>NC_143504.1:2500-9922500 GCF_051622355.1 Phaseolus vulgaris
AACCCTAAACCCTAAACCCTAAACCCTAAACCCTAAACCCTAAACCCTAAACCCTAAACCCTAAACCCTAAACCCTAAACCCTAAACCCTAAACCCTAAACCCTAAACCCTAAACCCTAAACCCTAAACCCTAAACCCTAAACCCTAAACCCTAAACCCTAAACCCTAAACCCTAAACCCTAAACCCTAAACCCTAAACCCTAAACCCTAAACCCTAAACCCTAAACCCTAAACCCTAAACCCTAAACCCTAAACCCTAAACCCTAAACCCTAAACCCTAAACCCTAAACCCTAAACCCTAAACCCTAAACCCTAAACCCTAAACCCTAAACCCTAAACCCTAAACCCTAAACCCTAAACCCTAAACCCTAAACCCTAAACCCTAAACCCTAAACCCTAAACCCTAAACCCTAAACCCTAAACCCTAAACCCTAAACCCTAAACCCTAAACCCTAAACCCTAAACCCTAAACCCTAAACCCTAAACCCTAAACCCTAAACCCTAAACCCTAAACCCTAAACCCTAAACCCTAAACCCTAAACCCTAAACCCTAAACCCTAAACCCTAAACCCTAAACCCTAAACCCTAAACCCTAAACCCTAAACCCTAAACCCTAAACCCTAAACCCTAAACCCTAAACCCTAAACCCTAAACCCTAAACCCTAAACCCTAAACCCTAAACCCTAAACCCTAAACCCTAAACCCTAAACCCTAAACCCTAAACCCTAAACCCTAAACCCTAAACCCTAAACCCTAAACCCTAAACCCTAAACCCTAAACCCTAAACCCTAAACCCTAAACCCTAAACCCTAAACCCTAAACCCTAAACCCTAAACCCTAAACCCTAAACCCTAAACCCTAAACCCTAAACCCTAAACCCTAAACCCTAAACCCTAAACCCTAAACCCTAAACCCTAAACCCTAAACCCTAAACCCTAAACCCTAAACCCTAAACCCTAAACCCTAAACCCTAAACCCTAAACCCTAAACCCTAAACCCTAAACCCTAAACCCTAAACCCTAAACCCTAAACCCTAAACCCTAAACCCTAAACCCTAAACCCTAAACCCTAAACCCTAAACCCTAAACCCTAAACCCTAAACCCTAAACCCTAAACCCTAAACCCTAAACCCTAAACCCTAAACCCTAAACCCTAAACCCTAAACCCTAAACCCTAAACCCTAAACCCTAAACCCTAAACCCTAAACCCTAAACCCTAAACCCTAAACCCTAAACCCTAAACCCTAAACCCTAAACCCTAAACCCTAAACCCTAAACCCTAAACCCTAAACCCTAAACCCTAAACCCTAAACCCTAAACCCTAAACCCTAAACCCTAAACCCTAAACCCTAAACCCTAAACCCTAAACCCTAAACCCTAAACCCTAAACCCTAAACCCTAAACCCTAAACCCTAAACCCTAAACCCTAAACCCTAAACCCTAAACCCTAAACCCTAAACCCTAAACCCTAAACCCTAAACCCTAAACCCTAAACCCTAAACCCTAAACCCTAAACCCTAAACCCTAAACCCTAAACCCTAAACCCTAAACCCTAAACCCTAAACCCTAAACCCTAAACCCTAAACCCTAAACCCTAAACCCTAAACCCTAAACCCTAAACCCTAAACCCTAAACCCTAAACCCTAAACCCTAAACCCTAAACCCTAAACCCTAAACCCTAAACCCTAAACCCTAAACCCTAAACCCTAAACCCTAAACCCTAAACCCTAAACCCTAAACCCTAAACCCTAAACCCTAAACCCTAAACCCTAAACCCTAAACCCTAAACCCTAAACCCTAAACCCTAAACCCTAAACCCTAAACCCTAAACCCTAAACCCTAAACCCTAAACCCTAAACCCTAAACCCTAAACCCTAAACCCTAAACCCTAAACCCTAAACCCTAAACCCTAAACCCTAAACCCTAAACCCTAAACCCTAAACCCTAAACCCTAAACCCTAAACCCTAAACCCTAAACCCTAAACCCTAAACCCTAAACCCTAAACCCTAAACCCTAAACCCTAAACCCTAAACCCTAAACCCTAAACCCTAAACCCTAAACCCTAAACCCTAAACCCTAAACCCTAAACCCTAAACCCTAAACCCTAAACCCTAAACCCTAAACCCTAAACCCTAAACCCTAAACCCTAAACCCTAAACCCTAAACCCTAAACCCTAAACCCTAAACCCTAAACCCTAAACCCTAAACCCTAAACCCCCTAAACCCTAAACCCTAAACCCTAAACCCTAAACCCTAAACCCTAAACCCTAAACCCTAAACCCTAAACCCTAAACCCTAAACCCTAAACCCTAAACCCTAAACCCTAAACCCTAAACCCTAAACCCTAAACCCTAAACCCTAAACCCTAAACCCTAAACCCTAAACCCTAAACCCTAAACCCTAAACCCTAAACCCTAAACCCTAAACCCTAAACCCTAAACCCTAAACCCTAAACCCTAAACCCTAAACCCTAAACCCTAAACCCTAAACCCTAAACCCTAAACCCTAAACCCTAAACCCTAAACCCTAAACCCTAAACCCTAAACCCTAAACCCTAAACCCTAAACCCTAAACCCTAAACCCTAAACCCTAAACCCTAAACCCTAAACCCTAAACCCTAAACCCTAAACCCTAAACCCTAAACCCTAAACCCTAAACCCTAAACCCTAAACCCTAAACCCTAAACCCTAAACCCTAAACCCTAAACCCTAAACCCTAAACCCTAAACCCTAAACCCTAAACCCTAAACCCTAAACCCTAAACCCTAAACCCTAAACCCTAAACCCTAAACCCTAAACCCTAAACCCTAAACCCTAAACCCTAAACCCTAAACCCTAAACCCTAAACCCTAAACCCTAAACCCTAAACCCTAAACCCTAAACCCTAAACCCTAAACCCTAAACCCTAAACCCTAAACCCTAAACCCTAAACCCTAAACCCTAAACCCTAAACCCTAAACCCTAAACCCTAAACCCTAAACCCTAAACCCTAAACCCTAAACCCTAAACCCTAAACCCTAAACCCTAAACCCTAAACCCTAAACCCTAAACCCTAAACCCTAAACCCTAAACCCTAAACCCTAAACCCTAAACCCTAAACCCTAAACCCTAAACCCTAAACCCTAAACCCTAAACCCTAAACCCTAAACCCTAAACCCTAAACCCTAAACCCTAAACCCTAAACCCTAAACCCTAAACCCTAAACCCTAAACCCTAAACCCTAAACCCTAAACCCTAAACCCTAAACCCTAAACCCTAAACCCTAAACCCTAAACCCTAAACCCTAAACCCTAAACCCTAAACCCTAAACCCTAAACCCTAAACCCTAAACCCTAAACCCTAAACCCTAAACCCTAAACCCTAAACCCTAAACCCTAAACCCTAAACCCTAAACCCTAAACCCTAAACCCTAAACCCTAAACCCTAAACCCTAAACCCTAAACCCTAAACCCTAAACCCTAAACCCTAAACCCTAAACCCTAAACCCTAAACCCTAAACCCTAAACCCTAAACCCTAAACCCTAAACCCTAAACCCTAAACCCTAAACCCTAAACCCTAAACCCTAAACTAAACCTAAACCCTAAACCCTAAACCCTAAACCCTAAACCCTAAACCCTAAACCCTAAACCCTAAACCCTAAACCCTAAACCCTAAACCCTAAACCCTAAACCCTAAACCCTAAACCCTAAACCCTAAACCCTAAACCCTAAACCCTAAACCCTAAACCCTAAACCCTAAACCCTAAACCCTAAACCCTAAACCCTAAACCCTAAACCCTAAACCCTAAACCCTAAACCCTAAACCCTAAACCCTAAACCCTAAACCCTAAACCCTAAACCCTAAACCCTAAACCCTAAACCCTAAACCCTAAACCCTAAACCCTAAACCCTAAACCCTAAACCCTAAACCCTAAACCCTAAACCCTAAACCCTAAACCCTAAACCCTAAACCCTAAACCCTAAACCCTAAACCCTAAACCCTAAACCCTAAACCCTAAACCCTAAACCCTAAACCCTAAACCCTAAACCCTAAACCCTAAACCCTAAACCCTAAACCCTAAACCCTAAACCCTAAACCCTAAACCCTAAACCCTAAACCCTAAACCCTAAACCCTAAACCCTAAACCCTAAACCCTAAACCCTAAACCCTAAACCCTAAACCCTAAACCCTAAACCCTAAACCCTAAACCCTAAACCCTAAACCCTAAACCCTAAACCCTAAACCCTAAACCCTAAACCCTAAACCCTAAACCCTAAACCCTAAACCCTAAACCCTAAACCCTAAACCCTAAACCCTAAACCCTAAACCCTAAACCCTAAACCCTAAAAACCCTAAACCCTAAACCCTAAACCCTAAACCCTAAACCCTAAACCCTAAACCCTAAACCCTAAACCCTAAACCCTAAACCCTAAACCCTAAACCCTAAACCCTAAACCCTAAACCCTAAACCCTAAACCCTAAACCCTAAACCCTAAACCCTAAACCCTAAACCCTAAACCCTAAACCCTAAACCCTAAACCCTAAACCCTAAACCCTAAACCCTAAACCCTAAACCCTAAACCCTAAACCCTAAACCCTAAACCCTAAACCCTAAACCCTAAACCCTAAACCCTAAACCCTAAACCCTAAACCCTAAACCCTAAACCCTAAACCCTAAACCCTAAACCCTAAACCCTAAACCCTAAACCCTAAACCCTAAACCCTAAACCCTAAACCCTAAACCCTAAACCCTAAACCCTAAACCCTAAACCCTAAACCCTAAACCCTAAACCCTAAACCCTAAACCCTAAACCCTAAACCCTAAACCCTAAACCCTAAACCCTAAACCCTAAACCCTAAACCCTAAACCCTAAACCCTAAACCCTAAACCCTAAACCCTAAACCCTAAACCCTAAACCCTAAACCCTAAACCCTAAACCCTAAACCCTAAACCCTAAACCCTAAACCCTAAACCCTAAACCCTAAACCCTAAACCCTAAACCCTAAACCCTAAACCCTAAACCCTAAACCCTAAACCCTAAACCCTAAACCCTAAACCCTAAACCCTAAACCCTAAACCCTAAACCCTAAACCCTAAACCCTAAACCCTAAACCCTAAACCCTAAACCCTAAACCCTAAACCCTAAACCCTAAACCCTAAACCCTAAACCCTAAACCCTAAACCCTAAACCCTAAACCCTAAACCCTAAACCCTAAACCCTAAACCCTAAACCCTAAACCCTAAACCCTAAACCCTAAACCCTAAACCCTAAACCCTAAACCCTAAACCCTAAACCCTAAACCCTAAACCCTAAACCCTAAACCCTAAACCCTAAACCCTAAACCCTAAACCCTAAACCCTAAACCCTAAACCCTAAACCCTAAACCCTAAACCCTAAACCCTAAACCCTAAACCCTAAACCCTAAACCCTAAACCCTAAACCCTAAACCCTAAACCCTAAACCCTAAACCCTAAACCCTAAACCCTAAACCCTAAACCCTAAACCCTAAACCCTAAACCCTAAACCCTAAACCCTAAACCCTAAACCCTAAACCCTAAACCCTAAACCCTAAACCCTAAACCCTAAACCCTAAACCCTAAACCCTAAACCCTAAACCCTAAACCCTAAACCCTAAACCCTAAACCCTAAACCCTAAACCCTAAACCCTAAACCCTAAACCCTAAACCCTAAACCCTAAACCCTAAACCCTAAACCCTAAACCCTAAACCCTAAACCCTAAACCCTAAACCCTAAACCCTAAACCCTAAACCCTAAACCCTAAACCCTAAACCCTAAACCCTAAACCCTAAACCCTAAACCCTAAACCCTAAACCCTAAACCCTAAACCCTAAACCCTAAACCCTAAACCCTAAACCCTAAACCCTAAACCCTAAACCCTAAACCCTAAACCCTAAACCCTAAACCCTAAACCCTAAACCCTAAACCCTAAACCCTAAACCCTAAACCCTAAACCCTAAACCCTAAACCCTAAACCCTAAACCCTAAACCCTAAACCCTAAACCCTAAACCCTAAACCCTAAACCCTAAACCCTAAACCCTAAACCCTAAACCCTAAACCCTAAACCCTAAACCCTAAACCCTAAACCCTAAACCCTAAACCCTAAACCCTAAACCCTAAACCCTAAACCCTAAACCCTAAACCCTAAACCCTAAACCCTAAACCCTAAAAACCCTAAACCCTAAACCCTAAACCCTAAACCCTAAACCCTAAACCCTAAACCCTAAACCCTAAACCCTAAACCCTAAACCCTAAACCCTAAACCCTAAACCCTAAACCCTAAACCCTAAACCCTAAACCCTAAACCCTAAACCCTAAACCCTAAACCCTAAACCCTAAACCCTAAACCCTAAACCCTAAACCCTAAACCCTAAACCCTAAACCCTAAACCCTAAACCCTAAACCCTAAACCCTAAACCCTAAACCCTAAACCCTAAACCCTAAACCCTAAACCCTAAACCCTAAACCCTAAACCCTAAACCCTAAACCCTAAACCCTAAACCCTAAACCCTAAACCCTAAACCCTAAACCCTAAACCCTAAACCCTAAACCCTAAACCCTAAACCCTAAACCCTAAACCCTAAACCCTAAACCCTAAACCCTAAACCCTAAACCCTAAAAACCCTAAACCCTAAACCCTAAACCCTAAACCCTAAACCCTAAACCCTAAACCCTAAACCCTAAACCCTAAACCCTAAACCCTAAACCCTAAACCCTAAACCCTAAACCCTAAACCCTAAACCCTAAACCCTAAACCCTAAACCCTAAACCCTAAACCCTAAACCCTAAACCCTAAACCCTAAACCCTAAACCCTAAACCCTAAACCCTAAACCCTAAACCCTAAACCCTAAACCCTAAACCCTAAACCCTAAACCCTAAACCCTAAACCCTAAAAACCCTAAACCCTAAACCCTAAACCCTAAACCCTAAACCCTAAACCCTAAACCCTAAACCCTAAACCCTAAACCCTAAACCCTAAACCCTAAACCCTAAACCCTAAACCCTAAACCCTAAACCCTAAACCCTAAACCCTAAACCCTAAACCCTAAACCCTAAACCCTAAACCCTAAACCCTAAACCCTAAACCCTAAACCCTAAACCCTAAACCCTAAACCCTAAACCCTAAACCCTAAACCCTAAACCCTAAACCCTAAACCCTAAACCCTAAACCCTAAACCCTAAACCCTAAACCCTAAACCCTAAAAACCCTAAACCCTAAACCCACGATAAAATCACCCATGATAACCTCACCCACAATTACCTCACCCACGATAAAATCACCCACGGTAACTTCACCCACGATAACCTCACCCACGATAACCTCACCCACGATAACCTCACCCACGATAATCTCACCCACGAAAACCTCACCCACGATAAAGTCACCCACGATAACCTCACCCATGATAAAATCACCCACGATAAAATCACCCAGGATAACCTCACCCACGATAACCTCACCCACGATTATCTCACCCACGATAACCTCACCCACGATAACCTCACCCACGATAATCTCACCCACGATAATCTCACCCACGATAACCTCACCCACGATAACCTCACCCTTGATAAAATCACCCATGATAACCTCACCCACGATAACCTCACCCACGACTACCTCACCCACGATAACCTCACCCACGATAACCTCACCCACGATAATCTCACCCACGATAACCTCACCTATGATAACCTCACCATTGATACAATCGCCCACGATAAAGTCAACCACGATAACCTCACCCACGATAACCTCACCCACGATAAAGTCACCCATGAGTACCTCAACCACGATAAAATCGCACACGATAACCTCACCAACGATAAACTCACCCACGATAAACTCACCCACGATAAAATCACCCACGATAACCTCACCCACGATTACCTCACACACGATAAAATCACCCACGATAACCTCACCCACGATAACCTCACCCACGATAAAGTCACCCACGATAACCTCACCCACGATAACCTCACCCACGATAATCTCACCTACGATAACCTCACCCACGATAACCTCACCCTTGATAAAATCACCATTGATAACCTCACCCACGATAACTTCACCCACGACTACCGCACCCACGATAACCTCACCCACGATAATCTCACCCACGCTAACCTCACCCACGATAACCTCACCCACGATAAAGTCACCTACGATAACCTCACCCTTGATAAAATCACCAACGATAAAATCACCCAGGATAACCTCACGCACGATAACCTCACCCACGATAACCTCACCCGCGGTAATGTCACCCACGATTACCTCACCCACGATAAAGTCAACCACGATAAAGTCACCCACGATTAAATCACCCACGATAACCTCACCCACGCTAACCTCACCCTTGATAAAATCACCCACGATAAAATCACCTAGGATAACCTAACCCACGATAACCTCACCCACGATAACCTCACCCACGATAAAATCACCCACGATAACCTCACCCTTGATTACCTCCCCCACGATAAAATAACCCACGATAACGTCACCCACGATAACCTCACCCACGATAACCTCACCCACGATAACCTCACCCTTGATAAAATCACCCACGATGAAATCACCCACGATTTCCTCACCCACGATAAAATCACCCACGATAATCTCACCCACGATAAAATCACCTACGATAACCTCACCAACGATAAACTCACCCACGATAAACTCACCCTAGATAAAATCACCCACGATAACCTCACCCACGATAACCTCACCCACGATAAAGTCACCCACGATTACCTCACCCACAATAAAATCACCCACGATAACCTCACCCACGATAAAATCACCCACGATAACCTCACCCACGATTACCTCAGCCACGATAAAATCACCCACGATAACCTCAGCCACGATTACCTCACCCACGATAAAGTCACCCACGATAAAATCACCTAGGATAACCTCACCCACGATTACCTCACACACGATAAAATCACCCACGATATCCTCACCCACGATAAAGTCACCCACGATTACCTCACCCACGATAAAATCACCAACGATAACCTCACCAACGATAAACTCACCCACGATAAACTCACCCATGATAAAATCACCCACGATAACCTCACCCACGATTACCTCACCCACGATAAAATCACCCACGATAACCTCACCCACGATAACCTCACCCACGATAATCTCACCCACGATAACCTCACCCACGATAAAGTCACCCACGATAACCTCACCCTGGACAAAATCACCCACGATAAAATCACCCACGATAACCTCACCCACGATAACCTCACGCATGATAAAGTCACCCACGATAAAATCACCCATGATAACCTCACCCACAATTACCTCACCCACGATAAAATCACCCACGGTAACTTCACCCAGGATAACCTCACCCACGATAACCTCACCCACGATAACCTCACCCACGATTACCTCACCCACGATAAAATCACCCACGATAAAGTCATCCATGATAACCTCACCCTTGATAAAATCACCCACGATAACCTCACCCACGATTATCTCACCCACGATAACCTCACCCACGATAAAGTCAACCACGATAAAATCACCCAGGATAACTTCACCCACGATAACCTCACCCACGATAACCTCACCCACGTTAAAGTCACCCACGATTACCTCACCCACGATAAAATCACCCACGATAACCTCACCAACGATAACCTCACCCACGATAAACTCAACCAAGATAAAATCACCCACGATAACCTCACCCACGATTACCTCACCCACGATAACCTCACCCACGATAAAGTCACCCACGATAACCTCACCCACGATAAAGACACCCACGATAACCTCACCCTTGATAAAATCACCCACGATAAAATCACCCACGATAACCTCACACACGATAATCTCACCCACGATAACCTCACCCTTGATAAAATCACCCTCGATAAAATCACCCACGATAACCTCACCCACGATAACCTCACCCACGATTACCTCACCCACGATAACCTCACCCACGATAACCTCACCCACGATAATCTCACCCACGAAAACCTCACCCACGATAAAGTCACCCACGATAACCTCACCCATGATAAAATCACCCACGATAAAATCACCCATGATAAAATCACCCTCGATAAAATCACCCACGATAAAGACACCCACGATAACCTCACCCTTGATAAAATCACCCACGATAAAATCACCCACGATAACCTCACACACGATAATCTCACCCACGATAACCTCACCCTTGATAAAATCACCCTCGA
Organism: Phaseolus vulgaris; assembly: GCF_051622355.1. Taxonomy (NCBI): domain Eukaryota; kingdom Viridiplantae; phylum Streptophyta; class Magnoliopsida; order Fabales; family Fabaceae; genus Phaseolus; species Phaseolus vulgaris. Next base: position 12,744 of record NC_143504.1, read on the forward strand.
TAAAATCACCCACGATAACCTCACCCACGATAACCTCACCCACGATAACCTCACCCACGATAATCTCACCCACGAAAACCTCACCCACGATAAAGTCACCCATGATAACCTCACCCATGATAAAATCACCCACGATAAAATCACCCACGATAACCTCACCCACGATAACCTCACCCACGATAACCTCACCCAGGATAACCTCACCCACGATAATCTCACCCACGATAACCTCACCCTTAATAAAATCACCCACGATAAAATCACCCACGATAACCTCACCCACGATAATCTCACCCACGATAACCTCACCCATGATAAAATCACCCTCGATAAAATCACCCACGATAACCTCACCCACGATAACCTCACCCACGATTACCTCACCCACGATAACCTCACCCACGATAACCTCACCCACAATAATCTCACCCACGAAAACCTCACCCACGATAAAGTCACCCACGATAACCTCACCCATGATAAAATCACCCACGATAAAATCACCCACGATAACCTCACCCACGATAACCTCACCCACGATAAAGTCACCCACGATAACCTCACCCACGATAACCTCACCCACGATAACCTCACCCACGATAATCTCACCCACGATAATCTCACCCACGATAACCTCACCCACGATAACCTCACCCACGATAACCTCACCCACGATAACCTCACCCACGATAACCTCACCCACGATTACCTCACCCACGATAAAATCACCCACGATAAAGTCATCCATGATAACCTCACCCTTGATAAAATCACCCACGATAACCTCACCCACGATTATCTCACCCACGATAACCTCACCCACGATAAAGTCACCCACGATAAAATCACCCAGGATAACTTCACCCACGATAACCTCACCCACGATAACCTCACCCACGATAAAGTCACCCACGATTACCTCACCCACGATAAAATCACCCACGATAACCTCACCAACGATAACCTCACCCACGATAAACTCAACCAAGATAAAATCACCCACGATAAAATCACCCAGGATAACTTCACCCACGATAACCTCACCCACGATAACCTCACCCACGATAAAGTCACCCACGATTACCTCACCCACGATAAAATCACCCACGATAACCTCACCAACGATAAACTCACCCACGATAAACTCACCCAAGATAAAATCACCCACGATAACCTCACCCACGATTACCTCACCCACGATTACCTCACCCACGATAACCTCACCCATGATAAAATCACCCACGATAAAATCACCCACGATAACCTCACCCACGATAACCTCACCCACGATAAAGTCACCCACGATAACCTCACCCACGATAACCTCACCCACGATAACCTCACCCACGATAATCTCACCCACGATAATCTCACCCACGATAACCTCACCCACGATAACCTCACCCACGATAACCTCACCCACGATAACCTCACCCACGATAACCTCACCCACGATAACCTCACCCACGATTACCTCACCCACGATAAAATCACCCACGATAAAGTCATCCATGATAACCTCACCCTTGATAAAATCACCCACGATAACCTCACCCACGATTATCTCACCCACGATAACCTCACCCACGATAAAGTCACCCACGATAAAATCACCCAGGATAACTTCACCCACGATAACCTCACCCACGATAACCTCACCCACGATAAAGTCACCCACGATTACCTCACCCACGATAAAATCACCCACGATAACCTCACCAACGATAACCTCACCCACGATAAACTCAACCAAGATAAAATCACCCACGATAAAATCACCCAGGATAACTTCACCCACGATAACCTCACCCACGATAACCTCACCCACGATAAAGTCACCCACGATTACCTCACCCACGATAAAATCACCCACGATAACCTCACCAACGATAAACTCACCCACGATAAACTCACCCAAGATAAAATCACCCACGATAACCTCACCCACGATTACCTCACCCACGATAACCTCACCCACGATAAAGTCACCCACGATAACCTCACCCACGATTACCTCACCCACGATAACCTCACCCACGATAAAGTCACCCACGATAACCTCACCCACGATAAAGTCACCCACGATAACCTCACCCTTGATAAAATCACCCACGATAAAAAAACCTAGGATAACCTAACCCACGATAACCTCACCCACGATAACCTCACCCACGATAAAATCACCCACGATAACCTCACCCTTGATTACCTCAGCCACGATAAAATCACCCACGATAACCTCAGCCACGATTACCTCACCCACGATAAAGTCACCCACGATAACCTCACCAACGATAAACTCACCCACGATAAACTCACCCACGAAAAAATCACCCACGATAACCTACCCACGATTACCTCACCCACGATAAAATCACCCACGATAACCTCACCCACGATAACCTCACCCACGATAATCTCACCCACGATAACCTCACCCACCATAACCTCACCCTTGCCAAAATCACCCACGATAAAATCAACCAGGATAACCTAACCCACGATAACCTCCCCCACGATAACCTCACCCACGATAACCTCACCCACGATAACCTCACCCACGATAACCTCAACCACGATAACCTCACCCACGATAAAGTCACCCACGATAACCTCAACCTTGATAAAATCACCCACGATAAAATCACCCAGGATAACCTAACCCAGGATAACCTCACCCACGATAACCTCACCCACGATAAACTCACCCAAGATAAAATCACCCACGATAACCTCACCCACGATTACCTCACACACGATAAAATCACCCACGACATCCTCACCCACGATAAAGTCACCCACGATTACCTCACCCACGATAAAATCACCAACGATAACCTCACCAACGATAAACTCACCCACGATAAACTCACCCATGATAAAATCACCCACGATAACCTCACCCACGATTACCTCACCCACGATAAAATCACCCACGATAACCTCACCCACGATAACCTCACCCACGATAATCTCACCCACGATAACCTCACCCACGATAACCTCACCCTGGACAAAATCACCCACGATAAAATCACCCACGATAACCTCACCCACGATAACCTCACGCATGATAAAGTCACCCACGATAAAATCACCCATGATAACCTCACCCACAATTACCTCACCCACGATAAAATCACCCACGGTAACTTCACCCACGATAACCTCACCCACGATAACCTCACCCACGATAACCTCACCCACGATAATCTCACCCACGAAAACCTCACCCACGATAAAGTCACCCACGATAACCTCACCCATGATAAAATCACCCACGATAAAATCACCCAGGATAACCTCACCCACGATAACCTCACCCACGATTATCTCACCCACGATAACCTCACCCACGATAACCTCACCCACGATAATCTCACCCACGATAATCTCACCCACGATAACCTCACCCACGATAACCTCACCCTTGATAAAATCACCCATGATAACCTCACCCACGATAACCTCACCCACGACTACCTCACCCACGATAACCTCACCCACGATAACCTCACCCACGATAATCTCACCCACGATAACCTCACCTATGATAACCTCACCATTGATACAATCGCCCACGATAAAGTCAACCACGATAACCTCACCCACGATAACCTCACCCACGATAAAGTCACCCATGAGTACCTCAACCACGATAAAATCGCACACGATAACCTCACCAACGATAAACTCACCCACGATAAACTCACCCACGATAAAATCACCCACGATAACCTCACCCACGATTACCTCACACACGATAAAATCACCCACGATAACCTCACCCACGATAACCTCACCCACGATAAAGTCACCCACGATAACCTCACCCACGATAACCTCACCCACGATAATCTCACCTACGATAACCTCACCCACGATAACCTCACCCTTGATAAAATCACCATTGATAACCTCACCCACGATAACTTCACCCACGACTACCGCACCCACGATAACCTCACCCACGATAATCTCACCCACGCTAACCTCACCCACGATAACCTCACCCACGATAAAGTCACCTACGATAACCTCACCCTTGATAAAATCACCAACGATAAAATCACCCAGGATAACCTCACGCACGATAACCTCACCCACGATAACCTCACCCGCGGTAATGTCACCCACGATTACCTCACCCACGATAAAGTCAACCACGATAAAGTCACCCACGATTAAATCACCCACGATAACCTCACCCACGCTAACCTCACCCTTGATAAAATCACCCACGATAAAATCACCTAGGATAACCTAACCCACGATAACCTCACCCACGATAACCTCACCCACGATAAAATCACCCACGATAACCTCACCCTTGATTACCTCCCCCACGATAAAATAACCCACGATAACGTCACCCACGATAACCTCACCCACGATAACCTCACCCACGATAACCTCACCCACGATAACCTCACCCTTGATAAAATCACCCACGATGAAATCACCCACGATTTCCTCACCCACGATAAAATCACCCACGATAATCTCACCCACGATAAAATCACCTACGATAACCTCACCAACGATAAACTCACCCACGATAAACTCACCCTAGATAAAATCACCCACGATAACCTCACCCACGATAACCTCACCCACGATAAAGTCACCCACGATTACCTCACCCACAATAAAATCACCCACGATAACCTCACCCACGATAAAATCACCCACGATAACCTCACCCACGATTACCTCAGCCACGATAAAATCACCCACGATAACCTCAGCCACGATTACCTCACCCACGATAAAGTCACCCACGATAAAATCACCTAGGATAACCTCACCCACGATTACCTCACACACGATAAAATCACCCACGATATCCTCACCCACGATAATGTCACCCACGATTACCTCACCCACGATAAAATCACCAACGATAACCTCACCAACGATAAACTCACCCACGATAAACTCACCCATGATAAAATCACCCACGATAACCTCACCCACGATTACCTCACCCACGATAAAATCACCCACGATAACCTCACCCACGATAACCTCACCAACGATAATCTCACCCACGATAACCTCACCCACGATAAAGTCACCCACGATAACCTCACCCTGGACAAAATCACCCACGATAAAATCACCCACGATAACCTCACCCACGATAACCTCACGCATGATAAAGTCACCCACGATAAAATCACCCATGATAACCTCACCCACAATTACCTCACCCACGATAAAATCACCCACGGTAACTTCACCCAGGATAACCTCACCCACGATAACCTCACCCACGATAACCTCACCCACGATTACCTCACCCACGATAAAATCACCCACGATAAAGTCATCCATGATAACCTCACCCTTGATAAAATCACCCACGATAACCTCACCCACGATTATCTCACCCACGATAACCTCACCCACGATAAAGTCAACCACGATAAAATCACCCAGGATAACTTCACCCACGATAACCTCACCCACGATAACCTCACCCACGTTAAAGTCACCCACGATTACCTCACCCACGATAAAATCACCCACGATAACCTCACCAACGATAACCTCACCCACGATAAACTCAACCAAGATAAAATCACCCACGATAACCTCACCCACGATTACCTCACCCACGATAACCTCACCCACGATAAAGTCACCCACGATAACCTCACCCACGATAAAGACACCCACGATAACCTCACCCTTGATAAAATCACCCACGATAAAATCACCCACGATAACCTCACACACGATAATCTCACCCACGATAACCTCACCCTTGATAAAATCACCCTCGATAAAATCACCCACGATAACCTCACCCACGATAACCTCACCCACGATTACCTCACCCACGATAACCTCACCCACGATAACCTCACCCACGATAATCTCACCCACGAAAACCTCACCCACGATAAAGTCACCCACGATAACCTCACCCATGATAAAATCACCCACGATAAAATCACCCATGATAAAATCACCCTCGATAAAATCACCCACGATAAAGACACCCACGATAACCTCACCCTTGATAAAATCACCCACGATAAAATCACCCACGATAACCTCACACACGATAATCTCACCCACGATAACCTCACCCTTGATAAAATCACCCTCGATAAAATCACCCACGATAACCTCACCCACGATAACCTCACCCACGATAACCTCACCCACGATAATCTCACCCACGAAAACCTCACCCACGATAAAGTCACCCATGATAACCTCACCCATGATAAAATCACCCACGATAAAATCACCCACGATAACCTCACCCACGATAACCTCACCCACGATAACCTCACCCAGGATAACCTCACCCACGATAATCTCACCCACGATAAAGTCACCCACGATAACCTCACCCTTAATAAAATCACCCACGATAAAATCACCCACGATAACCTCACCCACGATAATCTCACCCACGATAACCTCACCCATGATAAAATCACCCTCGATAAAATCACCCACGATAACCTCACCCACGATAACCTCACCCACGATTACCTCACCCACGATAACCTCACCCACGATAACCTCACCCACAATAATCTCACCCACGAAAACCTCACCCACGATAAAGTCACCCACGATAACCTCACCCATGATAAAATCACCCACGATAAAATCACCCACGATAACCTCACCCACGATAACCTCACCCACGATAAAGTCACCCACGATAACCTCACCCACGATAACCTCACCCACGATAACCTCACCCACGATAATCTCACCCACGATAATCTCACCCACGATAACCTCACCCACGATAACCTCACCCACGATAACCTCACCCACGATAACCTCACCCACGATAACCTCACCCACGATTACCTCACCCACGATAAAATCACCCACGATAAAGTCATCCATGATAACCTCACCCTTGATAAAATCACCCACGATAACCTCACCCACGATTATCTCACCCACGATAACCTCACCCACGATAAAGTCACCCACGATAAAATCACCCAGGATAACTTCACCCACGATAACCTCACCCACGATAACCTCACCCACGATAAAGTCACCCACGATTACCTCACCCACGATAAAATCACCCACGATAACCTCACCAACGATAACCTCACCCACGATAAACTCAACCAAGATAAAATCACCCACGATAAAATCACCCAGGATAACTTCACCCACGATAACCTCACCCACGATAACCTCACCCACGATAAAGTCACCCACGATTACCTCACCCACGATAAAATCACCCACGATAACCTCACCAACGATAAACTCACCCACGATAAACTCACCCAAGATAAAATCACCCACGATAACCTCACCCACGATTACCTCACCCACGATAACCTCACCCACGATAAAGTCACCCACGATAACCTCACCCACGATAAAGTCACCCACGATAACCTCACCCTTGATAAAATCACCCACGATAACCTCACCCACGATAACCTCACCCACGATAAAATCACCCACGATAACCTCACCCACGATTACCTCACCCACGATAAAATCACCCAGGATAACCTCACCCACGATAACCTCACCCACGATAACCTCACCCACGATTACCTCACCCACGATAAAATCACCCACGATAAAGTCATCCATGATAACCTCACCCTTGATAAAATCACCCACGATAACCTCACCCACGATTATCTCACCCACGATAATCTCACCCACGATAAAGTCACCCACGATAACCTCACCCTTAATAAAATCACCCACGATAAAATCACCCACGATAACCTCACCCACGTTAAAGTCACCCACGATTACCTCACCCACGATAAAATCACCCACGATAACCTCACCAACGATAACCTCACCCACGATAAACTCAACCAAGATAAAATCACCAACGATAACCTCACCCACGATAACCTCACCCACGATAAAGTCACCCACGATAACCTCACCCACGATAAAGACACCCACGATAACCTCACCCTTGATAAAATCACCCACGATAAAATCACCCACGATAACCTCACACACGATAATCTCACCCACGATAACCTCACCCTTGATAAAATCACCCTCGATAAAATCACCCACGATAACCTCACCCACGATAACCTCACCCACGATTACCTCACCCACGATAACCTCACCCACGATAACCTCACCCACGATAATCTCACCCACGAAAACCTCACCCACGATAAAGTCACCCACGATAACCTCACCCATGATAAAATCACCCACGATAAAATCACCCATGATAAAATCACCCTCGATAAAATCACCCACGATAAAGACACCCACGATAACCTCACCCTTGATAAAATCACCCACGATAAAATCACCCACGATAACCTCACACACGATAATCTCACCCACGATAACCTCACCCTTGATAAAATCACCCTCGATAAAATCACCAACGATAACCTCACCCACGATAACCTCACCCACGATAACCTCACCCACGATAATCTCACCCACGAAAACCTCACCCACGATAAAGTCACCCATGATAACCTCACCCATGATAAAATCACCCACGATAAAATCACCCACGATAACCTCACCCACGATAACCTCACCCACGATAACCTCACCCAGGATAACCTCACCCACGATAATCTCACCCACGATAAAGTCACCCACGATAACCTCACCCTTAATAAAATCACCCACGATAAAATCACCCACGATAACCTCACCCACGATAATCTCACCCACGATAACCTCACCCATGATAAAATCACCCTCGATAAAATCACCCACGATAACCTCACCCACGATAACCTCACCCACAATTACCTCACCCACGATAAAATCACCCACGGTAACTTCACCCAGGATAACCTCACCCACGATAACCTCACCCACGATAACCTCACCCACGATTACCTCACCCACGATAAAATCACCCACGATAAAGTCATCCATGATAACCTCACCCTTGATAAAATCACCCACGATAACCTCACCCACGATTATCTCACCCACGATAACCTCACCCACGATAAAGTCACCCACGATAAAATCACCCAGGATAACTTCACCCACGATAACCTCACCCACGATAACCTCACCCACGTTAAAGTCACCCACGATTACCTCACCCACGATAAAATCACCCACGATAACCTCACCAACGATAACCTCACCCACGATAAACTCAACCAAGATAAAATCACCCACGATAACCTCACCCACGATTACCTCACCCACGATAACCTCACCCACGATAAAGTCACCCACGATAACCTCACCCACGATAAAGACACCCACGATAACCTCACCCTTGATAAAATCACCCACGATAAAATCACCCACGATAACCTCACACACGATAATCTCACCCACGATAACCTCACCCTTGATAAAATCACCCTCGATAAAATCACCCACGATAACCTCACCCACGATAACCTCACCCACGATTACCTCACCCACGATAACCTCACCCACGATAACCTCACCCACGATAATCTCACCCACGAAAACCTCACCCACGATAAAGTCACCCACGATAACCTCACCCATGATAAAATCACCCACGATAAAATCACCCATGATAAAATCACCCTCGATAAAATCACCCACGATAAAGACACCCACGATAACCTCACCCTTGATAAAATCACCCACGATAAAATCACCCACGATAACCTCACACACGATAATCTCACCCACGATAACCTCACCCTTGATAAAATCACCCTCGATAAAATCACCAACGATAACCTCACCCACGATAACCTCACCCACGATAACCTCACCCACGATAATCTCACCCACGAAAACCTCACCCACGATAAAGTCACCCATGATAACCTCACCCATGATAAAATCACCCACGATAAAATCACCCACGATAACCTCACCCACGATAACCTCACCCACGATAACCTCACCCAGGATAACCTCACCCACGATAATCTCACCCACGATAAAGTCACCCACGATAACCTCACCCTTAATAAAATCACCCACGATAAAATCACCCACGATAACCTCACCCACGATAATCTCACCCACGATAACCTCACCCATGATAAAATCACCCTCGATAAAATCACCCACGATAACCTCACCCACGATAACCTCACCCACAATTACCTCACCCACGATAAAATCACCCACGGTAACTTCACCCAGGATAACCTCACCCACGATAACCTCACCCACGATTACCTCACCCACGATAAAGTCATCCATGATAACCTCACCCTTGATAAAATCACCCACGATAACCTCACCCACGATTATCTCACCCACGATAACCTCACCCACGATAAAGTCACCCACGATAAAATCACCCAGGATAACTTCACCCACGATAACCTCACCCACGATAACCTCACCCACGTTAAAGTCACCCACGATTACCTCACCCACGATAAAATCACCCACGATAACCTCACCAACGATAACCTCACCCACGATAAACTCAACCAAGATAAAATCACCCACGATAACCTCACCCACGATTACCTCACCCACGATAACCTCACCCACGATAAAGTCACCCACGATAACCTCACCCACGATAAAGACACCCACGATAACCTCACCCTTGATAAAATCACCCACGATAAAATCACCCACGATAACCTCACACACGATAATCTCACCCACGATAACCTCACCCTTGATAAAATCACCCTCGATAAAATCACCCACGATAACCTCACCCACGATAACCTCACCCACGATTACCTCACCCACGATAACCTCACCCACGATAACCTCACCCACGATAATCTCACCCACGAAAACCTCACCCACGATAAAGTCACCCACGATAACCTCACCCATGATAAAATCACCCACGATAAAATCACCCATGATAAAATCACCCTCGATAAAATCACCCACGATAAAGACACCCACGATAACCTCACCCTTGATAAAATCACCCACGATAAAATCACCCACGATAACCTCACACACGATAATCTCACCCACGATAACCTCACCCTTGATAAAATCACCCTCGATAAAATCACCCACGATAACCTCACCCACGATAACCTCACCCACGATAACCTCACCCACGATAATCTCACCCACGAAAACCTCACCCACGATAAAGTCACCCATGATAACCTCACCCATGATAAAATCACCCACGATAAAATCACCCACGATAACCTCACCCACGATAACCTCACCCACGATAACCTCACCCAGGATAACCTCACCCACGATAATCTCACCCACGATAAAGTCACCCACGATAACCTCACCCTTAATAAAATCACCCACGATAAAATCACCCACGATAACCTCACCCACGATAATCTCACCCACGATAACCTCACCCATGATAAAATCACCCTCGATAAAATCACCCACGATAACCTCACCCACGATAACCTCACCCACGATTACCTCACCCACGATAACCTCACCCACGATAACCTCACCCACAATAATCTCACCCACGAAAACCTCACCCACGAAAACCTCACCCACGATAAAGTCACCCACGATAACCTCACCCACGATAAAATCACCCACGATAACCTCACCCACGATAAAGTCACCCACGATAACCTCACCCACGATAACCTCACCCACGATAACCTCACCCACGATAATCTCACCCACGATAATCTCACCCACGATAACCTCACCCACGATAACCTCACCCACGATAACCTCACCCACGATAACCTCACCCACGATAACCTCACCCACGATTACCTCACCCACGATAAAATCACCCACGATAAAGTCATCCATGATAACCTCACCCTTGATAAAATCACCCACGATAACCTCACCCACGATTATCTCACCCACGATAACCTCACCCACGATAAAGTCACCCACGATAAAATCACCCAGGATAACTTCACCCACGATAACCTCACCCACGATAACCTCACCCACGATAAAGTCACCCACGATTACCTCACCCACGATAAAATCACCCACGATAACCTCACCAACGATAACCTCACCCACGATAAACTCAACCAAGATAAAATCACCCACGATAAAATCACCCAGGATAACTTCACCCACGATAACCTCACCCACGATAACCTCACCCACGATAAAGTCACCCACGATAAAGTCACCCACGATTACCTCACCCACGATAAAATCACCCACGATAACCTCACCAACGATAAACTCACCCACGATTACCTCACCCACGATAACCTCACCCACGATAAAGTCACCCACGATAACCTCACCCACGATAAAGTCACCCACGATAACCTCACCCACGATAACCTCACCCACGATAACCTCACCCACGATAATCTCACCCACGATAATCTCACCCACGATAACCTCACCCACGATAACCTCACCCACGATAACCTCACCCACGATAACCTCACCCACGATAACCTCACCCACGATTACCTCACCCACGATAAAATCACCCACGATAAAGTCATCCATGATAACCTCACCCTTGATAAAATCACCCACGATAACCTCACCCACGATTATCTCACCCACGATAACCTCACCCACGATAAAGTCACCCACGATAAAATCACCCAGGATAACTTCACCCACGATAACCTCACCCACGATAACCTCACCCACGATAAAGTCACCCACGATTACCTCACCCACGATAAAATCACCCACGATAACCTCACCAACGATAACCTCACCCACGATAAACTCAACCAAGATAAAATCACCCACGATAAAATCACCCAGGATAACTTCACCCACGATAACCTCACCCACGATAACCTCACCCACGATAAAGTCACCCACGATAAAGTCACCCACGATTACCTCACCCACGATAAAATCACCCACGATAACCTCACCAACGATAAACTCACCCACGATAAACTCACCCAAGATAAAATCACCCACGATAACCTCACCCACGATTACCTCACCCACGATAACCTCACCCACGATAAAGTCACCCACGATAACCTCACCCACGATAAAGTCACCCACGATAACCTCACCCTTGATAAAATCACCCACGATAACCTCACCCACGATAACCTCACCCACGATAAAATCACCCACGATAACCTCACCCACGATTACCTCACCCACGATAAAATCACCCAGGATAACCTCACCCACGATAACCTCACCCACGATAACCTCACCCACGATTACCTCACCCACGATAAAATCACCCACGATAAAGTCATCCATGATAACCTCACCCTTGATAAAATCACCCACGATAACCTCACCCACGATTATCTCACCCACGATAATCTCACCCACGATAAAGTCACCCACGATAACCTCACCCTTAATAAAATCACCCACGATAAAATCACCCACGATAACCTCACCCACGTTAAAGTCACCCACGATTACCTCACCCACGATAAAATCACCCACGATAACCTCACCAACGATAACCTCACCCACGATAAACTCAACCAAGATAAAATCACCCACGATAACCTCACCCACGATTACCTCACCCACGATAACCTCACCCACGATAAAGTCACCCACGATAACCTCACCCACGATAAAGACACCCACGATAACCTCACCCTTGATAAAATCACCCACGATAAAATCACCCACGATAACCTCACACACGATAATCTCACCCACGATAACCTCACCCTTGATAAAATCACCCTCGATAAAATCACCCACGATAACCTCACCCACGATAACCTCACCCACGATTACCTCACCCACGATAACCTCACCCACGATAACCTCACCCACGATAATCTCACCCACGAAAACCTCACCCACGATAAAGTCACCCACGATAACCTCACCCATGATAAAATCACCCACGATAAAATCACCCATGATAAAATCACCCTCGATAAAATCACCCACGATAAAGACACCCACGATAACCTCACCCTTGATAAAATCACCCACGATAAAATCACCCACGATAACCTCACACACGATAATCTCACCCACGATAACCTCACCCTTGATAAAATCACCCTCGATAAAATCACCCACGATAACCTCACCCACGATTACCTCACCCACGATAACCTCACCCACGATAACCTCACTCACGATAATCTCACCCACGAAAACCTCACCCACGATAAAGTCACCCATGATAACCTCACCCATGATAAAATCACCCACGATAAAATCACCCACGATAACCTCACCCACGATAACCTCACCCACGATAACCTCACCCAGGATAACCTCACCCACGATAATCTCACCCACGATAAAGTCACCCACGATAACCTCACCCTTAATAAAATCACCCACGATAAAATCACCCACGATAACCTCACCCACGATAATCTCACCCACGATAACCTCACCCATGATAAAATCACCCTCGATAAAATCACCCACGATAACCTCACCCACGATAACCTCACCCACGATTACCTCACCCACGATAACCTCACCCACGATAACCTCACCCACAATAATCTCACCCACGAAAACCTCACCCACGATAAAGTCACCCACGATAAAGTCACCCACGATAACCTCACCCATGATAAAATCACCCACGATAAAATCACCCACGATAACCTCACCCACGATAACCTCACCCACGATAAAGTCACCCACGATAACCTCACCCACGATAACCTCACCCACGATAACCTCACCCACGATAATCTCACCCACGATAATCTCACCCACGATAACCTCACCCACGATAACCTCACCCACGATAACCTCACCCACGATAACCTCACCCACGATAACCTCACCCACGATTACCTCACCCACGATAAAATCACCCACGATAAAGTCATCCATGATAACCTCACCCTTGATAAAATCACCCACGATAACCTCACCCACGATAAAGTCACCCACGATAAAATCACCCAGGATAACTTCACCCACGATAACCTCACCCACGATAACCTCACCCACGATAAAGTCACCCACGATTACCTCACCCACGATAAAATCACCCACGATAACCTCACCAACGATAACCTCACCCACGATAAACTCAACCAAGATAAAATCACCCACGATAAAATCACCCAGGATAACTTCACCCACGATAACCTCACCCACGATAACCTCACCCACGATAAAGTCACCCACGATTACCTCACCCACGATAAAATCACCCACGATAACCTCACCAACGATAAACTCACCCACGATAAACTCACCCAAGATAAAATCACCCACGATAACCTCACCCACGATTACCTCACCCACGATAACCTCACCCACGATAAAGTCACCCACGATAACCTCACCCACGATAAAGTCACCCACGATAACCTCACCCTTGATAAAATCACCCACGATAACCTCACCCACGATAACCTCACCCACGATAAAATCACCCACGATAACCTCACCCACGATTACCTCACCCACGATAAAATCACCCAGGATAACCTCACCCACGATAACCTCACCCACGATAACCTCACCCACGATTACCTCACCCACGATAAAATCACCCACGATAAAGTCATCCATGATAACCTCACCCTTGATAAAATCACCCACGATAACCTCACCCACGATTATCTCACCCACGATAACCTCACCCACGATAAAGTCACCCACGATAAAATCACCCAGGATAACTTCACCCACGATAACCTCACCCACGATAACCTCACCCACGTTAAAGTCACCCACGATTACCTCACCCACGATAAAATCACCCACGATAACCTCACCAACGATAACCTCACCCACGATAAACTCAACCAAGATAAAATCACCCACGATAACCTCACCCACGATTACCTCACCCACGATAACCTCACCCACGATAAAGTCACCCACGATAACCTCACCCACGATAAAGACACCCACGATAACCTCACCCTTGATAAAATCACCCACGATAAAATCACCCACGATAACCTCACACACGATAATCTCACCCACGATAACCTCACCCTTGATAAAATCACCCTCGATAAAATCACCCATGATAACCTCACCCACGATAACCTCACCCACGATTACCTCACCCACGATAACCTCACCCACGATAACCTCACCCACGATAATCTCACCCACGAAAACCTCACCCACGATAAAGTCACCCACGATAACCTCACCCATGATAAAATCACCCACGATAAAATCACCCATGATAAAATCACCCTCGATAAAATCACCCACGATAAAGACACCCACGATAACCTCACCCTTGATAAAATCACCCACGATAAAATCACCCACGATAACCTCACACACGATAATCTCACCCACGATAACCTCACCCTTGATAAAATCACCCTCGATAAAATCACCCACGATAACCTCACCCACGATTACCTCACCCACGATAACCTCACCCACGATAACCTCACCCACGATAATCTCACCCACGAAAACCTCACCCACGATAAAGTCACCCATGATAACCTCACCCATGATAAAATCACCCACGATAAAATCACCCACGATAACCTCACCCACGATAACCTCACCCACGATAACCTCACCCAGGATAACCTCACCCACGATAATCTCACCCACGATAAAGTCACCCACGATAACCTCACCCTTAATAAAATCACCCACGATAAAATCACCCACGATAACCTCACCCACGATAATCTCACCCACGATAACCTCACCCATGATAAAATCACCCTCGATAAAATCACCCACGATAACCTCACCCACGATAACCTCACCCACGATTACCTCACCCACGATAACCTCACCCACGATAACCTCACCCACAATAATCTCACCCACGAAAACCTCACCCACGATAAAGTCACCCACGATAACCTCACCCATGATAAAATCACCCACGATAAAATCACCCACGATAACCTCACCCACGATAACCTCACCCACGATAAAGTCACCCACGATAACCTCACCCACGATAACCTCACCCACGATAACCTCACCCACGATAATCTCACCCACGATAATCTCACCCACGATAACCTCACCCACGATAACCTCACCCACGATAACCTCACCCACGATAACCTCACCCACGATAACCTCACCCACGATTACCTCACCCACGATAAAATCACCCACGATAAAGTCATCCATGATAACCTCACCCTTGATAAAATCACCCACGATAACCTCACCCACGATTATCTCACCCACGATAACCTCACCCACGATAAAGTCACCCACGATAAAATCACCCAGGATAACTTCACCCACGATAACCTCACCCACGATAACCTCACCCACGATAAAGTCACCCACGATTACCTCACCCACGATAAAATCACCCACGATAACCTCACCAACGATAACCTCACCCACGATAAACTCAACCAAGATAAAATCACCCACGATAAAATCACCCAGGATAACTTCACCCACGATAACCTCACCCACGATAAAGTCACCCACGATTACCTCACCCACGATAAAATCACCCACGATAACCTCACCAACGATAAACTCACCCACGATAAACTCACCCAAGATAAAATCACCCACGATAACCTCACCCACGATTACCTCACCCACGATAACCTCACCCACGATAAAGTCACCCACGATAACCTCACCCACGATAAAGTCACCCACGATAACCTCACCCTTGATAAAATCACCCACGATAACCTCACCCACGATTACCTCACCCACGATAAAATCACCCACGATAACCTCACCCACGATAACCTCACCCACGATAATCTCACCCACGATAACCTCACCCACGATAAAGTCACCCACGATAACCTCACCCTGGACAAAATCACCCACGATAAAATCACCCACGATAACCTCACCCACGATAACCTCACCCACGATTACCTCACCCACGATAAAATCACCCACGATAACCTCACCCACGATAACCTCACCCACGATAATCTCACCCACGATAACCTCACCCACGATAAAGTCACCCACGATAACCTCACCCTGGACAAAATCACCCACGATAAAATCACCCACGATAACCTCACCCACGATAACCTCACCCATGATAAAGTCACCCACGATAAAATCACCCATGATAACCTCACCCACAATTACCTCACCCACGATAAAATCACCCACGGTAACTTCACCCACGATAACCTCACCCACGATAACCTCACCCACGATAACCTCACCCACGATAACCTCACCCACGATAAACTCACCCACGATAAAATCACCCACGATAACCTCACCCACGATTACCTCACCCACGATAAAATCACCCACGATAACCTCACCCACGATAACCTCACCCACGATTACCTCACCCACGATAAAATCACCCACGATAAAGTCATCCATGATAACCTCACCCTTGATAAAATCACCCACGATAACCTCACCCACGATTATCTCACCCACGATAACCTCACCCACGATAAAGTCACCCACGATAAAATCACCCAGGATAACTTCACCCACGATAACCTCACCCACGATAACCTCACCCACGATAAAGTCACCCACGATTACCTCACCCACGATAAAATCACCCACGATAACCTCACCAACGATAAACTCACCCACGATAAACTCACCCAAGATAAAATCACCCACGATAACCTCACCCACGATAAAGTCACCCACGATAACCTCACCCTTGATAAAATCACCCACGATAAAATCACCCACGATAACCTCACCCACGATAATCTCACCCACGATAACCTCACCCTTGATAAAATCACCCACGATAAAATCACCCACGATAACCTCACCCACGATAACCTCACCCACGATTACCTCACCCACGATAACCTCACCCACGATAACCTCACCCACGATAATCTCACCCACGAAAAACTCACCCACGATAAAGTCACCCACGATAACCTCACCCATGATAAAATCACCCACGATAAAATCAACCAGGATAACCTCACCCACGATAACCTCACCATTGATACAATCACCCACGATAAAATCACCCAGGATAACCTCACCCACGATAAAGTCACCCATGAGTACCTCAACCACGATAAAATCACACACGATAACCTCACCAACGATAAACTCACCTACGATAAACTCACCCAAGATAAAATCACCCACGATAACCTCACCCACGATTACCTCACACACGATAAAATCACCCACGATAACCTCACCCACGATAACCTCACCCACGATAAAGTCACCCACGATAACCTCACCCACGATAATCTCACCCACGATAACCTCACCCACGATAACCTCACCCTTGATAAAATCGCCCATGATAACCTCACCCACGATAACTTCACCCACGACTACCTCACCCACGATAACCTCACCCACGATAATCTCACCCACGCTAACCTCACCGACGATAACCTCACCCACGATAACCTCACCCTTGATAAAATCACCAACGATAAAATCACCCAGGATAACCTCACGCACGATAACCTCACCCACGATAACCTCACCCGCGGTAAAGTCACCCACGATTACCTCACCCACAATAAAATCACCCACGATAAAATCACCCACGATAACCTCACCCACGATAAAATCACCCACGATAAAGTCATCCATGATAACCTCACCCTTGATAAAATCACCCACGATAACCTCACCCACGATTATCTCACCCACGATAACCTCACCCACGATAAAGTCACCCACGATAAAATCACCCAGGATAACTTCACCCACGATAACCTCACCCACGATAACCTCACCCACGATAACCTCACCCACGTTAAAGTCACCCACGATTACCTCACCCACGATAAAATCACCCACGATAACCTCACCAACGATAACCTCACCCACGATAAACTCAACCAAGATAAAATCACCCACGATAACCTCACCCACGATTACCTCACCCACGATAACCTCACCCAGGATAACCTCACCCACGATAATCTCACCCACGATAAAGTCACCCACGATAACCTCACCCTTAATAAAATCACCCACGATAAAATCACCCACGATAACCTCACCCACGATAATCTCACCCACGATAACCTCACCCATGATAAAATCACCCTCGATAAAATCACCCACGATAACCTCACCCACGATAACCTCACCCACGATTACCTCACCCACGATAACCTCACCCACGATAACCTCACCCACAATAATCTCACCCACGAAAACCTCACCCACGATAAAGTCACCCACGATAACCTCACCCATGATAAAATCACCCACGATAAAATCACCCACGATAACCTCACCCACGATAACCTCACCCACGATAAAGTCACCCACGATAACCTCACCCACGATAACCTCACCCACGATAACCTCACCCACGATAATCTCACCCACGATAATCTCACCCACGATAACCTCACCCACGATAACCTCACCCACGATAACCTCACCCACGATAACCTCACCCACGATAACCTCACCCACGATAACCTCACCCACGATTACCTCACCCACGATAAAATCACCCACGATAAAGTCATCCATGATAACCTCACCCTTGATAAAATCACCCACGATAACCTCACCCACGATTATCTCACCCACGATAACCTCACCCACGATAAAGTCACCCACGATAAAATCACCCAGGATAACTTCACCCACGATAACCTCACCCACGATAACCTCACCCACGATAAAGTCACCCACGATTACCTCACCCACGATAAAATCACCCACGATAACCTCACCAACGATAACCTCACCCACGATAAACTCAACCAAGATAAAATCACCCACGATAAAATCACCCAGGATAACTTCACCCACGATAACCTCACCCACGATAACCTCACCCACGATAAAGTCACCCACGATTACCTCACCCACGATAAAATCACCCACGATAACCTCACCAACGATAAACTCACCCACGATAAACTCACCCAAGATAAAATCACCCACGATAACCTCACCCACGATTACCTCACCCACGATAACCTCACCCACGATAAAGTCACCCACGATAACCTCACCCACGATAAAGTCACCCACGATAACCTCATCCTTGATAAAATCACCCACGATAACCTCACCCACGATAACCTCACCCACGATAAAATCACCCACGATAACCTCACCCACGATTACCTCACCCACGATAAAATCACCCAGGATAACCTCACCCACGATAACCTCACCCACGATAACCTCACCCACGATTACCTCACCCACGATAAAATCACCCACGATAAAGTCATCCATGATAACCTCACCCTTGATAAAATCACCCACGATAACCTCACCCACGATTATCTCACCCACGATAACCTCACCCACGATAAAGTCACCCACGATAAAATCACCCAGGATAACTTCACCCACGATAACCTCACCCACGATAACCTCACCCACGTTAAAGTCACCCACGATTACCTCACCCACGATAAAATCACCCACGATAACCTCACCAACGATAACCTCACCCACGATAAACTCAACCAAGATAAAATCACCCACGATAACCTCACCCACGATTACCTCACCCACGATAACCTCACCCACGATAAAGTCACCCACGATAACCTCACCCACGATAAAGACACCCACGATAACCTCACCCTTGATAAAATCACCCACGATAAAATCACCCACGATAACCTCACACACGATAATCTCACCCACGATAACCTCACCCTTGATAAAATCACCCTCGATAAAATCACCCACGATAACCTCACCCACGATTACCTCACCCACGATAACCTCACCCACGATAACCTCACCCACGATAATCTCACCCACGAAAACCTCACCCACGATAAAGTCACCCACGATAACCTCACCCATGATAAAATCACCCACGATAAAATCACCCATGATAAAATCACCCTCGATAAAATCACCCACGATAAAGACACCCACGATAACCTCACCCTTGATAAAATCACCCACGATAAAATCACCCACGATAACCTCACACACGATAATCTCACCCACGATAACCTCACCCTTGATAAAATCACCCTCGATAAAATCACCCACGATAACCTCACCCACGATTACCTCACCCACGATAACCTCACCCACGATAACCTCACCCACGATAATCTCACCCACGAAAACCTCACCCACGATAAAGTCACCCATGATAGCCTCACCCATGATAAAATCACCCACGATAAAATCACCCACGATAACCTCACCCACGATAACCTCACCCACGATAACCTCACCCAGGATAACCTCACCCACGATAATCTCACCCACGATAAAGTCACCCACGATAACCTCACCCTTAATAAAATCACCCACGATAAAATCACCCACGATAACCTCACCCACGATAATCTCACCCACGATAACCTCACCCATGATAAAATCACCCTCGATAAAATCACCCACGATAACCTCACCCACGATAACCTCACCCACGATTACCTCACCCACGATAACCTCACCCACGATAACCTCACCCACAATAATCTCACCCACGAAAACCTCACCCACGATAAAGTCACCCACGATAACCTCACCCATGATAAAATCACCCACGATAAAATCACCCACGATAACCTCACCCACGATAACCTCACCCACGATAAAGTCACCCACGATAACCTCACCCACGATAACCTCACCCACGATAACCTCACCCACGATAATCTCACCCACGATAATCTCACCCACGATAACCTCACCCACGATAACCTCACCCACGATAACCTCACCCACGATAACCTCACCCACGATAACCTCACCCACGATTACCTCACCCACGATAAAGTCATCCATGATAACCTCACCCTTGATAAAATCACCCACGATAACCTCACCCACGATTATCTCACCCACGATAACCTCACCCACGATAAAGTCACCCACGATAAAATCACCCAGGATAACTTCACCCACGATAACCTCACCCACGATAACCTCACCCACGATAAAGTCACCCACGATTACCTCACCCACGATAAAATCACCCACGATAACCTCACCAACGATAACCTCACCCACGATAAACTCAACCAAGATAAAATCACCCACGATAAAATCACCCAGGATAACTTCACCCACGATAACCTCACCCACGATAACCTCACCCACGATAAAGTCACCCACGATTACCTCACCCACGATAAAATCACCCACGATAACCTCACCAACGATAAACTCACCCACGATAAACTCACCCAAGATAAAATCACCCACGATAACCTCACCCACGATTACCTCACCCACGATAACCTCACCCACGATAAAGTCACCCACGATAACCTCACCCACGATAAAGTCACCCACGATAACCTCACCCTTGATAAAATCACCCACGATAACCTCACCCACGATAACCTCACCCACGATAAAATCACCCACGATAACCTCACCCACGATTACCTCACCCACGATAAAATCACCCAGGATAACCTCACCCACGATAACCTCACCCACGATAACCTCACCCACGATTACCTCACCCACGATAAAATCACCCACGATAAAGTCATCCATGATAACCTCACCCTTGATAAAATCACCCACGATAACCTCACCCACGATTATCTCACCCACGATAACCTCACCCACGATAAAGTCACCCACGATAAAATCACCCAGGATAACTTCACCCACGATAACCTCACCCACGATAACCTCACCCACGTTAAAGTCACCCACGATTACCTCACCCACGATAAAATCACCCACGATAACCTCACCAACGATAACCTCACCCACGATAAACTCAACCAAGATAAAATCACCCACGATAACCTCACCCACGATTACCTCACCCACGATAACCTCACCCACGATAAAGTCACCCACGATAACCTCACCCACGATAAAGACACCCACGATAACCTCACCCTTGATAAAATCACCCACGATAAAATCACCCACGATAACCTCACACACGATAACCTCACCCACGATAAAGTCACCCACGATAAAATCACCCAGGATAACTTCACCCACGATAACCTCACCCACGATAACCTCACCCACGTTAAAGTCACCCACGATTACCTCACCCACGATAAAATCACCCACGATAACCTCACCAACGATAACCTCACCCACGATAAACTCAACCAAGATAAAATCACCCACGATAACCTCACCCACGATAAAATCACCCACGATAACCTCACCCACGATAATCTCACCCACGATAACCTCACCCATGATAAAATCACCCTCGATAAAATCACCCACGATAACCTCACCCACGATAACCTCACCCACGATTACCTCACCCACGATAACCTCACCCACGATAACCTCACCCACCATAATCTCACCCACGAAAACCTCACCCACGATAAAGTCACCCACGATAACCTCACCCATGATAAAATCACCCACGATAAAATCACCCACGATAACCTCACCCACGATAACCTCACCCACGATAACCTCACCCACGATAATCTCACCCACGATAATCTCACCCACGATAACCTCACCCACGATAACCTCACCCACGATAACCTCACCCACGATAACCTCACCCACGATAACCTCACCCACGATTACCTCACCCACGATAAAATCACCCACGATAAAGTCATCCATGATAACCTCACCCTTGATAAAATCACCCACGATAACCTCACCCACGATTATCTCACCCACGATAACCTCACCCACGATAAAGTCACCCACGATAAAATCACCCAGGATAACTTCACCCACGATAACCTCACCCACGATAACCTCACCCACGATAAAGTCACCCACGATTACCTCACCCACGATAAAATCACCCACGATAACCTCACCAACGATAACCTCACCCACGATAAACTCAACCAAGATAAAATCACCCACGATAAAATCACCCAGGATAACTTCACCCACGATAACCTCACCCACGATAACCTCACCCACGATAAAGTCACCCACGATTACCTCACCCACGATAAAATCACCCACGATAACCTCACCAACGATAAACTCACCCACGATAAACTCACCCAAGATAAAATCACCCACGATAACCTCACCCACGATTACCTCACCCACGATAACCTCACCCACGATAAAGTCACCCACGATAACCTCACCCACGATAAAGTCACCCACGATAACCTCACCCTTGATAAAATCACCCACGATAACCTCACCCACGATAACCTCACCCACGATAACCTCACCCAAGATAACCTCACCCACGATAACCTCACCCACGATAACCTCACCCACGATTACCTCACCCACGATAAAATCACCCACGATAAAGTCATCCATGATAACCTCACCCTTGATAAAATCACCCACGATAAAATCACCCACGATAACCTCACCCACGATAACCTCACCCACGATAACCTCACCCACGATTACCTCACCCACGATAAAATCACCCACGATAAAGTCATCCATGATAACCTCACCCTTGATAAAATCACCCACGATAACCTCACCCACGATTATCTCACCCACGATAACCTCACCCACGATAAAGTCACCCACGATAAAATCACCCAGGATAACTTCACCCACGATAACCTCACCCACGATAACCTCACCCACGATAAAGTCACCCACGATTACCTCACCCACGATAAAATCACCCACGATAACCTCACCAACGATAACCTCACCCACGATAAACTCAACCAAGATAAAATCACCCACGATAAAATCACCCAGGATAACTTCACCCACGATAACCTCACCCACGATAAAGTCACCCACGATTACCTCACCCACGATAAAATCACCCACGATAACCTCACCAACGATAAACTCACCCACGATAAACTCACCCAAGATAAAATCACCCACGATAACCTCACCCACGATTACCTCACCCACGATAACCTCACCCACGATAAAGTCACCCACGATAACCTCACCCACGATAAAGTCACCCACGATAACCTCACCCTTGATAAAATCACCCACGATAACCTCACCCACGATTACCTCACCCACGATAAAATCACCCACGATAACCTCACCCACGATAACCTCACCCACGATAATCTCACCCACGATAACCTCACCCACGATAAAGTCACCCACGATAACCTCACCCTGGACAAAATCACCCACGATAAAATCACCCACGATAACCTCACCCACGATAACCTCACCCACGATTACCTCACCCACGATAAAATCACCCACGATAACCTCACCCACGATAACCTCACCCACGATAATCTCACCCACGATAACCTCACCCACGATAAAGTCACCCACGATAACCTCACCCTGGACAAAATCACCCACGATAAAATCACCCACGATAACCTCACCCACGATAACCTCACCCATGATAAAGTCACCCACGATAAAATCACCCATGATAACCTCACCCACAATTACCTCACCCACGATAAAATCACCCACGGTAACTTCACCCACGATAACCTCACCCACGATAACCTCACCCACGATAACCTCACCCACGATAACCTCACCCACGATAAACTCACCCACGATAAAATCACCCACGATAACCTCACCCACGATTACCTCACCCACGATAAAATCACCCACGATAACCTCACCCACGATAACCTCACCCACGATTACCTCACCCACGATAAAATCACCCACGATAAAGTCATCCATGATAACCTCACCCTTGATAAAATCACCCACGATAACCTCACCCACGATTATCTCACCCACGATAACCTCACCCACGATAAAGTCACCCACGATAAAATCACCCAGGATAACTTCACCCACGATAACCTCACCCACGATAACCTCACCCACGATAAAGTCACCCACGATTACCTCACCCACGATAAAATCACCCACGATAACCTCACCAACGATAAACTCACCCACGATAAACTCACCCAAGATAAAATCACCCACGATAACCTCACCCACGATAAAGTCACCCACGATAACCTCACCCTTGATAAAATCACCCACGATAAAATCACCCACGATAACCTCACCCACGATAATCTCACCCACGATAACCTCACCCTTGATAAAATCACCCACGATAAAATCACCCACGATAACCTCACCCACGATAACCTCACCCACGATTACCTCACCCACGATAACCTCACCCACGATAACCTCACCCACGATAATCTCACCCACGAAAAACTCACCCACGATAAAGTCACCCACGATAACCTCACCCATGATAAAATCACCCACGATAAAATCAACCAGGATAACCTCACCCACGATAACCTCACCATTGATACAATCACCCACGATAAAATCACCCAGGATAACCTCACCCACGATAAAGTCACCCATGAGTACCTCAACCACGATAAAATCACACACGATAACCTCACCAACGATAAACTCACCTACGATAAACTCACCCAAGATAAAATCACCCACGATAACCTCACCCACGATTACCTCACACACGATAAAATCACCCACGATAACCTCACCCACGATAACCTCACCCACGATAAAGTCACCCACGATAACCTCACCCACGATAATCTCACCCACGATAACCTCACCCACGATAACCTCACCCTTGATAAAATCACCCATGATAACCTCACCCACGATAACTTCACCCACGACTACCTCACCCACGATAACCTCACCCACGATAATCTCACCCACGCTAACCTCACCGACGATAACCTCACCCACGATAACCTCACCCTTGATAAAATCACCAACGATAAAATCACCCAGGATAACCTCACGCACGATAACCTCACCCACGATAACCTCACCCGCGGTAAAGTCACCCACGATTACCTCACCCACAATAAAATCACCCACGATAAAATCACCCACGATAACCTCACCCACGATAAAATCACCCACGATAAAGTCATCCATGATAACCTCACCCTTGATAAAATCACCCACGATAACCTCACCCACGATTATCTCACCCACGATAACCTCACCCACGATAAAGTCACCCACGATAAAATCACCCAGGATAACTTCACCCACGATAACCTCACCCACGATAACCTCACCCACGATAACCTCACCCACGTTAAAGTCACCCACGATTACCTCACCCACGATAAAATCACCCACGATAACCTCACCAACGATAACCTCACCCACGATAAACTCAACCAAGATAAAATCACCCACGATAACCTCACCCACGATTACCTCACCCACGATAACCTCACCCAGGATAACCTCACCCACGATAATCTCACCCACGATAAAGTCACCCACGATAACCTCACCCTTAATAAAATCACCCACGATAAAATCACCCACGATAACCTCACCCACGATAATCTCACCCACGATAACCTCACCCATGATAAAATCACCCTCGATAAAATCACCCACGATAACCTCACCCACGATAACCTCACCCACGATTACCTCACCCACGATAACCTCACCCACGATAACCTCACCCACAATAATCTCACCCACGAAAACCTCACCCACGATAAAGTCACCCACGATAACCTCACCCATGATAAAATCACCCACGATAAAATCACCCACGATAACCTCACCCACGATAACCTCACCCACGATAAAGTCACCCACGATAACCTCACCCACGATAACCTCACCCACGATAACCTCACCCACGATAATCTCACCCACGATAATCTCACCCACGATAACCTCACCCACGATAACCTCACCCACGATAACCTCACCCACGATAACCTCACCCACGATAACCTCACCCACGATAACCTCACCCACGATTACCTCACCCACGATAAAATCACCCACGATAAAGTCATCCATGATAACCTCACCCTTGATAAAATCACCCACGATAACCTCACCCACGATTATCTCACCCACGATAACCTCACCCACGATAAAGTCACCCACGATAAAATCACCCAGGATAACTTCACCCACGATAACCTCACCCACGATAACCTCACCCACGATAAAGTCACCCACGATTACCTCACCCACGATAAAATCACCCACGATAACCTCACCAACGATAACCTCACCCACGATAAACTCAACCAAGATAAAATCACCCACGATAAAATCACCCAGGATAACTTCACCCACGATAACCTCACCCACGATAACCTCACCCACGATAAAGTCACCCACGATTACCTCACCCACGATAAAATCACCCACGATAACCTCACCAACGATAAACTCACCCACGATAAACTCACCCAAGATAAAATCACCCACGATAACCTCACCCACGATTACCTCACCCACGATAACCTCACCCACGATAAAGTCACCCACGATAACCTCACCCACGATAAAGTCACCCACGATAACCTCATCCTTGATAAAATCACCCACGATAACCTCACCCACGATAACCTCACCCACGATAAAATCACCCACGATAACCTCACCCACGATTACCTCACCCACGATAAAATCACCCAGGATAACCTCACCCACGATAACCTCACCCACGATAACCTCACCCACGATTACCTCACCCACGATAAAATCACCCACGATAAAGTCATCCATGATAACCTCACCCTTGATAAAATCACCCACGATAACCTCACCCACGATTATCTCACCCACGATAACGTCACCCACGATAAAGTCACCCACGATAAAATCACCCAGGATAACTTCACCCACGATAACCTCACCCACGATAACCTCACCCACGTTAAAGTCACCCACGATTACCTCACCCACGATAAAATCACCCACGATAACCTCACCAACGATACCCTCACCCACGATAAACTCAACCAAGATAAAATCACCCACGATAACCTCACCCACGATTACCTCACCCACGATAACCTCACCCACGATAAAGTCACCCACGATAACCTCACCCACGATAAAGACACCCACGATAACCTCACCCTTGATAAAATCACCCACGATAAAATCACCCACGATAACCTCACACACGATAATCTCACCCACGATAACCTCACCCTTGATAAAATCACCCTCGATAAAATCACCCACGATAACCTCACCCACGATTACCTCACCCACGATAACCTCACCCACGATAACCTCACCCACGATAATCTCACCCACGAAAACCTCACCCACGATAAAGTCACCCACGATAACCTCACCCATGATAAAATCACCCACGATAAAATCACCCATGATAAAATCACCCTCGATAAAATCACCCACGATAAAGACACCCACGATAACCTCACCCTTGATAAAATCACCCACGATAAAATCACCCACGATAACCTCACACACGATAATCTCACCCACGATAACCTCACCCTTGATAAAATCACCCTCGATAAAATCACCCACGATAACCTCACCCACGATTACCTCACCCACGATAACCTCACCCACGATAACCTCACCCACGATAATCTCACCCACGAAAACCTCACCCACGATAAAGTCACCCATGATAGCCTCACCCATGATAAAATCACCCACGATAAAATCACCCACGATAACCTCACCCACGATAACCTCACCCACGATAACCTCACCCAGGATAACCTCACCCACGATAATCTCACCCACGATAAAGTCACCCACGATAACCTCACCCTTAATAAAATCACCCACGATAAAATCACCCACGATAACCTCACCCACGATAATCTCACCCACGATAACCTCACCCATGATAAAATCACCCTCGATAAAATCACCCACGATAACCTCACCCACGATAACCTCACCCACGATTACCTCACCCACGATAACCTCACCCACGATAACCTCACCCACAATAATCTCACCCACGAAAACCTCACCCACGATAAAGTCACCCACGATAACCTCACCCATGATAAAATCACCCACGATAAAATCACCCACGATAACCTCACCCACGATAACCTCACCCACGATAAAGTCACCCACGATAACCTCACCCACGATAACCTCACCCACGATAACCTCACCCACGATAATCTCACCCACGATAATCTCACCCACGATAACCTCACCCACGATAACCTCACCCACGATAACCTCACCCAAGATAACCTCACCCACGATAACCTCACCCACGATTACCTCACCCACGATAAAGTCATCCATGATAACCTCACCCTTGATAAAATCACCCACGATAACCTCACCCACGATTATCTCACCCACGATAACCTCACCCACGATAAAGTCACCCACGATAAAATCACCCAGGATAACTTCACCCACGATAACCTCACCCACGATAACCTCACCCACGATAAAGTCACCCACGATTACCTCACCCACGATAAAATCACCCACGATAACCTCACCAACGATAACCTCACCCACGATAAACTCAACCAAGATAAAATCACCCACGATAAAATCACCCAGGATAACTTCACCCACGATAACCTCACCCACGATAACCTCACCCACGATAAAGTCACCCACGATTACCTCACCCACGATAAAATCACCCACGATAACCTCACCAACGATAAACTCACCCACGATAAACTCACCCAAGATAAAATCACCCACGATAACCTCACCCACGATTACCTCACCCACGATAACCTCACCCACGATAAAGTCACCCACGATAACCTCACCCACGATAAAGTCACCCACGATAACCTCACCCTTGATAAAATCACCCACGATAACCTCACCCACGATAACCTCACCCACGATAAAATCACCCACGATAACCTCACCCACGATTACCTCACCCACGATAAAATCACCCAGGATAACCTCACCCACGATAACCTCACCCACGATAACCTCACCCACGATTACCTCACCCACGATAAAATCACGCACGATAAAGTCATCCATGATAACCTCACCCTTGATAAAATCACCCACGATAACCTCACCCACGATTATCTCACCCACGATAACCTCACCCACGATAAAGTCACCCACGATAAAATCACCCAGGATAACTTCACCCACGATAACCTCACCCACGTTAAAGTCACCCACGATTACCTCACCCACGATAAAATCACCCACGATAACCTCACCAACGATAACCTCACCCACGATAAACTCAACCAAGATAAAATCACCCACGATAACCTCACCCACGATTACCTCACCCACGATAACCTCACCCACGATAAAGTCACCCACGATAACCTCACCCACGATAAAGACACCCACGATAACCTCACCCTTGATAAAATCACCCACGATAAAATCACCCACGATAACCTCACACACGATAACCTCACCCACGATAAAGTCACCCACGATAAAATCACCCAGGATAACTTCACCCACGATAACCTCACCCACGATAACCTCACCCACGTTAAAGTCACCCACGATTACCTCACCCACGATAAAATCACCCACGATAACCTCACCAACGATAACCTCACCCACGATAAACTCAACCAAGATAAAATCACCCACGATAACCTCACCCACGATAAAATCACCCACGATAACCTCACCCACGATAATCTCACCCACGATAACCTCACCCATGATAAAATCACCCTCGATAAAATCACCCACGATAACCTCACCCACGATAACCTCACCCACGATTACCTCACCCACGATAACCTCACCCACGATAACCTCACCCACCATAATCTCACCCACGAAAACCTCACCCACGATAAAGTCACCCACGATAACCTCACCCATGATAAAATCACCCACGATAAAATCACCCACGATAACCTCACCCACGATAACCTCACCCACGATAAAGTCACCCACGATAACCTCACCCACGATAACCTCACCCACGATAACCTCACCCACGATAATCTCACCCACGACAATCTCACCCACGATAACCTCACCCACGATAACCTCACCCACGATAACCTCACCCACGATAACCTCACCCACGATAACCTCACCCACGATTACCTCACCCACGATAAAATCACCCACGATAAAGTCATCCATGATAACCTCACCCTTGATAAAATCACCCACGATAACCTCACCCACGATTATCTCACCCACGATAACCTCACCCACGATAAAGTCACCCACGATAAAATCACCCAGGATAACTTCACCCACGATAACCTCACCCACGATAACCTCACCCACGATAAAGTCACCCACGATTACCTCACCCACGATAAAATCACCCACGATAACCTCACCAACGATAACCTCACCCACGATAAACTCAACCAAGATAAAATCACCCACGATAAAATCACCCAGGATAACTTCACCCACGATAACCTCACCCACGATAACCTCACCCACGATAAAGTCACCCACGATTACCTCACCCACGATAAAATCACCCACGATAACCTCACCAACGATAAACTCACCCACGATAAACTCACCCAAGATAAAATCACCCACGATAACCTCACCCACGATTACCTCACCCACGATAACCTCACCCACGATAAAGTCACCCACGATAACCTCACCCACGATAAAGTCACCCACGATAACCTCACCCTTGATAAAATCACCCACGATAACCTCACCCACGATAACCTCACCCACGATAACCTCACCCAAGATAACCTCACCCACGATAACCTCACCCACGATAACCTCACCCACGATTACCTCACCCACGATAAAATCACCCACGATAAAGTCATCCATGATAACCTCACCCTTGATAAAATCACCCACGATAACCTCACCCACGATTATCTCACCCACGATAACCTCACCCACGATAAAGTCACCCACGATAAAATCACCCAGGATAACTTCACCCACGATAACCTCACCCACGATAACCTCACCCACGATAAAGTCACCCACGATTACCTCACCCACGATAAAATCACCCACGATAACCTCACCAACGATAACCTCACCCACGATAAACTCAACCAAGATAAAATCACCCACGATAAAATCACCCAGGATAACTTCACCCACGATAACCTCACCCACGATAACCTCACCCACGATAAAGTCACCCACGATTACCTCACCCACGATAAAATCACCCACGATAACCTCACCAACGATAAACTCACCCACGATAAACTCACCCAAGATAAAATCACCCACGATAACCTCACCCACGATTACCTCACCCACGATAACCTCACCCACGATAAAGTCACCCACGATAACCTCACCCACGATAAAGTCACCCACGATAACCTCACCCTTGATAAAATCACCCACGATAACCTCACCCACGATAACCTCACCCACGATAACCTCACCCACGATAAAATCACCCACGATAACCTCACCCACGATTACCTCACCCACGATAAAATCACCCAGGATAACCTCACCCACGATAACCTCACCCACGATAACCTCACCCACGATTACCTCACCCACGATAAAATCACCCACGATAAAGTCATCCATGATAACCTCACCCTTGATAAAATCACCCACGATAACCTCACCCACGATTATCTCACCCACGATAACGTCACCCACGATAAAGTCACCCACGATAAAATCACCCAGGATAACTTCACCCACGATAACCTCACCCACGATAACCTCACCCACGTTAAAGTCACCCACGATTACCTCACCCACGATAAAATCACCCACGATAACCTCACCAACGATAACCTCACCCACGATAAACTCAACCAAGATAAAATCACCCACGATAACCTCACCCACGATTACCTCACCCACGATAACCTCACCCACGATAAAGTCACCCACGATAACCTCACCCACGATAAAGACACCCACGATAACCTCACCCTTGATAAAATCACCCACGATAAAATCACCCACGATAACCTCACACACGATAATCTCACCCACGATAACCTCACCCTTGATAAAATCACCCTCGATAAAATCACCCACGATAACCTCACCCACGATAACCTCACCCACGATTACCTCACCCACGATAACCTCACCCACGATAACCTCACCCACGATAATCTCACCCACGAAAACCTCACCCACGATAAAGTCACCCACGATAACCTCACCCATGATAAAATCACCCACGATAAAATCACCCATGATAAAATCACCCTCGATAAAATCACCCACGATAAAGACACCCACGATAACCTCACCCTTGATAAAATCACCCACGATAAAATCACCCACGATAACCTCACACACGATAATCTCACCCACGATAACCTCACCCTTGATAAAATCACCCTCGATAAAATCACCCACGATAACCTCACCCACGATTACCTCACCCACGATAACCTCACCCACGATAACCTCACCCACGATAATCTCACCCACGAAAACCTCACCCACGATAAAGTCACCCATGATAACCTCACCCATGATAAAATCACCCACGATAAAATCACCCACGATAACCTCACCCACGATAACCTCACCCACGATAACCTCACCCAGGATAACCTCACCCACGATAATCTCACCCACGATAAAGTCACCCACGATAACCTCACCCTTAATAAAATCACCCACGATAAAATCACCCACGATAACCTCACCCACGATAATCTCACCCACGATAACCTCACCCATGATAAAATCACCCTCGATAAAATCACCCACGATAACCTCACCCACGATAACCTCACCCACGATTACCTCACCCACGATAACCTCACCCACGATAACCTCACCCACAATAATCTCACCCACGAAAACCTCACCCACGATAAAGTCACCCACGATAACCTCACCCATGATAAAATCACCCACGATAAAATCACCCACGATAACCTCACCCACGATAACCTCACCCACGATAAAGTCACCCACGATAACCTCACCCACGATAACCTCACCCACGATAACCTCACCCACGATAATCTCACCCACGATAATCTCACCCACGATAACCTCACCCACGATAACCTCACCCACGATAACCTCACCCACGATAACCTCACCCACGATAACCTCACCCACGATTACCTCACCCACGATAAAATCACCCACGATAAAGTCATCCATGATAACCTCACCCTTGATAAAATCACCCACGATAACCTCACCCACGATTATCTCACCCACGATAACCTCACCCACGATAAAGTCACCCACGATAAAATCACCCAGGATAACTTCACCCACGATAACCTCACCCACGATAACCTCACCCACGATAAAGTCACCCACGATTACCTCACCCACGATAAAATCACCCACGATAACCTCACCAACGATAACCTCACCCACGATAAACTCAACCAAGATAAAATCACCCACGATAAAATCACCCAGGATAACTTCACCCACGATAACCTCACCCACGATAAAGTCACCCACGATTACCTCACCCACGATAAAATCACCCACGATAACCTCACCAACGATAAACTCACCCACGATAAACTCACCCAAGATAAAATCACCCACGATAACCTCACCCACGATTACCTCACCCACGATAACCTCACCCACGATAAAGTCACCCACGATAACCTCACCCACGATAAAGTCACCCACGATAACCTCACCCTTGATAAAATCACCCACGATAACCTCACCCACGATTACCTCACCCACGATAAAATCACGCACGATAACCTCACCCACGATAACCTCACCCACGATAATCTCACCCACGATAACCTCACCCACGATAAAGTCACCCACGATAACCTCACCCTGGACAAAATCACCCACGATAAAATCACCCACGATAACCTCACCCACGATAACCTCACCCACGATTACCTCACCCACGATAAAATCACCCACGATAACCTCACCCACGATAACCTCACCCACGATAATCTCACCCACGATAACCTCACCCACGATAAAGTCACCCACGATAACCTCACCCTGGACAAAATCACCCACGATAAAATCACCCACGATAACCTCACCCACGATAACCTCACCCATGATAAAGTCACCCACGATAAAATCACCCATGATAACCTCACCCACAATTACCTCACCCACGATAAAATCACCCACGGTAACTTCACCCACGATAACCTCACCCACGATAACCTCACCCACGATAACCTCACCCACGATAACCTCACCCACGATAAACTCACCCACGATAAAATCACCCACGATAACCTCACCCACGATTACCTCACCCACGATAAAATCACCCACGATAACCTCACCCACGATAACCTCACCCACGATTACCTCACCCACGATAAAATCACCCACGATAAAGTCATCCATGATAACCTCACCCTTGATAAAATCACCCACGATAACCTCACCCACGATTATCTCACCCACGATAACCTCACCCACGATAAAGTCACCCACGATAAAATCACCCAGGATAACTTCACCCACGATAACCTCACCCACGATAACCTCACCCACGATAAAGTCACCCACGATTACCTCACCCACGATAAAATCACCCACGATAACCTCACCAACGATAAACTCACCCACGATAAACTCACCCAAGATAAAATCACCCACGATAACCTCACCCACGATAAAGTCACCCACGATAACCTCACCCTTGATAAAATCACCCACGATAAAATCACCCACGATAACCTCACCCACGATAATCTCACCCACGATAACCTCACCCTTGATAAAATCACCCACGATAAAATCACCCACGATAACCTCACCCACGATAACCTCACCCACGATTACCTCACCCACGATAACCTCACCCACGATAACCTCACCCACGATAATCTCACCCACGAAAAACTCACCCACGATAAAGTCACCCACGATAACCTCACCCATGATAAAATCACCCACGATAAAATCAACCAGGATAACCTCACCCACGATAACCTCACCATTGATACAATCACCCACGATAAAATCACCCAGGATAACCTCACCCACGATAAAGTCACCCATGAGTACCTCAACCACGATAAAATCACACACGATAACCTCACCAACGATAAACTCACCTACGATAAACTCACCCAAGATAAAATCACCCACGATAACCTCACCCACGATTACCTCACACACGATAAAATCACCCACGATAACCTCACCCACGATAACCTCACCCACGATAAAGTCACCCACGATAACCTCACCCACGATAATCTCACCTACGATAACCTCACCCACGATAACCTCACCCTTGATAAAATCACCCATGATAACCTCACCCACGATAACTTCACCCACGACTACCTCACCCACGATAACCTCACCCACGATAATCTCACCCACGCTAACCTCACCGACGATAACCTCACCCACGATAACCTCACCCTTGATAAAATCACCAACGATAAAATCACCCAGGATAACCTCACGCACGATAACCTCACCCACGATAACCTCACCCGCGGTAAAGTCACCCACGATTACCTCACCCACGATAAAATCACCCACGATAAAATCACCCACGATAACCTCACCCACGATAAAATCACCCACGATAAAGTCATCCATGATAACCTCACCCTTGATAAAATCACCCACGATAACCTCACCCACGATTATCTCACCCACGATAACCTCACCCACGATAAAGTCACCCACGATAAAATCACCCAGGATAACTTCACCCACGATAACCTCACCCACGATAACCTCACCCACGATAACCTCACCCACGTTAAAGTCACCCACGATTACCTCACCCACGATAAAATCACCCACGATAACCTCACCAACGATAACCTCACCCACGATAAACTCAACCAAGATAAAATCACCCACGATAACCTCACCCACGATTACCTCACCCACGATAACCTCACCCAGGATAACCTCACCCACGATAATCTCACCCACGATAAAGTCACCCACGATAACCTCACCCTTAATAAAATCACCCACGATAAAATCACCCACGATAACCTCACCCACGATAATCTCACCCACGATAACCTCACCCATGATAAAATCACCCTCGATAAAATCACCCACGATAACCTCACCCACGATAACCTCACCCACGATTACCTCACCCACGATAACCTCACCCAGGATAACCTCACCCACGATAATCTCACCCACGATAAAGTCACCCACGATAACCTCACCCTTAATAAAATCACCCACGATAAAATCACCCACGATAACCTCACCCACGATAATCTCACCCACGATAACCTCACCCATGATAAAATCACCCTCGATAAAATCACCCACGATAACCTCACCCACGATAACCTCACCCACGATTACCTCACCCACGATAACCTCACCCACGATAACCTCACCCACGATAAAGTCACCCACGATAACCTCACCCACGATAATCTCACCTACGATAACCTCACCCACGATAACCTCACCCTTGATAAAATCACCCATGATAACCTCACCCACGATAACTTCACCCACGACTACCTCACCCACGATAACCTCACCCACGATAATCTCACCCACGCTAACCTCACCGACGATAACCTCACCCACGATAACCTCACCCTTGATAAAATCACCAACGATAAAATCACCCAGGATAACCTCACGCACGATAACCTCACCCACGATAACCTCACCCGCGGTAAAGTCACCCACGATTACCTCACCCACGATAAAATCACCCACGATAAAATCACCCACGATAACCTCACCCACGATAAAATCACCCACGATAAAGTCATCCATGATAACCTCACCCTTGATAAAATCACCCACGATAACCTCACCCACGATTATCTCACCCACGATAACCTCACCCACGATAAAGTCACCCACGATAAAATCACCCAGGATAACTTCACCCACGATAACCTCACCCACGATAACCTCACCCACGATAACCTCACCCACGTTAAAGTCACCCACGATTACCTCACCCACGATAAAATCACCCACGATAACCTCACCAACGATAACCTCACCCACGATAAACTCAACCAAGATAAAATCACCCACGATAACCTCACCCACGATTACCTCACCCACGATAACCTCACCCAGGATAACCTCACCCACGATAATCTCACCCACGATAAAGTCACCCACGATAACCTCACCCTTAATAAAATCACCCACGATAAAATCACCCACGATAACCTCACCCACGATAATCTCACCCACGATAACCTCACCCATGATAAAATCACCCTCGATAAAATCACCCACGATAACCTCACCCACGATAACCTCACCCACGATTACCTCACCCACGATAACCTCACCCACGATAACCTCACCCACAATAATCTCACCCACGAAAACCTCACCCACGATAAAGTCACCCACGATAACCTCACCCATGATAAAATCACCCACGATAAAATCACCCACGATAACCTCACCCACGATAACCTCACCCACGATAAAGTCACCCACGATAACCTCACCCACGATAACCTCACCCACGATAATCTCACCCACGATAATCTCACCCACGATAACCTCACCCTAAACCCTAAACCCTAAACCCTAAACCCTAAACCCTAAACCCTAAACCCTAAACCCTAAACCCTAAACCCTAAACCCTAAACCCTAAACCCTAAACCCTAAACCCTAAACCCTAAACCCTAAACCCTAAACCCTAAACCCTAAACCC
This sequence comes from Phaseolus vulgaris, assembly GCF_051622355.1. Lineage (NCBI taxonomy): Eukaryota > Viridiplantae > Streptophyta > Magnoliopsida > Fabales > Fabaceae > Phaseolus > Phaseolus vulgaris. The sequence continues at coordinate 52,681 of NC_143504.1, forward strand.
TAAACCCTAAACCCTAAACCCTAAACCCTAAACCCACGATAAAATCACCCATGATAACCTCACCCACAATTACCTCACCCACGATAAAATCACCCACGGTAACTTCACCCACGATAACCTCACCCACGATAACCTCACCCACGATAACCTCACCCACGATAACCTCACCCACGATAACCTCACCCACGATAATCTCACCCACGATAACCTCACCCACGATAACCTCACCCTTGATAAAATCACCCATGATAACCTCACCCACGATAACCTCACCCACGACTACCTCACCCACGATAACCTCACCCACGATAACCTCACCCACGATAATCTCACCCACGATAACCTCACCTATGATAACCTCACCATTGATACAATCGCCCACGATAAAGTCAACCACGATAACCTCACCCACGATAACCTCACCCACGATAAAGTCACCCATGAGTACCTCAACCACGATAAAATCGCACACGATAACCTCACCAACGATAAACTCACCCACGATAAACTCACCCACGATAAAATCACCCACGATAACCTCACCCACGATTACCTCACACATGATAAAATCACCCACGATAACCTCACCCACGATAACCTCACCCACGATAAAGTCACCCACGATAACCTCACCCACGATAACCTCACCCACGATAATCTCACCTACGATAACCTCACCCACGATAACCTCACCCTTGATAAAATCACCATTGATAACCTCACCCACGATAACTTCACCCACGACTACCGCACCCACGATAACCTCACCCACGATAATCTCACCCACGCTAACCTCACCCACGATAACCTCACCCACGATAAAGTCACCTACGATAACCTCACCCTTGATAAAATCACCAACGATAAAATCACCCAGGATAACCTCACGCACGATAACCTCACCCACGATAACCTCACCCGCGGTAATGTCACCCACGATTACCTCACCCACGATAAAGTCAACCACGATAAAGTCACCCACGATTAAATCACCCACGATAACCTCACCCACGCTAACCTCACCCTTGATAAAATCACCCACGATAAAATCACCTAGGATAACCTAACCCACGATAACCTCACCCACGATAACCTCACCCACGATAAAATCACCCACGATAACCTCACCCTTGATTACCTCCCCCACGATAAAATAACCCACGATAACGTCACCCACGATAACCTCACCCACGATAACCTCACCCACGATAACCTCACCCTTGATAAAATCACCCACGATGAAATCACCCACGATTTCCTCACCCACGATAAAATCACCCACGATAATCTCACCCACGATAAAATCACCTACGATAACCTCACCAACGATAAACTCACCCACGATAAACTCACCCTAGATAAAATCACCCACGATAACCTCACCCACGATAACCTCACCCACGATAAAGTCACCCACGATTACCTCACCCACAATAAAATCACCCACGATAACCTCACCCACGATAAAATCACCCACGATAACCTCACCCACGATTACCTCAGCCACGATAAAATCACCCACGATAACCTCAGCCACGATTACCTCACCCACGATAAAGTCACCCACGATAAAATCACCTAGGATAACCTCACCCACGATTACCTCACACACGATAAAATCACCCACGATATCCTCACCCACGATAAAGTCACCCACGATTACCTCACCCACGATAAAATCACCAACGATAACCTCACCAACGATAAACTCACCCACGATAAACTCACCCATGATAAAATCACCCACGATAACCTCACCCACGATTACCTCACCCACGATAAAATCACCCACGATAACCTCACCCACGATAACCTCACCCACGATAATCTCACCCACGATAACCTCACCCACGATAAAGTCACCCACGATAACCTCACCCTGGACAAAATCACCCACGATAAAATCACCCACGATAACCTCACCCACGATAACCTCACGCATGATAAAGTCACCCACGATAAAATCACCCATGATAACCTCACCCACAATTACCTCACCCACGATAAAATCACCCACGGTAACTTCACCCAGGATAACCTCACCCACGATAACCTCACCCACGATAACCTCACCCACGATTACCTCACCCACGATAAAATCACCCACGATAAAGTCATCCATGATAACCTCACCCTTGATAAAATCACCCACGATAACCTCACCCACGATTATCTCACCCACGATAACCTCACCCACGATAAAGTCAACCACGATAAAATCACCCAGGATAACTTCACCCACGATAACCTCACCCACGATAACCTCACCCACGTTAAAGTCACCCACGATTACCTCACCCACGATAAAATCACCCACGATAACCTCACCAACGATAACCTCACCCACGATAAACTCAACCAAGATAAAATCACCCACGATAACCTCACCCACGATTACCTCACCCACGATAACCTCACCCACGATAAAGTCACCCACGATAACCTCACCCACGATAAAGACACCCACGATAACCTCACCCTTGATAAAATCACCCACGATAAAATCACCCACGATAACCTCACACACGATAATCTCACCCACGATAACCTCACCCTTGATAAAATCACCCTCGATAAAATCACCCACGATAACCTCACCCACGATAACCTCACCCACGATTACCTCACCCACGATAACCTCACCCACGATAACCTCACCCACGATAATCTCACCCACGAAAACCTCACCCACGATAAAGTCACCCACGATAACCTCACCCATGATAAAATCACCCACGATAAAATCACCCATGATAAAATCACCCTCGATAAAATCACCCACGATAAAGACACCCACGATAACCTCACCCTTGATAAAATCACCCACGATAAAATCACCCACGATAACCTCACACACGATAATCTCACCCACGATAACCTCACCCTTGATAAAATCACCCTCGATAAAATCACCCACGATAACCTCACCCACGATAACCTCACCCACGATAACCTCACCCACGATAATCTCACCCACGAAAACCTCACCCACGATAAAGTCACCCATGATAACCTCACCCATGATAAAATCACCCACGATAAAATCACCCACGATAACCTCACCCACGATAACCTCACCCACGATAACCTCACCCAGGATAACCTCACCCACGATAATCTCACCCACGATAAAGTCACCCACGATAACCTCACCCTTAATAAAATCACCCACGATAAAATCACCCACGATAACCTCACCCACGATAATCTCACCCACGATAACCTCACCCATGATAAAATCACCCTCGATAAAATCACCCACGATAACCTCACCCACGATAACCTCACCCACGATTACCTCACCCACGATAACCTCACCCACGATAACCTCACCCACAATAATCTCACCCACGAAAACCTCACCCACGATAAAGTCACCCACGATAACCTCACCCATGATAAAATCACCCACGATAAAATCACCCACGATAACCTCACCCACGATAACCTCACCCACGATAAAGTCACCCACGATAACCTCACCCACGATAACCTCACCCACGATAACCTCACCCACGATAATCTCACCCACGATAATCTCACCCACGATTATCTCACCCACGATAACCTCACCCACGATAAAGTCACCCACGATAAAATCACCCAGGATAACTTCACCCACGATAACCTCACCCACGATAACCTCACCCACGATAAAGTCACCCACGATTACCTCACCCACGATAAAATCACCCACGATAACCTCACCAACGATAACCTCACCCACGATAAACTCAACCAAGATAAAATCACCCACGATAAAATCACCCAGGATAACTTCACCCACGATAACCTCACCCACGATAACCTCACCCACGATAAAGTCACCCACGATTACCTCACCCACGATAAAATCACCCACGATAACCTCACCAACGATAAACTCACCCACGATAAACTCACCCAAGATAAAATCACCCACGATAACCTCACCCACGATTACCTCACCCACGATAACCTCACCCACGATAAAGTCACCCACGATAACCTCACCCACGATAAAGTCACCCACGATAACCTCACCCTTGATAAAATCACCCACGATAAAATCACCTAGGATAACCTAACCCACGATAACCTCACCCACGATAACCTCACCCACGATAAAATCACCCACGATAACCTCACCCTTGATTACCTCAGCCACGATAAAATCACCCACGATAACCTCAGCCACGATTACCTCACCCACGATAAAGTCACCCACGATAACCTCACCAACGATAAACTCACCCACGATAAACTCACCCACGAAAAAATCACCCACGATAACCTACCCACGATTACCTCACCCACGATAAAATCACCCACGATAACCTCACCCACGATAACCTCACCCACGATAATCACACCCACGATAACCTCACCCACCATAACCTCACCCTTGCCAAAATCACCCACGATAAAATCAACCAGGATAACCTAACCCACGATAACCTCCCCCACGATAACCTCACCCACGATAACCTCACCCACGATAACCTCACCCACGATAACCTCAACCACGATAACCTCACCCACGATAAAGTCACCCACGATAACCTCAACCTTGATAAAATCACCCACGATAAAATCACCCAGGATAACCTAACCCAGGATAACCTCACCCACGATAACCTCACCCACGATAAACTCACCCAAGATAAAATCACCCACGATAACCTCACCCACGATTACCTCACACACGATAAAATCACCCACGATATCCTCACCCACGATAAAGTCACCCACGATTACCTCACCCACGATAAAATCACCAACGATAACCTCACCAACGATAAACTCACCCACGATAAACTCACCCATGATAAAATCACCCACGATAACCTCACCCACGATTACCTCACCCACGATAAAATCACCCACGATAACCTCACCCACGATAACCTCACCCACGATAATGTCACCCACGATAACCTCACCCACGATAAAGTCACCCACGATAACCTCACCCTGGACAAAATCACCCACGATAAAATCACCCACGATAACCTCACCCACGATAACCTCACGCATGATAAAGTCACCCACGATAAAATCACCCATGATAACCTCACCCACAATTACCTCACCCACGATAAAATCACCCACGGTAACTTCACCCACGATAACCTCACCCACGATAACCTCACCCACGATAACCTCACCCACGATAATCTCACCCACGAAAACCTCACCCACGATAAAGTCACCCACGATAACCTCACCCATGATAAAATCACCCACGATAAAATCACCCAGGATAACCTCACCCACGATAACCTCACCCACGATTATCTCACCCACGATAACCTCACCCACGATAACCTCACCCACGATAATCTCACCCACGATAATCTCACCCACGATAACCTCACCCACGATAACCTCACCCTTGATAAAATCACCCATGATAACCTCACCCACGATAACCTCACCCACGACTACCTCACCCACGATAACCTCACCCACGATAACCTCACCCACGATAATCTCACCCACGATAACCTCACCTATGATAACCTCACCATTGATACAATCGCCCACGATAAAGTCAACCACGATAACCTCACCCACGATAACCTCACCCACGATAAAGTCACCCATGAGTACCTCAACCACGATAAAATCGCACACGATAACCTCACCAACGATAAACTCACCCACGATAAACTCACCCACGATAAAATCACCCACGATAACCTCACCCACGATTACCTCACACACGATAAAATCACCCACGATAACCTCACCCACGATAACCTCACCCACGATAAAGTCACCCACGATAACCTCACCCACGATAACCTCACCCACGATAATCTCACCTACGATAACCTCACCCACGATAACCTCACCCTTGATAAAATCACCATTGATAACCTCACCCACGATAACTTCACCCACGACTACCGCACCCACGATAACCTCACCCACGATAATCTCACCCACGCTAACCTCACCCACGATAACCTCACCCACGATAAAGTCACCTACGATAACCTCACCCTTGATAAAATCACCAACGATAAAATCACCCAGGATAACCTCACGCACGATAACCTCACCCACGATAACCTCACCCGCGGTAATGTCACCCACGATTACCTCACCCACGATAAAGTCAACCACGATAAAGTCACCCACGATTAAATCACCCACGATAACCTCACCCACGCTAACCTCACCCTTGATAAAATCACCCACGATAAAATCACCTAGGATAACCTAACCCACGATAACCTCACCCACGATAACCTCACCCACGATAAAATCACCCACGATAACCTCACCCTTGATTACCTCCCCCACGATAAAATAACCCACGATAACGTCACCCACGATAACCTCACCCACGATAACCTCACCCACGATAACCTCACCCTTGATAAAATCACCCACGATGAAATCACCCACGATTTCCTCACCCACGATAAAATCACCCACGATAATCTCACCCACGATAAAATCACCTACGATAACCTCACCAACGATAAACTCACCCACGATAAACTCACCCTAGATAAAATCACCCACGATAACCTCACCCACGATAACCTCACCCACGATAAAGTCACCCACGATTACCTCACCCACAATAAAATCACCCACGATAACCTCACCCACGATAAAATCACCCACGATAACCTCACCCACGATTACCTCAGCCACGATAAAATCACCCACGATAACCTCAGCCACGATTACCTCACCCACGATAAAGTCACCCACGATAAAATCACCTAGGATAACCTCACCCACGATTACCTCACACACGATAAAATCACCCACGATATCCTCACCCACGATAAAGTCACCCACGATTACCTCACCCACGATAAAATCACCAACGATAACCTCACCAACGATAAACTCACCCACGATAAACTCACCCATGATAAAATCACCCACGATAACCTCACCCACGATTACCTCACCCACGATAAAATCACCCACGATAACCTCACCCACGATAACCTCACCAACGATAATCTCACCCACGATAACCTCACCCACGATAAAGTCACCCACGATAACCTCACCCTGGACAAAATCACCCACGATAAAATCACCCACGATAACCTCACCCACGATAACCTCACGCATGATAAAGTCACCCACGATAAAATCACCCATGATAACCTCACCCACAATTACCTCACCCACGATAAAATCACCCACGGTAACTTCACCCAGGATAACCTCACCCACGATAACCTCACCCACGATAACCTCACCCACGATTACCTCACCCACGATAAAATCACCCACGATAAAGTCATCCATGATAACCTCACCCTTGATAAAATCACCCACGATAACCTCACCCACGATTATCTCACCCACGATAACCTCACCCACGATAAAGTCAACCACGATAAAATCACCCAGGATAACTTCACCCACTATAACCTCACCAACGATAACCTCACCCACGTTAAAGTCACCCACGATTACCTCACCCACGATAAAATCACCCACGATAACCTCACCAACGATAACCTCACCCACGATAAACTCAACCAAGATAAAATCACCCACGATAACCTCACCCACGATTACCTCACCCACGATAACCTCACCCACGATAAAGTCACCCACGATAACCTCACCCACGATAAAGACACCCACGATAACCTCACCCTTGATAAAATCACCCACGATAAAATCACCCACGATAACCTCACACACGATAATCTCACCCACGATAACCTCACCCTTGATAAAATCACCCTCGATAAAATCACCCACGATAACCTCACCCACGATAACCTCACCCACGATTACCTCACCCACGATAACCTCACCCACGATAACCTCACCCACGATAATCTCACCCACGAAAACCTCACCCACGATAAAGTCACCCACGATAACCTCACCCATGATAAAATCACCCACGATAAAATCACCCATGATAAAATCACCCTCGATAAAATCACCCACGATAAAGACACCCACGATAACCTCACCCTTGATAAAATCACCCACGATAAAATCACCCACGATAACCTCACACACGATAATCTCACCCACGATAACCTCACCCTTGATAAAATCACCCTCGATAAAATCACCCACGATAACCTCACCCACGATAACCTCACCCACGATAACCTCACCCACGATAATCTCACCCACGAAAACCTCACCCACGATAAAGTCACCCATGATAACCTCACCCATGATAAAATCACCCACGATAAAATCACCCACGATAACCTCACCCACGATAACCTCACCCACGATAACCTCACCCAGGATAACCTCACCCACGATAATCTCACCCACGATAAAGTCACCCACGATAACCTCACCCTTAATAAAATCACCCACGATAAAATCACCCACGATAACCTCACCCACGATAATCTCACCCACGATAACCTCACCCATGATAAAATCACCCTCGATAAAATCACCCACGATAACCTCACCCACGATAACCTCACCCACGATTACCTCACCCACGATAACCTCACCCACGATAACCTCACCCACAATAATCTCACCCACGAAAACCTCACCCACGATAAAGTCACCCACGATAACCTCACCCATGATAAAATCACCCACGATAAAATCACCCACGATAACCTCACCCACGATAACCTCACCCACGATAAAGTCACCCACGATAACCTCACCCACGATAACCTCACCCACGATAACCTCACCCACGATAATCTCACCCACGATAATCTCACCCACGATAACCTCACCCACGATAACCTCACCCACGATAACCTCACCCACGATAACCTCACCCACGATAACCTCACCCACGATTACCTCACCCACGATAAAATCACCCACGATAAAGTCATCCATGATAACCTCACCCTTGATAAAATCACCCACGATAACCTCACCCACGATTATCTCACCCACGATAACCTCACCCACGATAAAGTCACCCACGATAAAATCACCCAGGATAACTTCACCCACGATAACCTCACCCACGATAACCTCACCCACGATAAAGTCACCCACGATTACCTCACCCACGATAAAATCACCCACGATAACCTCACCAACGATAACCTCACCCACGATAAACTCAACCAAGATAAAATCACCCACGATAAAATCACCCAGGATAACTTCACCCACGATAACCTCACCCACGATAACCTCACCCACGATAAAGTCACCCACGATTACCTCACCCACGATAAAATCACCCACGATAACCTCACCAACGATAAACTCACCCACGATAAACTCACCCAAGATAAAATCACCCACGATAACCTCACCCACGATTACCTCACCCACGATAACCTCACCCACGATAAAGTCACCCACGATAACCTCACCCACGATAAAGTCACCCACGATAACCTCACCCTTGATAAAATCACCCACGATAACCTCACCCACGATAACCTCACCCACGATAAAATCACCCACGATAACCTCACCCACGATTACCTCACCCACGATAAAATCACCCAGGATAACCTCACCCACGATAACCTCACCCACGATAACCTCACCCACGATTACCTCACCCACGATAAAATCACCCACGATAAAGTCATCCATGATAACCTCACCCTTGATAAAATCACCCACGATAACCTCACCCACGATTATCTCACCCACGATAATCTCACCCACGATAAAGTCACCCACGATAACCTCACCCTTAATAAAATCACCCACGATAAAATCACCCACGATAACCTCACCCACGTTAAAGTCACCCACGATTACCTCACCCACGATAAAATCACCCACGATAACCTCACCAACGATAACCTCACCCACGATAAACTCAACCAAGATAAAATCACCAACGATAACCTCACCCACGATAACCTCACCCACGATAAAGTCACCCACGATAACCTCACCCACGATAAAGACACCCACGATAACCTCACCCTTGATAAAATCACCCACGATAAAATCACCCACGATAACCTCACACACGATAATCTCACCCACGATAACCTCACCCTTGATAAAATCACCCTCGATAAAATCACCCACGATAACCTCACCCACGATAACCTCACCCACGATTACCTCACCCACGATAACCTCACCCACGATAACCTCACCCACGATAATCTCACCCACGAAAACCTCACCCACGATAAAGTCACCCACGATAACCTCACCCATGATAAAATCACCCACGATAAAATCACCCATGATAAAATCACCCTCGATAAAATCACCCACGATAAAGACACCCACGATAACCTCACCCTTGATAAAATCACCCACGATAAAATCACCCACGATAACCTCACACACGATAATCTCACCCACGATAACCTCACCCTTGATAAAATCACCCTCGATAAAATCACCAACGATAACCTCACCCACGATAACCTCACCCACGATAACCTCACCCACGATAATCTCACCCACGAAAACCTCACCCACGATAAAGTCACCCATGATAACCTCACCCATGATAAAATCACCCACGATAAAATCACCCACGATAACCTCACCCACGATAACCTCACCCACGATAACCTCACCCAGGATAACCTCACCCACGATAATCTCACCCACGATAAAGTCACCCACGATAACCTCACCCTTAATAAAATCACCCACGATAAAATCACCCACGATAACCTCACCCACGATAATCTCACCCACGATAACCTCACCCATGATAAAATCACCCTCGATAAAATCACCCACGATAACCTCACCCACGATAACCTCACCCACAATTACCTCACCCACGATAAAATCACCCACGGTAACTTCACCCAGGATAACCTCACCCACGATAACCTCACCCACGATAACCTCACCCACGATTACCTCACCCACGATAAAATCACCCACGATAAAGTCATCCATGATAACCTCACCCTTGATAAAATCACCCACGATAACCTCACCCACGATTATCTCACCCACGATAACCTCACCCACGATAAAGTCACCCACGATAAAATCACCCAGGATAACTTCACCCACGATAACCTCACCCACGATAACCTCACCCACGTTAAAGTCACCCACGATTACCTCACCCACGATAAAATCACCCACGATAACCTCACCAACGATAACCTCACCCACGATAAACTCAACCAAGATAAAATCACCCACGATAACCTCACCCACGATTACCTCACCCACGATAACCTCACCCACGATAAAGTCACCCACGATAACCTCACCCACGATAAAGACACCCACGATAACCTCACCCTTGATAAAATCACCCACGATAAAATCACCCACGATAACCTCACACACGATAATCTCACCCACGATAACCTCACCCTTGATAAAATCACCCTCGATAAAATCACCCACGATAACCTCACCCACGATAACCTCACCCACGATTACCTCACCCACGATAACCTCACCCACGATAACCTCACCCACGATAATCTCACCCACGAAAACCTCACCCACGATAAAGTCACCCACGATAACCTCACCCATGATAAAATCACCCACGATAAAATCACCCATGATAAAATCACCCTCGATAAAATCACCCACGATAAAGACACCCACGATAACCTCACCCTTGATAAAATCACCCACGATAAAATCACCCACGATAACCTCACACACGATAATCTCACCCACGATAACCTCACCCTTGATAAAATCACCCTCGATAAAATCACCAACGATAACCTCACCCACGATAACCTCACCCACGATAACCTCACCCACGATAATCTCACCCACGAAAACCTCACCCACGATAAAGTCACCCATGATAACCTCACCCATGATAAAATCACCCACGATAAAATCACCCACGATAACCTCACCCACGATAACCTCACCCACGATAACCTCACCCAGGATAACCTCACCCACGATAATCTCACCCACGATAAAGTCACCCACGATAACCTCACCCTTAATAAAATCACCCACGATAAAATCACCCACGATAACCTCACCCACGATAATCTCACCCACGATAACCTCACCCATGATAAAATCACCCTCGATAAAATCACCCACGATAACCTCACCCACGATAACCTCACCCACAATTACCTCACCCACGATAAAATCACCCACGGTAACTTCACCCAGGATAACCTCACCCACGATAACCTCACCCACGATAACCTCACCCACGATTACCTCACCCACGATAAAGTCATCCATGATAACCTCACCCTTGATAAAATCACCCACGATAACCTCACCCACGATTATCTCACCCACGATAACCTCACCCACGATAAAGTCACCCACGATAAAATCACCCAGGATAACTTCACCCACGATAACCTCACCCACGATAACCTCACCCACGTTAAAGTCACCCACGATTACCTCACCCACGATAAAATCACCCACGATAACCTCACCAACGATAACCTCACCCACGATAAACTCAACCAAGATAAAATCACCCACGATAACCTCACCCACGATTACCTCACCCACGATAACCTCACCCACGATAAAGTCACCCACGATAACCTCACCCACGATAAAGACACCCACGATAACCTCACCCTTGATAAAATCACCCACGATAAAATCACCCACGATAACCTCACACACGATAATCTCACCCACGATAACCTCACCCTTGATAAAATCACCCTCGATAAAATCACCCACGATAACCTCACCCACGATAACCTCACCCACGATTACCTCACCCACGATAACCTCACCCACGATAACCTCACCCACGATAATCTCACCCACGAAAACCTCACCCACGATAAAGTCACCCACGATAACCTCACCCATGATAAAATCACCCACGATAAAATCACCCATGATAAAATCACCCTCGATAAAATCACCCACGATAAAGACACCCACGATAACCTCACCCTTGATAAAATCACCCACGATAAAATCACCCACGATAACCTCACACACGATAATCTCACCCACGATAACCTCACCCTTGATAAAATCACCCTCGATAAAATCACCCACGATAACCTCACCCACGATAACCTCACCCACGATAACCTCACCCACGATAATCTCACCCACGAAAACCTCACCCACGATAAAGTCACCCATGATAACCTCACCCATGATAAAATCACCCACGATAAAATCACCCACGATAACCTCACCCACGATAACCTCACCCACGATAACCTCACCCAGGATAACCTCACCCACGATAATCTCACCCACGATAAAGTCACCCACGATAACCTCACCCTTAATAAAATCACCCACGATAAAATCACCCACGATAACCTCACCCACGATAATCTCACCCACGATAACCTCACCCATGATAAAATCACCCTCGATAAAATCACCCACGATAACCTCACCCACGATAACCTCACCCACGATTACCTCACCCACGATAACCTCACCCACGATAACCTCACCCACAATAATCTCACCCACGAAAACCTCACCCACGAAAACCTCACCCACGATAAAGTCACCCACGATAACCTCACCCACGATAAAATCACCCACGATAACCTCACCCACGATAAAGTCACCCACGATAACCTCACCCACGATAACCTCACCCACGATAACCTCACCCACGATAATCTCACCCACGATAATCTCACCCACGATAACCTCACCCACGATAACCTCACCCACGATAACCTCACCCACGATAATCTCACCCACGATAACCTCACCCACGATAAAGTCACCCACGATAACCTCACCCTGGACAAAATCACCCACGATAAAATCACCCACGATAACCTCACCCACGATAACCTCACCCATGATAAAGTCACCCACGATAAAATCACCCATGATAACCTCACCCACAATTACCTCACCCACGATAAAATCACCCACGGTAACTTCACCCACGATAACCTCACCCACGATAACCTCACCCACGATTATCTCACCCACGATAACCTCACCCACGATAAAGTCACCCACGATAAAATCACCCAGGATAACTTCACCCACGATAACCTCACCCACGATAACCTCACCCACGTTAAAGTCACCCACGATTACCTCACCCACGATAAAATCACCCACGATAACCTCACCAACGATAACCTCACCCACGATAAACTCAACCAAGATAAAATCACCCACGATAACCTCACCCACGATTACCTCACCCACGATAACCTCACCCACGATAAAGTCACCCACGATAACCTCACCCACGATAAAGACACCCACGATAACCTCACCCTTGATAAAATCACCCACGATAAAATCACCCACGATAACCTCACACACGATAATCTCACCCACGATAACCTCACCCTTGATAAAATCACCCTCGATAAAATCACCCACGATAACCTCACCCACGATAACCTCACCCACGATTACCTCACCCACGATAACCTCACCCACGATAACCTCACCCACGATAATCTCACCCACGAAAACCTCACCCACGATAAAGTCACCCACGATAACCTCACCCATGATAAAATCACCCACGATAAAATCACCCATGATAAAATCACCCTCGATAAAATCACCCACGATAAAGACACCCACGATAACCTCACCCTTGATAAAATCACCCACGATAAAATCACCCACGATAACCTCACACACGATAATCTCACCCACGATAACCTCACCCTTGATAAAATCACCCTCGATAAAATCACCCACGATAACCTCACCCACGATAACCTCACCCACGATAACCTCACCCACGATAATCTCACCCACGAAAACCTCACCCACGATAAAGTCACCCATGATAACCTCACCCATGATAAAATCACCCACGATAAAATCACCCACGATAACCTCACCCACGATAACCTCACCCACGATAACCTCACCCAGGATAACCTCACCCACGATAATCTCACCCACGATAAAGTCACCCACGATAACCTCACCCTTAATAAAATCACCCACGATAAAATCACCCACGATAACCTCACCCACGATAATCTCACCCACGATAACCTCACCCATGATAAAATCACCCTCGATAAAATCACCCACGATAACCTCACCCACGATAACCTCACCCACGATTACCTCACCCACGATAACCTCACCCACGATAACCTCACCCACAATAATCTCACCCACGAAAACCTCACCCACGAAAACCTCACCCACGATAAAGTCACCCACGATAACCTCACCCACGATAAAATCACCCACGATAACCTCACCCACGATAAAGTCACCCACGATAACCTCACCCACGATAACCTCACCCACGATAACCTCACCCACGATAATCTCACCCACGATAATCTCACCCACGATAACCTCACCCACGATAACCTCACCCACGATAACCTCACCCACGATAACCTCACCCACGATAACCTCACCCACGATTACCTCACCCACGATAAAATCACCCACGATAAAGTCATCCATGATAACCTCACCCTTGATAAAATCACCCACGATAACCTCACCCACGATTATCTCACCCACGATAACCTCACCCACGATAAAGTCACCCACGATAAAATCACCCAGGATAACTTCACCCACGATAACCTCACCCACGATAACCTCACCCACGATAAAGTCACCCACGATTACCTCACCCACGATAAAATCACCCACGATAACCTCACCAACGATAACCTCACCCACGATAAACTCAACCAAGATAAAATCACCCACGATAAAATCACCCAGGATAACTTCACCCACGATAACCTCACCCACGATAACCTCACCCACGATAAAGTCACCCACGATAAAGTCACCCACGATTACCTCACCCACGATAAAATCACCCACGATAACCTCACCAACGATAAACTCACCCACGATAAACTCACCCAAGATAAAATCACCCACGATAACCTCACCCACGATTACCTCACCCACGATAACCTCACCCACGATAAAGTCACCCACGATAACCTCACCCACGATAAAGTCACCCACGATAACCTCACCCACGATAACCTCACCCACGATAACCTCACCCACGATAATCTCACCCACGATAATCTCACCCACGATAACCTCACCCACGATAACCTCACCCACGATAACCTCACCCACGATAACCTCACCCACGATAACCTCACCCACGATTACCTCACCCACGATAAAATCACCCACGATAAAGTCATCCATGATAACCTCACCCTTGATAAAATCACCCACGATAACCTCACCCACGATTATCTCACCCACGATAACCTCACCCACGATAAAGTCACCCACGATAAAATCACCCAGGATAACTTCACCCACGATAACCTCACCCACGATAACCTCACCCACGATAAAGTCACCCACGATTACCTCACCCACGATAAAATCACCCACGATAACCTCACCAACGATAACCTCACCCACGATAAACTCAACCAAGATAAAATCACCCACGATAAAATCACCCAGGATAACTTCACCCACGATAACCTCACCCACGATAACCTCACCCACGATAAAGTCACCCACGATAAAGTCACCCACGATTACCTCACCCACGATAAAATCACCCACGATAACCTCACCAACGATAAACTCACCCACGATAAACTCACCCAAGATAAAATCACCCACGATAACCTCACCCACGATTACCTCACCCACGATAACCTCACCCACGATAAAGTCACCCACGATAACCTCACCCACGATAAAGTCACCCACGATAACCTCACCCTTGATAAAATCACCCACGATAACCTCACCCACGATAACCTCACCCACGATAAAATCACCCACGATAACCTCACCCACGATTACCTCACCCACGATAAAATCACCCAGGATAACCTCACCCACGATAACCTCACCCACGATAACCTCACCCACGATTACCTCACCCACGATAAAATCACCCACGATAAAGTCATCCATGATAACCTCACCCTTGATAAAATCACCCACGATAACCTCACCCACGATTATCTCACCCACGATAATCTCACCCACGATAAAGTCACCCACGATAACCTCACCCTTAATAAAATCACCCACGATAAAATCACCCACGATAACCTCACCCACGTTAAAGTCACCCACGATTACCTCACCCACGATAAAATCACCCACGATAACCTCACCAACGATAACCTCACCCACGATAAACTCAACCAAGATAAAATCACCCACGATAACCTCACCCACGATTACCTCACCCACGATAACCTCACCCACGATAAAGTCACCCACGATAACCTCACCCACGATAAAGACACCCACGATAACCTCACCCTTGATAAAATCACCCACGATAAAATCACCCACGATAACCTCACACACGATAATCTCACCCACGATAACCTCACCCTTGATAAAATCACCCTCGATAAAATCACCCACGATAACCTCACCCACGATAACCTCACCCACGATTACCTCACCCACGATAACCTCACCCACGATAACCTCACCCACGATAATCTCACCCACGAAAACCTCACCCACGATAAAGTCACCCACGATAACCTCACCCATGATAAAATCACCCACGATAAAATCACCCATGATAAAATCACCCTCGATAAAATCACCCACGATAAAGACACCCACGATAACCTCACCCTTGATAAAATCACCCACGATAAAATCACCCACGATAACCTCACACACGATAATCTCACCCACGATAACCTCACCCTTGATAAAATCACCCTCGATAAAATCACCCACGATAACCTCACCCACGATTACCTCACCCACGATAACCTCACCCACGATAACCTCACTCACGATAATCTCACCCACGAAAACCTCACCCACGATAAAGTCACCCATGATAACCTCACCCATGATAAAATCACCCACGATAAAATCACCCACGATAACCTCACCCACGATAACCTCACCCACGATAACCTCACCCAGGATAACCTCACCCACGATAATCTCACCCACGATAAAGTCACCCACGATAACCTCACCCTTAATAAAATCACCCACGATAAAATCACCCACGATAACCTCACCCACGATAATCTCACCCACGATAACCTCACCCATGATAAAATCACCCTCGATAAAATCACCCACGATAACCTCACCCACGATAACCTCACCCACGATTACCTCACCCACGATAACCTCACCCACGATAACCTCACCCACAATAATCTCACCCACGAAAACCTCACCCACGATAAAGTCACCCACGATAAAGTCACCCACGATAACCTCACCCATGATAAAATCACCCACGATAAAATCACCCACGATAACCTCACCCACGATAACCTCACCCACGATAAAGTCACCCACGATAACCTCACC
The DNA here is from genome assembly GCF_051622355.1 of Phaseolus vulgaris. Taxonomy (NCBI): domain Eukaryota; kingdom Viridiplantae; phylum Streptophyta; class Magnoliopsida; order Fabales; family Fabaceae; genus Phaseolus; species Phaseolus vulgaris. The sequence goes on from NC_143504.1 coordinate 70,819, forward strand.
CACGATAACCTCACCCACGATAACCTCACCCACGATAATCTCACCCACGATAATCTCACCCACGATAACCTCACCCACGATAACCTCACCCACGATAACCTCACCCACGATAACCTCACCCACGATAACCTCACCCACGATTACCTCACCCACGATAAAATCACCCACGATAAAGTCATCCATGATAACCTCACCCTTGATAAAATCACCCACGATAACCTCACCCACGATTATCTCACCCACGATAACCTCACCCACGATAAAGTCACCCACGATAAAATCACCCAGGATAACTTCACCCACGATAACCTCACCCACGATAACCTCACCCACGATAAAGTCACCCACGATTACCTCACCCACGATAAAATCACCCACGATAACCTCACCAACGATAACCTCACCCACGATAAACTCAACCAAGATAAAATCACCCACGATAAAATCACCCAGGATAACTTCACCCACGATAACCTCACCCACGATAACCTCACCCACGATAAAGTCACCCACGATTACCTCACCCACGATAAAATCACCCACGATAACCTCACCAACGATAAACTCACCCACGATAAACTCACCCAAGATAAAATCACCCACGATAACCTCACCCACGATTACCTCACCCACGATAACCTCACCCACGATAAAGTCACCCACGATAACCTCACCCACGATAAAGTCACCCACGATAACCTCACCCTTGATAAAATCACCCACGATAACCTCACCCACGATAACCTCACCCACGATAAAATCACCCACGATAACCTCACCCACGATTACCTCACCCACGATAAAATCACCCAGGATAACCTCACCCACGATAACCTCACCCACGATAACCTCACCCACGATTACCTCACCCACGATAAAATCACCCACGATAAAGTCATCCATGATAACCTCACCCTTGATAAAATCACCCACGATAACCTCACCCACGATTATCTCACCCACGATAACCTCACCCACGATAAAGTCACCCACGATAAAATCACCCAGGATAACTTCACCCACGATAACCTCACCCACGATAACCTCACCCACGTTAAAGTCACCCACGATTACCTCACCCACGATAAAATCACCCACGATAACCTCACCAACGATAACCTCACCCACGATAAACTCAACCAAGATAAAATCACCCACGATAACCTCACCCACGATTACCTCACCCACGATAACCTCACCCACGATAAAGTCACCCACGATAACCTCACCCACGATAAAGACACCCACGATAACCTCACCCTTGATAAAATCACCCACGATAAAATCACCCACGATAACCTCACACACGATAATCTCACCCACGATAACCTCACCCTTGATAAAATCACCCTCGATAAAATCACCCATGATAACCTCACCCACGATAACCTCACCCACGATTACCTCACCCACGATAACCTCACCCACGATAACCTCACCCACGATAATCTCACCCACGAAAACCTCACCCACGATAAAGTCACCCACGATAACCTCACCCATGATAAAATCACCCACGATAAAATCACCCATGATAAAATCACCCTCGATAAAATCACCCACGATAAAGACACCCACGATAACCTCACCCTTGATAAAATCACCCACGATAAAATCACCCACGATAACCTCACACACGATAATCTCACCCACGATAACCTCACCCTTGATAAAATCACCCTCGATAAAATCACCCACGATAACCTCACCCACGATTACCTCACCCACGATAACCTCACCCACGATAACCTCACCCACGATAATCTCACCCACGAAAACCTCACCCACGATAAAGTCACCCATGATAACCTCACCCATGATAAAATCACCCACGATAAAATCACCCACGATAACCTCACCCACGATAACCTCACCCACGATAACCCCACCCAGGATAACCTCACCCACGATAATCTCACCCACGATAAAGTCACCCACGATAACCTCACCCTTAATAAAATCACCCACGATAAAATCACCCACGATAACCTCACCCACGATAATCTCACCCACGATAACCTCACCCATGATAAAATCACCCTCGATAAAATCACCCACGATAACCTCACCCACGATAACCTCACCCACGATTACCTCACCCACGATAACCTCACCCACGATAACCTCACCCACAATAATCTCACCCACGAAAACCTCACCCACGATAAAGTCACCCACGATAACCTCACCCATGATAAAATCACCCACGATAAAATCACCCACGATAACCTCACCCACGATAACCTCACCCACGATAAAGTCACCCACGATAACCTCACCCACGATAACCTCACCCACGATAACCTCACCCACGATAATCTCACCCACGATAATCTCACCCACGATAACCTCACCCACGATAACCTCACCCACGATAACCTCACCCACGATAACCTCACCCACGATAACCTCACCCACGATTACCTCACCCACGATAAAATCACCCACGATAAAGTCATCCATGATAACCTCACCCTTGATAAAATCACCCACGATAACCTCACCCACGATTATCTCACCCACGATAACCTCACCCACGATAAAGTCACCCACGATAAAATCACCCAGGATAACTTCACCCACGATAACCTCACCCACGATAACCTCACCCACGATAAAGTCACCCACGATTACCTCACCCACGATAAAATCACCCACGATAACCTCACCAACGATAACCTCACCCACGATAAACTCAACCAAGATAAAATCACCCACGATAAAATCACCCAGGATAACTTCACCCACGATAACCTCACCCACGATAAAGTCACCCACGATTACCTCACCCACGATAAAATCACCCACGATAACCTCACCAACGATAAACTCACCCACGATAAACTCACCCAAGATAAAATCACCCACGATAACCTCACCCACGATTACCTCACCCACGATAACCTCACCCACGATAAAGTCACCCACGATAACCTCACCCACGATAAAGTCACCCACGATAACCTCACCCTTGATAAAATCACCCACGATAACCTCACCCACGATTACCTCACCCACGATAAAATCACCCACGATAACCTCACCCACGATAACCTCACCCACGATAATCTCACCCACGATAACCTCACCCACGATAAAGTCACCCACGATAACCTCACCCTGGACAAAATCACCCACGATAAAATCACCCACGATAACCTCACCCACGATAACCTCACCCACGATTACCTCACCCACGATAAAATCACCCACGATAACCTCACCCACGATAACCTCACCCACGATAATCTCACCCACGATAACCTCACCCACGATAAAGTCACCCACGATAACCTCACCCTGGACAAAATCACCCACGATAAAATCACCCACGATAACCTCACCCACGATAACCTCACCCATGATAAAGTCACCCACGATAAAATCACCCATGATAACCTCACCCACAATTACCTCACCCACGATAAAATCACCCACGGTAACTTCACCCACGATAACCTCACCCACGATAACCTCACCCACGATAACCTCACCCACGATAACCTCACCCACGATAAACTCACCCACGATAAAATCACCCACGATAACCTCACCCACGATTACCTCACCCACGATAAAATCACCCACGATAACCTCACCCACGATAACCTCACCCACGATTACCTCACCCACGATAAAATCACCCACGATAAAGTCATCCATGATAACCTCACCCTTGATAAAATCACCCACGATAACCTCACCCACGATTATCTCACCCACGATAACCTCACCCACGATAAAGTCACCCACGATAAAATCACCCAGGATAACTTCACCCACGATAACCTCACCCACGATAACCTCACCCACGATAAAGTCACCCACGATTACCTCACCCACGATAAAATCACCCACGATAACCTCACCAACGATAAACTCACCCACGATAAACTCACCCAAGATAAAATCACCCACGATAACCTCACCCACGATAAAGTCACCCACGATAACCTCACCCTTGATAAAATCACCCACGATAAAATCACCCACGATAACCTCACCCACGATAACCTCACCCACGATAAAGTCACCCACGATAACCTCACCCACGATAACCTCACCCACGATAACCTCACCCACGATAATCTCACCCACGATAATCTCACCCACGATAACCTCACCCACGATAACCTCACCCACGATAACCTCACCCACGATAACCTCACCCACGATAACCTCACCCACGATTACCTCACCCACGATAAAATCACCCACGATAAAGTCATCCATGATAACCTCACCCTTGATAAAATCACCCACGATAACCTCACCCACGATTATCTCACCCACGATAACCTCACCCACGATAAAGTCACCCACGATAAAATCACCCAGGATAACTTCACCCACGATAACCTCACCCACGATAACCTCACCCACGATAAAGTCACCCACGATTACCTCACCCACGATAAAATCACCCACGATAACCTCACCAACGATAACCTCACCCACGATAAACTCAACCAAGATAAAATCACCCACGATAAAATCACCCAGGATAACTTCACCCACGATAACCTCACCCACGATAAAGTCACCCACGATTACCTCACCCACGATAAAATCACCCACGATAACCTCACCAACGATAAACTCACCCACGATAAACTCACCCAAGATAAAATCACCCACGATAACCTCACCCACGATTACCTCACCCACGATAACCTCACCCACGATAAAGTCACCCACGATAACCTCACCCACGATAAAGTCACCCACGATAACCTCACCCTTGATAAAATCACCCACGATAACCTCACCCACGATTACCTCACCCACGATAAAATCACCCACGATAACCTCACCCACGATAACCTCACCCACGATAATCTCACCCACGATAACCTCACCCACGATAAAGTCACCCACGATAACCTCACCCTGGACAAAATCACCCACGATAAAATCACCCACGATAACCTCACCCACGATAACCTCACCCACGATTACCTCACCCACGATAAAATCACCCACGATAACCTCACCCACGATAACCTCACCCACGATAATCTCACCCACGATAACCTCACCCACGATAAAGTCACCCACGATAACCTCACCCTGGACAAAATCACCCACGATAAAATCACCCACGATAACCTCACCCACGATAACCTCACCCATGATAAAGTCACCCACGATAAAATCACCCATGATAACCTCACCCACAATTACCTCACCCACGATAAAATCACCCACGGTAACTTCACCCACGATAACCTCACCCACGATAACCTCACCCACGATAACCTCACCCACGATAACCTCACCCACGATAAACTCACCCACGATAAAATCACCCACGATAACCTCACCCACGATTACCTCACCCACGATAAAATCACCCACGATAACCTCACCCACGATAACCTCACCCACGATTACCTCACCCACGATAAAATCACCCACGATAAAGTCATCCATGATAACCTCACCCTTGATAAAATCACCCACGATAACCTCACCCACGATTATCTCACCCACGATAACCTCACCCACGATAAAGTCACCCACGATAAAATCACCCAGGATAACTTCACCCACGATAACCTCACCCACGATAACCTCACCCACGATAAAGTCACCCACGATTACCTCACCCACGATAAAATCACCCACGATAACCTCACCAACGATAAACTCACCCACGATAAACTCACCCAAGATAAAATCACCCACGATAACCTCACCCACGATAAAGTCACCCACGATAACCTCACCCTTGATAAAATCACCCACGATAAAATCACCCACGATAACCTCACCCACGATAATCTCACCCACGATAACCTCACCCTTGATAAAATCACCCACGATAAAATCACCCACGATAACCTCACCCACGATAACCTCACCCACGATTACCTCACCCACGATAACCTCACCCACGATAACCTCACCCACGATAATCTCACCCACGAAAAACTCACCCACGATAAAGTCACCCACGATAACCTCACCCATGATAAAATCACCCACGATAAAATCAACCAGGATAACCTCACCCACGATAACCTCACCATTGATACAATCACCCACGATAAAATCACCCAGGATAACCTCACCCACGATAAAGTCACCCATGAGTACCTCAACCACGATAAAATCACACACGATAACCTCACCAACGATAAACTCACCTACGATAAACTCACCCAAGATAAAATCACCCACGATAACCTCACCCACGATTACCTCACACACGATAAAATCACCCACGATAACCTCACCCACGATAACCTCACCCACGATAAAGTCACCCACGATAACCTCACCCACGATAATCTCACCTACGATAACCTCACCCACGATAACCTCACCCTTGATAAAATCACCCATGATAACCTCACCCACGATAACTTCACCCACGACTACCTCACCCACGATAACCTCACCCACGATAATCTCACCCACGCTAACCTCACCGACGATAACCTCACCCACGATAACCTCACCCTTGATAAAATCACCAACGATAAAATCACCCAGGATAACCTCACGCACGATAACCTCACCCACGATAACCTCACCCGCGGTAAAGTCACCCACGATTACCTCACCCACAATAAAATCACCCACGATAAAATCACCCACGATAACCTCACCCACGATAAAATCACCCACGATAAAGTCATCCATGATAACCTCACCCTTGATAAAATCACCCACGATAACCTCACCCACGATTATCTCACCCACGATAACCTCACCCACGATAAAGTCACCCACGATAAAATCACCCAGGATAACTTCACCCACGATAACCTCACCCACGATAACCTCACCCACGATAACCTCACCCACGTTAAAGTCACCCACGATTACCTCACCCACGATAAAATCACCCACGATAACCTCACCAACGATAACCTCACCCACGATAAACTCAACCAAGATAAAATCACCCACGATAACCTCACCCACGATTACCTCACCCACGATAACCTCACCCAGGATAACCTCACCCACGATAATCTCACCCACGATAAAGTCACCCACGATAACCTCACCCTTAATAAAATCACCCACGATAAAATCACCCACGATAACCTCACCCACGATAATCTCACCCACGATAACCTCACCCATGATAAAATCACCCTCGATAAAATCACCCACGATAACCTCACCCACGATAACCTCACCCACGATTACCTCACCCACGATAACCTCACCCACGATAACCTCACCCACAATAATCTCACCCACGAAAACCTCACCCACGATAAAGTCACCCACGATAACCTCACCCATGATAAAATCACCCACGATAAAATCACCCACGATAACCTCACCCACGATAACCTCACCCACGATAAAGTCACCCACGATAACCTCACCCACGATAACCTCACCCACGATAACCTCACCCACGATAATCTCACCCACGATAATCTCACCCACGATAACCTCACCCACGATAACCTCACCCACGATAACCTCACCCACGATAACCTCACCCACGATAACCTCACCCACGATAACCTCACCCACGATTACCTCACCCACGATAAAATCACCCACGATAAAGTCATCCATGATAACCTCACCCTTGATAAAATCACCCACGATAACCTCACCCACGATTATCTCACCCACGATAACCTCACCCACGATAAAGTCACCCACGATAAAATCACCCAGGATAACTTCACCCACGATAACCTCACCCACGATAACCTCACCCACGATAAAGTCACCCACGATTACCTCACCCACGATAAAATCACCCACGATAACCTCACCAACGATAACCTCACCCACGATAAACTCAACCAAGATAAAATCACCCACGATAAAATCACCCAGGATAACTTCACCCACGATAACCTCACCCACGATAACCTCACCCACGATAAAGTCACCCACGATTACCTCACCCACGATAAAATCACCCACGATAACCTCACCAACGATAAACTCACCCACGATAAACTCACCCAAGATAAAATCACCCACGATAACCTCACCCACGATTACCTCACCCACGATAACCTCACCCACGATAAAGTCACCCACGATAACCTCACCCACGATAAAGTCACCCACGATAACCTCATCCTTGATAAAATCACCCACGATAACCTCACCCACGATAACCTCACCCACGATAAAATCACCCACGATAACCTCACCCACGATTACCTCACCCACGATAAAATCACCCAGGATAACCTCACCCACGATAACCTCACCCACGATAACCTCACCCACGATTACCTCACCCACGATAAAATCACCCACGATAAAGTCATCCATGATAACCTCACCCTTGATAAAATCACCCACGATAACCTCACCCACGATTATCTCACCCACGATAACCTCACCCACGATAAAGTCACCCACGATAAAATCACCCAGGATAACTTCACCCACGATAACCTCACCCACGATAACCTCACCCACGTTAAAGTCACCCACGATTACCTCACCCACGATAAAATCACCCACGATAACCTCACCAACGATAACCTCACCCACGATAAACTCAACCAAGATAAAATCACCCACGATAACCTCACCCACGATTACCTCACCCACGATAACCTCACCCACGATAAAGTCACCCACGATAACCTCACCCACGATAAAGACACCCACGATAACCTCACCCTTGATAAAATCACCCACGATAAAATCACCCACGATAACCTCACACACGATAATCTCACCCACGATAACCTCACCCTTGATAAAATCACCCTCGATAAAATCACCCACGATAACCTCACCCACGATTACCTCACCCACGATAACCTCACCCACGATAACCTCACCCACGATAATCTCACCCACGAAAACCTCACCCACGATAAAGTCACCCACGATAACCTCACCCATGATAAAATCACCCACGATAAAATCACCCATGATAAAATCACCCTCGATAAAATCACCCACGATAAAGACACCCACGATAACCTCACCCTTGATAAAATCACCCACGATAAAATCACCCACGATAACCTCACACACGATAATCTCACCCACGATAACCTCACCCTTGATAAAATCACCCTCGATAAAATCACCCACGATAACCTCACCCACGATTACCTCACCCACGATAACCTCACCCACGATAACCTCACCCACGATAATCTCACCCACGAAAACCTCACCCACGATAAAGTCACCCATGATAGCCTCACCCATGATAAAATCACCCACGATAAAATCACCCACGATAACCTCACCCACGATAACCTCACCCACGATAACCTCACCCAGGATAACCTCACCCACGATAATCTCACCCACGATAAAGTCACCCACGATAACCTCACCCTTAATAAAATCACCCACGATAAAATCACCCACGATAACCTCACCCACGATAATCTCACCCACGATAACCTCACCCATGATAAAATCACCCTCGATAAAATCACCCACGATAACCTCACCCACGATAACCTCACCCACGATTACCTCACCCACGATAACCTCACCCACGATAACCTCACCCACAATAATCTCACCCACGAAAACCTCACCCACGATAAAGTCACCCACGATAACCTCACCCATGATAAAATCACCCACGATAAAATCACCCACGATAACCTCACCCACGATAACCTCACCCACGATAAACTCACCCACGATAACCTCACCCACGATAACCTCACCCACGATAACCTCACCCACGATAATCTCACCCACGATAATCTCACCCACGATAACCTCACCCACGATAACCTCACCCACGATAACCTCACCCACGATAACCTCACCCACGATAACCTCACCCACGATTACCTCACCCACGATAAAGTCATCCATGATAACCTCACCCTTGATAAAATCACCCACGATAACCTCACCCACGATTATCTCACCCACGATAACCTCACCCACGATAAAGTCACCCACGATAAAATCACCCAGGATAACTTCACCCACGATAACCTCACCCACGATAACCTCACCCACGATAAAGTCACCCACGATTACCTCACCCACGATAAAATCACCCACGATAACCTCACCAACGATAACCTCACCCACGATAAACTCAACCAAGATAAAATCACCCACGATAAAATCACCCAGGATAACTTCACCCACGATAACCTAACCCACGATAACCTCACCCACGATAAAGTCACCCACGATTACCTCACCCACGATAAAATCACCCACGATAACCTCACCAACGATAAACTCACCCACGATAAACTCACCCAAGATAAAATCACCCACGATAACCTCACCCACGATTACCTCACCCACGATAACCTCACCCACGATAAAGTCACCCACGATAACCTCACCCACGATAAAGTCACCCACGATAACCTCACCCTTGATAAAATCACCCACGATAACCTCACCCACGATAACCTCACCCACGATAAAATCACCCACGATAACCTCACCCACGATTACCTCACCCACGATAAAATCACCCAGGATAACCTCACCCACGATAACCTCACCCACGATAACCTCACCCACGATTACCTCACCCACGATAAAATCACCCACGATAAAGTCATCCATGATAACCTCACCCTTGATAAAATCACCCACGATAACCTCACCCACGATTATCTCACCCACGATAACCTCACCCACGATAAAGTCACCCACGATAAAATCACCCAGGATAACTTCACCCACGATAACCTCACCCACGATAACCTCACCCACGTTAAAGTCACCCACGATTACCTCACCCACGATAAAATCACCCACGATAACCTCACCAACGATAACCTCACCCACGATAAACTCAACCAAGATAAAATCACCCACGATAACCTCACCCACGATTACCTCACCCACGATAACCTCACCCACGATAAAGTCACCCACGATAACCTCACCCACGATAAAGACACCCACGATAACCTCACCCTTGATAAAATCACCCACGATAAAATCACCCACGATAACCTCACACACGATAACCTCACCCACGATAAAGTCACCCACGATAAAATCACCCAGGATAACTTCACCCACGATAACCTCACCCACGATAACCTCACCCACGTTAAAGTCACCCACGATTACCTCACCCACGATAAAATCACCCACGATAACCTCACCAACGATAACCTCACCCACGATAAACTCAACCAAGATAAAATCACCCACGATAACCTCACCCACGATAAAATCACCCACGATAACCTCACCCACGATAATCTCACCCACGATAACCTCACCCATGATAAAATCACCCTCGATAAAATCACCCACGATAACCTCACCCACGATAACCTCACCCACGATTACCTCACCCACGATAACCTCACCCACGATAACCTCACCCACCATAATCTCACCCACGAAAACCTCACCCACGATAAAGTCACCCACGATAACCTCACCCATGATAAAATCACCCACGATAAAATCACCCACGATAACCTCACCCACGATAACCTCACCCACGATAAAGTCACCCACGATAACCTCACCCACGATAACCTCACCCACGATAACCTCACCCACGATAATCTCACCCACGATAATCTCACCCACGATAACCTCACCCACGATAACCTCACCCACGATAACCTCACCCACGATAACCTCACCCACGATAACCTCACCCACGATTACCTCACCCACGATAAAATCACCCACGATAAAGTCATCCATGATAACCTCACCCTTGATAAAATCACCCACGATAACCTCACCCACGATTATCTCACCCACGATAACCTCACCCACGATAAAGTCACCCACGATAAAATCACCCAGGATAACTTCACCCACGATAACCTCACCCACGATAACCTCACCCACGATAAAGTCACCCACGATTACCTCACCCACGATAAAATCACCCACGATAACCTCACCAACGATAACCTCACCCACGATAAACTCAACCAAGATAAAATCACCCACGATAAAATCACCCAGGATAACTTCACCCACGATAACCTCACCCACGATAACCTCACCCACGATAAAGTCACCCACGATTACCTCACCCACGATAAAATCACCCACGATAACCTCACCAACGATAAACTCACCCACGATAAACTCACCCAAGATAAAATCACCCACGATAACCTCACCCACGATTACCTCACCCACGATAACCTCACTCACGATAAAGTCACCCACGATAACCTCACCCACGATAAAGTCACCCACGATAACCTCACCCTTGATAAAATCACCCACGATAACCTCACCCACGATAACCTCACCCACGATAACCTCACCCAAGATAACCTCACCCACGATAACCTCACCCACGATAACCTCACCCACGATTACCTCACCCACGATAAAATCACCCATGATAAAGTCATCCATGATAACCTCACCCTTGATAAAATCACCCACGATAACCTCACCCACGATTATCTCACCCACGATAACCTCACCCACGATAAAGTCACCCACGATAAAATCACCCAGGATAACTTCACCCACGATAACCTCACCCACGATAACCTCACCCACGATAAAGTCACCCACGATTACCTCACCCACGATAAAATCACCCACGATAACCTCACCAACGATAACCTCACCCACGATAAACTCAACCAAGATAAAATCACCCACGATAAAATCACCCAGGATAACTTCACCCACGATAACCTCACCCACGATAACCTCACCCACGATAAAGTCACCCACGATTACCTCACCCACGATAAAATCACCCACGATAACCTCACCAACGATAAACTCACCCACGATAAACTCACCCAAGATAAAATCACCCACGATAACCTCACCCACGATTACCTCACCCACGATAACCTCACCCACGATAAAGTCACCCACGATAACCTCACCCACGATAAAGTCACCCACGATAACCTCACCCTTGATAAAATCACCCACGATAACCTCACCCACGATAACCTCACCCACGATAACCTCACCCACGATAAAATCACCCACGATAACCTCACCCACGATTACCTCACCCACGATAAAATCACCCAGGATAACCTCACCCACGATAACCTCACCCACGATAACCTCACCCACGATTACCTCACCCACGATAAAATCACCCACGATAAAGTCATCCATGATAACCTCACCCTTGATAAAATCACCCACGATAACCTCACCCACGATTATCTCACCCACGATAACCTCACCCACGATAAAGTCACCCACGATAAAATCACCCAGGATAACTTCACCCACGATAACCTCACCCACGATAACCTCACCCACGTTAAAGTCACCCACGATTACCTCACCCACGATAAAATCACCCACGATAACCTCACCAACGATAACCTCACCCACGATAAACTCAACCAAGATAAAATCACCCACGATAACCTCACCCACGATTACCTCACCCACGATAACCTCACCCACGATAAAGTCACCCACGATAACCTCACCCACGATAAAGACACCCACGATAACCTCACCCTTGATAAAATCACCCACGATAAAATCACCCACGATAACCTCACACACGATAATCTCACCCACGATAACCTCACCCTTGATAAAATCACCCTCGATTAAATCACCCACGATAACCTCACCCACGATAACCTCACCCACGATTACCTCACCCACGATAACCTCACCCACGATAACCTCACCCACGATAATCTCACCCACGAAAACCTCACCCACGATAAAGTCACCCACGATAACCTCACCCATGATAAAATCACCCACGATAAAATCACCCATGATAAAATCACCCTCGATAAAATCACCCACGATAAAGACACCCACGATAACCTCACCCTTGATAAAATCACCCACGATAAAATCACCCACGATAACCTCACACACGATAATCTCACCCACGATAACCTCACCCTTGATAAAATCACCCTCGATAAAATCACCCACGATAACCTCACCCACGATTACCTCACCCACGATAACCTCACCCACGATAACCTCACCCACGATAATCTCACCCACGAAAACCTCACCCACGATAAAGTCACCCATGATAACCTCACCCATGATAAAATCACCCACGATAAAATCACCCACGATAACCTCACCCACGATAACCTCACCCACGATAACCTCACCCAGGATAACCTCACCCACGATAATCTCACCCACGATAAAGTCACCCACGATAACCTCACCCTTAATAAAATCACCCACGATAAAATCACCCACGATAACCTCACCCACGATAATCTCACCCACGATAACCTCACCCATGATAAAATCACCCTCGATAAAATCACCCACGATAACCTCACCCACGATAACCTCACCCACGATTACCTCACCCACGATAACCTCACCCACGATAACCTCACCCACAATAATCTCACCCACGAAAACCTCACCCACGATAAAGTCACCCACGATAACCTCACCCATGATAAAATCACCCACGATAAAATCACCCACGATAACCTCACCCACGATAACCTCACCCACGATAAAGTCACCCACGATAACCTCACCCACGATAACCTCACCCACGATAACCTCACCCACGATAATCTCACCCACGATAATCTCACCCACGATAACCTCACCCACGATAACCTCACCCACGATAACCTCACCCACGATAACCTCACCCACGATAACCTCACCCACGATTACCTCACCCACGATAAAATCACCCACGATAAAGTCATCCATGATAACCTCACCCTTGATAAAATCACCCACGATAACCTCACCCACGATTATCTCACCCACGATAACCTCACCCACGATAAAGTCACCCACGATAAAATCACCCAGGATAACTTCACCCACGATAACCTCACCCACGATAACCTCACCCACGATAAAGTCACCCACGATTACCTCACCCACGATAAAATCACCCACGATAACCTCACCAACGATAACCTCACCCACGATAAACTCAACCAAGATAAAATCACCCACGATAAAATCACCCAGGATAACTTCACCCACGATAACCTCACCCACGATAAAGTCACCCACGATTACCTCACCCACGATAAAATCACCCACGATAACCTCACCAACGATAAACTCACCCACGATAAACTCACCCAAGATAAAATCACCCACGATAACCTCACCCACGATTACCTCACCCACGATAACCTCACCCACGATAAAGTCACCCACGATAACCTCACCCACGATAAAGTCACCCACGATAACCTCACCCTTGATAAAATCACCCACGATAACCTCACCCACGATTACCTCACCCACGATAAAATCACGCACGATAACCTCACCCACGATAACCTCACCCACGATAATCTCACCCACGATAACCTCACCCACGATAAAGTCACCCACGATAACCTCACCCTGGACAAAATCACCCACGATAAAATCACCCACGATAACCTCACCCACGATAACCTCACCCACGATTACCTCACCCACGATAAAATCACCCACGATAACCTCACCCACGATAACCTCACCCACGATAATCTCACCCACGATAACCTCACCCACGATAAAGTCACCCACGATAACCTCACCCTGGACAAAATCACCCACGATAAAATCACCCACGATAACCTCACCCACGATAACCTCACCCATGATAAAGTCACCCACGATAAAATCACCCATGATAACCTCACCCACAATTACCTCACCCACGATAAAATCACCCACGGTAACTTCACCCACGATAACCTCACCCACGATAACCTCACCCACGATAACCTCACCCACGATAACCTCACCCACGATAAACTCACCCACGATAAAATCACCCACGATAACCTCACCCACGATTACCTCACCCACGATAAAATCACCCACGATAACCTCACCCACGATAACCTCACCCACGATTACCTCACCCACGATAAAATCACCCACGATAAAGTCATCCATGATAACCTCACCCTTGATAAAATCACCCACGATAACCTCACCCACGATTATCTCACCCACGATAACCTCACCCACGATAAAGTCACCCACGATAAAATCACCCAGGATAACTTCACCCACGATAACCTCACCCACGATAACCTCACCCACGATAAAGTCACCCACGATTACCTCACCCACGATAAAATCACCCACGATAACCTCACCAACGATAAACTCACCCACGATAAACTCACCCAAGATAAAATCACCCACGATAACCTCACCCACGATAAAGTCACCCACGATAACCTCACCCTTGATAAAATCACCCACGATAAAATCACCCACGATAACCTCACCCACGATAACCTCACCCACGATAATCTCACCCACGAAAAACTCACCCACGATAAAGTCACCCACGATAACCTCACCCATGATAAAATCACCCACGATAAAATCAACCAGGATAACCTCACCCACGATAACCTCACCATTGATACAATCACCCACGATAAAATCACCCAGGATAACCTCACCCACGATAAAGTCACCCATGAGTACCTCAACCACGATAAAATCACACACGATAACCTCACCAACGATAAACTCACCTACGATAAACTCACCCAAGATAAAATCACCCACGATAACCTCACCCACGATTACCTCACACACGATAAAATCACCCACGATAACCTCACCCACGATAACCTCACCCACGATAAAGTCACCCACGATAACCTCACCCACGATAATCTCACCTACGATAACCTCACCCACGATAACCTCACCCTTGATAAAATCACCCATGATAACCTCACCCACGATAACTTCACCCACGACTACCTCACCCACGATAACCTCACCCACGATAATCTCACCCACGCTAACCTCACCGACGATAACCTCACCCACGATAACCTCACCCTTGATAAAATCACCAACGATAAAATCACCCAGGATAACCTCACGCACGATAACCTCACCCACGATAACCTCACCCGCGGTAAAGTCACCCACGATTACCTCACCCACGATAAAATCACCCACGATAAAATCACACACGATAACCTCACCCACGATAAAATCACCCACGATAAAGTCATCCATGATAACCTCACCCTTGATAAAATCACCCACGATAACCTCACCCACGATTATCTCACCCACGATAACCTCACCCACGATAAAGTCACCCACGATAAAATCACCCAGGATAACTTCACCCACGATAACCTCACCCACGATAACCTCACCCACGATAACCTCACCCACGTTAAAGTCACCCACGATTACCTCACCCACGATAAAATCACCCACGATAACCTCACCAACGATAACCTCACCCACGATAAACTCAACCAAGATAAAATCACCCACGATAACCTCACCCACGATTACCTCACCCACGATAACCTCACCCAGGATAACCTCACCCACGATAATCTCACCCACGATAAAGTCACCCACGATAACCTCACCCTTAATAAAATCACCCACGATAAAATCACCCACGATAACCTCACCCACGATAATCTCACCCACGATAACCTCACCCATGATAAAATCACCCTCGATAAAATCACCCACGATAACCTCACCCACGATAACCTCACCCACGATTACCTCACCCACGATAACCTCACCCAGGATAACCTCACCCACGATAATCTCACCCACGATAAAGTCACCCACGATAACCTCACCCTTAATAAAATCACCCACGATAAAATCACCCACGATAACCTCACCCACGATAATCTCACCCACGATAACCTCACCCATGATAAAATCACCCTCGATAAAATCACCCACGATAACCTCACCCACGATAACCTCACCCACGATTACCTCACCCACGATAACCTCACCCACGATAACCTCACCCACGATAAAGTCACCCACGATAACCTCACCCACGATAATCTCACCTACGATAACCTCACCCACGATAACCTCACCCTTGATAAAATCACCCATGATAACCTCACCCACGATAACTTCACCCACGACTACCTCACCCACGATAACCTCACCCACGATAATCTCACCCACGCTAACCTCACCGACGATAACCTCACCCACGATAACCTCACCCTTGATAAAATCACCAACGATAAAATCACCCAGGATAACCTCACGCACGATAACCTCACCCACGATAACCTCACCCGCGGTAAAGTCACCCACGATTACCTCACCCACGATAAAATCACCCACGATAAAATCACCCACGATAACCTCACCCACGATAAAATCACCCACGATAAAGTCATCCATGATAACCTCACCCTTGATAAAATCACCCACGATAACCTCACCCACGATTATCTCACCCACGATAACCTCACCCACGATAAAGTCACCCACGATAAAATCACCCAGGATAACTTCACCCACGATAACCTCACCCACGATAACCTCACCCACGATAACCTCACCCACGTTAAAGTCACCCACGATTACCTCACCCACGATAAAATCACCCACGATAACCTCACCAACGATAACCTCACCCACGATAAACTCAACCAAGATAAAATCACCCACGATAACCTCACCCACGATTACCTCACCCACGATAACCTCACCCAGGATAACCTCACCCACGATAATCTCACCCACGATAAAGTCACCCACGATAACCTCACCCTTAATAAAATCACCCACGATAAAATCACCCACGATAACCTCACCCACGATAATCTCACCCACGATAACCTCACCCATGATAAAATCACCCTCGATAAAATCACCCACGATAACCTCACCCACGATAACCTCACCCACGATTACCTCACCCACGATAACCTCACCCACGATAACCTCACCCACAATAATCTCACCCACGAAAAAGTCACCCACGATAACCTCACCCATGATAAAATCACCCACGATAAAATCACCCACGATAACCTCACCCACGATAACCTCACCCACGATAAAGTCACCCACGATAACCTCACCCACGATAACCTCACCCACGATAACCTCACCCACGATAATCTCACCCACGATAATCTCACCCACGATAACCTCACCCACGATAACCTCACCCACGATAACCTCACCCACGATAACCTCACCCACGATAACCTCACCCACGATTACCTCACCCACGATAAAATCACCCACGATAAAGTCATCCATGATAACCTCACCCTTGATAAAATCACCCACGATAACCTCACCCACGATTATCTCACCCACGATAACCTCACCCACGATAAAGTCACCCACGATAAAATCACCCAGGATAACTTCACCCACGATAACCTCACCCACGATAACCTCACCCACGATAAAGTCACCCACGATTACCTCACCCACGATAAAATCACCCACGATAACCTCACCAACGATAACCTCACCCACGATAAACTCAACCAAGATAAAATCACCCACGATAAAATCACCCAGGATAACTTCACCCACGATAACCTCACCCACGATAACCTCACCCACGATAAAGTCACCCACGATTACCTCACCCACGATAAAATCACCCACGATAACCTCACCAACGATAAACTCACCCACGATAAACTCACCCAAGATAAAATCACCCACGATAACCTCACCCACGATTACCTCACCCACGATAACCTCACCCACGATAAAGTCACCCACGATAACCTCACCCACGATAAAGTCACCCACGATAACCTGATCCTTGATAAAATCACCCACGATAACCTCACCCACGATAACCTCACCCACGATAAAATCACCCACGATAACCTCACCCACGATTACCTCACCCACGATAAAATCACCCAGGATAACCTCACCCACGATAACCTCACCCACGATAACCTCACCCACGATTACCTCACCCACGATAAAATCACCCACGATAAAGTCATCCATGATAACCTCACCCTTGATAAAATCACCCACGATAACCTCACCCACGATTATCTCACCCACGATAACCTCACCCACGATAAAGTCACCCACGATAAAATCACCCAGGATAACTTCACCCACGATAACCTCACCCACGATAACCTCACCCACGTTAAAGTCACCCACGATTACCTCACCCACGATAAAATCACCCACGATAACCTCACCAACGATAACCTCACCCACGATAAACTCAACCAAGATAAAATCACCCACGATAACCTCACCCACGATTACCTCACCCACGATAACCTCACCCACGATAAAGTCACCCACGATAACCTCACCCACGATAAAGACACCCACGATAACCTCACCCTTGATAAAATCACCCACGATAAAATCACCCACGATAACCTCACACACGATAATCTCACCCACGATAACCTCACCCTTGATAAAATCACCCTCGATAAAATCACCCACGATAACCTCACCCACGATTACCTCACCCACGATAACCTCACCCACGATAACCTCACCCACGATAATCTCACCCACGAAAACCTCACCCACGATAAAGTCACCCACGATAACCTCACCCATGATAAAATCACCCACGATAAAATCACCCATGATAAAATCACCCTCGATAAAATCACCCACGATAAAGACACCCACGATAACCTCACCCTTGATAAAATCACCCACGATAAAATCACCCACGATAACCTCACACACGATAATCTCACCCACGATAACCTCACCCTTGATAAAATCACCCTCGATAAAATCACCCACGATAACCTCACCCACGATTACCTCACCCACGATAACCTCACCCACGATAACCTCACCCACGATAATCTCACCCACGAAAACCTCACCCACGATAAAGTCACCCATGATAGCCTCACCCATGATAAAATCACCCACGATAAAATCACCCACGATAACCTCACCCACGATAACCTCACCCACGATAACCTCACCCAGGATAACCTCACCCAGGATAACCTCACCCTTGATAAAATCACCCACGATAACCTCACCCACGATTATCTCACCCACGATAACCTCACCCACGATAAAGTCACCCACGATAAAATCACCCAGGATAACTTCACCCACGATAACCTCACCCACGATAACCTCACCCACGATAAAGTCACCCACGATTACCTCACCCACGATAAAATCACCCACGATAACCTCACCAACGATAACCTCACCCACGATAAACTCAACCAAGATAAAATCACCCACGATAAAATCACCCAGGATAACTTCACCCACGATAACCTCACCCACGATAACCTCACCCACGATAAAGTCACCCACGATTACCTCACCCA
Source organism: Phaseolus vulgaris (assembly GCF_051622355.1). Lineage (NCBI taxonomy): Eukaryota > Viridiplantae > Streptophyta > Magnoliopsida > Fabales > Fabaceae > Phaseolus > Phaseolus vulgaris. Next base: position 91,806 of record NC_143504.1, read on the forward strand.
CGATAAAATCACCCACGATAACCTCACCAACGATAAACTCACCCACGATAAACTCACCCAAGATAAAATCACCCACGATAACCTCACCCACGATTACCTCACCCACGATAACCTCACCCACGATAAAGTCACCCACGATAACCTCACCCACGATAAAGTCACCCACGATAACCTCACCCTTGATAAAATCACCCACGATAACCTCACCCACGATAACCTCACCCACGATAAAATCACCCACGATAACCTCACCCACGATTACCTCACCCACGATAAAATCACCCAGGATAACCTCACCCACGATAACCTCACCCACGATAACCTCACCCACGATTACCTCACCCACGATAAAATCACCCACGATAAAGTCATCCATGATAACCTCACCCTTGATAAAATCACCCACGATAACCTCACCCACGATTATCTCACCCACGATAACCTCACCCACGATAAAGTCACCCACGATAAAATCACCCAGGATAACTTCACCCACGATAACCTCACCCACGATAACCTCACCCACGTTAAAGTCACCCACGATTACCTCACCCACGATAAAATCACCCACGATAACCTCACCAACGATAACCTCACCCACGATAAACTCAACCAAGTTAAAATCACCCACGATAACCTCACCCACGATTACCTCACCCACGATAACCTCACCCACGATAAAGTCACCCACGATAACCTCACCCACGATAAAGACACCCACGATAACCTCACCCTTGATAAAATCACCCACGATAAAATCACCCACGATAACCTCACACACGATAACCTCACCCACGATAAAGTCACCCACGATAAAATCACCCAGGATAACTTCACCCACGATAACCTCACCCACGATAACCTCACCCACGTTAAAGTCACCCACGATTACCTCACCCACGATAAAATCACCCACGATAACCTCACCAACGATAACCTCACCCACGATAAACTCAACCAAGATAAAATCACCCACGATAACCTCACCCACGATAAAATCACCCACGATAACCTCACCCACGATAATCTCACCCACGATAACCTCACCCATGATAAAATCACCCTCGATAAAATCACCCACGATAACCTCACCCACGATAACCTCACCCACGATTACCTCACCCACGATAACCTCACCCACGATAACCTCACCCACCATAATCTCACCCACGAAAACCTCACCCACGATAAAGTCACCCACGATAACCTCACCCATGATAAAATCACCCACGATAAAATCACCCACGATAACCTCACCCACGATAACCTCACCCACGATAAAGTCACCCACGATAACCTCACCCACGATAACCTCACCCACGATAATCTCACCCACGATAATCTCACCCACGATAACCTCACCCACGATAACCTCACCCACGATAACCTCACCCACGATAACCTCACCCACGATAACCTCACCCACGATTACCTCACCCACGATAAAATCACCCACGATAAAGTCATCCATGATAACCTCACCCTTGATAAAATCACCCACGATAACCTCACCCACGATTATCTCACCCACGATAACCTCACCCACGATAAAGTCACCCACGATAAAATCACCCAGGATAACTTCACCCACGATAACCTCACCCACGATAACCTCACCCACGATAAAGTCACCCACGATTACCTCACCCACGATAAAATCACCCACGATAACCTCACCAACGATAACCTCACCCACGATAAACTCAACCAAGATAAAATCACCCACGATAAAATCACCCAGGATAACTTCACCCACGATAACCTCACCCACGATAACCTCACCCACGATAAAGTCACCCATGATTACCTCACCCACGATAAAATCACCCACGATAACCTCACCAACGATAAACTCACCCACGATAAACTCACCCAAGATAAAATCACCCACGATAACCTCACCCACGATTACCTCACCCACGATAACCTCACCCACGATAAAGTCACCCACGATAACCTCACCCACGATAAAGTCACCCACGATAACCTCACCCTTGATAAAATCACCCACGATAACCTCACCCACGATAACCTCACCCACGATAAAATCACCCACGATAACCTCACCCACGATTACCTCACCCACGATAAAATCACCCAGGATAACCTCACCCACGATAACCTCACCCACGATAACCTCACCCACGATTACCTCACCCACGATAAAATCACCCACGATAAAGTCATCCATGATAACCTCACCCTTGATAAAATCACCCACGATAACCTCACCCACGATTATCTCACCCACGATAACCTCACCCACGATAAAGTCACCCACGATAAAATCACCCAGGATAAATTCACCCACGATAACCTCACCCACGATAACCTCACCCACGTTAAAGTCACCCACGATTACCTCACCCACGATAAAATCACCCACGATAACCTCACCAACGATAACCTCACCCACGATAAACTCAACCAAGATAAAATCACCCACGATAACCTCACCCACGATTACCTCACCCACGATAACCTCACCCACGATAAAGTCACCCACGATAACCACACCCACGATAAAGACACCCACGATAACCTCACCCTTGATAAAATCACCCACGATAAAATCACCCACGATAACCTCACACACGATAATCTCACCCACGATAACCTCACCCTTGATAAAATCACCCTCGATAAAATCACCCACGATAACCTCACCCACGATAACCTCACCCACGATTACCTCACCCACGATAACCTCACCCACGATAACCTCACCCACGATAATCTCACCCACGAAAACCTCACCCACGATAAAGTCACCCACGATAACCTCACCCATGATAAAATCACCCACGATAAAATCACCCATGATAAAATCACCCTCGATAAAATCACCCACGATAAAGACACCCACGATAACCTCACCCTTGATAAAATCACCCACGATAAAATCACCCACGATAACCTCACACACGATAATCTCACCCACGATAACCTCACCCTTGATAAAATCACCCTCGATAAAATCACCCACGATAACCTCACCCACGATTACCTCACCCACGATAACCTCACCCACGATAACCTCACCCACGATAATCTCACCCACGAAAACCTCACCCACGATAAAGTCACCCATGATAACCTCACCCATGATAAAATCACCCACGATAAAATCACCCACGATAACCTCACCCACGATAACCTCACCCACGATAACCTCACCCAGGATAACCTCACCCACGATAATCTCACCCACGATAAAGTCACCCACGATAACCTCACCCTTAATAAAATCACCCACGATAAAATCACCCACGATAACCTCACCCACGATAATCTCACCCACGATAACCTCACCCATGATAAAATCACCCTCGATAAAATCACCCACGATAACCTCACCCACGATAACCTCACCCACGATTACCTCACCCACGATAACCTCACCCACGATAACCTCACCCACAATAATCTCACCCACGAAAACCTCACCCACGATAAAGTCACCCACGATAACCTCACCCATGATAAAATCACCCACGATAAAATCACCCACGATAACCTCACCCACGATAACCTCACCCACGATAAAGTCACCCACGATAACCTCACCCACGATAACCTCACCCACGATAACCTCACCCACGATAATCTCACCCACGATAATCTCACCCACGATAACCTCACCCACGATAACCTCACCCACGATAACCTCACCCACGATAACCTCACCCACGATAACCTCACCCACGATTACCTCACCCACGATAAAATCACCCACGATAAAGTCATCCATGATAACCTCACCCTTGATAAAATCACCCACGATAACCTCACCCACGATTATCTCACCCACGATAACCTCACCCACGATAAAGTCACCCACGATAAAATCACCCAGGATAACTTCACCCACGATAACCTCACCCACGATAACCTCACCCACGATAAAGTCACCCACGATTACCTCACCCACGATAAAATCACCCACGATAACCTCACCAACGATAACCTCACCCACGATAAACTCAACCAAGATAAAATCACCCACGATAAAATCACCCAGGATAACTTCACCCACGATAACCTCACCCACGATAACCTCACCCACGATAAAGTCACCCACGATTACCTCACCCACGATAAAATCACCCACGATAACCTCACCAACGATAAACTCACCCACGATAAACTCACCCAAGATAAAATCACCCACGATAACCTCACCCACGATTACCTCACCCACGATAACCTCACCCACGATAAAGTCACCCACGATAACCTCACCCACGATAAAGTCACCCACGATAACCTCACCCTTGATAAAATCACCCACGATAACCTCACCCACGATTACCTCACCCACGATAAAATCACCCACGATAACCTCACCCACGATAACCTCACCCACGATAATCTCACCCACGATAACCTCACCCACGATAAAGTCACCCACGATAACCTCACCCTGGACAAAATCACCCACGATAAAATCACCCACGATAACCTCACCCACGATAACCTCACCCATGATAAAGTCACCCACGATAAAATCACCCATGATAACCTCACCCACAATTACCTCACCCACGATAAAATCACCCACGGTAACTTCACCCACGATAACCTCACCCACGATAACCTCACCCACGATAACCTCACCCACGATAACCTCACCCACGATAAACTCACCCACGATAAAATCACCCACGATAACCTCACCCACGATTACCTCACCCACGATAAAATCACCCACGATAACCTCACCCACGATAACCTCACCCACGATTACCTCACCCACGATAAAATCACCCACGATAAAGTCATCCATGATAACCTCACCCTTGATAAAATCACCCACGATAACCTCACCCACGATTATCTCACCCACGATAACCTCACCCACGATAAAGTCACCCACGATAAAATCACCCAGGATAACTTCACCCACGATAACCTCACCCACGATAACCTCACCCACGATAAAGTCACCCACGATTACCTCACCCACGATAAAATCACCCACGATAACCTCACCAACGATAAACTCACCCACGATAAACTCACCCAAGATAAAATCACCCACGATAACCTCACCCACGATTACCTCACCCACGATAACCTCACCCACGATAAAGTCACCCACGATAACCTCACCCTTGATAAAATCACCCACGATAAAATCACCCACGATAACCTCACCCACGATAATCTCACCCACGATAACCTCACCCTTGATAAAATCACCCACGATAAAATCACCCACGATAACCTCACCCACGATAACCTCACCCACGATTACCTCACCCACGATAACCTCACCCACGATAACCTCACCCACGATAATCTCACCCACGAAAAACTCACCCACGATAAAGTCACCCACGATAACCTCACCCATGATAAAATCACCCACGATAAAATCAACCAGGATAACCTCACCCACGATAACCTCACCATTGATACAATCACCCACGATAAAATCACCCAGGATAACCTCACCCACGATAAAGTCACCCATGAGTACCTCAACCACGATAAAATCACACACGATAACCTCACCAACGATAAACTCACCTACGATAAACTCACCCAAGATAAAATCACCCACGATAACCTCACCCACGATTACCTCACACACGATAAAATCACCCACGATAACCTCATCCACGATAACCTCACCCACGATAAAGTCACCCACGATAACCTCACCCACGATAATCTCACCTACGATAACCTCACCCACGATAACCTCACCCTTGATAAAATCACCCATGATAACCTCACCCACGATAACTTCACCCACGACTACCTCACCCACGATAACCTCACCCACGATAATCTCACCCACGCTAACCTCACCGACGATAACCTCACCCACGATAACCTCACCCTTGATAAAATCACCAACGATAAAATCACCCAGGATAACCTCACGCACGATAACCTCACCCACGATAACCTCACCCGCGGTAAAGTCACCCACGATTACCTCACCCACGATAAAGTCAACCACGATAAAGTCACCCACGATTAAATCACCCACGATAACCTCACCCACGCTAACCTCACCCTTGATAAAATCACCCACGATAAAATAACCTAGGATAACCTAACCCACGATAACCTCACCCACGATAACCTCACCCACGATAACCTCACCCACGATAAAATCACCCACGATAACCTCACCCTTGATTACCTCACCCACGATAAAATCACCCACGATAACGTTACCCACGATAACCTCACCCACGATAACCTCACCCACGATAAAATCACCCACGATAACCTTACCCACGATAATATCACCCACGATAACCTCACCCACGATAAAGTCACCCACGATAACCTCACCCTTGATAAAATCACCCACGATGAAATCACCCACGATTTCCTCACCCACGATAAAATCACCCACGATAACCTCACCAACGATAAACTCATTCACGATAAACTCACCCACGATAATCTCACCCACGATAAAATCACCTACGATAACCTCACCAACGATAAACTCACCCACGATAAACTCACCCTAGATAAAATCACCCACGATTACCTAACCCACGATAAAATCACCCACGATAACCTCACCCACGATAACCTCACCCACGATAAAGTCACCCACGATTACCTCACCCACGATAAAATCACCAACGATAATCTCACCTACGATAAACTCACCCACGATAAACTCACCCATGATAAAATCACCCACGATAACCTCACCCACGATTACCTCACCCACGACAAAATCACCCACGATAACCTCACCCACGATAACCTCACCCACGATAATCTCACCCACGATAACCTCACCCACGATAAAGTCACCCACGATAACCTCACCCTGGACAAAATCACCCACGATAAAATCACCCACGATAACCTCACCCACGATAACCTCACCCATGATAAAGTCACCCACGATAAAATCACCCATGATAACCTCACCCACAATTACCTCACCCACGATAAAATCACCCACGGTAACTTCACCCACGATAACCTCACCCACGATAACCTCACCCACGATAACCTCACCCACGATAATCTCACCCACGAAAACCTCACCCACGATAAAGTCACCCACGATAACCTCACCCATGATAAAATCACCCACGATAAAACCACCCAGGATAACCTCACCCACGATAACCTCACCCACGATAACCTCACCCACGATAACCTCACCCACGATAATCTCACCCACGATAATCTCACCCACGATAACCTCACCCACGATAACCTCACCCTTGATAAAATCACCCATGATAACCTCACCCACGATAACCTCACCCACGACTACCTCACCCACAATAACCTCACCCACGATAATCTCACCCACGATAACCTCACCTACGATAACTTCACCATTGATACAATCACCCACGATAAAGTCAACCACGATAACCTCACCCACGATAACCTCACCCACGATAAAGTCACCCATGAGTACCTCAACCACGATAAAATCGCACACGATAACCTCACCAACGATAAACTCACCCACGATAAACTCACCCACGATAAAATCACCCACGATAACCTCACCCACGATTACCTCACACACGATAAAATCACCCACGATAACCTCACCCACGATAACCTCACCCACGATAAAGTCACCCACGATAACCTCACCCACGATAACCTCACCCACGATAATCTCACCTACGATAACCTCACCCACGATAACCTCACCCTTGATAAAATCACCCATGATAACCTCACCGACGATAACTTCATCCACGACTACCGCACCCACGATAACCTCACCCACGATAATCTCACCCACGATAACCTCACCCACGATAACCTCACCCTTGATAAAATCACCCATGATAAAATCACCCACGATAACCTCACCCTTGATTACCTCACCCACGATAAAATCACCCACGATAACGTTACCCACGATAACCTCACCCACGATAACCTCACCCACGATAAAATCACCCACGATAACCTTACCCACGATAATATCACCCACGATAACCTCACCCTTGATAAAATCACCCACGATGAAATCACCCACGATTTCCTCACCCACGATAAAATCACCCACGATAACCTCACCCACGATAACCTCACCCACGATAAAGTCACCTACGATAACCTCACCCTTGATAAAATCACCAACGATAAAATCACCCAGGATAACCTCACGCACGATAACCTCACCCACGATAACCTCACCCGCGGTAAAGTCACCCACGATTACCTCACCCACGATAAAGTCAACCACGATAAAGTCACCCACGATTAAATCACCCACGATAACCTCACCCACGCTAACCTCACCCTTGATAAAATCACCCACGATAAAATCACCTAGGATAACCTAACCCACGATAACCTCACCCACGATAACCTCACCCACGATAACCTCACCCACGATAAAATCACCCACGATAACCTCACCCTTGATTACCTCACCCACGATAAAATCACCCACGATAACGTCACCCACGATAACCTCACCCACGATAACCTCACCCACGACAAAATCACCCACGATAAAATCACCCACGATAACCTCACCCATGATAAAGTCACCCACGATAAAATCACCCATGATAACCTCACCCACAATTACCTCACCCACGATAAAATCACCCACGGTAACTTCACCCACGATAACCTCACCCACGATAACCTCACCCACGATAACCTCACCCACGATAATCTCACCCACGAAAACCTCACCCACGATAAAGTCACCCACGATAACCTCACCCATGATAAAATCACCCACGATAAAACCACCCAGGATAACCTCACCCACGATAACCTCACCCACGATAACCTCACCCACGATAACCTCACCCACGATAATCTCACCCACGATAATCTCACCCACGATAACCTCACCCACGATAACCTCACCCTTGATAAAATCACCCATGATAAAATCACCCACGATAACCTCACCCTTGATTACCTCACCCAGGATAAAATCACCCACGATAACGTTACCCACGATAACCTCACCCACGATAAAGTCACCCACGATTACCTCACCCACGATAAAATCACCAACGATAATCTCACCTACGATAAACTCACCCACGATAAACTCACCCATGATAAAATCACCCACGATAACCTCACCCACGATTACCTCACCCACGACAAAATCACCCACGATAACCTCACCCACGATAACCTCACCCACGATAATCTCACCCACGATAACCTCACCCACGATAAAGTCACCCACGATAACCTCACCCTGGACAAAATCACCCACGATAAAATCACCCACGATAACCTCACCCACGATAACCTCACCCATGATAAAGTCACCCACGATAAAATCACCCATGATAACCTCACCCACAATTACCTCACCCACGATAAAATCACCCACGGTAACTTCACCCACGATAACCTCACCCACGATAACCTCACCCACGATAACCTCACCCACGATAATCTCACCCACGAAAACCTCACCCACGATAAAGTCACCCACGATAACCTCACCCATGATAAAATCACCCACGATAAAACCACCCAGGATAACCTCACCCACGATAACCTCACCCACGATAACCTCACCCACGATAACCTCACCCACGATAATCTCACCCACGATAATCTCACCCACGATAACCTCACCCACGATAACCTCACCCTTGATTTTATCGTGGGTGATTTTACCGTGGGTGATTTTACCGTGGGTGATTTTATCGTGGGTGATTTTATCGTGGGTGATTTTACCGTGGGTGATTTTATCGTGGGTGATTTTACCGTGGGTGATTTTACCGTGGGTGATTTTACCCACGATAACCTCACCCACGATAACCTCACCCACGATAAAATCACCCACGATAACCTTACCCACGATAATATCACCCACGATAACCTCACCCTTGATAAAATCACCCACGATGAAATCACCCACGATTTCCTCACCCACGATAAAATCACCCACGATAACCTCACCCACGATAACCTCACCCACGATAAAGTCACCTACGATAACCTCACCCTTGATAAAATCACCAACGATAAAATCACCCAGGATAACCTCACGCACGATAACCTCACCCACGATAACCTCACCCGCGGTAAAGTCACCCACGATTACCTCACCCACGATAAAGTCAACCACGATAAAGTCACCCACGATTAAATCACCCACGATAACCTCACCCACGCTAACCTCACCCTTGATAAAATCACCCACGATAAAATCACCTAGGATAACCTAACCCACGATAACCTCACCCACGATAACCTCACCCACGATAACCTCACCCACGATAAAATCACCCACGATAACCTCACCCTTGATTACCTCACCCACGATAAAATCACCCACGATAACGTCACCCACGATAACCTCACCCACGATAACCTCACCCACGATAAAATCACCCACGATAACCTTACCCACGATAATATCACCCACGATAACCTCACCCTTGATAAAATCACCCACGATGAAATCACCCACGATTTCCTCACCCACGATAAAATCACCCACGATAATCTCACCCACGATAAAATCACCTACGATAACCTCACCAACGATAAACTCACCCACGATAAACTCACCCTAGATAAAATCACCCACGATTACCTAACCCACGATAAAATCACCCACGATAACCTCACCCACGATAACCTCACCCACGATAAAGTCACCCACGATTACCTCACCCACGATAAAATCACCAACGATAATCTCACCTACGATAAACTCACCCACGATAAACTCACCCATGATAAAATCACCCACGATAACCTCACCCACGATTACCTCACCCACGACAAAATCACCCACGATTACCTCACCCACGATAACCTCACCCACGATAATCTCACCCACGATAACCTCACCCACGATAAAGTCACCCACGATAACCTCACCCTGGACAAAATCACCCACGATAAAATCACCCACGATAACCTCACCCACGATAACCTCACCCATGATAAAGTCACCCACGATAAAATCACAAATGATAACCTCACCCACAATTACCTCACCCACGATAAAATCACCCACGGTAACTTCACCCACGATAACCTCACCCACGATAACCTCACCCACGATAACCTCACCCACGATAACCTCACCCACGATAAACTCACCCACGATAAAATCACCCACGATAACCTCACCCACGATTACCTCACCCACGATAAAATCACCCACGATAACCTCACCCACGATAACCTCACCCACGATTACCTCACCCACGATAAAATCACCCACGATAAAGTCATCCATGATAACCTCACCCTTGATAAAATTACCCACGATAACCTCACCCACGATTATCTCACCCACGATAACCTCACCCACGATAAAGTCACCCACGATAAAATCACCCAGGATAACTTCACCGACGATAACCTCACCCACGATAACCTCACCCACGATAAAGTCACCCACGATTACCTCACCCACGATAAAATCACCCACGATAACCTCACCAACGATAAACTCACCCACGATAAACTCACCCAAGATAAAATCACCCACGATAACCTCACCCACGATTACCTCACCCACGATAACCTCACCCACGATAAAGTCACCCACGATAACCTCACCCACGATAAAGTCACCCACGATAACCTCACCCTTGATAAAATCACCCACGATAACCTCACCCACGATTACCTCACCCACGATAAAATCACCCACGATAACCTCACCCACGATAACCTCACCCACGATAATCTCACCCACGATAACCTCACCCACGATAAAGTCACCCACGATAACCTCACCCTGGACAAAATCACCCACGATAAAATCACCCACGATAACCTCACCCACGATAACCTCACCCATGATAAAGTCACCCACGATAAAATCACCCATGATAACCTCACCCACAATTACCTCACCCACGATAAAATCACCCACGGTAACTTCACCCACGATAACCTCACCCACGATAACCTCACCCACGATAACCTCACCCACGATAACCTCACCCACGATAAACTCACCCACGATAAAATCACCCACGATAACCTCACCCACGATTACCTCACCCACGATAAAATCACCCACGATAACCTCACCCACGATAACCTCACCCACGATTACCTCACCCACGATAAAATCACCCACGATAAAGTCATCCATGATAACCTCACCCTTGATAAAATCACCCACGATAACCTCACCCACGATTATCTCACCCACGATAACCTCACCCACGATAAAGTCACCCACGATAAAATCACCCAGGATAACTTCACCCACGATAACCTCACCCACGATAACCTCACCCACGATAAAGTCACCCACGATTACCTCACCCACGATAAAATCACCCACGATAACCTCACCAACGATAAACTCACCCACGATAAACTCACCCAAGATAAAATCACCCACGATAACCTCACCCACGATTACCTCACCCACGATAACCTCACCCACGATAAAGTCACCCACGATAACCTCACCCTTGATAAAATCACCCACGATAAAATCACCCACGATAACCTCACCCACGATAATCTCACCCACGATAACCTCACCCTTGATAAAATCACCCACGATAAAATCACCCACGATAACCTCACCCACGATAACCTCACCCACGATTACCTCACCCACGATAACCTCACCCACGATAACCTCACCCACGATAATCTCACCCACGAAAAACTCACCCACGATAAAGTCACCCACGATAACCTCACCCATGATAAAATCACCCACGATAAAATCAACCAGGATAACCTCACCCACGATAACCTCACCATTGATACAATCACCCACGATAAAATCACCCAGGATAACCTCACCCACGATAAAGTCACCCATGAGTACCTCAACCACGATAAAATCACACACGATAACCTCACCAACGATAAACTCACCTACGATAAACTCACCCAAGATAAAATCACCCACGATAACCTCACCCACGATTACCTCACACACGATAAAATCACCCACGATAACCTCATCCACGATAACCTCACCCACGATAAAGTCACCCACGATAACCTCACCCACGATAATCTCACCTACGATAACCTCACCCACGATAACCTCACCCTTGATAAAATCACCCATGATAACCTCACCCACGATAACTTCACCCACGACTACCTCACCCACGATAACCTCACCCACGATAATCTCACCCACGCTAACCTCACCGACGATAACCTCACCCACGATAACCTCACCCTTGATAAAATCACCAACGATAAAATCACCCAGGATAACCTCACGCACGATAACCTCACCCACGATAACCTCACCCGCGGTAAAGTCACCCACGATTACCTCACCCACGATAAAGTCAACCACGATAAAGTCACCCACGATTAAATCACCCACGATAACCTCACCCACGCTAACCTCACCCTTGATAAAATCACCCACGATAAAATAACCTAGGATAACCTAACCCACGATAACCTCACCCACGATAACCTCACCCACGATAACCTCACCCACGATAAAATCACCCACGATAACCTCACCCTTGATTACCTCACCCACGATAAAATCACCCACGATAACGTTACCCACGATAACCTCACCCACGATAACCTCACCCACGATAAAATCACCCACGATAACCTTACCCACGATAATATCACCCACGATAACCTCACCCACGATAAAGTCACCCACGATAACCTCACCCTTGATAAAATCACCCACGATGAAATCACCCACGATTTCCTCACCCACGATAAAATCACCCACGATAACCTCACCAACGATAAACTCATTCACGATAAACTCACCCACGATAATCTCACCCACGATAAAATCACCTACGATAACCTCACCAACGATAAACTCACCCACGATAAACTCACCCTAGATAAAATCACCCACGATTACCTAACCCACGATAAAATCACCCACGATAACCTCACCCACGATAACCTCACCCACGATAAAGTCACCCACGATTACCTCACCCACGATAAAATCACCAACGATAATCTCACCTACGATAAACTCACCCACGATAAACTCACCCATGATAAAATCACCCACGATAACCTCACCCACGATTACCTCACCCACGACAAAATCACCCACGATAACCTCACCCACGATAACCTCACCCACGATAATCTCACCCACGATAACCTCACCCACGATAAAGTCACCCACGATAACCTCACCCTGGACAAAATCACCCACGATAAAATCACCCACGATAACCTCACCCACGATAACCTCACCCATGATAAAGTCACCCACGATAAAATCACCCATGATAACCTCACCCACAATTACCTCACCCACGATAAAATCACCCACGGTAACTTCACCCACGATAACCTCACCCACGATAACCTCACCCACGATAACCTCACCCACGATAATCTCACCCACGAAAACCTCACCCACGATAAAGTCACCCACGATAACCTCACCCATGATAAAATCACCCACGATAAAACCACCCAGGATAACCTCACCCACGATAACCTCACCCACGATAACCTCACCCACGATAACCTCACCCACGATAATCTCACCCACGATAATCTCACCCACGATAACCTCACCCACGATAACCTCACCCTTGATAAAATCACCCAAGATAACCTCACCCACGATAACCTCACCCACGACTACCTCACCCACAATAACCTCACCCACGATAATCTCACCCACGATAACCTCACCTACGATAACTTCACCATTGATACAATCACCCACGATAAAGTCAACCACGATAACCTCACCCACGATAACCTCACCCACGATAAAGTCACCCATGAGTACCTCAACCACGATAAAATCGCACACGATAACCTCACCAACGATAAACTCACCCACGATAAACTCACCCACGATAAAATCACCCACGATAACCTCACCCACGATTACCTCACACACGATAAAATCACCCACGATAACCTCACCCACGATAACCTCACCCACGATAAAGTCACCCACGATAACCTCACCCACGATAACCTCACCCACGATAATCTCACCTACGATAACCTCACCCACGATAACCTCACCCTTGATAAAATCACCCATGATAACCTCACCGACGATAACTTCATCCACGACTACCGCACCCACGATAACCTCACCCACGATAATCTCACCCACGCTAACCTCACCCACGATAACCTCACCCACGATAAAGTCACCTACGATAACCTCACCCTTGATAAAATCACCAACGATAAAATCACCCAGGATAACCTCACGCACGATAACCTCACCCACGATAACCTCACCCGCGGTAAAGTCACCCACGATTACCTCACCCACGATAAAGTCAACCACGATAAAGTCACCCACGATTAAATCACCCACGATAACCTCACCCACGCTAACCTCACCCTTGATAAAATCACCCACGATAAAATCACCTAGGATAACCTAACCCACGATAACCTCACCCACGATAACCTCACCCACGATAACCTCACCCTTGATTACCTCACCCACGATAAAATCACCCACGATAACGTCACCCACGATAACCTCACCCACGATAACCTCACCCACGATAAAATCACCCACGATAACCTTACCCACGATAATATCACCCACGATAACCTCACCCTTGATAAAATCACCCACGATGAAATCACCCACGATTTCCTCACCCACGATAAAATCACCCACGATAATCTCACCCACGATAAAATCACCTACGATAACCTCACCAACGATAAACTCACCCACGATAAACTCACCCTAGATAAAATCACCCACGATTACCTAACCCACGATAAAATCACCCACGATAACCTCACCCACGATAACCTCACCCACGATAAAGTCACCCACGATTACCTCACCCACGATAAAATCACCAACGATAATCTCACCTACGATAAACTCACCCACGATAAACTCACCCATGATAAAATCACCCACGATAACCTCACCCACGATTACCTCACCCACGACAAAATCACCCACGATAACCTCACCCACGATAACCTCACCCACGATAATCTCACCCACGATAACCTCACCCACGATAAAGTCACCCACGATAACCTCACCCTGGACAAAATCACCCACGATAAAATCACCCACGATAACCTCACCCACGATAACCTCACCCATGATAAAGTCACCCACGATAAAATCACAAATGATAACCTCACCCACAATTACCTCACCCACGATAAAATCACCCACGGTAACTTCACCCACGATAACCTCACCCACGATAACCTCACCCACGATAACCTCACCCACGATAATCTCACCCACGAAAACCTCACCCACGATAAAGTCACCCACGATAACCTCACCCACGATAACCTCACCCACGATAACCTCACCCACGATAAAATCACCCACGATAACCTCACCCACGATTACCTCACACACGATAAAATCACCCACGATAACCTCACCCACGATAACCTCACCCACGATAAAGTCACCCATGAGTACCTCAACCACGATAAAATCGCACACGATAACCTCACCAACGATAAACTCACCCACGATAAACTCACCCACGATAAAATCACCCACGATAACCTCACCCACGATTACCTCACACACGATAAAATCACCCACGATAACCTCACCCACGATAACCTCACCCACGATAAAGTCACCCACGATAACCTCACCCACGATAACCTCACCCACGATAATCTCACCTACGATAACCTCACCCACGATAACCTCACCCTTGATAAAATCACCCATGATAAAGTCAACCACGATAAAGTCACCCACGATTAAATCACCCACGATAACCTCACCCACGCTAACCTCACCCTTGATAAAATCACCCACGATAAAATCACCTAGGATAACCTAACCCACGATAACCTCACCCACGATAACCTCACCCACGATAACCTCACCCACGATAAAATCACCCACGATAACCTCACCCTTGATTACCTCACCCACGATAAAATCACCCACGATAACCTCACCCACGATAACCTCACCCACGATAAAATCACCCACGATAACCTTACCCACGATAATATCACCCACGATAACCTCACCCTTGATAAAATCACCCACGATGAAATCACCCACGATTTCCTCACCCACGATAAAATCACCCACGATAATCTCACCCACGATAATCTCACCCACGATAACCTCACCCACGATAAAGTCACCCACGATTACCTCACCCACGATAAAATCACCCACGATAACCTCACCAACGATAACCTCACCCACGATAAACTCAACCAAGATAAAATCACCCACGATAACCTCACCCACGATTACCTCACCCACGATAACCTCACCCACGATAAAGTCACCCACGATAACCTCACCCACGATAAAGTCACCCACGATAACCTCACCCTTAATAAAATCACCCACGATAAAATCACCCACGATAACCTCACCCACGATAATCTCACCCACGATAACCTCACCCTTGATAAAATCACCCTCGATAAAATCACCCACGATAACCTCACCCACGATAACCTCACCCACGATTATCTCACCCACGATAACCTCACCCACGATAACCTCACCCACAATAATCTCACCCACGAAAACCTCACCCACGATAAAGTCACCCACGATAACCTCACCCATGATAAAATCACCCACGATAAAATCACCCACGATAACCTCACCCACGATAACCTCACCCACGATAAAGTCACCCATGATAACCTCACCCACGATAACCTCACCCACGATAACCTCACCCACGATAATGTCACCCACGATAATCTCACCCACGATAACCTCACCCACGATAAAATCACCCACGATAACCTCACCAACGATAACCTCACCCACGATAAACTCAACCACGATAAAATCACCCACGATAAAGTCATCCATGATAACCTCACCCTTGATAAAATCACCCACGACAACCTCACCCACGATTATCTCACCCACGATAACCTCACCCACGATAACGTCACCCACGATAAAATCACCCAGGATAACTTCACCCACGATAACCTCACCCACGATAACCTCACCCACGATAAAGTCACCCACGATTACCTCACCCACGATAAAATCACCCACGATAACCTCACCAACGATAACCTCACCCACGATAAACTCAACCAAGATAAAATCACCCACGACAACCTCACCCACGATAACCTCACCCACGATTACCTCACCCACGATAACCTCACCCACGATAACCTCACCCACGATAATCTCACCCACGAAAACCTCACCCACGATAAAGTCACCCACGATAACCTCACCCATGATAAAATCACCCACGATAAAATCACCCACGATAACCTCACCCACGATAACCTCACCCACGATAACCTCACCCACGATAACCTCACCCACGATAACCTCACCCACGATAATCTCACCCACGATAATCTCACCCACGATAACCTCACCCTTGATAAAATCAGCCATGATAACCTCACCCACGATAACCTCACCCACGACTACCTCACCCACGATAACCTCACCCACGATAACCTCACCCACGATAATCTCACCCACGATAACCTCACCCACGATAACCTCACCATTGATACAATCACCCACGATAAAATCACCCAGGATAACCTCACCCACGATAACCTCACCCACGATAAAGTCACCCATGAGTACCTCAACCACGATAAAATCACACACGATAACCTCACCAACGATAAACTCACCCACGATAAACTCACCCACGATAAAATCACCCACGATAACCTCACCCACGATTACCTCACACACGATAAAATCACCCACGATAACCTCACCTACGATAACCTCACCCACGATAAAGTCACCCACGATAACCTCACCCACGATAACCTCACCCACGATAATCTCACCTACGATAACCTCACCCACGATAACCTCACCCTTGATAAAATCACCCATGATAACCTCACCCACGATAACTTCACCCACGACTACCTCACCCACGATAACCTCACCCACGATTATCTCACCCACGCTAACCTCACCCACGATAACCTCACCCACGATAAAGTCACCCACGATAACCTCACCCTTGATAAAATCACCAACGATAAAATCACCCAGGATAACCTCACGCACGATAACCTCACCCACGATAACCTCACCCGCGGTAAAGTCACCCACGATTACCTCACCCACGATAAAGTCAACCACGATAAAGTCACCCACGATTAAATCACCCACGATAACCTCACCCACGCTAACCTCACCCTTGATAAAATCACCCACGATAAAATCACCTAGGATAACCTAACCCACGATAACCTCACCCACGATAACCTCACCCACGATAACCTCACCCACGATAAAATCACCCACGATAACCTCACCCTTGATTACCTCAGCCACGATAAAATCACCCACGATAACCTCAGCCACGATTACCTCACCCACGATAAAGTCACCCACGATAACCTCACCAACGATAAACTCACCCACGATAAACTCACCCACGAAAAAATCACCCACGATAACCTACCCACGATTACCTCACCCACGATAAAATCACCCACGATAACCTCACCCACGAAAACCTCACCCACGATAATCTCACCCACGATAACCTCACCCACCATAACCTCACCCTTGCCAAAATCACCCACGATAAAATCAACCAGGATAACCTAACCCACGATAACCTCACCCACGATAACCTCACCCACGATAACCTCACCCACGATAACCTCACCCACGATAACCTCAACCACGATAACCTCACCCACGATAAAGTCACCCACGATAACCTCAACTTTGATAAAATCACCCACGATAAAATCACCCAGGATAACCTCAACCTTGATACAATCACCCACGATAAAATCACCCAGGATAACCTCACCCACGATAACCTCACCCACGATAAAGTCACCCATGAGTACCTCAACCACGATAAAATCACACACGATAACCTCACCAACGATAAACTCACCCACGATAAACTCACCCACGATAAAATCACCCACGATAACCTCACCCACGATTACCTCACACACGATAAAATCACCCACGATAACCTCACCCACGATAACCTCACCCACAATAATCTCACCCACGAAAACCTCACCCACGATAAAGTCACCCACGATAACCTCACCCATGATAAAATCACCCACGATAAAATCACCCACGATAACCTCACCCACGATAACCTCACCCACGATAAAGTCACCCATGATAACCTCACCCACGATAACCTCACCCACGATAACCTCACCCACGATAATGTCACCCACGATAATCTCACCCACGATAACCTCACCCACGATAAAATCACCCACGATAACCTCACCAACGATAACCTCACCCACGATAAACTCAACCACGATAAAATCACCCACGATAAAGTCATCCATGATAACCTCACCCTTGATAAAATCACCCACGACAACCTCACCCACGATTATCTCACCCACGATAACCTCACCCACGATAACGTCACCCACGATAAAATCACCCAGGATAACTTCACCCACGATAACCTCACCCACGATAACCTCACCCACGATAAAGTCACCCACGATTACCTCACCCACGATAAAATCACCCACGATAACCTCACCAACGATAACCTCACCCACGATAAACTCAACCAAGATAAAATCACCCACGACAACCTCACCCACGATAACCTCACCCACGATTACCTCACCCACGATAACCTCACCCACGATAACCTCACCCACGATAATCTCACCCACGAAAACCTCACCCACGATAAAGTCACCCACGATAACCTCACCCATGATAAAATCACCCACGATAAAATCACCCACGATAACCTCACCCACGATAACCTCACCCACGATAACCTCACCCACGATAACCTCACCCACGATAACCTCACCCACGATAATCTCACCCACGATAATCTCACCCACGATAACCTCACCCTTGATAAAATCACCCATGATAACCTCACCCACGATAACCTCACCCACGACTACCTCACCCACGATAACCTCACCCACGATAACCTCACCCACGATAATCTCACCCACGATAACCTCACCCACGATAACCTCACCATTGATACAATCACCCACGATAAAATCACCCAGGATAACCTCACCCACGATAACCTCACCCACGATAAAGTCACCCATGAGTACCTCAACCACGATAAAATCACACACGATAACCTCACCAACGATAAACTCACCCACGATAAACTCACCCACGATAAAATCACCCACGATAACCTCACCCACGATTACCTCACACACGATAAAATCACCCACGATAACCTCACCTACGATAACCTCACCCACGATAAAGTCACCCACGATAACCTCACCCACGATAACCTCACCCACGATAATCTCACCTACGATAACCTCACCCACGATAACCTCACCCTTGATAAAATCACCCATGATAACCTCACCCACGATAACTTCACCCACGACTACCTCACCCACGATAACCTCACCCACGATAATCTCACCCACGCTAACCTCACCCACGATAACCTCACCCACGATAAAGTCACCCACGATAACCTCACCCTTGATAAAATCACCAACGATAAAATCACCCAGGATAACCTCACGCACGATAACCTCACCCACGATAACCTCACCCGCGGTAAAGTCACCCACGATTACCTCACCCACGATAAAGTCAACCACGATAAAGTCACCCACGATTAAATCACCCACGATAACCTCACCCACGCTAACCTCACCCTTGATAAAATCACCCACGATAAAATCACCTAGGATAACCTAACCCACGATAACCTCACCCACGATAACCTCACCCACGATAACCTCACCCACGATAAAATCACCCACGATAACCTCACCCTTGATTACCTCAGCCACGATAAAATCACCCACGATAACCTCAGCCACGATTACCTCACCCACGATAAAGTCACCCACGATAACCTCACCAACGATAAACTCACCCACGATAAACTCACCCACGAAAAAATCACCCACGATAACCTACCCACGATTACCTCACCCACGATAAAATCACCCACGATAACCTCACCCACGAAAACCTCACCCACGATAATCTCACCCACGATAACCTCACCCACCATAACCTCACCCTTGCCAAAATCACCCACGATAAAATCAACCAGGATAACCTAACCCACGATAACCTCACCCACGATAACCTCACCCACGATAACCTCACCCACGATAACCTCACCCACGATAACCTCAACCACGATAACCTCACCCACGATAAAGTCACCCACGATAACCTCAACTTTGATAAAATCACCCACGATAAAATCACCCAGGATAACCTCAACCTTGATACAATCACCCACGATAAAATCACCCAGGATAACCTCACCCACGATAACCTCACCCACGATAAAGTCACCCATGAGTACCTCAACCACGCTAACCTCACCCTTGATAAAATCACCCACGATAAAATCACCTAGGATAACCTAACCCACGATAACCTCACCCACGATAACCTCACCCACGATAACCTCACCCACGATAAAATCACCCACGATAACCTCACCCTTGATTACCTCAGCCACGATAAAATCACCCACGATAACCTCAGCCACGATTACCTCACCCACGATAAAGTCACCCACGATAACCTCACCAACGATAAACTCACCCACGATAAACTCACCCACGAAAAAATCACCCACGATAACCTACCCACGATTACCTCACCCACGATAAAATCACCCACGATAACCTCACCCACGAAAACCTCACCCACGATAATCTCACCCACGATAACCTCACCCACCATAACCTCACCCTTGCCAAAATCACCCACGATAAAATCAACCAGGATAACCTAACCCACGATAACCTCACCCACGATAACCTCACCCACGATAACCTCACCCACGATAACCTCACCCACGATAACCTCAACCACGATAACCTCACCCACGATAAAGTCACCCACGATAACCTCAACTTTGATAAAATCACCCACGATAAAATCACCCAGGATAACCTCAACCTTGATACAATCACCCACGATAAAATCACCCAGGATAACCTCACCCACGATAACCTCACCCACGATAAAGTCACCCATGAGTACCTCAACCACGATAAAATCACACACGATAACCTCACCAACGATAAACTCACCCACGATAAACTCACCCACGATAAAATCACCCACGATAACCTCACCCACGATTACCTCACACACGATAAAATCACCCACGATAACCTCACCCACGATAACCTCACCCACAATAATCTCACCCACGAAAACCTCACCCACGATAAAGTCACCCACGATAACCTCACCCATGATAAAATCACCCACGATAAAATCACCCACGATAACCTCACCCACGATAACCTCACCCACGATAAAGTCACCCATGATAACCTCACCCACGATAACCTCACCCACGATAACCTCACCCACGATAATGTCACCCACGATAATCTCACCCACGATAACCTCACCCACGATAAAATCACCCACGATAACCTCACCAACGATAACCTCACCCACGATAAACTCAACCACGATAAAATCACCCACGATAAAGTCATCCATGATAACCTCACCCTTGATAAAATCACCCACGACAACCTCACCCACGATTATCTCACCCACGATAACCTCACCCACGATAACGTCACCCACGATAAAATCACCCAGGATAACTTCACCCACGATAACCTCACCCACGATAACCTCACCCACGATAAAGTCACCCACGATTACCTCACCCACGATAAAATCACCCACGATAACCTCACCAACGATAACCTCACCCACGATAAACTCAACCAAGATAAAATCACCCACGACAACCTCACCCACGATAACCTCACCCACGATTACCTCACCCACGATAACCTC
Organism: Phaseolus vulgaris; assembly: GCF_051622355.1. NCBI lineage: Eukaryota > Viridiplantae > Streptophyta > Magnoliopsida > Fabales > Fabaceae > Phaseolus > Phaseolus vulgaris. The sequence goes on from NC_143504.1 coordinate 115,495, forward strand.
ACCCACGATAACCTCACCCACGATAATCTCACCCACGAAAACCTCACCCACGATAAAGTCACCCACGATAACCTCACCCATGATAAAATCACCCACGATAAAATCACCCACGATAACCTCACCCACGATAACCTCACCCACGATAACCTCACCCACGATAACCTCACCCACGATAACCTCACCCACGATAATCTCACCCACGATAATCTCACCCACGATAACCTCACCCTTGATAAAATCACCCATGATAACCTCACCCACGATAACCTCACCCACGACTACCTCACCCACGATAACCTCACCCACGATAACCTCACCCACGATAATCTCACCCACGATAACCTCACCCACGATAACCTCACCATTGATACAATCACCCACGATAAAATCACCCAGGATAACCTCACCCACGATAACCTCACCCACGATAAAGTCACCCATGAGTACCTCAACCACGATAAAATCACACACGATAACCTCACCAACGATAACCTCACACACGATAAAATCACCCACGATAACCTCACCTACGATAACCTCACCCACGATAAAGTCACCCACGATAACCTCACCCACGATAACCTCACCCACGATAATCTCACCTACGATAACCTCACCCACGATAACCTCACCCTTGATAAAATCACCCATGATAACCTCACCCACGATAACTTCACCCACGACTACCTCACCCACGATAACCTCACCCACGATAATCTCACCCACGCTAACCTCACCCACGATAACCTCACCCACGATAAAGTCACCCACGATAACCTCACCCTTGATAAAATCACCAACGATAAAATCACCCAGGATAACCTCACGCACGATAACCTCACCCACGATAACCTCACCCGCGGTAAAGTCACCCACGATTACCTCACCCACGATAAAGTCAACCACGATAAAGTCACCCACGATTAAATCACCCACGATAACCTCACCCACGCTAACCTCACCCTTGATAAAATCACCCACGATAAAATCACCTAGGATAACCTAACCCACGATAACCTCACCCACGATAACCTCACCCACGATAACCTCACCCACGATAAAATCACCCACGATAACCTCACCCTTGATTACCTCAGCCACGATAAAATCACCCACGATAACCTCAGCCACGATTACCTCACCCACGATAAAGTCACCCACGATAACCTCACCAACGATAAACTCACCCACGATAAACTCACCCACGAAAAAATCACCCACGATAACCTACCCACGATTACCTCACCCACGATAAAATCACCCACGATAACCTCACCCACGAAAACCTCACCCACGATAATCTCACCCACGATAACCTCACCCACCATAACCTCACCCTTGCCAAAATCACCCACGATAAAATCAACCAGGATAACCTAACCCACGATAACCTCACCCACGATAACCTCACCCACGATAACCTCACCCACGATAACCTCAACCACGATAACCTCACCCACGATAAAGTCACCCACGATAACCTCAACCTTGATAAAATCACCCACGATAAAATCACCCAGGATAACCTAACCCACGATAACCTCACCCACGATAACCTCATCCAGGATAACCTCACCCACGATAACCTCACCAACGATAAACTCACCCACGATAAACTCACCCAAGATAAAATCACCCACGATAACCTCACCCACGATTACCTCACACACGATAAAATCACCCACGATATCCTCACCCACGATAAAGTCACCCACGATTACCTCACCCACGATAAAATCACCAACGATAACCTCACCAACGATAAACTCACCCACGATAAACTCACCCATGATAAAATCACCCACGATAACCTCACCCACGATTACCTCACCCACGATAAAATCACCCACGATAACCTCACCCACGATAACCTCACCCACGATAATCTCACCCACGATAACCTCACCCACGATAAAGTCACCCACGATAACCTCACCCTGGACAAAATCACCCACGATAAAATCACCCACGATAACCTCACCCACGATAACCTCACGCATGATAAAGTCACCCACGATAAAATCACCCATGATAACCTCACCCACAATTACCTCACCCACGATAAAATCACCCACGATAACCTCACCCACGATAACCTCACCCACGATAACCTCACCCACGATAAAATCACCCACGATAACCTCACCCACGATTACCTCACCCACGATAAAATCACCCAGGATAACCTCACCCACGATAACCTCACCCACGATAACCTCACCCACGATTACCTCACCCACGATAAAATCACCCACGATAAAGTCATCCATGATAACCTCACCCTTGATAAAATCACCCACGATAACCTCACCCACGATTATCTCACCCACGATAACCTCACCCACGATAAAGTCACCCACGATAAAATCACCCAGGATAACTTCACCCACGATAACCTCACCCACGATAACCTCACCCACGTTAAAGTCACCCACGATTACCTCACCCACGATAAAATCACCCACGATAACCTCACCAACGATAACCTCACCCACGATAAACTCAACCAAGATAAAATCACCCACGATAACCTCACCCACGATTACCTCACCCACGATAACCTCACCCACGATAAAGTCACCCACGATAACCACACCCACGATAAAGACACCCACGATAACCTCACCCTTGATAAAATCACCCACGATAAAATCACCCACGATAACCTCACACACGATAATCTCACCCACGATAACCTCACCCTTGATAAAATCACCCTCGATAAAATCACCCACGATAACCTCACCCACGATAACCTCACCCACGATTACCTCACCCACGATAACCTCACCCACGATAACCTCACCCACGATAATCTCACCCACGAAAACCTCACCCACGATAAAGTCACCCACGATAACCTCACCCATGATAAAATCACCCACGATAAAATCACCCATGATAAAATCACCCTCGATAAAATCACCCACGATAAAGACACCCACGATAACCTCACCCTTGATAAAATCACCCACGATAAAATCACCCACGATAACCTCACACACGATAATCTCACCCACGATAACCTCACCCTTAATAAAATCACCCTCGATAAAATCACCCACGATAACCTCACCCACGATTACCTCACCCACGATAACCTCACCCACGATAACCTCACCCACGATAATCTCACCCACGAAAACCTCACCCACGATAAAGTCACCCATGATAACCTCACCCATGATAAAATCACCCACGATAAAATCACCCACGATAACCTCACCCACGATAACTTCACCCACGATAACCTCACCCAGGATAACCTCACCCACGATAATCTCACCCACGATAAAGTCACCCACGATAACCTCACCCTTAATAAAATCACCCACGATAAAATCACCCACGATAACCTCACCCACGATAATCTCACCCACGATAACCTCACCCATGATAAAATCACCCTCGATAAAATCACCCACGATAACCTCACCCACGATAACCTCACCCACGATTACCTCACCCACGATAACCTCACCCACGATAACCTCACCCACAATAATCTCACCCACGAAAACCTCACCCACGATAAAGTCACCCACGATAACCTCACCCATGATAAAATCACCCACGATAAAATCACCCACGATAACCTCACCCACGATAACCTCACCCACGATAAAGTCACCCACGATAACCTCACCCACGATAACCTCACCCACGATAACCTCACCCACGATAATCTCACCCACGATAATCTCACCCACGATAACCTCACCCACGATAACCTCACCCACGATAACCTCACCCACGATAACCTCACCCACGATAACCTCACCCACGATTACCTCACCCACGATAAAATCACCCACGATAAAGTCATCCATGATAACCTCACCCTTGATAAAATCACCCACGATAACCTCACCCACGATTATCTCACCCACGATAACCTCACCCACGATAAAGTCACCCACGATAAAATCACCCAGGATAACTTCACCCACGATAACCTCACCCACGATAACCTCACCCACGATAAAGTCACCCACGATTACCTCACCCACGATAAAATCACCCACGATAACCTCACCAACGATAACCTCACCCACGATAAACTCAACCAAGATAAAATCACCCACGATAAAATCACCCAGGATAACTTCACCCACGATAACCTCACCCACGATAACCTCACCCACGATAAAGTCACCCACGATTACCTCACCCACGATAAAATCACCCACGATAACCTCACCAACGATAAACTCACCCACGATAAACTCACCCAAGATAAAATCACCCACGATAACCTCACCCACGATTACCTCACCCACGATAACCTCACCCACGATAAAGTCACCCACGATAACCTCACCCACGATAAAGTCACCCACGATAACCTCACCCTTGATAAAATCACCCACGATAACCTCACCCACGATTACCTCACCCACGATAAAATCACCCACGATAACCTCACCCACGATAACCTCACCCACGATAATCTCACCCACGATAACCTCACCCACGATAAAGTCACCCACGATAACCTCACCCTGGACAAAATCACCCACGATAAAATCACCCACGATAACCTCACCCACGATAACCTCACCCACGATTACCTCACCCACGATAAAATCACCCACGATAACCTCACCCACGATAACCTCACCCACGATAATCTCACCCACGATAACCTCACCCACGATAAAGTCACCCACGATAACCTCACCCTGGACAAAATCACCCACGATAAAATCACCCACGATAACCTCACCCACGATAACCTCACCCATGATAAAGTCACCCACGATAAAATCACCCATGATAACCTCACCCACAATTACCTCACCCACGATAAAATCACCCACGGTAACTTCACCCACGATAACCTCACCCACGATAACCTCACCCACGATAACCTCACCCACGATAACCTCACCCACGATAAACTCACCCACGATAAAATCACCCACGATAACCTCACCCACGATTACCTCACCCACGATAAAATCACCCACGATAACCTCACCCACGATAACCTCACCCACGATTACCTCACCCACGATAAAATCACCCACGATAAAGTCATCCATGATAACCTCACCCTTGATAAAATCACCCACGATAACCTCACCCACGATTATCTCACCCACGATAACCTCACCCACGATAAAGTCACCCACGATAAAATCACCCAGGATAACTTCACCCACGATAACCTCACCCACGATAACCTCACCCACGATAAAGTCACCCACGATTACCTCACCCACGATAAAATCACCCACGATAACCTCACCAACGATAAACTCACCCACGATAAACTCACCCAAGATAAAATCACCCACGATAACCTCACCCACGATTACCTCACCCACGATAACCTCACCCACGATAAAGTCACCCACGATAACCTCACCCTTGATAAAATCACCCACGATAAAATCACCCACGATAACCTCACCCACGATAATCTCACCCACGATAACCTCACCCTTGATAAAATCACCCACGATAAAATCACCCACGATAACCTCACCCACGATAACCTCACCCACGATTACCTCACCCACGATAACCTCACCCACGATAACCTCACCCACGATAATCTCACCCACGAAAAACTCACCCACGATAAAGTCACCCACGATAACCTCACCCATGATAAAATCACCAACGATAAACTCACCCACGATAAACTCACCCAAGATAAAATCACCCACGATAACCTCACCCACGATTACCTCACCCACGATAACCTCACCCACGATAAAGTCACCCACGATAACCTCACCCTTGATAAAATCACCCACGATAAAATCACCCACGATAACCTCACCCACGATAATCTCACCCACGATAACCTCACCCTTGATAAAATCACCCACGATAAAATCACCCACGATAACCTCACCCACGATAACCTCACCCACGATTACCTCACCCACGATAACCTCACCCACGATAACCTCACCCACGATAATCTCACCCACGAAAAACTCACCCACGATAAAGTCACCCACGATAACCTCACCCATGATAAAATCACCCACGATAAAATCAACCAGGATAACCTCACCCACGATAACCTCACCATTGATACAATCACCCACGATAAAATCACCCAGGATAACCTCACCCACGATAAAGTCACCCATGAGTACCTCAACCACGATAAAATCACACACGATAACCTCACCAACGATAAACTCACCTACGATAAACTCACCCAAGATAAAATCACCCACGATAACCTCACCCACGATTACCTCACACACGATAAAATCACCCACGATAACCTCATCCACGATAACCTCACCCACGATAAAGTCACCCACGATAACCTCACCCACGATAATCTCACCTACGATAACCTCACCCACGATAACCTCACCCTTGATAAAATCACCCATGATAACCTCACCCACGATAACTTCACCCACGACTACCTCACCCACGATAACCTCACCCACGATAATCTCACCCACGCTAACCTCACCGACGATAACCTCACCCACGATAACCTCACCCTTGATAAAATCACCAACGATAAAATCACCCAGGATAACCTCACGCACGATAACCTCACCCACGATAACCTCACCCGCGGTAAAGTCACCCACGATTACCTCACCCACGATAAAGTCAACCACGATAAAGTCACCCACGATTAAATCACCCACGATAACCTCACCCACGCTAACCTCACCCTTGATAAAATCACCCACGATAAAATAACCTAGGATAACCTAACCCACGATAACCTCACCCACGATAACCTCACCCACGATAACCTCACCCACGATAAAATCACCCACGATAACCTCACCCTTGATTACCTCACCCACGATAAAATCACCCACGATAACGTTACCCACGATAACCTCACCCACGATAACCTCACCCACGATAAAATCACCCACGATAACCTTACCCACGATAATATCACCCACGATAACCTCACCCACGATAAAGTCACCCACGATAACCTCACCCTTGATAAAATCACCCACGATGAAATCACCCACGATTTCCTCACCCACGATAAAATCACCCACGATAACCTCACCAACGATAAACTCATTCACGATAAACTCACCCACGATAATCTCACCCACGATAAAATCACCTACGATAACCTCACCAACGATAAACTCACCCACGATAAACTCACCCTAGATAAAATCACCCACGATTACCTAACCCACGATAAAATCACCCACGATAACCTCACCCACGATAACCTCACCCACGATAAAGTCACCCACGATTACCTCACCCACGATAAAATCACCAACGATAATCTCACCTACGATAAACTCACCCACGATAAACTCACCCATGATAAAATCACCCACGATAACCTCACCCTCGATTACCTCACCCACGACAAAATCACCCACGATAACCTCACCCACGATAACCTCACCCACGATAATCTCACCCACGATAACCTCACCCACGATAAAGTCACCCACGATAACCTCACCCTGGACAAAATCACCCACGATAAAATCACCCACGATAACCTCACCCACGATAACCTCACCCATGATAAAGTCACCCACGATAAAATCACCCATGATAACCTCACCCACAATTACCTCACCCACGATAAAATCACCCACGGTAACTTCACCCACGATAACCTCACCCACGATAACCTCACCCACGATAACCTCACCCACGATAATCTCACCCACGAAAACCTCACCCACGATAAAGTCACCCACGATAACCTCACCCATGATAAAATCACCCACGATAAAACCACCCAGGATAACCTCACCCACCATAACCTCACCCTTGCCAAAATCACCCACGATAAAATCAACCAGGATAACCTAACCCACGATAACCTCACCCACGATAACCTCACCCACGATAACCTCACCCACGATAACCTCACCCACGATAACCTCAACCACGATAACCTCACCCACGATAAAGTCACCCACGATAACCTCAACTTTGATAAAATCACCCACGATAAAATCACCCAGGATAACCTCAACCTTGATACAATCACCCACGATAAAATCACCCAGGATAACCTCACCCACGATAACCTCACCCACGATAAAGTCACCCATGAGTACCTCAACCACGATAAAATCACACACGATAACCTCACCAACGATAAACTCACCCACGATAAACTCACCCACGATAAAATCACCCACGATAACCTCACCCACGATTACCTCACACACGATAAAATCACCCACGATAACCTCACCCACGATAACCTCACCCACAATAATCTCACCCACGAAAACCTCACCCACGATAAAGTCACCCACGATAACCTCACCCATGATAAAATCACCCACGCTAAAATCACCCACGATAACCTCACCCACGATAACCTCACCCACGATAAAGTCACCCATGATAACCTCACCCACGATAACCTCACCCACGATAACCTCACCCACGATAATGTCACCCACGATAATCTCACCCACGATAACCTCACCCACGATAAAATCACCCACGATAACCTCACCAACGATAACCTCACCCACGATAAACTCAACCACGATAAAATCACCCACGATAAAGTCATCCATGATAACCTCACCCTTGATAAAATCACCCACGACAACCTCACCCACGATTATCTCACCCACGATAACCTCACCCACGATAACGTCACCCACGATAAAATCACCCAGGATAACTTCACCCACGATAACCTCACCCACGATAACCTCACCCACGATAAAGTCACCCACGATTACCTCACCCACGATAAAATCACCCACGATAACCTCACCAACGATAACCTCACCCACGATAAACTCAACCAAGATAAAATCACCCACGACAACCTCACCCACGATAACCTCACCCACGATTACCTCACCCACGATAACCTCACCCACGATAACCTCACCCACGATAATCTCACCCACGAAAACCTCACCCACGATAAAGTCACCCACGATAACCTCACCCATGATAAAATCACCCACGATAAAATCACCCACGATAACCTCACCCACGATAACCTCACCCACGATAACCTCACCCACGATAACCTCACCCACGATAAAATCACCCACGATAACCTCACCCTGGACAAAATCACCCACGATAAAATCACCCACGATAACCTCACCCACGATAACCTCACGCATGATAAAGTCACCCACGATAAAATCACCCATGATAACCTCACCCACAATTACCTCACCCACGATAAAATCACCCACGATAACCTCACCCACGATAACCTCACCCACGATAATCTCACCTACGATAACCTCACCCACGATAACCTCACCCTTGATAAAATCACCCATGATAACCTCACCCACGATAACTTCACCCACGACTACCTCACCCACGATAACCTCACCCACGATAATCTCACCCACGCTAACCTCACCCACGATAACCTCACCCACGATAAAGTCACCCACGATAACCTCACCCTTGATAAAATCACCAACGATAAAATCACCCAGGATAACCTCACGCACGATAACCTCACCCACGATAACCTCACCCGCGGTAAAGTCACCCACGATTACCTCACCCACGATAAAGTCAACCACGATAAAGTCACCCACGATTAAATCACCCACGATAACCTCACCCACGCTAACCTCACCCTTGATAAAATCACCCACGATAAAATCACCTAGGATAACCTAACCCACGATAACCTCACCCACGATAACCTCACCCACGATAACCTCACCCACGATAAAATCACCCACGATAACCTCACCCTTGATTACCTCAGCCACGATAAAATCACCCACGATAACCTCAGCCACGATTACCTCACCCACGATAAAGTCACCCACGATAACCTCACCAACGATAAACTCACCCACGATAAACTCACCCACGAAAAAATCACCCACGATAACCTACCCACGATTACCTCACCCACGATAAAATCACCCACGATAACCTCACCCACGAAAACCTCACCCACGATAATCTCACCCACGATAACCTCACCCACCATAACCTCACCCTTGCCAAAATCACCCACGATAAAATCAACCAGGATAACCTAACCCACGATAACCTCACCCACGATAACCTCACCCACGATAACCTCACCCACGATAACCTCACCCACGATAACCTCAACCACGATAACCTCACCCACGATAAAGTCACCCACGATAACCTCAACTTTGATAAAATCACCCACGATAAAATCACCCAGGATAACCTCAACCTTGATACAATCACCCACGATAAAATCACCCAGGATAACCTCACCCACGATAACCTCACCCACGATAAAGTCACCCATGAGTACCTCAACCACGATAAAATCACACACGATAACCTCACCAACGATAAACTCACCCACGATAAACTCACCCACGATAAAATCACCCACGATAACCTCACCCACGATTACCTCACACACGATAAAATCACCCACGATAACCTCACCCACGATAACCTCACCCACAATAATCTCACCCACGAAAACCTCACCCACGATAAAGTCACCCACGATAACCTCACCCATGATAAAATCACCCACGCTAAAATCACCCACGATAACCTCACCCACGATAACCTCACCCACGATAAAGTCACCCATGATAACCTCACCCACGATAACCTCACCCACGATAACCTCACCCACGATAATGTCACCCACGATAATCTCACCCACGATAACCTCACCCACGATAAAATCACCCACGATAACCTCACCAACGATAACCTCACCCACGATAAACTCAACCACGATAAAATCACCCACGATAAAGTCATCCATGATAACCTCACCCTTGATAAAATCACCCACGACAACCTCACCCACGATTATCTCACCCACGATAACCTCACCCACGATAACGTCACCCACGATAAAATCACCCAGGATAACTTCACCCACGATAACCTCACCCACGATAACCTCACCCACGATAAAGTCACCCACGATTACCTCACCCACGATAAAATCACCCACGATAACCTCACCAACGATAACCTCACCCACGATAAACTCAACCAAGATAAAATCACCCACGACAACCTCACCCACAATAACCTCACCCACGATTACCTCACCCACGATAACCTCACCCACGATAACCTCACCCACGATAATCTCACCCACGAAAACCTCACCCACGATAAAGTCACCCACGATAACCTCACCCATGATAAAATCACCCACGATAAAATCACCCACGATAACCTCACCCACGATAACCTCACCCACGATAACCTCACCCACGATAACCTCACCCACGATAACCTCACCCACGATAATCTCACCCACGATAATCTCACCCACGATAACCTCACCCTTGATAAAATCACCCATGATAACCTCACCCACGATAACCTCACCCACGACTACCTCACCCACGATAACCTCACCCACGATAACCTCACCCACGATAATCTCACCCACGATAACCTCACCCACGATAACCTCACCATTGATACAATCACCCACGATAAAATCACCCACGATAACCTCACCCACGATAAAGTCACCCATGAGTACCTCAACCACGATAAAATCACACACGATAACCTCACCAACGATAAACTCACCCACGATAAACTCACCCACGATAAAATCACCCACGATAACCTCACCCACGATTACCTCACACACGATAAAATCACCCACGATAACCTCACCTACGATAACCTCACCCACGATAAAGTCACCCACGATAACCTCACCCACGATAACCTCACCCACGATAATCTCACCTACGATAACCTCACCCACGATAACCTCACCCTTGATAAAATCACCCATGATAACCTCACCCACGATAACTTCACCCACGACTACCTCACCCACGATAACCTCACCCACGATAATCTCACCCACGCTAACCTCACCCACGATAACCTCACCCACGATAAAGTCACCCACGATAACCTCACCCTTGATAAAATCACCAACGATAAAATCACCCAGGATAACCTCACGCACGATAACCTCACCCACGATAACCTCACCCGCGGTAAAGTCACCCACGATTACCTCACCCACGATAAAGTCAACCACGATAAAGTCACCCACGATTAAATCACCCACGATAACCTCACCCACGCTAACCTCACCCTTGATAAAATCACCCACGATAAAATCACCTAGGATAACCTAACCCACGATAACCTCACCCACGATAACCTCACCCACGATAACCTCACCCACGATAAAATCACCCACGATAACCTCACCCTTGATTACCTCAGCCACGATAAAATCACCCACGATAACCTCAGCCACGATTACCTCACCCACGATAAAGTCACCCACGATAACCTCACCAACGATAAACTCACCCACGATAAACTCACCCACGAAAAAATCACCCACGATAACCTACCCACGATTACCTCACCCACGATAAAATCACCCACGATAACCTCACCCACGAAAACCTCACCCACGATAATCTCACCCACGATAACCTCACCCACCATAACCTCACCCTTGCCAAAATCACCCACGATAAAATCAACCAGGATAACCTAACCCACGATAACCTCACCCACGATAACCTCACCCACGATAACCTCACCCACGATAACCTCACCCACGATAACCTCAACCACGATAACCTCACCCACGATAAAGTCACCCACGATAACCTCAACCTTGATAAAATCACCCACGATAAAATCACCCAGGATAACCTAACCCACGATAACCTCACCCACGATAACCTCACCCACGATAACCTCACCCACGATAACCTCACCAACGATAAACTCACCCACGATAAACTCACCCAAGATAAAATCACCCACGATAACCTCACCCACGATTACCTCACACACGATAAAATCACCCACGATATCCTCACCCACGATAAAGTCACCCACGATTACCTCACCCACGATAAAATCACCAACGATAACCTCACCAACGATAAACTCACCCACGATAAACTCACCCATGATAAAATCACCCACGATAACCTCACCCACGATTACCTCACCCACGATAAAATCACCCACGATAACCTCACCCACGATAACCTCACCCACGATAATCTCACCCACGATATCCTCACCCACGATAAAGTCACCCACGATAACCTCACCCTGGACAAAATCACCCACGATAAAATCACCCACGATAACCTCACCCACGATAACCTCACGCATGATAAAGTCACCCACGATAAAATCACCCATGATAACCTCACCCACAATTACCTCACCCACGATAAAATCACCCACGGTAACTTCACCCACGATAACCTCACCCACGATAACCTCACCCACGATAACCTCACCCACGATAATCTCACCCACGAAAACCTCACCCACGATAAAGTCACCCACGATAACCTCACCCATGATAAAATCACCCACGATAAAATCACCCAGGATAACCTCACCCACGATAACCTCACCCACGATTATCTCACCCACGATAACCTCACCCACGATAACCTCACCCACGATAATCTCACCCACGATAATCTCACCCACGATAACCTCACCCACGATAACCTCACCCTTGATAAAATCACTCATGATAACCTCACCCACGATAACCTCACCCACGACTACCTCACCCACGATAACCTCACCCACGATAACCTCACCCACGATAATCTCACCCACGATAACCTCACCTACGATAACCTCACCATTGATACAATCGCCCACGATAAAGTCAACCACGATAACCTCACCCACGATAACCTCACCCACGATAAAGTCACCCATGAGTACCTCAACCACGATAAAATCGCACACGATAACCTCACCAACGATAAACTCACCCACGATAAACTCACCCACGATAAAATCACCCACGATAACCTCACCCACGATTACCTCACACACGATAAAATCACCCACGATAACCTCACCCACGATAACCTCACCCACGATAAAGTCACCCACGATATCCTCACCCACGATAACCTCACCCACGATAATCTCACCTACGATAACCTCACCCACGATAACCTCACCCTTGATAAAATCACCATTGATAACCTCACCCACGATAACTTCACCCACGACTACCGCACCCACGATAACCTCACCCACGATAATCTCACCCACGCTAACCTCACCCACGATAACCTCACCCACGATAAAGTCACCTACGATAACCTCACCCTTGATAAAATCACCAACGATAAAATCACCCAGGATAACCTCACGCACGATAACCTCACCCACGATAACCTCACCCGCGGTAAAGTCACCCACGATTACCTCACCCACGATAAAGTCAACCACGATAAAGTCACCCACGATTAAATCACCCACGATAACCTCACCCACGCTAACCTCACCCTTGATAAAATCACCCACGATAAAATCACCTAGGATAACCTAACCCACGATAACCTCACCCACGATAACCTCACCCACGATAAAATCACCCACGATAACCTCACCCTTGATTACCTCCCCCACGATAAAATAACCCACGATAACGTCACCCACGATAACCTCACCCACGATAACCTCACCCACGATAACCTCACCCTTGATAATCGTGGGTGAGATTATCGTGGGTGAGGTTATCCTGGGTGAGGTTATCGTGGGTGAGGTTATCGTGGGTGAGGTTATCGTGGGTGATTTTATCGTGGGTGATTTTATCATGGGTGAGGTTATCATGGGTGACTTTATCGTGGGTGAGGTTTTCGTGGGTGAGATTATCGTGGGTGAGGTTATCGTGGGTGAGGTTATCGTGGGTGAGGTAATCGTGGGTGAGGTTATCGTGGGTGATTTTATCGAGGGTGATTTTATCAAGGGTGAGGTTATCGTGGGTGAGATTATCGTGTGTGAGGTTATCGTGGGTGATTTTATCGTGGGTGATTTTATCAAGGGTGAGGTTATCGTGGGTGTCTTTATCGTGGGTGATTTTATCGAGGGTGATTTTATCATGGGTGATTTTATCGTGGGTGATTTTATCATGGGTGAGGTTATCGTGGGTGACTTTATCGTGGGTGAGGTTTTCGTGGGTGAGATTATCGTGGGTGAGGTTATCGTGGGTGAGGTTATCGTGGGTGAGGTAATCGTGGGTGAGGTTATCGTGGGTGAGGTTATCGTGGGTGATTTTATCGAGGGTGATTTTATCAAGGGTGAGGTTATCGTGGGTGAGATTATCGTGTGTGAGGTTATCGTGGGTGATTTTATCGTGGGTGATTTTATCAAGGGTGAGGTTATCGTGGGTGTCTTTATCGTGGGTGAGGTTATCGTGGGTGACTTTATCGTGGGTGAGGTTATCGTGGGTGAGGTAATCGTGGGTGAGGTTATCGTGGGTGATTTTATCTTGGTTGAGTTTATCGTGGGTGAGGTTATCGTTGGTGAGGTTATCGTGGGTGATTTTATCGTGGGTGAGGTAATCGTGGGTGACTTTAACGTGGGTGAGGTTATCGTGGGTGAGGTTATCGTGGGTGAAGTTATCCTGGGTGATTTTATCGTGGGTGACTTTATCGTGGGTGAGGTTATCGTGGGTGAGATAATCGTGGGTGAGGTTATCGTGGGTGATTTTATCAAGGGTGAGGTTATCATGGATGACTTTATCGTGGGTGATTTTATCGTGGGTGAGGTAATCGTGGGTGAGGTTATCGTGGGTGAGGTTATCGTGGGTGAGGCTATCCTGGGTGATTTTATCGTGGGTGAGGTAATCGTGGGTGAGGTTATCGTGGGTGATTTTATCGTGGGTGAGTTTATCGTGGGTGAGGTTATCGTGCGTGATTTTATTGTGGGTGAGGTAATCGTGGGTGACTTTATCGTGGGTGAGGTTATCGTGGGTGAGGTTATCGTGGGTGATTTTATCTAGGGTGAGTTTATCGTGGGTGAGTTTATCGTTGGTGAGGTTATCGTAGGTGATTTTATCGTGGGTGAGATTATCGTGGGTGATTTTATCGTGGGTGAGGAAATCGTGGGTGATTTCATCGTGGGTGATTTTATCAAGGGTGAGGTTATCGTGGGTGAGGTTATCGTGGGTGAGGTTATCGTGGGTGACGTTATCGTGGGTTATTTTATCGTGGGGGAGGTAATCAAGGGTGAGGTTATCGTGGGTGATTTTATCGTGGGTGAGGTTATCGTGGGTGAGGTTATCGTGGGTTAGGTTATCCTAGGTGATTTTATCGTGGGTGATTTTATCAAGGGTGAGGTTAGCGTGGGTGAGGTTATCGTGGGTGATTTAATCGTGGGTGACTTTATCGTGGTTGACTTTATCGTGGGTGAGGTAATCGTGGGTGACTTTACCGCGGGTGAGGTTATCGTGGGTGAGGTTATCGTGCGTGAGGTTATCCTGGGTGATTTTATCGTTGGTGATTTTATCAAGGGTGAGGTTATCGTAGGTGACTTTATCGTGGGTGAGGTTATCGTGGGTGAGGTTAGCGTGGGTGAGATTATCGTGGGTGAGGTTATCGTGGGTGCGGTAGTCGTGGGTGAAGTTATCGTGGGTGAGGTTATCAATGGTGATTTTATCAAGGGTGAGGTTATCGTGGGTGAGGTTATCGTAGGTGAGATTATCGTGGGTGAGGTTATCGTGGGTGAGGATATCGTGGGTGACTTTATCGTGGGTGAGGTTATCGTGGGTGAGGTTATCGTGGGTGATTTTATCGTGTGTGAGGTAATCGTGGGTGAGGTTATCGTGGGTGATTTTATCGTGGGTGAGTTTATCGTGGGTGAGTTTATCGTTGGTGAGGTTATCGTGTGCGATTTTATCGTGGTTGAGGTACTCATGGGTGACTTTATCGTGGGTGAGGTTATCGTGGGTGAGGTTATCGTGGTTGACTTTATCGTGGGCGATTGTATCAATGGTGAGGTTATCGTAGGTGAGGTTATCGTGGGTGAGATTATCGTGGGTGAGGTTATCGTGGGTGAGGTTATCGTGGGTGAGGTAGTCGTGGGTGAGGTTATCGTGGGTGAGGTTATCATGAGTGATTTTATCAAGGGTGAGGTTATCGTGGGTGAGGTTATCGTGGGTGAGATTATCGTGGGTGAGATTATCGTGGGTGAGGTTATCGTGGGTGAGGTTATCGTGGGTGAGATAATCGTGGGTGAGGTTATCGTGGGTGAGGTTATCCTGGGTGATTTTATCGTGGGTGATTTTATCATGGGTGAGGTTATCGTGGGTGACTTTATCGTGGGTGAGGTTTTCGTGGGTGAGATTATCGTGGGTGAGGTTATCGTGGGTGAGGTTATCGTGGGTGAGGTTATCGTGGGTGAAGTTACCGTGGGTGATTTTATCGTGGGTGAGGTAATTGTGGGTGAGGTTATCATGGGTGATTTTATCGTGGGTGACTTTATCATGCGTGAGGTTATCGTGGGTGAGGTTATCGTGGGTGATTTTATCGTGGGTGATTTTGTCCAGGGTGAGGTTATCGTGGGTGACTTTATCGTGGGTGAGGATATCGTGGGTGAGATTATCGTGGGTGAGGTTATCGTGGGTGAGGTTATCGTGGGTGATTTTATCGTGGGTGAGGTAATCGTGGGTGAGGTTATCGTGGGTGATTTTATCATGGGTGAGTTTATCGTGGGTGAGTTTATCGTTGGTGAGGTTATCGTTGGTGATTTTATCGTGGGTGAGGTAATCGTGGGTGACTTTATCGTGGGTGAGGATATCGTGGGTGATTTTATCGTGTGTGAGGTAATCGTGGGTGAGGTTATCGTGGGTGATTTTATCTTGGGTGAGTTTATCGTGGGTGAGTTTATCGTTGGTGAGGTTATCGTGGGTGAGGTTATCGTGGGTGAGGTTATCGTGGGTGAGGTTATCGTGGGTTAGGTTATCCTGGGTGATTTTATCGTGGGTGATTTTATCAAGGTTGAGGTTATCGTGGGTGACTTTATCGTGGGTGAGGTTATCGTGGTTGAGGTTATCGTGGGTGAGGTTATCGTGGGTGAGGTTATCGTGGGTGAGGTTATCGTGGGTGAGGTTATCGTGGGTTAGGTTATCCTGGTTGATTTTATCGTGGGTGATTTTGGCAAGGGTGAGGTTATGGTGGGTGAGGTTATCGTGGGTGAGATTATCGTGGGTGAGGTTTTCGTGGGTGAGGTTATCGTGGGTGATTTTATCGTGGGTGAGGTAATCGTGGGTAGGTTATCGTGGGTGATTTTTTCGTGGGTGAGTTTATCGTGGGTGAGTTTATCGTTGGTGAGGTTATCGTGGGTGACTTTATCGTGGGTGAGGTAATCGTGGCTGAGGTTATCGTGGGTGATTTTATCGTGGCTGAGGTAATCAAGGGTGAGGTTATCGTGGGTGATTTTATCGTGGGTGAGGTTATCGTGGGTGAGGTTATCGTGGGTGAGGTTATCGTGGGTTAGGTTATCCTAGGTGATTTTATCGTGGGTGATTTTATCAAGGGTGAGGTTAGCGTGGGTGAGGTTATCGTGGGTGATTTAATCGTGGGTGACTTTATCGTGGTTGACTTTATCGTGGGTGAGGTAATCGTGGGTGACTTTACCGCGGGTGAGGTTATCGTGGGTGAGGTTATCGTGCGTGAGGTTATCCTGGGTGATTTTATCGTTGGTGATTTTATCAAGGGTGAGGTTATCGTGGGTGACTTTATCGTGGGTGAGGTTATCGTGGGTGAGGTTAGCGTGGGTGAGATTATCGTGGGTGAGGTTATCGTGGGTGAGGTAGTCGTGGGTGAAGTTATCGTGGGTGAGGTTATCATGGGTGATTTTATCAAGGGTGAGGTTATCGTGGGTGAGGTTATCGTAGGTGAGATTATCGTGGGTGAGGTTATCGTGGGTGAGGTTATCGTGGGTGACTTTATCGTGGGTGAGGTTATCGTAGGTGAGGTTATCGTGGGTGATTTTATCGTGTGTGAGGTAATCGTGGGTGAGGTTATCGTGGGTGATTTTATCGTGGGTGAGTTTATCGTGGGTGAGTTTATCGTTGGTGAGGTTATCGTGTGTGATTTTATCGTGGTTGAGGTACTCATGGGTGACTTTATCGTGGGTGAGGTTATCGTGGGTGAGGTTATCCTGGGTGATTTTATCGTGGGTGATTGTATCAATGGTGAGGTTATCGTGGGTGAGGTTATCGTGGGTGAGATTATCGTGGGTGAGGTTATCGTGGGTGAGGTTATCGTGGGTGAGGTAGTCGTGGGTGAGGTTATCGTGGGTGAGGTTATCATGGGTGATTTTATCAAGGGTGAGGTTATCGTGGGTGAGATTATCGTGGGTGAGATTATCGTGGGTGAGGTTATCGTGGGTGAGGTTATCGTGGGTGAGGTTATCGTGGGTGAGGTTATCGTGGGTGAGGTTATCGTGGGTGATTTTATCGTGGGTGATTTTATCATGGGTGAGGTTATCGTGGGTGACTTTATCGTGGGTGAGGTTTTCGTGGGTGAGATTATCGTGGGTGAGGTTATCGTGGGTGAGGTTATCGTGGGTGAGGTAATCGTGGGTGAGGTTATCGTGGGTGAGGTTGTCGTGGGTGATTTTATCTTGGTTGAGTTTATCGTGGGTGAGGTTATCGTTGGTGAGGTTATCGTGGGTGATTTTATCGTGGGTGAGGTAATCGTGGGTGACTTTATCGTGGGTGAGGTTATCGTGGGTGAGGTTATCGTGGGTGAAGTTATCCTGGGTGATTTTATCGTGGGTGACGTTATCGTGGGTGAGGTTATCGTGGGTGAGATAATCGTGGGTGAGGTTGTCGTGGGTGATTTTATCAAGGGTGAGGTTATCATGGATGACTTTATCGTGGGTGATTTTATCGTGGTTGAGTTTATCGTGGGTGAGGTTATCGTTGGTGAGGTTATCGTGGGTGATTTTATCGTGGGTGAGGTTATCGTGGGTGAGATTATCGTGGGTGACATTATCGTGGGTGAGGTTATCGTGGGTGAGGTTATCGTGGGTGAGGTTATCATGGGTGACTTTATCGTGGGTGAGGTTATCGTGGGTGAGGTTATCGTGGGTGATTTTAGCGTGGGTGATTTTATCATGGGTGAGGTTATCGTGGGTGACTTTATCGTGGGTGAGGTTTTCGTGGGTGAGATTATTGTGGGTGAGGTTATCGTGGGTGAGGTTATCGTGGGTGATTTTATCGTGTGTGAGGTAATCGTGGGTGAGGTTATCGTGGGTGATTTTATCGTGGGTGAGTTTATCGTGGGTGAGTTTATCGTTGGTGAGGTTATCGTGTGTGATTTTATCGTGGTTGAGGTACTCATGGGTGACTTTATCGTGGGTGAGGTTATCGTGGGTGAGGTTATCCTGGGTGATTTTATCGTGGGTGATTGTATCAAGGTTGAGGTTATCCTGGGTGATTTTATCGTGGGTGATTTTATCAAAGTTGAGGTTATCGTGGGTGACTTTATCGTGGGTGAGGTTATCGTGGTTGAGGTTATCGTGGGTGAGGTTATCGTGGGTGAGGTTATCGTGGGTGAGGTTATCGTGGGTGAGGTTATCGTGGGTTAGGTTATCCTGGTTGATTTTATCGTGGGTGATTTTGGCAAGGGTGAGGTTATGGTGGGTGAGGTTATCGTGGGTGAGATTATCGTGGGTGAGGTTTTCGTGGGTGAGGTTATCGTGGGTGATTTTATCGTGGGTGAGGTAATCGTGGGTAGGTTATCGTGGGTGATTTTTTCGTGGGTGAGTTTATCGTGGGTGAGTTTATCGTTGGTGAGGTTATCGTGGGTGACTTTATCGTGGGTGAGGTAATCGTGGCTGAGGTTATCGTGGGTGATTTTATCGTGGCTGAGGTAATCAAGGGTGAGGTTATCGTGGGTGATTTTATCGTGGGTGAGGTTATCGTGGGTGAGGTTATCGTGGGTGAGGTTATCGTGGGTTAGGTTATCCTAGGTGATTTTATCGTGGGTGATTTTATCAAGGGTGAGGTTAGCGTGGGTGAGGTTATCGTGGGTGATTTAATCGTGGGTGACTTTATCGTGGTTGACTTTATCGTGGGTGAGGTAATCGTGGGTGACTTTACCGCGGGTGAGGTTATCGTGGGTGAGGTTATCGTGCGTGAGGTTATCCTGGGTGATTTTATCGTTGGTGATTTTATCAAGGGTGAGGTTATCGTGGGTGACTTTATCGTGGGTGAGGTTATCGTGGGTGAGGTTAGCGTGGGTGAGATTATCGTGGGTGAGGTTATCGTGGGTGAGGTAGTCGTGGGTGAAGTTATCGTGGGTGAGGTTATCATGGGTGATTTTATCAAGGGTGAGGTTATCGTGGGTGAGGTTATCGTAGGTGAGATTATCGTGGGTGAGGTTATCGTGGGTGAGGTTATCGTGGGTGATTTTATCGTGGGTGAGGTAATTGTGGGTGAGGTTATCATGGGTGATTTTATCGTGGGTGACTTTATCATGCGTGAGGTTATCGTGGGTGAGGTTATCGTGGGTGATTTTATCGTGGGTGATTTTGTCCAGGGTGAGGTTATCGTGGGTGATTTTATCGTGGGTGAGGTTATCGTGGGTGAGGTTATCGTGGGTGAGGTTATCGTGGGTGAGGTTATCGTGGGTGATTTTATCGTGGGTGATTTTATCATGGGTGAGGTTATCGTGGGTGACTTTATCGTGGGTGAGGTTTTCGTGGGTGAGATTATCGTGGGTGAGGTTATCGTGGGTGAGGTTATCGTGGGTGAGGTAATCGTGGGTGAGGTTATCGTGGGTGAGGTTGTCGTGGGTGATTTTATCTTGGTTGAGTTTATCGTGGGTGAGGTTATCGTTGGTGAGGTTATCGTGGGTGATTTTATCGTGGGTGAGGTAATCGTGGGTGACTTTATCGTGGGTGAGGTTATCGTGGGTGAGGTTATCGTGGGTGAAGTTATCCTGGGTGATTTTATCGTGGGTGACGTTATCGTGGGTGAGGTTATCGTGGGTGAGATAATCGTGGGTGAGGTTGTCGTGGGTGATTTTATCAAGGGTGAGGTTATCATGGATGACTTTATCGTGGGTGATTTTATCGTGGTTGAGTTTATCGTGGGTGAGGTTATCGTTGGTGAGGTTATCGTGGGTGATTTTATCGTGGGTGAGGTTATCGTGGGGAGATTATCGTGGGTGACATTATCGTGGGTGAGGTTATCGTGGGTGAGGTTATCGTGGGTGAGGTTATCATGGGTGACTTTATCGTGGGTGAGGTTATCGTGGGTGAGGTTATCGTGGGTGATTTTAGCGTGGGTGATTTTATCATGGGTGAGGTTATCGTGGGTGACTTTATCGTGGGTGAGGTTTTCGTGGGTGAGATTATTGTGGGTGAGGTTATCGTGGGTGAGGTTATGGTGGGTGATTTTATCGTGTGTGAGGTAATCGTGGGTGAGGTTATCGTGGGTGATTTTATCGTGGGTGAGTTTATCGTGGGTGAGTTTATCGTTGGTGAGGTTATCGTGTGTGATTTTATCGTGGTTGAGGTACTCATGGGTGACTTTATCGTGGGTGAGGTTATCGTGGGTGAGGTTATCCTGGGTGATTTTATCGTGGGTGATTGTATCAAGGTTGAGGTTATCCTGGGTGATTTTATCGTGGGTGATTTTATCAAAGTTGAGGTTATCGTGGGTGACTTTATCGTGGGTGAGGTTATCGTGGTTGAGGTTATCGTGGGTGAGGTTATCGTGGGTGAGGTTATCGTGGGTGAGGTTATCGTGGGTGAGGTTATCGTGGGTTAGGTTATCCTGGTTGATTTTATCGTGGGTGATTTTGGCAAGGGTGAGGTTATGGTGGGTGAGGTTATCGTGGGTGAGATTATCGTGGGTGAGGTTTTCGTGGGTGAGGTTATCGTGGGTGATTTTATCGTGGGTGAGGTAATCGTGGGTAGGTTATCGTGGGTGATTTTTTCGTGGGTGAGTTTATCGTGGGTGAGTTTATCGTTGGTGAGGTTATCGTGGGTGACTTTATCGTGGGTGAGGTAATCGTGGCTGAGGTTATCGTGGGTGATTTTATCGTGGCTGAGGTAATCAAGGGTGAGGTTATCGTGGGTGATTTTATCGTGGGTGAGGTTATCGTGGGTGAGGTTATCGTGGGTGAGGTTATCGTGGGTTAGGTTATCCTAGGTGATTTTATCGTGGGTGATTTTATCAAGGGTGAGGTTAGCGTGGGTGAGGTTATCGTGGGTGATTTAATCGTGGGTGACTTTATCGTGGTTGACTTTATCGTGGGTGAGGTAATCGTGGGTGACTTTACCGCGGGTGAGGTTATCGTGGGTGAGGTTATCGTGCGTGAGGTTATCCTGGGTGATTTTATCGTTGGTGATTTTATCAAGGGTGAGGTTATCGTGGGTGACTTTATCGTGGGTGAGGTTATCGTGGGTGAGGTTAGCGTGGGTGAGATTATCGTGGGTGAGGTTATCGTGGGTGAGGTAGTCGTGGGTGAAGTTATCGTGGGTGAGGTTATCATGGGTGATTTTATCAAGGGTGAGGTTATCGTGGGTGAGGTTATCGTAGGTGAGATTATCGTGGGTGAGGTTATCGTGGGTGAGGTTATCGTGGGTGATTTTATCGTGGGTGAGGTAATTGTGGGTGAGGTTATCATGGGTGATTTTATCGTGGGTGACTTTATCATGCGTGAGGTTATCGTGGGTGAGGTTATCGTGGGTGATTTTATCGTGGGTGATTTTGTCCAGGGTGAGGTTATCGTGGGTGATTTTATCGTGGGTGAGGTTATCGTGGGTGAGGTTATCGTGGGTGAGGTTATCGTGGGTGAGGTTATCGTGGGTGATTTTATCGTGGGTGATTTTATCATGGGTGAGGTTATCGTGGGTGACTTTATCGTGGGTGAGGTTTTCGTGGGTGAGATTATCGTGGGTGAGGTTATCGTGGGTGAGGTTATCGTGGGTGAGGTAATCGTGGGTGAGGTTATCGTGGGTGAGGTTGTCGTGGGTGATTTTATCTTGGTTGAGTTTATCGTGGGTGAGGTTATCGTTGGTGAGGTTATCGTGGGTGATTTTATCGTGGGTGAGGTAATCGTGGGTGACTTTATCGTGGGTGAGGTTATCGTGGGTGAGGTTATCGTGGGTGAAGTTATCCTGGGTGATTTTATCGTGGGTGACGTTATCGTGGGTGAGGTTATCGTGGGTGAGATAATCGTGGGTGAGGTTGTCGTGGGTGATTTTATCAAGGGTGAGGTTATCATGGATGACTTTATCGTGGGTGATTTTATCGTGGTTGAGTTTATCGTGGGTGAGGTTATCGTTGGTGAGGTTATCGTGGGTGATTTTATCGTGGGTGAGGTTATCGTGGGTGAGATTATCGTGGGTGACATTATCGTGGGTGAGGTTATCGTGGGTGAGGTTATCGTGGGTGAGGTTATCATGGGTGACTTTATCGTGGGTGAGGTTATCGTGGGTGAGGTTATCGTGGGTGATTTTAGCGTGGGTGATTTTATCATGGGTGAGGTTTAGGGTTTTAGCGTGGGTGATTTTATCGTGGGTGAGGTTATCGTGGGTGAGATTATCGTGGGTGACATTATCGTGGGTGAGGTTATCGTGGGTGAGGTTATCGTGGGTGAGGTTATCATGGGTGACTTTATCGTGGGTGAGGTTATCGTGGGTGAGGTTATCGTGGGTGACTTTAGCGTGGGTGATTTTATCATGGGTGATTTTAGCGTGGGTGACTTTATCGTGGGTGAGGTTTTCGTGGGTGAGATTATTGTGGGTGAGGTTATCGTGGGTGAGGTTATCGTGGGTGATTTTATCGTGTGTGAGGTAATCGTGGGTGAGGTTATCGTGGGTGATTTTATCGTGGGTGAGTTTATCGTGGGTGAGTTTATCGTTGGTGAGGTTATCGTGTGTGATTTTATCGTGGTTGAGGTACTCATGGGTGACTTTATCGTGGGTGAGGTTATCGTGGGTGAGGTTATCCTGGGTGATTTTATCGTGGGTGATTGTATCAAGGTTGAGGTTATCCTGGGTGATTTTATCGTGGGTGATTTTATCAAAGTTGAGGTTATCGTGGGTGACTTTATCGTGGGTGAGGTTATCGTGGTTGAGGTTATCGTGGGTGAGGTTATCGTGGGTGAGGTTATCGTGGGTGAGGTTATCGTGGGTGAGGTTATCGTGGGTTAGGTTATCCTGGTTGATTTTATCGTGGGTGATTTTGGCAAGGGTGAGGTTATGGTGGGTGAGGTTATCCTGGGTGGTTTTATCGTGGGTGATTTTATCATGGGTGAGGTTATCGTGGGTGACTTTATCGTGGGTGAGGTTTTCGTGGGTGAGATTATCGTGGGTGAGGTTATCGTGGGTGAGGTTATCGTGGGTGAGGTTATCGTGGGTGAAGTTACCGTGGGTGATTTTATCGTGGGTGAGGTAATTGTGGGTGAGGTTATCATGGGTGATTTTATCGTGGGTGACTTTATCATGGGTGAGGTTATCGTGGGTGAGGTTATCGTGGGTGATTTTATCGTGGGTGATTTTGTCCAGGGTGAGGTTATCGTGGGTGACTTTATCGTGGGTGAGGTTATCGTGGGTGAGATTATCGTGGGTGAGGTTATCGTGGGTGAGGTTATCGTGGGTGATTTTGTCGTGGGTGAGGTAATCGTGGGTGAGGTTATCGTGGGTGATTTTATCATGGGTGAGTTTATCGTGGGTGAGTTTATCGTAGGTGAGATTATCGTTGGTGATTTTATCGTGGGTGAGGTAATCGTGGGTGACTTTATCGTGGGTGAGGTTATCGTGGGTGAGGTTATCGTGGGTGATTTTATCGTGGGTTAGGTAATCGTGGGTGATTTTATCTAGGGTGAGTTTATCGTGGGTGAGTTTATCGTTGGTGAGGTTATCGTAGGTGATTTTATCGTGGGTGAGATTATCGTGGGTGAGTTTATCGTGAATGAGTTTATCGTTGGTGAGGTTATCGTGGGTGATTTTATCGTGGGTGAGGAAATCGTGGGTGATTTCATCGTGGGTGATTTTATCAAGGGTGAGGTTATCGTGGGTGACTTTATCGTGGGTGAGGTTATCGTGGGTGATATTATCGTGGGTAAGGTTATCGTGGGTGATTTTATCGTGGGTGAGGTTATCGTGGGTGAGGTTATCGTGGGTAACGTTATCGTGGGTGATTTTATCGTGGGTGAGGTAATCAAGGGTGAGGTTATCGTGGGTGATTTTATCGTGGGTGAGGTTATCGTGGGTGAGGTTATCGTGGGTGAGGTTATCGTGGGTTAGGTTATCCTAGGTTATTTTATCGTGGGTGATTTTATCAAGGGTGAGGTTAGCGTGGGTGAGGTTATCGTGGGTGATTTAATCGTGGGTGACTTTATCGTGGTTGACTTTATCGTGGGTGAGGTAATCGTGGGTGACTTTACCGCGGGTGAGGTTATCGTGGGTGAGGTTATCGTGCGTGAGGTTATCCTGGGTGATTTTATCGTTGGTGATTTTATCAAGGGTGAGGTTATCGTGGGTGAGGTTATCGTCGGTGAGGTTAGCGTGGGTGAGATTATCGTGGGTGAGGTTATCGTGGGTGAGGTAGTCGTGGGTGAAGTTATCGTGGGTGAGGTTATCATGGGTGATTTTATCAAGGGTGAGGTTATCGTGGGTGAGGTTATCGTAGGTGAGATTATCGTGGGTGAGGTTATCGTGGGTGACTTTATCGTGGGTGAGGTTATCGTGGATGAGGTTATCGTGGGTGATTTTATCGTGTGTGAGGTAATCATGGGTGAGGTTATCGTGGGTGATTTTATCTTGGGTGAGTTTATCGTAGGTGAGTTTATCGTTGGTGAGGTTATCGTGTGTGATTTTATCGTGGTTGAGGTACTCATGGGTGACTTTATCGTGGGTGAGGTTATCCTGGGTGATTTTATCGTGGGTGATTGTATCAATGGTGAGGTTATCGTGGGTGAGGTTATCCTGGTTGATTTTATCGTGGGTGATTTTATCATGGGTGAGGTTATCGTGGGTGACTTTATCGTGGGTGAGTTTTTCGTGGGTGAGATTATCGTGGGTGAGGTTATCGTGGGTGAGGTTATCGTGGGTGAGGTAATCGTGGGTGAGGTTATCGTGGGTGAGGTTATCGTGGGTGATTTTATCGTGGGTGATTTTATCAAGGGTGAGGTTATCGTGGGTGAGATTATCGTGGGTGAGGTTATCGTGGGTGATTTTATCGTGGGTGATTTTATCAAGGGTGAGGTTATCGTGGGTGACTTTATCGTGGGTGAGGTTATCGTGGGTGAGGTAATCGTGGGTGAGGTTATCGTGGGTGATTTTATCTTGGGTGAGTTTATCGTGGGTGAGTTTATCGTTGGTGAGGTTATCGTGGGTGATTTTATCGTGGGTGAGGTAATCGTGGGTGACTTTATCGTGGGTGAGGTTATCGTGGGTGAGGTTATCGTGGGTGAAGTTATCCTGGGTGATTTTATCGTGGGTGACTTTATCGTGGGTGAGGTTATCGTGGGTGAGATAATCGTGGGTGAGGTTATCGTGGGTGATTTTATCAAGGGTGAGGTTATCATGGATGACTTTATCGTGGGTGATTTTATCGTGGGTGAGGTAATCGTGGGTGAGGTTATCGTGGGTGAGGTTATCGTGGGTGATTTTATCGTGGGTGAGGTAATCGTGGGTGAGGTTATCGTGGGTGATTTTATCGTGGGTGAGTTTATCGTGGGTGAGGTTATCGTGGGTGAGGTTATCGTGGGTGAGGTTATCGTGGGTGAGGTTATCGTGGGTGAAGTTACCGTGGGTGATTTTATCGTGGGTGAGGTAATTGTGGGTGAGGTTATCATGGGTGATTTTATCGTGGGTGACTTTATCATGGGTGAGGTTATCGTGGGTGAGGTTATCGTGGGTGATTTTATCGTGGGTGATTTTGTCCAGGGTGAGGTTATCGTGGGTGACTTTATCGTGGGTGAGGTTATCGTGGGTGAGATTATCGTGGGTGAGGTTATCGTGGGTGAGGTTATCGTGGGTGATTTTATCGTGGGTGAGGTAATCGTGGGTGAGGTTATCGTGGGTGAGGTTATCGTGGGTGATTTTATCGTGGGTGATTTTGTCCAGGGTGAGGTTATCGTGGGTGACTTTATCGTGGGTGAGGTTATCGTGGGTGAGATTATCGTGGGTGAGGTTATCGTGGGTGAGGTTATCGTGGGTGATTTTATCGTGGGTGAGGTAATCGTGGGTGAGGTTATCGTGGGTGATTTTATCAAAGGTGAGGTTATCGTGGGTGACTTTATCGTGGGTGAGGTTATCGTGGGTGACTTTATCGTGGGTGAGGTTATCGTGGGTGAGGTAATCGTGGGTGAGGTTATCGTGGGTGATTTTATCTTGGGTGAGTTTATCGTGGGTGAGTTTATCGTTGGTGAGGTTATCGTGGGTGATTTTATCGTGGGTGAGGTAATCGTGGGTGACTTTATCGTGGGTGAGGTTATCGTGGGTGAGGTTATCGTGGGTGAAGTTATCCTGGGTGATTTTATCGTGGGTGATTTTATCTTGGTTGAGTTTATCGTGGGTGAGGTTATCGTTGGTGAGGTTATCGTGGGTGATTTTATCGTGGGTGAGGTAATCGTGGGTGACTTTATCGTGGGTGAGGTTATCGTGGGTGAGGTTATCGTGGGTGAAGTTATCCTGGGTGATTTTATCGTGGGTGACTTTATCGTGGGTGAGGTTATCGTGGGTGAGATAATCGTGGGTGAGGTTATCGTGGGTGATTTTATCAAGGGTGAGGTTATCATGGATGACTTTATCGTGGGTGATTTTATCGTGGGTGAGGTAATCGTGGGTGAGGTTATCGTGGGTGAGGTTATCGTGGGTGAGGTTATCGTGGGTGAGGTTATCGTGGGTGAGGTTATCGTGGGTGAGATTATCGTGGGTGAGATTATCGTGGGTGAGGTTATCGTGGGTGAGGTTATCGTGGGTGAGGTTATCGTGGGTGACTTTATCGTGGGTGAGGTTATCGTGGGTGAGGTTATCGTGGGTGATTTTATCGTGGGTGATTTTATCATGGGTGAGGTTATCGTGGGTGACTTTATCGTGGGTGAGGTTTTCGTGGGTGAGATTATCGTGGGTGAGGTTATCGTGGGTGAGGTTATCGTGGGTGAGGTAATCGTGGGTGAGGTTATCGTGGGTGAGGTTATCGTGGGTGATTTTATCGAGGGTGATTTTATCATGGGTGAGGTTATCGTGGGTGAGATTATCGTGGGTGAGGTTATCGTGGGTGATTTTATCGTGGGTGATTTTATTAAGGGTGAGGTTATCGTGGGTGACTTTATCGTGGGTGAGATTATCGTGGGTGAGGTTATCCTGGGTGAGGTTATCGTGGGTGAGGTTATCGTGGGTGAGGTTATCGTGGGTGATTTTATCGTGGGTGATTTTATCATGGGTGAGGTTATCATGGGTGACTTTATCGTGGGTGAGGTCTTCGTGGGTGAGATTATCGTGGGTGAGGTTATCGTGGGTGAGGTTATCGTGGGTGAGGTAATCGTGGGTAAGGTTATCGTGGGTGATTTTATCGAGGGTGATTTTATTAAGGGTGAGGTTATCGTGGGTGAGATTATCGTGTGTGAGGTTATCGTGGGTGATTTTATCGTGGGTGATTTTATCAAGGGTGAGGTTATCGTGGGTGTCTTTATCGTGGGTGATTTTATCGAGGGTGATTTTATCATGGGTGATTTTATCGTGGGTGATTTTATCATGGGTGAGGTTATCGTGGGTGACTTTATCGTGGGTGAGGTTTTCGTGGGTGAGATTATCGTGGGTGAGGTTATCGTGGGTGAGGTTATCGTGGGTGAGGTAATCGTGGGTGAGGTTATCGTGGGTGAGGTTATCGTGGGTGATTTTATCGAGGGTGATTTTATCAAGGGTGAGGTTATCGTGGGTGAGATTATCGTGTGTGAGGTTATCGTGGGTGATTTTATCGTGGGTGATTTTATCAAGGGTGAGGTTATCGTGGGTGTCTTTATCGTGGGTGTGGTTATCGTGGGTGACTTTATCGTGGGTGAGGTTATCGTGGGTGAGGTAATCGTGGGTGAGGTTATCGTGGGTGATTTTATCTTGGTTGAGTTTATCGTGGGTGAGGTTATCGTTGGTGAGGTTATCGTGGGTGATTTTATCGTGGGTGAGGTAATCGTGGGTGACTTTAACGTGGGTGAGGTTATCGTGGGTGAGGTTATCGTGGGTGAAGTTATCCTGGGTGATTTTATCGTGGGTGACTTTATCGTGGGTGAGGTTATCGTGGGTGAGATAATCGTGGGTGAGGTTATCGTGGGTGATTTTATCAAGGGTGAGGTTATCATGGATGACTTTATCGTGGGTGATTTTATCGTGGGTGAGGTAATCGTGGGTGAGGTTATCGTGGGTGAGGTTATCGTGGGTGAGGTTATCCTGGGTGATTTTATCGTGGGTGAGGTAATCGTGGGTGAGGTTATCGTGGGTGATTTTATCGTGGGTGAGGTTATCGTGGGTGAGGTTATCGTGGGTGAGGTTATCGTGGGTGATTTTATCGTGGGTGAGGTAATTGTGGGTGAGGTTATCATGGGTGATTTTATCGTGGGTGACTTTATCATGCGTGAGGTTATCGTGGGTGAGGTTATCGTGGGTGATTTTATCGTGGGTGATTTTGTCCAGGGTGAGGTTATCGTGGGTGACTTTATCGTGGGTGAGGTTATCGTGGGTGAGATTATCGTGGGTGAGGTTATCGTGGGTGAGGTTATCGTGGGTGATTTTATCGTGGGTGAGGTAATCGTGGGTGAGGTTATCGTGGGTGATTTTATCATGGGTGAGTTTATCGTGGGTGAGTTTATCGTTGGTGAGGTTATCGTTGGTGATTTTATCGTGGGTGAGGTAATCGTGGGTGACTTTATCGTGGGTGAGGATATCGTGGGTGATTTTATCGTGTGTGAGGTAATCGTGGGTGAGGTTATCGTGGGTGATTTTATCTTGGGTGAGTTTATCGTGGGTGAGTTTATCGTTGGTGAGGTTATCGTGGGTGAGGTTATCGTGGATGAGGTTATCGTGGGTGAGGTTATCGTGGGTTAGGTTATCCTGGGTGATTTTATCGTGGGTGATTTTATCAAGGTTGAGGTTATCGTGGGTGACTTTATCGTGGGTGAGGTTATCGTGGTTGAGGTTATCGTGGGTGAGGTTATCGTGGGTGAGGTTATCGTGGGTGAGGTTATCGTGGGTTAGGTTATCCTGGTTGATTTTATCGTGGGTGATTTTGGCAAGGGTGAGGTTATGGTGGGTGAGGTTATCGTGGGTGAGATTATCGTGGGTGAGGTTATCGTGGGTGACTTTATCGTGGGTGAGATTATCGTGGGTGAGGTTATCCTGGGTGAGGTTATCGTGGGTGAGGTTATCGTGGGTGAGGTTATCGTGGGTGATTTTATCGTGGGTGATTTTATCATGGGTGAGGTTATCATGGGTGACTTTATCGTGGGTGAGGTTTTCGTGGGTGAGATTATCGTGGGTGAGGTTATCGTGGGTGAGGTTATCGTGGGTGAGGTAATCGTGGGTGAGGTTATCGTGGGTGATTTTATCGAGGGTGATTTTATTAAGGGTGAGGTTATCGTGGGTGAGATTATCGTGTGTGAGGTTATCGTGGGTGATTTTATCGTGGGTGATTTTATCAAGGGTGAGGTTATCGTGGGTGTCTTTATCGTGGGTGATTTTATCGAGGGTGATTTTATCATGGGTGATTTTATCGTGGGTGATTTTATCATGGGTGAGGTTATCGTGGGTGACTTTATCGTGGGTGAGGTTTTCGTGGGTGAGATTATCGTGGGTGAGGTTATCGTGGGTGAGGTTATCGTGGGTGAGGTAATCGTGGGTGAGGTTATCGTGGGTGAGGTTATCGTGGGTGATTTTATCGAGGGTGATTTTATCAAGGGTGAGGTTATCGTGGGTGAGATTATCGTGTGTGAGGTTATCGTGGGTGATTTTATCGTGGGTGATTTTATCAAGGGTGAGGTTATCGTGGGTGTCTTTATCGTGGGTGTGGTTATCGTGGGTGACTTTATCGTGGGTGAGGTTATCGTGGGTGAGGTAATCGTGGGTGAGGTTATCGTGGGTGATTTTATCTTGGTTGAGTTTATCGTGGGTGAGGTTATCGTTGGTGAGGTTATCGTGGGTGATTTTATCGTGGGTGAGGTAATCGTGGGTGACTTTAACGTGGGTGAGGTTATCGTGGGTGAGGTTATCGTGGGTGAAGTTATCCTGGGTGATTTTATCGTGGGTGACTTTATCGTGGGTGAGGTTATCGTGGGTGAGATAATCGTGGGTGAGGTTATCGTGGGTGATTTTATCAAGGGTGAGGTTATCATGGATGACTTTATCGTGGGTGATTTTATCGTGGGTGAGGTAATCGTGGGTGAGGTTATCGTGGGTGAGGTTATCGTGGGTGAGGTTATCCTGGGTGATTTTATCGTGGGTGAGGTAATCGTGGGTGAGGTTATCGTGGGTGATTTTATCGTGGGTGAGGTTATCGTGGGTGAGGTTATCGTGGGTGAGGTTATCGTGGGTGATTTTATCGTGGGTGAGGTAATTGTGGGTGAGGTTATCATGGGTGATTTTATCGTGGGTGACTTTATCATGCGTGAGGTTATCGTGGGTGAGGTTATCGTGGGTGATTTTATCGTGGCTGATTTTGTCCAGGGTGAGGTTATCGTGGGTGACTTTATCGTGGGTGAGGTTATCGTGGGTGAGATTATCGTGGGTGAGGTTATCGTGGGTGAGGTTATCGTGGGTGATTTTATCGTGGGTGAGGTAATCGTGGGTGAGGTTATCGTGGGTGATTTTATCATGGGTGAGTTTATCGTGGGTGAGTTTATCGTTGGTGAGGTTATCGTTGGTGATTTTATCGTGGGTGAGGTAATCGTGGGTGACTTTATCGTGGGTGAGGATATCGTGGGTGATTTTATCGTGTGTGAGGTAATCGTGGGTGAGGTTATCGTGGGTGATTTTATCTTGGGTGAGTTTATCGTGGGTGAGTTTATCGTTGGTGAGGTTATCGTGGGTGAGGTTATCGTGGATGAGGTTATCGTGGGTGAGGTTATCGTGGGTTAGGTTATCCTGGGTGATTTTATCGTGGGTGATTTTATCAAGGTTGAGGTTATCGTGGGTGACTTTATCGTGGGTGAGGTTATCGTGGTTGAGGTTATCGTGGGTGAGGTTATCGTGGGTGAGGTTATCGTGGGTGAGGTTATCGTGGGTTAGGTTATCCTGGTTGATTTTATCGTGGGTGATTTTGGCAAGGGTGAGGTTATGGTGGGTGAGGTTATCGTGGGTGAGATTATCGTGGGTGAGGTTTTCGTGGGTGAGGTTATCGTGGGTGATTTTATCGTGGGTGAGGTAATCGTGGGTAGGTTATCGTGGGTGATTTTTTCGTGGGTGAGTTTATCGTGGGTGAGTTTATCGTTGGTGAGGTTATCGTGGGTGACTTTATCGTGGGTGAGGTAATCGTGGCTGAGGTTATCGTGGGTGATTTTATCGTGGCTGAGGTAATCAAGGGTGAGGTTATCGTGGGTGATTTTATCGTGGGTGAGGTTATCGTGGGTGAGGTTATCGTGGGTGAGGTTATCGTGGGTTAGGTTATCCTAGGTGATTTTATCGTGGGTGATTTTATCAAGGGTGAGGTTAGCGTGGGTGAGGTTATCGTGGGTGATTTAATCGTGGGTGACTTTATCGTGGTTGACTTTATCGTGGGTGAGGTAATCGTGGGTGACTTTACCGCGGGTGAGGTTATCGTGGGTGAGGTTATCGTGCGTGAGGTTATCCTGGGTGATTTTATCGTTGGTGATTTTATCAAGGGTGAGGTTATCGTGGGTGACTTTATCGTGGGTGAGGTTATCGTGGGTGAGGTTAGCGTGGGTGAGATTATCGTGGGTGAGGTTATCGTGGGTGAGGTAGTCGTGGGTGAAGTTATCGTGGGTGAGGTTATCATGGGTGATTTTATCAAGGGTGAGGTTATCGTGGGTGAGGTTATCGTAGGTGAGATTATCGTGGGTGAGGTTATCGTGGGTGAGGTTATCGTGGGTGACTTTATCGTGGGTGAGGTTATCGTAGGTGAGGTTATCGTGGGTGATTTTATCGTGTGTGAGGTAATCGTGGGTGAGGTTATCGTGGGTGATTTTATCGTGGGTGAGTTTATCGTGGGTGAGTTTATCGTTGGTGAGGTTATCGTGTGTGATTTTATCGTGGTTGAGGTACTCATGGGTGACTTTATCGTGGGTGAGGTTATCGTGGGTGAGGTTATCCTGGGTGATTTTATCGTGGGTGATTGTATCAATGGTGAGGTTATCGTGGGTGAGGTTATCGTGGGTGAGATTATCGTGGGTGAGGTTATCGTGGGTGAGGTTATCGTGGGTGAGGTAGTCGTGGGTGAGGTTATCGTGGGTGAGGTTATCATGGGTGATTTTATCAAGGGTGAGGTTATCGTGGGTGAGATTATCGTGGGTGAGATTATCGTGGGTGAGGTTATCGTGGGTGAGGTTATCGTGGGTGAGGTTATCGTGGGTGAGGTTATCGTGGGTGAGGTTATCGTGGGTGATTTTATCGTGGGTGATTTTATCATGGGTGAGGTTATCGTGGGTGACTTTATCGTGGGTGAGGTTTTCGTGGGTGAGATTATCGTGGGTGAGGTTATCGTGGGTGAGGTTATCGTGGGTGAGGTAATCGTGGGTGAGGTTATCGTGGGTGAGGTTGTCGTGGGTGATTTTATCTTGGTTGAGTTTATCGTGGGTGAGGTTATCGTTGGTGAGGTTATCGTGGGTGATTTTATCGTGGGTGAGGTAATCGTGGGTGACTTTATCGTGGGTGAGGTTATCGTGGGTGAGGTTATCGTGGGTGAAGTTATCCTGGGTGATTTTATCGTGGGTGACGTTATCGTGGGTGAGGTTATCGTGGGTGAGATAATCGTGGGTGAGGTTGTCGTGGGTGATTTTATCAAGGGTGAGGTTATCATGGATGACTTTATCGTGGGTGATTTTATCGTGGTTGAGTTTATCGTGGGTGAGGTTATCGTTGGTGAGGTTATCGTGGGTGA
Source organism: Phaseolus vulgaris (assembly GCF_051622355.1). Taxonomy (NCBI): domain Eukaryota; kingdom Viridiplantae; phylum Streptophyta; class Magnoliopsida; order Fabales; family Fabaceae; genus Phaseolus; species Phaseolus vulgaris. Next base: position 150,302 of record NC_143504.1, read on the forward strand.
TTTTATCGTGGGTGAGGTTATCGTGGGTGAGATTATCGTGGGTGACATTATCGTGGGTGAGGTTATCGTGGGTGAGGTTATCGTGGGTGAGGTTATCATGGGTGACTTTATCGTGGGTGAGGTTATCGTGGGTGAGGTTATCGTGGGTGATTTTATCGTGGGTGATTTTATCATGGGTGAGGTTATCGTGGGTGACTTTATCGTGGGTGAGGTTTTCGTGGGTGAGATTATTGTGGGTGAGGTTATCGTGGGTGAGGTTATCGTGGGTGATTTTATCGTGTGTGAGGTAATCGTGGGTGAGGTTATCGTGGGTGATTTTATCGTGGGTGAGTTTATCGTGGGTGAGTTTATCGTTGGTGAGGTTATCGTGTGTGATTTTATCGTGGTTGAGGTACTCATGGGTGACTTTATCGTGGGTGAGGTTATCGTGGGTGAGGTTATCCTGGGTGATTTTATCGTGGGTGATTGTATCAAGGTTGAGGTTATCCTGGGTGATTTTATCGTGGGTGATTTTATCAAAGTTGAGGTTATCGTGGGTGACTTTATCGTGGGTGAGGTTATCGTGGTTGAGGTTATCGTGGGTGAGGTTATCGTGGGTGAGGTTATCGTGGGTGAGGTTATCGTGGGTGAGGTTATCGTGGGTTAGGTTATCCTGGTTGATTTTATCGTGGGTGATTTTGGCAAGGGTGAGGTTATGGTGGGTGAGGTTATCGTGGGTGAGATTATCGTGGGTGAGGTTTTCGTGGGTGAGGTTATCGTGGGTGATTTTATCGTGGGTGAGGTAATCGTGGGTAGGTTATCGTGGGTGATTTTTTCGTGGGTGAGTTTATCGTGGGTGAGTTTATCGTTGGTGAGGTTATCGTGGGTGACTTTATCGTGGGTGAGGTAATCGTGGCTGAGGTTATCGTGGGTGATTTTATCGTGGCTGAGGTAATCAAGGGTGAGGTTATCGTGGGTGATTTTATCGTGGGTGAGGTTATCGTGGGTGAGGTTATCGTGGGTGAGGTTATCGTGGGTTAGGTTATCCTAGGTGATTTTATCGTGGGTGATTTTATCAAGGGTGAGGTTAGCGTGGGTGAGGTTATCGTGGGTGATTTAATCGTGGGTGACTTTATCGTGGTTGACTTTATCGTGGGTGAGGTAATCGTGGGTGACTTTACCGCGGGTGAGGTTATCGTGGGTGAGGTTATCGTGCGTGAGGTTATCCTGGGTGATTTTATCGTTGGTGATTTTATCAAGGGTGAGGTTATCGTGGGTGACTTTATCGTGGGTGAGGTTATCGTGGGTGAGGTTAGCGTGGGTGAGATAATCGTGGGTGAGGTTATCGTGGGTGAGGTAGTCGTGGGTGAAGTTATCGTGGGTGAGGTTATCATGGGTGATTTTATCAAGGGTGAGGTTATCGTGGGTGAGGTTATCGTAGGTGAGATTATCGTGGGTGAGGTTATCGTGGGTGAGGTTATCGTGGGTGACTTTATCGTGGGTGAGGTTATCGTAGGTGAGGTTATCGTGGGTGATTTTATCGTGTGTGAGGTAATCGTGGGTGAGGTTATCGTGGGTGATTTTATCGTGGGTGAGTTTATCGTGGGTGAGTTTATCGTTGGTGAGGTTATCGTGTGTGATTTTATCGTGGTTGAGGTACTCATGGGTGACTTTATCGTGGGTGAGGTTATCGTGGGTGAGGTTATCCTGGGTGATTTTATCGTGGGTGATTGTATCAATGGTGAGGTTATCGTGGGTGAGGTTATCGTGGGTGAGATTATCGTGGGTGAGGTTATCGTGGGTGAGGTTATCGTGGGTGAGGTAGTCGTGGGTGAGGTTATCGTGGGTGAGGTTATCATGGGTGATTTTATCAAGGGTGAGGTTATCGTGGGTGAGATTATCGTGGGTGAGATTATCGTGGGTGAGGTTATCGTGGGTGAGGTTATCGTGGGTGAGGTTATCGTGGGTGAGGTTATCGTGGGTGAGGTTATCGTGGGTGATTTTATCGTGGGTGATTTTATCATGGGTGAGGTTATCGTGGGTGACTTTATCGTGGGTGAGGTTTTCGTGGGTGAGATTATCGTGGGTGAGGTTATCGTGGGTGAGGTTATCGTGGGTGAGGTAATCGTGGGTGAGGTTATCGTGGGTGAGGTTGTCGTGGGTGATTTTATCTTGGTTGAGTTTATCGTGGGTGAGGTTATCGTTGGTGAGGTTATCGTGGGTGATTTTATCGTGGGTGAGGTAATCGTGGGTGACTTTATCGTGGGTGAGGTTATCGTGGGTGAGGTTATCGTGGGTGAAGTTATCCTGGGTGATTTTATCGTGGGTGACGTTATCGTGGGTGAGGTTATCGTGGGTGAGATAATCGTGGGTGAGGTTGTCGTGGGTGATTTTATCAAGGGTGAGGTTATCATGGATGACTTTATCGTGGGTGATTTTATCGTGGTTGAGTTTATCGTGGGTGAGGTTATCGTTGGTGAGGTTATCGTGGGTGATTTTATCGTGGGTGAGGTTATCGTGGGTGAGATTATCGTGGGTGACATTATCGTGGGTGAGGTTATCGTGGGTGAGGTTATCGTGGGTGAGGTTATCATGGGTGACTTTATCGTGGGTGAGGTTATCGTGGGTGAGGTTATCGTGGGTGATTTTATCGTGGGTGATTTTATCATGGGTGAGGTTATCGTGGGTGACTTTATCGTGGGTGAGGTTTTCGTGGGTGAGATTATTGTGGGTGAGGTTATCGTGGGTGAGGTTATCGTGGGTGAGATAATCGTGGGTGAGGTTATCGTGGGTGAGGTTATCGTGGGTGATTTTATCGAGGGTGATTTTATCAAGGGTGAGGTTATCGTGGGTGAGATTATCGTGGGTGAGGTTATCGTGGGTGATTTTATCGTGGGTGATTTTATTAAGGGTGAGGTTATCGTGGGTGACTTTATCGTGGGTGAGGTTATCGTGGGTGACTTTATCGTGGGTGAGGTTATCGTGGGTGAGGTAATCGTGGGTGAGGTTATCGTGGGTGATTTTATCTTGGTTGAGTTTATCGTGGGTGAGGTTATCGTTGGTGAGGTTATCGTGGGTGATTTTATCGTGGGTGAGGTAATCGTGGGTGACTTTATCGTGGGTGAGGTTATCGTGGGTGAGATTATCGTGGGTGAGATTATCGTGGGTGATTTTATCGTGGGTGAGGAAATCGTGGGTGATTTCATCGTGGGTGATTTTATCAAGGGTGAGGTTATCGTGGGTGATATTATCGTGGGTAAGGTTATCGTGGGTGATTTTATCGTGGGTGAGGTTATCGTGGGTGAGGTTATCGTGGGTGATTTTATCGTGGGTGAGGTAATCAAGGGTGAGGTTATCGTGGGTGATTTTATCGTGGGTGAGGTTATCGTGGGTGAGGTTATCGTGGGTGAGGTTATCGTGGGTTAGGTTATCCTAGGTGATTTTATCGTGGGTGATTTTATCAAGGGTGAGGTTAGCGTGGGTGAGGTTATCGTGGGTGATTTAATCGTGGGTGACTTTATCGTGGTTGACTTTATCATGGGTGATTTTATCAAGGGTGAGGTTATCGTGGGTGAGGTTATCGTAGGTGAGATTATCGTGGGTGAGGTTATCGTGGGTGAGGTTATCGTGGGTGACTTTATCGTGGGTGAGGTTATCGTGGGTGAGGTTATCGTGGGTGATTTTATCGTGTGTGAGGTAATCGTGGGTGAGGTTATCGTGGGTGATTTTATCGTGGGTGAGTTTATCGTGGGTGAGTTTATCGTTGGTGAGGTTATCGTGTGCGATTTTATCGTGGTTGAGGTACTCATGGGTGACTTTATCGTGGGTGAGGTTATCGTGGGTGAGGTTATCGTGGGTGATTTTATCGTGTGTGAGGTAATCGTGGGTGAGGTTATCGTGGGTGATTTTATCGTGGGTGAGGTTATCGTGGGTGAGGTTATCGTGGGTGAGGTTATCGTGGGTGACTTTATCGTGGGTGAGGTTTTCGTGGGTGAGATTATCGTGGGTGAGGTTATCGTGGGTGAGGTTATCGTGGGTGAGGTTATCGTGGGTGAAGTTACCGTGGGTGATTTTATCGTGGGTGAGGTAATTGTGGGTGAGGTTATCATTTGTGATTTTATCGTGGGTGACTTTATCATGGGTGAGGTTATCGTGGGTGAGGTTATCGTGGGTGATTTTATCGTGGGTGATTTTGTCCAGGGTGAGGTTATCGTGGGTGACTTTATCGTGGGTGAGGTTATCGTGGGTGAGATTATCGTGGGTGAGGTTATCGTGGGTGAGGTTATCGTGGGTGATTTTGTCGTGGGTGAGGTAATCGTGGGTGAGGTTATCGTGGGTGATTTTATCATGGGTGAGTTTATCGTGGGTGAGTTTATCGTAGGTGAGATTATCGTTGGTGATTTTATCGTGGGTGAGGTAATCGTGGGTGACTTTATCGTGGGTGAGGTTATCGTGGGTGAGGTTATCGTGGGTGATTTTATCGTGGGTTAGGTAATCGTGGGTGATTTTATCTAGGGTGAGTTTATCGTGGGTGAGTTTATCGTTGGTGAGGTTATCGTAGGTGATTTTATCGTGGGTGAGATTATCGTGGGTGATTTTATCGTGGGTGAGGAAATCGTGGGTGATTTCATCGTGGGTGATTTTATCAAGGGTGAGGTTATCGTGGGTGATATTATCGTGGGTAAGGTTATCGTGGGTGATTTTATCGTGGGTGAGGTTATCGTGGGTGAGGTTATCGTGGGTGACGTTATCGTGGGTGATTTTATCGTGGGTGAGGTAATCAAGGGTGAGGTTATCGTGGGTGATTTTATCGTGGGTGAGGTTATCGTGGGTGAGGTTATCGTGGGTGAGGTTATCGTGGGTTAGGTTATCCTAGGTGATTTTATCGTGGGTGATTTTATCAAGGGTGAGGTTAGCGTGGGTGAGGTTATCGTGGGTGATTTAATCGTGGGTGACTTTATCGTGGTTGACTTTATCGTGGGTGAGGTAATCGTGGGTGACTTTACCGCGGGTGAGGTTATCGTGGGTGAGGTTATCGTGCGTGAGGTTATCCTGGGGGATTTTATCGTTGGTGATTTTATCAAGGGTGAGGTTATCGTAGGTGACTTTATCGTGGGTGAGGTTATCGTGGGTGAGGTTAGCGTGGGTGAGATTATCGTGGGTGAGGTTATCGTGGGTGCGGTAGTCGTGGATGAAGTTATCGTCGGTGAGGTTATCATGGGTGATTTTATCAAGGGTGAGGTTATCGTGGGTGAGGTTATCGTAGGTGAGATTATCGTGGGTGAGGTTATCGTGGGTGAGGTTATCGTGGGTGACTTTATCGTGGGTGAGGTTATCGTGGGTGAGGTTATCGTGGGTGATTTTATCGTGTGTGAGGTAATCGTGGGTGAGGTTATCGTGGGTGATTTTATCGTGGGTGAGTTTATCGTGGGTGAGTTTATCGTTGGTGAGGTTATCGTGTGCGATTTTATCGTGGTTGAGGTACTCATGGGTGACTTTATCGTGGGTGAGGTTATCGTGGGTGAGGTTATCGTGGTTGACTTTATCGTGGGTGATTGTATCAATGGTGAAGTTATCGTAGGTGAGGTTATCGTGGGTGAGATTATCGTGGGTGAGGTTATTGTGGGTGAGGTAGTCGTGGGTGAGGTTATCGTGGGTGAGGTTATCATGGGTGATTTTATCAAGGGTGAGGTTATCGTGGGTGAGGTTATCGTGGGTGAGATTATCGTGGGTGAGATTATCGTGGGTGAGGTTATCGTGGGTGAGGTTATCGTGGGTGAGGTTATCGTGGGTGAGGTTATCCTGGGTGGTTTTATCGTGGGTGATTTTATCATGGGTGAGGTTATCGTGGGTGACTTTATCGTGGGTGAGGTTTTCGTGGGTGAGATTATCGTGGGTGAGGTTATCGTGGGTGAGGTTATCGTGGGTGAGGTTATCGTGGGTGAAGTTACCGTGGGTGATTTTATCGTGGGTGAGGTAATTGTGGGTGAGGTTATCATGGGTGATTTTATCGTGGGTGACTTTATCATGGGTGAGGTTATCGTGGGTGAGGTTATCGTGGGTGATTTTATCGTGGGTGATTTTGTCCAGGGTGAGGTTATCGTGGGTGACTTTATCGTGGGTGAGGTTATCGTGGGTGAGATTATCGTGGGTGAGGTTATCGTGGGTGAGGTTATCGTGGGTGATTTTGTCGTGGGTGAGGTAATCGTGGGTGAGGTTATCGTGGGTGATTTTATCATGGGTGAGTTTATCGTGGGTGAGTTTATCGTAGGTGAGATTATCGTTGGTGATTTTATCGTGGGTGAGGTAATCGTGGGTGACTTTATCGTGGGTGAGGTTATCGTGGGTGAGGTTATCGTGGGTGATTTTATCGTGGGTTAGGTAATCGTGGGTGATTTTATCTAGGGTGAGTTTATCGTGGGTGAGTTTATCGTTGGTGAGGTTATCGTAGGTGATTTTATCGTGGGTGAGATTATCGTGGGTGAGTTTATCGTGAATGAGTTTATCGTTGGTGAGGTTATCGTGGGTGATTTTATCGTGGGTGAGGAAATCGTGGGTGATTTCATCGTGGGTGATTTTATCAAGGGTGAGGTTATCGTGGGTGACTTTATCGTGGGTGAGGTTATCGTGGGTGATATTATCGTGGGTAAGGTTATCGTGGGTGATTTTATCGTGGGTGAGGTTATCGTGGGTGAGGTTATCGTGGGTAACGTTATCGTGGGTGATTTTATCGTGGGTGAGGTAATCAAGGGTGAGGTTATCGTGGGTGATTTTATCGTGGGTGAGGTTATCGTGGGTGAGGTTATCGTGGGTGAGGTTATCGTGGGTTAGGTTATCCTAGGTTATTTTATCGTGGGTGATTTTATCAAGGGTGAGGTTAGCGTGGGTGAGGTTATCGTGGGTGATTTAATCGTGGGTGACTTTATCGTGGTTGACTTTATCGTGGGTGAGGTAATCGTGGGTGACTTTACCGCGGGTGAGGTTATCGTGGGTGAGGTTATCGTGCGTGAGGTTATCCTGGGTGATTTTATCGTTGGTGATTTTATCAAGGGTGAGGTTATCGTGGGTGAGGTTATCGTCGGTGAGGTTAGCGTGGGTGAGATTATCGTGGGTGAGGTTATCGTGGGTGAGGTAGTCGTGGGTGAAGTTATCGTGGGTGAGGTTATCATGGGTGATTTTATCAAGGGTGAGGTTATCGTGGGTGAGGTTATCGTAGGTGAGATTATCGTGGGTGAGGTTATCGTGGGTGACTTTATCGTGGGTGAGGTTATCGTGGATGAGGTTATCGTGGGTGATTTTATCGTGTGTGAGGTAATCGTGGGTGAGGTTATCGTGGGTGATTTTATCTTGGGTGAGTTTATCGTAGGTGAGTTTATCGTTGGTGAGGTTATCGTGTGTGATTTTATCGTGGTTGAGGTACTCATGGGTGACTTTATCGTGGGTGAGGTTATCCTGGGTGATTTTATCGTGGGTGATTGTATCAATGGTGAGGTTATCGTGGGTGAGGTTATCCTGGTTGATTTTATCGTGGGTGATTTTATCATGGGTGAGGTTATCGTGGGTGACTTTATCGTGGGTGAGTTTTTCGTGGGTGAGATTATCGTGGGTGAGGTTATCGTGGGTGAGGTTATCGTGGGTGAGGTAATCGTGGGTGAGGTTATCGTGGGTGATTTTATCGTGGGTGATTTTATCAAGGGTGAGGTTATCGTGGGTGAGATTATCGTGGGTGAGGTTATCGTGGGTGATTTTATCGTGGGTGATTTTATCAAGGGTGAGGTTATCGTGGGTGACTTTATCGTGGGTGAGGTTATCGTGGGTGAGGTAATCGTAGGTGAGGTTATCGTGGGTGATTTTATCTTGGGTGAGTTTATCGTGGGTGAGTTTATCGTTGGTGAGGTTATCGTGGGTGATTTTATCGTGGGTGAGGTAATCGTGGGTGACTTTATCGTGGGTGAGGTTATCGTGGGTGAGGTTATCGTGGGTGAAGTTATCCTGGGTGATTTTATCGTGGGTGACTTTATCGTGGGTGAGGTTATCGTGGGTGAGATAATCGTGGGTGAGGTTATCGTGGGTGATTTTATCAAGGGTGAGGTTATCATGGATGACTTTATCGTGGGTGATTTTATCGTGGGTGAGGTAATCGTGGGTGAGGTTATCGTGGGTGAGGTTATCGTGGGTGATTTTATCGTGGGTGAGGTAATCGTGGGTGAGGTTATCGTGGGTGATTTTATCGTGGGTGAGTTTATCGTGGGTGAGGTTATCGTGGGTGAGGTTATCGTGGGTGAGGTTATCGTGGGTGAGGTTATCGTGGGTGAAGTTACCGTGGGTGATTTTATCGTGGGTGAGGTAATTGTGGGTGAGGTTATCATGGGTGATTTTATCGTGGGTGACTTTATCATGGGTGAGGTTATCGTGGGTGAGGTTATCGTGGGTGATTTTATCGTGGGTGATTTTGTCCAGGGTGAGGTTATCGTGGGTGACTTTATCGTGGGTGAGGTTATCGTGGGTGAGATTATCGTGGGTGAGGTTATCGTGGGTGAGGTTATCGTGGGTGATTTTATCGTGGGTGAGGTAATCGTGGGTGAGGTTATCGTGGGTGATTTTATCAAGGGTGAGGTTATCGTGGGTGACTTTATCGTGGGTGAGGTTATCGTGGGTGACTTTATCGTGGGTGAGGTTATCGTGGGTGAGGTAATCGTGGGTGAGGTTATCGTGGGTGATTTTATCTTGGGTGAGTTTATCGTGGGTGAGTTTATCGTTGGTGAGGTTATCGTGGGTGATTTTATCGTGGGTGAGGTAATCGTGGGTGACTTTATCGTGGGTGAGGTTATCGTGGGTGAGGTTATCGTGGGTGAAGTTATCCTGGGTGATTTTATCGTGGGTGATTTTATCTTGGTTGAGTTTATCGTGGGTGAGGTTATCGTTGGTGAGGTTATCGTGGGTGATTTTATCGTGGGTGAGGTAATCGTGGGTGACTTTATCGTGGGTGAGGTTATCGTGGGTGAGGTTATCGTGGGTGAAGTTATCCTGGGTGATTTTATCGTGGGTGACTTTATCGTGGGTGAGGTTATCGTGGGTGAGATAATCGTGGGTGAGGTTATCGTGGGTGATTTTATCAAGGGTGAGGTTATCATGGATGACTTTATCGTGGGTGATTTTATCGTGGGTGAGGTAATCGTGGGTGAGGTTATCGTGGGTGAGGTTATCGTGGGTGAGGTTATCGTGGGTGAGGTTATCGTGGGTGAGGTTATCGTGGGTGAGATTATCGTGGGTGAGATTATCGTGGGTGAGGTTATCGTGGGTGAGGTTATCGTGGGTGAGGTTATCGTGGGTGACTTTATCGTGGGTGAGGTTATCGTGGGTGAGGTTATCGTGGGTGATTTTATCGTGGGTGATTTTATCATGGGTGAGGTTATCGTGGGTGACTTTATCGTGGGTGAGGTTTTCGTGGGTGAGATTATTGTGGGTGAGGTTATCGTGGGTGAGGTTATCGTGGGTGAGGTAATCGTGGGTGAGGTTATCGTGGGTGAGGTTATCGTGGGTGATTTTATCGAGGGTGATTTTATCATGGGTGAGGTTATCGTGGGTGAGATTATCGTGGGTGAGGTTATCGTGGGTGATTTTATCGTGGGTGATTTTATTAAGGGTGAGGTTATCGTGGGTGACTTTATCGTGGGTGAGATTATCGTGGGTGAGGTTATCCTGGGTGAGGTTATCGTGGGTGAGGTTATCGTGGGTGAGGTTATCGTGGGTGATTTTATCGTGGGTGATTTTATCATGGGTGAGGTTATCATGGGTGACTTTATCGTGGGTGAGGTTTTCGTGGGTGAGATTATCGTGGGTGAGGTTATCGTGGGTGAGGTTATCGTGGGTGAGGTAATCGTGGGTGAGGTTATCGTGGGTGATTTTATCGAGGGTGATTTTATCAAGGGTGAGGTTATCGTGGGTGAGATTATCGTGTGTGAGGTTATCGTGGGTGATTTTATCGTGGGTGATTTTATCAAGGGTGAGGTTATCGTGGGTGTCTTTATCGTGGGTGATTTTATCGAGGGTGATTTTATCATGGGTGATTTTATCGTGGGTGATTTTATCATGGGTGAGGTTATCGTGGGTGACTTTATCGTGGGTGAGGTTTTCGTGGGTGAGATTATCGTGGGTGAGGTTATCGTGGGTGAGGTTATCGTGGGTGAGGTAATCGTGGGTGAGGTTATCGTGGGTGAGGTTATCGTGGGTGATTTTATCGAGGGTGATTTTATCAAGGGTGAGGTTATCGTGGGTGAGATTATCGTGTGTGAGGTTATCGTGGGTGATTTTATCGTGGGTGATTTTATCAAGGGTGAGGTTATCGTGGGTGTCTTTATCGTGGGTGTGGTTATCGTGGGTGACTTTATCGTGGGTGAGGTTATCGTGGGTGAGGTAATCGTGGGTGAGGTTATCGTGGGTGATTTTATCTTGGTTGAGTTTATCGTGGGTGAGGTTATCGTTGGTGAGGTTATCGTGGGTGATTTTATCGTGGGTGAGGTAATCGTGGGTGACTTTAACGTGGGTGAGGTTATCGTGGGTGAGGTTATCGTGGGTGAAGTTATCCTGGGTGATTTTATCGTGGGTGACTTTATCGTGGGTGAGGTTATCGTGGGTGAGATAATCGTGGGTGAGGTTATCGTGGGTGATTTTATCAAGGGTGAGGTTATCATGGATGACTTTATCGTGGGTGATTTTATCGTGGGTGAGGTAATCGTGGGTGAGGTTATCGTGGGTGAGGTTATCGTGGGTGAGGTTATCCTGGGTGATTTTATCGTGGGTGAGGTAATCGTGGGTGAGGTTATCGTGGGTGATTTTATCGTGGGTGAGGTTATCGTGGGTGAGGTTATCGTGGGTGATTTTATCAAGGGTGAGGTTATCGTGGGTGACTTTATCGTGGGTGAGGTTATCGTGGGTGACTTTATCGTGGGTGAGGTTATCGTGGGTGAGGTAATCGTGGGTGAGGTTATCGTGGGTGATTTTATCTTGGGTGAGTTTATCGTGGGTGAGTTTATCGTTGGTGAGGTTATCGTGGGTGATTTTATCGTGGGTGAGGTAATCGTGGGTGACTTTATCGTGGGTGAGGTTATCGTGGGTGAGGTTATCGTGGGTGAAGTTATCCTGGGTGATTTTATCGTGGGTGATTTTATCTTGGTTGAGTTTATCGTGGGTGAGGTTATCGTTGGTGAGGTTATCGTGGGTGATTTTATCGTGGGTGAGGTAATCGTGGGTGACTTTATCGTGGGTGAGGTTATCGTGGGTGAGGTTATCGTGGGTGAAGTTATCCTGGGTGATTTTATCGTGGGTGACTTTATCGTGGGTGAGGTTATCGTGGGTGAGATAATCGTGGGTGAGGTTATCGTGGGTGATTTTATCAAGGGTGAGGTTATCATGGATGACTTTATCGTGGGTGATTTTATCGTGGGTGAGGTAATCGTGGGTGAGGTTATCGTGGGTGAGGTTATCGTGGGTGAGGTTATCGTGGGTGAGGTTATCGTGGGTGAGGTTATCGTGGGTGAGATTATCGTGGGTGAGATTATCGTGGGTGAGGTTATCGTGGGTGAGGTTATCGTGGGTGACTTTATCGTGGGTGAGGTTATCGTGGGTGAGGTTATCGTGGGTGATTTTATCGTGGGTGATTTTATCATGGGTGAGGTTATCGTGGGTGACTTTATCGTGGGTGAGGTTTTCGTGGGTGAGATTATGGTGGGTGAGGTTATCGTGGGTGAGGTTATCGTGGGTGAGGTAATCGTGGGTGAGGTTATCGTGGGTGAGGTTATCGTGGGTGATTTTATCGAGGGTGATTTTATCATGGGTGAGGTTATCGTGGGTGAGATTATCGTGGGTGAGGTTATCGTGGGTGATTTTATCGTGGGTGAGGTTATCGTGGGTGATTTTATCTTGGTTGAGTTTATCGTGGGTGAGGTTATCGTTGGTGAGGTTATCGTGGGTGATTTTATCGTGGGTGAGGTAATCGTGGGTGACTTTAACGTGGGTGAGGTTATCGTGGGTGAGGTTATCGTGGGTGAAGTTATCCTGGGTGATTTTATCGTGGGTGACTTTATCGTGGGTGAGGTTATCGTGTGTGAGGTTATCGTGGGTGATTTTATCGTGGGTGATTTTATCAAGGGTGAGGTTATCGTGGGTGTCTTTATCGTGGGTGAGGTTATCGTGGGTGACTTTATCGTGGGTGAGGTTATCGTGGGTGAGGTAATCGTGGGTGAGGTTATCGTGGGTGATTTTAACTTGGTTGAGTTTATCGTGGGTGAGGTTATCGTTGGTGAGGTTATCGTGGGTGATTTTATCGTGGGTGAGGTAATCGTGGGTGACTTTAACGTGGGTGAGGTTATCGTGGGTGAGGTTATCGTGGGTGAAGTTATCCTGGGTGATTTTATCGTGGGTGACTTTATCGTGGGTGAGGTTATCGTGGGTGAGATAATCGTGGGTGAGGTTATCGTGGGTGATTTTATCAAGGGTGAGGTTATCATGGATGACTTTATCGTGGGTGATTTTATCGTGGGTGAGGTAATCGTGGGTGAGGTTATCGTGGGTGAGGTTATCGTGGGTGAGGTTATCCTGGGTGATTTTATCGTGGGTGAGGTAATCGTGGGTGAGGTTATCGTGGGTGATTTTATCGTGGGTGAGGTTATCGTGGGTGAGGTTATCGTGGGTGATTTTATCAAGGGTGAGGTTATCGTGGGTGACTTTATCGTGGGTGAGGTTATCGTGGGTGACTTTATCGTGGGTGAGGTTATCGTGGGTGAGGTAATCGTGGGTGAGGTTATCGTGGGTGATTTTATCTTGGGTGAGTTTATCGTGGGTGAGTTTATCGTTGGTGAGGTTATCGTGGGTGATTTTATCGTGGGTGAGGTAATCGTGGGTGACTTTATCGTGGGTGAGGTTATCGTGGGTGAGGTTATCGTGGGTGAAGTTATCCTGGGTGATTTTATCGTGGGTGATTTTATCTTGGTTGAGTTTATCGTGGGTGAGGTTATCGTTGGTGAGGTTATCGTGGGTGATTTTATCGTGGGTGAGGTAATCGTGGGTGACTTTATCGTGGGTGAGGTTATCGTGGGTGAGGTTATCGTGGGTGAAGTTATCCTGGGTGATTTTATCGTGGGTGACTTTATCGTGGGTGAGGTTATCGTGGGTGAGATAATCGTGGGTGAGGTTATCGTGGGTGATTTTATCAAGGGTGAGGTTATCCTGGGTGAGGTTATCCTGGGTGAGGTTATCGTGGGTGAGGTTATCGTGGGTGAGGTTATCGTGGGTGATTTTATCGTGGGTGATTTTATCATGGGTGAGGCTATCATGGGTGACTTTATCGTGGGTGAGGTTTTCGTGGGTGAGATTATCGTGGGTGAGGTTATCGTGGGTGAGGTTATCGTGGGTGAGGTAATCGTGGGTGAGGTTATCGTGGGTGATTTTATCGAGGGTGATTTTATCAAGGGTGAGGTTATCGTGGGTGAGATTATCGTGTGTGAGGTTATCGTGGGTGATTTTATCGTGGGTGATTTTATCAAGGGTGAGGTTATCGTGGGTGTCTTTATCGTGGGTGATTTTATCGAGGGTGATTTTATCATGGGTGATTTTATCGTGGGTGATTTTATCATGGGTGAGGTTATCGTGGGTGACTTTATCGTGGGTGAGGTTTTCGTGGGTGAGATTATCGTGGGTGAGGTTATCGTGGGTGAGGTTATCGTGGGTGAGGTAATCGTGGGTGAGGTTATCGTGGGTGATTTTATCGAGGGTGATTTTATCAAGGGTGAGGTTATCGTGGGTGAGATTATCGTGTGTGAGGTTATCGTGGGTGATTTTATCGTGGGTGATTTTATCAAGGGTGAGGTTATCGTGGGTGTCTTTATCGTGGGTGAGGTTATCGTGGGTGACTTTATCGTGGGTGAGGTTATCGTGGGTGAGGTAATCGTGGGTGAGGTTATCGTGGGTGATTTTATCTTGGTTGAGTTTATCGTGGGTGAGGTTATCGTTGGTGAGGTTATCGTGGGTGATTTTATCGTGGGTGAGGTAATCGTGGGTGACTTTAACGTGGGTGAGGTTATCGTGGGTGAGGTTATCGTGGGTGAAGTTATCCTGGGTGATTTTATCGTGGGTGACTTTATCGTGGGTGAGGTTATCGTGGGTGAGATAATCGTGGGTGAGGTTATCGTGGGTGATTTTATCAAGGGTGAGGTTATCATGGATGACTTTATCGTGGGTGATTTTATCGTGGGTGAGGTAATCGTGGGTGAGGTTATCGTGGGTGAGGTTATCGTGGGTGAGGTTATCCTGGGTGATTTTATCGTGGGTGAGGTAATCGTGGGTGAGGTTATCGTGGGTGATTTTATCGTGGGTGAGGTTATCGTGGGTGAGGTTATCGTGGGTGATTTTATCAAGGATCAGGTTATCGTGGGTGACTTTATCGTGGGTGAGGTTATCGTGGGTGACTTTATCGTGGGTGAGGTTATCGTGGGTGAGGTAATCGTGGGTGAGGTTATCGTGGGTGATTTTATCTTGGGTGAGTTTATCGTGGGTGAGTTTATCGTTGGTGAGGTTATCGTGGGTGATTTTATCGTGGGTGAGGTAATCGTGGGTGACTTTATCGTGGGTGAGGTTATCGTGGGTGAGGTTATCGTGGGTGAAGTTATCCTGGGTGATTTTATCGTGGGTGATTTTATCTTGGTTGAGTTTATCGTGGGTGAGGTTATCGTTGGTGAGGTTATCGTGGGTGATTTTATCGTGGGTGAGGTAATCGTGGGTGACTTTATCGTGGGTGAGGTTATCGTGGGTGAGGTTATCGTGGGTGAAGTTATCCTGGGTGATTTTATCGTGGGTGACTTTATCGTGGGTGAGGTTATCGTGGGTGAGATAATCGTGGGTGAGGTTATCGTGGGTGATTTTATCAAGGGTGAGGTTATCATGGATGACTTTATCGTGGGTGATTTTATCGTGGGTGAGGTAATCGTGGGTGAGGTTATCGTGGGTGAGGTTATCGTGGGTGAGGTTATCGTGGGTGAGGTTATCGTGGGTGAGGTTATCGTGGGTGAGATTATCGTGGGTGAGATTATCGTGGGTGAGGTTATCGTGGGTGAGGTTATCGTGGGTGAGGTTATCGTGGGTGACTTTATCGTGGGTGAGGTTATCGTGGGTGAGGTTATCGTGGGTGATTTTATCGTGGGTGATTTTATCATGGGTGAGGTTATCGTGGGTGACTTTATCGTGGGTGAGGTTTTCGTGGGTGAGATTATTGTGGGTGAGGTTATCGTGGGTGAGGTTATCGTGGGTGAGGTAATCGTGGGTGAGGTTATCGTGGGTGAGGTTATCGTGGGTGATTTTATCGAGGGTGATTTTATCATGGGTGAGGTTATCGTGGGTGAGATTATCGTGGGTGAGGTTATCGTGGGTGATTTTATCGTGGGTGATTTTATTAAGGGTGAGGTTATCGTGGGTGACTTTATCGTGGGTGAGATTATCGTGGGTGAGGTTATCCTGGGTGAGGTGATCGTGGGTGAGGTAATCGTGGGTGAGGTTATCGTGGGTGATTTTATCTTGGTTGAGTTTATCGTGGGTGAGGTTATCGTTGGTGAGGTTATCGTGGGTGATTTTATCGTGGGTGAGGTAATCGTGGGTGACTTTAACGTGGGTGAGGTTATCGTGGGTGAGGTTATCGTGGGTGAGGTTATCGTGGGTGAAGTTATCCTGGGTTATTTTATCGTGGGTGACTTTATCGTGGGTGAGGTTATCGTGGGTGAGATAATCGTGGGTGAGGTTATCGTGGGTGATTTTATCAAGGGTGAGGTTATCATGGATGACTTTATCGTGGGTGATTTTATCGTGGGTGAGGTTATCGTGGGTGATTTTATCGTGGGTGATTTTATCGTGGGTGAGGTAATCGTGGGTGACTTTACCGCGGGTGAGGTTATCGTGGGTGAGGTTATCGTGCGTGAGGTTATCCTGGGTGATTTTATCGTTGGTGATTTTATCAAGGGTGAGGTTATCGTGGGTGAGGTTATCGTCGGTGAGGTTAGCGTGGGTGAGATTATCGTGGGTGAGGTTATCGTGGGTGAGGTAGTCGTGGGTGAAGTTATCGTGGGTGAGGTTATCATGGGTGATTTTATCAAGGGTGAGGTTATCGTGGGTGAGGTTATCGTAGGTGAGATTATCGTGGGTGAGGTTATCGTGGGTGACTTTATCGTGGGTGAGGTTATCGTGGGTGAGGTTATCGTGGGTGAGGTAATCGTGGGTGAGGTTATCGTGGGTGAGGTTATCGTGGGTGATTTTATCGAGGGTGATTTTATCATGGGTGAGGTTATCGTGGGTGAGATTATCGTGGGTGAGGTTATCGTGGGTGATTTTATCGTGGGTGATTTTATTAAGGGTGAGGTTATCGTGGGTGACTTTATCGTGGGTGAGATTATCGTGGGTGAGGTTATCCTGGGTGAGGTTATCGTGGGTGAGGTAATCGTGGGTGAGGTTATCGTGGGTGAGGTTATCGTGGGTGATTTTATCGAGGGTGATTTTATCATGGGTGAGGTTATCGTGGGTGAGATTATCGTGGGTGAGGTTATCGTGGGTGATTTTATCGTGGGTGATTTTATTAAGGGTGAGGTTATCGTGGGTGACTTTATCGTGGGTGAGATTATCGTGGGTGAGGTTATCCTGGGTGAGGTTATCGTGGGTGAGGTAATCGTGGGTGAGGTTATCGTGGGTGATTTTATCTTGGTTGAGTTTATCGTTGGTGAGGTTATCGTGGGTGATTTTATCGTGGGTGAGGTAATCGTGGGTGACTTTAACGTGGGTGAGGTTATCGTGGGTGAGGTTATCGTGGGTGAGGTAATCGTGGGTGAGGTTATCGTGGGTGAGGTTATCGTGGGTGATTTTATCGAGGGTGATTTTATCATGGGTGAGGTTATCGTGGGTGAGATTATCGTGGGTGAGGTTATCGTGGGTGATTTTATCGTGGGTGATTTTATTAAGGGTGAGGTTATCGTGGGTGACTTTATCGTGGGTGATTTTATCGTGGGTGATTTTATCATGGGTGAGGTTATCGTGGGTGACTTTATCGTGGGTGAGGTTTTCGTGGGTGAGATTATCGTGGGTGAGGTTATCGTGGGTGAGGTTATCGTGGGTGAGGTAATCGTGGGTGAGGTTATCGTGGGTGATTTTATCGAGGGTGATTTTATCAAGGGTGAGGTTATCGTGGGTGAGATTATCGTGTGTGAGGTTATCGTGGGTGATTTTATCGTGGGTGATTTTATCAAGGGTGAGGTTATCGTGGGTGTCTTTATCGTGGGTGAGGTTATCGTGGGTGACTTTATCGTGGGTGAGGTTATCGTGGGTGAGGTAATCGTGGGTGAGGTTATCGTGGGTGATTTTATCTTGGTTGAGTTTATCGTGGGTGAGGTTATCGTTGGTGAGGTTATCGTGGGTGATTTTATCGTGGGTGAGGTAATCGTGGGTGACTTTAACGTGGGTGAGGTTATCGTGGGTGAGGTTATCGTGGGTGAAGTTATCCTGGGTGATTTTATCGTGGGTGACTTTATCGTGGGTGAGGTTATCGTGGGTGAGATAATCGTGGGTGAGGTTATCGTGGGTGATTTTATCAAGGGTGAGGTTATCATGGATGACTTTATCGTGGGTGATTTTATCGTGGGTGAGGTAATCGTGGGTGAGGTTATCGTGGGTGAGGTTATCGTGGGTGAGGTTATCCTGGGTGATTTTATCGTGGGTGAGGTAATCGTGGGTGAGGTTATCGTGGGTGATTTTATCGTGGGTGAGGTTATCGTGGGTGAGGTTATCGTGGGTGATTTTATCAAGGATCAGGTTATCGTGGGTGACTTTATCGTGGGTGAGGTTATCGTGGGTGACTTTATCGTGGGTGAGGTTATCGTGGGTGAGGTAATCGTGGGTGAGGTTATCGTGGGTGATTTTATCTTGGGTGAGTTTATCGTGGGTGAGTTTATCGTTGGTGAGGTTATCGTGGGTGATTTTATCGTGGGTGAGGTAATCGTGGGTGACTTTATCGTGGGTGAGGTTATCGTGGGTGAGGTTATCGTGGGTGAAGTTATCCTGGGTGATTTTATCGTGGGTGATTTTATCTTGGTTGAGTTTATCGTGGGTGAGGTTATCGTTGGTGAGGTTATCGTGGGTGATTTTATCGTGGGTGAGGTAATCGTGGGTGACTTTATCGTGGGTGAGGTTATCGTGGGTGAGGTTATCGTGGGTGAAGTTATCCTGGGTGATTTTATCGTGGGTGACTTTATCGTGGGTGAGGTTATCGTGGGTGAGATAATCGTGGGTGAGGTTATCGTGGGTGATTTTATCAAGGGTGAGGTTATCATGGATGACTTTATCGTGGGTGATTTTATCGTGGGTGAGGTAATCGTGGGTGAGGTTATCGTGGGTGAGGTTATCGTGGGTGAGGTTATCGTGGGTGAGGTTATCGTGGGTGAGGTTATCGTGGGTGAGATTATCGTGGGTGAGATTATCGTGGGTGAGGTTATCGTGGGTGAGGTTATCGTGGGTGAGGTTATCGTGGGTGACTTTATCGTGGGTGAGGTTATCGTGGGTGAGGTTATCGTGGGTGATTTTATCGTGGGTGATTTTATCATGGGTGAGGTTATCGTGGGTGACTTTATCGTGGGTGAGGTTTTCGTGGGTGAGATTATTGTGGGTGAGGTTATCGTGGGTGAGGTTATCGTGGGTGAGGTAATCGTGGGTGAGGTTATCGTGGGTGAGGTTATCGTGGGTGATTTTATCGAGGGTGATTTTATCATGGGTGAGGTTATCGTGGGTGAGATTATCGTGGGTGAGGTTATCGTGGGTGATTTTATCGTGGGTGATTTTATTAAGGGTGAGGTTATCGTGGGTGACTTTATCGTGGGTGAGATTATCGTGGGTGAGGTTATCCTGGGTGAGGTGATCGTGGGTGAGGTAATCGTGGGTGAGGTTATCGTGGGTGATTTTATCTTGGTTGAGTTTATCGTGGGTGAGGTTATCGTTGGTGAGGTTATCGTGGGTGATTTTATCGTGGGTGAGGTAATCGTGGGTGACTTTAACGTGGGTGAGGTTATCGTGGGTGAGGTTATCGTGGGTGAGGTTATCGTGGGTGAAGTTATCCTGGGTTATTTTATCGTGGGTGACTTTATCGTGGGTGAGGTTATCGTGGGTGAGATAATCGTGGGTGAGGTTATCGTGGGTGATTTTATCAAGGGTGAGGTTATCATGGATGACTTTATCGTGGGTGATTTTATCGTGGGTGAGGTTATCGTGGGTGATTTTATCGTGGGTGATTTTATCGTGGGTGAGGTAATCGTGGGTGACTTTACCGCGGGTGAGGTTATCGTGGGTGAGGTTATCGTGCGTGAGGTTATCCTGGGTGATTTTATCGTTGGTGATTTTATCAAGGGTGAGGTTATCGTGGGTGAGGTTATCGTCGGTGAGGTTAGCGTGGGTGAGATTATCGTGGGTGAGGTTATCGTGGGTGAGGTAGTCGTGGGTGAAGTTATCGTGGGTGAGGTTATCATGGGTGATTTTATCAAGGGTGAGGTTATCGTGGGTGAGGTTATCGTAGGTGAGATTATCGTGGGTGAGGTTATCGTGGGTGACTTTATCGTGGGTGAGGTTATCGTGGGTGAGGTTATCGTGGGTGAGGTAATCGTGGGTGAGGTTATCGTGGGTGAGGTTATCGTGGGTGATTTTATCGAGGGTGATTTTATCATGGGTGAGGTTATCGTGGGTGAGATTATCGTGGGTGAGGTTATCGTGGGTGATTTTATCGTGGGTGATTTTATTAAGGGTGAGGTTATCGTGGGTGACTTTATCGTGGGTGAGATTATCGTGGGTGAGGTTATCCTGGGTGAGGTTATCGTGGGTGAGGTAATCGTGGGTGAGGTTATCGTGGGTGAGGTTATCGTGGGTGATTTTATCGAGGGTGATTTTATCATGGGTGAGGTTATCGTGGGTGAGATTATCGTGGGTGAGGTTATCGTGGGTGATTTTATCGTGGGTGATTTTATTAAGGGTGAGGTTATCGTGGGTGACTTTATCGTGGGTGAGATTATCGTGGGTGAGGTTATCCTGGGTGAGGTTATCGTGGGTGAGGTAATCGTGGGTGAGGTTATCGTGGGTGATTTTATCTTGGTTGAGTTTATCGTTGGTGAGGTTATCGTGGGTGATTTTATCGTGGGTGAGGTAATCGTGGGTGACTTTAACGTGGGTGAGGTTATCGTGGGTGAGGTTATCGTGGGTGAGGTTATCGTGGGTGAAGTTATCCTGGGTGATTTTATCGTGGGTGACTTTATCGTGGGTGAGGTTATCGTGGGTGAGATAATCGTGGGTGAGGTTATCGTGGGTGATTTTATCAAGGGTGAGGTTATCATGGATGACTTTATCGTGGGTGATTTTATCGTGGGTGAGGTTATCGTGGGTGATTTTATCGTGGGTGATTTTATCGTGGGTGAGGTAATCGTGGGTGACTTTACCGCGGGTGAGGTTATCGTGGGTGAGGTTATCGTGCGTGAGGTTATCCTGGGTGATTTTATCGTTGGTGATTTTATCAAGGGTGAGGTTATCGTGGGTGAGGTTATCGTCGGTGAGGTTAGCGTGGGTGAGATTATCGTGGGTGAGGTTATCGTGGGTGAGGTAGTCGTGGGTGAAGTTATCGTGGGTGAGGTTATCATGGGTGATTTTATCAAGGGTGAGGTTATCGTGGGTGAGGTTATCGTAGGTGAGATTATCGTGGGTGAGGTTATCGTGGGTGACTTTATCGTGGGTGAGGTTATCGTGGGTGAGGTTATCGTGGGTGATTTTATCGTGTGTGAGGTAATCGTGGGTGAGGTTATCGTGGGTGATTTTATCTTGGGTGAGTTTATCGTAGGTGAGTTTATCGTTGGTGAGGTTATCGTGTGTGATTTTATCGTGGTTGAGGTACTCATGGGTGACTTTATCGTGGGTGAGGTTATCCTGGGTGATTTTATCGTGGGTGATTGTATCAATGGTGAGGTTATCGTGGGTGAGGTTATCCTGGTTGATTTTATCGTGGGTGATTTTATCATGGGTGAGGTTATCGTGGGTGACTTTATCGTGGGTGAGTTTTTCGTGGGTGAGATTATCGTGGGTGAGGTTATCGTGGGTGAGGTTATCGTGGGTGAGGTAATCGTGGGTGAGGTTATCGTGGGTGAGGTTATCGTGGGTGATTTTATCGTGGGTGATTTTATCAAGGGTGAGGTTATCGTGGGTGAGATTATCGTGGGTGAGGTTATCGTGGGTGATTTTATCGTGGGTGATTTTATCAAGGGTGAGGTTATCGTGGGTGACTTTATCGTGGGTGAGGTTATCGTGGGTGATTTTATCTTGGGTGAGTTTATCGTGGGTGAGTTTATCGTTGGTGAGGTTATCGTGGGTGATTTTATCGTGGGTGAGGTAATCGTGGGTGACTTTATCGTGGGTGAGGTTATCGTGGGTGAAGTTATCGTGGGTGAAGTTATCCTGGGTGATTTTATCGTGGGTGACTTTATCGTGGGTGAGGTTATCGTGGGTGAGATAATCGTGGGTGAGGTTATCGTGGGTGATTTTATCAAGGGTGAGGTTATCATGGATGACTTTATCGTGGGTGATTTTATCGTGGGTGAGGTAATCGTGGGTGAGGTTATCGTGGGTGAGGTTATCGTGGGTGATTTTATCGTGGGTGAGTTTATCGTGGGTGAGGTTATCGTGGGTGAGGTTATCGTGGGTGAGGTTATCGTGGGTGAGGTTATCGTGGGTGAAGTTACCGTGGGTGATTTTATCGTGGGTGAGGTAATTGTGGGTGAGGTTATCATGGGTGATTTTATCGTGGGTGACTTTATCATGGGTGAGGTTATCGTGGGTGAGGTTATCGTGGGTGATTTTATCGTGGGTGATTTTGTCCAGGGTGAGGTTATCGTGGGTGACTTTATCGTGGGTGAGGTTATCGTGGGTGAGATTATCGTGGGTGAGGTTATCGTGGGTGAGGTTATCGTGGGTGATTTTATCGTGGGTGAGGTAATCGTGGGTGAGGTTATCGTGGGTGAGGTTATCGTGGGTGATTTTATCGTGGGTGATTTTGTCCAGGGTGAGGTTATCGTGGGTGACTTTATCGTGGGTGAGGTTATCGTGGGTGAGATTATCGTGGGTGAGGTTATCGTGGGTGAGGTTATCGTGCGTGATTTTATCGTGGGTGAGGTAATCGTGGGTGAGGTTATCGTGGGTGATTTTATCAAGGGTGAGGTTATCGTGGGTGACTTTATCGTGGGTGAGGTTATCGTGGGTGACTTTATCGTGGGTGAGGTTATCGTGGGTGAGGTAATCGTGGGTGATTTTATCATGGGTGATTTTATCAAGGGTGAGGTTATCGTGGGTGAGGTTATCGTGGGTGACTTTATCGTGGGTGAGGTTTTCGTGGGTGAGATTATCGTGGGTGAGGTTATCGTGGGTGAGGTTATCGTGGGTGAGGTAATCGTGGGTGAGGTTATCGTGGGTGAGGTTATCGTGGGTGATTTTATCGAGGGTGATTTTATCAAGGGTGAGGTTATCGTGGGTGAGATTATCGTGTGTGAGGTTATCGTGGGTGATTTTATCGTGGGTGATTTTATCAAGGGTGAGGTTATCGTGGGTGTCTTTATCGTGGGTGTGGTTATCGTGGGTGACTTTATCGTGGGTGAGGTTATCGTGGGTGAGGTAATCGTGGGTGAGGTTATCGTGGGTGATTTTATCTTGGTTGAGTTTATCGTGGGTGAGGTTATCGTTGGTGAGGTTATCGTGGGTGATTTTATCGTGGGTGAGGTAATCGTGGGTGACTTTAACGTGGGTGAGGTTATCGTGGGTGAGGTTATCGTGGGTGAAGTTATCCTGGGTGATTTTATCGTGGGTGACTTTATCGTGGGTGAGGTTATCGTGGGTGAGATAATCGTGGGTGAGGTTATCGTGGGTGATTTTATCAAGGGTGAGGTTATCATGGATGACTTTATCGTGGGTGATTTTATCGTGGGTGAGGTAATCGTGGGTGAGGTTATCGTGGGTGAGGTTATCGTGGGTGAGGTTATCCTGGGTGATTTTATCGTGGGTGAGGTAATCGTGGGTGAGGTTATCGTGGGTGATTTTATCGTGGGTGAGGTTATCGTGGGTGAGGTTATCGTGGGTGATTTTATCAAGGGTGAGGTTATCGTGGGTGACTTTATCGTGGGTGAGGTTATCGTGGGTGACTTTATCGTGGGTGAGGTTATCGTGGGTGAGGTAATCGTGGGTGAGGTTATCGTGGGTGATTTTATCTTGGGTGAGTTTATCGTGGGTGAGTTTATCGTTGGTGAGGTTATCGTGGGTGATTTTATCGTGGGTGAGGTAATCGTGGGTGACTTTATCGTGGGTGAGGTTATCGTGGGTGAGGTTATCGTGGGTGAAGTTATCCTGGGTGATTTTATCGTGGGTGATTTTATCTTGGTTGAGTTTATCGTGGGTGAGGTTATCGTTGGTGAGGTTATCGTGGGTGATTTTATCGTGGGTGAGGTAATCGTGGGTGACTTTATCGTGGGTGAGGTTATCGTGGGTGAGGTTATCGTGGGTGAAGTTATCCTGGGTGATTTTATCGTGGGTGACTTTATCGTGGGTGAGGTTATCGTGGGTGAGATAATCGTGGGTGAGGTTATCGTGGGTGATTTTATCAAGGGTGAGGTTATCATGGATGACTTTATCGTGGGTGATTTTATCGTGGGTGAGGTAATCGTGGGTGAGGTTATCGTGGGTGAGGTTATCGTGGGTGAGGTTATCGTGGGTGAGGTTATCGTGGGTGAGGTTATCGTGGGTGAGATTATCGTGGGTGAGATTATCGTGGGTGAGGTTATCGTGGGTGAGGTTATCGTGGGTGACTTTATCGTGGGTGAGGTTATCGTGGGTGAGGTTATCGTGGGTGATTTTATCGTGGGTGATTTTATCATGGGTGAGGTTATCGTGGGTGACTTTATCGTGGGTGAGGTTTTCGTGGGTGAGATTATGGTGGGTGAGGTTATCGTGGGTGAGGTTATCGTGGGTGAGGTAATCGTGGGTGAGGTTATCGTGGGTGAGGTTATCGTGGGTGATTTTATCGAGGGTGATTTTATCATGGGTGAGGTTATCGTGGGTGAGATTATCGTGGGTGAGGTTATCGTGGGTGATTTTATCGTGGGTGAGGTTATCGTGGGTGATTTTATCTTGGTTGAGTTTATCGTGGGTGAGGTTATCGTTGGTGAGGTTATCGTGGGTGATTTTATCGTGGGTGAGGTAATCGTGGGTGACTTTAACGTGGGTGAGGTTATCGTGGGTGAGGTTATCGTGGGTGAAGTTATCCTGGGTGATTTTATCGTGGGTGACTTTATCGTGGGTGAGGTTATCGTGTGTGAGGTTATCGTGGGTGATTTTATCGTGGGTGATTTTATCAAGGGTGAGGTTATCGTGGGTGTCTTTATCGTGGGTGAGGTTATCGTGGGTGACTTTATCGTGGGTGAGGTTATCGTGGGTGAGGTAATCGTGGGTGAGGTTATCGTGGGTGATTTTAACTTGGTTGAGTTTATCGTGGGTGAGGTTATCGTTGGTGAGGTTATCGTGGGTGATTTTATCGTGGGTGAGGTAATCGTGGGTGACTTTAACGTGGGTGAGGTTATCGTGGGTGAGGTTATCGTGGGTGAAGTTATCCTGGGTGATTTTATCGTGGGTGACTTTATCGTGGGTGAGGTTATCGTGGGTGAGATAATCGTGGGTGAGGTTATCGTGGGTGATTTTATCAAGGGTGAGGTTATCATGGATGACTTTATCGTGGGTGATTTTATCGTGGGTGAGGTAATCGTGGGTGAGGTTATCGTGGGTGAGGTTATCGTGGGTGAGGTTATCCTGGGTGATTTTATCGTGGGTGAGGTAATCGTGGGTGAGGTTATCGTGGGTGATTTTATCGTGGGTGAGGTTATCGTGGGTGAGGTTATCGTGGGTGATTTTATCAAGGGTGAGGTTATCGTGGGTGACTTTATCGTGGGTGAGGTTATCGTGGGTGACTTTATCGTGGGTGAGGTTATCGTGGGTGAGGTAATCGTGGGTGAGGTTATCGTGGGTGATTTTATCTTGGGTGAGTTTATCGTGGGTGAGTTTATCGTTGGTGAGGTTATCGTGGGTGATTTTATCGTGGGTGAGGTAATCGTGGGTGACTTTATCGTGGGTGAGGTTATCGTGGGTGAGGTTATCGTGGGTGAAGTTATCCTGGGTGATTTTATCGTGGGTGATTTTATCTTGGTTGAGTTTATCGTGGGTGAGGTTATCGTTGGTGAGGTTATCGTGGGTGATTTTATCGTGGGTGAGGTAATCGTGGGTGACTTTATCGTGGGTGAGGTTATCGTGGGTGAGGTTATCGTGGGTGAAGTTATCCTGGGTGATTTTATCGTGGGTGACTTTATCGTGGGTGAGGTTATCGTGGGTGAGATAATCGTGGGTGAGGTTATCGTGGGTGATTTTATCAAGGGTGAGGTTATCCTGGGTGAGGTTATCCTGGGTGAGGTTATCGTGGGTGAGGTTATCGTGGGTGAGGTTATCGTGGGTGATTTTATCGTGGGTGATTTTATCATGGGTGAGGCTATCATGGGTGACTTTATCGTGGGTGAGGTTTTCGTGGGTGAGATTATCGTGGGTGAGGTTATCGTGGGTGAGGTTATCGTGGGTGAGGTAATCGTGGGTGAGGTTATCGTGGGTGATTTTATCGAGGGTGATTTTATCAAGGGTGAGGTTATCGTGGGTGAGATTATCGTGTGTGAGGTTATCGTGGGTGATTTTATCGTGGGTGATTTTATCAAGGGTGAGGTTATCGTGGGTGTCTTTATCGTGGGTGATTTTATCGAGGGTGATTTTATCATGGGTGATTTTATCGTGGGTGATTTTATCATGGGTGAGGTTATCGTGGGTGACTTTATCGTGGGTGAGGTTTTCGTGGGTGAGATTATCGTGGGTGAGGTTATCGTGGGTGAGGTTATCGTGGGTGAGGTAATCGTGGGTGAGGTTATCGTGGGTGATTTTATCGAGGGTGATTTTATCAAGGGTGAGGTTATCGTGGGTGAGATTATCGTGTGTGAGGTTATCGTGGGTGATTTTATCGTGGGTGATTTTATCAAGGGTGAGGTTATCGTGGGTGTCTTTATCGTGGGTGAGGTTATCGTGGGTGACTTTATCGTGGGTGAGGTTATCGTGGGTGAGGTAATCGTGGGTGAGGTTATCGTGGGTGATTTTATCTTGGTTGAGTTTATCGTGGGTGAGGTTATCGTTGGTGAGGTTATCGTGGGTGATTTTATCGTGGGTGAGGTAATCGTGGGTGACTTTAACGTGGGTGAGGTTATCGTGGGTGAGGTTATCGTGGGTGAAGTTATCCTGGGTGATTTTATCGTGGGTGACTTTATCGTGGGTGAGGTTATCGTGGGTGAGATAATCGTGGGTGAGGTTATCGTGGGTGATTTTATCAAGGGTGAGGTTATCATGGATGACTTTATCGTGGGTGATTTTATCGTGGGTGAGGTAATCGTGGGTGAGGTTATCGTGGGTGAGGTTATCGTGGGTGAGGTTATCCTGGGTGATTTTATCGTGGGTGAGGTAATCGTGGGTGAGGTTATCGTGGGTGATTTTATCGTGGGTGAGGTTATCGTGGGTGAGGTTATCGTGGGTGATTTTATCAAGGATCAGGTTATCGTGGGTGACTTTATCGTGGGTGAGGTTATCGTGGGTGACTTTATCGTGGGTGAGGTTATCGTGGGTGAGGTAATCGTGGGTGAGGTTATCGTGGGTGATTTTATCTTGGGTGAGTTTATCGTGGGTGAGTTTATCGTTGGTGAGGTTATCGTGGGTGATTTTATCGTGGGTGAGGTAATCGTGGGTGACTTTATCGTGGGTGAGGTTATCGTGGGTGAGGTTATCGTGGGTGAAGTTATCCTGGGTGATTTTATCGTGGGTGATTTTATCTTGGTTGAGTTTATCGTGGGTGAGGTTATCGTTGGTGAGGTTATCGTGGGTGATTTTATCGTGGGTGAGGTAATCGTGGGTGACTTTATCGTGGGTGAGGTTATCGTGGGTGAGGTTATCGTGGGTGAAGTTATCCTGGGTGATTTTATCGTGGGTGACTTTATCGTGGGTGAGGTTATCGTGGGTGAGATAATCGTGGGTGAGGTTATCGTGGGTGATTTTATCAAGGGTGAGGTTATCATGGATGACTTTATCGTGGGTGATTTTATCGTGGGTGAGGTAATCGTGGGTGAGGTTATCGTGGGTGAGGTTATCGTGGGTGAGGTTATCGTGGGTGAGGTTATCGTGGGTGAGGTTATCGTGGGTGAGATTATCGTGGGTGAGATTATCGTGGGTGAGGTTATCGTGGGTGAGGTTATCGTGGGTGAGGTTATCGTGGGTGACTTTATCGTGGGTGAGGTTATCGTGGGTGAGGTTATCGTGGGTGATTTTATCGTGGGTGATTTTATCATGGGTGAGGTTATCGTGGGTGACTTTATCGTGGGTGAGGTTTTCGTGGGTGAGATTATTGTGGGTGAGGTTATCGTGGGTGAGGTTATCGTGGGTGAGGTAATCGTGGGTGAGGTTATCGTGGGTGAGGTTATCGTGGGTGATTTTATCGAGGGTGATTTTATCATGGGTGAGGTTATCGTGGGTGAGATTATCGTGGGTGAGGTTATCGTGGGTGATTTTATCGTGGGTGATTTTATTAAGGGTGAGGTTATCGTGGGTGACTTTATCGTGGGTGAGATTATCGTGGGTGAGGTTATCCTGGGTGAGGTTATCGTGGGTGAGGTAATCGTGGGTGAGGTTATCGTGGGTGATTTTATCTTGGTTGAGTTTATCGTGGGTGAGGTTATCGTTGGTGAGGTTATCGTGGGTGATTTTATCGTGGGTGAGGTAATCGTGGGTGACTTTAACGTGGGTGAGGTTATCGTGGGTGAGGTTATCGTGGGTGAGGTTATCGTGGGTGAAGTTATCCTGGGTTATTTTATCGTGGGTGACTTTATCGTGGGTGAGGTTATCGTGGGTGAGATAATCGTGGGTGAGGTTATCGTGGGTGATTTTATCAAGGGTGAGGTTATCATGGATGACTTTATCGTGGGTGATTTTATCGTGGGTGAGGTTATCGTGGGTGATTTTATCGTGGGTGATTTTATCGTGGGTGAGGTAATCGTGGGTGACTTTACCGCGGGTGAGGTTATCGTGGGTGAGGTTATCGTGCGTGAGGTTATCCTGGGTGATTTTATCGTTGGTGATTTTATCAAGGGTGAGGTTATCGTGGGTGAGGTTATCGTCGGTGAGGTTAGCGTGGGTGAGATTATCGTGGGTGAGGTTATCGTGGGTGAGGTAGTCGTGGGTGAAGTTATCGTGGGTGAGGTTATCATGGGTGATTTTATCAAGGGTGAGGTTATCGTGGGTGAGGTTATCGTAGGTGAGATTATCGTGGGTGAGGTTATCGTGGGTGACTTTATCGTGGGTGAGGTTATCGTGGGTGAGGTTATCGTGGGTGAGGTAATCGTGGGTGAGGTTATCGTGGGTGAGGTTATCGTGGGTGATTTTATCGAGGGTGATTTTATCATGGGTGAGGTTATCGTGGGTGAGATTATCGTGGGTGAGGTTATCGTGGGTGATTTTATCGTGGGTGATTTTATTAAGGGTGAGGTTATCGTGGGTGACTTTATCGTGGGTGAGATTATCGTGGGTGAGGTTATCCTGGGTGAGGTTATCGTGGGTGAGGTAATCGTGGGTGAGGTTATCGTGGGTGAGGTTATCGTGGGTGATTTTATCGAGGGTGATTTTATCATGGGTGAGGTTATCGTGGGTGAGATTATCGTGGGTGAGGTTATCGTGGGTGATTTTATCGTGGGTGATTTTATTAAGGGTGAGGTTATCGTGGGTGACTTTATCGTGGGTGAGATTATCGTGGGTGAGGTTATCCTGGGTGAGGTTATCGTGGGTGAGGTAATCGTGGGTGAGGTTATCGTGGGTGATTTTATCTTGGTTGAGTTTATCGTTGGTGAGGTTATCGTGGGTGATTTTATCGTGGGTGAGGTAATCGTGGGTGACTTTAACGTGGGTGAGGTTATCGTGGGTGAGGTTATCGTGGGTGAGGTTATCGTGGGTGAAGTTATCCTGGGTGATTTTATCGTGGGTGACTTTATCGTGGGTGAGGTTATCGTGGGTGAGATAATCGTGGGTGAGGTTATCGTGGGTGATTTTATCAAGGGTGAGGTTATCATGGATGACTTTATCGTGGGTGATTTTATCGTGGGTGAGGTTATCGTGGGTGATTTTATCGTGGGTGATTTTATCGTGGGTGAGGTAATCGTGGGTGACTTTACCGCGGGTGAGGTTATCGTGGGTGAGGTTATCGTGCGTGAGGTTATCCTGGGTGATTTTATCGTTGGTGATTTTATCAAGGGTGAGGTTATCGTGGGTGAGGTTATCGTCGGTGAGGTTAGCGTGGGTGAGATTATCGTGGGTGAGGTTATCGTGGGTGAGGTAGTCGTGGGTGAAGTTATCGTGGGTGAGGTTATCATGGGTGATTTTATCAAGGGTGAGGTTATCGTGGGTGAGGTTATCGTAGGTGAGATTATCGTGGGTGAGGTTATCGTGGGTGACTTTATCGTGGGTGAGGTTATCGTGGGTGAGGTTATCGTGGGTGATTTTATCGTGTGTGAGGTAATCGTGGGTGAGGTTATCGTGGGTGATTTTATCTTGGGTGAGTTTATCGTAGGTGAGTTTATCGTTGGTGAGGTTATCGTGTGTGATTTTATCGTGGTTGAGGTACTCATGGGTGACTTTATCGTGGGTGAGGTTATCCTGGGTGATTTTATCGTGGGTGATTGTATCAATGGTGAGGTTATCGTGGGTGAGGTTATCCTGGTTGATTTTATCGTGGGTGATTTTATCATGGGTGAGGTTATCGTGGGTGACTTTATCGTGGGTGAGTTTTTCGTGGGTGAGATTATCGTGGGTGAGGTTATCGTGGGTGAGGTTATCGTGGGTGAGGTAATCGTGGGTGAGGTTATCGTGGGTGAGGTTATCGTGGGTGATTTTATCGTGGGTGATTTTATCAAGGGTGAGGTTATCGTGGGTGAGATTATCGTGGGTGAGGTTATCGTGGGTGATTTTATCGTGGGTGATTTTATCAAGGGTGAGGTTATCGTGGGTGACTTTATCGTGGGTGAGGTTATCGTGGGTGATTTTATCTTGGGTGAGTTTATCGTGGGTGAGTTTATCGTTGGTGAGGTTATCGTGGGTGATTTTATCGTGGGTGAGGTAATCGTGGGTGACTTTATCGTGGGTGAGGTTATCGTGGGTGAAGTTATCGTGGGTGAAGTTATCCTGGGTGATTTTATCGTGGGTGACTTTATCGTGGGTGAGGTTATCGTGGGTGAGATAATCGTGGGTGAGGTTATCGTGGGTGATTTTATCAAGGGTGAGGTTATCATGGATGACTTTATCGTGGGTGATTTTATCGTGGGTGAGGTAATCGTGGGTGAGGTTATCGTGGGTGAGGTTATCGTGGGTGATTTTATCGTGGGTGAGTTTATCGTGGGTGAGGTTATCGTGGGTGAGGTTATCGTGGGTGAGGTTATCGTGGGTGAGGTTATCGTGGGTGAAGTTACCGTGGGTGATTTTATCGTGGGTGAGGTAATTGTGGGTGAGGTTATCATGGGTGATTTTATCGTGGGTGACTTTATCATGGGTGAGGTTATCGTGGGTGAGGTTATCGTGGGTGATTTTATCGTGGGTGATTTTGTCCAGGGTGAGGTTATCGTGGGTGACTTTATCGTGGGTGAGGTTATCGTGGGTGAGATTATCGTGGGTGAGGTTATCGTGGGTGAGGTTATCGTGGGTGATTTTATCGTGGGTGAGGTAATCGTGGGTGAGGTTATCGTGGGTGAGGTTATCGTGGGTGATTTTATCGTGGGTGATTTTGTCCAGGGTGAGGTTATCGTGGGTGACTTTATCGTGGGTGAGGTTATCGTGGGTGAGATTATCGTGGGTGAGGTTATCGTGGGTGAGGTTATCGTGCGTGATTTTATCGTGGGTGAGGTAATCGTGGGTGAGGTTATCGTGGGTGATTTTATCAAGGGTGAGGTTATCGTGGGTGACTTTATCGTGGGTGAGGTTATCGTGGGTGACTTTATCGTGGGTGAGGTTATCGTGGGTGAGGTAATCGTGGGTGAGGTTATCGTGGGTGATTTTATCTTGGGTGAGTTTATCGTGGGTGAGTTTATCGTTGGTGAGGTTATCGTGGGTGATTTTATCGTGGGTGAGGTAATCGTGGGTGACTTTATCGTGGGTGAGGTTATCGTGGGTGAAGTTATCCTGGGTGATTTTATCGTGGGTGATTTTATCTTGGTTGAGTTTATCGTGGGTGAGGTTATCGTTGGTGAGGTTATCGTGGGTGATTTTATCGTGGGTGAGGTAATCGTGGGTGACTTTATCGTGGGTGAGGTTATCGTGGGTGAGGTTATCGTGGGTGAAGTTATCCTGGGTGATTTTATCGTGGGTGACTTTATCGTGGGTGAGGTTATCGTGGGTGAGATAATCGTGGGTGAGGTTATCGTGGGTGATTTTATCAAGGGTGAGGTTATCATGGATGACTTTATCGTGGGTGATTTTATCGTGGGTGAGGTAATCGTGGGTGAGGTTATCGTGGGTGAGGTTATCGTGGGTGAGGTTATCGTGGGTGAGGTTATCGTGGGTGAGGTTATCGTGGGTGAGATTATCGTGGGTGAGATTATCGTGGGTGAGGTTATCGTGGGTGAGGTTATCGTGGGTGAGGTTATCGTGGGTGACTTTATCGTGGGTGAGGTTATCGTGGGTGAGGTTATCGTGGGTGATTTTATCGTGGGTGATTTTATCATGGGTGAGGTTATCGTGGGTGACTTTATCGTGGGTGAGGTTTTCGTGGGTGAGATTATTGTGGGTGAGGTTATCGTGGGTGAGGTTATCGTGGGTGAGGTAATCGTGGGTGAGGTTATCGTGGGTGAGGTTATCGTGGGTGATTTTATCGAGGGTGATTTTATCATGGGTGAGGTTATCGTGGGTGAGATTATCGTGGGTGAGGTTATCGTGGGTGATTTTATCGTGGGTGATTTTATCAAGGGTGAGGTTATCGTGGGTGTCTTTATCGTGGGTGATTTTATCAAGGGTGAGGTTATCATGGATGACTTTATCGTGGGTGATTTTATCGTGGGTGAGGTAATCGTGGGTGACTTTATCGTGGGTGAGGTTATCGTGGGTGACTTTATCGTGGGTGAGGTTATCGTGGGTGAGGTAATCGTGGGTGAGGTTATCGTGGGTGATTTTATCTTGGGTGAGTTTATCGTGGGTGAGTTTATCGTTGGTGAGGTTATCGTGGGTGATTTTATCGTGGGTGAGGTAATCGTGGGTGACTTTATCGTGGGTGAGGTTATCGTGGGTGAAGTTATCCTGGGTGATTTTATCGTGGGTGATTTTATCTTGGTTGAGTTTATCGTGGGTGAGGTTATCGTTGGTGAGGTTATCGTGGGTGATTTTATCGTGGGTGAGGTAATCGTGGGTGACTTTATCGTGGGTGAGGTTATCGTGGGTGAAGTTATCCTGGGTGATTTTATCGTGGGTGACTTTATCGTGGGTGAGGTTATCGTGGGTGAGATAATCGTGGGTGAGGTTATCGTGGGTGATTTTATCAAGGGTGAGGTTATCATGGATGACTTTATCGTGGGTGATTTTATCGTGGGTGAGGTAATCGTGGGTGAGGTTATCGTGGGTGAGGTTATCGTGGGTGAGGTTATCGTGGGTGAGGTTATCGTGGGTGAGGTTATCGTGGGTGAGATTATCGTGGGTGAGATTATCGTGGGTGAGGTTATCGTGGGTGAGGTTATCGTGGGTGAGGTTATCGTGGGTGACTTTATCGTGGGTGAGGTTATCGTGGGTGAGGTTATCGTGGGTGATTTTATCGTGGGTGATTTTATCATGGGTGAGGTTATCGTGGGTGACTTTATCGTGGGTGAGGTTTTCGTGGGTGAGATTATTGTGGGTGAGGTTATCGTGGGTGAGGTTATCGTGGGTGAGGTAATCGTGGGTGAGGTTATCGTGGGTGAGGTTATCGTGGGTGATTTTATCGAGGGTGATTTTATCATGGGTGAGGTTATCGTGGGTGAGATTATCGTGGGTGAGGTTATCGTGGGTGATTTTATCGTGGGTGATTTTATTAAGGGTGAGGTTATCGTGGGTGACTTTATCGTGGGTGAGATTATCGTGGGTGAGGTTATCCTGGGTGAGGTTATCGTGGGTGAGGTTATCGTGGGTGAGGTTATCGTGGGTGATTTTATCGTGGGTGATTTTATCATGGGTGAGGTTATCATGGGTGACTTTATCGTGGGTGAGGTTTTCGTGGGTGAGATTATCGTGGGTGAGGTTATCGTGGGTGAGGTTATCGTGGGTGAGGTAATCGTGGGTGAGGTTATCGTGGGTGATTTTATCGAGGGTGATTTTATCAAGGGTGAGGTTATCGTGGGTGAGATTATCGTGTGTGAGGTTATCGTGGGTGATTTTATCGTGGGTGATTTTATCAAGGGTGAGGTTATCGTGGGTGTCTTTATCGTGGGTGATTTTATCGAGGGTGATTTTATCATGGGTGATTTTATCGTGGGTGATTTTATCATGGGTGAGGTTATCGTGGGTGACTTTATCGTGGGTGAGGTTTTCGTGGGTGAGATTATCGTGGGTGAGGTTATCGTGGGTGAGGTTATCGTGGGTGAGGTAATCGTGGGTGAGGTTATCGTGGGTGAGGTTATCGTGGGTGATTTTATCGAGGGTGATTTTATCAAGGGTGAGGTTATCGTGGGTGAGATTATCGTGTGTGAGGTTATCGTGGGTGATTTTATCGTGGGTGATTTTATCAAGGGTGAGGTTATCGTGGGTGTCTTTATCGTGGGTGAGGTTATCGTGGGTGACTTTATCGTGGGTGAGGTTATCGTGGGTGAGGTAATCGTGGGTGAGGTTATCGTGGGTGATTTTATCTTGGTTGAGTTTATCGTGGGTGAGGTTATCGTTGGTGAGGTTATCGTGGGTGATTTTATCGTGGGTGAGGTAATCGTGGGTGACTTTAACGTGGGTGAGGTTATCGTGGGTGAGGTTATCGTGGGTGAAGTTATCCTGGGTGATTTTATCGTGGGTGACTTTATCGTGGGTGAGGTTATCGTGGGTGAGATAATCGTGGGTGAGGTTATCGTGGGTGATTTTATCAAGGGTGAGGTTATCATGGATGACTTTATCGTGGGTGATTTTATCGTGGGTGAGGTAATCGTGGGTGAGGTTATCGTGGGTGAGGTTATCGTGGGTGAGGTTATCCTGGGTGATTTTATCGTGGGTGAGGTAATCGTGGGTGAGGTTATCGTGGGTGATTTTATCGTGGGTGAGGTTATCGTGGGTGAGGTTATCGTGGGTGAGGTTATCGTGGGTGATTTTATCAAGGGTGAGGTTATCGTGGGTGACTTTATCGTGGGTGAGGTTATCGTGGGTGACTTTATCGTGGGTGAGGTTATCGTGGGTGAGGTAATCGTGGGTGAGGTTATCGTGGGTGATTTTATCTTGGGTGAGTTTATCGTGGGTGAGTTTATCGTTGGTGAGGTTATCGTGGGTGATTTTATCGTGGGTGAGGTAATCGTGGGTGACTTTATCGTGGGTGAGGTTATCGTGGGTGAGGTTATCGTGGGTGAAGTTATCCTGGGTGATTTTATCGTGGGTGATTTTATCTTGGTTGAGTTTATCGTGGGTGAGGTTATCGTTGGTGAGGTTATCGTGGGTGATTTTATCGTGGGTGAGGTAATCGTGGGTGACTTTATCGTGGGTGAGGTTATCGTGGGTGAGGTTATCGTGGGTGAAGTTATCCTGGGTGATTTTATCGTGGGTGACTTTATCGTGGGTGAGGTTATCGTGGGTGAGATAATCGTGGGTGAGGTTATCGTGGGTGATTTTATCAAGGGTGAGGTTATCATGGATGACTTTATCGTGGGTGATTTTATCGTGGGTGAGGTAATCGTGGGTGAGGTTATCGTGGGTGAGGTTATCGTGGGTGAGGTTATCTTGGGTGAGGTTATCGTGGGTGAGGTTATCGTGGGTGAGGTTATCGTGGGTGATTTTATCAAGGGTGAGGTTATCGTGGGTGACTTTATCGTGGGTGAGGTTATCGTGGGTGACTTTATCGTGGGTGAGGTTATCGTGGGTGAGGTAATCGTGGGTGAGGTTATCGTGGGTGATTTTATCTTGGGTGAGTTTATCGTGGGTGAGTTTATCGTTGGTGAGGTTATCGTGGGTGATTTTATCGTGGGTGAGGTAATCGTGGGTGACTTTATCGTGGGTGAGGTTATCGTGGGTGAGGTTATCGTGGGTGAAGTTATCCTGGGTGATTTTATCGTGGGTGATTTTATCTTGGTTGAGTTTATCGTGGGTGAGGTTATCGTTGGTGAGGTTATCGTGGGTGATTTTATCGTGGGTGAGGTAATCGTGGGTGACTTTATCGTGGGTGAGGTTATCGTGGGTGAGGTTATCGTGGGTGAAGTTATCCTGGGTGATTTTATCGTGGGTGACTTTATCGTGGGTGAGGTTATCGTGGGTGAGATAATCGTGGGTGAGGTTATCGTGGGTGATTTTATCAAGGGTGAGGTTATCATGGATGACTTTATCGTGGGTGATTTTATCGTGGGTGAGGTAATCGTGGGTGAGGTTATCGTGGGTGAGGTTATCGTGGGTGAGGTTATCGTGGGTGAGGTTATCGTGGGTGAGGTTATCGTGGGTGAGATTATCGTGGGTGAGATTATCGTGGGTGAGGTTATCGTGGGTGAGGTTATCGTGGGTGAGGTTATCGTGGGTGACTTTATCGTGGGTGAGGTTATCGTGGGTGAGGTTATCGTGGGTGATTTTATCGTGGGTGATTTTATCATGGGTGAGGTTATCGTGGGTGACTTTATCGTGGGTGAGGTTTTCGTGGGTGAGATTATGGTGGGTGAGGTTATCGTGGGTGAGGTTATCGTGGGTGAGGTTATCGTGGGTGATTTTATCGAGGGTGATTTTATCATGGGTGAGGTTATCGTGGGTGAGATTATCGTGGGTGAGGTTATCGTGGGTGATTTTATCGTGGGTGAGGTTATCGTGGGTGATTTTATCTTGGTTGAGTTTATCGTGGGTGAGGTTATCGTTGGTGAGGTTATCGTGGGTGATTTTATCGTGGGTGAGGTAATCGTGGGTGACTTTAACGTGGGTGAGGTTATCGTGGGTGAGGTTATCGTGGGTGAAGTTATCCTGGGTGATTTTATCGTGGGTGACTTTATCGTGGGTGAGGTTATCGTGTGTGAGGTTATCGTGGGTGATTTTATCGTGGGTGATTTTATCAAGGGTGAGGTTATCGTGGGTGTCTTTATCGTGGGTGAGGTTATCGTGGGTGACTTTATCGTGGGTGAGGTTATCGTGGGTGAGGTAATCGTGGGTGAGGTTATCGTGGGTGATTTTATCTTGGTTGAGTTTATCGTGGGTGAGGTTATCGTTGGTGAGGTTATCGTGGGTGATTTTATCGTGGGTGAGGTAATCGTGGGTGACTTTAACGTGGGTGAGGTTATCGTGGGTGAGGTTATCGTGGGTGAAGTTATCCTGGGTGATTTTATCGTGGGTGACTTTATCGTGGGTGAGGTTATCGTGGGTGAGATAATCGTGGGTGAGGTTATCGTGGGTGATTTTATCAAGGGTGAGGTTATCATGGATGACTTTATCGTGGGTGATTTTATCGTGGGTGAGGTAATCGTGGGTGAGGTTATCGTGGGTGAGGTTATCGTGGGTGAGGTTATCCTGGGTGATTTTATCGTGGGTGAGGTAATCGTGGGTGAGGTTATCGTGGGTGATTTTATCGTGGGTGAGGTTATCGTGGGTGAGGTTATCGTGGGTGAGGTTATCGTGGGTGATTTTATCAAGGGTGAGGTTATCGTGGGTGACTTTATCGTGGGTGAGGTTATCGTGGGTGACTTTATCGTGGGTGAGGTTATCGTGGGTGAGGTAATCGTGGGTGAGGTTATCGTGGGTGATTTTATCTTGGGTGAGTTTATCGTGGGTGAGTTTATCGTTGGTGAGGTTATCGTGGGTGATTTTATCGTGGGTGAGGTAATCGTGGGTGACTTTATCGTGGGTGAGGTTATCGTGGGTGAGGTTATCGTGGGTGAAGTTATCCTGGGTGATTTTATCGTGGGTGATTTTATCT
Organism: Phaseolus vulgaris; assembly: GCF_051622355.1. Taxonomy (NCBI): domain Eukaryota; kingdom Viridiplantae; phylum Streptophyta; class Magnoliopsida; order Fabales; family Fabaceae; genus Phaseolus; species Phaseolus vulgaris. Next base: position 187,569 of record NC_143504.1, read on the forward strand.
TGGTTGAGTTTATCGTGGGTGAGGTTATCGTTGGTGAGGTTATCGTGGGTGATTTTATCGTGGGTGAGGTAATCGTGGGTGACTTTATCGTGGGTGAGGTTATCGTGGGTGAGGTTATCGTGGGTGAAGTTATCCTGGGTGATTTTATCGTGGGTGACTTTATCGTGGGTGAGGTTATCGTGGGTGAGATAATCGTGGGTGAGGTTATCGTGGGTGATTTTATCAAGGGTGAGGTTATCATGGATGACTTTATCGTGGGTGATTTTATCGTGGGTGAGGTAATCGTGGGTGAGGTTATCGTGGGTGAGGTTATCGTGGGTGAGGTTATCTTGGGTGAGGTTATCGTGGGTGAGGTTATCGTGGGTGAGGTTATCGTGGGTGATTTTATCAAGGGTGAGGTTATCGTGGGTGACTTTATCGTGGGTGAGGTTATCGTGGGTGACTTTATCGTGGGTGAGGTTATCGTGGGTGAGGTAATCGTGGGTGAGGTTATCGTGGGTGATTTTATCTTGGGTGAGTTTATCGTGGGTGAGTTTATCGTTGGTGAGGTTATCGTGGGTGATTTTATCGTGGGTGAGGTAATCGTGGGTGACTTTATCGTGGGTGAGGTTATCGTGGGTGAGGTTATCGTGGGTGAAGTTATCCTGGGTGATTTTATCGTGGGTGATTTTATCTTGGTTGAGTTTATCGTGGGTGAGGTTATCGTTGGTGAGGTTATCGTGGGTGATTTTATCGTGGGTGAGGTAATCGTGGGTGACTTTATCGTGGGTGAGGTTATCGTGGGTGAGGTTATCGTGGGTGAAGTTATCCTGGGTGATTTTATCGTGGGTGACTTTATCGTGGGTGAGGTTATCGTGGGTGAGATAATCGTGGGTGAGGTTATCGTGGGTGATTTTATCAAGGGTGAGGTTATGATGGATGACTTTATCGTGGGTGATTTTATCGTGGGTGAGGTAATCGTGGGTGAGGTTATCGTGGGTGAGGTTATCGTGGGTGAGGTTATCGTGGGTGAGGTTATCGTGGGTGAGGTTATCGTGGGTGAGATTATCGTGGGTGAGATTATCGTGGGTGAGGTTATCGTGGGTGAGGTTATCGTGGGTGAGGTTATCGTGGGTGACTTTATCGTGGGTGAGGTTATCGTGGGTGAGGTTATCGTGGGTGATTTTATCGTGGGTGATTTTATCATGGGTGAGGTTATCGTGGGTGACTTTATCGTGGGTGAGGTTTTCGTGGGTGAGATTATGGTGGGTGAGGTTATCGTGGGTGAGGTTATCGTGGGTGAGGTAATCGTGGGTGAGGTTATCGTGGGTGAGGTTATCGTGGGTGATTTTATCGAGGGTGATTTTATCATGGGTGAGGTTATCGTGGGTGAGATTATCGTGGGTGAGGTTATCGTGGGTGATTTTATCGTGGGTGAGGTTATCGTGGGTGATTTTATCTTGGTTGAGTTTATCGCGGGTGAGGTTATCGTTGGTGAGGTTATCGTGGGTGATTTTATCGTGGGTGAGGTAATCGTGGGTGACTTTAACGTGGGTGAGGTTATCGTGGGTGAGGTTATCGTGGGTGAAGTTATCCTGGGTGATTTTATCGTGGGTGACTTTATCGTGGGTGAGGTTATCGTGTGTGAGGTTATCGTGGGTGATTTTATCGTGGGTGATTTTATCAAGGGTGAGGTTATCGTGGGTGTCTTTATCGTGGGTGAGGTTATCGTGGGTGACTTTATCGTGGGTGAGGTTATCGTGGGTGAGGTAATCGTGGGTGAGGTTATCGTGGGTGATTTTATCTTGGTTGAGTTTATCGTGGGTGAGGTTATCGTTGGTGAGGTTATCGTGGGTGATTTTATCGTGGGTGAGGTAATCGTGGGTGACTTTAACGTGGGTGAGGTTATCGTGGGTGAGGTTATCGTGGGTGAAGTTATCCTGGGTGATTTTATCGTGGGTGACTTTATCGTGGGTGAGGTTATCGTGGGTGAGATAATCGTGGGTGAGGTTATCGTGGGTGATTTTATCAAGGGTGAGGTTATCATGGATGACTTTATCGTGGGTGATTTTATCGTGGGTGAGGTAATCGTGGGTGAGGTTATCGTGGGTGAGGTTATCGTGGGTGAGGTTATCCTAGGTGATTTTATCGTGGGTGAGGTAATCGTGGGTGAGGTTATCGTGGGTGATTTTATCGTGGGTGAGGTTATCGTGGGTGAGGTTATCGTGGGTGATTTTATCAAGGGTGAGGTTATCGTGGGTGACTTTATCGTGGGTGAGGTTATCGTGGGTGACTTTATCGTGGGTGAGGTTATCGTGGGTGAGGTAATCGTGGGTGAGGTTATCGTGGGTGATTTTATCTTGGGTGAGTTTATCGTGGGTGAGTTTATCGTTGGTGAGGTTATCGTGGGTGATTTTATCGTGGGTGAGGTAATCGTGGGTGACTTTATCGTGGGTGAGGTTATCGTGGGTGAGGTTATCGTGGGTGAAGTTATCCTGGGTGATTTTATCGTGGGTGATTTTATCTTGGTTGAGTTTATCGTGGGTGAGGTTATCGTTGGTGAGGTTATCGTGGGTGATTTTATCGTGGGTGAGGTAATCGTGGGTGACTTTATCGTGGGTGAGGTTATCGTGGGTGAGGTTATCGTGGGTGAAGTTATCCTGGGTGATTTTATCGTGGGTGACTTTATCGTGGGTGAGGTTATCGTGGGTGAGATAATCGTGGGTGAGGTTATCGTGGGTGATTTTATCAAGGGTGAGGTTATCATGGATGACTTTATCGTGGGTGAGGTAATCGTGGGTGAGGTTATCGTGGGTGAGGTTATCGTGGGTGAGGTTATCGTGGGTGAGGTTATCGTGGGTGAGGTTATCGTGGGTGAGATTATCGTGGGTGAGATTATCGTGGGTGAGGTTATCGTGGGTGAGGTTATCGTGGGTGAGGTTATCGTGGGTGACTTTATCGTGGGTGAGGTTATCGTGGGTGAGGTTATCGTGGGTGATTTTATCGTGGGTGATTTTATCATGGGTGAGGTTATCGTGGGTGACTTTATCGTGGGTGAGGTTTTCGTGGGTGAGATTATTGTGGGTGAGGTTATCGTGGGTGAGGTTATCGTGGGTGAGGTAATCGTGGGTGAGGTTATCGTGGGTGAGGTTATCGTGGGTGATTTTATCGAGGGTGATTTTATCATGGGTGAGGTTATCGTGGGTGAGATTATCGTGGGTGAGGTTATCGTGGGTGATTTTATCGTGGGTGATTTTATTAAGGGTGAGGTTATCGTGGGTGACTTTATCGTGGGTGAGATTATCGTGGGTGAGGTTATCCTGGGTGAGGTTATCGTGGGTGAGGTTATCGTGGGTGAGGTTATCGTGGGTGATTTTATCGTGGGTGATTTTATCATGGGTGAGGCTATCATGGGTGACTTTATCGTGGGTGAGGTTTTCGTGGGTGAGATTATCGTGGGTGAGGTTATCGTGGGTGAGGTTATCGTGGGTGAGGTAATCGTGGGTGAGGTTATCGTGGGTGATTTTATCGAGGGTGATTTTATCAAGGGTGAGGTTATCGTGGGTGAGATTATCGTGTGTGAGGTTATCGTGGGTGATTTTATCGTGGGTGATTTTATCAAGGGTGAGGTTATCGTGGGTGTCTTTATCGTGGGTGATTTTATCGAGGGTGATTTTATCATGGGTGATTTTATCGTGGGTGATTTTATCATGGGTGAGGTTATCGTGGGTGACTTTATCGTGGGTGAGGTTTTCGTGGGTGAGATTATCGTGGGTGAGGTTATCGTGGGTGAGGTTATCGTGGGTGAGGTAATCGTGGGTGAGGTTATCGTGGGTGATTTTATCGAGGGTGATTTTATCAAGGGTGAGGTTATCGTGGGTGAGATTATCGTGTGTGAGGTTATCGTGGGTGATTTTATCGTGGGTGATTTTATCAAGGGTGAGGTTATCGTGGGTGTCTTTATCGTGGGTGAGGTTATCGTGGGTGACTTTATCGTGGGTGAGGTTATCGTGGGTGAGGTAATCGTGGGTGAGGTTATCGTGGGTGATTTTATCTTGGTTGAGTTTATCGTGGGTGAGGTTATCGTTGGTGAGGTTATCGTGGGTGATTTTATCGTGGGTGAGGTAATCGTGGGTGACTTTAACGTGGGTGAGGTTATCGTGGGTGAGGTTATCGTGGGTGAAGTTATCCTGGGTGATTTTATCGTGGGTGACTTTATCGTGGGTGAGGTTATCGTGGGTGAGATAATCGTGGGTGAGGTTATCGTGGGTGATTTTATCAAGGGTGAGGTTATCATGGATGACTTTATCGTGGGTGATTTTATCGTGGGTGAGGTAATCGTGGGTGAGGTTATCGTGGGTGAGGTTATCGTGGGTGAGGTTATCCTGGGTGATTTTATCGTGGGTGAGGTAATCGTGGGTGAGGTTATCGTGGGTGATTTTATCGTGGGTGAGGTTATCGTGGGTGAGGTTATCGTGGGTGATTTTATCAAGGATGAGGTTATCGTGGGTGACTTTATCGTGGGTGAGGTTATCGTGGGTGACTTTATCGTGGGTGAGGTTATCGTGGGTGAGGTAATCGTGGGTGAGGTTATCGTGGGTGATTTTATCTTGGGTGAGTTTATCGTGGGTGAGTTTATCGTTGGTGAGGTTATCGTGGGTGATTTTATCGTGGGTGAGGTAATCGTGGGTGACTTTATCGTGGGTGAGGTTATCGTGGGTGAGGTTATCGTGGGTGAAGTTATCCTGGGTGATTTTATCGTGGGTGATTTTATCTTGGTTGAGTTTATCGTGGGTGAGGTTATCGTTGGTGAGGTTATCGTGGGTGATTTTATCGTGGGTGAGGTAATCGTGGGTGACTTTATCGTGGGTGAGGTTATCGTGGGTGAGGTTATCGTGGGTGAAGTTATCCTGGGTGATTTTATCGTGGGTGACTTTATCGTGGGTGAGGTTATCGTGGGTGAGATAATCGTGGGTGAGGTTATCGTGGGTGATTTTATCAAGGGTGAGGTTATCATGGATGACTTTATCGTGGGTGATTTTATCGTGGGTGAGGTAATCGTGGGTGAGGTTATCGTGGGTGAGGTTATCGTGGGTGAGGTTATCGTGGGTGAGGTTATCGTGGGTGAGGTTATCGTGGGTGAGGTTATCGTGGGTGAGATTATCGTGGGTGAGATTATCGTGGGTGAGGTTATCGTGGGTGAGGTTATCGTGGGTGAGGTTATCGTGGGTGACTTTATCGTGGGTGAGGTTATCGTGGGTGAGGTTATCGTGGGTGATTTTATCGTGGGTGATTTTATCGTGGGTGATTTTATCATGGGTGAGGTTATCGTGGGTGACTTTATCGTGGGTGAGGTTTTCGTGGGTGAGATTATTGTGGGTGAGGTTATCGTGGGTGAGGTTATCGTGGGTGAGGTAATCGTGGGTGAGGTTATCGTGGGTGAGGTTATCGTGGGTGATTTTATCGAGGGTGATTTTATCATGGGTGAGGTTATCGTGGGTGAGATTATCGTGGGTGAGGTTATCGTGGGTGATTTTATCGTGGGTGATTTTATTAAGGGTGAGGTTATCGTGGGTGACTTTATCGTGGGTGAGATTATCGTGGGTGAGGTTATCCTGGGTGAGGTTATCGTGGGTGAGGTAATCGTGGGTGAGGTTATCGTGGGTGATTTTATCTTGGTTGAGTTTATCGTGGGTGAGGTTATCGTTGGTGAGGTTATCGTGGGTGATTTTATCGTGGGTGAGGTAATCGTGGGTGACTTTAACGTGGGTGAGGTTATCGTGGGTGAGGTTATCGTGGGTGAGGTTATCGTGGGTGAAGTTATCCTGGGTGATTTTATCGTGGGTGACTTTATCGTGGGTGAGGTTATCGTGGGTGAGAAAATCGTGGGTGAGGTTATCGTGGGTGATTTTATCAAGGGTGAGGTTATCATGGATGACTTTATCGTGGGTGATTTTATCGTGGGTGAGGTTATCGTGGGTGATTTTATCGTGGGTGATTTTATTGTGGGTGAGGTAATCGTGGGTGACTTTACCGCGGGTGAGGTTATCGTGGGTGAGGTTATCGTGCGTGAGGTTATCCTGGGTGATTTTATCGTTGGTGATTTTATCAAGGGTGAGGTTATCGTGGGTGAGGTTATCGTCGGTGAGGTTAGCGTGGGTGAGATTATCGTGGGTGAGGTTATCGTGGGTGAGGTAGTCGTGGGTGAAGTTATCGTGGGTGAGGTTATCATGGGTGATTTTATCAAGGGTGAGGTTATCGTGGGTGAGGTTATCGTAGGTGAGATTATCGTGGGTGAGGTTATCGTGGGTGACTTTATCGTGGGTGAGGTTATCGTGGGTGAGGTTATCGTGGGTGATTTTATCGTGTGTGAGGTAATCGTGGGTGAGGTTATCGTGGGTGATTTTATCTTGGGTGAGTTTATCGTAGGTGAGTTTATCGTTGGTGAGGTTATCGTGTGTGATTTTATCGTGGTTGAGGTACTCATGGGTGACTTTATCGTGGGTGAGGTTATCCTGGGTGATTTTATCGTGGGTGATTGTATCAATGGTGAGGTTATCGTGGGTGAGGTTATCCTGGTTGATTTTATCGTGGGTGATTTTATCATGGGTGAGGTTATCGTGGGTGACTTTATCGTGGGTGAGTTTTTCGTGGGTGAGATTATCGTGGGTGAGGTTATCGTGGGTGAGGTTATCGTGGGTGAGGTAATCGTGGGTGAGGTTATCGTGGGTGATTTTATCGTGGGTGATTTTATCAAGGGTGAGGTTATCGTGGGTGAGATTATCGTGGGTGAGGTTATCGTGGGTGATTTTATCGTGGGTGATTTTATCAAGGGTGAGGTTATCGTGGGTGACTTTATCGTGGGTGAGGTTATCGTGGGTGATTTTATCTTGGGTGAGTTTATCGTGGGTGAGTTTATCGTTGGTGAGGTTATCGTGGGTGATTTTATCGTGGGTGAGGTAATCGTGGGTGACTTTATCGTGGGTGAGGTTATCGTGGGTGAGGTTATCGTGGGTGAAGTTATCCTGGGTGATTTTATCGTGGGTGACTTTATCGTGGGTGAGGTTATCGTGGGTGAGATAATCGTGGGTGAGGTTATCGTGGGTGATTTTATCAAGGGTGAGGTTATCATGGATGACTTTATCGTGGGTGATTTTATCGTGGGTGAGGTAATCGTGGGTGAGGTTATCGTGGGTGAGGTTATCGTGGGTGATTTTATCGTGGGTGAGGTAATCGTGGGTGAGGTTATCGTGGGTGATTTTATCGTGGGTGAGTTTATCGTGGGTGAGGTTATCGTGGGTGAGGTTATCGTGGGTGAGGTTATCGTGGGTGAGGTTATCGTGGGTGAAGTTACCGTGGGTGATTTTATCGTGGGTGAGGTAATTGTGGGTGAGGTTATCATGGGTGATTTTATCGTGGGTGACTTTATCATGGGTGAGGTTATCGTGGGTGAGGTTATCGTGGGTGATTTTATCGTGGGTGATTTTGTCCAGGGTGAGGTTATCGTGGGTGACTTTATCGTGGGTGAGGTTATCGTGGGTGAGATTATCGTGGGTGAGGTTATCGTGGGTGAGGTTATCGTGGGTGATTTTATCGTGGGTGAGGTAATCGTGGGTGAGGTTATCGTGGGTGAGGTTATCGTGGGTGATTTTATCGTGGGTGATTTTGTCCAGGGTGAGGTTATCGTGGGTGACTTTATCGTGGGTGAGGTTATCGTGGGTGAGATTATCGTGGGTGAGGTTATCGTGGGTGAGGTTATCGTGGGTGATTTTATCGTGGGTGAGGTAATCGTGGGTGAGGTTATCGTGGGTGATTTTATCAAGGGTGAGGTTATCGTGGGTGACTTTATCGTGGGTGAGGTTATCGTGGGTGACTTTATCGTGGGTGAGGTTATCGTGGGTGAGGTAATCGTGGGTGAGGTTATCGTGGGTGATTTTATCTTGGGTGAGTTTATCGTGGGTGAGTTTATCGTTGGTGAGGTTATCGTGGGTGATTTTATCGTGGGTGAGGTAATCGTGGGTGACTTTATCGTGGGTGAGGTTATCGTGGGTGAAGTTATCCTGGGTGATTTTATCGTGGGTGATTTTATCTTGGTTGAGTTTATCGTGGGTGAGGTTATCGTTGGTGAGGTTATCGTGGGTGATTTTATCGTGGGTGAGGTAATCGTGGGTGACTTTATCGTGGGTGAGGTTATCGTGGGTGAGGTTATCGTGGGTGAAGTTATCCTGGGTGATTTTATCGTGGGTGACTTTATCGTGGGTGAGGTTATCGTGGGTGAGATAATCGTGGGTGAGGTTATCGTGGGTGATTTTATCAAGGGTGAGGTTATCATGGATGACTTTATCGTGGGTGATTTTATCGTGGGTGAGGTAATCGTGGGTGAGGTTATCGTGGGTGAGGTTATCGTGGGTGAGGTTATCGTGGGTGAGGTTATCGTGGGTGAGATTATCGTGGGTGAGATTATCGTGGGTGAGGTTATCGTGGGTGAGGTTATCGTGGGTGAGGTTATCGTGGGTGACTTTATCGTGGGTGAGGTTATCGTGGGTGAGGTTATCGTGGGTGATTTTATCGTGGGTGATTTTATCATGGGTGAGGTTATCGTGGGTGACTTTATCGTGGGTGAGGTTTTCGTGGGTGAGATTATTGTGGGTGAGGTTATCGTGGGTGAGGTTATCGTGGGTGAGGTAATCGTGGGTGAGGTTATCGTGGGTGAGGTTATCGTGGGTGATTTTATCGAGGGTGATTTTATCATGGGTGAGGTTATCGTGGGTGAGATTATCGTGGGTGAGGTTATCGTGGGTGATTTTATCGTGGGTGATTTTATTAAGGGTGAGGTTATCGTGGGTGACTTTATCGTGGGTGAGATTATCGTGGGTGAGGTTATCCTGGGTGAGGTTATCGTGGGTGAGGTTATCGTGGGTGAGGTTATCGTGGGTGATTTTATCGTGGGTGATTTTATCATGGGTGAGGTTATCATGGGTGACTTTATCGTGGGTGAGGTTTTCGTGGGTGAGATTATCGTGGGTGAGGTTATCGTGGGTGAGGTTATCGTGGGTGAGGTAATCGTGGGTGAGGTTATCGTGGGTGATTTTATCGAGGGTGATTTTATCAAGGGTGAGGTTATCGTGGGTGAGATTATCGTGTGTGAGGTTATCGTGGGTGATTTTATCGTGGGTGATTTTATCAAGGGTGAGGTTATCGTGGGTGTCTTTATCGTGGGTGATTTTATCGAGGGTGATTTTATCATGGGTGATTTTATCGTGGGTGATTTTATCATGGGTGAGGTTATCGTGGGTGACTTTATCGTGGGTGAGGTTTTCGTGGGTGAGATTATCGTGGGTGAGGTTATCGTGGGTGAGGTTATCGTGGGTGAGGTAATCGTGGGTGAGGTTATCGTGGGTGAGGTTATCATGGGTGATTTTATCGAGGGTGATTTTATCAAGGGTGAGGTTATCGTGGGTGAGATTATCGTGTGTGAGGTTATCGTGGGTGATTTTATCGTGGGTGATTTTATCAAGGGTGAGGTTATCGTGGGTGTCTTTATCGTGGGTGAGGTTATCGTGGGTGACTTTATCGTGGGTGAGGTTATCGTGGGTGAGGTAATCGTGGGTGAGGTTATCGTGGGTGATTTTATCTTGGTTGAGTTTATCGTGGGTGAGGTTATCGTTGGTGAGGTTATCGTGGGTGATTTTATCGTGGGTGAGGTAATCGTGGGTGACTTTAACGTGGGTGAGGTTATCGTGGGTGAGGTTATCGTGGGTGAAGTTATCCTGGGTGATTTTATCGTGGGTGACTTTATCGTGGGTGAGGTTATCGTGGGTGAGATAATCGTGGGTGAGGTTATCGTGGGTGATTTTATCAAGGGTGAGGTTATCATGGATGACTTTATCGTGGGTGATTTTATCGTGGGTGAGGTAATCGTGGGTGAGGTTATCGTGGGTGAGGTTATCGTGGGTGAGGTTATCCTGGGTGATTTTATCGTGGGTGAGGTAATCGTGGGTGAGGTTATCGTGGGTGATTTTATCGTGGGTGAGGTTATCGTGGGTGAGGTTATCGTGGGTGATTTTATCAAGGGTGAGGTTATCGTGGGTGACTTTATCGTGGGTGAGGTTATCGTGGGTGACTTTATCGTGGGTGAGGTTATCGTGGGTGAGGTAATCGTGGGTGAGGTTATCGTGGGTGATTTTATCTTGGGTGAGTTTATCGTGGGTGAGTTTATCGTTGGTGAGGTTATCGTGGGTGATTTTATCGTGGGTGAGGTAATCGTGGGTGACTTTATCGTGGGTGAGGTTATCGTGGGTGAGGTTATCGTGGGTGAAGTTATCCTGGGTGATTTTATCGTGGGTGATTTTATCTTGGTTGAGTTTATCATGGGTGAGGTTATCGTTGGTGAGGTTATCGTGGGTGATTTTATCGTGGGTGAGGTAATCGTGGGTGACTTTATCGTGGGTGAGGTTATCGTGGGTGAGGTTATCGTGGGTGAAGTTATCCTGGGTGATTTTATCGTGGGTGACTTTATCGTGGGTGAGGTTATCGTGGGTGAGATAATCGTGGGTGAGGTTATCGTGGGTGATTTTATCAAGGGTGAGGTTATCATGGATGACTTTATCGTGGGTGATTTTATCGTGGGTGAGGTAATCGTGGGTGAGGTTATCGTGGGTGAGGTTATCGTGGGTGAGGTTATCGTGGGTGAGGTTATCGTGGGTGAGGTTATCGTGGGTGAGATTATCGTGGGTGAGATTATCGTGGGTGAGGTTATCGTGGGTGAGGTTATCGTGGGTGAGGTTATCGTGGGTGACTTTATCGTGGGTGAGGTTATCGTGGGTGAGGTTATCGTGGGTGATTTTATCGTGGGTGATTTTATCATGGGTGAGGTTATCGTGGGTGACTTTATCGTGGGTGACTTTATCGTGGGTGAGGTTTTCGTGGGTGAGATTATTGTGGGTGAGGTTATCGTGGGTGAGGTTATCGTGGGTGAGGTAATCGTGGGTGAGGTTATCGTGGGTGAGGTTATCGTGGGTGATTTTATCGAGGGTGATTTTATCATGGGTGAGGTTATCGTGGGTGAGATTATCGTGGGTGAGGTTATCGTGGGTGATTTTATCGTGGGTGATTTTATTAAGGGTGAGGTTATCGTGGGTGACTTTATCGTGGGTGAGATTATCGTGGGTGAGGTTATCCTGGGTGAGGTTATCGTGGGTGAGGTTATCGTGGGTGAGGTTATCGTGGGTGATTTTATCGTGGGTGATTTTATCATGGGTGAGGTTATCATGGGTGACTTTATCGTGGGTGAGGTTTTCGTGGGTGAGATTATCGTGAGTGAGGTTATCGTGGGTGAGGTTATCGTGGGTGAGGTAATCGTGGGTGAGGTTATCGTGGGTGATTTTATCGAGGGTGATTTTATCAAGGGTGAGGTTATCGTGGGTGAGATTATCGTGTGTGAGGTTATCGTGGGTGATTTTATCGTGGGTGATTTTATCAAGGGTGAGGTTATCGTGGGTGTCTTTATCGTGGGTGATTTTATCGAGGGTGATTTTATCATGGGTGATTTTATCGTGGGTGATTTTATCATGGGTGAGGTTATCGTGGGTGACTTTATCGTGGGTGAGGTTTTCGTGGGTGAGATTATCGTGGGTGAGGTTATCGTGGGTGAGGTTATCGTGGGTGAGGTAATCGTGGGTGAGGTTATCGTGGGTGAGGTTATCGTGGGTGATTTTATCGAGGGTGATTTTATCAAGGGTGAGGTTATCGTGGGTGAGATTATCGTGTGTGAGGTTATCGTGGGTGATTTTATCGTGGGTGATTTTATCAAGGGTGAGGTTATCGTGGGTGTCTTTATCGTGGGTGAGGTTATCGTGGGTGACTTTATCGTGGGTGAGGTTATCGTGGGTGAGGTAATCGTGGGTGAGGTTATCGTGGGTGATTTTATCTTGGTTGAGTTTATCGTGGGTGAGGTTATCGTTGGTGAGGTTATCGTGGGTGATTTTATCGTGGGTGAGGTAATCGTGGGTGACTTTAACGTGGGTGAGGTTATCGTGGGTGATTTTATCGTGGGTGATTTTATTAAGGGTGAGGTTATCGTGGGTGACTTTATCGTGGGTGAGATTATCGTGGGTGAGATAATCGTGGGTGAGGTTATCGTGGGTGATTTTATCAAGGGTGAGGTTATCATGGATGACTTTATCGTGGGTGATTTTATCGTGGGTGAGGTAATCGTGGGTGAGGTTATCGTGGGTGAGGTTATCGTGGGTGAGGTTATCCTGGGTGATTTTATCGTGGGTGAGGTAATCGTGGGTGAGGTTATCGTGGGTGATTTTATCGTGGGTGAGGTTATCGTGGGTGAGGTTATCGTGGGTGATTTTATCAAGGGTGAGGTTATCGTGGGTGACTTTATCGTGGGTGAGGTTATCGTGGGTGACTTTATCGTGGGTGAGGTTATCGTGGGTGAGGTAATCGTGGGTGAGGTTATCGTGGGTGATTTTATCTTGGGTGAGTTTATCGTGGGTGAGTTTATCGTTGGTGAGGTTATCGTGGGTGATTTTATCGTGGGTGAGGTAATCGTGGGTGACTTTATCGTGGGTGACTTTATCGTGGGTGAGGTTATCGTGGGTGAGGTTATCGTGGGTGAAGTTATCCTGGGTGATTTTATCGTGGGTGATTTTATCTTGGTTGAGTTTATCGTGGGTGAGGTTATCGTTGGTGAGGTTATCGTGGGTGATTTTATCGTGGGTGAGGTAATCGTGGGTGACTTTATCGTGGGTGAGGTTATCGTGGGTGAGGTTATCGTGGGTGAAGTTATCCTGGGTGATTTTATCGTGGGTGACTTTATCGTGGGTGAGGTTATCGTGGGTGAGATAATCGTGGGTGAGGTTATCGTGGGTGATTTTATCAAGGGTGAGGTTATCATGGATGACTTTATCGTGGGTGATTTTATCGTGGGTGAGGTAATCGTGGGTGAGGTTATCGTGGGTGAGGTTATCGTGGGTGAGGTTATCGTGGGTGAGGTTATCGTGGGTGAGGTTATCGTGGGTGAGATTATCGTGGGTGAGATTATCGTGGGTGAGGTTATCGTGGGTGAGGTTATCGTGGGTGAGGTTATCGTGGGTGACTTTATCGTGGGTGAGGTTATCGTGGGTGACTTTATCGTGGGTGAGGTTATCGTGGGTGAGGTAATCGTGGGTGAGGTTATCGTGGGTGATTTTATCTTGGGTGAGTTTATCGTGGGTGAGTTTATCGTTGGTGAGGTTATCGTGGGTGATTTTATCGTGGGTGAGGTAATCGTGGGTGACTTTATCGTGGGTGACTTTATCGTGGGTGAGGTTATCGTGGGTGAGGTTATCGTGGGTGAAGTTATCCTGGGTGATTTTATCGTGGGTGATTTTATCTTGGTTGAGTTTATCGTGGGTGAGGTTATCGTTGGTGAGGTTATCGTGGGTGATTTTATCGTGGGTGAGGTAATCGTGGGTGACTTTATCGTGGGTGAGGTTATCGTGGGTGAGGTTATCGTGGGTGAAGTTATCCTGGGTGATTTTATCGTGGGTGACTTTATCGTGGGTGAGGTTATCGTGGGTGAGATAATCGTGGGTGAGGTTATCGTGGGTGATTTTATCAAGGGTGAGGTTATCATGGATGACTTTATCGTGGGTGATTTTATCGTGGGTGAGGTAATCGTGGGTGAGGTTATCGTGGGTGAGGTTATCGTGGGTGAGGTTATCGTGGGTGAGGTTATCGTGGGTGAGGTTATCGTGGGTGAGATTATCGTGGGTGAGATTATCGTGGGTGAGGTTATCGTGGGTGAGGTTATCGTGGGTGAGGTTATCGTGGGTGACTTTATCGTGGGTGAGGTTATCGTGGGTGATTTTATCGTGGGTGAGGTTATCGTGGGTGACTTTATCGTGGGTGAGGTTTTCGTGGGTGAGGTTATCGTGGGTGAAGTTATCCTGGGTGATTTTATCGTGGGTGACTTTATCGTGGGTGAGGTTATCGTGGGTGAGATAATCGTGGGTGAGGTTATCGTGGGTGATTTTATCAAGGGTGAGGTTATCATGGATGACTTTATCGTGGGTGATTTTATCGTGGGTGAGGTTATCGTGGGTGAGGTTATCGTGGGTGAGGTTATCGTGGGTGAGATTATCGTGGGTGAGATTATCGTGGGTGAGGTTATCGTGGGTGAGGTTATCGTGGGTGAGGTTATCGTGGGTGACTTTATCGTGGGTGAGGTTATCGTGGGTGACTTTATCGTGGGTGAGGTTATCGTGGGTGAGGTAATCGTGGGTGAGGTTATCGTGGGTGATTTTATCTTGGGTGAGTTTATCGTGGGTGAGTTTATCGTTGGTGAGGTTATCGTGGGTGATTTTATCGTGGGTGAGGTAATCGTGGGTGACTTTATCGTGGGTGACTTTATCGTGGGTGAGGTTATCGTGGGTGAGGTTATCGTGGGTGAAGTTATCCTGGGTGATTTTATCGTGGGTGATTTTATCTTGGTTGAGTTTATCGTGGGTGAGGTTATCGTTGGTGAGGTTATCGTGGGTGATTTTATCGTGGGTGAGGTAATCGTGGGTGACTTTATCGTGGGTGAGGTTATCGTGGGTGAGGTTATCGTGGGTGAAGTTATCCTGGGTGATTTTATCGTGGGTGACTTTATCGTGGGTGAGGTTATCGTGGGTGAGATAATCGTGGGTGAGGTTATCGTGGGTGATTTTATCAAGGGTGAGGTTATCATGGATGACTTTATCGTGGGTGATTTTATCGTGGGTGAGGTAATCGTGGGTGAGGTTATCGTGGGTGAGGTTATCGTGGGTGAGGTTATCGTGGGTGAGGTTATCGTGGGTGAGGTTATCGTGGGTGAGATTATCGTGGGTGAGATTATCGTGGGTGAGGTTATCGTGGGTGAGGTTATCGTGGGTGAGGTTATCGTGGGTGACTTTATCGTGGGTGAGGTTATCGTGGGTGATTTTATCGTGGGTGAGGTTATCGTGGGTGACTTTATCGTGGGTGAGGTTTTCGTGGGTGAGGTTTTCGTGGGTGAGATTATTGTGGGTGAGGTTATCGTGGGTGAGGTTATCGTGGGTGAGGTAATCGTGGGTGAGGTTATCGTGGGTGAGGTTATCGTGGGTGATTTTATCGAGGGTGATTTTATCATGGGTGAGGTTATCGTGGGTGAGATTATCGTGGGTGAGGTTATCGTGGGTGATTTTATCGTGGGTGATTTTATTAAGGGTGAGGTTATCGTGGGTGACTTTATCGTGGGTGAGATTATCGTGGGTGAGGTTATCCTGGGTGAGGTTATCGTGGGTGAGGTTATCGTGGGTGAGGTTATCGTGGGTGATTTTATCGTGGGTGATTTTATCATGGGTGAGGTTATCATGGGTGACTTTATCGTGGGTGAGGTTTTCGTGGGTGAGATTATCGTGGGTGAGGTTATCGTGGGTGAGGTTATCGTGGGTGAGGTTATCGTGGGTGATTTTATCGAGGGTGATTTTATCAAGGGTGAGGTTATCGTGGGTGAGATTATCGTGTGTGAGGTTATCGTGGGTGATTTTATCGTGGGTGATTTTATCAAGGGTGAGGTTATCGTGGGTGTCTTTATCGTGGGTGATTTTATCGAGGGTGATTTTATCATGGGTGATTTTATCGTGGGTGATTTTATCATGGGTGAGGTTATCGTGGGTGACTTTATCGTGGGTGAGGTTTTCGTGGGTGAGATTATCGTGGGTGAGGTTATCGTGGGTGAGGTTATCGTGGGTGAGGTAATCGTGGGTGAGGTTATCGTGGGTGAGGTTATCGTGGGTGATTTTATCGAGGGTGATTTTATCAAGGGTGAGGTTATCGTGGGTGAGATTATCGTGTGTGAGGTTATCGTGGGTGATTTTATCGTGGGTGATTTTATCAAGGGTGAGGTTATCGTGGGTGTCTTTATCGTGGGTGAGGTTATCGTGGGTGACTTTATCGTGGGTGAGGTTATCGTGGGTGAGGTAATCGTGGGTGAGGTTATCGTGGGTGATTTTATCTTGGTTGAGTTTATCGTGGGTGAGGTTATCGTTGGTGAGGTTATCGTGGGTGATTTTATCGTGGGTGAGGTAATCGTGGGTGACTTTAACGTGGGTGAGGTTATCGTGGGTGAGGTTATCGTGGGTGAAGTTATCCTGGGTGATTTTATCGTGGGTGACTTTATCGTGGGTGAGGTTATCGTGGGTGAGATAATCGTGGGTGAGGTTATCGTGGGTGATTTTATCAAGGGTGAGGTTATCATGGATGACTTTATCGTGGGTGAGGTAATCGTGGGTGAGGTTATCGTGGGTGAGGTTATCGTGGGTGAGGTTATCCTGGGTGAAGTTACCGTGGGTGATTTTATCGTGGGTGAGGTAATTGTGGGTGAGGTTATCGTGGGTGAGGTTATCGTGGGTGATTTTATCGAGGGTGATTTTATCATGGGTGAGGTTATCGTGGGTGAGATTATCGTGGGTGAGGTTATCGTGGGTGATTTTATCGTG
Source organism: Phaseolus vulgaris (assembly GCF_051622355.1). Classification (NCBI taxonomy): domain Eukaryota; kingdom Viridiplantae; phylum Streptophyta; class Magnoliopsida; order Fabales; family Fabaceae; genus Phaseolus; species Phaseolus vulgaris. The sequence goes on from NC_143504.1 coordinate 204,041, forward strand.
GGTGATTTTATTAAGGGTGAGGTTATCGTGGGTGACTTTATCGTGGGTGAGATTATCGTGGGTGAGGTTATCCTGGGTGAGGTTATCGTGGGTGAGGTTATCGTGGGTGAGGTTATCGTGGGTGATTTTATCGTGGGTGATTTTATCATGGGTGAGGTTATCATGGGTGACTTTATCGTGGGTGAGGTTTTCGTGGGTGAGATTATCGTGGGTGAGGTTATCGTGGGTGAGGTTATCGTGGGTGAGGTTATCGTTGGTGATTTTATCGAGGGTGATTTTATCAAGGGTGAGGTTATCGTGGGTGAGATTATCGTGTGTGAGGTTATCGTGGGTGATTTTATCGTGGGTGATTTTATCAAGGGTGAGGTTATCGTGGGTGTCTTTATCGTGGGTGATTTTATCGAGGGTGATTTTATCATGGGTGATTTTATCGTGGGTGATTTTATCATGGGTGAGGTTATCGTGGGTGACTTTATCGTGGGTGAGGTTTTCGTGGGTGAGATTATCGTGGGTGAGGTTATCGTGGGTGAGGTTATCGTGGGTGAGGTAATCGTGGGTGAGGTTATCGTGGGTGAGGTTATCGTGGGTGATTTTATCGAGGGTGATTTTATCAAGGGTGAGGTTATCGTGGGTGAGATTATCGTGTGTGAGGTTATCGTGGGTGATTTTATCGTGGGTGATTTTATCAAGGGTGAGGTTATCGTGGGTGTCTTTATCGTGGGTGAGGTTATCGTGGGTGACTTTATCGTGGGTGAGGTTATCGTGGGTGAGGTAATCGTGGGTGAGGTTATCGTGGGTGATTTTATCTTGGTTGAGTTTATCGTGGGTGAGGTTATCGTTGGTGAGGTTATCGTGGGTGATTTTATCGTGGGTGAGGTAATCGTGGGTGACTTTAACGTGGGTGAGGTTATCGTGGGTGAGGTTATCGTGGGTGAAGTTATCCTGGGTGATTTTATCGTGGGTGACTTTATCGTGGGTGAGGTTATCGTGGGTGAGATAATCGTGGGTGAGGTTATCGTGGGTGATTTTATCAAGGGTGAGGTTATCATGGATGACTTTATCGTGGGTGATTTTATCGTGGGTGAGGTAATCGTGGGTGAGGTTATCGTGGGTGAGGTTATCGTGGGTGAGGTTATCCTGGGTGAAGTTACCGTGGGTGATTTTATCGTGGTTGAGGTAATTGTGGGTGAGGTTATCGTGGGTGAGGTTATCGTGGGTGATTTTATCGAGGGTGATTTTATCATGGGTGAGGTTATCGTGGGTGAGATTATCGTGGGTGAGGTTATCGTGGGTGATTTTATCGTGGGTGATTTTATTAAGGGTGAGGTTATCGTGGGTGACTTTATCGTGGGTGAGATTATCGTGGGTGAGGTTATCCTGGGTGAGGTTATCGTGGGTGAGGTTATCGTGGGTGAGGTTATCGTGGGTGATTTTATCGTGGGTGATTTTATCATGGGTGAGGTTATCATGGGTGACTTTATCGTGGGTGAGGTTTTCGTGGGTGAGATTATCGTGGGTGAGGTTATCGTGGGTGAGGTTATCGTGGGTGAGGTTATCGTTGGTGATTTTATCGAGGGTGATTTTATCAAGGGTGAGGTTATCGTGGGTGAGATTATCGTGTGTGAGGTTATCGTGGGTGATTTTATCGTGGGTGATTTTATCAAGGGTGAGGTTATCGTGGGTGTCTTTATCGTGGGTGATTTTATCGAGGGTGATTTTATCATGGGTGATTTTATCGTGGGTGATTTTATCATGGGTGAGGTTATCGTGGGTGACTTTATCGTGGGTGAGGTTTTCGTGGGTGAGATTATCGTGGGTGAGGTTATCGTGGGTGAGGTTATCGTGGGTGAGGTAATCGTGGGTGAGGTTATCGTGGGTGAGGTTATCGTGGGTGATTTTATCGAGGGTGATTTTATCAAGGGTGAGGTTATCGTGGGTGAGATTATCGTGTGTGAGGTTATCGTGGGTGATTTTATCGTGGGTGATTTTATCAAGGGTGAGGTTATCGTGGGTGTCTTTATCGTGGGTGAGGTTATCGTGGGTGACTTTATCGTGGGTGAGGTTATCGTGGGTGAGGTTATCGTTGGTGATTTTATCTTGGTTGAGTTTATCGTGGGTGAGGTTATCGTTGGTGAGGTTATCGTGGGTGATTTTATCGTGGGTGAGGTAATCGTGGGTGACTTTAACGTGGGTGAGGTTATCGTGGGTGATTTTATCGTGGGTGATTTTATTAAGGGTGAGGTTATCGTGGGTGACTTTATCGTGGGTGAGATTATCGTGGGTGAGATAATCGTGGGTGAGGTTATCGTGGGTGATTTTATCAAGGGTGAGGTTATCATGGATGACTTTATCGTGGGTGATTTTATCGTGGGTGAGGTAATCGTGGGTGAGGTTATCGTGGGTGAGGTTATCGTGGGTGAGGTTATCCTGGGTGATTTTATCGTGGGTGAGGTAATCGTGGGTGAGGTTATCGTGGGTGATTTTATCGTGGGTGAGGTTATCGTGCGTGAGGTTATCGTGGGTGATTTTATCAAGGGTGAGGTTATCGTGGGTGACTTTATCGTGGGTGAGGTTATCGTGGGTGACTTTATCGTGGGTGAGGTTATCGTGGGTGAGGTAATCGTGGGTGAGGTTATCGTGGGTGATTTTATCTTGGGTGAGTTTATCGTGGGTGAGTTTATCGTTGGTGAGGTTATCGTGGGTGATTTTATCGTGGGTGAGGTAATCGTGGGTGACTTTATCGTGGGTGAGGTTATCGTGGGTGAGGTTATCGTGGGTGAAGTTATCCTGGGTGATTTTATCGTGGGTGATTTTATCTTGGTTGAGTTTATCGTGGGTGAGGTTATCGTTGGTGAGGTTATCGTGGGTGATTTTATCGTGGGTGAGGTAATCGTGGGTGACTTTATCGTGGGTGAGGTTATCGTGGGTGAGGTTATCGTGGGTGAAGTTATCCTGGGTGATTTTATCGTGGGTGACTTTATCGTGGGTGAGGTTATCGTGGGTGAGATAATCGTGGGTGAGGTTATCGTGGGTGATTTTATCAAGGGTGAGGTTATCATGGATGACTTTATCGTGGGTGATTTTATCGTGGGTGAGGTAATCGTGGGTGAGGTTATCGTGGGTGAGGTTATCGTGGGTGAGGTTATCGTGGGTGAGGTTATCGTGGGTGAGGTTATCGTGGGTGAGATTATCGTGGGTGAGATTATCGTGGGTGAGGTTATCGTGGGTGAGGTTATCGTGGGTGAGGTTATCGTGGGTGACTTTATCGTGGGTGAGGTTATCGTGGGTGAGGTTATCGTGGGTGATTTTATCGTGGGTGATTTTATCATGGGTGAGGTTATCGTGGGTGACTTTATCGTGGGTGAGGTTTTCGTGGGTGAGATTATTGTGGGTGAGGTTATCGTGGGTGAGGTTATCGTGGGTGAGGTAATCGTGGGTGAGGTTATCGTGGGTGAGGTTATCGTGGGTGATTTTATCGAGGGTGATTTTATCATGGGTGAGGTTATCGTGGGTGAGATTATCGTGGGTGAGGTTATCGTGGGTGATTTTATCGTGGGTGATTTTATTAAGGGTGAGGTTATCGTGGGTGACTTTATCGTGGGTGAGATTATCGTGGGTGAGGTTATCCTGGGTGAGGTTATCGTGGGTGAGGTTATCGTGGGTGAGGTTATCGTGGGTGATTTTATCGTGGGTGATTTTATCATGGGTGAGGTTATCATGGGTGACTTTATCGTGGGTGATTTTATCATGGGTGAGGTTATCATGGGTGACTTTATCGTGGGTGAGGTTTTCGTGGGTGAGATTATCGTGGGTGAGGTTATCGTGGGTGAGGTTATCGTGGGTGAGGTTATCGTGGGTGATTTTATCGAGGGTGATTTTATCAAGGGTGAGGTTATCGTGGGTGAGATTATCGTGTGTGAGGTTATCGTGGGTGATTTTATCGTGGGTGATTTTATCAAGGGTGAGGTTATCGTGGGTGTCTTTATCGTGGGTGATTTTATCGAGGGTGATTTTATCATGGGTGATTTTATCGTGGGTGATTTTATCATGGGTGAGGTTATCGTGGGTGACTTTATCGTGGGTGAGGTTTTCGTGGGTGAGATTATCGTGGGTGAGGTTATCGTGGGTGAGGTTATCGTGGGTGAGGTAATCGTGGGTGAGGTTATCGTGGGTGAGGTTATCGTGGGTGATTTTATCGAGGGTGATTTTATCAAGGGTGAGGTTATCGTGGGTGAGATTATCGTGTGTGAGGTTATCGTGGGTGATTTTATCGTGGGTGATTTTATCAAGGGTGAGGTTATCGTGGGTGTCTTTATCGTGGGTGAGGTTATCGTGGGTGACTTTATCGTGGGTGAGGTTATCGTGGGTGAGGTAATCGTGGGTGAGGTTATCGTGGGTGATTTTATCTTGGTTGAGTTTATCGTGGGTGAGGTTATCGTTGGTGAGGTTATCGTGGGTGATTTTATCGTGGGTGAGGTAATCGTGGGTGACTTTAACGTGGGTGAGGTTATCGTGGGTGAGGTTATCGTGGGTGAAGTTATCCTGGGTGATTTTATCGTGGTTGACTTTATCGTGGGTGAGGTTATCGTGGGTGAGATAATCGTGGGTGAGGTTATCGTGGGTGATTTTATCAAGGGTGAGGTTATCATGGATGACTTTATCGTGGGTGATTTTATCGTGGGTGAGGTAATCGTGGGTGAGGTTATCGTGGGTGAGGTTATCGTGGGTGAGGTTATCCTGGGTGAAGTTACCGTGGGTGATTTTATCGTGGGTGAGGTAATTGTGGGTGAGGTTATCATGGGTGATTTTATCGTGGGTGACTTTATCATGCGTGAGGTTATCGTGGGTGAGGTTATCGTGGGTGATTTTATCGTGGGTGATTTTGTCCAGGGTGAGGTTATCGTGGGTGACTTTATCGTGGGTGAGGTTATCGTGGGTGAGATTATCGTGGGTGAGGTTATCGTGGGTGAGGTTATCGTGGGTGATTTTATCGTGGGTGAGGTAATCGTGGGTGAGGTTATCGTGGGTGATTTTATCATGGGTGAGTTTATCGTGGGTGAGTTTATCGTTGGTGAGGTTATCGTTGGTGATTTTATCGTGGGTGAGGTAATCGTGGGTGACTTTATCGTGGGTGAGGATATCGTGGGTGATTTTATCGTGTGTGAGGTAATCGTGGGTGAGGTTATCCTAGGTGATTTTATCGTGGGTGACTTTATCGTGGGTGAGGTAATCGTGGCTGAGGTTATCGTGGGTGATTTTATCGTGGCTGAGGTAATCGTGGGTGAGGTTATCGTGGGTGATTTTATCGTGGGTGAGGTTATCGTGGGTGATTTTATTGTGGGTGAGGTAATCGTGGGTGACTTTATCGTGGGTGAGGTTATCGTGGGTGAGGTTATCGTGGGTGATTTTATCTAGGGTGAGTTTATCGTGGGTGAGTTTATCGTTGGTGAGGTTATCGTAGGTGATTTTATCGTGGGTGAGATTATCGTGGGTGATTTTATCGTGGGTGAGGAAATCGTGGGTGATTTCATCGTGGGTGATTTTATCAAGGGTGAGGTTATCGTGGGTGAGGTTATCGTGGGTGAGGTTATCGTGGGTGACGTTATCGTGGGTTATTTTATCGTGGGGGAGGTAATCAAGGGTGAGGTTATCGTGGGTGATTTTATCGTGGGTGAGGTTATCGTGGGTGAGGTTATCGTGGGTTAGGTTATCCTAGGTGATTTTATCGTGGGTGATTTTATCAAGGGTGAGGTTAGCGTGGGTGAGGTTATCGTGGGTGATTTAATCGTGGGTGACTTTATCGTGGTTGACTTTATCGTGGGTGAGGTAATCGTGGGTGACATTACCGCGGGTGAGGTTATCGTGGGTGAGGTTATCGTGCGTGAGGTTATCCTGGGTGATTTTATCGTTGGTGATTTTATCAAGGGTGAGGTTATCGTAGGTGACTTTATCGTGGGTGAGGTTATCGTGGGTGAGGTTAGCGTGGGTGAGATTATCGTGGGTGAGGTTATCGTGGGTGCGGTAGTCGTGGGTGAAGTTATCGTGGGTGAGGTTATCAATGGTGATTTTATCAAGGGTGAGGTTATCGTGGGTGAGGTTATCGTAGGTGAGATTATCGTGGGTGAGGTTATCGTGGGTGAGGTTATCGTGGGTGACTTTATCGTGGGTGAGGTTATCGTGGGTGAGGTTATCGTGGGTGATTTTATCGTGTGTGAGGTAATCGTGGGTGAGGTTATCGTGGGTGATTTTATCGTGGGTGAGTTTATCGTGGGTGAGTTTATCGTTGGTGAGGTTATCGTGTGCGATTTTATCGTGGTTGAGGTACTCATGGGTGACTTTATCGTGGGTGAGGTTATCGTGGGTGAGGTTATCGTGGTTGACTTTATCGTGGGCGATTGTATCAATGGTGAGGTTATCATAGGTGAGGTTATCGTGGGTGAGATTATCGTGGGTGAGGTTATCGTGGGTGAGGTTATCGTGGGTGAGGTAGTCGTGGGTGAGGTTATCGTGGGTGAGGTTATCATGGGTGATTTTATCAAGGGTGAGGTTATCGTGGGTGAGGTTATCGTGGGTGAGATTATCGTGGGTGAGATTATCGTGGGTGAGGTTATCGTGGGTGAGGTTATCGTGGGTGAGATAATCGTGGGTGAGGTTATCGTGGGTGAGGTTATCCTGGGTGATTTTATCGTGGGTGATTTTATCATGGGTGAGGTTATCGTGGGTGACTTTATCGTGGGTGAGGTTTTCGTGGGTGAGATTATCGTGGGTGAGGTTATCGTGGGTGAGGTTATCGTGGGTGAGGTTATCGTGGGTGAAGTTACCGTGGGTGATTTTATCGTGGGTGAGGTAATTGTGGGTGAGGTTATCATGGGTGATTTTATCGTGGGTGACTTTATCATGCGTGAGGTTATCGTGGGTGAGGTTATCGTGGGTGATTTTATCGTGGGTGATTTTGTCCAGGGTGAGGTTATCGTGGGTGACTTTATCGTGGGTGAGGTTATCGTGGGTGAGATTATCGTGGGTGAGGTTATCGTGGGTGAGGTTATCGTGGGTGATTTTATCGTGGGTGAGGTAATCGTGGGTGAGGTTATCGTGGGTGATTTTATCATGGGTGAGTTTATCGTGGGTGAGTTTATCGTTGGTGAGGTTATCGTTGGTGATTTTATCGTGGGTGAGGTAATCGTGGGTGACTTTATCGTGGGTGAGGATATCGTGGGTGATTTTATCGTGTGTGAGGTAATCGTGGGTGAGGTTATCGTGGGTGATTTTATCTTGGGTGAGTTTATCGTGGGTGAGGTTATCGTGGGTGAGGTTATCCTGGGTTAGGTTATCCTGGGTGATTTTATCGTGGGTGATTTTATCAAGGTTGAGGTTATCGTGGGTGACTTTATCGTGGGTGAGGTTATCGTGGTTGAGGTTATCGTGGGTGAGGTTATCGTGGGTGAGGTTATCGTGGGTGAGGTTATCGTGGGGGAGGTTATCGTGGGTTAGGTTATCCTGGTTGATTTTATCGTGGGTGATTTTGGCAAGGGTGAGGTTATGGTGGGTGAGGTTATCGTGGGTGAGATTATCGTGGGTGAGGTTATCGTGGGTGAGGTTATCGTGGGTGATTTTATCGTGGGTGAGGTAATCGTGGGTAGGTTATCGTGGGTGATTTTTTCGTGGGTGAGGTAATCAAGGGTGAGGTTATCGTGGGTGATTTTATCGTGGGTGAGGTTATCGTGGGTGAGGTTATCGTGGGTTAGGTTATCCTAGGTGATTTTATCGTGGGTGATTTTATCAAGGGTGAGGTTAGCGTGGGTGAGGTTATCGTGGGTGATTTAATCGTGGGTGACTTTATCGTGGTTGACTTTATCGTGGGTGAGGTAATCGTGGGTGACATTACCGCGGGTGAGGTTATCGTGGGTGAGGTTATCGTGCGTGAGGTTATCCTGGGTGATTTTATCGTTGGTGATTTTATCAAGGGTGAGGTTATCGTAGGTGACTTTATCGTGGGTGAGGTTATCGTGGGTGAGGTTAGCGTGGGTGAGATTATCGTGGGTGAGGTTATCGTGGGTGCGGTAGTCGTGGGTGAAGTTATCGTGGGTGAGGTTATCAATGGTGATTTTATCAAGGGTGAGGTTATCGTGGGTGAGGTTATCGTAGGTGAGATTATCGTGGGTGAGGTTATCGTGGGTGAGGTTATCGTGGGTGACTTTATCGTGGGTGAGGTTATCGTGGGTGAGGTTATCGTGGGTGATTTTATCGTGTGTGAGGTAATCGTGGGTGAGGTTATCGTGGGTGATTTTATCGTGGGTGAGTTTATCGTGGGTGAGTTTATCGTTGGTGAGGTTATCGTGTGCGATTTTATCGTGGTTGAGGTACTCATGGGTGACTTTATCGTGGGTGAGGTTATCGTGGGTGAGGTTATCGTGGTTGACTTTATCGTGGGCGATTGTATCAATGGTGAGGTTATCATAGGTGAGGTTATCGTGGGTGAGATTATCGTGGGTGAGGTTATCGTGGGTGAGGTTATCGTGGGTGAGGTAGTCGTGGGTGAGGTTATCGTGGGTGAGGTTATCATGGGTGATTTTATCAAGGGTGAGGTTATCGTGGGTGAGGTTATCGTGGGTGAGATTATCGTGGGTGAGATTATCGTGGGTGAGGTTATCGTGGGTGAGGTTATCGTGGGTGAGATAATCGTGGGTGAGGTTATCGTGGGTGAGGTTATCCTGGGTGATTTTATCGTGGGTGATTTTATCATGGGTGAGGTTATCGTGGGTGACTTTATCGTGGGTGAGGTTTTCGTGGGTGAGATTATCGTGGGTGAGGTTATCGTGGGTGAGGTTATCGTGGGTGAGGTTATCGTGGGTGAAGTTACCGTGGGTGATTTTATCGTGGGTGAGGTAATTGTGGGTGAGGTTATCATGGGTGATTTTATCGTGGGTGACTTTATCATGCGTGAGGTTATCGTGGGTGAGGTTATCGTGGGTGATTTTATCGTGGGTGATTTTGTCCAGGGTGAGGTTATCGTGGGTGACTTTATCGTGGGTGAGGTTATCGTGGGTGAGATTATCGTGGGTGAGGTTATCGTGGGTGAGGTTATCGTGGGTGATTTTATCGTGGGTGAGGTAATCGTGGGTGAGGTTATCGTGGGTGATTTTATCATGGGTGAGTTTATCGTGGGTGAGTTTATCGTTGGTGAGGTTATCGTTGGTGATTTTATCGTGGGTGAGGTAATCGTGGGTGACTTTATCGTGGGTGAGGATATCGTGGGTGATTTTATCGTGTGTGAGGTAATCGTGGGTGAGGTTATCGTGGGTGATTTTATCTTGGGTGAGTTTATCGTGGGTGAGGTTATCGTGGGTGAGGTTATCCTGGGTTAGGTTATCCTGGGTGATTTTATCGTGGGTGATTTTATCAAGGTTGAGGTTATCGTGGGTGACTTTATCGTGGGTGAGGTTATCGTGGTTGAGGTTATCGTGGGTGAGGTTATCGTGGGTGAGGTTATCGTGGGTGAGGTTATCGTGGGGGAGGTTATCGTGGGTTAGGTTATCCTGGTTGATTTTATCGTGGGTGATTTTGGCAAGGGTGAGGTTATGGTGGGTGAGGTTATCGTGGGTGAGATTATCGTGGGTGAGGTTATCGTGGGTGAGGTTATCGTGGGTGATTTTATCGTGGGTGAGGTAATCGTGGGTAGGTTATCGTGGGTGATTTTTTCGTGGGTGAGTTTATCGTGGGTGAGTTTATCGTTGGTGAGGTTATCGTGGGTGACTTTATCGTGGGTGAGGTAATCGTGGCTGAGGTTATCGTGGGTGATTTTATCGTGGCTGAGGTAATCAAGGGTGAGGTTATCGTGGGTGATTTTATCGTGGGTGAGGTTATCGTGGGTGAGGTTATCGTGGGTTAGGTTATCCTAGGTGATTTTATCGTGGGTGATTTTATCAAGGGTGAGGTTATCGTGGGTGACTTTATCGTGGGTGAGGTTATCGTGGGTGACTTTATCGTGGGTGAGGTTATCGTGGGTGAGGTAATCGTGGGTGAGGTTATCGTGGGTGATTTTATCTTGGGTGAGTTTATCGTGGGTGAGTTTATCGTTGGTGAGGTTATCGTGGGTGATTTTATCGTGGGTGAGGTAATCGTGGGTGACTTTATCGTGGGTGAGGTTATCGTGGGTGAGGTTATCGTGGGTGAAGTTATCCTGGGTGATTTTATCGTGGGTGATTTTATCTTGGTTGAGTTTATCGTGGGTGAGGTTATCGTTGGTGAGGTTATCGTGGGTGATTTTATCGTGGGTGAGGTAATCGTGGGTGACTTTATCGTGGGTGAGGTTATCGTGGGTGAGGTTATCGTGGGTGAAGTTATCCTGGGTGATTTTATCGTGGGTGACTTTATCGTGGGTGAGGTTATCGTGGGTGAGATAATCGTGGGTGAGGTTATCGTGGGTGATTTTATCAAGGGTGAGGTTATCATGGATGACTTTATCGTGGGTGATTTTATCGTGGGTGAGGTAATCGTGGGTGAGGTTATCGTGGGTGAGGTTATCGTGGGTGAGGTTATCGTGGGTGAGGTTATCGTGGGTGAGGTTATCGTGGGTGAGATTATCGTGGGTGAGATTATCGTGGGTGAGGTTATCGTGGGTGAGGTTATCGTGGGTGAGGTTATCGTGGGTGACTTTATCGTGGGTGAGGTTATCGTGGGTGAGGTTATCGTGGGTGATTTTATCGTGGGTGATTTTATCATGGGTGAGGTTATCGTGGGTGACTTTATCGTGGGTGAGGTTTTCGTGGGTGAGATTATTGTGGGTGAGGTTATCGTGGGTGAGGTTATCGTGGGTGAGGTAATCGTGGGTGAGGTTATCGTGGGTGAGGTTATCGTGGGTGATTTTATCGAGGGTGATTTTATCATGGGTGAGGTTATCGTGGGTGAGATTATCGTGGGTGAGGTTATCGTGGGTGATTTTATCGTGGGTGATTTTATTAAGGGTGAGGTTATCGTGGGTGACTTTATCGTGGGTGAGATTATCGTGGGTGAGGTTATCCTGGGTGAGGTTATCGTGGGTGAGGTTATCGTGGGTGAGGTTATCGTGGGTGATTTTATCGTGGGTGATTTTATCATGGGTGAGGTTATCATGGGTGACTTTATCGTGGGTGAGGTTTTCGTGGGTGAGATTATCGTGGGTGAGGTTATCGTGGGTGAGGTTATCGTGGGTGAGGTTATCGTGGGTGATTTTATCGAGGGTGATTTTATCAAGGGTGAGGTTATCGTGGGTGAGATTATCGTGTGTGAGGTTATCGTGGGTGATTTTATCGTGGGTGATTTTATCAAGGGTGAGGTTATCGTGGGTGTCTTTATCGTGGGTGATTTTATCGAGGGTGATTTTATCATGGGTGATTTTATCGTGGGTGATTTTATCATGGGTGAGGTTATCGTGGGTGACTTTATCGTGGGTGAGGTTTTCGTGGGTGAGATTATCGTGGGTGAGGTTATCGTGGGTGAGGTTATCGTGGGTGAGGTAATCGTGGGTGAGGTTATCGTGGGTGAGGTTATCGTGGGTGATTTTATCGAGGGTGATTTTATCAAGGGTGAGGTTATCGTGGGTGAGATTATCGTGTGTGAGGTTATCGTGGGTGATTTTATCGTGGGTGATTTTATCAAGGGTGAGGTTATCGTGGGTGTCTTTATCGTGGGTGAGGTTATCGTGGGTGACTTTATCGTGGGTGAGGTTATCGTGGGTGAGGTAATCGTGGGTGAGGTTATCGTGGGTGATTTTATCTTGGTTGAGTTTATCGTGGGTGAGGTTATCGTTGGTGAGGTTATCGTGGGTGATTTTATCGTGGGTGAGGTAATCGTGGGTGACTTTAACGTGGGTGAGGTTATCGTGGGTGAGGTTATCGTGGGTGAAGTTATCCTGGGTGATTTTATCGTGGTTGACTTTATCGTGGGTGAGGTTATCGTGGGTGAGATAATCGTGGGTGAGGTTATCGTGGGTGATTTTATCAAGGGTGAGGTTATCATGGATGACTTTATCGTGGGTGATTTTATCGTGGGTGAGGTAATCGTGGGTGAGGTTATCGTGGGTGAGGTTATCGTGGGTGAGGTTATCCTGGGTGAAGTTACCGTGGGTGATTTTATCGTGGGTGAGGTAATTGTGGGTGAGGTTATCATGGGTGATTTTATCGTGGGTGACTTTATCATGCGTGAGGTTATCGTGGGTGAGGTTATCGTGGGTGATTTTATCGTGGGTGATTTTGTCCAGGGTGAGGTTATCGTGGGTGACTTTATCGTGGGTGAGGTTATCGTGGGTGAGATTATCGTGGGTGAGGTTATCGTGGGTGAGGTTATCGTGGGTGATTTTATCGTGGGTGAGGTAATCGTGGGTGAGGTTATCGTGGGTGATTTTATCATGGGTGAGTTTATCGTGGGTGAGTTTATCGTTGGTGAGGTTATCGTTGGTGATTTTATCGTGGGTGAGGTAATCGTGGGTGACTTTATCGTGGGTGAGGATATCGTGGGTGATTTTATCGTGTGTGAGGTAATCGTGGGTGAGGTTATCCTAGGTGATTTTATCGTGGGTGACTTTATCGTGGGTGAGGTAATCGTGGCTGAGGTTATCGTGGGTGATTTTATCGTGGCTGAGGTAATCGTGGGTGAGGTTATCGTGGGTGATTTTATCGTGGGTGAGGTTATCGTGGGTGATTTTATTGTGGGTGAGGTAATCGTGGGTGACTTTATCGTGGGTGAGGTTATCGTGGGTGAGGTTATCGTGGGTGATTTTATCTAGGGTGAGTTTATCGTGGGTGAGTTTATCGTTGGTGAGGTTATCGTAGGTGATTTTATCGTGGGTGAGATTATCGTGGGTGATTTTATCGTGGGTGAGGAAATCGTGGGTGATTTCATCGTGGGTGATTTTATCAAGGGTGAGGTTATCGTGGGTGAGGTTATCGTGGGTGAGGTTATCGTGGGTGACGTTATCGTGGGTTATTTTATCGTGGGGGAGGTAATCAAGGGTGAGGTTATCGTGGGTGATTTTATCGTGGGTGAGGTTATCGTGGGTGAGGTTATCGTGGGTTAGGTTATCCTAGGTGATTTTATCGTGGGTGATTTTATCAAGGGTGAGGTTAGCGTGGGTGAGGTTATCGTGGGTGATTTAATCGTGGGTGACTTTATCGTGGTTGACTTTATCGTGGGTGAGGTAATCGTGGGTGACATTACCGCGGGTGAGGTTATCGTGGGTGAGGTTATCGTGCGTGAGGTTATCCTGGGTGATTTTATCGTTGGTGATTTTATCAAGGGTGAGGTTATCGTAGGTGACTTTATCGTGGGTGAGGTTATCGTGGGTGAGGTTAGCGTGGGTGAGATTATCGTGGGTGAGGTTATCGTGGGTGCGGTAGTCGTGGGTGAAGTTATCGTGGGTGAGGTTATCAATGGTGATTTTATCAAGGGTGAGGTTATCGTGGGTGAGGTTATCGTAGGTGAGATTATCGTGGGTGAGGTTATCGTGGGTGAGGTTATCGTGGGTGACTTTATCGTGGGTGAGGTTATCGTGGGTGAGGTTATCGTGGGTGATTTTATCGTGTGTGAGGTAATCGTGGGTGAGGTTATCGTGGGTGATTTTATCGTGGGTGAGTTTATCGTGGGTGAGTTTATCGTTGGTGAGGTTATCGTGTGCGATTTTATCGTGGTTGAGGTACTCATGGGTGACTTTATCGTGGGTGAGGTTATCGTGGGTGAGGTTATCGTGGTTGACTTTATCGTGGGCGATTGTATCAATGGTGAGGTTATCATAGGTGAGGTTATCGTGGGTGAGATTATCGTGGGTGAGGTTATCGTGGGTGAGGTTATCGTGGGTGAGGTAGTCGTGGGTGAGGTTATCGTGGGTGAGGTTATCATGGGTGATTTTATCAAGGGTGAGGTTATCGTGGGTGAGGTTATCGTGGGTGAGATTATCGTGGGTGAGATTATCGTGGGTGAGGTTATCGTGGGTGAGGTTATCGTGGGTGAGATAATCGTGGGTGAGGTTATCGTGGGTGAGGTTATCCTGGGTGATTTTATCGTGGGTGATTTTATCATGGGTGAGGTTATCGTGGGTGACTTTATCGTGGGTGAGGTTTTCGTGGGTGAGATTATCGTGGGTGAGGTTATCGTGGGTGAGGTTATCGTGGGTGAGGTTATCGTGGGTGAAGTTACCGTGGGTGATTTTATCGTGGGTGAGGTAATTGTGGGTGAGGTTATCATGGGTGATTTTATCGTGGGTGACTTTATCATGCGTGAGGTTATCGTGGGTGAGGTTATCGTGGGTGATTTTATCGTGGGTGATTTTGTCCAGGGTGAGGTTATCGTGGGTGACTTTATCGTGGGTGAGGTTATCGTGGGTGAGATTATCGTGGGTGAGGTTATCGTGGGTGAGGTTATCGTGGGTGATTTTATCGTGGGTGAGGTAATCGTGGGTGAGGTTATCGTGGGTGATTTTATCATGGGTGAGTTTATCGTGGGTGAGTTTATCGTTGGTGAGGTTATCGTTGGTGATTTTATCGTGGGTGAGGTAATCGTGGGTGACTTTATCGTGGGTGAGGATATCGTGGGTGATTTTATCGTGTGTGAGGTAATCGTGGGTGAGGTTATCGTGGGTGATTTTATCTTGGGTGAGTTTATCGTGGGTGAGGTTATCGTGGGTGAGGTTATCCTGGGTTAGGTTATCCTGGGTGATTTTATCGTGGGTGATTTTATCAAGGTTGAGGTTATCGTGGGTGACTTTATCGTGGGTGAGGTTATCGTGGTTGAGGTTATCGTGGGTGAGGTTATCGTGGGTGAGGTTATCGTGGGTGAGGTTATCGTGGGTGAGGTTATCGTGGGTTAGGTTATCCTGGTTGATTTTATCGTGGGTGATTTTGGCAAGGGTGAGGTTATGGTGGGTGAGGTTATCGTGGGTGAGATTATCGTGGGTGAGGTTATCGTGGGTGAGGTTATCGTGGGTGATTTTATCGTGGGTGAGGTAATCGTGGGTAGGTTATCGTGGGTGATTTTTTCGTGGGTGAGTTTATCGTGTGTGAGTTTATCGTTGGTGAGGTTATCGTGGGTGACTTTATCGTGGGTGAGGTAATCGTGGCTGAGGTTATCGTGGGTGATTTTATCGTGGCTGAGGTAATCAAGGGTGAGGTTATCGTGGGTGATTTTATCGTGGGTGAGGTTATCGTGGGTGAGGTTATCGTGGGTGAGGTTATCGTGGGTTAGGTTATCCTAGGTGATTTTATCGTGGGTGATTTTATCAAGGGTGAGGTTAGCGTGGGTGAGGTTATCGTGGGTGATTTAATCGTGGGTGACTTTATCGTGGTTGACTTTATCGTGGGTGAGGTAATCGTGGGTGACTTTACCGCGGGTGAGGTTATCGTGGGTGAGGTTATCGTGCGTGAGGTTATCCTGGGTGATTTTATCGTTGGTGATTTTATCAAGGGTGAGGTTATCGTGGGTGACTTTATCGTGGGTGAGGTTATCGTGGGTGAGGTTAGCGTGGGTGAGATTATCGTGGGTGAGGTTATCGTGGGTGAGGTAGTCGTGGGTGAAGTTATCGTGGGTGAGGTTATCATGGGTGATTTTATCAAGGGTGAGGTTATCGTGGGTGAGGTTATCGTAGGTGATATTATCGTGGGTGAGGTTATCGTGGGTGAGGTTATCGTGGGTGACTTTATCGTGGGTGAGGTTATCGTAGGTGAGGTTATCGTGGGTGATTTTATCGTGTGTGAGGTAATCGTGGGTGAGGTTATCGTGGGTGATTTTATCGTGGGTGAGTTTATCGTGGGTGAGTTTATCGTTGGTGAGGTTATCGTGTGTGATTTTATCGTGGTTGAGGTACTCATTGGTGACTTTATCGTGGGTGAGGTTATCGTGGGTGAGGTTATCCTGGGTGATTTTATCGTGGGTGATTGTATCAATGGTGAGGTTATCGTGGGTGAGGTTATCGTGGGTGAGATTATCGTGGGTGAGGTTATCGTGGGTGAGGTTATCGTGGGTGAGGTAGTCGTGGGTGAGGTTATCGTGGGTGAGGTTATCATGGGTGATTTTATCAAGGGTGAGGTTATCGTGGGTGAGATTATCGTGGGTGAGATTATCGTGGGTGAGGTTATCGTGGGTGAGGTTATCGTGGGTGAGGTTATCGTGGGTGAGGTTATCGTGGGTGAGGTTATCGTGGGTGATTTTATCGTGGGTGATTTTATCATGGGTGAGGTTATCGTGGGTGACTTTATCGTGGGTGAGGTTTTCGTGGGTGAGATTATCGTGGGTGAGGTTATCGTGGGTGAGGTTATCGTGGGTGAGGTAATCGTGGGTGAGGTTATCGTGGGTGAGGTTGTCGTGGGTGATTTTATCTTGGTTGAGTTTATCGTGGGTGAGGTTATCGTTGGTGAGGTTATCGTGGGTGATTTTATCGTGGGTGAGGTAATCGTGGGTGACTTTATCGTGGGTGAGGTTATCGTGGGTGAGGTTATCGTGGGTGAAGTTATCCTGGGTGATTTTATCGTGGGTGACGTTATCGTGGGTGAGGTTATCGTGGGTGAGATAATCGTGGGTGAGGTTGTCGTGGGTGATTTTATCAAGGGTGAGGTTATCATGGATGACTTTATCGTGGGTGATTTTATCGTGGTTGAGTTTATCGTGGGTGAGGTTATCGTTGGTGAGGTTATCGTGGGTGATTTTATCGTGGGTGAGGTTATCGTGGGTGAGATTATCGTGGGTGAGATTATCGTGGGTGAGGTTATCGTGGGTGAGGTTATCGTGGGTGAGGTTATCATGGGTGACTTTATCGTGGGTGAGGTTATCGTGGGTGAGGTTATCGTGGGTGATTTTATCGTGGGTGATTTTATCATGGGTGAGGTTATCGTGGGTGACTTTATCGTGGGTGAGGTTTTCGTGGGTGAGATTATTGTGGGTGAGGTTATCGTGGGTGAGGTTATCGTGGGTGAGATAATCGTGGGTGAGGTTATCGTGGGTGAGGTTATCGTGGGTGATTTTATCGAGGGTGATTTTATCAAGGGTGAGGTTATCGTGGGTGAGATTATCGTGGGTGAGGTTATCGTGGGTGATTTTATCGTGGGTGATTTTATTAAGGGTGAGGTTATCGTGGGTGACTTTATCGTGGGTGAGGTTATCGTGGGTGACTTTATCGTGGGTGAGGTTATCGTGGGTGAGGTAATCGTGGGTGAGGTTATCGTGGGTGATTTTATCTTGGTTGAGTTTATCGTGGGTGAGGTTATCGTTGGTGAGGTTATCGTGGGTGATTTTATCGTGGGTGAGGTAATCGTGGGTGACTTTATCGTGGGTGAGGTTATCGTGGGTGAGGTTATCCTGGGTGAAGTTATCCTGGGTGATTTTATCGTGGGTGACTTTATCGTGGGTGAGGTTATCGTGGGTGAGATAATCGTGGGTGAGGTTATCGTGGGTGATTTTATCAAGGGTGAAGTTATCATGGATGACTTTATCGTGGGTGATTTTATCGTGGGTGAGGTAATCGTGGGTGAGGTTATCGTGGGTGAGGTTATCGTGGGTGAGGTTATCGTGGGTGAGGTTATCCTTGGTGATTTTATCGTGGGTGAGGTAATCGTGGGTGAGGTTATCGTGGGTGATTTTATCGTGGGTGAGTTTATCGTGGGTGAGGTTATCGTGGGTGATTTTATCGTGGGTGACTTTATCGTGGGTGAGGTTATCGTGGGTGAGGTTATCGTGGGTGATTTTATCGTGGGTTAGGTAATCGTGGGTGATTTTATCTAGGGTGAGTTTATCGTGGGTGAGTTTATCGTTGGTGAGGTTATCGTAGGTGATTTTATCGTGGGTGAGATTATCGTGGGTGATTTTATCGTGGGTGAGGAAATCGTGGGTGATTTCATCGTGGGTGATTTTATCAAGGGTGAGGTTATCGTGGGTGATATTATCGTGGGTAAGGTTATCGTGGGTGATTTTATCGTGGGTGAGGTTATCGTGGGTGAGGTTATCGTGGGTGATTTTATCGTGGGTGAGGTAATCAAGGGTGAGGTTATCGTGGGTGATTTTATCGTGGGTGAGGTTATCGTGGGTGAGGTTATCGTGGGTGAGGTTATCGTGGGTTAGGTTATCCTAGGTGATTTTATCGTGGGTGATTTTATCAAGGGTGAGGTTAGCGTGGGTGAGGTTATCGTGGGTGATTTAATCGTGGGTGACTTTATCGTGGTTGACTTTATCATGGGTGATTTTATCAAGGGTGAGGTTATCGTGGGTGAGGTTATCGTAGGTGAGATTATCGTGGGTGAGGTTATCGTGGGTGAGGTTATCGTGGGTGACTTTATCGTGGGTGAGGTTATCGTGGGTGAGGTTATCGTGGGTGATTTTATCGTGTGTGAGGTAATCGTGGGTGAGGTTATCGTGGGTGATTTTATCGTGGGTGAGTTTATCGTGGGTGAGTTTATCGTTGGTGAGGTTATCGTGTGCGATTTTATCGTGGTTGAGGTACTCATGGGTGACTTTATCGTGGGTGAGGTTATCGTGGGTGAGGTTATCGTGGTTGACTTTATCGTGGGTGATTGTATCAATGGTGAAGTTATCGTAGGTGATGTTATCGTGGGTGAGATTATCGTGGGTGAGGTTATTGTGGGTGAGGTAGTCGTGGGTGAGGTTATCGTGGGTGAGGTTATCATGGGTGATTTTATCAAGGGTGAGGTTATCGTGGGTGAGGTTATCGTGGGTGAGATTATCGTGGGTGAGATTATCGTGGGTGAGGTTATCGTGGGTGAGGTTATCGTGGGTGAGGTTATCCTTGGTGATTTTATCGTGGGTGAGGTAATCGTGGGTGAGGTTATCGTGGGTGATTTTATCGTGGGTGAGTTTATCGTGGGTGAGGTTATCGTGGGTGATTTTATCGTGGGTGACTTTATCGTGGGTGAGGTTATCGTGGGTGAGGTTATCGTGGGTGATTTTATCGTGGGTTAGGTAATCGTGGGTGATTTTATCTAGGGTGAGTTTATCGTGGGTGAGTTTATCGTTGGTGAGGTTATCGTAGGTGATTTTATCGTGGGTGAGATTATCGTGGGTGATTTTATCGTGGGTGAGGAAATCGTGGGTGATTTCATCGTGGGTGATTTTATCAAGGGTGAGGTTATCGTGGGTAAGGTTATCGTGGGTGATTTTATCGTGGGTGAGGTTATCGTGGGTGAGGTTATCGTGGGTGACGTTATCGTGGATGACTTTATCGTGGGTGATTTTATCGTGGGTGAGGTAATCGTGGGTGAGGTTATCGTGGGTGAGGTTATCGTGGGTGAGGTTATCGTGGGTGAGGTTATCCTTGGTGATTTTATCGTGGGTGAGGTAATCGTGGGTGAGGTTATCGTGGGTGATTTTATCGTGGGTGAGTTTATCGTGGGTGAGGTTATCGTGGGTGATTTTATCGTGGGTGACTTTATCGTGGGTGAGGTTATCGTGGGTGAGGTTATCGTGGGTGATTTTATCGTGGGTTAGGTAATCGTGGGTGATTTTATCTAGGGTGAGTTTATCGTGGGTGAGTTTATCGTTGGTGAGGTTATCGTAGGTGATTTTATCGTGGGTGAGATTATCGTGGGTGATTTTATCGTGGGTGAGGAAATCGTGGGTGATTTCATCGTGGGTGATTTTATCAAGGGTGAGGTTATCGTGGGTGATATTATCGTGGGTAAGGTTATCGTGGGTGATTTTATCGTGGGTGAGGTTATCGTGGGTGAGGTTATCGTGGGTGATTTTATCGTGGGTGAGGTAATCAAGGGTGAGGTTATCGTGGGTGATTTTATCGTGGGTGAGGTTATCGTGGGTGAGGTTATCGTGGGTGAGGTTATCGTGGGTTAGGTTATCCTAGGTGATTTTATCGTGGGTGATTTTATCAAGGGTGAGGTTAGCGTGGGTGAGGTTATCGTGGGTGATTTAATCGTGGGTGACTTTATCGTGGTTGACTTTATCATGGGTGATTTTATCAAGGGTGAGGTTATCGTGGGTGAGGTTATCGTAGGTGAGATTATCGTGGGTGAGGTTATCGTGGGTGAGGTTATCGTGGGTGACTTTATCGTGGGTGAGGTTATCGTGGGTGAGGTTATCGTGGGTGATTTTATCGTGTGTGAGGTAATCGTGGGTGAGGTTATCGTGGGTGATTTTATCGTGGGTGAGTTTATCGTGGGTGAGTTTATCGTTGGTGAGGTTATCGTGTGCGATTTTATCGTGGTTGAGGTACTCATGGGTGACTTTATCGTGGGTGAGGTTATCGTGGGTGAGGTTATCGTGGTTGACTTTATCGTGGGTGATTGTATCAATGGTGAAGTTATCGTAGGTGATGTTATCGTGGGTGAGATTATCGTGGGTGAGGTTATTGTGGGTGAGGTAGTCGTGGGTGAGGTTATCGTGGGTGAGGTTATCATGGGTGATTTTATCAAGGGTGAGGTTATCGTGGGTGAGGTTATCGTGGGTGAGATTATCGTGGGTGAGATTATCGTGGGTGAGGTTATCGTGGGTGAGGTTATCGTGGGTGAGGTTATCCTTGGTGATTTTATCGTGGGTGAGGTAATCGTGGGTGAGGTTATCGTGGGTGATTTTATCGTGGGTGAGTTTATCGTGGGTGAGGTTATCGTGGGTGATTTTATCGTGGGTGACTTTATCGTGGGTGAGGTTATCGTGGGTGAGGTTATCGTGGGTGATTTTATCGTGGGTTAGGTAATCGTGGGTGATTTTATCTAGGGTGAGTTTATCGTGGGTGAGTTTATCGTTGGTGAGGTTATCGTAGGTGATTTTATCGTGGGTGAGATTATCGTGGGTGATTTTATCGTGGGTGAGGAAATCGTGGGTGATTTCATCGTGGGTGATTTTATCAAGGGTGAGGTTATCGTGGGTAAGGTTATCGTGGGTGATTTTATCGTGGGTGAGGTTATCGTGGGTGAGGTTATCGTGGGTGACGTTATCGTGGGTGATTTTATCGTGGGTGAGGTAATCAAGGGTGAGGTTATCGTGGGTGATTTTATCGTGGGTGAGGTTATCGTGGGTGAGGTTATCGTGGGTGAGGTTATCGTGGGTTAGGTTATCCTAGGTGATTTTATCGTGGGTGATTTTATCAAGGGTGAGGTTAGCGTGGGTGAGGTTATCGTGGGTGATTTAATCGTGGGTGACTTTATCGTGGTTGACTTTATCGTGGGTGAGGTAATCGTGGGTGACTTTACCGCGGGTGAGGTTTTCGTGGGTGAGGTTATCGTGCGTGAGGTTATCCTGGGTGATTTTATCGTTGGTGATTTTATCAAGGGTGAGGTTATCGTAGGTGACTTTATCGTGGGTGAGGTTATCGTGGGTGAGGTTAGCGTGGGTGAGATTATCGTGGGTGAGGTTATCGTGGGTGCGGTAGTCGTGGATGAAGTTATCGTCGGTGAGGTTATCATGGGTGATTTTATCAAGGGTGAGGTTATCGTGGGTGAGGTTATCGTAGGTGAGATTATCGTGGGAGAGGTTATCGTGGGTGAGGTTATCGTGGGTGACTTTATCGTGGGTGAGGTTATCGTGGGTGAGGTTATCGTGGGTGAGGTTATCGTGGGTGATTTTATCGTGTGTGAGGTAATCGTGGGTGAGGTTATCGTGGGTGATTTTATCGTGGGTGAGTTTATCGTGGGTGAGTTTATCGTTGGTGAGGTTATCGTGTGCGATTTTATCGTGGTTGAGGTACTCATGGGTGACTTTATCGTGGGTGAGGTTATCGTGGGTGAGGTTATCGTGGTTGACTTTATCGTGGGTGATTGTATCAATGGTGAAGTTATCGTAGGTGAGGTTATCGTGGGTGAGATTATCGTGGGTGAGGTTATTGTGGGTGAGGTAGTCGTGGGTGAGGTTATCGTGGGTGAGGTTATCATGGGTGATTTTATCAAGGGTGAGGTTATCGTGGGTGAGGTTATCGTGGGTGAGATTATCGTGGGTGAGATTATCGTGGGTGAGGTTATCGTGGGTGAGGTTATCGTGGGTGAGGTTATCGTGGGTGAGGTTATCGTGGGTGAGGTTATCCTGGGTGGTTTTATCGTGGGTGATTTTATCATGGGTGAGGTTATCGTGGGTGACTTTATCGTGGGTGAGGTTTTCGTGGGTGAGATTATCGTGGGTGAGGTTATCGTGGGTGAGGTTATCGTGGGTGAGGTTATCGTGGGTGAAGTTACCGTGGGTGATTTTATCGTGGGTGAGGTAATTGTGGGTGAGGTTATCATGGGTGATTTTATCGTGGGTGACTTTATCATGCGTGAGGTTATCGTGGGTGAGGTTATCGTGGGTGATTTTATCGTGGGTGATTTTGTCCAGGGTGAGGTTATCGTGGGTGACTTTATCGTGGGTGAGGTTATCGTGGGTGAGATTATCGTGGGTGAGGTTATCGTGGGTGAGGTTATCGTGGGTGAGGTTATCGTGGTTGACTTTATCGTGGGTGATTGTATCAATGGTGAAGTTATCGTAGGTGAGGTTATCGTGGGTGAGATTATCGTGGGTGAGGTTATTGTGGGTGAGGTAGTCGTGGGTGAGGTTATCGTGGGTGAGGTTATCATGGGTGATTTTATCAAGGGTGAGGTTATCGTGGGTGAGGTTATCGTGGGTGAGATTATCGTGGGTGAGATTATCGTGGGTGAGGTTATCGTGGGTGAGGTTATCGTGGGTGAGGTTATCGTGGGTGAGGTTATCGTGGGTGAGGTTATCCTGGGTGGTTTTATCGTGGGTGATTTTATCATGGGTGAGGTTATCGTGGGTGACTTTATCGTGGGTGAGGTTTTCGTGGGTGAGATTATCGTGGGTGAGGTTATCGTGGGTGAGGTTATCGTGGGTGAGGTTATCGTGGGTGAAGTTACCGTGGGTGATTTTATCGTGGGTGAGGTAATTGTGGGTGAGGTTATCATGGGTGATTTTATCGTGGGTGACTTTATCATGGGTGAGGTTATCGTGGGTGAGGTTATCGTGGGTGATTTTATCGTGGGTGATTTTGTCCAGGGTGAGGTTATCGTGGGTGACTTTATCGTGGGTGAGGTTATCGTGGGTGAGATTATCGTGGGTGAGGTTATCGTGGGTGAGGTTATCGTGGGTGATTTTATCGTGGGTGAGGTAATCGTGGGTGAGGTTATCGTGGGTGATTTTATCATGGGTGAGTTTATCGTGGGTGAGTTTATCGTAGGTGAGGTTATCGTTGGTGATTTTATCGTGGGTGAGGTAATCGTGGGTGACTTTATCGTGGGTGAGGTTATCGTGGGTGAGGTTATCGTGGGTGATTTTATCGTGGGTTAGGTAATCGTGGGTGATTTTATCTAGGGTGAGTTTATCGTGGGTGAGTTTATCGTTGGTGAGGTTATCGTAGGTGATTTTATCGTGGGTGAGATTATCGTGGGTGAGTTTATCGTGAATGAGTTTATCGTTGGTGAGGTTCTCGTGGGTGATTTTATCGTGGGTGAGGAAATCGTGGGTGATTTCATCGTGGGTGATTTTATCAAGGGTGAGGTTATCGTGGGTGACTTTATCGTGGGTGAGGTTATCGTGGGTGATATTATCGTGGGTAAGGTTATCGTGGGTGATTTTATCGTGGGTGAGGTTATCGTGGGTGAGGTTATCGTGGGTAACGTTATCGTGGGTGATTTTATCGTGGGTGAGGTAATCAAGGGTGAGGTTATCGTGGGTGATTTTATCGTGGGTGAGGTTATCGTGGGTGAGGTTATCGTGGGTGAGGTTATCGTGGGTTAGGTTATCCTAGGTGATTTTATCGTGGGTGATTTTATCAAGGGTGAGGTTAGCGTGGGTGAGGTTATCGTGGGTGATTTAATCGTGGGTGACTTTATCGTGGTTGACTTTATCGTGGGTGAGGTAATCGTGGGTGACTTTACCGCGGGTGAGGTTATCGTGGGTGAGGTTATCGTGCGTGAGGTTATCCTGGGTGATTTTATCGTTGGTGATTTTATCAAGGGTGAGGTTATCGTGGGTGAGGTTATCGTCGGTGAGGTTAGCGTGGGTGAGATTATCGTGGGTGAGGTTATCGTGGGTGAGGTAGTCGTGGGTGAAGTTATCGTGGGTGAGGTTATCATGGGTGATTTTATCAAGGGTGAGGTTATCGTGGGTGAGGTTATCGTAGGTGAGATTATCGTGGGTGAGGTTATCGTGGGTGACTTTATCGTGGGTGAGGTTATCGTGGGTGAGGTTATCGTGGGTGATTTTATCGTGTGTGAGGTAATCGTGGGTGAGGTTATCGTGGGTGATTTTATCTTGGGTGAGTTTATCGTAGGTGAGTTTATCGTTGGTGAGGTTATCGTGTGTGATTTTATCGTGGTTGAGGTACTCATGGGTGACTTTATCGTGGGTGAGGTTATCCTGGGTGATTTTATCGTGGGTGATTGTATCAATGGTGAGGTTATCGTGGGTGAGGTTATCCTGGTTGATTTTATCGTGGGTGATTTTATCATGGGTGAGGTTATCGTGGGTGACTTTATCGTGGGTGAGTTTTTCGTGGGTGAGATTATCGTGGGTGAGGTTATCGTGGGTGAGGTTATCGTGGGTGAGGTAATCGTGGGTGAGGTTATCGTGGGTGAGGTTATCGTGGGTGATTTTATCGTGGGTGATTTTATCAAGGGTGAGGTTATCGTGGGTGAGATTATCGTGGGTGAGGTTATCGTGGGTGATTTTATCGTGGGTGATTTTATCAAGGGTGAGGTTATCGTGGGTGACTTTATCGTGGGTGAGGTTATCGTGGGTGAGGTAATCGTGGGTGAGGTTATCGTGGGTGATTTTATCTTGGGTGAGTTTATCGTGGGTGAGTTTATCGTTGGTGAGGTTATCGTGGGTGATTTTATCGTGGGTGAGGTAATCGTGGGTGACTTTATCGTGGGTGAGGTTATCGTGGGTGAGGTTATCGTGGGTGAAGTTATCCTGGGTGATTTTATCGTGGGTGACTTTATCGTGGGTGAGGTTATCGTGGGTGAGATAATCGTGGGTGAGGTTATCGTGGGTGATTTTATCAAGGGTGAGGTTATCATGGATGACTTTATCGTGGGTGATTTTATCGTGGGTGAGGTAATCGTGGGTGAGGTTATCGTGGGTGAGGTTATCGTGGGTGATTTTATCGTGGGTGAGGTAATCGTGGGTGAGGTTATCGTGGGTGATTTTATCGTGGGTGAGTTTATCGTGGGTGAGGTTATCGTGGGTGAGGTTATCGTGGGTGAGGTTATCGTGGGTGAGGTTATCGTGGGTGAAGTTACCGTGGGTGATTTTATCGTGGGTGAGGTAATTGTGGGTGAGGTTATCATGGGTGATTTTATCGTGGGTGACTTTATCATGGGTGAGGTTATCGTGGGTGAGGTTATCGTGGGTGATTTTATCGTGGGTGATTTTGTCCAGGGTGAGGTTATCGTGGGTGACTTTATCGTGGGTGAGGTTATCGTGGGTGAGATTATCGTGGGTGAGGTTATCGTGGGTGAGGTTATCGTGGGTGATTTTATCGTGGGTGAGGTAATCGTGGGTGAGGTTATCGTGGGTGATTTTATCGTGGGTGATTTTGTCCAGGGTGAGGTTATCGTGGGTGACTTTATCGTGGGTGAGGTTATCGTGGGTGAGATTATCGTGGGTGAGGTTATCGTGGGTGAGGTTATCGTGGGTGATTTTATCGTGGGTGAGGTAATCGTGGGTGAGGTTATCGTGGGTGATTTTATCAAGGGTGAGGTTATCGTGGGTGACTTTATCGTGGGTGAGGTTATCGTGGGTGACTTTATCGTGGGTGAGGTTATCGTGGGTGAGGTAATCGTGGGTGAGGTTATCGTGGGTGATTTTATCTTGGGTGAGTTTATCGTGGGTGAGTTTATCGTTGGTGAGGTTATCGTGGGTGATTTTATCGTGGGTGAGGTAATCGTGGGTGACTTTATCGTGGGTGAGGTTATCGTGGGTGAGGTTATCGTGGGTGAAGTTATCCTGGGTGATTTTATCGTGGGTGACTTTATCGTGGGTGAGGTTATCGTGGGTGAGATAATCGTGGGTGAGGTTATCGTGGGTGATTTTATCAAGGGTGAGGTTATCATGGATGACTTTTTCGTGGGTGATTTTATCGTGGGTGAGGTAATCGTGGGTGAGGTTATCGTGGGTGAGGTTATCGTGGGTGAGGTTATCGTGGGTGAGGTTATCATGGGTGATTTTATCAAGGGTGAGGTTATCGTGGGTGAGGTTATCGTAGGTGAGATTATCGTGGGTGAGGTTATCGTGGGTGACTTTATCGTGGGTGAGGTTATCGTGGGTGAGGTTATCGTGGGTGATTTTATCGTGTGTGAGGTAATCGTGGGTGAGGTTATCGTGGGTGATTTTATCTTGGGTGAGTTTATCGTGGGTGAGTTTATCGTTGGTGAGGTTATCGTGTGTGATTTTATCGTGGTTGAGGTACTCATGGGTGACTTTATCGTGGGTGAGGTTATCCTGGGTGATTTTATCGTGGGTGATTGTATCAATGGTGAGGTTATCGTGGGTGAGGTTATCGTGGGTGAGGTTATCCTGGTTGATTTTATCGTGGGTGATTTTATCATGGGTGAGGTTATCGTGGGTGACTTTATCGTGGGTGAGTTTTTCGTGGGTGAGATTATCGTGGGTGAGGTTATCGTGGGTGAGGTAATCGTGGGTGAGGTTATCGTGGGTGAGGTTATCGTGGGTGATTTTATCGTGGGTGATTTTATCAAGGGTGAGGTTATCGTGGGTGAGATTATCGTGGGTGAGGTTTTCGTGGGTGATTTTATCGTGGGTGATTTTATCAAGGGTGAGGTTATCGTGGGTGACTTTATCGTGGGTGAGGTTATCGTGGGTGACTTTATCGTGGGTGAGGTTATCGTGGGTGAGGTAATCGTGGGTGAGGTTATCGTGGGTGATTTTATCTTGGGTGAGTTTATCGTGGGTGAGTTTATCGTTGGTGAGGTTATCGTGGGTGATTTTATCGTGGGTGAGGTAATCGTGGGTGACTTTATCGTGGGTGAGGTTATCGTGGGTGAGGTTATCGTGGGTGAAGTTATCCTGGGTGATTTTATCGTGGGTGACTTTATCGTGGGTGAGGTTATCGTGGGTGAGATAATCGTGGGTGAGGTTATCGTGGGTGATTTTATCAAGGGTGAGGTTATCATGGATGACTTTATCGTGGGTGATTTTATCGTGGGTGAGGTAATCGTGGGTGAGGTTATCGTGGGTGAGGTTATCGTGGGTGATTTTATCGTGGGTGAGGTAATCGTGGGTGAGGTTATCGTGGGTGATTTTATCGTGGGTGAGTTTATCGTGGGTGAGGTTATCGTGGGTGAGGTTATCGTGGGTGAGGTTATCGTGGGTGAGGTTATCGTGGGTGAAGTTACCGTGGGTGATTTTATCGTGGGTGAGGTAATTGTGGGTGAGGTTATCATGGGTGATTTTATCGTGGGTGACTTTATCATGGGTGAGGTTATCGTGGGTGAGGTTATCGTGGGTGATTTTATCGTGGGTGATTTTGTCCAGGGTGAGGTTATCGTGGGTGACTTTATCGTGGGTGAGGTTATCGTGGGTGAGATTATCGTGGGTGAGGTTATCGTGGGTGAGGTTATCGTGGGTGATTTTATCGTGGGTGAGGTAATCGTGGGTGAGGTTATCGTGGGTGAGGTTATCGTGGGTGATTTTATCGTGGGTGATTTTGTCCAGGGTGAGGTTATCGTGGGTGACTTTATCGTGGGTGAGGTTATCGTGGGTGAGATTATCGTGGGTGAGGTTATCGTGGGTGAGGTTATCGTGGGTGATTTTATCGTGGGTGAGGTAATCGTGGGTGAGGTTATCGTGGGTGATTTTATCAAGGGTGAGGTTATCGTGGGTGACTTTATCGTGGGTGAGGTTATCGTGGGTGACTTTATCGTGGGTGAGGTTATCGTGGTTGAGGTTATCGTGGGTGAGGTTATCGTGGGTGATTTTATCAAGGTTGAGGTTATCGTGGGTGACTTTATCGTGGGTGAGGTTATCGTGGTTGAGGTTATCGTGGGTGAGGTTATCGTGGGTGAGGTTATCGTGGGTGAGGTTATCGTGGGTGAGGTAATCGTGGGTGAGGTTATCGTGGGTGATTTTATCTTGGGTGAGTTTATCGTGGGTGAGTTTATCGTTGGTGAGGTTATCCTGGGTGAGGTTATCGTGGGTGAAGTTATCCTGGGTGATTTTATCGTGGGTGACTTTATCGTGGGTGAGGTTATCGTGGGTGAGATAATCGTGGGTGAGGTTATCGTGGGTGATTTTATCAAGGGTGAGGTTATCATGGATGACTTTATCGTGGGTGATTTTATCGTGGGTGAGGTAATCGTGGGTGAGGTTATCGTGGGTGAGGTTATCGTGGGTGAGGTTATCGTGGGTGATTTTATCGTGGGTGAGGTAATCGTGGGTGAGGTTATCATGGGTGATTTTATCGTGGGTGAGTTTATCGTGGGTGAGGTTATCGTGGGTGAGTTTATCGTGAGTGAGGTTTTCGTGGGTGAGATTATCGTGGGTGAGGTTATCGTGGGTGAGGTTATCGTGGGTGAGGTAATCGTGGGTGAGGTTATCGTGGGTGAGGTTATCGTGGGTGATTTTATCGTGGGTGATTTTATCAAGGGTGAGGTTATCGTGGGTGAGATTATCGTGGGTGAGGTTATCGTGGGTGATTTTATCGTGGGTGATTTTATCAAGGGTGAGGTTATCGTGGGTGACTTTATCGTGGGTGAGGTTATCGTGGGTGACTTTATCGTGGGTGAGGGTATCGTGGGTGAGGTAATCGTGGGTGAGGTTATCGTGGGTGATTTTATCTTGGGTGAGTTTATCGTGGGTGAGTTTATCGTTGGTGAGGTTATCGTGGGTGATTTTATCGTGGGTGAGGTAATCGTGGGTGACTTTATCGTGGGTGAGGTTATCGTGGGTGAGGTTATCGTGGGTGAAGTTATCCTGGGTGATTTTATCGTGGGTGACTTTATCGTGGGTGAGGTAATCGTGGCTGAGGTTATCGTGGGTGATTTTATCGTGGCTGAGGTAATCGTGGGTGAGGTTATCGTGGGTGGTTTTATCTTGGGTGAGTTTATCGTGGGTAAGTTTATCGTTGGTGAGGTTATCGTGGGTGATTTTATCGTGGGTGAGGTAATCGTGGGTGAGGTTATCGTGGGTGAAGTTATCCTGGGTGATTTTATCGTGGGTGAGTTTATCGTTGGTGAGGTTATCGTGGGTGAGGTTATCGTGGGTGAGGTTATCGTGGGTGAGGTTATCGTGGGTTAGGTTATCCTGGGTGATTTTATCGCGGGTGATTTTGTCATGGGTGAGGTTATCGTGGGTGACTTTATCGTGGGTGAGGTTATCGTGGGTGAGATTATCGGGGGTGAGGTTATCGTGGGTGAGGTTATCGTGGGTGAGGTTATCGTGGGTGATTTTATCGTGGGTGAGGTAATCGTGGCTGAGGTTATCGTGGGTGAGATTATCGTGGGTGATTTCATCGTGGGTGAGGTAATCGTGGGTGAGGTTATCGTGGGTGAGGTCATCGTGGGTGAGGTTATCGTGGGTGAGGTTATCGTGGGTTAGGTTATCCTGGGTGATTTTATCGTGGGTGATTTTATCAAGGTTGAGGTTATCGTGGGTGACTTTATCGTGGGTGAGGTTATCGTGGTTGAGGTTATCGTGGGTGAGGTTATCGTGGGTGATTTTATCGTGGGTGAGGTTATCGAGGGTGATTTTATCGTGGGTGAGTTTATCGTTGGTGAGGTTATCGTGGGTGAGGTTATCGTGGGTTAGGTTATCCTGGTTGATTTTATCGTGGGTGATTTTGGCAAGGGTGAGGTTATGGTGGGTGAGGTTATCATGGGTGAGATTATCGTGGGTGAGGTTATCGTGGGTGAGGTTATCGTGGGTGATTTTATCGTGGGTGAGGTAATCGTGGGTAGGTTATCGTGGGTGATTTTGTCGTGGGTGAGTTTATCGTGGGTGAGTTTATCGTTGGTGAGGTTATCGTGGGTGACTTTATCGTGGGTGAGGTAATCGTGGCTGAGGTTATCGTGGGTGATTTTATCGTGGCTGAGGTAATCAAGGGTGAGGTTATCGTGGGTGATTTTATCGTGGGTGAGGTTATCGTGGGTGAGGTTATCGTGGGTGAGATTATCGTGGGTTAGGTTATCCTAGGTGATTTTATCGTGGGTGATTTTATCAAGGGTGAGGTTAGCGTGGGTGAGGTTATCGTGGATGATTTAATCGTGGGTGACTTTATCGTGGTTGACTTTATCGTGGGTGAGGTAATCGTGGGTGACTTTACCGCGGGTGAGGTTATCGTGGGTGAGGTTATCGTGCGTGAGGTTATCCTGGGTGATTTTATCGTTGGTGATTTTATCAAGGGTGAGGTTATCGTGGGTGACTTTATCGTGGGTGAGGTTATCGTGGGTGAGGTTAGCGTGGGTGAGATTATCGTGGGTGAGGTTATCGTGGGTGAGGTAGTCGTGGGTGAAGTTATCGTGGGTGAGGTTATCATGGGTGATTTTATCAAGGGTGAGGTTATCGTGGGTGAGGTTATCGTAGGTGAGATTATCGTGGGTGAGGTTATCGTGGGTGAGGTTATCGTGGGTGACTTTATCGTGGGTGAGGTTATCGTGGGTGAGGTTATCGTGGGTGATTTTATCGTGTGTGAGGTAATCGTGGGTGAGGTTATCGTGGGTGATTTTATCGTGGGTGAGTTTATCGTGGGTGAGGTTATCGTGTGTGATTTTATCGTGGTTGAGGTACTCATGGGTGACTTTATCGTGGGTGAGGTTATCCTGGGTGATTTTATCGTGGTTGATTGTATCAATGGTGAGGTTATCGTGGGTGAGGTTATCGTGGGTGAGATTATCGTGGGTGAGGTTATAGTGGGTGAGGTTATCGTGGGTGAGGTAGTCGTGGGTGAGGTTATCGTGGGTGAGGTTATCATGGGTGATTTTATCAAGGGTGAGGTTATCGTGGGTGAGGTTATCGTGGGTGAGATTATCGTGGGTGAGATTATCGTGGGTGAGGTTATCGTGGGTGAGGTTATCGTGGGTGAGGTTATCGTGGGTGAGGTTATTGTGGGTGAGGTTATCCTGGCTGATTTTATCGTGGGTGATTTTATCATGGGTGAGGTTATCGTGGGTGACTTTATCGTGGGTGAGGTTTTCGTGGGTGAGATTATCGTGGGTGAGGTTATCGTGGGTGAGGTTATCGTGGGTGAGGTTATCGTGGGTGAGGTTATCGTGGGTGATGTTACCGTGGGTGATTTTATCGTGGGTGAGGTAATTGTGGGTGAGGTTATCGTGGGTGATTTTATCTTGGGTGAGTTTATCGTGGGTGAGTTTATCGTGGGTGAGGTTATCGTGGGTGAGGTTATCGTGGGTGAGGTTATCGTGGGTTAGGTTATCCTGGGTGATTTTATCGTGGGTGATTTTTGTCATGGGTGAGGTTATCGTGGGTGACTTTATCGTGGGTGAGGTTATCGTGGGTGAGATTATCGGGGGTGAGGTTATCGTGGGTGAGGTTATCGTGGGTGATTTTATCGTGGGTGAGGTAATCGTGGGTGAGGTTATCGTGGGTGAGGTCATCGTGGGTGAGGTTATCGTGGGTGAGGTTATCGTGGGTTAGGTTATCCTGGGTGATTTTATCGTGGGTGAGGTAATCGTGGGTGAGGTTATCGTGGGTGAGGTCATCGTGGGTGAGGTTATCGTGGGTGAGGTTATCGTGGGTTAGGTTATCCTGGGTGATTTTATCGTGGGTGATTTTATCAAGGTTGAGGTTATCGTGGGTGACTTTATCGTGGGTGAGGTTATCGTGGTTGAGGTTATCGTGGGTGAGGTTATCGTGGGTGATTTTATCGTGGGTGAGGTTATCGAGGGTGATTTTATCGTGGGTGAGTTTATCGTTGGTGAGGTTATCGTGGGTGAGGTTATCGTGGGTGAGGTTATCGTGGGTGAGGTTATCGTGGGTTAGGTTATCCTGGTTGATTTTATCGTGCGTGATTTTGGCAAGGGTGAGGTTATGGTGGGTGAGGTTATCATGGGTGAGATTATCGTGGGTGAGGTTATCGTGGGTGAGGTTATCGTGGGTGATTTTATCGTGGGTGAGGTAATCGTGGGTAGGTTATCGTGGGTGATTTTGTCGTGGGTGAGTTTATCGTGGGTGAGTTTATCGTTGGTGAGGTTATCGTGGGTGACTTTATCGTGGGTGAGGTAATCGTGGCTGAGGTTATCGTGGGTGATTTTATCGTGGCTGAGGTAATCGTGGGTGAGGTTATCGTGGGTGGTTTTATCTTGGGTGAGTTTATCGTGGGTAAGTTTATCGTTGGTGAGGTTATCGTGGGTGATTTTATCGTGGGTGACTTTATCGTGGGTGAGGTTATCGTGGGTGAGGTTATCGTGGGTGATTTTATCGTGGGTGATTTTATCAAGGGTGAGGTTATCGTGGGTGACTTTATAGTGGGTGAGGTTATCATGGGTGAGAATATCGTGGGTGAGGTTATCGTGGGTGATTTTATCTTGGGTGAGTTTATCGTGGGTGAGTTTATCGTTGGTGAGGTTATCGTGGGTGATTTTATCGTGGGTGAGGTAATCGTGGGTGACTTTATCGTGGGTGAGGTTATCGTGGGTGAGGTTATCGTGGGTGAAGTTATCCTGGGTGATTTTATCGTGGGTGAGTTTATCGTTGGTGAGGTTATCGTGGGTGAGGTTATCGTGGCTGAGGTTATCGTGGGTGAGGTTATCGTGGGTTAGGTTATCCTGGGTGATTTTATTGTGGGTGATTTTGTCATGGGTGAGGTTATCGTGGGTGACTTTATCGTGGGTGAGGTTATCGTGGGTGAGATTATCGGGGGTGAGGTTATCGTGGGTGAGGTTATCGTGGGTGAGGTTATCGTGGGTGATTTTATCGTGGGTGAGGTAATCGTGGCTGAGGTTATCGTGGGTGAGATTATCGTGGGTGATTTTATCGCGGGTGAGGTAATCGTGGGTGAGGTTATCGTGGGTGAGGTCATCGTGGGTGAGGTTATCGTGGGTGAGGTTATCGTGGGTTAGGTTATCCTGGGTGATTTTATCGTGGGTGATTTTATCATGGTTGAGGTTATCGTGGGTGACTTTATCGTGGGTGAGGTTATCGTTGTTGAGGTTATCGTGGGTGAGGTTATCGTGGGTGATTTTATCGTGGGTGAGGTTATCGAGGGTGATTTTATCGTGGGTGAGTTTATCGTTGGTGAGGTTATCGTGGGTGAGGTTATCGTGGGTGAGGTTATCGTGGGTGAGGTTATCGTGGGTTAGGTTATCCTGGTTGATTTTATCGTGGGTGATTTCGGCAAGGGTGAGGTTATGGTGGGTGAGGTTATCATGGGTGAGATTATCGTGGGTGAGGTTATCGTGGGTGAGGTTATCGTGGGTGATTTTATCGTGGGTGAGGTAATCGTGGGTAGGTTATCGTGGGTGATTTTGTCGTGGGTGAGTTTATCGTGGGTGAGTTTATCGTTGGTGAGGTTATCGTGGGTGACTTTATCGTGGGTGAGGTAATCGTGGCTGAGGTTATCGTGGGTGATTTTATCGTGGCTGAGGTAATCGTGGGTGAGGTTATCGTGGGTGGTTTTATCTTGGGTGAGTTTATCGTGGGTGAGTTTATCGTTGGTGAGGTTATCGTGGGTAATTTTATCGTGGGTGAGGTAATCGTGGCTGAGGTTATCGTGGGTGAGATTATCGTGGGTGATTTTATCGCGGGTGAGGTAATCGTGGGTGAGGTTATCGTGGGTGAGGTCATCGTGGGTGAGGTTATCGTGGGTGAGGTTATCGTGGGTTAGGTTATCCTGGGTGATTTTATCGTGGGTGATTTTATCATGGTTGAGGTTATCGTGGGTGACTTTATCGTGGGTGAGGTTATCGTTGTTGAGGTTATCGTGGGTGAGGTTATCGTGGGTGATTTTATCGTGGGTGAGGTTATCGAGGGTGATTTTATCGTGGGTGAGTTTATCGTTGGTGAGGTTATCGTGGGTGAGGTTATCGTGGGTGAGGTTATCGTGGGTGAGGTTATCGTGGGTTAGGTTATCCTGGTTGATTTTATCGTGGGTGATTTCGGCAAGGGTGAGGTTATGGTGGGTGAGGTTATCATGGGTGAGATTATCGTGGGTGAGGTTATCGTGGGTGAGGTTATCGTGGGTGATTTTATCGTGGGTGAGGTAATCGTGGGTAGGTTATCGTGGGTGATTTTGTCGTGGGTGAGTTTATCGTGGGTGAGTTTATCGTTGGTGAGGTTATCGTGGGTGACTTTATCGTGGGTGAGGTAATCGTGGCTGAGGTTATCGTGGGTGATTTTATCGTGGCTGAGGTAATCGTGGGTGAGGTTATCGTGGGTGGTTTTATCTTGGGTGAGTTTATCGTGGGTGAGTTTATCGTTGGTGAGGTTATCGTGGGTGATTTTATCGTGGGTGATTTTATCGTGGGTGAGGTAATCGTGGGTGAGGTTATCGTGGGTGAGGTTATCGTGGGTGATTTTATCGTGGGTGATTTTATCAAGGGTGAGGTTATCGTGGGTGAGATTATCGTGGGTGAGGTTATCGTGGGTGATTTTATCGTGGGTGATTTTATCAAGGGTGAGGTTATCGTGGGTGACTTTATAGTGGGTGAGGTTATCATGGGTGAGAATATCGTGGGTGAGGTTATCGTGGGTGATTTTATCTTGGGTGAGTTTATCGTGGGTGAGTTTATCGTTGGTGAGGTTATCGTGGGTGATTTTATCGTGGGTGAGGTAATCGTGGGTGACTTTATCGTGGGTGAGGTTATCGTGGGTGAGGTTATCGTGGGTGAAGTTATCCTGGGTGATTTTATCGTGGGTGACTTTATCGTGGGTGAGGTTATCGTGGGTGAGATAATCGTGGGTGAGGTTATCGTGGGTGATTTTATCAAGGGTGAGGTTATCATGGGTGACTTTATCGTGGGTGATTTTATCGTGGGTGAGGTAATCGTGGGTGAGGTTATTGTGGATGAGGTTATCGTGGGTGAGGTTATCGTGGGTGATTTTATCGTGGGTGAGGTAATCGTGGGTGAGGTTATCGTGGGTGATTTTATTATGGGTGAGTTTATCGTGGGTGAGGTTATCTTGGGTGATTTTATCGTGGGTGAGGTAATCGTGGGTGACTTTATCGTGGGTGAGGTTATCGTGGGTGAGGTTATCGTGGGTGATTTTATCGTGGGTTAGGTAATCGTGGGTGATTTTATCTAGGGTGAGTTTATCGCGGGTGAGTTTATCGTTGGTGAGGTTATCGTAGGTGATTTTATCGTGGGTGAGATTATCGTGGGTGAGTTTATCGTGAATGAGATTATCGTTGGTGAGGTTATCGTGGGTGATTTTATCGTGGGTGAGGTTATCGTGGGTGATTTTATCGTGGGTGATTTTATCGTGGGTGAGGTTATCGTGGGTGAGATTATCGTGGGTGAGATTATCGTGGGTGAGGTTATCGTGGGTGAGGTTATCGTGGGTGAGGTTATCATGGGTGACTTTATCGTGGGTGAGGTTATCGTGGGTGAGGTTATCGTGGGTGATTTTATCGTGGGTGATTTTATCATGGGTGAGGTTATCGTGGGTGACTTTATCGTGGGTGAGGTTTTCGTGGGTGAGATTATTGTGGGTGAGGTTATCGTGGGTGAGGTTATCGTGGGTGAGGTAATCGTGGGTGAGGTTATCGTGGGTGAGGTTATCGTGGGTGATTTTATCGAGGGTGATTTTATCAAGGGTGAGGTTATCATGGATGACTTTATCGTGGGTGACTTTATCGTGGGTGAGGTTATCATGGGTGAGATTATCGTGGGTGAGGTTATCGTGGGTGAGGTTATCGTGGGTGAGGTTATCGTGGGTGAGGTTATCGTGCGTGAGGTTATCGTGGGTGAGTTTATCGTGGGTGAGATTAGCTTGGGTGAGGTTATCGTGGGTGATTTTATCTTGGGTGAGTTTATCGTGGGTGAGTTTATCGTTGGTGAGGTTATTGTGGGTGATTTTATCGTGGGTGAGGTAATCGTGGGTGAGGTTATCGTGGGTGATTTTATCTTGGGTGAGTTTATCGTGGGTGATTTTATCGTGGGTGATTTTGTCATGGGTGAGGTTATTGTGGGTGACTTTATCGTGGGTGAGGTTATCGTGGGTGAGATTATCGGGGGTGAGGTTATCGTGGGTGAGGTTATCGTGGGTGATTTTATCGTGGGTGAGGTAATCGTGGGTGAGGTTATCGTGGGTAAGATTATCGTGGGTGATTTTATCGTGGGTGAGGTAATCGTGGGTGAGGTTATCGTGGGTGAGGTCATCGTGGGTGAGGTTATCGTGGGTGAGGTCATCGTGGGTTAGGTTATCCTGGGTGATTTTATCGTAGGTGATTTTATCAAGGTTGAGGTTATCGTGGGTGACTTTATCAAGGGTGAGGTTATCGTGGGTGACTTTATCGTGGGTGAGGTTATCGTGGGTGAAGTTAGCGTGGGTGAGATTATCGTGGGTGAGGTTATCATGGGTGAGGTAGTCGTGGGTGAAGTTATCGTGGGTGAGGTTATCATGGGTGATTTTATCAAGGGTGAGGTTATGGTGGGTGAGGTTATCGTCGGTGAGATTATCGTGGGTGACGTTATCCTGGCTGATTTTATCGTGGGTGATTTTATCATGGGTGAGGTTATCGTGGGTGACTTTATCGTGGGTGAGGTTTTCGTGGGTGAGATTATCGTGGGTGAGGTTATCGTGGGTGAGGTTATCGTGGGTGAGGTTATCGTGGGTGAGAATATCGTGGGTGAGGTTATCGTGGGTGAGGTAATCGTGGGTGAGGTTATCGTGGGTGATTTTATCTTGGGTGAGTTTATCGTGGGTGAGTTTATCGTTGGTGAGGTTATCGTGGGTGATTTTATCGTGGGTGAGGTAATCGTGGGTTAAGGGTGAGGTTATCGTGGGTTAAGGGTGAGGTTATCGTGGGTGACTTTATCGTGGGTGAGTTTATCGTGGGTGAGGTTATTGTGGGTGATTTTATCGTGGGTGAGGTAATCGTGGGTGACTTTATCGTGGGTGAGGTTATCGTGGGTGAGGTTATCGTGGGTCACTTTATCGTGGGTGAGGTTATCGTGGGTGAGATAATCGTGGGTGAGGTTATCGTGGGTGATTTTATCAAGGGTGAGGTTATCGTGGGTGACTTTATCGTGGGTGATTTTATCGTGGGTGAGGTTATCGTGGGTGAGGTTATCGTGGATGATTTTAATGTGGGTGATTTTATCGTGGGTGAGGTTATCGTGGGTGATCTTATCGTGGGTGAGGTAATTGCGGGTGAGGTATCATGGGTGATTTTATCGTAGGTGACTTTATCGTGGGTGAGGTTATCGTGGGTGATTTTACCGTGTGTGAGGTAATCGTGGGTGAGGTTATCGTGGGTGATTTTATCTTGGGTGAGTTTATCGTGGGTGAGTTTATCGTTGGTGAGGTTATCGTGGGTGAGGTTATCGTGGGTGAGGTTATCGTGGGTGAGGTTATCGTGGGTTAGGTTATCGTGGGTGAGGTTATCGTGGGTGAGATTATCGTGGGTGAGGTTATCGTGGGTGAGGTTATCGTGGGTGAGGTTATCGTGGGTGAGGTTATTGTGGGTGAGGTTATCCTGGCTGATTTTATCGTGGGTGATTTTATCATGGGTGAGGTTATCGTGGGTGACTTTATCGTGGGTGAGGTTTTCGTGGGTGAGATTATCGTGGGTGAGGTTATCGTGGGTGAGGTTATCGTGGGTGAAGTTACCGTGGGTGATTTTATCGTGGGTGAGGTAATTGTGGGTGAGGTTATCGTGGGTGATTTTATCTTGGGTGAGTTTATCGTGGGTGAGTTTATCGTTGGTGAGGTTATCGTGGGTGAGGTTATCGTGGGTGAGGTTATCGTGGGTTAGGTTATCCTGGGTGATTTTATACTGGGTGATTTTGTCATGGGTGAGGTTATCGTGGGTGACTTTATCGTGGGTGAGGTTATCGTGGGTGAGATTATCGGGGGTGAGGTTATCGTGGGTGAGGTTATCGTGGGTGATTTTATCGTGGGTGAGGTAATCGTGGGTGAGGTTATCGTGGGTGAGGTCATCGTGGGTGAGGTTATCGTGGGTGAGGTTATCGTGGGTTAGGTTATCCTGGGTGATTTTATCGTAGGTGATTTTATCAAGGTTGAGGTTATCGTGGGTGTCTTTATCAAGGGTGAGGTTATCGTGGGTGACTTTATCGTGGGTGAGGTTATCGTGGGTGAAGTTAGCGTGGGTGAGATTATCGTGGGTGAGGTTATCGTGGGTGAGGTAGTCGTGGGTGAAGTTATCGTGGGTGATGTTATCATGGGTGATTTTATCAAGGGTAAGGTTATCGTGGGTGAGGTTATCGTAGGTGAGATTATCGTGGTTGAGGTTATCGTGGGTGAGGTTATCGTGGGTGAGGTTATCATGGGTGATTTAATCGTGGGTGAGGTAATCGTGGCTGAGGTTATCGTGGGTGAGATTATCGTGGGTGATTTTATCGTGGGTGAGGTAATCGTGGGTGAGAATATCGTGGGTGAGGTCATCGTGGGTGAGGTTATCGTGGGTGAGGTTATCGTGGTTGAGGTTATCGTGGGTTAGGTAATCGTGGGTGATTTTATCTAGGGTGAGTTTATCGTGGGTGATTTTATCGTGGGTTAGGTAATCGTGGGTGATTTTATCTAAGGTGAGTTTATCGTGGGTGAGTTTATCGTTGGTGAGGTTATCGTAGGTGATTTTATCGTGGGTGAGATTATCGTGGGTGAGTTTATCGTGAATGAGTTTATCGTTGGTGAGGTTATCGTGGGTGATTTTATCGTGGGTGAGGAAATCGTGGGTGATTTCATCGTGGGTGATTTTATCAAGGGTGAGGTTATCGTGGGTGACTTTATCGTGGGTGAGGTTATCGTGGGTGATATTATCGTGGGTAAGGTTATCGTGGGTGATTTTATCGTGGGTGAGGTTATCGTGGGTGAGGTTATCGTGGGTGACGTTATCGTGGGTGATTTTATCGTGGGTGAGGTAATCAAGGGTGAGGTTATCGTGGGTGATTTTATCGTGGGTGAGGTTATCGTGGGTGAGGTTATCGTGGGTTAGGTTATCCTAGGTGATTTTATCGTGGGTGATTTTATCAAGGGTGAGGTTAGCGTGGGTGAGGTTATCGTGGGTGATTTAATCGTGGGTGACTTTATCGTGGTTGACTTTATCGTGGGTGAGGTAATCATGGGTGACTTTACCGCGGGTGAGGTTATCGTGGGTGAGGTTATCGTGCGTGAGGTTATCCTGGGTGATTTTATCGTTGGTGATTTTATCAAGGGTGAGGTTATCGTGGGTGACTTTATCGTGGGTGAGGTTATCGTGGGTGAAGTTAACGTGGGTGAGATTATCGTGGGTGAGGTTATCGTGGGTGAGGTAGTCGTGGGTGAAGTTATCGTGGGTGAGGTTATCATGGGTGATTTTATCAAGGGTGAGGTTATCGTGGGTGAGGTTATCGTAGGTGAGATTATCGTGGGTGAGGTTATCGTGGGTGACATTATCGTGGGTGAGGTTATCGTGGGTGAGGTTATCGTGGGTGATTTTATCGTGTGTGAGGTAATCGTGGGTGAGGTTATCGTGGGTGATTTTATCGTGGGTGAGTTTATCGTGGGTGAGTTTATCGTTGGTGAGGTTATCGTGTGTGATTTTATCGTGGTTGAGGTACTCATGGGTGACTTTATCGTGGGTGAGGTTATCGTGGGTGAGGTTATCCTGAGTGATTTTATCGTGGGTGATTGTATCAATGGTGAGGTTATCGTGGGTGAGGTTATCGTGGGTGAGATTATCGTGGGTGAGGTTATCGTGGGTGAGGTTATCGTGGGTGAGGTAGTCGTGGGTGAGGTTATCGTGGGTGAGGTTATCATGGGTGATTTTATCAAGGGTGAGGTTATCGTGGGTGAGGTTATCGTGGGTGAGATTATCGTGGGTGAGATTATCGTGGGTGAGGTTATCGTGGGTGAGGTTATCGTGGGTGAGGTTATCGTGGGTGACTTTATCGTGGGTGAGGTTTTCGTGGGTGAGATTATCGTGGGTGAGGTTATCGTGGGTGAGGTTATCGTGGGTGAGGTTATCGTGGGTGAAGTTACCGTGTGTGAGGTAATCGTGGGTGAGGTTATCGTGGGTGATTTTATCTTGGGTGAGTTTATCGTGGGTGAGTTTATCGTTGGTGAGGTTATCGTGGGTGAGGTTATCGTGGGTTAGGTTATCCTGGGTGATTTTATCGTGGGTGATTTTGTCATGGGTGAGGTTATCGTGGGTGACTTTATCGTGGGTGAGGTTATCGTGGGTGAGATTATCGGGGGTGAGGTTATCGTGGGTGAGGTTATCGTGGGTGATTTTATCGTGGGTGAGGTAATCGTGGGTGAGGTTATCGTGGGTGAGGTCATCGTGGGTGACGTTATCGTGGGTGAGGTTATCGTGGGTTAGGTTATCCTGGGTGATTTTATCGTAGGTGATTTTATCAAGGTTGAGGTTATCGTGGGTGACTTTATCAAGGGTGAGGTTATCGTGGGTGACTTTATCGTGGGTGAGTTTATCGTGGGTGAAGTTAGCGTGGGTGAGATTATCGTGGGTGAGGTTATCGTGGGTGAGGTAGTCGTGGGTGAAGTTATCGTGGGTGAGGTTATCATGGGTGATTTTATCAAGGGTGAGGTTATGGTGGGTGAGGTTATCGTAGGTGAGATTATCGTGGTTGAGGTTATCGTGGGTGAGGTTATCGTGGGTGAGGTTATCATGGGTGATTTTATCGTGGGTGAGGTAATCGTGGCTGAGGTTATCGTGGGTGAGATTATCGTGGGTGATTTTATCGTGGGTGAGGTAATCGTGGGTGAGGTTATCGTGGGTGAGGTCATCGTGGGTGAGGTTATCGTGGGTGAGGTTATCGTGGGTGAGGTTATCGGGGGTGAGGTTATCGTGGGTGAGAATATCGTGGGTGAGGTTATCGTGGGTGAGGTAATCGTGGGTGAGGTTATCGTGGGTGATTTTATCTTGGGTGAGTTTATCGTGGGTGAGTTTATCGTTGGTGAGGTTATCGTGGGTGAAGTTAGCGTGGGTGAGATTATCGTGGGTGAGGTTATCGTGGGTGAGGTAGTCGTGGGTGAAGTTATCGTGGGTGAGGTTATCATGGGTGAGGTTATCGTGGGTGAGGTTATCGTGGGTGAGGTTATCGTAGGTGAGATTATCGTGGGTGAGGTTATCGGGGGTGAGGTTATCGTGGGTGAGATTAGCTTGGGTGAGGTTATCGTGGGTGATTTTATCTTGGGTGAGTTTATCGTGGGTGAGTTTATCGTTGGTGAGGTTATTGTGGGTGATTTTATCGTGGGTGAGGTAATCGTGGGTGAGGTTATCGTGGGTGATTTTATCATGGGTGAGTTTATCGTGGGTGAGTTTATCGTTGGTGAGGTTATCGTGGGTGAGGTTATCGTGGGTGAAGTTATCGTGGGTGAGGTTATCGTGGGTTAGGTTATCCTGGGTGATTTTATCGTGGGTGATTTTGTCATGGGTGAGGTTATCGTGTGTGACTTTATCGTGGGTGAGGTTATCGTGGGTGAGATTATCGTGGGTGAGGTTATCGTGGGTGATTTTATCGTGGGTGAGGTAATCGTGGCTGAGGTTATCGTGGGTGAGATTATCGTGGGTGATTTTATCGTGGGTGAGGTAATCGTGGGTGAGGTTATCGTGGGTGAGGTCATCGTGGGTGAGGTTATCGTGGGTGAGGTCATCGTGGGTTAGGTTATCCTGGGTGATTTTATCGTAGGTGATTTTATCAAGGTTGAGGTTATCGTGGGTGACTTTATCAAGGGTGAGGTTATCGTGGGTGAGGTTATCGTGGGTGAAGTTAGCGTGGGTGAGATTATCGTGGGTGAGGTTATCGTGGGTGAGGTAGTCGTGGGTGAAGTTATCGTGGGTGAGGTTATCATGGGTGATTTTATCAAGGGTGAGGTTATGGTGGGTGAGGTTATCGTAGGTGAGATTATCGTGGGTGAGGTTATCCTGGCTGATTTTATCGTGGGTGATTTTATCATGGGTGAGGTTATCGTGGGTGACTTTATCGTGGGTGAGGTTTTCGTGGGTGAGATTATCGTGGGTGAGGTTATCGTGGGTGAGGTTATCGTGGGTGAGGTTATCGTGGGTGAAGTTACCGTGTGTGAGGTAATCGTGGGTGAGGTTATCGTGGGTGATTTTATCTTGGGTGAGTTTATCGTGGGTGAGTTTATCGTTGGTGAGGTTATCGTGGGTGAGGTTATCGTGGGTGAGGTTATCGTGGGTTAGGTTATCCTGGGTGATTTTATCGTGGGTGATTTTGTCATGGGTGAGGTTATCGTGGGTGACTTTATCGTGGGTGAGGTTATCGTGGGTGAGATTATCGGGGGTGAGGTTATCGTGGGTGAGGTTATCGTGGGTGATTTTATCGTGGGTGAGGTAATCGTGGGTGAGGTCATCGTGGGTGAGGTCATCGTGGGTGAGGTTATCGTGGGTGAGGTTATCGTGGGTTAGGTTATCTTGGGTGAGGTTATCGTGGGTTAGGTTATCCTGGGTGAGGTAGTCGTGGGTGAGGTTATCGTGGGTGAGGTTATCATGGGTGATTTTATCAAGGGTGAGGTTATCGTGGGTGAGGTTATCGTGGGTGAGATTATCGTGGGTGAGATTATCGTGGGTGAGGTTATCGTGGGTGAGGTTATCGTGGGTGAGGTTATCGTGGGTGACTTTATCGTGGGTGAGGTTTTCGTGGGTGAGATTATCGTGGGTGAGGTTATCGTGGGTGAGGTTATCGTGGGTGAGGTTATCGTGGGTGAAGTTACCGTGTGTGAGGTAATCGTGGGTGAGGTTATCGTGGGTGAGGTTATCGTGGGTGAGGTTATCGTGCGTGAGGTTATCGTGGGTGAGTTTATCGTGGGTGAGATTAGCTTGGGTGAGGTTATCGTGGGTGATTTTATCTTGGGTGAGTTTATCGTGGGTGAGTTTATCGTTGGTGAGGTTATTGTGGGTGATTTTATCGTGGGTGAGGTAATCGTGGGTGAGGTTATCGTGGGTGATTTTATCTTGGGTGAGTTTATCGTGGGTGAGTTTATCGTTGGTGAGGTTATCGTGGGTGAGGTTATCGTGGGTGAGGTTATCGTGGGTTAGGTTATCCTGGGTGATTTTATCGTGGGTGATTTTGTCATGGGTGGGGTTATCGTGGGTGACTTTATCGTGGGTGAGGTTATCGTGGGTGAGATTATCGGGGGTGAGGTTATCGTGGGTGAGGTTATCGTGGGTGATTTTATCGTGGGTGAGGTAATCGTGGCTGAGGTTATCGTGGGTGAGATTATCGTGGGTGATTTTATCGTGGGTGAGGTAATCGTGGGTGAGGTTATCGTGGGTGAGGTCGTCGTGGGTGAGGTTATCGTGGGTGAGGTCATCGTGGGTTAGGTTATCCTGGGTGATTTTATCGTAGGTGATTTTATCAAGGTTGAGGTTATCGTGGGTGACTTTATCAAGGGTGAGGTTATCGTGGGTGA
The DNA here is from genome assembly GCF_051622355.1 of Phaseolus vulgaris. Taxonomy (NCBI): domain Eukaryota; kingdom Viridiplantae; phylum Streptophyta; class Magnoliopsida; order Fabales; family Fabaceae; genus Phaseolus; species Phaseolus vulgaris. Next base: position 247,538 of record NC_143504.1, read on the forward strand.
CTTTATCGTGGGTGAGGTTATCGTGGGTGAAGTTAGCGTGGGTGAGATTATCGTGGGTGAGGTTATCGTGGGTGAGGTAGTCGTGGGTGAAGTTATCGTGGGTGAGGTTATCATGGGTGATTTTATCAAGGGTGAGGTTATGGTGGGTGAGGTTATCGTAGGTGAGATTATCGTGGTTGAGGTTATCGTGGGTGAGGTTATCGTGGGTGAGGTTATCATGGGTGATTTTATCGTTGGTGAGGTAATCGTGGCTGAGGTTATCGTGGGTGAGATTATCGTGGGTGATTTTATCGTGGGTGAGGTAATCGTGGGTGAGGTTATCGTGGGTGAGGTCATCGTGGGTGAGGTTATCGTGGGTGAGGTTATCGTGGGTGAGGTTATCGGGGGTGAGGTTATCGTGGGTGAGAATATCGTGGGTGAGGTTATCGTGGGTGAGGTAATCGTGGGTGAGGTTATCGTGGGTGATTTTATCTTGGGTGAGTTTATCGTGGGTGAGTTTATCGTTGGTGAGGTTATCGTGGGTGATTTTATCGTGGGTGAGGTAATCGTGGGTTAAGGGTGAGGTTATCGTGGGTTAAGGGTGAGGTTATCGTGGGTGACTTTATCGTGGGTGAGTTTATCGTGGGTGAGGTTATTGTGGGTGATTTTATCGTGGGTGAGGTAATCGTGGGTGACTTTATCGTGGGTGAGGTTATCGTGGGTGAGGCTATCGTGGGTGACTTTATCGTGGGTGAGGTTATCGTGGGTGAGATAATCGTGGGTGAGGTTATCGTGGGTGATTTTATCAAGGGTGAGGTTATCGTGGGTGACTTTATCGTGGGTGATTTTATCGTGGGTGAGGTTATCGTGGGTGAGGTTATCGTGGATGATTTTAATGTGGGTGATTTTATCGTGGGTGAGGTTATCGTGGGTGATCTTATCGTGGGTGAGGTAATTGTGGGTGAGGTATCATGGGTGATTTTATCGTAGGTGACTTTATCGTGGGTGAGGTTATCGTGGGTGAGGTTATCGTGGGTGATTTTACCGTGTGTGAGGTAATCGTGGGTGAGGTTATCGTGGGTGATTTTATCTTGGGTGAGTTTATCGTGGGTGAGTTTATCGTTGGTGAGGTTATCGTGGGTGAGGTTATCGTGGGTGAGGTTATCGTGGGTGAGGTTATCGTGGGTTAGGTTATCGTGGGTGAGGTTATCGTGGGTGAGATTATCGTGGGTGAGGTTATCGTGGGTGAGGTTATCGTGGGTGAGGTTATCGTGGGTGAGGTTATTGTGGGTGAGGTTATCCTGGCTGATTTTATCGTGGGTGATTTTATCATGGGTGAGGTTATCGTGGGTGACTTTATCGTGGGTGAGGTTTTCGTGGGTGAGATTATCGTGGGTGAGGTTATCGTGGGTGAGGTTATCGTGGGTGAAGTTACCGTGGGTGATTTTATCGTGGGTGAGGTAATTGTGGATGAGGTTATCGTGGGTGATTTTATGTTGGGTGAGTTTATCGTGGGTGAGTTTATCGTTGGTGAGGTTATCGTGGGTGAGGTTATCGTGGGTTAGGTTATCCTGGGTGATTTTATCGTGGGTGATTTTGTCATGGGTGAGGTTATCGTGGGTGACTTTATCGTGGGTGAGGTTATCGTGGGTGAGATTATCGGGGGTGAGGTTATCGTGGGTGAGGTTATCGTGGGTGATTTTATCGTGGGTGAGGTAATCGTGGGTGAGGTTATCGTGGGTGAGGTCATCGTGGGTGAGGTTATCGTGGGTGAGGTTATCGTGGGTTAGGTTATCCTGGGTGATTTTATCGTAGGTGATTTTATCAAGGTTGAGGTTATCGTGGGTGACTTTATCAAGGGTGAGGTTATCGTGGGTGACTTTATCGTGGGTGAGGTTATCGTGGGTGAAGTTAGCGTGGGTGAGATTATCGTGGGTGAGGTTATCGTCGGTGAGGTAGTCGTGGGTGAGGTTATCGTGGGTGAGGTTATCGGGGGTGAGGTTATCGTGGGTGAGAATATCGTGGGTGAGGTTATCGTGGGTGAGGTAATCGTGGGTGAGGTTATCGTGGGTGATTTTATCTTGGGTGAGTTTATCGTGGGTGAGTTTATCGTGGGTGAGGTTATCGTGGGTGATTTTATCGTGGGTGAGGTAATCGTGGGTTAAGGGTGAGGTTATCGTGGGTTAAGGGTGAGGTTATCGTGGGTGAGTTTATCGTGGGTGAGGTTATTGTGGGTGATTTTATCGTGGGTGAGGTAATCGTGGGTGACTTTATCGTGGGTGAGGTTATCGTGGGTGAGGTTATTGTGGGTGAGGTTATCGTGGGTGATTTTATCGTGGGTGACTTTATCGTGGGTGAGGTTATCGTGGGTGAGATAATCGTGGGTGAGGTTATCGTGGGTGATTTTATCAAGGGTGAGGTTATCGTGGGTGACTTTATCGTGGGTGATTTTATCGTGGGTGAGGTTATCGTGGGTGAGGTTATCGTGGATGATTTTAATGTGGGTGATTTTATCGTGGGTGAGGTTATCGTGGGTGATCTTATCGTGGGTGAGGTAATTGTGGGTGAGGTATCATGGGTGATTTTATCGTAGGTGACTTTATCGTGGGTGAGGTTATCGTGGGTGAGGTTATCGTGGGTGATTTTATCGTGGGTGAGTTTATAGTGGGTGAGGTTATCGTGGGTGAGATTATCGTGGGTGATTTTATTGTGGGTCATTTTATCGTGGGTAAGGTTATCGTGGGTGACTTTATCATGGGTGAGTTTATCGTGGGTGAGTTTATCGTTGGTGAGGTTATTGTGGGTGATTTTATCGTGGGTGAGGTAATCGTGGGTGACTTTATCGTGGGTGAGGTTATCGTGGGTGAGGTTATCGTGGGTGAGGTTATCCTGGGTGATTTTATCGTGGGTGACTTTATCGTGGGTGAGGTTATCGTGGGTGAGATAATCGTGGGTGAGGTTATTGTGGGTGATTTTATCAAGGGTGAGGTTATCGTGGGTGACTTTATCGTGGGTGATTTTATCGTGGGTGAGTTTATCGTTGGTCAGGTTATCGTGGGTGAGGTTATCGTGGGTGATTTTATCAAGGGTGAGGTTATCGTGGGTGATTTTATCAAGGGTGAGGTAATCGTGGGTGAGGTTATCGTGGGTGAGGTTATCGTCGGTGAGGTTATCGTGGGTGATTTTATCGTGGGTGAGGTAATCGTGGGTGAGGTTATCGTGGGTGATTTTATCGTGGGTGAGTTTATCGTGGGTGAGTTTATCGTGGGTGAGGTTATCGTGGGTGATTTTATCCTGGGTGAATTTATCGTGGGTGAGGTTATCGTCGGTGACTTTATCGTCGGTGAGATTATCGTGGGTGAGGTTATCGTGGGTGAGGTTATCGTGGATGATTTTAATGTGGGTGAGGTTATCGTGGGTGATCTTATCGTGGGTGAGGTAATTGTGGGTGAGGTATCATGGGTGATTTTATCGTAGGTGACTTTATCATGGGTGAGGTTATCGTGGGTGATTTATCGTGGGTGAGTTTATAGTGGGTGAGGTTATCGTGGGTGAGATTATCGTGGGTGATTTTATCGTGGGTGAGGTAATCGTGGGTGAGGTTATCGTGGGTGATTTTATTGTGGGTAATTTTATCGTGGGTGAGGTTATCGTGGGTGTCTTTATCGTGGGTGAGGTTACTGTAGGTGAGGTTATCCTGGGTGAGGTTATCGTGGGTGATTTTATCGTGGGTGAGGTTATCGTGGGTGATTTTATCGTGGGTGAGGTAATCGTGGGTGACTTTATCGTGGGTGACTTTATCGTGGGTAAGGTTATCGTGGGTGAGGTTATCGTGGGTCACTTTATCGTGTGTGAGGTTATCGTGGGTGAGGTTATCATGGGTGAGGTTATCGTGGCTGAGGTTATCGTGGGTGATTTTATCGTGGGTGAGGTTATCGTGGGTGAGTTTATCGTGGGTGAGTTTATCGTGGTTGAGGTTATCGTGGTTGAGGTTATCGTGGGTGATTTTATCGTGGGTGAGGTTATCGTCTGTGATTTTATCGTGGGTGAGTGTATCGTTGGTGAGGTTATTGTGGGTGAGGTTATCGTGGGTGAGGTTATCGTGGGTGAGGTTATCGTGAGTGAGGTTATCGTGGGTGATTTTATCGTGGGTGATTTTATCGTGGGTGACTTCATCGTGGGTGAGGTTATGGTTGGTGAGGTTATCGTGGGTGAGGTTATCGTGGGTGAGCTAATCGTGGGTGAGGTTATCGTGGGTGAAATTAAAGTGGGTGATTTTATCGTGGGTGAGGTAATTGTGGGTGAGGTTATCATGGTTGATTTTATCGTGGGTGACTTTATCGTGGGTGAGGTTATCGTGGGTGAGGTTAGCGTGGGTGAGTTTATCGTGGGTGAGGTTATCCTGGGTGAAGTTACCGTGGGTGATTTTATCGTGGGTGAGGTAATTGTGGGTGAGGTTATCATGGGTGATTTTATCGTGGGCGACTTTATCGTGGGTGAGGTTATCGTGGGTGAGATAATCGTGGGTGAGGTTATCGTGGGTGATTTTATCAAGGGTGAGGTTATCGTGGGTGACTTTATCGTGGGTGATTTTATCGTGGGTGAGGTTATCATGGGTGACTTTATCGTGGGTGAGGTTATCGTGGGTGAGGTTATCGTGGGTGAGGTTATCCTGGGTGATTTTATCGTGGGTGACTTTATCGTGGGTGAGGTTATCGTGGGTGAGGTTATCGTGGGTGATTTTATCGTGTGTGAGGTAATCGTGGGTGAGGTTATCGTGGGTGATTTTATCGTGGGTGAGGTTATCGTGGGTGATTTTATCTCGTGGGTGATTTTATCTTGGGTGAGTTTATCGTGGGTGAGTTTATCGTTGGTGAGGTTATCGTGGGTGATTTTATCGTGGGTGAGGTTATCGTGGGTGATTTTATCGTGGGTGAGTTTATCGTGGGTGAGGTTATCCTGGGTGATTTTATCGTGGGTGATTTTATCGTGGGTGAGGTAATCGTGGGTGAGGTTATCGTGAGTGAGGTTATCGTGGGTGATTTTATTATGGGTGAGTTTATCGTGGGTGAGTTTATCGTTGGTGAGGTTATCGTTGGTGATTTTATCGTGGGTGAGGTAATCGTGGGTGACTTTATCGTGGGTGAGGTTATCGTGGGTGAGGTTATCGTGGGTGATTTTATCGTGTGTGAGGTAATCGTGGGTGAGGTTATCGTGGGTGATTTTATCTTGGGTGAGTTTATCGTGGGTGAGTTTATCGTTGGTGAGGTTATCGTGTGTGATTTTATCGTGGTTGAGGTAATCATGGGTGACTTTATCGTGGGTGAGGTTATCGTGGGTGAGGTTATCCTGGGTGATTTTATCGTGGGTGATTGTATCAAGGGTGAGGTTATCGTGGGTGACTTTATCGTGGGTGAGGTTATTGTGGGTGAGGTTATTGTGGGTGAGGTTATCGTGGGTGAGGTAGTCGTGGGTGAGGTTATCGTGGGTGAGGTTATCATGGGTGATTTTATCAAGGGTGAGGTTATCGTGGGTGAGGTTATCGTGGGTGAGATTATCGTGGGTGAGGTTATCGTGGGTGAGGTTATCGTGGGTGAGGTTATCGTGGGTGAGGTTATCGTGGGTGAGGTTATCCTGGGTGATTTTATCATGGGTGATTTTATCATGGGTGAGGTTATCGTGGGTGACTTTATCGTGGGTGAGGTTTTCATGGGTGAGATTATCGTGGGTGAGGTTATCGTGGGTGAGGTTATCGTGGGTGAGTTTATCGTGGGTGAGGTTATCGTAGGTGAAGTTACCGTGGGTGATTTTATCTTGGGTGAGGTAATTGTGGGTGAGGTTATCATGGGTGATTTTATCGTGGGTGACTTTATCGTGGGTGAGGTTATCGTGGCTGAGGTTATCGTGGGTGATTTTATCGTGGGTGAGTTTCTAGTGGGTGAGGTTATCGTGGGTGAGATTATCGTGGGTGATTTTATCGTGGGTGAGGTAATCGTGGGTGAGGTTATCGTGGGTGAGGTCATCGTGGGTGAGGTTATCGTGGGTGAGGTTATCGTGGGTTAGGTTATCCTGGGTGATTTTATCGTGGGTGATTTTATCAAGGTTGAGGTTATCGTGGGTGACTTTATCGTGGGTGAGGTTATCGTGGTTGAGGTTATCGTGGGTGAGGTTATCGTGGGTGATTTTATCGTGGGTGAGGTTATCGAGGGTGATTTGATCGTGGGTGAGTTTATCGTTGGTGAGGTTATCGTGGGTGAGGTTATCGTGGGTGAGGTTATCGTGGGTGAGGTTATCGTGGGTGAGGTTATCGTGGGTGAGGTTATCGTGGGTTAGGTTATCCTGGTTGATTTTCTCGTGGGTGTTTTTATCAAGGGTGAGGTTATCGTGGGTGAGGTTATCGTGGGTGATTTTATCGTGATTGAGGTAATCAAGGGTGAGGTTATCGTGGGTGATTTTATCGTGGGTGAGGTTATCGTGGGTGAGGTTATGGTGGGTGAGGTTATGGTGGGTGAGGTAATCGTGGGTGAGGTTATCGTGGGTGAGGTTATCGTCGGTGAGGTTATCGTGGGTGATTTTATCGTGGGTGAGGTAATCGTGGGTGAGGTTATCGTGGGTGATTTTATCGTGGGTGAGTTTATCGTGGGTGAGTTTATCGTGGGTGAGGTTATCGTGGGTGATTTTATCGTGGGTGATTTTATCGTGGGTGAGGTTATCGTCGGTGACTTTATCGTCGGTGAGATTATCGTGGGTGAGGTTATCGTGGGTGAGGTTATCGTGGATGATTTTAATGTGGGTGATTTTATCGTGGGTGAGGTTATCGTGGGTGATCTTATCGTGGGTGAGGTATCATGGGTGATTTTATCGTAGGTGACTTTATCGTGGGTGAGGTTATCGTGGGTGAGGTTATCGTGGGTGATTTTATCGTGGGTGAGTTTTTAGTGGGTGAGGTTATCGTGGGTGAGATTATCGTGGGTGATTTTATCGTGGGTGAGGTAATCGTGGGTGAGGTTATCGTGGGTGAGGTTATCGTGGGTGATTTTATCGTGGGTGAGGTAATCGTGGGTGAGGTTATCGTGGGTGATTTTATCGTGGGTGAGTTTATCGTGGGTGAGGTAATCGTGGGTGAGGTTATCGTGGGTGAGGTTATCGTCGGTGAGGTTATCGTGGGTGATTTTATCGTGGGTGAGGTAATCGTGGGTGAGGTTATCGTGGGTGAGGTTATCGTCGGTGAGGTTATCGTGGGTGATTTTATCGTGGGTGAGGTAATCGTGGGTGAGGTTATCGTGGGTGATTTTATCGTGGGTGAGTTTATCGTGGGTGAGTTTGTCGTGGGTGAGGTTATCGTGGGTGATTTTATCGTGGGTGATTTTATCTTGGGTGAGGTTATCGTCGGTGACTTTATCGTCGGTGAGATTATCGTGGGTGAGGTTATCGTGGGTGAGGTTATCGTGGGTGATCTTATCGTGGGTGAGGTAATTGTGGGTGAGGTATCATGGGTGATTTTATCGTAGGTGACTTTATCGTGGGTGAGGTTATCGTGGGTGAGGTTATCGTGGGTGATTTTATCGTGGGTGAGTTTATAGTGGGTGAGGTTATCGTGGGTGAGATTATCGTGGGTGATTTTATCGTGGGTGAGGTAATCGTGGGTGAGGTTATCGTGGGTGATTTTATTGTGGGTCATTTTATCGTGGGTGAGGTTATCGTGGGTGTCTTTATCGTGGGTGATTTAACGTGGGTGAGGTTACTGTAGGTGAGGTTATCCTGGGTGAGGTTATCGTGGGTGATTTTATCGTGGGTGAGGTTATCGTGGGTGATTTTATCGTGGGTGAGGTAATTTTGGGTGACTTTATCGTGGGTGACTTTATCGTGGGTAAGGTTATCGTGGGTCACTTTATCGTGTGTGAGGTTATCGTGGGTGAGGTTATCATGGGTGAGGTTATCGTGGCTGAGGTTATCGTGGGTGATTTTATCGTGGGTGAGGTTATCGTGGGTGAGTTTATCGTGGGTGAGGTTATCGTCTGTGATTTTATCGTGGGTGAGTGTATCGTTGGTGAGGTTATTGTGGGTGAGGTTATCGTGGGTGAGGTTATCGTGGGTGAGGTTATCGTGAGTGAGGTTATCGTGGGTTAGGTTATCCTGGGTGATTTTATCGTGGGTGATTTTATCGTGGGTGACTTCATCGTGGGTGAGGTTATGGTTGGTGAGGTTATCGTGGGTGAGGTTATCGTGGGTGAGCTAATCGTGGGTGAGGTTATCGTGGGTGAAATTAAAGTGGGTGATTTTATCGTGGGTGAGGTAATTGTGGGTGAGGTTATCATGGTTGATTTTATCGTGGGTGACTTTATCGTGGGTGAGGTTATCGTAGGTGAGGTTATCGTGGGTGAGTTTATCGTGGGTGAGGTTATCCTGGTGAAGTTACCGTGGGTGATTTTATCGTGGGTGAGGTAATTGTGGGTGAGATTATCATGGGTGATTTTATCGTGGGTGACTTTATCGTGGGTGAGGTTATCGTGGGTGAGGTTATCGTGGGTGAGTTTATTGTGGGTGAGGTTATCGTGGGTGAGATTATCATGGGTGATTTTATCGTGGGTGAGGTAATCGTTGGTGAGGTTATCGTGGGTGAGGTTATCGTGGGTGAGGTTATCCTGGGTGATTTTATCGTGGGTGATTTTATCGTGGGTGAGGTAATCGTGGGTGACTTTATCGTGGGTGAGGTTATCGTGGGTGATTTTATCGTCTGTGAGGTAATCGTGGGTGAGGTTATCGTGGGTGATTTTATCTTGGGTGAGTTTATCGTGGGTGAGTTTATCGTTGGTGAGGTTATCGTGTGTGATTTTATCGTGGTTAAGGTAATCATGGGTGACTTTATCGTGGGTGAGGTTATCGTGGGTGAGGTTATCCTGGGTGATTTTATCGTGGGTGATTGTATCAAGGTTGAGGTTATCGTGGGTGAGGTTATCGTGGGTGAGGTTATCGTGGGTGAGGTAGTCGTGGGTGAGGTTATCGTGGGTGAGGTTATCATGGGTGATTTTATCAAGGGTAAGGTTATCGTGGGTGAGGTTATCGTGGGTGAGATTATCGTGGGTGAGGTTATCGTAGGTGAGGTTATCGTGGGTGAGTGGGTGAGGTTATCCTGGGTGAGGTTATCCTGGGTGATTTTATCGTGGGTGATTTTATCAAGGGTGAGGTTATCGTGGGTGACTTTATTGTGGGTGAGGTTATCGTGGTTGAGGTTATCGTGGTTGAGGTTATCGTGGGTGATTTTATCGTGGGTGAGGTTATCGTGTGTGATTTGATCGTGGGTGAGTTTATCGTTGGTGAGGTTATCGTGGGTGAGGTTTTCGTGGGTGAGGTTATCGTGGGTGAGGTTATCGTAGGTGAGGTTATCGTGGGTTAGGTTATCCTGGGTAATTTTATCGTGGGTGATTTTATCGTGGGTGACTTCATCGTGGGTGAGGTTATGGTTGGTGAGGTTATCGTGGGTGAGGTTATCGTGGGTGAGCTAATCGTGGGTGAGGTTATCGTGGGTGAAATTAAAGTGGGTGATTTTATCGTGGGTGAGGTAATTGTGGGTGAGGTTATCATGGGTGATTTTATCGTGGGTGAGGTTATCGTGGGTGACTTTATCGTTGGTGAGGTTATCGTGGGTGAGGTTATCGTGGGTGAGGTTATCGTGGGTGAGGTAGTCGTGGGTGAGGTTATCGTGGGTGAGGTTATCATGGGTGATTTTATCAAGGGTGAGGTTATCGTGGGTGAGGTTATCGTGGGTGAGTTTATAGTGGGTGAGGTTATCGTGGGTGAGATTATAGTGGGTGATTTTATCGTGGGTGAGGTAATCGTGGGTGAGGTTATCGTGGGTAAGGTTATCGTGGGTGATTTTATCTCGTGGGTGATTTTATCTTGGGTGAGTTTATCGTGGGTGAGTTTATCGTGGGTGAGAATATCGTGGGTGAGGTTATCGTGGGTGAGGTTATCGTGGTTGAGGTTATCGTGGGTGAGGTTATCGTGGGTGATTTTATCGTGGGTGAGGTTATCGAGGGTGATTTGATCGTGGGTGAGTTTATCGTTGGTGAGGTTATCGTGGGTGAGGTTATCGTGGGTGAGGTTATCGTGGGTGAGGTTATCGTGGGTGAGGTTATCGTGGGTGAGGTTATCGTGGGTTAGGTTATCCTGGTTGATTTTCTCGTGGGTGTTTTTATCAAGGGTGAGGTTATCGTGGGTGATTTTATCGTGATTGAGGTAATCAAGGGTGAGGTTATCGTGGGTGATTTTATCGTGGGTGAGGTTATCGTGGGTGAGGTTATGGTGGGTGAGGTTATGGTGGGTGAGGTAATCGTGGGTGAGGTTATCGTGGGTGAGGTTATCGTCGGTGAGGTTATCGTGGGTGATTTTATCGTGGGTGAGGTAATCGTGGGTGAGGTTATCGTGGGTGATTTTATCGTGGGTGAGTTTATCGTGGGTGAGTTTATCGTGGGTGAGGTTATCGTGGGTGATTTTATCGTGGGTGATTTTTTCGTGGGTGAGGTTATCGTCGGTGACTTTATCGTCGGTGAGATTATCGTGGGTGAGGTTATCGTGGGTGAGGTTATCGTGGATGATTTTAATGTGGGTGATTTTATCGTGGGTGAGGTTATCGTGGGTGATCTTATCGTGGGTGAGGTATCATGGGTGATTTTATCGTAGGTGACTTTATCGTGGGTGAGGTTATCGTGGGTGAGGTTATCGTGGGTGATTTTATCGTGGGTGAGTTTATAGTGGGTGAGGTTATCGTGGGTGAGATTATCGTGGGTGATTTTATCGTGGGTGAGGTAATCGTGGGTGAGGTTATCGTGGGTGAGGTTATCGTGGGTGATTTTATCGTGGGTGAGGTAATCGTGGGTGAGGTTATCGTGGGTGATTTTATCGTGGGTGAGTTTATCGTGGGTGAGGTAATCGTGGGTGAGGTTATCGTGGGTGAGGTTATCGTCGGTGAGGTTATCGTGGGTGATTTTATCGTGGGTGAGGTAATCGTGGGTGAGGTTATCGTGGGTGAGGTTATCGTCGGTGAGGTTATCGTGGGTGATTTTATCGTGGGTGAGGTAATCGTGGGTGAGGTTATCGTGGGTGATTTTATCGTGGGTGAGTTTATCGTGGGTGAGTTTGTCGTGGGTGAGGTTATCGTGGGTGATTTTATCGTGGGTGATTTTATCTTGGGTGAGGTTATCGTCGGTGACTTTATCGTCGGTGAGATTATCGTGGGTGAGGTTATCGTGGGTGAGGTTATCGTGGGTGATCTTATCGTGGGTGAGGTAATTGTGGGTGAGGTATCATGGGTGATTTTATCGTAGGTGACTTTATCGTGGGTGAGGTTATCGTGGGTGAGGTTATCGTGGGTGATTTTATCGTGGGTGAGTTTATAGTGGGTGAGGTTATCGTGGGTGAGATTATCGTGGGTGATTTTATCGTGGGTGAGGTAATCGTGGGTGAGGTTATCGTGGGTGATTTTATTGTGGGTCATTTTATCGTGGGTGAGGTTATCGTGGGTGTCTTTATCGTGGGTGATTTAACGTGGGTGAGGTTACTGTAGGTGAGGTTATCCTGGGTGAGGTTATCGTGGGTGATTTTATCGTGGGTGAGGTTATCGTGGGTGATTTTATCGTGGGTGAGGTAATTTTGGGTGACTTTATCGTGGGTGACTTTATCGTGGGTAAGGTTATCGTGGGTGAGGTTATCGTGGGTCACTTTATCGTGTGTGAGGTTATCGTGGGTGAGGTTATCATGGGTGAGGTTATCGTGGCTGAGGTTATCGTGGGTGATTTTATCGTGGGTGAGGTTATCGTGGGTGAGTTTATCGTGGGTGAGGTTATCGTCTGTGATTTTATCGTGGGTGAGTGTATCGTTGGTGAGGTTATTGTGGGTGAGGTTATCGTGGGTGAGGTTATCGTGGGTGAGGTTATCGTGAGTGAGGTTATCGTGGGTTAGGTTATCCTGGGTGATTTTATCGTGGGTGATTTTATCGTGGGTGACTTCATCGTGGGTGAGGTTATGGTTGGTGAGGTTATCGTGGGTGAGGTTATCGTGGGTGAGCTAATCGTGGGTGAGGTTATCGTGGGTGAAATTAAAGTGGGTGATTTTATCGTGGGTGAGGTAATTGTGGGTGAGGTTATCATGGTTGATTTTATCGTGGGTGACTTTATCGTGGGTGAGGTTATCGTAGGTGAGGTTATCGTGGGTGAGTTTATCGTGGGTGAGGTTATCCTAGTGAAGTTACCGTGGGTGATTTTATCGTGGGTGAGGTAATTGTGGGTGAGATTATCATGGGTGATTTTATCGTGGGTGACTTTATCGTGGGTGAGGTTATCGTGGGTGAGGTTATCGTGGGTGAGTTTATTGTGGGTGAGGTTATCGTGGGTGATTTTATCGTGGGTGAGGTAATCGTTGGTGAGGTTATCGTGGGTGAGGTTATCGTGGGTGAGGTTATCCTGGGTGATTTTATCGTGGGTGATTTTATCGTGGGTGAGGTAATCGTGGGTGACTTTATCGTGGGTGAGGTTATCGTGGGTGATTTTATCGTCTGTGAGGTAATCGTGGGTGAGGTTATCGTGGGTGATTTTATCTTGGGTGAGTTTATCGTGGGTGAGTTTATCGTTGGTGAGGTTATCGTGTGTGATTTTATCGTGGTTAAGGTAATCATGGGTGACTTTATCGTCGGTGAGGTTATCGTGGGTGAGGTTATCCTGGGTGATTTTATCGTGGGTGATTGTATCAAGGTTGAGGTTATCGTGGGTGAGGTTATCGTGGGTGAGGTTATCGTGGGTGAGGTAGTCGTGGGTGAGGTTATCGTGGGTGAGGTTATCATGGGTGATTTTATCAAGGGTGAGGTTATCGTGGGTGAGGTTATCGTGGGTGAGATTATCGTGGGTGAGGTTATCGTAGGTGAGGTTATCGTGGATGAGTGGGTGAGGTTATCCTGGGTGAGGTTATCCTGGGTGATTTTATCGTGGGTGATTTTATCAAGGGTGAGGTTATCGTGGGTGACTTTATTGTGGGTGAGGTTATCGTGGTTGAGGTTATCGTGGTTGAGGTTATCGTGGGTGATTTTATCGTGGGTGAGGTTATCGTGTGTGATTTGATCGTGGGTGAGTTTATCGTTGGTGAGGTTATCGTGGGTGAGGTTTTCGTGGGTGAGGTTATCGTGGGTGAGGTTATCGTAGGTGAGGTTATCGTGGGTTAGGTTATCCTGGGTAATTTTATCGTGGGTGATTTTATCGTGGGTGACTTCATCGTGGGTGAGGTTATGGTTGGTGAGGTTATCGTGGGTGAGGTTATCGTGGGTGAGCTAATCGTGGGTGAGGTTATCGTGGGTGAAATTAAAGTGGGTGATTTTATCGTGGGTGAGGTAATTGTGGGTGAGGTTATCATGGGTGATTTTATCGTGGGTGAGGTTATCGTGGGTGAGGTTATCGTGGGTGACTTTATCGTTGGTGAGGTTATCGTGGGTGAGGTTATCGTGGGTGAGGTTATCGTGGGTGAGGTAGTCGTGGGTGAGGTTATCGTGGGTGAGGTTATCATGGGTGATTTTATCAAGGGTGAGGTTATCGTGGGTGAGGTTATCGTGGGTGAGTTTATAGTGGGTGAGGTTATCGTGGGTGAGATTATAGTGGGTGATTTTATCGTGGGTGAGGTAATCGTGGGTGAGGTTATCGTGGGTAAGGTTATCGTGGGTGATTTTATCTCGTGGGTGATTTTATCTTGGGTGAGTTTATCGTGGGTGAGTTTATCGTTGGTGAGGTTATCGTGGGTGATTTTATCGTGGGTGAGGTTATCGTGGGTTATTTTATCGTGGGTGAGTTTATCGTGGGTGAGGTTATCGTGGGTGAGGTTATCGTGGGTGATTTTATCTCGTGGGTGATTTTATCTTGGGTGAGTTTATCGTGGGTGAGTTTATCGTTGGTGAGGTTATCGTGGGTGATTTTATCGTGGGTGAGGTTATCGTGGGTGATTTTATCGTGGGTGAGTTTATCGTGGGTGAGGTTATCCTGGGTGATTTTATCAAGGGTGAGGTTATCGTGGGTGAGGTAATCGTGGGTGAGATTATAGTGGGTGAGGTTATCGTGGGTGACTTTATTGTGGGTGAGGTTATCGTGGTTGAGGTTATCGTGGTTGAGGTTATCGTGGGTGATTTTATCGTGGGTGAGGTTATCGTGTGTGATTTGATCGTGGGTGAGTTTATCGTTGGTGAGGTTATCGTGGGTGAGGTTTTCGTGGGTGAGGTTATCGTGGGTGAGGTTATCGTAGGTGAGGTTATCGTGGGTTAGGTTATCCTGGGTAATTTTATCGTGGGTGATTTTATCGTGGGTGAATTCATCGTGGGTGAGGTTATGGTTGGTGAGGTTATCGTGGGTGAGGTTATCGTGGGTGAGCTAATCGTGGGTGAGGTTATCGTGGGTGAAATTAAAGTGGGTGATTTTATCGTGGGTGAGGTAATTGTGGGTGAGGTTATCATGGGTGATTTTATCGTGGGTGAGGTTATCGTGGGTGAGGTTATCGTGGGTGACTTTATCGTTGGTGAGGTTATCGTGGGTGAGGTTATCGTGGGTGAGGTTATCGTGGGTGAGGTAGTCGTGGGTGAGGTTATCGTGGGTGAGGTTATCATGGGTGATTTTATCAAGGGTGAGGTTATCGTGGGTGAGGTTATCGTGGGTGAGTTTATAGTGGGTGATGTTATCGTGGGTGAGATTATAGTGGGTGATTTTATCGTGGGTGAGGTAATCGTGGGTGAGGTTATCGTGGGTAAGGTTATCGTGGGTGATTTTATCTCGTGGGTGATTTTATCTTGGGTGAGTTTATCGTGGGTGAGTTTATCGTTGGTGAGGTTATCGTGGGTGATTTTATCGTGGGTGAGGTTATCGTGGGTTATTTTATCGTGGGTGAGTTTATCGTGGGTGAGGTTATCGTGGGTGAGGTTATCGTGGGTGATTTTATCTCGTGGGTGATTTTATCTTGGGTGAGTTTATCGTGGGTGAGTTTATCGTTGGTGAGGTTATCGTGGGTGATTTTATCGTGGGTGAGGTTATCGTGGGTGATTTTATCGTGGGTGAGTTTATCGTGGGTGAGGTTATCCTGGGTGATTTTATCAAGGGTGAGGTTATCGTGGGTGAGGTAATCGTGGGTGAGATTATAGTGGGTGAGGTTATCGTGGGTGAGATTATCGTGGGTGATTTTATCGTGGGTGAGGTAATCGTGGGTGAGGTTATCGTGGGTGAGGTTATCGTGGGTGATTTTATCTCGTGGGTGATTTTATCTTGGGTGAGTTTATCGTGGGTGAGTTTATCGTTGGTGAGGTTATCGTGGGTGATTTTATCTTGGGTGAGGTTATCGTGGGTGATTTTATCGTGGGTGAGTTTATCGTGGGTGAGGTTATCCTGGGTGATTTTATCGTGGGTGATTTTATCGTGGGTGAGGTAATCGTGGGTGAGGTTATCGTGGGTGAGGTTATCGTGGGTGATTTTATCTCGTGGGTGATTTTATCTTGGGTGAGTTTATCGTGGGTGAGTTTATCGTTGGTGAGGTTATCGTGGGTGATTTTATCGTGGGTGAGGTTATCGTGGGTGATTTTACCGCGGGTGAGGTTATCGTGGGTGAGGTTATCGTGGGTGAGGTTATCCTGGGTGATTTTATCGTGGGTGATTTTATCAAGGGTGAGGTTATCGTGGGTAACTTTATCGTGGGTGAGGTTATCGTGGGTGAGGTTAGCGTGGGTGAGATTATCGTGGGTGAGGTTATCGTGGGTGAGGTAGTCGTGGGTGAAGTTATCGTGGGTGAGGTTATCATGGGTGTTTTTATCAAGGGTGAGGTTATCGTGGGTGAGGTTATCGTGGGTGAGATTATCGTGGGTGAGGTTATCGTGGGTGAGGTTATCGTGGGTGAGGTTATCGTGGGTGAGGTTATCGTGGGTGATTTTATCATGGGTGATTTTATCATGGGTGAGGTTATCGTGGGTGACTTTATCGTGGGTGAGGTTTTCGTGGGTGAGATTATCGTGGGTGAGGTTATCGTGGGTGAGGTTATCGTGGGTGAGGTTATCGTTGGTGAGGTTATCGTGGGTGAGTTTATCGTGGGTGAGGTTATCGTGGGTGAAGTTACCGTGGGTGATTTTATCGTGGGTGAGGTAATTGTGGGTGAGGTTATCATGGGTGATTTTATCGTGGGTGACTTTATCGTGGGTGAGGTTATCGTGGGTGATTTTATCGTGGGTGATTTTGTCAAGGATGAGGTTATCGTGGGTGACTTTATCATGGGTGAGGTTATCGTGGGTGATATTATCGTGGGTGAGGTTATCGTGGGTGAGGTTATCGTGGGTGATGTATTCGTGAGTGAGGTTATCGTGGGTGATTTTATTATGGGTGAGTTTATCGTGGGTGAGTTTATCGTTGGTGAGGTTATCGTTGGTGATTTTATCGTGGGTGAGGTAATCGTGGGTGACTTTATCGTGGGTGAGGTTATCGTGGGTGAGGTTATCGTGGGTGATTTTATCGTGTGTGATGTATTCGTGGGTGAGGTTATCGTGGGTGATTTTATCTTGGGTGAGTTTATCGTGGGTGAGTTTATCGTTGGTGAGGTTATCGTGTGTGATTTTATCGTGGTTGAGGTAATCATGGGTGACTTTATCGTGGGTGAGGTTATCGTGGGTGAGGTTATCGTGGGTGAGGTTATCCTGGGTGATTTTATCGTGGGTGATTGTATCAAGGGTGAGGTTATCGTGGGTGACTTTATCGTGGGTGAGGTTATTGTGGGTGAGGTTATAGTGGGTGAGGTTATCGTGGGTGAGGTAGTCGTGGGTGAGTTTATCGTGGGTGAGGTTATCATGGGTGATTTTATCCAGGGTGAGGTTATCGTGGGTGAGGTTATCGTGGGTGAGATTATCGTGGGTGAGGTTATCGTGGGTGAGGTTATCGTGGGTGAGGTTATCGTGGGTGAGGTTATCGTGGGTGAGGTTATCCTGGGTGATTTTATCGTGGGTGATTTTATCATGGGTGAGGTTATCGTGGGTGACTTTATCGTGGGTGAGGTTTTCATGGGTGAGATTATCGTGGGTGAGGTTATCGTGGGTGAGGTTATCGTGGGTGAGTTTATCGTGGGTGAGGTTATCGTAGGTGAAGTTACCGTGGGTGATTTTATCTTGGGTGAGGTAATTGTGGGTGAGGTTATCATGGGTGATTTTATCGTGGGTGACTTTATCGTGGGTGAGGTTATCGTGGCTGAGGTTATCGTGGGTGATTTTATCGTGGGTGAGTTTATAGTGGGTGAGGTTATCGTGGGTGAGATTATCGTGGGTGATTTTATCGTGGGTGAGGTAATCGTGGGTGAGGTTATCGTGGGTGAGGTCATCGTGGGTGAGGTTATCGTGGGTGAGGTTATCGTGGGTTAGGTTATCCTGGGTGATTTTATCGTGGGTGATTTTATCAAGGTTGAGGTTATCGTGGGTGACTTTATCGTGGGTGAGGTTATCGTGGTTGAGGTTATCGTGGGTGAGGTTATCGTGGGTGATTTTATCGTGGGTGAGGTTATCGAGGGTGATTTTATCGTGGGTGAGTTTATCGTTGGTGAGGTTATCGTGGGTGAGGTTATCGTGGGTGAGGTTATCGTGGGTGAGGTTATCGTGGGTTAGGTTATCCTGGTTGATTTTATCGTGGGTGTTTTTATCAAGGGTGAGGTTATCGTGGGTGAGGTTATCGTGGGTGATTTTATCGTGGGTGAGGTAATCAAGGGTGAGGTTATCGTGGGTGATTTTATCGTGGGTGAGGTTATCGTGGGTGAGGTTATGGTGGGTGAGGTTATCGTGGGTGAGGTTATCGTGGGTTAGGTTATCCTAGGTGATTTTATCGTGGGTGATTTTATCAAGGGTGAGGTTATCGTGGGTGAGGTTATCGTGGGTGATTTAATCGTGGGTGACTTTATCGTGGTTGACTTTATCGTGGGTGAGGTAATCGTGGGTGACTTTACCGCGGGTGAGGTTATCGTGGGTGAGGTTATCGTGCGTGAGGTTATCCTGGGTGATTTTATCGTTGGTGATTTTATCAAGGGTGAGGTTATCGTGGGTGACTTTATCGTGGGTGAGGTTATCGTGGGTGAGGTTAGCGTGGGTGAGATTATCGTGGTTGAGGTTATCGTGGGTGAGGTAGTCGTGGGTGAAGTTATCGTGGGTGAGGTTATCGTGGGTGAGGTTATCGTGGGTGATTTTATCGTGGGTGAGTTTATCGTGGGTGAGGTTATCGTGGGTGAGGTTATCGTGGGTGATTTTATCTCGTGGGTGATTTTATCTTGGGTGAGTTTATCGTGGGTGAGTTTATCGTTGGTGAGGTTATCGTGGGTGATTTTATCGTGGGTGAGGTTATCGTGGGTGATTTTATCGTGGGTGAGTTTATCGTGGGTGAGGTTATCCTGGGTGATTTTATCAAGGGTGAGGTTATCGTGGGTGAGGTAATCGTGGGTGAGATTATAGTGGGTGAGGTTATCGTGGGTGAGATTATCGTGGGTGATTTTATCGTGGGTGAGGTAATCGTGCGTGAGGTTATCATGGGTGAGGTTATCGTGGGTGATTTTATCTCGTGGGTGATTTTATCTTGGGTGAGTTTATCGTGGGTGAGTTTATCGTTGGTGAGGTTATCGTGGGTGATTTTATCGTGGGTGAGGTTATCGTGGGTGATTTTATCGTGGGTGAGTTTATCGTGGGTGAGGTTATCCTGGGTGACTTTATCGTGGGTGATTTTATCGTGGGTGAGGTAATCGTGGGTGAGGTTATCGTGGGTGAGGTTATCGTGGGTGATTTTATCTCGTGGGTGATTTTATCTTGGGTGAGTTTATCGTGGGTGAGTTTATCGTTGGTGAGGTTATCGTGGGTGATTTTATCGTTGGTGAGGTTATCGTGGGTGATTTTACCGCGGGTGAGGTTATCGTGGGTGAGGTTATCGTGGGTGAGGTTATCCTGGGTGATTTTATCGTGGGTGATTTTATCAAGGGTGAGGTTATCGTGGGTAACTTTATCGTGGGTGAGGTTATCGTGGGTGAGGTTAGCGTGGGTGAGATTATCGTGGGTGAGATTATCATGGGTGTTTTTATCAAGGGTGAGGTTATCGTGGGTGAGGTTATCGTGGGTGAGATTATCGTGGGTGAGGTTATCGTGGGTGAGGTTATCGTGGGTGAGGTTATCGTGGGTGAGGTTATCGTGGGTGAGGTTATCGTGGGTGATTTTATCATGGGTGATTTTATCATGGGTGAGGTTATCGTGGGTGACTTTATCGTGGGTGAGGTTTTCGTGGGTGAGATTATCGTGGGTGAGGTTATCGTGGGTGAGGTTATCGTGGGTGAGGTTATCGTTGGTGAGGTTATCGTGGGTGAGTTTATCGTGGGTGAGGTTATCGTGGGTGAAGTTACCGTGGGTGATTTTATCGTGGGTGAGGTAATTGTGAGTGAGGTTATCATGGGTGATTTTATCGTGGGTGACTTTATCGTGGGTGAGGTTATCGTGGGTGAGGTTATCGTGGGTGATTTTATCGTGGGTGATTTTGTCAAGGATGAGGTTATCGTGGGTGACTTTATCATGGGTGAGGTTATCGTGGGTGATATTATCGTGGGTGAGGTTATCGTGGGTGAGGTTATCGTGGGTGATTTTATCGTGGGTGATGTAATCGTGAGTGAGGTTATCGTGGGTGATTTTATTTTGGGTGAGTTTATCGTGGGTGAGTTTATCGTTGGTGAGGTTATCGTTGGTGATTTTATCGTGGGTGAGGTAATCGTGGGTGACTTTATCGTGCGTGAGGTTATCGTGGGTGAGGTTATCGTGGGTGATTTTATCGTGTGTGAGGTAATCGTGGGTGAGGTTATCGTGGGTGATTTTATCTTGGGTGAGTTTATCGTGGGTGAGTTTATCGTTGGTGAGGTTATCGTGTGTGATTTTATCGTGGTTGAGGTAATCATGGGTGACTTTATCGTGGGTGAGGTTATCGTGGGTGAGGTTATCGTGGGTGAGGTTATCCTGGGTGATTTTATCGTGGGTGATTGTATCAAGGGTGAGGTTATCGTGGGTGACTTTATCGTGGGTGAGGTTATTGTGGGTGAGGTTATAGTGGGTGAGGTTATCGTGGGTGAGGTAGTCGTGGGTGAGGTTATCGTGGGTGAGGTTATCATGGGTGATTTTATCAAGGGTGAGGTTATCGTGGGTGAGGTTATCGTGGGTGAGATTATCGTGGGTGAGGTTATCGTGGGTGAGGTTATCGTGGGTGAGGTTATCGTGGGTGAGGTTATCCTGGGTGATTTTATCGTGGGTGATTTTATCATGGGTGAGGTTATCGTGGGTGACTTTATCGTGGGTGAGGTTTTCATGGGTGAGATTATCGTGAGTGAGGTTATCGTGGGTGAGGTTATCGTGGGTGAGTTTATCGTGGGTGAGGTTATCGTAGGTGAAGTTACCGTGGGTGATTTTATCTTGGGTGAGGTAATTGTGGGTGAGGTTATCATGGGTGATTTTATCGTGGGTGACTTTATCGTGGGTGAGGTTATCGTGGCTGAGGTTATCGTGGGTGATTTTATCGTGGGTGAGTTTATAGTGGGTGAGGTTATCGTGGGTGAGATTATCGTGGGTGATTTTATCGTGGGTGAGGTAATCGTGGGTGAGGTTATCGTGGGTGAGGTCATCGTGGGTGAGGTTATCGTGGGTGAGGTTATCGTGGGTTAGGTTATCCTGGGTGATTTTATCGTGGGTGATTTTATCAAGGTTGAGGTTATCGTGGGTGACTTTATCGTGGGTGAGGTTATCGTGGTTGAGGTTATCGTGGGTGAGGTTATCGTGGGTGATTTTATCGTGGGTGAGGTTATCGAGGGTGATTTTATCGTGGGTGAGTTTATCGTTGGTGAGGTTATCGTGGGTGAGGTTATCGTGGGTGAGGTTATCGTGGGTGAGGTTATCGTGGGTTAGGTTATCCTGCTTGATTTTATCGTGGGTGTTTTTATCAAGGGTGAGGTTATCGTGGGTGATTTTATCGTGGGTGAGGTAATCAAGGGTGAGGTTATCGTGGGTGATTTTATCGTGGGTGAGGTTATCGTGGGTGAGGTTATGGTGGGTGAGGTTATCGTGGGTGAGGTTATCGTGGGTTAGGTTATCCTAGGTGATTTTATCGTGGGTGATTTTATCAAGGGTGAGGTTATCGTGGGTGAGGTTATCGTCGGTGATTTAATCGTGGGTGACTTTATCGTGGTTGACTTTATCGTGGGTGAGGTAATCGTGGGTGACTTTACCGCGGGTGAGGTTATCGTGGGTGAGGTTATCGTGCGTGAGGTTATCCTGGGTGATTTTATCGTTGGTGATTTTATCAACGGTGAGGTTATCGTGCGTGACTTTATCGTGGGTGAGGTTATCGTGGGTGAGGTTAGCGTGGGTGAGATTATCGTGGGTGAGGTTATCGTGGGTGAGGTAGTCGTGGGTGAAGTTATCGTGGGTGAGGTTATCATGGGTGATTTTATCAAGGGTCAGGTTATCGTGGGTGAGGTTATCGTAGGTGAGATTATCGTGGGTGAGGTTATCGTGGGTGAGGTTATCGTGGGTGACTTTATCGCGGGTGAGGTTATCGTGGGTGAGGTTATCGTGGGTGAGGTTATCGTGGGTGATTTTATCGTGTGTGAGGTAATCGTGGGTGAGGTTATCGTGGGTGATTTTATCGTGGGTGAGTTTATCGTGGGTGAGTTTATCGTTGGTGAGGTTATCGTGTGTGATTTTATCGTGGTTGAGGTACTCATGGGTGACTTTATCGTGGGTGAGGTTATCGTGGGTGAGGTTATCCTGGGTGATTTTATCGTGGGTGATTGTATCAATGGTGAGGTTATCGTGGGTGAGGTTATCGTGGGTGAGATTATCGTGGGTGAGGTTATCGTGGGTGAGGTTATCATGGGTGATTTTATCAAGGGTGAGGTTATCGTGGGTGAGGTTATCGTGGGTGAGATTATCGTGGGTGAGGTTATCGTGGGTGAGGTTATCGTGGGTGAGGTTATCGTGGGTGAGGTTATCGTGGGTGAGGTTATCCTGGGTGATTTTATCGTGGGTGATTTTATCATGGGTGAGGTTATCGTGGGTGACTTTATCGTGGGTGAGGTTTTCGTGGGTGAGATTATCGTGGGTGAGGTTATCGTGGGTAAGGTTATCGTGGGTGAGGTTATCGTGGGTGAGGTTATCGTGGGTGATTTTATCGTGGGTGAGGTAATCGTGGGTGAGGTTATCGTGGGTGATTTTATCATGGGTGAGTTTATCGTGGGTGAGGTTATCGTGGGTGATTTTATCTCGTGGGTGATTTTATCTTGGGTGAGTTTATCGTGGGTGAGTTTATCGTTGGTGAGGTTATCGTGGGTGATTTTATTGTGGGTGAGGTTATTGTGGGTGATTTTATCGTGGGTGAGTTTATCGTGCGTGAGGTTATCGTGGGTGACTTTATCGTGGGTGAGGTAATCGTGGGTGAGGTTATCGTGGGTGAGGTAATCGTGGGTGAGGTTATCGTGGGTGAGGTTATCATGGGTGAGGTTATCGTGGGTGATTTTATCGTGGGTGAGGTAATCGTGGGTGAGGTTATCGTGGGTGATTTTATCATGGGTGAGTTTATCGTGGGTGAGTTTATCGTTGGTGAGGTTATCGTTGGTGATTTTATCGTGGGTGAGGTAATCGTGGGTGACTTTATCGTGGGTGAGGTTATCGTGGGTGAGGTTATCGTGGGTGAGGTTATCGTGGGTGAGGTTATCGTGGGTGAGGTTATCGTGGGTGATTTTATCGTGGGTGAGTTTATCGTGGGTGAGGTTATCGTGGGTGAGGTTATCGTGGGTGATTTTATCTCGTGGGTGATTTTATCTTGGGTGAGTTTATCGTGGGTGAGTTTATCGTTGGTGAGGTTATCGTGGGTGATTTTATTGTGGGTGAGGTTATTGTGGGTGATTTTATCGTGGGTGAGTTTATCGTGGGTGAGGTTATCCTGGGTGATTTTATCAAGGGTGAGGTTATCGTGGGTGAGGTAATCGTGGGTGAGATTATAGTGGGTGAGGTTATCGTGGGTGAGATTATCGTGGGTGATTTTATCGTGGGTGAGGTAATCGTGGGTGAGGTTATCATGGGTGAGGTTATCGTGGGTGATTTTATCTCGTGGGTGATTTTATCTTGGGTGAGTTTATCGTGGGTGAGTTTATCGTTGGTGAGGTTATCGTGGGTGATTTTATCGTGGGTGAGGTTATCGTGGGTGATTTTATCGTGGGTGAGTTTATCGTGGGTGAGGTTATCGTGGGTGATTTTATCGTGGGTGATTTTATCGTGGGTGAGGTTATCGTGGGTGAGGTTATCGTGGGTAATTTTATCGTGGGTGAGGTAATCGTGGGTTAGGTTATCGTGGGTGATTTTATCTTGGGTGAGTTTATCGTTGGTGAGGTTATTGTGGGTGATTTTATCGTGGGTGAGATTATCGTGAGTGAGTTTATCGTGGGTGAGTTTATCGTTGGTGAGGTTATCGTGGGTGATTTTATTGTGGGTGAGGAAATCGTGGGTGATTTCATCGTGGGTGATTTTATCAAGGGTGAGGTTATCGTGGGTGACTTTATCGTGGGTGAGGTTATCGTGGGTGATATTATCGTGGGTGAGGTTATCGTGGGTGATTTTATCGTGGGTGAGGTTATCGTGGGTGAGGTTATCGTGGGTGAGGTTATCGTGGGTGATTTTATCGTGGGTGAGGTAATCAAGGGTGAGGTTATCGTGGGTGATTTTATCGTGGGTGAGGTTATCATGGGTGAGGTTATCGTGGGTTAGGTTATCCTAGGTGATTTTATCGTGGGTGATTTTATCAAGGGTGAGGTTATCGTGGGTGAGGTTATCGTGGGTGATTTAATCGTGGGTGACTTTATCGTGGGTGACTTTATCGTGGGTGAGGTTATCGTGGGTGAGATTATCGTGGGTGAGGTTATCGTGGGTGATTTTATCTTGGGTGAGTTTATCGTGGGTGAGTTTATCGTTGGTGAGGTTATCGTGGGTGAGGTTATCGTGGGTGAGGTTATCGTGGGTTAGGTTATCGTGGGTGATTTTATCGTGGGTGAGGTTATCATGGGTGAGGTTATCGTGGGTTAGGTTATCCTAGGTGATTTTATCGTGGGTGATTTTATCAAGGGTGAGGTTATCGTGGGTGAGGTTATCGTGGGTGATTTAATCGTGGGTGACTTTATCGTGGGTGACTTTATCGTGGGTGAGGTTATCGTGGGTGAGATTATCGTGTGTGAGGTAATCGTGGGTGAGGTTATCGTGGGTGATTTTATCTTGGGTGAGTTTATCGTGGATGAGTTTATCGTTGGTGAGGTTATCGTGGGTGAGGTTATCGTGGGTGAGGTTATCGTGGGTGAGGTTATCGTGGGTGAGATTATCGTGGGTGAGGTTATCGTGGGTGAGGTTATCGTGGGTGAGGTTATCCTGGTGACTTTATCGTGGGTGAGGTTTTCGTGGGTGAGATTATCGTGGGTGACGTTATCGTGGGTGAGGTTATCGTGGGTGAGATTATCGTGGGTGAGGTTATCGTGGGTGAGGTTATCGTGGGTGAGGTTATCGTGGGTGAGGTTATCGTGGGTGAGGTTATCCTGGTGACTTTATCGTGGGTGAGGTTTTCGTGGGTGAGATTATCGTGGGTGAGGTTATCGTGGGTGAGTTTATCGTGGGTGAGGTTATCGTGGGTGAAGTTACCGTGGGTGATTTTATCGTGGGTGAGGTAATTGTGGGTGAGGTTATCATGGGTGATTTTATCGTAGGTGACTTTATCGTGGGTGAGGTTATCGTGGGTGATTTTATCTCGTGGGTGATTTTATCTTGGGTGAGTTTATCGTGGGTGAGTTTATCGTTGGTGAGGTTATCGTGGGTGATTTTATTGTGGGTGAGGTTATTGTGGGTGAGGTTATCGTGGGTGAGATTATCGTGGGTGAGGTTATCGTGGGTGAGGTTATCGTGGGTGAGGTTATCCTGGTGACTTTATCGTGGGTGAGGTTTTCGTGGGTGAGATTATCGTGGGTGACGTTATCGTGGGTGAGGTTATCGTGGGTGAGATTATCGTGGGTGAGGTTATCGTGGGTGAGGTTATCGTGGGTGAGGTTATCGTGGGTGAGGTTATCGTGGGTGAGGTTATCCTGGTGACTTTATCGTGGGTGAGGTTTTCGTGGGTGAGATTATCGTGGGTGAGGTTATCGTGGGTGAGTTTATCGTGGGTGAGGTTATCGTGGGTGAAGTTACCGTGGGTGATTTTATCGTGGGTGAGGTAATTGTGGGTGAGGTTATCATGGGTGATTTTATCGTAGGTGACTTTATCGTGGGTGAGGTTATCGTGGGTGATTTTATCTCGTGGGTGATTTTATCTTGGGTGAGTTTATCGTGGGTGAGTTTATCGTTGGTGAGGTTATCGTGGGTGAGGTTATCGTGGGTGAGGTTATCGTGGGTGAGGTTATCGTGGGTGAGATTATCGTGGGTGAGGTTATCGTGGGTGAGGTTATCGTGGGTGAGGTTATCCTGGTGACTTTATCGTGGGTGAGGTTTTCGTGGGTGAGATTATCGTGGGTGACGTTATCGTGGGTGAGGTTATCGTGGGTGAGATTATCGTGGGTGAGGTTATCGTGGGTGAGGTTATCGTGGGTGAGGTTATCGTGGGTGAGGTTATCGTGGGTGAGGTTATCCTGGTGACTTTATCGTGGGTGAGGTTTTCGTGGGTGAGATTATCGTGGGTGAGGTTATCGTGGGTGAGTTTATCGTGGGTGAGGTTATCGTGGGTGAAGTTACCGTGGGTGATTTTATCGTGGGTGAGGTAATTGTGGGTGAGGTTATCATGGGTGATTTTATCGTAGGTGACTTTATCGTGGGTGAGGTTATCGTGGGTGAGGTTATCGTGGGTTATTTTATCGTGGGTGAGTTTATAGTGGGTGAGGTTATCGTGGGTGAGATTATCGTGGGTGATTTTATCGTGGGTGAGGTAATCGTGGGTGAGGTTATCGTGGGTGAGGTCATCGTGGGTGAGGTTATCGTGGGTGAGGTTATCGTGGGTTAGGTTATCCTGGTTGATTCAATCGTGGGTGATTTTATCAAGGGTGAGGTTATCGTGGGTGACTTTATCGTGGGTGATGTTATCGTGGTTGAGGTTATCGTGGGTGAGGTTATCGTGGGTGATTTTATCGTGGGTGAGGTTATCGTGGGTGATTTTATCGTGGGTGAGTTTATCGTTGGTGAGGTTATCGTGGGTGAGGTTATCGTGGGTGAGGTTATCGTGGGTTAGGTTATCCTCGGTGATTTTATTGTGGGTGATTTTGTCATGGGTGAGGTTATCGTGGTTGAGGTTATCGTGGGTGAGATTATCGTGGGTGAGGTTATCGTGGGTGATTTTATCGTGGGTGATTTTATCGTGGGTGAGGTAATCGTGGCTGAGGTTATCGTGGGTGATTTTATCATGGGTGAGTTTATCGTGGGTGAGTTTATCGTTGGTGAGGTTATCGTGGGTGATTTTATCGTGGGTGAGGTAATCCTGGGTGACTTTATCGTGGCTGAGGTTATCGTGGGTGATCTTATCGTGGGTGAGGTAATCGTGGGTGAGGTTATCGTGGGTGAGGTTATCGTGGGTGAGGTTATCGTGGGTGAGGTTATCGTGGGTGAGGTAATCGTGGGTGACTTTATCGTGGGTGAGGTTATCGTGGGTGAGGTTATCATGGGTGATTTTATCGTGGGTGAGGTAATCGTGGGTGAGGTTATCGTGGGTGAGGTTATCGTGGGTGAGATTATCGTGGGTGAGGTTATCGTGGGTGAGGTTATCGTGGGTGATTTTATCGTGGGTGAGGTAATCGTGGCTGAGGTTATCGTGGGTGATTTTATCATGGGTGAGTTTATCGTGGGTGAGTTTATCGTTGGTGAGGTTATCGTGGGTGATTTTATCGTTGGTGAGGTAATCGTGGGTGACTTTATCGTGGCTGAGGTTATCGTGGGTGATTTTATCGTGTGTGATGTAATCGTGGGTGAGGTTATCGTGGGTGATTTTATCCTGGGTGAGTTTATCGTGGGTGAGTTTATCGTTGGTGAGGTTATCGTGGGTGATTTTATCGTGGTTGAGGTAATCATGGGTGACTTTATCGTGGGTGAGGTTATCGTGGGTGAGGTTATCGTGGGTGAGGTTATCGTGGGTGACATTATCTTGGGTGATTTTATCGTGGGTGATTTTATCGTGGGTGAGTTTATCGTGGGTGAGGTTATCGTGGGTGATATTATCGTGGGTGATTTTATCGTGGGTGAGGTTATCGTGGGTGAGGTTATCGTGGGTGATTTTATCGTGGGTGAGGTAATCGTGGGTTAGGTTATCGTGGGTGATTTTATCTTGGGTGAGTATATCGTGGGGGAGTTTATCGTTGGTGAGGTTATCGTGGGTGATTTTATCGTGGGTGAGATTATCGTGGGTGAGTTTATCGTGGGTGAGTTTATCGTTGGTGAGGTTATCGTGGGTGATTTTATTGTGGGTGAGGAAATCGTGGGTGATTTCATCGTGGGTGATTTTATCAAGGGTGAGGTTATCGTGGGTGACTTTATCGTGGGTGAGGTTATCGTGGGTGATATTATCGTGGGTGAGGTTATCGTGGGTGATTTTATCGTAGGTGAGGTTATCGTGGGTGAGGTTATCGTGGGTGAGGTTATCATGGGTGATTTTATCGTGGGTGATTTTATCGTGGGTGAGGATATCGTGGGTGATTTTATCGTGGGTGAGGTTATCATGGGTGAGGTTATCGTGGGTTAGGTTATCCTAGGTGATTTTATCGTGGGTGATTTTATCAAGGGTGAGGTTATCGTGGGTGAGGTTATCGTGGGTGATTTAATCGTGGGTGACTTTATCGTGGGTGAGGTTATCGTGGGTGAGATTATCGTGGGTGAGGTTATCGTGGGTGAGGTTATCGTGGCTGATTTTGTCGTGGGTGAGGTAATCGTGAGTGAGGTTATCGTGGGTGAGGTAGTCGTGGGTGAGGTTATCGTGGGTGAGGTAGTCGTGGGTGAGGTTATCATGGGTGAGGTTATCCTGGGTGATTTTATCAAGGGTGACGTTATCGTGGGTGAGGTTATCGTGGGTGAGGTTATCGTGGGTGAGGTTATCGTGGGTGAGGTTATCGTGGGTGAGGTTATCCTGGTGACTTTATCGTGGGTGAGGTTTTCGTGGGTGAGATTATCGTGGGTGAGGTTATTGTGGGTGAGTTTATCGTGGGTGAGGTTATCGTGGGTGAAGTTACCGTGGGTGATTTTATCGTGGGTGAGGTTATCATTATCGTGGGTGAGGTCATCGTGGGTTAGGTTATCGTGGGTGATTTTATCGTGGTCAGGTAATCGTGGGTGACTTTATCATGGGTGAGTTTATCGTGGGTGAGTTTATCGTTGGTGAGTTTATCGTGGGTGACCTTATCGTGGGTAAGGTTATCGTGGGTGATTTTATCATGGGTGAGGTTATCGTGGGTGAGGTTATCGTGGCTGAGGTTATCGTGGCTGATTTTATCGTGGGTGAGGTTATCGTCGGTGAGGTTATCGTGGGTGATTTTATCGTGGGTGAGGTAATCGTGGGTGATTTTATCGTGGGTCAGTTTATCGTGGGTGAGGTTATCGTGGGTGAGGTTATCGTGGCTGATTTTATCGTGGGTGACTTTATCGTGGGTGACTTTATCGTGGGTGACTTTATCGTGGGTGAGGTTATCGTGGGTGACTTTATCGTGGGTGAGGTAATCGTGGCTGAGGTTATCGTGGGTGATTTTATCATGGGTGAGTTTATCGTGGGTGAGTTTATCGTTGGTGAGGTTATCGTGGGTGATTTTATCGTGGGTGAGGTAATCGTGGGTGACTTTAACGTGGGTGACTTTATCGTGCGTGACTTTATCGTGGCTGAGGTTATCGTGGGTGACTTTATCGTCCGTGAGGTTATCGTGGGTGAGGTTATCGTGGGTGAGGTTATTGTGGGTGAGGTTATCGTGGGTGAGTTTATCGTGGGTGAGGTTATCGTTGGTGATTTTATCCTGGGTGAGGTTATCGTGGGTGAGGTTATCGTGGGTGAGGTTATCGTGGGTGAGGTTATCGTGGGTGAGGTTATCGTGGGTGAGGTTATCCTGGTGACTTTATCGTGGGTGAGGTTTTCGTGGGTGAGATTATCGTGGGTGAGGTTATCGTGGGTGAGTTTATCGTGGGTGAGGTTATCGTGGGTGAAGTTACCGTGGGTGATTTTATCGTGGGTGAGGTAATTGTGGGTGAGGTTATCATTATCGTGGGTGAGGTCATCGTGGGTTAGGTTATCGTGGGTGATTTTATCGTGGTCAGGTAATCGTGGGTGACTTTATCATGGGTGAGTTTATCGTGGGTGAGTTTATCGTTGGTGAGTTTATCGTGGGTGACCTTATCGTGGGTAAGGTTATCGTGGGTGATTTTATCATGGGTGAGGTTATCGTGGGTGAGGTTATCGTGGCTGATTTTATCGTGGGTGAGGTTATCGTCGGTGAGGTTATCGTGGGTGATTTTATCGTGGGTGAGGTAATCGTGGGTGATTTTATCGTGGGTCAGTTTATCGTGGGTGAGGTTATCGTGGGTGAGGTTATCGTGGCTGATTTTATCGTGGGTGACTTTATCGTGGGTGACTTTATCGTGGGTGACTTTATCGTGGGTGAGGTTATCGTGGGTGACTTTATCGTTGGTGACTTTATCGTGCGTGAGGTTATCGTGGGTGAGGTTATCGTGGGTGAGGTTATTGTGGGTGAGGTTATCGTGGGTGAGTTTATCGTGGGTGAGGTAATTGTGGGTGAGGTTATCGTTGGTGATTTTATCGTGGGTGAGTTTATAGTGCGTGAGGTTATCGTGGGTGAGATTATCGTGGGTGATTTTATCGTGGGTGAGGTAATCGTGGGCGAGGTTATCGTGGGTGAGGTTATCGTGGGTGAGGTTATCGTGGGTGAGGTTATCGTGGGTGATTTTATTGTGGGTCATTTTATCGTGGGTAAGGATATCGTGGGTGACTTTATCGTGGATGATTTAACGTGGGTGAGGTTATCGTGGGTGAGGTTATCGTGGGTGATTTTATCATGGGTAAGGTTATCGTGGGTGAGGTTATCGTGGCTGAGGTTATCGTGGCTGATTTTATCGTGGGTGAGGTAATCGTCGGTGAGGTTATCGTGGGTGATTTTATCGTGGGTGAGGTAATCGTGGGTGATTTTATCGTTGGGTGAGTTTATCGTTGGTGAGGTTATCGTGGGTGAGGTTATCGTGGCTGATTTTATCGTGGGTGAGTTTATAGTGCGTGAGGTTATCGTGGGTGAGATTATCGTGGGTGATTTTATCGTGGGTGAGGTAATCGTGGGTGATTTTATCGTTGGGTGAGTTTATCGTTGGTGAGGTTATCGTGGGTGAGGTTATCGTGGCTGATTTTATCGTGGGTGAGTTTATAGTGCGTGAGGTTATCGTGGGTGAGATTATCGTGGGTGATTTTATCGTGGGTGAGGTAATCGTGGGCGAGGTTATCGTGGGTGAGGTTATCGTGGGTGAGGTTATCGTGGGTGATTTTATTGTGGGTCATTTTATCGTGGGTGAGGTTATCGTGGGTGACTTTATCGTGGATGATTTAACTTGGGTGAGGTTATTGTAGGTGACGTTATCGTGGGTGAGGTTATCGTGGGTGTTGTTATCGTGGGTGAGGTTATCGTGGGTGATTTTATCGTGGGTGAGGTAATCGTGGGTGACTTTATCGTGGGTGATTTTATCGTGGGTGACTTTATCGTGGGTGAGGTTATCGTGGGTGACTCTATCGTGGGTGACTTTATCGTGTGTGAGGTTATCGTGGGTGAGGTTATCGTGGGTGAGGTTATCGTGGGTGAGTTTATCGTGGGTGAGGTTTTCGTGGGTGAAGTTACCGTGGTGATTTTCTCGTGGGTGAGGTAATTGTGGGTGAGGTTATCATGGGTGATTTTATCATGGGTAACTTTATCGTGGGTGAGGTTATCGTGGGTGAGGTTATCGTGGGTGATTTTATCGTGGGTGAGTTTATAGTGGGTGAGGTTATCGTGGGTGAGATTATCGTGGGTGATTTTATCGTGGGTGAGGTAATCGTGGGTGAGGTTATCGTGGGTGAGGTTATCGTGGGTGAGGTTATCGTGGGTGAGGTTATCGTGGGTGAGGTTATCGTGGGTGATTTTATTGTGGGTCATTTTATCGTGGGTGAGGTTATCGTGGGTGACTTTATCGTGGGTGATTTAACGTGGGTGAGGTTATTGTAGGTGAGGTTATCGTGGGTGAAGTTATCGTGGGTGATGTTATCGTGGGTGAGGTAATCGTGGGTGAGGTTATCGTGGGTGATTTTATCGTGGGTGAGGTAATCGTGGGTGACTTTATCGTGCGTGACTTTATCGTGGGTGAGGTTATCGTGGGTGAGGTTATCGTGGGTGAATTTATCGTGTGTGAGGTTATCGTGGGTGAGGTTATCGTGGGTGATTTTATCGTGGGTGAGGTTATCGTGGGTGAGGTTATCGTGGGTGATTTTATCGTGGGTGAGGTAATCGTGGGTGAGGTAATCGTGGGTGAGGTTATCGTGGGTGAGGTTATCGTGGGTGAGGTTATCGTGGGTGATTTTATTGTGCGTCATTTTATCGTGGGTGAGGTTATCGTGGGTGACTTTATCGTGGGTGATTTAACGTGGGTGAGGTTATTGTAGTTGAGGTTATCGTGGGTGAGGTTATCGTGGGTGATGTTATCGTGGGTGAGGTAATCGTGGGTGAGGTTATCGTCGGTGATTTTATCGTGGGTGAGGTAATCGTGGGTGACTTTAACGTGGGTGACTTTATCGTGCGTGACTTTATCGTGCGTGACTTTATCGTGCGTGACTTTATCGTGGGTGAGGTAATCGTGGCTGAGGTTATCGTGGGTGATTTTATCATGGGTGAGTTTATCGTGGGTGAGTTTATCGTTGGTGAGGTTATCGTGGGTGATTTTATCGTTGGTGAGGTAATCGTGGGTGACTTTATCGTGGCTGAGGTTATCGTGGGTGACTTTATCGTCCGTGAGGTTATCGTGGGTGAGGTTATCGTGGGTGAGGTTATTGTGGGTGAGGTTATCGTGGGTGAGTTTATCGTGGGTGAGGTTATCGTTGGTGATTTTATCCTGGGTGAGGTTATCGTGGGTGAGGTTATCGTGGGTGAGGTTATCGTGGGTGAGGTTATCGTGGGTGAGGTTATCCTGGTGACTTTATCGTGGGTGAGGTTTTCGTGGGTGAGATTATCGTGGGTGAGGTTATCGTGGGTGAGTTTATCGTGGGTGAGGTTATCGTGGGTGAAGTTACCGTGGGTGATTTTATCGTGGGTGAGGTAATTGTGGGTGAGGTTATCATTATCGTGGGTGAGGTCATCGTGGGTTAGGTTATCGTGGGTGATTTTATCGTGGTCAGGTAATCGTGGGTGACTTTATCATGGGTGAGTTTATCGTGGGTGAGTTTATCGTTGGTGAGTTTATCGTGGGTGACCTTATCGTGGGTAAGGTTATCGTGGGTGATTTTATCATGGGTGAGGTTATCGTGGGTGAGGTTATCGTGGCTGAGGTTATCGTGGCTGATTTTATCGTGGGTGAGGTTATCGTCGGTGAGGTTATCGTGGGTGATTTTATCGTGGGTGAGGTAATCGTGGGTGATTTTATCGTGGGTCAGTTTATCGTGGGTGAGGTTATCGTGGGTGAGGTTATCGTGGCTGATTTTATCGTGGGTGACTTTATCGTGGGTGACTTTATCGTGGGTGACTTTATCGTGGGTGAGGTTATCGTGGGTGACTTTATCGTTGGTGACTTTATCGTGCGTGGGGTTATCGTGGGTGAGGTTATCGTGGGTGAGGTTATTGTGGGTGAGGTTATCGTGGGTGAGTTTATCGTGGGTGAGGTAATTGTGGGTGAGGTTATCGTTGGTGATTTTATCGTGGGTGAGTTTATAGTGCGTGAGGTTATCGTGGGTGAGATTATCGTGGGTGATTTTATCGTGGGTGAGGTAATCGTGGGCGAGGTTATCGTGGGTGAGGTTATCGTGGGTGAGGTTATCGTGGGTGAGGTTATCGTGGGTGATTTTATTGTGGGTCATTTTATCGTGGGTAAGGATATCGTGGGTGACTTTATCGTGGATGATTTAACGTGGGTGAGGTTATCGTGGGTGAGGTTATCGTGGGTGATTTTATCATGGGTAAGGTTATCGTGGGTGAGGTTATCGTGGCTGAGGTTATCGTGGCTGATTTTATCGTGGGTGAGGTAATCGTCGGTGAGGTTATCGTGGGTGATTTTATCGTGGGTGAGGTAATCGTGGGTGATTTTATCGTTGGGTGAGTTTATCGTTGGTGAGGTTATCGTGGGTGAGGTTATCGTGGCTGATTTTATCGTGGGTGAGTTTATAGTGCGTGAGGTTATCGTGGGTGAGATTATCGTGGGTGATTTTATCGTGGGTGAGGTAATCGTGGGTGATTTTATCGTTGGGTGAGTTTATCGTTGGTGAGGTTATCGTGGGTGAGGTTATCGTGGCTGATTTTATCGTGGGTGAGTTTATAGTGCGTGAGGTTATCGTGGGTGAGATTATCGTGGGTGATTTTATCGTGGGTGAGCTAATCGTGGGCGAGGTTATCGTGGGTGAGGTTATCGTGGGTGAGGTTATCGTGGGTGATTTTATTGTGGGTCATTTTATCGTGGGTGAGGTTATCGTGGGTGACTTTATCGTGGATGATTTAACTTGGGTGAGGTTATTGTAGGTGACGTTATCGTGGGTGAGGTTATCGTGGGTGTTGTTATCGTGGGTGAGGTTATCGTGGGTGATTTTATCGTGGGTGAGGTAATCGTGGGTGACTTTATCGTGGGTGATTTTATCGTGGGTGACTTTATCGTGGGTGAGGTTATCGTGGGTGACTCTATCGTGGGTGACTTTATCGTGTGTGAGGTTATCGTGGGTGAGGTTATCGTGGGTGAGGTTATCGTGGGTGAGTTTATCGTGGGTGAGGTTTTCGTGGGTGAAGTTACCGTGGGTGATTTTCTCGTGGGTGAGGTAATTGTGGGTGAGGTTATCATGGGTGATTTTATCATGGGTAACTTTATCGTGGGTGAGGTTATCGTGGGTGAGGTTATCGTGGGTGATTTTATCGTGGGTGAGTTTATAGTGGGTGAGGTTATCGTGGGTGAGATTATCGTGGGTGATTTTATCGTGGGTGAGGTAATCGTGGGTGAGGTTATCGTGGGTGAGGTTATCGTGGGTGAGGTTATCGTGGGTGAGGTTATCGTGGGTGAGGTTATCGTGGGTGATTTTATTGTGGGTCATTTTATCGTGGGTGAGGTTATCGTGGGTGACTTTATCGTCGGTGATTTAACGTGGGTGAGGTTATTGTAGGTGAGGTTATCGTGGGTGAAGTTATCGTGGGTGATGTTATCGTGGGTGAGGTAATCGTGGGTGAGGTTATCGTGGGTGATTTTATCGTGGGTGAGGTAATCGTGGGTGACTTTATCGTGCGTGACTTTATCGTGGGTGAGGTTTACGTGGGTGAGGTTATCGTGGGTGAATTTATCGTGTGTGAGGTTATCGTGGGTGAGGTTATCGTGGGTGATTTTATCGTGGGTGAGGTTATCGTGGGTGAGGTTATCGTGGGTGATTTTATCGTGGGTGAGGTAATCGTGGGTGAGGTAATCGTGGGTGAGGTTATCGTGGGTGAGGTTATCGTGGGTGAGGTTATCGTGGGTGATTTTATTGTGCGTCATTTTATCGTGGGTGAGGTTATCGTGGGTGACTTTATCGTGGGTGATTTAACGTGGGTGAGGTTATTGTAGTTGAGGTTATCGTGGGTGAGGTTATCGTGGGTGATGTTATCGTGGGTGAGGTAATCGTGGGTGAGGTTATCGTCGGTGATTTTATCGTGGGTGAGGTAATCGTGGGTGACTTTAACGTGGGTGACTTTATCGTGCGTGACTTTATCGTGGGTGAGGTTATCGTGGGTGAGGTTATCGTGGGTGAATTTATCGTGTGTGAGGTTATCGTGGGTGAGGTTATCGTGGGTGAGGTTATCGTGGGTGATTTTATCGTGGGTGAGGTTATCGTGGGTGACTTTATCGTGGGTTAGGTTATCGTGGGTGCG
The DNA here is from genome assembly GCF_051622355.1 of Phaseolus vulgaris. Taxonomy (NCBI): domain Eukaryota; kingdom Viridiplantae; phylum Streptophyta; class Magnoliopsida; order Fabales; family Fabaceae; genus Phaseolus; species Phaseolus vulgaris. Next base: position 282,674 of record NC_143504.1, read on the forward strand.
ATTATCGTTGGTGAGGTCATCGTGGGTGAGGTTATCGTGGGTGATTTTATCGTGGGTGAGGTAATCGTGGGTGAGGTTATCGTGGGTGATTTTATCATGGGTGAGTTTATCGTGGGTGAGTTTATCGTTGGTGAGGTTATCGTGGGTGATTTTATCGTGGGTGAGGTTATCGTGGGTGACTTTATCGTGGCTGAGGTTATCGTGGCTGAGGTTATCGTGGCTAAGGTTATCGTGGGTGAGGTTATCGTGGGTGAGGTTACCGTGGGTGTTTTTATCGTGGGTGAGTTTATCGTTGGTGAGGTTATCGTGGGTGAGGTTATCGTGGGTGAGTTTATCGTGGTTGAGATAATTGTGGGTGAGGTTATCGTTGGTGATTTTATCGTGGGTGACCTTATCGTGGGTAAGGTTATCGTGGGTGAGGTTATCGTGGGTGATTTTATCATGGGTGAGGTTATCGTGGGTGAGGTTATCGTGGCTGATTTTATCGTGGGTGAGGTAATCGTGGGTGAGGTAATCGTGGGTGAGGTTATCGTGGGTGATTTTGTCGTGGGTGAGGTAATCGTGGGTTATTTTATCGTGGGTGAGTTTATCGTTGGTGAGGTTATCGTGGGGGAGGTTATCGTGGGTAGGGTTATCGTGGGTGAGGTTATCGTGGGTGATTTTATCGTGGGTGAGTTTATAGTGCGTGAGGTTATCGTGGGTGAGATTATCGTGGGTGATTTTATCGTGGGTGAGGTAATCGTGGGCGAGGTTATCGTGGGTGAGGTTATCGTGGGTGAGGTTATCGTCGGTGAGGTTATCGTGGGTGATTTTATTGTGGGTCATTTTATCGTGGGTGACTTTATCGTGGGTGATTTAACGTGGGTGAGGTTATTGTAGGTAAGGCTATCGTGGGTGAGGTTATCGTGGGTGATGTTATCGTGGGTGAGGTAATCGTGGGTGAGGTCATCGTGGGTGATTTTATCGTGGGTGAGGTAATCGTGGGTGACTTTATCGTAGGTGACTTTATCGTGGGTGACTTTATCGTGGGTGTGGTTATCGTGGGTGACTTTATCGTGGGTGACTTTATCGTGCGTGAGATTATCGTGGGTGAGGTTATCGTGGGTGAGGTTATCGTGGGTGAGTTTATCGTGGGTGAGGTTATTGTGGGTGAAGTTACCGTGGGTGATTTTATCATGGGTGAGGTATTTGTGGGTGAGGTTATCATGGGTGATTTTATCATGGGTGACTTTATCGTGGGTGAGGTTATCCTGGGTGAGGTTATCGTGGGTGATTTTATCGTGGGTGAGTTTATAGTGGGTGAGGTTATCGTGGGTGAGATTATCGTGGGTGATTTTATCGTGGGTGAGGTAATCGTGGGTGAGGTTATCGTGGGGGAGGTTATCGTGGGTGAGGTTATCGTGGGTGATTTTATTGTGCGTCATTTTATCGTGGGTGAGGTTATCGTGGGTGACTTTATCGTGGGTGATTTAACGTGGGTGAGTTATTGTAGTTGAGGTTATCGTGGGTGAGGTTATCGTGGGTGATGTTATCGTGGGTGAGGTAATCGTGGGTGAGGTTATCGTCGGTGATTTTATCGTGGGTGAGGTAATCGTGGGTGACTTTAACGTGGGTGACTTTATCGTGCGTGACTTTATCGTGGGTGAGGTTATCGTGGGTGAATTTATCGTGTGTGAGGTTATCGTGGGTGAGGTTATCGTGGGTGAGGTTATCGTGGGTGATTTTATCGTGGGTGAGGTTATCGTGGGTGATTTTATAGTGGGTGAGGTAATCTTAGTGAGGTAATCGTGGGTGAGGTTATCGTGGCTGAGGTTATCGTGGGTGATTTTATCGTGGGTGAGGTTATCGTGGGTGAGGTTATCGTGGGTGAGGTTATCGTGGGTGATTTTATCGTGGGTGAGGTTATCGTGGGAGGTAATATTGTGGGTGAGGTAATCGTGGGTGAGGTTATCGTGGGTGAGGTTATCGTGGCTGATTTTATCGTGGGTGAGGTAATCGTGGGTGAGGTAATCGTTCGTGATTTTATCGTGGGTGAGGTAATCGTGGGTGATTTTATCGTGGGGGAGGTTATCGTGGGTGAGGTTATCGTGGGTGATTTTATTGTGGGTGATTTTATCGTGGGTGAGGTTATCGTGGGTGAGGTTATCGTGGGTGATTTTATCGTGGGTGAGGTTATCGTGGGTGAGGTAAACGTGGGTGATTTTATCGTGGGTGAGGTTATCGTGGGTCATTTTATCGTGGGTGAGGTTATCGTGGGTGACTTTATCGTGGGTGAGGTTATCGTAGGTGAGGTTATCGTGGGTGAGGTTACCGTGGGTGAGTTTATCGTGGGTGAGTTTATCGTTAGTGAGGTTATCGTGAGTGAGGTTATCGTGGGTGATTTTATTGTGGGTCATTTTATCGTGGGTGAGGTTATCGTGGGTGACTTTATCGTGGGTGAGGTTATCGTAGGTGAGGTTATCGTGGGTGAGGTTACCGTGGGTGATTTTATCGTGGGTGAGGTAATTGTGGGTGAGATTATCCTGGGTGATTTTATCGTGGGTGAGGTTATCGTGGGTGAGCTTATCGTGGGTGAGGTTATCGTGGGTGATTTTATCGTGGGTGAGGTAATCGTGGGTAAGGTTATCGTGGGTGAGGTTATCATGGGTGCGGTAATCATGGGTGAGGTTATCGTGGTTGAAGTTATCGAGGGTGAGGTGATCGTGGGTGATTTTATCGTGGGTGAGGTTATTGTGGGTCATTTTATTGTGGGTGAGGTTATCGTGGGCGACTTTATCGTTGGTGATTTAACGTGGGTGAGGTTATTGTAGGTGAGGTTATCGTGGGTGAGGTAATCGTGGGTGACTTTATCGTGGGTGACTTTATCGTGGGTGAGGTTATCGTGGGTGAGGTTATCGTGGGTGACTTTATCGTGTGTGAGGTTATCGTGGGTGAGGTTATCGTGGGTGAGGTTATCGTGGGTGAGGTTATCGTGGGTGATTTTATCGTGGGTGAGGTTATCGTGGGTGAGGTAAACGTGGGTGATTTTATCGTGGGTGAGGTTATCGTGGGTGAGGTTATCGTGGGTGACTTTATCGTGTGTGAGGTTATCGTGGGTGAGGTTATCGTGGGTGAGGTTATCGTGGGTGAGGTTATCGTGGGTGAGGTTATCGTGGGTGAGGTTATCGTGGGTGAGTTTATCGTGGGTGAGGTTATCGTGGGTGAGGTTATCGTGGGTGATTTTATCGTGGGTGAGGTTATCGTGGGTGAGGTAAACGTGGGTGATTTTATCGTGGGTGAGGTTATCGTGGGTGAGGTTATCGTGGGTGATTTTGTCGTGGGTGAGTTTATCGTGGGTGAGGTTATCGTGGGTGAGGTTATCGTGGGTGAGGTTATCGTGGGTGAGGTTATCGTGGGTGAGGTTATCGTGGGTGAGGTTATCGTGGGTGATTTTGTCGTGGGTGAGTTTATCGTGGGTGAGGTTATCGTGGGTGAGGTTATCGTGGGTGAGGTTATCATGGGTGAGGTTATCGTGGGTGAGGTTATCGTGGGTGATTTTATCGTGGGTGAGTTTCTAGTACGTGAGGTTATCGTGGGTGAGGTTATCGTGGGTGATTTTGTCGTGGGTGAGTTTATCGTGGGTGAGGTTATCGTGGGTGAGGTTATCGTGGGTGAGGTTATCGTGGGTGATTTTATCGTGGGTGAGTTTCTAGTACGTGAGGTTATCGTGGGTGAGATTATCGTGGGTGATTTTATCGTGGGTGAGGATATCGTGGGTGACTTTATCGTGGGTGATTTAACGTGGGTGAGGTTATGGTAGGTGAGGTTATCGTGGGTGAGGTTATCGTGGGTGATGTTATCGTGGGTGAGGTAATCGTGGGTGAGGTTATCATGGGTGATTTTATCGTGGGTGAGGTAATCGTGCGTAACTTTATCGTGGGTGACTTTTTCGTGGGTGAGGTTATCGTGGGTGAGGTTATCGTGGGTGAGGTTATCGTGGGTGAGGTAATCGTGGGTGACTTTATCGTGGGTGAGGTTATCGTGGGTGGGGTTACCATGGGTGAGGTTATCGTGGGTGAGGTTATCGTGGGTGATTTTATCGTGGGTGAGTTTCTAGTACGTGAGGTTATCGTGGGTGAGATTATCGTGGGTGATTTTATCGTGGGTGAGGTAATCGTGGGTGAGGTTATCGTGGGTGAGGTTATCGTGGGTGAGGTTATCGTGGGTGAGGTTATCGTGGGTGATTTTATTGTGGGTCATTTTATTGTGGGTGAGGTTATCGTGGGCGACTTTATCGTTGGTGATTTAACGTGGGTGAGGTTATTGTAGGTGAGGTTATCGTGGGTGAGGTTATCGTGGGTGATGTTATCGTGGGTGAGGTAATCGTGGGTGAGGTTATCCTGGGTGATATTATCGTGGGTGAGGTAATCGGGGGTGACTTTATCGTGGGTGACTTTATTGTGGGTGACTTTATCGTGGGTGAGGTTATCGTGGGTGAGGTTATCGTGGGTGACTTTATCGTGTGTGAGGTTATCGTGGGTGAGGTTATCGTGGGTGATTTTATCGTGGGTGAGGTAATCGTGGGTGAGGTAATCGTGGGTGAGGTTATCGTGGGTGAGGTTATCGTGGGTGAGGTAATCGTGGGTGACTTTATCCAGGGTGAGGTTATCGTGGGTTATTTTATCAAGGGTGAGGTTATCGTGGGTGACTTTATCGTGGGTGAGGTTATCGTGGGTGAGGTTATCGTGGGTGAGGTTATCGTGGGTCATTTTATCGTGGGTGAGGTTATCGTGGGTGAGGTTATCGTGGGTGACTTTATCGTGGGTGATTTAACGTGGGTGAGGTTATGGTAGGTGAGGTTATCGTGGGTGAGGTTATCGTGGGTGATATTATCGTGGGTGAGGTAATCGTGGGTGAGGTTATCGTGGGTGATTTTATCGTGGGTGAGGTAATCGTGGGTGACTTTATCGTGGGTGAGGTTATCGTGGGTGAGGTTATCGTGGGTGAGGTTATCGTGGGTGAGGTTACCGTAGGTGATTTTATCGTGGGTGACTTTATCGTGGGTTATTTTATCGTGGGTGAGGTTATCGTGGGTGAGGTTATCGTGGGTGAGGTTACCGTGGGTGATTTTATCGTGGGTGAGGTAATCGTGGGTGATTTTATCGTGGGTGAGTTTATCGTTGGTGAGGTTATCGTGGGGGAGGTTATCGTGGGTGAGGTTATCGTTGGTGATTTTATCGTGGGTGAGGTAATCGTGGGTGAGGTTATCGTGGGTGAGGTAATCGTGGGTGATTTTATCGTGGGTGAGGTAATCGTGGGTGAGGTAATCGTTCGTGATTTTATCGTGGGTGAGGTAATCGTGGGTGATTTTATCGTGGGGGAGGTTATCGTGGGTGAGGTTATCGTGGGTGATTTTATTGTGGGTGATTTTATCGTGGGTGAGGTTATCGTGGGTGAGGTTATCGTGGGTGATTTTATCGTGGGTGAGGTTATCGTTGGTGAGGTAAACGCGGGTGATTTTATCGTGGGTGAGGTTATCGTGGGTGAGGTTATCGTGGGTGATTTTATCGTGGGTGATTTTATCAAGGGTGAGGTTATCGTGGGTGACTTTATCGTGGGTTAGGTTATCGTGGGTGAGATTATCGTGGGTGAGGTTATCGTGGGTGATTTTATCGTGGGTGAGTTTATCGTTAGTGAGGTTATCGTGAGTGAGGTTATCGTGGGTGATTTTATTGTGGGTCATTTTATCGTGGGTGAGGTTATCGTGGGTGACTTTATCGTGGGTGAGGTTATCGTAGGTGAGGTTATCGTGGGTGAGGTTACCGTGGGTGAGTTTATTGTTAGTGAGGTTATCGTGGGTGAGGTTATCGTGGGTGATTTTATTGTGGGTCATTTTATCGTGGGTGAGGTTATCGTGGGTGACTTTATCGTGGGTGAGGTTATCGTAGGTGAGGTTATCGTGGGTGAGGTTACCGTGGGTGATTTTATCGTGAGTGAGGTAATTGTGGGTGAGATTATCCTGGGTGATTTTATCGTGGGTGAGGTTATCGTGGGTGAGCTTATCGTGGGTGAGGTTATCGTGGGTGATTTTATCGTGGGTGAGGTAATCGTGGGTAAGGTTATCGTGGGTGAGGTTATCGTGGGTGAGGTAATCATGGGTGAGGTTATCGTGGTTGAATTTATCGAGGGTGAGGTGATCGTGGGTGAGGTTATCGTGGGTGATTTTATCGTGGGTGGCTTTATCGTGGGTGAGGTTATCGTGGGTGGTTTTATCGTGGGTGAGGTTATCGTGGGTGAGGTAATCGTGGGTGACTTTATCGTGGGTGAGGTTATCGTGGGTGAGGTTATTGTGGGACGAATCTGGGGCTCACACATCAGCCAAAACTCAATAGACACAGTGACGATTGTCTAGTAAAAATTTCAGACCAAAATACCCAAGGAGTAAGGCGTAGTAAGTCCCAGACCGAGAGTGAACAAAACCGGTTTTCCGAAAACAAAACGTCCTGGCTTTTCTTCCCCGTATCTTCTTTTTGTGGTTCGTTTATGGACGTTCCTCCTTGCCTGGGTGCAAACAACATACGAAAGTGCTTGTGTGAATTTTTTTCAGCGCAGTACGGACCCAGAATGAAATTGCAGAAATTAGGCCGGAATTTCACAAGTTTCGGTAGAGGATAGCCTTGGTTTTTACAAAATTTCTGAAAAATTCTTCCGGAAAGGTTTTTTGCTGAAAATCAACCCAAGAATCTCCACTGAATTTGGGACAAAACGGGACAAATTTCAGGTCAAACGGATGAGTATTCACCCACGAAAAAAATCAAACAGTTTCACACACATACGAACCTTCCTTTCAGCCCTGGCAGTGACGAACAAAAAATTTATTGCCAATCTTGTGGGACGAATCTGGGCCTCAAACCTCAGCCAAAACTCAACAGACACAGTGACGAGTGTCTGGTAAAAATTTCAGACCAAAATACACAAGGAGTAAGGCGCAGTAAGTCCCAGACCGAGAGTGAACAAAACCGGTTTTTCGAAAACAAAACATCTTGGCTTTTCTTCCCCGTATCTTCTTTTTGTGGTTCGTTTATGGACGTTCCTCCTTGCCTGGGTGCAAACAACATACCAAAGTGCTTGTGTGAATTTTTTTCAGCGCAGTATGGACGCAGAATGAAATTGCAGAAATTAGGCCGGAATTTCACAAGTTTCGGTAGAGGATAGCCTTGGTTTTTACAAAATTTCTGAAAAATTCTTCCGGAATGGTTTTTTCCTGAAATTCCCCCCAAGAATCTCCACTGAATTTGGGACAAATTTCAGGTCAAACGGATGAGTATTCACCCACGAAAAAAATCAAACAGTTTCACACACAGACGAACCTTCCTTTCAGCCCTAGCAGTGACGAATAAAAAATTTATTGTCAATCTTGTGGGACGAATCTGGGGCTCAAACCTCAGCCAAAATTCTATAGACACAGTGACGAGTGTCTGGTAAAAATTTCAGGCCAAAATACCCAAGGAGTAAGGCGTAGTAAGTCCCAGACCGAGAGTGAACAAAACCGGTTTTCCAAAAACAAAACGTCCTGACTTTTCTTCCCCGTATCTTCTTTTTGTGGTTCGTTTATGGACGTTCCTCCTTACCTGGGTGCAAACCACATACGAAAGTGCTTGTGTGAATTTTCTTCAGCGCAGTACGGACCGAGAATGAAATTGCAGAAATTAGGCCGGAATTTCACAAGTTTCGGTAGAGGATGATAGCCTTGGTTTTTACAAAATTTCTGAAAAATTCTTCCGGAATGGTTTTTCCTGAAATTCCGCCCAAGAATCTCCACTGAATTTGGGACAAAGCGGGACAATTTTCAGGTCAAACGGATGAGTATTCACCCACGAAAAAAATCAAAGAGTTTTACACACATACGAACCTTCCTTTCAGCCCTGGCAGTGACGAACAAAAAATTTATTGCAAATCTTGTGGGACGAATCTGGGGCTCAAACCTTAGCCAAAACTCAACAGACACAGTGACGAGTGTCTGGTAAAAATTTCAGACCAAAATACACAAGGAGTAAGGCGCAGTAAGTCCCAGACCGAGAGTGAACAAAACCGGTTTTCTGAAAACAAAACGTCCTGGCTTTTCTTCCCCGTATCTTCTTTTTGTGATTCGTTTATGGACGTAATTCCTTGCCTGGGTGCAAACAACATACGAAAGTGCTTGTGTGAATTTTTTTCAGCGTAGTACGGACCCAGAATGAAATTGCAGAAATTAGGCCGGAATTTCACAAGTTTCGGTAGAGGATGATAGCCTTGGTTTTTACAAAATTTCTGAAAAATTCTTCCGGAATGGTTTTTCCTGAAATTCCGCCCAAGAATCTCCACTGAATTTGGGACAAAGCGGGACAATTTTCAGGTCAAACGGATGAGTACTCACCCACGAAAAAAATCAAACAGTTTCACACACATACGAACCTTCCTTTCAGCCCTGGCAGTGACGAACAAAAAATTTATTGCAAATCTTGTGGGACGAATCTGGGGCTCAAACCTTAGCCAAAACTCAACAGACACAGTGACGAGTGTCTGGTAAAAATTTCAGACCAAAATACACAAGGAGTAAGGCGCAGTAAGTCCCAGACCGAGAGTGAACAAAACCGGTTTTCTGAAAACAAAACGTCCTGGCTTTTCTTCCCCGTATCTTCTTTTTGTGGTTCGTTTATGGACGTTCCTCCTTGCCTGGGTGCAAACAACATACAAAAGTGCTTGTGTGAATTTTTTTCAGCGCAGTACGGACCCAGAATGAAATTGCAGAAATTAGGCCGGAATTTCACAAGTTTCGGTAGAGGATGATAGCCTTGGTTTTTACAAAATTTCTGAAAAATTCTTCCGGAAAGGTTTTTTGCTGAAAATCAACCCAAGAATCTCCACTGAATTTGGGACAAAACGGGACAAATTTCAGGTCAAACGGATGAGTATTCACCCACGAAAAAAATCAAAGAGTTTCACACACAGACGAACCTTCCTTTCAGCCCTGGCAGTGACGAACAAAAAATTTATTGCCAATCTTGTGGGACGAACCTGGGGCTCAAACTTCAGCCAAAACTCAACAGACACAGTGACGAGTGTCTGGTAAAAATTTCAGACCAAAATACCCAAGGAGTAAGGCGCAGTAAGTCCCAGACCGAGAGTGAACAAAACCGGTTTTCCGAAAACAAAACGTCCTGGCTTTTCTTCCCCGTATCTTCTTTTTGTGATTCGTTTATGGACCTTCCTCCTTGCCTGGGTGCAAAAAACATACGAAAGTGCTTGTGTGAATTTTTTTCAGCGTAGTACGGACCCATAATGAAATTGCAGAAATTAGGCCGGAATTTCACAAGTTTCGGTAGAGGATGATAGCCTTGGTTTTTACAAAATTTCTGAAAAATTCTTCTGGAATGGTTTTTTCCTGAAATTCCACCCAAGAATCTCCACTGAATTTGGGACAAAACGGGAAAAATTTCAGGTCAAACGGATGAGTATTCACCCACGAAAAAAATCAAAGAGTTTCACGCACATACGAACCTTCCTTTCAGCCCTGGCAGTGACGAACAAAAAATTTATTGCCAATCTTGTGGGACGAACCTGGGGCTCAAACTTCAGCCAAAACTCAACAGACACAGTGACGAGTGTCTGGTAAAAATTTCAGACCAAAATACCCAAGGAGTAAGGCGCAGTAAGTCCCAGACCGAGAGTGAACAAAACCGGTTTTCCGAAAACAAAACGTCCTGGCTTTTGTTCCCCGTATCTTCTTTTTGTGATTCGTTTATGGACGTAATTCCTTGCCTGGGTGCAAACAACATACGAAAGTGCTTGTGTGAATTTTTTTCAGCGCAGTACGGACCCAGAATGAAATTGCAGAAATTAGGCCGGAATTTCACAAGTTTCGGTAGAGGATGATAGCCTTGGTTTTTACAAAATTTCTGAAAAATTCTTCCGGAATGGTTTTTTCCTGAAATTCCACCCAAGAATCTCCTCTGAATTTGGGACAAAACGGGACAAATTTCAGGTCAAACGGATGAGTATTCACCCACGAAAAAAATCAAACAGTTTCACACACATACGAACCTTCCTTTCAGCCCTGGCAATGACGAACAAAAAATTTATTGCCAATCTTGTGGGACGAATCTGGGCCTCAAACCTCAGCCAAAACTCAACAGACACAGTGACGAGTGTCTGGTAAAAATTTCAGACCAAAATACACAAGGAGTAAGGCGCAGTAAGTCCCAGACCGAGAGTGAACAAAACCGGTTTTCCGAAAACAAAACGTCCTGGCTTTTCTTCCCCGTATCTTCTTTTTGTGGTTCGTTTATGGACGTTCCTCCTTGCCTGGGTGCAAACAACATACGAAAGTGCTTGTGTGAATTTTTTTCAGCGCAGTACGGGCCCATAATGAAATTGCAGATATTACGCTGGAATTTCACAAGTTTCGGTAGAGGATGATAGCCTTGGTTTTTACAAAATTTCTGAAAAATTCTTCCGGAATGGTTTTTTCCTGAAATTCCACCCAAGAATCTCCACTGAATTTGGGACAAAGCGGGACAAATTTCAGGTCAAACGGATGAGTATTCACCCACGAAAAAAATCAAACAGTTTCACACACAGACGAACCTTCCTTTTAGCCCTGGCAGTGACGAACAAAAAATTTATTGCCAATCTTGTGGGACGAGTCTGGGGCTCAAACCTCAGCCAAAACTCAACAGACACATTGACGAGTGTCTGGTAAAAATTTCAGACCAAAATACCCAAGGAGTCAGGCGCAGTAAGTCCCAGACCGAGAGTGAACAAAACCGGTTTTTCGAAAACAAATCGTCCTGGCTTTTCTTCCCCGTATCTTCTTTTTGTGAATCGTTTATGGACGTTCCTCCTTGCCTGGGTGCAAACAACATACGAAAGTGCTTGTGTGAATTTTTTTCAGCGCAGTACGGGCCCATAATGAAATTGCAGAAATTATGCCGGAATTTCACAAGTTTCGGTAAAGGATAGCCTTGCTTCTTACAAAATTTCTGAAAAATTCTTCCGGAATGGTTTTTTCCTGAAATTCCACCCAAGAATCTCCTCTGAATTTGGGACAAAACGGGACAAATTTCAGGTCAAACGGAAGAGTATTCACCCACGAAAAAAATCAAACAGTTTCACACACAAACGAACCTTCCTCTCAGCCCTGGCAGTGACGAACAAAAAATTTATTGCCAATCTTGTGGGACGAACCTGGGGCTCAAACCTCAGCCAAAACTCAACAGACACAGTGACGAGTGTCTGGTAAAAATTTCAGACCAAAATACCCAAGGAGTAAGGCGCAGTATATCCCAGACCGAGAGTGAACAAAACCGGTTTTCCGAAAACAAAACGTCCTGGCTTTTCTTCCCCGTATCTTCTTTTTGTGATTCGTTTATGGACGTTCCTCCTTGCCTGGGTGCAAAAAACATACGAAAGTGCTTGTGTGAATTTTTTTCAGCGCAGTACGGACCCATAATGAAATTGCAGAAATTAGGCCGGAATTTCACAAGTTTCGGTAAAGGATAGCCTTGCTTCTTACAAAATTTCTTAAAAATTCTTCCGGAATGGTTTTTTCCTGAAATTCCACCCAAGAATCTCCACTGAATTTGGGACAAAACGGGACAAATTTCAGGTCAAGCGGATGAGTATTCACCCACGAAAAAAATCAAACAGGTTCACACACAGACGAACCTTCCTTTCAGCGCTGGCAGTGACGAAAAAAAATTTATTGCCAATCTTGTGGGACGAATCTGGGGCTCAAACCTCAGCCAAAACTCAACAGACACAGTGACGAGTGTCTGGTAAAAATTTCAGACCAAAATACCCAAGGAGTCAGGCGCAGTAAGTCCATGACCGAGAGTGAACAAAACCGGTTTTCCGAAAACAAAACTTCCTGGCTTTTCTTCCCCGTATGTTCTTTTTGTGGTTCGTTTATGGACATTCCTCCTTGCCTGGGTGCAAACAACATACGAAAGTGCTTGTGTGAATTTTTTTCAGCGCAGTACGTACCCATAATGAAATTGCAGAAATTAGGCCGGAATTTCACAAGTTTCGGTAGAGGATAGCCTTGGTTTTTACAAAATTTCTGGAAAATTCTTCCGGAATGGTTTTGTCCTGAAATTCCACCCAAGAATCTCCACTGAATTTGAGACGAAACGGGACAAATTTCAGGTCAAACGGATGAGTATTCACACACGAAAAAAATCAAACAGTTTCACACACAGACGAACCTTCCTTTCAGCCCTGGCAGTGACGAACAAAAAATTTATTGCCAATCTTGTGGGACAAATCTGGGGCTCAAACCTCAGCCAAAACTCAAGAGACACAGTGACGAGTGTCTGGTAAATATTTCAGACCAAAATACCCAAGGAGTCAGGCGTAGTAAGTCCCAGACCGAGAGTGAACAAAACCGGTTTTTCGAAAACAAATCGTCCTGGCTTTTCTTCCCCGTATCTTCTTTTTGTGATTCGTTTATGGACGTTCCTCCTTGCCTGGGTGCAAACAACATACGAAAGTGCTTGTGTGAATTTTTTTCAGCGCAGTACGGACCCAGTATGAAATTGCAGATATTAGGCCGGAATTTCACAAGTTTCGGTAGAGGATGATAGCCTTGGTTTTTACAAAATTTCTGAAAAATTCTTCCGGAATGGTTTTTTCCTGAAATTCCACCCAAGAATCTCCATTGAATTTGGGACGAAACGGGACAAATTTCAGGTCAAACGGATGAGTATTCACCCACGAAAAAAATCAAACAGTTTCACACACAGACGAACCTTCCTTTTAGCCCTGGCAGTGACGAACAAAAAATTTATTGCCAATCTTGTGGGACGAGTCTGGGGCTCAAACCTCAGCCAAAACTCAACAGACACATTGACGAGTGTCTGGTAAAAATTTCAGACCAAAATACCCAAGGAGTAAGGCGCAGTGAGTCCCAGACCGAGAGTGAACAAAACCGGTTTTCCGAAAACAAAACGTTCTGGCTTTTCTTCCCCGTATCTTCTATTTGTGATTCGTTTATGGACGTTCCTCCTTGCCTGGGTGCAAACAACATACGAAAGTGCTTGTGTGAATTTTTTTCAGCGCAGTACGGACCCAGAATGAAATTGCAGAAATTTGGCCGGAATTTCACAAGTTTCGGTAGAGGATGATAGCCTTGGTTTTTACAAAATTTCTGAAAAATTCTTCCGGAATGGTTTTTTCCTGAAATTCCACCCAAGAATCTCCACTGAATTTGGGACAAAGCGGGACAAATTTCAGGTCAAACGGATGAGTATTCACCCACGAAAAAAATCAAACAGTTTCACACACAGACGAACCTTCCTTTTAGCCCTGGCAGTGACGAACAAAAAATTTATTGCCAATCTTGTGGGACGAATCTGGGGCTCAAACCTCAGCCAAAACTCAACAGACACAGTGACGAGTGTCTGGTAAAAATTTCAGACCAAAATTCCCAAGGAGTCAGGCGCAGTAAGTCCCAGACCGAGAGTGAACAAAACCGGTTTTTCGAAAACAAATCGTCCTGGCTTTTCTTCCCCGTATCTTCTTTTTGTGGTTCGTTTATGGACGTTCCTCCTTGCCTGGGTGCAAACAACATACGAAAGTGCTTGTGTGAATTTTTTTCAGCGCAGTACGGGCCCATAATGAAATTGCAGATATTACGCTGGAATTTCACAAGTTTCGGTAAAGGATGATAGCCTTGGTTTTTACAAAATTTCTGAAAAATTCTTCCGGAATGGTTTTTTCCTGAAATTCCACCCAAGAATCTCCACTGAATTTGGGACAAAGCGGGACAAATTTCAGGTCAAACGGATGAGTATTCACCCACGAAAAAAATCAAACAGTTTCACACACAGACGAACCTTCCTTTTAGCCCTGGCAGTGACGAACAAAAAATTTATTGCCAATCTTGTGGGACGAATCTAGGGCTCAAACCTCAGCCAAAACTCAACAGACACAGTGACGAGTGTCTGGTAAAAATTTCAGACCAAAATACCCAAGGAGTCAGGCGCAGTAAGTCCATGACCGAGAGTGAACAAAACCGGTTTTCCGAAAACAAAACTTCCTGGCTTTTCTTCACCGTATCTTCTTTTTGTGGTTCGTTTATGGACATTCCAACTTGCCTGGGTGCAAGCAACATACGAAAGTGCTTGTGTGAATTTTTTTCAGCGCAGTACGGACCCAGAATGAAATTGCAGAAATTAGGCTGGAATTTGACAAGTTTCGGTAGAGGATGATAGCCTTGGTTTTTACAAAATTTCTGAAAAATTCTTCCGGAATGGTTTTTTCCTGAAATTCCACCCAAGAATCTCCACTGAATTTGGGACAAAGCGGGACAAATTTCAGGTCAAACGGATGAGTATTCACCCACGAAAAAAATCAAACAGTTTCACACACAGACGAACCTTCCTTTTAGCCCTGGCAGTGACGAACAAAAAATTTATTGCCAATCTTGTGGGACGAATCTGGGCCTCAAACCTCAGCCAAAACTCAACAGACACATTGACGAGTGTCTGGTAAAAATTTCAGACCAAAATAACCAAGGTGTAAGGCGCAGTGAGTTCTAGACCGAGAGTGAACAAAACCGGTTTTCCGAAAACAAAACGTTCTGGCTTTTCTTCCCCGTATCTTCTTTTTGTGATTCGTTTATGGACGTTCCTCCTTGCCTGGGTGCAAACAACATACGAAAGTGCTTGTGTGAATTTTTTTCAGCGCAGTACGGACCCAGAATGAAATTGCAGAAATTAGGCTGGAATTTCACAAGTTTCGGTAGAGGATGATAGCCTTGGTTTTTACAAAATTTCTGAAAAATTCTTCCGGAATGGTTTTTTCCTGAAATTCCACCCAAGAATCTCCACTGAATTTGGGACAAAGCGGGACAAATTTCAGGTCAAACGGTTGAGTATTCACCCACGAAAAAAATCAAACAGTTTCACACACAGACGAACCTTCCTTTTAGCCCTGGCAGTGACGAACAAAAAATTTATTGCCAATCTTGTGGGACGAATCTGGGGCTCAAACCTCAGCCAAAACTCAACAGACACAGTGACGAGTGTCTGATAAAAATTTCAGACCAAAATACCCAAGGAGTCAGGCGCAGTAAGTCCCAGACCGAGAGTGAACAAAACCGGTTTTTCGAAAACAAATCGTCCTGGCTTTTCTTCCCCGTATCTTCTTTTTGTGGTTCGTTTATGGACGTTCCTCCTTGCCTGGGTGCAAACAACATACGAAAGTGCTTGTGTGAATTTTTTTCAGCGCAGTACGGGCCCATAATGAAATTGCAGATATTACGCTGGAATTTCACAAGTTTCGGTAGAGGATGATAGCCTTGGTTTTTACAAAATTTCTGAAAAATTCTTCCGGAATGGTTTTTTCCTGAAATTCCACCCAAGAATCTCCACTGAATTTGGGACAAAGCGGGACAAATTTCAGGTCAAACGGATGAGTATTCACCCACGAAAAAAATCAAACAGTTTCACACACAGACGAACCTTCCTTTTAGCCCTGGCAGTGACGAACAAAAAATTTATTGCCAATCTTGTGGGACGAATCTGGGGCTCAAACCTCAGCCAAAACTCAACAGACACATTGACGAGTGTCTGGTAAAAATTTCAGACCAAAATACCCAAGGAGTCAGGCGCAGTAAGTCCCAGACCGAGAGTGAACAAAACCGGTTTTTCGAAAACAAATCGTCCTGGCTTTTCTTCCCCGTATCTTCTTTTTGTGCATCGTTTATGGACGTTCCTCCTTGCCTGGGTGCAAACAACATACGAAAGTGCTTGTGTGAATTTTTTTCAGCGCAGTACGGACCCAGAATGAAATTGCAGAAATTAGGCTGGAATTTGACAAGTTTCGGTAGAGGATGATAGCCTTGGTTTTTACAAAATTTCTGAAAAATTCTTCCGGAATGGTTTTTTCCTGAAATTCCACCCAAGAATCTCCACTGAATTTGGGACAAAGCGGGACAAATTTCAGGTCAAACGGATGAGTATTCACCCACGAAAAAAATCAAACAGTTTCACACACAGACAAACCTTCCTTTTAGCCCTGGCAGTGACGAACAAAAAATTTATTGCCAATCTTGTGGGACGAATCTGGGGCTCAAACCTCAGCCAAAACTCAACAGACACAGTGACGAGTGTCTGGTAAAAATTTCAGACCAAAATACCCAAGGAGTCAGGCGCAGTAAGTCCATGACCGAGAGTGAACAAAACCGGTTTTCCGAAAACAAAACTTCCTGGCTTTTCTTCACCGTATCTTCTTTTTGTGGTTCGTTTATGGACATTCCAACTTGCCTGGGTGCAAACAACATACGAAAGTGCTTGTGTGAATTTTTTTCAGCGCAGTACGGACCCAGAATGAAATTGCAGAAATTAGGCTGGAATTTGACAAGTTTCGGTAGAGGATGATAGCCTTGGTTTTTACAAAATTTCTGAAAAATTCTTCCGGAATGGTTTTTTCCTGAAATTCCACCCAAGAATCTCCACTGAATTTGGGACAAAGCGGGACAAATTTCAGGTCAAACGGATGAGTATTCACCCACGAAAAAAATCAAACAGTTTCACACACAGACGAACCTTCCTTTTAGCCCTGGCAGTGACGAACAAAAAATTTATTGCCAATCTTGTGGGACGAATCTGGGGCTCAAACCTCAGCCAAAACTCAACAGACACAGTGACGAGTGTCTGGTAAAAATTTCAGACCAAAATACCCAAGGAGTCAGGCGCAGTAAGTCCATGACCGAGAGTGAACAATACCGGTTTTCCGAAAACAAAACGTCCTGGCTTTTCATCCCCGTATCTTCTTTTTGTGATCCATTTATGGACGTTCCTCCTTGCCTGGGTGCAAACAACATACGAAAGTGCTTGTGTGAATTTTTTTCAGCGCAGTACGGACCCAGAATGAAATTGCAGATATTAGGCCGGAATTTCACAAGTTTCGGTAGAGGATGATAGCCTTGGTTTTTACAAAATTTTTGAAAAATTCTTCCGGAATAGTTTTTTCCTGAAATTCCACGCAAGAATCTCCACTGAATTTGGGACAAAACGGGACAAATTTGAGGTCAAGCGGATGAGTATTCACCCACGAAAAAAATCAAACAGGTTCACACACAAACGAACCTTCCTTTCAGCCCTGGCAGTGACGAAAAAAAATTTATTGCCAATCTTGTGGGACGAATCTGGGGCTCAAACATCAGCCAAAACTCAACAAACACAGTGACGAGTGTCTGGTAAAAATTTCAGACCAAAATACCCAAGGAGTAAGGCGCAGTGAGTCCCAGACCGAGAGTGAACAAAACCGGTTTTTCGAAAACAAATCGTCCTGGCTTTTCTTCCCCGTATCTTCTTTTTGTGGTTCGTTTATGGACGTTCCTCCTTGCCTGGGTGCAAACAACATACGAAAGTGCTTGTGTGAATTTTTTTCAGCGCAGTACGGGCCCATAATGAAATTGCAGAAATTATGCCGGAATTTCACAAGTTTCGGTAGAGGATAGTCTTGCTTCTTACAAAATTTCTTAAAAATTTTTCCAGAATGGTTTTTTCCTGAAATTCCACCCAAGAATCTCCATTGAATTTGGGACGAAACGGGACAAATTTCAGGTCAAACGGATGAGTATTCACCCACGAAAAAAATCAAACAGTTTCACACACAGACGAACCTTCCTTTCATCCCTGGCAGTCACGAATAAAAAATTTATTGCCAATCTTGTCGGACGAATCTGGGGCTCAAACATCAGCCAAAACTCAACAGACACAGTGACGAGTGTCTGGTAAAAATTTCAGACCAAAATACCAAAGGTGTAAGGCGCAGTAAGTCCCAGACCGAGAGTGAACAAAACCGGTTTTCCGAAAACAAAACGTCCTGGCTTTTCTTCCCCGTATCTTCTTTTTGTGATTCGTTTATGGACGTTCCTCCCGTCCTGGGTGCAAACAACATACGAAAGTGCTTGTGTGAATTTTTTTCAGCGCAGTACGGACCGAGAATGAAATTGCAGAAATTAGGCCGGAATTTCACAAATTTCGGTAGAGGATGATAGCCTTGGTTTTTACAAAATTTCTGAAAAATTCTTCCGGAATGGTTTTTTCCTGAAATTCCACCCAAGAATCTCCACTGAATTTGGGACAAAACGGGACAAATTTCAGGTCAAACGGATGAGTATTCACCCACGAAAAAAATCAAACAGTTTCACACACATTCGAACCTTCCTTTCAGCCCTGGCAGTGACGAACAAAAAATTTATTGCCAATCTTGTGGGACGAATCTGGGGCTCAAACATCAGCCAAAACTCAACAGACACATTGACGAGTGTCTGGTAAAAATTTCAGACCAAAATACCCAAGGAGTAAGGCGCAGTGAGTCCCAGACCGAGAGTGAACAAAACCGGTTTTCCGAAAACAAAACGTTCTGGCTTTTCTTCCCCGTATCTTCTATTTGTGATTCGTTTATGGACGTTCCTCCTTGCCTGGGTGTAAACAACATACGAAAGTGCTTGTGTGAATTTTTTTCAGCGGAGTACGGACCCAGAATGAAATTGCAGAAATTAGGCCGGAATTTCACAAGTTTCGGTAGAGGATGATAGCCTTGGTTTTTACAAAATTTCTGAAAAATTCTTCCGGAATGGTTTTTTCCTGAAATTCCACCCAAGAATATCCACTGAATTTGGGACAAAACGGGACAAATTTCAGGTCAAACGGATGAGTATTCACCCACGAAAAAAATCAAACAGTTTCACACACAGACGAACCTTCCTTTCAGCCCTGGCAGTGACGAACAAAAAATTTATTGCCAATCTTGTGGGACGAACCTGGGGCTCAAACCTCAGCCAAAACTCAACAGACACAGTGACGAGTGTCTGGTAAAAATTTCAAACCAAAATACCCAAGGAGTAAGGCGCAGTGAGTCCCAGACCGAGAGTGAACAAAACCGGTTTTCCGAAAACAAAACGTCCTTGATTTTCTTCCCCGTATCTTCTTTTTGTGATTCGTTTATGGACGTTTCTCCTTGCCTGTGTGCAAACAACATACCAAAGTGCTTGTGTGAATTTTTTTCAGCGCAGTACAGACCCAGAATGAAATTGCAGAAATCAGGCCAGAATTTCACAAGTTTCGGTTGAGGATAGCCTTGGTTTTTACAAAATTTCTGAAAAATTCTTCCGGAATGGTTTTTCCTGAAATTCCACCCAAGAATCTCCACTGAATTTGGGACGAAACGGGACAAATTTCAGGTCAAACGGATGAGTATTCACCCACGAAAAAAATCAAACAGTTTCACACACAGACGAACCTTCCTTTCAGCCCTAGCAGTGACGAACAAAAAATTTATTGCCAATCTTGTGGGACAAATCTGGGGCTCAAACCTAAGCTAAAAGTCAATAGACACAGTGACGAGTGTCATGTAAAAATTTCATACCAAAATACCCAAGGAGTAAGGCGCAGTGAGTCCCAGACCGAGAGTGAACAAAACCGGTTTTCCGAAAACAAAACGTCCTGGCTTTTCTTCCCCGTATCTTCTTTTTGTGATTCGTTTATGGACGTTCCTCCTTGCCTGGGTGCAAACAACATACGAAAGTGCTTGTGTGAATTTTTTTCTGCGCAGTACGGACCCAGAATGAAATTCAGAAATCAGGCCGTAATTTCATAAGTTTCGGTAGAGGATAGCCTTGGTTTTTACAAAATTTCTGAAAAATTCTTCCGGAATGGTTTTTTCCTGAAATTCCACCCAAGAATCTCCACTGAATTTGGGACAAAACGGGACAAATTTCAGGTCAAACGGATGAGTATTCACCCACGAAAAAAATCAAAGAGTTTCACACACAGACGAACCTTCCTTTCAGCCCTGGCAGTGACGAACAAAAAATTTATTGCCAATCCTGTGGGACGAATCTGGGGCTCAAACCTCAGCCAAAACTCAACAGACACAGTGACGAGTGTCATGTAAAAATTTCATACCAAAATACCCAAGGAGTAAGGCGCAGTGAGTCCCAGACCGAGAGTGAACAAAACCGGTTTTTCGAAAACAAATCGTCCTGGCTTTTCCTCCCTGTATCTTCTTTTTGTGGTTCGTTTATGGACGTTCCTCCTTGCCTGGGTGCAAACAACATACGAAAGTGCTTGTGTGAATTTTTTTCTGCGCAGTACGGACCCAGAATGAAATTCAGAAATCAGGCCGTAATTTCACAAGTTTCGGTAGAGGATAGCCTTGGTTTTTACAAAATTTCTGAAAAATTCTTCCGGAATGGTTTTTTCCTGAAATTCCACCCAAGAATCTCCACTGAATTTGGGACAAAACGGGACAAATTTCAGGTCAAAAGGATGAGTATTCACCCACGAAAAAAATCAAAGAGTTTCACACACAGACGAACCTTCCTTTCAGCCCTGGCAGTGACGAACAAAAAATTTATTGCTAATCTTGTGGGACGAATCTGGGGCTCAAACCTCATCCAAAACTCAACAGACACAGTGACGAGTGTCTGGTAAAAATTTCAAACCAAAATACCCAAGGGGTCAGGCGCAGTAAGTCCATGACCGAGAGTGAACAAAACCGGTTTTCCGAAAACAAAACTTCCTGAATTTTCTTCCCCGTATCTTCTTTTTATGGTTCTTTTATGGACATTCCTCCTTGCCTGGGTGCAAACAACATACGAAAGTGCTTGTGTGAAATTTTTTCAGCGCAGTACGGACCCATAATGAAATTGCAGAAATTAGGCCGGAATTTCACAAGTTTCGGTAGAGGATAGCCTTGGTTTTTACAAAATTTCTGAAAAATTCTTCCGGAATGGTTTTTTCTGAAATTCCACCCAAGAATCTCCACTGAATTTGAGACGAAACAGGACAAATTTAAGGTCAAACGGATGAGTATTCACCAACGAAAAAAATCAAACAGTTTCACACACAGACGAACCTTCCTTTCAGCCCTGGCAGTGACGAACAAAAAATTTATTGCCAATCTTGTGGGACGAATCTGGGGCTCAAACCTCAGCCAAAACTCAACAGACACAGTGACGAGTGTCATGTAAAAATTTCAGACCAAAATACCCAAGGAGTCAGGCGCAGTAAGTCCCAGACCGAGAGTGAAAAAAACCGGTTTTTCGAAAACAAATCGTCCTGGCTTTTCTTCCCTGTATCTTCTTTTTGTGGTTCGTTTATGGGCGTTCCTCCTTGCCTGGGTGCAAACAACATACGAAAGTGCTTGTGTGAATTTTTTTCAGCGCAATACGGACCCATAATGAAATTGCAGAAATTATGCCGGAATTTCACAAGTTACGGTAGAGGATAGTCTTGCTTCTTACAAAATTTCTTAAAAATTCTTCCGGAATGGTTTTTTCCTGAAATTCCACCCAAGAATCTCCACTAAATTTGGGACGAAACGGGACAAATTTCAGGTCAAACGGATGAGTATTCACCCACGAAAAAAATCAAACAGTTTCACACACAGACGAACCTTCCTTTCAGCCCTGGCAGTGACGAACAAAAAATTTTATTGCCAATCTTGTGGGACGAATCTGGGGCTCAAACATCAGCCAAAACTCAGCAGACACATTGACGAGTGTCTGGTAAAAATTTCAGACTAAAATACCCAAGGAGTCAGGCGCAGTAAGTCCCAGACCGAGAGTGAACAAAACCGGTTTTCCGAAAACAAAACGTCCTGGCTTTTCTTCCCCGTATCTTCTTTTTGTGATTCGTTTATGGACGTTCCTCCTTGCCTGGGTGCAAACAACGTACGAAAGTGCTTGTGTGAATTTTTTTCAGCGCAGTACGGACCCAGAATGAAATTGCAGAAATTAGGCCGGAATTTCACAAGTTTCGGTAGAGGATGATAGCCTTGGTTTTTACAAAATTTCTGAAAAATTCTTCCGGAATGGTTTTTTCCTGAAATTCCACCCAAGAATATCCACTGAATTTGGGACAAAACGGGACAAATTTCAGGTCAAACGGATGAGTATTCACCCACGAAAAAAATCAAACAGTTTCACACACAGACGAACCTTCCTTTCAGCCCTGGCAGTGACGAACAAAAAATTTATTTCCAATCGTGTGGGACGAACCTGGGGCTCAAACTTCAGCCAAAACTCAACAGACACAGTGACGAGTGTCTGGTAAAAATTTCAAACCAAAATACCCAAGGAGTAAGGCGCAGTGAGTCCCAGACCGAGAGTGAACAAAACCGGTTTTCCGAAAACAAAACGTCCTTGATTTTCTTCCCCGTATCTTCTTTTTGTGATTCGTTTATGGACGTTCCTCCTTGCCTGTGTGCAAACAACATACCAAAGTGCTTGTGTGAATTTTTTTCAGCGCAGTACAGATTCAGAATGAAATTGCAGAAATCAGGCCAGAATTTCACAAGTTTCGGTTGAGGATAGCCTTGGTTTTTACAAAATTTCTGAAAAATTCTTCCGGAATGGTTTTTTCCTGAAATTCCACCCAAGAATATCCACTGAATTTGGGACAAAACGGGACAAATTTCAGGTCAAACGGATGAGTATTCACCCACGAAAAAAATCAAACAGTTTCACACACAGACGAACCTTCCTTTCAGCCCTGGCAGTGACGAACAAAAAATTTATTTCCAATCGTGTGGGACGAACCTGGGGCTCAAACTTCAGCCAAAACTCAACAGACACAGTGACGAGTGTCTGGTAAAAATTTCAAACCAAAATACCCAAGGAGTAAGGCGCAGTGAGTCCCAGACCGAGAGTGAACAAAACCGGTTTTCCGAAAACAAAACGTCCTTGATTTTCTTCCCCGTATCTTCTTTTTGTGATTCGTTTATGGACGTTCCTCCTTGCCTGTGTGCAAACAACATACCAAAGTGCTTGTGTGAATTTTTTTCAGCGCAGTACAGATTCAGAATGAAATTGCAGAAATCAGGCCAGAATTTCACAAGTTTCGGTTGAGGATAGCCTTGGTTTTTACAAAATTTTTGAAAAATTCTTCCGGAATGGTTTTTTCCTGAAATTCCACCCAAGAATCTCCACTGAATTTGGGACGAAACGGGACAAATTTCAGGTCAAACGGATGAGTATTCACCCACGAAAAAAATCAAACAGTTTCACACACAGACGAACCTTCCTTTCAGCCCTAGCAGTGACGAACAAAAAATTTATTGCCAATCTTGTGGAACAAATTTGGGGCTCAAACCTAAGCTAAAAGTCAATAGACACAGTGACGAGTGTCATGTAAAAATTTTATACCAAAATACCCAAGGAGTAAGGCGCAGTGAGTCCCAGACCGAGAGTGAACAAAACCGGTTTTCCGAAAACAAAACGTCCTGGCTTTTCTTCCCCGTATCTTCTTTTTGTGATTCGTTTATGGACGTTCCTCCTTGCCTGGGTGCAAACAACATACGAAAGTGCTTGTGTGAATTTTTTTCTGCGCAGTACGGACCCAGAATGAAATTCAGAAATCAGGCCGTAATTTCACAAGTTTCGGTAGAGGATAGCCTTGGTTTTTACAAAATTTCTGAAAAATTCTTCCGGAATGGTTTTTTCCTGAAATTCCACCCAAGAATCTCCACTGAATTTGGGACAAAACGGGACAAATTTCAGGTCAAACGGATGAGTATTCACCCACGAAAAAAATCAAAGAGTTTCACACACAGACGAACCTTCCTTTCAGCCCTGGCAGTGACGAACAAAAAATTTATTGCTAATCTTGTGGGACGAATCTGGGGCTCAAACCTCAGCCAAAACTCAATAGACACACTGACGAGTGTCTGGTAAAAATTTCAGACCAAAATACCCAAGGAGTAAGGCGCAGTGAGTCCCAGACCGAGAGTGAACAAAACCGGTTTTCCGAAAAAAAAACGTCCTGGCTTTTCTTCCCCGTACCTTCTTTTTGTGATTTGTTTATGGACGTTCCTCCTTGCCTGGGTGCAAACAACATACGAAAGTGCTTGTGTGAATTTGTTTCAGCGCAGTACGGATCCAGAATGAAATTGCAGAAATTAGGCCGGAATTTCACAAGTTTCGGTAGAGGGGATAGCCTTGGTTTTTACAAAATTTCTGAAAAATTCTTTCGGAATGGTTTTTTCCTGAAATTCCACCCAAGAATCTCCACTAAATTTGGGACAAAACGGGACAAATTTCAGGTCAAACGGATGAGTATTCACCCACGAAAAAAATCAAAAAGTTTCACACACAGACGAACCTTCCTTTCAGCCCTGGCAGTGACGAACAAAAAATTTATTGCCAATCTTGTGGGACCAATCTGGGGCTCAAACCTCAGCCAAAACTCAACAGACACAGTGACGAGTGTCTGGTAAAAATTTCATACCAAAATACCCAAGGAGTAAGGCGCAGTGAGTCCCAGACCGAGAGTGAACAAAACCGGTTTTCCGAAAACAAAACGTCCTGGTTTTTCTTCCCCGTATCTTCTTTTTGTGATTCGTTTATGGATGTTCCTCCTTGCCTGGGTGCAAACAACATACGAAAGTGCTTGTGTGAATTTCTTTCAGCGCAGTACGGACCCAGAATGAAATTGCAGATATTAGGCCGGAATTTCAAAAGTTTCGGTAGAGGATAGCCTTGGTTTTTACAAAATTTCTGAAAAATTCTTCCGGAATGGTTTTTCCTGAAATTCCACCCAAGAATCTACACTGAATTTGGGACAAAATGGGACAAATTTCAGGTGAAACGGATGAGTATTCACCCACGAAAAAAATCAAACAGTTTCACACACAGACGAACCTTCCTTTCAGCCCTGGCAGTGACGAACAAAAAATTTATTGCCAATCTTGTGGGACCAATCTGGGGCTCAAACCTCAGCCAAAACTCAATAGACACACTGACGAGTGTCTGGTAAAAATTTCAGACCAAAATACCCAAGGAGTAAGGCGCTGTGAGTCCCAGACCGGGGGTGAACAAAACCGGTTTTCCGAAAACAAAACCTCCTGGCTTTTCTTCCCCGTATCTTCTTTTTGTGATTCGTTTATGGACGGTCCTCCTTGCCTGGGTGCAAACAACATACGAAAGTGCTTGTGAGAATTTCTTTCAGTGCAGTACGGACCCAGAATGAAATTGCAGAAATTAGGCTGGAATTTCACAAGTTTCGGTAGAGGATAGCCTTGGTTTTTACAAAATTTCTGAAAAATTCTTTCTTCCGGAATGGTTTTTTCCTGAAATTCCACCCAAGAATCTCCACTGAATTTGGGACAAAACGGGTCAAATTTCAGGTCAAACGGATGAGTATTCACCCACGAAAAAAATCAAACAGTTTCACACACAGAGGAACCTTCCTTTCAGCCCTGGCAGTGACGAACAAAAAATTTATTGCCAATCTTTTGGGATGAATCTGGGGCTCAAACCTCAGCCAAAACTGAATATACACAGTGATGAGTGTCTGGTAAAAATTTCAGACCAAAATACCCAAGGAGTAAGGCGCAGTGAGTCCCAGACCGAGAGTGAACAAAACCGGTTTTCCGAAAACAAAACGTCCTGGCTTTTCTTCCCCGTATCTTCTTTTTGTGATTCGTTTATGGACGTTCCTCCTTGCCTGGGTGCAAACAACATACGAAAGTGCTTGTGTGAATTTCTTTCAGCGCAGTACGGACCCAGAATGAAATTGCAGAAATTAGGCCGGAATTTCAGAAGTTTCGGTAGAGGATAGTAGCCTTGGTTTTTACAAAATTTCTAAAAAATTCTTCCGGAATGGTTTTTTTCTGAAATTCCACCCAGGAATCTCCACTGAATTTGGGACAAAACGGGACAAATTTCAGGTCAAACGGATGACTATTCACCCACGAAAAAAATCAAACAGTTTCACACACAGACGAACCTGGCTTTCAGCCCTGGCAGTGACGAACAAAAAATTTATTGCCAATCTTGTGGGACGAATCTGGGGCTCAAACCTCAGCCAAAACTCAACAGACACAGTGACGAGTGTCTGGTAAAAATTTCATACCAAAATACCCAAGGAGTAAGGCGCAGTGAGTCCCAGACCGAGAGTGAACAAAACCGGTTTTCCGAAAACAAAACGTCCTGGTTTTTCTTCCCCGTATCTTCTTTTTGTGATTCGTTTATGGATGTTCCTCCTTGCCTGGGTGCAAACAACATACGAAAGTGCTTGTGTGAATTTCTTTCAGCGCAGTACGGACCCAGAATGAAATTGCAGATATTAGGCCGGAATTTCAAAAGTTTCGGTAGAGGATAGCCTTGGTTTTTACAAAATTTCTGAAAAATTCTTCCGGAATGGTTTTTCCTGAAATTCCACCCAAGAATCTCCACTGAATTTGGGACAAAACGGGACAAATTTCAGGTCAAACGGATGACTATTCACCCACGAAAAAAATCAAACAGTTTCACACACAGACGAACCTTCCTTTCAGCCCTGGCAGTGACGAACAAAAAATTTATTGCCAATCTTTTGGGACGAATCTGGGGCTCAAACCTCAGCCAAAACTCAATAGACACACTGACGAGTGTCTGGTAAAAATTTCAGACCAAAATACCCAAGGAGTAAGGCGCAGTGAGTCCCAGACCGGGAGTGAACAAAACCGGTTTTCCGAAAAAAAAAGTCCTGGCTTTTCTTCCCCGTACCTTCTTTTTGTGATTCGATTATGGACGTTCCTCCTTGCCTGGGTGCAAACAACATACGAAAGTGCTTGTGTGAATTTTTTTCAGCGCAGTACGGATCCAGAATGAAATTGCAGAAATTAGGCCGGAATTTCACAAGTTTCGGTAGAGGGGATAGCCTTGGTTTTTACAAAATTTCTGAAAAATTCTTCCGGAATGGTTTTTTCCTGAAATTCCACCCAAGAATCTCCACTGAATTTGGGACAAAACGGGACAAATTTCAGGTCAAACGGATGAGTATTCACCCACGAAAAAAATCAAACAGTTTCACACACAGACGAACCTTCCTTTCAGCCCTGGCAGTGACGAACAAAAAATTTATTGCCAATCTTGTGGGACCAATCTGGGGCTCAAACCTCAGCCAAAACTCAATAGACACACTGACGAGTGTCATGTAAAAATTTCATACCAAAATACCCAAGGAGTAAGGCGCAGTGAGTCCCAGACCGGGATTGAACAAAACCGGTTTTCCGAAAAAAAAACGTCCTGGCTTTTCTTCCCCGTACCTTCTTTTTGTGATTCGTTTATGGACGTTCCTCCTTGCCTGGCTGCAAACAACATACGAAAGTGCTTGTGTGAATTTCTTTCAGCGCAGTACGGACCCAGAATGAAATTGCAGAAGTTAGGCCGGAATTTCACAAGTTTCGGTAGAGGATAGCCTTGGTTTTTACAAAATTTCTGAAAAATTCTTCCGGAATGGTTTTTTCCTGAAATTCCACCCAAGAATCTCCACTGAATTTGGGACAAATTTCAGGTCAAATGGATGAGTATTCACCCACGAAAAAAATCAAACAGTTTCACACACAGACGAACCTTCCTTTCAGCCCTGGCAGTGACGAACAAAAAATTTATTGCCAATCTTGTGGGACGAATCTAGGGCTCAAACCTCAGCCAAAACTCAATAGACACACTGACGAGTGTCTGGTAAAAATTTCAGACCAAAATACCCAAGGAGTAAGGCGCAGTGAGTCCCAGACCGAGAGTGAACAAAACCGGTTTTCCGAAAAAAAAACGTCCTGGCTTTTCTTCCCCGTACCTTCTTTTTGTGATTTGTTTATGGACGTTCCTCCTTGCCTGGGTGCAAACAACATACGAAAGTGCTTGTGTGAATTTGTTTCAGCGCAGTACGGATCCAGAATGAAATTGCAGAAATTAGGCCGGAATTTCACAAGTTTCGGTAGAGGGGATAGCCTTGGTTTTTACAAAATTTCTGAAAAATTCTTTCGGAATGGTTTTTTCCTGAAATTCCACCCAAGAATCTCCACTGAATTTGGGACAAAACGGGACAAATTTCAGGTCAAACGGATGAGTATTCACCCACGAAAAAAATCAAAAAGTTTCACACACAGACGAACCTTCCTTTCAGCCCTGGCAGTGACGAACAAAAAATTTATTGCCAATCTTGTGGGACCAATCTGGCGCTGAAACCTCAGCCAAAACTCAATAGACACAGTGACGAGTGTGTGGTAAAAATTTCAGACCAAAATACCCAAGGAGTAAGGCGCAGTGAGTCCCAGACCGAGAGTGAACAAAACCGGTTTTCCGAAAACAAAACGTCCTGGCTTTTCTTCCCCGTATCTTCTTTTTGTAATTCGTTTATGGACGTTCCTCCTTGCCTGGGTGCAAACAACATACGAAAGTGCTTGTGTGAATTTCTTTCAGCGCAGTACGGACCTAGAATGAAATTGCAGATATTAGGCCGGAATTTCAAAAGTTTCGGTAGAGGATAGCATTGGTTTTTACAAAATTTCAAAAAAATTCTTCCGGAATGGTTTTTTCCTGAAATTCCACCCAAGAATCTACACTGAATTTGGGACAAAATGGGACAAATTTCAGGTCAAACGGATGAGTATTCACCCACGAAAAAAATCAAACAGTTTCACACACAGACGAACCTTCCTTTCAGCCCTGGCAGTGAGGAACAAAATATTTATTGCCAATCTTGTGGGACGAATCTGGGGCTCAAACCTCAGCAAAAACTCAATAGACACACTGACGAGTGTCTGGTAAAAATTTCAGACCAAAATACCCAAGGAGTAAGGTGCAGTGAGTCCCAGACCGAGAGTGAACAAAACCGGTTTTCCGAAAAAAAAACGTCCTGGCTTTTCTTCCCCGTACCTTCTTTTTGTGATTTGTTTATGGACGTTCCTCCTTGCCTGGGTGCAAACAACATACGAAAGTGCTTGTGTGAATTTGTTTCAGCGCAGTACGGATCCAGAATGAAATTGCAGAAATTAGGCCGGAATTTCACAAGTTTCGGTAGAGGGGATAGCCTTGGTTTTTACAAAATTTCTGAAAAATTCTTTCGGAATTGTTTTTCCTGAAATTCCACCCAAGAATCTCCACTGAATTTGGGACAAAACGGGACAAATTTCAGGTCAAACGGATGAGTATTTACCCACGAAAAAAATCAAAAAGTTTCACACACAGACGAACATTCCTTTCAGCCCTGGCAGTGACGAACAAAAAATTTATTGCCAATCCTGTGGGACGAATCTGGGGCTCAAACCTCAGCCAAAACTCAACAGACACAGTGACGAGTGTCTGGTAAAAATTTCATACCAAA
Source organism: Phaseolus vulgaris (assembly GCF_051622355.1). Classification (NCBI taxonomy): domain Eukaryota; kingdom Viridiplantae; phylum Streptophyta; class Magnoliopsida; order Fabales; family Fabaceae; genus Phaseolus; species Phaseolus vulgaris. Next base: position 311,800 of record NC_143504.1, read on the forward strand.
ATACCCAAGGAGTAAGGCGCAGTGAGTCCCAGACCGAGAGTGAACAAAACCGGTTTTCCAAAAACAAAACGTCCTGGTTTTTCTTCCCCGTATCTTCTTTTTGTGATTCGTTTATGGATGTTCCTCCTTGCCTGGGTGCAAACAACATACGAAAGTGCTTGTGTGAATTTCTTTCAGCGCAGTACGGACCCAGAATGAAATTGCAGATATTAGGCCGGAATTTCAAAAGTTTCGGTAGAGGATATCCTTGGTTTTTACAAAATTTCTGAAAAATTCTTCCGGAATGGTTTTTCCTGAAATTCCACCCAAGAATCTACACTGAATTTGGGACAAAATGGGACAAATTTCAGGTCAAACGGATGAGTATTCACCCACTAAAAAAATCAAACAGTTTCACACACAGACGAACCTTCCTTTCAGCCCTGGCAGTGACGAACAAAAAATTTATTGCCAATCTTGTGGGACGAATCTGGGGCTCAAACCTCAGCCAAAACTCAATAGACACAGTGACGAGTGTCTGGTAAAAATTTCAGACCAAAATACCCAAGGAGTAAGGCGCAGTGAGTCCCAGACCGAGAGTGAACAAAACCGGTTTTCCGAAAACAAAACGTCCTGGCTTTTCTTCCCCGTATCTTCTTTTTGTGATTCGTTTATGGACGTTCCTCCTTGCCTGGGTGCAAACAACATACGAAAGTGCTTGTGTGAATTTCTTTCAGCGCAGTACGGACCCAGAATGAAATTGCAGATATTAGGCCGGAATTTCAAAAGTTTCGGTAGAGGATAGCCTTGGTTTTTACAAAATTTCTGAAAAATTCTTCCGGAATGGTTTTTCCTGAAATTCCACCCAAGAATCTACACTGAATTTGGGACAAAATGGGACAAATTTCAGGTCAAACAGATGAGTATTCACCCACTAAAAAAATCAAACAGTTTCACACACAGACGAACCTTCCTTTCAGCCCTGGCAGTGACGAACAAAAAATTTATTGCCAATCTTGTGGGACGAATCTGGGGCTCAAACCTCAGCCAAAACTCAATAGACACACTGACGAGTGTCTGGTAAAAATTTCAGACCAAAATACCCAAGGAGTAAGGCGCAGTGAGTCCCAGACCGAGAGTGAACAAAACCGGTTTTCCGAAAAAAAAAACGTCCTGGCTTTTCTTCCCCGTACCTTCTTTTTGTGATTTGTTTATGGACGTTCCTCCTTGCCTGGGTGCAAACAACATACGAAAGTGCTTGTGTGAATTTGTTTCAGCGCAGTACAGATCCAGAATGAAATTGCAGAAATTAGGCCGGAATTTCACAAGTTTCGGTAGAGGGGATAGCCTTGGTTTTTACAAAATTTCTGAAAAATTCTTTCGGAATGGTTTTTTCCTGAAATTCCACCCAAGAATCTCCACTGAATTTGGGACGAAACGGGACAAATTTCAGGTCAAACGGATGAGTATTCACCCACGAAAAAAATCAAAAAGTTTCACACACAGACGAACCTTCCTTTCAGCCCTGGCAGTGACGAACAAAAAATTTATTGCCAATCTTGTGGGACGAATCTGGGGCTCAAACCTCAGCCAAAACTCAAAAGACACACTGACGAGTGTTTGGTAAAAATTTCAGACCAAAATACCCAAGGAGTAAGGCGCAGTGAGTCCCAGACCGAGAGTGAACAAAACCGGTTTTCCGAAAAAAAAACGTCCTGGCTTTTCTTCCCCGTACCTTCTTTTTGTGATTTGTTTATGGACGTTCCTCCTTGCCTGGGTGCAAACAACATACGAAAGTGCTTGTGTGAATTTCTTTCAGCGCAGTACGGACCCAGAATGAAATAGCAGAAATTAGGCCGGAATTTCACAAGTTTCGGTAGAGGATAGCCTTGGTTTTTACAAATTTTCTGAAAAATTCTTCCGGAATGGTTTTTTCCTGAAATTCCACCCAAGAATCTCCACTGAATTTGGGACGAAACGGGACAAATTTCAGGTCAAACGGATGAGTATTCACCCACGAAAAAAATCAAACAGTTTCACACACAGACGAACCTTCCTTTCAGCCCTGGCAGTGACGAACAAAAAATTTATTGCCAATCCTGTGGGACGAATCTGGGGCTCAAACCTCAGCCAAAACTCAACAGACACAGTGACGAGTGTCTGGTAAAAATTTCATACCAAAATACCCAAGGAGTAAGGCGCAGTGAGTCCCAGACCGAGAGTGCACAAAACCGGTTTTCCGAAAACAAAACGTCCTGGCTTTTCTTCCCCGTATCTTCTTTTTGTGATTCGTTTATGGACGTTCCTCCTTTCCTGGGTGCAAACAACATACGAAAGTGCTTGTGTGAATTTCTTTCAGCGCAGTACGGACCCAGAATGAAATTGCAGAAATTAGGCCGGAATTTCACAAGTTTCGGTAGAGGATAGCCTTGGTTTGTACAAATTTTCTGAAAAATTCTTCCGGAATTGTTTTTTCCTGAAATTCCACCCAAGAATCTCCACTGAATTTGGGACGAAACGGGACAAATTTCAGGTCAAACGGATGAGTATTCACCCACGAAAAAAATCAAACAGTTTCACACACAGACGAACCTTCCTTTCAGCCCTGGCAGTGACGAACAAAAAATTTATTGCCAATCCTGTGGGACGAATCTGGGGCTCAAACCTCAGCCAAAACTCAACAGACACAGTGACGAGTGTCTGGTAAAAATTTCATACCAAAATACCCAAGGAGTAAGGCGCAGTGAGTCCCAGACCGAGAGTGAACAAAACCGGTTTTCCGAAAACAAAACGTCCTGGCTTCTCTTCCCCGTATCTTCGTTTTGTGATTCGTTTATGGACGTTCCCCCTTGCCTGGGTGCAAACAACATACGAAAGTGCTTGTGTGAATTTCTTTCAGCGCAGTACGGACCCAGAATGAAATTGCAGAAATTAGGCCAGAATTTCACAAGTTTCGGTAGAGGATAGCCTTGGTTTTTACAAAATTTCTGAAAAATTCTTCCGGAATGGTTTTTTCCTGAAATTCCACCCAAGAATCTCCACTGAATTTGGGACGAAACGGGACAAATTTCAGGTCAAACGGATGAGTATTCACCCACGAAAAAAATCAAACAGTTTCACACACAGACGAACCTTCCTTTCAGCCCTGGCAGTGACGAACAAAAAATTTATTGCCAATCCTGTGGGACGAATCTGGGGCTCAAACCTCAGCCAAAACTCAACAGACACACTGACGAGTGCCTGGTAAAAATTTCATACCAAAATACCCAAGGAGTAAGGCGCAGTGAGTCCCAGTCCGAGAGTGAACAAAACCGGTTTTCCGAAAACAAAACGTCCTGGCTTTTCTTCCCCGTATCTTCTTTTTGTGATTCGTTTATGGACGTTCCTCCTTGCCTGGGTGCAAACAACATACGAAAGTGCTTGTGTGAATTTCTTTCAGCGCAGTACGGACCCATAATGAAATTGCAGAAATTAGGCCGGAATTTCACAAGTTTCGGTAGAGGATAGCCTTGGTTTTTACAAAATTTCTGAAAAATTCTTCCGGAATGGTTTTTTCCTGAAATTCCACCCAAGAATCTCCACTGAATTTGGGACGAAACGGGACAAATTTCAGGTCAAACGGATGAGTATTCACCCACGAAAAAAATCAAAAAGTTTCACACACAGACGAACCTTCCTTTCAGCCCTGGCAGTGACGAACAAAAAATTTATTGCCAATCCTGTGGGACGAATCTGGGGCTCAAACCTCAGCCAAAACTCAACAGACACAGTGACGAGTGCCTGGTAAAAATTTCATACCAAAATACCCAAGGAGTAAGGCGCAGTGAGTCCCAGACCGAGAGTGAACAAAATCGGTTTTCCGAAAACAAAACGTCCTGAATTTTCTTCCCCGTATCTTCTTTTTGTGATTCGTTTATGGACGTTCCTCCTTGCCTGGGAGCAAACAACAGACGAAAGTGCTTGTGTGAATTTCTTTCAGCGCAGTACGGACCCAGAATGAAATTGCAGAAATTAGGCCGGAATTTCGCAAGTTTCGGTAAAGGATAATAGCCTTGGTTTTTACAAAATTTCTGAAAAATTCTTCCGGAATGGTTTTTTCCTGAAATTCCACCCAAGAATCTCCACTGAATTTGGGACGAAACGGGACAAATTTCAGGTCAAACGGATGAGTATTCACCCACGAAAAAAATCAAACAGTTTCACACACAGACGAACCTTCCTTTCAGCCCTGGCAGTGACGAACAAAAAATTTATTGCCAATCCTGTGGGACGAATCTGGGGCTCAAACCTCAGCCAAAACTCAACAGACACAGTGACGAGTGCCTGGTAAAAATTTCATACCAAAATACCCAAGGAGTAAGGCGCAGTGAGTCCCAGTCTGAGAGTGAACAAAACCGGTTTTCCGAAAACAAAACGTCCTGGCTTTTCTTCCCCGTATCTTCTTTTTGTGATTCGTTTATGGACGTTCCTCCTTGCCTGGGTGCAAACAACATACGAAACTGCTTGTGTGAATTTCTTTCAGCGCAGTACGGACCCATAATGAAATTGCAGAAATTAGGCCGGAATTTCACAAGTTTCGGTAGAGGATAGCCTTGGTTTTTACAAAATTTCTGAAAAATTCTTCCGGAATGGTTTTTTCCTGAAATTCCACCCAAGAATCTCCACTGAATTTGGGACGAAACGGGATAAATTTCAGGTCAAACGGATGAGTATTCACCCACGAAAAAAATCAAACAGTTTCACACACAGACGAACCTTCCTTTCAGCCCTGGCAGTGACGAACAAAAAATTTATTGCCAATCCTGTGGGACGAATCTGGGGCTCAAACCTCAGCCAAAACTCAACAGACACAGTGACGAGTGTCTGGTAAAAATTTCATACCAAAATACCCAAGGAGTAAGGCGCAGTGAGTCCAGGACCGAGAGTGAACAAAACCGGTTTTCCGAAAACAAAACGTCCTGGCTTCTCTTCCCCGTATCTTCTTTTTGTGATTCGTTTATGGACGTTCCTCCTTGCCTGGGTGCAAACAACATACGAAAGTGCTTGTGTGAATTTCTTTCAGCGCAGTACGGACCCAGAATGAAATTGCAGAAATTAGGCCGGAATTTCACAAGTTTCGGTAAAGGATAATAGCCTTGGTTTTTACAAAATTTCTGAAAAATTCTTCCGGAATGGTTTTTTCCTGAAATTCCACCCAAGAATCTCCACTGAATTTGGGACGAAACGGGACAAATTTCAGGTCAAACGGATGAGTATTCACCCACGAAAAAAATCAAACAGTTTCACACACAAACGAACCTTCCTTTCAGCCCTGGCAGTGACGAACAAAAAATTTATTGCCAATCCTGTGGGACGAATGTGGGGCTCAAACCTCAGCCAAAACTCAACAGACACAGTGACGAGTGTCTGGTAAAAATTTCATACCAAAATACCCAAGGAGTAAGGCGCAGTGAGTCCCAGACCGAGAGTGAACAAAACCGGTTTTCCAAAAACAAAACGTCCTGGCTTCGCTTCCCCGTATCTTCTTTTTGTGATTCGTTTATGGACATTCCTCCTTGCCTGGGTGCAAACAACATACGAAAGTGCTTGTGTGAATTTCTTTCAGCGCAGTACGGACCCAGAATGAAATTGCAGAAATTAGGCCGGAATTTCACAAGTTTCGGTAGAGGATAGCCTTGGTTTTTACAAAATTTCTGAAAAATTCTTCCGGAATGGTTTTTTCCTGAAATTCCACCCAAGAATCTCCACTGAATTTGGGACGAAACGGGACAAATTTCAGGTCAAACGGATGAGTATTCACCCACGAAAAAAATCAAACAGTTTCACGCACAGACGAACCTTCCTTTCAGCCCTGGCAGTGACGAACAAAAAATTTATTGCCAATCCTGTGGGACGAATGTGGGGCTCAAACCTCAGCCAAAACTCAAGAGACACAGTGACGAGTGTCTGGTAAAAATTTCATACCAAAATACCCAAGGAGTAAGGCGCAGTGAGTCCCAGACCGAGGGTGAACAAAACCGGTTTTCCGAAAACAAAACGTCCTGACTTTTCTTCCCCGTATCTTCTTTTTGTGATTCCTTTATGGACGTTCCTCCTTGCCTGGGTGCAAACAACATACGAAAGTGCTTGTGTGAATTTCTTTCAGCGCAGTACGGACCCAGAATGAAATTGCAGAAATTAGGCCGGAATTTCACAAGTTTCGGTAGAGGATAGCCTTGGTTTTTACAAAATTTCTGAAAAATTCTTCCGGAATAGTTTTTTCCTGAAATTCCACCCAAGAATCTCCACTGAATTTGGGACGAAACGGGACAAATTTCAGGTCAAACGGATGAGTATTCACCCACGAAAAAAATCAAACAGTTTCACACACAGACGAACCTTCCTTTCAGCCCTGGCAGTGACGAACAAAAAATTTATTGGCAATCCTGTGGGACGAATGTGGGGCTCAAACCTCAGCCAAAACTCAACAGACACAGTGACGAGTGTCTGGTAAAAATTTCATACCAAAATACCCAAGGAGTAAGGCGCAGTGAGTTCCAGACCGAGAGTGAACAAAACCGGTTTTCCGAAAACAAAACGTCCTGGCTTTTCTTCCCCGTATCTTCTTTTTGTGATTCGTTTATGGACGTTCCTCCTTGCCTTGGTGCAGACAACATACGAAAGTGCTTGTGTGAATTTCTTTCAGCGCAGTACGGACCCAGAATGAAATTGCAGAAATTAGGCCGGAATTTCACAAGTTTCGGTAGAGGATAATAGCCTTGGTTTTTACAAAATTTCTGAAAAATTCTTCCGGAATGGTTTTTTCCTGAAATTCCACCCAAGAATCTCCACTGAATTTGGGACGAAACGGGACAAATTTCAGGTCAAACGGATGAGTATTCACCCACGAAAAAAATCAAACAGTTTCACACACAGACGAACCTTCCTTTCAGCCCTGGCAGTGACGAACAAAAAATTTATTGCCAATCCTGTGGGACGAATGTGGGGCTCAAACCTCAGCCAAAACTCAACAGACACAGTGACGGGTGTCTGGTAAAAATTTCAGACCAAAATACCCAAGGAGTAAGGCGCAGTGAGTCCCAGACCGAGAGTGAACAAAACCGGTTTTCCGAAAACAAAACGTCCTGGCTTCGCTTCCCCGTATCTTCTTTTTGTGATTCGTTTATGGACGTTCCTCCTTGCCTGGGTGCAAACAACATACGAAAGTGCTTGTGTGAATTTCTTTCAGCGCAGTACGGACCCAGAATGAAATTGCAGAAATTAGGCCGGAATTTCACAAGTTTCGGTAGAGGATAGCCTTGGTTTTTACAAAATTTCTGAAAAATTCTTCCGGAATGGTTTTTTCCTGAAATTCCACCCAAGAATCTCCACTGAATTTGGGACGAAACGGGACAAATTTCAGGTCAAACGGATGAGTATTCACCCACGAAAAAAATCAAACAGTTTCACACACAGACGAACCTTCCTTTCAGCCCTGGCAGTGACGAACAAAAAATTTATTGCCAATCCTGTGGGACGAATCTGGGGCTCAAACCTCAGCCAAAACTCAATAGACACAGTGACGAGTGTCTGGTAAAAATTTCATACCAAAATACCCAAGGAGTAAGGCGCAGTGAGTCCCAGACCGAGGGTGAACAAAACCGGTTTTCCGAAAACAAAACGTCCTGGCTTTTCTTCCCCGTATCTTCTTTTTGTGATTCCTTTATGGACGTTCCTCCTTGCCTGGGTGCAAACAACATACGAAAGTGCTTGTGTGAATTTCTTTCAGCGCAGTACGGACCCAGAATGAAATTGCAGAAATTAGGCCGGAATTTCACAAGTTTCGGTAGAGGATAGCCTTGGTTTTTACAAAATTTCTGAAAAATTCTTCCGGAATGGTTTTTTCCTGAAATTCCACCCAAGAATCTCCACTGAATTTGGGACGAAACGGGACAAATTTCAGGTCAAACGGATGAGTATTCACCCACGAAAAAAATCAAACAGTTTCACACACAGACGAACCTTCCTTTCAGCCCTGGCAGTGACGAACAAAAAATTTATTGGCAATCCTGTGGGACGAATGTGGGGCTCAAACCTCAGCCAAATCTCAACAAACACAGTGACGAGTGTCTGGTAAAAATTTCATACCAAAATACCCAAGGAGTAAGGCGCAGTGAGTTCCAGACCGAGAGTGAACAAAACCGGTTTTCCGAAAACAAAACGTCCTGGCTTTTCTTCCCCGTATCTTCTTTTTGTGATTCGTTTATGGACGTTCCTCCTTGCCTGGGTGCAGACAACATACGAAAGTGCTTGTGTGAATTTCTTTCAGCGCAGTACGGACCCAGAATGAAATTGCAGAAATTAGGCCGGAATTTCACAAGTTTCGGTAGAGGATAATAGCCTTGGTTTTTACAAAATTTCTGAAAAATTCTTCCGGAATGGTTTTTTCCTGAAATTCCACCCAAGAATCTCCACTGAATTTGGGACGAAACGGGACAAATTTCAGGTCAAACGGATGAGTATTCACCCACGAAAAAAATCAAACAGTTTCACACACAGACGAACCTTCCTTTCAGCCCTGGCAGTGACGAACAAAAAATTTATTGGCAATCCTGTGGGACGAATGTGGGGCTCAAACCTCAGCCAAAACTCAACAGACACAGTGACGAGTGCCTGGTATAAATTTCATACCAAAATACCCAAGGAGTAAGGCGCAGTGAGTCCCAGTCCGAGAGTGAACAAAACCGGTTTTCCGAAAACAAAACGTCCTGGCTTTTCTTCCCCGTATCTTCTTTTTGTGATTCGTTTATGGACGTTCCTCCTTGCCTGGGTGCAGACAACATACGAAAGTGCTTGTGTGAATTTCTTTCAGCGCAGTACGGACCCAGAATGAAATTGCAGAAATTAGGCCGGAATTTCACAAGTTTCGGTAGAGGATAGCCTTGGTTTTTACAAAATTTCTGAAAAATTCTTTCGGAATGGTTTTTTCCTGAAATTCCACCCAAGAATCTCCACTGAATTTGGGACGAAACGGGACAAATTTCAGGTCAAACGGATGAGTATTCACCCACGAAAAAAATCAAACAGTTTCACACACAGACGAACCTTCCTTTCAGCCCTGGCAGTGACGAACAAAAAATTTATTGCCAATCCTGTGGGACGAATCTGGGGCTCAAACCTCAGCCAAAACTCAACAGACACAGTGACGAGTGCCTGGTAAAAATTTCATACCAAAATACCCAAGGAGTAAGGCGCAGTGAGTCCCAGTCCGAGAGTGAACAAAACCGGTTTTCCGAAAACAAAACGTCCTGGCTTTTCTTCCCCGTATCTTCTTTTTGTGATTCGTTTATGGACGTTCCTCCTTGCCTGGGTGCAAACAAGATACGAAAGTGCTTGTGTGAATTTCTTTCAGCGCAGTACGGACCCATAATGAAATTGCAGAAATTAGGCCGGAATTTCACAAGTTTCGGTAGAGGATAGCCTTGGTTTTTACAAAATTTCTGAAAAATTCTTCCGGAATGGTTTTTTCCTGAAATTCCACCCAAGAATCTCCACTGAATTTGGGACGAAACGGGACAAATTTCAGGTCAAACGGATGAGTATTCACCCACGAAAAAAATCAAACAGTTTCACACACAGACGAACCTTCCTTTCAGCCCTGGCAGTGACGAACAAAAAATTTATTGCCAATCCTGTGGGACGAATCTGGGGCTCAAACCTCAGCCAAAACTCAACAGACACAGTGACGAGTGTCTGGTAAAAATTTCATACCAAAATACCCAAGGAGTAAGGCGCAGTGAGTCCCAGACCGAGAGTGAACAAAACCGGTTTTCCGAAAACAAAACGTCCTGGCTTTTCTTCCCCGTATCTTGTTTTTGTGATTCGTTTATGGACGTTCCTCCTTGCCTGGGTGCAAACAACATACGAAAGTGCTTGTGTGAATTTCTTTCAGCGCAGTACGGACCCAGAATGAAATTGCAGAAATTAGGCCAGAATTTCACAAGTTTCGGTAGAGGATAGCCTTGGTTTTTACAAAATTTCTGAAAAATTCTTCCGGAATGGTTTTTTCTTGAAATTCCACCCAAGAATCTCCACTGAATTTGGGACGAAACGGGACAAATTTCAGGTCAAACGGATGAGTATTCACCCACGAAAAAAATCAAACAGTTTCACACACAGACGAACCTTCCTTTCAGCCCTGGCAGTGACGAACAAAAAATTTATTGCCAATCCTGTGGGACGAATCTGGGGCTCAAACCTCAGCCAAAACTCAACAGACACAGTGACGAGTGTCTGGTAAAAATTTCAGACCAAAATACCCAAGGAGTAAGGCGCAGTGAGTCCCAGAACGAGAGTGAACAAAACCTGTTTTCCGAAAACAAAACGTCCTGGCTTTTCTTCCCCGTATCTTCTTTTTGTGATTCGTTTATGGACGTTCCTCCTTGCCTGGGTGCAAACAACATAGAAAAGTGCTTGTGTGAATTTCTTTCAGCGCAGTACGAACCCAGAATGAAATTGCAGAAATTAGGCCAGAATTTCACAAGTTTCGGTAGAGGATAGCCTTGGTTTTTACAAAATTTCTGAAAAATTCTTCCGGAATGGTTTTTTCCTGAAATTCCACCCAAGAATCTCCACTGAGTTTGGGACGAAACGGGACAAATTTCAGGTCAAACGGATGAGTATTCACCCACGAAAAAAATCAAACAGTTTCCCACACAGACGAACCTTCCTTTCAGCACTGGCAGTGACGAACAAAAAATTTATTGCCAATCCTGTGGGACGAATGTGGGGCTCAAACCTCAGCCAAAACTCAACAGACACAGTGACGAGTGTCTGGTAAAAATTTCATACCAAAATACCCAAGGATTAAGGCGCAGTGAGTCCCATACCGAGAGTGAACAAAACCGGTTTTCCGAAAACAAAACGTCCTGGCTTTTCTTCCCCATATCTTGTTTTTGTGATTCGTTTATGGACGTTCCTCTTTGCCTGGGTGCAAACAACATACGAAAGTGCTTGTGTGAATTTGTTTCAGCGCAGTACGGATCCAGAATGAAATTGCAGAAATTAGGCCGGAATTTCACAAGTTTCGGTAGAGGGGATAGCCTTGGTTTTTACAAAATTTCTGAAAAATTCTTCCGGAATGGTTTTTTCCTGAAATTCCACCCAAGAATCTCCACTGAATTTGGGACAAAACGGGACAAATTTCAGGTCAAACGGATGAGTATTCACCCACGAAAAAAAAATCAAACAGTTTCTCACACAGACGAACCTTCCTTTCAGCCCTGGCAGTGACGAACAAAAAATTTATTGCCAATCCTGTGGGACGAATCTGGGGCTCAAACCTCAGCCAAAACTCAACAGACACAGTGACGAGTGTCTGGTAAAAATTTCATACCAAAATACCCAAGGAGTAAGGCGCAGTGAGTCCCAGACCGAGAGTGAACAAAACCGGTTTTCCGAAAACAAAACGTCCTGGCTTTTCTTCCCCGTATCTTGTTTTTGTGATTCGTTTATGGACGTTCCTCCTTGCCTGGGTGCAAACAACATACGAAAGTGCTTGTGTGAATTTGTTTCAGCGCAGTACGGATCCAGAATGAAATTGCAGGAATTAGGCCGGAATTTCAAAAGTTTCGGTTGAGGATAGCCATGGTTTTTACAAAATTTCTGAAAAATTCTTCCGGAATGGTTTTTTCCTGAAATTCCACCCAAGAATCTACACTGAATTTGGGACAAAACGGGACAAATTTCAGGTCAAACGGATGAGTATTCACCCACGAAAAAAATCAAACAGTTTCACACACAGACGAACCTTCCTTTCAGCCCTGGCAGTGACGAACAAAAAATTTATTGCCAATCTTGTGGGACGAATCTGGGGCTCAAACCTCAGCCAAAACTCAATAGACACACTGACGAGTGTCTGGTAAAAATTTCAGACCAAAATACCCAAGGAGTAAGGCGCAGTGAGTCCTAGACCGAGAGTGAACAAAACCGGTTTTCCGAAAAAAAAACGTCCTGGCTTTTCTTCCCCGTACCTTCTTTTTGTGATTCGTTTATGGACGTTCCTCCTTGCCTGGGTGCAAACAACATACGAAAGTGCTTGTGTGAATTTCTTTCAGCGCAGTACGGATCCAGAATGAAATTGCAGAAATTAGACCGGAATTTCACAAGTTTCGGTAGAGGGGATAGCCTTGGTTTTTACAAAATTTCTGAAAAATTCTTCCGGAATGGTTTTTTCCTGAAATTCCACCCAAGAATCTCCACTGAATTTGGGACAAAACGGGACAAATTTCAGGTCAAACGGATGAGTATTCACCCACGAAAAAAATCAAACAGTTTCACACACAGACGAACCTTCCTTTCAACCCTGGCAGTGACGAACAAAAAATTTATTGCCAATCTTGTGGGACGAATCTGGGGCTCAAACCTCAGCCAAAACTCAATAGACACACTGACGAGTGTCTGGTAAAAATTTCAGACCAAAATACCCAAGGAGTAAGGCGCAGTGACTCCCAGACCGAGAGTGAAAAAAACCAGTTTTCCGAAAACAAAACGTCCTGGCTTTTCTTCCCCGTATCTTCTTTTTGTGATTCGTTTATGGACGTTCCTCCTTGCCTGGGTGCAAACAACATACGAAAGTGCTTGTGTGAATTTCTTTCAGCGCAGTACGGACCCAGAATGAAATTGCAGAAATTAGGTCGGAATTTCACAAGTTTCGATAGAGGGGATAGCCTTGGTTTTTACAAAATTTCTGAAAAATTCTTCCGGAATGGTTTTTTCCTGAAATTCCACCCAAGAATCTCCACTGAATTTGGGACAAAACGGTCAAATTTCAGGTCAAACGGATGAGTATTCTCCCACGAAAAAAATCAAACAGTTTCACACACAGACGAACCTTCCTTTCAGCCCTGGCAATGACGAACAAAAAATTTATTGCCAATCTTGTGGGACGAATCTGGGGCTCAAACCTCAGCCAAAACTCAAAAGACAGAGCGACGAGTGTCTGGTAAAAATTTCATACCAAAATACCCAAGGAGTAAGGCGCAGTGAGTCCCAGACCGAGAGTGAACAAAACCGGTTTTTCGAAAACAAAACGTCCTGCCTTTTCTTCCCCGTATCTTCTTTTTGTGATTCGTTTATGGACGTTCCTCCTTGCCTGGGTGCAAACAACATACGAAAGTGCTTGTGTGAATTTCTTTCAGCGCAGTACGAACCCAGAATGAAATTGCAGAAATTAGGCCGGAATTTCACAAGTTTCGATAGAGGATAGCCTTGGTTTTTACAAAATTTCTGAAAAATTCTTCCGGAATGGTTTTTTCCTGAAATTCCACCCAAGAATCTCCACTGAATTTGGGACGAAACGGGACAAATTTCAGGTCAAACGGATGAGTATTCACCCACGAAAAAAATCAAACAGTTTCACACACAGACGAACCTTCCTTTCAGCCCTGGCAGTGACGAACAAAAAATTTATTGCCAATCTTGCGGGACGAATCTGGGGCTCAAACCTCAGCCAAAACTCAAGAGACAGAGCGACGAGTGTCTGGTAAAAATTTCAGACCAAAATACCCAAGGAGTAAGGCGCAGTGAGTCCCAGACCGAGAGTGAACAAAACCGGTTTTCCGAAAAAAAAACGTCCTGGCTTTTCTTCCCCGTATCTTCTTTTTGTGATTCGTTTATGGACGTTCCTCCTTGCTTGGGTGCAAACAACATACGAAAGTGCTTGTGTGAATTTCTTTCAGCGCAGTACGGACCCAGAATGAAATTGCAGAATTTAGGCCGGAATTTCACAAGTTTCGGTAGAGGATAGCCTTGGCTTTTACAAAATTTCTGAAAAATTCTTCCGGAATGGTTTTTTCCTGAAATTCCACCCAAGAATCTACACTGAATTTGGGACAAAACGGGACAAATTTCAGGTCAAACGGATGAGTATCCACCCACGAAAAAAATCAAAGAGTTTCACACACAGACGAACCTTCCTTTTAGCCCTGGCAGTGACGAACAAAAAATTTATTGCCAATCCTGTGGGACAAATCTGGGGCTCAAACCTCAGCCAAATCTCAACAGACACAGTGACGAGTGTCTGGTAAAAATTTCAGACCAAAATACCCAAGGAGTAAGGCGCAGTGAGTCCTAGACCGAGAGTGAACAAAACCGGTTTTCCGAAAAAAAAACGTCCTGGCTTTTCTTCCCCGTATCTTCTTTTTGTGATTCGTTTATGGACGTTCCTCCTTGCCTGGGTGCAAACAACATACGAAAGTGCTTGTGTGAATTTCTTTCAGCGCAGTACGGACCCAGAATGAAATTGCAGAAATTAGGTCGGAATTTCACAAGTTTCGATAGAGGGGATAGCCTTGGTTTTTACAAAATTTCTGAAAAATTCTTCCGGAATGGTTTTTTCCTGAAATTCCACCCAAGAATCTCCACTGAATTTGGGACAAAACGGTCAAATTTCAGGTCAAACGGATGAGTATTCTCCCACGAAAAAAATCAAACAGTTTCACACACAGACGAACCTTCCTTTCAGCCCTGGCAATGACGAACAAAAAATTTATTGCCAATCTTGTGGGACGAATCTGGGGCTCAAACCTCAGCCAAAACTCAAAAGACAGAGCGACGAGTGTCTGGTAAAAATTTCATACCAAAATACCCAAGGAGTAAGGCGCAGTGAGTCCCAGACCGAGAGTGAACAAAACCGGTTTTTCGAAAACAAAACGTCCTGGCTTTTCTTCCCCGTATCTTCTTTTTGTGATTCGTTTATGGACGTTCCTCCTTGCCTGGGTGCAAACAAGATACGAAAGTGCTTGTGTGAATTTCTTTCAGCGCAGTACGAACCCAGAATGAAATTGCAGAAATTAGGCCGGAATTTCACAAGTTTCGATAGAGGATAGCCTTGGTTTTTACAAAATTTCTGAAAAATTCTTCCGGAATGGTTTTTTCCTGAAATTCCACCCAAGAATCTACACTGAATTTGGGACAAAACGGGACAAATTTCAGGTCAAACGGACGAGTATTCACCCACGAAAAAAATCAAACAGTTTCACACACAGACGAACCTTCC
This sequence comes from Phaseolus vulgaris, assembly GCF_051622355.1. Taxonomy (NCBI): domain Eukaryota; kingdom Viridiplantae; phylum Streptophyta; class Magnoliopsida; order Fabales; family Fabaceae; genus Phaseolus; species Phaseolus vulgaris. Next base: position 326,816 of record NC_143504.1, read on the forward strand.
TTTCAGCCCTGGCAGTGACGAACAAAAAATTTATTGCCAATCTTGTGGGACGAATCTGGGGCTCAAACCCCAGCCAAAACTCAACAGACACAGTGACGAGTGTCTGGTAAAAATTTCAGACCAAAATACCCAAGGAGTAAGGCGCAGTGACTCCCAGACCGAGAGTGAACAAAACCGGTTTTCCGAAAACAAAACGTCCTGCCTTTTCTTCCCCGTATCTTGTTTTTGTGATTCGTTTATGGACGTTCCTCCTTGCCTGGGTGCAAACAACATACGAAAGTGCTTGTGTGAATTTCTTTCAGCGCAGTACGGACCCAGAATGAAATTGCAGAAATTAGGCCGGAATTTCACAAGTTTCGGTAGAGGGGATAGCCTTGGTTTTTACAAAATTTCTGAAAAATTCTTCCGGAATGGTTTTTTCCTGAAATTCCACCCAAGAATCTCCACTGAATTTGGGACAAAACGGGACAAATTTCAGGTAAAACGGACGAGTATTCACCCACGAAAAAAATCAAACAGTTTCACACACAGACGAACCTTCCTTTCAGCCCTGGCAGTGACGAACAAAAAATTTATTGCCAATCCTGTGGGACGAATCTGGGGCTCAAACCTCAGCCAAAACTCAAAAGACAGAGCGACGAGTGTCTGGTAAAAATTTCAGACCAAAATACCCAAGGAGTAAGGCGCAGTGAGTCCCAGACCGAGAGTGAACAAAACCGGTTTTTCGAAAACAAAACGTCCTGGCTTTTCTTCCCCGTATCTTCTTTCTGTGATTCGTTTATGGACGTTCCTCCTTGCCTGGGTGCAAACAACATACGAAAGTGCTTGTGTGAATTTCTTTCAGCGCAGTACGAACCCAGAATGAAATTGCAGAAATTAGGCCGGAATTTCACAAGTTTCGATAGAGGATAGCCTTGGTTTTTACAAAATTTCTGAAAAATTCTTCCGGAATGGTTTTTTCCTGAAATTCCACCCAAGAATCTACACTGAATTTGGGACAAAACGGGACAAATTTCAGGTCAAACGGACGAGTATTCACCCACGAAAAAAATCAAACAGTTTCACACACAGACGAACCTTCCTTTCAGCCCTGGCAGTGACGAACAAAAAATTTATTGCCAATCCTGTGGGACGAATCTGGGGCTCAAACCTCAGCCAAAACTCAAGAGACAGAGCGACGAGTGTGTGGTAAAAATTTCAGACCAAAATACCCAAGGAGTAAGGCGCAGTGAGTCCCAGACCGAGAGTGAACAAAATCGGTTTTCCGAAAACAAAACGTCCTGGCTTTTCTTCCCCGTATCTTGTTTTTGTGATTCGTTTATGGACGTTCCTCCTTGCCTGGGTGCAAACAACATACGAAAGTGCTTGTGTGAATTTCTTTCAGCGCAGTACGGACCCAGAATGAAATTGTAGAAATTAGGCCGGAATTTCACAAGTTTCGGTAGAGGGGATAGCCTTGGTTTTTACAAAATTTCTGAAAAATTCTTCCGGAATGGTTTTTTCCTGAAATTCCACCCAAGAATCTCCACTGAATTTGGGACAAAACGGGACAAATTTCAGGTCAAAAGGATGAGTATTCACCCACGAAAAAAATCAAACAGTTTCACACACAGACGAACCTTCCTTTCTGCCCTGGCAGTGACGAACAAAAAATTTATTGCCAATCTTGTGGGACGAATCTGGGGCTCAAACCTCAGCCAAAACTCAAGAGACAGAGCGACGAGTGTCTGGTAAAAATTTCAGACCAAAATACCCAAGGAGTAAGGCGCAGTGAGTCCCATACCGAGAGTGAACAAAACTGGTTTTCCGAAAAAAAAAACGTCCTGGCTTTTCCAACCCGTATCTTCTTTTTGTGATTCGTTTATGGACGTTCCTCCTTGCCTGGGTGCAAACAACATACGAAAGTGCTTGTGTGAATTTCTTTCAGCGCAGTACGGACCCAGAATGAAATTGCAGAATTTAGGCCGGAATTTCACAAGTTTCGGTAGAGGATAGCCTTGGTTTTTACAAAATTTCTGAAAAATTCTTCCGGAATGGTTTTTTCCTGAAATTCCACCCAAGAATCTACACTGAATTTGGGACAAAACGGGACAAATTTCAGGTCAAACGGATGAGTATTCACCCACGAAAAAAATCAAACAGTTTCACACACAGACGAACCTTCCTTTCAGCCCTGGCAGTGACGAACAAAAAATTTATTGCCAATCCTGTGGGACGAATCTGGGGCTCAAACCTCAGCCAAAACTCAACAGACACAGTGACGAGTGTCTGGTAAAAATTTCATACCAAAATACCCAAGGAGTAAGGCGCAGTGAGTCCCAGACCGAGAGTGAACAAAACCGGTTTTCCGAAAACAAAACGTCCTGGCTTTTCTTCCCCGTATCTTCTTTTTGTGATTTGTTTATGGACGTTCCTCCTTGCCTGGGTGCAAACAACATACGAAAGTGCTTGTGTGAATTTCTTTCAGCACAGTACGGACCCAGAAAGAAATTGCAGAAATTAGGCCGGAATTTCACAAGTTTCGGTAGAGGATAGCCTTGTCTTTTACAAAATTTCTGAAAAATTCTTCCGGAATAGTTTTTTCCTGAAATTCCACCCAAGAATCTACACTGAATTTGGGACAAAACGGGACAAATTTCAGGTCAAACGGATGAGTATTCACCCACGAAAAAAATCAAACAGTTTCACACACAGACGAACCTTCCTTTCAGCCCTGGCAGTGACGAACAAAAAAATTATTGCCAATCCTGTGGGACAAATCTGGGGCTCAAACGTCAGCCAAATCTCAACAGACACAGTGACGAGTGTCTGGTAAAAATTTCAGACCAAAATACATAAGGAGTAAGGCGCAGTGAGTCCCAGATCGAGAGTAAACAAAACCGGTTTTCCGAAAAAAAAACGTCCTGGCTTTTCTTCCCCGTATCTTCTTTTTGTGATTCGTTTATGGATGTTCCTCCTTGCCTGGGTGCAAACAACATACGAAAGTGCTTGTGTGAATTTCTTTCAGCGCAGTACGGACCCAGAATGAAATTGCAGAAATTAGGCCGGAATTTCACAAGTTTCGATAGAGGGGATAGCCTTGGTTTTTACAAAATTTCTGAAAAATTCTTCCGGAATGGTTTTTTCCTGAAATTCCACCCAAGAATCTACACTGAATTTGGGACAAAACGGGACAAATTTCAGGTCAAACGGATGAGTATTCACCCACGAAAAAAATCAAACAGTTTCACACACAGACGAACCTTCCTTTCTGCCCTGGCAGTGACGAACAAAAAATTTATTGCCAATCCTGTGGGACGAATCTGGGGCTCAAACCTCAGCCAAAACTCAACAGACACAGTGACGAGTGTCTGGTAAAAATTTCAGACCAAAATACCCAAGGAGTAAGGCGCAGTGAGTCCCAGACCGAGAGTGAACAAAACCGGTTTTCCGAAAACAAAACGTCCTGGCTTTTCTTCCCCGTATCTTCTTTTTGTGATTCGTTTATGGACGTTCCTCCTTGCCTGGGTGCAAACAACATACGAAAGTGCTTGTGTGAATTTCTTTCAGCGCAGTACGGACCCAGAAAGAAATTGCAGAAATTAGGCCGGAATTTCACAAGTTTCGGTAGAGGATAGCCTTGGCTTTTACAAAATTTCTGAAAAATTCTTCCGGAATGGTTTTTTCCTGAAATTCCACCCAAGAATCTACACTGAATTTGGGACAAAACGGGACAAATTTCAGGTCAAACGGATGAGTATTCACCCACGAAAAAAATCAAACAGTTTCACACACAGACGAACCTTCCTTTCTGCCCTGGCAGTGACGAACAAAAAATTTATTGCCAATCCTGTGGGACGAATCTGGGGCTCAAACCTCAGCCAAAACTCAACAGACACAGTGACGAGTGTCTGGTAAAAATTTCAGACCAAAATACCCAAGGAGTAAGGCGCAGTGAGTCCCAGACCGAGAGTGAACAAAACCGGTTTTCCGAAAACAAAACGTCCTGGCTTTTCTTCCCCGTATCTTCTTTTTGTGATTCGTTTATGGACGTTCCTCCTTGCCTGGGTGCAAACAACATACGAAAGTGCTTGTGTGAATTTCTTTCAGCGCAGTACGGACCCAGAAAGAAATTGCAGAAATTAGGCCGGAATTTCACAAGTTTCGGTAGAGGATAGCCTTGGCTTTTACAAAATTTCTGAAAAATTCTTCCGGAATGGTTTTTTCCTGAAATTCCACCCAAGAATCTACACTGAATTTGGGACAAAACGGGACAAATTTCAGGTCAAACGGATGAGTATTCACCCACGAAAAAAATCAAACAGTTTCACACACAGACGAACCTTCCTTTCTGCCCTGGCAGTGACGAACAAAAAATTTATTGCCAATCCTGTGGGACGAATCTGGGGCTCAAACCTCAGCCAAAACTCAACAGACACAGTGACGAGTGTCTGGTAAAAATTTCAGACCAAAATACCCAAGGAGTAAGGCGCAGTGAGTCCCAGACCGAGAGTGAACAAAACCGGTTTTCCGAAAACAAAACGTCCTGGCTTTTCTTCCCCGTATCTTCTTTTTGTGATTCGTTTATGGACGTTCCTCCTTGCCTGGGTGCAAACAACATACGAAAGTGCTTGTGTGAATTTCTTTCAGCGCAGTACGGACCCAGAAAGAAATTGCAGAAATTAGGCCGGAATTTCACAAGTTTCGGTAGAGGATAGCCTTGGCTTTTACAAAATTTCTGAAAAATTCTTCCGGAATGGTTTTTTCCTGAAATTCCACCCAAGAATCTACACTGAATTTGGGACAAAACGGGACAAATTTCAGGTCAAACGGATGAGTATTCACCCACGAAAAAAATCAAACAGTTTCACACACAGACGAACCTTCCTTTCTGCCCTGGCAGTGACGAACAAAAAATTTATTACCAATCCTGTGGGACGATTCTGGGGCTCAAACCTCAGCCAAAACTCAACAGACACAGTGACGAGTGTCTGGTAAAAATTTCATACCAAAATACCCAAGGAGTAAGGCGCAGTGAGTCCTAGATCGAGAGTAAACAAAACCGGTTTTCCGAAGAAAAAACGTCCTGGCTTTTCTTCCCGTATCTTCTTTTTGTGATTCGATTATGGATGTTCCTCCTTGCCTGGGTGCAAACAACATACGAAAGTGCTTGTGTGAATTTCTTTCAGCGCAGTACGGACCCAGAATGAAATTGCAGAAATTAGGCCGGAATTTCACAAGTTTCGATAGAGGGGATAGCCTTGGTTTTTACAAAATTTCTGAAAAATTCTTCCGGAATGGTTTTTTCCTGAAATTCCACCCAAGAATCTACACTGAATTTGGGACAAAACGGGACAAATTTCAGGTCAAACGGATGAGTATTCACCCACGAAAAAAATCAAACAGTTTCACACACAGACGAACCTTCCTTTCTGCCCTGGCAGTGACGAACAAAAAATTTATTGCCAATCCTGTGGGACGAATCTGGGGCTCAAACCTCAGCCAAAACTCAACAGACACAGTGACGAGTGTCTGGTAAAAATTTCATACCAAAATACCCAAGGAGTAAGGCGCAGTGAGTCCTAGATCGAGAGTAAACAAAACCGGTTTTCCGAAGAAAAAACGTCCTGGCTTTTCTTCCCGTATCTTCTTTTTGTGATTCGTTTATGGATGTTCCTCCTTGCCTGGGTGCAAACAACATACGAAAGTGCTTGTGTGAATTTCTTTCAGCGCAGTACGGACCCAGAATGAAATTGCAGAAATTAGGCCGGAATTTCACAAGTTTCGATAGAGGGGATAGCCTTGGTTTTTACAAAATTTCTGAAAAATTCTTCCGGAATGGTTTTTTCCTGAAATTCCACCCAAGAATTTACACTGAATTTGGGACAAAACGGGACAAATTTCAGGTCAAACGGATGAGTATTCACCCACGAAAAAAATCAAACAGTTTCACACACAGACGAACCTTCCTTTCTGCCCTGGCAGTGACGAACAAAAAATTTATTGCCAATCCTGTGGGACGAATCTGGGGCTCAAACCTCAGCCAAAACTCAACAGACACAGTGACGAGTGTCTGGTAAAAATTTCATACCAAAATACCCAAGGAGTAAGGCGCAGTGAGTCCCAGATCGAGAGTAAACAAAACCGGTTTTCCGAAAAAAAAACGTCCTGGCTTTTCTTCCCCGTATCTTCTTTCTGTGATTCGTTTATGGACTTTCCTCCTTGCCTGGGTGCAAACAACATACGAAAGTGCTTGTGTGAATTTCTTTCAGCGCAGTACGGACCCAGAAAGAAATTGCAGAAATTAGGCCGGAATTTCACAAGTTTCGGTAGAGGATAGCCTTGGCTTTTACAAAATTTCTGAAAAATTCTTCCGGAATGGTTGATGGAGATCAAGCCCAAGAGAACATGGAGGCCACTCATCAAGCTCAAGAAGAGGTGGAGGCACAAATGGAGGATGCCCATGGAGGTCAAAGTCCACCTCAAAGGATTACAAGAAGCATGTTCAAAGCCTTGGGAGCAAGAGGACATTTATTTTCTCTTTTTGTAGTGTCTTTAGTTGAAGGTGCTTAGAGGGAAACCTTAGAAACCTCTTTTGTTATAGCATCTTTTAGGTTTTAAATAGGACCTTTAGGGGGGTGTATTAGTAGATAGGTGTAGGTGTAGTTTTTGGGAGGTGTCATAGTAGAAAAAGGTCACACCTCCCATGTGACTTGTTTTTGGTGGGAATTTCAAATGAGTTTATTTGAAATTTCCCACCTATTTTTCAGCACCTTAGGCTATAAATAGAGGTGCTTCCTTTGTAAAATTCAGATTGGAATTAATCTAAGAAAACTATACTCAAATTTTGAGTGACCTTTGGAGAGCTTTTGGAGCCTTCTTCCCTAGTCTTATCTTGATGGATCCATGGAGTCCTCAAGTGGCGGCAACACTCTCATCTAGGAGCATTCCACACTTCTAGTGGCGAGATCATCCATCCTCCTTCCATCTTCATGAGCATTCTCTTCTCCTTCCTTTCTTCTTCTTCAATTGTTCATGTTGCCTTGTGTTTTGAGTTGTTTAGTTTCGGTTCTTCCATTTTCCAGCACCTATATTCTGTTTTGTTTCTTAATTATGTTCGGTTCAATTGAGTATTGGTTTATTTCTGTTCGGTCTTTTCAATTTTAATTCCTTTGTTGATTCAATTTGACAATATTTGGTTCATCCAAATGAGTTTGGGATTTGGTACTAGTAATTGGTGAGTTCTTGTCTTAGAACCATGATCCAACTCTAAGAAAAGTGCCTCTATATTTTCCAGCTCAAGGTGATTCCTAAAAATGTCAAGAATCTTGTTATATGTGGCTATTGGAATCACATCATGTGGTATCACGAGTCTTAGGTTCATTCTTGTTTAATTGTTGAGTTGTGTGCACTTTATTTCAAGAGCTCTTTAATTTCTTGCAATTTAAGTTTCTGTTTTAGAATTTTAATTGAGTATTCTTGCTGTTTTTCTTTTGCTCCAAGTGTTTGTGGAAAGGTTTATGGCACTCATAATTCTTATGAGTATGGTTGCTCTTTTGGAATGGCATTATCCTTCCTAGAGTTTACCTTAAGCTTCCTTTCACTTGTTACAATTTGTGTTGTGTCTTTTAATTTTTGAATCATGTCAAGTTTTGTCTTAGTCATGTTATTCCATATATGTCATTACTTCTAGTAGTACTTTTATTGTTTTGATTGTTTCTTGCTTTGGTGTCATATAATTTTCTGATTTGATGTTGATCCTTTGTGCATTTTCTTTTTAGATTTGAGTTCATACTTGTATTCTAGACCTATACAAGTTCCAATACATCATTTTCTATTATGTCTTTGCTAGTTCATCATCCTGTTTTTTTTATTCCTATTAGGATTCCTCTGTTTCTGAAAAAAGTGCTTACTGTTTTTCCTTATTGCAACTGATTTACGTACTGTAAAATTCTGAAATTCTGGATTTGAGATATTCAAAGTGTTAGAAAAGAATAGAAAAAAGAATCATTCAAAAATATGAAGTACACAAAAAATGATAAATAAAATAAAAAAAGTGTACATTCCTGCCGAAAAAAATACGGTAATCTGGCAGTGATTTTAAAAAAATTATTTCTCTCAATTGGCTTACTGTTTTTAATTGATTCCAGTGCCATTATTGAGTTAACATCTTGAAGTTTCTGTGGTATAAATTTCATAATCCAGTTCGCTCTACAACGTTCCAGTTAAATCAGTGAATATCAAACACAGTTTGCATAAAAAATAATTTTTCCAGTAGCTAAATTTTTTGTTTTCTTCATCTACTCTAGTGCTTTTCCTTAGGTATTCTTTTGTGTGCCTACTTTTCTCATTGTGTTCTTTATTTTCTTGATTGTCTTTCATTCTTACTCTTTGAGTTTGTCTTACATATAGTATTCCTTTTGCAATTACCTTTCCTTGCTTATACCTTTTCTTGTTTGTCTTTATTGTTTCTTTGGTTTTGTGGTGGTTTGCTCTTAAGATTGGTGTGCTTGCTTTGACATATTTCATTTGAGGATTCCAAGGCCTCAAGTTCAGATTGGTGCAAGAACATTATTTCTTTGAGAGTGATATCTTTTCAGCCTTAGTTCACTTCGGCAGTTTCATTGCCATAAGCTCACTGTTTTTGCTAATTTTTAACTTGTTTGCTGTTTTTTGTGTGTTTGCTGTTTTTAATTACCAATGGCTGGATTTTCAAGTGATGCATCCTACAAGCAGAATTCTCCTTCCAAAGCTTCAATTCTTGGTGAATTACATGAAGCTCAAAGAACAATTAGACGGTTGGAGGAGAAAATGCTAAAGATGGAGGTACAACAAGCTAGACCATCTCCTTCTATCCATGATGGACATCATTCTCATAGACCATCTTCTAGAGCTTCTTCAAATGATGTTGGCCGTGAAGATGAGCATAGGAGAAGGAGACCTCCACCCCAAGTCCATGGACAAAGACATCATCACCAAGGGGAAAGAATTCACTACGGCAATGGCTTCTACCATGATGCAAAGTCCAAGCTTCCTTCGGTCAAACTACCTTGTTTTAATGGTTCTAGTGATCCAAATGTGTATTTAGATTGGGAGGCTAAGTGTGAACAAATTTTTGAGATCCATGAGATCCAAGATGAGCATAAGCTCAAGCTAGCCACCCTAGAGTTTAGTGATTATGCCATGAAATGGTGGCATGGGATTGTAAAGGACATTATCTATCACAAGGGTCCTCCCGTGGACTCTTGGAACTCTTTAAAGGATCATATGCGCGCTAGGTTTGTGCCCCCACATTTTAGGAAAGACCTCATGTTGAGACTCCAACGGTTTCAACAAGGCACGCTAAATGTGGATGAATATTATAAGGAGCTTGAGACGCTTGTGCTTAAAATTGAATTAGAAGAAAGTGAAAAAGCCATGGTTGCTAGGTTTGTGAGTGGTCTTAGGAAGGATATCCAAGACATTGTTGAGTTACAAGAGTATTCATCATTGGGCTCTTTAGTTCATCTTGCAATGAAGGTGGAAGCCCAACTTGCTAAGAAAAACTCTTTTAAAAATGCTTCCAATAATGGATACTACTCCAAGTCTTGGAGAAACAAAACTTCTTTTTCAAAACATCCTTCCAAAGATTCTTCTTTCAAACCCAAGGAATCTAAGCCATCAACATCTAGACCTAAGTCTCCCACTAGAACATCTAACACTAAATGCTTTAAATGTATGGGTTATGGTCATATTGCTGCAAATTGTCCTTCAAAACGAAGTATGTACATGCATGAGGGCATTGTAGTTAGTGAGCATGATTCGGATTCTTCAAAGCATTCATTGCATTCTCATGCATCTAGTGAGGAAGAGAGTGGATGTCCACTTGAAGGGGACTTGTTAGTTGTGAGAAGACTTCTTGGACAAGTTTCACAACCTTTTGATGAAAGTCAAAGGGAAAATATTTTCCATACAAGATGTCTTATTCAAAACAACATTTGTTCCTTGATAGTGGATGGGGGTAGTTGTGCAAATGTGGCTAGTACAAGAGTAGTAGATAAGCTTGGATTGCCTACTATCTCTCATACAAAGCCCTACAAATTACAATGGCTTAGTGAAGTAGGAGAAATAATTGTTAATAAACAAGTCCTCATCCATTTCTCCATTGGAAAATACAAAGATGAGGTATTATGTGATGTTGTGCCCATGGAAGCCACTCATGTTCTTTTGGGAAGGCCTTGGCAATTTGATAGAAAAGTTTTACATGATGGCTTTACCAACAAATTATCTTTTGAATTCCATGGTCACAAGGTTACTTTAAAATCTCTCTCTCCAAGAGAAGTCCATGAGGACCAAGTTATCATGAAGAAAAAGAGGGAGAGTGAAAAAGATAAAAAAGATAAAAAAGATAAGAGTTCTAAGCCTACACTCCTTGTGTCTAGGCGTGACATTGAAAGGGAAATAGTGGCTCATCATCCTCTTTTTTTAGCCATCCCTAGAACTCTTAGCATAGAAACACTTGTTGATAGTCCTCATTGCTTGGAAAATTTGGTAGAAGAGTTCAAAGATGTGTTTCAAGATCCTCCAAATGGCCTTCCACCTTTGAGAGGGATTGAGCACCAAATTGATTTGATACCGGGCTCTTCTTTACCAAATCGTCCCGCATATAGGACCAATCCAAGTGAAACCAAGGAAATTCGCCAACAAGTTGAGGCTTTGATTGAAAAAGGGTGGGTGCAAGATAGCATGAGTCCTTGTGCTATGCCTATCATCTTAGTGCCAAAAAAGGATGGCACATGGCGAATGTGTTCGGATTGTAGGGCCATAAATAACATAACCATTAAGTATAGGCATCCCATACCTAGATTAGATGATTTGTTGGATGAATTACATGGTTCAAAAATCTTTTCAAAGATTGATCTTAAAAGCGGCTACAATCAAATCCGTATCAAACCGGGTGATGAATGGAAGACGGCTTTTAAGACCAACTTTGGTTTATATGAGTGGTTAGTTATGCCTTTTGGTTTAACTAATGCACCAAGTACCTTCATGCGCCTCATGCATCATGTTCTTAGACCTTTCATTGGTCTCCAGAATTCGTGGTCGAATTCTCTCCAACTCGGGGAGTATGATGGAGATCAAGCCCAAGAGAACATGGAGGCCACTCATCAAGCTCAAGAAGAGGTGGAGGCACAAATGGAGGATGCCCATGGAGGTCAAAGTCCACCTCAAAGGATTACAAGAAGCATGTTCAAAGCCTTGGGAGCAAGAGGACATTTATTTTCTCTTTTTGTAGTGTCTTTAGTTGAAGGTGCTTAGAGGGAAACCTTAGAAACCTCTTTTGTTATAGCATCTTTTAGGTTTTAAATAGGACCTTTAGGGGGGTGTATTAGTAGATAGGTGTAGGTGTAGTTTTTGGGAGGTGTCATAGTAGAAAAAGGTCACACCTCCCATGTGACTTGTTTTTGGTGGGAATTTCAAATGAGTTTATTTGAAATTTCCCACCTATTTTTCAGCACCTTAGGCTATAAATAGAGGTGCTTCCTTTGTAAAATTCAGATTGGAATTAATCTAAGAAAACTATACTCAAATTTTGAGTGACCTTTGGAGAGCTTTTGGAGCCTTCTTCCCTAGTCTTATCTTGATGGATCCATGGAGTCCTCAAGTGGCGGCAACACTCTCATCTAGGAGCATTCCACACTTCTAGTGGCGAGATCATCCATCCTCCTTCCATCTTCATGAGCATTCTCTTCTCCTTCCTTTCTTCTTCTTCAATTGTTCATGTTGCCTTGTGTTTTGAGTTGTTTAGTTTCGGTTCTTCCATTTTCCAGCACCTATATTCTGTTTTGTTTCTTAATTATGTTCGGTTCAATTGAGTATTGGTTTATTTCTGTTCGGTCTTTTCAATTTTAATTCCTTTGTTGATTCAATTTGACAATATTTGGTTCATCCAAATGAGTTTGGGATTTGGTACTAGTAATTGGTGAGTTCTTGTCTTAGAACCATGATCCAACTCTAAGAAAAGTGCCTCTATATTTTCCAGCTCAAGGTGATTCCTAAAAATGTCAAGAATCTTGTTATATGTGGCTATTGGAATCACATCAATGGTTTTTTCCTGAAATTCCACCCAAGAATCTACACTGAATTTGGGACAAAACGGGACAAATTTCAGGTCAAACGGATGAGTATTCACCCACGAAAAAAATCAAACAGTTTCACACACAGACGAACCTTCCTTTCAGCCCTGGCAGTGACGAACAAAAAATTTATTGCCAATCCTGTGGGACAAATCTGGGGCTCAAACGTCAGCCAAATCTCAACAGACACAGTGACGAGTGTCTGGTAAAAATTTCAGACCAAAATACCCAAGGAGTAAGGCGCAGTGAGTCCCAGATCGAGAGTAAACAAAACCGGTTTTCCAAAAAAAAACGTCCTGGCTTTTCTTCCCCGTATCTTCTTTTTGTGATTCGTTTATGGACGTTCCTCCTTGCCTGGGTGCAAACAACATACGAAAGTGCTTGTGTGAATTTCTTTCAGCGCAGTACGGACCCAGAATGAAATTACAGAAATTAGGCCGGAATTTCACAAGTTTCGATAGAGGGGATAGCCTTGGTTTTTACAAAATTTCTGAAAAATTCTTCCGGAATGGTTTTTTCCTGAAATTCCACCCAAGAATCTACACTGAATTTGGGACAAAACGGGACAAATTTCAGATCAAACGGATGAGTATTCACCCACGAAAAAAATCAAACAGTTTCACACACAGACGAACCTTCCTTTCTGCCCTGGCAGTGACGAACAAAAAATTTATTGCCAATCCTGTGGGACGAATCTGGGGCTCAAACCTCAGCCAAAACTCAACAGACACAGTGACGAGTGTCTGGTAAAAATTTCATACCAAAATACCCAAGGAGTAAGGCGCAGTGAGTCCTAGAGCGAGAGTAAACAAAACCGGTTTTCCGAAGAAAAAACGTCCTGGCTTTTCTTCCCCGTATCTTCTTTTTGTGATTCGTTTATGGATGTTCCTCCTTGCCTGGGTGCAAACAACATACGAAAGTGCTTGTGTGAATTTCTTTCAGCGCAGTACGGACCCAGAATGAAATTGCAGAAATTAGGCCGAAATTTCACAAGTTTCGATAGAGGGGATAGCCTTGGTTTTTACAAAATTTCTGAAAAATTCTTCCTGAATGGTTTTTTCCTGGAATTCCACCCAAGAATCTCCACTGAATTTGGGATAAAACGGGACAAATTTCAGGTCAAACGGATGAGTATTCACCCACGAAAAAAATCAAACAGTTTCACACACAGACGAACCTTCCTTTCTGCCCTGGCAGTGACGAACAAAAAATTTATTGCCAATCCTGTGGGACGAATCTGGGGCTCAAACCTCAGCCAAAACTCAACAGACACAGTGACGAGTGTCTGGTAAAAATTTCATACCAAAATACCCAAGGAGTAAGGCGCAGTGAGTCGCAGATCGAGAGTAAACAAAACCGGTTTTCCGAAAAAAAAACGTCCTGGCTTTTCTTCCCCGTATCTTCTTTCTGTGATTCGTTTATGGACGTTCCTCCTTGCCTGGGTGCAAACAACATACGAAAGTGCTTGTGTGAATTTCTTTCAGCGCAGTACGGACCCAGAATGAAATTGCAGAAATTAGGCCGAAATTTCACAAGTTTCGATAGAGGGGATAGCCTTGGTTTTTACAAAATTTCTGAAAAATTCTTCCTGAATGGTTTTTTCCTGAAATTCCACCCAAGAATCTCCACTGAATTTGGGACAAAACGGGACAAATTTCAGGTCAAACGGATGAGTATTCACCCACGAAAAAAATCAAACAGTTTCACACACAGACGAACCTTCCTTTCTGCCCTGGCAGTGACGAACAAAAAATTTATTGCCAATCCTGTGGGACGAATCTGGGGCTCAAACCTCAGCCAAAACTCAACAGACACAGTGACGAGTGTCTGGTAAAAATTTCATACCAAAATACCCAAGGAGTAAGGCGCAGTGAGTCCCAGACCGAGAGTGAACAAAACCGGTTTTCCGAAAAAAAACGTCCTGGCTTTTCTTCCCCGTATCTTCTTTTTGTGATTCGTTTATGGACGTTCCTCCTTGCCTGGGTGCAAACAACATACGAAAGTGCTTGTGTGAATTTCTTTCAGCGCAGTACGGACCCAGAAAGAAATTGCAGAAATTAGGCCGGAATTTCACAAGTTTCGGTAGAGGATAGCCTTGGCTTTTACAAAATTTCTGAAAAATTCTTCCGGAATGGTTTTTTCCTGAAATTCCACCCAAGAATCTACACTGAATTTGGGACAAAACGGGACAAATTTCAGGTCAAACGGATGAGTATTCACCCACGAAAAAAATCAAACAGTTTCACACACAGACGAACCTTCCTTTCGGCCCTGGCAGTGACGAACAAAAAATTTATTGCCAATCCTGTGGGACGAATCTGGGGCTCAAACCTCAGCCAAAACTCAACAGACGCAGTGACGAGTGTCTGGTAAAAATTTCATACCAAAATACCCAAGGAGTAAGGCGCAGTGAGTCCCAGATCGAGAGTAAACAAAACCGGTTTTCCGAAAAAAAAACGTCCTGGCTTTTCTTCCCCGTATCTTCTTTTTGTGATTCGTTTATGGACGTTCCTCCTTGCCTTGGTGCAAACAACATAGGAAAGTGCTTGTGTGAATTTCTTTCAGCGCAGTACGGACCCATAATGAAATTGCAGAAATTAGGCCGAAATTTCACTAGTTTCGATAGAGGGGATAGCCTTGGTTTTTACAAAATTTCTGAAAAATTCTTCCGGAATGGTTTTTTCCTGAAATTCCACCCAAGAATCTACACTGAATTTGGGACAAAACGGGACAAATTTCAGGTCAAACGGATGAGTATTCACCCACGAAAAAAATCAAACAGTTTCACACACAGACGAACCTTCCTTTCTGCCCTGGCAGTGACGAACAAAAAATTTATTGCCAATCCTGTGGGACGAATCTGGGGCTCAAACCTCAGCCAAAACTCAACAGACACAGTGACGAGTGTCTGGTAAAAATTTCAGACCAAAATACCCAAGGAGTAAGGCGCAGTGAGTCCCAGACCGAGAGTGAACAAAACCGGTTTTCCGAAAAAAAAACGTCCTGGCTTTTCTTCCCCGTAGCTTCTTTCTGTGATTCGTATATGGACGTTCCTCCTTGCCTGGGTGCAAACAACATACGAAAGTGCTTGTGTGAATTTCTTTCAGCGCAGTACGGACCCAGAATGAAATTGCAGAAATTAGGCCGAAATTTCACAAGTTTCGATAGAGGGGATAGCCTTGGTTTTTACAAAATTTCTGAAAAATTCTTCCTGAATGGTTTTTTCCTGAAATTCCACCCAAGAATCTCCACTGAATTTGGGACAAACGAACAAAAAATTTATTGCCAATCCTGTGGGACGAATCTGGGGCTCAAACCTCAGCCAATTCAGACCAAAATACCCAAGGAGTAAGGCGCAGTGAGTCCCAGACCGAGAGTGAACAAAACCGGTTCCGAAAACAATACGTCCTGGCTTTTCTTCGCCGTATCTTCTTTTTGTGATTCGTTTATGGACGTTCCTCCTTGCCTGGGTGCAAACAACATACGAAAGTGCTTGTGTGAATTTCTTTCAGCGCAGTACGGACCCAGAATGAAATTGCAGAAATTAGGCCGAAATTTCACAAGTTTCGATAGAGGGGATAGCCTTGGTTTTTACAAAATTTCTGAAAAATTCTTCCTGAATGGTTTTTTCCTGAAATTCCACCCAAGAATCTCCACTGAATTTGGGACAAAACGGGACAAATTTCAGGTCAAACGGATGAGTATTCACCCACGAAAAAAATCAAACAGTTTCACACACAGACGAACCTTCCTTTCTGCCCTGGCAGTGACGAACAAAAAATTTATTGCCAATCCTGTGGGACGAATCTGGGGCTCAAACCTCAGCCAAAACTCAACAGACACAGTGACGAGTGTCTGGTAAAAATTTCATACCAAAATACCCAAGGAGTAAGGCGCAGTGAGTCCCAGACCGAGAGTGAACAAAACCGGTTTTCCGAAAAAAAACGTCCTGGCTTTTCTTCCCCGTATCTTCTTTTTGTGATTCGTTTATGGACGTTCCTCCTTGCCTGGGTGCAAACAACATACGAAAGTGCTTGTGTGAATTTCTTTCAGCGCAGTACGGACCCAGAAAGAAATTGCAGAAATTAGGCCGGAATTTCACAAGTTTCGGTAGAGGATAGCCTTGGCTTTTACAAAATTTCTGAAAAATTCTTCCGGAATGGTTTTTTCCTGAAATTCCACCCAAGAATCTACACTGAATTTGGGACAAAACGGGACAAATTTCAGGTCAAACGGATGAGTATTCACCCACGAAAAAAATCAAACAGTTTCACACACAGACGAACCTTCCTTTCGGCCCTGGCAGTGACGAACAAAAAATTTATTGCCAATCCTGTGGGACGAATCTGGGGCTCAAACCTCAGCCAAAACTCAACAGACGCAGTGACGAGTGTCTGGTAAAAATTTCATACCAAAATACCCAAGGAGTAAGGCGCAGTGAGTCCCAGATCGAGAGTAAACAAAACCGGTTTTCCGAAAAAAAAACGTCCTGGCTTTTCTTCCCCGTATCTTCTTTTTGTGATTCGTTTATGGACGTTCCTCCTTGCCTTGGTGCAAACAACATAGGAAAGTGCTTGTGTGAATTTCTTTCAGCGCAGTACGGACCCATAATGAAATTGCAGAAATTAGGCCGAAATTTCACAAGTTTCGATAGAGGGGATAGCCTTGGTTTTTACAAAATTTCTGAAAAATTCTTCCGGAATGGTTTTTTCCTGAAATTCCACCCAAGAATCTACACTGAATTTGGGACAAAACGGGACAAATTTCAGGTCAAACGGATGAGTATTCACCCACGAAAAAAATCAAACAGTTTCACACACAGACGAACCTTCCTTTCTGCCCTGGCAGTGACGAACAAAAAATTTATTGCCAATCCTGTGGGACGAATCTGGGGCTCAAACCTTAGCCAAAACTCAACAGACACAGTGACGAGTGTCTGGTAAAAATTTCAGACCAAAATACCCAAGGAGTAAGGCGCAGTGAGTCCCAGACCGAGAGTGAACAAAACCGGTTTTCCGAAAAAAAAACGTCCTGGCTTTTCTTCCCCGTAGCTTCTTTCTGTGATTCGTTTATGGACGTTCCTCCTTGCCTGGGTGCAAACAACATACGAAAGTGCTTGTGTGAATTTCTTTCAGCGCAGTACGGACCCAGAATGAAATTGCAGAAATTAGGCCGAAATTTCACAAGTTTCGATAGAGGGGATAGCCTTGGTTTTTACAAAATTTCTGAAAAATTCTTCCTGAATGGTTTTTTCCTGAAATTCCACCAAAGAATCTCCACTGAATTTGGGACAAACGAACAAAAAATTTATTGCCAATCCTGTGGGACGAATCTGGGGCTCAAACCTCAGCCAATTCAGACCAAAATACCCAAGGAGTAAGGCGCAGTGAGTCCCAGACCGAGAGTGAACAAAACCGGTTCCGAAAACAATACGTCCTGGCTTTTCTTCCCCGTATCTTCTTTTTGTGATTCGTTTATGGACGTTCCTCCTTGCCTGGGTGCAAACAACATACGAAAGTGCTTGTGTGAATTTCTTTCAGCGCAGTACGGACCCAGAAAGAAATTGCAGAAATTAGGCCGGAATTTCACAAGTTTCGGTAGAGGATAGCCTTGGCTTTTACAAAATTTCTGAAAAATTCTTCCGGAATGGTTTTTTCCTGAAATTCCACCCAAGAATCTACACTGAATTTGGGACAAAACGGGACAAATTTCAGGTCAAACGGATGAGTATTCACCCACGAAAAAAATCAAACAGTTTCACACACAGACGAACCTTCCTTTCTGCCCTGGCAGTGACGAACAAAAAATTTATTGCCAATCCTGTGGGACGAATCTGGGGCTCAAACCTCAGCCAAAACTCAACAGACACAGTGACGAGTGTCTGGTAAAAATTTCAGACCAAAATACCCAAGGAGTAAGGCGCAGTGAGTCCCAGACCGAGAGTGAACAAAACCGGTTTTCCGAAAAAAAACGTCCTGGCTTTTCTTCCCCGTATCTTCTTTTTGTGATTCGTTTATGGACGTTCCTCCTTGCCTGGGTGCAAACAACATACGAAAGTGCTTGTGTGAATTTCTTTCAGCGCAGTACGGACCCAGAAAGAAATTGCAGAAATTAGGCCGGAATTTCACAAGTTTCGGTAGAGGATAGCCTTGGCTTTTACAAAATTTCTGAAAAATTCTTCCGGAATGGTTTTTTCCTGAAATTCCACCCAAGAATCTACACTGAATTTGGGACAAAACGGGACAAATTTCAGGTCAAACGGATGAGTATTCACCCACGAAAAAAATCAAACAGTTTCACACACAGACGAACCTTCCTTTCAGCCCTGGCAGTGACGAACAAAAAATTTATTGCCAATCCTGTGGGACAAATCTGGGGCTCAAACGTCAGCCAAATCTCAACAGACACAGTGACGAGTGTCTGGTAAAAATTTCAGACCAAAATACCCAAGGAGTAAGGCGCAGTGAGTCCCAGATCGAGAGTAAACAAAACCGGTTTTCCAAAAAAAAACGTCCTGGCTTTTCTTCCCCGTATCTTCTTTTTGTGATTCGTTTATGGACGTTCCTCCTTGCCTGGGTGCAAACAACATACGAAAGTGCTTGTGTGAATTTCTTTCAACGCAGTACGGACCCAGAATGAAATTGCAGAAATTAGGCCGGAATTTCACAAGTTTCGGTAGAGGATAGCCTTGGCTTTTACAAAATTTCTGAAAAATTCTTCCGGAATGGTTTTTTCCTGAAATTCCACCCAAGAATCTACACTGAATTTGGGACAAAACGGGACAAATTTCAGGTCAAACGGATGAGTATTCACCCACGAAAAAAATCAAACAGTTTCACACACAGACGAACCTTCCTTTCTGCCCTGGCAGTGACGAACAAAAAATTTATTGCCAATCCTGTGGGACGAATCTGGGGCTCAAACCTCAGCCAAAACTCAACAGACACAGTGACGAGTGTCTGGTAAAAATTTCATACCAAAATACCCAAGGAGTAAGGCGCAGTGAGTCCCAGACCGAGAGTGAACAAAACCGGTTTTCCGAAAAAAAACGTCCTGGCTTTTCTTCCCCGTATCTTCTTTTTGTGATTCGTTTATGGACGTTCCTCCTTGCCTGGGTGCAAACAACATACGAAAGTGCTTGTGTGAATTTCTTTCAACGCAGTACGGACCCAGAATGAAATTGCAGAAATTAGGCCGGAATTTCACAAGTTTCGGTAGAGGATAGCCTTGGGTTTTACAAAATTTCTGAAAAATTCTTCCGGAATGGTTTTTTCCTGAAATTCCACCCAAGAATCTACACTGAATTTGGGACAAAACGGGACAAATTTCAGGTCAAACGGATGAGTATTCACCCACGAAAAAAATCAAACAGTTTCACACACAGACGAACCTTCCTTTCAACCGTGGCAGTGACGAACAAAAAATTTATTGCTAATCCTGTGGGACAAATCTGGGGCTCAAACCTTAGCCAAATCTCAACAGACACAGTGACGAGTGTCTGGTAAAAATTTCAGACCAAAATACCCAAGGAGTAAGGCGCAGTGAGTCCCAGACCGGGAGTGAACAAAACCGGTTTTCCGAAAACAAAACGTCCTGGCTTTTCTTCCCCGTATCTTCTTTTTGTGATTTGTTTATGGACGTTCCTCCTTGCCTTGGTGCAAACAACATACGAAAGTGCTTGTATGAATTTCTTTCAGCGCAGTACGGACCCAGAATGAAATTGCAGAAATTAGGCCGAAATTTCACAAGTTTCGATAGAGGGGATAGCCTTGGTTTTTACAAAATTTCTGAAAAATTCTTCCTGAATGGTTTTTTCCTGAAATTCCACCCAAGAATCTACACTGAATTTGGGACAAAACGGGACAAATTTCAGGTCAAACGGATGAGTATTCACCCACGAAAAAAATCAAACAGTTTCACACACAGACGAACCTTCCTTTCTGCCCTGGCAGTGACGAACAAAAAATTTATTGCCAATCCTGTGGGACGAATCTGGGGCTCAAACCTCAGCCAAAACTCAACAGACACAGTGACGAGTGTCTGGTAAAAATTTCATACCAAAATACCCAAGGAGTAAGGCGCAGTGAGTCCCAGATCGAGAGTAAACAAAACCGGTTTTCCGAAAAAAAAACGTCCTGGCTTTTCTTCCCCGTATCTTCTTTTTGTGATTCGTTTATGGACGTTACTCCTTGCCTTGGTGCAAACAACATACGAAAGTGCTTGTGTGAATTTCTTTCAGCGCAGTACGGACCCAGAATGAAATTGCAGAAATTAGGCCGAAATTTCACAAGTTTCGATAGAGGGGATAGCCTTGGTTTTTACAAAATTTCTGAAAAATTCTTCCGGAATGGTTTTTTCCTGAAATTCCACCCAAGAATCTACACTGAATTTGGGACAAAACGGGACAAATTTCAGGTCAAACGGATGAGTATTCACCCACGAAAAAAATCAAACAGTTTCACACACAGACGAACCTTCCTTTCTGCCCTGGCAGTGACGAACAAAAAATTTATTGCCAATCCTGTGGGACGAATCTGGGGCTCAAACCTCAGCCAAAACTCAACAGACACAGTGACGAGTGTCTGGTAAAAATTTCATACCAAAATACCCAAGGAGTAAGGCGCAGTGAGTCCCAGACCGAGAGTGAACAAAACCGGTTTTCCGAAAAAAAAACGTCCTGGCTTTTCTTCCCCGTAGCTTCTTTCTGTGATTCGTTTATGGACGTTCCTCCTTGCCTGGGTGCAAACAACATACGAAAGTGCTTGTGTGAATTTCTTTCAGCGCAGTACGGACCCAGAATGAAATTGCAGAAATTAGGCCGAAATTTCACAAGTTTCGATAGAGGGGAGAGCCTTGGTTTTTACAAAATTTCTGAAAAATTCTTCCGGAATGGTTTTTTCCTGAAATTCCACCCAAGAATCTACACTGAATTTGGGACAAAACGGGACAAATTTCAGGTCAAACGGATGAGTATTCACCCACGAAAAAAATCAAACAGTTTCACACACAGACGAACCTTCCTTTCAGCCCTGGCAGTGACGAACAAAAAATTTATTGCCAATCCTGTGGGACGAATATGAGGCTCAAACCTCAGCCAAAACGTCCTGGCTTTTCTTCCCCGTATCTTCTTTTTGTGATTCGTTTATGGACGTTCCTCCTTGCCTGGGTGCAAACAACTTACGAAAGTGCTTGTGTGAATTTCTTTCAGCGCAGTACGGACCCAGAATGAAATTGCAGAAATTAGGCCGGAATTTCACAAGTTTCGGTAGAGGATAGCCTTGGTTTTTACAAAATTTCTGAAAAATTCTTCCGGAATGGTTTTTTCCTGAAATTCCACCCAAGAATCTCCACTGAATTTGGGACGAAACGGGACAAATTTAAGGTCAAACGGATGAGTATTCACCCACGAAAAAAATCAAACAGTTTCACACACAGACGAACCTTCCTTTCAGCCCTGGCAGTGACGAACAAAAAATTTATTGCCAATCCTGTGGGACGAATATGGGGCTCAAACCTCAGCCAAAACTCAACAGACACAGTGACGAGTGTCTGGTAAAAATTTCATACCAAAATACCCAAGGAGTAAGGCGCAGTGAGTCCCAGACCCAGAGTGAACAAAACCGGTTTTCCGAAAACAAAACGTCCTGGCTTTTCTTCCCCGTATCTTCTTTTTGTGATTCGTTTATGGACGTTCCTCCTTGCCTGGGTGCAAACAACATACGAAAGTGCTTGTGTGAATTTCTTTCAGCGCAGTACGGACCCAGAATGAAATTGCAGAAATTAGGCCGGAATTTCACAAGTTTCGGTAGAGGATAGCCTTGGTTTTTACAAAATTTCTGAAAAATTCTTCCGGAATGGTTTTTTCCTGAAATTCCACCCAAGAATCTCCACTGAATTTGGGACGAAACGGGACAAATTTCAGGTCAAACGGATGAGTATTCACCCACGAAAAAAATCAAGCAGTTTCACACACAGACGAACCTTCCTTTCAGCCCTGGCAGTGACGAACAAAAAATTTATTGCCAATCCTGTGGGACGAATATGAGGCTCAAACCTCAGCCAAAACGTCTTGGCTTTTCTTCCCCGTATCTTCTTTTTGTGATTCGTTTATGGACGTTCCTCCTTGCCTGGGTGCAAACAACATACGAAAGTGCTTGTGTGAATTTCTTTCAGCGCAGTACGGACCCAGAATGAAATTGCAGAAATTAGGCCGGAATTTCACAAGTTTCGGTAGAGGATAGCCTTGGTTTTTACAAAATTTCTGAAAAATTCTTCCGGAATGGTTTTTTCCTGAAATTCCACCCAAGAATCTCCACTGAATTTGGGACGAAACGGAACAAATTTCAGGTCAAACGGATGAGTATTCACCCACGAAAAAAAATCAAACAGTTTCACACACAGACGAACCTTCCTTTCAGCCCTGGCAGTGACGAACAAAAAATTTATTGCCAATCCTGTGGGACGAATATGAGGTTCAAACCTCAGCCAAAACGTCCTGGCTTTTCTTCCCCGTATCTTCTTTTTGTGATTCGTTTATGGACGTTCCTCCTTGCCTGGGTGCAAACAACATACGAAAGTGCTTGTGTGAATTTCTTTCAGCGCAGTACGGACCCAGAATGAAATTGCAGAAATTAGGCCGGAATTTCACAAGTTTCGGTAGAGGATAGCCTTGGTTTTTACAAAATTTCTGAAAAGTTCTTCCGGAATGGTTTTTTCCTGAAATTCCACCCAAGAATCTCCACTGAATTTGGGACGAAACGGGACAAATTTCAGGTCAAACGGATGAGTATTCACCCACGAAAAAAATCAAACAGTTTCACACACAGACGAACCTTCCTTTCAGCCCTGGCAGTGACGAACAAAAAATTTATTGCCAATCCTGTGGGACGAATATGAGGCTCAAACCTCAGCCAAAACGTCCTGGCTTTTCTTCCCCGTATCTTCTTTTTGTGATTCGTTTATGGACGTTCCTCCTTGCCTGGGTGCAAACAACATACGAAAGTGCTTGTGTGAATTTCTTTCAGCGCAGTACGGACCCAGAATGAAATTACAGAAATTAGGCCGGAATTTCACAAGTTTCGGTAGAGGATAGCCTTGGTTTTTACAAAATTTCTGAAAAATTCTTCCGGAATGGTTTTTTCCTGAAATTCCACCCAAGAATCTCCACTGAATTTGGGACGAAACGGGACAAATTTCAGGTCAAACGGATGAGTATTCACCCACGAAAAAAATCAAACAGTTTCACACACAGACGAACCTTCCTTTCAGCCCTGGCAGTGACGAACAAAAAATTTATTGCCAATCCTGTGGGACGAATATGGGGCTCAAACCTCAGCCAAAACTCAACAGACACAGTGACGAGTGTCTGGTAAAAATTTCATACCAAAATACCCAAGGAGTAAGGCGCAGTGAGTCCCAGACCCAGAGTGAACAAAACCGGTTTTCCGAAAACAAAACGTCCTGGCTTTTCTTCCCCGTATCTTCTTTTTGTGATTCGTTTATGGACGTTCCTCCTTGCCTGGGTGCAAACAACATACGAAAGTGCTTGTGTGAATTTCTTTCAGCGCAGTACGGACCCAGAATGAAATTGCAGAAATTAGGCCGGAATTTCACAAGTTTCGGTAGAGGATAGCCTTGGTTTTTACAAAATTTCTGAAAAATTCTTCCGGAATGGTTTTTTCCTGAAATTCCACCCAAGAATCTCCACTGAATTTGGGACGAAACGGGACAAATTTCAGGTGAAACGGATGAGTATTCACCCACGAAAAAAATCAAGCAGTTTCACACACAGACGAACCTTCCTTTCAGCCCTGGCAGTGACGAACAAAAAATTTATTGCCAATCCTGTGGGACGAATATGAGGCTCAAACCTCAGCCAAAACGTCTTGGCTTTTCTTCCCCGTATCTTCTTTTTGTGATTCGTTTATGGACGTTCCTCCTTGCCTGGGTGCAAACAACATACGAAAGTGCTTGTGTGAATTTCTTTCAGCGCAGTACGGACCCAGAATGAAATTGCAGAAATTAGGCCGGAATTTCACAAGTTTCGGTAGAGGATAGCCTTGGGTTTTACAAAATTTCTGAAAAATTCTTCCGGAATGGTTTTTTCCTGAAATTCCACCCAAGAATCTCCACTGAATTTGGGACGAAACGGGACAAATTTCAGGTCAAACGGATGAGTATTCACCCACGAAAAAAATCAAACAGTTTCACACACAGACGAACCTTCCTTTCAGCCCTGGCAGTGACGAACAAAAAATTTATTGCCAATCCTGTGGGACGAATATGAGGCTCAAACCTCAGCCAAAACGTCCTGGCTTTTCTTCCCCGTATCTTCTTTTTGTGATTCGTTTATGGACGTTCCTCCTTGCCTGGGTGCAAACAACATACGAAAGTGCTTGTGTGAATTTCTTTCAGCGCAGTACGGACCCAGAATGAAATTGCAGAAATTAGGCCGGAATTTCACAAGTTTCGGTAGAGGATAGCCTTGGTTTTTACAAAATTTCTGAAAAGTTCTTCCGGAATGGTTTTTTCCTGAAATTCCACCCAAGAATCTCCACTGAATTTGGGACGAAACGGGACAAATTTCAGGTCAAACGGATGAGTATTCACCCACGAAAAAAATCAAACAGTTTCACACACAGACGAACCTTCCTTTCAGCCCTGGCAGTGACGAACAAAAAATTTATTGCCAATCCTGTGGGACGAATATGAGGCTCAAACCTCAGCCAAAACGTCCTGGCTTTTCTTCCCCGTATCTTCTTTTTGTGATTCGTTTATGGACGTTCCTCCTTGCCTGGGTGCAAACAACATACGAAAGTGCTTGTGTGAATTTCTTTCAGCGCAGTACGGACCCAGAATGAAATTACAGAAATTAGGCCGGAATTTCACAAGTTTCGGTAGAGGATAGCCTTGGTTTTTACAAAATTTCTGAAAAATTCTTCCGGAATGGTTTTTTCCTGAAATTCCACCCAAGAATCTCCACTGAATTTGGGACGAAACGGGACAAATTTCAGGTCAAACGGATGAGTATTCACCCACGAAAAAAATCAAACAGTTTCACACACAGACGAACCTTCCTTTCAGCCCTGGCAGTGACGAACAAAAAATTTATTGCCAATCCTGTGGGACGAATATGGGGCTCAAACCTCAGCCAAAACTCAACAGACACAGTGACGAGTGTCTGGTAAAAATTTCATACCAAAATACCCAAGTAGTAAGGCGCAGTGAGTCCCAGACCCAGAGTGAACAAAACCGGTTTTCCAAAAACAAAACGTCCTGGCTTTTCTTCCCCGTATCTTCTTTTTGTGATTCGTTTATGGACGTTCCTCCTTGCCTGGGTGCAAACAACATACGAAAGTGCTTGTGTGAGTTTCTTTCAACGCAGTACGGACCCAGAATGAAATTGCAGAAATTAGGCCGGAATTTCACAAGTTTCGGTAGAGGATAGCCTTGGTTTTTACAAAATTTCTGAAAAATTCTTCCGGAATGGTTTTTTCCTGAAATTCCACCCAAGAATCTCCACTGAATTTGGGACGAAACGGGACAAATTTCAGGTCAAACGGATGAGTATTCACCCACGAAAAAAATCAAACAGTTTCACACACAGACGAACCTTCCTTTCAGCCCTGGCAGTGACGAACAAAAAATTTATTGCCAATCCTGTGGGACGAATCTGGGGCTCAAACCTCAGCCAAAACTCAACAGACACAGTGACGAGTGTCTGGTAAAAATTTCAGACCAAAATACCCAAGGAGTAAGGCGCAGTGAGTCCCAGACCGAGAGTGAACAAAACCGGTTTTCCGAAAACAAAACGTCCTGGCTTTTCTTCCCCGTATCTTCTTTTTGTGATTCGTTTATGGACGTTCCTCCTTGCCTGGGTGCAAACAACATACGAAAGTGCTTGTGTGAATTTCTTTCAGCGCAGTACGGACCCAGAATGAAATTGCAGAAATTAGGTCGGAATTTCACAAGTTTCGGTAGAGGATAGCCTTGGTTTTTACAAAATTTCTGAAAAATTCTTCCGGAATGGTTTTTTCCTGAAATTCCACCCAGGAATCTCCACTGAATTTGGGACGAAACGGGACAAATTTCAGGTCAAACGGATGAGTATTCACCCACGAAAAAAATCAAACAGTTTCACACACAGACGAACCTTCCTTTCAGCCCTGGCAGTGACGAACAAAAAATTTATTGCCAATCCTGTGGGACGAATATGAGGCTCAAACCTCAGCCAAAACGTCCTGGCTTTTCTTCCCCGTATCTTCTTTTTGTGATTCGTTTATGGACGTTCCTCCTTGCCTGGGTGCAAACAACATACGAAAGTGCTTGTGTGAATTTCTTTCAGCGCAGTACGGACCCAGAATGAAATTGCAGAAATTAGGCCGGAATTTCACAAGTTTCGGTAGAGGATAGCCTTGGTTTTGACAACATTTCTGACAAATTCTTCCGGAATGGTTTTTTCCTGAAATTCCACCCAAGAATCTCCACTGAATTTGGGACGAAACGGGACAAATTTCAGGTCAAACGGATGAGTATTCACCCACGAAAAAAATCAAACAGTTTCACACACAGACGAACCTTCCTTTCAGCCCTGGCAGTGACGAACAAAAAATTTATTGCCAATCCTGTGGGACGAATCTGGGGCTCAAACCTCAGCCAAAACTCAACAGACACAGTGACGAGTGTCTGGTAAAAATTTCAGACCAAAATACCCAAGGAGTAAGGCGCAGTGAGTCCCAGACCGAGAGTGAACAAAACCGGTTTTCCGAAAACAAAACGTCCTGGCTTTTCTTCCCCGTATCTTCTTTTTGTGATTCGTTTATGGACGTTCCTCCTTGCCTGGGTGCAAACAACATACGAAAGTGCTTGTGTGAATTTCTTTCAGCGCAGTACGGACCCAGAATGAAATTGCAGAAATTAGGTCGGAATTTCACAAGTTTCGGTAGAGGATAGCCTTGGTTTTTACAAAATTTCTGAAAAATTCTTCCGGAATGGTTTTTTCCTGAAATTCCACCCAGGAATCTCCACTGAATTTGGGACGAAACGGGACAAATTTCAGGTCAAACGGATGAGTATTCACCCACGAAAAAAATCAAACAGTTTCACACACAGACGAACCTTCCTTTCAGCCCTGGCAGTGACGAACAAAAAATTTATTGCCAATCCTGTGGGACGAATATGAGGCTCAAACCTCAGCCAAAACGTCCTGGCTTTTCTTCCCCGTATCTTCTTTTTGTGATTCGTTTATGGACGTTCCTCCTTGCCTGGGTGCAAACAACATACGAAAGTGCTTGTGTGAATTTCTTTCAGCGCAGTACGGACCCAGAATGAAATTGCAGAAATTAGGCCGGAATTTCACAAGTTTCGGTAGAGGATAGCCTTGGTTTTGACAACATTTCTGAAAAATTCTTCCGGAATGGTTTTTTCCTGAAATTCCACCCAAGAATCTCCACTGAATTTGGGACGAAACGGGACAAATTTCAGGTCAAACGGATGAGTATTCACCCACGAAAAAAATCAAACAGTTTCACACACAGACGAACCTTCCTTTCAGCCCTGGCAGTGACGAACAAAAAATTTATTGCCAATCCTGTGGGACGAATCTGGGGCTCAAACCTCAGCCAAAACTCAACAGACACAGTGACGAGTGTCTGGTAAAAATTTCATACCAAAATACCCAAGGAGTAAGGCGCAGTGAGTCCCAGACCGAGAGTGAACAAAACCGGTTTTCCGAAAACAAAACGTCCTGGCTTTTCTTCCCCGTATCTTCTTTTTGTGATTCGTTTATGGACGTTCCTCCTTGCCTGGGTGCAAACAACATACGAAAGTGCTTGTGTGAATTTCTTTCAGCGCAGTACGGACCCAGAATGAAATTACAGAAATTAGGCCGGAATTTCACAAGTTTCGGTAGAGGATAGCCTTGGTTTTTACAAAATTTCTGAAAAATTCTTCCGGAATGGTTTTTTCCTGAAATTCCACCCAAGAATCTCCACTGAATTTGGGACGAAACGGGACAAATTTCAGGTCAAACGGATGAGTATTCACCCACGAAAAAAATCAAACAGTTTCACACACAGACGAACCTTCCTTTCAGCCCTGGCAGTGACGAACAAAAAATTTATTGCCAATCCTGTGGGACGAATATGGGGCTCAAACCTCAGCCAAAACGTCCTGGCTTTTCTTCCCCGTATCTTCTTTTTGTGATTCGTTTATGGACGTTCCTCCTTGCCTGGGTGCAAACAACATACGAAAGTGCTTGTGTGAATTTCTTTCAGCGCAGTACGGACCCAGAATGAAATTGCAGAAATTAGGCCGGAATTTCACAAGTTTCGGTAGAGGATAGCCTTGGTTTTTACAAAATTTCTGAAAAATTCTTCCGGAATGGTTTTTTCCTGAAATTCCACCCAAGAATGTCCACTGAATTTGGGACGAAACGGGACAAATTTCAGGTCAAACGGATGAGTATTCACCCACGAAAAAAATCAAGCAGTTTCACACACAGACGAACCTTCCTTTCAGCCCTGGCAGTGACGAACAAAAAATTTATTGCCAATCCTGTGGGACGAATCTGGGGCTCAAACCTCAGCCAAAACTCAACAGACACAGTGACGAGTGTCTGGTAAAAATTTCATACCAAAATACCCAAGGAGTAAGGCGCAGTGAGTCCCAGACCGAGAGTGAACAAAACCGGTTTTCCGAAAACAAAACGTCCTGGCTTTTCTTCCCCGTATCTTCTTTTTGTGATTCGTTTATGGACGTTCCTCCTTGCCTGGGTGCAAACAACATACGAAAGTGCTTGTGTGAATTTCTTTCAGCGCAGTACGGACCCAGAATGAAATTGCAGAAATTAGGCCGGAATTTCACAAGTTTCGGTAGAGGATAGCCTTGGTTTTTACAAAATTTCTGAAAAATTCTTCCGGAATGGTTTTTTCCTGAAATTTCCACCCAAGAATCTCCACTGAATTTGGGACGAAACGGGACAAATTTCAGGTCAAACGGATGAGTATTCACCCACGAAAAAAATCAAGCAGTTTCACACACAGACGAACCTTCCTTTCAGCCCTGGCAGTGACGAACAAAAAATTTATTGCCAATCCTGTGGGACGAATATGGGGCTCAAACCTCAGCCAAAACGTCCTGGCTTTTCTTCCCCGTATCTTCATTTTGTGATTCGTTTATGAACGTTCCTCCTTGCCTGGGTGCAAACAACATACGAAAGTGCTTGTGTGAATTTCTTTCAGCGCAGTACGGACCCAGAATGAAATTGCAGAAATTAGGCCGGAATTTCACAAGTTTCGGTAGAGGATAGCATTGGTTTTTACAAAATTTCTGAAAAATTCTTCCGGAATGGTTTTTTCATGAAATTCCACCCAAGAATCTCCACTGAATTTGGGACGAAACGGGACAAATTTCAGGACAAACGGATGAGTATTCACCCACGAAAAAAATCAAACAGTTTCACACACAGACGAACCTTCCTTTCAGCCCTGGCAGTGACGAACAAAAAATTTATTGCCAATCCTGTGGGACGAATATGGGGCTCAAACCTCAGCCAAAACGTCCTGGCTTTTCTTCCCCGTATCTTCTTTTTGTGATTCGTTTATGGACGTTCCTCCTTGCCTGGTTGCAAACAACATACGAAAGTGCTTGTGTGAATTTCTTTCAGCGCAGTACGGACCCAGAATGAAATTGCAGAAATTAGGCCGGAATTTCACAAGTTTCGGTAGAGGATAGCCTTGGTTTTTACAAAATTTCTGAAAAATTCTTCCGGAATGGTTTTTTCCTGAAATTCCACCCAAGAATCTCCACTGAATTTGGGACGAAACGGGACAAATTTCAGGACAAACGGATGAGTATTCACCCACGAAAAAAATCAAACAGTTTCACACACAGACGAACCTTCCTTTCAGCCCTGGCAGTGACGAACAAAAAATTTATTGCCAATCCTGTGGGACGAATATGGGGCTCAAACCTCAGCCAAAACGTCCTGGCTTTTCTTCCCCGTATCTTCTTTTTGTGATTCGTTTATGGACGTTCCTCCTTGCCTGGGTGCAAACAACATACGAAAGTGCTTGTGTGAATTTCTTTCAGCGCAGTACGGACCCAGAATGAAATTGCAGAAATTAGGCCGGAATTTCACAAGTTTCGGTAGAGGATAGCCTTGGTTTTTACAAAATTTCTGAAAAATTCTTCCGGAATGGTTTTTTCCTGAAATTTCCACCCAAGAATCTCCACTGAATTTGGGACGAAACGGGACAAATTTCAGGTCAAACGGATGAGTATTCACCCACGAAAAAAATCAAACAGTTTCACACACAGACGAACCTTCCTTTCAGCCCTGGCAGTGACGAACAAAAAATTTATTGCCAATCCTGTGGGAGGAATCAGGGGCTCAAACCTCAGCCAAAACTCAACAGACACAGTGACGAGTGTCTGGTAAAAATTTCATACCAAAATACCCAAGGAGTAAGGCGCAGTGAGTCCCAGACTGAGAGTGAACAAAACCGGTTTTCCGAAAACAAAACGTCCTGGCTTTTCTTCCCCGTATCTTCTTTTTGTGATTCGTTTATGGACGTTCCTCCTTGCCTGGGTGCAAACAACATACGAAAGTGCTTGTGTGAATTTCTTTCAGCGCAGTACGGACCCAGAATGAAATTGCAGAAATTAGGTCGGAATTTCACAAGTTTCGGTAGAGGATAGCCTTGGTTTTTATAAAATTTCTGAAAAATTCTTCCAGAATGGTTTTTTCCTGAAATTCCACCCAAGAATCTCCACTGAATTTGGGACGAAACGGGACAAATTTCAGGTCAAACGGATGAGTATTCACCCACGAAAAAAATCGAACAGTTTCACACACAGACGAACCTTCCTTTCAGCCCTGGCAGTGACGAACAAAAAATTTATTGCCAATCCTGTGGGACGAATATGGGGCTCAAACCTCAGCCAAAACGTCCTGGCTTTTCTTCCCCGTATCTTCATTTTGTGATTCGTTTATGAACGTTCCTCCTTGCCTGGGTGCAAACAACATACGAAAGTGCTTGTGTGAATTTCTTTCAGCGCAGTACGGACCCAGAATGAAATTGCAGAAATTAGGCCGGAATTTCACAAGTTTCGGTAGAGGATAGCCTTGGTTTTTACAAAATTTCTGAAAAATTCTTCTGGAATGGTTTTTTTCCTAAAATTCCACCCAAGAATCTCCACTGAATTTGGGACAAAACGGGCAAATTTCAGGTCAAACGGATGAGTATTCACCCACGAAAAAAATCAAACAGTTTCACACACAGACGAACCTTCCTTTCAGCCCTGGCAATGACGAATAAAAAATTTATTGCCAATCCTGTGGGACGAATCTGGGGCTCAAACCTCAGCCAAAACTCAACAGACACAGTGACGAGTGTCTGGTAAAAATTTCAGACCAAAATACCCAAGGAGTAAGGCGCAGTGAGTCCCAGACCGAGAGTGAACAAAACCGGTTTTCCGAAAACAAAACGTCCTGGCTTCTCTTCCCCGTATCTTCTTTTTGTGATTCGTTTACGGACGTTCCTCCTTGCCTGGGTGCAAACAACATACGAAAGTGCTTGTGTGAATTTCTTTCAGCGCAGTACGGACCCAGAATGAAATTGCAGAAATTAGGCCGGAATTTCACAAGTTTCGGTAGAGGATAGCCTTGGTTTTTACAAAATTTCTGAAAAATTCTTCCGGAATGGTTTTTTCCTGAAATTCCACCCAAGAATCTCCACTGAATTTGGGACGAAACAGGACAAATTTCAGGACAAACGGATGAGTATTCACCCACGAAAAAAATCAAACAGTTTCACACACAGACGAACCTTCCTTTCAGCCCTGGCAGTGACGAACAAAAAATTTATTGCCAATCCTGTGGGACGAATCTGGGGCTCAAACCTCAGCCAAAACTCAACAGACACAGTGACGAGTGTCTGGTAAAAATTTCATACCAAAATACCCAAGGAGTAAGGCGCAGTGAGTCCCAGACCGAGAGTGAACAAAACCGGTTTTCCGAAAACAAAACCTCCTGGCTTTTCTTCCCCGTATCTTCTTTTTGTGATTCGTTTATGGACGTTCCTCCTTGCCTGGGTGCAAACAACATACGAAAGTGCTTGTGTGAATTTCTTTCAGCGCAGTACGGACCCAGAATGAAATTGCAGAAATTAGGTCGGAATTTCACAAGTTTCGGTAGAGGATAGCCTTGGTTTTTACAAAATTTCTGAAAAATTCTTCCGGAATGGTTTTTTCCTGAAATTTCCACCCAAGAATCTCCACTGAATTTGGGACGAAACGGGACAAATTTCAGGTCAAACGGATGAGTATTCACCCACGAAAAAAATCAAACAGTTTCACACACAGACGAACCTTCCTTTCAGCCCTGGCAGTGACGAACAAAAAATTTATTGCCAATCCTGTGGGACGAATATGGGGCTCAAACCTCAGCCAAAACGTCCTGGCTTTTCTTCCCCGTATCTTCTTTTTGTGATTCGTTTATGGACGTTCCTCCTTGCCTGGGTGCAAACAACATACGAAAGTGCTTGTGTGAATTTCTTTCAGCGCAGTACGGACCCAGAATGAAATTGCAGAAATTAGGCCGGAATTTCACAAGTTTCGGTAGAGGATAGCCTTGGTTTTTACAAAATTTCTGAAAAATTCTTCCGGAATGGTTTTTTCCTGAAATTTCCACCCAAGAATCTCCACTGAATTTGGGACGAAACGGGACAAATTTCAGGTCAAACGGATGAGTATTCACCCACGAAAAAAATCAAATAGTTTCACACACAGACGAACCTTCCTTTCAGCCCTGGCAGTGACGAACAAAAAATTTATTGCCAATCCTGTGGGACGAATATGGGGCTCAAACCTCAGCCAAAACGTCCTGGCTTTTCTTCCCCGTATCTTCTTTTTGTGATTCGTTTATGGACGTTCCTCCTTGCCTGGGTGCAAACAACATACGAAAGTGCTTGTGTGAATTTCTTTCAGCGCAGTACGGACCCAGAATGAAATTGCAGAAATTAGGCCGGAATTTCACAAGTTTCGGTAGAGGATAGCCTTGGTTTTTACAAAATTTCTGAAAATTCTTCCGGAATGGTTTTTTCCTGAAATTCCACCCAAGAATCTCCACTGAATTTGGGACGAAACGGGACAAATTTCAGGTCAAACGGATGAGTATTCACCCACGAAAAAAATCAAACAGTTTCACACACAGACGAACCTTCCTTTCAGCCCTGGCAGTGACGAACAAAAAATTTATTGCCAATCCTGTGGGACGAATATGGGGCTCAAACCTTAGCCAAAACGTCCTGGCTTTTCTTCCCCGTATCTTCTTTTTGTGATTCGTTTATGGACGTTCCTCCTTGCCTGGGTGCAAACAACATACGAAAGTGCTTGTGTGAATTTCTTTCAGCGCAGTACGGACCCAGAATGAAATTGCAGAAATTAGGCCGGAATTTCACAAGTTTCGGTAGAGGATAGCCTTGATTTTTACAAAATTTCTGAAAAATTCTTCCGGAATGGTTTTTTCCTGAAATTTCCACCCAAGAATCTCCACTGAATTTGGGACGAAACGGGACAAATTTCAGGTCAAACGGATGAGTATTCACCCACGAAAAAAATCAAACAGTTTCACACACAGACGAACCTTCCTTTCAGCCCTGGCAGTGACGAACAAAAAATTTATTGCCAATCCTGTGGGAGGAATCAGGGGCTCAAACCTCAGCCAAAACTCAACAGACACAGTGACGAGTGTCTGGTAAAAATTTCATACCAAAATACCCAAGGAGTAAGGCGCAGTGAGTCCCAGACTGAGAGTGAACAAAACCGGTTTTCCGAAAACAAAACGTCCTGGCTTTTCTTCCCCGTATCTTCTTTTTGTGATTCGTTTATGGACGTTCCTCCTTGCCTGGGTGCAAACAACATACGAAAGTGCTTGTGTGAATTTCTTTCAGCGCAGTACGGACCCAGAATGAAATTGCAGAAATTAGGTCGGAATTTCACAAGTTTCGGTAGAGGATAGCCTTGGTTTTTACAAAATTTCTGAAAAATTCTTCCAGAATGGTTTTTTCCTGAAATTCCACCCAAGAATCTCCACTGAATTTGGGACGAAACGGGACAAATTTCAGGTCAAACGGATGAGTATTCACCCACGAAAAAAATCGAACAGTTTCACACACAGACGAACCTTCCTTTCAGCCCTGGCAGTGACGAACAAAAAATTTATTGCCAATCCTGTGGGACGAATATGGGGCTCAAACCTCAGCCAAAACGTCCTGGCTTTTCTTCCCCGTATCTTCATTTTGTGATTCGTTTATGAACGTTCCTCCTTGCCTGGGTGCAAACAACATACGAAAGTGCTTGTGTGAATTTCTTTCAGCGCAGTACGGACCCAGAATGAAATTGCAGAAATTAGGCCGGAATTTCACAAGTTTCGGTAGAGGATAGCCTTGGTTTTTACAAAATTTCTGAAAAATTCTTCTGGAATGGTTTTTTTCCTAAAATTCCACCCAAGAATCTCCACTGAATTTGGGACAAAACGGGCAAATTTCAGGTCAAACGGATGAGTATTCACCCACGAAAAAAATCAAACAGTTTCACACACAGACGAACCTTCCTTTCAGCCCTGGCAATGACGAATAAAAAATTTATTGCCAATCCTGTGGGACGAATCTGGGGCTCAAACCTCAGCCAAAACTCAACAGACACAGTGACGAGTGTCTGGTAAAAATTTCAGACCAAAATACCCAAGGAGTAAGGCGCAGTGAGTCCCAGACCGAGAGTGAACAAAACCGGTTTTCCGAAAACAAAACGTCCTGGCTTCTCTTCCCCGTATCTTCTTTTTGTGATTCGTTTACGGACGTTCCTCCTTGCCTGGGTGCAAACAACATACGAAAGTGCTTGTGTGAATTTCTTTCAGCGCAGTACGGACCCAGAATGAAATTGCAGAAATTAGGCCGGAATTTCACAAGTTTCGGTAGAGGATAGCCTTGGTTTTTATAAAATTTCTGAAAAATTCTTCCGGAATGGTTTTTTCCTGAAATTCCACCCAAGAATCTCCACTGAATTTGGGACGAAACAGGACAAATTTCAGGACAAACGGATGAGTATTCACCCACGAAAAAAATCAAACAGTTTCACACACAGACGAACCTTCCTTTCAGCCCTGGCAGTGACGAACAAAAAATTTATTGCCAATCCTGTGGGACGAATCTGGGGCTCAAACCTCAGCCAAAACTCAACAGACACAGTGACGAGTGTCTGGTAAAAATTTCATACCAAAATACCCAAGGAGTAAGGCGCAGTGAGTCCCAGACCGAGAGTGAACAAAACCGGTTTTCCGAAAACAAAACCTCCTGGCTTTTCTTCCCCGTATCTTCTTTTTGTGATTCGTTTATGGACGTTCCTCCTTGCCTGGGTGCAAACAACATACGAAAGTGCTTGTGTGAATTTCTTTCAGCGCAGTACGGACCCAGAATGAAATTGCAGAAATTAGGTCGGAATTTCACAAGTTTCGGTAGAGGATAGCCTTGGTTTTTACAAAATTTCTGAAAAATTCTTCCGGAATGGTTTTTTCCTGAAATTTCCACCCAAGAATCTCCACTGAATTTGGGACGAAACGGGACAAATTTCAGGTCAAACGGATGAGTATTCACCCACGAAAAAAATCAAACAGTTTCACACACAGACGAACCTTCCTTTCAGCCCTGGCAGTGACGAACAAAAAATTTATTGCCAATCCTGTGGGACGAATATGGGGCTCAAACCTCAGCCAAAACGTCCTGGCTTTTCTTCCCCGTATCTTCTTTTTGTGATTCGTTTATGGACGTTCCTCCTTGCCTGGGTGCAAACAACATACGAAAGTGCTTGTGTGAATTTCTTTCAGCGCAGTACGGACCCAGAATGAAATTGCAGAAATTAGGCCGGAATTTCACAAGTTTCGGTAGAGGATAGCCTTGGTTTTTACAAAATTTCTGAAAAATTCTTCCGGAATGGTTTTTTCCTGAAATTTCCACCCAAGAATCTCCACTGAATTTGGGACGAAACGGGACAAATTTCAGGTCAAACGGATGAGTATTCACCCACGAAAAAAATCAAATAGTTTCACACACAGACGAACCTTCCTTTCAGCCCTGGCAGTGACGAACAAAAAATTTATTGCCAATCCTGTGGGACGAATATGGGGCTCAAACCTCAGCCAAAACGTCCTGGCTTTTCTTCCCCGTATCTTCTTTTTGTGATTCGTTTATGGACGTTCCTCCTTGCCTGGGTGCAAACAACATACGAAAGTGCTTGTGTGAATTTCTTTCAGCGCAGTACGGACCCAGAATGAAATTGCAGAAATTAGGCCGGAATTTCACAAGTTTCGGTAGAGGATAGCCTTGGTTTTTACAAAATTTCTGAAAATTCTTCCGGAATGGTTTTTTCCTGAAATTCCACCCAAGAATCTCCACTGAATTTGGGACGAAACGGGACAAATTTCAGGTCAAACGGATGAGTATTCACCCACGAAAAAAATCAAACAGTTTCACACACAGACGAACCTTCCTTTCAGCCCTGGCAGTGACGAACAAAAAATTTATTGCCAATCCTGTGGGACGAATATGGGGCTCAAACCTCAGCCAAAACGTCCTGGCTTTTCTTCCCCGTATCTTCATTTTGTGATTCGTTTATGAACGTTCCTCCTTGCCTGGGTGCAAACAACATACGAAAGTGCTTGTGTGAATTTCTTTCAGCGCAGTACGGACCCAGAATGAAATTGCAGAAATTAGGCCGGAATTTCACAAGTTTCGGTAGAGGATAGCCTTGGTTTTTACAAAATTTCTGAAAAATTCTTCCGGAATGGTTTTTTCCTGAAATTCCACCCAAGAATCTCCACTGAATTTGGGACGAAACGGGACAAATTTCAGGTCAAACGGATGAGTATTCACCCACGAAAAAAATCAAGCAGTTTCACACACAGACGAACCTTCCTTTTAGCCCTGGCAGTGACGAACAAAAAATTTATTGCCAATCCTGTGGGACGAATCTGGGGCTCAAACCTCAGCCAAAACTCAACAGACACAGTGACGAGTGTCTGGTAAAAATTTCATACCAAAATACCCAAGGAGTAAGGCGCAGTGAGTCCCAGACCGAGAGTGAACAAAACCGGTTTTCCGAAAACAAAACGTCCTGGCTTTTCTTCCCCGTATCTTCTTTTTGTGATTCGTTTATGGACGTTCCTCCTTGCCTGGGTGCAAACAACATACGAAAGTGCTTGTGTGAATTTCTTTCAGCGCAGTACGGACCCAGAATGAAATTACAGAAATTAGGTCGGAATTTCACAAGTTTCGGTAGAGGATAGCCTTGGTTTTTACAAAATTTCTGAAAAATTCTTCCGGAATGGTTTATTCCTGAAATTTCCACCCAAGAATCTCCACTGAATTTGGGACGAAACGGGACAAATTTCAGGTCAAACGGATGAGTATTCACCCACGAAAAAAATCAAACAGTTTCACACA
Source organism: Phaseolus vulgaris (assembly GCF_051622355.1). Classification (NCBI taxonomy): domain Eukaryota; kingdom Viridiplantae; phylum Streptophyta; class Magnoliopsida; order Fabales; family Fabaceae; genus Phaseolus; species Phaseolus vulgaris. The sequence goes on from NC_143504.1 coordinate 364,410, forward strand.
CAGACGAACCTTCCTTTCAGCCCTGGCAGTGACGAACAAAAAATTTATTGCCAATCCTGTGGGACGAATATGGGGCTCAAACCTCAGCCAAAACGTCCTGGCTTTTCTTCCCCGTATCTTCTTTTTGTGATTCGTTTATGGACGTTCCTCCTTGCCTGGGTGCAAACAACATACGAAAGTGCTTGTGTGAATTTCTTTCAGCGCAGTACGGACCCAGAATGAAATTGCAGAAATTAGGCCGGAATTTCACAAGTTTCGGTAGAGGATAGCCTTGGTTTTTACAAAATTTCTGAAAAATTCTTCCGGAATGGTTTTTTCCTGAAATTCCACCCAAGAATCTCCACTGAATTTGGGACGAAACGGGACAAATTTCAGGTCAAACGGATGAGTATTCACCCACGAAAAAAATCAAGCAGTTTCACACACAGACGAACCTTCCTTTCAGCCCTGGCAGTGACGAACAAAAAATTTATTGCCAATCCTGTGGGACGAATATGGGGCTCAAACCTCAGCCAAAACGTCCTGGCTTTTCTTCCCCGTATCTTCATTTTGTGATTCGTTTATGAACGTTCCTCCTTGCCTGGGTGCAAACAACATACGAAAGTGCTTGTGTGAATTTCTTTCAGCGCAGTACGGACCCAGAATGAAATTGCAGAAATTAGGCCGGAATTTCACAAGTTTCGGTAGAGGATAGCATTGGTTTTTACAAAATTTCTGAAAAATTCTTCCGGAATGGTTTTTTCCTGAAATTCCACCCAAGAATCTCCACTGAATTTGGGACGAAACGGGACAAATTTCAGGACAAACGGATGAGTATTCACCCACGAAAAAAATCAAACAGTTTCACACACAGACGAACCTTCCTTTCAGCCCTGGCAGTGACGAACAAAAAATTTATTGCCAATCCTGTGGGACGAATATGGGGCTCAAACCTCAGCCAAAACGTCCTGGCTTTTCTTCCCCGTATCTTCTTTTTGTGATTCGTTTATGGACGTTCCTCCTTGCCTGGGTGCAAACAACATACGAAAGTGCTTGTGTGAATTTCTTTCAGCGCAGTACGGACCCAGAATGAAATTGCAGAAATTAGGCCGGAATTTCACAAGTTTCGGTAGAGGATAGCCTTGGTTTTTACAAAATTTCTGAAAAATTCTTCCGGAATGGTTTTTTCCTGAAATTTCCACCCAAGAATCTCCACTGAATTTGGGACGAAACGGGACAAATTTCAGGTCAAACGGATGAGTATTCACCCACGAAAAAAATCAAACAGTTTCACACACAGACGAACCTTCCTTTCAGCCCTGGCAGTGACGAACAAAAAATTTATTGCCAATCCTGTGGGACGAATATGGGGCTCAAACCTCAGCCAAAACGTCCTGGCTTTTCTTCCCCGTATCTTCATTTTGTGATTCGTTTATGAACGTTCCTCCTTGCCTGGGTGCAAACAACATACGAAAGTGCTTGTGTGAATTTCTTTCAGCGCAGTACGGACCCAGAATGAAATTGCAGAAATTAGGCCGGAATTTCACAAGTTTCGGTAGAGGATAGCATTGGTTTTTACAAAATTTCTGAAAAATTCTTCCGGAATGGTTTTTTCCTGAAATTCCACCCAAGAATCTCCACTGAATTTGGGACGAAACGGGACAAATTTCAGGACAAACGGATGAGTATTCACCCACGAAAAAAATCAAACAGTTTCACACACAGACGAACCTTCCTTTCAGCCCTGGCAGTGACGAACAAAAAATTTATTGCCAATCCTGTGGGACGAATATGGGGCTCAAACCTCAGCCAAAACGTCCTGGCTTTTCTTCCCCGTATCTTCTTTTTGTGATTCGTTTATGGACGTTCCTCCTTGCGTGGGTGCAAACAACATACGAAAGTGCTTGTGTGAATTTCTTTCAGCGCAGTACGGACCCAGAATGAAATTGCAGAAATTAGGCCGGAATTTCACAAGTTTCGGTAGAGGATAGCCTTGGTTTTTACAAAATTTCTGAAAAATTCTTCCGGAATGGTTTTTTCCTACAATTCCACCCAAGAATCTCCACTGAATTTGGGACGAAACGGGACAAATTTCAGGTCAAACGGATGAGTATTCACCCACGAAAAAAATCAAACAGTTTCACACATAGACGAACCTTCCTTTCAGCCCTGGCAGTGACGAACAAAAAATTTATTGCCAATCCTGTGGGACGAATCTGGGGCTCAAACCTCAGCCAAAACTCAACAGACACAGTGACGAGTGTCTGGTAAAAATTTCATACCAAAATACCCAAGGAGTAAGGCGCAGTGAGTCCCAGACCGAGAGTGAACAAAACCGGTTTTCCGAAAACAAAACGTCCTTGCTTCTCTTCCCCGTATCTTCTTTTTGTGATTCGTTTATGGACGTTCCTCCTTGCCTGGGTGCAAACAACATACGAAAGTGCTTGTGTGAATTTCTTTCAGCGCAGTACGGACCCATAATGAAATTGCAGAAATTAGGCCGGAATTTCACAAGTTTCGGTAGAGGATAGCCTTGGTTTTTACAAAATTTCTGAAAAATTCTTCCGGAATGGTTTTTTCCTGAAATTCCACCCAAGAATCTCCACTGAATTTGGGACGAAACGGGACAAATTTCAGGTCAAACGGATGAATATTCACCCACGAAAAAAATCAAACAGTTTCACACACAGACGAACCTTCCTTTCAGCCGTGGCAGTGACGAACAAAAAATTTATTGCCAATCCTGTGGGACGAATCTGGGGCTCAAACCTCAGCCAAAACTCAAAAGACACAGTGACGAGTGTCTGGTAAAAATTTCAGACTAAAATACCCAAAGAGTAAGGCGCAGTGAGTCCCAGACCGAGAGTGAACAAAACCAGTTTTCCGAAAACAAAACGACCTGGCTTTTCTTCCCCGTATCTTCTTTTTGTGATTCGTTTATGGACGTTCCTCCTTGCCTGGGTGCAAACAACATACGAAAGTGCTTGTGATAATTTCTTTCAGCGCAGTACGGACCCAGAATGAAATTGCAGAAATTAGGCCGGAATTTCACAAGTTTCGGTAGAGGATAGCCTCGGTTTTTACAAAATTTCTGAAAAATTCTTCCCGAATGGTTTTTTCCTGAAATTCCACCCAAGAATCTCCACTGAATTTGGGACAAAACGGGACAAATTTCAGGTCAAACGGATGAGTATTCACCCACGAAAAAAATCAAACAGTTTCACACACAGACGAACCTTCCTTTCAGCCCTGGCAGTGACGAACAAAAAATTTATTGCCAATCCTGTGGGACGAATCTGGGGCTCAAACCTCAGCCAAAACTCAACAGACACAGTGACGAGTGTCTGGTAAAAATTGCAGACCAAAATACCCAAGGAGTAAGGCGCAGTGAGTCCCAGACCGAGAGTGAACAAAACCGGTTTTCCGAAAACAAAACATCCTGGATTTTCTTCCCCGTATCTTCAATTTGTCATTCGTTTATGGACGTTCCTCCTTGCCTGGGTGCAAACAACATACGAAAGTGCTTGTGTGAATTTTTTTCAGCTCAATACAGACCCAGAATGAAATTGCAGAAATTAGGCCTGAATTTCACAGGTTTCGGTAGAGGATAGCCTTGGTTTGCACGGAATTTCTGAAAAATTCTCTCGGAATATTTTTTTCCTGAAATTCCACCCAAGAATCTCCACTGAATTTGGGACAAAACGCGACCAATTTCAGGTCAAACGGATGAGTATTCACCCATGAAAAAAATCAAACAGTTTCACACACAGACGAACCTTCCTTTCAGCCCTGGCAGTGACGAACAAAAAATTTATTGCCAATCCTGTGGGACGAATCTGGGGCTCAAACCTCAGCCAAAACTCAACAGACACAGTGACAAATGTCTGGTAAAAATTTCATACCAAAATACCCAAGGAGTAAGGCGTAGTAAGTCCCAGACCGAGAGTGAACAAAACCAGTTTTCCAAAAACAAAACGTCCTGGCTTTTCTTCCCCGTATCTTTCTTTGGTGATTCGTTTATGGACGTGCCTCCTTGCCTGGGTGCAAACAACATCCGAAAGTGCTTGTGTTAATTTTTTTAAGCTCAATACGGACCCAGAATAAAATTGCAAAAATTAGGCCGGAATTTCACACGTTTCGGTTTGGTTTGCACGGAATTTCTGAAAAATTCTCCTAGAATAGTTTTTTTCTGAAATTCCACCCAAGAATCTCCAATGAATTTGGGACAAAACGCGACAAATTTCAGGTCAAACGGATGAGTATTCACCCACGAAAAAAATCAAACAGTTTCACACACAAACGAACCTTCCTTTCGGCCCTGGCAGTGACGAATCAAAAATTTATTGCCAATCTTGTGGGACGAATCTGGGGCTCAAACCTCAGCCAAAACTCAACAGACACCGTGACGAATGTCTGGTAAAAATTTCATACCAAAATACCCAAGGAGTAAGGCGTAGTAAGTCCCAGACCGAGAGTGAACAAAACCGGTTTTCCGAAAACAAAACGTCCTGGTTTTTCTTCCCCGTATCTTCCTTTTGTGATTCGTTTACGGACGTGCCTCCTTGCCTGGGTGCAAAAAACATACGAAAGTGCTTGTGTGAATTTTTTTCAGCTCAATACGGACCCATAATGAAATTGCAGAAAATAGGCCGGAATTTCACAGGTTTCGGTATTGGATAGCCTTGGTTTGCACGGAATTTCTGAAAAATTCTCCCGGAATAGTTTTTTTCCTGAAATTCCACCCAAGAATCTCCACTGAATTTGGGACAAAACGCGACAAATTTCAGGTCAAACGGATGAGTATTCACCCACGAAAAAAATCAAACAGTTTCACACACAAACGAACCTTCCTTTCGACCCTGGCAGTGACGAATCAAAAATTTATTGTCAATCCTGTGGGACAAATCTGGGGCTCAAACCTCAGCCAAAACTCAACAGACACAGTGACGAATGTCTGGTAAAAATTTCAGACCAAAATATCCAAGGAGTAAGGGATAGTAAGTTCCAGACCGAGAGTGAACAAAACCGGTTTTCCGAAAACAAAACGTCCTGGCTTTTCTTCCCCGTATCTTCCTTTTGTGCTTCGTTTATGGACGTACCTCCTTGCCTGGGTGCAAACAACATACGACAGTGCTTGTGTGAATTTTTTTCAGCTCAATACAGACCCAGAATGAAATTGCAGAAATTAGGCCGGAATTTTACAAGGTTCGGTAGAGGATAGCCTTGGTTTGCACGGAATTTCTGAAAAATTCTCCTAGAATAGTTTTTTCCTGAAATTCCACCCAAGAATCTCCACTGAATTTGGGACAAAACGCGACAAATTTCAGGTCAAACGGATGAGTATTCACCCACGAAAAAAATGAAACAGTTTCACACACAAACGAACCTTCCTTTCGGTCCTGGCAGTGACGAATCAAAAATTTATTGCCAATCCTGTGGGACGAATCTGGAGCTCAAACCTCAGCCAAAACTCAACAGACACAGTGACGAATGTCTGGTAAAAATTTCATACCAAAATACCCAAGGAGTAAGGCGTAGTATGTCCCAGACCGAGAGTGAACAAAACCAGTTTTCCAAAAACAAAACGTCCTGGCTTTTCTTCCCCGTATCTTCCTTTGGTGATTCGTTTATGGACGTGCCTCCTTGCCTGGGTGCAAACAACATACGAAAGTACTTGTGTGAATTTTTTTCAGCGCAATACGGACCCAGAATGAAATTGCAGAAATTATGCCGGAATTTCACAGGTTTCGGTAGAGGATAGCCTTGGTTTGCACGGATTTTCTGAAAAATTCTCCCGGAATAGTTTTTTCCTGAATTTCCACCCAAGAATCTCCAATGAATTTGGGACAAAATGCGACAAAAAAACGTTTTGACTTTTCTTCCCCGTATCTTGTTTGACATGAAATTTATCTGTTTGACCTGAAATTTATCACGTTTTATCTCAAATTCAATCACATAAAATTTCAACAAAAAATTTATGCGGGATTACGACGCCCCCATCCATTTAAGAGATGACTTCCGTTGTACGTTAATGTAGAAATCTTGTCAAACAAATCGACATAAAATTGAAACAAAACAATTAAAACTGCCTAGTAAATGTTATAACTCCTTTTGCTACTGAATATAAATTCACCGCAGTTTGTAAGTTAACATTTGGAGTAATATCCCTATATAATATACACGAAAAATATCGAGTTTAACCTCAATTCTCTCTTTTTTACATCCATAGTTAAATTTATGATTTGTATTTATAAATTGAGTTAATTTATAGTACATATGGCTTTCCCAATGTTAAACGACCACCAATGTTAAAGCCGAACTCATACTAGAAATGAAATCTACAATGAGTTGTTCTATAATTTGTATTTTTGCCTTGTATAAGAGGGAAGTTCAAAGAAAGAATCTTAAATCCACGTATCTTATTTTACATCATAACATATAAAGGGAGTATCTTTGATCCCACAATCCTTTTAGCTTTTTATAATATGATTTTTCCCTTCTCAGAACTTGTTAAAATAGTTTAAAAAGTGGAAAACTAATTTGGAAAACACGAGATATCAAACACTGAAAAAACGAAATCCAAAAATTTTGGTTAGCTCTTAAATTTCCTAAATTTTGGTAACTTGTTCATGTCAGTTTTGCTTGTCCTGGCAAAGGTAAAATAAGCGATTTGCGCCTTACAACTGATTTGCTCTTCCCCTAATAAGCGACTGACTTGATCCTTAGTCCAGAACGATATAAGTATTATTTTATTGACCTTGTAACAAGTCCATTAAATTCATAATACAAGTATTTTAAATAAATAAATACTAATAACATATTTTGATATTTTTAATTATCAATTGAGAATGTCCGTAAACCATACACTTATTAAATAATTTACAAAACTTATTTTTTTTATCTTTGATTCTTATTTTTGTTTTTTTTAAATAACACTTCCAATTTTTCATTATCTACTAGTTCGATATTCACTAAATTTACAAAATTCCTAAGATAGTTTTTTAATATTTGAAGAAATAATAAATGTTTTAGTTTTCACAATTTTAATTAAGTATATTTTTTCACTTTGTTTTAAAATTTATGTAATTTTAGTTTCTTCAACATTTGACATCAAAAGATCAGAAAATGTGTCGTTTTATAATTGAATCTTTAATATATTTAGTATCCTTTAATGTGATTTTATATATTTTGTAACAAAATTATTTAATTATAATACGAAAGCGAGTACGGGAATAGATACAAGTATTTGCACCTGATACAAAATTCATACTTAATATAATGAGAAAAAGGATTAAAATGGATCTTTACTTTGAGGTCTAGTACAACTAAACCCACCCTCACCCATGTCATCTCTGACATCATCACACTTATATAAATTTATCCAAATTATCAATATCCTACTCATAATAATCTTATAATAAATATAATTTAGATTACAATTATAAAAAAAATTCATAATTATATGATACAAAATCTTAAATTATACTAAAATTGTCAAAACTATAATTAATAAATAAAATTTTATGAAAAGAACTATCATGAAGTTTGAAAAGAGGCATTGTATTTTAGGATTGTATTTACCATATGGTTGAAAAGAGGAATATTATTTGATTACATTAGGAAAATTGGTCGTTTTGGATGGACCTAATATGATATTAACTATTGAGGGAAAAAATCCAATTATTAAATAAGCAAGGCGTCCTCTGTAGACACATTTTAAGTTATATAACCGATGTGCTGATGGTACAATATCACATTAAAAAAAAACTTCAACTTCACATTAGTAATCATCACCCTTTGATATAACTTCTTTGCATGTTGGTCGGAGTAAGATTGTGTGTTCGAATTGTGATACATAACTTCCCTTCACATCACATAGAGGGGGATACGGCTGCATTAAAAAACAAAAAATTACTACTACACGAGAATAATTTAAAAGTTAGAATTAGGAAAACTGCGACATACAAAATCAAAAGACATGTTGCGTCAAAGAACGGACACCATTTTGGTGCTGAGTATTATCAGACATGTCCAACAAGAACACTTGCAATTGACAACACTTGAGTTAGAGACAAGTTAATATGTATCACTTAAAAATTCAGCATGCAGCCCATATCCAGAAATTTAAAATCCAACTATTCGGCTGTACTTGTATCTGATGATGATGCTACGTCTATTTTAAGATTTTTTGTTCGAAAAATGTGAATAGAATTGATGCACATACAAGTATTGGTCATATGGCATGTCAAGTTATAGACACGAACACGGTTGCTTGTTCCTATCAGTGTCCATGCTTCAAGATAAAATATAGATAAACTAAATATTTAGTCCTAAAGAAATATGTATAAAGTCAGGGATAATGGATGATAATGTTTTGACAAGTATAAATAGTTTCATTTACGTTCAAAACGTGCAATATGTTAACCAAAACTTCATGTCAACGATGAAATGTAGACTGAACACTTTTTTGGGTGTTAATAATGGATCAGAACTACGTCAACTCAATCATAATTTTCAAATTACCAATAATGTACACTTTAGGGTTAATAATGAATGGACTGAACACTTTTTTGGGTGTTAATAATGGATAAGAACTACGTCAACTCAATCATAATTTTCAAATTACCAATAATGTACACTTTAGGGTTAATAATGGACTGAACACTTTTTTCGGTGTTAATAATGGATCAGAACTACGTCAACTCAATCATAATTTTCAAATTACCAATAATGTACACTTTCAGGCTACAGTTCACAGTTACCAAAATCCTCCTCAGACACGTATTACTTCTCAATGAAACCATTAAAATATGCATTAAATTTTTAAAAAGTTCAGAAAATATTTTTATCTAAAAAATTTCTTGGTGTTAACAGTTCCAGAAGCATACCTGAACAATGCCAGAGTCACACAGATTCTTTAATGCCATTAAGTATTTAGTCTCCCCCAGGCGATCTAAATACCGTCTACAAAAGGCCAAAGTAGAGAAGTTCTTGTTAATAGTTGCTAACAGTTGTTTCGCTCTAGGCAATCTCAACGGCATATGACCAACATCAAAATTTTTCATGTAGTGGCTGCATTCCAGGTCTTCTCGTACATATCCTTTTCCTGAGAATAGCATACATAACATTTAAAGGCCACTTATGTCCTGTATTGTTCGAAGACAGTACAATAATGTAACACCCAAAGAAACTACCATACCCGTTGATGCAAAGGTTTCAATAGCAAAAAATTCACCCTCTTCCATCTTTGTCTGCTCCCCGCCTTTCACAATGGGAACAGATTTTCCAGCATGGATTTGGTATCGACCAATGCTATGTCCATTCAAATTCCGTATACTCTTCACTGCAATAACATTCTCATTGCAGTATATATCACTTTCTATATGATAACACAATACTGAATTATTATACCATAGAAATATGCCAACAAGACATTTTCATAACTTTTAGACCTACTAATAAATAAGGCATCAATGGTTATGAATGAAAGTTAACAATATTTTTTCCAACACTTAGTCAATTGGGCTAGCTTCAATGTATTTTGATGTCAGAGGTACACATTCAATACTAAAATAAAACACAATCGTTATAAAGTAGCACCACATTTATCAGGGACCATGAACATGGTGAACCACAACACAGTGACCTCAACCACAGCACAAATCTTAATTTGAACTCGCTAACTTGGTTGAACACTCTAGAGTTTATGTGAGTTCATAGTGAGTCTACCAAGTTTGATCCAAAAACGAGTTTGATCCAGGGTGATTAGGAACATAAACTCAGACGAGTTAGTTAACGAGTTAACTTGCAAGTTTGATAACCATGATTGCAAGGAGTCACACTCAGATGAAATCCCGGTGTTGTGTTGTCTTGTGGGTCATGGTTTCTTGAAGGATGATGACCTATACCTATTATATATCTCATTGTAGGTGGCAACAAATAAGAGGATGTAGGTGAAAGTGAAATTCTAATGCCCTAACAATATATTTGATACAAGAAGAGTGCTAGCAAATTTGGCTGAAATTTACTGAAAACAGAAAATCATGAATGATAAGGTGTCAGACCCATGCAATCTTGTAATATCCAACAAATTTCAGTCAATAATAGACTAATTTATTTGAATTTATAGTGGTATTGTGCTTTTACGTGAGGATGAGTGTTATGAAGTATATAATTTAATATTATTAAGAAAGAGTAATGATCCTCTACTACTCAAGCTCTACACTCGTTAGCTATAAAAATATATACAGCAGGAGAAGATTTTACTCCGTGTCCCTTTTTTACATTGTAGCAATCCCTTTTTTTACAATATCAAAACTACAACAAATTGTATACAAGTTTCCAAGTCTTATCAACATACAAATTAGGTGAATTTATGCTAATAACAAACAATTGAATTATAAAACTGTCCTATAAAAAGAAAATTTAAGAGATGAATTATCATGATTGCTTCTTTGACATTAGGGAATTTCAAGAAAAAAAAAACGAACAAAGGTGTTGTCATTAAAAAATAATGAAATTTAAATATTAAATTATCCTATTTCTACGACTCAACGCATGTGATGAGAAAGATATGATCCAAATAAAAAGACAGTAAAATATAAGCACAAACGTCATTACAAGCATCATACCTTGATACACCTTTCCGTTAATCTCAACCTCATAAGATTCCATGACCTCTTGAATAGCGGCACCAATGTCACAAAGGCGCACATCGATTCCAGCTTCCTAGATGGCAAACATAGCATTTAGAGGAACCCGTAAACTACATGATTTAATTGGTGCATACCAAAACATCACAACACAGATCAAACAATAAAATGTATGGTAGAGGAATAGGGATCAAAAGCTATTTTTTAGGTTAGGGTTATGAAGCTTTTCCATTAAAGGGTTCTATAGATAGAGAAACTGTGAAAATGAAATTGAGTATTTTTCTATTTTGATATTCTTTCTTATTGGATTTAAGCTTGTCAAACAAGCTTCAAACCAACTGAATGTTACATGAAACTAACTTTCTAACGGGATAATAATTGGTACACCAAGGAACATTGTAACTTGTAACAGAAAGTCTTAATTATGGTGGATTATTTTACAGCCAGATGTAAATCTGCCATATATAGAGAGGTTGGCACTGCGACAAATGGCAGAAAAAATATATCTACCTATTTATATGAGAGGAAAAAGATCTTGATTAAATTGATTCAATGTAAATCAGCAAAACAGAATATATATAGAGAGAATTCTATAGTGAACTCTACCCCCCTATCTATGACTCTTTATTTGATAATAAGTCACCTATTAGAATTGCTCACAATCTAGTTCAACATGATAGGACCAAACACTAAGGTAGTTAAAATCAAGATTATGATTAGGATCGTGAAGGGTTCACAACTGTAAATCATGGGATCAAAACATGGATAGTAGATTTTACTTTCTACAACTGTAAATCAGTATATATATACACACACACTGATGAAAAAGATGCAAGTAATTAAGACGAAATCAATCCCCTTATTAATACTTTGTATGACGAAGAGATGTAACCAGTGCCACTTTCGAATTTCTTAATTGTATATTTAATTGGATTTGGGTGAAGAGATGCACATAACCAATGCGTGTTAATTGGGTTTTATTTTATTCAAAACCCATTCACCCAAGAAGGTGAACCAGTGCAATAGAGAACACCCAAAACAAAAGGTGAATTATTAATTTCCTTAACTTTTAATTGGGTTTGGATTCTATTTTAATTCAAACCCCATTCACCCAAGAAAGTGAATAGGGGCTGCAGCAGAAAACACACATAACAAGGTGAATTTTTAATTGAATTACTTATTAATTGGGGTTAGATTTTGTTGTAACTGAACCCCATTCACCCAAGAAGTTGAACCGGAGCAGCAGAAAATACACAAAAACTGTTGATCCCCACGATTTTGCTCGACGATCCGCAAGATTTCACTATCTCATGATCACTCAGGGATTTGAATCGGAAACACTGCAAGCTTGGAGGATTACCCAACACATAGAGATAGACCAACTTTATTAAAGAAAAACTAGATAGGGCCTTATCACAGCTTCTCATGTCCCTTCTAAGATTTAGTCAAGAGATCGGTTTACAAAAAGTCTTCCCACTAATTGACTTCATTACCTCACATGGAAGCTATGAATGATAAATATCCATTCACCAAGTTGAGAGGGAGTTTATTCAAAAGAAAATATTACTCTAATCAATTACAAGTGTTATTGAAAGATTCTAGAGATCTCTTAATAATCATTACTTTATATAGAGATTGATGTACTGTCTCATTAAATCAATTCAATAAAACCTTTTCTCTTGTACATTTTAATCTTTTTCAAGTACAAATATAAGACATTGGTTCTTTAGAAAATAAAATGAGATATTGGACTGTATTATCACAAGATGAAGAAGGCATTTAGTTTACTAGATAACAAATAGTTAAAAACACCTCACCCCAATTATGAAAAGAAGATTTGCATGTAGTAAGAATGCTTGAGCAATTTCTAACAAACGTCTATTGTTCATTATGATATTCCATTCTTAGACACCAATCTTCACCACTCTTTTAAGTCACATGCCAGCCTTGAGGTTGGACTTCTATCATAAACTCAATCATTCTTGGATAGTTGGATTCTTAATGAATCCCAAGTCAATAAAGTAATTGAGCTCTAGTTTGTGAAGTTCTCTAAGCTCTCCGAATGAGCCTAAACTTTGGTATTAAAACCTTGGTAATAAAGCTTCTAACCATGTCTTACAGCTACAAATGAGTGGTTCGTGTGGTTATGTTGACATAACAGTCAAGTCGTTGATGCACAACAAGCTCACATGGGCACCAAGGCTATGAAATGTTTATGTCGAACCAATTGCAAGATACTGGACATGAATCTCACACTCAAAATATAAGATTCAAGTCAAATTTAGTTACAAGGGCCATAAGACAAGTTTGAGTTGCATGTCACTTGAATATGACTAGTTATTAATTTAATTATTTCTTTAGACAAATGGACTACATCTGTCAATATGATATGAACATGATGTATGAGGAGTGTTATTTAAACAGACAGTCTTTGTTCTGAGCAATTTGACATTATTAATTGACCATGTTAGATATAAATCTACACAACATAATACTGCTCGTTTGACAGGGTTAAGTATCTTTTTCAGAATGTACCTTAATACCCGTATTAGTTGCTTCCCGAGAGGCTTCAAGCAATGGATCAAACATAGGGTTGAATGCCACAGTAAAAGCACAATCAACTATGTATCCTAGAAACAAAATTCATGACAAGAGGTTCAACAGGAGTAAAATTAAAAATACACTAGTTACTAGTATTATCATAGGTATAGAAGATTAGATAAAAAAAAATCATGTGCATTACCGTCAACATGGGTTCCAAAATCCAGTTTCATCACATCATCGTACTGAAGTATAGTCTTATCCCCTGAATTTGGGGTCCAGTGAGCAGCAACCCTGGAGGAGTTACATTTAAGAAAACAATACTATGAAGAAACCACAAACAACTATGAAGAACAGATATTCAACTATCTCTTGGCAGTTAGTTGTAAGTCAGTTACACAACTAACTATATGCAGTTAATATGAGCAGTCACTTTGACAACTATACTGATCCTACAAATACTTCAGTGTCATGGTTGTCATTGGCGAATAGCAGATCAGCCTACCCAAAAAGTAGATAGCAGGATAGTGAGATAACGGCTATTCTAATATTCTATATATAAATTAAATATTTAATATATAAGTATATATAAGCTGGAAAAAGAAAAGAAAACACAAATTTGATACACTAGTCATAATTAATAGCAAAAAACTATAGTACTTGAACAAATATACAGCATAAAGTCAAGGAAAACCAAATATAAAACCTAAATTATCAGCATACAGTACACCAATTCTTAATAATACTAGTCAGTAACTAAATAAGAAACTAAATAAAAAAAAATCACAACTTCAATCAAAAATAAGAATTAATGGCAGCAGCAGAATACATCTGATCTGATCTGATACAAAAATTCAGAAACTAAACAAGAAACTAAAAGACACAACTGCGAGAAAGGCAACCAGAACACAAAACTTAATAAAAAGATTGAATAAGAACACAGAAAATAATTGATTTTAAAAAATCAGAAAAAAAATACGAAATTAAAAAACCAGAAACAAAAATAATGTTGAGTATAACAATAACAATGAAATAAGAATCAAAATGCAGATTAAAAAAATAAAATAAAAGGTTATGATGATGGGAAGTTAGTTCATGTCCTCTACACTCAACAAAAGTGGGAAACCACAAATACAGAGGAAAGTTGAAAACCAAAGTATAAAGTATTACCAATTTAAAAAGTATAAAGTGTTACCAATTTAAAGAGCATCCTGTGGGGAATGCAATGCCAGCTTGAAGCCCATCCTCTGATATTAGCTTACGAACAGTGTTCTCCAATGTTTCACATAAGTCAGTCATCAACATTCCAGGCTTTATGATGCCTTTCATATATTTGCGAACCTACTTAGAGATAAAAAGAAGATACTGAGTTACATTTATAAATAACACCAACATCAATGAAAGAATAAATAAAGAAAAGCATATGAAACATGGTATATAAAAAAAAAGAAACTAAGACTCACATTAAAATATAATGGAGTAGAAGGAATGAGAGAGTCTGATTGAACATTTGAATACTATTATTAATGGTACATTTTGGACATATATTCTAATCACCTAGTACACTATGTGATTTGTATTAAACCCAACTAATTTTCTCTAAAAGTTTTCCACAATTCTTGGAGAATTTAAAATAAGGTCAGACCAACATTAATATTTCCCTGCACTTCCCATCTTCATTTCCTCCTCTATACCATATCCAAACAATAAAAAGTGACAATCTTGTCCAAAATTACAACCTGACGATGGACTTCTGCTGCTCGACGAACTGAATTATATAATGGTTTCTGCAGGCGCTCCAGTTCTCTCTTCTCCTCTGATGTAGTTCTCCATAGGTTACTGGCATAAAGATTCTAACATGATTACAAAGAAAATTTACATAGAATATTTTAAAAAGTATGAGAGCAAACAGCTGTTAATGTTGGTGTGTAAGTCTACTCATATGTCACTTGTGTAGACAATTAACTAAACTTCCAGAAGTAGGTTTCTTTCATTCATTTGGTTTAATTCAAATTTGAGGGGAGTCTAAATAACTTTGATAAGGATTTATGGTTGAGCATACAAGAATTATTATGTTTCCTATTACCCTAAGATTAAAAAAATTATAGCAATTTTTAGTTGATTTTTCAAAATCCTAGCAAAACACCATCTTTGGGATCATAATCTCTTGGTGTGCAATCTATTTCCAGCCAAAGCAGTCAGCGGTTAATGTAGTTTGGAAAAGCCAGATAAAAAATCAGTACAGAAGTATTTGCAGGTCACACTACGGCTACTGTATTGAATAAAATAGCTACATACTTTCAAAAAAATGAAAACTTGTAAAAGCAACCATAATTAGGGTTAGAAATATTTTTGGCTCCTTCAATAATACCAAATTTTGGTATTAGTCCTTCCAGTTGTTTTAAATTTAAAAGTAAAAACTTTTGATATGTTACTTATTTATTTGTTAGGTCTGGAGCAGAAATTTCCTTGGCCAACAAGACACTCAATCTCTCTTATGTTTAGTTTATGGGATACTAGGTTAGATCAGCTACCTACTTTTCACAATATAACCTTGAATATCACAAAATATAAACTATTGAAAAGTTGTTCTATCCATATCAATTTACAAGTGACTTTGGCCATAGCTCTATACTTTCTTTCTCACTAGACAAGTAACAACCTTATTCAACCATTTACTTTGAATTTGGATTCGTAGGACTCTCAATGGACCTGTAATCAGTCATCTTGTTTCCTCCAAAATTTCTAGAGAACTTACTTGGTGAAGGGACGATACCTTTCTTTGACCTGCTCCAAAGAGGAGTTTGCTTCCGAGTCAACTTAGTCAATGGGTGGGGGAACGTAAACTTGAACAATTACAAAACACGAGTTTGATAACCATGTTACTAACAACATAACCTATATATCAAGTATAGCACCAGTTCAGCCTAGCTTTAGAATGATAGGGTCGCTCAAGATGCTATTGACTCTTGATACTAAACTATATCTCATTTATTTCCAAGACTATGGGAGGAGTATAGATAGTTAACAAAATAAGCATCTACCTACCATGTCAAAATGTAGATTTGTCAATTTTTATATTGCAAAGCTTAGATACACTTTCTAATTCAGAGGTAGTTAATCAACAAAAAAAAAACTTTAGCTAGACAATATGCTTCCTCTGTTTTCTTTTCCCTTTTCAATGAAGCAACATGTCAAACGAAAAAGAAAAAAATGGGAACATAATTCATTTTATTCATTAATTCAAATCAAATTTGCAAGCAAAATGTTAGATATTTCTGAAATGTATTCATCATCCACTTACTCGTCTTTGTACTGTTGAATTTCACCTTCAGGGTAATCTCCAGATGGAAACAAGTCAATAACAGAAATTGATGGTGGATCAGTCTGTTCTAAAAGTTCTTTCTTTTTCCTGATCACCCAAAAAAAAATCAGAAATTCAGAAAAATTTCACCATCAAGAGAACAAGCATTAATTGCAAAAGTCAAGTCCTCACTTGCTTCTAGCTTTCTTCTTTTTCTTCTTTGAAACTTCTGTCAGAAGAGAAAATGATTCAACATTAACAACAAACATCATAACATATCAGGTACAAAATAATTCAAAAGTAAAGCATCACCATAATGGCATCACCAAGCAGATTTATGTTTCTCACTAGTGAAATGATTAAGCTGGATGATAAGGAATCTATGTTTTCATGTGTTGTTGATCATGAAGTCATCATCCTTCAAGAAGTTAACATATTGTTTCTGTTGAAACAATGTCTGTGACAACATTATCCAATCCAGTTAATTCGCTTGAAAACTCATTTAACTCATTTGCGGAGATCATGTAGGCTCATGACTTTGAAGACAAGTGTGCACAAGAATGGTATTTAGGTAGCCTTACTAGTATATTTAGTTAATATTTTATTTAGGTATTTGTTTCTCAAACTCTTTCAATCAAATTTTGAGTAGAAGCTGTTTTGAGTAAAAAAAAAACAAGTTAATTTACACATGTTTGTGAGCTTTCTTGCGACTTATTATTTGTTTTATGACATTCAAGAGACAATATTTTAGTTGGCCAGGGAAAATAAGTTAAAGTAGGATTAAAATAACTTTGTTTTACATTTTCTTTCTGTGTTGTACTCGTGTGCATCACACTAATACAATTCAGAAACAAAGCTTCTAATTGTCATTTGAAAAAAATGGTACAATTCATCCGATTAGAATGTGTGAGATAAATCATGCTGCAGGAGACAAAGATAATCACCCTTTACATGCAATTAAATAAACACTCACAGGTTATAAACATGAAATGTGGCAATTAAATAATATTTATATTAGGTGAATTCATTTTGCATAATTACTACCTTTACTGTCATCTCCTTCTTTTAGAGATGGTGAAGAAAGGTCATCAATTCCTTCTTCATGACTTGAAAGCTCTGAGGTTCCATTTTCTTCAAGCAAGCTCTTCAATTGAGAATTTCCCTCCGCCATGAAAGAAAACCTGCATGCTCAATAAAATTAAAATGGCCAGTTCAACAAAACACCCCAAACTTCAATAATAGAAAGAGTGGTCCCTCTTTTCCAGCAAACTCAATGCCAAAATCTAGCATATATCAAAAGTCAACAATTCATAAATTCAAGGTACAACAAAGAGAGACAAGTTACAAAGTATGGAAGGAAATGACTATATTGAATCCAAGAAACCATTATAAATTTGACTGAACTCTAACAGAAGGGAAGCCGCAGATGAAATTCCACTAACGAAATGCCCCCTGCTCGTGATTGGTAATTAATATATTAAAATTAGAATAAATAAATTTAACCAACCATGATAATTACAAACTGTAGATAGTAAATCAAATCAACGTAGCAAATGAACAAAACAACCCTAATGTTTATGATTTACATCAAACTAAACGCACAGGTACAAACACGCCAGAAGAAATTCCAAAATTCAGCACATACTAAACATCTGCGAAAATAGCCATAACTATGACCACGACGAACCAATTATAACAGAAACTCGATTTTAGGGGACACATAGTTAGAAAACGAAACAAAATATTATCCAAGCTGGTTATGGTTTAGGATTAGGGTAACAGTTTAGGGTTTAGGTTTTAGGGGGTGAGATTTAGGGTTTGGTGTTTAGGATGTGGGGTTTAAGAAAATAATAGAAAGAAGAAATCTCCTTCCTCCCAAATCGATTCATTAAGAACAACCGTAAATAAGGTGCAAAAACAAAACAAAAAAAATAACAATTACTGAAATCATAATTCCAGAGCAGTCATGTGTATTCAGTTTGACAATGAACACAAAGATTAAAAGAAACAAATAAACAAGATGCGGAAGAGAATAGAGGTGGCAAGTTAACTCACGCAAAAGTTGTTCCAGATTATTACATAAGTGAAGAAGACAATAGGAGAAGCGACAGAGAGGAAAAAGGAGATTGAAAATAGTGAGACAAACGAAGCGAATGAAAAGCGTAAAATTAAATAAGCGTGGCGAAGCGCGGAGAGCGGAAACAGGGAAAGGAAGGTAAGAAGAAGAGATGAGAAGAAAGAGATAATGAGAGAGAGAAAAAGTACCTGGAAGTGTGAGCGTCAAAGTTTGTTCGGCGGTGAAGAATGTGCAAAGAGGAGGGATGAGAAAGGGGGCAAGGGTTATGAGAATGGGATGGGCTCTATTTAGGGTGTGTTTGGGAGTATGCGTTTAAGTTATACAGTTTTTTAAGGTTTAAGATCAGAGACACTATCATTTGTTTATAGTTATTGAAATTTATTTTTTATCTTTTTTAAATAAATCACAATTAATATCACGTTATCTATCTCTACTACAAGAATTATTTTATGAAATTTCAATTTACATTGTCGAGATTCTACATGTTATGTTATTTTTAAAAAAAAAAAAATATAAAGTTTTTATAAGACTCCCAACTTAAATAATTTTTATTTAGTTGTTGCCACAAAAATACATTTCCTTATAAAAAAATTATTTTTAAATTTTATAACTTATAATCTTTAATTTTATATCTTAATAACATACTTCAGCGAGCAAATATTATAAAAATTTATCTTAAACTTATAAACTTGGTGTATCACCCTTCAATTAGTTACTTTTGAATTCATTTTCTTGTTATATCTCATTACATAAAGTTAAATCTTTCATAAATTAAATATAATTAAGAAAGTTAATTGATATTATCTTGTCAATCTAATTTAACACTATTGTTTTAAAAACTAAAATATGTTTCTAATGCATATATAATAACTTATTAAATTCATTCTTATACTGAATAATTATTAAGTTAGTTTTTTATATGTGAAATATTATTGATTTGGTCTCTCTCACTATCCTTTTTTATATACATTTTTAATTTAATTATTTTTATACATATAATAATCAAATTTAAAATAAATGTATAAATAACGGCGACCAAATTAATAAAACTGATTTTATAATTTTTTATATGTAAAGTCAAATTGAATTTTTTTTAAAGGAAAATAATTAAATAATGTTTCTACCTTTTTTAATTACCCTTTATTAAAATTTGATATTAAAAAGAAAATAGTTGAAAATAAAGCGCAGTAAATCCCCAAATCCTCAAATCTTGAAACATAATTCTTAAAAATGGGTACTCGTGTTTCATCATAAAAATAAAACTAATTTCACTTATTAAGAATATTAGTTAAATTTGTTTAATGTTCTTAATTTTATAAAATAAATAAAATACATTTTCTTAATTGTATTGAAACATAATTACTAAAAATGGTAATCAAGTTTAATAAAAAAATATTTTTAAAACAATAATATTAAATGAAAGATGAATAATAAAATTTTATTTCTATATTTCAGTTCCCCAGACATGATTTTTTTTCTTATATCTAAGTCAAGAAAGATTACCTGATACATTCTAAATAAACTTAAGGGTATGAGCAAATCATAATAATTGTTCATTTATTAATTGAACGCTTTAGGCTACCATAACTTACAAAACTTAAAAGCCATAAATGTACCTTAGCATAGCAATAAAAGAAACTTGATTTCCCATAAGCATTCGGATCCCCATACCAACAAAGATATGGCTTCGAGTTTTCCACCTATTGTCTACTTCTATTCACATCAATGAGAAGAAACCAATACAACACATCCAACCAAAACAAAAATTTGGAAGCTTGGAATCTGATCCTTCAATCTTCATGATACAAATACAAGCCAAGACCAAACCGGGCACAAGCCTTGCAGAAAGCAATTTCCTCAGCAGCTGAAACTGGATCGACGATGGAGCCATCACTGGGTGAAATTGTCCCAGTTGATTCACGATATGCCTGTTATTAATGGAGAAAATACAGTGTTTAGAGACTTCGGGGGTTACTAATTGTTCAGTTAATGAAATAGAGAAACTCTCCCTTTGACCTACAGGGAGCAAGACGGCCCTCGTCAAAGAAGTCTAAGCTTACCAATAAATTGCCTCCATTTACCTTCTTATTTCAGGGGTGATTATAATATGGCTTGAGTATAGCATTAAATGAGCAAGGACCCTTACATTTTATTCTGGACAAATGTGGGTAAAGAAGTTGATCCAGAAGTGCTTCATTAGGTTTGGTACTTAGAATATTAGAACTTTGATAGGTAAGTCTTTGGAGGTGGTGGACAATATATTATTGAAAGAAAGATTTACATCAGGTGTCTTCAAGAAACTAGATAGATTGGAGAAAAAACTATGGAGCTAAACATTTAGGATTTAAACTTAGGTAAATAGGGAAAACTAGATGAAAGAATGAAGTCGGGGCTTATTGTGGATAAAAAGGGAAAACAAGTGTGGCGGCTACAAAAAGGAGCAGGGACATGATTTTATCTTGAAAAATACTTAATGATTGCATAAGAGACTTTCAATAATATCTATACGTTACAAATAGGAGATTAGACACAGTTTGGAAATAAAAGTTTTAGATATATTAAAAGTGGTTGATTTAGAGTTCTCCACAAGAAAAAAAAAAAATCTCATAGGTAAAAATTTAAATAGACATGCTAGTAGTTTATAGGAGATCATGGTAGTTTTGGTTTTCGAAGGCTAAATACGAAAAACAACTTCTCAATTGTATATGATTTCAAGATTAAAACACTTATTTTAAAAAATACGAGGAACTTATAGGAGTGGAACCTTAAGGATGCAAATTTATTTATTTCTGGAAAAGAAGCTTAAATAAAAGAACTTGAAAGGATTGCTATATGAATCTATGAGAAAGTCTTGCTACATAATTCATCCTTAATGTTCTTTTCAAGTATCACAAATGGAAAACCAAACAAGATAAAAATTCAAGAATCAACTAGTGGCAGTTCAAGAATGATAAATATTTAACAATTACAAAATATTAGAAGAAAGTGACAGGGAATCACAAGGTATAGCTAACCTCATTTGGAGAGGTCGTTACTACAAGGGGATAATAAAACTTGTGATGTGAGCCATGCTATGAAATTGTGCAAAAAATGTGATTCCGCATTGTTGAAAATTAATTAGGTTTTATGTCTAGAAGGTCCACAATAGAAGCTATCTATCTTCTATAGAAACTTATGGAAAAGCGAAAAAGCAAAGACACTAACATATGGTTTTTATTGAAAAAAGGCTTTGGTAAAGAAGATGCTCACATGGCTTACACACAAGCTATACAAGACTTGAACTATAGGATAATTACTAGCGTGGCAAAACCTACAGACACTAATAACTTTGGAAAAGTTTACATCGGATTGGAGCTTAGCCATGAGTTTTGAAATGTGCAGGAAAAAACAAAAGATCAACTCTAAATGCATACTATTTGCAGATTATACAATTCTAATAAATGAATTAAGGGAAGACGTTAACTTTTAACTTGAGCTTTGGAAAGAGACTGAAATCAAAGGGGTTTCACTTGGGTAAGAGTAAAACAAACTATGGTCATACCACACACGTTCCCAAGTTTACAAATGGAAGGTGTCATATCACAAGTTTCTAAGTTTTGTATCTAATATCTGTATTACAAGATGATTGAAAATTATTGAATATGATTATATGAGACACACAGGATACAAGATGAGTAGTTAAAATGGAGAAAGGCATTGAGGGTTATTTGGGACCACAAAATACTTACTAAGCAAAGTAAAGTTTTATCAGGCTGCTATACTTTATGGTGGTGAATCATGGACTTTAAAAGTGCATGGAAAAAAAGTGGAAGTAGCAAAACCGAGAAGGTTAACATGAATGCTTCATAATACAAGAGGATAAGGAGTGATTGTATACAAGGAAATATTAGTGACATATATTGAGGAAAAGAAGATTAAAAAAAATCAGTTAATATGGTTTATTATGTGAAAAGAAGTCCACTAAAAGCACCAATGAGAGAGTAGATTGCATGCTTTTTAACCCTGTAAAAATGGTAGGGGGGATTAAGGATATTATTAAAAATGATCTCAAGGTGAATAATATCCATGACAATTTGGTTTTTGACGAGCCCAATGGTGTTATATAATCCTTGTAGCCAACCTTACTAAATCAAATTGTTGTTTTTGTTCATGGTCTTGAATTCAGGCTTTGGTTTGTGGTCATTAGTTTGGGTTGTATTCTACAGGGTCAAGAATTCAAGATTCCCTGGTTGCTTAGAGAATACAAGAATCAAATGTGAGGACTTAATCTTATCAGCAACTTGCTCTTTGGTTGATCATGTAATAATACATACAAGAACTACATGTAATGTCTAAGGGGAGATGCCTATATTCTAGTTACTTCTTTGCCCTACATATTATTTAGCAAAAATTGTTAATTGCCCAAACATGCAAGACTAACATACTCGAGTTTAACTGATAGGGATGATGATCAAAATTATATCTTATTGAAGAATATGAAAATTTGTGATGGAAGGAATATAGCAACAAAGACAGGAGAGATGGAGAAGAGAAAGCAACAAAGACATGTATGTTATTGTTACAATCACAAAATTTAACTCTCCCCACCCCCTCCAATCCTAGGTAGGATCTTAATTATGACAACCATACCTAGTAAGATCCTCATTCTAGTAACCATTAGAAGCATAGAGAATGACTGGTTAATTTGTAGATAAACAAATAATGAGAAAGAACAATAAAATGCAACAAAGTAAAGTGGATAAAAAAAGTAGAAGTAGAAAGTGAAAATTCACAAATTTATTACTCTACATAGAGTAAAGACTTGCCTCTCCATCAGATCCACGTACGGTAAGGCGATATACCACAGTTACACTGCCATTGTCAGAGAAAATGACATCACGTATCTCGCCACACCATCCTGCAAAATAGTTTGAAATTTGAAAGATGTATGGATCGATAGGAATCTAATTTACATATACAGTGATGGAAGATGTTTCGCAAAGACAAAAATAATAGGAAAAGTAATAAATGGATAACTCCAAGCACGCACCCGGGGCATAGAAGCTCAACATCCTGTTGGCATGATACCTAGCAAAGAACAACAAAAGATGGTATGATTGAATTAGATCGGCATTGGAATCCAGAGAGATTGTTACGAAAAGAGTGAAGATTAACGAAGAAAAGTACCAGGGGATGAAGGTGGAAGCAGAAGGATCGCCAGGAACATGAGCTTTGACAATAGTATCAGGGATTCTTTTATTGAGGTCTCGGAGTATCTCGGCTAAAGGACGTGTTATGCAGGAGGAGTTGGAGAAGGGAGAGGAATTGTCCAACGGCACCACGTAATTGGAATTAGATACGCCTCCTTTCTTTCCATCGCTGCCGTTGCTGCTTCGCTCGATACCACACTTAAGGGTGAGGCTACCATGGCGATCCTTTACCCCAAAATTCCTTTTCCCAAACCCTGCTTCAAAACCTTCTTTCCTTCTACTGTTCAAAAATGAGAACCAAATTATCTTAGGCGCAACCGCAGAAGCCATCAGATCCCCAGTTGCATTGGGGCATTCCAATACCAACTCTTTCTGTTTATATCAAATCTTGACACAAACCAACCGCAAGACTCTCTGTCTAGGAAAGCAGGGATATTTAGGTTGGCTCACCTACTCCGCATTACTTTTCGAACAACAAAACTTTCTTTTCTTTTCCTTTCTTCTTCTAATACTGTTTTTTTTTTAATTATGAATAAATATTATAAAAAAAATTGTATGTTTTATCAAAACATAATTTTATAATCAACCTTTTTTTATTTTTTTGCATTTATTAGTGTTTCCATTTCATTATTTTTTTAAATCAAAATAATTAGTCTTGGAAAATTGTTATGATAAAAAATTAAAATATGTACATAGAAAATTTAAGTTTAATTACCGAACTCTAATATAAGAAATACATAATAATAGAACTATATGTTATATTATTGTGTGCGTGAGAATCAAATTAAAGTTAAATTAAATAAATAGAAGAATCTAAGATTCAATTTTAAATAGAAAAATTCAAACAAATTTGATCATAGATTGAATTTTCAATCCATATGGAATTTAGATTTGATTTTAAAAAATACAATCTATGAATTTGATTAGAGTAATCCTCGTCACTAAATTAAAACACATATATATATATATGAAATAAATGTCTATGCCCATCTTTATCCTCATTTCTTATTTCTTATGAGTATGATATTTGTAGTGTTAGCTAATCTATATAGTCGTTCAAGTATTGCTTCGATGATAGCTCCATGTTGAAGCTAGATGTACAAAATCAACAAATTTCACATTTGAACTCCCGTCCAAAACTAATCATTCTACCTATTCAAATAGGCTTAAAATATCTATTCAGCATTGCCATCGTAGTTAGATGAATCAATTCATATTCCTTTTTCTAAGACATACATAATTACCAGAGACTTTTTCTTTAGTTCACGTACGTATTGTTAATTTAATACTTGTTTAATTAATAGTAAACAAACTAAAATGAAAGCCTTCTACTCCAACCTTCGCTAAACTGTCATTTTGCCTACCAGTCAAGAATGCATTATCATTTGAAGAGCCCAACGACCCTAAATGTATTAGGCAACATACCATGTAACTTTTGCAAAGAAAAAGGAAGACACAAGGGAAAGTGATTTTGCTTTTTGTTGATATAGGGGAGGGGCTTGAACTAATTCCTTTTAAATCAGATAATTTGTGGCCGTGATCACAGAGCTTAGCGTGCCATTGTCTTCGCAAAATTTTCCCACCTCCAGTTAAAGCAATTCATCTCAAGGTGAATTGGAACCGATGCATTTAATTATGAGTTTTGCTGTTCTAATTTCTCAAGCAAGGTTTTCCTTTCGTCATCAGGGAGGGAATTGAACATGAAAACGGACTTGTCCCCGATGTCATCCTTGAAGTTAAACCAGAGTCCAAGATCAGGAAAATTTTGTACACAAACAGAAGATATAAACTTCTATGAACACAAATCCTCAAAAGTAAAAGTCTACCTTGATGGGTTGGGTGAATTTCCTTGCAGCAAATATCACAAAAAGAGTCATCCACGAAGCAAGTAAAGTAAGCTTAACTCCATCATCCATCAAACCAGTCTGCAAATATTGTACCCCGTGACTAAAAAATTGCATGCAATGATATTGATGATAATAATAACGTCAGCGTCGCTAGAAATGTAGGCATAAGCAGATACTAATGCATTTTTTTTCCTAAATTACCAAAATAAGTATTTTTTATAAAAATTAGATACCTGGGTAAATCTTACAACTTTAGCTTTTTCTTTAAAGTTTTATTATTAAAATAATTAATTTACTAAAAAAAAGTACGCCAATTTCGTACTTTTTGCCATTGATCCTAAGAAATAATAGCATTGCAAAAATAAAAAGTTGGAAGACAAAGAAAAAAAATTGGTGGGTTTAACTCTAAGTAATGAATGTCATTGTTAGCCCAATTGAAAGGAACCGTGGCTACAGGTATATAAAATTATGGGTAATGAATCAGTTGAATAGATGACATTAGAGTAGGAAGAAAAGAAGAATACCAAATGCCCTAGAAGAACCGTAGGAATAACAAACGTAAGAAGTCCAGCTTCTAGCTTGCCATAGCAGAGTCCTGTTAAAGGAATACAAGATAATTTTCAATAATGAAGAGAATGGTTCTTATTCAAATTGACATTTAATGGGAAAAGACAAGTTAGATGAAGCATTACCTTCCTTGAAGACAAGTCCTGTGAGGGCAGCAAAAAGAGGACCGACAAACCAGATAGCTGATGGGTTGTCGACCACATATTGTATTAGATTTTTATTAGCTGGTTGAGCAAGGGTGAAGTAGGTTGTAGCCGATCCAAGAACACCCAGCACCCACAGTGCTTGTAGGGCGCGCTTGATCTCAGAAACATAGATATGAATCAAGAATAACGATAAACCCAATCCACCAGATCCAAGGACATAAAATAGATCAAGATTTTGCTTCAGAGTAGTACTTAAGGAGGTGTTATCTGGTAAAAAGGCAGCGGCGGCGGCGGCGACCACAAATGATGTAGCAGTTGTTACCAATCCTGATCGGTACAAAATCACCTGCCATGGCGTAATAGGCTTAGTTCTGGTTGAGAGAAGTCCAATTAAATTGCGTTAATTATATCTGTATCTAACTAATTGATGAATCCATAGGAGACTGAAGCAGTAAGAAGATCGGAGATTGAATTGAAGTAAAATGAAATTATAAACAAGATGAAGACCTCTCGAACATCGGAGTCGTCAATGGTCCACGGGCCATATATTCCGTCGTAAAGAATGGTTTCGTCGACGGGACCTTGTTGCTTTTCTCCAACAGCTTTACACGCTACAGAGATTCTGCGTCCAGAAGAAGGAAAGCGAGCACCACAACATAACCTTGGAGTGCCCTTGTCAACTCTGCATCGTGAACCTGGAGGGTATACTGACGCCGTCACCGCCACCGCCACCGCCACCGTACTCAATCCTCGCAATGCCATCTTCTGATTTATCAGATTATATTTTATTTTCTATGTAGGATATTTCTGTTTTTTAACTTTATTTTTCTAACGGTCACGGATTAATCAAATTGGAGTAGTGGTCATTATGCACTTCTTTTACAAGTATCCACTGTTCCGTCTCCGTTTTTATTTTTTTAATTGATTTTGTTTGGACGAGGATAGAAATATCAATAAAAAAATAAGAGACAAATAAATTGAAAAACATATTATTTTAATTCATATAAATTAAGAAAAGAAGTGAGAGAACTTTATTTCGCTTATTTAAATAACGAAAAATAAATTTTAATAATAATAATTATTATTATTAAAGAATTAGTATAGAAGAAAAATGAGTTTGGCTGACAAGTTATTCCGTAAACTGCAGAGAATTGTCACGTATTAATATTAAAAAAAATGTGACGATATAATATATCATATGAATAAAGTGTTACCCAAAAATAAGAAAAATAATTAATACATCACTTTTTTAAGGATGTAACCTTTTGAAGAATTATGTTTTTTAAATTTCTTTAAAAATTAAAAAAATTTAGAGGCTAAAAAATATTTAAGTATTATTATTATTGAAAAATCATATTATAGAAGAAAAGCAAAATTAGCTAGAGTTATTTCCTCAACCAAAAAAACGACACACATTAATAGAATATTGATATAAGTAAAAATGGATGTGTGCTCTAAATATATATGAGAGTATGGTATTTTTTTTTTTATATTATTTGACTTAAAATAAGCTTTGTATTTGACAAATTCATCATTACTCTCTCCAACTCTCTCCAACAATTGTTCATCCTTTCACTTACCCTACTCCATTGTAAAGTATGATGAACAATGTAATGCCTCATAATATCTTCATCTTTACTAAAGTTGTCAATTTTCTTATAATAGAATTTCAATATATAAGAGTAAGACAATGTTTAAAATATTGAAAGCTTCAAATTTATATTTTATATTGAATATTTAATTAATCCTTAAATATTTATCAATGATAAAAAGGAATTCCTAGCACCTCCCAATGAAACTCTCAAAAGATCCCATCAATTAGAATCAACATAGTTCAATGTGCCTTTCATATTGGACATCAACCTTAAAAAAAATATTGCTTATTTACCATAGATGCAATGCTCACAAAAATTGTAAACTTACACAACACTTCCATCACTTTCTCACCCAAATGCCAAAAACCATTATTAAATGTTGTGGAGCTTGGCATAGTGGAACCTCTTTAGGATATATAAACTACTCACCATGTTCCCTTTCATTACCGCAACACTCCCCTTCTCAAACACCTATATCACACTCTTTCAACATTGCATGTGAACCATTTAGCAACTAGTGCACCCACTGAAATCAAGTTCTTAAATTCTTGAATGCGAAAAATGTCTAACAATATCCTCACTACATTGTCCTATACACAAATTTTAATAGACCCAATGCCCACAATTTTGTAAGCCATCAAAACATTACCGTCACTTATCTCCTTATATGTCTCAAACTAACTCTAGTTTTGACACGAAGAAAGTACAACTACATGCTTTAGAGTAATCCAACATATCACAAGCATTAGATGATTTTCATTACACTTAATTATCATGAGAAGTAATAGCTAAAGAATATTTGTCTTGTTTATTGTGACAAACTTTTCTACAATCACTTATCGAAACAACTTATTGATTGTTTAATGCAGAGCACACCGAACAATATTTAAAAGAGTTCATAGAGTAGGAAAGAAAGATCCACAGAAAGAAATTTATATTAATTCACTCTTAATCTAGGAGCTACATTGAGTCTCTAGCACACCACTGAGAATTCATTAAGTAATATAAAACAAATTACACTACAACCAAAAGAGTTGATCTTGAACTCCTCAAGAACACAACACTCTCAGTAAAAAAAACACAGTTTGCAGAAAACACTATCTAAAATTGCTTTACACACAATACAAAATTGAAAGAAAGAATAAGAATACACATAGGTTTTACAAAATTAAAGAAAAATAGAACAGAAAATCCATATTCCTATTTCGCACATAAGCAATGATCCATTTATGATAAGATTGATTCTCAAAGCTCTTTGATCTTATCTCGAAAAATGTTTTTAATAAACTCTCTTCTTGATTTTCAAATGATAAAAAATAATCTTTTATATAGACTTTAAAAGATGGTTAAAACAATTTTATCATTAAATGAAATTTGTTAAAAATATTTAAAAAGAGTTTGAAAATCATAATAAAATTGTGTTAAAATCACTTAATTGATTTTTAAAATTTAAAACAAACTGATTGATTTTTTTTTTAAGAACTCAATCGTAAGTTCATTTATCGAAATAACTTAGTTTTGTTTTACAGAAAAAAAATAAAAATAAAAAATTTACATCTAGAATAAATACAATAAATTATGTGAAAAATAAACCTTGATAGTGGCTAAGAAAAGTAGTAACTTTCAATTGAAATTGGTGTTGGTGAGATTTGTATAAGCAGATGTAGAAGAAAAAAAGAAGAATAGCCGTAGAGATTTAATTGGATAGAATAGAAGAGAGAATGGCAATAATAATATAAAGCTGGTTAGGGTGAATAAGCTTTTATTTGGTAGTTAAGGGTGAATAAGGTGTTGGTTTAGTAGAGAATAGAGAATAGAGAATAGAGAATAGAGTCAGTTAAAAATTGAAGTCTGAAATACAATTGCAGTCTGAAAAGCCGCAAAACCAAAACGCCTCTCTCCTCCATTTCTGTGCCTCTTGGTGCTTCGTTACGGAGAGAGATGAGGTGACCCTCTCTCATAAACGGCGTAACGGACATCCCAAAAGGAGTCACGTGCCGAAGAAAAAGAAGAATAAAAACAGTTGATGGCTTTAGAGCAGGAATTGTCGCTGGGTCAGAGTAGGAATCCGAACCCAGTTGACGGCGTGGATGTTC
This sequence comes from Phaseolus vulgaris, assembly GCF_051622355.1. NCBI lineage: Eukaryota > Viridiplantae > Streptophyta > Magnoliopsida > Fabales > Fabaceae > Phaseolus > Phaseolus vulgaris. The sequence goes on from NC_143504.1 coordinate 394,403, forward strand.
GGGGGGAGGGTGGAGATGAGGGAGGGAAAGCCCCGAGACTGCCTCGGTGGACAAGGCAAGAAATTCTGGTTCTGATACAGGGAAAGAGAGACGCTGAGAACAAGTTCAGGAGGGGTCGAACGGCCGGATTGCCATTAGGGTCGGGTCAGGTCGAGCCCAAATGGGCTTCAGTTTCTTCCTACTGCAGAAAGCATGGAGTCAACAGAGGTCCTGTTCAGTGCCGGAAAAGGTGGAGCAATTTGGCCGGAGACTACAAGAAGATCAGAGAATGGGAGTCTCAGCTAAGGGAGGACTCCGATTCCTTTTGGGTCATGAGAAACGATTTAAGGAGAGACAGGAAATTGCCCGGTTTTTTCGACAAGGAGGTTTATGATATTCTCGATTCAGGCTCCCAAGCTCCTCCGCCGTTGCCTCTCGCTCTTCCGTCGCCTCCATCAATCACAGTAACGGTCTGCAAGGACATGGACATGGACTCCAAAAGAGGGTCTGCCCCTGCCCCTTCCCCTGCCCCTGCTGATCCTGCGGAGCCTCATCTCTATGATAGTAATCGCAGTGTGCCTGTTGAGGATGGCTTGTTCTCAGATTTTGAACAAGATGAATTCTCTGCCAGTCCTGAGAAAAAGGACATTTTGCCGCCCTCCAACAGGGACTTTCCTGCTCCCATTCCTCTATCAGGTTCATATTTTATTCCATTCCTTGTTTTCCAATTTATCGTACGTGGTTTTTTTTTCTTTTTGCCTTTTCTGCTCTGCACTCGCATTCTACTGTCTTGCTTTTGCCACTTTGTCATCTATCTTCTTTGCTTGCTTGCTTCTTGTCTTGTCTTTTTCTTCTACTTCTACCAATGATATTGCTGTGCCAGTGTTACACGTCTGTCTCTTGTAAACATGGAAAAACTATAAGCACGTCACGATGTTTGATTGCTATCTGGACCATTTCCTGCATGTTTTCTTCTCCTTTACAGAAAAGCAATATCAACCACTCCTCCGTGGATGCCAAGGGGAAGGTAATGATCAATATCATGCCGCACAGCCATCTCAACTGCTTTATCACATTTGTGTTAGTATAGGCATAATTTTTCTCTCCCTAGTTTTCAATCAGCTTATTTTTTACAAAAACAACTTAAATAATGAAATGTAAGCTTATTTTGAAATAGCTGACTTTTAGACTTGTTTCACTGATATTCTCCGTAAGCACTTGGAAGAGAATAAAGTAAGAAGGTAAACTGAATTGAGTTTCTTTCATAAGTTAAAAATCAACTTATGCACTTTAGCTTTCGGAGAAGCTAAATGAGATAGCTAAGTTTATTAGTTGCTTTTAGATGAATTCTAGAGTGTACCGTCATGATAGATGGCCTACCATGCACCAAAATTTGTAACCCTTAGATTAGTCTCATTCTTTCCCTTCACTTTTCTCCATCAAAAAAGATTTCAAGCAGATAAATAATTGTATGGTCCAAGGCTCACACCACCTACAAACTGCTCCTTAATGTCACAGCACCAGCTTGGTGGTCGGCTAATTAGCATTGTCAGGATTGCTAGTTACAAGTTCTCCGACATGCTAAAAAGTGCAACAAGAACCCTGACAAGAAAAAGGACATTGAGATGCTTTTGAGCCCCATCTCTAACTATGTTTTTGACCAACTTGCATCGATTAAAGTTAACTACCAATCTGTTTTGAACCAACTTGTATCAATTGGTAAGTTAACTACCAATTTGAGGAGGCTGCACATGTTCTTAAGTGGTGGAATATGACGCTTGATGATGAGGATGGACACGATGTTGTTGGTGTTTCTGAGGAAGGTGATTTGGATATCTGAAATATGTAGGAAAGGAGAAGAAAACAGGGGAATCAATTCATCTGTCGCAGCTTGCTACCTTGTTCAATATCTCTAGACCAGTGCTTTTGTTTCTGCTGCTGCTTCTGATTCCTGCAGCAGCCTGAGAATAGAGTTGATTGGTTGCTCATCAGTTCCTATTTCTGAATTTGGAATTTCAATAATGCCAATATATAATTAGTTATTGTGCTAAGTATCATTTACTCGTGTTCATCTTTTCTGGGGATAATCATCCAACGTGTGATTGCTTACTAAAAATGGTTTTTCCAGAAAGTCATTTAACAATGATAACACATGACTGATGTTTGATTATACATTTTGTTTTATACATAGGTGTGACTAACGAGAAACGGAGAACTCCAAATCCAGAAATGGGTTCAAGTTCTCAAGGAGAGCGGAAAAGGAAGCGATTAGCAAGTGATGGAGGGGAGGAGAGTTTGCAAATTCATTTAATTGATGTCTTAGAAAGAAATGGGAAGATGCTAAGTGCTCAACTTGAAGCGCAGAATATAAATTTCCAGTTGGATCGTGAGCAGCGGAAAGTCCATGGTAGTAATTTGGTTGCTGTGCTTGATAAGCTTGCAGATGCTCTAGGGAGAATCGCTGATAAATTATAGCGCAAGAGCAATCAGAATACACTGTACATAACAGTTGAAGTCATGTAGATAATTGGGGTTACTCTTATTTATCTCCTCACCGGATGTTTTCCTTTTAGGGAGAATTGTGAATTGTGGTTTATTACTTCCATTTTAGGATTTTACACACATTTCGATCTCTCTTACTGCTATATATTTATACACGAGGTTATACGAATTTCATCTTGAAATGCATTTTTATTTTTATTAATGGTTCATAGTTCATTTACTTCTAGGTATTGTTTTTAATTTGCTGGGATAGCTCTCTAGAAACTTTTGAGATGCACTTTATTACTAATTTGTTTTCAACTGTACTTATTTATAGAATTATGGTGAACACATACTTCAGTTCAATATTTTATATTTTTCCTTTTATTAGGAATAATAGTTATTAGACAACATGTGCTTATTGTCTGCATGCATGGAGAAGTACTCATTCATTTTGTGATCAAGATATAATAGGATAAAATAATATAAGAGTAACATGGGGATTAGTTAATAAACATTATATGATACGATAAAGTCATATGGTATAATAAAGTAAGAGTTAAAATAATAAGAATATGGTATAATAAAATAAAGTTAAAATAATAAGAATAAGTTATAATTTTATCTAATACTCAACATACGTAAAATAACAATTAAAAAATGATATGATATAATATAAAATATATTTAGATGAGTTTTATTAAAATCATGTCTAATTTTCTAAATTTTAAATTTATGTTTATAATTTTTTACAAATTATAAAAAAAATAACGAAATTATATTATCATCTTTTGATATTAGAGACAGTCTTAATATTCTGACAGGTTATCACTATTATTTATGCCATAAAAAGAGGAAAAAGAGAGCGATAACTTCATCAGTTACTAAATTTAATCAATAACAGTCAGTATTCCTGGAGCTAACAGCAAGAATAGACTCATTTGAATGCAGTAGAAGGTGACAGTCTCCAGAAGATAAAATTCACACTTCATATGCATAAATCAGAAAATCTCTCAAGCAAATTAAGCACACATTTAAAGTGAAGTCCACTTTCGTGCGATAGTTAAGTCCTGATCAACTTCCTTTCTGGATGCTTCCCAAAGTCGATGTTCAATCCCCAGTTTCCTGAGCTCAGAGAGTCCTTGCTCAACTGGAATTTGAAAAATCCACGTAAGTATAGAATGCAGATTTTCTCAATAATACTAAACAAGAATTCATCCCCTAGCCAACCAACATTGTCAATAAAGGAAAAATTAAAGCATATATATTATGTGCTTACGAGAATACTGCCGTAATAGGAGAAAGGGCACGAAAAAGAATTGGGTATGCATTTTGAAGTGTAATAATAGTGTGTCCGAGATAAGCACGCTCCATTATGAACATATAAACAAACAAGACTCTTCCCTACCTTGTCATTACCCAATCTAGACTCCAGGCCTACCAGCTGAGACGTGTTCCATTAAAGGTGATTAGCAAGGCATTGACTCAAGAAATATGTTACCGGTCACAATAACAGAACAATTTTCTACGAAACTATAGGAGAACAATTCAAATTTCCAAACTAATGTAAAGTGAGAGGAAATTTAAAGGTACATTCCAAAAGCTATTGGAATGTCCTTAACCCTTGGAGGACTCCACTATCATAAGGAGGGGTAAGTAAACTGGTTGGAAAGTAAAACTCCCTAGTGTCATTAATGAACGAAGTCATGGTCCTTTGCTATATAAAAGGGTCATGTAAAGAAAGAAAATATCACCCACCCTGAAGATTGCTATGATTTTCAATGTGCATGAGATTTTTCCCCATCAGATACCAAATAGTATAATACTGGATTGAAACATTCACGTGTACTACATAGTTATTAATTAAAAGAAAAATACTAGACGCTACCATCAACAGCATCATGCGATGTAGGTGAATGTCCACTCCGACCAATCCAAAACTGAAGGCGTTCTTTGGCTATGTCCTCCTCTATACCATGAACCTTCGCTCTTCTCCAAAAAAATGTCAGCCAAGCCTGTACAGGAAGAGTAAATGCACATAGAAGGCATGTTTCACTAATACAAAGCACACATCTAATCAAACAGAGAACCGTGAGATTAAATGTCATCTTCACTGGTTGCAGATCCAAACTAGATGCAAGCCATCAACATTATGAGAAGGGAGGTAAATCATTAAAAAGTACATGCTACAAAAGTTAAAATCAAAGAATCGTGTAATCCAGAATCTAAAAAAGCATACCTTCTCATAGAGAAGAAATAAAAGAGATTGTAATATACAAACATTCCAAGAAGCTGATAATAATAATAAAGAGCATAAATAGTTCATAAGAGCACGGAATACCTCCTTGAAAAGAACATCCTCAGACTCCTCTGGACTCAATTCTACATAAAAATGAAGATATTTAGTATAGCTTTAACTTCTCATTTGCATTTTTGCACAAAAAGGGACACCACGTAGCTATTTCAGCTAATAGTAGGTGGGAGAAAACTTACCAAAGGCTTCCATAAACTTAGGGTCCCCAGGTGATTTAATATCTGGTAATGGTCAAAAGTGTACAGAATGTTATTACATAAGAATGTCGGATTTCAATCTGACAGATTTGATGTTTATAAATAGAATAAAAAGAAACTGCATTATATTATAGAAAAAAGAAAGCCAAAATACAAGAATGATGAAATTAGCTATATATAACTACTCTAGAGAGACTTTGACAGAATGTACCTGATCCTAACAATCTGTAACTAAATCAGTTACAGAGGACAGTTGTCAAAGCTTAACAGAAAAGAAAGGTTTATTTACAACAGGAGTAAAACTATACTCCAATACCCGGTAAGCTCACAAGAAGTGAGAACTAAAAATAACAACAATGAGAATTCCCTTGACAACAACCCAGTGTTGTTCTAATGGCCGAGACATAAACTGTCAATGGGTACCGCTAGCATTGCTGTACATATTTCTGTCTGTTCCACACTACCTGGAAACAAACAACGAGTTGCATACAATGCCTCAAAGAGTGTCTCTAGTGCTACTTTCTTGCCAATTTCTATACCTTCACTACCCAATTTCTTGCCAATTAGTATGTTTCTCTTTAATCTATCATTCAAGAGGTATGCAAGTACAAGATAACAAGAATAGTGACAACACATACCTGAGACTAATTGTCGAGCAGAATTTGGACGCCGCTGTTGAGCTAATGCTTGCACAATTGCATCCTCAACCTTAGAGAGGAACATGACAAAAATTACTTAGATGACTGAATTTCCCATAACAATTTATTTAAGTCATTTAATATATTTCTGAAAACCTTTAAAGAAGCAAGCTCCTTTAGTCCCATTTCAACAGAAAGCATACTTTCAATATTTCCTTCTCCAGTAAGATCATTTAAGTCAGGAACAATTTTGCTCCTCTTCTCAATTGCATCATCACCTGTTTAAAAATCATAACAATTATCTCTGGAATTCACATAATGCAATTCATCATTCTAAGAAAAAAATATAACATAGAGCATAGATTTGCCCTACAATGCAGTCAAACTAATATGAACTGCAGAGTCCAAATCTTTATTTCATGCCTTTTTCCCAGCATTCCTCCTTAGCCTTTTGTCCAGCAGAAACAACGACCTCAAATGGAAGAGGGGCTAAGGATGACCAAAGTTCGTACTTCGAAACTGCAACGTCTGCACAGATGCCTATAACCATGGAAGAAGTTACACTAGATAACAGACAGCAGTAAGTGAATCATGGAATTATTCACTTATCCAGATCTGCTGAATTCAAACTTGATATATAGACAAAGTATAATTTTATATGCCTGCAATCATACAAAAATTATAAAACTCATATCAAAAGCTTCAGTAATATATTCCAGTGCAGTTGAGATGCTTTTGCCTCTCACCAGAAGAAAAACAAAAAGACATATCACCAGCTTGGTTTATTTGTAGCTACATACCAATGTGTTATCATCACTCTGCAGATTTACAATAATACTAACATGCATAAATGCCGAAATAATTATAATAAAGAACTGTGAAAGCTTATTCAGGTTCTGTCAAAAGTGATTGAAATTTAGAACCAATTGATAATAAAATGACTCATTAGTCATGTCCACAAGAAATACAATAATGCTTCTCCCAAAAGAAAAGAAAAAGAAGAAGTTAAAAACAGACAGTGGCGTACCATATTTTGCAGCTAAACCCCAATAACGCGCAAGCCAACACCTCTTTAGAACAACTTCTTCCTGACATGAAAATAATTATATATAACAAGTTTTCAAAGTAACTAACAAATACCAATGGACTCCTGCTACTGTGGAAGTATGTACCATTTCTTTCTGAGTTAATATCATTCTTTGAGTCATCGATTGAAGAGCCTTTACTTCAGATTCAGCTCCATTAAGCTGTTTTACTGCGGCCTCAGTCTCAACTTTTGCATTCTGTTTCAGAATAAATAATTAAACATATAAGGCAGCTTGTGTTGAGAATGTTAAAAAATGGCCTATTCACCTCAATTTCAGCCTGTAGAGATATGATTTCCTTATCAACTCCATCATTTGAGTCTTTCGCATTCTTAAGCGCAGCCTGTGAAATAAAAAGCTCTGTTGAAGGCATTTTTCACAAGGGGATTAAGCAAGAAATGGAATACCAAACTATTTTTCTAAACAATATCTTGATTCCCCAAATGGAATAAATCAACTATATTCAGAGTTTGTACAACATGCAGCTCGACAGTTGAAGTTATCACCACCACATTACCTCTCTTTGACGCAATGCTGCTTCCTTTCTGCAATTCAGTAATATGGGGGTGTCACACACCGTACTAAGTGAATGAAAACCCATTTGCAACAGTTTTAACTTTAATTCACACACCTGCTCAAGAGTTTGGCTTCCAAAGATACACCTTCTCCGAGGGAAGCAACCTACAAATTCTGATGAAAAATTAAAATCTGCACATCCACACTTGAAAGAATTTTCATTGACACATACACTCATATATAAACATAAATATCTAAGCAAAGTAATAAAATTTAAAAACTAAGAAAGGAAATCATAAACTCCTAGACGAAAGGACTAAAGGAAGTGACCACTGGGCCAAAGGTCACATTTGCGAGTATAGCATAGTAGATTATAATAGCCAACTAGACACACAAATACAACCCAATCTGGTGAGGTAAATATCATGAGTTAGGCTCAACAATAGACAGAATCTCAAATCAAAAGCAATAGGAAACTCTTAATCACAAGCAGTGTAATAAGCAAGTATGAATTAGGGACTCTTAATGTATCAACCAAGAACAAGGAGACAATAATTCAGAACACCATGATCAATGGGTGGAACCTATAGTACTGTATACTAAAAAATAAATAAAGCCAGCACCTGCTTCTCAAGCTCCCTAACTCTGGCCTCTGATTCCTTGCATCTCTCTTCCTCGAGTCTAAGCTGCATTGTAGAAACACTTGAATAGTTATGAATGAAGTGAGGTCATTCACAACCTGTAGAAAACAAAGTAAACCGCAGTACCTTGTCTAGAATACTTTCATTGTCTTCCTGCAGCATATCAACCTGCAGGTAGAGCAGAGATTTGTTTAAGTGAATTTAGAAGGGCGTGGGGGCATCAGTTATTAACACGTTGAATTCTGTTTCATTGAAATTTAGAAAAACAAAAATTGGCAAAAAAGGTAATTAACCTCATCACGAAGTACAGAAGCCTCACGCTGAAGTCCTGAATCTTTTGGTAGAACGAGCCCAGTATCAAACGGAAATCTGTAAAATGGAATCCCGAATTGTACATGCATTATTATATATATATAGACATACACATAAAAGAAATCAGCAATACGGAAAAACAATTTGGGAAGGGGTACGCATTGTACGGATCTATTAGTTATATAGAATAAGATATGATATGACGTACAGGGGCAGAAATGCGAAGGGAGTGAGAATTTACCTTTTATCTTTGGGCTTATTATTAGGAATGGGAGGGTCTAAGGAAGGAACAGGAGCTGGAGTTCTGAGGCTTAGCGGAGGTCTGTTAGTAACAGGTGGAGTTGGTGCTGGAGCTGGTGCTGGTGCTGGAGCTGGCCGAAGATACATTGATTCTTCTGAGAAATTTCGAGGTACCTGATTAAGTTAGGAGGTGAATGAGGAAAGGAAGTTAGTTAATTATGGATAAGGATAAATGTGGAGTGGAAGGGAAGGGGAAGAATCGGACCGCGGCAGGAGATGGCGATCTAAGAGTCTTAGCAGAGTTCCTGGAAAGAGAGAGAGGTGGCGGAGCAGTGTAGCGAAAACCTAGATCATCGTCGTCGTCATCGTCGGCGTCGTCGTCGGCAGTCTGAGAAGCCATGACCTGAGCGAGGCGCTGAGCAGCGGCTTTGGCAGCAACATTCTGAGTCCGTTTGACGGTTGAAATTCCAGTTGCAGTGAGAGTGAGTGAGGAAGAACGAGAATGGCCGTTACGGGAGTGTGACGGTGACGACGACATCACATTCCCAGATTCACTGCTCCACTTCCGCTCCATCTCTCTTTTCTCTTTTCCCTTTTCCCTTCGCAAAACTCCTCGTTAGTCGGTCACTTCAATGTCAATGCTCATCACTCACTATTTTGACCCACTCTTTTCTTTTTCCTTTTAAAATTCAACAACCATTACTCCTAAATATTCAATGCGTTCGTTGCTCTGTATGTATTTCAAATTTATAAATTACTTTTAAACATTTAATATCAAATGTTTCAATTCAGAAATACCCTTATATCATAATATAAATTTCTCCTTATAACTTATAAATATAATTTATGTGTATAAAGTATTTATTCCATATATAATATGCACTTACAACGCAATTTATATTTTTAAGACATTTTCAGACTTATTTTTTATTTGTATTGTACGTTTTTTATTATGTGGGGCTTACTTAATATATATATATGTATGTATTATGTTTTTAATCATAAGTTAATTTTAAAAATTTAGTATTTTAGATTATACAATAAGAAAAAATAGAAAAATAATTCACAAAAATATTTGAATGTTATTTTTAAAAAATATTTTTTCGAATAATTTAAATTTTGCATGATTCAAAACTGAATATTATTTAAAATAAAATTTTAATATAATTCTGAATTATTTTTAAACTTTTGTTATGAAATGTTTCTATAAATTGTTTTCTTAGTAATGGCTTAAAACAATCATAAAATAAATGCTTAATTTTCTTTTTAGTACATTATTTTTAATTATTAAAAAAATTGTAATTTAAAATAGAAATAATAATTACCAATACTTGGAGAGTATACTGGAAAAAAAACATTGTATTTTATTTAATAATTAAGTTCGTAGACATTTTTCCCTTTAATGTATTGTTATTTTACTTCCGAAACTCATATCAAAATTAAACAGTTATATTTATTTATTTATTTTTAAATGTAATAATAACTCTCTTTTTTCTCTTTTATTGCTGCAACAATAACATTGATATGATGAAACAACAATATTAATATAATATAATAAAGTTTATAATTAATAATTTGTGTTGATCCTGGACAATTTAAGATATCAACCAAATCAATTAATAAGTATTTTATAAACTTCATATAAATGTTGAAAAATATTAGAACTTCTAGCACGTTTAAATATAAATATTGTTATTTAAGAAAAATGTTAAATGTTGAGATAATTAAAATAAAATGTTGTTAATATATCTTTCGGTTTGATAATAATTTGAAACAAATTATTTATAAATTTGTGTTAATATTTAATTAATAACTATTCTCAATTCAATTTTTCTAAGTTAAGCAAACTTAAACTGCAATATTCGGATGTTCTTAGTTTTGAACTGAGCACAATTTCTAAGCATTAAGCTGATTGGAGCTAAATTTTTAGGATGTTCTTTGTCACAAATGTGCTTAGCGCCAACATTTTGTGTTTAGCACCAACATCATATGCTTACAACAATCACTATGAGTTCAACTTTAACTTTTCGAAATCGAACCGCTTAACTACCTTTTTTTTTATAGACTAAAAATTGAATTAAATCTGATGAAAATTTAAGTTTACCATATGTTAGATGGTGTATAAGTTTGGGTGTTATTAATAATTGTATACATTTATGCTTATCCACATCTAATCACCCGTAAAACATGTTTGATTTGATTCAATTTTAAAAACATTGCTTGCATGCATATAATATTTGCATTACATCAGCCCTATTTGAACTTTGTCACTTTAAAGGAGCTAAATAGTTTGCTTAAATGCAAAATACAACAGCTCAATACATGGTCATTTATTTCACTAAAAATAGGAATAGAATAATCGCCCCAATTGATGGGTGAATTAACAATAATAACGACAGAAAAAGAATTATAAAGGATATTTACAGATTTGCAAATGTACCAACCTATGAGAAACAAAACTTGACCCTTACGATTTTGAATAGAGCATATCTTCTTAAAAGCAGTTAATCTGTTTAAGTACCATACCTGGGCCATTGGATATTATTATATAAGCATGTACATCCCTGAAATCGAGAAATAAACTAGGTTAAACATTTTTTTATAGGGTTATTGGTACTACGAACATAGTAAGCCAATTTTGGTTTATATGTATAAAAATATACCATGCGAGCTTCTACAAGTTGGGAGGAAAAAGAATGGACTGGGAGTAACTAAATTAGAATAGAGATTCTATTCCGTTGTTTCAGAGGCCTCGTACAACCCTAAGTTTGGGAGGAGGGGAATCAAGAGGGTGGAGAAAAATCAGAGTATCGGTTGGAACAGGATACATAGAATCCATAATGTTCCATTCTTTAGTTTTAAGAAGCGTATTGCTAAATAGTACCACATGAACAACGGTTAAGGAACATATACTTTTCATCCTAGTAAAGGCCTTTGAATACTTAAAAAATCAAGCATTAAAATGTCATTGCGTTTTCAAATTTCGGTCTAATACATGTTTTTCAGTTCATTAAATATTTCTACTTTTGCTTCCTTAATCAAATACCCTAAAGGTGCCCGCTTTTAAGAAATCCAAACAGCAGAATTAATGTCATTTCATTTAAATCCTTTCTACCAATTCAAACAGCTTAAAGATCCCGTGCTTGCACTTCAAATAGATTCAATGCTAATTCACATTTCTAGTATGTATAAAGGTTTCTATGAAAGAACATAAGAAATATAGGGATTTCCAAGGGATTGAGTGATAACCCTCATGTCCATTTTTTTTCTCTTGAAACCAGGTAATGAGAAGAAGGCTTTTCCATTTATACATGAAACTTCAATTACATTCAATAATTTATAACAAATACTTATTTAAACCATGAAAACAAAACAAAAAAAATCTTCTTTAAATATTACCTCCAGACAAGACGGTCGAGCAACAGTCTGAGAGCCATCTCATGATGGGTGACTAGTAGATGAAGCAATGAACATCGGAGGAGGAGAATCAGTATACTCGGATATTGATGATCTGTTAAGGTCTTCTGGAGGTCTTGACCCATCTAATGCTGTAACTTTAGCACCACTAGAAGGTATGGAGAAACTTCGAACCATGGGTGGAGGAGGCATTGGCAACGGAGATGCTGCATTTGATGTAACCGGATTATTTCGAGCAGAAAGCTGGTGACCTCGGGACACCAATGGACCTGAATGACCCACCAAACCTAAAAGCTTAGAATTGGATGCAGATATGGTTGGAGGCCTTGGAAGTTCATGAAGCTCCTTTATTTTAGGTGAAGATGAAAGAGGGGGAGAAGTACTAGGAGATACTTTTGGAGATGATGATGATGGAAACTGAGGAATTGATGTCCGTAAAAGAGGTCCAGAAAACAATTGGACACTGTCTAAAGAAACAGGTTTGGCTGGCCAAGCATTACTTACCAATGGACCAGAAAAGGCTTGTCTTTTAATCTTTTTAGAGTAAGCAGTAACAAAATCATGATTCGAGGATAAATTACCATCAATTATAGGAGGTGGCAATCTTGTGTATGCAGTATTGCTGTTACTCTCCTTGACTGCAGACTGCGCAGTCCTAACATTCGGACCAGAAAATGCCCCATCCCCAAAAGTGTTTCCATATTTCTTTTGTTCCAGTGGGGATGAATGCCACAAATTCTTCATAGGCTCATCTAAATTTGCCTTTATTTTGGAAGGTATTTGCTTACTTGACCTCGGAGACATGGAACTCTTTGCATCAACTGGTGTAGGCAGCACATATGAATTGAACTTCCGTGATAAAGTTGGCCGCATCTGTCTCAGCTTTTCTCTAGAATCACATTTATTATTAGCAAAAAGTGGGGCAGATTGGCTTGCCTCTCTAACCCTGAAGGAGAATGAATTCTTGCTAAGCCTATCCAAGTTTTCCTACACATTAAACAGCATGCATATTTATAAGAGTTCAAAAAATTTAGATTATAAGGAAATTAATTAATCTCGCTTCAAATGCATCAAGAAGCCTCCACTTGAGTCATATATATCAACATGTGAAGTATTTTCAGTCCTAAATCCCATGAACCCCGAAGCTTTTTGTTTTTCCTTACCTTTGCTTTTACAGTTGAACCTTTGGGAAAGATAAATTCCACCAGGCCCAACAGCAGAGAAGCATGCATGATTCAACATTTCAAAATGAGAGTAATCTAGCATATGTAAGCTCTTTATAGACAAAAATTAAAACCAGAAGTATGGATTTGACCCCAAATATTAACAATCATAAGGTTAGTGTACAACTTTCATAGAATTATATGGATAGACAAGAGATATTGATATTCCAGGTTATATTCTGGATGTTCTTAGTTCTTAATCCACCCTTCCAGATTTCCATCCAAACTGAATTAGTTGTACACACAAAAAACAATATAATCACATTTGAAAACAAATATAACAGATGTAAAGTTCCTGCACATAAGAACATTCCACCTAGAACTCTGATTCTCATGGATTTTGGTCCTAAACAACAATATAACACAATATTCCCTCACCCCCCTTTTGATTTTACTCATTTTTTCTTTAGCAATCTAGGCTTTAAAACCATAACCGTTAGGAATGAAAATAAAGAGAGGATATGGGCAGTGTATAGCAGAAGGAATAAGAAATGCTGTGAGAGTTTTAGGTGGGGTGTAAGGTGGATAGGAGGCCTGACTGAACACGAGGGGTTAAATAACAAATTGTAAACTATACAGGGGAATTATCTTTTGGGAAAATTAATCTGAACTGAGAACAATGTTTTGGTGTAAAGGGGAGGCCCTTGTATGAGAATATTCTTCTTGAGTCTTTGAATATAAATAACAGAAAACACCTCTTTTCTCTTTCCCTCTCACTCTAGCCTACTTCCCATCATCAAACCCATCATCCATCACTATTTGTGTGCTCAATGAATTCCTACTCATATTGATGCATGTTTGCTGGGATGGTTGCTCAATCTTCGTAATGTTCATTCCCAATGGGATTGAAATATGCAAATGAAGTTAAAAAACATTACTAATTTGCCTAGTTTCAAAAGGTAGTCACCTTCTTTGAGTTCCCTAATGTAGAAACATCTTGCTCGTGTTCATTTTGTGCATAGTCAAAACTCAGCTCCCCATCATCATTCTCATCATGGCTGTCACCTTCATATTCATATTCATCTTCATCCTCCACATCCTCATCCTCATCCTCATCCTCATCCTCATCCTCTCCTTCAATACCAATGAAGTGGTAATCAATGTGATGCTGTTCTGTTACTAATTTTACGTGCGGCTCTGCTGTCTCAAGAGATTTAACTGCTTTCTTGAAGAAACACAACTGTTTGGGGGGATAATAAAGGAGAGACAAAGGAAAGAAACATTAAAAATGAGTAACTCTCCCATATCTGAAAAATAAATATTGGTTGGGAATATATAAAACCTGAGCTGCATGGTGACGTGCTGCCTGTGTTAGAAGGCTCCACGATTGACCTTGCTTCAGAGATTTCAAACGGAAAACAAATAAGGTGGCCTCCTCATCATATTCATCACGAGCAATTTGTAACTGCTGCAAGGAAATAGTCTCTCCTCTTCCGCTTCTAGACCTGCCTCTTTCTCTATATCTTGTTAACATGGACTCATATGCAACTCTGCAGATTATAGACCAAAAATATAAGGCACGAATCACATTAAAAGACAATTATATCGAATACAACACTCCAAACCTTTTTTCGTCACAATGTCGCTTCATCTCCTGCTTCAACGAGAAGGGAAAAAAAAATAATAAATAATCATTCGCAAAAAGGATAGAGCAAGATATGGTAAATTCAACAAACAAGCTAGGAATGTTGATGGGGATATAAAGTTGGGTTGGAGGTGAAGGTAGAGGGAGGTGGTCGGGGGTTCGAATCCCCACTAAGAAAACACTAACATATTAACATTTATGGGAAAAAAAAAGCAACGAATCTTGTTTGGATGAAATAGAATGATTGAAATTATTGTTTTGACGGGGAGTAGTGTTAGAGAGTTAAAAAGAGTGGTAATATAAGGCAGCAAATATAGAAGGGTGAAAGAGGTTAGAGATTGCTGGTGTATAAGAGTCCAAATTCGAATTGAGGAGATAGAGATTGGATTAGATAGAAGATACCTCAACAACTCGAAGTTCATTGAGAAGAGAATCCGAGGGAATGTTAATTGTCTGGGTAATATGAGAGCGCTGAAATTGCAAAGTGAAAAAAGGATTAGAAAAGCACAGAGAGATTGTTGAAGTTTTAGGGTAGTAGTAGTGATTGAGGAGGAACTGACATATTTATCAATGAGCTTCTGGAGTTGAAACTGCATTTTACCGAGCATTATGAGAACTTTGCCTGCAAAAGCGCATCCAATCGAAATTGGGAGAGAAAGTTAGTTGGCAGTTGGGCATGATAGGAGTGAGTATTTGTGGTGTAGAAGAGAGAAGTGCATAGTACCGCTTTCTTCGTCGTCATGCAAGGCGATTTTCTGAAGAAGGCAAGAGCCCAATTCTCCCAAAGACTCTGAGAATTCTGGAAGAGAACAAAATTTCAATTGCTATTGTTACTATTATTGATCTGTCTCAAAAAAAGAAGGAAGAGGAAGAGACCATAAGAACTGTTGGCGGCCGCGGCCGCCGCCGAAAGCAAGCTATCGTAGCACTCTCTCATGTCTTCCATGTCCTGCACAGTGGACCAACAGTTGAGTTTGAGTTTGAGTTTGAATTTGAACCCTAAAATTAAAATTGAAAGGAAAAAAAAAAGAGAGAGAGAGAAGAAAAACCTGGGTGGCCTGAGCGAGGTCCTCTAACTGGGACAAAGGAAGAATGTTAGTTCGGTCACGGTGGTGGTGATGCTTCTCTAACGTGAGAACTCCCAACTTTCTGAGAGACCTCTTCATGTTTTGTGAAGGAATGAAATGGAGGAGAGTGAAATTGAGGAAGACGAAGGTAAATTCAGTGAGGTAGCTGCATAACACAACACCTTCTATTCTTTTCTCCCTTCCACTCACACAACACTACAAAATAGAATTTCAATTAAATTAAAAAAAAATTGAAGTTGTGAAGTAATTTGGTAATGGCATGTATTATTGGAAGAGTGTGGTCAATGAGTGTGTAATGGGAGAAGGAATAGAAATGTTTGACCGTTTACAAAGAAAACAAAATATTAATCTGAAAGGAGTTTCGAGAATAGAAGACCAGACCGTGAATCCTGAATAAAAAACTTTTCCTTTTGGTCAACAAAACGTGTTCCCTGACGTGAATCCCAAGTCATTTTCTCTCAATAACCTTCTTTCTTCCTTCTATTTTTATTATAAACAAATTCACTCTATTCTTACCTCTCAGTTATGTTCAATCTTTTTCTTCAAAAAACCTTTTTTTTTAAAAAAAAAAAAAATCCCCTCAACTTCTACTTTTCCTATTCACCCTTCTTCGAATACGGCTATGTGAAGCCCAACTATCAACTATTTTTCCTTAAAAAAAACATTTCAATAAAACAAATTTAAAAATTTAAATTCATAAAATATACATTGATTTCATTATTTCTGTCTTTAAAATAATTATAATTTTTAGTGTACTTATAGAATCATAATTATTATTTTAAACATCATTTTGATTGAATTGTTAATTACTACTATTAATTTAAAGTAATCTTTACATAAATTTAGTAAATGTAAAGAAACAATTTAATAATATAAATTGTTAGAAAAAATATCAACGGGTCAAATTTATTTATTTTGATTAAATATTTATAACAAAATGTTAAAATATGAATCTCTTTTAATACCATATTATGACATATGATGATGATATATGGAATGTTTTGTCTAATAACAATAATAGACACAAAGTATCATATCTTTTGTACATATTATGTTTGATAAGTTTATACTTTATATATATATATATATATATATGATAAGATATGTGTTTCAAAAGCTTACATAGTAATGTTCTTAATTTATAAATATTTTTATTATATTTAGAGATAATGTTCTTTTATTTGACCACCTAGAAGATTTTGCAAAAAACATCATATCAAAATATCTTGAAGAGTGTGTCAAGTTTTCTCAAACCAATAACTTTGTTCAAAGGAAAATCTATCATAGTCCATCTACCTAGTCTAGTATAATCTTAACTTTTACTATAGTTGTTAAGAAAAATAATGTTATATAGGCCTCACAAGCTATGTTAAGGATTAGAAGAGTTCTTAAAATAAAAATATGCATGCAATGTTGTATGCAAAACATCTAATGTAATAATGAAATCGATGAAGTTCATAAGGAACTTGAGAGATTGGTCTTAAAAATGTGGAAGAACTCATCCCACATGAAAGCAGTGTTTGTGAACCCCACCAACACCCTCTTCACACGCCAAAACCCTTTTCTCCGAACCTACAAACTCATCAATCAACGCTAAATCTATTCTTAGCGTCTCCATAGGACCCAAGAACCCACACCAATCTCAAACAAGACAAAGGAAGACTTGTTCAGAAAAGGGTCAGATAACTTCAGGATTGCATCATCCAATAATTCCATTTTCTTAGATTCAAAAGTTTTTTTAGATTGTAAATTTGGAAAACACTTTTAATTTTCTAATTGCACAGTTTAAGAAAAAATCTTTAAATCAAAAGAGTAAAATGTGATTTTTCGTATTTGCAAAATGCAAAAGGAAAAGTATGGGGAAAAAAAATACCCGTCATGCTTGTTTGGTCAGTGGATACAACTTGGTTCATGTAATAAATAGGTTTATGGTTATCCTCCTAGATAAACTAACACTGTGTTTCAATTGAATTAAAAATTGTAACGAATTTCATAACTCCTTCAACATATCATATTAGGAAGAGATTAAATAAAATAGTAACTTTTTTTATTAAATACTAATGAGAACACATTTATGCATTCACAATTTTTTATTACGATAAAATACATATAATTTCAACAACATTAAAACAGTACAATTTAAAACATATATGTAATAGTAGAGAAGTTATTTGATTATTTTAAAGGAAAAAGTTTGTTAATCACTTATTTTATTAAATAAAATAAAATAAATTTAGGAAAAATTAAAATTTTATAATTAAAAGTTACGAAAGAGGCATTTTATATAATAATATAGATTATACTGTTTGATATAACGTTTTTTGCTAAATTATTTTGTTTTTCAAAACTTACTATTAGATTATTAATTTTTACATGGATTTAGTATTTGATATAACCTTTTAGGCTGTCTGTGACAACTTAAAAGGCAGGGAAATGAGGATGGTGATTGTAAGGGATGGGTTGTAATTGTATGCAGAAGACAGAACACAGAACACAGAACACAGACATGAGATGGTATTGTCCATTACTCAGAAAACATAAACATGAGTAAGTGTTCTTGAAATCCAAAACAAATATTTAGTAACAACTAATCCAAATGCATCATATGATGCATGATTCAGAGCTTGGAAAATACTGGCTTGCGTTTCTGCTTCTGTGCCGTCACTGCTTCAGTTAAGTCAGCTGATAACAATCTCGCAGAATTCAAGGTTGCAACATAATCCAACCCCTGATCCACAGTTAAGTCCCTACTCTTAAGCACCACCATTTTTGTCCCAACAACCGCAAGTGGAGACTTGCTGCCAATTGCTGTCATGAGTTCAAATTCAAGTCATGGTGAGGACAATTTGATTATCAGTCCAACCAAAGTTTCAATTCTCAGTAGAAATGATATAACAAGAGTAACGACTCAATTAATTACTTTAAGATTAAGATTTTGCTTCAAGTCAATTACTACTATAAGCAAGTTATTACTAGATATGGAATGAATGAATGAGTGGTGTTGCATTTGGTTACAGAGATAGGTAATTGAAGATTGAAGGGGAAGAAGGAACCTTGAGCGAGATCCATCACGGCCTGATCGAGGTCATCTTTGGAGTCGAAAACGCGAGAAACGAGACCTAATTCCTTAGCCTCCTCGCCGGAGAAGGTGCGACCGGTCAAAGCCAGTTCCATGGCGTTGCCGAACCCAACAATAAGGGGTAGCCTCTGAAGACTTCCCAGATCAGCCGCCAGGGCCAAATCCACTTCTTTCACCGAAAAAACCGCCTCCTTCGTGCACATCCTTATGTCACACGCAGTCACGATGTCAATTCCACCACCGATGCACGCTCCGTGAATGCTGGCAATCACCGGCTTCCGGCACCGTTCCAGGGCCGTGATGGCATCTTGCATCGCCATGATCTGTCGGCGGAGGGACTCGCCGGAAGCCGAATTGGATGCGGTTGATCCCAAAATGGAGAGGTCGATGCCGGAGCAGAAGTGGTTGCCGGCGGCGGACAAGACGATGACGTTGACGTGAGGGTCGTGATCGAGGGCAGAGAGGGCCTTGGGGAAGTGGGTGAAGAAATCATGGGAGAGAGCGTTTCGTCGTGATGGACGATTCAATATAACATACCAAACACCCGATTTTGGGGTTTTCTCCACGATTTGCAGGCTTGGGTATTTGTATTTCTCTTCCATTCTTTCTCTTCTAACTCTATCTCTACCACTTACTCTCCCCTACCAAAATCATTCTTATTCACATCAATTTCTCAATTTATTTATTAAATTGTATGAGACCCATTTGCTAAATTTGTTCTTTCAAATCTTAATCCAATCTTGTTAAAGTTGTTTCAATTTAATTTAGATCCCTTTTTTGTATCTAAATATAAATCACAAAATATATCTTTATACCACATAGCATTCTTGTTTAGAATAACACTTATGAATATTTTCAGGCTGCTACCATTCTTAATTTCAACAAATGAAGTCATTTAAATCAGAATAATCCATTTAACTCCAGATATCATGTTTGTTTTTGAATTGGTAAGAATAATAAGTTTTTCATCTTTTCTTACCATCATATTTTTACTTTTTTCCTCTTATTTTGTTCTTTTATTTCGTAATTAGGATATAGATATTAATTTGTTGTGGAAAAAAGATTGAATTCCAAGAGGTTGCGCTCTCTAAGGTGGAGAATTGTTTTTAAATTAATTTTTATTGTGAAAAACTCAACCATGTACATGCATTTATTTGACCCCTTCTTAAATTTGGTTCTTTCGTGTGTGTGTGTATATATATTAAATATATTAATTTTCCTTAAGTCCATGAAAAAAAACTTAAAAGGGGGAGCTTTCAACAAGAATATAAATGTTTACAAATTAATTTTTTTGACCAAACTCATTACCCAAATAAATAAAAAATATTTTGGATTGAGTAGGGATAGATTTGGGTAGTTTTTTTTTTCAAATATAAATCCAACCAACCAATCAATAACGAAATAAGTTTTGATCTAACCAATTAGGTATAAACAATTAAAAATATTTAAAAATAATAAAAGTGTTAGCTATTGAAAAAATGGATTATCTAAAACTTATTACTCATATCTCATTTTAAATATAATTTCCTTGTTAAAAGAAAGTCAAATTCAATAAAATTGCAGTTTAGTCTTATAAAAGTTTATTGGTGAGAGCTGACATGGGAGGAAGAGATAAAAAAGTTTGTTCGAGTTAAAGAGAGGGGGGAAAGTAAAATTATTTAAATTGAGAGACTTGGTAGAACGTGAATGAAAAATTTGAAATAGATTTGATTAATGTGATATAATAAATTTAGGTGTATATTAATATATTTGAAACACAATTTATAAAATAATTTAGTGTAAAAATATTTTTTTGAAAATATAAATTAGAGTTAAAATTTTTTAAGTTAAAATAAAAATTACTATAAAACTTTAATAAACAAAAAATATATTAAAATAAATAATAAAAAAATAAATTAACGAATTTGATTTATTATTTCATTATTTATTTTTATAATATAAAATATATATGAAGAAACTATTTAATTTATTATAATATAATATATATTAAAATATTTAATTGTTATTTATGTTTACATTAGGTATAATAAACTATAATTTACTTTCTTTATAAATGTTTCCATTGGAGGTAAGAAAGTGCATGAGAATATTTTTGTGTGTTTTACACATTTGATTCCATTGAAATTCTAACTCTGTGTTTACTTAAGCAATAACAGTAACAGCATTATCAAACTTAACCTCCTACTTGTGGCAAATAATGTACACTCTCCAAGTCCAAGTCCAATATGTTCGCGTGCAGGAGGTAAATGAAAGATACATAAAATAAAACTTAGTGCATGGAAGACACAGAAGAGGGTGATGGGAATTGTACAATGGAGAGAGACTAGGCATTAGAAGCATCAAAACTGCCCTGGGCACTTTGTCGTCTTTTCTCCCTCCAATTCTCTCCCCACATCTTGGCTTCAGCCACTGCACGTTCTCTATCAAGATCCCTGTTGTTTAAAATCCTTGCAGTTTCACGTGGGGACTCATCTTTCTCACTCCCTTCCAAATCCCATCTCCTTCCAGATCCTCCACCTTGCTCATTTTTCAATATTCTTCCACCTTGATCATCTCTGTTCCTTTTATCATCACCACCTCCCTTATGCTCATATGCCTGGTTCGCTAGAAAAGAAAGGGCTGTCACCACATCCCCAATCAGAGGACGCGCTGCAGCCTGTTCTTGAATGCACATTGATGCCACAGCTAGAGCTTGGTAAAGACCCCGCATGGGATATCGTCCATGCAGCTCTGGATCAGCTAACTTCGGAAACTTCCTCCGGTCATTGAACAGTGGGCGTGCCTGATCCAACATATATATAAAACCATCATTACATTACCACCCTACTGTTGTTAAGTATGCATAAGTTAATGTAATGCAAGCCAAACAAATAAAATAAAACACAAGGAAAGATTAGACGACTACCCATGTCACAAGGTTTTGTTCTCCATGGGGTCGGGTGCTGTCAATGGCTTTACGCCCAGTAATCAGCTCCAAGAAGACTACCCCAAAACTATATACATCAGACTTCACAGTCAGCTGTCCAGTCATAGCATATTCTGGGGCACAGTAACCATAAGTTCCCATCACACGGGTGGAAACGTGTGATTTGTCACCAACTGGACCCAGCTTTGCAAGACCAAAGTCCGAAAGCTTTGGATGATAACCTTCGTCAAGTAATATGTTCGACGATTTGAAATCTCTATAAATGACCGGAGGATTTGCTTTGTCGTGTAGGTATTCCAATCCTTTTGCTGCCCCAGCAGCTATTTTCATCCTGGTGTTCCAATCCAATGGTTCCTTATCCGGGGGAAGATCTGCACTCAAGTCCATAAATAACAGTTATATTTAAATCAACATAACTCATTATGTCTAAGAAAGCAGTAATGTAAAAGACAAGCCATTTATTCTCCACTCTAACCAAAGTTTGGAGAAGCTAATCAATCATCAGAAGGCATATAAGATGATGACAAGGCAAAATGGAAACATTTCTAGGAGACTATAGAATGGTTATGACATCATCAGACGTATCATATTCCTTTTCCATAGCTAGCAATAACATGGAAAGATAGTCTAAATGATTTGGCTTTATTACAAAAGGCTTCAGATTTGAACAGCCAGAGCCACTTCATAGCATATCTATGGTTCATGGTGAAAAGTAAACTTTAGTGTGACAACTGAAATAGATAAAACAACTTAAGCAGAAATATTAAAAAAACAAAACTAAGAATTATATGATTGAGTTTGTGAAGTCTTTATTTTACAAGAATGATAGCTTATTAGAGTCCATGCATTGAATGAGTGAGTGTGTTAAATAATATCTTAATGTTTTCTTATTCTAGATAGGATTATTTACTTATCTTATTTCCTTATTTTGGACAAGATTTAGCTCCCTGTTTCAGGTTGCCTCTTCAACAAAAAGAGAGGATGAGGAATCATTACTGAACAACGATAACTTAGGCATTTGAAATATTGGAGATTTGTTGGTCTCTCAAAGCCCCAACAGCAAGGAAGAATCCCAGTGGGTTCTACCAAATTGGTATGGGTGGTGAAGTCGACACTGCAATGTTCGCCTTAGCCTAGCGAGTGTTACTAGGGCTGCAGAGCATGGTCGGATGTTAAGATCCAATTGCAAGGTCTAAGACTTGAGTCCCACGTTGAAAGTACGAGATCCTAATGTGGGATTTATAAGGTTTCGGATTCTCCAAACAACAACTGGCTTTTGCAACATTGGTTTTCCCAAGGTTCTTATCATGGGTCTTTCAAATTTTATTCACATCCTGCGAGCATCTCTAGTAAAACTAAAACAACAAATATAGTTTACTTGTTGTAGAAATTCCTAAGGGGCATCCCGGCCAAACTTGACTCTGAACAAAAAAGTAGTATTAATTAGGTCCGTCAGAGACCCCCCCCCCCCCTGTCTTAATAATAATAATAGGAATTTGTCTCAGGTTTCACCGCTGACAAATTTCCATTGGGAAACCTGGTGGCTGACGACTAATATTTGTTGGGGAACTTGGCTGGCTACTTTTCCTCGAATCTCCCCTCCCAAACACGTTTTTTACAATCACAAAACTTGAAGATACATTGTTTAACGGAACAAGTCCAATATCATTTGGACAAATGACTTGTTGGACAAAAGTTTTATTTAATTTTAATTTTGTTTTTATTTTCACATAATTGTGGAGGAAGAATTAGGCTCTTAATTTTTTTCAGACTGAGCGGATATTTATTATTTAGTTTTCTCTATCAAAAAGCCTGGCTCCACAAGCACAAAAAATGATCTCGATCAGTGCTGCAGATGATTTATTGAGCAAACTGCTTGCTCAAATCAATATGATACTTCCTCGAGACAGATGAAACTTTAACGACAGTGAAATGGAAAAATCAAGAATTCGTAACAGCTACAACCATATACTTTATAGAGGCAAAGATAGAAAATAATAACCAAAAGCACATAATATGATGATCATAGCAGCATCGGTGTTCCTATGAAAGGCCAAAACTCTACAGACAATTCTTTATCACCATAAGAAGTTCTAGACCAAGAAGATGTGGGTAGTTCAAATCACCGAAAGGGAAATTTTCTTTATATGTATGAAAGAAAATCAAACAGACTGTAGAGGCAAATGCACAAGAACTTATACAAGGTTACCTTGCAACGAGAAACGAGATTCTAAGATAGAAAAGCCAAGTATGTCCTAGAATACACTGATTACTACAGGGTTTAATTTCAGTACAGATATTCGCTTTAAAGCATTAAATTATACTTTTCTGTACTGCAAAATATATAGTAGTAATTTAGAGTAAAGCATAATTTGAGTACAGATGTTAGATTATGTAACACGCGTGCGTACGTCTTTGGTAAGAAATCCTGAACCATAGATATAATCCTATCCCACAATGTATTAGTACTACAGCATAAAGACGGCACAGATACTAATGAGAATCTCATAGTTTCAAAAGTAATAGCCAGTGATCTTGGTTCTCAGGATATTCCAAAAAGAGAATACTAATTATCAAATACGGAACAAAAATAAAAAAGAGAAATTGAAAGATTGAATTGGGAGGAATGAAAAAGAAGAATACCATGAAGGTGGTCTTCCAATGATCCCAATGGCATAAACTCATAAACTAAGAGGCGTTGGTCCCCATCCGCACAGTATCCAATGAGACTGACAAGATTAGGGTGGTGTAGAAGACTGAGCATGAGAACCTCCACGAGGAATTCCCGGTTGCCCTGAAGACCGTTTCTGTCTAACTGTTTAACAGCCACAGCCTGGAGAGGTAAAAAGGTAAAGGAAGAAATGTGAGAAGTGAAAAGGTGAAGTAAGCAGTGAGTAGAAGGAGGTGTATTACCTGACCAGTGGTTTCAAGGCGGCCCTTGTAGACCCTTCCGAAACCACCTTCCCCCAAAAAGGATTGGGGCCTGAAATTTTTGGTTGCGGCGGCTAGCTCACGGAATGTGAAAGTTTGAGCGGCAATGTTTCCGTCCTTGAGAATAGCCAATTCCCTTTTGGAGTCACCATTATTAGCATTGCCATTAGTTGACGAGAGTAGCTTGTCTGCTCCTGCTAAACAAAGCAAATTAAGCAGAAAGAGGTGTGTCCGAAAGTGAGATGATGCCGAATAGTTGAATTGAATAAGAAATTAGGATATAGAGAAAAGGATGCGTGATGTGACGTGATGTGATGGAATAAAACGGGATCTGATTTAAATGTGGTTCGTGAGATCAGATCAAGTAAAAAAGAAAAAAGGAACTAACCAGCGGCAGAGGGCAGTCTGGAAATACGAGAGGGGATAGGGGGATTAAGATCATGATCGTGATGATGATGCTGATGATGAAGATGATGCTGATGGTTTTCCTGGTGAGGATTGGGATTCAGCTTCTCGTCTTCCCTGGAATCAAAACAAGAAAAGCAACCCATTCCAATTTCCTCCTCAGCCACACGCAGAAGCACTCAATCAGTCAAAGCCTCATCTCCAAATCCAATCCAATCCAAAGTGGTTGAAAGAATAAATTTGCGTAACAAAGTGGTTGGAAGAAGAAGAAGAAGAGAAGAAGAAGAAGAAGAAGAGAGAGTTTGGGTTGTTTGGTTAAGCGCGTACAAGTTAAGTTAGTGGTTCCACTTTCACACCTTGTCTAGGAACTCCCACTCCGCCACTGCCAGAACAAACACCCATTTAATTGCCTTGCCTTCTATCCTATATATATTAAATATTAAATATTTTTATACAAAAAAGACAAAAATAATCCACAAATAACAAAACTGCGACACTGTCATAAATACTTACCAAATTAAAAACCTATTATTTTCTTAAAAACTCAATTATAATTTCCTATATTTTAGTTAAATCTCTCAAATACTAATTATAATTTCTGTTATTTTAATAAATCGGAATTTGATTAAGTGATGTTGAGTGGTGAGATGAAAAATCGAATTATATAAAATTGACTTTGACATAAAAAGGGAAACATGTGAAGATAATTGTGTAGGGTAGGGTAATAAAATAGTGAAAGTTTTGAGAGGGAAAGGTACAGAAGAGAAAAGAGCAGAAAGAACGGAATGCCGTAGCAGCAAAATAGGAAACATAATAATTAGGAGATGAGATGGAGAACGTAGCCAAGTGGTTTGGTTGCAGTGAAATGAAGAAAATAATGAAGAGAAATCCTATCACCTGGACTCTGGGGATGATAACAAGAACAAATACAGAGATTGAACGTTAATGTGAAGAGGCAATGGAGATGTCATCATCAACAAAGAATGAGGTGGAAGATGCTGCTGCTCCTGCAGATGACGTCCCTGCGCTCGCCAAACATTTGGAGCGTATGGTGGATAGATACAACAGCGGGAGGAGCAAGTTTGTTGGGGAGGATGAGGAGGCGGAAGAAGAGGACAATTCCTTCTTGCAATTCCTAGACATGGTGGATCGCATCTCCACCGCCTCCTCCACCTCCTCCACCTCCTCCTCCACCTCCTCTGTTTTCGCCTCCCATGAGTTGGACGAGATTGCCTTAGTCCTTGAAAAAGCAATGTCCCTGTTAGAGAAACGTCTTTCTTCTCTTCTTCTACATCAGGACCCCAAAACGAAACCACCCAACAAATCCCTCTCCTTTAGTTCTCCTTCCTACCTCTCTGCATATCCCGATACCCACTCCCCCAGGCCACCCCTACACGATCATCACATCCAAGACCCTTTTAATTTCTCTCCCCAAAAGATTTCTACTCTCAACAAGATCGCCACCGCCATGATCGCAGCCGGCTACCACATCGAGTGCTACTTGGCCTTTGCCAATTTCAGGCGGACTGCTTTCAGAACCTCGCTCCAAACATTTGGATTCGGGAGCACCAGAATGGAAGATTTGTATAAAATGCCATGGGAATCTCTCGGACCCGAAATCGCAACGTGGAATCAAGTCGTTTGGCACTGCACCACCGTGCTTTTCCAGTCTGAACGGAGGCTTTACGAATCCATCTTCCCCGACCATCCCTCTGTATCTCAAAACTTGTTCTGCGATCTTGCACGACAAGTCATCATCCATTTGCTCAACTTTGCGCATGGCGCTGTTCTGACGAAATGGACCACGGAGAAGCTCTTCAAATTTCTTGATATGTACGAGACTCTGAGGGAAGAGATTGTCGGGGGCTCCTTTCTGGAGTCGGGCGCTAAGGAGCTGGTGTACGAGACAGACGCCGCAAAGGACAGGATAGTGGAGGCTATTGTGGCCATGTTCTGTGATCTGAAGAACTCGATCAAGAACGACAACGAAAGGATTCCTGTTCCGAACGGTGCAGTGCACCCTTTGACTCGTTATGTTATGAACTATCTAAAATATGCATGCGAGTACAAGGATACGTTGGAGGAGGTGTTTGAGCAAGGAAAACGGAGAAATGAGAGTGAGAAATGTGGGGAGGTGGAGGAAGGGGGAGATGTAGAGAAGGAGAAGAATTCGGGTTTTGCAGTGCAGTTGATGAAGATAATGGAGCTATTGGATGCAAATGTGGAAAGGAAATCGGCGTTGTACAAGGACGAAGCTCTGAGGTATTTTTTTATGATGAACAACGGGAGATACATAGTTCAGAAGGTGAAAGGGTGTGAGGAGCTGCATGAACTGATGGGAGACAATTGGTGCCGGAGGAGGCAATCGGGTCTGAGGCTGTACCACAAGTGTTATCAGAGGGAAACGTGGAGTAAGGTGGTGCAGTGCCTGAAGCCGGAGGGGCTGCAGGTGAGTGGGAACAAGGTGTCGAAACAGCTTGTGAAGGAAAGGTTCAAATGCTTCAATCGGATGTTTGAAGAGATACACAAGTGCCAGAGTTGTTGGTTGGTGAGCGACCAGCAACTGCAGTCGGAACTCAGGGTTTCCGTCAGCGCTCTGGTCATCCCCGCCTACCGCTCCTTCGTCGGAAGATTCAAACAATATCTTGTATCAACCAGACACATTGACAAGTACATCAAGTACAACCCCGACGACATTGAGCTTTTGATTGATGATTTCTTTGCTGGTAACAGTGCCTCCATGTCTCGAAGGAGGACATGAACATCAACATCATCCACATTCTTACATTATCTTCATTTTACCACACTCTATATGTAAATACTCTCAAACTATACCATTTGTTTTTCTCATACGTTACAAATCTTCCTTCTCCTCCTGTAATGTTCATCGTTATTTTCCTCTTAGTTCATTTTATTTTCCTCAAAAAATTATATTATTTTTAACTTTACAATATACAAGCGTTATTTACATTCTAATTTTAATTTAATTTATTATTTATTTTAAAAAATTAAAAACTGGTGTTTTATTTTATGTGAGGTTTTAGATAGCCCAACAGAAAAGAATAAAAAAAAGAAGTATCCGTATATTTTTGTAGAATACAGTAACGTAGAGAGGAGAAAGGGATTTTGGAGATGGAGAGAGAGAGGGAGGTGGTGAGTGTGCTGCACGGTGCTATGGTGATAACCATGGACGAGGAGCAGCGAGTGTTTAGGGACGGGGGAATCGTGATCGAAGGAGATAGAATCAAAGCAATTGGACAATCTGCTGAAATTCTTGCTCAATTTTCTGGTGTGGCCGAACACATCATCGATCTCAGCGGCCATATCTTGCTCCCTGGTTCTGGCTCTCTCTTTGACTGTGTTTTTGGGTTTGATGTTGGTATGAAATGAAATGAAAATTGAAATGATGCAGGATTTATTAACACCCACGTGCATACTTCGCAGCAACTGGCGAGAGGCATAGCCGATGATGTGGACTTGATGACCTGGTTGCATGACCGCATCTGGCCTTACGAATCCAACATGACCCAACACGATTCTTACCTCTCTACTTTGCTTTGCGGAATCGAACTCATTCACTGCGGCGTAACCTGTTTTGCTGAAGCTGGGGGTCAACATGTTTCCGGAATGGCTCGAGCAGTCAGCTTACTGGGTCTTCGAGCTTGTTTAACCCAGTCCACCATGGACTCTGGCCACGGTTTGCCACCATCCTGGGCCACTCGAACCACGGATCACTGCATTCAGGTCTCCCTCTCTCTATTCAAACTCACTACACAACTAATATCATTCATTGTTCACTCAAAATTACAAAACTGAGTCAACATCTTACAAAATTACACAAGCATTGCATAATGACAAACTACAATAATAACTGTAGCTGTTCAGAAACTGTTCACTGAAAATAAATAGACGAGATATTACCAAAAACATAGAAAACTTTATCTCTAACACCCCCCACAAGCTCAAGGTGGATGTGAAACAATAGGCAACTCAACCACCTTGAGCTTGGACCTAAGAAAAATAACTCTTTGTGGTAAAAACGGCTTGGTTAGTAAATCAGTCCATTGATCTAGACCAGGAATATGCTGCACCACAAGCTGCTTGGCTAGAAGAGCACCAACAACATACCTATAGAAAAAGATGGGCCAAGAAGAAAATCAGCACCCTGTTTTGAGAGTTTAAAACCAAAAGACACAGGAGAAGATATAGGCTTTGCTTCAAGAATATTTGCTGGACGAGAAAATCCTTTATATATTTTGTTTCTGTCATAACAAGAGTGCCATTGGAGTATGGGTGCACTTCAATGCTAAGAAAATTGCAGTAAGGTAGTTTTCTGAAGCCGACAAACCAAAGTATCTTTATTTTCAAAACCTGGAGGTTGGGTAATGTAAACCTTTTCATTAAGAAAGACACTGTCAACATGTAACTGAAACAAAGACCACTTGTAAGTAATGACAAGAATTAGAATAAGCAAAAGGAGACATGTTGTATAACTGAAGATAAAGTCTCATTACAGTTGAAACATATTGTAACTGGGGCAAATGGCAACTAATCAAGCTTTATATTTATGAACAGTCCCATTTCGGTTTTCCTTAACACAAAACACCCATTTACAACCAATAGTATGAAAATTAGGTGAAAGAGGAACTAAAGACCAGGTCTTATTCCATTGAAGAGCAAGAAATTCATCTTGCATAGCACCAAACCACTTTGTATCCTGCAAGGCAATTTTAACACAGTTTGGTTCCACATTGGAAACATGGAGAGATGGAATAACCCTGGGTTGAACAATACCGGACTTAGAGTGAGTCAGCGTAGAGTGACAACGTGGTACAATGGGTTTGGCATGGTTCAGAATTAGAAGTTAGGATCTATTGGACACATAGGCTAAAAAGGGATAGATTTGGCAGAAGCTAAGAAAAAGTATCAACTATCTCTGCATTGCCATACTGAAACTGACAAGTAATACGATTCATCACTTAATGAAAATTACAAAAGTGAGTGAACTGCTTACTAAAGCCCATATATATGGATAGAGGAGTACTGCATAATGGATGGTTGTTCTGTAGTAATAAACTACAACTGTCAACTACAATAATAAATATAGCTGTTCACAAACTATTAACTAAAAAGAAACTAACTGGATACTGAAAACAGAGAAAAGTATACCTCTAACACTGTCTGTCTCCTCTACCCCAAACTAATCCATTTCATTTCGCAAATTACTTTACTCTTGATTTCTTCTGATATGCAGTCTCAAAAGGATAATTATGACAAGTACCACAACACAAGCGAAGGCCGCATCAGAATCTGGTTCGGAATACGGCAAATCATGAACTCTACTCCTCACTTGCTTATTCAAACAAGAGATGCTGCAGCACAGCTCAAAACTGGAATTCACATGGTACCCACTCCTTTTCTTTCTACCAGACCTTTTGCAGAAAAATATGAACAACATAACCAAAACTTCATTCTTTAACTTTAGATCGAGTTGGGTTGGGACTGCTTTCATCAATAACATTAATTTGACAATTCAAAGTGGCCTATATAATAATGGGAGGAGTTCTAAATCACTACCACTTATTTTTTATTCATACTCAACTAATAGCAAATGGTGTATTAAACTAGCTAGCTCAATACATATCCACCAATGTCCTCGCCTGACATTTACTTGAATTTGCAAAACTGTTAGCATGTTGCAGAGATACCATATGAGAACCAACTGGTCAGGGATGTTCACAAAGTAGATCACGGAACTGTTACATACTTGGACAAGATAGATTTCCTACAAAGCAATCTGCTAGCAGCTCACTCAGTTTGGATTGATAATAACGAGGTAAATTTTTGCCTCTTTAAACATGATTATTCCCTTTCAACAAAACCTAATTTAGTTCTTAAATTTCTATTATTGTCTAACTTGTGGTGAGTTCAATTTTGGGTGATGCTGATATGCAAGCAAACACCCATGACTGTTTATTTCTTGATTTGCACCCCAACGAAGTATGTTCGTATTTGACACCTTTTAACTCCCAATCTCATTTGGCTGGGTTCAGTCCACATGTTATGGGTTTCTCTGGATATCTTCCACCTGGTACTTGAGAGACTGATTTCCCACAATAAAATTGAGACTCTTGTTGATATTTTTTCCCCTATACAATGGATTTTGGGTCGAAACCAAATCCTTCTTTGTACTTAGGCAGACATATTACTCTTTCCCATTATAAGGATTTGATTCCAACTTATTTTTTAAATGGAAAGACAAAAGAGGAATCTGGATTTGAACTTACCTTTCCTCCGCCACATTTAAAAGTTTGTTGCAATGGTAAGCAATCCTCTAGCTAGTGTGATAAACAGTAATTATCCCTGCATAACATTTTTTCAGATATCTCTTCTTTCAAGATCAGGGGTCAAAGTGTCCCACTGTCCTGCTGCTGCAATGCGAATGCTTGGATTTGCACCTGTAAGGGAGATGCTTGATGCTGGCATTTGTGTCTCCCTGGGAACTGATGGGGCCCCATCAAACAATCGCATGAGCATTGGTTCATCTTAACTCTAAACTTTTGAATTCTTTTTTACTTGTTTTTATGATTGAACTAGATTCAATAATTCTGCATTAGTATTTACAATTTAGCTGGCCCATGCTTAGTTTGTTATGTGAAGAACTTTTATTTTCAATATACTATTAAATAGACCACAGAAGCAACCTATCAGCCCAATAGGCAGGATAGGTTCATCTAAGATTATGTAAACCAAACCCTCACCTGAACGTGAAATGGTGGAAGTCTCTTGCCGCATGGAAAATGTACACTTTTTACTGGGTTGAAATTTTCATTTCCAAATTATATTTGCAGTTGATGAAATGTACCTAGCTTCTCTAATCAATAAAGGACGGGAAGTTTATGCTAATGGAACTACAGATCCAACTGCATTGCCCGCTGAAACGATTCTTAGAATGGTTACAGTTAATGGTGCAAAGTCGGTATTATGGGATGATGAACTAGGTTCTCTTGAGGTTGGGAAAAAGGTTGGTATTGGTTCACGTCATTCGTAAATTGTAATTATTATGATTTTCTATTCCCCTGTGAACTTTTTTCTTTCTGTTAAAATCTTCCCATGTTAATTGGGACTAAATGCGGGATTTCTCTTTGTTGGACACAGCTTATAGTGTTACACATTTGAATTCAAAGTAGAGAGTTGTGGTGTGGGGATAATTCATTGTATTTGATCCTTGGTATATTTTAATTTGCATAAAGCACAATTGCAACATGACATTTTTTTTATATCTATTGATAATTACGACATTTCGGTTTGCAAAGTAGTGAACTGAAAATAAATAGGAAATTTTAAAATATCATATGAACCTTGAGGTGAAAAAAAAGGGAACAAAGTAAGGATCGAAAAGATGAAAATATTGCGGGAAACCTATTGCATTCAATTGGACAAATGTTATATTGACATCTTTTCTGGCTTCCGTTGTCAAAATGCTTATGAGGTGTACAAATATCGCGTACTGTGTCCTGACTTATAGCCTGTGAGGTGTATAAACCTCGAGTGCCTTGTCCTGGCTTATAGCCTGAGGTGTACAAACCTCTTATAACTCTTAAAGTGTATTTGTTTATAATGAGAGATGTATTTTATAAACCCTAGTTAGTTGTTCTGCTATCTTCTGAATCTTTATTAATATTATTTTATCATAAAAATTTGTAATTTTCTCAACCAATTTAAAGTATGATATTTCCTAATTTTTGTCTTACATCTTGAGTAGTTTTATTGGATCTCCCTGTTAATATTTAATAGCTTTTATAACTGACTCTTTAGATAAGTTGCATTCCCTTTTAATTGAAGATGATTATTATTAATGAAGTGTTTATTATCATTCTTTTAATATTTCTTTGCATGGGACCCAAGCTGACAGTGTTTGTAATCGTCATTTAATAGGCGGACATTGTTGTAGTCAATCCTTCCTCTTGGCCTATGGTTCCTGTTCATGACTGGTACGAACCCATCACATACTTGGTACTTAAGTTAATATACAGACTTTTTAATGAATTATTGAGTTAGACGACCAGTGTGTTTGGATTCGTTTTATGAGAAGTTATCAATTTTTATGATGAAGGTAAAGTAATAAATAATTATACTTTTCATGGTTTCATCTCGATGTTGGGATAGAATTTATTCTCGTTTGTTATCTGCACATCCAAGATTATGATCTTGTGCTCTTATGAAATTATGTTATGATCATGCATTACATAAAACCATTATGAGGCTATGCAGCGAAAATTCCTTTCAATTGCAATCTTGGCTGGCTGCATTCATCTATCTTTACTATCACACCATTCAAAGACCTTTTCGAGTTAGTACATTTACTGTCTACACAATATGCAGCATTTCCAGCTTAGTGTATTGCATGCGATCAGAAAATGTGGTATCTGTCATGTGCAATGGCTCATGGATAATGAAGAACAAGAAGATTATAAACGTGGACGAGGTAATTTATTGGATAATTTTTCTTATGTAGAGTGTGAATCAATTCTATATTAGATTGAGAATCCATTCAATTATAATAGTTAGCTGAATGAACAAACACATTATTTGAATAAGAAATTAAGCAGGAATAAGAAGAAAGGATAAAAAAAAAGATAATTAGAGTAGAATAAATGTGTTGTTTGACTGGTTAAAAATGAAAATTAAAAACTCAATTTCTTTGGGTGAGTGAAAAATAGGTAAATATACAAAAATCATTTCATATTAATTAAAAAACAAATTTAATTTATTATAAATCTATTAATTTTTAACGTATAATTGCTCTTGATTTTTTTTTATGTTTTCTAGAATTATTTAATTGTTTTTTTAAAAAAACTAAAACATAAGAAAGGCTTCCGCTATCGCCTATTTGCATGCCTTGAGATAAGTATTTCTTACTCGTTCCGTTTCCTCTACTTTGTTCTTGAACTTGACACGCAAACGCACACATAATTTCACTCGATAAAACGTAGAAAAAAAAAATCATATAGACTTAAGAATTATATTTGATTTGAATTGGGCACGTGTTTGGTGTTTTTTCATTAATCGTGACTAGAGAAGTTTAATTTGTATTGTCCATGGTGACAGGAAGAAGTTATTTTGAAGGCAAAAGAGGCTTCTGTTGAACTTCTGAAGAGGGCAGGCATAACATTACGAAGCAGAATGAACATGATTTGAGAGTTGCTTCTCAATACATTCTCTATGATAAGCGTCTGATGCAACACAGGAAATAATGTGTAGACAGTACAGTATCCAATGAACTTAATTGTATGGATGATGATATAAGCATATGTATATGACACTGCCGCATGCATGCATGACGTGACTCTGTAAACCCGCCATGAAACTCGTGGTCAAGGGAGAGATTGGATTACCAAAAGAACAAAAAAACTTCACCAATGTATTTATCAATTAAACAGTTTATTAACTATTTTATTTAAAAAAAAAAAATCAACGACGATAACTAAAAGGAGTAAAAATAGTGTATATAAAAAGAATAAAGCAAATATTTGAAGTAACAGGACTAAAATAAAAGCTTAAAAAAGTTGTGAATAAAATAAAAAAGAAATGATATTTTTGAAGATATTCGTTGTAATGAGATAAATGTGTAAATTTGGGGTGGAAGGGATAGGATAGTAATTTGTGTGGTGACGGAATAGAGTTTGAGAAATGCGGTGGGATAATGATATATATGTTGTTAGAGTGGCAGTGGCAGTTGCAGACTCAATCCATGGCAGCTGCATTTGCATCTTCGACTCCCTCACTGAGACTGGTAATCACTACCCTTGCTCTCGGTTCAATTCAACATTATTATTGTTTATGATTTATGATGTGATTCGCTTGTGTTTGTGTTGTCAGTCAAATTTTGGAGAAATCAAAGGTTTGCACCTTCCTAACCCTAATCCTAATAACCTCAAGCTTAGGAGGCGGGGGTCTGGGTTTGGCGGTTGTTATGGAGTGACATTGAGTGTGAGAGAAAGGGCCGTTGGAAGGGGTTTGAGGGTTCGGGCGAGTTCTTCTTCTTCGGGGGAGGACGCAATTGTTCAGGCCAAAGTTACTCAGAAAGTGTTCTTCGACATCGGTATCGGAAATCCAGTTGGGAAGCTTGTGGGAAGGGTTGTGATTGGACTGTATGGCGACGATGTTCCCCAAACAGCTGAGAACTTCCGCGCCCTCTGCACCGGAGAGAAGGGCTTTGGCTATAAGGGCTCTTCCTTCCATCGTGTCATCAAGGATTTCATGATTCAAGGAGGCGATTTTGACAAAGGAAATGTATCTATCTATCTCTATCTATCTTCTCTTTCCCATTTTCCCATTCTAATTATTTTCTAACCATCGTATATTCCAGGGAACTGGAGGCAAAAGTATATATGGTCGCACTTTCAAAGATGAGAATTTTGTTTGTCAGTCCCTCACTCCCTTACTTTATCCAACCTTTTCTTATTCTTATTCTTATTTGTATTATTAAACAAATGCCACTGCAACCTCTTCTCATATATTAATCTGAATGTTATTTATATTGCAAATATATATTAATAATACTCGTATCTACAATATCTCCAGTGTCTCATACTGGACCCGGGGTTGTTAGCATGGCAAATGCAGGTCCCAACACAAATGGGAGTCAGTTTTTCATATGCACTGTCAAGGTATATATCCTCGTCTTCTATATTTCCAATTATCCATGTTCTTCTAATGAAACACCAAGCCACCGCACCTAGACAGATAAGTTTGAGCCACAATGTTGTCTTTCAATGAACGACTGTGCTACATTAACACGAAGACTGTTTTAGCTTTTAAAGATTCCTGCCTTTACAAAACAAGCACGCTTGTTCTGCAACTCATATCAACTTCTAACTTTATTGGCAACTTTTACGTATGCATTTCAAATGAGCCTTTTTTTAATCGTGATTAACATTTGCTAAGCTTTGCATATTATTCTGTGAAATTATGTTTAAAATCATTGATTTCATCCGTGAAAACCCCAAATGTAGAAAATAGCAATTTTAGATATATGATAATCAATGTTGTCAAGATTGCCATTCTACTTAGGATCAAGAGGGGATGCAAGATCATAAATGTAGGATCGTAGGATCTTACCAAAATGTAAAGTTTTACATTTATACTAATATATATGTAGATATATACTTAGAAAATATGAAAAAGAAAACCATAAATGACAACATCAGAGTCGTAACTAGTCACGTAGATATTACATAAGGTTTGCTGGAAAATCATCCTCCAACACATTCTCAGCTGCATCTTCATTAATCTCATCACAACTTTCTCAAGCATGTGAACACCAAATTCATCTATTGGTGCAGCTGATACAGTAGAAGCACAACTAGCATTCACGATTGCAGCAGGGAGAGAGGGTTAAGACTTGAGAGACTTGAGAGATCTGAGTGCAGGATGGACAGTATGCACAGTCGCAGCTAGTCTGAATGCACAGCTACAAACAAATTCAGTAATCAGAACCTAGAGATTGAGAGAGATGGGAGGGAGTGGCCAAGAGACAGAGAGAATGGGGTGGGCTGTGTAAGGTTCTTAGGTCTGATAATGGGAGAGAACAAACTGATTCAGGGATAAAATAAAGGTTAAAATGCTTTCAGGCAAACTAGCTCGCATGATCAGAAAGAAGTCTGATCCCTCAATTTTGCTCCAATCCCACTACAACGGTCCCACTGATTAGGATTTTACTAATGATCCAGCTAGGGAGCAGATTTGTAAGGTCCCGAAATCGAGCTATTCACGGTTTAACTAGTGATTCTTCCTGACAGCATTGATTATAAATTATAGTTAAAAGAACCACATGGTGTCAACAACCTAACATTTGAAGAAATGTTAGAAAACTCTTAATTCTCTTAATCTCGTAAACTGAGGTTGAAATTATTCGTGTTCCTTGGTTTTGATATAATAACCAATTGATTTGATTAATTGGCAGACACCATGGTTGGATCAAAGACATGTTGTATTTGGCCAAGTTTTGGAAGGCATGGACATTGTTAGGTTGGTCGAATCCCAGGAGACAGATAGGGGTGACCGTCCTAAGAAAAACGTGACCATCATCGACTGTGGCGAGATTCCAATTGCTTGAGGTGGTTCTTGTGTATTTTGTTGGTCATTTCCTTTTATTAACTTGTTGAGATTGAGAAGAAACTCCTGCTTTATGGAAATTTTGTTCGACTATTCTTAAGAGAACTTAAGTAACCTTTTTTCATACATAGCCAATAAACTTTTAGCAGTCACCTGTGTTCTGGTAGAATTACTGTTTGAGCTGTTGTTAAGTTGAAAATTTTAATACCTGTTCGAATGGTATCTCCTTAAACCAAAATGCAGATGGGGAAATGGATGTGAAGAGAATTATTAGAGCCTTCTATAATATTCACGGTCAATTTTAATATTATTGCTAGTGAATTATGGTAGACTTTTTCTGAGCAATTTTTGTGTTATCTTGATCGGATTTAGATTTTTTCTCGGCCCTTGAAGAATTTCATATAATTTTATCAGAGGATATTCTTCCTTTAAATTGTAATATTCTTATCTTTTAGATTAAGAATAAAATAATTATCAAGAAAAGAAATAGAGAGGATAAAAATAAAAGAGAGATAAACTGAAAAACATGAGTTTTTGAATAAAAAATATAAGAGAAGGAATGAAATACTTTCTGCCAGCTATCTATCTGTCTGGTACAGGGAACTTTTTTTCACCTCATGTTTTTGTTCTAGGCTCCATAAATATTAAAATCTCTACTGTAAGTCATTATTTTTATAAAAGGAAGTTTTCAAATTATGTCATTCGAAAGAATTCTAAATTTTACAACTTGAAACATGTATGCTCGACTTTCTTTCATGAGTCACAACACAACAGTTACACAAGAGGTAGTGATGTAACTCTCATGTAATGTTGGCACCTTCCACTTGTTAAAAAAGAGTTGGATGAAAAATAGTTAATGAATAAAAATAAAAATGAAACATGGTCAATGGACGAACTTTAAGATAAAAGTATAAATAAATCAATAGTAATATTGTGAATCTCACAAATTTTTTTTAAGTTATTTTTTTTTCTCAATCTATCCACATCTAAATATTTTACATTAAAGTCATCGTCTTTCGTTATCTTCTCATCAATTTTCAACATAGAATTGGAGAAATTAATGTGTGGTATGAAATGAGTGTTGATTGATAGGCAGTTAAATGTGGAGTGGATGATGATGTTTTGTAGATGTTTGTTGTGGTTGTCTTTAATATGGATACATGTTTTTCTCTACATAAAGTTTGAATCCTTCACTACCCTTCAATCACATCTAAACAACAACACAATAACATATAACATACACTTCAATAGGATGTTACCACAATTCATGCAACCTATCATTTACTTCTCTTCGCTCCTTTTTCATCCAATAATCAATCATATCAACTGCATCATACTTATTATTCCTCTCAATAAAATATTTTACTTTATGATTATTTTATTATTTTATTTCTCTTAATATATCTTTTAATAATGAATTATCTGACCCTCTATACAAGTATAATTTATTTACTCTTTTACATCAAAGGATAAATCAACAAATACATGTGTGTTCCTTGTATGTGTTATGACTTAAATACTAGATAAGTTCCTACAATTTATTCCCATGTATATTATTTTACTATATTCAAAATATAAACATAAAGACTCAATCTGCTGTGTATTATTTCTTTTTTAATAATCTTTTATTTTAATTTAACATTTCTCTCTCTTAATGTTACATTACTATAATAATTATTCATCGACCTCATTTATATGTTAAAGATATCGTGTTAGTCTTCTATCATTAATTTTTTTTCTATTACCCACACATGGGAGAAAAATAATAAATAACATAATAATATTTAAATAATTGAATTTACTTCAATTTTAACTAGTTTCAAACAAACTATATTGATGGAAAAATAAGCATTAAAGAAAAATCACAATAAATTTCATATCTTCAATACTCGGAAGATGATTCTTAATAATAATTATTATTTTATTCTTATAAAAGTTGGAAAGGTCTTGGTCCTTTCTTGAATTTTTCGCTAGGTGTTGTTGATCGTGGTAGATGATGTTGTGGGATCTCAGTCTTTGGTCGTTGTGTGTGATGTATATGTAAAAGGTATTTCGATGTCTAAGTTACGTTTGATATAAGGTAGGTGAGTGTAATAAATATTGTTTAATACGTATATTTATCTTAATTGATATGTCTATTTATAGAATCGCAATGAACATCTAACATTAGACCGAAATAAAAGTAAGTTATCGAATTAATCTTTAAATTTGGATAAAATTTTGTACTTTATCAAAGAATTTGATAATGTTAAATTTTAAGAAGTTTTATTTCAAAATTAGATAAATATATTGATTATTAGTTAATACTTACTTTACTCTCTCTCTAAACAAGTTCAACATTATAGATATACTTTGCATTTGAAAATCATTATTTAAAATCCATTCTTCACTATAAATATATATTATATTTATATATGTGTATTTATATTTTTTACTCAATGACAAGTTGCTATCATATAAATATATGGATAAACTATTCATCTTCTCTAGTGTAGTGTTTGGTAAAACATACACACATATTTTATATATTGAAATATTATCTCTCCTATTTTTCTTATAGAATGTCTGTTAGATTCTATAGTTTTCATTCATTCCTTATTTTATTAGTAAACTTTCAATAAACTAAGACTTACTTCACCTATTTTATTTTAAAATAAAATATTTACTAAAAATTAAATAAAAAATTATACAAACTAAAATTTAAAATATAAAATGTGTTATCATATTTCCTAACATTGCTTTTTAATATAAAAGTTCACAGATTTAAAAAATTAAAAAAATTAAATTTTGAATTAGTTTTAAATATTTTGTTTGAATAAAATAAGATAAATTTATTGAATTTTGATTTTATTATTTTAATACTAATTATAAAAAAATATTTTAAAAGTGAACAATTTGTGCAAATTCACAAGATACTAGTTTATGCTATTTTTCAACCAAATTTGACTAAGATTATTTTAGTTAACAACCATAAACAAAATTAAATGAAAAGTTTCATGCTAACCATAAAGTTTTTTTTTTTATGTCGACCATAATTACTTTTATTTATATCGATTCATGATAATTCTTTTAAAGTTGTTGGTTATAATTATTTTTTATGTGTCGTTTCAACAAAAATTCAAAGTGACATTTGGTAAAAAAAATGCTAATTAAGATTGACCAATTTTTTTCTCAGACGACATTAAAAAAAACATTATCAACTTTGACTACAAATAACATCAATGATGTTAATTGGAACATAATTTTTGTAAACATCAACCAAAAAATAATCCCAATAGACATAAAAAAAAAAAACAAAAAATAATCCCAATAGACATAAAAAAAAACAAAAAATAATCCTAATAGACATAAAAAAAACACGCACTTGACATTGTTTGAAAAATAGTCTTGTTGGCATTAGTCAATAAAATTCTAATTAACATTAATTGATAACTAATTTTGGTCCACATTAATAGATAAATAATTCCAAAGATGTAAAACAAAAATAACTTATATCAATGTCGATTAAAAACTATGCCTTGTATCTACTTAAAATTTAGTCACATCAGCGTTAATAAAAACCAAATTGCAAAATATAATTTTGATTATTATTGGACATAAACACATTCTCAGCTATCATCAAAGAAAAGTTACCCTAGTTGGTATAAATTGAAAACATTGTATTTAATATTGATAAAAAAAAAACACTATCGAGGTTGTTCGATTTTAAACTTTGACCAATATTAATTATAAAATAATATTGATTTCTGTCAATGCTCATAATAATATTGAAAAAAAAAATTACAGCAATTTGATAGAAACTCTAACCAATTGAGAAAATGAAATTGATATAACAATGTCCCAACCTTAGTCCAACCAAAACCAAAAAAATACATTAGCATGAGTTCGTAAAATTGAGTATAAAATTTAAAATTTAAAATCAAAGCAATTTAAAATTGTTAAAAATTATAAAAGTTTGAATACAACTCCTATAAATATATTTTTTGAAGCATGCCAACTCACAACAACAAAAACAGTAACATTCTTGTAAGTGATTAATAATAATTATAATAAGAAAGCATGTGGGTCAAGTCAAATTATTTCCAAATGCAAGAACCCCATTTCAGCAAACAATTAAGCAAAAATCTGCTGTCATTAATTCATTCTGACCATCTTGTCGGTGAGTGGAATAAATAAGAGATTAAAAGCTGATTTAAGATAAGATCACCATGCTCCTCATCCATCTCTATAACATATACATTCATTAATCACGTTACATTAAACTAACCATCAAATTTGTAATCACACTTTTAAGTAAAATGTAATCAAGTGAGATGCAGTCAAAATGATTTCAACAATATTATAATACAAATTCCAAGTCTTACATCAAGTAATGCATGATATGCTTGATGAAATATTTAAATGTTTGGTTCTTCTCCTTTAATAGTTAACTTTTGAGAGTTAATTTTCCAAATTGTGTTCCAACTTGACAAAGGGATACATTTAATCTTAAATACATACTTTTTTAATTGAAAATTGATATAAATTACATTATTTTATTAAAAATTATACGTAATTTTTACTTTAGGGCTTTACTTTTGTATAAATGATATTTTAAAAATATAAAACATGTAAAGTGAAATTTGATATACAAGAATGAAACGAATATAGTTTTGTATTTTATAAAAATTTAAAATGATTAAGTAGTTTAAGTGTAGGAGTTTGAATAAATTAGGGTTTTGAATGAATAGTATTTTTTATGTTGAATATTTTAAGTATGATAAGTAGTTTTTTTATCATTAATAAATAGATAAAATAAAAGAAAACACTTCATGAGTATGAATCAAGTTTCTTAATTTTCAATCCGGTGATAATCTAACAAACATTACAACACATAATTGAGATTAACTATATCAAGTTGACGAAAGTGAAGAAGAATGAAGTAGACGAAAGTGAAGAAGAATGAGATGAAGAATGATAAAAAGTTTAGTTTGTTGTTTGAGCTTAATTATAAGACAGATATCTCCAACCAATCACTTATTTCTAAATAATAATAACAATGCATATGCATAGGATTTAGGGTTAGGGACGAACACGTTAACTACATGATATGCATGTGCATGAATGCATGCATGCATTGATGCATGTATTGTTAAATCGAAACCGGAAAAGGGGAGGCATTTGGTCAGTAGTGGAGTGAAGAATTGAATGGAAAACTGAATTTACTTATATATGAGGAAACATTGATGGATATATGAATTATTATGAGCCTCACAGTTATGTCCACCTTCCACATGATCGGATTAACATTGTTTAGGACCCCACAACCCATAAGGTTACTTGAATCTCGACATACAATAACAAACAACCTTTGTAACTATCTCTGTGTTTTTCTCCTTTTACCTCTCCTCCACCAATTCCCATCAAATACACCATTTCTTTCTCTCACTTTTCCTCACAACTCCCTCAAACAAACCCCAATATTTTGAGCACAACCATCAAAGGATGAAGGTGAGCAAAAAGATCCATTACAGGAATATGCATATATGTTCTTCTAATTCTGTAATTACTGACTTCATGCATTTCTTTGCTCCAGTTACTTGGGTGGATGCACCGAAAATTTCGCCAGAATTCCACTGAACCCTTCAAAGACTTAGTCATCGGTACGTAAGTTTTGTTGCAAATCGCACTTCAAAACTAAAAAAACATATATAAGTGGTGTAAATCTGAAGAGTTCTTAATATGTTTGATATGTCGCATCATTCAAGTACAATTTTGACTTGTGCATTAATTACCTTTGCTTTTGTTGTTGTAAAGGGAGTTGTGATGATGAACACAACTATCCGAATCCGAAAGGAAGCTTTGGGAATTACAAACATGTGAAACAAAGTCAGAAAGAGCAGAACCTAAGAAAATCTTTTGCTGGTGTGGAGGACGATGAGTACGAGGAAGATTCAGCGGGTGCGATGTACGAGCTGTTCCACGGGTTCCTGGCAATTGGAACTCTGGGTTCGGAGCAAGTTGTCAGTGATCCATCAACAACGCCGACATTTGCCATATCTGTGGAGAACATAACTGAAAAGGAAGATGAAGTGACTGAGAACGAACTGAAGCTGATAAACGATGAGCTGGAGAAAGTTCTGGGAGCGGATGATGAGTCGTCGTGTGGGAGAAACAGCCATGTGAGCAATGGGAGGAGCAGCCATGGGAGCATAATAACCCTGAGCGGGAAGCCGTTGTTGGAAGGAGAATCGAATGGGAATGGAAGTGCAGTTTGTCCTCTTCAGGGGTATCTCTTTGGATCGGCAATTGAGCTGTCAGAAACCACAACTGTGGCTGTGGCAAAGCAGAAGGAGCACAGAACGTCGCTGGGAGAGCTGTTCCAGCGAAGCAAGCTGGCAGAGGAGAGCATTGGAGGAAACAAGGATGATAACAAGAGAAGTGAGAGGGAAGCTGAGAAATCTGCCATGAATCTCATGAAAAAAAAGCTCAAGAAAAGAATGCTTCACACTTCTTCCCGAAGCTCCTCCTCAGCCACTGCTTCTGCCCAATCTGTTGATTCTGCTTCAGCTGAGAGAAAACTGCATAAGGTACACTTTCACATTCTTTCTTCTCTAATTTTTTCCACTATGTGTGTTAGATAAAAATATCTTATGAAAAACTTACCATTGTCATTTTAAAAATGTTCTTATTCTTATTTTTCCACAATTCAGAGAACTCTAAATTAACACTTTTATTCACCCTACTAATCTTAAAATTTAGAAAACCCTAAAAAATAATACATGAAAATGATGTTTTGAAAACCTGAGAGTTGTATATAACTTTTGATTAATTTATGATTAGCTTATAGGATGTAGCTAAAAAGGGTGGTGTCAAAGAATAGCTTTCCATAGTACATATATTTACTTGTATTGCACTGATGTTTTGGGATAAGCTTATTAAAGAGAAAAAGAAATTGTGGGTGGCAGATTCTGCACATGTTTCACAGAAAAGTTCATCCTGAAAATTGGACGGGTGCACAAAAGTGTGATAAATACCAAAAGAATGAGAACAAGAAGAAAACAATGAATGAGGTGGTGCATGGAGAGGAAGATATAATGATACACCCGAAAAGAGCAGTGTCAAAGGAAAACATCATGCGACAGTATTATAAGATTGCTCTTGGCTGTGAAGATTCATCTGACAACAAGGAGCACTGGATCAAAACAGATGCCGATTGTAAGCATACAATTATACAAATACCATTACGTACTTTATGCATATATATATCATGACTGAAAATATTGTTAATTATACTGCAGACTTGGTGTTGGAGCTCTAAACACAAAGGATCGTGGTGGAGATTATTTGTAAGATAATATGATATGATATTGAAAACAGTACGTTTGGGAGAAGAAGTAAATAAGAGAGCTAGTCAT
Source organism: Phaseolus vulgaris (assembly GCF_051622355.1). Taxonomy (NCBI): domain Eukaryota; kingdom Viridiplantae; phylum Streptophyta; class Magnoliopsida; order Fabales; family Fabaceae; genus Phaseolus; species Phaseolus vulgaris. The sequence continues at coordinate 438,977 of NC_143504.1, forward strand.
CTTCCATGGCTACTTCTTAGTAGTGTATGTATACAAGTATATGTTCCGTATAGTAATAGTATAATCATAGACAATATATATATTTGTGGTTGAAATAAAATTGTATAAATTAATATATATAAAAGATAATGTATATGGTGTGCAATGGAAGGACAGAAGCAACATTGGAGATTGAAAGGACTGATATGTGTGCAGAGTATCTCACTTCTTCATTTCTATGGATCTTTATGTTTGTTTCAAACTTACAATCTTTTCTCTTTGGCTGCATTCCATTAACTATTTACAATTATAAATTGGAACACTCACACCAAAAATAGGTTATAAAAATTCATTCTTATCATTATATATATCTTGATTATTTATTACTAAATTCAATCAAAATTATTTTTTCATAATACTATTCCTTTCTATTTAACATGTCTGATAAAACTCTTTCTAATAAATAACATATGTTCACATATTTAACACTATTTTTTTTTAAAGTACTTCATGTAATTTAGTTAATTACAATCGATATATTTGTTATTTAGACTAAAAAAAGTTCTCTAATTGTTTTTCACGTGTAGTACCGTATTTTTGTTTTCAAAACACGCCGTCAAATTTGAAAAAAAAAATGCTTATCACATTTCAAAATACGATATGTTTTTTATATGGAATATGATCGTATTTATTTGTTAATATTGTACTTATATAAATATTTTTTCACATATGTTTTTATTAAACTTCGAATAATTAATATTTCTTCATTAACTTTATTAATACATCACTTATATGAATGTAAACATATAGCAATATTTTTCTTACATTTTTTTTTATCAGCATATTTTTCTTACATAATCTTAACTATCATATTTACTAAATACACTATATTTATTGAATCTAATAATCATAATAATATATTTTTAAATTGAATTTTATACATTAATAAGTTATTGTTATTAAATAAAATATGATTATAATTATGTTCCATTTCATGATATGTTCAACTAGTGAAAGGATAGTTCATCATTCCATTATTTGTCTTAATACAAACGTAATTTTAAAACCATACTTTTTCAACAATAATTTCTAACTAATTGGTAGTGTATTTTTTATATGAAAATATGAAAAAGAAAATCAAGACTTGTTAAAAACATGGCATAAAATCTGCATTGAACTTGTTATATGCTGACGTATTTACGAATTAAATTATATATGACATTAATTAGCTAATAACCTTTAAAGTTGTAAATTACAATGTCAAAACATTAATAATAAGATCATAGAATTTGCCATATAAAATCACACAAAGTTATGAGAAAATAACATCAAATATAGTATGAGTATTACATGATAGAAAAATAGGGAGTTCAATAATAAATTATTATTAGGTGAAGATTTATGTACAACAAGGTAACAAGTCAGAAATACCGGAATATGATTCTAATAAAAGAGAATTATTTTAAAGGTTAAAATAATTATTTTTAAGAATTTGCTCTATTTACTATTGAGGCGAAGGATGGTGTTAAATTTATTATTTTGGACATGATGAAATTTGAAGTGGTGTAAATGAGAAAGATAATAATAAATACACCATCTCTTTCTTCAACCCAATCAATTTCAATTTTTATGAGCAATAACCCAGTCATTTTCAAATTTACCTTTAGAATTAATTGCTTACGTTGGACTTTATTCTATTAGTGTTTTAAGTGTTTATACACACTCTTTTTTTTTCGCCTTTTTTTAATGATTTTCACTTTAACTTTTATACTCTTCAATTCAAATATATCTTACGGTTTACCTAATTTGAAACATTAAATAAAAAGATTGAGTTTTAAATTGTCCAATCAATAATTGAAAATATCACATTAGAATCTTCATTCCTAATAACCTCATTGTAATTGTAGTGAAATTAAACATCATATATATGCAGAATATATAGAATATGCAGAATATATAGAATATATGTAGAAGTATATTATTACAAAGACATGATTTATAGGATGATTGGTGGAAAATGTTGGTGTCATCTATTCAAATATAGAAATCAACTCCTTATCAATTGTGTTGTAACTAATATTGTATCAATTGTGTTGTAACTAATATTGTAGAGCTGACAACAACTTATAGTTAAACACTCTAACCTTGATCTAACGAGGAAGGATTAAAGTTTACTTAACTTCTGATCATAGAAGACCAACTTTAGTTGTCATCAATCCTAACACAAAAATATAGGTGTTTGTAAGTATAAATAATACCACATCACAATTAAGTGCATTTTTATTTCTTACTTCACCCTCATAATCTCAAGACAACATAATCAATGTAGGTGACTAATATAAAAGTGTCAACAAATCCACAATCACAATCTCTCTTACAATCGTCGTAAATATTCATTTACCATTATCTTGATAGACACAACCTCTTGTCCTAATAATTATTTTGTATATTAATAATTTATATACTACATAAATCAAAAGAACAATTTAATTAAATTTAAAATGAAAATTAACTATGAATTAAATAATTCTAACCGTATATTTCAAAAACAAAATAAATTTCGGATTGTATAATTCCTTTTGAATTTTCAAAATTTATATTTTTCAAAAATAAAATACCTCATAAATTATCCAGTTCAAAATGTATTTATACATTTAAAATTATAATTTTAAATTATAGAATCTAAAATTATTATGTTTTTTAAAATACATTTTAAATGGAACAAACAACGAAAGGAGGAGCGACGACTACGACACTGTTTTTCTACAAGGAAGAAGAAGAGAGAAATGTAGGTCTAAAAAATATAGGTGAGTAAGGGTAGTTTGGTCTCTTAGCATGAGATGGGGTGCATAATAATGAAATTATGGGGGTGCAGTGGCGTAATAAATAAGAAAGGCTGGCCCAAATAAAGTGAGTGGGGAAAAGGAGCGTCTTGGTTAGAAAGGGTGAGGCGGTGGTGGCAGTTACCGGAGGAGAGAGATGCCGAAGAGAACAACGCACACTTACTCAAGCGAGGATGCGGCGCCGGAGGGTCCACACTCCGATCTGTTTGTTTATTACTGCAAACACTGCGCTTCCCACGTCCTCATAACAGATACCCAATTGCAGAAAATGCCCAAAAGAAAAACCGACAAAGCTTATGTGCTCGACAAGACCAAACATCTCGCCCGATTCAATGTCCACCACGCCGGAAAAGTTCTCTTGAAGAGAGGCGAAGGCAAATTGGAGAAACAATTCCGCATGAACTGTATGGGCTGTGGTCTTTTCGTTTGTTATCGCGCCGACCACGATTTCGACTCTTCCTCTCTCATCTACGTCCTTGATGGTGCCCTCAGCACTGTTGCTGCCGAAACCAACCCACAGGTACATCTCCTTTTCTTCCTCCTCTTCTTCTTCTTCTTCTTCTTCTCTCTCACCCCTTTTCTCTTCAGGATGCTCCCGTTCCACCCTGTATATCCCAGCTTGAAGGAGGACTTGTTCAGGTTGCTATAGAAGTTGAAGATCGTGCACAGCGTTCAGCAATCACCAGTACCCTTTCTCTTCCCTTCTAATTTCATCTACACTTTCTCTATACATTCAATTGCAAATAATGTCATCACAACATTCTATGTCCTTTCAAATACTTTTCGATCACACTATTTGTCAAATGCTTCTAATTTATGCTCACCACGTATGTGCTTACAAGTACAACCTTAATTCTTATCAAAATCCCATGTGCTTGCATATTTCTATGCCTGCTACCCTCTCATATTTGCATACATGGATTAAGAAACAGTGTGGTATTATGGAACAGTAATGTTTTGGAGGCCTTAATTGAGGAGAGGGAATGAAAATGGAACGCAAAGTAGAAAGAATGGTGGGGTAAAATGAGAAATTTAAGAATAATTGCTCACCTTTTCATCCACATTGTAACATGGAGTTGTAAAATGAGAAATTTAAGAATAATTTCTTAATAAAATCCCGTTGGAGGATTACATTTATATTGTTTTTGCTGTATCAGGAGTAAATGCTGATGATGTTCGAGTCACTGTTGCTGCTCCTGCTGCCCGTGGAGAGGCCAACAACGAACTTTTGGAATTCATGGGAAAAGTATATTTAAACCCTCTCTGTTTCTCTTTTTATCGGGTGTGAGTTTTGTCTCAACATCAAGGTTGTTGCCTTGTGACTTTGTGGTCATGGGATATGGTTGCGAAGATGGCCTTGGTTCATCAGTGCATACACTACACATGATCCTCCTAGAACTCTTTGGACTTTTTGGTGGCCCTTTTTTGTTGTTGTGTCTCTTTGTTGAATCTTTCCCTCTGGCCTAAGACTACTGTAGCACTGACAACTTTCCGCTACACATTTCTTACATAGGTTTTGGGTTTGAGGTTGAGTCAGATGACTCTTCAGAGAGGATGGAATAACAAATCAAAGCTTCTTGTGGTGAGTTACATTATTATCAAGTATACCTTCGTGTGAAGCATTCACATTGATATGGATTTGGGATTCATTCCAAACGATACTATTCTGAATAATCATACTAACTCCACTGCCTTAATTATTTCTGTTTCCCTCTTATAAGATTGTCCCTTTGTAATTATTTTCACATTTGACGACTGTTTCAGGTGGAGGATTTGACTGCTAGACAAGTTTATGAGAAACTTTTGGAGGCTGTGCAACCTTAACATTGTCTTTTTAGCTTTAGTTTCCATGGTGTGTCTGGCTTCTGTGAGGTTCTTTTGCATTTTCCATATTAAGCCAGGTTGAATCTCATTTTTTCTGCAAAAAAGAGTGAGGTTTAAATTTCAGTTGTAATGTTTACTGAGATACTAAACGATGCAGTTGGCTACGATGCAATAGAAACCTTACTTGCTATGCTTATGTACTATAAACACATGATTGGATAGTATCAGGGGAACAAAACCTACCTGGTTATGACAGAAACGTATCAGAATCTTTTTCTTTTTTCAATATATCCGGGTAAATTATGTATTGCCCTCTAGTTTCACCATTTGTTAAATATTTTTTTTAAATTTCTGTCACTTAATCTTTGTCTTAACGTTGGTTTAATATAAAATATCAATTTTAGTTTTAATTATTGTTCTTTATCTTGCACATCTAAATAAATTCAGTATGATATATAGGAGAAATGATGTTGTGCTGATAAAAAAAATAAAAAAATAGGAGAAATGTTGTATGAATTTAATTTTGATATATTATCTGCGTAATTTTTGTATCATTAAATAATTAGAAAATATCTTAAAAATGATTTTAAAATAATTATCATTTAAAAGAAATGTTTTCATTGTAATTTGACCTCGTAGTCTTAAGTGTAGCATTTGAGTTTTATAAAGACAGTCTTCTAAATTTAAGACTCTTGTATTAAATAATATCTCAAATTAGAAGTAATTTTTAAATTTAAAATATAAGTAAAAATTATAAAATTATCAGTTTTATAAGATTATTGTATTAAAGCGAAATTTATAAAAAAAAAATCTTAAAAATAATATATGATTGAAAAGACTTTGAATTGGAGATGAAGTTTAAGCGAAGGTAATAAAGTTATATGCAATCAGAACATTCTACACTTCAATGCCTAATAAAACCAAATCCCTGTTTATACCTTTCTTTTAGGATAAATTTTATTAATAAACTAACAAACAACCTTAAAAATATCTATAACAAATATTATTAATAGTTATCTTAATCTTAATATATAAAAGTAAGGTATTATTATCGGTATTTTTCGTCAATTTTTCTACCTACCGTGACTTAATTGTATTAATTAACAATACTTTCATTATTCAAAAGAATCTATTTATAATTTCTTAACTAATAGAATTCGTTACTATTAATTCTGTATAGTAGTTGCTAAAACAATAAAAATTTCAGCATTTAACATTTTTACCGAAACAAATTGTATTAATTATATTAATTTATTCCCTTTTTTAAGCCAATAAAAATAGATAGTTTTACCATTTTTTATCATATTAGAAATGTAAAATTTGTTGTATATGTGATTTATTTTGGATAACAGTAGTTTTTGTTGATTTAATATTAGAAGCATAAACATTATTGATATATATATTTTTGTGGTAGGAATATTTATAATGAAGATTTTGAATAACCCATGCTTTATCTGATAAGAGGATGTGTTTGAATGTGTAGATTGGGAAGGATATTTAGGGAATTTGGTTAAATAAATTCCGCTATTTTAGAAAAATTAATAAAATATTGAAGAGTCACGTGTGCAATGCTCACACTCCAGAATATCTTCATCTCCTTGATTTGAAGAGAAGGAGGAAGAAGAAGAAGAAGAAGAAGAAGAAGAAGAAGACAAGTTACAGTTAGTGTTACGTAATGGATTCTCTGCGTGTGTATGCGTCTACCATTCGCCCATGCTTCTGTGCGTGTGCCCATCCCTCCACTCTCTCCACCTCTTCCTACAAAACCCATCTCAGATTCCTCCTTCCCTCTCTCCCTCCTCTTCGCCCTCTCCATCTCCGATTGTCTCCGCCTCTCTCCGCTGTCTCCTCCCCGGAATCTCAAACTAGGTCATTCTCGCTCTCTCTCTGTCTTTAATTCTTCATTTTTTTATTGCTTACTCCTTCCAACTCACTACTCCAATCAATGTCAGGGACGAACAACAACAAGAAGGAGACAATAATCCTTCTTCTGTCTCCATGGACCGCAAAGTTCGCCTGCAAGTTCGATTAGATCACCAAGTTCAGTTTGGTGATCACGTTGCCATCCGAGGATCCACCAAGGAATTAGGATCATGGAAGACCAATGTTCCCTTGAGCTGGACCAAAAATGGATGGGTGTGCCTCTTGGAATTCAAAGGGACCGATCACATTGAGTTTAAATTCATCACTGTCAAAAAGGACTCTACTATGGTCTGGGAAGCCGGCCAAAACAGAGTGTTGAAATTGCCCGTGGCAGGTCATTTTACCACCGTCGCTACGTGGGACGCAACCCAAACAAATTTGGAGCTGCACCCTTTGGATGAACAACTGCAACTTCAAGTACAGGGGGAGGAAGGTAAACCATACGATGGTGCTACTTCTTCTGTTTCTGAAACGGCAGAGGCAAGTCCCTTTGTAGGTCAGTGGCAAGGTAAACCTGTTTCTTTCATGCGATCCAACGACCATCGAACCCATGAAACACAAATGAAATGGGACACTTCAGGTCTTCATGGTTTGCCTCTCAAATTCGTTCAAGCCGACCAAAACGCCAGGAATTGGTGGAGAAAGGTACTCCAATTCATAATATTCCTTTCCCTCGGTGCCTTCTTTAGAAACCAGTGCCTTTCCTTTTTAATCAGCGTATTAACTTTATCCTTAATTTTCACTTTGAAGCTTGATATCGTGCGTGATATTATAGCTGGAGGTCTGCAAGGGGAAGATCGATTGGAGGCTCTCTTATACTCAGCTATCTATCTCAAGGTCTTGTTCTATCTTTTTCATTCAATCATCCATGCTCTTCTTTTACCATCTTCTGATCCCTTCTGACATCATCTGTGCAGTGGATAAACACCGGGCAAATAACTTGTTTTGAAGATGGAGGTCACCACCGCCCCAATAGGCATGCTGAGATTTCAAGGCTTATATTTCGTGAACTAGAGCGGCACACTGCTCGGAAGGATATATCTCCACAGGTGATCTATTATTACTTTTGACAGTGGATCATGTGGTCCTGATTGCATAATAGATGTTGCTGATATTTCACAAAAATTATACGAGAGTCGGTATTTATGTCATAGGTTCTGCATTGTTGTCTATTTTATATGTCTTTATGTGTTTTGGCCTTAAGGCTTGTTTAGATAAACATAGGAGAAAAAAATGTGATGAAAAAGTTACATAAACATTTCTAGAAGTTCAAATTAGTTTATGCATAAGTTATCTCATATCTTTTTTTTTTAAATCTGTCTTTTTACTTGTACTTGTACTTAAGTCAATTTTAACTTCTGTAGAAATTTATTTTATTTTTGTTATTTTCTTCTCTTAAAAGCATTTATGGAGAAGTTTATTCAAACAAAGCCTTATTTAGATTTTTTTGAAGATAACATTATATTTCAAAATGCAGTCAATTAGTTTCAAATCTTCTTAATGTTTTCCTTGTCTTTTTTGTTATAAGTTTTTGCAACAGCTGTCCCGATTTAAATTAGTTGCTTAGTTCAGCCATGTCCTGTCCTTTAAAATGTCTGACATACATTAAATGTGAAATGTCCGAGAATTGGAAATTATTGTTTAAAAGTGTTTTTGAAAACTTGGTATAATATTCCTTTACATTTCCCACCTTTTTTATATCTTGCTGTCCAGTAAAGTTTAAGCTTTATTTCTTTAATTTACCTTATTTTCATTAACATACAGGAAGTTCTAGTCATCCGAAAGATTCATCCATGTTTGCCATCTTTCAAGGCAGAATTCACTGCATCTGTACCTCTTACTCGAATTAGAGATATTGCTCATCGAAATGACATCCCTCATGACCTCAAGGTTGTTCTCCTCATAGTACATGAAATATGAAATCTCATTGCAGTTCAATGTTAATAATAGGTCAACTTTAATCTGTATTGTTTATTGTCCAGTTACAAATTAAGCATACAATACAAAACAAGCTTCACCGAAATGCTGGGCCTGAAGATTTGGTTGCTACAGAAGCTATGCTTGCTAAAATCACAAAAAACCCTGGAGAATACAGTGAACCGTTTGTGAAGGAATTCAAAATATTTCATCTAGAACTCAAAGACTTCTTCAATGCTGGCAGGTTTGATTGACATGAATATGCAGAAGTTTTTGGCTTCTTCACATCAATTTCTCTTTTTATAATTTAAACATTATGTAGTTTTCTCTTGAAACTCCCCCATGATTTGAATACACAATTAATTAGGCCGTTAACCAATAGACTGATCGTGAAACTGCATGAACTTTTGCTGTTCACAGCAAAATCTTCATTTTGAACTAGTCAGATATTTCCGTAAGTCAGAAAATCAACTGATTAACACTATGTAATAGTTTCTCATTTTAAGAGGTCCCATGTTTAATCCCGTTGGAAGCAACTGGCTGTAGAGGCTCCAATAAAAATGGTGGTTCAATGAATTAATCTCCTACATTATAGAGTCTCGGGAGTGTCACGCACTCCACATGTAGAGAGGCTGCTTTAGACTATAGAACTTGTAGGCTGTTCCTACCAAGGTCACAAGACTAAAACCTTTTTGTGCGAAGGCCTACCATCTCTTGTGAATCCTGCAGTAGTTTGAGGGGATGGGGTGAGCCAACAATGAAGTATACTAAATTTCAAGGATATTTTCAAATAATTTGGGCCTGTGTTTAACCAGTGGCTGAAAAATCATAATTTTACACTTTTGAGTGAACATAGTAAACTAAATTTCTAGGATATATTCAAATGATTTAAACTTGTCTTATACTAGTACTGGAAAATCACAATCTGTTGCACTTATGGACGGCTTTGTCATGTTGCATGCAGTCTTGCTGAGCAGTTAGAATCAATTCGTGAATCTATGGATGAATATGGCATTTCAGCACTTAATTCATTTTTGGAGTGCAAAAAGGTAAATTTGCCTATTCTGATTTTATTGCATTTATATTTCTTGATTTGGTCTCAATGTTTGACACTGAAATAAACTAATTATGGAATAAGATGTCATCTAATTCATGGTAGAATAATTAGCTGTTAGAGAGTTAGCTTGTTGGGAGATGAGATACTCGGGAAATGACATTGCATTTTGTAGTCTTTCTGGTATCACAATTTTTGGGTTTTGGTCTCTTGGGCTTCAATTGTGATAAATGGGTCTCAAGTATTGTGAGGTTGATTGAAATATTTCTCAACAAATTATACATGTAGCATAAGAATCATGAAGCTGAAATTTTGAGGTTGTCAAAGCTCTAGTTTGGATAAGAATTCTCTCTCCTTTCCCTTTTTCAATGGGTGGGGGGTAGGTACTGTTGCATTTATCCCATTCATGTGACCATGGTACTCATAGTTGTTCTGATAGTGGCATCTACTGATGAGGGACAATGTTTTGTACTTTTCCAGAATATGGATGCTGCATCAGAATCAAATGCTGCCAGAGAAGACGTAAATAAACTTTTATTTAAAACAATGGAATCTTTAAATGTTCTGAGAGAAACTATTGTAAAGGGTCTTGAAAGTGGCCTCAGGAATGATGCTCCAGATTCTGCAATAGCTATGCGTCAAAAGGTGACTCTAGTTTAATTCAACTGTTTAGCCAGACTTTGCATCTGATTTTCTTTATAAAGAATGATGGAACATATTTTGATTCGCATCTTTTTTTGGGGGGTACAGTGGCGCCTCTGTGAGATTGGGCTTGAGGATTACTCATTTGTTCTTTTAAGCAGGTTTTCGTCCCACCTTATTCCTAATTACTCTTTGTACAATAGTCAGATACTTAGAAGTTGATGTAATATACGAAGGACAGATGTTGCGAAAGGCATGGAGTACTTGTTAACTACTTAGACAGATAACACTAGAATACAATGCATAACACTGAATGCATGAAGATAGATGTTTACTAAACCTCCAAGTTAGCTAAAGAATTATATAAATTATCTTAATACTTTAAACGGGAAAAAATAAGTTTCATGTTGATTTCAAATAACTGTAATGATGCAGTGAAGTCAAGCCACTTGATAAGGATGTAGTATCATTGAACTGTGTAGAACTTGTTTGATGGACATATAGAACTTTTCCAGCCAAAAGCTACTTGTAAATTGTATAACAAGACCTTTCTATTGGTATCACATTAACTTCTAAACACGTGAATAGATTTCTCAACGAGCTTGAAGTCTTGGGAGGTGCTAGTTGGCTGGCCGCAAATGTGCAGTCAAAAAATGTAAACTTGTGGAATGATTCACTTGGAGCCCTTATTATTGGAATCCACCAGCTGAAGTTATCTGGCTGGAAGCCAGAAGAGTGTGGTTGTATTGAAAATGAACTCATTGCCTGGAGTAAAAGAGGCCTTTCTGAAAGAGAAGGTAACTTTCTTGGGTCCTTTCTCTATTGTTGTTTTTAAAAATCACTTAGACATTGTTGCCTAATTTTCATTTTAAATGTACTCCCTTTTGTTCCAGGAAATGAAGATGGCAAGACAATTTGGTCACTGAGACTCAAAGCTACTCTTGATAGATCAAAGAGGCTAACTGATGAATATACTGAAGAACTTCTTAAGATATTCCCTCAGAAAGTCCAGGTTAGAAAGTATTATTATTATGATGATGATTTTAAAGGTCTGCAATTTCAATGCCGGGTGCAAAAAGATACTAAAGAAATATGACATAAAATGAAGCCAAGATGCAACCAAGACTTGGGAGTACACAAATTTAAAAGAAGTCCGCTCACCGGAAATATATAATTAAATAAACACAGTTTGTTAGTCTTAATAACACCCTTAATAGTTGTTATGTGTGACCTACAAACATTACTGAAATAATTACACAACCTATAATCAGAAAATGAGAGAAGTTCAATTCAGAGGTAGGAAATTTGATCGTGGTTCTTCCTTTATTTCAAGCTAAATAGCGATTGCCCTTGTGACACTGGTGCTGTTTAGTTTTCATAGCTGGGCTCCTCTTCATTTCAAGTGCATATATCTTGAAATATACCAACTTGTCATCTTAAATGTTACAGATACTAGGTAAAGCTCTTGGAATACCTGAAAACAGTGTCAGGACATATACAGAAGCTGAGATTCGAGCTGGGTATGTTAATGCATTGTCCTTCATATTTCTCTTTTGGATACATTATCCTTTGCAATTTAGTCAGAGAAAATTTCAGGAAACATAGTCAAAAGCTTCTTCACCACTATCTGTGATTTTTGTTCATGTTTATTCCTGGACTACAGATTTCTTACCAGACATAAGAAGTATATTATGAATATACATATTATATGACTTTTCTTGTACATTTTCAGTGTGATTTTCCAGGTTTCAAAACTATGTACGGTTCTTCTAAAAGCTGTTAGAAGTACACTTGGTTCTCAAGGTTGGGATGTTCTTGTTCCAGGAGCTGCTTCAGGAAAATTGGTTCAGGTACCACTTCCAAGTTGCATTTAGAAATATCGTGAAAAATTTTATTATTATATTTACTGTGTTGTTCCGAGTACGAGAGAGAAACCTTTTATAGAAAAACCTTATTGCATTTACAGAAGTGATTCATCCCTTGCGTAAATATCTTAAAAAGGAATCTATCCTTATACTAAAACTACTGCAACATGGAGCTTAAATGATAATCCTGCATAACTTCATGTCAAAAATATTATGGTGTTTTTTTTTATACCATCAGCAGTTTACCATCAACAATTTTTTTTACTGCAAAGACCACTTGCAACTTATAGCATATTTGTGTTAAAGTAATCGAACCGAAAGACAGACTCATATCTCTCCAGATCCTTCATTCCATAGTCTTTCATCACCCTTCTTGGGTAAAAGCCTCTGAAACTTCCCTCTTGGGAAGATAAAGTTCAGGAAAGCAGTAAAGTACTAATAGAAAGGAGACACCTGGTGTAAGACAATAAAGAAATCCATGAGACCAAGTAATTGCATACCATCAATTATCAAACAGAAGTCTACAAGTTAGGAAAGATAAGAATCTGTAGCCCTCTACACAAGAAAAAAAAGAAGTAATAACGATACAGATACTAACAATGGTAGGGATATCCTCATCCTTGACTAACATGAGTTTGTGTTTCTTTGAGCTAGGTTGAAAGAATTGTTCCTGGTTCACTGCCATCATCAGTGGAAGGACCTATTATCCTTGTAGTTAACAGAGCTGATGGTGACGAAGAGGTATGTACATATATATATATATATATATATATATTTGTATTTGAGAGTATATGGAAATATTAAACATATTAATATTTATAAATTCATTACACTGGCAGGTAACAGCTGCTGGGAGGAACATAGTGGGAGTTATTCTTCAGCAAGAACTGCCTCACTTATCTCATCTTGGTGTTAGGGCACGGCAGGCACGTCTCTTTTTCTAAGTATTCAATCAATGATTTTGAAGTTTGATTATCTACAATATGACATTCATACTGCTATTGTTTATTACAGGAAAAAGTCGTCTTTGTCACATGTGAAGATGAAGAAAAAGTTGTTGATATACAAAGGCTTATTGGGTCATATGTGAGGTTATATTGTCAGATAATTTTTGTTATCCATTATTAATTGTTTTTAAAACTGAGCCACGTTTTTTTAAATATTTTGACATAATTTTGTGAGCAGATCTAATGGTATAATGGTTTCCATTTTCTCTTTTCCTGCTTCAATTTAACTTTTCAGGTTGGAAGCATCAACTGCCGGTGTTAATCTGAAGTTATCCTCTTCGATGGACACTGATGACAATTCTTCCATGAGAAGTTCTTCTGATGACAATGTCTCTGGAGTTGAAGTTCCTTCTTTTTCTTTTAGTAGAATCTCCAATTTTGATCAGGTAGAGAATGATAATTTATTCACTTAATTTTTTTGGCTTTGTTGATATTTTAGAGATAAATTCCAGGTTGGTGAAAGTGATAAGGTTTTTTAGGAAAAAATAGTTACTCTCTTCTGAAAAACTGGACAATATTTATTTTTATAAAAAAACTATCTTTTAAAGCAGTTTAAGGAACTGCTTTTTTATAACGAGACAAAATAAATTGTTTCAAAATGTTAATCTGAAAACAGTTTTAATATGGAGAAAGTAGTCCTTGAATCTAACAGCTAATGATCTGTTACCAACCTACGTATCTTGTTGTAAGTAGCACTTACAACTTATCCTGCAATAGCTGCACTTCCTTTTTCCTCCATCTAAACTGTCCCCTCAATCCCTTGATTACTAGTCAGACTACCGTAGATCTTTGCCTGTCTTTGCCCTGTCTCAGAACTCGCAAGCATCACCTCACTCTTGGTTTATATTACGACATGTCTAATCAATCTAACTCTTATTATTCACAGAAAAGCCTAGCATTTATTCAATTACCATTCCCTTAAATAAATCTTCATAAAAGTTACCTCTGATGAATAATTATTCTTTTCATATCAAGGGTGCTTCTTCTGCCGGAGTTATCTTGCTTCCTGATGCAGAGATACAGACATCAGGTGCTAAGGCTGCTGCATGTGGTCTCTTATCATCGGTGTCGGAAGTTTCTGATAAAGGTGAGATTTTTTAACTGAAAATGGTAGTGCTATTAGATCACAATGTTGCTTGTCATTCCAACTATGTTGGCACCACAAACAATTATAAAAGAAAAAGGTAAGATTCAATAAAAGCTATGAGTTGCATAACTACGTCTCTTCAATTCAAGTAGTGCCATATTTTATCTTTCTGATGATCTATTTCGTATGGAATGATACAATTTCCTGTTTAAGACACCCTCTCTGGTTTCCTAACAGTATATTGGAGCTCAAGATTTTGTTTTTAAACTAGCCAGCTCCAGACCATTAGAGAACTGTACTGAAACAATGTAATTGATGTTATGTTTTTTTCCCTTTTATTCTGGAAAGATGTTTTCTAGTCTGACTCTTTTCCTCTAAATGAATTCTTATACTTCATAAAAAAAGGTTAATATTTTTATCCAGTAATTGGGGGTGGAGAAATATGCATACGGATGTGCATGACTTAGCATAAAGATGTGCATTGTGTTGAGTATCAATTCTCTAGTACCTGTCAAAGAGCCACTGACCTAAAACCGTAGATGCAACATATTGGCCGGCAAAGAATATATTTTTCGATTCTAACATGTTCAAGTCCTTCATAAAAAAATGTATTTAATTATAAAAAAATGGACATTTCCAGTTTGAAGGGATTAAATTTATGTGGTTTTGAAGGATGTCCCACCCTCACCTTCTCGCTCCTTAATACTTTTAGCAAATCATATTTCTGAAGTCTGATTTTTTAATGACAGTTCACAGTGATCAGGGAGTGCCTGCTTTGTTTCGAGTTCCTTCTGGGGCAGTTTTACCATTTGGATCGATGGAATTGGAACTAGAGAGGAGTAACTCCACCGAAACATTCAGGTCTATCCTGGAAAAGATAGAAACAGCAAAACTCGAGGGTGGTGAACTTGATGATCTGTGCCATCAACTCCAGGAATTAATTTCTTCCCTCAAGCTACCGAAAGACATCATTGAAAGCATTGGGAAAATATTCCCAAGCAATGCACATTTAATTGTTCGATCCAGTGCCAACGTTGAGGACTTAGCCGGAATGTCAGCAGCTGGACTTTATGAATCAATACCCAATGTTAGTCCTTCCAATCCAACAGTTTTTGCAAATGCCGTTAGCAAAGTATGGGCTTCACTGTACACTCGCAGAGCAGTGTTGAGCCGGCGTGCTGCTGGTGTTCCTCAGATGGAAGCTTCAATGGCAGTTCTGATCCAAGAAATGCTTTCACCGGATCTCTCATTTGTACTGCATACTGTGAGCCCAACAAAGCAGGATAATAATTGTGTGGAGGCTGAGATTGCTTCAGGTCTTGGTGAAACTCTGGCTTCTGGAACCCGGGGTACACCATGGCGTTTATCATCAGGTAAATTTGACGGGCAGGTGCAAACTCTAGCTTTTGCTAACTTGAGTGAGGAATTGCTGGTACGAGGTGCAGGGCCTGCAGATGGCGAGGTTATCCGTTTGATCGTTGATTACAGCAAGAAACCACTGACAGTTGACTCCACTTTCCGTAGACAACTTGGTCAACGTCTTTGTGCAGTTGGGTTTTTCCTGGAGAGAAAGTTCGGTTGCCCACAGGATGTGGAAGGATGTCTTGTTGGAAAAGACATCTTTATCGTGCAGACAAGGCCCCAACCCCTGTAGTCCAAATCTCCTGCTTCGTTGTGCTCTGCTGCTGGGAATCTCTTCCACTGCACATTCAATACAAAACAATACAATGTAGAAAGCACATACATACTTGTCTATGATGGCTGGCATGTATGTACTCCATGGAAATGGTTGGATATGAAGTCACCCCTACCATTGTTTCTGCTGTAAAATATGTAGATTTATATCTTCAAAGACGTTTTGTGACATCATACTACCTAAAAACTTAGCTCCCCACAAAAAATGTTACCTTCATACGTTGTACTCATTCCAATCTATGCAATAATGTCTCGTATTCATATTTAAGAAATAAAATAAAGATGTAGTTGCGTGAAAATCTTTGTCGTGCCCTTGTATTCATGTTTTTTTAAAGTTTTGAGTCATTCTTAAGTATTAATAAGAAGAGGTTTAAGATATTTTACTAAACAAAAACAGTTACAAATAACATTAAATAATTGAATAGGATGAGAGACACGCTGCAATCACCATAGAGTAGATACATATAATTATAAATAATTAAGTAAGATGATATTAAACATAATTAGTTAAATAAAATGATATTAGAGACACTCCATTTAATAAGAATAATTATAAAATACACAAATAAAAAGTGAATATAGAAAAATGATAGACGATTACTTTCTTTTTACTTAATTATTTAGATAATAAAAAGAAATTTTGATACAAGAATTCAGAAAACATTATCTTGCTCAGACATATAGCTTAGATCTTTTAATATTTTTGTCTTTGAATGTTACTTGGGATTCACAGTTTTGACATTCATGACAATAAATAAAAGTATTTATCTATGTGAATTACTCTTTATATTTGACTGTATATCTTTGCTGATTTATGATTTGTTATTATTATGAATTTTAATATTTATATATTATAATTAAGATTGGCAATAAATAATACTGAAAAGGCAAAACAGTAAGAAGAATTATCGGAGGAAGGTACAACTAACTAACAAACTACGTAACAAACAATTGTAGTTTTACCGTTAGATTATCTTGTTTGTCATAATTGAATTATTGTTATAATGGTAAGAGAGAGAGAGTGAGAGTGGTAGAAATCAAAGATGATGACGATTCACGCTGCAATCACTTCTTTCTGTTTGTCCGATTAGGTTGTTTGTGTCGTGTCGGAAAATCTGTGGGAATGGGATCGTGCCTCTCGTTGACGGAGGCGTCATCGTTGCCTTCCATGGATGCATGTGATGAACCGTTATGCAGTCCCATCACATTCTCCGATTACAGAATCGAAATGCGGGTCCACAGAGTTCCTGGGAGATTGTTCTTGAACGGTTCATCGCAGGTTGCTTCCTTGTTCTGCAAGCAAGGCAACGGAACGATCAACCAGGATGCAATGCTTCTTTGGGACAACTTCTGTTCCAAGGACGACGCCGTTTTCTGCGGCGTTTTTGATGGCCACGGACCTCATGGCCATCTGGTTGCCAAGAAACTCAGAGACTCGTTTCCTTTGAAGCTCATTGCTCAGTGGAATTCCATAAACCCTAACACCACCTACAGCTATCGGAATTTCTTCAACACATCCTTCGATGACTTCCAACACGATAGCGTTGCTCCGACTAATATTGCAACGTTGAGACAATCTTTTGTGAGGGCTTGCAAGACGATGGACTCAGAACTCAGAGACCAGAATCAGATCGATTGCTCTTCCAGTGGCTCCACTGCTGTTATTCTGCTGAAGCAGGTGAGTATCACATCGCATCATCTTCTTCAGTTCTTCACTTCTCATTCATTCATTCATTCATTCATCGATTCTTCAAGGGTCACGACCTTGTTATTGCCAATGTCGGTGACTCCCGAGCTGTATTGGCTACCCAAGACCGTAATGGTTCCCTTACTGCCGTTCAGTTGACCACTGACCTTAAGCCTGATCTTCCAAGTACGTCTCTGTCTCTCCATTGTCGTTCTTTCTTTGCATCCAATCAATGCACTCTTACTCTGTTTTTATTCTCTTTCCTCTATCAGGGGAAGCAGAGAGGATAAGGATTTGTAAGGGAAGAGTTTTTGCCCTTAAAAGTGAACCATGGATTTCTAGAGTATGGCTGCCCAATGTTAACTCCCCTGGGCTTGCCATGTCAAGGGCTTTTGGAGATTTTTGTCTCAAGGACTTCGGAATCATCTCTGTTCCTGATTTCTCCTATCACCGCCTTACTCACAGGGATCAATTTGTTGTGTTAGCCACAGATGGGGTAACGAACTCTTAACTCCCTTTTTTCATTTATCATACCATCCTCATACTTGTGTTATCATGTACATACATTCAACTCTCTTTAGGTATGGGATGTTTTATCAAACCAAGAAGTAGTGTCCATTGTGGCATCTACTCCACGCTCTTCCGCGGCTCGAATACTGGTTGACGCAGCTGTTCAGGCATGGAAAGCCAAGCTTCCTTCTTCTAAGGTTGATGATTGCTCTGTGGTATGCCTCTTCCTTAATTCCAAGTCGGACTTAAAACCATCAACTACCAACACAGACCCATCAAATGACGTTGAGCAGTCATCACCAACACTACTCAGAGTGGAGCCTGAAGAAAAGTGCCAATAGTATATATCTTTTCTGTCAACCATCACTCACTTCATTTAGAAGAGAAACTATTAGGCTGCATCCTTAATTTCAGAAATACACTCACATCCTGAGGCTTAACTAAATTTCATTTGTGTCTCCCCCCAAATAAATCTCCCTCAATTTATATAACAAAATAAAGTTGCACATACTACCCATTAACACATCTCACTTGATTTTCTTTATGCAGTTACGAGTATAGATAGAGAGATATAGTGATGTAAATAGATACGGAATATGAAGTATAATTTTATTAAACCTCAGGGGTGTGTCTGTATATTACATAATTTATCTTATATTTTTACATATACAGGGTAAAGGGATACTATCGTTTTTTTTCTTTAGCTCGAGGCCTTTTTCCTATCTGTATATCCCGTAGATGTGAACTTCTGTATATCCAAGTCCCTAGATTATATTAAGCAGTTTATCCAGTGGGTTGCTTGAAACAAGAGAAATGAAAAGAATAAGAATCTTGTTTTCTATTTCTGTTAATTATATTTTAATTTACACACTCCAAATAGCCACACCTTCCAAAGCCAAGTTTTTTTGAAATAAAGAAAGAGTTAAACTGGAAAGTTTAAGCCATTATTACAACTTCCACCTAAACTGTTTACATAATATTAGAATATAATGCAAACACTCAATGCATGAAGATAGATGTTTATTAGACCTCGAGGTTAGCTAAAGAATTATATAAATTATCTAATACTTTAAAAGGGAAAAAATAAGTTTCATGTTGATTTCAAATGACTGTAAAATATAATGATGCAGTGAAGTCAAGCTGCCTAGAGTCTGTCGGCCACTACATAAGGATGTAGTATCATTGAACTGTGTAGAACTTGTTTGATGTTGATATAGAACTTTTCCAACCAAATGCTACTTGAAGATTGTATAACAAGACCTTTCTATTGGTATCGCATTAACTTCTGAACACATGAATAGATTTCTCAATGGGCTTGAACTTGTGGGAGATGCTGGCTGGCTGGCTGGCTGCAAATGTGCAGTCAAAAAATGTTAACTTGTGGAATGATCCACTTGGAGCCGTTATTATTGGAATCCACCAGCTGAAGTTATCTGGTTGGAAGCTAGAAGAGTGTGGTGCTTTTGGAAATGAGCTCATTGCCTGAATTAAAAGAGGCTTTTCTGAAAGGAAAGGTAACTCTCTTAGGTCCTTTCTCCATTCTCCAATTGTTGTTTTTTAAAATTATTGTAGACGGTGTTGACTAATTTTCATTTTAAATGTACTCCCTTTTGTTCCAGGAAATGAAGATTGCAGACAATTTGGACAATGAGACTGAAAGCTACTCTGATGAATATACTGAAGAACTACTTTAAGATAGATATTCCCTCAGAAAGTCCAGGTTAGAAAGTATTGATGATTTGAAAGGCCTGCAATTTAAATGCCTAGTGCAAAAAGATACTTAAGAAATATGACAAAAAATGAAGCCAAGATGCAACCAAGCCTAGGGAGGACAAAAATTTTAAAAACTCTGTACACTGGAAATATATAACTAAATAAACAGACAGTCTGATAGCCTTGATAACATCCTTAATAGTTGCAAGGATTTTTGAAATATGAGGGAAATTCAATTCAGATGTAGCAAATTTGATAGTAGTTTTTCCTTTATTTCAAAGTAATGTATGCCGTGTTTTACCGGTACTGTTTAGTTTTCACATCTGGGCTCCTCTTCATTTTAAATGCATATATTTTGAAATATACAAACTTGTCATTTTAAGTTGCAGATACTAGGTAAAACTCTTGGAAAACCTGAAACCAGTGTCAGGACATATAAAGAAGCTGAGATTCGAGCTGGGTGTGATAATGCATTGTCCTTCATATTTCTCTTTTGGGTACATGATCCTTTGCAATTTAGTCAGAAAATTTTCAGGAAATATTCATCAGTATCTGTGATTTTTGTTCATGTTTATTCCTAGACTACAGATTTCCTTACCAAACATAACAAGTATATTATGAATATACATATTATCTGACTTTTCTACGTATGTTTTTAGTGTCATTTTACAGGTTTCAAAAACGTGTACGATTCTTCTAAAAGCTGTTAGAAATACTCCTGGTTCTCAAGGTTGGGATGTCCTTGTTCCGGGATCTGCTTTAGGAAAATTGGTTCAGGCACCAATACCGAGTTGCATTTAGAAATATCATGGAGAATGTTATTATCATATTTACTGTGTGCTTCTGTGTATGAGAGAGAAACCTTATATAGAAAAACCCTTATTGCATTTAGAGAAGTGATTCATCCCTTGCTTAGATATCTAAAATGGGAATGTATCCTTGTACTAAAACTACGGCAAGATGAGTCTTGAATGATAATCCTGCATAAATCACGTCACGAATATGATGGGTTTGTTTTTCACATCAGTACTTTACCACCAAGATTTTTTTTACTGCAAATACCCACTTCAACTTGCAACATATATCCTTTACTAACATGAGTTTGGGTTTCTTTGAGCTAGGCTGAAAGAACTGTTCCTGGTTCACTACAATAGTGGAAGGACCTATATTTGTTAACAAAGCTGATGGTGACGAAGAGGTATGTACTTATATATTTGTATTTGAGAGCATATCATATTAATATTTATTAGTTCATTACACTGGCAGGTAACAGCTGCTGGGAGGAACATAGTGGGATTTATACTTGAGCAAGAACTGCTTCACTTATCTCATCTTGGTGTTAGGGCACGACAGGCATGTATTCTTTCTAAGTATCCAATCAATGATTTTTGAAGTTTGATTATCTACAATATGACATTCATACTGCTATTGTTTATCAAAGGAAAAAGTCGTCTTTATGACATGTGAAGATGTAGAAAAAGTTGCTGATTGTGTCATATGTGAGGGTTATATTGTAAGACATTTTGACTTGATCTTGTGGTATAATGGTTTCGATTTTTTCCTGCTTCAATTTAACTTTTCAGGTTGGAATCTGAAGTTATCCTCTTCGGTGAACACTTTCTGATGATGTGGAGTTGAACCTTGATTACGATACACTATCAGGTACGCTCATCCCTTATCTTCAAAATATATAAAAAAAATATGATATATGTAAAGTACACTTCTTGGGTGTTACTAAAATTAAAATGAAAATTATGAAATATTATCCTTATTGATCACTTGCTAATATTTAAAAATAAAAGTAACATGTTTTTTAAATCATTCATAAAGGTGAATATTTCTATATCTTGTATATATTTTATTTTTTTTACATTGTTCAAAGGTCTTGATATTTTACGGGTGTCATCGAAAAATTTGCAAGGTTTGATGCTGGATAGGCTATATAGAATTTAATTAACTTTAAATAAAGTCTCGTATTCTAATTTAATAAATAAAAAAGTAATTAAGTGAAATTCTTTGTTCAACCTATATTTATATTTTTTAAAACTTCAAAAACTTTAGTCAATATTAGATATGGTAATTTGTCTTTTCTATTTATTCGTTGCATGAAATAATTAAAAACATAAGTTGAATAAAACTTGCAAGAAATTAGACAGTGCGGAAAAAATAATTTAAAACAATAACTACATAATTTAAATAAAAAAAACACTCATTATTATGGATTATAGATATTTTTTTATATTAACCAAATATTTCCATAAAATGATATCTTCCTAATTGGACAAATATTCGTTCGATCTGATCTCTTTCATCAAACCAATGAAAACATTTAATTTTTTAATGCAAATTAACTAAGTTATTAATTACACTTAACTAAATTTTCCTCTTTTTATATTAATTACTTTTAAGAGTGTAAAATGACAAATAAAGGGAGTTAGTAATGGATGGTTTTAGGTGAATGACAAAAAAGAACTTTTAATTGTAATTTATTATTCGGATATTCCTTTTTTGAATTGATACTTCTCTTTTTAAGACATAGTAGGTTTTAATAGAAAATACCTTTTAACAACATTGCACTGTTCCCCCTTTTCATGTTTTAGAGGTCTTTGCAACCTCTTCAGAAGCAAAATGAGTGTAAAAGTGTTATATTATAGTTATCGACGTTGCAAAAGCACTTTGGCGTCGTGCTTATTTTCCCATGTCGCTTAATATTCGGCTAATTAAAGCCTCCTTCTTTCCGGTAAGAGGAAGATTATGTGCGGTAAGATAATATTTCAACTCCACCACAGTCAAATCCTTTAACTGCAAAACAATATCAAATTATTCCGTCAGAATAGATTAATTTGTAAAACTTTTAAAAGTTTCTAGAAATTTAGAGAAAAGGTCACTTTTCATGAAATGAAATAGAATATTTTTGTCAAATGACTAGAAAAATCTTCCTATTCATTTTAACATATTTTTTATTTTAAATTGATTATCAATAGAATATTTTTTATTTCCTTGCAGTCTAACATAACATGGATTCCATTTAATTGTTGAGTCAAGTCAGTACGGCAGTTGTTGAGCATAGTCCACCGTCGCGGAGTCCACCGCTGTCGAGTCCACCGCTGTGGAGTGCACCGCTGTCGAGTTGTCGAGTCCACCGTTGTGGAGTCCACCGTTGTGGAGTCCGCTGCTGTCGAGTCCGCAGTTGTCGAGCCCACCGTCGTGGAGTCCACTGTTGTCGAGTCCACTGTTGTCGAGCCCACCGTCGTGGAGTCCACAGTCATTGCCGACTTGGGCCAATGTCTAGTCATGTTAGCCCGGGCTCATGTCGACTCTTGAGTCGGTCTCGACTGTTTTTGAAACTAGTCAGCCCATCTCAACCTGAGTTGGGCGAATGTTGAGCCAAGTTGACTCAGGCTCATGCCTTAGGTCGAGCCTAGTTCGCCCGAGTCGACTCGAGTCCATGGGTGGAGTCGGTCCGGGTCCATGCCTACCTATGTCAGGTTAGATAATCCACTTTATATCTAGATTTAATCCACTTTAAATAGGATATGTACCTAGACTTAATCCACTTTAAATGGATTTGAAAAAATCCATAAATTTGATTAGTTAAAATGGATATGAACCTAGATTTAATCCACTTTAAATGGATTTGAAAAAATCCATAAATTTGATTAGTTAAAATGGATATGTACCTAGATTTAATCCAGATTTAATCCACTTTAAATGGATTTGAAAAAATACATAAATTTGATTAGTTAAAATGGATATGGATTTGAAATCATTTTTAAAATCCAATCCATGACCACTCGTAACTGTATGGCTTGTCCAGTACAGTTTGCAGTATGTTCGTTGTAAAATTGGCTGAAGCTTAAGCACACCTGCCTATCCCACAAATAAGCAGTGCATGAAATAACTTCCAAGAATTACCTTTCCAGTATCAGCAAGCTCACCCCAGTCATATTGTTCACACTCTTTTGTTGCAAACTCTGCATTTGCTTTTCGTTTCTTTGAGGCTTCAGTTGGCTTCCCAATGCCCTGCTCATTCTCCTCATCATAGTTATCCCCATATACAGAGGTTTTGAATTCTTCTAATGCCTTCACCACTCCTGGTCTGCAGGTAACAAGCAGGATTATCATTTCATACTAAACTCTTAAACAGCAAATATTTTCCAATGAAGAGATCAAAGGTCAAACAGAACAAAGCATTTTCTCAGTTTCATTTTTACAGTCTGCAAAATTAAGACTCAACAAAATACTCAATTAATTATGAAATAACTCGAGCTTACCTGGCCAAGCCTTCCTCGTCAGGTAATGTTTCATCTTTCATTTCCGGAATATCATACTCTTCCAATGCCAATGCCTGAAGTACAGCATAGTGTCTTTGCAAGGCTGATAATGAAAAAGCTTATTTGTTACCAACAGTAATCATAATATCTTTTCATTTTGCAAATGGGAATAATAAATAGAAGTAGAACAAGTCACACATAGCAAGTAACTAATGATCATACACTATAAAGGAATAAAATCAAAAATAAGTAAACAGGCATGAAGTTAATATATTTTTTTCTACAGTTTATTCATTTCATTGAGTAAAAATTCAACAAAAGGTCAAATTCTTGGGAAAAGTTAAAGGAATGGAATGTATAAATGCAATGCTTTTCAACAAAAAAATAAACTATCAGAGTTGAAGTTATGAAAATATTGGGGTAGATGAGATGGGTTAAAAAGGATGAGAGTCAGAGGCATATTAAGAAAAATACGAGAGAATCTAGCCTAAATGATTTGGTCATGCAGGGAGAAATCAACAGCAGCCCAAGTAAGAAAAGCGGATGAACAAAAAGATTAACAAAAACGACATTTTATGTTTCATTGAACAAGCTCTTGATCTTTCCAAAAAATTGGTTTTTAAGATATAGCACAGTGGCTTCATTCGATCAAGGTGGTAAACAACCACCGAGTGAAAAAGCTTTGGATGCAATTTATCAGGTTCAGAAATAAACTCTTCAATATATACATCATTTATGTTTAAACAACAAACAAGATCAGTAGAATATTTCTCCAAACAATGAACATTATATTTGGAGAAATCTTGAGTAGAACACTGTCTTTATTTATTTTCAACCACCCTTCGTATAGAAATCACCCATATCTTGAAGTAAACTGTCCATAATTCAGGCGAGGTAAGAGTTTGTATTTAAGGTTTAAGTAATGATGATGACACAATGCAGCAGATAACCAATGAAGCTAACTAGAAGTATATACAGAACTTGTCAATCATCAAGGAGAGGGAGTAAACTAGAGGAAGAGAGAAGATGCTTACCAGGGTTGGTAAATTGGCATACAGAAAAATCTTTCAAGTCAACACGCTTAATTAAATCAGCTGCCTTTTTTATTTGATCACTACTTGCTTTAGTCACCATCCCACTTGTATCTGAATAACGCTGTAAAAATCATACCCAGCAAGACAATAACTTCATATTTAAAATTTTCACCGTTATTGACATTATAAGTTTGAAGACGAAATATTGCAGTTTTCTACCTCTTCAACAAGTCTAATGTCATCAGAATATGGAAGATAAATCATGTGCATTCCGGGTGGCTCAATCTGACTACCTGATTGAACAACTTCTTCCTAACAATCATACACAAGTTAAGAATCTGATACAAACACATAAAATCAATAGTTGAGATTATGATTACATTGTACTGATTGCAATCATGTTATTGAGATCTTTCTAGATATAGGTTAAATATGTGTTAATTCAGGAGTTTGGAATGATTCAAAGTGAAGCACACCACTTTTTGTTCTATATATGTTTTTCCAATCTATGCATTTACTCATTTGTTTATGCTGATAATATAATGATTGCAAGTGATGATCTTGATGGTATTGAATGCCTCAAACAACAAAGATTTTCTTCAAATATTTAGGAGAGCGGCATGCTGGATAATGAGCCAAATGATTCTCATGTACCCAAATGGAGGCTTCTACCTAACCAGGATGTCCTATTCTGATCCTAGGGATGCTACAGGTTGGTTGGCAAAGTTAATTAATTGACATATCAAAGCCAGACATGGGGCAGATTGTTCAACTGACAAGCAATCTATTCCTGACAACTATGGTTTTAAAAAGTAATCTCATTCCATGGAGGAGTATACAGCAAAATGTTTGAGAGGTCCAATGCAAAGGCAAACTACTACCTGACCATAGCCCTCACCACATGTGAACTCGTAAGTCGTGAGTGAAACAACTTCTCCAAGTGTTACAATTTTGCATAGAAGGTATTGGAAAGTTATCTTAATTGCAATCAACGGCCCGCCTCATCTGTGGCCTCTCTAGGGTTGTCTTAATTGCAACCTCAAGGATGGTAATTTAGTCCCAACTAGAAATACGGCTTAAATATAGCTTATAAAACTTGGGTGAACCTTACCAACTCATTTTATAAGGTTAAGTTAGGTCTTCTAAGATGGTATTAGAGTCCTTCCAAGATTATTATTAGATTACATGTATTTGCCACGCTACAGGCCTGTAGCTGTAGCATGGCCATGAGGGGGAATGTTAGAAAATCACCTTTATGGCAATCAGCACTAGCCCAACTCAGGTGGAACCTCTTTGGGGACTGTGTTAATTGTCAGCTGTTAAAGGTGGTGATTTAGTCTCAAATTGATTAGATATGACACAAATAAAACTTATAAAGATTGGACAGTTCTCTTACAAACTGGTTTTGTGAGATTGGGTTAGGTTTTCTAAGTCTATGCCTTATAAACCTTATTTGTGACAACTGAGCAGCCTTGTACATTGTCTTTCATCAAGCTTTTCATGAACAAACAACAAATTGAGATTTACTATAATTTTATTCATAATAAAATTATCTTAGAGGAGATCGCTACATCATTTGCTGGTAAGCAACCAGGACCAGCATACCAAATTTTAAATTATAGCACTTGGACTTCTATTAACCATATTATCTCAAAGACATTCCGATGTGGCTATAGTAGGAATTAGTCAATAACTTGAGATGTAGAGAAGAAAGCTTGAGCATAAGTAAAAAGATCAAAGTCCAGGAAATATAAGTAAACAAAAGAATGCAAGACAATTACAACAGCAAAGTAGCGCTCTAAAATTATTCAGAAGTTGAGAGGCAAAGCCATCAAACTACCACGTCACATTAGCTTTGAAGTCAAGAAAGCAATCATTCGTAATAATGCCAAATTTATAGCATTCAACGAATTGTACCTGTGCAATGAGAGCAACCAATTGAGGGCGAGAACAACTGCCACTAAAAGCAACAGCAAAACTGACAGAAACATCAGAAAATTACTTTGATTGGTAATTATTAGCACATACAAGTCATTTAACATCAGTCATATTGCAACCACAAAAACTACCACATCAATTGTGTAATAGCAATGTAGTAATATTACAAGAGGATGCTTTATTAATCTATAATAATTGTCACTTGTTTTTGTATATACAGACACTACCTAACTTGATTTCAATTGCAGCTTTCACAAATCCCTCTCTTTCCCTTTTCCTACTAACTCCATGAAACTGCCCCATAAATAGCAAAAATTTCTAGGTGTAGAATTAATTGATTCAACATTTTACCAATTCAAACTCTAATTTGATAAACAAATAACTTTTTAGGAAAAAGAAAATGCAGATATCCAATTGCAAAGAAATTTATCAGAATCAGACTACATTATTTAAGATATTAAATTTTCATAATTGCTAAAAACAAAAAATAAAAAGTTGATGTAGACATGAATAAAGGATGTGACAGTGCAATTGAAAAAACCCTTAAAGACAAGGAATCAAGGATACCGGTTGAGTTGTATCATGGACCTATGCAGGGCAATGAAGATGCACATGCTGCTGTCTGTACCCTGCAAAGTAAATGACATCACAGAAGAATACTATGAAATAGAAAAAGTGAGAAACATACAAACTAGAGAAGCAAGCATGTAAGATACATTTGGTGCAACTATTATACAGGTAGCATTTCCGAAAACACCAACAGACCACTAGATATGAACACTATTTGATTTGTAAATGGGACACTATAAGCACCCATTCCATGAGGGCAATTTATCGGTAGAACAGTAATCAGCACAATTTGCATCAAAACAAGATTCCTGATGACAAGATGACGAATGCACATCATTTATGTACCAATGAAAGAACATCACATTCTATTGAAATCACACATCAAATAAAGATATGACGAGTGTGATCCTTATAAAACATGAGCAGTTAAGCCCAATTTCTGAAAAGTGAGAACTAGCTTAAACCTTACAAGGACTACATTGATCATATCTCTAGCAGATGTGATCTAAACACACCCATAATTGATAATTTGTACTCTAGAACAAAGACAAATACAGGCTTTGAGTCAAAATCAACCTCACAAGCGTACTGCAAGGTGAGAACTGCCCAAACCCTAGGGAGTAAGGACTATATATGAAAAATACCCAAACCTTGTATAAAATAAGGATTATGTCATAATTTCCATTTTTCTGCCTTTTTCATTGATCATTACGATGTATAAATATTACAAAGATATTTACAGCCACCAATAGCAATAATGGCACAATTTTTCTAATTCCTATAATTAGGTAATCTAATGAATACAAGGATTTCTAATTTAAAATAAACATTATAATTAACATTTAATAGAAAACATCAACCATTGGATCCTGATTGACACTATAGTGGTCATAAAAGTTTGATGTGGACCTCAACATTGTCGATGCACAATTTCACCAAAATGAAACAACGTTAAGAGTATTTGATAAGAAATCAGCACCAAGCACAAAAGTTGCAACTAAAACCAAACATTATTCATAACTAAAGATGCCATCAACAGTTCATATATGACAAAAACCAGTTACCTCATCACTCGGATAAAGGAAAGTTGATGGTTTCAAGTTGTAATAATCTCTCAAGCAACTCAGTGGCTTGAACCCTAAAAGATGTAGATGTCCGGTTGAAACTCTTTTAATTTCAGATAGTTGCCTCATCAAAAATGTAATATTCTGGCTGAAAAAATCAATAATATTATAATTAGATTGAAAAGGAAACAACAGGGCCTCAAGAAATAGAATAAGGGCATTTGAAGTATTTATACAGGCATGCATTTAAAAGTTTCATGTCATCTGTCCAACAAATATCCCACAGTTGGTTATTCTTACATACCTTCTGAAGCACTGAATCCCAAAAATTAAAAAGGCCAAGCACTGTGTCACTCAAAAAAGATTGCAATGATACTATTCACCCTATATTTTCAGAAACTAAACAAAACCATCTCACATCTTCCTTCAATGACAGATTTGTCCAAGAACAAATAACTGGCTATGATCGAGATCCCATAAACTCCTCTTCTCAACAACGATAGCAATGTCTCATATGGTACAGTTAATATTATTTGTCAAATCAAATCTAAATAGAAAAGATTGAAGTGAAGAAAATTGTCCAAACATTCAAATTAAATACAGATAAAAGCATAAAATGCATACCTTTTATAAGGTAAAAACCGTGTAGTAGGTTCTTCCAGCACTGCACCAGTATCAGCACAAATGAAAATTCTTTCAATCTGCACCATCAAACCAGTTTACAATTGTCTTATACAGTTCTAAGAGCACTCAGCATTATGGTCTGACTAAAAAAATATAACCAATGGGAATTCAAGAGCATTGTGATTCTACAGATAAAATCATATAACAAAAAAGAGCATGACTGTACAACACTAACAACAGGAAAAATGAAGCAGCAATTTTTTTTGTAGTAGCTTGACTTTCATAAAAACTAACAGGAAGTCATAAAAAAAGTCCAAAAACATTCTTTCTCCAAAGTAATAATTATATTCTACAAATAAATTTTAGAAAGTAGACTCATCTTTTTTGGCTATCTATATACGATAGTTATGGATACAAGGATCATGTCCAGTTTCAGTAAGGGACATTATTTTATTGTAATGTAAAAACTACAAAAAGAACAAGATTTCAACTTCTAAAATTTAAATTGTATCATTATACCATTCCAAGGAAAATATACTATTTTCAAATTTAGATTATAAAATTAATCACCTTCAAAGGACGATTAGTAACAGAATCAAGCCATGTGATAGCTCCTACACATCAAAAGCATGGGGTGTCATTCAATATAATATAAGCTGAATATGTATAAGCTATAATTTTCCAGGTTAAAAACTTAAAAGGAACCAATGGAAAACTTCGCACATGTCACATGGACCATAACAAAACACAAGAACAACGAAAATGAATTATGCAAAATAATAGCTTCTATAAGCTGAAAATGTATATACTATAAATTTCCAAGTTAAAAACTTAAAAGGAAGGGACCAATGCAAAATTTTGCAGAGGTTACACAGCACAAAATAAAACAAAAACACTGGGATTATGCAAAATTATAGCTTTTAAAAGCTAGAAAAGTGACGTTAAATTCCTACCAGGTGCAGTGGGACGAATTAAGGCATAAGAATTAAGTTCTATGGATATCCCATTAACTATTGTGAATTTAAGTCTTTTGACGATGCGCTTCGTAAACATGCGTTTTCTTAACTGATCTTTCATATCCTCCAATCTGAAATTCAAACACAAAAATTGATAAAACTGAGACTTAAATTGAATTGTGCTTAAATAAGCATTGCTTGTAATTTTAACCCAATTTGTAACTATTAGTTGCACAACATCATAATCTAACTAAATATAAATAATATCACAAAAACGTGAGATGTTTTGTTAAGTAATGATTTCAAGCAATACTACATTTTCATCCTTTAAATAATTGAGACATGGAGCCACTTTCCACTGGGATATGTGATTCACATTAATCAATTTCACCTCTTTTATGGGGTAAATTTAAGTAAACTATAGAAAGATACCCCAATACATGCCAATTGTATAGACGTGTCCCTAATGCAAGATCAGCACCATATTGTCTAGTAATAAACCACGCCTATAGAATAAATGACAAATCATTTGCACCTGAAACTTCCTTAATTTAATGGTTTAGATGACAGTTTTTTAACATAAAGTCTAACTATTTGATTATATCCTCTATGGGATCTAGGGATGGCAAATAAACCTGCCCCGCAGGTATTGTTCCAACCTGTCCCGATTTTGACGAAGAATCCCAGCATTGACCGAGTATAGGTATGGGTAAATACCCAATTTCTTAAATTGGGTATGGGGACGAGGATGGATATGGATTAGGTAACCTAAAAAATTTATCTACACTTTTCTCTTTGATCCTTAGTTTTGTTTCAATTGGATAATCCTTCTTTCTCTCGCACAACTTTTCATTCTCTCTCTCAATTGTTCAACTTGTTCAATATCACTGTTTAAAATTACTAAAATATATTTAATTTATTAGGTAACATAAAAAATTTATATTAACTTTTCTTTGATTTTTAGTTTCATAATTTATTTATAGGTTATACATTTGGTCATTTTTACTCTTTTATATAATTATTTGACCTTTATCCCATTGTTATTTGATACTCTCATTTGACATTTCTACAATTATAATTTCTTTTGTGATATTTGACATTGAAGAAAAGAAAATGCGTATTCTTTTGATCTTAAAATACTTTATAATATCATATTTTCTTTGTTGTGAATTTTATTTTTTATAAAAAAAATTATTAACTTATATTTGGAATAGTAAGATACTCTTTTCCCGATGGGGGATGGGATAGTCAAACCCGCACCAGCCCGGTCCGTGGCCATCCGCATACTTTTGACAACCTTGATTACACATTTTTCCCTTGCTATGGTTTCCTTCAAATGTGTATTGCATTTCAACAAACAAACATACAAGTAAAACTACAATGTCCAATTTCAATAACACGAGAGAAATAAATCACAGAACATCATAAATAGGATGCCATACTTGTTTCCTGCAGCTGGGATAAAGTCAACTAAATCATCTCCTTGCAACCCAATCAAATCCTAAAAGGCATACAATTGACAAGTAAACATGGAAAAATTATAAGGATCAGTTTAGAGAAGAAATTTAGGGGGGGAAGCATAACAAATATATGTCATAGATATGTAGACATACAGCATAGAATTGAGATACATTGAACACTTCATCAGAGCAACTCAATGGAAGAAGTTCAATAGAAATTCCAAGATCCTGTGCATCCTTAACAAATAAAAAAAAAAGTAATTATGAAACCACTGGCATTCTTCAAACCTTGTAGTTTTACCATCTATGCAATAAACAAAAGCATATGTTAATGGGTACTTTAGCTCTCTGCAGGGTCATTCTTATCATATCTGATTTTGCAGCTCCTATGATACTCCCAAAAGGATCATCATCATTTGTGAACAAAAGTATGCGTTTGTCAATCGTCTTTGCTGACCTGGCATTTGTTGCCCATAATCAGTAACCAATAATCACGTGAAAGACTGAAAGTAATGTGTGTATCCATAACCAATATATTACCCTTTACGAAGAAGTGCCTGAGCTGCCCAGATAGCATTGTACAGAGAATTTTCTCGAGTATCAGACACAATGCCATGCTGACTTCCAATGTGTTTAGAAAATGATTCTAGAGAAGATTGAAACAAACAATAGCCTCAGAATTATCAAATACATAATACACAAAACAAGACAGATTCTGAATCAGAAACTAATCCTATTAAATGCATAATTATTCACATCATACAAAAGCATTACACTAAGTTTATAAGGATTGAAAAAGATACAACCTATACACTAATAATGTGAATGTATTATGAGTTATTAGCAGACATAACATAATAAATGTAATCATAGGTTTAATTAAATTCACTACTTTACTTTTTTGTTCAACTTCACATCCTCTTTCTAATTTTATCTGCCAGTCATCAGAGCCAAAACAACACCATTATATTATCCAAAAAATACTTCAAACCCTAGTTATAGCTTAAAAAAAAAACTTCAAACAAGGAAATTTGCACCAGGTAAACAATACTTTGCCTGTACAATATCATGCAGTAAACTTTAATCATCTCGTCAGTGCTTCATATGACAAAAAAAAACAACGAAATTAACAAGAATACAACACCAAGTTCAATGTCATCATCTCTTATGAAAAGGAGATGACAACAAGATATTTTAGGATAAATAAGGTCCACCTAAACGGTTCTCTATATCCACCGCCACAACTGGAAAGCCCAAAAACTTACCCTCCAACTGGTCAAATTCTTTTATGAGCCTTGCAGTTGGCCTGTCTAGAAACTCTCTTTCAGGAACAGTAAATACAAAAACACTGTTTAAGCCTTGTAAATTCTGCTTCTCCCTCTGAAATAACAAATGGATTAAAAACGAGAGAGTGCAAAACAAGATACACCGAATTAGAGTTTTGCCTTAGTAAAATGCGCAGTGAAGGATTTCATTATAGCCACCACATTTCACTGAGGTAGCAAGGCGAAAATTTAATTCTAATTAAAGTGCATAACCGATAATTTTAGGGTTTAAGATTTATAAAGCTAAAAGTCATAAACCTAGTCTTGTACTTTGTAATTTCCACCACCACACACATCAAGAATAAAAGCAAGAAGCGGTGAGTAAAAACTTACAGTATTGAAGAAGCATATGGCGACTTGATCGTAGGATCTGCTAATGATTTGAGTCTTTAGTGTTTGAGATATACAAGAGATCGCAATGTGGAAATAGGTTTCAAGGTTCTGGTGAGATCGCAAAATGTGGCATGGATGGCGAGTTAGTGAGTGGCAAGAAAGTGAAGGAAAATGAACAGTAATCAAAGGAGAAGAAAAGAAAAGTTACCGAAGTGCAAACGGCGTTGAACATTTTAGGCGAAGCATCGACCAGGTAAACCACGTATTCTTTGGTCGATTCATCTTCCTGATGTAAGGGTTTTGACGTTTGAACAGAACAGAACAGAAAGAAATGGAAAAAGAAAAATTAGAGTGAGAGAAAGTAGTTTACAAGGAGCGAGCGATGAGCCTCGGCGTAGTCTTCGTCGTCTCTGAAGATATCATCAGCGTCCAAATCCATCGTGCTCTGACTCTTCCACTTCGCTTCGAATCGAAACCCCTTTTATCTCTCTCTCTAACTCGCGCCCAAAACGTTCTTTGACTCTGCTGCTTAAAATTTATACGATGTTCCTTATATATGTGTGTGAAAACATGTTTAGGCAAGTAAGTATTGTTTTAAATTATTGTTGGTCGCATTATTAAAATAGTTCAATTTAATTTTATCAATATTTTAATTGTTAGAACCTATATTCTAACTAATTGTTTCCTTCTATAAGAAAATGTAATTTAATAAACCTGCTATATTAATAAATTTGAACAAAACAATATATCTACAATTTTTAATTCTAAGTAATGTTAAATTAATTGTTTTTATTAGATTATATATTTTAAATCTGTCATAAGTACATGACATTAAATAATTTATGAATAATTTTTCAAAACTTCCAAAAATATGAATGAGTTGTTCTACGAAGAATTTAGAAGAATCTCTCGTAAATTTATTGTCTTAAGGCATGTGAATTTACTCAATTATTGTTATAATTTAAATGCGAGAATTATCCTCTACACCAATTTTTATTTTTTTTATAAAAGCTTTTATGCACAACCAATTTTTATTTAGTCTCATTTTAAGTTATTGTTTCCTTTTAAGTTATTGTTGTAAAACCATAACACTTGTAGATTAATTCTTTATTTTTCTTCAACATATATGTATATAAATATATGCTAAAATTTTAAGATACCCAAATACTTTTATTACTAGAACTGTTTGTTTCTGTATTACATTAGAACACACTTTCAACACAAGATACAATAAGTCATATATTTAACCATTTTTTATATAATAAACAAAGTCACAAATTAAATAATAAAAATATAACATATATATATATATATATATATACACACACACACATACTACAGCCCAATATCATATTAAAATAAAGTAGTTCGATAAAAAAAAAAATACTATAGCCTAAGATCATATTAAAATATAATACGATAAAAAAATGTGCACACGTTTATTTAAAACTCAAGAAAATAAGGCGTTTAAGGGTTGACACTGTTAATAATAAAAGCAAACACATATTTGCGTATTTATACTCGTAAACAAAACTTGACCTCTAATTTGGTTTCACAAATTGTAAATCTAAGGTTAACATTCTCCCAGACAAACATTCATGGCTATTTACATTTATATATTAAACAATAAACTATTAAACGGCCATTTTGGTAAAACATTTGTTCTATAACAAGCTGGCATATGCGTTCCCGCGGCTTCCTATTTTTATAGAAGTAATTTACAGTAAAGCTATTCAAACATGAATTCAATCAAACTTTACTTTTTTTAAACTAAAAAAAAGGACCCCAAGATCAAGTAAGTTTGAAGGGTAAAATTTTAAGTTGAAAACTTGTACACAAAAAAATTATAAATATTGATAAAGAATGGATATCACTGTTTTACAACGTGCAGCAAGCCACAGTACAAAAAGCTTTGCACAGCCCAAAACTGTTTTACTTTCGACTCAAAATTTTATAGGACCAAAATCTAACTTAAAAATACAAAGAATTATCAAGTATTCCCCACCAAAAATTACCAATAGAGCCAAGCCAACCTGTCTATGTGACAGGAGAGAAACGCCACAGAACTCCGATACATGAAGCCATTACTGCGCTAACCCAACAAAGGACGATGGTTCCCATATATTGGAAACAGCATAACCGTCAACTCAACAAAATATACTGTCTGTGACAGAAGAGAAACGCCACAGAACTCGCATACATCAAGCCATTGCTGCGCTAACCCAATTACAGACAATGGTTCCGATATATTGGAAACAGCATAACCGTCAACTCAACAAAATAGACTCGAAGGGGGCGGACAATGAGGAGAATGGCCACTCTCATCCATTGGATAGTGCACCAAACTCCTGAATCCACATCCTCTGAAGTCAACGAGAACTTCAGAGCACCAAACTCACCCTATCAATATCAAACCTGAAAACTCTTTAAAGTTCACAGGACCAACTAGGACCACTGAGCCAATAAATGCCTCATAAAAATACGTAACCATCTGTTTCTCTTACCAAGAATATACACACCCGAGAGCTTAAGAATCCGTGATAGCTGATGACTTCTCTAATTTTTCCTTCTCAATCTCCCCTCTTCTCAGCTCAGCATGCTGTGTAACACCATTTGCAAGAGCTTGATAAGAGAACTCGAGTGTCTGGGTAAGGTTTTGAAATCCCAATGGATCTGATGATTGCATCACTACAGCAAAATTTATATTTATGTCAGACAACAAGGAGAGCATTCATGAAACTTATAACATGTTTTAAGGGGCAGTATCAGCATACCTTTCATTGTATCCACAAAGAAAACAAAAGGATCTACGTCATCAATTGGAGAATGCAACTCTTCATCATCACTAAAGTCATCATCTGAGTCGTCGTCATCATCCTCATCATTGGGCCGGAATGTCTTTGTCTTCAGAGTGACATTGTAGAAAGACAATAAGAATTAAAAATTCAAAAAGGTAAAATAAAATAAACTTCTATTTATTGTCAAAAGCAATTTACTGAACACTTCCATGTAGTAAATACTCTATCGGCTAAATATCACTTTATGCAAAATGTGGTATAGATAGGGAATCAAACACAATCCCCCACCACCTATGAGTTACGACCAGCTGCTAAAGAATGAAGCTGACAGTGGTTATAAAATATTGAATCACTCAAATGTATTTATCTATTTCAATAATGATCAATGGCAAATGCCAACAAAACAAAAATTTATAAAATTAATATGCTAAATGATTAAAAATTAAAATATCTTACTTTTAATGCTCTCTAATTTTCTCTACACGTGAATCACATCTAAAATTAAATTTCTCACCCTCTCAACAATAAACTGCTCCCAATTTTGTTTCATAACTTGCAAAACAAAAAATAATATAAATATTGTTCTAAAATAAATGAAGTTTCAGAATCAAATTGTGAAACACTAGAATGGACATGTAAAACCACAAATTCACAATTCCTTTATTGAATCAATACAGGCATACAAAGGTATTTAGGTTTTCGTATCCACAAACCTGTTCAGCCAACTTTCTAAATTTACTACTGTCAGCTTCATCCCCGTCCTCAGCATCAATTCCCATTTCCCTGTCAGAACCATTGCCATCTTCATCTTCATCATCAGTTTGAAAGTCATCCATATCATCATCATCTTCTTCAGCTTCAGCTTCTTCCTCTTTTGCAGCTTCTGCAAAGAAATGCAAATGCTGAGAATTAGATGAACATAAATCTCAGAAAAAATTAAAAAAAAGTATACTAAAGGAGAACATGCAGTTGCAGTTCTCCAATATCACAGTTACAGAGAAAAGATGACATTAAGACCTGCAACTTGATCCTTGTATGCAACCAGAAGATCAAGAGTGGCCCGCAACACCTGGCTAAGAGCATCTCCAGGCAATTGACCAGCCGGAAGTGCAAGTAATGATGTCAAACCAA
Source organism: Phaseolus vulgaris (assembly GCF_051622355.1). Taxonomy (NCBI): domain Eukaryota; kingdom Viridiplantae; phylum Streptophyta; class Magnoliopsida; order Fabales; family Fabaceae; genus Phaseolus; species Phaseolus vulgaris. The sequence continues at coordinate 476,230 of NC_143504.1, forward strand.
GACAACAAACTTTCTTGTCATGTACCCTGCATAATTAGATCTAGATATTGTCACACAAATTACTTTATTACAAAAAACCATAGAAGGGGGATAATGAAGAGGCGGGAAAATACAGACCTCTTAAAATTAGCACGCACACCATTCTTTTTCACTCCTTGCAACATATTAAACCAAAGATTGAAGATGTCTGATGCCCAACCTAACTTTTGCAGTATACTGAGAGTGAGTGCTGCATTGTAGTAAAGAGCATCTGCAATCTACAAAAAGGTACTCAGTAAGTTAGGAAAAATCACGAAACAGATCAACTGAAGTCATTCTCATAGAAATATATCAATAAATTAAACAACAATTTTCACAAATTTTAACTTAATAAATCATGCAAAGAAATGCAATCAATGTTAATGAGGAGAACAAGCTTCAAAAACTATGCACAAAATTATACATATTCCATTTTTTTAATAAACCAAATTATTCATGTAAGTTAAGATTGAAAAAACAGTATAATTCTGCATAGTTTCAATTTTCGAATGTCATTCATTTTGGATCATTTTTTATCTTTTGAGCATTTGTATATAAATTTGAACAACTATGATAGTCAGTCATCATGCAATCGACTATCCCACTATGATAGTATTATTGGCATGGCTGATCCAGGCCACTATTCTCGGATAATGAGTACAGAAAATCCAGCTGTTGAACATGTCAAAATGTCATAATTAAGTAACAAGCAAATTATCCAATTCATGCATGATGCGTGTCAATATGGATATTCATAACCCCTTACCACTTGCATGAGAAGACATTTCAAATACGATTTTTCAGTCCGATGTAAGCGTTCAACTGTAATTCTGAGATATGGCTCAACCCATTGATCAACCTGCCCTTTGCAGTTCAGCAACACAACTTCAATAAGTTTCGGAGCTGGCTCAATATCATTGTCCTCCATATTTTTGCCTGCCATAACCTTCAATGTGAAATAAAAATCAGATACATATAAATTCATTATTATATAAAATGAATTTTTAACCTAAATCTGCTTAACAGGTGCTCGCTGAACTAATTCTAATAAGGAAAAGATAACTTACAGATGAAATCATATTCCATAGACTCTGTTGATAGTCAGGTTCCTTGCAAGTAAGGAAATGAGCAGTTCCCCTAGAAATATAATTGTCCAAAGGAACCAGAATATCTGCAGAAGAAACAAGACAAATAAATACAAAAGTATGGTTGCAGATTATACATGCCCACACCAATTTGAATGTCCAGGTACTTCATGTCAACAATACAACCAAGCTATATAATTGAAACTAAAGATGCCCCCCCGCCTTCGAATAGTATGAATATCAGCTCCATGTATAGAACCCATTTTATAAAACAACCAAGATATTTTATTGAGTGCCCAGCTGACTTTATCTTCAATTTTACTGGGAGACACCAAAAGAACTCTAGCTTCATATTAATGTACAAAAGGTTAAGCAAGAGATGATCCAAACTATGTGTTTGACTATGATAGAGCAAACAGAAATTGAGATGAATTGTAGCCAAAATGTAGTTGAGAAGCATACTTGGAAAGAAGTCTATCGCCCAATCTGCAAGTGCTTCCATCATCAGTGGCCAAAGACTCCACATATCCAATGATATTGTTGGAGAGAAAAAGGTCATATATGAAACAATCTCCAAAACTTCTTCAAAAACCTCTGCATGCATTCACAGCAGGTAATGAAAATAAATAAAAGCAACCCAAGTGGAATTAAATTTCAGAACAATAGCCTTCCTAACAGAATTTAACAATAAAAATGAATGTCTCCTTTGAGAATCCAAGCGCAAAGTGCCGGATAAACCAGCCTAAGTTGTTCTCAACATCACATTATTTAAACACAAACTGAAGCATACTACTCCATATTAAACCTAAAAACATAACAGCTGTCCAAAAAAGTCAAGGCGGGAGTCCTTATAATCACTTTATGTTCTACAATATAGATGAGAACATCTAAAATACTCTCATCAGATTTTTTTTATTTGCAAAAACTCCTGCATATAATCATCCAACAGGTAAATGAGTTGGGGGAGGGGAGGACATCATCAAAGTCATCAGAAACATGATTCAGAGGGGTAAATACCTTGCCCATCAGTTGTTAACATTCTTCGCATTATGGGAAGCAAGGTTGGCTCGAATTGAACAAATAGTTGAGGAAGACTGCTCACTGATTCAAGTATCGTGCTAATAGCACGCAGACAACCCACAGCAGCAAGAGCACCTGGATCGTCAGCTTCATCATCAGCTTCGGCGGTGTTCATGCACCTCCAAAATGCAGCTGCCTGTTGTAAGAAAGAAAATGACAATGTTATAAAGCAAGCACAACTCTTTTGGCAGATTCAAATGTTTTAAAATATATATTACCAAATTTTGGCAAAGCCCAAGAGCATAAGGTGCCATTTCTTCCCCAAACTTGTCCACAATAGTCTCCAAGGTAAATACAAGGTCCTCATTCTCAATTTCATTCATAAGTTTGAAGAACTCTGGATTTTTTGTTTTTGTCAGTTACACCACTATCAAAGCCAAATAATAAATGAACAAGTACAGACATTTTTTTCACATTCACCTACCATCAAGGAGTTGAGGAAGAATGGGTCGAATTTCATTCAAATCTGCATCAGCAAATAAACATAATCAGTGCTAAGCTTTAGAAAGATTTATTAAAATCAAAATAGAACCAAAGACTATAAACCCACCTTTGCAAGCCTCAACAAAAGAACGCAAAGCAAAAACAGAATCAATGCGAGCAGGAAGTTCAGGATCACGCATTCCACATACAACACACTGCAATGCCTTCCGAAAATTGTTCTGGTCTGAGAAGCTAATCTGGGCATATTGTCCTGCAACCCATGCTGCCTATTTTTCACAAGAAAGTCAATGGATAGCCAAAATATCAAGAATATAAATCGAAAATTTCATAAGTAATGTCTGGTTCAAGTTTTAATTAATTTTCACCGACTAACATAAATATTAAACTGTGACGTAAATGTTTTGTTTGGTTATATATAAGCTATTTAGAGAAGATGGCAGCATTCACTGCCTATTAAAATGATAGAGAAATGAAGAAAACAAGATTATTTCTTAAATAGAGGCTCAAAACCCAAACAGGTGGGAGGATTGTGAGGAAAATAACAAGAGGATATTTTCTTAGTATACATTTACTTTGCAGCCAATAAAAGTTGTATACACATTATCTTATTCTCAAACAATACATTTATAATAAAATTTAAAAACACAATACTTTCTGTTTTTTCTACGACATAAAACACTGAAAAGATTTTCAATTTCCCTTTTTAACGTTCTTGGATTAGAAGTCTACTCTCGACCTTCTTCTCTGCCAAGTGAAACCAAGTGAAGAGTGTTTTACGCTAACCATGCCATAGATAATAACTATGCTCATAAAGATGTGTAATCTCTTATTTATGCAAATTTTTCCTCCAAAAATTGTTAAAGATGGGCAATTGTACATCAAACTAGGGCTGCTTTTAGTATGGCATTCCATATAGTGCAATGCAAACTTAGCCTTTTCTTAAAAACATTCTGCTTTATGCCCAAAAGAAGGATAAAAGGCAAAGAGTGAAAATGACCTGCATGCAAAAAAGATGCAATCATAAACTATATATAGAAGATGGTACCTTGGCCCTAAGGTGGCCAACTGGACTGCTAAACTCGGGAAAGACATGTTGAACCAACATATGCTCAAGTTCTGATTTGTACGGCTCGGTGTGCTTCAATCTTTCACAAAGTGCTCCAATAGCAAGAAGTGCACCATCTTTCTGTCTATAGGGTTTGTATTCTGCAGATGCTTCATCATACCTAATAAAGTGAAAACCCAATTACAACACTATATAAATCATCTAATTTATCAGAAAGCAGTATATTATTTACCTTTTAAAAATTTCAACTATGAATTGTATAAACTTGTGAAGATTATCTTTCCCACGTTTTCGAATCAACTCACTCACAAAATCCATGGAAGCAGTTTTGGGACTATACAAGTCTTCAATAATGTCTGTAATTAAGAATTAGAAGCAATAAGCATGTGCCAATGAGTTCCTTGAAATTTCATGTCTATGTATACACTTCAATAAGACTTACCGTAGCCTTTTCTTACATATTCATGCGGATCTTCATCCCAAAGCTTTTGATCATTATCATTAAAGCACAGAAGAGGGAAAACTATTTCAAAAAGAAGAACATCAAGCCGAGGCTGCAGTGCAGAATACATGCTATTCTTCGAAATACTGCATATATTAAAAGAAATTAAGAGAAAAAATTAAGTCCATGATCATTAATATCCTGAAAAGTCAGCACTGGTAAAATAACAGCATTCAACAGAGATACTAATATTCTAAATATGTGCAAAGTGAAGACCTTAGAAAGGAGGGATGAGATGATCAATGGACACAGAGCAACCCATTCACCCCTTCCTTCCCCAACAAATATGTAAAGGACTATTCAGTATGGGTCTCAAGGACTAATCGGTATGGGTCTGGATACATGAACTTCAAGAAGCTACAAGGTTCAAAAGACCAAACTATCCCAGTATTTGATTTTGGGATGAATGTATATTTCATAACATCTCAAGATCACTATTACTTAGGTTTACTAGCATTAGTAGTTAATAATATTTTGGTTTAATAATTTCACCCAAACGCCAGAGGTTTATATCTAGGGAGATCAAGCATTGGACAATTGGGCTGGTCTCATGCGAGGATTGGTAAAGACGACTAGCAAACATTAACTAATTAATTAGGCAAAAAAAGTTGGTTAGCATAGAGAGAAATTATGAGTGGCGCTAATTTCAAGGGTTATGTTGGAAAACTAACACAAATTGTCAGCAAATTTAATGTTACTAACAACATGGGCCAACTTTCTTTAACTTCGATGAAAGAGTAAACGGACAAAAGTAGTAGTTATGAAGCTAAGCTCAAATATCCCAATCAATAACAAAAAGACTTTATCAACTAAGTTGAGTTGAGATTACTAATTAATGACAACATGTGGCAATTCATAAACTAAACATGCAAGCTTAGTGCACAAAAATGTCTTACCTGAATATGGATATCCCTTCATAAATAAGAAAAAGATCAGACCTATACATAAATAAATGAGCATAAAATAATTGATGAGTACCTGTTGCTTAGATACTGAAGAACCAGGTTGATAACTCTGTCTGGTAAATAGCCACCAACTCGAATGGCATTCAGTAGATTTAAGTAGCAGTCCAATATCTTCCAAGCATAGTGCTTCTGAAACATTTGGGCAAAGGCTTTGTTTTCCATGTTTTGCAGCTTCAAGTCACCAAATCTATAACAAGGTCATTTAAACACGAGTACAAAAAGAAAATTAATCACTGGACAGGATAGCTCATAATTGTCAACCAAATCAATTCACAATCTCAAACATACCGAGTATAGAGCCTATTTAGAATGTGAACTGTCCATTTTTTTACCTTCCACCAACCCCATGACTTGCGAAGCTCGGGATCGGCAGGCTGGCCCTCCAATGGAACAGGGCTCTCTAACACGTTTAAAAACAGCACCATCCAAGCATTGAATACATTTTGATCAAACAAAAGCTTCGGAACCTCCAACTGAACAAGTTAAAACGATGCACACGGAATTGCATTCGTCAATTACGAACAGTCAGGAGGAGAAAAGCATAAAAAAAGGCAACAGAAAGTGATAACTTTATCTCAACACTGAAAAAGGAATAGATTCTATGGTTCTTTTTCCCGTAGATTAAAGAGAGAGAGAGAGAGAGAGAGAGAGAAAACGTACGTAGATGGAGGACCAGAAAATTTTACAGATAAGCTTGATCAAATCCGCAACTTCGATTGAGGGATTGGGAATTTGGACGAAGGCGTTAAATATAGTGAGGAGAAGAGGAAAGGTCTGCTGGACAACGCCATAAACTGGCATCCTCTCTTCATCCGACTTGAACCTGCAGAGGGAGAGTGAAGGTATTCCTATTAGTGACGGTTGGGCGTTTTCCACGCGATATTAAGAAGAAAAAGAGTGACTCACTCGTATTTTCTAGAAAGAATCCGCAGCACAAACAAAGCGGCGTGGACTTGCTGTTGATCCTGCAAGTTCTGCTTGATCCAGTCGAGCAGATGAGGAAACTGCTCCGGATAATCCGAATGGATAACGGTTTTGAGGCACTCACCGAGCTGCACCCTGCGGTGGAATAGAATCAGGCGCAGTATAGTAGCAGGAAGTGAGAAGAGTAGCAGGCGCAGCATAGTATAGAACGCTGTACCTGAGAAGAGGAGGAAGCTGAGGGAGAAAGAGGAGGATGTGATTCCGGAGGAGAAGCTTATCGTCCGGCGAGACGGAGATTTTGGCGTGGTGATCGGTAGACCAATTCTTGGCGACGAAGTTCTTGAAATGGATGGCGGCGACTTGTCGGACCGCCATGTCGCGGTTGGTGTCGACGATGATTTGGAAGAGGCTGACCGGATGCTGCGGAACGTACTGCATCTCATCCAACCGCTGCTCGGCGCCCTTCCGTTCATCGGGATTCGGACTCAGAGCAGCCTGCAGTATGACAGCCAGATCCATCTTCTTCCCTTCGCTTCGTTTCGCTTCTGCTCTGAGTCTTCTTCCCCAATGCGATGCTCCTTCTGCTACACACTCACACTAGGGTTTACCACCGCAAATGAAACATATCTATCTATTAGGGTTTTTTATTAAGGTTTCAAAATTACACTTTCACACACACTTCGCATATTTTATTTTTCATTAAACTTAAGTATAATATTATTTTATTTTTCATTAAACTTAAGTACAATGTTTTTTTTAATTTAGAATAGTACGTGCGTGTGAAATAATTTTAAAATAAGAGGAGGATTTATATGGAATTTTTAAATAAATGGATATTCGACTTATCCTGAAAAAATGTATTAGGTTATTAATGTAATTTACTCTCTTTCTTTTCACATCCACAATCAACGCGCCAACCGTCCGTAAAAGATACTTTTACTTTTTAATTCATAAATTGTTTCTTTACTATATTTAAATTTAGTTATTATAAATAATTTTAGTTGTTTAATTTTGTAATTTGTTTCTTAAGATAATGATTGCACAGAGAAAGCAAGTCCCATGAGGAAAATAAAGAAAATAATGACGGGCTAAAAATTGTCTAACTTTCATGATCATAAGTGTTTATATTGTTTATGTATTCCTCAAGTAATTTGAGTTAGGATAGAACACGGTAAAAATATTACTAAACAAAAAATAATTTTAGAGACTTAAAAAAAATATGTATTATTTTAAAAATAAAAAATTATTTATATTTAAAATAGTTTTTATTATTAATAAATTTATAAATTATTTTTTAAATTATATCTAATTAAAAAGTGAATAATTAAAAAGTTTGATAACTAATTAAATAATAATTTATAAATTTTATTAATAATAAAAATTACTTTAAGTATTAATAATTTTGTAAAAAAAAATAATAGCTAAAATGTTCACACTCTTTTTCCTATTTTAAATGGTATTTTGCTTGATTATTTTATTTTGACTATTGTGTCATTTTATCTTGAATTTTGAATCTAAAAATAGTTTCTAAGTAACGATATGAGAGTGATTGATAAAGTGGGACGGTCCGACTTGTGTCCAACTAAAAAAAATGCGGGGTTGGTTGTTGATTTCAACCTGCTGGCCCGCTCTGTATATCTCGCAACCCGCGCGAGTCAAGTGCGGAGCGGGCTGGGTTGGCCCGCATAACCGCATAACTTTAAAATGTATAAATTTTGTTTTGCACCTTCATATTTTCTTTATGTAGCCTCGTATTCTACATTCTGAAAATTTTAATAACATCTTACTACGCATGTCTCATGAAAATAATATTATGAGACCATTTACCTATTGCATATAAATAAAAAATCAAAATTTTTATTTAAAAAAAATCTTATACAAGATGCCCGCGAGCCAACCCTTATGCGGGCCGGGTTAGAAAAATCAGCCTGCATATTCTATGCAGTGCGAGCCAAGTGCGGGATGGGTCAGCCCGCATTGTCACCTATATTGTTGTATGAAAGCAGCTTATACGTAAGGTGTAAGGTGCAGGACTATCTTGTTTTAAAAACTATTTTTCCAGTCATTATAAACAACATTTACAAGATAATCAAACAAAGTACTTCACGAGAATCATTTTTTAGTTTAGAGAGGTCAAAATAAAGAAGACAATAAGAATCTCGCATATGTGTATACAAAGTCTTCACTAAGATTAAGATTCAAAGAGTACTTGGGATGGATTGATTCTCATTCGTAGACAAAGAAAGATGATGTTGAGAACTTTTTCATGATTTGGAGTCAATATGGAGAATTCTGATTATTGATTATAAATCATGTTTAGCAAACAATGTGTTGAAAAATTCAATAAGAGATGATGACATTGTATTAAGATTAATTAGATATTTTAATAGTATTAAGACTAACTAGACTATTTAACTTGTGTTGTTTTGTCTTGATATTTTTTCTTAAACATTGTTATGTTATTAAAGCCCTTAGTATGAGACTTTATATATAAAACATTTTTGTCACACCAAAACCTTTATATACTCTTAAAAGTTGAGACATTGAACGATACTTGTACATGAAAATCATAGAAAATTAGTTTTCTAACTTCTTCATTACTTTACAAACATCCACTAAGATTCTAGTTAAGATAAAAAAACCTAGTTAAGATTTTTCCCTTCTTTCATAACATCCAACATAAGGATGTGAATGATCTCTATTTGAAAGTTTTTTTTTTCATAAAAGAATTAGTGGTATCAGTGCAATAACTCATATTAAGTCAGTTAATTAAAAATTTGACATATATTATATTGATTATAAGGATCTACCGATATAATATATTATTTTCATAATAAATAAAAATTTAAAAAATCAATTTGACTATGGTTGAATGAAATATGTCTTTTGAGAATTAAAATAAATAAATAAAAATAATTTAACATTAAACATGGTACGTTCATCCGAAGTTTAACATTCTTCATATAAAGATATCTTGTAAAGTTACAAGAACAATAAAAAAAACACAACAATGTCATGCAAACCATACTTCAAAAAACTAGTCAACAACATGTTTTGTTTTCTGTCGTACACATTTGTTTTTTCAACTTTTTGTCGGTTATCATAACTATTCATAAAAAATAAAACACCATTTTAACGAACTTCTAGTGCTTTAGAACACTTAGATTCTAAAATCATATTTTTACAACCAAAATCAACTTCAAGAACATGACATTTTTAAAATCTATGAGAAAAGGCTTGTATTGATGAAGGAAAATATCTGTTTAGACCATATCTCACAACACATTACAATAATAATATAATATTTAAAATTTAAAAATAAATTAAATATTATTTTATTAATTTATGAAGTGTATGTTGATTACTATTTGTGATGTTAACGTATTATCACTATTAATAAATTAAACTTAGACTCCATAGAATATATAAAACAATAATAACAATGATAAATTAATTATTCTACAAAATGGTGTCGCATCCACCAATCTCCATTTACTTCCTCTAACCATTTTTTCCTCTGCATGCTTGAAATGGTTGCAATGTAAGTATAAAATCTCCACTATAATCATATTTATGCATTATTTTGATTTACAATAACTTAATTATTGTATACTTAAAAGAAGTGTTAGAATAAAAATATATATAGTTTGAGGTGCATCCAATCCCACCAATTAGAGCCCATGCAAGAAATTTATACAATGATTTTATATTTTAACTGTGTAAGGAAATTTGAAAGTTTAATAATGTTAGGGTGTTATGAAAGAAGCTTTGGTCAGCAACATTCCAAAGGCATTCATTAAATTCCAGCAAATAATGCTGAGAAAAAGAGAGTTTGTGAGTTAAAGATGAGAAACCGTTTCATTTTCATAACAATGGATTCATTCACAATTCACAACTTGTTGCTATAAATACCAGGGAGTAGGAAGGGGAGAGCCATCCGCAGAAGAAGAAGATGAAGATGAATGCGATAGTGGTGGCGGCGCTCGTGGTGACGGAGGTGCTGCTCATGGGGGCTGCCATTGACGCCCTGGATGTGTGCGGTGTGTCGGTGACGGATCTGATGACGTGCAAGGCGGCGGTGACGCCTCCATCGCCGTCGGAACCTTCGGACGAGTGCTGTTCGGTGGTTTCGAAAGTGGACATGGATTGCCTCTGCAATTACAAGAATTCTCCTCTCTTGCCTTCCTTGGGAATCGATCCTGATCTCGCTCTTCAGCTCCCTGCCAAGTGCAAACTTGACAAGACTCCACCTTGTTAGCTCCTTCTCTTCCTTTTGTGAAACTTTACCATTACCTCTAATAAATAAATCATTTTCTTCTTTTATCATTTCTTAACTAAATCACACATTTAACCTTTAATTAAATATCATTAATTAATTAAACGTGTTGGAAATCTCAATCGAAATTACAACATATTATAATATGTAAATGTATCTAAATTTTATGAGATTAAATTAGACTATTTTTAATATAACATCAGAAATTTTTTGTTCAACTAATCAGACAGGAATTGCAGGTTAAAAAAATATCTCAATATAAATATGGAATTATTATTTTTTTCATAATTATTTATAAACCAAAATTAATATATATGTACTTACTCCCAGAATATTTTACATTTAATTTTTGCTAGTCATCAAAATATATACTGCATTTACAGTATATTACATAAAAAGTAATAAATCTAATTTTTAAAAACAAGTCTAATTCTACTATATTTTTCAATATCTAATTTCGGTTGAGTTTTTAATTATTTTTAATATATTCAAGAAACATTTCAATTTATTAAAGAAAATGACACGACTTTTATTTGTTTTTACCATGGATTCCTATACAATTAAAATTATTATTTTTATAGATAATCACAAACTTATCGTTTATATTTAAGGAAAAATGTTGTATTTAGCTAATTCTTACCATTTGTAATCCAATAGTATTAATAAATCTTATTCAAAGGTAAGTTAACTTTTATTCCTAAAACTTTATCATTGTATTCATCACACCTTTTAATTTATTCATCTTTCTTATATGTATCTTCTCTCTCAACTTATGCACACAAAAATATAATATTTTTTAATATTAATATGATTAACATTGATGCCGAATTACGTAAGTTTTCATCGATAATATTTGTTGTATTTCAAATATGTACACATTAAATAGGCGAAATACACTTTTTAAAAATAGTTTGTAGTGTCTATATTTTAATATAAGAGTATATTTGATTAAAAAAATAATTAATTAATAACAGTATAGTGTAAAGCCACAGAGTATCTAGAATGTAGAATGATTTTGCAAGAGCAGAAAGAAGGAAGAATAAAAAAATAGAATAGATAGTTATAGTTATGGAAGAGATGGAGGAAGGAATGAAGTGTGTGTGCACCTGGAAACTCTCCTAACCCAAACCCAACTGCATCTGCATACAAGAGAGAGTGAGTGTGTGTGTATGAATCAGTGAGCAGTTCCCAGTTGCTACAATGGAGTGTGTTCTAAACTTGGGGAGGGGGTTTGGAGGAGGGCGAGGACGAGGAGGAAGACGACTCTGGTTCATAATTCCAAAGGGTCTTTAGCTCACCTCTTTTGCTTCCCAATACAAGAATCACTCCTGTTCATATGTATAAACAATTTGGCATCACAAAAGCTACCTAAATCATGAGAACCACAAAATTAGTTACCTAGTGTGCACGGAACAAGGTAGAGGAGTGCAGGTTGTCCATGACCGTTCATCATGTATAGCCCCAGATATGTGAAGAACAGCCCTGAACACACCAAACATACTCTATACTTTAATACCTTTGAATCTAAATCTAAAATAAATGTTTAAATAAAATGACCAACCCACATGGGAAATGTTAAGTTAACTCATGTGATGTGGAGGAGAAATCTTTAAGCAGATTTCCTATGATACCAGGAAAATCAACTAAGCAACAGTTATGAAGAAACATTATTCAACACAAACATATTACCTACTAACTTACCGAAGCCATAGCCAATCATCAACCAAAGAAAATATCCGCTCACGACCCCCTTCTTAAGATCTTTGTCGAATCTGAGACAGTCCAAAGCCATACATAACATACGTTGAAAACAAGGCTTCTTGTAAAGTAAGGTCGGTATGGAAAAGAAGTTTATAAATCTTCACTTGTTAAAGTTTTTGACTAAATAAGGAATTCAATACCTACGAGAAAAGGAAACAAGCAAACCAGGAAAGAGAATATCTCCAAATCCAATCATATCATAGCCACCCCAAGGATCAGCCAAGCGAGGAAATCTCAAAAGCATAGGAATTGCTTCACCACCAGCCTTGTCACCTCGAGCAACCTACAAAATAAAACTCATCACTGTAGGACACCTTTTCACTGCAAAGAACATAAGCAGTGAGGTGAGAATTTCATTTCAGCAGTGAGGTGAGAATCGAAGGGCCTATTTGATTGCACTCAATAAAAATAGTCTTTAGTTTTTAGAAATTAAAATAATGAATTTAAATATAAATTAAAATTCTAAAATTTTATGAATAATTAGATTATTTAAAATTAGAAAATTTTAAATTTCAATTAGAAAGAAAGAATTTGAAATTCCTTAGTTTCTCAAATCCATGTGTCTTCTTTTTTAAATTCTCTTAATGATTTTGGGTAGGATGTCATCTCACACCAATAAAATAACTACTTTTCATTAATTAGATTTCTTTTATTAATACTAAAAGATTTTTTATTTTATTTAAATTATTAGGATTCTTTTGTTGCGGTAAAACACTTTTATTTTTCTCTCTATATTAACAGGATTTTCTCAATCAAGAAGATTATTCTTTTGTCAATGTCCAAATGATTATTTTTTTATCCAGCACTAGTGTACATTAACTAAAAAAAATAGCCCCAACTATACCAGTATGAACAAAGACTTACAGTAATCATGACACTCTTTTGGAATATCACTGGAGATATGAATACCCAAAAAATGTCGTATACAAATGCACAACAAAGTAGGACCGTTGCAACCTACGATATCAGATTCATAAATAAATTATGAGAGATGACAACAGATATTGGAACAAAACGAGAAAGGAAGTAACAGTTATAATATAAACACAAGGAAGTCATTAAGGTACCTTAATATTAGGCAACCGAGCCATCTGTAATACTGTTATCATCAAACAGATGCCCTGTTAAGAATAAAGCCGTATGTCAAGCAAATTGCATACAACAAAAGCTCAAACAAACAGCTTATCATCGATGAATGACAAAACCCACTATTGAGACAACAAACAATTCTTTAGTGCAATGCCTGAGAAAGCTCACTACGGAATCAAAAGAGAGACCAGGTTTGTCTCAACAAGAATACACATTCACTCTACAATGATTAAGTGCAAAAATATATGCATCATATTTCTGTGGCTGAACATGTGCTCTGATGTGAGCATTCATACATGTATATATGTAGATAAGTGACTGCAATTAAATGTGAGCAGATTTTTTTAAAAAAAGGAACATATCAATACTAGGCAGATACAAAGCTGGAAACAGAATGACAATTGAAAGACTTGTGCCCACGTACTAGAAACTGGAACTCACAAGCAAATCTTGCCCAAACCAAGAAAATGATTGGTGCCGAAATACAACCCATAAAACGGCAAATGCCACGCTGAATAGTAGCACTACCAGCGAGAAAATAGAAACCTCTCCAAATAAAGGTAAATTCACATTCTTCTGAGCACAAGCTCGACGTTTCCTGCCAATATATTTGAGAAAAAACTTGAGAAAATGAAGAGATATACAACATGCAGAAAGAACATTGATTTCCCTTTTTACTAGAAGAGAGAAGATATTTTGTACCTTAAAGCGAGGGTTACAATACAGTTGTGCATCCCCTGAATATGGAAGCAAACTTCCATTAATGAAACGAGTAGTTTCAAACAAATAAGGAAGAAAAAAAAGGATCAAATGCTTGTCAGCAGTTTATAGGTATTGTAGTTTCAAGTTTCAACTTTCTAATAGATCAACATACCAGTTAATGGAGAAGTGAAAGTACAGTCTAATGTATTTGTAAAAAAATAAGTGAATTTTATTAGACAGAATTAAAGATAAAATACAACTAGGGGGCAAACAAAATATCCTCCTAAGGACAAAAAATATACAATGAGAAACAGACTCCAGAACATAGAAACAAGCACGAGATAAATAAGTTTAGTCAACAGAAGTGAATCAACAGTGTATCACATAATTGATTAAAGTGGCATATTTTATCCTTTCCTGTAAATGAGCCCTTAAGAAAAAGAAACTAAAAAAGTTGGTCTAAACACTAACTTTGTTAGTTAAAGCAATTCTGTATAATTGAGTTCAACATTTATGTCAAGTAGTTCAGAAGTTTAACTGACAGAGGAAGTTGGCATCCCTTTTCTACCAGGATCTACCGTATTTTTAGGTTATCTTACATTCTTTGGTTTGTGTATGGTAATGATACGAGTAGTTGGGCTTGTAAAGCCTATCTGGATGCAGATGTATGGCTTGTACAACTAAAACAACCATTTGGTTACAGAAATAATGTTTATAATGTTTTGACACTTATCGCAACCTACTATCAGGGGTAATAGAGTCATTAAAAAAATAAACTTTTGTATTTGTAAAGGAAAAGAGAGCATGAAAAGTAAAACAGTGAATGTAAGGTGGGTGTAAAAATTTATTGGACGATAAAATATCATGGTCCCACCATAATGAAATAATATGAAGGATTGGATTGTATGTTTAAATGAAGTTATCTCTATATCATTACTTGATATTTTTTTAGCTAGAAGATTAGGAGTAAAATCCACGAAAATGAGCTACCTTACCTCAATACCACCAATGCAGAAAAGTACAATCAGCACCCAAATAAACCAAGACGACATGAAGAAGAACAGTAGCACAAGAAAAGTAGAGGCCGTAATGACAAATACGACAGCACCCTTTGTATCTATGTTAACTATTTCCTCAGGTTCGTCTTTCCCTGCTTCAGACACAGCGCTCTATAAAAAAAACAATTTTATGTTACAGACTAATAAAGATGTATTAAAATTGTAACAAGTAAACAAAATGAATGGAAGAAACCATTCTCCATGGCTCCATTTAATAGTTAACTGATTGAAAGATCACGGGCTAGCAATACAGAAGGCAGTCAAAGATAAAAGTAAACGTAGATTAGAAGTTAGCACGGAAGCCAAGATCAGTCTGTGGTTACTGGTTACAAATGTCCCATTCGAACATTGTTGAATATCTGTTACTCACTGGAAGCACACCTTCGCATCACTATGATTACTTCAGTTACATTAAACAACGATAAAAGTTCATAAGATCACATTTGAGCATATATCATAGACATTAAGGTAAATATAGGGTTGCATGGAAAAACCTTGGGAGACAACTCATTATAGCGTTCATCGAATTGATCAGGAGCAGTTATATCTGCCCATAGTGAAGCACATGCAACTGTTGCAACAGCCATCAACCACAAAAATGAAACCGAGTAGTCTACAACTGGGCGCGTTGGAGCATATGGCACAACCTCCACTGAAATGAACAACTCCGAATCAACCATCAGTAAATCATTTGAAACAAACTTCGCATCAAGCAGAAGAAATGCACTTGAGATTGATAAAGAAATGATATTTTTCTTTAATCTTACTTATTTAATGCATTTATGTGAATAAATGAGCATATGTATAGAAATAACTTCTTGCAGTGCTAAAAATTGGGTATTTTACCATTTACTGAATGTTTAATTAATTAATTCATCACAGAAGTACGTGCTAGGCAACATAAAAAGAAAGTCTATGACTTTAGTATGAAATCGTACTCAAGTGCAATTGATGCCAACGGTGAGATCACACCACGGACACTAGCTACAAGGATTCTTGATCAAATGGGGAAACCAAGGATTCTATGTTGAAGTGGGTGAATCATACAACTTTTGATAAGGAAAAACATAGCAGAAAAGTCCTCTATGTCTCAACTAGAACAAAATAGTAAAAATTTAAGTCAGGAGGATATTGACCCTCTAGGGATCCTTCTTGTCACCTTGAGTAAGTCCTTTGAATCATGTTCCAGGACCAAGACGAGTAAGGAGCCGTTTGGTTTCGGAAAACACTTCCTATTTTCATTTCCTGTTTTCATTTTCATATTTTTAGATTTAAAAGACATGTTTAGTTTGACTTTGTGTTCTTGATTAAACAATTTTCAACAAAAAAATTTAAACTATTTTCAACAAAAAAATTTAAACTATTTTATAAAGTTAACAAATGAAGTTTCAATTATGATTATACCTTTATTAATGAACAATTTGTGAATAAATAATTTTATATTATATATCCTTGATTATAACATTTTAGATTGGATTATAAGTTGAACTTGGAGATCATAAATTATCATGCAAATTATTTGCGTGTATAATTACCATTTATATACCATTTCACTAAAATTTTGAATAATAAATTCTTCAGAGTTTCAAAGGATTAGAAATTAAGATTATCTTATGATTTCCTCAAGGTTAAATATGAGGGTCTTATGTTGTTTAGTGACAACAATTCCGTTATCAGCATTACCCATAACCGAACCCTGACAGAACAAAACACTTGGAAATAAGTGATAACTAATACTTCATCAAAGAGAAGTTGGATGGAGGCATTATTGTTACAACACATATGACTCTAAGGCTCCAAGAGATTGATGTCTCGACACTGAGCCTTATTCATTTATCAAGAGAAGTGTCCTAAATATCATAGGATATCTATAGATGGTTTATCTTTAGGATAATATGGAAGATCTATAAGGATAACCATATTATTTATCTTAAGAATATCATGAGATTTTAATTTCGTTATTTTTGTCAATTCCATGGTTATTAAAACCAGACTAGTTTAATCAGGACTGTGCGGTTCGTCAGATCCTTAAAACATTGGATCGGTTAAAAACTGCGGTTTGGCAGTTCAACAAAAATCAGGTGTGTCGTTTTGGGTCAGATTTTTTCCTTTTCTTTTCCTTGATCACGATCTAAAAATCACAGGATCCTAAATCAGGAAATAGGAGCATGACATTTTCTCTTGACTCACTTCGGCTTACTTCCCTTCTAATCACAACTTATTTTTAATATATTTCTTACATGGAAATCTCTCTTTTTTTGCAATTTTTTTGGAAATTCCACAATATTTAAAAGTATAAACAAATTATAATATATAAATTAATACAAATCTCTGCTTTCAAATCGGTTTTATAAAATTAATTTAAAGTTAAATTTCAATTTCTTAAAATCATACAAGAGTCTTTCTAACCTTATAAATATTATGTTATTTTTTAAAATATTTTTTAACATTTTTTAATATTATATTATATTGTTATATTTAAGTCGTTCAACTACGCTAATTATTGGTTATTTTTCTATTTCTTTTGCCTTATAAAAGGGATACAAAATTTTGTTTCTTTCAACTTACAACTAAGACAACATCCGTTAAATACGTACTTATTATTAGGATTATATGTGCTAGAAAATAACTTATCTAGTTACTGTGTCCAATGTTAGATTTTAACTTCATAGCTTATCTCTGGTACCCTATCATATTATTATTACATGACAAAATGAAAGAGAAGTAAATACAAAACTCTTTCACAAAAGCACCAGTGGACAAACAAACTACAAATACAAGTTTAAAAAATCGAAGGACAGACCTTTCCTTTTAGATGTCAAAAGTTTGTTGAGAGTGTCTCCTACTGACTTTGTTATCTCCACAACCGGAATTGAAATATTTACCGGATTGTCCTTGGAGCAGTCCATCTCAAAGAGTTCTGATATAAAATAAACAGATAAATTTCATATTAAAAGCGTAAAATAACATAAAAAGTAAAAAAAAGTGCAGTAAAGGTAAGTTTAAGTTAGTGAATTGTAATTGTAATGCTAACACAATTAGTGGAATCCTTTTTTCTGTATGTAATAGCCTCTACGGATTTAATAAAAACCAATAATGCAACAATGCTTGTTATCATGGTTTCATCTACAGGCTTCGGATGAGCAATGAGATTGGATTTCTTTTTAGAGCTAATGTATTGCCCTTTTCCATGATCAGTGATCATCCTCTTATGTACAATTTATTATGGAAACCAATCTTTAACAAAAACTAGTGGGAAGTAATATTAGGAAAAACAATGCATACTGGTATGATAAACTACATGATTTAATTTTGGGCTATTGTCAGTGGAAAATATGATCAATCTAAAATCTGGAGGTGTAACGTGAAGCCTTATTAATGTTTTATATATCCATGAAGAGTCCAATTTCAGCATGTAACATAATTCCACTTATACAAAGCAATACCATTTAATGTATCTAAAGTGCCAAAATTAGTCCAATGATATTTCACTTTGTTGTTTAGTGACATTGTCTCATGTTTTAATATTTTATAAAATTGAGCTATTTGCCTATTTCAAGTACAAGACTCATCATTCCATAATAGCTTTCCTGAAAAAAAAATAAGCTCCTAAGCATTAGAATTTGTTCCTATACATCATTATAAACTTAAAATCTTTATCCAGGTTCCAAGAAAGCGACAATAGTTGGCAATCAGAGTTCAAGCTATGCTTGTGAGCCCAGGTTTAGCCGTGCTACGTACTGTTTATTAAACCCCGTGCTTAGATTTTGAGTATACTGCACAGCATGCACGAAGAGATTTCAGCCTAAAGAAAAAGCATGCGAGCAACCAAGCTGACAAGTGAGTGGGGACGTTACCAGACTGACAAATGACACCTTCTATACGTCTAATACACCTTCTTTATTCAGATTAAACACAAAATAGAAACCTCGTGGTTGAAGTGCTAAAATATACCATCGGCGTCGTTTATCATGAACACGGCAGCAGCACCACCGGACTGCGCGAATGTAGCTTTAGTTGTGAAGTCACAAACGCCTCGTGCGCAGAGAGCTGCTAATCCAGATAACTGCAAAATGGAGAAATGCAGAAGCACACTACTTGAGGAAGCTGATATACGATGAACAGATTTCAAAATACGAGCATGAAAGTAAGAAAACAAACAAAGTTGGGGAAAACAGTTGATGCATGATACGAAGGAAGGGGAACGAGAAAGAAACCTTTACGGTGGAAGCGGAACAGCAGTCCAAAGGATCGGAAATAACAGCGGGAACTTTGGTAGTTGGATCAGCATTGTCAGGCAAATCGGAGCCAAATTTTGCAGTCATACCATTGTACTCTTCATCTTCCTTCCCATCAATCCAGCTCTGTATCTTAACCTGCAAACACATTGATTAATGTTATTAAACATGAGAGAGAGAATTGAAGAAATAGATAAACGTAAGGAGGAGGAATTACCAATTGCGCAACGTGATCGCAGTGGTCTTCATCGGCGGCGGCGGCGGCGGCTAGGAAGGCGAAGGAGAAGAAGAGAAGGAGAAGAGCCGGCGGCAAAGAGGAGGAGGAGGGCATTGTTGGTTAGGGGAAAATTGAAACGGTTGGGTTATGATTGGTTAAAGGTTTAGTGTGTGCTGTGACGATGAGAAGGACATTGGTTCCTCTCCTCTCCCTCCCTCGGGAATTTCGTGGCATTTTGGGATTCTGCATTTTAAAATACTCTTCCCTCCTCTCTCTTAGCCAACCGTTTCCACCTTCTCCACTTCATCATTCTATATCTTCTCCCTTTTCACATTTTCCCAAACTTCACTCTCCACCGTCAATCCCTTTTCTACACATTTCAACATTATTATTAGGAACACACATTTTATCATCATTAATTTACTCATCTTACCCTAATTTTACTTTTTTTTAACCAAATTTTTCAATTTTAAAATAATTGTAAATCTACCAGTAGTTGAACATTGTCGGTGTCAGACACATCGAATACTGATACTTGTAGGATATATGTATCTGCGAAGTGTCCAATTAAAAAATTATTTGTTGTTTTGATATTTATAGCACGCTAACACAATTTTAAAAGGAAAAAACACATTAATTTTATAAAAACTCAAATTTATGGTATAAATTTTGATAATGATTATAAAAATAAGGAACAAATCATTTTGAACCAACTATGAAAAACATCTTTCTACTAAAACAAACTGAAATATATTTATGCACATAAACATTTATTGTCAATTTATATAATTCATAATTACATAATATATAGATTTGTGTCCCTATGTTCTATATTTTAGAGATTATACGTATCTCCGTATCTGTGTCTGTACTACATAAGTGTCGACCGACATAACCAGATTCATTAAGTCCAATAGAAGATGATTAACAACACCAAACAGTGATTAAACATTAAGTAATACACTCTTAATCCTGGTCTAAAACTCTAATCTGATTCAATAATAAAGGATCCACAATAATAATATAAACAGTCACAAGTTTTGCAAAAAATCATCACGCATTAATTACACCAAATATCGAATACTGAAATCTGACTTAAACGTTATAGTATCTTTTGCGGGAATGGAGATTTTACAAATGAGGAGACATTAAAGCATGAAGGGATATAAAAGTAATTTTCTTTTTATATCTTACAAGATGAAAAACATAGATCAGAAATGTTGTAAGAGAAAAACAAAATGGGAGTATAAAAGCATTGGGCGTTAAAAGCGGTTTGTGATTGTTGTTGTGTTGATTTTGAAGTCCATGGCTCCCTCCATGAGGATCGTCTTCGGTCTTCTCACTTTCGTCACCGTCGGAATGATCATAGGTATCTCTTCTCTCTTCTCCGATTTCTTCTTCTTCTTCTTCTTCACTCTCTTGCTCTTTCTTCTTCTCTCTCCCCCACTGCCCTAAATCACCACACATCTCAATAATCATATTTGAATTACCACTCACAACTTTTCACTCTTCTCTTCCTCAATTACATTGCAGGTGCTCTCTCTCAGTTGGCCATCATACGAAAATTGGAAGACTCATACGGTATCGGATCCTACTTTTCTTCTCATTTTCTACCCTCGTTCTCAATAATTAGCCACGATAGGTGTGCCAGCACCCACCTTACGCAAAGTTAAATTTTTTATTACATGGTGGAGTGCCAAGGATTGTAGGCATCTCTAACACCGTGCCATCTACCAACCCCTTCAAAAGCTTAGGCTTTTAGCTGATGCACATTAATGATTTTCAAATTTCTGCATTGCTTCTTTAACGAGTTTAAATGAAACAAATAGGGGACTTGTTTTAGAGGGATATTTGACCTAGATTTTTGTGTTTGATTATTTTTGTTATGCTCTGTTAGCCTAACTGCTTCATGCAGGCTCTGATTCTTTGCCATTTAGAAGATTGCGTGAAGTCGAAGGTCAGGGTTACCTTCAATTGCCAAGAGGTCAGTAATATTTTTGTTTTCTGCCTATTTTAATCTCTCTAGAGTGCTAGATGCCTGCTAAGTTAGTTCCCTTTCCACCATGTGCAATGCTTTACCTAAAAAGTAAAATGTACTACTGTATTAATCTTTTTTTTATTCCTTGACTGACTTTCAATCGTTTCATTGTTGAGTCTTCTAGATATTGTATTTGTTTTTTTTTTTCAAACTTTCTGTAAAACACAAATATCTTTGTTATGAGTTACTCCATCAGTGTATTTTAGTTTTACATATTTTTTAAGTTGTCAATAACTAGCAATTTTCTTCATTGGAGCTTCTTTTTCAACCATTTCTTCTAATTTTCAGGTATTTCTTTTTGGAATAATGACAAGGAAGCAGAAGTGTTACGCCTTGGATATGTATGTCCGTTGTCCTCCCTTTCTTCTGCTAAACTTTTCTATTTACATGTTTTCTCAGGCTCATCCTCTATGATAGAATCACAGACCTCATGGTAAAATAAAATAGTAAAATATTATTGCTTATACATTCGGTGTAAAGGTATAATTTTAACGCCTCAAAAAGGCAACAAGATTAAAGTTCTCTTCTCTGTTCAATTAAATACTTGGTTAAAGAATGCTTGACTGCACTCTGAGTGATCAATATCTGTGTCATTCTGTCTTATAATTTTACGTTTAAAGCCTATGTCAGTCTGTGTTCCAGCTTGCGTTAGACTCATTAATTTAACCATTGTCTGAATAACCAGTTTATTTTCTTTTTTCAGTGAATTTCTTTTGCTTATTCTCATTTTTTTGAGAAATGAATAGATTTGCATGCTTAAATTTTGATTATTATTTCCGTCTGATCCTCAATTGTAGGTCAAACCCGAAGTGCTTAGCTGGTCTCCTCGGATTATTTTACTTCATAACTTCTTGAGTTCAGAGGTTAGCTGTCCCTACTAAATGCTGTTTTTCATTATTAAAATGTTTCTTGAGGTCAAATACCCGGCAATTAACAGTACTTTTAAAGCATTCTTCAGCTGAATAAAAACTGCTGGTGGTGGCCATATGTATGTATTAAAATTATTTTATCTTTACAGGAATGTGATTATCTCAGGGCTATAGCTCTCCCTCGCTTGCATATTTCAACTGTGGTTGATACGAAAACTGGAATGGTACATTGGCAGTTTCTGTTGAATTTCAATTTGATTGATCATAATCATCAATACATGCTACGGGATGAGATAGGGTTTAAGTTTCATTATGCCTAAGTGAAGTATTGTCAGATTCACCATGGGAAAATTTTAGTATGTATAATGAATTTGTCATAAAATACTAAATGCCTTTTAGGAAGACAATGTGCATATGCATATACAGGAGCTTGTTGTTTTGTTACATTTGAACCTTCTATATTGTTGCATTCTGTATGCAACTACCTAACCAGCTCACTTTGTGACTGCGTTTTAATTTCTTCTCTTTAAGAATAAATTATATTTTTGTAAACCACTAAATGGTTTTTATCTGAGGGTGGCAGGACCCTTCTCACAGAAAATACCCAATCCTGGGCTAGGAAAAAATGAGTGAGAAGTTTTGAAACTTAAAAAAGAAGAATTTTATGCTTCAAATGTAGAGCTTAAGTGAAGGGCTGTATTTTAAGATTAAAAGAATTTTCTGTTGATTTCACACAATGGTCAAATAGGTTAAAAACCACTAGAAGGAAACAATTTATCCTAAAATTGCTTTTTGCTTTGCTTTCCTATTATACCAATTTTCTGCTTATCTGTGACATCATTTATGTGTTACATATAAAACCACTTCAAGGAATTTCGCTAAACACCTTGAAGAAATAAAGAAAAGTTGTTAAGATTATAAACAGCTTTTGTTGATTTCACACACTGGCTAATAGGCTCCTATATCATTCTTAGAATAAGTTGATTTTATATTCAGTGGTGGATGTTGACCAATAATTTTGGGGAGACCAAAATAATATATTTAAACTAAGCATAGTTTTAATTTTTAATCTCCATGCAAAGCCGCTAGAGTCCATTCTCCACACGTTGCATAATTGGATTAAGAAGAAAAGGAAATCCATTTTAAAATTAGTGTGGACACGTGGAAGTAGTAGGATATGGGGTCATTTTCATCTATGAACATGTATTTCTTCATTAAATGTGATATTTCTGTCCATAGGGAATCAAGAGTGAAGTCAGAACCAGCTCTGGTATGTTTTTGAATCCTCAAGAGAGAAAATATCCTATGGTACAAGTAAGTTAGCAATTTTACTCTCCCCTCAAGTCTTTTACTTCAGTCATTAAAGCAGTGTAAAAAACATGGAGTGCACCATCTGGTGTGACCATATTTTATTGAGTAACTTTAACTGTACAGTCTGATAAAATATGTTCACCTTGCTCATCTAGGCAATTGAAAAAAGAATCTCTGTCTATTCTCAAATACCAGTTGAGAATGGTGAGCTTATGCAAGTCCTGAGGTGAGAATATGACTTATTTTTTCTCTCTATATCTGAACATGAGTGGGTTTGCTAGTATTAAGGCTAACATTTGCAGCAGCACAGGTACGAGAAGAATCAATATTACAAACCTCATCATGACTATTTTTCTGACACCGTAAGTTGTATTTGCTCTTTTTTAATTTTCAAATTATAGTCAACATGCGAATTTCCTTGAAGTGGCTTCTATGAAACCCCATTTGCAATCTGTTATGCCTTTTTTTTTTCGAGACAGTTCAACTTGAAGCGTGGTGGGCAGCGAATAGCCACAATGCTTATGTATTTGAGTGACAATGTTGAAGGAGGAGAAACATATTTCCCATCAGTAAGCTTCTTGTTTTCTGAAATTTGTTATTTAACTTATTTTGGTAGTTGTTGTATACTTTTTTTTGGATTTTATCTTTACCATGGGAAATATGCTCAATTTGTAACATGCTACTACTAGCTATCTATTCGGTGTTATGTGTTGGCTGTTATATCTGTCACTCAAATTGGACATTTTGACTATAGTGATGCTGTTGTTTATAATAATACAATATGATTCAGGCTGGTTCCGGTGAATGTAGCTGTGGTGGGAAACTTGTCAAAGGGCTATCTGTCAAACCAACTAAAGGAAATGCGGTGCTTTTCTGGAGTATGGTTAGTGCAATTAATTTGCTTATTATGGACGGTATCCGTGTTAATTATGAAATAGGAACATCTATTTCCTTAATTGTTCTAGTACTTTTACGTGTCTTGAAGATTGTGCTTTTTGGCCCCAGAGATAGAATATATATCTTTGATCATCTGCAAGTGCATGTGTCTTAACAAGTCATAGAATGACGAGTGGGGTACTGTTTCCCAAAGATTGATAAAGAGTCAATTTTATCTAATAACCAATTACTGCAGTACAAAACTACCAAACAAATTAGTATAAGCATAAGAAGCAAAGAGTAACCAAAAAGTTTAAGTGATAAATTCAAGAATACAAGAATTAATCCACTTTTTCTATGTAGAAACAGTATGTTTTACCCTTTTACCCATTGGAATACATATGCAAACACTGGTGCTTAATAAGATAAGCTTCTACCATTACATATTGTTAAGAACCGGTGCTAGATAGGAAGAACCAGTTTAAAAATCAAGGGTAGAGATGGCTTTATAGGTTTTTATATATATATTTTTTCAATTTATACTCATCATTAGGATTTAGCTGGTTTATGAATTGGTACTTTTGTGATAGAAAATGTGAATGGTGAATGTAACTGTTAGTGTTGATCTTGGCAGGGACTGGATGGTCAATCAGATCCGAACAGTGTGCATGGAGGATGTGAGGTAATGTCTGGGGAGAAGTGGTCAGCTACGAAGTGGATGAGGCAGACCACTCACGTTTGAAAAAAAAAAATAGCAATTGGATCTTGTCCTTATAAAAGAATAGTGATTAAGAATAGTTATTGATATTAGAAATATTTGATAGTGTTAATCTTAAATCAATAAACTGCAGCACCGTAGTCTGATATTATAGATGCCCCAGGTATGGTTTTACGGGGTTTCCAAAGATAAATACATATCCTCATTTATTCAACTTTCTGTTTTACATTTCCTTTCTCACTCAGGTAAAGATTTCATTCAAATATTTGTAAATGGACAAATCTTTTGGCACTTGTATTCTTTTTATCCACCTTCATGATATAAATTTCACACTTTAATGAAACCAATCTTTAGAATCTAACTATCTCATCAAACCATTCTACACTCAACCAATAAAAAAGATCAGTGTATATGGATTTTATAGTTGTAAAATCAACAATTTTATCATACATGTGTTCTGCGTTTAATTTCACCAAACGTTATTCTATATAGCCTTTGAAATTTTGACGAGAAAAACTCATTTTAACCAGTTTACACTTTTAAATAAATTGAATTCAAATTCTTAAGTCTTTTCAATTTCTAATTCCTATTATTTTTACTTATCACTCAAATTTACATACACTTACAAAAAGGTTTTATTTAAAATTGAGTAAATTAAATGTTAAATATGGTAGGACAATTTCTTCGCAAACTTGTCTTCAAATTTTCCTCCTTATTTTTAAATTCACTCCTAAACTATTAAGCATTCCATTAATAACAATAATATAGACAAATAAAGCAGCTTATCAGTAGTTTACTTAGATTAGAAGTGTGTTTGTATATATGTATCTCCACCACTTACAACAAAAATGTCACTCTTCCATGCTCAAAACCAACGCCATTCCGTTCATAATAAGATAAATGGAATTGTAAAAAAATAATAAACTTTCTGAATACAAGCCTAAATCAAACCATGAGATGTTACGTATCAGCAACTGTATGCCCTTTTTTATGTTTGCCCTTTAAACCAACACCCGCCTGGTACCCATAGAGACAAATACGCAGACCACCCTTTATCATCGCTTCATAAAAATAGTTCTTGAAAACCTCCATGAATTCATCCCTGTCACAGTACCATCATCATCAGCTTCTAAATTTATGCAAAATCTTACAAGAGAGACCACACCGCTACTTTTAACAAATATAAATTGTTTATGTATATAGATAGAACCCATGACCAACCTGACTTGTGGAAGGGTCAACAACGAATACCCCTTTACATCAGGATGCATATCTAGCACCAGTACTTGCAACCTTGAAAGGTCTAACGCCTCAGCATCAATTAGCTTCTTTATCCTGAAATTGCGTATCACAATAATTACGTCACCAAAAGTTTAACAAAAGGTATATCTAATCAGATGTTTGGTCAGAAAGAACAATTTTCTTTAGTAGAAGGACGTGGGATCACCAACCTGCTTGGAGTGCCGCTAGCAATGTTAACACGGTTTTTTAACAAAGAAATCTGCATTGATCATAAAACAAAATCAATGGAGCAATGCTTCCACGAAGAAGAATAAGAAGAATCACAATTTATAACATGAACCAAGGGAAGGAAAAATCATGCAGCGGTGAAGAACAAAACATTAAATTTAAATGCACAGAAGTAAATTCACTTTTTTAGAGTCCAAGAAAAGGGGTTTAGATTTCAAGTTTTTAAAATTAAAAACGGAGTAATTTGGTCCCTCAGCCGCATGCCGATGAATTTTTGTCTGGTTTCACAACTGGTACAAGTTGAAGTGGAAGGATGCAGAAAACAAGAGAGAGCAGAAGTAATGCATAGTTGAATTGACAAAATCATTATACTTGTCCTATCAAACCAGAGCCATAGCTCCCACAATATGCTACTCTCAGTCACAGAAACACAGAAACACAAGTTATCTTGCCCGTAAAATTTGTAAATAAGTGAGTGAGTGTTTGACGAAAATGAAAATCAACAAATAAATGAAGGTTAAGAGCACAGAACAGAAAGACAGTTGAATGAGTTGATGGTGATTGGTTTAGGGTTTGTTAGGGTTTAGGGTTGTACCTGTTCCGGAAGCTTAACGTGCTTGGCGAATAGCTTTGCAGCGTGGCATTGTTTAGTGAAAGAGCGAAAGCCCCTGCAGAACGAAATTAGGGTTTTAGCATGTAAAAGGAATTATAAAGGGAGATAACGAGAGAGAGAGAGAGAGAGAGAGAGAGAGAGAGAGAGAGAGAGAGAGAGAGAGAGAGAGAGAGAGAGAGAGAGAGAGAGAGAGAGAGAGAGAGAAGAAGAAGAACCTGAGAAGGTCTATGCATCTTAGGGCAGAGGAAGTCACGATCAGAACCGCGGGACTTCCGGCGTTAACTTTTCCCTCAACCACACTCCCTTCGCAGAGATGCTCCCTCCATGCGCCGCCAAACGCCGCCTTAACAGTTTTCCCCAATGTTTGGACATCACACTGATTTGGTACCTCCAGAATGCAGTCTTCTCTGAGAGACTCCAACTCCAGCGATGAAAGCTGAAGACCCATCGCCGACTCAAGGACGCGCAAAGGCTCCGACGAAGGTTCATCGGACTTCTCTTCTTCCACCTCTTTCGCCTCCTCCTTCTTCTTCTTCTTCTTCTTCCCAATATCACACTCAGTTTTTCTCTTTCTCTTTTCCGACGCCATTCCAACCTTTCTCTCCTCTTCTTCTTTCTCTCAGCCCTATATATATTATTATTCACCTTTCTTTTTCACACACTTTTTTTTATCTTTCCCAACCCCTAATTTTCATTATGGGCCCAATCAACATTATTACTAATCAAACTCCTCCTTTTTTTTCTTATAAAAACAATACAATTGAATCCAACACAAAATAAATTATTATATACACAATTACTCTCTTTTATCTTCATTTCGAAAATAAATTATACGGAACATTATTTTTCAGTTATATATTATACAGCATCAATCATTAGAAACAGTTATATATTGCAACTATATTATTCTTTATACATTTATATTATATAAGCAGATGAACATTTATCCATAATAGTCAACGTTCTTTAAAAATATTTATATGTTGTTTTGATATTTAATAATTAATTTTATGAGAATTTTTAAATTCAATTAATTAAATTGTGAATTAATTTTATTATATATATATATATTAAAACGGTATGGGGAAAATATTACATTATTTGCAGTTAATTATTCAAATAAATTATTATTTTTTTAAATATTTTTATAATATAATTTCCAATTTTACAAAATAAAAGTTTATAATTAATCATCTTTCAATTTTTATTTATATTAATTCTTATTAAATTTTAATTAAGAATATAATTCAATTAATTAATTTTTTATTTTGTCAGATCAATCTCATCAACTATAATTTATTTGTTTATTTTTCTTTTCACTTCCTCTTCCATCTAAATATTTAAAAAAAAAAAAATCATAAAACTCAAAACTACACAATATCTTAAATGCTAAAATGTTTAGGAGGAGGGAGAGTTGAGGTAAGGATATAATAGTAAATTAATGTGAATTTTATTTTGTCAACTTTTGTGTGTGAAAGTGATGGTTGTTTTAAAAATCAAAACAATCTCTTGTAATGGGATCAAATTGATGATTGTTCAACAAGGGATGTAAGTGGACAAAAAGATAAACAACTACCCCATGTTTGCATAGCTCATGATAGTGCCCATCTATCAATATCTGAATTACAAATTATTTAGAGCAACACAAAGAGAACAACTTTATTAGATGCAGATATGATTCTTCAAAAAGAAAGAGAGGGGGAACTATACCATGTTTTTCTTTTCTCAGAAATCTCACATGGAATAAAAATTAACAATCATACTGATAAGAAATTTCTGTACAAATTAAAGTTGACTTGTATAATATTCTTAAAATAAGAATTGAGATATGATATATGAAAAAAATTATAAATTAATTTTATCTGATGAAAATATCTTCGTGTACTTCAAAACAGAGATCCCACTGAAGTTACCTTTCAGAACTTTTAGGCAATGAATCATTCCTTTTTCGGCAGAAGATGTCACAGATAAAAATAGTCATTGCATACAGAAGAAAATAACTCTAAAACATTTTTCTAACATGAATGTACAATTTTTCTTTGACATTGGTTATAAACTTCTACAGTAATTCATCAAACATAAAAATGAACCGAAACAAAATAGATTTCATTCCTAATTGGATCAATTTTAGAACAGGATTGGAAGTATCATTCTCTAATTCATCCCATTCTCACTTCTATTATGGTTCTGATTCCAAAAATTAAATTAATCACTCATTGTACCATACTTACCCAGACAAAGGAATAAACAACCTCCAAAGAAAATCAACCTGGACTTTAAAAGGCAATTCTTGAAGAAAACGAACAAATTTTCCTAGACTACCATATTACAACATACACTGTACAATTGTAGAATTGACAATCTACAGCGTCCGTTTCCTTCATTATTCATTTAAGTTGGTTGGTACAAAATCAGTTTTCCTGCTTTGTCATCAAAACCTTGACTTCTACGCACGTTTGCATAGAATCTGGTAAAACAAAATAAGTTATTTGCTTTGTGCGCATCCGCAACTGCAATTCTCAAGTTCTTTGTGAAGCTTCTGAAAGAGGGTAAAAAAAATTTGTTATCAAAACCAGCAGTTAACTAATGCCTGAATTATTCTGTGCAATTCTTATCCTTCATAAGTAAAATTCTTTATAATACAGATAAGTAATACAATTCAGGAATCATGATTAAGGAGACAACAATCTACTCAGTTAGGAAACTCAACGTGACTTTTCACATCCAGTCCTTTCTTATTCTACTTTAAAAAAAATTACAGCTTCAACTTAGCTTGTACTTGGAGTGCGACAGAAATATCATATTGATAAAACAAAATTACAAAATTATACAAGTTATGAAGGTTGGTTGTATGAATATAATTTTCAATAAAGGATGATGCTACACATAAATAAATTATGTACAGATAAATATTGATTAAGAGGAGTAATGTAATAGAAAGAGATAAAGTAATAGTAAATATTGGATTTTGAAGTGATTCCAACTAAGATGTCAGCCTAATGTCTATCTAAAATGTCAAAATTTATAGTGATGTTTAATATGACTTTTTTTTTATAAAAAAAATAATAGTAAATAACAAACAATTAGTCAAAAGGACTAAACCTCTATAGTAAGACGGTTCATGAAATTAATAAAATAGCAATTTTATCCCTGAAAATGTACATTATCTATAAATTTAGTCTTCCAAATTGTAATAGAAGGTAAAACTAATTCTTGAAATAAATAAAATGAAAAGTCCTTAAAATTTTAAATTACCAATCAATTTAGTCTTTCAAATTGTATAAGATAAACCCAACCTTATGCTTAAATTCATTTTTTACCCTTATCTAGGTTTATATTTCGCTAGTAAATTAAAAAGAATTA
The DNA here is from genome assembly GCF_051622355.1 of Phaseolus vulgaris. NCBI lineage: Eukaryota > Viridiplantae > Streptophyta > Magnoliopsida > Fabales > Fabaceae > Phaseolus > Phaseolus vulgaris. The sequence continues at coordinate 506,913 of NC_143504.1, forward strand.
AGTACAATTAAATATCTATACTTAGGAGTTGATTTGTTTTACCATTATAATTTTAAAGACTAGATTAATTGGTAATTAATTTTTAAGGATCATACTATCTTTTATCTTTCACATATCAATTTGACCATCTATTATGTTTTAAAGGACTAAATTGATAAATGTACAATTTCAAGGACTGGCTTACTATTTTATTCTATTACTTTTAAAGAACAATTTAAAAGATTATTACCGTTTTAAATAATGCATTAGTAGTCTCCTCTTGTAAAAAGTGTAGTAAAGGCTTGTTGTTAGTGTATTACAGCTTATGGTAAATATAAAATATTACAGTGCCCAGTATGCAACAAAAAGATCATTATGCGAGGTTATCCTTGATGAAACCAGCTGGCTGACATACACATTCTGTTTTAAGTGTACACTTAACTATCAATGAACATTGACATTGCACACTGGGTATTGACTATAGCAAGTTAATACCATTGAGATTGCAAAGATTAGCACCGTCACAATTTTGTCTTTGTCTTTGGTCTTGACTCCCAAATGAAGACTTTTCAAGGCAACTTTTGACAGAGTCACTTCAACGTCGACAATCTTCGAATGTAGTAGTGATCCAAACGATGTTCAAGGACTTAGAGGTCCGAACAGCAAGGGAAGTTAAAACTAGTTTACCATGTTCCATTGCCCCTCGTAAAAAGACAAAGTTGTTGAAGTTTGTATAACTATCCAAGGAAAGAAAGTGACTGTCTGAATCCTATTGGAGCAATAGTGCGATTCCGGCAGCTTTGGAGAAGGGAGAAGAGTTAAGGGGTTGAGACTGGGATTATTGGCTCCGGGGATGGAAAACTATTAATTCTGACAACTTGTATAAGACGTGTTGCACGCGCAAGACATGGAAGAATGGAGAATAACTCAGGTAGTCAGAAGCATTAGCCCTAGCCAAGGTAGAAGAGAGAGTATGAAGTTGGGCTATAATGATTTTGTTGTGTTCCTTTGCAATCAGAAACTTTGTTTATTTAAGATATGGTTTATGTTAGTTGATTTAGTATGTTATAGAAGGCAGTGGTGATTGGCTGACGGGTTAATGATGATGGCTAGAGGTATTTGGCTTGCCAGTGTGGAAAGGTGCTTACCACGTGAAAAAAAAGAGCGTTGTTTGAAGTGGCCAGATAGCATGGCAAGCTCAAGGGAAGACAGTAACATTGCCCTATATCAACAAGTTGTTTGTTTTTCAAGAGCTTACGCACGTTTTATTCCTAAGCTTGATATTGCACTATTTTTCCATCAGCAGCCGAGGAATCTCCAGGCCTCACAACCATTACCAATTTTTTTGGATTCTACAGGGAAATTAATTGGTGGAGACGTCTGATATGAAATTCCTACGACGAAGAAATTGGGGATGCATTTGGTCATGTATGTTGGGACGATTTATCAGACAGAAAGTGGCCCTCTCTCGCATTTCAGTCAAGGGGTCAGATTTATGTTTGATACGCACAGGTTAAAGCATTCAGTGTTTCTGCCTTCTAATGGGCTCTAGAACTTGTTAATACGCTACATTTTCCTCTAGCAATTAATTTATAGATTACTTAATTTGAATATTTCTTCTAAAAGTAACAACAACTCCACTAAGATCCCATCAATAGTTCAGATTCATCCAGTAATTAGCATTTAATGAAGGACAAGTTCACTTAATACTCCTCATCCACAAGGGGTTGGTAAAAAGCCTAACACCACAATAGAGATAGACATATAATCTGAATAGCAGATTCATATATCGGAAGCATTTAATTCATAATTCATGAACAGGCATGGGAGTGAAAAGTATTGGAGAGGGAAGGGTAGTTTTACAGACCTGAACCTGTGTTTGAAGACCTTTAATATGCTGAACGGCCAAATCAAGCATGTCTGCATAGCTTGTTTGCTACAACGAATATTGAAACAAGATTAAGAGATAAGTAAGAGAGAGTGGTTTGACATAGCAAAAGAAGGAGGCAGAAATAGAAACAATACCTTATCCATATTAGGTACAAGGTCCTGCAATTTCTTGAGCTTTCCACTTATTCTGGTTCTTCTCTCCTGCGTGTTGAATTGGACGGAATTGAATAGAAGAAGGAGGAATGAATGAGAGTGAAAAAGGTAGGAGTAGGTGAGTAATTACCCGCTCTGCAATGCTGCGGGGATGAGTAGCGCAGCCTCGCTTAGCGCGGATTTTGCAAGGGACGGAATCTTCAGGAATGTGCAGGAGCTTCTCAACCGTCGCCATTTCGAGAGTGGTCTGAGGAAGACTGAACTGAGACTCCAAGGCGTTGAGGCAATGGAGAATGTCTTGATCGGCGGAGTTGGAGTTTTTGGAGCGCTTCGGCGGGGGAGTGGAAAAGGCGATGGAATTGGAATGAGAATGAGAACCGTCCCACGGCTCCATTCCGAAGCCGGCATGGTCGCCGAGCACCAAATTGTTACTGTTATCGCCGCCACACAGAGATTCTTGGCAGTGACCCGTGAAGCTCAACTGCGACTTCAACCGAGAGCCCCGCGTGATGGTGAACCCCGCGCCTGCGTCGCGTTCGGCAAAAATCAACCACGTGGACAGACAACTGGGCCGGGCCCGCGTGGGCCCGGCCCAAAAGGATCATTTAGAGTAATAATAATAATAATAATTCAGGAAGAGTAAGTTAGTTACCATTGAGCGTGTGGTTGTGGTTATGGTTGGTGGTGGCGGCGGCGAGGTGGGAGAGGAAGCCGGCGGGAGAGCTTTTTTGACGGAGTAAGGCGGATCCGAGGGCGTGGTTGTGATACGATGTTTGGTCCTTGCTGGTGGAGTCGGGAGAGTCTCCTCCGGAATAGTAAGGGGTGGGGTTGGGGCGTGATCCTCCGATGAGGGCGTCGACGGTGGTGGTGAGGAGAGAGCCGGGAGCGGAGCCGTAGCGCGTGAGGCCGGTAGGCGCGTGGCTCATGGATTGAGAGGAGGAGGAGGAGGAAGAGGAGGAGGAGGAGGGATACATGGAGGAGAAAGCAGAAGAAAGCAGAAGAAGAAGGTTTGGTTTGGTTGGGTTAGAAAAAGAAGGTGCAATAAGCAATTTAGATAGAGATAGATGCGATGGCATTGGTGGGTGTATGCCACTTGTGGAATACTTTAAGGCTGCATCAGCATTCTGCAATTGTATTGGCTCAGTGCCATTTGGGTCACGTGCCACTTTTTTTTCAACCACGTCCCCATTCATGGAATCAGAATCTTTTCATTCCTTCTCCCTTCTTTTTTTTTCTCAATCTTTATATTTCGAATCAATGGATGATTTGAATTCTGATTGCTGCACTTAACGGGTACGGGTTCGGGTACGGATACGGGTACGGGTATGGGTTTCGCTCTCAGAAACCTGAGATGGTTGAGCTTGGTGGTCGGAGTTTCCAACATGGCGGTGCTTCTCATGGGTGCCTTCCTCATCTTCCAAATTCACCTCCTCTGCCAAGGCCGCTTCGCCGTTCCATTCCTCCTCGTCTCCCTCGCCGCTCCCATTAGGGTTGTGGTCATGTTCCACACCGCATTCGCCCAGCAAGCCGCTGCCACCCTCATTCTTCAGGACTCCAACGATCTCCTCACGCGCTTCCGCAGACGGGTGGGTAATCCCATCTCCTCCTCTTTTTTTCAATCTTCATTTTCTCATCAATCAATCAACAGGCCATGTACAAGAAATGGCTCTGCTGGAGTCGATCTTCCGCCGTCGTTATCGTCCTTCAATTTCTCCTTGCGCTTTACCTTGTTCTCCACTCTATGCGCCATTTCACCTCCAACAATCATTGTCTTTTAGGTAGGTGAGTCAGTTCAGGAACCCACTCTTCTCCATCCTTCTTTCAGCCCGTTCATCCTTCAATCTTAACCATTCAAATGCAGATTCCCCGTGGAACAGCACCTGTTTATCCGTATTCATCATCCTCGTCTCTTTCGTTGCCGTACTCCAGTGCTTCACGGGATCCGATGTTATCAAATGGAGGTCTTTCTATGAAACCCATGATCACGCTTGGAAATGCCACTATGTCGAGGTCTTCGATAATGGCATACGTGAGACCTTGTGTTGTCTGGGCCGGGTCAAATATTTGTATACACCTATTACTTGACCTTACCTACGCACAATGTTTATCACTCTATCTTACCTCTGCTCCTTTTATAACTAACACAGGGGTGCAGCCGAAGAAGATGAAGTCTATTCAGTTGCACGATTACTGGGTGATCTTGTTGCTTATCGTGCTTCCGGAACTGGCCATTTGGAACTCTTGGCAGGTTTCTTCTAATTTTTTATCTCAAACTTGTTGCCTTTTTATGCTTTATATGTCATACAATTAGGATGACGTGGCATATTAGTGCAATAATGTTGACCCCGCCAATTTTTCATTAGGAATACAGCCTGAACCAATTTAGTTTCACCTGCATGTTAGCTCTTTGTAATTTTATGACATTGAGTTTTTGTTGTTCAGCTTTAGCTTTACTTCAAAGCCATGAAAAATCTACAGAATCCTATGAAGGATCCATGGAAGCGCCAGAGATGCGAATTAGGGAGGCTGAAGCTCTTCATAAATTTGCTGAAGCTGCATACACAGTATTACTATAATAAACTAATTCTAAATTAATGTTTTGTTTTTACTAAATTGTTTTGAGCATTTATTTTGCATTCAATGATGAATACAGGGTCCATTGCTTGATGTTGGACGAAATCCATTATTATTTCCTTGTGCGTGGCTGTATAGACAAGGGATTTTGTCTCCTTGGACCCGAAACAGGTGGCATTTTGTTTCGATATTCTGTTTTAAGGTCTTTATAATCGAATTCTTACTTTGTCAGTAGCACGAGCTTTTTAATGTGAGTGCTATTGGTTGAGTATTATACCTTTGAGGTCAAGGTGGTCTTGATACTTGTTCTTTGTTGTAACTTCGAAATGATATATAAACTTCAAACTGTATATTGCTTATCAATGCAAGGTGTGTGGAGGGTTGTACTTTCTCCGGTTTGACTGATCCTCAAGTTTTTCCTTTCCATTCAGTGTCTCTAAAGTGATGCTTTCCCCTCATCTTTATAGCTTTTTCCTTATCTCTGTTGATATTTCTTTCATCTTAAGAAATGAAAAAAATTATTATTTCCTTGTAGTTTGATTTATTAAATTGATACAAAATATGATGTATCCAAATATGTTAGCTTGCTAGAAAAGTTTAAGTTCGTATGAACCGTTGTGTACTCATTTTGTTTATTGGAAATTTTGATAGAAGAGTCAAAATTGTGTTTCTTGATTTTAGTTCTGGGAAGGGAGTCACTTCCACTTTTGAGGTCTATGATTTTTTTGTGCCTTGCAACGTTGAACAATTTCATGAATCATGAAACAAAAACATTATAGTCAAAGTTCTTATGTTAGTGGTGAATCTTCAACAACAAAGTAAATGTGAAGAACGAAGAATAGTGAATGACTGAATTGGGAAAGGAGAGGCTAAAAGAATATGCGAACAAAAGAAGAAATGGCTGATGATGTACTTGCTTTTACTCAATTACCACTGTGCATGCCCGAGTGTTTACAATAGAAGTTTCTGAATGGTTGTTGATATTTTTATTTAGAACTTATTGGCGCTCAGGCATATTGATTTATATATCTTTGGTTTTCCTGTATTCTGTGTCTCCATGTCTCCCTTTCCGTTACATCTTTTTCAACTTACAAATTAAAAAGTTTCATCTTCGACATTGTGATTTCATGTTCCTGTTTCTTATCTTCTTAGACGACCTGTATTGGATGGTGATAACTGGTGGCGAGGTCATGCTGCGGCCTTTCTAAAGTACATCAATTTGCCTCCAGAAGTGCTTAGACATGGACGAGTCAGCCAGGTTAGACGTGGAAACGAATAAAGTTCTGTACAAAAACATTTTAATAAAGTATAGAGGGCAAGATGGACATGAATATCTGTAATAATAAATAACATTGTCTAAAATATGTTGCCTCCATTTATGTTGTAATTTTAGTTACGGGAGCCCATCATCAATAACAGAATACTCACCAAAAAAGGTAGATGTCACGAACCAACAATAGTATGATTATTTTGTTTAGTTTGATCATGTGATCGATGGAGAATTTTCAGAACTTCAATTTATTTTAAAATTTCCTTTCCAAACTATATATTTTGTCATTAAACATTCAAAATTTTATATAAAGTTGAATTACCCTCTAAATATCCTCATCCAAACACACTATTAGGTTTTGTTAAAATCAAGGAAGGGAAGACTTTATAGCAAATTATGTCCTCTATTTTGTGTTAAGCCCATTCCCTCTCCAAAGCCGTTTCCCTTAATATATATTGAAGTCAGCACGCTCGTTTGTGTGTTTGCTAAGCATGATATTGTATATGCTATTTTTTTGGTCATTTATCTTTCCTCCATTCAAATATCTCTAATCTCTCAAAGTGTGTAAAATAAATTCGATTGAGAGTGGCTTTTTGGAGCATACTCGATCTTCTTTTGCAATCTTAGTTTAAGAAAGCTTGCTCATTAGGCTAGTCATATCTCATTTATTGAATGCAATGTTTCTTTGTAAAGTGGGTTTTTACTTTTTAACATACTAATTTGATAAATATGAACATAACAAATGAACTGGTAAGTATAGATTTATTTATGAACTTATGTAGATTTTGGTTTGATCAGGGGGCTACTTTACGTACAATGTAAACTGACTGACTACCCCATTTTTCTTTTCATTTGAACTCATCAGTCTATGTCCTTGTATTTTGATTCCTAATGGTTGTAAATTTTTAATTTTAAAATGTGGCGAAACTCAGCTCTATCCAACTTGAGATGATAATATACTAAATTTATGTATGATTTATGAATATTTCTGTTTTTATACTATACTGGCTTAATTTATATTTAATTATTTAGATACCCATGCCAGGTCAAGTGTCAAGCTGCATATTTTGTTGTGGTTCTACATCATCTACAAACTGTAGTAATTGCTATACGTGGAACTGAAACCCCAGAGGACCTAATAACTGATGGGTTATGCAAGGAATGCTCCCTTTCTGTAGATGACTTGGCTGGCTTGATCAAGTATTTTTCATTCTTCCTCCTTTTGTCCCCTCTGAGCATTTTCACAAACAAGTAGATAACCCTAGGGTGGTGGTGAAACGTTGCTAAGAATTCCCAATTAATTCAATTCATTGATAAAATTCACACAGGTTGTAAACATTGTAATACACTAGTACCTACAGCTCATAACACATATACTGAATGTACATACAAGGTTTCCTTGAAAAGGTGACGGGGTGAAAGAGTCCAATAACAATTGCTTTCAACTTTCTTTTTAATGTCAGTTTATCAGCATCTATCCTTATATCCTGTTTGGGTTATGATAGAAAGATGATTACTTTGTTGGCAAATGCTGTGTTGTTGAATAGTACATGTATACCGATGCTAATGAGTAATGACATCCCTATTAGTTATAAACTGTTTATAAACAAAGGCTAATGAGTAATGACATCCCTATTGAGTTACTTTTATCTGCAGAAATCATCTTCTCTATATACCTTATAGTTTCAGTTCCAATGTGTAATAGTTTTATATGGGCCAAGCTGTATAGATCCTTTCTATGGTCCAACACAATATTCTGGTCCCTCACTTCAATATTTTATGTTCTGTTTGCAGTTGCAACTACATTCATTATGATATAAAGAAAAATGTGGCTTCATCATTCCCCCACTATGGGCATTCAGGCATAGTTGAAACTGCACGAGAGCTTTTTATGCAGATTGAAGGAAATCCTGAAAGGCCTGGTAAGAAATACTTCAGGTTTTTTAAACTCGTGGTTCTTTGTTCTGGAGAGTTGGTCATATCAAACTGTTTCTTCTTCCTCTTTCCTACGCCATTGAGGTAATTAAGTAGGAAGCTGGGTAAGGAATAAAAAGGGGAAAGTTTTTATTGGGATGCATAAAAATGCGTTCTCTTATGTTTTTCTAGTACATTCTCACATGATTTGTTATAAAAACTTTTTTCTTTTAATTCCTTAAGCAGTGTCCTTCCGCCACATGTTAGCAAGACCCATTAAGTAAAACATAATACCTTTTATCAGTTCAATGTATGGAACTGAAATTGTATTTAATTTAAAAGCATTTGACTTGATGACATAAAATAAATTTCATTTCTGACAAAAATTGTTTTCGAAGTGGAAATGCAGACTCTGAATCCTATGGACTTCTTTCTAAATTACTGGGATTTGGTTGTGAATGCTTTGGGTATAATGTGCGGATAGTTGGGCATTCACTTGGGGGTGCTATAGCGGCATTGCTTGGAGTGCAAGTATGACATTTCTCACTTAAATAGGAATAGTTACTTAATGTTCTTCTTTAGTAAACATAATTTGCTATTTTGATTGCTTCAGAGAACTAGGTATTCATTGAAAGTCTATTATGAAAAAAAAAAATATAGGCAAAACGAATATTCCTTGCTTCCTTAGGAAATACAGATTGTAGATGCAAATTTGAAGCTGGCTCGAGGTCACAAGCATGGGATTGAATTCTGGCCTTATCACAATCTGCAAATTCTCAATTTCTGAATCTTAATGAGATGTTACTCAAATACAAGAGTTGTTACAATTAAAACTAAAACCAGCATCCATCGAAAAAGATTTGACTAAACAAGAGAACAAATTTGGTAATCGGAAGTAGAAAAGTTATGTGGAATATATAAAAGAATTTCATCACTGAGAAGTCGAAAGACTTAATCTAAGACATGTACAAATCTAGAATGTCAAACAGAAGCATAATTATAAGAATTCATATTCTAAAAAGAAAAAACAGAGAAACATAATAAATAATTATATAATATTTATATTATTTAATTATATTTGATTCTAATACTCATGTTAGATAAGATTAAGGTGTTGTTTCAAAACTCTTTAAGCATTGAAAACTATGAAGGACTAAAAAAAAATCATAAATTGAAGATTATTTAATAAACTCATGCGAACATTTATTTAGTCATTAAATCACCATTGTTTCCTCTTGTATTGCATCATTTATTTTTTAAATGCATATAATTTCCTTCAAGTTTTGAACATGCATTCAGCACTTTTAAAATTTTCCATGCACTGTTTTGTCTTTTTTTATGCTGCCGTCTTTAAGCATTTGATTTTATAGCACCAAATAAATTCTGGTCTTTTCCACAGCTTTATAACCGCTACCCTAATCTGCACGTTTATTCATATGGGCCACTCCCTTGTCTGGATTTAGTTGTGGCAGATGCATGCTCAGAATTTGTGACAAGGTAATTGTACTAGTAAAATGTTTGATTTTGGTTGACTCTCTTTTGGTAACACTTTTAGTTTCCTTTCTGCTTGCTTTTATTCTTTATGATGCAGTATCATATTTGGAAATGAATTTTCATCACGCCTTTCAATTGGATCCGTCATGCGGCTAAGGGCAGGCGCAATCACATCACTATCACAAGATCCTAAAGCAGATAGTGCCATGATTTTAAGACTTGCTCGTAGGTTTCTATACCTAAGCAAATATCAGAGAAATAACTCCAAGGCTGAGAATGAATCCGAGTATCATTCAGGGGCCATCAAGGATGATCTAAACCATCAAATCCGAAGAAGCCAGTGTGAAACTGATAACAAAGGTGTCTTATCTTTAATAACATAGTAGGCATGTTGGAGAATAAATATGTCACCCTATGAGTGTGGGAAATAGTGTGCATTCTTCCATGATTCCTCGTACTCAGTTTGTGAAAGGTGCTTTTTCTAAAAAGATTTTCATCATTGCAACAGGCAGCATTGAACAAGAGACTCAGACAATTAAAGGGGGTTTTGCTATAGCCGACTATGGTGAATATATGTCTTTTGATAGTGAAGATTGCTTCGACAATGAGCATGAAGAATGCTCACTTTGGTCTGATGCCAGGGCAAGGGATCATTCTGTTGGAATTGATAATGCCAAATTTACAAATGCTTTTGCTAAAGATGCACGTTCAATTGATGATCCAGTGTCTCGGTTTATAGATACTGTTCCAGATTCTGAAAATCCGTCTTCCAATGATCCCCCGGAGCTGTATCTACCTGGTTTTGTGATTCACATTGTACTGGAGAAGAGAAGATCACAATCTGATCTAAGGACGCAGGAGAGCGATAATTGTTATAAAGCTTACGTTGCAGATAGAGAAAACTTCAAAGATATTATTGTTTCACCATCTATGTTCCTTGATCATCTTCCTTGGAGGTAAGACAAATTACAACCACAACCTTTTCTCATTTCTAAATTAATATCTTTGACAAGTTCTTACCTGAGTGTTGGACTTGGCAGATGTCATGATGCCTTGCGAAAGATATTGAAATCTCAAACTGCTAAAGATCAACTAACAGAACCTCACATCATCTGATACAACTTACTGCCATTCAACTTCAAACCATCTATACCATTTTAGAAAAGAGTTAAATGTTCTTATTTATATATACCATATATAATTTCTGCACTTACGAGCCACGACAATAATTATAAGTGGCTAGTGTTATTACATGATCTGAAAGGGTAATGTATCATAATTAATTTAATTAAATATTAGCTGTATTATAATTATTTCGATTACTGATAAATAAATTGCATTCTGATTTAAAAGGAAATTTGTACCTATATAGTATAGACACTGACATGAATACCGATACGAACACGGAGATACGTCTAATTTCTAAAATGTAAGACAAGAGAATACGACTAATTTCTAAAATGTAGGATATAGAGACACGAACATATATATATATATATATATATATATTATAATTATGAATTATATAAATTGACAATAAAGATTTATGTCCACAAGTATATTTTAGTTTTTTTATGAAAGACGTTTCTTTTGACTAGTTCAAAATAATTTGTTCCTTATTTTTATAGTCATAATAAAAATTTATACAATAAGTTTGAGTTTTTAAAAAATTAATGTATTTTTCATTTTTAAAATTGTGTTAAAATATGTTAGAATTGTCAAAATTTTAATAAATATTTTTTGAATTAGACATTTTATTGATACATGTTTTATAAGTGTCAGTGTTCGATCTCACAAATTTGTAATGTAATTATTTTGACTACCATTAAAAATGGAGCTTAAATTGTATTGTAATTAATTTTAATTTGATTTCTATTAAGAGATAAATTATTACAAAAATTACAATGTTGAATTATATAACAATCTATACTTAGATACAAAAATAACTTTTTTGACACTACAGGTAAGAAAAATAAAACAAAATTCATTTTTTTTATTAGTTTATTCGCAAATTGATTTAATTTGTAGTAGTTTTTCTATATAATTTTGTTCGCAAACCTTGGTTCTTGACGACAATAGAAGAGCATAAGCAGTTTCTGGTTTGAAAGTTTCGTGAATGTGACTCTGGTGTGCATCAAGTGAATTAGTTTTTCTTTATCAATAAAAATAAATGAATAAAATGAGGTATTTATGCGATGTCCCAATCTTTGTAAAAAAGTCCAAAAACAGGAAAAGAGAGTTAAAAAAGAAAGCAGTTAAGAATCTATGACACCAGCACTAGCACTGATTTTTTATAGCAAATTATGCAGCAGCTGCATTCAGAATTATGCAGCAAGCAAAATGCATCCAACAAATGAGCTAGTTAGTCCGTTGTGGCAGGAAGTGACTGTTGAAGTTGAGTACTTAGAAGCTTTAACCAGTTTTGATGAGTAAAATGAAGAGCTTTTGAGGTCGTACGTCTTCAGTTCAGTCTCTTAAAATGTACTACTATCAGTATCCTGCATGCTGTACCTTCATCCATGATCAATGATCAGAAAAGGAGGAAAAAAAAAAGGTATTACATAGTCGTATTCTCGTGATTAGTGTATAAAAAGTGAAAGCCTGATTCAATGAAATCAAATATATATGTTCAAACCAAATCTAAAGTGAGCCAAACTTTGGAGTGCCACTGTGTGGTTTTGACAAAGCATGTCAGACATCACGATGATGTCTTGTAGTTGAGCAGGCATAGACCTTAAGATTCTGTCTATTCACAAAGTAACATCTTTGGAGTAGCATTAATCATACCAACCAATAACAATTCACTGTGGTGGTGGGGTTCATGATCCAAATATCAGAATTGAAGATGATCACTACAAGAAAAGTGCATGAGGCAAAGCAGTGATTTATAAATATGAGCACATAAGCCACATGTTTGGCCCTTAAACCAGTAAAGTTACATTTTTAACTTGATACCAAATATGCAGATAGGTGAATTTTGAAACTATTATTTACTCAAAAGTATTAGGCCCCACATGAAGAGTAGAATTAATTTTGTTTTGGGTGATGCAAAGCTGCATAAGATCCGAATATAGCTTTTATTGGGTGTGATAGAATGATTTTATCTGTTGTGGGAAAGCCATCATTTTCCACTTTTATTGAACCTGCAAATGTAGCAATGATTCAAGGGAAGCCATGTATGAAAAATAACCATGGCTTGTTCATTTGTCTTCCTCAACTCCTCAAAATTCTAATCTCAAATGCTCTTTGATCACTTCAAAACTATCTAGCTACACCATTTTATATATACTCACAAGAAACTTGGCAGAATGAGTAAATCCAGATGAGAGGAAACATAATTTACCTTACTGATATGTTTGCTACAGTTTTAGCAAGTAGGGCCCTCTAATAAAAACGTTTTCAAGACAAACTTGGCCACGTGATGACTTTTCTTACCAACACTATTTGACCAATAATTGTTCACATGACATTTTCTTGTAATCCTAATTTTGTTAATGTTAAAAAATTATTAAATACAAACTAATTTTAAAAATTAAAATAATTAATTATTATATTTATTAAATTAGAGATTTATTTAACAACTAAAAGAATTTATTTGTATCTTATCAAAATTTTAACTATTAACTATTTTATATTCTAAATTAGTTTTTATTAAAATCTAAAATATTAATAACTTTGTTAATTTAAATACTATTTTATAAATTTTTATTAATAATAGAAAATATTTTAAATACAAATATCTTTTTAGTTTTTAAAATAATATCTGATTTAATTAATATAGTGATTAATTATTTTTTATCACTAAATTTAATTGTTATTCAATTATTTTGTTGTGTCTACTTGTATGTAGATTTTAGATGCATGAGGTCAAATTTGGTGAATTGGATAAGGTTTGATGCTTGCTTGGAAGGTCACTTTCTCTTTATTACTTTGTGTACTACATGTTGTCATTGATTATACAACCTCATATTTTAATGTGTTATATACTATCATTGGTTGTTGTATAATACAAAACTCATATTCACCATGCAAGCCTGCACTCATTAACATTCAAAGTAAGAAAACACTTTCTTGTTGTAGTGATAAAACTGTAAGATAAGAAAATAAAACACTTTCAATAAACATGAGTTAGAATATTGGTTAGTTCCACACTATGGCTGCGTCTAAGGTTAAAAAAGAGAGATTTGTTGAAAGTAAAGTGAAGAGTGAAATAGAGAATTCAGTGTGATTTTTGGAATAATCAGAATATGACAACTTGTTTCATAACATGTTGCTTTTCTAAGGAACTTCATAAATTGATTGCTGTCCTTATCTCCACTCTCGCAAACACAACTTTTGTAACACCACTGAAAATTAAATAATTCAAATTGCACTTTTCTTGCAAACACAAAAAATCATTTCAAGTTTTGAAAAATGAAATAACATCAAAGAAGTTTATGAAGTGGAAGCAAATACAAAATTTTGAACCCAGCTTTATTTTGGGTCAATCTATAATTCACCTTTTGAAAAATGAGAAAGTAAAAAAAGAGTAACATAGGATACCAAGTGAGTGAGGTGAATAAAAGTTGTGGTAATTTGATAGATTTTGAAAATTGGAGGAGCCAAAGACTTTTCAATATTCAAATTCGTCTGCTTGGTTAAGGACATAAGAGAAATAAAAATAACCAAAATGTGGGTCCAATCATTTTATTAAAATATATAATTTGTTTTCTTTAACTTGCTTTTTAAGATATATAGTAATGTTTCAATTATTGATGATCTATCTCATCGCAATATTCTTCACCTCAAAACCTTCTATAGGTTCAATATTTCTATTCCTAAACCTGCTTTTACTTTTTCCTATTTATTCTTTGAAAAAAATACCATCACATGACTTGGTTCAACATTTTATATGAAACTTTTGTAAAATCATGATTTAATCTAACATCTAATGTGCAGTAGAAGAATCATAAGGGTTTGCATTAAAGTGATAAAGGGTTTGGTTGTAATATTGAAATAAAAGAGGAAATGAATGAGTTGATGGCATACAGATGCAAAGCATATGAATTATTAAAGGGTAGATATAAAAAACTAGAATGAAAACGACATCATATACTTTTATGTTTTTGTCCACCAACATGATTGAGTCATTGAAAATGGTAAAAATGGAATGAGAAAGAAGAAGGGAAATTAATTGGGATAATGATGTTATGCCATCTTTCCTGTTCTATGTCGGAGCTATAAGAAGCATCAAATCTACGAAATACCATCAATAATACAAATCTTATTGCTCACTACAACTTCATAATAGATTCAAATTAATGCCTTCTTAGAAGGTACACTTAGATGCATGTTTTTCTTTTTTTTCATACAGAGTTTCTGTATACCTCTCAATTACATAGCGTTTAATATTATATTTAAGACACATAGATAAATTATAGATTATTAAAGAAAGTTATTATTATAAAATTTGTTTATATTTTAGGATAATAATTTTATGTTTTTCTTAATAGTTTGAGTCTAACGAGAATTATAAATAGGTGGTATATAATTCTCATGGTTAGAAAAGATACTAAACTCTATTTTATACTTTTAACTTTTTATTAAGAATCGATCATTATTTTTATATTCTTATTTACTTAAGCATCCTATAAGAAAAATGATAAAATAATAGTAAGAGGAAGAGATATTTTTTTTATTGTATATTCATGTATAAGAAATATACAGGGAGTTTCTCTCCCCAAATTACAATCAATCTATATAGGTAGGATACTAATTATGAGATTCCTATCATTATTAAATTAATTGTATATAATTAAGTATAATATCGTGTAATATTATATACAATAATTCCATATAATTTGATAATTATTATTTTTTAATACATTCTAAGTAATATACTCTTATTGACTTAATCTTCCGAAAGTCTTTGAAGATATATCGTCACAGCGTTAATAACATCAACATCTGTTTAGTGATCTGTAGCTGAGCAGTCACATTGTGGAAGAACAGGTGGATGAGTGTTATCATTTATTCAACAAACGTACATGTTTAGGCTACCATTAACAAGTCCCTCCCTCACCTAAACTCCAATTTTAAAACAAACATCACAAGTTTTGGTTTACCATATGAACTATACATGTAAAAAACAAAAGTTTGAGGTTGCAAGTGTTGGTGTGAAGTTGCTGAAAGTGGTAAAAGACAGAGACATGCAGAAGCAGGAAGATGAGGAGAGAGAATGGATCGGACAAAAAATGTTGAAATTGCATAGTTTAAGGTGGTGGTGGGCCCCGGCGGCGGAGGGAAGAAGACATTGTGCTTTTTGCTTTGGTTCCATTCCATCATGCACGTGGTCCACGCCTTCTTAATTATCTTATTATGCCCTCTCTCACACACTAACATTTTTCTCTTATCATGCCCATACATACACATAAAACCAAAATGTTTCTCATTTTCTACAAAAATTTTCATCATCAAACACAATCATTAAACAGTGCAGCGTTGCCTTTTTCATCATAACAGCTGTATGCAACTATATATATATATATACCATTAATATTTATCCACCCTAAATCATGACGTACATTTTTTCAATTAAAGAACAAAAATGCAAATGAAATTAATTTGAAGCTGAAATTAGCTAAAAGCAAGCAGCATAATTGTGCAGTTGGAAGATGACAGCAGCACTTTTGGTGGTATTATTGGGTAACGAAAAGGAATGGTGGAGCTAATAAACTTGGTGAGAAGTCATAATGAAGTTCATAATTTCAAACACCCACAAAATGATCCAAACACTTTGTTGAAATAGGGTAGAATGGATAGAGAGATGATGTTGCTACTAATAGTATGTATGTATAAACCCTAATCAGTGAAGACACATAACAGCTAGCTATGCACATATAATAATAAAAATAAAAGATGGTATTCTATCTTCATTCTCCAACCACAACCAAATAAAATATATGGTTGGAGATCTCACATCGACTAAAGATTAGAGTCTTTCGTAGTATATAAGTGGGTGTAAATCTCACCTCATTGAGCCGGTTTTATGAAATTGAGTTAGACTTAAAGTTCACTTCGTAATATGGTATAAGAGTCATTTCGAGCTTATCCTAGCGAGTGTTTGTGTTGAGCCTAACGTGTCACCCGCTATATATAGTCTCACGCACGGGTTGGTAGTCGCGTGAGGGAGATGTGTTGGAGATCTCACATCGATTAGAGATTAAAGTCTTTCATAGTATATAAGTAGGTGCAAACCTTACCTCATTGAGTCGGTTTTATGAAGTTGAGTTAGGTTTAAAGTCCACTTCGTAATATATATCACTTTAGAGACTAAAAAAATTAATGATATTTAAAGTAATTTCTATTATTATTAATAAAAGTTTATAAAATAATTTTTAAATTGATATCTAATCATTAGCTCTAAGATTTTATCTACTAATATCTTAGATTCTAAATTAGTCTCTAAAAGACCAATTGAGATCAATTTAAAATATAAAATATTAGTAGCTAAAATCTTAGTTAATTTAGATACCAATTTAAAAATTATTTTATAAAATTTAATTAATAATAGAAACTACATTTCATACAAATAATTTTTTAGTTTCTAAATTAGTTTATAATTTAGTTAATATAATAATTAATTATATTTTTTTTTTAAATTTAATTGTTATTTAATAAATTTCTACCTACAAAATTAGCCACTATACAAGTCATTTCGATTGTTATTTAAATTAGCGATTGAGTTTCGTTGTCAAAAGTCTAAACATATATTTAATAATGGATCGTTAGGGTATAGCTGTTGCTCATGAGTGACCAATGTTATGTTATTGCAATTTGTTTCGTTATTTTAAATATATATATTAAAACTATTACAAAACCCCCTACTATTTTTAAAAATTAATACATTTTTAAGTCACTAATTTAGTTGTAAATTATTTGTCAAAACTAGTTATTTTGGTTGTTATTTCGATAGCTATTTCTGATAATAATTTAATTTAATATGTGTAACACAACAAAATTTAACCCTTATAATGACATCCACTATATCTTACTTTAAACTTATAACATATACTAAAAATTAAATGAAATTGTTACATCGTTATATGAACTAATTAAAAGTGACAACTTAGAAAAACTAAATAAAAATCAGAATTTCAAATAAACTAACACTAAAAATAAATAATATCAAAATTAATTAGCCACTATATTAATAAATTATATATTAATTTAAAGATTAAAAAATTTAGTATTAATAATAAAATATTATAAAATAATTTTTAAATTGATATTTAAATTAGTTATTAAAATTTTAATTACTAATATTTTAGATTCTAAACTAGTCTCTAAACAACTAATAGAAATTAATTTAGAACATAAAATATTAATAATTAAAATCTTAGTAGATAATAGTTAGATATCAATTTAAAAACTAGTTTATAAATTTTTATTAATAATAAAAATTATTTTAAATACCAATAATTATTTAGTTTCTAAAATAGTCTTTAATTTAGTTAATATAATAACTAATTATTTTAATTTTTAAAATTAATTTTTATTTAATAATTTTAATTTCATTACAAATTTGAAGTGGTGCCGATAAAAAAAAATTAAAAGTGGCAAGGAGTGAGAAAATTAAAGGTGATTTGTTATTTTGTTATTGGAAGAATTTGCAATTGTACTCAATGGAGTATTTTTTTAACAACGTGAAAATATACTTTATTACCACTAATTACTAATAAATATATTAGGAAAGATATTTGTTGTCTTCTTGTGTGATTTCCTACACCTAATTTAGATGCTCATAATATTTTTTTAATAAAACAATTTTATCACAATGCTGATGACACAAAAATATATAAATTTATTAAATGAAACAATTAAAAAAAAATGCTATAACATAAAAGACAACAAGAAAAACTAACAAGAAAATATATAGTAGAATCATATTGAAAGTCATCAATATAATCGTTATGAGGATCATCATATCTTGATTAAAAGCATCTATAGTAATAAGAGTTTTACAATATTATATATAGCATTATTTATATATTTTATGTCTCCCAATAATATTAAAATTAAGTGTCAAATATTAATCTTAAATAAATATAAAATATCCTCACGACCTAAAAAGTATTATATCAGTTAATTAATTTTTAGTTTGCTGATAAAGAAATAAAATAGTTATGATTGCATACATTAAATGAAGAGATAATGCTTATATCTTCCAATCTTATTTTTCTTATATTTTCTTATCTCAGAAGATAAAATTAAAAATATTATTTCATTTTTTAATAATTATTATTTTTTTCTTAAAAATTCTTCTTCTTCTTATTTTTTTTTTTTAAAAAAATCTTCTGCTTATTATTTTTTGTTATTTTCATTTTACTTTATCACTTCATCTTACGAATAAAGATATTACACTTTAAATGTGTCAAGTGAATGAAATCTTCCCTCTATCAAATAACTCAAATAAGTTTTCATTTTTTTACAATAAAATTGTGTGTCTTCTATTGTGGTTTCTTACTTCATATTATTTAAAGCTCATATTTTTGCCAATAAAATAATAATATTAATATTTATGCAAAAAAATTTAATCCCATAGAATGTTAGTGACAAAAAATGTATAAATTTATTTTATTATATAAATAAAATCAATGTAATATGATTAACTCAAATAAACGATGATATAAGTGTTGCTACACATAGTAAAGTCATTCCTTAAGGGTAAATCTTCTTTATTGAACATTCTCTCTAATAGATTGGAGTACTTTTAAATATTTTATATTATTTTATTTATTATTTAGAATAATAACAAAAAATATAATAAAGTCACCTTAATATAACAATAAACTATAATCACACATGAGTCAGAAAATTTAAATGTATAATAAAATTTACAAAATACTATATTTTTTAATAATTTATCTTTTATTTGTATCTCTTTATATTGAGTTTTTTAATATTTTTTATCGAGTTTGTGCAATGTTTTTCTAACTCAAACTTACCAAGGACTCTGAGTTGAAGTCAAATGAATATAATAATGTGGTAATATTAAAGAAAATAAAAAAAAAGATTTGTAGAAACTTTTATGACCCTAAATCTCCTTTTATATAATCTCAGAAAGTACGTTTTACGTCTTTTGAGCCTAAAATAGTGGAGATTTAGTTTGTGATGTGTTTTGAAAAGCAAACAAATTATGAGAAGTGTAAATCAAGTTTAAGAAATATGAGAAACTTGTATAATTAAGGATATTTTATTAGAAACACTTTCCAGTTTTAAACAAACAACATATCTTCCATGAAAAACTCCTGTAATTCATTAATTATTAGAACATATTATTTATAAAATATTATGGTTGTGGGTGTAATTATTATGGTAGAATCACAAGTTTGAAAAAATAAAAGTTATTAAGAAAATCATAATACAAACTAATTTTAAAAATTAAAAATAATTAGTTGTTTTATTAATTAAATTAAAATATTTTATAAACTAAAATACTTATTGATTTTTAAATTAATTTTTATTATTGATAAATAGTTTTTAAATTGATATCTAATTAGCTAGCAATATTTTTATTAATAATTGTTAGTTAAAATCTTGGTAATTAATTAAATATAAATTTAAAAATTATTTATCAATAATAAAAATTAATTTAAAATCTAATAATTTTTTAAGTTTTTAAAATAATCTTTAATTTAGTTAATATAATTAATTATTTTTATCTTTAAAATTGGTTTTTTATTTAATTAAGTTACTAAACATGTAAAATTAAGTACTATTATTCTTAGGGCTTAATTAAAGCTAAGTGAATAAAAAAACATCTGAATGAAAGCCGTACAGGAATTGGTTAAAATTAATTTTTGTTCTTAAATGTAAAAAACAAATGTCCTTTTCCTTATCGTTTACAATATTAATCTGTGTTCAGTTGCTTTTGATATGTGTGCCAATCAAAAACAAACACAACAAAATTCAAATTCATTATTCTACAACGGCTATTTTCTAATTTCTATGATGTCGGTGAGTTTAGTATTATGTCTTCTTCATCTTTATTACATATATTCACTACTTAACGTTATTCAACTCAACTATAATATATTAATTATAAACAATCATTAATAAATATAATTAAACTCAAGTCGCATTCACATATAATTAAATTAATCCATTCTAAATCGTGTTTACCAAATATTCCGTTACCAAAATTTCATATACCATTACTTTTTTTTTTTTTAAATCATAGTCTAAAATAACTTTTGACCCTTAACTCCTTTTACTAAACTTCAATTCGATTTTTATCTTTCAAAGAAAATTATTTTTCATCATATATCTCTCAAATTTTTATATATTTTCATTTCGAAATCGTCATCGTTTTTTATTTTATGTCACGGTTTTTTACTTTTTTAACTAATTCAAAATGTAAAATCTATTCTACTGAATCTGAGGAAAAAAAAAATCGGTGCTCGTGAAATTAACTTTTCACGCAATTTTTAGTCATTTTATGATTTCTTTTAGTTTTAACATCCATAATCTTCTTATAGAATAATCCAACCGAAAACCTTATGCGTTTTTCAATAAATAATCAAGGATTCAAAATAACATTGATTTTTTTTAAAAGACTAACTTTAATAATATTATTGCATATAAGTGAGTGTTGTTAACCAAAATGGATTTACGAGTTTTTGTTGTCTATATCCAATTATATGTGAGGAAAAGTGAATGTAGAAAGAAAAAAAATAGTTTCTATATCTTCAATTTGAAAGTGTACCGAAAAACAATGAATAAGAAAGAACGAATCAATTAATGAAAAATATAGTTTGACAAATCTTTAAGTTATATACAATCTTTTTAAAAATAAATATATATATATAATAAATGATAAATTTATAATTAAATAATATAAAAAAATATTAAAATAATAATACTGAGAATTGTAATATGATTGTATAAGAAAAAAAATTGAGTTATCTATATATAATTAAGGTTGATTTTTAAGAAATGATCATGATAATCTCACTTTCCATTAACTTTTCTTTTCGATTCAACACTTTCCTCTTCCTCAATTTTATATTTAAATCCAAACAAAATAACAGATAAATGTTAAAATAAATCTTTTAAATAATAATAAATAAATACAAATTTCAGTAAAAATATTAAAAGAGTTTAATTTCAAATGTAATAACTAATCAAACTCAATATTAAGAGTAACTAAGAAATTTGAAAATAAAATGTATGAAATAGATTAAGTAACTTTGTAAAGATTTAAATTTGAAATGTATAACATACTACTGTAATCATTATTACTAGCGGAAATAAACAGAAAGCCTTATTTTTTAAATATTTTTATATAATATTATTATACTATAATTTTTTAATTAATATATGGTAAATTTATAAATATATAAATGATAAAATAAATTGGATTAATAAGGGTATTTTCACCATACTATTTTTTTAAAGATTAAATTATATATATTAAAGATAAAAAATATTATGTATATATATGTGACCATTATTTATAAAAAAAAGTTCTTTAATTATTTTGAAACAAAAATAATTATTCAATTATTTATTTTATTAAATAAATAGATAAATTACTTTTGTCAAAAGATAATAATTACACTTTTTCTTTTGAAAAAAAATACAACTAATATAATAACTATTGAAATACAAATATATTATTAAATTACAAAAAAACATTTTTATTAAGAATTATTATA
Organism: Phaseolus vulgaris; assembly: GCF_051622355.1. NCBI lineage: Eukaryota > Viridiplantae > Streptophyta > Magnoliopsida > Fabales > Fabaceae > Phaseolus > Phaseolus vulgaris. The sequence continues at coordinate 528,885 of NC_143504.1, forward strand.
AAAAAAAGAAATTCAATTCTGTTGTATGTAATTTCTTTCTTGTGTAGGTGATTTTTTTATTAATCTTTGTTTTTTTTCAAATTCAAAACTTCTCTAATTTATTTAAAATTCAAGATTCCAATTCAAAATAAATAATTGTTAAATTTATTATATTAAATTATAAAGTATAAATTGAAAAATGTGTACATGAAACCCCTTTCTATATCATAGATTATAAATATTATTAACAATAAAAAATATATATTAAAATTATATTGTAGTTGGATTTGAGTCAATTTTAAAAATACAAACGGCAAGATCTGAACCGTTCCCCTCCATAGTTAAAAAAGAAATCCAAACAATGCAAAAACAGAATCTTTTTCTGTTATTAGTTATTTAATCTTCTATCAGTTTTGTTTTGTTTTGGATCTGTGTGCTTTTACCCTATTACCACCAAAACATTTATATACATCTTCTAAAACAAATAAAATTCTCTTATTTTTTCTTAAAAAAAATATTATTTTAAAGTTAATAAAAAGTTGAATATTTTAAAAGAGTTAAGAAGATTTTATGTGCTGCCTTTCCCTACACAAAAAATTATTTTTGGTCTTACAATAAGGATAAAGTGTAAAGATGTTATCTTTTAAACACAACCATAATTGAAAAAACACATTTAGCATTTAAATATTCCAAAAAAACAGCTCTTTTTTAGTCTTTTTATTTACATACTTTTCTTGAAATCTCATATACAAAATGTAGGGTGTCTGCAGCTTGTATTGTCTAATGAATTACCTTGGTTTTATCTCATAAATTTTGAGTTTTTTAAGACCAAAATCTGGTTCAGGTTGAAGTCACCAGAAGACACCAACTGAGAAAATAATGTATTTAAATAGGTAGTGTTATGTTACTGCATTAAGGAACTGTTAACAGTTGTAACAGAAAAAAAAGACGAATCTTAGTTATTTTTCTTGTGAATTTATCTAAAAGCAAATCAAGTAAGAGGAAATACTATTCTTTCATGAATGAATCATGTGAAAATGTGGATCAAGAAACGTCAAAAGAAGGGTATAAATAATAAAAAAAATGAGATATTTTTATGAAAAAGAATGAACACACATACATACATATCTGTCATCTCAGAACGTAGGTAGATCTACACAGGCATACCTACAGCAGCAGCCAGCAGCCATCACCACGTGCAAAAATAAAGAAAAAATTTCATCACATTTTTAATTGCTGTCAAATTTTGGCCTTATAACTCAGCAGGGAACACAATTTACTGCTATATGTTATCCCATATTCAGTCTTCATTCATCATCAGAGAAATAAACCAAAAGGAACAATTTTGAATGGATTTTGATTTTTTCACATTTTAGCTTTAACATATGTTTTGGTCAACAACCAATTCTGATAAATATGCACGTGTCACTGTCAATGTGTCCTTCATAATGGTATTATGTCCTTTGTTGTCACCTTAACTTCAGGGTGCTGTTTTCTGTTTGGACCAATGACAGTTTAAATCTGATACCAATTCACTCTGCTACACCTAATGGTAATATGTCACTTTTTGCATAAAAGAAAGAAATTTCATTTCACATCTCAACACCATGAAACCAAAGTCTGAATTTTTAACAAGAGAACTTCATAAGTGATGAAAAAGTGTGATCAGATGCAGATGGGGTGCTGAGATTAACGGCCAGATGGAGATAACTTGAGTCTGCATATTGTAACAACCTGCACCACACCTAAACGTGAGAATTTGAGGACCAAAAGTGGTTGATGGTGTGGTCCTCCAAAGATCTTCAATACAACAATTATATGATCTTAAAAGAAAAGTCTTTCTTTTGATTATTTTTTTTCACTGTGTTTTACTCCTATCATTCCCACATTATAAGCATCGAAAGGGACTCACGTTTCCTCTATCAACTGTCTGCCACTGTGCAATTCTTCTCTCTTCCAATCATAACTTTTCCACCACATCTCCATCTCATTATGCATGCATCCAATCTCCAATTTACGTTTAACTTTTCTAACCAATTCCAAGGGATTTATTAATTTCCTTAAATTCAACAACCCTTATGAATTTTATGTCTGTTTACACCCCAATTCAGAGATGTTATACCACACGGCATTGACTATCATAAACAATGCAGAGAGATGAGAAAGGTGGCTATTAGAAATTAGAAAAATAGGTTCAAGTAGGTTCACATGGGGTCACAGTTAATGCACATACCCTGTTGTAATCTTGACCAATGGGGCATGTAATTACATGCCCTGGCACACCAACTTAGCCTTAAGAAGAAGGGTAAGTAACCCAGATGAGAAAAGTTGCCACATTTACCTTCAAACCAGTTCAAGAATTACCCTTCTGTAAAAATCCCATTTGCAGAGAAAAAGAGATTAATTAGCAGGGAATCTTGACTCTTGAAACCATATGAAACTAGATATGTCCGGTGCATCATAGAGAAACGTACCTGATTTTTCCTACTTTTGGACAGTAGGGTCATTTTTAATTGCCAAATGCTTAGTTGTTTGAATTATATTATATTATCCAACAGGGCCAAATAGTTCTATGAGGGAACATTAGTGTGCACGTTCCATTATTCATTCATGTTACACTTATTCATTATTCATGTCATAAATCTTTGTTACATGACATTGGTCAATTGCCAAACCCAATGCAAATATTTGAAATTCACCGGAGGAACAACATGTTAGAGACAAACCCAATGAATTCTTCAGAAGCAATTATAAATTAACAAGTGTCCAAACAGAAGCATTTACAAAGAGTGGATGGTCCATGAGCTTCTTCAAAAGTGTCGTTTTCTAGAGATGTAAAGCAAGGTAGCTAAAGTTGAATGTAGAATGCAAGAAATGAAACCATTCTGGAAATCACCATTTTCCCCTGGTTACTGTTTTCTAGTCCTTTTTTATGTTGGCCTCTAAAGTTCTGGTACCACGAATTAGCTGTATAATAAGCAGCAACGTGCACTTCATGCTGGTGTTGACAACCTCACATGTTAATCTCATCATTGAGGAACCACATGGGTGAGAAAATTCTTAAAGAAAGTGAAAGAAAAGAAAAAGAAAAAAAGCATAAACAGGTGAAGTGCACCAAAGTTGTACTCTTCTCATGGCAACTTCTCATTCTGTCCACCCCACTGGAATCAACGTATTAAGGCAATATTTGATTTGTGAAGGTGTATAATTGCGGATATACGGTATATAACAGATTAAACAAATGGATGATAGTTGTGTGTGGGAACCCCACGAACACGTGGATAGCAAATTAAGCCAAATTTGGATTATTCTTTATGAGAAACTGCCAAAGGGTTGTGTTCCAAATGTACTAAAAAAAAAATGGTGTTGAAAAGTCAAAATATCTTGACCCTTGAACAAAAGAGGATTCGATCCAAAGCTTGCAATGGATGGCATCGAGGAGCAATGGAACAAAAATGATGAGCAGTGATGGAACCGTGATGCAAAATACATTATTGTTTCCCTTCCCTGGAAAACAGTAGGAAGAAAATGAGTAAAGAGAAAGAGATAAAAGAATAAAGCATAGTTTAATGGGTAGTTGGAGAAAGGAATAGAGGCTTAAAAGGTTGGAGGAAAACAAAAGAAGCAAGAGTTTACGAAACTGTGGTTAAAGAAAGTCACAAGGCCAGCTGGGGAAGCTTATTTTAAAGCATTATATCAAAATGAAAGGTATTTAATAGTTTGAATTGGTCCCTCATGACAGCTCCTCTTTAACGACTCACTTTCACTATAAGTACTAAGTATTTCATGCAGCTTTTGTCAGTCATATCATCACTAACACCATAACCTCTTTCTTCTTCTCCTTCCACCAATTTCAGTGAGGATCTGAGAAGAAGCATTGCTCAGAGGAACTCAGCTTTTTCCTTCTACGCATGACTGCAAGGGGCAGAGACCCCTCATGGGGTCTTCTCTGGCCGCAAATGGCCCTCGCATTTTCCATTGCTCTCCTTTCTTTCACTGTGGTTTCTGTCAATGCTGATGGTTACCCTTACTATTCTCCTCCTCCTCCTTACGAGTACAAATCACCACCTCCTCCACCTTATGAGCACAAGTCTCCTCCTTATGAGTACAAGTCTCCACCTCCCCCATCTCCATCTCCTCCTCCTCCTTACGTCTACAAGTCTCCACCTCCACCACCATATGAGCACAAGTCTCCTCCATATGTGTACAAATCACCACCTCCTCCATCTCCTTCACCACCACCTCCTTACGTCTACAAGTCTCCACCTCCTCCTCCTTATGTCTACAAGTCTCCACCTCCTCCTCCTTACGTCTACAAGTCTCCACCACCACCTCCTTATGTCTACAAATCTCCCCCTCCACCACCATATGAGCACAAGGCTCCACCATATTATTACAAGTCACCACCACCTCCTTCCCCATCTCCTCCACCTCCTTATTACTATAAATCTCCTCCACCACCCTCTCTCTCACCTCCTCCTCCCTACTACTACAAGTCTCCACCACCTCCTTCACCATCTCCTCCTCCACCCTACTACTACAAGTCCCCACCACCTCCTTCACCATCTCCTCCACCACCCTACTACTACAAGTCCCCACCACCTCCTTCACCATCTCCTCCACCACCCTACTACTACAAGTCTCCCCCTCCACCTGTAAAGTCTCCAGCTCCAACTCCCTACTACTACAAATCTCCTCCTCCCCCATCTCCAAAACCATACTACTATAAGTCTCCTCCACCACCATCTCCAACTCCTTACTATCCATCTCCTAAACCATACTACTACAAGTCTCCACCACCACCCTCCCCCACTCCTTACTACTACAAGTCTCCACCACCACCATCTCCAACTCCTTACTACTATAAGTCTCCACCACCACCCTCTCCAACTCCTTACTATCCATCCCCCACTCCCTACTACTACAAGTCTCCACCACCACCATCTCCAACTCCCTACTACTATAAGTCTCCACCACCACCATCTCCAACTCCCTACTACTACAAGTCTCCACCACCACCCTCTCCAACTCCTTACTATCCTTCCCCCACTCCCTACTACTACAAGTCCCCACCACCACCCTCCCCAACTCCCTACTACTACAAGTCCCCACCACCACCATCTCCAACTCCCTACTACTACAAGTCTCCACCACCACCATCTCCAACTCCTTACTATCCATCCCCCACTCCTTACTACTACAAGTCTCCACCACCACCATCCCCAACTCCCTACTACTACAAGTCTCCTCCTCCTCCTTCACCTACTCCTTACTACTACACTTCTCCACCACCACCCAAATATCCACCTCCCTACTATTATAACTCCCCTCCTCCACCTGTTGTGTATCCCCCACACCCCTACCACCCCCACCCCTTGATTGTCAAGGTAGTGGGTAAAGTCTACAGCTACAAGTGCTATGACTGGGAGTATCCCGAGAAGTCTCACAACAAGAAACACCTCAAAGGTACACACCTTATTTTTCTCATTTACAATGCCTTCCAATTAATGTTCTCTGTGTTACCATCAAACTGTTACTTTCCTGCTTCTTTGATGTTCATTAGCAGCCGCTTTTTGGAGTTAGGAGACTCCTATGTTTCCATAATGGAAATGTCTTTGTTTTTAAAATTCAGTCACTTTCACAACCACCTTTTCTTATCTGTCTGTTTTTCTTATAATTAACCTTTTGAGGTTAATTAACGTGTTAATAAGGTTTGAGGGAAAAAAACTGAACAGATTCAGAGCGTCTAGAGTAATGCACAAGTGAACATTTTATAATGTGGTTAATAGGCATTTTATAATTTTAATGATATATTTATCTGCATTGATCTGTGCAAGTATCTTTATATAAATTAAACAAAGATACTAAATAAATGTCTTAGATTATGTGTGATTATCTCCAAAAGGAGATTCATAAAAAGGAAAAGAAAAACAGAAATATAATTTAGAAGAATCGGCTAATGCCTGTAATACATTAAGAAATAATCAACTAGACACTTTATATATGAACCTTTAAATGATTCTTAATATATAATATAATATGGTATCTGACAAAACTTTCACTTTAATGATAACTTGGTGTGTGGTATGATCTATGAATTGGAATTAAGCATTTTGGGGTGAATGCAGGTGCTACTGTTGAGGTTAAATGCAAAGCAGGAAGAAACATCATTAAGGCTTATGGTGAAACTAAGAGCAATGGAAAATACAGCATCACAGTTAAGGACTTTAACTATGTGAAATATGGATCCGTAGTGTGCAAGGCCAAGCTTTATGCCCCACCTAAGGACTCTCCATTCAACATACCTACAAAGTTGAACGAGGGAACAGAGTTGAAGGTCAAATCCAAAGACAAATATGAAGTTGTGTTGAAGGCTAAGCCATTTGCTTATGCTTCAAAGAAGCATTTCAAAGAATGTGAAAAGCCTAAGCCTTCACCAACTCCATACTATTACAAGTCACCTCCTCCTCCATCTCCAGTTTACATATACAAGTCACCACCTCCTCCATCACCTACTTATGTTTACAAGTCACCACCACCACCAGTGAAGTCACCTCCCTATTACTATCAATCTCCACCTCCACCATCACCAAAACCTCAGCCTCCTTATTATTATCACTCTCCACCTCCTCCAACACCAGTTGTTAAGCCACCATACTACTACCAATCTCCACCTCCTCCATCTCCAAAACCTAAGCCTCCATACTACTACCAATCTCCTCCTCCTCCATCACCAAAACCTAAACCTCCTTACTACTACCAATCTCCACCTCCTCCATCGCCAAAACCTCAGCCTCCATACTACTATCAATCTCCACCTCCTCCAACACCAGTTGTGAAGCCACCATACTACTACCAATCTCCACCTCCTCCATCACCAAAACCTCGGCCTCCTTACTATTACCAATCTCCACCTCCTCCAACACCAGTTGTTAAGCCACCATACTACTATAAATCTCCACCTCCCCCATCACCCTCTCCTCCACCACCATACTACTATAAATCTCCACCTCCACCATCACCCTCTCCTCCCCCTCCATACTACTATAAGTCTCCACCTCCACCATCACCAGTTGTTAAGCCACCATACTACTACAAATCTCCACCTCCACCATCACCCTCTCCTCCCCCTCCATATTACTATAAATCTCCACCTCCACCATCACCCTCTCCTCCACCTCCATACTACTATAAATCCCCACCACCCCCATCACCAGTTGTTAAGCCACCATACTACTACAAATCTCCGCCTCCACCATCACCCTCTCCTCCCCCTCCATACTACTATAAATCTCCACCTCCTCCATCACCATCTCCTCCACCTCCATACTACTACCACTCTCCACCTCCACCATCACCAGTTGTTAAGCCACCATACTACTACAAATCTCCACCTCCACCATCACCCTCTCCTCCCCCTCCATACTACTATAAGTCTCCACCTCCACCATCACCCTCTCCTCCCCCTCCATACTACTATAAATCTCCACCTCCACCATCACCGGTTGTTAAGCCACCATACTATTATAAATCCCCACCTCCCCCATCACCCTCTCCTCCCCCTCCATACTACTATAAATCTCCACCTCCACCATCACCCTCTCCTCCCCCTCCATACTACTACAAATCTCCACCACCACCATCCCCATCACCGCCACCTCCATACTACTATAAATCTCCACCTCCACCATCACCGGTTGTTAAGCCACCATACTACTATAAATCCCCACCTCCCCCATCACCCTCTCCTCCCCCTCCATACTACTATAAATCTCCACCTCCATACTACTACCACTCTCCACCTCCACCATCACCAGTTGTTAAGCCACCATACTACTACAAATCTCCACCTCCACCATCACCCTCACCTCCCCCTCCATACTACTATAAATCTCCACCCCCACCTTCACCATCCCCTCCTCCTCCATACTATTATAAATCACCACCACCACCATCCCCATCACCGCCACCTCCATACTATTACAAATCCCCTCCACCTCCATCCCCATCTCCACCGCCTCCTTATTACTATCACAGTCCTCCTCCACCATCTCCCACTCCTCATCCTCCCTACTACTACAAATCCCCTCCACCACCAACGTCCTATCCTCCACCTCCTTACCACTATGTGAGCCCTCCACCACCTTCTCCATCTCCACCTCCACCATACTATTACAAATCACCACCTCCTCCCTCCCCAGCCCCCGCTCCAAAGTACATTTACAAATCACCTCCACCTCCAGCTTACATCTATTCTTCCCCACCTCCACCCATCTACAAGTAAGCTCGGATTGTGGAAGCACCATTCACCACAAATCATGTAAGTTCAGGATTCCAACATTGATCATAAGTAAAATTAGTTAATTATACGTGTATGAATTTTAGTAATGGAAATTCCCACTGAATTATTTTTTCAGGTTCTAGTTTTCATGGAGGAATAAAGGCAAGCTCCATTTGGAGTGAAGTGAAATATCTATCTTCCTGTCCAAGTTCTTTGAATAATAAAAGTCTGAATGTGTCATCTCTGGGCTACAATGTTTGTGATTCAGACCCGGTTGGTTCAATTTGTTTGATGGCCATCTTGCACGTCCTGATCTTATTGTGTTCAAGTGACGGACAAATGAAAAAGAGGAAGAGAGATTTAAAGTGTAAATGCCAAGTGAAAGTGAAAAAGTACAGTCCACTCTTAGAGATCTCTTAAATTTATTTGTTTATAGGCCGTCTATGATTGCTTTTCTATTTATTGTGGAATTTTTGTATTGTACCAGTTGTTGTGTTTGCAATAAGTAATAGTAATAAACCACCAAATTCAGGTTTCCTAACTTTCCTTTAAAATGAATGAATAAATAAGAAGTATAAAAAGTATGATACCACAACCCTTATATAACAAAACTACCTTAAGCTTATTCTCTTTACCTTAATCCTTACCTTAAACCTTAAACTCTGTTTCAAGACAACAATTTGAATACGAAAAACATATGTCACGCGTTGCAGACATTATTCATTACCAAGTTTTCAACTGTGTCAGAGTAAAAATTTCACATCCTACACTTCTGAAAATCCTCTTGTTATTATTCTTATGTTACCACAATTTTGGTTTCCTAATAACCATTTGCATTTATACCATTCTCGAGATATCAAATAGTACATCAGAAAGAGTCTCTGCCTGATGCCTATCAAACTCAATATCTGCCCACTATGATGATTCTTTAGAAGGCACCAGCTAAAGTTTCTGCATGTTTGAACTTTGCTCATAAACAGATAAGATAAACAAACAATTGACATAAATTATTTGGACTCAACACCAAATCACGTTTCCTTCTTGGAATCTTTGCTCATTTCTTTTGTAGTACGTACCAATTATTAATTATTAATTTAACTATAAGTCTTCTTCTTCTTCTAGCCATATCCAAGCAGGTCCCATTATCTAATTAAATAGCCCCCAATAATCTGATCAAATCCACATAACTGATTCGTGGACCCTTTCTTCCTTCTAATTCATGCAATTTCCCTAAAGTTACAAAAACTAATTTCACACTGCTACTAACAACCACAGCATCAGCATCTTAATTATTTCATTTACCATGTCACAAAATTTGAAGTTGTGATGATGACAAGTTCTAAGATTATTTAAATATGAATCAGTAGTTTGAATTTATATAAGCTATCACTAACGCATGATTTAGTTATGATTTGAATTAGTCATTGACAGATACTGATAATTTTTAACAGTATTAATTATCATCCTGAGTTGTATTAAGCTCAAATGTGTACCTAACAAAGGCAACTAAAAATTAAAGAAAGGAATTCACAAGCACTAATTATTGCTGTGTTTACAAGAAAACAAAAAAAGTGGTCTTCCAACTAATATAAGAGAAAGTGGCAACTTGCTATATAAAGGGAAACATAAAGATAGAAAAGGGTTGAAATGCTAATTTGTTATGGGTGCTGTCATGCATCAATTCTGATTAATCTAAATTTTTGAAGTTATATAAAACTACAAAGAGAACGATGGCGCACCGAACAATCATTATAAAGAAGAGGTCTACCCACTATTTGAGGAACTGCTCATCATCACTTAATGTAAAGAATAACTTTTTAATATTTTATAACTTTTCAAACTACTAATTAAATAAATGAGCATAAAATAATTTGTATGCTTGAACCAATAATGTTTTCTGAAAAAAAAAACACTATTGTGATGCTGATGTTTAATAAACAACTGTATTAAGAAATGGGTTTTTCAATTATCATTTTAAGAATTATTTGGTTGTTTTCAAGAGGGGTTTCTAGGAAGGAAAGGATGGGGTTGGGAAAGGATTAATTAAGTAACCTTTTGCTTTGGGGGTGTTTTTTTTTATCATCAACAATAATGAATAAATAAATATTGATCACTTTAGGGGTGATCCAACTCTTATACAACATACTAAAACAGTCGGCCAACATAATACTATCTAAACTACTCAAAAGTCATCTAAACTACTCTAAAACAAGAAGCTCCAGAACGAGAAACAAACCATAAGTTCAAGACACCAATCTGAATAAGAAAAACAAGCAGATGAAATTTTAAAGGAAATCCAAGATCAAACTTTCAATTGAGTTAGAGAAAACGTCTCTGAATGATGCGTCACTCCACCTTTAAAGATGACATTGTTCCTAAGACAGAAAATCTCACTAACCATCACAATTCAAACATTTTTCAAAATCAAATTAACAGAATTAGGTGCATTACACAGGTTGCTGGCAAGAAACTTGTATTTCCAAACAAAGGGAGTGACAAAATTTGTACTCTGTTGGTAGAAGAATGAAGTACTATATTCTTGCAGCTGTACATTTATCTAATAGATGCATGCACTGTTTTCCCAAGGTTGTTTCCATTTTCTGTCTGTATCACATATATTAAGCAAAATGTTCATTCTGCTGGATGCAGTATTATGCTGCAGAGATTCTGCTTTTGGCTTATTTTGTCTTATGAGCTTTGATTCTCTAAACCTTTTTGTAAAGAGTTGGAGAGCATACCTTAAATGCTTCAATTCTATTTATTTCATTCTTTCCCAATAAAAGAAAAGGAATTGTTCATGTGAGAAATATTGGAATCCTATTAAGGTATTTTTATAACCAATGTGAAGAAATTTGGTCTGTAGTTAATTTCAGTTAAGGTTTATTGTCATGGCTGATTTTGATTTTTACTCTTTGTAAACAACTGAAATAATTTACAACTAGCATTATGGATAATAATCTTACATTAGCATAGGATCCTATTGTCATTTTCACTTCTTCACACTACTATTGCAGCAAAATGGCATAATGTTGCAGTAGTTTGCACCATCTTAGTCTCTTAAAGATCCTTTTTTCTGTGCTCATGTGATGTATGACAGAAGATATGCTGCCACTGAAAAAGAGGTTCTGCTTCTTCATATTTCACAATCTTGTTGCACCTCATGAGGTGTGTGATTCAAAAAGTTATTACATATAAATACTAATTAATGGGATGAATTATATAATAATTAGATAATAATATTAGAATAAGGACTAGTGTTTAATCTCTAATTTTTTTCTTATTCTAAACATACATGTAACCATGTTTAGAAAGTTATTTGGTTTACGCAATAACTATAAGTGTGAAAAATTTAAACTACTTTTTCATCATATTTGGTTAAAGACAAAGTTTTATTGTTTAATCTGATACCATATGATGTTGTATATTTTTATCATTTACCTTCATCATCTTCACCCAATAGTAATGATAATAATATAGTAACCACATGAAATATTTTAATATTTTAATATTTGATATTTTATTGTTTAACTATTATATTATTTCACCTAGTTTTGTTTTGTTTTTAAAAGCAAAAAATTACAAAAACATATAGTGTAATTTTCGTAATGATAATAATTTAAAAAATAAATAAATACTTCAACATTACAATAAAATCATTAGAAACTAATTTTAAACCTAAAATAATTACTTACTATTTGACGATCACTTTATAAATTAAAATATTATTGGTATTTAAAGTAATTTTTATTATTAATAAAAATACATCATTACCAAAATTTTAGTTCCTTATTATTTATTAATCTTTTAAAGATCAAATTAAAATTTAAAATATTAATAGTTAAAATCTTGATCCTTAATTTAGATACTAATTTATAATTTATATTATTTTTTATTAATAATAAAATTAGTTTAAATACGAATAATTTTTTAGTTTCATTATCTAATTTAGTCTATTAATTATTATTTTTATCTTAAAATTTGGTTTGATGGTTTGTTACAGTAGAAGTTCATTTTTATTGAAGTTTGATTTGGTTCTACGTGTTATGTTTTAGAAATTTAATTTCTTAGCGTCACTTTGGTCATACGTGGTTCATTCAGATTGAGAGGCTATGAGCCCAATGGGCAAGCACCCATTTCCTCTAAGAATTATTTTTCCTGCACCCCTACGTTTTTCTTTCTGCACCCCATAATTTTAAAAATTCCAAAATTGATTTTGACCTTGACCCTTTATTTAGAAAAGGACACCGTGAAATGTGCTACGGACTCATTAATAATAGTATAAATTATTATGTTATACTCTAATCGATATGAATTATAAAAACGTTAAATCTCAGAAAAACTATTTAAAAAATATTAAAATTAAAATACCAACTCACTCAATGTATACTTTTTTATTATGAATAGAAATAGTTCAATCCTTGTTGGATTATAAACATTTTCCTGATTTTGAAAAATAAATAAGTAGCAAATGAATGAAGTGGAAGGGATTAATGGAACTGTAGGATGACAAAGACTAAATTAATAATTTACAAAATTAAAAACCAATTCAATAAATTGTTATTAATATAATGAATTGATGTTTTTGATTTTTTCATATAACAATTGGTGAAGTTCTGAGGTAGACAAGTTGTCGCCCAACAAACTTTGACACTTCTTCTCAGAACAAGTGGTAGACCATACATGCATCCTTATTCTAAACAAAAAAAAAACATCAAATGTTTCAAAAAAAAACTCAATATTATCCATACCGATGTGATAATGTCGTATTCAAAAAAAAAAAATTATACCAATTTGTTTTACACTAAAAAAAATCCAAACTTTCTTCAAATGGGAGTAAAATACTAAACTTTCCTTTTCTCTTGACCGAGTCAACTTTCTGAACCCACTTTGCTTGCAATGAAAAAATGTAATTTTTTTGACTTAATCGTTATGGGAAAGAAGATTGACTGATACAAAGTTGGAACAGATATGAAAAGAACCTGAACTGTTTACAGTGGTGTCACGTTATTACCATGAAAGTAGATTAAAACAAACCTCAAAAGGTTATTATTCTTCAATTCCCTTCACGTAAGTTGCAGTGTGGATACTGTGAATTTTCTTTGCTTTCAACTGGGACCTGTAGAAAGAGAAAATGACTGCAAACAAGAAAGACACCCTTTGGATTTCTCTTTCTCTCTCTCTCTCTCTTTCCCTCGTAATTTTATTTTTGAGACAACTCACAGAAGTCTTGCAAGTTGTAACCTTCAGTTTCTGGTTTCAGCCGACTAGTTTGATCAGGTTCCGTCTACCCAGATCTACTTTTGCCACAATTTATTCACTTTTTTCATTTCTTGGATCTATTGCATCTCTTGGGTATCCTTATTCTATCTCAATTTGAAGTCTTTCATGCCAAGCTTCTTCTGGGATCCCTTTTGATCTTCTTTGTTGCTTAGTTTCTCGTATAATTTGCTCCTTGCTTCTTCTTCTGGCTTACTATTTATAAAGATTTTATCTTTTATCGTTTCTTATAATTATTTGTTATCTTGGTATTTACGTTTAGTTATGATGGTGCCCCTCTTTAAGTTTTCAATGTTCTTTCCAATTCAACTTTGCTTGAAAGATTATATTATACAGTGTCCTATTTTTTTTTCCTCTGTGATTTTATTCATGGTCCTTTGTTTTATGTCTTTCCATGCTTTCTAGTACAATTTCGGATTGTCTGAACTTTGATTGCTGTTAGAAACGATGGGGATGAAGTGAAATTCATGAGGTTTGACCCTGCATAGCATTGTCATTTGCATGTTTGAGAATTTGGATTGATCTCTGAAAGTTCATGTAAGACTTATTTTCAGATAGTGATGTTGGTTCTTTCTCCGTAGTAGAATTTGGCATGCAACTATAGTTGAGTTCTGATGTTGCTTCCATGTCCAAACTCCCAAGTAGTAAAGGCTTACAATTTTACTTCTTATATATTTCATGCCCATTTGCCCTATTTGTTTAATCATATATTGTGCAGACATTGTACTTCTTGTTTCTTCTTTGATGAATTAGTCAACTCTAAATGATTGGTTTGGTTACTTTAAACTTCTATCTTAGTACAAGTAAAGAATACTGATTGGAAAATATATATTTTTCTTGAATTGTGCATGACAAATGTTTGAAATGGGCTTTATTTCTACTTGGCAGTTAAGCGTGGTTTTGGCAGGCTAATTCTGAAAACCGGCTAGAATGAAGAAGGCCATTGGTCAAACTGTTAGGGAACTGTGAGTCTAACTGTTTAGGGTGGTGTTTGTTACTATTTTTTAACTCAGCCCTATTTCATAATTCCTCACTATCTTCATTGTCCTTGCAGTAAAAGAGAAGTAAATAAGAAAGTGCTTAAAGTTCCTGGGATAGAACAGAAGGTAAATTTTGTTCGCTTAACATTTACTGTAAAACTGAATTGCATATAATATAACTCATTGCAAAGACAATGGTGTGAGGATTTATGTGAAGTCTGCAATCTGAATTTACTTTTCTAATATTTGCTCACAAAAGAAATTGTTTGTTGACTATCTTGGAGCTTACACATTATAATCTTACTGTGCAAATTTTAATTAGACTCGTCTCTCGTCTCTTCCAGATTCTTGATGCTACCAGCAATGAAGCCTGGGGTCCTCATGGATCACTTCTAGCAGATATTGCTCAGGCTACCAGAAATTAGTAAGCTTGAACTCATCATTTATGCTTGATATTGTATACAAATATCTCACTTTTGAGCTCCCTTGCAGTCATGAATACCAAATTATCATGGAAATAATCTGGAAGCGGATTAATGACACAGGCAAGAATTGGCGGCATGTCTATAAGGTTTGTGGAACTTTTTTATGTTTTAGATGGAATTACTCTTGGAATCTCTTTTTTCTTTTGTTTATTGTCATAACAACACTCTTCTGTTTTGACCTTCAATATGCATCCGTGAACTGAAGTACACTATTTATGAAATTTTCTCAATACTTATTTACAAACAACTAATGGTTCTTGCCTTTCAAGAACTCTGTCTAGTATGTTTATGCATTTATTTCTGATCATGCCCTCTTGGAAAAGAATGGCTCTTACATTTTTGTATTAAATGTTCAACAACAGGCTTTGACAGTATTAGAATATGTGGTGGCTAATGGGTCAGAGCGAGTCATAGAGGAGATTAGGGAGCATGCCCACCAAATATCGGTAATTTCCTGTCAATTGAAACATTTATAAACTGTTTAGTATTTTTCATTCAAACTATTAATATTATTGAAATGATCTAAAAATTAGAATGCAGCTTGATAATGTTGTAAATGTTCATATCAACAGACATTGTCCAATTTTCAATATATTGATTCCAGTGGAAGAGACCAGGGAAACAATGTCAGGAAGAAATCACAGAATCTCATTCTCCTTGTGAATGATAAAGAAAGAATCATAGAGGTTAGACAGAAGGCTGCTGCTAACAGGGACAAGTAATTCTCCTCTTATTAGTCTGTTTTTTTATATATATTTTGAACTTTGTTATTTTCCAGTTGCTATAAAAACTTATGTCTTCTGCCTTGCTGGGGAAGAAAATATATTTCTTTTCCCTGTATTTTGTAATATCCATCCATTGTGTATTTGAATTTCTTTTGGGTTTCTAGATCACAAATGTAAAATCACAGAGTATATTATGTAAATATGTATGTGGGTTAATCCGGAGGAGATATGTAATGTAATTGCCCAGCATGATTCACCAGGTTTCGCGCCAGTTCAACAGGTGGAATGTACAGGCCTGGTTCTCATTCTAGCAGTGGGGCTTATGGTGATAGATATGAAGATGATCGTTATAGAAGCAGGGAGGAAGATAGAAGTGATCATGGCTATGGCAGAGAAAGAGAGTGGGGCTATAGAGATGATGATCGGTATAGTCGTGAAGGAGATCGTTATGGCAGAGATAATGAGGAAAGCTACAGAAAAGATGGCTATAGGGATGATGAGTACCATAGAAGAAGTGTTGATGATGGCCAATATGGCTCAAGAAGCAGGAGCTCTGACAGAGATCATGATCATAATGTTGATGATGATGGTCAGCGTTCATCTGGGTACGTGCCTGAGATAGCCAAAAAAAAACATCTAACAAAATCTGAAATAGATAATGTTTTTATTTTTCATAATTATAGTTCTTGGGGTTCATTTGGTTTTGGATCTTAGACTCTTATTAGTTGTTATGATCTGTATATATATATATGCATATTAGATGTAAAAAACTTAGACTACTTCAAAAGACAAGTACACAGCATAATCCGTATTAGCTTTGATGTTAGGATTCATGGTTGCACAACATTCCTCTCTCATTCTGCTTACTCCATCCTTTTTTACAATGTTGTCTCAGAGGTAGCATTGCTAAAGCTGAAGCTCATTCAATGGAAGGAAGGTAAATCATCCCTCTCTCTCATATCACACACATATCCATGCATAATGGCCATTTAGCATTATTTTGGATGACCATATGCAATTCCATGGGCAGGTTAGAGCAGAAACTTTCTGAGCAAAATGTGGGTGCTCCTCCCAGTTATGAAGAAGCTCTTTCTCAAAGCCCTTTACACAATGAAAGGTATGAATTTAATAATACCGAGATTATCTATTCCAATTCCGAACATATTTGTTACTATATCACTTTGATTGAAGGGATGGGGGAATTTCAGCTGCAAAAGCCTCTTCTCCTGTAAGTGACAATCCTACACAAACAGCTGCTGCTGCCAGTACTGCAACATCTGGAAACCCAGAATCTAAGGCTTTTGATGAATTTGATCCTCGTGGTCATCCTGCATCAGGTGTGGCAAGTTCTTTGTTTTGAAAATTGAGTACACATGTTGAAGTTTATTATTTTTAATTGTCCTTTTTCTACTTCATGTCAGGTTCGACACTCACATATATGTATGTGTCCAATGAAATATATTTATAATTATCAACATATGATAGCAAATTTTTATTGTATGTTTCTTATTAGCTGCCCGAGCTCCTGCTAGTAATGTTGAACTGGACTTGTTCGGCTCCCTATCTGAACCATTCTCTTCAAATGCATTGGCTCCTGTGTCTTCTGCACCAGAAACAACAACCTCTCAAGGCAACACAAACCTTGATTCAACTGTGGCCTTTGCACCACCACCATCTGCTACTAATAATTTCAATACGGTAGGAATTTGCTTTTTTGTTTATACCTTGACTCTAAGAAAGTATTTGAATACGCTGTATTATTTAATAAGAATGAATTTTTGTGTATGGCTTGGAATGATTTTCTTGCATGCTTAGGTGGGTAGCTTCAACTTAAGAAATGTAGCGTATTAAATACTGTAACTTCTGTAAAACATTAATTTAATTTGTATCCTTTGACAAGAGTTCATCTCTGTTAATCCTGGTTTTTTGTTGGTTTAACTTTTGGCAGGTGTTTGAAGACCCATTTGGTGATTCACCGTTTAAGGCTCTTCCTTCTGCTGAAACTCCTCCACCTCAACCCCAGACTCATCAGAGTCGTGCACCATCCCAGCCAAGTGGTTCTAACACAGAATCAGTCTCTAACTTTGGGTTTGGAGACTCATTTTCTGCTCCGCCGAGAGATCGTGACACTCAGTCTTTGCCATTGAACTCCCAGTTTTTGTCATCATCACTGGAAACTGATATTCTTGCAGACATTCTTCCACTACCTGGGACAACCTCACGGCAGAACTTTTCAGCTCATCCTGATGCTCAGGCCTCATCCTCCTTTTCAGCTTCATCAGGGCAGATGGCATCACAATCTTTTTTTGCAGAGTCTGGCCAACATGCGCAGCAAGGGTTCTCAGCTGGAACCAGTCAACCTGCCACAGAGGCCGTATCAGTTCCTGGTGGCCAACTGCTACAACCCCTGTCATCGAATCCCACTAGTCAACGTACACAGCAACCCTTTCCATCTCATACTGATCAATCTGTGCCGTCAGTTAGTCATATATATGGTGGATTCCCTCCCCAGGCAGGTTCTATGACTGAAGGAGCTTCCAGCATGTTCCCTCAAACGCAAGGTGGACACATGAACCAGACCTATGAACAGAGATCTATGGCACTTATTCCTGCACACACGGCTCCCCAACTTCCAATGGGACAGAGTGCAAACTTTTTGTCTTCTCAATCCCCCATTGATCAAGCATCACAGTTTAACAGCGGGATCTTAATGGCACAACAGCAAGGACATGCTTTGCAGAATGCTGTTTCTCAACCATCCTCCAAGGACAAGTTTGAGACAAAATCCACAGTCTGGGCAGATACACTGAGCAGGGGCTTGGTTAATTTAAATATATCTGGACGTGAGTGTTGTGCTTATATACCTTCTCAGACTGTTTCCAACTTGTGGTCTTATCTGGATGAACACTGACTTCTCATGTTTTTCATTTGCAGCTAAAATAAACCCTTTAGCAAACATTGGAGTGGACTTTGATGCAATTAATAGGAAGGAGAAGAGGATGGAGAAGCCGACCACGACATCGGTAACATCAACTGTAACCATGGGTAAAGCTATGGGATCTGGTTCAGGCATGGGCCGGGTCGGTTCTGGTGCTTTTAGACCACCACCTACATCAAACCCAATGATGGGTATGGGCATGGGAAGCTACGGAGGTATGAACGCCCCTGTGGGTATGGGGATGAACATGAGGGGCATGGGGCAGATGCAGCCACCACCTGCACCTACTGGACTGCCTCCTGGATATACCATGCCTGGTAATTATAACTCCATGATGGGAACAGGTGGTGGTTATCCTCAGTATCCTTATGGCCTTGGTGGCTACCGACAAAATTGACCATTGCACCTGGATATCATTACCAATGTCAAACAGTGTGTGAGACTTATTGAGCATTATACTTAGATAGCAATATCAAAGTGTATGAGATTGATTGAGCATTATACCTGGAAGATAAGATAGCACGTCAATACCTCATTTGTGGCATCATCACTACCAGTGAATGGATCAAATAACCCTTCTTGGGTTATTACTTTTTGTTATTAACCCCAACACCAACCAGTGGTGCCATGTTTAATATGTTATCTTCCCTTTGCCTATTCTACATCCATGTTAAAATCATGAACTCAGCATTTAATAGTCTGCCCAACAGTTTTCCAATGTGTATCTACATCTGTTTGTGTATATATTAAAGAAAATTTCTTGCTTGAGGGATTGGACATTGAAGAAAAACTGATACCTTTTAACAGCTACTCCCGATAATGGAGATAAAAGAATGCATTCAAAATTGTCAGAGGGCAATCCCGAAACAATTAATTTCGTAAGTCATTTCCTATTCATTCTGAAATGGACTTTCCAAAATGTGTTTTTTACATTCCGGAACAGATAAATGGTGGCTCAAAACATTGATGGAGTGTACAAATATACATCCTTAATCAACCCAAATCTATCTTAAAATATTTTCTTTCTTCAAAGTAATTAAATTGTCACATTTAGCAAGCATTATTACTCACTGAATTTTAGAATCTAACAAATCCGTCCAAAACACTCAAATGTCCTTCTACACAAATTGAATCGAATTGAATGCTTCTTTTTTTGCAATGTCCATCTTTGAAGGAGACTCTTCCTCGTGCTTCTACTCTTCAAACACCTCTTAAGGTGTGCGTAGTTTTTTTGAGCTTCCAGCCCAGGTGCTGTTATTATGATTTACCTGAAGTAGTAGCTTCTTCATCATGTTGTCTTTGATTGGCATCTTCAGCAACATGAAGATGGTCTTGATTCTCATTTGTGTCACCACTGCAATCAGTTCAGCAAAAAGTTCGTATATTAGAGAAATCAAACTGCAGTAGGCATCTCACTCTACTCATGAGGAAAAGTTGAGAGCAGGATTGTGTGAACTACTGTGCAGTGATTCAGCATTAAAGAAAAGAAATTTATGCGTACAAAGTGTGAAATTACATACCCAGAATAGATAATAAGACCAACAACAACAGCACCAAAGGCCACATAGTACATCCAATCAACCTGGAAAGCAAAATTGGCACTTGAAATATTAGTACACTCTGCATGCCACTCATAATTTGATTGGGAAAAATAGCGTGATTCAAGGGTGATGTCAGACCTTCTCATGGTAAGCGAAAATGCGAATTAAGACAGCCCACATGTCGGAGGTTAATAGAGACAAATTTAACATAGTGGAACCATTGATCTGTGACAAAACAAAGAATATTATAAAATGTTAGTTCTAAAGCTAAACTGTAAGATGGTTTAACGCCATTTAACACTTCAATACTTTTAGTGAGGCAAGGGAGTATGAAACAAGTACTACGCAAGATTCTCAAGCACCTTCAAGGGTGAAATTTTTTTCACATTGCTAACAATTATTGAATAGTTTGATCCAAGAAATAAACTTAAGTGTAAAATTAATAGAAAAATATTCAATAAAAGAAGTAACAAAATCAAAAAATTACTTCCATCTAGTAACATACAATTTCAAGCTACAAAATCTGCAGAATCATTGTAGTTCGAATCCACACCTTAAGTAGGACAGGGACTAAAGAGTAAAACATAAACATAGCCACCGCAAA
The DNA here is from genome assembly GCF_051622355.1 of Phaseolus vulgaris. Taxonomy (NCBI): domain Eukaryota; kingdom Viridiplantae; phylum Streptophyta; class Magnoliopsida; order Fabales; family Fabaceae; genus Phaseolus; species Phaseolus vulgaris. The sequence continues at coordinate 549,695 of NC_143504.1, forward strand.
TCCGAAAAAAGGAAGCGCCTGCAATCACCATGGCAAGAAATGGTCATAAATAATAAATTGCAATGTTGCTAGAACATAAACAATTTGATGTACAAAAAACAGATAGTATTTAAGGGGATGCAGTAAAATGTAAAACAAAACTAGAGAATAGTCTATAATCATTAGGCCAGTTGTGAGAGGGGATGGTTCTAAATATTTACCCCTGATCTCAAGAGAAAGGGACACGTCACCATTCTTAGGAACAAATTCACTGTTTCATTCCATGATTGCAAACAAAAAGCAACTCAGGATTTTTTGGCTCTTCCAGACGTAAAGAGAAGGACCGTGTGAATGAAATCAAACATGTATGGACATCTGAGACAGACTCTTACAGCCTTGCAGACATCTTAAAATAAAGTGAAACTTTGCCAATTACTCAAATAATACTGTGCCAGTGTGAGTGTTATAATTGAGAGAGAGAGAGAGAGAGAGAGAGAGAGAACTTACTGCCTCAGCTGACCAGTGAATAGATTTGAGCTCATTGCGCTCAAGTATGCTTCTGTAGTACGTTTAAGACCAAAACAGGAAAAAGAGAACTAAGAATTTGATGAGGGTACTAAATACAAGTGTTTTCAACCTTTTTTTTACTTTCTGGATTCAAAAAGAAACTTTGATACCAAAATTATCTTTATCTCAGCTAATTGTAATTAATTTAAAAACTATCTATTTTAACATTTTCGTAGTCAATTCTAAATTAAAATTCCCAGTGCAATATGATAATGACATAGTTCGATTTATTTAACCAGAGTAAAGCAATTGCAATTAGACACTTCAGCTTTGCAACGGGTGAATGAAATGAAGATGTATAGAAAGTCCAAATCAATACAAATGTTATATTAAAAATGTTGGAATTAATGTTTGAGCACGTGTCATAAAATGGATTCCTCAATGCAAATTTAATAAAGCACAAGTTTGAAGACGAATAAACAGGTAGAAGAAGTTAAGAAAATTATTCAACAAAAGGATCTAAGTCTGCTCTTAATGAAATTAATTTCAAGGATACATTTGAATGGCACTGATAATGCCACCAAAGACACCCAACATTGCCATCAACTCAACTCTATCAGCATTTTTCACTAGAAACTCCTGTAATTGGAAAGAAATAACAATACCAAAAGAGATTACTCATAATGAAATACTAAGTGTGGATGAATCATGTGGGAGCATCTCAATTAGCTCAAATGCATTATATTCTTACTTTGCTGTCGAGATCTCAGATTCAAGCTGACTTGAAAATTTGGATCAATAAGATAAGATTTTCAACATGAGTATATGCACATAGTATTGCAAAATGTGTTAAAAGCAGAAGTGCAATCAGTTTACCTCACTGACGTTGCTGACAGCATACAGTGTAGCACCAGCAATAACAAGAAGATCCCCTGTACGAGGGTTGCTTCCACCTATAGCATGTGTACATACGATTAGACAATTACCATAAGGAGAAAGATATGCTTTACTAATGACAAATGACAAGATCAACATGTACGAAAACAAATCTGAAGAACAAAGACACTGAACACCCAACTCTATCTTTCTGAATGTGCCTGTGTAATGTTGGTGTTTACACATGCACAAGATATAGGGATCAATCTCAGAAATTATAAGCCACCAACCTGCTCGATCGCCTGCATGGACATCTGAAAATACAACCAGGACAAGGCCAGCAAGGCAAACAAGTACGCCGGTTATCTTTATGAATCTATATCTTGTTTTCAAGAAAATCCACGTAAAAAGCATGACGCATGGGATGGACCAGCAGTCAAGCAGCATCACACTTGTTAGTGATGTGTATTGATACGCCTTCACAACTGTTCATTAGATGAGAATTAGCATGTAAGTCACCAAAGTAAAATGATGCAACTCAATAGGTAACTTGCTTCAATAGAACATATATGAATTGTCCAACACTAAATGTAATAGAAACAAAACATTAAAGTTATACTGAAGTAATGTAAATTTGGAAAATTAAGTGATACAGGCTTGAGCAGATTGAATACAAATATATTAATTTCAATTTTCAACAATGTTCTCCAAGTACTTACTATGTCTATGCCATCAGAAACACTTACCAAGAAAATTTGCTTCAACATCAACCAAGCCAAGAAGTATGTAATAATACCATTTTGCCTGCACCAATACCGATGGATAAGTGAAATTATCTTTAAATGTTCAATGCTCATAAGAGAATAGAGTAAAAAGAGAATATCAGTATATCTTTTAAAGGAAGTAGTCTCGCACCCTCTCTTGGAGGTTTCTTTTAAACAGACGAAGAAGTTAATGAATATTAAGTAAAAACAGTATAATAACATTAAGCGTGGTAGTTTATATCTCCATTGTCAAAATTTGTAGATAGGTAGGATCATGCAAAATAGATGGAACATTTTAATACTGGCTAGAGATATCACTGATCCACAATATACTTATGAAAAACAGAAATAGAAGATTCATTGACATTTGAGACACCATTCTTCTCCAACATTCTTTTTACTCTAATTCTATGTGAACAACGCTTTTTACTTATACAAATACCCATCTATTTCAGCAACATTATAGTCACCTACGGATCTATACAGTGATACATCAACACTTATCTTTACAAACTCCAAAACAACCAAATGGCTCTGCAAATTCGTTGTTTCTTTCTGTCCCCTTCAAGTGATGTTCATAAAGCATCCCTTTCTTATGATGAAAGTAATAATAAACACACCACCAATATCAAACCTTGTGTCACGTGATGTTCATCATTCACAAATGACAGCACAGTATGAAAGCACAGATAAATTTTAGGCATACAAGCGACACTACCAATAGTTTCCTGTCATCTAATGAAATCACCAGCTTAAAATGAGATGAAGCAAATATGCACAAATTAGATAAAAGAATGTTTCGAATAATCTTCCTTTAATTTCAGACAAAAGAAACAAAAATTACAGATATTAATTATCTAAGGCACAACATCATGCATTGCAAATAAATGAAAGCCCTGATCTATAACCTTAAGTGCTTCCCTTCTGTACACAAGAATGCTCCCGTAGACAATTGCCAAAAACACGTAGTTCAAAAACGACTGTGAAGTTGGTGCATTAATCCCTGTAACAATACAATACAAAGATAACACTTTTTAGAACTGAATAAAATCAATATAAGTAGGGTGATTGAAGAACATAACATGCAAATGAAATTTAGAAAACAAAACCCACTGATCAAAAGACACGTTTACAAAACTCCTAAAGAAAATCAAGCCAATCCAAAAATGTTCATTAACAGATGACTTCCGTTGACTAACAACTAAGAACCAACAATAGATAAAATAAAAGAGAGAATTTCGGTGAATCGTAGGAGAATGCAGCCAAACCTTTTTTGGGCAATTCAGAAGAGGTGAAACCAGTGGAAGTGATCAGAAGAGAGAGAAACTGTCCCAACCCAAGACCTATTAACGTGTTTTTGTTCTTGAATTGGTCGAAAGTAAGCATCTTTTCCTTTGCCCGGGAAAAAAAAGAAGTCCAAATGTAAGATAGAATGTGAAGTTTAGCTAACACCCTTTTGCAGACACTCTACTATGCACCATTTAAGGATGTTCCAAAGAACATGGTTTGCAGAGGAAGTAGAAAAACACAACACTTGTGTTTGGGTGAAATCAGAAACAGCAATTTGCGGAGTTTACAATCGATTAGGGTTGTAGTGTCGTGATAATTCAGTTTAATCTAATTTTTATACAACTCAATTAAATTAATGTTTACGTTTTTTATTCACCTACTTACCCAGTCTAAGTCAACTTAATTATAATTAGTTTAAATCAGTCAAATCATTTATTAAAAAGATACTTCAAAATAAATAATACTATTATATTTTTTTAACAATTATCAAATAATTATTCTCACCTAATATTGTTATTTTTAGGTTTAATTATCTTTTTCGTCCCTATAATTATAGTCAATAGTCAATTTGGTACATTGGTTTTTAAAAAATTCAATTTGATCCCTAAGTTTTTTAAAATGTATTTAAAATGATCCTTTCTGTTAAATATCTGATTTAAGTGGTGCTTATGTGGCAGACACGTGTAAGTTACGTGGATGGTGCTTACATGACTTTAGAGAATACTGAATTAGAGTTTAGGTTATTCAAATTGGGGATTTCAAATTTCTGATTTAGGGTTTCTAATACGAGGATTGTTCCCCTGATTGGATTCTGTGGTGCGCTTCCCTGCTTCGATTCCATTCGGAGGTGTCCCCTCATTCGATTTTTTTAGATGGCGTAAGCATGGGATACAGAATCGAAGGTTCGTGATTTTTTCTTAAAAAAACATTTTAGTAAATTAAATATATATATATATATATAAAAGTTTATATAAATCTTTATTCACGTAAAGATTGATGGATGTTTATTATTATAGGTGGAAATAAATTTGTTGTTATTATAATCGTTTGTATGAGAATTAAATGAAAGAGAAATAGAATATAGTGGTTTAAATAAAATGAATATGATTGGTTTGTGATGATGTTTAGTTTTGGGCTTTCTGCTAAACCCATGTTCTTCTTTCCTGTTAGTTTTGGTGTAAAAAATTCAAAATAAAAATTAATTAATTTGATAATTTTTGTTGTTACGTGTATGATGACAAATAATTTTGTGGATGTTAAAAAATCGAAAGAGGTTTTTAAGGTGTTTAATAATACATGGGAAGTGCAAGAATATTTGAAATGATTATTAAAAAATATACAGTTTTAATTTTTTTAAGTATACTTTTATATATATGTTGAGAATTTAATATTTTACTTTAATTATAATTATTATTTAGTTTGTATTATTTTGAATAATCTCTTATTTGCTTAATTAAAAAGATAACAAAATTAAATGGAGACATATAAGATCTTTGGATGAATTATTAGACGCATATTTCATAATTAAATTTTCTTGAATTGATTGATACATCTTTTTTCCCATATTACTTTCACAAATTTTTCTTATTAAAAAAAACTTAAAAAATATAAGTTTAACATAATTATGTTACCAGTAATAATAATAATAATAATAATAATATAAATTTTAAAAAAATTATTCTATATTTCATTCATTTTACATACAAACCATTATAATAATAACACATTTAATTCTCAATTATATTACAAAAACAATATTTTTTACCCTTAAACAATTTTTTATTTTGTCAATCGAATTAAAATTTAAAGCATTTTATTTATTTGTTTTAAAAATTTGATTTTTATACACCATTTTTTCTCTTTAATTCACATATATACATTCTACTTTATATTTTAACTCATTTATATTTCTTATTCTATCTTTTAAAACCCTTTCAGAATTTAACGTCACCAATAATAAGAATCTACAATATTTTATTTTTCTTTTATCCTTTATTCATATCCTATAAAAACTGTTATAATAATAACAATTTTGTAAAATTTCATATTATTTTTAAAAAATAAATAATATTACAATAACAATTTTCACCCTTAAATTATTTTTTATTTTGTTCCTTCTCATAAACCAATTAATTTTAATCTAAACATTTTTAGTTATTTATTTTAAATTTCTCTTGCACATAATAATCCCTTTCGTCAATATAAATATAGATCCACTCTATTTTTCCATTCATTTTATATTGTTTTTTTAGATTCCTTTCAACAAAATTCCACAAATAATAATAAATATCCACAAAATTTTAAAATTGTCTTATATTTTCTAATTTGTAAATTTGTTATAAATCTCAATTATAGCCCATTTACATAGTTATTTATAATAATCTTTGCATTCATTATGCATGAACAAAGTAGGTTTATAGTTATGCATGACTGAATGAACAAAGTATGTTTATAATTATGCATGACAGTGGTACTGATTAACACTGAGTGATCAATTTACGAAAAAAAATATATACTAGTAGGGTATCTAACTAAAATCTCATATGCTACGTGATTTTCTCTTCTCTTCGTTGATGTTTATCTGCAATGGTACAAGACAAAGAAAAAAAAATACATATACTAGTAGGGTATCTAACTAAAATCTCATATGCTACGTGATTTTATCTTCTCTTCGTTGATGTTTATCTGCAATGGTACAAGACAAAGAAAAAAAAAATACATATACTAGTAGGGTATCTAACTAAAATTCGATATGCTATGTGATTTTCTCTTCTCTTCGTTTATGTTTATCTGCAATGGTGCAAGACAAAGAAAAAAAATACATATACTAGTAGGGTATCTAACTAAAATCCCATATGCTACGTGATTTTCTCTTCTCTTCGTTTATGTTTATCTGCAATGGTGCAAGACAAAGAAAACCAGATCCTTTTCTCTTTCCATGTCCCTTCCACCACACCTTTATGCATGAGTTGGATACACTTATCTATATGAACAAACTCCCTTAATCCAAACATAATGTAAACACGATAATTTAGAAAATAAATTTTTCCAAAGTATACTTGATTACTTTTTGTTCAGTATTTCTTCATAAGAGTAACATTAGAAGAAAAAATTCTTCATTTTAAGGTGAAAAATATGATATTTATGTGTAAGTATGAATATATATATTTGTAAAATTAAAAAAAAAAAGTGAATTTGAAGTATTAGTATAAAGAAAAATGTTTGATGAGAAAAAAAGGTTGGTGAGATAAGAAAGAGATAGGGCATGATGTCCATAGATCTAAGATTATATATATACGGAAGAGAGAGAAGATACGTACCAATCCCATTTACCCTAATCTTCCTTCCTTCATTCCTTCTTCACGCTGTTGCTCTTCTTCTTCTTCCTCTTCCCACTGCCACACCCAAATCTTAGGGTTAGGGTTTCAGCTCTCACCAACTGTCACTCGATCTGTTCTCTGCTACCTCGCCATGGATCATCGCAAGAGGGGGAGGTCTGAAGCTACCTTCAATGTCAATGGCGGCGCCAAGAAATTCAGGCCAGGTTTGTTTCTACTCCTTCATCACTTACCGTATTCTCCTCTTCTTTCTGCTTACCACTTACGTAATTCCAATCTGCTTTCACTTTTATCGTGCTTTTGCTCTTTACTGTTCATCAATCTTTCCAACACGCGCTGCCCGTATTTTGTTCTGTTTTGTTTTCATCTGCGCGCCATTCACAAGTGTTAAAAAATGCTAGGCCAATTTCGCTCCCGGTTCCATCGTTCTTTTCTTTAAAAAAACATTTATTGTTGCATATTGTTAATGTTTTCAACGAGATGTTTGTTTGAAACAGTTAAAATTTCATGTTCTCGTACAGATGCAGTTTTGTTAATATTTTTACAGATAAAATTTCATTATCACATCAATTTACGTTCTGTCCTGGTAATATGTATGAGATGTTGAATTATTGTCTCGTGCACCTTCTCCGAAAACACTCGGTATACGTAGGCTTAAATGAGCTAATATTGGTCAAATAATAAGAATAAATGGTTATTGGATATTATCCAAGTTGAATCATAAAAGATCAATGGAATTTTAACTGAGAGAACTTAATTAATGTTCTGTAACAGAAACGGACTCCTTTCCAACTGGTTTAGGAAGCAAATCGAAGCCATGCACAAAGTTTTTCAGGTTCAAATCTTTAACTTATCTAAAATAAAAATTGAATGCACTTTCGTATATGTATAAATTTTCTAATGTTTTAGATAAAATTGATACACAGTCTCTTCAAGCTGAATCCATATGATTTGACTAATGAATTGGGTAATTAAAGCTGTGATACAGGTCCTACTTCTAATTATGATAACAAGAGTATGAACAGAAATTGTTGATTCTCAAGAATGATCAGTTCTATTAAGTGCTTCCTGGGAAATATATAATTGAAAGCAAGGGGTGTGATGCCAACCACTGAAATGGATAGAGCAGTACATGGCCTAAGACACATATATCTATCAATACACTAACAACACACTTCTTTCTTATTTTTGTATGGAATTGTTGAATTACCTGATTTTCAATTGATCTCTATTATGCAATGATGATAATGTGGTTCTTGTGTTGACTATACTGCTTAGCTGATGTATGCTGTTGTGCAATTGTTTGATATATTACTCTCGAGGCTGATACATGCTGTATTTTTGTCGCCTTAATAATATTGAAGTCTGAGGACTTCTTCCATTTGGTTTTGAATGCGTCAATTTGAAGATTAACCATGGCTTGGAAAAGTAATGCCTAATAATATTATAGAGTTTGTAACCATGGAAACTGGAATGGCTTTAGATTTCTAGGAAAAGCATTGTGATAATTTGAAAGTGCTGAAATCTAGAAAGAGAATAAAGAAAATAATCTTCAAAAAATTTGATCATATCGCCACATAACTCATTTTTTTATAATTTTCAGATAATTTTTTGTGTGCAGATGTGTAATTATTCAGAATAGTCTTCCAAATACCATAATGTCTTGTATTGCCGAACACAGTTAGCCCTAATATACTCCAAATGTATACAGAAGTCATGATGTCTTCCATTAGCAATTCTTTTCTTTTGAAAATACTTCCAACTGTTATATTCCAAATAATAGGACTTTAAATACTCTGCAAGGTATTGCACCTTCCTATTTTCCATTAACTTATCTTCAAAATCTTTTCTAGACCGGCATTGGTGTTGTCGTGTATTTATTCTAAATCTTATTTAATCAGAATTCATCCGTGCGCAGATCAGTCATATTCTTTATCACGTCCTCTCGATCGAGAGCAATCTTTTGTTGTATGCTTAGTTTTACAATACATATTCTGTACCTGATTTTTTATTTATTTGTAAAAATAGCTATTTTACAATACATACCATACCAATATTTGTAAAATATTAGGATTAAGCCTTTTACCTGTTTTTTTGGGCCCAAAGAGGAAGCTTTACTAATATTTGTATTTATGAACCATTAAAAATTGTGATGTTGTCATCTTTACTCATTTGCTCTCTGCTTTAGAAGATACAGATATCTGCTGGGAGTGTTTGTTATCTGTCTAGCAAGTTAGAAGCCTTGCATGCCTTGGTAGTCTATACTATTGTATATGATTGCTTGTTTACATTAGAAGTTTGATCCCTGACACTCTGTTTGGTTAGAAATGGAGTGGAAGGAAATAAAAAATAGGGAGATTGGATTGAAATATCAAATTTCCACTATTTGTAAATTTCTCTTTTTTAAGTGTTTTCTTGGTAAATTTGTCTTGATGTTCTTGTATACTCATTAATCTGTGTTTTTATCTATTTACTCGTGAGTTTTCCACTCTCTTGTTTTCTTTGTTCCATCTGTCTATGTTCTCTGTTTGTCTTGTCTCTGGTCTGAGTTCTTAGATGTGTTCACATATCCTCGTTAATCTGTGTTTTCATCTGTTTTCCCAGGAGTTTTTGCCTCTCTTGTTTTCTTTGTTCAATCAGTATATGTTCTCTGTTTAGTTTCTCTCTGGTTTGAATCTTAGATATACCTTTTGGTCAACGATACTGACCGAAATTATTCACTCCTTTTTTTCTCCATTTTTTGTTAGTTAGCCATGACATTTTTTGTTACTAATTTACTTGTATGATTGCTTAAGAGAAAAGATCTATAACTTCTTATTGTTAATTATGAACATGTCAAGATTTAAGTATTTTTGAAAATTTGTATGTTTTTAGTATGAATTATATCAAATGTACAAGAAACTTTAACAATGCAAGTCATTTGTTATGCACTGTGATGCTATTGTGTTTTTGGGGACAACTGTTACAGTTTACTTTCCAGGATTGGTAGTTGTGTCTTCTCTCTATTCTGTACTGTTGCTTCTAAGTCAGTCTAAGTGACCACGGTGAATGTTTTTGTTGTTCACTTGTTGAAAGAATAGCAGATAAACATTACATGTAACATAGAAAAGGGATGTATGTGTAGATTACTTACGAAGAAGGAATAAGACTATGACTTGGGATGTTTTCATAAAATTCATGCAACCGTGTTACATGGATCTGGGATTTTCCATTATTTTCTTCTAATGTGTATTCTTAATGTTCATTCATTTGGTAATTTGATGTTTATAGCCTCTATATGTTTGTTACCTCGACTATGAGAAATCAGATTGAGCATTGAGTTAGTGCTGAATCTTATTATTTTAGACTTCAAAATTATTTATGATTTCTATATTACTGTTAATTAGATATGCCATGCTATAGTTTGTTACGTATGATTTCTTTTCTCATAAGATGCGCTCTAATTTCTAAGCTTATTTGTCCTTGATAATCATGTTCCTTGCATTATTCTCTTATTGTCATTAGAATAATTTGCCATCTTATTTATGATATACTTTACCAGTCTGAACTGAACCTTTTTTTCTTCTCCCGTACTGTCATTTGGTATTCAATATTGTTTGTTACTTCGGTCATCCATCATTAGTATTTTCACGGCTAAAAATTCCCAGATAATGTTATATTATATTTGCTTAACTAGAGGAAGATGATGTTAATTATGAAAATTTAAAAAATGGCATTAGTTTTGTAAGGGAAAGCATTCTTGATACATTTTAAATGAATCATCTTAATTCTTAAAAGATGCTACTTTGTTGTATATCATTTGTCTGACTTTTTAGCTTCTAATTTTCAGTTCATACTTCATAGAATGAATTAGCATTTTACTGAGGTCCCGGAATCTTACTAGTTGATTATATGATAACCTCATGTCGTCTTCTTTCCTCTATAATGCAGCACCTCTGGCTGTCCATTCGGTGAAGGATGTCATTTCCTGCATTACGTTCCCGGTGGCTTCAAAGCAGTCTCTCAGTTGATCAATGTTGGTAGCGATCCTGCCATCCCTCATGCTGGTAGAAATCCTATTCTACCATCCTTCCCTGACGGGTCTTCTCCTCCAGTTGTTAAGACCCGATTGTGCAACAAGTTTAATACGGCTGAGGGTTGCAAATTTGGTGACAAATGTCACTTTGCCCATGGTGAGTGGGAGCTCGGCAGGCCCACGGCACCATCATATGAAGATCCCCGAGTTATGGGACAAATGCCAAACAGCAGGATAGGTGGACGTGGCGAGCCCCCATTTCCAGGTCACGGTGCAGCCGCCAGCTTTGGAGCCTCTGCCACTGCAAAAATCAGTATCAATGCTTCACTAGCTGGAGCAGTGATTGGAAAAAGTGGTGTGAACTCAAAGCAAATTTGTCGTGTAACAGGAGCTAAACTTGCCGTAAGGGATCATGACACGGATTCTAACCTCAGAAACATCGAGCTTGAAGGTAGTCTCGATCAGATAAAGCAAGCCAGTGCCATGGTACACGAACTTATTTTAAATATTAGTGCTGCCTCTGGGCCTCCAATTAAAAGCTTTTCTACACAGAATTCTGCCCCCACAAGCAACTTCAAGACCAAGCTCTGCGAAAACTTCACTAAAGGTTCCTGCACTTTTGGGGAAAGGTGTCACTTCGCACATGGAACTGATGATTTGCGCAAGACTGGAATGTGATACTGTTATAATATAGTTTAAGTGGTTTTAGTGAGGAAGGATTGAATTGTGCAAAATTTTCTAGTTTTTCAATTTTTTTTTCAATCAGCTTCTAATTTGCTACATGATAACTAATGGTGAGTCTTACCACAGCTTCTGAAATTCGATTGCCTCTCACTATCACTCTTTCATATTTCATAATTTTCACTTTCTTCCTCTTGCCCTTCCACTCTTCCCTGTTTAATTCCCTGTACTAAATATATTTTTCAGTATTAGTGTTACTTTAATCTGTTAATTTTAGTATAATAGCAATCCTAATCTTCTTGCTTATATGAATAAAAGAAAACAAAGTAATTTAAAAAATAACTTTAAGAAAAATTATTTTTATTTAATATAAAGTGACTTTTTTAGTGTAGATATTTTACCTTTTAATGTGAATATGTAAAATTATTTTAATTATTTTCTTCTATTTTATCTCCTCAAAACCCTCAATCTTATACTTTTTATAATTTCTAAGTTTTATATTCTAACTTCCCATATGCTTTTTTTTTAACATAAGTAACACGATATTTTGATCTGAAATTTTAATTATTTATGACATTGTATAAGATAAACGTAATATATCGCAACAAAGCATTTTTTTTTATAATCGGGAAGGCTATATTCTCGTATTTCCACAAAAATGATTTTGTAGGAAGCGTATTAAAAAAACATGGCCAATAAAAAGAGAGAAATCACAATTTCGAATCTCAAAAAATTAAGAAAATTGTGTGTATCAAACATCCCCAAAAGTAAATTGATTATTTGTGTTAAAAGCATATTTGTAATATTTTATTATTTCAATTTTTTTAGGAAATTCTAATGAAATTAAAAACTACATTAAAAACTACTTTAATATTCGATGACTGACAGCTGGATTAATGAAATGAGAGAATTGAAAAGAATTAACTTTTGATATTTTTTTTAAAAAAACTTGCTTTATTATGTTACATATATACTTATTTATAACATTAAAATAGCTATTTGTGTACAAATTAAAAAAAAAGTTGTAGGATAAAATCGTATTAAAAAATATATCTTAAATATAATTCAATATCATAAAATTGATTTATAAGAAAATTTACATTCATTTATATATTATAAAATATTTTAATTTCTAGTTAATGTAAGTTACAATTCATACTTAAAATTATATATTAATGGGTGGTATTTAAAAAATGAAAAATCTAACAATTTTCGTTAAAATAAGTTCAACAACTTTTGTTTGGATAAGTTTTAGATACTCTAATAATAAAATCAGCTTATGAATTACATGAGTAAAAGACATTAAATGTGGTATTCTTCCATAATGAATAAAACTTTTGTAGTAATTAAATAGCTGTCGAACTTGCTTCATTGGCACATACACATCAGACAGAGTGGTTTTGTGATGAATTTGCAATGTTGAAGGTGTGATGTGAGAAGACGCAACCATGACAGCTTAGTCTGTCATGAAGATGTTCTTGCACATGTCTTTGGCTCCTTAACTGAATGATTTGCCTCCATGCCATGGCATTTGGCAGCACCACTGCCAAGAGAAGATGATACATTCTTGCATTATAATTGCCCTCATGTCTCCTTCTTTCTTATAATTCTCTTTCAAACACTTCAAATGTCAAGCATAACATATTGTCTTCAAATGAATTTGATCTGCATCTGATCATCAAATAATACAAAACACATGAAAAGAAGATGCAGTAAAAATGCAGTAGAAGGTGATGTTGATGATGATGAATGGAAGAAAACAATGAGTGAGTGATTAATTTGACAGGAGACAGGAGTATTTAATAGTGTTGTTACATGTTAGAGTGTGTGTCTTTTCAAACTGTGTTCAAATGCATTATGCTTCTTCTCTTTCATGATGAAGATGAAACATGAGGTGGAACAGTATCAGCCACTGCTTCTAAACCTAAATATTGGCCAAACAAAATATGTGGATGTAATATTTATATTTATATATTTTTAATAAATCTTATGACTTTTCTATCAGTAAAAAAATAATAAATAAAACAATTTAAATATGGTTCCATCCTTATATAAACAATGAAAATAAAACACATCTAACAAATTCACACTAAAAAAAAACCAAAGTACTAATAGAATCTACTTCAATTTAGACCAACTACCTAAATCTTAAACCCTAAACCTTAAACCCCAAACTCTAAACATGTTAATGATTTTGATCTTTCTCTTCTTGCAAATGTTTTAACTAGGATCTATTCTCTTTTATGTCTTCCTTTAAATTAAACTTTAATATTTAAAATAAATTGCGAATAATTAAAATAAATTTAAACAGTCAATTAAACTATCAACTTTATATACTTAAAAATGATTATTTATTATGAATTCTTACAAGTTCCAATTTAATTGGAATACAATGATAGGATAATTGTTTTATTATATTATTATTCAATTATTATTATGAGAAAATCATCAAACAAAAATCAATTTTAGTTAGTGATAAAAAAATAATTAATTTCTATATGAATTAAATTAGATATTATATTAGAGACTACAGACATTATTGACATCTAATTTATTCAATATAACACTTAATTATTTTATCTCTAAAATTGATGTCTATTTAGTGATTTTATAGTAGTGTCAACAATCTCTTTGAGTATTCCTTATTTGTCTTAAACTCTTTCATCTTTTGCCTCTCAAATTTTCTTATCAAAATTAGAAACTTTTGTGGCTCGAAACTTTTTGTCTTTTTCTTAATTTCCTAACAAATAATCCCAAATTCATTTGGAATATCATTTGTGAAAAAACAAACAAACATGACTTTGCTTTCTTTCTACATTTTGATTTGGATCGTGGTGTTATTAGACAACAAATGTAATCCTCTTCTACAACTTCTCATAGATATATAGCCTCTTTAGATAAATTTGCATTCTTACAATCTATAAATCATATTTTTCATTAAAGAGTGAAATAAACTACTTGTAATTTTTTCTTCTTCTTACATTCTATATGTCCCATAAGAATGATAACTCTAATGTCATTGTTGAAATTTTTAGGATTTTAAGTGTTTTATATAAAAACTTATGATTTATTTTATTTGTATACTTATATATACAACAAAATGTAACATAATATCAAATTTTCACCAATGAAAACACCTCAAATTTAAAAGTAAATGCTAATATTATATAAAATTACCTAGTTTTATAACTTTTGAAAAACATACTTATAAAACAATTAGTAGTGGTTGTATATTTACATTCACTATTTAGGACTAATATAGATATTTCTTTGAAATAACTACTTAAATTGTTAATATAATTGTTTATGAGAAAATTTAATTTATAGGAGATAAATTTCATTATACACTACTATTAGGGTTTAGGGTTATTAAATAGAAAACAATTTAAAGATAAAATAATTAATTGTTATATTAACAAAATTAAATACTATTTTAAATATTAAAAAAATTATTGATTTCTAAATTAGTTTATATTATTTATAAATAGTTTCTAAATTGATATCTAATTAGTTACAAAGATTTTAACTACCAAATTCTAAATTTTTCTAAATTTGATAGAAAAACATAAATGAAAACATGGTATTTATAAATGATATATATTTATTAATTGTAAATGTACATGATTAATTAAGCTAAGGTATAAATGGATAATCTAAGCAGCAATTAACAAATCACTGGCTCAGAATCCATATCCTTTGAACCAAAATTAATGACAAACAGAAGCCTAACACAGTGTATGATGCAGCTCTTATTGACTCAATACAATAATGGTTGGGAGAGAAAATAAATACTCAGCACACTTGCATTGCACAACTTCAAACTCTCAAACCTTGCTATTTACATCTTCCTGTTCTTGCTCTTGTTCTTCCATGTCACTATCTTCAACATTGATGTTCTTGTACCACTTGGCACACAACAAGTACAGCACAAAGTCAAAGGCTGCAAGCCCTGCAAGCAGAAAGAAGAACCTATCCATGTGCCCTGTGTTCAAGTTCTCAGGAATCCAACCTTTGTTTTGGCCCCTTGCTGTTATGATCATCACCATGTTCACCAGCATGCTGCTCACATAGTTTCCAAGAGAAATTGAAGCCATGCAAAGTGAGCTCCCAAAGCTCTTTATTCCATCAGGGGCTTGTCCATTGAAGAACTCCAATTGACCAACATACATGAAAACTTCTGAAGCACCAACCAAAACATACTGTGGAATTTGCCAAAATATGCTCAATGAACTAGTCTTTTGGCCATGAATTATCCGTTTGAGCCTTGCAATCTCTGTGGCACCAGATGCAACCATTGCCAACATGCCAATAACTAGCCCAATTCCCATTCTTTGAAGCTCACTTAGACCCTTTGGATTCCCACTCAGTTTTCCAGCAAATGGAACAAGGATTTGGCGATAGATTCCAGTGCACACAAGAACACTGCAGATGTCAAATGCAGACATGCTTGCTGCAGGCAAATGGAAACTTCCTATGTAGGAGTTCATCACATCTCCTTGCTCAACAAACAGAGAAGCCATTTGTGTAAACACTACTGAGTAGATAATGGTGCATAGCCAAACTGGTAACATTCTTAACAAGCATTTGGCTTCCTCCACCTGTGTCACAGTGCAAAGCCTCCATGGATTTTTTGAACTTAGCTCCTCGTTCTCTTTGATTGTTGCTGCCTTGTCCATGAATCTTTCCAACATCAAGAACAAATCACAGATATAAGTTTCAATACAATTCACAGTTATGGTTATCAAGTAGGTGTACTAATTCAATCAACACAACTAGGTGTTAAAAAACACAGCATAATATTTTCTTCCATTTCATATGGAAAAATCAAGCATCAAGAACAACTTTCCCAGAAAGAATGTACTTTAAGCCTATTCTTGTTAGGATAGATTTTAAAATAGCTCTGATATCCTATTATGAAATTGACTTTAAACTTAATTCAACTCTCGTAAAATCGACTTATGAAGTGAGGTTTGCATACACTTATAAAGAATGAATTATCCGATCTCCAAACATGTAGAGTTGAGTTCTTGATTTGGTCCAGATGTTACTTTTTACAAAAGAAAACAAAATTTGTAATCATAACTTGTTATTAAATCTCAATGCTTACTTAAAATCATCTGTGTGCCGAATCTTTCTGCTGCCTTTTATAGCAGATTTTGCACCATCGACCTCAAAAAGTTCTTCTGCCTTTGCTGGAGCAGCCTTCCATTTCCTAAAAACAGCAGCAAATACCTGAGCAATCCTCACCACTGGGTTTCCACATGGCTTCACATATCTATATCTTGGAGTTCCCAGTAAGAAAGCCAAAAAGGCTATGACAGCAGAGACCAAAGATACCAAGAAACCCATTGTCCACTTCCCTGTATCCTCGTAGTAGACCAGCACAGTGTTGGAAAACAAAGAACCAACATTGAGGGCAAAGTAAAAGTAGCAGAAGAAAGCTACTTTTGCATTTTTCTCGTTTGGATTTTTCTCATTGTATTGGTCAGCACCAAATGTTGCTAAGGTGGGTTGGTGCCCTCCATAACCAAATGCCACTAGATATATGGACAAGTAGAAAATGTCGTCTCCAATTGATGAAGGTTTACAAGGAGTATTGCCATCACCACAACCAGCTGGGTTGATCAAGAAACGCCAAGACGACAATGAAGACAGTGCTAAGCCCTATTAAATTCAAAGTGTCAGAAGCTAGAAACTATGTAATACAGACATGAAACTATGCAACACAAACACTGATACGAACATGGATACGACATGAACACGAATACGAAGATATACGTATAATCTTTAAAATGTAGGACACGAGAACACAGATCTATATATTATATAAATTGATAATAAAGTTTATGTACACAAGTATGTTTCAAAATGATTTATTCCTTATTTTTATAATCATAATAAAAATTTATACAATAAATTTGAGTTTCTAGAAAATTAATGTATATATTTTTAAAATTGTGTTAAAATCCTGTTATAATTATAAAAAATCCAATAAATATTTTTTAAATTGAAAATTTTGTCTGATACGTATTTTACCACTGTCAGTTTCCGATACGTGTATCCGACAAGAATATAAAAGTTTGATAACATTGTTAAAAGTAAAAGACTAAAAGTAATATACCAGAACGAAAATAAGCTGGAAGACCATGCAGGTTAAGTATCGACCCCAGTATGAATCGCTCAGAAATGCTCCGATCAATGAGAACATATAAACAGTTCCGATCCACTTGCTGACATTATTAGCAGCACTCACATTGTCTTGACCAAGAACTCTGGTTAGGAACAGAACCAAGTTCACGCCAACTCCAAAGAAGGCTAGTGTAGCTAGTGCTTGATTCACTGACAAAACAAACCAAAAGCCAAAAGAAACAACATGTAATCAAACAAACAGATAGATAATTCCACATAAATTTAATAAATCGATTTTATAAAGTTGAGTTAGACTTAAAATCTACTTCTTAATAAATCACGAATTGAAAAATGAATCCATGGATCATTTGTTCATTACCTAGCAAGAGGCTTGCAACTTTAGCTCCTCCTATTTTCTTTTCATCCGCTCTGCTACTTCTCTCCATAGCAGATTCTTCTCTGTAGCTGCTATCTCCTTCTGTTACCTATTTAAAGCAAATATCATTCAAAAAAAGACAATTAATTTTCCATTTTCCCCCCATAAATGAATCTATCTACGATTTTACAGTGGTGTACTTAGCATCAATGCATCACACATACAAATATAATCAGTTATTTTTCACCATGTCTATAACAAGTTTTGGAATCAGTATTGAAGTATTGACACGTTAGACGCCATGTACTTTTAGACGTGTTAAATATGTGTGAAGAGCTGTTCATTACATCTTTCCAAATGAATGTGTAGAAATTATTGTATGAATATTATTGTTGCCATTTGCAGTACCTTGTTTGTGGCAATATTGGGGGAGTTGGCAGAGAAAGAAGTGGCCATTTTTGGTAAAATCTGCATGATGCAAAGTGCATGAACTCAAAGTGATAACAAGGTAGCCAAGAAGAAGAGATGTTAATTGATTGAGAAAGGAAAAGACTTACAAAGGGAAGATAAGAAGAAGTATAAAAGTAAAGAAAGAGTTGAAAGGGTGAAGAGTGTTGTTGATGGTGTGGTTGGATTATAGCATGCAATATATAAGGGTGTGAGGGACGTGGGGAAGAAAGGGATATGAGTTTGAAAGTAAGGTTTATTATTGATGTAGCTGAGCCAAAAATACGGAAATCTGAAATGATTGGAGTTGATAAGAGGAGAGAAAGTGACAATTTGGATGAGAATAGTGGTCATGAACACTCAAAAGAGAAGGAAAGAAATCTTAAACTCTAAAATGAACGACTCTGTGCCACAAACTAGTCACTTCACCCATAAAATACTGACACTGTATGTAGGGACTTGCCCTTTTTTTTACCACCTATTACACTGAATCTGACATCTTCTCGTCCTTTTCAAACTCACATTTTTCATTTCTGATACCTTCACTTCCATTTCACTTTTCAATTATTTATGTGGTAAATCTTTTTTTCCCAATTTTTCAATTATATATTCTGAACCGGTCAGATAGAAAGTATGCATGTCGAGTGGCTGAGAAGACAAGGATGAGTGTAAACGTCACTGGAAATATTACGTGGAAAAGCACACAAGTGTCAGTGTTAATAAGGCATAAAAGAGAAATAAAATCAGTTAAGTATAAAATCGGTTAATAAGAGATAAGTAGAAAGATTAAAATGATATGACATGTCCAATAGGCCCATTAGCAAGTAGTGTAAATGGATTGAATGTTTAGTTCAGTTTTTTAGTTTTTCTAGAGAATAACTAACACAAACACTGACTTAAGCTTTTGAGTGTTTCTGCGAGTACTACTCCACAAATCGAGAGACCAAAAAGTAATTCCAAGACACGAGTGAACGAAAGAAGAGACTTTTGAGTGTTTCTGCGAGTACTACTCCACAAATCAAGAGACCAAAAAGTAATTCCAAAACACGAGGGAGCGAAAGAAGAGGGACTAAAGGAGAAAATAAGGGACTCGAAAGACGAAGTGAAGAAAGATCCTGAAGTCACTCTCTCTCCTATAATTAGTACAAGTACATATTCCAATTTTCATTCATCATCTCTCAACCATCCACTTTGTGTGTTTTTCTTATACTGAAACATCAATCCACCTTGCAGTAAATTGCATGCAAGCAAGCGAATCTCTTGTTTTGTGGTTCTGTTAAACGTTGTTGACAGTTGATGAATAGGTTATTCCACCATCAATATGTAACCACAGGCTAATTAATTGCTTGAATTGAACCTTCCTACAACATGCAGAGTTCCGAATCATGTTATGAAACGAAATCTCGTATTATCCTATTCATCATCTTTGTTAACATGTTTAGTCATGTAAGTAACAGTTCAGTGAACTCATCACCTACAATGCAAAATGTAAAGTTGACATCACTTTGCTTGGTTTGAACACAAACCATTGTGCAGAAAAATACAAGGAAAAGAGTATGACAAATCAATACAATCTCACATAATTGGTCTATAATTGAGATTTTCAAATATACTGTTCAAAGTTGGATTGTATACAGAGAAATATCAGTACTGCACTGCACACTCAAATTATTAACAGCCATTTATGTTGACATAGCAAAATACAACTAAATTTACTCAGTCAAAGGGCTTAGCTTTTAACAAAATAACACACCAATTGAATTGAAGCATTTGCTGAAAAAACCACATAACCTTTTAGGAGTCATTCTTCAAGGTACAAAAAAAACTGCATTAAATATACACTGATTAGTTTATATATAACCTTACTTAAAAATAGATTCCTATTTGTTACCCTTACTATTTTAAAAAATATGCATACAACTTCTATATATATATATATATATATATTCATTTCAATTACAGAAAATAACATACTTTGAATTTAAAGTTCACACTGATAGAAAAAAAAAACAAAAAAATAATGTCAATTGATCATGAAGGATTAGGAGAACTTTAAATTATAACCAGTTTTTAAAAAGATTTTAAAAATGAAATTAACCTTTTTATTCAAATATTATCATTTTTTATTGTTGTGTTCATTGACTAGCTAGTGATTTTGATTTTTTTTTTAAATATTTGTACAATTCTCTTAAATCTTATAAATTCAAAAAATATTTTAAAATATTTAAATTCTTGCTATATAAATTATCTTTTTAAATGTTTTACAATTTGTCTTAAAATTTGAAGACATTTGTAGATCTAAATAGTATTTTAAAACTCAATAGACCTTCCTAAAAGTCAATCCAAAAACCTAATATATGAGTAAAAAACTCCCTCTCTTTTGTAGATTGTTCCTTCATAATGACTACAAAGCTAAATAGTTTTGATGAACACTATATGTTGGACTAATTTGCAATGCTCCTACAGAAACTTGAAATTACTATGCAATCACATTACAACTTTTAATGTTATTATTCTACAATACTACAATACTACGACAGAAAACCTGAAATGACCTAATTTTTTATACAATTACATTAAAAAAAAATCTGAAATCACCTAATTTTTTATACAATCACATTACAACTTTTAATGTTATTATTTTAATTTGTTTATATTATTTAATTACAAATTAATTTTTTATTATATATATTTATATCTAAATTCATGGTATAAAAAATTTGTATACAAATTTTAGGGTTTTGAAAGTATCATTTCCCTAATTCAAACCATATTATGCAAGAGTAGATGAGGTGAAAAGATTACTGGTTTTACTAAATTAAGGTTTGAGCCACTTCAGATTTGCTTCACACACAACTTCATTTTTGTTTTATCTACTTGTTCCTTTTTCCAACTGCGCTGTTACTGCTACCAAATTTAGTTTCTACCACAATTTTAGCCATCACAAAACTGAGAAACAAAGTGCCTCTCTTCCTCTCACCATTTTTTCCCTGTTAATTAACCACTGCCACCTTTATCTGTTGTATTCTCATCCCTTTCAAATTCAAAGTTAAAAAAGAAATAACAATAAAAGATACATATTTTGCTATCTCCTGACAAAAGGGACACGATTCAAGGATGATATCAACCCTATGATTTTTAGTTTTCAGTTGAAGGTTTCTGAAGTGTTTCTTATTTATTTTTTCTTGCTGATAAAGAAAAATGAACAGAAACAAGGAAAGTTATTCAGATTGTTGTGGGGAAATCAATTCTGCAGCATTTGACGCCATGCAAGAGGAAAACAGAGCAGCAGGGTCGTTGTTTCAGAAGTTCAAAGGCGTGGTGCCGCAACAAAACGGGAACTGGGGTGCCCAGATATATGCAAACCACCACAGAATCTGGTTGGGGACATTCAAATCCGAAAGAGAAGCTGCAATGGCGTATGACAGCGCCAGCATAAAGCTCAGAAGCGGAGAGAGCCACAGAAACTTCCCATGGGACGATCAAACGGTGCAAGAGCCAGAGTTTCAGAGCCATTACAGCACAGAAGCAATGCTGAGCATGATCAGAGATGGCACCTACGCATCACACTTTGCCACGTTTCTCACCACTCGTAAAACCCAACAAGGCGTTGTTGCAAAGCACGTAACTTTGAAGGGTGATGAGGAGGAGAAGCTCTGCTGCACCCTGCTTTTTCAGAAGGAGCTGACACCAAGTGACGTGGGGAAGCTCAACAGGCTTGTGATCCCGAAAAAGCATGCAGTGAGCTATTTTCCTCCGGTGTGTGAGATTGCAGAAGGGCATGAAGAACATGGCAGTGTTGACGTTGAGGTTGCGTTCTATGACAGGTTGATGAGACTGTGGAAATTTCGATACTGCTATTGGAAGAGCAGCCAGAGTTACGTGTTCACAAGAGGGTGGAATCGGTTTGTGAAGGACAAAAAACTGAAGGCTAAAGATACCATTGCGTTTTTCATGTGTGAGCCTGTGGATTGGAGAAAAGGTGGAGAAGGAGAAGCTTTTGGATTGATTGATGTAATTTATAACTCAGATGATGAGAGAGGTTTGAAGTGTTTTGGAGAGTTGGTTTGCAGTGAGGAAGAAGAAGACACCAAAGAGGAAACCATTGAAAAGGATTTGAATGCACAAAAGGGTTTGAGACTCTTTGGTGTTTTCATCAAATAGTTTTAATTTAACTCTCCAAATCTCATTTTATAAACCGATTTTACAAGTTTGAATTAAGTTTAATCACTTCTTAATATGATATCAAAGATCTTTCGAACCTATCCTAACAATTATTTGTTGAAGTCACCTGCTAGCAGACCTTTATCGGACAATCCATAATAATATAGTCTCATACATTAACGTGAGAAGTGTTTATAACTTGATGCAAATCTCACCTTATAAAACAGTTTTTTGATATTAAATTAGACTTAAAATTACACTTCTTAATACTAAACAACTATATCACATTTTAGAGTATTATGAAATAACACCAACTTTTCTTTATATTTTTTTAACATCTATATAACCTCCTTTATACTAATTTACTTTGTAATATTTTAAAAAAATTAAATGAGTTTATATAATATATGTTGTAGATCCACATCGACTAGATATTAGAGTCTTTCATTGTATATAATTGTGTACAAACTTCAACCTCATGAGTCAGTAAGTTGAGTTAGACTTAAAGTTCACTTTCTGATATTGTATAAGAGTTATTTCGAGTCTATTCTAACGAATATTTAAAAAAATAGCATAAGGAAATATATATAATCTTGCGAAACTTTGAATATAATTAACAAAATTAAATTTGGGTGAAAAAGATTATAATCAATTGAATTGTAGTTTAATAGGTAATTTCTCAAACAGAATCATATTAAGAGATTTTGAAAATGTATTTTTACTATTCATGCATTAAGAGGGACAACATGTTCTTTACATGCTCAATTTCTGGGTAGGTGAAGAGAAGTTTGTTCTGTTGAGATGAAATAGAAGTAAAGAGAATCAATTTTGTTTTTGGCTTACTTTTCCTATTTTTTGGTATTGCAGGCACGCACACGTCTTTTGTGCGTCTTAGATATACGTTTTAGTTAAAAAATTATTAATTTAATACAATTTAATAGAAAAAAAATATATTAATTTTTTAAAAATTTAAATTTATTATATAAATTGTTATTATAATTATAGAATAAAAAATAATTTTTTTATATTTTTCTATTAAAAAAATTAAAATATATTTATACATTTATTATCAATTTATATAATTTATAATTATATAATATATAGATTTATATGAAATTATACTTAACTTTTATGTTTATCTCCGTTGTGTTTATATTATCGTGTTTATATTTATATCGTATCAATATCTATACCATTATTTATACTATGTTTTTATACTTTATAAATAATAATTAAAAAAATAAGCAAATTAAGAAGAAAAAGAGAAAGCAATTTTGACTGAAGCGGGAAAGTAAACCGTCATTGAAATTTCCCCACTCTCATTAAAATTCAAATCCTAAAAGGGCAAGGTAAAGGGTTCAAGAAACACTTTTGAAATTGCTTTCAAATTTTAGCAAAACCCCTTTCAATCCCAAATTAGGGTTTTGGGTTTTGACAGAATGAAGCGTTCGCGCAGAGGCAATGCTGATGCCGATGCCGATGGCGTTGCCGAGGGAGGTGCCAAGGAGAAAGCGGCGAGCGAGCAGAACCCCGCCACTCGCAGAGTCATACGCTCCCAGTTCCTCAAACTCAAGACTCTCATCAACGGTACACAACATTACCACTCACTCTTCAATTTATTTACAACGCTAAATTCAATTTTTATCCCTAATTACCTAACCCTAAACACACCTACCAGAGAAACGAGATGATTTGATGAACACGGAATCCGACAACTTCGACACAATTTTGGACGAGTTCGACAAGTTACACGACCAAGGTAGGTAGCTGTACTTGTTCCTTTGCTATTGTTCTCGTTTTTGTTCACGTTGTTATAATCTTAACTTTGTAGTGATTGGTCTGGTTGGATGGAATTTTGCAGTTGAGAAGCCCAGAGAGCAGGTTGCAGATGCAGAGGCGCTGTTGGATCTGACGCGCACTCTGTTTGGATCTGTTAGGTCTTTGGCGAACGAGGGTGTCACCCCTTCTCAGTTCGTTTCCTCTTTGCTCATACGCCATGGCCAAGGCCAAGACTCAATCGATTGGCAGAAACTTGGCCTTGCGGTTTCCCCAATCTTCCTCTCCGTTCATGGCTCTTCTACCATGTCAGTTCCTCTCCTCTATTCCTTTCACAATTCTATAATACTTTGTTCTTATCTTGTTTTTTTTATAGGCTTGGGCCCATGGACAATGAGTTCAAAAAACGAAGAACCGGAGTGCGCAAACACCGTGATCCTCGCCCAACCGTAACTACTAGGCCTGAACAGGTCACTCCCCTTTTCATATTCCTAGGCCATTCCTACAAAACTTTGTTTCACAATGTCGTTACTACTTGTTTTAAGTTCACGGTGCATGAAAATAAAATTTTGCGCATGCATATTTACCTTGGTGACACTTTGTGGCTGTTGTGAAACAGATTGATTTATCTATGTATTTTATGTTTGTGAGTGCACTGGTGTTTATTCATTGTTGTTTGTTTCGAGCAGCTTGATGAGGCTGGTGCAGTGGAAAAAACTGATACTGACATAAACATGGCAACTATGTTTAACATCTTGAGGAAGAAAAAACGTGTCCGACTTGAAAATTTAATTATCAACAGAAAGTCTTTTGCTCAGACCGTGGAAAATTTGTTTTCTCTTTCATTCCTAGTGAAAGATGGTCGGGCTGAGATCAGTCTGGATGAAAATCGTTTGCACTATGTTTGTAAGATGTGTTTCCACCTCAATCGACTGAATACTTGTTTCGTTTTTCTTTTTTGTACCATGGGTACTTATGCTGTCTTCTTTTTCAGGTCCTAAAAATGCTCCAGCCGCTAACTTAGTATCATCAAAAGAAGTTTCTTACACTCATTTTGTATTCAGATATGATTACCAAGATTGGAAGGTATGGATGGTACCCGAATGTAAGGTTGGAATTCAAGGAGCAATTGGAAATTTAATTCTATGATTGACTTTTTATGGGGTTGCAATCATTCAGGGTTACAACATCATTGTTTAAAAAGGGAAAAAACTGATAATAATGTCATGAGTGGTTTTCAATCCTGACAGTTTCAATGTATGTTGTATAGCACTGGTGGTTAATTAAAAATATATGTACGTTGTTGATTTTATGAAGTGTTGAATTATATGCTGTAGGCAAATAATACTATAATTCACATGCCTTTTTCATTTAAAGGCCTGGACATTAAATTACAAGCCTCTGTATAACCCTGCCAACGTTGTTTACAGCTTATGAAAGATGCTGTGCCCGAAGGGGAAGACTTGATGCCGCATCGGGATCAGTGTTGTGCTGGTGCTGACCCTCAGGAAAGGAAGGGTGGGGATGATTCCCAACTTGCTTTGGCTTTAACACCTATCAGGAAGCTATCACGGAATCGAGGACTGGTTGTGCAGGAGGAAAGTGTTGTAGAAGAATCTCCTGAATGTGACGAAGAAAATGCTCCCAGAGCAGGGGCTATTCGTAGGTGTAAGCGTAAACTTCATTAGGAAATGGCATATTAGGTCTGAACAACTTCAAATTTACATGAATATGTTTTGTTCAGCATGCCAAGCTGACCTTTTTTGTTATATAGAGAGAATGTAAATACTTGTAGGTCCATGATGCCATGCATTTTGAAAGCTGGATGTATTGTAAGCTTCCTTTTCTGTCTATATTTCATCTGCAACTCTTCAGAAATTTTTTCTTTGCATACAAGTATATTATGTTGGTGAAAAGGGTAACATAATAGATCCAGCTGTTTGTGATTGGGTTTCAAATGATCTTGCTCCAGTCAATTTGGAAAACTACTAAAACATATTAATCAGGAAACGTTCATTCACGTTGGTAGAGTGAGGTGAAGGCAGAATTTAATCTCCAGTCTTTATATTTATTCAAAACGGATTTTACCATTATTCACAACGGATGTCATAACATTATTATTCATTTGAAAGAGTAGCTCCTCTATAAGGCACAGGTATCGCTTTCAAAGGAATGGCTTTCCTTAGCGTTATTCCCATCCCCTCAGTCATGTCCATCTCCTCTGGTTTGAGGCCATCTGGCAAAACCCAATCAAAGGAGTGCAAGAGGGAGCCTAATGCCAAGGTAAGCACACGAGAGGCCAGTGGCATGGCTGGGCACATTCTTCGACCCGAACCAAAGGGTATAAACTCAAAATGACGTCCTTTGTAATCCACCACAGTTTTTGGCTCCAGAAATCTTTCAGGCCAGAACAACAAGGGAGCATCCCACACTTTGCAGTCCCTCCCTATTGACCAAACATTCACTAAAATCTGTGACTCTTTGGGAATATTGTAGCCAAGGAAGTTAAAAGAGTCCATAGCCATATGAGGAACCATAAGAGGAAGAGGTGGGTGAAGTCTCAGTGTCTCCTTGATCACTGCTTGGAGGTAGGGAAGATTCTCTATGTCCTTTTCTTCCATCTTCCTATCGGACCCTATTTTGTTCCTTAACTCCATCTGCACTTTCTTCAGTGTTCTTGGGTTGTTCAGAAGCTCTGCCATCGCCCATTCGATTGTGCTTGTTGTCGTGTCTGTCCCTGCAGTGAACATTTCCTGCAACCGAGTACTTTCTCAGTAATACTGCTTCAATATATGACTAACTACTTAAAGATGGAACCAAAGAGTAGTTATATGAAGCAAAACCTAGTTGAGGGACTTACAAAAATAGTGACATTAATAGTTCTTGGAGAAAAGGTATAGTGCTGAGAGGAAGAATCCCCACGAAAGGACAACAACACATCCAGGTAATCTTTGATTTCCTTTGATCCAGAGTGACCATTTTCCATCCTTTCGTTGATGAAGGTCCCTGCAATGTCAAAGGCCTGGTTGACATGGAACTGTGTCTTCCTCCTTATACCCTGAGGGTCAAACCACTTTAGAATTGGCAAAAAATCTGCCATGTTGGGCTTCCCAGCATACTCCATAACCTTGAGTGCATGGTAATAAAATCTATCCCCTCTCTCCGTTTCAGACTCCAACAAATCCTTTGAGAATATGAGGTTCCCAATAAGGTTAAAATCCATCAAGAACAAGAACCTCCCAACATCAACAGCACGTGTACCAGATTCACCAGCTTCTTCTATCAGCTGCAACATGCGGTGTATACACTTTGCACGCACACCTCGCATGGCGTCTAAGCGACTTGTGACAAAGAACTCAGTGGTGCAGAGTCGCCGGAGCATGCGCCAGTGTGAGTTGTACTGAGAAGTTACGATGGATCCCTCACTGCCATTCTCCCCTCTCATGGCCTCATAAATCTTCCTCCCTGCAAGAACCACATCATGGTTCTTGAACATCTCACCAGCCACTTCGCTCGATGAGATAACCACTGTGCACATCGACCCTAGCCAAAGGGTCATGATTGGACCATGTTTCTGAGCCAGTTTTGCAAAGGACTCGTGTGGTGACCAGCCCAGTTGAAACATGTTCCCAACCACTGGCCAACATCTTGGTCCTGGTGGAAGCTTACCATGCTCTCTTCCTTCCATCACCTTCTTCCTCACCATCATCACTAACACCCACATGGCTAACACCACCAAACTCACAACCTCGTATTCCATCCCACTTTTATGTTCTTTGCTTTTCATCTGTGTTCCATTGTTACTCTTCACATGCTTTCTATATATTGCTTCATGCCACTAACATACACACCATTCCATGGCAAAAAAAAAAAACAATTTTTGCTTTGTCATTGTTTGGTGAGAATATCTCTTCCAGGGATTTAGTATCCACGTACCCATCAAGTTCCTCCCAGGTAATATCATTTCCATATGTTGTTTCTTAGTTAAAGTTTATCAACAAAATTCTAAACTATGAATACAAATTATTATTATTATTGTAAGTTGTAACTACCTCAAACTTCCGATTTTCACCCGACTGAGAACAATTTTTAAACTATAAATAAAGATTATAAAGTTTTATAATTACTAATAATTCAAGTGATTATAGCATTTGTCGAAATGCAGGTTGTCCTGATTGATGAGAGGACGTGGATGAAAAGTTGTGGAATTGGTTTTATCGTACAAACAAGTATAAATTAATCCCTGTTTGTGTTACTGTTCATTTGATGTTGTTTTTTTATTTAGAAAGAAGTGCGTAAGTAGTGATGAGGGTCGTATAAAAACGATGAATCAAACAATCGATGAGCTTGTTAATTGGCGGCGAGTACGGGAATCGCGGTTAAGGACCATATTATTTTTTAATATTTATATCAATTCTATCACTCAAATATTTTTTTTCCTCCTTTCATATCACACCCATCCATTTATATCATTTTCTTATTCAAAAACTTATCTTTAAACATCTCTAACAAAATTTAAAATATTGTAATATAATTCACTTAACATTTTTCTTATTCAAAAACTTATCTTTAAACATCTCTAACAAAATTTAAAATATTGTAATATAATTCACTTAACATTGTCAACTAGTATACTCATGTTATTTTATAAATTTTTTGTGTGTAGATTGTAATCTATGAAACTCAGACACTCTTTTTAAATGATGTGTCGGTGTTGGATACTCGTATCGGACACCAACACTTGTATGACATGTATCAGTGAAGTGTATTTGTTGGATTTCTAACAATTTTGGTACGGTTCTAACACAATTTTAAAAAGAAAAAATACATTAATTTTCTAAAAACTTAAATTTATTGTATAATTTTTTATTATAATTATAAAATAAGAAATAAATAATTTTGAACCAATCATGAAAAACATTTTTATGCTCCAAAAAATAATATAAAACATACTTGTGTACATAAATTTTTATTATCAATTTATATAATTCATAATTATATAATATATATTTAGAAATTATAGTATTTTCGTATTCGTATTCTTGTCGTATTAGTGTTAATGTCAATGTATGTGCTACATATTGGAACCCTAAAATAAACAAAATATCTGTTATATCTAAAATATATTTTTAAGCTAAATATATTGTAAAAACTATATTTTGAAATTTTCAGAATATAATTTCTAATATATGAAATACATACGAACTTTGATTGCTCCTCAATTAACCTAAACAAAACTCACATAATTGAAACAGAATTTTTAAAATATAAGAAATGCACTCTAGAGCAAAAGTTGGATTCCCCTTAATTCACGTAAAAAAAAAAAACTCACATAATTATAAATGTAATGTTAAATTAAAATTTTAAATTTTGTTTGCCAAGTGATGCTAAAATTAAAAAATAAAATAAAACTCTATTTCTTTAATTTATTATGTATTATGTAAAAACTTGGACAAAGTAATGTTAAACTCCAAAAATCTTGAAATTTAGCATGATAGAGGAGGAAGTAGTGCGACTTTTTTAATACTTCAATTCATTATGCATGTGAAGTATTTCATTTTTAATTGTAGAGTTTTATTTTTTATGTTTTATGTTGTTTTTAATGTATAAAAAATTAAAATGTTTTATCCTTTTGTTTTAAAGATAACTATTTTAAAATTTAGGTGGATAAAGTTATTTGAAATGTTTAAGATGAGATGAAATGGGTTGAATTAGTTATTATAAAGTGGGTCAAGCTAATGTATCAATCCCTATTATATAACTTAATTATTTTAAAAATAAATCATTATCAATAAATTAATTAACAACTATTTAAAATTAAAATCTAACAATTCGGTTATTTTTTTATTATATATTCAATATAATCACAAATGCATAATACAAATTTTAAGTATAATTTAATCTTAGGTTAAAGAGATACAAAAATAAAATAAAAAATACATGATATAATTTATTAAAAGATAAAACTATATAAGTCAGTATAAGGTGGAGGTCTCGATATTTTGATATTTATAATTGTTTATTTATTTACTAATTTGAATATTAAAAATATGAATTTCTATTTCTTTCTTCTCTTATTTTTTATCAATGCAAACAACAAACTATTTATTGATCTATGACGATTAAACTAATTTGTTACTTCAAAATTAATTAATTTTGATAATTTTTAATTTTATAACGTTAAAAGTGATTTGCACGTGGATCTAGTATCTGTCACAAACTAGGTTGGACTAAAAAAGAAATAATTAATACAAATCATTCCAACATTTGACAGACTATCCTGAATTATTGGCTCTAATCAAAGTAAAATATTTTTTGTACATCATCGATAAATAAATAAAAGTTTAAATATTATGTTTATTTTAAGAATTATTTAGACAATATTCTTTCATAATTTTTATATATAAAATAGTGATACAATATTCAAAAAAAAATTCTGACTATTCAGTTGACGGTCCATGTCAAGTTGCTTTATTTATTTAAAATAGTATAATTTGGTGGTAGTTTTTATATGGATTGAACATATAATAAATATTCTTTTTGATATTAGCAAATATTTTAAATTACAAATAAGGTTGAAACAAAAAAGAACTCATAAATATTCTTTTGTGCTTGCTAGCATAAATTTGGCTCTTTCTTTCATGTGATACTCTATACTTTTTCATAGCTTTCATGTGATACTCTATACTTTTTAATATATCAAAGTATACTTTATTTTATTAATGTTTTTCATTTCAAAGTCAATGACTCAAACAGAATTATGGATTATAAAACTGGAATGAAAATAACTTTCAAATTTTAAAATTCATGAGTTTATTTAGAAAAATATATTTTAGATTATATTTCCGATTACAAAATTCAAAAGTATTTATAAATTTAAGAACATCTTTCAAATTTTGTAATATAAAATATACTTTTTAAAAGGAAAAAAGAATTAATCTAAAATTTGTATATCTTTCAAATTATACAATCCGACCCATGTTTTCTAAAATTTGAGAATTTTTTTTTATAATTGTAATATATTCGTAGACCGGTGTACTCGTTTTAAATTTAAAAAACTTAAATAGAAAAATATACATTTTCAGGGACAAAATGGTCTTTTGCTTGAGCATTGGGTGCGAGAAAAAGTTATGAAGGTGCAGGCAGAAAGGCCCATAAATTTTGAATGTGCAAAAATTGGTTTCTCCAGCCCACTGTGACCCAAGCTATCATCCAACTCCCAACCACCAATCCAACTACCAATTTGTTTTTCCTTCCTACCACTTCCTCATAATTATTTTTAAGAAAAAAAAATGAGAAATATATATATATTTTTAAATTAATTATTCAATAAATAATATTAACTTATATATAAATTAAATTTCAAAGATATTTCCTCTCCATATACTTTTAAAAAAGACTAAAAAATTAACTTTTGAATAAATTAAAAATGAATCTGTAACACATTTTCCAAATTTAAAATTTTATTTTTGAAAACATTCACAACCCACCACAACCAAATTATAACCCCAAATATTATTATTCTTTTGATATTATTTAATTACAAATATACTCTTTATTATATATGCTTACATCTAAATTTATCACATAAAAAATTATATAAAAAAGACATCTTTTCTCTTTATTTTTGTTGGTGAAAGTGGTTTGGAAGCAGTGATGAGAGCATAGTAATTAATAACATTGATGCATATTTGTGTTTGATAGGAAACGGTTTTGGTGTTCATTGTGGTGGCTGTGATGTCAGACAACTACTTGCAGGAGTCGTTCACGGTGGAAAGCAGCGACGGAGTGAAGCTGCGTACGAGGGTGTTCAAGCCACGAACAGAAGAAAATGGCGATTTGGGGATCGTTTTGGTGCACCCATATTCCGTTTTGGGTGGTTGCCAGGGTCTCCTGAGAGGAATCGCTTCTGGGTTGGCTCTCCATGGTTACACCTCTGCCACCTTTGACATGAGGGGTGTTGGCAAATCCACTGGCAGACCTTCTCTCACTGGCTTCGCTGAAGTTAAGGATGTCGTTGCTGTCTCCAACTGGCTCTCCAACACTTTCTCTCTTCCTAGGATTTTGTTGGTTGGTTCTTCCGCAGGTACTGTTTCCCATCTCTCAGATCAGATCTCTCAAATTCGTTTCAATTTTCTCATGCCAATCTATTTCACACGATCCACTCTCTGGAGGAACACATCTTGCACCTACCACTAATTTTAGTGTGGGAGAAAGTTGTTTCTTCTACCACAGATTCTCTTCTTTTTTAATAATCTTTCAACTTTTCTCTGCTTCAAGGGAAAAGACTCATAAGGGTGTTTGTTGCTTTAAGCAATTAACTGGAAGTACTTTCCTTTGTATCTCAAGCTCTCACTTAGTGAAATGTACTTTTTGAAATGTTATAATATCTAGTCAATAGATGAAATCTCCAACACCCCAGACTATAAGTTCAACAAATAATTACTATGATACATTCAAAATGGTTCAGATATCATATTGAAAATGTCCTAATCTCTAGTCTGATATTAGCAGCATAATTTTTTCTTCTATATCTTAATGTATCAATTGCGTGATTCGTACCTCTTTTACGAGTAAGGCTTGCCGGTGTGGTATTTTCTTGTACTAGGAGTTGGGTTAGCTCGTAGCTGTATGGATTGGATTTTGGTTATTGAAAGTGTTTGCTGTTTGTGATTAGGGTTCACATGATCTCAAAAGTTCAGTGGTAGCTTTATCTACTGAGGTTCTAACCCTGTTGTAGAGCAGTATGTTTTTTACTCCTGGTTCAGATACAGACTCATTTGCAGAAGCTGCTTTCCATTTTTGTGTTGAAATGATACTTAACTGAATAGGATGCGTGCTTGAGGTTACATGAGTTGCTAAGTTAGACTTGTGGTGGTAATCGACATGCTTCTTGTCTGTGAGAGTTTCCCCTATTCATTCACAAACTGAATGCATTAGGGGATGAAGTAATTGGCACCATCTGGCATGGTTGCATCAATGAAGTCTGAACGAATTGCCATATATTTAAGTTGTTTCTTTTGTTGCAGGTGCACCTATAGCAGGGTCTGCTGTTGATCAGATTGAAAAAGTCATTGGCTATGTAAGCATAGGTTACCCATTTGGAATGACTGCCTCAATCCTTTTTGGACGACACCACAAAGCCATCCTACAGTCAGCGAAGCCAAAACTCTTCATTATGGGAACGCAAGACGGATTCACAAGCGTAAAGCAGCTGAGAAATAAGCTTAATTCTGCAGCAGGACGTGTTGAAACACATCTGATCGATGGTGTAGGCCACTTCCAAATGGAAGGGCCTGGTTATGAAGCTGAGATGGTGGATCTCATCATTAAGTTTATCGCATCACTGTAAAGACATATAAGTGATTGCTGACTGTGAATTGCATCTGTATTGGGACTAATTTATGTACATAATCTGACTTGTTAAAAATCTGCATATTAAACTCTTCATGTGTGTCCCCTATTCCGCCTTCTAAATCAAAGGAATCAGATAATGTGTAAGCATAAAAACCATGCATTCATAATTTGTAATTTACATGTTACAGCTACATATCACTAAAAAAAAATCTGGTGCAGAGTGCTTAACATAATAGGTAAGAAAAGAAATCCACGATAATAGACATGG
Organism: Phaseolus vulgaris; assembly: GCF_051622355.1. NCBI lineage: Eukaryota > Viridiplantae > Streptophyta > Magnoliopsida > Fabales > Fabaceae > Phaseolus > Phaseolus vulgaris. The sequence goes on from NC_143504.1 coordinate 583,662, forward strand.
TATGCTATGATAGCCATGTTGCCAACTTCCTATAGATGCTAAGATGGAACACTGGTCTGTCTTGGTAGTTTATGGGGTGTAGCCATCTGAACCATCGAGTACTCTAACACCACCTGGATTATGCTGTTGTTTCTTCCAGTGTTTTTTCTGATTCAAAGACTGCCCTCGTGAAAAGGGAGGTTCTCCATCTGGCTTAAGGCAAGAGAGTTGAAGGAACATAAAGTATGAAAGACTATTGTAATCACTAATCTAAAATGGAATAAGTTAGTCAATAATACATGCCGTGTTTCATCAAGAAAGTTATTTGCTAGCCAGAAAACAAAGAAAGAGCCCTTATTCAAGGCCTTGTAAGTTCTATTTCATCATCATATACTTAACCACTGAAGTGGCAAAAAAGTTCATAAAGAAAACCCCACTCCCCAACCCGTTTTGCTGGTCTACTAGCAATATTCAAAAATTAGGATACAACAGAATGTGGTGAAAGCTTTAATTATACAGGGACAAATTTCTAGTTACTTAGTTATTACCACTTTCTCCCTCAGACACATCTCCGAGCCTGGCAATTGCATTAACAAGAGCCTGTTCATGTTCCTACATTTCAAAAGGAGAGCTATGATCATTGTAGAAATTAAAGATAGATAAAAAATAAAGCTGGAACTAAGAAAATGGTTGATACTCACTTTTAGCATTTTCTTTGCTTTCTCCATTTCAATGGGATCAGGAGGATTGGCAGTAAAAACCTTTTCAACCTGTTTTGGTTCCATTCCGATAGTTAATATTAAGGACCCAAATATTTGCATCATACAGAGTAGCCAAATCTAACTAACAAAATTGGAAATTTCTATTGCATATGCTTATACCTCCTTGATAACCTTATCTGTATGGAGTATCTGAATATCATCTGTAGGCTTCTTCTTGCTCCCATTTTGTGATGAAATCGAATCTTTCTTCGGCTGAACCTTTGTCATTCCCCTACCTCTTCCAGCACCAGTAACTCCACCACCACCAGTAACTCCACCACGAGACACCGACTTCTTCAATCCTCTACGCGGACCAGGTTGGCCACCTTTACGAGATATTTCAGGATCCTCACCCTCCCAACGAATGTCTTCTGGAGATATCTGCCATATTGAATAATTACAAGACAGTAACTATGATTTCATCACTGATTGAGTTGATAGTTAGCATCACAGACACAAACTCCTAATACTAACTGATAAAAATTAATGAATAGATAAGCAGAGACAGGAAAATTCTTTACTACAATAGAAAATCTAATACATTTTTTGCACACAAAATTAACAAAAAAAGTAATAAGTAATAAGTAATCGATGTAATCAATAAATCAAGAGAGCAAGCTTATTTATATTTCTTTGTGACAAATTGTGACAGACTAAAAGCATTTTCTTTTGCAAATGAAAATAGAAGAATTCCATTTTCTTTGGTGTACACTGGTGGCAACGGGACCAACCTAAGTCTTCATGCATCTATTCCAATCCCCGCGACCGGGTGGTGACCCTCATGAAAATAGAAGGGTTCGTTATATTACAAAAAATCTCAATAAAACTGTAATCAAAGAAGTATCAATATTGTCAAATTAGCATGTCTCAGGAACCTAAGGCAAAAGATGCATCACAATGTTATCAGTTACAACATCAAGTTTAGGATCCCAATAAACAAGTGAACCAAAATTTGAGCATGTAACAATGTATCTTTGGAGCGAGGTGTGGCCTGATTTTTGTTTTTTAAAACAATCATCTCACACAAACTGGAAGTTCCATTTGTTTGCATCAATGAAAAACACTTAGAAAGGAAATCACCAATCAAATGCTGGTCCACGATAACCAAGGACAGTGACTAATGTCATTCCCTTCAACCGGAAAACACACTAGATTTTAGTTTTGGGTATGGAAATGTTTATTTCATCAAATTCACGAGATACATCCTACCCCAAAGGAATGAGATTATGAGACACATGGTTAGCATGGGAAATGTAAGATATGTGAAAACTATAAGTTCACTTCTCAGGAGATAAATATTGCTTACAAAGAAAAGAAAAAGACAAGCAAAAGATAGGTCTACTTTTGGTGTCAGTCTAGCTGAGATGTCAAGTTGCATAGTAATGCCTAACATGAAAGCTTTTATAAGAAAAAAAAACTAGGTCTAAATGAATGGTATGCTATTATAATGAACATGAATTCATATTAATATTGCAAGAATTTTACCTCTTTTAGATCCACCCACTCCCATGTTTCATTTGCTGAATTCATATCATAGACCAAAGCATGCCGTCCCTACAAAATATTTAAATAGAAATATCAGAAGATGTCTGTCTTCCTCAGTTTTTATAGTATACTACAAACGCACCTCAGCAGAATTATAATCAGTTATAACAGCTTCATAGAAGTGGTTGTCTTCCGGCCACCTTGTCCAAACCTTCCTTCCAATACAAGGATCATAAGAAGCTCCTTCAGCAGGTCCTTTTGCTGCAAAAGCACCAGAAGACCCCCCCTGATTAGTGACCTGGCTTCGGCTTGTAAGTCCTGATGAAGGGAACTGTATGGACTTCAGTGAGATGCACGAATCAATGTTTTTTAATTTTATTTGAGCAAGGGAAACAATGACCATAGAGGAAGTGTAACTCGGTATTTTGTTTTCTTGATATCCCAAAACCAAAAGGCTTACTGTTTTTTGCATTTTGGTCTGTGTTCCTGATGGAGGTCCATGCTTTATTGTGGATGGTGATGGTTGCATAGGTCGACGAACTGTGGGAGATGGTGCACCCAAGGATAATGAAGCCACAGATTTAGACATCTTTTGTTTCTTACGAGATGCCGAAACGGTTGGGCTGGTATTGTGATTGTGAACTTGTTCAGCAGTATATACAGTTCCAGATTGGAGCCCATTTCCCTTTCTCCACTCCCTAACAGCACAACTGGTTACACCCCACATTGAAATGCAGAGCAAACCACAGTTTGCTCGATGGTATACAGAAACTTCTCAGTAGAATATGACAAAATATAATATGACCTTATCCTGTGAATGATCTCATCAGCATTGACTCTTGATAGAAGTTCTCTGTGTTCTTCATCTGATACTCTTAGCTCCTTTCTAAGCTCTGTAATTAAACTTTCTTTTTCCTGAAGTACACAGGAACAACAAAATCATTGTCAGTACTATCCAAAAAACACCATTGTAGAAAGACAGACCAATGAATTGAGACAAAAGTACCCAAGTGACTGCGTCGGATTGCGCTTTAAAAGCCCGCAGGACAGAGGTGTATGCTTCTTGCTCAATGTTATGGATTTGTGCTTCCATGTCATTGTGTATCCTAGGAAATGAACCAGAGCCCATGATTGCTGATCTTCCATTTCCAGTTACAGCAACATGATCTGGATAATGAAATCTATTTTTCCGTTGATGGGAAGGAGGAAGATCATCATCTGTTCCTGTTTCATATTATGAAAATTAATAAGCAAAATGTTCCTTCATGTCATTATTCATTACACAATTGAAATGTTCACTCGTATCATTCTCATATCTGAAAAAATTTATAGATCATATCATTATCACCATGTCTGAATTCAACAGCACAACATTGTACTTGTACGTGTTTTTAAAAAATATTATTGTCCCGTCTCCTTCTCAGTTGAAATAACTTTCTACAACATTTGGATAATACGAAAATTACTACATATGTGTTCGATTGAAGGATTTAAGATATACATAAATGACACAACATGTAAAAAAGTGAAGAGTGGAGATCACAATCAGTGCATAAGATGAAAACTAAGATTAGCATGAAGGTGGATAATTCCTACATTTCAACTTAACAATTCAAACTCAAAGGATGAACTTTAATCCTAACTCAACCTCGTAAAACCAGTATATAAGATAAAGTTTACACGTATAAAGAATAAAATATCTTAATCTCTAGTCAAAGTTATTAACAGATATCAAAATTCTAATTCCCAAACTAAGCTCCAAACTCATTCTAGCCACTATCTATCCTACACCTTCTCCGATATAGCAAGCTGCAGTTATTCTGAATATTGAGTCAGATGAAAATAAAAAATTGCATATAAAGTTGCACCTTAAAAAACACAATGCTACAATACAACGTAAACAAAAACCCAGTAGATAAAGGTAGGATAGGGTTTGGTGACCACCTAGAAAAGACACAATCAGCACACTCCACCTAAAAAAACCCTAAAAAAAACAAAATTTTGAAATCACCCACCACTGCTATCGGAGAGATCAAATTCCATACCGAACCTCAAGCGTCAAAACCATAAAACCAACCAATCAACTTGTTCAAGCACGCGAGTTCCTCACTGTTGTTAACGATTGAAAAACAAACAATTTTGAAAAAAACGCAGTTTAATTCGAACCCAGAAGCAGAAGATAATTTTGAATTCGAAACACAGAGACCAATCTACGCGATCAATCTCTTCCTTTTCACCTTTGATGTTTATGATTTTTTTTTTAATATTTGGGTAAATTTTTATTCGGGAACAATAGAAGTATTTCTGGCTTCACCAATGTTCTTCTCCTAATTAACACTAATGTTAATTGTAATGATAATTAGTTAATACTAATGCTAATTGTATCAATGTAACATTCAAAATAATTATTATAATATAAGATCATGAACATTGTTATAGTGACAACAATAGCTGTAAATTATGATCATGATGATGGTTACTGATATTTGAAGATGATAATAAAAGTCATTAGCGAATAACAACGATAATTATTACGATAATTAAATAAACATGGTTCTTTTTTTTTTTTACGAAAAAAGTAAATTAAATTCTTATATTTATGATAATAGAGTAATATTTTTATTATTCCAAACTCTTATGTGCCTAGATTCCTAAAATTATGATTGTTTTTTCACAAAATTATGGCATTTTTTTAAACAATTAAAAAACATAAATATAATTTTTTTTAAGAAAGAGTCGTAATAATTTACTCTTTTATTGATAATTATACGCAAATGAAGTAACCTAACGATTTTGTTTTTAAATATTTTTAGTGAATATTAATTAGGATGGATGAATTGAATTAACTTTAACACAGTTTTGGGATTCAATTGGATAATTAACCTGCTTACTAAATAAATAATTGAAGTTGAGTTAAAATTTAATTCGTTAAGTAAATGAGCTTAATTTGAATTATTGATAGTTATGGTTGAATCAATTGGATTTATCGTCATGGAGTGATTTCAATGCTTCTCTAGAAACAATTGACGTGTGATGTGACATTCATCAACAATATAATTAAAATATTTAAAATTATATCAGAGATTACAAATTAAAATACAAATAACTAAAATTACATATCTATGACATTAAAATAATACAATCGGTATATTTAAATTTGAAGAGTAATTATTTCACAATATGAAAACCTAAAATCCTTCCTACGAGGTTTTGACACGTTTCTTAAATGGTGTGTGTTTGTGTCGAATACATGTATCGGATATCGATACTCGTATAACACTCGTATGATATGTATCGGTGAAGTGTCAAATTCAAAATATATTTGTTGAATTTATGACAATTCTAACACATTATTTTAAAAAAATATATTAATTTTTTAAAAATTTAAATTTATTGTATAAACTTTTATTGTGATATAAAAATACTTAACACATCTTCTTGAATTAGTCATGAGAAAATCTATCTGTTAAAAAAAACTAAAATATACTTGTGCAAATTAGTTTTTACGATTAATTTATATAATTCATAATTATATAATATATAGATTCGTATGTCCGTGTTTTATATTTTAGAAATTATACATATCTCTGTGTCCGTATCGTATCAGTATCAATTTATGTGATTCAACTTATATTAATTTTTATGATCAATTTATATAATTCATAATTATATAATATATAGATTCGTATATCCATATTTTTGTGTTTTATATTTTAAAAATTATACGTATCTTTCTGTCCGTATCATATCAGTGACCGTATAATTTATGCGGTTCAACTTATAAATAATGAACATATCCGTGTCAACGTGTGTGGTTGAACTTATAAATAATTGTCACAAAATTATTCACTCATTCTATGTTTTTATTTAACTTTTATTTATTTATTTTCCCTCTTTTATTTTATTAGTACGTGGACTCTTGCTGACAAATAGAATAATTATTTTATTTATATGTAATAATATGTAAAAAAAAAAGGTTTGTGGTGTGTGATGGAGAAGAAAAAAAAAAACAGAAGAAGTGTTAATTTGAATTGAAAAAAGAGTTAGGATTTTGGGCTGGGCATTGACCCCAAATCACATCATATCATCAAACACTCATATCATATGGGAAGAGCACTGTTACTCAACCACACCCACCTCTTCTCTCCCAAATCTCTCTTCCCACTCTCTCTCCGCCACCGCCCCACCGCCACCGCCACCGCCACCAAGAGGTTTTTCCATTTCTACCCCCCGCTTGCATGCCGCTCCATGGACCACTCTTCCATCGATTCCGTTACCCAACGCCTCAGCAATCACAATCTCCATAGCCTGAACCTCCAAGATCTCAAATGGGACCATTCCTTCGTCAGAGAATTACCCGCCGATCCTCGCTCCGATTCCTTTCCCCGCGAGGTTCTTCCTCCTTCTCCTCCCTCTCCATTTCCACATTTCCTATTCCTAATTTGTGCGCTTCTCCTTTCAGGTGCTGCATGCTTGTTACACCAAAGTATCACCATCCGTTCAGGTGGAAGACCCTCAACTCGTAGCCTTCTCCCGACCAGTTGCCGACCTACTCGATTTGGACCACAAAGAGTGAGTCAGTTCGTTGCTTACTCATTCATACCTTCTGTGTTTATGTTTCTTAGTTAGGTTGATCTTCAAATTTTTCATTCAATTGCAAACATACGTGCACTGTATATTACATGGATCAAATCTTTGCCTGAACATCATAGACACTTGTGTTCTGGGGTTTAGCCTCTAATTTCGGATAGTTATGTCGCTTATGAAGATTATTCATTACCATTTCTAAGGTTTTTCACTCGTCGCTATGTTTTTTTTTGTTTCGGTCTCTTTTGGACACCAAAGTCACGTGCTTTACTTGTGTACCAACTAACCATTTTTGTTTTTTGAGTTGCAGATTTGAGAGGCCAGATTTCCCCCTTTTCTTCTCTGGAGCATCGCCTTTAGTTGGAGCGTGAGTGCTGTGACTATGTCTGTGGGTTTTTAGGTCTGTCAATAATGCTACAAATGGCCGTGACTGTGATTGATTCTCTTGTTTACAGGTTGCCTTACGCTCAGTGCTATGGAGGGCATCAATTTGGCATGTGGGCTGGGCAGTTGGGCGATGGTAGGGCAATTACGTTAGGGGAGATACTGAATTCAAAGTCTGAAAGGTGGGAACTGCAACTCAAAGGAGCTGGAAAGACTCCCTACAGCCGCTTTGCTGACGGCCTTGCGGTGCTGCGCAGTAGCGTCAGGGAGTTCCTTTGCAGTGAAGCAATGCACCACCTTGGGATACCAACAACTCGTGCACTCTGTCTTGTGACCACTGGAAAGTTTGTCACTCGAGACATGTTCTACGAGTATGCTTGCTGAACTCTCACTAATGGCTTTATGGTATACTATTGTTAAAATGTCTCGAACTTGTTATGATTATTTTAAATCCCAGCCTCTGCTTAATTAGAGGATGACCAAGTTGGCAAGTTCTAATTTTTCAAAGGCCAAGGTTCAAAGAATTAAGGGCAGAATGATTCCTTTTTTCTTCTATACAACTTACATATAATGAAAATATTCTGTATCTTAGCATTTTTGGTAGGTCTTGAAATTTTACTGTCATATGCCATCCATAGTAGTTGAGCTTAGCTTGAATTTCAGTTTTATGCGATGAATAACTGGAATTTTACTTTGCTTTACGAATGTGTATCCTGTACATTTTAAAAATTGATTACATGAATAACTTGTTATTATTGCACATGTAGTGGCAATCCAAAGGAAGAACCTGGTGCAATTGTTTGCAGGGTCGCCCAGTCTTTTCTACGTTTTGGGTCATACCAAATACATGCCTCCAGAGGTGAAGAGGACCTTGGCCTTGTTCGTGTTTTGGCAGACTATACTATCAGGCACCACTTTCCTCATATTGAAAACATGAGTAAGAGTGAAAGCTTATCTTTCTCCACTGGCGATGAAGATCATTCTGTTGTAGATCTTACTTCAAACAAGTATGCAGGTATTGTTTTTTTTGTATGATCAATGGCAGTGACATTTTTACTTTAAAGATGTATAAACACTTTTGAGCGGTTATTTGGTACTTTGCTTAAATTGCATAAGCCGGGTTAAATAAACTAGCTGCTGCAACATAAACAGCAAAGTGACAAGTTATGGATTAAATAAACTAGCTGCTGCAACATAAACAGCAAAGTGACAAGTTATGGATTAAATAAACTAGCTGCTGCAACATAAACAGCAAAGCGACAAGTTATGGGAAAAAGTCACAAGACTACGTGTTTAAATAACCTTATTTTGGTGAAATAATTCCTTTATTTCTGTTGTCAGCTTCTCGAGAGCTTTAAACAAATCCCAAAAAAGAAAGATGTTTCCAAACATGGGGCGAATCCCTTTCATAGACTAGTTCCTGAGTTTCAGAACCTAATATATTACTAAAATAACCATAGGAGTTGAAACTTGATTTTACCGTTTAACCCAACATCCAAACTAGTGATTTTTTTGAGTCTTCAAGTTAAGCTCATCTCTTCTGGATTATAGTGCTGTCTTCATTATATTTTGATATTAAACTTGATGCTGACTATGTATCCCTTCTTTTTAATGGTGTTTTTTTGGTCAGCGTGGGTGGTGGAGGTTGCCGAGCGTACTGCTTCCTTGATTGCTAGATGGCAGGGGGTTGGTTTCACTCATGGCGTGCTGAACACTGATAATATGAGTATTTTGGGTCTTACAATAGATTATGGCCCATTTGGGTTTTTGGATGCTTTTGATCCTAAATTTACCCCAAATACTACAGATCTTCCAGGTCGAAGATACTGTTTTTCAAACCAGCCTGACATTGGTTTGTGGAATATTGCACAGTTCACAACAACACTACAAGCTGCTCATTTAATAGACGAAAAAGAGGCTAACTATGCCATGGAAAGGTAGTAGTAACACTTATGCTATCCTTCTTTTAACCTCAGAGGAGAAAATAGGATTGAATTGCCTTTGAATGTTTCACCTGATTGTTGGTTTGTTTCAGATATGGAACAAGATTTATGGATGATTATCAAGTTATAATGACAAAAAAGCTTGGCCTCCCTAAGTATAATAAGCAGCTGATTAATAAACTTCTTACCAATATGGCTGTTGACAAAGTCGATTACACAAACTTCTTCCGTACACTTTCAAATATTAAAGCAGACACAAGCATTCCAGATGAAGAGCTGTTAGTCCCACTAAAGTCAGTATTGTTAGATATTGGTAAAGAACGTAAGGAAGCATGGACCAGTTGGTTGAAAACATATATACACGAGGTACAGTTATTTCATGTATTTTCTTGGGGTTAAGTTACCCACTTGTAGTTAAAAAAATTATGTAGACTGATTATGAGCGATGATTGTGGCTTTTCTTCTCTCTATCTCTGGGTTTGCATATGCATGGCTTTTCTCAATAACTCCTGCCATTCTTGAAACTATGTCAATTTTCTGGCTTGGTAGGTAGTTATGTTGAACTTCTGGAACTCTTTTTTTTGCTTCTTTATGCTATTTTTGGGTTACTCATCCATTTGCAGAACCATACAATTTGTTCTTTGATTTCTTTTCTCGTGCTCAAAAGTTCTAGTTTGTTCCACTTGCATCACATAAATTGACTTTTAGATTACTTACCCTCCGTGGCTCATTTAAAAGTTTTAAGTGACAGAATTTTGGATCAATACTGGTGAAATTTATGGTCCATTTATCTTTAAGCCACCTGTTTGCTAGAGGCATACCCATTTGCAACTTTTTTCATTCAGATTTCAGAAGAACGAACAATGACACAGTTAATAGTTGACTTGACTTGCATATTATTGGGCTTTTGAAGTATTTTCATCAAATGTGTATACCTTCTAAAAATTTGGTTTAAGTGGGACTCTCATCATGGGCATAGTAACTGTGAACCTTTTCTTCTCACTGAACAAATGGGTAATGTTATACCAAAACAAAACACGAATGGGTAGTGCTACGAGGAAATTGCTGATATGATAAGAAGTTGAACTTCTTATGCCATAAGTTGCAGCAATAGTTCATGCACGATCAAATCAGTTGGCCAAGATGTCTTGTGCTTTTGTCATCTAACATCATTACTTGTGGTATTGCAGCTGTCTACCAGTGGCATTTCGGATGATGAAAGAAAGACCTCGATGGATCTGGTGAATCCTAAATATATACTGAGGAACTATCTCTGTCAGACTGCTATTGATGCTGCTGAAATCGGTGATTTTGGAGAAGTCAATAGGTTGCTCAAACTAATGGAACGCCCTTTTGATGAACAACCAGGAATGGAAAAATATGCTCGCTTGCCCCCAGCTTGGGCATATCGACCAGGGGTATGCATGCTTTCTTGTTCTTCTTGAGTCCTCTGCATGCTGAGGTAGAGAATATTCCTGATACCAGATATAGGTGAAAACTGAAACTGAAAAGGATTTACAGAAAATGAAAACACAAACACTAGGAAATAAGAGGAAAAAAAAAGTAGTGTGTTTGTATTATAGATTTAGTCTTTTACATGGTTGTTTTTTTCTTCTCATATTGTTTCCAAAAGACTGTCCCGAAGTATTGTATAACATGTACAATTCCATCACGATAGTAGCTGTTTCCAATGTAATAATTGGTGGAAGGGTTTGTTTGCGGGTTGGTTGTAATTTTAGTGTGAAAATTTGTTTGTAAAAGATGGAGAAAATAAGTGTTAAGGGAAACTAATTTTATTAAATGCATTGCGTTGGGATGAAACTTTAACTTTATGAAAAATCACAGGATTCCGTATAGATGATGGAGCAAATGGGAGAAGAAACAAATACTACGATATGACATTATGATTTAATATAAATTCACACCAACGTTGTTACATTGTTCATAATCTGAAATGGTTAAGAAGCAACTTACGAGAATAATTCAAATTAAGAAATACAAACGAAATGATAATTTTCATCTTGAAGAATGATTTAATGTTTTAAAATTGGGTAGATATAATTTATAAAGATTTATGCGTCAGAAAGTATGTAGTATGTTTTTTATGGTTATTTAAAAGGATCTGTTCTTTATTTATTTTTGTAATCATGATGGAGATTTTAAGTTTGTATTTTCAGAAAAAAACTAAAGTATTTTTTTTAAAATTGTGTTAAAATTATCAAAAATACAATAAATATGTTTTTGAATTCTACGCTTCACCCATACGATATTCAATATATCATTTATCATTTAAGAGACGAGCATATAATATTATATATCTATATATATATATATATATTATATGTTCTAAAAGCTTCTTAAAATTACAAATCTATATAATCCACTAAATCATGTTTTAAAGCACATGTAATATATTAAAATTGAAATTTGATCATTGTATTAGGATGAATATGCTTTTTAAGTTCTCAATTTATTAAGAACTGGTTTTTCATATAATTATATTTTCATATAATTCAGTTTATAAATCTTTACTATTAATTTATATAATTTATAATTATATTAATAACTGATTTTAATTATAATTTGTGTATTGAAAGACTTTCATTTTATTGTATTTAAATTTGTTAAAAAACTTGAAATTAATATAATTTGCTTTAATTTTTATATCAAATACAAGTATTTTTATGAAAATTAATTCTATTTGAGTAAGATAAAATCAGAACAAGTGATAAAGTTTATTTTTCAAAGCAATTTAGAACAATTATATATAATATAATAATATAATAAGATTCATTGGGAATTGCTCGCTAATATTGTTTATATTTGTAATATTTACAACGAGTAAATGAACAAAATGAAGAAGAGTGGAATTATAAATTTAAAATATAAACTAATTTTTCAATGGTTAGTAGACTTTTCATCACCCCTAAGCATATAAAGTTTAATGGTCAAATAAATAAGAAAAAAAATGAAGAGAGTTTCATATAATTTTCTTAATTTTTTCTGTTTAGATTTTCTGTATAAGACTAAAGTTTTTGATTGATTTTTTGTAATTTTTCCGTATTGAATTCTGAAATTTTATCAATAAATTTTTTATTTTTAGTTCTCTAAATAAATAAGAAAAAAATATCAATTTAAATATCCTAAAGATTTTAAAATTAAATATTTAAATAGAAAGAAAAAAAAGTTTTTTTGGACACATTAATGGTAGAGGACGAACATTTTTTTTTGAGGAAAGATGAAACAAGGCCCATGAAGCACTGAACGCTGCGTTTCATTACCTAATAAATTGGGTATTTGGGTTAGGGATGAGTCTCTTCTCTCGTTACCATTAGGGCGGCTAGGGTTTTACTTATCTATTTTTCCTCTGTTGTGTTCTGTTTTGTTTCTTAGTATACTCTTCTGTTGTGAGAAATTAACATGGAAGAATTGGTTTTGATGAGTTGAGATTGAGATTGAGATTGAGTTGGCATAACACATAATTTGGGTTCTGGATTGAAGAGGGATCGGTGACGAAAATGGCAAGCATGAACCCTTTTGATTTGTTGGGTGATGATGCAGAGGACCCATCTCAGCAAATTGTGGCTGAGCAGCTCAAGGTTGTCACTGCTGCTCCCAAGAAACCTCAGGCTCAGCCCAACAAACCTGCTCAGCTTCCTACCAAGCCACCTCCTCCTTCTCAGGCTGGTCTGTTATCTTCCCTTTTTTCTTTCATTTTTGCATCGGAATGTGCAATCTAATGTGTTCTTTTGTGTTTTTCTTTCCGTTTGAAATGTTTGTGCATGCACTCCTTCAATTTGCATCTGTGATTTGATTTTCTTTCTGCAACTTCCGTTTTTTGTATTTGGTTACGGTATAAATAAAGTGGACACTAAGGGATGATAATCTCATTATGAAGATCGGTATCCTTGGACTCAGAGTAGTTGTTTCCAGACATAATATTTTGTTTTACCTTGGCTGAACCATATTGGTATATTGGTTTGGCTCCCAAGGGTTAACACCACCCACTAACTCTTCCTTATCTTGACTCAGGTTTTGTTTCCAGCTATAAAAAATTTCTGCAATTAAGCTGTATTCCTTAAGCTTTTGATTTAACCGAGTTGAATGGTGTTGTGTGGTCATGTAACCCACCCTACCTAGTGGGATAATTCTTTGTTGTTGTTGGCACATTGGGGCTTTGAAGTTCTTTTAATGGATGGAATATTTAGTTTTAGCTTATTCTTAATACCAATATTTCAATAGTTGACAAATTTAATTCAATACACATGGTTTCTTTTATGATCGTCCCTGAAGTTTTTTGTTTGTTTTTGTTATTGTCTGCTATCCTAATTCCTGAGTGCTCTCAGTTGATTTGTTGTTCATTCGTGTTTTTTATATTAATTTTCCTTCTCTTGTAATAGTGAGGGAGGCAAGAAGTGACTCTTCACGTGGTGGGCGTGGTGGTGGACGTGGAATTGGACGTGGTCGGGGCCGCGGAGGTAGTGGTTTCAACAGAGAGTTCTCCAATGATGAGAATTCCTTTACTCCCAATGCTGGTCAAGGTGCTCTTGATGGAGAGAGTGGGAGGGCCTCAGAAAGGTCTGCCTATGGTGGGCCTCGTGGTCCTTATCGTGGTGGCCGTGGGGGACGTGGAGGTTTTGGTGATGGGGAAGCTGGTGAAGATGGGCAACCACGGAGAGTCTATGAACGTCGCAGTGGGACTGGACGCGGGTAAATGTGATACTTGTAGCAGATTTCTGGGTTGTTAGATTGACTTTTGGCTCTTGTATTGATATAACTTGTTTTATATGCAGAAATGAGTTGAAACGTGAAGGTTATGGGAGAGGAAACTGGGGACTACAAACTGATGAGCTTGGCCAGTAAGGGCTTTTTTTTTTTTGAGATCCTACACTTTCATACTTCTATTGACAACCCTCTATACATGATTTGTGTTTAATACTATTTTGATGAATATTTATTGCTTGTTCCTTTTGCTTTTTTGAATTTTACTTAGGGCCACTGATGAAATAAATGAAACTGCTAAGAATTTTAGTGAAGTAAAGCCTTCAGGTGAGGATGATGTTGCAGCAGATGGAAACAAAGAGAATCCTGCTAATGAAGCTGAAGAAAAGGAGCCTGAGGATAAGGTGATTGTTCAATTTGGTTTCAAGTTCTCTGATTTTCTCTTCATCTGCTTCTGTATATCGTTAATGTTTTATTTTTAACATTATCTGTAGACAAGTTTATTTCAATTATAAATGACGTTTTATGAAATCGTCACTGCATGTGATCATGGATGTGAAGTGAGTTATAAGTTGTAGGAATGATAATCCAATCAAGTTTAGCTTTGACTTTAACCTATGGGTTCTCACTCATTGCTTAGAATGCGTTATTCTTCATTTGTTTTTGTACTACAGTTATTTCTGTGCACATCTAAACTTTAATCATGGGTTTTGAAAATTCCTGTGATTATTCACTCGTTATTTATACTTCCTTTCACTTTGAAAATTTATATTTTTTCTTTCCAATTTTAGGTTACATCTTCTACTGTGTCTGGAAGGTGTCAATGTGTATTTTCCATTCTTTCGTTTCTTAACAATTTACTCTTTTATTTTTATGATTGTATGTGAAATTCCTTAATTAACGCTGGTTTGTTTAAGTTTTATAGCTGAATTGTATTTTTCCTTTTGGATAGGAAATGACTCTGGAGGAATATGAAAAAGTACTAGAAGAGAGAAGGAAGGCTTTGCAAGCACTTAAAACTGAGGAGAGAAAGGTAGATACTAAAGTTTTTGAATCCATGCAGCAGCTGTCAAACAAGAAAGACAACTTTGACATCTTTATTAAGCTGGTGAGGTTTTTGACTTTACGTTTCCATTATTTTAGTTTGTAATGTTCATATTTAATTTGTTGTATAGCTGATGATATCCTTGACACTTGTAATTTTTCTATTTTGAAGGGATCTGAGAAGGACAAGCGCAAAGAGACTCTTGAGAAGGAAGAAAAAGCCAAGAAGGTGTGACTTTGTTGCTTTTGTCTTATCTTTGCTGGTAAATTACGTTATTTCTGCATGGCTTAAATTGTTATTTATGGTCAAGGCTTGTATTTGTCTCTTGATTTTATTTTACTGTTTGTTGAATGTATTGTATGGTTTACAGGTGGAAACCAAAGTTATCTTATTGCACCCTAAAAATTACTTTTATGAATGTATTTGTTTTTGTTGTTTTTGCTTCCATTTCATCCTTGTATTGGTCTGTAATATTGGGAACCTTACATGTAATAAATTTCTTAATTACTTTTGAGTATTGTGCACATGACCATGAATTTCTTGTCTTTCACATCTAATACATTTTGTTGACTTTTTCCCCATTTTGTTTATTGGATTTCATGCTACTAGTCTGTCAGCATCAACGAGTTTCTGAAGCCACCAGAGGGTGAAAGCTTCTATAGTGCCGGTGGGCGTGGCCGCGGACGCGGTCGTGGACGTGGTGCAAGAGGTGGTTTTGGTGGCTATGCAACTGCTAACGTTACCGCTCCATCAATTGAAGATCCTGGGCAATTCCCTACTTTGGGTGTCAAGTGAGAATTTCAGTACTGTGCTGACATTTTTATGTACCTTGTCTCAATTTTGGTTCTCTGCTTTGAAGCAGGAAAAAGAACTATGGTAATTGGATTTCCTGTATGGGCAGGTTTTTTTATTTAATTTAACGTCTTAAAATGTAAATTTAGATTGTTTCTTTGTGCCCTTATTTCCTTAGATAGACGAAACGCATCCTCAATTGTTATGTTTTACTTTTAGTGTCATTTTGCATTCTGGCGTAGACAATGCTGGACCCCTCTCCTTTCCTCATATTTTAGATTCAACACGCATGTTTTTCTTCAATCTTTTTTATTCGTATCAAGAACAACTCAAGATCCATGCCAAAAATATCTTTGAGTTTCATCTATTAGTTAAGGTTCTCTGTTCAAAACCAGACAACACGGTGAGCGTTTAAAAGGATTTTGTTGTTTATCAATGATTTAGTTGTCATCAGGGACTTGTTGTAACACAGGCTTGCTATAAAAAATTAAACATTCATATACACAAATCTTTATTATCAAGATTATATGTATTTTGTGTCCAAATTAGAAGTTCAGTTTCTTTATTTTCAAGATTATACGTATTTTGTGTCCAAATTAGAAGCTCAGTTTATAGTATGAGAAGCTCTGTACTTGCATACTCTTATTTTCTGATGTGTCTTCGTTTGCTTTTATACTTTCCACTTTTGTACTGATAAAAAACTCTTTTGTGGCACTATTTTGAAAAGTGACACTGGCAGTGTCTGTTTCAGCTGGCCAAGTTTGTAATACTTCTATTGTATTTGTTTTCTTTGAAAAACATAATTGCTTATTTGATATGGTTTTTTTGAAAACATATTCTATTTCACTGGGACTTTTCATGCGTATTTTGTAATATGATTTTTTTTAGCAAGATTTTGGTATAAGTTTTCCACATTTACTAATTATTATTATGTTTATGTATATGTTTATTACATTATTCTTTTTACTTTATAGTTTTCTCACTTATTTTCCATCTCTATTTATGTATATGTATAATAACCATTCAATTCTATATATGAGAAACTAAATTACATATACACACTTAAAACGTGTATATATATATATATCACTTTGTAATCATTATTTTTAAAAGTCATCAACGATGAATTGTGCTAATTAGTGTTAAAAGTTATACTCCTCGTGACTATTTAAGTCATAATATATATCATATTAGAAAAATGATATTAAATATAATGCAATTTATTATATTTAATTTAATTTGCGCTTGATAAATAATTTGAAGGCAACGAAATGAAATTTACGTAGACCACACTAAAACGTAGGTTGACGTTATTACACATACACATGTGTTTCAATTTTATTAAAGAGACCAATTTCTTGTGCTTTTTAAATTTGACGTGGTTCATAAAAAGAAAAATTATAATATTTACAATTTTATTTCAGAATAAAAATAGAATATTGAATAACATATAAGAAAGAATATCATGAATTTATTATAGAGACTGAACTAGTTATGTCCAACAAAAACAAAAATAGTTGCAGTGAGAAAGAATGATGCAATAAATCTGAGTTCACACAATCATCGTTTGATATTATTAACATCTTCTCCCAAACTTAACTATCTATACTCTATTATTAACATCTTAATATTTAACAGTATTTGATATGAGAGAAAGCTACTATTCCTCCAAATTCTGTGTTTATGTACTGCATTTTGCATGCATGCACCAACGCATAACGTAAGAAATAATGTTCCTATAGTACTATTCTACACTTCATATATTAATTAAATTCATTTGTTTCTCCATGCAGGTAGGTAGCTGCTGAAAATAACACCACCTTCCTGCTTTCATGGACATGACCATTTCAGCCACCATTTTTGTCAGTTGCAATTAATGAAGAATTAGATTTGGGTTGTCTGGGTTGCTGTGGTAACTGAGTTACGGAAACATAGGAATATGAAGATTTTTAAAAGCGGCATGATCTAATCATGTAAAAAAATTTACTATGGTATGATGTAAGGTATGGTCATGGGTAATTTTTAAAATCTGTAGATAAAATTTTTCGTATTCTAATTGATGTATCTGTCAGAATTTGATAAGTGATTTTTTTCAGGGTGGAATTTTATTTTAAAGGGATTTTTTCGATTGTCAGACATGTTATGTTTCTATTGGTGAAAAAAAATTTAGAGTTGTATAAAGGTTGAGACATGCCTAAAATATTTTTATTTTATTTTATTTTTTATAAAAAATGAGTGGAATTAATTGTAGAAGGAGATGAATTGAATGGTGAACTAATAATGATGACAAGCATTAACTTCTGAACAATAAAAGTGCTCTGAAACCAAAGACTGCTATTGTGTTTCTCTCTATCTTTGGGTTAATCTTCACACAATCATTTTCCACCTCAAACATAGTCATGCATTATTTTTATTTAAAAAAATTCTCTCATTATTTGTATTGTAAAATTATATATTTTTTTATATTAATTAACTTTGGGATAATCGAATTTGAGAATGTAAATCTTTCTTACTATATATATATGAAAGGGTGATATTTGGGAAATATCATTATTACACAATGTGATACTTGTTTTTTATTCAGAGTATTATGCATATGGTTGAATAAAAACTTCAATAATATTTTGTAAGTGAAGAAAATAATAAGGAAAAAAAGTATATAATAAACTTTTCCATAAACTAAAATTAATTCTCAAATTACTTGATTTTATGATTCACGTTGTTTATAAGATTTAGTATGTTATTTGAATGAAAATGTAATTAACTTAATACGGTTAATTTCAGATTAAATATAAAATATTAAAAACTTAAAACTAGATTAATGTGTTTTCCCAACACTAATCGGATTAAATTTTAATTTTTCACGTTCTTCGCTTTTAAATTTGTTTCACCCTTAAATTGAAATACTCAAATCTATTCCTACTTTTTTTTATCATCTTTAATTGGAAAATAACAAAAATTTATTGTATATAATATTTTAATCCTTACATTAAAAACAGTTATGGTTATTCAAAATTTGTATGGATATGTTTTATCGAAATATGTTAATGAATATTTTTGCTCTTAAACAATTTTGAAAATTTAAATTACAAAATTTTATAAATTGCACATTCTATTTTCCAATAATATTGAAAAAAGGGATACCCATATGAATAATTATTCCTACTTTTATAGAGGCCCCTTGTGGATGTGATTTATTTCTTTTAAAAGATTTGATGGGATCATCATTCCTTTTCTTCAGACCCTACTTAATATATAAATATGAATTAAAATATATATTTGTTAGGATAATTTTTATTTTAGTCACATCACTTAACTTAGATTGATTATAACTCAAACAAAAGAAAATCTACTATATAAAGACTAGCTAATTTTTACTATATAAAAAAATTGTAAAAACCATTTTTGAATAAAGCATATTATACCTAATATAAATTTTTATTTGTGACATATTTTTGTTATACATATTCATTTAAGTTATGTCTGACATATCATTTTAATTAGTTTCTATTTTTTTAGTAGTTACTTGCAAACAAACATTTTTTATTAAATTGTAGTGCTTTTTAAAAGGGTTATTGAATGGAGAGTTTTAAGGCGATATTTTACACTTTTTTGAACTTTTATTTTTTTCTTCCTAATTGATTTAATTAAAATTGAAGTCTTTAAAAAATAAAAGTATTTTCTAGTATTTAAAATACTTTTTTTTAATTAAGTTATTCATGTTTGATTTTGTTGTTTACTAGATTGATAAAATATTGATATTGTATTGTCATTTTATTGTTGTCTTTATATTTTTTAATTGAATTTATATTATTTGATCTTGACATTAACTAGACTTTTACCATTATCTTGCATATATGTTTTGAGATGCTTATTTTTTAGTATTTAATTTAAAAAATGAAACAATATTATTTTTACTAAAAATAATTAGCATTTTTAATTTTATTTATTTAAATTTTTTATTATTCAAGTTTGTTGTATTATGTTTGAGATTAGAATGGATGATGTTATTGGTCAAAATTTCAATCTTTTATTTATGTATTTCTTGTTAAAAGTTGTTGAATACTACAAAATAGGTTAAGGTTATTCTTTCTCCCTTCTATTAAAATAATATTTTTTAAAATTAAAAAAAAAATCAAACGATAAAAATTGAATTAAAAAAATTAAATATTTTAAACTTTCAATAAGACTTTTAATCCAAAGTTGATTAGAACTTAAAATTTATTTTTTATAAAGTGAGGTTATATATATTTTTTCCTTTTTCCTTTTATAATTTTTTATTTATAGATAATTTTTGGAAGATGGAAATAAAAAGGTAAAATTTAAGAAGCTAAAAGTGTATGTGAAAAAGGTTTTACAAGAAGAGGTGTGACTTGTAGCAGAGGATCAAAGCCGCAACACTGAAAAGTGAAACATAGCTGTGAAGCTATAACGTAAGACACTGTGTAATTACCGTGTCAGTGTGTAAGAAACAGTGACAAAACTACAAACAAAAAAAATTAGTAGAACAAAAAATAACATAGAAACAGTGAAATACAATTAATGATGAATCATGTCAAAGCACTGAAACATTATAAAAATGGGAAAATGAAAAATCATTAGTTCTTAGAAGCACAACAAGAACCGATCCTTCTTCTCTCTCTCATCTACTTCTCTTCCTTTCACTTTAATCCAACAATAATAATTATTCACCAAAAAAAACGTTCAACAGATACCATCATCATTCATCATCATCATCATCACCCACATCATCAGAATTCCAAGGTGGGTTCCCTTCATTCTCTGCCACTATTTGGTAGCATCAGTGAAAAAACAAAACTTTCTTCATTTACTTTTGCAGTTACTCTTCTTGAGATTAGATTTGGTATTTTCTTTTATATTGGTTTGGGCATCCATCGGGGGTTGCTGGGTTGGTGTCAAATTAGTCTTTTGCTTGTCAAAGTTTGCTGCTTTGACTTTTTGCACTTTTTATCTGTGAGTTTTAGCTTGTGGGCACACTGGCTTGTTCCGAAGTCTGTGCTCACCCAAGTTGGTTTTTTAGTAGCTTGAGCTACTACAGTTGAGTGTTCTTTCTTCAACGGTTTCAGATTTGTTTTCTGCTAGTGGCCCTGTAAGACCAGGAATTCTCTAGATTTGAATTGTTTCAAGTCTGTCTTTGTCAAAGTTGAGTCTGCTGGTTACCCTTCATGGGAAAAAGCATGTGAAGAGTTTCTTTTGCAATTGATGTTTTGATTTGGAGTCCTTTTGCTAGTCTGCTTCCAGTGAAGAAAAGACTGTGTTTTTTATTCTGTGATGGGTTTCAGGTCTTGAATTTTGTTGGGCTGCAAGGTTATTATTGAAATATGATGGTGTGTGTGGAGTAGAGCCTGTGTTTGTGTAGAAGATGAGAAGGGAACAGCAAGAGGGATGCCGAGCTTCAATTCACAATTGCCCAATTCCAATGCATGGTATATTTCCTCTTAGTATTAGATTTAATAATCTAGGTAGAAGCCTTCATAACTTTTGATTCTGTCCCATTTTATGAAATGCTGCTGTGTAGTTTCCCCAACCTAAATTTCTTCTGTTCCCATGTCGTTACACCTTCATTGGATATTTGGATCATTGTCCCAGCAACATAGGACATTCATTGTAAGGGGAAAAAACTTCTCGGAGCAATGTTCCAGTTTTTGATTTTTGAATCCATCAAGTTTAGAAGACTTAGGTTTTATGTGCTGTTTGTTTGTCTGAAAAGAAGGACCTGAGCTGATTTGTGCTTGTCTGTTAGCTGAATCTGATGTATGGTTTTTTTCAGCTGTACAGAGGGAAGCACAGTTGATTCTTTTCGTGTGTCTGACTTTGATCAATCAGTTGGATATCGCATAGAGGATGCTGTTGCCTTGAGTGGAAGTAAGTATTCTTATTGTTGGAGATTCTGCATTCTCTAAAACATGCCAGAAATGGGGGTATGCTATTGTCTTCTCTGCTCAAGCAAAAGCTAGCACCACCTTAGTGTATAGTGTAGTATTATTATAGTGCTGGATATGCTTCTGTTATGACATGTGTGCAATAGGATAGAAGCAGTTTCTTTGCTGCAATCAGTTAGCTTGTAGAAAAGAAATTTTGGCTTGCCCAAGTTATGAATATAAGGTAGTGTGGTTCATTAGTGAGTAATATGTATTGTTCCTCTAATTGTGATTTTCTAATTACTAAAAAACCAACACCACAGCACGTTGTTTCAATGTAATTCATTTTGAATATCAAAATTTACTATTATTAAATTATCTTATTTTGGTGAAAAATAAAAATAAATCAGATGTGATACCAACTTATCAGTTGTGAAAGATTACAAGTCTCCAATCTCATGGTTGTAACACGGATATTAAAAACCAAAGGCGGGGAAAGTCGTATTGGTAAAAGATAAAATGTAATCATACACTATCAATTTGGTGGAGCAAAAGAAAGAGTTAGAGGATTTAGTTACCGTATGTAAAAGGAACAAGAGAGATTAGTAATATGGTGAGTTTGATTGAGTTATAATTTGAACTCTAGATTGAGTTTAATATACAATGGATGATTGAGATTTGTTGAACAAGATATCTCCAGTTAAAACAAAAAACAAGGAGAGGATCTGAATCCTAAAGAAAATATACATTTAAAAACTTATCAATTATCTCTAACATATTGTCAATTGTTTATGCTTGATAAGAGGAGGATTAGGGTATTTTAAAGTATTTCTAAGTGTTATGTGGCACAAGAATAAAAAAGAACATGTAATTAGATTAGATTTGTTTTGGAGATCCTACATTCTCTAAAGATGTGACTAAAATAGAGCATAAGTAGGAACACACATTAGCTTATAAGTTGGTTTTGTAGTGTTGAGTTTGATTTAAACCACATTTTAAGATTGTTTCAGAGTTTATCCTAATAATTATTAGTGCGCGTATTGTGTCATTCGATGTTAACTTGCTTTTGGACTACCTATAATATCTAGTTCTAAGAGGGTAAAAGATGGAGAATTGTGTAAAAAGTATTTCGTTAAAGGTATTATTGTGAATAAGTCTAACATGTTTCTTAAACTTAAAATACCTCTTCTCATTTCTCATCAGTGATCTTTATTTTAATTCTCCCTATTTTATAAGAATCCTTTTGTTAGCAAAATTTTATTGGATTATACAGTTGTTGATACCCGTCAGTGTGTAAGTTTTCATAATCTCACCAATTGCATGACCACGATAACATTGATAAACACATAGGGAAGTGCTGTGAAAGATAAAATAGAGAGTAGTAATACATCCACAGATGCACACATGTTAAAATATATAGTGGGCTTTTACTATTGGCTAAAGAACTAGATATCTAAGTTTATAATCTGACTAATCAATTCTTTCTATTCTTGGTAAAGTGTAATCTTTTCTCCACCTTTTCATTCTCTGATAATGTTATCTGATATGTGATTCAGACTCAATTTTTGACTCACTTAAAGTAAGTAGCCAAACAATTTCTCGAGGTCCTGTTCTACTTGGTTCCTTTGATAATGTGAGTTTTTCTATTTCTTGTTATCTATTAAACATTCAGCTTGGTAAATTAGGTGATTGCGGGCTACTTAAAACATAATTAACTATTTTACATTTCTTTTCTTTTCTCGTTTCAATTTAGTCGCCAACTTCACTTGACAAAAGCCCTTTAACAAACCAAACAGAGCGGGGAAGCTTGCAATTCCAAAAGTTCCACTCATCAAATTTGGTTACTGGTGATAAAGAACACCGGGAAGAGTTTGCCATGGCTGATGCTAGTCCTAGAACTGATATTTCTACAGATGCTGACACTGACGATAAGAATCCACAGGTGAAGTTTCTTTTTACCTTCTATGCAATTTTCTCCTTGGTTTTGAACCTATTGAACTCATCATCAAGGATTCAACTTTTTCATTTTTTTCCTTTAAAGTAGAGGTTATTTAGTCCACATTCCTTACAATCTGACATTTGAACATTCCATGTGTACAGTTTGATAGAAGTCATGCCCTTGTTGCTGCGGCTTCTGACTCCAGTGACAGATCAAAGGATAAATCAGATCAGAAGGTAAAGTATATTTTGAACAGTTAAATGACCATATTGGTCCCTCCAATTATATATAGCATCAAATTGGTCATCTGAAGTTGCAACATCTAGTTGATCCTTAAAGAACTAAAGGATGCCATTAATAAACATTGTAGTATCAATATTGATGTCAATTTATAGATGGAGGACCACAGTAATATTGTGTATACCATTTAAGGACCAAAATAAATGTTTACTCTATTTTAAATTATTGTGCGGTCAATATCTAAAATTTTATATCAATATTTGTTACTTGATCATTGGTTTGTTAATTTGTCGCAGACTCTCCGCAGGCTTGCTCAGAATCGTGAGGCTGCAAGAAAAAGCCGACTGAGAAAGAAAGTAGGAATGTGTACTTTTTTGTTAATATTTGTTGTTACAAGTGATTATCTGTTTTGTTCTTTCTCCATATAAATATTTGTATGGCTTCATTGTAACTCAAATACAGACTATATATTCTCATCTGTGGTTGTATGCATTTGAATGATCAGTTTGGTCTACAGATTATGTAGGCCTGCTTGCAAACTGAGAGTGCCATGGATATTGATTACATTCAAGTGATAGTATAATATATTTTTTAATAGAAAAATCAATTTTGTCAAAGGGAAAGGTGGAAAGAACAACTAGAGGTAGAATAAGATATCCTCCAAAACGGAAAATTGTAGGTAGAACAAGGAATATGAAAATAATCAAGAATTCAGCAAGACTGCTCCTGGCTGTCTGTGCTTAATTCTCCCACCGGCTTCTCAACAATGCAGCTGAAGTATACTTCCTTTTATGGTGAGAAAATACACATAAAATGTGTACAACTTTCTTTGAGCTCTGACTAATTGAAACATATATTTTGGTAACTAAATATTGTGATTACTACATTCAATACCCTCTGTAATGTTATATATATCTATGGCAGTTATCTAGATGTTTCTTCTTAACTGCACTTGGAAGGGAACTTGTAAAATGATAAATATGGATGTTCAACCTTTATAGAATAGAGTGCTTTGGAATAGTAATTAGTTATTTGTAATGCGTATATGGCTTGTAGTGGAACCCTCTAATACTTGTACAGTTTTTATTTGTTTGATCTCTTTGATAGATTTTAGAAATAACTATGTTTGCATCACCCCACTTGGCCATTAAAATGCAAGACTTGATACCAAAATGTTATTACTCCACAGGCTTATGTTCAGCAGCTGGAAAGTAGTCGTTTAAAGCTGACCCAACTGGAGCAAGAGCTTCAGCGAGCTAGGCAGCAGGTAGGGTGCAATTATTCCTTGGAATTAGTTTATGTTCTCCTTTTTAGTGAAAACTTTGCCAACCATGCTCATATTCAATTTAAACTCAAATCTCTGGTTTATTTTCCTGCAGGGAGTCTTTATATCAAGTTCAGGTGATCAAGCGCATTCAATGAGTGGAAATGGTATCCCTCTTTCTAAAATATGTTATTCAGACTACAAGTTTTAATATCAAAATGTCTATAACTTGTGTCTTATGTTGTACCAAACTATTTCAAGAATGTTTAAATTTCTCATTTCTCATCTGTTACATGAGATAATCCGTAACTATGTTTTTTTTTTTTGCAGGGGCCATGGCATTTGACGTAGAATATGCAAGGTGGGTGGAAGAGCAGAATCGACAAATTAACGAACTAAGAGCAGCTGTAAATTCTCACGCAGGTGATACAGAACTCTGCATGATTATCGATGGTGTAATGGCACATTATGATGAGATCTTTAGGCTGAAGGGCAATGCAGCTAAGGCTGATGTCTTCCATTTGTTGTCTGGCATGTGGAAAACACCAGCTGAGAGGTGTTTCCTATGGCTTGGTGGTTTTCGGTCATCTGAACTCCTCAAGGTGAGCTGATTGTGACCCTTTAGTTTATTGTTCTAATGGTTTGTTGAAAGATATTATGGCTTTTCCAAGCACTAGTTTTTCATTGTAAATTATTAAACTATTGGGAAGAGAGAGACATTGAGTTGAGATCATGTATTTCTAAGACAACATGGATACTTTATTTTTATTGAGAAAACGAAATCAATACAATAAACAGAAGAGGTTTGATTTCCTCTAACAATAAAGAAATGATACGGAAATAAATAAAAACAGTTCTAATAATACATATATAATCTAGATATATTTTACTATATAGGATCTGCTACTTATTTCTATAATTATAATAGTAACATATAGATAAAAATCTCCTACTGTTTTTTTGGATAATCATAAGATACCAAACTTGTTTTAACCTGAGAGTTCTGTAAAAGAGAATACATGCATTAAGGGTTGACATTTTGCATCTATATTTATGGTTGCTTTCTGACATTGCTGGTTGATGTAGAATTTAAAATGTTGGACTTGGGATTCTTATTATTGTGCTAGGAGTTTTATTATGTTAGGACTTTAAGACTGTTAATAGATTTGTATTACACTTCTACTTGCTAGAATACTAGTATAAGTATGTTTGTTTGGATACTCTGCCAAAAACCAATCATTATATCATATTTGTATCATTCAGATTCCTATTACTCTCTTCTCTCCTTTTATACATGTTTCACATATTAGTTTGTCACTGGATGTCTCTCCAGATTTTCATCTCTCTCTGTCTAGGGACATATGTTCTGTTACAAGTGACACTATAGTCAAATTTTAAGTACCAATGCCTACACATATTTTCTCTGATTTCAGTAAGAACTCGAGTTCTAGCAGGCTCCTTGTTTCATTCAGAACTTATTTAAGGGCCTGTCAAAAATCTAATGAAGTATGCTAATTAGTAATTTTAGCTAGCAAAGGTAGAGTTGATATATGTAGATAAGTTAAATGATAACCTGATTGTTTATTTAATGTGTTTGGTCCCTTGTGAAATACTAAATTTGAGACTTAATATGTGGTGTGGTTTGATTGTCCCAAATGAGTATTTTGCTCATCTCTTCAAAATTTAGTAGTTTGAGCCTTGCTTGACAAGAGTGGCATGAATTTGGTTGCAGCTCCTGGTAAATCAGTTGGAACCTCTGACGGAGCAGCAGTTAGTGGGTATCACCAACTTGCAGCAATCTTCCCAACAGGCAGAAGATGCATTGTCTCAGGGCATGGAAGCATTGCAGCAGTCCCTTTCGGAGACATTATCCACTGGATCACTGGGCTCCTCTGGTTCATCAGGCAATGTGGCAAATTACATGGGTCAAATGGCTATGGCCATGGGCAAATTAGGGACACTCGAGGGCTTCATTAAGCAGGTAAACCTTTTCTTACTCACATATAAACAATCAATTGAAGTGATTTTTACCATTCTGGTGCAATTTCACTCATTAATTATCAAAATGGGTAAGTCGTGTTCAGTTGAAATCTGATACACTGAAGTCGTGCCAGGCATGAAGTCGTGCCAGGCATGAAGTCGTGCCAGGCATGAAGTCGTGCCAGACATGAAATCGTGTCAGGTATGAAGTCGTGTCAGACATGACTTACCCATTTTGGTAATTTTTTAAGATTTTATCCATTTTGATGATTATCTTGTGAAATTTCACCAAAATAGTAAAAATCTCTGAATTGAGTATCTTAGAGACCACCAACCTTTGAAGTAGGAAGTAGAAAACCTTTGAAGTAACTAATTTGTGTGGTGGTGGTTTGAAGGCTGACAATTTGCGGCAGCAAACACTGCAACAAATTCATCGGATACTGACAACTCGGCAATCGGCTTGTGCACTGCTTGCAATACATGATTACTTTTCCAGGCTGCGTGCTCTCAGCTCTCTTTGGCTTGCTCGCCCAAGAGACTGATACATGGATCATTTTCCTCATTTTCCTTTTTCACTAACTTATAATCTACAAACTTTATTCTATTTTCTTCATTACTAATGTAGCAATATTCTCCATTGTAACGTGCTTCAAGAGATTACATTATTTTACACACAATACTTCAAATGTCGTCTTCTCAAGCAAAAGAACTGCAAATTAAAAATCATCCGTTTATAATTGCGATTTGACCAATACAATTTCAAAAATACATAGTTATCAACATTTCAACTCAAAATACTAACCCTTTTTCAATATATTATTTATTTTATATTCTTTCTCTCAAACGTTAAAGAAGACTAATTCTCCCTGCACTAGATCACAATTGATTTGCACCCAACACTTGTATAGAAAATGTCTATTTTATCCTTAAACTTTTGGATATCTATATCTGCGACACAACTAAGCATATGATCATCCGCAGTAGAGGAATGTTTCCTGGACGAACACAACTAAGTCAGTTCTGTATATACAAGTATATACAAATTCAAGAATTGAAATGTGTCTTCTAGATATGATCATCCGCTATGAATGTTTTCTGGACGAGATCCTTTTTTTTTTCATTTCAAATTGGGAAAAGGTGACAAAAACAATTTTTGGTTTTAAAAAAAAGATGGTGCAGATCAACACAATTGATGTGGTGCAGGGAAAATTAGTCTTTAAAGAATCAAAAGCCACTCTTTTTATTGTAAAGTAAAAAAAAAAAGTGTTTTCTTAAAGTTTTTTTAACATGTTTTTTCCCTATCATTTTCAATTTCTTAAAGTCCACATTTGTGACATAATAATACAATGATGAGTGTGGAGAAGGGAAACCCAACAAAAACAAAATACTAAGTACTTTCAGAAAACAACAGCCACATGTAAATTAAATTTTTTTAATCACATGTAAATTTATAATCTTATTCTTTACATTATTAAATATCCTTATTACATGACTTATAAATTTTAATAAATTATTTTTACACATCCACATCTAATCCAAACAGATTCATTTTCTGATAACATCTAATCCAAACAGATTCATTTTCTGATACATAGACAACCTCAATGTTCCTTGTAATCCTCAGAAAACATAGACAACCATATTATGGAAAGTGGATTAGGGTAGGGAAGTGGCATGACTAGTGTCGGAGTCAGATGATAAGAACAGCGAAGAGATAATTGGAAATATTAATATAAGAAGTGGACAACACCAAACAACAACATGCAATGGAATGGAATCACTACATCACCCTTCTCCTGTCATTTTCAGAGTGTGGAATGAATTCTAAGTGTTTGTGATTTGGTCTCAGTGTCTCACCCTCATCTGGGTCGATTAAGGTTCAACCCTTTTGGCCACGCACGCACGCCAACATGACCATCACCACCATAACTCATTCCATTCCGGGAAGCTCAGGGTATCTGGACATATACCCAGAGAGGAAAGTCTCCCTCTTTAAAAACCCTTACATTATAGGACTCACTTCTGTGGCTAGCATTGGTGGATTGCTCTTTGGCTACGACACAGGTACCTACTTCAAGATCAATTTATTCTCATGTTATTTTAGGATATGCTTTTTCTTCACCTTTTGTTGCATTGCAGGTGTTATTTCAGGGGCCCTTCTCTATATTAAAGATGATTTTGAAGCCGTCAGACACAGCAATTTTCTACAGGTACTATACCAATACCTATCATCCAACTGTTTCAACCAACTTTTCATATTTGACCATTGAATCCTACAAAATTAAGAATGCTACTGGTGTATTTTGATTTTGCTTTTCTACTGGGCAGTGTCAGTTGTGTGATTGTGGTACTACAATTAGGGGTGGTTGCTGCAGCAATGCCTGCTTTTTAATTTTCCTCTTCTGAAGTGGGTGTCAGATTTTTTTGTCTGATGAAAATACACTAAGTAAAAGATTTTAAACCCATGCTTTCATAATGTAATGGATACCTCCGCCAAAATTGGATTGAAGATACAAAATATTGGCTGCAGTTAGTTTTTGCCTCCATCCTTGCGTGCAGCTCTCGTGTATGGGTATTGTCATCTCATATACTCTGTTTCATTCCCCTTCTTCTCAGTTGCAGCACCATTGAAGCATATGGCCACTTGGTTACCAATCTACAAGAGCAATCATGTATCCAGTGAACAATATAAAGGAACATGAGTGTACGAAATTGGTATCTTCTCCTTGTACTCCTGAGGTCTAATTTGTTTATGATCTCCAGCATGCAAGGCATTTTGTTTTTTTTCCACATTATTTAAAGCACTGTAATTTGAATTTTGAATCAGGAACGTTAGGAACTTACGTGAATAAAATGTTACTTATGACGACTAGAGTTGGAATTTTTTAAAGTCATATGAAATCAAACCACCATGGAGTCACCTTTGTTGCTCCCATGCATAGACTGTTAAAAGAAAATACTCCTCTGTCTTTTCTAATCAATGTTTACGAAAGTCAGCATTAGAAATCATTGAAGCTAGACCTGAATGCAAGATTTTTTGCATTTATTAATTCTACAGGCTTTGGAAACACAAGTAAATTTGCAGGGTTTTAATCTTGTTAAAAGGAGGAGAGTGAGATCAAGGACTGAGAGGGATCTCATGGCGAATAATATCTATGATAATTTACTGGTGTAAAGAGTAAAAAATGCTTCATAACAATTCATCTATTCCCCTCCACCCCCAACCTATCAATCCTGTACTGTCCCTGGGCATGTCAGAGTTGAATTAAACGGTAATTTAGGTTGAGAGGTAGGGCTAAGGCTTGAGTAAGTCCTCTGTTCTGTTCTACCGCTTCTGCAATTTCTGCTGACACCTCAGAGGAATATAAATTAAGAGGGTGGAACTGGTTTCCTATAGTGATGCTGCTTTCCATTAAAGATCAGGACGAGATCACACAAAACATGAATTTTTCATTCTGAATGAAACTTCAGGGTGGTTATGTATCACAAAATAAAATTTATATATTAAATTCAAATGGGTGAAAAAAACAATTGGCTAATTCTCATTGTAGCTGTCTAATTGTATTGAGTTGCAGGAAACAATTGTCAGCATGGCGGTGGCAGGTGCAATTGTTGGGGCAGCAGCGGGTGGTTGGATTAATGATGCTTATGGAAGAAAGAAGGCAACCATCATTGCAGATGTTATCTTTACCCTGGGAGCAATTGTCATGGCCGCCGCACCGGATCCTTATGTTCTCATACTTGGCCGTGTTTTTGTAGGTTTGGGTGTGGGTATAGCTTCTGTCACTGCTCCTGTTTATATTGCAGAATTGTCACCTTCAGAAATAAGGGGAGCATTAGTAAGCACAAATGTGCTCATGATAACTGGTGGACAGTTTCTTTCCTATCTCATAAATCTTGCTTTTACACAGGTTCTTTTTCCATGCTTTGTTTTTCTTCACTTCTCGTAAAATAGAAATAATATCAATTATCCAGAGCTGTTTTGTATCCAATTTAACAAGTTCATGCACAATAAAGGGTAAAATTCAGTTTCTTCCATGTGAGATTTTTCCACCAATGATTTGAACTCCATCACTCCTCTTTTCACTTTTCTCCAATATAGTTAGTGTTTCTTCTTGTTTACCATGTACATTTCTGAGGGAATCAACATGTGAAATCGTGGACATCTCTAACTAGCCCCCTCAATATACAGAAAAAGAGAATAGGCATAGCAGAATAGGAATAGGCTCAAAATATCATGTTCCTGTTTCTGAGTCGGGGGTATCATTTCAATGACTGCCCATATTCTTAATCAAGCAGGTCCCAGGAACGTGGCGGTGGATGTTGGGAGTTTCGGGTGTGCCAGCAGTAGTTCAGTTTTTCCTTATGCTCTTACTGCCTGAATCCCCCAGATGGCTCTTCATGAAGGTTGTATAATTGTTTTATGTTTAGATTGAAAGTTATTTCATTTATATAAATCTTTTCTTCCATGTGCAGAACAGGGAAGAGGAAGCCATTTCTGTGCTAGCTAAGATCTATGACTTTGCTCGTTTAGAGGATGAAGTTATTTTACTTACTACTAATTCAGAGAGAGACCAACAAAGAAGGGATAATATCAGATATCGGAATGTTTTCAAATCAAAAGAAATTAGACTTGCATTCCTTGCTGGAGCCGGATTGCAGGTGAGAAAAACTTTATATCTAGAGGCAATGAGGTGCCAAAACCTAACTTCCCTTGCTATCAAAAGGTTGAAAGGCATAATAACTGTTGTTTGAACATGCTATTACTTTGAACATGCAAAATGAAATATCTTCTTATATATCATCCCATTGTTGCACAGGCATTTCAGCAATTCACAGGCATCAACACAGTGATGTACTACAGCCCAACAATTGTCCAAATGGCCGGCTTTCGCTCCAACGAGTTGGCTCTTCTTCTCTCTCTGGTGGTTGCTGGCATGAATGCTGCTGGAACAGTTCTTGGCATTTACCTTATTGACCATGCAGGGAGGAGAAAATTGGCCCTATTTAGCTTAGGAGGGGTGATAGCGTCTCTGATCATCTTGGCCTTCTCATTCTTTAACCAATCATCTGGAAGTAGTTTGTATGGGTGGCTTGCAGTTCTTGGTTTGGCACTATACATTGCTTTCTTTGCCCCAGGGATGGGACCTGTGCCTTGGACGGTTAACTCAGAAGTATACCCTGAAGAATACCGAGGGATGTGTGGAGGCATGTCTGCTACTGTGAATTGGGTCTCAAATCTCATTGTGGCACAGTCATTTCTGTCGGTTGCTGCAGCTGTTGGCACTGGTCCTACTTTCTTAATTATTGCTGTTATTGCTGTGCTTGCTTTTGTGTTTGTGCTTGTCTATGTTCCTGAAACCAAGGGGTTGACGTTTGATGAAGTGGAGCTGTTATGGAAGCAGAGAGCTTGGGGCAACAACCCTGAAGATGCTCAAAGCCTTTTTCAGAATGCAAATCATTCCTAGGAATGCAACCATCTGTGTGTCCTTCTGCAATCATTCAGTATATGCTACAACTGATACACTCATACTATACATTATTTTTTGCACACTGTATATTAGTTTTGATGCCACGAGTTTGCACTCAAACTTGGCCCACACACCACTTTTGTTTCATACCATTGTCATTGTTCCTTGGACATTATGTTAAAAATGTAATCTTTGTAATGCATTCTTTACCATTATAATGTAATTTCACTTATAATTATTAAATTTGGTGAAAATTTTTTAAAAAATTATCAAAATGTTTCGTAAATCAGAGACTTTGAACCAGAGACCTCGTTCGTAAAGTAAATCATCGCACCTACCGTCCAAGTAATTGGGAGAGAATCAATAAATTCTTTTTCGGATTCATCCTTCTCGAACGCAGATTCATCCTTCCTGAACGCAGCATACAACAATTCGTTGTATTACACTCTTCAAGTGTGTTTGTTCCCCCTCCTTCTTTACCATGACAAGTCGTACTATCTATTACGCTTTACTCCTTAGGTATTTGGGTCTGAAATTTTTTCCAGACATTCGTCATTGTGTCTATAGAGTTTTCGCTGAGATTTGAGCCCCAGACTCGTCCCACAAGATTCGCAATAAATTTTTTATTCATCACTGCCCGGGTTGAAAGGAAGGTTCGTTTGTGTGTGAAACTGTTTGATTTTTTTCCTGGGTGAATACTCATTCGTTTGACCTGAAATCTGTCGCGTTTTTGTCCCAAATTCAGTGGAGATTCTTACGCGGAATTTCAGGAAAAAACCATTTCGGGAGAATTTTCAGAAATTTTGTGCAAACCAAGGCTATCCTCTAGCAAAACTTATGAAATTTCACCGTACTTTCTCCAATTTTTTTCCGGGTCCGTATTGCGCTGAAAAAATTCAGACGTGTACTTTCATATGTTGTTTGCACCCAGGTAAGGAGGCAGGTTCATAAAAAAATCAAAGAAAAAAGATACGGGGAAGAAAAGTCATGACGTTTTGTTTTCGGAAAACCGGTTTTGTTCACTCTCGGTCTGGGACTTACTGCGCCTTACTCCTTGGTTATTTTGGTCTGAAATTTTTTCCAGACATTCGTCATTGTGTCTATTGAGTTTTGGTTGAGATTTGAGCCCCAGACTCGTCCCACAAGATTCGAAATAAATTTTTTATTCATCACTGCCCGGGCTGAAAGGAAAGTTCGTTTGTGTGTGAAACTGTTTGATTTTTTTCCTGGGTGAATACTCATCCGTTTGACCTGAAATCTGTCGCGTTTTGTCCCAAATTCAGTGGAGATTCTTACGCGGAATTTCAGGAAAAAACTATTTCGGGAGAATTTTTCAGAAAATTTTGTGCAAACCAAGGCTAACCTCTAGCAAACTTGTGAAATTTCGCCATACTTTCTGCAATTTTTTTCCGGGTCCGTATTGCGTTGAAAAAATTCACACAAGTACTTTCATATGTTGTTTGAACCCAGGTAAGGAGGTACGTCCATAAACAAATCACACAAACAAGATACGGGGAAGAAAAGTCATGACGTTTTGTTTTCGGAAAACCGGTTTTGTTCATTCTCGGTCTGGGACTTACTGCGCCTTACTCCTTGGTTATTTTGGTCTGAAATTTTTTCCAAACATTTGTCATTGTGTCTATTGAGTTTTGGCTTAGATTTGAGCCCCAGACTCGTCCCACAAGACTCGAAATAAATTTTTTATTCATCACTGCCCGGGCTGAAAGGAAGGTTCGTTTGTGTGTGAAACTGTTTGATTTTTTTCCTGGGTGAATACTCATCTGTTTGACCTGAAATCTGTCGCGTTTTGTCCCAAATTCAGTGGAGATTCTTACGCGGAATTTCAGGAAAAAACCATTTCGGGAGAATTTTTCAGAAATTTTGTGCAAACCAAGGCTAACCTCTAGCAAAACTTGTGAAATTTCGCCCTACTTTCTGCAATTTTTTTCCGGATCCGTATTGCGCTGAAAAAATTCACACAAGTACTTTCATATGTTGTTTGAACCCAGGTAAGGAGGTACGTCCATAAACAAATCACAGAAAGAAGATACGGGGAAGAAAAGTCAAGACGTTTTGTTTTCGGAAAACCGGTTTTGTTCATTCTCGGTCTGGGACTTACTGCGCCTTACTCCTTGGTTATTTTGGTTTGAAATTTTTTCCAGGTATTCGTCATTGTGTCTATTGAGTTTTGGCTGAGATTTGACCCCCAGACTCGTCCCACAAGATTCGACATAAATTTTTTATTCATCACTGCCCGGGCTGAAAGGAAGGTTCGTTTGTGTGTGAAACTGTTTGATTTTTTTCTTGGGTGAATACTCATCCGTTTGACCTGAAATCTGTCGCGTTTTGTCCCAAATTCAGTGGAGATTCTTACGCGGAATTTCAGGAAAAAACCATTACGGGAGAATTTTTCAGAAATTTTGTGCAAACCAAGGCTATCCTCAAGAAAAACTTGAGAAATTTCGCCCTACTTTCTGCAAGTATTTTTCCGGATCCGTATTGCGCTGAAAAAATTCACACAAGTACTTTCATATGTTGTTTGAACCCAGGTAAGGAGGTACGTCCATAAACAAATCACAGAAAGAAGATACGGGGAAGAAAATTCATGACGTTTTGTTTTCGGAAAACCGGTTTTGTTCATTCTCGGTCTGGGACTTATTGCGCCTTACTC
Source organism: Phaseolus vulgaris (assembly GCF_051622355.1). Classification (NCBI taxonomy): domain Eukaryota; kingdom Viridiplantae; phylum Streptophyta; class Magnoliopsida; order Fabales; family Fabaceae; genus Phaseolus; species Phaseolus vulgaris. The sequence continues at coordinate 618,807 of NC_143504.1, forward strand.
CTTGGTTATTTTGGTCTGAAATTTTTTCCAGACATTCGTCATTGTGTCTATTGAGTTTTGGTTGAGATTTGACCCCAGACTCGTCCCAGAAGATACGAAATAAATTTTTTATTCATCACTGCCCGGGCTGAAAGGAAGGTTCGTTTGTGTGTGAAACTGTTTGATTTCTTTCCTGGGTAAATACTCATCCGTTTGACCTGAAATCTGTCGCGTTTTGTCCCAAATTCAGTGGAGATTCTTACGCGGAATTTCAGGAAAAAACCATTTCAGGAGAATTTTTCAGAAATTTTGTGCAAACCAAGGCTAACCTCTAGCAAAACTTGTGAAATTTCGCTCTACTTTCTGCAATTTTTTTCCGGATCCGTATTGCGCTGAAAAAATTCACACAAGTACTTTCATATGTTGTTTGAACCCAGGTAAGGAGGTACGTCCATAAACAAATCACAGAAAGAAGATACGGGGAAGAAAAGTCATTACGTTTTGTTTTCAGAAAACCGGTTTTGTTCATTCTCGGTCTGGGACTTACTGCGCCTTACTCCTTGGTTATTTTGGTCTGAAATTTTTTCCAGACATTCGTCATTGTGTCTATTGGGTTTTGGCTGAGATTTGAGCCCCAGACCCGTCCCACAAGAATCGAAATAAATTTTTTATTCATCACTGCCCGGGCTGAAAGGAAGGTTCGTTTTTGTGTGAAACTGTTTGATTTTTTTCCTGAGTGAATACTCATCTGTTTGACCTGAAATCTGTCGCGTTTTGTCCCAAATTCAGTGGAGATTCTTACGCGGAATTTCAGGAAAAAACCATTTCGGGAGAATTTTTCAGAAATTTTGTGCAAACCAAGGCTAACCTCTAGCAAAACTTGTGAAATTTCGCCCTACTTTCTGCAATTTTTTTCCGGATTCGTATTGCGCTGAAAAAATTCACACAAGTACTTTCATATGTTGTTTGAACCCAGGTAAGGAGGTACGTCCATAAACAAATCACAGAAAGAAGATACGGGGAAGAAAAGTCATGACGTTTTGTTTTCGGAAAACCGGTTTTGTTCATTCTCTGTCTGGGACTTACTGCGCCTTACTCCTTGGTTATTTTGGTCTGAAATTTTTTCCAGACATTCGTCATTGTGTCTATTGGGTTTTGGCTGAGATTTGAGCCCCAGACCCGTCCCACAAGATTCGAAATAAATTTTTTATTCATCACTGCCCGGGCTGAAAGGAAGGTTCGTTTGTGTGTGAAACTGTTTGATTTCTTTCCTGGGTAAATACTCATCTGTTTGACCTGAAATCTGTCGCGTTTTGTCCCAAATTCAGTGGAGATTCTTACGCGGAATTTCAGGAAAAAACCATTTCAGGAGAATTTTTAAGAAATTTTGTGCAAACCAAGGCTAACCTCTAGCAAAACTTGTGAAATTTCGCTCTACTTTCTGCAATTTTTTTCCGGATCCGTATTGCGCTGAAAAAATTCACACAAGTACTTTCATATGTTGTTTGAACCCAGGTAAGGAGGTACGTCCATAAACAAATCACAGAAAGAAGATACGGGGAAGAAAAGTCATTACGTTTTGTTTTCAGAAAACCGGTTTTGTTCATTCTCGGTCTGGGACTTACTGCGCCTTACTCCTTGGTTATTTTGGTCTGAAATTTTTTCCAGACATTCGTCATTGTGTCTATTGGGTTTTGGCTGAGATTTGAGCCCCAGACCCGTCCCACAAGAATCGAAATAAATTTTTTATTCATCACTGCCCGGGCTGAAAGGAAGGTTCGTTTTTGTGTGAAACTGTTTGATTTTTTTCCTGAGTGAATACTCATCTGTTTGACCTGAAATCTGTCGCGTTTTGTCCCAAATTCAGTGGAGATTCTTACGCGGAATTTCAGGAAAAAACCATTTCGGGAGAATTTTTCAGAAATTTTGTGCAAACCAAGGCTAACCTCTAGCAAAACTTGTGAAATTTCGCCCTACTTTCTGCAATTTTTTTCCGGATCCGTATTGCGCTGAAAAAATTCACACAAGTACTTTCATATGTTGTTTGAACCCAGGTAAGGAGGTACGTCCATAAACAAATCACAGAAAGAAGATACGGGGAAGAAAAGTCATGACGTTTTGTTTTCGGAAAACCGGTTTTGTTCATTCTCGGTCTGGGACTTACTGCGCCTTACTCCTTGGTTATTTTGGTCTGAAATTTTTCCAGACATTCGTCATTGTGTATATTCAGTTTTGGATGAGATTTGAGCCCCAGACTCGTCCCAGAAGATTCGAAATAAATTTTTTATTCATCACTGCCCGGGCTGAAAGGAAGGTTCGTTTGTGCGTGAAACTGTTTGATTTTTTTCCTGGGTGAATACTCATCTGTTTGACCTGAAATCTGTCGCGTTTTGTCCCAAATTCAGTGGAGATTCTTACGCGGAATTTCAGGAAAAAACCATTTCGGGAGAATTTTTCAGAAATTTTGTGCAAACCAAGGTTAACCTCTAGGAAAACTTGTGAAATTTCGCCCTACTTTCTGCATGTTTTTTTCTGGGTCCGTATTGCACTGAAAAAATTCACACAAGTACTTTCATATGTTGTTTGAACCAAGGTAAGGAGGTACGTCCATAAACAAATCACAGAAAGAAGATACGGGGAAGAAAAGTCATGACGTTTTGTTTTCGGAAAACCGATTTTGTTAATTCTCGGTCTGGGACTTACTGCACCTTACTCCTTGGTTATTTTGGTCTGAAATTTTTTTCCAGACATTCGTCATTGTGTCTATTGGGTTTAGGCTGAGATTTGAGCCCTAGATTCGTCCCATAAGATTCGAAATAAATTTTTTATTCATCAGTGCCCGGGCTGAAAGGAAGGTTCGTTTGTGTGTGAAACTGTTTGATTTTTTTCCTGGGTGAATACTCATCCGTTTGACCTGAAATCTGTCGCGTTTTGTCCCAAATTCAGTGGAGATTCTTACGCGGAATTTCAGGAAAAAACCATTTCGGGAGAATTTTTCAGAAATTTTGTGCAAACCAAGGCTAACCTCTAGCAAAACTTGTGAAATTTCGCCCTACTTTCTGCATGTTTTTTTCCGGGTCCGTATTGCGCTGAAAAAATTCACACAAGTACTTTCATATGTTGTTTGAACTCAGGTAAGGAGGTACGTCAATAAAAAAATCACAGAAAGAAGATACGGGGAAGAAAATTCATGACGTTTTGTTTTCGGAAAACCGATTTTGTTCATTCTCGGTCTGGGACTTACTGCGCCTTACTCCTTGGTTATTTTGGTCTGAAATTTTGTCCAGACATTCATCATTGTGTCTATTGAGTTTTGGCTGAGTTTTGAGCCCCAGACTCGTCGCACAAGGTTCGAAATAAATTTTTTATTCATCACTGCCCGGGTTGAAAGGATGGTTCGTTACTGTGTGAAACTGTTTGATTTTTTTCCTGGGTGAATACTCATCCGTTTGACCTGAAATCTGTCGCGTTTTGTCCCAAATTCAGAGGAGATTCTTACGCGGAAATTCATGAAAAAACCATTTGGGGAGAATTTTTCAGAAATTTTGTGCAAACCAAGGCTATCCTCTAGCAAAACTTGTGAAATTTCGCCCTACTTTCTGCAATTTTTTTCCGGATCCGTATTGCGTTGAAAAAAATTCACACAAGTACTTTCATATGTTGTTTGAACCCAGGTAAGGAGGTACGTCCATAAACAAGTCACAGAAAGAAGATACGGGGAAGAAAATTCATGACGTTTTGTTTTCGGAAAACCGGTTTTGTTCATTCTCGGTCTGGGACTTACTGCGCCTTACTCCTTGGTTATTGTGGTCTGAAATTTTTTCCATACATTCGTCATTGTGTCTATTGGGTTTTGGCTGAGATTTGAGCCCCAGACTCGTCCCAAAAGATTCGAAATAAATTTTTTATTCATCACTGCCCGGGCTGAAAGGAAGGTTCGTTTGTGTGTGAAACTGTTTGATTTTTTTCCTGGGTGAAAACTCATCCGTTTGACCTGAAATCTGTCGCGTTTTGTCCCAAATTCAGTGGAGATTCTTACGTGGAATTTCAGGAAAAAACCATTTGGGGAGAATTTTTCAGAAATTTTGTGCAAACCAAGGCTATCCTCTAACAAAACTTTTGAAATTTCACCCTACTTTCCGCAATTTTTTTCCGGGTCCGTATTGCGCTGAAAAAATTCACACAAGTACTTTCATATGTTGTTTGAACCCAGGTAAGGAGGTACGTCCATAAACAAATCACAGAAAGAAGATACGGGGAAGAAAAGTCAAGACGTTTTGTTTTCGGAAAACCGGTTTTGTTCATTCTCGATCTGGGACTTACTGCGCCTTACTCCTTGGTTATTTTGGTTTGAAATTTTTTCCATGTATTTGTTATGGTGTCTATTGAGTTTTGGCTGAGATTTGACTCCAGACTCGTCCCACAGGATTCGAAATAAATTTTTTATTCATCACTTCCCGGGTTGAAAGGAAGGTTCGTTTGTGTGTGAAACTGTTTGATTTTTTTCCTGGGTGAATACTCATCTGTTTAACCTAAAATCTGTCGCGTTTTGTCCCAAATTCAGTGGAGATTCTTACGCGGAATTTCAGGAAAAAACCATTTCGGAAGAATTTTTCAGAAATTTTGTGCAAACCAAGGCTAACCTCTAGCAAAACTTGTGAAATTTCGCCCTACTTTCTGCAATTTTTTTCCTGATCCGTATTGCGCTGAAAAAATTCACACAAGTACTTTCATATGTTGTTTGAACCCAGGTAAGGAGGTACGTCCATAAACAAATCACAGAAAGAAGATACGGGGATGAAAATACATGACGGTTTGTTTTCGGAAAACCGGTTTTGTTCATTCTCGGTCTGGGATTTACTGCGCCTTACTCCTTGGTTATTTTGGTTTGAAATTTTTTCCAGACATTCGTCATTGTGTGTATTGACTTTTGGATGAGATTTGAGCCCCAGACTCGTCCCACAAGATCCGAAATAAATTTTTTATTCATTACTGTCCGGGCTGAAAGGAAGGTTCGTTTGTGTGTGAAACTGTTTGATTTCTTTCCTGGGTGAATAGTCATCCGTTTGACCTGAAATCTGTCGCGTTTTGTCCCAAATTCAGTGGAGATTCTTACGCGGAATTTCAAGAAAAACCCATTTCGGGAGAAATTTTCAGAAATTTTGTGCAAACCAAAACTATCCTCTAGCAAAACTTGTGAAATTTCGCCCTACTTTCTGCAAGTTTTTTTCCTGGTCCGTATTGCGCTGAAAAAATTCACACAAGTACTTTCATATGTTGTTCGAACCCATGTAAGGAGGTTCGTCCATAATCAAATCACAGAAAGAAGATACGGGGAAGAAAAGTCATGACGTTTTGTTTTCGGAAAACCGGTTTTGTTCATTCTCGGTCTGGGACTTACTGCGCCTTACTCCTTGGTTATTGTGGTCTGAAATTTTTTCCAGACATTCGTCATTGTGTCTATTGGGTTTTGGCTGAGATTTGAGCCCCAGACTCGTCCCACAAGATTCGAAATAAATTTTTTATTCATCACTGCCCGGGCTGAAAGGAAGGTTCGTTTGTGTGTGAAACTGTTTGATTTTTTTCCTGGGTGAATTCTTATCTGTTTGACCTGAAATCTGTTGCGTTTTGTCCCAAATTCAGTGGAGATTCTTACGCGGAATTTCAGGAAAAAACTATTTCGGGAGAATTTTTCAGAAATTTTGTGCAAACCAAGGCTATCCTCAAGAAAAACTTGAGAAATTTCGCCCTACTTTCTGCAAGTATTTTTCCGGATCCGTATTGCGCTGAAAAAATTCACACAAGTACTTTCATATGTTGTTTGAACCCAGGTAAGGAGGTACGTCCATAAACAAATCACAGAAAGAAGATACGGGGAAGAAAATTCATGACGGTTTGTTTTCGGAAAACCGGTTTTGTTCATTCTCGGTCTGGGATTTACTGCGCCTTACTCCTTGGTTATTTTGGTCTGAAATTTTTCCAAACATTCGTCATTGTGTGTATTGACTTTTGGATGAGATTTGACCCCCAGACTCGTCCCACAAGACGAAATAAATTTTTTATTCATCACTGCCCGGGCTGAAAGGAAGGTTCGTTTGTGTGTGAAACTGTTTGATTTTTTTCCTGGGTGAATACTCATCCGTTTGACCTGAAATCTGTCGCGTTTTGTCCCAAATTCAGTGGCGATTCTTACGCGGAATTTCAGGAAAAAACCATTTCGGGAGAATTTTTCAGAAATTTTGTGCAAACCAAGGCTATTCTCTGGCAAAACTTGTGAAATTTCGCCCTACTTTCTACAATTTTTTTTCGGGTCCGTATTGCGCTGAAAAAATTCACACAAGTACTTTCATATGTTGTTCGAACCCAGGTAAGGAGGTACGTCCATAAACAAATCACAGAAAGAAGATAAGGGAAAAAAAATCATGACGTTTTGTTTTCGGAAAACCGGTTTTGTTCATTCTCGGTCTGGGACTTACTGCGCATTACTCCTTGGTTACATTGGTCTGAAATTTTTTTCAGACAGTCGTCATTGTGTCTATTGAGTTTTGGCTGAGATTTGAGCCCCAGACTCGTCCCACAAGACGAAATAAATTTTTTATTCATCACTGCCCGGGCGGAAAGGAAGGTTCGTTTGTGTGTGAAACTGTTTGATTTTTTTCCTGGGTGAATACTAATCCGTTTGACCTGAAATCTGTCGCATTTTGTCCCAAATTCAGTGGAGATTCTTACGTGGAATTTCAGGAAAAAACCATTTCGGGAGAATTTTTCAGAAATTTTGTGCAAACCAAGGCTATCCTCTAGCAAAACTTGTGAAATTTCGCCCTACTTTCTGCAATTTTTTTCTGGGTCCCTATTGCGCTGAAAAAATTCACACAAGTACTTTCATATGTTGTTCGAACCCAGGTAAGGAGGTACGTCCATAAACAAATCACAGAAAGAAGATACGGGGAAGAAAAGTCATGACGTTTTGTTTTCGGAAAACTGGTTTTGTTCATTCTCGGTCTGGGACTTACTGCGCCTTACTCCTTGGTTATTTTGGTCTGAAATTTTTTCCAGACATTCGTCATTGTGTCTATTGAGTTTTGGCTGAGATTTGAGCCTCAGACTCGTCCCAGAAGATTCGAAATAAATTTTTTATTCATCACTGCCCGGGCTGAAAGGAAGGTTCGTTTGTGTGTGAAACTGTTTGATTTTTTTCCTGGGTGAATACTCATCCGTTTGACCTGAAATCTGTCGCGTTTTGTCCCAAATTCAGTGGAGATTCGTACGCGGGATCTCAGGAAAAAACCATTTCGGGAGAATTTTTCAGAAATTTTGTGCAAACCAAGGCTAACCTCTAGCAAAACTTGTGAAATTTCGCCCTACTTTCTGCAATTTTTTTCCGGGTCCGTATTGCGCTGAAAAAATTCACACAAGCACTTTCATATGTTGTTCGAACCCAGGTAAGGAGGTATGTCCATAAACAAATCACAGAAAGAAGATAGGGGGAAGAAAAGTCCTGACGTTTTGTTTTCGGAAAACCGATTTTGTTCATTCTCGGTCTGGGACTTACTGCGCCTTACTCCTTGGTTATTTTGGTCTGAAATTTTTTCCAGACCTTCGTCATTGTGTCTATTGAGTTTTGGCTGAGATTTGAGCCGCAGACTCGTCCCACAAGATTCGAAATAAATTTTTTATTCATCACTGTCTTGGCTGAAAGGAAGGTTCGTTTGTGTGTGAAACTGTTTGATTTTTTTCCTGGGTTAATACTCATCCGTTTAACCTGAAATCTGTCAGTTTTGTCCTAAATTCAGTGGAGATTCTTACGCGGAATTTCAGGAAAAAACCATTTCAGGAGAATTTTTCAGAAATTTTGTGCAAACCAAGGTTAACCTCTAGCAAACCTAGTGAAATTTCGCCCTACTTTCTGCAATTGTTTTCCGGGTCCGTATTGCGCTGAAAAAAATCACACAAGTACTTTCATATGTTGTTTGAACCCAAGTAAGGAGGTACGTCCATAAACAAATCACAGAAAGAAGATAAGGGTAAGAAAAGTCATGACGTTTTGTTTTCGGAAAACCGGTTTTGTTCATTCTCGGTTTGGGACTTACTGCGCCTTACTCCTTGGTTATTTTGGTCTGAAATTTTTTCCAGACATTCGTCATTGTGTCTATTGAGTTCTGGCTGAGATTTGAGCCACAGACTCGTCCCACAAGATCCGAAATAAATTTTTTATTCATCACTGCCCGGGCTGAAAGGAAGGTTCGTTTGTGTGTGAAACTGTTTGATTTTTTTCTTGGGTGAATAATCATCTGTTTGACCTCAAATCTGTCGCGTTTTGTCCCAAATTCAGTGGAGATTCTTACGCGGAATTTCAGGAAAAAACCATTTCGGGAGAATTTTTCAGAAATTTTGTGCAAACCAAGGCTAACCTCTAGCAAAACTTGTGAAATTTCGCCCTACTTTCTGCAATTTTTTTTCCGGGTCCGTATTGCGCTGAAAAAATTCACACAAGTACTTTCATATGTTGTTTGAACCCAGGTAAGGAGGTACGTCCATAAACAAATCACAGAAAGAAGATAAGGGGAAGAAAAGTCATGACGTTTTGTTTTTGGAAAACCGATTTTGTTCATTCTCGGTCTGGGACTTACTGCGCCTTACTCCTTGGTTATTTTGGTCTGAAATTTTTCCCAGACATTCGTTATTGTGTCTATTGAGTTTTGGCTGAGATTTGAGCCCCAGACTCGTCCCACAAGATTCGAAATAAATTTTTTATTCATCACTGCCCGGGCTGAAAGGAAGGTTCGTTTGTGTGTGAAAGTGTTTGATTTTTTTCCTGGGTGAATACTCATCCGTTTGACCTCAAATCTGTCGCGTTTTGTCCCAAATTCAGTGGAGATTCTTACGCGGAATTTTAGGAAAAAACCATTTCGGGAGAATTTTCAGAAATTTTGTGCAAACCAAGGCTAACCTATAGCAAATCTTGTGAAATTTCGCCCTACTTTCTGCAATTTTTTTCTGGGTCCGTATTGCGTTGAAAAAATTCAAACAAGTACTTTCATATGTTGTTTGAACCCAGGTAAGGAGGTACGTCCATAAACAAATCACACAAAGAAGATACGGGGGAGAAAAGTCATGACGTTTTGTTTTCGGAAAACCGGTTTTGTTCATTCTCGGTCTGGGACTTATTGCGCCTTACTCCTTGGTTATTTTGGTCTGAAATTTTTTCCAGACATTAGTCATTGTGTCTATTGAGTTTTGGCTGAGATTTGAGCCCCAGACTCGTGCCACAAGATTCGAAATAAATTTGTATTCATCACTGCCCGGGGTGAAAGGAAGGTTCGTTTGTGTGTGAAACTGTTTGATTTTTTTCCTGGGTGAATACTCATCCGTTTGACCTGAAATCTGTCGCGTTTTGTCCCAAATTAAGTGGAGATTCTTACGCGGAATTTCAGGAAAAAACAATTTCGGGAGAATTTTTCAGAAATTTTGTGCAAACCAAGTCTAACCTCTAGCAAAACTTGTGAAATTTCGCCCTACTTCCTACAATTTTTTTCCGGATCCGTATTGCGCTGAAAAAATTCACACAAGTACTTTCATATGTTGTTTGAACCCAGGTAAGGAGGTACGTCCATAAGCAAATCACAGAAAGAAGATACGGGGAAGAAAATTCATGACGTTTTGTTTTCGGAAAAAAATTCATGAAGAAAACCGGTTTTCTTCATTCTCGATCTGGGACTTACTGCGCCTTACTCCTTGGTTATTTTGGTCTGAAATTTTTTCCAGACATTCGTCATTGTGTCTATTGGGTTTTGGCTGAGATTTGAGCCCCAGACTCGTCCTAGAAGATTCGAAATAAATTTTTTATTCATCACTGCCCGGGCTGAAAGGAAGGTTCGTTTGTGTGTGAAACTGTTTGATTTTTTTCCTGGGTGAATACTCATCTGTTTGACCTGAAATCTGTCGCGTTTTGTCCCAAATTCAGTGGAGATTCTTACGCGGAATTTCAGGAAAAAACAATTTCGGGAGAATTTTTCAGAAATTTTGTGCAAACCAAGGCTATCCTCTAGCAAAACTTGTGAAATTTCGCTCTACTTTCTGCAATTTTTTTCCGGGTCCGTATTGCGCTGAAAAAATTCACACAAGTACTTTCATATGTTGTTTGAACTCAGGTAATACGTCCATAAACAAATCACAGAAAGAAGATACGGGGAAGAAAAGTCATGACGTTTTGTTTTCGGAAAACCGGTTTTGTTCATTCTCGGTCTGGGACTTACTGCTCCTTACTCCTTGGTTATTTTGGTCTGAAATTTTTTCCAGACATTCTTCTTTGTGTCTATTGAGTTTTGGCTGAGATTTGAGCCCCGGACTCGTCGCACAAGATTTAAAATAAATTTTTTATTCATCACTGCCCGGGCTTAAAGGAAGGTTTGTTTGTGTGTGAAACTGTTTGATTTTTTTCCTGGGTGAATACTCATCCGTTTGACCTGAAATCTGTCGGGTTTTGTCCCAAATTCAGTGGAGATTCTTACGCGGTATTTCAGGAAAAAACCATTTCAGGAGAATTTTTCAGAAATTTTGTGCAAACCAAGGCTATCCTCTAGCAAAACTTGTGAAATTTCGCCCTACTTTCTGCAATTTTTTTCCGGGTCCGTATTGCGCTGAAAAAAATCACACAAGTACTTTCATATGTTGTTTGAACCCAGGTAAGGAGGTACGTCCATAAACAAATCACAGAAAGAAGATAAGGGGAAGAAAAGTCATGACGTTTTGTTTTCGGAAAACCGGTTTTGTTCATTCTCGGTCTGGGACTTAGTGCGCCTTACTCCTTGGTTATTTTGGTCTGAAATTTTTTCCAAACATTCGTCAGTGTCTCTATTGAGTTTTGGCTGAGATTTGAGCCCCAGACTCGTCCCACAAGATTCGAAATAAAATTTTTATTCATCACTGTCCGGGCTGAAAGGAAGGTTCGTTTGTGTGTGAAACTGTTTGATTTTTTTCCTGGGTGAATTCTTATCTGTTTGACCTGAAATCTGTTGCATTTTGTCCCAAATTCAGTGGAGATTCTTACGCGGAATTTCAGGAAAAAACTATTTCGGGAGAATTTTTCAGAAATTTTGTGCAAACCAAGGCTAACCTCTAGCAAAACTTGTGAAATTTCGCCCTACTTTCTGCAATTTTTTTCCGGATCCGTATTGCGCTGAAAAAATTCACACAAGTACTTTCATATGTTGTTTGAACTTAGGTAAGGAGGCACGTCTATAAACAAATCACAGAAAGAAGATACGGGAAGAAAAGCCAGGACGTTTTGTTTTCTGAAAATCGGTTTTGTTCATTCTCGGTCTGGGACTTAGTGCGCCTTACTCCTTGGTTATTTTGGTCTGAAATTTTTTTCACACATTCGTCATTGTGTCTATTGAGTTTTGGCTGAGATTTGAGCCCCAGAATCGTCCCACAAGATTCGAAATAATTTTTTTATTTATCACTTCCCGGGCTGAAAGGAAGGTTTGTTTGTGTGTGAAACTGTTTGATTTTTTTCCTTGGTGAATACTTATCCGTTTGATCTAAAATCTGTCGCGTTTTGTCCCAAATTCAGTGGAGATTATTACGCGGAATTTCAGGAAAAAACCATTTCGAGAGAACTTTTCAGAAATTTTGTGCAAACCAAGGCTATCGTCTAGCAAAATTTGTGAAATTTCGCCTTACTTTCTGCAATTTTTTTCTGGGGTCGTATTGCACTGAAAAAATTCACACATGTACTTTCATATGTTGTTTGCACCCAGGTAAGGAGGCACGTCCATAAACAAATCACAGAAAGAAGATACGGGAAAGAAAAACCAGGACGTTTTACTCTCGGTCTGGGACTTACTGTGTCTTACTCCTTGGGTATTTTGGTCTGAGGTTTTCACCAGATATTCCTCATTATGTCTATTGAGTTTTTGCTGAGATTTGATCCCGAGACTTGTCACACAAAATTCACAAATTCAGTGGAGATTCTTACGCGGAATTTCAGGAAAAAACCATTTCGGAAGAATATTTCAGAAATTTTGTTCAAAACAAGACTATCTATTTCAATAATTTTTTAAAATTGTAACTATTTTATTAATTACTTTGTGAAATTGTACTTAAAAAACACCTTTTCTTTCTATGCCAACATAAAGAAAGAGGGTTCTTTTGTGATAAAGCCGTTGCTGTATAATAATATAAGATGGTACCTCTTTTTGTTCGTGTGTTGATAATAAAAGAAAAGTGATACAATATATCTATAATCTCATTGTCTAAAATTTCAATTTTTTTTTATAGAATGACAAAAATATTATTTTCATATCATGCCTATAATTACTGATAGTAAAATATGAATATATATTATTACAGGATAAGATAATTTTAGACACGTCAGGGATGACGTCATCAAGTAAAGTGGGTATTTAATAAAGACACTTGGAACACGTTGTACAGTTCACGCGGTTAGGATTGAGACACGTGTTCATCTTCTTGTGGTGTGAATGGTTTTCACTTTGTCAAACTGACGTGTAATTTGTTTATCCAATTCATAAACTAGTCATCTTCATTGTTACCTTTTTTTCTAAATCTTTCAATATTTTATTCATTCTTTTCATTGCTCTTTCTTATGCAAACATTTTTTAAAAAGGTTGAGATTTCTCATGGTAATTCTTTATTGTATTATTTGCTTTTCAAAATAGTGTTTTGTAATAAGGCAGTCAACATTAAATGTGCCAAATTGATATTTTAAACTCTCTTTCCCATATGTTGATTCAGAAAGGTCACCTCAATTATCTCTCTTTTCTCACTCTCTTTCTACAAAATTCAAAATTTCATATACATAACAAAAGGGTTGTCATAATAAGTTCATTAATTTGGAGCAATTCTTAAAAACTGTACAAATTGTTGACCAAATTAACTTCCCTAGTTAAATGAAAAAAAAATTAAGTAATTGTTTTTTTTTCATAATATCATATATTAAGAATTGAATTTTAAGTTTAACTGAATCTTATAAAATCAGATAAAATTTATATTTACTTATATTATATAATAAAATATTTTTATTTTTATTTAAATTTATAATACATTATCTCACGCTGAGACTTACCAGCTCATGCATAAACTATATATTATGAGTAAGATATATAATGTGAAGTAATTCATCGCTCTCGAAAAAGAATTTATTCATTCTCTTCCAATTGTTTGAACTATAGGTGTGATGATTTACTTTACGGACGAGGTCTCTAGTTCAAGTTCAGGATGACCCAGTTACGTCGAGAACAAGAATAGAAAACTGACTTGACTCCTTCATGCATGCTGCACTCAGCTTGGGGGATATAGCTTAGTTGGTAGAGTTCCATTCTTACAATTGGATTTGTAAATTACAGTTGGATAAGTCTAACAAACTCTTTATTATGATAAATTATAAATGACACTGATATCAATTTAGCTTAAAATTCACTTCCAAATATATTATATAAATAAAATCAAAATATATTATATAAAGAAAATCGAAAGCTTCTGGATCTAGTTTTTGAAGGATCGAATTTTTCTTTTATAAAATAGCATTAAATATAGAGAACAAAAAATAAGAGAGAATAAAAGAGAAGAGATAACAGAATATGAAGAAATGATAGGGCCCTCGCAATTAGGTCTTATTCTGCCCTTTCATATACTTTCTCACTTCCTTTACGGTTACCGATTCAAGCAATCAACTTATCGGAATATTAAGGATTTTTTTATATAATTTAAGCGCAATTAATTTTCATACAATTATTTAAAAATTATTGTCTGATTAAAAGGTTTATTTGAATGAATTATTTTATATTGTAATAAAGATAGTTGAATAAAAGTTTGTGGATGTGTTATTGAGTGATGGGGACTGGCCACGTGGGTTGTTGGCCTGTTCTTGTCCTTCTCATTGCCACCAATAATTCACTTACCCCATCATGCCATACCCATGTCATCACATTCATCCATACATACACATCAATCATACATACATTCATATATCAATCATTCAAAATTTGAAGGTTAAGTTAAGGAATGCAACTGCAACAACGGTGTTAATGAGCAGCTGAATTGCTCATCAATTCTTCATTACTTGAAGTGTATATCACATTTAAAGATGAACATATTTTTGTCTCCTCATTCAAATCAACACTCACATGGATCGGTTACACATCAATCATACAAACAGTATGTTTATTTTGAACTTTTTAAGATTGTTATTTTGAACTTTTTAAGATATTTTTAAGATTGTTATTTTTAACTTTTTAAGATAAAAGGGATGTCTCTCAACCAGAGCATGTAGTTGAGGTCGGTTAAACTTTAATATGATTGTGTTCATCGTATCTTGCAAACTTTATGGACTCAAGAAAATGAGAGATTTTCACCTACAGATCATACTCCGCCACTCAAGTCATTAAAAACATAAAATATAATATATTAAGTGTAAAATATGAGTTGAAAGTACTCTCTGTTGTATATAGAGTAGTCCGATTTTACTATTGACTTAATTTAATAATAAATGTTGTTTCCTAAGATTGATTGTCCTGTATCTTTTTATTTACGTTATACCATATTAATATCTTTTAACTATAAATATTAAGTGATATCTTTATACATAATATTAGACTCGATCCATTTGAGATTACTAACTGAAAGGTTATCATTCACACTACAACAACATTAATTTGAGGCCAGATTTTCTGGTATCTGATTATTCTCCTGTTTCTGAAAGATGAAAGTGTCTAAAAAAGAACAAAGTTACATGGGGGTTTCATTTAATTCTGATGCATGTAGAAACTTACAAATTGTCTTCACTTACTGAATTTTATAGAGACCCACATGTTGATCCCCAATCAGACAGATTCAAGAGGGTTTCATCCTCATTGTCTAGAATCAGACACAATGCAAATTGCTAAGGCTGAATGTTATGTATGCCACATATTCTCCAAAGTTTGGTAGTGGAAACGTATACAATACACACCAACACTTCACTCCATTTCCTAACCACTCTTTTTCTTCTGAATGAATTGAATATGGTTCCCTTTTTCTAAATTATGCAGATTCCTATGAAGAGAAGAAAAGACATGATCAAGTGTTTCATTTGTTGGTTTTTTCCCAAGGCTTCTTTGGATTATTGACTTTGAGTTATTTTTAATGCAATCATTTTGACTGTTGGGTATAACAAATGTTAAATAGAAGAAAAGAGAGAAACAATTTTTAAAAGTAGATGAAGAGAAGGGTACGTTCGTGTCAGACACCTCTCTTAAATGACATGTTTGGACACATGTGTTGAACATCGACACTCATGATACACTTGTAAAACACATATTCGTGAAGTGTAAAATTCAAAAAATATTTGTTAAATTTTTTATAATTCTAACACGGTTCTAACATAATTTTAAAAAAAAAATACATTAATTTTTTTAAAAACTCAAATTTATGATATAAATTTTTATTAAAATTATAAAAATAAAAAATAAATATTTTTGAATTTATATACATAAATCTTTATAATTCATAATAAAATAATATATAGATATATATTCTTATGTTCTACATTTTAGATATTATACTAACGAGTTTCTGTCTAGTTTGAGTTTTTGTCTGTGTCTATATCATATCGGTCTTTAGTTTAAGATTTTTTTTCTGTTTCTATATCATATCAGTGTCTTTTTGTCTGTGTCTATATCGTATCAGTATGGTAAATACGATGTGCATGTAGAGTTTTAAAAAAGTTGGGTTTGATTTGTCTGTTTCAATAATTTGTATCGTTTGTTGGATCCCCTCACATGCGTATTCCTTGAATGGAATTGATGCAAACAAAAGCAGGGGACCCCACCCACTTTCTTCCTTTATTTTCTTCAATCCATCTATAAAACAACACTGCTTGCTGATATGGATTATGCCATTGTTTTCAGATTCAACACTATAAATCTCACATAATACGTTGAATAATCCCCAAGAAAAGGAGCGATAGAGAAGGTTCTGGAATCCGGGGTCTCGCACTTGGATTAAAATACGACCAATTATAGGACCCAAACGAAAAAAGATTAAATTTTTGAAGCAAAATGAGTTGGAATATATGGTGGGGATGAGATGATGGTGATGGGCATGCATGATGAGATGGAATTCGGGAATAGATAAATAGCGGGTGGGAGAGGAGAGAGAGGAGAAGAGTGAAGATGGAGAAACAGAGAGAGAGAAGGAACAAGGGGAAGAAGATGATGAAGAAGCAGGTGCTGTTGGAGGGCTACGTGGAGGAGGATCTGGCCAGAAGCAAGAGTCTTTCTGACGAGGATCTTGAGGAGTTGAAGGGGTGTTTGGATCTTGGATTTGGGTTCAGCTACGAGGAGATTCCGGAGTTGTGCAACACTCTACCAGCTCTGGAATTGTGTTATTCCATGTCTCAGAAATTCATGGATAACTCTCCTCCTTCTCCTTCTTCTTCATCGTCTTCTCCTTCTCCTCATTCACTGTCAACACCTTCCATTGCCAACTGGAAGATCTCGAGCCCCGGTGACCACCCGGAGGACGTGAAGGCCAGGCTCAAGTTCTGGGCTCAGGCCGTGGCCTGCACTGTGAAGCTCTGCAGCTGAGAATCCTTTCAGCGATTCCTTCATTGATTTACCTGGAGACACAAGATCGATGATGGGTGGAGGAACCTAACTGGGGATCCAGGGTTCTGCTGTCAGAGTAACCCTAACCCTCACCTAACAATCTTCACAGCCTTAGGCACAGGCATCATCTTGTCACTTGTTAATCATGATTACATTTCAATAAAACATTCTGTACTATGTTTCAGATCTCCTTCTCATGTTCATGTTCATGTTCATGTTCTTGTTCATGTTCATGTTGGATTCCTTCTTTTGTTGTAACTGGATTCGAAGCAAACCATGAATAGTGTTTTTTTGTGCAGCGGTTATATAGATAAGCAACGATGGTTAGAGCTGGGGCAACTACTTAGGTAACTGATCTAACTGCACTAACGTCTTTTTGGTGTTGGATAATTAATTAACCCTTGCGCATCTGAAATCGGTGTGTGTGTGTGTGTTGTCGCGTAGATGAATAAATTCTGGTGTGGTGAAGTGAAGCCATTGGCATTGCTCCCAGATTTTCCCTCAAATTGTTCCTCCAAACTAATCGCTGATGCAATTCCAATAACTGAGATGGTCACACCAGTATAATTGAGTGTTAGAAATTGGCTCATGATGAGTGACCAGAATCTATGAGAAACGACAAGAATTCGTCACGAGACCATTCACGGGTGTTCATTTCATAGGAGTTCGCCTTTTCAGACAACCAACTGATTCGATGTTGTGAGCTTTTGTACATAAATGTCTCAGGAAATGATGATGTGTTTGGCGTGTCACGTGATGAAATTGTTCTTACTGTTATTGTTGTTATGGTTGGAAACAGATAGATTCCAATTCAGATCAGAGAAATGGAGAACTCAACAACACAATACTTCAATCTTGAGCTAGACGAATGGACTTTGCCATTGCTAATTGAAGGGTGATAGGCTTACACCTGATTATGATTATGTAATAAGTAGGTCGGTTTTCGAACTATAAAACCAAAAATAATCAGAAAGAACACTAACAAGAAAAATAATCTCAACTAGTTAAAGGTGCAGCACTCACTCTTCTTCTTGACTACTTTGAGTGTTCTAAACTTAACTAGTGATTTTGTCTAGAACAGTAATGATACGTGTTATGCTTTCAAAGTAAACAAATGTTTTTCTGAATCGACGAAGCTGCAAAAACAAGTTATGTTTATCGGGTGTTGTAATGATTTTCATAAAAGAGCGTGCATGCTATGTAGGAAGAACTTGATTAAATCACATGTTACCTCAATTAACTTTGTCAGCATCGACTTTTATATCAGATCATGTGACTGAACCAGCCATCATTTTGTCTGTGAACCACAATTTTACTTTTGATTTCCTTTCTTCTTCTCACTTCAATGTGTTTTACGTATTCTGACACCAAGGCATGAAATCTAGGAGCCATCTTAGTTGAGGAATTTTCCGACTGTTACAAAAGCCAAATCAGTAACAAGCAAATACACAGTGGCACATTGAATGGGTTACTTTAATATAATAATTAGTTATAGTGGAGAGAACAGAATAGACATATCATATCTTAAATGTGCACCACCACATGATTGAAGAATCTACACAAAAAGATAAATATTATGAGCAGAACTTTGTTCAATAGATTATTGATCAAACTAACGAAATGCTTTCCACTTCAACCAACCATGGTGAGTTTGATCCTTCGGAATATACGAAACAAAAAGGACCTAAAGAAAAAACAACTGAAGTGGTGGTAACTCATCTGCATAATTTGCCAAAGCAAGACAAGGTACAGCTGCAAAAAACAAACAAAAAGGGCCAAACATGTAACCAGTTTGTTCCTGCATATCAACATGCAAGGTTTCACTCAAACTGATCATAATGACAGTGCAGGGTCCGCTGAATCCATCTCACTACTGGAACATGCAACATCAACAACAAAAAAATGTCTTTTGTGTCATGTCCCTCCTCAGACACTTCCCCATCACAGACATGAATTTTAGAGCAAGCAAGACCATCGTATACCAGAGAAGGAGTCGATATGATGAGTTTGACATAAACGATTGAATTCAAACACCACCCTATACTATATTATCAGATTGTAAAAAAAATAATCACAAATACAACTGCAGAAACAATCACTATTATCGTATTCTATCTATTGTACAATGTTTGTCTTCATAATATTACATCCAATTACACTTAAACATGATTTTTTTTGTTCTTTAAATTTCTAAACCTTTTAATTGTAATATTGCATTCAATTAATAATTTCATACACACCATGATACAAACCTGTCAAATATTCAGCCTAAGAATAAAAGAAAAACAGGGTGAATCGTTTTACAATAGCAATAAAAGAACCACACTCCAAGGACACGAGAATATGGGTGTGTGAATGAAATGAAGGTGTGAAGTTCATTCAATTTGTATCATTTTATGTTGCACTTTTCTTATTTAGGATGGATGATGCCCAACTAATACTAAGACTCACTCGTGACTGCTAAGGATCTAAAAGACTTCCACAATCATTCTTCGGGATTCTATAATAAACATTTCATTGAATATATTTTATCGCAATATTTAAACAGAAGACTTTTCGGAACAAATACTGAAACAGAATGAATATAAATTTCGCACACCCACCACCTCACCCAAAAGCAAAAGAAGAAAAAGGAAAACAAAAAAGAATTAGTTAAACGCACGCTTACGTGTAGTCTTTTAAACTTAAAATAAATTTATGTTTTACTTTTTTTCTTAAAGAGTGGTAAAGTTCTGCTTACACAAACGACTAAAATATAAAACCAAAGTAATTTATTATAATATAAACAACTTATTATTCCTTAATAAAGGAAAGTGATGACACCATACTAAATACATATATTATTATAAAGAATTAATCCTAAAATATTAATATCTTATTTTATTTTTTAATTTAAAATATTATTATATTATTATAAAGAGTTGTGAAGTGTGTGTAATTTACTATTTGTGGTGTCAAAGAAAAGTTTTCCTAAAAGAAAAGTTCATATCAGTATTTAAACAGACTAAAATGGTTTATTTTTTCAAATTTCATTAACTAAAAAATCTGATTATTCAAAATTTATATTATATGCATAAGTGCATTCCGTTTTCATATTTATTATTCTTTTTATCTACGCGAAAATGATATAAAATTGGTTGTTAAGACCTAGAGTATATCGAACAGCTGAGACAAAACAACGTATGTAAACATGAACACCGTTTTCTACAAAGGAACTCACTTTATTTCCCTGTAATTTCATAAAGATGAAATGCCAAAATCATGTAATAAATGTAAATAATAACACAATAATTCTTCTAGCCCAGGATAAGGTAAATATACCATCCAAGCAAATTGAGAAAGAGAAATAAAATGTCCAAGAATAAAAAAAAAATAGTACAAGTGAATCCACATTGATATGCCAAATGCTCTTGCGAAGACATTCTCTACGCTCTATCAAAATCTTCAGCAGCTGAAAGTCATGGCTTGTTCACCAGCTCCTGAAGTCAATACTCCATGCCTTTCTTCATGAACCAAGTAGAGAGAATCCCATCAGAGGAAAGCTATCCCAGAAAGGCAGAAATAATTTTCTTTTTACTTTATTTTGACTTTAAACTGTGTGATGTGGTCAAATGTTACCAGCAATATCACCAATTTTTTTTTTTAAACTCCTGCAATGATATATATTGAAAATGGTTGGTTGTTCATAGCATAAAAAATGGTCATAAACCTGTACACAAAATGGGATAGTCGAATTCAAAAAAGTAAGATATTTTATTTGCACTAACACGGGTATAGCTTGGGCTAGAAATGGAGAGAGAACATACAGTAGATCGATCTAGGAGGGAAGAAGTGGCTGTCTCTCATCATGTACCACGCGATGAGAGGCCTGTAAATATACACAATAACAACAAAACTTTGGTCAATCACTCACAGTAGAAATTATAAAACAACTCTCGGTTATAAAACAATGAGATAACAGATCCACACCTCCTCATTTGCTCCAGCTGCCATATTTATAAAGGATTCCTTTGATCTAGAATGAACAAAAGGTATTTGGTCAACCAATCAAATATAAGAATAAAAAATTATCAGGAAAAAAAAAGAAAGCATTTGAATTGTAGAATAATTTTGGAACCCAAAACAAAGTAAAACCCATATCAATGACTCAGCTAACAAAAGGAAAAGCTTGAGATCGGTAAAGAAATTAGCAAGTACCTTTGTCTGTCATTAACATCATGCAGTTCCAGCACACCATTCTGTTCATCTTTAGCTTTTGAAAGTGGTGAAAAGAACTGTAAAAAAAAAGGCGTGAATAATGTGATACAAAAAGAACCTCATTTTTTAAAACATTGTTAAGACACCAACCAGAATCTTCCAAATTCAACTTACCTGGTGCATTGAGATGAACACAATAGAAATGCCGATAACAAAGTTCATTGTTAAAGTATGTCCAAATAGTACAGCAGATGCTATACCAGTAAAGATTGTAGCTACTGTTGATGAGTACTTCTTCAAAATTGTATCTACAACACATTAAATACAGGTTATTGAGAGAAGGGGTAAATAGCATGTCAATCTGCAAGACATAATTTGAAGATAAATTATATTATACCAGCATTTTGTTTTAGCTTCTAATAAACGCAGCACAAAGAACAAAAATGTATATTTGAATACTGACCTGCATATTTGAAGAAGAAAGAGGATAAAATCCCTTGAGCAGCATTGTTTGCGATCAATAGCATTGTGGCTTTTGAATGACCTTGTAGGATATCAAAGCTGCTAGGCCCTGGAAAATTTAAAACAGCAATTGAAATCAGTTAGTTTGAGCATCAGAAAAATTAACACTACAAGCCACAAGTAAAAGGCACAAACAAGCTTCTCTATCAATAGAGATGGAATAAACAAACAGAATTAAACCATCACTGATTGTACTAGATAATGCAATCAGTTTATATGGAAGCGTGATTCAGTGTATAAAAATGACTATTTGTTGCCACATTCACCATGAAAAACACAGATTTATGACAAAAACACACATGCTCTTTTGTGATGATCTGTTTTGAATTAGAAGAATGATTATGAGATTAATTAAATTTAAACCTAATACTTTTAAGTTTGGTGCATCATAAGATGAATTCGTTGATATTAAAGACATCTAATTCCTGATGTTATATTCTTTGCTGCAGTCTGAAACCCAAAGAGTGCCTTGGAGTAACGATAACATTGCTGTCTTGTAACTTGGTAATGTATTGTAGTACGGAAATAAAACTCTGCTGACTGTGATGAAACTGTAAACATTTAACTGACAAGGACTTGGGTACAGCTTCATAACACCAGACAATAGTAGGAGTTTCATTCACTGGATCACCCTGTTCTTTTTAATTCGTGGAATGAAATGTAAGTATCATCTGGTTCTAATGCATGGAATGAAAGCCAAGAGATTAACCTTGAAATTAATATTTTAGCTTTTAGGGAAAATTAAGCATATCTTTTGCTTTATTTTAAACAATTAGATGCATGAAGTTTGCTTTGAGTCTCTTTTTCTTTTTCTCTCAGCAGCATATTTAAAGTGACCACCAGTATCCAGAAATTAGAGATTTAATTCTCACCTTTGATAACAACAGTCCCAAGTATCCCAAGAAAATTGAATATAGCTCCATATCCATATAAGAATAAGTTCTGTAAATCAAGAAATAGAGAATTAATACATCTGAGTGATACAAAAAGTTATAGTTAGAGAATCCTAGCAGCAGACTAGCACCATTAAACTGTTGTTCTTAAAACTACACATTTATTCCATTGTCCTCCAGGATGTCAAAATGATTTTTGGTGTTAGTCACTGAGCATCATTGTTAGTTTCTTTCTCTTAAATTTCTGCTAACATTTTATGTTGATTTTCAAAGAGATATACTCAAAACCCCATCCAATCCCCAACCTTAGAAGCAAAGCCTCAGGCCTCAGTGATCACGATTATATAAACTATAAAATTACAATTCAATTCTAATGTATGTGCAAATATTCAAAAAACGGGAAATGGTTAATTGTTGGTCAAAAACTCTAAAAGGCTGAACTAAAACTAAGTAACTCTGTAGACAGCACAGCTTTAAGAGGAAATCATAATTTCCATTCCTTGCAGAAACACAAATTTGAACTCATTTTTAGGAATTAATAAAGATGTAGTCCGATAATTAAAAAAATTGCAATTCCTAATGCGTCACCTGCAGATAAATGCTTGTATCATATTGGCTCTTCAAAGCGTACTCATTATAAACAGAGGCCAATGATGGAACAGTGACCTGAAAAATAATTCCCAGGTTAAAAAATTCAACAAATTAAAGCACAGTAATAATGTATCAAACAAATAAATAACAAATCACTTACAAAGATCAACGTGTAGAGATATGCACCCATTGTGACAGGAAGACCCAGAGCTGTAGTTCCTTCAGGTAAAGATCTTAGCTGATTAACGCTTATTCCAATGAGCAAAAGAGCAAGAGCTTCCCACTGTAGTAAAATCAATAAATCAAATTTTCAACAAAATGTAAGGAGAATAAGCAATTGGGATTTATATAAGGATCACAACTCGCCAAAAGTAAAGACCAAATAATGACATGACAGTATGATGCACTAACCTGAATGACAGAGAACTGGCGCTTCATAATCACCTTCAGCAGAAGTGCTATTACTAAAACCTGAAACATGCAAAGTAAAGAGAGCACTTTACAAACCAAATTATTAATAGATAAATATGTACAATTGTTTGAGTATAAGTAATAGGTTACTGAGAGGTTTCAAGCAGCCATCACAAGAGCTATACCACGTGCAATGCATAGGCAACTAATTACTTAGCTGTGAAAAATACTGATAATCAATCATTCAAAATAGTGAAATAGAATTTACCTTCAAATTACTTAACATCTTCACAGTAGCAGGGTTAAAATAAAGCTGCATGAAATGTCAAATCAACTTGTAAGTTACCTTAGGTCCAATAATTTCTTAATATGTCACTGAACAATAACAGATGAGTCATGAATTTTCATCACATGATTCAATTTAAAATAATAGGTTACTTTTAAAATAATGAATATGATTCTATAATCTCACTGAATATCAAACATATGAGACATATAAGCGATAGCAATCCTAGTGTTAAAAAAAGCAATGAGCAATACATCGTGCTTTTTTAATAACTTCAGATATCTGTCTTTCTGATTTGGAGAAGTAAATCTACAATATGCACTACCAACCAACATCTATCCACTAAGGGCAAAAACCCATGAATTAGAATAGAATTTAAGCTACTGATTCTTGAACTTAAAACATTTTAGCCGCAAAAGATAGATCTCTATTGACAAGCATTTCATCCTCAATCCTTACATATGCATTGTTTATGGACTAATTCATACCTGCATGATAAACTTCAGATAGTTGTTTATAGCGTACAAAAGTGCAGGAACTGCCAGAAGGGCATTGCTACGAGCTGCCTACAAGAGACAAAATACCAGATCGAAAATAAATATAAAACTCTATTGGAAAAACCTACATATGGAATTTTGAAATTATTTAAATTTGGTGATATATAAAGAATAAATACTAAGAAACATAAAAGCAAGATGCTATCCCACATTCCATATTCACTGTATTGGGAAGCAAGAACAAACACTGCGCTACAAATGCACTCTATGGTAGTAAAGTAGTTGGTAATTATTTTTTCATCTTATACAAAATATGCCTGAGTAATCCAGGTCAATCCCAGGAAGCAGGGAACCTGACAGCTAGCAAATGACAAATGCTTAAAAAATTATCTATTTTTTAAAAAAAAAAAGTATATGGGTCTGACAAATCTGTTCATTGATACAAAAAATGAATATTATTAATCACAGTACCTGCACCAATGTAGAAAGTGAGAGGAGAGGCTTCTCTCCAACTTTTTGATTCCTAGCCTGCACAATCAACCAGCCATTTACACTTTACATGAATGTAAAACAATTTTGAGTTTCAAGAACACTCAGAAAGATTGGCCTATTTTCTTTTACAACTAATAATATGTTTCCTTTCAGTTTATCAACCTGTCCATGCCTGTTTTCTTTCCCAAAAGACAATAAAAATATTTTTCTAAAAGCTGAATTGATTTTATTTAAATATGTCATATCATGGTCCCAAAAATTACCAGTTGGCACCTTGATCCCACTTCATTTCCTGAAAATCACTCATAACCTTACAAAGTATCACATAATTGGCAGATAACCAGGTCCCTTGAGTATGTTGACCAGGTTCGATTCCTAACTATGTAATAAAAACCTTTGTTGGGAGAGGCAAAACCCACTTTGGAGATCTACAGACTACAGCCCTCAAAGGGATTACTTTTTGTTGTTCAATGTAGCGTACACCAAAGTAACTAAGAATATTATCATTACAAACCAAGAAGTCATTATTTCCACTCTTGTCTTGAGTTTATAAATTCTAATATTATATGACTAATATCACAGAAAATTAGGGCATGTCCTGCCACAATAGAAAAAATAGTAACCCGTAGTAAAATCTCAATTTACTAATGATTTACTTCAATGTATGTGCTAGTGTCTTCCACTTAATCTAATTCTCACTTGACACATGCTTTAATTATAAGTAATTGAAAAGACAAAAAATATTTGAGTATAGACAAAGGGAAAGTGATCTTAACCTGGAGAATAAGCATAACAATAGCAAAGAAAACCTTTGTAACCTCAGTCAAAAAATTAACACTAATTGGGCTAAAATTGAATTTCCCATCCACCTTGGACATATAGACAAGGATAGGCTGCCAATTAAAAAGAAATAACATTTGTCAGTCACTAAACAACAAGCATAATAGTTGCAAGAGTTAACAAATTAACAGCAGTGAACTCTTTAGTGTACATCAGAGTATGAGATTATCAAATATTGAAAAGTAGATCTGCAAGCAGAGTATGCATACGAAGCAATTTTTTAGGGTTTGTAAAATGCTTCATCACAGCCATCATAGCATCCCTAAGTTACTATTCACAACGCCAATTTCTTTTAGCCTCTCTCCTAAAGCCGTGGAATCCTACTTCATAAATTCCCAAATTCCTTTGCCAACAAGACATAATGCAAGAAATGATACTTCAACAGATTGGCATGCATGATTAGCATTCCAAATCATTAAACACGTGAATGAACAGAATTTCTTTTTCCAATCCAAGACAAACAAAACAATATATGATTCTAGAATATCAAATCCAATAAGTACTCCAAAACAAAAAACTTGTGAATGCAAGAGATATTGCCTATGCACACAGGTAAGCAGAATATAGTCACTGGCAGCACATGGCCAGAAACACCAGTGTACAAAACATAGCTCCGAGTCCAACAAATGACGAATGTGAGTGATGTGCTGTATTTTTCACACTAGCCATGTCATAATTCATAATGTCTGTGTCATGTTTAGTTGTCTTAACAAGTATGAGCTCCATAGCTATTCACTCATATTTCCATATAATTAATTTAACATTTGAGAGAAAATATTCAATTAAGAGACGGTAATCACCTGGAAGCCAACTAGAACACAATCACCAACAACCAAAAAGACATTGAGTACACGTTGCTTGGACGTTATCCTACTTTTGTGGCGATCATACGCCCTTGATATAGTTTTGGCGGAGGGGGAAACCAATTTGGAATGGCAAACACTGCATTCTATCATCCCGTTCTTCATGTACAATTTCCCACACTATCAGAGTATGAAGAACTCGATCTGCAACGGAATCAACAAAAACAATTCAATATAAGCTCCTCCACACACTCTCCATAACAATACAGATCTTGATCTTCCAGCACAGCCTAAGACAGCGTAATCTAAACCGAAATTAAATGCAAAATCCAAGAGAAAACAAAGATCCCTACGAAATCGAGCGAAATAGGATTAAGCAGAAGTGAGATCTCGCACAGAATGAAACACGAGAAAGAAACTAAGCCTTCACCGACACAATATTAGAGCATGAGAAGCGTGGAATTCAGATTTGAGGAAGCACGGACAAACCTATATCGAGTCCAGAAGGAGCATTCAGGTGAAACTCGATTTGATCTGCAGCTGACGGCAAGCGATTCGAATCTGCTCAACAGAAAAACGACCGCGACTGCGAATTTCAAACAGAAAACGATTCCGATTCCGATTCCGATTTCACTATCTTCCTTCTTTCGTTCTTTGTGAGAATATAAATGGAAATTGGATTTCAAATTTGCAGAGAGAAAAAGAGAGAGAGAGAGAGAGAGAGAGAGAGAGAGAGAGAGAGAGAGAGAGAGAGAGAGAGAGAGAGAGAGAGAGAGAGAGAGATTTAGAAAGAAGGAAAGAGAGAGAAGAGTGCGTTTTGCGTTTGTTTGTGTGATTTGCGATTTGGAATAAGAGGGAGAGTTATATGGTTTTATTTGTTTGCTTTGAACTCACACAAAAAGAAAAATAAATAAAAAATGTGTGTTTGGGTGGAAAGTTGGAACGACGCGTTTCAAAGTGAGGGTAACAAAGTGGAGTCAAAGGGGGATTTGTAGTTTGGTGTGTCAGTGTCGCTGCTTCGGTTCGGTTTGTTTGGTTGGGTGGAATTAACCCTTCTGCATATTATTATCTCACTAACTCACCAAAATCCAAATGTTTTTCCTATTTCTTCTATTCAGCTTACACGTTTCTTTCGCTTCAACTTTCAGGATTCTGCTATCTCCCCTCCCTCCACCAAAATTTATACAATAACTTTTCATCTTATAATAAATGTATAATTACTTCTTTTCATGTCAATTTAATCTGATTTTTAAAAAATTTATTTGCTTCCAAGTTTTTTAAAAATGTTTAATTTATTTCCTTAGGTTCAATTTTTACTAAAACGTTAATTGTTGATGACATCGGACACACTCATATTGGTCTACACACGTGGCATATCAGAGGTTGAGGAGACTTTAACTACTGATAACGTGATGCACACAGTCATATTGACCTACACACGTGGCACATCAGATGTTGAGTTGAGAGAACAAAAAGATACTCAACATCAACCTCTGATGTGCCACGTGTGTAGACGAATATGACTGTGTGCACTACGTCATTAACCGTTAACGTCGTGAAAACTTAACGAAAATGACTAAATTAAACCTTTTAAAAAACCTTAAAATCAAATTATTTTTTTTAAATCACTATATTAAATTGAATATTAACTATAGAGAAAAAAGAATAATTATATCTATAATAAACTAATTACTCACTTATAAAAAAAAACATTTTATTCATACACAAGATTCTTCTATATATGCCCACACTTTTTTTTTCCTTTTCAAACTGTTCATTTCTTATGTGAATATGAAAATACCATTAAAAGAGGAGGGAGCTTTATTATAGTCAGGCTACAAAATAAATTCTCTTCATTAATAAGATCTTAACCATAATTAAGAAACATTAAAAGCATTAATTGTTTTGTTTGAAGATATCACTGAATACACTATTTGGCATATTCTCCTTCTAAAACCTGACCCTTTCATAAGTTTGTTTTATTTTATTCCTTTTAAAAATTACTGGTTTCAGTTAAAATTGTGAAAAATACTATTTATAAGTTTATCTCTTCCCAGATTTATCAATTAAAATCTTATTTCAGCAAGGGAGCTTTAGTGCAGTTTGGTTTCAATGTAGATTCTGTTGATGTGTGAGATATTATCCATTTATACAAAACTTCAAAAAAAAAACATCATTTATTGTATTCACTTATAAGAAAATATTAACATTATCAGTTATCGATTGTATTATCATAAAAAAAAATTGACATATACACAGATGTCACGTATTAATACTGTGTTTATTCTTTTTTTTTCTGAACTTTCTTCTTTTCTAATCAATAAAAACACATAATTATATGTTAACCATAGTAGTTATGATCATTATAAAAATATTTTTATTAAATTAATCACAAAATATATAAATGCATTACGAATTTGTATAATACATAATCAATTTATTATCTTTTTACGGGAATTTGTATAATAACTATGATGCTTTTTTAGGATAAATTTTATGGTCCTGGGTGAGAATTTCCATTTAAAATACTTTTACTTTTGATTGATATTTGATTTTTTTTTCTTTCTAGTTTTTGAGTTAGACTTGTTTAGAATCAAGTGTTGAAAGCTTGATCTTTGTAGATGTTTTTCTCTTTGGATTTGACTTTGATTATTCTTGAATCTTCTTTGTTTGAATCATTTTTAGCTTTTTAATGTTCTTTGTCCTCACTAAAATTCTTTTGATATTAAAATGTTAGGGACAAAAGGTCGTGTTCAATAAAAAGGAATTCCTCACTACCTTTTCTTTGAAGGTCATCTTCTGGTCCTTAGCATTATCTTCTTCATTTGACCATATAGTAGTAACTTGTGAGGATTTCCTTGTTCATTCTATCACCTAAAAATTATTAAATTATGTTTCACCATTATTATTTTTTTGTGTGCACACAATCATTATTGTTTAAGAGTATGTTTTAACAAAATTGTGTCTTACATTTTTATAATCATTTATATTGCATATCAATGCTTGCTTTCAAACATGATCCTTATTGTTTCACCATCATTATTGTTTATTAAGTGTATGTTTTATTAAATTTTTTTATATTTAGTATCACTATTTATAATGCATATCAATTTTAAAATTATTATTATCATCTAAGTATTTGAATGCTAGCTTTCAAACATGATCCTCTCTAATATTTGAATATTTTAATAAGATCCGAAGAGGTTATTCAATACTCTCAATTATTTAAAAATTCTCAAAAAGAAAAAATAAACTACTATGTTTGAAAAGTTTTACATGATTGATGCATGTAGGATTTATGGATCAAGAATGAGTCTCTACTAATCCCTAAGGATATATTATTGACCTTCATGTAAGTTTTGTGAAATTAGAGCTTTTGATTTTGTGTTTAGCAACTTAAACAAGAAAAAATAGTTTAAATTTAATTAGTGCATTAGGTTAAATAATCTAAACATGAAGGTGATGTGGTTATATTATTTTTGAAACTCTTGTAGGAACTGGTGTATTAGTTTATTTGTAATTTAAATGAATTATCTTGAATTGATCTTGATTTAAATGAACTTACCTTGAATTGAGGTATTGGTTGATTTGAAATGAAAATCCTAGTCAAATTTGAATGCTTTGCAATGGGTGTGTATGTATTAGTATGATTGTTTGAATACTACATTTGAAACAAATTGATTTAAAGTGTAATTAGTTTGAGATAAAATAGTTAATGTTATGAAAAAAAAATGAGGACAAACTCATCTTGAATCAATTTGGATATATGTAAAGGAACTATTAAATAAAAGTACTCTAAGAAAATGGTTGTTGGAGAAAATTCATTCTTATAAAAAATTAAGGCGGGTTTTCTTAATTGAGCACATCTATTTGTTGGACGAAAATATTTGTTTTAAAATTATAAAACTTTGTATTTTATATGATTTTTATATTAAAAATGGTTTTTGTCTTAAAGGATTATAATTTTAATTAGGATAATGTATTATTAAGTTTTCTAAATAGTAAATAGTAAGAGATGATATGAATTTCATGTTAATGATGTTTGATTTGAGTTGGAAATATATGAATATTTAGTATATGATATGATATAGGCATAGTCAAATTTTTATATATTCTCATGAAAGGAAATACTGAGACGGAGATTCATCTAGAATAAGATATATTGAATTTATTCCTATATTAAAATCATATACATAAAAGTTATATGGTGATGAGAATTGAAGAAAATCTATATGATCGAGTCCACAATTTAAAAAATAGCTAATCTAAGTGGTAATATGAATTTATCATGTCACATTAAAAAACTTAGTTCCTATTTTATATAGTTGTGTTAAAGAAATAACTTAATAAATAAAGATAATATAATGTGAAAATCTCTAAGTCAAATTCAATGATTCTTTGTTAGACTGTGAATATAATTTTGGTATGAATTGTAGATTTCATTTATTATGAAAGACAACTTGATCCTGTGAACTATGTGAATATAATTTTGGTATGAATTGTAGATTTCATTTATTATGAAAGACACTTGATCCTGAGAACTATTTGAAGGAATGAAATTTGATGTGTGTCAATATAGTTTTGGCATAAATTGTAGATTTCATTTATTATGAAAGAAACTTGATTTTGTGAACTATTTGAATGAATGAGATTGAATTTGAGATGTACATTTATTATGCTTAATAAAAACTAGGTTTAATATGACTTTAAGTAGCCAAAAATCAAGTTGAACACTCAATTTTTATTGTAGTCAATGTGGTTCCAAATTTTTTTTAATGACTCAATTTGTTTTCTTCCATTAGATTGTTATTCACAGTTATTAAAATGGCGATAACTTGACAAATGAGAATTGACACATGACAAAATAACATTGTCACGTAAACCAAATGTTAAATAAAGAAAAAAAAATAAGCAACTAGGAATTAAACCTGTAACCATGATTATAATGGTTTTGGGATAGATTTCTATATGTTTATTTTTATTTTCTATTTAAAAATTTGCTTTAGGTGACACATGTATGTTGTGTTCACATGTTTATTATGTGTCCATTTTCATATGTTAAGTCATCACTGTCTTAATCACGTCAACGACAATCCAACAAAAGTCACCAAATTGAGTCATTTTAAAAAATTAAATTGACAAAAAATAAAGAAGGAAAATATTATATGAAATTTGTATATATACTAGAAATTTTTATAGAACAAACTTTACATGTAGAGACTGAAAATCAAATTTAATTTCCTAAAAAACCTCATTGGTCACTAAATTTATTTAAAGTATAAAACAAAAGATAAAACCTATATGAATAGCAAGCACTTTTTAAAAGTAATTCAAAAAACAAATTTCAAACAACAAATTCTGATGACTAACATACAAAACACCATTTTAAGCCATTTTAGTTAAAATATTATGACTTTTTCTAGTTTATATACACTGCATTTATTCATTACCATATCATATCTAACTGCCATTTGTTACATTAATTAATTTCATTAAATATTAACAAGAGTCCGCTAGGAAACATGATTATAAATAAAACAAGACATGAAAACATTAATTATTGTAATTAGAATAGAAAGAATAAAAAAAAAACCATATAATTGCAGTATTTAAAATACTAAAATGCAGTTAAATCAATAGAAAACGTATTTCCTATCAATAGAAAGTGGAGAATTAATTTAAAGTCCTAATACTTTATTTGGTTAGGATTGTGGAAAGTGGAGTGATTTATTTTGATAAAAAGAAGATTTAGCAATGAAAGCATAAGGGAATTGTTTAACCTGGTTCTTGACTCATTGTTTAATTGGAGTCTGCATGTCCAACAAATTTCTGTCACAATGTCCCTGTCAACAAGCTTCTCCATAAAAATCACCACCCTTGTGATACCAACATGCATGCCAATACAAACGAAAGGTCTGCAACACCTGTCAATCAACTAAATCCTCAGTTCAATTTACCAAACCTCACCCACTCCTGCAAAATATTTTCATATTAGCAACTATTCGTAGTTACTTATTCTCATGGTTATCTAATTATCAAATAAACCTGGCTGTATACAGTGAGGAAGTGATAAGCTTTATGTTCAAGTCAGATGACAATTTGCTCTTTAAATCTCGATAAGCATAAAAATACATTAAAACCATTAAAAAGCTAGCATTAGACAGAGACAATAATAATATACATTACTGAAAGAAACTATCTAAATATTATTGAATAAACAGATTTGATCAAAACAATTAAGCTTGTATATATTCTAAAAGAATGCATCTTCAGTCAGTTGTTCTTCCCAATCGAGGCTGAAGGCAGAGAGATTAATTTTCAGGGAGCGTGGTGGTGTCTTCAAGTTGGTCAGAGAAACCATTTTGGGAATGCGTCTACACACAAAAAACGAGAAAGAGGATATATGAGTTGGCAAAATATGAACACCAGAGGAAAGAATAAAGGTATTTGCCTCCAGAATTTACCAAACCCTATCAAGAAACAAGACAACTAACATGAAAACTGAGAAATAAAAAACTAAATTTCAACACTACAGATGAATAGCATTGTTTTTGGATATTTGCAGAATTATATATCCATATCACTAGCTCATTACCATCATACACAAGCAGAATGTAACTCAGTGCCAACTTTGAACTAACTATGAACAAGAATAAAAAACAACCCCCAAGCATCCAGAACAAAAAATATTTGAGATTAAAAGCCTTCATATTATTCAACTTGGGGAACATTCTTTCAGACACAATAATATCACAAATAAATTCTGTGCAAGTAATTATCTGTGCAAGATATGCAAAACAGGATAACAGGTTCGCACCAAACCAAGAGCTTCTCTTGCAATCCTATGACCGTGCTCGCCACAAACTTTACCAAAGAGGAACATAAGGTGTTCTCTTTGTTCCAGTTTCAAGTGTTTTTCTAGGCCCCGACTAACCATCTCCATTTCAGGCTGCATAGAAATACCACAGTAAGTGCTGGTAGAAAGTGGCAAGTCAATACATAAATCATATTCTGCAGCAGACAAGGTTAGAAGAGAAATCTTTCTATCTACCTAATGCCTCATCCTAATCAGCATTCCATTAGAGGACGTGACCTGTCAGAGGATTCTATTTACCCATCTTTGGTGTACTGCCAGCGGTTGTTTTAATGGAGTTGTCATTTTAGACATGTATAGAGATTGAGATTAAAATGGGTCACACTCACGAGTTACCTCTCAATTACTTTTCAATGATTAAAAATTGGTTCTTACACCACATGATCCTCCTTCAATGGTGTAGCAGTTAAGATGGTCCTTAACTTTAAGAATCAACTCAATAACTACTTAAGGGGAAGCTCTTACGTATAAATTGTTCATAAGGACGTGAGAATTGCAAATTATTATTGAGGATACATACTGAAGACTCCTCGGGAGGAAATATTCGTAGAAGAAGGCATATCTTTGACAGTTCCACCATAGCCTCAACCTGTTTGCCTTGCATTTCCAGAGCCTTTAAATGAAAACAAAAACAAAACATGAATTTAGAAATGCATTCAAGAGGAAAAAGATTCTTTTAGAGAACCAGAGGCCAAATATGAACTTTATAAAAAAAAGTGATATCTGAATGAGGCCATAATTTCAGGCATTAAGTTACAATACTTCAAAGTTCATCACTCTTTAAGACCTGTAATCCAATTATAGATTCTACATTCATGCAATCCAGAGAGACCACCAAAGAGAAGTTAACAGGCACAATGGTCATATTTAATGGTGCCAAGTTCCACCACATTCAAAAGAAAGATTTCTATAAACATAAATTAATATAAATAACCAAAATATTTTAACTGAATATAACTTATCTTCAGTAGTGTTTGTTACACACAAAAAATGTAATTTTGGAAAACCCCAAATGCTTAAACGCAATATTACCAAATCATTTCATTTAGAGTAAGAAAATTACCCAAGCCTGTAGAAGACAGGAGCGAGTGCGAGCAGCAATAGCTGCAGACACAATTGTTGCGGCACGAACATTTTGAAGGCCAATATTTTCAGCAAATCCAGCAAGAAATCGTGAAGCATCCTCACCATTAATATCAATTGAACTAGAGTAAGTTGGTGCCCTGAACAGAAACAGAGTGACCGCCAACAAATTTCATAAAATAGGGAGACAGTAAGATTAACAGGTGAGTTCGGTACTGAACAAAGAGATAGATCAGAATGAAGGGTTAATAATAATATCACACCTGCTGCAGACATTTAAAACAAAGTTAACAGATGCCCGATACAAGGTGTCCCGAATATTTGTTGGCTCAATAGACACTTGCACACCAGAAGTTCTGCACAGTTGACGTAACTGTTCATGTGTGTGGGCAACAAACATTTCAAGTGTTATCAGAAGAGAGACAAATTAATTCCCTTTCATCATAGAATTTTTTTTTTTGTAAGCACGCATTGATAAAAAAAAATCAGAAACCATGAGAGGTGGGTGTTTTAAAATACACAGTATCACTTACATTTCAGAAAATTTTAGTAGTACCATGTTGTTTTAAGGCAAAAAGACATGCTAAAACATTACAATAACGACAATAATCACAACCATGTTGCCACCTCAACCATCATCTATCCTATCAGCACACCAAATATTAGTAATATCATGTTATGCTACTTAATATTAATTAAAAAGCGTCTTTTTTATATAGGAATTAGGACAAAACAATGGGTATGCTAAAATTGACACAGATCAGTATTACATGGTAGTTTAACTTTTAAGTAATACAGAGTTTACTATAGAATTATGACTTTTCTTGCTGAAGGAACTAAAAGAAAAGCAAATACCAAGATTAACCGAATATCGTATTAATTTTATAGCAACTGTTATATATATATGATAATCAGTAAATCACCGGGAGAGAAAAAAAGGTGGAAAAGAACTCACTTGAATTATATCATTCTCATTGATGTCATTCCCGCCCAATCTACTGTTTGTAATTGCTGGAAATCAAGTGGGTGAGTTGCAACTTGTTATAAAGGATGGCAAAACACTAGAGAAATTATTAAATGTGTATCTATACCTACAAAAAAGAACATGAACAGAATCATTATTCATCCCGAGACTAGAACACTAAGTAGAACGAACGAACCACCTTATAATTGCTTTTAACAAATTAGATTACCGTTAAACAATGCATTTCCATTAACAGGAATTGAAGATAGATAGATGCTTATGGAATAGTCATGGTCATCAACTTCTCTGACAATAAGAAGCTGAAATAAGTTAAAAGAGGAAAAGAGAAAACAAACCTCGAACCACTCTGTAAGCCTCCCTCTTGTATTCCTCCTGCTCATTCGCGTCAAAAACAGAGCCGTTGGCATTGACAACAGTAGGCCACCATTCGGGCAATTTTCTTTCAAACCGAACCATATTCTTCGCGGAGCGCTTCACAGAGCCCCGAACCGCGGGCGATAGCGGATTCGAATTGCTCCTCTGGCCCCACGCAACAACCACCTCTTTTCCGCCGAGACTCCGGTCCCTCCGCACCACAAGAGGTCTATTGTTAGAGGCGTTACGACGCCACGACGAAAACCTAGAAATCAATCGCGCTAGAACACTGAAAACGGAAAACGTGAGCAAGGTCAAAGCCGCCGAAGTTCCGAGGAAATGCAACGTGGAAGGGCGGCATGAAACGACGAGTCTGCGGTTGTGGTCGAGAGTGAGGAGGGTTTCCAAATCGAGGTAAGAGTCTCTTCCGGAAAGTATGAATCGGCGAAGGTGAGATTGGAGAGTGGTTAGGGGAGTGAGGTCGATGACGGCTTCGAACTTGGGTTCAAACGAGGAGGAGGTGGAGGTGGTGGCAGGGAGGGAGACTTTGTTGTGGCGTCTACGGCTGCGGCTTCGGCGGCGGAAGGAGGAGCAGACGACGGTGAGGCGGCAGAGGCGACGGCATGGGTATGGTGGAGGGAATTGGGAGGGAAGAGTACAAGTGTTGACAGAAAACATATAGTTACTTTGTTTTTACCTGACACAACAAAACAGCTCCTTTATCCTTCCTCCTTTATTTATTTATACTTTCCTCAAAACCATAGGCCCAAGCCCACAACGTAAAAACTAACCACCTATCAGACAATTTCTTCCTGCACCATATTATTTAAGACATGCACCCAACGAAAAATTTAAAACCCAACATTGCCCTTGGTTTCTTTTTTGCGGTTTCTTTTTTGCTTAGGAATGCAGAAATTCGGAAGTGATTGTTATATACTACGGAGTTTGATATCCAGAAAGTTATTTTCGTATTTCATTTAAGTTTTTGGATAACCATATTCGAAAGTGGGTTATGGTTCCAGATTTCTATATCTAAAATTTTGTGTTATAAATGGTGTTGATGACGAGATCCAGAATTCATTTATGTTTACTTATAAATTTTAACATCTGAAATATCATTTATACTTTCCAAATAAACTTTAAGAAGACAAAATCCAGAAGACACATTAGTTTCAAACTTTCAAATTTGTAAATCCAAAACTTTATAATTTTATTTACAATTATGAATATTGAAAAGGCAAAAAATTGTAAGCATTAAAAGCAAAAAATTCGCGCCCTATTATTTTTCCCTCTCTCTCATACACTATGCATATAGTGTAGGCAATTTTTTTCAATGTATTCAATTCTTTACAACTCAAATTTATTAGAATTAGCAAAATCTTCTGATCTCCATTGATAATATTTAGTTTCCAATTAAATTTATATACTTCCATTACAAGATTAGATTAAAACACAATTTCTCCATTTTCACTAAAATTGTCTATAATCTGTCTCTTATATCTCTTACAACTTTAACCATCCAACAAATGTTTTCCCTCCTTAAAGAATTATTAATTGAGCTGAACATTTATATACAGAGGAATATGAATAACTTCGTTTTTGACATGCCAATATATGCATTCGCACCAAAAGCAGAAAGTGTTGTTAAAAAACATCTCAATACCAAAAACAGAACGTGTCATAACAAGGTTATAGACTGGTAATTCAGTTTTCAGATTGTCCAAAATATCTCCCCGAAATTGTAGCCAAAATA
Organism: Phaseolus vulgaris; assembly: GCF_051622355.1. Taxonomy (NCBI): domain Eukaryota; kingdom Viridiplantae; phylum Streptophyta; class Magnoliopsida; order Fabales; family Fabaceae; genus Phaseolus; species Phaseolus vulgaris. The sequence goes on from NC_143504.1 coordinate 655,977, forward strand.
TTCAACATTACAACCTCCTCATCCAGGGCAACCTTTCCTGCACGGATGGTAGCACACCTTCGCAGCAGACTCCTGAGAGCAGCAGAGGTGTCAGCGTATAGTGGAGTATCAACTGTTGCACACAGAGCAAAAAGCCACATGCAATCATCTCTAGTGACAGTGTTTGCACCCTCTAGCAAGCGAATCCGTTTCAGCAAAGTTTTTACCCGGGTTACAGAGTCCATTGTTGAGATTACAGAAAGCAAAGGAGGACTGGGGGAGCTGCTGCTTGTTTGATCAACTGAAGTTTTCGATTCAGTATTCTCTGGAGACAGTGTTCTGTCCTTATCTTCAGCAGATACATCATTTGTCTTACCAATGCTCAAATGATTACCAAGTAAGACGTCCTTGTTCATAACACCAGAAAATTCTCCACAATCATTCGCAACTATCTGTGAGCAATGAACACGGGGGTTTCCAGAGTATATGGCACTTGAACCATCAAGGAATGAGAGATTCTGGTCAAAGAAGTTGGGAACAATGAGAACATAATATGATATAAAAAAAAAAATTAAGGACTCCAAATACATCCAAATTAAAGCCTGAATGAACATACCGTTCTGAGTGTTGAAAATTCAGCAAGAAACACATCCTCCCACTGTTTCAGTGGCAACAGATGCTCTGGACACATGGCAATATCAGGAATCTTGGGCATGTAAGCACTCTGTTCCTTGTTAAGTTTGCCTCTGTCAAGTTTTGCAACCTTCACTTTTGGAATTTGATCTGCCTCCCACCTGCTCAAGAAAACAATATACAAGATATAGAGCTGCTCTAACTTCTAGCAGCATTGAGAAAGCAAACATCCAAAGATTCTGACAGTTAAGATAATACCTGACACGCCTAAGATATTCCCATCCATCTTCTGGTGGACCAGAATCAAAATTAGGTTCTCCATCAACCAAAAAGGCAGGCCTTTGGATGCTGGCATAATCGTCATCACTATCATCATCTTCACCACACTCTTCTACAATTGAGCCCCCATCCTCACCCATAAGGGTACGACTACAAGGGTCAACAGGAGTAATATTTTCACTACTTTCCATGTGATGTAATTCACTATCCCTATTTTCACAATACGCTGCACCTGAAAGCAATTACAAAAGTTTTCAGTACCAGCACTGACAATTTGCTAATAATTTAGGAAGGGTTAAAAAGGGAATCAATATACAGTTTTGTATCTGTAAAGGCAAGAATGATCAGGTAAAGAAAGCATGTCCTTCTCATTTAGAACACGACAAAGGCAAGAAATCAAAGTTCGTGTTGGAAAATCAACAATAGAATTTTCAACATAAAACAAAGTAAAAATGAACTAAAACAAGAAAGCATCGTCATTACTGCATGACCAAAGTAATTATTCAAATCTACAATCAGACTACTGCACAAGACTGTTCATATACAATGATTCTGTACAAGAAACCATGCACTGAAGTCAGTGCCTAATCAGAACATAGTCTACAGTCAACTAATGTTGCATATTAGATATGTTCCAGGTTCCTTCTGCTCATTCTTCAGTGGACAAAGACATTCACATATCTGCATCTTCCGTTAGTAGCAGCCGCACCTGTCCATCACAGAAATTGAAAACATCAAATTGACACAATGTGAATCACAAAAATCGGAAAAAAAAGTTTTCCCCATAAAGAATTGGTTATACTTTGCAGAGAAAAGCATTTTATACCAACGCCCCCGCCATCAAAAAATAAAGAAACTTCATTGATAAAAAATAAAACTCGAACCCCATTGAAACCAGTGAAAAGAAATTTGAAATAAAATGCAATGACATAATCAACAACAACCCAGACTGAGATTATACAATTAAAGTCAATTTTTTAAAACAGAAAAAAGAAAGGGATAAAAATGGGGGAAAAAGACGATTATAAAATTATGGATGTAATTACACCCTAAAGTGATCAATGGCATACAAACAAGTTCAAACACAAAATCTATATAGGTACAAGCAAGGAACAGTGAATGAAGATTCTGGAACAGAGAAACACCAACACAACAAAGGACCAACAAATGTTAAGATTACAAAAACATTCGGTGCCACTTTCAGAACATTCATAACGACAACCAAACAGAACACGAATCCTGCCACCACCAAACAACTCTTCCGCACACAGACAACTAAAACGAAGAGCCGCATATTCTCATAAAGATTCCATTTCTTGAATTCCGAAACAACGAAACCAAAAAAGAAAGAAAGAAAGAAGGACTCACTGAGGATTGGTTTGTTGTTCGGAAGTGGAGTGGAAGCCAAAGTATCGTACTCGCTGGCCACCGCGCTTTCAAACGCAGCGTGAATCGCTTTCCAGAATTTACGCTGTTGCGATAGGTTAACGAATCTCAGAGCTTCCAAGTCCTTTCGCGAATACTTATTATCATTACTGTTCCCACTCTTCGGCGTGGGCTTCGATTTGGGCCTCTCTTCGATCTTCTTGAGACTGTGAGCGACGCTGTTGATGTTGTTGATGTTGTTGTTGTTCTTGGGCCCTCTTCTTCTTGAAGCGGAATGCTTCGGTCCTCCGTTCTTGACGACGGAGTCGAGCAGCGCCGTCTCGTCGATGACCTCGATCCCTAAGGCTAAGGAAGAAGGAAGCGCCGTCACCGTTTTGGCGGCGGCGGCGGCGGCGTCTTTGGGCGCCAACGCCGATTCGAGCTCCTCCAGCAATCGCTTCTTCTTGATTTGGAGTTCCGCTGATTCAAGAACGGGATGTTCTTGGGAATCTGAAACGTCAGCCATTATTTCAAATTTTGTTCCACTTCGCTTCTTCTTCAGACTCTCTCACACTTAGGGCGCAGTGCATTCCACACTTTGAACTTATAGCTCTCTGATAAGTGCTTTTTTTTTTTAACGGTACGGCGCAGTCAATTTCACTTCCGAAAATATGGTTTTGATTTCGGCCCAAACGAAACTCCTCTTCCCCCTTTTTTTTATGAATAAATATAAATTTTATGGATTTTATTTCTATTTATGTGTAGTAGTTTAGTATATGTATTGCTATTGCTCCAACTCTACTGAATTTACTTATCCTATGGTGTTTGGTAAATATTACATTTAAAGAAATTATATTATTTTTTTTTTCTTTTGAATTTCTCGTAAAATTATACTCTTGAGTCTGTAGAAACAAATGTACTATTGTAATATTGAGTAACCAAATAGTTAACACTATATCTCGACATGTTTTATAGGCTCTGTAAAAGATCGTCATTAGTCAATAATACATCAAATTACCTAAAAGCATTATCTAAATTGAATTTTTTTATCCAAATTGTCTATCTATAAAGTTAAAGGTCAATACAACTGTACAAATAAAAAAAAAACATTCTACGGTTAAAAGGTATGTAATATTTAATCCAATACTTTTTGAACTAAGTTGAACATTAGAATATATTTATAGATATTTTTTCTACCCATGACAAATTGAAAGAAAATGTATGTGAAAAATACAACCTTATAAGAACAATACACAAATGTAATAAAAAATACAACCTTATAAGATCAATGCACAAATGTCATAACAAAATTGCAACCACAAAGGGAGGTTAAATTTTTTTAAAAAAAATATATTGTTATTTAGTTCACATGACAAGTTGTCGTATATATAAACATTTTACATAAGTTTGACTCTAAAAATCCTTCTGGGCATAATATTGAGTTGGATTAGGTTATTTTTTTAGTATGTTGAACCGTACCAAATTTATTAAATTATAATAGCAGTAATAAAACCATTATTCAAATTATTCTATTATTTAAATGTGTATTTATGAGTTATTAAATTATTTAAATTTTCAGACATTAAATAGAATAATTGTTTTTTTAAAATCATTTTAATAAATCTAAAAACATGTCACATAATTCTCAATTTATAATAACAATTAAATAAATATCAAATAATTAATAAAAAAAATAGAAAAAAAAATCAAATGTATATTACAAAAGATTCAAAACTATAGACAAGAAATTAATATAAACTTTTTAAATTATTTAATAAATTAAAAATATTGTAGCAGTTTAGATAATATCCATAAAGACATCAATTTGACATCCCTAATATGAGATGTTTAATGCTCTCAGGTGGATGTCACATATTACACATTTTTTAATATAGCAAACAAATCATGTTACTTGCTTCCATTTGGCCTCATTTGGAGTATTGAAAATGAATCCTCAAAATATTATTTTTAGTTTTTTACAATATCCTAATCCCCATGAAATTGCTTTCATGTGACTGGAAATATTACAAGAAAGAAAAATGTTACTTTGAAAATTAAAATATACTAGTTTACAATTAATGTTTCATTTCTCTTTCCAACTGTAATCTGATGCATGTCAGAAAAATATTATAATACTATTGTCCCACAACTAAAGAACCACAGAAAGGGAAGTTAATTACACAAACAATAATTTTAAATGTTGCCACAGCACAAAATTAAAGGGCAAATAAAAAGAGGGAACAAATGATGATCTTTCAAGACAAGTATCAGCTCAGTTTGATAACAACAAACAAATAAAGAATATGGGTGAATTAACGTTAACTGACAAACAACATTACCCACAGATAGGCACCACGCAACCCAAACCTATGTGGCATCATGGCTCAATATATGTCAGCAGACTCGGCACTACAAGTGCGATGCCATAAATACATGGAATTTAACAATGGCATGAAACGAGCCAATCCAATCCTACACATCCAATCTCAAACAAAAATAAAAATATATAGATATATCTGCAGTATTTGATGAAATCTGGAGATAATTGAATGGAGCTGTGCAGAAGATGCAGAAACCAAAGTGGACCATTTCATTTGCTTCAACTTTCTGGAGCAGGAGCAGGAGCAGGAGTCTTCAGAAGTGGTTGGAGTGCTTTAACAACAATGCTCATATTTGGCCTAAACTCAGCTTCATACTGCACGCAGAGTGCTGCAACAGCTGCAAGCTGCATGGTCAACAAAAAGTACAGTTAATGTCAGCATCAACATGGAAGATCCAAGAACCAGAACTTTATTCATGAGTCAAAAAAGTAGTCTCTGCACATGTGCGTGTTCAAGTGAGGGGAGAGTGGAAGAGAAACAGATACCTTAGCAACTCCTTTAGGGGGGTATTCTCCTTTCAGTTTTGGGTCTACGCACTGTTTCACTTTATCTTCACTCAATCGTGGAGTAGCCTACAAAAAATACCGAGTCAACAAGACCATCAGTGTCAAATGCAAATGCCCGAGACGAGGTATAGATTTAAGCAGGAGCACTGACCCATGTGACAAGACTCTGCTGTCCTCGAGGCATGGTGTGGTCAACAGGTTTTCTTCCTGTAAGAAGCTCAAGAAGAACAACACCAAAACTATAGACATCACTTTTTTGAGTCAACTGCCCAGTCATTGCATATCTGTAATGTTTGGCAACAGGGAAGATAAGAATCGATAAACCCAAATAAAATTTTAAAGGAGGCAAAAGAACTGAGATCACAAACAATAAATTAAAGATGGAAAAACATAGCTAAGCAGCCAAAAACATTGTTTTCTGAAAGTTTCTGAGGAATTCACAGGCGCACAAACAAACTCTAAATTAAATGTCAATAAAGACCTTTCAAGGTAAACTGAATTAAGAAAACTAGATTCTGCTTATATTTCCTATATATCAATTTAACTTCTAGTAAATTTAAGCCAATAGTGGAGAGTACAGGGTCAATGAGTAAAAACTGGACCATGTCCGAAGCCAGTAATGATTCTACAGAACCGCATTCACTCCTCTTACAATAACTTACCAATCAACAGTTGCAGCTTTATCATCAAGTACAATTGAAAGATTGCACATTTGAATTGAATTCACACAAATGGAAAGGGAAACAAGGTTAAGAAACCATCAACAAATTTATCAAGAGAAATGATTCAAAGTCAAATTCTACTTGATAGGGTGTGTTTGGATTTCAGTTGGAACATCCAAACCAACTTTCAGTTTTCATTGAATACTGTGCCAACATACTTAGTACTTTTTTTCAAATTTAGTTAGAAGCAAAATTCACCTCAAACTCCAGTTGACCTAAAAGTTACAATGAGTTATTTTTCAACTCTAGTTGGGTTCAACTCAATTTTCTAACTGAAATCCAAGCACACACATAGTCCTATCCTCAGTAATAAATCACGAAAGCTTATGTAAACAGGCAACGCACAGGAAGCACTAGAAGTGTGAACATATAAAAAGGTTTCTTTGTGGTACAGGATAGCATGCATACGAATTGAAAGGAAATACGATGAAGTGGTGCTAGCAGGTTCTCGAAGCTTACTCTGGAGCATGATACCCAAAAGTTCCCAATACACGAGTTGAATGGAGGCGTGCAGCCATGTCAGGGGCCTGATTAGAAAGGTTAAAGTCAGCTATCTTAGCCTTGTACTCTTCAAAGATCAGCACATTACTTGATCTGATATCCCTGTGTATAATCGGTGGCTGAACTTTCTCATGTAAATACTCCAATCCCCTTGCCGCGTCAACTGCGATTCGAACTCGCTGTATCCAATCAAGAGTTGGCCCTGGTTGTGCACCTTGAACTCCCTTTCTACCTGTAGCAGAAAGACAACCAAAATCATCGACAGAACTTAATGAATATGAAAGTTAAGATGGGACATTAAGATACATACCGTGCAATATGTCATGAAGAGAGCCCATAGTAGCAAACTCATATGCAAGTACACGAAGATTTCCTTCAACACAGTAACCATGCAACTCAACAAAATTATCATTCTTCAATCTTGAGACCATGGAAACCTGAAATAGCAAAAAACACTGAATGAGAAGACTAATAAACTGGCCAAACAATCTAGAATCCAACATACTTGCAGTGTATAAATTATAATAGTTTGTTTAGCCTGATTGATAGGAGAGACATGCCTGGGTCAAAAACTCGTTATTTGATTCGGGTTCAGATGAAACATCAAGCTTTTTCACAGCCACTGCTTTTCCATTGTTTAAGGTTGCATAATACACCCTTCCGTACGATCCCTCGCCAATTAATGCCTTAGAACCAAAGTTGTCAGTCTTTTCCTTCAGCTCATCTAAAGATAGGGCGGGAGCTTCAATAGGTGGTGGTGCCTTTTGTGTTTCAGGCTTCACAGGAGGTAACACCTTTGAGCCTTTTTGGTTGCCTGGAGCAAATAGTAAAAGAAACATGAGTAATCTCTACCGGAAATGAGTCAGTCACTGTGAACTACTACGGGAAGTAAAATTGTGAACCAGTGATTGTGGAAGCATCTTAACTGAAGTCAACATTATATATCGATTAGTAGCACATAGCAGCTAACTCTAAAAACGCTGGCGGGAAGGGGGATGACACCTAATTTAAATATTATACAACAAGCTAAATAATTTACACAAATACTGAAAATCAAAGAAATTTATGATAAATAATAAATCACAAGTCACACACACAAGCATCATCAATTTAGGAAGGATCAATATGAACATAGTAAATTAGTAACGACATAAAAAATGGGAGAATATGGTGAAATTAATAGAAAAATAGATTAAAAAAAAGCAGAATATTGACTGTCTGGGTGGGAGGTTAAAAAGGAGGAAGAAAAAATCTTCCGATGAAGTGTAAAGGAAACAGAGGAAAAACCAGAAATAACATTTTGTGGTATGGTCAAGATAAAAGGGTTTAACATCAATTACGTTTCTACAGCAAAAGAATAATAGAAAATGAGTTGAAATCACATGTTTACCCAAAAAAATCCCGAAAAAACAATATTTTATTTTCTGTAAAATTGGGTTTTTTTTAAGCCTGTATCATGGCAGAGAACAGGTCAACGCCAAAAGCCACCGTTGTGGTCTAAATGAATGCTTTCGAAAACCGCTCCCCTACGGCACACTGTTGACTACTACCAATAAGACAATGAAAAAGATTAATAGAAAATAAAATGGAAGCAAGTGAGTGGCGTAAAGAAATAAACCAAAGATATTCCTAAAAGGGAAAATTATGAGCCTTTGGGTATCCCCAGAAGTTTACTTTTGTTGTTTCGAAATGGTAAAAATATGGAGTAAACTAAACTAATCAAATAAAACTCACTGTCTCCATAATTCCTTGGGCTTTTCAGGTGTTCATTTTCGTTGGATGGGTAAGACTCTTCCACCTGACAAGTGCAGCAAAGCCACCGACGCATCCTTGTCCTCTTCCTCAAAAATAGATCGTCTTGATAAGTTGTATTCCCCTGGCGGACGAAGTAATCAGGTGAAGCATGTGCCTGCATATCATCACACCAAGAACCATAAATCTCCCAAATGCGACATCAAAACAAGAAACTCTCCAAACAGTATTCAAGACAATTTCAGCGCTTAAAAAAAAAAAGCAACAGTGCCCCCATTGCCAGCTGTTCGATTAAATCATAAAAATTAACGATCAGAGACAAATAAGGCACCAAAGCCATGAAAATTTTATCAGACCACAACGGCCATTTATCACACACGCGATGCCCGAAAAACTCAACGCCCCAGAGAAAAAAAAAAGATTTTGCGATATTGGGGCCATGCATTTCGCCATGAACATGAACACGGTGCGGTGAAACAGTGCATGGTGTTTGAAAATCGCAATTGGGGAAATACGAATTGGAAAAACAGACAGTGAATTGTGATTGAAAAAGGTGAAAAAGGAAGAATTGGAGAGGGAAATTCTGACCAAATGCGCAGGACGGTGGTGGTAGTCTCTGCGGTCCATCAAGAGGGAAATTGAAAGAGAAAGGAAATTATAGACGAATCCAAAAAAGGAATGGCGGAATAGAAGCCAAATCGGATTGGCGAAAGCGCAGAACACCCGAAGAGGCCCAAAAAAATGAAGAAACGAAGACGGAAAGAGAGGGAAATAAGAGAAAGGGGAAAGAAACCAAAATTAGGCATGGAAGAGAAGAGAAGCGAAATAAGAGGTGAAAGGAACGGGAGAGAGAAATTACCTTAAAGATGCTTTGATATGAGATGAGAGATTTCGTATGTTATGTGTTAGGGTTTCTTTCTGCCAAGCGAATACAACGAAGGAACGAATAATAAACACATTCACACCCCAATAAGAGAGAGAACAATACCATTTCCTTTTTCTTTTTCTTTTTCTTCTTTTTATTGTTATTATTTTAAAACATTTTATAACACACCAATCACTCATTAACCACTCCCATTGCCTTTTTAACTACTAATTATTATAATTTATTACAATAATTATTAAACCCTTTTTATAAAACACACTAATTATTAGGTTAACGATGTAATGTTTCATCTCAATCTTAATTCCCGGAGATAGTATCGTTATGATTAACCACTGCCTAGTGTTTATTTTTTTAAATTATGTTCGTGTTAGAATTGTTAGAAATCAAATAAATGTTTTTTGAATTAAACATTTTATTGAAATGTGTTTTATCAGTGTGTCGTATAAGTGTCGATGTGTGTTCAATACGGACACGTTATTTAATAAGTGTGTCTGAGCCTCGTATATCACTATATTAGTTTATTTTTTAGTTTTGTTACAATTTTGTCCTTAAAAAATAGATAGGTTAAGAAATGAATATATATTTAAATTTTTCTTTACATCGATTCATAAGGAATATGAGATTATATTGAAAGTAAAAAAAAAACTAATAATGAAAATTATATATTTGTGTTGGCAAACTTTTTATTTCTTAACTTGGTAGGAAAGAAAAAGAGAGGGACAAGTGTTACTCTTTTTAATTTCTAATTTTCTATTGTGTTAGAATGGGACCCTTTCTTTTCCCATTATTTTAGGATTGTAATAAAACTACTAATTATTATTATTTTATGTAAATTTATTGTTTTTAATATTGGTGTCGACCGTTGTAATCATAGTCTCACATTGAAGGAGAATCTGTTCAACTAAACCACTAAAATAACGGCTTTATTTTTTCTTTAAGTTAACTCATTATTGCACATTAATATTTGTTTATTTAAACAAATACCTAAAATAAATGGTTTTTAAATTAAATAAAAAATAAAAAACTTCACAGGCATTGGAAATTGAATGAGGAAAAGAATAACTCAAAGTTTGACCACTTCAAATAAGTATTATTAACTTATCTCACATGAAATATAGGAGGTCAAATTAGGTTTTTTTTTTTATAGGAGATAGAATTTTCTTAATATTTTATTAAATAAAATATTTACAATGATAGGAAATAAATTTGTATTTGTATTATTATTTAGATACATTTCTAGTGCCTTGTTTATTTTAATTATTGTTTTATTTACAATGTATTATTCCAGAATTGAAGTTTGAGATATTGATAAATTATAAATTTGTTTTTTTTTTTATTAACTTTGACAATTTTTTATATTACATTGTTTACGGTCAAAGAGTTGACCCAATTTTTTAATGAGTTGGAAATACTTAAGAAAAAAATTAAACGTATTATTCATAATACCAATTCAACTTATCGAGTTTAATTAATTAAGAGACTTAACATGTAGCAATAATTTAGTCTAAATTTTTATACTTTTTTTCATGACAGGATTTGATCTTATAAAATAACCTGAAGTTGATAATCATTCATGTGTTTTTAAGAACACACAAAATTTAAATGAATAAAAAACAACAACATATTTTAAAATAATAATAATAATATTTGGCTGCACAAGCCAACCCCATAACTAGTTACCAAGTCCAACTTTGATTCTTATTTTTAACTAAAATCAAACTTCAAAGAGTTTAAAATCACCACAATTTTATCTTAATTATATAATTTGAATCAAAATTTTAGATAAATCTCTCACTTTTTAATTTCATGTGGTTATGTTGTAACAAATAAAAAGTGGATGAACACACAAACTTTTTACTACTTAAATGTAATTAGGTATTGGTATATTATAGTTAAATATGTATGAATTAATTTATTCATTCATACCATGAAACTTAACATGGGTCAAGTATGCTTGAAACACCAAATTAATATTATTTCTTTCTACACCCTTATAATTTCTATCTGCAATGTGAAAGATAATTTAAAATTATGTAATTTAAAAATTATTATTTTTATGTAAAAACACTTAGAATTGTATAATTTAAATAACTTTTTCAGATTATTTTGGATTATATAATTAGAAAGACATCCAGATTATATAATTCAAAAGTTATTTTTTAAAAAATAACTTTCAAATTATACAATTCAAAGTAAAAAAATATATAATTTTTTTAAATTAAAAAATGACTTTTAAATTAAGCAATTTGATTTTTTTATAAGAAAAATATCTTTCATATTACCCAATCTAAAAGTCCTTTTTTTTATAATCAAAAGTTTGTAAAATGAGATTATTCTTACTTATCTATATAGAATAAAATTATAGGAATTGAAAAAATCTGCGTTGGTTTGATAATAAAATTAAAAAATCATAACGAATATAAAAAATAAATAAAAAGGTTAAGAAAAATTTTAAGTTAGGAAAATACAAATATATGTTTTAAAAAATAATAAAAATCAAATATGGTCATTGACTTTGTAAAGAAGAATGTAGTTTTCAATCAACAATATCTATTATTATTATTATCATTATTATTTATTGAGTGAGTTTATTTCTACTTATTTTTTAAATAATTATATTTCTGTATTTTATTTATTTACATAATTTGATTATTTTAAAACTAAGTATTTTTTTTATCTGTGATGTAAATCTTATATATTTCTAAAATAAGTTTTTTTTTTTATCAATTTCGCTATGTTAAATAAAAACAGAGAAGCTTATTTTCCACGAATTACTAACAAATAAAATTCATTTGCAAATACATTACATAAGAAGACTGAAAGACTTCATATAATTACACTATATTATTATATTATAATATACATTTTTATTTGGTCTGTTTATCTCATTTAGTCACTCACACTGTAGATGAAAAATTAACTACTTGTTAATTACTGATTTAATGTACATGTAAATAAACTATAGAAGTTTTATATTTAAAAATTATTATTATTTAAATAATATGTATTTTGTTTATAACATCTATACCAATATATATATTTTGATTATGGTTTGTCGTGCACATAATTTTTTTTTATCGTCATAACTATTTTTTTATTATTGTAAAATGATATTATTCTTTTTTTCTTTCTTTTAATTTTATATTAATAACAAATCAAATTACATGGTAAAATTATGAAAGAAAATATTTTTATATTTTATTTTTTCTTAATAATATCTGATATTTAAAAGATACACATATAATAATAATAATAATAAATAAATAAAAGATGTGGATATAATTATTTTATTATCAGAAATTAACATATATAAGAGAATTTATATAACTATTTGAAGAGTCATAATAATAATAATAATAAATTTTGTTTTAATTTAAAAAAAAAATTATTATCAGTAATTAAGTATCGAGTGGAGTAGCGAAACGAAATTATTTAAAAAATGAAAAATAAAAAGTTTCTTGCTCAAAGGGACAAAGGAATTTGGTGAGATATAAAGCTTCTGCGGCATCAAAACCTTGCTCTCACTTCACTTACCTTACAGAGAAGAAGAAGAAGAAGAAGAAAAAAAGAAGAAGAAGAAGAAACAGAAGAATCAGAGTCCCACATGGAGTGCGTATTCGGATTGGTCGGAAATGGGTTCGCGATCGTGGTGGCGGATTCATCGGCGGTGCACAGCATCCTCGTTCACAAGTCCAACGAGGACAAGATCATGCTCCTCGATTCCCACAAACTCATCGCCGCTAGCGGTGAACCCGGAGACAGGTATCTAGGGTTACCTTTTCCTCTTCCATTCTCTTTCAATCTTCTTCTTTTTCTCATTTCCTTTCGTTTTAGGGTTCAATTCACAGAGTACATTCAGAAGAACGTTGCCTTGTATCAGTTCCGTAACGGCATCCCTCTCACCACCGCCGCCGCCGCCAATTTCACACGTGGCGAACTCGCCACCGCTCTTCGCAAGGTACCTTCCAAACCCTAGTACCTATTTTTTTTTAACGTTCTTAGGTTCTGTTTCGATCAAATTCTCACAAATCAGCATATAAAATTAACTGAGCTTCTCCTTAGAGCTAAATCAATTTATATAAAAGCTATCTCATATGATTTCTCCGATTTAGCTTATGCGAGCTCGATTCATTTTACATTCTTACTCTGTTTGTGGAGAAGCTTCTCCAAACCATGTCTCAGACTGTGCAATTAATTTGGTGTCTCAAATCTTAATCTGCGTTTTTGTTTAGAATCCCTACTCCGTGAACATCCTTCTTGCTGGTTATGACAAAGAGACTGGTCCTGAACTATACTATATTGACTACATTGCAACCCTTCACAAGCTTGAAAAGGGGGCTTTTGGTTATGGCTCCTATTTTTCGCTCTCGATGATGGACAGACACTACCATAGTGGAATGTCTGTTGAAGATGCAATTGATCTCGTTGATAAGTGCATCAAGGAGATCAGATCCAGGCTGGTTGTTGCGCCACCCAACTTTGTTATTAAAATTGTTGACAAGGATGGTGCAAGGGAGTATGCATGGCGTGAATCAGTCAAGGACACTCCTGTTCCTTCCGCTTGAGTAACTGTCCCTAATTTTCATCGGACTTCATTTCATATGCCTGTGTTTTTATCTTTTTTACAATTTTTTTACTGGTCTTGTAATGTCTCTGAAAATCATGGTCTATAGATGATGCACTGAAGTATGACAGTTTATCATTTTAATTAATATGAACGATGACTAGTTCTCTGCCAGAAATGAATTTATTGTGAGGTAGGCTTGATTTTTATGGATTTTTGGATACTGGGTCCTTCTTGTCTTTGCTGTTGTGGGATGATCTTTCAAGTGTTGTATTCACCCGAGGATTTTAGTTATTTGGGCTGTTGGCCTATCTTACCACAATAAAGTAGCAGGATACGCAGATGCAGTCATGTTGGAAAATCATTTGAGAATTTTTTTATTAGCTAACTGAGTGGTAATGGACTGTGTGTGTATTAATTACATTCATTCATTAAAATATTGTTAAGAAATTAATATGCTTGTGTACAGGATATCCCACTTTTATTTTCAAATAATAAGTATACATTTTAAAGTAAGCAAGTCACCCCTACAATGTCTAAGTCTACCATGCTGGCTTCCGAGTCTAATTTTATCAATTATTAATAGAAACTAAATGAATACTATACGATCCATTTTAGTGAATACTGTAGACACCCTTTAGATTTGAATTACAAAAACTATGCATGAACCCATAGTGAATCTGTGTGTATCTGGATGATTTCTCCAATCAGCCTCTGCATAAGCTTTAGGATGCTGAGCAGATGAAGAGGATAATGGTTTACCTTGGCTAGGTGTTCCTTTGAGATAGCTAAAGAAATTGTGCACTTGTTCATGTGAGGAACTTTTGGGTTAGCCATGATATTGAAATTGAAAGTAGAGAATTTTTTGGCCAATAAATGATAACGTATGGCAACCTTCCAATTAGTTTATGATATTGTGAAGAATTTGGTAGCAGCACCTTCATGGGCACTTGCCTTCATGTCATTGGCAGAATTGGTGGTTTGCAATGAACGAAAACAGTATCCTCTTACATTGATAATACATATTTTCCTTAGAACAGGTATATTCTGTGCTTGGAGTAAGCTAAACCAATGCATGAGAAAGGGCTCCAAGTTGCCAAGGATTTTTTGTTTGAGATGTTGCATTTTGCTTGGTTGCTATAGGATTTAGCCTAACTATTATAATATTGTCCATATAAACCAATAGAGCTACATAATCTGCCCCAGTTCGAAGAGATGAATAATTAGATTTAGATCGAGTGAAGCCTTGGCTAAGGATAGCCGCTGAAAACTTGGTAAACCGTTGTAATTTAGAGACAATATTATCCACCTCAACCTTCTACTAGAGAGGAAGATCCATATAGACTTTCTCGAAAAGATGGGCTACAAAAGCATTCTTGATGTATACTAATTGCCAGCCTTTTATTGCTGCTGCCAAGGACAAGACCCCTTGCTATGGTTTTTTACAACTGGTGTATGTGTCTGAAATCTATACCAACTTGTTTAGCTACTAATCTTGACTTGAACCTTTATAAAGTGCTAGCTGCCTTGGTGTCAACCTTATTGATCTATCTGCAACTCATTAAATATGTTCCATAAGGTTGGACAACAGACCATGTATTAGTTGTCTCCGGGGCTGATAACTCTTCTTGCATGGTTACCTGCCATTCAGGAAACTCGGCAGCTTTGGAGACTTGCATTACAAAGGATTTTTATACGAGTGACATTATCATAGGAATTGTGAAGTTATAGGACAGTATTGTACTGATAGTTCTGGAGCTAAGTTTGGGGTTTTATGCGCCTGGTGATATTCTAAGAGGCTAGCCAAGTGGTCCATGTAAGGTCTTGTACTGCTCAATTGGTGTGTTATGCTGTTTTGGGTTGTTGGAGCTGTATGAATTGTAGTAGAAGTAGTGAGGTCATTTGGTAAGTCTAGTAAAGGCAAAGGTTAGACAAGATCAGTAAAAAGATCTGTGACATTATAGGGTTGATGAATTTTTTTCCGGAATGGAAATATATCTTAAAAGAAGAGGAAATCTTGATATATGAAAAAGATTCTTGATCCACAAGTTGTATAGTCAATATTCTTTATAGCCAAAATAGGTAGCCAACAAAGACTGAAGGTAATGTTAGCAAAGCAAGGCAGACATAGACCCTGGAGTCCATATACAGGTGGATCCTTCGATAGAGTAGATAGATGATAAGGACACTTCTGAAGTAGAACTGGTGTAGGTGTTCGATTGATGAAGGTAAGTGATGCTGGTACGTTCTTTCCACCAGATTCTTCTTTCGTGTTATATCCTTTAGACCACGTAAAGTCAGCGCACTAGATCGATTTCAAACAAAGGGTAGTATTTTCCGTGTAGACAACGTAGATGATAGTGACGATAAAAAAAACCATTCGGAATATTAAAATTGATTTTTTCATTTAGTATTTGCAAACTTTATGAGAAGGATGGCCAAAACCTGAGGTGACATTTTAATGATATTGTTACAAGAAACTGAAGATATGGATTGAAGGTGAAACCCGTAATTACCTAGTTACAAATCAAATCTCCTATGGCAATCATCTTCGAGGATCTGTCAAAGGATGTATAGAAAGTAAAGGAGTAAACAAGTATTTTTTTAAACTATTTGGGTGGATAAAAGACACGTCTAATTTTGATTCGGTAACATGACATTTAATTTAAATTTTCCCCTTTTTAGATATTTGATGAGTCTCGTAAACAGTACACATATTTTATACCAATAGAAAGTCAATTATTATTATATTTCCATCTATAGAGTGAATAAAATTTAAAAATAAGGCAGGATTGTAAAAGCTTAAATCCTAGCGTATGTTAAACAAGAATTATTACCATTGGTGGAGCTCTCACCAAAGCAGGAAACAAACAAATTAGATTAAGCATAGACAGGACTTACTCGAGCTGCAAAATTAGAAGGGGCTAATTTGACAATAATAGAAATTTTAACCAATTACCACAGCTTATTGTATATATAATATAATTACAATTATAATTACTAGAAAATAACATAAAAAGTTGGATCAAGTAAAATTACAGATAGTCCGGGACAATTATCACTGAGAAGTACAGTTTAATTGACGAACGCATATTATCTTAGAATCAAGGATGGATAATGTCCCTAATTGCATTTTGATGGTACAAAACCGTTTGAAAAGGAAATAGTACTCATTTATTTAATTAAATTTTAAAAAATTATATTGGACCAAAAAAAATATAAATATAAATTGATATACATTTTAGGGACATGATAAAATGGCATGATCCGGATGCAATAAAAAAGAGCAATTTAGAAAGCCCTACAATTGGTTAGTTTAAATTTTGGTAATAATTTGCATGGACTCAACTAGGTACGTACTTAATAGATATTGGAAGTGTTACGTGGTCAACCCAGAGACATTGGAAGAAACAAGGCATTCTAACACGAAAAGGTGGACAACAGAAATCGTAGGATAGTTTCGATTAATCCAAATTTATGTTTATGCTCAAACTCGTTAAAGATGATTGAAGCTACAAGAAGCCAAAATTATAAGCAGCTTGCACTGTGGTCAAAACTGAAAGAGTGCAAAAAATCCTGATCCTATTAAAGCTGAAAAAGTGACAATTTGTTAATTCAACCTCTGCTTACTCTTGCTTCTTCTCATCTTTGCCTTAAATCTTGATTTCACCATCAGAGTCTGTACTGTATTTGCAAAGTTCCCAACAGCCATTAAGACCAACAGAACACCGCAAAATATTACCTGTCCAAGCGTTTCTATCATTGTAAGTCTAAGGCTAATATGTGCAAAAAATATTATTGGATTCATTTGCTTCTGTTCCACTCAATAAATTGATGTACAAAGTGAAGTAAGAAAGCAAACACAGACAAACAAGTACCTGCCACTCAGAAACATCCCCAACAACTGCAGTCCTGAGCAACAAAAGTCCAACATATGCCTCAAATCCCTGAACCAAGATAAGATAGGACCACAAATATATTCCATAAGTCTCTCAAACCTCTGCTATGTTCAGGTCAATTACTTTCAGAATGTGAATAAAAAGACAATTGCCGTTTTAAAGCAAATTAACACAATATTTGCTTCCCAAATAATCATCTGTCACACAACACAATATAAATCATGAACATTATACGAACATTAATATCAAACGGGAATATAACAAATGTTGACATATATCATAGCAACCATGTTACCTGCAACGTGAAGAGTATGGGACACAACAACCACAGTTGGCCGTCCACACCAGCTGTTTCCCCCCACACAACATCCATCCTCTTAGCCTAAAATAAGAAAAACACAGATCAAAACTATAAAACTCTTTGATTTAACTACAAAACTAATGCAACAGGGAAGTTTTAATCTTATGATTGCAAACAAATTTGTGAAGTTATGACATCAAATAGTGAGTCAAACAGGTTAAAGGATTAGGCAGGATGATCGAGAGTTTGTGTGATGGCGGGTAAAATATAACTACAATAGGAAAGGAAAAACACAAGATATAGTATTTCCAACTTTGGCACCTTTCCCAGTGCAATACGAGTGTAAAGTCTTTGACGTTGATATCTATTTTGCAAAAGCATAGCAACTCCTTGCATCATAGCCCACTGTAAGAAAAGTTGTACACCTCTCTACATGCATAATTGAGACATAAATAATAGTTACATAACGATTAAGTAAAAGGAAGAAAAAACTATGCACTGGCGTAGGAGACTAACCTGCTTTTTTGCACAATCTGGCTGTCCTTTAATCTCCCAAGTGAGACTTACGAGGGCCATTATCATAGCACAATAATGATGATATATCCACCTGTAACCGTACAATAAGTTTTATTGCTAAAAGATTTTCTCCCATGTAAACCAATCTTAACACTCCACCCTCCCCAAAATGTTATGTAAGAGTGACAATATTAGCACGCAAACTAAATATGCCTCTCCCCTTTAAAAGAAATTATTAAGAAATTGAAGATATCATCTTTAGAGAAAATGTCAAAGAAAAAATTACTACATCAAGTGTTATAATTAATTGCATTGTGAAAAACTAAGCTAAGAAAAGTCTGTCCTACAAAATATAAGAAAGAATAAACCACAGAAAATCTGGCACTTGCAGCATTCAAAACCAAACACCAACCAAAATAACAGTTCTGGAACACTATTTTCTGTTAACCAGCAAAACCTCAAAAAGCGGCTTCAGGAAAATGACCTTTAAGTCAGATGTACATATCCAGCACTCAATAGTGCAAACAATTAATTTATCTCTACTATTGACAAGCTACCTGACAACACATTCCAATAACACTACAAATTTCAATGGAAAGTACCTTCAGATGCCTACACATGCGTCAAATAATCAGTGTTAGAGGAAGTCACTCAAGTGAGAACACCAGACTTGATTATTTGGAGAAATGAGAGCAATTAATATAAACCATTACATTCTATTTGAGTGGTCAAGAATCAAGAAAAAATAAATGCATTTAACTTTTTACGTGATGTGACTACTAATTAACATCACACTCTTGTTTACATTATACACATATATATAGATATATGGAGAAATCAAATTGTACCGGTGTCAATAACTCTGTTAATTTTGTTGATCCAACAGTTAAATTATAATTTCATATCATCATGATTATTCATGTTAAATTTTGTTAAAATTGAACGACAATAACAGGGTGATTAAATGATTCATATTCTGGTATATTTTGAAAAGTAAACATTATATCGATTTTTATTTATATAAACAAATCAAATAATTTTATATTATATAAATTTTTTATATCGTATCTATGTTAAAGGAACTTTAATCTAAACGTGAGTTTTGAGAAACATTCTCCAATTGCGTGAGAGAGAGATATCAAATTATACCGATATAACTTCTATCAAATGTTATACCGTAAATAACTTTATATTCATGTTGAATTTTGTCAATCCAACTGTAAGTTATAGTTTCATATCATCATGATTATCCGTGACAAATTTTGTTAAAACTGAACAATAACAACAAAGTGATCAAGTGATTATTTTAGTATATTTTGTTGAATACTAAACATTACTTCAATTTTGATCTACATAAGCGAGGTATCACATAATTTATATGAACATAAAATATTGTATATATGATAATAAAATTGAACATCATATTTTAGTATAATTTGATATATTCGTGATTATCCTTGACAAATTTTGTTGAAATTGAACAAGAAGATGACTAAATGATTCATATTTTAGTATATTTTTTGAAAAATAAGCCTTGCACCAATCTTGGTCTTTATAAATGAGGCATAATATAATTTTAGCTTAGCATAAAATTTTATATATGATCTCTGTTAATGAAACGTTTAATCTAACAGATAGTTTTGAAGGAAATAAAACATGATCCAAACAAAAGATATTGTACAATGTAACATTTGAAAAAAGTTACACCAGTGTAATTTGATCTCTCTCCATATATGTGTGCGTATGTGTATATATATATGTATGTATGTATATCACTGTATTTATGTATATTATTTGAATGTGTTCCCTATTTTGGGGGATATCTCCTGTTTAGGGATCCATCTTTTGTCTATTATCAGGATTTATTTATATTGTTTCTTATTTTCCTGCTTTGCTAATATCAGCAATTGTGTACACAATCTATGTATAATTAGTTATGCTAAGCATTTCCTCAAGCATCTAGCCAGTCCTTATGTTGGGTCACCCATAGATGTATTGTTCTAGGTGTGAAGGGTGCGTTAAGATTCACATCAAGTAGGAAGGTATAAACTTCCCTCGTTTAGCTAACTTCTAGGGTTACGTTATCCCTAATCCCTTTCAAATATGGTATTCAAACCTCTGAGGTCAAGTGGGGTAAATTTCAAACCTTGTGCCCCATTTTAATAAAAAATTGAATTCCAAAACAAGATAGGTGGATGTGTACATTATCCACACTTTAAGCCCTCTGTGGGAGCTGTGCTAGAGATGTAAAACCATTCATGTATCCTTACCTAATAGCTTAAGTTAGGAATAGTTGGTTCATGTACACATTGCAAGGCAAGCACAATAGCACATGATGAAAATACTGTAAAAGAACCAAAAAATGAATCCCTAACAAAAGTTCTCTTAAGAATGAAATGGAATCGTACTACTGTAGTACCTTCCAAAGAAAGAAAAGAAAAGAGTGGTGAAGAGATGAATTAAGTAGAATAAACCCAACTGTAACATCCACAGCCACACTAATAAAACCATATTTGCTCTTTATCAGCTAACTACCTTCACACCAGGGCAACTTTTATGACTCAATATTCCTAAAGCTTAATCCTTCCTCTCTAATAGACTTGTGGATTACACACACAGCCCAACCAATTAAATAACGTCTTCTACTATCTACGATAGCACAGCCAAGTTGCAGAGTATGAAGGGTAGAATAATAATCTATAATAAAAGTAATACAGTTTTCAGTCATTTGATTAAAGAAGAACAAAGCAACGAGCATGAAGCCAAAAACCCAATACCCATTAATTAACTATGATGCAAGCAAACATTGGGTTTAATGACTATACCAAGGACGAATATCACTTCCGTTGACTCTCAATATGTTCTCTCGCAATGCCAAACCAGTGTAAAGGAATAGCAGCCAGGCCTGATCATGACAATAATTATACTCAATGACAGGTTACCAACAAATATTTCATCATGTAAGCAGGTAAATACTAACATGACATCAAACAAGCACGATTTTAAAGAAAATACCTGGTACATCTGAACAGGAAAAGTTGGCAAGCATCCAGCCCAAACCCAAGATCTTAGAATAAGCAGGGTTGACGGAAAAAGCAAGAAAAGCAGGGCAGTTCTATCCTGAACAAAAGAAGTGTCATTTTCATAAATGTTAAACATTTCTTCTACATGGCAACAGGTGTTTGTGTGGAGCATGTCAGTAAAAGGCAGGATTTCAATGTGCAGAGCAAAAAGTTGTGTTTTGAACTATTGTGATGATGCAACCTTTAATGCTGATTTTGTGAACTTTGCTTCCCATCCCCACCCCAATTAATCTTGTGCCTCCTCACTTGTTCGAGCTTTACCATTTCCCAGCAAATCCACTGTCATATTGTGCTTTTGCCAGCAACTCCTGTTCCGTCCAATCTCAGTTCTCAAGGTTTTCATAAGGCTTGAGAGTGCTCTCCAAGACTTCGTATTTTATTTTTGTCCTCCTTGAGTTAAACTTATTTAAAATTTAATGCTGTACTCTCCGTGCTCCTTGACCTTCGTAGTTAATTAATGTGAACAATTAATGAGTATTTCTTCAATGTTGGGTAATGTTTAAGATTTTGAGTATTTATATGATTGTGGTACAAATTATTTATATCTTATATACATAATCTTTTGTATGGCGCTCATCAACCTATTCTCTATCCTGTTTCAGGGAAGGCCACCCCACACCACTATCTGGGACCAACAACTATAGCTCACAGATTTACCCAATTTGAAGTCAACCATGTTATTTCACGCAACACCTTTTCTTTCTTTTTTACAATAGTCATTTTAATGTGCAGAAACTCTGCAAGGATAAATAAAAGAATTGTAAACAAAAATACGAAATCAATCAAGCATGCAATCTCACACAACCACAAGACAAAATTCGGCATCCTCAGCAAAAGGTGAATCAAGGACATTAAATGAGAACGATAGGAAAAACACAACTGCGTGGGAAAATCCTACAGCACAAAACAACACAAAGCGTGGTCTAGAACTGCAAACATTTTTTTACATAACCATGTAACTGCGTGAAACAAGTAGGCAAACGGCAAATGTTCACGACAAGAAACGGTTCATGAGGAGAAAGAGAGTGGAATACGTGTATATATATATAGATATATTTATATTCATATTTATACCCTGTAACTGTTGTATTCTTCTTTGACCTTGAGCTGAACATCCTTCCTGGAGGCACGAACGTTGATAGGTCCTAGAAACATCCTCAAAAAGCCTCCTGAAGCAATTGAATTCGAATCGATAACACAAATCGCATTACACACAAAAAAATGCATTGATTACAAATACGGACAAAAGTAACCTTGTGCATGGCCAGGGAGAAGCGAAGAAGCTTCACTGTCGACGATGATGCATCTCGCTCTGTGCAAATCTTCATCCAACTGCAACCAAACAAAGAGATCCATTAAATGAAGCAATTGAATTGCGGAATTAAAAAAAGAGAGAGAGTGTATCAATTATTAACTAACCTTATCGGCTAAAGACGGAGCGATGAGTTTGTTGGAGAGAAGAGAATCGAGAGAGGAACGGAGCGAGTGGATTCTGGAATCGACGCGCCGAACACGCTGCCGGAGAGGCTCCTCGTCGGAGGAAGTTTTGGAGATGTGCGCCGCAACTGCTTCCTGAACCTCCTTCGCTTCTTCGATCACGCTCGCCACTGATTCCTCAATCGACGATTCCTCCATTGCTACCACCAGCGCACACGCACACGCACACGCTCACGCTCACGCACCCACTCTCACTGATACTGACACTGATTCACACACACACGCAACGCAACAAACTACTTCACACCAATCCAATCTTACATTTTCCCTTTTTATTATTCTTAACTAATAACCCTCACCACTTCAACCGATTAAAACCTAATTATATATCCAAATGCTTCAATTCAAGCAACGTTCCCTATTCCAATTTTTCTTAATCCTCACTGCAAAAAAATAGCACACGATTTCTACACATCTTTTTAAACAATAATAACTAAATTTAATAA
Source organism: Phaseolus vulgaris (assembly GCF_051622355.1). Taxonomy (NCBI): domain Eukaryota; kingdom Viridiplantae; phylum Streptophyta; class Magnoliopsida; order Fabales; family Fabaceae; genus Phaseolus; species Phaseolus vulgaris. Next base: position 679,287 of record NC_143504.1, read on the forward strand.
AAATGACTGATTAATTAATTAAACCTTTCTCGTGACACTGTTTTCTTTTGGAACTGCTTTTTCCTCCTCCGTGCCTTTTCACTTCCTTCGATTTTGTTTTATATAATTTATTTTTGTGGATGTGGTTACCTTCTTCATTTTGCTTCCTAAACCAGATCAAACTACTGCAAAATACAGATCAAACTCGAATGAAAATAATAATAATCACCGAAATAATTTTTTAATTACTTCCTGAAAATAATAATAATAATTTGTTTTAGGATAAAATATTTTAAATTCAAATACATAATCCATGAGTGCTTCCTACATAATTATACTAATGAAAATAATCATTTTCAATTTTAAAGGGAAAAAAAATTAAAACGCTTTTATTTAAAAAGACTAGAAATATATTTAAATTGTTATTTGTATGGGGACTACTTTCATTTGTCTTGTTATCTTTATTTTTTTTTTATTAAATTGTTGTTTAGGTTATATGAATTTGATCGAGCTTCACGTGTTTTTTTTTCTTTTCTTTTATGCTATTTTTTATGTAATGATAAAATTAAAAAGAAAATGTTATCTACAAAAAATTATAGTATTTAGAATTTAGTATCTATCATTCAATTTGAACCAATATACATGTAGGTTTAAAGTGAATAGCATAGATATATGCTTGTATGAATATTATAATATAATTAATTTTAATAGTTAACTATATACTCTCCTATAACTCTAAATTATGTTGTCTCCTTTTATGTCAAGATCAATTAAATAGATCATCATTAATAATTGCAGTTTTCTAAAAAAAATGTTCGAAATAGTTTTGTTAAGTCATGATTAATTATATATATTAAAAATATTCACAAGTACAAAGTAAAAAAAATACTAAAATTGATATTTTCTTGGGAGATTTGTACAAAGTTTTATTTTTTAGGGTCAAGTTCGACAAATAACATAACTAGGTTTTTAAAATACATTATTAATGTAAAGAATTTATCAATTTTACTAATAATTAATATCTAAAAATGATTAAATTTAAATTTGATTTTGTGTTGTTTAATAAATGTTTATCGCATTGCACAAAGTAATTTTTTTGTTACATTTTTAATGTTATCGTAATACAATAATTATAATTAATGACATTATAAACATTTGATAAGTAGTTTAGTGATTCAAGTTGTTTGATTCTATGTTCAGTGTGGGGGAGATAAAACTTATTTTAAACATTTATATACTTAAAAAAATAATGAATATTTGTAAAATCTTGTCGAAAACTTATTTCAACATATGCAAATAGTTCATGACTCTTGTAAGCATTTTTTCAGATAATTTCAATAAATTGAAACATGTACTAATCCATGAGAAAAAGTTTATGTATCTATTGCCATATAACTTTTCTGAATTTGCTTTGTGGGGATTGGTGTGGAAGGTGGCTGTAGTAGATGGAGCGTGTTGGTAAGAAAATAACCAAAGCTAGGCAATTTCTCCTTTCACCATATCATTACCCAATAAAATTTTAAACTCAACATTACCTTTCACTTCATGTTTGTTTATAGATATCTGGAAGTGGTTATTATATATTCTAGATTTAAATATTCAGAAGATCATTTTTGTATTTCATTTAAGTTTTGGAATGACCATATCCAGAAATGAGTTATAAGTTTCGCATTTCTATGTCTAGAATAATGTGCTGTAAATGGTATTGATGATCAGGATCCACAACTCATTTATGTTTATTTATGGATCTTAACATCTGAAAGGTAAGTTTCTGGATGACCAAATCTCGGAGTGACATATTAATTCAGGTAAGTTTCTGGATGACCAAATCTCGGAGTGACATATTAATTCTGGATTTTCATATTCATAACTTTGTAATTTGATGGATGACCAAATCTCAGAGTGACATATTAATTCTGGATTTTCATATTCATAACTTTGTAATTTGACATAAATATAGAGAAGGTAAACTCTTATGTCAGTTGGGGTGTAGGTCTGAATTATTGTGTTGGTTTATGAAGTATATGAGATAAATGTATGTCTGACTAAATTTGGGTGTAGATTGCATCGTTGAAATAGTCGAATTAATCTACTGTTGAAAAAGTTGTTTCAGGACTGGTAGGAATCGCACCAACATCTGCTATAGTAACAGAGACTTTTGAGTTACGAAGAAATTATGAGGAAATTTGGTAGTTGAGAATGTTTAAATCACCACTCAAAGATGGACTCAGCCCTTGCGTCTCATCAAGAACAGGGAAGAACATTCAGCAAAAGTTTAAAGATTGCTTCAACCAATTAAAATATTAGGCAAACCAATTAACCTGCTGAAAAGAATTCAAAGACTACCACCTTCACTATTCTAAAACCATGCGAAAGGTTTGACCCTTCTAAAATACTATCTTTACTCTTTCAAAATAATGAGTCATTTTACGAAATAAGATGCAATTATAACAAAAATTGTAATAAAATACATACACCTGTATCTGTATCTGCTCAATGATATTTTTTGGGCACACAATCTTAAAAATCAATTCAAAACCAGAATCGCATGCTTAGCAGTTTCAAAGCTCTTTTATTTGGAGCAATATTCAATAGTGATAATCCCAAATTTATTTTATATTCTTGTTGCACTATCAAATCTTAATTTTATAATGAGCATCTCATTCGACAGTTTTGGATTTTGACAAATATTACTGTCCAACAAAAAAAGGTGTCGTTGCAACTTATTACAGCCACAAGACGAAACCATAAGATGTCTTCATTCAGGAACAGGGACACTCCAAATCTCAAAACACATAATTTCAGATAAATAGCACCCTAAAACATGAAATATGAAGAAGATAAGAATCCCGGGAGCGTGAATATTTAAAACGGCCTAAACTTACATTCTTTGCTAAGGCTACTTGGGTGAAACAATAATCTACTTACTGCAAACATATTCAGGTTAAATTACAGCCACGGCACCTTCATATGGAGACTTACAAGTTGCCACCACTTTGTCTTCCTCTTTGTGGTTGAACACAAACAGCTGTTATCAATGCAGCAACACATTCTTAGATCTTCAATGAAGAAATTGGGATTTTTTCAGCAGATGAATCTGTTTCTTTGAAACCCAACATCTTGTTTAGTGCAGCAATGTAGGCCTTGACACTCGAAACAACAACATCCATTCCCGCTCCAGTCCCACTATAAAAAGAGAAATGTCATGTCCATGGATCATTAGAAAGGCCTAATACACCGAAGAACTCCACTAAAGAATTCATCATACCTAAATGTTCGAAGAACAGTCTCCCCAGTTAAAGCACGAGTAGTAGTGGTAGTTGTTTCACTATCAGCACGAATTAGAACCCGGGTAGTGGCAATTGCATCAATGCCTTCAGTGACTGCATTCATCGAGTACTCAAGAAGTGTTACCGGCTCCTGCATAAAAATTAAGAGCACCGGATTCCTCCATTATACCAATAAATAGTGAAAACAATTATAGTATAACTCAATTACAAGAGCAAGGGAAATCAAGAAACATCTAAGATTTACAATACTTGGTGACTAGAATCACAGGTTTGGTGGCAATAACAAACAAAAAATATTATTTATATAATGCAACGCGTCCAAGCTCAGTAACCTAACAAGCAACAACGAATATATACAATTCCAAACCTTCACAATCAGATCGATAGCCTTGTAAGCCGAATCCACTGGTCCTGTACCAACAGAACATGCAACATGCGTTCTACCATCACTGCTCAAAAGTTTGACAGTTGATGTTGAAAGACCAAGAGTTCCACAAGTCACCTGCATCTGATAGATATTAGCTTATGCTTGTTCTATTATTTCCATGCCATTATATTAAATTATATCAATTTACCTGTATATCACCCAGTTTCCAGACAGGCTCTGCTTGAAAAACTTCATCTGATACCAATGCTCTGAGGTCAGCATCAGTAACCCTCTGACACAAAATAAAAGTAAGTTAATCACCATCCATCCATCAGATACAGAATTCCCAAAAACTTTGATTCCATACAGAAAAGAGACACCAATTTTATTCACAGACCAAATTAATTTCTTGACATCAAACATTACATACCAAAAGACAACTACGCCCAACTTATTCACTCGGCCAACAATAGCCTGATCTAATGACTTGCATAGTACCATCAGTAACACTAGAAAGGGAAAGAAAATCATTGGCTCTAATTTACCTTTTTTTGCTCAGCCACTGCTTTAAAACGCCAAAATAAACTTTGAACTTGGTCATCTTTAAGTTCATAACCAAGCTGAAAAAACAGAGAATAACTCAAAACCCAGGGGAAAAAAAATCAACATTTCAACCCAAATATTTGTATACCTCTTCAAGTCGCTTTCTCAAAGCATGGCGTCCACTGTAAAAAAAAGGATAGAAGTGTTCGTTATGAAGAGAAGATAAAAGAGCAGACAAATTGATTGCACAAGGTATCAAGAGAGGAGCCATTAACAATGCAACAAACAAGAAATAAAGAGGCATGTTTTTTGAAATACCTCAGAGAAGATACAGTATGCAAAATATTAACTATTAGGCTACATAAAAGTTCCATTATTAGATGCTAAATACCCTAAATGTCAGCTAGCCAATGCATGAAACACCAAATAATGCAAGTACTCTTGAAATGTTTTAAGATTAAAGTTACCCTAGCCTACAGTGACATCTAATACTATGAGCGTCTTATAGTAAATATCAGAATTCATGCATTTGAGTATATAATTCAGTCCTCTACTGCTGTCAAGTGCCAGACATATCGAACAAGTATGATGCTTCTGATTATAATAAATAAACGGTCTAGAATCATCATTGCTTCCAGAGTTTCATCATGCCAAAGTCAGACAACTTCTCATGCATCAACTCAAATATAACCAGTATGCTTGCACCATTAGCACTTGGATTGGATAGGTCCAGAAAGCTAGAGCCATAATGTTTTCTCATGTTAAGATAAGAAAACTCAAAATTTAATATTATCAGCAAGGCAGCTACCTGACCAACGTTTTAAGCCATGTTGTATCTGACAAGGAACATGTTCCAAATGTATGAATATAATTATGATGATAGTACATAACGAGACACTCTACAATGTGTCAATTGGCTTTCTATGTTTCTACCTCATGTGTATGTGGGCTGTTCACTCTAAACAACTGTTTTTTTAAGATGGTGTGTGTGGGAAACATTCTCAAACCCCAATAAGTAGTAAAATACTAAAGGGTTTTATGAAGTTGAAGAACATGGTGGAATATTTTAAACTTAGGTCAACATCAAAGATGACCAGCATTCCTTTGAACATGGAATTCTTACAGTTCCAGGCATAAATACTTCAGTTCACATTTTGTTTGGCAGTAAACATTCACATTAAGCCAACTCAAAAGAGTAGTGAGAAACAAAAGATGCAAACATAGCAAAACCATGCTTAAGAATCTCTCTATAGCAGCTAATAGAAGGATAAACTAAACTATCACTGCAACTTGTTTTGTCATGTCATGCTGACAGTAAATATTGTAATTGAACATATAAAAATAATACTTAGGAAATGATAAATTCTACAGAATTTGAAACGAAAATAGGGATTTCTAGGGTGTATAAGATCCATGTAGATATATGTGCTCCAGAGAAACGAAAATTGCATACCTGAGCTTCCCCAGTACAATACCGGCTTCATTGGTTCTTTCAAGCCCAATGTCCTCAGGGGCAATTATTTCATATGTACCTTTGTGCTTTAGCATTCCATCCTACAAAATTTTTGAAGAGAAATGGCTACATCAAAGGACAGCTTTGATGAGGGCTTAAGGCTAAGTCACCATAGAAATAACAGGTATGTATGAGATTGCAAGTAAGGAACCAGATTTAAACATATTTACCACAAACAGAGAGAACACTAAAGTAATTTGGGCATACAAATTGGAAGAAAAGATGCAGCAGTAGCTAGTTCAAAAACTCATTTCGAGCATAAGCACACAAACTGTAAACTGTCATACAAGGAATATATGTATTTAACGTAGCCAACCTGATGTATGCCACTTTCATGGGCGAAGGCATTAGCTCCCACAAGAGCCTTGTGAGGCTGTAACTGCAAACCAGTGTACTCTTCGACCTATAGGAAAAGATCATGATAAATGGAACAATCAATAAAGGTCTTTAAAAGGGAGAAGAAATAACAGAGAGGTCATTTTTCAGATACTAAACCATCTTGCTCGTCAGAAAGATGTGCTTGGTATTAATTCCAGTGTAGAGATTGCCAGTGACATGTGCTCCGCATCTCAGCGCCATCACAACCTTCAAAAAAGAAATAAACAAGTTTTGAAGCAAACAAACATCGAATGATCATGCTCCAGTAACATATGTTACTTACATCAACTGGACAACAATAATTGGACCCTCACCTCTTCTAAGGAGGCATTTCCAGCCCTTTCGCCAATCCCATTAATCGTCACTTCCAGTTGCCTTGCACCAGCACGTGCACCCTGAAAGCAAGCATCCGAGAGCACACAATCTCAGAATCCAATTTCGTTGCATGCATGTTTAAAGACTTAACAAGTACTCTGAACATACCTCGATGGTATTTGCAGTAGAAAGTCCAAGATCATTCTGGCAGTGGGTGGAAATAACAACATTTTCAATTCCAGGAGTATTAGCTTTAATATCAGCAATCAACCTTCCAAATTCGCTCGGCAAGTTTATACCAACAGTGTCAGGTATGTTAAGCGTGGTCGCCCCAGCCTTAATAACTTCTCCAAGAATTTCATAAAGAAACTCCCTGTCCGACCTGATAAGCAGTACAAACACCAAAAAAAAACCAACACTCAGTGTAGAAAGTGACACTGTTGATCAATGAACAATTCACAGCATTAAACACAAGGTTTAAAATAATATTGTGGGAAACAGGAAACAGATGCTGCTAAAGTGGCCACCAAGAAATTATTTAAACTGCAGACAAGATTTTGGTGTGTCCTTGATGTTGCAGGAAATTGCATGCACCAAAAAGCTTGTCAATTTGACCTCATCGCGGACCTTATTTTAAAACATTGATTAATCAATAGTTAATAAAACAGTGACAGTGACAGTGATTATTTTAATGGTAACCTTCCAGCATCTTCAGGACTGAACTCAACGTCTTCACAGCCCAAACTGCGAGCGAACTTGACCATACTGCGGGCAGTGTCGATGACCTTCTCTTTGGACATTCTGAGCTTATACTCCATGTGAATGGCGCTGGTGGCAATGAACGTGTGAATCCTGGGCCTCTTGGCGTACTTAACGGCCTCCCAGGCTCTCCGAATGTCATTCTCGTTGCAGCGCGAGAGGCCGCAGATTACGGGAACGTAACCGTCGTCGTCCACGGCGTTTCCCACCTCACTCGCGATCGCCTTGACGGCCTCGAAGTCGTCCTTGGAGGCGGCGGGGAAGCCGGCCTCGATGATGTCCACGCCGAGTTTCGCGAGCTGGCGCGCCACGTCGAGCTTCTCCTTGGACGTCATGGAGGCTCCCGGAGACTGCTCGCCGTCGCGGAGCGTGGTGTCGAAAATGCGGACATACGAAGGGTCCGCAATGCGGTTGGGGACGTACGGAGGACGCCGCCGCAAAGAAGGCTCCGAAGCGCAGCACGAAACGGCGAATCGCGATTTGAATTGGAGAGAAGAGTGTCTCAACGAAGTCTGAGGGAAACGGAGGGCGAGCAACACGCTGCTGCTATTGCGGTTCGGATTGTGGTGGTGAGAGGTGGAGGGAATGAGAAGAGGATTACGAATCACGGTGGCCATGGAGAAACCCTAACAGAAAGAGACGGTTGAATATTCTGGAATGTTCTGGAATATCGAGTTGAGTGGTGGAAACACCGCGGTGGGAGCTCGGAGATTTAACGACTTGGTGGCGGCGCTTCTTCTTTTCTGCTGAGTCACCTCTTTCTGGTTTATTAGATAGAAGTGACGTGGAGCAAAGAAACTGAACCTTTTCTCACTATTGCTGCAGAGAAATTGTGCGCAAATCGAAAAATGAATAGAATCCGAGAAACGTAATTTATTAATTGTTTTTATTTTTGTTCTCATAATAATACTTTTTATTTTTGTGAATAGAAATCTAATTTAAAGGAGAATCCTTGTTGATGGTATTTAATTAATTTTTTAGAAATGAATAATATAATATAATTATTTAAAAATTTAATTCTAAATTATAAAGGCATGGTCCTTCTGGTGTGTCAGAGTTGATGAAGCGTAATTGGCATCGTTATATGGGGAAAAAAGCTTGTGTTATAACGGCTATAGTTTATCACAAAAAACAGAGAAAGAGGAGCAGTGTGTTAAATTGCATGGACCCATCACGGGGAGAATTTGTGAGGCCGCAGAAGCAACCAACCAGGATTTAAGGCTGCTTCTTACTGCACCTGATCAATTTGCATCCAATACATATACATATTAAGGAAAAGTCTCTTTTGCCCTCAATTATTTAGAGTACTGTTTCGAGTTCATTGAAGCACTCGTTGAACAATGTGACAAAAAAAGAGCTGTCAAGAGAGAAGAAATGTGCATCAGAGAACAGAAGAGTGTTGGTGGGTTAAAAAGAATCTGAGTTTTTTTGAGAAACTGGTGAATTTTGGATTTGTATATTTGGAATTTTTTTCTAATTCGATAGAAAAGTCTGGAGATTTTCTATATTATGATATTGTTTGGAAGTTTAAAGAAGAATTGATTGGTTCCAGATTTGAATATTCATAACTATTCTGAATAACTAAATATGAAAATTTGTAAGCTAATAATGTTTAGATGCATAAATCCAAAAAAGTCAGTGTGTATGTGTTTATTTTTCATTTGATGTTATTTTTTGAAAATAAAAATAACAAAACTTTTCCAATTTTAAATTTTATGTTGGATCTACAATAATTGATACAGTGCAAAGAGAAACCGCCCAATTTAATTATTTCCATTGCTCGCAATTTAATATTATAACATTCAAAACATAAACACTGAATAAATTATGTTTATATTACATAATAACATATAATATTAATTACAATACATATATATATATATACATATATGTATTGAACGAGGTATCTTTTAGTTAGTTAACATCTTTAAAGTTGAAAAATGCGATTAATATGTATACTTATGACAATTTTTAAATTATAACTGATGATTTTTAAATTTATAATAATGTTTAAAAATATATTTGTGAATGTTTGCAATTCCCAAAATCTAATAAAGTAAAATAAAAAATTGATAATAAATCAAACTCTTTTTCAATGTCCAATTCAGAAATATATAAATTACACTAAAAATATATTGAATGGTGTTGCCATTTTGCTCCATCCATGGCACCAGAAGATTTTACAAGTAGTGGCATGTCACAATGTGTCCACAATATCAATTTCCATTCACAATGAAATGATGTATAAAATATAATTGCAGCTGCCATTACATTCACACATGTCTGTCTTTACTCAAAAGGTAAAATGGAAACTACTGTTAAAACTATCAAAACTTTTCTCACAGTATGAATCCTGAATAGAGAGAGGTTGCTACCTAGACCTCATCATTTCCCCTCCAAGTGAGACTAATTTTTTTTCAACCTTTTTGTCTTGTGCTTCTTCTGCTTGCGTTTTCCTTTTGAAGGTAAATGATCTGCATCATCATTTTTCCCAGCAGAAGGGCTGTGGCTTGAAGGCATATCATCATCAGAACTAAGTACCAAGTCCTCCACAACATCGTCATCAATGGCTTTCTCTTTCTGCTGCTTTTTCCTCTTTTTCTTTGTTTCTTCAGGTTGTTTTATCCTGAAAGCAAAGAACGCTTAGACAGAAGTATAACAAAGAAACTTGTGCCAATGTCAATGCATGGATAAGTGCATGAAACAATGTAAGTGCAACTGGGTTTACTGGAAAAAAAGAGAAAAGAATAATCATACTTAGATTCATTTCCGGGTAACCACGATGAACTAAAGACGGCAGCACCCTTCTCATTCTTTCTTGCATCCTCTTCATCACTTTCTGATATTTCATTTCCAAATTTAGAGGATTCTTCTCCAACAATAACACTGGAAAACCTCAACTTGTGTTAGAAACCTCTATCCTAGCCATGTTAACCTGTTTGATATAGTAATGCATACAATTGAACTTGATTTCAAAGTTCAAACCTGGATTCCATTAATGAATTATTTTTCTGTTCTGCTCTCTGGCGGAGTGTTAGGACGTACTTTGACAGAGCACTTGAAGCTGACTTTTTTTCATCCTAACATGATCAAGTTCACTCTTTTCAATCCTCAAATATAATAGCATTCACATAAAGTACAGTGATGCCGAGGTTTGAAATAAGAGCAAAGATAAACCAGGAACACTTGATATAAAAAAATAAAGGAAAAGAAAATAACTCCACCATATGCATGTGCTTCGCCATATACAAACATGCCATATCACTTCACTAAAATTTAGTTATGACAGCAGTGAAAAAGATGCTGACCAGCTCAAAGAGATCCAGTTCTTATGAAGGTTAGTGCAAGAGAGAGAGAACTTAGAAAAAATTAAGTAAAGAAATGAATGAAAAAAGAACAACCCACATCCAACAAGGAGACTGTACAGACAGATTCAATGTACAGACTATTTAGTGGAGTGCGTATTACTAGGTTCATTATCTATTTCCAAAGTAACTAACGAACATTCGAAATAGTACAAATCCATGTATCTTGCTGTATAAATTTGGCATAAATATGATATCAGAATCCAGAGTTACGCACTGACTCGTTAATCCAAAATTAGGGACATATAAACCGTCAAAACTCACATTCCACAGAAATAAAGAGAAACTGGTCTACCTCGAGAAAAGATGCTGCTGCAGGGTCATTTGGTAAAAAGGAAATTGACATGCGCTTCCCATTCACATAATTAGCACTTGCTTCAATCTGAATGTCAAAGGATGAAAAAATAGATATGAATGATGAGTGCTGCTGCATGCCAAGCCAATGATAAAACATACAAGTAAATCTAAGTACTACCCTTGCATTATTTTACCATTTAATAGAAATACCTGGCGTATAAGCTGCCTCATTTCTTTTCGAAACCTCTCTACTTTGGTCAATTTGCAAAAGCTACGCAACCTCACAAGTGGAATAAAAGACAACTCCATGAATGGAACGGAATAACTCCACTGTGCCAAGTGCTCGGCTAGCTCTTCAACCACAGAAATAACACATGCCTCTTGAAATGCTCGTGTCTTTAGGGTCAGCTTGCTAACCTAATAGAGAATAATTCATTTAAGTTTAGGTGGATCTCAAAAAGTGCACATTGAAATTCATTCAAGTATCATGTATGAATACCTTCAGTACACTGCGTAAGTCAACAGCTTTGCCAACACCTCCACTTGGGGGTCTATTCAATTCTTTCATTTCCAGCATGTCTAAAAGGAGCATAGAGACTGGTATAAAGGAGTGGGTAGAAGCTGCAATCTGGTTCAACATTCTTACACATCTCAACCTAAGGGGGAAATATCTGGCTGTGGGAACCAGACGGGCTACCCCAGAAATTATTTGGGTCAATGGATATGCAAGTTGCTTAAAGTCAGATTCTGAACTGTAGGCACAGATAGCACCAGTCCAGAGTTCAAGACAATTGATGAATTTCCACTCATAAACCTTGCGAAAAGCTTCCTAAACAATACAGGAAAAGAGCAAAATAAGGATCATAAATTAAGCAGTGCCAGCACAAACAAATGTTTCAGTTTATGCAAGGCTCCAATCAAACGAGTACTATTAAAAGCCTAATGATCTAAGGTAGTGCTACCCGTAAACTCAACACCGCCTGTTTCTGGGTATTTATTGTATCTTGGTTGAGGGGTGGTTGAAATATGAAAACAAATGCAGAATTTTATGTTCTTCCCTGTAGCCAAACACAGGTGTAAGCCACAGGAAATGTGTTCTTTATTCCTTTCTGTATTTTCTCAATCCCTGACTACAACAACATATCACCCTTATTCTTGACTCTACTTTTTCAACACTATCAAGAATGCCTTGTAACTGTAAAAGACAGATAATAGAACTTGGGAGGCATAACATATAAGGTTAAGGAACCAGATAATGCTAAAGAGAGCAGATAATAGGAAATAATATCAATCTTGTAAGAACTATAAAAACAAAGAAGTGTGATAAACACCCAAGCATTAGGGGAATCCACTCTTTAAGAGCTGGCTATTAAGGAGGAGAGAACTAAGCACTTAAATACTGTACCGGGGAACTCACCCCTTTAAAAGCTAGTTGCTAAAGAGGGAGAACCAAACATGTAAATATTCCTCAGAATATCTCATATTACTTAATGTGGGACTTAGGCATTCCATAATACTCAGGTTCCTATCAAAGTGACAGTAATTAAAATCCAAATATAACCAGTTTGTTAGGATAAATATAAATTCAAAATTTGAAAAATGGTAATAAGTAAATAAGACGCACTGGACAAATAAAACGGCACCTTAGTTTTTGCATTAAGTGCATCCCTTAATATCATAGCCAGTTGCCGAATGTAAATGAAAGCATGTTGATATGCATTGGGAAGATCAACACCAAGAAGTTCAATGACACAATTGCCAAGAAAACGAATATGTTTCAGTTTCACAGCATTTACAAAGTGGCAATTCAAAACATAAGCTTTATATATTCCTTTGAAACATTCATCTATGCAGCCAGATCCAAGTCGGATACATAGATCTCTCATAAATAGAAATGAAACAACTGGAAGTGCACCTCCGCCAGTACCCCAGAAATGAAGGACCACCTGATCAAATCACTATGAAAGTTAGTTCACAAAATCAATGGAGAAAATAAGTTACATGATGTCCCAGAATGTAAATAAACATTTGGAGGGAGAGAAAGGAAAATAAGGAGATAAGGTTTTAGATTATTGCTGTCTATCTAATCAAGCTATAATAAAATTACTGTACAGGACAAAAGGACCAATATGTATCAGAAGACTTGTGCAATATACAGATTTAAACTTAAAAATATTAGTGTACATTGATGCAATACTAAAATACTGTAGATAACATTGATTTGAAGAAAAATGGGTTACTTATACCTTAATGTATTTCCTTAGGAGTGAAGGAACAGCAGCCAAAAACAATAAAGAGTATTTCAGCCTACGTAAAGTAAATGATATCATTTCTGTGTCAGTCATTTGGTTCAAAACATGGAGAGCATTTCCAAGGTAAGACTTCACTAAATGGCCATAACTATTCCAATGTTTCGTGGTCATTAAATCTGTTATGTCCTCTTTCTTTCCACCAGAAGCGGGAAGCTTGAACAATTTTCTTAGTATTCCATCCATTTCAGTGAGTACAGTCAACATTATTTTGTTGAATACAGTGCTAGACATTACACTAAGCTTTGTCATAGATTCATTCCCCCCATCATCACCATAGTGGCAAGCTGTCCTAAAAGCCCTCATCAAGGAACGCAGCGCACTTAAACTTCCATTTTCTTGAATTGATTTGCACCACAAATCAACCATAGAAGTAGTTATAACTTCCTTAGAGGATTTTTCTTCCTTCTCTTGAATCTCATCCTCACTAGCCTCCTCATCTAGCTGTAGTTCTTCATCTTCTATGTCAGAACCCACATCTTCCTCCTGGAGAAAAGAAGCAAAACAATTAAATAGCGTTTATACTAAGAACATATCAGATTAAGCTATTTAGTACTATTATATATTGTATCAGTAATTAGTCCAATCTCTTGTTTAAAAGGAATGTAACTGATCTAATGGGTCAGTTATAGAGCCTGCTAATCACGAACAAAGGAATTCAATAAAATTACCGAGAATCTTAGGCGAAAATCACAGAAATATCTACTCATGTTACTTGAAATCAGGTGAAGAAAATACAAACTTTAATGGATAGATAACATTGGTTAATATTTGGGAGATAACAAAACAACTAAGACTTATAAAATAAAATAAAACAGAAAGATAACCAAGGCATTCTGATTATTGCCAACATCTAGGAAGGCATTGAAAGAGATTACATGCATGAAAACTGTATCAAATAACAATCAGTAATATTTCACAGACCACGTATCCATTGTAGTTTATGCACGGTGTAGAAAAAGAAAGGACAAAATTGTCTAAAAGAATACACTCACATCTAGATCATCATCACTGAATTGAAGCAACTCCTGGTCATGCTCTTTCAAGAACTCAAAAAATTCGGGGTCCTGAAATAGAAAAGCTGTGTGAATATATTACTAGTACAATGTAGCCAAATAACACAACCAAACACTATCTCCAGTTCCACATATGCAAACATTTTTTTTGTCTCTGTCTTCCTTGTCATTCCATCCCATCCCAGTACAAGCAACTGCCCACGTATCCAATTTCTCGAATAAACTTCAAAAACCGACATGATTTTTCGCAATAACGAACACAAAGCTACAAAACTCATTAAGATAAACAAAAGAAAAACTAGCAACGTGACGGAACCTTAATCCTGAATGAAATTTCACAGCCACATATGAAAACAGATACACACATCAAATACTTATAAAACGGAACAAACCCAACCTTCTCCGAAAGTTTCTGCAACTGTTCCTTATGCTCTCGTGCTCCACTCTCAGGCGTGGATTTTTTTCTGCTCCTTCGTCTTACACTGTTCTCTCCATCCAAATTCGCCTCTGATACACCGACGAAAAAATCACCAAAGGAAATCAACAACTGAGGCATTTAAAAAAATAAAAATAAACCTCAAAGGAAAACAAAAATCACAACCTGCATTATTTTCCGCGCCCATGTTGGTTGAATGAAAAACCTGATTACACATATTTAAGAGCGAAAGATGAAGAAATTAAGCAATAATGCGTGTAAAGCTCGCAAGTTGAAAGAGAAAGGAAGTGAACTCAAAACCTAATCGCCGCCACTGGTTAGGTTGCAGCTACGGCGGCGAAAGTTGAGTTCAGGGTTATTTTGGTGCTGTGATGTTTGTTCTCCCCGCGTCAATTACCTATTTTTCATTAATTCAAAGTTTATAAAAAACTCTTTAACATTTTTTTTTTCGTCTTTATAATTTTCTTTTTGGGTTAATTCTTCACACACAAAAAATAAAAAAAATAAAAAATCCATGTTTAATAGAATTGTATTATAGAAAATAAATAAATAAATAAGTAAAAAATATATGAGGAGCAAACCCAATACCAGGAATTTCAAATTGTGATTTATTTTGTATTGTAAAGTATTAAAATTAAAATCTTCTTCCCCTTAAAATAATTTAAGGCTTAAATGATGGTGATTTTTAGTTTATAATCTCATTTTTGCTATTAGTTTTAAAAACTTATGGTTAATCTTATTATGTTCTTAATCAAATTAGTTATGTAAAGAAGTATGTTTATAATATTTTTAGTTATTACTTGCATTTGAATAATTTAAGATTATATTTAATTTTTTTTATTTTATGTTGGGACAATTAAAAAGTCAAATTTGTTTTTATAGTATTTCATTTATAAATTGAGAGAAAAAATATAATCATTAAATAAAGGAAAATATAAGTAAATAATACAGTTTATGTTATTTTTATATTTTTTTGCATGTAACATTTTATTTAATTTTATTTGGAGATGGCAATGGGTTTGTGTGAGTTTCACTTTATCATTCTAAATGTTAATTATATATATTTTTTATAAGAAAAAATATAAATCACAACAAACGTGATATTATGAATAATTCAATGTTAAAATCGTTAAAAAAATCCAATAAAAAATATAAAGAAACAAATTACAATTACATAAATATCAAATTAGAATCAAATAATAATTGAATAAGATTCAATAAAAGAGTATAAATAATTAAATGTCTGTCATATAGATCAATTATGAAATAAAGATAAAATAAAAATTAATATAACTTTTTTAGATTACTAAATATAATTTAGTGATTTAAAATGCAAGGTACATGTATGGAAATGGGATGAAGAATATGAATTTTCATTCTCATGATGATAAAAATCCAATATTACTCTTCTTGCTTAGTTAATACAAATATTTTTCCAGAAAATTGAAACAAGCTTAAATAATACTAATTACATTATTTTGTCATGATTATTTGTTAATGCGGGTATTTATAACAGTATACAAAAATATTCTTCATTTTATTTACATATTTTATATTTCAATTTTACCCTTAATTATATTCTAAAATTATAAGAAAAAAAAACAATTTATAACAATATACACAAGAAATACATACTATAGTTGAAAATAAAAACAAAAACAAATTATCAAAACAATAAAATGTGATCGTTATTTTTTTTTAACTTCTATTATTAATATTAGCGAAAACATAACGCACTTGTGTATACTATTATCTACATATAATTATATTTAATATTAAAAAATGAATAAATAGTATTATAATTCACACATTGACATTATAAACGTATATTAATAGTCTAAATTTATAGTTTATTTTAATAAATATAAATACAAATAAAAAAATACATAAATTTATTTAATATATCCATTAATATATTGTAACACAGTCAAAATATTTCTTATATATGTTAAAGAAATATGTTAAATTTACAAATATTTCTATATACATGTATTAGAAAACACTAATTTAAATATTTACTTATATTTATTAAAATAAAGTATGAGTTAATAATTATTAATTTTATAACAATGACTTAATATTATTAATTGTGAATATGGCCGAAATCAATAGCACTACTCATAATAATATATATGTAGTTTTTTGTGTACACCTACTGCTTTTTTTTTTTACACATTAGTCATCCTTTCAATATGAATTTATTTTTTATTTTTTTATTTAAAAATGAAATTAATGGAATGGTGTGAAGATAAAATATATAATTAGATTTCTTACATGTTTATTGATTTGATTATATTTTTTTAATAAGATATTCAATAATTATATTTTTAATGATTTTGATAAATTTATTTTAATAAACACACAAAAAAGTTTTAGTTTTCTTGAAGGAAGAATTTAGAATTATTAATCTACAACTTTTACAATTATTAATAAATTAATAGAATTAACCTTTATAACTACTTTTTTTTAGTGTACATAGTTTATTATCAATTTTATTCTTATTAATATAAATATTTAATTTATTATATGTATTTATATTTTTTAAATATTCATATTTTATTATTTTATTATTATCATATATAGGGCAGCTTCCATCAATTCAATTTAATTCTCTCTTTTCTATTTCTACCATTGTTTTAACTTTTTTATGATATAAAGTACTATTTTGAAAATCTCAAGATAAACACGATGAAAAAATTACATTTGAAATCAATTGGATCGATTGAAGGATTCAATTTCAATTGGACCAATTGAGGTTATAGATTAAATAATTTTTTCTAGTGAAAACTGTTTTTTTTTTTACTTTATAAGCGCGTCTTTTTTATTAAATAAATTTAACAACATTAAATTTAATACTAAAATACTAATAACGTAAGATAAATTATAAAAAAGTACTCATACCAGTATATATCTATATATAACTGAATTTTTATTTAGTTTAATAAACTAATGTAAAAAAATACTGCAAGTACATATTTAAAAATATTAGTCTTTTTAAATAATTTAATAGTATCCTTATATATAATTAAGAGTAGTTAATGAATAATTACTTACATTAAAAATAATATTTAAAAATTAAGAAATATTAAACTATGAGTTGTTCTTATCCCACTTCAAAAACATTTTTTGAATCACTGCCACCACACATAAGAGGTTGAGACATTTATTACACATAAGAGGTTGAGATATTTATCTTAAATGCGTATCCGTCTCGAATACACGTATCAGTGTCGACACTCGTAAGATATTTATCGATAAATTGTTTAATTTAAAAAATATTTATTGAATTTTTTAAAATTCTAGCACGGTTCTAACACAATTTTAAAATGTATAAATACAATAATTTTTTAAAAACTCAAATTTATTGTATAAATTTTTATTATGATTATAAAAATAAGAAACAAATTCTTTTGAACTAGACATGAAAAATATATTCCTGCTCCCAAAAGAATCTGAAACATATTTTTGCACATAAATATTTATTTTTAATTTATATAATTTAAAATTATATAATATATAGATTCCATATCCTACATTTTAGAGATTATACGTATTTCCGTATCCGTATCTATATTTGTGTCGTATCAATATTTGTATCCGTATCTGTGCTCCACTTCTGAAGTTTTGGCATCCGTATCTATATTTGTGTCGTATTAATATTTATATCCGTATCTGTGCTCCACTTCTGAAGTTTTGGCATGAGAAGTTGATAAACATGAAAATGTAATTTGTAAATTAAAAAACGCCCAACAAATTATAAAAACTTTTTAATACATATTCAAAACTGAGTGCTCATTTTTTAGTCTGTGTGCGCAGGTTTTAAATAAAATAATTAGAAATTAAATAAACGTAAAATTAAATAATTATGTTCTGAGTTGTTAATAGAAAAGTCGAGAACTGAAATCATCACAAAAAAATGCATTTATAACTTGTATCGTAACATATAAAAAATTTGCATTACTTTTTGTGTGGTTATTATTTTTTTAAACTATAATAGCCTTAACGTCTTAATATCTCAAAATTATTTTAGAAAAAGATAAAATTGAAATTAAATAATACAACTTTTTAATGTATAATAAACTGTGCGTTATTTTTGTGTCTCATATTGAGTAACTATTCATTGATATATTTATTTAAAATTATTACATTCATTATTATAACCTTATCATATTATTATTATTAGTATTATTATTATAATATTACCACACTCAAAGGTTGAGTTACCAATGAAGTTGTACAACTATAAATCAATATTAATTTATATAACAAAAAGATAATTAATAAACAATATTTGCTAATCCATTTTCGAATACATGTATTAAAATTTCTTATAGGAAATTACTATATAAAACATCCACATATATACACCATGAATTTCATAAATTAAGGTAAATTTAAGATATTTAGTGTTTAAACTAATGTATGTTTCATATTTATAATAAACTTTTTATCTACTACTTAATGTTTTAATGTAGATTATTTAAACAAGCAGTGAAGAATTATAATTGTGAGAAATATATATATATATATATATATATAATTTAATTTAAAATATATTTTTATTCTCTACAAACGTATTTGTTAGTTTTAAATTATCAATGTTTTTCATAATTTATTTTAATTTTTATCATTAAATTAAAATAAATATTTTTTTAGATACCTGGTATACTTAATATTAGTGATTATTTTTTTTCCCAATAAAAGTAGGTGTGCACAACATTACTATAAAAGATTGCAATCCCAACCTATTTGACATTATGGTGAAAACTCTTGAAGATCATTAAGAATAAGAATAATTTTGTTGTACACTTTAATGTAAAAAGTAATCATTTACACAACTTTTTTTTAAATAAATATTATATTATATTATAATAAAAGAGTAATATTTTTAAGTGTCAAGTAAAAAAACTCATTTATCTATAAATTATATATTGTATATTGTTGTTTTGAGTTTGTATGTGTTCATATTTACTCTATTCTTCTCTTCTAAAACCTTAAATCTTTTTTAAAACGTTTTAAAAGCATTCTAGTAGATTATTTTGAATTTGCTTTGCTCAAATTATGTGAATTTTTTTATATCCAATCATGAACAATATAACTGATTTTCATTTAAAGTAAACAATGATACAAGTATAGAAATATTTGATTAAAAAAAATTTCTAAAAAAATAGAAGTTTACCTTAACCATCCATAATCAAAATTTATGACTTACATGAATTATTTTAAAACACTAAACACTTTACTCTTAACAATTATTTGTTAAGAATTGTGCATTTGAAGACAATTAAATAAAGGAAATATTTTGGTATACTTTTGATCTTAAATTTTTTAGAATATTTATCACAGAAGGTGATATTTGTTATTATTTTTTTAAATTTGGATTTATTTTTCTTACTTCACCTAAGTATTATATATATATATATATTTCATTTTAACATAATTATATAGTTTTCAAGAAACTTGGATAATGTATTAAGTAATATAATTACTCCACATCTAAATTATAGCTGAAATCAAATTTCAAAGACAATAAAACAATTTTATAATTATGACATTAAGTGGATTTAGATAGAAGCAAACTAATATAAAACTTGCACATTTTTTGTTTTTCCCTTTTCAATATCAAATTCTTTATGCGGTTTATTTTTTTTAAACTCTTTAATAAAGTTCCACGAAAGATTTTCTGAACATTTATTATTCAATTAAAAAGTTTTAAAGACACAAGTAATAAGAGGAAGAAAGCAAACTAAATCCAGTTAAATTTAAGTTTATCAACACTAAATCTCAACCCTTAAAATACATATTTCTTAAGAACTATAAATAATTATTAACTTCTAAAAAAAACCAAAAACACATAAAGAAAAGTGTTTTAATCAACAAAAGTGCAAACCCTCACCCATATAAGAACTTTCAATAGCCAAAAATAGCACTCGTAATTTCAACATAAAATTCACCAAACAATTACCCCACTTGTTATTTTTAAATATTTGACGTTTTATAATATTTTTTTTTAATTTCTTTCACTTGCTATTTAGTATATATAAGATTTTTTTATCAGAATTTATTTTAATAAATAGAAGTAGCATTTTAGATATCTTCCAACCCTTATACAAAATTCAGATTTTTTTTTACAATTTCTCACTATGCTATATGCCAATATAAATAAAATAAATAAAATAAATAAAATTCATATTATGTTTATTACTTAGTGTTTATTAATTAGGTAAAATTATTTTATGAACAAATAATAAAATTAATAAAATGTAGCATCTAGGGATACCCTATCTTTATACAAAACCACCATTTTCAAAACCTAAAACAACACCCTAGACAAAACAAACCAGTTAGTGGTTTTCAGAATTCCACATTGGTTTTGTCAATTCCACAGCAACACTGATAGGCTCAAGTTATGCACGGGTACATACTTCAAGTAAATAATAATTTATTATTAACAAAATAACTGTACATACTTTTATAAATATATTTTATTTTAATAAAACGATGTAACATTTTATAAAATTACAATTTTCTTTATATTTATCTACATATATAATATATATATATACAGAGGTATTTGGTCAATGTTAAGTGAAAAGATAAATATGTATTTAATGTATTAATCAAAAACATGAATTAAATATTCAATAATTTTTTATTAGGAATTAATGTAAAAAAATGTTAAGCGATTTATGAGCTGTTTTTCTGTGATACAATTAATAATCCAAACAAAAAATTTGACCAGTAATAAGAAAGAAGATGAGTTATTTGTTCATTTTGTTTGATATTAATCAACATTGAATAAAACTAAACTAAAAAAAAAAAAATAGTTGATGAAGATAGTATGTTGTTGTGACATTCTAGCAAAACCAGTATATATTGACACCTTTAATGGCAGTTAAAAAACACTTTTTATAAGATTTATTTAAACACTGTTGTTTTGGAAAACTAATAAATACAATAACTTTGTTATTCTAATAAAGCATATATTTATAAACTCCATTTAGTTACCAGATTTAAAAAAAACAGTGTTAATAAGAATCTTGTAAAAAAAGGCTCAGAAAGAACTATCATAAATTTTAAAAAACAACTTATTATTTATTAATTCTTCCTTGCATATATAAATAAAAAAAACCACGAACCAAAAAAAAGAAAAAACATTAATTACGTAACTGCACCACTCTGACACATTAGACCAGCTTATATATTTTATGCATTTTATATACGATGGTAATTATTATTGAATATTATATAATATTTTACAAAGGAAACACAAAAACTTTATAATGACGAAAATATCCTTTCTTTGTATCGTAATGACGAAAATATCCTTTCTTTGTATCGTAAACTCTTCTATAAAAGGAGCAGTGGAAGTAGTGAAAACTCGCACACACAATAGCAAAAGTTCATTGCTTTCAAATTCTGTCTGAACCATAGCCATGGCTCTTAACTCTCCTCGCCTAGGTTCGAACCCAGCCCTGTGGAATGGCCAACTAGGGTTGAACCAGAGGGTGAATGAGCTAAGAAGAACACCGATGATGGGTTCGAGAGAAGGTTCAGGCTTGTGGGGTAATGCTTCTGCAGCAGCAGTACCACCACCACCACCGGTGGTCACCACCGTGAAAGCAAGTGATTTTCTGAAAGAGCAGCTGCGCCGTGTGCCGGCGTTAGCCTCTACGCACATGGCTACGAGCCCGGTGAGGGGGCCATCACCAGCATTGAGGGGGCCATCACCAGCATTGAGGTTTCATCGTTTTCTGGACGATTTTGGCCCTGAGAGGAGGTGCATGCAGAAGCCACGAGAAGCAGCACCGGTGGTGGTGAGGAAGAGGGTTCAGAAGAAGTATGATGGGAGAATCCATAGCTACCCGCACAAGAAGAACGGGCCGTACACGTGTCCCAAGTGTAAGGGCGTGTTTGCCACTTCTCAGATTTTTGCCTCTCATGTGAGTTCTATTCACTACAAGTTTGAGTCGAGAAGTGAGAAGAAAAAGAGGTTAATGGCGAGATACTACAAGAGAAATCCCACTGTGCAATGGGTAGATGGTAAACTTAGCATTCTGTGGGGTGTTAATAAGAAAAGTGGCAATGCTCCTCCTCCTCCTCCTCCTCCACCTCCTCCACCAGTTCCTCCTCAAGTTAGGGTTTTTGTAAAAAGTGAGTGTGTTGAAGAGTTTTCTTCTTCTTCTTCTTCTCCTCCTCCTCCTTTATTAGGGAAACCAATTGGTTCACCTAATATTGTATTTGGAAAGCAAATTCTTCCTTCTTTTGGATTTGGAATACCAATTTCAAGTCCTTCTCTTGTAGTTGGAAATCCAGTTTCTCCTCCTCCTCCTCTTGTACTTGGAAAGCCATGTTCTCCATCTTCTCTTGTGTTTGGAAAGCCAATTTCTCCTGGTGTTGGATTTGGAAGGCAAGTTCCTCCTCCACCTGGATTTGGAAATCCAGTTTCTCCTCCTCCTGGATTCGGAAATCCAGTTTCTCCTCCTCCCGGATTTGGAAATCGATTTCCTTCTGATGAAAGTCTAGGAGGAGGAGAAGCTGGATTTTTAAATCCACGAGGAGGAGGATTTGGTTTTCCGAATGCAAGAGGAGGAACTGGATTTATAAAACCAAATTCTCCTCCTAGTGGATTTTCAAGAGGAGGATCTGGTTTTTCGAATCCAGTTTCTCCTCCTCCAGGGTTTGAGAATATGTATTCTGTACCTGGGTGTTCAAATCCTTTTGGAGTTCAGAATGTAACTGTTGCAGGACCCAGAGGTGTTCAAATCAAATTGGAGATCCAGTAGATGAATAAGTCTAGGTAGGGTCTTCATCCATGGTCTAGTGTTGTTTGCAGTAGTGTTGTTTGCAGTGTTGTTTTTTCAGTTGTTTCTCAGTGTTGTTTAACTGAAACAAATAAAAATAAAGTAATACAATGAAGTATCAATGAGCAGGAGGGTCTTTTTATCCATGATCTAGTTGTTTTAGTGTTGTTCATCTGCAACAATTTAAAGTAAACTATATGAAGTATTTCTTTTAATTTATTTATTATAATGTTTAAAAATAAAGTTATGTCATAGTATCAATTGGTAGTTTTTCATTTACTTATAAACCTGTAAACTTGTACAAGAACTTTCAATTTAACTATTAGGTTAACTAATTTCATATTCTTTATATAAAGGTATTAACTGGTGAAAAGATGAGAAATTTAGCAATGTTATTAATTAGTAATATCATTCATATAATGATAATAAATATCTTCAGAGTGTTAAATAATTGCCTATAATATATTATTGCTCATTTATTGTAAAATTCATTTTGGTCCCTTTTTTAAGAAAAACATTTGTGCCATTTATGTTTGGAATACAGTTAGTGGATAGGACTGAAGTGATATCAAATTTCAGATCTGATTTGACAATGTGAATGAAATGGTATCATTTTAAAAAGGTCTTTGAATATTATATACATGTAATCTAAGTTTTCTTTTACTTGCATGAGTAAGAAATCTCATGAGGATGATGATGTGTAAAAGCAGAACATGACTGAAAATAAAAGAGGAAAATGAAGATGTTTTTGTCATCTCTGTGGAGAATTTGGACAGTTTATGAAGGAAGTAAAAGGTTAGATTAGTTTGAAAAAGAATGATACCATTAAAGTAGAACATTTAAATAATGCTTCAACTTCAACTGAACTACACAACCATGTCTATTAGTTTTCTTATTAATTTTGGTATTAGTTTCATCAAGTTACAACATAATTTTGATATAATTTTGACTGAACAGAGATCTTAACTTACAAAGATAAAATAATATTTATTTTACAGAGTTTTTCATACTTAATTTAAACTAGTGCACATAATAACTTTACAAAAATAAATCACCAAACTCACTTTTAGAATATCTTTCATCTAGCGTTCAAGTTTATCTCCTAACAACATAAGTCCCTGCTACACAGAGTGGTTTTATAATAAAAAAAGAATTCAAGTAAAATAAATATCAGTCATCTAATGTATATTAGAGTCTCTGTCTTATATATTTCACCTACAATAATAAACACATTCAACATGAATATACGACATTACCTACACATATCCAATATATTAATGAAATTATAAAATTACATAGATTTTAAACAAGCACTTGGACATTGTATTCAGTCATAAGAGGATGTGGTTCTAAGAATTCTATGGATCATAGCTCTGTCTTACAGAATAATTGTTAGATTTCTTTAATAGACATTCATTCTATATTGATTTTTGTTGTACTTTTCCTTTGTTATATGTGTTATATATGTAAGGGGTATGATAAGGATTCCATGTTGAATTCTTTTGATTTTTCTGTGGTGGGTTTTATGATGTTTGGTGAAAGAGTTTCTCTTCTCTTTCTTACAGTCTCTCAGTATATGTATGTATGACTTGCAAGCTTATTTACACAAATATGAATAATGAATGCTGATTTACTCCCATTAGATTTGTTGTTATTCTTCTAAATTTGGGTTTTTTTATAACCCATTCTCATAATCTAGTTGTTACTTGGAACCTGTAATGAGATTGTAAAGAGTTAGTATTTAGTTACACTATTATTAGCTTGTGTTTTTATTTGTTTCTATCAAGTGTTATTTAGTTTGGTTGTTTCTTATGTTATTTTTTGTTGTTTAATCAATTTTGTAGTCCCACCCATGTACTGGTTTTGGACAATAGAACCCAGGTCACTGTTCTTATTCATGACACTCTTATTTTGTATATTGCACATCTGGTAAATTGCCTCACAGGTTGTCTTTACATGTTTAAATCTCTTTTGTTTTTGTTTTTTTAATTTTTCTGTCTTGTTGATAGAGATACATGAATTGAAACTTGTGTGACAGTAGATTTGTTAGACATGATAAAAGGGAGTATGTGGAATTTTGAGAATGAATGAAGTTGTATTGTGAAAAAGTGGTTTGATTTTAAGGTTGTTTTGTGGTTCTCCTTAAAGAACAAGGAATAACAAAAAATGTTGTTGCACGAGGTTTAACGTGATACACAGTTTGTTGCATGGCATGGCAACGTGAAAAAGGGAGACACGTGTAGGGTCAGGATGAGCATTTACAGAGTGAAAGTGAGAGTGTATTTATATAGGTATTCCTGTACAGGATAAGAGTCTAAGAATATATAAAGGCTATGTTCAGTGAAAAATAATATTTTATATGGTTGAGTTCTAAGATAATATTATAGAATCTTATAAAAAAATTCAAACAAATACTTGTTAATTATGTATATAAATTCCATTCTGTTAAGGCTTGGTCTGTTTTTATTCTGGAAAACTAAGTTATTTATTATTTAGTATATTTTTATTATCAGTAAACAATAATAAAATAAACTGGATATTTAAAGAATTTGGAAATCTCTTTTTTTCTAAAAAAAAGAGGTATTTGTAATTATGAATCAATCAACTTTTGGGAATTAAGTTATTAGTGGAATTTGGAGACACTTGCAATAGAATTCATTCTTGAAATTAAGTGGAGGAACTTAATTTTGTAATGGGAAACTAGACTCCCTTTTATTGAGAATGAACAAAAAGAATTTCTAATATTAATATTAAGTTTGCACACATAAAACTGGTAGATCTAGTCTTTAAACGAATAAATGTCTTTCTAAATAATGTTTACATTTTTTTATAATTTTAAATAAGTAATATCTTTTATTTCTAATAAAGTAAACTCTTTTTTTATTGAATTTACATTAACACATGGATTCAATCAATTTGGAAAAATAATTAATAGTTGTATTTGGTCAATTCAATGTGAGAAACTCTTATGAAAGAAACTTTAATGGATGAAATAGGTGGTATGCAACTGAAATTGAAAAGAAAGATAGATGGATTTAGAAACAATTTTGCTTACTATTTACTATACAATAAAATTGTAGGGAAAGACAATTTTGCTTTTCAGAAATTTTGGAAGGTGAAAGCAATGTTTTCAGCACAATGTTTGGAGAGTGATACAAAATAGAGAAACAATTATGTACAACTTTGATATAAAGGGATTAGAAACACAATTATGTACAACTTTGGTATAAAGGGATTAAGGCTAAACAATGTTATCTATGTGACCAAAATGTCACTCACATTTTTTTAAATTGTTCTATTTTTCTAGTTATTTGAAACATCTGTCTTAATTAGGTAGACGAGGTCACAACAATGCATTATGAAGAAAATTACATTTTGATTAGCCAAAAATGATTATATATGGGCGATTCCCTCGCCCCAATGATCATAGTTTAAGATTTACATGTTGCACATAGTTGGAAACAGAACTTGTGAATGTATGTGAGTTTTCATCATTGAAGAAGTTTGAAAATAAATGAATGACATAATCTTTAGAGATGCTAGACTTACCTGCTAAATTTTTTTGCTCTTATTCAATTAAAAACTTGGTCTTGGTTAACTAATAAGGTAAAATCTGTAAGTTTCAATTACTCTGACTGATGTTTAATCTTGTGTATAAATTCTCCAAAGAACAGTTCTTAGAGTAAAATTGCAAATTTTGCACAAAAATATTTCATAAAAAAGAGTCAAATAATTTAAAAAAAAATTATGTTACTTCTTACTTTTTAGATTAATTGTGCAACCATGTTCCATAATAAACATCCATCTCTTCACTAGCCTTTTTAATTACAAGTTTTCCTTCCACCAACATAAGCCCTTGTCACACACAATGGTTTTACAATAAGAAAAAAACTCAGACAAAGTAGAATAAATATCAGTCATCTAATGTGTATCAGAGCCTCTGTCTTATATATTTCACTTGCAACAATAAGTATATTCAATACAAATATACGCCAACACCTATATACTCAAATCATTAATGAAAATGTATAATTACATAGATTTTAAACAAACATTAGGACATTGTATCCAACCCAAGTAAGATATGTGATTTTAGGAATTTATGGATCATCTATATCCAGACATAAAACTCTTTCGTACAGAATAATTGTTAGACTCATTGAATAGACATTGAGTAAGTTAGTTTTTGTTGTACCTTTTCTTTGTTATACATAGGTGTTATATATGTAAGGGGGTATGATAAGGATTCCAAGTTGAACTATTTTGATTTTTCTGATGGTGGATTCTATGATGTTTGGTAATAAGAGTTTTTCCTCTCTTCCTTTCAGTCTCTTATTACAGTATATGTATGTATGACTTGCAAACTTATTTACACAAATATGAATAATGAGTGCTGATTTACTCCCATTAGATTTGCTGTTATTCCTCTGGATTTGTTTTTGTAACTATCATCATAATCTGGTTGTTACTTGGAACTTGTAATGAGATTATAAAAAGTTAGTATTTAGTTACACTGCTATTAGCTTGTATTTTTAATTGTTTCTATACATGTTTTTTTTTGTCTGTCTTGCAGATACATGAATTGAAACTTGAGTGACATTTGTCAGACATGGTAAAAGGAAGTACCTGGGATTTCGAGAATGAATGGAGCTGTATTGTGAAAAGGTGGTTTGATTTTGAGGTTGTTTTGTGGTTCTCCTTAAAGAATAAAGAATAACAAGAAATATTGATGCAATAAGTGTACGAGGTAGGTTTAATGAGAGTGATACACAGTTTGTTGCATGGTACGTTAATGAGAGTGACACGTGTAGGATGAAAAAGTGATATACGGTTTCTAAGTTGCATGGTACGTTAATAAGATAGACACGTGTAAGTTTGAATATAAAATTGGAGGGTAAGGTGAACATTTACAGGGTAAAAGTGGAAGTGTATTTATGTAAAAATTCATGTACAGGATAAAAGTGTAAGAATATATAAAAACTATGTTCAAAGTTGTTCAACTAAAAATAATATTTTATGTGGTTGAGTTTTAAGATAATATTATAAAATCTTTTAAGTATAAATATTAAAAAAATTCAAACAATATAAAAAAATAAAATAAGACTTTTGAAAAAAATCATATCATAAAATGTTTGAAATGAAAGGCTATTTAGTATTTGTGCTCCTTAATTATAAATACTGATAAATCATAGTATGCACATAAATTACATTCTGTTACGGGTTGGTATGTTTTTATTAGGCTATTAAGTATTATGCTCCTTAATTATTTAGTATTTTTTATCTATTGAATAAAATAAATTGGACATTTGTTTAAAGAATGTGGAAATCTTAATAAAAAAAAGTAGAATCAAGAGTTATTTAGTATTTATATTTCTTAATTATAAATAATAGTTAATTATGACATGTATATAGATTCCATCTTGTACAAAGATTGAAACATTTTGTGTGTTTTTCTCTATGATATTCTTTTGCTAAAAAGCTTCTAATTGATTGTTAAAGATCATTCCATAATTTGTTAATTAATTGATTTTAGGTGCAAATTACTTTAGGTCCTCTACATATACAAATTGATAACTAAAAAAAAGAATGTATTTGGACGTGGTATAAGTAACAACAACCAACACAACAAAAAATGCAATCCAAGTTTCTTATGATAAATAATGAAAAAGTTATTTTTACCACCAATTAATTATAAAAAAGGATAACATATTTTGAGGCTGACTCTTAAATTCAAGAAAGGTATTTTAATAAATTTTAAGTATCATAAATATTGTTTTAATAAATCTTAAATAAAAAATAGAATTATATTTTGTATAAATGAACCCTTCATCATTACACCTCACAATTTTCTCTTTAAAGATAGCTTTAATTAGGTAAAGTTCTGGTTGAGACTTCCTTCTCCATTATTTGTGGATTTTCCTCTAATACTTTTATTTTATCTTAATTTTATGTTTCTATTTTATTTTATTTATTATTTATTTTTATATCATATTATGTTGATTTAGTATTTATTTTTCTGAAGCTGATGATGTTAGTTTTCGTTTGAGCTATATTTTGAAGTAAATATAGTTAATATGGTTTAAATTATTTAATTGTTTGACTATTTTATTAATGTCTTGATATCTTGGTATTTATTCTTATAATAATACTTGGTTGTTTAATATTTAGTCGTGCTTCAATTGTGTTATTAGTTTACTTAAACTTTCTTAATTAATTTATGCCTAGATTAATTTATATTAACTATATTTATATAAATCACTTAATTTTTTTGTAATAAAATTTTATGTTGATGAAATTAAATTAGAAGGTCTATCTACTTAAAAAAAAATAACTAACAAGATTTGTTTTTGTAGAAATTATGGTCGATGCAGATTTTGCTTTAGCCAATTAATATTTTTGTGGAAAGAAAACACTATTTTAATTCAGTAATCAATTGGCTGACAAAAAAATAAATTTTATTTTGATAAAATAATTAACTTAAAACGTAGAAAAAATTGTAGATGCTAGATGTAATGCTAAGTAGAATTAGTACTCGTTACTA
The DNA here is from genome assembly GCF_051622355.1 of Phaseolus vulgaris. Classification (NCBI taxonomy): domain Eukaryota; kingdom Viridiplantae; phylum Streptophyta; class Magnoliopsida; order Fabales; family Fabaceae; genus Phaseolus; species Phaseolus vulgaris. The sequence continues at coordinate 709,199 of NC_143504.1, forward strand.
ACAAATAAGTTAGAAATATTCATGTATAAAGACTTTATCACAATAAACTAAAATAAACATATAATATAAAGTAAATATGCTAAATAATATAATAAATTCTAGTACGAGTAACTAAGATTAAAATAATAATTAATTAAGAAAATAAATCATAATATGAGATAAAAAAAACTAAGAATGTGGGCTTTAATTTTACCAAAATAACTTTAAAATACAAAAGAATACTTAATTATAAATGAAATTCATGTCTCCTAACTATAACATAAAAAGGATAATAACTCTTAACCTATAGTTTTTAGGTTAAGATAGATTATTTGATTATAATTATCAATTATAAATGACTAATATAAATGAGGTTTATAAGATAGAAATAATCAAACAATACAAATTTAATTTTGTTTCTTTTTTAGGGGGTGGGCTTTTAGACCAGTATTTATTAATTAGTAAAATAAGTTTATTTATGTTTGATCTTAGTATTACAAAAGTCTATTTTTTTTTTTCAGGATTTGTCGTCAAATTGCTGGTCAAGTCTTCAAAGAAATTCATCATTTTTTAGTATCAATTAATTGAAACACATTTTTCATAAATGCTCAAATCTCATTATAAATTAATAAGGTAAACACTTTGACAATTGACTCGTGTATTTTATATTCAAAAAAATAAATAAATTTCAAATCCTAAATAAATTGGTTCCTTCATGAAATTAATACCATCCATTAGTTTCTCTCTTGCAACAAAAATAAATTAATACCACTCAGAAACAAAAAGGAACAAAAAAAAGAACTAAAACAAAAGTCTTATAAAGTGGCAAAGGAACATGAACACAACGCAAACACACTCATTCTCAGAATCGCCTTCAATTTCTCCATCACCATGGCCATGAACTCCACCAAGTCCAACAACTTCAGCGCCACACTCTTTCCTCTCTCGGCTTCCAACACCGTTTCAAAGAGAGAAGCCTTAGCGGTGAAAGGAATGAGCCAACTGGGGTTGAACCAAAGGGTCGAAAGCCTGAGAAAAATCTCATTGGCCACGAAAAGCAGAGCAGTGATGTTTCATGGTAATGCTGCAGAAAAAGTGAAGGGCAAAGAGGTTCTGAGGGGTCAGTTTTGGGGTTCATTAGGTGATGGTGGCGACACTGAGAGGATCTTAAGAGCGAGTGAGATAGTGAGAGTGAAACTGGAGAATGCAGTTTGCAATGCAATTACAGAGCAGAGTAATAAGAAAGCGAAGGAGATGGTGCAAGCCAAACTCCTCTCTGCCTCACCATTCGCTTCTGAAACTGATGCTGTTGGTGGCACTTCATCAACACAGCTTGCGATCATTGCACCACTCCAAAGGGGAAGTTTTCTGAACCATTTTGCTTATCCCTTCCCCAACAACTGTAAAAGTTCCCATTTTTCAGAGAGTGAGGTTGATAAAAGCATGACCCTGTGTGCAACTCCATTGAGTGTTTGTTTTCCCCACGAAAGCAACTATGGGAGGGAGAAGACGAGAAACAGCAACGTGGGTGGTGAAGCAGTTGAGGATGTTTGTTGCAGGGAGGATGATGAGAGGGAATACGATGGTCGGATGCACAGCAATCCGTACAAGAAGAACGGACCGTACACGTGCCCGAAGTGCGGGTGCGTGTTTGAGACGTCGCAAAGATTTGCGGCGCACGTGAGTTGGAGGCACTACAAGTACGAGACGAAGAGTGAGAGGAAGAAGAGAATGATGGCGAAAATACGAAGGAGGAGTCTGCGTCTTGAATGGGAAAATGGTGCACTCACTGTTGTTGCTGACCATGATGCTCCCAGAGCCACTGCTTTTGGTTTTGCAGGAAACAATACCAACGTTGCTGCTCCTCCTGCTACTGCTACTGCTCCTGTTGAGGTGAAGACTGAAACTGAGACTGGTGTGGGGCTTCAGCTTGCTCCTCCTCCGGGGTGGCCAAAAAGAACTGGTGGTGGACCAGAATCTGCAGGAGGTTGCAGAATAAAAATGGAGGCATTAGACAATTGAGTGCAATGCACCATTGGTTTCAAAGTTTTGTTTAATTGTTATTCACAGGATCAGGATCAGGAGAGTTTGCACTAGTTCTTAATTCTTCACCACTTGTTTGAGTTTTCTGTTATTTCACTTTGTGAATTGAAACTTCAAGGTTTAATTTCCAAGATTTCATTTTATCTCGTTGATTGAATGAGCTAATTTAATTATTCACCCAAATGATTTAGTTACTACTTACATAATCTAGGAATAGAAATAGATCAACCTCAGACTTTTACTTAACCTTGTTTGATTCAAAAGGTAGGAACAACATATTTAAGTAAATATAAAATAATACGTTTTGTAACTATACTTTTCTGTCCATGTTTTTTGTAACTTCCATGGATATTGCACATTTTGTCACACCAGAATGAGAAGCTATAATGAGGCAATTACTTTCTGCACAATATGCACCCCCATTTAAGTATGAAACCAAAAAAAATACACTTAAATAAAATGGGTTTAAGATAAAAATACATTTGGATCCTTTCTGTAACATATTTTTGAATTGTATTAAGAAATTGTTTTCCAGCATTCCGAATTTTTATTTCCCGAACACAATAAAATGGGTTGTATTAAATAATGAAACAAGTGATTCATGCTTGTTGTGGCCCTTGGACCTTTTAACGATAAAATATTACAATCAAAATTTAAATTTAATTTCCACTTAAATCTACGAGTAGAAATTGATCATTTAATCGTATTTGATTCATAAGGTAGGAGCAACATATTTAAGTAAATATACATAATAATATTTCAAATAATTTTATTAATATATATATTAAATGTTATAATGTATTAAAATAATATATTTACTCTCTTTTCAACTTGGTAAAAACGAAACATTGACCTACATTACATAAAAGGTCACAGCTATAATATTATTAAAAAATAGATACATATATAAAACAAACTTTTGAACATTAAATTTGAAGTCCAAAATAATTTGTTACGAAAATGTTTTAAATGTTTCTGCTGTAATCAACCAATTGTTGGACATTTATCTTCTTACATATGATCGGTAATGACAAAAAAAATAAAAATCTGAGACTAATATTTTATTTCTCGTTTTAATTTCATTTTTTTTATTTAGTGACCAAAAAATTGCCAAGATAAATAAAAAGCTGAGATAATGATTTTTCAATAATTGTTACAATAACAAAGAAATTACACCTAGATATTTTTATCTAGTACATAATTGAAAAGATTATTTATTCACAGATTTTAGGATACGACTTTATGGTTATGTAGCTAGCATCTAGTTTATTGCAAATATTTCACATAATTTAAATTTAAGTTTATTCCATAAGCTTCATACTGTTATGAGAAACCATGAATAGAATTTTGGAAAATGGAAATATGTTGAATATCTGGTGAACCCTTGGCAATCCTCAAAAATAGAAAGCAGTTTCATGACAATATCTACTAAAGCAGGCAGTGCTGATATTGAATGATGGAGGGAACAAGTAAATTGGAATACAAAGAGAATTCAAAACTGATATTGCATACATTAAACTTAATGTTACATCAAACGATTCATACACTATATAATTGATGATACAACTATTCACAATGCTGACCTACAGAAAATTCAGACTTCCTCCTACAAGAAAATTTACTAACACTCGCCCTCTGGCACGAAATCTAAAAGGCATCATTGATAGTATCTTGATTAGGAACAAGGAATGAGGCAAATAGAACTATATCCCAGTATTTGGATTGTTCCCAGCTAGAATTAGAGAAATTTCTAACCCTCGGCTAAAAGCTTGGTTAAACATGAGGCGAGTTTGGAATGTTGATACAAAAGGGAACCAGGAAAAGAATGCAATGGGTACAAAAATGAGCATTCCCATACCAGCGTCATAGAGTCGAGCAATTGATCGAACAGATTTCCATAGTCCTAGTTTCTTCATCAGAGGCTTCCATGCAGCAGCAATCTAAAAAGGAACATCAAAGTTAAAAGGTCAGACTGGAATTTATCCTCCTGCTTGGGAGTCAGCTTGACCAAATGAAACTCATGTCGGAGTTTCGTTTATTTTTACTTTCCACTTTTAGCTGACATGTTTTCACTGATAATAAAAGAAGAAAAAAATTCTTATCACCTTCCTGTTTTCTAAAATCCTATTATTGACTAGAGATATAACCAATAGTCCTTATAAAGCCAAGAAAGGCCCTACTTTATTCACATTCATTTTATCATAAAGTCCCTACTTTATAATCTGGTTTTATAATCTACTTTATAATATAGAGCCAAGCCCAAATATTAAGAAATGCAATCAAATTGTGTAAAATAACAAATAATACGATACAGTTTAGAGAAAAAGAAAACTCACAGACAGAATTCCCCATCCAGTAGGAATGAAAGCCAGTATAGAAGCAAATATGTCAGGTAAAGACAAGTCTGTCAGTATAACTGCTACGACTAAACCAGCCAGTGCTAACAAAAGGGAGACTCCTTGTATAAAGCGCAAAAGAAGCTGGAAATTGACCGATATCTTCTGGCTGAATGTGAATACCTATTGCGCAAGAATAAAAATAGGCATGAAGATGCAAAATTACCATGTACATTTAAATGAAGTCAACACACAATGCATATTTTTCACCTTGAAAAGAATTATAAGCACGGCCAAAACTACCCACGAAAGTCCATAAACCTGTACAAAAATGTGAACATAAGCAGTCAGTTCACAAACCAGTGCACATTCTGTATATGCAGATACATAAAAAGAACTGTTTCAACTTTTGACTTTGGACAGTCAGTTATCTATTGGACCCTTCTATTCATATAACTTATAAGACATTCTATTCATTAATCAAGTATTATTTTCAAATCAAGATATTCTTGAAACAATTTTATTTTATTATTGATCAGAAAATGGATTTCCAATATGAGTTGTATCCCGATCTGGGCATAGAGCTCAAGCGAGATTATTAGGATTTTTATCTGGTCCTTCTAGGGTTCTGAGATGGGGGCATTGTTTGAGGTCCACAGGAGGCGGAGATGGCATCCTTGCGGATCTTGTTGATGGAGGGCTCCACCACAAGGCAGAGGACAGTGAAAATTTCTGGTAATATACAGTCACCGACAACCGACCCCCTTGCTGGTCTTTGTCTTATTGCTTCAACAATGTCCTTAAGTGGATTAAGCAACTACTTCAAGAGTTGAAATTTTGTGAAGTTGAGTAGATGAAACTATATTATGATAATCAAGGCTCCCCTTGATATTGCCTCCAATTCAGTATCTTATGAGAGAACCAAACACAAATGACCAACATGCATTAGCCGCTTCACAAACTTGCATTCAATTTATATGTTCCAAGCTTGGCACATATAATTTATAAGCTCCATCTTGACGGGAGAGTTGAAAGAGGTGATTTTTTGTTTTACAGCTTTTATATCTGTTTTTGTGTGTACCTAGCTTTAGGCTAAGAAACATAGGTCGTAGCCTTCCTTTTAGAAATATTCTCGTACTTGTATTTTTATATATATTTATACATCAGCTGAGATGAAACTCAATGATTTTTGGCCATCACTAAATTCAAGTGATGCTACATGTATTATGGACAAAAATCAGTCATAATAGAGAATTCGTTCATTTAATATCATTGTTGAAATATGCCAAACCTTAGATTCTCTAATTCTACAAACCCTCTGAATCACATTTCAGAAGAGAAACCAATTCAAAAATAGAGAATTGTGTTACAGATATAAAGCATGTGATAAATGTGTAATTAGGTATTAACTGAATTATAACTAGTTCGATAATTTGAGTTCAGTTAGAGATTATCTAGGATTATAGAACATGTAGGCGTGTAAGTAAAAACCTGTGTAAACGATTACTAATTAATCACATAACTTACATAAAATATGGAAACAAGAAAAAAAAATTTAAACCAGTATTTCTGCAAAAGGAAGGAAACAGAAAATGAAATAAAAAGTATGTAATACCGTCAGTGAAGTGCTAGTTCCTTTCACGTTAAGCTTGTACACAATGCCATATTGAAAGATGAAAAATCTAAGACTCAAAATGGTTTCAGCTATCCTTGAACCCAAGCTCTTGATATGAGCCTGTAGATGAAACAATTTATGAATATGAGACAGATATTTGAATAAAATCAATAAGCAATGTTGAAAGCAACTAACGGAAGAGGAAATATGACAGAACTTTAGGATCAACTTTGGCTACAGAAGAAGTATCATGATATATTCAAATATTTTCACATAATTTTATGAACTTGAGTAATCACTAAAAAGTATCATGAGATGCCAGATGAAAGGATACCAAACTTAAAAAGATATACTGCATCTTATGGAATTGTTTCATGAATGATGGACATGGTTCATCTTGCTGTAATAATCTCAATAATAAATGTTCACTACATCTTGCATTAAATGCAATAATACATTATAGCAGTCCTAATTACCCATATCCTTTATCTTGGAAAAGGAATGGATCTTACTGCAGCAAATTAATTGAATTATATAATAGTTTATCTTGTAGATTTGCTCGTTCCATTCATTAATAATAGATGTCCACCACAATCCCATAATGCATCATATTAGTCCTTGTTCATGTGCATTAAAATAGAGAAGCTACACAGTCAATTACATGTCGCCATCTAGTAATCTTGAGAAAGAGGGAATGCCTACACTGCATGGGGGATTAGCTTTATCTTACAGCCGAAGATTAATTACATCATTTAACAGTTTATTATGGTAGTAATTATTTATTTCTTTCATCAATAACTGTCCACCACAATTTTGCATCAAATCCATGATGCATGATATCAGTCCTTGCTCATGCACACGAAAATAGAGAAGCTAAAGCTCCTTTGAATACGCATACCAAGACTGTTATCCTGAGGAAGAGGGAATATCTACTGCTGCAAATCTGCTTTCCTATATAAATTAGAATACACAACTTTAGAGATGTCTGTGCTAATTACCAGTTCTTCTTCCCACCAAGCTTCCCAGCTTTCTTCTCCCTTAACACCGATTCCACCCCTGTAAAGTAGCCAATTTGTCCAATCTCGAAAGTCTTCCACCACCCTAAAAAGAACACCATATGAGGGAAAATAATTATGAGTCATGCCTGACAGAATACTAAGATAATACTTACTTCTGCCATTCAAATCCAGATGGGTTGAACAAATATGGTGCAAACAACCAGGATAGAGCCATAAACCAACTGCTTATACTCAGAAGAATATACGAGAGTGCACCACCTTCATTATAGCCATAAGCAAGATATACTATCAACAAAAGTGCAACCTCCAACCTGAAGACAAAACATGGGAATAGAATTGTGATATCAGGGAAAGGAAAACAAGGATGCAATCTAAATGAGAATAATTTCACAAATACCAGATGAAAAAATATTTGCACTATCATAATAATGCATGCAAGAATTTCTAAAACCATTAGCCCAAATATAGTGTTCAGTATATTGGTTAAATTAGCAGCAATCAAGTAAATTTAGTTCACTTTCTTTAAACCTCCCAGTTACATACATATAGAGATCTAACCATATAGGAATCAACACAGTAACATTTGATGAGATTCTGAATTCAGAGAATCTGTATTTTTCTCTAAATCTCTACATTTCCTTTTCCTGATCTTTCTATCAAATTCTATCCCTATATAAAAATATATGGGCTAAGCCCGTAAAGATTTAGTGAAAGCATCTATTAGTTGATCATTTGAATTAACAAACGCAGTCCTGATATATCCAGATACAATCATTTCCCAAATAAAATAACAATCAATATCAATATGTTTGGTCCTTTCATGAAAGAGAGGATTTGAGCTAATATGGAAAGAAGCCTTAATGTCACATATAAGTGTCATTTGACTGACTTTAAGTAATTGTTTAAGTCAAATAAGCTCACAAGTAGTTGAGGTCATAGTTCTGTATTTTGCTTCCGCACTAGATTTCGCCACAACATTTTGTTTCTTGCTCTTCCAAGAGATCCAATTATCACTAGTGGAGACACAATATCCAGAACTGGATCTCCTATCCGAAGGAGATCGTGTCCAATTAACATAGAAATACATACAACCTTAGACTGATTATTGTGTCCATATAGCAAACCTTTTATAGGTAACCTTTAACGTATTTCAATATACGAATCTACACATGGAGAATTAATAAATTAGGTAGGAGTTTGGCATTGAGAAGGACTCTAATACCATAATAGAGAGTTTAAGTCTAACTCATCCAAATAAAACAGGGTTTGCAAGGTGAGGATTCCCTCACTTATATACTAAAAATTAGTTTATCTCGAGTTGATATGGGAACTCCAACACACGCTCCTCAACCGAGACATATACATTTCAAGCGTGAGACTAGATATAAGTTGAGGGTCTAACAACGTCCTGTCCTGATAGGAGAAACAATAGGCCCAATAAACCTCAAAAGGATAGGCGGCTCTAATACAAAAATAAAATAAAAATAGGCATAGGATTAGTCCCTCGAGTGTATTGAACACATAGGGTTATGTATTTATAAATAAATAAAAAATGTAAAAGATATGGGCTAAACCACATCTAACAATTTCCAATTAATCAGGAGTATTTAGCTTGTGCCGCCTAAATATCATATCTATTCTAAAGGATAAATAGAGACATGAAAATAATATGGATGAAAACTTGATGTAGAACGGTGACTCTAAGAGTAGAGTTTTCAGTAAGAGAAACAGAAAGCCTCACCCTTTAACAAAATGACTACGAGAGTAGAGTCTGTAGTTCTCTGAAAACTTTATATGTCGGACAACAAACCCCCGGCCAGTTGCTTGATACTGTTGAGAAAAAAATAAAATGATCAAGAGTTTTCAGAGGATAAGTACAGAAAGAGATGCCACAGAGTAGGCAGACAAACCCTTGCACCACCATGAAGAATAGTCCGACCAAAATAATGTGTTCTTGTACCCAAGGAAAATGTGAAGAAGACGGTGCATAGCTGAAATTGCATTGTGACAAAACTGACAATGGCCTGCAGAGCAATAAAATGTGTATTTCCAATTATATGCAGGGAATTAATTAAATATACAAGTTCAAGACCAATTCAACAGGGAAGAAGAAACACTAATTTTTATCCTGATACCAATAAAAAATTCTTTATATTCTACATACTTCATCTCTAAACTCGGAGATGTGACCAACAGATGCGTGCACATGCCAACTTCTCAAATATTGGTAATATCAACTATCTTGTATGACTGGATTTCTTCGGTTATAGCTATAAAGTTAAGGAATACACACACTTACCCTCAAGAAACCTTGCTCAAGAATGAAGCCCAAAATCATTGGCACAGCAGTGAAGATACCAATTTGAAAGAGAAATTGTGTATTCAAAGCAGCACTCAGTGCAGTGTTCCCAGTTATCTTAGCCCTGTCAATAATGGTTTCGCCAACACCAGATAGTGCCTGGAAACAAGTTCATTATAGGTATTTGTTTGAATTGAATGTACATAATTACACTAGCAATGTTCCCGTTCTAAAACTTGAATCACAGGCTACCTCTTTGTCTATTGCCAATCAGATACAAAACTTGAAAAATACTTAGAAGATGAGTGATTGTTACAAATAATCTGATTGAAACAAGACAAAAATGCCACAAAATGACAAAAACAACCCATTGATGATGGTAAAAAAACTGAAATGAAACCATGTACAACTCAAGACATTATAGACCTGAATCTGATTTGAACAATAGACATTTAGCTCTATAACTACAAAACTACAAAATTTTGAACAAAAAGGAAAAGATAATCTCAACACGAGAAACCATAGATAAGTACCATGAATGTTTAACACAATCCAACTTACCAGATAGATTTTCCCATATAGAAAGGCATATACAGTCAGCACTGTTAACTGCAGGATGAGAAAGACAAAAAGTCAAACAATGAAGAAAACGTGGATATAAATCTATGTATGCTGATGATTCTAAATTGTACTGTGTGGAATATTTCCATAAGATGTGTCAGTATGGCTGGGTAGTCTCATTCTGAATTGTAAAATCAACCAGTTAACAGTTGTTATTGCTTCTGCACAGAAGAACCTTTACCACCAAGCCTTCTTGCTATATCAAAGTAAATGTTCTTAATAAACCTATTTGAGTATCATCCACTTGTAAGGTCATTTTACAAGTTGCAGTTCTCCCTAGACCCTTTAATTTATCCATTTGCTTCATGTTTTTCACAAAAGAGACACTATTGCTTTCTTTAACAACAAAACAACCTCAAGAATATTTATCTCAACCTCTCCATAATAGGTTACTCCATCTCCACATTATAATTTCTTCTAACCTTCTATTTTTTTCCACGTGTTGGCACTCCATTGCCAACAATACTCCACTATAAAGACCACATTCCCTTGTTTGTTGTGTTGTTTAGAGTGGACTCACGTACTTATTAATTCAAACAACATAGAATAATTTACACATAACTGGGCATACCATGGTACAAAAGTAGTATCCAACTGTTGTAAAATAAAAGGACATCATCCGGAAAAAATCGAAAAGCTGCCCAAGTCTGTATACATCACGGCTGAGAACTTGTTCACCGTTACCACCTGAAACTTTTCCTTCAAATAGTGCAATTTGATTGAGCCCAACATCTCTTCCCTTACCAACCTGTAAATTAACTATTAGAACAGGATTTGTTGTATAGGAATTACTAAATAACAAGTCTCACCTGAATATATTCATGATGTGTAACATTTCCTTGACGTAAGGTTGAATTGAATCCTGTGAATTAACAAGCACATAAAATAAGTGTAGCAAAAGGAAAACAAAAAAAATCTGAAACTGCAATTCCAAACAGTACACGCTAAGACCTAAAGCTAAATACATTCAGGTAAATAAGCGAATCCCATTAACAATACTTCAAAGAAAAATGTATTACACATCATAAATGAGTAAATAAGTAAATATGATGCGAGAAGAGAAACAAATATTTTCTGTAAAATTAGTGAGTTTGGTGTTAAGAACCTCAAGGTATAACAAGTACCTCCTCCTATACAATACAGGACTCCTAACAACTGTGGTATTCCATCTCTCCCCGTTAATTAGTTACCCCAGCCTTTCATAATTCTCATTTTTTTAAAACTTCCATCTTTCTACATTAAAAGTTACAAATTCTAAATAGAGTAGAAAATATATTAATGCAATATGAATTAGTAACTGTCCAGGTACAGTGAACCATGAATCCATAGTTTATCTTGCTTCTCTCTGAATTCTAATAGCAGGCCAACACTTCATCCCAAGTTTACTGTATTAAAATTTTTAATATTTACTCTGTTGAAGGTATTTGGTAGTGTTAGTTTATTAGTGCATGGCAACAACATTTTCACTTCTCTTTATGGTTTTATTTTCATTATTTGTACATTCATTAACTATATGGTTTATAATTTATTTACTTCACCATAATAAATTTAAGAATGACTAATTTCAACTAACAAAAGGGAAAAAATCACAATTTATGCCTTGTAGTTAACTTAACAATTTTTCAAGGAAAAAGCTAATACAATGACCCTCCCCCCGACCTGTGCAAAGCAGAGTCTTCTGGCATCAAAAAGATTTTTGGTCTTGCTCTCATTAAATTGTAAGCTACATAGGGCATATATGTTGGTCAATAGAATCTAACCTATCTACCGAAAACTATAAATGTGACCTTAGGCATGTGCGCTCATGTCATACAAACAAAAATTCTGACAACCCTATGATTAAAACGCACAATGCAGCAAATGTTCAACCAATGTTCAACAAAAATTCTGATATTCATTTTGTCTTTTTAAAAATGAATTAGAGCTAAATCAGTTGTGTTGGAGATCTCAACAATTAAAGATATAATCTCAACTTACAAGTCGGTTTTGTTAAATTGAATTAGGCTTAATGACTACTGTTGCATAATTAGGAGAATTATGTTATAATTAAGTGCAGATTCCATTTTATATTTATTAGGACAGATTTGTTAGTGATTTTATTTTATTTGATTTGTACAGCTTTAAACACTCATTATTTCTGGCTTTCATTGCCTATTATTTCTTTCTTTAATTAGGTTGTAAAACAGTCTATAAATAGAGACTGTAATCACATTTGTAAGATATCTCAGAAATATATTTCATCTATTTCTTTCCACTTGGTATCAGAGCCATTTCGAGCCTATCCTAGCGAGTGTTTGTGTTGGGCCTATCGTGCCACCCGCTATCGGGCCGCTATCGGACCACCCATAATATATAGTCCCACGCACGAGTTGGTAGTCTCGGCGTGAGGGGGGTGTGTTGGAGATCCCACATCGACTAGAGAATAGAGCCTTTCATTGTATATAAGTGGGTGCAAACCTCAACCTCATAAGCCGGTTTTATGGGGTTGAGTTAGGCTTTAAGTCCACTTTGTAATATGGTATCAGAGCACGAGGTGACCATACTCTGTTTATAAAACATTCTCAGAATGGTAAACTCACTCTACTTTTGGTCTATGTAGATGATATGATTATTACAGGTGATGATGAGATTGAAAAACAAAATTTGAGGGAGAGACTAGCTGCTCAATTTGAAATGAAGGATCTTGGGAAGCTGAAGTACTTCCTTGGGATAGAGGTTGCTTACTCGAGACAGGGCATCTTTATTTCTCAAAGGAAATACATCCTTGATCTTCTCAAAGAGATTGGTAAGTTGGGTTGTAAGCCCACTGGAGTGCCAATAGAGCAAAATCATAGGATTGGGAATGATGAGGAAAACCCAAAAGTGGAGAAGACACAATATCAAAGACTTGTGGGAAAACTCATTTATCTTTCACACACTAGGCCAGATATAGCCTATGCAGTTAGTGTGGTTAGTCAATTTATGCATGATCCAAGAGAAAGACACTTGCAGGCAGTAGATAAAATTATTCAGTACTTAAAAGCCTCTCCAGGAAAAGGATTGCTATTCAAAAAGGGGGAAAACTTATCCATGAAAGTATATACTGATGCTGACTATGCAGGATCGATTGTTGATAGGAGATCCACCACAGGCTACTGCATGTTCTTGGGTGGAAATCTGGTGACATGGAGGAGCAAGAAGCAAAATGTAGTTGCAAGATCAAGTGCAGAGGCAGAATTTAGAGCCATGGCTCAAGGGGTGTGTGAACTCTTATGGATGAAGATCATACTTGATGACCTAAAAATAAAATATGAAGCTCCTATGGGTTTGGCATGTGATAATAAGTCCGCTATCAGTATTGCACACAATCCGGTTCAACATGATCGAACAAAGCACGTAGAGATAGACCGACACTTTATTAAAGAGAAGTTGGATGATGGTCTTATAGCCACTGAGTACATCCCTTCAAGACTCCAATTGGCAGATATGTTTACTAAGGGACTTCCCATAAAACAATTCGAAGATCTTACTTGCAAGTTGGGAATGATAGATATACATTCACCAACTTGAGGGGGAGTGTTGCATAATTAGGAGAATTATGTTATAATTAAGTGCAGATTCCATTTTATATTTATTAAAACAGATTTGTTAGTGATTTTATTTTATTTGATTTGTACAGCTTTAAACACTCATTATTTCTGGCTTTCATTGCCTATTATTTCTTTCTTTAATTAGGTTGTAAAACAGTCTATAAATAGAGACTGTAATCACATTTGTAAGATATCTCAGAAATATATTTCATCTATTTCTTTCCACTACTACTTTCTGCGTCAGAGTCTATTCTAAGGGTTGTTGGACCTATCGTCTCAACCGCTATAGGACCTATCCAGTCTTTATCATGAGGGTGGGTGTTGGAAATCCCATGTCTAGATATATGAAAAAATTATAATATATAAATGTAGGAAATCTTATCTTACAAAGTCGGTTTTATAAGGTTGAGTTAGCCTTAAAGTCAACCTTCAAAGATGGCATTAAAATCTATCCTAGCAAGGCTTATTGGGCCAATCGTGTCACCCACAATCGAACCGCTATTGGACTACCCACAAATATCTTTTCCCACACTTGAGATGTTCAATCCTCAATATGAGGAAGTGTGCCGGAGAACACACATCAACTAAAAATATGACCAAGTTATAGTATATAAGCGAATACAAACTTTACCTTACAATTCAGTTTTGTGATGTTGAGTTAGACTTAAAGTCTACTTTATAAGAAACTAAAAACTTTGATTGTGTCTAAAACATCAGCAATGTACCTACTCTCAAAAGCTGGCCATTAAGGTAGGGTGGGACATAGGCACCACATAATACACATGTTCATATCATATCATAGCACCATTGTTCAAAAACCCTCCATCAGTCAAAAGCGTACACAGACTTGATAACAACCCAAGAACTTGGGGAACACACCCTTAAAAGTCAGTTAGAAGAGAGGAAAAACCAAATTCTTAAATACTCCACTGAGAATGCCAGACTACTACATGTCGAATACGCATAACGTGGAGTGCAGTCCTTGTTATAATGATTTTACTTTGAAGTGTTTACAAAATAATAAAGTAGCCATCAGATTTTTAAAACAGCTAAATGGTAAGAATGGATGGTGAGCCCTAGTGTGGTGGCGGTACAGTAATGATTTTGTGGCTAGTTTGGTCATGGGTTCGAATCTGAAAACAGCCTCATTGCATATGCAAGGATAAGAGACTGTGTACAATGATCTCTCTCATCAGAAGGAGCCTTAGGGGTACATTACTTTTCTAAATGGCAGTATTCACAGATAAATTACTGTATTGAGAAAATTTGACATTTTGGCCCCTTCCCCTGAACTGCCAAATTTAAATGAAGCAGCCGTCATACCTGAATAGATATCTTCACTAATGTTGATAACACGAGAAGCTTTGCTGATACCACCACGGGTTATGTGAAAAATTCTATCAAAAACATCAGGATGCCCATAGTGCATGCGAACCCTGAATAGAATTGTCATTCTTAGTTAGATGCTTGACAGGAGAAATAATTACTTATTTTCAAATGTGCTTACTTCAATGGACTTGCTAAAACCCGCTGCCCCATAGTCACGAAACTAGTTTCTTGATTGGACATAAATGACGCTAAAGATGAGACACTGCATCATTAACAGAGACATTAGATAGAGGTGCAAATGAAACAAAACCAAGCAAAACGGACACTAACAAAGGATTTAAGTAAAACATACCTTCCAGTAAAGACATGTTCTCTAACACCAAGAATTGTAGGAGGACGAAGCCCGTGATTAGAATGAAATTCTTCAAGAAGGTTCCTCATCTTCAAAGCCTCTTCAAAATAGTTATCCTATAATAAATTCTAAATCACGTCAAAATAAAGCAACAGCAAAAAACTTGTAAATTACCACAACATAGATCCTTATGGATCATGGCAATCGATTAAGAAAAAAATAGCCAAATCCAGATAGCTATTAAAACTGGTATGACCTGATTCATGTCAATTGTTTGGATTGCATTTCCACGGGTAAATATAACAGCATGATTTTGATTCTCGGGCTTCCCTTCACCCAATTTAGGATTTCCAGGTAACTTCACAGAGTATATCTCCTGTGAAAAAAATATCAATCCATTTCAATAAAGGGAGGTCACAAAAATAAAGCAACCTAAGTAATTATGGACATCTAGTTCAATAACAGAAGGTAGTGAAAGTAAAAGTAACATAAGTAGTTAAGTCAGCTATCGGAATTTATCACAACAGATTAACGGCTAACTTTGTTAACCAGAATAAATATAAAAAAAGTATAAAAGCTAGTTATTATATAGAAAAAGTATAGAAGAACGGCACCTTGTCTTTCCCATTGACATCAGCTTTCACAAGCTTTGAATAGTATTCTGTGTTCACTTTTCCCTCTTTTAAAGTTTCAACAACATCAATGAATGCGACTCGGAGAGCTTCATTTCTTAAACCAATATTGACACACACAAAAAAGATTCCACCACAGACTTGAGCATTCAATGATTAAGAAAATCAATTAGTAAACAAAATAAATGAAGTTTGATCCATAGAATTGTTGAACCTACCTTTGCATAAGTAAAGCAATATCAGCAGCCTCAGGCTTTTGCTCTTCTTTCTGCTTACCATAAATTTGACATGTCACAACATAAGTGAACTTAAGATCTGCCTGGGCACGTGCCTCAGGAGATAATTCAAAGCCATGTGTATCAGTTACTTCATCACAACCTACTGCAGCCTCCAAATCTAAATTATGAAAAATTGAAATAAATGAAAATTGGTTACAAACATGGCACCACCATGAGGAAAACCATGAAGTTCAATGTCCTTACCTCCAGTTGTTGACCTCTCCAAATAGGTCTGAAGCATAAGAGCTTTCCTATAATACATCATACCCCGAACTGTGCATTCCAAAAATAAAGAGCAGTAAATGTAGTAAATTTCTTGCAAGAGATATCTTCCTTGACATTGGTCCAGTGTGTTTAAACGTATAACAAGTCTTTTTTAAAATACATTTGAAACAATACTGTATCGATTATACAAAGAGATCTAACCCTACTGTATCGATTACAAAGAGATCTCTAGAATTTTCTAACAGCCTAGTTACATGTAATATTCCACATTTCCAAATAATTTATATATTATACAATCTTTAAATACATGAATTAAAATATATATTTAATCGTCACAAATTGCCATGTTTGGACTAGTGAAAAAGAAAACATAAGGAGAAAATCAAGTTAATTAGTAAAACATTACCTGTTCTAGCCAACGTTTGCCCCCGATACGAAGCCCAAAATCGCAATTCAAGAATATCACTAGAATTATCATTAAGTTCACTCTCACTTGAATTTTCGTCACGGCCAATTCTAGCAAGAAAGTTTTTCCATTCATCTGCAGTAAATTATGAAAACTATCCATTAATGGATGACCAATTAAAATTTATACACAAGAATGTATAGATAACAACATAGTAATCAATAATGGATCCTAGATCAGAGAGCTGACCCCAAAAGTGGGGATAGTGGGATGACTGCTAGGTTATTAGTCACTGTGACACATCCTGAAAGCAACTACAACAACTCCATTGCTTATCTCCAATTCTTTGTGCTTAACCGATTTTAGCAATGGAGCCAATGAATTGGAATTGCTTCAATTGGTACAGTTTTACAAATTTCTAAACAATAAATATTTCAGTTCGATTCTGTGGCACCCATTTAAGCAACTCATCACACTGGATAAAAAAAATAGTTTGTTTCAAAGTGCGCTCTGCACCATACCTACACTATCTCACTTAAGCAACACAGCAATTTAGATGCTCTAAGAGCTCATAATAATTGCTGAAATTAGGCCAGTCCAATCACCCTCAGCTTGCAAGATCTCAGTGGTAATTTTGGTTAATTAAACAGCAGATTTTGTACCTTACAAGGGTATTCATATAGGTTCCTTTTCTTTTATGTTTCTAATTGGATCTATTTATAAAATATATGAAAACATTTGAACATTCCCTAAAAGTATAGGGATGAACATATTAATTTAAAAAAATTATTTTCGGGTTTGGTAGGCAGTCAGTGCTCCAATCACATGCTGAAAAGGAGAGTAGATGGCTGGAACACAGATTCAGTGTGGCATCTCCAATGACATCACAGAATGGTGGATTTTGCCAGAATTACTAAGGTGAGCCGGTGATATGACAGCCACTGCATTGGAAAATGAAATAGCTCACCAGAAAACAACCCTTAGATTGAGCCTAAAAGTAATTGGTAAGCCCTTTATTTGGTCACTAAAAAGAAAATAATAACAGTGACAAAAGTAAGTTGAGAATTTCACAGGCCCAATTTTACCCACAAATTCATCGGACAAGTGTGATTTTTACATTAGCATAACCATTCAATGCAGCTCAGGCAGAAATAGGATCAACCTGATATGTTTCAATTAAGCCAAATTAAATCAAGCAGGTCATACCGTTCTACTCTGATATTCTGATAGAAGGAAATGACGTAAAATTACCTGGATAAATTTTCTGAAGGTAGAACAGAATTGATATTCCATCTTCATTTTTCTTGAGGAGTTCAGCCATGCTATAAAGCACGATCTCAGAATAATATGGAGTGAAAACACTGCACAAACAAAAAGAAAAGATAAGCACTGACAAAATAAGGGCAATAATTTCATCCAGAGAAAAGATATACCTGAAGGATAACATCTCCCGAACTGGCTTTGCAACAGGCATCTTCATAAAAAGTGAGTTTGTGAAAAACTGTAACCGTCGCCTGGCCTCGAGGTTTTTAGGAATGCTTGAGGCAGACTCTTTGATAGTCAGCAGTGAATACAATCTTCTGACTTGCATTTTCTGCATGCAATCAAAGGTTAAAAAATTCGAAGGTAAGTTATTTCCGCAGTAATATAGAAAAATATGATTGGAGCATACTAAATCTGTATTCTTCGGCCATTTCAGCTTCTCAAACAAATGCCCTTCATTCCTAGCTTTGGTCAGTAAACTCCAGGTTTCATAATTCTCCCTATACAAAAAAGAAAAGAAAAATCAAAATTAATTCTCCCTGATGCAGGCAAGCAGGAAAACAGTATTCAAAAATCAATGTATGCATGCAACAGCAGTTGTGACAAACCTCATATTTATAGGAATGACATCAAGTCGCATAACATCATACAGATCCTGAATGGCCCTAACAGCACCCCTTTCCAGTTCAGGTGTTTCAGTTTCTCTCTGTAAGATGTCAATATAAGAATAAGTTCAGATTTCAACAGCATGTTAAAATTCCATATGTAAGGCACCAAATACACGAACGCATGCTTTGTGCTCACACCCACACACAAATAGATTGATAGATATATAACACATGCATAAGCCAAATTCATTCACCAGAACAAAGTGATCAAATAAATCCCGTAACAGCAACTAATGCACATGAGCAGTTTCCCTTCTAACAGATTCAATTTATTACAAAATTGGGTCAACATAGGTCAAATTTCTACAAGGCTATAACATTATGCCCACCCAAGACAACCTATTGTAAAAGTATCGAGTTGAGCATGGTCAATGAAAAGTTCTGGTATATCTATCTAAAATCCTACTCCAAAATTTCCCAGACACCTTACTATTCAAAAATAATTGTGAAGCAGAGAGAATTTATTGATCCAAATATTAGTGATGTAAATGTCAAAGTAGAGAGAACGGTGTTTATGTAGATCAAGTAGCTTCCAAGAGAAGCTAAGAGACTAACTGATAACCAACAGATGTCAAGCTAACTGACCAACACACACTATCAGACACTAACTGGTATACACTATTAGAAACCAACTTTAGAGATTCGTTTATTACCTTTTTTTTTTCAAGCAATGAAGATATCTGGGTTGGTGTGTGTAGAGCTGAGATATAATCTGACTAACTTTATTTATATTGTAACTTAGCTTAGGTTAAAACTATTATGTATGAGTGGTAGAATAGATTCATCATAGGCTAAGTAAACTTTATTGGAAAGCTGTTTTTTGGTAGTCTCTTTCTGTACCTAGGATTACTTGTCTTTTGCTCTTTCCTTTCTCATTATTGTATCACAGATCTATTGTATATAAATATAACCCACCTAAGGGAGACCTTTTCCAGCTCTCAAAATATATTTTATTTTGTTCTTTATTTTCTAGTATGAGAATACAGTGGAGGGATTTGGCTAGGACTCTTGCTTCAAGCATCCGGAACATAAAGAGAGACTTTACTTCGGCAGCCACAAACCAAAGGGGCGTAGTATTGTTAGGTGTCTCTATGCATGAAATTTTTTATTAGCATTTGTAAGTAACTTAATGAGGAAGTTGCAATAGCAGATATAACTAGAAACATTACAGACTTTCAAATGAAAGAGCGGAGAGGAAGAGATATCTTGTCATTAGGAAATGAAATGAGGGTTTTTAGGCACTGGGAGGTGCACACCTCAATGTTATGCAGTGTGTCTTACTTTGTAAATACGGGAGTTTTTACATATTCTATCTATTAAAGTTACCAAGTTTCTATCAGACATGTTCCACTGGGGTTGTTAAAATCACACCAATAGTATCCTAATTCAAGACAATTTATCAAATGTAAAATCATTTTCAACCACAAATAAATCACAGGTGAATTCTGAACTATTCCTGTATATTACAAATGGGAATCTGAGCTGTGCATTGTCTAATTATTGCACAATTAGGTTGCATCCAAACCAGGGTTGATTCACATGACTATTATTCTGGCGTGGGTATGCATTTTACTTTATGAAATTAGAGGGAAAGTGAAGAGATCCCTCCCTCCAATGGCTCAAGTAAGATTACTTCATAGGCTCATTCGATCATGTGATACAAGAACATGCATACGATTTCTTATTATTATTATATTTTTTATGGGTATTTTCAAATAGTAAATATATACATTCTACAAAATCATAATTAGGAAACCAAAACTTACAAACGAGTATTTCCAAAGTATCCAACTGAAAATGTCAAGAAATAGAGCAAATTGTTCCTTCATATTAAAAACCACACATCAAGCTGAGTATTCGTAAATGGTATGTGTCGGAGATCACAAAATGACTAAAGATATGACCAAATTATAAGGGGGTGTAAGCATCACCTAAGTCAGTTTTATAAAATTGAGTTAGATTTAAAGTCCATTTTCTAAAATGATATCAAATCTATCCTAGCAAGATTTATTCAATTTATCGTACCACCTAGAAATATTTAGTCTCACCCCCCAAGATATCTAGTCTTTGACATGGAGGAATATGTTGAATATCCCACATCGATTAGAGATATATCAAAATTTTAGTATATAGTTGGGTGCAAATCTCAACTCTACAAAATTATAGTATAAAGGTCACATTCTAAGAGTCTGCAAAGCTGAATTTGTCCTTAACTAAGAATAATTGAAAATGTACGGAGTAGGAGGTACTGCATGAGTGTAAAAGTTCAAGTTTTCACCCATTTCTTTTAGCACTTTGAAGAACAAGACTAAGCTTCTATGTGAAACTCAAATTTCACGAGATGTTCTACGTTTGCATATTTCTGATTAAAAATTGACTAAATAAACCAACGCAAGAAGCACAACACCCCACAATCACACTCAACAATCAAACATCTGAACAAGACCATAGACCCATTTTACAAATATTAGTAAAACGAAAGACATACAAGAGTTTATTAGAAAGTAGAAAAGAATACAAGAAAAAACAGGGAGAATATGCCAAACTATAACTATACTAAATAGGAATGGACACAAACCAGGATCCCCATCAATGCAGTTACTCTTGATATCACAAGAGCTAACTTATGTAGATTGATGTCCAGATGAATACTCCTCTTTGTGATACTAGAATTAATATCATCATATATCCTTTCAACCCTAGTAAAATGGAACAATTGTAAAGAAACAAGATATCAAATACCATAAATTAGGTTTACCATTTAGAGGAAACATAGCGTGATGCACTACACTATTATAACTAATACTTACCACTTCCTTCCCACATCATCTAGTATTTCTATCAAAATGAATTTAATAGCATAGTAACACTCTTGAACGGCATACATCATATAATCATCCCGGGAAATCCTATCCCAAAGCTCATCTTGGGTATCTTTACTCTCAACAGCAATATCCCTAGCCAAAAATATCTACACAATCATGCAAAAAGAAAAATTAATGAATATTAACAAAATGAAGACATAGGAGAATAAAATCAGTTAATCAGAAAGAAACAACAAACATAAATACACTGAATTATCCAAATATAACTGAATTACCTTGCTTGACAGTAGAAAAAGTGGCCACTGAACCATTGGAAGATCCCCAGAATTCTTAGGCATTAAAAGCAACTCCATTTCGCTGACAGCAAAGAAAGCATGACCATGCAGGTATTAAGTATGAAGTGAAGAAAAGGTATAAACTGAGCTAAAAAAATGTACAGCAGTTTCTATTACTAACAAGTTTGTCACATAATCCTCCTCCCTTAGATTTCTAATGATCTCATTCCAAAAGGGGGCAAACCGAGCAGCATCAACCTTGCTATTCTCCACAACCTTTAGATGAAAAATAATTTAATATAAGTAATCAAAATGAGACCAGTGTACTGTAATCTTCCCATCAAGAAGTTTCTTAATCGAGAGTTAGTGCACAGGTATCAAGCAAATAAATACATGGATTTAAACTTATTCCTTTGTCCTAGCAAAACACTGACCTGAACAGAAGACTGATGGGAACTCCTGAAAACATAATATTGAGGAAAAATTATATAAGCTTACTATTCAAGGAGCAAAACTGAAAGAAGAGAGGATATATTCTGATATAGCTACAATACAGGTAGTAGAACACATACACATAGCCATCTTCCAAATACAGAACTAAATCACAAAACAGGAAAAGTAGCATTTCACGAGCAGCACCTGTTGGTTAGAGGAACGTGAAGTGTGCCCATAAAAGCTCCAGGAAACTGCTCAAAAAGTTTGTGCACTGCCTCCAATGACCTAATCTGGTGAGCACATACATACCGCAACAAATTTAATATGCCAACTAATCTTCGTTTCTAAATTTTACAGGACAGGACTAGCAACAGGTGGAAAGATATAAATAATAGCATACTATCAAGAAGATTTGCAGTTGGACAACTATAACAACTTAAAAAAGACTACTTACCTCTCCCAGTCTATCTCTTGCACCCAGCAAGAATCCCCAGACAGCCGATACAAGTGTGTAAAACACATGAATATCAAGAAGATAAATCTGAAAGAATGAGAATAAACAAATTGGAAACGGAAACCAAAACACTCAAAAACATAGGGGAAAGCAATTTTGCATTACAGTTAAATTGAAGGGAACAAATATAAACTACGGAATAGGACAGAGGTTTCAAGAAATCAATTTCCAGTGTCACATTGCTGCTGAATCAATCATTTCCAGTCTTCATTTCTTGAAAAGATCCTAGAGTACTCAAGCCAAGACTGTAATACAAGCCTCTTTCATTGGTGTTATAAAAGCTATATGGACAACCAAAAACAAGATCTGCTTTGATAATCATACACTAACAATATCCTATGACAGTTAAAAACATGATTTGTATTGAGTTTAATCAGGATGGTAATTGTTATACTGGTTCTATGAAATCCAACAAACAAGACCTCATATTCTTAAAAGTTTTGTAATAAATATACATCCTAGAAAGGTGGCCCTATGTTCCTGTCTTTTGGCTTCCTCCTACTTGTCATTGGTTTAAATGCAGAACTGATGAGCAATTAAGCCTTATCCTGGTGTATGTAGTCGTGGGGGTAATTTTAGAGATCATCATGCTTCCATTGTGGTTTGCTTCTCTTCATATATTGGTGTTCATAATGCCTTGTATGTTGAGGTGATGGGAGTGATTTTGGCTATGAAAGCTACTATCTCCAAAGGCTGCACTAAACTTTGGATTGAGTATGATTCTCAACTTGTTAATCATGCTTGGTCCAATACTTCTATTATTCCTTCGGATCTTCAGAGTATATGGATGAAATATTTACTAAATTGTAATACCACATGCATTCACTTTTCGCATACTTTTAGAGACAATAATCAATGTGTTGATAAAACTTGTTGAGTTTGACACAAAAGCTCAAGGTTACACTTGATGGGAAAATGTTCCTAGCTTCATTTGTCCTAGATTTTTTAGTGATAATTTTGTTCTACCCTTTTATAGGGATAGGCATTAGTGGGTCAGCTGTGCTCCCCCCACTATTTTTTGTGTTTTCCTCTTATTTATGATAAACTGAGGTGCTGCATATGATTGATGCTGTTTGTGGTGCCAACATACACAATTATGCCAATAGGAGACCATTCTATGTTTTTCCAACCACCAAAAAGCTTATATAGTGTGTTGACTAATAAATCAGTGAAACACCTGAAGATATCTTTTTTAAAGTGCTCACAAAAGAGCTTTTCGCTGAAAAACTTCTTTTGAATTCAAATAAAGCTAATCCAAACACACTATCAGACTGCATAACAGAAACTCAGTTCCTGCATAATCAAAACATGCTATATTAACAACCCTGCAACTTCACAACACAATTTCAGCCCTTGTCAGACATATTTCCCAATTGAGTAAGAGTGGTTAAAAGGACTAAGATATGCTCCTGTTATCTTAAAATAATTGAAGAAGGGGGTGGGAGGTAAAAAATCAATGGCAATGTACTCACAGCAATCACAGGAGCCCATACGCTAGCAACGGTCAAAGCATTATGATTATCTGCAACAGTAAAAGCATTTTGATAACTAATAATATCAAAGGAAAGACAGAAAAGACAATGACCACAGCAATCACACCAATGCTTACTTTTGGAGACAAAATCATGCCAAGAGTAAACTATATTAGTCTCTTTTATAATATCCCTTGTAGGGCCCACCAGTGGCCGGATCTACAAACCACAAAAATATGACAATCAAAATATACAAACATATGAGCTCACAGGTTTATGTATCTTCATACACACATGAACAAATTTGTCTAATTCCATATGTATCCACAAATACAAGAGCAGAACTAATGTATGTATCACCAACCTGAAGAAAGTAAGCAAACGCAAATTTTGCACTCAAAATAACAAGCCAAAAAAACATATACCTGAGAAAAAAAAGAAAGGTATCTAATCAGTGGATCTATGCAACTTCAGCATGTAAAATTAATTATAAAGCACACAATTCTTAACTCGTCAATATTTAAAAGAATGAATATATCAACAACTTTAATGTAAGAACCTTGTTTTTACAACATGTATTAGAAATTTAAAAATTAGAAAAAAGACAAAGTCTAGGGTATACTTTATGAAATCAGCACTCCTTTCATACATTCCCCGTCCCACATAATGCCGTTCCTTTATAAGTGAACAGAAAAACAACAATAAATACAAACACATCAATCAGCATAATTCCACATTATACAGAACAAACAAAACTAAATGAAGTAATATAATTAGCAACAACTGAAGACATAATAAACCTGGCGTAACCACTTCACAAGCCGAATAAAAGACCACTGATCACATTGATTTGTTAGACGATGACATGCTGGTATCCGCATGAGGAAACTAATAAAAAATTGGACACCAGCATAAATCCCTATGATAATTACATACAATCTGAAAACAACTGAGTTTCCATTTGCTTTACTCTCTTCCTGGAGTGCTTTTCTGCAGTCAAGCACAAACAGAAGGAAATGTAGAATTACTTACAAATTGAAAAAAAAAAAAAACTGACGAAAGGATGAGGATGCATAACAGAAGAAGGCATATACATACACATAAATGAAACTTAAGAAAACTGAAGCACCGCTGAACCAAAGAAAACGTAAAAAAATTCTAGTGATGGCTGTGCGTCTTGTCGTTGAATATGCACCGTACATCATGAAAATGTCCAGAACACCTAAAAAAGAAATGAAAAATTGAAAATATAGATAAATGATGACAAGAAAATACATCAAGAAAGACATAGGAGATAAATACATACTTTCAAAAAATTTCATCACAAAAAATGTAGGTCCAAGACTAAGAACCTCTCGCAAAGTCTTGCCATTGAACTTTTCATCATTGAATGCAACGATGGCTAGGCCCTGAAAAAATAAGTAACATGCAGACGAAAAAACTAAATGCCAGTTAAGATTACATAACTTACAAGTCTGAGGAGAAAGAAAGCAGAATTCAGTGCTAAAAACAGCAGATTGAACAGCAAGTATTTTCCAAAATTTAATGACTATATAAGAATAAATTCAAGTACAAACCTGAAACATCATGAAAAGAAAGATCCACAATCGGTGGAAGCTATGATAAAGATGAAAAAAAGTTCGATGTTCCACAAAAGATGTTTTTCCCTGATGCCTGCTGCTGCCAGAAATAAGCATTTTCTGCATTATACAATAAAGAATAGATAAGAAACAAAGGACATCGACCAAAAAAATATCAAATAAGATACTCAGTTTATCAATAACTCCATAAGACATTATGATGCATCATATATGGATTATTCTCAGACATTTCAGTAAGGCTGTCTTCAGAGCCAACCTATATCATATTCTTTATGATACGTGTTTTCCAATCACAATGAAATATTAGTTCTTTGAAGTCCTTAACCCAACATCCCTAGATATGAACAATCCATTGCTATAGTCAATCAGTTTTAGTATAACAGCCGATCCAAACCTCTGTGTCTGGCTAACAGTAGAATACTGAACATAACTAGCTGCTATTCATTAAAAAATAAGAACAAAAATAGGTAAATCATTCAGAGAAACTGACAGAAAATAAATGTGAAATGTATCGAACGGTAAAAATGAATTGATAACACAAAGAGAGCTTTGAACTCCGTCATTTATACAGAGAAATTAGCTTAGGCTACCAGATACACCTACACCAAACCAGCTGTCATTACAGAACGACAACTGGCTATGCACTAACATGGCTGCCTTTTAATTAATTAATGCCACCACAATGCACATCACTATGAATATCAATATCCAACATGAGTGCTATACAAAGAAACTGCATTGCATAATGTAATTAGAAGAGAATCCAACATAATTGTTATAGAAAGAAAAGTATATTCATTTGAATATGTACATTCTGAAGAGTTAGTAATTTTGTTACAGAATCCTATATGTGGATCAGAAAATTACTAAAATGTAGACAAGTAATAACTAAGATGATTAGTCAGTTACAACTAAAAACAGGAAAACACAACAGTAAGTTACAACTGAAAACAGAAAAACACAACAGTAAGTTACAACTGAAAACAGAAAAACACAACGGTAAGTTACAACTGAAAACAGAAAAACACAACAGTAAGTTACAACTGAAAACAAAATCACAACATTAAGTTACAACTGATAACAAACAGAAAAGAGAAATATGTCTAACAATTGTAGACAAAACAAACCTTTGATCTGGGAAGAGGCTTTTGGAAAAAAGGAGAAGTTGTTCGCCAAGGCCAACTAAGGTCAAAGCACTTGAGTGACCTTAAGAAGGGAGGGGAATCAGTAAACATAATAAAATAAAAGTGCAATGACCAAAAATGGTTATCAAATAACTTATACCAAAAATACTCGTTAAAATCATCATAATTTCTCCAGGAGGAATGGGGTGCTTTCCCATTATCATTGTTTGCAGCTTCCTGAAGTCCACAAAAATAAATGCGGAATTCATATTTTGAAACCAAAAGGATACACTAACACATGCATTTCACCATTTAGACACCGCTAACCAAAGATTAGTACATTAAATTAATCCAACAGAGAATAGATTTATCATCAAATAAAGGGCAAAAATGATGTTTAAATATATGTCATTTGAACATTGAGAAACCAATTAAACTCAAATTTTGTATAGGAGTAATTTGCTGCCTTGTGGATCTTTGGAGGACTATGTCAATCATTATGTACAAAATGAAGGTAACATAATATGATATCTCACAATATTCTAATTAAATGACCACAATAAATGGCTGACACTGCCATAGTAATCATTTAGACAAATCACTTAACATAACCAACTTATTATTTCAGACAATCAGAAAGATCCCATTACATAACATGAGGATTTATTATTAGTATTCATTACTTCTTAAAGAACATTAGGAAGAGACTGATATTCACACAAAAAAAACATTATCAAAATTAAAATTTTGCCTATATATTTAAGTTCTGTTTTCTATGTAATGTTCTTATAAAACTCAGCCCAATCAAACACGTTTTCAAACCTGTTTCCACATATATTAAAAAAGAAAACAGGGAACACACAATCCAAACACACTCAAAGACTTGGCATTTATTTCCAATTTATATACACACGTCTTGGAGCAGTTAGACAATTTTTCCCCAAGGAAAAACATTTTCTTGTTTATGACATTAACATAAGCCAAACTAATCTAAGATTGGTGTCATCAGCTACTTTTGATGGATGAGATTATAGCCGAATAATTGGTGAAACTTACTGCGGAAACAATGTCATACAGAGGAAAGATAACATTATCAAGAAATGAGACACCGTCCACAGAATCAGAAGTACAACTATTAGCTGGCTGTGCAATATGCTGTCTTAATATTTCATCCATCTCTCTAGCCATCTGCATATCATATTCGTAATAAAAATCTTAAACAATCAAAAGAATAAAAAAAGCAAAAGCAACACATAAACGGAAAATTTAGGCACAAAAAGAACAAAATGTATTGCAGTATACCAAAATAATCACAAACGTGAACACATCAGTTAAAATAAATACAAATTATTCTAGAGAATCATTCAAAAATTTCTGAAACATTTTCTTAAGGTGAATTGCGAAAAAAAACCCTTTATACAGGATGCAGCTTTTGTTTTAAGTTATCAAAAACAAAACATTTTTTCTTTTTAAGATTTTACTTTAGTCATGAACACACAATTTTTGTAAATTTTGTTAAACATATCTTTCAACTAAGAAAACCTTTATTTGATTCAGAGAATATTAATATTAGGAATAAGAATGTTTGCCTCCAACAATAACTTATATGAGTGAGTGTTAGGACACAACATAGTTTAATCTTGGAAGTTCTTAAGAAGTGAATTTTAAGCCTACTCAACCTTACAAAAAAGGACTTGTAAATGAGGTTTGCACCCACTTATATACTATGAAAAGTCATCATCACTAGTTGATATGGGATCTCCATCATACCCCCTTCGCGCCCGATAATAGATGACACGATACATCCAAACAAGCTCTTGGTAAGATAAGCTCTAAATAGCTCTAATACCATCTTAAGAAGTGGACTTTAAGCCTAACTTAAAGAGAGTTTCGATAGGTTGCTCTTCAACGATGGTCTCTTAATCAACTAGATGTCAAAAATGACTTTCTTAATGGGGATTTGTGTGAAGAAATTTATATGGAGAAACCTCTCAGCTTTGTTTCTCATGGGAAGTCTTCTAGATTGGTATGTCGTCTCAGCAAATCCTTATATGCCCTCAAGCAGTCTACTAGGGATTGGTTTGGGAAATTTATTCATATTATCAAGTTTATTATGTGATTAGTGTCAGTTAGGGAAACACATTCATAATTCTTTTCCTAGTAATGTCTCACAACGGGCTTCATCCCCTTTCGCCTTAGTTCACTCATTGATCACAAAAAGGATAAAAATGTTTCTCACCTTCTCTTAACAGCTATTTTATTTTAGCATATGTCACCTTCCGTAAGTCTTCCCTTTACTTCAAGACTTTTCATTTTCCTCCTAGTGTCTCCATCTAATGAAGTTAATATGCATGTTATTGGACAATATACAGAGTTTTTCCAACATATCTACTTTTACATGAGGATTTGAGGTTAATAAAAAAATACCTATTATAGTTCAATAAACTTTAACCTCAAGCAAAATCTTCAAAAGCACAAATAAAAAAGTGCTGACTCAAACTTGTTCAATAAACTTACATGATGGAATATGTAGCACAAGCATTCTGCAAGAAATCTGATATTTGCGGCTTCACCCCATATTAGGAAGTACAAAGAAACATATAATATTTTTTTCTCTTTACTAAGAGCCTCCAAACTGAACAAGAACCATTAGACACCCTCATTTAATCTTAACAATCATAGACTGGTAAATATCAATTAAATTTAAAACAAAATCGGGATAATAACAGTACCTGCTCCAAACAGGCTGAATGCGTAAATAACTACACCAGTTAATATAATTCTGAAGGGACTTGAGGAATACAGCCTGCACAGCAGCTTCATCCAATTTCTGGAATCATAACAAAAATATGAGTAAGGAAAAGAGACATACAAAAAATGCATGTCAACATCTGGGTGACAAATCTGTTAATAAAAATATTAACAAACTGAATTGCTAATCCTAATTGCACATATTATTGTTAGTCATTTAACAACTTTCCTTATCAATTTATTTGAAGAGAAACTTTTCCCTTCGTTAAACCATTTGTAGGTCTAATGTTCAAATATTTCAACTAACACTAACACCCCATATTTTAGTCATATTGCGACTATTACCCCCTCCAATGTTTTTTGTTAATTCGAGCCCTATGTTAAATGACGGTACTGACTTAATGTTGAATGACCAAACTACCCTATTCTACCAAATTTCCATTCTCATCCTCGAAGATATTGATAATGTCTGTAAAAAATAGCCCGTTACCCACCCTGATACATGCAGGTATCGTAGACACATAAAGTTACTTGATAAAAAAAATTGTAATTTAAAAATTATTCTTTATAATACTTTGAGCCACATATTTCAAATAGTGTTGCTTCGATTTTGATTTGGAAATTCTTTAAAAAAACTCTGAACTAAACTAATCCAAAACAATAAAAATTGATAGGTTCAAATTTTATATTTTCCCAAATCCAGTCTAAACGAGCTATGAACATCTTTATATGCATTCCGAAAATATTATTTATCAATTTCTCACAGCCCTCAAAACAAGAAACTGATCATACTAATATTCACCGTGGGGTTAAAACATTTTGAGGCCCACCACCCATATTTTTCAATACAACAGTATAACATAAAAAATCCTCACACTTGAAAATAAAAAATAAATACTTACAGGTTCAGCTTCATCTGGTATTCTAAGACGAGATTGCTCATTTGCAAGCAGGTGAACTATGTTTTCATGCTGATTAGCTACATTATCTTTCTGGAAACATGTTATTATCATTAGCAACAGAGAAAAAGGACTTGGCAAGAATACAATTGTTTACTTCAGACAATTAAGAGAATAAAAGTCCGAAAGTCAAACTACGAAAAATTATTAGTTTTGGCAGTATCAATTAAATAATTTAAATTTACACTTGAGCACAAAATAATTTAGTTTGAGAACCCAACAAATATTTTGCACAATCAAAAGTATCACACTAATCTTGACTTCAAACATGGAAATCATGGTATACAGACCTGAAATCCAAAAATACACTGCAAAAAATCGAACACGTTGGTGCTCCTTGATGGAGGGATGAAATAGCCCCTGGGCAACTCTGGCAAGCCATCGAAATACTTCAAAGCTGAAACTGCTGCTTGCACCTAACAATAATTTTTTTCAGGTAAAAAAGTAAACCTGACCTGAATAGTTAAAAATTTTGAATGTCAAAGTCACTCACCTCAGGTAAAAGAACAATAGCATTTGTTGAAGAAGAAGTGTCTAAGGGGATGATGTTGTATGCAATCAGATCCTCTGTCAATGCGGAATCTGAGTCCATAACCCGCTTCAGCTGTACAAAAACACAAATGAATAGATAGCTGAACTTCAGAAATTATTCCATTGTGATTGCATGGGAAATCGAAAAGTAATAACATACATCCAAGGTCCAAACTCACCTACACAACCATTTTACCTCATTTCTTATTATGAAGCCAATTACATCCAGAGAAAAAGAAACAAAAACAATAGGAAAAAAATGCAAATGAAATCAGATAATACTAAGCCCAACAAATTCTAGTCCCACACTCAAAAAATACACTAAAAATAAATATATACAAAAGAAAATTCTAACACCATAAACATTGCCTTTCTTCATAAAGCAACTTCAACTCCATTCCAAAATCCTTTAACCATGCAATAATAGTAGAAGACTCGTCCTTACTACAGTGCTGTATCGTAACAGATGCTCATATTTATCCTAATGCAGTAGAAACATACTCATTGGTACAAGAATAATTTTAACTGGAAAAGAAATTGCATGACACCGCCATGTCAACTTAATAAACCCACACACCCATCCCCCAAACAGAAACCCAGTTTGATAACAATAAAAATTCTGAAGCAGTTATCTACTGGACAACATCAAAATATCTTATATTCAAGGGATCAAACAATATTAAGAAAACAGTAACAAGTAACAGTAAAAAAGAAAGAAGGTAAGAAAACAAATTAAAAAAATAACAATTAAGAGGTGATAAAAGATCATAAATTCTAATACAAAGTTAAGCAAAATAGAAAGTCCATAAAAAAGTTCTGCAAAAGGACCTGTCTCACAATTTACTATTATTTTCACTTTATGTATAAAAGTGAATTATTGCAAAGTAAAAAAATATTGACAAAAATGAGAACTCTCACAAGTGCCAACCAACTAAGTAGATCATAATAAACAACAAAGGCTCCCTAAAAAAGATAATCCATAAAAGTACATAAAAGCATGAATATGTTAGTTTATAATATTAAGAGTGCCAAGAAAGCATGAACACAACCTCAGCAGGAATTTCTTCACTCAGCTGCTCAAGTACTGTTCCCAAAACCTTTAAGGTGGCAAAAACCCTTTTCCTCTTCACGGTCTTGCGCTCCAACCTGTATTCAGTAGAAAACGCTTAATGAGAAAGCAGTATGCATAACCAAAAAAAATCATGTTGCATATGTAAATTAAAATCCATGCGAGAAATCAGAAATCATTAATTAGACAAGTCCGTGAACAAAGTTTATGTAATTAACTGTTTTTTTGTGAAACAATGAAATTTTCATACAAAAAGAAAGAGAACAAAAAGAGGTGGAACAGTTGTTAATAATTTTGAGTGTGTATTCTTGAGTAAAAGCTTTGATTGTTCCAGATTCAAACAACCTTTTTAAATAATCATTATAGTGCCACCAAAATATATAACATAGTGATAAGATGGACCTAAAGAGGCCCAAAATAAATAAAATCAAATGTTTTAAAGATTTAATAGGATGGTCTTAGAAGATTAAAAATAATATTAGAGTATTATTTAGTTTATATTTAATTGCCTGAAGTTTGAATATCACACTTGTACCATCGTTATTAAGTTGTTGGTATCTTGGCCTAAATCTCGTGCCTTTGAGAACTTGGTCAGTTCTCTAAGTGTAAGTATGAAAGAATTGTCTTAAAAAATCGACTTTATGTCAAACTCACCCACACAAAACCAATTTACAAGATAAGATTTACACCCACTTATATATTATAATTTGTTCATATTTTAATTAATTTTATATATTATAATTTGTTCATATTTTAATTAATGTAGGATCTCCAACACAACCCCTCATATGGAGGAATGAACATCACAAGAATGAGGCTAGATATTTGTCAGTGGTCCAATAATAGCAATTCGACAACAGGTGACACAATAGGCCCAACAAATCTTGCTAGGATAGACTCTAACACCATCTTAAATAGTGGATTTTACAAATCTAACTCAATCTTACAAAACCGGCTTGAGAGGTGAGGGTTGGACCTACTTATATACTATAGTTTGTTCATATTGACAATGTAGGATCTCCAAAAGATAACATAGCTCTTGAAGAGGATAAGTCTAGCTTATATAGATGAGAACTTTGCCACAAGGAATCATCAAGAAAGGGTGAAGCAACATCATCTAGCGGATTGGTAGCCTTGAAGAATGACAGAAAAGTTGAACAAATACCCTTAATTATTTTAATTAAACAATAAATGCTATGAATTATCTCTTACGATGTTATGAAATGAAGATTAGAAAATTGAAGATTTTAGTTTTAAATATTTAAACCCCACTACCAATATTCTCTCTTCACATTAACCATTTAAGGGTGATTTTGAAAAAAATATTACAAATGAAGACAAATTAAATGATACCAACTAAATTAACCAACTTTGGTAAAGATGCAGATTAGTTAAATTGTTAAAAGTCTTGTATTTAGGAACAAAGGGAGAAGTTTCAATTCAGTTGTACTTTCTCTCTAATCTCTCCATGACCTCTATCAAAACTAATTAAATTTTATTGCAAATAACAATCAACTTTATCCACATGGGTGGCGAAAAGGAATCTGAAAAACCAAACAATCAGACACATTCTTAACTTATTTTGAGGCATGTGATACCACAACAGGAAGGGGAAAGAGGAAGCAATAACCCAAATCAGTATTATGCCATTTTCTCAGTCAAAATCATTGCTATGCCATTTTCTCATTCAAAATCAGTGTTATGCCATTTTCTGT
Organism: Phaseolus vulgaris; assembly: GCF_051622355.1. Classification (NCBI taxonomy): domain Eukaryota; kingdom Viridiplantae; phylum Streptophyta; class Magnoliopsida; order Fabales; family Fabaceae; genus Phaseolus; species Phaseolus vulgaris. The sequence continues at coordinate 743,104 of NC_143504.1, forward strand.
GTCAAAATAAGTGTTATGCCATTTTCTAAGTCAAAATACATACTCGCCAAGATCCCGGCTAAAAGCACCAGATTCCCTCAACTTCGTTTCTTCCTCACGTAATTTATCCACATTATTCTTCTCTCTGTAAATTCTGTAGAACTCTTGTAACCGAGCTACATCCTGACTTCTATCTATGGTTCCAGCTTCTCTTTTAGCCAGCTTTTGCTGAAAATATAGACAAATAACATAGATTATGAAAAACTATACCAGAACATAAAATGAGGAAAGCAATTCACTACAGTGAAGAAACAAAAAAAGGACAGTGAAAATTTTAGAAATAAATGGAGAAAAAAAATTGTATATCATAAAATGATAGTCTACCTAAAGAGTGCATGTCCAAAATTATCTTACATTCTGCTAGAACTGACAGCTGTAAGTTAGAGCTACAACACAGTTGTAACAGATCTCTGTTGAGAATATACTCAAAGCAAGATTTCAATTTCAGTTTCAGTTTTTTTTTAATTTAGTCCATGTTTTTCATCTCTCCTCTTCAATATTTGGTCACCTAACAACCATCCCTCTGCCTGATTCCCTGACTCGGGTGCTTTATCAACATAATATTCGGTAGTTTGGCTCATCTAAATGTCCTGACTAAATTTACATTTGAATTTGCATATTCAATAGTTTTGCATATTTCTTCCTCTGGTTCCCTTTCATACTTTCACTCCCCTCTAAATTATAATGCTTCACTATGTTTTACATAATTTACTTTGTGTATGTACTTTGTATAAAAACCCAACAAGTGATAAGGTCCAGAGCAATAAACTAGTAGTAGTTGTAGTTAAACATATTCCAGCTCAAGATCAATGACCAAGCCACTATCTCTGCCATTTCTATGGATGAACTCTTCTTTGTCAAAGATAAAGTCCCGAGCAAGCAACTAGTAGCAGTAGTTCAACATATTCCAGCTCAAGATCAATGACCAACCCACTATCTCCTAACAGAATTCACTTTCTAAGGAACAAACTCAAACGTGTTTGAACTCCATACTTTGGCTTATGGCTCACCCACCTTCAATGCGAGGGGTTAAATGATGTAATCAATTAATGTTGAAAAGCCATCTTACTTGGGGTCATTCCTAGCTTGCCATAGTTGTGGCTTCCGTAGGGGCTGCCTTATTTGCAGTCACAAAGGTGAAGGTTTAGTCCCATATTGACTAGAGATACAGTTTAAATAAGCATTGTAAGGCTTGGTTAATTCTCACCTTACAAGTTAATTTTGTGGTATTGAGCTAGACCCTAAAGAAATTCTTAATTTATTAAAATTAATCTAGCTTTGCCAACTGGCTATACCTGTTTCCAGTTTCCTAGTAATACAAATTACTGTAGCTATAAAAACCCTGATGTAAACAATCTCTAAGTGAGTGGAAGAAACATAAACTTTTCGCTCCTTCAATTACTACTTTTGTCTCGAATTCTGAAATATACATTTGAAATTTAGAAAAAATAATATGGAAGCTAGATCTAAAGCTCTGGTAACACTGCAAGATACAGTAGCAATAGGCATATAATAATTATTAAAATGGTGGTAAGGTGAAGTCCACAGCAAATTCAAATACAAGTCATGCAATAAATAAATAGAGCCCAATATGATATGAACTTTCCAAAAAAACTGGCATTAACAGGCCATACAACAAAATTTTAGCATACCAATCAAGCACCACAGAATCACAGACAAAAAAAAACAGACATGCACAAGTCAAGTATTCCAAGCACAAGTTTGTTTTTTTTACACATAAATCTAGACTAAAAGCCATACCTTGATGACAGACATCAAACCAGTCTTGAATTGTAAGACACCCCGGCCTTCACTGTTAGGATCCAAATTTTGAGATAAAGAATATGCATGCTCGCATACTGCAGAAAAATAAGAATGGTTAAGTTTGTCACAGAGAGAAAAATATGTTCCCTAAGGTATTTTCCCATTTTTCACCTTTCAAGTTTAACAATTTCCTATCATCCACCAAAGAAACCAGGGAGATAACATCAAACAGTAAAACTTCTAATGACTCAAAAACTATTATGTGGTGTAGCAAACAAGGCCCAGAGACCATATAATAGTTGTCTTTTTACACACAAAAAAAAAGCAGATAGAGCACATAAAATGAATTAGTATAATTCACCAAATAGTAACTGTTAAAGATATATAACTACTCTTTAAATTTTTACAATATTTGGTCTTTGAATGGTATACAAGCCTGACCAATGATGACGAATAATATGTCTGTTCAGAATTAAGTTTTAGCAGAAAGGAATTTGTTGAAGTTTTGTTCCTCAGAAAACTCCACACTGCCATACCTAGGGGAAGCCTTTTGTTTGACACAGTTGGGCTTGACAAAATAAATGCAAATGACATGCTGAAATGTAGTTCTCACTGATTTTTCCAACATGTGTATTATGAATAGATCAAGTTCAAAATTGGTAGAACACCTATATTTGTAATTGTAAGGTAGCTCCTTTCCTTTGAAACAATATTTTTGGTCATTTCTAGTAGTAGAATATTCCACGTACATTGCAGCATTGTCTGATGGACAAACAGTTATTGATAACTATAGTCAAGGTAAATACTGGGACAGAGTACATTTTATGCAATCCTTTGTTGTTTACACTATAATGAAATGGGTGCATCTTTAAGGGTGTCCCTAAACGCAAACACCCAAATCCTTATAGTCACACTATTTTCAAAAAGAACATTGAAGAAAGTTGGATGAAGAGCAAAATAAGAAGAAAACTAGAGGGCAATGAAAAAGTTTCGTGCTAAACTCATGTATAGGAAACAAAAAAATTAGAGGAAATAATTTACTCAGTCCAAGTATACCCATCTAGTCATTTCTCTCCTCTGGTGTGAATCCCCCTTTACTCTACTTGTGTCATTAAAGAAAATGATTATATTAAACCAAACATGTGGGTTCAACATTTCTTTATTTTTTACTTCTTTCTTTTTCTTCCAATCCAAACAATCTATTCTTTTTCTCTACTCTCCTACTTTCCTCTGTGGGTCCCTTATCCAAACATAATGTCAAATAAAGCATTTGCTTTCCCTCAAAGAAAAATATATATTATAAACTAGTTTTAATTACAATTCTACTATATTTAGTAATTAAGAAATAATATATTTTTTCTTATTTATCATCCTCTTTTTTCTTTTTTTATACAACATTTAGTATGCAGAGTTGTAATGTATTTAATACATCAGTAAAATGTTGTAATGGAAATTACTAAATTAATAAAGATAAACAAGGCAAAACAAAGGAAGATAAGACAAACAGACATATTCTTGAGACACTGGGATCATCTTCTTGAATTTCATCGGCAACTCTCAAAATTTCATCAATATCCCTGTTTTTGGCTAGTGCAGAAGGTACATTTCCAGCAATACCACCAACTGGTCGTCCATATGCATCATCACCAGTCCTTTCCCTCCGCAATGCAGCGCGGACTAACCGCTCCCAAAGTTCCTCAGCTCGAGACATTTTCTATTAATATAAGTGAAAACATACAGGTTAACATTAATAATTTACAGCACAAACGTAAAAGCCAGAAACCATTGTTGCATGAAAACGTAAGTACAATCAAAACAACCACCAATTTAAACAAGATAGATATTTTCTATAAGTAATGAGTATAAAATTCCTCACATACTATGGGAGAATAACTTTTCTTGAGGTTCCTTACTAGGAAAATAACATCTACCTAAAATCATGCGTTGCAAAGATAGAGCAAAAGAGAAGAAAGTTCACTTGATCCAACAGATAAACAAATAAACGAGTCAAAAGCTCACAATCATTGTCTAATTGTTAAACTTCAAAAGTTCACTTGTACAATCCAAAAATGTAGATTGAAGGATGCAAGAAGCCATGCAAAAACCGATTACGAAATGCATGCCACAAGGAATCTTGGCAAATTAAGAACTCGAGTGATGTTTAAAGTGCAGTACAGACTACAGAGTAACTAGCTCCAATAACCTTTACACTAAAGAGTCACAAAATTTTCACAGTACTTACTAACTTTTGAACTTAAAGGTTCAGAACAGCATCAAACGATAACAAGATGCTGATGAAAGAACTAATGAGAAGAGTTATCGGAACGAGTGGATCCACTTCAACCACAACCTACACAACCAAATCAGAAGCACCAGTAAACAATCCACAACAAGATAAATTCTCTTCCAAATTCAGTAAAAACATGATAACCGCCATTCCACATACAAACAAAAGATCACACGATTCAAACTGACAGAAACTACACTCTGATCGATACAAAAAGAGAAACACGAGATCGAAGAGTTTCCATTTCCGCACTAATCTGTTTCTCGGAAAAGCAAGAACAAATGGAATAGCAAAAATTAGCGAAGGAGAGAAAAGTGAGAAACCTGAAAAACCCTAGGTGTAGGGTTCCGAGTTGAAAAGGAGCTGAATCGCACTCTGATGAGTGAAAAGCGGTTTTTGTGCTTCGATGTTTTGAAAACAATTGAAGACAGAAGATTAAGAAAAGATAAAGAAAAGGAAAAGAAGTGTGCAACCGGATCTACCGGTCGTACTCAGACACAATAGCGTTTGGGTTAGGGTGTTTCAAACCAAACCAAACGCGGAATATGTAACTTAACAGGTAAGTAGCCGCGTGAAATCTTTTGTGTTTTAACGTATGTAGGAATCAGGCCGTTGGAATTAACACTGCATAACAACAAAAATAAATACTTTTATTTTTAGCTAGTTTTAATCTCTATCTACAAAACAAAAAGTCTTAATCTGTATTTTTAAAATTCAACTTAAATGTAGATATTGATGAGATGCACAGAATAATAAAAATGCTGTATAGCATAAATATTGGAAAAATGTAATTGGAAATTTGAACTTAAATACAGGTATTGATGGAATATCAGCTGTTCTTCTTGTTTAAGGTAAGAACTTATTGAGAGAGAGAAAAATTATGTAATAGAAGAACATGGTGTTATTTGCGGAGCTATAAGTTCTTTTTTATTGCATGTATTTATAAAGTGCTTTATTCCAGTAAGGATAAACTTGTGTTACACATGTTTGATATTTTTGGTTGCATGAAATTTTAAAAAAAATTGTTGTATGTATAAATGACGATCTTTAAATATACATAGAATCTCAAGATCACGTGTCATGTGTGAGTTTGAAACTTTTTCATTATGACTTACTTGAATGTGTATATTGTAACATTTAAATTTGATTTTCTAATTGACATTTTGAGGTATGATACAACAAATGAACAACACACATGAAAAGACATATATGTTGTTAGGATGTAAGAATAATGGTAACAACAATGTTTTATAGGCCACTGTTGTACTTGAAGTTGTGTCCAATGTGACATATGTGCAAAACTGTCTCACGATAAAAATATGAAGCAGTGTAAACTCATCGTTCAATGTGATTGTCATCTTAGCAATAGGAAGGTTAAATTGTTGGTGTTTCGGTTTCAACTATCCAAAAAGTCATATATCAACCCTTTATCAATCGTCTCACAACTGATGTTCCCTCTAGCATCGTCGTTGCCAAATTCCAACGTTAACCACCAGATAAATTAAACCAACCCCGCAAGCACCACTGATAGTAAACCTCAAACCCAACAACACTAAAATATTTTCCAAAAATGCTCATGTCGAACAACTTCTCTACCTTCATGGTTGACTTCCTTGCCCATTACAATGGAACCGATGTGGAGTTCTCACCTACCTCCGCTAAAGCCAAATACTAGGAGATTTGGTCAAGAAGTGTCTCGTCACGAATCGAATGGTAGTTAAGGTCACGTCCAGTGTCGGCGACTCCTTCATCAGAAACCGAAATCGTGATGACAGGGTAGACAACGACATAAATAGTTAGGAGCTCGATATTAGTAACAATTTTCTTTTTTCTTAAGTAACACAACTAAAATGATAGAAGCCAAAATTAAAATTGTGCAATTCATAATTTTTTTTTAAAAGACTTTTGTATTGTGCAATCTCTAAGACACTCTTTACTTGTACAATAGGATAAATTTTCAAATTCTAAAATTTAGAAAAACCTTTAAATTAGAAGAAAAAAGTGGAAGCTTTCATATTTGTGAGGATGGAGAAGGAAATACCTTCTTACATGTAATGAAGCTTATTTCTCTGTATGATGTTTAAGAGATCTCATTAACCGTGATTTTACTTTTCAATTATGTCATACATCGCGAGAAGGAAAACGCGTGTGTTGAAATCCTTGCCGAAATCGGTTGGTTTAATCAATCCTGAACGACGTTTTACGAAGGTTGAACCCTTGAATGCAGTCCTCCCCTGCAACTACCCCTTCTTTTCCTGTTTCTCTCTTTTTGGACCAAAAAAAATTATGCAAATGGAAGTTTCTCTTTCCACATAGGATGCGCAAGTTTGCTCCTTCTCTTATATTTCCTAGATGACATTATTAAAGAGATACTTCCCTCAAGACTACTAATCAGCAATGATACAATTAAATTAAAGAAATATTCAATACAAAAATAGCTGGTTTTTGAATAATTAAATCAAATAATATCTAAAAGCCAATTCAATTTTTGTGATTCTTTTATTTATAACAATTAGACTTAATCATACGTTTGTCTCAGACCAGTTTCTTTCTCAATTTTCCTCCCAATTTATTTTGTCATGCACATCCTTGTGCGTAAGTTAACTGTTTAATGTACCATTATAGAGCAGACGTTTCCAATGTCCTAAATTGTAGACATGGACTCTCGTTAATAGAACCACACAGCAACGTAAAACAGGGTGTTTCTCCCTGCACCCCAACAAATGGCTTCCTGCACCCCTTCATTCTCGGAAAAGACCACTTTATCTCTTTTTAAAAAGGACTTTCAGCTTCCCAGAATATTTCCAAAACAAACTTTCCATAACATATTTTATAAATTCCAGAAATTAAAAAAATATGTTCCAGAATTTCTGGACTTTCTATTCCAGAAACACCTTTTTTTGCCGAACCCTTATTCCAGAATCACACAAAATTATCAAGGATAATTCTGGTATTCCAAAGAATATAGGGGTGCAGGAAGAAATACCCCATAAATCCAGAAAACTTGCCTATTTAGGGCAAATTCTCCCTGCACCATATCAATTCCAACTGCACCCAATTTGCCATTGAAAAGGACGAAAATAACCTTAAATAAATGGAACTGAGTTTTGCATTCCCTGGTGCAGTTTCTGAAATTGAAATAACATGTACAAAATAATAAAATTAAAGCCTATGATGTATCCCGTTCCTACTTACAACATACGCTACTTAAATTAGTTACAAAATCGTTGCTGAAGCTGTTTCTGCAATCAAAGGAAATGTAGAGAAGCATATAATCAAGCTTTCGCGTAGACAAATTAAATTATTCCTTGTTGCGAGAAGAGCGCCCCTTCCTTTGACCTCCAAGAATACGAGAAATTTGCAATCCTCGACTGAAGGCTTGGTTGAACAACATTCGGGTCTGAAATTCTGAAACAAAAGGAAACCAAGCCAGGAAGGCAACAGGAGTGAACAAAAGCAAACCCATGACTATCTCATAACCACGAGCAAGAGTTTTTACTGATTCCCAGAATCCTGCTCGTCGAACTAGAGGCCTTAGTGCTTGCGCAATCTGCAAGAAAAGAAAAATGGGAATTCAAAAACCATAGTATACACCACTAGGAATCATTGCATAAATGTGCTTCGCTAAATTGATGCATATTATTTTTCATGTCATCGAGAGTTTACAAGTCCAAACTTTTTTCACCGGTAAATGAGCTCAGACTCTCTCGGCTCATAATCAGACATCAATATATGGTTGAGGATATAGCATATAACAGTTCAAAGAAAATGACGTTAGTATGGAGAAAAAATATAGGGCCTATTCACCTGTAGCATTCCCCAACCAGTTGGCATAAAGGCAAGAATGCAAACAACAATATCCTGGATTGTCATGTGAGGAAGTGCAATCAGGATGACTAGAACTGAGACAAAAGTTAAGAATATCAACCCCTTGATTAGCCGGAAGACAAGTTGAAATTCTGCACTGAATTTGCGTCTCCCAACTGACACTGTCTGAGACAAAACAGAAAAAGAAAATCAGAAAGAAGACATTAATTTTTACCCCAAGACTGAGCCTTTTGACATATAAAGAATTCTAACTTGGTTTACGTATTTGGGCAAGAAAGTGGACAAGCCTTTCGAGTTCACGTTAGATAACCCACCCAACCACACCGTCCACCAAGCAAAGAGTAATAATAATGAATGGGGCATAATATATTCATATTGAGAAGTCATAAATCACATGAACAATTTTAACTCGCCCAAGATACAAAGTAGCTTGCTACTAACCTTCATCACAAATAATATCAGAAAGATCACCACCCACGATATGCCATAGACCTGTACAAAGAAAAGGATTTTGATTCAATATGCCAAATTATGAAAGAGGGATAAATAGTTGGAGAAAAAAGGGAACACAGGTGAAAGACTTGCCAGAACACTTTTCGTATTTTTCGTAAAGGTCAAGTGATAAACAAGACCATACTGATATATAAAAAAACGTGAAGACAACAATATCTCTGCAATGATTCCGCGGATTCCTGAATATTGGAGATGCTCTTGTTCCTCCTCCCACCAGGATTCCCAACTTTTTTCAGGTGTTACACCTATACCACCTTGGATGCTAATCCATTTATTCCAATCAGTCCAATCATCAACAATCTTTTGCCACTCAAACCCAGATGGATTGAACAAGAAGGGAGCATATAGCCAGGTGCCAACCATAAACCACATTGGTATAGTAATCATTAGATATGCAACCCCACTTCTATACGTGTGACCAAATATTTGGTATACAATAAGCAAAATCATTAGCTCAATACCCTTGACAAAGTGGCTACGGGAGTAAAGTCTATAGTTGTCAGCAAATTTAGCATGGAAAACCACAAACCCTCGACCAGTAGGTCTATATTTTGCACCTCCATGAAGCAATGTCCTTCCATAATAGTGAGTCTTTGTCCCAAGCGAAAATGTGAAGAAAACTGGAGCTAGCTGCAACTGCATTAATATGAACTCACTAAGTGCAGTTCGGAAGCCTCTTTCCAAGCCAATTTCCATCAACATGGGCAAGGCCATCAAAAATCCAATTTGAACAAAGGACTGAGAGGCGAGAGCCACTTGAAGAGGCTTATTGTCTCGAATGGCTTTTTGTGTACTCAAACCTTCTTCAAGTCCACTAAGAACAAGATAAAGGCGACCATAGAGGAATACATATACAGTGAGAACAGTTATCTGCCCAAAGTTTAAAGAGGAAAAGAAAAATGTTCAGAAGCCTGTGAAATGAGAACAATACAAGAGTTAATTCAGGTGGTAACATACAAGAGTGCTGAAGTAAAATCCAATTGTGGTGAAATAACACGACAACATTCTGAAGAAGTCAAAGCGGTGGCCAAGTCGGTACACATCCCGACTCAATGTTTGCTCTCCATTTCCATTAGCTATCTTTGCTTCAAACATAGAAATCTGGTTGAGACCCACATCTCTGCCTTTACCAACTTGTATATATTCATGATGAGTAACATTTCCTTCACGGAGTGTAGAGTTGAAGCCTGCAAATAACATAGTATAATCAAATGAAGATGTGAATCAAGCATAAGGAAAAGAAAGGGGAGAAGTGGAAGTCACTTCACCAGCAAAAATATCTTCACTCAAATTGATAACCTTGGAGGCTTTACTAACACCCCCTCTTGTGAGGTGAAAAAGCCTATCAAAGATATCGGGATGACCATAGTGGAAGCGAACCCTACACAAGCAGAGTAAATAAAAGCAATATCAAATAAAACCAATATGAAGCCCCACAAATGGAGATCTAAAACACACATAAATGGAGATTTATATACTGGAATGTATGAAAAGTATCCAATGGTATTTTGATTATCTCTTTAGAGCTTAACAGCATTATCTCTTTGCACTAGTGTTTTGATTATATCTTTAGAGACTAACAGTGTTATCTCTTTGCACTAGTTTCCCTATTTCATGTGTCTCCCCTACTGGTCAATTTATTTATTTATTTGGTGTAGTTCATCTTGCAAATCACCTAACCAAAAACTCATCAATGAACTTCTTTATGTCTTGTGGGTGATCCAACTACAATAACATAAGGGTACAAATTAGTTGTGTATATACTATACACTCAATAAATTTTTGTCCCTTTAATTATGATATAATAAACTAGTATAAATAAGAGCCCGTACTTACATTTATCACCATATTGTAATACAATGCTTTATGTGTCAAGTTAATATCAATTTCAGAGTATTTAATCAGTATTAGCTCCTTTTCCTCTTTCTTTCTATCTATTATATATCTTAAACCCTACAATTTCGACAAAACCAAACATTATAAATATAATGATTTCCAGACATTTATATGTGAGGTTTACTATGACCAGAGATTTAAAGGAATTGATCAGATACTGCTACATCAATCTTCAATTTACGTACTTAATGGACTTATTCTATAATTATATACCAAAGGTTGGAAAATAGAAGCAAACAAACCTATTCACACACACACACACACACACAGAGACAGAAATATTGTGCACTATGTTGCCAAATTATATTAGAGTTCTCCAATGAGTCAAGGGCTATTGATCAAGGCATCTGTGTTTAAGTGATGACCCATGTTATTAGACACGACGTTTAGCAAGGTCCTGCACTCAAATCTCACCAGGACCAGCCATGTATTTATTTTAATAATCAACACACACAATAAAGAGAAAGAATGAAACTCACTTCAGTGGATTAGCCAACAATCTCTGACCAATTGTCACAAAACTGGTCTCCTGATTTGACATGAACCATGCAAGAGAAGAAACACTGAAACATGGGTACAAAACAAAAGTCAGGGATACATTGCGAACTTTAGGTTCACTTTTTTTCCTAGCAGTAGAAGGACAAGATGCTTTCACCTTCCAGTAAATATGTGCTCCCTAAGACCAAGAATACTTGGGAATCTCACCCCATCATGCTTCTTAAGGAATTCTTGCAATAAATTTCTCATTTTTAAAGCCTCTTCCATGTAGTTATCCTGTTAAAAAAGAGACAATTTAATTTCACAAAAGAATGAGATAACAGTTTGGAGCTTCTCACACAAGTCTCATACCTGGTTCATATCTATTGTTTGCAAGCCTTCTCCACGTGTGAAAATTATGGCATGGTTCTGATTTTCAGGTTTGCCCTCACCCAAGATGGCTGGTCCGGGAAGCTTTATTTTATATATGACCTGATTAAGACAATCAAATGGAGACTAAGAACCAAGTCGGCAATAGAAGAATAATGAATGAAATATTGTGGAGGGGAAGAGAATGTACAACTATTTGCTTACTATATTGAAATTATACAATTCTTTGAGTAAGTTGGATTTGAATAATTTTTGCATATGTTATGTGGTTAAAAGAATCACAGGAAATATTGTTTATAATCACAACTAAAATGTTCAGACAGAAATGTTCAAATCTGAATATAAACTGAACTAAGTAGCTACAAAAGGAGGTTAGATGGCAAAAGTGTGACATGGCATTAACAGTTACATAAAAACTAGCTCAGGAGGAGGATTAGAGAAAGATGGTGGGTGTCCATGCATCTGATCTCTTATAACTGATTAAAGTTAATCAATAATTAAGGAGATATCTAAAAGATGTTAAATAGCAACGACAGCAATAATCATATTTCATTAGGTGAGCTAAACCGCATCTATGTGAACAGTATTTAAAATTATATACTTTTTAAAAAGAAACAAACTTGTGTTACACCATGTGAACATCTAAGGCATAAACATCTTTGCAAAGCAGTATGCAGTTATGCAGTCAAGTTTGTCGTTTGGATGTTCTCCATGTGACATGTGAATGCTTCCTGAGAACCGCCACTGTGTATATAGGCAGAGACTGACAGCCTGCTTGCATATTTTGTTTTTGTCATTTCATGTTGTATATAGACCTTTTTACATCCTCCTATGGTTGTATTTGACCACTTTTATGACTGAAAAAACTAAATTTTCTATCAAAAAACAAATTATTAGAAGTAAAAATGATGAAAGAATTTATTGAACAGGCTTTATTTATCAAGATTAGCATACCTGGTCTAAATATTGCACAGGCTCTGTCTCTGAAGGACTACTGGATTTTGGCATAGCCTTCACCAAGCAAGAGTAATAAACCTTATTGATCTTTTTGGGTCTCTCTTTGCTAGGCTCCTCTACCTCATCAATATAGGCAACTCGAAGTGAAGGGTATCTGCCAAATAAAAACATAGGAACCAATTAATAGGTATAATTAAACATCAAGGCCTGCACTATTAACCTTGGACATTTACGTTGTCATAAGCCTCAATATGTCCTGTGCACAAGCAGCACCAGATCGCTTGTCAATCCCATATTGTTGACATGACACCACATAGGAGAATTTCATATCAGCCACGGCTTGACACTGTGTCCACAATGACCTTTCCCCCTTTGAGTTATCATCTGAATTTTCTATGGCCTTGTAGCCTTCCATCAAATCTGCATGTTTGTAACATTAATACAAAAATAAATTTTAGAAACAATTTTCATGAACAAATCATTTCACAACCAAATCCTAAGCAACAAATAAAATATCATTTGATCATTTTAGAAGGAAAGCTCACCTTCATCTTTGGCCATATCAAGAAAAGACTGGAGCTCCAAAGCTTTTCTGTAGTACATCATACCTCTCACTGCATCAACGAGAATGCTTCAATTAAATGCAATGTCATTTTGAGGAAAGGACATAGTTGTACAGCAATGTGTTAGTATATGTGAATGTTTGTGTTTGTGAGAGAGCGAGAGAAAGAGAGAACCAGTTCTGGTCAATGTTTGGCCACGGTATGATGCCCAGCGACGAAGTTCTTCCTCTAACTCATCAGATTCATTTCCTTTAAGTTCTTCTTCACTGGAACACTTCACTCGCTGAAGAAAGTTGTTCCATTCATCTGTATGCATCAATAACAAAAAAATGCCAAGAAATGCATTCATATTCATCCCTTGAATTTTCACATTTATGCAACATAGTGATTTATAGGAAAGGAAACCTGGAAATATCTTTTGCAAGTAGAAGAGTATAGAAACACCATCTTCATTGGGTGAATCCAAATTGTGCAAGGAAAAGAGAACCTCTTCGGTGTAGTACGGTGTTAAAACCCTGCAAAGTCCATAATGCAAAAAGTAAAAATTGCTCCAAGGACATCAGTAATACAGCACTAAAGACACACTAAGAAGCAAGCTTCAAATAAATTCGGTATTTTAAATAAAATAAAAACACCTCTTTGGTGTAGTACGGTGTTAAAACCCTGCAAAGTCCATAATGCAAAAAGTAAAAATTGCTCCAAGGACATCAGTAATACAGCACTAAAGACACACTAAGAAGCAAGCTTCAAATAAATTCGGTATTTTAAATAAAATAAAAACACCTCTTTACAATAAATTAATCTTATTTATATTTTCTTAATCAATATCTGTAGGATACATATCTCAATATGTACCTTACACATCATACTCCATATATTTTTAGAATAATCATATTATTGTGTCAAACACATCACAGTTGTAAATTCATAATACGAGGCAGTTATGGTGCCAATTCATTCTAATTGAACCTTGCATAATTCATATCTGGTCTGTAAAGCAGAATATTCTAATAAAAAATAGTTATCTGTGTTAAAATTCTTGAGTTTAACGGGATGAGAGTCTCAATAAAATTTATATTTCATGGGCCAAAATTTCAAGCTGAGGTTCTTAGAGAAACAAATTACTTAAGCTTTCAACCAGACTTCTTTAGTAGTGGAATCTTTGTTTCTTTTTTTGGTCACCCCTTCCAAAATTGTTTTATTGCTGAAAGCTTCCTATGGCCACCAAACAAACAGTTTTTTTCTTGCCTATCGCAATATATTATAATGCTCCATAAAGTTGACCATCTAAAACTTGTCATATAAGCACTTTAAAAATTTAAAATCTTTCAAAAGCTTCACCAACAAACTTATGGCCTAAGTTCTCGTACTGAGAAAGCAAGCAATATATTTGAATCTTCATTCAATCAATAGAATTGTTATATTGTACTGAAAGGAATTCACTCAAATACTGTAAATAACATTTTGGAACAAAAGTAAAAGAAAGCTTACGAGAATGAAAGCATATTGCGAACTTTGGGTGCTGTAGGCATATCCATATACAGTGAATTAGAGAAAAAAGAAATGCGCCTTTTGGCTTCTAAGTTAGATGGTACATCCATTGCTGATTCTTTTGTTGTAAGCAGTAAGTAAAGCCGTTTAATCTACAAATATAGGAAAATGTAAGCAGATCGGCAGATGTACTTCACTAATGACATTCTCAGCATAATACTTTATTGAGTGCCAACCTTCTCTGTCCAAGCTTCAGTAACTGGTTCAATTGGAAACCTGATAGCCCCTTCAGATGCAAATAACTGGTATTCTTGCTCAAGAAGAAGCATTCCCTCATGTCCAGATCCACCGTGGATTGAATCTACCAAGCTACTCAAAAAAATTATACAATGATATTCACTGGGAAGATGCCCTTTAAAAATGTTGGGAGAAATGGGATCCATTATCGGTACCTGAATATATGATCCTCCATCATCATATCTCTAGTCACTACCTCCAGCATATCTTGGAATAGAAGCACAATTTGATCCCTGTCTTCATGCTTATTCTCTAACTGTAATCAATGAAAAGCTGGATAAGATTTAACAGGCTAAAAATTATAAACTAAAATGCAAATTTGACAATGGTGCTCGACATTACCAAATATTTTATTAGCTTAACAAATTGCTCATAGAGGCTAGGAAGTGCACTGAGTCTGAATTCACTTGTAAGGTCATCAGCTTCAATATGTTTGTCGACCTCGGAGAAAATGTATTCAATGACCCTGAAATTCAACAAAGTAGAAAATAAGTTTAGATAAACAGAGAATCATTTAGAAGTCAATTATATGGGAGCGATTTCCAAAAGCCATGATATGTTATTATATAGATCTACATAAGAATACCACAAGGAATATCACCCAGAACATAAGTAACTGCATGATACTTCTTTGAGAGACTTACTGTTTTTCACGGTCCCTTTGAACCAAGTACTTAACAATGCTCTTAAAAGAAGCATAGCACTCCTTAATAGCAGAATACATATAGTGGTCAGTGTTAATTCTTTTTCTCAACTCTCGATCCTTTCCATTGCTGTCCTTAGCCATATCCAATGCAATAGGAATCTATAAAACAGATAATTGTTAAATGGACAGGAAAATAGCAGACTTTTACATGATTTTTTTTTTTAAAAAAAATCAACAAACAAACCTTGCTAGCAAGTAGAAATGGTGGCCACTGTATAAGGTCCAACTCACGATCAGCCCAGTACGGCACAAGTAAAAGATCCATTTCCCTGAGTAGTACAAGTATAACCACCTCATTCACTCTTGTTAGAAGAGCACAGTAGTCTACTAGAGCAAAAAGATGAAGAACAAAAAATGCAAATCTATCCTCCAGAGTACCTATTACTGATAAGATCTTCCTCTCTAAAACTAGTGATTATTTGATTCCATAGTTGTGCAAATCTTGCAGCTTCTTTACCTTTGTTATTTGGGATCTGTATCACTAAGCCAAAGTAAATTTAATGAAATGATGTTAAAATCTTCAATCATCTAAAAAATCAAAATATTTAACCTGATCAAATCTGCGAGATAAAGTGGCTTTTAATCCTTTTTTCCTCGTCTCACTCCTTTCCTCTGGGATCAAACAGGCATTGAAGGCACCAGGCAACGAATCAAAACGAGATCTAAGCATTCCCAGAGTCCTTATCTAACATCAGTAAACAATGAAACAGTTCCGAGGTTAGAACAAGAAAACCAGAGATAAGTTCAGCATAAATGAGGGAACAATCTCGAGACTATACAAATTCTTAGATAAATAATCCATTCATAAAGTTAAAATCCCTAAAACTTTTACTTGAAAATGGCTTGGTTTCTTATTGTACTCTTCTTCGAAAGTTTACATCTTCCATTCTGAACTCTCTTTAAAATTTAAAACTTTCTAATCAACTTGAGCATCTCCTCATTTTGATTTCAAACATCTTTTTTAAATCATGCTTTCCTAAATTTAGGTAAACATAAAAGGCTGCACAGCATACTTACCAGTTCTACTAAACAAGACAAGCAAACTTGAGACGTAAGCAAATATAAACTAGAATATTCAACAAGGAAACAATATCCCAAGACTCAAACAGCTAAATTCCGAGTGAATAAATAAACAACACAATCCAAAACAACCCTTTAAGAAAAGGATTTAGAAGTGGACAATCTACTGACCTCTCCGAGGCGACGGAATGCCCCATAAATACCACCAAATAACGTAGAGAATATGGCATACCAGATCTGGGTATCCATAAAGTATACCTGAAAAGGAAAAAGAGATGTTGAATCACTGCATGACATATATTGAAATTTGAAACACTCACCAAATTAGATACTTGTAAACACATACCAGAATAATTGGAGACCAAAGTGCAACTACAACACCAAGATTTTTTCGAGCTGCAAAGCACAAAAATTATAATTCCATTTTGAAAAAAAAATGTAATAATGCAAAAAACCACCAAAGAGTTCCAGCTTCCTACCACGGGGAAAGAATTCATGCCACTGAAAAGTTGAGATTTTTACACTCATTATAGCTTTCGTTGGTTCCACCAGAGGTTTTATCTATAGTAAGAGCCAAAGATACCTATCGTTAAAAAATGTAAAATTGATATATTTTGAAATAAACAGATGACATTTTGTAGTATAGTTTGCATAGGTTCCACCAGAGGTTCTATTTTAAACTAATAAATAATGTAAGATCACTACTGAGACATTGTGGTCCACATTTAATGGGACTACACAAGCTGCTTTTTTCTGTAAATTAGTACATTAATATTATAGAAGATATAGTTAAACTACAGTCAATTTGACAAAGGTAGGTCGTCAAAAATACAAGAACCAAGACATATTGAAGATTAAGACCAAAAAAGTAAGCATCATACATTCATTTCTACAATCAAGGGAGTTAAGAAAAGGACGGAAAGATTAGAGTTATCCACAAATCATGAATGAAAAGAAATCATCACCTCTATATAGTAACTGAAAGCTAACTTTGTAATTATGAGGAGAACCCAGAACATTGTGTACCTGACATTATAAACAATGATACATTATGATTAGATCCAAGGAAAATAATACTATTCACAATTGAGAGGAACATCTAAAACTAGATTCTTACTTGAAAAGGGAAAATGTGCTCTCATGCATTCCCCTACCAACGTAGAGTCGAGGCTGCCAATTACAAAGTATCAAAATCGCCAATTTAAATGTGTACCAGCCGAAAAAATATGCATAGAAAAAAGGGTAGCCATATCACCCACCTGTGACCACCACATCATAAGCATCACAATCCTATAGTTTGACCTCTCAAGAAAACGGCGAATGAGTGGGAACAGAAACAACATGGCAGCTAGCATATTTGGTGACAGGTATACAACAACGGCCATAATAAAGAATGAAGGCGAATTTGAATTGCTTCCAAACCAACTTTGTATCGTTTGAGCAAATCCAGGAGGATTTTCCCAAGTATAAGCATAACTAACTGATAGAACAATCACCCATGCTGCAGCTGAAACAACTTTTAGAATGTATCTCAACTTAACATGCATAGACATGCTCCATTGTGCTTTCCAACTGAGGATCACATCCAGAATAGCTGCCCATGTAAACATAAAGTAAAAATTATAACCATAAGCGACTTACACTTTCATAATGCCAAGATTGTTTAAAACAACGTGGGTACAAAAATGGCCTTCAAATAGCAAGTAAAAACCAAAAAAAATCACTAAATAAATCTTCCTCTGATGTCTGTCAGCAGTTGCATGTTAAACAGACAAGCATTAAAATAGAAGAACAAAGGGCTTTTGAATAGAAGCCACAGTATATAGCCTAAAATTTTGTACAAAAATATGAATCTGGCTATTGAGAAATATCCACAAGCAATATATGTGCTGGTAAGATTTGCTATTACCTACCTTGTCCAAGCTTCAAGATAGCAGCAGTTATAAACACACTAAGCACCTTCTTGAAAACATTCACATCAAAGATTGCACTTGGATCCCCAGTTCCATTCCAAGCAACAATAATCATAGCCTAAGATAAATTAGCTCTTTCAGAAATGGATTTATTTTGCTAGATATTGAATGAAGGAAAAAATCATACACATAGATTGCAAAGGACAACAGACAAATTATTACCTGTAAGCACAGAATAAAAAAACCCCACATGCGATCAAAACTTCTGAAAATATGCCAAAATGACCTTATCTCAACAAAATTGACTTTTCCAACCCATTTGTCCCTGTTAACTGGCTTGTTATCCTGTAGATTAAAGTATACAGCAAGGCTTAAAATCTAGTGGCAGGAACATGTTTTAGGTTTTCAGCAGTAGCTATCCAAATGTACTTCGTTTACAGCAATGGGAATTAATAAAGCACCCATTTAACAATTCAAATCAGGATCATAATCAAATGGAGAACATTTTCTTCCCATTTTCAGAAAAAAATCAAAGCAGTCATTGATTATATAATGACTCTTTACAGAAAAAAGTATTTCATAACCAGTAATCAATCAAATATATGATGCATGTCATCTATAGATCAATTTTCAACTTTGAAACAACTTTTTCTTCTAAGAACTAAATTTATAAAACTTAAATAAACTGAGAACATAATCAATGCTTACATTAGATTTGTCAAAATTTAGCTGCTCAACTGGCAGGCAAAAAAAATCGGCATCAGCACGCATTGGCCAACCAAGCCGAAAACAATCAACTGACCTACAATTGTCATTGAAAATTAATACCAAAACAGATACAAATAAAAAGTGAGAATCAATTAATTATACCAGAAATATTCATTTAAATCATCATAGTTCCTCCATTGTGAATGCTTTGACCTCCCCTTTTTGCTCCGTTCAGCTTCCTATTGAGCAGAGAAATCATCAATTTTTTGGTACATAATATAACTAGTGTGTGTGCTACATACAGAAACAACATAAAAGAATGAAAAGAAGAAAATAATGAATTGCATAAAGCACCTTTGCAATCACATCATATATTGGAGTTACAACTTTCCTTAAGAAAGCCTCTTCTTCACCTCCATAGGCAGGCTTGACATTCTCTCCAGTCATTGGACTAACATTACCAGCAAGCATACCGTACAATTCAAAAGCCATCTATAACAAGCACCATTAAATGATGCCAAAAGTCAATATCAACAAAAGTTGGTTCCCTTTGAAAAAATTCACTTAATACCGATAATGTAAACACATGCAAAAACCACAGAACATGTATCTGTTAGGGATAGGAACATTCATTGTGATTTTGGGATTTGTGCATTATCCAGGCCTCAGGAGTAAACAGCTCCTCTTACACGAGGTTGCATGCTAGAACTATAAAACCACTAGGAAATAAAACGACATCAAAACTATGACAATATTTGTTTTAAGACGAGTTTATTTTAAATCTTATTTTCAGTTTGGCTCTAGTCTGTTTAGAACACCAATGAACACAAGCGTTTTTCTACTTCTTTTCCATGTTGAAAGCAATGTGAAAAAACAAATTAGTAAGGGTTCTAAAAAAGGTTTTGGCTTAGACTTGACATATATAGACTCTCCAATTCAAACTGTTTCTAACTATAGAAGGGGGAAATTTGACACAATAGTTACCCAATAAGTGAAACTGATAATGGGCCAAGTACAATCCCTGGGGTTAATCCAGTTATAATATTTGGAATGAAAGCCTACAAGAAGATTCAAGCAAGTAGGAAGAAGGGGTGATAACAGGGATCATGTGACTGAAAAAGTCAAGAAAATTAGTTTAAATTTAAATTATGTTCCATTACCCTGAATAATTTCACTTGTCACTTACACATCTTTTATATATAAATGCACATCTTTGTAAACAACATAGATTGGATTAAGTTACAAAGCTCACGTGGTGATAGATGTAGCAAAGGCATTCTGGCATGAATCTTAGGTTGGCAGCTTCACCCCATATCAGAAGATACAGACCCATATATAGTAGCTTACGCTGCTGCACTTCTTGCTGTATGGTCGGCAACCTGCAACATTCCGCAATATATGTCACGATAGAAACTGAAATAAGCATACACTGTGAGGGAAACAAAATAACAAGAGTTAAAATTAAAACAAGCTGCAAAATAAGAATCTGCGTTCAAATTTGAAAGTCAAATAAATGTTAAGAGCATGAATAATGATTTAAAAATATAGAAAAACTACAACATATAACAAGTTCAAAAAAGTTTCTTCTCCCCAAAAGTAAGTATAGTGGTTCAAGTTAATAAAAAAGCAGTTGCAAAATCTTTAAACATTAATAGAACAGAAACTCTCACCAAAGGCTACTCTTCCGTCCCAAATACTTGCACCACTTTTTGTAATTCTTAAAAAGTTTCTTCATCACTTCTGTCAGTGCGCGCTCATCCAGCTAAGGAAAAAATACATACAAGTCAAAAGCTGGTTTTAACACAAAATAATGAATGAATATTTGTCTGGGTGATCATAATAAAAATGAAATATCGAAACGTGTAAACCATAACTGTTCAGAACAGGAACAATGACGGAGAAAAACAGTATCTGCTGAGCATCTTGAAATTTCCATTAACTTTCATTTAGCCAATTTCAACACAAAAATTGGAATAACCAAGTGTTAAATTACTTATTCTGTCCCTCTCTCCCCTCGAAACAAAAAAAAAAAAGGTCTACATACATTTAAAGTCTAAAGTAGCACTCAACTTTATAATTAAATTGACCACATTGAATAGAGAACCCACCTTCTATATGAAACTATTAAATTAAAACACATTAAAGGCTTCAGAAGAAACATGACAACTAAAAACTTGAAAAAAATTGAAATGGGGAATTACCGTAATGATCCATATTGAAACAAATTGGGGTAGGGGGCCTGTATAAAATATTCAAGTAAAACCTACCTTTGGCTGTTGATCAGGCTTGGGAAATTGTCTGATGTGCACATTTGCAAGCAATAAGATCAAATGCTCTCTCTGATTTGCTAAATTGTGCTTCTGTATTTTGTACAAGAAGTGGCAAGCAATTTTAATTGCTGTTGTTAGTAACAAATACATCATGTTCTGTTCAACTAATTCAAATTTAATACAAGACTTGAATGCTTAAAGATGTCAAAAGTTCCAGACTCAAACTTACCTGAAATCCAAACATTACGCCAAGCCAGTCCAGAATGTCTTCATCTTTTTTTTTCTTGTAGTCCTTTGGCCAGGCTAGACCCCTTGTGTTACGAAGAGCATATACAGCCGCTTGGATCTGTGAAGAGTGATCAACAAGTATTTTCATTAAAACTATAAGTACAGAATATGAACATGACAAGAGTACACAAAGAGATAGAAATCATACCTCAGGAAATCTCATTATTGCCTGATTTGCGCTATCAGGATCAAGAGGAAGAATATTGAAAGGTACTAAGATCTCTGTTTTCTCGGCAACTTTATCCTGAGTCTCCAAAATCTGTTACAGTGGTGAATCAATCATTAATCTTAAGTGACAGTGAAATTAAAATTACAATGAAATTCCAATTAAAATCATCTTATTTAATTATCGATAACATCAAAGGAGATACAAAAAGATAACCTCTCGATCAACTTCCATAGATTGTGTAATGTTAACAGCCTTCAAAACCTCAAAAAGAACATTAGCAGTCTGATATGCCTTGGTAAGCTGTGCACTGAAAGTAAGAGGACACACTCACTGTAACTCACAAGATAGACAAAGAACATATCACACTGCACACTATGTAGACAACATACCGATCAGCTTTATCAGCAGCATTTTGTAAGGCTTGGATATATTTTTTGTAGTAATGCTGATAGAAGCTCTGCATCTCGCGAGCATCACTTTTCTTTACTCTTCCTTTCAATGTTGGATCATTTTCCTAAAATTGGAACTAAGTGTTAAAAGATATATCAATTAAATTGATATAAGGGCGTTACCATTTTTAAATTTAGTTAGTGGCTATCATTGTCGTTCATTCTAAACAACGGGAGAAATGTTCATAAATAAGATGTCCAGGAGTCATGCATTCTCAATTCAATTTCATAGTACCACTAACCAATAGCTACAACAGAAGCATTAAGAGTGTCAGACCTAGAATGTATTGAGCTCAAAGCTCAGTAATCCAAATACATAAGAATACACTTGAAATCCTAGGCAAGAAACCAATTATTAATTTTCTGCAAACGTGTTCGTTATAACTCAGTTACTACTCAGATGATATCCAAGAGCTGATTCATTTTTTCTTTCAATACCGATGGTCTGTTTGGTTTTAGAAAATGTGTTTCACTTTTGTTTCCATCTCCTCTTCAGAAATATTTGCAAAAGTGACACTTAATTTCCTGTTATACATTTTCTATTTTCTTGTTCTTACTTTTTACCATTAGTGGTGCAAATATTTGAAAATAGAAAACAGGACAACTTTTTAACTACTAAAAAAGAAACATTATAACTGCATCATGCTTACTCTTTCCAAACGTTGAAGAAGGGCAGTTTTGAATTGCCGAACACCACGACCACTTGAAGTAGGATCCAGCCTATGAGCTTTCTCAAACGCATAAAATCGGCCTACGATAAAAAAATACACATGCCCCACACAAAAATACATTCAACCATCAAAAAATAATTAAGGTGTGTAGTAAACTCTTCAACACCAACGGAAGCTTGGGAAACCTGGGTTAGCCAATAAAAGGTTTACATAACTTCACAAAGGGTGTGCTTGGTTAAACAATTTACTTTAACTAAGCACTTATTCTATAAACCATTCTTATAAGTGGACTTATGTCACAAATTCGACCATCGAACTTGCTGAAATAAGCTAAAAAGAGGTCAAACTAATGACCTACAGCTAAAAAGAACTTAAGGAAGTCGTAAGCTATCTTTACGATTTCAAAGAAGCTGTTCCAAACACTCCCAATATCTGAACGAAACGGAGCAACGGACACTACGCAAGCAAAGAGTTTCGTCCAAGCAAGAGCACACACGTGGACACTAAGGATACTGCAGCTCACATCACTACATTTCCAATTATAACCAACGCAACAAATCAGCACAACACTGAAAAAAAAGCCACAACTCCACATGAAGCATTTCGGTGTACATGAACAGACGGAAGTTTCGGCATGGCAACGCGGAAAACGAAGAGTTGAGAAAGTGCAGAACGAAACAAACTTACAGAGATAAGCGACTCTAGGATGAGTCTTCTCGACCTCATTAGCAACGCGAAGAATCGGTGCAATCTCAACAAGAGACGACGGCACGACCTCGCTGTCAAATATCGCCTCGCCAAGGTTCCCGGCGGTTTGCGTCCGCGTGATCCGCCTCTGCGACGGTCCCTGCGTCTCCGACGACGGCCCCGCCCTCGACGACATCCTCCGACGGATCTAGCTCCAAAAACAGCAATGTGTGCAGAGCATAGAAAGAAACGCTTGCATGCAAAATCAATGCATTGAGACGAAACGCCAAGCACAACGCAGTGGTTGGCGTGGAGGAAGAGAGCGCAGATAAATGGAAGCTGGAGAGAAGAGTTTTGCGGTGAAAGGAAGAAGAACCCTAGGGAAATGGAAATGGGAGATGAAGCGAGAGTGTGAGAGTGTTTGCAAAGAAAAGCAAAGACAGAAAGGAATGTTGTGTGGGAAGTTCGAGGGGTTGTTACTATTGAGGACAGAGAGAATGCTTTCTTCGCCGCTGTAGTGTGGTGCTACATTTCGTCAAGCGAAGTCATAGAGTGGGTCCCACTCTTTCGTTTTTGGACTTTGCTTCAACAAAAATGCCCAAATTTTTCGCCTCAATTAACGGTTCTGCCATTCTTTCAAATTTTAAACTCCAACGTTCAAATTAAAACTGAATAATTTTCATTTTTTATATCTATTTTAATACATTAATTTTATATTTTTTAAAAGGCAGTTATTTTAAAATGTTTATTTTAAGTTTATGTAGAATCTCTAGTGTTCTATCAGAAAACGTAGAGGTCGAATGATGAAACATCTTAGAGGTCTTTCCCGTTAAAACATATGTTAGCAATATTAATTACAATTAAGAGTTGTAAAGTATAATTAAACGGTTAAAAGATATGTTAGCAATATTAATTATGATTAAGAGTTGTAAAGTATAATTAAACGATTATTGGCCTACATTAATCCTTCTTATATCATAAGGTTAATAGAAATGTATAAATAAGAGGGTATTCTTTATATTGAATCAACTAAATATATATTTTCTAACTTAAGTGTTAAAAGTATTTTTTCAGGTACTACACTCTGTAAAAAAAAAAAAAAAAACACAACTGAAATCAGACAAAATTCCGAAAAAATTGATAAGGGATATTTGGTCCCAAATAAGTTTTGAGAACTTCTATATTTAGTTTTTATCAAAATAGATAATTGAGTTTGATTTAAGAAAGATAAAAAAAAGAAAATGTTAATGTTTTGCTTATTCAAATTAAAAAATATTCATAAATAAAATGCTTATTAAAAAACGGATAAGATTTAAATATATTCTAATAGGTTAATTTTATTTTAATATATTAAGTTAGGTAAAATCTTTAGGTTTAATTTTATCGAATTAGATAAGAAGGTTTAGTAATTGAATTTGATTTGAAAAAAGAAAAACAAATATTCGAGTTTAAATTCACTTGTGCTTCTTCGAACTAAAGAACGTTCACAAATTAAATGCTTATTAACAATAGGATAAGATTTAAATATATTTTAATATATCAGTTTTTTTTTTTTTTTAATAACTGTTTTTTTAAATTCTTATTTTAAGTTTACATAAATTCTCTGTGTTTAATTTTATCACATTAGATAAGAGAGTTTAATAATTGAGTTTGATTTAAGAAAGATAGAAGAAAATGTTAGTTTTGCTTCACTTCTACTTCTTCAAACTAAAGAACATTCAGGAATAAAATGCCTATTAATAATATGATAAAATTTAAATATATTTTAATAGGTCAATTTTATTTTTTTTTAAATAAGTAGTTATTTTAAGTTTAATACTTTTTAGTTACCAAACTGTTTTTAAATTATAATTTTAATTCATAAACATAATTTTAAACGATAAAAATCCTTAAAATTGTACTGTACTAATACTTTTTTGCACGTTTAGCTCAGTTTGTTTTTAACTAAAAAGTAACTTTTAAGTTAAAAGATGAATTGTAACTTAAAAAACAAGTACGAGTTTTTTATCAAGAAAGTCAGAAAATGAAATTAGGCTATAATTTTTTTAAAAATAAATTTCAATATTTTTTTTCAAAACAAGTGTTGATGAACAATCCTGTTTGTATATAAATTAGAGAAACTAGTGAGTAGTTATCTCAATAAAAAAATTTGCAAGGAATATTTGATAATATTAGCAATTTTAGGATTTTTTTTTCTTAATTGACGTTGTACATGTTGGATATTATTATAAAATGATTTAATTTATATTTGATTATAAGTTTAGATTTTTAAATTTAAAATAAGTTTTTATATCAATTTTTGTATTATTGTGTGTACTGAAATTTTGACAAAACACATTCAACAGTACAAATAGGAAGAAAAATTAGGCATATTCAATAAAATAAGTCAATATTGTAAATATAAAAATTATAACAATTTCATATTAAAAATTAATACATGACTAATGAACGAGATAAAAAATAGGTAAAAACCATTTATTTATAATTATTCGTTATTATTTCTTAAAAACATTATATGTTTTTATATTCTTATCTAACTTGTTATTGTTGGAGACGATTTTACTCTTAGCACACAAAGAATAAATAAAAGTGTTTAAATATTTTATTGGTATTGACATTACTTAGACTTGTTAACTTCTTTATTCCTCTACATAAATATAAATATAAATGTGTTTCATATTATTTATTAAGACAATTTATTTGGTACAAAACCATTTATAAAATCACCAATTGACTTCTTAAGATTGTGTTTGTTTTCATACTAGTTGATAACTTCAATAATTTTATAATCCATTTTTTCTAAAATTTTACTTATCATAGATTATTAGTTGGTCACTCACCATCACTTGCTTGAACTTTATTGCGCTTGAAAACGCTTTATGCAAAGTGTCAAAGAAACACACTATAATTATTTATTATAAAAAAGTCATCATGTGTAAAGTAAAGTATTTTTGGTTTACAAAAACAAAACTCTACACTTACTAGTTACCTGTATTGAGCGTCTCTCGGATTTCTCAAAAGATTAAGTCATAAATTTCTCGATCTTCAATGGATGTTGAATACCATTATATGGTCATTGTCAATTGTGAAATTATTTGGCTTAAATCATTACTTAAAGTTTTTTTATATTCATCATTCGACACACATCACACTATTTTGTGATGGTTAAATAACTTTTACATTATCACACAAATCATATTTTTAACGAAGACATTAAAGATATTAAGGTTACAAATCATAAATTTTTTTAGGGTTAAATATGTGTTCCGTTTTTGTATTATAACACAGAATTAGTTTTTGTCACTAGTTCAAAATTCAAACCATTTAGGTACTTATAGTATGAAAATGATTGAAATAGGTCTGTGTGTATGTGAATTTTGTTCAATTTGAGATTTCACTTCATCAACCTATTGTAATTAGTTACGATGGACATCAATATACAATTTAAACAAACTATTTAAAAAAAAAAACTATCAATAATTGAAAACCTACAATCATTTTAGACAGATAATGATCTATTATATTATTTTTTTTATACTACAAATACTCAGATGTTAATATTCGGACTAAAGAGAAAACAATATTTCGTATTATTTTAAAAACATATTTAACCATGTTGTTATGATTTTTTTACAATTTTTTTGGTGAGCAACAATTTCAATTCTTTATAAGTCCCCGTTTGATAAACATAAAAAATATAACATGATATTACTTTACCTTCTGTGATTAATACATAAAAAAATCATCAACAAACTTAATAATTAATATTTAGCTTCCTTTACCTTAGATTTTTTTTTCCTTTACCTTAGATTTTTTAGACTAAGAAAATCAGACACTGGAAAAAAAAAATCATGAATCAAAAGTACAAATGACACAAACAACTTAAAGTTAAAAAAAAAATGTAACCATAGAAAAACATAACATCAAACTAAAATTTAAAAAAAATAAAATTAAACTCACATATTACAAATCATGCATGCATGTGATTTAAGACCCAATAGAAGAAAAAAAAAGAGTCAAACTAGTGAAACCAGTGTTGTACTTTACTCATGGTTGACTCGGAATCAACAAAATCCTAAGAATGAAGAACAAATGTATAGTTACTGACACAAGTAAACAGTAGAAGAAGAATAAAGAGAAAATGTGTTTTTCATATTACTTTCTAAACCCTTTGTTTCTAACTCATTTATAAGGTCAAGCTAAAATTTTCTAAACATTTATACTAATTACACCACCACTTTAAACTTATTTCCCATTAACGACAATTAATATATGACACATACCTAAATTAAATTAACACATAAAAATCTTAATCCCTCGTATATGTTTCAGATATAAAATATATACCTAACTCTTTATTTTTGTATATAATTTAAAGTGACTTAATTTAATCGTTAGCTCAATTTTCATCTTTCTATTCCTAAAATTTTAACCATCTATAATTTTTTTTTTACTTTTAATTGCATTTTTAATATTTCAAAACAATTTACTAGAAAATTAAAAGTAGTTTTTATATCATACACTATAATAAAATAATTAAAAAAAGATAATATAGTGATAAAATATAATTAATCATTATATTAAGTTAAATATTTATTAATAAAGTAAAAAATTATTAATATTTAAATTAGTTTATATCATTAATAAAAATTTCAAAATAATTTATAAATTGATATCTAATATGTAGTAATATTTTACTATTAAATTTAAAATTTAAAGTATTCAATAATTTAGCTACCAATAATCTTTTAATATATAAAAAAAAACCTTACTCAATATAATAAATAATTATTTATTATTGTTAAAACATTTAATTTAATATATTTTTATATTAATAATACCAATAATTTGTTAATTTATAAAAGTATATAGTTTACTCAATATACTACTTAATACCAATAAGTTACATTAAAATGGAATTCTTTTTTGTATATATTATTATAAATACATATATATATATATATTTTAACGCAAATATTCTCATTATTTATTTTGCAGGGATCACATGTATATTGAAGTCAAATTTACTGGAACTAGATAAGACCGCTATAAATTTTTTTATTTATAAGTATTTAATGTAACTGTATAATAAGAAACTAAATCTTGACACAACTAATTTTTCCTAAAATAACACTTGCATTAGATCAATATAGTTTTGCATTGGACCAGTTCAATTACAAGTTTAAAAAAAAATAGAACACAAATACAAAAACAATTTTTAACTACTTTAATCTTATTCAACGACAGTGTTTGAAAAATAAATTTTAATTAATTGATATTCTATTTTTATATATTTTTAATGGAGAACAATTGAGAATTTTTTAAATAGTATTAACCAACTTTCTTAGTCAGAATAAAAAATAATGATTTTCCTTATTTTAATTTAGTGGAAATTATAGATAAGAATTGCACAAACAAATAATGACAAAAAAATATTTATTCTACCTATCTTAATCATTAAATGGTAGCTCGTTAATATCAATTATCAAACATCTAATTTAATCTTCTTAATATTTGGTATTTAGTATTTCAATTTTTATGATATTAATTACTTCCAAGCATGACAAAATAAATGGTTTTAACAATTAAAAGCCCTGATTAGCAAAACACATGCATAGTTAATTTTAGGTATTTTTTGAAATTTTAATATAATAAATATGTAATTAATAAATTTACATAATTAATGTGGTAAAAAATAAATAATATAGTAGTAAGTAGAGATAAAGGGCCTTAGTAGTCGTACCTTGAAACGGGAAATCAAGGATCGAACTTTTCGGAGACGAGCGACACGTGTGCATCACGAATATACAATCTGAACCGTCCATTAATCGAATTAAGATCTAGCCGTCAATTTGTTCCTGTCCCACTATATAAAGCTCTTCGGTTGAGGCAAGCACCTCACAGAAGCAAAATTTTCTGCGATAAAACAAGAATTTTCGAGAAAAAGAAAATCAAGAACTCGGAATCAGGGTTTTCTTTCAGATTCGTGAAAATCTCGAAAGAGGAATTCGATTTCAGCCTTAGGTCGATTCCCTTAAAGATCAAACCCTAATATTCCCCTTTTTTGAATTTCAGATAAAAGGAATTTAGGGTTTCGGTCTCTCTTTTTCCGCTGCCTGTTTTCGCGATCGGCGATTGTATTTTCGTTTCCGGCCGTTACGTTTGTAATTGCAACGGTTTAGCATAGGGTTTCGTACTTTCGTTGCGATGAACGACCAATCGCAGATGATGATGAATTTGAACCAGATGAACCAGCCTCAGATGATGAATCAGGTGCAGATAATAGGCCAGTCGCAACCTCAGATGCTCTCGCACAATCAAGGGATGAATCAGCAAGCGCAGCCTCAGATGAAGACATCACAGATTATGATGAACCAGTCTCTGCCTCCGATGATGAATCGCGGTTACAAGGTTTGGTCTCAGCAAGTTCCTCTGGACCCTGCCATGAAGTTTCAGAACCCTATGAAACCGAATTACCGGAGTAACTGGAAGGGGAAGAAGATGACTGACAAACGCAAGGACCCTAGGAGAATGGATAAACCCAATCCCAGTGGAATGGCAACTCTTAGTAATCCGAACACCGGTGTCGCGGGTTACCAACCCCCAACGCTGAACGAGTTGCAATCGCAAAATCGCTTGAAAGCGCGTAAGTTCTATCCCAAAAAGAAGTTTAATAATAGGTTTGCTCCATACGCCCCTAGGAATACGACCTCGTTTATTATTCGTGCGAAGAAGTCCGGTGGCATAGCATCTCTTGTTTCACCATGCCCTGTGACCCCCGCAGTGCTTCCCACGCCTATATTGTCGCCGTCGAGGGAGGTGTTGGGTGATATGGCGAAGGAGGAGTGGGGTGTTGATGGATATGGGACGATGAAGGGTCTGATTAGACTTCGATCACCGGGAAATGAGGCTGATGTTCATGATTATGAGGACGAGGAAGACGGTGGCTCGAGTGAGAGTGATGTGGAGGAGCATGTGGAGGTGGAGAGGAGGCTGGATCACGATTTGAGTCGGTTTGAAATGATATACCCCAATTATGGAGTGGATTACAACAATGTGTTAGAGAATAGGGTTGATGATCAGGATTCCCATATAGCTCAGTTGGAGGAGGAGAACTTGACGTTGAAGGAGCGCCTTTTCCTGATGGAGAGAGAGTTGGGCGACCTGCGAAGGAGGTTGATGTATCTTGAGAGGCAGAACCAAGCTGTTGAAGATGTCAATGAGGAAGTGGTGGAAAATGGGTCTGATAATGAGAGTGAGGGTGGCTCTGATGTTCCGGTTATGGGAATTGAGAACAATGTGGTGATGGTTGACTCAGTGCTTGACAGTGTGAGAGATGGAAGTATTGAGGCCAATGCTAAGTTGAACAATGTTGGGGTATCAGAGGCTGAAGGTGTAGATAATGTTTTCATGGAAGCGTCTGTTCCAAACGAGGCTATTGCGGAGAAGGATGGGGTCAGAGGTAATGAATTGGGGAGTGACTGTGTGTTTGATGCAGTGAAGGAAAAGGATGAGCTGAAGGATGAAGGAGTGACACAACAGTGTTTGGCTGATAAAAGTTTTTCAAAAGAAAATGATGTAATGGATAACAAAGAAAGTGGTGATTTTGAAATGCAGGACATAAATGACGAATCTAAAAGTCAAGGAGCAACTGATGAAAATAAAAAGGACTTCGTCTTAAACGAGAAGGATGAAAGCAAGAGTCAAGTAGTTGGGACAACATCAGAGACTGCCAGGGATGATGACTCGTCTGTCCCATGTTAGCATGGGTTGTTCATCTGAATACTTTTGAGGGGAAGGCTAGAGTAAAATAAACTCTAAAACTTTTTAATGCATAAATGTTGGTATTTGTAGATCGTAGTTTAGCAGTTTGCTTTTATTTTGTCGCTATTTTTTTTATAATTTGTATGGTTTGTTAAAATGAAAGATTGGGATGGGAGGACTAGTGGTTTTGTTTTTCGTTGTCACATCTCATGGACATAATGAGGACCATAAGGGCTATAGGACCTGAGTTTCCTTCCTTTTCTTTTTCCTTCCAGGGTAGGGTAGGTCTTTCGAAAAATAGTAAGAGATCCTTGAGTTTGCAGGTTCATTTAATGTACAAGGGATTAAATATGCCACAGTGTTCTTATAAGGATGTAAAGAACCTGTGAATTTTTTAGGAGAACTAATGATTAATGTGTACTGATTCTACTTTTAGTTAATTTCATGCAATTGATTTTGTGTATTTTGTTGGTTTTTCCGTTTCCTCTTGCTTAGGAAGATTAATTTATTCCACTTTATCGATTTATTTTCTTTTATTAAAAATATTCGAGATTTTCACTATTCTACCATGGTGAACTTCATAGGAGAATGCTGAATAGAATCCATCTTTTTAACGAGAAAAGTTTTTCATAATGGACCGTTTACGACCTTCTGTTATAACGCATAGTCATGTAATTATAAAATAAGTCTGAGTTTTTTAATAGATTCTTATAATCCATAAGTTTCTCTTACGCATGTGAGTTATTACTTTAGCGTAACTATGTGACAACTGTGAGAACTTTTGTATCGAGTGTGATGTGAAACTTGGTGGTAATGCTCTTAAATTTTTCGGTGGCTTTGGACTTGAGTTTGATGGAAAGCAGTATTTCTGCCAGATTCTACTGCGAAGGGAGATCTGGTTTCGCAATTTGGTGTTCGAATTGCTACTGTGTTGGATCTTCCCAAGGAATTGGATGGATGATGATGGAGGAGGGGTTTGGTATTTTAGGGGTTCTATTTCAAAAGAGAAAATGGAACTTTTTTTTGCCGGTAATTTCTCTAATACTTCTGTTTTCCTTATTCTCTTTGTACTTCGAATTCTTAGTTCTTAGTTATAAACACAACAGAGTTGTGTATACGATCATTTTTGCCGTGTCTGTTTCTCTTCACTGTTCATCTGTTTTTTTAATCTATTTTTGCGTGTATAGATTATATATTTAACCATTGTTTCTTGTGTTTACAGATAGTATTTGCCGCTGGCCATACAATACAAAAGCTGTAAAATAGGCCTACGTGGCTAACTTTGTAGTTACATGGTATTAAGAATCAAAGTCATCTCTTCTGATACAATAGTTGCCATTTCAACTGCTTCATCTTGTCTGCAGATACTACTATGGCCCGCAGGCTCTGCAAAATTGCATTTGGCCTCTCAACAAAGCCAAAAGAATTGTTTGACCGAGATGTTTGGGCTTAGATGCTTGGTATTGCGAAGGAGCTGATTTCGTGTATTTTGGTTTGACCTATGCAAACTTTTCAAATGGATGGAAAAAATTATGTTGAATCCATCGTGTTATTCCAATTACACCTTTGTGATTTCAGTTCGTTCCGCAGCCACTTAATTTCAATGGTTTTGACCTGACTTTCATGCTGTCGTTAATGTTGATGTTGTTTTTCTATTCTTTACCACTGTTTCTTTTAAAGTTGTGTTTGAAGTGTTGATCACTTTCGTGGTTGTTGCTTAGTTAAAAATAGTGTTTTACTATATTTTCAGATAATATAGATTCGGTGTTGGCAAAATATTGGTTTTTTTCAACGATGTTTTTATTCAATTTCGGTCGCGAAAGTAACGCTATAGTTCATATAAGCGAGGAAATTATAAATGTTTTATTTAAAAACGACTTTTAAATGATGATTAATTTAATCATTCTATATGATGCCTTTGAACAACTTATCAAACAAAAAAACAATTCATTACATTATAACAAACAACAATTTATTACATTATAACAAAAAAACAATTTATTACATTATAGATTATTACATTTAACATTTTAAGATTAAATAAATTAATTCTACATATTTTTGTAATTAGAATTTAAATTGTTCGTATCAAACACTGACACTCGTAGGACTTTCGTAACACACGTATCGAACAAGTAGAACTCTTCTAGGACACGTATCGAACAACAACACTTGTAGGATTCTTGTAGGACAGTGATGTATAGTGAAGTGTTCGATTCAAAAAATATTTGTTAATTTATGATAATTTTAACATAATTTTAGTATAATTTTTTTAAAAAAATACTATTAATTTTCTAAATACTCAATTTTATTGTATAATTTTTTATTATGATTATAAAAATAAAGAATAAATCTTTTTAAATCAATAATAAAAAAACATTTTTTACTAAAAAAAAACATAGTTGTGTACATATTTTTTTTTATTAATTTATATAATTTATAATTATAATATAGAAATGTATGTGTATGAGTATTGGTGTCTATAGTTCATAAAGCCATAGAGATATTGTGTAATAAAAATGAATGGGTTTGTAATCTGGATGTGTGGACAGTGGAAGTGGAGCAGAGAAGCCATATTCTATCTATATCTTCCTTGCTGTTTTGCCACGTATGCAGGTTGATCTTGGCGCCAAGTTACTGTGCACATAACAGAAAAGAAAAGGGGAAGCTCCAGCTTTCTCCCTAATGGCTCTGAATCTTCTAAATCTAGGGTTTCACCCTTCAACTCTCGTTTCTCCAAAGCCATTGAAGGATCGCTTCGTGCTCGGGTGTTCTCGCGTTCAGCAAATATCGTTTACCGAATCTGAAAACTCACTCATCGAAGCCCTTCTTGGCATCCAGGGACGCGGACGTTCTTCTTCTCCTCAGCAGCTCAATGTAGTGCTTCCTTCAATTCCTTTTCCAATTCACCATTCACCGTTCATTTTTCTTTCTCTTTTTTTTTTCTCTCTATCAGGCTGTTGAGCGTGCTGTTCAAGTCCTCGAACGTTTGGGGGGTGTGCCCGATCCGGTTCGTCTTCCATACTTCAATGCTTTTCTACGCATAATCTCTCTCTAAATATCTGTTATCTTGTATTTCTCCGTTGATCCATGAAAGTAAATCATGCAGACAAACTCCAATTTGATCGAGGGTCGCTGGCAGCTAATTTTCACCACAAGACCCGGAACA
Source organism: Phaseolus vulgaris (assembly GCF_051622355.1). Classification (NCBI taxonomy): domain Eukaryota; kingdom Viridiplantae; phylum Streptophyta; class Magnoliopsida; order Fabales; family Fabaceae; genus Phaseolus; species Phaseolus vulgaris. Next base: position 777,420 of record NC_143504.1, read on the forward strand.
GCATCGCCAATTCAGGTTCTGTGACATGCTTTTTCTTCTTGGATGTTGCAGTAATGGTTTAATGGCTTTAACTTGTTATTGATAGACACTTTGTTAAATCCCTAACGGCTAGGGCAGCATATAGTATCCTTCACTACATGGGATTCAGTGTGTACATTTAGGCATATTAGACTGAAATTCACCTCAACTTCATAATAGTTTCGGAAAATGATTGTTTGAAAACTTCAAAAATTCTATACAACTCTTCTTCTTCTTGATGATGTTAGGTTTAAAAATAAATGTATATAATAAAGAGTAGGTATTAAAATAATAGTATTAAGAATTGTGGCGTGGTGTGATAAATTTTTTGACTTGTCAAGCTACCTCCATAACAAGTGTGTGACATGACCTGTTAAAGACATACTCTGTAAATTGCTTGATGAAGTGTGTCTCAATTGGTATTCTATACTGCACTTTCAGAGAACCTTCGTCGGGGTTGACTTTTTTAGTGTATTTCAAGAGGTTTATCTTCGAACAAATGATCCACGCGTGTGCAATATTGTGTCATTTTCTGATGCTATCGGTGAGCTCAAAGTGGAGGTAATACGAAATAAATTAAATTGAAGTTACAAATCTAATACACATTTCTGAGTAAAATTTAATTTTTAACTCTATTTTTACAACACTTGGTACCTCTGAATCTCTTTGAAGCCCTTAGCTTAAGAGGCTTTGCCTGTAGTCCATATTAGTAAATTAAGCGTGCTTCTTCCTCCACCTCCATATGCTTTTTGTGCCACCCATACAAAATATATGAAAATGCCTTTTTATGTTTCTTGTGTCACCTCCTTTCAAAAATAATTTAAAAATATTATATATATTTCGGATTATATAATTTAGAAGCTAATTTCAGATTTGAAATTATTATGTAATACAGAATATATTTTGAAAAAAAAGTATTTTGGATTATATAATACATATAAAGTTTGAATTTTATAGTAGTTTCAGATTGTGTAAAAAAACTTTTAGATTACATAATCCAAAAATTAATTATAAATTTAGAAAAAGACTTTCATGAAATCCAGAATATTACATAAAAACATTTTTAGAATTTAAAAATTTATGGAGGTGAGAGAAAAAGATATGAAAGTGGAAGAAGAAGCAGTCCTAAATTAATGGTGCTAAACAGGGCCTTAGTTGTTTTAGTTATTGTTTTTAGGCGGCAGCATCAATTGAAGATGGAAAAAGAATCCTTTTTAGGTTTGACAGAGCTGCTTTTTCTTTTAAATTTCTTCCATTTAAAGTTCCGTATCCGGTTCCATTTAAGCTACTTGGAGATGAAGCAAAAGGTTGGTTAGACACCACATATTTGTCCAATTCGGGAAACCTTCGTATCTCCAGAGGAAATAAGGTGATTAGGCATTTTCACTGGAAACACCTTCTAGTAGCCTTTTTCATAAAGTGCTTAATTGTCAATAACATGAAAGTATTTTTCTATATACGTTTTATATTTCTGAGAATTATTAGCAACATATCAATAGTGCAGGGAACAACATTTGTGTTACAGAAGCAAACTGAACCAAGGCAAAAGTTATTGACTGCTATTTCCTCAGGGAAGGGTATTAAAGAGGTCAGACTGCCGATTTTTCTGTTTGTATAATTTAATAAACAACTGGAATATTTCAATTGTCACTGTTTTTCACATTCTCAACTCCCACAGGCAATAGAAGAACTTATTTCCTTAAAGCAGAACAGTGGTCAAGAAGAACCGGAGCTAGAAGAGGGTGAGTGGCAGATGATGTGGAATTCGCAGGTAGATTTTGGAAATCTAAAGGAGTGCCAATTCCCAATCACTTTTTTTGTCAATACTGATTGGAGCTCATTAAAATGTGTACATTTTTGTTGCAAAGTGCTTTTTTCCTATTAAACAATTTACTATCTGCAGACTGTAACGGATAGTTGGATAGAGAATGCGGTGAATGGGCTGATGGGCAAGCAGGTATGGGATTCATCTTGCACATTTACATTACCTCTATTATCTACATATGCTTCTTCACATCTTCAGTTTGTATATATAATGATGGGCATTGCAGATTATCAAGGATGGAAGAATAAAGATCCTTGTTGATATCTTGCTTGGGCTTAAGTTCTCCATGACTGGAAATTTTGTGTAAGTTTCTATTATTTTTCATGTTTACTACTGTTTATGTGAGGGTTCTCAAAACAAAGGAAATAGGAAGAAGGCATGTAGTGGTAATACAGTGGAGAACCTTAGGATTCAGCATTGGATAAGATATGTATAATGACTTCTTTTGTAGCTTTGCGGTGGGAATTTGTAGGAATTAACCATAGTTAACATGTCTTATCTTATCTATAGTGTTCCTTGAATGGTGAATTTTGCTAACATTTTGGCCTAAAATTGACAGAAAGACTGGGTCCAGACTGTATGACGTTACGATGGATGATGCAGCCATAATTGGTGGTCCATTCGGATATCCCCTACAAGTGAAAAACAAGTTCATATTGGAGCTTCTGTAAGATGGCATATTCATTGTTAATCCATCTATAGAGTAGATTTGGGTTTTGTCTTACTAGTTGAGTTTTCCTTTGCAGATACAGCGACGAGAAGCTCAGAGTTAGCCGGGGATACAATAATATTCTTTTCGTACATGCTCGCACGGATGCATTGAGATGAAGTAACATAAAAGTATAAGATTTTTTTGTAAATGAAGACTGGTAAATTGTGTATTAAACTTTCCTTGGCAACAACAAGGATGTACAACTCTGCTTTAATTCTTTTTAGCGCCATTATGTGGATTTTATAATTTTCATCAGATTTTACACTCAAACTCAAAATCTATGTAACTACACTGATGATATAACACGTACATATATATATATATATATATATATATATATATATATATATATATATGTGTAATTTTAGATATATGTGTAGAATACGAAAATAAGTATAATTTTTAAAATGTAAGACACAAAAATACATATAATTTTTTAAAATATAGAACATAAAGATAAATATCTATATATTGTATAATTATAAATTATATAAATTGACAATAAAAATTTATTATATATACAAGTATGTTTTAGAAGTTTTGAAACAAAAATATATTAAAAGAAATATTTCTTATTTTTATAATCATAATAAAATTTTATACAATAAAATTGAATTTTTTTAAACAAATTAATGTATTTTTTTTTCTAAAATTGTGATAGAACTATGTTTGAATTTTTCTATTTTTTGAATTAGAAACTACACCGATATGTATCATACTAGTGTTAATGTTCAACACAATGAGGAGTATATGAGTCTCATAGTTCAAAATGTTCATAAAAATTAATTATATAATTTTCTTTTATCCAAAAATGCCGGATTCTTTTAGCAGTCCTCCATCTGAACATACATTATACTCCATGGAACCATGGAATCCAAGGTTCCACACACGCACGCACACAAGAAAGTTTGTATTATAGATAAATGCGTTCACTTTGCAATTACTATTATTCTATGATGACATATCATAAAGAACGAACAAATAATGAATATGAAATTATATGTCCAACCTAAACAAAAATTACAGACAAGGAAGAAGGAACTAACTAACTTCTTGCTCGTCAAATCGTTTTGAGAAGGACATACAGCAAATCTAGGCACTCACTTCATTCCTACTCTCGTCGTGTACTTTAATGCCTTCTTGTTGGTAGATCGAATTTTGTTCCTCAACGCTGGCCTTTTCCTCAGCTGGCTCTTCTGAGTTAGACGGTTTTCCCTATTGCAGACAACAAATTCAGGTTATCACTACAAAATAGTAATCGTCCAAGTCTAATATTCTGATAAAATTTCACAATGGTTGATGAAGCCAACCTTGTTTCGATCACGCCATCCAAGTCCAAATGGACGAGAAAGCAAACTTATCCTCCTGGCAGGGATTTCCGCTGTAGGTTCTGGACTGTTTCTCGATACTGGGGATTCACTCTGTGATCTATAAATCAAGATGAAGATGACATCAAGTCAAGTCAAGTTCCTCATACAGAACTCTGTGCATAACTAATATCAAACATTTATTTGGGGGGACAAAACTTTTAAACAAAAATATTAAATAGAAAACCATGCTGAAACAAAAAAAAATATACTGTAGGTGTGGATATGAAGAGTAAAGAGATATTTCAGAAACTTAAAAAATAAATATACCGTGGAGATTGTAGCACTTTAACTTGGCCGTGCTGGTACTGCAATGTAGCCTCTAGCATAGATTCTGCCATGACTGCTCTCTTCTCCATTTCAGTAAGGGCAGCAGTTGCTTCTTCATACTTTTCCTGCCAATATAATACGTACCATTGTAAGATGTTGCGGGACAAAAGTTCACCATTTGCCAATCAAAATATAATATAGCAGTATAAGAAAGCAATGATCCTGACATAGATGACCATAATAGAAATTTAAAAATATTATTGTATTCAGAATAGGCACTAGTCAAGGCAAAGGTGCTGAATCAAATAATGCTTATTAGAACAAGTACAGTGCAATCACCAACATCACCTCCCCCACTGCCAAAAAAAACGCTGAAACAAACATAATCAACTATATCTAGCATAGTTGACTAAAACGTGACAATAAAGTGCAATTTCTTCCAATTGGAGGCAGTTAAATATAGCGCATGCCAGAATAATTAATATATATTAAAGATTCTGCAAAATATCGTCAGTCCCTCCCTATGATACGATGATGTCCAAATCAGGAACAGCTTACTGAAAAATGTATATATATATATATATATATATATATATATATATAGAGAGAGAGAGAGAGAGAGAGAGAGAGAGAGAGAGAGAGAGCTTGTATTACTAGACTAATACAAGATGAAACAGGGAAAAGGGTAACCTGAAGGACTTGGGCAGCATATCTTTGTGCGGCTGCATCTTGCTCAGCAAACCTACGAGCGTCCTCAGTCACCTTCTGCTCTTGCTCCACCCGCATCAACACCTATCAGCAGCACATTCTCAGTCACAAAAAGAGACAGCATATTTTATTTCAATAACAATAAATATAGACAGACAAAAATTATACCTGAAGCATAGCAGTTTCTTGTTCTTGTTTATCGGCAAGTGCCTGCCGAAGCTGAGCAACATCTTCTTCTAGTTGCTCCACCTGAAGAAAATAAGAATTACATGCTTTGAATTCTCAAACCACAAATTACAACTCAATGTACAGGACATCTAATCTATAGTTTTCAGCTACGCAATTAGAATCACATAATACATTTCACTCAATACTATACCATAAATAAGATGTAGATGTCTATGGATGGATTTGTATGAATCTGACAAATAAGTGTTTCAACTTTAGCCAAAGGATAGAAGGGTAGCACTCAGTACAACTTTAGCAAAAGGATAGAAGGGAAATATTCTCTCCAGCTTCAATATCAGTAAACAATAAGATACTACTAGCACGTCATTACTCATTAGTTTAGTACTCTTTAATTGAATGGTTGCATGAACCAAGGAACAGGTATTGCGTTTTATTATGCTGTGAAGAAAGTCTAGGTGAAGATATCACTCTGAAAATTCACCAATTAGGCTCATGATGTGAATGCATAATACAATTTCAAAGAACTTTGTAGTAAAATGTTGCATTGCAGGGATAACTTTGGCAATAACAGCGTGATAAGAAAGCATAGAATCCCAAGCGCACACATGACTTTACCTTTGCACTCAGTTGCCGCCTATTGTCCTGCTTGACCATTTCCATTAATGCTGTTTCCAGCTCCTCCGCCCTGATAAAAAGGAAGAAATTTAAGGACTAAATGCTATATGCATAAAATCCATGAACTTTATTAATCATCCTGTCCACGCCTCAACCCTTAACATATTAAAAACAGGGGAAAATGTGTTTTAGGTCCCTTATTTGTGGTCAAACGTAGTCCTTGTACTTAAAGTCAGTAAATTTGGCCCTTGGATTTATGGAAATTCATGGAATTGGTCCCTATGTAATGCCGTTAGTCCTGTTTGTTGATGTGGCTTACAGTAACATGTGACATCAAGGACTAATTTCACCATATTTCACAAATGCAAAGACCAAATTCATCGATTTTAAAAAACAGATACCAACACTAAGTTCACCAAAAATAGAGCTTTAAAATGAATTTTCCAGAACAACAAACTATAAGCAGTTAATGAAGAGAATTATTTTATCTCTGTATTATTTCACTTGTGCACAGATACATAATATAGAAGAAAACTTAAATGGAAATAATGACATTCCCTGAAGTAATTAGGAATCCCAAAGTCACACAAATATAAAATAAAAATAGAATAGTTTACTATAACCCTTATAATAACGAGATACTGTGAATTTCAAAATTTAGAGGTTGACTTTCAACAAATTAAAACATTTCTGATACTCAGATATTACAAATTTAAACCTCTCACAGCACAGCAAATCAGCAGTTGTATAAGCATACAGACTGAAGTACTCCAGTTTATATTATATATCATAGCCAATACTTTATGGGACTGGCCATATGATTACAACTATGTTAGTTAGGGGGAAAAGAAAAACAGTTGTAAGACTGCAAGAGAACCCAGATTTCAAGTACCTAAGAATGGATGATCTTTTCTCCTCTAGTAGCCTACAAAGTTCAACCTTCAACCAGACAACCTGCATGGCGTTCACAACTTGAGAATAATGCTATGCTGTAATTAATTAGCTGGTCACCTTTTTTATTAGAGTAAATGAGCATTCAATGATAATAAAGGTTTCAAACCTACTTTTTATTTTACAGAAAGAGGGAGGAGGGAAGAATGGAGAAATTCATACAAGTTTCACGAGCACACTGTCCTAGTTTTTTGGGATGTGTTCCCTTTACTGTTTTCCGAAAATTAGAATTTTCAAAATGGGATGTGTGATAATTAAATAAGTGGAATAAAACCAACAACCATGTTGAAACATATGGCATTAACTTATACTAAACCCTGTACAACTCTGACACGTTGCATACACATTGAACTAGACACCAGTTAGGACAACCCAAGTTCTCAATAACCTGTTAACCACATTGAATTTAAGGGGGTCATTTAAGATAAATGTAGTCATTAGTGGGTACCCAAAAGTAATATTATCACTTCATCAAACTTTGATTTTTTTAACTTCAGTGTTGGTAATTTGAAAACGTTATATATGTTAAAAGATAGCAATAAATACACCATTAACTATATCACAGTCTAATAGAAAGTGCGAAGGGTAAAAGGAAAAGACAAAAATGACCTGCTCTTGAAGATCTGGAACAGAATCAATCTCACCCTCTCCAGTCAGACTAATTAGAATTTCATCCGCATTAGTGGAACCAGATTCTGTACGAGATAAGCTGTCAAGCCCTTGCATATCAGTCGATTGTTCAGTTTTAGAGTCATGCTTAAAGCCAAATAGCTTTGAAGCTAGTCCCTGAGAATCCCTCCAAGCTTTAAGCCCTTTCGATCTTTCTTCAATGGAAGCTATTACAGCAGGCCGATGTTTATTCCTCAACTGCTGCAACCGAGTTTCATTTATATTTTGGTAACCCATGCAAGCTGTCAATACAAGCTGACTGCTGTCAAATGTGGAGCCAGCCAATGACTGAAGTAAGGTAACTGCATCTCCAGCATCCTTTGTTGTTACCAATGCAGGACCTACAAGACACGGTAAAATTAAGGTCTTCTAATATATGTATGGCTTAAGCACTGCTAGTTTACTTTTTCCAATAATACTCTATATAGTTTGAAACAACAAACATGTTTCAGCCAAGTACCATATAGCTCCATTAAAGCAACTGCAGTTCTAAAGAGCATGACTCGGTTTCCTTCAAAAAGAAGCACATCCCACACTCGAAGAACTGAAGTCCAAATAATGACAATAGATGAGAAGGAAGGTCAAACAAATGCATAGGAAATGCTCATTTGACAACGGCAAGGTTGTCAAATAAGACTAAGCTACACTACTCAATAGATAGAACATTAAACCTGACCACTTTCCCAAGGAAGCATGTTCACAAAAATGGACAGGAACCAAGGTCCAGTAACCCATGCCACCTGCACTCCCAGATAATCGAGATGATTGGCTGCAAATTAAGTACACACAAGAAAATATCAATTAATGGAACACTAGAAACAAAAATCATTTGGAGAGTTCAAAGACAAAATGAATTTAGTTTACAGACCCAATTTGGGAAACCTCTCCCTCACCAACTCCTCAAAAACAAGTTGATCCACCTGATAAAATGATAATATATTTGAATGAATATATGTTAAAATGTTTAATAACAGCTATATACAATATTTAATTTATTCAAGAATATAAAGTACATAAACAATACCTGCGATTCTATCATTTCCTCTGAATAATAGCCGTCAAAATAATCATCTAAAATGCCCATTAAAGCCCTGGGGAAAACCATAGTCAGTGGTTAAAGATAAATTTGCTCAATTTGCAATGAATAGCTCTAAAGATGTTTCACAAGCATAAAGTAATCGGTCAGTCATTCCTTCAAGGCAATGATGCTCATCAAACGCTTCAACAATTATAATATGATGCTCTATTCATAATTTACTTTGAAAAGTTCACCATATACTCTATAAATCTACTCAAGCAGTATCTAGGGACATACCAAAAGGCATTTTCTTCAGGCATCAAAAGTAGCAATAAGCCAGCAAAAAAATTCATGGCCTGCAATATAAATTATTTCAACAAGTTAAATCAGTGGGCTATACATGTCATGAGAATACATGAAATGTACATGTGAGAGTGCATATAGTATCTAATGAGCTTAAATTATTTTAGTATCTATGTGATAGGACAACTAACTACTGTTCATGAATCATGGGCGTCACTTCACTGATATATGTGAAAGTTGCCTGCAAGGCATTAGAGCAATTTATAACTGCAGTCAGGCAGGCCACCTAAAACAGCTCTTGCCGGAGGGGTTATTAGACACAAAATAGTTCCCAATTCTTCTAATAAATTTACAATTTCAATAAAAGGTTTGAGTAAGAGAATACACATATATGAACCAGTCCTATTGTGCTCTGTACATATTTCAACACCAAAGGTCTTTCTTTCTCAATTGTCAGAGTGTTTTGTATATCATTATCAAGTGTACTATTTTTGTACGTGAGAGATATACTTTTCTCCAACTTTGTAATATCTAGTTTGTTCTTTTTCTGACGGTAGTTACAGAACAGCCGTCAGTTATTGGTTACAACTGAACAGCAGTCATTTGTAGTTAGTTACAATGAACAGCTTTTGTACTTTCTCTCAAAGTAATAAATCATTCTTCTTGTTAATTCAACACTGTAGCAGTCACACAGATCATCTTCAACTCATACTATCAAGTACAAGCCTTGAGATCCACAGTTGGTCCAAAGTAAAAAAACTACACAAAGACCAACACTACATTTTGTGGTAGTGAAATAGTGAAAGGTTAATGACTAGCCCAAATTACCATTTTATAGAATTTATATATACGAGTGCTGTACATCAGATAGTAGTCAAGGATAAATCAGCGGCCAAAGTTGGCTTTGCAAGACTCCGAAATTTTTTCTTAAAAGTTGCCATTGGATTCCTTGACTCATCATTTAAAGATGATGAAATTCAAGCAGGCAATTTGATTTTTTTTAAATGGTGTAAATAAGGCAACATAAATGCCTGTCGTTGTTGATTCATTGCACCATGGTATCTCATTAACTTACAAGTTACTTGAATCAATTATTTATGTCTTTTCAGCTGTATATATGTTTCCTATAAACACTTAATTAGATTGATTGAAGGGGAAAATAGCTTTTACAAAAAAAGGGAAAATAGAAATGTAACTATTTAAAGAATCAAGGACCTGGCAATAACCAACTGAGGGGTTATGTCGAGCATATGCAGTAAGTAATCGTCTCAAAGCGTTTCTACCATCCTCATCCAGAGCAGGATGACCAGGAAATGTTCGAGGCAGATCCTGCACATACAAGAAATAATCACAGACTTCTATCAAGAAACTTATACCGATAATATCACATTATTTAGAACAGTGAAGTTGAAACAACAAAAGCAAATACCTTCTCAATCTGCCCTTTCCATTTTTCTGGCATACGTACAAAATCTCCACCTGTTTTCCCATTGCTGTCAATTGACTGCAAGCTGTGCTGATCAGTTTTAATTTCAGAATCACTCTCTGAGGCTAGAAGATCCTGATAATACTTCTCCACCCTCCTTTCTTTTACACCAACAAAAGCTTGCCAAAGCTGAAATACAATAACGAACAAGAGGGTATGATAACTAACCAAAAATAAATAAACTTCAAGAAATACAAATCTCAAATATATAATGCATACCTCTCCCCGCAATGCCATTGGTACTCCCCCACGAACCAGAACTTCCAACTCTTCTTTCCAAGGAAACGAAGCCTCTGGTGGTGCAGCATCAGCGGTAATACCATTTGCAGAGGCATTTGTGCCATCAACAAGAGGCATATCTGGACTAGGATCTGACCTCTCAACATCATAGAACTCCTCCTCAGAGTCTTCCTCAAATACTCCTTTTGGTGATTTAACATCATCTGAATGCAACGGTGACTTTTCAGTTTCAATAATCTGGTCATCTTTTAACACACATTTCTTGGTCCTTTCTTCTTTTACTGACCCAGTTTTCTTCTTTACACGAACACTCATCATGTCCTCAATAGTTCGAAGAGTTGGTCTTATCTCATTCCACAACTGGATTCTGTGAACTTTTGCCTCCTCAGTCGCTGGTACCTCCTTTTGACTACCATTTTCAGCTGCACTGTCGGAATCATCTGGTACCCGGTTGCTTGCTTCATGAACACCCTTCTCTGAGCTAGCATCAGCACCTGGCTCTGCAACTTCATCACCCAAAACTTTCTCACCATCCCCAACAACTAATCTGTCTGTTGCCAACTCAGTAGACTCTGCCTGTCTTTCAAGAAACAAGCTCCACCGATCTGACCTTTCCTCTTCTTCCTCCTGGAATTGCAGTAAAAAGTGTTACACTCGGAACAGCATCAAGGTAGCAAAATTATGTGCTCTTAGCTTCGAGAAAAAAAACAAAAAGGAATTTCCACCAACGGGTAGCGCACAAATGACATATCTAAATCCTTTCTAGTAGGATTATTCGATTTTACTGGAAGTAAAATTTACTTCAAACATTCTCCTAATCCTTCCTTAAAACGCTTAAACTGGAACCATAAATCCAAAGCATAACAAAGACCTTGTATATGTTAGCATATTCACGGTATCTTTGCAGGTGCTGAGGCCGCACAGTAAACCCATAGGCATCCCTGTTCACACCAAACACGCATTAATTTTCAAAAACAAATCAACTCCAATAACAAACAAACAGATAAAAAGAACAAAAAATTAACTACAAACATACAATAAGTACGACTCTAACAACAAATTTAACCAAAACGCAACTCAAATCGCCACTCGCCCACTCCGAAGCTAAAACGACGACACATTCCGCACACAACGCACTTCCACAGAAGCCGGCATTGACTACCTCAAACGATTATCACTTTCACTATTCACTACTAAGTAACAAAAGAAGAAAAAAAAAACAGACGCAACCGGCGTCAACTCAAATTCAAAGGAGCAAGATCGATCTTCACAAGCCACTAATTCGATCGAGAAAAAAAAACAGCAGTTCAACGCTAAGTCGCGCGGTGGTCCAAGCGAATTTAGCAAGCAAACGAAAGAGGAAAACGAAGCGTTAATCGACGGATCTAACACAAAACGCGAGTGAAGTAAGAAAATAGGCGTTGAGGAACAGTACCTCTTGTGCTCGAAGGTGATGAGAGGGTTAACGGTTTTGTTAGGCTTCATTTGCAGATTGGATCGGCGAAGATTGAGAACACGATCTTCTTCGCCTCCAATTCGAGCAAGAGAATACGTATTTGTGCAGTTGGTTTGTGGAAGCTAGTGGCAGCAAGCTACAAATACAGAGAGAGTGGAGAATAAGAGAGAGAAAGCATAGAGAGAGAGAGAGAGCACATGCACACTGAGCGTGAGGTTAGCGAAAATGGCGTCACGTTATTATTACATGTGCTGCGTGATACACTCACACAGCGCTCCAAAAGCTAAAAAAGTTCGGTGCGGTATGGTTCCGTTTGGTTCCTCACATTTTCACTTTTCCTTCTTCATCCATAGACAAAATCAACGTGCTTTTTTCAGTTTTTTGACCAGCTTCTAATGCTCCCTAATCAACCTTAACAATAATAATAATAATAAGTTTCAACTATGTAAGATAGACACTCAAAATATTATATAATTATAGATTATATAAATTAATAATAAAAATTTATATTTATAAATATATTTTAATTTTTTTTATTAAAAAAAATGTTTTTATGATTGGTTCAATGGTTTCTGCTTTATTTTTATAATCATAATAAAATTTTATTTTTTAAAAAATTAATGTATTTATTCTTTTTAAAATTGTGTTAAAATCGTATTAGAATTGTAAAAAATTCAATAAATATTTTTTTATTTAGACCTTTCACCGTATCGTACAAGTGTCGGTGTTCGATAAGTGCGTCAGATACGGACACATCATTTAAGAGACTTGTCCGAGTTTCATAGATTCCAAATACAATAAATAATATTGATAGGATCAATCACTGTATCAGAGATATTATTTGTTTTGAAAGTCGATATTTCACGGTTTAATCTTTAAATGACGTTTCAAAAAATTGATAAAAATATAAATTATCCTAAATCTCGATTCCTAAATAATGTAGATTGTATTGATATACTAAACAAATAATAATAATAATAATAATTTATTTACTATATGCTTATTGAACTAAAATGTGGGGCGGTTAGGGAGAACCGTGCCATAATTTCAACACCGACACCGAATATAAAATATTTTTGATATTTTATTTTTCTTTTGCAAAATATGATTGGGTTGAGTAATGAGCAACAAGGGTTTTTTAAGCCGTCCTTGTTATGGACAATTTTTTAATATTATAGAAAAATAAACACTGATATCAAACTTAAATATCAAAAGATATATAATAACTTTTGCAGATTTCATCGATGAATTGTTTTATGTATTATTGTATTTATATGACAAGTTTATAAAATATGTACAAATATTAATTCCTCAATCCTTCGTCTTTTGAGGCTATTGAATGCCAAAAATACGATTTCCAAATTATGTCCCTTGAGGGTATTGAATACCAAAACAATAGTGCATAAAAAACACCCAAATAAATACTATACTTCCAATGTAATAACATTCTTTTTAAAATATGATTAAATATTTTTTTCTGCGTATTATGATTTAAGATTATATATTTTTTTTTAATTTAAATTTTAGACTTTTTAAATTATTCTAATAAAAAAGTATTAGAATGGTATAATGTATTTTTTTGGGTAATAAACAAATTTCCACTTTATAATATTATAAGGTTTACCTTAGTGATGAGTAATATTTTAGTTTATATTTAATCATTCCAAAAATATGTTTGCCTATTTCGGTAATTTTTTTATTAAAAATAAATAGAAAATCTAAAGTTTGAAATAGAAAAAATATATTTAACTAATTCATTATCTAATAATTTGAGAAAACTAATTCATAACCTGCTTAATAATTTACGAACTAGTTTTGCTTTTAAATTAAGAAGTATATAACTGTAAGATATTATCTTTTGCAACATGGGTTTAAAAATAAATAATATTAAATATTAATATAGCACCGTGTTTGGCAAAATACTTTTCGTGAAGTTAAGAGTTTTTTTTCAAAATGAATTAAGCTAAGAAGTTGTTTGTTGAGTTACACTTACGTGCGTTTAACTAAGTTGAATCGATTTAATTATATATACCCAAACTTGTTTTTAAATATTTCTGATTTTGTTCTCTTTGACATGTTCAAGTATAATTTATTAAATACAAAATCGCCAAAAATATTTTCAAACTAAATTAAACCACTCCAAATTATTCAGATCATTTATTAAACGTACTTGTGAAAATATTTGTTTTTAAATAATTCAGTATGAATTAACTTTTTTAATAATTTAGATATCTTTTTCATTAAAAACCATATATATAAGTTGATTTTAGTTATAAAAAACCTTACTTCATTATATATTTAATCTGTATAAAACATTTATTGCAAAAGTTATCCTAAATACTTGTATAAAGGTTTAATTTTGTGAGTACATATTTAATAAAAAATATTAATTTTCCTTTCAAAGAAAAATGTTTACTTTTATACCAAAAGTTATTTTTAACTGGTGGTGACATGTTTAATTTATAAAACCATATACTATTTTAAAAATAAAATAATAAACAAAGTCAAACCTGTGTGTTGTGATGAACTTTAGAAAAATAATTTTTGAATTTACTGTTTTATGATACTTATCTCTTCAGTAAAAATAAATAAATCTTTCTAATATTGTTTTTTGTCTAATATTAAAAAATAAATTGAAATGTTTATATTGTGAAATTATGGTTTTACCCTTCCATCCCTGTCGGCACATCACTGATCATGCCGTGATCTCTGTGACGCACCTCCACCACACATTACTTAATGCATTTTTTTTTCACCTTGCTTAAATTTGAGAAAAAGTGTTAATAAAGCATTTTTTTAAATATATTATTTTCAATAAAGAGGAATTTAGAGTGATTCATTGAGTTTAAAATATATCTTTTTTATTAGAATTCGTTGACTTAACATAAAAAATTGATGAATTTAAACATATTTTGTAGATTTAATTAATAATAAATAAACATACATGTAACCGTTTAACGTGACTAATTATTTTTCCTTGCCAACACACTAAAAGAAAAAACATAAACATATGGATATATTTTTAAGGAATAAAGTTTCTCAACGCAAATATAGTAAAAACAACTGTTCTGTAACTACTTTTTGAAATAAAATATTATATTATAATAAAATAATAATTAATTAATTCAAATGTTAAATTATATATCATTGTTCATATTTAACCGTGGTGAATTATAATAAATCCCACGAAAACATGACAATTACATTAAAATAGTATCAACTCCCATTTTTCCACCTACTTTTATTAAATTTAAGGTCAAGGTGTTGTCCTTTCCTGTTAAAAAAATCTCATTCCTAGTTTGCTCTTTCTTCAAATAATTGAATTTTATTAACACATTTAGTAAACTTTGTGGGGAGACTTTATTAGAATTTAAAGATTTTATTCTTATTGTTTATATCAATAAATTCAAGTTAAAATAGTATCATCATGATAATTACCTTATTTTCTGATTTGGATATTAAAATTTGATTACAATTTTGTTGTTAAAAAAGAGTATGAGTTAAAGAGAGAAATATGTATTTAAGTGACATTTGATATAACTCCTAAAAAATTATAACTATTGGACGTATCCGAAAAAGTCTTCCACCTGAGAATTAAGGGAATTAAAGTTATTTTTAAATCACTTTCTTATTCTCATATATGACGTCAATGTTTCGACTTAAAATTCGTTGAGATGATACTACGGATGACAATACGAAGCGGGACATGTGAGCCATGCAGACCAACCTGCAACACGCTGCCAAAAGAGTTTGGATAGACTCACTAATATAGATCGTTAACCTGCTCAGTTCCTATCTCATAACTCGCAGTCAACGTAGGCCAACAATAGGATATCTGCGTAAATAAAAAATAATAATTTTTAAAAAATTATATCTCACTCATCCACATTCTTCATTTAGAAACTAAAAGTTCTATCACGATTTTGTCCTTAAAATACGTATAAAAAAAATCAAGAAAAAAAAATTAAATTATTGTTAATCTTCACTCTAAATATTTTTTTTATAAAATAAAGTTTTACAAATAAACTGGCCAAGGAACGATGATGAAGAGAGTAGTACTACAGAACATGTAAGTAGGAAGAGAATGAGATAAAAATGACTATCTAATAAAGGAAATAACGAGGTCAAGGGAAAAACACAAACAAAAAAAAGTCAAACGGAAAAAAACACAAACAAGAAAAAGAGAAGAAAGACTTATTTTCCATAAAAAAAAAAATATTTTTATGATTCAATATTTTATTTAAAGTTTATTATCATGTCCGTATTCTTCAATAAAAGAACTAATTAATTAATTAATTATTTTTTTAAATAAATTTTTGTTTATAGTTCAAACTTTAATTTTTTATATATATTTATAATAAGAATATTATTTTATTACATTTTAAAATTAAAATATTTTATAGTTATGTTATGAATTCGTTTCTTAGATGAAAGGAAAAGAAAACTAATTAATTTACTACAATCATTCAAAAATTCTAAAGTTTAGGTTAAGGTAAAAACACATTTTAGAAGCTCTAAAATTTAGTCTTAAGATCAAAAACAAATTTTAGACGATGAACGAAAGCATATTCAAAGGATAATCAAATGAAATGGTTGTAACCAAAATCTAGAAATTACGAATCCCTGCAAGCTCTGTGATCCAACAAAAGTTGGTTGAGAAAGAAGAAAGTGATCGGTGATTGATGATGTTGGGGTTCAAGCTCAGCACCACCGGTTTCATCTACGTTCGCACAGCCACCAAAACCAAACCCCTCTCATGGAACCCTAACACAAGAACAACAACCCCAACCCATCACCCTTGCAGGTACTTCCCTTCCCCTTCCCCTTCCAAGAACCAAATCCTAGGGTTTGCACGTTCACGCAAATTCCCATGTTTGGGAAGAGCTGGTCTTGTCACAGATTTAGGTTCGCCAGTGCCACCGTCGCAGGCTCAATCTCAGCTTCAAGCTCAGTCTAAGCCAGAGCCGGAACCGGAACCGGAACCTTCCAAATTACTCACTCTGCCAACGATTCTGACTCTGGGCCGTGTCGCTGCGGTGCCACTTCTTGTTGCCAGTGCGTTTCGATTTTTTGTTGCCCCCTTTTGCTTGTTTATATCACAACACTTGTATTGCAATCTGATGTGAAAGTGATGTTTTTGTGTGTGTGCGTGTGTAGCTTTCTACATGGATGGTTGGCGTGGAACTGCGGCTACTACGAGCATTTTCGTCGCTGCATCAATCACAGATTGGCTTGATGGCTATCTTGCTCGCAAGGTACTCTTTACTCATTCCAATCCTATGGAATCCACACACCACCACATTGTTCTGTTTTCAGCGTTTCAAGTTTATGTAACACAGGCATTGATACTGGTACACGGACATTTCCAGATGTATAATTTCCAAATTTAGGACTATAGTGACACGAATCTACATGCAAATGCACAAGTATGTGAGCTTTTTTTTACAAAAAAGATGTTTTCCATGACTGGTTCAAAAAGATTTATTTCTTATTTTTATAGTCATAATAAAATCTTATACAATAAGTTTGAGTTTTTAGAAAATTAATGAATTTGTTATTTTTTTAAAATTGTGTTGGAATCGTGTTAGAATTGTCAGAAATTAAAAAAATATTTTTTGAATACGTATTATACGAGTGTCAGGACCGATACGGACACACCATTTAAGAGCCGTGACGAGCCTCATAGTTTAAAGTTATAGGTCAATCCTTATTCTTTTATTAACTATTGTCATTTTGCCGTGCAGATGAAGTTAAATTCTTCATTCGGGGCATTCTTAGATCCGGTAGCTGACAAGGTATTTTTTTTTTCTTCCCCTAATACACACATATTTACTTGATGAATTCAAGTCTTTTTGGGTTAGTAAATGTGATGTGATGTGAGTGCAGCTCAAGTTCTTTTCTTATTGGCTAAATGTAAAATAATGTGGATTGAATTGAATGCAGCTCATGGTTGCTGCCACACTGGTCTTATTGTGTACCAGACCTTTGGATGTTGGTGTGTTTGGACAAGCACCGTGGCTGCTAACTATACCTGCAATTGCCATAATTGGTAGAGAGGTAAGGCGTACCGTGATTTCTAAGGCATGCTTTACATAAAAGGTTTTGGTTAAGGGTAGGTACTTAACAAGGGCCCTTTGCATCATTACCAAATTCCAAACTCATAGTAGTTAAATATTCGTTTTTCTTATCTTGGCTGTCATTTGTTGTATGATTTTTGGTATGTAACATGTTTACAAACACAAGTTTATTGTATTTCTAATTGGATCTGAGCTAAACCATATTTTCACTTGCCTCTCCTTTTGTGTTGAAAGCATCATATCTTGTCTATTTTACTGGCCTTGTATTTGTTTTCAAAAAAACATGTCTTACATTGGGTGCTGACATGTTGATACTTTCAACAGTGAAAACATACAGTTCATATTCCAATAAACTAATATTTTATTCATTTTCATTTTAATTTTTAATTCAAAATATTATTATAACTGTTGGTTAAATGTATGTTATTTACTGTTGTTGGTGTTAAAGAAACTTTTCTCCTTATAATTTTCTCTCAAATTTGGTATGTAGATAACCATGTCTGCAGTCAGGGAATGGGCTGCTTCCCAGGATAGTAAGCTTTTAGAGGTTTGTTTTACCTCCTGAACATCAGAATCAAATGCTTTATTATATCAGCACAATGTTTTGACCTTATATCATGAAACTGTTAATCATAGGCTGTTGCTGTAAATAACTTGGGGAAGTGGAAAACAGCCTCACAGATGACAGCATTAACCATCCTTCTTGCGACCCGGGACTTGAGGTTATTGGATTTTTTTGCATTTTTGTGACCCTAAATCCAATTATCATTAGATTTTTTTTATGGAAAAAAAAATTAGGTGAAAAAACTCATCTCCAAACGACTTGATTTTCTACTAACCTGTTACTAATATTCATCTGTAAACTTTCTATATGTAGTAATGCTTAATATTGTGTGTTTGGAAAATCTCTTCAGGTGTTAATTTGTTAGTAGTTGTATTGTATGTCATAAACTTTCATTTTTGTTCCCTAAATTTTGATTCCAAGCTGTTATTAACTGGTTGAGTTTGACTGTGTTCTCATTTTTCTCTTCAGCAATGGAGGTGGAGCTGCCATTATAGTTGGGTCTGGTGTTGTTTTGCTTTATACTTCAGCAGGGCTTGCTATATGGTCGTTGGTTGTATATATGAAGAAGATATGGAGGGTGTTGTTGAGGTGATGCTCCATGTATTCACCTACTTCTCTCTTGGCTTTGATACCACCAAACATTTAACATTTTCACTAAAGGGGGTTTTGCATATTTAGTCGCATGTAAATGTAATTTTTGTTTCCTGAGCAGTTTCTATCCCCATACAGTGCCATTTCTCCTACTCCTTTATATTTTTCTGCATATTTGTTTCCCTCCTTCACCCTGGGAAAGATCAAAATAAGGGATTTTGTTTTAGGTGCTAACTACAACTTAGAGCCATTGTAAATTCAGCTGGAATTATTGTATGATACTTGACCCAGATAAATTTCAAAGTAAACAAAGAAATAATAGATGAATAATGTGGGATGCAATAACATAATTCACACTGAACATTAATTTAAGGGCTCAGAAATATTCCAGTTTTTTCTATCATTAAGTGTTTGTTTGTTGTGTACATTTTGTTTAAAAATTTTATCCTTACTTACAATAAACGGACGATTTGACATATCTGCTTTTACTACTTTTTAGAAGAAAAAATTCAGATGAATTGGATTTTGTTGATTGGCTAAGTCAAAGAATTAAGGCAGGTCAAATTTTTTAAAATCAATTTATACATAAATTTAAGTTGAGTTTATTTTATAGAAAAGTTGTTTTCTTTTTTAATTTTACCTTTTATTTTAAGGATGAATTATGGTAAGATTGATACTTATTGCTCATTTATAAAGATTGAAGCAAAATATAAAGTAGGATTAACACTTAACTCAACCTTATAAATTATAAATTTATTTGTATATGATATAATTTGACTAGATAAAGTGAGATCTTTAACATTAATTTGAGAGATTTTATAGACTTTTTATTTAGGTTGAAGTAGAGTGTTTAATGTATGCAATTGAATTACAAATACTTACATACTTTAATAAATAATTCTTCAATGCACAAATTAAAACTAAAGATCCTTAATTTTTTCAACCAAGCTAAATATTATTTTTAAGCATGTTTATAAGAATCAACACGACAAATCTATCGAATTAGAGATGTTGAAGGTTTGAAACCAAACTATTTGATGTTGAACTAAGGATGCTTAAGGTTTTAAACAAAACAAATATCGGCAAGTGAGAAAATTAAGAGACATAGGTGGACCTTAACAAAGTGATGTATCAATCCTATAATTTTCTTTTAAACGAAAAAAGAACAAACATAAGTTAAAATGCATTTTGTAACATATTAAAATGAATTAGTTTAACTATCTTTTAAACTAAAAATTGTGATTGAATATGTCAATATGAAGTTTTATGTGACAAATATAGATAAACACCAATAATTGAAACAATATAAATACTCTTGCATACTTAAAGTTTAATAAGAGGAAGATTCTTTTAGATACAATCAGGATAGGACGTGAGATGTATATTATAGGAAAAATGTAAGGAATAAAGGGTAAGATACCAGTTAGTGGTTTGTAAGGTAACAGTTAGTGCAGTTGGTGGTCTTTAAATAAAGTGGTTTGTAGCGGTTCGTGCGGTTAGTGATATTTAAATAAAGACCAACCGATTTAGTGAAGGGGTTACATTTTTTAATTCAGTTTGATAGATATGGAAAGTCCTGTGTAAAAAGAATAATCGTTTCTTTTATGGATGTTCTGAGTGTAAATTGCAGAAGTAATAATACAAAAATTATTCAGTAAAATTTGTATCCTTAGTTTATCTTGGATGTGTTTTTCTTGATTCATAACATATTCGTAACTTGTTTAGTCAATTTTTCATATTAATATTTATTTCACCTGCTTTTTGAAATAAGTTAAGTGTGGTTACACTCATATGGTTGTGGGGGTGAACTCATGTAAAATATTGGCCAATTTTTTTTACTACAAGAGTGTGATTCGACTATAAAGGTATGATTATATCCAATTAAGTGTGGGGGTGTGTTTATATGGAAAATTGCACAAAAAAATTGACCATAACGTGTGGCTTACTCCATATGATTGTGGGATCTGAGTTCATGTGGAAATTTGTACCAAATAAGAAGAGTGTGGAGTGTGGGTGTGTCCTTATAACTATGGGAGGTGGTTCACGAAAAAAATTACACTAGTGATTCCAACACAAATGTAAGTAGTTGCATCAGAATATTTTGACCTTCACATTGTTCGACTCTTATAAAGCTCACGTGTGGCTCGTGAATATGAAGGAAAATTCCAGAACTATTGACTTTTGGTTTTCGCTCGTGCATTGAAGAAAATGGTGTCGTTCTGTTCAACACTACAGTTTCGGCATTGGTTCTCAACAATTCGAGTGATGATAGGTTCGATTATCGCAGGATCAGGTACAATTTTTGGTTCAACATTCAAATTTACCGTGAAAGTTATGTTAAAATCCTAACTGTGGACTCTGTTTCCTGTTTTTCTTAATTATGAGTTGAATTTCACTGTGAAAGTTGGAATTACATGCATTATCGCAGGATCAGGTACAATTTTTGGTTCAACATTCAAATTTACCGTGAAAGTTATGTTCAAATCCTAACTGTGGACTCTGTTTCCTGTTTTTGCTTAATTATGAGTTGAATTTCACTGTGAAAGTTGGAATTACATGGATTATCGCAGGATCAGGTACAATTTTTGGTTCAACATTCAAATTTACCATGAAAGTTATGTTAAAATTCTAACTGTAGACTCTGTTTGCTGTTTTTGCTTAATTATGAGTTGAATTTCACCGTGAAAGTTGGAATTACATGGATTATCGCAGGATCAGGTACAATTTTTGGTTCAACATTCAAATTTACCGTGAAAGTTATGTTCAAATCCTAACTGTGGACTCTGTTTACCGTTTTTGCTTAATTATGAGTTGAATTTCACCGTGAAAGTTGGAATTACATGGATTATCGCAGGATCAGGTACAATTTTTGGTTCAACATTCAAATTTACCGTGAAAGTTATGTTCAAATCCTAACTGTGGACTCTGTTTACCGTTTTTGCTTAATTATGAGTTGAATTTCACTGTGAAAGTTGGAATTACATGGATTATCGCAGTATCAGGTACAATTTTTGGTTCAACATTCAAATTTACCGTGAATGCTATGTTAAAATCCTAACTGTGGACTCTGTTTGCTGTTTTTGCTTAATTATGAGTTGAATTTCGCCGTGAAAGTTGGAATTACATGGATTATCGAAGGATCAGGTACAATTTTTGGTTCAACATTCAAATTTACCGTGAAAGTTATGTTAAAATCCTAACTGTGGACTCTGTTTACCGTTTTTGCTTAATTATGAGTTGAATTTCACCGTGAAAGTTGGAATTACATGGATTGTAGGGTATTTGTCTTGCATATTATGATGTATTTCCTTCTTTCAAATTCTGTATTATTACCTTTTAATTTGGCAACAGTGACAACAATGAGAACGGTGATGCATACATAAATTTTGTGAAATAATTTGAGGAACATGACGCATGTGTTATTGTTAGACCCAGTGTTGGGTCTGAAGTGTTAAAATAAGTCGAACGTGATTAAGAAAGAGATTAGACAAGGAAGTGTGTGTTTGTGAGAGAGATTGTATTAGCATGATCCCAGGGGAAGGGGGAAATTTACATACACATTTGGAATACAAATTGAAGAGAGGGAAGGTGCCAAAACTCCTGAACTAGGCATCTATAATTCCAATACCATAACCATTTTCACCACCTCCTTTGATAGAAACCAAGGGTACACGAGAATTGGCACGGGCCAAAAAATTTGAATCAAGATACAAAACTATAACAGTGATGTCATCATGGAAATGTCTCCTCACCCCTCTGTCAATCTTTTTCAAGTCTGAGTATCTCGTTTCTCTTTTCTTAGCAGCTTCACAAAGTGCTGTTTTCACAAGTTTCTTTGCCACTCCCTGTACCACAGTAATCTGTTCAATATACTTTTATACCAAAAAGTGGCCACCAAAACAAATCAGCCATAGCCATGTTAAATAAGAACAAAGACCTTGCAATACATTGTTTTTCAGTCCATGTACAATTAATGAACATCAAGTGTTTATGACATGCGATGACAGTTATATGTACAAAGGAAACTGAACTAAATTAGAACCCTACATTGCGTGGACAGCTTTGGACAATGTCAACTGCTTCTTGATTGCTCAGATGCTCCCATAACCCATCTGATGCAAATATGAGAAACTGATCTTGAGGACACAATTTTTGCACCAGTATTGCTGGTTCAGCTTTAAGGATTGGCTGCTCAAAGGGTTGTGGGAGTCGAAATTTTGACAATAATGGTGCTCTGTTAAACTCTACCTTCTTTAGGTAGGCATCACCAATGGATCTTGAAATCTACACATCATCACACATTTATTCAAATTAGAAAATGTTCATGGATTTTCTACTTGAGTCACCAAATAATCATAATTGGAAGGAAGCCTCAAATGTGGTTGGTGCATTAACAAGAAACATAATCAACAATATGATTCAATTTGGACAGTGGGAAGATGAAAACATACTTGATCAGTATGTTTAAATTCGATTCCCAATCAGCCACATCCATCCACAAAGGCCATATTTTCTCAGGACATAGAAGTACTAGTAAATCGGGACAGACTGAATATCAATGAGACTTTCAACAATATTCTGAATCAACCATTGTTCCCTGAATCTGGTGGCCAAACTAAATTCAGGTTCCTTATATTCTAAAATTAGATCCGGAACTAGACATATATCTGATATTAAAACCTGCTACCATTACATACTAAGAATTTTGGGAATGAGGATTTGTATTGAGTTGCATTATGCAATTAGACATATGGCCAACTATGAATAAGCAATAGGGGATAAGTAAAATTAGAAAAAGATCAATTGTGATCCAAACAAAACCAACCAAAACATAGATAGAAGACTGCATGAATTGAAACTGAATAATAATTTGCAGAAGACATTAACAAAAATATTGAAGGTCTGCATGTGTCTTACACGAATAAACACAAAGAAACCTGAGATACAATTTTAAAGTAGGCACCTGAATCAGACCCTTCACGCGCCAGACCTGGTGCTTCATAACCACTATCTGCGGATCATCAGGATGCAATGAGCGCAACTCTTCTCTGACAGATACCATGCTAGCATTGTGCTCCTCGGAGAGTTGAATAGCTTTAATCTCTTTTGTAGCCTCATCCATTCTACCTAACACTGCTCGAGAATCTCCGGCATTTCCAATATAGAGCTCCCCACAGCATATTATGCCTATCAAACAGCAAGATCCAACTGATGCTAGAGGCGGCTTATGCAGCCATTGCTTCTCTACCAGAGAAAGAAATTCTTCTTCAGTTGCCAAGAATGCTTTATGGACAACATCAGCTGACATTCCATCATTATCCGAAGAAAATTCTGCTTTAAGATCAACCCCTTAAGTCAGTAAACCGGATCAACTAGCTAAAACTCATAGTATGGTTGGTCAATTTGTTCTCTGAGATGACTGAAATGGTCATAGAAATTATAAATCGTCAATTAAATTAGTCTTTCTGATAGTTACTGTCATGTAATGTTGTTAGAAGGACTGAACTGAGACATTAAGTATCTAAGCAAGATCTTACTAGGCACACATTCCACCACATAAGAGGGACTAAATTGACCAAAAATTTGGATGAATAATTTTGAAGAAATTGATCCCTCTTTGTCTTCTCCATTTGAAAAACACTTTTTTAACCTTCATCCCCCCCATTCACAGCATTCTTATCTCTTTATCTAGGACGAGAGCTCAAAAAATTGTTTCTTCACAACACAACTGTCATTACATAGGAAGGCAAAAATGGTGTGAACTTTGGAGGTGGAGGTGAAAAAATTGGTTTTAAAACGGCAAAGGCAAAGAGAGGAGGGGTAAATTTCATCAAAATGGTCCCTAATATGGTGCAAACGTGTGAGCCTAATCAGATGTCACAAAGATGTTTAACATGCCAACTGGGGCAGCATTGCATGACATTAGCCAACAAAGAGACTACTTTAATTGACAATTTACAAACTCCAAGAACCATTCTACCATGTTGGGGATCAAAATGATGATCATTGCAATTTTCAAGCCTAAATTGATGATTTTGACTTAAAGTTCAGAAGTTATTTCCAGATACAGCAATTTATGGTACAGAGTGAAGAAAAACTCACTCCTGATATTTTTGAATAGACAGTCATTAACAAACCGGGAAGCTTCAGGACCTCCATGGCCATCGTATATACCAACAAAAGTTCCATAAGGATTTGCCTCAGTTAAGCTCAAGGGACCAGATTCAAGTTGGCTATGATCCTCCAACAATTTGTTTGCTTGAATAACTGCCATTGAGAATTCACCATGCGCATGTCTTCCAGAATCTTTGTACCACAACAAACCATCAACACGCCCACTTGAATCTCCATGCCTACCAGAAATTTCACCCGTATCAGATGCTCTCCAACAGGGTGAGACAATTCGCCTAATTGTAGCTGATACCATCCCTTACATAGTCTCACACACACAACTGACCAACAAATAATTCATCAAACCAAAGTCAATGACAATATAAAAAACGCCTACTTTCCTATCTACACCATCTACGTAACTGACCCCAACTCACAACCTCCACAAATCAAACGCCTATTAAGAAATACTGACACCATAATACATAAAACTGGAAACCATCAAAGACGTAAATTGCACTGTCCACAACCTGCACCAGGAGGATTTGAGATCATAATCAATTCAGAGACCCCATTCATTCATTAACTGTCTATCAAACAAACCCAGAATGGGGTTTTCATCAACCACACTATGAAATTGAACAACAGCCAAGTAGCATCAACATTCATTGTTAGAAAGAAACAATCAAATAGAAACATGGGCAGCTCGTAAATTTGCACCGACAAGATTGTATCTGATCAATTGCAGAACACAAGAACAAATATATGTATACAGACACACACAATAACAGAATTTTTTTTCATCGTACCTTGGATAGATATGTCGGGATATTTAGTATTTTGACACTTCCTTATGCATTAAAACCCCAGTGACAATTTTAAGGATTGGATTTAGTTGTGATGAAAAGGTGTAGAAAGTTGAAGCTTTGATTTGAGTTTTGGAAGGGAGAGAGGGCTTTTGGTTCGTGTTTATGCTTCTCCTTTCCTTATTCCATGAAGTTTGTAGCCATAAAAAAGGAATTAGAAAAGAAGAACAAAATGAGTGAGTTTGGTTTGGTGGTGGAAGGAATTTCCAAAGGGCTTTGGCTTTTGGCTTTTGGGGTTGGTTGGCAGTTTTTGTTTTCTAAATTTTATTGCCTTGGTGGGGTTTAGACTTTGACCTCCAACTAACCACTATTTTAGGCAACTTTTCCTCCTCTCTCCCATATTCTTAACTTAGCATATTGCAACCATTTCTTCAGACAATCTAACGAACCCACCGTTATAACCTCACTCTCTTATACACTTTCTATTTTTGAAAATATCTTTGACTTCAACACAACACCTCGGGGTCAAGACTTCTTCTATTATAAATCTGCAACACTATTTATAGAATATATTCGGGGTACTGCTTATAACAAATCTTTCTCTAATTGCTTTCTAAATTTATTCATGCATCTGATAAGTTATCTCAAACAGTATGTATGCATTGTATCATATAAATTTTATTGTAAATGTATTGTTTGACAAATATTAAGAAATTTTTACCGCTAATTATTTATACTGATGACTTTTTTCATTTCTACAATTTTTACATCATTGTATCCTCCAATAATAACAATTTATATATAAGGAATTGTTTTAAAAGAGTATTATCATGATACAACATAAACATAATATTCATTTTTTTTAGTTTTTAATTAAAATAATTTTTGGAATAGTAATAATGGAAAAGTAAAAATAGTAATGTATTCTGTAATAAAATATAAAAGAGATAATTTATTTTGGTATACATAAGTTTTTTTTTTTACATTTTTTCATTAAATACACTATAATCTCCAAATCTCTCCTTTTTAAACCCTCTTCTAAATTTCTCCCCCAATAGCTTATTTGTTTGGTTCTTATTTTATACAGTTGCATCTCCTTTTCTTGACAAGTTTCTAATTCTGTTAAATCCTATGAATTTGTATTTTTTTTACACCGTTCTTTTTTGAGAATATTTTTCAGCATTTATCCTTTTTGATACATAATTCTGAACAACCTTAATTACATTGTTAAATAAATCAAGAAAAGTTTAAATAAAATAAAAAATATTAAATTACAAAATTTCAAGAAACATGGACGTGATTTGACTGTCATGTTCCAAAAAACTGAAAGAGAGACAAAAACGTGAAGATTGTATGCATTCTTAATAAATTATACTACTGAGTTTTTGCATGTAAAATATGCATTACTTTTTAGGGGCGACTTTTAGAGGATTAGCAAGACTTCAAAACTAAAATAATCCAATCTAAAAATTTGTAGTGTGTTTGGGTAGTTATTTAAATTTAACTTACAACTAAGAAGATTAGCGCGAGACACGCTTCATAACGGTTACAACAGAGGCCTCATATCAACAACGGTAAAACTGTGATACCTATGTAATACAAACACTAATAAGCACGAACATATATATATAAAACTTTTAAAATACAAAACGAGTATATATAATTATAAGTGATATAAATTAATAATAAATTTTTTTATGATAAATATGTTTAAATTTTTGGAAAAATGTTTATAGTTAAAAAAATTTGTTCTTTATTTTCATAATTATAATTAGAATTCATACAATAAATTTGAGGTTTTAAAAAAGGAAAATTTTCATGTTTAGTTTTTAAAAAAGTTTAATAAAACTTCCCAAGCTAAAATATTTTTTTACTGAAAATATATAATTATACTTGTATTGAATAACTTAACATGGTAACAAATTAATTTTTGTAATAAATATAACTCATTTTTATTTGTAAGAAAATAATATAAACATTCCCATGCTTTCACCAACTAAATAAATCACGATTCTTAGGATTTCCAGGTATGAAAAAAAGAGTTGAAAGTTGTTGTATTCAATCATAAGAAAGAAGGGAGAGATACTTTCGTACCGCCAAAGCAATGAGCAGAACATAGAAAGGAAGGCCTTGAATTCAAGCTCTGGCAAATATTTTTTAGCAGAGGCTGAAAATACATGGCCCTTAATTTAGTGCTTATTTATTATGTTTGCAAGCATGAGCCAAAATCATGGAAACTCAATAACAAATATATAAAGCAAAGGGAAATTTTAGAGAAAAAATAGCTCATAAAAAACACTAAAGCACATCACAATTAAATGATCTTACATCAAATTAGGCTCATTCAATCATCAGAGGCAGAAAACTAAGAATACACAGTAAAATACAGGAGCAGATTGCAGTTACGCAAGCAATGTCTGTCCCTCTACACGTGATCAACCCTGCCATCATCCTCGTTGATTCCATCACCAGCGTGTCTGCAAACGAGGACAATCAGAAAACAATAATGTTTCTTAATATCTAAACAAATAGATGGTGATAAAATCTAAAATTAAATGCTTTGTGCTTGGTAACAAAAGAATAAACTCAGAATTGCATGAAGACGAACCGCCAAGAAGATGATAGATTCCGAGCTTTTCTGTCTAACTGAAGATTTTCTAATGCACCTGATGTTTGAATTATGTCCTCTGCAAGTTCATCACTGTCATATCGCCAATTGTACTCATCCTTCCTATAAGCAGACATAGAAGATCCTCCTCTTCTATCTGAATGCTAGAGTGTAAAACTAAGGGAAATTTCAAGCACGCAAATAATTTAAGGTAAAAAGTCAATTACAGAAAATACCCACCAGATGATGCCTGGGATGAAGGAACAACCCTGCAACAAATAGGTGAGTTATAAAAAATGTCTACCAGAAATGAAATTTAAAAGATCTAAAAACATAAATAAGTACAATAATACCACACCAACTTGTAGAGAAATAAGATCAGTTATGCACCTTCCTAGAGGAGGTAAGCCAGTAGCAGCAGATGAGGAAGAATGCCTACGGGAATTCCGTGATTCTGAACTTGGTAAAGACTCAGTTTCTGAGGCGGTATATCTCCTACCACTAGTCCTTGCTTGGGATAAATTCTACAAAAGCATATTCACCACATGATTAATCAAAAGTACACATTTGCAGCATTCTGTGAAGTATTAAGTGTGCTTTACACAAAAAAATGGCCTACCAAGGGTTTGGTATCATTAACTTTTAACACAACGATTTCCCCACACTATACAATCATGTATCATCAACATAAAGTAGAGAACTACCCACACCATTTTAAACAAACATCTGCCATGTTTTTTTCTTTTTTACACATTAGCTTGTCCTCGTAGTCACCAAAAGATTAGGTTATAGCAGATGGGTAATTCAATCCAGGCTACCTTTATATTGATGCAACATATACTCACAAATTCCAAGATCAGATCATATTTAATAATAGTAAGGACGGAATATCATGACTTTAGCCTATGTATCATTGTCTCCTTTCCAAATCTACAACGATTAATCTAACCAGAAGATCCTACAACATTACTACATAACTCCTATTGCAACAAGGCTTGGAGCTAGCGTAGCAGAAGTACTACAAGATGTGGCACAAAACATGGAAACTGCTTGCTAGCTTGAACATAACCTAATATTTCCAATAAAGCCGTCCTGCAAATGTTCAATCTAACAGGACCTTGATTCCTATACTACTTCAGGATCCAAAAATCCCTCCTAAGCCCAATCTAGTAGAAGAACCGTGATCCAAAACCTTGATAAGCACAAAATGAAAGAGCGGTTGGAAAAAAAAAATCATGAAAAAAACTGATTGAAAAACCTCAAGCTTCAAGAATCCTTCAAGCACATCCAAAAGTAGAGGACTATCTCTGTTTCTGTTGAGATCATAACCATTTTTGGAACTAAACTCCTTAAGCTCCGTCTTCCAAAAATCTTTTTCCTGCAAAAAAAGACAGCCGAAAGCCTCACAACGGAAATTAACAAACAAACTGGATGAAAATAAAAATAAAAATAAAAATAGATAATTACCAAATTACATTCCGGAAGGTAAACTTTTAGTGTGTGATTGAGCTGCGCCCAGTCAAGGTACTCACATATCATCGCCGTAAGGAGCCTACCTGCACAGCAAATACCAAGCTCAAACAAAATATACCTACTAATGCAGTCCATTCACTTTCATTCCACGCTAACCTAAAAATTCATTGTACTACAACTACAGAATTTACGGCCACAAATAACTAACCATAGCTAGCCATTTTTCATACACAATTGACAAATCGGATCCGAAGTATTAAGAGCAGAGGAACAACTAGTGACAACCGTAATTGAAGCTGGTTATATATTCAGGCCATGTAAAGCAACAACACGACGAAGGAATCTCGGAAGATTGCAGGAAAGTAGGGTTAGGGATCGAGAAAAGAGGAACCTGGAGGAGAAGCGTGAAGCTGTTTAGCTCGATCGTTGCAGCTACCAAGCAATGCAGGAGGAAGACCTTGGTCCTTCTCAATCACACGATCTTCCTCTTCGATGGCTTCGAACACACTCGCTCTGAGTTCGGCCTGAGAGAGAAAAAAACGCAACAAAAACCCTAAATCCCGTGGCGGAGAAATTGAACGGATCTAGACGGTGGAAAATTAGAAAGAAGAAACCCTAAGCGAAGGAAAGTGAAAGTGTGCATGAATTTACGTACACGGATCCTGGCGAGAACGCCTTTCTTCTCGAGAGTGCGAGTGACGAGTGTCTTCAGGTCCATCATTTCCCTAGTGTAGTCATCCATTTCTCTCTCTCAACCAATTTCCACACACAACTCTTTTTCTTCTTCTTCTTCTTCCTTCTTCTTCTTCTTCTTCTTCTTCTCCCTCTTTCTGAGCTCTGCTCTGCGTCGATTGCAAATATTCACGATTTCGTTTGTTACGTTAGTGTGGATTTACATTGGGCCGTCTCGCTTCTTTACTTCCTCGGCCCAGGCCCACTTCTTCATCGGCCTTTCAAAGCCTTTTTAGTTAATTGCGTAAAATATTAAGGGAGTTTCTTCCTGCACCCCTACATTTATCTTGCTGCACCCCACAATTTTTAAAATTTCGATTCTTTTATTTGAAAAAGGGCACCTACATTTTTTAAATTTTGGATTTGTGAATCTGGAATCATTTTTTTTTTCATTATGGATTCTGAAATCTGGAAACATATTATGGATCTACAAATCTGGAAGTTTACCAGACTCATCAATCCAGAAGATTTACCGATGCACCAATTTAAGAGTTTTGCATATTCAATATTCTGGAAGACAGTGCAGAATCTTTGTTTTGTAAACCTAGCGTGTGTATTGTTTGGAATCACAACATATGTACTATGAAAATAAAATTTCGCAATAAAAATAGAACTATAGATTCGTAAACCAACAAAAAATTACTTACCTTCTTATCCGAATAGAGAACCGTCAAAAGAAATCACTGAACCGCTACCAAGTCGTCGAAGACATCACTGATCATCACCAAAAGAAACGTTTTCCTGTGCTAAAAGATGGAGTAACACCATCATTGAGAGAGCAATGCAATCTGTCTATGTGTAGTCCGTGTACAAAGGAAGAAGAAAGAGTAGAGTGTGGATGTTGTGTGCATTTTTAGGGTTTTTAGAAAATATTAGAGATAAGTTTGTTTTTGAATGAGATTATGGGGTGCAGGAAAAGAAAACGTAAGAGTGCACTATGAACCGGCAAAATATTTATAGTAAAACTAAGAACTAACTTTAACATATGCTTTGTAAAGGAAAACAGAGGTTTATTTACAAAGCAGGAGGAAATTGTTGTCGGTGGTTCTCTTTTTACTTTAAGAAACAGAGAGAAACAGAGAAACAGAGTTTGAAGTTAACTGGAATGGCAGCGGTTGACCCTCACTCGTTCGCGGAGGCATCGCAGCCACGCACGACGCACGTATCCCTGAGTCTGTACCTGGACTTCTCGAGCTCCACCATCCATGGCTCTGCGCTCTTCACTCTGGAAAGGCCACACTCTGGTCCCTTCTCCCTGGACACGCGGTCCCTCAGTATCCATGGCGTCATCGACCCCACAAGCAGAGACCCTCTTCCCTTCTCTCTCTCCTCGCCAGACACCATAAAAGGGTCAAAGCTCTCCATCACCCTCTCCAATCACTCCTCCTTCTTCATCACCTACTCCACCTCCCCCTCCTCCTCTGCACTCCAATGGCTCCTCCCACCCCAAACCTTCGCAAAGTCCCACCCTTTTGTCTACACCCAATGTCAAGCCATCCACGCGCGCTCTGTTTTCCCCTGCCAGGACACCCCCGCCGTGCGGATACGCTACTCCGCGCGCCTCAACATCCCTTCTCAGCTCTCCGCCGTCATGGCGGCGCGCCACGTCCAGCGTCGCTCGCCCAAAAACGACGACGCTCTAGACGTCGTTCTGCCCTCGCCCTGGTGCGCGGAAGGGAGGGTGGTGGAGGAGTTCGAGATGGAGCAGTCCGTGCCGCCTTACCTCTTCGCGTTCGCTGTGGGGGCGCTCGGGAACAGGGAGGTGGGACCCAGGACAAGGGTGTACGCGGAGGACGTGGCTGCCGTGTTGGACTCGGCGGCGGCGGAGTTCGCCGGGACGGAGGAGATGATCAGGGAAGGGGAGAGGCTGTTCGGGCCGTACGAGTGGGAGAGGTTCGATTTGCTGGTTTTGCCGCCGAGTTTTCCCTATGGGGGCATGGAGAATCCAAGGA
Source organism: Phaseolus vulgaris (assembly GCF_051622355.1). Taxonomy (NCBI): domain Eukaryota; kingdom Viridiplantae; phylum Streptophyta; class Magnoliopsida; order Fabales; family Fabaceae; genus Phaseolus; species Phaseolus vulgaris. The sequence continues at coordinate 810,162 of NC_143504.1, forward strand.
TGGTGTTCTTGACGCCCACTGTTGTTAAGGGCGATGCGACAGGGGCCCAGGTTGTGGCTCATGAGCTTGCTCATAGTTGGACCGGGAATTTGATTACCAACAAGAACAATGAACATTTCTGGTTGAACGAGGTATTGTTCTGCGTGTTTGGTTTCATGTGGGGTTATCTAAAACATGGTGTTGAAATGTCTAAAATATCAGCTTGTTTAGTGCTACCAATTAACTTTTCTTCACCAAAATGCATCAGATTGTGCTTATGCTTTCAAGTTATGCCTTTTTTTGTTTGGAAGTGAGAGTATAATTCTAGTAATTCGTTGAGTTCATCCTTCTGAAAATGATAAAAATCGTGGAAAGACAGACTTATATGTGCAGTTCTGATTGTTGAAAAGCGTCTAGCTTTGGTTTTTCTGTTTCTAGTTTCAGTGTTTGATAAGTTGCCATGGAGAAACAAATAGTGTTCTGGTGCTTGATGTTGGGTTTTTAATTCATTCATAAACAGAATTTTTGTGTGGTTTCTCTGAGCAAAGTTGAATCTGTGATGGTGAAATGATTGTTGATTGTGATTCCAGGGCTTCACTACTTATGCAGAGAGGAGGATTGTGGAGGCTGTACAAGGAGAACAAAGAGCTGCACTGAACATTGGAATTGGTTGGAGGGGTTTGAATGAGGATGTTGAGAGGTTCAAGGACAACTTGGAGTTTACAAAGCTAAAATGTAATCAGGAAGGAATTGACCCAGATAATGTGTATTCTCAGGTTCCCTATGAGAAAGGTTTTCAGTTCTTGTGGCGCATTGAAAGACAGGTATCTGATTCTTTTTTCTTGTTCTGTTGTTTAACTCCACACTTTGCACCATATTCCTGATAGTTTTTTATGTTTAGAGAGATTCTGCATTAACTAAAAGTAATCATTTTTAAACTATATTCGCACGTTAAGACTGTTTCTTTTTCTCTTTTCATTTTGGAAAATGATATTTTGACAACCCTTATAGTTGTATACAATTCTTGATGTGATCGATTTAGAAATAAATATATATAATAAAGGGTAAGTTTGAAATTAAATGATATGAAAAAATAGTAAAATAATAGTAGAGTTGTATAAAAAATGTGAGTTGTAAACATATCATTACCCTTTATTTTTTGTTCGAAAATGTGTGCTTTTTCTCTTTTCTGTCGTCGTTCTGGAGCTAAACATAACCTAATTTGTTGGAGTTGAGTTTTTTGTTAATTTTTGTGTGGTTGGATTGGGACAGATTGGGAGACCAGCCTTCGATGAGTTTCTGAAGAAGTATATTGGTACCTTCAAGTTCCAATCAATTGATACTGAAACATTCATTGACTTCCTTAAAGCTAACATACCTGGCATAGAGAACCAGATTGACATAGTGCTGTGGACAGAAGGTACTGGCATTCCTCCAGATGCTTGTGAACCCGATTCAACTATTTATAAACTGATTGTTTCACTGGCAAATGAGTTCATAAATGGGAGGATGCCAAGGGAGGATGAAGTTGATGGTTGGCAAGGTCAGGAGTGGGAGCTCTACTTGGACAACTTGCCGAAATCGATTGAAGCTTCTCAGGTTAATACTGTTTTCTCAGATTCCTAGTGCTCTTTTTCCTCCCTTCCTTGTTAACATCATTTAGATAAACATCTATTCTCATATGGAATATAGTGGCTTTTTCAAAACAACCATATACTCTTCAAGGTAATTGAGTGATTCCTATACAAATTTAAAAGCTCTTGTGAGGCAGTATACTCACTGTATTTGTCCTTTTTGTGTTGGATTGGAACTGTGTTAGAACTGTTAGAGACTCAAAAAAAAGTCTGTTGAATTAAACACTTCACCGGTACATGTAGAGTGTTGTACGTGTGTCAGTGTAGTGTCCAGGTTGGACACAGGGACACACCGATACGTGTCGGCGACACAGGGACACCGATATGTGTTGATCGGACATAGGGACACGTCATTTAAGAGGCGTGTCCGAGTTTCATAAATCTTAAATGTTGTAGGCTTCATTGCACATAAATTACCTGTTTTATTCCATCATAATTCTTTTGTATAATACATGTCATGCAGCTGGTAGACTTGAATTTAATGAGAATATAATTGGACATTTCACCAATACATGTTGTATGAGTGTCATACGCGTGTTAGTGTAGTGTCGTACGCCTGACAGTGTAGTGTTTGATACGTGTGGGTTGGACATAGGGACACACCGATACGTGTTGGTCGGACACAGGGACACACCATTTAAGAGGCGTGTCTGAGTTTCATAGATCTTAAGTGTCCTAAGCTTCATTTCACATATATTACCTGTTTTATTCCATCATAATTCTTTTGTATAATACATGTCATGCAGCTGGTAGACTTGGATTCACGCTACAAGCTATCTGAGTCGAAAGATTACGAGGTAAAGGTGGCATTTCTCCGAAGGGCTATTTCAAGTGGATGCAAAACTTACTACAATGAAGTGGAGAAAACCTTAAAAGGAGTTGGGAGAATGAAGTATCTTCGTCCACTTTATACTGCTCTTGTGAAAGGCAGTGGGAACGAAGATAGCAAAGTATTTGCCAAAACACTATTTTCAGAGGCCCGTGAGTGTTACCATCCAATTGCTCAAGGTGTTGTTGAGGCCATATTTTCCAAGCATCTTTAGAAGGAACAATTCTCAGAATGTTTCATGCATTTCAACGTTTGCAAATTGTCCTTTGCGTACTCCTTCACAATAAATAAAGTTTGACTTCACTGACACTTCAACGACAATTTCTTTCATAGTTCTTCTTCTTGGAGCATTTCAGCCATTAGTGATATGAATGAAGAAGAGTAGATTACAATTAGTGATGAAGATTTCTCCTGTAACAGTTTTTATTCATTTTAAGGAGGATTAAAGATTTTTCATTATATTAAGGATGCTGTTTTGTCTATCTTGAAAGAGAAGGGAATTTTCCTTCGGATTATTTCTAGTTATATTTCTTAAAACCACCTTTTTTTTAAGATTACATGGTCAGTAATTGTATTAGATATTTTTAAAATAACTTAGTGGTTAAGAATTACAAGAATTTATCACACCTGAGACAATCTTTCATTAGTTGACAATGTAATCCTCTCTTTTTTCAAACCTAATGCATTTAGAGTAATTCATTCTTTAGAGTAAAATCATGTTGGTGGTAGCAGAGTTATTACATCTTTAGAAGAATAATTTTGCACCATATTATATAAGTTTTCAGGCATAGTTTTTTCACCTTATCCTTAGTCTCAAAGAAGCAGTGACCAAAAAGAAGTACAGAATAAGTGGGCAACATTTTATTCTTCCATCATTAGCTACCATGATCCATGTCAACATGCCAAATGTACACTAGCAACATAGCATATAGCATGATGCCAACATGAACCATTTGAAGTTAAAACATTGAAATGACAAAATTCACAGTTAAGCACTGCACTGCAACTTAATCCTACCTCAAACCTCCACTGCATCTCATCTCAGCTTCTAGTTTATCACAAGAAAATCTCTACTAAAAGTCAGCCACCTAATCCCTCTCACCCAGATAAGCTCATAAACCCCCTTTGGATGACTTCTCTTCTGAACCCATATAGCTTGTTTCTGCATCCATTCCTAATACAGGTAATGCATCCATATCAAAACCTCTTTCTGCAGTTTTATTATAATCTTCATAGTCACTTCCACCAGAACTACTCTCCTCTGGAGTTTGAAGGGAATCTCCCTCAGCTTCATCCGTTTTCATGTCAACATCCAACATGTCAGCATCTCCATCAGGGAGTCGTTGTTGAAGGGGCACAGCATCACTGATAACTTGACCCATCTTCAGTTTCTCCCGATAATCCTCCATTTCTGCTCTGTACCTCTCTTTATCTTTCATGGCCTTCTCCTGATAAACCTATAGGACAGTCAAACTGAATGCATTAATATAATACATCACACATGATACAAGAAAAAAACTGAATGCATGAGCTCTATCCTGCATAAAAGAATACATTAAAGAAATTGTTTACCGTCTTTTCTGATTCTTTTAACTTGTTCCAAAGTTCACCAATCATCCTACTAATCTCTCTGTCCTTTCCATGGTGAAGTGCCTTTAACCTTGCATGCTGTTCAGCAAAGAAAAAATTGTACCCACTTCTATTTGGTTTTGGATGAGCAGGATCTCTTCTTTTTATCTCTGATTTCTTCCTGCGTCGCCGCCGATGGACACCGGCTGAAGCAGAAGCGCTGTTATTATGATCGGATGCGTGCAATACAGGATTCTGGGGAGCTTGATAAAGTACTCCCTTGAGTTTCTCTGAGCCAATCGTGACAGTAACTAGATAACCACTTTCAAATTTCCCGTCAATGACCCCAATGACTGGAGGTGGCCCAGCCGAAGATGTTGCCATTGCTGAAGACCACAAGAGAATGAGCATTACTACTACTTATCAAATAATCAAACAGTCTGAGTTAAAGACATTGAATAGTTGATGATCATCAAAAAACGATACAAAAAAGAGAAGTCCAACTTCAAATCTTTTAGGAATATAAAAATTGGTCAACTTCTTGTAACCATTTGTTTACAAAGATTACAATTTTGCAGATGATCTTAAGCACAAAATAACACCATAGCCATATCAAAAAGACAAGTTCAACTGTTAGTAACAAAATAAGTAGTTAAATTCTGGTAAACCTGAGAGTTTTACAAGACATCTCACTTTTGCAAATGATCTTTCATACAGATTAATATTATAGCCAAATCAATACAAGTCAGTCAAATAAACGCAAGCTCGTATATAAAAATATGCCACAAAAATTCAAAATAGATAGAAAACAATTTCATGATGCACAAAATGGGCATTGATACAATGCACAAAATAAGTTCCATTCAACTTTTACTGTAGCCAATTAAAAAATGGCTACCGGTGTCATTCTATTCCATTCCACCATTTTCTATCATTCCAAATATAGTCTTAAAAGTTGCCAAGCCAAGGCTTAAAAAATTATCAAGACCATAACAAACCCCTTTTTTCTTTTGATGGGTAAATTGTGATCAGTAATTAATATTGTTTTGGGCAGAAAAGAATGAGTAAAGAGACCTTCAGGCAATTTAGCAGCATTAACATTTGACTGTTGAAAAACACCGGGTTGAATTTCTGACAAAGACTGTGGAAACTGAATTTTTGGAGGAGGAACTACCAGGGTTGATTGGTTCTGCAAAATATCTGTCAAAGAGAAATGAAGATTTATGTTAGAACGGACCCATCCTAAACATTAGTTCAAACCAACAATATGGTTTAAATGAAATTACCAGGAGCAGTAGGGTCCCATTCCCGGGCTTTAAAAAAGTAGATTTGTTCATAATGGTAGAGCAGTGAAGCATAGTACTTTCTCAACACAAATGAAGCATTTGTAGCTGTTGAAGGAAAATTGAAGACTGAAGTTACGTCTTTCCATTTCCTCTCTCTAATTATCTGCAAGACACATGAACCAGATATAACTTTTAGCACTACAACCAGAATGGTGAAAATAATTCACAATTTTCTGCCAGAATATCATACAAAAACGCAAGCGTTATTTCCATTCCAGCCATAATATTAGCCATACAAGTATGGAGGACAAAAGATACCCAAAAACTTCTCATGACATTTTTCTATCATAATCTTGAACTGAGAACTCAAGAAACAAAAATACTATATACAAGATAAATTCAACTGGATTATAGCCAAAATTTATAAAAGCATGGAAACCGTTATTCACACATACAATACAGTGATCTTGAACATTGAAAAAATTTGTGCTTCCTTTGATAAACATCAAGGTAATGAAAAGGGAAATTCACAAGATTCACTGACATATTGAGAACAGAAACATTTCAGCCAGCTTTCGTGCATATTCAATAACCGCCTGTAAATTTGTTGTAAAAACATTGTGTGTTATTTGAACCCGCAAAGTTGACATTGAACACCAGGAAATATTAGTTGATTTAATACATGCTGATAGAATAATCTCACAGCAATGCTTATTGTTCAATAAATTATTTACTACTTGACGAAATTTGTGGAAACATTTGTGCTGTACCTCTTTGTCCTCTTGGTAATATAAATACAAGTTATTACCAGAAAAATTGTCTTGTTCCAATTCACCAGTCACGGGCATTAGACATGCAAAAGTAAAGAAGCATAAAGGGAGTCATAATCACATCTTACTTTAGCAATCCCTCCTCGGGAAGTCACTTCAATGAAGAGACGATGCAAATCTAGTTCTCTTCCACCAACAATAGGAATCCTGCAACAAAGTTAAAATGCAACAACAGTAACTAAAAGTGGTATTTGTGGGAGGGGCCCCTGGCCTTTTGAATTAACAAAGTTGTGCAATTAAAAGACATTAATTAGAAGGGCACAATACTTCCAAAAACTACAGATTATATGCTGAGGCCCGTTGCAGACACTGTCCCATCATAATTATTTTAAACTAATTAACAAAGCAAAGAATGATGCTTAGATTTCTTAGGTAGAATCATAAAATATCATTCTCAAAATCAATATGGATAACTATAGACCACGATGCAAGGAATATGGCATGACAAGTTTGCATTCCATATCTTCAGAAAGAACCTATTGATTTTCAAGCCAACACCCACTGCCCTCTCTTACAGTTTATATAGGCCTCAAAGTTTTTTGACACGTAAGAACACTTGTAAATAAAGAAAATACTTGTATAGGTAACACCCAAATGATATCCAGGGAGCTTACATGTACTTGGTACCCATAGATGCGTGAAGCTTCTCCAAGGTAAACATGAAGAGCTGGGAATTCTCTACAATCTCCTCATATCTTGCTAGAGGAAGAGGATATGCACGAAAGCTCGTGGCTACATCTTTGATGGGTATTGAGCTGCTACCAACGCCAGAAGTTGATGCCATTAACTACTCGGTAATTTTAATCTTCAGTAATTTCCTGCCCCACCATCAACAACACAGAAGTTTAACATTTGATAGCACTGCAGAAGGGGATGAGGGGAATAAGAAAAAGAAGGAACCAGAGGGAGAAGAAAAACATTGGTACGTTGAAAATCACCCAGCAGCATTTACAGATATGAAAAGGAAAAACATTAATGATGAATGGATTGGCTTACATGCAGACAACAAAAGAAAAGAATGGAGACAAAAAAGTAAAAAGAAACAGACAAGTTCACAGGATAAGAAGCAGAAAAAATTGTCCCATGAAATAAAATATATAAAAAAAAAGGAAACCAATAAAGAAAGAGAAGCCAATAAAATCACCGTGCAGCAGGAGGTTCAGGACTGAAACAAGCCACAAACCCTGATAGGAGGACACACAACAGGCTGAAGGGTGGTGGTGAAATAACTTGCAGTGTGAAGGAGGATACAAAGCCCAAGAAAAGGGTATTATGGTACAGAAAAGCTGTGACACAGCCATGAATTCCCTCAGATTACCGAGGATGTAACAGCAAGAACCCATCAAACAAAGCTCAGGTCTCTGGCCTTTGAAACAACAGTGGCTAACCAAGAAAAACCTTTTTAGACTATTGTAATAAAGACTCTCTACAAAGTCCCTTTCTAGTCTCTCCCAAACCCCAGGCACTGTTCACAGACCTATGTAGCCTATAACTGAACCCTGACATTGGTAGAATAGGATGGTATTCTATTCTATTGTAATTACGTAATCTCCCTCTCTCTCTCTCTCCCTCTCTCTCTCTATATATATATGCATCTATATCTATATCTATATCTCTATCTTTAACATAACCCTGGAAAACCATTTTTTACAATACATAAATACACAATGCATAATTTAATGATCTTTCTCTAAAATTTGATACTGTTTCAGGGTAAAAAAGAATTGTGGGGTTGATATCATGATGCCAGCAAATCCATTCCTCCAATACCAAGAAACATCAGAAACTTGAACTTTTTTTTTCCCAAAGAAAATCAAAATCAGATTTCTTGTCCTGGTTGCATTGCACCACCACCCTCTAATGGAGGCCAATAAAGAAAATAGAAATTCCCAAAGCAAAGATTACCCATCACAGTAAAGTGTGCACCTTTTGTGTGTATGCAAGTTTCTTTGCATTATATTTCATTAAAGAAATGGAAAAGAAATAAAATAATAATAAAGAGAATATATAACTGTAGCTTACACTAAAAAGAATATGAAAGATGCAAATCCAGAAGCAGAAAAGAAATGAAATGAAATGAGAAACATCAGGTTTTGTTAATTATATATAAGACAAAATATAAAAATAGTAATAATATATGATGATATTATAAATGTGAAGATTAATTTACCAACGGTAACAGAAGATATCATCATCTTCTCATCATGCAAATGAAATGACAGCAAGGAAGAAGCTTTTAAACACAATAATAATGGCACTGTTATTATAATATAGATTCCGAAGGTGTCAATGAATTCGATGATGAAGAAGAAAAATAATAACCCTACAAATTTTTCACGCTTTTACCCTCCATAACTTCTCCATTCATCCACATATTCAAAGGGTGTTTCCGTCTTTCTACACTCAATTTTCCATTTTAATTTAATCCATTATTTTTGTATTTAAAAAATAATAATTCTTACATCTTCTTCAAATTTTCTCGGTAATAATAATTTTTTTAAAATTGTTAATAGGGCTGAAATAATGGGCCTCAAATCTGTAACAACTTGCAGAAGGCTTATGTGAACCACATAATATTATCTATTTTATTTACCTTAGATCTTATCTTTAGTTTTATAAAAATAACAAAGACTTTGTTTTTATGGATTATTAATAACCAAAATTATTCTTCTATATTTTTAAATTAAATTTTAAAAAATTATTATTTTATATATATATATATATATATATTAATATATAAAATGAGGATGTAATTAACAAGAATCATATTACTTAAGTATGTCATAATTATTATTGGTCGAAATTATTTCCTTTGAAAAAAATTTATAGAGAATAGAAAGAAAATGAATTAATAAGAAAAAATGAAAATATTTTAATGAGCAGAGATTAAGTCTAATGAAAGAAATTAATATTTTTAAAGAGACAATTATGCAAAGTAATTTGGTAACAATTTAGTTTGACAAATATATTACCATACTAATTTGGTAACAATTGTGCAAAGTAGTGTTAAGAATTTAATGAAAATATAAATTTCATTAAAATGAATTTTAAATTATAAAAAAAAAAACTAAAAGAAAGGTTGAGTTATTCCAACTTGAACAACCATCAATATTTATTTTTCTTTGTTGACATTTTCTATGCACTCTTTCTCTTTACACGATAATGTTGGAAATCACATAAACCAAAGATGAATATATATATATTTGTAAAATTGATTTAGGTTGTTCATTCTTTAATTAATAATTTTTATATAAATTTGTAAAATTGATTTAGGTTGTTATTTTCTAATAATTTTTTGTTTGGGAATTGGAGTGAATGGAGAAAATGGAAGGTTGAATTCAATTGTGATGAAAGAAGATGGGTGAAAGAATTTTACTAAAATAAATTGAAATATTAAGGCTTTTAAATGAATGAATGAGGACAATAATATTATATGGAATTAGAAGAAAACAAAGTTTGATTTTTTTTTAGAAAGAACTAGATTTAAAAAAAAAAATTATAATTTTTTTTATATAATAATTTTTATCAAATCCACAATCATAAAAAAAGTTATATAAATTTTTTTAACGGTTGGTCGTTAAAAAATATTACATAATTTTCTTGAAGTAGTCATTGTATAAATCAGCAAACTTTCTTACATCAATGTGCAATTTAAACATGTACAAATCTTGATATTAAAAAATAATATTAATAAAAGATGGAGAAAATCTAGAAGTCCAGAGATTAAAAAGAAGTTTGAAGTTTCCTAAAGAATAATTTACTTTTATTTATAATTAAAATAATTTCAAATTTTGCAACTATTGTAAAAAGTAATAGTTTAACGATCAAGATATAACTTATTTGATTTATTAAAATATATTTTTCCATTCATTCTTTTATAAGGGATTTATTAAGCTAAATTTTTTCTCAATTTCTTAATTAATTTTTAACATAACTTTTTGTCAAAAAAATTATTTAATAAATAATTCTTTTTAGATCATTGAGCATCAAATATTAACGACCTATTTTAAAAAAAAAATAGTTTGTTCAATTTCTAAATTTAAAATATTTACTAATTGTTACCAAATTATAATTCTTGAAATTGTGAATCCTTTTTAATCATGTAAAAATAGTCACTAGAAAAGATGATTTTTAAGTAAATGAAAAATAAATAAATAAATATTTTTAATAGATATATAATTAATTTATTATTCATTTTCTATAAACTCTATCTCTTTAGAAATAGAAATTCTCAACATTCTTCCTAAAATTCTCATATTAACTAGATGTTTGATTTATTCTATAAGTGATTTATTAGTAAAACATGTTACATTTAGATAATGAAAAAATATTTATCATTAATGTTTATTTATGCTTTAATTGAGATGCATTGGTGTGATAAATATCATGCTAGTTTTTCTATATAAAATTTAATAATAATAATATTTAGAAAACAAATAATAATTTATTTGAAAACAAAATCCATTAGATCTTTTAAGTTTTTCTAACTAGTTAAATTTATTTACTTTCTTTGTAAGTTTTTTGAATGAAATTGTAAACATATTTTAAGCTAAACTCAACTAAACTCAAAATCCAAATGCAAAATATCCTTTTCTCTTTGTTTTTTTACAGATTTTTTTACTTTTGAGTCTTTGACAAAAAAAAAATCAATAGTTAAATGCTTAATATAATCTGAATTGTAATAATAACACTCAATTGACCTGAAAAGAAATTTCCTTATATTCAAACTAGTTATTTGAAAATATGATTTGTAACTTTGACAAAGAGTTAATTAAATATACGAGTAGTTACTTTGAATTAATTATTAAATTCAATTATAATCATTAATCTACTTTAATTCACAACAATTATACATTTTTAATAAATTTAATTAAAATGCACTTACACTACATGACTTTCAGTCAACAATACATGGTCAGATATTGTAAATATTTTGACTAGTGTAATAATTATTCTAAAAAAATATGTTAACCTAATTTTCAATTAACAAACAATATAATCATTTAATCAATTATATATATATGTAAGTGTTATTATGTGACATAAGGAACTTGCATTTGGTTGAAGAGATCTGCATAATTGCAATTTCTTGTAAATTCTTATTTACATGTTCTTCCTTCTTAACTGCTTTATTATTAGGACTAAAATTTGTTTTTTTTAAAAATTTTTAAAATTTATGTTTAACTGTGATTTTGTTTATGTTTTATGTTGTTTTTAATTTTGATGAATTCTTGAATTATGATATATTAGTATATTCTGATGGTTGTCGAGAGGGAGTTATTGTGTAGATAATATTGTTGAGTGTTGAGTTAGTCGAAAACTTTTATTAGAAGATTAATTTAGATTAGGTTAGAATGTAAGATTTTATCTTATTTTTCTATTTATCTTTGTATAAAGATTGTATCCCTTTAAAATGTCAATATTTATTTATTATTTTTTTAATTATAAAACACATTTTATGATTATTAAGTAATATTGTTGAATGTATGATTTTGTGGTCTCAGCAATGGCAGCAGAATCTGCAGTGGTTGGAGTGATTGATGGAAAATTTGAAAGTGGATACATAGTTAGAGTGAGAATGGGATCAGAGACACTGAAAGGAATAGTTTATGAAGTGGCAGAGGAGCATGAAAGTGTTCATAATCCACCACAGAGGAAGAGATCAGAGATGAAAAAGAGAGTTCCTGTTCATCCAAAACATAGCAGAAGTGGCTACAATTTCTTCTTTGCTGAACAACATGCAAAACTCAAGCCACTTCACCAAGGAAAAGAGGGAGAGATTCCTAGGATCATTGGTGAACTTTGGTCAAAGTTAAAACTATCCCAAAAGATGGTATCAAATCTATTCAACATCATCATGGTTTATACAACATAAATATATGTTCATATATGCATCTTTGTTTTTTTTTTTCTTTTACTAAAATGAGACTTATTATCAAAATTGAGTCATTTTTAATGTTAGGGAAGAAGTGGTGTTAATGTCACAAGATTTTTTTATAATTACTTTGAATTTTTGTTTATTTATTAGCAAAAATTAATAATTTAGAACAAAATATTTCAGGTGTTTTAATTTTTATAAGTGTAAAAAAACTTACACAAACTAATTAATAATTATTTTAAATTAAAGTCATGTCACAATAACAACTTTTTTCTTAATTAAAATCGTGTCAATGATACGACTTATTCATGATACAACTTTTTTACAATAAAATAATTTTAAATTTAACATAACTTTTTCAATTTTAAAAAACAATTTCATTTTAATAATAAAAGATAAAAATTACCTTACTTATATCAACATTTGTATTTATTTATGAAAAAAAAAATAACCAAAATATTATATATATATAAAGAAAATCATGTTATCTTTCACTTCAATATTTGAAATAGTTGTTTACCTTTTCTATTAGGGTTTTGAAATATTTTATTTTTTCATTCTAAAAAATATAAAATTATTATTTTCATCCTTACAGAAAAAAAAAACTATAAAAAGTGTTGTTTGAGTATGTAGACATTTCTTAAATAAGTAAGAAGTGACATAAAATAATGATTATTCTTTTTAAATGAAGAAGATCAATTTTTTTATGGTAACAATGAGTAAAAGATCTTCAAAGTTTGTACTAATGCAGTAGTTTGTGTTCTCTAAAGATTTATCAAGAGATGGCAATGAAGGATAAAGAAAGGTACATAGTAGAAATGGAGGATTATGTGGAGAAGCTGAAAATGGGTCCAATTATCACTGATGCTGTGCCACTTCGACAATGGCCTCCCAAACCAGACACAGAGATGTTGGATGTTGAAAGTGGAGAAGAAGGGTTTGAAGATAGAGGTTTTGGTGTGAAAGCAATGCCTCATGCAGTAATGGAGATTGAAACAAACTATTTGGGTTCAAAAGAAAATTCACCCAATTAGGGTTTATGAGCTTCTTCAAAAGTGGTGCAAAGATTTTGTTACAACTTCAGATTTGAGACACTATTTTGTCATTTTGTGTTCTAAGTTTAGATGTTGATGATGGTAGGTGGTGCATGAATGTAACAATAAAATGTTGCTAGTTTACTTCTTTAGTTATTATTGTTTAATTTTATCATTGGTTTTTGGATGGAATATTTATTGGAGAAATCATGTTAAAAAGTAAATTATGTCATAAACTTACTCAGAAAATATTAAGAAAAATTTTTTAAATATAATTTAATTTTATAAAAACCAACTCAATAAATTACCTTTAGATTAGAATATGTTCAAAATATTCTGATCAATAAATTCTCATTAGATTAGAATATTAAAATATATTTAAAATATTCTGATATAATGTTAAAAAATATATTTTAAATCTAATTTAATTTCATAAAATCAACTTATAAAATAAGATTTGTATCAATTTATATATTATAAAATTCTAATATCCATGAACTTCGAAAATATCAGTTTATTTTTTTCTCAATAAATTATAAATATTTTAAATAAAAAAAATTAAGACACCACTTTTAATCTAATATTTAATAATGATTACTTTATTTTTCTTATATAATATTTTTCATGTTCGTTTTTATAGGATAGTAGAAAAAACTAACACTTAAAATCATAACAAATAAATATGTGAAAAATATACTAATTATTGATTTTAAATATTATTATTTTTTAATCAAAATCAATAGTTCATTTTTTAATTAAAGAATGATACTCCAAATGTTTTATGTTATTGCATTTAAATCTAATTCAAATAAAAAATGCTAAAAAAAGGGAGGAAGCCTTGTTTTGTCTGATTGAATTTCATATTCTCTAAAATTGATTTGGAAACAAAGTTATATGATTTTTTTTTCTCAAGATAGAGAAGCAATATTCTTTATAAATTTAAATTCTAATTTTAGTGTTATGAATATAAAATTTCAATCCTTACATAAACTTTTAATTGTTTTTTTTATATATTAAAATAAGTAAAAATATAGATATATGATAATGTGTCTAGATATTTTTATTTTTCCCATTTTTTAATTTTGTTTATAACATCGACATTGGCAAGTTCACGATAATTACTTTGTTTTATTTTATTTTCATGCCTCTTGTTTAAGTAATTATTATAATACAATAAATTTATTTTACTTACTTTATCGAGTAAATGAATGTATATTTATAATGTTATATTTAATTTTTATTATTTTCTACTTTACAATTTTAAAATTATATGAGTATCTTCTTCTTATATCAGTAGTTAAACAAATTATTACAATTGAGTTTTCAATAAGTAGAAAGAACGTACATTCAAAGTATAATAATTAAATATGATTACATACATTCAAAATGTACATATTTCAAATTATAAAAAATATTTTTCATTTTATTTTATCATATTTGTCAGGTTCTAAAAAGTCCATTGACCACATTAAATGTAAGAGTTAAATTGAAAATTAATTAATTAAACGAAATTAATAAGTTTTTCTTAACTTTTTTTTATTAGTAAAGGTAAAAAAGTCACCATCATTCATATATATATATATATATTTTAATTTTTTTTTCCATTAATTTCATTAACTCATGGATTCAAAAGGATTAGAGAAAATTTCATCTAATCATAAAAAAATATATTAACCTACCTATAACGTATTTAACAAATGATTTTTACAAGTTGAAATTAAAAAAAAAAATAAGATTATATAAAATAATTAATTTAGGAAATTAATATAACAAATAATTAATTAAGAAAGTTATTGAAAATGCCATGGTGGTTTTAGATTAGGGATTTGAATGGAGGAGTACGTGGAGGACATTTTGACCTATCAATTGGGTCCTCTCTGCCCTACACGCGCCAAACCAAATCTTTATCTCTTCGTCTTCTTCCATAGCCATCAATGAATTTCTAGCAAGTGAAGTTGCAGTTGCAGTTGCAGTTGCAGGTTTCTCATGGCGTCTCTTCTTCCTCGATGCCTTCCTCGGATTCCAATTCCATCTCCAACTCAAAATCCACGTCGGTTTTTGCTTCTCTATCTGCGTTGATTCAAATTTCAGATTGCAAAATCAAGTTAGTTAGTTTTTTGAATGGAAGTTTCTTTCGTTATTTGAATTTTCATCAATTGAAGTTGCGTTGTTTTCAGGAAAAGCTCATGTGGTTAAATCGAGCCTTAGCCATCAAAATGACGCTTCTGCTTCCGCTCACACAGACCACTCCTCAAAGGTGAAGCAAACGGACTTGGTTTTGTTATTCGATTTTAATCAATGAATTGTAACCAAAACAACATTTGCTAACTAATTACTCGTATATTCTGTGCATTTGCATTGCATTGTGGCTCAAATCAAAACTTTGAGTAATAATGACTTTCTGTTTATGGAACATGAAAGATTAAGCCATTAAGCATAGCCATGATTATTTGATTCGTGAGCCTAGAGAAATTATACCATGGTTGTAACCATTCTACCTTCAATACATAATTGAATTTGATTAATTCTTAATCAAATAGCAAGTTAACAAGTTGGTTGTAAGTTAGGGGCATGTGCCATAAGTTGCAACATTATTTATATAGAAATGAACACATGATATAAATCTCAAAGTTGTGCAAAGACTTTGTTGTGATTGTAGTTTGGTAGTTTAGTTTCCCCCGAAGCATCTAATGAATCGCATATACTAATCGAAAGTTCATCCTCCATTGCAGGAACTCCAAGTATCGTTTTCCAGGCGTCATTGTCTTTCGTGTTTGTGTTCAACTATAGTGTTGATTAGTGATTATGCCGCACCTATTTTAGTTCCTAAGGCAACCGCTGTGGATGGAATAATGGAAAAACCTGCGTGCAGAAATTGTTTGGGAAGTGGTGCTGTGCTTTGTAAGTTGTGATAAAATTGTTTTTTCTGTGCTTCATTCTTCTTAATTGCATGATCTGGATTTACAAATGGGATATAATCCATAACAGCGTGTCTCCATTTTATAAGCTCATTTATTTAGTAGTTCCTACATTACTCTTTTGAGAAGAGAAATAAAATTTTCTGCAATTATAAATCTTGGCGGAGTTGAACCTTGTTTCTGTAAGATGTTGAGGATGAGTCGATGACCATAAGCAAATAGAAATACTGAGACAATTTGATCTTTATCCGACTTTGCTAGTGTATAATTCTGCTTCCCATTTCAAAAGTTCGGTAGGTAGACATTATGAGTTAAATACTTGCTAATTAAAACAAGTTGGTTAATATAATGTATTAATGTGATTGATTGTTGGGTTGGTGAAGATTGTTTCCATGTTATTCCTGATGCATATGTTTCAATTTTATCAATGTGAGACCAGTGGATGTTTCTTAATACATACAATGTTTACCTTTTCATTTAGGTGACATGTGTGGTGGTACAGGAAAATGGAAAGCTCTGAACAGGAAGCGAGCTAAAGATGTTTACGAATTTACTGAGTGTCCAAATTGTTATGGTATGAACTCCATTTTCTACTACTTGCTTTTATGCTACGTATGGAAGTGGTTGAGTGGAGGGAAAGGATAAGGGAGGGAGGGGAAGTTACCTCTCTTTGGATATACTCAAAATAAGGGAACTATTATCCTGTTCTTTGAGTTAAAGCATAGGGAATGACCTTCCCCTCCGAGAAAAACATTCAAGCTAGGGTTGGTCGGGTCACTTTTCTCATCTCTTCCCTGTCCTTTCTTTAACTTATCCAAACGTAACACTGTTTTTCTTGTATTGGCCTCTGCAGAGTTCACTTGTATGATTGATCATTAACATAGTATAAACTATATAACAAAAGATATGGATACAAATTTTTTAAAAAGAAGCTAATATTAATTTTGTCTTTCTAATTTTTAGTTGTTTCTTTTTTACTTATTTATAGTCTTTTAATTTGTCTTTCTTATGTCTAATCTTTTAATTCTAGTTTTTATTGACTTTTAATTTACATTATGTTTCTTTAACCAGACTCTTTGCTTTAAGGAAAAGAAAATAGAAGAAATATTCATTATTCTTTTTTCTTTGTTTTATCTCAGTTTTTTTATTTATAATACTACAGGTCGAGGAAAGCTTGTCTGCCCTGTTTGTTTAGGAACCGGTTTGCCAAACAATAAAGGTCTCCTAAGGAGGCCCGATGCACGGAAACTGCTCGATAAGATGTATAATGGACGGCTAATTCCAAACTCTTAGAAGGTAAACTTTCTTCCTCATGCTTCTTGCAAAGTCACTGGTGTCTTCAATACTAATCTTCTGTTGCGGTTGTTCACTATACTACATCCCTTTCAGACGTAAATTTGAGCAAAACTGAGGTCAAATACTCTTCACCAGTTAAAAAAGCCAGTGACCGCAATGGTAATCAACTTCTGGCACAGAACATGTTGCGGAGGGTTTTTTGCTTCTATTTTTGGTCTGCATTCATTACAGAACTCTTAACCATCGGCTTGGTTATCAACCTAATGATTTTCATGGTTCTGTATGAAAATGTCCAGTGGTATGTTCGTGCAGACTGTATTGAGTTTCAAGACCCATATATTATGTAAACATGGAGCAAATACTTCCAGCAAGAGTAGTCATTTCTGTTCCTATTCAGATACCTAGTAAATCTGTAAATGTTTGCCCCCTACTTAAGATTCCATTCATAAGGGTCAATGCAAATAGTGCACACTTAAGGTAATAAATCCTTAAAGACCTTAAATATCATGACTCATTAATAATATGTAGATTATAACTTTTTTGCGAAATTTATTGCACTACTTTAAAAAATTAATGAGTATGTAAGGAATCGTCAGAATAATCAAGGTCAAAATTGCATAAAACTTGTCATTTATAGAAGTTATTAAAAGAGTAACCTTGTAAGTTTGCAAAACATTTGCTTATATTTCATTTGCTGTGAGATTATCACAAAAATTAGCATAATCTGAAGGAAAATGAAAGAAAGTGTGATGAAAAAGAAAAAAGAGAGATAAAATCGAGTGAAAAATATGTTTGGATTTTTGAGGAAAAAGTGAAATGAAAATGAAAAAAAATTATCACTTATTTTGAAGGAAAATTAAAATACTTTTTTTTTATTGTGGGAAGAGATCAGAGGGGGATAAAAGAGACATTTTTTGTCTGTACAAGAATCCTAACTAGTACATACGCTTTTATTATTATAGGGTATTCGGAATCTATTAAAAAAATAATTGAAGATTTATTTAAAACATTGATAGTGGATTAAAATCGAAATTGCTTGAATTGATTTGGATTTGTAAACATTTAAAATCTAATAACAATACATATTAAAAATTGTTATAAAATAAAACTTGTAAATTTAAAATTCTTCTTTTGGTTTTTATGGAATGTTAAAAGAATGATAAACATTTTCTATAAAAATTAATTTATTGATGCATTTTATTCTTTTATAGAACTTTAACAAATTTAATTTTAAAAGGAATTGAAAATGTATTAATTATTGAAACCAAACTTTTAAAAGAAGAGTAACATTTATAAAAAAAAATGAATAAAATAAACCAATTAAATCAATATGTTTCATGGATTATTAGATTAGATTTTTTACTCAATAAAAAAGAGAAGTTGTTGAAGGTAGTGGGAAGAAGAAGAAGTAAAGACTAGGGCTGACGTAATGAAGCGGTGTGAAGGGTATTTATTGTATTGTGATGTTCTGTGGATTTGGAAATGAAGAAGAAACAATAGATGAGATAGATCTGAAGAGAGTGTTTAGGGTTTTGCATCTGCCATGCGACTTTGAATGGAAACAGGGCTTTCTTGTTTTCATTTTGAAAATAGGCATTGCATAATTGCATTGCATTTCGATGCATCTTCCAATTCCAATGCCTATTTCAAGATGAAAACAATGATACACTGTTTTTCAATTTGATTTCAGCTCAGGAGGACCTTCACGATCGTGACCATGTCTGAGATTGAAGTAATCAAGTAAGCAGATTCGAAATTCATTCCCTCCACCATTTCTTGTGTAAAATGCCTTTGTAAGCCTCTGATCAATTTGAATGACACAGTCCTCCATTTCACACATTGTTGCATGGACAGTGATGCTCTCGATGCCCCACTGATATAGGATTTGGGTGGGAAGGAGAAATAGGTAGAAGGAAAGAGGGGAAGGGGGAAGATGAGAGCTGAACAGACCAGAGAATTAGGGTTTCAGTTATTATTCTTCCAGTCTGTCCGAAATATACCAAAGTCATGCTTGATTTATTGGTATTTGACCCATAACCATTAATCATAACCTTTGAATCACAGATACTGATATGGCATAAACACCGTATAATATCTAAAATTTTATCATAGACACCGTATAATATCTAAAATTTAAGACACTAGACACATAATCTATATAATAAGGTATATATCCGATAAGTTGGGCACTATACAAGAGATATTGCTGATAAAAAAAAAACTATACAAGAGATATAAGAGACGTGAATATAAGTATCAGTAGCAGCGGACTAACTCACTTTTCTTTCCTATTAATATTTTACATAGGATGTTGTCTATGTAGATAGGAGGCTAATCCCATCTTTTTAATGTATGCAGGAATCTGACTGAGTTAGCATTGCTTTACTGCCATAGAATAGGTGATGTTAGCCTTCTTGAGGTGGGGCAGGGGTGCAAATTCTTGCAAGTTCTTCACTTGGTAGATTGCTCAAGCATCGGTGATGATGCCATGTGTAGTATAGGAAAAACATTTGAATGGGTAGTACTTGAAAATGAATGTCAATTACAGATCCCTGTTATATGCTGTGATACATAATGTAACCTATTTTTTTATGGTTGATTAATCAAGTTTTTAGGATAAGTTTCATATGTTTACTCCTTGCTCTCCTTTTGTTGTTATTAGATTGGGAACAAGGGAATCATTGCTGTTGGCAAGCATTGTACATCTCTAAGAGATCTTTGAAGTCTAGATTGTTCAGAAGATGCAAAATATTGTCTATTCTGGAGAATGTCTACCTTAATATCTGTTATTCAATTGCTGGGCTCGTCTCTGTCTCTCTTTTTGTATACCAAGAACTCATGTTTTTAAGTTTCCATAATTTTTTTGTTTCAATAGGATGGTATTGTTTCTTGATTTCATCAGAGTTGTTTCACTCTAATACTGTGCATGACAAACATCATCATGGTCGTGTATATATATACACACACACACTACCATGTTTCATGGCTCCAAACTTTTGATTGTTGCATATATATTAGCATGGATGTTTGCTGTAAACAATTCTTGGCATTGAATGGCTAAATATTTCATTATACATATGAGAATTAGTAGCCGAGAATCTCCAAATTGGTCCACCTGGTAATAACTATAACATTCTGAAATTGTATTACCTTCCTTTCTACTTTCCCTTACCTTCTTCAATATTTCTCATTATAATTTCAGAATCTGGGTGAGCTGGGTGAACACTGCACATTGCTTAAAGAAATAGTGCTCTCACACTGCCGTAAAATTAGTGATGTTGGCCTGATGCATCTTGTCAAAAGTTGCACAATGCTGTTGTCTTGTCAAATGGTTTATTGCGGTGGTATAACTTCAGTTGGAGTGGCTTTTTTCTATTTGATTTTGTGAATATAACAGAATGCTGCTGGCAACTCAGTCTAATCTTTACAGGAGTTGTAATTATGAATATCAATAGTGTAGAAACCAAAGGTTTAGATAAAAAAAAGTGTTTACAGTTACAGAGAAATCTTGTTAAGCCAAACCAGAGGTTTTGATTTCATGTTACTACTTCTCCAAGTCATAAGAGCCTCAATTGTCCTAGGAGAGAGATCTTGTTCTTTGCTTGGATTTTGGAGTCTTTGTTCAAGTATGGGTTTGTTGCTTCCATTTTCTCCAATTTCCAATTTTCAACAATTTGAAAGTTGAGAAACTACTTTAAAAATGAGTGTTTTGTTTCTGGGACAGGGGATTCTTTGCAGTTCCTTTCAACAGGAGAAAAAAAAATGTAAAATTACCTAATAATTTTGGTTATCTTGTTCCAGAGAAACAATTGCTCTAATTTTGGTTATCTATATCATGTACTCTAATTTTTATAGAACTTGTATACAAGTGAATTCACTTAATGAATGCATTAACATAAAGTAGGGCTAGTTTGATCAAATATAATATGATTCCAAAATTGTTCAATTCTGATAAAAATTATTTCTCTCTTCAGTTATAATTCTATAATCTATGATCTGGTGCAAGGTTATTAATACTTCTATATTTAATGAATATTTATTCATTTAATAAACTTATCCAATGTTGATGCCTTAAAACCTTTCGTATTAATTATTGTTTTTTTTAATTATTTGCTTTTAAAAAGCTGTTATTTATTTATTATGTTTAAAGTTTAAATAATATTAAGATTTTTTAATTATAACTTCACCTCTCACCTATTTTTAATTGAGGTTACATCTTTATCACGAAAGTAGAAAATGAAACGACAGTGGATTAGTGGAAGAGAGTTTGAATAATTTTTATTAAACACCCATGTTTAAATTTGATCTCCTGTGAAAAAATTAAAATAAAAATATCTTTATGCATTTAATATAAAGTGCAAGGAAAAAAGGTATAATATTAAATTTATAATTATCAAAGAAAAAATTTACTATATTCTTTATTAGTCTAAAAAATACATAAAAAAAAGAAAGAGGTACTATTTTCCTAATTATTATCTAATTCCCGAAAAAACCCTTTAATTCCTTGATAACTAATGAAGTTGACAGTAATTCGGAACAGGAAAGATTAACAAGTGAAAGACAAAAAATAAACATAAAAAATACATTTTTTTATTTAGTTTGAGATAAATAAATAAAAAATTATTTTTTAGGAAAAAATTAAATCTATATTTTTATCTATATGTCTCCATCACTAATTAATATATAAAAATACGTATATTCTCTAAAATATAGAACACGATACATAAATTTATATATTATATAATTATGAATTATGTGTATAAATATGTTTTAATATTAATTTTATAATTATAATAAAAATTTATACAAATTTAAATTTTTAAAAAACTGATATATATATATATTTTTTAAATTATTAAAATTGTCAAAAATATAATAAATATTTTTTAAATTTAACAACTTCACCTTATATAAATATTATAGGTGTTCGCGAAAACAAAGTCATAGATTTTCATTAACTTTACTTTTAATTATTATTTAATATTTTCCACTGTTTTTTTTCGATCACACACCATGTATGTACGGTGTGAATAATCATAAGGGTGGAATTTCTCGTATAAAACGCTTATGCGTCTGCTTCTGAGGATGTTTGGCAGAGAATGAATAAAAACCAAACAACAAATGAATAAAAACCAAACAAACAAATGAGTGTGACAGAGAGAGATAAGATTTAAGGAATAATAAACAAATGCAAACTCTTCTCTTTCATAGTCAAACAAACATCATTAGTTTTTTCAGATTCTGAATCCTTGTTTCTGCAAACTGAATCCCAATTCAACACCATGAGTTCCACCACTACACTGAGGAAGCTAGAGGTTGTGTCCCCTGTTCCTGCGGACATAGACATTGCTAACTCCGTTGAACCTGTTCACATATCCCAGATTGCCAAAGACCTCAACCTCACTCCCAATCACTATGATCTTTACGGTAAATACAAGGCCAAGGTAATCCACAATTCAGATTTGAGTCACAGGAATATGATTCTATTAGTTTCTTTATGAGGGTATGTGTCAAATCATGTTTTTTTTTGTTAGATTTCGGTTTCATGCAACTAATCAGGTAGGTACCCTAGAAAAGGTTTGCAGTGTATGACTTAGTTCTCTGTGTCAGCAACTTGTGTATGATTTTGGCTGATTGCATGATGTGATGATCTCAGTGTTATAGTTTAGCTGAAGAGTGATTTGGATGCACAGGTTTTGTTGTCAGTTCTTGATGAGCTTGAAGGATCACAAGATGGGTATTATGTGGTTGTGGGAGGTATTACTCCAACTCCTCTTGGGGAAGGGAAATCTACTACCACAGTTGGGCTCTGTCAAGCTTTAGGTGCTTTTCTTGATAAAAAGGTAATATTTTTGTCTTCTACTTCTACATTTACAGCAGTGGCCATGCTGCTACCTATTGATTTGATACCAATCTGAATCTGATTGCCTTTTGCAGTCTCTTAACTCTATCACTAGGGGTATCTTCTGATGTTATTGTTTTTGTTCAAAAAATTATGCTTGCAAATCCAATCTTTGGATCATATTGATGTTTGTTTTACTTTGATTATCTGGTCTGAAACCTTTGGGAGTGTTGTTTATTTAAAACTTTGTTGTTCATTCACCATTTAGAACTTCGGAGGCTACAAGATAACAAAAATGGAAAGCTGTAATTTTTAGTTGCATGTAAAGTTATTTTTTTATCAGCAAGAAAGAGTAAATTAATGTGAACCACTTCAGGGTGGTCCAACACTTATACAGATCCAAATGCATGTCAAAGTTATGGTGGATATGTAACCACATCTTGTCTCTTTTTGTTAGGTAGTCACCTGCGTTCGTCAACCATCACAAGGACCTACTTTTGGCATTAAAGGAGGAGCAGCTGGTGGTGGCTATAGCCAAGTTATCCCCATGGATGAATTCAATCTTCATCTAACAGGAGATATTCATGCAATAACTGCAGCAAACAATCTTCTAGCTGCTGCAATTGATACCCGAATTTTCCATGAGTCTACGCAGTCGGATAAGGCTCTTTTTAACAGACTTTGCCCTCCAAATAAAGAAGGGAAAAGGAGCTTCAGTGATGTCATGTTCAGGCGTCTTAAGAAGCTTGGCATTTCAAAGACCAACCCAGATGATCTTACACCAGAAGAAGTAAATAAATTTGCTAGGCTTGATATTGACCCAGATTCAATTACATGGAGGAGAGTAATGGACATCAATGACAGATTCTTGAGAAAAATTAGTATTGGCCAGGGACCAGATGAGAAAGGAATGGTAAGAGAAACAGCATTTGATATTTCAGTTGCTAGTGAGATAATGGCTGTTTTGGCACTGACAACATCCTTAGCTGATATGAGAGAGCGACTTGGGAAAATGGTTGTTGGAAATAGCAAGAGTGGTGACCCTGTCACTGCTGATGATCTAGGTGTTGGAGGTGCCTTAACAGTTTTGATGAAGGATGCCATTCACCCTACCCTTATGCAGACCCTGGAAGGAACTCCTGTTCTTGTTCATGCAGGTCCATTTGCAAATATTGCTCATGGGAATTCTTCCATTGTGGCTGATAAGATTGCACTGAAGTTGGTTGGACCAGGTGGATTTGTAGTTACTGAAGCTGGTTTTGGTGCTGATATTGGAGCAGAAAAGTTTATGAACATCAAGTGTCGTTATAGTGGTTTGACACCTCAATGTGCAATTATTGTGGCAACAATAAGGGCACTCAAAATGCATGGTGGAGGGCCTGCTGTTGTTGCTGGAAAACCTCTTGATCATGCATATTTGACTGAAAATGTTGGCCTTGTTGAGGCTGGTTGTGTGAATATGGCACGACATATATCAAATACAAAATCTTACGGTGTAAATGTTGTAGTTGCTATCAACATGTTTTCAACTGACACTGAAGCCGAGCTAAATGCGGTTCGGAGTGCTGCTTTAGCCGCCGGAGCTTATGATGCTGTAATTTGCACCCATCACGCCCATGGTGGCAAAGGAGCTGTAAGTTTGTACTTCCTCTGTCTTACATTTGAGCAACAAAGAAGCCATAGGCCACACCACACCAGCCTTTTACCTTCACACACAAGTATAGGATATTGAATTATAAAAGTCAGTAAAACCAAAGGAGAAAATAGATGACAGTAACAATCAATAGATCACTTTTGATTAAGTTGTCTGTGTTTGAATGTAAAATTTAGCTTTGAGCTGTCTTTATTTTTTCACCTGGTTTGTTGAGTTGCTTTCTTGGTCTTTTGAAACCATTGAGCATTGATACCCTGATAATTTTTAAATTTATGATACCCTGATAATTTTTAAATTTATGTTGGATAAAATATCCAAATAGTGTTTGTGGCACCACATACTTTTAAACGAGAAAGTATAGAGAAATGATATATTGACAATCTACTCCTATATACAACTCCATTTCTTTGCCTAAAATTTCAGTTTTTGCATGAAATGATGAAAATATCCTTTTTTCGTATCATCAATCAAAGGTTGTATACTGGAGCAAGTTGTCAGTATATCAATCAAAGGTTGTGAGTATATCATTCTTCTAAAGTAAATGGAACCAGTTCAGGTATACAATTGGCAGCACAATTTAGTTTGTATACATGCATGTCACTGTATATAATACAAGTCATGGTATCATTCAATTAGTAATGGTGTTCACTATTTGCTAAGGTGTGCCTTGTCATGATTCAGGTTGACCTGGGAATTGCAGTTCAAAAAGCTTGTGAGAATGTGACACAGCCATTGAAGTTCCTGTATCCTCTGGATCTGAGTATAAAAGAGAAAATAGAGGCAATAGCAAAATCATATGGAGCCAGTGGCGTTGAGTATTCTGAGCAGGTGACGAAAGTTAACTTCAGCACAGTAGAATGTTGTATTAGATAGGAAATGGTAAAAAAACATTAAAACAGGAAGAATATAATAAATCCTATAAAACAGCAAAACTTGTCTACAATATGCACAATGTCTCTACATATTAGATATAGCAAATCACTTGAAGTAGGCATGAGCAAATAAAACACTAAATAGAAACCATGGACATAGTTCTATCCCAGTGTAAGTTTGTTTGGGGGAAAAACAACCTTAAAGACAGGAGCAACAAACCTCACACATCAAAGGACTACACAAACTACAACTCCACAATGTTTTAGTGTTATTGTTTGTTGTTACCTAATCCTTATTACATGTTTATTTTTTATAAGTAAAGAATAAATAAAATAAAATGAGGCACTTCATGGGTGCCCTAACCCTTATACAAATAATTCCAACACAAGCTTCTTATCATCCAATCATTTGAGGATCCAACAGACATTACAACACATCAACCACATTAACATACCATAACAAGATACGAAAGCACATCGATATACAATTAGATCAACCCTCCAAAGGAACACATTCTAAAGACAAGACACAAAATTCCAACAACTAAACTTAGCCTTTGCCAGCAAACATAAGTAAACCAAACACCCAAACGCTAAACCCATCAAACCGACCCTGCGAAGAGGATATAGAAACCAAAAAACCTGCACAAAATGCACCACGTCTTCCTAGTCTGGACAAATCGTTAAACTAGAATCACCAAACATCAATCTCTCAAATATCTCAAATAACATAAAGGTTCCAAACACCAATCCTTATTACATGTACCCGTAATTGTTTATTTGTTAACTACAAAGATTTGTCTCTGTTTTACCGTTTAATGGATGGACCCTTTGACAACCTGTTTGACATTCTTGTTATCAAACTAGGCCGAGAAGAAGATTGAGATGTATAGCAAGCAAGGATTTTCTGGTCTTCCAATCTGCATGGCTAAGACTCAGTATTCTTTCTCAGACAATGCTGCAGCAAAGGGAGCTCCAAGTGGGTTTGTCTTACCCATAAGGGATGTAAGAGCTAGTATAGGTGCTGGATTTATTTACCCTTTAGTTGGAACAATGAGTACAATGCCAGGGCTTCCAACAAGGCCATGCTTCTATGACATTGATATTGATACAACAACTGGAAAAGTCACTGGTCTCTCTTAAACCTAAAAAATGACTCATCCTATGACCTACCAAAAGCGTTATGTCTGTCATTTGCATGTCCCTTTGTGATGTTCATGAATGTCATGTCACAGTAACATTCCTCCTTGATGTTTTCTTCATGTTTGTTTGCATGTTGGCGATCTGTATGAATGAAAGAAACAATTTAAGGAGAGATTGTATCTCTTCTTATATCTACTTCTGATGTGCAATGAAATAAATGGTATTTTTGGAGAGTGTGGTCACTGGTATTTTTGGTATAAATGGAGGAGATATAACTGTACAAATGTGGCACTGATTGGTGAAAAGATTAAAAACTTCTGTTAAGATGGTTTGGATAAGGTGACTAGAAGTATTTGTGACTAGAGCAGATTTTATGATTATGTGGAATGAGGTAATATGAAACCAAAAAAAATATTAAGAGGAAATTGTTAAGATTAGTGTTACTGTAAAATTATTGAGATTCAGTTTTGAACATGTGAAATAGATGTTTATAAGGAGATTCAACATGAAAGGAGATTCAACATGAAGTAGTAAGTTAATGAATGTCATATATATAAGAGATTATGACACCATATTTTATTAAAAACTTAAAGATGATTCTTTCTTCTAATATGTTGATTAATTTCTCATTTTTTTCTTAGAGAAATGATATATTAGAGAAATGATATATTGAGAATCTGTTCCAATATATAATCTCTTATTGATGATATGAAGAAAGAATATTTTCATCATTTCATCCAAAAGTTAAAATTTAAGTAAGAATATTTTCATCATTTCATCCAAAAATTAAAATTTAAGTAAGAATATTTTCATCATTTCATCCAAAAATTAAAATTTAAGTAGAAAAATAGAGTTATTTATTGGAAGAAGTTGTCAATATATATTTTTTCTTTATATAATTAATTTCTCATGTTTACTCTTATGGGTGACAGGAAAAGCCTTTCACACATATAAGAGTTAAAGAGATGAAAGAGTTTGCAACCACCATAATAGAATAGATTTTGTTCTTCAAGAAAAGTTGAATTCCACTGATTTTGAATTACCATAATCGATATTATGGTATGATGTAATTTTTTCATTTTTTTATAATAATAATAATAATAATAATAAATTGAACATTTTGGTTCTCAACTTTTAAAGAAATATTTGAATTTAAATATTTGTTAAAAATTCATTATCTTTTCTAAAGTTGATAGTGATTAAATATACATACTTTTTAAAATATGATAACAGATTCATCAACACCAAAGTACATAAATTTTGATCTCGTTTACCCGAAAATATAAAAAAAATTTCGTACTAAAACAAAATAAATTAGGAGTGTTTAAGGGTAAATTTAGATTGAGTTTCATTAAATATGTGACTTGACCCAATGAAAATAGTTTGAGTTTAATTGGATGTGTATAAAAATGGATCCAAAATAAAAGTAATTTTACAATTTAAAATCAATACATTTTAATATAAGTTTCAAATATTTATACTTTGATTAAGCAATGCATTTAAATAAATTAAAATTAAAATTAATTTTTAAAAAGAAGAAACTAAATAAGAGGTGGGAAAAGACGCAATACTAATCCATTAGTTGAATATGATTCACAAATTTAATACCAAAATCTAATTACAGTTCTCTCTTAATAAATGGATTTTAAGTTTAAAATCAGATGTGATTTATATCCATTTATATACTATGAAATGTTCTTATATACGAAGTTAATACGGGATCTCCAACTAACTCAATAAATAGATTAATAAGTTTAATGAAGTTTGATAAAAAAATAGATACTTTTTTAATCTACCAACATTATTAACTTGTCTAATTGAAAAACAACTTGTATTAAATTGATGTTTTAAATAATTACCTTTTTTTTTTGCATTTCATCCCTTTTACATGTGTAACTGGGTTTCCAAAGCTTTCCAAAAATGATATACTTCAAGCGCTCCTAATATTTGTGTTTTATTGAGTCCACATTTCTTGATTTTACATGTTTTCAAACCTTTATAAAAGGTTAAAATAATGTTGTTTAAATATTTATAATTTTGTCATTTTTAAAAATATCATAATATATTGAAAATTCACTTTTTTTTTCTTACACCCACTATGTAACTCCTAATACTCTTTATTTTAATAACTTTTCACATATTTAATTACAAATTTATCTTTTACTATATTTGTTTTTTTCAAAACTTTGATATATAGTTGTATACTACTACTAGGATTGTCAAATTTTGTTTTTAAATTTCTATTTAATACTTTGAATACAAAGGTTATGCAATAGTATGTGAAAGAGGAACACAAAAACACACAAAAATAAGAAAAATCAAGAGTAAGAGTATAAAACTGGATAATAAAAAATAAATTTATAACTAAATAATATAAAAATAATATTAAAAGTTGTAATGATTTTATAAAAAAATTGAATTTTTTTTAATGTATCTTTTGTCCCATGGCGTGCATGCATGAAGATCCTTGGGAGGTTGAACGAAGAAAACGGCTTCAACATCAATTCTTCCGTCTTCTCCTTTCTTCTCTCATTCTCATCTTCAACCACACTCTGTCTCTTCTTCTCCATTCACCAAAATCACATCTTAACTCTTAACCCTTTTCCAGAACAACAACTTTTCCAAGAACACGTTTCTGCAAAAGAACCATCAATTCACAAACACAGCAAAAAACCAACCAAACAACCTCAACAATGTCGGATTCTCCAATGGTTTCCAGGTACCGTTTGCTCACAAGAAAAGACTCCATGCGCGTCGTCTCTTCCAGAAGAGCCATCAGCTTCGGTTGCTTCATTGGGGTCTCTGTGTTGTTCACTCTTCTCCTCTTTCTCAACCCTTCTATCTACCACCTATCTCCAAGGATCAGAAACGCTTTTCAATCTTCACGCAGATACGCTTTTTCCAAAGTCTTTGGTCAGATATTCTCCAATGCTTCCTCTGCTCCACCCCCTTCTGATCCTCCCACCAGCACTCCTCATCATGATCAAAGTGATCAACTTTCTCCTGCAACTGCTCCTTCTCCCTGTCAAGTTTCAAGGAAGGTGGTTCCTAGACTCTTGCCAAAGGAGAGATTGAGAAATAGGGATTCTTCTTGGCATCTGAACCCTCCAAGTGAGGAAAATGATAGAGTGCATGCAGAAGTGGCTTCTCTCTCTGCATCACCACCAACTGTTTCTCCTCCAAAGGAGAAGCATTGGATGGAGGAGTGGAGTGGTTGTGATGTTTATGAAGGGTCATGGGTGAGAGATGATTCATACCCTCTTTACAAAGCTGGGTCTTGTCCCTACATTCATGGCTCTTTTAACTGTTTTGCTAATGGAAAGACAGAAAACATGTATGAGAGGTACCGATGGCAGCCCAGGAACTGCAAAGTGCCAAGGTATTTTCTCAAGAGTTCACCCTATCCATGTGTATAGGAAGCAATGCAAAAGACAGATTCTTTGCTACCCTAAAAGGTCTTAATATTTTGAAAACTAACACATTTAGCTAATAAGGGATAACATAGTAAAAACATCACTCTAAAAAGTTTAAGGGTTTCGAAACTAATGTTGATTCTTTCAAGTGATGACAGATGATTGTTGTCACTTTGAAGTGTGAGCTTAACTAATATAACTGATATGTTAAGTTGCAAGAAAGATACCTAATATTAAAACTCTTTTATGAAAAAAAACTGATGTTGAGTCTCTCCTTTGACCTGTCCAAACTTATTTAACTACCTGTTCAGAAAAACACATGTACTAAATATTAAAATGCTATGAGACTGAAAGGTTATGAGAATATGGCAAGCTAGTAATGACTCACGTTCATATTTCTAGACTTCCTTTAGGGCTAGCTAGCTATTTTGTTTTTGATTTTCTGTTTGAGAAGATAGAGAGAGATGAACTCTGTGTTGTTTGTGTTGCTGTACCTTCTGGTTCTTTTTCAATGAGATGAGTAATGTACGCAGGTTAAAGGGTGACGACATGTTGGAGATGCTAAGAGGGAAACGTTTAGTCTTTGTTGGTGACTCCCTCAACAGGAATATGTGGGAATCTCTGGCTTGTGTACTTAGAAATTCACTGGAAGATAAGAGCAGAATGCTTGCAGCCTCTGATGAAGGAGAAATACTTCAACCTGAGGGTTCGGACTCAATTATCTTCAAAGTATATCAAATGTTATTCCCTCACTATATCTTAAATGAAATTTTTATGAGTGGTGATATGTTGACAACCATGCACCAGATTATCAGTAGGATTAGTTCTGACCATCTATCAGAGAAAGTAGGATTAGTTCTGACCATCTATCAGAGAAAAAAAAATGAGTGGTTCTGTAATAATGGAATCTCATAATCCATACATAATGAATGGAACAATTTTGAAATTGTATTGGTAAGACCATAAACTAATATTTGGTAAGACCTCATTTTAATTTGTAGTTGTCAAACTAATATTTTTCAATTGTTTGGTCTTGAGTTCCATTCTTCAGAACTAGGATGATATTGATGATGAAATCTAAGTTGGGGTTGGTGTTCTAATCAAGAAATTGGTTAATGTCTGAACAGGATTACAATTGCACAGTTGAGTATTACCGTTCGCCTTTTCTGGTTCAAGAGTGGGAGACTCCAGACGTGAAAGGATCAACAAAGGAAACACTTCGTCTTGATATGGTTGAGAGATCTTGTGATAAGTACAAAGATGCAGATGTTCTCATCTTCAACACAGGTCACTGGTGGACTCACACCAAATTGACTGAAGGGTAATGCTTCCTTTTTTTTAAATTTGGAAAACTTTGTAAGAAAACCTACAAGACACCTAAAAAGAGATCAAGATAAAGAAGAGATAAGTCTAAATTTGATAGGTGAATGATGAAGCTTGAACTTGTCTCTTAAATGGTGTGTCTGACACATGGAGATACGCGTATGACACGTATTGATGAAGTGTTTAATTCGAAAAATAGTTTTTGGATCTGAAAATTCTAGCATGATTCCAACACAATTTAAACAAAGACAAATAGAGTGATTTTTTAAAAACTCAAACTTATTGTATAAATTTTTATTATGATTATAAAAATAAGAAACAAATCCTTTTGAAACAGCCATGAGAATCATTTTTCTGCCACAAAGAGAAAAACACAGCTATACTTGTTCACATAAATCTTGTCAATTTATATAACTCAAAATGATATAATATATAAATTCGTATCCATATATCCTGTCATTTTTTAGATTACACGTGTCTGTCCGTGTCCATATCGTATCCAGTGTCCATCAATGTCTGTGCTAAGTCTCTTCAAATTCTTGGTAGTTGGTAGAGGGAAATGTATCATGATAACATATCAAGGCTTGATCTTTCATCTTTCTACTCCTATAATGGGAAAGTGTACATGACAAACTTTTATGCACTTTCAGGAAGTCATATTATCAAGAAGGAAATCGCATCCATGGACAAATGAGTGTAGAGGAGGCATTTCAGAAAGCTATGCAGACATGGTCACGTTGGGTGGATACCAGTGTTGATCGCAAGAAAACTACAGTTTTCTTCAGGGGCTATTCTCCATCTCACTTCAGGTAACTAACAGCAATTTGTTCAGTGAATATGCTTTGAGTTGAAGACTTTGAATTGAAGTAAGAATCATTTTTGTGCTACAGGGATGGAGAATGGGATTCAGGTGGCCACTGTGATAATGAGACAGAACCAATGAAAAACGAGTCTGAGTTTACAGAAAGGCCTCCAATGATGGATTCTGTTGAGGCAGCATTGAAGAAAATGAAGACTCCAGTGTTCTACTTGAACATCACAAAAATGACTGATCTCAGAGTTGATGCTCACCCCTCATGGTTCAGAAGAGAGAATATGAATGAAGAGACAAAAAAAATCATGCACACACACCAGGATTGCAGCCATTGGTGTCTTCCTGGTGTTCCTGATTTCTGGAATGAATTACTGTATGCTCATCTGTTATATAACCTCAATAGAAACAAGGAGAAACCTCCAAAATAACTTTTGATATATACATTAATTGTACAAACATACAAAATAGCATAGGCTTTTTCCTTTTATATTTGTGACATTGTAGTACATAATTGAATTACTAGGTTACCAATATCATAACTCCTTTTCAAATTCTCTCTCAAAAGCTATACAAGGAGTATATCTATTATAAAATAGAACAGAGAAAATAGAACAAATGAACAAAAGAGAAAAAAGAAGACAAAAGATATGAGAAAGAATATTTCTTCTGTTTTATTTTCCTTTCTTAGATCAAAGCAAAGAATTTAAATATATGCAAGCAGTACACTCATTCTATGTCTAGTTAAAGAGACGTAATGTAATGTAAAATAAAAACCAATAAAAACTAGAATAAGAAAAGACAAATTAAAGGCTAGACATAAAGTAAAAAAGAAACAACTAAGAATTAGAAAAGAGAAAATTAATATTACATTCCTTCTAGAAGCCTTGTATCCATATCCTTTGTTAATATGTGAAGAACTAAAACTCATGATATATGTCTACTCAAGTTCCTACCCAATCTAAATACCAAGAGGCTTGTCACTAAATATCCTAAAGAATCTAAATGTACATAAGGCAAATTTCAGAATCAAGGTCCTGGAACATAAAGTATCTTAAAGAACAATACATAAATACAGTGTTGCAAAATCTGGATCATTAGTAATATCATCCATCCTAAAAAGAATACATCAATTTTAAATTAAAAATTATGTTAATTGTTGGAGATTCCACATCGACAAGAGATAGTGGGTGGTCTGATAAGCCTAATAAACTCTCACTAGAATAAACTCTAAATGGTTCTGATACCATATTAAGTAGTTGACTTGAATAGTATAGTGAGTGCAAACCTCACCTCAGTTTTATAAGGTTGAGTTAGGTTTAAAGTCCACTTCTTAATATGTATCAGAACCTTTTAGAGTTTATCCTAGCGAGAGTTTATTGGACTTATCAAGCCACCCGCTATCGGACCATCCATAAATATATAGTTCCACGCACGAGTTGAAAGCTTCGGTGTAAGGGGAGTGTTGGAGATTCCACATTGACTAGAGATAAAAGAAATTTAATAGTATATAAGTGAATGCATACCTCACCTTTTAAACTGGTTTTATATCAAACCACCTGTTATCGGACCATCCATAAATATATAGTTCCACACACGAGTTAACAACCTCGGGGTGTGAGGAAAGTGTTGGAGATCCAGCATTGACTAGAGATATAAAGAAATTTAATAGTATATAAGTGGGTGCATGCCTCACCTTATAAGCCAGTTTTATATAGTTGAGTTAAGTTTAAAGTTAACTTCTTAATATTAATTATATATATGTGACAAGCCTCTTCGTTAATTATTTATTCAATATTAGATTATTTCAACTAAAGCTGTAGCTTTAAAGAGACAAGACAAGATTTATAAATGTCTAGAACCTGATTCTCTTTATTTAAAGAAAATTAGAGTGCTAGAGTGAGGATCACTAGTTCAACAACTTGACAGACAAAACTCAGAAGCCAAAATAGTTGTTAAAAATTCATACAACTTCATTAATTCAACTCATCTTTTAATGTAAGTGGCTCCTCGGACAGTCACATGCAAGAACAATCTAATCTTCCTTATTGTGGCTAAAGTGGCATCTCAAAAAACAAACAATGTAAAATCAACCCAAAGCCACCAGTGAAAACCACAAGTTTTAGATGAGATAAAAGAAACTCAACAAATAGATCTACGAAAGTTCTTTGGCAGCAGCAATAATAGCTTCCTTGGTGAGACCAAACTCCTTGTATATTTTTCCTGCTGGAGCACTTGCTCCAAATCGATCAATGCCTATGGCCTTTCCTTTGCTTCCAACAATCTTTCCCCAACCAAATGTTGATCCTGCTTCAATGCTAACTCTAGCTGTTACAGAAGCAGGGAGAACACTCTCCTTGTATTCATCTGACTGCTCATCAAAAAGTTCCCAGCTAACAAAAGAAACAACTCTCACAGCTTTTCCTTCCTTCCTTAGATCATCAGCAGCAGCAGCAGCAATTTCCAACTCAGAACCAGTTCCAATCAAGATAACATCAGGCTTGTTACCTGATGAGTTGTCTGAAATGGTGTAGCCACCCTTTTCAACTCCCTCAATAGAAGTTCCAGGAAGCTGTGCCAACTTTTGCCTAGAAAGTGCAAGAATTGAGGGTCTCTTCCTGTTAAGCACTGCAACTTTGTATGATCCAGCAGTTTCATTACCATCAGCTGGACGAAGCATCAGAATATTTGGCATTGCCCTGAAGCTTGCCAAGTGCTCTATTGGCTGATGAGTTGGTCCATCTTCTCCCAGTCCAATGGAATCATGAGTCATCACATAAATGACTCCTGATTCACTCAGTGCAGAAATCCTTATGGCAGCTCTCATGTAGTCAGTGAAGACAAAGAAAGTTGCACAGTATGGAATGAATCCAGGGCTATGAAGAGCAATGCCATTGCAGATTGCTCCCATTCCATGTTCTCTAACACCAAATCTAACATTGCGCTCTTCAGGAGTTCCCTTTTGGAAGTCTCCATAAGATTTCAACAGGGTCATGTTGGAAGAGGCCAGATCCGCACTGCCACCAAGCAGACCAGGAAGAACCTTCACAAGGGCATTTAGATTTTGCTGAGACAGATTTCTTGTAGCATCAGCCGGGCTTTCTGGAGTGTATGTCTGCAATTTGAAATCAAATCAAAAGGGTTATCAGTAATCCACAAACAATTGATACAAGTCAAGTTTTATTTGTGTTAAAACTTTGAAGGCTATGCATTCATGAAGCAAAAGGTGGGATGATGAATGAAGATGCAATGAACATGGAGAGCTTAATATGAATTTTAACCCTAATCAGAAAAACTAATGATAATAACTGTTAAGAAGTGGACTTTAAGCCAAATTCAATCTCATAAAACTAACTTATAAGGTGAGATTTGCACCCATTTATAATGAAATGTCTCAATCTCTAATGATAAGAAATACATATAAGGAGTGAACTAGAAGTTCTTTAGTTTACTCACAGGAAGTGCTTTCTCCCAACCAGCTGGTAATTCACCAGTAAAAATAGCCTTCAGCTCTGCAGCTTCCTCACTGTATTTCTTCTCATATTCAGCAAACTTTGCATTCCACTCAGCTTCAAGTTTGGAACCTTCAGGGACATGGCGACTCCAATGCCTAAGGAAAAGTAAAGAATGTTACATTCTAGATCTAAAATCTCATCATACTAATAGGAAACAACACATCTCTAACATTCCATGCACACTTTTTAACATCTTCTGGCACATGGAAAGGCTCATATGGCCATCCAAGGTTCTTCCTTGTAGCATCCACTTCTTTAGAACCTAATGCACTTCCATGAACACTGTAGGAGTTAGCTTTGTTTGGAGAGCCATATCCAATGGTAGTGGTTACCTGTGAAATAGTAATCACAGATGAAAATAGAACACCCCAAAAAAGTACATATAAAAAATGCTTCATTTTTGCTTCAATCATGTCGTGTAACTAACCTTGATCAAAGTAGGTTTGTCTTTGACAGCCTTTGCTTCCTTAATGGCTGCCCGAATTTCATCATACCCAGTATTTCCATTCTTCACCCAAATCACATGCCATCCAAGTGCTTCAAAACGTTGATCAACATTCTCAGTGAATGCAATTTCAGTGTCACCATCAATGGAAATGTGGTTGTCATCATAAAATGCAATAAGCTTTCCTAGACCCCAGTGACCTGCAAGTGAGCTTGCTTCATTCGAAATTCCCTCCATTTGACAACCATCACCCAATATAACATATCTGCAAGAGTAGATAAAGCCAAAACAATCTCATTGGCAACACAACATGCATTTCAAACTGAATGATGATATATTAACAACCATGTACCATATTACAACTGGAAAGAAAAACAACTTTGTACTTTGTACTGAAATGAAACAATTTTTGAAATTGTATTGGTCAAATCACACTTGTAAACTATTTCATTTCAATTTTCAGTTGTCAAGTAACATTTTCCTTTCAAAGTACATATAGCACAATGTAGAGAGAATGATGTGCCCTGAACAAGATGTAGTTTTCTCACGTGTAATGGTCAACAATCTCATTGTCAGGCTTGTTAAATCGTGCTGCCAAGTGTTTCTCAGCTAGTGCTAATCCAACAGCATTGGCAATTCCCTGACCCAGAGGACCTAAACAAATTATGAAGATAAGCAACACAACTCAGCAAAAAGTCTCACTATCACAACATTACCTAAAGAAACATCTAACCTGTGGTCACTTCAACTCCAAGTGTCTCAAAGTTCTCAGGATGTCCTGGAGTTCTGCTTTCCCATTGTCGGAAATTCTTCAGATCTTCTTCCTATTATGTAACCCAAAAACAGTAGATTCATAAATTGAAGATCACATAACTTAAAAAAGTGTTGATATGTTAACAACTTGCACCGGATTATAACTAAAAAGAGATATATGCATTGGAAAAATGTGCCTTCAAGCAGTTGTCAAAATAACATTTTTTCTTAAAACACTTCACAATCATGTTTCCATCAGAATTCCTCGGGAATATTAAGATTCATACACCTCACAACTTACCAAAAGAGATAACAACATATGCTATGCCAATTCCAAAGGACTAAAAACTGTTACACCAATCAATACGTAATTATGTTTAGAGACAGATAACAGGACTTCAATTTTCTTGCACTGAGTCCAACGTTTTTTTACATTATCAATCATAAAAAATCATATCAGATATGACTTTTTAATATATTACATAAAAGTTTACAAACTTACCATACATGATAAAATGTGATCATTCATCTAAATTAAACTGTAATAGCAGACTGCAGCAATACAATGTACAAATGCAGATTACATTAGGATCAAAATTCTCAGTCACAATCAAATCAGTCTGAATAGTATTCAGAGGTGGACTTTAAACATATCTCAAACCTTATAAAATTAACTAAAAAAACATTTCATATACTATGAAATTTCATTATTGGATGTGGTATGACAAAAAAACAAGGAGAAATGGAAACAAAGGAACCAACCTGAACACTGTCATAGCCTGCAAGGTGAAGGAGGGCATATTGGAGCATGCAGCCATGTCCAGCAGACAAAATGAAACGGTCACGGTTGAACCAAGTGGGGTTCTTAGGATTGTACCTCATGATTTCATCGTAGAGAATGTGGCCCATTGGAGCACACCCCATGGGGAGACCAGGGTGGCCAGAGTTGGCCTTCTCAACTGCATCAATGGACAGAAACCGAATGGTGTTGACTGATTTCTCCACCAGAGAAACCTCAGTGGTCTGGTCCAGTGTCTCAACAGCAGTGGCTCGAACAACACTGGTAGAAGCACCCCTTCTGCGTGAACCTGCAGAAAAGGTGGCTGCTTTGCATGGAGAATGTGACTTGAGGCCAGAGAATGATGGGAAGGAGAGTGATACACGATCAGAAGAAGAGCCATGAAGGTACACAGCACGAGCCAAAAGGGCCTGAGACAGATGCAGAGAGGATGATGATGCCATGTCTTAAGTTAAGCTTAAAGGTTCAACCAAAACCAAAACCAAAAGCAGCCACTTAGGTGAGTGGCTGTAGTAGAAGTGAAGAAGAAGAAGAATATGAAGATTGTTGATGAGAGTGAGAGAGGAAAAGGGTAGTTGATGATCTATAGAGTCCTTGTTCTTGCTGTCCACATGTTATGGCCAATCTTAGCCTATGCTTCTGGCTATCTTCTTTCCACTTCTCTGCCTCTCATATTTTCTTCATAATTTCTAGGATAACAATTTCTACTATCATAATATACTTTATTCCATCTCTTTCTATTTTCTAATAGTATATTCCCATCTTATTCTTCCTTAAATATTTTTCATATCATTTCCATAATAGTTCATGCATCTAAAAACATTCTCTAAAATTAAGACATTATTACAACTGTGAGTTTTCAGTTGCTGAATTTAACAGTTTTATATGTTGAAGCAATTTGAGGTAAGAAAAATTATACTTACAATTCTTGTGTGACAGTTTTAAGAAAAATATAATAAAAATTAAATCTGTAATTAAATAATATGAAAAATGATTAAAATAATACTATTGAGAGTTATAATGTATTATAGGAAAAAAAATGAAATTATCAAGGAATTATAAAACTTGGTGTGTTTTATCTAGAAGAAGAAAGAAACCAAAAAGAGTTTTGTGTTTATCCTCTTGATTGAGATATTTAGATAAGGGGGTTAAAACTTGGTGAGATTGGAGCACAACCACAAATCTTCACTGAATCACCAAATATACTTTTCAAAGATAAAGGAAAAATAATAATTAATCACTTTATTGTGTAAAATAAAAGATATGAAACTGTTTTATTTTAACTTATTATAATTTTTATTATTGTGAAAACACATGTGTCTTTGTGTAGAGTTTTAACCATGCTATTTTATTTCACTGTATTGAATTAAAGATTTAATACTTATATAACTCTAGTTTTATATCATTAATAAATATGGAGGAATAAATTAATTTTATTAACAGTTGAAATATTAATTTTTTGTTTCTAAATGTAATTTTAAACATTGTATGTTATAAAAAAAAAATTAGTAGGTAGGGAGTCTTCATGTTGAAAGAAAAAAAGAGAGTAAGTGTATCTTAAGAATAATTTTAAAAATTATATAAAAATGGCTAATTATCTTTATTAATTGCTTCAAATTATTATTATTATTATTATTATAAAGAAGATTATTATATAACCCTATATATTAAGAGATACAAGGTTTTAATATATATAGTATAAATTTTATTTTACTCCTATAATTATTATTATCGAAATATTAAGAATTATATAAAAGATAAATATTTATAAGTTATTATTTTATTAAATAAGATAATTATACATATCTATATTTATTAGGGGTGTTGTTTTGTAGAAAAAAAGTCTAATTCTCAATTATATAATTTATATTTTTTTTACATAGAAAATTAATTATAAATTAAATAATAAAACTCAAAATAATTTTTAAATTTCATAATGATTTTTTTTTTAGAATACATAATTTGTAACTCATTTTTCCCAAAAACATAAAAGTAAAAGAATTTTTATATGTAGGGGAGTGCAGAAGGAAATTCTGGGGATGCAAAAAGAAATTATGTACGGGCCCATTATAATGAAGAAGCCCAAACGGGTGCGTTGTGGTGGTTCCGTGTGAGCCCAATTATAAAAGTTAGAAGAAAAAAAAAAGAAACGTTGAACGTGTGAGAGTGTGTTTCTGATACGGAAGTGTTGTGGTTTCAATTTGGTTGAAATCAATGATGTTGAGGAGGAGTTCTGTGACCTCCTTCTGTTCCAATTTCCTCAAATCTTCTCATTCTCATAACCCTAATTATGTGCGTTCATCTTCATCTTCATCTTCCTCTTCGAATCCCCATCTCATCGCTTCTTCTGCAACTGCACTTGATATCTCTTCCAAAGCTACCACCAATTTTGTGTCGTTGACCCGCCACTATGGAAGGTGCTATTGGGAGCTCTCCAAGGCTCGTCTCAGGTATCTTTTCCACCACTTCACCCTCTATTCGTGCTTTCTTTACGTTTATTTCATTTTTGTTGTTGTATGTATCTATGCAAATAAATTACTATCTGGATTTAGGATATAGAATTACGATCTCAATCTCCAAGAATGTTAGAAGAAGATTGTGTGGACTGGAATCATTTTTGTTTGCAGAGGACATGAATTAGCCTCGTTCCATGTATTGGAGATTATGTGGCCAAAGTAGTGTATTTAAGGGGGAAATCCTCACTTTACTAGCCTGGTTTTTCAGGGTTGAGTTACATTCAAATGTAAATTCTAAGATATCCTAGCAATTTGTTAGCCTATTGGACTATATATAGACCTATAGATTACCGATCTTGTAAAACTTTAAGCTCAAAACGTCTAGTTCCAACATGGGAGAGCTGTTGGAGATCTTAAGTCAACTAGTGATATGTAAGTGGGGAGCAATATACCTTAAAAGTCGGATTCTCATGGAGAACCAGTCTCACGTACCACACATAGTTTTTATGGGATTAAGTACCTATGAGAACCCTATAACAAAAATAATCATGCTTGGACGTAGTACTATGGATGATTCACAACATTTGACATTCAATTAATGTGAGGTTTAATGAATGTGTAATTGTATTCGTCCACTTAAGATTAAAATCTAACAGTTATATCCTATTGTTATGATTTAGTAAATATTGAAAAATAATTTCTCAATTTTTTTGTATGGTTAATTATCAAGGGAAAAATGTGAATGTAAAGAAATATATAGATGTTGATTATCAATTAAGAGTTATTTTACTCATTTCATTTTATTTGAGTTTCTTTCTCTCTTGATAGAATTGCTAACATGGGGGTATGTATGTATCTATTAACATCCTATATTTTAGACATTAGCTGTGTTTCAACTGCTTTGTTTTCTTCTAGGAGGACTATGTATTACACCCAATGGATACCTACAAAATTCACCTATAAGGGGTGCAAGTTTTATTCATTATGGATGATTACATTTACATGCAAAATATGCTAGTCCGAGTATTATAACACTCACCCCTCTTACTCATACCATACCTCTGTGTGTGAGAGAGAGAACAGTCGAGCACATAAAATTACTATTTTGTGAACATTAGTCTAAGTTCAGGTATTTCTCTTAAACATTGGTTTGGGCACAGATGCTACCCACTACAATCCTACCTTATTATCCATCTTGGATTCGAGGATTGTTCATTTGAATTAAATCTTCATTTGATTTCATCTTCTGTATTTTAGCACGTAGAGCTTTAGATGTAGTTCCCTTTTAACTTTTTGAACTTTCGAGTCACATGACACTTGTGAAAAACCAGGAGTGGTACTATAGTTTTCTGTCTGTTGAATCAATTTTGCTAGAATCAGTATTTTTCTTTTGTAGCAGTCATTGTGCTAAAACCTATTCTTTTCTTTTTGTTATACACCAAATAACCTTTCTAACTAATCATTTTCTAACTCAATTCCAGCATGCTTGTGGTTGCAACATCTGGGACTGGATTTGTCTTGGGAAGTGGTAGTGCTGTTGATTTTTCAGCACTTTCGTGGACTTGCGTGGGTACAATGATGGTTGCTGCATCTGCTAACTCTTTGAATCAGGTTGGTTCCTAGAGGAGATTATCCTACTCTAAATTGTCAATTGTGATAATTTTGTTTTCCATTTTTTAGTATTTCTGTTTTAAGAGGGTAGGATAGGAGAATATAAGAGAATATTCTACAGTCTCAAGATTTTTTGTCAACACAAGATCTATTCTATGGTTGTGTCTGTTTTAGGTGTTTGAGATCAATAATGATGCTAAAATGAAAAGAACATGTCAAAGGCCACTACCCTCAGGAAGAATCACAAAGCCTCATGCAATTGGCTGGGCGTCCTCTGTTGGAATAGCGGGTACAGCTCTGCTAGCAACACAGGTTTTGAAACAAATTTTGCTTACATTGTTGATTGTATGCTTTTCTTGTTTAACTTGTAAAACTATGAATGGATTTCTTATCAAATGTTTGATATGCTTTGAGTGGGGGAACTAACATTGAAGCTTTATGACAAGGTTATTCCAGACTAATACGTTAGCTGCTGGGCTCGCTGCTTCCAACCTAATCCTGTATGCATTTGTCTATACTCCCTTGAAGCAGATTCACCATGTAAATACATGGGTGGGAGCTGTTGTTGGCGCTATTCCACCACTTTTGGGGTAAATTATGTACAGTTTTTTTACCTGCCTATGTATTGTGAATTTCAGAATGCTCGAGGAATATATGCTACTGTTAATTTTGTTTACTTCGTGCAAATTTAAATCCTTTTGAAGTTAAGTTGTTCTGCACAAAACTGATATGGTAAGACTCAATTACATGCTCCTATTTTGTGTGCGTTGAATTTCCATTGCCAAAGAAGAATTTTATCTGACCAATTTATTGATTTTATATTGGTTAAAGTATTACTAGTTTAGTTGGCAGATTAGTTGTAAAGCTTAACCCCCTCTGTTAGCTGTCTCTACTTATTTGCTTGAAGAAATAGAAAATTCGAGGTGTTAATGAGTGATATTTTGTAAGATTTTGTAATTCAATACCTAACTACCTGAAAATGAGTTTCACTTTTTTGGATGTGGAATTAGCCTGTTATTGTTTCTGTACTCTTGTTATCTCACTTCATTCACCATGTGCATAGGCATGTACAGGTGTATTTTCTGCCCTACATCACCTCTTTGTTCTTGATTTTCAGATGGGCTGCTGCTTCTAATGACATTTCACTAAATGGAATGATTCTTCCAGCTGCTTTGTATTTTTGGCAGATACCACATTTTATGGCCCTAGCCTATATGTGTCGCAGTGACTATGCTGCCGGAGGGTATGCTCTTGTATCTTTGTTTACAGTGGAATTTTGATTCATACAACTATTTTGGTGTCCCCTAATAATATATTTGTTAAAATGGTAGGTGTTCGTATTGTTTGTTTAGTTAATATCTAGCTAACATTCTTGCTGATGTAAACAAAAGAACTGAATGACTCTGATACCAAATTTGGTACAAGACAACACCTTTTTTTTCTGAAGTTATGGGAGGGAACCCAATTAAAAAATGAAGTACAATGACCTAGACAATTTTTTAAAAAAGAGTATAGGGAATCACAAGTTGGTTTTACCAAATTTATATTAGCATTTAGCATACAAATTACTTATTTTTGTGGGCATTAAATATGGATTTGGTACTTTGATTGCTGCATATGGTGGTGAATAACCACACTCTTAATATATTTCTCATCCAATTACTTATTTCTAAACTATATACAATATTCTTTACTTATTGACATGTGTGTGTTTTGCGTTGCAAGTTTAGGTTCAAGATGTACTCTCTTGCCGATGCCTCTGGGTATAGAACAGCATTGGTGGCCTTAAGGAACTCTATATATCTAATCCCTTTGGGATTCTTGGCTTATGACTGTGAGTAAATGTTTCCTTTTTCTAGAAACACTTGATTGATTTTTTTTTTAGATTTTTAATCTTAATTTTGGTATTGATTGAATGCTTTGATAGGATACGGATACCTTAAATTTAATTTGAAGTCAAAAACTTCTCAAGAAATCTTAATAAAGTTATGGCCTGTGTAGTTTATAAAGTTATATGGATTATTGAATATTTTGTAATTAACAAAATAAAAAAAGTATAATTTTAAGTCTTTTCCGTATGTGGATATGGGGTTAGACAGAAAAGGCCCACAAGATATTCAGTGTCTTGTTCTGTTAAATAACTTTTGATGCCTGTCTCACACTGACTTTGCCAAAAAGCTGAAAACCTTATTCCCATGTTTTGTGCTACTAGAAGACATTAGTGTTAGACCTACAGAAAATTTTAAACTTTTATGTAGGAAGTTTGTTCTCAAGAATCTATTAGACTGTACATCATGTTTATGGGTTTTGGAGCACCCC
Organism: Phaseolus vulgaris; assembly: GCF_051622355.1. Lineage (NCBI taxonomy): Eukaryota > Viridiplantae > Streptophyta > Magnoliopsida > Fabales > Fabaceae > Phaseolus > Phaseolus vulgaris. The sequence goes on from NC_143504.1 coordinate 854,371, forward strand.
AAGGGCTCCATTTAGTTAATTTATTATTGCTGATTAAAAAAAAGAATATATTAGAATGAGAGGATATACAATGATAATTTATGCTGGATTGTAGTTAAAGGGACATTTGAAATGGTAAAATGTTTTCACATTTCCTTTAATATCAAATTTTTGGTCGCAAGGAGAATCTTGATGCCTATGTTTCTGCACCTTGAACAGGGGGTCTGACTTCTAGATGGTTTTGTCTGGAGTCCACGGTACTTACACTTGCAATAAGCGGTGCAGCATTTTCATTCTATAGAAACCGTACCAGAGAAAAAGCAAGGAGAATGTTCCACGCCAGTCTTCTTTATCTCCCTGTGTTTATGACTGGGCTTCTGATTCACCGTCGCTCCGATAGCGAACAATTCTTAGAAGAAAATGCAAAGGGTTTTGTGAAATCTGCTTCATCTGGGGAAGCCTTAGAATTGGATGATAATGATGATAATCAGAATATGAAGGCCAAGCGTCCATATTGGACTCAAGCACGTCCTCCTGTGTCATATGCCTCTGTTGCTCCATTTCCCTTTCTGCCTGCTCCTTCATATAACTTCCCTTGACAAGTATCAGGTATACGGATTTTGTATGGCTTTAACATTTTCTGGGCCAAGTTTTGTTTGGATGATTGAATAAATTTATTGAAATGGTATTCTTATTGGTGTTTAAGCCGTTAACCTTGTTTTATTATGTTCCCTCATGAAAATTGCAGACGCATCTGTGATCTGAAATAAATGAGAATTTGTTTCCTGCACAGTGTATAATATATAGAATCGGTACTTTTTCCTTTCGAGGTTTCTAATATGGTATTAGACATAGGATGATTTGTGATTCGGTGGATAAAACTTGCATCTACTTTCTTATATCCTTGTCATCAAGTCTCAGACCAAGCAATGACATTTGGGTTGTTTCTTTAGTTCAGTAATATATTTTTATTGAGCATTTGCATTATTTAATGCTAGAAGATATCTAAATGTCATTGTTTTAATATTACAGTGATGTCTTTTATACATTGCACCAATCTCTTTAAGTTTTTAAAAATTATTATAATGTATACTTCTATTCTTTAAAGATTATTGCTTTATTTGGTAAAGGGTGGATTGATAGTTTGGTATAATAGAAATATAATGAGTTTGAGTAGAGAATTTATGGACATGTGTGATTGATTCATTTGATTGAAGTAATAAAGTTTGGTATATTATTTTTTTGAATAAATTTAAAATTGTTCTTGTGTGTATTTTAAAATATAAATATATTTTAGAAAATTTAGTTGAAAAAATGAATAGAAATTTATTTTTTTAAAAATAATTATTTATTAATTGATAATACTAATTTAAAAAATAAAAGACCAAATAAATAAGTAAAGGTAAAATAGTCATTTACATACAATATCCATAAATCCTTATTTTTTTTTCTTCTCACATAATTTTCTCACTCCAAACTTTTTCTCTCCAAATCCACACAAATCACGTATACCAAAATTTTCACAAGTAGACTGAAAATTTTCTTCATCTATAGTAAATTTGCTATACCAAAAACACCATTAAAACAAAAAATATTACGAGTAATAATAAGAAAAACATTGAGAATGTCATTGTAATTTACTTTTAATAAAATTAATAAAGGGATACGTGAAAATAATTTACAAAAATTACAAGTGTAATAGTAATATTTCTTATAACATTTAAGAACGTTTTGACTATCTAGTGTTATACGTAAAAAATAATAATGTGTTTCTTTTATTAAATAATAAAAGAAAATATCTGACATAATAATACCGGCGAACAGTTAGTTACCGAACACTACCTTCTTTCTTTGGAATGAACAAAGACCAGTCGCCAATAAAATCACATGGATGCGCTCGAACGTAATTCACATTGAACAATACTTGCAAAATATAGATTACAACAACATGAACTGAGTTAATTATCATTTTAAAATACTTTTCATATTACAAAATTTCTCTCTTCGAGGTTTTGAATTCAAATTATTCCAACATTTAGCCAACAAATTAAAAAGAATGTTCACACAGTGGAATTGTATGTAATGCAAAAATTCTGAAAATTAATTGAAAGCTCTTCTACTTGTCTATCCATTAAAAATATGTTTTTTATTATATTATTTTTTTGACATTGTTTTCATTTAAAATTATTATTTACGAGTTAAATATAGAAAATAATATATATATATATATATATATATATGAAAATATATATATTTAAATAAATATATAAAATGAAAATAATATAAAATTACTTGAGGTATATGAAATCTACTTTCATGCATATCTCGTTCCAATGATTTTACTATTGTATCTGAAACGTTCCGTAACATTGATTTTACTAATCTCCAAATTAAGCCTTTAAAAACCATAACATCCACCAAACTAAACCCATTATTGTGAGTAATATTTATGTTTAAAAAATGGACAAATGTAAGGAAAGTTAAAAATAACAATAATATAACAGGAGTAAATTTATTCAATAATAATAATAATAATAATAGAATATCAAAATGCTACAAAGGCAATGATGTATTTGATGTTATTGATATATCTGCTCCTTAACTATAATATATTTTATGTTAATTTCTTCCCTCAAATTTTGTTTATCTTGTTTTTCTCCCTTTATAATAACATCTCAATACGGGGAAAAAATCTATTTATAAGATCATGCAACTAATATTTAAAAAAAATAGTAAAAATGACAAGTAAACATCTTAATGCCTTAATAATTATAAAAATTAATGATAAATTAAAATATAGTAGTATTTTTTTAAATACTGATTATAATAGCACATGATTGCTATATAAAGAATAAACTGATACAATATTTCAATTATTATAATTGAAGATTATACTAAAGATAAAAAATGATCTTAAAGTATATGATATTTTAATCTATACAAGGATTTGAGGTTTCTATTTAATATACGCTTTTACTAATTCTATTATTTCTATTTGATATATTCTTAATTCCTTTGTTCTATTTTTTGTGCATTTAGAGTATCTTCAACGTGCTTTGTTTAACTTTTTAACTACATTTTGCATCTACAATGATCCAAACTCATGAACACAATTGTATCTTTGTTAAGGCCAAAAAAATTGGTGAAAAAAAGGAAAGTTACAAAAAAGAATATAGCACTTTCATTTTCTTTGTCAAACTATTCCATGAAGACTTACTCATCATTGTTGCATTAAGACAAAAAAAAAAAAAAAAGACAAGTTTTAAATGAAATATGATAGTAATATATGTAGCTCAAATTCTTGTAAGTAAAGATCACGATATCTAAGTTTTTTGTGTGATTCTTAGTCTGTAATGTAACTGTTACCAGATTAACATATTTATCAGTAACTTTCTAAATAAAACTTAAAACCCGCTCATATAAATCGATTAGTTTATAATGAATATGGCTCTCATAAAATTCATACGGGTGACTATATATTTATGAATGATTCGATAGCGACAATAGGTGATAGGAAACTCAAATAAATATTCTAGAATTTGTTCTAAATGATATCAATTCTAAATGATTCTGATATCATTTTAAGAAGTAGACTTTAAACCTAATTCAATGTTTTGCATCAGTTATATACTATCAAATGTTTTATCTCTTATCAATCTTCTGGAAACATCCATTATAAGTTGAGTTTTGCATAAGATATATACTATCAAATGTATTATATCTCTAATCCATCCTTCATGGTTTATCCTGACAATGTGAGAGGAAATTCTGCAGTGAACAACAATAATTTTATAGAAGAAAATTGGACAGAATGCATTATGCTCAATTCCCAATTACATTACATCCACTGAGGTTAAACTTAAGAACCAATGACCCTTTGATGTTACATCACCATTAGCCATACCATCATCTTCACTTTCACCTTTTCTGCATGAATCCTTCAACCACAACAGTTTCAGCATAACAGAACTTCTTCACCCCATCAATCTCCTCTAAAGTACTGTGCTGTGCCACGGCTAAAATATCCACCATGAAACGTTTCTTGCATTTCCCTTTACCCCTTTTGCGTTTATATTTCACTGCCTTGGATGGTGGCAATAGTGGACTGTTATCATGAAAATTGGTAGAACTTGAGAGGGTACATTTGGCAGAATCATTGCAAGCGTTCTGATGATTTGAGTAATTTCCCTCTTCATGAGGGTGGTTGCTGACTTTGTAGTTACACTCATCATCAATGTCTCGTGGCACTTCTGCATTGCAAGAATCAGTTTCTTTGTTGTAGTTGTTGTCATTTGGAGAATGCATTTTGGAGAAACCTTTGAGTGGTTCATCATGTGAAGCTTTGCCTTGTTCAAGTGGTGGCAACATCTCTTTCTCCATGAGACCACTTTTAAGACACAATTGCAGATGCTTCTCTTCATAAGGCCAGTTTTGAGAGATATTTCTGTGACGACAAGCAAGAACATACTGTCTGCAAACACAATTTGTTGTATATTTCCTCTAGTGTTTGTCAACTAAACTTAAACTTACAAACTTCCAAATTAATCTAGACACAGATTTGATAAAATTCACAAAGGAACACTGGTGCAGAAAGGTTTAAAAACAGCGACTATTTTCACTATAAAATAGTGACTTTCTAATTGTTTTTATATACATGTAGTCTTATGTTAGAAAAATATGATTATTTAGCTGTCTTTAGATTCAGAAAAAAAAGGATGACTATGATAAAAACCGTACTTATGGTTATAATAAAAGCAAAACAAGAAAAGGAGTTAATGAGTTGATGCACAGAGAATAATCATAATCTTAATTTCTGTACTTGTATTGGAAATTTGTGCTTCACACCTTACAAGCTCAACAGAATGCAATTTAACAAATCAATCTAAAATTAGAACATGAAATAATGGATGGCATATAATATTAAAGGGAAAAAACTATAAACTCGATTCATAAATTGAAATGCATATGTACATGTTTGTGGTAACTTTTTCCATTACAATGGTACCTTATTGAGAAGGGTTTTACACCAGCTCCAGATTGCAGAACCAAAGGTAGGTTTTGGTTTTGGTGCTGAGACATCACTCACATGGAAGACTGCAACTTTGCATGTGGATCCCAAACTAAACTCTCTAAATTAATATCTAATCACAAATCCTGCAACCCCAGTTTCTTCCTATGATCAAAGGAACTCTACAGATAAGATGCCGAAGAAAAAACTCCATAAAATGACCAGGTGCAATACCCTTTGACACATACAAAAAAAATCAGATAGACCCCCACAAAATCTGCATGTGGGTACGCAAAAGATGGTCAATTTATGGGGAAAATAACAAGAAAATGGATCCAAAGATGAAATGCAGGGAGAGTTGTTGAAGGAAAACCTTGAAGCTTCAAAGGAAGAGAAAGGGTCATGTAAATGGCGAGGGATAAATGGGTAGGGTAGGGTTTGAGGTTGAAGAAAACGAGTATGGCGAAAGGAGAAACACGATTTGAGTGATTGTAAAGAAAGAGAAGATAAAGTAAGCTAAGCATGAGGAACTGACTGAGAAGAAACAAGGTTGTAGAATGCTGTCTTGCTATTGTTGTTGTGTTGTGTTGTTTCTTTCTTTCTATGAGCCTTTTTTGTCTACCTTTAGTTGGTTTTGTTATTGACTTTTTGTAACTATTTCCAACAGTGTAATAGAGTGTTATTTTTCTTATTTTTAGTAACTTTTAATTGGGTTTGCTTCTGCTGCTATTCATAGTACACTAAAGTTTTAGTGGCATGTTTAAACCTCTTTAATAACCACAAAACAGGGCATGAGTGCACTCATCACTTCTATTCTTATGCCACAAATTCAACTATGAAAATTTGGTAATGTGGCAATTTGCAGAAAATGAATTTGACCATAAATGGCTAAAGGAATAATGCTATGTATTATATATGTTGGTCAAACTAATTTCACAATCTGTCTATATATAACTAATTTTGTGATTTGGGTTTATATTATTTTAGCAAAGTCCAGGGAAAAAGCAAAGTCCAAGGCAATGCAAATGGCAGATATAGAAGTGGCAGAGGTATCTGTATGCAGAATCCAACCTCTGCAGGAGAAAGTACAAAGAATAAGAAGTGTTTAGACTTTCCCTCTTTAAGGTAAATGCTCAAGTGATGCCTACATGTGATATATATGACATCCTATTCTATATCCTACGATGGTTTTAGGTCCATATTTGGAGTCTAAAAGCTTAATTACCTACAGAACTTACTTGATTTACTATAAAACACAGACAAATTACCCTTTGGAATTGAATCATGTTGAAAACCCTGCATCAAATTACAATTATAAAGAAAAATAATATTTTATAAAACAAGTTTAAAATTACATTAACCAGATAGTTTCTTTCAATTATGCAGTTATCAAAGTAACTTTTTTTTATAATTTTCTATGTTTTAGTGGTTTCATATCAATGACAGTATTCTGACATCATAAAAACATAGCCAGCAAGGCCAATTTTAGCAAAATTTGGTGCAGTTGTTGCATCAAGATTTGGATCTAGTCCAGTTTAGTGGTAAAGTCTCCAACATTCTGCAATAACTTGACGTGGTTAAAAGTTTCTGATACATAAGAGTGAAGCAAAAGACTGAGAAAAATGAGAATATTTACTGTATGTAATGGATTTGTTTTTATTTTCAAAGTTTATAATTTGTTTCACTGTGTGATCAATGTCAGAGTTAAACATTTGCTTTGTCTCATGTCTTCTGATGTATCTTCATTTCCTAAAGCTTGTTCCCAAGGGAGAGAACTATTTAACATTCTAATATATATATATATATATATATATATATATATATATATATATATATATATATATATATATATATATATACTTCTGAATTTTACCATTGGTGCTTAGCCATTTTCATTACAATGTTGACAATGAAATTAGAAAATTTGGAACTTGATGTATGAATGAGTTATGCTTATCAGCTAATTGCTTCTTCTTTTTTTCAATAATGAATGACAGAATAAAGATAATTCTGATGAGTTAATGAGGAAGTTGATCAAAATCCATAAATATATAATGTATATTATTTACATGAATTATCATTGCACAAGTTCAATCACTACAAGAAAATCATGAAATAGAAGTCAATTTTTAGATACCAAAATAATTAGTTGCAATAGTAACTAAATTAGAGACCATTTTAGAAACTAAAAAAAATGGTTTCTAAATTAGTTTCGATTATTGTTAAATAGTTTTTAAATTGGTATTTAATTAGCAACCAAAGTTTTAGAGACCAAATTTAGAAACTAAATAATTGGTAATTATAACTTTCGTTGTTAATTAGATACCAATTTAAAAAAATTTTAACAATAATATAAACTAATTTAGAAACCAATTTTTTTTGTTTAGTTTCTAAAATGGTTTCTAATTTAATTACTATTGCAACTAATTATTTTGGTCTCTACAAATTGGTTTCTATTTCATGATTTTCTTGTAGTGAACTTACAGATATAGTTGAAAAGATAGGAAAATGATTTTTTAACGATTTTTAGAAGTTTGTATACAACTTTTTTTGTGTGATGAATTTAAAGTTAAATATATATAATAAAAGATAAATTTATAATTAAATAATATGAAAAAATATTGAAAATTGTAATGTGATTGTATAAAAAAAATATGAATTATTAAGGTTTTAATAAAATTATAAGCTTAATCCTCACAAATTTTGAAATTAATGCAATGCTGTGGATGAGTTGTGCTGTTAATCTGAAAGCTGATGAGAACTCATTTTCAGAAATAAATAACAAGTAAGATATTGTTTTCATTTTTTTAGTATATATATAAAGAAATATATTTGTGAGTCTTTCAATCTTCTCAAAAAATCTCAAATAAATATTTTTTGGAAGATGATAGTTTGATACTATGTTTTTTTATACTTATTTTTTATATTTCCATTTGAAAACTAATCATATAATTGTTTTATTTTTAAAAATTATATTTATTTTTATTAGTTAAATATAATATTTTATTATTGAAAGCAGCTATAGGTGGGAGTATGAGAAAAATGTGAGTGTTAAACGACATATTTTTTTTTCATATTTTTTATACCTAAAATTTATAAGAGTTTTTAAGGAATTTCTTTCATTATTAAGACACATATATATTAAGACATATATAAGATGCTTTAAATTATTATATTAAATATAACTATTCAATACAAGTTAAATTATTTATTAAATTAAAAACATTAATAATACATTAAATATAACTATTTAATAAATTGGGTTGACTTATGCACCAGTTACAAAACATTAAACCTTTTAAATACTAGTTTAAAATTTTTAAAATGGTAAATATTTAATTTATATTCATATTATAATTAACTAGTGCGAACAGTGACGCGAGTATCCACATTTTTCTCTTTTACTTAATTTTTACGTAACATATAAAAAAATAATTTTGGATGATGAATCAAAATTGTAAACAAAAAAATGAAGTGAAAATAGAGGTTATTTTATTTTAAATGTGGAATTTGGTGTGAAAATGTGTATGTTCTCTCTTTCTTTTTGTTATTGTCTTAAAATAAGGAACTAAGGAAAGAGTTAGAGACATATAAAGACTTTACATTAATATTAATTTAAAAATAATTTTATTTTTTAAGTAGTTCATATGAAATGAGAAAACACTCGATTATATTGATAAAATGAGATATATTAAATAATGATAGAATCGAAAAAAAATTATTTACACTAAAAAATTGATTATAACGAAGAATCTCCTATATATAACTATATCTTATTTTTAGTGTACACAATTTATTATCAATTTTCTATGCAGTTTTATTGACATTTTCATTTTTATTTTTACTCAAATAAATTAAGTTATATTCTTCATTTTCAAAATAATAACACTATTCATAAAGGGGAAGACTATTTAAATCAATATCCTTGACTGAAAGTTTCAAGAGCTTACAAACAATAGAGAATTATATATATATATATATATATATATATATATACAGGAAAATTAAAAAACTATCATATAAAGATGCACTTTTAAGCTGGTCAATAAAGGTTTGTCTATGGAAATCTATTTAAAGGAAAATGATGTTTCTGACATATATTTATAAATTTTATTCGCATATTGATAAAAAAATATTCTTAAACTTATTTATTTTTTTATGATAATTTATACAATAAAAATATCAAAGAAGTAAATAATAAATTTAATATAATAAATATTGACATATTTTTGTTTTTAATAATAATAAAACTACATACCGTTTCTTAAAGTTAACTGCATACGACAAATAATTTATTATTTAATAAATACAAATGATAATTACTTAAAATTAAAGCTTATTAATTAATATTTTTTTTTCATTTAATAAACACTACAGTTACTTAATAATACTCACTACCGTTACTTAATAAACGCTTCAGTTACCAAAGATCGAAGTGATGAATTATAAGTAAATAATGACCCATTTGTTGTATGCATCTTTGAGATGGTAACCTAAAATCATACGAACAAATGCTACTTCTTCACCTATTGTTTGTTGAAATACTCGAAAATAATTAAATAAAAATTAATTTTAGAAAAAATAATTAATTGTTATATTAACAAAATTATATATTACTTTAAAGATTAAAAAAATTATTAAAATCTAAATTAATTTTTATTATTGGTAAATAGTTTCTAAATTGGTATCTAATTTTTTTTATCAACAACTTATACTTCAAGGTGGTTCAATCCTAATACTTACACTATCTAATTAGATACCAACTTTAAAATTTAAATAATTGATAGATAAAACCTAAGTAATTAATTGACTATCAATTTAGAAACTATTTATCAATAATATAAATTAATTTAAATATCAATAATTTTTTTAATCTATAAAATAATATCTAATTTTATTAATATAACAATTAATTATTTTTTTTGTCTAAAATTAATTTTGTATTTAATGGTTTTATGTAGTGATATAAGTAAAAGAAAAAAAACTAATTAAGGTATCTTTGAAAATGTTTATTAGGCAGCATTTTCCAATGCAAGTTGATGACCAAACTAACATATTTGAATCAGTAATCTTCTGCAATATTATAAAAGAAATAATAAGAATGATGCAGAATTTATGGTGAATTCCTAGTTACATTACATCAATGGAGTTTAAAGTAAAGAAGCAATGACCCTTTTTGATAGCTGCACTACATGACATGTTCTTCACTCCCACCTTTTCTGCATGAATCCTCATTCACTGCTTCAGCCATGGAAATGTGTTGACAAGGCACCGCTTCATCACTTCCTTCAATCACAAAATCTATTCACCCCATCAATCTCCTCCAATGTACTGTGCTGTGCCACTGCCAAAATATCCACCATCAAACGTTTCTTGCATTTCCCTTTACGCCTTTTGCGTTTATGTTTCACTGCCATGGGTGGAGACACTTCTGCCAGAGATAAATTGCCAGATTTCTTGCTGCAGTTTTCATGATTTGATTGTTTTCCCTCTTCATGTTCATGTGATGAAGGGTGGTTGCTGACCTTGTAGTTACACTCATGTGAAGTTTTGCCTGGTTCAAGTGGTGGCAACAGCTCTTCCAACTTCACACCATTTTCAAGGCACAATTGCAAGTGCTTCTCTTCAAAAGGCCAGTTCTGAGAGATGTTTCTGTGACGACAACTAAGAACATATTGTCTGCAAAATGATTTATAATTTACTGTTGTTACTTGAGATATCAAATTGTTTACCATGTCTAACATTTTGTTCTCTATCTGGTGTTTTTCAACAACTAAACTTGAAGAAACCTCCAAAATCTAGAACAGTTTTGATGAAATTCACAAAGGGAAATGCAAAATGCAAAAGCAAATCTTAATTTTATGTGCAGAGAATAATCATAATCTAATGCCAACATGTGCTTCACACCTTATAAGCTCAACATAATGCTATTGAAGAGATCAATCGAAAGATAGAACATGCAATAATATAAAAGGGAAAAAAGTAAAATCTGAATCATAAACTGAAATGCATAGGTATATGTTTATGGTATAACTTTTTCAATCACATTGGTACCTTATTGAGAAGGGTTTAACACCAGCTTCAGATTGCGGAACCAAAGGTAGGTTTTGGTTTTGCTGCTGAGACATCGCTCACATGGAAGAAGACTGCAACTTTGCATGTGAATCCCAAGCTAAGCTCTCTATATTAATACTAGTCACAAATCCTGAAACTCCAACTTTTGCCCATAAAGTGTAAAAATCTAATTCAATCTCATAAAATTGCCTTATAAAAAGTGAGGTTTTACACTCACTTATAAAGAATGAAATATCCTAATTTCTATTGAACGTGGGATCTCTAGTCGATGTGAGATCTTTAATCCCAATACACACAATAACGCAACACATAAGATGTCCAAGAAAAAACTCCATAAAATGAGCAGGTGCAATACCCTATGACATACAAACAAAATTAGTTATTAACATCCACAAAATCTGCATGTGGGTACGCAAAAGATGGTGAATTTATGGGAAAAATAACAAAAAAACGGATCAAAAGATGAAACGCATGGAGAGTTGTTGAAGGAAAGGAACGGCAGAGTGAGGTAAATGTTGAAGCTCCAGAGGAAGAGAAAGGGTCACACAAATGGCGAGAGATGAATGGGTAGGGTTTGGGTTTAAAGAAAACGAGCATGGCGAGATGAGAAACACGATTTGAGTGATTGAAAAGAAAGACAACATAAAAGAGAGAGATATATAAAGTAAGCAAAACATGAGGAACTGACTGAGAACAAACAAGGTTGTAGAATGCTGTCTTGTTATTCTTGTGTTGTTTCTTCCTATTGTTGGCCTCTTTGTCTACCTTTTCATTTGGGTTGGTTTTGTTCTTATAATAATGATATATTTGATTCACTACACAATCTTTTATTCATGATATGATATGAAAAATAAAAAGATATTTTTGTCATTTCATATAAAAAAAACTGAAATTTATTGGGTTTGCTTCATCTGTTATTCATAACACACTACTAAAGTTTTGGTGGCATGTTTAAGCCTCTTTAATAACCACAAAACAGGGCATGCTCTTACACCTGGCTTATCCTAAAGCATCATGCACTCATCACTTATATTCTTATGCTCCAAATTCAACTATAGTAACTGGGAAATGAGGCAATTTGCAGAAAATGAATTGGGTCATAGTTGGCTAAGGGAATGCTATGTTGGTCAAACAAAGTAGTTTCATTTGGTCTTTATAAATTTAACAATCTATCTATTTAATATATAAGCTTTTAAGTATTGGGAAAAAGCAAGTTCCAAGGCAATGCAAATGCTTTGCTTTCAAATGGCTGATATAGAAGTGCCACAGAGTTATCTGTATGCAAAATCCAACCTCTGCATGAGAAAGTACAATCAATAAGAAGAGTTCAGATTTTCCCTCAAATGGTGTTGACAATGATGCACCATGAGAAATAATTTTTGCTGAAATTGATAATTTGAAATTACATTAATCAAAATTGCAGTTATAAACTGATGTTAGTTGTCAAAGAAACATTTTTTCATTACTACATAATATGATATCTTATCATGCATCCTATGGTGAATTTATTTCCATGTTGGTAAGGCTCATAACCAACAGAATTTAGATATAACATATCATTTGGAATTTCCAATGCTTTTTGGTTTCAGATCAATCACTATTCTGACATCATAAAAGCATAGCAAAATCTGGTGCAGTTTATAGCAAGATTCTTAGCCAGTTTTATGGTAATTAAGTCTCCAACCTTCTGCAATAAAAAATTGAAGTGGCTAAAGCGTATAACAAAGTTCTGATAAAGAAGTAAAGAGAAGAACTGGGAAAGGAAAATATATATATACTAAATGTAATGGATGTTTTCATTTTCAAAATTTATAATCAAGGTCATTATAATTTCCTTTGTTAAATGTTTGCTGGGTCTCATGTCTTGTGCTTAGCCTGTTTCATTACAATGAAATTCCAAATCATCTGCAATATTCCTTCTTATTTTTAAAGTGCCTATATGCATGTGTATATATATATATACATACATATATATGTATATGTTGCATGCATATAAATGAAGTTACTTCTCAGTTAACAGTATGAAGTACATAAAATACCAGAGAAACTCTCTCTCTTTCTCTCTCTCTCTATATATATATATACATATATATACATATATATATATACATATATATACATATATATATATATATGTTGCCACAAAAACATTACACTAAACCAGATTAAGACTTTTCTTTTTGTAAACCAGATTTCTCTTACATTTTGCAAGCGTTGTTACATAACTAAAATGAAATAATCAGATAAAAATAAGTAAATTATCGTGAAGAAAATGAATAATTATCATTACAGCAGGATCTTTACGTGCAGTATATGCATTAACCCTACTTCAATATATATGTATCTAACTCCAACATTAAATTGCATAGAGAGATTGAAATGAGCTTAAGGCACTCTTAATACTATAAATATATATATATATATATATATATATATATATATATATATTTAGAGGAAAGACATAGAAGGGTTTAAACAAAGTAAAACTAAAATAACAAGAAATATATTATTTCCAATTTTTGTAGTACATCTGTGATGTGTCTGTGTGATTATATTTGTTTTTTACTTACAATTTATTGAACTTAAAAACGATTTACAATTAAGAATATTTTTTACTGAAAAAAAGTAATTCGTGAGACATTTTAGATTTAGTTTTATGGGGGCGAAAGTCGTCGAACAAAAAATTCTTATTTTTCTTATATCGAGTGAGTGATTATATTTAATGTATTAATTTATAAGCATGGCATTTTTATTATTAGTCATTATAATAATATAATGTGTTAAATATAATTCAAAACTGTCAAATTATTTATCTTATTACATAAGAAGTGATTATCTTGAAAAAACATGAGTTGATGAGATATTAGGAATGCAAATTGTACAATGTTAGATTATATTTGTTAACACATAAATAAATATTAATTATCTAATTTTCTTACCAAACAATAAATTCGGAGTTAATTATGAAACAAAATATTTGGGTTTGACCCAACTTGACTTCATGAACATTTTTTAAGTTTTGTGTAAAATTTAAACAAGTTTAAAAAACTACTTTATTTTATTTAACTTCAGATTATGTATTAATCAAAAGTGTGCCAAAAATCTGAGTTTCTTTAACACGTTATTTGTTTAACGACGAATAGTTTATTATTTCTTACGCTTATTTTGATTTGTTTTTTTCACAAATAATCATAAAAAACTCATGTTAGGTACATGTGAATAGGAATCCAAAGTATATTCCAAAAATGAATTTCTGAGTTTCTTTAAGAGGGTCAACGTTCGAGATAATTCTTTATTTATTTTCTTCTTAATTTTTTTTTTCACTTTCAAAGGATGCAAAGTGTGGAAAAACCGAACATAGAAGAAATGGTTGTGTTTATTTGAACTTTTATTATTCAAAGTAGTATAAAAAGAATAAAACGTTTATAAAAAAAACATTTTTATTTGATTAAATTCCATGCTTTTAGTATGTTCATGAGAATCTAACATGTGTGAGAAATGATAAGAAATAGCTTTCTCCTTCTTCAATTTCATATATGTAAATACTATCAAATTTATAGTATAGTTAAAATGTTTAGTTGCTAGTTATATATAATTAATTTAAAAATTATTTATTAATAATAAAAGTTAATTTAGAAATTAATAATTTTTTTAGTTTTTAAATTAGTATATATCAATATAATAATTAATTATTTATAATTTTTTAAAGTTGATTTTTATTTAATAATGTTTTAATAGTGACAAAAGTGATTTTGCTATGAAAATCTCTAGATTGAACCACTTTAATTGTAACTTATGCAAAGTATGAACTCTGGAGCAGTCAGAGCACCTTAATTTTCTCTCAAAAAAATTGAAGAAAATGAATCTGCATGCTTTTTACACAGATTCTCTATTTTCTCTTGCTGAAAATTTTTGCTTTCTCCACCTATTCTCTATTTTCATATGAACACATAACTCCCCAGATTTGGATCAACTTCAAAATCTGAGGCTTGAGTTTGATTTCTGCTTTAATTTAGTTCAAACTGTTCCATGTCTGTCTTGTGCTATGTTTCTGGTATAAGACATGAGTTGAACTGATAAAGAGACTCCAAAAATGGAAATAAGAAGTTTGAATAAGTAGTCTCTGTACTCAGTTGAATGATTTGAGTATTGGTTAACATGCATGCATGTAGTATTCACTAGCTAGCTACAGATCCTACTGAAATAATAATGTGTATTTAGATTCTGCATTATTTGCTTATTTTTATCTGGTTTTTAGTTTTGTTATGATGTATTGTAAAAACTTTTTGAGGAAACACCAAGCTCGTGTAATTTTTTCTGTGGCAAAGACTTCGATTATATTGGTATATGTAGTGTATATTGGCAAAAACTTCTCAGGTATTTTATGTGTGCTATCATAATATAATTTATATGATGAAATTGAACTTTAAAAATCTAAATCCATCTTATAAAACCATTTTATAAGGTGGGATTTATCTATTATAAACTAATACATAGGTTTTCGAATTCAAATTCTCAAGACCTACAAAAGGAAATAACTTTCAAATCACATTTCAACGCATGCATGCAAATATATATGATTATACTTCACACGTGCATATTGCAAAGTTAAAAACAAAAAAGATTGCCATATGAAGCTCATGAAACTGTGCTTCTCACTGCACAACATTTAAATCTCTATTGGGGTGAATTAAAATAGATAACATTAACATCGAACATATGAATCAACTGACACCAAATTCACAAAAAATAATGTGGTTTAAACCCAAAAGAAATGCAAACATTGCTAGCTAGCTTTAAGGTAAATTATTAATGAAGTTGATGACAGAAGTTGTGTATCTTTTTTTCTATATCAGGACTTTGTCCATGTTGCATACTCTTCAAGCAACTTCAATTTATTGCAGAATTGGAGACTTAATTACAACCATAAACAAACTAGACTGAATGTAATAAATCTTGCTGCAACTGAACCAAGTTTGCTACATTTGCTCTAGATTTCTTTGTCTGTTATGATAGAATATTTGAAACTAGTAAAACATTGGAAATTCCAAAAAATATGCTATATTCTACTTTATTAAATCCACCCCATTCTTCAGCTTACTATGTAGAATATGAAAATAAAATAGGGTAGGATCTAGCACATAGGTATCTCTTGCTTGGTTCTCTTAAAAGAGGTAAATCTGAGACTCTTGTTGGTTGTACTTTCTCTTGCAGAGGTTGAGTTTGAATACTGATACATGCTCTTTAGCACTTCTTGACAGATATCTGCTATTTGCAAATTAAGCAAAATCTGCTTTTTCCCTTAGTTTTATTTAACTATTAATATACCCTTAACACAAAAACAGCTATAGACAGATTCTAAAATCTATATGTGAACCAAGAAAAATTACTTTAACTAACACATATTGGTAAATAACTTACCCTAATATCTGATATGACCCAATTTATTTTCTGTAAATCACCATTTTTCCCAATTTTAAATAGATGTGATGAGTGCATTGGTGGTTTAGGACAAGCCAAGTTCAAGAGGGTGCCCTGTTTTGGGGTTGTTAAGGACACTGCCACATGCCACCAAAACTCTAGAGTGTGTGAATAGCAGTTGAAATTAACGAAAATAACCCTCTCTTAGTTGCACTGTTAGAAGTTAGCAATAGTTAGATGAAGTCAACAAAAATAAAACCAACCCAAATGAAAAATCAACACAACACAACACTACCAAGACAACATATTCCACACTGCAACTTCTCAGACAGTTCAGTTCCTCTCTCTCTTTTCTTTTCAAACACTGAAACCGTGTTTCTCACCTTGCCATACTCGTGTTCTTGAAACCCTACCCATTTCTCTCCCTCGCACACCCTTTCTCTTCCTCTGAAGCTTCAAGGTTTAGCGGACTCTGTGTTTCGTTCAAAAACTCATTCAAGAGTTTCACCTTTTCATCCCTTTTCTTTTTCTTTTGCCATAAATTGAGCATCTTTTGCGTACCCACATGCAGATTCTGTGGTGGGGAATCTCTGATTTTTGTTTTTGTGTGTCGTAGGTATCTCACGTGGTCATTTTATGGAGCTTTTTTCAGAGGCAAGAACTGGGGTTTCATGGTTTTTGGCTGAATATTAATTTAGAGAGGTTAGTTTGAGATCCACTTGCAAAGTTGCAATATTTGTGCCGAATGATGTCTCAGCAGCAAAACCAAAACCTACCTGCGGTTCCTCAATCTCTGCTACAACAAACGGGTTTTGGAGCTGGTGTTAAACCCTTCTCATTAAGGTACTAATAATGCACTTGAACTTGAAATAGTTACCATGAACATTTCTATGCATTTCAATTTATGAATGAGGTTTTACTCTTTCTTTTTTCCATTATTTCATGTTCTATATTGATCTCTTGCATTATGTTCTAAGGTGTGAAGCAGCACATGTTTGTTTTAGGTTATTATTTATAATCTTTCCAACACAAGTACACAACTTAAGCTTATGATTATTCTCTGTTCATCAACTCCTTTTGTTTTGCTTTGCGAATTTTATCAAAACTGTGTTTAGATTTTGGAAGGTTTGTTCAAGGCTAGTTGAAGAACACAAGTGGAAAAAGACATGAAATGATTCTTTTTTCTTATCGATGATAGATTGTAAATTATGTTGCAGACAGTATGTTCTTGCTTCTCGTCACAGAAATCTCCTTCAAAACTGGCCATTTCATGAGAAGCACTTGAAATTGTGTCTTGAACATGGTCTTAAGGAGGTGCTGCCACCACTTGGACCACAAACTTCACTTTCTGAACCAGATCCTAACTTGATGCATTCATCAAGTGATGGTAATAGCAATAAAAAAGAAGAAGAAGCTGATTCCTGCAAAGCAGAAGTGCCACATCTCTATGGTTACCACCCACAAACTGTTCAAAATGACACTGACTACAAAGTGAAAGAGGGAAATCAGCATCACTGCAGCAATGTTTCTGCTAATTTATCTCAGCCAGCGTACACATGTACCCTCCCAAGTTCAACTCATCATGCTTACAAGAGAAGTCCACTATTGCCATCATCCAAGGCAGTGAAAGATAAATGCAGAAGGCATAAAGGGAGATGCAAGAAACGCTCCATGGTGGATATTTTAGCAGTGGCAAGGCACAGTACTTTAGAGGAGATCCATAGGATGAACAAGTTTTATTATGCTGAAACTGTGATTGAAGGATGTCAGCAAAAGGGGGGTGAGAATTCATGTAGAAAAGATGGGAGTGAAGATGCATATGATGCTGTAACTCATATTGATATGGCACAAAAGGGACCATTGCTTCTTAAGTTCAAGCTCAATGGATGTAATCTAAATAGTTATTGCAGAACATAAATAAATTCTGTTAAATTTTAAAGTGGTGATATTTTGACAACTTTGAACCAGTTACAAATGAAGAACCAGATTATAAATGAAGAGATAAATAGAATAATCTTAGAATTATACAGTATAAAATTAGAGTTGTAACCTGATGTCTTATAACAGTTGTAAACTTATCTTTTCATTCTGCACTTTTCTAAGTAACAACATATTTCATGCAATCTTATTATTATATTATATATGTTGCATTCCACCATCTAAGAAATAGATGGTATTGTTTTGGTTATATGAGAGATTATGAAGAAAAAAACAAGAAACAAAATCTATATTGAAAGAAAGGAACTCCAAATATAGCTGCTAGACTAACTAGTACAGAATCAGAAGGGTGATTAAGGTGCAGACATGCACATTAATAACACACTGCAAATGTTTTGGTTGGCCAACTGGGAAAAGCTGTGCTGTATTTCTAAGTAGTGTTTGATTTTACATTTATCATTTCTCTTCTCTTTTTCATTTAATTTTTGTTGTGAAAGAAAAATATTATTTTGACAACTGAGTCAAACATACCAGTTTACAGTTTACAATTGTACACAACACAATTTTAAAATTGTTCTATTTTAATAAAAAAAATTCTAGTTAAATATGATGTATGATTATTGAGATATCAACATTCTTAATTAAAATGTAAAAGTTCTTCAATTATCTTCAATATTTACTTACTAATTCATTGAAAAAGCAAGTAGGTCTATTTTTTTTATCTAAAATTATATTTGCTTAATTTTATATTATATATATATTTATATATAATGGATAAAATTCTAATACCATACCATAAGATAAATGAAATCCAATTTACCATAGTGACATTTTAGATTGCTTTTAGCATTAAAATTTAGAGGTTGTATTTTGAGTAATTAGTATAAACTGTATGATTTCAGAAAAACATTGCAAACTCTAATTTTTATTTATAATACGTTATTTGAATTTTACATGGTAAAAAAAATGCAAACTCTAATTTGTATTCATAATAATTGGTTATGATAAGTTAATGTAATATTTGTCAATAAGTTTACATTTTTTTTATTATATTGAGCCTGTATGTTTTTTTTTTCTTTTGGATTTCATTAAGTTGGACCTAATAAATATTCTATTTTTTTACTTAAATATATTCATACCATTTTATTAAAATAAAAAATACAAAAAATCACACGATTAACAGATAAAATACAAAAAAAAAATCACATGATTAAAAGTGTAGATAATTCTAGTTTAACTTGAGCAACCTAGTTTGTTTTGAATTAAAAGCTACATGGTAGGTTGAGTTATGGTCAACTAATTTTCTACATTCATGCACTAAAGATTTCAATTTTAAATATAATCAACAACTAAGTTTCTTACTTTAATAGGTCAAAATATTATTATCAACTTCGAAATATAATATATTACAATTAATCCTAAAGACTTAATAAAGTTTAAAGATGAAAAAAATATCCAAAATTTCACCTTCGTATTATATAATATATTTTTGTATTGATTCTTATTGATCGATATAGACATCACAAACAAACTTTTAGAAGGAAACTAACAAATCATTAATTTTGTATTTTATCAATTTTGTTTTTCTGTTATTTCCTTTTACAACTATCCATTGCTTTTTTTTATACAATTTTTTTTTAATTGGGTAGTAAAGGTCAAATTTAAGTACAACATTATGTATATATTTAGGTTTTTTTTCATCCCATGCATAGTTATAAAATATAGTGAAATTTTTATTATTATTTTACTATCTTTATTTTAATATGTTTATAAATAAACTATTTTTATCATTTCTTATCAAGTGTATTTATTGTGAAAAAATATAATATACAATTGAGATATGTTATAATAAGTAGGATTTTCGATCACATTTCAAAGTTTAAAAATCAAAACTATGATAAAGATTATGTTAATGTATTTTTTGAAAGTATTGATTTGTTTCACTTATAAGCACTATATATCAAACATTGGTATTCTTCTTGTATCAAATTCAAGTCTTAATCATCTCTTTTATAACCACAAACATATCAGCTTATAATGGTAACAAACTCTTCTTACTCTTAATATTGGTGTATCTAAAGTTATGTGTATGTAATATCTTTAACTTATTTTACTTCATATCATAAAATTAGAATTATATTGGAAATGTTTATCTAAGTTAAAATTATATCATACATAATGTTTTGATATTTCGTATCTCTCTTTTAATATTTTTTCAATAGTAAAGTTATCTAATAATTTATCTTGTATTTTCACATTTAATTCGGGTTGTTAAAGATGATTGATTTAGCTAAAATTCAAGATAAAATTTATGTAACTATAAATTTTGTCTTCTTCTCTTTGTACAAATTTCATTCTCAACTCTCCGTTTTTGTTGTTAGTCCAAATTCGTTTATCTTCACTACTTTGTGTTGAAGGAGGATGTAGAACTGTTATTCTTTGAACAATTTTATAGTATAAAATTTTGTTAAAAGTTTCTTAAAATTCTTTATTTTCAATATTCTAAAAATTTCAATGTTAGTTTTTATATATTTTTTAAAAAAAAATTGAATCAATATGATGCTTTATAAACAAAACAAAAGAAGTGACTATTATTTATTAAAAAAATATATAAATTAAGTTAATGTTTATTAAGGAATATAAATATTATTTTATTAAAAGTAGTCAAAAGATGATCATTATGAACACAAATATTACTTTCTCCATTTCATAATACTTATATATTTGATTTTTCAACTTTTAATTTCAATTTCAACCTTAACTATTTTAATCATATATGATTTATTTTTTAATGTAAGATATTATCATATTATTATAATGGTTTTTCAACTGTATTTATCTTACTTTTTGGGTGTTAACAAAATCTTTTTCAAAAAATAACATTTAATTACTGTTGTGAGTATTTTAAAATAAAAAATAAAAAAACTTAGGATTTGACCAAGAACTTATGAGTTGGTTGATGTAAGATGGTGTTGTAATAGAATGTAATGTAATGCATATGCATTGTGTGCAAGCCAATTCCATTGGTGGATTCGTCTCTTCCATTCCCAAATCATCACTTTCACTCTCACCAACCACAACCATGGCCATGCCTTCTCCTAACTCCCTCCGAGTTGCGGCGGCCCAGATGACATCCGTCAGCGACCTCGCCGCCAATTTCGCCACCTGCTCTGGGCTCGTCAAAGTTTGATTCTTTTCCATCTTTTCTTTTCTGGGTTCCCTTTATTTTCTCTCATATTTTCCTCTTCTGTTATATATCCTCCTTTTTTTCTGTTTTTCTTTTGAATTACTGTTATTTTACTGTTGATTGTTTGGTAGTACTGAGTATTGGGTTTGGTGTGCAAAGGAAGCAGCTTCAGCTGGAGCCAAATTGCTTTGTTTTCCTGAGGCTTTCTCTTATGTGGGTACCAAGGATGGGGACAGTGTTAGTGTTGCTCAACCATTGGATGGACCAATTATGAACCAGTACTGCTCTCTGGCCAGGTCATACTTATACCCATCTCTTCATTTTTCTTCAATTTTCAACTCTTCAATGGTGAATCATCCAACCAACAAAGTGTTTGCACCCTTCACCCTCCAAACCCTCTCTGATTGAGGATTGGTGGGCCTTTCATCCTTGGAACCAATATGATGGTTTCCAGATAATGAGGTTTTTTTGAGTTCTTAATCCACTTTAAGACTCCTCATGGGTGTGAAACAATTTGTTTTTTTGCATTTTTTGTGTGGAAAATGTTAATACTTTACATGTTCTAATGCACTTTATTGAGGTTTTTTTGAGTTTTTAATCCACTTTAAGACTCCTCATGGGTGTGAAACAATTTGTTTTTTTGCATTTTTTTGTGGAAAATGTTAATACTTTACATGTTGTAATGCACTGCAGAGAATCCAGCATTTGGTTGTCACTTGGAGGCTTCCAAGAGAAAGGATCTGATCCTCAACACTTGTGTAATACTCACGTTATAGTGGATGAGACTGGGAAAATTAGAAGCTCTTATAGAAAGATACACCTGTAAGATCAGTAAATGATGCAACTATTAGTAGTGTAAATGATTGTTTATCAATTCCTGGATATATAGTTTATGTGGTATGGCCTCCTGAATTGAGAAATTTACTGCTTTCTGTTTGTGCTATAGTGGCTGTATAAACAATGGCTCTTTAAATTTTACTTTATTTTATTTGAAGGTTTGACGTAGATGTTCCTGGTGGAAGGGTATATAAAGAAAGTAGTTTTACAGAACCAGGTTGGATATTTACTCTCTCTATGAAGTATTGAAGATTAACGAGTTTTTGTTTTGCTTAGCCATGAATTTCTGAAAAATCTGTGGCTGGTTTGAAATTTTCATCTAACTGCATCCTTCTAAAAAGAACAAGAAAATAAGTGAAAGGACGAAGAACATGATTGGTATTAGTCATGTGATTCTGATTATATTTCCAATTATATACTTTTCCTTCAATTGTTTGTGATATTTTATTATTTCAACTTCATTTCCTTTCACTGAAAATGGAGATGGGGAGTGTTTGACAGAGAAGATAAGCACACTTAGATATGATATGAACTATGAAGGATGATGTTTTCATGTGAAAATCTATGTTCCTGATGTTTTCAGGCAAGGATATTGTTGCAGTAGACAGTCCTATTGGGCGTCTTGGTCTCAGTGTGTGCTATGATTTGAGATTTCCTGAGATGTACCAATTGTTACGTTTCCAACATGAAGCACAGGTAATTATTACTTTCCTGGTTAAATTTGGTTGTCTAGAATCTAAAATTTTCTTTGGTTTTACAACATTCAGGTACTATTGGTACCTTCAGCATTCACTAAAGTGACAGGTGCAGCACACTGGGAGATTCTCCTTCGTGCTCGTGCAATTGAGACTCAATGTTATGTAAGAATTCATTTTTGCATTTAGTAGTACTTTCCTTCCCCCTCTTCTCCCATGCTTCCATCTCCCATGTTATGATTAGAACAAGATATTGGCAAGTTATTTGAGGAAATATACTTCAACTATTTTTTTCTTTGGCACTTTTTTATGGAAATGTGGTTTGATGAATGAATTATCAGGTCATTGCTGCTGCTCAAACTGGCAAACATGGTGATAAAAGAGAAAGCTATGGTGACACATTAATTATTGATCCATGGGGGACAATTGTTGGCCGATTACCAGGTAAAAAACCCGACAGTTCCTCGTGTCGTGTTCATTGTGTTAATTCATTATTGAAAGCACACTAAACAAAATTCATTGAGTTTCTGTCCTAGTTATTTTCTTTCTCATTGCTTTAGTAGTCTGAGTAAGAGACCATTCACTACTTATGGGATTTAGACCCAACTGTTCTCAGGGAAACTTATCATTTATAACTCGTTACAATTTAAAAGCATGTGAGAAAAGAAATAGGTAATGGGAACTGCCATAGTTTCCCAAGGGAGTGTGTTATAGGAAAAGACATAATCTTGCTTCAGTTTTCTTTGGTAGAAGATTATTTTTGGTGTTACTTGCATTGTTGGTCTTGGAGATTTCAGCTGTTATGAATTTGTTGTACATTAAAACTTCTTTTTTATAGCAGCATACAAGTTTATGTATTCTTCATGGTTCAAAGAATGTATTGCTTGATGTAGTTTCTTGCAGTGCCAATTTTTCTTTTGTTTAAACCAAAGTTTGCTGAATTCCATGGTTGGCTTTATGCTCCTTTTCAGATCGTTTGTCTACAGGCATTGTAGTAGCTGATATTGATTTATCACTTGTTGATTCAGTTAGAGAGAAAATGCCAATTGCCAAGGTGAGTTTGTTACAAGTATCTGTAACCATGGGACTTCTATGCAGGCATGGATTCTAGTAGTGAGCAATGCTAACAATGCATTATTTGACTCTTTATTATTGCATAAATTTATATTAGTCTCTCTAAAAATAAACAGTGTTGGAAAAATATGTGGTTCACTTCTCTTGTTTTTATTGGAGCACTGGTTTTGTTACCATTATTACTATTTTATTTGTGCTTACACTTGTTCTTGGTTTCAGCAAAGGATGCCAATTGACTTCTGGAAAGCTGCATCTCTATAGTTCTTATTTGGACCAGTCAACAAGGGGTACATGGTTAAAAATCTGGGATTTCTATGTACCAAATGAAAAATGAGACTTCCATATTAGATTCCCTTAAAGATGGTATATACAAATGTGAATTTCTGACTCTGGTAATAAGTGATTAAGTGCCTTCTTATGTTCTACTCATTTGTGCATGCTGCTCCATGTATGTGTTTTATAAGTTCCACAGAATCTAGTACTTCTTTCCACAATCTGAGGTTAGATTCATTGTGTGCATTGCAAAGCTCCTTTTTTGTGCAAAGTTTTGATGAAGGGTATTACACTGTACTGAGATTAAACTTATCCTGCGGTTTGTGTGAATTCGCACTTTTTTTTTCTTGTAAAGATAGATAATTAAAAAAAGTTATTAAGGTGGATATAATTAATTATATATTATGCCAATAAAAAAAAATAGAAAGCATATTTATTTAACTGTTTTCGATACTATAAATGAAAAATGGCTATAGTCATTGTCTTTGTACATAGATAACCACGCGAATGGTGTTGCAGATGTTCTTGCTGCTAAATGAAACTATTTGGGATCTTCCCCCTGACCACTTTTACGATCTTTGGACATTATTTAGTATATTCCAAGTAGTTTCCTTCATCATTTTTCACTTTCTTCATGTACCAAATAAAAAGTATTTAACTGGTAATAATTACGAATAAACATAAACATAAAAAGCCTGCTTGACGCTTTGATTTTCATGCTTCTTGATAGGAAAATTAGGAGTAAAATCTCACCACCTTCATGATTTGTCATTTATCTATACTTTTATCAACGATCAGTAATTCCTCTTTCAACTACCAGAAGTGTAATAACAAAACTCTCTAAGGATAAAGCTTGTACAAAATAAATTTATTCGATATTGACTTTCTGCTGGGACTAATATTTTCATGTGAGCAACTATCAGAAACATTTCTTTTTGCCATAAAGACAACAGTGATTCCCCGAGGAATTGGGGGAAATGGAACTTTATATTCTTTAACTTTTCTGTCCGATCTTACACTTCACATATATATGTAAAGAAAAACTCTGAAACAAATTATTAAAAAAGAGCAACAAATAAAAAAAAAGACAAGAAAACTCATTCACAGATGTTGGTAACTATGAACAATGAAATTGGCCTATGAGAAAACAAGCTATTATAGTAATTTTGTACCGAAAAATTTATGCTCAGGACTCCCAAGGAGATCATCAAAGGGTCTTTTGGCAAGGGAGTCTTGCAAGATGGATATTTGACCTTCCTTCTCGAGGTTGTTTTCTTCAAGTGACTCTATCTTCTTCTTCAATACATTGACCTCTGCGTTCAACAGCATATTCTGCTCACTATATTGCTTCACTTTCTCCCACATATAATCTCTCTCCTCTGTCACTTTGGGCAATTTTCCCCTCATGATTGTCAATTCCCTGTTAGACTCTTGCAGATCATTTTGAAGGCAGTTTCTATTCTCATCTTTCTTCAACATCTGCCTCACAATTTTTCCAGGGGATTGGTTAACAGGCTTAAGTAATAGCAATTTGAAAAAACTACAAAGTTATTTACCCACAAGACAGCAATAACGACATACCACCATGTATTATCCATTAGATGAATTTAATAAATAAAATCCAATACTCTTGTGGGTTACGTTTGACTGACCTGAAGTTCGAGGTCCTTCAACTTGTGGGTTACGCTTGAAAGATTATCCAAAGCACTTTGCACCTCAGATCTAAGTATGTCGTTTCCTCTCACTGCTGTAGCAAGTTCAGCTTCCATCTGCTCAGCTTGGAGCTCTTTAGAGTACAGCTTCTCTCTTAATAAACTCGTCACCAAACATTCTGATTTAAGTTCAGTTCTTAAAATATCCTATACAAGTAACAACATGATCGACATGAATTTTCAATGAACAAATTATGTAAAACAGATTTTAAAATAAATCAACACGCAGATTTACAATGTACTTCCATAAAACTACCACTAAAGAAAACATCCTGAAGAAATTTACCTCAGATAATTGATCATTTATTGTGGCTAGTTTACCATCGTCTATGTACTCTGATTGAAATTTAGAAGTCAATGGATTTGACTTATCTTTCAACAAAGAAGACATCGTCTGCAAACTCCTTGTTAAACCCTCAGTTCCACTTTTGAGCCCCTGAATTTTAGTTTCGGATTCAACAATAAATTGCCCATCTAAACCGTTTCCAATCACTTCTTGATCCAGCTGGACATTTTGGCGACGACGGTTTCCTTTCCCTTTAACGAATTCCAGTAACTTTGAACACAAGTATGTGCTTTCATTTAGCATTGTTAGGCCTTGATTCTGAAGGCAGTAGATGCGGGTCCATAGTTCTTTATCTAGTCTATAAGTAGCAGCAACACATTCTTTCCTGTCACCTTTCAACCGGTTCAAGAGTATTACATTCTCATGGCGAAGGGAATCTGCTTCAAACCTGCAAGACTCCAACTCCTTTCTCAAGGCTAGTTCCACTCCTGTCAATCTCATTTGCTCCATTCGCATTTTTGCAGTATGCTTGTCAACACTCTCCATGGGCTGGTTTTTATGAAGCTCCTCGCCAAACCCATCTTGTAATCCAGTTATTGTCTTCTCTTGCTCACTGCAAGTTCTTAATAATCTTGTCAGGGACTTGTGTAACTCCTTGCACTCCTTCTCCTTCTCTTCAAAATTTCTTAGGATACAATCCCTGTTTTCTTCGGCTACCTTATATTTCTCTTGTAGTTCCAAGAGATTTTGCTGCAAATCCAGAATCTCCTTTTTCATTATCTCTGTGTTGTCAGTCAATGCCTTGAGTTGTTGGTCATTGTATGCCATCACACTTTTGCTTTCCATTTCCCTCTCACTTAAAGAGGATACTTCCCTCTGAAGTGACACATTCTGCTCCGCTAGCTCTCTAACTCGCTCACGAAGCCTTTGCTCCTCTAACTGGTACTTCTCAAGTTTAAATGACCAGTCACTTGATCTCCTGTCCAATTCCTTCTCCAATGCTGACTGCATCTCATTCTTTTCTTTTTCTAGTCTCTGAGTCCGATACTCAAGTTCTGTTTTTACACGGCCAAGTTCTTCCCTGGCAGAGATTCTGTCAGAAATTTGAGACCTTAGATGGGTTGAAACTTCCAGAGCCAAGCTTATTTTCTCCTCTAGTAGATGTCTGATTGTCTGAATCAGTGCTGACACATCATAACCACCATCAGGAAAAAAGCTTTCTCGTTCCAGTTTCTTTGAAAGAAAAATAACCCTCTCCTCAGCCTCCTTTGATCTTTTTATTAGTTCTGCATCCGCATCCTCTTCAGGTTCACAGCTTAAACCCTCAAAATTGCCATCAACACCATGATAGCCGTTTGTCATTCTGTATGGTTCATCCAACAAATTATTTTTCGGCCGAGCATCATCAAAATCAGAGTCATAATGTCCATTCACAGATCTAGAATAGATATCTTCAATTGTGATTGGATTATCAACATTAACATTCTGCGAACATGTCTTGGCAAGATCACAGGACTGAGAAAGTCTCTCGATCACATTTTTTGCAAGACTCCTTGGGGAATCTGGTCCAACACCATTCTCTGTCCAATCTCGGGACGAGAATCGATGATGGCGGGTAACTTTAGCTTCTCTAAATGAATGAACCCTAGGTTTATCTTTGATTCCATGAGTTGGTGAATTAGGTGCTGTAAGCTGAACTTTTGGAGGAAGCTTCAGACCATAGCTCCCATGTCTACTACTATTTCTTTGTGAATTGTTCCTGGGTCTACTTTCCTCCGGATGCTGCTCTCCATCAATGTATCGATCAACAACCTTACTTGAAATGTTGCTGGAACAAGTTGATGAGTTCCCAGATGACTCGTGATGGGATCTTGAAGAACTATTAGACCTGGGTCTCTCATATCTGTGTGAATTCTGGACAGAAGACACTGAAACCTGTGTTGGCTTGTCCCGCTTTTGTTTCTCATAGTTAGGAGCCTGAGAACTGATATAACACATAGAAAGTTAAACCAAAATAAATATGTGCAAAATATAGCTAATACAACGTGGAATAAGCTTGAGTTCTGTCAACAATATGCTTCAAAAGTTAGGTTATCAAGTCTCACCGAGATGAATGCTCAAATTGATGATATGGATCAGTAACAATGCTGCTTGAAGGAGACCTGGTTGGATCTCTGAACTGGCAAGCAGATGTCGACAATGACCTGCTCCTCCTAAGATCTGGACCGCCGGAAGAACTCTGATCATCGGAACCATGTTTTCGAGTTTTGGACAACAAGCCCTTGGGACTCTGGAAATAATCATCGGCTTTACCATAAGCATGATTGTTCATTCCAACCTCGGAAAAACTATCCCATGCCTTTTGCTTATTTGTTGATTTCGATGGAGCTGCACTGTTGTTACTTCCACTGCTAGATGCAGAAGATTTGAAAAAGAATAGTTTCTTCATGCGTTAAACCTTCTCTCCAATCACTACCACAAGCTCATCAAATCAGTCAGCTTCCGGAGATTTCCAGGACCAAGGTAAATGACAGTCTACTACAGAAAAGCAAAACACAGAAAATAAAAAAAGGTAAAACAAGATCATACAAACCAGTCACCAAGTGGAAAAGGAAAATAAAACAGAAGAAGATCACACTCAGGAGTAGCACGAACACGTGAGACCAAAGAGAAACATTGATTATTTGATTTCAACAACGTTCATATTTTCAAAATAAAAATTAAACAAAGAAAATCAAAACGCAACGGATACGACCAGCCATTAATTTAATAGTTAATCAGTAATTTAATAGTTAATTAGTAAGAATACATTCAGCCAACAACCAAGCTAATTCTGCAGTCATTATCCTCAACCCCACCCTTATCCGTTACATCCAAAACCCTGTTTCTTGGATGACTACGACAAACATGCCCTCATCACTGGTTAATTCATCAAGCAAACAACATCAACAGCAGAAACCACACAAAAGAAAACGAATTACCGCAGACCCACACCCTAAAATCATCCAATTTTCTTATAAATTACTCAGACAAGAAAAAAAGGAAAGCTAAAAGAACAGAAAGGAAACAGTGGTGTGCCCAGTTTCCCTGCTCCACAAAGCCTGAAAATTGCATAACCCTAAAAGCAAGAAAACCTGAAATTCAGGGCTTTGTTGACGTGGGTGAGGCAGAGTAAAAAAAAAAGTGAAACCCACTTTTCCAATTCCAATTCCAATTGTCCTTTATCAACTTTCCCAGAAAACACAAACTGAACCAAACAAAAACAAATAAAAAAACACATACATATATATATATATATATATAGAGAGAGAGAGAGAGAGAGAGAGTGGAACTCACAAGGTTTCAAACGGTAAAAGAAGAAGAAGAAGAAGATTGTGCAGAGGAATTGAAAATTGCAAGGTTTTTAATTGAAGAAAAATAATTAAAAAGAAATGAAGGTTTGACTGAGAAATGGTAACGGAAAATATGATTGGTGTGAATTTGAAAAGAGGAATAAATTATTATAATGATTAAGAGTGAGGAGTGTGAAGAGCATTGGAAGTGAAGCAGTGAGTGGGAATAGTGGGAAAAGGGAAAAGGGCAAAATGGGAATGAAATTAAATTCAAAAGCTTCGTTTGCCGCGCCGAATATGCGTGCAGCACAGGAGCGTTGTTTCCTTGGATCATGCGCAGCGCACCCTATCATTGTCGTTTCAACACACTCACTCACTACTGGGGCCCACACCTACTCACACTTTAACTTTTCTCAACATTTTTATTCACATTTTTAACACTATTTCTTTTAACATTTTTTTTTTCAAAGAATTAAAGAAATAAAATAAATGGACACTTTAGGAATGTCTCAACCCTTATGCAGATCCAGATGTCTGGACAAAACATACCCGACATCATGTAAAAAACCTGTTTTAACATTTTTTTTAATATTTCTTTACCACTATTTTAATGTACACGTTAGTTTTTTATACTATTAGTGTGTTTTAATATTTTAATTAAAGTTTAATAAATATACACATGAGGTCATATATCTAGGATGAATCATTGAGGTATTTTCATACAATACTTTAAATTTGAATATAATGATTTTTTTTTTGATAATATTTTGAATGTGACGACTGATTATAGTGATAATATCTTAAGAGATTATAGATCGATCATTGACGGGCTTGTTCTGGTACATGTGTAGTCTTACATCGTTTAGGAGTTGAGATCAATGATACTTTAAATACACATTTTTTTTCTTAATTAATTACAAAATTGTAACGGAACTCTAGGTTTTAAAACGGATAATATCTCAACAAACTTGAGATCGAAATACTTGCACCAAAATTCACTGTTTAAAAAAAATCAGAAATATTTATAAATAAAAATATATATAAAAAGGTTTTACAGAATTTCGCAAATATTGTTCATATAATAATTTATATTAGATGAAAAAAAAAAGTTACATTTTCATTATACTCCAAATAATTTATAATAAAACAGTCACGGTTATGATTAGTATGAAAACAAAATTGCAGAAATAAAGGGAAGGAATGATTATGAACATCATGCACCAGCTGCAAGAGGAATCATTTTTCACTCTGATTATTATTAACATGACAAAAAGGTACAAATTTAAAAGGTTATGCCACCCATAATTATGTGCCATAAAAGAGAAACACCACTGAAGAAGAAATAATGGATGTGGATCGATGCCAATTTACAAAGAGAAATGCTCAATTATTTTGTCAAACAATTTAACCATGAATTAATCACTACATTTAAAAAATTAAGTGGTTGTTACGATTTTATGTTTAAAAGTGTTAGACGATTTCAAACACAGAATATTCAGAGTAGTTAAAAATAAGTGTATTTTTGTAGCTTAAGAATAGCTAAAAATAAGTGTATTTTTAGCAGCTTAATGTGTTATTTGTCTATTTTTCTTGACTTCTCTAATATATATATTAATCTTCTCCTTTAGTTTCTGTTGTATCTGATCTTGTTACTGACCTTCTTTCGTAATAAATGTTCTCCTTTACTCACATGCAGATTGTTCGAGATTTCCACTATTTGTATTGATGGAGTAAAAATCCTTTAAAATGAGATCGTGAAGTGATCATTCAACACACTGCATCGAATTCGGTCTAAGACTCTACATAAAGGTGTATTAGAAGATTAAAAAAAATGTATATAAATTATTTTTAATATAAAGTTTTAAACAATATAATACTAACTACAAACTAAGAAACATATTTAGAATTTGTTTGTTTAGAATGATGATTGATATTGTTGAATGAGCATGATTGACGGAGAAAAAGAGAATGAATCTTCTGTTTCACTTCTCAGACAAGGAGTGCACAAATAACGTATAGAACCTCACTTTTACTGTTATGTAAATCTTTGTCTTTTTTTGTCACGTTTTACAAAGTTATACCTAATTTCACTTTTATACTTCAATTTTAACAACTTTTTTTTTATCAAGTATAAATCACTGTGAAAGTATTTTATTTATTGGATTAAATATATTTTGTTGTTTCTCTTTATAATTGGATTTTGTTTTTAGTTCAAATTTTAGATTTTCTGAATCTTTGTAATAAGAAAACTATTAAAATATTAGAACTTGTCTAACGTTTTATGATGTTAAAATATTTTATATAAACTTGTATATAAATGTTATAGTACAATTTAAGTTACAATTTTTATTATTTAAAAAAAATTAATAACTTATTTTAATAATTTTCTTACTATAATTATTTAGATTAAAGAAAAAAAAACATACTCCTTTTACATCATTCTTTAGTTAAAGAATTCATACTTATGCTAATTCATAATTAATTTGCCTATGTCTTTTTAAATTTTCATTTATATGTGTTCACAGTTGAATCTCTTAAAAAACTATTTAATTTAAATATCTGTATTATAAAGATTATAAAGATGTTGTTTTTATGTATGAATAAAATTAAAAAATATGATTTACTTCACATATATATAATTAAAATTTGTTGTGAATCACTTAAACTTCACTCTATTTTAATATAATCATCTATAATAAAATTAGTTAATAGCTTATCTTCACTAAAAAATCATTCTAAATAGGGAAACAACCTATCTAAGATCACTTCTCTTAGGTCATGGATCTGGCACGATAGTTGGTCATTTATGATCGTTTTCCGAGTCTATGTATCTAACATTATGAGGGAGAACAAATCAATGGATCTCAATCAATTAACCTTAATCAGTCAATTAAGACATAATCATGGACTAAAGGTTGAAAGGTTATAATTCGGTCTATACATACAAGATTATGCTCTACAAAAAATATCATCTAATAAACGACATTTAATAAACAATACAATAATTACTCTTAACTCATATTCTATAAGGTGATTGAAGAGAGACCACAAGGAGCTCATCCAGATTCCGACCGACCTCAAATTGGCGAGAACAAATGAAAGAGAAAAATTATAAATAAGTGGAAATATTTGATCATATGTATAATTTTGATTTTTAAATCTCATTCATCATGGACATTATTATTTAGTTCTTCACATTCAATAGATGGATAGAAATCATAAGTATTTCCCATACTCATATTATATAAAATGTTGGTTTTGTATAAATTATACTTTATTAAATATTTGTTGCTTTATCTTTCTTCTTAATTTTTATACAAAAGTTAAGTCACCTCTTAAATACTTTATATTTATTTATTGTTTTTTACTCATAAAAAAAATGTGTGAGAGTAACAAGTTGTTTGATTGTGTTTTCCAAGCACAATGTTAGCATTTTCTTCTTGCATTAGATTCACCAAATAACTCCTACTTTTTGGTTATATAGATTCACATTTTTCAATTCTAAATTGTAGCATGGCATGAGTGTGTCTCCCATGTCCCCAACTTTTGTGTCTCACATATGTTTATACACAAAATGTTTGGTTAATTATCAACCCAAAATCATATATAATATTTTTATAACCTACCTTACAACAAGACATTACAGGAGAATTTTAGAAATGGTTTCAAAGCATGGCCACAGGGAGAACAAAGTCTTTTATAGAGTATCATTATGAAACTAATAAACAAATATGAAAATTCTTTTACTTGTCTTTGTGATCCATCTGCTATTAGATTTGATGGGTCAAAGTTATTTTATTTTTTTACAGCAATTTGTTTTTATGTTATTTGAATTATATATTAGATTGATTGAGGATCATGAGTATTGTGTATATAAGGATTTAGACCTAAATTTATTTGTGCATTCAAGTTTTATTTCACTATTTTATATGAGTCAATAGTCAAAGTATTATAAACAGATAAATAAAATTTGAATACTCTGAAAAATTATACAAAAACTTTTGAGTATTTCAATTTCTTAGAACTAAATTAGACATCATTTAAAATTAATCTCAATACATTTAAATTTTAAATAAAAAATATTGATTAAATATAAAATACATTGGATAGTAATAAATAAATGTTAAATTTAGATTTGGCAACATGAAAGTTGTAATTTCATTATAATAAAAAAAGAAATATATAATGTTTTATAATATTTTAATGTTATATAATTAATTTATATAAAACATTTATGCAAGTATTTATAAAATAAGAAAATATATTATATATTTATATTTATATAAAAAAATCTATAATTTTGTAATAATATATCATAATAATATATTTACATAACTAGATCAATATAACTATAAAATACATTGTAGTTTATTATATAATTATAATTTTATACTATAATAATAATAATAATGTAATAATTTAATTTTAAAAACTATCTTCATTTCACTCTTCTTCCTCTTCCAAGGAACTTGAATACTCTGTTTCTAATATTTTTTCCCCCTTTTCCTTCACTCCTCTGCGTTCCATCGGCAAACCCTAACGCCATAGAATTTTGATTCGAAGCAGAGAAAGTGAAATTGGAGTTTCAGAGACGAAAAGGAAATGGCTTACGGTGGTGCAGGTCCTGTGGGTGGTTCGGGCTCTGCATCCACTATTAAGCAAGTGAAATTGGAGAGAGAAAGCGAACTCAGAATAGAAGTGGGTAACGACGCGCCACTTCGGTTTCGACTCCTTGATGGCACTGCGGAGATTTTTGGCACCGAGCTTCCTCCTCAAATCTGGCTCAATTTTCCTCCCAGGCTCAAGTTTGCTGTAACTTCTCTCTCAATCAAATTGTTTGTTGTGTTCACATTTCCTTTCTGTTTCTTTTGATAAGGGGAATGTTTATTTGTTTCAGGTGTTTACTTGGTTTGGTGCAACCATTGAAATGGACGGTGGGACTGAAACTGATTATACTGCGGATGAGGTAAGCCATTGTAGTAGCCCTATTGAATGTTTTGTTTCTAGATTATTGGTAAGGAAAAAAAAAAGATATAACAGTACTTGAGAAATCAGTGATTAGAAGAGTGCAACTTTTTGAGTGCAGACTCCAATGGTTAGCTATGTAAATGTGCATGCCATACTGGATGGAAGAAGAAGTCGTGCCAAAGCTTCATCACCTGATGATTATGAATCTTCTCAGGTATTTTTTTTATGCATTTTGGTTAATTGACTGGATGGTTGAGATCATGCATATTAAATTATGGTTGTGGTTTTGTCTATTTTTCCTTGATATTGTGGGGGAATTGCAGACAAATCATACCGACAAGGCCACAGTTGTGGTGGTGGAGTCTCTTAAACCCTTATGTTGGGGCTAAACTTGTGGCCATGGACATGTTTTAGAACCTTGGTTGACTTATAAGTTGACATGATAAGTGTTTGTTGTTACTTTTGTGTGACGTATAATTTTCAATGTTAACATGAACTATGAAAAATAATGCTTCATTGTACATAATTGTGTTGAGAGACTTGAAAGCTTGTGATTTTATCATAGATTGTCATGCCATTCTTTCATGTGAGTTGTAAAGCTTGTTGTGTGTGAATTTTGTTTTTCAGGGTCCTAGGGTCATTGTTGTAGGACCTACTGATTCTGGGAAGAGTACCTTGTCAAGGATGCTTCTTAGTTGGGCGGCTAAACAGGGTTGGAAGCCTACCTTTGTTGATTTGGATATTGGCCAAGGCTCTATAACAATTCCTGGATGCATAGCTGCCACTCCAATTGAAATGCCCATCGATCCTGTGGAAGGCATTCCGCTTGAAATGCCTCTTGTTTACTTTTATGGACACGCAACTCCAAGGTGATTAGTGATTTAACTTCTATTATACGCAGGCAAAATTATATAAACTTTTTCATTGATTTGAACTTTTTAAGTTATTGGTAGCACATTAAGGAAATGAAAATCCATGCTAATGTATTTGTTTTTCCAGCAACAACATAGAATTGTACAAAGTTCTTGTCAAGGAGCTTTCAGGGATGATTGAGAGACAATTTACTGGAAATGCTGAATCTCGAGCTTCAGGCATGGTGATAAATACTATGGGATGGATAGAGGGAGTAGGCTATGATGTAATTGGCCTTTGAACTTTACCTTATTACTGCTAAACTAATCACTGTTCAGACATACAACTTACTGCTAATTTTTATTATAGCACTCTTTCCTCGCTCACTCTTTTTTGTGTGTCTGTTGCAGTTGCTCTTGCATGCAATTCGTACATTCAAGGCCAATGTTGTCTTGGTTTTGGGTCAGGTATGTGCCTTGTATATCTATACTGTGTACTATTTTAACATGTCCATCATTTTATATTCTATATTAGTTATGCATTGAAAGACAGTTCCAAAGATCCCCACTATCATTTTTTGAATATCATACTTTCCTTGTACATGTTATTAATTCTTGCATACTGTAGAAGCTCAGTATCTCAGTTTTTCCTTTGAACTTCTTACAGGAAAAACTGTGCAGCATGCTCAAAGATGTGCTTAAGAGTGAGCCCAAAGTAGATGTTGTGAAACTTCAGAGGTCGGGTGGAGTTGTATCTAGGAATGCAAAAGTCAGGCAGAAGGCCAGAAGTTATAGGATAAGGGTAAACCTACGTGTCTACTTTTGAATATCTTCCACATGCTAACCTCAAATTGATATTTTCCTTCTCTTTTTTTTTTTCTTTTTTGAATATCGGGTGGAGTTTCTTTATTTTTCTACTGAATATATTTGTTAATATAGGAGTATGTTATTACTCTTTGGCCCGGGTATGTTAAGTGTTCAGAAATATGTAGTGTATAAAAAAATTCATTGTTAAGTAACAAAAAAGTCTCTCGTAATGACTATAACTTACAAGCAATGGTTCTGTAATGAAAAGTCTAAATGAAAAAAGAATTGTTAATTTGAGTGAATGTTTCTGTTGTCAACATAGTGAAACGGTTGACACTTGTTTTCTGTTTATCATGAAATTTGTGGCTTCCTCAATATTTTTGTACCCTTAGTTGGTGTTTAGAAAGTGTATTGTTGTGCAATCTGAAAACTACTTTGACAGTAGATCACTTTTACAGTACGAACAATTTGTTTATTAGCCTTGGGGAGTGTAGTAGGATAAGGGATTTCTTTTCTCTCCTCCCCTGAACACTGTTTAACACAACTTCCTGTTTGACTATTTTTGGTCTAATTGAAATTGCTGCCATTTGATTTTGACGCAGGAATACTTCTATGGCCTTTCAAATGATCTTTCTCCACATTCTAATATTGCAAATTTTAGTGATTTGTTTGTTTATCGAGTTGGTGGTGGGCCACAGGCTCCACGCTCAGCCTTGCCAATTGGAGCAGAACCTGCTGCAGATCCAACAAGAGTTGTACCTGTAAACATAAATCGTGATTTGCTCCATCTAGTCCTTGCTGTCTCATTTGCCAAGGAACCTGATGAGATCATTTCCAGGTAATCACGGTTCTAATTTTAATCACTTTTAAGTTTTAAATTTCTTTGAGCCTAGTAAGTTTGATCCAAGTATTTTTGCTTGTTGTAAAGTGATGTGGTTGCTTGTATGTGTGAGGAATAGTGTTGTCCCTTGTACAAATATGGTGACACTTGAGAGATTTGTGCATCAATTATTATCTGATAAGCAGTGTGGGCCAAATGGAAAGTGGTGACTTTTGATGCTGTTAATTTGAAGTCTACCTGAAATATTATCTATCCAATATGATTTGATTTGCTTTTATGGAAATGATTATTCTTAAAACTTTATTTATTTGATTTGTTGACACTTCTATGCATACAAATGGCCTGTCTTGAGATATTCCTCAGAGACATTCAAAGCTACCAATTTTATGAATACCCAATCTTGTGTATATATTACCTCTTGTGTCTAATTTTAAAAAAATAGGAAATCAGCTTTAAGCCTCAGAATATTATGCCCCTCTTCTCCATTCCTAGCTTCCACAAGTATACATCATCTTACCATGTCATGTCTTTTCTGGTGCAGCAATGTTGCTGGGTTCGTTTATGTAACAGACATTGACATTCAGAGGTTTGTATCGTTCCACTTAATGATTCATTTCATTTTACAGTTTATGATGAATGCTTGCATTGTTGTTTTGTATACAGAAAGAAGATAACATACCTTGCTCCGTCTTCTGGAGAACTTCCAAGCAAGTATTTGGTAATGGGATCCTTAACATGGCTAGAAACATGAACTATTGAACAGTGTTGTACCAGAAAATCACTCGCCACATTTATTTCTCTGGTTCGCCAGTTTTGTGTCGTGATCAAATGTAAATACTAAATTTAGCTTAGAACCTGTTGTGAGCAGTTGTTTTGCATGGTGGAAAGTTCTCATGATTATTGGTATCAAATCTTAGCAGCAGAACCAGGTGACAGTCATTTTTAAACTTGTGTCCATGTCGCAATAGACAATTTTGTTATGTTCAATTTTAACATTAGAATATCTATTTATGTTCAGATTAGTTTATGTTGGAAATTGATAAATAAAATCTTAACAATGTTTTAGTTACTTTTACTGGTTTTTATTTTTTAATAGCCATTGTCCACCATTATTGTGTATATGTAAGGGAAATTTCAATTTGAAGTCAACAATAAAAGCAAAGTCACTTGAAAAAACAAATTTTCCTCTTTTATTAAAGAGGGTGTTGTGAATTTGTTATTCGATGGTGCTACTTGCCACGGATATTTGCAGATTTATAGATTACAATTTTGTTTTTTAAATTTCTCTATTCCTAATATATGTAACTAAGAAAGTTAATTCATTTAATTAATAATACTAAATTGGCCTATAGTTTTAATATTATTTTCAAAATTAGTTTTTAATAATTAATGTATAAAGGGAGAATAATAGAATTATCATTTAAATTTTTCAAACTAAACTATTTAATTCTTAAATCTTCATAGCATTTATTATTTATGGACGAAAACAATTAAAATTATTTCGGAAAAAATCATTAATACACGAAATCATTAAAAAAAAGTATTATAAGAGAAAATAAAAAAATCTAAAACAATATATTATAATTATGGAAGGAGGATGTAATTTTGTAATTTTAATCCTTTTGACTTTTTTTTCCGTGTTCAGTCATTAAATTTTAGAAAATACATGAATTTTGTCAAATATTAAATTTTACGTATGTTTTATTTTTAATCTAATTGAAACTATAGTTTTAATATATTCATTTAAGGTATTATCGAGAAATATTTTAGTTCGTTAAAGTATAAAAAATTAAAACAAGCGTACACAAAAATAAGAATTTTAAAAATTAAAATCAAAAAAATAGAGCGATCAAAATTGAAAATAAAGAATTGAAGAGATCAAATGTTCATAAGAAACCCTAGATAGATATTAAATTTAAGGATATATGGGAATTTAAGTTGTGATTAGGCCTATTAATTCTGTGGTTAGATCTAATTTCATTAATAAATATTTTTTTAACATTAAAATAAACTTCATTAGTCAAGGAGATTTTCATTAATTGAACTTTAACAATTTTAAAAGTTTTAAAGTTCTCCTCTACCGTAATTTTTGAAATTTCGTCATACTTTCTGTAATTTTATTCTGGGTTCGTATTGCGTTGAAAAAAATTTACACAAGTACTTTCATATGTTGGTTGCACCCAGATAAGAAAACACGTCCATAAACGAATCACAAAAGGAAGATACGGGAAAGAAAAACCAAGATGTTTTGTTTTCGAAAAACCAGTTTTGTTAACTCTCGGTCTGGGACTTACTATGCCTTACTCCTTGGATATTTTCATTTGAAACTTTTACCAGACATTCGTCATTGTGTCTATTAAGTTTTGACGTAGATTTGAGCCCCAAATTCGTTCCACAAGATTTGCAATAAATTTTTTATTCATCACTGCCAGGGGCGAAATGAAGGTTTGTGTGTGTGAAACTGTTTGATTTTTTTTCCTAGGTGAATACTCATCCGTTTAACCTGAAATTTGTCGCGTTTTGTCCCAAATTCAATCGAGATTATTACGTGGAATTTCCTGAAAAAACTATTTCAGGAGAATTTTTAAGAAATTTTATTGAAAACCAAGGCTATCTCTACCGAAACTTGTGAAATTTCGCCCTACTTTCTGCAATTTTATTCTGGGTCCGTAGTGCATTGAAAAAATTCACACAAGTATTTTCATATGTTGTTTGCACCCAGATAAGAAGGCACGCTCATAAAAGAATCACAAAAAAAAAGATACGGGGAAGAAAAGTCAAGACATTTTGTTTTCGGCAAACCAATTTTCTTCACTCTCGGTATGAGACTTACTACGCCTTACCTCTTGAGTATTTTCATCTGAAACTTTTAGCAGACATTCGTCATTGTGTCTATTGAGTTTTAGCAGAGTTTTGAGCCCCAAATTCATCTCACAGGATTTGCAATAAATTTTTATTCATCACTGCCAAGACCGAAAGGAAGGTTCATTTATGTGTGAAACTGTTTTATTTCTTTCCTAAGTGAATACTCATCCTTTTGACGTGAAATTTGTCGCGTTTTGTCCCAAATTCAGTCTAGATTCTTAAGTGAAAGTTCAAGAAAAAACTATTTCGGGAGAATTTTTATTGAAAATCAAGGCTATCCTCTACCGAAACTTGTGAAATTTCGCCATACTTTCTGCAAATTCATTCTAGGTCCACATTGCGTTGAAAAAATTCACGCAAGTACTTCGGAAAACCAGTTTTGTTAACTCTCGGTCTGGGACTTACTACGCCTTACTCCTTGGGTATTTCGTCTGAAACTTTTGCCAGACATTCTTCATTATGTCTATTGAGTTTTGACAGATATTTGAACCCAAAATTAATCTCACAGGATTTGCTATAAATTTTTTATTCATCACTGCCAGGGCCGAAAGAAAAGTTCGTTTGTGTGTAAAACTGTTTGATTTCTTTCCTAGGTGAATACTCATCCTTTTGATGTGAAATTTGTCGCGTTTTGTCCCAAATTTAGTTGAGATTCTTACGTGAAATTTCAAGAAAAAACTATTTCGAGAGAATTTTTGAGAAATTTTATTGAAAACCAAGGTTATCCTCTACCGAAACTAGTGAAATTTCGCCCTACTTTCTACAATTTTATTCTGGGTT
Organism: Phaseolus vulgaris; assembly: GCF_051622355.1. Classification (NCBI taxonomy): domain Eukaryota; kingdom Viridiplantae; phylum Streptophyta; class Magnoliopsida; order Fabales; family Fabaceae; genus Phaseolus; species Phaseolus vulgaris. The sequence goes on from NC_143504.1 coordinate 895,300, forward strand.
CGTATTGCGTTGAAAAAATTCACACAAGTACTTTCATATGTTGTTTGCACCCAGGTAAGAAGGCACGTCCATAAAAGAATCACAAAAAGAAGATACGGGGAAGAAAAGTAAGGACGTTTTGTTTTCGAAAAACCAGTTTTGTTAACTCTCGGTCTGGGACTTACTATGCCTTACTCCTTGGATATTTTCATTTGAAACTTTTACCAGACATTCGTCATTGTGTCTATTAAGTTTTGACGTAGATTTGAGCCCCAAATTCGTTCCACAAGATTTGCAATAAATTTTTTATTCATCACTGCCAGGGGCGAAATGAAGGTTTGTGTGTGTGAAACTGTTTGATTTTTTTTCCTAGGTGAATACTCATCCGTTTAACCTGAAATTTGTCGCGTTTTGTCCCAAATTCAATCGAGATTATTACGTGGAATTTCCTGAAAAAACTATTTCAGGAGAATTTTTAAGAAATTTTATTGAAAACCAAGGCTATCTCTACCGAAACTTGTGAAATTTCGCCCTACTTTCTGCAATTTTATTCTGGGTCCGTAGTGCATTGAAAAAATTCACACAAGTATTTTCATATGTTGTTTGCACCCAGATAAGAAGGCACGCTCATAAAAGAATCACAAAAAAAAGATACGGGGAAGAAAAGTCAAGACATTTTGTTTTCGGCAAACCAATTTTCTTCACTCTCGGTATGAGACTTACTACGCCTTACCTCTTGAGTATTTTCATCTGAAACTTTTAGCAGACATTCGTCATTGTGTCTATTGAGTTTTAGCAGAGTTTTGAGCCCCAAATTCATCTCACAGGATTTGCAATAAATTTTTATTCATCACTGCCAAGACCGAAAGGAAGGTTCATTTATGTGTGAAACTGTTTTATTTCTTTCCTAAGTGAATACTCATCCTTTTGACGTGAAATTTGTCGCGTTTTGTCCCAAATTCAGTCTAGATTCTTAAGTGAAAGTTCAAGAAAAAACTATTTCGGGAGAATTTTTATTGAAAATCAAGGCTATCCTCTACCGAAACTTGTGAAATTTCGCCATACTTTCTGCAAATTCATTCTAGGTCCACATTGCGTTGAAAAAATTCACGCAAGTACTTCGGAAAACCAGTTTTGTTAACTCTCGGTCTGGGACTTACTACGCCTTACTCCTTGGGTATTTCGTCTGAAACTTTTGCCAGACATTCTTCATTATGTCTATTGAGTTTTGACAGATATTTGAACCCAAAATTAATCTCACAGGATTTGCTATAAATTTTTTATTCATCACTGCCAGGGCCGAAAGAAAAGTTCGTTTGTGTGTAAAACTGTTTGATTTCTTTCCTAGGTGAATACTCATCCTTTTGATGTGAAATTTGTCGCGTTTTGTCCCAAATTTAGTTGAGATTCTTACGTGAAATTTCAAGAAAAAACTATTTCGAGAGAATTTTTGAGAAATTTTATTGAAAACCAAGGTTATCCTCTACCGAAACTAGTGAAATTTCGCCCTACTTTCTACAATTTTATTCTGGGTTCGTATTGCGTTGAAAAAATTCACACAAGTACTTTCATATGTTGTTTGCACCCAGGTAAGAAGGCACGTCCATAAAAGAATCACAAAAAGAAGATACGGGGAAGAAAAGTAAGGACGTTTTGTTTTCGAAAAACCAGTTTTGTTAACTCTCGGTCTGGGACTTACTATGCCTTACTCCTTGGATATTTTCATTTGAAACTTTTACCAGACATTCGTCATTGTGTCTATTAAGTTTTGACGTAGATTTGAGCCCCAAATTCGTTCCACAAGATTTGCAATAAATTTTTTATTCATCACTGCCAGGGGCGAAATGAAGGTTTGTGTGTGTGAAACTGTTTGATTTTTTTTCCTAGGTGAATACTCATCCGTTTAACCTGAAATTTGTCGCGTTTTGTCCCAAATTCAATCGAGATTATTACGTGGAATTTCCTGAAAAAACTATTTCAGGAGAATTTTTAAGAAATTTTATTGAAAACCAAGGCTATCTCTACCGAAACTTGTGAAATTTCGCCCTACTTTCTGCAATTTTATTCTGGGTCCGTAGTGCATTGAAAAAATTCACACAAGTATTTTCATATGTTGTTTGCACCCAGATAAGAAGGCACGCTCATAAAAGAATCACAAAAAAAAGATACGGGGAAGAAAAGTCAAGACATTTTGTTTTCGGCAAACCAATTTTCTTCACTCTCGGTATGAGACTTACTACGCCTTACCTCTTGAGTATTTTCATCTGAAACTTTTAGCAGACATTCGTCATTGTGTCTATTGAGTTTTAGCAGAGTTTTGAGCCCCAAATTCATCTCACAGGATTTGCAATAAATTTTTATTCATCACTGCCAAGACCGAAAGGAAGGTTCATTTATGTGTGAAACTGTTTTATTTCTTTCCTAAGTGAATACTCATCCTTTTGACGTGAAATTTGTCGCGTTTTGTCCTAAATTCAGTCTAGATTCTTAAGTGAAAGTTCAAGAAAAAACTATTTCGGGAGAATTTTTATTGAAAATCAAGGCTATCCTCTACCGAAACTTGTGAAATTTCGCCATACTTTCTGCAAATTCATTCTAGGTCCACATTGCGTTGAAAAAATTCACGCAAGTACTTCGGAAAACCAGTTTTGTTAACTCTCGGTCTGGGACTTACTACGCCTTACTCCTTGGGTATTTCGTCTGAAACTTTTGCCAGACATTCTTCATTATGTCTATTGAGTTTTGACAGATATTTGAACCCAAAATTAATCTCACAGGATTTGCTATAAATTTTTTATTCATCACTGCCAGGGCCGAAAGAAAAGTTCGTTTGTGTGTAAAACTGTTTGATTTCTTTCCTAGGTGAATACTCATCCTTTTGATGTGAAATTTGTCGCGTTTTGTCCCAAATTTAGTTGAGATTCTTACGTGAAATTTCAAGAAAAAACTATTTCGAGAGAATTTTTGAGAAATTTTATTGAAAACCAAGGTTATCCTCTACCGAAACTAGTGAAATTTCGCCCTACTTTCTACAATTTTATTCTGGGTTCGTATTGCGTTGAAAAAATTCACACAAGTACTTTCATATGTTGTTTGCACCCAGGTAAGAAGGCACGTCCATAAAAGAATCACAAAAAGAAGATACGGGGAAGAAAAGTTAGGACGTTTTGTTTTCGGAAAACCAGTTTTCTTCACTCTTGGTCTGGGACTTACTACGCCTTACTTATTGAGTATTTTCGTCTAAAACTTTTACCAGACATTCGTCATTGTGTCTATTAAGTTTTGACGTAGATTTGAGCCCCAAATTCGTTCCACAAGATTTGCAATAAATTTTTTATTCATCACTGCCAGGGGCGAAATGAAGGTTTGTGTGTGTGAAACTGTTTGATTTTTTTTTCCTAGGTGAATACTCATCCGTTTAACTTGAAATTTGTCGCGTTTTGTCCCAAATTCAATCGAGATTATTACGTGGAATTTCCTGAAAAAACTATTTCAGGAGAATTTTTAAGAAATTTTATTGAAAACCAAGGCTATCTCTACCGAAACTTGTGAAATTTCGCCTTACTTTCTGCAATTTTATTCTGGGTCCGTAGTGCATTGAAAAAATTCACACAAGTATTTTCATATGTTGTTTGCACCCAGATAAGAAGGCACGCTCATAAAAGAATCACAAAAAAAAGATACGGGGAAGAAAAGTCAAGACATTTTGTTTTCGGCAAACCAATTTTCTTCACTCTCGGTATGAGACTTACTACGCCTTACCTCTTGAGTATTTTCATCTGAAACTTTTAGCAGACATTCGTCATTGTGTCTATTGAGTTTTAGCAGAGTTTTGAGCCCCAAATTCATCTCACAGGATTTGCAATAAATTTTTATTCATCACTGCCAAGACCGAAAGGAAGGTTCATTTATGTGTGAAACTGTTTTATTTCTTTCCTAAGTGAATACTCATCCTTTTGACGTGAAATTTGTCGCGTTTTGTCCCAAATTCAGTCTAGATTCTTAAGTGAAAGTTCAAGAAAAAACTATTTCGGGAGAATTTTTATTGAAAATCAAGGCTATCCTCTACCGAAACTTGTGAAATTTCGCCATACTTTCTGCAAATTCATTCTAGGTCCACATTGCGCTGAAAAAAATTCACGCAAGTACTTCGGAAAACCAGTTTTGTTAACTCTCGGTCTGGGACTTACTACGCCTTACTCCTTGGGTATTTCGTCTGAAACTTTTGCCAGACATTCTTCATTATGTCTATTGAGTTTTGGCAGATATTTGAACCCAAAATTAATCTCACAGGATTTGCTATAAATTTTTTATTCATCACTGCCAGGGCCGAAAGAAAGGTTCGTTTGTGTGTAAAACTGTTTGATTTCTTTCCTAGGTGAATACTCATCCTTTTGATGTGAAATTTGTCGCGTTTTGTCCCAAATTTAGTTGAGATTCTTACGTGAAATTTCAAGAAAAAACTATTTCGAGAGAATTTTTGAGAAATTTTATTGAAAACCAAGGTTATCCTCTACCGAAACTAGTGAAATTTCGCCCTACTTTCTACAATTTTATTCTGGGTTCGTATTGCGTTGAAAAAATTCACACAAGTACTTTCATATGTTGTTTGCACCCAGGTAAGAAGGCACGTCCATAAAAGAATCACAAAAAGAAGATACGGGGAAGAAAAGTTAGGACGTTTTGTTTTCGGAAAACCAGTTTTCTTCACTCTTGGTCTGGGACTTACTACGCCTTACTTATTGAGTATTTTCGTCTAAAACTTTTACCAGACATTCGTCATTGTGTCTATTAAGTTTTGACGTAGATTTGAGCCCCAAATTCGTTCCACAAGATTTGCAATAAATTTTTTATTCATCACTGCCAGGGGCGAAATGAAGGTTTGTGTGTGTGAAACTGTTTGATTTTTTTTTCCTAGGTGAATACTCATCCGTTTAACTTGAAATTTGTCGCGTTTTGTCCCAAATTCAATCGAGATTATTACGTGGAATTTCCTGAAAAAACTATTTCAGGAGAATTTTTAAGAAATTTTATTGAAAACCAAGGCTATCTCTACCGAAACTTGTGAAATTTCGCCTTACTTTCTGCAATTTTATTCTGGGTCCGTAGTGCATTGAAAAAATTCACACAAGTATTTTCATATGTTGTTTGCACCCAGATAAGAAGGCACGCTCATAAAAGAATCACAAAAAAAAGATACGGGGAAGAAAAGTCAAGACATTTTGTTTTCGACAAACCAATTTTCTTCACTCTCGGTATGAGACTTACTACGCCTTACCTCTTGAGTATTTTCATCTGAAACTTTTAGCAGACATTCGTCATTGTGTCTATTGAGTTTTAGCAGAGTTTTGAGCCCCAAATTCATCTCACAGGATTTGCAATAAATTTTTATTCATCACTGCCAAGACCGAAAGGAAGGTTCATTTATGTGTGAAACTGTTTTATTTCTCTCCTAAGTGAATACTCATCCTTTTGACGTGAAATTTGTCGCGTTTTGTCCCAAATTCAGTCTAGATTCTTAAGTGAAAGTTCAAGAAAAAACTATTTCGGGAGAATTTTTATTGAAAATCAAGGCTATCCTCTACCGAAACTTGTGAAATTTCGCCATACTTTCTGCAAATTCATTCTAGGTCCACATTGCGCTGAAAAAAATTCACGCAAGTACTTCGGAAAACCAGTTTTGTTAACTCTCGGTCTGGGACTTACTACGCCTTACTCCTTGGGTATTTCGTCTGAAACTTTTGCCAGACATTCTTCATTATGTCTATTGAGTTTTGGCAGATATTTGAACCCAAAATTAATCTCACAGGATTTGCTATAAATTTTTTATTCATCACTGCCAGGGCCGAAAGAAATGTTCGTTTGTGTGTAAAACTGTTTGATTTCTTTCCTAGGTGAATACTCATCCTTTTGATGTGAAATTTGTCGCGTTTTGTCCCAAATTTAGTTGAGATTCTTACGTGAAATTTCAAGAAAAAACTATTTCGAGAGAATTTTTGAGAAATTTTATTGAAAACCAAGGTTATCCTCTACCGAAACTAGTGAAATTTCGCCCTACTTTCTACAATTTTATTCTGGGTTCGTATTGCGTTGAAAAAATTCACACAAGTACTTTCATATGTTGTTTGCACCCAGGTAAGAAGGCACGTCCATAAAAGAATCACAAAAAGAAGATACGGGGAAGAAAAGTTAGGACGTTTTGTTTTCGGAAAACCAGTTTTCTTCACTCTTGGTCTGGGACTTACTACGCCTTACTTATTGAGTATTTTCGTCTAAAACTTTTACCAGACATTCGTCATTGTGTCTATTAAGTTTTGACGTAGATTTGAGCCCCAAATTCGTTCCACAAGATTTGCAATAAATTTTTTATTCATCACTGCCAGGGGCGAAATGAAGGTTTGTGTGTGTGAAACTGTTTGATTTTTTTTTCCTAGGTGAATACTCATCCGTTTAACTTGAAATTTGTCGCGTTTTGTCCCAAATTCAATCGAGATTATTACGTGGAATTTCCTGAAAAAACTATTTCAGGAGAATTTTTAAGAAATTTTATTGAAAACCAAGGCTATCTCTACCGAAACTTGTGAAATTTCGCCTTACTTTCTGCAATTTTATTCTGGGTCCGTAGTGCATTGAAAAAATTCACACAAGTATTTTCATATGTTGTTTGCACCCAGATAAGAAGGCACGCTCATAAAAGAATCACAAAAAAAAGATACGGGGAAGAAAAGTCAAGACATTTTGTTTTCGACAAACCAATTTTCTTCACTCTCGGTATGAGACTTACTACGCCTTACCTCTTGAGTATTTTCATCTGAAACTTTTAGCAGACATTCGTCATTGTGTCTATTGAGTTTTAGCAGAGTTTTGAGCCCCAAATTCATCTCACAGGATTTGCAATAAATTTTTATTCATCACTGCCAAGACCGAAAGGAAGGTTCATTTATGTGTGAAACTGTTTTATTTCTTTCCTAAGTGAATACTCATCCTTTTGACGTGAAATTTGTCGCGTTTTGTCCCAAATTCAGTCTAGATTCTTAAGTGAAAGTTCAAGAAAAAACTATTTCGGGAGAATTTTTATTGAAAATCAAGGCTATCCTCTACCGAAACTTGTGAAATTTCGCCATACTTTCTGCAAATTCATTCTAGGTCCACATTGCGCTGAAAAAAATTCACGCAAGTACTTCGGAAAACCAGTTTTGTTAACTCTCGGTCTGGGACTTACTACGCCTTACTCCTTGGGTATTTCGTCTGAAACTTTTGCCAGACATTCTTCATTATGTCTATTGAGTTTTGGCAGATATTTGAACCCAAAATTAATCTCACAGGATTTGCTATAAATTTTTTATTCATCACTGCCAGGGCCGAAAGAAATGTTCGTTTGTGTGTAAAACTGTTTGATTTCTTTCCTAGGTGAATACTCATCCTTTTGATGTGAAATTTGTCGCGTTTTGTCCCAAATTTAGTTGAGATTCTTACGTGAAATTTCAAGAAAAAACTATTTCGAGAGAATTTTTGAGAAATTTTATTGAAAACCAAGGTTATCCTCTACCGAAACTAGTGAAATTTCGCCCTACTTTCTACAATTTTATTCTGGGTTCGTATTGCGTTGAAAAAATTCACACAAGTACTTTCATATGTTGTTTGCACCCAGGTAAGAAGGCACGTCCATAAAAGAATCACAAAAAGAAGATACGGGGAAGAAAAGTTAGGACGTTTTGTTTTCGGAAAACCAGTTTTCTTCACTCTTGGTCTGGGACTTACTACGCCTTACTTATTGAGTATTTTCGTCTAAAACTTTTACCAGACATTCGTCATTGTGTCTATTAAGTTTTGACGTAGATTTGAGCCCCAAATTCGTTCCACAAGATTTGCAATAAATTTTTTATTCATCACTGCCAGGGGCGAAATGAAGGTTTGTGTGTGTGAAACTGTTTGATTTTTTTTTCCTAGGTGAATACTCATCCGTTTAACTTGAAATTTGTCGCGTTTTGTCCCAAATTCAATCGAGATTATTACGTGGAATTTCCTGAAAAAACTATTTCAGGAGAATTTTTAAGAAATTTTATTGAAAACCAAGGCTATCTCTACCGAAACTTGTGAAATTTCGCCTTACTTTCTGCAATTTTATTCTGGGTCCGTAGTGCATTGAAAAAATTCACACAAGTATTTTCATATGTTGTTTGCACCCAGATAAGAAGGCACGCTCATAAAAGAATCACAAAAAAAAGATACGGGGAAGAAAAGTCAAGACATTTTGTTTTCGACAAACCAATTTTCTTCACTCTCGGTATGAGACTTACTACGCCTTACCTCTTGAGTATTTTCATCTGAAACTTTTAGCAGACATTCGTCATTGTGTCTATTGAGTTTTAGCAGAGTTTTGAGCCCCAAATTCATCTCACAGGATTTGCAATAAATTTTTATTCATCACTGCCAAGACCGAAAGGAAGGTTCATTTATGTGTGAAACTGTTTTATTTCTTTCCTAAGTGAATACTCATCCTTTTGACGTGAAATTTGTCGCGTTTTGTCCCAAATTCAGTCTAGATTCTTAAGTGAAAGTTCAAGAAAAAACTATTTCGGGAGAATTTTTATTGAAAATCAAGGCTATCCTCTACCGAAACTTGTGAAATTTCGCCATACTTTCTGCAAATTCATTCTAGGTCCACATTGCGCTGAAAAAAATTCACGCAAGTACTTCGGAAAACCAGTTTTGTTAACTCTCGGTCTGGGACTTACTACGCCTTACTCCTTGGGTATTTCGTCTGAAACTTTTGCCAGACATTCTTCATTATGTCTATTGAGTTTTGGCAGATATTTGAACCCAAAATTAATCTCACAGGATTTGCTATAAATTTTTTATTCATCACTGCCAGGGCCGAAAGAAAGGTTCGTTTGTGTGTAAAACTGTTTGATTTCTTTCCTAGGTGAATACTCATCCTTTTGATGTGAAATTTGTCGCGTTTTGTCCCAAATTTAGTTGAGATTCTTACGTGAAATTTCAAGAAAAAACTATTTCGAGAGAATTTTTGAGAAATTTTATTGAAAACCAAGGTTATCCTCTACCGAAACTAGTGAAATTTCGCCCTACTTTCTACAATTTTATTCTGGGTTCGTATTGCGTTGAAAAAATTCACACAAGTACTTTCATATGTTGTTTGCACCCAGGTAAGAAGGCACGTCCATAAAAGAATCACAAAAAGAAGATACGGGGAAGAAAAGTTAGGACGTTTTGTTTTCGGAAAACCAGTTTTCTTCACTCTTGGTCTGGGACTTACTACGCCTTACTTATTGAGTATTTTCGTCTAAAACTTTTACCAGACATTCGTCATTGTGTCTATTAAGTTTTGACGTAGATTTGAGCCCCAAATTCGTTCCACAAGATTTGCAATAAATTTTTTATTCATCACTGCCAGGGGCGAAATGAAGGTTTGTGTGTGTGAAACTGTTTGATTTTTTTTTCCTAGGTGAATACTCATCCGTTTAACTTGAAATTTGTCGCGTTTTGTCCCAAATTCAATCGAGATTATTACGTGGAATTTCCTGAAAAAACTATTTCAGGAGAATTTTTAAGAAATTTTATTGAAAACCAAGGCTATCTCTACCGAAACTTGTGAAATTTCGCCTTACTTTCTGCAATTTTATTCTGGGTCCGTAGTGCATTGAAAAAATTCACACAAGTATTTTCATATGTTGTTTGCACCCAGATAAGAAGGCACGCTCATAAAAGAATCACAAAAAAAAGATACGGGGAAGAAAAGTCAAGACATTTTGTTTTCGGCAAACCAATTTTCTTCACTCTCGGTATGAGACTTACTACGCCTTACCTCTTGAGTATTTTCATCTGAAACTTTTAGCAGACATTCGTCATTGTGTCTATTGAGTTTTAGCAGAGTTTTGAGCCCCAAATTCATCTCACAGGATTTGCAATAAATTTTTATTCATCACTGCCAAGACCGAAAGGAAGGTTCATTTATGTGTGAAACTGTTTTATTTCTTTCCTAAGTGAATACTCATCCTTTTGACGTGAAATTTGTCGCGTTTTGTCCCAAATTCAGTCTAGATTCTTAAGTGAAAGTTCAAGAAAAAACTATTTCGGGAGAATTTTTATTGAAAATCAAGGCTATCCTCTACCGAAACTTGTGAAATTTCGCCATACTTTCTGCAAATTCATTCTAGGTCCACATTGCGCTGAAAAAAATTCACGCAAGTACTTCGGAAAACCAGTTTTGTTAACTCTCGGTCTGGGACTTACTACGCCTTACTCCTTGGGTATTTCGTCTGAAACTTTTGCCAGACATTCTTCATTATGTCTATTGAGTTTTGGCAGATATTTGAACCCAAAATTAATCTCACAGGATTTGCTATAAATTTTTTATTCATCACTGCCAGGGCCGAAAGAAAGGTTCGTTTGTGTGTAAAACTGTTTGATTTCTTTCCTAGGTGAATACTCATCCTTTTGATGTGAAATTTGTCGCGTTTTGTCCCAAATTTAGTTGAGATTCTTACGTGAAATTTCAAGAAAAAACTATTTCGAGAGAATTTTTGAGAAATTTTATTGAAAACCAAGGTTATCCTCTACCGAAACTAGTGAAATTTCGCCCTACTTTCTACAATTTTATTCTGGGTTCGTATTGCGTTGAAAAAATTCACACAAGTACTTTCATATGTTGTTTGCACCCAGGTAAGAAGGCACGTCCATAAAAGAATCACAAAAAGAAGATACGGGGAAGAAAAGCTAGGACGTTTTGTTTTCGGAAAACCAGTTTTTTTCACTCTTGGTCTGGGACTTACTACGCCTTACTTATTGAGTATTTTCGTCTAAAACTTTTACCAGACATTCGTCATTGTGTCTATTGAGTTTTGGCAGAGATTTGAGCCCCAAATTCATCTCACATGATTTGCAATAAATTTTTTATTCATCACTGCCAGGGGCGAAATGAAGGTTTGTGTGTGTGAAACTGTTTGATTTTTTTTTCCTAGGTGAATACTCATCCGTTTAACCTGAAATTTGTCGCGTTTTGTCCCAAATTCAGTCGAGATTCTTACGTGAAATTTCAATAAAAAACTATTTCGGGAGAATTTTTGAGAAATTTTATTGAAAACCAAGGCTATCCTCTACCGAAACTTGTGAAATTTCGCCATACTTTCTGCAAATTCATTCTGGGTCCATATTGCGTTGAAAAAATTCACACAAACACTTTCGTATGTTCTTTGCACCCAGGCAAGGAGGCACGTCCATAAACGAATCACAAAAAGAAGATACGGGGAAGAAAAGCCAGGACGTTTTGTTTTCGGAAAACCGGTTTTGTTCACTCTCGGTCTGGGACTTACTACAACTTATTCCTTTGGTATTTTCGTCTGAAATTTTTACCAGACATTTTCCACCATTGTGTCTATTGAGTTTTGGCAGAGATTTGAGCCCCAAATTCGTCCCACACTATTTGCAATAAATTTTTTATTCATCACTGCCAGGGGCCGAAATGAAGGTTCGTTCGTGTGTGAAACTGTTTGATTTTTTTCTTAGGTGAATACTCATCCGTTTGACCTGAAATTTGTCGCGCTTTGTCCCAAATCAGTGCAAATTCTTGGATGAAATTTCAGGAAAGAACTATTCCGGGATAATTTTTCAGATATTTTGTGCAAACCAAGGCTATCCTCTACCGAAACTTGTGAAATTCTGGCCTAATTTCTGCAATTTCATTCTGGGTCCGTATTGCACTGAAAAAAATTCACACAAGCACTTTCGTATGTTCTTTGCACCCAGGCAAGGATGCACGTCCATAAACGAATCACAAAAAGAAGATACGGGGAAGAAAAGCCAGGACGTTTTGTTTACGGAAAACCGGTTTTGTTCACTCTCGGTCTGGGACTTACTACAACTTATTCCTTTGGTATTTTCGTCTGAAATTTTTACCAGACATTTGCCACCATTGTGTCTATTGAGTTTTGGCAGAGATTTGAGCCCCAAATTCGTCTCACACTATTTTCAATAAATTTTTTATTCATCACTGCCAGGGGCCGAAATGAAGGTTCGTTTGTATGTGAAATTGTTTAATTTTTTTCTTAGGTGAATACTCATCTGTTTGATCTCAAATTTGTCGCTATTTGTCTCAAATTCAGTTGAGATTCTTACGTGGAATTTCATGAAAAACTATTTTGGAAGAATTTTTCAAAAAATTTATTCAAAACCAAGACTATCCTCTACCGAAACTTGTGAAATTTCGCCATAGTTTCTGCAATTTTATTCTGGGTCCGTATTGTGTTGAAAAAATTCTCACAAGTATTTTCATATGCGGTTTGCACCCAGGTAAAAAAACACGTCCATAAACTAATCACAAAAAAAAAATACAAAAAAGAAAAGTCAGGACATGATACAACATTTTTTATTTTACAAGAAACAATTTTATTTAAACTAAAACCGAATAAGATTCATAGAAATTGTAAATTTTTCAATTTAAATATTTAATAATTACATAACTAAATAAGTAAAAAAAATGAAAAAATTGAAGTATTAAGATTGTGTTAAAAAAAATAATCCTAAAAATTTAATGAAATTAAATAAAGGTAAAATTAAGGAAAATATAAAAATATTTTTTAAGAGTAGAAGCATAGTTTATCCAATTCACTTAGCAATCTGAGATTCTATTTTTCTTCTCCGTTGTTCCCAATGGAAATGGATTCCCTTCCCAACGGCAACAACGCCACCGGAACCCCGATCACCGCCACCGCCAACCCCGCGCCGCCTCCGCCGTCGAACCTCCCCCAGCTGACGGACTCTCTGAAGCTGGAGCACCAGTTCCTCAGGGTCCCTTTCGAGCACTACAAAAAAACCCTCCGCGCCAACCACCGCGCCGTCGAGAAAGAAATGTCCGCCGTCATCTCCGGCGTCAACGAAGCCGCCGACCTCTCCCCAGACGACGCCGTCAACCATCTTAACTCCCTTGTCTCCCGCCTGCAAGGGCTCAAGAGAAAGGTAAACTGCTGACCTAATTTTCTTGATTTGAATTTCGATTCATCGCGCGATGCACAAGAAGGAATCGTATTCTCGATTCGCATGGTTAATTTTGTATTCGTAGTGCTAAATGATATTCTGTGTAATGTGGTTAGTGGTTACTATGTGTAGTTATGATCTGTAGCATGGTTCTTGGTTCACGTTGTTCCAATGATTGGTTACGTTTATTATTAAGTATAACTGTTGCTTAATTGGAAATTTATGCTCACCTTTGTTGAGTTTTATGATGATCATGATTTGGATTCTTGTGAAAATATGTTAAAGTTGGAGGAGGGAAGTCGGGTAGAGCATTTGCAAGCACATAAGTGTCGAGTGCGTCTCGATCATTTAGAATCTGCCGATGCGGAAAACATGTCAGAGTGGAGTAACACTCGCTTGAAGCGGATTCTTGTTGATTATATGTTGAGGATGTCATACTATGACACTGCAGTGAAACTTGCTGAAAGCAGCAACTTGCAGGTAATGAATGAACAAGGTGGTCGAATGTGTGATTGTTTGAAATGTGCATTTTCTTTTGGTATTGGTTCTAACAATAATATCATTCATGTTGGTGTCTCAGGATCTTGTTGATATTGATGTATTCCAAGAAGCAAAAAAGGTTATTGACGCTTTGCAAAATCAGGATGTTGCACCTGCCCTAGCATGGTGTGCTGATAACAAATCAAGGCTGAAGAAGTCTAAGGTTCATATTGCTGTTTGATCTTTTTAATCGTTGGTTCACCATACCCATAGGCTGAGTCATAGCTTAGGCTTTTGGGTTTATTTGGTTCTACAGTCTAGGTAATCGACATTTCTTTCCATGCATTTAGAATAGGAAATCATCTCAGACACACTGCAACCACAGAATATATTCATATTTAAGAGAAGGATAACCACCATATTGGTCAAAGTATAAAAAAATGTCTTTAGTCTGCTTAAAATTTGAAAATAAAAATAAAATTATAAACTAATGCAAATCCACACTTTCTCAAATGCCCACCAGTACCAATGAAATTTCTCATAGGGTGACACTTGTTTATAATAAATGCACAAAATCACTATGAAGGCATCAAATCACATTTACCATTGTTAACTTCTAGTGGTTTAATGACGACAGAGCAAATTGGAGTTCCAGTTGAGACTTCAAGAGTTCATAGAATTAGTAAGAGCTGATAACAATTTGAGAGCTATCACGTATGCTAGGAAATATCTTGCGCCATGGGCAACCACCCACATGAAAGAATTGCAGCGAGTCATTGCAACACTAGCTTTTAAAAAGGATACCGAATGTGCCACATACAAGGTGAGTATACCTTGTCTTTGAGTGATTTTGTGCATTAGTGATACTGGTGTCTTTAATTTTATTATCTTTTTAATGCAATAGTGTTAGGGTTGTATTCATATTCTGTTAGAATTCTAGTATTTGTAATTAGAATTACAATTTGATGCCCTTTAGTAAGTTTAAGCTAGCGGTTCGCCGCAGTTGGCTATGATTGTGCCCATGGTCTGCATGAATGTTCCTTTGTCTCATCAGCATGGATGACTCCGTGATTCAATATCACCCCACATTTGTTTTGTATTCCCCCCTACGCAGTTTTCATCCGAGGATTCAAAGGGGAAGAAAGTCTTCAATCGTTATGTGAAAGGATTAGAAAGGGCGCTAATGGAGTTCATAATTTCCTCTAGCAATGTGACATTTAAGAACGAATTAGTGACTTCTGAGTAATTTAGGTCTGTACTTGTTTGTTTAAGTTTTTATCATACATTATGATTCCCAATTCATGATTGAAAAATTGAGCAACTGATTCATGATGTGGTTTGGGACTTGATAACTATGTAAATGTCAATAACACAGTACAAGATGGAGTTGCTTCATTTTTTTGTCGTAAAGCGTTAACTTCATTGTAAAGAGTATGTAGTCCTTCAAGTTAATTATATACTTTACTCTAAAGAAAATAAAGGAATGAAAGCCAATATGCTAGTTGATATAAATTGTAAATGTTTCTAGTTGTTTCTAGTTGTAGTCAAAAAAATTGAACTGTGTCTTCAAGCTGTAAGTTGTGCTATATTCTCTAGTTGCAATAATCGATTGGACTTTTACCAAGCACATGTCTTATGTAATTCATGGCCAAAAAAAAAGTCCTATATGGATTAGGTAAAAAAACAAGAACAATTATTTGCATGAGTTTTTGTGTTCCTCTGATCACTTGTTGAAGAAGATTTTCAAGCCTGTAGTATTTCACACGAAGTCTATCAACATTAAATTGTTGAAACTGTAATTCTTTGCCAGAAATTTTGCTTCATATTGCATCATTGTCTATTTTTTAGGAGCTTACATTTCAGCACTAAAATGTTTGCAATTTTCTCGTACATATTGTTTTACAGGTTTTATTTGAAGCTAAGCAATGGGATTTTCTAGTGGACCAATTCAAACAGGAGTTCTGCAAGTTATATGGCATGACATTAGAGCCCTTGCTCAATATCTATCTGCAAGCTGGGCTTTCTGCTCTCAAGACACCGTATCCATTTATAATTTGAACTGTTGATTATCATCTGGAAACACTTCTTTTAATGCTAGATGCTTCTATGCTGTGTGTGGATAGCCATGTTTGCATATATATAACTGAAACACCCTGCCATCCTTCCCAGAAATTCTTTACAACACTTGGACTTTCCTTATCCTTTTGAGGGAATTAATGATATTTAATGGTTTGCCTACTAAATGAAATTCCTTTTGATTGGAGTGGTTCGGTTCCCTCTTTATGCAGTTATTTTGAAACCCTCCATATATATTAAAGTTCAAAAGCATTCATTGTATGAAATTCATACTTGACACTGATAATCAGTCTTGAGCCTTTAAGGATCAAGTCATGATGATGAACCCCCGTGTTGTTAATTTGTTGTGAATGATTTCAAGGCTCATACTTATAATACTAAAGCCTCTTGTAAATTTGATTGGTTAGTCTTAGTTTATGCATTGTCACGGCTAAATCTATGAGATATGTCCCTTGACTTGATAAAGATATTGTTACGAGGATGATTGCACAAAAGAGGACCCTCTATCACAGGAAGCTTTCCGCACATTAGCCCTGCCACTGCCTTACTCAAAGCAGCATCACTCTAAGCTTGTTTGCTATATAACTAAGGAGTTAATGGACACTGAGAACCCACCGCAAGTCTTGCCCAATGGATATGTTTACAGCACTAAGGTTCCTGTTATTCAAGACATTCTTCTAGATGTTCCATGGATAAGCATATTTTATGAAGCTAATATTATTAATTATTTGGTGTTCTTTTGCAGGCTCTTGAAGAGATGGCGAAGAAGAATAATGGTAGAATCATCTGCCCGAGGACGGGTTTAGTTTACAACGACACAGAACTGGTCAAGGCATATATTTCATAAATCTATATACTTAAAAAGGTATTATTCATAGTTGAAAATGTCAATCTTGCCTTGGCTTCAAGCTACCATGGCTGTCTGATAGTAATGTTTTGGGAAATTACTCTGATGGGCTTCCTTTATTACGTCCATTCTTTTACTTGTGTTCCGGTGTTGACTTAAACTTGTACATATGTAAGATGTTTCAAACTGTCACTGGGATATAACGTAACCATGTGCATACATTGATTTGTATTTTTCATACTAATGAACTTGTCAGTGCCTTCATGGTTTGGAGGGATTTCATAGAGAAGAAAAAAAAGGTGAAATGAAGATGAGTCATGGATAGCTAAATGTGTCTATTCTTTTTAAGAGATTTTAAGGGCTGGGTTGCTTGTGCATGTGGGGATGGTGGCTGTACTGTGTCTAAAATTTTAGGGCTTGAATTATAATGAGTATAGTTTTTATTTTATAAATTGGTTTTGAAAGAATGAGTTAAGTCTAGTTTTTTAAAACATTAAATAAATTATTTTTGAAGTTATAAATTATTGAGTTTTTAAATTGGTAATTGTAAGATAAGTAGTTCATTACTATGAAGTAATTGCACTTAATTGTTTCTAGTTCACCAAATTATAATTAGAAGATGAGAACAACATTACGAAATTACCTTATAGATGTTAAGAAAAGAAAAATATGTTAAGTAAAGTACATTTTGGATTCTAAAAGTAATGTTTTGAAAAATACTTAAAACATTCTTTTCTTTTTTATGTTATTTCTTGAACACATTTTTTTATATATTTTTAATACTTTGGAGAATACTGAATGAAACATTAAATTCAGTAGTGTTCACAACATACCCTTTAGAAAATTTTAAAAAACCACAATGTGTTTTGTAAAGTATTTTTCTGAAGAAAAATATTCCAACAAATGTTTCATGAGAAAAGTAATGTATAATTGTTACTGACCATTATCGTTTGTGTAAATAAATGTCTGAAAACTTTTTGTTTAAATATTCATTGAAATGTAAGATACCCATTATGCAGTTAATACAAAATAATATAGATGTAGAAGAAGAAGACAGAAAATATAAAAGAGAATGAAAGATTCTAAGTGATGATGTTAATTTCAGATTCTTAAGATTCCAAAGAAAAGTGATAGATTGTGATCATTTGCAAACAATGAACCTAAATGAAAAAATGTGATCAATATGAATAAAAAATATCATTGTAAATTGGTTTAGTCAACGTGAGTAATTGAGATTCATTCATCTTTGAAAAATTAATAGTTAAACGGTGATTAAGATTTTCTAATAGGAATTAATTTTGTTATTAATGAGTTGGTTTAGTCAATGTGAGTAATTGACATTCTTTCATCTTTGAAAAATTAATAGTTAAACTGTGATGAAACCATGTTGACTTTCTAATAGAAATTAATTTTGTTATTAATACCTCATTAGTTAGGAGTAATTATAAGAAGGAAAGTAATATCATCTACTCCTTCCTTAAGTCATACACGAGAATAAATCGTTAATAAAAAATGTATACACGAGAATAAATCGTTAATAAAAAATGTATACACGAGAGTGAATTAAATCTAAAATATTATTTAGATTTAATTTTTTAATCTGTGTACTGTGAATATGCTATGAAATTAGCTTTTATAAAACTTGTTATAGTTAAAAATGAGTATTTTTATTTTTAGTATTTTATAACATAATACTACAAGAAAATCATCAAATAAATTTAAATTTAGAGAAAAAAAATAAAAAATAAAAAATCATTATTATCTAAATTAATTTTTATTATTAAAAAAAATTTAAAATAATATCAAATTTAGTCGTATGACTAATTATTTCTTATCTTTAAAATTATTTTTTATTTAATAATTTTTTACTATAGTAGAAGGAAGTAAGATCGAAAGGTATTTGTTTTA
Source organism: Phaseolus vulgaris (assembly GCF_051622355.1). NCBI lineage: Eukaryota > Viridiplantae > Streptophyta > Magnoliopsida > Fabales > Fabaceae > Phaseolus > Phaseolus vulgaris. Next base: position 913,583 of record NC_143504.1, read on the forward strand.
TTATGATTTATTGATTGATAAACGATTATTAACAAGTATCCCAAGGCTGTCTTCTATTCCAATTTTGATTATCCCAACTGTGATATAAACCATCTTCTCTTGCAGACCAGAAAATACGTTGATGTCCTTCTTCTGCACCAGGTATCGCACTCAACGTCACACACTCCTTCCATTTCAATAAACCACTATGCTTTTCCATATTCAGCAATTTGGTGTAAGCATTTTTATGAGAAATTTCCACTTCATTCTTCTGAAAATCTGCTACAAATATTAACTTTGTTGGGCTTTGAGGCAAATCGTTCATAATGATGATCGCCATAATGTTTATCTCTGGAAAAATGTTTGAGACATTTTGATGGGTCGATTCAAGAGAATCACCAGAAACTGAACTCTTCACATTCAAACACACTGCAACCAAAACCAAAACAAAAACACGAATTGAAATTGACATTTTTGCTTTCTCTACTTTTTGTGTGTGCTTCTCACTTAGGATTCTACTTCTATATATATATATTAAGAAATTCATTAAATAGCAATTAAAATTATTACAAAAAATAATTAATTATTATATTAATTAAGTTAGATATTAATTTAGAAACTGAAAAACTAGTTGTATTCCAAAGTAGTTTCTATTATTAATAAAAATTTATAAAATGACTTCTGAATTGGTATCTAAATTAATTCAGGATTTTAAGTACTAATAGAATAAAAAATGTGATCTTAAACTGGTTTTAATTAGTCTTTTAAAGATTAATTTAAAATAAAAATATTAGTAACTAAAATCTTGATAGTTAATAATTAGATACCAATTTAAAAATTATTTTACAAATTTTTATTAATAATACAAATTATTTTAGATATTAATAATTTTTTTAGTTTCTAGAATGATCTTTAATAATATAATGTGATAGTAATTAATTATTTTAATTTTTAAAATTAATTAGAATTTAATAATTTTCTTCTAGGAATTGTTGTTTGTGTTAACATTATTATGGCACTAAATGCAAAGTTAATGCTCGGTTCTCGAGACAAGTTTTATAAATGTAATATTCCTGCTATTAAAGAATTATATTAATTATTTTATTTTTAATTTTAAAAAAGAGTTTTTAACTATTATGATTAAGTTCATATTTTAAATATATATAGTATTTTATTTAGAGAAAGTTTTCACAAATTAAATATGACTAAATAAAATAAAAATAAATAATTATTTAAAAGAGCAAAAAATTAATAATAAAAAAGATAAGATAAGATCACATTTAATGTAATCATAAATTTTTTTAAAAATAAAATAAAACAAATTTTCACTTGTAAAAAGCTGAAGTGTAAGAGAAATTAAAATTTGTTAGCATAAAAACGTATTATTTATCAGCTTTAAATCTCTGAAACCAATATTTGAAAGATATTTGATCATGCACAATTAACTTTTTCTGAGTGTGTATTGAAGAATTCATACAATTATTAAATGTTGAAAAAATGAAAGATATACGAGAATATGGTGCAACTTTACAAATTGATTAGAAAATCAGAGATCAGCATAACAGAGTAGGTCAAATTACAAATAGTTATGATATATAGGTTAAATGACTTAAATCATATTTTACAAAAAAAACTCTCATATTCTAACATTTATAAACACTAGAATGTATTATAATTATTTTTTATGTCACTTAAATTTATTATATATATATATTTATTTTGTTCTAGACTAGAGTATGGACGATTTCAAACTCAAAACATTCAGTGTAGTTAAGAATAAGTGTACTCCTAGTTGAGTGTGTCTTCTTGTGTATTCTCGATCTATACTCTTTTGTATCTGACCTTGTTGCCTCCTACTTAAGACTAATTATTTAAAATCTCCAGATTTATACTGATATGACATCAAATGTACTTAAATACGAGTATCGATAAACACTACTTATACACAAAATTGAATTCGACCCATGACAATATATATTAGTTACATTTGTTTTACATTATGTTTAATTGAAAGTGCGTAATCCCAAAAAATCAATACATTATATATAAACTCTAAATCATAAACCCTAAAGTAACGATAACATATGAAATATTTTAGACAAAAGTTCAAATGAGAAAAATGAAAATGAGCAACTTATATTGATTTGTGAGAGAGAACTACAATTTGGACTAAGGTGTTTATTGTGACAACTATTTGAAGTACTAAGACTTATTGAAAGATAAAAAAAAAGTGTTAACAAGGACCCCAAAGTTCCTTTTTATCCCAACTTCTACCATCCCAACTGTGATATAACCCATCTTCTCTAACAGACCAAAGAATCCGTTGATGCCCTTGTTCTAAACTTGGAATCACACTGAACTCTGCACACTGCTTCCATCTCAACCCACCAGTGTGGTTATCTGTGTTCAACAATCTTGTGTAAGGAGTTCCACGAGGAATCTCAACTTCATTCTTCTGAAAATCAGCAAAAAGTATTAGTTTTGTTGGACTTGGAGGCAAATCGTTCGAAACAGAGATGCCCAAAATGTTTATATCTATGGGAATCTTTGACTCTGTTCCACACACTAAACTGCTCAAATTCAAACACACTGCAACCAAAACCAAACCAGAAACTACTGAAACTGACATTTTGCTTTCTCTACTCTTTCTGTGCTCTCTTACTTGGAATTCTACTTCTATTTATAGACATTATTGTGGGTGTAACATCATTATCTTGTTACTAAGTGCAAATGTACCGTTCTCGTACACATTTATGTTGAGTAGTTGAGGCAAATTTTACGTTATCTACTTTTGTTTATTTCAGAATAATAACTGTTGTTTTCCCTATCTTCTCATTTATTGATTTTGTATATTTGCCATGTCAAAACTTCAGGAATAATAAACTATCTAAAAAAAATTACGACTTCACAACTTTAATTCTCGTATTACTCACAAATTTGAAATTGTGTCGGTTTTCTGAAAGCAAAAGTTAGACGAGTTATGAACTACAAAAATTCATTTTATTTACTTCATTTAGTAAAAACTTCAAAAAATATAAATTATTTTACATTATTCAAACATGTTCTGTTGTTTAAAATAGGAATTTCATATATTATGATTGAATTGGAGTTTTTAAAGTGGATCAAAGTCTATGAATCAATCCCATCCTTGGCTAAAAATAATTATAAATTTTAGTACGATTTTAAATAATAACCAAATTCGCTAACTCGTAATAAATGAATTAAACAATAAATACTTGGACGCAAACTAACACAAATTTAAAAATAGGATATTTTATGTTGAATAATAATTCGTATTGTTATGATTTTTTTTTGGATATTTTTAAGTTTAAAATGATTTTGTATTGTATTTGACTATTTGGAGTTCAAATTTTAAGCTGAATATATTGAATTCATTTTTAAAACTATTTAGATTTTATTTGAATGTTATTTATAATTATTATTCGATAGGCATGTTAATATGATATTTATAACTATCATTTATATATATATATATATATATATATTATTATATCGAAGGTCCATAATGAAATTATCAACCACTAGAACTATGACTAGGAAAATACAAGAAGAATGAGACTTAGTTGAACTCAATAAGGTCAAACTCTTATCATCTTGGATAAAGTTTTAATTTGTACAAATGTATAGAGTAGGTTAGGTTTTGTTTGGACTTGTATTATTAATTTGGGTCTAGTAAAATATGTTTTTGAACTTGTATTAGGGTTAATGTAGACTAAGGTTGGATTTAGGATTTAGGCCTAATTTATTATATTTTTAAATTTATAACTCAGAAAATTATGTTTATAACACTTTTCAATGTTCCAACAATGTAATAAAAAAAATTTACAAAATTTGAGTTAACTCAAATCTATAAAAAAAAGTTATTATTTAAATATTTTTAAAGATAAGGATAAATTTGTAATATTATATTTTACATTTTGAAAAAAAAAATCAAAATTTTATCACAATCGTCACAACACTCACAAACATACATCAATCCAAATACATTCACTTTTTTCAAACTTTTCTCTCAAAATCTCACACATTCATTCTCTCAAATCTCAGTACATTTTCTCTCAAATCCAAACACACCCATAAAGATGAAAAAAAATTTAATATAAAACTTGACCAAGTGTATAAGTATTGCTAAATAAACTATACACATTTAATAATAAAGTTAAGAAAAATTAATGTATCTTGAAACTTCAAAACATACTCATACAAGTGGAAATAGTACATTAATAATATTTTAAATATTTACAATTTCATATCAACCTACTGATGATATCTTTATGTAAGAATAACATTTATCATCACTAACTTATAGTGCTAGCAAATTAACGAATTTAGATTTGTTATTTCATAACCAATTTATCAAACGCTCTTAATCTAGAAAGTTGGTTTATTATTATAGGGCTTCATCATATCCCATATACCATCCCATTTGAGTATTTAAAAAATAACAAAATTATTATTTTGTCTCTCATGAATTAAAGATGAATAATTAATTAAAGATGAATAATTAATCGGGACAGTTAAAATTTAGATTAAGCAATTTTACATCAGTAAAAAACAATAAATAAATATAGATCATAGGTGACTCAACCTTCATACAAAAGAAAAAGAAAAAAAATAAGAAAGGACTTCACGTTTCAATCTAAACCAAGCCATCAACTAAAGCTACCAATCAGTCCTTATCCCAATCAAAACACAACTACGAAAATTCAACCATGAGAATCGCACGCCAAAGTGTGTACCAACACCACAAACACCAAGAATCAAAATCATAAACAAAATCACTAAACCTCCTTACAAAGATCACACCAGTTATACATCCCAATCATTCAACATAAAAGAAGAAATAGAGATATGTAAATGTGTCAATTTGACATTTATTTGATTTGATATGATTTATTGATTCATATATGATGGTTAACAAGTATTCCAAAATTCCCTTTTATCCCAATTTGTAGTGTCCCAACTATGATATAAACCATCTTCTCTTACAGACCAATAAATACGTTGATGTCCCTTTTCTAAACTAGGTATAACACTGAACGTTGCACACTCCTTCCATCTCAATCCACCAGTGTGATTTTCCATATTCAGCAACTTTATGTAACGATTCCCATTCCCAGGACGAATTTCTACTTGACTCTTCTGAAAATCTGCAAAAAAGAACAATTTTGTTGGGCCTGGAGGCAAATCGTTGGAAATGGAGATTCCCAAAACGTTTATGGTTGGAGAAATGTTTGAGTCATTTTTATAGGTGGATGCAAGATGTACTGGTAGGCACCGGACGAACGCGCGTGGCCGACCGGCCTTATACACTAAATGGAAACGAACGCACGTGGCCGACCGGCCGTATACACACTAAATGTAAGGGCATTTATGTGACAAGCTAAGGTGGTTAAGATACACCTCCGAAGAATAAGGAATATGCGTTTAGAGAAGATATGTTCCCCGGGTATTCCGGAGCACGACTGACAAGACATATCCATAACCACCCTGAGCCCAAGGGATAGAAAGCCCATTAGGCAATCCTATAAATACTGTGCTCAAGCCAGAGAAATGTACGTTTTCATTCACTTACGAAACTGCGCTTAGAATCTCATACTTACTTGAGCGTCGGAGTGCCTTCGCAGGTACCCTCCCCCGCCCGACCGAAGTTGATAGCACGAAGGGACGACCGACCAAAGGAGACAGCAAGAAAGGACAATCGACCAGAGGAGAAGAAGATCAACACGTCAGCAATTACACCACGTCAACCGACCGTGCCTGGGCCCCATCTCTCCACTCAGGTACAATTGGCGCCCACCGTGGGGCCGAGGCAAATCTTCAATTTTTGAAGCTATAATGGTTGCGACAAGAAACAACAACAACGCTATGGCAGAACAGATGACTATGATTCAAATCCTCCAAGCTCAGATGGAGGAACTGCGACAAAAGGGGATGGAAGACCATCGTCAACATGAAGAAGATAGACGCCTCCAAGAAGAAGATAGACGCCGCCAAGAAGAAGAAATCGCCTTATTAAGAGCGCAGAATGCACGACTCCAACAACAGGTCGATAATCCCGAACGAGAAGGCCAATCCCATATGGCCGACCGAACCGCCTCTCGCATACCTACACCTGCCAATACCAATCCTGCTTCCAGAGCTGAAACAGTCGAAAGAAAGTCAAGGAAAAGGGGTCATCCTTTTACAGACGAAATTATCACCACTCCACTTCCTGACAAATGGAGAGGCCTCGTCATTAAACTCTATGACGGCTCGACCGACCCGGACGAACACTTAAATGTCTACAAGACGCAAATGACTTTGTATACCACAGATAACAATGTGTGGTGTAAAGTATTTCCCACGTCGCTCCAGGGAGAACCTCTTACCTGGTTCACAGAGCTGCCTCCAAACTCCATTAACGATTTTGACACCCTAGCCGCAAAATTCTCCACTCAATATGCCACTAGCCGACCGCATCACATGTCCTCCATGTCTCTCCTAGCGGTACAACAAGAAAAAGGTGAATCTCTTAGAACCTTTCTAGATAGGTTCAACAAAGCATGCATGAACATCCGAGGGCTCAAACAAGAGGTTGCATTGCACCATTTGGTCTCGGCCATCCGACCGAGCCGTTTCACTGAAAGTCTCATCAAGAAACCACCTCAAGACATGGAGGACCTTCGAACTCGAGCAACCAAATTCATGCAAATCGAAGAACACATTGATTACCATCAACGGTTCAAAGCTGTCGGATTCGGAGCCCTTAAAGACCAAACCCAAAGTAAAGAAAGAGAAGTCGAAACCGAACGAACCGTCCGAACCACTCTGAGGTCCGACCGGAATAGGGGAGGCCGAATCCCCAGGTTTAACAGTTACACCCCTTTAACTGTGCCGAGGGGACGAGCCCTAGATGAAGCACTACAAACGGACCTAATCCCGACATTGAAGCAGTATCAAACACCACCGAATGCAGATACTGCTAAGCGTTGTCAATACCATCAGAATTTCGGTCACACGACCGAAGGATGTCAAGCTTTGAAGGATAAAATTGAAGAACTCATCCAAGCTGGCCATTTACGGCAGTTCGTCAAGAGGACAAGGAGTTCAAGATCCCCACCACGGAATACTGACCGTCCTTCCCGTGGTGTCGACCGGTCGTACCGTAACGATTACAAACGCCACACTGACCGTAGCCAGACTTCGCGAAAACGCAGCGAAAGCCCCGTTCGGCGTATACGCCCCCGTAGCACAAGTCCCGACCGAAACGCCCGACCTCGCCAACGAGTCCGCGAAGTCATCAACATGATTGCTGGACCCGTTAACTTGGGCGAACCGAACCACGAAACAAATTACATAGCTGGAGGATTTGCCGGTGGCGGGTGCTCAAATTCCGCCCGAAAGAAACATCTTCGTGACATCCAGTCCGCTCATGCTACCACGAGGAGGCGTCCACATATACCTCCGATTACTTTCACTGACGAAGACTTTACAGCCATAGATCCAGCCCAGGACGACCCCATGGTCATCACTGTAGAAATTGACAAGTTCGCAATTGCCAAGACTTTGGTAGATCAGGGTAGCTCGGTCGACATACTGTATTGGGACATTTTCAAGAAAATGCGCATCCCAGAAGCACATATTCAGCCCTATAACGAACAAATTGTAGGGTTCTCAGGTGAACGGGTCGATACTAAGGGGTACATAGACTTGTACACAACCTTTGGTGAGGAAGACGGCCTCCATAAAACAATAAACGTACGATACCTCCTGGTTAACGCACAAACTTCCTACAACATCCTGCTCGGTCGTCCGTCCATTAACAGATTAAAAGCCATTGTGTCCACTCCACACTTAGCCATGAAATTCCCCTCGGCTAACAACGACATTGCAACCATCCATGTCGATCAAAAAACCGCTAGGGAATGCTATGTAGCAAGTTTGAAAAGTGAGCCAACTCGACGACTCTATACAACCAATACGGACGACCGAGTCCCGCAAAAACGAGGACGTTCCCCCACACGGCGTTCCGGACGACACATGTCCCGTCGTCAAATGATAGCCCTTGTTGACCTCGACCCTCGCATGGACGATCCCCGTATGGAAGCAGGAGAAGACTTGCATCCATTCCCGCTTCGCGATGATTGCCACACTACGCACATCGGTACTTCGCTGAAACCGGACGACCGAATGGCCATCGGGACGACACTTGTTAAAAATTCCGATCTTTTCGCCTGGACGGCCGCTGATATGCCTGGCGTAGACCCACAGGTTATCACTCACCGATTATCACTGTATAGAGAAGCTAAACCAATAGCTCAAAAGAAAAGACATATAGGCGAGGAACGACGTCAAGCCGCACGTGAGGAAGCCGACAAATTGTTACAGGCTGGATTCATTCGGAAGGCCCATTACACCACATGGCTAGCCAACGTGGTTATGGTGAAGAAAACGAACGGAAAATGGCGTATGTGTGTTGACTACACAGACCTCAATAAAGCTTGCCCAAAAGACTCGTATCCTCTGCCTACCATTGATCGTCTCGTCGACGGTGCAGCCGGGCATCACATCCTCAGCTTCCTTGATGCCTACTCTGGCTATAATCAAATCCAAATGCACCCGGCCGACCGGAAGAAGACGGCCTTCATGACTGATTCCGGCAATTTCTACTATGAAGTAATGCCCTTCGGACTCAAAAATGCCGGAGCCACTTATCAAAGACTAATGGACCACGTATTCCACGACATGATTGGTAGGAATGTTGAAGTCTATGTCGATGACATCGTCGTCAAGTCCGACTCATGCAAACAACATATTGCCGACCTAAAAGAAGTTTTTCAGGCCCTCCGCCAACACCAGATGCGACTCAATCCGGACAAGTGTGCGTTCGGCGTCGAAGGGGGGAAGTTCTTAGGTTTTATGCTAACTCATAGAGGCATAGAAGCTAACCCCGAGAAGTGCAAAGCTATCTCCGAAATGCGAAGTCCCAACTCCATTCAGGAAATTCAGAGACTTATCGGCCGACTCACCGCACTATCCAGATTTGTTCCTAAACTCGCCGAACGAACGAGGCCAATCGTCCGACTACTGAAAAAAGCATTCCGCTTCGAGTGGTCGACCGAATGTGAGGAAATTTTCCTCGAATTGAAAACCTTTTTATCAACCCCGCCGGTCATCCAGAAACCGGACGCACGAGAACCCATCATAGTCTACCTCGCCGTTTCACACGAAGCCGTCAGCTCAGTCTTAGTGCAAGAAATTAATTTTGAAGAACGGCCGGTTTACTTCGTCAGCCGCGCCCTTCATGGCGCCGAAATTCGATACCAGACGATCGAAAAGGTAGTCATGGCCCTCATCATTACCGCCCGACGAATGCGTATGTATTTTCAGAATCATCGGATTATTGTTCGGACAAATTACCCTATTATAAAGATCCTCACTAAGCCAGATTTAGCCGGACGAATGATCGGTTGGACGATCGAACTATCCGAATTCCATATTCAGTACCAACCACGCGGAGCGATCAAGTCGCAAGCTCTCGCCGACTTCGCAGCTGAACTCACTACTTCTTCAGCCGAGACCGAACATTCATCATGGATCTTATATGTTGATGGCTCCTCGAACGAGAGGTCGTGCGGCGCTGGAGTTGTTTTGGAAGGCCCCGGCGAGATTGTCATCGAGCAAGCCCTCAAATTCGACTTCAAAGCTTCAAACAATCAGGCCGAATATGAAGCCATATTAGCCGGTCTACGTCTCGCTCAAGAATTAGAAATCACTAAGTTAATTTGCAAAAGTGATTCCCGGCTTGTCATCGGTCAGCTTAACGACGAATATGAAGTCCGAGAAAGCTTTTTACAGCGATATTATCACTTAGTCAAATAGTCGATGAGCACCTTTTCTGAAATTTCTATGCAGCACGTTCGACGCGATCACAATACCCGCGCGGACGCCTTGTCCCGGTTAGCAACCACGAAGTGTAAAGGAATGCATCGGTCGGTCATCCATGTTACGCTTCCACGCCCAAGCATCGACCTACAGGAATGCCTGACGACCGACACGGAATCTACTTGGATTACCCCAATCAAGCAATATTTACTCGACGGCACATGTAGTCCTCTCGGCGAAAAAACCATGAAGCTGCAGGCCGCCCGTTTTGTCTTAATCGGCGACGACCTTTATCGCCGAGGTTATACCCAACCACTCCTTAAATGTTTGACACCAGACCAAGCTTCCTATGTCATCCAAGAGTTGCACGAAGGAATTTGCGGAACTCACTCCGGCGCACGGACAATGGCTGCCAAAGTATTCCGGGCTGGATACTACTGGCCGACCGTCCAGGGTGACTGCACCAATTTCGTACAAAAATGTCTTAAATGCCAAGAGTTTGGCACTTTGTCCCATCAAAAGCCTGAGGAACTCCATTTTATGTTATCACCTTGGCCGTTCGTCCAATGGGGTATGGACATCATTGGTCCTTTCGCCCCCGGTAAAGGCCAGTGTAAATTCTTACTAGTCGGCATTGATTACTTCACCAAGTGGATCGAAGCCGAGCCCCTGACTGCAATCACCGCCCGCAATGTTCAAAATTTTGTATGGAAAAATATCGTTTGCCGCTTCGGGCTTCCACAAATCATCATCACCGATAACGGTCGGCAATTCACCGACCGAACGTTAGCTGAATTTTACGAGAAGCTCCACATCAAACACATCGCTAGTTCAGTCGAACATCCGCAAACAAACGGACAGGCAGAAGCTGGAAACAAAGTTATTTTGAACGAACTGAAGAAACGTCTCGGCCCAGCAAAGGGCAACTGGACTGAAGAACTCTTAGAAGTATTATGGGCATATCGCTGTACTCCTCAGACGACTACACAAGAAACGCCGTACAGCCTAACGTATGGCACCGAAGCTATGATCCCCGTCGAGATTGGCGAACCCTCTCTCCGCCGGCAAACCCTTGATCTTGATCTAAACAAGGAAAGCCTCTCGGTCGGTCTCGATCTCATCAACGAACTCCGGAACAAGTGTAGAATTAGAGAAGAAGCATGCAAAATTCGGGCGGCCAGACGATACAACTCCAAAGTTAAACCAAGATTGTTCCACAAAGGCGACTTAGTATGGCGAATGCGGAGCAGCGCACGGAAGGAAGGAGGCAAGTTCTCCAACAATTGGGAAGGACCTTTCCGCATAGCTGATACGGCAGCCGGTGGAGCCTATTATTTAGAATATTTATCTGGGAAGGAAATACCGAGAACGTGGAATGCCACACATCTCAAATTTTATTACAGTTGAACTTTAATAATAAAAGTGCACTCTTTCCTCGCTCAGTCGGTTTTTCCCTAAGGAGGGTTTACGACCGGGAAGGTTTTAACGAGGCACTAAATTAAAATCCACATCTCCTAGTCCTTTACTCAATTCATATCTCGTTCGGCATCAGACGTTATCGGATTTATATATACCTCGCTCGGCATCAGAATTATTACTTTTTACGTAGTCAGAATTTTATATGCCTCGTTCGGCATCAGAATTATTACTTTAACGTAATAATAATTATTTATGCCTCGTTCGGCATCAGAATTTATCGGATTTATATATGCCTCGTTCGGCATCTGAATTATTACCTCAACGTAATCAGAATTATTTATGCCACGTTCGGCATCAGAATTATTTACTCAATCTTATGCCTCGTTCGACATCTGAATTATTACCTTAACGTAATCAGAATTATTATGCCACGTTCGGCATCCGAATTATTTACTCAATCTTATGCCTCATTCGGCATCTGAATTATTACCTTAACATAATCAGACTTTTTTCTGCCACGTTCGGCATCAGAATTATTCACTCATTTATGCCTCGTTCGGCATCAGAATTATTCACTTATTTATGCCTCGTTCGGCATCAGAATTATATTATTACCTCAACGTAATCATAATTATTATGCCACGTTCGGCATCCGAATTATTTACTCAATCTTATGCCTCGTTCGGCATCTGAATTATTACCTTAACGTAATCAGACTTTTTTATGCCACGTTCGGCATCAGAATTATTCACTTATTTATGCCTCGTTCGGCATCAGAATTATTCACTTATTTATGCCTCGTTCGGCATCAGAATTATCTTATTACTAATGTAATCAGAATTATTTATGCCTCGTCCGGCATCAGAATTATCTTATTACTTTAATGTAATCAGAATTATTTATGCAAGTGTGCATTACCCACATGTCGGGTCCAGCAATTTTCTATGCCACATTGTTCATTAACTCTTCAAAAGAGGCGTCAGGCTGTGGGCCAGGGGTCTCCCCCTCGGCCTCCTCATTTAAATTATCATCGGGGTTGATCGGCACCAGCTTTCCATCAACTATTATTTTTTCTGTCGTAATGGTCGTCCTCCAGGGGTGCTCCATGCAGGCAGGCCGCTTGTCCGATGCCTAACCGAAAATATTCTTCGCTAATGCGCACGTCCCGTCATTCCGTTAAATTTAATGTCTGACAACTCGAAAGGCACAACAATTATTACGACTCTTCGGCTTTTATTCACCTTGAGCCTGGGGGGCAAGTGTACTGGTAGGCACCGGACGAACGCGCGTGGCCGACCGGCCTTATACACTAAATGGAAACGAACGCACGTGGCCGACCGGCCGTATACACACTAAATGTAAGGGCATTTATGTGACAAGCTAAGGTGGTTAAGATACACCTCCGAAGAATAAGGAATATGCGTTTAGAGAAGATATGTTCCCCGGGTATTCCGGAGCACGACTGACAAGACATATCCATAACCACCCTGAGCCCAAGGGATAGAAAGCCCATTAGGCAATCCTATAAATACTGTGCTCAAGCCAGAGAAAGGTACGTTTTCATTCACTTACGAAACTGCGCTTAGAATCTCATACTTACTTGAGCGTCGGAGTGCCTTCGCAGGTACCCTCCCCCGCCCGACCGAAGTTGATAGCACGAAGGGACGACCGACCAAAGGAGACAGCAAGAAAGGACAATCGACCAGAGGAGAAGAAGATCAACACGTCAGCAATTACACCACGTCAACCGACCGTGCCTGGGCCCCATCTCTCCACTCAGGTACACAAGAGAATTAGCAGAGACTGAACTCTTCACATTCAAACACATTGCAACCAAAACCAAAAGGGAAACACAGATTGAAATTGACATTTTTTTTGCTTTCTCTACTCTTTTTTTTGTGTTCTTTCACTTAGGATTTCTAATTCTATTTATACATGAATGTGTCTGTGTAGTTGTGTTTCATTAAGCACATTTAATCAATCAAGGGTGTTTCTTATTGCACCCATCATTTTCGAAACACCATTATACCCCTTTTAAAAATGATTTATAGATTATTCTTTATTACGAAGTGGACTTTAAGCCTAACTCAACTCCATAAAACCGGCTCATAGGGTTGAGGTTTGCACCCACTTATATATAATGAAAAACTCTAATCTCTAGTCGATGTGGGATCTCCAACATTTTTTCCGATATATTTCCGGAACATACTTTTCGACATATTCCAGATTTACCATTCTAAAAATAAATAAAAAATATGTTCTGAAAATGTTATTCTGAAATGATTTTTTGTCTATTGAATTTCTTATTTTAGAAACATTCTTTGTTTACGAAACTTCAATCCTACAAATACTTTTTGCTTACGCAATCTCTATTCCATAATCACTAAAAAATTATCAAAGAAATATAGGGGTGCAAAAGAAAAATGTAAAGATATAGAAAGAAACAAGTTCTTCAGTCAAATACTTACATTGATTTCTTTGGTTTATTAATTGTTAACCGTTTCCAATAACATGCATTAACTTTTGTCATAATTAGTAACGGATTCTTGATGTCATTCTCTTCTAATATATACAAAAACCTATTTAATGAATAGTATAATTTAAGTGTAATTTATGGTATGTTCTTTATAAAGAGAATGTGGAGTAGTTCTCTAAGATAGAGACACTGATATATATGTATGTATACATTAAATCTTTAGTTTACTTTTATGTGTAAATTGTAAAATTGTTATATTACTTATTTAACTCTATTTTGTTATTTAGTCACAACACTGAATTCTTTCTATACGTGTGAAATTTAAAAATATTATAATATAAAAAGCTAAATTAAAAATGTGTCATGTATATGTATATGTCAACATAATTAAGAAAGTGTAAAATATAACTAATTCTCTATGTTTGGTATTGATACAAAAATATGAAATTACAGAAATAATAAGCAAACAAAAGAAAATAAAGTTATGACTCTAGAATTTTTAATTTGGAAAACCTCATAAAAGAAGTAAAAACTCGCAATCCGAAAATGTTTACACTATTAAAATAGGATTACAATATTTTTTTCTCTCACCCTACGAGAATTACACTTAATCTCACCTAATGTAATACAATATCTCTCTAACTTCTCACTAGGATTTTTAATCTCACAATAGGATGGATATCAACTATCTCATTAATTTTGTAAAGAAGGAAGGATGACCAATCATTCACATGGATAAAACCAATCGACAACGATATCTTTTATTCAATGAATCATATTTTTCGTTTTAGGTTAATTGTTTGCAATTTCACGTATAAATCACAATCTATTAATCTTTTGTTTTTTGAAATTCTAAGAATATGAAATGCATCACCCCTAAGGATCTTTCGTTCTCTTCGGTGTCTTCTTCTTCTACATCTAGTTTCTATTGTTTTGTGATTCATTATACAACATTTAAGTCAATGCTTAAAAAACTAAATAATATTATATATATATATATATATATATATATTTAAATAAGAATATTTCAAAATGAAAGCACTATTTAATATAAAGATAATTTATACAATAAACTTTGCAATGCAAGAAGAAGTAGCAATCAATAGGAAAACTTGGTAAAATAATAACTAGCTTTACTTTATTGAAAAGAAAGAACTAGAAGAAATATTTCAACAATGATTGAATGTCCAACTTTTCTTTTTCTGCCATGAATTATTATCCCAACTATGATAAAGACCATCTTCTTTTATATTCCAAAAGATCTTTTGATGACCTGCTTCTGCACTTGGATCATATGCTAAGAAAGAAATGCAATTTCTATCCCAATACATCGCACCAGCTTTAATACCATTCATTTTGTCAAGTATAACATAAGTTTGACCAGGTGTCAAATAAACTCCCTTTATTAGGTTATTGTAGAAGAAGATCACATTTTTGTTGTTACGAGCCATAACATTGTGAAAGGAAAGAACAAGTATGTTAATGTCTATGTGAGATGATTCAGGTTCTTCAAAATGGGTAGATGGAAGGAAATTGGTTGAAGTTGAAAGAGACTCCAAATCAGCAGATGCAAAACTTAAGCCATTTATCAAAAACATGGTGAGAAGAACCATGAGAGATGCATAAATTGATCTACACATTGTGTTTCTGTGGTTTTTCTTACTTCTCCAATGGATCAATAGTATTATTACTCTATTTCAGTTGTATTCTTCACTCTCCTTCACCCAATGCTACTTATATACACCAAGTTCTTAAAATTTTTGGAAAAGAAAATGATAGTTTGACAACTCTTGAAGTTGTATACAATTTTTGATGTGATAGGTTTATAAATAAATATATATAATAAAGGATAAATTTGTACTTAAATTATATGAAAAAATATTAAAATAATAGTATTAGAAGTTGTAATGGGACTGTATAAAATATTGGGGTTGTCAATGTATCGTTATCTTATAATTATTTATGTTTGTCTTTTCTTCTAAAAGTGAACCGAACAGGTTGTAATTATTATTTATAATAATTTGAAACGTAATCATTATATAACAACAAAATTTAGAGACAAAAAATAATTAGTCATTATGTTAATTCAATTAGATATTATTTTATAAATTAAAAAACTATTAATATTTAAAATGGTTTCTATTATTAATAAAAAATTATAAATTAGTTTATAAATTTGGTTGAACCAGAAGCAATCAGTGGGAAATGGAGATTCCCATAACGTTTATGGCTGGAGAAATGTTTGAGTCATTCTTATGGGTGGATGCAAGAGAATTAGCAGAGACTGAACCCTTCAAATTCAAACACACTGCAACCAAAACCAAAGGGGAAACACAGATTGAAATCCATATTTTTTTGCTTTCTCTACTCTTTTTTTTTTGTGTTCTTTCACTTAGGATTCTTCTTCTATTTATACATGAATGTGCCTGTGTAGTTAGTTGGGTTTCATTCCGCAATGGTGTTTTTCCCTCATCCATTACAAGAAAATCATGAAATAGAAACCAATTTTTAGACACCAAAATAATTAGTTGCAATAGTAACTAAATTAGAGTCAATTTTAGAAACTATAAAAAAATTGGTTTCTAAATTAGTTTTTATTATTGTTAAATAGTTTTTAAATTGGTATCTAATTAGTAACTAAAGTTTTAACTACCAATTATTTAGTTTCTAAATTTGGTCTCTAAAACTTTGGTTGCTAATTAGATACCAATTTTGAAACTATTTAACAATAATAGAAACTAATTTATAAATCAATTTTTTTTTTAGTTTCTAAAATTTTCTCTAATTTAGTTACTATGACAACTAATTATTTTGGTCTCTAAAAATTGATTTTTATTTCATAATTGTCTTGTAGTGATTATTTTCTGAAAATATCATTTTACTCATTTTAAAAATGATTTCTGGATTATTCTTTTCAGAATATTTTCAAAACATATTTTTATGAATTCTAGATTTATTATTTTAGAAATAAAAAAAATGTATTTCAAAAATGATATTCTGGAATGAATTTTTTCATTATGGAGTTCTTATTTGAGAAACATCCTTTGTTTACGAAATTCTTATTCTGAAAATACTTTTTCTTATAAAAACTTTATTCCAAATCACCCCCAAA
This sequence comes from Phaseolus vulgaris, assembly GCF_051622355.1. Lineage (NCBI taxonomy): Eukaryota > Viridiplantae > Streptophyta > Magnoliopsida > Fabales > Fabaceae > Phaseolus > Phaseolus vulgaris. Next base: position 930,454 of record NC_143504.1, read on the forward strand.
TAATAAGGATAATTTTAATATTTAAAAAAATATAAAGATGCAAATATAAATATACAGAAAGAAACAAGTTCAGTCAAATACTTACACTGATTTCTTTGGTTTATTAATTGTTAACCGTTTCCAATAACTTTCACTAACTTTTGTCATAATTAGTAACGGATTCTTGATGTCATTCTCTTCGAATATATACAAAAACCTATTTAAAAATGAAAGTGTAATTTATGGTATGTTCTTTAAAGAGAGAATGTGCAGTAGTTCTTTAAGATAGAGACAGTGATATATGTATGTATACTTTAAATCATTTGTTTACTTCTATGTGTTAACTGTAAAAATGTTACATTACTTATTTTAACTCTATTTTGTTATTTAGTCACAACACTGAATATTATAATATAAAAAGTTAAATTAAAAATGTGTTATATATATCTCCAACTGAATTAAGAATGTATGAAAATATAACAATATCATCGTTAGAAAAATAAAAACTAATTTTCCCTCTTTGGTATAAATACAAAATGGGTACTTGCGGAAGTAAAATGTAAAAAAATGATAAAAATAGAGTTATGATTTCGATAATTTTTAATGTGAGAAAACTTCATCAACTTGAGAAGTGAAAACTTATTGAACCTAGTCGAGAAAATGTGTTTCACTATTAACATAGGATAACACTCAATCTCATCCAACAAGGATGTAATACAATATTTATCTAACATCTCACTAGGATTTATAATCTCACACCAGAGTGAATATCAACTCTCTCATTTACTCTTTATGTTGCTCTTCTTGTTTACTCATGTTTAATTTTGAAAAAGATTTTTAAAAACTAATTTCATAACATATTCTTAGAACTCATATTAAAAAATTAAATACAAACAATATTTTAGTTTTAATTCACTCTTATGGTTGGAGATCCCACATCGACTAGAGATTAGAGTCTTTCATAGTATATAAGTGGGTGCAAACCTCACCTTATTGAGTCGGTTTTATGGGGTTGAGTTAGGCTTAAAGTTCACTTCGTAATATGGTATCAGAGTCATTTCGAGTCTATCGTGTCACCCACTATCGGAAGAAGTAGATGAGATCACTTTTCATCTTATAATTACTCCTAATTAATGAGGTATTAATAACTAAATTAATTTCTATTAGAAAGTAAGCATGGTTTGATCACCATTTAACCATTAATTTTGTGAAGATGAAAGGATGACGAATCATTTACATTGGCTAAATCAATTGACAACGACATCTTTTATTCATGTGGATCATATTTTTCATTTTCGGTTAATTGTTTGCAATTTCACATATAAATCACAATCTATTAATCTTTTGTTGTTGAAATTCTAAGAATACGAAATGCATCATCACTAAGAATCTTTCATTCTCTTATGTATTTTCTTGTCTTCTTCTTCTACATCTAGTTTCTATTATTTTGTGATGATACACCATTTAAGCAAATGTTTCAAAAACTAAATAATATTATATATATATATACTTATTTAAATAAGAATATTTCAAAATGAAAGCATTATTTAATATAAAGATAATTTATGCAATAAACTTTGCAATGCAAGAAGAAGTAGCAATCAATAGGAAAACTTGGTAGAATAATAACTAACTATTCTTTATTGAAAAGAAAGAAATAGAAGAAATATTTCAACAATGATTGAATGTCCAACTTTTCTTTTTCTGCCATGAATTATTATCCCAACTATGATAAAGACCATCTTCTTTAATATTCCAAAAAATCTTTTGATGGCCTGCTTCTGCATTTGGATCATATGCCAAGAAAGAAATGCAATTTCCATCCCAATACATCACAGCAGATTTAGCATCATTCACATTGTCAAGTTTAACATAACTTTGACCAGGTGTCAAATAAACTCCATCTTTTTGGTTATTGTAGTACAAATCAACATTTTTGTTGTTACGAGCCATAATATTGTGAAAGGAAAGAGCAAGTATGTTAATATCTATGTGAGATGATTTTGGTTCTTCAAAATGGTTAAATGGAAGGGAATTGGTTGAATTTGAAAGAGACTCAAAATCAGCAGATGCAAAACTCAACACATTCATCAAACACATGGTGAGAAGAACAATGAGAGATGCATAAATTGATCTACACATTGTGTTGTTTCTGTGGTTTTTCTTACTTCTCCAATGGATCAATAGAACTCTATTTCACTTGTATTCTTCACTCTCCTTCACCCAATGCTCCTTATATACACCAAGTTCTTCCAATTTCGAAAAGAAAAATGATAGTTTGACAACTCTTAAAGTTGTATACAATCCTTGATGTGATAGGTTTAAAAATAAATATATATAATAATGGATAAATTTGTACTTAAATGATATGAAATTTTTTTTAAATAACAGTATTAGAAATTGTAATAGGACTGTATAAAATATTGGGATTGTCAATGTATCATTATCCTATAATTATTTATGTTTGTCTTTTCTTCCAATAGAGAACCAAAAGAACAGGTTGTAATTATTATTTATAATAATTTGAAATGTAATCATTATATAACAACAAAATTTAGAAACAAAAAATAATTAGTCATTATATTAGTTCAATTAGATATTATTTTATAAATTAAAAAACTATTAATATTTAGAGTGGTTTCTATTATTAATAAAAAATTATAAATTAATTTATATATTGGTATCTATATTAGCTACTAAGATTTCAACTATTAATATTTAAAATTATAAATTAGTATTTAAAAATCTAATAAAGACTAAAGTAGAATGTAAAGTAATTAGTAACTAAAACCTTATTAACGAACCTTTATAAGTTTTTATTAATAATATAAATTATTTTACACACCAATATTTTTTTTAGTTTATAAAATGGTCTCTACTTAAATCAATATAACAATTAATTATTTTGGTATCTAAACTTAATTTTTATTTAATGATTTTTTAACCATATTTTATATATATATATATATATATATATATATTGTTTTATCTGTTAAAACATTAAATTTCACTCAATCAAATTAAATAGATTAAATAAGATAGATCTTTCATTAATTATTTTAAGAAGTTGCATTTACTTTTCTTGTCATACTAGATGACATTTATATCTTCTTTAGTCTTAAAATGCCTATTTTATATTTAGTTAAAAATATCATACTCTTTATGAATTTTAAAGAATATTTGTCTCCACCGTGTTTTTTAATAAATCAAATTCATTTTTATACTATAATATAGTTGCACTACATTAAGTTTAAAAAAATATATATAATTTAGTCTCATAAATTTAGATATATTTTATTCGTTTTTTATTGAAAAAAAAATTGATCTATAGAGTACTAAAAAAATCTATTTTTTAATTGAATCTCTTACAATTTAATTGTTTAATTTTTCTGTTATGTGTGTTATATGGGTGATATGACTATTATTCTACCCAATTACTTATCTCATATGTTAATAAATATGATTTTTTGTAATTAATATAAAATGATACTATAATTAATATAAACAATAAAAATTATTGTCATTCTACATTAATCATAATATTATATTAATCATAAAATCTCATATTTCTTAATATATGGAGAGAAGTAAACAAGATAATGAGACAGAATAATAGTTAAGTCACCCAATTAAAATAAAATTAAATGAAGGAAACTTAATTAAAAAATATAAATTTTTTAAATACTTAATAGACAAAAAAAATCAATATCACTAATTAAAATATCCAAATTTATGAATTACTTTAAACTTAATTAAACATAAGTATATTCATATAGTATCTTACTGTTTACACACAAAAAAATAGACTAATGATTTAAATAATCATCATTCTTAACTTCATTCATTTCATTCAAGAATCAATTAATGGTTCATTAATTACCCTGATTTTAAGAGATGCATGCTATTTAAAAAGAAAATGGCAACCATAAGATAACCTACTTTCAAATGTTACATGCACTTTCTTTGGTGCTTCAGCAAGTGACTAATGACCATCAACAAGTCAAGGAGAAACAGTAGTTCTCCAGCCAGGCAGAAGCAGATTTGAGAATGCGAAGCTCACCGAATAGGAGATCTTGAGCCATTACTCTTCTAACAAAAAGACTTTCACAGAAGGGAGGGCAATGGCAAGAACCCAGTGACTGCACAACAGCATGAAAAAAAAAGACTATATCAACGCTAAGAACAGTAAGATCTTTGAATGAATTGGAAAAAAAATGGAAAATGAAGCAAGCATTTTAATACACTTTTATATTTTGATTAGTTTAACAATCTCAAAATACCAAGGCTAATTTTCCCTGAACCGGACCAATTCTGACCTGCACCTAACGCTGCACATAACCTGCACCAGACCAATTATGACCATCCATAACACAGGAATGTCTTCCGGATGTTAAAATCCAGAAGCTTTTTTTTCATTCCGGATGTGAAAATCTCGAAAACATGACAAGGACAATTTGGGGTTTTAAAAAAAATGATGGGTGCAGATCACAATTGATCTGGTGTAGGAAGAATTAGCCAAATACCAAATGTGATCAAATGGCCCAGGCCCACCCAAATGCAATTTTCTCTCAACTTGCTACTGATTCGGTAACCACATGTTTGGATATTAAAACCAATCATATAGATATATATTTAGATGAAGTCCTAAAATTTTACCGTAATAGTCCCATTGCGCTCCTCAATTAATTGGATGAATACCGATAACAACATCAAGTGTGCTTGTATCTCTTTGGTGATATCCTTTAAAGGGCGCCTAGCTAGCCTTCCATCATTTTGAGCAGCTTCCTCGACCAAATCGTCAAGTTCTGATTTTTTTCATAAGCATAAATTCCAAAGTGGTTACTGTTAGTATATCAGTTCTTTTGTGAGAAGAATTGTAACCATTATTGCATTAATAAAACTAAATAAATGTGATTTATGTGCACACTGAGATGTGTTCTTTGGTTAAAATTCAAAGTGAATACTGTTTTATGCATAGCTTATTTAACAAGTGAGACATTTTTTGGGTGGGAAGAATTATACGCATTATTGCATCAATAGAACTAAACAAACAAGAGTTTATGCGCACCCTGAGATGTGGTACAAGAAAGAACACGAGCAAGCGCACGAAGTGACTGTGGAAGACCCTTCCCTTTTCCTCTATCTGACTTCACCTCCCTATGTGATCACAGCTTCTATCAGATAGCCAAATACTAGCAAGTATATTATCAGCAAAATTTTAGAGTAAAACCATACCAGGAAGTCCTACATTATCAAAAGGAAAATAAAAATATGGAAAAGGGTTCAACTGTTTGTATGCACATTTCATGCAGCTGAGACACATGAAAACTCAAAATGGGTACAGGTGACAGTGCCGTGACTCAGAAAGTGAAACATGAAAAATGGATCAAAATAATATTGCAAATTAACCATTGAAGATATATAGACGGGGATATCCATTACTTTGCTTTGCTGAAAGTAAGCACTGCATTCATGAGTAACAAGGGCAATTTGGATTCATAAAGCAAAATCATTCTATTATGTTGGTCAAAAGAACCAAATACCAAGAATCAGCATACAAAAATTGGACTATATTATCTAAATGATTCTGCAAGACGAACAAATTAGGAATCAGTACAAACTTGATACTGAAGGTATTCAGAGGATATGTCAAGTCCTTCATATCTTTAGGATGAGGTACAATGTTTCGATGCAAGAGCTCCAACTTCATGTCATGCAAAGGATCGTGCTTAGGTACATCAAACTGGATCTTAACCTGGGAATAGTTACCATTATCAATCAGGATAGCTGATACAATCATAAAATAGTAAAGCAACAAGCCAGAGGACCCAAAAAAATATATCAGCTGACATTCTATGGAAATTCAATTGCAAGGATATACCTGATCGTAAATGTTGTATGGAACTGTAAAACCAAAGTCCAGCACTAGAGTAGCATTTGAAAACTTTCCATATCTTATTAGGACCTAAAACCAATAAGAAAACCTCTAAACCCATGTGAAATTTTTTATAACTGAGAACCAATATACCTCATTAAATTCAAGCAATCTATACATTAACTAAAATTGACTGAAGTCTCACAAATGAAGTTATTTGTGATAGTAAGGCCACCATTCATATTACTTCAATCCATTTTTTTATGAGAAAATCAAACATATTAAAGTGGATGGTTACTTTATTAGAGAAAAAGTTCTACCTAGTTGAATGGTTACTAGTAACACAATCTGACATTTTCACAAATATCTTATACTATGTTTGTTTCCAGGTATGTGCAACAAGGAGGGAGGGGGGAGTGAACACAAATTGAGTTTATTTTTAAAAATATTGGGGCTTATAATTCATAACATCCAATTTGAGAGGGGAATGTTAATGTATAGTAGTTCATATACGCATTTTGTAAATCTATCTTTATCTATCTATCTACTACATGTGCACATGGGTATGTATGGTCTGTAACCCTTTTACTAAGATAATAAAATCATTTTTCAAAATATTTTCTATCTCTTTTCTCAAATGTTATAGAGCAAACTAGGTAATGCTTGTTTAATCAATCAAGGAACCAAAAAAAGAGTCAAAGGTAAACTTTTCAGGAATGATGTCACTGATTAATTCCATTGCGTAAAAGACGGGAAAAGACGAAACCTAAATTTTTTGTATAAATTCCAGCTCTCAAAATACAGAAAATTATGCACCAACTTTATAATATAAATTGTTAGCACAATAGTAAATGACCTGTTCATCAGGGGCATAGTCACGATCAGCAATAATCTGCACATAATTGCAATATTAAATTAAAATTTCAAGTACATAAGTTTGAGTGTGTGTAATTGTTTCTTATTTGATTAGGCAAAAGAGTCTTATTGCAGCAGGCTTGTGCTACTCAAATACTGGACCTGATTATTATTTCATGCTTTGTATTTTTTTATTTTTTTTGTTACTCTTAAAGATTTGTATGGTAAGTAATATCACCCCATATCATATCATAATAGAACAAAGAGTGGAAATCAAAAGAAAAATTAACTGAGAGACGATTCATCATTCACACACTTCCTCTTACCATCTCCTCTTAGTTTTGTGCTTCTTATCATAACTAAGTTCATTATCATTCCCCTACTCTCTTCATATTATTTGTGTATCCCTTCAATCTTTTTCCTCCTTTAGGATAAACTTTTACTGTATGATCTGGAAATGTATAACCAGAATAATTGAGCATAACATGTGAGAGATACGACACGAAAACAAAATAATTATTGCCCAGGACCATAAAAATGAAAATTGACTTTCATGTTTTTGAGAGGAGGGGGTTGAACTGTTTAATAACCATTTTAATCAGGCTCCAATGACCAATGATCGATTAGATACAAGACAGGAATGTGTATGTGCAAGAGAGAGAGAGAGAGAGATCAAACTTCTGAGCATTGTTTGTCATCATCACTCATTACAATTGCTTCTGAAACTCCATCATGGTTTAAGAAATCTGCAAATGGAATCTATAAAAATATTAAAAAACTAATTATGTACCAAGCATAAAATATAAGAGAAGTCTTCATACAGTAGCAATACCAGAGCTAAACCCTTTGTGCTTCCCCATGCTCGAGAACCAACTGGTAATTCAACATTAAAGTGATCAAATAGAACTCAGAATGGGTTTCATATTCAAAACAACATAATAATAAACGAGGTTTATCAACCCCTTTCAAAATTTAGTCTGAGTAAAAGATCAGGCAAATCATAAAAGATCAAAAGACTATCAGCTACATTAATGTACCCTATAATGTACCCTATAATGTGAACATACAATGAAAGCACAAACTTTTCAAGTGTTTGCTTTACCTAGTGTGCATGCATGCATGAAGTCCTTGAAAGTAAAATCTTCAAAACTTATATGGACAGATTCAAAAACCTGAATTAGGAGGATAAATTTAATATAATCAGTCTTTAAAATAGACAACTTAGTTTATTTAGCCACTCATATGAGGATAATACTTTGACCCAAATACCTATTGCATTGTAAATTAAACAATAAATTTCTTCATTCTAACAAATAAAACCTTCTGAGTTTCTATTGATAAATAAAGGTACTCATTTCATCATCTCATGACTTCACATACACCAAAAGAAGCTAACATTCTTCTGTATAGTTTTTGGGATTTTAATTGCCCTCTATTTTGTAACAAGGTTTCTTGTCCTATAATATTTCCTAAAAAGCAAAATATGTTTTGCTTTATTCCAAGATAGATAATAAAAAAACTGGAGTCAACTGCATAATTAAAATTAAAAATGAAAGTACATACTAACCTAGGTAAAAATATGTTTTAATCCCTACACTTGGCAGAAACCTAGTGTTGCATATATGATAGCTAAAAATTTCAACAATAATAGATTGAGAAACAACTTGAACATTTAAAAGTAGATAATGATGAAAAGTACTTACACGCTTGATTGTCAAAAAGTCCTTTTCAATTTGAGACCTATGGTCAATAGTTTCCTGATAAACTGAACTTGGACGAATCATGTCCAGCTCACTTTCATTCCAAAATACCTGGATGGAAACAAAAAAGTTCAAAAATCAACCCACAGTAAAGGTCTTCATGATTATTCTCGAAGTCCAAAAACTGTATACAAAGTGGCCATTAATTATTTCAAAAGAATAATTATGGAATCAAAAGAATAGTATGACCTATTTCAGAGCCTAAAATTGGTACATGGGCAAAGTGGCCATTAATTACAGAAAAGAGAAATGGATTCTATAGAAATACCATACATTGGAAGAACATTTTTGTCAGGAAAAAACACTACTAAACACTATACAATAATACAAGTAAGAAAAAGAACAAAAACTTGCCGTATTGTGCAGCTCCCTTAGCTGTGGAAGACAGCTGATATAAGGATACCATTCAGAGCCCTATCATTCAGACAAAGATATTATAGATTTAGTTTACTCTAAGCTAAACGTGACACAAGTCTCAAAGAATATACGTCAAGGTATCGGGTGACTGGGTTCTATAGATTTTCTCTTTAATACATTTTTTTCAGTTTCATACTTTTGTTCAGGAGAATTTCTTATACAGCCCTATCGCTGTAGTTTTCTTTTACCCTTTGTCTTGATGCATTTCTTGTTAAATTAAAAAAACTCTAAGCTAAATATAGCTACACAAAATTACATTTTGTTTTATAAAATTTGAGCTCAAAAGCTCCTAAAATTCAGATGAAAATCATCATCAGAGCAAACTCATAACATTACCTGACCCAATTTCTTCTCAGTGAGAATAACAATAGCAAGTTTCGCAATATCTCCAACTTGCTCACCGATCAAAGATTTGATTTCAGGAGGGAGATTATCAGCAGTTATTTGCTGCAAAACCAATCATGAATACCGTCAATAGCAAGCATTCATTGCGACATGTTAAGTAGTGCCATAACATAACATTCGAGCACAACTTAGAATGCGAAGCATACCACTCTGTAAGGAACCTTTAAAATGCAATCTCCAGTTTGTATTGTCTTGGAAGCAAACAGAGACCTATCAAGGAAGATGCCAAGCGAGTCAACAAATATGATAATAAATTATAATATACCAAAATACATGTTTCAGCATTCCATTCCATTTTCAGTTGTGAAGAATCTTATTATTAGATAATATAATATTTTAGATTTTTAGTTGTAATCCTTATAAGTTGTAATTGTTTTATCAGGATCAGTTTTTTTTATTTTTTATTTATTTATATGCTAAATAAATATAACACTCAGATAATGTAAGTGTGGAATAATTTAGATTAATGAAATATATCATTGTCTTTTTTTCTCTCTATATAAAACTAATATGTTAAAATATTATATCAAACCATATTTATCATCTAATAAAAATTGACCCCAAATTAATTTCCAATATCATTTGAATTTCACAGCAATAATATTGTAGGATTGAAAGAGAAAGACGAACCTTCCATACGAAGATTTCCCGATGAAAAGCGAGGAGGAAACTGCAGAAGCAGCTTTCCGCTCCAACCATGGCAAAAACTCGAGGCAATTGGCAGAAAACTAGGGTTTGGGCGAGGCGAAAAGGATTGAGAAAAACACGAATATGATTTATCAATTTAACTGAGAGAGAGAGAGGAATTTGAAGCGAACCTGGTGAGGTTTTGACAGAGCCAGAGAACAGAAGCCAAGGTGAAGAGAATGAAGAGACCACCGCAAGCTTGCAGTTGCAGTGCGAGCTCGAAACGGCATTGGTGAACTTCGAACGCGTGTGGTGTCGACACCATACGACGTCGTTTACTCGGTGCACTCTTTCGAGTTCACTCACTCTGCTGCAAATGCAATGCACTCAAAACACTGAAGAAAAAAGAAAAAGAAACCTAAATTCGCTCCGTGAATTTTATAGTGCATTGATTCTATTATTCTCACGTTTATTCTTAAAAATTAAAAGTTGTGTTCTAATCATTTTCATTACATCTCCTACAATTATACATAGCAATAGTTTAAGACTGTGATTAATGTTTTTGTAGCAATAGTTTAAGACAATGTGATTAATGTTTTTGTGACAATAGTTTAAGACTATGAGATTAATGTTTTTGTTTGGATTAGTAAATTGAGAAGAAAGTTTAGACAAAATAAAGTAACATAAGTATAGTGAGAATTGTACCATAAGTATAGTATAGTGAGAATTGTACCATAAGTATAATTTAATTGTTTGAAATTAAAATATTATTTCTTAGGAGTGGTCTTGAAAAAAAATATTGTATAAAATTGTTGAAACATGGAAATTAATAACAAGTTTTTTGTTCCAACTATAATATAGATATTTATAATTAAAAAGTTTAATTAGAAAACATTTTTTTATATTAACAAGTGAGTGAAGCATCCAAAACTTCATGTGAAGACCATAAATATTCATAATATAAAAAATAAAATTGAATAAATTATTTTTTTGAAAAAAATTAATTCAATTTTTTAGTATCATATAATATTACTATCTTCCTTATTAATCAAATTTTAGTTGGTGAAACAACCTTTAAAAAAAATTAATATTATTGTCTTTATCTTATAAGAAATATATAATGTCGTGTTGTACATGTAACTTCATACCTATGTGTAATTTTAAAATTTAAAATATACCCCTGAAAAATATGTAACATTTTTTTTAAAATGTAAATATCGGATTGTATAAATGTAAATGTAACTTCAATGGCAGAGAAGATTTTCTTCTCTTTCCCTAATGAAAGAGTCTCAATGTTTTTGCATGAGTAAAGAAAGAGATAATAAAACTTTATATAAATAAAGTTAAAAAAATAAGAAAAGGGAGAAGAAACCTAAAGACAACAAGCTAATACTGAATTAAAACCGGATTGTAAAAATCGGAATCTAACATTAAATTTGGGGTTGCTTGTCACATTGGATTGTACAACTAGGTGGGCAATCCTAAATTTAGTGTTAGTATCCGGTTTATACAATCTAGTATTATGTTTCAAAGGGAAGGTGTTATGAATTGTTCTAAGGGATTTATTTAGAATTTTAAAATTACATGAAGGTGTATGAAAAATCAATGGAGACACCGAGAAAATTTGCCTATAATGTCCAAAGTCCAGATCTAACACCTCCTCTTTAAAATATGAATATTAAATTGTACATATAAGAAGGCAACATCAAATTTGAGATTGTTTATCGAATTGTACAATTCAGTTTGTGAATTTAATTTAATAAATCGAGTTGTACAAATCTGATAGACAACCCCAAATGAAATGTACAAACTAGAAGTTAACATCAAATTTAAAATTTAATTTATAAATCAAATTATATAATATGGTAGAGAATCTACATCAAGTTGTAAGTATTCCTATTTTAAATGAGAAGTGTTAGAGATTAGTCAAGAAAATATATTTGGAATTTTAAAACTATACAATTTTGCAAAAGGTGAATGGAAAAATTGCATTAGAAGTATAAATAATTGTCAAACTTAAAAAATCCACAAGTTATTGAAATAGTGAATTTTGGGAATAATAGAATTATGACTGGTTGGTGAAAAAGTATTTATACAATTAGAAATAAAAAATAATGTATTATTTTAACTATGATATTTATGATATTTAATTCGTTTTGTATAATCATTCTGAAGAGTATTGAGGTATTTGTTTGTAATTTATTTAAACTTAAAATGGCAACATATTATTTTTTCTATAAATATGTTTAAGTGAAAAACTTGAAATGTCATTCTTAAAAAGTATTATTTTGATATTTTCTTTTAGAATTAAACAATACACAATAAATATATTTTCTTCGTTTCACATTTATACAACAAAACACAGTATTTTTTATAAGCAACAATAATTATAATCAATCACAATCTCAATGATTATCAATTAATAGTTATTGGGTGAGTTTGTTTGAGATTTCTCTAGAAATATATTTTTTAACAGAAAAAAAGTATATATTATACACTATTTAAGATGTTGGTAAAAAAATGTTACATGTGTTTTTTTTTTCATATTATATGGGAGTGGTGTAACCATAAATTAGATGAATATTGAGTAGAATTAAAAATGTGAAATTTGATAAGTTAGTTACTTGTGCTGTGTGAGAATCTTAACAACTTATTTAAAATTGATTTAGTGATATAATTTATATTGATTGTTGAATGTTCCGATAAAAATTAAATTTGTTGAGTTAATTATACTTTGCTTAATGAATTCGTATTAAAGTTGTCATTACATAATTTCAAATACTTTATTAAAAGAAAATAAAAATCAAACTACATATAAGAAAAAATTTCATCCTAAGTATTTTAAGGTGACTTTCATCCTAAGTTATATCCTAAAAGGTAAAAATAGAAAAAATATATACTTAAAAAAACTCCTACAATTTTATTTATGCATAATTTTAATTTATAGGAAAATATTTTTTTTTTCTTATAATAAATCTATAAAGAAGTTTGTTCAATCATATTTTATATCTAATATTCTATTAATCGTATAATTAAAAAGATGTCTCATGTTTACTAAATTATCTAGATATATCATTTACCTTCCTCTTTTAACCAAAAAGCCACAAAATGCACAAAATTGCCACATAAAACCTACAAAAAATAAGGAATATATAGATGAATATACAAATAATCATATACTTTCTCTTAAATAGTAAATATATAATTTTTATTAAATATTTAAAAGATAAGTTTTATCTTTTATAGTAAAATTCCCATAGAATTATTTTCAATAATATACTTCTATATTTTATGAAATAAATATAATATACACGCAAATATATATAAAAATTCTATAAATTACAGTTTTTATTTATTTTAATTAGAGATCATTTATCCTATAATTCTTAAAAAGAATTTACGAAGATTTTAATTTAATATTCTTTTTATGAATGGAATAACTTATACGGTCAAAAATTAATCGTTTTTTAAGCATTCAAAATTCTCACGGTGTCACCTTTGATATATAATATAATCATAGATAAATATATTAAAAAAAAATTAAATTGTAATGATGAAATAAATTAAACATTTATTGATATAAATATTTTAACAAGGAAAAAGTTTAATTATATAAAAATATATAGTAGATGGAATGATACAGTAATTAATTTAAAAAATTGGATGGAGATTTGAACTATTTATTTTTTTTATATAAATTATTATATTGGACAACTTGCACTATACTTTATTCTTGGTCCATTGAATGATTGAAATAAACAAAGTGATAAGGAAATTAGGTTAAAGATTGAAGGAAGGAGACAGGAAGGTCCAGTTGCGAGTGGGAAAGAACCGCACCAAAAGTCATCACTTTAAATCGGAGGGACGAGAGAAAAAGATAGAAGATCAACAGAGGAGAAGGAGCCACGTGGAAGAAGATTACACATGGCGATAGGTTAGTTGATGCGTCACGTCGGTGGAATAGAATATATAGAAACGAAGATAAGCACCCCTTTTCAGAAAGTCAATAAAATCAGCATAAAAACGCAAACCCTAATTTTTTCTCTCTTGATAGATACACACAGAAGAAAGATAGAGATTAGAGATAGAGAGAGAGAAAGAGATTCCTTTTTATCTCTTTTTCGGCTCGTTCCTTATTGGTTTCCCACTTCGGTTGTTGTGTCGTGGAAGTTGCAGAGCTTGACCTCAACCCATATCAAACCAAACCCCTTTGTTTTCTTTACCCCTTTCTCAACCCACAACCAATCGGGTTCAGGTATCTCTTCGTCTTTATCACCTTCTTCGCTTTCTTCGTCAAGATCTGCCTTTTTTATTTGCCCCTCTTTGATTTGTCCGTGCCCTGTGAGTCTGGTTGTGTTTTTTTTCTCGCCGTGATGCCGTGCTCTGTACTTTATTACTTGGGGTAGATCTGATTCCACGCCACTTGATTCTGAGATCCCTTTCCTTCGTTTCACGGGTTCTCTCGGTTCAAGGTTGTTATTCTAATTTTGCAGTTGAAAGGGGCTCTTCCTTGGGTTCTGCTTGATTTGATGAACTCAAGTGGATGTTTTCCTCGTTTGATTGACTCTGTTGTGGTGAATTTTGGCCTTGTTGGTCGTTTTGGGGTGGATCTGTTCGTGGTAATTTGCTTGGATTTGTGTTTTCTGCTTGTTGTCTGGGGTTTGAGGTGATTTCGAAGTGTTTATAGAGACTGGGGTGGAGTTTGTTTGTTATGATTATGTGGGGCAGTTAGTTTTGGATCTAAGAGGGGATTTGGTTGACCAGAGGGTTAATTAAATTTGCGCACGCACACGGGCATTTTGTTAAATTGTTTTTGACTTTTATCGTCAACCAATAATCTGTTCAAGGGAGTTTATGATCTTGTGTGTTTTGCAGGTTGAAGTACTTCTTTGTCTTTGCCTTGGAAGTGAGAGTAAGGCTAGGGTTGTTTTACTTGGAAAGGAGAAGCTTTTTAGAGATAGATATGCCCCCCAATGGTTAATTCAGTGCGAGATTTTTTAGCCTGCTTCAATAATTTTGTTGAGGATTTGCTATTTAATCGTAATATCTGAAGTTTAAAAGAAGGGTTTTTGACTTGTGAGCTTGTTAGAAGACTACTTTGGAGTCATGCCTGTTTCAGGACATGAAGAGGTGTTTATTTCCTTTCTGATTTACAGCTAACTACGATTAGAGAACCATGCCAATTTGTTCTTTTTTGGATATTGATTACTTGATCTTCTATTGACAGACCGGGGTAAAGTCCTATGCTGGGCAATTTAGTGGTTTAATTGCAGGTGTGCCTATCAAGAAAAGGAGATTCCCCTCGTTTCAGCCTTCTTCCTCACCTGTGTCCGAGGAACCATGTTCTCTCTCTGAAGAAACTGAGTTACAACGTAAAGAAAATTCAAGCACTTCTCAAGGATCAACTTTAACAAATGCCAGTATTGCAGGCGCACCAATCAAGAAAAGAAGGTTTCCATTTATTCAGCCTTCTTCATCCTCTTTTGAAGCTTCACGTTCAGAAGAAAGCGATGCCTTGCGGAAGGAACATTCAAGCACATCACCGGGTTCAACTCTTTCTACTAGTTCTTCTAGTTTATCTGATGCTAATGGAATCCCAGCGCTTGAAGATAAGAAAGCAAGTACTGATGTTACCAATGTTAACACGGGGCAAAGCAACTCTTGCTTCCTTATACCTAAACTTGAGGAACCAAACCTTCGTACTCAATCGTGTACTTTGGATGTCATGGATAGCAAAGAGAAGGTGATACTCGATGAAGACAGCAATAAAAAATTGGAACACCAAATTATCAAGGGCAATCCTGAACTCTTATTGGCTGCAAAGGAAGGTCTTGCTCTTAGCATTGGAGCTGAAGTGAGCAAGCAAAATGTCAAAGATATTTGTAGAAAAGAGAGTCCTTTAGTTTCAGGAAGTACTAGTTTATCTTTAAGCTTAGAGGAACACCACTTTCAAGCTGTTGAAAGCATGGAGAATGAGAAGAATCGCCTAAAAATAGAGAAAGCGGAATCTGTCTCATTGGAATTATCTTTAAGCAAGGAAGACTGCAGTTCTCACAGTTTAAATACCGATGCTAAAACTGATAGGGACAAGACTCCTGTTCATTCTAACAGGGCAAACTGGGATCTTAATACTACAATGGATGCATGGGAAGAATCTGGGACTGAAGCGGGCTTGGTTAAAACATGTGTTGATGGGCTGAAAATTACTGAAAATTCAGTTGTTGAAAAACAGTTAATGACACGACCAACAAATCTTCTATCTGTAAAGCCAATGTGTGAAGAGAGACAGAAAAAAGATTTCACTTTTTCATCTGGATTGTGTGGACCGGAATTTAGATTTGTTGACTCGAGTAATCTATCTCTTTCTCCTTTTCTTCAGAAATTTACCGAGGAGCCCTCTAAATTGTCTGTTAAACTGAATTCTGGTAGTTCTATTACCAATGTAAGCTTATCTAGTGTGGCTTCAATCGCAGGTGATGCAAATAGTTCTAGTTTTAGGTTGGTAAAACCAGAACCGTTTGATGAGAACTTGAAGAAGGATTTGAAAGAAGCTAATACCTCTACGTCGGGTTCATTAGACAGTGTGACTGTTAAACAAGAACATTTTCAGCCTTTGGTTGTAAAATCTTCAAAGATGTCCAACGTTAGCAATTTAATGAAAGCCGATGCTGTCTCAGTTAAACAGGAACAAGATCACACAGGTAATCAGGAAAGATCCAGTGCTGCAGAGAGTAAAACGGAACAGTTAGATAAAGAAGAATTACAACAAGGATTGGATGATTCTTCTCCTTCATTGGCGATGTCTGTTTTTCCTGAGACAACACATATTTCTGCTGAGGCACCTTGTCCTCCAGTGAAACCTGTGTGTACAGCAGAGTTATCAGCCAGTGAAAACATAGTAAGCCAGATTGAAAATAGTAGTACTACGGATGGAGACAATGTGGAGAAAGTTTGTCAAGGTGCTTGTTTAAATGCTGAGCAGGTTACCATAGAAACAGTTGCTATGCCTGTGGATGATAATGGTTCTGAGCTGAAAAATCCTGGTCCGAAAATTTCTTCTGTTAGTACTGAGGAGAAAAACGCTGCCGATCGTGATGCATGCAGATTGAAACTCATGAATGAGCCTCTGGCTGCTTCCAGGGGCTCCGGTGAAGGCTGTGCAAGTGATGAAGAAAAGATAACCCTATCAGGTGATATGTTGGAGGATGATTCTTATGGTTCTGATTACGAGTCAGATGAAAATCATGCTGTAACTATTGCTGTGGATACTGAGCGATATGTTGAAGATGATGATTATGAAGATGGTGAGGTTCGGGAACCACTGGATCCATCCATAGCAGAGGACACCATATGTGAGGTAAGAGAAGTAGAGCACCCTGACTGTAGTAACTTTGTAAATAAGCAGATGGAGAAAGGAATGGTGAGCGGTGATTGTACTGCTCCATATCAGGTAGTGGAAAGTGACAAGAAGACTGCAATTCAAAGTGAAATAAATAGTGAAGATGGTATGGACATTGAAATGCACGAGAGGTCTGGTAAGGTCGTTGACAAAAATGTGTGTCTGCAAGAGTCATTGGATGACGAGAAGTCCAACATTGCTGCTCATGGCAACAAACCAGTTAATGTTTTGCAAATGAAAGCATTAGATCTTTTGGAAGGGAAAAATGTCTCTGAAGCTCTGGTGACAGAATCACTTTCGAATCAAGCTACTGATGGAAGCAATGCGGTTGATGTGCACTGCGCTGATGAGGTTGTCAAAACAACTGACACTATTAAACAAACTGATCTAGAGTTGCCAAATATGGAAGTCTCTGGAAATGCCAATGATGCATCCAAAGATGTTAATAATGGTGGTAATCCAGGTAGAATTATAGATCTGTCTCGAGCTACTAGTTCTTCATCCCCTGGTAAAACTAGGTCCATTTCAGGCAGATCACAACTATCAACTCGAGCTGGAAGAGATGTATTGTTTGACACACTTGATGGGGATAAAATACACAGAGGAAGGTATACCTTTTAGTAGTATAAATAACTTATCTCTCCTTTATCTATAGTTTGTTTTCGTTTCCTCAAGTCTTATTCTTGTTTTGGTTTTCAGAGATGATGTTTACATTGATGGCCCTCACAAATTTTCAAGAGAAAGACATCAGGATATGTCCCCTAGAAACTCTAGGTTGAATTTTGGGCGTGGTCGAGGAAGACTCAATAGTCGTCTTGACTCAGTTCGTAATGAATGGGAATCTGACAGGGAATTTTCTGGTGAGTTTTATAATGGTCCAAATCAGTTCCGTGGGCCGAGGCCTAAATATGCATCTGCTTTTGCAAATACTGATCTGGAGTACAACAATGTTGCACCCGATGGCTCATATGTTGGGAATGGTCGATTAGGCAGAAAGCCATTGAGTGATGGGTCTTATATAGCACCAAGGAGGCGTTCACCAGGAGGAAGAGATGGCATCCAAATTGGTCATAGAAATCCAAGAAACATTAGCCCAAATAGATGTATTGGTGATGGTTCAGACATGGTTGGTGTGAGGCACAACGATAAATTTTTGAGAGGTTTGCCTGAGGATAACATGGATGCAATGTTCACACGGCCCCAGACATTTGAGGGAATGGATGGTCGGTTTACAAGGGGGGGGAGTAGGAATTTTCCTTCCATGCCGAGAAGGGGACTTCCTCGAATTCGTTCCAAGTCACCCATAAGATCTAGGAGTCGCTCACCCGGTCCATGGTCATCTCCAAGAAGAAGGTCTCCTAGAAGAAGATCCCCTGATGGTTTTGGTGGACATCCGGAACTAACCCATAGAAGATCACCATTTTACAGGGTGGACAGAATGAGGTCCCCTGATCGCCCTGTTTTCCCTGCAGAGAGAGTGGTGAGGAGACATGGCTCACCCTCGTTTATGTCAAGACCTTCTAATGATATGAGGGACATTGATTCTGCTAGGGACCATGGCCATCCAAGGTCTGGTCGAATTCTAATCAGGAACCGGAGGTTTGATGTTGTAGATCCCCGGGACCGTGCCGATAATGATGATGACTACTTTGGAGCTCCCATGCATTCTGGTAGGTTACTTGAGCTCAGTGGGGAAGGGAATGGTGACGAAAGAAGAAGGTTTGGTGAGAGACGAGGACCTGTGCGCTCTTTCAGGCCTCCTTACAATAACAACGTTGGTGAGAATTTTCACCTTAATGCTGAAGACGGACCTAGGCACTATAGATTCTGTTCAGATGATTCAGATTTTCATGAAAGAGGAGGCAACAACATAAGGGAAAGGGACTTTGACAGGCGAATCAAGGGCAGACCAGGAAATGTGCCACCCAGAAGAACAAGAAATATGGATGAGCAGGAAGAGAATTTCAGACATGGTGGTGGTGGGGGTGGTGGAGGAGGACAAGTTTGGAGTGATGACAGTTTTGATGATATTTCACGGGTGAAGAGGAAAAGATTTTGACTTGCCCCATCTTCTCATCGATAGTATATAAGCCTCCCGCGGGATGTTGGAGGATTACTATGGAATTTATATTTGCAGGTTTTTCACCTACAGAATTAGAGTTAGATTATAATAATACTAATGCTCCTTTTCCTTACTACCTAGCTTTAGATTTTAAGCCTCTTGAATTGAAATGAAGCAGTGGTTCTAAAAGCATGCATGTGCATCCTGAAGATATTATATTATTGTAGGGGAAGAAGAAGTAATTCTGAAATGAAGGGTTGCTGAAGGAATAAACTTTAGTTTGGACCTAAGTGTGGCTCAGTGATGGAGGAAGAGGGTAATGTGCATGCGAGCCAAGCAAAATACATTTTCGTTTTTAATAATTTACTTACTGGAATGATGTTATTGGTTGGTTCTTTTCACTTTCCTGTTCCCACCAGCAACCAAGGTTTACTCAGTCTCTGCTAAATCAAGATGCCAAACAAGGCATGCTTAATGGAAGTAGTACTAAAAACAGAACAAAAAAGGTATATTAAATGCAGAAAAATAACATCAAATGAAGTTAATCAATCAATTATTGACAGCGACCTTCATTCTGTGGTCAATGGGAGAACCAACCCACCACAAAATGTTATTCATTAACGCCAACACTTATTTTCTTCCCTCCAGAACAAGTACTTGTTAAAAACAGTGCAGGTTCCATGCTACTTTCTTATTTATCAATTTTTTTCAACTAAGTAAATAATTTCAATAATTACTCTTCTGTACGTCTGAAACCCGACAATCAATTCGACAGCTATTTTTCCCTTGTCTTCTTCAATCTTCATAAATGAAACTATTGATTTTATAACCAATACAACAAAAGTAATTTGAATTCTCTAAATTTAAAGAATGATTTTAATAAAAGTAAAGATAACAAAACCCATTTTAACTTTTGTTTGAAAGTTAATGATAGTTCATATATATATCCCTTTAGTATCTTTTAACGGAAAAAATATTACACTATTGAATATTAATACTTCAAATACGATGATTTTAGTAGATTGGTAAATAAATGATATAACAATAAAAATAATAAAGTGATTATTTATTCTAATAAAAAGCTAAAATAATAAAATAATATAACCCGGCTCATTATTTGTGAATTATGTGGACTATTTGATCGACGGCTGAAAATTAAGAATAACGAGATTTCGTTTTTAAATTATTTTTTTATCTAATATTAATGTTCTGATATGTTGAAAATTAAGAAACTATTTATAGTACGGTTGAAAAATTTAGAAAAACAAGATTTCTTCTTTAACATATTTTTTATTTAATATTAATGTTGTGACCAAGTCTGCTAAAATATGTCTCTTTAAAGTTTTATTATAATCTCAAATTAAAATATATATGAAATATTATCTCCTTTAAAATTTTGTTATGATTTTTTGTTATAATTTTATCTTAAAAAGACCGTATTAAAAAATTAAAAAAAATTATCTTGAAAAGACATATCAAAATATATTTTATTAAATAAAAAAGTGTATTTAAATTATTACCAGTCTCCTCAATGAGGCTTAGAAAGCAGTGTGTATCCATTGGAATTGGGAACGAAAAGAGGAAGGATGAGAGGCAGTGGAAGAAGTGTTTGGCGATTGGCAATACGACTGCGTTTTCCATTCCAACCACCCACGAACTCTAACAATACTAACACCGCCCTCTCTATCCCACGCCGCCTCTGCGCAACCACCGCAACCACCGCGTTTCGCCGCAATGCTTTCTCCTCTTCTCCCTTTCGATTCTCCCTCGGTTCGTGCTTTTCCTCTTCCATTTTCCTCGATTCTCCAATACCATGGCTCTTGATTTCTCATCCCACAGGGCAACGTAGGAGCATGTTCATCCAAACGCAGGCCACGCCCAATCCCTCCTCTCTCATGTTCTATCCCGACAAACCTATCATGCAGGTTGGGAGCGCCGACTTTCCCAACCCTCGTTCCGCCATGAATTCCCCTCTCGCTAAATCGCTCTTCGCAATCGACGGTCTCTCTCTTCCGTTTCTTCTTTCACTTTTTCTTTTTTTCTTTTTCCTGTTTAGTTTGAGATTCTATCTGTTTCCTCCCTCTTTGCCTTGCAGGCGTTACTCGCGTTTTCTTTGGATCCGATTTCGTTACCGTTACGAAATCGGAAGACGCTGCCTGGGAATTCCTGAAACCCGAAGTCTTTGCCGCTATTATGGATTTCTACTCTTCCGGCCAGCCTCTCTTTTTGGATTCTCAAGCTGCCGCCGCCATGGACACCGCCATTCACCAAGTAAGCATTTATCCATAATTCGTGAGTCACTATGACTTGATTTGGTTGCAGTTTATTGGTATTTGTTGTACCAGTCACCGCTCAGGATTAGAGTTTCTCTGGTGTTTAATTCTCGTGGGAGAACAATAACGAAATCCCTATAAAAACTGCTCCAAAATCTTATTCAATTCATCATAATCTGGGCTTTTCTTTATGTGCGGTTCACACTGTTAAGTGTTGGAATTTTGATTCTTGACCTAACTCAACTCTGGAAGCTAGTTCTTGAAAGCAAGTATTCACCTCTCATTAAGGATTGGACATCTCGAGTCCGATTTGTAGGGATGGACATATGTGGATGATCTGATTCTGGACTGGTATGTCCAACAACAATCATTGGAGAAATCTCCTTTATCATCTTTAGATTTTAAGATTCTGGTTTGGAATGCATCAAAAGTTAATACTTTCGTGTGAGAGTTCTCTTTAACTTATATACACTACTTTAGTCACATTGCTAGTAAAGATGAGATCTTTAACAAATATCTTAGCTAATCATGTTATTTTAGTGTACAATGGTTTGAGTTTCCTGGAGTATTAGATTTGCCGTTGTCTTAATCATGTAGTAGTATGTCGGAAGTTTGAGAAGGGCAGAACTAAATGGTATTTATACATGTTTCAATACAGGATGATTCCGAAACAGTTGCGATGATCAAGGAACTGCTAGAGACACGAATTCGGCCAGCAGTGCAAGATGATGGTGGGGACATTGTATATATAGGTTTTGACCCGTAAGTTCCTTTTAACTTCTTTATTTTATTTTATTTTTGGTGTTGGAACGCTTTAATGAAAATGTTGAGGAGGAAGAGCGTGAATATATTATAGACTGACTTTTGATACAACTTTTGAGTAGAAAATAGGAGAACAGATGGTAAAGGATTAACTTTATTGCATAATTCTTAGGAATCCTAAGGAAATTGGTAGTACAGAAACATATTTCTCAAGTCCCAGGAAATTCTTGAGTCATTGTGATGGCTTTCCCTCCCAATCCCTACTCCTAACCTAAAATGGTCATTCTATTTTTTTCCCTCTTTTTTTATAATTATTCCATGTCTATTGTTTTAACTAAACTAACCTACTGTCATGAATTCTCCACATAGCCGTTATTGACTATACTGTACTAAGTGTTAATATTTGGGTCAATTATCTGACTGATATTTTTACTGACTGGTATTTTATGTTGTGGATTTCTCCAGAGATACTGGAATAGTAAAACTTAAAATGCAAGGGGCATGCAGTGGTTGCCCAAGTTCATCAGTGACTCTGAAATCAGGCATTGAAAATATGCTGATGCATTATGTTCCTGAGGTAACAAATTTGGCAATATCTTTTTGTGATGAGCATAACGTATTTATTATTTTTATTATACCTGATGCTGAACTTTATCTTCCTTTAGCATTGAATTGGTTTGCATGCTCCACGCACATTCTCAAGTCAACTTCCATTTTACAGTGGTAAAGTTAAGGGGCTAATTAAATTAATTTGTAAAATTTGCTAATTGTATTGTATACTTAAGCCAACATCAACCTTATTTCATTTGATCCCACCAACTAGGAGCCTTGTCCGTTGAGTCACCCTACTAGAATTGTCAGTTGTCTTTTGTCTTTTGCCACTACTGTATTAAGCTGTAGACTATGGATTACACTTACCTGTTACAAAGATTAGCTAATCCAAAATTTCACCAATAATTTATGAGTGAAGTACCTTTTTGAGTTCAATCTATATCCACAGTCACTGTAAAAATAATTACACTAACAATCAATAAAAGAATCACCATTGATTTGACTTTTAAGACTGTTATTATACAAGTCAATAAATTTATCATGCATAGCGGTTGATCAAATGACAGTGCAAATTTGTTACATATATATTATTTGTTTTATTTTCGTAGATTGAATTTTGTAATGCATTGACTATAGTATTTATCGTTTCAAGGAGAGTTAATAAAATGATTGCAATTTTATATGAATTATTCATTTATACTATATTTTCTTAAAGCATTATTTAATGCTGCTTCCCGCGCTTACAGGTCAAGGGTGTGGAACAAGAACTGGATGCTCAGGATGATGAAGCAACATTAAGTGGACAAATGAAGTAGTTGAAGTTTTGTTGTTTTTGCTCGGCTACCTGCATTTAGTCTCGTCATGCATGCATTTGAGACTTCAAAGTACAACGGCAGTACGGTATGGAAACAAAAAGTGAGTGTATTAAAAATATATATTTAATAAGTTCTGATACATTGTGTAGTAGGAATGAAATCATCGTTCCAAGCTAGTTGGATCTTGCTGCTGACATAGGATGAAGGTAATTAATAACACAATGCACAAGGTCATTACAGAGACACGGTGTGCTGTATCAATGTTCTTTTTGGCCCTTTTAGCTATGATTCTTCGTCATTCCTTTATGTTGAGGTTGTTGGAATAGTACAAGGCATTGTTTGCCCGTTGCATGTCTCCAGACACACCTCTGTTTCATCCTTATAGTGTTCGAATATGTGTGTGTGCATATCAAGGAGAAGGAGTAAAAGGCATGGGACGTTGTTGTTTTATCGCCTGTTGCTGGAATTCTTGCATTGGTCCTCATACAACTCACTTGATGCTAGTTAAAACTTCACTACTTTTCATAAGTGCTACTTTTTATCCCTTATTTTACATTACATCTTACACAATGGCCTGATTTGGTATTTCTTGTTATTTAACTCAACTAACTTATCTTTTGTATTGTGTCAATCATGCAAATATGAGTTTGGTTTGGTTTGTGGATAGCAATACGAGCTGTTAGGCTCAAAAGCCAAATGTCTTGTGCTTTGAAATAGCAGATAGTGGTGCTGATTCCAATATTGGGATATACCATTTACATTGTTCGGTAATTGTTGAATAATGATAGTATAATGTGCTATATTTTGACATTCATGAAATAAAAAAACACTCACATGAGAACTCAAAATATTTATGTATAATATTAAAGTGGGTTGCTAAATGAGTATTTTTGTTTTTTTGGAGGTAGACATGATGGATAAATGTTACGTAATGTACTTGCTGTAATTTTTGTTACATGAGTAACAACATAATCCACACATTGTATGTTATCAAGTGCAAAGTGAATTTTATGGAAAAATAAGTGTAGATAAATAAACTTGATCCAACACCTTTTCATGGAAAAATAGTCCCTAAAAAATGTTAATTTGCTAAAACACAAATATATAGCATAGATCTTTTCTTACGTGATTGTCTTCGAATATATAAAAAAAAAACTAAATAGTGAACAACAATACTGTTAGGTCCTCAATTTTTAACTACACAACGTAGGTTTATTCAAATTTTAAACATTTATTGAGAAAAAAATCATTATTAAAGCTTGAAAGATTATAAAACACATTTTGATTATACTTTAACACATGAAAAGAATAATGTCTATTATCTAACCCCTATAAAATTATTTATATTATATATTTATTTAAAAAAATTTACATGCTATTACTGTTGAAATCACGGCATTTACATTTTTCTTATGTCATAAAAAAATATTTGTCCAATATAAAGAAACTAAAAATAGAATTATGAAAAAAAATGTGTTCACAAAATTTAATATTTTTATATACTAATATTAGTATAATATAGGTATATCTGTATTTAATATTGTTATAGTAGTCAATATTAAAGTACATTATGTTGTAGTGACACTAGAGTGCTATGGCATGTATGTTAATGGGTTGGGTCTCCAAACTGATTTTGTGGGGATTATCCACCAACGATGCTTCTTGCTGCACCCACGTAGGTTCTTGCGAATACCAATAATAATTATTCAATTACATTTTTGTCCTTCTTATAACATTTTGGATTAATAATTCATAATTATTTTTAAAAAAAATACATTTTGCATTATAAAATCCAGAAACTTTTTAGCTTCTGGATTATGTTATTAAGAAGATACTGAAATATGAAAACACTTCAAAAAATTTAAAAATAAATAAAGGTATTTTTGGAATTATAAAATTTATGAAATTCTTTAGTAGTTAAGATTTGGTAGCTAATAGTAATTTAGAAATTAATTTATAAAATTTTATTAATGATAGAAATTACTTTAATTTATGAAATGATTTTTAATTTAGTCAATAAAATAATTAATTATTTTGATATCTAAAATTATTTTTTATTTAATAATTTTATTTAGTGTATATTATTATTTTTGATACATAATTATAATTTTAATATATTTTTACTTAAGTTTGGTATTGTTGTTCAAAAAAAAGACAAGGAGATCAATTTTTTTTTTAATGTTTTCTAATTTATCACTCAAGTATTAAATTGGAGAGTCTCTAACTATAGAATTAGTCAAACAGATCACGCAGCGAAAAACTAACACTTCCAAAAAAAAATTAAAAATCACTTTGTCATTTAATAGTAAACTTTAACATTCCACCTATGACCTCTCCACCAAGAGTGGAAAAAATTAATGAAAGATAGAAATATAAATTGACCAAAAGAAAAGAAAAGAATAAATAAATACTGGAAAGAAAAAAAGATAAGTCTAAGGTCCTAACATGCTAATTTAATTAGGTTCTTTTATTAAAACTACGACTAAACAAAACATTAAAAACCTAATTTTGTTTAAACATTAAATCAATTTTTAATAATATTTTTCACAAAACTTATTTTTTAATATAATTTTTTATTTAATTATAAATTGATTTATCTTTCAATACAAATCATGATAAAGGGAGTTGACTAAAGTTAGTAATTTTGTGACAAATAAGTTCAATAACATTATTTCATCTGTCATCATTATTTTTTCAAAATTTTGAATCTAGATATTAATGTATATTATACGATTAAAGTAAAAAAAAAGTAAATTTTTAGATTTAGACTTATTACAAAGTTTCAAAAAGTACACCAAATTCAGTTATTTGATTAGGTAGATTCAATTTCATATACTTCTATGGAATTTATGTGATTTTTTTCCTGTGGTATAAACTCGGTGGATTTCCATAATGTATTTTTAAACATTACTCATTAATATGAAATTGAGAAGTTTAAAATCATCATATTTTAAAATTGCACAAATAAAATTATGTCCTCAGATTTTTTAACAAATGGTGCGAGGAAGGCAAAAAAAAAGTGGTTTCCGAAATTGGGGATTAAGAAATATATATATATATATATATTGTTGTTTCAAAAGATTAAAATGACAATATTTGCAATGAAATATTGCGAATGAGTTATTTTGAGTTAAATATTGCAAATGAATTATATATTGTGAACTTGTTTACAATTTTATTTTGAGTTAAATATGTTTTTAATCTTTGTATTATATTTTGAAATTGATTTTTGATTCACACTTTAAATTACTCAAATATACACTTCAAGAAAATCATGAAATAAAAATTAATTTTTAAAGACCAAAATAATTAATTATAATAAAAACTAAAATAGAGACCATTTTAAAAACTAAAAAAAAATTGGTTTTTAAATTAGTTTCTATTATTTTCTATTATTATTAAATAGTTTATAAATTAGTATCTAATTAGCAACTAAGGTTTTAACTATCAGTTATTTAATTTCTAAATTTGATATCAAAAAGTTTGGTTGCTAATTAGATACCAATTTAGAAACTATTTAACAATAATAGAAACCAATTTAGAAATCAAATTTCATTTTAGTTTCTAAAATGGTCTTTAATTTAGTTACTATTGTAACTAATTATATTGGTTTATACAAATTGGTTTCTATTTCATGATTTTCTTATAGTGATATAATAGAAAAATATTTATTTTGTATGTAAAATAATTCTGATTTTTTTTAAAAAATTATTATATTTACTATAACTATTATAACTATTTTCGATGAATTGATGAAATAAAAACTTAAATTAAATCAATTTTACATGTTCCATTGATTTTTATATTATAAAAATAGTTTAAATTAAAAAAAAAATTCATCTTATATAATATAGAAAAATATATATATTAATTTCATAGACTAAATAATATAATTCTTAAATTTTAAATTTAACCAAAACTAATTACCCAAAATTGAGGATAAAAACGTAATTAAGGAAAATAAAAATAACCCTTATAGATAAAAAAAATGGTTAATTAATGGTTAAGATAATAGTAATTGGGAAAAATGAAAGGATTAGTATGAATGCATGATGTTGTGGTAGCAGCATGGGAGGACCCCACCCTCTGCACAGTCCCTTCCTGAATTCTATTTCTTCCAACTTTTTTCTCTCAAAAACACAACACAACCCAACCCAACCCCATCTCTCTCTTCCGGCGTTTTCGCCTGCAAAGTCCTTCCCCCTTCTTACTTTTTCAATCTCTTTTTATTCTCCGTCTTAATATTTCGTTCATATCTATCTATCTTTCTATCTATCTTGCTACTTGTTTTTTTCTTTTCTGCTTTTCATTAATTTTTCTTCTTCTCCCCAATTTCCTTCTCTGCTTCCTCGGATTCCATTCTGCTTCCTCCTTTCACCGTTTTCAGCTTTTCCCCAATCCTCTCCCCAGATTTCCCCAGGTTTCCACTGCTCCGATTTCTTTTCAATTTGTTAGGGTTTTTCTCGGATTTGCTTCAACTTAATTGTTAATTATGCGCGTCTGTGTTTTTCTTCGCTCATTCAGGGTTTCCGCGCGATGGCCAACGAAGGAAGTAATACTGAGACGCTAGCTCCTCCCGAGCCGCACATGTTCGAGGTAATCTACGAAGCGTGGCTCCTTCAAAACTAAGTAGTTTGGATGCTTAAAATTCATGTGAAGTTTGTGAATCAAACAGTGTTGTTTGTTTAATGAGTTTGAAAATGTGATGTAGTGTTGTTGTTTAAGCTTCCTTTGAGATTTTGATCCGTATGTTACTGAATAATACTGATAGCCTGCTGCAATTGTTGTTTTGATATTTTCAACGGTTTGTAGATCGTAAGCGTATGTTTGAGGTAGTCTATGAAGCGTGGTTCCTTAAAACTAAGTAGTTTAGATGCTTACGTTCATGGTCGAGTTTGTGAATCAAACAGTGTTGTTTATTTAATGAGTTTGAAAATGTTATGTACTGATGTCGTTTAAGCATCCTTTGAGATTTTGATCCGTATGTTACTGAATAATACTGATAGCCTGCTGTAGTTGTTTTGAAATTTTCAACGGTTCGTAAATTGTAAGCATTTTGTTGAGAAGTTTCTTGAGCCTGTTCTATTATTGACTTGTCTTTTTGGGAAAAAAATGTTTGCTAAACGGTTAATCGTGTTTCTGCGCTGTCATAGACTATTGGTGTGAATGGATACCTATTTAGTTTCTACACCAGAGTCTTTCTGTTTGGATGTTTTGACCTCAATGATTCAATTGAGTGTACTTTGATCACGTAAAGCATGACACGCAATCTTTTTGTAGAACCGGCACGTTGATGCTGGCCAACATCATCCAACTTCCTATGCTCCCAGTACGACTGGGTCTGAAGCTGCATCATGGACTGTTCATGGCTCTACAGGAAATGGAATTTATTCTAATCCAACCTACCAGTATGATCAACATCCACAGCCGCCTGCAAAAAGCATTCAAGATGGATACAATGTATCATCCATTGCTGGTAATTCATCAAATTTGGGAACAGCTAATGTAACCCAAGATTACAATGCATACGCATCATACCCAAGTTCTTCTAATCCATATGGTTATGGCAGCATGGGATACTCGGGCTACCATAACAACTATCAGCAGCAACCTAATCATACATATTCACAGCCTGTAGGAGCATATCAAAACACAGGTGCTCCTTATCAGCCTATTTCCTCCTTTCAGAATACTGGGTCTTATGCTGGATCCGCAAGTTATTCAAGCACTTATTACAATCCTGCTGATTATCAGACTCCCGGAGGTTACCAAAACAGCGGTGGATATGGAAATCAAGCGACTGCGTGGAACAATGGCAGTTACTCTTCTAATCCATATACTAGTTACACCCCAGATTCCAGTGTTTCTTATAGTTCTGGTGCTGCCACTACTTCAATGCAGTATCAGCAACAGTACAAACAGTGGGCAGACTACTACAACCAGACAGAAGTCAGCTGTGCACCAGGAACAGAGAACTTATCTGTCCAAAGTTCATCTGCTTTGGGTTGCCCTATTCCTGCAGTTACTAGTGGTTATGCAACTCCAAATAGCCAGCCTCCGCAATCGTATCCACCATTTTGGAGGCAAGACTCCAGCTCTTCTGCCATACCTTCTTTTCAGGTTTGAAGATTAGTTTCAGTCCAAAAGTGTGGAAAAATTATTACTACTTAGAATATTAATATTTGACCTGACAGAGTAGATAAATTCTTATTCATACGTGTCAATTTGTTGAATTCCAATTCTATATAATTTTTTTTGTATAATGGATATCTAATATTTGTTTGGCTTCAGTTTTATGAGATTGTTGTATTTGGATGATTAGTTTTTTTTGAAGTGTAGTTTCGTTAACTTATTAATTTCATGTTCATTTCTTTTGATGGTCAGCCTGCTGCAGTAAATAGTGGTGATCACGATAGTTACTGGAAACATGGGCCCCAAAGTTCTCAGATACAACAAACTAATCCTATTCAACCAAACTACCAAAGTCCTTTAGATTTAAAATCTTCTTATGATACATTTCAGGATCAACAGAAGACTGTATCTTCTCAAGGAACCAATTTGTACCTTCCTCCGCCTCCTCCTCTTCCGATGCCTCTCCCCTCTCAACAGGTGAACCTGTCACCTGTACAAAGTGCTCAATCTCCAGAGGCAAAACGGGTAAGCAAACTTCAAATTCCTACAAATCCACGAATTGCTTCAAATTTGACATTTGGACAGCCCAAAGCCGAAAAGGATAGCTCTTCAACTGGTTCAGCGCCAAAACCTGTGTATATTGCTGTTTCGTTACCAAAGCCAACTGAGAAAGTATCATCTAATGATGCTGCTAATTCCATACTTAAGGTGATACTTGAACAATAATATTCAATGAATTTTTAAATTACATAATGCATGCTAAAATATTATCATCCTGACAATTTATTTATTTCATTTCATTATTTTCATTTAAAGAAAACTAAAGATTTAGAAAACATCATTGTACTATAAGTTGATGGAAACTGAGTGTTTGGACTTGTAAGTTTGGGAAGATTTTTCCACAAAAAAAAAAGTTAAGTTAAAGTGAATAATATATTTATGAAAGGGTTAGGTGGATAAGGGGGAACACACTACAAAGAACTAATAAATTGGTGAACAATGCAAAGCTAATGATATTATTTTCTTCTAACAACAGCAACACCTTATACCATTGGGTGAGGTTGGCTAAGTATTATATGATTCCATTCAGCACAGTTAACAACTAATGTTTTGGAAAGTAGCAACAGTCTATTCCAAAGTCATAAATAACCTTGTTTCATGACTATTGGAATAGCTTAAATTGTAGCCAGGCACCAAATTTTAAATTAACTGTGTTGATGGTCAAGAAATTTATTAAATACAGGTTGTTTTAATAATTTCCAAACTATTCTTGCTCACAGCCTGGTATGTTTCCCAAGTCTTTACGTGGCTATGTGGAAAAAGCTTTGGCTCGTTGCAAAGATGATAAGCAAATGGCTGCATGTCAGGCTGTCATGAAGGAGGTGAGTTTTTAGTTTTATACTGGAAGAAGAAAATATATGATGATAATATTACTTTCATGTAGTCACCAGTTCAAATCATTCTGCTCTTTTTGCATTTGCTAGATTTGTTTGCCCCTCCCTTCTAGTTTTGCATTATGGAACATGATACATTTGAAGCACACTTATGATGCTCTTGAAACCTTTAGATGATTCATGTGTGTATATAACGTTAGGATCAAACAAAACAAGGTCTCTGGTCTTGACCTTAGTTATTCAGAGCAGAAAGTATATGACTATGTAATTTTGTATAACTTGCCTTTATGTTTTATATTGACACTTGAGGCATTCAGGAAAAAAAAGAGAGTTGAGAATTGTGTGCCGCTGTGATGCACCCATAGGTTTTGTTTGTCAGTTTGCTTCAATAATCTTATCAAATTCCTTAACCGCCTTTGCAGATGATCACTAAGGCAACAGCTGATGGTACTCTCAACACACGAAATTGGGATATGGAACCACTTTTCCCAATGCCAGATGCAGATGTGGTCAATAAAGAGTATGATGTCTCTTGTTTATCTCTTGTTTTTGTTGGTTGAAATATCATTATTGTACTTGAGTGTTAATTTTGAGGTGTTTCTGGTTTTTGCTAATTTTCATGGTTTGATCAATTTCTATTTATTCTTTCAATTTTGCACCTGGTATATGTACAACCAGGAATGGAAGTAGCTTATTTCTTGTGTTTGGGAGGGCCAAATAATGAAAAGTTGACTATATTAAAATAGTTATAAAAAAACTACTAAAAGATTTGTTTTATGTGATAGTTAGTATGAGAGGAGCCGTCTCTTTATACACAATAAGAACCTATATGTCTTAAATGTTGCTAGAAGCTCATCTGTATTTCTGTTGCAGTAAATCTGTCATTTTAGAAACTATTAATCATGTCCCTTGATTATGTTTGAATATGGTCAGAGTAGAGCTTATAAAGGTTTGGCCAACCATCACCTTATGAAGTAGCTTTTGGGATTGAGTTAAGGTTGTACTAAATTCAAGATGGTAGGCTTGTTATAGATCTGATATTTGGCTACCCTCGAGTCTAAAAATCTAGCCTTGTGCTTTCCTAGTACAATCTGCCTTGTACCTGCCTTTTCCAGTGTATTGTAAAATAAAACCAGTTCTACAATCTCCACTATGCAGTTGGCCAATCCTGGGCATTAGGGTGTGTGTGTTGAGATTCCAAATCAATTATATACATGATCAAATTAGAGTTTGTTAGTGGTTAGATAATTCTCACCTCATGATCTAACTTTCAGATTTAAGTTTATACCCAGCCCAAATTCAAGAGTGATATTTAGATTCTTTAGTGTTTTTGGAGATCTCATATCGATTAGAGATACTATCAAATTATAGTATATAAGTGGGTGCAAACCTTATCTTACAAGGCGATTGTATAGGGTTAAAATAGGCTAAAAGCTACATTTTGTAAGATGGTATCTGAGTATATCTGAATTGAGGTTTGTTGGGCCTATTGGGGTGCTCAATATTAAGCCACTTTTGTATCACCATAAATATCTATTTCTACGTTGAAGATTTCTAGTCCTCGGTATAAGTGCAAATTTTATCTAAGAAGCTGATTTTGTGAGGTTGAAACTTTCTAAGAAGTGCAATAAAACACTTATTCATGAAGATGAGAATGTATATATGTAGTCTCTATCTGATACCAAAGCACATACCTAAATGCGTATCCTTAGAGCTTATGCTAGGTTTTTACTTTGTTTTACATCTGTTGAAGGTTTTGTTAATCTCTAAAGCCATTCATTAAGTAATAAAACTATTGAATGAAAACTAGAAGCATCTAATGTCTTGGGAGTCCTGATATCGTTTATCTGCTTCCTCTTTAAATAATTAGGATAATTTAATGAGAAGTGATGCGTGCCGTATTTTTTTTTATTACTTTTATTCTCATTTTCATTCTTTTTGTACTTATAAACCGTGCATTGCATCTGTGTTTCATATGTATCCTATATCCTTTGATGCATTAAATTATAATGTTAATGATTGAATATTATTTTAATAAGAGATGTAATATTATTATTTGTCAATATTTTGTGCAGTAGTTCACTGTCATCAGCCCAGGATTCTTTATTGCCAAAGTATAAAAAAAGTCCTAGACGATCCAAAAGTAGGTGGGAGCCAATGCCAGAGGAGAAGCCAGTTGACAATCCAATGTTAATCACTAATGATACTGTAAAGTATAGTAGTTGGGTACCTAATGCAAAGGACAGAAAGGTATTTGTATGCTTCTTCAAGTAATTTATGGAAATTTCAAGGTTCTTGCTGGTGTCGTTCTTGTTGCTTTCTTGTCAGAAATGGAGTGGAACTGAAGTTTAACTACTTTACCCCTTTTTTCCTGTTTTCCTTATCTTTTATTATTGGTTTTGCTTCATTTCATGCCATTTTTATCTTATGGCTTATGTTTGAGGCTATGCATAGGTATGATCAGGGATCTATACTATTATGATCTGGATATTAGTTGCTTTGTGATCACCATGGCACGATCCTAGTCTAAATGATTTTTTGCTTTTCAGATAAGTTTGTGGTTCACATTCCATATATCCAGTGTGCTTATTTTTATTCTACATTTCAATATCCTGCAATTTTTGTGTGGGCTTCTGTGAGTGAACTAGAATCATATGAAAATTTTATTAACGTGTCATTTGTTGGACTTATGTATTGTCATAATTATTTTGTGATGTATAAAGCTTCTCAAGTTCAATGTATTGTATTATATTTAACCAAACTAACTGTTTTACTTATTTATATTGTTGTATAAGTTGTGTCATTATTGAAATATAGCATAACTGCTATTCCTTGTTGGATCTGGAATTTGGTACCGTTGTTTACAAACACATGGATTTGTTTTTTTTGTGTCTGTGTAGCCTTATTCTTTTTGGAAGAACTTTTTAATCTGTAAAGTATTGTTCTTTTTCCTCCTAACAGAAGTGCTCTTAAAGTAGAATCACATTGAGAATGAGAAGTATGTGTGCCTATAAATTTTAAAGAATGAATGTTTCATTTACCTCATAAAATGGCATGCAGGGGTTAATGGAAAACAAGGAAAGCAAGGAGGACGGGTTGAGGAATACTAAATTTTCTCCATTACTGCAGAGAATGTCTAATAAGGCTCTCCAAAGGCCATTTAAGAAGCAGCGTCTTACAGATGCTTCTATTGTTTCTGAAAATGGTGATGCATCTAGTGATAGTGACAAGGAACAAAGTTTGACTGCATATTATTCTGCTGCAATGGCATTTAGTGATACACCAGAGGAAAGGAAGAGACGTGAGAATCGTTCCAAGAGATTTGACTTACAAGGCCATCGAACAGAAAATAACCACTCTAGGAAAAAACATGCTGGACCTGGAAACTTGTACAATAGAAGGGCCAGTGCCTTGGTTCTGAGCAAAAGCTTTGAGGATGGTGCTAGCAAAGCTGTTGAGGATATTGATTGGGATGCTCTAACTGTTAAGGGTACTTGCCAGGAAATTGAAAAGCGTTACCTGCGCCTAACTTCTGCCCCTGATCCTGCCACTGTAATGTCTCCTCTCAAGAATTTAAATTGTGTGCTGCTACTTTTCTCGTCCTTCCTATTTCCTTCACTCCCTGACTATGAACCTTATTAAAATGCTATGAACTTACAGGTACGACCTGAAGAGGTTCTTGAGAAAGCTCTAGTGATGGTTCAGAATTCCCAGAAGAATTACCTTTATAAATGTGACCAGTTAAAATCCATTCGCCAAGACCTAACTGTTCAACGAATACGCAATCAATTAACAGTCAAGGTATTTTTTCTGATGGATGGCATACTAGTATTGCTTATTCTTGATTTTATTTTTCAATTTAAGGGTGTTCCACTTCCCTGCATCTCTCTGGCGATGCTTCTTGTTCAGGAACCTCTTTAAAGATATTATAGTGAAAACATCTTGTCTCCCCACTTCTATTTTATTTATTTCAATATGTTCTGCACATCAGAATTCGTTTCTGATATAACATAGTAACATCTTTTGATCGTACCTATAGAAAAAGGCATGTGTTGGTAATTTGCATATTCTGTATAAACTATGATATATTTTCCAACTTTTCTGCCCTTGATAATAACCTTGAAACAATGATTCAGGTGTACGAAACACATGCCCGATTGACACTGGAATTTGGGGACCTGCCCGAATATAATCAGGTTAGTTCTGTATATTATCAGAGGAAAAAGGCTTTATTTAGTTTTAGGGTTTGATTACCTTTTTACTGCTTTTTCTGGTTATTTATGCATGTGTTCTGAAATCAAGGATTAACATTTTTCACTGATGGTTTTTTTTGGTTGGAGTGGAATTAGCTTTTAATTTCTATCTATCCCATTTCTCTAGTCTCTCTCCCGAACAAGACATAAAGGCAATCAATGCTATAAAATAGTTAATTATAATTTAAATCAAAGGAATTTTTTTACCATTCTTGCTCGTTTTGAAATGTGAATGATTTATTATAGAAGTTGATGATGTTATTGAACTTGTAAATGAACTTTAGATATTGATGCTATTTGTGTGAATGCAGTGCCAATCTCAGTTAAAAACTCTTTACGCTGAAGGCATTGAGGGCTCCGATATGGAATTTGCGGCTTACAACTTACTTTGTGTTATTATGCATTCAAATAATAACAGAGATCTCGTATCATCAATGGCAAGGTTTGCCCTTTTGATAATTATATTTCACCTATCAGAATTTTGTTCTATTATTATCATTATCATTGATTCATTATTATTATTATAATCTGCACTGTTAACATTTACTAGTTTTCGTCTTTTGGGAGTTCTATTCCCTGAAATGTTATTTAGAATTTTAGGGTAATTTATGCAAGTAAAGTTTAAGCAATAAATGAATTTTAATATAAAGTTGTAATATAATTAAAGTTCGTAATAACTTACTGTATGTAAATTCAAAAATATAAATGAAATAAGATGGTTTTTTATTATTGATAATTTGTTTTGAAAAAATAATTTAATTTGGAGAGGAAGACCAAAAGAAATAAATGAAAAGTGATAGCAAATTAAGAAATTGAAATATGTGTGTAAAAAGGTAGTTTCAAATGGTTGAGGAGTGAGAATGTTTTGGTTGATTGCAAAGATTGTATGTAAAACATACATCCAAAATAGATAATATTAAAAATGTTTAATTGAGAGAAAAAAGAAGTGAGTCTAGGAATGAATGTACTGGGTCAGTATTTATATTCTGAATTAAATTATAAGGGTAATTCATAATTTACACATCTATAATTAAAAATATATTAGTTAGAAGTTTCTGTTGTAGTTGTGCCGCACAGTCAATTTTGATCCATCCCTATTTGGGATCATGGGTGTAAATCACTGATTCTCAGATGCTGATGAACAATAGAGGATTAGATCAATATATGTCATTTCTTTCCATGGCTATACAGAAATATTCCACGAATTATTGTAATAAGTATAATTATAGCCTAGTCCCTATTATGCTGTCATTATTCATACAAGGTCTCAAATTTGAACTTCTAATGTTGTCAATACCAGTTTGTCTCGCGAAGCAAAGAAGGATGAAGCTGTAAAGCATGCCCTTGCCGTTCGTGCCGCCGTAACTTCAGGAAATTATATTGCATTCTTTAGACTGTACAAAGCAGCTCCTAACTTAAACACCTGCCTTATGGGTGAGTGTTCGCAATTAACTTGTTTTCACCGTGTTAAGGGGATAGACTGAAGTGAATTTTCTATTTATTTCCACAGATCTTTATGTTGAAAAGATGCGTTACAAGGCTGTGAACTGCATGTGCCGGTCATATCGCCCAACTCTACCTGTCTCATACATTTCTCAGGTTCTTGGGTTTTCAAGTGGTGTCATAAATGGAGCAAGTGATGAAAGAGACACAGATGCTTTGGAAGAGTGTTCAGAA
Source organism: Phaseolus vulgaris (assembly GCF_051622355.1). Classification (NCBI taxonomy): domain Eukaryota; kingdom Viridiplantae; phylum Streptophyta; class Magnoliopsida; order Fabales; family Fabaceae; genus Phaseolus; species Phaseolus vulgaris. The sequence goes on from NC_143504.1 coordinate 967,691, forward strand.
TGGTTGAAAGCACACGGTGGTAGCATAATTACTGATAATAACGGAGATACGCAACTTGATACTAAAGTATGTTCGATCTCCATCCTTCACACTGCTACTCTAGTCAAGATGTTATGTTCCCAGGCATATTTTTTATTTGTTGAATCATCACTCAGCTTGAGCATTTTGATAGTGTTGCCTTGAATAATTGCATTGCCTTCTGCCACATTTTTATACTTGGTTTGGACTTACTCCATGAACTGTTTAAACTGTATAAATCTAGAAATTCGTAGTGTCACTAATCAACTTTCTTAACCTGATTTATGGGTGGGTGAATTGATGACACACTTTTAATTTGCAGGTTTCAGCATCTACTCTTTGTATGCCGGAGCCAGAGGATGCTGTTGCCCATGGAGATGCCAATCTTGCTGTTAATGACTTTTTAGCACGAGCACCTTTATAGCCAAGTTTAATGTTTATGAGGCACAGAATGAGATGTGATGTGACGTGGGTAGCTACTACGCTAGAACAAGGGCTGTGTGATGGATGGTCCTATAACTTGTGTCAAACCTGGAATTAGTAAGTGGAATGAATATACTATGTGTGGGAAGAAAAAAATATGAAGCCCCTAACGTTCCAATGAATACGTACATACATACAGCCTTATAAATATTGATTGATTAATTGATTTGATGCTTACTATTCTTTCCTGGAGAAAGGTCAGGACTATAGATGCCATGCAATGTAATTTACTTCTCAAAATAGTTATAAAAGCCCCCCATTTTCCTTTTCATTTTTGTACCACAATGTCTTCTTCTGTACTTTAGACCAATCTCAAAATTTCATATTTTATAAATAAAAACATGCTTTCGATCCACCAAAATAGGTGAAGAAACATTTTGTCAAAGGAATGAAAATGTATATATTGTTAGACAGTAGCAGCTCATCTTTTAAGGTTTTATATATTTAGCAAAATCATTAAAAGTAACGGTGAATGACAGAGTTCTTTATTAACAAATTTACAAATATCGGAAAGTTTATTAACGACATCATTTGATAAATTCTTTTTCTATGACTAAACTTTTGGAGGTACTGGTAATTTTTTGAAATATTATGGTTAAATATTATATTATTTAAATAAAAAATTTCTGCATTATTACAAGTGTATTGTTTTGACCGACATAATAAGTGAGACAATTAATATATTTTTCTTATTAACAAAATTTTGTAAAAATTATTGTTCAATTTATTTGTTCAATGTTTTAATTATGACTGTAAATAATCTTTGCATTTTTAAATAAGAATTAGTTATTTTAAAATTATAAAACACTGTTTAATTTAATTATTTGTTTATAAGAAAATAACTAATCTCTAAAATGTTAATACGAAATTAAAATTATAATTACCTTTATCAATTTTATATTAGTTTTATCCTTCATATGTATAGATATGATTTTATCAATTAACTTACAAAACAAACAGTTTTATTAATTTAACAAACAATTGTCATGCTTTATCCATTACATTTATATTCTTTTTACATAAACCTTTATCTGTATGTGTTAATTTAATTAAAAAGTAGTTTATTGTAGATTAATAATTTTTCATATTCTTTTTAAAATATATTCTATTATTTTTTAACTCTTTTGATCATAATTATTGTTGGACCTGGAGAGATACAGTGAGAGGTAAGACGATAGATGCATTCAATATCAAATAAAAACTTTTATTTTTAGGTAACACATTAAAGAAAACTTTAATTGAAACAGATAAATATTGACGAGTGTTTTGAATGTCTGTGGTAAGCCAATTTTTTATAAATTATAACTCTTAATATTATTATTTAAATATTTTTTTATATTATTTAATTATAAATTTATCTTTTTTAAAAGAGTCACCAAATTATCATTTTGCCAGGAAAATAATTAAGTAATTTATGGAAGCAAAGATTACAAGTTTTTACCAGACTGCGATTGCCAGCACTGCACTTGGCAAGAACAGAAAGAAATAGAATAGAGAAATTACAATAAAAAAAAAATGCAAAATTAACATTCATGGAGACGGTGAAGGTGACGACGATCAGCTCCTCTTGTTCTTGCTACCCAGCAAGAGGGAGAAGTAAAAGAGGAATCTAAAGAAGAATCCCCATGCCACTGTGATCCACAAGCAGTTCCACTTGGAGAAATCGGTCACCCCGTTCTGCCGCAAAATGTCGGAACCCGTGGTCAAACACGTGGAGGTGGTGATGTTGATTCCCAGAGTGTTGCTCATGGCGTCCAAAAGCTGAAGCTTCAGAGCCTGCGGCACTGACCCAAGAGGCGTGTTATCGAAAATCTGAACCCCCCTCACGAAGCACTTCAGCGAGTGTTCGAACTCGTTCTGCAAAACCGCTTCGTAGGGATACTTCACCAGCGACAAGTAGTGGAACCAAATCCAGTAACTGGGAATCCTATCCCTGTTGATGAAGAACCCACTGAAGAGCAAGAAGTACGCGAGAATGGCCACCACGATGGTGTAACCCAGCATCACGTGAGGCACCACACCGGAAAGGAACGTCACGAAGGAATTCCCGGCCCAGAAGGAAGCAAAAATGATCAGGAAATAAAACAAAAAGCCCGAAACTCCACCGTCCAGGCCCACGGCCCAGAAAGTTGTTGCCGCGAAAGCCAGCGAGAGGAACGCTAGCGCCGGCAACGCAACCAGCGCGTGCGAGACCAAATACGACAACCTGCGATAAGCGTTGTAAGCGGTTTCCCTCATGAAGATGTAGCGTTCTTGGAGGAACACGGGAAGCGCGTCTGCGGTAGTGTAGAAAGTTGTTGACATGGCGAAGGCGAAGAATCCCAACCGCTCTTGCACTCCTTTGGGAGAGTCGTCGAGTTGCCAAAACATGGTGGCGAGAATGAACCCTGTCACCATCACTGCACCCAATCTGATCCCGAAAACCTCTGGCATTCTTCTTGAGTTCAGAAACGAGCGCTTCCACAGCGTCGCCATCTCGATCCAAAACGGATTTGCAGAAGTTGGCACCATAGACGACGGGTTCGGGTTCGTGTTCGTCGCGCCGGATACTAGCTTCCCTCGCGAAATGCTCGCGCTTATTGCTTCCTTCAACGATAAACCGTTCCGTTCCGCCTCCGTAGTGGTTTGGTTGTGCTTCGTCATGCTCTGCCACGACTTGTTGAACTCGACCAAGCTCTTCGTTCCGCCGGGGGAGCCTTCGAGTTCGCGAATCAGGTCTAAGGCGAACTCGGTTCTGTTGTCGGTTTCCGGAATTGGATGACCGAACTCGGAGAAGAAAACCGGTAACTGCGAGGGTGAACCGCTGTAGACGGTTTGGCCGCGTGATAAGAAGATCATGCGGTCCAGAAGCCCTAGGATTCGGTAACTCGGTTGGTGAATGGACATGATCACGATGCTCCCGCTCTGTGCGATTCTCTGCAAAACCTTCACCACCAAGAACGCGCTCGTGGAGTCAAGTCCTGAGGTTGGCTCGTCGAGGAACAGCAGGATCGGGTCGTGGATGATGTCGATGCCGATGGAGACTCTCCGCCGCTCTCCGCCGGACACTCCGCGGTGGCCTTCGTCGCCGATGACTGTCTTCGCGGCGTTCCGGAGACCTAGCTGATCAATGAGAGCCTGAACGCGCGCGCTTTTCTTCGACTTGGATAGCGTGCGCGGAAGTCTGAACTCCGCTGCGAACATCAGAGTCTCTTCCACAGTGAGCATCGGGAAGAGTAAGTCGTCTTGCATCACGTACGCGGAAATCACCTTCAGAAGACGCGATTCCAGCGTCTCCCCGTTCAGCGTCACCGTGCCTTTTAGACTTCCCTTGGCGATTCGGTTCGCCAGCGCGTCGATCAGCGTTGACTTTCCAGAACCGCTGGCGCCGAGCACCGCCATGATCTCGCCGTCGCGCGCCTCGCCGGATATATCGTTCAGCAGCGTCTTGGTCCGCCCGAACATCCTCTCGCCGGCAGCAGGATTCTCAGCCACCTCAGACGCGCCGAGGTCGCTACTCCGGCGGGGGAACATCGACGACAGGCTCATTTTGCGGCGCGCCTTGACGCTGTAGGTGAGGTTGCTGAAGGAGAGAACAAATGGCAGGGAGCAAGGTCCAACTCCAACTCCGGCGCCGTCAACTATATCGAGAGCATGATGCCCCGGCGTCTCGCTTCCATCACCGGCGGCTTCCTTCCTAGCGTCTCCAACATGGTTGAGGAGCTGCCCAAGGGTGGGCTTCTCCGCCGAGACGGGGCGGCGCGTGAGGTTGTCCATTTCCATGAAGTCGATATAGGGAGTGGTGACATTAGTGAGAGACAATGAATGATCCGCAACAATGCGAGATGACATTGGTTGTTTGGAGCTTGAGAGTGCGTAACTGTGCTTAACTGTTAGCAGAGAAGTTGTTGATGATTTGGAGAGGGAAGGTTGAAGGTGGTGTAGTATATAAGCATATAGTTGGGGAAGGTTTGATTTTGCTGGAAATTATTAATAGGGTTTTGACTAATGTATGGGTTTTATTTGTAGGTGTTATGGGGTGCAAGAGAGGTGACCTACAACTCCTAATTCATCAATCAAATCCTCAAACAAAAACCAAAAACCAAAACCAAAACACAAACGTATCTCTCTCTCTCTCTCTTCTCATCTGTTATGTTATTCATATTGATCCGTGTTAGGTGGGGGCGTCCATCTACTGCTTTCGCCTAACCACGTTATTCTTCCTTCATGCAATTACTATTTTCTATACAACAACTTTTGCCTATAACATTCACACACCAAAATTTAAGGAATTGTATTTAAACTCCAACAGTAATAATAACTATCTAACAACTTAGAAGATTAATATCTATACTTCTCTACAAACACATTCCTCCTCAAACTTCTTTGCTAACCAAATTTTTGTATAGGTATTTTTTTTTCACATTTTATCCATCATTGTATTTGTTGCGCTTTCTCTCTATTCAGTTTAGTGCTCACACTAGATGCACAAACTTTCTTTTAAAAATTGGATTTTAGAATTAGGGCTTCATTGTCAGTGCAAGTGATAGAAACCCTAAACTGATTATCAGTACAAATGTCAATTTATGTATTAATTATATAATCGATAATCCTTATTATCCTTCTATTTTGAGTTAATAATTAATTATGTCAATTTTTTACGTGTTTCATAATCCATTAGTCTTATATTTTGAGTTGATAATCAATTATGTGATGCATTTACATTGTGACTCATGTAAATTTGAAATATTTTTAGATTTTCCAGTTATGTAGTTTTAATGCGATTGAAATTATTTTTAAACATTTTTTTACAATTTTTAATATTAAAATTTAATTTATAAATAAAAAATTATTTTTAAGATAACCTCACAATGTTAAGTATTCAAATGTATAAGATATAATTTACAAAATTTTAATTAACAAAAACCTACACAAAAATACATCATATATATCATTTTTCAATTATTTGTAAAAAGGTAAGTTTATAAAACTTATATTTTTAACCTTTTAAAAAGTTTATCATACTCATCGCATTATTTACAAAATTTAATAATTTTTTCTTATTAATCCAATTTATATAGCTTAATCCAAATAACCTGAAAAAAAAAAAAGGATCAAATGAGTCTTCATTTACTCTCTCGTATCCTTGAGTATTCCCTTCTTAACTTTAGAGCAACTATTCATGAAACGACAGCCTATCTGAAAACTGTCGAAACAAATCCTGTAGATTTCACTGACCAACAACTTCTATTAGAACATGTATATAATATGACTAATGTTTGGCTTGTTGGATAATAATTTCCTATAATAAAAAAGAGTGCAGTGAATACTATGAATGAGTGTTACAAGATATCATTAAATAATGAGTTTCTAGAGAAATAGATGATAAAACCTTCCTCCATTTTCTTAATGCATTTCTTCCTTTTGGGTTACTTCTCCTTGTTAATCAAGGGAAAAAGTATCAAAATTCATTGACTATACTAATAACATTAATAAGTTATGCACGTAAAGCTACCCCAAGTAGGCAAGAAATATGTGTAAAACTTTCAATACTTGATGCCATGTGATGGATGATGTTAAACCGTTTTTAGATGAAATGTGGAAATTTTGAAACTAAGACTCAAGAAAATGGTAAGAAATGGAGAAAAAGTTGGGATTATGAAGGCCTAATAAAAAGCATGAGATGCAAGTAAGATGCCCTAACACCCTGGATAACTGGAACTGATATGAATCACCATCAACAATACTCCAAAACCAAACATTTTTTAACAATTAACCATTCTTTACCAATTTAAAGATTGCTGTGAATTGCAATACAAAACTCAATAATAAATATCTTCTTATCTTATGAGTTATCTTTCTTTCAAATATTTGCAAAACACACAATATAAAATCAACGTGGACAGTTAATATTGACTACGCACTGAGTTGCAAGATAAGTGCATGTGTTTTTATCCATTAACAATTAATAAATATTTTTTTTATAAAAGTTTTCATGCATATCACTATGCAACAACAATTAATAAATATTTAATAACCACGTACCTACTAAATAACTATGAGTATTGCATAATACTATTGAAAACTACAGAATACTAGCAATAGTTCTTTTGGTAGCAGAAAGATGAATTGAATAAAGATAAAGTATTATTTGCACTACATTTCATTCAAATTACTACTATATATTATTATTATTATTATTATAATTATTATTCATGCATGTATGATATTAACATTTTCAATTGCCTGTGTTAAACCTAAAATAAGATAAATAACTAAATTCTACTTTTTACTGTGAGCTTTTTATAGTTCTGCTATGGCTTCCAGAAAAAAACATTGCCGGCCAAAGTCAAAGAACTTTAGGGATGGAAAAGTGGTGAGAGGTGACACAGTTGGTTACCTTTTACAAATTTAAAATTGTTTTCTTCGAAATCTGTGTCTTTGATATTGCATATGATTGCACATCTATCCACTAATAAAGTTTAATCATTTTTTCTCTTATAAAAAAAAACTTTTGATTATATTTTGTCAACCTTGGTGTCAATGCAGGGACATCGCTAGCCTTTTCAAACTCACTTTTAGTCATACAAAACAAGTTTTTCACACATGAGAAACAAATTCTCAATTGATAGGTTTAAATGATAAAGGGTCAAAGAATAATTATTAAGTTAATAAATAAAAAAAATATTCGTAATCATAATTTAATATATTAATTTCGATCCAACAATAAATTCATCACAAACAAACAATTAAACAATTGTATAAATAAATTCAACAATTAAAATAAAAATATGTTATTATTATATAATTATTACATCAAATATTAAACATTTACTTAAATTTCTTGTTTTTACACATGTTTTATGGATAAAAAACAAATACAAAGAATAAGAAGCCAATAAAAAAAAAAACCAATCAAATAATTAATAGTAGATTCTCTGAATTCTTTGTTGAAGTCCCTTTATTGAAGAAGAGTTTCTTAAATGGATTCTCCTCATAACTTAGTATCAAAAGATTAATTACCTTAACCCTTTAATTAATTTACATAAAAAAGCAGAAACATGGTAGTTAATGCTGGTGGGCTACCATGCCAAAGTTACCAACTTGCAAGCTAACTTTTACCAATCTCTCTCTGGGTTGTGTTCCCACATAAACCACTCAAAGTCAAAACACAGAAAATGGAACCATCAATTTCTGCATGTGCACACACTTCATTCATTCTCCTTATGTGTTCCTTCAAATTATCTTTGTATTATTATGCTACACTCTTCCAATGGTGTTTGGTCATCTAGTTAACTGTCACTGTTTTATGTGTTTGGAATTTGGCTCTGTTTTATCACTTTTCTTATCACTAACTTTTTCTCCAAATTCTGCCTCGCGTCTTTCTCAACACCACCGTCAATTAGTAACCAAGTTGTGCTAAATTAGTAAGTGTTAGGTATTTTTAGAATACCCACATGATGAATTTCTATGCATTCAGATCACAATAGTTTAACATAGTGTGTAAGAATTTCTGGTCAAACATTTTTGTTCAATTTTAACTCATATTTCTTTTCTTTTACGTGCCTTTCCACGATGTCAGAAGACAGACCCATTTGAAAAAGCTTTGTCCAGGGAACAGTAGAAGATAGAGAGGTTCATTTGGATACACACACAAAAAAATGACCCTCCACCATTGCCAAAGAAGGAAAGAAGTGTTGTTGAATATTGTCAAATGTGAAGAAGAAAGTCAAAGAGCATGTAAAAGTGATGTAAGGAAGAAAAATAGATGGAAAATATTGCTTTAACATTATATATCTATCACTCTATAATTATTTTTTATCAGTAAAGAATGAATAAATTAAAAAAACATCAATTTCAGAAATATTCAAACTCTTACAAAAACATACTCTTACTACATTTAATTTTCAGTTGAAAAAACTAGAAGCATCCAAAAGAAAAACATATCCTTAAAAAAAACATTAATGTACTATGTTGATAATTATGTATCAGATTACAACTAAGAAGAGAAACAATTTTTATTTTCAGATTGAACAATTTTAAAATTGTATAGATTAAATTAATATGTTTCAGTTTACATGATCAAAATAACATTTTTTATTTTAAAAATAATTTATTTTAATAAAATATTATTATTTTTCTCTAATTATAATCTGTTGAAGGTTGTATCCGCCGTCAAAATAATTATAAAAATATGTTTGCAAAATATCGTTATTTATTAGCTTTTACTTTTAATTCGTGTTTCAAAGTATAAGAAAAACATTATTAGGTTTTTAGTTGTTGGTCCACTTTCAACCGCGTTAAGAAATTTGTTTTATCAATAGACCCATAATTCTCATATTTTCTAGCTTCTTTTTCAGATTTATTGCTATAACTTGTTTTTCAAAATTCAGCACATGGACTCTTTTTCCACTTTAGAATTTACCACTGAATTATCTCTAAAATGGCTAAAAGTGGATTAGAAGATTGTGAATTTGAATTACTATTATATCTAAAATATTTTGATACTATGATTTTTTAGTCTCTTTTCCTTTTTTTTTCTAATATATATACTAAAGTGGGACTTTTTTATTCGGCAATTATATAAGGTGAAGACCTTTTTATCATGTTCACATTTCACTCTCAAATATGATCCTAAAGGTTGAACTTGCAACATGCCCAAGCTTAAAATTAGTCAATGCCTTCTTTTAATAAAGATTTTAAAAATGAAAAAAAGAACATTGACATTTAAAAGTCAAAGCATTAGTATTTCATTTTTTCCCTTTTTATTTGCCAATTCATTCTAACATTTATGAGATTATCCCATCAATTTTAATCAAAATATCCTATTTATTCTGAAAAGTTCTTTCCAAAACATAGAAAAGTTTATTCACATTATATATGTTTCGAAAAATTTATTCCTAAAAACAAATTCTAAAATCATATTCTGATTTTTTTTTTCTAAAAATATATTTAATGAACTCTGAATTTTTTTTTCTGAAAACATTTAAAAAAAATTCTAAAAATCATTTTTAAAAAGGATAAAACAATTTTTTATGAAATTGAAGGGTGCAGGAAGAAACACCCACATTTATGAGATAGCGTCCAACGTTAAAGCCTTTTTTCAGAAAAAAAAATTCTAGATTGTTGGGCCCATTACAAATGGGTTAGCCCACTGACATTCGTAATAATCCATATCTAGTTAAACATTTTATTAAACATTGAACGATCATATCTTATACTTTTTTTTTTATAAAATTCACAATTTTAATTTCTATTCACTATTTAATCATCTTTTTTAAATTGAATTTCTCAAATTTTCATTATCCACAACTTTATTTAATTTTCACTTTAATTATATGTAAAATAAATATTTTAAATGGGACATACTGAACTAGTCTTCATAATTTATGATACTCTTGCTTTTCTTTTACATTATTGAAAAGAGTAATAATAATTAAACCTTAATATATCAAAATTATTTAAAAAAATTTAGGGATCAAGATTAAATATAATTGAAAATTAAAGAACTAATGTTACGGGGAAAAAAATTAGGAACTAAATATATGGATTTTAAGCCATGTCATTACAAACATAGATATATTTTTATTATTTGGAAATCTCTTAATCATTACTACTCAAAAAAACAATATTTTTTAATTGTATTATAAAATTTCAAATGGCCATATATGTTATATGCTTTTTATGTGTACAAATGTTAATAACTTTTTTTCCATTTATATCAGAAAATTTAATAATAATAATATTATACAGTTTAAAATACTTTTCTTCATTAATATATTTAAAAAACGTGTACATAAATTACATGCGCATTGATATTTATATTAATGTTAAACACCTTTTCTATTTATTTCACAACATTTTTATTGAAAATTTAACAACTATATTAAATAATGTAAAGACAGGTAAAGTAAAACAATGATAAGAAAATGAACAATTTATATAAAAAGAAGGTGTAAGAAAATATTTAACAAACTGTTCAAACAAATTTGAATAATAATAAATTAGATTTTGAATTTGAATTTAAATAAAAACTACTTCATTTGGTAAAATTATATTAAACTTATTGAGATTATCAATTTTAGTCAAACATATAATTTTTTTATTGATTTAATTCAGGTTAATATTTATTGTGAAAAAAGAAAAAGAGTTTGAGGTTAATATATAAATATAGAAGTATAGTAAAAAAAAGTATAATAAAAGGTAAACCGAATTTACAATAGCAGAGACGAAGCATCTTCCAATCCAAACCCTGAAATGGACGACAGAGACAAATCCGAAAAGAGAAGCAGAGATCGTCACTCCGAACGCCACCGTGACTCCGATGACCACCGCCATCGCGACTCCGACGACCACCGCCATCATCGATCAGAGAGGCATCACAAGCGCGACCCCAAATCCAGGGACAGAGATAGGGATAGGGCTTATGACAGAGAAGGAAGCAAGGAGAGAGATAGGGACAGGGATAGGGTTCACGAGAGAGAGAGTAGGTCGAAGGTGAAGCGCGATGAGGAGAGGGAAGAGTCATTGGAGCCGCGACACTCCTCGCATTCTCACAAGCGCAAAGAGAGGGAGCTCAGCGAGGAGAGGGACTTCGAGGATAAGAAAATTAGGGTTTCTGTGGAGAAGAGGGAACGAAGGAAGTTTGGGGATAAAGTTAAAAAGGAAGAACAAGAACAAAAGGTAAACGGTGATGATAAAATGGAAGGCATACCTGAGGCCAGTGTCAAGGATGAAGTCACCAATGGCTCCCATGCCTCTGCTTCTTTCGAAGACACTGCATCTATAGTGAGTTTCTTTCCTTACTTTAATGTTATGGTTTAATGTTCAGATATTTCACTGCATTTGTTTTTAGTTTTCTTGGCTGTAGTTGAATTGTAATGTGCTTGATTTCGTAGTGTTCCTAATAAATTGCAGGGTTGTCTGATTTCAGTTACTGCTTAATGAACTAGAATGGGATTGCTAGGATATATGTAATTTGATTGTTTGTTTCTTTACCTATAGGTCGGTTTGCGCTGTGTGATGTTTTATATAATGTTATTTTGTAAGCTTTTTTTGTTTTTGATTCTGTGTTTTCTGATTCCTTATTGCTCCTGTTTGTATAATTGGAGAGGAACATACATTCACTGGCGTTTTATCCTTGCTCTCTCAGGGTGCATTGGGATCACCTGCTGTGACATCCTTGGCTGTGCCTGAGACATCTTTGACCCATTCTTCTTCTTTTCCTATCAAGGTATCTTCGAATTTTACCACAAATGAAAATAAGGGTGTTAGTATTACCAGGTCTCATGAGGTTACTGGAAAATCTAGTACAGATGGGCCGTCTTCGACTGCTGGAAAACCGGGAAGCTTCTCTATTGATGCACTAGCCAAGGCTAAGAAAGCCTTGCAAATGCAGAAAGAGTTGGCGGAAAAACTGAAGAAAATTCCTCAGGTATGTTGACGTTGCACTTTCTAATTTTTATCTATTCATAAGTATTTGGTGTCAGCTGGATATTTCTCATTAATAGCTGTCGGAGCCTGACAATGCTGATACATTTTGTTGTTGCTATGCTTGTTCCTCTGAATGCATTCATTGCCATGCTTTTGGTTGTGCAGTTGAATAAGAGTTCTACCCAAGATTTGCAAGGAAGCTCAAAGTTGGGTTCAAAGGATGAATCTACAGTGCCCTCTTCGATGGCTGGATTTGCATCAATTTTCCCTTCAACTGCGTCTACTTTTGCAAATCCTCTAGCCAGTGGCACTAGCCCTACTGGTATTGCAAATCTACCCAACATTGAAGCTGTCAGGCGTGCTCAAGAGCTTGCTGCCAGGCTGGGATTTCATCCAGATCCACAATTTGCTCCTTTAATAAATACGTTTCCTGGTCACATGGTAACAGATGTTGCTATTCCACAGAAACCCACCAAGGCTCCTGTTCTTCGTCTTGATGCTCAGGGACGTGAAATAGATGAACATGGAAATGTTGTTAATGTGACTAAGCCCAGCAACCTTAGCACATTAAAGGTCTGGTGTCCTCTCAGTTGTTTCTTCCTATGCATTTTTTCTCTTTTTCTGGGATTTCTGTCTTAACTGTAGAATCTGTGTCTGAATATTTCAGGTCAACATTAATAAACAGAAGAAAGACGCATTTGAAATACTAAAACCTGTATTGGATATCGATCCTGAATCTGATCCTCATTTTGATGAAAGGATGGGTATTAATAAAACAAAGCTCCTGCGACCAAAGAGGATGAATTTCCAGTTTGTGGAGGAAGGAAAATGGTCAAAAGATGCTGAATCAATAAAATTGAAGGTACTTGAACAGAAAATGAGTAGAAAGAAAGCCTTTATTTTATTGATTGCATGTTAAACTGCGTCACAGGATTATTAGAGACTTATGCTCTCCTCAAGAATGATCAATTATGATGCCACCATTCCTAACTCAACTGCTTCTTTTATAATACGCACCTAATTAATGACTAACTAACTGTAGTCAGTTATTAGTTTTTTCTTTTTGTTACAATTTTGCAAGGCCTCATCCCATGATCCTCCTATGTCTGCTTCTGTAGACATAGGCTCCCCTAGTAGGTGGTCTCAGCTCTGTGTAATCTTTATCTGTCTTTTTTCGTATAATCTTTTGAACTGGCTTATATGTACTTATGACAGCTTTGTCATTATTATTTGGCTCATGCAGAGTAAATTTGGTGAAGCTCAAGCAAAAGAGCACAGGGCCAAACAAGCACAGTTGGCAAAGGCAAAGGCTGCTCCTGATATAAATCCAAACTTAATAGAAATAACTGAGAGAGTTATAATTAAGGAAAAACCCAAGGACCAAATTCCAGAAATTGAATGGTGGTAAGTTTATGCCAGCCTGAACTATGGCTTTCTATATATGTTCATAAAAGGGTCATGATTCTTTAAGGGTGTTATTTGAATGCTCCAAATTTTAGCAATTTGGATTCAGGAAGTATATTGTATTTGGCTGGTTTAAGACTTCAAATAGTTATGACTTTGCGTTCTTTTATTTCTGTTTGTAATGATAACTATAATCATGTTAGAATTAAATACAATGTGACAAACTGGAATAAACCAGTTGTGTAGTTTGAAAACAGACTGGTTGAATAGTTGGTAAATTGAATCTGACAATTAACATTTGGCTCTGGGAACCTATTTGTGAGTCTAGTATTGCCTCATTATGTTGTGTTCATTAACTATTTGAATTTAACAGGGACGTGCCTCTTCTGCATGCTGGAAATTATGGTGATATTGATAATGGAATCATAGGTGAAGATAAACTGAAAATGGAAAAGTTAACTTTTTATGTGGAGCATCCTCGACCAATTGAACCGCCTGCTGAGCCTGCGCCTCCACCACCTCAACCACTCAAGCTAACTAAGCATGAACAGAAGAAACTGCGGACACAAAGACGTATAGCTAAGGAGAAAGATCGACAGGAGATGATAAGACAGGGTGTCATAGAACCACCAAAACCAAAGGTCAAGATTAGCAATTTAATGAAAGTACTTGGCACTGAAGCAACTCAGGATCCTACCCGGCTTGAGAAGGAAGTCCGTAGTGCAGCTGCTGAGCGTGAACAGGCTCACATAGATAGAAACATTGCACGCAAGCTTACTCCTGCAGAGCTGCGGGAGAAAAAGGAAAGGAAGCTGTTTGATGACCCAAATACACTGGAGACGCTTGTTTCCCTTTACAAGATAAATGATCTCTCACATCCCAAGTGCCGCTTTAGAGTTGATGTTAATGCTCAAGAGAACCGTTTGACAGGATGTGCTGTGATCTGCGATGGTATTAGTGTTGTTGTGGTTGAAGGTGGAAGCAAGTCGATTAAGAGGTATGGGAAACTTATGCTTAGGCGTATTAATTGGAGTGATGTTTCAAAAGAGAAAGAAGAAAATGAAGATTCAGATGATGATAAGACTGTGAATAAGTGTGTTCTGGTGTGGCAAGGAAGTGTTGCGAAACACAGCTTCAATAGGTTCAGTGTTCATGATTGCATCACTGAAGCAGCTGGCCGTAAAGTTTTTGTGGATGCCGGTGTTCCTCATTATTGGGACCTAGCTGTGAATTACGTAGAAGATGAAGCTGTTTGACATGTCTTACAATGCTTTTGTTCTTCATTATTGGCCTTCGTGACTAAAGTCTTCTGGTGAGTGATCTGTTCTATAATTTGCATCTAGCAGTGTTTTAAACAAAATAATACACACTATAGCTGCTGGTGCTCCTATGTTTTTCCTTTGGCCAATGAAGTCTATAAATCATTTTGAATTTGCTATATAGATGAATTAGTGGTGTAAGCCTTTTCCTTTTGCTATATAGATCAATTTTGAATGCTTATAAAACTTATTCACTTAGAGATTTTAAAAACCATATAGAAAGGTAAAAATAGTGAAATGCTTATAAAACAACACAATGACTACCTTCTCTACAATTTCAACACCATTACCAAAATCATCTCTACCAACTTCCACCTTCATTTTCGTAGTTCGAGTTCAGCCTTTGATATCAAAATTCTAAAAACTGAAATCACATATTTGAAACTAAACAAAACCAGTTTTAGCTTTAATACATTTTGAAGCTTAAAACTAACGACTTCTAAGATACTGCACGTAATTTATTTATTTTTTATTTTCAAAATGCAAATGAAAGAGCAAAGTTGGTTTGAAAATGGAATCAATTATATTTGTTTTATATTTAACTTGTTTACATGATTTAACAATCAGCATTATATATTGAACACATAATATTAGATAAATAAAGTTATTACAATAGATAATAACAATTGAGTGTGAAGAAGGGTGAGCCCATAATATTTGATAGAAAAAAAAGTTATAATAAAATGGATAACAGTTGAATGTGAGAAAAAGATTAAGATTACAATTTTGTGATAGTGATATTGTAAAAGCAGTTATTAAAGTTACACATGTAACTTTCTCTTAGAAAAAGGAGTCTGGGTCCATTTAGCTTGCCCAACAGTTTTACTATTTGCCAGTCGTCTTTAATATCTGCACCGTATTTTTAATAAAAGCCTGGGCCCATTCAGATGGCCCATCACTTTCACGATTCGCATCTCGCTTTTTAGATATGCACAACAGCGTTTCTACTATTTGCCACTCGCGCTTTCCATACATAAACCCCACCAGGCTCTTAAGGCTGGGCCTATTCGCGTGTCCAATATTTCTACTATTTGCCACTCGCGCTTTCCATATATACACCCATCCAGGCTTTTAAGGCTGGACTTATGCGCCGGGCCAACATTTCTGCTATTTGTCACTCGCGGTTTCCGTACAAACACGCCACAAGTTTTTTTAAATCGGGGTCCGTACGCTGGCCAAGCATTTCTGCTATTTGTTACTTGCGTTCTCCATGCATACATCCCATCATCATTTTTACCATTTACCACTACGCTTTTAATAACTGCACCCCTATTATTTTCAAAAGCCCAGGTCCCATGCAGCTGGCCCAACGTTTTGCTATTCCCCACTTATATCAAACGAATATATCTAGTAAAAAATATAAGAAGCGAAGGCCTAAGAAAACTTTATAAATCATTATAGATTATATCTTCTCTTTAATCTTGAGGAGTAATATTTTTTATCTGTTTTCTCTCTCTTTTTCTCACAATAAGGTTGAAGAAATTACCCTATACTGCGATAACAGGATCTGCATTGATATGGTGTTTTAAAAACAATTTCTTCTAATATTGACAAGTGTTTCTTATACATGAATATATTCTTACAAAACCTTTCATAAATTATACTGAAAACAGTTATTTGCATGTGACATTCTTTAGTGATTGTATATATTGATAATATAGTTGTGAGTATAATTGTTTAACTTGTGAATGTATTGTTACTTTTCTGTAAAGAAAGTGTTCATAGTTTCAGAAACCATATCCCCATAGGATTTGAAGTTATTAATCTTTTCCTTATTTCTTACAATGTACATCTTTTCTCCAAAGTTTCATTAGCACAGAAGCTTTCTCTGGTTGGAATCCAAGCACAAAGGCAAATTGACAGCCATAAACTATAGGTTTTTCTCTTATATTTGGATCGATCCACCCTTATAGGTTGAGTGCAGATGCATTGTCTTGCAATGAAATCTGCAAGAATTTGATCAAGTCAAACTTGTTTAGCACATAATACAGCTAATTAACAACTTGGTTTCGTAATCTCAATCATTTGCAGCTTTGCAGGTCGACTCCATATTGCTTCAGTCAAAAGATTCTTTCTTAGATATGATTTGATATATACACAATTGACCCGAAGGATATGCATAACATGTTGCAAAACTTCTATATAAGAGTAACATTTCATGGCCATGAGAATCACCCACCATTCATCTTCAAACCTCTCTGCATAATTCTACTACTTTTGCAAACTCTTGGCTTCTGACAATGGCTACTACAAGTTCTCTCTCTGTGTTTGGCTTCAAACTAAAACTTTGTTTGGCTTTGCTTGCATGTGTTATTGGGGCTACTTCAGCTGAGTTAAACACTACTCAGTTGAACACTACATTTTATGATAAAACTTGTCCTGGTGCCCTTGACGTCATAAAGAAAGCAGTGAAAGAAGCTGTGAAAAATGAGTCTCGCATGGGGGCATCCTTGCTCCGACTCCATTTCCATGACTGCTTCGTTCAAGCAAGTCTCGTTTCACTCCCACCATCTTATATATCATGTTTGAATACATTCAAAATAATGCATTAATTGCTGCAGACATGAGATAGAATTAATACTATTCTGCATGTCAATGTTGTGTGTTGCATGTTATGTTATATTATGTTATTGAAATTGATTTTAAGCATAACTCAACATCATAAAACTGACTTATATGATGAGATTCACACTCATTTATATCCTATCAAATGTCTTTATTTCTGGTTTATGTGAGATTTTTAATACATGTATGTCTTCAATCAAAGCCTGTTGTGCATATTAGAAGTGGATTTTAAATCTAACTTAATCTCATAAAACCGGTTTAGAATGTGAAATTTGCATCTATTTATATACTATGAAATGTCTTTATATCTAGTCAATGTGAAATCTCCAACACAACACATGTCTTTATCCAGGATATTAGATATTAGTAGTGATATATTGAGGAAAAAAGTGTTAGGTGAGATGCAAGTGAATGATGATAGATGTTAATTAGATGCAAAGTGAGCATGGATCTGTTTTGACACACAGGGATGTGATGCATCAGTATTGTTAGACGACACGGATAATTTCACAGGGGAGAAGAATTCATTTCCAAATGCTAACTCCCTTAGGGGTTTTGAGGTGATAGATAACATAAAATCAAAGCTGGAGAAGATGTGCAAAGGCACTGTCTCTTGTGCTGACATCTTAGCCGTTGCTGCCAGAGACAGTGTTTTTGAAGTAAGTACTTTATCTTATTCAATTAAGATTCATATACCCATTAGTGTGTGTATAATTAAATAACATGCATTAATTAAAAGAACGTAATTGTAAGATAAGTTTATGTAAAATCTCAGCTTGGTGGACCAAAATGGGAGGTGCCATTAGGCAGAAGAGATTCAACCACAGCAAGTTTAGCTGAATCTAATTCAGACTTACCAGCTCCCACTTTTGATCTTGATGACCTCATCCGTGCTTTCCACGAGAAAAATTTCACTGTCAAAGAACTAGTTACCTTATCAGGTAATACCCTTTAAACCCCAATACATTATTAAATATATGAAAAATGTTATTTTTACAAATAAAAATCGGCTTATATATTTATGAATGGTCTGATAAAATCAAGAAACTCTCGTTAGAATAAGTTTTAAATCTTTGATACCATGTTGAGAAGTGGACTTATAATTCTATCTCATAAAACCAATTTATAAGGGGATGTTTCCACCCACTTATATACTATTAAATGTCTTAATCTTTAGTTGATGTGAGAACTCGAACATAATTTGATATATCGTTGTTAACATATCATCGCTCTATACAAAAGATATACAAAATTAGCTTGTTAAAAATGAGTTTATGAAAATTGAAATGCATTTACAACTCTGTTACCGCTATGATTTGACCAATACAATTTTAAAATTGTTTCATTTCAACCAAATTTTGTCTTTCTTTTCAATTATAATCTATTGAGAAGTGACATTTAAGCCTAACTGAATCTCATAAAATCGATCTATATATATTTATGGATGCTCTGATAAGACCAACAAATTGTCGTTAAGATAGACTTTAAAAAGCTCTAATAACATATTGAGAAGTAGATTTAAGTTTAACGGAACCTGATACTAACTTATAAAGTGAGGTTTAGATCCACTTATATACTATGTTCATCTTTAGTCGATATGAGAACTCGAACAACATGATCTGATATATCATTGTCAACTTATCATCACTCTACACGTACACAAAAGATATACAAAATTAGCTTGTTAAGATGATTGATAAAGTATTGAATCTTAATGAATTTATATGTTGATGGTTCAGGTGGTCACTCAATAGGACTAGTGAGGTGCCGTTTCTTCAGAACCAGGATTTATAACGACAGCGACATTAACCAGAAATTTGCAAAAGAAAGACAAGTAGAGTGTCCCTTCGAAGGTGGTGACAACAATTTCAGTGCTTTCGATTCAGCCACTCCATTCAAACTCGACAATTCCTTTTACAAGAACTTGTTGCAGCAGAAGGGTCTGGTTCACTCTGATCAACAACTCTTCACCAACAACAGCACTGATAAAACCACAAAGAATCAAGTAATCAGCTACAGCAGAGACATGGGGCAATTCAAGAAGGACTTCGCAGATGCAATGTTGAAGATGAGCATCATCACCCCACTTACCGGCTCAGCCGGTCAGATCAGGCAAAACTGCAGGCTCGTCAATCCTCCTTCAACCTGATCAACTTCATGATTATATCTATTCTCTAATATTAATATTCAATGCAAAATTTAATTAAGCTACTTCATTTCATTCAGCTTTTCTTCAAATAAACCCTTCCACTGTAATCTAATGCAATTTGTTAACTAAAAGTATGACTTCTATTCAACTACTTCAAGTTATTAATTTGTAGGGTGGCAATGCGGGTTGTCCGTCCCGCATAGGCTTGCTCAGTACTTGGCCCACAAAATGTGGGTCGGGTTGGCCCACTCTGTATAAGAGTTGGCTTGTGGGTCTGCGGGCCAGTCCGCATAAAAATATTTATTAAATTTTTTTTATTTAGATGTATTAGATAAATGGTCTCATAATATTATTTTCATGAAACATGTTTAGCAGATGTTATTAAAAATTTTGGAATATAAAATATAAGACTACATGAAAAAAAATATGAGGTGTAGAAAAAAAAATATACATTTTAAAGTTATGCGGGTTATGCGGGCACTTGGCCCGCGTGGACTGCGGGTTATGTGGGGCGAGCCTAAGCATGCCAGCAGGTTGAAATAAGCAACCCGCCCCGCGTTTTTTTCAGTGGGCCGGCTCGCACCACCCGCCCACTTTCTCATCCCTATTAATTTGTATGCAACTTGTTAACTATCATAAAGAGAATTTGTGAAATATAAAATAATCTTAGACACCAAAATAATTAGTTATTATTGACTAAATTAAAAACTATTTTCTAAATTAAAAAAATTATTGATATGTAAAGTAATTTTTATTTTTAATAAAAATTTATAAAATATTTTCTAATTAAATTATAATATTTAAATAAAACTAATTTTAATCTGCATCTATAAAAATAATTTTAATTTCAGCGCTAATCAAATAATGTACTAATTAAAGTTAATGTTTAAGTATAATCACTGAATAATAAAATTTGTTATTGAAATAATATTTAACAGTTATGTAATATATAATAAAATATAATAATTAATTAATTAAATAATATAATTACGTATCTTATTGTACAAATTTACTCAATGATCGATGTAACAGGAACATACAACAAAGTAATCATCGGTTTTCCAAGTAATTGATGCATTGTGTTATATTTTTTTTTATCGTTTTATAATAAACCGATGTAATATTCGTAACGTAAAATAATATTTCCTACAAGTAATAATAAAATAATCATAAACTTAAAAATTAAGTTTAATAAAACCTTTAATTAAAATATAGTGATATGATCTTAAATTAACACTTTGAATTTTAGACACAACATTCACTCATACTAATAAAACACTATTTCTTATTTTTTGTAATTAAACTTATTATTTAGATTGTAAGAAGTTGGAGGGTAACAAATAATAAAATTGTAAGTGTTATAAAGCCTTTTTATTAGAGTAAAACTTAGAAGGAAATTTTAAAAATAATGTAGTATGCACTAAAATAAAATAATTAAAAATGAGTTTACAGATATTGTTTAACTTTTTTTCTTTCTATATATTGTGAAATCCAATGCAGCTAATTTTCCTGACACTAAATTTTGAATATATTTAAAGTTACTCAGCGAGAGATCTTATGTGTCTTATATTATGAGTATTAGAAGGGTTGTGTATTTGTGAAGAAACGCGCTTTTGCTTAATGCATCACATGCATAAGCACTTTTTTTAGGACTTTTCAAGATGTTGACTTCACCAAAATCGCTTAAGCATTGGTATACGACAAACTCAAAGACCACTTGTGTTTTTTCTATTTTGCACTCACTTCTCATATCAACAATTTCTCTTCTCTCTTCTCTATTTTATAGAATCTGAACCAATCAATGACCTATGGAAATTTTTTGTAATATATATGTATTTAAATTGTACACCCTATTTTTTTTCTATCTTATTAAGAATTGAACTTTAAGCTTAACTCAACTCCATAAAATCGGCTCATGAAGTTGAAGTTTGCACCCACTTATATACAATGAAATGTCTTAATCTCTAGTCGGCGTGAGATCTCCAACATATCTCAGAAGTAAAATAGCACCAAAACTCACTACTATTTTTTTCTTATAGTTTTCAAACTTTTAAATATTACTTGTTAACATTCTATTTTAATATAACCATTATTAATTTTAAAGCTTTATTTATTACAAACCTTCTCCCCCTCTTATAAACACTATATATTTATGTATATTTTTTTAATTAAGTATGCTTATTTTCAATATTTAGTTATTTGTAAAAAAAAAATCTCCATTTATGTTTTACATTTGACTAGTATGTGTAGTATTCGAGTCCATACGCGAAACTTAGCATCCGGTTAAGACCAATCGAAATTATTACACTCAAGCAAATGATTAATGAGACTAATCAAAAATCAAACATTAAGTAATACCTTATTAATCATGAGTTAAATCCTTAATCAGACCCAATATCAATGGTCCATGATAATTATATAAATAAACACATATTCCAATAGCCAGGTATGTTATCCTCTAGTACTAATTGCACGGTGTATCGAGTGTTGAAGTCTTAACTAAACGTCGAAGTGTCTTTTACCAATATCATCCGAGTTCAGAGATCACGTAGACTAGAAGTGGAGAGGTGAAATATATAGATGGATTGCATTCGAGAGGAATGAGGAAAAAACCAATCAACCAAAAATAAGAGTAATTATTCTCTTGGTTCAACTTCATTCAAGAACACTACCAATTGATATCAACACTTTTCAATTATTTTTTTAACATATCGTAATTAAAGCACTTTTGACTTTCATTTTAGTTTCTATTTTGAATTATAAATCGAAAATGATGTTTTTAATTTTTTTACTTATATTTATTATATTAAAAACATGTTGTATTAGTCCTACAATTGTAAATGTGATGTGTTTGCACAAATTAAGAATAAAAAGACAGTATTGAAATGAGTTGAGAAGTTTTGACCAAATAGTTAGGATTACAGTGACCTTCCATTTCCCATTCCTCCACCTACCATTCACCAACCTTCCCCTCTTTATATTCAATTTTTCTTCTTTCTTTTCACTTCACCCATCAGATTCACTCACTCACTGCTTCCAAAAACCAATACCAATGTCACTCCCTTCCGTCACCGCCGTAGACGTCGACACCGTCACTTTCCCTCCCGCCGTCAACCCTCCCTCCTCCTCCGTCGCCTTCTTCCTCGCCGGCGCCGGCGTCAGGGGCCTCCAGATTCAAGACAAATTCGTTAAATTCACTGCCATCGGAATCTACCTCCAACCCGACGCCGTTCCTCTTCTCTCCGTCAAGTGGAACGCCAAGTCTGCTCCCGAATTAACGGATTCCGTCGAGTTCTTCAGAGATATAGTTACAGGTAATTAGCTAACTAACTAACTACTTTTTCGGTATTTTACCAACTGGCTATAAAGATAAAGACAAAACCATCATTTTTCACATAATTATTATAGAATTTATTTTCATTTCTCATATCTAAGTAAGAATTTTATGTTCAATTAAAAAAATTAACAGTCTCAATCGATAACAAGTGTAGTGTGAGTGAAACCCTCACAAAAAAAAACACTTTATACTTCATAAGATATATAACTGAATTCACAATATTCTGATATTTTTCCCTAAAATTTCCTTGGTACTAATTTTACAAAACAAAATATATAAAATAATTATATAATCAAATGTGTATATATATCAAATGAATGTTTAGGATGTAGCATCTGGGTGTGTGCTAGGTAATAGTTTTCGAGATTTCACATCAATTATATATAAAAATATTTTATATTATATAACTCGATACAAAATTACTTATATTAAGAGATATTTATTTATAAATTTGATCTTATTAAAACTCGTTAAGAAGTACAGATATTATCATTGAAGGAACAATACTCAAAGCTACAAATGTTTTAAAATTTTGTTCATTGGTCGTTTGAGAATTACGATCTATGGAATTGAATATTTTCTTGTATCTGAGAAGAAGAACTTTCAAATTCATAAGAAGGAAGTTTAATTGGACTGAATCAAAATTTTATTCTATTTTATAAAATCTGTTTTATAAAGTTGAGTTATATTTAAAAGAAAACTAAATGATGCTTTGTATTGTTCAGGTCCGTTTGAGAAATTTATGCAGGTAACAATGATCTTACCCCTGACGGGGCAGCAATACTCAGAGAAAGTGTCAGAAAATTGTGTGGCCATTTGGAAGTCTCTTGGGATTTACACTGATGCAGAAGCTGAAGCAATACACAAGTTTGTTTCTGTTTTCAAAGACCAAACCTTCCCACCAGGCTCCTCCATCCTCTTCACAGTGTTACCCAAAGGATCATTATTGGTCAGTGATTATGATGCCAATACTTACACTTGCAAAGTTCATTGTTGTTTTTGATGCATCAATCTCACATGAATGTTTTAGTACTCATCTTTTTCATTGTTTAATTGATTTGCAAACAGATAAGTTTCTCCAAAGATGGATCCATTCCAAAAGAAGTCATTGCTGTCATAGAGAATAAACTGCTTTCAGAGGCTGTGTTGGAGTCAATGATTGGCAAGCATGGCGTCTCTCCTGCAGCAAAACAGAGTTTGGCCTCCAGATTATCTGAGTTGTTCAAACAGGGATGATGAAAATCCTTTACCCCTTCATGTGCTACCAATAAATAATGGGGAAATTTCATATTTTATAACATATATTTAACAAACATAATAATATTTTTAATTAAAAAATAAAACAAAAATAAATAAAATATTAGTTTATTGAAGTGTGAGATTTGTGTTTTCACTATTTACAGTGTAAACATGTCAATTCTCTATTTAATAAGTCTGTCTACCACTTGTGTTGTTATCCTTTGTTGTCTAAGTACTGAATTCTGTATGGTTTTTATTATCAAAATGATAAAAATATATTTTTAATTGTGTGGAACCAAATAATTATTCAGTAATTCATGTACCGTATAATTGCACATTAATATATCTTTGGGTAAATGTATATTTAGTATTTGAGGAAAATCAAACAAAGTAATATGGTAAAATTGATACTATTTTTCTTTTATAAAAACTTTAAGGCATGTAAGACATTTGCTATCATTTGCTATCACATAAAAAAAATATTTAAAAAATACAAAAATATAAGAAACTAGACCAAAATTCATATACTAACAAAAACGATACATAGGTAAATTATACATATTCATAAAGAATTCTAATAACAAACTAGATGGAAGTCTATTCTACCGATGAAATGATTCTATATGAATAAATCCTAAAAATTAGTCTATTTATTTCATTCACGAAAAATATAAGTAAATCTAAAAAATAATTATTCTATATATTTTTTATTTTTATCAGTTTTTAAAAATTATTCTATATAGAAGTAACACTTATTCTTGTGGGGGACAAAAAAATCATTAATAATTTTGATCTTGTGATGAATTTCTCAAAGGGACTTATTATACAGAGTCATTCATAGTTTTAGATGCCATTATCCAACAATTTTGCACATAAGATGACAACAATTTAATCGTATAAAAAAATACAATGGTTACATGAGATTCAATTTTTCTTTCATATTATAAAAATTAACAACTAAGAAAAGTTCTAACTTAAAAAATCTTACTCAGTGGCTACTCCACTAGATTAAAGAAATATAAAGTAGAAGAGAGAGAATCTCAACAACTACTTACATTGGATTTGGGTTTATGCATATAATTCAATGTATCAAACAAAACTAATTGTTTAATTAAAGAAATAGTGCTATTTTTTTTTTATAAATAAATAGCCATACAAGTTGTATTCAATGCATGTGCAAATAAATTATTTAAATTTGAACCAATAAATCTCAATTCTAGTGAACTTCACAAACTCTCCTTCAATATTCAACCCTCTCACCCTATGCAAAATCAAATTGCTGGTAAATCAAAGAAAAAACAAGATAAATTAATCCTTTTTTTCTAGTTTTAATTACTTTTTAACATGCTCAATTTTGTGTCTTCCAGCAACAATAGTCTTAACTCTAGCAAGTTTCAATAATAATTTTATGTCTTTTTAAGTTTTACATACTTTTTTGTGTTCTTTGTTAATATACTAACTTGTAGTCTATATTTTATCATAAATCTATTACACATTCATATATTATCATAAACAGAAAATTCATTCTATGTAAAATTTAAAATGTTACACCTTAGTAAAATGTATCAACCAATATACTAATATTTTTCAATCGTGCATGTAACATCTTAATATTAAAATCCATATATAAAATAAAATAATAATTTTAATATACTCAGAAAAATATAAAATTAGTATAGTACATCCTAGAAATTTGAGTCAATGACCAATGAATAAATTATATAAATATTTGAGATATTATTTTTAATTTAAAATTTGAATGTAACGATGCTTATGAGTTTTCTTTCTTATATCAGTTGGTGGTTGAAAATGTTTTTTCTTTATAAACACTTCTTTTTATATTAGAATACTTTTTTAATAGTTTATTATTGTATGTGCTTGTGACTGTATACCAAACTAAATTATGTTTTTGAAGTAGCTTTTTAGAGTTGATACAAAATAGGATACATAGTTACATTATTTTATTAACTAATCATATTCCTTTATTTAAATTACATATATGTTCTCGTGGTCTATATATATAGTTTTATGACAATATAAATACATTTTTACTTTTTAATTTATTGAAACGGATATAATCTTAATTAAACACCGACTTTAAAAAAGACAATATCTTAAATAATGATTAATTTTAACAATGATATCTTTTGAATTTGAAATCGGAATAATATGAATCACAAAAAAAAAAATTTACAAATATAAGAAAATCTCAAACTCAGATTTTATTTATTTATTTGATAAACAAGTAGAAATACATGAGTAAGTTTAACAACTTTAGTGAGAAGAAAGAGAGAAAAACAATAATATTTGAAAAACTCAAGTTCATGCACTAATTTTCCTCAACTCATGTGTTCCTCAATTTTCAGACTATAATGCCGCCATTCAATACCGCAGGCAATCGTGAAGCCAAACTACGTTTCAAGTCAGGGGAGACAGCATGTTCTCCGATCATAGTCTCCAATACTGCAGCTGATACAGCCTTGTTCTCTATAACTACAGCCTCTTCTCCCGGTATCGTTGCATCTTCAGAGAAACTAAGCTGCAGGTTCATTAAACAAAACAAATATATGAGACTCAGACAATTCTCTTAAATGGTATGTCCGTGTCGGACATATGTATCGGACATTGACACTTGTACGACACTCACAGAATACAATCAATGAAGTGTCCAATTCAAAAAATTATTTGTTGAATTTCTGACGGACACATGTATCGGACACTGACACTCGTACGACAGTGAAATGTCTAATTCAAAAAAATATTTGTTGAATTTCTTACAATTGTAGTACTATTCTAACACAATTTTAAAAAGAAAAAATACATTAATTTTCTAAAAACTTAAATTTATTGTATAAATTTTTAGTATGATTATAAAAATAAGGAACAAATTCTTTTGAATCTGCCATGAACAACATCTTTTTGTTCAAACAAATCTGAAATATACTTGTGCAAATAAATCTTTATTGTCCATTTATATAAATTATATAATATATAGATTTCGGTCCTCATATGTTACATTTTAAAGATTATACGTATTTTTGCGTTTGTATGAGAGTATGTGTCAATGTCTTTCTTACTATAAGTAAAGTTTAAATATATTATTATTTTGGATTTGTTCAATGATTGTATAAAATATAGAAGTTTTTAACCTATGGTGTTGATATTTCAAAGGAACAAAATCATATTTAGTTAGTTAAAGCAAGAAATGTAGTTTGATATACTGACCCCCAAGATTCCATCAGGTGATTGTCGGTAGAAAACAGAGGCACCAGGTGGAAAATTCACTTTCTTGAAGGCTTCTGCAAACTCTTCAATGCCTTTGGCTTCAGCATCACCATATGTCCCAACAGACTTCAAGTGTGCCACGCAGTTTTCCATCACCTTCCTCGAGTATTCTGTCCCACTCAATTGCAGAATCTTCGAACCTCTTATTAGCTTTTCAAAGGGTCCTACAAATACATATATAAATTATATTAAGAAGTGAACTAAGTCTAACTCAACCTCACAAAATCAGTTTATAATAAGATAAGGTTTGCACCTACTTATATATAATAAAATGTTTTAATATTTAGTTGATGTGTAGTTTTCCATATATATTTTTTATACCGAAATGATGAGACAATATATTATGAATGATCCGATAATAATCTAATAACGGATGACTTGATAAGTCCAACAAATCATTATTAAAATAAATTCAAAATAATTTTGGATACCGTATTATAAGAAAAAAGGAAAAAAAAGTTCGTCAAACGTCACAAACAAAACCATTTTACTCGCATGTATATAAATAGTATTATTATTTTTATAATAGTAACAAGCATGCTTTTGTTGACCTTTGTTTTATCCATAATTTCTTATCACTTTATTTTCAAAACAAAAATAATCTCGCTGCTTAATTTTTCAGCACTGTGTTCAATTATATGCCATAAATAAACAAGAAAAAAAGGGTAATTTTATGTTTATCACAGTTTTAAAAATATTAATTAATCTACGTAAACTATAGAATAAAATTGACAATAATATTCCAGCAAAAATCCAATTTTAATTCGAGATGAATAAAACAAAACGAAAACGAGTAAAGAGAAAAAGATGGTCTTAACCTGAAATGATATCTCTGTAGAAGTCAAGAGTGTTGATCAACTCTTCCGATGGCTTACCCTTCCACTTGGTGGCGAGTGACGCCACCGCTTTATCCTCCAAGTATACTCCGATGGCCGTGAACTTTATGAATTTCCCCTCAATCGTCAATCCTCTCTCCCCTGCATCGTAATTCATTTGTTACATATCTCGATCATTTCAAATGCATAGTTCGTGTTAAACAATGATTCAAATTTTTTCAAGAGAAAGGAAGTAATTGAACCTGCGCCGCCGAGGAAATAGGTTTTGGCAGTGGCCGGTGAAGTAACCACCGCAGGGAAGTGGAGGAATTCCACCTGGACGTCGGTGATCGTTGGTGCTGTGGCCATTTTGAAACTCTGTGTTCTGTTAATAACATGAGAATGCAGGAAGACAATTAGTTATATAGGGACACACTCTTATTTTTTAATAAATAATTCTACTATATTCCATTTGCCTCTTTCTAAGTGGTGTGTTCTTTTACACATTTACCCATACTTTTTCTTATTATATATTTCATATTCCTTCTAAAACTTAAGTAGAAGGATATTAGTGAATATTTGTAGAGTTAATTCATTTATATCCCATATTGATGGAGATCCCACATCGATTAGAGATTAGAGCATTTTATTGTATATAAGTTGGTGCAATCCTCAATCTTATGAGTCGATTTTATGGGATTGAGTTAAGCTTAAAATTCACTTCTTAACAAATATATTAACAAGTTTTAATTAAAATGTTCTTATCATAATAACCTTAAAACATAAATATTAATTATAAACAAGTTAATTATTAATTAAATAAATATTTTATTTAATGATCATTTAAATGCTCTTCTCGAAATGAATATTAATAAAAAAATATATATGGAAGAAATGGTGCATTACCAACTTCTAAATTAATATAATTTTGGGTCGGTCCATGAAAGACCACTCATACCTCAGACTTGTCAAAGAAAATAACATATTTTAAACAACTACTGTATCAATCAATATACTAATATTTTTTTAACACTATATGTAACGTTTTAATATTAAAATACATTAACTAAATAATAATTTTAACCTATTCCGAAAAATATAAAATTAGTATAATACATCCTGTAAATTTGACCTGATGACCGATGAATAAAATTTATAAAAATTTGAGATGTTACTTTTAATTTGAAGTTTTAATATAATGATATTTATGACTTTTTTTCTTAGATGATTGATTTTTATATTTTATATATATATGAATTTCTTCTTATGATTAAAATATTTTTCAATAGTTATTTATTTATATTTTGTTTGTTTTGTGATTACTGTACACAAGTAAATACGAATGGAAATACAGGAACATTGGAAAGACCATGGAAATTTTGTTTGACCTCATTTTGTAAATATATTGTATTTGTATAAATTTTAGATGTGTACAAATAATATTTTGAAATACTACATACATAACAATAGACCCTCTCTTAGATAGTAAATATTTATGTCAATAAACTAATATTTTTAATTGTATATGTAACATTTTAATCTTACAATACATAAAATAAAATAATAATTTCAATATATTCGGAAAAATTATAAAACTAATATAGTACATCCTAGAGATTTGACTCAATAACTAATGAAAAAATTATAAAAAAATTAAGATATCATTTTTCAATCCAAAACTTTAATACAATAAATTTATAATTTTTCTTCTTTATATACTTTTTATCTGTTAAAGTGAAAGTATAAATTTAGAGCACACTACTTAATGAACAAGTTAATTGTTAATTAAATAAATATGTTATTATTATTATATATATATATATATATATATATATATATATAAAAGTCATCATCACATTAGGTTTGAAAAATTTGTGGAAATGTTTTTATAAGATCAGACAATTATTTGACTAATATCTTTTAGATTTTAATAATTTTTTATTTATGTGAAATATTTGAAAAGAAAAATTATGAGTTATTAAATTTAATTAATTCCTTTGATAATACTTTTTGTATTTAATCTGTTGTTTAGTGAAGATGCCACTTCATTATTGTGTAGCACACACTTAAATTAAAAATATGTTAAAAAAAATAATTATAATACACTAACTCATCATGTTTATGTTCTTCTTTATCACCTACCCACCTAACTAGCACACCAGAAAAAAATAATAGCAAAATAAAATAAATGAAGGTGACAAAGTTGACTGAGTGGTGGGGTCATTTGACTTTTGTGTTAGAATAATCCACACATGTGCTTAGTTTACCTCACCTAACTCCTCACCAAAAACCAAATATGTGTTCTTATTTAGATTATAAATATTAAAAATTTATTTTAATTAAATACAAATGCATTACACTACAAGAAAATCATGAAATAGAAACCAATTTTTAGAGATTAAAATAATTAGTTACAATAGAAACTAAAATAGAAACCATTTTAAAAACTAAAAAAAAAAATTGGTTTCTAAATTAGTTTATATTATTAAATAGTTTATAAATTGGTATCTAATTTTAACTAACAATTATTTAGTTTTTAGATTTGGTAGCAAAAATCTTGGTTGCTAGTTAGATACCAATTTAGAAACTATTTAACAATAATAAAAAATAATAATAACTAATTTAGAAACCAATTTTTTTTTAGTTTCTAAAATGATATCTAATTTAGTTACTATTGCAACTAATTATTTTGGTTTCTACAAATTGATTTCTATTTCGTGATTTTCTTGTAGTGAAAAAAAAAAACAAATACTCTTATACATTATGTTCACAAAATTATTTTCTTAATCAGTAATTTTAAAATACTGATTATTATTCATCAAACAAAAACCCTTAATAAAAAAAACACCCTTAACCAAACCAATCAAGTTCACAGCATATTCTGTAATAATTATTCCTCACTTTCTCCTTTGGATGTATTTAGAAGAGAAAAGATATAGAAAAAATACGAATAATTAATTTTAAGTCGGATAGAAATATTAGAAAATTAAAAGATAATTTCCAAATATAAAATTTAAATTTTTCATGTTTTATTGTATTTATTTTTATGTTTTATCGTTATATATCCTTTTTTATTGCATGTATTTAAAAAAAATAAATGAAGTTCATGGAATTATATTGTGAGACAGAATTTTAGATCGATGATTTGAATAATTAGTCTTTTTTAGTATTAAACATTTCATGTCATGTTATTAAAAAATAAATTTAACTAATGAGGAGACTCAACGCGAATTAACTTGTGCAGGTGATATTTTGACTTTATTTGTATTTCTAAATTTACAAGTATAACTATATTAAATATTAAAAATAAGAGTTTGTCATTAATAATGATTTAATTTAATTTAATAAATATTATATTCCTAACTAGTAAACATTTTAGGCTAAAAATTATTTTATTCAGAGAAAAATCCAGGATGTAAAACATTCGGAAAGTTGTCTACAAACTTTGATATTCATGCATACATTATAACTTATTTCGTTATAATTAAGTGAATGACTAGTTTTAGGTAATAATTTTATTTTTTAATATTATAATATAAAATTATAAGTCTATAAATATATAGTGATTTTTCAATAAATATTTACTTATTTTAATAATCATGTATTCATATTTATAATACATTTATAAATTTTTCTAATTTTTATTGATTTACTTATAAGTAGATTTTTATTTTTTATTTTCTCAATGACCATTTCTTAAGGGTTTTAACTTAGTTTTCCAAAGTTTCACATGATTCACACTCCTTGTTCGTAAGAATATTTAATGTTTATGGTAAGAATTAGGTAAAACCATTATCAGACCATAACTCTTATGATATTTACCAAGAGCAAAAGTATCTTATTAATGTATTTTGCGATGGATCAATAAACCATGAATGTCCTAAAAATCCACATGAAAAAATGAGCACAATCTCTAAAATGTAATAATTGGCATACATGACAAATTTGACAAGAATCTTGAGCTCTTACAAAAGCAACACCTTGTCGAGTTGTAGGCTCTTCACGTGCACCAGGACGAACCACACACAATTTGAGCATAATTTGCAAGCACATAATCAACATACCAAATGGATCAAGTCCATTCTACCCCAACCACAAAGCATGATGGAGACGGGGATTGACTAGTGCATGATACTAGATCTTAAAATGGTGGTTGTTGATTCATGTACATAACATATCCAAGCTGGTAGTCAGTCTCAAGATGTTGACAAAATCAACAACATAACATGACCTTTAGGTTCGACTAAGAGATCCTCAACATAAAGAGTCACGAGTTTTTTTTATCAACATATGTCCTTTAAAGTTGTGCCAAATCCCCTGTTGAATGTGGATGAGACTCAACCTTGTTGTTTTTTATCCCTTCACGCTAGACATCATGAAAACCAAACTTCCTGATAAGTGGAAGTGACCTTGTATTGAAAATAATATGACGGATCATCCAATCATGAAGCACATGTCAAAGTCTATTTGATCCATGTCGGTCTGACTTGGGAGTGAATTGCAAGTCTCCCACTACCCTTAAGGGACCAATCCTAGAATAATACTACTCTCTTCCTTGAAATTCTATAGACTTATTTGACACCTTCCGTGCAAGGTTTTTAGCTCAACTTGTCGAATGCAAACCCATGGCACGACCTTGACCTCGCTACACAAGTACAAGGGGACACCAAACCTCTTCAACAATATATGCCCAATTTGCTAAAACATTTTCTAACATCTGTGATATATATATCAAATGGTGGTTATGCACAATCTCTTAATGAGACCCAATTCAAGAAAACTCATAGATACATTATATGTCGACCCACCCACCAATATGGATTGTAAAATATTTATGTGTTTAAAATTATTATTTGATTTTGTTTAAACACAACATCACAAATTAATTTAACGCAAATACAAATATTTTGACCGAAATGAGAAAAATTGATTTTAGAATTACAAAAACAATGTAGGAGAAACTTGTGACAAATTTACATCTTTATAAAGGATATTTTTTCCTAAACTCTATCAATAATATTTGAAAAAACGATTTTACACATTCTTTAAATAACTTTGAGATTGTTTTTTTTTGGAATCTCTCTAAACACTTTTTTTATATTCCAAAAATTATTTTCTAAAATTTTTAAAATAAGATTTCTGGATGAAATTTTCAAAAATATATTTAGAAAAGAGTTTTCAAAAATGAAAATAAATTAATTAACTTATTTTAATTATTTCACCTATTTGATGGGGTGAGAAAAGAACTTTGAGGGGGTGCAGCCTTTAGAAAACTATCCAAACTGTGTAGTGTAACCAACCACACTTTTTTTAGGAACTAAATAAAAGTGGAAATCTTATTTTTTTCAAAAAAAATTGAAGATCGAAACGTCGTCGTTGAGCCTCGTAATCTTGACCCTCTGGAAAACCGAGACGAAGCAAACAACAGAGTCACAGAGAGATGGTCGGTGTTCATTGTGATTCTCCGTAACCTTCTTCTCGTTCTCGCTCCTAACATTCCAAACCCTAATTAAACTTGTTGCTTCCTTCTTCCATCCCCGAATTCCGACTCGGAGTGGCTGAGACCAATCATGTCGTGGCTGAGATCTGCGGTGAACAAAGCCGTTGAAGTCGGCAACAAGAACAACCTCACTCGCACCGTCAAGAACTACGCCGACACCGTCGTGCAGCAAGCCGGCCAAGCCGTCGCCGAGGGTGCCAAAATCCTTCAGGATCGCATTGTAAATCAATTCCTCTTTTATCTTCTCTCGTTTTAATTAATGCATCAGTGTGTATGTTAGTCACTAAACTGAGACCAATCAATAACCATCCTCTTTTGTGTGCGTAGTTCCAATCCCGATAGGAGAATTTTAATTTCGTGTTATGTTCTGTTATGCACACTATGCAGGGTGCTAGGAATTTCAGAAGTGTTGCGCAGACCATTAAGAGGTTGGAAGACGCTGCTATATCTTTCAGGGGACCTGAGAGAGTGGAGTTGCTTAGAAGATGGGTGGCTGTGCTTCAAGAAATTCAGAAGTTGTTTGAAGCCTCGTTGGCTGAAGGTAAAGAGAGGACTCTCGAGCAGCACCTTGCAGTTGAAGAAGCCAAGGAGAACCCAAGGAGACCATCTCAGGTTTGAATTCGAAACCTTCGTTTTTCATATGTACAGTAGTTTGCCATGACTGATTTTATACTTTGCAGAAATTTGGCCACACCTTTGATGACTATGCTGCCTCTTTAAGACACTTTTCCTAATACACTGTCTATTATTTGAAGTACAAAGTTTTGTAGGTCTCCCCTCGGTACTTAGTAAGCGATTTTGTAGTTTTCCATAGAATTTAAAAATAGTAGAAAATTTGTTAATAGGAGTGTGATGTCACTGCTTGCAATCCTCCGGATTTATGGCGTATTGATGCCATTCCCTAGCTAAGTCTAGTCTACTTCAGAAGCTGTTGCTGTTTGTTTTCCCAACTAGATTACAGGAGGAAATTTTCCCTGTTAGTAGGTAGTTGATGCCCAAATTTTTATGTTGTTAATGTATTCCTCAAAAATAGTGAACATAATGGCATCCTTTTACCTTAACCGTTTGTGTTTGTTATTCTATTGTTTCTTTTCAGGTTCTTTACTATGATTCTGATGCTGGGGGTGAACCATTAAATTTTCGTGATGTTTTCCTTCAAAGTCAGGCATTGGAGGGTATAACATTATCCATGGTATGTTCAATTAATGTTGATTATCATGTATAAATATCCTGAACTTCCCATGGTATATTGGTACGTATCTTTATAACAGAGATATCTATCATTTGTTCTGTAAAGCATAAAACTTTAGTGTTTTAAACTGTCTTTTAGCAAAAAGGGTGCAAAAAGAGAAGCTAGTTTCAATTGTACTTTTGAAGTGAGACATGACATTAACTTGGTGAAAGCCTGAGATGTAAGCTTGAATTGAATTCACTGTCTCAGACTGTAAAGGATGTGTGCACACATGCAGTACAAATACCATGTTCTATATATATATATTGTTTTCTTTTCCCTTTTTGACTGTGGGTGGGTTTGCATTAATATTTACTATTGAAAGAGGCACCCTTTATGTCTAAAAAAATAATTTAATGTTAAACATAATGTAATTTTCTTTACTTTAACAAAATAACTTTTCGTGAATATTTTTTACAATGTCGGTTTTTGCATAATTCAACCTCAAAATCGTCTTGTAAGGTGAGAGTTGTCCCCCATTTATATACTTTTTTCAGGTTCTATATTTAGTCCATGCTAGACTTTGTTTTTCCCAATAATATTCTATCAAATATATTTTGATCTAGTTGAACATACCTTTTCGTCCTTAGTTTCTCTCTGGTGTATGCAGCTTTATGTTTTACCATTTTCATTATATTGGTAAAAGAATATCATTCTGGATAAGTCAATTTGTTTTTTTTTTGCTGATAATGGAGGTTAACCGCAGGGTTAACTCTTTTCTATTCCTCAGATTATTCACGCTCCTGATGAGGAAGAGGTTTCCCTTCTCCTGGAGATGTTCGGGTGAGTTTACTGCTTTTATATATACTGATATTTGAATCTCTCATTGTGTTTTGCCATGACTTATCTTAGATCTTATGTTGACGAATGACATCTGGATCTAGCTGATCCGGGATATGAAATTCTTTGCTGCAATTTTCGTGTGGTTTTAATGATCAATGTATTGTTATTGTGAAAAGAATGTCTTCGTGCCTAAAATTTTGATTTCATTTGTATCTTTGTGAGAAATTTCAAATGTTGCAGTTTTGCGGAAGATACGTCTAATCTTACTTTCCTCATCCTTATCTGTATAGACTCTGTCTTACTGGAGGAAAAGAAGTTCATGATGCCATAGTAAGCAGCCTGCAAGATTTAGCAACAGCTTTTTCAAGCTATGAAGATGAAGTACTGGTAAGGATGATTTTTATTTCCCTTGTATCTATGGACAGAGGTATTGGTCAGTAGTAAATGCTTCCTCTGTTTTCTCTCTTTGATTAAATGTATTTTTGGTGTTTAGTCGTGACTTCACAAATCAATGGTAAGGCTACTACTTCTTCTTTATGCATTTAGTAAGATTGTTATATGTTTACCTTGTTCATTCATTAGGTGAAGCGAGAGGAATTGCTTCAATTTGCACAAGGTGCCATCACTGGGTTGAAACTCAATTCTGATGTTGCAAGGTCAGTGTGAAGACATAGGTTTCCATTGTCATTTTCTTTGTACCTCTGATAGACACCTAAGTCTTGAGATAGGATCTTAAGTTCAAATGTGTCATCATGTTTCTGAAGATTTGGTCTTTAAATGAGCCAAATGGCGTCTGGCAATTCATGTAGTCACATCACCTAGTAGGATATAGAAGTGATTGTTTTTGGTCTTTTACATTGAGAAATATATATTTATTGGCATTGACTAGGAGCATATTGTTTTAAGATTTCACAGCGTGAGACCTCTCTGTCTTCCCCTTGTTATTTACTAACTTACAATTATTAACTTTATTTCATTATCCTTTATGTATGTCATGATGCTTTGGATTTATGTAGTAAGCATAATCAGGCACTACAGCTCTACAAAGTTAATTGATATATTCCTTTAACTAATATCAAAGAAAAATGAAATAAAATGGCAAGTTCACTTCTATAGAAGATAAACCAAATTCAATCATTTCTGTTCTTCCAGGCTTAAGCTTTTGCTATCTTGATCTATTTTTGGATATATCCACATTTAAGTAGTTGATTATATCTTTATTATAGGTCAATCATTTTATGTTAGTTATAAAATACTGTTCCATTTTAAAGTTGCTTTAATTGATAATATCTGAAATAGTCTTATTGAATGTCTAATATTACACAGCAAGTCATGTCTCGTTTTGCTTATTGACTGCAGACTAGATGTTGAAGCCTCTACTCTTAAGAAAAAGCTCAATGAGTTAACAAATTCACAGGGTCCTGTAAACAAAGTTGATTTTAAAGCTACTGAGGAAACAACAGCAACTCTAGAGGTTTGTTTCTGTCATAACTTCCGCCAAATCATTTGTTGCCAATAATGATTTTTTTTAGTAACTAATATAGTAATAAGATGATGGAACAAGCTTATCTGAAACATTTAGAGTCAGCCTCTCACTATGCCATGTAATAATAATGTTTTATTAGTCAAGGATGCTGCTAGCATTCTTGCTTCTTGTTACTAGACTGTAAATTCCTTAGTTCTATTGTCCATCACTCGTCACCCTTCAACAGGAACATAACATTTATCAGATGTCAGGTTTGATCGTTTTAAATATTTAATGTTTTGGATTTTGAAGCTTTACTGTGCTTAATTCTTAATTGAACTGTGATGCTTTCATAATTAAGCATTTTTTTGTTTTACTTACCAACTATCATGACAACGGGAATGGAGCTATGATGTGGTCAAATAGAGTGCATGCATTGAATGAGTGGGTGAAGTAGTGGAATATTCATATAGATAAGTTTAGAAGCGCTCCTTCAATTCCTTTTCATTTAGCAATTCATGCTTATATGCATTCTCACTCTCTTTCATGAGAATTTGTGAAAGAAAAAAAGAAGAGAAAAGAAAAACAAATTATCGAATCTTGTAATTTGTATTGATTGCATAGATTCATTCATGTGTAGTAAGATACAAAGTCATTTGTGATTCATCTTATGATATGATGAAGTATGAGGTAGCCATATCACGTGGAAGTTTAAGATTCTAATTACTGTGATGCAATGTAATGTAGTTTTATATATAATAATTTACTGTTTGTTTTATTTACGTAGACCTCTCTGTGTTAGAGAGTGGATTATAACCAACCAATCATTTTTCAGGCTTTGAAAATTGCCCTTGCTCAAATTAGAATCTGTTCCAGACTGGAAGCATTATTGCTGAAGAAAAAAAATTTAAGCAATGGAGACTCTCCTGAAATTCATGCTCAAAAGGTACATTTCTTCCTTTATTAGTTTCTTTGGGAAGGGTAGGAGAAAGGAAAACAAGAGGTAAAAATTATATTTCCCTGTATGAAAAACTAATTTTTTTGTAGCAATTAAAATTGGAATTGTTTACCTTGAGAAGAGAAACCGAAAAAAAAGAGTTTTTGAATCACTCATAAAAGTAGAGAAACCGAAAAAAAATTAGAAAGATTTTTAGCATTTTTAATTTTCATAATTACCTTTCTCTCTAGTCTGTCAATCATATAAAAAAATGTTTACTAGAGGTACAAATTATATTTCCTTGTATGAAAAACTGATTTTATGGCAATTAAAATTGGAATGGTTTACCTTGAGTTCACCAAAATAAAAAATGAATCACTCAGAAAACAGAGAGAAATTGAAAAGAAAATTAGAAAGATTTGTAGCATTTCTAAATTTCATAATTACCGTTCTCTAGTTGTGAATCGTATGAACAAAATGTTATGGTTAATTTTTAATTCTATTAATTATTTTATTCTTTCCATTAACATGACATTATAAAAAAGTAAACATTATTCTCTATGTTATCATGACTCTCTATGTTATCATGTTTAGTTTTAATTGTCCCCTCACCCTCTACATTTTGTTATCAGGTTGTATTCAAATTTTTCAAAACAATACAACTACCAGGTGTCCTAGTTTGGATCTAACTATTTTTTAGTGTGAATGAACTGGTAGAAGTAGAACTTACATTTGGGGTTATTCTGCTCTGAAATGTTCTCAGTCTTATTGGAGTGTTCTGATTGAATGTAGTTCCTTGGTATCTGGCCTTCTTTCTATTATTTTCCCCATATTTTTTTGGTAATATATTTTTATTGTTTTCTATACATACTTTTGTGTTTTTAAGTAGGTTGATAAGCTGAAGGTTTTGACGGAATCTCTTGCCAACTCTGCTGTAAAAGCTGAAAAGCGTATTTTAGAAAACAGGTGTCCTGTCAAATTATTATCATCTCTTATATTCTTGTCTTTATTCTTTCTCATCTGAATTCATATTTGCTATACTCACCAGAGAAATAGGTTTTGTTGAAAGTATTTTATTTAGCATTTTGTTTTTAAAACAATAGCTTTTATTTTCAGTTTCCGATCAATAAATCTGTTTTATTTGTAAGTGGGCTCAAATATGCCAGAAGTATGTCCATCCATTTAGAAATTGTAGTGGTGGTGGAATGAGGTATCATTCATAACTTATTAGTCAATGTTTTACAATCGAGCAGTTTTATGCTTCTACAAGTTCATAGTATGTCATATAAAGTGTCAGTACACTGTCTTCACTTAGGAACAGGGTGTGCTGTTTGTCTATTTCTTGCTAGCTATAAGAACACTGCATCGTGGCATCCAGATTCTATTATCTAATGAAACTTTTGTGCTCTTAAAATCTTGTGAGAAACTTTCTGCTTGAGCTTGATATGAACCATGGTAGTCGCTTTAAGTCCTACAATGAAGAGAAAATCTGTTGTTTGACCTTTTTTCTCCTCTGTCCCTGATAATAGATCCTACCAGGATTTGACTCCTCAAAAGTGAGTGGAGTGTACTTTAGAGGATACCCTAATAACCATTGATTATCAAGATTGTCACTGCCTTAAAGTTTGTTTACTTGATTTTTATTGCAATCTCAACTAATTTCTTTGTCAACAACTGTAAGTGTGCTTATCCTGTAAAAAACATCTTTTTACTTTAGAGGAGCCAACTTTGATTTTAAAAAGCTATATTTGACAATGGTTTTGGTAAGAAAGGATTCATTGTTAAAAGATTTTACTTTGAAGGTAAGGAAATATGTAATAATGTTGGAAAAAGACTACTGAAGAATGCTTTTTATTCCTTGTATATTTCTCCTTATTTTTTATTTTACAAATTTCACTCTAATTTATGATTATTTTATTCTATCAATTTCTATTAAAATATAGAAATTAGTATTTCGGTTAGTAAAATCATTTCATTTACTTACAATATGATCTCATACTTCTAATTAAAGGTTTTAAAATTTTGTAAGTATCCCTGTTGAATAATAAATGGGCAGTTATTGCATTGTAATTTTCTCATTATTGAACATTTCTGGCAAACTTTTGCCTCAGGAATCAGACATTGGTCGGTTATATAGGCAAATTTGTAGGACGGTGGTTTAGGATTTGTCTGTTTGGATGGACTGAATTTCAGGTATTCAGCTGGGTAACAGTTATGGATACAAATTAGGACATCAGAGTATATCACTAAATGCTGATGGACGAGTCCCATGAGTCACACAACAGATAGACACATAAAATAAAAACAATCTGGTGGCAAGGATATTGCTCTAAGTAATGTTGTTCATCAGTGTCGTCGTCATCACTACTGCATATAGTTGGCTGCCTCAGTTATATAGTACCTGTCAAACTTGGGGACTGAGTGTTCTACGAATCTATGACCTATTTAAATAATGATCAGCCACTAGAAATTACAAAACACAAATAGAAATTCAAACAGAGGACATCACATGAGGTAAATAATAAAAGCCCACTATCCATAAAACATGTTTCAGACCCTACTGAATAACCAATTTGAAGATCCTGATTGGAAATAATTGAAGAAATATGTGTATACAAAATTGAAATTGATTGATTCTGAATTTTAAAGCAATGGAATGCTGCTGTAGTCCACTATCAAATCTTAACAAGATTATCAAAATATTTGGAATGTTTACTGTAAGCGAAAATTTGGGTATTTGAGCTCATGTATGTTGAATTGTGCTGCCTGCATATTTTGGGATATAGGTGTGAGACTGGCCTGTAATTTGGGGAGGAGGAATATAAGAGAACTGGTGGGCTAAAAATGAACAGGCTTATTCTAGAAATTCAATGATTGGTTGGCACTGAATGTTTGTTCAATCATATATTTCTTAAGTACCTGCAAAGGAGCAAATTTAATGAATATTCTACCTTCTGCCTACACTTTTAGTTCATTGTTTAGCCTTTGTAGATGATGTCACTGATTAACTGCGTTTTTTGTTATTCAATATTCTGCTTAAGTTAATGAGCACTAAACAATAGTTCTCTCTAATTTTACAGAGTACAAAAAGAGGAAGCATTAAAAGTTCGAGTAGCTAAAGATGGTGAAGCTAGTGAAAAGGAGAAGGTAATGTATTTGCTTTGGAATATATTATTTTTCAAACCGGGAAGCTAGTGAAAAGGAGAAGCTAGTTAAAAGTTCAACGGGCATCACTATGTTCATTGTCTGTATTTGCTTTGGAATGTATTATATTTCAAATGGGGATTTCATGGTTGTACATGTACTTATCTATGCTGTTGTTCTAGATTCAATTTGTTGATATATTAAAATTCTTAGAAAATGGTCTTTAAGCTTAACTCAACTTCATAAAACCGGTATGTAAAGTGAGATTTGCTCATACTTATATACTTAAGTGTGTGAGATATCTAATACACTCTCTCACACCGAGAGGACTGGACCTCTCGAGCATGAGATTAGATATTTGTGGCTAATACAATAGCGGATGCATGATAAACTCAACAAACCTTGCTAGGATAGATTCTAATACCATCTTAGAAAGTAGACTTTTAGTCTAACTCAATTTCACAAAATCGACTTGTAAGATTTGTATCTACTTATATACTATAATTTGACCATATTTTTAGTCGATGTGGAATTTTTAACAGAAATAATGTATGGACAATATGATCAACACTGATAAAGGCTTTATTGCATTAGCATGTGAAGTTTATATGTAGCTTCCTTTATCATCATTTCAATTTTCTTCATAGTTTATACCAGAAGAGATTTCCAGAATGTGTAATTTGCATTCATAAGTAGACTTCAATACATAATTGGGGATATATATGCACCGATTAGGGTTTGTTTTTTGTATTTGTTCTTTTTTAATACATTTATATATGATATGGAAGGTTTTATATATATATATATACCCTTCATTTGGTTTACTGTTATTTTGGGGGATGTGTAGTTGATTAAGTTTGTAGTGAGACGATCCATTTCCTTGTGTGCATGCATAGGAGCGAAGACCATAATTGAAAAATAACATCTGCCTGTGAGTACTAAGTCTTCCATCTGTTGTAGGGGGACAACTGATTTTTCTTTCTTCCTCAATTTCAGGAACTGACAGCAGAGATATCTGAACTGCAGCGTAAAAAAGAAGATCTTGAAGCTGAATTGAAAAAGGTATGATATTCCACTTTTTTCTTGTGGTGGTGGGGAGACTTGTTGTAA
This sequence comes from Phaseolus vulgaris, assembly GCF_051622355.1. Lineage (NCBI taxonomy): Eukaryota > Viridiplantae > Streptophyta > Magnoliopsida > Fabales > Fabaceae > Phaseolus > Phaseolus vulgaris. The sequence continues at coordinate 1,009,887 of NC_143504.1, forward strand.
ATGATATTTGCTTGACAAAATGGGTTTATTTATTATTTTCTTCATTTCTACTCATGCAATGTGCTGGTCATGCAATCTTGTTGTCTCTTTTATATCCTTGTGGATTATGGATTGATATTTGTCGAGAAACCTTGTATTGCCTGCATATGTAAGATTCTTTGGACATTGAATGTGAATTTTGTTCTTTGAGTTTTCTGCTAATAGCAATAAATGGTAGTTTGCTTATTATATTGTTAAAATGACTCCAACTTTAATATATGGGATGTTGTTGGAGGAGTGATGATGCCTTTCTTAACTAATTTATAAATAATTGAAATCTGGCATCTGAGGTAGGTTAACACTTCTTTGGCTGCTGCTCAAGCACGGCTATGGAATGTGAGGGAAGAGAGAGACCAGTTTGAGGAAGCAAACAATCAGATAGTTGAGCACCTGAAGATAAAGGTTCGAAGTTCTATTTTTCAATTTTACGTATCCTTAAATAAACATTCCTGAATAGTGTGACTCTCAGCATCTAGTTGTCTGAAATTTTGGTTTGACCTTGATCGATAGGAAGATGAATTTTCAAAAGCCATTAGCTCATGTAAGGTTGAAGCAGATGTTATCAAAACCTGGATTAATTTTCTGGAAGATACTTGGGTTCTTCAGCGGTCAAATGCAGAAACTAACGACAAGCAGGTCAAGTATGGAACTGAATTTGAGTAATGATAAATGTTTCGTTGCCTGTAAAATAGACCAATTTCACATATACTACTATATCCTTCAACAAGAAATCTATAAATTATAGTTATTCTGCTTTTGTTCTTTATTTTTCACGAATTATTATTTTCACTAATCCTTACTTTTTTAAAGTGATGAATTGGGGAGACATGAGGACTACTTTGTGAACTTGGCCATTCAACTTCTTACTGCTTATCAGGTACTTGTTACGCTTTGCTGATTCAAATAATGGATGTATAATGACAGACTCCTTTTTACTTCCCTCCTGGTTTTTCCCATTGGTAGTATGACCTGCTATGTTGTGTGCAGAAAGAGTTAGAGCCTTCTATTAACCATATTGGAACATTTGTCGTGAACCTCAAGAATTTAAATCAGAGGTAAATACCTTTTAAGGGTGTTCGATTGTATATTTCTTTGAGTGCAATATTTTCACCTCGTTAACACAAAAAATTAGATTATCTTCAATAAATGAGCTGGTAATCAAATGATTGGTATTTTCATTTGTCCATGTGTTATTTTGTTTATCTATTTTCTCCGATTTTGTTGAGGATACAGGTTAAAGATGACATCCAGTTCAGATACTGAGGATTCAGAAGTATTAAGTCCAAGGAAAAATCTTGAGGAGGAATATTTGACCTACGAAGCCAAGGTATATATGCAACCTAGCATAATTTGAAATCACTGGCTTGTTCATCTAGCAGTTTTACTTATCTATTGTTTTGGATTGTGCAAGTGTGAATTTGGTTTTTTAACTCTAATGGCAACATGCAATCCATGTAACTTACTTTGAAGGCAGATCTTCGGCAGTTTAAAAATGAACTGCACCTTGTCCACTTCTATCCAATAACCCACGAGTTTTAAACTGTATTTGCTTTTTTTTAATAAAAGAGCTTAAACATTTTAATGGTGAGATCTTGAACTGCACAACCTGCAGTTTTAAAATGAACTACAGGGTATCCAATTCCAACTGACTTTACCTAATAGGATAAGACTATCAATGCTGTTGGCTGCTGCTAGTCCTTGCTTTCTGCTTAAATAAGTTTGATCTCCCAATATATGTTGTATGCTGTATGTTTTGTCCATGGCCAAAGCAATGGAGTAGTGCTTATGATTTGCTCGGATTTGTTGATGGTTTTCTTTCGTTGTTTCAGATCATTACCACCTTCAGTGTAGTGGATAATATGAAACAGCAGTTTTACGCTCAGCATGGGAAAGTTTCCAGGTTCTGTATTTTCTTTCTATATAACTTTATTGGGCTGCTTTATTAACTTGAGAATTGAACAGTTTTTTTTTTTATACAAGTTCAAAATAAATTTGTCTTAATCCAGCAGAAAGTTGGAATTTTTGTAACCGGTTTTCACCCAAACTCACCTTTTACAAACCATTTTGTTCTCTTCGTGTGAAAACATTTTATCATTTATTGATATGCAAGATGTTGTAATAAATGCCGTTTCCATGAATAGAAGATTATCGTTGCATCAGACACCTTGTACTAAATTATTTCCTTTTCACTTGTTGGTCTCACCAATCCAGGAATGATGAAGGGAGAGTTAAAGAGCTGTTTGATGCCATTGGAAAGTTACGAACTAAATTTGAGTCTATTGAGAGACCAATTCTTGATATAGAGAGTCCTGCAAAGGTTGAAACTCCACCTTCTGAGAAGTTGGATGGTACTCCTTCACTTTCTGCACCAGCTCATGGTGCAGAGCTTTCAAAGCCAGAGACAGATGAAGAGCCAAAATCATCTTCAGTTAAGGCTGACCAGGTATTAGACCATGAAGCTGAGTTAGCTCAGCTGGAATCTGAGTTTGGGAAGGTTAGTCAAGATTATTCAGCAGAAGAAATTGGTGATTGGGAATTTGATGAGCTTGAAAAAGAATTGGCTTCTAGTTAGGTCAATCTTATTTATGAGTAATTAAGCTTGCTGTTGTATTTTTATAAGGAGGCAAGTTCAAGTATCATAAATTTGAAAGCATGGGTCGGCTCTTAATGAAGCCTCAGTTTGGATCCAGATATCTTTTAATTTGTAAACATTAGAGCATAATTTCTTGATTCTTCTGTAAATTAATGAGTATGTAACATGCAGACCAGTCACAGTTATTTGAAACAATTAGTATGGTTATGAATAGAACCGTTAAATCGAATGACTGGAGAAATTCTAATGTCATCCTATCCTATTCTACTGTCATTCTTCTATTGGTTGAAAATTGCAAAATTATGAGTTATGTATGCAATTTTTAGTCTTCTCTAACAAATTTTAGTTGACAATAGTGTTAAAAAAGTGTGTTAGCATTTATCTTTGAACTATCTATATTTATGGCATGTTTGGATCAGAGAAAACAAATAAGAATTTTTAGATAGAAATAAAAAAGTGAAATAAGAGATATTCAAAGTGTTCCTCCCTTTTTAACAGAGTTGTTTATTATTTTTATTATAAAATATTTATAAAATAAAATAAGAAATATAACAAGTGTTCTTCCCTTTTTTGGAGTGTTTTTTCTTTGCTAAGTGGTAGTTACCAAAAAGTGTATTTCCTTCTAATTTCTCTTCAAAATAAACATTGAAAATTTGATTTTTTTTTTTTTAATCTTTTTCTTGCCTTTTCTTTCTTTCTATATTTAATGAGTTTATATTCAAATAAACCTTCACTAGAATGTAGCTTATGTTCCAAGAACCTTTGTCTTCTAGTATAGGTGGAATTTTTTGCCAATGACTCTACCTAACATTCTAAGGGATGGAACTTAAATTTTGTAGCTGCTAATCAATCTTGTAAAGTGATTCTAAAAACAATTCATGAATCTATCCACGTGGGATAAATGCGCCAAGTGTATTATTAGTCTTGAGATGGATGTTACGACAAAGAAAATTATTGGCTTAACAAGGAAATTTTGGCATTTTTTTTCAAATCTGATCCCTTCTAGTAACAAAAACAAAGTAGTGTTTTTTATTTATTTTTCCTGATAGAGATGCAGTTTTAATCCATGTTGACATCATATTATAATCTATAAGTAGGTTTGAGAAAATAAATGAAGATGCTTGACAACCAAACTTGGCGACAAACTGGGCATGAAAGTAAGGTGGCCATTAGCATAGGTCCTGCATCGACAGAAAGAACCAACAATTTGGTTGTGTTTTTTTAGCGAGTTGGCAACGAAAGAAGTTGCAAATTGGGGGAAAAAAGAGGAAAAGTTAGGAGGTTCTTGTTTTGTTTGGACTAAAAAATGGAAAAGGGAAAAGGATGGTAAACTCAAAAGTAGGTAGGAGTGTGTTAAAAGATGATGACAAACACACTCTCGAGCTTTGCAGGCATTCCGGCCTCAGTCTCTTCTCCCACCATTGCTTGTCGGGTCATGTGTTGCTTCTTTCTCTACTCATTCTTGATCAGTGTGTGCATTTACTATAATACTTTATTCACTTACGATAGAACTTCATTTTTCAAAGTGAAATTAATAAACATAAAAGTGGTGTAGTTAAAGAAGACACGAATAATTTCAAATCAATGAAAAAGATGCCCATGTTTTGCATCCGTGTACACCAAACCAAAAGGTTTGGCAGGGCTTTCCCCGTGTGCAATTATTCACTAAAGTGCGTTAAAACAAAGGCAGGAATCCAGTTAAAAGTGCTAAAATGTAAGGTATTCATCTTTCCTAATCATGTTCATTTTGGTGCACAGCACAATGATAAGTAGTTAAGTACTAATATGAATGCCAAAGTGCATGCCCTCAGACATGTCTTGTTCAGAAACCCAATTTGCTTGTATGTATTAAGATGTAGATTTTAAATCTAAATCAATCTCATAAAACTAGTTTATCAGGTGAAAAGTGGATTTTAAGCCTAAGTCAATCTCATAAAACTGGCTTATCACGTGAGAAATGAACTTTAAGCCTAACTCAACCTTATAAAACCAGTTTACGAGATGAGTTTGTCACGATGAAATCTCTAATCTCTAGTTGACGTGGGAAATATGTAGTGTTATACAAGGTTCCAAAATAGACTCTTTCAATTTCAGACTAGCTTTCCAGAGACAAAAGTACCCATAACTGACTTTAGTCACAGTATGAGAGTCAAGGACAAATACTGTAGTTACTGCTGCCAGGAGATTCTGGTGTTGTACTTTTCTTTCAGTTTTAGTCCTCCAATTTCTAAACAAAGGCCAAGTTAAAATATTAATATCATTCAAGCATACCCTTCTGCATAACAAGAAAAAACATTGCAATTCACTGGTTTTTAATTAAGATGTTTGTTTTGATTAAAAGTAATCAAATCAATGGCTTCAATCATCATGTAATATCTTGGTTCTAGCTTCCCATTGTGCAAGACTTCATCATGCCAACAGCACTAAGCAAGTAACTAACCTGCAGTGAGACACACTGCAGTTTTTGGACAATTTCTCTGCATTATTAATTTCTCGTGGAAACAAAATAATTTAAATCATGTCATGCTAGTTACCATTGGCAGCAAAAGAAGTATAAAAGTAGCAATCCCAATTAGAAATAAGCCACAATGGTTATGTTGGGTGGGTCAGTGCTTCTCCCCATAAGAAAACCAATCAGGTCCTAATTTTACATTTGACATCCTTCAATATTGACAAGACATGAAATAAAAAATAAAAAGCAACAAGATTAGAATACCACTAATTCCATGATACTGCTTTTTGAATATATCATTCTATGCACTTTCAAAAGCAGTACAAGTACCACTCTTCATTTTTCCATAATAAAACCTCAGCTACCATTAGCTGCTATCCCCTGATAGAGAGAAGTCCAAAATACAAGAGTAGTGAACCTGAGAAGTAGCAATGGCTACAACACTCTTAGCATGTGATCCTGCAGATGATGATTACATTGACATGGAAGTCAACTCATACTCCAACTTCTTCTGCCATTCTCAATCCTATCCACAGCCTAGAGAATTTGAGTTCCAAATGTCCTCCATTGTTCAAGAGAAAGAAACAACAACCTCACCAGCTGATGAGCTTTTCTACAAAGGAAAGCTCCTCCCTCTTCACCTCCCCCCTAGGTTACAAATGGTTGAAAAACTCCTTGAAAAATCCACCTCTCCTTTTGACAAAGAAGATGATATCTTTGAGGAGTTCTTTAGCACTCCTCTAGCCACTACCTACACAACACCAACTGCAGGCACCCCATTTGAATCCTGCAACATCTCTCCATCAGATTCTTGCCAAGTTAGCAGAGAACTAAACCCTGAAGAGTATTGCAACCTTGCCTACCCAACAGATACAAGTGGTGGATTTGTTGTTGAAAACCAGAAGAAGTCATGGACAAAGAAACTGAAGCAATCTTCACTAGGTTCAAAGTTGAAGGCTTCAAGGGCTTATCTCAAGTCTTGGTTTGGAAAATCTGGTTGCTCATATGAAACCTATGCAACCTCAACCAAAGTTGCAGATGAAGGATCGGTTTCAAAAGCCAGGGAAGTTTTGAACAAGCATGTGCAAGTGGCAAAGAAAAACCCATATGGACAAATTCACAGGGACAGATATCAGTCCTCTAATTCTGCCATGAGAAGCTACAAAGAAAAGACAAGTGAGGATGAAAATAACCAGCACAGAAGGTCATTCTCGGTAGGCATCAAAATGCTATCAGGGAACAAGTCATCATCATCATCTTCATCTATGTCTGGCTCAACTTCATTTTCATTCTCAAACAAATCATATGGAAGCCAAGCGCGGCAGCTGCTGAAAAGGTGCAGCAGTACAAATTCAGAGATAGAAAATTCAATCCAGGGAGCAATTGCACACTGCAAGAAGTCTCAGCAAGTGTTATCTTCAAAGAAGACTGCAAGCGAAGTAGGACTCTACTCAGTGTCTGCATCTAGAACCTCAGTTTGTGAAGATCATGAGAGGGTTGAACCTCGGAGGGGCGGATAGGGAATTGAAAAATAGCTTTTCTTATTTTGTATTCTTCACACATTGTCTTTCAATTCAAAAGTAACTTTGGTGAAAGATAGCTTCATTCACCAGCACTAATTTTAGAAACACTCATGGTTATCATGGATATTTATTTAAACCTTGTCTACAGAAGATAGTTGCTTTTAGTTCCTAACCAAATTATTAAGAGTAGAGAATGAGATTATTCTGAAAATGAAATTCATAACATTGTACTATCCACTTTCAAGCTAAAACTTTGTTTGTTGAAAATCCCAAGTCGAATACACAAACCTATCTCATAACTTAACAGAGAATTACAAAAGAATCGACCAGAAATGTTAAGTCTTTTATGAGACAAAACAAAAAATTACAAACTAAGAAAATCCTATGAACCTCGTCTCATAGGCCCGGTTTTAGTTCTGGTTTTATGAAACTTTGATCGAAACAACCAAAACAGTGACAGTTTTTTTTTTTTTAAAAATTTGGACTCTGTAACCTGAAAAACTGATTTGATCTTTCTCCAGGTTGTAAATCAACAGTAACAATCAATTATTGTACTATGATAGGAATCGATATGTATACATCAAGCATTTTCATCTGGATCTTAAAACATATAAGGAATGGTGAAAAGTATATCTTCAACTAGAAATCTCATTGCTTGTAAATGATGTCAACTAGAATGGTGACAATACAATGCGCACTATAAATGTCTGATACTTGATACTAAAAAATTGATTCTGTTTTGCACAATTCCTTTAATCAATCATGAGAAAGAAATGATTAGTGCAGGCACAGTACAAACATAATGAATATAAGAGTAATGTGGACATCAAAACCCAATTGTTGAAGTGGAAAGCATAATAATATGTACAACTATTAAATTGAGAACAGGCACATTGCAAGATCTTCTCAAAAAGAAAAAGTTGAACTTAGAAAACAAATGAGAAAGTTATAGCTATCTACTAATGCAATCCTAGGCTCTCACTGCCAAAGAATACTACTAATTCAGTTGTGTTCAAATGATGACAAGAAGGTGCGATTATACCAGCACTAATGCACCGGATCCTATTAGAACTTCGAAGTTAAGCGTGTTTAAACAAGAATACTACTAAGATAATGCACCGGATCCTATTAGAACTTCGAAGTTAAGCGTGTTTGAACAAGAATACTACTAAGTTGAGAAATCTTCGTGTTGCACCTCTTTTAAAAAAAAAAAATGATGGCAAGAATAAAGAATACGAATCTATTCATGTCATGTGCCAATGAATTGTATTTGCTTATCTGTCAAGTTTGATCATCTAAGTTTCCATTAATTTTATGAGATTTCTTTAATGAACAAATAAATGTGATTGCCATACACCAATTTTTCCAATAAACAAATGTCTTTTAAAGTTGAAATACATGTTTTTTAGGTCCCTTCTAAATTCTATCAAATACTGAGAGGGTAACAATCATCATGATTGTAGAAGCCCACATGTCTTCGTCCCTTGGCAACTACTATAAGACATTTATAGGCCTTTAATTTCTCTGTGAAGAAAATTTCTTGACCATTAAAGTAAGCTTATATTCTATTATATGGCAAAAAGCTTGTCAGAGCAACTGAGAAAGAAGAAAAAAGAAGAGCTATGAGGAAGTAAACTTCATACGTAAAAGAATGTGTTAAAATATTCACACTTATGTATAAAAAGATCCTTCAGTGCAGACAAGGTGACAAACAGCTTTTCAGGTGGTTCTATTCTGATTTCTTTAAGTTATCAGATGTTCTACAACTTTTGTAGGTATGAAATAAATATTTTATGTATAATGTGGATGCCTTCTACTTGGCTTTTCTCCTCGAAGAAAAACAACTTATACTTAAAAATATAACAATTTTAAAGCTATATTAATCAAATCACAATTGGAAACTGGTGCACTTCAGTAGTTGTAAAATTTTTACTTTATCTTATTCTGAAGAGATTTTTGTTGTGTCTCAGCTCTTCATATTTAGCACAAGTTATTAAAACCAACACAGTGTAATATATAATTGATGGATAAGTATAGTCTCTTAGGATGAAGAACTGGATCATAAAGTTTGTATATATAGAGTAATGTAACATGTGTTTGAGAAAAGTCATGTCCTTTTGCTTAAATACATAATTCTCCTTTTGCTTTCATTATTGTCTGATTCTGTATCTGTTTATTCTGCAGATAGTGCTCTTAATGCTGTTAAATGCCATTGAGATCCACGCTTTCAACATTCAGGCTACTTTTAACATTCAGTGTTCCTATTTGGTCTCACGATTTCAAAGGTGACAACTAACATAATCAATCACCTTGCCACATTACAACACAATCGTCTGATAGATCATGCATAAGCTCTTTGTGTTTTCCATATGCATTCATTGTAACAAAAAAACCATTTTTATTTAATAATTTTTTTAGTGTAAACTTCAAAGAAACCTCAAACAATACAGCCACCTTTAATACTATAATAATCAACTTCTCATGTTACAATCTCCAAATGGCCATGTGCTTCTTTTATACAAATATCCATTCAAATACTCCACTCATAAAGAAGGGCACTAGAAAGAACTTGGTGCCATAAAACCCCCTCCATGCCAGGATTCAAAGGATGGTATCCCTTGTAAGGATCTTTTAAGAAGCCCAGACACGGATACGACACGGACACGGACACAGAAATACGGCTAAACTGAAAATTATAGGACACGGGACACGGCTATATATAAATTAAAATGTAGTAATATATTTTGTTATATGAAAAAAAAATCAAGAAAAACATAAAAACTCAACCGCATTTTTTTTTAGCTTTTATAGCGTGTCTAAGGAGGGAAACGTGCCTCCTCCGGCATATCCAGAAAGAGGATCGTTTCCGGCCCAATAAAAAGTGTCCAACACCGTGTCGGACACGCTTCCGTCGTGTGTTCGTGTCCGCGGTATATCGGAAACACCGACGGTACCTTTTTGGCCGTATCCGAGCTTCACACTTACATTTGCAATTTCATGGCTCAACTTGCATCATTTTAGTTGCTCATAATAAAATCCAAACTAAAAATTATTAAAAAATCATTAAATAGAAATTAATTTTTGAAACTAAAAGAATTTAATTTCCTTCCATTAATCAAGCATCATGATGCAGATGGTGCAGTTAATAGTGCACTAGAGTGGTTTTCATTTTAAAATAGCAACCATTGTGGTCCTAATAGGTGTCAAATATTAGGTTTTCAATGTTTCCATGTAGTACAATACAACCAGAAAAACCAGAAAAAAAAATTCAAAGTTATTGCTCACTTTTAATACTTAATAATTTTAACTTAAGAATAAAAATTTATGCATGGTTGCTGACGATCTTAAAGTAGACCAAAGCATCCCAGTAAACAAATGCACTTAAAAAATTATCCATTTTAATTTTTGTATATGTACTATTTTTAACTTCTTTTACTTTCACCATTCAAATTCATAGAGACTAAAAATAGTATGCAGAGACTTATGATTTTTAAATATATGATTAAGATACAAGATTTGTTCAACTTTAATAACCATGAGTTTAAAATATTTATGCTTATTTTGTGTTCCAACATTTCTTTTCCTAAAAAATTTCCCAGCTCAGATTCTGCTACTTTTTATTTAATTTATCATCTTATTTTTCTATTAGTTTGTCCCTTTTTTTCATTTTTTACTTCATCACTGTGTTCTTTTTACTCCTAAACTGGCAATAATGACTGTTTGTGTAAACTAGATTATTATTTATATCAAATTTCTTTACTATAACACTATGATATTTTCAAATTTGGCTGCTACATCTTGCTTCACTGTGCAAGTTGACACCACACTTTTGAAGAGCTGAAGCTCAATCAGAGAACAAAAATAAAAACCTTCATTACAAACTCAATCATACCCTTATCTACAAATTGCAGACCTCATTTTCACCTCACGAATTCATAAAAAATAAATAAAATACATTTAACAAGTATACTATTTCATTCTCTGAGCACTGGACATGATGCATGTGTAATCTAGGTAAGTTGTGATGGTTACAGTCACATTCTAATAAAATTCTAATAAAATACTGGGTAACCAACAGAAGTGGCAGCCATATTTTGATAATACATCAATACATAAACTCATAATTAAAGCAATGTTCAATTTATTTTCCTAGTAAATCACAACATGGGATCAAGACTATGACACAGGTGCTTAATTCCAATTCCTCAAGATCCTAGAAAACCAGCAGCAGCAACAGAGGCATTAGCTGCAGCTAAGTCTTGAGAGACCAATTTCCTGTACAGTGAACTCTTAATGTTGTAAAATAGAGCAACTCTAAACACCTGTCATGGATTTTGCAACAAGTTGTTCTTCATGATCACCAGTGTAGGTTGCAAGTTCAAAATCAAATTGCATAAATCCGATCAACCTCAGAGTTGGAGAATTCAGAATGATGCCATGAGTTAGATCCACTTCTTCTGGCTAGCTGCTTCTCCTTCTTCCTCATTGACCTGCTTCTCTTAGACCTCACCACATAGAAAGTCATGGTGCCAATAACTCCAGATATTATCACCCCTCCAACTACTGTAACAAGAATAGCAGCCCACTTGTTCTTCCTACCCACAACAATGTAAGAAGAAGCAATAAATGCCACCGAAGTACAGACAGAAGCCAGCCACATGAGCTTGTTGATTACCTCCACCACCCTTTTCTCTGCCTTAGTTTCACCTCTAACCAAGGTGATTTGAACAACCACAACAGCCAAAGATGTAAAAAGTGCAATAGCATTGAAGATGAAGAAGATTTTAAAAGCAGCATGAGCTGCTACCACAGCTGAGCCATCATCGTTATCACCGCCAGGCACGGTGAATATAGCAGCAAAAGCAACTGTAGCAAACAGCACCGCCACCACTGTTACTGACTGAGTGGCATTGTTGATTCCTTCCCTGTGGAGTTTCCTTAACTCTTTGGAAATATTATGAACATTTTTGTTCGTTCTTTTGGTTTGTTCAAGTTGAGTGTGAACATCTTTCTTGATTTGAGTAACAGTTTTCCTCAGTTCATCCCTTGGTTGGTTGAGCTCGTTAGCTCTAAGTGCTCCATATCGAGAAAGACATTCCTTTATATCTGATGCCTCTTCAGAGAGAGGAAGGCTTTCAGCAATGTCAAGAGCTGTTTTGTGGTCTCTGGTTAATGCATTGACATTGGTGTCTGGCAGATGTAATAACTCATTCACTATCTGTGCAGGAAGTTGAGAAACCATAGCATTAGATTTTCATTTGAGGAACTATGATGGATGATTATATTAAGAAAAAAAGTTCAACAAAAAAGGCACAAAACTTCTGGACAAATGAACCGTACCAAATTAGCAGCTTCTTTTACATGTTTAGTTGCATTTTATAATTTTATGGAAAATCTAAAAAGCTATAATTAGGAAAGAAAACATTGTTATATTACATTGTAATAAATGTTTTCTTTTGGAATAAAAACTCACCACATTTAAATGATTAAGAGCAGCATTAAGGACTGATGTTCACAAAACTATAACATTATTATCTATGTAACACGAACACTTCTAATACGTGAAATGTCCAAAATATACAGAAGACGGGGTCATGGATTTATATATTACATCATTATGAATTATATTATGAATTATATGATAGGAGATTATCATCATCATTGAAAATGACACTTTTAGTTGAGATTAATTTAAAGAAAAATTAACAACTTTAACAAATTTCACACTATATGAAGATATGATAGGAGATTAAATAAAAAATTTGCAATAATACATATATAATATAAATATTCCTAATTATATATAAGATTTGTTCGTTATGTCTACAATCATAATAGAAACTTATACAATTAAGTTATGAGTTTTTAGAAAATCATTGTATTTGTCCTTTTTAAAATTGTGTTGAAGCTCTATTAGAATTGTCAAAGACCCAAAGAATGTTTTTTTTTTAATTAGACATTTCACCAATACGTATCGTATGAGTATTGTACACGTGTCAATGACACAGGGACTCATCATTTAAAAGGCATGTCCGAGCTTCATAGATTATTATTAGTACCCTAGGTATAAAAACAAGAGAAGACACGAATATCCTGCTACTAGGGGTAGGGATAAGGCTTATTTAGCTATTTGGTGAGACTCCCATTAGTTTTAGCAACTTGATTATATGGCCTCATCTATACACATATGGTGCAACTGTTGACATACCTCTACTCGTTTTTTCCTGGTTGCCACGTGTAGTGCCGTGTTACCAAATTTGTCAGGAAGCATAACAATAGCAGCATCCGCATCAAGAAGTAATTTTACCACATCACAACTCTGCCCTTTTACAGCCATATGCAATGCAGTTTGCCCTTTCCTGTCAGTCCTCCGAGCCAACTGCGGATCTTTACTGAGCAAGGCTTTCACAATCTCCACATGACCCTGACGAGCTGCTAAATGCAATGCATTTTTGCCATTGGATCTAGCAATCTCCAACAAGCTACAATCCTTCGACAGCAGCTCATTCACCACTTCCGTGTGTCCTCTTGTCGCTGCAGTTATAAGTGGAGTCGAATTGGATGGACCAATAGTTTTGCTCAATCCCGGGTCATAATCTAGCAAAACCTGAACAATGGCTGCAAACCAAAATACACCATGAATCATATGGAAAAACAGAAAACCAAACACACATTACATTACATCAGCACATAAGAACATCTCATCTCAATGAACTACCCAAAAGCTATCAAGGTCTAAAAGTAAGAACCCAAGCATACCATCCATTCAATTATTAGAGTAACAAAGATCATCCTCTCCCTTCATAACTTTCCTTTGATCCTGGCTCCTCTAAAGTAAGTAAAAATAAAGTAAATAGTCTCGGTCTCTGATGAGAAAAGCAACGGTTGATATTTCAACACATTTATAATTTGTTTATACATATACTTCAAATACCAACAACTAAATTTCTAAACAATGGCTATGATCGGTCCTATATTAAAGTGACTTCACGCACAAGGAAGAGCCCGCAACTTCAGGGGCTATGTACCTTCTAGGTAAAGACTCAGTGAGTTCAACACTCATAAGAAGGATACCAAGCCTATGACACCAAACCAACTGAATAACCAAACATTCAATCAAGCGTTAATATGTCCCAAAATCTGCCAAAACCTCGCCTGATTCGTCACCCTGACAATGACCATTAGTACATAATAGAACATTGTTCTAGAGAAGAGTCATCCGAAAAGTTTGTTCAATGACTCAGATTAGTTACTTCACTTTCTAGGAGTTACAATCTCTTTCCTAAACCTCAAGAATCACAGAACATGTTCATACGTTCATAACATAACTCCTCGTATAACTAACTCACCAAAGCAGCACAAAAAACACACAAATACTAGAAAGAAGATAATAGAAAGAGATATATACATACGGTGGTGGCCTTGACTAGCCGCAATATGCAAGGGATCAAATCCAGATCGGTTCTTCTTGGAAACAGTCTGAGCGGTGGAATGGTTGAGAAGTTCCTTCACGACATGGAGATGACCCTTTTCGGCGGCAGTGAACAAGGGGGTCTCACCGAGCTCGTTCTCTTCGTTGACGAGGCAAGCTCGCACCTCCGCAATCTCGGTGTCGAGATCGTCGTCGTCTCCGAGAGTTCCCATGACCTGAGAATCGACGTCGAGAAGAATCTGCCTCACCGCGCCGACGTCGCCCCTCTGCGCCGCCAGGTGCAGCTCCGTGTCGTTGTGCCGCCCCGTCACCTGCTTCACGTACTTCTTCCCCGCCTGGTCGATGCGCTTCCCCGAGTTCGACAGCACCAGCGCCGGCGCCGTCGAGGAAGACGGCGACGGCGACGGCGATGGCGATATCTCAGAAAGCGGATTCTGAGAGGCCGTTGCTGGGATCGGCGGCGGAGGGCCCTTTTCTCCTTGCCCGTCAGCTCCGGTTCCTGATACAAGCAAAAGGGTCATCGAAAAATGAAAAATTTAGAATAGTGGAGCAATATATCCATACATATGTGTGTATATATACATACATATATATATATATATATAGAGAGAGAGAGAGAGGGAGAACCTGGTTGGTGAGAGGCCATGGATGTTGTGGAAGAAGGAGAAGAGGAGAGAGTGGAAGTGAAGGGAGTAAGAGAATGAGTTGGCTTTGGATTGTTATGAGATATGGAGAATCGGAAAGGAAAGGAAAGGAAAGTGAAGCAACAAATTGACAGAGGAAAGTTCAGAGAAACACGCACATTCAGAGGAATACATTTTCGACTTTTCTTTTTCTTGTCCTTTCTATACTTTTCTGTCTTCTTCTTTTTTTTCCTATAAAATTTATCGATAAGATACTCGTTTTTTCGTGGGAGTGAAAACATTTATTAAGCTAATATAACTATAAATATTTTTATTGTGTTAAATTGATTCCTTAATTGCAAGCAATGTATTAAATATAACCATTACTTACAATATTTAATTTTATATATTTTTTAAAAATAAAATTTATATTTTTATGATGAGAATAAAATTGGGTGAGGTTTACAAATTAATTTTAAGTAATGTGATTTATGATAATGAGTTCGCAGTTTCAATGTGAGCGGTATTTTGAACTTTAACCTTATAAAATCTGTTTATATTCAAGTAAAGTTTTCACTCACTTATATATTATAAAATGTCTTAATTTTTAATTGATGTGGGATCCCCAACCCACCCCTCTCACGCTGCAGTAAACGGAGTCACTTGAGTTATATCTACCACATATATCAATGTCAAGTTCTTTATAACATCTTCTACTGACCCCAACATCCTATCAATCTTCTGCATGAAGGTCCGAATCGTGATTGAATCAGATAATGACGAAACGTTTTTCTTTGGTGACGATTGCTTTAGCGACAGCTCAATCGGAGTGCAAGTGAGTCAACACATACAACGACATCTTCTTATTCTTCTTGATTTCTTTTGATTTTGGTTGGACTATACAAACACAAAATTCATGCATTCTAAGTATATTTTTTAAGACCTTTCATAGTTTATAAGTGGGTACAAATCTCTTCTTATAAGTCAATTTTATAACGTTAAATTAGACTTAAAAATCTACTTCTTAATAAATTCAATCTCTTTATCAATTCATATATTTCTAAAATGTAAACCTAAATAGTTGTTTGTTAGTACTTGTAAGACATTCTTCAAGTCAAGGTGAAGGTGTCTATTGCACATTTTGTCATCATGATTCTGACCTAACTCATAATAGTTTTCTTCTTTTGTGAGAGAAATTGTTTTCACATATGTTTAATTCTGGATTTGAATTTGAACACACTTAAAATTGAAGAAAAAAAATATGCTTGATAACCTTATAGTCAAATATTTGTCAAGTATATGATGTTATATGTAAAAAACAATTAATTTATTTTGGACAATTAACGAAAATATATCATATTTAAGGGAGTAAGTATAATTTAGTATATGATTAGTATATTCAGATAAGGCATGTTCTCAAACTTGTCCTCAACTGACATAAATACAAAAGTTTGATTGTTTGTTTGGGGGCAAAAATGAAGAAGAAAAATAATTTTAAAAAATGATAAAATTCTTTTTATTATTTCTAACTCTTTTTTTCTTCATTCTTTTCTGTTCTCTTCTACCTATCGCATTTAGTTTCCACCTTGTTTTTCATATGTTTTTACTTTATCAACTTATTTCCATTCAACATATTTCTTTTTTTACCAAATAAAGCATTAGCTTTAATATTTCCAAGCTTCCAAATAAAGTAGTTGGAATTTATTAACCTCTTCAAGATGACAAAATAAATGTTTATACATTAAAAATAAAATTATATAAACAAATCAAATGTGAAGTTTTTCTTATATATTTTTTTTGGGTTTTATTTTTCTTAAAAGTAAAAACATCTATTTTATAAATTTAATTTCTCTAATCTAATAAAAAAAATACTCAAACAAAATTTAAACTAAATTATCAAAATAATTTATCAACTTTAACTAAATTTTTCCATGTACGAAAGTCAATAACCCGTTTTCAATCGGGCAATCCGGGTCAAAACGTACCAAACTTAACGATCTGCCATTGTTGGGTAGTTAATGACCACGTATGAACACAACGAAATAAATAAAATCAACGGGTTTCATGAAAAAAACAAAGGACAGGTTTGTTGTGAAAAAAAGTCTTATAAATTCATTTTCCTTTTAATTTCTAATTACAAAATTATCACTTTGTTTTCATTTTATTTTCTATCTTAAAAATCTGTATTAAATAATACGAAATATTTGTTTTCTGTTTTAACCAATTCTTTTACAAACGCTTAAAAACAAGAAACAGATAATAAAAAATTTCAAACCAAACAATCCTTTGTCGATTAATGGATCCTAGAGGTTGGGGAAAAATGAAATGAACCTAAGATTTATAAAAGAGCAAATTCTCCCTGCACCATATCAACTCTAAAATACACTCACTGCTATTTAAAATGACAAGATACTCCTAAAAAATGAGGAAAATAACCTAATAGAAAGAAAGAGGGTATGATAAAAATTACTTATGGAATTTTTTTCCAGAAATATTAGAGATTTAAATCTCCGGAACATATTTTTGAATTCTGAAAATTTTATCTAGAATATTTTCAATTTTGTGTTCCGGATTTCTTTATCCAGAATGTATATTTTTAGTTTTGAATTATATTTATTATTCCAGATTTTCAAATCCGGAATAAGAATAATTTTGGAAATTTGAAAAAAATGATAAGGTGCTGGTTAAAAGTGACATGGTGCAGGAAGAAACTGCCTTATAAAAGACTAGAACAAATTAGGCAGTGGGAAGATGAAGATAATTAATAAAGCAATTCATTAGATAACAAGGTACTACGCCTTCACAGCCATTTGTGATTTCCACACTCAGAAATTGAGTTGTTAGAAATGAGAGATACCTATAGTATAAACATATGGGCACATCATGATACATCAAATCGAACAACAACACTGGTGATGTTATCTGAGCTTCCCCGTGCATAAGCTTCTTTTATAAGTTCTCTGGATGCCACTTCTGCATCTGTGATATTCTGTACTAAAGACACTGCCTCCTGAAAAGACATAGACGCACAATCAAAATGAAAAATAAATCCATCTTGTTTAGGCCACCTTTAACAGGTAAGATAGTCTCACCTTGTTTGATATCACATTCCAAAGGCCATCACTGGCAATTATAATAAAATCTACACCGTCAATTTCTTCCTCCTAAGCCATAAAAGAACCAGAAGAGGGGAACTTAGCAGCCATAACAAATATAAGGGCACACAGAATACCAAATGGATGATCAAGCTTATGATTTGGGCAACCTGAATTTCTGGGTCAGCAACGACATAAGGCTTGAGAAGTTTGTCACCAAATGCACGGGACACAGCAAGAACACCGCCAACCCTCCATGTTCCTGGATCAACCAGCAGCAATAGAAGCTATCATTTATTGTCAACTTATTATGAAGTATGCAGCGCACCCCCTCCCACCCAAAAAAAATGACATTAAAACCCCACAGGAAGAAACTTACCAGCCCAGATTATAAATCCCCCAGCCTTTTCAATCCTTTGACGTTCATCAGATCTATCAGGCTTGTGATCAATAGACAAAGGAATGGCTACATTAAAACAAAAACACATCAGTTAAAAGGAAGGAAAAAAACAGGAATAGGAATTTATATTGCTTCTTGAGCCCATTTTGCATATCCAACTAGAATAAGCAATTTGCAAGGAAATTTTACTACAATGGATAACACTGGAAACATAGTAAAACTGCTGTGACCAAAAACCAATGTTTGACAATGTAGTACATTGAAAGGAAACATGCTGGATTTTCCCTCCATTTATCACCATGCCCAATGTAAACCATATTCTCACTAAAACATAACTGGCATGGCATCAACCTGAACCAGATCTACTTGCAACTACTCTGGAATCACCAACATTTGCAACAACAATTCGGTCCCCCAACAACATAGCTGTTGACGCAGTTGACCCAGCATCTCTTTGATGGCCTTTTTCCTCATTGAGGTAGTCAATATCAGTCTGTTTAAATGCTTCAACTGCAATGAAACAAATAATGAGACAAAAACATGTTAATATTTACACCGTCCAGGCACAAACCAAACAAATGTAATATGATATGAAAATTTTGGCATATCCTATAATTTTACAACAATGAAGTTCATACCTATAGCAGTCTTTGTGTCTTTGATAAAATCAGGATGGCTACTCAAATTCTTAAAAAGATTATTTTTTAAATATTCTGCAGTCCGGGAACCTCCATGACCTAAAAGAATAAAAAGAAACATATTAACACTATTATTCGATTTTATTTCCTTATTTTTAGTATATCTAATCAAATTGCATAAATAATTTTTTTTATTAATATCACAAATTAATGTTGAATAAGGACCATAAAAAAAGTAAAGCATTCACCCTTATTTATAATAACATACTAGATTATAATCCTAACAAAATAAGGAAACAAATCTTAAGAGGAAATATCGAAAGTAGAAACTAGAAACCATTAATGAAACGTGAATAAGCTTTATTACAAATAAATCCATTTAAAAATATAATATGGACTCCACCAAATATGGTTGGAATGATCATTTTCTATTTGGGCTGTGCCTTACTCAATCCAAACTCAAGAAGTGTCAATTGCCAAGTCTTTATTAGCTCTACTTTGACCCTATCGACCCTATCTATAGTTGATGTTGGGTTTCATCCCAGGACTAAAGACTAGCAGGATCAGAGTGTGCATGAGACTGCTGAAGACGGCAAATCAAGAACCAAAGCATAGAAACCAATGTTGTAGGCAAACCAAAGTCAAACCGAAACAGACAGCTCTAAAACAGAGGTTCGTGCAAGAACAATCTAGAAGCCAAGTGCAGCCACCAAACAAGAGGAGTGCAACAGAGACTGGGACAGTAGCCAAATAATAAGAGGATCCTTCAAGGAGAGAAGAGGTCAAAACAGAACGGGGAGGAGTTGCTGAGAAGTGACAGAGAAAGACAATGTTGGTTCAGCCTTCAGATGGTCCGAATCAATCATAGGTAACAAAAAGGGCTGGACAGCGACAAAACAAGCTATAGTGTGGTAAATAAAAGAAAACATGGATGGATGGATCAAAAAAGCAAAGGTGGCAGATCCGAGTAGCAAAGGGGGCAGATCCGAGTAGCAAAGGGCAGGACGAGTCTAGTATGGAACTTAAACAGTGTCACACGCAAGAAAGATGTTTGCCACAAAAGCTGA
Source organism: Phaseolus vulgaris (assembly GCF_051622355.1). Classification (NCBI taxonomy): domain Eukaryota; kingdom Viridiplantae; phylum Streptophyta; class Magnoliopsida; order Fabales; family Fabaceae; genus Phaseolus; species Phaseolus vulgaris. Next base: position 1,029,749 of record NC_143504.1, read on the forward strand.
GACACTGACCGTGGAGGCACATGCTAGGGAGATTAATCCTATGATAAAAAGCATCTCACCAACACCCAGCAGGAGCGACAATAAACAGACATAAATAAGTTTTAAAAAGGAAACAGGACCACAAATTTTTATCCTAAATGTCATACCAAACAATAAAAATCTTACAAATTGCTATGTAAATTGGCTATGTTGCACACCAAATCAAAAAAATAGAGGGAAGAGGTAAAGGTAGAATACTGATTTTAGGGAATGTAAAACAAGCTTACCATCAAAAACACCAAAAAATGCAACCATCTGACCATCAACCTCCGATATTGTGGTGTCAAAGAAATCCTCCATCGATGACCTCTTACCCTTGAAACTGGAATACCCATAGCTAAGCCTTCCATTTGGACATCCAGAGAGAAAGCTAGACAAAAATAATCTTTTTTTGAATATTTGAGAGTTGGAAGACAATTATTAGAAAACATAAGAGGATGCCTGAAGCAAAATTCAAATATATTTCATAGACCCCTGGAATTCTCTTCGAATGAATTTTGGTAAAACAATTGTTAATGGCAGTAAATAAACAAACAAATTATGTCATTTATCACATTTTCCCATAGTATCTGCCTTGATCATAAAACATTACTATCAGGTACAGATCAAATAGCATTTAATTGAGTAAATATCAAGTAGCCTACAACATGCATAACAGCCTAGGATGTGACTGCAAAGCTAGACTGCCAGTATTGAAAGTTCAGTCAGGCATTGGATGTGATTGTAAAGTGGGCCTTGGACCAAAAACTAGTTTGCATTGGTTTTAAGGCCGGTTTGATTATGTTAGGGCGCCCTGACCGAGTTAATAACACATTTGATCTTGTTAAAATAGGTATTAAATATAGGTAAGTAAGTAGTTGCATTCGAAAACTGCTATATCTCTGTACCTATGAATTGTATCTATCTCTATACCTAGGACTCTAGTTTTGGCTTTTGATCTTTGTTTTTCACTCTACTCATTGTATCAGAATTCTATCAATGTAAATACAAGAACATACGAGAGGAGTGTTCAAACCCTCTCAAATATAGTCTCTTTTATTTATCTCAACGATCTAATAAATTAATAATTAAGCCAAATCGGTATGGAATGAAATTCCAATTAGTTTCAACAAGTCATTGAATAGTTAAAAGGAACTATTTGATTTTGGATGCGACAAAATGATAGGAAAAATAATAATCCATAACTCCCTAAATTCTTCATCTAATGTGGTAAGAAAAAGACGCTTCCAGGTAGGAGAAAGCAAATAAACTGATACAAACTTGAAAGCCATTTTTAATTTTTAATGAGCATAAATGCTTTAGAAATAAAAGCTGATATTACTCTAAATTATTTAATAAAAATAAACATAAAAGAAGGGTACACAAAGCTATAACGCCCATTTCTTCTAACTAACGCCCATCCATGCTTCTTTCAGAAGCTTAACTATGAAGAAGGAGCAAACCCAAATATTCTTATAGTGGATTTGCAATGTCATGTCATATCATACAAACAAATGACCATCAACACATGGCATTAAAATGCAATAAACTACGTTCACAATTTACAAACATTCTAACATCATACTTTTGCGGTCCTGTTAAGAATTCATTTTCCCATTTTATCTAATCGCGCTGATAATTGAATTTCTGAGCACAACTTCTCCTCATAGCATGGCGTTCACACCGATCATGAATTTGCCCATGAAAAGCCTCAATTCAAACCCCAAACCAGTAGAAAATTGAACCAAAAAAGAGGAACAACCTCAGAAAAAAGGAAAGGCCCACAGTAAATGGAAATAAGCACCTGATGCCGCCGCCACTGAAGAGAGAATCGTGATCCTTGGAGGACATCACAATGTTTGGTGTCGCCGGCGGTGCAGGCTGACATTCAGAGGAAGAAGAAGCGACGGCGGGGGTGGCCGCGGCCGCAGTGAGTGGTTCTACAGGGTCGGAGTTTGAGATCATTTTACCATCTCCTCGTTCTCATTTCTCCCTCTCTTTTTTCCCTCGACCCCTCTCTCTTATTTCGCAATTTTTCAGTATTTTGGGTCCACTCACTTTCAAAGAAGCCGAGAAAAGGCCCAAATAAGCCTAAGAGAGCAAAAGGCCCAAAATAAGCTTAAGAGAGCAAAAGGCCCAATCAAGCATAAGAGAGCAAAAGGCCCAAACAAGCCTAAGAGATCAAAAGACCCAATACATGTCTGACATACAAGGCTAATTCTTTGATCCCATTAATGGTGGGGAATTTCTTCCTGCACTCCTGCAATTTTCTTCCTACACCCCTACATTCTTTGAAATACTTAATTTATCTTTTACAGTTTTGAGTGATTTTGGAATAAGGATTTCGTAAGAAAAATATTCTGGAATAGGAGTTTTGTAAGTAAATGATGTTTTTGGAATAAGAAATCCGAAAGACAAAAAAAATCATTCAAGAATATTCTTTCTGTAACATTTTTTTTATTCCGGATTGATAAACTCGAAATTAATAAAATATGTTCTGAAAAATCTGTTTTAGAAATATTCTGAAAAGAATAATCCGGATATCATTTTTAAAATGGGTAAAATAATTTTTTCAAAAAAAAATGATAGGATAAAAAAAAATTTGTTAGAGTGAAAAAAGAAACAGCCTTAATTGTGACATGCAACCGATCTATTTTTAAATTTTAAAATTGCCTTTCATTCTCAAATTGAATATCTGAAATAAATAAATATTTGAAAAAATAAATTTGTAAGCTCATTTCAGAATAATTAGAAAATGGAAATCTCATTATGGAAAAACAACCCTAGAATACAAAAAATACTGAAAAAGGAATTTCAAAAAACAAAATCTAAATATGTATTTCAAAGAAAAGATTCTTAAATCTAGAGAAGTGTTTCAGAAATTCAAATCCAAAAACATAGATTTCCGAATGTATTTTGATTACCAATTATTTAAGTTTTCTAATTCCTCTAAGTTAAACTTTACTCATACCGTAATTGAAAAATTACTCTAATTATAAGATATATCAATGAGAAATTCTTGATTACCAATAAAGAAACTCTTTTGCACTTATATTCGTAAAAAAATGTTATTATTTTTCTGTCGTATAATCCTGATAAAAAAAACATGGTTTTGGGTAGTTGCACTTTATCAAACATGTTTGGTTGGCCTTGGTTTGGTTGAATACGACGAAGTCTCAAAAGAAGAACAACGTGGTAATGTTTGGGCAATACGTTAAGAATTGTCTCATCTTCTAAGGACAAACACAAAACGACAGTCATATATATATATGCACAAACATTTGTGTAACTGCTTCACTACTGAGTATAATTAAGTAATTAAACTTTGGTTTGAAGAAGACCAACAGGAGAACAATAATATAAACTACTATAATCTTTTAATCTTTAAAATAATATATAATTTAATTAATATAATAACTAATTATTTTTAGTCTTTAAATTTAATTATTATTTAATTTTTTTTATATTAAAAACGTTAAAAAAAACATTGATGGTGTTATTGTTGTCAATCTCCACGTGATATGATATCATGTTGTACGTAGTGGGTGTTAGCAGTACGTAGTACATTGGATGTAGAACAATTATTTTGTAGTAGTAAATAGGAGTATGTAGCAAAGCATTAAAAGGGTAAGGGTGGGTGCTCATAAGATTCAATACCCCACAAAATTAATTTTACACAGATCAGTGTCTTAGGCAAAGCAACCAGTACATGAAGACACATGTGAACTTCTGAACACAGTCACTCGTGGTTCTCAGAAATCCATGTCAACATATTATACATCACAAGCATTTTCCATTATATATGTCATGTAGGAGAAAGAGAAAGCTAAAGAGCAATAAATGTGCTAGAAGGACATGCAAGCCTCGATACTTTTAATGTCTATTCTAAATCCTAAACCCTAAATCCTAAGGAGAGTTTGTTCTAAGGAGAGTTTGTTCGTTAAGTGTGGACTGTAGGGTTTGATAGATGTTTATAAGTCATGTTTTGTTGAGCAGATTTTAACCACTTTTTATTTAAAGATTACGTAAAATGTCTGTATAAGGATTGAGACACCTCTGAAATGTCTAATTTTATTTTATTTACTTTTAGCAGATAAAAAAAATAAGAGTTAGTTAGTTTTATTAAATCATCATTTTTCAAATAGTTTTTATCATTTGTAAATATATAATTTCACGTACAAGTTGATTACTGACTAATCTCATGAACACATTGATTAGACGACAAAACTAATTTTATAAGATTGAACTAAATTTAAAAAACTAATTCATTAAAAAAAAAGTAATTCATGGTTTAGATTATTATCTTTGTGGCTGCTGGAAGCAGTTAATGCTTCTACCATCTTTGGACAGTGTAGTAATGAGGGCTCAAATTCACTCTGCGTGACGCTTCTAATTCCGCCCTTATTTGCATTTGCATGCAATACTTTCATGTTTCAAACACTTCCGTATCTAACTATTAAAATACAAAACTTACTTCTTTATTATATGTATATATACTAATTAATTAATATTTGGATATGAAGTACAATGAAATAACTCTAACTACCTAATGGATTGCCCTTTTCCTGTTCCTTTTAAATCACATTACAAATTTTAAATTGAACCCAGAGGAACAAGAACTTTTTTTTATTACACTAGTACAAATAATATATATTAATGTTAATAAAAAATAACTTTAAACTCAATTTAATCTTATAATTTATAAGGTAGAATTTACATTTATTTATATACCGAAGTTCACGAACTTAAACCTATTACTCTAAATTATAAATATTAAACCTATTAGTCCACCTATTTCACTTCCTTTGAGATGAATACTTCATACACTCTTTTTCATGTTTAAAAGATTTTTAGCATATCATATATTCACGGTAACTATGTGAGGGAAATGAGAGAAGAAATACTTTGTATAATTTTGTTCTTAAAAGCATGATGTTTTGTAGAAAAGTGGTGTTTGTTGAGATCTTGCTTTCATAAAAGAGATTAGCTGCAGATGAGGGAAGTATGATTTGAAGGTAGTGATTGGTAAAGTGTGGTCTCACACCACTTCATCTCAGGAAATCTATTCTATATATTACTTTAAGAAAGACGTGTTGATAACATGGTATTTTAAGCACGACACCTAAGAAGTGGTTTATGCATATTGACATTATAACTGCATCTCTGTGTTGTGTATGTATATATATATATATATATATATATATATATATACACATGTATTTGCACTCGTAAAACATCCACAGTTGCAAACATATATCCCCAGCTTCTTTGATATATATAGCTAGAGATGAATCTTTTGTTCTTGTGCCTTCTTCCCTTCTTATTCTACTCTTTCTTTTCCCTTTTGAAGGTGATTCTTCAACGTAGAGGGCAATCATGTTACATGTTGGCCTACGAGTGCTTCATGCCCCCAGAAGACACCAAACTCAACACGGACTCCGCGGTAAAGATTGTGCTACGAAACAGAAAGCTGAGGTTGGAGGAGTTGAGGTTTCTCCTCAAAACCATTGTGAGTTCGGGGATTGGGGAGAACACTTACTGCCCCAGAACCGTTCTTGAAGGGAGAGAAGAGTGTCCATCTCTAAAGGACACGTACGAGGAAATAGACAAGATCATGTTCGACACACTTGACAACATGTTCCAAAAGATAGGAATCTCACCCTCTGAGATAGACATCCTCGTAGTGAACGTCTCCTTGTTCTCGCCAGCACCTTCTCTCGCAGCTCGTATCATAAACAGGTACAAAATGAGAGAAAACGTGAAAGCTTTCAATCTCACAGGAATGGGGTGTAGTGCAAGTGTTGTTGGAATTGATGTGGTGCAGCAGCTCTTCAAGACTTGTAAGAACTCTGTTGGGATTGTTGTGAGCACTGAGAGTCTTGGTGCACATTGGTACTGTGGCACGGACAAGAAAATGATGCTTTCTAACTGTCTCTTTCGCTCCGGTGGCTGCTCTATGATGTTTACAAACAAGCCTTCTCTGAAGGGTCGTGCGATATTGAAACTGAAGCACATGGAGAGGACTCAGTACGGTGCCGACGACGAGGCTTACAACTGCTGCATGCAGGTGGAAGATGAGCTCGGGTATTCGGGTTTTCGCCTCACCAAGAGTCTTGTCAAGAGTGCTGCTCAAGCCTTGACAGTGAACCTTCAAGCGATGGCACCAAAGATTCTGCCAGTGTGGGAAATGGTAAGGTTCTTCTTTGCCTCTGTAAGGTACAGTGGGATGAAGAAGAGGGAGATGTTACCCTTTCTCACCGGGCTGTTTCTTGGAGAGAACAAGACAAAGAAGACAAAAGTTAATCTCTTGGGAGGGGGATTGAACTTCAAGACAGGGATAGAACACTTTTGTGTTCATCCTGGAGGAAGGGCAGTTATTGATGGGGTTGGGAAGGGTTTAAGGCTCAGTGAATATGACCTAGAGCCTGCTAGAATGGCACTTCACCGTTGGGGGAACACTTCTGCTGGTGGCCTTTGGTATGTTTTGGGTTACATGGAGGCCAAGAAGAGGCTGAAGAAGGGTGATAGGATCCTCATGTTTGGTTTTGGAGCTGGGTTCAAGTGCAACAACTGTGTTTGGGAGGTGATGAGGGACTTGTCTCATACTAATGTGTGGAAGGACTGCATAGAAAGTTACCCTCCAGAAAACATAATCAACCCTTTCAAGGAAAAGTTTAACTGGATCAATGATGAATATCTTAGCTTTGTGAGGTTGGATTTTAGCACTATGGTTTTTTAGGTGGGTACAGCGAAAGGGGAGAGGTATATATAGTTCAGTAAAATAAGAACACAAATGAAAAAAATATTATAGAGCTTAATTATTTAGTTACGAGTTGTGGAAGGTGATGATGATGATGTTAATTTGCAGCCATTAAAGCACTTATTCTGGTTCTTGTTTAAACACATAGATTGAGGAAGAGCAAGAGTAGAGTTGATTTATTTACTGTTGCTGTGCCATTGATCATTGATGAAATAAAGTTTCATGTTATTCATTGTGGTGTTGTTCAGAACTGGGGTTGTTGACTTGCCTATATCATAAGTTTCTTCCTTTCTTCTTTCCTTTGGTTGGTGGTGTGTTGACTGTTAAGTGACCCTTTTCTCATTTCTTCTTTCTAAAATCATTAGGGCTTTCTTTAATAACACTGTCATCACTTTAAGGAAACAAACAAAATGAATTAAAGGCTTAAATTAATGATCTGGTTTAGTTCTACCGTTACTGAGAAAAGTATCTATGCACAAATCATTTTCATTTTGCATCGTCTAAGCCAAATTGTCTGATGCAGACACTGATTCATAAGTTATAGCACTGCATGATATAGTTCTTTTTTCTCTTGTGTTTTAGCTAAAGTAAGAGCCACTGTAAAAATTTTGGATTCTATATGTGGAGATAAAATTTATATAAGGGTTGAAAATTTTTTAGTGTCTCTTTAATTTATTTATTTATTGTTGATAAAAAAAAAAATCATTTTCTAAACTTGATTTGATGAATACAGTAGGACAAAACTATTTTGTATAACCGAGTCATATTTACTTATTTATTTTAATAAAAAAGTTGTATAATAAATAGTATCCTCACGTTTCAAAAAATTCAACTTCCATTTTATAATCCACTTTATTAATTTTGTATTCAATGGTTTATTTTATATTTTAATTAAATAACTTAATTTCATATATAATTATTATTATTTATGGTTATTATAAGAATGTCAAAAATATATGAACAGTGGTATCAAACATCTTTATCTTGATGAAATACACAAATAACAAAGGTCTTTTAAGCTATGAAGGGAGCAGAGGGGTGTTTAAAGAAAGGACTATGATACAGTAAAAAGACATTCATAACAAATAAATAAATTAATATTTTTAATTATTTTAATTTTAATTTTTAATTTAAAATATTATAATATTATTATAAAGGATTGTTGAATAGTGTTATTCACATGTGTCACAACTTTTTCTTTAAAGATACGGCTCTATAGATCTTGTAGGCTGAGGAATCATAAAGGAAAAGATATCTTTAATATCATAAAATTAAAAGGTAATGATATATTTATAATCCATATTTTTTATACAATTATATTAATCCTTAATATTATTATTTTAATATTTTTTTCGTATTTATAATATTGGGTTTCATTGATATGTAGAAACTTCATCACATTTTTCATCAATTCTATAACCAAGATAAATTATAAAAAAATTACATCAAATCTAAATATTAACCAATTTAAAAATGTAGATTAAAAAAACTCAATTTTATTCAATTACCTATTATATCGATTAAAAATTTAAAACATCGGTTTAGGGTTTAGGAGAATTTATATAAATTTTTTATTATAGAAGAATGAAAATGCATCATATATGAAGTACTTGACACCTGAATCTAAAATTTATTATCAGTTATGGGTGTCATGAGTCATATTCTTTAGGATAAAGATGTTTGATACCACCATTCATATGTATTTAACATTCTCATAACAACCATAAAAAATAATAATAATATATGAAATTAAGTTATTTAATTAAAATATAAAATAAATAATTAAATATAAATGTAATAAAATGAGTTATAAAATGGAATTTGAAAATTTTGAATAACAAGATTGTTGAAGATCCCACATCGACTAGAGATTAGAGCATTTCATAGTATATAAGTGAATGCAAACCTCATCTCATTGAATTGGTTTTATGAAGTTGAGTTAGGTTTAAAGTTCATATATTCATTATAATTTTTTTTTATCAATAAAAAAAATTAAAATACGAAGTATTGAATGAGTATGATTCCTCCACAACCCTACACTATTCATTATAATGAGTTTAGACAATGATGGAAGTAGATGATAGGGCAAAATGAAAATGATTTGTGCATAGCTGCTTATGCTATGACAATTTAGGTTTCCCTTTCTCAGTAAACAGAGTAACCAGATCATTAACTTCAGCCTTTAATTCATTTTGTCTGTTCCTTAAAGTGATGATAAAGTTATTAAAGAAAGCCGTAATGGTTTTAGAATTCAAAATGAGAAAAGGGACATTTATCAGTTAAGACACCACCAACCAAAAGAAAGAAGAAACTCATAGGAAATCCCACAGTCAGCGACAGCCATGCAGAAATTTAGGTTATGGGCAAGTCAACAACACCACATTTAATGACATGAAACTTTATTTCACCAATGGCAAAGTAACAGTACATGTGTGTAAGTTTCTCTCAATAAATCAACTCTACACTTGCTCTTTCTCCTCTCACTAATTATATGAATCTATGTGTTTAAACATGAACCAGAATAAGTGCTTTAAAGGCTGCAAATTAACATCATCACATTCCACAACTTGTGGTTAAATAATTAAGCTGTATAGTTTCATCTAGACTTTATATTTCTTTTTCATTTCTGTTCTTATTTTACTGAACTACGTGGTCCAATCCTTTTGCTCTACCCACCTAAAGGACCATCCTGTTAAAATCCAACCTCACAAAGCTAAGATATTCCTCATTGATCCAATTATACTTTTCCTTGAAAGGGTTGATTATGTTTTCTGGAGGGTAACTTTCTATGCAGTCCTTCCACACATTAGTATGAGACAAGTCCCTCATCACCTCCCAAACACAGTTGTTGCACTTGAACCCAGCTCCAAGACTAATCATGAGGATCCTATCACCCTTCTTCAGCCTCTTCTTGGCCTCCATGTAACCCAAAACATACCAAAGGCCACCAGCAGAAGTGTTCCCCCAACGGTGAAGTGCCATTCTAGCAGGCTCTAGGTCATATTCACTGAGCCTTAAACCCTTCCCAACCCCATCAATAACTGCCCTTCCTCCAGGATGAACACAAAAGTGTTCTATCCCTGTCTTGAAGTTCAATCCCCCTCCCAAGAGATTAACTTTTGTCTTCTTTGTCTTGTTCTCTCCAAGAAACAGCCCGGTGAGAAAGGGTAACATCTCCCTCTTCTTCATCCCACTGTACCTTACAGAGGCAAAGAAGAACCTTACCATTTCCCACACTGGCAGAATCTTTGGTGCCATCGCTTGAAGGTTCACTGTCAAGGCTTGAGCAGCACTCTTGACAAGACTCTTGGTGAGGCGAAAACCCGAATACCCGAGCTCATCTTCCACCTGCATGCAGCAGTTGTAAGCCTCGTCGTCGGCACCGTACTGAGTCCTCTCCATGTGCTTCAGTTTCAATATCGCACGACCCTTCAGAGAAGGCTTGTTTGTAAACATCATAGAGCAGCCACCGGAGCGAAAGAGACAGTTAGAAAGCATCATTTTCTTGTCCGTGCCACAGTACCAATGTGCACCAAGATCCTCAGTGCTCACAACAATCCCAACAGAGTTCTCATAAGTCTTGAAGAGCTGCTGCACCACATCAATACCAACAACACTTGCACTACACCCCATGCCTGTGAGATTGAAAGCTTTCACGTTTTCTCTCATTTTGTACCTGTTTATGATACGAGCTGTGAGAGAAGGTGCTGGCGAGAACAAGGACACGTTCACTACGAGGATGTCTATCTCAGAGGGCGAAATTCCCGTCCTCTTGAAAAGGTTGTCGAGTGTGTCGAACATGATCTCGTCTATTTCCTCGTACGTGTCCTTTAGAGATGGACACTCTTCTTTCCCTTCAAGAACGGTTCTGGGGCAGTAAGTGTTCTCCCCAATCCCCGAACTCACAATGGTTTTGAGGAGAAACCTCAACTCCTCCAACCTCAGCTTTCTGTTTCGTAGCACAATCTTTACCGCGGAGTCCGTGTTGAGTTTGGTGTCTTCTGGGGGCATGAAGCACTCGTAGGCCAACATGTAACATGATTGCCCTCTACGTTGAAGAATCACCTTCAAAAGGGAAAAGAAAGAGTAGAATAAGAAGGGAAGAAGGCACAAGAACAAGAGATTCATCTCTAGCTATATACACCAAAGAAGCTGGAGATATATGTTTGCAATTGTGGATGTTTTAAGAGTGCAAATACATGTGTATATATACACACATAACACAGAGAAGCAGTTATAACGTGAATATGCAAGTTGTGCGTCACTCACTTTGACAAGTTGCGTGAGAAGAGTGGGGTTTTGTGCCCTACAGACAACTCTGAACCAATCGATATTGACTGCGAATAGCTTCTCTCTCTCTCATCCTCAAAAATCAAATCAAATAAAATCAAATAAATTAGTATTCTCGGGTGTGAGTTGTTGCTGTGGCTGATCCCTGGTCCTTTCTATTAACTTTTCACTCATCAATTCACACTGAGAAATTTCTAACCCTTTTTCGGCCACTTATGATTTATGCTGGATCAACAGGAATCTCGTTGGAGTAGGTCAAAGTTCTTAAATACGATGTGGGACCAAGCAGCTTGCGAGGAAGAGCCACACTGCAACTCCTTCTGCAATACTTCATCTTCCCAGTTTACTCCACAACTCAACTAACATCCCCCACTGGAGTTGAGAAACTTTAATGTCTCTCAAATGGAGTGGCTTAACTAGTAATCTCTTTTTTTTTCTGTAATTCATCTCACCTTAAACTTTAACATCATCACAAGATCATGAATTCAATCTCATTTTGCAGTTATTTCTTTTATTTTTTGGATTTAACACCATACAATACAGTATAAAACATACACAGATGGAAAAACGTAAGCACGGAAACAACACATAATCACGAATACAAGATTTAATGTGTTTTGGTCACAAACTGCAATCTTCTTCTACTCGGACAACTACTATTAAGTTTTCCTTTTGTCATGTTACACACCAATTATAAGTATAATGATCTCTTTAAATATAAATTATAAAGAAAACCCAATAATTAAGTTCAGTCACTAAAACATGGTGTCTAGTTAGTGGTACTTCTTTCATACCAACATATACTTCACACCTAAATAAACTAATATTTTAATCATATGTAACTTATTTTTTAATTTTAAAATATTATTATATTGTAATGTTTGTCAAAATGTTTTACTTTTTTTGTGTTAATTTTTTTTTTATGTTATTCAAATATTTAGTTTTAATTGATTTGCGAACATTATATCACGTGATATGTGCATGACATCACTATACCTAGCGGATCACGATAAATTTTTTACGTGTAGTCTTTTTTTTATCTAAAGTCATATTAATAAATATTATTTTCACTCTAAATTCGTTTATTTCGTATTAATAAATATTACTTTCACTCTAAACTCTAAATTGTTTTATATGAATACTATTTTTCACTTTAAAATCGTTTACGTTGTGTAATACTTGGCTATTTTTTAAAAAAAAATTACCTAAAATTTAAAGAAAATACAATATTTTCGTGAAAAAACTCGTAGCCATGGTTGGGCTTCCATTTCTCTCTATATATTTTTAATAAATTATTTATTATTAATTTAAATTATAAAGTGATAGATTTTAGTATCATGATGTATTATTTACTATTATTTTGATTATAAAAGTATTCTTCTGACTTTACCTTTGCATCATACGTGTTTGGACCCAATTTTGACCTCTTGTGTTGTTGAGATCTCGTATAGATCTTAACTTCAATGGATGAATTTATGGATTTAGTTATTTATGATCTCTTATGTTATAATTATTAATCAATTTCTCTAGCATTTTCTATTAATAAAAAATAGAATTAATGAATATAAAAGATATTTCAAGAATACCAAACTCTTCACAAAGTCAACATTACCCACACCCTCCATCTACACCAAGCATAAACCTATTCAAGGGACTCAAGTCTACTTTCACTTGGAATAACAACATCTTGATGTATGCATGTTAGACTATTTTACATCTTTAATTTATTATTATTCTTATTTATGCATAATAATTCTTCGTAATCAGGAAAAATATAATATTTGTATATGTATTGATATATAATAATTCATTTTATTTTTTATTTTTTTTAGCAAAAATTTAATTAAATTAAATTAAATTGGGGAGGGTATCCCAACCCTTAAAAAAAACAAAACCAAAGCCAATCAGCTATTTTATTAATATATTGATTTATATTTATTAATATATACTACTTTATATTAATAATACTATCAATATAAGTTTATTAAAATATTATAAAAACTAATAAATATATAACTACATAAATTTATTTATTTAAAATAGTAAATATATATATATATATATATATTATAATTTAGTCTCCACCTACGTTTTATAACAATTTAACAAAATAATCTTTTGTTACAATTTGATATTTTCTATTCGAATATTATCCCGTTCTTTTCCCAAATGTCTTTAATTCTTGACTTTACAGAAATTCACGAACTTAAACCTATTAAATATTAAACCTATTAGTCCACCTATTTCACTTCCTTTAAGATGAATACTTCATACACTTTTTTCATCATGTTTAAAAGATTTTTAGCATATCATCTATTCACGGTAATGTGAGGGAAATAAGAGAAAAAATACTTTGTATAATTTTGTCCTTAAAAAGCATGATGTTTAAAAGTGGTGTTTGTTGAGATGTTGCTTTCATAAAAAAGAGATTACCTTCAGATGAGGGAAGTATGATTTGAAGACTAATAGTAAAGGTGCAATTATTGTTAAATATTTCCGATCAATTAGAGATTAAGACATTTCATAATATATAATTAGGTACAAACCTTACTTTATAAGTCGTTTGAGTTATACTTAAAATTCACACCAAAATATCCAACAAATGGTAAAATCTACCTTAAATACTAAATCCTAAAATTGTATTTAGGTTGATGTTTGACTCTCAATGTTTTTACCCACAACTCCAAAGTTCTGTTTTTGTTCTTCACCATTTTAGGTTTTACTTTTTCTTCATTTATTACTTAACTTAAAGCAAACATAAAGTAAGCTGAATGAAAAGACTGAAAATTTTCTCTAATATAAAAAATTTGATTGCATGCACTGTACCAGCGCTCATGATGTAAAGAACAATTGGTTTGGTTTAGTTAATTAATTCACCATAACTCCAACGTTGCCCCCAAGGAAACGTAACGTAAGTGCTGATATTGATATCTGTGTTTAAAACTTCTAAACCCTAATAATTACAATTAAAACTCGTTTACTTATATCATTCTTGTTTTAATGTGCTTTATTCATCCTCATAATTTGAGTCTTTATTTTTATGTATGAATAAACCTCTAACATACTTTCTTTTTTACAAAGTTAAATTCCTATTTATTTAAACAATCATGATAAAGTTTAATATTTTTAATATATATTGTTACTGCATCAAACAAAAATCAAATTATTCAATTAAACTATCTAAATGTTGTTTGCTACTTTCAAGTATCATCGACGTGTTTTGTGGTACTCTTCAATTAATTTATGTATAAAAACTTCAAGTGAAATTTATATCCATGTAATTAATGTTTGCCAACTGCTCATAGGACTTTATGCTGAACATAATTATTTTGCTAAAGTTTTTTTTTTAAAGACCTGGTCATAAAGACACATTTTGACTATTTTTTGTCAGTTATTCTAGAAAAGAATAGAAAGGAAAAATAAACTTTACTTTGTTGTGAATTAAAATTAGTTTGTATAGAAAAAAGTAAAATTTAAAGAAACTTTTATATATATATATATATAAATATATATCAAGTTAATATTTCTAACTTTTATGTTAAACTTTATGAGTTAATTTAAAAAAAATATTTATTCTTTTAAAAAGGAATTATGAAAAACTCTTCTAAATATTCTAAGTTATACGAGCAGATAAGGTTTTATGAATATCTTTATTTCCATACTAATTGTTAAAGATAATGAATGTGATGAAAGGGATAAGATTCGGATATTCTCGGCAATTTTATTCTCTAATTTATTTTGAAAAATATATTAATCATTTTAAAAAATTTAAAATTATCAAAATCAATATATTTTGAAGTTACGTAAAGAGATAATATTAAAAACTCAGTAGAAAAATTAAATTCATGAGTCACATGTTTCATAAACATCTTAACTTATATATTTTAAATAAAAGGTATTAGTATATATTAGTATACTTTTATATGAATAAATTATATATATATATATATATATAATATGCTTTTATTCATAAAATATCAATAATATTGTTTCGGTAACACGTGCGCATCATTTATCTTTTAATAAAATTCTATAATTTATTTATTTTTTCTATTGAGACAATTGGTAATACAGATGCACCTTGGAGAATGTTAACAAGTTATAAAAATATAACTTTTTTATTTTAACTCGTTTATTAAAAAAATAGTTTCATAGTTTAATATTCGATTAAAAATAAAATTCCATTTCTCTCCCTCTCAAGTAAAAATAAAAACTTTTTTGTGGGCCTGATCAGCAAATAAAAATCAACCGTCCGATACCAGAAAAATCTAAAGAAAATTTAGATGGACGGTGGATTTGATTTAGGTTAGGAGATAACATTAATTTAGGTTAGCAAATGATATGAACAAATAAAGAATAGGTATTATAAATATCAAAATCATATGATTTGTTTTTAATTATTTTTTATCTCTAAAATTTATCTTTATTTAATAATATTTTTAGTGAAAAAATAATAAATACGGTGTTTTTTTTCATCTTTTAAGTTACAGGAAGGAACCCTAAAAACAGCACAGCATAAACTTAAAACTGGAATAGTGATCTGAGTAGAACACTCTGCTTTGCATGCATGTGTGAAATCAAATTTGGGGTATGTATATAGTAAGCATTTATTTGATATTGTGACATTGTATTAAGACAGTTCAACAATGAAGATGTTTCATATTCATGGATTGTTGTTTATAGTAAAGAAATTAGAAGAAAACAGTGTGCATGTATGATCAAAATAAAGTGATTGAATGAGATAAGCAACAAGTTGGATGGAAGATGGTGATAGTAGAAATTGCATGGATAGATTCTACGTATGCAGTGAAAGTTAGTGGACTGTGTTGCCTCTATGCAGAGAAAATGGATTGATTCAAAATAAAGTGATAGCAACATGCAGCTAATTCATTGAAATTATCAACAACATTATATGTTTCAATCCAAAACTTCTCAATCTGAAAATGTTGTTCCAGATATATCATCAACACTTAAAATATGTATATATCTGCATTATGAATAGCAGGTGAAATGTTTCTCATAAATCAGGAAATGTTTTGTATGAGAGTAAGACCATCCGGGAAATGTTTTGTTTTATTTATTTAATTTTTTGTTGATAAAAAAAATTGTATAGGTGGATGCGTTGAAGTAGTGATAGATAAAGTTTTTCTTAGATATGAGATGAG
The DNA here is from genome assembly GCF_051622355.1 of Phaseolus vulgaris. Lineage (NCBI taxonomy): Eukaryota > Viridiplantae > Streptophyta > Magnoliopsida > Fabales > Fabaceae > Phaseolus > Phaseolus vulgaris. The sequence continues at coordinate 1,045,982 of NC_143504.1, forward strand.
AATGTATGGTTTTTTAAGGTTAGAGACACTGTAGTTGTGTGTTTCGTTTTTCTAGGTTTTGAGGTAGATGAAGTGGTGTGTTGTTTTATGTTGTTTAGTTTGTTTTTGAAGTCATGTTTTCGATGTGTCTTTTAGATATGGAGATTGAATTCTATTTTCTTGTATGAGGGTTGAAATATTCTTTTTTTATCAGCAAGAAAGAATAAATTAATGAGAAAGGTTAATCAAATTCTTATAAAAAAAAGACTAAATACCTTGGAGGTGACCCACGACCAAACTTCATTTTAGAGATTAAAAAAATTATTAGTATCTAAATTAATTTTTATTATTGATAAATATTTTATAGATTGGTATCTAATTAGTTATATATGTTTTAGCTACCAATTATTTATCAATAAACTTTGTTTTAGATTATAGAGTTTGTTTATAAAACTTTATTAACTAATTAAATATCAATCTAAATTTATTTATCAATAACACAGAGTTAGCCGATGCTTATTCCCCGGATACCGTCATTGCTTCTTTTTCGAGAAATGAATCTTAATACAAACGAAGTGAACCTTAATTTTACAAATAAAATACTACATATATAAAAGTTAGAAAGGAAATTTTGACACAATATTACTAATAGTCATCGAAGAATTTTTATAAACACTTAGAAGTTTGAAGTTTGAGAAATATTATATAATTTAAGAGATTTAATGAAATGACTTAGTGGTTTCTAAAGCAACTTAATAGTGTTGAAAATATGAAACTATTGAAATAAAAATAGTAATGATTGAAGAAATTAAAAACAAAAACCATTACGTGGCAATGAATGAGATTAGACAGAAAATATAAAGTAGTTATGGTTATGCATTGACAATTAATAGAGAAGCTAATGATATAAGGGAAAGTTAGAAATGATTCACAAACAAAATAGATTTTGATGAATAATGCAGAAAAAAAATCTTAAATAGATAAGATAGAAGCATAATTTCAAGGAATTAGTTGAATGTTGCTATCCCCTTTATTTGAGGTTCATTCATTTTCTCTAATGGTGGAAAACCCTTGTTATACATCTTAGTACGTACATATTCCATGCAATATCCAATGCACATTCATCCTTATAAACTCTTTTGGGATTCATATTGCTACATTTTTTAACCTAAACTTTTCTTAAAATATCTTTTCATTGATCAAATTATCACTTCTCTCTTTTAATTTTTTCTCTTATAACATATTTATTTAAGTACTAAAGATACACACAAAAATCATTAAATAAAAATTAATTTTAAAGATAAAAAATAATTAATCATTATACTGATTAAATTAAATACTATTTTAGAAACTATAAAAAAAATTATTCGTATTTAAATTAGTTTATATCAAAGCGTCTGTAGGTGGCTTTCTAAGTTCGCCGTCAAATCCCAGGACTCAACCCTGGACAGACGGTGGAAACTACCAAGCTGGTGTTTTTTTTAATTAACAATGAAAAAAATATAAATGGGATATTAGAATATTTTAATCCATATATAAAAACCTTTATGTAAGTATGAGGATATTTATATCAAAAAGTTATATTAACCTAATTCTATTCTTGCATCTATTATATTGAAACAACACATTAATGAATATATAAGCAATCATTACATATCGAATAAACACTTACTTCAACGTCAAAGTACATTTTATAAATACACGAGAGTCCGACTTAAGACTGCAAACAGAAAGAAAAAATATCAATTAAAAATAATGTATAAATTATATGTATAATATATTCATTACGATAAGAACCACATTGGAATGGACATATATCTGCATGAGAATTGATATCTTTCTATTTAGAGAGAAGAAGCAACTCTAATATTATTGCAAGCACTATCTTCATTTCGATTTCAAATGGCTCCATAAATATTCAACAATTTTTCCCGTTAACTTTTATTTTTCACACTTTTGATATTATGGTTGTCCATTAAATGATAAATGATAAAGTAATAATATTATATACGTAATCTCCTTTAACCATTTTAGTCACATATATAATCTTTTCACAGACAAATGGTGGTTTATGATTTACTATGATCTATGATTTGCTTTCTGAGAAAGTTAGTGTAAAAAATGATAAATACCTTTTTGTCCTCAAATTTAATTATTTTTTATAGAAATTATATATTTAACCAAATTTATAAAAAAGAATGGTTACCTTCATTAATTTGTGGACCTGGTTATAAATCACACTAAGTGTGCATGTATTAGTAAATCAATTAAATATGTGTAATTATTGAAGATCTCACATCGAATAGAGATAAGACATTTAATGGTATATAACTGAGTGTAAACCTCATCTTATAAACCGTAAATTGTATAAAATTAAGTTTAAAATTCACCTCTTGATATGATATTAGAGTGATGTAGAGAGTCTATCTTAACAAGAGTTTGTCGGACTTATTAGACTATCATTATCCGATCGATATTAAATCACTCGTAATTATATAATTTGACCCTCTCCCTATATGAAAAATGTATTGAAAATTAAGTTGAATTCTTTCTTAATATTGATATCTTAAAGTTTTATAAATGCATTATTTACGATATTTACAATATGAATCTTGTTGAAGCAGTGAAGACCATTAATATATCTTGTGGAGACAAGGTTCTTGATAATGGTAAGATCAAGCAATAAATCATTTGAACTTGTCCTGATACTCCACATGGGTTACATAAATTCAAAATTCTCAAAACCACATTAAAAAAGTATTTATGTATAACTCGACTTCTTATTTATTAAAAAGTAATTCCTAATAAAAATAAAGAGTGGTTAGTCTTTTCCTTTATTAGAAACTTAAATGTAATTAAACTTAAATTCGTGTAAGCATTTAATTTTAAATTAATAAAAAAATATAATTATATTGTTTTTCTTTATTCTTCATATTCGTAATAGTTTGGTTTTATCAAATGTAACTTTATAGTAGTTCAGTGCATTTTAAAATAAAATCAAATAAAGTCACGAGAAATAAAATTTAAAATTAAAAAAATTTGTAGAAAAATTCCTTTATAGTTCCATCGTGATTCAAAACATCACTTAGTTGGATTTTTTTTACCAAATTACCCAAAAGGAAGATTAGAGAATACTAAAATTCACAAATGCATGAATGATTTTGTATTATTATATTTTTTTTTAAATCCATAACATTATACCTATGGATTTCTTCAAAGCAATTAACTAGAAAGTTTTTATTGTTTATGTACTGTTATACCAAAAGATCAATTGAAAGGTTATGCGGAAAGGTTAGGCCTAAAGATTAATTACTAAAAATAAATAAATTAAATTAAATTAGTTACTGTAACAAAGTCCATAAAACACACCTAAAGATGTATGTGTGTGTTTAAAAAATATTAGGTGCAAAAAGAAAAGACTCAAGCAGCCTCTAAGTCAGATAAGAGAGTCTTATAAATAGATGTTCAATCTAAAAGGTAAGTATATTGAATTTATATTATAATTAACTAGTACCAATTCTGACTTTGGCATCGGAGCACCTTTTAGGTACACACACCCATCCCTGAAAGGAGACTAAGAACTGAGAGATTCAGTTGACCTAACCTAGAGAAGTGAGAGTCTACAAGTCATATCTAGGTCCAAGCCGAAAGCCCAGACCGAGAGGTCCAAGCCAAAAGAATGTTTGAGTCCGAGAAGCAAGCCCGAGAAGTCAACAACCTCAGAAGATGTTTCTAAGCCCTTGCAAGAATAGTTTACCATGCTACTAATAAAAAATATCCAAAAACTACAAATTAATAAAAGAATGTACATAAAAATAATATAAATTAAAATACTTTGTAAAGTTAATTATTTTAATTTAACGATATAAATACACTCCTTCACTTTTCTGATTCAGGATATTTTTCTCTTAAATAATTTTATTCATGAATTAAATTTGAGCTACACTTGCCCACCAAATTAGGTAAAGTGTTTCTTCAAAGTACCAATTTGCTTCCATTTTAATTAACTTGATTGTTATTTTCACCTATATAACTCATTATTAATCAATCGTCAAACTTGGCCACTAATCTTAAGAAAAATATTTATTGATTGATTTAAATAACCATCGATTATTTTGTAAAATTTAATTATTTTAATGGTTTCGTTGCTATCTAAGATTAGGCTGCTAGATCCCAATTTAATGAAAGAAAATTCAAACGTATTTACTTTATTAAGTTTTTATTTGAAATTTTTTTATCATGTTTTTTATATCTTTGGTAAATTTTGAACTTCCGAAACTGAAAGTTTCTTCCTAATTTTTTTTTTAACTATATAGAGAAAATTAAAAAGAAGAATTTGATGATTAAAAAAGAAATATTATGTTGCTTGTATAATCTATAACAAAATTGACTTAGGTTAAGAGATTGAGTTCGACTCTCAAAATTATGATCTAATGAGAAATGATAAAAGAAGACCTTAATTTTTTAATTTATTATTTAATTTATTCAATTTTAATAAAATGTTTAATCGGGTCTTACATATAAAAATGTTATTTTTCAAAACTTAATTGAGTATTCAATTTTAAGAAAATACATCGAGATGAACTTTTTATATGATTAAATAAGCATAGTTAATTATATGATTCATCATGATCTATATGTGTGATATATATGAATACAAATATACGTATAATTTTTAAAATATAAAACACGGATTTATATATTATATAATTATGAATTATATTAATTGATAAGAAAGATTATGTGTTCAAGTATTATGTTTCGGATTTTTTAGTAGAAAGATGACATTTTTTATTGTGATTTAAAAAAAATTGTTGTTTATTTTTATAATTATAATAAAAATTTATACAATAAATTTAAATTTTTATAAAATTAATCTATTTTTTTAAAATTAAGTTAGAATGATGTTAAAATATTATAAATCTAATAAATATTTTTAGAATTAGATCATTCTATATGTGTCCTATTAATATCATACTATTATCTGTGTCCGAATATGTCTTGTGTGTTCGATACATGTTATGGGTTTGAAACAGACACACAGTATTTAAAAGGAGTGTATGATACTAATGATATATTAATTATTAATGATATATTAATTATTAAAACGGTAGCTTTTTATAATTAATCACAATTTGTAATCGTAGTTTTGTTATTTAAATGTTAAAAGATTGAATTTGTTGTTTAGAGAGGAAGAAGAAAAGTGAAATTTCAATGGCGGGGATTCAGATGCTACCGTACGGCGACGTCGATTCCAATTTGAGGGCCATGGCCGGCCGCGCCGAGGGTTTCGGCCGCCACGCCATCGGCGGCCTCAACGGTTCTCTGTATCTCGTCACCACTCTCGCAGGCACACTAACCTATGCTCTTTTTTCTGCATTCAATTTAATTTAATTCAATTTTGAAAATGTGAATAAACGAATGATTGAATTATTGAATAGAGATGAATGAAAATAAGATAGTGTTGAATTATGGCTATGATGCATGAATGAATGAATGATTGATTTCAGATGATGGTCCTGGGTCTCTTCGCGAAGGATGTCGTAGAATCGAACCTTTGTGGATTGTTTTTGAGGTTTCTGGTACGATTCATCTGTCGTCGTACCTGAGTGTGTCGTCGTATAAGACAATAGATGGGAGAGGGCAGAGGGTGAAATTGACTGGGAAAGGTTTGAGGCTGAAGGAATGTGAGCACATCATCGTGTGCAACCTTGAGTTTGAGGGTGGTAGGGGTCATGATGTTGATGGCATTCAAATCAAGCCAAATTCTAGGCATATATGGATCGATCGTTGCACCCTTCGTGATTACGACGATGGCCTTATAGACATCACGAGACAAAGCACCGATATCACTGTATCTAGGTGGGCTCATTCTCTCCATTTTTAATTGAATTACAACAGTGATTTGACTTTGTGATGTGAGTAAGGTAAAAGTAAGTCATCTCAGTAGTTGATGAGAAGGTTAATAGGTGATGTTTTGTTATACATGTGCGTGTAATATCATTGGTGGATATGCTTTGTTATGCATTTGCATCTAATATCGAACCTGCTCCAAGTATATAGTTTGTGATTCATGATATAAAAAATGATATTTTTGTCATGTCATGAAAAAACTAAAAATTTAGAGACAAATTTGTCAATGTATCACTTCTCATGTAATATTGTGGGAAATGATATTTTGAAAATTCCTTTTCCATCTAGAATCAATCGCTAACCCTTTTATAATAATATAATAATAGTAATATCCGAGTCTGTGAATGATGTTTTGATAAGTAATTGAGTAAGTGGTGGTCAACTCGTGGTGTAATTAATATTAGTTGTCAATACACTAGTATTAATAGTTATTTCTTTTTTCATTAATGACTGACCCTGTGTTTTGGATTCCCATCCCCACAACTCTGAAGCATGTCATTCAAGAAACTATTAGTTGTGTTTTGTGTGTTTTGAAATGACGGTGTAGACAGACTTAGACATGGATCTACTTGCATTGAGATTATTTGCCTTATCCTTTGAGTGGAGTTTTTCATTTTGAATGAATTGAACTGCAACAGTGGTTTGTCACGTATTAGACTCTTGGAGAGTGAGTAAAAGTAAGGTGAGTAATCTCATAAGAAAATTCATGTTTGATTTTGATTTTTCAACACATCCAAGATTTTTATACCATCAATAGTTGATTTTTTCATCAATGACTGAAGGTGTGTTTGGATCCTCTTCCACACAATTGGGGCACGTGACTGAAAAAAGCAATTGTTAGTTGCTTTTAGTATGTTTTGACATGGATCATTGATGCATTCTCAGACACACAGAGATTACTTACCTTGTTCTTTAGAGAGATTATCTCGATTTAGAGGAGGTGAATCCATTGGTCAAATGTGATGGGTTACTTGGCTTTGTGGCACTAGGTGTTGCTTTGGGCAGCATGACAAGACCATGCTCATTGGAGCTGATCCGACTCACGTTGGTGATAGATGCATCCGGGTGACCATTCACCACTGTTTCTTTGATGGAACACGGCAAAGACAACCACGTGTGAGGTTTGGAAAAGTTCATCTGTACAACAATTACACCAGAAACTGGACGGTATATGCTGTTTGTGCTAGTGTGGAATCCCAGGTGAGCTTGCTGCTATCATCTGTGGATTTTCTTAAAATTTTCTTTGCGTTCTAAGTACTGTGCAAGATTTGAGAGGTTAATAGCTTTTTTGAAAATCATTTTACAGATATACTCTCAATGTAACATATATGAAGCGGGAACTAAGAAAAAGACTTTTGAATTTTATACAGAGAAGGTAAAATATTTCTTTTCACTCAAGTTTGCTGCTTTATTGTCATTAAGCATATCACATTGACAAAGTTACTCTGAGGCCGACACTTGAACGCAATTCCTTAGACTCAGTGTTGATCTTCAGTTAAAATTAGTTTCATCCCTGTAGCTCACACATGTCATCATTATATACGAAGTGAAGCTCTATTTTGGCTTTGTGTGATCTATGTAACGGACTTCAACTAGTAAACAAGACTATTGTTGCTTTCATTATAGTATCTCTGATTTTGAGTGATGAATATTTAGTGCAGTTATGGTTTAAGTCCAGAAACGTGAATCATTGAGAGTGCTTCTTGAAATATTCAATCTTTGTTTTGTGACCCGGTCTTAGGTGAACCCTCTTGGAAAACAGATTTTTAAAACAACTTTTAAAAGAAACCTTTATGTTTGAGATCATTAACATGACTATGGGATATGAAGTTGATTCAAAATGCAAAAGACACTTAAACAACTCTATCCTAACTAAGACAACAAAATACACACTCCATATGACAGCATCCCTACTCTTATATCTTCAAGCTTATTTTCTTCATCAAACACTTCTTCATCAAGCATAAAAGTTGAGTAGGATCTTCAAAGATCTTCAACAATTATACCCCGCCCAATGGCTACTAATGGTTGTTATAAAAATGTTTCCCTAGGCGGCAGATAAGGAAGAGCAAAAGTCAGGCTCCATAGTATCAGAAGGAGACATACTTTTGAATGGTGCTCAGCCATGCTTGGTTACACAAAACAGAGAAGTGGCCATGTTCCATCCTAGCGAATATTACTCGACATGGACAATGGAAGCAGCTGCGCATTCTCTCAGAGAGGTCCTCCAATTGTGTACAGGTTGGCAATCCATTTGTAGGCCAGTAGATCGTATGGTCCTTAATTAGGATTCATTGCATGGGCACACCTTCATATCAAACACATTTAAGAACGAAGGTTTAATTTTTCCTTTATTTAATTCGAGTTGTACTAACATATTGTTGTATTCCGTAAACATAGTCAATTTTGTGGTTCTGACACTTTTCGATTTGGTATTTATATCTGTCCCCAGTCATAATTTTCATTGTCAGGAGTTATTTTTATTCATGTTTGAAATTTAATAATTTTACTTTTGAAGTATATAGATGTGGTGACCAAGCAAGAAAATTATTTACACCTCGTATGAAATTTACATTGTTTCAGTTCTTGTCTTTGACTGTTCTTAAAGTATGAGGCATGAAAACAAGGTCACGTTTTCTTAGTTGATGATTTCAAATGGATACATTAGCCTTTTTTTTTCCGAGTTGAGGGCACTGAAATTAGTCATAAATTGAAACTTAGTAAGCTAATTAATTGATTGTAAAGTGGCTACTGATTGATATGTCTCGAATTACATTACCATAACTTAAAATTCGGTGGATGTGTTGAAATAAATTATCACAAAATATTTTAACTTTACTCATTTTAAAACTTCTTTTATTAAATAAAGGAGGTAATGTATATGAGTTTATACTTTAAATTTGATCATTTTATATTGTAAAGAAACAAAATATATAATAAGTTCCTTGTGAAGTTCACAGGGAAATACTTTGGTCCAGGAAGAGTGTTGGTTATGGAGTTCACATGCAAAGAATTTGGACTAACTATGATAACAAAATGAGATTTAAAAATATTAGTAGTTGGGGTTTGTGTACACTTCTTGATTGGAATGTGATCATTGCCTGGACCACTGCACTTTTGGCCCACTTCTTAGATTACATGAGTGCACATTTTATTTATTATTTTTAAATTTCATTTAACAATGTCAAAGTGATGAACAAAAATTATTTACTTTCAGAGGTTTTGGACAAAATTTTACACAAGGTTTTGTAGTAGGAAAAAGTCCAGCTTCTAATGCAAACTAAATTAACTTACCTACTTTAACTTTAAATAAGTTAAATATAGTGTTTATTAATTAAGAAAAGTGAATGAGTTAATTTTAACTTGCTTTCGAAAAACAAGTTGATTTTTAACTTATATACAAAATCCAATTCATTTTACCTTTTCTATATTTTTCATTCTACAAATATTCACGGGAAAAAATCAAATAAATGTATATGGCAAATTTTATCTAAATATGGTGGGATTATATTGTGAAACAGGAAACACTCCCCCTTCACCAAAATGAAAGAATAGCATTACTAAATGTGTGTCATGGAGGAAGTAAATTAAATTGGTTGCACAATTCTTTGATAAGGTATGTCTAAAGAGATTAAAAAGAAGAAAATCAAGTAAATGAGGGTTATATTACATGCACAAGTTATATGATATTTATCTTTTGATACTGCGTATTTGATATTTTTTTAAGTTAATATTTTTCTTAATAATAAACAAAAAAAATAACTCCAAAAAGAAGATCAAGTGGCTAAAAGCTTGTATAAGACGATTTTCGTGTATATTCATTTTTATTGATTTAAAAATTTCACGGTTTAAATTTTTTAATAAATAGCTTGTTTAAGGATATAACAGTGTGAAACTTAAATTTCAAAAAATTCAAGTTTGACAAATACATAGTATATCCTTTCGAAAAAACAAAAGAATATTTAAGTTCTTTCTGATAAGCTAAAAAAATCACTTTCGATAGTAAGCATTAAAAATTCCATTATAACTTTAATTTAAATAATTTTAAAATAACTATCACGCAATGTATTTGAGTTTGGTTTTAAGACTAAATTTCTTGGTTTATTATGTTCAAACCTCATATCTTAAAGTATGTCTAGGTTCTCTAATCATTAGATAAACTCATTAAAGAATAAAAGGGATGACTGATTATATTTAAAGCAAACTCATAGAAAAATCTTGAAAATAAGCCATTTGAACCTGGCTATGAGATAAACATAATAATTCTGCAGGTCAAATGCAAATGGTCTGTGCAAACATTTCTCGAAATAAACGTGTATGTAAAGGTTGATTAAAAGAATCCGCAAAAAATGTAATGCATCAATTTTGAACGAAAACTAACAATGCGCAAAAATGCTAGTAGCTTCAAGAAACCCAACAAGAATTTTAAGATAGGCAATAATAAATAGAAACTCCAACATGAAACTACAAATCTGAGAGGTATCAAAACTGGTCAAGTATAAAGGAGGTAAACGTTAAATTGATCACTAAGATTTGCTTAAATATTACACCTTGATAGCATACTTCCTCATTGGGAAATAAGTCTCTTTCTTCTTCTCCCTCTCGGTCTTCAATGATGCCTGCATGAACAAGAAATGAGAAATCTCATTAGAAACAACTATTAGAGGAGCATTGATGTTTTTGTTTAAGAGTGAGACTTTATACAAATTATAATCAAGGTTATTTTTCCTCATGTCTAAAGCTAATATTATCCACGAAACTCTAAAATCACAAGTCTCTGTAATTTATATTTTAAAATCATATTTCAAGAACAAATTCAGAAGCAAAAAACTGTAACATTAGATAACATTTGGAAACGACAGGATCAGATCAAATTGAATCAAGTACATAGAATTGTATGTAAGAATTGAAGGATACAAGCTTCTATGGATGTCGCCGACTTCAAGTTCGGATAAAAGAACCTTTTGAAAGTCAGAAAATCTTAGTAATGGTATTACAAACGGGCAAACATCAACAGCAATACAGTATTCCTCTCTTTCACATGATGATGGTATTAATATGCCTAACTCAAAAATTAAACTAGTATTCTAAAACCAGCCAGTGTACATTCTAATTACTGTAAGAGTCAATTTGCTTCAAAATGAAGGGAAGCAAAACAACACAACCCACACTCCCAAATATTAAAGGGATTTTACTCATATTTCCCCTCTGACAAAACAGTGCAAAAATGCATTGGGTATTTAGAAATGGAATTTGAGCAATATATTAGAAATCTTAAGCACACAATCATACATAGAAAAAAGTTCTAGCCGAATAAAAACATGTAGATGTTAATCAATAGTAACATCTTCAAGAACACACACATACAACGAATTACACTAAACTGATATTCAAATTAGATCAGGTAGTCACTAAAAAAAAACAAAAGAGCAATGACTACGAATATTCAAGCCATCAAAATCAATGCAATCCATTCATTGAAAACTAACAACAAGGCCTGAACATTAGACTACATACTTTTGCTAACATAAAGTTAATTGTGCATTGAAGAAAGAAGACATGACATTACCTGGTGCTTAGTAAGCCTCCTGCGAATAGCCCTGGTCTTCTTGGGGCGAAGATCAAGAGGCAAGTACTTTTTGTTCTTGTAGGCATCCCTCAACGCAGACTTTTGCTTCTGAGAAATCACCGTCAAAACCTGGGCAATGGACAACCTCACCACTTTTCTGCAACATAAATTAAAAAAAGAAAAACATAAACACAAACACCTCGCATGCAAAATACAAAACTACAGGAGAAACGACCCAATAGGGAAAGACATGGAATTTTACATCTTGGAGAGCTTGTTAGGGGCACCTCCGGTGACCTTGGCAACACGAAGCAAGGCTAACTCGGCCTTGAGGTCCTTCAGCTGATTCAAGAGATCAGCTTTCGTCTTCTGCCTCAGCTCGTAAACCTTAATCCTCGCTGCACAAACAACGGTTTTAGTCACGTCAATTAACAACAATGAACAGAGAATAATGCTTCTGGAAATTACCCATTGCTACACTTCCGCGAGCTTCTGATACGGCTGCGACTCTTCGTTGCAAACCCTAGTGTTAAATAAAAGAGACCAAGCTCGAAATTAGGGTTCTTTCAGTAATATAGAGTGCTGTTTCGGGTTTGGTCCGTGGGGTTTTAAACGGGCCGAAGGTTTTCTCTTGGGTTGAATTAAGGAGTTTTCTTCCTGCACCCCAAGAAATGGCTTCCTCCACCCCATTATTTTCTCTTGGGTTGAATTAAAGGATTTTCTTCCTGCACCCCAAGAAATGGCTTCCTCCACCCCATTATTTTCTCTTGGGTTGAATTAAGGGGTTTTCTTCCTGCACCCCGAGAAATAGCTTCCTCCACCCCATTATTTTCGGAAAAGCCCATTTTACCCCTATTGAAATTACTTTTCAATTATTGTTTCTGAAATATTTTCAGAACAAATTTTATTTATTATTTCGGAAATTAAAAAAGTATGTTATGGAAAAAATAATCTGAAATGATTTTTTGTCTTTTGGATTTCTAATTCTGGAAACACATTTTGCTTGCGAATTTTTTTTTTAGAATCACCCAAAATTATCAAGGACAATTCTGATATTTCAAAATATGTAGGGTGCAGGAAGAAAAATGTAGAGGTGCAAGAACAAATACTCTGAATTAAGAACTTGCAAGGCCGAGGCCCAATTTATTTCATCGGGCCGAGTTTAAATTTTCCAAAGGGATTTATTATTTGCTTCCTCTCTTTTTATTTATAATTCTTATTTCGTTTTTTTTTGTAATTTTTTCAAAATCATCCTCTCTACTTCAATGTTTCCAAACAAATTTTCATAACGGATAAATATTTCATAAATTATTTTTTAAATATATTTATCATAAATACTAAATTCTAAAAGCATTCGAAATTTTAATACCGGAAATCATTGTGTGCATAAAAGTATTTATTTTAATTTTAAGACTAAATAGAAAAGTATTCATTTTAATTTTAATACCACTGATATTATATCATAAAATTACTTATTTTAATTTTAATTCCAACAATTTTTGCATTGTTTAACTCTATTAACTGTGAGGTGAATTTGGATTCCATTTTGTTAGTGTCTTTTGACATGTTGCTTCCTCTCTTCTACCTAATTCAGAAGATATGCCAAACCAGATCTAACTCTTTTGTGTTTTCTTTTTCTTTTTATAACTTATACCATGAAATATTTATTAGTTTTTTTAATAACTTATTTTATTTTATTTTTTTATAAAAGCTTTCGTATTAAGTAACCAAAAAGGATATTAATTTTAATGATTTTTTCTAGATATTTGATTAAATATCCTATTATATAGTAGAGCAAGTAGATGTTTTGATGCATACACAATTGTGATTGAGATATAGGCACAAGTTGATTTGTGTGGGGAAAGTCTTATCTTTTTTGTAATGAAAATTTGCTTGTCATTTTCCATTTTGAAAAGTTAGTCTCTTGAAGAGTGGGTTTGGCATATAGTCCAAGCGTAATTCAGTGATGTGCTGCTTCTCACTTCTAACCAAACAACCCTCCAAAGTAGAGACAAACACAAACATGCGTCTCTTCCTCATCCATTCAAATTCAAATAATAATCTATATCATTATATAATTTTTTTATATATATTTTAAATTTAATTTTTAATAATTATTCAATTCAATAATTTTTATTTTTTAAATTTTTTAATTTAATAAATTTCCATACTAGATATAGAGTGGAGAAGTCGTCAGAATATTGAAAGCTAAAATAATATAAATAAATAATACAATAAAATAATATTGTATCAAAATTCAATAAATAGGTTCAAAACACTATAAATATATTTCATAACTGGGAGGTGTAGAAAGTAAAAATTCAATCAAGTTAAAAACCAACAACCACTATAAATAGGTGAGTCTCAATAGGTAAGTATAGTATTTTTATCTGATAATTGAACAAACTGATTATGACTTTTATCATTAGAGTCTATTATAGGTACACACTCACTCGAAAGTGATCCTGATCCTAGAAGTCGAGAGTTGACCCATATCGAATAAAAGAAAAACAATCTCAAATCTAAACCCATATAACACAATCCAAACTACTAGAAGTCAAAGTTAATTTTTGTTTCTAAATCCTGAAATAAGAATAAATATACAGTTTCTCAAAGTAGTGGTATAAAACCATTACACGATTTTCTTAAAACTTTTGTCATAAATGGAATTCATATAATTTTGTCTGTGTTGGAGGAATTTTCAGAAACATGTCGTGCTTAATCAGTGTATATCAACATTTTTTTTGCCCAATCCAAATTTTTCATCATAAAATAGGCTTAATTTAAGGGAGAGAAAAGTCAACATCATATAAAATTGCTTGTTTTGGCTTATTGAACATGCATTTAAATCAGCATTCAATTTAGTCATTAATTTTTAGTTCGAGTTTTCCACATGTACATTAGATACTTTGAAAAGAGTGGTTTTATTCTACTTAAATAAATTTCTCTCTCATGAAAAATTTAGGTGATTTATTAAAAAAAGTATGCGTTATTTGTTTACTTGAACAATACAATTGGTTTTTCTTAAGCGTTTTGTATCGTTATTTTAGTAATACACCTTTAAGTTTCTTTATAGAATTAAATTTACTTAAATATTTATGTAAAATATGATTATCTATGTTTATTTAATATTTAAAAAAATTATGGTGTAAAAGATATACTGTTAATTAATCACAAATCATGAGACTTTTTTCAAGATTTTTTTTTACAAAACTAAAAAAAAAACACTGTACATTATATCTCTTTCTAGACACTTGTAAAGACTATTTATACTATATGTACTATTTCTCCATTTGCTATTCTTAATTTTGTATAAATAAATGGGTTTAATAATGTTATGGTAAGTACAATAGTTGTATAACATTAAAAAAAATATTAAGGATAATTTAAATATATGTTTATTTTAATCATATGAAAGACAAAATCATGATTATTACGAACAATTTAAATAAATATTTTTTCTTTAATCATAAGAAGAATAAAATTATATTTCAAAACAAACAATAACTTGGATACCACTATTAACTATAATAATATTATTTTAACGAATTTGAAGTAAAATATATTTATATTGATAAATTTATTTATTTATTTTAATAGATTTACTGATTTTTTTTCAAATTTTGTATTTATTTATTTGAAGTAATATTTTTGTATTGAATAAGTGGTTGACTCAATTACTTTCGGAACACATTCAAGAAACTGAAAAACATTTTTAAAAGAAGAATATTTTTAGATTCAAAGATAAAATAAATGCGATGTGTAGAAGAAGTAGAAAATAGAGAGGAAAAAGTTACTTTACACGTTCAACAATCAAATGGCTGGCTTTGTTTGAATTGCTTCACGTGTTCTTCCGATTCCTTTATTTATTTCAAACCCTCACTCTCCTCAAAATGTCCAATCTCAACGCCACTTCAACCGTTTCAATTCAACCATGGCTACGGATTTCTTCTAGAAACATCCTTCTAAGAAAGAAAATAAAAATATTCTCCAACGGGTTAGGACAAAGAGAATGATTATCATCCTTCTCGGTGGGTCGATCGGTCTACCTTTGTTTATTTTTTTTTTGGAATAGTTTCACAACTCTCACTTCGTTTTTCTTCTCCTCGTTTGTGTGCCGTGTAAACTCTAAACTTAAGTGTAAATGAAAAAAAACACTCTAACACGCTTAAATGAGACATCGGTATTCAGTATTTCGTACAATTAATGCGTGATAATGATATATTTTTCTTTCAAAATATGTGATTATTTATATGATTATCATGTATCTTTTGTTATTGGACCAGATTAAAGTTTTGAATATTAATTAAGAGTGTATTAACTAATATTTAATTACTGTTTAGTCTTGTTAATCTTCTATAAGATTTAATTAATCTGGTTGTGTCGATCGTGTCTGAACTGAATGGCGACCCTTTCATCTGTATCCATCCCTGGTACACAAATGAATGTTTTTTTAGTTTCAATTATTCAAACAAACATGCATATAAATTGTACTATATAACCAGAATAAAGAAAAATAGCACAAAATTGTAAAGGCAAAAAACATTTGTTTCAACTAATATGGATAAAATTATTTTGTATTAGAATTTTCTTATATTCCTTTTTCAACATACCTTTATCACTTTGTTGCTTTAAAATAGTTTAATGTCTTAAATTATTTAATACAAAGATAACCGTGATTAACGATACAAAGAGCAATTCAATTATTTCGAGTAATTTAGCCCTACATTTAAAGGGTATGATCATATCAAATTAAGGACGAATGTTATGATTGAATTTTATACTTGTGTGTGTTTTCATATTTCATATAAATTAATCCTACGTTTAAAGAATATGATAATGTATCAAATTAAGGACGAAATTATTGTTGAAGAATATGGTAAATTAATTACTCAATCCTAATCTTATTAAAAGATAGAATAAAGTTTGTTTCAGATAATAATAGTAAAAGACAACCTATATAAAAATAGAATATTACAAGATAAGGTTTTTTAAGGTGTTCATTAATAAATTAATTTTAAATTTATCTAAATCTTATAAAATAAAGAGTTTGAACTTATATATCTTTATTTATCTTCAATAGATGTGAAATTTCCAACACATTCTTTTATATTCAAACCGTTAATTTTTATATAATGCTATATATTTATGAAAAATTTGATAACAAATCATCTGATAAGTTAAAAAAATTTTGTCGTAATAAACTCTTACTAATTTTGATATCCTCTTAATCTTTATCAAATCAATTTTATAAATAAATGAAAGTGATGGAAACATATAATTGCTCAACAAAAGGAGTTAAAAAGAAAGCTCCACCTAAAAAAAGTCCAACAAACTAAAGCCAGTTGCTTGAGAATGAAAACACTAAAACGTGGTTTCATAAAAAAAAGCACGTCTATTAACTATTAATTTAATTAGCATAATAATATAAAATTTCTATGCATCTCTCTTTGCCTGTTCCATTGATTCATTCAACGACCCTCTTTCTGTCTTAGAAAGATGTTATATTATGAACTGAGAAACTAAACAAATTCTGAATAGGCAATTATGAAGCAGAAGATAATGGTGTACAATAATAAATTAATAATTATGATAATTAGTTTTGATATTAATTATTAATTAAGTAGCATTATTATCAATGATGAAAAATGTGTGTGGGCCAGGGCAAAGGACAGAAGAGGGAGAAAAAAGTTTGTTTGTGTTGATGATTTCATGGAATGAGAAAGAACACAACACTTCTCTCTCTCTCTCTCTATAAATGGAGAAACTAATATCATTCTTTTCCTCACTCTTACGTGTTCTTCTTTCCTCATTTTCATGCACTCAAATCTTCAACTCCCTCTCTTCTTCCTCTCTTCATCTCTCTCACCAAAACTAAACCCTTCTTCATGGTCTCTCTCTCCCCCTCTCTCTCTATATATATATATATATATAAATATCATATATTTGTTCATAACTAACTTTGTTTTGCTCTTCCTTGTTCTTCTTTGTGCAGGCCAGGGAAACCCATACTATCATATATGAAGAGGTAACAATTAACATAAACCAGATCTTACATTACTAGAGATAAAAAAAATATTTTATATATACATGGAGACTTCGCTTTATAAATTTATTCTATGGGATTGAATTAGAATAAAAAGAAAGATTAAGAGAGTTTTAAAGAGAATGTTTTTTCTACGTTTTTAAGGAATATATTCGGAATTCGCGAGGGTTGAAGATTTTTACGTGCCGATGGCTTCCGGCGAGTGGAAGTCCGAAAGCTTTAATCTTTATGTGCCATGGCTACGCCATGGAATGCAGCATCACTATGAACAGTAATTCTGCAGTTACCCTCTGAGCATTTGGTTTTCCAATTTTGAGTTGATTTGGTTGAAATTTTGTGCAGTTTTGATTGAAACAGTGAAAGGTGTGTTGCAGGCACAGGAATAAGGCTTGCAAAAGCGGGTTTTGCCATGTTTGGGATTGATTATGAAGGACATGGAAAATCGGAAGGGGTTCCTGGTCTTGTTATGAGTTTTGACTCTGTCATCGCCGATTGTATCCAACATTTCACCTCAGTTTGTGGTTTGAATCTTCTCTCTCTCTGTTTTTTATGTCAATTTTTGTTGTCTGCCACCAAGGTTGTTTTGTTGAACATGTTTTCCCACCCATGACGTGGGGAAACATGTATTTTGGTGAATATTTGTCTTTTTTTGAAGCTTTGAATGATTGAAATTGCAGAAAAAGCAGAGTACACTAAGAAGATGAGGTTCTTGATGGGGGAATCCATGGGAGGAGCTGTGGCACTTCTTTTGCACAGGGAAAAACCATATTACTGGGATGGGGCAATTTTGGTTGCACCCATGTGCAAGGTTAGATTCCTTTTTCCACTTTTTTTTTTCTTTGTCCTTATGTCTTCTCCCCAAAATTATACATGTGACTCTTTTTACTGCTATAGTTAATCATTCATTGATATTAATTTCATCCATGTTTTCCATTATGAAACAAACATAATTCACCTCAGAAATGACTTTAACTAGGATCAACACTGCCAAATTTCATTTAATCAAAATAATCATGCATCACAACTTCAATCACATGACAAAAAAAGACCAAAATTGTCCCCTTATAAGAACAGCAACAACTCAGTTTTATTTGGACCATTCAGAGTTTGCTAGCTGTTGGCCTTATAGACATGTTTTTGATAATTGGTGCGTGATTTTCAGTACCCTGCAAATTTGGACCCATTAAAAACCAGTACATTTCTTCTCATGGTGTGTGGGAATATATTCACTGTCCTTTTCTTTATCTTTCTCATCATCAAAATATTATACGCATTAAAACCCTTTGCGTACAAAATTGTTTACCAGATAAAATAAGAGATATCGTTTGTGAGAGAATCACGTAAGAGATAGAAAATTAGTTTGTGCTTAAGAATCTTTCTTTTTTATTAGTTGAGTGCATCAATCATTCACAATTTAAAACCGGAAAAATTATCGATAGAAATAGATGTAGTTTTGTTTTTATCTATATTTATTTATCTGTTATTATATTATTAGACAATTTAAAAGATAAAAGATATATTTTTGTATATTGGAGTTGAGTTTATCCGTTAATTAAAGAAATAAATGAGTGGATCTGTTTGACCGATACTAATATTTGACATCGAAAGTCTTTGACTTTTTAAAACCGTTGAATGGCTCCTCAGTAACCCATCGCTATTATAATGAAAAAAAAGTTAACAAACTTAATATATACAGTATTATATGATTGAATGACAGTTATTGCATATATTATTTATTTAACATGTATGTAGCATAGAAATTCACACATACAAATAATACGAAAATATATATCAATATATTATATAATTTATATAATAAAGATTTATATATTTAAATATGTTTCAGTTTTGTTTAGTATTTTTTAGCAGAAAAATATTTTTCATAACTAATTCAAAAGAATTTATTTTTATTTTTATAATTATATTAAAAAAATTATGTAAAAAATTTGAGTTTTTAAAAAATTAATGTATTTTTTTTAAAAAAAATTGTTTTAGAATTATTAGAAATCCAAGAAATATTTTTTTAATTGGACATTTCATCGATACTCATTTTACTGTCGTATGAGTGATGATTTCTGTTGGACACACCATTTAAGAGGTCTGTTCGAATCTCATAGGAAAAAAGAAGAGTTGTTTTGTTATCTGAATTAGTTATGTGACGTAGTTGAAGTTGGTATTTGTTAATAAATTGCAGATTGCAGAGGAAATGAAACCAAATTCAATGGTGGTTAGTGTATTGAGTGCCCTAAGCAAAGTTGCTCCGTCGTGGAGAATAGTTCCCAGCCCAGACGTAATTGATATGGCCTTTAAAGAGCCTAAAGTCAGAGAAGAGGTATTTTCATGACATTTTTTGTTGCAGAAGTAAAAGTTGGAAGTTATTATTAAAAACACAAGTTCCAATTGTAATGCAGATTAGAGCGAACCGATACTGCTACAAAGGAAAGCCTCGATTGAGAACAGCATACGAACTTCTAAGGGTCAGCACAGAGATTGAGAAAAGACTGCCTGAGGTTTGTGAAGCTGCTTCATTGCTATGAGTAAATAACAACATATGTTGAATTTAGTTAATGCAATGTCTCCATTTTTTGTTCAGGTTTCACTTCCTTTTCTGGTTTTACACGGTGAGGAGGATCAAGTGACTGATAAAGCAGTTAGCAAAGAGCTAATTGATGTGGCAGCAAGCACAGACAAGACACTGAAGATGTACCCAGAAATGTGGCATGGTCTGCTGTATGGAGAGCCACCTGAAAACTTGCAGATTGTGTTCTCGGATATTATTGCATGGATAGAGAAGAGATGTAACTTTGGAAATACAAGATTGGAGAGAGAGCAGAAAGAAGAACATGAACATTTGGTGAAGTCTGTTCTGTAGCCAAATTGGTGAAGTGAAGTCACATTTGGGAAACAAAGTGAGGGAATAAGGGTTGGGAATTACTGTTTCAACATTACTGCATAACTATTGTCCTAATCAATTTCTGCACCATGTAACCAGGGTTTTTTTTTTATTTATATACGTTAATTCATTACCATAGCAGCATCAGACTAAACAATAATTTCAAATAATCTATGCTTGTAAATTACCAATTCATCCCCTTAAATCTTTGTTCTGTTGAAAAATCAAACGTGTACATTTTTATTCATATTACAAATTTGAAAAAATGCAAAACTTAATAAACGAAATATTTCATATGTTAAACTATACTATATTTATAACATACCTCACCATTTATTTAATATTTAGTAAGCAAAAAACAAGATTAAAACTGAAAATCATACAAACAACTATTTAATTGAATACATTATAATTGATTTTCTTTTAAAAGTCATAGTTGTTGAATCAGTTAATTTCTCTTAAAAACTAATTTAATATATTACGGAAACACCTTTATCAGAATACAAGATCACAAAAGCTTTGGTAACCCTGCTTAGCAAAAAACCATTACGAGATATGCACCTTTCAATTACTGAGTACTACCAAAACCTGAAAAGGATTCATTTAACAATAATCAACAGCCAACTACAAACCTTGGAAAAAACAGGCACCACAAATTCAACACCAAAACCCTAATGGTTACCACTACACAGTTGCTAAACAATAAAATAAAATAAATATTTCTGTAATCATTCTTTTAATGCATAATGTTTGAGGATGAATTTTGATAGGTACATTAAATGCAATGGCATTAAATTTTGGAAAACTAACCAGAACCAACTTCTCGTTGAAATGGTAAAAGCAGTGATATTCTACACTAACTTTCAAATCCAGTTAAATCAAACATCTCATCGAGTAAAAGACAGGTTGCTGAGTGAGTTGTAGATAAGAAGTGATGTGGCACGTTATCACATCCACAAAGCGTGATAACAGTTAACTACGACTAATTACAACATAAATTGCCAACTGAGGCTTGTGGGTTTGACTCCAATACAGAGTAGATTTATCGTCAGGTCCCTTCATCCCCCTCGAATTAAATAGGACAAGAAATCACCTTTCCCGTATTAATGAGATACACAAGCTTACTTCACTTTGTTAGTATTTGACCTATCTGCGGCGGGCAAATGACCTACTAGAAAAACACATTTCCACTATCACCTGCATGCAACCCCAAAAAAAAGCACAAGACTTTCATCAATCAAAACTGAGTAACACTAGAGCAACTGCAAAAATATTCAAGATTAATTATCATCGTCATCATCTCAGGCAAGACCCACATGGCAACATATGGAAGTAGTTTAATTGGAACAGAGGTGATATGTTTAAACAACACCTATAACACTGGTTCTAATCCAAAGAACAAACTATGTAGTGTCCTCTATTTTCCTCTTATCAATAATTATCAACCAATCAAATAACTGCTACAAAGTGGGGGTTTCTACTTCTTAGCTACCACATAAGGGGAGAAAAAGGTAGATGACCTTTTTTATTACCCTGTGTTACTGTCTCGGGAATATCAAACAACAAAAATCTTGACAAGCGAAGAATTTCCCTTTTATTTTATAATCAATAGAAAATAATGAAAAAAATCCTCAGCCAAGACTATCCTTTAAAAGGAGATAGTCGAGATGAGGGGTTGGAGGATAGTCCCATTAAAGAGGTTAGCTTCTAGTAAACATGGAAAGGGGGACAAATCCCGATGTTGAGAAAGGACACAATGCTGGAATTATCCATCTAAAATAAAAGTAGATCTCAAATATTGGTTATAGATCTACTATAACAGTAGAACAGTCAAGACCCGAATAGATAAAAATAGGGAACCATACCTTTCATGCAACCATTTCTTAAATAATCTTATTTCTCACTTCCTCAAGTTTCTTCAGTATCTCTCCAGGGGTTCTGTCCAATTCATCAGCAATTTTTCTCTGCAAATCCATTGGCAATGTTGGAAATTGCTCGCATAGATCCCCATCAATAACATCCTACACAATAAAGTAGGACTATCAGATCAGAAATTTGTTAAAATTTAATGCGCAGCCAAAAAACACAATAAACAAATTTTTAGACAGGGACGATGCTCTTATCTTATCTCACAGATAGCAGAAAACACATTCGAACAATTTCATAGAAATGATAAACAGCCCAATATTGACTAGGTATACCTTAACAGGAAAATATGCAGATCTATATGCCATGTGGTCTCTTCCACACAAAGGTGGGTGATCCTGCCTCATGTGCATCTCCAGATGAGAAAAGAAGTCGACATCATCTCGTGAAGTAAAGGCATGTAGTGCCCCAACACTTCCCATAACTGTTCCAAATACAATGCACTCTCCACCACCTGGTATAAGAGAAGCCTTTTGCAAGCATGTGACCACATCACCAACATGAAACTGTACAATTTCTTCCACCTTATTGGGAGCTCCATTCAGCTTTCCCTGCTCCCACTTGATCCTACCACCAGTAGGATCTTCTTCTATCTCATCTGAAACATCCTGTGGCAGCCGCACAAAATAGATATTTCCAAACTTGTCTGCACCTGCCATGGTGTCAAAATCTATGTGGTACGATGCAGTAAGCCACCTTGGAACACAATCATCAGCGAATATGTAAAGTTGGTTTTCGTCCCGCCTATATTTGCAGTAATGGAAAGACTGGAGAGAAGAAAGAAAAAAACACAATTTAACTGCTGATTTTATTCAGTGAATTGAAACATGCAGCACATTGGATCCGAGAATAAGCATGCTGTCTATTTGCAAAATTAAGAGAGAATAAATTCACAACATAAGAGCCCTAGTGGTGTCCTTCCAAAACAGAGTAATACACCTGAAGCTTTGTATAAAAACCAAATCAGTGAAACTAGAACATTAGATTTCACAGAACACAGACAAATTAATGTCAGAATCCATAGTGATATCAATCAAATGATACCAAAAAAATCAATACCAGAATGCTCAAGTCACAAATGCAGATAGACAGCTACGGGTTTACTATGATTCTAAAACTATGGTGAATGCATCCATCATGATTAATGCATAAATTAAGATACCAATTAGTAGTGATTGAATTCATTCTATGGTTCCACATGAGAAACCAGTACGCACACAAGCTACATATGGCTATAACATAGAACATACCTCTTGGACATCACCAACATAAATCCGATCACGATATGACTGAATAGAGACAATTGTGTTGGGGAATAGCTTATTCTCACATTTTCTTAACAGACGTCTTTTTCCCAAATCATATAGCCTAAGCACAGGTCCTATCCCTGCAAGTAATCTTCCTTGAAACTGACACAGAGCTAGAGGAACACCTTCAACCTGTGTTTTGTGAAGAAGTTCAAGAGATCTTCCATCCTCTACAAACCTATAAATATGAATAAATCCTGCAGTTACAGTCCTTTTGGGCAAAAATTGCAGTCCCTTTGCAGTCCCAACAGCTAAAAGGGTTCCATATTCCTTATCATGGAAATTTACTGTGCATATGCTGAAAGCAGCCTCATTCTCCTGAAGCTCCAAAAGACAAGTTGTATTTCCTGTCCTTGGATCAAGAACTCTGATGCATGAAACCCATTTCTCTGATTCAGCTTTTGGATAACCATAGTGCTCATCTGAGAGGGGATCATCTTTATCTTCATCATCACCGCCATTCTCCATTTGGTCTGCACTTCCAGTACCATTCTCCCCGGCTTGAGCAGCCTCAAAACACTCTTTCCTAGCAGCTTCACGCTCTTCTGCAGTTAATGCTCCCTGATCACTCTCAATCATCACCAGGAGTTTTCGTTTGGGTTGCAGCACAAATTTCCTTGGTGTGTACCTTAATGGAATTACAGTTTCATTAAATGTTTCTCCTAACCTTTCAATGGTAAAAATTCTCAAGGCCTCCCCAGCTACAGCAACTACACCTTCCACACACTGGTCAGATGAAAATGAAGCAGCATATTCAAGGGTTTCATATGAAAGGGGTGTTAAAAGGAAATGTCCTTGGTGAATGTAACCAAGCCAAGGTCGACTAGACAAACAAAGCATAGCCCGCTTGCCTCTCACAATGATGGGAAACAGCTTTGGGGCTCTCAATCCTAAGAACCGAGAACGAGAATCAGAAAGCTGACCTGTAACCATATCCACCACAGTTCTAAACAACACACCATTCTGTAGCCCAGCATTCAAGAAAAGGCTAGCAGGATGATCTGCACCATCCTCACCACCAACAGAAGCTTGAACTTCAAGAAAAAGTAGAGACTCTGGAGGTGAAGAAACACTCTGAACACTTAGTGCTTGCATACAATCATCAGGATCCAGTGATAAAATGCGGATGGTCTTGTCATATGAACCAACTGCGAGAAATCGAGATCTTTGTCTGCCTTCGGGAACTGGAGCAATGTCTAAACAAGCAACATCTCCAGACATTTCATGCTTCTCCACCTCCATCAACTGACCAGTTACATCTACTTCAAAATATATAAGCTCCCCTCCACTGAGTGCAATAACCACTTGAAGTCTATTTGATCCAACTTTTGAGATTGTCCTCTTTCCAGGCGTTCTCCATTCATTAATACGGCCATCCTCCCTGATATGCCTGATACCATTTGGGTGAACCTGCATGAGAGAATCATCTCCGATCAAAGAAACAGCAAGGGAGGGAGTAGTGTCAAGAAACCCACTGTCACTAACTTCTTCGACAGTCTCACCAATGGAAAGCACAAGAGTAGCGTTTGTGAATGACACAACAATGTAAGCATCAAACTCATCAATAACATTCTTCTTCACCGTCCAAACAGCACTTGGTACACCAGGAAGCTTGGATACAGCCATCTCACTAACCGCTAAACCAGTTCTCAAAATCCTCAAAGAGGATCTAGGACCGCGTCCACAGAGAGTAAAAATCTGAGGAGTTTCCTCTTCAAAGAGATTACTGACCTTCATATCTATTATTGGCATTAAACTCTCGACCTGGTCAATCCTGACGAGGTTTTTCAGCCTCCTGGGCTGGAAAAACACAGGCTGAAAACCTTCCTCGGTTTCCATCAGCGTAGAAGATGATGCCTCCACATCATCTTCATCCCCTATAGACTTAAATTGATACAAAGCATGGTTCCCATACTCCGAGGCAGCAAACAAGAACCCTGACTTCAGCACACACATCGAAGCAGTCACAGGAATAGTATCAAAATATTTAATCTTCAATTCGGATACACGGTCATTACTGTGCTCCAATGTAACCTTAAAAATATCCCCATACTCCGTCTGCAGGAGGAAGAAGAACATGCTCTTCAGTTTATGCATAGCAGCGGAGACAATAAGCACGCCACGCTCAGCCGGCAAGTCGTCCCGCCGCGGAATCACAGCCCTAACATCCGGATGACCCTGATTCTTATAAATAACAAAATTTTCAGCACAAACAAGCACACCACTTGGGCCATCACCACCCCCAGGAACAGTAACAAGCAAATTCGCCCCATTATCAACCTGCTCAGACCACTTCCGGGAAACATGGTTGAGCCCAAGATCAAGCTCATAAAAGGTCAAATGCTTCTGAGCCTCAGAAGCAGCCGTACCAGTGGAATCCTGGTCGGCCTCAGAGTAGTCCAATTCAATAGCAGCAAAAATAGGGTTTTCAAAGCCACAATCAACGCCGCAAATTGAAAAAACTAAAGTGTGCGATTTATGAGCCTCTAAAGGGGAAGAAATGGTTAACCTAGCAGCAGTGTCCCTATTCAAAACATAAACGAGTTTCTGCTTCTCGCAGGCTCCAATCATAACGGCCCTACCCTTTGGATCGATGGCGAGGTACTGACCTGGGACAATTCTGCGGCAACCAGATTTTCCGAAGGTTTCTTGGTGCACTTTGTCGAATACGTTTTTCTCTTTGTTGTATTCGAGGATTACTATGCGGCCGGAGTCGGAGCCGACGACGATGTAGTCCTTCTGAGCTCCCATGAGGCGGAACTGAGCGAGGGAGCGAATGACGCCGAAGATTTCGACTGAGAGGATGGTTTGGATCCGGCCATTGTCGTCTGGACGGAGGAGATCGAGGACCTTGCCACGGGCGACGACGATTTCCTGGCTCTTGCCGCCGGAGAAGCTGCCATTGATGGCACAGATGATGCCGGTGGGACGCTGCAGAGTGAGACTGTAGAGATACATGGCGTAGGTTGGTTAGGGTTTAATTTAGGGTTTTGGTTTCAATTGAACATTCACAGTAAGAGAGTCCTCACGGGTGAAGAAGATGGAAGAGCGGGAATAAAAACCCTATTTGGGGTTTGGCTATGCTTCCCTTCCATTCACTTCTATATCACTATTATTACATATATTAAATATTAAATTTAATATATCTATACCTATATATATATATATATATATATATATATATATATATATATATATATATATATATCCCTTTTAAGTATTTTCAAATTATTTTTTTTATTTTTTATTAATATTTGATTTTATTTTAGCATTTTGTTCTTTGTGTCTTATTTTTTTAAAAATATTTGAAATAAATTTTGTAACTGTAAATTGGAAGAAATAATTTATTTTGAAAATTAATATAATAAGAGAGTGTCTTTTTTATGAAAGAGAAATCTATTTATACATATCTATACCTATATATAAAGGGATTCCTACCCTCAAATTTTTTACTTTTTTATCCTTAAATTAATATTTGATTTTATTTTAGTATTTTGGACACTGCGTCATTTCCTATTTTTTAAAAAATATTTGAAATAAATTGAGCAATCATTTTGAATTGAAAGAGATGTATATACCTATATATAAAGGAATTTCGCCTTTACCTTTTCTCAAATTTTTTCTTTTTTTTTTATCCTGTATGTTGGCCATTGCAAACGTGAGTACTGCCCAAATGTGAGCAATTATTTTGTCATTATTACTGAGCAGTTACATAGGAGTGGTCACCGGTTACATTCACTTTTTTAATCAGGAGTAATTTTTTCACCAATTACATTCACTCCCGTATGAAGAGGTAGTTTTCACCTGTTACATTCACTCATTTTTCTCTTTTATATTTCGACTCAAAAGAAAAAAAAAATGCTAATCAATTTTGACACATATTGAACCATTTTCCTTCACGCTCCATATGTTCTTCTCCTACTCTCACCTCAATTGTCATTGTACAGCAACAACAACCACCATTGCTTCCTTCTCCTCACACTTCCCAAAGCGTTTGAAGTGATACTATGTTATTTTGAAGTTTTGAAAGGTTCTTTAATGGCAATAGCGCTGAAGTCACATCGCTTAGGTGGAGATTTCGATGCGGAAGCCAACCGTTTGGGGATAAAATCAACGGTGAAATGTTTCAATGACTCTTGAGGTTTGAGTTGTAAATGAACGAGATAATTAGTATAGATTCAGAATTTATAAAAGAAGTTTTAAAGTTTCATTTCATTCACTATTATAGGATTTGAACATTTTTGTTTCTATTGCTTTCTTAATTTTTTTTTTATATTTTTGTATGAAAATGTTTACTTAAGGCAGATTTGAGTTTTTATTTACCATTCAATTCTCTCTCAATTATGATTTAATTTGAGCGATTTCCTTGACATTGCACTCAAAAAGTACACACCTAACAAAGCAATGGAGGATTTTTGAGTTTGTTTTTCTTTCTTTTATATGAAATTTTTGGATCCTGAATTATTTTTGGCAAGTTATTTTGTTTTCATTTCAAATTTATGTATTTAGTAGTGTTATTGGAAATCTTAGTAATCAATCAAGCGCCAAAGATATTGTAAAAAAATTAATAATGGATAATTCGGTGAATAATGCTTTTTAAATAAGATGTTAAATTTAGTGAATCCTAAGCCCATTTTGCGGGCAAAGCTTTTATACCCATTGTTGTTTTTATCTATTAGATATTACTTAAGTTGGAAGTTTGGTAATTTATATTTAGTTTATTATTTTATTTTTACAACTTCTTTACCATGGAAGACGCGAATTCAATTGATATGGTGATAGATTCTACAACTTCCAATATATCATTTTTGCATAAGACATTTGATGAACATGAAAGTTACTCTAAACTTGAAATGAGAAAATTTTGAAAAACATCATCATTTGCATTATGTTTTGACATTGTTTGCTGCTCCAATTTTTTTAAACCTTAATCTTGATACCCTTATAAAATTCAATATTACACTCAAGTCAAATAAAAATTTAATATTAAAAAATAATAAAATGAAAATATAAAAAATTAATGTAAAATCTTAATAAAACTATTATCAATGGTGCACTTAGATAATTTACATGTCTTCTCATATGATTTGATATTTATTGAAATTATATAAATACATAAATAATAAAAATGAAAAATGCGGATACACACGTGAGTGCATGTGTTCTTGTTAGTAATAATAATATCACTGTTCTTTTATTTTATTTTTAAGAAAATAAAATAATTTTGTTTTGTTATTAATACCAAATTAACATGTTTATTAAATAATGAATATAAAAATACTACTACAAATATATTTGACCTTCTAGTGTTTATAACATAAATAATTTTAAAATATATCTTATTATATTAATTTTTTTCTATGTAATTTCTGAAATATCAGAATCATTTTAATTTATGCTAAGCCCATATATTAAAAAAATATAAATCATAAAAAATAATATTAATTAATATTTTATTCATTATTGGAAGTAAGATACTCTTAAAAAGGGTGTGATAAGTCTGATATTTTTATTCTTTTATGGTAAATTTTATTTTATTCTTAGTTTTTACATTTTTACAAGAGTGGAAGTCAAATATGTTGTAAACTTGATTACATATTTTACTATTCACAATTATCATCATTCATTCAGAATTCCATAACAGTTTTTCTTCATACTACGGCATATATTTCAATCTTAATTAACATATTTAATTATTCAACACTGTGCTCATATTTCGACAATATATTAATGCAACCCTTTCATCTATTAATTTATGATTTTTTAATTTATAAAAATATGTATTTTTTTTTAATAGAAATAAGTAGATTGTATTTATCTTGTTTCTAAATACGATTTTAGTTTTAATCAAATATTTTACTTTAAAAAAAAAATTAAACTATTAATTTTAAAAAGTTATTTATAAGAAAATTGTGCTTTAAAATATAACTTTACGCATAACTTCCCTAAAAATAATAGAAAACTTGAAACACAACTTTAAAGTAGAGTATTTGACCAGAATCAAAGTTATGTTTAAAACCACAACTTCTTTATTTTGAAGTCAAACTTTATTTACCAATTTTCATAAAAATAAAATAAAATTTATCCATTTCAATAAATTATAAAAAAAAATACACCCTTTTCCGTCAAATTAACCTGCTTTGATCTGTACAAGTTGCATGTTCTGGGATTATTGTTCTTAACAAAATTTAAGCTCATGAAACAACCAAGGAAAACAAAGACTGAAAGTAGAAATGGAACATTCTTCACTATATATATCTGGACGTAAGCACCACTCATATCTTCAACGTGCATCAATGGATAACAGAGAGATACTTCAAATCACTGTATTGAGTTTCTTAGTATCATAGTAAACATGCCTTGAATCCCTTTTCCAAATCCATAGCATCCAAGTTTTTCCCAATGAACACAATTTTGTTTATCCTTGGTTCATCTGGACCCCACAACCTCTCAGGTGAACCTTGAAATATGTCATGAACTCCCTGTTAAAAAAGAATTGCTTAATTCCACGAAACTGAACATAAATGATAATTGACAGATTCGATGGGTAATAACAAACACAACAATTAGCCGAGTGAAAAATTTAAGGAATTGATTCAAGATCCATGATTTAAGCTTGCCTGAAAGACAAATCTCTCATTCATTCCTTCAACAGATAGAAGACCCTTCATCCTATAAATGTCTTCACTCCGATCCAGTAGTAAGTTACCAAGCCACATGTTAGCCTGAAAAGATAGCAGTTTAGAAGGCAAATTCCAACACTGACCTTTTGCATGTACATAAAAGAATGAAAGGCAAATGGAAAATAGAAATTGACACACTTAGCATTAAGTATAGGTCGATGTCTAACCTTCTCAAGGTCTAAGCTTCCTTCACAAACTATGCTGACGGATGAAACTCCAGGATCGTGAGTATGATCATGAGAGTGGTGATCGTGGTGTTCTGTACACAACAAAATGGATATTATTCCCAACAAAGTAAAAATGACATATTCCACAAGCATGTCCTTATGAATGAGGAATTAAGAAGCAACTTTTTAGGAACTGATCCCTATCCAAATGCCAAATCTAGAGGAGATAATAATAATAATATATATATATATAGGCATCCAAACAAGTAAATCTACACTGGTAAGACTGATAAGGCCTGAGCACCAGTACATTGTGACTAGTGCTACAAACAAGAATAAATGACATGTACACAACTCTGACTCAAGAAAAAAAAAACAGGTACCATGCTTGTGGTCATGGTGATGATCATGGTCATGGTGCTCATGCCCGTGGTCATGGTTCTCGTGCTTGTGGTCATGGCTATGGTCATGATCTTCTTTTGCACCTTCATCATTAATGATATTCTCAATCCTTGTTGAAGATCAAAAAACACAAATTATATATCAAGATTTAGAAAGATATAATAATATTAAAGCAGAAAATTTGAAATATCCACGTAAGGTTATGGATTACGTAGCACCAAAGCAAGAAATACGACAACGATACAGGAAACTGAGTACTCCTATCTATGAGCATTGTGTCGCCAATGAGGACAATTATTAACACAAATAGTACTTAAAGATATATATTATTAGGGGCTGGGAATAGTAAACAGACAAAAATAATTTTAGTATAAAAGACTAGGATATATTATAATTGTTTATATATGAGTGTATAGTCAAGCAGGAACCATATGATTAACAAGAAACTCCTTGGGCAGAGAACTAGTGAGCCCAAATTTAGATTGCAATTTTCTTAAACAAATCAAATCCAGTGAATCGGAAACAAGAACAAAAAGCTACCTCTCCAGATCAAAGCCCCCAATGCCAAGAACATAATCCAAGTTAACTTTTCCATATTCTGTCCTCTTTAAGTTAGCCAAGCTGTTTATTTTCTGAATTACAGACAAAGCCACTTTAATGTGGGGCTCAAAATAATGAAACAAAATTAAAATTAAAACTAAAACTGAACTCATAGATACAATAGGAGGAGATAGACACCAACCCTTATCCGCTGGACCAAAGAAGCAATGTCTGGTTCACCAACTAGGTCAGTCTGGTGCAATATAGACAATAATATCATTAGCCTACAATTTCAGGCATAAAGATAATATTCAACTCATTTCATAGTCTGGAGTGTTGAATTCTACGAATAACTTCACATTGACTGTATGGAAAGACAAGGTAGCCCTTACTACAATAAAAACAATCTATCCTTAAGTAGATTGGCCAATTGCCAAATATGCCTGCCTTAAATAATCTAAATGCTTCATTTATGCAAAACTAAAGCCATTCCACAACAAAAATAAATTAGCCAATACCTTATTTACGATTATGCGATCCGCATAAGCAATCTGTTCCACGGCCTCATTGACCACACCTTTTGGCTTAACCTCGTCAAGATGAAAATCAGCATGCTTCGCATCAACGAGAGTAACAACGCCATCCAATTTGACATCATTAAAAATATTCTCCTCCGCATAAAAGGTCTGTATTATTGGTGCTGGATTCGCCAAACCTTTCGAAGTCCAAAGTACAAACAACAAAAATAGACACAAAGTACAATCATACACAATGGCAATAACTAATAAGGGGGTCCATAACACCTTCAGAATAAACTCTACCAGATCAAAACATCAATTCTACAATACAATGTGCATAGCACGAAAACAATTACACACACACACAAAACCTGAAGTTACTCACTGACCTGTAGTCTCAATAACAATGTGGTCAAATTTTCCTTTCTTCTTAGCAACTAATTCGGAAATCATTCGAACAAGATCACCCCTCACAGTACAGCAAAGACAGCCATTGTTCAGCATCATGATATCTTCAGCACCAGCAGCTTTTGCCGCGACCAAAGAACCATCTATATCAACTTCACCAAACTACAAACAATGCATAGAGTAAGTTCGTTCTACAAAGCAACACATTAACCGAAACAATCGCATTCAAATTCACATAACCATAACAACTGAGTTACACAAATACCTCGTTCTCAATAACCGCAATGCGCTTTCCATGTTCCGCTGTCAGAATATGGTTCAGCAGTGTCGTCTGCTCGGTTAAAGACAGTCAAGAGTTCAGACTCAGCTGTTATTTTGCTCTGATTAAGAAAGCGAGGGAAATAGGAAGGATACCTTGCCGGAACCGAGGAAGCCGGTGATGATGGTTGCCGGAATGCGATTGTCGGGGGGGATTACAGTGGAAGCGTCGGATTCCTCGGAGTGAGGCGGCGCAGCGGTGGTAGCGGCGACGGTGAAACGGCGAGCGGGTCTGAGAGGGAATGGTGCGGAGAGAGATTGGGAACGAGTGGTTGTTCTGCGTAGAAGTGGGAGAAGAGAGGTTGGGAGTGAGAGCGTGAAGGGTTTGGGGTTGCGGTAAGCGAGGCCGAAGAAGCTGGAAGCTACCTCTGCCGTGAATGTTAAAGAAGACATGGCGAAGAATACGAAGATGAAGACGAAGATGAAGATGAAGATGAAGGAGAAATGAAAACAGTTACAGGTTTAGATTTTTATCGGATTCTCAACTGCGTATTGGGCCTCCCAAACGAGCTTAAGGGGAAATTCTTTCTGCACCCCTTAGTTCAAAATTACCCAAATACTCTTTTACATTTTTCGTCTAATATTTTTTTGTTACATTTACATTTAAAAATATTGTATAATTAATTACATATCACTTAATACATTATTATTTGACTCAAATAATTTATATGATCAATAGTATGATAAAAAAAATAGATGATTGATCTAATTTTTACGCTAAGTCTCTTTACTTTAAAAAATGAAATTTACCATGAAACTTTATATTTATTTTGGCTCCAATTTATTAATTAAACCATTTATTGTTTTCATGTTTTTGTTCTTATCGGTTGACCTGATCGTCGGTTGAATTCAAAGACAAGCGATGGTTCCACCTATTTTTGACGGTAGATTTTGTGCTTCCTTTTATATGCGACTCCGTTGAAACAGAGGGACCCTAACTTTTGATTGCACTCTGACGATCAAGTTATTATAGAGCTTATAGAAACAATAAGTAAGTAAGTAATTTCAATCTTAGAAACAGTGTACGTTCACTTGAGATCTCAAGTTTATTTTATAAACTATTTTTAGGTTACCTCTTGTAACAAACTTCTCTCACGAGAACCTTATCCCGAATGAAAGCATTATGTTTAATGGGAGGAGAGACTATTACAATGCGCACAATCTTAGTACGCCAACTGCACATAATCTTATTTCCTTAGAGTGCATATATTTTAACAAAATGGTCATCAGGGTACCAATTCATGTATCAACATTAGGGGTCCAATTTGTCCATTGTAGGCGTACAAGCCTCTACGTAACTTATTCCCCAAAACCTTAGCACTCTTGGGCTTAGGCTTTACATAGAATGTTTTACTTGTACTAGACCCGAATGTACTGAACACATCCTTAGGCCCATTAACACTCTTCGCTAATCTGACCAGACCTTATACGCGAAGAATTATGTTAAGTATATGAATGAAAGTCAATGCACACATACTTAGAAACCACTCATGTAACCCATCAACTCAACCTGACGACCAAACTAACCTATTTAACACATACGTCAATGTTCGATCTCCGAATGCTGATCCATGATCAGTATATTTCCCACTATATTTCGTTACTCCTATTATTTGAACAAATGCTCATAATTAATGATTTGCCTTGGTTATATTATATAAAAAATTATAAAAGAAGGTCACTAAAAGAAGTGATATTTTGGTGTGCCTCGTTTTGAAGAACTAGTATTTTATATAGATTTTACAAACTATTTTCGTGATGGGATTATCACATTGTTCACGCTAAACATTTCATTAAACATGAGATTACTTTCCATAAAGTGAAATGAAATTATTTTAATAATAAAATCTTAATGCAGATGTGACTAATGAAACGAATGTAACCAAAAGTTACGACCATATTCATATTTTTTTGGTTGGGAATGGATTCTCACTCTCACTCTCACTCTTTTAATCAAAATAAATGATAGCATCTTTACTTTGTTTTAAAAAACGTGTTAATGTAAAAAGATACATTATTTTTGTTTGAATCACGTGTTCATTTTCTTTTTTTCAGTATATATTTAAATTTTGAAATATAAAGAGTCCTTTATCTTTTGTATCATTCAAGACTCAATAAAATATATGGATTAACCCTTCCACTAAGAGTATTTTAACATAAAAAAAACTATTATATTTACTTAGCAACTACTCGTTACAATAAAATATTATATTTAAAAAATAATAAATATAAATAAAATAATAAATTATAGAGTTATAGATTGTAAAAAAAAGTAAAATTACAATGTCAAAATCTTCACCCAAAAAAGAGAGAGTACATAAGATAAGAAGACCTTATTGTGCCACGCCTACTATAAAATACTTTTGCAAAGTTTGTTTTAATGTTTGATGTTTCATAAAACTCACACATTTATAATTTTTATTTACATTTCAATAATTTATAACTTAAAAAAATTAGCTCAATTTAACATATTTAATATTTTTGTAGTTCAAGACCAAAATATTATATTATATTATATTTTAAATTTGAGATCCTAACTAGTTTTTGAATTAGAAATGGTATTAAATTGAATTATTCAATATTTAAAAAACATGAAAGTTGCAGATCTGTATAATAAAGGCACAAAGTGGAGCAGGTGGTGACCACAGTGTTGGTTTCACCTGGTTTCTGGTTCTTTCTTCTCTCTTCTCTGTCTCTCTCACATTTCATCATTTCATCTGAAATGGCTGTTGAGGTTGCTGTTAAGGCTGCTGTTGGTGCTCCAACTGTTCTTGGAGACTGTATATTTCTTCCTCTCTCTCTTCTTCTTATGTGTCTGAGTTTTGATCACTTTGTTTATTGTTGTTATTTTTTGGGTTTGATTTTGATTTTAGGTCCATTTTCCCAAAGGGTCCTCTTAACTTTAGAGGAGAAGAAGATTCCCTACAAGCTCCACCTGATCGATCTCAGCAACAAACCCGAATGGTATATTGTTGAACTTTAATGTGCCATTATGTCTCTTCTTTCTCACTGCAATGTAAATTTTGGTTTTTGTTATTGGTAGGTTTTTGGGTGTGAACCCTGAAGAAAAGGTGCCCGTGGCTCTTTTTGATGGAAAATGGGTGTCTGATTCTGATGTAATTGTGGGGATACTCGAAGAAAAGTACCCAGAAATCTCTCTCATCACTCCTCCTGAATTTGCCACCGTGTATGACTGCTCCCTCACCCTTTCCTTTTCTTTTTTCAAACTTTACTCTTTGTTTTTGTCTGGGAATATTTTCATCGTGTCTTTTTTTGTTGACTTTAGTGTGTGATTTTGATATTTCTACTGTGAAAATTTTCTCACTGTTGTTGGGTTCACTTTGGAAAAGGGTTTTTTAAGAGTAATGGTTAGCCAAATCCTTTTAGAGTTTTTTTTTGGTGATGAGTGAGGGAACTATGAACTGTCCTAATTTTTGTAGATTTTTTTTTAATTTTTTTTTAATTTAGAGCTGTTCTTGAGTACTGAATTTGAGTGTGCACAATATGTTTGTTCTTGTAGGGGATCAAAGATATTTGGGTCTTTTGTGACTTTTCTTAAGAGCAAGGATCCAAATGATGGAACAGAGCAAGCGTTGCTGGCTGAATTGAGTGCTTTGGATGAGCATCTTAAGGCTAATGTAGATATATATGGCACACTCTTTTTTTTTTGTTTATTTGTTATCTTTTTGTAGTGGTTACATTGTCAATGCTAACATGGTAGAGGCATGATCAGGGTCCATATGTTGCTGGGGAGAAAGTCACTGCTGTTGACCTGAGTTTGGCACCAAAACTGTACCATCTAGTGGTAGCACTTGGCCACTTCAAGAAATGGAGTGTTCCAGAAAGTTTGGCACATGTCCACAACTACACCAAGGTTTGGAGTAGTTTTCTGCAATGCGTTTACTCTTGTGGAACTATTAATTTAGCTGTCTTTTATATACATATTGAACAGTGACTGATCGGTATTTGGTGATGAGAATTTTATGTGGTCAAACTTATCATGCCAATATGCTTAAATTGTCTTCAAAATGACTGAAGTATCAATTGTTTCATTTACAGTACTTTATATGACTTTTAGTCTCACTAAAGTGTCTGAAAAGAAAAAGACTAAAGCAAAGAAGTAAACACAATTGGAAAAGACTAGTCTTCTGTTTAAGAAAAAAAATTCACTTGTATGTTTATTGACATGACTAATCGTGATTGTTCATAGTAACTTTAGGCAGAAAGTGTTTTCATGGACATAAGTACTGTGCTACAGCCAAGGGTGCATTAAAAAATCTGTATGAACATCAATTTGATACTTAAAAGATTAGTATATCAACTTAGTTGAATGATTAGTTTTAGGTGAAAACAGTACAAAAGTTACTTGAAACCAAATTGATGACATTCAATAAAAATTTATAGGATCAATTTGATATCACCAATCTTTCAAGAAACAAAATTCATATGCAAAAAATACAAAAAAATCAAATTGAGGATCTGCTTGAGAACTGTCATGAAAGATTTGGTGTCCAATGATTAATTCAAATACTCTTGATATTTTCATCTGTATCTAAAATTTGAATCGCGTATTTTTCTAATTCATATACTGCTACACTGCCCCTTTCTCCTTTAAATGTGCCTCAATATGAAACATGCTATAAAGTGAAAATAAATGTTATATGCTTTGAGTTTGAAAAGCTTAACCTAAAAAGTTTCTGGATTCCTTGGTCAGTCAGCGAGTTAAAAGCCTTTCTTACATGATAAAATGTTGTTAACTTGTGATTAACCTGAATCAATTACTTTCTGAATTTTATGATTTGAATGTGGTCTGACTAATTTTTGAGAATTATGTTGTCTTCCCTTCTCTTGTAAACAAAGAAAAATGCTTTTACTGTATACTTAGTTCTTCTTTTAATTGCCCTTTAACCACCATGTAAATGGAAATATCATCTCCCATGGAACTTTTTCTAACCTTGCTTTTAGTATTGGTTGTTGACTATTAGAGTACTGTTTTAGTGTTCAGGCATGTTCTCTCATTATTGCCTTGTAATATATCAGTTGTTCTTAAATGATGATTTGCATAATAGTCATCACATTATTATCTCTGTTGCTTTTACTTTAGGTGCAATTGGTCATGAAGCTCGAATGTCACATATAGTCACATCACAGTGATAATTTACTGGTTTGATGTTGGCAATGTGTTAAACAGTAAATTAGATTGATTATTGAACAAGTAAAGGCATTAGCTGAGGATTCACTAGTCCAACCATGGTCAAAACAGTGATAAATAAATATGATAGAAACCAATATAAAACCTTAAGAAATCAGATCAATGTAAAATGATGTTAAGTTGTAGTTTTAACTGGCTTTGGACCAATTTTCTGGCCACTAGCTGATTCAGTGTTCAGCTAGTGTTTTTCTTGTTGAATGAACCTATTAAGAATTAAACTTTAAACTTAACTCAACTTCATAAAACTGACTTATAAGGTGAGGTTTGGACTTACATATATACTACTAAATGTCCTAATTTTTAGTTGATGTCCAATAGAACCAGGAAAATATGTATTAATGGAGAATTATTTTTTGTTGCAGCTGCTCTTCTCCCGTGAGTCATTTGAGAAAACCAAGCCTCCAAAGGAAGAGTATGTTATTGCTGGATGGGCACCAAAAGTGAATGGTTGAAGTAGTTCTAAATTATGAGTTATCTGAACATCACTTATGTACTGTGACTGAAACTTGTTAAGAACTTTTAAGACTGTGTTGTTCACCTATTAAACAATAATAATAAACATGTAGTTTGATGGTGTGTTTATTGGTGATGCCACAACGTGGCTTAGTATCCAAATTTTATTTATCCATCAAAACACACATAGAAGTCAAGTTACATACAAACAAATAAATTATTTATCCTTTCTATTAGTGTGACTATGACAAACTTATATCACACAAAAAATTTAACAAATTTTAAAGAAATTATATTTTTTATGAAGTTAAGTTTAAATATTAAAAATTTATATTTATAAATTTTTAACTTAATTAATCAAATCATAAGATTTCATCCCATTTAAATTACTTATACATTTTTTAACTAAATTCTTTATTCTTTACCAACTACCCATAAAATTACATAAATACTCTTATATTACAGTCATTAAATCAATATTTTTAATGAGAAAATCATATAATTAAAATATTTTTGAGCAATTTTTTTTCTCTTTTAAGATCTTTCAAATTAAAGATAACCCAATGTGATATTGTTGTAGAGAAAAATACTAATTAGAATATTTAAAATTTTATTTTACTTAACCGTAGTTTATTTTTTAATTATGATTTAAAAATTATTTTTTATTTGAATTTATGTTATTGATCATAAACAAGTTTGCAACTAAATTTATACTTAATTTTTTTAATAAAGTTTAAACTTTTTAAAATAATTTCAGTGAATATTTTTGAGAAGATTAAATTACTCCTCTGGAGTTGAAAAACTTAGTAATAAGAAATTGAAACGTCTTTTAAATAAAACTAATTCTAATAAGTGAGGACAAATAAGAAATCTTAACAAAAAATTTAAATTAATAAATATCTAAAAAAAAAACTTCCTTTGAAGTCTGATATGATATTAAAATGAAATATTGGATAATATATAAGTCATAGTTTTAATAATAGATACAATATACTAATAATCAGATAAAAAAAATTAAGTTATGAGAAATTGATATGAAATAAAAATTATAAAAGTATTAATTTTTATAAAAGCTATCAACTGAAGGTAAATTACATGTTTATTTTATAAATTCCACAAACTCATACACTGTATAGTTTTTCATATTTGTACAAATTTAAAAATAATAAAGTAATTTAAAATTAATTGAATATTTATATAATACATAACCAATATAAAACTCGACTGTATACTAATTCTACTATATGATAAAAATATATAATAACTGAAATAAATTAAAATATTTTAATATTTTATTGATATAATGAAAAAATAAAGAGATATTATTAAATAACAGCCACAACATTATATTGTATGGTTCATGTTTTAAATTTTATAATTTCACTGTAACTTAAATATTTTATTCTGATATTTAATTTATTTTATTCGATTTTAATTTTTAATAGCATAACCATACGATGTTAAATTAAAAACCTTTAACCAAAGATTCTATCGGTTTTTTAAAAAGTAAAAAATAATTCACTATTCGAATAAAGTATTATATATCAACCTACCCGACCCGACCCGAAACAAAGTAAATAAATAGATTAGCATTTGGGTCATTTGTCTTTTGATTCATTCAGACTTTTTCAGAGTGAGGTTTCAATTCTCTTCTCTCTATCATCAATTTGATTTCTCAACTCCGGTGAGTGTTCTTTTTTCATCTATTTGACATTCTAATAGTTAATTAAACTCTCTAATCGTCACTGCTTAAAAGATTATTTTGTTAGTAAGCATGTTGATTAGGTTAAGTAAGTCAATTTATAACTTTGATTGTTCATATAATTTGGGATATGAATTTCTTCTTCTGGTTCTGTATATACTTTTCGATAAGGTTTGTTGCAACTCTATATGATCAAAGTATCTCATGCATCATTATCTTTCTGTTAGGGTTTAGGGCGCAAGCTGAGGCTTGATATCAAAGTCAGAGTATCTTCCACTTTCTGCGGTTTGCAATGGCTGATGAAGATTATGATGATATGGACATGGGGTTATTTTGCTCTCCCTACCACTGACACATGATTTATTTAGGCTTTTATGTTGTTCAGTTTGTCTATTGAAAATCCTTATTGAAAACCTAGCCGAGAGTCTTCTAATTGGTTGTTTTATGTTTTTGCATGTGAATGTTTAACTAAAATAGAAAGGATTTTATACTTTATGCTTTAGCTGTTAGGATTAGAGAGTCATGCCTGTTGTTATTTTTCTTTCTCCACTGAAGGATTTCTCATGAAATAAAGAATGGTGATGTAGGTACGAGGATGAGCCTATAGAGCCTGAGATTGAGGTACATAATACATAATCTGTGGGTTTTCTTGGTGTTTCTTTTTGTTTGCACAAATACATAAAGTGTTTGTTTGATTGATTGGCAAGCAGGAAGGTGCAGAGGAGGATGTTGAAAACAAAAATGATGAAATGGTTGGAGATGCTATTGATACTGAGGACAAGGAAGAGGAACAACCAGTGGAGCGACCACGGAAAACATCTAAATATATGACCAAGTATGAGCGGGCCAGGATTTTGGGTACTCGTGCAGTTCAGATCAGGTTTTCTTTGGAACTTTATTGTGTGGATTAAATGATTCTGTTTTTTTATTCTTTGTAATTATTTGTCTTTCTTGTTGAGCAGTATGAATGCACCTGTCATGGTCGAGTTGGAGGGGGAGACTGATCCGCTTGAGGTCATAAGCTTTACCTTATTGCATTTGAACACATTAAATATTTTAGTTCCCAATCTCTTAAATATGTTTGAACTTAGGTTTATAAATCTGCAATTGTACAAATTGCATCTAAATCCATTAATATTCCAACAATGTCACATGAACATCTTTTTGTAAGATTGTCATCATTATGAGCTCAATTGATAAATTCTACAAACTATGAATTGCTTCTGTCTTCCTATATTGAATCAGGTTAAATGTTTATTTAGGATTTAAATAATCTCCCTTAGATGAATACTGTAACTTGTATTATCAAAATGGTGATTGTTGTTGTTTTATGTTATTTGATTGTCAAGTTCTTTGGTTTCCTGAAGAATGCACTGTGCACACCATTCTTAGAATAAGTTAGTTATATAGTTTATGATTTTTGTATGCTGACTAGAACCAAGTCCAGTATTACCTGTTATGTTATGGCTTGTCACTTGAGCTTGTTCACTTTCATTCATTATGACATGTTGAACTTTTTTTAATGCCAATTATCTTAATTGTTTTATTTCCTATCTGATCTCTATTTTTGTTTATTTGTTGGAGACAATTTTGTATTTGGGTATAAAATTTTGTTTGTTACCTCTGTAGTATAATCCTCTGATATCTTGTTTTCCTTCATATCAGATTGCCATGAAGGAGCTTCGTGAGCGGAAAATACCCTTTACAATCCGGCGCTACTTGCCTGATGGAAGGTAAATACTGCCCTTTACTTAAGCTAGCCAGCCACTTATGTTATTCCTTTTAGGGGAGGTTAAGGTTGATTGCATCTTTTGTGCCACTCTGACACGAATCTTTTGTGACACTATCCAGCTATGAAGATTGGGGAGTTGATGAACTAATTGTGGAAGACTCCTGGAAGAGGCAAGTGGGTGTATGATTGATGATTGAACTTACAGGTGGGGGCAGAAGTCACAGTGACTAAGATTTTTATCTCCTCATAACTTTCTTCTTTGATTTGTGAGGTTGATATATGATCCCACCTCAAACTTGGCTCATAGCTCTGATAAATTGTTTGAGGTTCACAGGAACTATACTTCCACAACTGTTTGATGTTGATCTTTGCTACTTGTTGTTTAGTTTAATATAATTTCTGTTTCGACTTGTTTATATGCATCTTTAGGTTTTTAGTGTATTTGTTACTGTTTGTCAAATCAGTTTGATCCCAATATCATTAATATAACTAACGCCCGTGGCATCACTTGGATACTTGAAATATCCAAGTGTTCTCATTTAAGTCGACTATTAAGGGTAAGTTCTATTACCCGGGTAGCTCATTGAAGCCAGCTTCAAAAAACTTTGAACCAGTCTTACCACCTGAGACAGGAACCTCAAGTCTTTGCAAACCTGAAAAGTTGACGATTTTGGTGATTGACAGAAATATACCTCATCTTGAATCTTTAGTACATATCCAGACTTTTTGTGTAGCAGGAATAAGAAAACAGTAGGAGCTTTGACAGTTTTCTTGATATAAATTTTTTATTTTATTTTTCTAAATATATTTATGGAGAAACTTATTCAAACATTTTGAATACTTTCCCAGCTCATGGAAGGAACAATAGCATGTTTGCCTTCCATTCCCAATCAATT
Organism: Phaseolus vulgaris; assembly: GCF_051622355.1. Lineage (NCBI taxonomy): Eukaryota > Viridiplantae > Streptophyta > Magnoliopsida > Fabales > Fabaceae > Phaseolus > Phaseolus vulgaris. Next base: position 1,088,646 of record NC_143504.1, read on the forward strand.
TCTGTTAGAAGCAGAATGTTTTCATTCAAATTTATCACTATCCATACAGAAATATAAAAGGTTTATACATGTGCTATTCTTCTTGGTTGGTGCCCTTCAGTTGCTATTCTTCTTGGTTGGTGCCCTTGAGTTGATATTCTTCTTGAGCCCTCCATAGTAAAATTAAAAAAAAGGCGTAGAAAGAAAATAACAATTGACAACAAACTAAGAAAACTTTTTCTTTAGCCATAAAATCACCAATCTTCCCACCAGGGCATTATCTAATGAAAAGGGTCAGTTTTCATACTGTTGTTTTCGCTTCTTAAATCACAATATTATATAAGGGAAAGTATCTGATGGTTCAAACATACTACATGTATTAGAAATCATATACACTTTTTACAATACAATGAAGATTTTGAAATTTGAAGCAATAGTATCTTTGAAACCAATTATTCACCTTCCATCTTTGATGTATCATGGGCTGTTTTGTAAGAAAATGAGTAAGTATACAAGTGAAGAGAAAAGAAGACATTGAAAAAATAAGCAAATGAGAGAAAAGGATTTGAGAGGAGAGGTAAAAAAAAAGCATGAGAATTTGAAGATCCAAGTTCAATCAGTGAACTGTGTACAAGTTGTTCAGAATTCAGTAATAATTTAATCAACAGATACTTTAACATTGTAAATATTATTTAACATTTTATTTTGCAACCTCTCTATATGTACAGACACACTTTTTAATAGTTTAAAATTTACGTAACTCAAAATCTTATAGTTTTATGTTAATTTGTTATCTATATTTTTTAAAAGTTTTTAAAATAGATTAATTTGATTAGGTAACCACACTAAAAATCAAATCGATAAACTATTGTATTTTCAATAATTTATAGTGGATTCTCTTAAAATGAGTTAATTTTTTAAAATTATAAAAATAATAACATATTTGGTGGAAGCTTAACAAATATTTTATACTCAATTCATTAATATTTTACATATAATTTTAAAATAATTCTTATAATTTTATCATACACAAAAATTAATTATTCGATGACGGTATAACAAATATATTTACACTGAATGTATTTTTTCAACTAAATTGAATTATTTTAACATAATTTTGCCATAATGTTTCCTTTCAGCTAACAATTCCGTATTTTATACCACCATTACATATATATATATTATTTATATTCATTTTTATCATTTAAAATATAATATTTTATTATTAAAAGAGTTGTCAAAGTAATTGTTAAAGAAAAATAAGGAAAATGTTAAAATATGATTTTCCTTTTTAACTGCATATTTTCCTTTTTACTTTCTCACAATGGTTGTGAACAAAATAGTAAAAGAAAACATAAAACATGAACTGAAACTTATCAGTGGATACTCCAATACTATTTATGAAACACAGTTACAGTTTTTGTATCCACATCTCTTTTCACATAACATACCATGCATGTACACAATGTGGCATGTGGTTTTAATCCCATACTTGATATATACATACATATATATGAGATATAACATACATATACATGATACTTATCTGAGATAAAATTACATGGTGACATGGCATTTTGTTATTTGCCAAGTGGTGGATGATGATGATCATAGCTAATAATAATAATACATATATCCATCCATGTAAAGTGAGTGTGTTGTTGGGGTTGGAAGGGATTTTGAAGGACTGAAGAAAACACAAATGTCACATCCTTTTCAATTATTTAGTCTTCTTCTGCATCTTTAGAGGAATCTGACTCTGAGATCATCTTCTCTATTATCTGTGTTGTCTCTTCCTCAGAGACTCTCTCCTTCTTACCCTTCCACTTCATGTGATATGGCTCAAAGAATTCCTTGTTTTCCTTCTCTAGCTCATTCCACACTGATGCACATTACATTCATCTTTTCTTAAAGAGTGTTATATATTAACAACCATACATCAGATTATAAAGAAAAAGATGAACAATTTGTAAATTAGTCTTTCAATTTGTAATTGTGAAAGTAACATTCTTCTTTCTTAAATTATCATATGATTTTAACATCTTCACGTGCATGCTTGTGTGTTCTTGTTGGTTGCTAGTGGAAGCTCTCTCTCTTTACATATATCTCATATCAAATATAATATACAATCATCATCTGCATCTTCATTGGGGACCATAAATTCTTAGTTGCAAAATACAATATCTTCTCTGCCTTGTCTCTTTTATTTACTCTCACACAAACAAAATATAATCTGTGATCTAAGCCAATAGGGTAGCATCTCAACATTGAATTTCCCACATATCTTTTATGAGGTTTTGAAAGTTTTTATTGACAGATGACAGCTTAAAACATGGTTCCATGAGAAAAAATGTTTGAGCAAAACATGTTTGTAGGGTATATAAGATTATGAAAATTGTTACTTTTTACAACTGCAAAAATTATCAGTTTATAACTTTTCTTTCTCGAACTTCTTACATGTGTTATATATCAGTAAAAAGATTATATCTTCTTCTACTTTCTTACATGTGTTATATTTCAGTGAAAAGATTATATCTTCTTCTACTTTTAATAGTTGTAGCAAGTGTTGAATTCTGAACGTATCTTCCTACTCTGAAACATACAAAAACACGGCTACTTAATAACCTTCGTGAATAGTTTAACAATAAACAAAACCAATATAAGAAATATACTATTCAATACATTATCATTACTAGAAAGGTTGTTTACTCGATAATATGGATGGTTTCTCTGTCTGAATCCTTGGCTTACATGTATGGTTTCTGTATGATATTTGACAATGTGATCAATATTGTTCTTCTTTGTTTGTTCAAAGCTATATAATTAAGGAGTTTGAATTTGTTTTAATATAGCATGCAAGTCACTTTCCTTTAGGATTTCATTTGTACAAACTGTGTTTATAAACTAATAATTCTTTTAGAATCTTAACTGTGTTTTAACATGTTTTCAAGTAAAATTCCTTTTTGAATGAAGGAATTGAAAATTTTATAAATTCTCTAAAACAAACTACAACTCAACAAAGATTATTTTCAAAACAAAACCTTGCAAACTACACATAATTATTAAGAAGTAACGTTTGTAATCACTTATATACTATTAAAATCTTGATGTGATCTCCAACATCAACATATAAAGAAAAATCAACTTTACTAACACGAAAGTGCAGAAAAAAAACTGAACAAGTTAGTGATATAATCTTCCAAATATTGGTCTGTCTGTTAAATTCTGAATATAATTCCAACTGATCAAGTTCATATGTAGATATAGATATGGTATTTATCACGAAGATATAGAAAATCTGAGGATTTTGGCACGCAGGGATGTTGCATGTGTGCATGGTGTTTGGTTTAAGAAGGTGTGTGGTGAGAGAAAAGATCATACCAGTGGATGTTATAACAGGGTTGATATTTGCATGCTTAGAGAGAGCTTCCATGCATTCTTCCTTGGTCATGTGAAATATCAAACACTTCTCGATCAGATGCTGCACCTATATACAAAACCTGTCATCAACCCCATCAACAATCTAAGAAACAATTTTACTGAGAAATATACCATATGAATGTAGGAAGCAGGAGAAGAAGAAGAAGATTTGGAAGAGTCTCCCATGATTCTTGTAAAGTGAAGTATAGGTAGTAGCATGGAATTGTTAGCAAGAAAAAGGGTGATAGATATATATAGATATAGATATAGATATAGGGGTGAAGACGAAAGTGGAGAGGGGTGGTGGGAGCAAGAATCCCACGTGAGAGATAAATTATAACTGGCTAGGAAAAGATTAGAAGAGATTGTAAATGACCATTCTTTGTCTTGAACAGTTCCAATTAGACCTTCCCCCTTCACGTGATTTGTGGGACATCCTCACATACCAACGACAAACCCACTTTCATCACTTCACGTTTCATAACCCACTGAGTAAACCCTTTCTCATTCATTAATTATTAATGCGAAAGATTGGAGATTCCACGTCGACTTCGAGTGAACGAAGATAACAATATTTCACATCGGATAGAGATAAAATATTTCAGAGAGTATATAAGTAGTGTAAATACGCCACAGACTAAATCATTTCTCATTCATTAATTACTAAGGTTAAATTCATTAATTACTAAGGTTAAAGATTCCATATTGAGCAGAGATAAAAATATTTCACATCGAGATAAAATATTTCCCAGTGTATAAGTGGTGTAAATACGTCACTCACACTAAACCCTTTCTCGTTGATTATTAATGCATAAAGAGAGACTAAATACCCTTTCACTATCTTCATTCTCATATTTAATGCCTACTAAATGTTTGTTTCACACAAACAAACATTACATGAAGTCTATATATAAGCTACAATTGACCTAAAACACTTTCTGTGCCTTTGCTTAAAGAGTTTAATAAGTTGGATACTTCAAAATTGTAATGGAAATTATCTTCCTCTAATTAATGATCTAATCGAGTTGTTCTACCAGAATGAATCTCAGAAGAAAGTTTTGTATTTTAGATGAATATTTTTGTAATCTCACTTATACAGTTTACTATTTGTAAATGGGTTAGGTATTCCAAATACCATTTTATTGAGTTAAAAAAATTTACTCCAATATATAAAGTTATAGGTTTTTTTTTGGCTATAAACTCTAAAAGTTTACTCACATCATCATCTAACATTTTTTTTTGCCTCCAACAAAGTAGATTCTTAAGGAGAAGTTTTAGGCTTTCTTTATTAATATTCCAAAATCAAATCATAGCACATTTGATTAATCTTACTAAGTTGTAAATCACAATCAATATCTTGTAATTTATAAAAATAATATTCTAACAAGTTTAACTTCTACTTTCGATCTAAAACCAAGTAATTGCCATTATAAAATAAATCATACTTCAATCACTTTAAATTTCTTTGCTATTTGTTTTGTCATGTTTCGAATGGTTGTATTAGAGGATTTGATCTAATAATCTATAATAAGCTTCATCACAAATCTTTGAAAAGATGTGATGGTAATTAGATATTTTGAGCCATAAACTATTTTGTGATGTCATTACACAATGTAAGTCTTCGAAAGACATCTTTTGTAAAATTTCAATGTAAATCTATTAATCGAAAAAAGCATATCCTTATATATAACAATATCAAACATCTTATAAGTGGAATTTTATTTATTTGGACAATCCAAACTTAATTTTTTTAGACTACACAAAAATCATTAAATAAAAAAAAATATACACTATTTTAATTATAAATAAAATTTAAAAATAATTATAAAATGTTTATTTTGTAAAAATTAACCTAAACCATATGTATAATAATAAATTGTTAATTTTTAAAACTAATTTTAAACAAATTGACCGTAACATTTTTTATATTAAAAATTAAATTGAATTATTGATATAATTCTGAAAATGGTTAAATTTCAAAGATTGACTACACATACAAAAGTATTTAGTAGATTTTAGATGTCCAATTTCTTTTATATGTGACCTAACTATTTTTCATTTCCTTAAAAGCTTGAGCCAGTTTTTTTTAATACATATATATCCTGATCATACATATATATATCGATGAAGGATTACATTATTAAAATCATTAAATTTTAGAGATTTAATTATTATATTAACTAAATTAATATTAATACATTAAAGGTTATTAATATTTAAAATATTTGTTATTATTAATAAAAAATTATAAATTAGTATTTAATTAATTATCAACATTTAGCTATTAATTATTTTAGATTTTAAATTTATTAGCTAAAACTTTTATAACTAATAGATATTAATTTAAAGGTTAGTTTATAAATTTTTATTGATAATAAAAAATAATTTACATATTTATAATTTTATAGGTTATAAAATAATATTTAATTTAATTAATATAATAATTTAATTTTTTTTTATCTTTAAAATTGTTTTTTATTTAGTAATTTTCTATTAATATATAGTTTTACACTGAAAATGAATGAAGAGCGTAATTATTATTTTTTATATAATTTTGAAAAAAATTATAGATTAATAATATTTTTTAAGAAGTGATTATTTTTTATATAAATTTGACAATAAATTATAGATTAATAATATTTTTTTAAAACATATATTATTGTTCCAGTTGACAAGAGATTTGGGTTATTCAAACTTGAAAAGTCCCACTAACGTTTTTGTTAACGTCGACATCATTCTTAATTATTTATTTCTTTAGAAAAAATAAATTGTCTTGATAAGGACCATGATTTGAAATTTGAAATGGATTTTTTATAGCAGACAATCATCACCACTAAACTTGTTCTTCATCTGAATGGTCCAGATAAATGGGAGTTCGGACTCATGAGAATACCAAATATTTGTTTCTTTCACTTTTTTTTTTCATGAAAAAACTGATAATTTTATCATACACACATATATAATAAATAAATAAATATCAAAATCTTTTATTAGAAATATATAGACTTCTCATGTGTGGTGATGTATGTTTTTTAGTCTTATTGACTTATGTTTGAAGTTAAGGAGTTGTAGTGTCTTGGGTTGAGTCCGATGTTGGATGTTCAAGGATTGTCTGTCGATCTTGTTTTGAAGTTTTTGATTCCATATCAACACAAATCGTGAAAATCACGAATAATCAACATATAAATAAAGGAGAACATTTATTATAGAAGGATGTGAATAATAAGGTCATATACAACGAAAATGGAAAGTATATATGTACCAAAAAGGTACAAAGAGAAGACCGACACTAACTAGAAGAAATACACTTATTCTTAACTATGTTAAATGTCCTTGGATTACGTCCAAGTCTCTCTCTGGTTTGTTCTCCTTTTTCAAATGGTGTCTCGAACCTTTGGTCTGTATGACGATGGTTTCTTGAATTATCTTTTAGCTCAGATTTTATGGGTTGAGTTAGGATTATTTTGTAATTCTAGGCGTCTGGCAGTGTGAGTGTTGAGATGGAGTGTCTTAGGTATTTTATGTTTGTATAAGGGTTGAACCACCCCTGAAGTGGTTCACATTTATTTATTTTTTATTGTCGAAAAAAAAACTATGTTAAATGTTATGTTGAATATTTTAGATTTGATATCGCCTAAAGAGTAATATTTTTTCAAAACCTTATTTAGGAAATGAAAATAATAATTATTTATTGTTTGGTGATTTGAAAAAGTATATTAGATTGATTTAGAACAATAATAAAAAGCGACATTGGAGTGCTTCCAAAATTACAAAAAACATTACATAATGTTACGTCAAATCTCCACTAACATGTAACAAGGATTGTTCCCACACAGTCTCCTCTGGTGCCTTTTTCATCATATATAATATCTCTTCCAATTTTTTAACTCTATTTTACATTATTCACATACTAAATTAAGAACCTTGTTTAATAATTATAATAATAATACTATGATGTTTGTTTGTTTTAAGTTATAATTACTATAAGAATTTAGTCATGGTTTAGTACATGTGTGCAATTTATGGAAAACTCTAGACATCACATGAGAGATAAGGCCAATGGAAAATTTTGATGATAAAAATTAGAACAATTGAAAAACACCAAAATTAGAAAACATAGTGAAACTGGTACTAAGGAATTGGGCTTGATATGGGTTCATGAGATTGGGTCTACAGTTTCAATAATGGGAGTTTCTTCCTGCACCCCTACATTCTTTGAAATATCAAAATTATCCTTTCATAGTTTTGGATGATTTTGGAATAGGAGTTCGGTAAGCAAAAAATTTTTATGAAATAGGAAGTCTGAAAGATAAAAAAATCATTCCAGAATACATTTTTTTAATTTTCGGATTGGTAAATCCAAAATTAATAAAATATGTTCTGGAAAATATGTTCCAAAAATATCCTAGAAAGAGCAATTCAAAAGTCATTTTTAAAACGGTAAAATAGTCTTCTTTGAAAATGATGGGGTGCAGGAAGAATTTTGTTAGGGTGCAGGAAGAAACAACCTTCAATAATTTCGTTGAAGGTAACATGTATTTTATCTAGTGTTCAAGATAACATGTTTTGTATTGGCTCACAAGTGAATGAATTTGTCATCGACAAATTCTCCCTCCACCTCCATACATTTTTTCTTCCGACATCTCCATATTAGTTATGAAAATTGGTTTTGATTGTATATTGAAGCATAACTTCATTTGCACCCCGCACCCTCATACATTTCTTCTATCTGCAACACTTTCATTTTTCCTATCTACAAAGTTTGAGAGAGAAGTTTCATCATTTGAGCATATGAGAGGGTTGACGAGAAAAATCCTTATATTCAAAATTCCTTAGTTTGAAGATAACCTTTTTAATTTTGTATTTCATTTTTGCATCTTGTTGATTTGTTTTTTTAGGGTTTTATGACTTTCAAAAAAATGAAAAAGATAAGCGAACGAAAACACAACCACCAACCACCACCAGTAAAAACACCACAAAACTTATCTGAATCACGTACAACACCATCCATCACAAACAACTACCACCACTTAAAAAATGAAGAAGAAAACACAAGACTCTTCACCATACTCAAAAGGTTATTACTAGAATTTTAAAAAATATGAAAATTCGAGATATAGGTATGAAAGTGTTGGCATAATTTGCCTTAATCTACCAGAAAAACTAAAGTTGGATTGGGCTATTGCAAAAAAGAACATCAGATACATGTTTGGACATAAAGAGTGAAGAATAGAACAATAAAAATGAAAAGGATGAATAAAAAGTTGAGGAAAAACACCTGAAAGTTTATAGAAGAGAGATGAAGAGGAAAGAAGTTAATTGGTTTAGGTACAAGTGTTGCTTCCTCTGAATGTATTAATGTTTGAAGCTATGGAGTGTAATGAACCACTTAGCAACACATTTACTTAGAAGAAGCAACACTGTAACCAAACCAACACAACTTTTAGCAGCAACATAACATTCACTTTCACTGGCTTTGGATGAGAAGAAGCACTTCTATTAATCCTTCTCCCACACCCACTTGCCTTACCAATTTCACATTAAAGTGGAAATTTTAAGTGAAAAACTAACCAAAATAAATTAATTGTATTTATGGATATTAAAATATATGCTCAAATTTATGATCCATCATGAGAGTTGGTGTACAATGTGTGTAGAATTCCTATTTATAAAAAGAAAGGAAGAATAGAATACCAAAAAGTCAAAAAGTTGAAAAACACAAGTCAAGAAAGTTGAAAAAGAAATTAAACCTCTTTCAAGTGATCGACATTAATATGAGATGAAATATTTTAATGTGTAACTTTTATTGTCCGTGACTCATTGAAAATGTGAACAATTAACTTTAAGAAGTTTAAGATTGACACAAATAAGTTTAAGAAGATTCTTTAAAGATTGATGTAACATTAGTTTAAGAAGATTCTGTAAGAAGATTATGTAACATTTATATTTTTTTAATACTACTTGCCCTTTGTCATAGTTATTTTAAAATATCTTTCATTTTAAAATTATGCCATTTTAATGTAAAATCCCATTCAATCTTATCCTTTTTTGTCGGTTTTTATTGAACTCTATCATCTTTATTCTTCTTCTTCTTCCAGATCACTAGGTATTAATTTTATTTATAAAATATGAGTTTTTTAGTATGAGAAAGTGAACCAGTAAAAAAGTAATTTCATTTGTTCATAAGAAAGTGTCTCCACTTTAACTATGAAATCTTAAAAAACATGACAAAGGAAGTAAAATGGTGTTAGTGTGAAGTAAAGTATGTGAAAGCATATTGATGTAATGTGAAGACAAAAAGTAGTTGTATTCTTCTCTATTATTCTATCAACATTTATCAAATATCCTATTCTCTATCCCATTTTTTTTTACTAGTATTTTTATTGGTATAATAGATTTTCATATAATATTTTATTATAGTTTTTTATTAATTATATAAATTAACTATGTATATTTTTTAATATACGAGTTTTGGTCTAATTCTTATATATTGTATTTCCTTTATTTTTTTTTAATAATATTTTTTCATGTGGTAAAAAATGATTGTTGTTATTTGAGGGGTCAATTTTTATCACTACACGAAAATCATTAAATAGAAACTAATTTTAAAGACAAAAAATAATTAGTTGCTATTGTGACTAAATTAGAAACTATGTTAGAGACTACAAAAAATTATTAGTTTCTAATTTGGTTTATATTATTGATAAATAGTTTTTAAATTGACATCTAATTAGCTACCAAGATTTTTTCTACCAAATTTAGAATCTAAATAATTGATAGTTAAAATCTTGGTACCTAATTAGATACCAGTTTAGAAACTATTTATCAATAATAGAAACTAAATTAAAAATCAATAATTTTTTTAGTCTCTAAAATTGTCTCTAATTTAGTAACTATAGCAAGTAATTATTTTTTATCTTTAAAATTGATTTTTATTTAATGATTTTCTTGTAGTGTATAGTGACAATGAGAGTTTTTATAGAAAAAAAAAATCTACAAAACCCTTCTCTTATTTAAATTAATTTTATTTATGCTTTCTTTTAAACATTAAAGACTTTACCAAAGTTATATTTATATATTTTTTAAAATAAATTCTGAAGACCTAATTCTGGGATTTGAAAAAAAGGGCAAAGATATTTTTTTCTTATTTTAGAAAGAAAAACGGTAAATGACTCACATCTCACATCATTCTTATCTTTTAGGTCCAAAACCACATCAAATTGAAACTAATTTTAGGATAAAAATAATTAGTTATTATTGAACTAAATTATACATCATTTTAGAGGTTAAAAAAATTATTAATATCTAAAAGAGTTTCTATTATTAATAAAAATTTATAAAATAGTTTTTAAATTGGTATGTAATCATTAGTTACTAAAATTTTAGCTACTAATATTTTAGATTCTAAATTAGTCTCTAAAAGACTAATTAAACCAACTTATAATCTAAAATATTAGTAGCTAGAACTCTAGTAGTTAATTTAGATACTAATTTTGAAACTATTTTATAAATTTTTATTAATAATAAAAACTACTTTAAATATAAATAACTTTTTTACTTTCTAAAATAGTATCTAATTTAGTTAATATAATAACTCATTATTTTTGTCTCTAATTTTAGTCGTTATTTAATGAAATTTTTGTAGTAATATTTTTTTACTGAAATATTAATCTATAAGAGGAAGAGAAATAATTTTTTTCTGAAATGTGAATTCGAAGAGACGAAGAAAATTTAAAAAGTTATAAAATGGAGATGAATATTTTTGAAAGATTATAAATTGGTGGTTGAGTATCCAATTGTCAAACTATTATTTTTTTTTATGTGTTTTTTAGTTAAATTTCTTAAAATTTCATCATCAATTAGGCAAATTGTGATGAAGTCAAAAAGCTATGGGTATGTGGTAGGTAGGTCACGGGTTACCAAAACTCAATCATGAGAAAAAAAATATAAAACTTTAATTCATTAACAAATCACTTCAAATTAGTAGCATTGAGAAATTTATCATGCACATATTTAATTAATTGGTAGATGTCTTACAAATCTATTATGGGTAATAAATATTGTATTTAACTACAAAACAAAATAAACAAACAAATTTTTTAAGTGTGGAAAAATCAAAGTAGGTACACCAGTCACACTTACATATTTTTATTTCAATATAATATTTTATTTTATAGGGTATAAACACATGTGTTTAGATACAAAAAAAAAAAAAGCTTCCAATGACAAGTTTAAATAGGAAGTGACTAAGGAGTCATTTGTTAAAGTCACTAATTGTCATATTTATATTCCTTAACCTAAAATAAAACTATTAATAATGATAGATATATAAAAATAGTAAACAATTTGTATTGTACTGTAAAGTTAAATACGTTTTTTATCCATGTATTATAACATAAATTTGGTTTTCGTCTCTGGTCTAGATTTTAGACCATTTAAGTATCTATAGTGTGAAAATGATTTAAACATGTATGTATATTGAATTGATTCAATTTGAAATTTCACTTCATTAACCCATTTAGAGTAGTTATAACACTACAAGAAAATCATGAAATAGAAATCAATTTTTAGATATTAAAATAATTAGTTACAATAATAATTAAATTAGAGACCATTTTAAAAACTAAAAAAAATTGGTTTCTAAATTAATTTATATTATTGTTAAATAGTTTCTAAATTGGTATCTAATTAGCAACCAAGGTTTTAACTACCAATTTAGAAACTATTTAATAATAATAGAAACTAATTTATAGAAACCAATTTTTTTTTTAGTTTCTAAAATAGTCTCTAATTTAGTTACTATTGCAAATAATTATTTTAGTTTCTAAAAATTGGTTTCTATTTCATGATTTTCTTGCAGCGTAATAAACATTAATATACAATTAAATGAATAATGAATTTTGAAAAACATTAACAATATTTCACGTACAAAATTATTTATTTTAATTATTTTTATACAATAAATACATGAATAGTTTAAAATTTGAACAAGAGATAAAATCAATTTATAGAAAAAAAATAAAAACATATTTAATCTTATATTATTAAAATATATGAGTAATTTATAGTGTGTTATAATGTTAAAATATGTATACGATAACATTATTAACATTTATACTTTTGTATTACTAGAATTATAAAAAAACTATTTTAATTTATTTATGAAAAAGTTTTATGGTCTGTTAGACCATGTAACTAAAAGTTAATATATTATAAATATCTGATTGTAAGAATGCAAGTTAAATAAAATCTATGGAATGTTTTCATTAACTTTTTAAAAACTATTTATCGAGATTCGTTCATAATAAATATCAAAATTGTTTTTTAATACTAATAACTACTTTTTTTATATATAAAGATATTAATTTTAATATAATAGACATATTTTAATTAAAAAAGTCTTAATTTTTTTTAGTCTTTCATTAATAAATATTAAAATACTATTATCATTATTAAACTTTGATCATAACATTGCCTTATTCAAAATATATATTTGTAATTTTATCCACCAGAGTTTCAACTTTTAAAAAACTTGGATGAAATTTAAAATAAGATTGAAAATTAGATTTGGAACTTAATTTTGATAGTAAATTGATTTCAAAAGCAGTCATTCTTCTAATCCTAATAATTGTTATTTAATACACATAAATTCTCTGCATTAATTTGGTATGATTTTTATGTGTTTTTATACTATAAAAAATTATTAAATAAAAATTAATCTTAAAAATAAATAATAATTAGTTATTATATTAATTAAATTAGATATTAAAAAATTTATTGGTTTTTATTTAATATTTTTTTAGTGTATGATATGTTATATGGTTAGTGCATACTTGTAATAGTTATATTTATATTATAATTTTCGATAATAAACTCTATTAGAATAAATAGAAATTAATTAACTTCTAAATATTATATATTACCTTTTCTACTAGACATACGGGTAATTTATTAAATTTTAAATTATTATAAAAAATTAAACTACCATAAATTTCATATCTCTCAAAAGTTAAAAATTCAAGAATAATTTAAATATATATTAGTTTCTTAAAATTTCATACCACTTAAAATTAAAAGTTCAAGAATAAATTAAATATATATTACTTTCTTAAAATTTCATATCACTTAAGAGTTAAAAGTTCAAGAATAATTTAAATATATATATTACTTTCTTAAAATTTCATATCACTTAAGAGTTAAAAGTTCAAGAATAATTTAAATATATATAACTTTCTTACCCTTTGAAGCTCGTATTCCTAAAATTGAAGATTCAGAATTTTAAATAAAGTTTTAAATTTGGTCAAATGCACCCTTTCTATATTAATAATAAAGTTGTTTTTTTTCTTATATTGAAATAAATGTGGTATTTTTTTTATAATTATAATAATAATAATAATATACATTATATATTGTAGTTTGGAAAAACATTGAAGGCAGGCAAGGAGAAAATGAAATGATTTTGTAAATTATTTAAAAAAAGTGTTTTTTTCTTTTATTCTGTAAAAAAAATGAAAAAGTATATAAAAAAATCTTAGTAAAAACATTCTCAATAAAAAAGAGAGGATAAATTAGTATTTTATTTTTATAAAACAGTTTTCTCTCTTTTACCATCCATTTTGGATGGATTAAAAGACCAGTGAATAGTTTTGCATCATTTCTGAAACCAAACAAATGGAAGAAGAAACACATTCCACCATATTTTCCATCACCCCTTCTGCTGCAATTTTCAATTGTTGCAAACAGAAGCTTAAACAATGTATTCACAAGATTATGGTATGCATGCTATGTTCTCTCACATACAATTTTATCGTCATGAATATGCTCTTATATGCAATTAACTATACTTTGTTTCACATGGCTAAGAAGAAGAGAAACAAAAGTGGTTCGCACATTATATGTATGCACTAAAGTGAATTTATCTTTGTCATTATGTAACGTAAAGGAATCTCACACAAAGGTGCCTTAAAATGGTGAAATAGTCTATAATATTATGTTGTCTGTTGTGTACATTTAATGATTCTTATCTTTATCTGGGTTATGTCTGTTTCTTACAGTCTCAGATTTCTCGAATTTTTACATTCACGTTCTCTTTAATGCTCCTATCTCAGTGCTTCAAACGCCAGCCATTCCTCAAAGTCCTCGCATAGCCATGGGGTTGTTGTGCATACCCACATCATCAAGTGCTGTTCCAACATTTTTCCTCATTTGTTGTGCATTATTTGTTTCTCAAGCTCTTGGGGCCAGAACCCTGGAACCCCAGAGCTCTCTTCCCTTCATTTGGCCTCTTCCTGAAAAGTTCATCTTCGGCAATGAGACTCTTTCTGTTGACCCTGCTATCTCTCTCTCTGGGAACGGTGCTGCCTCTAACATTGTTCGAGAGGCATTTGAAAGATACAAAGGGATCCTGTTCGAGCATGGTGACAGATTCCGTTTTCTAAGAACACTGAATCCTGTCTATGATGTTAACAAAATGATCGTCATTGTTCATTCCAACAGTGAGGAGGTGGGTTTTTTTTTTTTTAATTTTGTTTTTGCTTTGTGGGTTTTCATGAAGTTTTGATTTTGAGATTGGGAACTCTGTTGCAGCTTCAACTTGGAGTGGATGAAAGCTATAATTTGGTAGTTTCAGGAGCCCAGCAGCTTTCTGGTGCTGGGGGGGTCAAAATTGAGGTGGGGTTTGCTTTTTTATATGACTATTTGTTATTGGATTCGAATATTCAACGAGATTGTGTTGCTGTGTACTTCAAATCTGAAGGTTATGCTGTCCCTTTCCCTTCCTGAATACTATATGAAGTATTTCCCTCTTATGTGTGTATTTGTTAGTTTAATGTCATCATTTTCTGTGCCGTGAACAAGTCAACTAATCCCTCAGCACTATACTAATATGCCATAAACCAGCAATTGGAATTTAGTGGAAAACACTGGTTTATTGAAGTCTTTTGATTTTAGGGTAACAAAATGATTGATAAAGACTCTTGTGGTGTTGTGCTTCATTTCTCATGTTTATTGGACAGAAACAGATAAATTTCAATATGTTATATATTTATTTAATCTAATAGTAATTTCTGGATGACCATTAGTTATCTAATTTTTTATTTTTTATTTTGTAGGCAAATACTGTTTTTGGTGCATTGCGTGGATTAGAGGTATGTATAGAATTTGCAACTCAATTCAACTCAAACTTTTTCTTCCTTGTGCTTTTTGCTGTTAAGCATGAAATGGAGGGATAAAAGGAGGTGAAGACACTAGATATTTCTGGATAAATTCCGATGTTTACCCTTTTAGATAACTATTAAATTTTGTGTGCAATCTTCATTTTTCATAATTCAGAATTCAAGTTTGTGTTTTCTCCATATCATTGGCAAAATCTGTAATCTGTTCAGTTCATGTCTATTGGGCAAGATGTCAGCAGTTTGAAAGAATGTAGTCCTTGTCACTCTTAATCTGTGAAACTATGAACTAAGCATCTAAAAAAACTATTGGTGTAGAGACAGTAAGTTGCTGAAACTCAATTTTATTATATTTTTTTACTTGAAAATTAAAAGTGAACTATGATTGATTTTGTGTTTCTCAGTATGCATTGTGGCACATAGGAATCACTACTTCTTGAAATATTAGAAACTTGGTATGATCTATTTCCTTAATTTCTTTTTCTGTTTTAATCTGTGATGCACCAGACATTCAGCCAGTTGTGTTCTTTTGATTACACAACTAAAAAAGTAGAAATAAACAAGGCACCTTGGTCCATCCGAGATAAACCTAGATTTCAATACCGTGGGCTTATGTTGGGTGAGTCATGATTTTGCAAATGAGATCAGTCTACATTCTGCAAGTGTTTTTGTGCTGTGTTCTTAGCCTCTATTGACACTTATGTTGTTTTTTTTTTATTCTGCAGATACATCAAGGCATTATTTACCAGTTAAAGTAATTAAGCAGATAATAGAATCTATGTCCTACGCTAAACTTGTAAGATTAAAGTCATCAGTTTTCTACTCTCCTTATGTTTGTTTGTGACAGTTGAAAAAAAAAAACAAGAGTATCCTAATTCCTAACTAGCATACCATGCTACTTTGTTTCATGTAATGCTTATGTAAAAAAATTGAACACGGTAGAATGTTCTACATTGGCACATCATAGACGAGCAATCATTTCCTCTTGAAGTACCTTCTTATCCACATTTGTGGAAAGGTTCATACTCAAAGTGGGAACGTTACACAGTAGAGGATGCACATGAAATTGTCAAGTAAGACTCATCTTATTCCATCTCCTACAAATGTAGCAGCTTTAATTTTTTTAAAATCATACAAAGTTCATCGGCTATTTCTTCTAAATGGGAAGGGGAACAAGTTGAAAAGAGTAAAACTTACCTGTTAAGTCTTTGATATTATCATCTTGGCCTCCAACTATCTAGTTGCTTAGAATATTGCAACTATAAACACTGTATTATAAATCTATCACCAATTTTGTAATTTAAAAAAATTTAGACCAGAAAATTTTAGACAAAAATAGTTGTTGTAGAAGCTTGGTTAAGGGGAGGGGAGTTAAAAATATACCGGTGTAAACCCAAAATAGTAGTTATAGAAATGTTGATCAATTGATCTATGCTTTTTATTAAATTTTTACTTTCTTTGAGTTGGCTTTCTTAATGGAACCTGGACTAATACTGTGTTCTCTTTCTCGTGTTTCACTTTTCCTCTATCTAAAGCTTTTCCAAAATGAGAGGTAAGCTATCTTGAAATCCTTTTGAAGTTTCCGCCTCATATTATTCAGAGCATTTTAAATTATGGATCATGATTTTATAATTTTTGGGTTTTTCTTTTCCTTTTGTGCCTCCCATCTTTCTCATTACCGAGCAAGATAATGAGTATCTGCTGGGTTTATCACAGGCATAAATGTGATGGCGGAAGTTGATGTCCCTGGTCATGCAGCATCATGGTAAAAAGCTTGTGTCATGTTCATATGGTTTTCTTGAGATGATAATCTGGTAGATTTATAAACTTGTAATCTCTTGAAAATGGTGTTGCATGAAAACCACAAAATTTCTTTTACTTATGTTTGCCAAAGAAAAGGTGAAACTTTCTAGCTATGGATTGAATGCAGCTGTGCCATGAAAATTTGCTCCGAATGGATTCCTTTGCGTTGACCTCAGACACTACTTTTGAAAAGTTTTATTTAGGCATTGATCCATTTATTTTACAAATTTGGACTTCAATTGGATGCTCCAAAAATCTAAAATTTCTACTGACAAATTTTGTAGAGCAGAAATAAATTAACGTTTCTCTGTTCTTCATTTCTGTGTAGGGGTGTTGGATATCCTGATCTTTGGCCATCACCCTTATGTAACCAGCCACTAGATGTTTCGAAGAAGTTTACTTTTGATGTCCTGTCTGGTATTCTAACAGGTTAAGTTCCTATAAAACATGCATCACTATATTTAGCTTATATCTTCTTCCACTCTACCCTGTCCCTTGCTCAATCTTGCAAAAATATCAGTAGTATGGAGTTTGTCAAAACCACCCTTTGAGTGTATCAAGTTATGTTCTTATCTTTCCCTAGCATGTACACTGATCTAAAAAAATAACTTTCTTTCATTCTCCTTTTCTAAATTTTGCAGATATGAGAAAAATATTCCCCTTTGAACTATTTCACTTGGGTGGTGATGAAGTGAATACAGGTCAGTTTTATGTCGATAACTGGCACCAATTTAATATTCACTTTTATTACATAAGTTATTGAGGCAAAGTTTTCATTTTAGTTGGATAAAAAAGTTAAAACAGTGGAAGCACACAGAATGTTATGGTTTGCCCATTATATTGTTAAAACGTGTACCACCCTGTGAGGTAGTACTGACTTCTGAACATTTTATAATGATTATAATATAAAGTAGATTTTGGTTTGGTGTTATTTTTGAGCTATTTTTGTATCAATAACTTGATAAGTAATTGCAATTTATTTTGACAGATTGCTGGACTAATACTTCTGCAGTGAATAAATGGTACAAATATTAACCTGTTGTATACATTCATTACATTATACATGATTTTTTGTGACCTGTTGTAAAGACATTGAGTTATCATGCTATGGAAACTCAAAATATGAACTTGTAGCTGTTTTTTTTTTCTTAGAAAAAGTATTTCAGAAGGGATTGCAATTTCTGTATTCAAGTCACGTTTTGTCACACTTCAGAAATCAACATAACCTTTTTGGGAATATTTACTTGTGAAGCATGTAGAGGAATTTATCCTCCTTTCACTTTTTTTCCGTGAGTCACTCAGTTTTCAGTTGTGAATTAAGTCAATGGTCAAATTTTCAGAAAATTAAGCATGGTGATCCGTGATTTTGATTGATTGATTCAATCAATCAAGCACATTGATCAGTTGTGATTATATCTCCAATGCAGGCTACAGAGCAAGAACATGACTGCTGAAGATGCCTATGAATATTTTGTACTAAAGGCTCAAAAAATAGCTATTTCAAAAAATTGGAGTCCAGTAAACTGGTAAGATTTGTGTATATATAGCATCATACTATAAAACTCATTTATACCCTTAATTGATCCTCGATGGCCCTATGCCAGTAGTAGTTTGCCTGCATGTAAATTACAGAAATTTTGAAACATTACTTCTATTTATTTACCATGTCATGTTCTTAAAATGTTGGCATTTCTAAGATTTTACCTTTTTTATTTAACTTCTCAGGGAAGAAACCTTCAATACTTTTCCAACTAATCTCCATCCGAAGACTGTAGTGCATAACTGGTGAATTTCTGCCTAAGTAAAGTTTTATTTTTATATGAAACTTGATGATCTCAGTTTCAGAAATAAATATTCCAAGTAAACACTGTAGGTTGGGCCCTGGGGTTTGTCCAAAGGCTGTTGCAAAGGGTTTCAGGTGTATTTTCAGTAACCAAGGTGTATGGTATCTTGACCATCTAAATGTACGTTGGGAAACTCTCTACACTGCTGAGCCACTAGAAGGAATTCACAAAACTTCAGAGCAAAAACTAGTAATTGGGGGAGAAGTCTGCATGTGGGGAGAGACAGCTGATACATCAGACGTTCAGCAAACAATATGGCCTCGAGCAGCAGCAGCAGCAGGTTAGCTGCATTACTAATGCAAACTTGTTTACCATTCTTGCAATGTTTTTTTAGTGTTAATGTTCATAATCCTTCCCTATGAATATGCAGTATCTGTATGTCTCTTCACTTTAACATTGTTCATTGTTTGTATATGATTTTGGGAAAAGTGGAAAGGATGGTGTGATTGAGAAATCTGATCATGCAAAATTAACAATTAGTTGTTTCCCACAGAACGATTGTGGAGTCCTAGAGATTCAAGTACAGCACATGCTACCGAAATTGCAATGAGAAGGTTGCAATACTTCAGATGTCTCTTGAATAGACGTGGGGTTGCAGCTGCTCCTGTCACAAACTATGAGGCTAGAGCTGCTCCTGATAGTCCAGGCTCATGCTTTGTACAGTGAACTCATCATGTTCTTCATCTATGCTAGACTGTTGTGAATGTAACTCATGTTTAGATAGGGCTTAGTGAATGTTAGATCTTGGTGGTTCGTTTACAACATTCATAGTGTAAGTTATTGTCGAATTCAATAAAAAAAAGTACCTGTTTCATTCATTTCACCTGTTTATCTGTTTCCAAATGCAAATTTTATGGTCATGAAAACATAAAATTGAAATTTCTGACTCTTATCAAAAGATACAAAAGATTTTCTAAGTTTCTTTTTAGTAAGTATGGAATGAGTTAATCATTCCCTTTGGTATCTTATTGAAAAAAAGTGATATTGTTCCTCCATTGATCAAGTTTGATGAAGAATTTTGGAAAGTGATGTAATAATTGTGAAGACTTTTTCAATACATAGAAAAATAAATTAATAATAATAATACTGATATATATAATAAATTTGAATTAATGAATAATTTTTTTAATAAGGTGGAGCCCACCATGCGTTTCTGCGCTCTTAGGTTCACATTTTTTCACTGGCCGCTTCTTCCTACACCTCCATACCTTCTTCTCTCACCTCCATAGATTTTTGTATTTCCAAAAATGTCTCTCTGTAATATTCTGGATTACATAATCTGGAAGTCATTTTTCAAATTTGTAATTAGCTTCCGGATTAAATAATCAGGAAGTCTTTTTTCAGATGCATGATTACTTTCCGGATTACATAATCTGGAAGTCTTTTTTAACTTCCGGATTATGTAACCCGGAAGTCTTTTTTAACTTCCAGATTATGTAATCCAGAAGCCTTTTTTCAAATGCGTTTCCGGATTACATAATCCGGAAGTTATTCTATGGGGGTGGCACAAGAAGGATAAAAATATATTTTCATATTGTGTATGGAGGTGCCAGAAGAAGATATGGAGGTGCAGGAAGAAACAGTTCTTTTTCACTCTTCCACTCATTACATACCCAAACAAAACAAACAAACAAGGTTAGTGTTCATATATTTGATTAGAACTTTGTGTACATGTTAGTGTTTCTGTGAATCTTTTGGAGTTGAAGCTTTTCGAATGATATTAAACAAAATATACAAGTAAGAGAAGCTAATTTAGTTTTTAATAATATGTTATGTCAGATAATTTGGATGTTAAGGTAACATGATCACGTTATTCTAAAACTTTTGCAGAAATTTGTGTGTTTGAATGTTTTGAAATGATGGTTAGAGTTATCAGTTTTATGATAGAATATTGAACAAGAATAATTAGTTCAAATTGGGATAAATTAGAAGTGATTTATAATAGATAGAAAATGAATTAAAAAATACATCTCAATGATTAGTTAGAGATCCTAATTAGATGATTAACATTCAACATTTAAAAAAAAAAAGGATATATGTTACAAAATTTTATTTTAAATTAGGTATACTTTCATTTTTCTTTCTTCATAAACAAAATATTTAATTAAGTTTTAAATATATTATAAAAGTAAATATTTTTAATGAGTTCATATAAAAAAGAATTATTTGATTTTGTTTTCAACTGGACAATGTAGTCATTATTTTCGTCTTTCCCTTTTCGATCTGATAACTAAACTTACGTTTTCTTTTCCCACTTTCCTCTAGATAGAACAAGGAACAAGTTGACCCACAAAAATTAATTGTGAGAGATTGAAGAGAAAAAAAAAAAGTTTATGGATGAATTGGAAATGAGAAGATAAAAATAATAAAAATGTCATCTCATTGATAATAAAATTTTATAAAATAAAATATTTAGACAAAACTAAAAATATTTAAATACTAAATAAAACAAGCATTTTAATAAAAACGCAATTAAGTATATTTAGATTTATGGAATGCTTAAATTTTAATTAATTCATTATATATTTACTAGTTAAACTTACTACTATCATAAAATAATGTTTTTATTCGTTTTATCCATTTTTATTTTTTCAGTTGTAATTAGATGGATTTTTTTATTATTATTCTACTAAATGGAATATCTAGTTCTTGATTTTTTTTCACTTATTGAAAATGTAAAGAGTCGTTACGTTCAAATAATTAATAAAAATGGATTGCAGAACCAAAAGTCTCTTTAAATTTGACAGATAAAAGAATAATTAATACAAACATATTTCACATCAACAAATTCTTATAATAATTAATTGAGAAATAATCAACAATCAATAACAAGATTAGTAACTCCAAGGGGAAACTGCGCATGTGAGATATGAAGTTATTTTAAGTTTTTGATATGTAAAATAAATTAATTATGACAATAATTGTTATTGATAACGAAAAGACGTATATAACAATTTACTTGAATTTCGTCTCAAAAGATTCTTTTGACCCATTAGTTAAGAAAATTATATCATCCTTAAAAAAATACTAACTTGACAATTTATTTTAATTATAATACCCATTATCCATTTATAATGGATTGTCAAAATAGTTATTTTTTTTTGTCTCTGTCCATAATATTATAATATTCTTTTAACAATAAGTTTTTCAAAAAAAAACTAAAATCTACAAAATATCAAAACAAAAATTCCATAAGGTTAGAAAAAATAATTGTAGTTAATTATAAGAAGTGAACTTTAAACTTAATTTAATCTTATAAAATTGATTAAATTTAAATTGATTTATATACTAAAAAATATTCTGATATATATTTATGGATAATTTGTGATAAAATTTTTTTGTAAGAATAGACTATATGACTTATCTTATAGTGTGCATTTTTCATAACTCAACTTCAGTAAAATGAATCTATAAGATAAGTTTAGTTTTGCATCCATACGAAAAGACTAAATTTTAACCAGAGAGAAAGTTATGTTAAAAAAAGAGTCATTCATACGAAAAAGTAACTATACATAGTGAATATAAAGAGTTAGAAACGATTATGCTGTTTCATTTGCTGGAGTATTTAACAAGCAATGAAACAAAACCTTCATTCAACATCTATATATATAAGACCTGTGAGATAGTATATTATTATATCTAAGTTCTAACACCATGGAATCTTCTTCTTCTTCTTCCTCCAAATTGACTCTGAAATTGCTTATCGACTCAAACCGTGACAAGGTTCTCTTCGCTGAAGCATCAAAACCTGTTGTCGACTTTCTCTTTAACTTGCTCTCCTTGCCTATGGGCACTGTCATAAGGATTCTGAACAAGGAACACATGGTTGGAAGCTTAGGCAATCTCTACGAAAGTGTTGAAAATCTGGATCAAACTTACATGCAACCAAACCAGCAGAAGGATCTTCTCTTGAGGCCGAGTGCCGCCATCTCTTCGTCGCAGATCTCCGGTCTTCTTCCTTCCGTTGATGACAGTTCTTTCAACTTCTCCGCCACTACACTGTTGTACAGGTGCCCAGGTCACGTTGGTCACGTCACACGTGATAACTGCACTCCTTGTCCTGAAGCTAACTGCGGACGAACTATGAACAGTAAAGTGAGTTTTGTTGGTGGCAGTGCAAAGGGTATTTTTGGCGACAAGAGTGGTTTTGTGAAAGAGGTAGTGACTTACATGGTGATGGATGATTTAGTGATTCAGCCAATGTCAAGCATTTCAAGCATTACCTTACTTAACAAATTCAACGTCACTGAGGTTGGTGCCTTGCAAGAGAAGGTCGTCGTGTTGGATATGGAACAGGTATCTCATGTTTATAAATAAATGTTAATATCATTAATTATCTATCTTTAAATTTAATATATAGTTAAAGGAATATTAATATAAAAGTTAGAGTCTAACCTTTATCGTATAATACCTTTTATAAGGTTGAGATATACTGAAAATTTATTTTTTAATATGATACATCTTATAATATACCTTAAATAATAATTCTTTTTTTATCTTTTTATTAAACCGCTATCCAACCATTTATAATATTATATATATATATATATATATATATTTCTACATGTATTTTAAGAAAATATCAAACATTTCATATTATTTAAATTAGTATAAACTTTACTTTATAAAGATTTAGTAAAAATTTCACAACCTTGACTTATGAAAACACGTATAATATATATATATATATATATATTTTACTATACACACGAAGTTTAAGATATAAAAAAATTAATCACAAAAACTTATATTTTATAAATTGATTTTTTAAGATTGAGTTAATTTTAAAGTTTATTATTTAATTTTTTATTTTATAAAATGCTACGTTTATTAATTTGCTTCACATATTTTTACAGGGTGTGAATCTTCTAAAGGTTTCTCTGCAGTCGAAGAAGGTTTTAACTGATGTTTTCCTCAAGAAAAATAAATCGAAGTAAGGTTTCACGTAGTTTAATTAATAATACTTCCTTTCATGTCAACAAAATAAATGGAATTGTTGTCTTGAACAATATAATTATAATATATTTATAATTATGATCCAGAAGTATTCTCTACCTTTTATTTGTTGGAAACTGCCGTATGAATGGTATCATGCATGGAATATGATATTCAACATTTTAAATTGGTTACGAAATAAGGATGTGCTATTTTAATGTATAATTTTAAACTTTAAATTATTTAAACGTATTTTACAATTTGATTGATACTTAGTTTTAAAATTTATGATCTTATAAAATGAGAAGGATATATAATCGTTGAATTCTTATAATGTTGTATTTATTTTGATTTGTTATTTATATATTTTTATCAAAAATAATAATATTTAATAAATATTTAGTAGAAAAATATGCATACTTCTTTATCTACAAATTCTGGTGGTACAATAAAAGAAGAATATGATGAGTTGTTTTAATCAAATGGAAACGGAAAAGGGGTTTAAAATTTCTATTTGCACCCTTTAGTGGTAAGTGCACTCCTCTTTGGTTTTATTGTGAGGACCACCCAAATCTCTATTCCTAGTCGTAATCTTAATTATTATAATTCCTTAATATCTGAAACAAATATTTAAAAGGGTTTTTACAAGGGGTGGCAAAATGGGGTGGCAAAATGGGCGGAAGTCCCGTGCTATTAAATGCATTGTGGATTGACCTTTTCAACTCGTTGACCTACATTAGTCTGTCCTGTATAACTTGCGGTCTGCTCGGGCTAGTAGCGGGGCGGGCAGGGTTGACCCGCTAGCCCGCAAAATAAAATAAAATTGAGTTAGCAACAACAATGGTCTGGTGGAAGAGTCGCAACTTTGAGTGAAAGAAAAATAGGTTTTCACTCAAAACACAAAACATTTATGTTCCAAATAACGCACTTTCGTTGCATTGTCGTCGCTCGCTCCGCCTGCGCCTCCGTGCAGGTTCGCCTGAAATTATTGCTTTGTTGCACACCATTGTCGCCGCACACTGCTGCCTCCACTCCTCCTCCACGATTAAAAAAAAAATGCGAGTCAGTTCGCAATCTTGTCAGCCATGAAAACGAGCTCATATTTTGTAGGGGGTGGACCTACCACTTTGCCGGTCCTTTAGATTCCTTTTATTTTACACAATTCATTTTTAATTTTTTTAATATAATATTGAAATATAACATTTTTAATAATTATTTATTTTAAATTAAAATTTTAATTGTAACCTTTTTTGAAAATTTTAATTTAAATTAAAACAAATGAATCTAATTTCTTATAACTTTACCTTTTAAATAATCTCTTTTAAATTCAAATGTTTTTTCTCAATAAAAACAACATACACAATAAAAAATTACATATAAAAATTTAGAAAATTATTTATTGTATATATTTTACTTTTGATAATTTTATTTTAAAATTTAATAATATATTTTTATTTCAATAGTTATTATAGTCATGGTATTTTTTTTTGTCAAAAAAAAATACAAGTGTTTTCATTAATATATTAATTTAATAATTGACATTATATTTTAATTTAATAAAATTATAATCATTATAAATTTTAAAATCACAACTTCAAGACACTAAATTTGAGTATTTAATCGTTTGTAATTTTTATAATACTACTTTGACACCCGTGAAACAAAATATCACCATTAAAAAGATAAAAACATTTACTTTTAGATGTTAAAGAAATCTTGTCCTTTTAATATATATAGAATATATTATTAAAATTGGTTATTAGGTGAGAGAATTTCTTTTTAGACATTTTTATATATAATCATATTATAATTTCTAATATTATTATTTTAGTATTTTTTGTATCACTTAATTCTAAATTTAATATTTATTATAAATATTTATTTTTATATTCATCATTATATAAGAGTTGTCAAATCATTTCTTTTCCTTATGATATTATGATATCAGATTTTTCATCAAGTACTATTAACAAAGAATTGCAGAACCCACAAAAGTATCTGTAAATTTGACAGATAAAACAATCATTATACATTGGTAAATACAAATAGTTAGAAACGATTACGCTTCCCATTCAATTTTGCAGACTACTTTATTCACTGCTGTAGTGTTTAATAAAAGCACTCAAACACTTCACATTTTTTATACAACCAATATTATTATTTTAACATTTTTCATTTTTCATATCATTTAAGAAAAATAATAATTTGATTATTCTTATAATTATATTTTACTCATGTAATAACAGATATATAATAAAACATAAATTTATAAGATTGTATAGAAAATTGTATTGAAAAGTATCATTTTCCTACAATGCATCTCTGCATTTGTATATATATATATATATGGCTTAACATTTGGAGACAAGTTATAAGAGCTGTGAGAGAGCATTTCACTATATCTAACACCATGGAATCTTCTTCTTCTTCTTCTTCCTCCAAATTGACTCTGAAATTGCTTATCGACACAAAACGTAACATGGTCCTCTTCGCTGAAGCATCAAAACCTGTTATCGACTTTCTCTTTAGCTTGCTCTGTTTGCCTATCGGCACTGTCATAAGGATTCTGAACAAGGAACACATGGTTGGAAGCTTAGGAAATCTCTACGAAAGTGTTGAAAATCTGGATGAAACTTACATGCAACCAAACCGGCAGAAGGATCTTCTCTTGAAGCCGAGTGCAGCCATCTCTTCATCACAGATCTCCGGTCTTCTTCCTTCCGTTGATGCGTCCAACTTCTACAGGTGCCCAAGTCACCCTGGTCACATCACACGTGATAACCGCACTCCTTGTCCTGAACGTAACTGTGGAAAAGCTATGATCTGTGAAGTGAGTTTTGTTGGTGTCAATGGAAAGGATAGTGGTGGCGACAAGAGTGGCTTTGTGAAAGAGGTGGTGACTTACATGGTGATGGATGATTTGGTGATTCAGCCCATGTCAACCATTTCAACCATAACCTTACTTAACAAATTCAACGTCAAAGAGGTTGGTGCCTTGCAGGAGAAGGTGGTCGTGTTGGATACGGAACAGGTATCTGTCATGTTCATAAAATATTTTATAATATATAAGAATAACATATATTATTTAAGTGTGTATAAATTTTGTAAAATTAAGTTAAGTTTAATTTTTTTTTTTGTATAAAATGGTTTATTAATTAATTTGCTTCAAATATTTTTACAGGGTGTGAATCTTCTGAAGGCTTCTCTGCAGTCGAAGAAGGTTCTGACTGATGTTTTTCTCAAGAATCATAATTCGAAGTAGGGTTTCAGTTAGTTTAATTAATATTATTTTCTTTTGTGTCTATCAGTGCATGGAAATGTAGTCTTGAACTATATAATTATAAGATATTTATAATTATGATCCTGAAATATTCTCTACCTTTTTGTTGGAAACTGCCTTGTAAATGCTAGCATGAATGGAATGATATTCAACGCTTTAAATTGGAAATTAGATTAATATGCAACATTTTAAATTCGTTACGAAAACATTACGTATATATTAAGATGTGCTGTTTTCTTATGTATTTTTGTTTTAAACTTTAAAGTATTTAAATGTTTTTTACAATGTGTTTGATACTTAGTTTTTATTAGTATAGTTATTAGAGTCATATTAATTACAAATAATAAAAATATTTTTTAGTATATAAGTCACTCTAAATTTAATCAATTTTATAAGATTTTTATAAGATTGAATTAGGTTTAAATTTCATTTCATATGAATTTTTTGTTTTGATATTTTGTAGATTTTAGTTTTTTGAAAAAACTTATTGTTAAACGAATATTATAATATTATGGACAGAGACAAACAAAAATAACTATTTTGACAATCCATTATAAATGGATAATGGGTATTATAATTAAAATAAATTGTCAAGTTAGTATTTTTTTAAGGATGATATAATTTTCTTAACTAATGGGTCAAAAGAATCTTTTGAGACGAAATTCAAGTAAATTGTTATATGCGTCTTTTCGTTTTCAATAAAAGTTGTTGTCATAATTAATTTATTTTACATCTCAAAAACTTAAAATAACTTCATATCTCACATGCGCAGTTTCCCCTTGGAGTTACTAATCTTGTTATTGATTGTTGATTATTTCTCAATTAATTATTATAAGAATTTGTTGATGTGAAATATGTTTGTATTAATTATTCTTTTATCTGTCAAATTTAAAGAGACTTTTGGTTCTGCAATCCATTTTTATTAATTATTTGAACGTAACGACTCTTTACATTTTCAATAAGTGAAAAAAAATCAAGAACTAGATATTCCATTTAGTAGATCAGGCAACGCAGTTTCTCAGAGGGTTAAATGAGCAATATCACAACATCAAGTCTCACGTTCTGTTGATGGAACCTATCCCTCCCATATCAAAGATTTTTTTTTTTTTCCTGGTGGTACAACAAGAACATCAGTTGGTTAGTAATACTTTGGTCACTAGTATCAACAATGTTGTTAGCAATATTAGTATTAACCGCAACCTTGGTTCTGCTAGTTTTCTGCTTCTGTTATTTGTAACTTTTGGGTAAGATAGGGCACACTGAAAATTTTTGTTTTCGAAAGAATGGCTTTCCAAATAAAGACAGTAAAATATACAAAAATAACAATAATAAGAAAATCTGCACTCATTGTGGCATAAGTGGCCATATTGTTGAGAGTTGCTACAAGAAACATGGTTATCCTCCTGGATATAAATTTTCCAATGGTGGAAAACCCAGTCAGATTAATAGTATTGTGTCTACTGATGATGTTTCTTCTGAAAATTGTCAAAAAGGACAGGAAGAGGGCAACATTACCCTCACTCCCTTGCAGTACCAGATCCTTTCCGACATATTCAAGCAAAATAAGAGTGATGTTGATAACAAAAGCATGATCAATCCGACACAAGTGAATCAAGTGGGATTTCTCTCCACCCATTCAGCTCACCAAGTGACGGATCAATCTAATTCTTCAACAGGTAATCTCCCTCTCAAAACTAATTCTTGCCGGGTCTTGGACTCAGGAGCTACTGATCATGTATGTGTTTCTTTATCCAATTTTGCCTCATATAAATCTATTAAACCTGTCCCTATAAATCTGCCAAATGGCCATCATGTTCTGGCTAAATACTCTGGCACTGTTGTCTTTAGTAAAAGGCTTTACCTAAGAAATGTCTTGTATGTACCTCACTTTGCTTTTAATTTGATATCTGTCTCAAAAATTACTTCTGACTTGGATTACAGATTAATTTTTTCTTCAAATAAATGTGAAATACAGGACAATGTTACCAACGAGAGGATTGGTACAGTTAAGACCACAGATGGCCTGTATATTCTTGATTCTGCTAT
This sequence comes from Phaseolus vulgaris, assembly GCF_051622355.1. Classification (NCBI taxonomy): domain Eukaryota; kingdom Viridiplantae; phylum Streptophyta; class Magnoliopsida; order Fabales; family Fabaceae; genus Phaseolus; species Phaseolus vulgaris. The sequence continues at coordinate 1,118,123 of NC_143504.1, forward strand.
TGTTTGTAATTCTAGGCTCAAAATTGTTGCCTCTTCTTACAGTACCACTGATAAAGACCATAATCTGTGGCACAATAGAATGGGTCATATTTCTGATGAAAGATTACTTGTTTTGAGAACTCAATTTCCGTTTATTACTACTGACAAAACCCATGTATGTGATAGTTGCCATAGAGCAAATCAAAAGAGATTGTGCTTTCCTTTGAGTAGTTCTCGTACTAATCGCTGTTTTGAATTACTTCATATGGATATTTGGGGTCCATGTTCTCTTTCTTCTATGTATGGTCATAAATATTTTTTTAACTATTGTTGATTATTTTTCACGTTTTACTTGGCTTATTCCCATGGTCACTAAATCTGAAACCAGAACTCACATTGAAAATTTCATTGCATATGTTAAAAATCAGTTTGAAAGCAATGTCAAAATAATTCGTACTGATAATGGACAAGAATTTGCCATGAAATCTTTTTTCTCCTCTAAAGGTATTATTCATCAAACTACTTGTGTTGAGACACCCGAACAAAACGGTGTGGCTGAGAGGAAACATCAGCATATACTAAATGTAACTCGTGCTCTTATTTTTCAAGCAAACTTGCCTCCTATATTTTGGAATTTTGCTACTTTACATGTTGTTCTTTTGATAAACTGCACTCCGACTCCTTTATTAGAGAATAAATCTCCTTATGAGAAACTGCATGCTAAATCGTATGATCTAACTGCTCTTCGCGTGTTTGGATGCCTTTGTTATTCTAGTACTATCACTTCTAACATAAAAAAAAGTTTGATGCACGTGCTGTTTCTGGAGTGTTCTTGGGTTTTCGGCCTCATACCAAAGGCTATGTCTTTTTAAATCTTAAAAATCACAAAATTGAGGTCTCAAGACATGTAATATTTCATGAACATCAATTTCCCTATAAATTGAATGTTGATAATAATGAAAGACCCAACAACTTATCCCTTCCAATTCCCCATAATTATGTTTTTACTGATGATTTTATTCATGATGATTCTCTTGATAACACTAAGGAAAGTCTGGTGACTGGTAATACTGATTTTATTGGAAATAATGACATTTATGATCAATCTGGTGATTCCTTTGAACCTGATGGCCTTGTTAATGAGGCACAATTCACTGCTGCTGAAGAACAACCTGATACCACTCTAAGAAGGTCAACCTATCAGAGGAAAATGCCAATGTATCTACATGATTTTCATACCTTTTCCATACATACAAATAATGTAAGTACAAAATACCCTATTTCTAACTTTGTCTCTTATAAATCTTTATCTACAGCTTTTAAAAGATTTATTTTTTCTGTCTCATCACATATGGAGCTGCAATCCTATGTGGAAGCATCAAAGCACCCATGCTGGCAGCAAGCCATGAAAGAGGAGCTAGAAGTGCTTGAAACCAATCACACAGGTCATTACTTCTCTCCCTCCAGGTAAGATTGCCATTGGCTGCAGATGGATATATAAAATAAAAAGGAAATCTGATGGTACCATAGAGAGGTACAAAGCCCGTCTTGTTGCCAAGGGCTACACGCAGTTAGAAGGACTTGATTTCCTGGAAACCTTTGCACCCGTTGCCAAGCTCACTACACTTCGCCTGTTACTTGCTCTTGTCGCGGCACAAAACTGGGTATTGAAGCAACTAGACGTCAACAATGCTTTCCTACATGGAGACCTAGTTGAGACTGTCTACATGAAACCTCCACCGGGTCTTCTTCCTCCTAACAGCACTCATGTTTGCAAATTACAACGTTCTTTGTATGGGCTTTGACAAGCGGGAAGACAATCACTACAAGAAAATCATCAAATAGAAACCAATTTTTAGAAACCAAAATAATTAGTTGCAATAGTAACTAAATTAGAGACCATTTTAGTAACCAATGTTTTTATCTACCAATTATTTAGTTTCTAAATTTAGTCTCTAAAACCTTGGTTGCTAATTAGAGACCAATTTAGAAACTATTTAACATTAATAGAAAATAATAGAAACTAATTTAAAAACCAATTTTTGTTTTAGTTTCCAAGATGGTCTCTAATTTAGTTACTATTACAACTAATTATTTTGGTCTCTAAAAATTGGTTTCTATTTCATAATTTTCTTGTAGTGAATGGTATGCAAAACTATCTAACTTTTTGTTGTCTCATAATTATATCTTGTCCACTGCTGATAATTCTCTGTTCTTAAAACATAAAGGCACTAACAGCACTGTTTTTCTTGTGTATGTGGATGATATTGTACTCACTGGAAATGATACTGAGGAAATTGTCCGCATTACAAATCTGTTGGACGAACAGTTCAAAGTAAAAAATCTTGGAGACCTCACCTATTTCTTGGGCCTTGAGGTGGCACGCAACTCAACCGGTATTCATCTCTGTCAGAGAAAATATACTCTAGATCTGTTGAATGACGCTGGTATGTTGGACTGTGCACCCATGCCTACTCCTATGCTCCACTCTTCTCGGCTCTCTCCAACCCAAGGTGTTCTCCTATGAATGAAATTTTTTTTTTTTCTTTTATTTTTGTGAAACTGCCGTATCGCATGCTTGGAATATGATATTGAACATTTAAAATTGGTTAAGAAATAAGGATGTGGTAGTACTAAATTGAATATGTGCGTGACTTCTTGATAATGTAAAGAGTCTTCAAATAATTAATAACCATGAATAGCAGAACCCAAAGTTCTGTTTAAATTTGACAGATAAAATAATCATTATACACTGCTAAATAACCATTCAAGACGTAGAAACGATTAAATTTTGCAGACTGCATATTTTTTTTTTCTCTGTTCACGGCCATGCTTGCCGTTGAAGGTCCATATCTGCATCTATATACATAATGGCTTAACATTCACATTTCAGACACAAGTTATAAGACCTGTGAGAGACCATATATCACTGTATCTATCACCATGGCATCTTCTTCTTCTTCTTCTTCCTACCAATTTACTATGAAATTGTTTATCGACACTAACCGTGATAAGGTGCTCTTCGCCGAAGCATCAAAACCTGTTATAGACTTTCTCTTTAGCTTGCTCTGCTTTCGTATTGGCGCTGTCATAGGCTTTCTGAAAAAGGTTCAAATGGTTGGCTGCATAGCCAATCTCTATAAAAGTGTTGAAAATCTGGATGAAACTTACATGCAACCAAACAAGCACAAGGATCTTCTCTTGAAGCCGAGGCCCTTCATCTCTTTATCACAGATCTCCGATCTTCTTCCTTCCGTCGATGACAGTTCTTGCAACATCTCCGCCACCGCGCTGTTCTACAGGTGCCCGAATCACTATGCTCACGTCACGTGTGATAACCGCACTCGTTGTCCTGAAAACTGTGAACTAAATATGAACGCTAAATTGAGTTTAGCTGGTGGCAATCCAAACGATCGTTTTGCCGGTGGTTTTGTGAAAGAGGTGGTGACTTACATGGTGATGGATGATTTGGTGATTCAGCCAATGTCAAGCTTACTAATTCTTGGAGACACTATAAACTTTTGGGTGTTCCGTGGTGACCAGATAGGTCTAACACAAACACTCGTTAGGATAGACTTGATACCATATTACAAAGTGGATTTTAAGTCTAACTCAATCTCATAAAATCGGCTCAAAAGGTTTAGGTTTGCATCCACTTATATAGAATGAAAGGCTCTGATTTCTAGTCAAGGTGGGATCTCCAACACTAATTGTTTTTCTCTCTTTTCTTTCTTCATTTTTCTTATCTAACTTAATACTTCTTTTAAATGACATGTCTTATGACATTATCATGGTTCTAACCAAATTTTTAAAAAAAATATATATTTACTTTTTCAAAATTCAAACTTCATTGGATAAATTGTTATTATGATTATAAAAATAAAAAATAAATTTTTTAAACCACATGAAAAACATTTTTGTACTTAAAAAAATAATATAGAACATTAAAAAAAAATTTAGAGATTTTACGTTTTCACTGTGCTACATAGCCTAATTGTAAATTACTCTTCATTAATTTATGTGCTTAATATAATTTTACAGGGTATGAATATTCTGAAGGCTTCTCTGCAGTCGAAGACTCACATAGGGTTTCACACAGTTTAACTATTAATTTTCTTTTATGTCAATAACCAATGCATGGAATTGTAGTCCTCCACTATATAATTAAACGTTGAGTTCTTAAAATTGTATATGTCCTACTTCCATTTTAAAATTTATGCTCTTATAAATTGAAGAGGATAAAATATATAAACGTTGAGTTCTTAAAAATGTTATACTTATTTTATTTTGATTTGTTATTGATATGGTTTATAAAAAAATATTTAATAAATATTTAGGAAATATGCGTACTTCTTTTCCACATTTCAATTTGTATCTAAAATATTTGCTTCTAAATAACTATTAATTCAAATAATTACTGATTTCGTAATTCTGTTATCTTTTGATATTAATCTATTACTACATATCTGAAATAGGACATTAAATATATATTTCAAAATTTCATTTAAATAGGTCTTTAAATTTTAAATATTTAATAAAAATATGAAATATATAAAATTTATAAAATATTCAAAATCTTAAATAAATACAAATTTATTTAATAGTTTTAAATAGGGAATTGAGCCACAAATCTTAATAGTTTTAAATAGTATATTTTATTTAATAAATTAAATTTTAATTTTAATGAAAAGAAAAAAAAAATGGGTAAATTCCCTATCTAGCACTATTTAGACTTTTATTTCCCTAACTAGTACCCTTTTGTTTTTATTTCCCTATCTAGCACCCTTTTGTTTTTATTTCCCTATCTAGCACCCTTTTATTTTTTATTTTCCTATCTAGCACCATTTCAAAAATAAATAAATAAATAATAATTTATTTATTTTTTGATAATTTTAATTTTGAATTAAAAACTAAATATTTTTAATGTTTAAAATAGTTAGAAATATAATTAATGAATAAATAAATGAGTTTTTATAAAATAAAATAAAAATGTTTAGTTTAAAATTATTTTTTTAAGAATGAAGAAAATAAAAAATTAAACCCTACAACAACATAAAAGTTGAATCTATAAACATAAATTACTATTTATTTTTATTATTATTGATGATGTAATCATGTTAATTTCAAGTAAAAAATACATGACATAATTACAAAAAAAACAAAGTCAATTAGTATTAATTAATAGTGGATACACAAATAATATTGAAGTGTCTATCCTAAATGCAAAATCCTAAAAAAAAAACTAAAGCAAATGTTATACTTAATGCTTAAAAATGAGAAGCAAAAAATGAAAAAAAAAATCTAGAAAATAAAAACAGCAACAATAAAAAAAAAGAATGGTAGAAAAAAAATAATAACTAAAAACATAAAAGATATAAAATAAAGACAAAAAAAATTAAGATAAAGATAAAATATATAAAAATAAATCCAAATAAGATAAATATAAGAGATATAAGGCAATACTAAATAAGTATATGTTGATCATAAAAAGAAAATAAATGAAAGATGATAATTCATTTAATATTTTCTTCAATGGTACATTAAATAGTTTGTGTGAAATGAAACATAATTAATGACGAGAAGTGCAGAATCCAGTAATGTTGGGACATATTATTTATGTGTGTCTTGGTGTTTAACAATATGAACATTTTTTTCCGATCATGTTGTTCTTTTATGTCCATATCAGTCCTTATTTAACTTTGTTATTTTATAATTATGTCATGTATTTTTTACTTGAAATTAACATAATTACATCATCAATAATAATAAAAATAAATACTAATTTATTTTTATATATTCAACTTTTATGTTGTTGTAGAGTTTAATTTTTTATTTTATTCATTCTTAAAAAAATAATTTTTAAACTAAACATTTTAAATTTATTACTTTTTTATTTTTATTTTGTAAAAACACATTTCTTTATTCATTAATTATATTTCTAACTATTTTAAACATTAAAAATATTTAGTTTTTAATGCATTCAAAATTAAAATTATCAAAATAAAAAATTAATTATTATTTATTTATTTATTTTTTAAATGGTGTTAGATAGGGAAATAAAAAATAAAAGAGTGCTAGATAGGAAAATAAAAACAAAAAGGTGCTAGATAGGGAAATAAAAACAAAAGGTGCTAGTTAGAGAAATAAAAGTTTAAATAGTAATAGGAATTTACCAAAAAAAAAAACTGCTTATAGATTTGTGATAATTGCTTCTAAATAACTATTAATTCAAATAATTACTGATTTCGTAATTCTGTTATCTTTTGATATTAATCTATTATTACATAACATTAAATATATATTTTAAAATTTCATTTAAATAGGACTTTAAATTTAAAATATTTTAAATTTTTTATTTAAATAGGATTTTAAATATTTGGGATTTGTATTTATTTAGGATTTTGAATATTTTAAGAATTTTAAGAATTTTATATATTTATTTAAATACAACATTAAATATTTAAAACTTATATTTATTTAAGATTTAAAAAATTATATTTTAAAATTATATTTAAAGAGAACTTCAAATGAAAACACTAATTTAGAATCTGATTGATAATATTATAATTTTGTAATAAAAAAATTCTTTCTCAAATGAAAACCAAACATAAATTAGTATTCATCAATCTATTTGAATTTTCCTACAATTTATAAAAATTTTGTTAAAGAATTTATTTATTATATTATTAAAATTGGTTGTTAGAAGAGAATATGTCTGTTACGAAACGATCTTTTTTTATATTTAGATTTTTCATCAACATTTTAAAATGTTGCTATATTTATCAATTTTAAAATGAAATACGGAACAAAAACATCTCAACGATTAACGTTAAAGAAGGGATACATGTTACAAACTTTTATTTTAAATTAAGTATACATTTAAAATATTTAATTAAGTTTTAAATATATTATAAAAGTAAACATTTTCTGTTGACTTCTTATAAAAAAAATTGTTTGATTTTCCTTTCGAACTTGTTATTTCCTTCTCCATTTTCCATTTTGTTGTTTAACTGAAAAATGTGAAGATATTGAAAAAAAAGTTGATGGATGAGTTTGAAACGAAAAGATAAAAATAATAATCATGTCCTCTTATTGATAATAAATTTGTAAAAAGAATATTTAGACACAATTAAAAATATTTTAAAATACTAAATAAAGCAAACATTTTAATAAAAAACATAAACACAATTAAGAGTTGTTATGTTCAAATAATTAATAACAATGGATTGCATATTCTTTTTACAAGAAATAAATTCTTTCTCAAATGAAAACCAAACATAAATTAGTATTCATGAATCTATTTCTTTGAGTTTATCTACCATATATAAAAAGTAAAATTTTTGTTAATAAATTTATTTATTAAATTATAACAAGGGTATATTATTTATTTAAAGAATAAAGTATATATATATATATATATATATATTAAAAAGTAAAGATTATTATATATACACGTTACTTCTAAAAATATAAGTTATTTAATTATTTTAAAATAAAAAAAATCAATAATTTAATTTATTAAAAGATGAATCATCTAAATACGGTACACTTTTATTTTTTTTTACAAAAGATTACTATGACTATAATAACTATGGAAATAAAAAATTATAATTAAATTTTAAACTTTTTTATTAAAAGTAAATATAAATAAAATAATAATAATTTCAGGATCATAATTACAAATATATTACAATTATATAGTTGAAGACTACAATTCCATGCATTTAGTTGACATAAAAGAAAATATTACTAATTAAACACTATTTCGAATTATGATTTTTGATAAAAACATCTTCGACTGCAGAGAAACTTTTAGAAGATTTACACCTGTAAAAATATTTGAACCAAATTCATTAATGAAACTTGCTATACAATCACGAAAAGAAAAAAAATAGTATTAAGAAGTAAATGTAATAATAGATTAATATTTAAAATTTTAAATATTTAATGTACTATTTAAATAAAAATCTAAAATATATAATTTATTTAAAATATTTAAAATTTTAAATAAATATAAATCTTATTTTTTTTAATCAACAAACAATAAATTAAATATAGAAAAGGAAGACAGACACCCAAATCTTATTTAATGTCTTGTTTAAATCAAAATCTGAAATATATAAAATTCTTAAAATATTTTTTTTTTATGGTTCAGACAAAATCAATTAAAATCGATTATGCATCTTACTATATTCTTACTATATTGTGTAGAAAATTGCTTAAGCTTGTTTATGTAAAGAAAATCGATTATGGTGCACTTATAAACAATCCTTAACTTGTTATAAGGAAAGAAGAATATGAAGAGTTGTTTTAATAAAGTGAAAATGGAAATAGAGTTTACAATTTCTATTTGCACCCTCTAGTTATAAGTAGACTCCTGTCTTTATTAAGTCTAAAAGCCTATGCATTTACTATTAGGACCACCCAAAATTACATTCCATGGCAATTTAATGTTTCTAAACACATGGGTGAAAAATATTCCATGGCAACTTATTGACTTAAAAAAAAAAGATTAAACGTGTGATATTTAAAAAAATATCATATTTTGGACATCTTTATTGCTACATAAATAATTTACAAAAGAAAGGAAAGAGTTATTATTGTTTATTATTTTTACACTTTAGGATTTAGGAGAAAATGCTGAAAGAGTTTAAGGAAAAATGTTGAAAAAATTTGATGACATGTAAATATGATAAATAAAATATATAGGAAAACAAAATATATTTATCATAATATAATAATTTTTTTACAAATGACGACATATTGTATTATTTTACTTTATATATTTAAAACTAAACTAACACAACCTTTCTCGCTAGTATGACACACCACAATCGTCTCAATAATCATATTTAGAGACTCCGTACATCTATCATGTTGACTCTTCTTCCTATACTCAACAACAACCATTTGCTCAATCCAAATCATTGTTAGGTTATTATCAACACACTCTATTTTCTCACATTTCCTACCAACAATTTCCAACCAGTTTCACTAGTTTTGCATACCATAAAAACATGTTTTATGCAATGTCAAACATGTTTGGTACTTCCATTATAACACCTTAATAGACATTTCGTTCAACTTCATCATCGTACTGCTATCGATGCATTCACAAGGATTTGATAGTCCATCTCGCACAAATCAACCTCCACTCATAGATGATAGTCCATAACCAACTGAATATCTGTGTTTACGACAACCTCAAAAGTTGAGAAGGAGATCATCAGGTAACACATCATTCCTAATTATCCTATTTACTTTTTTTAATCAAAACAATCATTTTATTATTTTATTTATTTGAATACAATTTATTTTACCTTGCATTTTCCCCATTTCAAACAACACAAATCACAGTATAATTAAAAAATTAATGAAATTCACAAATAATATACTAAAAACCCTAAACTTAAAGATTGACTTTCATAAAAGCCTTTCAACCTTTTTCCCATAATCATAAAGTGTAAAAAAGTAATAACGAAAACAACCAACCAACTCCTTCATTTTCATTTCTCAATTCTTCTAATAAATAATATATTTTAATTTGTTTTAGATAATAATAAAGTATTTGGTCGATAAGAGAAAGACACTTTTCGTCAATCACGCACTCACCTGAAACAAAAGCCTCCTCATTTTTTAACTAATTTTCTTATAAATTTAACTTTATTTATATATTAAATCAATTATTAAAAAAAGAAGAAGCATACCAGCACTTAACGCGTGTCACTCCAACGACTCTCACAAGGGCCTCAACGTAATTTCAACGCATATGATCCAGCTGTGAACACATTTACCAACGCCACCATGGCATGGGAATTTACCAAAACACCCTCCTTTTTTTCTTTTTCCATGCATGCCATCACAATTTCACAGCACAAACTCGCTGTAATCGTATTATCATTATTCTTCTATTATTATTATTTATTTTATTCGAAACAAAACCTCAATTTTTTTTAAAAAAAAAGAAAAAGAAAAAGAAAAAACAGAAAGCGAAGAAGAAGAAGAAGAAGAATCGAAGAAGGGTCGTAAACTTAAAAGGAAGAAATTAAGGTGTGGTACCTCTTTTTTGACCGAGTCAAACCACACGCCGCCGCCACCTCGCAACTCACAACCACCTCGACGGCGTTCAATACGACGTCGTTTCCTCAACAGAAGAGACAGAGGAGCTCGGGCTCTGAATTCTGTTCGATCTGTTTTCCAATTCTTCGTCGCAGCGAGTTAGTTGGAGGTGTTGCTGTGATCGGATATGATGGTTTCTCGGGGGCTGTTCGGGTGGTCCCCGCCGCACATACAGCCTCTCACGCCGGTCTCCGAGGTTTCGGAGCCGCCGGAGTCGCCGTCGCCGTACCTCGACCTCGGCGCCGAGACCTCCGCCTCGCAGCCGATGGAGGTCGAGGACGAGATGGAGGAGGCCGAGGAGATGGAGCCGCCGCCCGCCGCCGTTCCTTTCTCTCGCCTCTTCGCCTGCGCCGATCGCCTCGACTGGTTTCTCATGGTCGTCGGCTCCCTCGCCGCCGCGGCGCACGGCACCGCTCTCGTCGTTTACTTGCACTACTTCGCCAAGGTTCTCTGGGTTCCTCAGCTGGGTTCGCGGGATGAGCAGTTTCGGAGGTTCAAGGAGGTTCGATTTCGTTTCGTTTTCTATCGAAACCCTAGTTGTTGTTGTACGCTGCTTCTGGATTTTAATTAGCTTCTGATAATTTGATTTCGCTTAGCTTAGGCAGTGAAATTAAGTCTTGTGTACTGTGCTATTAGTTTTTGTAGCTTTAATCTCCATGGTTGCCGTGCTGTGTGAGGTAATTGAGCAATTAACTTTCATTGAAAGCTGACCTGACTCTACTAAGCATGGCATAGCCTAGTCCTTCCCTCCTTTCTCCCTTGTTAGTTTATTCCCTTTCTATAAGGGTTTATTGTACGGGTCAGAGTAGCTCGTGGATGGATCACCCAAGTCATCAGGGGCATGATGACACTCTGTTTAGGGTTCCAACTCAGCATTGGCAATTTGGCAAAAGTGTTGCGCTTATCCTCGGAATTAACCCTGTGTTTCAAATATATTTTTGCCTATCTTTCTGCAGTTATAAATTTACTTTGTTTGTGGGGTTAGATATCAACGATTTCATTAGTTGAACATTTAAAGAGTGATGCTAGAACATTAGCATGAGTAAAGGTGTTAAGAAAATGAGGAGACTGGGAATATGAAGACGTTGATTTGGGTGGCGAATTAGAGCCTGGTTTGTCCACCTGATGACTGATGAGATTCTCCAGGAGCATGCCACTTACTGGTTGGATATGAGAGACCTAGGCTAGAGCTACTTACTATTTAAAAAATTTCTTCCCTCTCATCTCAAGTTTACATAAATTGTTGATATAAGTTTCTGGGGTTATGTTGAAGGCAGGGCGAATTTTGGGTATAGGAAGGGATGGATAGGATGAATTTTTGTTTCTATTTGCCAAGAAAATTAAGTCTTGGGCGAAGGGCAAAACTTGACTAAGTTGAACAATAGGTAATAAGCAGAAGATAATAAAACATGCATTTCACCTAGGGTTTCATTGCATGACAATACTGTTAGAATTCCAAGTGAGTTTGTCCCACATTGAGTGGAATGAGCCTGAAGAGCAATATATAAGAAAGAAGACTCACATGCTCATTGCCTTAAGGTTTTGGGTTGGAAGTGGTGTCTTGACTTTCTTATATGAAATGCTCATGGCTTATTGGTGCCAAATCATCCCGACGTTTTCTTACAGAAAAAACCCTACAAACTGGATCGAACACGTGAGTAGTTGAATCTTGTATTGTTAGGATTCCTTGTATTGAAAGTCTTCTTGACAAGGGGTTTCAGGTAAGCGCATGGTTTTGAGTTGGAAGTGGTGTCTTGACTTTCTTGTATGAAATGCTCATGGCTCATTAGTACCAAATCACCCCGGCGTTTTCCGACAGAAAAAACCCTACAAATACAAAGGCACACAACTTAGAAGGGAACAATTTCTTCCATTATTCATAAATTTGATTAGTCATTTCTCTTTTCAGGTGCTATAAATACAGTAGTTCTATTAAGCAGAAAAACGTTAACACTTTTTAAATAGGATGGCTATGACTTATCCTCCTTGGAAGGAATTTTTAAACAACAAGCTAAGCCTAAATTGAACCCAAGATAATTTGCAAAGTAGACCTTGCATAGAAAGTTTCAAAATTTAACAATTATTATTGCCAAGTTGGAATATTACAATTATTGTTGCAATGCAAGTAAATAATATACACACTAGAACTTAACATTTTACAATTAAATTACTTTTGTGAGAAGTTGCACTGACAATAATTATGCAGAAGAAATTACATCATTTAGCATGGTTTAACCCACATGAATGAACAGTAGGTTTATGTTTTAAACAAGTTTCAACCAAGAATCTGAAGAGTATGGCTGTTCATTTTTGCACTGGTTAATTTAGTAGTTGAACCATATGACATCATAACTAGGAATTTTAATTATTTTTTGAGGCACATAGTTTGTAAACAAGATTTGAAAAATGGACTTATATGCTTATTTACTTATGTATTTTCTGCAGCTTGCTTTAACCATTGTTTATATTGCTGGAGGAGTTTTTGCTGCTGGTTGGATTGGTAAATTAATTTCATAGAATATTTCTTATTAGATGTTAAATTTAAGTTTAGTTCAATACTAATCTTTCTTGTTTAATAGAGGTTTCATGTTGGATTCTTACTGGAGAACGGCAGACTGCTGTGATCAGATCAAAATATGTCCAAGTATTACTTAACCAAGATATGAGTTTTTTTGATACATATGGAAATAATGGAGATATTGTGAGTCAAGTATTAAGTGATGTGCTGCTCATTCAGTCTGCTCTTAGTGAAAAGGTGCGTAGTGCTCTTGTTGTGTGTATATTCAGTATTCACTCCTTTGTAAATTTGTTATTCTTTCCAGAAAAATCTCAACTCATATTTCATACCGTGTGTATTGACTTTTGATGATGCAGGTTGGGAATTATATTCATAATATGGCAACATTCTTCAGTGGTCTTGTTATTGCTTTTATCAATTGTTGGCAGATTGCGTTGATAACATTAGCTACAGGTCCATTTATTGTTGCTGCAGGAGGAATATCAAATATATTCCTCCACAGGCTTGCCGAGAATATTCAAGATGCATATGCTGAAGCAGCCAGCATTGCTGAACAGGTTATTTATAGTTAAACTTCAATTCATTCCTGCGTTGAACCATTGATTGTAATGCACACACACACACACACACATATATATATATATTCAATTCAGATGTGATTTCGATTGATTTAAATTTTAATATTTTACTAAATACCAAAAGAAAGAAAGAATTTAACGTTTGAAAGTTTCTCATATCATGTATGGGATTCTGTATCTTTCATTGTAACATAATTCATCCTGTAACTGTATTTCAATTTGGGCTGTGCAGAGGTCTTTGATGTAATCAAATTTTATGTCTTTCTTTACCATGTTATGGAAATGAGACTTGCTTGAGATTGCTGTTACTCATATAGTATCCATGTTTTGATTGAAATAGAACTTGTCAGAAAGAAAAGAGAAAAAAAATACAACTAGGGGGGTTGATAAGATATTCTTCTAAAAAGAAAATTCTTTTTTTCTTTTTTTGATCAGCAATAAAAGAAAATTCTATTGCAGTAAGATTACCCAATTTTTTTTCATATCAGCAACTTCCTTCAAGCAGACACAAGCATAATGCCAAAGAGAAGTCAGGAACATATTTTAACATATTTAAAGCCACACAAACACCCTTAAATATGCCAGCATTCTGCTGCAACTAAAAAATGCAAGGCTGAAAGCTCGGTTTTTCTGACTGCATGTTGAGCATAGGTCATCCTTATTCTTTATTCCTTCAATTAGGAATTGAAAACTAGTCACAAATTTTTGAAATGGTCCTTGAAGTAAAATGCTTCTTGATTTTTGCTAGTAATTTCTTGTTTATAATTAAGAAATAGTTGTCTCTCTTAGACAATGTAGGTTTAAGCCTAACTCAACTTCACAAAATCGGCTTGCTAGGTGCGGATTACACCAGCTTAATACTATAATTTGGTCATATCTCTAATCGATATGAGATCTTAAATAATTTTTAATTGACAGATTATACCCATCTGAGTGTCATTTAGTTCATTGTGAATGAATTTTTTTTTGAGGTCTTTATTTATCTTTAAGTTTGGAGAATCAGTTCATTTATCTGTATTTTTACTTTAATGGTTTGAATTTGGTAAAGTTCTCATTATTGGATGAATCGTTTTAGCATAATCAGTTCTGAATATATATTTTCTTGTGATGCAGGCAGTTTCCTATATAAGGACCTTGTATGCATTTACAAATGAAACATTGTCTAAATATTCATATGCAACGTCACTTCAAGCTACTCTTAGATATGGTATATTAATAAGTCTTGTTCAAGGGCTTGGCCTTGGTTTTACTTATGGGCTTGCAATATGTTCTTGTGCATTACAACTCTGGGTTGGAAGGCTCCTGGTTATACATGGAAAAGCTCATGGTGGTGAAATTATAACAGCTCTGTTTGCTGTGATTCTAAGTGGCTTGTGAGCATCATAACCAACTTATATTTTTCTCTTAATTTGTTTTACTTTTTGCTTACAATTTTTTGTTAATTTGATTAAGGGGATTGAATCAAGCAGCGACAAATTTCTACTCATTTGATCAAGGGCGAATAGCTGCCTATAGACTATTTGAGATGATTAGCCGGTCATCCTCATCCTTTAATCATGATGGCAGTGCTCCAGCTTCTGTGCAAGGAAATATAGAGTTTCGGAATGTTTACTTCAGTTATCTTTCTCGCCCTGAAATCCCTATCTTGAGTGGGTTTTATCTCACTGTTCCTGCTAAAAAGACTGTGGCACTTGTTGGAAGAAATGGCTCTGGAAAAAGTAGTATTATTCCCCTTATGGAGCGTTTCTATGATCCTACTTTAGGTAATTTTTCCCCATCATTAGTGAAAATTTGTTCTAAATCACATCTAAAACATTTTATATATATTTTCATATTTAAATAAATTTACCCATCTGTGGTTCAGGGGAAGTTCTTTTAGATGGTGAAAATATAAAGAATATGAAACTGGAATGGTTAAGGAGTCAAATAGGACTGGTTACCCAGGAACCTGCTTTACTCAGTTTGAGTATAAGAGACAACATTGCTTATGGCAGAGATACCACCATGGATCAAATTGAAGAGGCTGCTAAAATAGCTCATGCACATACCTTTATCAGCTCATTAGATAAAGGTTATGACACACAGGTGAATCTTGATTGAAATGATCATATGAAACCTATGTTGTTTTGGATGATCGTATTTCAATTATATCCTTGTTGGTATTCACCTCCTAAACTAGGGTTCTGTCTTTCAGGTTGGCAGGGCCGGTCTAGCTTTAACAGAAGAACAGAAAATAAAGCTTTCTATTGCAAGAGCTGTGCTTTTAAATCCATCCATTCTTCTTCTTGATGAGGTTACTGGTGGACTTGATTTTGAGGCTGAGAGGTCTGTTCAGGAGGCTCTGGATCTGCTAATGTTGGGACGCTCAACAATAATAATTGCTCGAAGGCTTAGTCTTATAAAGAATGCTGATTATATAGCTGTCATGGAGGATGGTCAACTTGTTGAAATGGGTACTCACGATGAGTTACTGACCCTGGATGGCTTATATGCAGAGCTTCTTCGATGTGAAGAGGCCACAAAACTTCCTAAGAGGTTTGATACCGCCTCAAATCATGCTTCAACTTTTGCCGTGCACTTTTTTGTTTGTGGAGAATATAACATGACTTTTAAAATACAGATATTGTGATGGTTGAGGCGGCATAGTCTGTTAATGTTTTACTATAATAATAAACCAATAATTGTTACACAATGGTTTGAGATCAGTGTATTTTTTATAATTTGCAAGATTTCATCATTTGCATGGTGAAAAATCACTTTTTTTTGTTCATCATCCAGGATGCCTGTTCGCAACTACAAGGAGACTGCAACTTTCCAAATTGAGAAGGATTCTTCAGAAAGTCACAGCTTCAAAGAACCTTCATCTCCTAAAATGATAAAGTCACCCTCTCTTCAGAGAGTTTCTGCCATATTTCGGCCTTCGGATGGCTTCTTTAATTCACAAGAATCACCAAAAATTCGGAGCCCACCGTCTGAGAAGATGATGGAAAATGGGCAATCTTTAGATTCAGCAGATAAGGAGCCATCAATAAAAAGGCAGGATAGTTTTGAAATGAGACTACCAGAGTTACCCAGGATTGATGTTCAATGTGTGCATCGCCAAAAGTCAAATGGCTCTGACCCAGAATCCCCTGTTTCACCTCTTTTAACATCTGATCCTAAAAATGAACGCTCCCATTCGCAGACTTTTAGCAGGCCTGATAGTCATTCTGGTGATCTTTCAGTGAAAATGACCGAAACAAAGGATGCGAGGCATCGAAAACAACCCTCAATTTGGAGGCTAGCAGAACTTAGTTTTGCAGAGTGGCTTTATGCTGTGTTAGGAAGCACAGGTGCTGCTATCTTTGGTTCTTTCAATCCCCTTCTTGCTTATGTTATTGGTCTGGTGGTGACAGATTACTATAAAATTGATGAAGAACATCACTTCCAAAGGGAGATAGACAAATGGTGCTTGATCATTGCTGGCATGGGTATTGTGACAGTTGTTGCCAACTTTTTACAGCATTTCTACTTTGGTATAATGGGGGAGAAAATGACAGAAAGAGTTAGGAGAATGATGTTCTCAGGTGTGTAGATTTGAAGTATTTATTACTTTAAAAGATAAACAATTTGGACTTCTGCCCTATACTTAAATTGTTTTAATAACATTGCAGCCATGCTTCGCAATGAAACTGGATGGTTTGATGTAGAGGAAAATAGTGCTGACAATCTATCGATGCGCTTGGCCAATGATGCTACATTTGTGCGAGCGGCTTTCAGTAACCGTCTTTCTATATTTATACAGGACAGTGCTGCAGTTATTGTTGCATTTCTCATTGGTGTTTTGCTGCACTGGCGATTAGCACTTGTGGCTTTAGCAACACTTCCAGTTCTTTGTGTGTCTGCCGTTGCCCAGGTTTGCAACTGCTTTTCTTATTTTGCCATGTAATTTTGTCAGGTTGTTGGATTGAACTTGTATTTCTTTTTTGTGTCAACAGTCAGTAAAAAAATTAAGCCTCTTGCAAAATTCTTTGTTTTTGAAATTCATATTTTCCACATCTTCGTATCAACAACAGCCATGTATTTTCGCACTAAGTGGGTTGGTCTGTTATCTTTTTTCCCATTACTGTGAATTATAAGGGATGTTAGTTGAATAATTGCTAGTGATTATGACCAATTAATATAATGTGTCTCCTTTGCCTCATGAATGTCGAGAATGCAAAAACAAATCCAAAAACCATGAAATGCCTTGGAGTCTGTGTATGTGCAAGACTAGCTAATGTATAAAAGGAAAAGGCTGATTTAGGAAAAATGGCACTGTTTCACTTTGTGTATCAGTGCATATCTCGCTCTCTTTTGTATTATTTATCTGTGTATATTTCACTGTGAAGTTAAAAACAATGTTTCATTCATGTCATCAAATACTGAAAGTAAAGCATTTAATTGTGATTGCTTTAACAAATTTTATATTGAAGTTATCTGTGGCATTGCAATAATTTCAATTATAAATGTATCTTTTTGTGCTAGAGTTATCAATGGTCTGTAATTAGTGTAATTTGGCAGTGTCTTTACTAGTTTTATTCTTAAGACAGATTTAATATTTTTCCTTTGGAAATCAAAGTTTTGTTACATTTTATTCCCTTGCAGGATCAAGGGTACCATTATTGAATGCTACTTATACCTCTTCATGGGGGTTTCATTTTCATTTATGGAAATTCTTATTTATGTCAATTTATGTTTAATTCAATTACTAAAGCTAACGGACCTGCTTTTGCTAACTTTTGTGAATGACTGTTGATAATGCTGGCTATGCATAATGATGTTTTTATTAATTTGCTTTTGTGGTTAGCATGATGCATGTGTTAAACAATCTCCTTAATCTTGCAGAAATTGTGGCTTGCTGGATTTTCAAAGGGCATACAAGAAATGCACAGAAAGGCATCTTTGGTTCTTGAAGACGCAGTTAGGAATATTTACACTGTTGTTGCATTTTGTGCTGGTAATAAGGTGATGGAACTCTACCAGTTACAGTTAAATAAAATATTTAAGAAAAGCTTTCTTCATGGAGTGGCCATTGGTTTTGCATTTGGCTTTTCACAGTTTCTGCTCTTTGCATGTAATGCTCTTCTACTTTGGTACACTGCAATATGTGTAAATAAGGAATATGTGGAGATGCCTACCGCTCTCAAGGAGTACATGGTTTTCTCATTTGCTACATTTGCCCTTGTGGAGCCTTTTGGGTTGGCTCCTTACATACTTAAGCGACGTAAATCTCTCATATCAGTGTTTGAAATTATTGATCGTGTGCCTAAGATTGATCCGGATGATAGCAAAGCAACGAAGCCACCCAATGTGTATGGGAGCATTGAGTTGAAAAATGTTGATTTTTGTTATCCTTCTCGGCCAGAAGTGTTGGTATTAAGCAATTTTAGCCTCAAAGTCAACGGAGGACAAACAATTGCTGTAGTGGGAGTTTCAGGATCAGGGAAGAGTACAGTAATATCTTTGATCGAGAGATTCTATGATCCAGTTTCTGGCCAAGTTTTGCTAGATGGGAGGGATCTAAAGCAATATAATTTGAGATGGTTGAGGAGCCACCTTGGTCTAGTTCAGCAGGAACCCATTATCTTCTCAACAACCATAAGGGAAAACATCATATATGCCAGGCATAATGCCAGTGAAGCTGAAATAAAGGAGGCTGCAAGAATAGCAAATGCGCATCACTTCATCAGTAGCTTGCCTCATGGTTATGACACTCATGTTGGGATGAGAGGTGTTGACTTAACTCCCGGACAAAAACAGAGAATTGCAATTGCAAGGGTAATTCTTAAAAATGCTCCTATTTTGTTGCTGGACGAAGCTAGTTCCTCAATTGAATCTGAGTCAAGCCGAGTGGTGCAAGAGGCTCTAGACACCCTAATAATGGGAAACAAAACCACTATTTTAATAGCACACAGAGCTGCAATGATGAGGCACGTGGACAACATAGTAGTTCTAAATGGAGGAAGGATAGTTGAGGAGGGGACCCATGATTCATTGGTGGCAAAAAATGGTCTGTATGTCCGATTAATGCAACCTCATTTTGGTAAGGCTTTGCGTCAGCACCGACTTGTTTAGAATGGGAGTATCCAACGTGAGTAGTTGCAGCTAATGTTGGTTGGTTCATGAGAATTGTTTCATAAACTACTTGAGTTGAATGACTGATGATTGCAGCACCTGATGGAACTTTCCAATGTCAGGTGGAGGCTCGCCTGTAGCAAGAATGGGAGTATTGGATCAGCACTCAGGCATTAGCAGGCATAGGAAGAGGGTGCTGTGGCAGGGATAGTGTAGGATTTGAATATAGAAATCTGGAATTTGGTTGATTTGAGTATTGAAGCTGTGTATGCGTATTCTTTTGGAGGCAAGCAGTTTAGGCTGACCCAAGGTGTTGTCTCCACGGTATATTGATTTTGTTTTCCGACGAGAGGAAGGCGGCGGAATCAACACTAATTCAGCTGAGTTACTCTTGTATTCTATTGGACTTCCTTTTCACTCTTCCACTCTCTCAAGCGTGGATCATCAACTTGTTCACTCTGTACTTTTTCTTCATTTGTGAAAATTGTAGAATACAGTCTCCAGTGTTGTAAAACCTCTGTATATACATAGCCATAGTTTAGAAGCAGTTCCTTTTAGTGTTTGAATTACACGAGTTCTTGAGTTTTTTTGTCCTTAGATTATAGATGCAGATTTCCACGTGTATTTTTGCCAACTAGTTTCATACATTCTTATAGTTGTTTATCTTAATTAATTTGCTATTTTTTGTGTTGAACTAATAAACTTACAAACAGACAATTGGAAATGTGGGATTTACATAGCTTTTAAGGAACCAATCTTCTGTTCTACATTTCGTGGGAACTCATGATTCTTAATAATCATTTTTAAGGTTCTTTTCTCCCAGAAACGTGATGTTCACAATTTGTCAGATTTGGTTTTATTTCTTCTAATAATTATACAATCTAATTAGTCTAATAGTTTCCCTGACAATTTTTTTTTAACGTTATGATTTGTCACCCCAAATCCACTTGGAGAGATTTTTCATCTGGAACATGTTTCCACAGAGATCACCGGGTAACAAGAAAAATGTCATTCTGACGATGGCTTGAAAAAAAAATACAAAACAAACCACAAAAGAGGATACAAAAATGTTTCACAAAATAGGTATAGAAGGAAAAAAGGAGAACAATTCTTCCAAAGAAAAAAATTACAAACAAACAATGCATAATTATAACCATCAAATAAGCATAAAAGATGAAGAATATATTTAGAAGAAAGGTTCAGAAAAAGCCTTGATTGAAGCGCACCCTTTGCCTTCAAAATATGATTCGTTCTTCAGCTGGCTCAATCTTTATAGGAAAAGATCCTTAAACTTATTAGGGTAGCAGAATTTTAAGGAAGATAAGTCTTTTCTCCTTGTTTTTGTATGCATCATGTGTAAACCCTAAGAAAGGCTATTAACTTAACCTTCACAAAAATAGTTGGATCTGTCAAGTTGAATTCCTGAAAAGCAGGGATCACGATGATGTAGTTTTCATCTTAAAAACCATATTCGATAACAATATATTTTTTACTCCTGAATCCTAATTATAAGAGAGGAGGAACAAATTGGGTTTGTTTGCACCACCACGTAACACGTGTCCTGCTCCATTATTGGTATTAATTAATGCTATAAAGAATACAATTATTATATTTACTCTGATATACATATATTTAAAATCAAACTTCATCTGTAGGCACATTTAAACACTTCAGATGTCAAGAAGCCTGAAAGAGTCTGCTACCACTTTAAGCTCATCTCTTACTCTTTTCCATCGCCTTTCATTGGCTCCCACAATTAAAGTGTAGTACCTTCCTGCAAAAGGTCCATGTTGTTTGTTAGTTATATAACATATATACTGAACACTGATACGATACAAATACGGAGATAATCTTAAAAATGTAGGACATAAAAATATAAATATATATATTGTATAATTATAAATTATATGAATAGACAATAAAAATTTATGTGCATAAGTTATGTTTTAATTTTTTAACAGAAAGATATTTGGTTAAAAATGATTTGTTTTTTATTTTTATAATGAAAATTTATATAATAAGTTTGAGATGTTAAAAAATTAATGTATTTCTTATTTTTAAAATAATGTTAGAACTGTACTAAAATTATTAAAAATTCAATAAATATTTTTTGAATTGGATACTACACTAATACGTATCGTACTAGTGTCGTATCCGACATGGACACCCATTTAAAACACGTGTTCGAGTCTAGTCACAAATTGAGATAGTTGGTTACTTACCATTTCCTATAGCAATTGTTGCAATGGAGGCACTGGAGTAGTTTGGTGATGTAAGTATGTATTCAAAGGTATAGTAATGTTTTCCATCTATGGTTTTCTGCATTCACAAGTCAAAAATACTTGTTACTTCACTAAGACACATACTTCATACAAAAAAAACATTGTGAAAAAGTAAAGAAGAAACCTCCTCCATGCCATTTATTGTTGGTATTTGGTTTGGTGCAGCATATCTATGCTTCACCAAAAAGTATATGACCTGGTTAAGATACAAACTGGTAAGTGTAAAGCACACTACAGAGTTCAGAAAATAACATCAGAACACACTTTTGCAGCATCACCTCTTCCATAGGACCCAAATCTCTTATGTCTTTCTTCTCTGTTGGTATAAATCTCACCCTTACATTCTGTAACTGTAGGAGTTTGTCTTTGAATGCAGAATCATGAGCCAAGAAGTCAAATTCCTAGGGAGACGAGATACATTCAAACTTGTAGAAAATTAGTTTATATATAATGATTTTGTATGGTTGTGAATAGAGTTTGTGATAAGATTAACATGGTTCTTATTTCTCACCTTCCAATCTCTGGGATATACATAAGAATACCCATCTTCATAGTCCACAAAAGCTTGGTATCTGTCTGGTTTTTCTACGGAAGAAAGGGTAATGAAACTCCAAAATTTCAGAAGACCATGCTATGACTACTCTCTCAGTTTAGCATATGAACAAAGATCCTTTTGGTGAAGTGAAACTTAATAACACAAATTATTATCACATCAGCAAGTATGAATACCTCTAGCAAATGCCAAATTTGTCAGTTGTAAATTTGCAGTTAAAGCTCCAATTCCCAACAATAGTGGTCTTCTCTGGAAGTGGCCTGAAAATCATAAAAGACATTCAACAAGTCATTTCAAAATCCAGTACTACAGAAGATAATGTTCTGATTTTTCACCAAAAACAAAAAAAACTAGGAAATAGTTCAATTTTCTGAATGCAAGCTGTTTCAGTTCTACTTATATTACTGTCTCAGCCACAGTAAATTCATTTCAGAGCAAGATTTAATGAAGAATTGAAGATAGATTTATGGTTTTTGACTTGCAAGGACATTGAATTATTCCTTGTAAAGTGAAATTGATTTGAGGTCCCAGAGTGTTGATTATCATTGATTTTGGTGTGGTTGAAATTGACATAATCTGAAGCACTTTTGCACTAGGAAAGTGAGTTTAGGTGCTTACTTTCTCCAGTGGAGGTTGTCTCCAATGCACAAAAGGCAGTGTTGTTTGGAGATGAAGTTGCAGTGTTGCAAGGCAAATGGTTTGATTGTGGCAAGTTTAGCTGAAACAGTGGAAAGCAGGGTGCATGAACAGGAGTTGAGTACAGAGAAGAACATTGTGTTAGTGAAATAGAAAGAATTTGTGTGACAGACCTTAGGGGAGAAAGAGGGTGAAATCCAAGTGAAAGAGGAGGAAGAAAGTATCATAGTTGAAAGTGGTTTAGAGCTTCACTTCTGAGATAGTGTATGCTGTACCATAGAATTTAAGCCTTTTGATGTGGCTAGAAGCCTGTGACCATATATCACAACCAAACATTTTTCTCTTTTTCATTCAACATCTCATTGGATAATTCCACTTATGCCACAATGGGACAATTATTTATTGGGCATTTTTTATGCACCCCCATACATTTTTTTTTTTTCTGGATCTTCATAAATATGAAATTCTCATTTTTGTCATTTCCAAATTGTTCTATCCGAAGGTTAAAAGTGTTTCTAATTATGCAATCTAAAATTAATTTTTGGTTTTCAAATTAGACAATATCAAACTCATTCTTTCTAAAACAAATTTTTTAGATTCTGGAATCCGAAAGTTAGCTTTGGTTTCCAAATTATACAATATCAAAGTCATTCTTTCTAAGACAAATCTTTTTGGATTCCATAATCTGAAAATTAGCTTTCGGATTGCATAACTCAATCCATCATCTTAACTTCTTTTTCAACAATATTTATTATCGAGAAGAAAATTACCACCAACATCGAACTCCTCGCTAACAACCTTGATATCTCTCTCGCTGTCGCAACTTTCAACTTAGGACGCGACTTCAACCCCTACTCACCCATTTTTCGATGAAGAAGGTCACGTGGCTTTTGGATTGTAGATATTATGTAAATAAAAAGTTAAAATTTCAAATTATGTGATATAGAAACTTTTTAGATTGAGTAATTCATAAGAAATTTTGACTTAAGAATTATACAATCACAGAAGAAAAATTGAAAATTTTCATAATTGTGGGGTGTAGAAGAAATACATGGAGGTGCAAGAAAAAATGTCTTTATATGTTTAGAGTTAAGGTGGAGTGGGCTTGCTGAGAAGACTGTTACTTCCTGCACCTCCATATCTTCTTATGCTACTTCTATACACAACATGAAAATACATTTTTATCATTCTTGTGCCACCTCCATAGAATAACTTCCGGACTATGTAATCCGGAAACGTATTTGAAAAAATACTTCCGGATTATATAATCCGGAAGTTAAAAAAGACTTCTGAATTATGTAATCCAGAAAGTAATCATGCATCTCAAAAAAGGCTTCCGGATTATATAATCCAAAAACTAATTACAAATTTGAAAAATAACTTTCGGATTATGTAATCCAGAATACTACAGAGGGGTATTTTTGGAAATACGAAAATCTATGGAGGTGCGAGAAGAAGGTATGGAGGTGCAGGAAGAAGCAGCCTGCTGAGAAATGCTCATGATCACGAAGATGAGTTTAGGGCTTCTCAAAAAAATTGGGTGCTTCTATTTGCACCTCACCTTTTGTTTTCTCGCACGTACTGTCAATATTTTTCAGAGCTTTTGACAAAACTACCCCTTTTACAGTCAAGAGTATTTTTTTTTTATATAGAAGAAGAGAAAGAGTAGATAAAATGAGTGAAGGACCCAATCACTCATATAAATATATAGAGAGATGAATGTATATATAATCACAACTCTTATTAAATGTTACATTATTTGATTATTTTTTTCAAAATTCTAAATTTAACATGAATAATTATAATGATAAGATATCATAATTTAGTTGGAATTGAAAAAAATTACACAAGTTGGTCCTTTATTTAAATAGCATATCTATAATTGAAAATGAAACTAATACGTAAACATAGAAGAAAGTCCAACCTATTAATTTGAACACACATTTAAAAATATCATTAAAGTTTAAACCAGTAACTGTTGATACGTAAACACTTTTATATTATCAACTAATTTGAAATTATGGTTCGTAATAAAGTCAACCAATTTATCATTATTTATAATCGGACAACGATTTAAAATTATTTTACACATAACTTATTTTTCTCAGGAGAAAAAGTATTATGCAGTGACATTTGACCATCATTAGTTTTAAGATTACGTGAATGATTATGGTCGATGTAAAACTTTATTATATGTGTTGTTTATCATATAAGATTAATTCTCAAGTTTCATGGTAAATTAGAACAACACAGTCACTGAGAGATCAATTATTCATGCATGCACAAAGATTAATTTTGATGAATTAATTAAACCTTAGGGAATAACACGTACCAAGAAGATGAGTGGCTATCTCATGCATGCATGCAGTTACATGTGCATGAAATCACAGCCACAAATGTGTCAAAAGTGGAACCAGTTATTGGTATGAAGTCAGAAAAAAGTGATTCCATGCAGCAAGACCCTCTTCTTCCGTTGCATAACGTGATTCTGCACAGTATTACCGGGTACAATTGGACCGTTTCCTTAGCCTTTGGTTTTGTTATTTGAAGAGCAAACAAAGCTCACACAACACAATTTCATGCACACTCTTAACCAAACTAATAAGAAAGAAGCACACACTCACAACACAACACAACACAATTCCTTAGCTAATGGCAGTGTACAGAATTGCAATTGGGTCCCCCAGAGAGGCCAGCAATCCTGCTGCCATCAAAGCAGCAGTTGCTGAGTTCTTCTCAATGCTCATTTTTGTTTTTGCAGGGCAAGGCTCTGGCATGGCCTACAGTGAGTACCTTAACTATGTGTTTTGTTTTATCCTCTTTTTTGAATCTATCATTGTTGCTGTTATACATGGATAATATGTTATGTGCAGCATATTTTTTACTTTTATAATAATCATGTTACCTGACAACAATTTTGTCTGTTAAACTTTATAGTTGTCTGGAACGTTGTGGTTTTTTTTGCAGGGTTAAGTGGTTGTTTGGAAAGTGTTCTAGTGTATGGTTATTTTAGTTTTTTTATATGGGTTTGATATGTATGTATTGTTGGTGATAGAAAAAACTTTATAATTGACATGTTTTGTGTTTGATGGATTGTGAGGATTTTAGGATTGTATGGCATGTTTGGTGAGAAGTTGTTGTGGCAGGTAAACTTACAGGGAATGGACCTGCAACTCCTGATGGTCTTGTACTTGCATCATTGTCTCATGCATTTGGGCTATTTGTGGCGGTTTCTGTGGGGGCAAACATTTCTGGTGGCCATGTGAACCCTGCAGTCACATTTGGTGCTTTCATTGGAGGAAACATAACCCTCTTGAAAAGTATTCTCTATTGGATTGCACAGTTACTTGGTTCAGTTGTTGCTTGCTTTCTTCTCAACTACACTACTGGTGGAATGGTAAATCCAATCCTATTTCATTTTCACTTTAATCCAACAAATTGGTGACACTTTCCATGATCCAAATAGATAAGTGGATGCAAATCTCACCCAAATCAGTTTTATGAGGTTGAGTTAGACTTAAATTTCATTTCTTAATATGGTATTAGAACCATTTCGAACTTATCCTACCGATTATTTGTTGAACTTATCATACCATGAGCTATAATCATTCATAATATATAGTCTCACGCACGAGTTGGTAATCTCAGTATGAAAGAATTTGTTGAAAATCTCACATTAACTAGAGATTAAAACATTTCATAATATATAAATGGATTCAAACCTTATCTTATAAATCAGTTTTATGAGATTGAGCTAAACTTAAAACTTTTTAATAATAGTATTGATTGTGTTGTGCAGGAAACAACAGGTTTTTCTCTGTCATCTGGGGTGTCAGTGTGGAATGCACTAGTTTTTGAGATTGTGATGACTTTTGGTCTGGTGTACACAGTTTATGCCACAGCAGTGGATCCAAAGAGGGGGAATGTGGGTGTTGTGGCCCCATTAGCAATTGGGCTTGTTGTGGGTGCCAACATCTTGGTTGGTGGGGCTTTTGATGGAGCATCAATGAACCCAGCAGTTTCCTTTGGGCCAGCCCTGGTTAGCTGGTCATGGACCCATCACTGGGTCTATTGGTTTGGCCCATTCATTGGTTCAGCTGCTGCTGCCATTCTCTATGATAACATCTTCATTGGTGATGATGGTCATGAACCCCTTGCAAGTAGTGATTTCTAGATTTTTCTTTTACTTCTATTTGAAGAAATAATTTTGCTTAGAATGTTTGTAGAAAACGAAATCACAAGACTCAAATTCAATCTTGTAGTTATACACTTCAAATTCTTGTGTGGATGAAAAGGACATTCCTCTGACAAAAGGGCCAAGTAGTTTCTTCACAAAATTTTAACCAAATTAAAAACGATGGAAAATTACTTGCATTCCTTTGAATCTGCAATTACTTCTCATGCACGTCTTGTAACTATTCTTAATCTCTTTCAAATTGACGATTAAAGTATGTTTAGCCTTCTCAAAATGATGATTAAATAATTTGGAACACATTAATCAATTAACAAAAATAATTATGATTCACCTTACACTGCGTGTCTCTTGCCATATGACAGGATAACCTTAAATTCTTGTACGAGAACATTTTACTCATGAAAATGTTTTATAAAGAACAGTATCCAAAGACTAATATCCTAAAAATATAAATATGAAATAAAATAAAGTAGGTTATTATTACAATATTTATCGTATTGGTATACCGAGTATTTTCCTTAAACATTGAAAAACTTTTTTTTTAAGTGTACTTTCCGATTAATAGTCGAAATCCGATCACGAGAAGTGAAAGATCAAGGAAGAAAACATGGTCACAAACAAAAGAAATTACCAAGTCAATAAGAAATGTTAATGTCTCAACCCCCACTACAAGAAAATCATGAAATAGAAACCCATTTTTAGAGACTAAAATAATTAGTTACAATAGTAACTAAATTAGAAACCATTTTAGAAACTAAAAAAAAAATAGTTTCTAAATTAGTTTCTATTATTGTTAAATAGTTTCTAAATTGGTATCTAATTAGCAATCAAAATTTTTGCTACCAATTTTAGAAACTAAATAATTGGTAGTTAAAACCTTGGTTGCTAATTAGATACCAATTTAGAAACTATTTAACAATAATAGAAACTAAATTAGAAACCAAACTTTTGTTTAGTTTCAAAAATGGTTTTTAATTTAGTTACTATTGCAACTAATTATTTTGGTCTCTAAAAATTGGTTTCTATTTCATGATTTTCTTGTAGTGCCATGTAAAAAACAAAATATAATATATTTATTATAAGTGACTATTTTTCTTTTAAAAAGAATAAAGATATATATGTTGTTGAATTGTTTGATAAGAATGAGCCCCTTTACAAGAACAACAGAATATAATATGTTTATTATGAGTGACTAAAAAAGAAAAGGTTGAAAAGAATAAAAATATATATATGTTGTTGAATTGTTTGATAAGAATGAGCAATTTGTGTTTGTCATATGATGTTGTAGATTCTAGAAAGCAGAGAGGCTCCTAAATTCACCAGACTTGTCTTGTTTGACCATATCTGTCATTATTAATTTGGTTTCAAATGCCACAGAGAAGCTCAGAATTTTTTAGTTGTGTAATTTTTACCTTCTTGAAAACCATTGACAGAAAAAGAAAATAAGCTTTATCTGAGGTTGTGGAATAAGCACATCCACACTATTTATCTTGCTCAAATCCAATTCAGTCTTATCAATTAAGACACTGAAATAGCACATAACATTAAACGCATAGGTTGACCCTTAGAACTGAATTCAACCCAAAATAAACACCAAGACAAGACCAACAGATAGATATGCATTAGACTGGAAGATAGAACTATGCATAAATATCCACATTTCATAGCAGTGACAAAACATCAGTTCTGAGTTTTCTAACCTCATAGCCACCTACCCTTTCCATTCTCATCAACTGTTGAAACATCAGTGACTCATGGAGGATTTGTTTAGCAATCTGCCAGATGAAGTTCTAAGGTCCATAGTTTCTTTTCTGCCAAATGAATCAACACTAGAAACCAGCCTCATATCTACCAGGTGGAGAGACTTGTGGAACCAAGTCCTTGTTAGGCATGGAACCACACAAGATGTAGCTGGTGTTGTTGCTGCCTTTCTGGCTCGTTTTGAAGAGCTTGATCCACTCAAATATCCACGCAAGCTTCAATTTCACTTTGCTAAAGACTCTGCACTCTTTGCATCCATTGCAACCAACAGCAAGCTTCTTCTTGACTTCCCTGCTGGGAACAAACACCTTGAGAGGAAGTATGAACTGCAGTTCATGCTCAACAAGGATAATATCATCACACACCACACTTTCTTGGTCAAAACACTCTATTTGAAATCAGTGAGTCACTTGACAAGTTTGGTGGCTTCCTCAATCGTTTCAAGTTTGGAGCATCTTGAGAAGTTGGTAATTGTTGAGTGCACTGGATTGCAGTCTTTATTCATTGAGTCTGAATCAAAGCTTCACATGTTAACCATATTAGACTGCCCCCAATTGAAGTTTCTCCATCTTAGAACTTCCAAGCTTAAAAATTTCAGATATAGTGGACCACTTCCAAGGATTTGGCCAGAATCTCATTTCAATCTCAGGTATGCCATGCTTGATTTCAGACAAGGACCAAGCTTTTCTGACTTGAAGGCTCAAGATTTCAACCAGACTCTTTTAACAATAAAAAACTGTGAAACTCTCAGTTTGTGTGAGTGGACTTTTGAGGTATGCACATGTTCTTTCTACTATTTTCCATCAACTATTGCTGGTTTAGTGTAATTATTTGTAAGGTGTTATGTTATTAGGTTGTTCTTGTTTATTTGTAAATGGATTGAATCACCTCTCTAGTTCATTTGTATATATTGTTCATGGTTGATAAAAAAAATCAAATAAAGTGCAGAACAGTGGAAATTTTTCCTTTCATTACAGTGATTTATGAATAGAACAGTTCATGATTATACCAAATCTTGAGTATACACAACCTATAACTCCGAAAGTTTTTCTTTTTCTTGCAGACATTGATTTGGCCATCGATTTCTGCAAGTGGGAACTTCATATTCTATAAGATAAGAGAGCTATGGTGGATTCACAATCATAAGGCTGAAAACAGCATCAACTCCTTAGTCTGTTTTCTGCAATTATGCCCTGCCTTGGAGCAACTTTTTGTGATGGTACCATTGAAATCAATTGATGTTCTTGTTTTGGTATAGTCTAAACTTCAATTGGTGACTCTTTTTCTTTATCACTGTTTGAATGTAGAATGATTCTACAAGTTATTCAACTCCAGAGACCAGATCAAGTTTAATAAGAGGAACTAAATGTACAAAATTGGAGCATCTAAGAGGGATAAAGTTCATGGGATTTACAAATAGTGATGATGAAATTTCAGTGGCAAAAACATTAATTGAGCTAATCAGAGAAGACCCTCCAAAGATAGAGACATCAGATGGAAGTTGCTTTGATACTTTAACTATGGAAAATCATATGAAAAGTCAGTTCCAAAGGTTGGCTTAGCTTGAAGAAAATAGATGATGATAAATACATACATAATATACATATATATACATACATAATATATATATATATATGTATATATTTCTTTTGTTCTTTCTTGCTTTGTCTCTATATATAATAAAATTGTCATTCTTCTATCTTGTGGTAATAATTAACTAATAACTAACTGAGCATTCAAAATAAAAAAAATTAAATAGTTAAATCAATAAAAATAATTAAAAGCTGATTAAATTAAAACCTCAACAAACAGCATACTTTTGAGTGTGGAAATGTTGTTTTGTCAGATTTTACTAGGAAGATTAAACCAAACAATTGCATATTATAATTACATATATTTTAATTAATTAATATTTATTGTTATATCATAACATTTAATAGCTATATTCTATGGCCCATAGTATTCTGCACCCACGTGGTGTGAAACTGTACTCTATGTAGATGGTGAAATGTTAAAAATATCTCTGATACAGATTGATAAAGCAACTCTATTTTGAATAATAATTTAAATGTATTTTGAAATGTAAAATCGAAAATATATTATTCTGTTTCAAAATATATTAATACATTCATAAATATATTTTTAAATTTAAAAATTTATTAATATATTTTTAAATTTAAAAAATTATTAATATATTTTTAAATTAAAAAATATATTAATAAATTTTCACATTCATTTTCTAGATCCAAAATACATGGAATGCATGAATATAAAGGAGTGCAGGATGTAATAGCCTATTGTATGAGGGTGTTTCTCTCTGCACCCCAACAAATGGTTTTCAGCACCCATTATTTTCAGAAAAAACCATTTTATTCATTTTAAAAATGACTTTCAAATTATTTTTTCTGAAATATTTTTGAAATATACTTTCTGGAACACAATTTATGATTTCTGGATTTAACATTCTGAAAATTAAAAAAATGTGTTCTGAAAAGAATATTTTGAAATGGTTTTTTATCTTCCATATTTCCTATTCTGGAAACACTTTTTTGCTTACAGAATCCTATTTCGAAATCACCCAAAATTATTCTTGGTATTTCAAAAAATGTAAGGGTGCAGGAAGAGAAATGTAGGGGTGCGGGAAGAAATACCCATGATTAGTAAAGGCCCAGACAAGTAACTCCTGGGCTTTCGAAGCCCAAAAGAACAAAAACCTGGTTCAATATACCATCCGAGTTTACGGCGTCGTTTGCCGCGTCTTCCACAAAACCCTTTTGTTTGTGATTCTGTATTGAGGGTTTGAGAGTGGAGTTGCAGCCATAAGTGGGGCTGTTGAAATGGTTCTATCAAACAGGAAACTGAAGCTTAAGCTCAGAGCTAAATTGCTCCAACAAGAAAATCATACCCACCAAGTTCCTTCATCTTCCAACTCTCTCAAAACCCTTTTGGACGCTGCCACCCACACACCCAGATTGTCCAAGCGAGACAAACTCCGAAAGCTTCGATCTTCCGAACACCCTCCAAAGGAACCCAACAAGGAAACTGAAACTGAACCAAAGGGTTCCGCCAATAAGAAAAGCAAGAAGAGAAAGAGGAAGGTAGAGGACGATGACGTGGCAAATGGGGCTCCCGATACCACACCACAGAACAACAGCACGAAGAAGAAGAAGAAGAAGAAGCTGAAGAAGAACAAGAAGAAAAAACCCAAAACCGCGGAAGAGAATGGTTCTAATGGTGCAGGGGAAACGCCAGAGGCTACAGAGTTAACCAAGACCAATACAACTACCAGGTTATTATAAAATTATTGCATTATGAATAGCACTGTTTCATGTGAGTGAGATTTTTGTTTTTTAATGTTTGTGTTGTGTGATGTGTATTCAGTCAAGACAATGTTGATGTCCCTACAAAGGTTTATGTTGGAGGAATTCCTTATTATTCAACCGAGGATGATATTCGAAGTTATTTTGAAAGCTGTGGCACCATAACTGAAGTTGATTGCATGTATTTTCCTGAAACTGGCAAGTTTAGAGGAATTGCCATTATTAGTTTTAAGGTGAGTGACGAATAATGCACCATTCTTTTCTTCATTTTTCTTAATTTTACTTTCACACTGCCATTATTAGTTTTGGTATTCTTCAATTCCTTATATGGTGGGATTGATTGCAACCTACGAGGCTCCGACAGCCTACTAAATGGTGTGTCCGTATCTATGATTATAAAATTAAAGAACAAATCATTTTGAATCACCATGAGAAATATCACACAAAATACTTGTGCAAATAGATCTTTATTGTCAATTTATATAATTCATAGTTATATAATATATAGATCAGTGTCTCTAGTATTGGTGTTTGTGCTACATAGATTGCAAAAGATCCCTTGACATTTGTCTTCTTCACACTATACTAGCATGATTTTTCTTCCATCACTAGATTTGTTGTTTCTTAAGTTTATACTTCACTATAACTTACTCGCATTTTTGTGGCATTGTTCCTGCAGACCGAAGCAGCAGCTAAACGGGCATTGGCTCTTGATGGAGCTGACATGTTAGTAACACTGGCAGTTTTCTTTCTTGCTTACATGATTTACTGTTTTTTAAGCATTTCTCATGAAACACTAATTGTAACAGGGGAGGACTCTTTCTTAAAATCCAACCATATAAAACAAAGCGAGCCAACAAAGCACCGGATTTTGCTCCAGAAATTTTGGAGGGGTACAATAGATTATATGTTGGGAATTTGAAATGGGATATAACAGAGGAAGAACTGAGGAAATTCTTCAGTAATTGTGAGATAACGTCCATACGATTTGGTATGGATAAGGAGACGGGACAGTTTCGAGGGTATGCTCATGTGGATTTCAGTGATAGTCAGTCACTGAAAAGAGCACTTACATTGGACCAAATTGATTTGTCTGAGAGACCTGTCAGGATAAGTTGTGCAGTTCCTCTGAAGAAAAAACCAGGAACTCATAAAAGCTCCCCAGTTGATGGAGCTGATAATGGTGATAAATCAACTTCCTTAGGAAGTGGCAAGATGAATGGAGCTGATGGTGATAAATCAAGTTCCACAGTAAGTGGCAAGATGAAGAGGAGGACGTGCTATGAATGTGGTGAGAAAGGTCATGGTTTTTCGGATTGCCCTAAGAAACAAACAGGTGCTGCAACTACAACATAAACTCTAAACTAAAAAAGGGTCACTGTTATAGTTTCTTCTCGTAGACAGTTTGATTGTAGTTTATAGAATACAATAGTGCTGCATTCATAGTTGATCTGGTTTGATTGTAATTTATAGAACACAATAGTGCTGCATTCATAGTTGATCTGGTTTTTTCAGTTTCCTACTTCCCCTTTTCAATTTTTATCATTATTTTCCCATCTTGAAATGAAAATTCTGTGTTTATTGTTGTAAGCAAAGGAAAGTAGGAGAAGATAAAAAAGTTACAAACAGTTCAAAAAACTGTTCACCGATAGATAGACAATTTGATGCGAATCAATAGCAAATTCAAGCTTTCTTTATCCTGGTTGTATTCCTCATACTTAGATTTGTCTCCATTTGTGTGTAAATCTTATCCTTGACTAGCTTTTGCTCATTATTTCTGAGAGTTGTACTTGTAAGGAAGATGAAAATTTTATAAACCGATCAGAACTGAAGCACAGAACGTGGAGGTGATAAGCCATTCATTCAGAGAGAGAAAATCGACAGAGTGGAAGTTAGAATGGAAAACATGATTGATATTTTTTTGTAATAAATATAATTTGTAGCTTCCATTAGAATTCAGTTCATGACACGATTTGTAACTAAAATTAGTTTTACACCAAAGGGTATTGCAATTATAAGAATTGTTTCCTTCTTTTCTGCATGGTCAACTTGCCTATTGCAACTTGGTATATGTTTGAGAAAACTTAATTCAGATAAAACTGTAATTGGAATATTATGCTGAAATCTGCTAGAGATACCTATTTTATGTTGCTGCCCTGCATCATCAGCTGCCTTAATGTTTGCAGAACGTAGCAATGATTGAAAGCAGAAATATCCAAATTGCACTTTCTACATTTGAAAGGTTCTATGATTCATTTCACACATATTGAAGTCTAATACAATACAAGGTTGAAACCATAAAAGGATTCTCATTTGGGCAGAAGAGATCAATGTCCCCATTCTCTGCGGGTTGGATCTAACACTGTTTAATGAGAATGAAAATAGAAAGAAATGGAATTAAGTGGCAAAGAATGAAGAGGAAGAAAATAGATAAAAAAAGATAGAGATATTTATTCTGTAATAGGCAAAACTAGTTAGAGAGCTAGCATTGGCTGGTAGCAGAAAGTTATCAGCAGTTAGTTCATTACATCATAAATGTTCAGTAAAAGTATATGTTAAAGTAACAATGTATGTAATTTTTTAATATAAATTTCCTTTTAATATTAAAAATATAAGTTTGAGGTGTTTTGAACTTTTGTATTTAAATTTACTTTTTCACTGATGAATTTTTTAATATTATATTATATCTTAAAATGTTTTCAATTAAGTTTAAAAGTAAGTAAAAAAAAATGTATACTTTAGTATATGTAACATTTTTTTGAGTGTATTGGTTAAAAATAAATTAGAATCTGACTATCATGAAGTAAGAAAATTATAATCATACAAAGAAAATTTGATTAGTCAAGTTTGGATAGCTAACAAAGATTTGTTCCCTAAATTCTCCTTGCTTCTTTGTAAGGAATCTGCTCCAAGCATTTCAGGAATTAATGACTACAAGATTGAGAAAACTGATTAGATAGTTGATTAATCTAATAAAAGAGATTGTCTCAGTACATACTTTCTTGTGATGCCATCATCACCACCTCACACATACGAATTAGTGAGATAAATGTAGCAGAAACACTGATACGATATAATTATTGACACAGAAATACGGATAATTTCTGATATATGAATAATTTCTAAAATATAAAACACTTGTTCAATATGTTTCCATTTAAAAAATTGTGTCTTAGACTCCTAGAGGGGGCCTCCCTCCAAGTTCCAGTTCTACAGAGTACCTTAAAAGAAAGTTATCAAAGCAATTATTATGCCTCCTGCTTCAATGCCTGACAATGATTCTGTGTTTGACAAGCAACTGCAGGGACATAAGAATCAACATTCTGCCATGCCAAAGACATATCATTCATTATTACACTTGAAAGATTTCAAATGAAGAATCAAAATATGAGTGAAGTCCTTGAAAAACTTACCTGATCATCATTTTTTACAATCAATTGGTTACCTGTATTGTATGCTTTCATTCAGAGAAAAATATGCAGAAAATTAATGAACAGCTTACCAAACATCTTCTCTTTCATAATAACAAATAACACACTCCTCACTCTCCTCCATGCATTTTGCTCTGTCTGCATTCTGCACTGATATTGGAACGTAGTGGTTCCACACAGTGGCCCTGTAGCCTGTTATGTGCATTGAAGGGCTCAATGCAAATGCCACAAAGTTTCTTCATTTGTTTCCAATTTATTCCCTATCACACGTAAGCTCTCATCATTCATCTCTCACCACCACCTGCTTTCAAATTCGCTTTCTGCCACTGTACCCTTTTGATTCACACGCCACTTCAGCTTCAGAGAAGAGAGAAACACCTTCAGACATAGCGTGACCAAGTGGTTTTCCTATAGAGAGATTATACTGCATAATACTAACTTTTGAGTCTTAATATTTGTTAAGAAAATCTTAACAATTTTTTCTTTTTCTCTAGATACAAATGATACTTGTAGAAGCAATAAACAAAGGAGAAACATAGAGAAAATTGTAGAAGCAATAAACAAAGGAAAAACATAGAGAAAATAGATATTTTTTTGTCTAATAAATAGAACTATCTAAAAGTTTCTTACACCATTGGAAAGAAGATATAATTTGGTCCCTTTTACTTTGTGCTTGGGAGAAAAATCAATAGCTCCTTTTGTTTTGGACTGCAAATTCCTTAATTAATCATGGTCTTTCTCTTTACAAATCAAATGGAACAAATATTATTATTTGACGAATTACAATACTCTCATAAGTTATGGGCTAAAACAACACAGTCAAAATCAGAGATTGCCTTCAAACTTCATTACAAGGTTTTGTCAGGCATAATAAACTGTTTTTTTATTGGTGCAATTTCTTTTTTCAAATAGATGAAATGGGACTGATTATAAAAAAAATATATAACCTATGAGATGAAGTTGTGTTAACCAAACATAATTTTACCATTTTTTTTAACTAAAATTGTGTTAACGTAACACAACTTTCCTCGTCATAAATTGTGTCACATTAATACTATTCGTAATTTTTATAAAATGGGTCTGAGTGATTTTAAAAATCTACACCAATACTTTATAATAAACCCCTTATTTGACATATGTTTCACCAACAAGGAAAGTTGCTTACATAGTTATTCTAATGATAAGACTTCATTAATCTATTTGATCAAATCCTCAAATTTTTGGTTACTTAATTTACTTGGCAAAGTGAAGGCACGTACGAAATGATGCTTACAGATTCAAAATATTTTATTGATTTTTTTTCCTTCTTGGAAACTGTGACATTTTTTTGTGTGTTTTGAGAATTATCTAGAGTTAAACATCGACAGTTTCCTTATCTTCACCGCCATTGAGTTACTCAACATCATGGTTGAAGAATGCCTTGCCGTTTGATCAGTTACTAGTAGTGGTTTGAGGTTCATTGTTTTCACCAGTGTTTTAAATTTTCAATGCAAAGGAACAGTGAGTTAGCCATTTTTATAATTTTGTTTTGTGCACGAAGTTCCTCAATTCTCACTGGTTTCCGCACAATCTGCATGGTTGCCGAAACTTGTCCATTTTTTTCCCCTGAAAGCAGTGCGATGGTTTCACGGGACAACTTTTGGCTTCATATGAATAAAATGAAAAATTTGTCCTAAGCTCACTTTGGTCCGTGACCAAGTACCATGATTGATATTTCATATTCATAAGCTCCATTTGACCCTTAGCTTGCAACTATAGCACTAGCATCTCTTTAATATTATAAGCTCTTATAGACGATATCTAGTTAAAAATAAAACAATTTTTCTTTTCTATATATTATATGTTAACACTCAAATCGTTTCACTTGAGTTTGAGAATAAATGTATTACCAGATTGTTGACATGATCGAAAGGTCGAATGACTCTTCTAATTTAAACACAGATTGTAAAATTTATAATTAATTATAATTAAGCGTGTTTAATAGTAAAACATAGGGTTCTCTGGATTCTTGATCAGGCTCATATCAGCTTTGGTTCATTAAAAAAATATAAATATCAAATGAGATTTAGTGTTAAAGGTAACTTTTTTACTCTTAACTCACCTGTACCTTGTACTCAAACTAACTTGTTGATCGTTAGAGTGTCTTTGCAAGTTCCCCACTCATCTCGATGAAAAGAAGAATCATTCTGAGAACATCGCGCCTGAAGACAGAAAAACAAAAACAGAAGTATAATCTCAAACAAGAGGTTTGGCATGTTGCCGTGAAGTATATGCAATTGCATGGCATGCCACTTGGTGTGGGAACATGAAAGCTCATTATTAGCCAAATGCAAACAAGAGACACTTTCCCTCATGCTGGCCCATTTCACTATAAATGCCAACAATCTCCTGAATTTAGAGCACAATTCAACACACCCATCTTCCCATTTCAGATAATAGTACAATACCTTCTCATTCTGCACTCACAAACTTTGGCTTTCACTACCTCCATTTGCTGCTTTCTGCTTCTATTCATTAAGGGAAAAATGCTAGAAAGAGAAGCAGGTTTTGAGAGCTCCAAAATCTGCACTGAACCAAAACATCAAGCAACTGAGCTCAGAGTTCCAGTAATATACTACCTTTCCCGAAATGGCCAGCTTGAACATCCACATCTCATGGAGGTTCCAATCTCTTCTCCACGAGGAGTTCTATGTGTCAAAGGTAAATGCTACAGTACTGTAATGGAAAATAGAGATGCTAGCTACTGAATTTGAGTTATGCCCAGATAAAATTCACTGTTTCTCTTGTATGTTCACCCTGTCTTTCTGATCAGATGTGATAGATAGATTGAGTTTTCTCCGGGGACAAGGCATGACCAACATGTATTCTTGGTCTACAAAAAGGTATCTTTATTCTTTCTCTTCAGACCCAATTGCTTCACGTGTGTGTTATGATTAGATAGTTCTATTCTAAACCATAGTAGAACATAGAACATGGTATAAAGACATTATGCTAACGAGATCTTTCATTGTAGGAGTTACAAAAACGGGTTTGTGTGGCAAGATTTGTCTGAGAATGATTTGATTTACCCAAGTAGTGGTCATGAGTATGTTCTCAAAGGGACACAGATGATAGAAGCTTCTCTGAGCTTTCGATCCTGTGAGACAATATCGACATCAAGCTCCAAGAGTTCGACAGAAGCAAACAACTCTAGCATGGATGCAGATTCCCCTGCAACCATAAAGGGGAGAAGCCAATCATTGAACTCGTGTGATTACAAGTTTTATAAGGCAAAAACGTGCGAGGAGTTTGCAGGGAAAGGCACCAATGCATCAACTCAGACTGAGGAGAAGCGTAGGGAAAGGATAAAACGGGAGAAAGTTGAAGAGTGTGAAGGAAATGAAGGGTCTTCATCACGGTTTTCTAGTTCTAGTTTTGGTGCGTTGGAAGGGTCTTTGGAGGGTTACGGATCAGCAGATATCAGAAACCAGAGGGTTGAGAATGAACGTCCAAGTGGGAGGATCAAGGCTTCAGAAGTTCTCATGCAGTTCATCAGGTGTGGATGATGTCAAAGGTTCATGAATATTGTAGCTTGTAGTTACAAAAGAGGAACTATTGATCACTCTCTATGATATGATTATGCAGCTTTTATTCAGTTAGAAATGGAACAATAACTTGAGAGTTACATCTATCCCTTGTGTTGTCCTTTTAATCAAATTAGACATGTGATGAGATGAATTATTGCTCCTTGTATCTTTGTTGGCACCAAGTATTACTCCATGACCATTTGTCTAGAACAAAATTTGTTGGATTTGGTTGAAGCCAATACCCCGATGGAAAAATACTTAATCCAAGTCTTTTTGGTCTATCTGCTTTGGCTTTATTACTGTTGAAGGTAGTAAAGGAAGGGTTGGGTTGTGTAACTAAAACATCATTAGAAAGAAAACTTGTGAACTTGCAGTGAGATGTGGGTTTACAGCCCCACATTGAGAAGAATGAGTTGAGTTTACTTTAAAAAATAATTCTAAATTGTTTTAACTCCTTATGGTTTTGAATATCAGACACGTCACTAATATTATGACTAAAAAATTAGAATTAGATACTGTCATACGATAAGGCGTTCAGTGACATGCATGTTCAAAACGTGGCAAATCTATGAAATAAATATTGCTAAAAATATTAAATGGGACACTATTTTGCATAGATACGTCATGTATAATTTCAATTTTATTTCCTTTGAAAAGAGTAAAATCTGAAAATTTTAATAAGTGTATTCATTATTAATTTAAATTAAATAAGATCATTAAATATTGTAATTGAAATTAATGGTTTATTTACTTTTAATAAATCACTTAAAAATTAATATAAAGCCCGTCTAGCTCAGTTGGTAGAGCGCAAGGCTCTTAACCTTGTGGTCGTGGGTTCGAGCCCCACGGTGGGCGTTTTTTTTTATATTTATTTCTCAACTTCTATTCTGCGCAATGTGGGACTAATACTCATTCTTTAACAAAGTATTCAATTTGGCTCACAAAGGAAAAAAAAAACTAAATGAATTAATTGTTTTTTTCTGCTACATGAATTATCTATAAAAGGGTTGGTGTTGTAGCATATATGATTTTTTATATCAAGTGGATTAAAAGCAAATACTGTGTTTTCAATATCTTCCTCTCATCTCTTTCTTGTTGTGTCCCTATTTTGAAAGTTCCACTCAAATCTCTTTTCTTTTAAAACCAATTCTCTTACCATTAAAAGGTATCACAGTTTAGTTCAATGGATTTACCACATTCAAATCACAATTTTGTTTGTTTTTAAAAAAAGTACAATCTATGGCAAAATATATATTATTTAAAAAAATTCAAATTACAATCTGTTTATAATAATTTATTGATATTTTAAAAAAATCAATTTCTTATTAATATAAAAGGAAAATGATATTTATCCTTATACTTTAAATACTATATATAATAAGTGAGTTTATTCAGTGTTTCATTAAAAAGCGTGATGATCTTAAATGAATTTGTACAGGTATGTAAACTCTAAAGACAGTGACGAATATGTGAAAACAGAAATGGTCCAACAATTGTAGTAAATGAAAATGATATTTTGGAATGAATAATGGAGAGAAAATGGCAATTGGTAGAACAACCAGAGAAAGAAATTGAAGAGGAAATTTTTAGTGTAGTGATTGTGACAATAAAAAAAAATTTAGGAGAAATGTTGACATATTTTATTTTCAGTTCTTATATTTAAAAATTACCACTAGCTAAAGTGATTTAAAAAGTAAAAAAAAAATTAAAAAAAATAATTGAAAGACCACAGACGAGGAAGTTTTGAATTGTTCATGACATGTCGATTTATGAGAGCGGTCTCATCTCATTGAACTATTTTAATTTCTTTTTATAGTTTTTTTTTTTTTTTTTTTTTTTTTTTTTTTTACATTCTCTGATTCCCTTCACTCCACCTATATATACATATATAGATATTACACTCACGTATTCTGCTTCCTTTTTTTTTTCTTTCATCCTTCATCCATATGCTTTACTACTTCATTCATTCATTCATTCAACTTTTCTTACTGGGAAATTTGCACACACACAAACACTTTGATTCTTGTTTGGAGGGGTTGAAATCTGTGTGGTGATTAATGGGTTTTGTTCCCCTTTTCTGATTTTGGTGTTATTTTGTGTTGTGAACAAACACTGAATGGGTTCCATCAGAGGAATCAAGAAAAGGAAGAAGGCTGATAACAAAGATGGCCAAGATGCCTCTGCCACCCCATTCGATTGGTGGCATCATTTCTCCCTCAGAATTTCAGGTACACTGCAATATCCTTTCTTCTGATTGGACATGTGTGTGTGATATTCTTTTACTTGCTTGTTGTTGTATATCAAAAAGGGTAGTTATTATTATTATGATTATCTAATGTAGGGCAAAAAGTTATGTGCTTTTTGGTAATGGGTAGGATTATAATGATTCAAGATTTGTTCTTCAAGCTTAATTCGTTAATATCTTTGTTTGCTTGACTTTCGTATTCATGTTGCTCTTATGGGACATACATCTTTGCTGAATTGCTTGATAAAGAAAGTGACCCCATGCCTTTGACCAAAATGTGTTTCTGACTAGGAATTTATTTCTTACTTAGGAACTTTAGTAGACTTCGGTTGTTATAATTTTGTTGAATCCTGATTGGTTATTGTATATCTGTTTGGCTAGTTGTTATTCTGTACCTTAACCTTCCAAATTGTGAAACTTCTACCACATAATTAGACCATTGGTGGGATTTTGTAGGTAAACACTGTGATTATTTTTGTTATCTTTACTTGCTGCAGTTTTCAGTTACATAACAATCTGGGTATGTTATGCATTGTTTTCACGTGAATTGTGCAGCTTCTTTATCTTGTTATGCATTGATGTCAGTCAACACTCATTTTGACTTTCAACCCGTTTCAAAAGATCTTTCTTCCTTTAATTTAGCTTTTCGTCTCTTAGCAATGTCTGCTTTTCGTCTCTTAGCAATGTCAGTCACATAATTTGCAATCTCATCTTTATACTAACTAATAATCAGATGCATGCACGGTGAGATTACTCAAGCCTGTTGTTAACATGGTACTTTCCAACTAATAAAACTATTTATGAAATATATTTTTTTCATGTGCCTTATTAAATTGATTGAAGATGACAAAGGTATATAGATTCTGTGGAACTTCTTTTGTTAAATGTGAGATGAACTCTGAATAAATATTAGACTGGTGTGGATGGTATAGTAAAAGATTCAATTTTATGTGTTCAAAACCTTATAATCTGATTGACAGCAGAAGAGATTTTGAAAGAAAATAAAATCTGAAAAGCAGAGGCATGAACCCTTTTTAAGTTTTTTTGAGTTGAACCCCTTCAGTCAATTCCTTACTATACTGATTTTCTTAATCAAAATTCTGTCACATATAGCCATTAGGTTGTTCATAGTTTGTGACATTTGTGTTTTGTGACTTGAGTAGATTTCCTTGTATCAGAAAAGAAGGATTTTTCTGACAGCTTTCAGAGAAACTGACCTCAAACCATCCCAGTTACATAGAATTTGCACATATATTTCTAATTTGATTGTCCCTGTTATATAAAGAAGATTGTTTCTGCCATTGCTTCTCCTGGCATGTGGGCTAACTTCCTTTCATGTTATTTAACATGCTAAACTTACTCGTAATATATTATTGTGAAATTCAACACCCATCTTCATGATATGCTCATGCTTTATTTACCAATTTTAGGACCTTTGGCCCAATCTAAAAACATAGAGAAATTTGAGTCAGTTTTCAAGATCTCAAGGAAGACCTTCAACTATATATGTTTTCTTGTGGGAGAAGACCTGCTGGCCAGAGCCTCAAATTTTGTTGATTTAAATGGCAAACGTTTGTCTCTAAATGACCAAGTGGCTATAGCTCTTAGAAGGCTCAGCTCTGGTGAGTCATTGTCAACCATTGGCGACTCATTTCGGATGAATCAGTCCACTGTTTCCCAAGTAACATGGAAGTTTGTGGAAGCCATGGAAGAAAGAGGACTCCACCATCTTAGCTGGTCTTCAACTGAAACGGAAATGGAAGAGATAAAGTCTAAGTTTGAGAAGATAAGGGGTCTTTATAATTGTTGTGGTGCCATTGACAGCACACACATAATGATGACTCTGCCCTCTGTGGATGCTTTGAATAGTGTGTGGCTTGATCGTGACAAGAATTGCAGCATGGTCTTGCAAGCCATTGTGGATCCGGATCTGAGATTCCGTGACATAGTTACTGGATGGCCAGGAAGTATGAGTGATGAGCAAGTGCTTAGAAGTTCTTCTTTTTTCAAACTTGGGGAAGAAGGGCAAAGATTGAATGGTGGTAAGAAAGCACTTCCAGAGGGAACACTGGTAAGGGAATACATTATAGGGGACACAGGCTTCCCCCTTTTGCCATGGCTTCTCACACCTTACCAAGGTAAAGGACTCTCAAATGTTCAAGTTGAGTTTAACAAAAGGGTTGTTGAAACTCAAATGTTGGCCAAGAAAGCATTGGCTAGGCTGAAGGAGATGTGGAGGATAATCCAAGGTGTGATGTGGAAACCAGACAAGCACAAGTT
Organism: Phaseolus vulgaris; assembly: GCF_051622355.1. NCBI lineage: Eukaryota > Viridiplantae > Streptophyta > Magnoliopsida > Fabales > Fabaceae > Phaseolus > Phaseolus vulgaris. The sequence goes on from NC_143504.1 coordinate 1,161,682, forward strand.
ACCAAGAATTATTCTTGTCTGCTGCATACTGCATAATATAGTTATTGACATGGAGGATGAAGTATTGGAAGCTATGCCCTCTTGCCACCAGCATGATTCCAGATATCAAGACCAAACTTGTGAATTTGTGGACAACACTGCCAACACTGTGAGAGAGAAGCTATCTCTCTACTTATCTGGGAAGCTGGATACTTGAAAGATCATTTCTTAGGATTGTTACAATTGAATTGGAATTATATAAAGATAGATTTATATTACCATCTTCATGTTATTGGTTGACAAGACAACTGACTTAGACACAAATAATTTTTAGCTGCCTCTGCTCTGCATCAGTATCTGCTAAAGGAGGAATATACTAATTCTAATTCTGGTTGAATGAGCTATTTTTCTTGGTAGTTCATTACCTCTTTTGAAAACAAGAAGGAGTTAACTATGGCTTTGGTTGCTCCTTTCTTCATTTTTTTGGTCTTAGAGACATCAATCTTCTACAACTTTGGTGAGTTGACTACAACTCTAATGACACAAATTATGCAAGTTTTCTACTTGCAACTTGTGAATTAAATGAAAAACTTAATAATTATTTCTCTTTATTAAATGTGATAGGCAATACCCCGTTTGGATAGTGTTATAAAAAAAAATTATTAAATAAAAATTAATTTTAATAATCAAAATAATTAGTTATTATTAGACTATTTTATAAACTGAAAAAACTATTAATATTTAAAGTAGTTTCTATTATTAATAAAAAAATAATATTTAATCATTAGTTACTAAAATTTTAACTATTAACTACTTTAGATTTTAAATTAGTCTCTATTAATCTTAGAAATTAATTTAAAATCTAAAATATTAGTAGTTAAAATCTTAATAACTAGTTTATATACCAATTTAAAAATATTTTATAATTTTTAATTAATAATAAAAATCACTTTATATATCAATAATTTTTTAGTTTTTAAAATAATATCTAATTTAGTTAATATAGTAACTAATTGTTTTCATCTTTAAATTTAATTACTATTTAATTATTTTGTTGTAATAATATATAATAATTTTTTATTAAATGAAAGTGTAATGCAAACTAATAAAACAATAGCTCTAAAATAATAACAAAATAATATGGTGTGGTTTGATTTTCAAATTTATGCGCATGAAATAAAGTTTTAGGAAATAATACTTTTTAAAATAAATTTCAAAGCATAGAAGGATTATATATCTTGAGTTCATTCCAAAAAATAAATAATACCAAACTTATAGAAATTAATATTTTAATATTTAGAATTTACAGTATTATATCATAATGGGTCTATTTCTCTTTTTTTTTTTTATAAAAGTCAATAATGTGACCTTATTAAAATTTGTGTACATCGGAAGAGATAAACACAGACTTTATCATATGATATGTCTGGTTGAATAAACTTTAAATTCTCTTAGAAAAATAAAATAACCATTCTTTTGATAGTTTAAAATCAAGTTATATGTAAATTTAAAAAGTCAGCATTTAATTTTTATTTTATTACAAAAATGTTGGTAAAGAAGATTATGAAATTGAGAGAAGGTATTTTCAAAAGGTAACTAAGTGAAAGAAATGCACACAAGGTTAAGAATAATTTAATACATTATAATGTTTTAAATAATTTTAAAAATAAGTATTAAATAGAATAATTATTTAGTTATTTTGGTATAAGAGCATAGCAGCAACTAGTATTTGGTCTTTCTTCTTTCATTCCAACAAATTTCTTCTAGTATTCCATCATTTTGGAAAAATATTGTTTTATCTCTTTTAAAAATAATTTTGAATTATTCTTTCTGAAACATTTTCAGAACATACTTTTTAAAACACATTTTATAAATTTTAAATTTATTATTCTAAAAGTCAAAAAAAAATTATGTTCAGAATAATATAGGGGTGCAGGAAAAAAATATAGGGGGTGCAGGAAGAAATACTCCTAGCATTTTAGACTCTTTCTTCCTACACCTCCATACCTTCTTGTACCACCCCATACTAAATGTGAAAATACTACTTTATCTTTTTTTTTCCACCCTCTTAGATTTGGAATAATAAGTCAATGGATTATGTAATCTGGAAGTCAATTTCATATTTAGAAAAGACTTCCTGATTATGTAATTCGGAAGCTAATAATACATCTGAAAAAAAAGCCTTCCGGATTACATAATCCGATATCTAATCTTATGTATAGAAAAGACTTTTGGATTATGTAATCTGGAAGCTAATCACAAAAAGACTTCCGGATCATGTAATCTATAATATTGAGAAGGGTATTTTTGGAATATGAAAAACTTATGGGGGTGGCACACGAAGATATGGAGGTGCAGGAAGAAGCAGTCTTGTCTCTGAAATATTTGGGCCTTACGAAAGAAGGAAAGTGTATAATTGGGCTATCTGGGTGGCCTGTTATTGTTCAAAGAGAAGAGTTAAAAAAAAAAAAAGGTGGCGCTGTGATTGCGCATTAGGGAAGAAGAAATCGAAGCGCAGAGAGAAGGCATTGAAATTGATTTGGAAGAAGAATGGAATTGAAAAATGTGGTGAAGGAGAAGAAATTTTGGATGGCATCTTTCATCATTGCTTGGGCTGCAGCACTTCAGGTAAGCTATTTTCCTCTCTTCTCTTCTCTTCAATTCTTCAATTCTTCATCAATTCTCTTCTGTTGCATTGCGTTTTCACTTTCAGGGTCACATCTTCTGGTTGCAGCGCCAAAACTCCTTCAAACAAAAATTCGGTAACCCCCAAGATCATCCTCAAAACCCTAACTAACTCACTGCTCCACTCTCCTACACTATTCTCTTTCTATGCTTTTCTTTATTCTGTTAAATAATCTTCATCTTCTTCTGCTGTTTATCAATTATCAATTATGTCTATGTGTTGAATGTTTAGATTCCCTGTTTCAACCGTGAAACTGCTCGATAGCACATCTTAGAACTGAAATTCCCAATTATTGGCTTCAGTGTTTATATTATGATTAATATGTGTTGATATATTCAAACTAGTTGTTTTTTGTGCATCCTTATTTATAGATTATGCCTTATCAATCCCGTCCGGGATTTCCAATGAAAACTCTCATCCATGTCACCAATTTCTTCTCCAATGTTACTTCCAAATGCTTCTCCCTATGACCTAGACTCGTTCTCACGTTATGGTGCTGAGAATGGGACATGTTCTCGTGGGAGAATTTTAGTGAGAGCTTGTAGGGTAATCCTGTTAGTTCAGGGGCCTCACGTGTATTCTCCCCAGTCCCATCTTGTTCTGAACCTGAAGAAGTGACTCCTCAGCTCCTTAAGATTTTCATATGTAGATAATTATGTTTTTATTTTAATCGGCAAAAAAAAAAATTAATAGAAAAGGAGAAAAAGGGTTACACCAACCCTTATACATTTTAAGGACTCATTACATACTCTCAAAACACCCTAAGAAATGAAGAAAAACCTGCCAATACATACCGACCACTCTATCCTCACAAAATCTACGTTTTACTATCATATTAATGCAAGTATTCGAACATTGAACTCAGCATTTGGACCAGGACAAAGATTTCACTGCATCAACTTTTGCTTGGTTAAACTAAATCCCATTCCTGTGCTGATTAAGCGAGAGAGGGGGTTATGATACTCCTTTAAAGGTGTGATTTTATTGATGCGGTAGGATTACAACTATGTATAGCTGAGTAAAAGCAAGTAAAAAGAAATTCAAAATTAAAATTACGAAGCTGTCAATAGTATGTGACAGAGTGCAGAAACATCTGTTTACAGAGATATGTTGTTATCATGAGTTTGTTTCATAACGTTTGTCTCGCGTTGTTTCACCATTCCTTATCAGCTTTGCTAAGAGATGTGGAATGCATATGATTGTTGCTCCATTGTTCTGGCATGTCAGGAAAGGGTGGGGTGCACCCTTTGACATGTTTTTTTTCTCTCCTTTGACATGGCAACAACAATCGTGGTGGGTTGCCATGTTCTACAACTATTAGAGTGAGTCTAACAACATGAAGTGGTGAGACCAAAAATAACTAGTAGTCATGATTTCTGTTACTTCCCTTGGTTAAGTAGGTCTGTTGGTAGGACGAATCGTAGTCCTCCTAGTGCTGCTAAAGTCTATTAAGCATAGGTGCGTATATGTCGTTCATGGTGGTCTGGGGATCCCATGGTAGGATGGATCACAAACAACCCTCCAAGTGTGTTCTATCAATCCTAAGTAAGAAGATAATGTCCAAGAATTGATATCCAAACTTAGCAAATTACACATTAGGTTTTCTTTCTTCTACCTTTTAACAAAGAAAGGTATAAGCTCTGTTGTTGAAACGACCAGAGTTGGGTTCTATCTTTTAGGACTAGCTAGTCTAAAAATTTCATGTGTTAGGGTTTATCTGATTATATATGGTTAAAAATATTGAAGTGATATGAAAATCTAAAGGAAATAAAAGGCCTCTTCTTCTTGTACCCATGTTTTTTTCGCATCTCCATATATTTCAGGAAAAAAGTTTTTTTTGGTAGAGTTTAAGGAACGGTATTTAGCTCTCCTAATTTTACTTATTCTTTTTGAGGAAAAATATTTAACTAACATCCTAAAATCTAATTTTGTTAAACTCTAAAATTAAAATGTATTATTAATAAATTTATTTAATTAAATAAAATTTGATGTTTTTGAGTAAACCAGTAGACAAGAAAGTGGTGACAGTTGCACATTTCCAAGTTTAACCAGAGAGACCTATAGTATCTTATCTTGGCACTTAACAACCTAATGTTCAACTTACTAATACAATTAGTAACTGATCCTAATAAAATGATTAACTTGTTCAATCTCAGAAATTTTTAGAAATCTAACAAACGTGTTCCACTTCTTATATCTTTAACACAGGTTCAAGCTTTCGCTGCATTGCTCAAAGCACAGCAGCTACAACCACACCCAATTGCTTTTAGAATTTGTTGAAAATAATATTTAAGAGAGTATATTACGATTTTAGAAGAATTGAAGTAAATAAAAATTGTGTTTAAAAAATACCTTTTAAAGGATTTGGATGGTCGAAAAGTTCATTTGTTTAAATTTTGATCCAACTGATTTGAAGATGTTAAACACAACTATATTTATTAGAAACTCTATTTTAAAGGAAAATAAGAAAAAAAAGTTAATTTTGTTTCATGTAAATATAATTATATTTTGTGTGCTTCTTACCTAGAATTATATTTTGTCAAAAAAATTAGTTTTCATTTTTCTTAAAATCAATTTTACACTTTATAAAAGGTGGTCAGACTAATTTTAAACTAATATAAAATTTCGTATGGTCCATTTGAAAGAGTTTTTAACTTAATCATAATTTTTAAAGAAATTCTATTTAGTTTATATTCATTAAACAATAGTATATTAGTTGGTAAAAACTATTTCTGTATAACTTGGTTTATCTTCAAAACTAATTGAGTTTTGTTGTAATTATTAACGCAAAATGAAGTTACTTTTCAGCAAGTACACCTTTTGCATTTATGTTGCATAAATTTACACATCAAAGATATTAAAGAAGCAGATGAGTCAATTTCTTGGAGCAGTGTATAAAATTGATGGAATGAAAATACTAATTTTGTAAAATTAAGAACTATTAACTAAAAAAATCTAACTTTTGTGGTTGACTGTTTTGGTCAAACTAGACAAGTCAATTTGTGACTTTTTGTGTTTTTTTTTCTTCTTTCCAGCCTGTTGGTCTGTTACCAACCAAAAAGCAATAGCTTCTGAAAAAAAGGTGAAGTTTGACCTTTCTTAAATTAAATTTGAGTATCGTTAAAAAAAAATTCTGATTTCACAACTTATTACATTATTATTTTAATATATTATTAAAATCGGTTGTAAATTGAGAGAGTTTTATTTTATATGGTGTTAAGAATATTTTTTATTAATTTCTTTTGGCTACTTTGTATATGTATAATCAAAGAGTTGCATGTATAATTTTTTTTAAAGAAATGGTAGACAATATTTACTTATATTTAACAAAGTCTCGATATGTTTGTTAAATAAAACAACCAAAACAATACATTTTAGATAAATAGGACATTTTATAAAAATAATTTAATATTGAAGACTTTATAAGTGGTTAAAAGTGGCATTATTATACTTAAACTGGTTGTATTCAATTTGAAGACTTTGTTGCCAGATCATAAGATCTTTATAGTGATTAACTTGTGTTGATCACAGGTAAGAGATTAACTTGTAATATTTTTGACCAAGAAAGATCCAAAAAACAATAATGAAAATTAAGACCAATCTACAACTGGATCAAACTACCATTTTTCTCTTGTACACATCTGGTCTCATACTAGTATTTGTAGAAACCTTTACATGGTGAGTGAGAAAGCTGTTCAAGTCATTTTATATTTTGGTTATGCTTCTTTGTCAAACATGAGCCATGTCATGCTGAAAACCAGCCTTTCTAGAACAAAGCTGAATCTGAATATCATCTTAAAAAGCTGTAAACAAAGTTCATGTACTAATCAACCTTGATTAAACAATTAACAACACACGTACTGTGGCAAAGTAAGACTTTTTTGTTTTTCAATTGAACTAGCTAAATGACAAAATCAGCTAAAACAAAGTCTAAAATAAACACACAATACTATTAAAGAAAGGTCTTAATTATCAAATGTGGAATTGTTCAGATGTTATTTAATAAATGTAATATTTATATAGCATGATTTTTAATTTCAAGAAGAAAAAAGTACACATCACTTAAAAATATAGTTTCTAAGTTTCCTGCTAAATCCATGGAGAGATTTTTTGAAACAGAAGCATGAGATTCGTGATAATATATCAAAATAGACATTGTTTCAAACATATATTTTGAATGAATTTTCTTGATAATTAACTTTAATGAAACCACCCAAGAAAGACTTTACTTTGGTCGAGGAACTATATAATAGAAATATATTTTTTGTACGAAACCTCCCAAAGTTTCTATGGGAACATGACTAAGCAAAATGAAGGAAATTGCTACTGAGAAACTTAGACAAAAACTAAAATTATTATGACTGCAAACTGAAGTCTCTGTATGTACATAAGCACATAGTTGGAATGTCTTGTTAACCAAGGAAAATTCTGCCACACTATGACTTGGCAATGCCAACTTGCTTATATGTCTTGTTTCCATGTTTAAGATTCATAATTACATTTTCTAGATGCATCTAATAACTTGGTGCACGTACCTATCCTAAGTTGTAGGAAATTAGTATATCATTCATGTGATTTACCATGAAATCAGGTCAAAAGTTACAATATGTCAAGTTTTACATATAATATTGTTTTTTATCAATTGAAATTGTCGTAATTTATCTGGTAGTTTATGTGATTTTTTTGAAATGTATCTTCAATACTAATAGTCTCCTTCCACACAAGATGAGGATATGTATCTCTAAAAGATGTTTCGACGTTCAAGACAGTTTTCTCTTAGATAGTTGAAAGTGATAAGTTATTAAAACATCATCTTTGTCAATCGGTGGTCGCCGATGTTGGTTTTTTTTTTCTCTCGGGTAGGATTTTCTCACTTTAAGGTTGTTCTGCTCCAACCATAAAGAAGAGTTTCGCTTGTGGATTTTATAGGAAGTCTACTTCTGGACACTGTATATGGGTTGGGATACCCCTGAAGTATCTCCTTTAATTTTATTTATTCATTGCGGATAAAAAAAAATCATCTTTGTCAACTTATTTATAGAGTTATATTAGACCTATGTACGAATGAACCTGAATTAGTATAGATGAAGTGATTAATTTCATATTAATCAGACACTAAATATTTTAATTATACGAATATTGTTTTAAATTAATCAGACACCAAATATTTTAATTATACGAATATTGTTTTAAATTAATGGTTATATCGAGTTTCCAAAATTTATACGTTATTTCATATATAAAAATAAAGTTTCATTTGACCTATTTTTTCCTCTAACCTAAAAAAATGCATAATAAATTTTTGTTTGTAAGATTAATTTGAACTAATAAGTAAAACAAATATTGAACCTGTAGAATTTTTTTTATGCTATATTTTGTCCATCATCTCCTCTCCCTTCCCTGTTAATTCTCCATCTCTCTTTGTTATAGTTTTATGTTGTTTTTTATAATCATTTGGATAATATTTTGGATTTATTTCAAATTGTTAAAGAAATATTATTGTTTATAACAAATTGAAGTAATCTTCCGTGCTTACTTATCTCACACTATCCATACAACTTTGGTAACTTGTCGTGCAATTTGTGGATTAGCAATGACTCAGAAGAAGGACCAAACTAAAATAAATCTCAAGAAACTTCTTAGAAGAAGGATATTTCACGTTAAAGAAAGCTTTTTGGATAGGCTTATTAAAAAATATAATTATATATTAAAAAATAATTTAAACTTAACTTAAAGTGTATAAAAATAACTTATAAAATAAAATTTACACCTACTTATATATTATAATATATAAAATATTTTTATTTCAAGCGAATCTATCATCTCCAACCATCTATAACTTTAAAATTTAAATCAAATTAATTTTTTGAAAACTCACTTTTCAAATGTCTTGTATATTATATTATACCTCTATTTTACAACAAATTCTTTTTTTTCTGATAAAAAAAATAACATAAACTCTTTCAAAGAGCCAGATCTTTTGATACTAATTATTAGTTTTTGTAATAATTAATCCTAAGAAACTCTAAAAGAGCCTAGCAATTGATGTTTTCAATTGTAAATGAAAGCATATGTTGATATATATGCCACCTATAAAATGCACTCTCTATTCCTTCTAACACTAAAAAAAATCATTAAATAAAAAATAATTTTAAAATAAAAAAATAATTAATTATTATACAGCTAAATTTGATATTATTTTAAATACTCAAAAAATTATTGATATCTAGATGAATTTTTATTAATAATAAACATTTGTAAATTAGTATCTAATTAATTATTAATTATATTAGATATTAATAACTGATTTAAATATTAATAATGTTTTTACTTTTTAAAATATTTAATTAATATAATAACTAATTATTTTGTTTTAAAAATTTATTTTTTAATAACTTTCTAATAATAAGAAGTGATATGTTAAATTTAGCATAAAACCCTAGCCTTACTCCAGCTACTAGTAGCCACTAACATTACAATAGTTAAAATTGTTGAACAGGAAGTTTGAAAAAAGAGTGAGTTTGTAGGTTCGCAGGTTGTTGCAGGATAAGGTTTTAATGGAGCCAACTGCACGCCACTGCTGTTTGGAAAATTGTTTCCTTCTAGATTGCATGACGTCCATGGAAATTGGATAATACAAAATCAATTGCACAATAATATTCCAACCTATTGTTTTTCATATTTTATCAAAAGAAATTTCGTGATTGTAATAAAATTCTGTTCTGCATTAAGCGACAGAATCAGTAAAAGTTATAGAACTCAATTACTGACAAGCAAGTATACTTGCATGAAATTCAATGTTCATTACCATTTTTTTATAAAGTTTTCGTCTTAGGCATCATTATGTAACTTGACATCTTAGCCAAGCTGACACTTCAAGTAACAACAATCATCTGTCATCATATGGAAAAAAAAATATTATTAAAAAAAAGAAAAAAGAAAGAAAATACAAAAATATGGGAGACTAGACCAAAACTCATATGTTAACACAAACTATATATAGGTAGATTATACCTATTCATAAAGAATTCTAAGAACAGACTAGCTGGGAGTCTATTATACCAATGAAATGATTCTCTATGAATAAATCCTAAATTAGCCAACTTATCAGCACACGGATTCCCTTCACGAAAAATATGAGTTACCCTAAACTCTATACCATCTTGCCAATTAGCATTATTAGGGCAAATGCTTTTTTAATAGTTATATATAAAGGAAAGTTTGGTCAATTAAAGATTTGATATTTCGTAACATCTAAATTTTTTTATGCTCGTTTTACTTATTCTTATTGGTGTGTTGATTATCTTATTGATATGTTTTCGATTAAGTGAGATTTTGTAAGGTTTTTTTTATTGGTTGGATTGTTTGTCTGTAAGGTTTAAGTTGTTTGGAAGAAGTTTCGTTGAATATTGACGTGTTATGTTATGTATAAGAATTTAACCACTTTAAAGTGATTTATATATTTTTTTTTACTTGTAATAAAAAAATATAAAAAAAAAGTTATTTAGAATAATTAGGAGCAGTGAGAGAGATCGCTTTCTATTCCCTGTTAAGAAACCCGTTTTGTGTTTGTTTTGCTTTGAGAACGTGCATCATGCATGTCTGTAACCTTTGACTTGATTAATATACAAAGATAAATCAAAGTTTTGTTTCGTGTTTTAAATTTTAAATTTGCAGTGAGTGCTTGGTTGTATGAAAACTGTTTCCACCATGAATCACGTTCTGAGATAAATTAAATGAAAGGAATTGAATTTATTATCACACCAATCTCATAATCTTATTTAATGACAACACCTAAAATGACCTAAAAATTAAACAAACTGAGTTGTATACGAAATATGCTTAGATACTGATAAATGAAATGTTACTTTAAAAGTTAGGATTCAAGAAAAGATAGGGTTGAAATCTTTCAAGTATTTTAGGGTTTTTTTTAGGTTTTGGAATAACAAGAATTAACCTGTGTTGTTAAGTCCTTAACAAGGAACCATTATTGATTTAACAAAGAGAGACAAATAACCAAAATCCATATCAAGCCTAAAATTAGCACTTGCAAGACAATTAATTAGCTTAACCTAAACTATGATAAATTTCGAAATAAACATCTCTTAGCATTATAAGAAAATCATTAAATAGAAATCAATTTTAAAGATCAAAACTAATTAGTCATTGTATTAATTAAATTATATACTATTTTAGAAATTAAAAAATTATTGATATTTAAAGTAATTTTTATTGTTAATAAAATTTATGAACTAGTTTTTAAATTAATATCTAATTAGATATTGATATTTTAGCTACCAATTTTAAAATATAAAGTAGGTAGTAAGTAATTAGATATCAATTTAAAAACTAATTACTTTTATCTCTAAAATTGATTTCTATTTAATGATTCTTTTATTCTGAACGCGGATATATAGTTTTTTTTTTTCTCACAAACACGAATTTGTTATATATGTATGTACCAAGAACTGAACAAATATAATTTACATACAGCAAAATGAAAAAGGGAGCAAAAAGTAGTGTTGTACAGTGCAAAAATCTATTCAATTGAAGCAGTGAAGCAAAGGAGTTGGTGTTCTGATCTTCAAAATCTCCAAATCATTCTCTGATGGCGTCAGATTCAAATCAGGAAACAGAACTCTCTTCTTCTCACCCTTCTGAGGTGAACCATTATGAACTCTTCTACCACTCACCAAAGAACTGTGCATGCTTCCATTTGTTGATGATGATGTTCTATGGCGTCTCATATGTCCTCCCAAAGCTTGCCCTATGGCAAACTCCAAACCACAGATGGAACACTCATGTGTCTTAGGCTTTGGTGGTGAACCATGAAGAACTTGGTTATGGTCACTCTCTCCCATCATCAACCTAGGTTTCTTGTGACTTGCACGGTGCCCTCCCAAGGCCTGAAACGATGGGAACTGTCTCTTACATGTCTTGCACTCGAACACACGGTTGTTGGAGGAGTACTTCAAGTAGTTTCTGTTCTCAAACTCACCTCCTGCAGAGAGCAGCATCAAGTAGTTGGCCATGGTGACACTTTCAACTTCTCTTTCTCTCTTCATCATCACTCTGCTACAACTATATATCAGTTGTATTCAAATATAATGGTTTGAAGGGGTGTGAGAAGATGGATATGGTGAATGAAGAAGCAAAGGGTTCAAATGAAAGGAAAAGAAAGGTGTGGAATGTGATATGAGACTTTCTAAGAGTATGGTATGTGTGTGATATTTATAAGGGTAGGTTTTGTTTGCTAGATTTAGACTTTTAGACACTTGTTCTCATAGTTCAAGTATTATTAAATAATAACTAAATTTAGAGATAAAAATAATTAGTTAATATATTAATTTGGAGATAAAAAGATATGCATATTAATTTATATGAGTAATATTGTGTGAGGTTGTAGTATGTGAGAGACTATAGGTGTGACTTTGAATTGAATAAGTGTTACGTAAGCAAGTACGATTGATGGAGCATTTAAAAAGCAAACGATTGGAAGAGTTGAATTAGGGTTTTTCCTTTGACTTGTTGGATTGGTTTATGTTAACTCAACTAATTCAACCTACCAAAATCATTTTTAATATTTAAAATTCTTTGACTCAAAAAGTTTGAAATGATAGTAAGTAGTTTAAAAAAAGGGGTTCTAGATGGCAGCCACTATAAGATAGAATTGAAGTGCACACTCTTTTACTATTTGTGTTCTAGACTCTCTCTGACCAACGAATAAGAATATTACTCTAACGTGCTGCATCTCTCTTCCTCACCAATGTTCATACACTCATTGATTCAAGATTACAAATAAAATACTAATCATGTCTCCATTATATCACCATTTGCTCTCAAAAAATTATTGATTTATTTAGCTTGGCAATATCAATGCCTTATACATATGAGGCTCGGAACAAATAATTTAAAAGACGTCTCCATGTCATGCATATCAAAAATGGATATTTGTATTTTGTACGATATACATATAATATAATGATTAAATGTTCAATTTAAAAAATATTTATTGAATTCTAACCATTTTAACATAGTTCCAATACATTTAAAATATATATATATATATATATTAATTTTTTAAAAATTTTAATTTATTATATAAATTTTTATTATGATTATGAAAATAAGAAACAAATCTTGAAAAACATCTTTTTTTAACAAAATGAAATATACTTGTACACATAAATCTTTATTGTCAAATTATATAATTTATAATTATATAATATATAAATGAGTGTAAATGTTGTGCTACATAGATACTACTATATACATACATATGGTATGTTGTTTGTGCTTGTACAACATCACTTTAGTGAGAATTGAATAAGAAATTATTAGCTGATTATATTGAATATGATGGTCAATGTCAAATAAGTGGGACAAGTCAACATAATACAATTCTTGCTAATTGATGTGATAATCTCCCGGTAGATGTTCTCTCTAATGTTTATGTACACTGCTTATGTGCCCTTAGTTTTTCAAGGGATGCTGCCAAAGTCAAATTCCTTAGGGATATGTGAAATGCAATTGCAGCAGGTCTTCGTGATTAGAGGTAAGAGATAGAGACAAATCAGGACAATAACAAAGTCATACCCTTTAATTGCAGGGCATTGATGTGAATGTTGTAGGAGAGGAAACACATACCTATAAAAAAAAGGATTGGAGCACCAATTTTGATTTATAATACTTTTTGTTGATAAAAAAAGGAATATTTTTCTCTAGTATTTGTTCCCTGAGGAAGTGCATCTACATCCTTGTCTTATATACAAAGCCATCAGCTTATGTCGTCACATCATTTGTCATTAGATAACCTTATCTCAATTTATATACATATGTAGTTAAATTTAATTAAATCTTAACAAGTACTAGTGTAAATTTGGTGCATCATTATAAAGTCTGAAGTTAGAAGAGTTTGAATGATATATCATACCAAATTGATAATTAAATTTAAAGTATAATTAAAGCATTTGATTTAATCGGGTTAATTAAAAATTTAATGATTCAGAGCTGACTTCATAAACAAATTTAATGTTTTTATGAAGTTCTGCAATTTTTTTATTTACAAATGTGTTATTAAAAAATTCAGATATTAGTTATTCTTTTATAACTATGTTTTGAATTGGAAGTAAATATTATATTCTTTTTATACTTTAAGTTTTGTAAAATATTAATATTTTTACTAATATAAATTAAAATTAACAATAAATTTAAAACATGGGCAATGTCACGAAAACAACTTTTAATCACCTTAAATAATAACAAATAACAACACCTATTATTAACTAAGAATAGTACATATTCAGAAATTATTGTATATATTGATAAGAATTAATAAATTATTCTTAGCAAGTAATACTAACTGATTAAATATTCAATCTTTACTTAATGAACAATACTAGACGAACAAAATAAAATACAAGATAACAAGTTAATATTTTGGGATTTATTAGGAGGGTGTGCCATGCCTATGTTTTAGTGCAACACAAGGGCGACACCTGAAGATCTCAGTAGCAGTAGCAAGCTACTGTTATAGGCCTTCCCCATAAAATATTAATTTAATATCGTGTGAACCATTGGTTCACATATCAGATATTAAACTGATAAGAACAGATACTACACTTGATCTTAGCCAAAAGGCCGAGAAAGGTATGCTATGTAAAGAAACTGAAGGTGGATTATATACTACAACATCAAATGATGGTTATCTATTGTAACTATGTGGGACTCAAGAGTGACTATGTATGATAGTTATCTGATGATGTACGGAATTGCGTTTCTTTTAAATATGTTTTAAACTATAACTATATATATTATATTATTTTAAACTGTAATTGTTGTCAAACATTATTTATTATGATATTTTTAAAATTAAGAATAAATTTATTAGCAATAGTAATATATATACATATACATATATATAGATATATTCAAGAAGGCTGATTAACTACCAACACAGTTTTTAAGTACTTCAAGTAATAACTTCAAGAAAGCTAATTAACTACCCAAACAATTTTTAAGTGTCTCAACTAATAACAAAACCTACTAATTAAAACTAGTTTTCTGAACTATTATTGATATTTCAAAAACACAAATAATTGTACAAAGGATTTAGAATGAATCTTTATTCTTGGATAGATAAGTACACAAATATAAATGGTTGAATAGTTTTTGAAAAATAATTCCAGCAAAATAACACTTTTTTATACAGTGATCTTACTATTTAGATATTAAATTAAAAATTAGCTGACACATCATCTTTGTTAAATCAACTATAAACCACACAAAATCAATCTTTAAAACTCAATTGAAGACAAAGAAAATCGTAAGAGATGTTTTGATTCTAAAGTTTTTAAAATCCTAAGAACCTATTATGAAATTAAAAAAATAATACCTCTTAAATGTTTAAAAATTAATGAATATTCTAATAAAATATTTTACTTGCATTGGTAGGGTGTGCCAAGCCCATGTTTTAGTGCAACACAAGGGCGACACATGAAGATCTCAATAGCAAGCTATTGGTGTAGATCTTCCCCTTTAAAAAATTAATTTAATATCGTGTGGACCATTGGTCCACATATCAGATATTAAACTGATAAGAACAGATACTACACTTGATCTTAGCCAAAAGGCCGAGAAAGGTATGCTTTGAATCGAAACTCAAGGTAGATTATATAGTACAACATCAACTGATTTCTATCTATTATAATCTGTGTGGGACTAAGTAATTAACTCATTAACACATGCTTCTGTAGAACGAGAACTACATCAACTAAGCATTTCTGAGTGGCTGAGACAGGATATATTCCCAGATCCCTGTATCTAAGATTGTTATCTGATGATGCATTGAATTTTGTGATTGAAGAATGTGGTGCAAAAGAGACCACACCCACTTATACCCATCTGTATTCAAGCTAAAATGCACATAACAAATTCTTCATTCTCCCTGTAATTGGCTTGGACAACTTATCTCACATTTTGTGTAATTTGGTTGGAGCAAATGCCATCAAAACACATTTTTTGCTAAGATAGAGAAAATCGTCAAAGGCTTCTATTCCTGTCAAAATTAGGACATTTCACTTTTTGTCTTTACATCCAAATCAAATGATTATATGTGCATCAGGTAAAATACAAGACCCTGATGCATAAACAAGAGTAGGAAACCTATGAAAGACTATTGCAAAGGACCAATAAAATAGGGGCAACAACACAGCCATATACTCTGCTGAAACCATTGGCTGAACCATTGATACATGGTGAAATCTAAATCATAGACACGCCATTAAATGGATAGTGGCTTAAAACTGGTGTAAGACTAAAAGATGTCTCTTGCCCCTCACCTCAAATAAGTAGTTTGCCTAATTGTAGCAGTTGCATGTTGCTCATGAAGAAAATTATGTGCATAACATATCATATAACAGTTTGAATCGATTTTAGATAAACGTTCTTGAAAGAACCTGAAACTGCAACACAATTGAACTTGTAAAATGTATCTCCCGAACACCATTTTGACTGGCCACCAAACAACAAAAAGCACTTCAAATTATATGGTATAAAAGGTGAATAACAAAATTGACCAGGTTCTTCAGTTGTGGCACAAAAAACCTTTATTATTACCTAAAGACCAATACCAAATATTAATAATTTCCCCAGCTACCCTCCAATTATTGCCTTCATCACTCTGCAGAAACCATGCATCTGCTGTGTCTCAGTAAGGGAAACTGATTGGTTCTTGTTGAATGGCTTTCTGAACTAGCTCGGCCTGCTCCTTAAGGTGAACCTTGAGGAAACCAGTAGCTGTTGCTGCAGAAGGAGCACGACCAACATATTTAACATCTTCATAACCTCCCCTACCTAGAACCTTCATAGAAGTTATAAGCCGGGGTAAAATATATGTGTATCCACCCATGTTCATTGGCTCTTCTTGACACCAGACAACCTCGGCATCTAGCAGAAACACAATAAAGTATAGTGTAAAATAACTAATACAGAAGACTATATGTGTTATTAAAACTCTACCATTTCAAATGTAATAATGCTTAAAGAGAATGTTTTGCTGATTAGTTCACACTTGGTTCATCTTTCACACATCAAGAAATATCAAATACAATTCAATAATGGTCTGTTAATATGATTTCTTTGGCTTTTAACCACATTTATATGACATCTAGAAACTACACTAGCTGAGAAGTCACAAACAAGAAAAATTCCCACACTAACAACAGTAGTAGACACTCAACCTTGAATGTGACAAAAATTAAAAAAATAGAATCCTTTTCAATAGGCCATTTTGAAAAGACATACTTGGATATCGTTTAAGCTCTCGTTGGACAAGATCATAAGGGAAAGGACAAAGCTGTTCCACCCTACATATTGCAACATCCTTTGCATCTTCCTTTGTTCGTTGTTCATCAAGTTCATAGTAAACCTGCAAGGAATATAAGACATTGATAGTTATAAAAGCATATTAGAAAACAATGATAAGTCATAGATGTAAAACATATATAGTGATTGAAGCACTGGATACAGTTAACATAGAATTCACCAGCTGTCAACATAAAATCCAAACACATTTGAACAGTAGTTCCAATCAGGATCACACACCTTTCCAGAGCAAAGTACTAAACGTCTGATACCCCCTTCAACATCTGAGTGATTATTTTGGTCTTTTATGAGGCGCTTAAATCTGGTTCCCTGTTTGTCAAAACCAGGGTGTCCTTGAACATCATCAAACTCAGATAAATTTGATCTGCAAACCTTACTACGAAGCAGGTTCTTAGGGGACATTACTATAAGAGGTTTACGGAATTCTCTATGTATCTGGAAGAAAACACAACGCAACAGTGAGAAAATCAAGTACCAAGATTCAAGTGACAAAACTAACATCAATTGGATCATGGTACCAACTACTAACCTGCCGCCTTAAAACATGGAAAAAATTTGCAGGAGTTGTAACATTCACAATCTGCCAATTACACTCCTGAATTTGTTTCCGAAGAGTAGGATCCATCTCAGGAATAGTATAAGGATGGTCATCAGCCATCTGCCAATAAATTAATGAAAACGTTTGAATTCTATTAAGAGTAAAAACACATCAGATAAAAACTTCAAAAGCAAGCAACAAGAGACAATTATTATTTGTTTTAAGATAAAATGTGAGATCCTAACTACCAATCTAAATTAAACAAAAAGCTCTTTTTGATGTCCTTCCCCTTCAATGAACCTCAAAGAACACACATTCATAAAAGAGCACCTGAAGAAAGCGTTCCAGTCTTCCACTTGAATGCTCAGGTCCCTGCCCATCATAACCATGAGGAAGTAACACAACAAGTCCAGTCTGACGGAGCCACTTAGACTCACCAGAACTCAAGAAATTGTCAAATATAACTTGAGCTCCATTAGCAAAATCGCCAAATTGAGCCTCCCAGATCACCAGCGAATTAGGATTCTCCATTGAGTAACCCAATTCAAATCCAAGAACACCAAACTCAGAAAGTGAGCTGCATATTGCATGAAAGATTAATTAGTTAACAGATTCATAGAAAACTATCTATCTTTTGTTAAACATGCAGTTCACACTTTATTAAAGCTTAAGACAGAAAAGAAACACAAATAGAAAAACAATCATGTAAAACCTGGTTTATTTTCTTTTGAATCAAGATGTATGTAATATGCGTGTGTTAAAAGCATATTACCTGTTACTAACAGTAAACATCTCTTCATTTTGATTCATTATCACATGGTCAAGGGGGCAATATCTCTCTCCAGTTGTCTGATCATGAACTACAGCATGGCGATGACTAAATGTTCCCCTTTCAACGTCTTGACCACTTAACCGAACATGGTTTCCTTCAACAATCAATGTTGCAAAAGCTAGAGCCTCTGCAAAGCCCCAATCAATATCTTCCCCTGTTTCAACCATTTGGGAACGCTGTTCATAAATTCTCTTCACTGCTTTATGAGGAGTAAAATTTTCAGGTAACAGTGTGATTGCTTTCCCTACATTTTTCAAGATCTCTGGCTTCACACTGCACATGATAGACCATAGCTTTCAGCTTCTATGCTACAACAGAGAAGATTCAAGCATCATTAATATTAATTTACCATACCCAGTGTTCCGGATGCGTGAAATTTGTTCGGGTGACTTGAAACCAGACCAATATGCTGAAAGCCAATCTCTTCTTTTCGGAACATAATCTTTGCTAGCCAAAAATTCATCATTTAGAATTGATGTGACCTTTCTATGTATCTTATCAACATCTTCTCGTGTGAGCTCCCCAGATTCCAAAAGTTTTTTTTGGTAGATCTCAAAAGCTGATGGATGGTTTCGGATGACCTGATATATCCAACAAAGTTGAAAAAACTGATGAACTAGTCAAAAGGAAACATGCACAAAGAGAAGAGCTAACCTTATACATTTTAGGCTGTGTGAAAGATGGTTCATCAATCTCGTTGTGGCCAAATCTACGGTAACACACCAAGTCAACAACCACATCCGAATGGAAAGTTTGACGCCATTCAGCTGCAAGTTCACAGACATGAACAACAGCTTCCACATCATCACCATTCACATGAAAGATGGGGGCATTTAAGGATTTGGCTACATCAGTGCAGTATTGTGAAGATCTTCCTGACTTGGGATCGGTGGTGAATGCAACTTGGTTGTTGAACACAATGTGTATAGTCCCCCCAGTAGTGTAATTTGGAAGAGCACTAAGATGAAGTGTTTCATACACCACACCTTGTCCAGCAAAACTACCATCTCCATGAATCAAAACTCCCATGTTCTTCATTCTGTTCTTATCATTTGAGTAATACTGCTTTGCTCGAGTTTTTCCAACAACAAGTGGGTTCACTGCTTCCAAGTGACTAGGATTTGCCACCAAAGACAAATGTATCCTCTTCCCACCCCTTGTTGGTCGATCATAAGATGTTCCCAAGTGATATTTAACATCACCAGTTCCTGTGTAGAGTCCAACTTCATCTGCAGGTTGACCACCACTAAACTCACAGAAAATCTGGCGAAGTGGCTTCCTAACTACATTCCCCAAAACATTCAATCTTCCCCTATGTGCCATTCCCATAACAATACTCTCAACCCCAAGATCAGAAGCCCGATCAAACATTTCTTTCATACCAGGAACAATACTCTCTCCCCCTTCAAGTCCAAACCTCTTTGCAGATGTCCACTTGGTGGCCAAGAAATTTTCAAAAAGTGTACTCCAAGCAAGCCTATCAAAAATAACCTCACGACGCTCCCGATTATACTGTGTAGGTGTAAGGGTCTCAATCCTATCCCTGAGCCAATTACATTTCTCACGATCTGGTATGTGCATGTACTCATACCCAATGCTTCCACAGTAGGCTTGCTCAAGCCGTGTCAGAATGGACCTAAGAGTCTGCACAGGACGATTCTCAGACAAAAACCCAGACATCTTCCACACCCCTAAGAAGAATTCCCTGTCAAGATCAGCCTCAGTGAATCCATAAAAGGCAAGGTCTAACTCATCAGGGACTTTTCGTTCTTCCAGACCCAAAGGATCAAGCTTGGCTTTCATGTGGCCATTAACCTGGTATGCTCTCACCAGCAACAGCAATTGCATACTCTCCTGGATTGTTTGTCCAGAAATTCCAGGGGAGGTGGAAGCCTGACCCACAAAGTTCCTGAAGAAATTGTCCCAGGACTCATCAACACTGTTTGGATCAGCTTCCCAAGCCCTTTGAAGCTCCTCCAAATAGACACTACTTGTCCCATCCAAGAAGTTGTCTGTCAACTTAGAAAGGGGTACCGGGCGAGGCACACTAGCTGTTTGCTCTTTGAATTTGAAAACTGTGGTGTGGAAGTTTCTAATTCTACTTGTTGATGGAAGGATTGTGGTGGTCCTTTTCACACAATACCGTGCTCCACCTCCATAGAGATTTCTCCTAACTGCATCATGTTTTGCTATGCTGGAAGCAACTCTAAGCCATGCCATAACTCTCCCACCTCCACACTCTGCACAAGCAATCAAGAACTCTATTCACCAATAACAGTATCTCCTTAAACACTGCCTTAAGTCTTCATCACCCTTTCCTATGAATTACCAAACTAACCAAAAAAGGCACTAGTTCAACAGGAGATTGACAAGAAAGAGCAAATGATCTAAATCAGATATTCCACAAGTGTGGCAGCAAAGCAATCACTCACTCACAATGAAGATTGTTCTGAAATTTCTGTCCTGAGACTGAAGAATGCATCTTCCTAGAAAAATGTAATAATGACTGATAGTATAAAACCAAAATCACTACTGAGAAATTAAAACACGCATAGAATGAAGTGCATGAGCTATGGAAAGAGAAATACAGATGGCAGCACAATTACAGGGAGAGAAAAAGAGAGATTGAGATGAACAGTGTACATTGTTTTGTGGTGGTAACGAATGGAGTTTTGAAGTTTCAAATCAATGGCAAATTCAAAGTTTGTTTCCAGAACATGCTGATGCTCATGCTGTGCATCCATTCTTCTATATCTTCTTTCTTACTTTCTCATTTATTGGATCCTAAGTCCCACCAATATTACTTTATAATATATAATACTTTTTTTTAGAGTATTTTCTCTCACTTTCTAGAACCCGCTTTGAAATGTTGACATGTTGGAACTATTTGATAAGGTTAGATTTTCTCTCTCTTTTTTTTAATTAGGTTTCAAAATACTGTAAATTTATTTCAAATATTTTCACATCCCAATACAATCTATGCAAAAAAAAACAAAAAAACTGAAGAGACAAAATAATGAACTGAATCCTTATATTACTATATTTTGATGTTTTTATAACATATACTTAAAAATAATATCTATATTCAGTTAAAATTATAAATAAAACTCAACAATTCTCTTAATTATTTTATGAAAAGTGATTGACACCTTATGAGTAAATTATATATATTTTCCAATAAATATATTTATTAATAAAAATGTTGAGCTTAACTAATATTAATAAATATTGATTAATCTTAACATATATGGATTACTTCAAAATCTATAATCTCATTTCCAAGGACTTAGTATTCTTGATTCTTCATGCAAATAGGGATATTTAGTCTTCAAATGATAGGACTTTTTTGCATGAAAAATCTTTTATGGAGATAAGTAATTCTTTAAATTAAGAGTGATTAGTATATAAATCATCAGTTAAATAGCCTAAGAATAAATTTTAGAATTATGATACTACTAATTAAAATTAATAAATATAATTATTATAAAACATAAAACAAAATTATTATTATTAAAAAATGGTAGAAGGTTTTCTTAAATATTTACTATCAACTTGAGAAAGGTGTAAAATGTTTTAAAATAAATTATTTCATTTTTTAAACTATAAATTATTAAAGGAGAGAATTATTATTTAAATATTTTTTCTTATTAAAATATATATTATTACTGCACCAAAAACTATTCCGCTAAACAGTGTTTCTTAATACTTACTATAAAGTGGTTGACTTAATTATTTCTTAATTTTTCTTTTAACATAACACTCTACATCCTACTTACGTTCAACTATAATTAAATAATAAATAATTACATTCCAAACAATAATCAAATCTTTAGAATATAATTGCAGGGCTTTACCCCTAAGGGAGCCCTTCCAGAAATTCTCGAAGGCCTAGGCTGAACCCAGGCCTAAGAGGGGGTTTGGAAATAGTTTTCAACCAGCAATAGACGCGCCTCGGTTAGAACCTCACTAGCTGCGTCATTGCCCCAAGCGCAAAGATACTTTCTAAGATTATTGAGAATTCTATTTATATTACGTTCTATATACTCTATCTCATAACTTAGTCAGTGTGGGACTTTGGCCATCAACATGGTTAACCACAATTCATATTCCCTAAACTGAACTGACCAGTATTTTTCATCAACATATCAACCATCAACATTAACCATAATGCAATGATACATTCCAACCACCCATGTAAGTGAGTAGGCATCATTTTTTCCTCTTAGTGATAAACATGGTTAACCACATTCAACAGATTCATCAGCTACATATGTCTCCTTTTCCCATTGCTTAGTGCAGTGACTTTCATTCTTTTTGTCAGTATACACATCAGGAAACTGCACAAATTTTGGAACTGATAGAAAATGTAAACTCACCGTAGAAGCCAATCAGCATAATTGAATGATATCTGTGGATTTAACCAGATCTTTTTACTCTAGTTTCTCCTGCATTGTTTCTCTAGGTTTTTCCATGTAAGAATCAAACGGGTGCATTAAATAACCTTTTTTTTTTTGCTTTTAGATTGTTTGGTGATGGTTATTGAGTTATTTAGGCTATTGCTTTAATTATTGACTTTCAGTTATGTTTCATGCAAGAGTTATGGTGTTTCTTGTGACAGTAGTTGGACTTTATTCGTACCCTTGTGTATCTGATGGTCAACATTCTCTACATAGTTGTCTTTCAGACGTAACAAAATTAAAGTAAGATACACTTCAGAAGATAGGACTGAACTACTTAGATGTTTTCCATTGTGCTTCCTCAGTTGCCCTCTGAGTTTTTTTGTTACTCATAATCATATTAAAAGAACTGATATCTCAATTACAGATTTATATTATACCGTTTGGTTCTTGTTTTTATTTCTCAATGACACAAATGAAATCTCCAATTATTTGTATCATTATAATTCAAAAGCCTCCCATGTTCCAATCAATTGGGATTTAAGGTAAAGGATTTCGGTTCTAGCAATTGGGATCTAGTTGCAATCAGTAGCTTGATAATGTGAATCTTGGTTAGTTACTATATGTTCATTTTTTTGCATATATTTTGAAATTGAAATTGACATGCTTTTTCTAACATTATGTCTCTGCTGCTGAGATAATCTTTCAACAGATGCAACAAATCATCCTGCATATTTCACTTTTGGCTGTGATTCCAGGAGTTTCCTTTTGTCTACAAGTTAATTGCAAGACCTTGAGTATATTAGTTGTGGCCTCAAAACTTGAGATTTCTAAGTGGAGTTTTTTTTTACTTAGTTATTTCACGATTGGCTGAGCTAACTTGTTTTTATTTTGCTACAAACTGCTGAGTTACCTATAAAATTCTGAGGATAACCCTAACATGACCTAATATTTTCATCAATTTGGCACCATCAATTGTTGGTAACTATGGATAACTGAATACAAATATCAATTTTACTTAAATTTAAATAAATGGATCAATAATTTTTCTCTGATGAAAACAAATGGATCAACATTTTAGATTTTGTATCCAAAATTTATTTTTTAATAGAGATTTTAAAAAATATATATAGCTAAAAGTTCATTCTGACGAGCAAATTTGGTATTGGACTGCACGATTGATATTGGGAATTAAAAATCTTCCAACTGATTGCATCCATCTTATATCAAACAAAGCTCACATTGGAAAGTGATTCTTGCAAGGTACTCCAGCTATTTTTGTCGTGGTTTTTTCTGTCGTTCTAACAAAAACAAGCATAAACCACTCCTCCATTAGGGTGACTAATACAAAATTTAAAAGATTGGAGAATTAGACAATGATTTTACATTTTGCTTCCAAGTAAAAGCATTCTTATGTTTGCCTCTAGATTCCTAAGCCAGCAACAACAAAAAAACATTTGGACCGATATTTTGCAAATGATCAAGTTGTTTTTTGATAATCTATCCGCATCTAATCAAGATATCCTTTAAAAAGAGTCAAACTACAAATGAAAGAGGAAAAGTGAAGCAAATGAACTGGTCACAATAAATTCCACCAACTCATGATGAGCAAAGAATTTAAAATATTAACTCTAAAACACTGCAGCTGGGAGATACGGAGGATCAAATACACGCTCCCACTAATAATGTCATCAGAATAACATCAGCACCCACATGAGGCTATTGCAGAAACCTGCACCACTTGCTGCAGATACTGATTCTTTTCATGAACCGCAGCAAGCCGACTTTTGTGCAGGTTGGCCACCACCGTCTGCCTGGTCAGGTTGGTTAATCTTTATGGTCTGAGGCTGAATCAACAGAGAAGAGAGTATCAATGGTCAGCAATTCGGAAAAAGTCACACAACTATTCACTTATTCTGAAAGTTAGCATTAAGAAAATCCCAAATACTTCCTAACAATTATTTTTCTTCAAGTACTTGGTTGGTACACACACTGGCAAAAATGTCAGTCTTTCAGAAGAAGAGAGTACCTGCATATATCTGGCGAAAAGGAAGAACAAAGGACATAGAGAAAAGAGTTGACAAATTACCTCAGCTTTTGAATCTGTGTCTGAAAGCCTTTGCTTGATATCTCTTGCTATTGAAAAGAAAACCTCTTCCACATTCATGTTTGTTTTTGCACTCTGCATGTTTTCTTAGATATAAATGTAACGAAATTACATATAACTGTAATGAAATTGTTATTGTCACTCACAGTTTCAAAGAACTTGATACCATACTCATCAGCAAGTGCTTGACCTTTGGAAGTAGGTACAGCCTAGAGGATAAAGGAAAAACTTTTGTTTGTATCAAAATGCAGAGAAGGAGACTGATTAATCTCATATCAGTAAACAAATGCGGCTTGGACAGCATAGAGTCAAAAATGCCATAGCCTCTCAGTCAACGAATTTCAGACCCTCGCCAATTAAGAATGTAAAATGTAAATAAAAAAGTACCCCACAATGTACACACCCTTTTACTTTCATCCATATCAGCCTTGTTGCCAACAAGTATCTTGTTTACATTGTCAGAAGCATGTTGTTCAATATTGCGAATCCAATTCCTAATATCTGGATAACAATAAACAAACTACATTGAAAATCAAAAGATGGGCAGAACAAATGAAGCAAACTTAACCAAAAAGAGAGATTGTTTGACTCCCTGTTAAATGTAAATCAGAGAATGGGGAAAATACGAAATGGGGAAAATATAAAGAAAACACAATTTATTGGGTCAACTAAAGCTGAAATGAAGTCTACAATCCTCAGACACAAAAAGAATGTCATTCGTTGAAATATCTTTTAACTTCCAACACAACCAGGTCAGGGAAAGGAGATTACTATTGAAAGATGCTTCATCAGTAACATCATAGACCAGCAAGATACCCATGGCTCCTCGGTAATAAGCTGCAACAGCATGTAACATTGTAAGACAAGTCTTCCTTTCATCAAAGAAATGGAGCATGCAATATAATTTGATTTATCCATAGTATTTAAAATCAAGTAAGAATTGAACCTGACAGATTAAATCATTGTGTCCTTCTATGGAAATATAACGCAAGCCAGTGTGCACTTTACATTTATGAGTCCATGAATTAAATCACTATTCCTTCAAAACGTATAACTTCCACCCAAAAGATTTATTTTTTTATGAATAATAACTTCTCAAAACTTAATTGAGTTACTGATAATAGTTACAGAAACTATTTACCTTAAAATTTTCATTTTTATCAATCACAGCTGAAATACTTCAACTAACTTGCACATGAATGCATGCAATTTGCAAACACGACATAATTACCTACCAAGAAGACAGCTGCCAATTATGAATTCACAGCAAGGTTACACAAGACAAAATCCAAACCTGTGGTAATAGTTCGAAATCGCTCTTGACCAGCAGTATCCCAGATTTGTAACTTAATCCGTTTGCCGTCCAGTTCAATGGTTCTTATCTTAAAATCGATGCTGCCACGGATTATTATAACAAGATTTTATTTTCAACAACAAAAAGATACAGGTCTGGTTGTGTGCAAACATTTGTGTACCCAACAGCTAAAAATTGTCCATATTAAAAATGACATTCACTAAGCACTATTTTTTAAACGAGCTCAAGACATTAGGTCCCGAATTGCGATGCTTCCAAAAACCACTAAAGGAGAAACAGAAGCATTACAGACAAAATAGTCAATAGATAAATGCAAGCATCTAGAAACAAGACGACAACGTTTCACAAGGGATAAAAGAGGGGTCAAAAGATATTATACTAACCCAATGGTGGTGATGAAACTGGTTGTGAATGAACCATCAGAAAATCTCAAAAGCAGACAACTCTTCCCCACACCTGAAATTAAGAGTCAGAAAGACATTAAAAAGAAAAACTATTAGAGCAGAGGCAGCACTCCTTGTTCCATACTCAGCTATTCGAAACTATCTCCATAAAACACTGAGTCCAATTCCGAAGGAAAACTTGCAATCAGGGTTGTTAAAAGAGGTTTGCAGTGATGGAAAAGGAGAATGGGAAAGGGGGAATAACGAACCGCTGTCGCCGATAAGAAGAAGCTTGATGAGGTAATCGTAATCGGCGCGAGCTCTGGCGGGTGGTGCTGCCATGGTTGAGTGAGGAAAAAGCCCTAACGTGCAGAAGAGGGATCGGAATGGGAAATGGTTAGAAGGAGAAGGAAGCGGATCCCGTTACGTTTTGCCACCACACTTCTGCTTTCATGCTCCCGCCCACACTCTATTCTCCCCTCCGTCACTTTCTTCTCTATTCTTCTTAATATTATCTATTCATCTATATATCGACACGTGTAATAATTGATTATAGTTTTTTTACTTTTCTTATTCATAATTTATGTAACCCAGTACGAAGATAGACATTAACACGAACACAAACATAAATACAAAATATGTGTAATTTTTAAAATATAAGAAATAGAAACACGAATTTATATATTATATAATTATAAATTATATAAATTGATAATAAAGTTTATGTGAATAAGTATATTTTAGTTTTTTTAACAGAAAAAATGTTTTCCATTGGTTCAAAATAATTTGTTTCTTATTTTTATAATTATAATTAAAATTTATATAAGCTTGAGTTTTTAAAAAATTAATATATTTTTTTTAAAAAAAATTGTGTTAGAACTGTGTTAGAATTATTGGATATCCAACAAATATTTTTTAATTGGACATTTTATCAATACGGATCTTACGAGTGTCCTATGTCCTACCTACGAGTGTCAATGTTTCAATTCATGTGTTCAACACGGACAAATCATTTAAGAAACGTGTCTGAACCTCGTAATCATATTATAATTATAAATAATTAAAAAATAATATTAATATAAATAAATAAATTTATTTTATTTGTCATGTATTCAAATAATTTTACCTTTTACTTTTATTTTTTTTATTTCCTTACTTTCTTTCCCATTATCTCAACAGTACATGCTTATAAAGATTTTTTTCATATCATTATTAAATCGTGTAAAATAACATTGTTAATTTTACATTAATCATCAATTATCACAAAAGGGCAGCAACAGTATTTTATACATGATTGATACTATAAATTTCTTTTATACTAATAAGATATATACTACCAAGAATCCAACTACAGAATATGAAGTGTGACATTTTTATGCTATTCTCTGGACAGGTTTTCAGTAATAATATTACAAAGATTAGTAAATATCACAAACATTGAGTTCTAGTTTGTGATGAACTCATGAACACAAGCCCAAACAGCACACTCAAGGTAAATTCTTTGCAGATCACAGTATAAATCAACCCCCCAGATTGCAGTCTCCTGTTTGGTGGATCAAATTGTAGCTCACTGTCCCACCAACTTCCATTTTTCCACCTGCATACTCACTCCCTGCAAAAGAAACACAGTGAAGAGAGAACCAATCTTGAGGATCATCTGCTACAACAGAAATATAAATAACATAACCCCTTTCCAAATTTTAACTAGTAAAAAAAATTGATTATTTTTTTTCACAAGTGTTTACAGATAAATTGATTTATTGTTATTAAGAAGTGAATTTTAAGTCTAACTAAACTTTGTAAAACCAACTTATAAGATGGAGTTTGTCCTCACTTATATATTATCAAATGTTCTAAAGTCGATTGAGACGTTAAGACTATAACTCGTGCATGAAACTATATATTATGAGTGGTTCGATGATGGATAACCCAGATTAATAAGGTGAGGTTTGCACTCATTTATATAGTATGAAATCAAAGTTCACTTCTTAATAATTGTTGCTGATAAAGAATGAATTGAAGGAAAAAGGCACAAGATGTTACATACTTGAGTTTGACAGCACCTGGTTAAAAACAGACACATGAGTCAAATTTCTTGTGGATTTCAAACTGTCATCTGATGGGAAGATGGAGTATGGTTTGCTGGAATCAGGATTCAAGTACTGCAAGTCAGAGTAGACTTGAGGGTTCTGAAAGCACAGCTTTTCAGGTCCTATGATATGTTGGGACTGAAACTCCTCAGCTTTTGTCTTCTTATCCTTAGAATCAACCTCAGTGTCCACTTCTGATTCAGTGTTGGTAGGAGCCACGTTTTGCAGTTTTCTTTTGGATCGAGCACGCCTATTCTGAAACCAATTGTACACATTTGTTTCAGAAATTTGGCCATGCTGGCCCAGTTCAGCAGTGATCTCCTTGATTTTTTCCTTGCTTGGAGTTCCATTTCCCTGATCAAATATACGTTCAAGAATCTGAAGCTGCACAGGTGTAGGTGTCCACCTTTGTCTCGATGTTATTTTGTGTCCACCAGATATCATCAATGGATCACAGTACAGGTTTCCCAATCTAACCCCTGATCAAGAAAACAAATCAAAACATCAATATTTTCTGCAGATAATGTTGGATCTTATCTAACATAAGTCATTTTCTTTTATAAAAACTTTTACAATACAACTTCACATCTTAACTAGACTAACATCAAGAACTTAAGTCATTTTTTAAATTTTAATAAGAGTTAATTTAATTGGATGAGATTCAGAAACACTTGCTGTTCCATCCAACAATATTATTAGTGATCATTCCCTCTTATTTAAAAAATTTACTGCACAACTTGAAGACTATACTTTAGCAGCAGAAGAAGTTGCCAAAGCAAAATGCAAGGAAAAGATTGATATTCAGAAATTTCCTCTATTCAAATGTTTGTCACTTCAAAAGATCTCTACTACATGTGATGAGATAATATTACCGGAATGAACTGAAAATACAAGAAAAAACTAATTACTAGTTGCTTAAAGTGAAGCATGTAAGTGTAACATATCATTCAATCATTTCTAGAAATACTAAATGCAAAAAATGCATGTAATATCTTAAAGCATGAAAGGTATGGTTACTGGTTATGATTACAAATTTCAAATCCAATGTGCCCTGATGTAGGGGGAAAAGGTATGGTTGGTATTTGTCCCTGTCATTTTCTACTTTGTTGGAACAGGCTGGCTTAAATAGTAGAAAGTGGAAACACCTAATATCAATAATAAAAACAATATCATTTTGCATCCACTTATATCTCGACTTATATCTTATGAATTGTGATAATATCTAGTAAGATTTTCAACACACCTCCTCGTACGAGGTACGAGAATGATAACTCATGCATAAGTAAAACTATATATTATGGATAGTCTAATAACAATAATAGGTGGTATAATGAACCTAACTGAGACTTTATATCATATTAAAAAACCGATTTTAAGTCAATTTTATAAAATTGAATTAGACTTAAACTACACGTATATAATTTTACTTGATTCTTGATTTAACAGTCAAAAGGGTAAGAAACAAGATACCATAAGAATTTGCCTATAGAGGAGACAACATGGTTCATAATTACTACACAAACTAAAGAAATAATGGTAAAAAAGAAGAGGGACCTGCAAGATCCTGTTGGGCTGAGAGTGTTCTGTGCATCTCAATGAGTTGATCACAGATGGTACCATAAACAGCAATTTGTTTCCTGAGAGTTTCCAACTGTTCGTCAGTCATGACTTGGACATACATGAGTTCTCCGTTGGCATCGACATTGACATTATTGTTCCCACTCTGCTGCCACCTCTGCAGCTGATTCTGCAACTCCACCACGTTCACCATCTCTTCTGCTTTGTCCCTCTCTCTGCGACGATGATTGCGCTCTGAATTATGATGATGTTGTCGATTTGATGAAGAGAGAGAAGGAGAAAGAGAAGTCCACAAAGGTTGTCAGAAAAGCAGAAAGTGAGAGAAACAGACAAAACACACAAACATTTTAAACCAGAAATTTGATCCTCTTTAACGCTGTGCCACATGTGACTCCTTCCTCATTCTTTATATTATTTTTGCGGTGCCTACTTATTACAACATCTTCTGTAATAAATAAAAAAATGACATGAATAACATTATCAACAGAGGTAAAAATCTAGTATGTAGAAACAACGTTATTCAAATCAAATTCCACGTTCAGACCTAAATTATGTAGCTTTTGTTTGGACCACTTCATGAGTGTCCAACAATCTGCAATTTTATTTAAGCACTTTTCCAAATATGGTTATATTTTTTTATTATTTGAGTTTGTTCAGATATTATAGCCTGATGAGTTTCTCTGACTTGTAAATTTATAAAAAGTATTAAATTTAATTTTTAGTATTATTTTGTAGAGTAACTATGATCAATGTCAATAAACTTAACATGATATTTGATGGCATACAAAAAAAAATTATACTGATAAAGAAAAATCTTTTAGACATAATTGGAATGAGTTTTTTAAGTTTATTTTTATAAAAGTTAACAAACTATTATACGTAACTGGTGAGTAGATGATAGTGTTAAGATTAAAAAAAATAAAAATATTTAACTTTTAATTTTTAATTTATAGAAATGCATAGTTATAATCTTAGTCGTTACTTTTATTGTGTTAAATCATACGTGACACATAAGAACTAAAAAAAACACCATCTTTATAAGAATTAGAGATTTAATGAAAATTAAAAAAGTAAATTTATTAATTTTTGGAACCAAAGTATATTTAAATTGAAAATAAAACATTTAAATAATTAAGCTTTGAAACTTAAATCAAATGTTTGATAAATAAAAACACATTGTCTAGTTTAAAGAATATCATATAATTTATTCAAATACCAAGTCAATTGGTTGATATATTTAAAATAATTTGCGAGGAGTGGTTCCCGGCGCAATGACCGGCATATTATTGTTCCCAATTTTTATTTT
This sequence comes from Phaseolus vulgaris, assembly GCF_051622355.1. Classification (NCBI taxonomy): domain Eukaryota; kingdom Viridiplantae; phylum Streptophyta; class Magnoliopsida; order Fabales; family Fabaceae; genus Phaseolus; species Phaseolus vulgaris. The sequence continues at coordinate 1,193,278 of NC_143504.1, forward strand.
ATTAAAAACAGATAAACAGTTATCACAAATGGGTCCATAGCTCAGTGGTAGAGCATTTGACTGCAGATCAAGAGGTCACCGGTTCGAACCCGGTTGGGCCCTTTCATTTTGTACATTTTATAAATTAATTTATTTTGAATTATAATTTTTATTAATTAAAATTTTAAAATAATCATTTATTTCAATTATAGTTTTTTATTTTTTTTTACAAATTATTATTTAAATATATATAACCTTTTTCTATTACATCAATCAAATCAACTATAATATAACTCCTACTGGTGAGATACCATAGAATACTCTAACATTGTTGTGATAATCTTTCGTTTCTTGACTGACTATAAAAGACATGTATTGAAACATTTGGGACATCGATCAGTAAAATAATAGATAAAGGGGTCGATTATCTCAATCAAATTCTTTCATTCATCAGAATCCTACACATGAACAACCTTTCCTCCTCTCTAATAATTAAAGTAATGTATTGTTCAAATTCTTTTAAACAAAGCATGAACTGTCGCTGCAATTTTGCTGCATAGCATCATTTGAAGAAGTTTTAGTAGCTTTTCTTAGGAAAGTGAAAAAGGGGGGCATACGAAACAAATTATTCGTGTTTGAGAACAAGATTTGGTCACACCCTTATACTATTCCTGAAGTCTATCCACTCTCCTGAGGAACTAATTGATTTCGCTGTTAATGTAGATATTGAGTGCAGCACAATCAACAACATCAAATTGCATGTGGATATATCCAACTTAAGGTTCACTCGTAGGGCAAAAATACTTGAAGCCGCCACGAGAAAGCCTCTGAATTTGGAAGTTCACTCTTTATTTTTAGGGCATATTGCTCCAACGTATGTGCATACTCGTTTATGGTATCACTAGATATTGTATCTTCAGCTAATCTCACAGCTGCCATGTGAGATAATTGAAAGTTTTCCCCCATTATCTGTAGCTTCCTACATGTTTCGCCCTCGCCAAACATCATGAGGGAAACCAACAAAGATTTCAGTTCCCGTCTAGCTTCCACTGTTAGGGACATGCCTTTCAAATGCTCCACCAAGGCCATCTCCTCATCAGGACTACAATAAGGTATAAGAATAAAAAACTATTACTTCACAAGAACTCATGATTAACACAAATCAATAGTAGAGCAAGAATGGCAGAAGGAAACATTAAATTATCGTATCAAGATACCTCCCAGGACGGATTTTTCCTCTTTTCTTCTGTCGTCTGGCGTCTCTTGCCTTGCTGGTAGCAGTTGAGCTAAATGAAGCAGCAGAACTTTTCCTGGTCCTGTTGATGAAATGAGGCACAATGAAACTTCACACACCCAAAGAACAACCTTTGCTAATTTATTTATTTTTGTGAAAAGGAAAGTATGGTTCAATCTTGTCATTTTTACAATTCACTTTTAAGAAATTGAGTCGTAAAGAGAAACTCAATCATGGACATAACTGGTGTCCAGACAAATAAATGTAGCATTACAAAGAGAGTTTAGAACCATAAATGTGGTAAGATGGATAAAAATGTGCTTGAATGTGATAATAATTCTGTTACCCCCGGGATGGGGTGGGAAATGAAATGTCCGACTTTTCTCCGAAACAACAATGAGTTTCACTTATATGTCATTATACATGAAGACACAATAAATAGTTATCACAAATTTTATGAGGTAGAGACTACAGTTGTAAAAATCATAATACCACACTGCTAGATTTTGTAGCAGTTTTGTAAACAGTATATTCATTTAATGCAAGGAAGATTAATTGAGTATCATGGCTTAGTGGTTATGTCCGTTTTAACGTGTTAAAAGGCCAAAATGGTAAAATCCATCCTAAAAGTCAAGGAAAACTGACTCGGAGTATATGCCAAAAGCACATCAAATTAACATTCTGAAGCTGGGAAATTATAAAGATATATGCGACCAAGGAAAATACATACCCTGTGGTGTATGCACTCATTCCACTAAAATTACTGCTAGCTTCAGAAGCAGCATCATCCTCGATATCACTTGCTGCACGCTCCTCTGACTGGAGCTTTGCTGCAAGAAGTAGTCTTCTTTGTCGAACAGCAAGGTAACGAGCCAAGTACTTCCCCACTTTCTCTAAGCTTTCCTCGTATTCACCAGTAAGTGTGCTTGCACATTCCAAAGATGCATTCTTCACCATTTCAATTAAGTCCTGTCTTCTGTGCATAAAAACAACCCTCAAAGCCTCCTCCCAGTCCCTTGCAGTAACCAACAAATTAACACCAGTGTTAACATCTCCACAGTACTCCAGGGCAATTTTGGCAGCCTCCCCAGGTTTACCAAGTGCTTGAAGTTCTTCACAGAGCTCATTGGCAATACACAGTATCTGATCCTTTCCCAGATTAAGTAACCCAGCAACTGTAAGAACCCCGCTCCAGTTACTGATAGCTCGATAGGACTTCATAGCTTTATCCAGATTGAAACAGGATAAGTAAATTGTCGCGGCATCTTCAAAGCGTTTTTCATCACTAAGATAATCCCCCCATGCCTCAAGGAATTGCATCTTCTCAGTGTGGCCAGTAAAAAGTTGAAGAGCCAATGGAAAAAGTTGAGGATTTTCCTTCACAAGTGTCATACAATCATCATAATAACAATCACCAGCAGAAGCAAGGTGTCTGAGAGCCTTTTCAAACCTTTTCAGCTTAAGGTCAATATTATATTGCATTATTTGAGTAGGCATACGCTCCAATACCTGTAAGAATGGAAGAAACTCTTTTGGATCTTTCTGAGCATTTAATGCCACAATAGCTGCAAGATTTAAATCATAAAGACCCAAAGCAGCTTCATAGACAGCATCGGAATCAGCTAACCACAAAAGATGCTTCAAAGCTTCTTCAGCAGAAGGGTGAGACATTCTACCCTGGTCATCAGTTTGAGACAATTCCTTTTCACGGATCACTTTTATTCTCTTTAAAGCATCTTCAAGTAATGGAGGATCACTCCGAGCTAAAGTGGTCAAAATGCAAAGCTCCCTTGCTGGGCTTTCTGTTATGTGCTCCTCAATAGCTTTTCTTACAGCCATCAGAACAGAAGAAACCTTGTTACCGGCAGGACAATTCTGGGGGGGACCAACTAACGTATCATTAAGAACCTTTGGATAAGGGACAGAAACATAATTTTTGTAGAGTTTCTCCATAATATTTCCATTCTTTACAGAACAAACAAACTCGGTTATATAACCCAGATTGTTAACCTGCCTGACTACTTCAGAAGCTGACTGGGAAAATGCTTGCCAGCCACAATAATCAACAATTACATTGAAATCTATTCTTTGCCTTCTAACCATAAGCAATGCATCTTTAAAGCGGTTTTGAACCAATGCATTAATAATGGAAACCAAAACCAACTTTCTAGGGTATATACATTCTAGGTTCCCTCGTGTAGTTTGCAGTATAATGGCAGCTTCATCCCCATGTAAAACTCCAACAATTTTAGCACCTCTCTCCCATATATTTATGTAGCTTTCATTTTCCTCTTTTTTTCTATTGCTAATCCGAACAAAATTACTATATTTCAAATCTAATTCCCCATTAAATATATCAGCAATGTCAACAATAAAAAGCAAATCATGTTTAGTTGCAAGAACTAGATGTGTGATAACTTGGTCGGCCAAATTTGAGTAAAATGAGAAGGTGCTGCAGTTGTTGCAAACTATACCCCCATTAACATGTAGTCTGCCAAACTCATCCAGTCCAAAAAGCACTTGCTTTGATAGGCCAGCACTGCCAACTAGCACTACACTCATCCAAGGGCAAGCCGCAGAAAAACCTAGTTGTTCTTGAACTAGAGATCCTTTACTAATCCCAATTTCAGATACATATTCTTGGATTTCCCCCCTAGAAAACTGAATGTATGCAGCGTGCTTATTAGCAGGACATGAAGCGATGCCAAGAACCGGCTCTTCAAGGGTTTGTCGTTTTGAAACTGTTGTGTGCCATCCCGAACACGTCAGCAATCCTGGAATAACATCCTCAGAACATTCAAGTTCCATTTCATGCAAATAGAAGCCTTGAAGTCCATCATCAGTTGATGTTTGAAATGAGTCACTACTGTGACTGAAACCATAATGTGAAACGGTTAATAGCTTATGGGAATCCAACCATTCAAGATGTAAAAGAGATCCAAACACCAATTCTGTATGAGAGGCTTCAACGTTGAACTCTTTTCCCTCTAGTTCTTCCCAGGTTTCAATTGACGGAAGCTCCACAACACACAAGCTACCGTCTGAAAGAAATGCTGCTAACTGGTTCTTAGAGTTTTTACAATATACAGCCATACCCCGGACATGAGAAGAAAAATTCAGGCTAAATAAAAACATAGGAGGTGGCATCAAGGACAATGACAGCGGGGTTACACGAATATTGGAGCCATCAACGACTAGTGCAACAGAATTCTCCATAACAACAGCCGTAATCCAAACAAAGTTTAAAACCGTGACCTGACCACCAAGAGTCCAACAAATTAACTGCAGAGGCTTTGTCGGATTCCAAATGAATCTGACTTTATCTCGCTTCAAGAATCTAATTTCCTGCTTCAGGTACCAATGGTTATTGCTAAAACTCCATATCCTTACAGCGTCATAATTTTTGCATTCAACAACACCGGCAAGAAGATCAGAACTGCAATTCCACTTCAGAAACTTTACTTTTGCGTCAACACTAAACCTGCTTCTCTCTAATCCGTTCCTCTCAAAGAAAACAATAGAGGAACACTCATTTTCATCTTTCCCATGACAAACAGTTGCAACTTTAGCACCACTGGGCATCCACTCCAAAACTGCCCCGGCAAAATTTCTTGGTTCCGAAAAGGCAAGCAAATCCCCCGAATCTCGATCCCAAACCTTGATTTTTTTAAGCATAGAACCAGAGTCGGACACATCACTCATGGTAGCAAAGTATTTCCCATCTCCTCGCCAAGACACAGGAAGAAAGTTCCCTTCACCTGAAAACACACAATATTCACCATCCTAAACTAAACATCAAACAATCAAATTCACAAATCATGATATAAGTATCAAATTCATTCTCTCTCTCTCTCTCTCATCTCACTCACCATATTTGTCTCACTATCTCACTCTATTCGCTTCAACTACACAATTTGCCACATCTATAACTTTCTCTATATATACCTTTCTTCTTTCCAGCCTTCCATCCCAAAACATAAAATCTTCCAAACAACACCGATACAATACAAAACAGAGATAGAAGGCATTGAAACTAAAATAGGGTTTCAGTGTCCTTACTTACGTGACAGTCGTCAGGAACATCGTCGTGAAGTGGTGCTTCATACAACACGTCCCAATCGTGACTCATCACCAAGAGCTGCGAGAAGCCGGTGGTGACGGCAATTAGTTCTCCGTCGGGACTGAGAGACACAGCATTGACACCGCCGTCGAGCTGGCCAACGACTTGCGTTGCGCGAGAGCCGTCGTCGACATTGCAAAGCAAGAGAAGGCCGTTGGAAGTTCCAAGAAGAAGCGCTTCCTTCTCCATGAGATAGTCAAAGGAAGTAACGGAATCTCCGGGCTCCAGGTCGACGGTAACGGACTCCGCCGGTAGCGAAGCGTTACGGCTCCAAACACCGTTTTCCTGCACAAAACACAACACAACAATAATCAGAATGAAGGAATGAATGAGTGAGTAAATGAAAATGGTGAATGGTGTTGAAAACGGACATGGAAAGAGGAGAGATGGGAAGTGTAAATGAGATTGTGAGAAGAGAGGAAGAAGATGCGGTTGCGTTCGATGTCGATGGTGGAGAATCGAAGGGTTTCGTCGTTGGAATGAAGACGAAGTCCCAAAGGAACTTCATAGAAGAGTTTCAAGTTCTTCATTGCTCAAACCCTTCGCCGCTACTTTTCACTTCAGAATATAGGGTTTAACATAGTTTCTGCAATCCCCTGTTTATGCCTTCTTCATAAAAATGTTATTTTATCCAACTAAATCTATGTTGAAAATAATTAAATAAATAAAGTTATTATTATAGTTATGTAATTATGTCTACAAGGTGATGGTTTATTAATAAAATTAACTTTATGTATTTAAATTACAAATATTAAAAACTTTTTAGATAGAAGTATTTTAAATATGTTTGTAATACCAACACATCCAGATATACAAAATTATATATTATATATTATATATTTATAAATTATATAAATTAGAAAAAAAATTATGTTTATAAAGATGTTTTTCATGGGTCATACAATAAATTTAAGTTTTTAGAAAATTAATGTATTTATTCATTTTAAGATTGTGTTAGAAATTTAGAATCATTTTATAATTGTCAAAAATTCAATAATTTTTATTTAAATTAAACATTTAACCGATACATATCTTACGATTACAAGTATCATATGAATATCGATCAATGTCCGATATATATGTCTGATACATATATCCTCTTATTACAAATATAAGATTTATAAATTTTGTTTATTAATTTTTTTTATTCTTTCAAATTGTAATTTTCTTTTTCTAATTCTCTTTATTTTATTTTCATTGTAATTTTCATATTTTAAAAAAATAATAGATGATATAACAAGTTGAACTTGATAATAAGTATCTATTTTATGTTCTTTCAAACAAAAATTGTAAACATTTAAATTTAATATTGGTTATGTTAGTTGAGAAAAAATATTGTTCCCAGTAATTTAATTCTTGACTCAATTTTTTTATATTTTTTAAATCACTGCTTTTAATTCAAGACTTTATTTTAAGATGTGTAGATACGTAGGATCTTAAAATAGATAGATGAAATATATGTAGTTTAGAATTACAAGGTGAATTTTTCTCCATGCATAACTAATCAGTAATATATAATACTAAATATAAAAATATTCATTTTTAGTTTAAAGAGAGGAAAAGTGTATATAGATCAAAATTAAAACTCGCTTATAATAATAACTTAATGTATAAGAATTATGCTTATTAATTTCTTTTTTACCTTTTTTCATTGTTTTTTTCAAGTGTATTTTTTTTTTCTATAACTCTCGTTTTCTTTTACCTTTCTTTGTTACTATAATTCTCATATATATTTTTTTTTTAAAATCAAATCCTACTTACATAAGGTGATGTGTCCAAATAAAAAATATTTTGAACATATTTCACTCATAATAAATATCTTTTTATTGTGAAAATATTTTTTTATTTTTTACTTTTTAAAGTATTTTAGTTAAATACTAGTTGGATTAGTTGATAAAAGTGATAAATAAGTTAATGTAATTGAGTTAGGTTTAAAAGTTTAGTTAAATATAAAATTGAACAAACTAAGTTATTCATGTATGAAATTAAGAAGTTGGTAATAACTTTGTAATGTTTTATTGTGATGATTGGTTTAATCATAATTTAGTGCATGTTGAAAATAAGAAGTATTTTCTTCTCTTTTTTTTCATTGTGTTTTGTTTCTTATTCTTTTATAAAGATATAAAGTGTAAGTTGTTCTTTCTATTTCTTATTATCTTTTATTTTTTTGAGATTTCTACTCCAACTCTCATTTTTTTAAATCAAATCCTACTTTATAATAGGTAATGGTGATGTGCCAAGGATCAAATGTTCTTTTAAATCAGATACGAGAACACACATATACATGTTTATCTAATTCTCATTCCTACCTTATTTGGTTAATTTCATCTGAAAATTCTTTTTTTTTTTTAATAAAAATTTTCATTTTCTTTTTTATTTGTTTGACTCATTCAATCAATTAATTTCACTTTAGTTTTTAAAGTATTTTCTTATAAGAATAATTTCATTATACATCTCATTTTACTCATTTTGTGTAATTCTGTTTAAACAATTTAAGGAAACATAAATGTCAATTTTATATAATTCATAGGAAGATATTTTGATAATTTTTTTATTTTTTTAAGGTGAGGATGTATGATTATATATATATATATATATATTGATTTAAAGTTAAACTTGTTAATTGTGTGTCAATTTGTGAAAATATATTTAAGATGCCAAATTTATGTTGAAAAAATGAAATAAGGTTATTATGTAATTATGTATATAAGGTGATGGTCTATTAATAAAATTAACTCAATGTATTTAAATTACAAACATTAAAAAACTATTAGATAGAAATATTTTGAATAGCTACAAATAACTAGTTAAGGTTGAGAAATATAATTTTTATTTTACATAAAAGAAAAGTGGTTTTAATTAATAAATCGAAAGACTTGGGGTGAAATTAATAATATATAATTTTCTTACTCTGTTTTCTCTGTGTGATTTGTTGAAAATTTAGGGAACACTGAAGCTAATGCTATCCGTTGGAAGGGATGGGCATGGCACGAGGAACCCTGTGAATGAAGAACCAGTGAAACAGTGAAACCTCAGAATCTGAAGCCATGGCACTGAGAATAAACTGCTCCATTCAAAACACCCTCTCTCTCCTTAACCCTCCTCTCTCTTCCCTCCGTTACAGAGCTTCTCCCCTGAAGCTGAAACCCCAGTTCCGTTTTGGTCAAAACCTCTCTCGAGGAGCTTTGTTCTGTACCTACGCCACCACAGATATCACTCCCTCAAATGCTGAACCCTTTGTCCTCACCACTCCTCTCTACTACGTCAATGCCCCTCCTCACATGGGTAGCGCTTACACCACCATCGCCGCCGATGCCATTGCTCGCTTCCAGGTGAATTTCCTTACCCTCTTCGATTTTAGTTTAAATTATGTAACTTTGGCCCAATTCCTGAAATGGGTCGAGTTTGGAAATTGGGATAAACTGGTGTAAGATTAGACATATCTGTGTGATGGATTTAAAGCAAGTTGGTGTTTTAACTGTTCATTGTTTCCTATTACATAATGTAAGGTTTGCGTATTTGACAGCGGCTATTGGGAAAAAAGGTTATATTTATTACTGGCACGGATGAGCACGGGGAGAAAATTGCAACTGCTGCCATGGCTCAGGGTTCAACGCCTCCTGACCATTGCAATCTCATATCTCAATCTTACAAGACGCTTTGGAAAGATGTAATTTGATTATTAGTTTTTCCTGGAATTTTGTCATTTTTTGTGTGTTTATTTTGTTGGATATTTATAAATATTTTTCATTTTTTCGTGATATTCTTTTATTATTGCTTGATTGCAGTTAGATATTTCTTATGACAAGTTCATCAGAACAACTGATAGCAAGCATGAAGCAATTGTGAAGGAATTCTATTCAAGAGTGCTTGACAATGGTGACATCTATCGAGCTGATTATGGCGGACTTTATTGTGTTAACTGTGAGGAATATAAGGTGATAGTTTGAACTTGTAAGTTGTAGTTCTGGTTAGCAACGTTTTATGTTTAGTTTCTGTTGGCTCTTTATGTTGAAGGGTCTGTGTATGCCATGTGCAACTGCTAGCACTCTTTCTGCTAACCATCATTTAATAACCAGGAAAATAGACAGCTTTCTCTGATGATGGAAAACTTTGATTGAGCTTCTTGCCTTCCAAAGATTTACCATCTTAATTTCACGACTTTACCTTAAGAATGTACTGGCATTTGGTGCAGGATGAGAAGGAACTGCTTGATAATAGCTGTTGTCCAGTGCACCTAAAGCCTTGTGTTTCAAGGAAAGAGGACAATTACTTCTTTGCACTATCAAAATATCAGAAGGCATTGGAGGAAACACTAGATAAAAATCCTAATTTTGTGCAACCATCATTCCGTTTAAATGAGGTAAGGCGATGGGGAGTTTGTTTTTCTCTTTGTCTTGTATTTCTGTCTGTTACCTTTTGAGTATAGTGCACTCAGTTGCTGGCCGTGTCCAATTTTGTTTTCAGAGCATACCTGATACATTCACTTGAGAAGATTCAGAATGGACTTATATGGTCTTAAGATTCACATTGATAGGATGGATCAGTTATGGTGTACTTGAACTTTTTTTAGATTTCTCTAGTATTGGAGTTTGAGTTGATAACATGCCCAGCCTATTAACACTCCAAAGTCCTGGCATGATTATATGTTATATTGGAGTTTGAGTTTATATGTTATATGTTTTTAAGGTCATGTGACTATATAGTTCACTAAAGTGATTTTGTAGTTATGGATCTTATTCCATTTAAAAGATCATAACATAACAACAAATACATTGTTAAAAAATGCAAATACCAAGCTGTTTGATCTGGCTTGTTAATACAATACAACCCACCCTTCATACTGCCCTACATGGTCCCCATAAACAGTGTAATAACGCTTTATAGCAGATTCATCTATGAGATGTAGGTATCTAATGAACTGCAAATTATCTCGTTTTGGAGGACATAAGATTGATTTTCTTTTATGATATTGTGCTTAAAAATTAATTTCGTCTACAAACTTCCAAGGTTCAAGGTTGGATCAAAAGTGGCTTGAGGGACTTTTCCATTTCCCGAGCAGCAGTTGATTGGGGCATTCCTGTTCCTGATGACAAGAGCCAGACTATATATGTTTGGTTTGATGCTTTACTAGGGTAAGAATATATATTTTATAGTTTGTGCATGCTTCTCTAATTTCCCCTGGCTCTATTCTATATTCTTGTCGTTTATGTCTATCACAATCAATAATTGTTATTTTGTGTATTGTTGGAAATACATTGCTGAAATGCATGAAAGTTCAATTTATGCACAAGTATTTGTATGACAAAAAAGATGAAGAAAAGTTTGGGTTTTTGCTATTCTGCCAAATATTCTTTAATTAAAAAGTTGCTAATTATCTTTCTAAACTTTTATTGAATATATTTTCTTTTCTCTTTTTCATATTTGCAGATATATATCTGCATTATCTGATGATCAAGAACAACCTGATTTACTAAAAGCTGTTTCTTCAGGTTGGCCAGCTTCATTGCACTTGATTGGCAAGGTATGTCACCTGTGTTCCTTCTATTTTTTTAGTTAATTTTAATTTATTGAAAACAATTTCATCTACTTATTGAAAACATTTTGTACTCTAAGCTTTCCTTTTATGCATCTTTCTCTTATTTTTGTGTTTGTGAGAGAGGCTGCACAATTTGTTCCAACTTACATTTAGTTAGTTGTCTTTTGATGAGATGCTACTTTTTTTGCATGGTTTTATCACTTTCTGGAAAACAGTCTCGTAAAATTGGAAACTTTTGATTTAAGTATTTGTTCGCTTTTATCTGTTTTAATTTTTTTGCCAAAAAATGCAACATGTCAAATTTTTTTTCTTAAACATTTTAATTTCTACCTAAGCATTTGTATTCTTGCGATGTTTTTTGCAACCTTTGATATATGTTAATTAATGATTTTCTTATAATTATTAAAAGAGATGAAAAAATAGCCAAAACATTGAGTTTTTATATATTTTTAATATTTGTTCACTCTGTAGGATATTCTACGCTTTCATGCTGTTTATTGGCCAGCTATGCTAATGTCTGCTGGACTAAGCCTTCCTAAAAGGGTATTTGGCCATGGATTCTTGACAAAGGTATTTGTAGTTTAACTTATTTGCTATCTTATGTTTCGTCTTGAGGTAACTTTAATGGTACAGTTTCATCAGCCTTGAGGACAAGGCTATTCATTTCCTGGCGAGCATTGATAGACCTAGGAAGGTTTTTGTGAGAAGACTCAATAGATCTAATGAACTATCAGTGTCTGTACAGTATTTGTGTCCTTAGGTAGTTACGGATCTGAATTGTTATTGTTTTTGAAGCAGTTGTGCTTTTAGTAAGTTATGGATTTGTGGGGCAGTTGTAGTGTTATATATTTTTGGTTAAACATATAATTTACTCCCTATATGTGTCATGTATTCTTAATTTGACCCCTTTATATACATAAAAATTTATTAAATTGGTCCCTATATGAGTTGGCGTTACTGGTTTGATCCCTACTGTCATGTTGATCGTTAAACCGCTTATAAACCGCTTATACATTCTTAATTTTGCCATTATACATATAGCACATTCTTAATTTGGTCCTAAGAATATGCTACATGTATTTGGGCTGGATTAAGAATGTGTAAGTGGGGTAGCACCAAAGTGGTAACATTTACGTGTAGAGGGATCAATCTAATTAGTTTTACATGCAAGGAACAAACATAGAATCCATAACTCGTATAAGGACTAAATTATTATGTTTCGTCTGTATTTTTTGTGACATATCCATATAATAGGAGGTAGCCATTGTGTCAGTTTTCTGTTTATGCTTTTTTGACAGAGGAAACTCCTTGTTTGGGGGGAACCTTGTGTGATACTTATGTACTGTTCTTCAAACTTGGTGTATAACTGAGTTGTAAGAGGCTAGCTAGACACAACCCTGCATATCTAAGGACTCTCCCTGCCCAGAACATTGTATTCTGGTCATAACTTTTTTACTATCTCCTTGTTCAATTCTTGAGTCTAATACATTCAATTCAATTCAAATTTGAATAAATTTACAATCATTAGTTAAGTAAAGTATAGGTATTAGCAAAAGGTCGGAAACTAAGTTTGGCAATTTGAGACACTGTAAAATTTCATAAATCTGTTTCTTATATTTAATTTAAATTTCATGCAGCAATGCTTTTTTATTTTGAAATGTTAGGATGGCATGAAAATGGGCAAGTCACTTGGGAATACACTTGAACCAAACGATTTGGTTAATAAATTTGGGGCAGATGCAGTTAGATACTTCTTCCTCAGAGAGGTGGAATTTGGCAGTGATGGAGATTACTCAGAGGAACGCTTCATCAATATTGTCAATGCGCATCTTGCCAATACAGTTGGTATTTCAAGCTTGCTTTATTACTAGTAACTTTCAGAAACCAATTGATTTTTCTTCTTTTTATTATGACCATAATGCAAAATGTGATATGTATTTCCTTCCTTCACTATTTTGGCAGGAAATCTTCTTAATCGAACACTAGGGCTTCTAAAAAAGAACTGCCAATCAATTCTGGTAGTGGATTCCTCTACCGCTGCTGAAGGAAATGCATTCAAGGACAATGTAGAGAATCTGGTAAGACCTCTTATAAACTATGTTTCTAAATCTATATATTCAATTTGTAATTTTAAACTATGTCATATTCAGCAGTTTAAGGTAATGCTGCCTGTGACTTAAAGGTTAAGGAATGTTTATTATATCTGTAGGTTGATAAAGCTCGCATTCACTATGAAAATCTCTCCTTGTCATCAGCTTGTGAGGCTGTTCTGGAGATTGGTAATGTTGGTAATTCCTATATGGATCAACGTGCACCATGGTCTCTCTTTAAGCAAGGAGATACTGCTGCTGAAGCAGCTGCTAAGGTAATTTGCTGGATCCTTTAGATTGGTAAAAGTCTAAACATGATACATTGTTTTCTGTTAAATATCAAACTTCAAATGCTATCAGGAAACAGAACAATGGGTTTGATTTGTTTAGTCCCTTCAAGTTAGACAATGTTCAACTTTAGTCCCTAAAAAATAATTGTCTCCTTTTGGTCCCTTATTTATGAAAATGTATTAGATGTGATCCATTTCTCCTACACAAAAAAAATGTTTCCTTTAATTTCTCTCATTTATTGATAAAAGGGTTCCATCATACAGGGTCAATTTGAATAAACTTTTCAGTAAGTATTCACAGGAGCAGAAAATAAGAAGCTAAAACAAATTAAACTTCTCTCACAAGTTAAAATTAACTTTGCACATCTCAACTTCTGAAAAAACTACACAAGAAAGCTTTATCAAGCGCACAAGTTTATTGCATTGTAACTTATAACAGCAATTTAGTTCATTTTACCTTTAATTTCTTTTTCAAGTACTTAGTCAGAGATTTACTTCAGTTCATTGACATTCAAACTCCTTAACTGACAATAATCAATTTTTTGAACTTTGTTTTTCCTTCTTCAACAAGTATAATAAGCTTAATCAACGTGTTGCTCAATGATAAAAAGAAAATAAATTCAGTTAGTTTTGCTGCTGTTAAAGATAAGCAAATGCCTAAAGATTTTTTCATTTATGATGTTGGAGCAGGACCTTGTAATTATATTAGAGACGATGAGGATTATTGCTATTGCTCTATTTCCTGTTACACCAAGCTTGAGTTGGAGAATATATGCACAACTTGGCTATTCCCGGGACCAATTTGATGCAGCAACCTGGGTCTCTCCTCTCTCTCTCTCTCTCTTTCATACACATGCACACTCAAACCTTTTTTTTTTCCACACACATACATATAAACTATGAGGCTCAGACACTCCTCTTAAATGGTGTGTCCGTATCGGACACTGACACACATATCGCTGAAGTGTTTAATTCAAAAAATATTTATTGGATTTCTAACAATTATAGCACAGTTCTAACACAATTTTAAAAAGGAGAAATGCATTAATTTTATAAAAACTCAAACTTATTGTATAAATTTTTATTATGATTGTAAAAATAAGGAACAAATCATTTTGAACCAGTCATGAGAAATATCTTCCTGCTACAAAAAAAATTGAAACATACTTGTTCACATAAATCTTTATTGTCAATTTATATAATTCATAATTATATAATATATAAATTCATGTCACCGTGTTCTACATTTTAGAGATTATATATATATTTCTGTGTCTATGTCGTATCAGAGTGTCTGTCCGTTAAGTGTCTCTGCTACATAGCATATAAATATATATGTATGTATGTGTGTGTATAATACACACTCGTGAGGTATTCATGGGTTTGAACTAATATGTTCTGCTACCTATCTGATTTAAGTTGTTTGACTTTGTAGAGAGACACCAAGTGGGGTGGACTTAAGGGTGGCCAAGTGATGGCTGAACCTAAACCAATCTTTGGTAGGATTGAAAACCAAACTGAAGTGGAAGACAAAGGCAAAGGGGTTGTTGCAGTTGGTAAGACTGTGAAAAGCAAAGGAAAGTTGAAACAAGCTCAAGAAGTCGCAGGAGCTTAGATACCATGTTTCATGCTTTTCCCCTTTCTAAATTGTTAATTGTTTTCTCTAACTTAGCTTCATGTAAAAACCAATTCTTTTGCTTATTTATGTACACAAAAATATTTAGATACATACATGTGCAAGAAGGTAGCATGAGCACCAGGCACATGCATGTATATGAATTTTGAACAAATTTTTATTTTAGAAACAAAGTTGGAGTGCATAACTTTTCATGCTCCATGTGCATCCTCGTCATTCATCAACTACAGGTTTCAGCTAAGTTCACCTTCCACGTTCTGTTCCTGTCACAGGTTAAAGTTTTGAAAGTACTTTTGCTTGCAAATTTCATTTCATTATTAACACGAGGCTCAGACACGTCTTTTAAAAGATGTGTTACATATCGGATACTGACACTTTGACACTTGTAGGATAGTGAAGTGTCTAATTAAAAAAATATTTGTTTGATTTCTGATAATCAACACAATTTTAAAAATGATAAATTTATAATTATATGATATATAGATCTGTGTTTTTTTTGTCATGTATTTTAGAGATTATATGTATTTTTGTGTCGGTGTCATATAATGTCATATAAGTGTTTATGTCAGTATTTATGTGAGGTAGTAGTTATTAACAGATTTTAGTACATCTAATGAAGAAGGAAAAAATATTGTTTCTAAATTCAAAATAATTTCTTGGTGGTTAACTATATATTTTTTTACTTTCTATATTAACTGTAATGAAAATGGAACTGGACATAAAAAAGCAAAGTTCATTCACTTTGACATAAAAAATTATTATTATTTTATTGTAATATAATATAATATTTTATTTAAAAAAATGGGTTGTAAAGTGGTTGTTTTTTAATATTAAAGTGTGAAATTAATTTTATTTATATATTAACATGAGTGCATGACACGTGGGCTGGAAAAAAAGCATTAACCGCGTGTCGATGTGGGCCGCGTGGTTAAGTATAAGTTTGATTAAGATTGCAATTAATCGTTAGGCCCACGTACGCCACAGTGAGGTATAAAATAAATGTAGAAGCAGATCAAAGAGTTGGTTTCATTTCATCATGGGAGAAAACTCAGAAGAAAACTACCAGGTAACCTAATTTCTCTCTTCCACTCGCTCGCGCTACCAATGCTAGATTTCCGATTCCATCGCTTTGTAGATTTATGTGCATGCCGTAGTTATGTCTTGATCTTCATTCTCTTTCGTCTTCGCCATTCTAGCCTTCGTATGCCGTTTAGTTTTTTCCTTTATTTTTTACTTTCCTTGGAATAATTGAGTTATGCGAGGGATTTTTTTGTCGCTTTCGCTTCGTAGATCTGCATGACCATATTCATCTCAATGTTGCGGCTGTTCTTCAAATTTTTATTTCATAACTTTCGTGTAACGATCGCATAGCGGAGTGGATATCGCGTTAGACTCCGAATCTAAAGGTCGTGGGTTCGAATCCCACTGCGATCGCTTTTTTTATTTATTTTACGTTGAAATTTTAAAGCCTATATTTGTTCTGTTCCTGATAATTCTGAAATAGTTCGCCATTTTTATGATGTACAAACTTTTTCCTCACAAATAATTTCCGCACAAAAAGCTTGTTGAGTTATTAGAGCTAATGATCTTGTTTTTTTGCACGGCTTATAAAATATTGGCCTGTTACTCGGCTCATTTATGAATATCCTGTATATGCCTATATGCATTGCATAACTGTGAAATGATTCAACTGGGAAGAATTGAAAGACTGCAAAAGGTGGACCAAGGTTTGCTCGTTTAAGTAAGGTGTAAGGAAATTTTTGGTTGCCAAATATTGTTGGTGACTCTTTTACTCTTTATAGTTGTAGATGGTGAATTCTGAATGTAAGCCTTAATGTTTTCGTGCTCCACTTGGATGATGTGACCCTTAAATAATTAAATTTGTGGTTTGTTGGTATTAGGACTTCATGTTAAGAAATCATTTGGATAAAACTTAGACATAGTTCCTTAAATGCTTTTGGTTCTCTTCTCCCATTAGTTGGTGTTTCACCTGTAATAAAGGTTTGCATTAAATATCTGTTTTAATCACACACATTTCATGAAAAATAAAATAAAAATTATATTTAATTTTCAATTCATTTTAATCATAGGACAAATATTGTAATTTTATAATCTTATAAATTAAATTCCTTTATTAATCACAATTATATGTTACTATGTTACCGAAGTGGTACTTTAATTCTAGTATACGAATAACTCCAAGAGCATATGATAAACTGTTTCTGACTTTTGTCAAGATCAAAAGATCTTGTGAAGAAGCATCTTGTTGAACTATTTCTCTATATTAAGTTGGATCAAGCATGCTAAACAATGTTGTAGAATTTTGCGGCTAGTTGATGTCTTCAATTTTCATTTATGTGCTTGTTGGCTTATGATAAAAACTACAGATTATGAATTTTGGTTTATAGTTAGCTAAAGTAATAGATGTGATGCTTCTTTATGCGCATCTTCTCCCTATCTTATGGAGCTTGCATGTCTTTTTATTAAGTACTGTTTATATGAGGTCATTCAACTGCAAGGTTACAAAATGATGACTCTAAATATCTTGAAATAGCGAACATCCTTATCAGAGGTTTGATGACCATTGCGTAATTTTCCTTTGGCCTTGCCATACGTCGGGTGACTCTAAAAAGTTCTTGCAACATGGGGTGCCAGTATGTGGATATGCATAATAGTTAGTGTTTTTGTCGTGTTAGGTAGAGTAATGATCTTGATGTGGTGTTAGTGAAAGTCTAGAAAACATCTCCTGAAAATGTCCTGATATAGCAGTGGATCATTCCAGTATTTGCATTGTGATAGATAATACTAGTGAGCATCTATCATGCTTCATTAGTTAGGTGTTTACTGATAATGTTGGAAGATAAGAAGAGTCTTTTCCATGAAATTGTACACTGAGGTCCAACTTGAATGGTCGAAGAGTGTAGTATACTAGCAATCAAGCTCAATCAGGACCGTGTTTGTTCAAGTATTTATTAGTGCTCAGTTGTAAATTTTGGAACTTTGCTTTTGCGAGTTCCGGTGCTTAACAAAAACATAGTCTTGCTTTGGATTGCGAGCTTTTAGGGAAAATGGGCAAGCCCATGGCATGGATATATTTGGATGCCATCGTTATAATTGTTGTTTTGGCGTTTAGCCACCTCTAAAACGTAAGTTTGGCATTTAGTAGCTCAGTTTTAAAGTTTGTTGCCGAAAACTGGCCTTATATAATAGTTCAAATGGAAGGGGTTTGGATTTTTTTTTTATTTGGGTTTGATTTCAAAATTTTAGTATGTAAAGGAAATAATATTAGGAGAATTTTTTTCTTAATGACTTCCTGAGTGAGGATGATTTGGAAATAAAATACAACTTCAATCTGGTCTCGTCTATAAGCATCTTAATGTTCTACCACTAATGTTAGTGGGAGAATATGATGCAATCAAGTCAATGATGTTTTTTGTACAGTGATTGTTACCATGCCATGCTTGATGGAGAAGCACGATTAAGTATCAATTTCTGGTGGTCCCATGCAGCAACAAACATCCCTTGTTTTGTTCTAAAGTTGATGTAAACGGGAAATGATGAGTTTAAAAATAAATAAATATATATATAATAAATAACAAATTTGTAATTAAATGATATAAAAAATATTAAAATAATAATATTAAAAATTGTAATGGGGTTATATTGAAAATATAATAAATTTGTAATTAAATGATATAAAAAATATTAAAAGTTGTAATGGGGTTGTATAAAAAATTGGATTATGAATGTATTTCGATATAAATATGCACAGTTTAGGTCACTTATCTTAATTATAACTATACATGGAAAATATAAAATAATTCTACTTTATCATCCAATCGTAAATTACTATTATGACATATTGATTAATTTTTACAGTGAATACTTTAAATTAGATCTAACGTGATTTTTGTACATGAATATTTACCTCATTTTATTTCGCATAAACTTCTAAACTAAATAAACAAATAGCAGTTGGATACTGCAATTTTAAATCTACCCGTAAGACCCTGTAAAAGATTATGTTCTTTTTATCATGTTTGTGTGTAGTTTATATCAATAAATATAAAATTATGCTTTATATAAATTCAGTGTTTGGCTTGGTTCTAGGAGGCGGGGGAACCCAAACATGAATTTAGGATTATAAAGATTTGTTGGAATTGTAATTGTTACATTACTTTTGTGAATTTTAATATAAAAAATAAATAAGATTTTTTTTTTCTTTTAGAAATAAAGATATTAATGATTTTTTTTTACTAGAATCCAAATATATTTTTTATAATTAAGATGATATTCGTATAAATTATTCATAGTCATAAACAATGATTAATATTATCGAAAATTCCGAGTTCACAAAATGCGGTTATATATTAAAGTACCCAAAGCTTAAGTACTTTCTTTGAGCGGGTTTTATTCTATGTGAAAGATGACATGGGGGGAATTTAAATCCTAAATTGCTAGCATGTGAAGTTGGTCGAATATTCTCTAAATAATTATGGGGGAAAATCTTTTATTTTAACCTAAAATCAGCTTTGTCCATAATACAAGTACGAAGTAGATTTTAGACTCGTAATTTAATTTATTTACATATTTATATACAGAGAGAGGGGAAAACAAGTCTTGAATTTATAAGAAATTATTATTATGAAAATAAAAAACTTATGACTAGAGAGTATATAGTTTGTGACTCAAAAAATAAAAAATAAAAAATAATTATTGCACTATAAAAATATAAAATAAGCGAAGGTGTTATTAAGATTTGTTAAAAATAATGAAGATACATATTATGAAATAGAAACTAATGTATGGAAAAAAAAAAAAAAAATTGGTCTGTACACAGTCCCAGCAAAAGAGGCTCTTGTACTTGAATTACTTACTTTTAATAAATAATTTTGATACAAAGGGCTTTGTGTTTTGGAGAACAGTGAAAAGAAAACCCGGCCCCACCCAAAATATTCGTTTATGGCTGGTTTCCTCTGTGTCGTTCCCACGCAAAACCAAACTCAGAGATGGAAACGGGAACCGTTGATTATGAAACAGACCACGCGGAACCCCGTTAGGAGCGAGGTCAACCCTAGGAACACAAACGCCGCGTATCCCAACGCTATGGCTATGTCCATTTGCACGCAGAACGCATTGCTCGCCCTACACGTGTCCATCTCCTTCAGCGTCCTCGCCATCGTCGTCCCCGCCGCGTTCGCCGACAACAGCAGGTACGCGAACACCTGCACCGCCACCACATCACATCACATCACTCCTCCCCACACACAATTCAGACTGAAACAATTAACAACAGAGAGTATGGAATTTGTTGAATCTTATTTTGACTATGACCTGGTCATGTCCGAAGTCGAACCATATCTGCAACACTTCGGGGAACAGTGTTACGCCTCGTGAAATTTCCCACACCGACGCGCCCATTTCGAACACGGAGTACACCGCCACTATCGCATTCGCCGCGAGAACGAACCTGGACGGATTTCGGTAACTTAATATTCAATTTCCGACACGAATTTTGAAACAAACGGATAGATTATATAAATTAGGTTTGAAATAGAAAGAAAGTAGTTGTAAGAAGAGTACCTGAAGGTGTCGTAGTGGTACCAGTGAGGAGAATCGGAGCCGCGAGTATTGGTGAGCACGAAGACGGAGGAGGCGAGGGAGAAGGAGAAGGAGACGAGGCGTAAAACGAGGATGAGGGAGTTGAAACGGCGCAGTTTGTGTTCCGCCACCGTGGAGTGGAAGCGAGGGTTGTGAGACGGTGAACAACTGTTATCACCGCCGTTGCGAAGCGGCTGAGGGGATCGCATGCTTGGATTACTAAGGTTGGAAGTCTATTTCGTTGTTTGGATTTTCATGTTGGTTATTATGGCGAGGGAGTCACGGGAGAGAGCGAGAGTTTGATGAATCGAGAGAGAGGGATGTGTGCAGTGTGTAGTGTGAGTGTTGGTTTTAGCTTTTAATTTATTGGTGAGAAAAGAAACTGCGTGGAATGTGTTCGATAAAAGTTGTTCGAGACAGAAAGCGTGCTAACAGCAGGCATGGCCGTGACAAAGTGTGGTCTCTCCTAATCTCCTGTCCTTTCATTTTCTTCTTCTTCCATCTTTTCTTTCTTTCCTCTTTTTCCCTTTCAATTTCTTAAATTAAATCACGTCATAGGGCTATGCTCATTTTCTTTTCTTATCACCAAATATTGATTGATGGGTAGAAAATGTTTTCTTATATAATCAAACTCTTTATTACATACTCACAACTGTCCGAAAACTTCTCTTAAATTTTGTATTTGTATTCGTTGACACGGATAGTTGCATTGTGTTTTGTGTTATCGTGTTTTACATTGAAAGATAGTATGTGATTTTATACTAATATTCGTTTCGTGTCGTATCAGTGTTCAGATTGTATGTGATTTTATACTAATATTCGTTTCGTGTCATATCAGTATTCATATTTATTGTTCGTGTTGGTATCTTGTATTGAGTGTTCGTGTCGGTATCTCTTCTACATAGGACATGAGTTTTTTCATTTTCCTTTTTCTTTTCCAAAGTTTTATGTCACACCAAATTGTGAAATGTTAATGCTCATTACCTATCTGTTGTCATCCTTATCTTCTAGTAAAGAATCATTATTGTGTCTATGAACATTTTTCAGTGGGGTTGCTAATACGAATAATCAATGGGGATTGGTTACTTCTTCCAATTGCTTGACAAAACCATTGCTTTAAAGGTATGTAATATATATTTCATTTTATTTTAATTTTGTAAAGTATATGATGATAAATTTGACTGATTAAATATTTAAAGATAATATTTTGTACTTTTATTGAATATGGAAGTTATTAATTGATTTTTTATGTTGCTATATCGAAGAGGTGACAACCTGTCCTAGTTCTTATTTAACAGCATTATTTATGTGATTTGTGATTGTGTGTGTATTATTTTGATTTTCTGTCCCATTCTCATTGACCATAATTGGTATCCAGGCGTCATTTTCTATTCCCAACAAAACAAACTGCTTTGACTTTTATTACTATGTCAACAAATAGAAATATGCATTTATAAGTTGTCTAGTGGGACCATTTTCAAATGTTCCTTTCATATGCTGTGGTTATATTCCTTCAGACTTTTGAGGACTTACCCTTGTATTACCTTATTCAAATGTCACTTTTCAGGACTTACCCCTCTATTAACCTAATTCAACATTTGACGTTGGTCAGGGTGGTCCACTGTATCAAATGCTTTATGCTGGATATATTTTAATAATAACCACATGATTTTTTACTATAATAATAAACTGTTGAAATGAGCCTCAAACAACCTTCTTTGCAGTTATTATTTGTTATTTTTCTACTGCAACATAAATATTGTATACATTCAATCCTTTTTTTTTTCAAGAAACCTCATAAAGGACTTATCATAATCACCTTTAAACCGTTGATGCAAATAACACAGCACATCTTTTTAAAAGAATGGCTCCTTGTGTGATTAGCAATTGCTTGATAAAAATATAATGCTATATTTTATAAAATTCTTTTATACAAATAAATAAGTAAGTGCATATTTATTCTTTGGTAAAATATTGAGAATATGATACCTACTTAAGGTAATTGGACCAAGTCACCTTTGTAATGGAAAAACTCAAATATATTCGAAAATTTATTTATGTAAAAAAACAGTCAAATATTTGATAACTATTTTATTGGATATTTCACCAAACCTAAATATTTTCTTGGAAGTATTCATTAAATTTTATCCACTAACTTAAATACTATCAATTATAAAAGTTATTGGAAGTATTCATTAAATCTTATCAACTTTATATTAATATTGTGAAAAAAAGTGTTGAATGAATCAATTGATTGATAAGTAACCAGTAATACCTTCATTCTTTTTTTGAAGAGGTGACAATGTTTTAAATGATATTTGTAGATCGCATACTCATGATCTTAGGATGTTTGCGTTTGACCCACATATTGAACCAAGTCGAGTATTTTTGTTGGTCCTCAAGATTAGCATAGTTCATAATTTGTTGCACATCCATAACCACTTTTTCTTGAATGTTTTGTGTTGTTAGACCTATATTCTCAACTGGTTTAAGAGGAAGGAATCACAGGATGTGATTTGACTTCTTGCTCTATATGTTATTGTAGACGTTGTTTGAATTGGTGGGTGGTCCAATCTTGGTATAGTGTGTGATTTGCTAATGAAGAACGTGCATCTCATCATGATGTTGATTTCGCAAAAGCTCCATATCCTTGTCAAACTTGTGTTGCATGCGAGTAATGACATTTTGGACACTCATTTCATTCTTTTAGATAATGGTTTCCATATGAGTTTTAAGCGCTTCAAGCGAAGATGATTTGATCTTGCAATATGATGTCATTAATGGGGTCGAAAATGAAAGGTGGTTGTGAAGGCTCCACTAGCGACGATGGTTAATCATCACTTCATCGCAACTCAAGCTTAATGAAGACGAAAATGAAAGGTGGTTGTGAAGACTCCATTAGCGACAATGGTTAATCATCATTTCATTGCAACTCAAGCTTAATGTGAACGAAAATGAAAGGTGGTTGTGAAGGCTCCACTAGCGACGATCGTTAATCATCACTTTATCGCAACTCAAGCTTAATGGGGACGAAAATGAAATGTTTATGACTAAGAAGGTACATGTCAAGTAAGACCAAGTACCTTAATAGGAAACATAAGGATAAGTTATCTTCCATCTTGAGTTTTGAGTACCATTAGGTGCTCAACAAAGTGAATTCATATGCCTTCGAGTATGTCTTGAAGGGATGAGTTGAAGAGTTTCCAAAATTCTTCTACTTGTATAATAACCAAAATGATATTGAGCTTCTTTTTATTAAGGAATACTTATCTTGCTTTCGTGTATGAATGTTTATTTAAAGACTTATATGTTTTGTTTTTCCTATCCATTGTTGAGTGTAGAATGTTAACTATGATGACCCAACTTAATATGGTTACTATGCATGGGTTTCTAAGAACGTGTCTAATACGATAAGATTATCCTCCATTAATAAATTTCAAAATCTTTTAAAACAAAATCTTTAAAATGAAATCCTCAAAATGATATAAATAGGAGTATGTTATTGTATGATTACAAAATTTCTCCATTTCATTTTTATTTTAAAAGATCATATTTTCCTTATCTAATATATATATATATTCTAATTTTCAAAATTTAATAGAATATTGTTTTAATTATATTTGAAAAATAGACTGTACTTGATAATAAATAAAATTAACGAGATAAAATAGCTTAGGATAAAAAGAGTCATTTAATCAGTTGAATAGTGATAATTTTACATTTATAATCTCGTTTATGCTTTTTAAACCTTTTTATCTCTAGAAGTTCACATACGTTACACAATGAAAAGAAGTGATGTGATTTATGTAATAGAAAATAATATAAGTGGTATATATATACTTGAAACGTTCACTTTACAGGTAATACTTAAACAAATTCTCCCAAGTTATCATATCTACTCTTTTCAGCAAGGCTAAGGACCCACGATGTGGGCCTATCTTGTGAATGATTAACTCAAAGGTTCCACCAATATATTATTGGTCTTTTTTTCCTTCATATCAAATTTCTTCTTGCACCATATTATTTAACTCAAATCACCAAATGCAACATCTAATTCACCCTCATTCAAAAAAGTTCCTTTTATAATATATTTTAAAAATTTATTCTAGAGAACACATTCCTAAAGGAAAGTTTATTTGAGAAATCTTCCAAAAAATATTTTCTGAAAAGATGTTTTTCTAAAAAATGATTTTTGAAAATTCTATTTTAATTTCTTTTCATAATATATTTCATGAATTCTAAAAAGTATGTTCTATGATTTTTTTTTTGAAAAAGATAATCTAGAAATCATTTTAAAAAGAGGAAAACATTTTCTTTTTGTTCTCGAATGAGGTTGGAACTAAGAGAACGATTCAAACTACTCATTCGACCAGTCGGTCTACAGCTCACTCTTTCTTTCTCGGCTAAACTTTCACACTCGCTCTTCCACTCCTCCTCCTTGTTAGGTCTGGGCTGAAATGGTACCTGTAAAAAATACTCTGACGTTCAAGTCAGATTTCAACACTCGACACTCATTGTTTAGGATTAGATGATTACGTATCTCATTCTTTGAAATATATACTAATTTATATAAATATTGTGGATATTTTATTGTTAATAAACCTAATAAAAGGAGATTGGGTCTTGCGGGTGTGATGAAATTCATGCGATGCAAGATTGATAACCATGATGTATTATTAGGTTATAAATGACGCTTTATTCCAAAATAGTAATTCTTAAGACAACTTAGTGGGAAAAAAAGAAGACACTTTTCACATTCTATTCTAAACCATTGTGTTACTTATTAGAAGCATTGCATTCTAGGACTATTTTAGTAATACAGGGAACAAATATAATATAATCCAACCACATCAGAATCATATAAATAAATATATCAACCAAAACAAAAATATGTCATTATTATATATTAAATATTAAATATTTAAAATCCCTATTACAAATATTCTCTAAACTAAAAAATCAGAAGAAAAACAGAAATGAAGAACAAAATGAAAGAAAAGAAGCCCTCAACAAAATAACAGTAACCAATGTTTCATACGAATAAAGTGATAAAAAAGAAACAAAAAAGTAGCGAAAAAGTTAAAGTAAAAAAAAGAGAGAGGTGAAGATGCTTAGTTTAGTGGAAATGATGCAGAAGCAAAAGTAAGTAAGAAGAATGAGATAGCTTTAACCCTCCGCTAACCGCTGCACTTCTTCTGCACACGACACGCGCTACCTCATTATTATAAACCAAAACCACCGCACCACACCGCCTATTTATACTCACATACCTTAATCTTTCCATCATTTAATTAATTATCATTAACCCAAGGTCAAGGAACATCATATCTATTACTATTAATCTCCATTTCTTTATTTTAAATTAAATATTATTTGACATTACAAGAATTTATTTCAAAATAATAAACATTAATACGCATCAGTGTAAAATTTCATCTCTCAATACACTGACATATTAAGTAACAACAATTATATATCACCATATAAAAAAATATTATTAAAAAAAATACAAATAAATATGAGAATATTAGACTTTAACTCATATATTAACAAAAACGATACATAGATAGTCCGTCTATACCTGTTAATCAAGAATGTAGAAAAAACACTATATAAAAGTCTAGTGTACCAATGAAAACACAACAAATATTAATTATATATTGGAGATTTCATATTGAAAATGTTATCGAACAAGATTCGAACCAAGAGAATGATTTAAACTACTTTTCGGTTAGTCGAGCTGCATCTTGCTCCTTCTCCTCAGTTGAACTCTCACATTCTCTCTTCTTCCTCAACCTACCGAAACGTCTTTTAAGGATAAAACCGTGACAGAACACCAACCTCCAAAGCGAACAATACTTTTGATGTGATGATTGACCCTAACAATACTATCTCTCGAATTCGAAATCGGAATTGATTCAAGACATTTTATAACTACATTACAGTTGAATTAAATTTAAAATTATTCGTTTGTATTAAAATAAAATTATATCACTTTCTCAAGAGTTTAAATTTTCTATGAATTTTAAGCTGATAATTAATATAATGAAGTTGAAGAATTTTTCATACTTATACAGTATAAAACTATTTAGATACATAATCTCTTAATCATATACTTAAACATGGGACGACTTTGTATTTTGGTATAAAACAAGTAGCCAAAAACCTATGATGAACAAAACCATGAATAATTGTAGCTGACCTATGTAATAAAAAATTAGCAGGGTCCAAAGTCAGAACTAATGCAAGAAGTTATTCTTATAAAACAAGAATCCAGGTTTAGGATTTGCATTATTTTATGAAGAGGTCGGTGGCAACATATATCACTGTGTGCAATATATATACATATATATATATAGATAGATACAGCTTCTGTTAAGCATCATGGTCACTGATAACAACAGATACCTGCACACCAGAATCGTCACAGAGAGGGTTTCATTTGGGGTATTGGATTAATTGCAGAATGAATTGTTTTGTGGTTTGTCACTCCCCTTTGTGGGTAGTGACCATTGTGTTCTACACGTGCGTTTTCATCCCACTGATGCAACTCAAGAGAAGCATCATGGTCTTCTTCTCTTCTGAGACAAAAGGGGTGCCCACAGACATGGACTTCCCACAAACACCTTCTCTGCATGTGGGAAGGTACCAGGACTTAAAGGGCCATGAGGGTGATGGAGAAAGAGAAGAAAGTTGCTCCATTTGCTTGGTGGAGTATGAAGAAGAAGATGCAGTAAGCAAATTGGGAATGTGTGGGCATGTGTTTCATTTCAATTGCATTCATCAATGGATTCTTCGCAATCAATTTTCTTGTCCACTTTGTAGGTCTTTTTTGTTTTCTCATCATCATCATCATGTAGAAGCCCAGAATCAGATATAGAACTGTGTTCTGTGATTGAATTTTGTGTTGTGACAGAACATAATTGAAATGTGTGTAGGCTAATTTAGTCATATGATTTATACATGAAGAATGATACTTTGAGGAATCTTAAAATTATATCTAACTCTAACAACTCTTAGAATTATATATAATTAATATATATAATAAAAAGTAAATTTATAATTAAATAATATTAAAAATATTAAAAGTTATATAAAAAATTATGGATTATTAATATATCATCACTATTTTAACATAAGGTGTTACTTTTCCTTAGTAATGTTGATCGTTCCCTATAGAATAATGAAAATGAAAGATTTTTTGAAAAATTTAACACTTTAATTAAATTTAAGAAAAAATAACACACGTTTTCATTTAAATAATAAAATATAAATAAAGGAAAAAATATATATTGTTTTCTTACAAAGGAAAAAAGAGAGTGGAAGGAAAAAAAAGAGTGGAGTAATCAATATTCAACCTCATAAAACTGGCTTAAAAATTCTTCTTAATATGATATAAAGTTATTTCTAGCATATTTTAGTGATGGTTTAAACTTATTAAATCATCCGCTATTAAATCATTACCTACCGAATCACTTATAAATGGCGTGTCGATGTTGGATACTCATATCGAACATCGACACTCGTATGACACTTGTATGACACATATCCGTGAAGTAATTGTTGAATTTCTGACAATTATAGTACGATTCTAACACAATTTTAAAAAGAAAAAATACATTAATTTTCTAAAAACTCAAATTTATTGTATAATTTTTTATTATGATTATAAAAATAAGAAACAAATCCTTTTGAACCAGTCATGAAAAACATTTTTCTGCTCCAAAAAATAATCTGAAAAATACTTGTGCACATAAATTTTTATTGTCAATTTATATAATATAGATCTCATGTCCCCGTATCCTACATTTTGGATCGGTGTTTGTGTCCGTGTCTCATCAGTGTCCGCATCAGTATTTAAACGCACGAGTTAATAACTTTTACGTGGAGGGTATGTTGAAGATTACACTTGAAATTAAAATATTTAATAATATATAATAAATCGAATTTTATGAATTTGAGTTGTTTTTTAATAAAATTAAAAAAAGGAAATGAATAAGGGATTCGAAAATTGATGAGAAAGCGAAAAAGTGAAAAGATGGAGAAGAAGGAGTGCAGAAGCAAAGTGGGTTGAATCGAATTGCAATGAGCAATGAGATAGCAATGAGATAGAAGAGAGATAAATCGTTGAATCGAATTGAAAAGCAATTGAAGGAAATGAGATGGAGGGAATGTGGGAGAACATCCTTCGAAATCATCAGAACTCGCTCAAATCCTTATTCCACCGCAGCAAGCCTTCTTCGCCGGACGCCGACGCCGCCGCCGATGGTTCCGACAATTCCCCCAAACCCATCCCTCAGCTCTCTCCTCTCGCCAACTCCGTCGTCTCCCGCTGCTCCAAGTTATTCTCCTCACTCTCTCTCTCTTTTCCTTCATTTCGTTTTCATTTTCATTTCATTACCAATGCATTTGGTTGTGTGCGCAGGATCCTTGGAATGTCCGCGCAGGAATTGCAATACTGCTTCGATTCGGAACTCCCTCTCGGCGTCAAGGAGCTTCTCACCTACGCTAGACAGCTCTTGGAGTTCTGTTCCTACAAAGCGCTTCAAAAACTCAGTCAAAACTCCGATTTTCTAAACGACAAGGAGTTTCGTCGTTTAACCTTTGACATGATGCTTGCATGGGAGGATCCCAGCGTCAACACCCTCCCAGTTCAGTCCGTTCTCTTTTCCACACATTCATCATCATCATCATCATCATTGTTATTCAGTTCTTTTCTGCATTGCAGGAAATCCCCAGTTCAAGTAAAGAGGAAACCACCGCGGATGAGGATGACTCCTCCTTCTTTTATTCAAGTTCCACTAATATGGCTCTTCAGGTTTTCACCAACAATCCAATCCAATCCCATTATCCTAAGCAATAAAATTGAAAAGCTTTGTACTAACAATGTAAAAAGATTATATACTATCATCCAATCACAAATTGTCATGTGGGTTAAGGATTTTGCACTGCTTTTTCAGTCACACATTGTTATTTAGAATAAGTGTGTTGTTGGGTTTTTTTTTTTACAAGAATCAACTAAAAAGTCATTTTTATCATGATTTGACACTGGGAATTTTTTTACATTGATGGTACATGACAATTAAACTCTAGATTGAATAGTCATTCAAATATTAGTGTTGATGATGTGATTGCAATGAATTTTATTTAGGTTGATGAAAAGAAGACAGTTGGTCAAGAGGCTTTCTCGCGGATTGCTCCTGTGTGTGTTTCCGTTGCTGATATTGTAACTGTCCACAATCTCTTCTATGCGCTCACGAGTAGTTCCGCGCATCGGCTTCATTTTCTTGTTTATGACAAATACCTTAGATTCCTTGATAAGTACGATTATTGTTTTTTTTTTTCCTTCCACTTCGTCACTTACGTTTTTTGTGTACTTGCTGCATTGCTGAACCTTTGGTCTTTAATAACAGCCAAATGGTGCAGTGTGGTCCATGTGGTTAAACTCATCTAATGGAATGAGGCTTTGCTGTTGTTGTAGTTGTTTGTGTTGACACAAGTTGCATGCAGGGTTATCAAGAATTCTAAGAATGTGACGTCTGCATCTATTGGAAATCTTCAGCTTGCCGACGAAGAGATTGTCCTTGATATTGATGGGACAATTCCAACTCAACCTGTTCTTCAACATATTGGAATCGCTGCATGGCCTGGTGAGTTGTTCATTGTAATACCCAAAACCGATTTTATATGTTGAAATAGTCTAGTTGTCCATGTTGATTTTAGTTCGCCAACATGTTGGAATTACTACAAGGATTATGGCAGATTCAAATAGCTTGCATAGGTGGTTACCTGCTCTCACTAGTTAACACAATCCTGCTGGAGTCATTGAGCTACCAAGAGCCCAATCAGTCACCAAGAGCTGCAATAGAATTTTTGTAGTTAATTATTTCTAGAACATTCCCTTAGTTGTATATTTTGCACTAATTGAAGGGAAACCCTTATGCGGGTTAGTTATAACGAAGGTCTGTTTGTGTAAAAAAATTCGTGGAATAATCTCCTTTATTTATGCTCAAGGGAAGTCTTTTTAGGGCCTTAATTAAAAGATAATTGTAGAATCCAGCAAACTGGATTTAATGAAATAAATTATTTTAGATTGCCTTTCCTCGCTGCTTTGTCTCTGAGAAATGTAGTAACAAACTGACTAGGAACCCATTTTCATCTTGCTGAGTAATGAATGATCCATACATGTTTTCCACTTTACTCAGTTGAACCTCAATTTTCTGACCTTTATAGGGCGGTTGACCCTGACCAATTATGCTCTGTACTTTGAGCCGCTGGGAGTTGGAATATATGAGAAAGCTGTTCGATATGATCTGTGCTCAGATATGAAACAGGTCATAAAGCCTGATCTAACTGGACCCCTTGGTGCTCGCCTGTTTGATAAAGCTGTGATGTATAAGTCAACTTCTGTGTATGTTATCTGTTGACAAATATCATCTGACTTGTCTATATATTCCACTTGCTTTCCACTCGAATTTTATGATTGTTCCCGATGTATTGACAGAGCGGAGCCTGTGTATTTTGAATTCCCTGAATTTAAAGCAAACTTGCGCCGTGACTATTGGTTGGACATTAGTCTGGAGATCTTACGTACACACAAGTTTATCAGGAAATACAACCTTAAAGATACACAAAAATCAGAAGTACTTGCCAGGGCTATTCTGGGCATTTTCCGTTATCGCGCAGTTAGAGAAGCTTTCCGGTTTTTCTCATCCCACTACAAAACTTTACTTACTTTTAACCTGGCTGAAACTCTTCCCCGGGGAGACCTAATCTTGGAAACCATGTCACATAACTTAGCAAATTTGACGGCTGTTTCTGGTAAACGTGATATTCCTGCAGCTAAAGATACAAAAGGAAATCTATCAGTGTCTCCGGTTGCAGTTATGGCACTTTTCTATCTTGGATTCAGATCAAAAGTGCTGGTTGATATTTGTGAGGGAACAAGTTTTTTTAGTGATCTCCGGGTTGGTGAGATACATCCCTTGGAAATGGCAGTGAGAAAGTCCCTTCTGGACACTGGAAAAGCTGAAGCTGCACAAGCAACTGTGGACCAAGTGAAGGTGGAGGGAATTGATACAAATGTTGCAGTAATGAAGGTTCATAATTATTTACATTCTATATTCCTTTTTTTTTGGTAAATCGAGTTGCTCTGATCATGGAAATTATAGTAAAGTTAAGAGGATTAGTCAGAAAGGAAATAATTTTGTTGTTGTTATAATATGCCGTAAATCCTAACCTAGTTAAATATGATTTTGTTGTTGTCGTTGTCATAGTATGCTGCAACTAAAATTGAAAATGCTCCTTCATCTCGTTATTTTGCTTCGTACTTGAAATGTATTTCAATTTTAAACCTTAAAGATATGTATGCTGGGTTGGCATGATTCAACTTCTCAAACTCAAACTATAAGGTTTCCCAAGAGGATGAAAGAAAAATAAAAGGAACCAATATTTTTTATATATGTTGTATGGTTAATTCTTTTCTCTTTTGTAGGAACTACTATACCCGGTCATCGTATCTGCTAACCGACTACAGCTATTAGCCTCATGGAAAGACTTTTACAAATCAGCAGCCTTTTTGCTACTCGCCTGTTATATGATTATAAGGTAATTGTTTTCTTGTAAAATCAGCATATACTGGATTTGGCCCATTAATATCCGATGTCATTTATATCTGCTGTTTCAAATTTGGTGATTTCCGTATAAAAGCCAGTATCACTCTCATTTTTTGTTAGTAGGTATCTTTGATTCTCAACTCTATCACATTCTGATTTATAAAAAAATTCTTTTATTTCTGTACATTTCAAAAGGATTTTATGTTGTTTCTTATCTCAACTCTCGTCCCGTCTAGTATAAATGTCATAGTCATAACCACTTGATCTCAGTTCCTAAGATGTTTGGGTAAGACCCAACAATGGTTTCTTTAGTTTCTTAGCATTTTCCTCACACATATAAATGGACAAAGCTCAAGTTGATCACTATACGGTGTTGACTTTTAACATGTATTGATTATTGAGAAATAATTGTAAATTAAACCAGATTACAGTGCAAGAGAGTCAAGAAAAACAGAAGGCAAAGAAACAAATCAATATGGAAGGATATTAATCAAATGAACAAAATGTAGTCTTTCTATTATTTAACAAGTGCATGTCTGATGTACGTCTAATCACCACTTTGTCCTGCCTTTAATCTGTCCATAATGTTTTTCGCACCATTCTGAATACAGGGGGTGGATCCAGTACCTTCTGCCATCTATTTTTGTGTGTATTGCAGTTCTCATGCTCTGGCGAAGGTATTTCAGAAAGGGAAGATCATTAGAAGCCTTCGTAGTAACTCCACCCGCAAATCGAAATGCTGTAGAACAACTTCTCACATTACAAGAGGCCATTACACATTTTGAATCACTCATTCAAGCTGCAAATATTGTTCTCCTAAAATTGAGAGCTCTTCTACTTGCTATATTACCACAGGTGAGTGTCCTAGTCTTGCTCTATTTCTACGAAGAAAAAATTAAAACGTTGTGCATGTAGTTGGTCGAATACATTTTTTAACATGCGTACATTAATATAATGAGGTTTGTGCTGCTTTTCATAATCCAATGTGAATGAAGTAGATATGTTATTAAACATAAACGAAAAGAACTTCATCATCTGTTGGAATTTTTTTGAGTTATAGGAAGAGAGGGTGGAGGAGGACAAGGCATGCTTTGATTTGAACATATGCAAATAAACACTGAAAATTTAAACAGGCTCGAAAGGGAAAAATAGCTCTACAAATACAATCCCTCTGTATAGGCAGGTTTCTTGAAGAAACCCTGGGGAGGGTAATAAAGAGAGGCTAAATAAACAATCTTTGAAATTTTAACCGCAGCCACAAGGTGCCTTTGAGATATGGTATTCTGCTACACCAAATTTTAAAAAACATACTGCCACAACTTTTTACTTCATTACTGGTGCGACCAACACTGATCTAATAATCAAAATTCCTTCCACCCCAAACTTCATGGCAATTCATGACCTTAAACTCCATAAATGTACTATTCCAAGTATAGGTCCACAGTACAAGGTATACGAAATGCATATATTAAGAGAGAAGACTTTGTGGATTCTATTAATTATTAATACTCCTGCCCTTCTTGTAAGATTCAATCTAGAATGTCTACCACATTAATTTTTTTTACAAAATACCCTTCATTATTAATTATTTTTCTTAGTTCAAAAAATAACAAGTAAAATGCATTGTCTTAAACTATTTGTTTGTCTAGCTTTGTCTTGGATAAAGAACATTTTGGGAAATTATATTGTTAATTATAAAAGAGACTAACATGATTAAAACTAATTATTTAAAAAAAAGAATAAGTGTATTTCATTAATGCTAGGGTTAATTTTGGAAAAAACATACAAGTTCAAGACAAATTTAATGCTACTGACTATATGAAACTAATTTCTTTAATAGGATCTTATAAAAAACGTAAGGAATAGTAGTCTTATTGAATGCCATTATCTAAATGATGACTTAAGCACAGTAGGAAGCCTTGGATTTTTTCAAGATGTCCCCCCATCTTGGCCAGGAATATTGCAAGAATACTCTTTAGAAGACTAATATTTTCCATTGAGCTAGCATTTTCCATTGAGTTAAATGGTTCATTTTTAATGTATACAATAACAGCAAATTATCACCCGTTCCCTGCTGAACATATTTTTTTGTCATAAATAAGTTTATTTATCAGCATATAAATAATGGCATCCTTTGTAGCACTGCTAATTTCCTATTTTATAAAGTATCCGCTGATTGGAAAGTAAGTTTCCTGAATAGTTAACCTTTTTCTGAAGTTTAGCATTTGTTGTGCAGGCAACAGAGAAGGTTGCACTATTACTCGTATTCATAGCAGTAGCGTTTGCTTTCGTTCCACCAAAATATATATTTTTGGCGGTATTCCTTGAGTATTATACAAGGGAGATGCCATGTAGGAAGGAGAGTAGTGATAGATGGATAAGGAGGATTAGAGAATGGTGGATCAGAATACCAGCTGCTCCTGTTCAGCTCATTAAGCCTGAAGACTCCAAGAAAAGAAAATGACATCATTTTCTGGGTAACCATCATTCATTAACCATATAATCTAGTTCTTTCATTCTTTTCTTTTTTTTTGTCTCTTCTTGAAGTATGAATCCTTTTCGTATTTGGGAGCAAAACTTGTATATTCTTCTCTTACCTCTTTCTTCCTTCTTATGCTGCTGAGGTTGTTTGGATCTTTTGTACGGCATCATAGTAATGTGCTACAGAAATATGACCGGTGAATTTTGACAAGATTAAAGAGGATCCCAACAAAACAAGCTTCTTTTCAATGTCATCTCCTTAATTCAGTATATATAATAATCCATTCATTGATGTAATAGAATTTGTTCTAGGCATGACTAAATACTTCTGATTTTGTTTAAAAAAATGTAAATACCCAAAGTTGATCCTACAAAAACGTACTCAAATTCAATTTATTCTCTAGGAAGCATCAAATAATCCTAAAAATTGTACACAACACATCCTAGTCTTTCTTTGACGTTCAGTAAGTAATTTTAAGGTTCAATTTTGCTCGTTAATAGTTTCTTTATAGACTAATTAATACGCATGTATCTTTTTTAAGAACCGATTATATACTAAAATTAGAAATAAAATAAGTAATGGAACAAAGAATTTTGTGTTTATAATCTTGAAAACATTTGATGATTTATTATTTCTTTAAGAATCAAGTCGGTTTTCAAGAAAAAAATTGGATGTTTCATAAAGAACATGTTCAGTACAGCTAAAATGTTTGTTAGAAAGGGACCAAAAAAGTAAAACATTGTCTAGGGAGATCCATATTACCAAGGTCACATACAGGGTACCCCAGACAAACAAGAGAAATTTGCCCCTAAATGAAATATTAGTACAATGCTTACAATGCTTCTTCCTCCACCCCTTTTACATATTTCTCATGATAATGTGAATAATATTTGCACCTAATTCCTCGTTCCTTTGCACAAGTTCTTCTGACAGAGTATGGACTACTTGATTCTCTTTTATACATTATCTGGCCAGAACTCTCTGAAAAAAGCGCGTTCAAATTCCTTCTCTTGCATCTTCTTTTCAAACTCCTGCATCTTTCTGATCCGTTTAGAAAATGTTTTGCTTTTCTTTTTAGGTAAATGATCCTGAAATTATTTGCAGTCAATGAAAAACAGGACATCATTAACTTGTAAATCTTGTATTCATGTCAACATGGCTAAAAAATGCAAAAATTTAAAAATACAGTAAGTTCAAAATGATCTCAACACTGTGTACTGCTGTAGTACATGAGTTTTGCCACACTGTTGGAACAAATTACTATTATCATGCATCTTCTTCGTCTCATTTTCTAACTTGGTGGTTTCAGCATTTCTTTTTACTTTGAAAGGAAGAGGAAAAAAACTTCCCAAAATAACCCTATAATAAACTTGAATGCAACAAATTTTCAAAGCATATTTCCAGTAACATGAAAAAATCTAGTCCCATGTTAAAGAAACCAGAATTGGTTCCTCTCGTCGTGACACATGTTCTAATATAAAATTTTATAACAGGTTAATTTGGTCACATCCCAATTATATTCAACAGTTCAACTACATTTGGTTAGTGTTCCTTCAACTCCATTTTCTTGAAGAATAAGTCTATTTCAATCAATTAAACTTGGAACCAGCATTCTCTAAGTAATAAACCTTTGCTGATCATCCTCCAACTCCAAACAAAAAGTAGTATTTGCATGGTTATGTCATGCTTCTGGATATGTCAAGCCAAAGTTCTTTCTACCATTTAAATTTGTTTAGGTAAATTTTTACATAAAAGATGCAAACAAATAAATTGTATAAAAACCCTAGGCAATCTCAAGAAAATATTACCTGTTGACTGGTCTCTTTAGAGGAATCACTACGATCTGGTTTTACTTTCAAGGCCTTTTTCTTCACTTGTTCTGCTCCCAAACCTCTTTTATTATTCTTTATATAAGTTTCCACAGGTTCTAATCTACCCTGTTTCCATAATCAATTATTCTTCAAAATCCTTGCAATTATCACAATGATTATACATTGTTTTCTATAATCAAAGTAGATTACAAATTTTGAGAGCAAATTCCATCATTCAGTTAGAAAAAAAAAGAGAGTAAGAAAGAAAACCTGTTCAGATACTCCAAGACCAGTCCCTTCTTTCCAACCTTGTTTCTTCAGTAGCTGCATAAAACAGCACCCCAAATTATATTTTCAAGAACCCAGAGAAAAGGAACTATAGAACCAAAAATAAAAATCACAGCACATGAAATAAAATAAAGATAAGAAAGAAAGTACCTGAAATCCAATATTGGAAGAGTTTATTGCTGTTACTGAACTCGACATATCTTCTTCCATGGCTTTCCGACCTTAATCTGCATACCCAATTAAACAACAAACATTCATACGCTGGAAAAACATGATCAAATCAAACCATTTCAAGTTCCAAATATTCTTTCTGAAAAATTGATCATTTTTTTCATTCCAAAACCCCTTTTCCCGTTTCAATCACGACTTTAAAACCGTCAATAAAACCGCATCCTCAATCCTTAAACACCAACAATACTAATCGAAAGAATTGAGTATGAATTTGGAGTCTGTTGCTTCCTACCTCGGAGCTGGTCAGAATTTAGGAGAAAAAAATTGTCGCGTTTTTCTTTTATTTTTCCCCCTTCTTGTTCTGCTCTTTTTTTTCTTGGTTTTCAATTTTATTTTCTAGTTTTAAGTTATTAAAAACACTGGCCCAATAAATTCTATAAGTGACAAAAGTTTAGTTTTACTTCTTGCACCCCTGTGTTCTGAACCTGCACTCCCATAATTTTCAAAAGAACTATTCTACATTTCTTTAAAGTGATTTCTAGACAACTTGTTCTGGAAATTCTTCTATAAAAAACTTTTTCAAAATTCATGAAAAACATTCTAAAACAGATTTGTTGGAACGGGAAAAGATTTTCAGAATAAATTTTTTGGAATAAACTTTTCAAATAAACTTTCCAACATATACAATACTTTTCTGGAAAGAGTTTTCTATACGAAATTTCTTTTACTCTTCTTTTAACTACATTGTTCTTCTTCTCTAACAGTGATGGTGTAGTGGGGATGACCTAGGGGGCAATTTGGCCATTTCACTTAATTGTGGGTGCAGGAAGTAAAAGCCTGAAACTTTTGAATTTTAACCTATAGTGAACTTAGGCCCATGTTCATATACCCATATGCCTTCTTCTCTAACAGTGATGGTGTAGCGGAGAAGAGGGAAAACATGGAGGTGAGGAAGAATTAAGTTTAAAGATTAAATAATATCTTAAAGGCAATTTCTCCTTGCACCACATCATTCAAGACACATGCATCCAATTTAAAATTTAAAACTCAACATTGCTTTTGACTTTATTTTTGTTACGGATATAGAAATTCGAAAGTGATAGTTATATACTTTGAATTTAGATATGTGGAAAGTCATTTTCGTGTTTTATTTAAGTTTTCAAACGACCATATACATAAGTGAGTTATGAGTTCTAGAATTATGTTTTATAAGTGGTGTTGAGGATCAGAATTTGAAACTCATTTATGTTTGCTTTCAGATCTTGACATTCAGAAGGTCATTTATGTTATTCAGATAAACTTTCATAGTGACATATTAGTTTCAGACTTGCATATTTAAAACTTTAATTTGAAAGTCAAAATCTTTTAAATTATTAAGGGCAATGAGGATGAGCCGTATCTAAAAAGTATTTCAGTGTATTTGTTGTTAATATGGGGTGCAGGAAGCAAAAACCTTCTGTTCGCACCCCTTTGTTCTCTCTCCATTATCTTTCACCGCCAACTCAAATCCTCTCTGTGGAAGCAAACACAAAATTTGGAAACAGAGTGGATTAGGGGAACGTGAAGCATAGCTTAGCTTGGCAAGCCACCTCACCATTCCTCTTTCAACTATAAACCCTTTTTTCTGCATTTTTCAGTTTCACTGTAGATTCAACTTTCTGTCACACTTTCATTTCAATTCAACTCAACTTTTTCATTCTTTCCTTTTTACAGAACTTTGAATCACGAAATGGCGCTGCCACATTCCATCACTCTGCCCTTCCCCTCTATCGTTACATCTAGGGTTACAAAACAGAGCTCCATTTCATGTTTTCTTCCTTCCAATGCCCTTTTCAATTTTACCCTTCCCTTAAACCTGGCAAGTACATCAATCTCTTCTCCATGCAATTTTTCTACCACCCTTTTTGTAAAAAAGTAAACTTCTTCATCAGAGAAGAAGAAAATAAGAAGGCAAAAGGACATGACTTGAGATTCTCCCATAACTTCCTACCTTAGCTTTTTAACAAATTAGATGGAATATTTTCTGTAAAAGTTAAGGACTTTAGTTGTTTTAGTTCATTTTCATCTCCTTGTGTTCTTTTTCTCCAAAGTGTTTATGGAGAAATTTATTCAATTAAGGTCTAAGTAGAGTACTATCTCCTATACAGTTTGATAAACTCTTATATTTCTCTCAAACAGGATGGTAATAGCAGAACAATAAGACTCACAAGCAGAGTCCAAGCACTCAAATCCGATGGTGGTAAATGGAAGAGAGGGAAAGAAGCATCTAGTGACTCCGATGATGATGATGATAATGATGATGACAAGTATGCACCAACTGGGTCTGCTAATAATGACCCTTACCTTATGAGTCCCGAGGAGAGACTGGAATGGAGGAGAGCAATTAGACAGGTGTTGGTTAAGAAACCTGATGTGGAAGAGGAAATAGACCCTGAGGAAAAGAAGAAAAAAATGCAGAAGCTTATGGAGGATTACCCTCTTGTTGTGGAAGAGGATGATCCAAACTGGCCTGAAGATGCTGATGGAAGGGGATTCAGCATGGGTCAGTTTTTTGACAAAATTACCATTAAGAACGAGAAAAAGGATGATGACAATGACGATGATGTTGACCATCCGGAAATAGTGTGGCAAGATGATAATTACATTCGTCCTATCAAAGACATAAAGACTGCAGAATGGGAGGAGACAGTATTCAAAGACATAAGTCCCTTGATTGTTCTCGTGCACAATCGATATAGAAGGTTTGCTCTAACATATTTCTGATGTTTATTTTGTACATCCTGTGTTTAAGCCCAATAATTGCTTGAGTATTCTTAAGTAAGTACCTAAATGCTGGTTGTTCTGCTGTTGTCAATGCTACAGAGTTAATATGTATGTTACCATTATTAACAATTGTTGGCATTTTAGAGAACTCAACTCAGAGTAGTCTGATGTTTGGAATTGGTTGGTTTTGACAACTTAAGGTTTAGTGCAGTTGGATATACTAATTACTCACCTGGTTTTTATTTCTTTTCCAACTCCTTACTATGAGGATTCCTTTCCTAGATTTAGTTTTCCTGCAGAATACTTCGTTTGCACATGAGTATGAATGTTTTGTATCTTTGGACAATGGTAACAAGTTCCCTTAGGGTATTGGTTAGGAAATCAAAAGTAAACCATTTTTATAGAAAAGTGCTATCAATGCATCCCTGTTCCAATTTCTAATAAAACCTTTATACTTATGGGTTCTTTAACCAGTCCTTTTTATCTTTTGGAATGGAGCTCTGATGGGGGCTTTTTCAGACTTCCAACCTTTTGTTTAGTTACCCTCAGAATGTAGCTAATGTACTTTAAGGGAATTTTATTTAATTGGTCTGATACATCACATTTATATTTATGAAATTCTAGTGCTCCATATCACATTTAGAATAAAATAAAAGTAAAAGTTCTTAATTTTATTTGTAGGCCAAAGGAGAATGAAAAAATTCGGGATGAACTGGAGAAGGCTGTGCACATCATATGGAACTGCAGATTGCCATCACCAAGAGTAAGTACTCAGTAAAATCATACGCTTATTGCCTTTGGTTCCTGCTACTTTAGCATGAGATGGTTTTTTTGTTGTCTCACATTCTGGTACATCTCTCTTATTAAAGTGTGTTGCAATTGATGCTGTTGTTGAGACTGAACTGGTAGATGCACTTCAAGTATCAGTATTCCCAGAGATTATCTTCACAAAAGCTGGCAAGATTTTATTCCGTGACAAAGGTATTGCTCTATATTACCCCCAAAATATTTTAAAAAGAAAAGAAATATGTGTTTCCCATCATTTCTTTGCTCTTTT
Organism: Phaseolus vulgaris; assembly: GCF_051622355.1. Lineage (NCBI taxonomy): Eukaryota > Viridiplantae > Streptophyta > Magnoliopsida > Fabales > Fabaceae > Phaseolus > Phaseolus vulgaris. Next base: position 1,233,954 of record NC_143504.1, read on the forward strand.
CCTTCTGACTTTGCTTAACTTCCATTTGGTGGTCTCTCAGACATTCGCACTGCAGAAGAGTGGTCAAAAGTCATGGCTTACTTTTACTATGGAGCAGCTAAACCACCCTGTTTGAATAATATGACATTTTCCCAAGAAAATATTCCTTCTATTGTCACTTAATAATCCAGTGTCCTGAAAAATGAAGGGTCCAAATTTTGAGTCCATCCTACTGAAATATTAAAATGTAGAGATGCCTCTGACATTCTGCCTTTGTATAACCAATGCATGGGGAATGTATAGCTCTATTGACTGCACATAATATGATAAAATAACTTGCATAAAAAGGCAAGAAAATTGTTAGCCATGGAAGCCATCAGAGGAAATGAGCATCAGAGTTAGCTTGTTGGGATGAAAGAAAAACTGAACATGGAAGATGAAAATTCAAGACCAGATTACTAGTTTGCTACTGAGTCAAAACTCCATGTATACTTGGGGCCCTATGCATATTTAGAAGGTTCATTGAGTCATTTTTGGTATAGATGAGAGTTATTTGTAATAGATATTAAAGGGTGTTAGGAAGTAGTATTGGCTAACAATACTGTATGCGATTTTGATAGTTAGACTTTGATAGACAATAGAGTATGGTGGCAAGTAGTATTTATGATTGCATAAAATAATTCATTTTTCTCCGTTAAATCCAAGTAACGTGGTGGAAAAAGCAAGTAGTATTTAATGTGTTTTGAAAACTGTTTCTGATGTTGAAGTAATCTATTCAAACAAATTACAAAATAAATCACAATACTGGGGAATAACTAATTTATAGAAATTACAAAATCAACTTGAACAAGAACATTAAAAAAGGTCAAAATTTGACTTAAACAAATATTTAATGATATTTTTTTTCTTAAAAAGTAAAAAGAGTCTAAAATATTTATCGTAAGTAATAAGTATTACTTGAATTTTAATTTAAATATAATATTTTATTTCAATTTGTATATGTACTTTAAATATGTATAAATTTATAGGAGTGTTTTATTTTAGTTTTAACTTCATTGAGTTATGAAGTATATTTTTAGTAATATTTGATATCTTATTTATTTACTATAATAATTTTATTGAACTTGAAACTGGTAACTTGAATAGTTTGTTTAAAAACATACACTCCCCTCGATTTGATGCATTTTAGGAAGAATTTCTAATTTTTTTTATTAAGATATTTTAGTTTTTATAAAAAGTTAACTCTATTTATCGATGCATTTGTAATACTATTAGACGAAACAAGAATTATTTATTGAGCAACAGAAGACTATAAACATTTGATATGAATTATTACAATGAGAGTCAACTAGAATTTTGTAGGAAAACAAAACGTGAGCCTTTTTTTCTTTCCTTTTTTCATCTTGCGAGAAATTTTCATGTTCCAGCCACGATATTGAGCTCTTGGCTGTTTTAAAATATAGCAAGATATCCTAATAACTCCATTTAAATAGATACATTTTTATAATAATTAAACAATAAAATCATTCTCACTAAAAAAATTAAATATAAAATATCCTGCGACCCAATGTTATGAAATTAGGATCAGTCCTTTATAAGCAAAGCACAACAAGTAATACATGACCATCAATGTCCAATCATTAAATCACTATAATTTTACAATAAATTCAAACAATTTGCACCAATTTATAAGAAATATGGAACGCCTGTCCTGGGCCCTCTCATCTGATTGTTCTCTGTTTCAGTGAAAAATTTAACTTCTCTTTCCTGTCACAAAGGAGAATCTACAAGTTATAGCAATTTTACATGCCTATTCATACTTGCCACATTTTCACTTTTATTCTATTCCAAGTATATCTCCTTTATTTCAATCAAATTCCTTAGTATGTCAGATATTAAACTAATAAATAGTAAAACCTAGAATAAAGTTTTTATTTATAATCATGCAAAAAAAAAAACTTATAACTTGTTAACATGATCTGATTGATGAAAGTATTGAATAACATGTCTAATAAAAAAACATTACATAAACAAACAAATTTAGTTATATTACCCTGGTCAACCAACTGCACTAAACTCACTTCACATATAAGATTTATTATCCATTCCTGACACACTCATCGCATCACAGCAAATTTAGCAGTACTAAATTGAAAATTTCATGCCAGGTAAAATAAAAGATGAAATTTCATCATGATTTCATTGAAGTTCAACAGTGACCACCGGATAGCATATAAAACCACAAGGCAAACACGAAGCATAAATGTTCATGCCATCACAGCGCCCTCCATATCATCACAATGGAGTCGTTATAGAATAAGTAGTATTTGATGCATCAAGGGAAAAGAAAAGCACCATGATACCACAAATTCAAAATGAAGTGACCGAGATTATAATAAAGGACATAGATTTAGACAAAACAAAAGGCTTCAGATGACTCACCATATTTTCATTGAAACTCAGAATAGAAGCTACATTTCCACATCGGTAACAGTAATTAGGTGCAGACCATACCTGCAAATTTCCAAGGGAATCACTGTTAACCACTTAATATTTATGGGTCTGAAACTATATTTGAAAATTTTAGGGCAAATAAAATTTAATGTAATTCATATAAGAAACATACAGTTACAAGGCCTTTATCTTGGAACATATACTTGAGGCCTTCTTGAACAAGTTGATGTGCTCGACAAACAAGATCGAGATTATTTACGTGATTGAACTACATTAAAAAAATGCACTGGTGAGATTAAAGCATAATATTCAATTCTAAAATCGATAAGAAATATCGATTTTAAAGCATTACCTCAGAAGTCACCCTTGATCCAAATAGCCAACCTGCACCACGGGGACTGACTGCCCATGTCTCAATATCTTCAGGATCACTCCACATTAGATCACAGAAAGGACCCTCGTGAGGAATTTCACAGTTCCGATCAACGACCCTTATCTGCGATAAAAAATTCATTACTGTCTATTTAATCAAGATAGACAATGACTTTCGTTAAGACTAACAAAAACCACAACATTTATCATAATACTGATCCCAAAAACTGAGAAACAAGTGTTTTTTAGAGTGGTTATTAAAATAAAATATAAATTTTTGTCTGCTCCAAATATGTTTGACTCAAACAAAATACCAAAACGGTTAGCATTGAAGGCTTTCTGAAGTAAAAAAAAAAAAGGCACATAATTACGTTAGAATTAAAAAATTAAAAAAAAAGGAAAATATACATGTGTGAAACTGCTCATTTTCCTGCCAAAAGTCAAAATAGTATGAGAATCATTGGGAAGGACCAGCACGCAAGCTAAGTTAAAGAGACATTTCACATCATGAACGCAGAGTCAAGAACCATAAATTCAGAAACATCAAATTGCAATTTTACTCTACATGTTATATATTCACTCTTAGGAAGTGAGTTTATACTTAACTTAATCTCACAAAACAAAACCAAATAATTAGACTGCTTAAAACAACGGTGGATCCATAATTTTTTCCCCTGGGGGCAAACAATAATTTATAATATTAAAATAAAAAGGAAATATCACAAGGTTTCACAAAGTCCCTATTTAATCAAAAAAATATAAAATACTTTAGTTTCAATATCACATTATGCTTGAGCTTTGACCACAATTGTAATATTGGGGCACTATAAATTTTAACAGAGAATTTTTTTTTCATACATCAACAAATAAAATAAAAAATCTTGTAGAGGCAATTGTCCTCACAAGACATAATGTGCATCCGCCAGTGCCTGAAAACGACATGTGTGAGGAGACAGTCTATGCTATAGAAATATTGTTTGCCTAACAATTAAGGAGGGGGCTAGAGGACCTGATCGATTGTTCGAATGTCAGGAGAAAGGCCACCATGAACACAAAGCACCTGGGTCAAGCATAAGATGTAGAAGACTTAAGTTTTGAACAAGCAACATCAAACAGAAGTCAAGTTAATCCAGTAAGCTACCCCTACCAAGATGCACATAGACACATGGGAGATATATACTTGAGAGAAGAGAGTAAAAGATATTTACAGTTCCATCAATAATTGCAGAAAGTGTTAGATAGTCAAACACATCTGTACAATACCGCCATGCATTGGCATTGCCGTACTTCCTCTGGCATTCATCATAAAATCCATAGACCTATCAAAACAGAAAATTAAAAAATTAACATAAATCAGCATGATACTTTGGCATTTCTGGTCTATGGATTGGTCAGATTTTATAGTTGTTAATGTTAAGCACTTAATCAATAAATGAAGCATGGCTATTGTATTTTACACAAATTGGAAACTACTCGGTTCTTCAATCTATCCGCTTCTCTCATCTCTCTATCTTTTTTGTTCTATTCTTCCCTCTTTCCTTCTCTTAAACATGCAGGCTAAATACTTCATCATGGCCCTTGTATTATTATTTATGATTATTAAGAACTATACATTTTATAATTATGACTTCTGACAACACACTGATAAAACCTGAAAAATAGGCACCATTGTATTTTATCGTGCATAAATCCATTCCCTGATAATGATTTAGGTGATGCTACTAAAAGAGAACAAATGTAGTTACTATGTCAGAAGCAGACTAAAGACAATTGATAAACCTACGAATTTAGAGTGGCTGCCTCACCTCTACCTCACTTTGTTTCCCTACTTCCCTCTCCTTCCCACCATTCCAAATTAAGTTCACAATGCTCACTGCGGCTGGGTGTGCAAACAGAAAGTTACATGAGGTCACATCTTTAATAATGCACATAACCCCGACTGTCAGGAAATGATGATGCACATTACACACAATCTACAATAATCAAGTAAGCACAAACTAAAAAAAACAAAACTTTACACCCTTTAGTCTTTATAAGGCAAGGTAAAATATGTTACTCTGCAATATTCCAATATCAAGTAGCCAAAGCCAATAAACAAGCCCCACCAAATCCTACAAATGTCAGAAGACACATAGAAACCTGGCTATTACTTACCTCTTGAATCTCACATCCATGGAAGAAAAGATCCCTAAGGGTCATAACTTCCATTAGTTTCCCTAGCCATTTTCAAATTTCAAACAAAACAACCATCTCCAAACATTGATTACAGCTTCAGAAAATACCAAACAACTAGATTCCTCTAGCTTAGCCAATTCATGCTTAAAAATTTCAAAAGGACTAAATTTAAAATTGTCAATAATTAATTATTGGACCCAGGAAAAAAACACAGTGAACTCAACAATACTAGCAATATTGAAAAATTAAGTAGGGTAATGGAGTCATATACATATGTAATCACAATACTAAAACTTTTTAATATCATAACTAACTAGCATGCTAGACTGAGAAGATTCAGAAATATTTTATAGAGCCCTCCCAGTTGAATAATAATATATAAAATTCAGTAAGCTTGGAATGATTCACGTAAGGATTTCATTCATAAAGCGTACCTGGGTTAATTGTCTACTTTCATGATTTCCACGTAAAAGAGTAATGTTAGCTGGGTATCTATGAAATTACAGAAAAACAAAGGATCCATAAATTTTAAAAGGAAAAAAAAATAAAAGAATCACACACCAATAGCTGCTTCTCAACAAAAGACATAAATTATACAGCAAATGAAAGTTGCAATAGATCTAGCATTTGAGCTTCAAATATGACCAATGAAATCTACAAGTTTACAATCACATTTTTTGTGCCATGTTAAACTGTAGATAAAATCTTTACAAAAGAGCCAACTAATTAATATGTTAATGTTTAGTTTAGTCTTCCATGCAAGAGCTTCAACAATTTCAGAAAGCTTGATCAATCTTATTCCTTCCAAGGAGAAGAAACAAGAATTGCATCCCCTTTGCTAAATCTTATCAGATACTTAAATGGTGATCACAAAACAGAGACAGAAAATAAATGCAGAAACACTTTTGCTTCCTTCCTTCCCAAATCTTACTCGCAATTTGCCTCTGAATCCCTTAACCATTACCACCTTCCTGATGCTAACTGACCCCTAGCACTACCCATGCTACATAAATGCACAAACACTTTTGCTTCCTTCCTTCCCAAACCTTACTCGCAATTTGCCTCCGAATCCCTAAACCATTACCACCTTTCTAAAATGCTAACTGACCCAAGCACTACCCATGCTACAAAAAAATTTCCTTCTTTTTTTTTTTACAGGAGACACTAACCATTATTACCCTCCTTTTCTTCCTACTGTACACCACAGCACCAAAGGTCAGATGGTCTAAATCCAAAAATCAAAACCACAACTAATGCTCCAATGTAGAATTTTAATATAATAGTAGAAGACTAAGAGTGTTATTTTGGTAAGCATTTTGGTATTAGAATTAAATAAGAATAAATCACAATGTAAATGTTATTTATATTGTCATCCAGTCATGGATTCTCGAATATTGTAAGATTATTTACTATTATAGCAATTACCTTGAAAGGTATATATCTAAGGAACTTTTTAATAAGTTAACCGTGTAAAAATCATTAAACTGACATAGTATAGTTATTAGACACTTTGATACTATGAGGGACTTAATCTTAAAACTCTTCTTAAATGCCTCCACGGCTAAGACAAAATCCAAGTGAAAATCTTATTAACAATTCAAGCAAAAGGAATAGCATGTCAAGAGTCAAGATAGGTGCAAACAAACATTAAAAGAACATACCTAGCTTTTAGAAGTAAAAGAATGGTGAAAACCTCAAGACTATTGTAACCTCGATCAACAAAGTCTCCCTGCCACACATTTACAAAAATATAAAACTCAAAAAAAGAGATACTAAATCATTGAAGTCAATGCAAAGGAAGGTGTAGCAAATACCATAAAAATATAATTAGTCTCCGGCACATGACCCCCAGTTTCGAAAAGTTTCATCAGATCATGGAATTGACCATGAATATCACCACAAACAGTTACCGGACTATTGACAGGCTGCACATTGGACTCTTCAATAAGGATCTCTTTTACCTAAGGTATTCGAAAAAACAAAACTTTTAATTATGTATTCAATAGAAACAAAAGAATATGCATGTTAATATAAAACATATTTGAGTAGTAACGCCAACGTGCACAAATGACAACTAGAACTAAAGAAAAAGTAGCCTTGAGAAGAACCACTATACAGAAACCTCTGTTATTACCAAGTTACCAACCTTGTTCCCAGAAGCATCCGCAAACAAAATATGGCTAACTTATCACAAAATAAAACAAGCATGTCCAGCAATAAGCACAAAACACAACAGAGGCAGCCCAGACCAAAACATAACTGTTTTCAGGCAGGATTTCATAATAACGCTAAAGATCCTTCGGATATTGAATTAAGTCGGCCCAGGAAATGTAACTGGAAAACAAGTTTATTTCTACTGTAATGAACTATGATATTTTGTTCAGAGGCTACTAAGAGTTCTTATAGTCCGACCGAACTCTCATTCACCGCATACGGCTCTTAATAAAAGCTTTTCAACGTAACTATGGACTTTATTGGAAAAACTTCTCTACAAACACTTTAAGGAGATAAAGTCAAACAAGATTCTCTATGAACTAAAATTGGCGTAAGCTAAAATTAGGTTACAAAGAAACTCGTTTCGCATTTTCTTTTCCAAAAAAGCAACTTACTTAGCAATGAGAAAATTAATTTGATCACTGACTTTATTAAATACCATCTTCTTTGAATTGAGCACAATACAAGGCATGAAGAGTGAGAAAGAAAGAACTTTAGGTATACAGCACTGAGAATTTTGTTGGCACAGAACAGTTCAAGGAAAAAAGGACAAAAGCGTCCATGCAGAAATAGTGCGAGAATCCGAATAATCTCGGGAACAAAGACTTGGATTGAAAAGGCAATGGGAAGAAAATGCGGAATCAAATTCCTAATTTGGAAAAAAAGGGGAAAGATAAAGAGAATAAAGGGTGAGCATGAGAGGGTTTTGAAGTACATATTCACAGAGAAGTTGAAGCTCGTCTTCGAGAAGATGCTGGCCATCTTTGACCTTCGAGATCCACTGGTCCAAATCCATCTTCTCCGGTTACGGTTGGGTTTGGGTAACGAACGGGCACAGCAAGAACCAGAACCAGAAACACGGTGAATGATTTATTAGGTTGAAAGGAGTCAACAAACTAACACTTATATTTATTAACCTTTTTCTTCTTTCATTTCTTTGGCCTTTTGCTTATATATGTTAAATTATTCTCCCCTAAATTTATGAAATTTAAAGAATATTATTACCTTTATATAGACACTAACACGGATTATAATTATGAATTATATAAATTAATAATAAAGATTTATGTACATAAATATGTTATGTATCTTGTAAATATTATATGAGTGTCGGTGTCTGAATTTCTGATACAGATATACCATTTAAGAGTTATGTCTGAGTCTTGGTAGATTATTAATTACATTAGTATTGCTTATTAATATGTTTACTTCCTTTTTCTCACTAAAGCATTCAACTTTTATACCAATTTTAAGTAAATTGACAAGTTAAAAAAAACATTACAAATTTGGAGTAGTCATATTTTTCTAACAGAGATTCATTCTTAATTTTTTAAAGTTTAAAGTCATATCTTTTGAAAGACTTTTGTTGAGATTTTTTCATGCATAAATCGAATTAGATGTACGTGACTTTAATTAAAAATTAATACATATTTAACATTTTTCATTTCTATAAGTGAAATCGTCATATATATTGATTAGTTTGTGTTTAGGGTTACTTTTTCATATAGCACGCGTGTGATATGAAAAGAATTATTATAAAATATATAAATCACTTTGAGATTTTAAAAATGTTTATTGTAATGTGTTATTGTTTGCATATGGAGTTGAGAGAGTCAAGACTACGAGTTGAATATTTTATTATTCTTTTTCGAAGGATTTTGTTTTTTTCTTTTCTTATTCATTCAAATTTTGGTTATTAGGTCGATAGTGCATTTACAAAAAGTACTATGACATTCAAATAAGTGTTTATTATTCGATGTGCAATGATGACGTACATTTACTTTTGTCTAGTGTGTTTATTTATATAATTCATAATGAACTATATTATCAATGAGTCGTATTTAATGTGTATAATCATAAAAATACAATTACCTTATTTATTCTATATTCCTTTTTCCCTTTTTAAGGTTTTTACTTTAGCCAATTAAATGGTTTCTAATACCGAGTTTCGACCAATACATAATCACTCATCATTAATGATACTTTATCTATAGTTGTTAGAAAAAATATATCAAAATATGTGTTTATTCACATTAATCAATATGATCGTTTATTTTGTTATGAGACATATATTAAGTTTTAGTTAAATTAACAACTACAAGAAAACTTTAATTAATTAAATTTGGTGAATTTTTTTTTTATATTTACAGTTACAAATAATAGAAATCAAGATAATTAACTTAATAAAAAAGTTAAGTCTTCCAACATGATTATGATGTCGAAAAATATTTGAGAGAAGTGATTCATCATTAACAAAGTGTACCCATGACCACCTCCACAATCTACACTAGTCATGGAAATGAGAGGGAAAATGTAACTTTCAAAAGCCAGCCAAAACTTTGTATTGTTTTAGGAAAACGGAAAGACAAATTTGCATCACATTTTCAATCAAAAACACTATTGTGGAAAGGTGAGTTGTATCACCTATACCACCTTTCACATCTAATCAACAAAATTTATCCTAAAATACAAAAAAAAAATATAAAATACTATATCTTAGACAATTTATTCAAATTATTCATATTTGTATTTTAAAAAAATCAAAAAAATATCGATCCTCTTTAATCTTTATAAACCATTATTGATTCTGATAGAGAATATCTTACTGTTATAGTGTATAGTCAAAAGATAGTTCGATTATAAGTAGTGTATAATCAAAAGATAGTTCGATGTCTAGGTTAGTGTTCAATCTGTGATAGTTGAATGTAATATGTATTTTTGTTTAAATTAGTGTGTGTTTATTTATAAGATTGTGATTAATCATTCATGTCGAACTCAATCGGTAAAGTGTTAAATTAACCTTTAAATTTTAAATGAAATTTTATATTATAATTAAGTTATTTATTTTATATTAAATAATGTTTATAAAAAATATATCTAAAAAATATTCAATCAATAATCTTGATATTTATTTTGGATTATGTTAGGATGTGACGAAGAAGATGATGAATGGTGTCACAATTGTAGATGTGATTTAGTATTAAATATTTAGTTGGATAGGTAGAGATATAGGTGTAGTGAGATTTGTATATATCCGAAACCATGGAAATAGGTAAATCAAGGGGTTCATGAGCTTCACCACCAAATATCCAATTATCAATTCATACATACCACTACACTCACTCACCACTTCACTCTCTTTCTCTCTGTTCCAAATTCCAAGACAATTCACGAATATTTAAAACATAAAAAGAAAAAGAGAAAAAAGTGGAATATTTTCAAAATATAAAGATAAAGATTGAAAAATATTGCATCAAATGGTGCTTCAAAATCTCCGCTTAAACCTTCGTCACATTTTCTGCATTCCTCTAACCGTTTCCGTTGTTCTCTCCTCCGCCGTTCCATTTCCTCCAACCGCCGCCACCGCACCATTCTCTCACCACCGCAGTCTCGCCGCCTCCGCATCGCCGATGAATCCGTCGCCGCACTCTCACTCTCCGCCTCCTCCTGTGGCGAAGAAGGTGGAGCACGCGATGGAGATGTTCGGCGACGTCAGAATCGACAACTACTACTGGCTCCGAGACGATTCCCGCACCGATCCCGAGGTGCTGTCTTACCTCGGCCAGGAGAATGCCTACACCGATTCCGTCATGTCTGGTGCGAATCGTCTTTTTCTTATCCTCTTTCGCTTTCGCAGTTTTCTCTCTCTCTATTTCTGCTTTCGATTTATATTTTTCTTTTGAAAATACAATCCGTTTAAGCATGTAAGTGTAGCTCACTCTAAGCATGACTGTCAAGTGTAGATTTACTGAAGAAAGTCTTGGTTACAGTAGCTAAAAGGCATCGTTGGTTTAGTTTCAGTAATTGATTGCACGGACTTGTCTTCTCGGTTATGAATTTATGAAGTTTGGTTCTCGAGAACGGAATTGTAACACTGTATTTGGTGCGGTGACCGACGAGGCAAAATTGAAATAATTTGGATTTTCTCTCTCTCAGTTTTGTATTTCATCTGGAATAGTATAAAGCAACAGACCAACTTGTGACCTATGATTATTCTACAAACAACGAAAATTCCAAGCGAGTAATTAATTCAACTAATATAATTTGCTCGGAGTTGTAATTTATAATTCAACTGTGCTCAAGATAAGACGCCTCCTGAACAGTAGATCATAATGGCTATAGAAACTATGTCACCATCAGATGCATCCATGCTTTGTAAAGTTTATTGTCGAGCTGGAGGTTGTTGATGGGTTGGCTCCGGTGTAACTTGAGGAGTGCTATCAAGACACTGGTATTAATAAAAAAATATTGAAAAAAAAAACTAAAAAATTATGACAATCATTAAATAAAATTATCCACAAAATTTTGTGATTTTTAATAAGTTTTGACTCATAGTATAGTGCATTCAAAAGATTATATTGCAAAGTGTTACTAGAATTTCAGTGTTCTGTTCGCTTCCTCTGCAATATTTGGAAATGATTAATTGATAAACTGAACAAATATAAAGGGGTAAAAGGCTCCATCTAGGACTGCGGGGTGCGGCTTAGGAATTCCTTTGCTGTATCTACCCTCTTCTTTGCTACAGACACTCACTTTTGAAGGAAATTTCTTAAGATTAGCAGAGAAAGTTATCCTCATTTTCTTTAAATTTCTAGGAACTAAGGAATTTGAAGATAAGCTTTTTGCTGAGATAAGAGGAAGGATTAAGGAGGATGATATGTCTGCACCTTTACGCAAAGGGTCTTATTACTATTATGAGAGAACTTTGGAAGGGAAGGAGTATGTTCAACATTGTAGGCGCCTTATATCTGATAGCCAAAAGGTTCCATCTGTGCATGACATCATGCCCACTGGACCTGAAGCTCCTCAGGAGCACGTTATTTTGGATGAGAATGTCAAAGCACAACATCACCAATACTACAGTATTGGTACCTTTAAGGTTAGATCATAGTATTATGCCATTCTTTTTTTCACTTTCTTCTGTCTTGTTACCCGACTTCGAACTGCTTTTATTTTATCTCAAGCTACATTTATTTTCAGGTTAGCCCAAATAATAAGTTGGTAGCTTATGCAGAAGATACCAAAGGAGATGAAATATATACTGTGCATGTCATTGATGTTGAGACTCAAGCTACTATTGGAGAGCCTCTTGTTGGTGTAACCGGATACCTTGAATGGGCTGGTAATGATGCTTTAGTTTATGTCACAATGGATGAAATTCTCAGACCTGACAAGGTGGGCCATACTCCTCTGGACTCAGTATTGTTGACCCATTCAGTTCTAATAATATTTCGTTTTTTAACAATAGCAGGAGCAGCAACCAAAACCTTTTTCCTTTTAGACAGGGCCAGTTAAATATATCAAACAATACCATTGTTCTTTCTGAAATCACTTCTTCAACAAAATCATTTAATTCAAGATCTTACCAACTCTTACAACTGGAGCCTCTATTTCCATATTAACTTCAACTCAGCTAAATTTTCGCATGTCCAACTCCGAACCCATTTGATGGACATTGTAAATCCCAATCTGATTAGGAGTGAAACTAGCCAAATTTAATTTGAAGTTTAGTCTGATAAATGCTGAAAACAGGAAAATGAAATTTGTGATTTACTGTGTGATGCTGTGGTTCAATGTGGCAGTGATACTGAATGTTTTCTGCTTAATTCTTAGCCAGATGCTAAGTTCTGATTGATTAGGGCTCAGTTTGTGCTTATTAAGGGAAAATTGTTTTCTTTTTTAATTTAAAAATAATAGTTATAGTAATTAGGTATGTTTATCAAAAAGAGCTAAAAACTCAAAGTCTGGAGGAAAGAGTATATCACAATTTTCTTTTTCCAAATATGAAACAAGCAGGTCCAAGCGTTGCTCCAATATGGTATTTGGATATATTTACAATGTTTATTTTTTGCCATAAAAAAACTCCTTTTTGGTGGTCGCATTTTCTAAATTCATTACACTTGTTGTCTACTTTCTACGCTAACATCTTAAGTAATACAGGCATGGCTTCATGTGCTTGGAACAGAACAATCAAAGGATACTCTTCTTTATGTGGAAAAGGATGACATGTTTTCTCTTGATCTTGAAGCTTCTGAAAGCGAAAAATATTTGTTTGTTGCATCAGAGAGCAAAAATACAAGGTTCAATTTTTATATGGATGTTTCTAAGCCTGAAGAGGGTCTTAAAGTTTTGACTCCACGTGTTGAGGGTATTGACACAACTGTGAGCCATCGTGGAGATCATTTTTTTATTAAGAGGAGAAGTGATCAGTTTTTCAATTCGGAGGTTATAGCTTGTGCTGTCAATAACACCTCCTCAACTATAGTTCTTATTCCTCACAAGGAAAGGTAAAAAAATTATGTATCATTGGTCCATTGTTTTGTTCATTCTTGCCATAACCTTGATAAATTATATAAGACTTATCTTATGAATTCGTGTGGGCCACTGGGTGGTGCATTCATCGATGTAAAATACAGCATTAAATAAGAGTAAACAGCTTTCTGAAGAATGCGGTCACTTATTTACTAAAAAATGATGAATTGTTCTTACACGAGATATACTATTCTCCTTTTAAAAGCCATGTATTAGTTTGTGGTAGTTAAGCCTGCATTCTAATAGAAGATATATTTTGTATGATACTTTGTAAGTAACCGTTTGCGGTTTATGTAACTTTCTTTTTTTTTTCTCTCTGGTTGTTGTCTCTTCATTACTATTCAATAATTCAAAAACTGTTTTGGGCTGTTACCTTTCTAATTAAACTTTGGTGAGCTGTTCCTTGGCTGGTATTATATTCCATTGCAGTTTATAGTGAACTAATTTTCTGCCACATTATATTTATATATGATCCTTATCATCTCTCAACATCCAAAGTGATTAGCATGAATAAATGTAAACAATAGAAATTCTTGGAGCTTGTGTCTTTCTCTTTCACCAAAACTTACATTGAATTTTTTTTAGTGTTAAAATTCAGGAGATACAACTTTTTAGTGATCATCTAGTAGCATATGAGAGAGAAAATGGTCTACAAAAAATAATCGTTTATCACCTTCCTCCAGTTGGTGAACCACTAAGAAGCCTTGAAAGTGGCCAAGCAGTTAGTTTTGTTGATCCTGTATATTCAGTGGATTCTTCAGATTCAGAGTTTTCATCAAGTATTTTAAGGTTTTCATATAGCTCATTGAGGACTCCTTTCTCTGTATATGATTATGATATGAAGACAGGCATTTCTGTTTTGAAGAAGATTAACTCGGTAAGTTAAAGGGGTCCCAAATTTTTCAATTTTGCATCTGGTCTTTCTTCTGTCTTAATAGTTTGTCATGTAGATATATTTTTTTGTATGCAAGTCTTCTTTTTCTTTGGGGTGGTTTAATTATTCTGCATGGTCCTATTTTACTCAGGTTCTAGGAGGTTTTGATTCAGCACGGTATGTCACTGAAAGGCAATGGGCACCTGCTTTGGATGGAACTTTGATTCCCATTTCGATTGTTTACCGTAAAGATGTTGTGAAGCTTGATGGATCAGATCCATTACTACTTTATGGATATGGATCCTATGAGGTAAAAGCATATAACTTTACATAGATTGAGTTGCATATAACAATACCATTTTTGAATTATATGCTTTGATTTTGTACGGGATAATGGATAAAAGTTACTAGCTGCTGTTTTCCATCAGTCTTTAATGCTTGCCACTTGAAAGTAAAAGGATGCTGTACTTTTTTAAAAATATAATTGAACATTTGTACCTTTTTCTGCTGCTAAGCACTTACATTTTTGTCTAATCAGAAATAAGATCTAGTGGTATCTTTGTCTTGTATCATTTTATGAGTGCAAGATTCTTTTACGTAGAACATCCTTATTTATGTCCCCTTTTTATTGATTGTTTCAGAAATAGGTTTCTGTTCCATTGTGTCATTATTGATTCAACGTGTAAAGATAGTTATTTGTTTACTTCAATGTTTGCTCTTGTATATATGGGTTGCGGACACTATTAGTTAGCCTGTTAGTTCCTTTGGTTACAGATTTTTTCCATTTAAGAATCTGATTTTTGCACCTTTGAACATGTCTCCTTCCGTTTCATCTAGAATCCATAATTTAGTGACCTCAAATTGTCAACAGATATGCATAGATCCCAGTTTCAAATCAGCAAGGCTTTCATTGTTAGATCGGGGTTTTGTATATGCCATAGCTCATGTACGTGGAGGTGGGGAAATGGGGAGGCAGTGGTACGAGAACGGGAAGCTGTTGAAGAAAAATAACACTTTCACTGATTTTATTGCATGTGCTGAATATTTGATTGAAAAAAAATTCGGTTCTAAGGAAAAACTGTGCATTGAAGGAAGAAGTGCTGGTGGTTTGCTAATCGGTGCAGTTCTTAATATGAGACCTGATTTATTCAGGGCTGCTGTTGCTGGAGTACCTTTTGTGGATGTTGTGACAACAATGCTTGATCCAACCATTCCTCTTACTACTTCAGAATGGGAGGTAATTTTTTCCCTTGTTCTACCATTCCATATGGATATTAGAAGATATTTTGAATACTGTTTAATTGGGTTCTGGAAGAGGATTTGTAGGAGTCAAGATAGTTGGTTGAATTAATGTATTCTTGCTTAATTGATGATAATATGTCAGCTGGACTTGTTTCCTTGCTAAAATGGATGAATTTGTCTGGTAAATATAGAAACCACTTCTACACATTTTGTTTCTCATGGTATACACTCTAATCGTATTCAACCTTGTTGTGCACCCTATCATTTTCCTTGTTTTTCGTGGCTTTAACTGGGCCTTCCTTTCAATTTTGTTGCACAAATACTGTTTTCCTAATTTGATTAATACATGGTCGTGTGGTGCCCGGGGTGCCCCTCTATGTTTTATCTTTTTACTGTCTCCTTAAGCCAGTGAAATTGTTTTAGCATTCTTTTTCATCTTATTTTTCGTAAAATGTATCAGATCATAAATATGGAGTTATGTTTTTAATTGTCATACCATCATTTGTCGTTTAAACTGATGTAATAAGGGGCATTATCCTTCCATCAAAATTCTTCGACATTTTTGTAATTGTACGGGTCTTTGTTTCATATGTGCTATAAATTTTTTGAATATCATTATTCAAGCTAGTCCAGAGTGTCTATGATATGATTTCTCCTGTTTTTCTTTTTTCACAAATGAGATTGTTTCCTTTTGTTACCGCAGGAATGGGGTGATCCTAGAAAGGAGGAATTCTACTTTTACATGAAATCATATTCCCCCGTTGATAACGTGAGAACCTTATGGCTGTGTTGATTGATGCCTTGTATTCTTTCATTGGCTATCATTATTTTTCAGTCCGAGCATAATTTTTATTTTTCTCTTGTATTAAATGAATTTTATGAATAAGTTTTTTCTAAGTCTCCCATTTTACGCAGGTGAAGGCACAAAACTATCCACACATTCTTGTTACAGCTGGATTAAATGGTAAGCATATCTGATTCATGCCACTGAACTGTTTCTGTTTTGAATTTTAATGCTTAAGCCAGATCATTATTTCTGTTTTGTGATTACTGATAATTAGCTGGAAAAATATCCTTTGCTTTTACGCGTGACATGTGCTTCTATCTGCTTGTGCATGCTGTAGACCCACGGGTTCTGTATTCTGAACCTGCGAAGTTTGTTGCAAAACTGAGGGATGTGAAGACTGATGATAGCATCCTGTTGTTTAAATGCGAGCTTGGTGCTGGACATTTTTCTAAGTCGGGAAGGTAATCTCAGATTTCTTGTCTTTTTCTACCGGTACTTTTAAAGTTAAGAATTTTTTTGAGTAAATAATAAAATAATAAAGTATCATTGATATTAAACAATATCAAGTCACGTTTCTTAAAAGAAAGGAAATCAAATGCACTTGCTAAACCTTTTGAAGAAGTTAGACAAGAATTTATAATAATATTAAAGTATTTTAGTTTTAATTTAAAAAAATTTGATTCATTTTACCTTTTTATTGTTTTATAAATTGTTATTAAAATGTTTATCCAAACTGAAACAATACGGAGATATCTGTTTCATTTAAATTAAATGCACCGTAATCTTAACATACTAAAATTATACTTTTTCTCAGAGTATAATTTTAATATGAACAAGAGTGTAATTGGGGTCTGGACCTCGTGCTACCTATTCTGTTTTGATGTCAGATGTCATGGTCATTAATGTTTTTCTTTTACTTTTTGGAATGATAAAAAATTATAATCTTGCTCACATTTTGAAACATTAAAAAGAAAAAAATGGTTTCTGAAATGTAATGAGACAACTGTAGATTTTATTTATTTTGCTTGTTGATGTGTTCCGTGTGGATGTAGATTTGAGAAGCTCCAGGAAGATGCCTTCACTTATGCATTCATCATGAAGACTCTAAACATGATTTAGTCTTTAGCTGCATCAGGTGCGTACATTAATACATCCATGGCTTGAGTGAGATCAACTGAGTAAGTAAATACCATCATTCTTCTGAGTCAGAAGAGCTTACAATGTCAGACTTTTAGTCCGTCTTAATTAGGAATGATGCATTTGTGCGTAGTTGGATGTAATATAACATGCAGTTCAACGATTGGAATTCTATTATTTTCAATTTCTATGGAAAAAAACTTAACTAAAAATTAAAACCTTGAGATAGCTTAATACATCAACCCTATTAGCACTTGTTGTTGGTATGTGATGTATTAAGCTTGAGATAGCAAATTAAGAGGTCGCTAAAAAAAACAAGGTCTTCATCTAATATAGAAAAGCATTTATATTTTAATTTGTTTAAAAATTGATGTTTTTTATTTCTATTCTTAGAAAGTTTAACAAAAGGCCTTTTATGACTCTTCTATGTACATCTGCTGAATTGTAGAACATGATTTGGTAAGTAAATTTAATTAACTAAATTTGATGGACCTTACTTTAGATTAATGCAAAACAATTTTTGTCAATGATTATGAAAGAACCTCTTGTGTTGTATTTATGAACCAGATCCAAAGTTTTTTCCCAGCTTTTAGAATGTAGAACATCAACAGGTTTAAATAAACTTACAAGAAAAATAAAAGATCAAACCAATCAAAATAGATGTGTCACTAGTAGAACTATTTTACTAGAAAACTTCTAAATCTAATTGAAACAAGTTTAGATTTTATGTTGGGTTTTTAGTGTTATCACTTTATTGTGTCTTCAAAAATATATTTTAAAATATTAAAGTCAGGAAATTTTAAAGACAAGTAGAAGGACAACACTAAACATAAGAGAGAATCCAAATTTAATTGAAACATATAATATAAGTTTGATTTGTTTTATAACTTTTTTTATAAATATATATTGATTAAGTTCATTTTTTCAATCGGTTAATAATAAGAACATGTTATAAGGTACCTAAAATTCATTGCTCATTGCTTTTAAGGTTTTGGATTATGGGTTCAATATCTTAGGTGTATTTAACTCATGTCTCATCATTGAATCTACCTGTGAATCCTTCTCAAAATATCCTATAAGCATGAAGGAAAAAATTATTAAGAATCCAATCATCACTAAATTATATTGAGAAAATTATGATCATTATCAAATAATAGTGGTGAAATTAGAAATCCTAATTTAAAAATAAATAAAGAGAAGACAAAATGTCACTGAAGCTAACATCTTTAAATAAGGTAGAAATGAAAGCAAACTTAGTCATAAATTCAAACTATTTGATAAAGTGGGAAAATGAAACAAAATAATTCAATCACACCAAAAGGATGGGTCCTGAACTTTGCGCAAATCTAGAAAAGTTCAATCTTTCGTCATTTGATGTTAGTAGAATTCATAGATACCTATTTAAGATCCATCACTAACTACCTTCTAATGTTTTAGGATGACCAAAAAGGTTTAAATTGATTAAAATATTATATTGAACAAGTCTAGTATATTAGTCTGTTAATGTTAAATTTAACTTTTAAAACTAGACTTGTAGAATCGTTGTTCATTGTATAGGTAATCAATTTAGGATGTAAAAAATGAATGAAGGAATGAAGAGGAATATTTTGAGTAGTTTCACAGTTTTATAGCAGATAGCTTTTAGAATCCTAACATTTTATGAATATGATTAGAATTCCAAAGTCAGAAGCTTTGTATCTATTAGTTCTTGAAGAGACACCTGACCAAGCTTGAAGTCTCCCATTTTCCATTTCTTTGCCTCACTAATTATTTGTTATCTTTGTTTTCTTTCTCACTTTTTTGTTAGTCAATTCAATTTGACAAGCTTGAGGTGATGGATGTTGGCTATCCTCTATCGATGAATGAGTAGGCATATTCTGTTTTTTTTATCAAACACTCATCAAATCCCATCAAATATTAATAATATAAGACATTTTTTACTTTAAAATACAAAATAATTTAGGATAAATTGATAAAAAAAAATAAATATATTTTATTAGGTAAAGATTATACATATAAAAGTTTTCTTGTTTATTTATAGGAAAAAATTGTCTTGTTCATTTAAAATATGAGTTTAAAATTAATCTCACATAGAAGCTATATTATAAGTTTTATAAGATAGAATAAAGAATTTCAGAATGCCCTATTATCATCTTCCCACTAGTTATAATAATAAATCATGTGAAACTGTTTGATTAAGGTGATAAAGCAATAAAAAATATTTGTTTTTATTTGATCACTTATCTATATTATTTAGTCAAAATTTCATCGAACTTATGATACTAAAGAAATGTGTGATTGAACAAGTTGGATGACACCATAAAACCAACTCATACACTATTTAGTAAAAAATGGAGTCACCTTTTTGAGTGAAGGAGTCAAAGTTTGATAGAGATAAAAAAGAATAAACAAGCACACACAGGTCCAGAAGGATGATGAAGTAAAATTTGAAATTGGAAGATGCAAAAAATATAAGAAAAAGATAATTATTTTTGTCAAAGTTTTTGACATGTTCCCTACCTGCAGCTAATCTGTCTGTTGCAGAGAACATTTTGACAGATGATTCTGTGAGCAACCAACAGTGTGAATGAATGAATGAGTGGATGAGAATGGGAAGACCCTCTTATTAGGAGGCACTCTTTTGGACTATAATGTTAGCTTTTAAGAATTTTGGGACCCTTTTTCTTAAAAGTCTTAAACTTAAAGTCTACAAAATCCAAATTTGAGTTCAACCACAATCATCCCACATGGATGCCGCAATCACCGCAATCATCAGTTTTCAATCACTGCATTTTCATAATTCACTCTTCTCTTCTAAGAGACCACACCACTTTCTTCTTTCTTTCCATTTCTTTTATAATTTCTCATTACACACTTAATAACATAATCCAATCTTCTCATTATGCAGCCATTACCTACAACTCAATGCCATTTTTACTTCTCATTTTCTTATGTTAAATACCATCCTCTACTGTAACCATTATCAAGTTTTTTTTTCAAAATTTAATTTAGGATTAAAATAGGTTGGAGATCTCACGTCGACCAGAGATAAAAACATTTCATAGTATATAAGTGAATACAAACTTTATTTTATAACTTATAAGATTGAATTAGACTTAAAATACATTTTTTAATATAATATCAGAACCATTTAAAGAGGTGTGTTGGAAATTACATATACATTCAGTTAGTTTTAAAGAATATGAGTCTCACCATAATTAACCATCACTTCCTCATTTTGATCCACACTAACCTTAGTCAACTTTTTTCATGGTTGGAGTTGGTTTGAGTAAGAAAATTGTTAACTTATGCATAAGAAAGTGGGTGGTGGTTAGTGGAACAATGAATAATATTTTTTTTAGTTATTCTTGTTTCTCATATTTTTGTTACAAATGTTTTTCAAACTGCTTCATCCATTATGATTATGCAATAAATTAATAACATATTTTTATATACTTTAATTTCAAAGAAAATTTTGTTACAAAATTAGTTGTAAATCACCAACATTAAAGTAACAACTACCTAATTAACCTATGTAGTAACTCAATTTCTATGTTTGCAAATTACATCTACTAATTTAGTAATTTAGGTCAAGCCTAATTTTTTTTTCTTAAATTATTACTTATTTAGGTAACATAGACATCCTTAGGGTCTCAAATTCCATATTATACTCTAAGTACACCTAAACTCAAAGTTAAATTAATTAATTTATATCTTAGGTAGAAACTCAAGAATTCTTTAGAAGACATCAATATTAATTTTAATCTTTCAACACTCTTGGTTTTCAAATATCTTATAGGATCCGATAGATAGTGTGTATGCGATAAACCCTATAAATTATGATTATAATACATTTTAAATATTCTAATATCTTCTTAAAAAAAAAAAGTAAATTTTAAATTCAATTCCATCTTACAAAACTACCATTTTATAAAGAGATTTGAAAAAAAAAATTAAAAAAATGACAAAACTATATATAGAAAATAGTGTATGGTTCTTTACAATTAGTAGAATTAGTAGAATGAAAGAATAATCTTTCAGAAAAAACTTTACTAAAAATTGAACAAGAGTAGAGTAGAGCCAGAGACAGATTCTGTGAAACTGTGGCAACCCTATTAAATCGAAAGACAATGAATAAATAAATAAATAATACATATTTTAGAAAATGAAAATTATATTGAAAGACACATTTCACAATAAAAAGTAAAGTCCTTTTCAACATTTCGGTGAGTATGAAAATATCCATATATCATAGGATGATATCTATGAATAATAATAATAATAATAATAATTAATAACCCTTAAAAAAATTAACATGTCATCAAAACAAGGAAAAAGAAAATATTCTGTATGAGCAAAAGTAAGTGGGTAAAAAAAAGTGTTGTGAGCTTGTAAATATCTTGCATAATTACAACAAGTTTCGAATATATTTCATACACCAATTCATCTTAATTATTCTTTAAGATATCATCTTTTACATGAACATTATATAAATACAATTAATTACACTACTTGAATTAACACCCATTTATTTTTTACAGGTTCATTGATAAATTAAATTATTATAAAAAAATAAATAAACTAAAGATGCATTAAGGTGGTAGAATAGTCAACCCGTGACAAATTATTGATTGAAAAAACAATGTGAAAACATTGTTCTATTATAACCACAAAAAATAGAGCACTTTAATGCTTTTTTTTTTAATTAAACTATTTTTTCTTTTTGAAGTGATAAACAGGGAAATTTGTGTTTTTGTAAAGGAGGAAGATAAGTATACTTATTGATAGAGAAAAGTCAATATTCATTTTGCTTCCAAAAAAACATATAAATAGTGATTGTTTGTTCCATGCTATTTACTGAAAAGGACTCCACCAAATAATATACGTATTTTTTCATCATATCATGTTTTCAAAAAATAAATAATAAGATCATAATGTTTAAATACTTTTTGAATGTTAGTTAAATGTTCTAAATTTTGAAGAAGAAAAATTGATACACTTCAGTCATGATTTTTAATATTTTTTAGGGTTAAATAATACAAAATTTTCATCATTATAATATTATATCATTCACGTTAGTAAATATGAAATATTTTAATATCTTATAATTGACATTGAAATAAAAACAAATTAACAGGACCATTCCAATGATTTTCTTATTATAAGTATTAAAAAAAATTATTATAAATATTAAAAAAATCTAAAATTTTAACTAGGAATGAAAATCAATTTTATGTAAAAATATAGAACAAAAATATATTTAATTTTATTTTTTATTAATAATAAGAAGCATGCTAGAGAATCTATTATTAATACTACTGTTTGAAGAAGATAATTTTTTCAGAGAAAAAAAAAAACTCTTTAAAATAAAATTAAGAAAATGGTATTATTGTTAATAATGTTTGTGAGATGCAAATTATAACATGTTTGGATTATCATTTCTTACATGTTAAGCATACTTAAAAACACATATATTCTTTGCATCTTTTACTTTAAACATAGTTTTTAGAGCTTTACAAGAGTAACATAACCATACTATATAAAGTAAGCCGATCCAAAATGAATTATAAATATTGAGTTTCATTATTATTATTATAATTTATTTTCTAAATTTTCCATTACTTTTTAATAAAATAAGACTGATAATAAACACAATAAAAAAAAGACAGAAGTTACTTCCTTCTACTAAAGATCATCTATACTCTTTATTAAGAATAAATGTTCATTTTAGCAACTGAATTTTGTAATAAATATCAATCATTGCATTGTTTATTAATTACATTTCATTTATTGTATGTTTACGATATTCTTACTTTAGTTTTCAAATTAAAAAAATACACAAACGAATAAAGAGAGAATGATATGTGACATTTCTTACAAATTCAATGGTAAGTAAATAAAAATTATAATGCTATATGAGTAGAGATTAGAGATTATTTGGAAAAAAATTCACAAATGCTTATAGAAAAGAAAGTCAAGAAAAAAAATAAATTTCTTTATTACAAATAAGAATTTATAAAATTTATTTCAGAACTTCATAAATTAATTTTAACTTATAAAAAAATATTTATTTTTCTTATTTACTTTAGTCCTCTTTTATTTTCTATTTTTTTTCAGATTTAATCCTCGCTCTCCCGTTTTGCTATTAATATTTAGTTTCTTAAATAAAATTTGAAGTAAATTTTCGTATGTTATGTCATTAAAGATACTTAAATAGTCATAAACGGGTAATTCTTCAGAAAAATTATAAGAGAATAACTAATTAATTATCAAATAGTTTATTTTCCACTATGTTTCTTAAAAAATAAAAAACAATTGAATGAACGTGCGGCGTACCAAACATTCAATTTATTGTCCCCTCGTGTTTTGTGTGGGCCATCTAATTTTGTTATTACATTTTTTATTCTCTCTTTCAATATTTTTTAACACATTTGTTTGTTAGTAATGTATTTGTAAGATACTTTTATTTATACTTTTAACTAATAAAATCAACAAATTATTATATATGCCAGTATTCAATAATATTTATGAATTACTTTTTAAATATATAAAATATTGTGTGATTACATGACATAATCAATAAATTATAATTCAATTGATTAAAATAAAACACTTGAATTATTAAAAGCTTAATTGTTATTATTGATGAGCCTTTACGAAAATGAATATACTTTAAAATATATTTAGTGATTAAAAAAATCCATTGGTTAATTTCTTCCAAACAAGAAAAATAAAAGTCTAGAACAATCCAAAGAGATTAAGAACACTAAGTAAAGAATAAAAGAAGCAATCTCATGTTAAGACTTGAAAGAGGCAATAAATCAGATCGAAAATGACATTAAGGGTAAGCTTCTGTAATAATCCAAGTAAAGTGGTTTTGAGCAGTCATAAATAACACATTCAAATGTTATAGATTCTATACATAAATTTTTATACATGTATGTATACTGATTTTATTCTTCTCATGATTAACCCTTTCAGTATCTTTAATTTAATTCTTACAGATACAGTATTTTCTTAATTTGTTTACTGTATAAAAAAAATGTTACATTTACAACTAGCTCTAATATATAATATACGATTGTTTTTCTATCTAAAATTTCAGTTTTTTTTTTATGAAATAACAAACATATTTTCTTCATATCATCAATCATGTCAATATGTCATTCTTCTAACAATATATTATAGTTAAGTTTTTCAATATATTGAATAAAAGTATAAAACAATGAAAATATTGATTAAATTGAAAATAAAGCTTTTTGAGTGAGTAATAAAAAAATATTAAAGAGTTTCTGTGATGGTGGTGAATTTTGTTTTGTAGAAGAGGACAGGGGAAAGAATTTGAATGTAGTGCGCTCCAACGTTCAAATGGAGCAAGGATCCTCGTGATCCATCAAACGGTCACAAATTTCCATGTGAAATTCTTTAAATTGATCTCGTAAAATCCCCCTTCTATTTCACTCTCAACCTCTTTTTCTTCTTCTTCTTCTTCTTCTTCTTCTTCTTCTTCTCTAACTATGTATCTATAAATATCAGAGCTTGCTCAATCAATCTGCATGCAGATCTCCCACACAAAAATTACAATGCTCAATTTTTTTACCATCTTTATCATCATTATACCTTCCTCTCTACGTGAAATAATACAATAAGAACCCCAATGTCGGACTGTTACTTTTTCTACCCTTTTTCTTTTTCTTTTTCTCTTTCTCCCTAAATTATACTGCATCTTCTTTTCAAATTTCTTTTCCTCGCCCAAAGTTCTCTTCTCAGTTATCAGATCCCAACCTCACACCAATCCCTGATCTGAGCAAGACCCACCTTCCAAAAATGGAACTTGGGACATGGGTGTTCAGCCTTGTGCTCATATTTTCACTTCTCAGGCAGTTCTCTGAAAGTGTGGCAGAGTCATCTTCAACACCGCAGGCACCGGTCTGCTCGGAAGAAGACAGGGCTTCTCTTCTGAGCTTCAAAGCAAGCATTTCGCAGGATACGTCACAGACACTGTCCACGTGGACAGGCAGAGATTGCTGCGATGGCGGGTGGGAGGGAGTTCAGTGCAATCCATCCACAGGGCGAGTGAACATGTTGCAGATTCAGAGGCCAGAGAGAGATGATGAAACTTACATGAAGGGTACTCTTTCTCCCTCTCTGGGCAACTTGCATTTCTTGGAGGTAATGATCATAAGTGGTATGAAGCACATTACAGGAGCAATTCCTGATAGTTTCTCAAATTTAACCCACCTCACCCAGCTGATTTTGGATGACAATTCCATTGGAGGGTGCATTCCTCCGAGTTTAGGTCGTTTGTCCTTGCTTCAGTCCCTTTCACTCGCTGGGAACCATCTGAAAGGACAGATCCCTCCAACACTCGGGGGTCTGAGAAACCTTGTCCAACTTAATTTAGCAAGAAATTCTCTGACAGGTCCTATTCCCCTTAGTCTTAAAACCGTTATAAATTTGCAATACCTTGATCTCAGCTACAATTTGTTATCAGCTCCAATCCCGGATTTTGTTGGGGAGTTCAAAAATTTGACTTTCATAGACCTTTCCTCGAACCTTCTAACCGGAAAAATTCCAGTTTCCTTGTTCGGCCTTGTCAATCTTTTAGACTTGTCCTTGAGCAATAACAAGCTCACAGGGAACATTCCAGATCAGGTTGGAAATCTGAAATCCCTGACTAGTCTTCAAGTCAGTGCCAATCTGCTCACAGGGCATATTCCACTGTCCATATCAAGATTACAGAACCTTTGGTATCTCAATGTATCGAGGAATTGTCTTTCAGATCCTTTACCAGCAATCCCCACCAAGGGCATCCCTGCCCTTTTGTCTATAGACCTGTCCTACAATAACCTCAGCCTTGGAAGTATTCCTGATTGGATCAGAAGCAAGCAACTGAAAGATGTACATCTTGCTGGGTGCAAATTGAAGGGAGATCTTCCACACTTCACAAGACCTGACTCTTTGAGCTCCATAGACCTATCAGATAACTACTTGGTTGATGGTATTTCAAATTTCTTCACTAATATGTCCAGCCTGCAGAAGGTCAAGCTCTCCAACAACCAGTTGAGGTTTGACATATCTGCAATCGAATTGCCAACGGAGCTCTCTTCCATGGACTTGCATGCAAATTTACTGGTGGGTTCATTATCAACAATAGTAAATAACAGGACAAGTAGCTCATTGGAGGTTATAGACGTGTCAAACAACTTCATTTCGGGACACATTCCAGGATTTGTGGAAGGGTCAAGCTTGAAGGTGCTGAACGTGGGAAGCAACAACATAACAGGTCCAATCCCAGTCTCTATCTCAAATTTGATGTATCTTGAAAGACTGGACATCTCAAGAAACCACGTATTGGGAACCATCCCCTCAGGTATAGGTCAGTTGCTGAAACTACAATGGCTTGATGTATCCATAAACGGATTAACAGGCCAAATTCCGAGTAGTTTGTCACAGTTAACTGGCCTAAAGCATGCAAATTTCAGGGCAAACAGGCTGTGTGGTGAAATACCACAAACCCGACCGTTCAACATCTTTCGACCGGTTGCTTACGCCCACAACTTGTGTTTATGTGGCAAACCTTTACAACCATGCAAGAAACACGGAAGCATGGGTCAGTGAGATGCTGACTCTATCATACTAAATATATGCTCATGTCCTACGACCATTGTTACGTAGAGAAAATAGAATAGGTACCCCCCACATCTGAATATTTCTATTCGTGGTCGACCACAATGCAAGTTCAATTTTATAATTCAACATTGTTTCTAATAAAATAGCACTCATTTTATTAAGTGCTTGGATTCTAGATTAGAATAGTCTCACCTCAACGGCTTTTTTGTGTGGGCACTAAAAAATATTACAGTAAACCCTGGCACATGTGGACCTTGCTTTTAAAGGTTGACCACCACGCTCAAGATCACCCTGCCCTCAAAGAATCTTATCCAGAAAAACATGGCGTGAATCAAGCCAACAAAGCAAAGCAACTCTTACTACTGAATGCTACGCACATGTCGATGTCATGAATAGCTGTAGCCACACACCATATCATCAATTACCCTAAACATATAATAAGCAAGAAATAAAACTAAAGGCATGAAAAGACTCTTTGTAGAAAACAATGTGACTACCATTCATTAATATTTCATGCGAGAATTACAAAAACAAGATGTTGCACAAGGATTTCAACAGCATTCTAAAAAGTAACACCTAAATGTTAAAACTCAAACTAAAACATGTTTCGAAATTTACAGCCCTAGTCTGACTAGGAAATTCAGTGGCCTTTCAATAACAGTTATAAGCTCTAAGAAGTGCACAAGCGCCATCACTACTCTTCATCCGTTAACTCCTCTTCCACTTCTTTTGCTGCAGTTTCCTTATCAGATCCAGCTTGATCCTGAACCAAAATCAACGCAGTTAGAACAAAAGAAAAATAAACAAATAACATGAAATATACATGTCCATAGAATAAAAAAAGTTAAAACATACTTCTTCGACTTCACCGGCTCTATAGCTTTCCATGGCCTTCTCATATTCTGCCTTGAGTTCAGCAACTTTATCCAAATAAGGTTTCTTCTCCTGAAACACCAATGCATGTCAAGAACGTTACTAGGCATCAAACAATCAAATGAAAACTGTATCACTACACAACATTTGTACTTACTTCGTCAGTCATAGACTTCCACTTCTCACCGGCCTCCTTACCAACCTATAATTTCCAACAAACAAGACAACCAATTAATCCCAAATCCAATTCAATAGTTAAAGCAAAGACGGACTTAAGCAAACTTAGTATACCCTTTTAACATCCTTTGAGTCAGGATTAGCTTCCTTGAACGTTTTCCTAAAATCATCCCTGCAACAGACGGTTGCCTCAATCAGACACTCAAGCAAACAAACCACGGAATCGTTGACACATACAAACAAAACAATCCTTACAAGAAGACAAAGAAGGCCGTTGCAGGACGCTTAGGCTTGTTAGGATCCTTGACCTTCTTCCCCTTCTCTGTCTTAGCCTTTTTCGCCTTCGGCTCTTTAGATTTCGGTTTCTTCCTACACAATTTCAATAAACAAGCGTCAGTAAAAGTAATTACATACATTTTAAAACAAATCATTGAAAAAAGAGGAATCAGATAAATCACCTCTCTATCTTCTTAGCTTCAGCAGCCTGATCCACAACCTGCGCATCTGAATAACGAAACAAAAACAAACTCACAATAAAATCACCGAACAACAAAACAGTTAAGGCAAAAAAAAAAAACAAAATCAGTCGTACCAAGGTTCATTTTAATTTTCGCCTCAAGGCTGCAATTGTGCATGTCGATGAGTACAACCGGCACATTCTTCTTGCAATCGTCGCTGCAAAGAAACGAAAAGAAAACAAACATCAACAATCAAAACCGGAAGTAGAAAACACACTACAATTTCACCGCTTCGTAAATAAGAGGCGTAAACAATATCAGAAAATAGATAGTCCAAAACCTAATAATATGATGTTAAGAACAATGCGAATGGTTTCAATCAAAGTGAAAAGGAATAACGAACCATCGCGCAAAAGCACTGCCATCTTTAGCACGAACAAGAACGGAAGCAGAGCGAGAATCAACGGCGTCCACTCTCTTCCTCGTCTGAGATGCCATTTCTTATCGCAGTTCTGTTCTGCAACTTAACAATGCACTCAAATTCGAAAGTAAGAACACGAAGAAACCGATTTGCAATATATATGAAATCAAAGGAGGGAAAACCGAATAGCCATGTTTTTCGTTTAAGCGCCAATAACCGCGCCTTTTCCTTTTCATTCATTTCTCCAACATTTAACTCTCGCGCCGATCCAAACTTCACATTGGGCCCATTCGTCCTTTTTTGGAGAGTTTTCATTATTGGGCCATTTTCCCGCCCCCATACTATTTTGGGATATTCCTTCCTACACTCCTACATTTTCTTCCTGCACCCCTAAATTCTTTGGAATACCATAATTATCCTTGATAATTTTTTATAATTTCCAAAATAGAGTCCATAAACAAAAGGTGTTTCTGAAATAGGGATTTGCAAACAAAGTATATTTCTGAAATAGAAAATCCTGAAAGCAAAAAATCAAATTATTCCAAAATATCTTTTTTGGAACATATTTTTTTAATTCCCAATGGTAAATCTAGAATTTATAAAATATGTGTTCCGAAAATATTCTGAAAATAATAATTTGGAAGTCATTTCTAAACGGGGTAAAATAGTCTTTTTCAAAAATATAGAAAAATAATAATTTGGAAGTCATTTTTAAAAGGCTACAATAGTATTTTCCAAAAATATAGGAAAATAATAATTTGGAAGTCATTTTTTAGAAGGGTAAAATAGTCTTTCCCAAAAGTGATAGGGTGCAAGAAGTCATTTGCTGGGGTGCAGGGAGAAACACCCACTATTTTGTCATGATTTTTTTCATTTGAAAAAAAATATATCACTCTATCAAAACATTATTATATAGTAAACATATTTTCTCCGTTTTTCAAAAGACATTTTATTTAAAAAATAAATTATTTTTTAAAACTTTGGTTGAGAGATTCATCCATCAAAATTATGTAATTTATAAATAAATTGAATTTGAAAACACCTATGATTTTTTGCAATAAAATAAAAGATGTATCAGCGTTATTTATCAAAATAGACCTATTATGCTAAAGGTGTGTTTGTTTCCAACGACGGAAACTTATCAAACGGAGAAAAATGAATTAAATCCGAAAAATAAGGAATAAAATTACAAAAAACGAGAAAATATTTTACCATAAATTTTCGCTCTCTGTCTTGCAAAGAAAGTCTCTATAATTATTTTATTAAATTTTACAATCATAATCAAATTAAATATGTAATTTTTACTTTTCTACCTTCTCCTTTATCCAAAAATAAGCATAAATATGAGTATCCAAATTTTGGGAAGGTTTTCCCTTTCTTTAAAAAATTAAAGAAAAATGATTTATAAAAGCTTTTAAAAAAAATCTAAAAATATGACAAATTCCAAACAGTTTTCTCAAATATTCATTTAGGGAAAAAAAAAATCAGTTTTTATGGAAAGAACTTCTATCAAAAAAGTGATGAAATGGAAGAATTTTGTGTTGATTTCTATTGTTTGAGTTATGAGGGACATATATGTTGGAAATAAAAGTGAATCTTTATTATTAATTTATATAATTTATAATTATATAGCATATAAATTTATATCTCTATATTTTCCATTTTAAAAATTATATATATATATATATATGTCCTAACTTCAAATATATGCACAAAATACACCACTGTGAGATCAATGTGAGTGCCCTTCAAGAGATTCACAAGGTTACATTTACACTAAAAAGATCAAATCAAAACCAGAATCTCTGTTTCTCTTTTTCACAAGAAAGCATACAAAATGATGAAAAGATAAAGCAGAAAACATTAAAGTTCTTCCCATTTGACAGCATGAAGCATATAAATTACACAAGTGAAGTAACCTCTTAACATGGAAATCTTCATCATCTCATATCATATCAGTTGAGTGGGGAAAATGAAGAGAAAACTGCCATCATCAAAGTTGAGAGAGTAACTGAGAGGGTCGTAGTTGAAGTTGTTCTTCCTAGAGCAAGCCTTCTTCTTCATTTGCCTCTTCACATATGCTCTCACCCTCCAACACAAACTCCTCAACCTTCTCCTGCCATGCACAGCCACCACCCTAGGCTCAAATTCAAAGCAAAAACACAGCATCACCATCTTCACTTCAGCAGACAGAGAACAAGGAAAAGAGATGGTGAGAACAAGTTAACACTCCTTGGAGTTATATATATGCCGAAAAGATGATTTTTTTCTGGTGTTTATGTTTGTTGTGTCTTGTTGTGTGAATAGTGGCTTGGAGGGTAAGTTTGAAGGGTGGCTTTTTCCTAGGAATTGATGTGGCAGTTGTTGTTGTGTTTTGTCAGAGAGAAAATGAGAGGGTCATTACTCTTAACCGGGTAAACCATTGTAAGGGGACAATACTTTCAGAGATACTTTCTCCTGTTCCAACAATAATTATTATTATAATATACATTCTCACATTCTACCTATCAGCTTCCCACACTTTTTCTGTTTGTCTCGATTCTCGATTCACGTATTAGGCATCGATATATCATATTTGTAGAATATGTATTTATAATGTGTTCAATTATTAATATTAATTTTAAATTCTAAATATATTGGTCGGATTTTGAATTTGGAATTAATAATACAACATAATAAATATGTGGTAAATGAATAGTTGTAATTAATGTTAAATGAGTCAAATACATACTTTGAAATACATTCTCGTGATATCAGAAAGTCACTACACAACCTGTAAATCACTACACACGTTTTGGCGAACTGTTAACTGATCCACATTAGTGAAAACCCATATTAACTTATAAACAAGATTTTTGAAAGGAAAAAAATTACGTTTTTCTTATCCTGAAAAAACAAAACAAAAAGATTAACACTAACTTTAACGTCGAATTATAATTGCAGATACCCCACCAACCGACAGAACACATGGATAGGAGATAGAGAATTTCGAAGAGTTTAAAAACTACAACATAAGAACGAATTGTTTATCAAGTAAATAAACATTACTTACCCAACATCCAAACACCTACACAAAACATTCTTATTTTATATTTTAACTTTTGTTTCATGTGATATACTGTTTTACTATGTGTTTGATGACAGTGGAAGTTGCAGAAAAACATGTGTTTGGAATGCATGTTTTGACATAAAACAGGGAATGGTGTTGGTAATGGGAAAGAGTGCATGTTCCACAGGGAAAGGCCTCAAATTAAGCTGAGAAAAAGTTAGAATGTTGATATTTTTTCCAAAATATTTGATTTGATGGATGTATATTTGACTTTTGATGGATGGATATGATTGGATGTAAATGATTACCACAAGTGCATCTTGATGCACCTCACATAATCTTATTTTAATTTACCAATATTTCAAAATTATCATTTTATAGTTAAAGTAATAGAAAGCTTCATGCTCTTTGTCATTTTTAGAAAATTAAAAAATATATCATTTTCTTAATTACGATGATGGAAGGCTTGATACTCTGTTAAACTTTTAGAAAATGAAAAAATAGAAATAAAGGAGAAGTGAATTGAGATAACAAATAATTAAATTAAATGTTAACGGCTTGGTAGAGTAATAAATAAAATAAAATTCGTATTATTTATTTTATTTGATAAGAGATAAATGATATATATAATATAATTCTTATTTTATGCCTCGTCTTATATGACATAATATAAAATTAATGGAGTAAAATAGTATTTTTATTAATAGTCCTTTTTATTATCTTTCATCTTCTTTCTCAAACAATCATTAACAATTTATCTCCTCTGTATCAAACATAATATGTTATTTTATTGGTTTTATATGTAATGAGATGCTATTGTAACAGTTTATGATAATAAATTAAAAAACATTCTCTTTTGTTTTCACTGCTATAATATAACTCTGAATTTATGTAATTCGTGATTAATTTTAAGTTTACTTATTTTTCAATCTGATTGATTATGGCATTAATTTTTTTAATCATTCTGGGATATTGAATTAAGGTACCAGTGCAAACACGTGTTCACTTTTTTTATATAATAAAAAACAATTCTTATAATAATTATTAAAATAAAAATTTATTAAAATTATAAAAAGTACGTTCTTAAAAATATATAGAGGTTAATTAAATATAAAATTTATTATAGAGGTCGTAAAACCTTACATTAAAAAAAAAATACTATCCTCCAATTTCTTTTTTCTTTTTTTCAACTTTTTTTCAAAACTATATATCTTATCAATAGCCCATAAAAACAGGGTTGCTTTTATTTGACAATTTTTATATCATAACAATTATTTGTTATTCAGAAAAAAATCAATAATCTCTTTCAATTTTTAGTTCAATATTAATTTTAGATAGTTTTAAAAAGTGATATTTTCAACTAGTTGAGACTACCCAAGTTATTGATTGAATTCTAGTATAGTTTAATTACGTTTTCTAAGTTTTTATTGTGTTGGTAAAATTTCAACTCTTTTATAATCATTGTTTGGATTACAATTAATTTTTGTAAGAAAAATATTTTAAATTACATTGAAATTTTATTTAAGTATGATTAATATTGATATTTAATTGCTGGTTTGGATGAAATTAAGTTGGATAGATATTAATGATTACATGAGTTTTTGGACTAGTTAATAACTTAAAAGTGTAAAAATAGATTTTATTAACAATTTAGTTTAATCACTATTTTAGTCTCAAAAGAGAAAAAAATTAATTTCGTCTCTCCACTTTTTTAAAGGTTCCAACTTAAAAAAAATAAAAATACTAATTATGATGTCTTTGGTTAAATAATATTCAAGAGAGTTAACTAGGTGATAACTTCACACAATATAATATACACATGAAATTTTATTTTGTATATTAACAAAATTGTTGGGGTGAGTTTTGTCTTAGTTGCTTAGTTCATATTCTTCTTTCTCTATTTTATATCTATTGACAATGTGGGTCTCTATCATGTAAAAAAATGTAGGTTGGTTTTATTGGTCGGATTAATTCACATAAGATTTTTTAAAAATTAATAAATAAAAAATTAGATAGAATTGTTTAATATTTTAAAGTTTATTAATTTAATATATATTTTTTATTTAGATAAATTAGGTAAATTGTCTCATAGTATTATAATGATTTTTTAATTTTCAATAAAATTTGAATTTCAAACATAACAGCTTTTTAAATAAGAACTTGCTAACAACTTTCTAAATAAGAACTTGCTAAGCCGTGAGTATACCATGAAGTTACAAAGGTCCGTAAACCAACTTCCCAAGACGAAAAAGGATTTTTGTCAAAAGAATTATTTATTATTTGTAATAAAATTCATTTTATATAAACAACTAATAAAATATTTTATTAAATATATACAATTTTTTTAAGGTAATATATGTAGACATGTGATTACTGTTTTAATTTGAAAAATAATAATATATATATAAAATAATATTATATTTAAATTTTATTATAAAAAAACTAAAATCTAAAAAATGTGTTTAACCTTTATTACTATTAAAACCTAAACAATTTATGCATTTTAGTAATACAGAAGTATTATCAAATTTCGTGAAAGTGTTATGAATTAGGAATTGATGTTAGTTTCGCCATCCACCTCCATGCCTACACCAAATATTTTAGAAATTATTTAAATTACCCTTTGACATAGTTTCGTCACTCAATGTTTTCAGAATGTGAAAGTCAAAGACTTATCGGAAGTTAAAAATTGTACCATCCATAATATAATTTTTATATTTTAGACGGTAAAATTTAGAATAAATAAGCGGACTAACAAATTGAAATAAAGAATTTTTTTTCAAGCGGACTGCAGGTCAACTCGTACAAGCTACTCTACTCTGCTATCCTCCTATTATGAATGTGTCAGTCTTCTCTTTTATTGATTTTGCATGTGTTGAAAGACAATGGGTTATTTATATGAAATTCCAGTTTCCAATACTTCACTCATTATCCTAACAACGAAGAAGGTTTTGTACAATTATATTTTTATTATATTATTATATATTGTAACTAGTCTTATAAATAACTATATTCTTTATCTACACTTATATAAACTAACCTTTTTTTTAGTAATTAAATTTCATCATACAATCTTATTAGATAGAGGAGTTATGTTCATATGCTATATATTGAAATTTTGTTTTGTAATTGTTAGTTTTGATGTAAAAGTGTCTATTGTGTGATTTTCATAGGATGTTACAAAAATAAATATTTTATATTTATTTAATAATTTTTGGTCACGTAATTATATAAATTAATATTTTTATGAGCAAGTAAATAACTTAAACTTATATGGTATTTAGGAAATAGATTTTTGTAGTTTAAAAGTAAAGGTCAAAGTTGAAGCATTGAGATGGTATGAAAGAGGTGAACGCACGAGTCTGAGTCGTGAATCATCGTTCTCGTCGAACTGTAATTTCTCATTCCGTGTTTCCCTCTGATTTTGCGTAAGTGAACTCCTACTCTCTTCAAACTACGTCGTTTTTGTGCTCTCTTACTATCGCTTCCTGCGTTTTGCTGCGAAGCTAGGGAGAACCCTAGTCTCTGTGAATGCTCCACTGCTGCTTCCAAAGATCCTTTATTTTTCACGCATTTCTCAATTCAAAGGCAACCCTCAATTACTCTCTCGCAATTTTTTATCTCTGCCTTTTCTTTTTCCCCAATGGTCGAGGTTTTGGTGGTTTTGCACGCTTGAATTGTGGTTTCACTCTTCCCCGTGCAATGTGGTTGATCCGCTTAGTATGTTTATCTTCGTTGGTATTTTTTTACAATTCTTGCTGTCGTTTGGAGTATGGTTTTCTTTAATGGTGGGAATGCATGAACTTCGTCTTTTTAATGGGCGAAAGCAATTCTGTTTGATTCTTTATGCAAAATGGCTGTGTATAGGGTAGTGGTAATTGTCTTTTAGTTTCGATTTGTTACAATTGATTAATGATAGGGTGGTAGAGTAATGGATATAAGGAGGAATAATAATTTGATTTTGGTGTTACTCAATTTTATGTTATTTTACCTGGAGGGAAAATTTTGTAGGTATTTCTGTGATTGTTTGATTTGAGCACTACTTGTGAATTAAATTGGTAGTTGGTTGGAAAGGTTTTTTAAGGAGGCTGGAAAGATGAGATGAAGTGCAGGTAACATACAAATTGGGCCAAAGAGTTGCCTGGGTCTATGAATTTGTAAAAGTTTTATTAGTCATCTTTAGTAATCTTTTCTCTTGATTCAAAGGATGTAACAATGTGCTTATCCTCATTGATACTTCATAGTTCGTACTTCCTTTGCAGTGGAACTGTTAATGCTGTCTTGGGAGCATTTTTTTTACTCATATTCAATGAAAATAGAGGGATGTTGTTTAGTATGTTTTGTCCTTCAATCTAAGTAAAAATATTGTTAACTATTTTGCAATATCTGTTATCCTCTGTCAGTAAAATCATCATTATTTTTATCTGTAAGAGAATTTTGTCACTGGAACCCATTTGCTCCAACACTTTTTCCACAGGTTGCCCTTATAATGTAGTGATATTTATGTTGTGTTATACTTCCGTTTTCTTACCCGCTCCCCTTTATTGGTTGAATTTACATGTCAAAGGAATAATGTGATTTTTGCGACATTTTTATAAAATCTTAATTGCATCTGTTTGTTGTAAAAAAATAGAAATTATATCGAATTCAAGGTGTACCCTTGTGTGGGTTGCTGCAAGATAAAGGCTTATGGGCAGTTGAGTACTCATTTTGAGAATATTTATCCATAGTGGTCAATTGATGGAGTGGTTTCTAACAGTAGCCATAATGACTGCATTAATGGCCACAAAAGTGTCCTTTCGCGCTGTATTGTGGCTCTATCACGATCGATTTTGATTCCAGAAATCCATTTATACCCCCTCCCCCTGAGCTTCTTTGTTTGGGTTTTTTTAGGGGAAATATTCTACATAACCTACCTTTGTTCTGGATTCTATTCCTTCACACCTTTTAGGACTACTTTTATACAGAGTTTTTTTTTATTCCTTTAGATTCACAGTTCACGTTCTTCTATTTTTTTCCATCTTATTGGTCGTGTTTTTTTCTCTATTAATTTCACCATTATTTTCCTTATTTTATTTTTTACTTCATTAATATGTTCTTATTGCTCCTACGTTGATTGTGATTGTGTGTAAACTGTGATTTATTTAGCTTGAATTTCTTTAATTATTTTTGGAGTATTTATATGTGCATGGAGTAGTACACATTTTTTAGTTTGTAGTATATTCAAAATAGCGGTCATCATGCTTCCTGTTATAGATTTTGAAGAGTTTTTATCTACGCATTGCTATCTGGTACTGATAACTAGTAACTATGGCTTTATCATGTGTTGTCATCTAGAATAGGATGTTCATGATACTTTTTTACTACAGGTTGGCACGACTTTTTATGGTTCTGTTTGTAGAATCTATGGTGGCTGAGGGAAGATATATTGTTATTTGAATTTCATGGATAGTTGTATATATATTAGTTCGTCTGATGATGACTTGGAGGAGATAGATGTTCGAAAGAGAACTCTTCCACAATGGGCTACACCTACTGAAAGGAGTTCAGGTGCGTGATCTTTAGTAAATCTCCCATATATATATATATAATTTGTAAATTACTAATCATCAAACGTGCAATATTATGTGCAGATTATGGTAGGCGGGATAATTCTTCAAGAGGGGCTAATAGTTCAAACCTAAGTTCTTCTAATGTTTATAATCATTCACAAATCAAACCTCATACACAACCTGTGTCCGGCACCAATGCGCCCAACAACAGAAATGCACGAAGTGATGAACCTTCCTACCATGCTCAGAATGGAAACACAAGTCAGCAACAAACAGTTAATTCCCGAACTTCAAATTCTCATAGTGCAGATTATGAGAAAATGTCATCTCAGCAACCTTTCAAGAAGATCCTTCCTCCATCTCTTCCGCCTTCTGCAACAAGGGCCCTTCCTTCTTCTTTATTTGCGTCAGACATCAGATTAAGCAAGTTAAAAGATAACACAGGCAATAGTCATCTTCATGATGCATACAAGAATCGTCGCCAGGGAGTAGGGCCTAGCACATCCGGTGACAGGGGCTACATTCGTGACAGTTTTAGCAGGGGCTTTGACGGAGATCATTTATTTTATCAAAATGGTGGGAACAGGATTCTTCCACCGTCTTTGGTGCCTGGAAAGGCCATAACTCCACACTTTGCTATTTCTAGTGAATCAGCATATCGTTCTGGAATAGCTGATGAAAGATCTGCCGAAAATGATGAGAGACTTATTTACGAGGCAGCATTACTGGTATTACATGCTGTTTATCACTGTGTTTGTAGATTTAACTCCTTAAATTCTTTAAGTTATATGAAGAAGACATTCCCTTGTTAAGTTTGAGCGGAAATCATCTAGTTGTCATATTTTATCTTGTAATTTAGTGAAAAAATATTTACTTGTTTAGGACTTATATGTTATGAGTTGTCAAAGTTGATTAGTTAGAAAATTGGTGGGATCCACTTTCCTATTTCTCACCTATTTCTGCCCATCTCGCTATCCCTCTCCTAATCTCTTTCTATTTTCTTCAAACGAACACCTCTAATGCTCACTTCATTTCTCATCTATTTCCACTCTACCTACTTATTTCTATCTTACCTGTTTCTCTCCCCTCTACCAAACACACTCTAAATGAAGTAACACCCCACAACAATTCATGCAAGCATACAATTAGCTGTAAAGTAAAGCAGTTAAGCCTAATCTTGAGTTTCACTTGGTTTAGTGTTTAATTTTATGCTTTATTGATGTTTGTGCTGCATCAATGTGATTTATGGAAGCTGCTTCAATTTTTTTTAAGTCTTCGCATCAGTGTGTGTGTGTGTGTTATACTCATTGAGAATCATTACGGTCAATTGTGAATTTGGTTATCGCAGGATATCAGTCAACCTAAAACAGAGTATGACTTACCTGCTGGTGTATTGTCTGTCTCTCTTCTGAGACATCAGGTATTATGGCTTGTCTATGAAATTTCTTTTATTATTTCTGCTGTGGCCATTTATTTCTGAGTACTTTATATTTCAGAAAATTGCATTGGCTTGGATGCTTCAGAAGGAAACCAAGAGTTTGCATTGCTTGGGGGGGATTTTGGCTGATGATCAGGTCAATGTCTGGTGATAAATTTTTTAACCTACAGTTCTTTACATTTAATTCTGATTATTGTTACCTGAATATCAAAACCTTGTTCAAGCAGGGTCTTGGAAAGACAATATCAATGATTTCCCTCATTCTGGCATTGAGGTCATTACAGTCAAAATCGAAAACAGATGATACATGCAATCATAAAACTGAAGCTTTGAATTTGGATGACGATGACGACAATGGTGGTATAGATGTGGAAAAGCATAAAAATAGTGTGGAATCTGATAGAGAACCTAGCAGTTCAACACAGGCACCTGGTAGAAAAAGGCCAGCTGCTGGTACCCTAGTTGTCTGCCCTGCCAGTGTTCTTCGACAGTGGGCCAGGGAACTTGATGAAAAAGTTGGAGGTGAAAAGCTTGATGTTTTAGTTTATCATGGGGGCAGTAGGACAAAGGATCATATTGCACTTGCAAAATATGATGTGGTTCTAACAACATACTCTATTGTGACTAATGAAGTCCCTAAGCAACCGTTAGTTGAGGAGGATGATATCGAGGACAAAAATGGGGAAAGATTTGGGTTATCCTCTGAGTTTTCTGTTAGTAAAAAGAGGAAAAAACCATTTAATGGAAATAAGAAGAGTAAAAAAGGTAGAAAAGGAATTGACATTGAATGTGGTTCTGGTGCTCTTGCAAAAGTAGGTTGGTTTAGGGTTATTCTAGATGAGGCCCAAACAATAAAGAATCATAGAACTCAGGTGGCTAGAGCTTGCTGCAGCCTTAGGGCCAAAAGGAGGTGGTGCTTATCTGGAACGCCTATTCAAAACAGTATTGATGATTTGTATAGCTACTTTAGATTCCTAAAGTATGATCCTTATGCTGTATATAAATCATTCTACAACACCATAAAGGTTCCTATATCCCGAGATTCCATTCAAGGTTACAAGAAACTTCAAGCAGTTTTAAGGGCCATAATGCTACGTCGTACAAAAGGTGAATTTCGTATATTCTGATTTGTCATCTACCAACTGATGATATATTGTACATGTTTACGTTTTTGCTGGTGGTATGGGTTTTCAGTGTCCTTGCAATATTCTCATTGATCTCCTCTGAAGTCTAGTCATTTTGATAATCTTTCTCACTAAGTTTTTTTTCTCACTTCATGTTTGACCTTTGTTACTAATGTTACTACCATTACATATCAGCAGGAATTTTTCTTCAATGTTTTTTCTCATTTATTGTTCAACATTTCATACTAGTCTGCTACCATTCTATTATCTGCACAGAAATTGATTTTTGTATGTGATATAAATTTACTGTTTTCTTGAGAGTCAGATAAAACTGTCATTAATGCACAGAGTTCTTAGAGGGTTACAAAGTCCCTTTCCATAATTTTGATAAATTTGGCCGTGGCTTTGGGTTAATATTGACATCAAATATTGTATTTGGTGTCAGTTTTCTTTTGTTAGTTTCTTCCTTCCTGACAATTTTTTATCAGAATGCCAGACATAGGTTTTTATTTTTATATGCCAATAAAAAATAACAAAAATACTTTAGTAATTGCATATCTTCAGGGGGATACCCCTAAAGTCCTAAGCAGGTAGCATGTTAGGTTTGGTGTCCCACGTTCATCTGATATGGGGACTACCCATTCCTGCATCAAGCATGCCAGGTTTGGAAAATGTCCATAAACATCACTATGGGAG
This sequence comes from Phaseolus vulgaris, assembly GCF_051622355.1. Classification (NCBI taxonomy): domain Eukaryota; kingdom Viridiplantae; phylum Streptophyta; class Magnoliopsida; order Fabales; family Fabaceae; genus Phaseolus; species Phaseolus vulgaris. Next base: position 1,274,921 of record NC_143504.1, read on the forward strand.
ATGGACAAACTGGTTATAACTTATAATACCATTTCATTAGATGTCAAGAAAGGTAGCCACTTTGGTTTTGTGTTGCAAGCCCTTCTATAGCATATTTAAAAGACTCTATTTTTGTAAAAGCTTTTTTTCTCTTTCCTTGCTCCACTGTAAGGTAGCCACTTGGGCTTATGGTGGGTAGTTTTCGGACAACCTGCCAATGCAGGACCACCTGCAGGGTTTTAATCAAAGACCATAACGTAGTAACAAATCTGCTAGAACATTTTTCCTTCATCACTGCTGGATTAGTGTATTTAATTTATTTGCCATGAGATTATAGTCTATACATAGTATTGCATTGTCAGCCTGTTTACTTTTTTGGAAATTTCTTTAGATGTTTTTATATGTTGGAATTATTCCTTTTATTTAACGAACCCATCTTTAATCTCTTTTACCATTCCCATTGTGTAGAATGTAATGACTTACTATTTCTTTTTATGTTTGATTATAAATGTGATATTATTTGTTTAAGGGAGTGGACCGAACATTTTAGCCATCTAGGTTATGATTTGTGTATTTGAGGTGAATTTCCGTTTGATTTGTAGTCAAATATAGTATATGAGTATTGGTCTTTGCTGTTCTGTAACATCAAATATAGTATATAACGTAGTAACAAATCTGCTAGAACATTTTTCCTTCATCACTGCTGGATTAGTGTATTTAATTTATTTGCCATGAGATTATAGTCTATACATAGTATTGCATTGTCAGCCTGTTTACTTTTTTGGAAATTTCTTTAGATGTTTTTATATGTTGGAATTATTCCTTTTATTTAACGAACCCATCTTTAATCTCTTTTACCATTCCCATTGTGTAGAATGTAATGACTTACTATTTCTTTTTATGTTTGATTATAAATGTGATATTATTTGTTTAAGGGAGTGGACCGAACATTTTAGCCATCTAGGTTATGATTTGTGTATTTGAGGTGAATTTCCGTTTGATTTGTAGTCAAATATAGTATATGAGTATTGGTCTTTGCTGTTCTGTAACATCAATTTCTTGCATTTGTCTAGGAACTTTGCTTGATGGGAAGCCAATAATCAATTTGCCTCCTAAAACAATTGAGCTCAGCAAAGTGGATTTCTCAGATGAGGAGCGAGCCTTCTATACCAAGTTGGAATCAGACTCACGCTCTCAATTTAAGGTTAGTTCCTTCAAATTGGTTTATATTAATGCTAACTTAGACATTTTGTAATTATACTTTTTTGTTTCTTTTAAGTGGAACATCCATAAATGTCCTTTTGCTAATTAGATTTCAAACTTGGTGATTTTATAAACTCATTTTTATAGTGGTTGAAGTAATTGTCTATTTGCAGGCAGAAGGATAGAAACTTCACTAATGTTAGCAGCCTTAAGATAAGATTCAACGTGACCTGTAGAACTGAATTTTTTGTATTAATGAGATGATAGGGTTTTTGGTAGTTTATGAGGACAAAAGATTAAGACTGCTCTCTTATCTATAATAAATTAAATCTGTTCAAGCACACAAGTCAACTTCTGAAAATTTTTCCCACTGAAGATCGAGAGTAATTCTATGTTAGGATGTAAGCACAAGAGGAGAGCTCAACTCAAAGCTCAAGTACCACATCAAGTAGCTTATCCTTCTAAATGTTGACTCCTAACATTCTACTCACTTTTACACTGTATTGAAATTGTTTTCATTTAGTGACAAAACAGGTTATTGAGGATGGTACCGCACTGTTATCATGTTTAGAAAAGAGAAACTGAGAAAAATATAATGAATTTTGTGTGTTTGTGTATAGACATTATTTTTATTTACAATGAAGAAAGGATACAATAGTAAATATCTTCTAAGAGAAATATTTGGTAAGATATTTTCCTATCAAATCTCCCTAATTAATGTAATCAAATCATATCTCTAACACTTTCCCTCAAGTTGAAGCATATGTATCACGAGTCAAGTTTGTTACATATGGTTTAGAGCACTGAGGCATAGGGCAAAAATTTCTGATGGTAAAATCTTAATTTAATATAGCTGTTGAGTCTTTTAATAACTAGTTCACATGCTATCAATATAATTTCATTGGTAATTTTTCTAAATCTTGCATGATTCCTAAATTGTTTCTTACTTCCACAAACATACAGAAGCTTCAATTTTGTACTGATTAAAAGCCTGATAAGTGCATTTCTGTCACCTAGTTGCATACGTGAGTCAGTTATGGGTGGTCATATACTTAATATATGAGAAGTGCCGGGGTGGTGGAGATTTTAAATTTCCCATCTCATTCTTTGTATCTAATTTATTAATGTCTAGCATACACTTTTGTAAATTATAGTATATTTTTTATCATTGGATCTCTATCTTTCTGAAGTATTGTGATCTGACATTAAAAGCTTGTGCTTTGCAGGCATATGCTGCTGCTGGGACAGTGAACCAAAACTATGCTAATATTCTTTTGATGCTCTTACGTCTTCGACAGGCTTGTGATCACCCGCGTCTTGTTAAAGATATTGATTCTGATCCTGTTGGGAAGGATTCTGTTGAAATGGCAAAACGTCTTCCAAGAGAAATGCAGATTAATCTGTTTAATTGTTTGGACTCAACCTCTATCTGTCACATTTGCAATGTGAGTAAAATTCAGATAAGATATTTTTTGTTATTTGTCCTTTGTTATGAATGTGATGGTACCCTAGATCCGTTTGGTTATATCTTATATAAGTTATGGTGTTTTGTTCCTTTATTGTGCACTTTTTAACATTTGGAAGTAGACTTCATGGTATGAAAAGTGATGAACCAACTTTTTACTGAAATTTGTATGGATATTGTTTTAGTAGTATGGTGTATTTACACTCCCCATGGACGATGCGTGTTTACTAAATTGGGTTAAGTTGAACACCTATGTTCTATTTAAGTCATGTGATTATAATGATGAGTTTAAACCATAAGTTAGTGTTTCAAAAATAGACATGTTTATTATCCCAACATAATAAGAAATGCTTAGGGGATTGCTTTATTATTTAAGGAGGTTTTAGTAGCGTAGGAAAATATCCAAAACTGTCAATTGCATCTCAATGCATTTCACACCTAATTTTTCTTTAACTTAATCTTAAGTTTATTGTTTTTATTCGTGTCTTAATATTATTTTTTCAAGTAAATGATTTTATTTTTGTTGATAAACGAAAACCTTATCGAGATGAAGAGATAGTAATACAAGGACATGATCTTCTTTAATGATACTTTATTTCATTGATTGATTGTTGAATCTATGTGACTTTTATTATCATTGCTTAGGTTACACATGTCACTTGCCCTACTAGTACTGACATGTGTAACCTAAGCCCCTAGTTCTGGCAATGGCCACTCATCGCTGTCGCTACGGTCAGGGTTGTCAAGAAATTCTAAGCCTATTGCAAGGGGCAATGACGTCCCCTTTGGCTTTGATCGGAGTAAATGAGTTTTCTTGGTTGTCGTGTCAAACAAGTCCTCTTTGTTATGTCTTTGTTTTGTTAGTTTTTCAAATGTTTGAGGTAAAATTCATCCTGTTCCAGTATGTTTAGAGGATTCTCAAGGGAAGGTCAAGATTTGATGCCCGTGGATTATTGATGTCAAATGTCTCTAATTTTGTGATTTGGGATATTGAAGATTCACTGATCATGACCTGAATGTGGCATTGCATGGTTCTTTAGCTAAGTTGAAACTATGTGTTCTATTTCTCTCCTAAAGGGATATGTGATGACTTCAATGATACTTTTTCTTTGAAGAAGGATTTTACTGCCTGCTATGAGATTTAGGGCAGGGTGTTTAATACTAATTGTGGTTCTCTCTCTGTAGTGGAATATCCTAGAATTTTGAATGGGTTGTGGATTGAACTAAATCATCAACACCAAATTTTGAGGATATGCAAAATAAAAGATGCCACCACACATGCTGAAGCTGTGAAGTAATATCTTTTAATTCCTTCATTGCTTGAACTTTGAATATGACCCAATTAGTGTACATAATGTACAGATCTTAGGGAAAGGAAAGATGAATAATTTGTCATTAGTATTTTTATTGTAAGTGGAGAAGATTCTTGGAGGATTGTCATGTTTAAAGGAGGTATCTCCAAGATAGGATCTGCCATGACAATAGGATAGGGGGTTCTCAAGAGATCAAACACTGGAGGGAAGTCCTTTGCAAAAGGAAGCGATGGAGAATATTGCTTATATTGTAAAAGATTTGAGCATACTAAGGAAACGTGGTTCAAACTCCATGGAAAAGATACTTTCCTGAAGTGCACAAGAGGCAACAAAGGAACCTCACAGAAATGGGTAGACAATACTACCTTAGGTGATGAAGAAACAAATTAACCCATTGATCTACCTACAAAGCCTTATGAGTTGGGAGATTTACGAAAGCAATGATTTCATTAGGATACAAGCAAAGTCAGGAGATCATACTTTATTCATAAAAAAACTCCCTTGCAGGTAAATTCCATGTACTGTCTGTCTATGCAGATGATACGATTATTGCAGTAAATGATAAAATAGAGAAATTAAATTTAAAGGAAAATTGACAGTCCAATTTGTAATGAAAGACATGGAAAAACTCAAGTATTTCCTTAGTTGTGGAAAATATGTACTTGATCTCTTTAAAGAAACATGTATTCATGTAATCTAGGCTGTAGAATCTCAGGAGTTATTATTGTTGATCAAAATAATAGAATTGGAAGTGAAGAGTGTTCAACTTAGAATAGATCCAATATTGGAGATTGGTAGGAAAACTTATTTATCTATTACACAAGAGAGTAGACATTGGTTATGCATTTAATGGTGCATCAGTTTATGCATGATCCAAAAGATATTATTAGGATAAAGATATCCTCAGTATTCTCTATACTGATCCTGATAAGGAAAATATATCTTTAAAATCTTTTTATTCATTCAGCATATTTTTTAGAGAGTTAATAATTACAAATAGAGGTATGAGAATGTAATTTGTGTGATTGTTATCAATAACATAGTTCTTTATTTCCCTACATATTTCAAGTAATTTTTACATTTTGATTTCTCATTTATAGATAGGTAGTAGCGATTTGATGTTAATAATGGCTCTGGCTGACATGGACTGTGATTTCAACAGGATCCCCCTGATGACCCTGTTATTACAATGTGTAGCCATGTCTTCTGTTATCAATGTGTACATGAATATTGTTCTGGTGATAATACGTGCCCTGCAGTTAATTGTAAAGAAACAATCGGCTATGATCTTATTTTCTCCAAAGTTACTTTGAGGAGTTGTATCTCTGATGATGGTGGCACTTCTAGTTCTTCAAATTCACTTCTTTGTGATTATTCGCTAGTGCAGCAGGATCATTACGTTTCATCTAAAGTCAAAGCTGTTCTTGAGGTTTTGCAGTCAAAGTGTTATGTGAAGATATCTAATTCTGACTTAGCGAACTCTGGATGTTGTAGAGATTCACCGTCTTCTGATAATTTAGATGTTGATGACTGTGATTCAGATGTTAGGATTACAAAACACACAAGAAAGTATTCTGACTCCACAACTGAAGGACCGATAAAGGCTATAGTTTTTTCCCAGTGGACTAGCATGTTGGATTTAGTTGAGAAATCATTGCGTCAATATGATATACCGTACAGGAGACTCGATGGTAGGATGACTCTAGGTGCAAGGGACAAAGCTGTTAAGGATTTCAATACTGAACCTGAGGTTTGGCCCTTCCCAACATTGTTATAGTGTAACTTTTATATGTGAATCAATAAATGGCACAAAGTAATATGAGAAACTATTGTTAGTAGATGAAGTGGTATGAAATTTAATCCTCTTCATGGCTATATCAATAATGTTGTTGCAATTTTAATCAGTATAGAATTATGTACTGTGTTTTAAGTGTCTCAATTCTGACTAATTGAAATTTGTTTCAGATAACTGTTATGCTGATGTCACTAAAGGCAGGAAACCTTGGTTTGAATATGGTTGCTGCTTGTCATGTTATTCTTTTGGATCTTTGGTGGAATCCAACAACTGAAGATCAAGCTATTGATCGAGCCCATAGAATTGGACAAACTCGTCCTGTTACTGTGACAAGGATTACTATAAAAGATACCGTTGAAGATCGGATACTGGCTCTTCAGGTACAATATCTGTCAGTTTAATTTTATGTGCCAAAAAAAGTTCATACATGGTGGCCATTTCGGATTTAGGCGAGCAAGAGTGAGGCTTAGCAGCCAATCGGACTTTACAAGTTCTTAGTTTTTTCGCTTTCACCTTTAACCTCTTCTTTTTAATATTACTTCTCAAAATCATTAAACAAAATTTGAGTTGAGATTAACAAAAGTTCTATCATGGTTCAAGGAGAAAAGCCAATCTCCTAAAGATAAAAGGTGAAGTTAGCACATGAAGTAATATTGTTTCTAAAAAGGTTATTTTTTTAGTAGGCCTTGATATGTATGGGAGGGGGAAGTTTGTGTGATTGAGATGTAGATAGAATGTATCTGTCTGTCAAATAGATTCTCATTATGTTCTTGTGTTGTACCATTGGGCAGGATGAAAAGAGAAAAATGGTTGCATCTGCTTTTGGGGAAGACCATGCTGGTGGGTCCGGAGCTCGCCTTACAGTGGATGATCTGAAATATCTGTTCATGGTCTAGACTTAAGACCTCTCCTTGCTTCTTCTTCACATGATGGATAATTTGAAGTTTTGTTTTGTTTTGGGCGGATTGGCATGGAGTTGAAATGGTTGTTCGGAAGGAGGGTATGACTTTTTTTAGTGCCTGCTTAGATCCGTTGCAAAATTTGGTAGGAGAGGCTTGGTTAATCCAAGTGGTAACTTGATCTGTTTTGAAGCCCACAAGGGCAATTTTGTCCTCCAAGCTGTTATATAGCTGAAGGCTTTCTGTAAATATTCTTATTAAATTATAATATGGTTTATGAAAATATGACCTTGTGCAACAGCCCTTCCTTTTGTTGCAGTGTACAGTTTTCTAGCTAGATACACACACCCAACAGCTTCACTGTGGGTCTAGCTGCTACCCTCCATGCTGTGCCCCCCAACCCCGGTATAGTTTGACCAAGTCAATGTGGATTCTTATTTTAGAACAAATTCAAAAGTTTAAATGAATATCATTGCTGTTTGCAATTTAGATTTTTTATATTAAACACATTTATTTTATGCATAATTGAAAATAACTTCACTATTGCTTGATTATTGCTGTGTAGAATTTGATTTTGCTTCAAAATTTTGGTTTCACTAAAAGTAATAAAAAGTAGTTTCTGTGTTGAGTGGATACATTTACATCAAGTTTTACCGCAAGCTTGTGTTTAGGCTAAAACATTTGATTTTAATATTCACTTTAGCTAGTCTTGACTAATATGAAGACACAACCATGTTTCGTACACAGGTTGTTGAATGACTATCAAAATTCCAAATGAGTTATTATTTTCTTTCGAAATTTGTATCAGTATTCCTCTCACTTGATCAATGAAAGTAGAATGTTTGTGACAGTGTACTGGTTATTTGTTTATTTTTTGGTTGAACATAGAAAAAAATGAACTTAAGTTAGTATCTTTGATCTGTAAAGAAGTGTTAAAAAACCCTCTTTGCTACATGCGAAAGGATTCAAAGTGTTTCTTCATGTGGTGTGGGTGAAGTTTCTTAAGATCCAGTAAGAAAAAAAAAATGCAGAGTATATCCTATATGATATTAATCTCTGATCAAAGGGTACATTAATCGATTCCTTTCCTTTCCACCCATTCACCATTTCTCACCAACAGGTTCCTACTTTATGGTGGGCCTATAAAGTGCTTACAAAGCCGAAGGAGTGGAGAAGAAAAGGTATCATTTTCAGTGCTAAAATTACCAAACATATTCTACTTATGCACTTGGCATTGACATGAATGGAATGTGTAAGTCTGAATTTGGCTTAATAATCAACCACATTAGGAAATAAAAAGAAATGGAGAAGCGATTTATCTTAATCTTAGATCCCAGAAAAGAGAAAAAGCAAAGCAGAAATGACTTGGCTTTGCAAAAGTGATTGCTGAAATGCACTCGAAGCTGAGGTCCCAACAAAACAAAAGGCAGAGCAGAGTCCCTATTGATGGTTTCACATGTCCATAATGCTGGTGGCTCCCTTCTCTCATCATTCAATTGCTCTACCACCTTTCACACTGGGGAATCTCTATATGTGAAACAAGAAAGAAAAAAAGAAAAAGATGTCAGACCAATGTCCACCCATCACTAGTGAAACTAAATCATTTCCCACCTTCAAATTCAGTAAAAGTGTTCTCTTGGATCCTCCTCAGTATCACTCCACACCATAAACATTACCCAAACACCCAATACAGCAAATCAACTTTTCTACTATTCTTTTGACTAAGCTCACAGTTACACTACCATCTTTGACCTCCCATCTTCTATATAATACTTTCCTCCTATAGCATAACTAGAGTTTGCATGAATTAAAACTACAAAATTCAAATTCCACTTGCTTCTACACTTACTTTTACCATCTCAAAATCAAAATCGAAGTAACTAAAAATGTACCGGTCGGAATCGTACGACCGATTCGAAACTCAGCACCCGACCGAAACCATAATATCCAAAGAGGATTGACGAAATTAATTAATGATTAAACACTAAGTAATACACTATTAATCATGATCTAAACCCCTAATCAGATCCAATAACAAAATATCCATGATAATAATGTAAATAGACACTCTAAGAATCAGGTACGTCATACTAAATACACACATCGAGTGCCAAATACCAAAATCTCACTTGAACGTTTGCAGGTACCATCAGAATCTAGAGTTTCCATAGACGAGGGGTAAATAAGTGGGAGATCAACCGACCGAATGTCGAGGAAGAAGGTAATTGTTTTTTTGTTTCAACCCGTTCGAGAAACACTTAATAATATTATTATTAATTATAAATACAATAGTCAATTAATTAATGAACACGAACACATGATCATTCATGTGCACTAAGACTAGCAAAATTCATATGGTTGATATACACTTTAACTAACAAACATTGGGTCCGAATCCCACAAAACCATTAGCTCCATCAACAGAAATCTGAATCCCTTCTTGCTGAATGTTACCGATGATGGAAAGCCCAGAAGGAGAAGGAGCAAAAGCAAAACAAAAGGTTCCCACATCATCCACTGGGATCAAAAAGTTCCTAGCTGGAAGGGTCAAAATAGGCCCACCCGAAAAGTAAAACGAAACGGTCGGAACCCGAACCGACACAAACCCAAACAGGTCATAACACGTGTCAAATATCGATGCTCCAGAAGCCCGTGGCAGGTTCGTGGTTTGGGCTATAAACCCATCCCGGAAAGCCTCATAAGCCGCCGTGGGCAGCCGCGTCACAGCGGTGCCGGTGTCCATGACCACCCCGCCATCGCCCATTTCGGATAATTTGAAAACATCTTCGGATATGGGTATCCGGAGGCCCCCAACTCCAAGGCCCAATAGCCCAACATAGTAAAAACTTTGGGCCCGCAGATTGTGGATTAGGGGAACCCAGGCAGCACCCACGGGCATTGCTTCGCGCCCGAATTCGAGTATTCCGGAAGATTGGGTTCCCCTGCTCACTAAACAATAACTAAAAGCCTCGCCCGTTTGGCCTCCGAGCTGGCCCACGAAGGACATGGGCCCACCTCCGAGGCCCAAAAGCCCGGCGGCGCCAACGAACATTCCCTGGTTGCGGTGTCCGCACCCGATTGCCACGTTTCGGATGAGGGTTCGTCCGAAGGTGAGTGTTTCAAGAGCGAGTGTTCCTTTTGTGTAGGACCCGTCTCCGTAGGAGACTTCGTAGCGGCACCGTCCCTCGTGGCAGCCGGCATTGTCCACGTGGCTGCACACGGTGGAAGCGCAGGAGACGCCGGCGTAGGAGGAGGAATCGGCCGGGTTGAAAACCGGGTCGGATTGGCGGTAGCATTGGGTGCAGGGTTCGCATTGGACCCATATAATGTCGCTGCCTGAGTCTATGACCACGTATTGGTTCCGAGGTGGGCTTCCAACTCCGATTCTGACAAAATACTCTCCGCTTCCTTGCTCCATACCCGACACAACATCCGACCCGAATGCCTCCGAGTCCAAGGTGGGCTTTCCGGCGGCAAGGCGGCGGAGGAGGACGGCGACCCTTCTGGCATCTCGCTCTATTCGGGCGTTGAATCGGGTCTGGTGGTCGAGGGTGGTGTTAAAGGTGGAAACTTTGTCTCTGTGGAGTAGCTTTAGTTTCCATTTTGTTGATGATGAGTCTGTGACAGCGTTGGGTGTTTGATGTTGGTGGGACGGTTGTTTTGGGGTAGAGGTTGGCTTTGGAATGAGTTTGGTTTGTGCGAGGGTTTGTTTTACGTTGAGTTGTTGGAAATGAGGGTATGATAGGCTGTGAGAAGTGGAGGTGGTTAGAAGGAGTGAGAGGAGAAGCAGAACTGTGAACATGGTGTGTTGCTGATGTTTTTGTTGTTGGTATGATGTGTTGTGTTGTGTGCGGAGCGAGGAGGAATTTATTTGGTTGGGTTTTTGGGGTGTGTAGAGGGAAAATGGGTTTACTATGGAAATAATTGTAAGGAGGAGAAGTTTCTGCTTTTGTAGTTTAGTGTTTGGAATGTTTATACGAGTTTTAGAGTTGAGTGGAAAGGTGTATATATCTTTGAGAGTGGTGCATTGAGGGAATGTGATGGTGAGTTACAGCAATATGGAAAGGTAGTTGGTGGTGATGGCACATAGTATTTTTCTTAAGGGATATTTGTAGTGTAAATCATGGTTATTAACTATTGATTTTGTGCATTTTTGTCTTTACCTGCTACTGCATTGTGTGTAGTAGAAGTGCTGAATGGCCAAATGAGTGACCTATAGTGTGCTTGTTTAGCATTTGTTTACTTTTATTGGAATGTTGTCTTCCATTTACTGTTGATGTTATTGTTGTCACTTTATTAGTACTAAAATTAACTTGTGACATGGTTTTGAAGAAAAGGTTGGCCCCTTGGAGGGAAAGAAAGGGGCGACCAGACGTGTTTGTCTGTGACCCTTTTTCTGGGTCACGCCAACATGATCTGTTTAATGGGAAGAGAAAAGAAGGATTAGTGTTACTGTTGTGTAGGGAAGAAAGTGATGAGGGAAGGACATTGACAATTGGTACTGATTGAATTTGATTAGATACAGAAAAGTTGCAAGAAATTTCGTAGTTAGACCAGAAACATAGGCACTGAAGAGTAGGTACACATTAACAATTTTGGCTATGTATATTGCACAGAAATATTATCTCCAAACATTTTCAGGAAAACAAAGTACTTAATATCTCAGATGAAATGGAAGTCAAGTATCCCAAAAGATTATGTGTCATTCAATCTATTGGCAAAATGAAAAACAGAGTTACACATACTATCCAAGTATTATGTAATAAGCTGCATGATAAGAAGCAACATGAGTGAAACTAACAGTAAAAAGGTGTAACACCAGCTTCTCCATTTATAGTACAGTACCAATAAATTTAGTTGGGTGTGTTTTTTTTTATTGCACTATATGTTGGTTGAAAGTGTTGATGGACATTAGAAGAAAGAAATAGGAAGTATTAGTTGTGGAACACAGGCTTAACTTTTCCATCAATGATTTGTAAATTGTGGATTCCTATTCATTTGTTGGACTCTGTATTATGCATGTATCACTTTTTAATGCATTCATGCAATATCACTGTTGTTTTCCCTGGTTTGGGTTTACAAAGAGGGAATTAGAGGGATCTTAATCACTTTATTGACTAGGATATGCGCCAGCTTTGCAGCTTTGCCTTCACCTTAAATAAAGATGAAGTCCTCTCTTCCTTTCTCTCTCTGTCTCTTTCAATCTATAATCCAAATATCCAATAAGTTTCTTGAATGGCGTGAATCTTCAAAAGTGAAACACTTCTAATTTTTTAAAGAGAATACTGCTATGAAGCATCCATTTTATAATGTTAGCCTTTTTAATGGGAAACTTTCAATGGGCTCTTTGGCCACAATGATAAAGAAAAAGAACATGAACAAGAGCAACTTACCCACCCATATGTGATGCTAGTAAAATAATACATGTTATACCAAGGGTAAGCCAATCCATGGAGATTCTAGTGTCCATCATCAACAACCTGTCAGCGGAGACCGAAAGACCGCCCGATTAAAGCGCACGGTTTATCGGTCTCTCGACTTAAAAGAGGATTCACGTTACGTCCCATGTTAAAAACATTAATCCCAGTTAGAAACAGCAAAGCTCGATTATATGTTCATTGGACTTATCTTAATCATTCTGACAGGACAAGGTCCGCCTTAATAGTATAAATAAGAGGGGATCCTCCACGGTGAAAGGTAATGTTATTCCAAATCCTAAACTAGATCATTTAAGTGGATCTTACTAACTTGAACGTCAGATTACATTTTGCAGGTACCCCTCTCAGACATCCCAGAAGAACAATCGAAATCAAGAAAAGACAGGAAGTGTTGAATATGAGACATTCAGTCTCGAATAAATTGTAAGAACAATAGTTATTTCTTCCTATCAATTCTTAAACTTGTTTTATTTTTTGTTCTCATCACACAATCTGTTTGCATGAAAGAAAAATCATAAGCAACCATATCCAACCATACCTTGTGCTTTTCAAAGGCTCCCACTTTTTTGTGGGGAAATTCTAAAATGCGAGTGGATACATGGACTCTGCAATACCTAATGATTCCAGCAAATGTTGGTGATGTTGGTGTGTTGTTAAAGGACACGCACGCGTGATGTGAAGGGCAGTTGGGGAAAGGACAATATATTTGTATACATGACACAGAGAAGAGTGAAAGTGCACAACCATAATGCACATCTTTCTTCTACAATCATAGCATGCCCATCTATGTAACAATACAACAATTCAACAACATCCATATCTCTCACTCTTTATTCTACATGTTAGTTGCCTCTTAACCAAGTTTAGTCAAGTCAATAAACAACAAACTTATATATTATAAAAATAATTTTTATGGTTAAATTGATTTCTGTTTTTAGTCCAAACTTTAAACCTTCTGGGTTGTAGTAAGAAAACTATTGGAATTGGTTATTATTTTAACATCCTAGTCCACACTGAATTTTGTTTACCACGTAAAAAAAAAAACTGGCAGTGACCAATTCCAATAGTTTCTTTACTATAGATAATCAAGAGATCTAAAGTTTAGACGAAAATTAATTTTGCGGGAAAGTACATTAAAAAAAAAATATTTAACCCTAGTATTTTTATTGTCGTTTGCAAAGAGTTTACTTAGATTTTTTAATATTATTTCAATATTTACTTTTTACAAAAACTTTGTTGGTGAATAACATGTAAATATTTATGTAAGTCTTGATTTTTTTTTATTTTTTTTATAGGAAATGTTTTTAAAAAATGATATACAACAATTTTACACTCAAGCCTTAGAGTTTAAACTCTCAAGGCAAAGCACATCAAAGGCAAGCCCTAAAAAAAGTACAAAATTATTGTTTTGTTGTATTGAGACAAACCTACATATACTTGAAGACAACAATAAATGTACAACCAAGGGATGATGAGTAGCTAATATATAAATAGTCTTGAATATTAGTTGCATTTAATGTCTCACAATGTTCATCTTATTATATAAAAAATAACACTACAAAAGAATCAATCATTGAATAAAAACTAATTTTATAGACAAAAAATAATTTGTTGTTATTTTAACTAAATTACAGATTATTTTAGAGACTACAAATTTTTTTTCTTTTAAATTAGTTTATATTATTGTTTAGTAGTTTCTAAATTGGTATCTAATTAGATACCAAAGATTTAACTACCAATTATTTAGATTTTAAATTTGGTAGCTAATTAGATATCAATTTATAAACTATTTAACAATAATAAAAACTAATTTAGAAACAAATAAAAAATTAGTCTATAAAATAATCTCTAATTTAGTTAATATAACAACTAATTATTTTTTGTTTCTAAAAAAAAAAATTATATTTAATGATTTTTTTTTAGTGTAATAGAATAGGAGAAGAAAACTCCAAAGGAAGAGAAAGAAGAAGAAAAAGGAAGAAGATAAGCCTAAAAACTACGAGACAATTAGTAGTGTTGAGTGTTCCCAATATATAAAAAGAAGAAGAAAAATATATGAAAAGTGATAGAAAAGTGAATTAAGGTAAGATGAATTAATTTTACCTTTCTACTAATATTTTGTAAACCTCTTTAAATACTCCTAATTATTATTCATATGAAAGTTTTCTATCTTGTTTGTTTATTTTAAACATTGAAGTGTGTAGTGTTTATAAGAGATTAAATAAATTTTATAATTTCATATGATTAATCTATTTTATCATTTGATCACATCTTAAACTTTAATCCTAGTATTATCAACATCTTTAAAAAAACAAATGATTTTAAGAAATATCTAAAACCACAACTAAACTATTTTTTATGTTTTCTCTTACTTTACAAATACAAACAAGAAAATTTTAATATTTAAACCAAAAGTTTATAATTTATTAGATACTATTTTAAATGAAAAAGTCATTAAACATTTAAAACATAATCCAATTATATATTAGTGATTCCATTTAAAAAAAAAAAAACTTATTCAATGTTTGGATTGAATGATAAATTTAGGAGACTTAAAAAAGAAAAATAAGTGAAAATTGAGTTTTTATAAATTGAAAAAAAGTGTAGATAAATGAGTGAAAAAATTGTAAGTGATTTGATTGATATGATAAAATAAAAAATTTAAAAATAAATTAATATAGGAAATAAGTTTTAGAAATATAAATATAAATTAAAATGAATTTTAAATTAAAAAACTATTAAAAAATATTAAAAAAATATATTTAAAATAATAAATTAAAATATTTTCACAAAATATCAAAATTTAAATTTTTATTTTATTTATTTTATTACAGTATAAAATATATATTAATAAGATATTAATAAATAATAAAAAATTATAAACATATTATATATATATATATATTAAAACATAATTTATATGTATAATCGAATTATTTTAAAAAATAACACATAATTCATTATATTTTCAAACAATCGATTAAATATAATAATTAAATTTTTTTTCGTAAAACTTTTATTATTATGAGGAAAATTTAACGCAATAAAAGGGTTTCTTTTTCAATTTTTCAATTTTTTTTAAAAAAAAAACTTTCATTGTCTTTTTTTTTTTGTCCGTGGCTTTTCGCGTTTGGACCAAGCAGGAAAATGACAACATGGGTTAATCTTTTTTACAGCAAAACTATATCTTCAATTTCATAATGTTCTAAAAAAAACTGAATAAAAAAATTAATGGTCTAAACCCTACTCTAATTTCAAACTAATTAAAAACAATATTGAATATGAATACAAGATTGTTCTTCATAGGCTAAATTCATATAAAGAAAGAAAAAAACATTTACACAAGTTTGGTTTCGCTTTCTCTATTCATTATTGTGAGTGTTTAGTATATGATGATTAAAGTATTAATTGTTATTAATTATGTATTTATAGAAATAACAGACTACCTGTGCAGGTGAAACACAGGTGAATTCGTGTTTGACACAATTTACCGACTTAATTTTGTGATTAAGAAATACTTATATATTATATTTAATTGATTGTCTTAAAATAAGATTGATCTTTGGATAACCGGTCAAAACTCAATTTTTTAAAAGATTTGATAATATGTATTGACGTTATTTAATTGTAATATGTACTGACGTCTACTTAGTTATATAATTACAATTGAATGACATCTATCTCTTACCTAATAATTTTATTACAATAACTATGAGAACATTAGCTACTCATATCTTCATAGCATATTAACAAGACCTAATTTTTTATTTTATTTTAATATTTTCTTGCTATTATTTGTAAGATAATGACTAGTTATTTTATATAATGTATATCATGTTGGTTGAGAAAGTGATTTTTCTTTTGCCTAAACCGTTCTTCTAACGTGATTAATGATAAAATATAGATTAAAATTGTATTAAAGTTGATTTCACTTTTTTTTTTCTTTTCTCATGATAAGTGGGTTGCTAGTTTAAAAGTAGAGTGTTTCCTTTACCACACTTTATATTATTAAAAAAACCCTAAAATGGCGGCTGAGCTCATCTTTTGTATGACAATATTTGGCAGCTAATATTGATTGGAGTGATAGGCAATCTAGGTTAGGAACTTAGGGCAAACTTTTCTCTTCTTTTTTTCTTTTTATAAATTTTCCTTACTATATGGGTTAGGATTAGTGAAACATAAAGTAAATAATATTAGAAATCATCTTCCACATGTCTATCATGATTTTTTAAATTTTAGGTTTAAAGTCTTTAAATTGTATATTAGACAATAATAATAAGTTATATATATATATATAATTATTTATAATAATAATGTACTGATTCACATATTTTGGTTTACTTAAATTCAAACATAATTCTTAAAATGTAATTTAATTAATATTAAGTTAGTTTATCTGCAAAATATGATTAAGGTGTATTTGGACTCCCTTTTGGGTCTTACGAGCGGATGATCCATGACAACAAGAATCCAATTAAAATGTATAATAATAGAGACAATCAAATGACACAAGTAACTTTTTACTTTCACACGTGCAAATTCTACTCGGACTAACTTAAGCGTCAAATTATCTTTGCAGGTTCCTTCCACAATCATTCGGTAGAAAGCGGAAGGATTGGCTGAAAAACTACAAAACCTGAAGGCCGAAAGCAGAAGATAACAAAATTACTTTAGAAGGAACCTGTACCGGTATGGGCGAGGCCGAGACCCACCTCGCTGCCCGAGAACTGTTCTACCTGACCGAGACCAGGAGAACCTGACCGAGACTTAAGAGATTTGACCGAGATGACGAGGCCGAAAGTCTACCTGGCCGAGACCTTAGAAGACTTGGCCGAGACGATCGAGACCAAGGAAATCTGGCCGATGGCCGACCCATACCAGGGGAACTTGGCCGACGGCCGACCCTTATCACCATTAACACTCAAATCAAGATCAGTAAATTTAATCCATCATTAAGAATTAGGTAATACAATCCTAAGCAATATTCACTCCGATAAACGGGCCTAACAAGGTAGGTCCACTAGAATAATATAAATAGCACGCATCCCAAAGAGTAAGGTATGTCATTTATTATTGTTCACCTACCTGAGAGCTAACCACCCGCTTTATTGACTTGAGCGTCGGAGTGCCTTCGCAGGTACCCCACCATTCGGTGTTCACCCGAGACCGAGTGCCAAAGGAGAAGCAAGAGGACGAGAGGACTCCCAGCTCATCGCCTAGTAACCTGACCGATCGAAGGAAGGAGAAGAAAACTTCAATAGTTCTCTAGGTCTCATTTCCCTAGTAGGAACAAAACCCTTATAAACATAAATAATTTTTTGAAGTTATGGAAAATTGCTTAAATCACTCATATTAAGTTTATATTTTTTTGAAAAATAATGTGGTAGATACCATCATTATTATGTTGAAAATACAAGTGACACGAAAAAAAGAATAAAAGACGGAAACCATTGGCATTTAATGGTGATTAATTCGTATTGGATTAAGACATAAAGTCCTAAAAAAACAAATAGACATGTTTCCACTTCTCATAATTAAAATTTGTAAGATTTTGGTGTGATGATATGGTGAATTAACGTAGGAATAATGGTTATTAATACGACAAGACCAACCAAGAAAGATATTGTTGAAAAATGTGAGATAATAGTGGGATTGTCACAAACACAATACAAAAATAATAGTTGAGTTGTAGAAGTGTAGAAGGAGATGCACGAGTTGTTAATAATTGAGACATTATTAGTACCTAAAAGTTCATCTTATATTTTAAAAGAACCAACAATATTTTTTTCTTCTCCTTTTTCCACCCACCATGCTCTATCTCAAGCATTAGTTGGAGAACTTCACTTGGTGCATGCTTACATACAACTAATTTAACTTTTTTCATCAAGATATTATTACTTTATTTTACTTTTCTTTTAAACTTCCTAAAAGTTTACATGAAAATAAATAAATAAAATAATCAATTTTATCAAGATTTTTTATTTTGAGAAATAACGTAAGGATGAAAGTTATTCGACACCAGTGAGGTGAGGTTTGCACCCACTTATATACTGTGAAAGACTCTAATCTCTAGTCGTTGTGGAATTTTCAACACAGTGAATTATAAATATTTCATATAAGAAAATTAAGACACTATTTGCAATTCAAAATCTGAAAATAATGAGTATACATGTCTTCTAAATAATCAGATTATAAATAAATGATACTAATGTTATGTTGTATTTGTAGAGATTAAAAACGCAGAAAAAAAATCTCATTAAAACATATTTCTCCTTATTTGGTTTTAAAATTTGAAATAAAAAAATTAAAAGAAAAAAAAGTAAACCATAATTTTCTATACAAAATAAAGAATTTACATTAAAATTATGTTTTACATATTTTATTAATATTTTGAAAAATCGATTGTACTTATGTGTAAATTTACGTATATTTATATTACATTGTTTATTTGGATTTATGTTACAGATCGTATTTACGTATACTTATATTATATTGTTTATTTATATTTATGGTATATAGTTATTATATATCTTTTATAATTATACCATAAATAATAAAATATTAAGTTTTAATTATTATAATAATAAATAAAGAAAATCAAATTTATGGATAATAAATAAATTTATTTTACTTTTTACTTATTTTCATCTAATTCAAACGATTTCATATTTTTTTCACTTTCTATCTCCAAGCCAAAATAAAAATTAAATGAGTCCTATTTCGCATTTTGATGATAATATAGTTGGTGACTTTAACTAATTGTAATTAACGACAAGAAATTATTAAAAAATGCTAAAAATGTGCTATTAACTTTTTTTTCTTCGTTGTTGGTAGATCAGCGACCTTTTTAACAATGATGGTTTTAACGATATTTTGTCTGAAATATATATATATATATATATATATATATATAATATAATATAAAATTCTTTTCTCTAATGTAAAAACACATAATTTTATACTAATTTTACGTGAAAACTTTTTGTAAAATATTATCTAATCATCAACATATATTACCAATATTATTATTTTTAATGTTGGAGATCTCACATCGACTTGAGATTAGAACCTTTCATTGTATATAAGTGGGTGCAAACCTCAATTTCATGAGCCGGTTTTATGGGATTGAGTTAAACTTAAAGTTTCAATCCTAGCGAGTGTTTGTGTTGTGCCTATCGTGCTATCCGCTATCGGATCACCCAGAATATATATAGTCTCACGCACGAGTTGACAGTCTTGACATGAGGGGGTGTGTTATTCGATCCCACATCGACCCAGTAGAGATAGAATTCTACAAACCTAATATGAAATTAGATTGATATACTTATGGTAGATGTTAGAATTATACATTATTCACATGTCAGATTCCTCAAAATTAGTAAAAAAAATAGTTTGATAAATAAAGTGGAGAGATGTTTATTTTTGTAATTTTTTAAAAATTATATTAAATTTTTTTTTTTAACTGGTGTCATGGTTGGTGAAAATACTTTTTTTTCTTGTAAATTAGGCCAAAATACTTAACTAATAATTTGTCTCTTTTGAAAAAATAAAGAGTTTTTATTCTATGTTCTTACTGCTTACTGTTGTTTCTTCTGTCATCTATCCACTTTCTGTTCACGTCTAGCCCACATCTCACCCACTCACAAATGCCACAGACTGGGTTTGGGTTTGACTTCTTCTTCCTGCACCTCTACGTTTTTCTTCTTACACCCCCACAACTAATAAAATCTCAAATTTGACCTTGATCTTTTATTTGAAAAATGACACTGTGGTGGAGTTTAAATAGACAACATTACCTCTATGATTTAAATAGATAACGGTTCTTTTTACAACACTATCTATCTATACATTCATTTTAATTTTAAAAGTGTCATCGTGTTTTGATATATATGTTTCAGCACGTGTTTTGATACACATGTTTCAGCACACTTCCAGATTGATGAATCCGTAGCACACTCCACCATGGTGTCCTTTTCCAAATAAAAGGTGAAGGCCATTTTTGGAATTTTTAAAATTGTGAGGGTGCAGGAAGAAAAACGTAGGGGTGCAGGAAGAAGAAGCCCTCACAAATACTCGCGGACTGGGTTTTACAGTTTCTACCACTTTGTTGGGCTACTCCTTAAGGCCCAGCCCATGATTAGAGTAACAAAAAAATTTCCAGTTTTAAACTACAAAAGATGGTTGCAATAAAAAAAGAGAGAGAAAGGGCACGGAAAAGAGGATATAACAAAGTCACTCTTCCGATGAAACTAATCGGCGACGGAGCTGGTGGCCGGAAGCTCATTGTCAGAGTAAAATTAGATCATCGCAGCCGCAAATTGCAGAAACCGGCGACATCGCTGTTATCTGTTGCGAAGATTTTCGACTCTGTTCTCGCCGTTTATGAAGTCTTCTGCAACCTAAAACAGGTTGGTTCAAGGCTTAAAGTGTGTCGCGGTGGCTCAAGGTTCTGGTGCAAGAGGCCAAGGCGTTTGGCGTTTTCGCGGTGATTTTGGCAACTTCTAAGTCTCATCACACTGTTCGTTCTTCCGCGTGGGTTGCAAAGTACCGGCGAAGAAATTGCCGAAGTGTATCTCTGTCTTCTCTGTAGATAATGGCAAAATTGCTTTCCGGAGAGAAGCTAATGGAAGCTTTAGTGATTGAGAAAAATCACTCCAAGGGTAAACATATGTAAGATTTGGTCAATTTCTAAAATGATTGATTATTATGTTGATTTCAGAATTTATTTGATAATTAAAATTTTCAGTCATATAATAATCTAAAAAAAGATTAATTATCATATTGAATTATATATTTATTTGTATAGTAACTTTAAAAGTTATTGATTATTATGTAGACTGTTCATAATTAACATTTTTATCTATGGAGGTTATTAATTTCCAATGGTTGCTTTCATGGAAAAATATGATGAACTTCTTAAGTAGTTGATACATTTATTTGACGGAAAAAACAATGAAAAAAAAAAGAAAAAAAGTGTTAGATGGGTGACATTGATGTCAAATCTTAACAAGTAATAATAATCTAAAAATTGTTCAATGATTAAGTGATATAACCAAATAGTTAATTACCATAAAAATTGTATAGTCTGTAAAATCTTTAAACATGATATGAATAGATACGAAACATGATTTTGAAAAACTTTTAGGATAATCAAAGATGGTAGAACCACGTTAAATAAAAAGATAATAACTTCAGCACATTATTTAACTTTCACTGAAATTTCTCAAGTTCAAACACATGGTAGGCTATAACCACAGTTCCACTACCTTTGTTCTGCTACTGTTTAACTTATTGCTGCCTGCGCCATTGAAGATGTATCAACAGTTTCCCATAATCTGGAAGGTTTTCTTTGATGACAGGAACTTGTTTGAAGTTTTGAGTCCAAGCATGCAACTGAGGAAACTTGTTGGGCTCAATCAATTTCATCCCAACAATTTCCTCCAGTCCTTCCAACCAATGGCTCAGGCATCCATATGCTATGTCCACCATTCCAATGTTGTCGCCTCCGAAGAATTTCTTGTCCCCCAGACCTTGTTCTTCGATCACTGTCACAGTTTCTTGTGCCCTTTTCCATGCACCTGCTCTTTCTTCTTCATCTTTGTAGGGTCGGAGAAACAAATCAGTGATGGAGCCGATCTACAAAATCAAACCAACACCACCAGTTTGAGAATATTAAAGGAAAAAATTGATGCAATGAGTAATAGAAACGAAATAAGAATACCGAATCTTCTCCAAATTTGATCCAGAACCGAGCTAAGGCTTTCTGATGGTTGTCTTTTGGCAGCAATGGGTTGTGTGGCCATGTGTCTTCGATGTATTGAAGGATGACCATGGACTCTGCAATGGCTTTGCCGCCATGGATGAGCACTGGGACTTTCTTGTAAACTGGGTTGGATTGCAGAAGAAGATCACTTTTGTTGTGTCTGTCAACTTCTATGTACTCGTAACTAATGGCCTTCAATTTGAGAGCCCATATCACCCTGTGAACGAAAGGGCTAGACCAAAACCCAAGCACCTTAACATCTCCCATTGCTGCTTTTTTCCAAAGCCACTTGGAACCTTATGATAACAATAACATTGTGATTCTCTTATCTTGGACTCAGTCAAGGAAGGAGCTGATTCCAATTCTTTCTACCCCCACAACTCCTCAATTTTCATCATTTAAAAATCAAAATATTAATATTATATGTGGGTTATTCTTTTGAAATATATTTATAATATATTTTCACCGGTCGCATCCGTGTTCCAGTCAGAAATCTCGGTCTTCCAGTCAGAAATCTCGGTTAGACCGACCGACACGACTAAATTCATTATGTCTAAATAAAAGATTAATAAAACTATTTAATGATTAAACATTAAGGGATACACTCCTAATAAGATCAATGTTAAAAATAAGATATATTATCATTCTGTACTAATAACATCGAGAATCAAATATCAAAAACTCACTTAGAACATCATGTCATCATTCCATACTATAACACCAAAAACTAAATATCGAGAACTCACTTAAACATTTAAGTTTCGAGTAGTACAAGAGAATGATTTCAGTCCGTTGGAAAAAAATTCTTTTTGTCCTTTTCAGTGTTCTAGATTCTAGTTAGTGGTCTGCATTTTGAGTAAAATTTGTGCAAGTGTCACAAAATAATTCCCCCTTTATTAATTTTAGATTTTTTCAGACTTTCTTCTTTGAATTTCTCGTCTTCCATTCATTCAGTTGCGTATTAAAATCAAACTCTTTGGAATTCTCGTGTCTCCTGTTCTACCCAATGTTTGAGTTGCGTATTAATATCAAACTTTGTTTGTTTGGGATATCAATTTTTGTTTGGGAAGTCTCATAGAAAAGAATAGAGGTGATTTAACTTTTTGGTAAGGAGTGGGTTTTAACTCACAATATCTATAAAAGTCTGTTATCTAATAAAAAAAAAATTAACTTTTACAGAAGAAAAAAATATTTGAAAGCTTAATCTCCTTGAAATATGGATTCATACTAGAATTAGTATAGGACTTTTAAAATAAAATATTTGTATGTAATGTCAAATATTTTGTCTGTTATCTAGAATGGTATGTCAATGTTCTAGAAATTAAAAAAAAAAATACAAAGAGGATCAGTAAGATAATTTAGACTCTAAAGTGACATTGGTTCAAAGAATAGCATTTTTCTAAATCTTACCAAAACCTATATACAGTTGGACATTTTCTGAAGTTAAATTAACAATGATATTTAAAAAAAGAGTATATTTTCTGTCAATTCCCAACAAAGTTATCTTTTAAGCCCTAATTTCCAAATCCAAAACAAATCACCATTCTCTTTTTGTCAAAATATTAAAAATTAAAATTAGAATATGAAATTAATAATTATGTTAAGTTATATGGTTGGAAAGCTCATTTTTGTCTACTTTTAGGATGTAATCACATTTTTTAATGGGACAAATAAAAAGTTACAAAAATAGAGAATTGTTCTACTTAATAACAAAAGTATAGGATCCAATTTTCATGTCATGTATGGGCCTCAATGCAAACTTATTTTACAGTGACTAAATAAAAGTTTGTAGAATATTGTGGGCTGTTTCTTCCTACAATACCAAAAAAATAGCTCTTATTCTATTATTTTAAAATAAATTATTTGGAAAAACTAAAAAATTATAGAATAAAAATCCAAAAATATCTTTCAGATCTTATATTCTCAAGAATGCCTTTCTTTACAAAAATACATTCCATATTTCTATATCTCAAGAACGTGTTTCTTTACAAAAAAAAATACATTTCATATTATAAAATTCAGAATATATTTTAAAAATACTCAATAAACGTATTTATTTAGAATTGTAAAACATCCAAAAATTATGAATCTTATATTACTAAAATATATTTTTAGTTCAGTTCACCTCTTTTTAGTTTCACATTCATTTCACTTCCCTTTGTTTAACCATTATAATTCACATAATCTATTTTCTTTTGTTTTCACTCATCTAAAAAAATCTCATTAAAGAACTTGTATTAAAATTTAGTTGAAATTCAGTTGACAATTGACAATCTTGAAGATGAGGTAAAAGAGATAATAAATTTTCAATACTCTTATAGATATCATATCATATTTGTTTTTTATCATCAAATATAGTTTCACATTGTTCAGGAATAAAGGTCAATAACAATTTATATACTCTTCTATCATTGATTTCACGTCGTTTTATGTTAATAATGATATAATTTAAATCAATTAAAAAATATAAAAATTTAAATCTCCAAATTTACAATAGGCTCAAAACTTAGTTAAGTATTTTCAAAATTGAGATGAAGAATCTTCTAACTACTCTGTTCCACTAGAAGGCAAGCCATTCTGAGGTATATTGGTCTTTGGTTTCTCACAAGTCACAACAATCTCAGCATCATCATCTATGAACTCTCTAAAATGTGCCATTCTGCCCAAGTCGTCAACTTCATCCATGACACGATCGAGTTTAGCCACCATCTCCACAAGCAAAGAAGTGAAAGCTGCAAAGGGTAATGCTTCTGAGAAATCAAGGCTTACTATGGCAGTCATACTCAGCTGTGGCCTTAAAACCTTCTTTGGAAGTTCACGAGAGTGCTCTCTGGATTTGCATCCACGCGAGGGAGAAGACTCAATGTTCTTAACACTTGGTAATGAGCTTCTGCTGTCTTCTTCAAGCTTTTGGTCAGGCTGTGGAGCTGCTTGAACTGGGGTGTTTTTTGTTCGACCATTCCTCGAGCCTAGTACAAGTTGTGGTTGAGATTTCAAGGCATTGTCGAGGTCTTCTAATGCTTTTTTGAGGTTGTTGGAAAGTTTTTCAGGGGAGAATTGACGTTTGTTCCTTATGCTGTTGGACAGTTCCCTTAATACTTTCGACACTTCCTCTCCAAGTCTGATGCAAGAGTCTTTGTACAGTGCACGAATTGATTTTGGTGTCTGATGAAGGAGATGTTAATAAATGAATAACAAGATTATGTTCATAAGCATCAAATCTCAATAAACAACATAATATCTAATAAGTCGAATAAACTTTTGTTAGGTTCTGATATCATAATAAGAAGTGGAACCACCCATTTATAAACTATTAAATGCAATGCTATAATCTCTAGTTGATGTAGGATATGAGAATTTATTTTTTTATATTGAGGAGTTTTCCAGATACTGGCTAAGAGAATAATGTTTAGTCATTTCATGCTTAAGTGTCAGATAAAAAGGCCTTGAATATCATTTAGATCCTTAATTTTAATCAATGATTGCTATTTCAGGTGATTGTTATCCATGTGCCATCAATGACATGACAGATAATCCAGGTTCAGTAGTTGAATGATGGAGATAATAGAAGCAATTTTTTAGGGAAAGAAAACATGAGTTGGCATAATTGCCTATATCAAATAGTAAGCTGTTTTAACTTGAAAAGATTTGTCTCAATCATTACTAGTATGATTTAATTAACTTGGAGTTAAACGAAAGATAACCAAAGATTAAAAATGCAGTTATCTCAACTTGCATCACCAAGAAACTCAGATCTGATACAAGTTTTTCTTAGAAGTTTCATAGCCCTCTAAAATGCCATGATGCTTGGAACAACAGGGTTAAGGATGCTTTCAAGATATATTTAAGTTTTTGAGGAATAATCTTTTGGATTGAAAGTTTAGTCAATAGAACAGTTAAGTAATTTTGGCATTATACAAACTCGTTTTCCTAAGTTTTTTCTTTCTAGATGATTTGACTGAGTACCTGAATTTCAGATTGCAGACATCCATGTAGTGCAACAACAGTGTAACTGAAATAGCGAAGAGCAGCTCCAACTCTTGCATATTGATGCCATGGGATTCTGTGGCAATATCTTGAGTATCTTGGTTCCCAGCTTGCTTGCAGGGCCTGTTTTCCACACAACAATTCACACATGAACTTCTATCACTAATCATTAATTTCTGACATGTTTCACATAGTTGGAAAGAGTCACTGAGTTACCAGTGTTTCATCGGTTGTTTTGGAATCTAAAACAGCCTTGTAACCTTCATAAATAGGATCCTTAGATGAATCATGTTGACATGGTGATTTTGCAGAATCATAAAAATATTCCTTGACACAGACTGCATGATTGTTCAACCATCAATGATAATCTTCATCAGTTCTTTGTTTTGCACAAACTTTAAGTGTTTTTGTTCAAGGTAAGTGAGTAAGTTGCATCTTAAATTTCATTTTAATTACCTTGTATAGAGTTTGCCAAGCCTTCAAACTTTGATATGGTGTTGTTGTGGAGTTCTTCCCCTGACCAGTTTGGAAACACCAATATGCTCATCACAAGGCATATGGCACAGCCTATGGCAATGGTGGATATGCGATCTTTTGCAATGCTCCAAACATTGTCCATGCGGTAGCTTGATACAGTTATCAAATTAAAGGTGAGGAGAAAGATCAGAACACCATAGTCATAATTCTTCTTGATAAAGGGAATGAACCTCACATAAGTGGTCATTGCTCCTGCCAAGCAAAAACATTTGGTAAACTTTATTACTAGTTATTTGCTTTATAGGACACTGAAAATGACAAACATTGGCCAAGAACTTGAACTGTAATTTTAAGGGGTTTGTCATGTGACTCTAAGTGTTTCAACTTTGTATGATAGTCTCAAGTTTTACAATATCAATTGAGTTTCTCTAAACTTTCAACAAATACACACTTCTGTGTATATGGAGAAGAAACAGCAGATTTCAGAAAAGCTATAGAGTCTCTATTTTGGTAATTCTCCAAAAGCCTTTCAAATTATATTTATGCTGAGGAAAGTTTCTTGCATGACATAATAGATTAAATGCTTACCTAACATAAAAACTGCAACACCAATGAAAACTGCTCGAAAAATTTGACCAGGGAAATCTGCAACATATTCAATGAAAAAGGCCAATGATCCTGCTAGCACAGTCCCCAATCCTCTATTTAGTCCTTTGCATAATGTTGCCCCTGAAATCAGAGGAAAATCAAAAGATGAAAAAAAAGGGATCATTCAACACCTATTGACTGATTTCTGTGATTCAGAAACAAAACAATGTCATTGAGATAGCCTTACCTACTGTAAACTCCATCACCACAACCACTGTCATCACAGCCCATATAGCATTTTTCCCTATCCCTTTGAACAATGGCTCCATCAGAAACAACAAAGAAACTAGCGTTAAAGCCATGCCAACTTTGAAAGCATGCACCACCCTTCTTGGATTCTCTTTGCCAACCTTCCATGTTGCTCTCCAGGCCAAACCAGGAAATCTTTTCACCTTATCAGCAAAGCAAACATACCTCATTTTCCAAGAGCATCTGTCACTACAAATATCAGTTTCAGCCATAGAAACCTTCAAATCCTGCATCAGCTTTAATTTCTCAGCAGAAGGATCATTAATGTTTCAGCTATGATCAAGGGTAGCTTAAAAGCTTTCACACATTGACAAGGAACATGTGAGAAAACTTTTTCAGCTTCCCTCTTAATGATGGAGACTAATTATGCATTGGATACAAATAGTTCAAGCCGTTTTGCAGGTGCAATCCAATGTGTTTATGAAAGGGAAATAGAAGTTGGTTGCGTTCTTAGGTACTTAATGTCAATGTTCAGTGGAGAAAACCAACCTCACACAAGTTGATTGTTATCATGTTGGTGACCAGAAGCTAATATAACAATTAAATTTCAACAACTCATTCTTTAATATCAGAAATTGTTACAGGGTTCATAACCATGTCATCACAGCAAATTTCTGACACATTATTAACAATTTTTTTGTATATAGTAAAATGCTGTTAGATGTCTGCTATAATTAGCTAGAATTACATTGTCCTTAATCACACAGTAATTTTTACTCATAATTAAAAGCATTACAGAAGAATTGCGATGGAAAGAGTAATACAAAATAATATCAGATAGATTTTTTTGGCTGTCATTTTACTCATTGAAGATAAATTTTCTCATAAACACTTGTAAAAGAAAGAAAAAAGTAAAATGGTTTTCAAAGAAATTCTAATTTAATATTTTTGTGAAGAAGTTTCCCTAATATGTTTTGTATATATTCATTGTATATTGCAAAATACAACTGTGTGGACTAATTGGACCGTACACATGGCAGAACATTCTTGGTGTTATAATGGTTAATTTAGAAAATTGACAACGGCTGATATCTGCTTTTTTTAGTTGCAAGAACATGTGTGATCCTATGTATGCATGTGACTAATTTAAAAGGAGTGAAATCATATGTTGTCGTTTCTTGTGAAGAATAATGAAATAGGTTGTTGATGGTAGATTTTGTTGTCATCATGTTCTGGCTCACTCTTCAAAAGTGAAGCAAAGTTGCTTATCTTTGACAAAAGTAAGGTATAAATTGAACATTTTGCATGGTGGGTGGTTAAAAGCTCAATGCTTTCTTAAATTTTGGGAATCTGAATCAGAGGGTTAGGTTACATTTTGTTGTACTACAGAAATCATAGTTGAAAAAATAACACCTCAAATGTATCGTGGCAAAAGTTTAGTACAAACACGTTTTTTTTTTTTAAGGGAAATTGAAAAAAATAAAAATGGTGTAATCCATTTTCAAAATTATAAATGAAGAAAAAATTAATGGTATTTATGAGATAAAGTTGTCAATATGTAGGTACCATTAATTAAATCCATTAATCAGACATTTATTTTTATTTTTAATTAAAGTTGGCAACCGTATTCACAATTTTAGTTTAAATAAAATGTAAAAAAATTGTACTGAAAATTTTACGTATTTTATTTAAATTAAAGTTATTAATTTTGCTGGCAACTTCAATTCAATTTTTTTCTTTCACGAGTGATAACATATTAATGAATTTAATTAATATTGCCTACACCGTTTATAATTTTGACTGAAAAATATTATTTTCATCATTTTTTTTACATTAGTCTATTTGTGTAATTTTGAATATGTATTACACCATTTTGGTCAATTTTTCTTTTTTAATCATTTTTTTTACATTAGTCTATTTGTGTAATTTTGAATATGTATTACACCATTTTGGTCAATTTTTCTTTTTTATGGGAGCAACTTTGTTCCTAAGATTTTTTTCAAAAATATTACGAGGTTGAGAAAGTCATGCTAAAGTGACACGATTTTTGTTATGTCAAAATAAAGTCAAGTGTCAAGATAACACAACTTTAGTTCAATATGATTATACAAAAAGTGTAACATGACTTTATTTTTCTAATAAATTCGTGTTACATTGGAATGACTTTTCAAATCTAGTAAAAATATTTTATTTTAATAAAAATAAGAATAATATAATAATAAAAACTGTTTACAAATACTCAGATAAGGTGCTATTTTTTAATATAAAAAATAAAACACAATAAAAACAAAGAAAAAAAAAGTAATTATAGAAGGTAACCAATGCCATACAAAATGGAAGAGTATAAATAGTGAAAAGAAGATAAAGTAGATCTAAAGCTTTGATTAGTTTAAGGTGATTGTCCGACAAAATTATATTTGATTTATTATTTTGTCTTTACTTCTTGTTGTTGTTGCTTAGGAACTTATTTTATATTATGACTTTATATTAATTTTTGTTAGTTGCCATGGTGACTCACCAACCCTATTTTTATCTTAAGTGATACTTTTTTTAGAGGTTTATTTCATTGAATAAATAACAACCTACTTAAACTTTAAATCGTTGTTGTTTTTCTTTTGTTATTGTTTTAATAAAAAAATAAAAATATATTAAAAGTTTCTTAATGTGAATTTCACGAACTCGTAAAACTAGTAAATGTATATTTCATATAAAAAGTATATAGTAAAATATCTAAAAGTAACGTAAAAATTCAATATTATCTTAAAAAATGTGTAATATATTAGACTATAAATAATCTTTTTATTATACTTTTATTATTATATTAATATTATTATCATTATTACTAGTAGAAATACAGGTATTTCCACATTTATGTGTATGTATTTTTTAAATCTTTTTAAAGTTGATCTCACTTTCTCTTTTTATATATAAGTTTATAATAATTATAATTTTATTAAATTAATATATAAAGTAAAATTACAAATATTATTATAAATTTGACTATATATTTTTATTCACACATGTTCTATTAAGGAAAGTACTAATTTATGGTCTAATGATCTTATAATAATTTTTCGTTAAATAAAAGACTAAACAAATATTAGTATTCATAATTTATTTGAGTTTACTTGTAATTTATTAGAAGTAAAAAATTTGTTGATAAATTTATTTATTAAACTATAAGTGTAACAGACCATAATTTATCTTCTCCATTATTTGTAAAAACATAACATCCATAATATTTGTAGTTTTAAAAAAATACATAAAAAATAATGTCGTGTACTCATTAACAATATATAATATATAATAAAAAATTTAATAAATCATAAAAAGCTCATAAATATAGAATATTTATTTTTTCTTACAATTTGTTTTATTATAATTAAGTTCTCTTTTATACTATTAAAGAAAATAATGAATTAGAATACATAATTGTAAAACTAAATAATTTTTTCAAATTTAAATTTCTCTCATTTTTTAAATTAAAATTTTAGTTTAAAATAAATAATTTTCAAATTTGTTATATTTTAATATTGTAAATGATAAAATTAAAAATAAACTCTATAAAAAAAAGGAGAATGGATTATCATATTATATATTATTTTTAAATAATCTTTATTTTGTTTCTAATATTACATTGATAAGGAAGAGGTTCTAGGGTTCACTTCGAACAACAGAGAAATCGGAGAATCGGAGAAGAATAGAGAGATTAGGCGCGAAAACAATTTCTCAAGGTACTCTCTTTTGCATCCCCAATTCGTATTTATAGGAATTGGCAGCTAGGGTTAACAGAAGAACCTAAGATCATCCTTAAACTATCAAAACAACGTAAGATTCATTCCATTCTGAACCCTTTCGTGTCGGTTTTGCATAAATCGTGACCTAGAAACACGCAGATTCTGTGTGGTTGTCTACTGAAAAACGATTCTAGGTTTGGAGAGTGAAATGAGCAAGTATGGTTTGAACCTTCGGCCACCCAAGCCAAAGAAACCGGCTCCAAGGCCCTCCCTTGCCACCCCTTTTGGCTTTAATGAAGATGACGATAACGACATTGAGAGAGAAATTGCTCTTCAAGCTAGCAAGAATAAACGTCTCAAGGAAGTGAGTTGATCTTTCCGTCGTAGCTTCCTTGGTGTTTGATAATTTGCACCCATTGTTCATTGTTGTGCCTGTTGTATTTGTTTCTTTATGTTATTATCTTAATTTCATTTTGCTTTTCATTTTCTTAGGTTGAGGAGCAGCAAAAGAAAGCCTTGGAGGAAGATCCATCCGTGTTTGATTATGATGGAGTCTATGACAAAATGAAAGCGAAGGAAACTCGTCCTTTGACCCAAGATCGTGAAGAGAGAAAGGTATACTTGCAGTTCTAGTAATCTTCTTTTACTTGCAGTTAAACAGCCACTTTGTTTATGTTTATAACTGTGTAGAATCGTGTAGTCTGACACTGAGAACATCGTAGTTAGGTTGATGATACAGAAAAATTCCTAGATGTAAGGAGGCTTATATACAGATGATTGATAATTAGATCATCTGGGTAGCATAGGAACATATTTTCTTGATGCGTTAAAGTGACTAAGATTGTGAGATTTTAGAATTTAGTAGTTTCAAAATTCCAAGAGTACCGTATAAAGGTGCTAGTTTCAATCTGGGAATTGGTGTTTGACATGTATTGACACAACTCATTTTCAAGGCCTTGTTAGAATTTTCAAGTAGGCTATGTGAGTATTCCTTTTTATTATTTTGTTTAGATTTCTTTTCTTGTTTTACTTTTTTGAGAGCTAGTGTTGAAATTAGTTCATTTTGGGTTATTTGCTAAATGACTCTGGTACTCATCATCAACCTGTAATCTTTGTGATGCAGCCAAAATATATCGAAAATCTGCTTAAAAAGGCAAAAGAGCGAGAGCAGTATCGTGAGATTGTTTATGAGAAAAAGATTGCCAAAGAGAGAAGCAAAGACGACCATATCTATGCTAACAAAGACAAATTTGTTACAGAAGCATATAGAAAGAAGCTTGCCGAACGAGAGAGACAAATGGAGCTAGAACGTTTGCGTGAACTTCAAGAGGAAAGAGATGATGTAAGTTCCTGTTTTTTAAATTTCTCATATTTTTTACCATGTTTTCACATCTCTGTTGTCAACCTAGATTCGTAATGGATTTCAAAATATTCTAATGTTTCCTTTCTTTTCTCCCTCATTTTAGTGCATATTTTTAAAATTAAACTGGCTTGGTTTTTCCTGGTCTTATTCCTACCTCTCTATTCTTATTATTGACATATTTTGTATTTCAATATTTGCACAGGTTACCAAGAAGAAGGATTTTTTGCTTGATTTTTATTCAAACCTTGATAAAAATGTTGCTTATGGAGCAAAAGATGCCCAAGCGAGGAAACGTGAGAATCAGGCTGAGAGTAGAGTTGCAGAGAGCCATGAGAGTGAGAGCCAAACACCAAATGACCATGAAAAACGTAATGAGGCAGATGAAGTGCAGCATTCATTGGACAACTCAACTTCACCAGTGGAGTCCCCTACAGAAAAGATTGGGGAACAGGGTGAGGCTTCTAATGCATTGGATACGAAACCAAATCCTGAGACTTTTCCTGTGGAAGAAAAGAGTTCAGCTGAACAGCCATCAGCTTCTGAACCGAAGCCCGATCATCACAAAAGAAGTCTGGATTCTCTGTCTGCAGCAAAAGAACGTTTCCTGGCGCGTAAGAAAGCAAAGGATCAATGAAAATTTCCCTGCCTTTGTTCACATGTTTGTGCC
This sequence comes from Phaseolus vulgaris, assembly GCF_051622355.1. NCBI lineage: Eukaryota > Viridiplantae > Streptophyta > Magnoliopsida > Fabales > Fabaceae > Phaseolus > Phaseolus vulgaris. The sequence goes on from NC_143504.1 coordinate 1,307,844, forward strand.
TGATTTAGTATCCATGATATCTTCTTTTGTAAACCTTGATACCAAAGAGTCATAGAACATGATCTGGTATACACTGTTAGAATATGATATTTAACTTTTGGGTCATTTCATGATTCACTTCATATGATCATGAACTTTTCCGGATGTTAACTTCATTTCAATCTGTTAATGTTGTGAATAAAGTATGAAACCATTTTGTTTTCCTAAAATCTAACAAATAGATTCCCTAATTCCAATGAAAGACATCATTATTGATGGCTCCTGCTCTAGACTCTTGTGAACTATAATTCTTTAGAATGGTTATTATCTTATTTAAAGTTTGTCTATTTTGATTTGCCCTGGTTCCCACTTTGGTTTGGTTGTAGCTTAATAGGCATGTTAGTGTGACATTCATGGGCTTTAACAGAATAATAATTCGTCTTATTTAGCATTTTTTTCTTATAAAAATTATGAAGAAGACCGTCTAAACTTAACAAAACATTTTTATACTTCATCTAGTACAGTATTAGCAGACATTTTTTATTGAAAAATTATAATAAGTTGTGAGATTTTAATATTATTTTAAGAAAATATTATTAGGTGACTGTGTTATCACAAAATTTTCACTGATTTTGACATGTTTTATGATTAAGCACTGTCAATATTTCTCTAATTTTACACACACTCTTTCCTTTATCAATTTTGATAACTAATAAGCATCCCAACTCTTAAAACATAATTAGAGGGACCAACCTATTCATAATAAAACCATTATAATAAAAGGGTTACTTATTAAAATCACATATAAATTATTAATTGAAGGGATATGTATGGGGAGATTTCAACAATGGTTACTTAATAGACATATTGCTATCTTGCAATTAAAACATGTGTTAACAAAGTTCTTTCTTTATCTCATGTTTTGTATGAGAAGACTTGGAACATGATTGGTATCCCCACATATGCCTTATTAACAACATAAAGACCTACTCAAAACGCTTAACTATGCTTGTGGGAAGGGGAATATTAATACTTCCTAGTTAATCAAATGCATAAGAAGGCAAATCATTGTGAACTATCTTTGGTTTCTCACCAGTCACAACAATCTCATCTTCATCTCTGAACTCTCTGAAGCGTGACAATTTAGCTAAGTCATCAACTGCATCTATAACACGTTCCAACTTTGCCACCATCTCCACAAGCATAGAAGTGAAAGCAGCAAAAGGAAGTGCTTCTGAAAACTCAAGGCTTGTCATCACAATCTTACTCATCAGTGGCTTTAAAACCTTCTTGTGTCCCTCCATTGACACTTCACCAGAAATTTCTTTGGATTTATACTCAAACATGGAAGAACAATCACTCCTAACACTTGAGAATGAGACTCTGGTGTCTTCTTCCGCATGTGTGGTTCCACCAAAATTCTTTGAGCCTACAAACAGTTGTGGCTGGGATTTCAAGTCATCATTGAGATTTTGTAGAGCTTCATTGATGTTGTCAGACAGTGCTTGAGGGGAGAATTGACGCTTGCTCCTTATGCTATTAGCTAGTTCCCTCAGTGCTTTAAACACTTCTTCTGCAAGTCTAATGCAAGAGTCTTTGTACAGGAGTCGAATTGATCCCGGGGTCTTAATTCATGTAAAGATATATCCACGTATTAATAAATCATGAACATAACAATATTTTTATACTAAACCAACCAACAATTTTTGTATCACTATGTCATTTAACAATTTTTGTATCACTATGTCATTTACCATCTTATCTATGATGGCACTGCAAACATCAATCATTTGACACATCTAGAAAATCAGTAGGGTTGAAAATCCCACATCGACTAGAGATAAGAATATTTCATATTAAAAACTGGACTTCAAGCCTAACTCAACCTTTCAGTTTTATAAGATTAAGTAAGTTTTAAAGTCCACTTTCTCAGAGTCATTTAAAGTCTATGTTAACGAGAGTTTATTGGGTCTATCGTGTTTATCTGGTTGCTACCAGATCATTCATAATATATAATCTCGCACATGAGTTGGCATGTCTTGACGTGAGAGACGTGGATTGGAGATCTAATATTGACTAGAGAAATGACATTTCATAGTATATAAGTGGGTGTAAACCACATCCTATAAGTCAGTTTTATAATATTAAGTTATTTTCTAGCTACTTCAGTCTTTTTGGCACCTATATATCATCCATAACCTTTTCTAAGTGTAAATTTTTGTTTTCTGAACTATTTGATTGATTAAGATATAGTACCTGAATTTCAGAGAGCAGACAGCCATGCAGTGCAACAACAGTGTAACTAAAATGGAGAAGAGTAACCCCAACTATTGTATATTGCCGCCATGGGATTCTGTGCCAAAGTGTTGACCATCTTGGCTCCCAACTTGCTTGCAGTGCCTGTTTAATTTCACATCCTTATAAGATCTGCTGCCACAAAAAACACCAACTTTGGAAATTTTCAACTTCACTATCAGGAAAGGGCACAAGAGTTACCAGTGTTTCATCTTTAGATTTGGAATCTAACACAGCCTTGTAACCTTTGTAAATCAGTTCATCAGAAGCATCATCTTGAGTTTCTTGATTTTCAGAACCATTAAAGTATCTCAGAACACAAGCTGCATCATTCTTTGTACCATCAATGATAAATATATTGACCAAGACAACAGAACTACACATGCAGTAAGTAACCTTTTAACAACACTACTATTCATGAGTACATATTAAGGATAATAAAGCATGATTAAAAGACTATTGGGCTTGTACTAATCTTCATAGGCTGTTTCTTCCTCCACCTAACAAATGTGTTCCTACACCCCATACTTTTTAAGAAGATTATTTTAATTCTTTTAAAAATGACTTCCGGATTGTTTTTTTGGGATATTTTCAAAATATATTTTTCATAACATTTTATTAATTCTGGATTTACCAATCTGAAAATAAAAAAAATTGTTCTGAAATCGATATTCCAAAATGATTTTTCGTCTTCTGGATTTTCTATTCTGGAAACATTTTTGCTTAAGAAACTCCTATTTTGGAAACATTTTTCTTACAGAACTCCTATTCTAAAATCACCCAAAACTGTGAAAGACTAATTTCGGTATTTCAAAGAATGTAGGGGTGTAGAAAGAAAAATGTTGGGGATGCAAGATGAAACTCTCATCTTCATAAAGCACAAAAGCCAGTACAAAAGTATAAATAGAGTTAGACCTCATGATAAAAGATAATAACTTTTCTAGCTCTAAACCTAAAAAAAATATCTTAATTGACTTGAACGTTAAAGTGTCTATGCAGGTACCACCTTCAAATTTGATACCTTCAAATTTGACAGACTGATAATGAAGGAAGAAGACAAAAGATACTTGATAGAAAATATTCCGTCTCTGATATTAAAGAACACTTTTCTTCAACCTAAAGCAGAATAACTTGAAAGTTGGCCTTAATTACCTTGTACAGAGTTGGCTAGGCCTTCGAGCTTTGAAATGGTGGAGTTATGGAGATCTTCCCCTGACCAGTTTGGGAAAACCAGTAGGGTCATTACAAGACATAGACCACCACCAATGGCAATGGTGGCTATACGATCTTTTGCAATTGCCCACACATTATCAACACGGTAACTTGATACAGTTATCAAATTGAAAGTCAGCAGAAATATCATAACACCATAGTCATAGTTCTTCTTTATGTGAGGGATGAACCTCACATAAGTAGTTACAACTCCTGCCATTCAAACATTTCAAAGTTTATATGCAATCTCAAGTTTTACATATAAATTCTGTTCCTCTCCTAGTTTCTCTAAACATAATATATACTTGACACGGTTTATAATAATATTTTTAAAAATTTATTAAAATGAATGTGAAGAGTATATTTTATGGTTGAAAATGTTAATATATCAGCACGGTATATCAAAATCTGTTGAAGGTGTTAATATATCAGCATCCTAAATAATATAATAATATTTTTTAATGAACCCTTGCATGCATAGCTAGAATTTCTTCTTCATTTCTCGGTAATAACTGGTGATACTTACCTAAAATGAAAACTGCAGAACCAATAAAAAAAGCTTGAAAAATGCGACCAGGGATGTCTGCAACATACTCCACAAGAAATGCCAATGATCCTGCCACCAGAGTCCCCAACCCTCTATTTAGACCTTTGCCTAATGTTGCTCCTGCATTATATATTGTAGAACAAAAGCACAAAAACACTAAATCAACACATATAATATAATATTATAGTAATCACTCTATCATCTAATAAAAACATGATAACCAAGATGGTCTTTTTGACCACAGTTTTTTTTTTTTTTTCTTACTAAAATGCGAGCTTCTTTGCTAATTTGACACTACTTCATATAAAGAAGTTGGCACAACTTGGTATCATTTTAGTCACGTCGATCGAATTCATGTCAAGTTGACACTACTTCAGATTGACGTGACAAAATTCTTATCAATCTGATATGAGTTAAGGTTGAGATGAAAAAGTCGTGCTAAGACATGTTCATAGTCTCTTGATGAAGTTTTTCTTTCGTACTAGTTGTGATTTGAGTTTACTTTCAAAGTTTTCTCTGTAAATAATGTGTAAAAAAGCATGATAATGTCAGTGAGGCTTACCAACTGTGAATTCCATGACCACAACCACAGTGAGAACAGCTGACATGGCGTTTTGTCCAATCCCTTCGAACAAAGGCTTTATGAGATACAGCAAAGAAACCAGTGTCAATGCCAGCCCCACTTTCAAAGAGTGGACCACCCTTCTTGGATCATCTTTCCCTACTTTCACTGCTGTTCTCCATGCCAAAGCTGAGTGCCTTCTCACTCTCTCACCAACACTCTTCATGTACTTCCAAATCCAATGGCATGTCATGCTTCTGTTGCTTGCAAAATAGTTTATTTCTGCCATGGAAGCCCTTATCAGCTTCAGTAACTTATGACAGAAGATAGCTTTGTTGACGTTTAGCTGAAAACTTAAAAGCATGCACAAGGTTGCAGGGTTAGCTTTGAGTAGTCCAACATGTTGTGTTGTAAGATCGTCTCAGATTTGATTTTTTATATGGTTGGATCACTTTGAAGTGATTCTTATGTATATATTGTTTCTCGCTGATAAAAAAAGCATGCAAAAGGTGACAAGGGAAGAGGAAGGGTATTAAATTGTGTGAGGAAACTTGTTGTTTCCTTTGATGATAGGGATTGTTAGATCTGGATACATGCAGACAAGTCCAGCTACACTAGTGTTTACAAAGAGAAAGGGAAATGAGAGTAGCTTATTAGAATATATGGAGAAAAGGAGCATGAACACAACAAGTGTTTGTTGATGAAGTAAGGAGAAGCATAGATATATAAATAAAGGGTATTTTGTCTTTGGTTAGGTAGCATCGACATCGTGGTGCACCTTCTTATTTATCTTTGCATGACTTGTTTATTGTCAAATACAATTATTTAGACCAGCGTGGACGGTTTTAAATTCTGACACATCATAGCAGGCTTAATCATACTCTTAATTCTGAAGTTGACAATTGCTGCTATCTGCTTGAGAGCCACACTAGCAAGCACACATTGTACTTTCTAATTGTGACTCTTGCATGCTAGTTGAATAATGAATTGTATCATGAAGAGGTTATATTTTGAATTGTGAATATTTTGTATAGTAAATTATAAGATTCATAAATATTTAAAAAATATATATAAGACATATAAATATGTAAAAATATAATTAATAATTACAACCATGTGTAATAAGAGTAGTTATATTACTTACTAGGTTAGGTTAATATTATAATGGTTGGATTGAATTGGGTTATATGATCCAACTCCTTTGTTAAATGAAAGAAAAAAAATTAAAATTAAGGTTTTTATAAAACCAATTCAAGTGATCCGACTGGTCACGTCTTAACCCAGAATAAAACACAAGTCACAATACATAACGGTTTCACAATTCATACGATTCGTGATATGATTCACACGATACACTGTGATACGAGAGTAAAAACGATTATTCTTACGATTCGTATTGTGGGCATCTGGAATCGTATTGTACGTTTCGTATCATGAATCGTACTATACTTACTACATGGACTCATTATATTTATGATATTTCATGATTTAATGTTTTGGTTCAGTGAGATAAAAGAGAGGAAGAGAGCTTGTTGATATGTTGAGAGTGAAAAATAGTGACAATGTCACGGATTGAGAGGAGCAGAGTAAGATTGTGTTGAAGCACAGGAAATGTTGACTTGAGAGTGCAGAAAGCAGTTGCAATGGAACCAACCTTTCTTTCCTCATTATTCCCTTCAAATTAGCTCAAACAATATTTGCATTTCCCTCAATTGTAACATTATTAACTCAAAACCAAACGAAGAACTAAGATTTAGTACTGTCACATAGACTATATCTTGGGTTTATTCTTAATTGAAATTATTGTTTGGTAGCAATGTGATGAAGTTATTGCTTATGAATCTAAGGAAGCTACTTTAGTCAATCATCAAACTGAATCACCCCACCACTTGGGTCACGTTCCAGACACCAGCCGCAGCACCCTCAATCTACTTTTTCTTCTTTTAAATTTACATGTTATGTATCATTACATAATTATGAAGCTTGAGATCTCAATTAAGGTCATATCCCAACACCCTCAATTTACATAAGGCTATTTAGTTCATAATGAAGGTTACCTTTCAAATTTTGAGCTTGAGTATTTTTACTTTTCCTGGTTCAATTTTTTTCCATGTTATTTTTAAAGTTTTATAAAAAATATGAAACCTTCTTGTTGCAAGAGTTTGATCAGAAAAAAACTTCATAGTTGTTCTGAAATCTGTTAAACATATCTCATAATATTTCTTTTCCCTGTTTTAAAAAGAAGGCACAATAAAAACAATAATTAGTTTCTTCTTTCCAATCCTTGAAACTCTTAGAACCATTCACTTTCATTATTTAAAGAAATGTCAAACTAATAAAGACTTGTGAGACCAAATTGATTAGTGAGATGGAGTTTTGCTCTGTTACCCTAAGCTTTTATACCAAAAATCCAAAATTGTTGGTTTTCTTATTAACCTTCTGCTAAATATAACAGCTACTTGGGTCCAAAAATATTGTAACAGTGGTAGTGGGATCATGACAGTCATTATGGTCATATGGTACATGTATATTGCCCATTGAGAATTGAGATGTTCTACTTAATTAATGATAGCCGATCTAGTGATTTGGATATTTGAATATTATTCTACAAATTTTACAATGAAGTTGAGATCCTATCATCCTCCAACTGATCCCAGGTGTGACTCTACCACAAGCCACAGTGGATCCCATTAGTAAATAAGAACTCGCAGATAATATGAATGGAAAGAAGCAATAAATGTTGCCATTGCACAAAAAGCCCACCAGGATAGAGACTAGGGACCTAATAGGGCCTGAAACATCAAAATTCTGTCATGTCATAGTCTTCAAATACTGATTCCTTGCCACTAGACTTGTGCCAAACTTTTCTGCGTATCCTACAATTGACGATCATAAAAGATTGTAGAGAGAATATTTACTGAATGTTGGTAAAAATAAACAGGGAACATTGGTAAAATTAAAAGGGGGAGTAAGGAACTGCCTTTACCTAACATTAATTTACCGGAACTCATCGTGGTAATCACCTTCATCATCTTCATCATCGTTGAAAATAGCACTGTAAAATACATATGGGTTCTCAATCATCTCAGTCAAAGTAAGACGGCCATCTTTGTCCTCATCTGCCTGTCATAACATTATTTCAGGACTTCATACAATGGTCACTGATGAAATAAATGTATGATGTTATGCAACAGGTGTTGGGAGTGAGTATTGAGCTATCTCTGTCAGTATTAACTGCTTTCCATAACATTATTATTACAATGTTTAATGAGATGTAACACAACAGGTGAATATTGAAGCCATCGTAAAAAAAAGTAATCCAATGGTAGCATCTAGTTGAATGATCTGTCAATAAATCATGCTCCACAGATATAACTCCTCAAAAAGAAAAAAGCACAAAGATTGGTTTACATAAAACATTCAGAATACAGATTGGTAAATACAAGGTATGCAACTCAGTTCTCCCACCAAAGAAAAGAAAATCATCCCCCTCCTCCCTCTTAAACATTATAAAAGGGGCAAGGTTATTAACATATGTTACTTCACATTGCTGAATAGCAGATAGGCACCAGCTCTCCCACAAGCGTTAAAAATGTTCTTTCCCTTGTATTAAACCTTTACACATTTACTAAAACAAGTTTTCTTAGCAGCAAGGAGTGGAGATAAATCTGGCTGTAGTGATCTAAGCAGTTAGTATATCAAAATCCAGACATTATTTGACGACCATAAGCAAACACAAAATGTGCATTTTCAACAACTTAAACTGGAAATTAGAGAGAAAAAATGAATAATAAAACTGATTTACTCGATAAAGAAGTTCTCCAAGAAGCTATAATAATAATAATAATATTAAATACAAGCAGACAAAACAAATTTCAATTATTCTCATCCAGAAAGAATGGGAACTCATTAATGAAAGATTTATAGAGATCAAACGGAAAGTACAATTATCAATTACAAGCTAAAATCTTTCATAATAAAGAAGCTATCACCAATAAATACCATATAAAGTCAAGCTATCAATTTCCATGGTATAACCAAAGACGTTATTGATCAATCAAAGAGAGAAGGGTCATTTAAAGTTTAACTCGAACGATAGAACACATGAAGAATTGACCACAGAACCATCAAGCTACACAAAATTGATCATATTTATGATAAGCATCAAAACAAGTGGGAAACCCACCCCTTAAAAGTTAGTTGTTAAGAGGGAAGAATCAGACACTTAAATACTGCACTAAGCATTCCATACTGCTGAATGTGAGACTTAAAAACCTCATAATACCCAAGTCATTGTCACAGCACCGCCCCGAGAACTGGTTCACTCTATACGAATTATGATAACAATTGATAAACAATTGAGGAACCTGCCTCTAAAAGCTAGATGTCAAGAGGGGAAAATCAAATGCTTAAATACTCCTCCACACTACTCAATGTGGGACTTTATACCTTCTAACTGCGAATTATTCCTATTTTTTTATAATGTAATACCTGGGTTTCTATTAAAGCAAAGAAACCATTTACTGATAAAAAGGAATAGGTACCTAACAATTGGAATCCATCTTCAAAAAAGGATCGAGAGGGGCAGAACCAAAACTTAAATACTCCACCAAGCTTCTATCCAAACTAATTCTGACACCAGTTGGTAATTAAGCAAGAACTTGGGAACCCACCCGGGAAAGTTAACGATTGAGAGGGAGGATCAAACAATTAAATACTGCCCCAAGAATCCCATACTGCTCGATATGGGACTTGGGCACCCCATATCCATGTAAAGCCAATATCAATTGAATAAATAGTCATTTGCATGATCGGAGATGACTTTGCAAGAAAGAATAAGCACCTTAGCCAACAACCAGACTGTAATTATTGTAAAGTTAAATAAAGTACCTGAGAAATTATGTAATCGGCTTGTTGCTTTGCATAATAATGCTCAGATGGGTGGAGCTTCCCAATTATGGGCAGTAGTTCAATATCTGACAAGTATCTGCAAAGATTGAGATGATAACCCAAAATAAAAAGATAGTAAACTATTAGGAGGCTAGCATAACGATTCAAAGAAAGTAGACTAAGGATGGCAATAGAAAGGTGAATACCCGTCCCCATCCTTATCAAGCTGAGCAAACAACATTCTGGCTGGAGCATCCATTGAATTATCAGAATATGAGTCATTATGATTTTCTTCGTCATAGTTTCTCACCAAATCAAACAGCCCATGGAAAAATTCTTTAAAGTTGACCTTTCCATCTCTGTCTGTATCTCTTTCCCTGTAAAAAAGAAATGGATAAATCAGACAATAGTAAGCCAAGACAATCATATAAATAAGTTTATTGCATATGAACTGAAGGATTTTATTCACTCCAGACAATTAAAATAACTACAAATATTTTCCCCGTTTCTAACATATATTGCAACTTCGCTTGAGGGGGCAAATGATAGCAAGGAAAAATTTATTTCCAATAATAAAAAACCAATCACTAGCAAGCAATCAGCTAAAAGAATTTAAATGTTCAACATCAATCTTAATAGGTTGCACAGACTTGGGTGACCATAAGAAATCCAGTCATCAATGCATTGGTGGTTAAAATTTTGTGGAGATTAAAGATGGCTTTGGGGGTTATTTTGGATATATTAAGCTATAGATAGTTAGCGAACAAAAGGAAGGCTAAGAAAGACCAGAGTCAAGGATACCAAAGGTAAGAAAAGGTCTACACTGCCTATTTCTGAATCTAAAGTGAACACTCATATCCTCATCTCTGCCAGTAATGCTGCTAAAGTAAAGTTTCCTATCAAGACTAGAAAACAATCAAACAGTAATTAGGGGTTATTTCAAACACCGTTGGCTTCATGTAGGCATCTAGGATTTCCAATATGTTAAAGACATTGGTATTTGGTATCCAGGCACGTGATTTCATTGTCATTTAAGATACATGTTGTACATAAGATCCCAGATACTGTAAGTATCTCTTACATCCAAACACATGTGAAAATGCCCAAATAAAAAGCTTTACCAATTCCCATAATTATCATCAACATTTTATACCAAAATCTCTTGGTATTTGGTTAAGAAGATGGAGGTATTGAAAGTCCAAAGACAGCTTATACAATCAAAAGCCTAGAGACAAACCATAAAGGATACATACTTAGAGAACATAACTGAGATACATACATCACACAATATTGTTTTTTAACAGATTACCATAAAATATCGTCTGTCAATAGCAAGCATGTACATAGTGGAGATATGTGTGTAATCCAATATTTTAGAAAAAGCGAAAGAAGAGAAAATCATCTAAAGACTAAACATTGTCAGTCTCACCCTACATAGATGAAAGCAGGCATACCACACCCATATATGCAAAAAAAAATATGATTAAAAAAAACAAGTGTCCATGTATCAATCAGAGAATTTTATTTACTTCTCTGGAATGTGTATAAATATATGTTCTGCTGAGTTTTTTTCATTCAAGCAATTCATCAAAATATTCAGTCTTCATCTAAGACATAGATTCTTAGTCTGCTTTGACCAAAAAGGCAAAAGTAAGAGATCCAAAACCAAAATCCATTATTTCCTTTTGACTTTCTTTGGTTATAGGACCGTTGATAGAACTATTATACTATACAATTTTCAATCTCTGGTCCCTAGTTTTGTTTCCATGTTGTTTTGACAATAGACTGGAAATTCTCTCATTTGTGTACATAAATCTTTCCTCTTGTAGGAATATTTCCCTATTGAAGATTTTGAAGGAATTAAAGACTTGAGGTCCTTGTTTAATTATCAACTATGCTATGTTTATCAGTCCCATGTGTAGCCTAAATAGTAGGAATTGGCTTAAGCCAGAAGTAGCAAATAGTTTACTACTATAGTGATATCTTGGTCCTTCTTATGTCAAATGCATTTATTATAAGAATAAATATACAGTTACATCAATAATTTTATTTATCAAATTATCTTAACAAGGACACACAATCAGATACTTAATAATTAAATAACTAAATCTATGATATGCAGTCTTACAAACAGAAATCACAGTATGGAAAAACTGATTGTTAGAATATAAGGAAAAAGTATTCAATAGTATCTTGATTATATTATCTTAAATAATTAGTTTGTATATTTTCTTATAAGATTAATTTCTATGCGCTGATAGTATAAAGATTTATATATTGCCAACCTATTAGAAATCATGTTTAGGATAACTTTTTAGTTATAATAAAAGTCAGCCAAATACAATACATGACAATTTCTAATTAGTTAATAGTGTAAAAATCATTCACATGGGCAATACATGTATACTATTTACTCTTTTCTTATTATCTCCTAGGATTGCTTTCTGTATTTCTTTTTTATCTCGTTAGTTTTTTCTGTAATGATCAGTAAAAATAAAGGGTTGATTTCTCTACTCCTCCATTAATGTTTTTCACCTCATCCTGCATCCTCCTATCATCTCTGGAAAGTAGAGTAGTCTTCAATGAGTTAGCAACTGAAGTTGAAGATGTTGCAACCTCAATTTAGATTTTGAGGACTAAGAAGGAGAAGAAATAGAAGGATAAGCCTCACAATCTGACAATGAGAATGATGATTACACGGACAAAGAGGAGGAGGCAAAGGAAAATTAACAGATATTTTATCTTTAACATTTAACTTCTTTTTATTGTTTCCGTGAACAATTGACTTTTGATTCAATATTATGCCAATTACTGTGCAACGTTTCATTTGCATGCAACTTATTTTTTTTTATACTTTTTAATTGATTTATTTCAACTGCCACATGACTTGTCGCTTGAAATTATTTGCTATATGATGTAGCAAATTTTTGGCTTTCCACCATTTCCTACTATACACTATTGATAACACTGAACTTTTGTTCCAAAAGTGATCTAGCCCCCACCAGTCTCCTATCATTTATTTCAGTGACTTATTTTCTCCAAAGAAACATACAATAATAAACTAGTAAGGAACTGACTGTGATTCATATGAGCCTCCTATTGTCATTCTCATCGATGATGATTTCTCCTATTTCACTAATAAGTCATGTGGTGATGAATTCCTTCCTTGGTAGTGCAACACTCCAATATCTCAAGCATCCTTCATTTGCCTTTGCATTTGGTGGAGCGCAATTTACATATTTTATTTTTTTCTTAAAGGGTTTTTAAAGCATAATGAGCTACATCTTGACAAGGAGAAGAATTAGAACAATATTCAGCACACATTATCTTGATTATGCATTAGAATGATCTAGTGTATCTTAGAGGATAAGTTTCTAAGTTTTCTTTATCATCCCATGATTTCTTTCCTTAATTAGTTAGGATTACTATATACTATTAGTATAAATAATGATTGGTGTTCTATGTTGTGTCACCCTCTTAACACATCACGAATTCACAATACACAAGAAAATATTACCCAAAGTTTCTATTCTCTCTCTATGCCTAAAATATAACTGATAACCCTGCAATTTCAAACACTGATATATTGAGCCTTCATTGACTTTTTCTGATATTTGAGTTACCTGACTTCCTCCTTGCACAGCCACTGATAAAGCTTAGGGTTTTTGCTGTCCGCCGGGTGCAGAAAGCTAGGACAACCAAAAAGCAAAAATAAGGAAAAGTGGAACGGATCATCATGTAAAATCATGGGTTTAAACAATCAGCTTCCTAGCAAGTAGTAGAGGCCTCACTCATTGAATTCAGTCAAGTTTAGAACACCATCTCCGTCAGCATCCGATGCATTGAAATGCTCTTCTTTCCACCAACCCATATCATAACCAAAAGACTCATTATCTGCCAAAAAAAAAACACAACATTCAATAGACAGTCTCAATGATCAAATAACCAATACCCCAACAGTTAGAACCCAATAGCGTAACTCAAAAAACATTAATCACGTACATTTGCAAAACTATATAAAAAACAAACTGAAGATTCAAAACTCGCTATCAAAACGCAGGGTGATCTCAAGCTCAAGTCCATAGCATGCAACTACATTTGTCGATTATAGTAGTGTTACTCGGATCTAAAAGGGTGAAAAAAAGGGACAGGCCTGCATTTTGAACCCAACTGGGAGGATCGTACTCGGAGAAGGAAACAAAGCCATCGTGATTCTTGTCGTGAAGCTCCATCTCCCTCTGCGTACGATGCATGACCTCGCGCTGTGCCTGGTGCAGGTTCCACTGAGTCAACTCGTGCTCGGTGACGAACCAATCGGCGGGGTCCACGTCGATCTTGGGGAACAACAGTATCAACCTGTTGGTCACATTAAACTTGTCCTCGTCGTTCAGGTAATCCTCGGCGTCCATGAAGTCCTCCCACTCGGGCTGAGACTCGTGGGCCGGGGCCGGGTCCGGGTCCAGCTCCGGGTTGGCCTGGTGTATTACCTGCTTCTCCCACTCCTTGTCCTCCCGCTGCCGCTCCAGCTCCGCCACCAGGGGGTCGAAGGCGACGGCGTGGTGGCGCGACGGTGCGAGGGTGAAGTTGGAGCGGAGTTTGAGGCGGCGGTGGCGGTGGCCGGAGAAGCTCTTGGGAGGATGGGAGAGGAACAAGAGGAGCAGCGCGGCGAGGAGTATGTAGACGAAAATCAAGGCTTTGGCCATCGCTGAGGGACAGCCACCAGATCTGACTCTGCTCTTTCCAATTCAACTCTCAGATTCTCCCCGCTTTTATCCCTTTTTCAAATCTCTTTTCATTTCCCCCTAATTACCATTCTCAATTCCCAATTAGGTTTTTTCCATTTCTATTTCAAACTATTTCTTCCTCCTAATCACTTTCTTAATTCTTAATTAATCACAACAAATCTAACACAAACTGCAATTGGGTAGGTTTTTCAGCTCTTGTTTTTTAACTAATTATTACTCATAGTTCTTATAATAATTAATAATGAATTTAATATTCATACTTTATAGGAATACTCAACTTAAACAACACACATCATGCATAAATTAAAACTAATATCTAACCACTATTTTTCGTATTCAATTTTATTTATAATTTTCATTTTTCAATGCCTTCACTTAATGATTGTGTCAATATATTATAATTATGATTTTACTCTCTTAAAGGAAGAGATGCATAAAGAGTTTAGTAGGGAGAACAAACAAATGTATTTTAATAACTATCATTACAACAAATTCATTAAATAGTAATATATTATTAAAGTAGATTAAAAAGTTATTAGTATTTAAGTTGATTTCTATTATTAATAAAATATTATAAAATAATTAAATGTTTTTTTAATATTTTGTTCACTTCATTTAAAAAAAATAAATAAAAAAATGAATTGGTCGAGCATATATATATGAATTCATACTATAATATATATAATTTAGTGGAACCTATCTAGAATGGGTGAATTATATGGGTTGAATCATCTAAAATAAAGTTAAAAAATGTTTTATTGTTGTAAAATGTATAATTGAGAATATCATATGTCTTTTGGTTTTTGTTTTTTTTTTCTCTGGTGTATGAAATATGTATAGTAATTAAGAGAAATGAGTTACTAATTTTTTTTTAACTAAATGTTTAAACTTCTAACAGGCTAACTCAACTTACATTCCTTATCCCAAATGATAAAGTTTTAAGATTTGTAATATTGAAATTTTTTACTAAGTTGATTTGCTAATATTTTTGTTTAAGCAAGAAAATATTTACTCAAGCAAAAATAGTTATTTTTCACTTATAAAATTTCCAACTTTGTTTTCATGTGAAAACAACATTGAAAGTCAATTCTAACGACCAAATTTTCGTTTGAGTAAAAACAAATCTTTTTTTTTTTTTTTTCATGTCCCTTCAATGAACTTGAGTATGTATGAATTCCTTCAATGAACTTGAGTATATATGAATGTTTTATAAATGTTAAATGAATATTAGTTTGTTTATTTAATTGATTTGTGAATTATTTTTTATTACATGTATTGTATGAAATTGATCTTATACATTTGTGAATAATGTATGAATTTGTGTACTAAGTATGGACACATATGCTTGAACCAAAATTTGTTAGTTTCATTGACGGTTTAAGAAACATGGACTCAAATATCAAGTGATGAAAAAATTATTATGGAATTTTTGCACATTATGACATATGTAGGTGTACGACCTAAGTTGTGTTGAACTTACCCTCATACATTGACTCTCATATTCACTTATAAATCTAAATATTGGATTAGTCAAATGTTAGTCTATAGTAGAATATACTTAATACAGAAATTTCAGAAGACGTAAATTGATATTTAATATTTTGATCGTTAAGTATATCTGATGTATAGATCCATGTATAGTATGTATAATTGTTCGATTGAAAAATGAACTAGATTATTTATGAATTACTAATCTAATTATTTCTTTTATATGTTAGAATTTTACTTCAATAACATGTTTATTTATATTTATTTATATTATGAACTTCAATGATGGTATTAGTCTACATGTACAAGAACAACATCCAAAGAGAATAAAAGTTCTTATTTTTTATCATTTTTTTTTATAAATATTTGAATTTATACTTATATAATATATAATGTGCTGTGGATTTAGAAGGATATTTTGGAGTGTTACATTATTAAATAAAATAAGCACTAAAATGCATCAATTAATATATATATATATGTATAAAAAAAGTTTAAGTGTTCTATTATTGAAACACTCTTGATCTATATAAGCTAATTAAATAATTAATCATTGCAACTTACCAATATCTCTGCAAAAACACTCTCAACACTATGTTATTATGTGAAGAAAAACTTGAGTATTATTCCAAATGGTAAACATCTATAACTTGAGTATTATCCATTTTGTTATTTGTTGGATATTTGTATAAAATTACCAGTATTTTTTTACATTGTCCATAGATGCCCATAGATATTTTTTTTAAGTTTTGAATAAAATTATTTAAAAAAAAGTCTTTAAAATATGAACTCAGATAAAAAAAAAATCTCAAAGTACAATTTATTTAAATAAATTTGTATACTAAAATATTACGAAAATAAATTTAAATGAGTTGTATAAGTTTGAAAAAATTAATCTTTTTAAAAATAACTTTAATTTCATAGATTTAAATAAAAATGTAAATATATGAAATTAAATTTAAAATAGTTAATATTTTTTCCACATATTTGTAAGGATATCCATTTATTATTTGTTACTAATTTTATCTAGGAATATGTTTATTTTTCATTGGAACAATCCAAATACAAGGGGAATTAAAAATTTATGTTTTGATGAGTTGAGTTTAATTAAAAAATTATGTTTGCCTCTGATTTGAAGTTATTCAAAGATGAGTTAATCATTTGAAAATAAATAGCTAAATAGCAAATTAATACTTTATTTTCATGTATGTTAAATTTATTTTCTATGCATCAGCTAAATTATATCATTGTTATCAAACACAGCTTTAATTTCTAAGAATAATCCAAATATTTTGGAACAGGTAATTAGTAGCAAAATTGGGATGTTTGCTTAAGTCCCACATGGATTAGAATGAGAGTTGAAACTCACAGAAGCTACAATAAATAGAGTTATCAGCCACCGTTCCAAAGTATCTTTGCGCTTGGGGCAATGACGCAGCTAGTGAGGTTCTAACCGAGGCGCGTCTATTGCTGGTTGAAAACTATTTCCAAACCCCCTCTTAGGCCTGGGTTCAGCCTAGGCCTTCGAGAATTTCTGGAAGGGTTCCCTTAGGGGTAAAGCCCTACAATTCATAGTTAAAAAATTGAGATTGGTTTTAAAATCTATAAAACTACATTTCTATAATTAATTGAATGTGTTGTAGGTCTTATACATAGTAAACATTATCAATTCTTCTATGGTTTTTTGTTAGTTTAAGTCAATAAATTCTTTGTTGCTATGTAAATGTTTTTAATTAACCTGATATTTTAAAATTTGTAGATTCTATTGAATTTTCTTTATTAATTTTAATATATTGATTTTGCATTACTTATTTTATTTAGATTTGCCTTTCCCTATCTCCCTCAGTACAATGTTAACAAAACATAGGTATTTCCTTTAATGGGTGATGTGAAGAAGGTTTTTTAGTGTATAACTTCTTATAACTGCAAATTGTTTATTGCCCACTTGACTCACAGGACCAGATTTTTGTTCTTTGATATCACTTTGACAAAATGTACAACTAACAGGGATTTCACAATCAGTTACCCATGAGGCATGTGGATGATGCGGGATTGATTTGACAATTCTCTTTTCCACTCTCCTCTTCACTGTTCTCAGCAAATGACTTCTCAGCAAGCTTACTTTATGACATGGTATTACATATTATAGTTTAGATCCAGCAAAAAGCACTAAACAGATTCAACTGAAATGTAATGCAGCTAATCAGAATGCTTCATCTTTTACTTTTTTCTGGTTTAATTTTCGGAATAGTATGACTATCCCTTGGTTTGGGTGACAATTTTGCAATATATTAACATAAAGAATTTGTTTCCTTCCATTTGTCACTATGGAATCTTTCTTCCTAAGATATAAAATATCTGTCTGAGCCTCTGAAATCTAACCAGTATTATTTTTCAAGAGGATAAAGAAACCAAACAGTCCATGTGTGAAAATAGTATCTTAAATAACTGTCATTCAGTTGTCTTGTCTGGACCTTTATACCAATCAAAGTTGTTGATGATCCAAGGTTGAGTCATCCCACAGAATATTCAAGATTCAGTTCCTTGTTCCCATCCCTTTAAATACCTCTTTGGATTACATGGGACTCATTAACCCAATTGAGCACAACTTGCCTAACAATCTAGTATCTCCATCTGCTTCTAGTCCTTCTAATAAAGCAGAAACCTTTTTTTATTAATCATCAAATATGCAGACCTCATCTCTTCATAACCTAGTTGTTGGGACTCCAATCATCTCAGCTACATATGAACAGCTTCAAAAGTCCTATTTCCTACCACTCAGTGTCATTTCTCAACTACAACTTCAACACAGTAAAATATTCTTTTTATTTACTGACAAAGCTCAAATTTTCAATACTGTATATAGTCTTTCACAAGAGTCTAAAAACTAGTGAGTATCCTTGTAAGCCTTAGATATCTTTCCAAGTGGAACTGATAAGGATTATTACGAAATCCGTGTCTGATTTTCATCTAAGGACTGGTTTTTTGACAATACAACTATTTCTCCTTCCTTCAGTATTTCAATTGAAATGGTTTTACTTGGTGAACTTATCTAATCCTGTTTATCTAACTCCGAAATTGCAGTGAGACTGGGGCAAAAGACTCACATTCTTCAAGAGGACAGAATGGAGAGTGTTTAAGCACTTTTTTAGTGTGAGAGACTGAGAGAGGCTATTGAAAGATTCCAAGTGTTATCTGTCCACCACATCTGGCCCTCTAGCAGGTCTCCTCTCCATCTCTTCAGACAAAGTTGCCTTTTGCAGTGAGAGATCAATGAAAGTTTAGTCTGAAAGCTCACATGTTGAGGATCCATTGTAAGGTTGAAGTAATACATACACAAAACCTCTTCATATTTCTCAGTTTCTCTTCATCCAAGATTTGATGAAGTTCTATTTATATGGCTGTGGACAGGTTGTCATTCCACTGAACAAGATCAAGTGTGTGAACAAAGGTCAAAATGTTCAGAAGCCAACATAAAAGTACATAGAGAAATACAGTCACAATTGACAATTTTGATTTTTGGTTCAAAGGGGTCTTGAAATATCTGGAAACTTTGAAATATCTTGAGCAGACTATTCTTTTAAGCTTGGCTGAGTGGTAAAAACCACTGTTGATGTTGAAGATACCAGAGTTGCTCAGAAACAATTAAAAAATTTGGCAGTTCTTATTGAAGATATTGGATTTTGTCTTCGATAAAACCAACTTCATTGTTTTATCTATTGTGTTGGACACTTCAAATTGGTCTGTGACAGCAAATAGAAGCGTCAATTGAATTGTAGACTTGGTTATTAGCTTATTGCGGATGCTGCAAGTTGTGAATACAACAGTTCATCATTGGTTGTTAATGCCAATTAGTTAAGGAGCAATTTTAGAATATTTTTTGGCTCATTGTTTCTAAATTGATCATGTAAATATTTTTAGAACCTCTTTACAAAATTGTATTCGAACAATCCTACTCATAAATCAATACTCCACTTAGTTTTAGTACCATGATACTTGATTTAAATTTTTATATAAAGGCTTGGTTGAAGTCACTGATCTCACAGCATATGAAACAGGATATACACAGATACACACAAGAATGCCCTTTCTCTACAAATAGAAATATTTTAAACAGACTAAAATAAGTTACAAGTTCCTAATATATCTACAATTGTAATACATTGAAGAAGTAAAACTCCTTAAACTTTCAAAATATTACAATCTTACAAGAAATAGGACAATTCTACATCCTTTTGGATAATTTCCAGTGGAGTCAAGTTTTGTCAAGCAAAAAGAAGTATGCTCTAGAATATGGTATAAAATGTTTCGGGAGTCAATACTAAGAACAATTTAAATACACTTTTCTCTCTTCACCAATAGGGACAAAACCGTAACAAGCTCATAAAAATTATGGATATATTGATAAGTAATAACTTCTTATACATGTAAACCATTTGTAGGGCCCATTTGACAACATGCACAACTGAAACTGGAAAGTACTAGATAATAATGCAAAAAATAATATATGTATATCAGTTGATTGAATTTGATCCTTCTTTCCAAATTCCAAAGCACAAAACATTACTTCCTCCTTAGCAAGTGTCATAGAAACAGTTGAAGAAGATGAGATTGGCAATTCGCTTTTCCCCAACTGTTCCACAGTACATGACTTTCAAAGCCAACATGCGGCTGCAGATCACTTTCCATTTCTGACAAACAACTTCACGTTCCATTTTTGTGTGTTCTTTTACATTATTTAACCCTTACCATAATCACATCCCTATCAGCAAGCTCACTTTATGATATGAACCTGACCCAAGAAAAAAAGCTGATGGCTTCGTTAATGACTGCATGAGATTTAGTTTGGTCTCAAACCACGTGAGAGCATGGATACAATGCTTTTAGCTGCTGATGATATCAATTTCTTCAATGATGATTCAATCACTCTGAAACAAGATAAAGGGATTTAACTATATTCAGAGAATGGTCCCCTTTTTCCCTTGAGAAAAAGCAAGAAAGAGATTCTGTTGATTCTGTTGTCTCCCACATCACATGTTGGCACATGTTCAATCACCTTGCCTAATGCTTACTATTAGATTGATAAATATGATCTCATATAATATAATATGTTACAAATGATAATCTAAAATATTATATGAGATCATATTTATCATCTAATACTTAGGTTGAAGAGTGAACGTGTATCTTACAAGCCATGCAAGTGCCATCTTGAAATTCCACAAAAAAAAGTCTTAACAATATTTTGACACTAAATTTTCATGAATTTGATTCAATCTTCAACTGTGTTAGACAAAGAGGAAAATGTTAATTAAAGTATCTGTTAATTGCAAACAGATGGTATAAATTAGATAGTCACACTGATAAACTTCATCATCTCTGTACTTTTTCCTGACCAATCACAAGAGAATTTGGAGAAGTATGCCATCAGAAAGTTCAAATGCCAACTCATAAAGCTCTGGTGACACATCCTCACATGAGGTGTAACCGAAATTGTTGCAACTAGTGCGTGTAGTCATCATTTACTTTTTCTTGTTTAATTTCCTAACCTGTTTCCAAAACAGTGCTGTTATATATTGGTTTGTGTGATAACATTCGGCAACATGCTATAAGCAAGAATGCTTTTATTTCCTTCCATCAATCACCATGGAGCCTTGCTCTTGAAGGTATATGAACCTTTCTCTAAGCCTCTTAAAAATAATCTTTAACATTCTTTTTTTAACTTTGAAAAGGTTGACTTGCTGTACTACTTTTCTCTAAAAGCAGCCAAACAATCCATGACATCAAAATATTGTCTTCAATAACTTTCCCTTTAAGCTGTCATGCCAATGCTTCTTTATTGATCAATTGGTGATCTAAGGTTGAGTCATCCCACCAAAGGTAAGATTCACCTCCCAGTTTTCATCTCTTTAAATACCTCTTTAGAATGAGGGAACCATCAACCCAAGTGAACATATCTTCCTAAGCAATCTACTAGAACTCCTTTGATAGAGCAGAAAATTTGTTTGCTAATCATCAAACATGCAGACCTCACTTCTTCATAACCTAGTTGTTGGAACTCCAGTCATCTCAGCAACTTATGATCAATTTCAAAAGCCAGTTAACAGATACTTACATGGTCCTGCCACTCAATGCCAACGTTCAACCACAACATCAAAACAAAGTAATTTTTTTTCTTTATTGACAAACATCTAACTTTGACAAGACTTGTTTATATATACTTGAAGTTGTTTAGCTTGGTGAATTTGGATCTGATTCTATTTATATTACTCTGATATTGCAGTGAGACTGAGGACAAATGTATCAGAAACTGTTATGAGAAAATTAAGCTTAGGGGCTCGCATTCTTCGAGTGGGAGGAGTGGAAAACGTGTTTAAGCAGTTTTTTAGTGTGAGAGAAGGAGAGAGGCTTTTGAAAGCTTCTCATTGTTATTTGTCCACCACATCTGGTCCTCTAGCAGGTTTCCTCTTCATCTCCACAGACAAGGTTGCCTTCTGCAGTGAGAGATCAGTGAAAGTCTTTACTCAGACAGGCCAAATGTTGAGGATCCGTTATAAGGTAGGCCTAATTTTCTCACAAGTTAAAATCATCTTTTGCACTTCATCCTCTTTTGGGTAGTTCTCTGACTAACTTCTTCAAAGTAGAAATGCATAAGTTGATTTATCTGTTCCTCTTTATTGGAAGCTTCTTAGGGTTTTCTTAGTTTCTTTCTTAATTTTTTTGTTTTGCCTCCACATAAAACTAAACTTTTTTGGTTGATTCCTTTGTAATTCTCCATTGAGTTATGAGGTTTTGATCAATAAAAGTTTTATCAGTTCGTCTTAAACCAAGATTTGTTGAAGTTCTGAAGTGTATTTGGAAATGTGCAGGTTATGATTCCACTGAACAAGATAAAGTGTGTGAACCAAAGTAAAAATGTTCAGAAGCCAACCCAGAAGTACATAGAGATTGTCACGGAAGACAACTTTGATTTTTGGTTTATGGGTGTCTTGAAATATCAAAAAACTTTCAAATACCTTGAGCAGGCACTTTCTCAAGCTTAGTGAGCTGAGTTGCAAAATCCACTGTTTAAACTCCAAGATTCATGTTGAGATGACAAACAGACACAAAAGATGAAAGCTAAAATATGAATGCTGTCATTGAAAATGCTGTGTAAAAGGGATTTCACTTCATTGTATATAGGGAATGGAAGTGCCACAAAATCTCAAACTGTTAATCCAGGAGTTCACCATTTGGAACATCATTTGTTGCAGAATCCAGCTATCTTGTGTGGTTGCTTTTGGGGAAGGAACACACTTCTCTCTCTTAGAGATATATGTTCAAGTTTGAGGCTCAATTATTACACATTGATTTGTAATGCAAATTTTTTTAGAATGAGTTTCTAGTTCTATTTGTACATAACATCCAAGCTTTTAGTCAAATTTATGTATAACTCTTTAGGAGTTGAATGGTTATGTACATTGATTGTAAGAAATCTTACATTGGCAACCAATTCAAAAAAATTCTATCAGTATAACTTTGCAGGTGCTGACTTTAAATACTATAAATTCCTAAGAACAACACTCAAATGAACTTCATTGGGATTGTGCATGAAACAATTTATACAAGATGTTGAAATTTTTTTCCATAAAACTTTGAAGTAAAAAGTTATTGTGTTGGAATCCCACATCGACTAGAGATTAGGATATTTCATATAAGTGGGTGCAAATCTTACCTCATGAATCAATTTTATGAGGTTGAGTTAGGCTTATAGTTCACTTCTTAACATGGTATCAGAGCCATTTCAAATCTATCCTAGCGAGTGTTTATTAGGTTTCTCCCTATCGGTTCGTTATCGGACTACTCCTAAGATAAGGAGTTGGAATTTAATTTAATAAAAAATCACTTTTTTTAAATATAACAAATTAAGAATAACATTGTATCATATTGTTTTTCTTAAAAAAAGAAGCAAGTATCACTACTACCACGATGAACAAGAAGTCACAATTAATCCTAACACTAACACATTCCTATACTATGAATGTTATATTTTGATAAAATTTGTAAGCATTTCAACTTTCCTACACTGAACACATTAATAAAACTATATGATAACTATTTTATATTGTATTATAAATGACATTTAGTTACCTTTTCAAGCATTATGAACTTGTTACTCAAAGTTGTTTTTAGTAGTAGTTGAATTAATTAAATTATATATAAATAATACTTATTCTTAAAAAATTAAAATAAATAATAATGTAATATTATGAAATAAAATTGTATGGAATATAATACTTATTATATATACACCAATATTAATGATCCAAAAAGGTTTTAAAACAAATTATTTAAAGATAAAGTAAAATAAATTACAAAAATACACGGTCAAAGATATCATAAGCATTACTCAAACAAAAATACAAAGAAGGAACTTCTATATTATAAATAAACATACTACATATATATCACTTTTACATATTAAAATAACATTATCTCAAAATTAAAACTCTATCATAATTTTATCCTTAAAAAACACTTTTGTAAGTTATTAAAAAAGAAATATGTATATAAATTATCATTAGTTTTGATTTCTAAACAATACTACGTGCTTTTATTTCTAAGCGATGTCAGAATATATTGCCAAAAATTCTTCTCTTCTAATATGCAAGACTTTCAAAGCCAACGTGGGTTACACATGCTTTTCATTTCTAACATAAACATTAAACAATTTCATATCCCATAGATCTACCTTTGTTTTTTCTCTTAATCATCCCTTCATTCATAGCCCTGTCAGCAATCTCACTTTATGCATGGATATAGTTTGACCCAACAAAAAGCAGTGATGGCTTCGTTAATGACTGCCCCAGTTTGAAGTTTAGATTGAAACCGCCAAGAGCATGAGTGCAATGTTTTAGACTTTCAGATGGCAATGAGATCAATTTCTTCAATGGTAAGTCAATCACTGATAACATAAAGCATAATCTACATTTGGGGAATGGAATGATCCCTTTTCCCTTACAAAAGAAAGAGATTGTTGTGTTGTCTCCATGTCAGCTTGTAGCACAAGTGCTGTCAGCAGCTTGCATAGTGCCTACTTTGTGGAGAGTATATGCACCCTATGCAATACCCAACTTGGAACTTTTCATAAAGTCTTACACAATATTTTAGCATTACTCTTTTCATTAATTTTGTATCTCAGCCAAATTGTGTTATAGAAAGAAAATATATATCAAAATAGTTCACATACATATATTAGAAAGTGTTCTGTAAGGACACAGTTTAAATACACTTTCTTTTCGATGGAGCTCCAAAGCAGACAACACCTCGGATGTCGTGGTTGATCCTAAAGATGTTTTCTCAACGGACCTGAGATTAGAACATAAAGTATTGTAACTAATTATATTGGTAGGATCCGCACGACCAAGACCAAAATTCGGTACTCGGTCCAAGTCGATCTACACAACCAAAACCATTACACCTAAATAGGGTTAATAAGACTAATCAACGATCAAGTACTAAATCCAGCCCAATAACAAAGGGTCCATGATAATCATATAAATAGACACAAATTCCAAGAATCAAGTACGTCATCATACAATGTTAATAACGTCGAGTGTCGAATACCGAATACTCACTTGAACGTCGGAGTCAGAGTTCCTTTTGCAGGTACCATCTGAACTTGGAGATCACGAAGACGAGAGTTGGAGTAACGAAGAAAGAGCGAGGAGTTTGTTTTGTGAGGAAGGAAGGAAGTGCACACCGACCGACCGAGGAGTAGCTCGAATCATTCTCTTGGTTCCAACCCATTCGAAAAAACTAATCTATATTTCATCAGTCAACTTTTTACAGTTTATGATTTCTTTAAGTGCATGACTCAAATGGTTTATGTGACAACATGCCACTATGCTATAAGCAGGAACACTCTTATTTATTTATTTTGATCAATGACCATGTAGCCTTGCCCCTGAAGATACATAACAGTAATCCTCTTAAAACAACCTTTGAAGGACTTTTGTAGTTTTGAAAATTTTTGATTGAATGCTGATGCACAATGTTTTTACTTTCTAAAAGTAGCCATGCAATCCATGACGTCAAAAACATTATCTGCAAGAACTTTCTTTCAAATTTCCATGCCACTGTCAGTGCGTTGATATCAATCACAACGTGGTTGATGATCCAAGGTTGAGTCATCCCACCAAAAAGAAAATCTTCAAATTTTCACCATCCCTTTAAATATCTCTCTGCAATACAAACAAAGCATCAAACCCAACTGAGCCTAATTTCTATAGCAACCAAGAACTTCAGTTTTTTCAGACCATTTTTCTTCACCTTCTGCTGCTGATTCTTTCAATTCAATAGAAACCATAAAAAATGCAGACTTCACTTCTCCATCAGCTAGTTGTTGGAACTCCAGTAACACATGGTCAGCTTCAAAAGTCTGTTAAAAGATTACCTGGTCCTGCAACTCAATGTCAATATTCACCTACAACATCAAAGCAAAGTAAGTTTTTCTTTTTCTACACACACACAAAATATCCACCTTTGTTCAAATGTGTATGAATATCTCAAATTGTTAACATGGTGATTGGATCTAATTCTATTTATTACTGAAATTGCAGTGAGACTGAGAACAAATATATCTGAAACTGTCAAGAGAAAGTTAAGCTTAGGGGCTAGCATTCTTCGAGTTGGTGGAGTAGAAAAAGTGTTCAAGAAATTTTTTAGCATGGAAGAAGGAGAAAGGCTATTGAAAGTTTCTCAGTGTTATTTGTCCACCACATCTGGTCCTCTAGCTGGTTTCCTATTCATCTCCACCTACAAGGTTGCCTTTTGCAGTGAGAAATCAATGAAAGTCTTCACTCAGAATGGTCACATGTTGAGGATCCGTTATAAGGTCAGTTTAAACCCTAAACCCTATATACATATTTCACATTTGGATAAATTGAATTGAACTTCTCTTATAAGGTCTTATGCACCTCAAGTTTTTTAAGAGTTCTCTCATCCAAGGTTTTGAAATTGGTAACTGCATGAAAGATGAATTTAGAAGACAAGTTTTTTTCATTCTACTTCAAATTTTCTTGTCCTGGAAGTGTCCAAGAATTGTTCAAGTTTTCTGAAAGGTGTATATGTTCATGTACAGGTTGTTATTCCATTGAAGAAAATCAAATCCATGAACCAAACTGAAGATACTCAGAAGCCAAGACAGAAGTACATTGAGATTGTAACAGAAGACAACTTTGAATTCTGGTTGATGGGTGTCTTAAAGTATCAGAAAACTTTCCAATATCTTCAGGAGGCACTTTCTCAGGCTTAACAGGCTAGCAAAATCCACAATTGGAACTCAAAGATTCATTTTGTCTGGACTAACTCAAAGAAACAAACCAAAATTTGGCATTTGTCTCATTGAAGATGTTGAGTTTTATCTCTAATTAAAGAGATTTCACTTCATTGTAAATATCACTCCTTCTTGATGCCACATTTGACCTGCAATCATAGTGAATGGATGTGGTTCATCTCAGTTGAGTTGTAGACTAGACTACCATCATATCACATAGGTTCCACCATTTGGAGCATCATTAAAGAAAACAACACATTTTGATTTAGTTTTAACTTAAGTTGATTCTCGTTGTTTGTATATACATGTGAAATTGTTAAGAAATGAACTTTAAGTCTAACTCAACCTTATAAAATCGGTCTAAGAACAACAAATTCTCGCTAAAATAGATTCTGAATGACTCTGATACCATGTTAAGAAGTTAACTTTAAGTCTAACTCAACCTTACAAAACCGGCAGCTTATAAGGTAAAGTTTGCACTATGTACTATAAAATGTTTTAATCTCTAATCGACGTGTGATCTCCAACACAAATATGGTTACTCCTAAAACCATGTCATATCCTTACTGGTTCTGGTTAAACAAATTTACAAAATTTTGAAGACAAAATAACTTAAATGAACAGATTTTGAAAAGAAAGTTTATAGATAAGTTGAAACCACAGCAATAAAATAAAACAAGTCCGGCATAACTTTATTTTCATCCAACTTTCTTTGTAATTTGTAAAGAAATCATAAATCATTCTTAAAAGCATATGAAAAAGTAGTATTCAAATATTATACATAACTTTATTTTCATCCAACTTTCTTTGTAACTTTTAAAGAAACCATTCATGCATGCACTAAATTTTATTTTATTTTTTAATCGTAATTGTGTTTTCATTCATGACTTCTAACTTTTGAAGTTGAGTATTATTTTTGGTTAGAAGTCATCACTCATAAGATGACTACTGTAACAAAAATCAGAAATAATGTAGGGAAGAAAAACTTCTATTAACAACATTTAAAACTCTTGAATGCAAGCACAATTTCTTCAAACGTTGTAAGAGAAATTCGACAAAAGCAAATTGTTTTAAACAGAATTTATTCATAATTTTTTTTATACTTATTTTGTTAATTTTTATATGAAATTTCACTCTATTTTTAATTTTCCCTGGATATATACTTGATATGTTTTAGAAATCATTTAAAAATAAAATAAAATTGATACTTCATTTGGGTACATACGTCTATTTTTTATGGTACATATCAAAACTTCTAAGCAAGTTAAACAAATAAAATTTTCAAATAGTGGAGAAGATTTTGTTCAATTTAATTTCTTACATGTTGGTTGTATCTTATCTTTTAATTTTGGTAGTTTTGGTAACCTTGATTCTTGTAAAGAAGGATTTGTTATACCCTAGTCAACACAAGCCCTTTTGACAACTTTTCACAAACAATGACTTTGTTAATTTTATCTTGTCATGCTTAATTTTGTTCATTTTTTTAAAATTTTATCATGATGTTTTTTGTAAGATAAAATATGTCCATTTTGTGTATTGATGTATCCTAAAATTATAAGATAAAATCAAGAATGGAGTACCTTAATTAAGATAACTCAAATTAAGGAGGTAAGTTATTTGTCTAGAATTAATTGAAATGGAAGTAAATGTTAAATATATTTTATTAAGAAATTCAATTAAGTCTAACTCAATCTATGCGATCTCCTATTTTAGTAAGAAATGAACTTTAAGTCTAACTCAATCTTATGGAATCTCCAACACATCTTCGTGTGTGGGATAACATATTATGCATTGTTCGATAACGATCAAATAGTGGGTGACCTAATAAGTTCAACAAACTCTTGCTAAGAAAGGCTCGAAAATGACTCTCATACTATTTTAAGAAGTGGACTTTAAATCTAATTTAACCTCATGAAATCGACTTATGAGGTAAGGTTTTCACTCACTCTAAACTCTAGTCGATGTGGGGTCTCCAACCTATTTTATTTTCTCTTTGATAATAAATCTGAAATACCATGTATAAAATGAAAATAATCTATGCATACATATGATTTTTCCTTACCTTAGAATATGATTTTTCCTTACCTTAGAAGGAAAAAATGTGATCCAAGAGATAGAAATTATATCACACTCATAAGGCCATATGTAACAAGTGGATCAAATCAAAGCATGCAGTGGATTGTTCTATAAATTGTTACTGAAAAGGGTCTGTCAGGTACAAAAGTTATTTTTGTGGGCACATGATAAGGGTCTTACAGTATCAATGATAAGATCTTACACTGTCAATGATAACTTCTTATTCATGTAAACCATTACTTTGCAACCACTTCACAACTTGAAGCACATATAATGGTCTTCTTTCTATCAATCACACACCACTTGACAACATGCACAACTTTACACACACAATGAACTGTCACATATCAGAAGCACAAGAATTTAAACAAGATTCTGGTTTAGTAATTTGAATCTTTGCCCTCAAATTTCAGGGCCACAACACAACATTAGTACCTCTTATAAGGTAACAAAAAATGATGTTCTTCTCCCTTTCAAGATACAAAATAGTAAGTCATGACAGAAGGAAGTTCCAGAGTGAGCTTTCCAAGTGGGACATCTGGTGATGTGGGAATGATTTGGCCATTTCCTTTTCCACAAAACATTGAAGTATGTCTTCTCCTATACTGTTTCTAGCACATGATATCCCTTTCTGACCTTAGATACTCCTCCTTTCCTTCCATATATCTGACCTAAATGATTTGTCTATGTCATGTACCACAGCCATGTCTTCTTTTTCTTTAGAATTCAACATGGCACTGACACCTAGCCAACTCACTTTTATGAGATAGTCCCTTCATCCACTAATAAATAGGAGTGGCAATGTGGGACAGGTCATGCAGGCCGGCTCGCGACTCGCTACCCGATACTAAAAAACATGAGATGGATTTACTAATCTAATTTACTGACTCGCTCGGCATAACCCGCAACACGCATGAACTAACAGCGGAACAGACCAATGAAATGAGTCTGCACTCTTTATGCGGAGCGGATCAAACCGACTTACATTTTGCGAGCTAAACGCGGATCAACCCACGTTATTACCCCTACTAATAAAGCACAGTAACCTCTTTCATTAGTGCATAGTGCTTATGCATTTTATTAGTTAAACTTTACTCATTTGAAAATGATTTTTCCCCCTCTCTCTTTACTCATGCATATATGATATGACTTGAAAAGTTAGAAGAACCCATCTGATTTTGATAGTTGTGATCTTCATTCCAGGAAAAACCTTGCTGAAATTAATTTTCAACACCATCTCAGACATAAAATATGCACCTTAAATTGATGCTGGTTCTCACGTTCAAGACTTAAAAAAAAATATTATTGAAGACAGTGTGTGAGGTGCAAAGTTTTCCTCTCTTCACTTTATCTAATAATAGTAAAACTTAGAGAGGTCTTGCATCAGAAAGGCAAAATTCCAGCTCAGAAAGCTTGAATGACACCTTTACATTTGCATTTTTGAATAAAATAAAGTGGCAATTGACATGTTTTGTCATCATGCACGTGGACTGTCTCAACAAACCAAAATGTTTTATTTTCTTCCTCCCATTTTCAAAAGGGTGTCATTTTCTAAAGGCTAAACAGTTGGTAGTTGTTATTTTTTCCCCAATGATTCAGCAAAAATTTCTCCATGGTTTAATTTTAAACTCTTTAGTTTCTTTTTATGGGTACATGGATTTTGCTCTTATTATCTTGAAAAATATAAATTGACAATCTGTTCCACTTTACAACCTTTAATTGATGATATAAAAAAATGGTATTTTTGTCATTTCACATAAAATTAGACAAAGAAATAAGATTTTATACTCGAACAAAGTTGTCAATGTATCATTTTTCTATTCTCTTTCTCCAATTTTGATACACAAAATTTTCAGCCAGAAATAGTAAACATGACAGAAATAGTAAACATGACAGCATTATAACTGTAAATATATGAAACAAGAACAACAAGTTCTGTCTATAAACCGTAGAAAAATCACAGGTGTACTTTTGAAATACATAGACATAATGCAAACCAATGGCCAACCTAGATTTGATCAACATCCAAATGTGGTAAAAGCTAAAAGGAAATACTTGAACTATTGTCTCAATATATGCAGTAAAAGGTTTCAAGTTTTTTATATACATTGAAATTCAACAGAATCAATACAGAGGGATACTTTGAATATCACAGAGTTGCCTTTAATTCTTTAATCAATAAACACATCTTTCTTTTCATTATCTTTTCTTCTTTCTGGGGGCAACCGAACATGCAAATCTTCAAATTTTGAATTACTTTTTTCATTCTAGTCTTCATGATGATCCATATCTGACTCATCCTGCAAAAAGTTAGGAGTCAACTTGTTTCCTTTTGGCCATTATATATACCCTTGTAAACTACAAGGATTCATCAACCAAAGTTGTTAAGAGCTCTTCAATATCATTCACAAGCTACTAATTGCTCAAGAAGAATATTGAACTCCCAAAAGATAACAGCAAAAATGAAGGCCTCATTAGCTAATGGAATTTCTGTTACCTCAACATACCATGCTGGGAAGTCATCAAAGAGATATTATTTGCCTGATGCTCGTGGAAAGTACATCAAATCCATCACAAAACCAAAGCAGAGTAGAACACATCACAAATCTGGATTCTTACAAAGAGTCAGAGATCATGGTACATAATCCTTAAAAGCTTATGTTCAATTTTCATTTTTGGTTAATTGCACAACATAGAACAAGCACCGTTTCATGTTTGGCACAGAATTTTAAGACACAGCAAACATTTCTGTCATGTTTTTTGTGATACATAATTTGACATGAAGGGAAAACAAAACATGGCTCTTACTGATGGCTTAAACTTGTTGTAACAGCAGTGAGGCTTGGACCAAAGATAACAGATACAGTGAAAGGGAAATTGAGTATGGGAGCCAGAATTCTTCAGGTTGGTGGAGTAGAGAAAGTCTTCATGCAACTGTTTAGTGTTGGAGAAGGAGAGAAGCTATTGAAAGCATCACAATGCTACTTATCTACCACATCCGGTCCTATAGCTGGCCTTCTCTTCATATCCACTGATAAAGTTGCATTTTGCAGTGACAGATCCATCAAAGTCTCTTCCCCAAATGGAGAAGATACCAGAGTCCATTATAAGGTGACATTCTTAATCAATTTTTCTTTATAGGGTCTATTATATATGTTAATCTATGAAGCTCAGACACTCCTCTTAAATGGCATGTCCGTGTCAGACACATGTATTCGGACACGTGTATTGGACACTCGCACGACACGTATCGGTGAAGTGTCCAATTCAAAAAATATTTATTAACACAATTTTGAAAAGAAAAAAATACATTAATTTTCTAAAATATCAAACTTATTGTATAAATTTTTATTATGATTATAAAAATAAAGAACAAGTCATTTTGAATCGGTCGAGAACAACATCTTTTTACTAAAAACAAAACTGATACATACTTAGTGTACATAAATCTTTATTGTCAATTTATATAATTTATAATTATATAATATATAGATTCGTGTCTATGTATTATACTTATCTATCTCTGTGTCAGTTATATAGATACTAATGCTTTCTAGCTATCTGCTTAATCTTTCTTCATACTTTTGCTGATATTGTGATTTCAGGTCTCCATTCCCCTTAAAAAGATAAAGTCTGTGAACAAAAGTCAGAATGTGGAGAAGCCTTCACAGAAGTACATAGAAATAGTTACAGTGGATGATTTTGATTTCTGGTTCATGGGTTTCTTCCATTATCAGAAAGCTCTCAAATGTCTTCAGCAGGCTGTTCCTCAATCTTAGAGGAAAATACTGTATGAGTAAAATTGTTTGTCCCCTCTGCTTCTTCACCTATTGTGTAGTTGCAAAGGTTCTAAAAAATGTACAAATATTTGACATAATTTTGTTAATGATATATTATTATGAAAAAAAACTAGTGGTTTTTTAAATTTTTTGGTTGCATTGTTCAACACACAAAGTTAGTTCCTTGAAGTTTTAAGATCAAACTTCATAAAACTAAACATTGAGCGTTTTCTGGCAAAATCTGCAAGGATATTCAACAACCAAATGATAGCCGGTCGGTGCTTAACAAGACCCTGTTCAATATGCTATAGACGGTTGAAATTGTACTTAGAATAACTACAACATAGATATTTTATTTAATTTGATTTTACATTTTTTATAGTTCAGGAAGATCCGATCATAATTTACCAATACCTAAAATATGGGATATTATGATATGTAGTTACTTTCCAACTCTATGAAATGAGCAAATCAATAAAAACATAAATTAGTCTCCTCAATTATATTTTACATTTTCTTCTTCTTTTAATTTATTGAGTGTTATTTCAACAAGAAATTAGTATCAAGTGCCTTTATATGAGTTGAGAGATACATACATCATGAGTTCACTATCAATTTTTTATGATGAGAAATATGAGTTATGGGCTGCAAGCATGATGGTCATCTTGAAGCATTGGATTTTGAGAGACAATAGAAGAAGATTATGATGTTTTTGAGTTTCTTGAAAATACAATTGTGGCCCAAATGAAATATCCTAAAGAGAGGAGGACAAAAAAACAAAATTATCATTTTTCTTCTATAACAAAGATTATTTTTACAAGAATTATGAATTTTAAATTTGTTAAAGAGATATGCTATATTTTAAGAAAGAATATTCTGATTATGAAAGAATCAGAGGGATGTAAGTGCTTAACTTAGCTAGATAATTCGAGATGTAAAGCATGAAAGAGACAAAAACAATTAAAATCTATGTTGATCGGTTGATGAGTATAGCAAATAAAGTTTAACTTATCATGAAGCCCTTTCCTGGTGAAAAAATTGTTCACAAAATTCTGGCAAAAAAAGAGAGTTAAAAATATCAGTTTTGGAGGAGGCAAATGACCAGTCAACTATCACCTTAAGAGAATTGGTAAATGTTTTACAAGCTCAAGAGTAAAGAAGAATGATGAGACAATGGGAGATTGTATAGTGTGTTTTTCATATAAAAGCACAAAATTCTAAAGGTGGCAAAAACAAGAATAATAATAAATGAAAGAAAAAAGACTCCAACAATTAACAAGGTGAGAACTTTCTTCCTTATCCACATTGCAAAAAGACAAATCTTCCAAAAGAAAAATATTGGTGGAGTACAGATGTCAAGTGTAAAAAATGTGATGATTTGGGACATGTAGAGGCAAATCAACAAGTCTAAATTTGAAGAGGCAAATGTGATTTTGGAGGAGGAAAAAGACGAGCAACTCTTTGTTGCAACATGTTTTTTTTTATAACCAACACTTCTAATAATTCATGGTTAATAGACAACAAATGCACAAATCATATGACCAACAACGAGAAGTCTTTTAAAAAGTTTGACAAAACTATCATTTCCAAAATAAAAATTTTAAATAGTGATTTCATCTTAGTGAAAGAGGTCAGCAAATATTGAGACAAAGAAAAAATTTGTTAAATTTGTGTTCAAAACAACTTAAACATAAATATTTTACTCAATTTGATTTTATATTAAGTTATTTAGATTTTTTTTTGTTGTTCAAGATCTTGTCATAATTTACTAATATTTATAATATAGGATATTATGATATGCAATTACTTCCAATTTTCTCCAATCATATTTTACATCTTCTTCTTTTTCTTTTAATTTATTAAGTATTATTTCAACAACCTAAACCAAAACTAATCGGATGTATTCATTTAATCAAACATTATCCAATTAATCTCTTCTATTATGTTACAAATTTAATATGGGGCTAGACATTTCAACAATTAATCTTGACAATTCAACTAATAAAAAAGACAGCAAGTTTATGGTTAATTACTGAAGAATAATGTATTGGTAAAAATACTTATAAGATAGTTACAAATTTTACCAAAAATAAATTATTAGAAATGTTTGACTAGAGTTTTTCTTGTAAAAGCTACCAACGTGAAAGTTTTAATTTGGTGTATTAATAGAATTAGCCACTGATTTAGAAGTTTGAAAGTAGAAAAATAAATCTAATATTAACCTTGTTAATTCTTTAAAAATATTTGAATTTACCATGAAATATGCTTTACCCGATAATAATAAATTTATTGATTTTTTTTATTATATACATACATACAAATATATGTAAGCATTCCATTTTACATGCTTCATTGATTAATTTTATCAAATATTTTCAGTTGTATAAGTCAACTCATTCTTTTTTAGTTTTTAGTTCTCAACTTGTTAACACCTATTATTATGGTTATTATTATTTAACTTTACAACTAATCATGACTTCCTAAAAAAACTAAATTATGACATAATTGAGTCATAACCTGCATTGCAGCATGGAAAAGGCTGAATTTTCTTCTTGACACCTTGTGAAAGCTTTTTTTTCAAATTGTTTAACTTACTAAATTAAATTAAAATAGTATTAAATATTTTTCATATAAGATTAGTGTTACACTATTTAATATGATATAATTTTCTTAATTACACTAGATTAAAATATAGTTTCTCATTATTTAGAAGTCGAGATTACAGCACCGCGGGAGTTCAGCGATGGACTGGACCAAGCAGTCAAGGCACTGAGGCCCAGTCAAATCAGGGGTGCACTGCGCAAGCCCAAATATGACTTCCTCATTTGGGCCCGTCGCAGTTGACACCGCGTATTTTCGACAACAGGCAACCGACGCTGCCGTGTCTCTGAGACCATCCAGAAGCTTCTTCACCACTCGATTGAACTGGTCATTATTTAGAAGTCGAGGTAAATAACAGTTTAAATATATTTTCATTGAAATATTTTTTAAAAAATAAAATTATGATGGAATATCAATTTTCAAAATAAACAATACTTTGAATGATGATTGATCCGAACAATATTTTTTTTTTTAACTTCAGATAGAAACACCAGTGATCTTCTATACATTTGTTTTTCTTGAGATAAATTAAAGTACCCTTCAATTTTTTTTAAAATATATAACATGGATGGAGCTTTATCTTTTTGAAAAGGTGGATTTTTTCCATGGTGGGGGCAAAAAGATGATGAGGAAATGATTTGGCATTCTCTTCTTTCTCAACCAAAAAAGTATCTTACCTTACATTTCCCACCACATGATATTCTTAGCCGACCTAATATATAATATGGTTCCTTAGCTAACAAGTTCATTAAGAAATAAGAACACAACTTCACCTTTATGTTTCCTTAGTTTCTCATGATTTCATTTCACCTTTTTAAAGATTTCACTTCTATTTTTCAGTGATGGAATTCAGACCACATGCTTTGGCCTTTCATCTAAATCATCAACCATCTTCTTCTAAAGAAAATAGCATATTTTAATTATTATTTTTCTCTTATTCACTTTTAAAGAGTCATGAGAATGTATTAGTATTGAGCAATAATAAGAATATAAAGACTTAATTAAGTTTTAAATTTGAATTTTTTATTGAAATTTTTTGTTATATTGATTTTTGTTGTTAATGGATCTGTCTCCTCCTTTTTGACTGATGAATAATTTTTTTAAGAGACTCAATTGAAAATACACAAATTTATTAAACACTTAAAACTTAATTAAGTCAAAGAGAACTAGATTATTGAGATTCTAAGTACACAATCTTGTATTAAAATATTTTAATTAACGGTTAAAATTTTGTAAATGTATTAATTAATTTTGTTGAGATTAGTCTGGGCTAAGATCACCTATAAACTAAACTGTGGGATTTTAAATGTTAAATGGTTAAGCTTTAGTGAATGACTATTTGAAGTAAAAATAACTTGTTCATAAAGAAGCATAAATTAGAAGTCATTTTATAGTGAAATTAGAATCAAAATTTATACTTGTAATTCCAAATTGATTTTTGTTAGAATTATATATTCAATGGATGCTAAAAATAGTAGTAGCAGAAATGAGTGGAGGGGACAAAAGGGTGGTAGCAACTATGATTGCGATATGGTTATAACAGCAACAATTATCATGTTACAAAGAGGACCTCAGAATATTCAGCGTGATAAATTATAAAGCTGAATGACAAACTAAAACACCAAGAGGAAGAAAAGGACATCATGCATCATGCATCAAGATGATGATGCTATAAACAAAACAATCAGAAGTCGAATTCAATAACAGTTTATATACTTCTTTCTCTTCCAATCTATTGAAGTCTCTTTTAAAGACAAAATCGTAATGAAACACCGATTTCTAAAACGGACAAGTCAAGTTCAATACCAGTTTATATACTTTTTTCTCTTCCAACCTATTGAAGTGTCTTTTAAAGATAAAATCGTAATGGAACACCGATTTCTAAAACGGACAATACTTCGAATGTTGTATTATCCGTACTAATTTGGACCCATCAACATGAGAATCTAACACATATCTATATATATGTTGACTAACATCAAGCTAAAATACATATTTAATAGCATTTATTATCTTTAACTACCAAATATCAAATATTAACTTAGCGTTGGAGGATCTTTTACAAGTACCATCCATTCACTCGTGGAAGACCACATATGCTTTATGTGGACAATTTTGAACGTATAGGAGCCCGCCAAAATATTGATATTTATCATCCAAATAAAAAATAAACATAATCAAGTACTCATAAATTTAATAATCTTGTTCCAACAAATTTAACATCATCTCATTTTCGCTAATTGCAAATGCGTTCCATACAAACAAGCAAATGCATCCCACACAAACATTCCCACAACACAATGTTGCAAATTACAATGACTAGCTTCCCACTTCCCACCCTTTTCAGTTTTGGGAAATATTACCAAAGACCAACAACCGAAGGTTTGCTACCGTGAGATGCTACGTTTTTTGCCAATGGAAGCAACAGCAACTTTTATACAACAACAAATTCACAATAAATAACAGACAACTAAGTTTGCCAAAGCTAATTATAATTTTATCTAAACCTATTCAATCAAACATAGTCATTTATTTCATTCGAAAATCTTCCCAAGACAGAAAAGAAAACCATCTGCCATTGAGAATAAAATGTAGAAGAAATGCAGCAAAGGCTTCACAATCAATCCATGATTTCTCAAGTCAACCTAAAACTTACAATTACTGTGAAAATATAAACAAGGTTAACGTAGCATGAGCTTGCATTCACAGAACATCCAGCAGTGGAACATGTTTAGACAATTGGTTGACTGAATAGAGAAGAACAATGCCTATGTATGTCACAGTTAGAAGATGACAAACTATTTAAGAGAATCGAAGAAGAAGTCATTAACCAAATCAAACACTGTGGATGAGTCGCAAAGGAACAAAAAGTATGGTAGAAACAGTTTCAAACCTCTCCTTTTCCACAATGCAGAGACAATATCCGGTCTAGAGTGCTTATTCAGAGCCCTGCCCGTTCCTTTTTGGTAATACAAAGAATAATTAAAGATACTGTTTAACCGTTTTTAGACATCACTCCATCCTATAAAAATGGAAAATAATATCCTGAACCACCAAATTGACACTGCTACATGTTGATATTCTCAACCAAAGTGGTACAAACTTGTTTATAAAATCATTATCCTGTTTCATCTAGTATGTTTTCCTGCCTATCAAATCATGTTCCAGTTTCTCATTCTAGCTTACTTACTACAGCAGAAACAATTATGAAATCCGATACTCACAAAAACATTCTAATCAAATTACTCGAGAAATTAAATGAAAGTGTTAGTTTTATCTTCAAGCTACCAGCTTGATTCTCATGAGTAATTCTATGGAGGTAAATTTTTTTCTGAAACCTCCCTTAAGGGATAAGTGATATTCTTAGCCTCTTTATGTTGCTCACACAACGGACATTAGACTGTTGTTATAAAGCTGCTTCCATTGCTGAAATGAACAGTGACAAAGAAAAACTTATGGATGCTACCTTAAGCTCTGTTCTGCACTCTTCCTTTCTTTCCCTCTCCCAAGTCCTAAACAACATATCGTCTTCTACGAAAACAAGAAGATAATTAATCTCAAGAAAAAAGCAAAATCTGAACCCTTGATCAAGTCCACCAAATCCACGGGGTTATGTATACTTATTCCAGAAAAAAGAAGAACCAAAAAGGAAGATGCATAACAGGGAAAAAGAACAAATTCCGTTGAGGCAGTGTGATCTGATCACATTGATTCAAATATGTTATATACAAGTATCTTAGCATCGAGGGCTAAGAAGGCAACTACATAATAAAAGCTTCAAATAAATAATAACATGGCGCAAGCTTTGATGAAAATCCACTAATACCAAAAAAGAAGAAATTCAGAAACCAGGAAATATATTACACAAATGGCAGGAGAGAAGGGAGCAGAGGAAAACGGAACGGAACATACCCAGCGGAATCAAACAATGGTCCTTCCACCTCCACCGGAACTCGAAGCTCCGTTGGAATTCGAAGAAGCAGCGTTGACCACTCTCTCTTCCTCATATTCCTTATCATCGGTTGGAAGCTCGAACCTGCAAACAGGGCAAGAATTTCTAGAGCTCAACCAAGGAACAATGCAATCTCCATGATACTTATGCCCGCACGGTAACCTCTTCGCGGCGTCTCCAACACCCAGCAAATCCTTACATATAGCGCACACCACAGTTTCGCTCTCCGACGCAATCTTCACCGTCGGCAAGGCTTCCACCGCCGACTTCGACGCCGGCGGCGCTCCTCTCCTGCTTCCGCCGTCGGTCTCAGCAAGCGTCTGCAGCAACGCCTCGTACTCCGCCGCGTCGACGTAATCCTCCGGATTCCCGACGTAGCGGTCAGATTCCGGAACGCGGAGGCGGAACTCGATGGAATTGTCCTCCAGGCCCATGAGAATCTCGGCCCAATCCAAGATCCGGTTCCGCATGCTCCTCGTGCGCGTCGCCAAATCCCTAATCCGAAGCCGAAGCAGCTCGCGCCTTCTCCTTCTCAGATCCTCGTCATCTCCGTGCGGATCCTCGTTGCCATAGCGATCATCCGCCTCCTCGTGCTCCTCGAACTCCTCGTCGCCGTTATCGTCATCGTTCTCGATTTCGTTCTCCTCGTCGTTGTCCCAGCCTCCGAGCTCGATCCTGAGGAAATCGTTCTCCGGAGAACGGTTCGGCGGCGGCGGAGGCGACGCGTCATCGTCACGCGCAGATTGCGCGATTAGGCGAAGTACCTGGAGGAACTGCGAGCCAAAGTAGGGGTCATCAGAGGACGCGGAGGGGGTGCGCGAGCGCGAGGGCGTGGGGATGGATTCCACGAAGCCGTTTTTGCACTCGCCGCAAACGACGTCGGGGAGATTGGCGAGCGTTTCGACGGAAACGCGCTTATCGCAGTGGTAGCACCAGTATGGCGGCGGAGGTACGTCGGCGGCTTGAGGCGGTGTCTGAGACGGTGGTGCTTCCGACATGGTACGGCGGAGATGGAAGAAGCGGAGATAAACGAAAATGGCAGGGTTTGTTTTGAAGGTATAATAAATCGATAATAATAATAATAATAATAGTAATAATAAGAATAATAAAAAACAATAATAATAATAATAGTTGCCTAGTAACAGTCTTTTGGTAAAGGATCTTTCTCATTTTGTTATTTTGGTTTTTGTGTTAATTAGATAAACAGTAACCAAATGTGTCACAATCTATTCAACTTTTCTTTCTAATCCCACCTCCTATTACTGCTAACTATCATTCACTTTCTCCACCATTCTTTTTTAATATAATATACATAATTATAATTAAAAACAGAACATTCTAGATTATTAGCTTCACCAAAAAACTAAACCATTTGCATATCCCAAATGGGAAATTTTTTAAGATTAATCTAAATAGTCATCCACATTTCTCTTCTCTCCTTTTTATAACTACTAACTTATTAACATTATCGATTTCATATCGATTGAACAGTCGAATGCAAAAGATAATCTGATATTTAAGTTAGAATTCGTATCGATTAAAGTAGTCGAACACAAGATAATCTGATGTTTAAGTTAGAATTCAGTATATAATAGATGAAATAATAAATATATGTTTAATGCGTACCTTCGATATTAAATCTAAATTAAGGTGAGTTATCAAATTAATCTAAAAATTAAGTGAACATGTAATTATATTTATCATATTATATAGAAGAATACTTGTTGAGTCTAAGAGTCATATCGGTCATGTTACTAGAGAGATATAAAGTGAATTATCAATTATCCTGATTGAAGAATCTGAGTGTATAATACAAAAACTACAATGGGAAGGTCCAATGAACCTCCCTATAACATAACACCTTTGCTTCTCCCTGCACTATCTTTGTAATAGTTTAACAGGAAAAATTACATAAACTTATTGGCAGGAAATCAAGGTAAGAAATGTTTCATTTATTTCCTCAATTCTCTCATAATAGTCTAATAATGATCTCATAAAAACCATCATGCATGTCAATGATCTTCATATTGCAATTCCTTGGACAGATTCGTTGGAGTTTACTTTCAATAACTCGGAAAAAAAAACCCTCTTTCCAAGCACTTCGACCACCAATGTATTCGCCCATGGTTGAGACCAGACACATACTCACTCTGTGAAGATCAGAATAACGACCCTCCTTCGTCTTTCAAAAACTAATTGAAGTATGCTTATTGCTTTCCACGTCCTTAACTCTTTTTCTCACTACGTTGATGGAGATCCTCCTCTTCTTGACTTGAAACACCAGTTTCCTTACCACCAAAAACC
The DNA here is from genome assembly GCF_051622355.1 of Phaseolus vulgaris. Taxonomy (NCBI): domain Eukaryota; kingdom Viridiplantae; phylum Streptophyta; class Magnoliopsida; order Fabales; family Fabaceae; genus Phaseolus; species Phaseolus vulgaris. Next base: position 1,349,591 of record NC_143504.1, read on the forward strand.
CAGCATTACTCACCATTTTCTTTGATGCTGATTGCATAATCTTTTATTCCCATAAATTAAATCTACCAATAACAAGTTATCAAGAGGTAGATTACAGATACCAAAAAAAGAGAGGTAGATTACAGAGGAGAAATTCAAACTCACAATAGTTGTAGAACTCCCAGAAGCCGCAATTCTTCAGATTTAGACTATCAGCACCATCCATTTAGTACACTAGTTTCTAACACAACGTTTTTTTTCTAACATCACAGATCCTCTGCGTCTGCAACACAGTTAACCTGTAAGGCATTGAAATGACTTACTAAACATTCAAAATGTTTGATTCAGTTCATCCAATAGTCTATAATTGGATCTTTAGAACGCCATTACACTAAATCTCACTCTTGATACTTCGGTCGAATTGCATACCCACTAGTAGAACATATAGATAGTTTGCATGAAGGTTTAAAGTTTAAGCTTTATTGTTGCCTGTTATGAAAAACAACACTTTTAAACTTTTTTTCTTGATTTCATAAAAATATCGAATTGTACTAATTGTAATACACAAAAATGGGGGTTTTATGCTCATATTCAGTGTCAATCAAGTGAAAAGAGCAAATTTCTAGAAGGCAGGATAAGGGAAAATACAATAACACAAAAATAATTGTTCCAGTCAAATTTACAACCGAGCTGATTAATAAAATATGATACATCAGATACCATTTTAGTGCACTTACATTATACACGGGTTGCACTAGAGAACTAGCATCATCAGAACAGATCACATTCTCATCAAATTTACACTCCTTATCAATAAAGTTTACAAATGAAGATCTGACGACGAAACCAATCTTTTAAAATTATCATGGTATTAAAGAAGCACAACAGGCTCACTGATGCTACCATTAAAATTAACCTTGCAGGATTCGGGGAAATGGAAATCAGCCCCGTCGAGACCAGCCTTCGTAATGTAAGGGCATGACCTCACGTCCAAGTATTGCAGAGAACTGCATTTACCCACAATAATGCCTATACCTGTCACCGTGATCTTTGGACAATTACTAACCTTCAAAATCTTCAAACTCAAAGCAGACTCCTCACTGCTTACAAACTGAAAAGAAGCATCAGTCAACTCTTCACAGCAACCAATGTCCAGTGCCTCAAGGTTTCTGCATTGACTCAAAACACAGCTCAATGAAGAATCAGAAATGTTTAGACACCAATCCATCCTTAAATTTTTAAGGCTGCTTCCACAAGCAGTGGCCAACGACTTTATCGCTTCGGAAGAGACATCCCGGCAACCACCAATGATTAAAGTCTCCAGATTACCACAGCATTCGGCCAGGGATAATATGGTTTCATCCCCAATTTTGTAGCAATCTAACAGTTTCAGTGTCTTGAGAGAAGATGAAAAAGCCCTGCAAATACTAGAAACCCCAACGTCACTGACATTACTGCATTTATTGATGTCTAGAAACCTGATCCGATGACAGCCACTTGCAAGGTATATCAGTCCATTGTCAGTGATACTTGTGCACCCTTGCAATCCCAACTCCTCTAAGCTACGACAGTTTTTGGAGAGAGCTTCTAATACACCATCAGTAACAAATCTACAACCAGCCATATGTAACATCCGCAGGTCAGAACAGCCTTTGGCAACAGCTGATAATCCCTTGTCGGTCAGCTTTCTACAGTAAGACACATCCAACGACTGCAATAAGGTAAGACCTTCACCAATAGCCTTCATTCCAGCATCTGTAATTCCTGCATATTACACAATACCCTGTTAATCATAAAACTTGAACTCTCCAAATAAAAAACACTAAGTGATAGTCCTTAACAAAGTTCTAAAGAACAGTCCACACTCCACAACTGAGATTTCGACAACAACAAAATCCGCACTTGTAGTGATATAAAACATGTGTCCTTAATCACCACTCAGATTAGATAACATGACTGTACCAAGACCCAGCATTTCTTGGGTATTAAGCACATTAACGTCAAAGGCTCCACAATAATTACATAAATAAGCACAGATCCCTGAAAGATCAGGCAGGTATCCACGGTAATTACTTAAATAAGCACATATCAAAAAAATCAGTTTTACAATCATCTAATACTAAATACTGAGTGAGTGTGAGTGTCGAAGTATAACTTGAACATCCGAGTGAATTTTGCAAGTACCATCGAATCCAGAGCTCACGAAGACGAGGAGTGGGAGGGCGTGAGCGAGAGCGTTCCCCTAAAAATAAGGAGGTGAGTGCACACCGACCGAAAAATGATTCAAATCGTTATCTTAATTACATTCCGTTAAAAAACAATAACATTTTTAATGACAAAATAACCACAAAAATTGAAAAGATGAAAAACCTTTGTTTTAGTCATCTGTCCATGGAAGTTAAATTTAGCAGAATAATATACGAGGATGCACAGAAAAACACTCAACAGTGGTAGTAGATCGGAGTAGAGAAAATCAGGATTCGGAAGCCAAATCAGAGAAAAGCGAGAAAGAAGAGAGAAAAAAGGAACCTTTGCAATTGTGCAAATTGAGGATTTTCAAGCAAGTGAAGCCATTGGCGATGACGGCGAGGTCGGAATCGGTGACGCCGGGGAAAAAGGAACGGGAAACGGACTGAGCGAGGTCCAATTCGTGCAAGCGCGTGAACCTATCGGCCATTTTTCGGAGCATGTGGGGACCGGCGCGTGCGGCGAGCTTCTTCCTTTCAGTGCTCTGCAGGCGAAGCCATCGCTTGCAGACCAAACCGAAGGTTTCCTTGTCCTTCTCAGACTCCACCCGGCTGAGGATGGAACGCAGCTCATCGTCCCTTAGGACGTCGTTTATGCAGAGCTCCGATCCCGATACGGCGTGGCCATGGATTGAATTGGAAGCCATTGACGCAGAGGAAACCCTAAGAAAAGGGCTTTGGGAATGAGGTGAGAAGAGAGTGTCCAGTGAAATAAAAGAGAAGCCATCATCATCATTTTTCTCAATTACCATGCCTACTAACAATAATAATAATAAATTCCAGATAAAAAAATGGGATATCAATTTACTTTAGATTAAAGTTGGAAAAATAGTTGTATATGTATAGTTAACATAACACTTAACCAAATTGATAATGAAATTAGAAAAATAACAAAATAAAACTTATTATATTAATACTTTTTTATTGTATTAAAGAAATCTTCCACTTGTTATACTTAAAATATAATTTACCCAAAATAAATGATAAATTAAATAAATTAATGTTGAATTTTTTAAATGTTAGAAAGTTATTAAACAAAGAGTTTAATAGTTATGAAACAAATGTGTAAAATAATTGTATATTAATTGATTTTGATAAAAATTTAAGATGATTATTGTAAAACCAACTTACTTCTCATACGTGAATAATTATGATTATAAAACGATTATAGTAGTTTTTTCCTTAAATGAACACTACTTATGAGACTAAAAATATACTCATTAATATAATGATTTTTTTTAAAAAGATATATATAATTTAGAATAAATCTAATCCTACCAATTAAGTTAACTAATTATTTTAATACAAATAAAAATAATGTTAATGTATAACTGCTCAAAAGTTTAAATGACATCCAGAGCATTTTTTTTTCTACTTGTTTATAAATCTTAGTTAGTTATTAATTATTTTCTAAATTTTAATTAATATGATTTAATCTTTAAAATTACTAATACTTTTAATTTATCTTTAAAAAAAATTCTCAATTATTTTCAAGTATTCAAGTTTCTCAACTATTTATTATTAACCTCATTATTTAATATTTAATATTTTATCATATTATATTATATAATCATTTATATGTTTAATGGATGACATGTAAAGTCACGAAAATGGCTCAAAAAATCACAACAATTCACAAATTCAAGACATGGATGTTAGTGAGCACATGTTCACCTTCATCATAATATTTACTCTCATTTTAGATCACTTTCATCTAAACCAAATCAATTCTCATCTTCTTTTCTTTACTTCTATTTTTTCTTTCCCATGATCTTTAGGACACCATGCACCATGAAAAGGTAAAAGAAAAACTAAAGGAGAAAGTTGCAATCTCTTTCATTTGCACAATCAAATCAATATATCAATGAATGTGAGGGACCAATTGTGTAATGTGTTTCATTCACACTATCATATATAACAATGAATGAATCAAATATAATCAATCTATGAGGTGGTTGGCCTTTGATATAGTCCTAACCCCACCCATCAAAGGAATGGTTGCTTTCAAAAATCAAAAGAAATGAACTATTTGGTGTATGAGTAAGGCAATTAGTGAGATTTACAATGGCTAAGAACACTCTCCTCCAAAAACTGACTGAGTTGAGATGTATATAGTTTTGGATCATTCCTGAAGTGGTCAACATGGGGTGAGGACACAAAATTGCATGCCCTCACATCATGTCCATCCCTACGCTGAGCCTCTACAAATGATTCCACATAATCAGCAGGAATAACTGTGTCAGCAGAGCTATACAGGTATAACTGTGGACAACTTGGTTGTTTTGATGATAACATGCTCATAACATCAGAGAGCCTCCTGCATTTCAACAAAATCATTATGGTTAGGAGCAAAGTTATCATATAGGAATTTAACCCGGTTGAAGATTCTACATCGACTAGAGATTATGATATTTCATATTCTTTACAGGTGGGTGCAAACCTCACCTTATAAACCGGTTTTATGAGGTTGAGTTAGGCATAAAGTTCACTTCTTAACAAAATCGAATGATTAATTCATATCATTATGTAAACAAATCTTGAATCTTTATATATTTGATTGTGAATCAACACCAGAAAGACCATAATGTTTCTATATGAAATGTTCTGCTATTCCAAAAAAATCACATACATACAACTTTCCAGCAGTGAAATTTAATAAGATCTTGAATGTATAATGTTAAATTTTGGAAAGGGCATTGCAATTTGCAGGATATCACTTTTACTAAAGAACCAACTGCTGTAGCAATTCATATTCAAGTTCAATTCCAGAAATTCAACAATGATACAATCGTGTAGTAATTTATATACTCCTGGTTCAGAACATTTGAATCTCTAAATTGTCATCACATAAGATCATAATGTTCAACCATTAGAGGCTTGTTGTGACAGTTTTTTATCAAATTGATCTTATCAACAATGGTCACATAAAATAGGCATGTTAAGGAATAAAAACAAGCAAGCCTTGGGGATGAAATATGAAAATTTTTATAAATACAATCAAGTAGAAGAAGAATTTGAGTCATTCTTTTACCTATTTACTGAAGGAAGATCCAGAATGATCCCAAAAAATTTCTTTAGAATTAGTTGCAAAGCTGCTTCTGTTACCGCAGGTTTGAGTCCTAAATCATCTTCGCCGCCAATGGATACTTTAATGCCAGATTCATCAGAAAACACACGTCTTTTTGTTGCAACACTATTCTTCTTGAGAAATGCTGCAGAGAAACCTGATGCCCACACCTGAAATGATAATCAGAAAATTAAAATCATATCTAAGAGTATGCATAAAGCCTCAACATTTCTTCTATGATCAGGTATCAGTTTAGTCATTTTAATGTACAAAAGAAGCTTCAGGGCTTCAAATTAACTGAAATTAAAATAACTTCACTTTTATATTATATACTTTATTATCCTCAGACCAAGAAAAAAGGGTAAAGAGCACTACTGAAGGAAAAGAGAGCACACGAAATATACACAACAAACAGCTACAAATTCATCAAGTTTCACAGGAGATGACCATTTACCTGTGGGTCAGGGTATGCAACAGGTGCAGAGTCTACAATGCATCCCTTAATCCTTTCCATGACATTTGGATCCTGATTTTGGAAATGTTCAAGAATAACACCATATCTGCAACAATGTATACCAAACCAATAAAGAAACACAATAGAAGAAAACTGTCAAATTCGATGCTTGCAAAAAATAACACATTCCACTCACGTTAACCATCCAGTGTTGCTGAAAGTATGAAAGACGAGATTCTTTCCATTTTCTCCTTCTAACCACTCAGCCAAGTGGTCCACAAGCAGATGAACATTATGCTCAGCCTTTCCTCCTGGTTGATAGCTCAGGATCTCACCCATTGGAAGTGTAAAGGTGATGACATGAAACCCCCTTGAAGTGTACCACTCCGCATACTTTTTCAAGTGTTTCTGCCTTGCTCCCAACCATCCCAGCAAGACCACCACTGTTCTTGACTTTGTCAATGAACAACTTGAATCACATAAAGCATCAGGGTCGGGCAAATGCCATTGATACATGGCCTCAGAAGCTGAATTGGAGACACCATGTGAACATGTAGCAGGCCTAGACACTTTAGGCAAGTGAGCAGAGTGATACAAATTCTGAAGAAGTGGTGAAGACAAGACAACTGAAGAATGGTGCAAATTTGAAACACAATTGTGACCCAAACTAGGCACCCGGAACTGAACATCAGGCACAGGCACCGGAATTCGGGTCACAAAAGAGAGGTTAGCAAGCTTTGAATCCGAAATATGAGAAACCCATGATGAATCTGATTCTTGCACGTTGCAACAAGATGCAGAACGCGTCAAATTGGAGGTAGAACAATCACGTGATGAACCACGGAATGGCAATTTATCAGAGACATCAGCAGAGAAAGAAGCAACAGCAACCGCAGCCGCCGCCACAAGAGGTCTTTGAATGGCGCCAGAAAACGAACTCATTGCAGAAACCCAACCCAACTCAACCCAAAGCAAAAGCTAATGAAATCAATAGCATAACACCACTAAGTAGCTCTAGCAAGCAACCCTGTTCCTATCTGCAACAAAAATTCCAGACCCAAAATGGGAATTGCGAGTGAATACCAAATTTCAGAGGAAAGAACAATGCTTTAAGGAAAACAAAGAGAAACGATGAAGGAAGAATAAAAAGGGTAGGTACCCAATTGGCAGAAAAAAGAAAAAACGTGCACCCCAGAAATCACACGTAGAAAATACGCGTAGAACAATGAAAATACGTGAAAAATAGAAAAAAGGTGGGGTAGGGTATGGAATTGGGATATTCGGTTTTCAGAAAAGATTATTCCTTTGAATTGGTACCTGAAACAAACAGCGAACGTCGTCGTTCCAAGGAATCGGGCTGTCAACGTCGTCGTTTTGACAGCCCTATTGGATCGGAAGTGTGAACACGCCGACCCTGAAGCTTTGGTTTTTGAAAAATGGGGTCTTTAAAACCGAAAGTGTTTCATATTTAACATCAAATAACTGTGACCATCATGGAGAATGCATCAACCAGATTCCGCCACGTGGCGGACTGTCACGAGATGACGACATTTAGTGGGCCCCGCTCACTCGTGGCTCCGATAAAACTGGGAAGTTCTTGTGAAAAGACCTTTTTGCCCCTTGAGAAAAGTAGTTTACATGATGATGTTGGATTAACTGATATAACGGTCAGTCAAAATAAGTGTCTGGTTTCTGAGATCAGATTGAAGAAAGTTCAAATTTCAGAATCATTTTGAAACAAAAGAGGAGTTTGTTGAAAGAAAAAAAAAAAAAAAAAGTAAAAGTGAGATTCAACTTCAACTCAAACCCCTTTCTTTTTGCATTCAATTTTCACACGTTTTGATCTTACAATCAGAAATGGGATTAGTCAAATTTCAAAGCAAGTTTAGCTGTTCAATGCCAAGTCAACTACGTTACCCTGCCATGTTTTTTTCATTTTACACAAGGACAAAATTGGATTTAAATAAGAGTATTTTGAGCTTAAAGTTTTATAATTATTCTATGGCTCTCATACATTTATATATTATGTAAAAATATATTTTTGTCCTTCAAAAAGAAATATATTTGAAATGTATTTTGGATTATATAAGATTACATAATTCAGATTCAGAAGTTATTTTTAAATTCAGAAAGGACTTTCAATTGTTTAATATAAAATATATATTTTTAAAAATTCAGAAAAAATTTGTGAATTGTATTTTTTCAGAAAAATACTTTTAAATTCTATAATTCGAAAAAAGTTTTGAAATCATAAAATAAATCGACAATATATACGTTTTAAATGACATAATCCAAAATATAATCCAAAATATAAATTTGTGTTACAGATCGACTAATTTAAAACATTTTACTAAATTCGTTTTGAATTGTCTAATCTAAAAAATACACAAACATTTTTACTTTTTTTACGTAAGGGTGATTTTAGAATTATAAAAGTTATGGGGTGTGCAATAACCTATGGAGTTCCAGGGAGAAGCAGCATTATCCAGTAACTCCTTAATAGTTTTTTTACACCAATTATAAATTATAATTATATTAAATTTAAATTAAAGACATTTGACCAGAAACCTTGTACTTTTCGGTCAAAGGAATTTGACAATGGTTACCAAGACCATGAAAGCTTAGTAATTGAAATGTACTAAAACAAAGTTATCCCCAAAATTCATGCATCCCATTACAGGAAATCATGTTTAGAGTTATGCAGGTGAAGAAAACTACATGAAGAAGAACAGCATTAATGCATGTTAAACCATCATTGTGTCCACCAGAACTCTCCACTTTTTCCACCAGATTTATGCTTAAGTCTTATATCTGTAATGGCTATATCTTTTGAAGCAGCCTTACACATATCATACACGGTTAAGCCTGCAATAGACACTGCTGTCATCGCTTCCATCTCAACCCCGGTTTTACCTGTTGATGCAGCTTCCCCTTCTATTGTTACACTGAAGTCCTCACGATTCAATCTCAAATCCACTTGCACATGTGAAAGGTTTATGTTATGGCACAACGGAATAAGATTGCTGGTTTGCTTTGCTGCAGTTATGCCGGCAATTTTTGCCACAGAAAGCACATCTCCTTTCCCCATTTGATTGGCCAAGACTAAATCAAACACCTTCTTTCCAAGAATTACCTTGCAAACAGCAATGGCATTTCTTTTACTGCTTTCTTTCTGAGACACGTCTACCATTTGAGCTTCCCCTGATTTGCCAGTATGAGTCAATTCAAAAGAACTTTCACCCATGCTTGGAGATGACAGTTGGATTTCATTGTTCAAATTGCTTGCAGAGCTAGCTAGTCCATTTGCAGGAGGTCCACCGAATACCGATTCCATTTCCTGAAATGAAATAAGCAACATTTATGTGTACTGTTGGAGCAAAACCTTCATAGTAGATATTCATCAGTAAAATAGAAATCACACAAATTTGGTCAGACTTTAATGACTTAACCGCTTCTTAATACAATGTTGAGCAAGTGAACTTAAACTCTTTGCACTGTGCTAGACTGTTAGGTCAATAAGTTCTCGGTAGTTATTAAGACATCTTAAGTAGGTGCTTGTGCCAAAAACAGAAAAGACACTGAATTTAATTCTAGTAGAACGCAGCAAAGAAAAACTTTACCTTGTTCAGTTCCTGAATAGCACTTTCATAGCCATGGTTAACAGATGAGCTGAACATCCGCTTTGACTGTGGACATGCAGCAACAATTTTTCGAAGCAGCATTTTACACAGATCCTGCTAGTTCCTGCTATTTACTCTACAGCTGCAAAAAAAGAAAAATTAATGAAAGTATATTTGCTAATAGGAATACAAAGCAAAGGAATGTCATCATTTATAATTTAGCTGAATTGGCAACAACCTAGGGTGAGTTCTACTCTAGCACTGATTTTCCAGCTTAAGTTGAAGCTTTGGCAATAAGAGTGTAGCAAGAAAATTATGACAATACAAGCCCATACATAAATTTGGTTGGAAAGATCGTTCAGGTCTTCAAGTTTCAACTTATTTAGGGGAGATATCGTGCTTTGGTAATTTCTGCAATGTATTCATGATGGACTACTAATAGTTATTTGCTGTAATGAACAAGTATCCAAAATTCTTGGGACATCAAAATCTCCACACTATTTTTACACTTCACATTTTTAAGTCAAGAAAGATAGATAGGGTATATTCAAACGTGTAAGAATGATGTAGGATTTTGTGTAAATATCATTACTTTTCAAAGTAGTTCTTGCAATCGCAATCTATTGTATTAAAGTTGAAATGCCACAGAAGTAAACTTCTCACTTTTGTTGTCGAAAAGCAGCAACAAGTAGAAGTCAAGACTCAACTAAGAATTCAGGCAAAAGAATTTTCAAAATATGAGGGAAGTTCAAATCTTCTTCAAATAAAAAATCTCGTTACTTGAAATCATATCATTAATCAGCCATTGTACATTTTAATTCCACACACTGAAATTTCAACACTAGATGAAAAATAAAAAAGTACGACTTAGTGATTATACAATATACACAACAAAGTGGAAGTTGAAAATTCCCAAAATTCATCACACAATCTGACTAAATAATTTCACAAGTAGAAAAGTAGTAACAAACAAGTAATCTTTTACATGTTTCTTTATTCTGTTTGTTTTGCAAAGAATCAGTATGTGATTACGATTGAACCACATTAACCTCATTTGGAAATTCATGGAACAATGCAAAAAACTGAGTTCTGAAAAATTCAGACGATAAGGAGTGGTAGTGGGTGAAAACAGAACTCACCTGCGACGGAATCGATTCAGGTCACCGGTGTTCACGAACCGCGTTTGTAGAGAAGCAAGCGCCACACGACGTCGTTTTGCTGGAGGTGGTGGAGAGAGAGTCCTTCGAATTTTTAGGGTTAACTAAGACAGATTTTATTTCCCAAAAATCGCAAATCTCTGTATTTTGTATTAGTTGCTGATAATATTAAATAAGAACTAAATTTTGTTACGATAAATAAATACTAACTTAATTAAGGATTTACCAAATAAGTGCATAAATCATTTAAAATATTTATATAGAAACTATTTTTATAATTTAAATTTTATATAATCTGACAAGTTGCAGAGTTATTAACACTAGCAAAAACATACACTTGTGCACGTGTATTTACATTTTTATCTTATTAAAATATAATATATATATATATATATATATATAATTCTATGTCATTTTAAAATATTTTTTTAGTTATTTTAAAATAAAGAAATTATTCAATTATTTATTTTATTAAGATAAGAAATACATTATTTTTATTTATTAAAGGATAAAATTATCCAATTAAAAGTAAATATAAATAATTTTTATAATCCTTTAAATAATCTTTTCTAATAGGTAGTTTTAAGTAGTTATTTTAATTAAAAAATATTTATTTAAAGGATAAAACAGTACAAATTTGTATTTATTTATGTTATGAGGGTGAAAATGCTTCATGTTCTATAGCCATTTTTCTCAAAAGATAGGTGGAGAGTTTATTAAGAAGAAAAAAAAGCACAACTCATTTATTTTGTCATAAAACCAATTTCAATATCAATTTTGATGATTGATTGGTATTTAGAGTTGAGAAAACTTACTGTTTATTATAATCTATCCAAACAAAGTCTGATAAATTACTTCCAACATGTCAAATGCAACTAATTTGAAAGAGTAAGCAACATAATAGTTATTTGACAGATTTATATTTGAACAAACACAACTAATCTCCAAAATCAACCCTCAATTTCCTCAAATAAGAAGAGATCTAGCAATAATCAATGGAGTTTTACTGAATCACTTTGTTTTGATGCATATTGCAGTGAAGAGGGTGAAAAGGAAGAAAGTTACAGTGTATACCTACTTATACCAGCCTCTGGATTAGGCAGTTTCATCTGGGGCAATTTGGAGTATGGATAAAATCATCTCTAATTCAGAAGACTATAAATCTAAGTAGAAACAATTTCTAAACTGAATCAGGTGCAGGAATCGCCAAATTCAATATGCAAGAACTGCAAATTTTGAGAACCAAAAAAATCACTCAGACCTCCATAATCTGTTTCTATATGCACAAACTTGCTGTCAATAACTACTCTACACTGCACAACATTTTCCTGATCAAGCAAAACTGAACAGTTCTCATATAAACCTTCCTTTGGTGCTAGATTCAATATGCAGGATCTAGCAGCAGATATCTTATACTGTCCACTGCTGAATCTTTCTTGGTCAGTGGCCATTAATATGAGACGATGTGGCCTACCCAAAAGCTCTGACACATACCTCATGTCCCCTACGGCAAGGGCTTCCCGAACACGTGTGGACGACACCTGTCCCTTCTCTTTTGAGTTGGTCACAAAATTCATGTCTGCAGAGCAACGATTCTTGTCCATGACAGATTTGATTATGTAAGCTTCCATTCCATACTCTTCACAAAGCTTTACTAACTCCAAGGCATCACCAGCAGCTTTGTACCCGAACCGGTAGTTCTCACCTACCAGAAGTTCCAGAATCCAGCACAGAATAAACATTGGTAACAGAATAAACCATGTTAATGTTGATGATGTTATGCTATAATAGCAGATACAAGCAAATTCTGATATAACAATGTGAAAGGTTTTTTTTTTCAGCAATAATGTGAAAGGTGTTTGTAAATGTTGAGAGTAAATTATGGAGCTACTTATTTACCAGCAACAACTCCCTGAACCCTAAGCTCTTGTGATAACTTCTCAACAAATTGTCTTGGACTGAGATGTCGTACACTTGAGAATTCAACCTGAAACTCTTTTGGGACCATGTTACAGCAATAAGAAACCCAAGATGAAAGAACTCGTTTTCGGTCACGTTTAGCAACTATAGGAGCCCTGCTTGGGAAAGATTAACAAAATATTCGTTATTTTACCCAAGGAGATGACAATAATGATACCCTGATCCTCAGCAATTCAGAATTTAAACACGACTTAGAAGTTTATACATTTAATAAACCATAGCAAATTAATGCATCCTTCATACATATAATACCCAAAAGAACTAAAAAATAAACAAATATCCAGGGAATGTTTTTAAATAATAATCATTATTGTCTTCCTTAAAGGGAATTGTAAATGCTATATTTATTTCCAAATCGCTCTGCCCAATGGTTAACATATTGCAATGGCAACAGTAAAATGCCAATGCTATGGTACAGGCATAGCTCAATAGCCAGCTTCATCCAAGTTTATAATATTTTTTTCTACCATTCATTATTCAAACGGAAAAGCGGAATGATTAGTAATCTGAAGCCCCAAATAACAAAGGAAGGTTCACTACTCACTTTAATACTATGACTGTCCGTGATCTGTGTTATTACAATCTATGATCCGTATGCAACGGTAAAATGAGGTGCACTGACATGAGTTCAGTAAAGCATGAGCATTGGTTCCATTTCCTAACAGCTTATGCATTAGAAGTTGACATCGTTGTGCATGAAGCTCCCACCTAGTGCGGTTGGATAGATGTACATAGTCCTACACCTACCCCCACAATTGAGAAGAGTTTTTCCAGGATTGAACCTGTGACCTCCAAGTCACATGGTAGCAACCTTAACATTGTGACAAGGATTGTTTGAAGGGTGATCAAAAGGGCACAGTCCCCCTCATCAAATGGGGCCTTGGGAGAGTAGATGTACACAATCTTACCCCTGTAAGCGGATAGGATGTTTTCAGGATTCGAACAGTGACCTCTGGGTCATAAGGTGACACCTTACCTTTGTGCCAATGCTAAATTTAAGTCCCTATAAGAAACTTTTCCTATACTAGTAAATTTAATCTACTAGCCAAAAGCATGAGATCACATTATAGGAATGCAAGAGCCAAGCACATTTTTCACCCACATAAACAAATAAAGTAAAACTTTAAATTGTCTTCATACCAACATGTTATGTCATTATGTCCTACCTAGGTTCCCAACCAAGTACTTTTTCCATGCCAACAAATGATAAAAGAAATGGAGGTCCAGCCTTTGATGCTTGAATTGCAAGTTCTCGATGACCTATGTGCAGAGCATCAAACTTTCCCAATGCTACAATTCCACCTGTTAATGATTAAGAATCAATAATAGTACATAACATATATGCCAACTTCCAAAATGAAAACTTTGTTTTCTGAATGTTCTTCACTAGTTCTCTCTCTCTACACAACTCACGCAGGCAATTCTAAATATTGCAAGCGAATGACGAGAACTACATTCGTAAATAGCAAAAGAAGAATGACTTATTGACCATAAATGCTCAAAACAATAAAGAATTTACAAAGTTAAGGAAGAAATACGATACTGAGCTAATGGAATTGAGAAGTCCAACAGGACATACACTCCTCCTCAACTATAAGAAACTATTGACATGGTTAATCAAAGAACCGATTCCACAGTATCAACAATCAATCTTTTATCTTTTACTTTCTGGAAAAAGCATGTTATTTGCCTCCAAACAATATGGATATTCTAAGAACACAAGTTGCACATTACAGAATTGGACATGCAAAATGAAAAATGGTCAAAGAGGCATCAGGTGGAAGAGACTAAAAACCTGCCACAGCAGTTGTTCCATCAGAGAGAATTTCTCGTTCATCTTCTTGTTGGCTTCACACAAGAAAAGGAATCAGATTCTTGATTAAAGAAGGATGACAAATAATAGACATAAAAAGCGGTATATCTGTTTATATGTTGTCTTTTATTTCCATAATTTACATATGGATACTTTTTAACAACTTTCATCTGAATTATTTACAGCCCTGCAAGTGGAAGCTGTTAGAAACTCTGTCTCTCTCTGTGTAAGATAAAAATCTTCAATTAACAAACTATAATGAATGATAAGCACATAAAAACCCGGGTAGGACTGGATAAATTTCTCATTGAGTATCTAGAGAAGGAAAAAAACAAGTAAATTGAATTAAAATTAAAACTCCCCCATGACTTGAATTTCAAGTAGTTCAATAGAAGTTTCTTCATCTAATTTCTCCAAAACCAGAAGTTAAGAAGTTAATTTTAACTTATGAAAGAAGTTCCATTCATTTTGTCTTTTATTTAGTTTATTGGGAAGTTTATTCAAACACAGCCTCTGTAATCTTACCATCATGCATGCTTTCAGCAACTGATTTCTCGAGGACATGGAGATAGAGAACCTTTAACTTTAACTTTGGGGATAAATCAAAGGGTCAACATAGAATGCTAACTGAATACCCTATCTCAACATACCAATTTTATAATAACAACAACATTTAAGTTTAACGACCTAGATATTTGTTTTGCTCACACCAAATTACCAACCTTCGATAAAATACACCTTAATTTTGTTAGTGTTAATATTTTTCTCTCTCTAGAAATGAACTAAGTAAAGTTCCCATCTACCAACTACCAAGAAGGAAAAGAACAAAACCCATTTGATAAAATGAAGAATTGAACCTGAAACAATCGAAAAGGAGAGGAATTTCTCCAGGGGGCTTAGATGGGGTGCCAAAACAGCGGTAATTTGATGACACTCTGTTGTGCTTCTTTGTAATGGCGGTGTCTGGAGAACAAGGTTT
Organism: Phaseolus vulgaris; assembly: GCF_051622355.1. Taxonomy (NCBI): domain Eukaryota; kingdom Viridiplantae; phylum Streptophyta; class Magnoliopsida; order Fabales; family Fabaceae; genus Phaseolus; species Phaseolus vulgaris. The sequence continues at coordinate 1,364,886 of NC_143504.1, forward strand.
GAGGGGCCGTGGAGACGAAAGGTGGAAAGTTTGAAAAGTGCAGTATGTGAGTGTGAAATGGAAATGAAGGTCGCAGTCTCGAAAATGGTGGGAAACAGCACGAGAGACGCAACCACCCAACATTGCGTCTTCCACTCACAGCACCGCCAATAGTTCTTTGTTAAGGGGAAGGGATAATGGGTTATGTGGGCCAACGGGTCGGGTCGGAAACTTGGCTCGTATTATGACCCGAATTTTTTCAGAAGACAATATCATGCTTATTAGTTTACATATCCCAATTTTTCTAGAAAAAAAAATAAAAATATTCACCTATTATGAATGAGATAGATATGCATGTACATTTTAGAGCACCTAATAATTTTAAGATAAATTTCATTTTAAAATTATTATAATGTTAATTAATAAATCATCAATAGATTTTCTGAGTTTAATTTTAGCATATCATATCAAATTATTAAATAAATAATATCTCATAATTCAAATAGTTTATTTTTATAAAAAAAGAAATCTTCAATTGTCAGTATTGTCTTTAAATTTAAAAATATTCAGGTGCATTGATGAAAACACTATTTTTTTTTTACATGCAATTCACATACCATGATTTACATTGAATATCTTATTCCACAACACAAGTGGTGCAGAAATTTGTCATAGATAAAAAAGGCTAGCAACAGCTAACCTAATTACAGTAACCAGTAATCCATTTTCCTACTCCTATCTTATCTTATCTTTCCTATTGTATTTTTCTTCATTTTTGGATACATAGTTGGCAATGCAATGACCAAAGCCAAACCCAAATAAGAAAATAAATAAATCAACTTAATCTGGTACTATTCCTTCTTCCCCACCAACTTTTCTTCACTTTATCAATAGATCCATCTTCACTTCCAAGTTTATGTAATATGACCTTTGTTTCACGTAGTCTTGCATTATAATCCTTTTTCCAAGCTTCAAACATCTGTTTTAACCTTCTAAGTTCTCTATCTGGGTTCAAACTTGCTTCAACTTGACCGGATTTTACCTCTACCAAGAACTTGGCATCATCACCAAACACTTGACTCCGCTGCTCAAATTCTTCAGCCAACCGACTTATAACACTCAAACCAGCACTCATTGATCTCACCCCGTTGCTTTCTTGGCGTCTGTGATTGGTTCCTACATCCCAGCTGAAATCCCTCTCATCACTTGCATTAACAGAAGCATCTGAATTTCTTTCAGAATCATCCATGGCAAGACTCTTCTTTGCAATGGAGAGGCTAGATTGTAGGGATCTCATTTGCTTCTGCCATACTTCTTCCATTGACTTCATCTTTAATTCATATTCAGACCATCTGCTATCATACTGTTGAAGGCGTTGGTGAAGAATGTCATTTTCCTCTTCCTTCTCTCTCAGGGCAGCTTCTGCCTTGAGTACCCGGCGCTGTAGTTCAGCCAGGAAAGACGACTTCACAAGAACCTCGTCTGACTCATTAGCCTGGTTTAGAGATTCATGATTATAAGTATGACAAAGATGAAAATTTTACCAGAAAGAAATCCATGACAACAATCCTTTTGAAATATAGTTTCTGAAATTAGAAAAAACAATACCTTCGTAACACCAGATTTTGATAATCCTATGTTTCCTGAGCATCTTCTGACTAACCAACCACGGATAACTGCAAAAGCCGTTAATTATAATGATAATTTATCTCATAACGCTTGAAGACAGTTGTCCAAACATCATTTTTCTGCATTTAATTCATCCTTTAAAACTGCTTAAAAGAAAGGAGTAACATATTATGCCTTTTGAGAGCATAGAACTCTTACATGATTGTATGAAAACCGCAGCTTCCTTAGTACTTTTCATTCTGTTCCTTGCAAATACTGTTTTCATCCGTTTCTGTATGATAACAGCAGCCCTGTGTCTATGAAGCAAATCTGCATACTCCTTTCTGCTTTTCTCTCCTCTAATAACTGCATGAAGGGGTCTCCGTCAGTCACACTTCTCAAGGAAAGTGAACGGCTGAAAACATATAGGTTAGAAAAAAAAATACATGATTGGAGTGTGGTAATTCCTCTCCAAAGTTCCTTGCGGTAACAACGAGCTCGGTGACCCCTGAAACAACTTTGCACACGCAAAATTCCATGCAGAGTACGATTTCTGGTATCCTCAAGCACTCCAATCTGCAATCACGGCCAATGCAGCGTTTTAAAGATACAGTACCATGGTAGTAGAATCGAGATACAAACAGTGTATCAGAGAGTTGATATTATGAATAGTAAATCGTTTAATATTCATAAACATTAAAAAATTTAATATATACTTAAATATATAAGATATGCATACATGAAAGATACAATAAATTATATATATGTATATATATATATATACACCACACAATTTCACCAAAACAACCTTTAAAAAAATAATGTGGTGCATACATGTTATAAAACAAATTCTGTCTATCTATTTTTAAAATCCACACTAAAGATACAGTACCATGGTAGTAGAATCGAGATACAAACAGTGTATTAGAGAGTTGATATTATGAATAGTAAATCGTTTAATATTCATAAACATTAAAAAATTTAATATATACTTAAATATATAAGATATGCATACATGAAAGATACAATAAATTATATATATGTGTATATATATATATACCACACAATTTCACCAAAACAACCTTTAAAAAAATAATGTGGTGCATACATGTTATAAAACAAATTCTGTCTATCTATTTTTAAAATCCACACTGATTCACACAATACAGAATCTTTTTGTTTTGCGATTTTTCGTGCAAATCGCACAATACAGCTAAGATTTAGGAACGAAAAAGATTCTTGAAACGATTCGTATCGTGGGAGGGTGAAACCGTTTCGTTTCGTACAATATGTATCGTGAATTGTAAGATACTAACTACTATGTACAGTACAACAAAAAACTAGACTTTGGGAATAAAAACTATTTCACAGTTTAAATACACAATGCAAAAGTATATAGAATACCCGACTAATTCATTCTTAAATTTATGTTAACATAATAGTTAAAGCCATAAAAATTGCTTCTGCTATAAAATCACATTCATTGCCACCGCAACAATTTATATTATGAGCACAATTTATGGAAAAAATATTATAAACATCTATTTACCTGCCCTGTTCGGAAGAATAGCTTTGTGTAGCCAACTTGAAACATCTCAGGCAAAATGTTGAACTGATGAAGAATAGCAACCGAGACACTAAGTGGATCCTGAGAGGCAACATTTTCCAGGAGAAGAAAACCATATCTGATTTACCGTTCCCAAGTCAATAACAGAAAGATTAGAAACTTGCAAAAAGCACGGGGCTAGAAGAGGAGGCTAATTTGAAAGCATACTAATCACCATGGTTTCTTTATTCTGATATTTATACCTTCTGGCAAACTTTTGGTGAGACACTCTACTTGGAAAGCCGGATCTTGATATTCGAACCACTTCCAGAACCCCACAACATCTCAACTGCTGAAGTACAAGACCTTGCTCATATGATCCAGGTGATTGGAGGTTATTGGGCTTAATGCAGCGTATAAAATGTGGTGTAGTACTCTCTAGACGTTGCATCAATTGGAACAATTGTCCCTGGGTACCAATAGAAATAACCTCTAAATCAATTTAAGCAAGATAAATATCCCAACTAATTTAGAAAACCTCTGAATATTTACGGTGTGTTTGGTAGGAATGGAATGGGGCAAGCAGAGAGTTGATAAAATACTTCAAAAAATAAATGGTTTGATACATTGCTTTCACTCAACTCCACTTCACTACTTCCATTTTCTCTTTTACAAACCGCAATAGTAGTGTCAATATGTGTGTACGATCTTCTTTTTGATTATTTGAACTAATTCATATTAAAATATGAAATATGAAATGATTGATTGTTTGTAACAATTAAAACAACTGATCTGAAGCATCTTTTCGTTGACCGGCCATGTCATAATTACATTAGGATCATTAATGAGGCTGTCCTTTTTCAAGCCTTAGACGTACTTTGAATGGTTTGACCAAGATGAAAACCATTAATAGCATTAAAAACATACTGAACGGAAGACTAGGAAAACCAAGACACTACTTTACCATAGTATTAGAACATTTCAAGATAAGCTTTTCGATAAAGCAATAATTAAGATTATGTACCTTGAATTTTGTGGCAACACTTAGCTTTTGGGAATCTGCTCCACCTGACTTATGTAAGGGACCTACAACAGGCTTCTCAGACTGAGTAAGCATATGGGATGCAAACAACTTAGGAAGATGGCATTTGCTTGAAGATAGAAGTTGGATAGAATCTAAGTGCAGTAGGTCCCTGTTCTTTTCCAAGAATCCAGATGTGTCATAAGTGACCTGGGGAAGAACAAGTGAAACTATCAGTCAGGTAAGATGAGCAAACTGAAATTAGTAAGAAATGACCTTTTGGTTTTAAGAAAAAATGATTGTGTGGGAAGATTAAAAATATTGACAGGGAAAGTTATTCAAAATCATGGTTAGTAGGGTTAGAAATAATGCATGGATTCAAATATAGTGCAATTGTGTGCCTTTCTATCCATAGAACTTATTCCTATCACACCCACACCAGAATGTCAAAATGGATGTCATTACAATGTAAATCTTAGACACATCCATCTTAAGGAATTTACAAGCACTTCGCATAAACAGATTGATCAAATAGAATATTGCACGAAAGTGACCAGATTAATACCTCCCCTGCATAATGACGCACAGTAAAGGCTTTTTCCCGTTCTCCTTTGAAGCATGAATTGGAATTCAAATGCTGCTTAAGCTTGTTAGCAAACGTTAAATCTGTGCCATTAGGGAAAGTTGACTCTTCATCTAACAGGGATAGTAGTCCCAGTGGTTTCTGCACATGTCAGAATTTCCAACTTCTTATTAGACATAGTATTTTTCCACAGCGGAGAAAAGAAAAATATTAGCCGCAAATTTATCCTCTAACCATTCACCACAATATCAACACCTTATGTCAGAGAAATAGGACAAAGCATCACAAATTAACCAAGTAGTACGACAGATGATATTAATAGTTGGACTTGGATCAACATTGAAAAATTTTAAATATCAGTTAAGGAAATCTGAATTAACATAATTCACTCCAAAATCCCCATAGTTTCACTTCAGTTTTATAAGAAGAAAAGGACAAAAAAGCAGCAACTTTCAGCAAAGCTACAACAGAACATCTATTGACAAATCATACTCCAAAAATATTAGTTCAAAAGCAGAAAGAAACATGGATATACAAGCACTGCATGCGGCCCACTGAAGAAGCATATTAGCTAAGCTTTTCCTATTTCCTTCCTTTGTCTTTATATTCTGATAATAAACATATTAAAGATTACACAAAAAAGGTCAAAGTGGGCAGTACCTTTTCAAAAAGATTAAGGCAATCTTGGTTGTCTTCAAATTCCACTTTAGCCCAATCAATGCCGTCTTGGATATATTCCTGGAACAAAATTGTAGACAAGGCATGAGTAGATGTTTAATTATAAGAGGCACCATAGCTTCTTTATTTATTTTATAAGAAGGTGTTTGACATGTTCAACTTTCATTCTGTGGCCATCAACTAAATGAGAACTTGTTTAAACATCAGCTTTGCAAAACTACACATATGAATAAATTAAGATTGGTATCCATCTATTTCTACCATCAAGATGGGGGAAAAGTAGTAGTAGCTTAGTTGAGTTATGTGGTCTTGAAAAGGAGATTTGGAGGGACTTTTCTGACATGAGCCCATTAAGTAATCAGCGAAGATTGATATCCAGCTATTTTCCACCATCATAGGGAAGTAGTAGTAGCCTAGTAGGTCATGTCAGTGTGTGCGGTTCAGTTAAATCAGTATGGTGTGCGGACTCAATTAGTGCACAATGATCAGGGAACAATTATGAGGGCCAATAGTTCAAAAAATAAAAATGTCGTGGATTTTATATTCACATTTTAATGGGACCTTGCAGATTTGAATGAGATTTTTTACATTTGCCAGATAAAATGCTATGCACCTATTCTTCATCCATTGTTAGCAACAGTCAGTTTATATGTGGCGTATACCTCCTGTTCCAGCTTGAATAAATGACGATTGAAATGTTGCTGTAATCTTTCATTTGCATAATTTATGCAAAACTGCTCAAAACTGTTTCTCTGCATGCAAAAATCCACAGCATTCAACACAGCAAACATTGCAAAACAATAATTAAACAGGATAAGGATAGTGAGTGAGATAGATATATTAATATTATATAGAAAAGTTGACATATAATGTAACATACATTGAATGACTCAAAGCCATAAATATCAAGAATGCTGATTGATCTGCCAGTTCGTCTTTTACCAACCGCAAGGGATTTATTTATTTGCTCAACCAACCAATCAAACAAACATGCATATATTGACTTCGCCAAAGCATCTCTCGCGTCAATAGCCTAAGTCAAAAGAAAAGCAACAATCATTCATATGTTCATCACCAACAAACTTTTCTTTAACATTCTATTACCTTGCAATAACAAACTAAATGAATTCCATCAGCTGATTAAGAAATTCAATATAAATTTATATACCCAACATCTTCCTCTTGAGAAGTTGCACAGGTAAAAGTTATGATAAAAACCAACTGGTATAGAAACACCCAATTTCCCCAACAATAAGTTCGGGTTGAATATAAGGATTCCCTTCCAAGATGTTGAGAGCTTGGTCTCTCCCTTTACACCCAATTACCACTCGAAAAACTCCCCTTTTCTTCCCCCCTGTTTCCTATTTTGTTCCAGGCTCATAACCGTCTAGTAGAGGCAGTTATGCTTACTCCTGATAATAACTGCCTAAAACTGCTAACTTCTGAAAATCAGAAAACTGCTACTGAATAAAAAACTACTAACAAATTCAGTCCAATTTATTTATAAGAGGCCTAACATGTTAACACTGTAGTCATTTACCTGAGAGAGCGTCAATTTCTGGACAATATTATCATTACCAACTTTCATTTTACGAGTTGAAAAAGTCAACTTCAGGTCTTCAATTTCACATCCGATCAACTTGGCAACTGTGAACAGACCTATAAGAAGTCGGGGAAAAAATCATTTTTAATTGAGGTATTGATTTCATATAATGCATATCATCTAAATAAGGTCAAAACTTATATGCATCAGAAATTAGGTATCAATAGTACACTATGTAAACCGTTATTATATGAAAATGAAAAGATGTTGAAGCTACCACGTGGTTGTTAAATTATGTAAGAGCAGCAAATCAACAAATAACCATATCAAAGGAAAAAACTAAAGCAAAACCATTGAAAACTGATACGTTATTCATAACAAACAAACTCAAAACACTTTTTTCTTCTCAGCTTACTAGGATTTTTCATAAAAAAAAAAGAGTAAAATGCTAACTCCTCCACTCTAGAATATACTGAGTGAAGCCAAAAGTTTTTCAAAGACATCCCAAACCCAAAATCTTGCACCAAACAGAAGCTATTTAACAACCAGTAAGTTTTATGTTTAGCAAACTATTCAAAAAGAAGTTCTGGAATTATGGCAGCTAACTCATGTTAAGACCAATGCATTTGCAAAAGCTAGATAGGGGCAAGAACGCAATGTCATTACAAAAGGTATGTCATAATAGATATTTTTTATCACCAAATCATTTAGTTATCATTCATATTGAAAAGGGCAGCCTTAAGCTGCAAAGCTCCCACTATGCAGCAGGACTAGTCAGACCCACATAGGGGATCCATAACATTCAGTCTTTCCTTGCATTTATAAGAGGCTGACTACAACCTGTGATCTCATGGACACATTGCACCAAAGTTCCCCCTCTTAACTTTCTTCAATATAAGACTGAAATTTAATATGATCTTGTCTATCTATATTTGTACAAGACTGCAATTAAGCAAATATAATGTTATATTAATGCAAAATCGATGCAAATTTTCTAAACAGTGATAAAGGAAGGCATCCCTTTGTAAACTGCGACCTATCAAGAACAAAAACTTATTCTTTAGATTCGATTAGAAGAGATTCTGGAAAATTCTTACCCTCGTCCTCAACAGCTTCAACATGATTTTCATTATCAACCACAGTAAATGATATGTTTCCTAACCATAATACTGCAGCAAGCATTGCAAATACATTCTCCTGGTCTCCCTTGCTAATGTGGACAATATCCAGAGCCTCCTGGAAATTGACAACAGCATAAAAAAACTCATGTAAGCCAAGCTATTATTTCAGACTTTAACCACGAGTCAAGATGGAAACTGTAAAAAAGCATATATAAACCTATGTGGATACAGATCATACATACACAACAAATGATGAAATAATAATGTATACCTTGACTATGCGAAATTCTTCAACATCATCTACGCCGCTAATTGAATAACAATTGCTCTGCCTCAGATATTTATAGTCTTCCGCACTTAGTAGATTTAGCTTTTCTGAGTTAAAAAAATAAACATCAAAACCGCTATTTAAAGAGATATTCCACATTCTTCAAGGCCACCCTCAAAAAAGAGTTCTAACAAAAACTCACCTGTGTAACAAATATATTAGCAGATACAGAAGCTAAAATAATTCACTTACCCCTAAGAGACGAGGGTGCTCCAGCACATAGCTGATAAAATATATGATATGACCTTTCCCCTTCATTGCATTGGACTACTCTGGACTGTTCACAAAGTAAGACAAGGGTCAACTACATAAAATGGACGCATTGGAATGAAACCTAGCTCAAAAGAATGAATACCTTTTCCAGCAAAACTGTTTACGGTATGGTCAGCAGGCCAAGCAAGAAGCATCACATTGATTCAGTACATAGTTGCAAATGTTAACATAATAGTTAAAAACTTAAAGAGGAAGAAAAGACAAACTTTCAATCACATCCTGTCTAAACATACATGTTTGAATATTTGCACCAGATATTTTTCCAGTTTCACTGAAATGAATCTCAATGAGCTTTCCCTGTGACATTCAATCAAATTAAGAGATTTCAGCACCAAAGTTTAGAAGATGAAAAACCTAATGAATCAACTAAAAGAATCAATATAATAAATTGGAAATCTTACAAAACGACTCGAGTTGTCATTTCTTAATGTTTTTCCATTACCAAAGGCTTCTAGTATTGGATTAGTCTTTAATATCTCGTTCTCTATTCCACTTCCACCACCAAGGGCAGCCAAGTATTGCATTGCTATTTTTGCCGTCTCAGTTTTCCCTGCTCCACTCTCACCACTGAATATGAAATTGATATCAAATCAAATTTAAGAACATTATGAAATATACAATTCTCTTTAGGGTTTTTTTCTAGAGAATGAGAGCAACTTTAATATTATTTCATGTGGTTAGATAATTTTTTCAGGGAACTTATCAGAAAAATGAACCAATGATAAAAATATTTCCAGCTTAAGAAATAGGAACATTTGACAACTAAAGTTGCTACTCATTCTTTGAATTGAACACCTTCAACAAGCCAAATGGTTATTGGTTAATCATTCATAAACTGAATACTTCTGTCAGTGACTCCTTTTTAGTATTTCTTTTCCTAAATTATTCAGTCCTGATCCAGCACTTGATCACAAGTGCCAGATGAAAGAAATGACTTATCTCTATCTGATGAGATTCTGAGTAACTCTTATATAATGAAAATGCTAACTAAAATCTTCAGAAACATAGTGTAGTAGACAAGAACAAATGCCGCAAATATTTCAGTTCAAAATATTGAGTAAAGGACCCCACATGTGAGCCTTGTACACTGGACCATCCTTAAACTTAAGTTGAGAGAGTAAAACTTAAGACTAATATTCAAGCAATGCATGCACAAGTTGAAACTGAATAAAAACATAGATCGATGCATCTTTTAAAAAAGCAAACAAACACCAAATAGTTTTTGATGACTAGACGCTCGGAAAAGAAGAATTAATCAAAAAATACTGACCTTATAATTATGGATTGATTCACTTCATCTGCAAACAAAACAATAGAGATTACAAAGTTATAGCACAAAACGAATGGAAACAGCTTAACCTTTAAAAACTTAATCCGTATAAAAAATAAGGAAAAAGTTACCTCGTATCATTTCTCGGATGGCTGTGTCAGTAATTGCATATACATGAGGGCTTTCAATTGCCTTACACTTGTAGGCTTCAATATAGTCATTACCATACAAAGGAACTTTTTTAAAGGGATTTACGGCAACCAAAACAGGCCCAGCTTTCGTCTGAATTAAATAGTTATGCACTTAAAGAGGTTATGATTAGGAAAATAAATGAAGATAGAAAATTAAGAGATATAAGCTTACATAGATCATATCTTGGTTGTATCTATATTGCAGGTTGAATAAAACTGCTGGTTCATTTAAATAACTCAGTTGCATGAGGTCATCCACTCCATCAAGAATGTCGGGATTAGCTGGCACCAAATTATCCTCTTTCACCTTTAAAACCTATGATGGGGTAGAGTGTACAATTAATCAGACTAAAAAAGAACCGAACACTCTTGAGAAATACTGTTGCTTATCTTACTTTCCCATCAGGCAGCGAAATGACAGATTCAGCTCCAGAAGTTGTTATTGTCTTTACCAGCTCCCAATCCCCATTTGGTAGTTGAAGCCATGACTGAACCTTCTGAAATAATGAACTTCAAAAGTAAGACAAAGAAGCAAAATATTTAAACAATCTTTAATGTTTAAATTATCTTCGTTGGAAATTTTTCAAACATCTTATCAAAGCAACGAGGAATGCATTCCATCCCCAGCAGAGTTATCCACAATCATCCATATTAAATAGACAGAAAATGAATCAATTTCTCTAACATTCTTCCAGAGAAACCAAGCTATTTGTCCAACTGAATAACTAAATAGAAGGTACCATAATAAACTGATTTCAAAACACAGCAGCAGAAGAAAACTGAAATCCAAGGCCAAAATTACCTTTTTTGAACCATAAGAATTTGTATCATTCCACCTGTTTTCCCTAGAGGATGTCAAAATTGATGGCAGGGGCAACGTAACGGATACCGAGTCTTCATCTGCATTAGATGGTCGGTCTTTTAATGATCTACCTTTTCCACCATAAGGCGAATCCTCATCGAAAAGATCCATGCCACCAGCTCGGCCTCGAACTTCCTTAGAAATCTCCCCTACCAGTGCACCATTCTCAAAACCATTTGGTCCAATCGGATTGGTGCGTCTAAATTTAACATCTCCATGTTTTTCCACAAGCAGAGGGTTCGGATTGTTGGCAAACTTGAACTCAGGGGGCAATGACTTGATGGAGTGGAAGGCAGGCAGGACACTGGATGCCTGAGACATCTTCCCTTATAGACTTCTGCCATGACCAAAAAAGGTTACCATCGGCAAATGCAAATTGCGAAAAAGCAAAAAGTGGTAACATTTTTTCAAAATAGAAAAAGCTAACTTTCCATACAAATGGGCCTTTCAAACTTTAACAAGGCCCCCAATGAATGACTTAATCAGGATAACATAATAGAGATAGGGGACCCTATCTCCACATAGACACTCTACTCTCCACTCCCTAATCCATTGCTCCAGGCTTTAAAGTCCTCGTCGAATCGACACGTTCAACCTCATTCCAAGCTGTAAAATTCAAAATCATGAACCTAACACACCCACGCCCCCACTCAGCTAATCCAATGGACCCAACCTTAATCAACTTCCCTCAAGGTCGAAAACGTCTTCCACCTTCAATCTTTCCTTTCTTTCTCTTTTTTTTTTCTTTTTTAAATCACTACAACATTAACACACAAACAGATCTTACGTTACACACTTCTACCGCAAGCATAAATTTCTGAGAAACTAACAAATCATAAACATTAAAAATCTAAAAAAAAAAAAAGATCTCATGTTACACACTTCTACCGCAAGCAAAATTTCAGAGAAAGTAACAAATCATAATAAACACAGAAAATCTAAAAAAAAACACGAACAAACATCAACTAACTCGAAATGCCTCACTCTAAAACTAAAATTCAAGATCATGATAACAACAAAATTTCAAACAACAATCCTCATTTTCTTCAGCTATCCTCGTGTTACGCGCCGAGAAACAGAAGCAGAGTCAAAGAACGCTGAAAACAGAAATCGCCAACTCGTTCACGTTTTCGTGAAGCGGATCCACTAACCTCAGAGAACTTTGGGAGAAGACTGAGTGAGTTGAAGATCTTGCACGACGGAGATAATGCCGGAGGAATCGCCGAGCATTGAAGGATTCAGAACTCAAAAACACTGAGAAAAGAAGAAAACGAAGAAAAAGAAGAGAAATGAAAATGTGTTCGCGGAAGAGCCTGAGCCTCACAAGACCGCGTTTGGTTCCTCGCGCAACGAACGTATGGAGAAGAAGAGAAGATGAATTTGAAAGAAACAGCTTTTTTTTGGCTTTGCTTTTTCGCACTCCCTACTTAGCATAATAATCACACAAATTTTTAAAACGATTAAAAAAAAAGGAGGGAATTTTTTTTTAAACCTTTTTCTTTATTTTATAATTTAATTCCTGGTCCTGAATGGCCCATTCAATTCTTTTCTTTTTCTTTCAATATTTTAAATTAAATTTTTTTTTAATTTAAATTTTTAAAAATTTAAATTTAAATTATTTGTTGCACTGCGCGTTTTTCCTCGCCACCGAATTTGAAGAGAAAGTTTTTGCGCTGGAGTTTGTGAATTGACGAAACTGCCCTTTCAGGTGGCGGCTTCGAGATTAATGAGTAATAATTATTGGGAAAATTGTTAGATGGCATTTCATAATTTTCTTATCCTAATTAATAAATACCAAAAAAATTAAATAATGGAGTTGGTGGAATTTTTATGTTAAAATTAACCCATAACTTGTTTGTTGTTAAGTCCTACATCATTAATTTTTTCTTTTAAGGTTGGTTGTTTGGTGCCTAAACAATTTATTTCCACATTGCTATCAATTATCAATAAAGTGATTAGAGAATAGATAGATCACAAAAATGTCTTGGAGCATAAGTCACATGAAAATTATTTTGCTAAATATCATATAAATTTGGAGAGATACATGTTCAAATCTTCATTTCATATTGTGCTTTCTCCAACAAGGTATAACTTATGTTTATATATAATGTAATGTGTGATGAGAGTGCATGATCTTCATGAATGCTACTTTTAAATATGCATTGTACATGGCCTTTATTTCAATAGTTCTTTGCAAAGGTACAACCACTTTACATTTATAATATTTAGGTATATGAGCTCTCACATCACATGACAATATTAAAAAATTGCCTTGATGTTTTTTAAGATGTGATAGAAAAAAAAATTAAAAAATTAATGCTAGTTAAAAAAAATCCAAGTATATAAAGAATTTAATTAAGACACATTTGACAATGCTAAATATTCATTATATATATATATATATATATATATATATTCACACATGAATGAATTTGGTATATATAGTAGAATAAACAAAATTCATATACTATAAAAGTTTGAGGTTTAGGAATTGAAGACAACTTTAAAGAATTTTGAATATGGTAGGTTACTTTTTATGTAATCACTATACTAACCTAATTAGTTAACATTAGATTAATACATCAATATTTAACAACGATATTCGTATTAATTAAGTTCATTAACTTGCAGGTTCAACTCGTCTTTATAAGTAAGTCAATCTTATTTAAACTAAGCTACACATTTTATAACATTTGTTATTCTAACAATTGAATATTGAATCTTAACTTGTATGTCAGATAATATTTTGTAGGTACGTACATTCTCACCAAGGATCGAGACATGAGAGAGATTGAAGACCGAGACTTGAGAGAGACCAAAAATCAAAATCAAAAAGAGACTAAAGACAAAATTCACATACGATATGCACATCATGAAATATGCACACTGCAGCGACAAGACCTTCCCGACCCATGCAAAAATAAGTCCAATAAAATAGAAAAAACAAATTTTATTTTTATGTATTTTCATATATATGTAAGAAACAAATGCAAATGAATAAAAAGCACACTAAAAATCATTTATATGGATAATTATGAATCATCATAAAATATGTTAAATTATATCATGATATATGTACTAAAACTATGTTGTTTGAAGACAAAGTTGGTGGTGTTGGAGATCTCAAATCGATTAAAGATAAACACATTTTGTTAGAGATCTCACATCAATTAGAGATTAATACATTTCATAGTATATATGTAAGTGCAAACCCTAAACCTTATAAGTTGGTTTTATAAGAAGTGAACTTTAAGCCTAATTCAACCTTATAAAACTGGCTTATAAGGTGAGGTTTGCATCCACATATATACTATGAAATGCTCTAATCTTTAGTCGATGTGGGATCTCCAACACACTCCCCTCACATCGAGACTATCATTTTGTGCGTGAGACTATATATTATGAGTGGTCCGATAATGGGTGACACGATAGACCCAACAAACTCTCGCTATGATAGACTTGAAATGACTCTGATACCATATTAAGAAGTGGACTTTAAACCCAACTCAACTTTATAAAACCAAATTTGAAGTCACAAACTCATTTTTATTGTTATTGGTGTTCTTGTTGTTTGGACAATTTAGCCTCATTTGCCAAAGGAAATCAAGAGGTATACTAGGATTTGATTGTCTTGTGTTATGAAAGTTATCTAACCTTTGCTTAATGAAATCACAACTAATTTTTTCAATGTTCTATCCTCCAAGAAGGTTGGCAGTATCTCTTACATTAAACCCCCTTATATTAAAGAGGTGTAATGTGATTAGGGTTAAGGTTAAGGTTTATGGTTTAGGCTTAAAGTTTATGGTTTAGGGTTTGTGTAACTCAAAACCATAAACTTTAAACCCTAATCTATAAATCATAAATCATAAACCCTAGGCACACTACATCTCTTTAATCTAAGAGGATTTAATGCAAGAGAAACTCTCAGCCCTCTTAGAGGACACAACATTGGAAAAATTGGTTGTGATTTCATTAAGCAAAGGTTAGACAACTTTCATAACACAAGACAATCAAATTCTAGTATACCTCTTGATTTCCTTAGACAAATGATGCTAAATTGTCCAAACAACTCGAACACCAATAGCAATAATGATGAGTTTGTGGCTTCAAAGTCGATTTTATAAGATTGAGTTAAGTTTAAAATTCACTTTTTAATACATTTAATATGAATGCAAATTTTACCTTATAAGTCATCTAACTTTATAAAGTAAAATTACAGTTAAAATAGTTAAAATTCACTCGAGTAATATAAAAAATCTAAGACGCTGCAGATGAAAACATTAATATTTGAAATCGAATAGTAGAAACGCAAAAGGAGAACTAACATCCTCAACAAACATCATGTGAAAGCTCATGAATATCTTAAACAATTACACTAAAAATTGAACAAAACCATAAAGAATAATTATTGAGAGTGACTTGAAAAGGAAAAGAACAGAAGGGAGACACGAAGAAAGGTAGAATGTGGAATGATGATAAGGGTAATGCAGTGTGGCCCAAAAGGAAAAAGTGAAGTTTCAATAATATTATAATGATAATGATTTGACATGAGAAACAGAAATTGTTACCAAAGGTACGTTGGGGTGGAGGGAGTCAAACCAGGATAAGGTTATTTGAATTGCTACCGTCTGATTTAGATTTCAGGTTCTGTGATCAACTTTCTGAATGCTTCTCCTTAAAGCATCTTCTTCACCTTTCAACTCAAAACATCTTTAAGATGCAATGCACTCATACAGTGTTGCTTCCCATTTCTGGTATCTATTCTCATTCTTAGTTTGGCCCCATATTAACAAAGCTTCAACCTCCTAATCAATACCCTTTTTTCTCTAGAAAAAATGGTCAATTTCTCAAATACATATGTTGGAAAAAAAACAAGTGTTAGAATTAATTAGAGTGGTCTCATTAATGAACATTTTAATCTGGTGGATGCCCTTTTGAGTTCATTTTCTAAATATTAAAATGTGTTGCAGAAAAAGTTTCAATAATTGTCATTAAAACAAGTAGCTGAAAAGGACTTGTTAATGTCTCCATAATCTTAATGCATGTTTGGTAACGTGCAAATTAAAAATAATTATTTCTAAAAAAGCTGCACACAAAAACACTTATTCTTTCAACAATAAACAAACAGATCTCTAATCTATTTGGAATCATCGACTGATCTAGACCTCATACGTATAAAGCAGACATGTTATGAAGGCTTTCAGCAACATTTGAGAATTTGTAAGAAAGTAAATTATGGTGTTTCAAGCATCACCAGCAACATCAACCACTCTTTTTACCTGTGAACATATATAAAGGATATTGTTTGGATATTTTAAATGATATCTCAAATTTAGATAAAATCACATAAAAATAAATAAATGTTAACAAACATATAATATATATATATATATATTATATTAAAAAAACTTAATAAAATAACACAATAAAAATGAAACACACTGAACTGTGCATGTTGAATAATAGCATTGAAACTGTGCATACGAAAAAGCCACTTGATTATTGATGGATTAACCAACAAAAACTACTTATCTCCGATGCGGCGGTTTACTGTCAAACGTGCTCTAAATAAACACTTGATTCGATAATCCTTGGCTTGCTTTGACAATTCAGATCAGAACAAATGGCAAAACCCAAATGTGGTGTTAATTAAGAAACCTTAAATAAATGATTTTGCAGTTTCAACATTTCTAAAATCGAGATTCAAATTGTGGATCGCGGCAACGTTTAAACGAATCATGAATCATAATTTTGCATCGAATAATAAATGCATTCATCGAATGTGAGATAAATAGAGGTGAAATAATAAAATAGGATAAACTATCAAGTATTCTTCGAATTACCTTTTATTTGACGTTTTTTTTTCAGGACAACTGATGAAAAAAGTAAAAACATACGAATTAATGAACCAAATCAGTGATACGAATTACATGTATTGATTCAAGTATCGTAAGGTACAAAGTTGTTTAAAGTTCATCTTATGATACCAATAGTCAGAAATAGTCAAAATGTATAGAATCGTAAGATTCTATAACTATTTGCAGCACAGGATTCTGATGGAGGACAAAAGTCACCTACAATCTGCACCAACAGCATCAAGAATGGATTTGAAACCATCCCTTTCGAGGCATGCAGCTAATTCAGCCTGAAACCAATTGAATGAGAAAGAGAATGAGAATAATCGGAGGAATAGGTGGACGAGAACTTTAGTGCATACACATTAGTTTTGGTACATACCTTTATCTGAGGAATGAGTGCGGGTCCCCCATAAGCAAATGCAGTATATAGCTGAACTAGAGTTGCCCCAGCTCGTATTTTCTTATATGCATCTTCCCCACTAAAATAATATAAAAGCTCAAACAAATTTCGTATACTTAATTTTTCGTTCTAAATAATGATAAAAAAATATACTGCAGATAGCTAGGAATCAACTGCACTAATAAATGAACATGAAAATTTTACCTGCTAATGCCGCCGCAACCAATCAAAGGAATCTTGCCCTGGTATACATGAAATAACAGGGCCAAGTTGTTAAGCCTGACAAACATATACGAGCAAAGCATAACAAAGAACAGTTCAAAAATAAAAAAAATGGAGCTAGAGAACAAAATATAAGAGCTCTAATGATTTTGAGATGCACCAATTAGACGGCTAAATAGGGAACTAAACCTTGAACTGTATAGGAAAGAGAGAAAACAAATCAACGAATGCAACCAAGTGCTTGTCACAGCCTCACAGGTATTTGCAGGTCATGCTATTAGTATACACATGCCAAATCTATAATTAAAAATATTGAAAATAATTAACAGCAAAAGGAACTTAAAGATTCGATCATGTTCTGAGTATTTTCCATACAGAAGCCGTGAATTAGCATCTACGAACAATATTGCTTGCATAATCCAGAGTAATTGCATGCATTAGAGACATGTCAACTCTGTCTCACTATAGTTTACAAATAAGATAGTAAAACCAACAGACTTACCCTTGTCAAGATATACATCTCCTTCAAGATGTCGGTAGAGAGGTTGAAGAGAGGCTTCCCACTCAAGCCACCAGTTTCTGAACCCGATGGATTTTTACTGACAGGATCTGGTCTAGAAATGGTTGTGTTTGATACAATCTACAACAATAAACAAATAGAGATTGTAAAATTAGAAGCTTTTAAGTTCCATTTAGTGGCAACTGATTGAAATTAGTAATGGAGCAGAGAGATACCAGACCATCCAAGTGAAGAGCCAAGGCAACCTATAATCAAAGCAAAAACTGTAAACAGTCAGACTATGGACATACGAGAAAGACAATAGCATGCACATGCTTACTGCAGCAATATCTTCAAGGTCTTCTTTTGACAAATCTGGCGCAATTTTTACCAGCAATGGAGGTGGGCCCTCCTCACCCCACTGCATTTCATCACGAGCAGCCTGGACCTTCACAAAAGGAAATTTTGCAAGACTCAAACTCCCAAGTATGCAATGCAACACAAAAAACGCATTGAAGAAGATTCACATCCTAATTCCAAATTCTACCTTCTTAACAAGATCTTTGAGTTGCTTTCTTCCTTGAAGCATGCGCAAACCAGGGGTATTGGGCGATGAAACATTAATCACCTACAAAAGGATATTAAGAACAGAGTGACAAACACGTTAGAGTTTAGACATGAAAGGAGTACAGTTTATTAAAATCTGCACCCAGTCATACCATACCACGATAAACTACAGTCTACAAGGTTGTCTATCTTTCCTTTCTTTTCTATAAAAGATATATAAGAAAAGACTATTTACCAAATAATCAGCATATTGGGACAATGTATGAACTCCTTGAACATAATCTGCTGCAGCATCTTCACTTGTCTTGTTCTTTCCAAGATTGACACCAAGAATGCCAGGGCCAGCTTTTCCTCCATGTTTGACTTCATTGTTGGAAGAAGGTGAAGTGCTTGAAGTTTCATCTAGTTTCCTCTTACCATGTTGAGCGCCCAGCCTCTTTGCAACAGCAACAATTCCCTCACTATTAAAGCCACATCTATTTATTACAGCACTGCACGTTAAATAAATCAGTCTTAGAGCAACGTAGACAGCATAAGCAAACTTCAATGAAAATACACTTTATAGTATCAATAACCTTCTGCGGTGTATAGAGGCGATTGGGGAAGTCAAAAAGAAAATATAAAACAGGTTCAAACTGCTAATCAGAAGCAGAAGACCAAAGAAACAAAATATAAACTCTTACCCTTCTTCTCGCAACCTAAAGATACGAGGTTTAGGATTGCCATCCTGGGGAACAGGAGTAACAGAGCCCACCTCCACAAAGCCAAAGCCCAAAGCAAGCAAACCATCAACAGCCTCAGCGTTTTTATCAAAACCTGCAGCAAGGCCTACTGGGTTGGAGAATTTTCTTCCCCAAACTTCTAGCCCTAAGATTGGTACGTCGGGCCTCTTCTCCCTAGGGACCCAACCACGAGCAGCAGCTGAGACACCCAAGTTGTGGGCAAACTCAGGATCCAACAATGCGAAAAAAGGATTCACGACTTTTGTTGCCGAGAATAACCATCCACTGCAAAAAAGATAACTCAAAATCTGGATCTTCACTTGCAAGGTATGCATTTTCTTTTCAAACAAGGCATCAAGAATTTATTTTCTGGTGAGACCACTTAAAAATTGTTTTCTACAATTATATATCCGCAGCTTACCCATAATAAAAGCATCAAAGAACATGAGTTTTCTTTCTTTTCCCTCGTGAAAAATAAGTAATATAACAAATCAAATGCACAATTAGAGGAGCAAAACAAGAAAATGCGTTCAACGCCCGAACTCCCAAATGAAGTACCAGAAAGTAGCTTCATCCACAGTACTCACGTAAGCTCCACCGGCTATAAGGAGACCTATGGTAGCACCCGTCAACAACCTTCCCTGCAAATCAAATAATCAGTGAGTGTACTAAACTACACATATCAAAATATTTGCATGCACATACAGCCCACAAACTTAATCAAACAACACACACATTCCATAAAGATCTTTCAACACATGAAATTTCGAAATCACACTAAATACCCCGCATATGCAAACTGCAGCATACCAAAAGAAACGAGCATCTTCCAACCTCAAAACGAATCAACAAGACAATGCATAATGTCGAACACCATACATACACACAAAAGAATTGAGAATACGCACCTTCTTGGAATAGTAACCGATCTTGGGAGCACTCTGTGGCGCAGAAGAAAAACATCTGACGGCAGAAAGCTGGTTCGGAACTAACCTTTTGAGAACAACGTCTCTCAGCAACTTTCTAGAAGACCATGCGGCCATGAGTTCAAGAAAATCGCAAGAACCTTCGAACAAACGTAACTTCAACGCGATGCTCGGAAAAGGGATTCAGTCACGAATGTTTGTGATTCTTGAAAGCACAAACTCTTCGAGTAAGGGTAGGTTCAGTGAAGGGTGGTGGCAAGAAGGGAGGTTCAAGAAAGTGTTCCACGCAGGTTCTTGGAATATAAAAATGGTGTAAAAATGTAAATCCACGTTGTAAATAGCGGCCCATATCCACACTTGTTTAGTTGGGCTTCAGACGAAAGCCCAACAAGACATTCATCAGTAGCTCCGAGACTTTTTCAACTTGAAGCGTCAACCTGAAAGGAAATCACCTTTGTGACCGCGTCTTTTTTCCGATCACCTGTCTTTCACTGACGACGGCTCCTCCGCCGCCGGAGCCACCTCACTGCAATTCCAACAACCAGCTTGGAACACATTCTTGAACCTCCCTTCTTGCCACCACCCTTTACTGATCCTACCCTTACTCGAAGAGTTTGTGCTTTCAAGAATCACAAGCGTTTGGTGACTGAATCCCTTTTCCGAGCATCGCGTTGAAGTTACGTTTGTTCGAAGGTTCTCGCAATTTTCTTGAACTCATGGCCGCATGGTCTTCTAGAAAGTTGCTGAGAGATGTTATTCTCAAAAGGTTTTTCTTCTGCGGCAAAAAGTGCTCCCAAGATCGGTTACTATTCCAAGAAGGTGCGTTTTCTCATTTCTTTTGTGTGTATGCATGGTGTTCGACATTATGCATTGTCGTGTTGAAATTTAATGTGCTGAAAGATCTTGTATGCAATGTGTGTGCTGTTTGATTAAGTTTGTGCGTTGTATGTGCATGCAAATATTGAAGTGGTTTCACCAGAAAACAAATTCTTGATACCTTGTGTCAAAAGAAAATGCATACCTTGCAAGCTGGTTCTTGAAATTGCAGTGTGTAGTAAACAAAAGTCAAAGGTGAAAGAAGCTTGTGAAATTTGAACGAAAGCGGTGTATGCCGAAGTGAGGTCGGAAACAGGAATGTGGTGGCTCCGGCGGCGGCGGAGCCGTCGGCAGAGAAAGACCGGTGATTGGAAAAATGACGCAGTCACAAAGGTGATTTCCTTTACGCTTGAAAAAGAGTCTCGGAGCTACTGATGAATGTCTTGTTGGGCTTTCGTCTGAAGCCCAACTAGACAAGTGTAGATATGGGCCGCTATTCACAACGTGGATTTTCATTTTTACACCATTTTTATATTTTTGTACGATAATATTATTTAAATCTGTTTTTGGATTAGATACACGTGAGGGAAAACGATAAATAATATATATGAGTTATACGCGAGAAATAGGGAGCAATTAATATTTTATTCATATAAGACTTACACACTCCTATTAAATAAATAGCGCGTCTATCATCAACATTCCGTTACATAGTTTTATTCACAAAGAAAATTAATATTTTATTTAATAAATTAAAAGATAAATAAATAAAAGATAAAGAGGTATATATGGAATAAATAAATAAAAAAACACAAATATAAAGATAAACATTCAAACCTGAATTTTGAAGTCCTTATATTTGAAAGGATGTAATGTCATGTAATAAGTTATGATACAAAAATGCTAGGGTTAAGTTTTACAAAATCAACCTAATGTAGATTATTTATAAAAAAAAATATTTTGATAGCCTTTAATCAAGTCATTGATTCATTTAATTTTCTTAAACATTTTTTTTTTTCATTTTTACAAATGATGTCATCTTCCGACATCAAGTCACTTGAGATAAGATCTTTAAGGTTAATCATAATATCTCATATGATGCAATGATGAACATGACAATGTTATCAAACTTCAAGCTTGAAGTCTGAACATTAACATCGCTTGTAATAATGAAAAAAAAAAGTTTTAAAAACAAACTCTCGTTCTCTCAACTCTAATCTGTAAAAAATGGTTGGGAAAATGAAAAAATAGTTTAAAGACAATCTCTCGTTTCCTTTATAGCTCAATTAGGAAGTTTGTTTCTACGTGTCCGCGTAGATGTAAATTGCAAAGAAAACATATAAATTAATACACTGAAAATTCAACACAAAAGTCAATAAAAAAAAATGTTGGTAAACTGTATTCACTACTTTGCGAATAACTGAAAAGAAAACAGACATAATCGTTTATACAATTTAGTAGAATTGACTGTATAAACATAAATAGTAATTAAATATTTATAAATATATTTTACTGTACTGTAATAAAATCAATAATTAAAATATAGACATTAAGCAACTAGTTAAAAAAATGAAGAATACAATATTATAATAAAATAATATTTTTTAAATCATATTCCCTTCAAATTCACTAATTTTTTAAACTTTTTTTTCATTCTTTTCTTCTATTTCTATTTTCATCAAACAAAACATTAACCCTCATATACTCAAAAGTTCAAAATAGACAACATTTTCGTTATTTGACTATTACAGTTTTATCTTCAATAATATTTTTATTATTGTTTATCTCCCATATATTTTTATCATTTGAACTCAGTGTAATTAAATATGTCTTTATTGATT
Source organism: Phaseolus vulgaris (assembly GCF_051622355.1). NCBI lineage: Eukaryota > Viridiplantae > Streptophyta > Magnoliopsida > Fabales > Fabaceae > Phaseolus > Phaseolus vulgaris. The sequence goes on from NC_143504.1 coordinate 1,387,740, forward strand.
TTGATATTTAAAATTATATTAAAAATAAAAATATTTATAATGTATAAAAGTTGAGTGAGTTGAAAAGTTTCAGTGGAGGGTCTATAATCTGTGACACTCGTGCGCTGACTCTTATTCACTCTTGTTTGTTCTTTCGCCAATTGCATTTGAATTTGCATTTGCATGTAGCATTTGAATTGCATGTAGCAATGGCGACTGTTAGTTGTTCTGCCCTAACTCTCGGAACCGCCGCTTCTCGCACCACCGCCTTCTCCAGATCCGGTCGGAGCCACGGCGCCGTCACTGTCAGATGCACTGCTCAATCTCTCTCTCTAGGTCATTCCATGTTCCTACTTCGCTTTTCCTATTTCTACCACTCTCTGCTCATTCATTCACCGTTTCTTTGCTTCAGCTGACAACGGTGAGAAGTTTCTCGAAGCTTCGAAGAAGGGGAACGTTATTCCTCTGTACCGCTGCATATTCTCCGATCACCTCACTCCAGTGCTCGCTTACAGGTGTCTCGTCAAGGAGGATGAGAGAGATGCTCCTAGCTTTCTCTTTGAATCGGTGGAGCCAGGCCAATTTTCTAGCATTGTGAGAACGCATTTTTTTTATTTGTTTCGGGTTTTTAGTAGATTACACTGATAGTTCTGAAGTTCTGTGAGGTTTTACGAGATCGAACAAACTTTTTTTGCTGTTTTTTTTAAACGTTTTCATCGAAATTCAATAGAAGGTACACGGTGTGATGCTTTTCAAATGAGGTTAGTGTAGTGATAGAAGTGGAGAGTTTTGTGCTGTCTTGCGAAAATTCAGGGAGTGTTGGTGTGATTTACTAATTTTTTTTTGTGTGTGTCTGTGAATGTGTTGGTCTGTGTGATTAGTCTGCGTTGATGTTGATTAGGGACGGTACAGTGTGGTGGGAGCACAGCCGTGTATGGAGATTGTGGCGAAAGAGAATGTGGTTACTGTTATGGACCACATGGAAGGGCGCAGGAGTGAGGAAATTGCAGAGGATCCACTGGTGATTCCTCGAAGGATCATGGAGAAGTGGACGCCTCAACTCATTGATGAACTTCCTGAAGCGTTTTGTGGCATGTGAAATCGACTTCTAATCCTAATTGCCATTTCATTATGAATTTAATTTTTATAAGCTGCGACTGTAAAAATATTTAAAATATGAATTTATTGCTGCTATATTTTTCCCAAAGTAGTTATGATAAAAGTTGGCAAGCTTTCCGTACATGATAGATTGTGATTGAATGATAACGTAAAAACAAACCTCTATGCAGTCAACACAAACACTATTTGCTATCTTTTATTAGATTTTTTAATTAGATTATAGTCTGCTACCAACATGGTGGTTGTGTGTGGGAAGCCACGCTGACCCTTCTAAATTGTTTATTTTTTGTAATTTTATGTTATTTGGAATGAGTACATTGTGCAAACAGATTTGTGGTTGATTTTGGTTTCTACACTAAGGATTCTTTTGCTTGCTTCGAATGTTGAGATGAATAATGAATATCTTCGATTTTTTTTTATTGGCAGGTGGTTGGATAGGGTATTTCTCTTATGATACAATGCGCTATGTAGAAAAGAAGAAACTTCCATTTTCTAATGCCCCAGTAGATGACAGAAACCTTCCTGATATTCATCTAGGCCTTTATGATAATGTTATTGTGTTTGATCATGTTGAGAAGGTACTGCTATGAATGTAATTGTTGCTTCTAAGAAAATCATGTTGATCAATTTATCCACACTTACTGTTTTGGCCCTGGAGAGTATTTCTATTTTCTATTTTATTTGACTTTGATTGGTTCAGAAAGCACATGTGATTTCTTAGACTTGGTTCATTCCAGAAAGCATATGTGATTCATTGGGTTCGGTTGGATAGATATTCTTCTGCTGAGGAGGCCCTCAGTGATGGAAGGAACCGGCTGGAAACTCTAGTATCTCGGGTGCATGATATAGTTACGTGAGTGTTCTGTTTTTCCCCAATTTGTTTTCTTCTTGGCTTGACATTTCAAATTAAGGTGAAGGATGACTGTTTTTGGTGCTTGAGTTTAATTTCAATGTCTGCTATTATAATTGTCAATTTCAGCCCAAAGCTGGCTGCAGGTTCGATCAAGTTACACACTCATCTCTTTGGTCCTAAACTGGAGATGTCTAATATGACAAACGAGGAATACAAGAGGGCAGTATTGCAGGCTAAAGAGCACATACTGGCTGGTGATATTTTTCAAATTGTACTAAGTCAACGTTTTGAACGGAGAACTTTTGCAGACCCATTTGAAGTCTACAGAGCATTGAGGATTGTTAATCCTAGTCCATACATGACTTATTTACAGGTTTGCCAGTTTATTGTCATAATCATTTTATTAATTAGTTTGCATTCAAAAGTAAACTTGTTGAAATATATACTGTTGTCAGGTCAGAGGGAGTATTTTGGTTGCATCAAGTCCAGAAATTCTTACACGGGTGAAGAAGGTAACCTTGTGCAATAATAATACTCCAGTAAATGGATTTAATTATAATTTTCTTCCCCCATAATATCAATAATGTTAACATACGCTTATAGTTGCACTTGTCTTGTTTTCTTAAATTTTACTAGACTAGTCCATGTTAAAAACTTCATTACAAGTGTAAAAGGTATTCATTGTCTTTTTGTATCCTTTTTGACAGAGAAACATCACCAACCGGCCCCTTGCTGGTACTGTTAGAAGAGGAAAAACACCCAAAGAAGATATCATGTTGGAGGAAGAACTTTTGAAGGATGAAAAACAATGTGCAGAGCACGTAATGCTTGTTGATTTGGGGAGAAATGATGTGGGAAAGGTAAATTCTTTTCAATTCCAGGCTTATTATCTTTTATATCATAGAGATTAAAGTCTTGCATTTTTAAGACTAGGGTTCCCAGGTAAACGCTTGATCTAATTCCTGATGTAAAAAGAATATTTCAATTCAATATGATTTGGGAGAATGGTTCTGATAGAACTGGACCATAATATGTAAAAAATGATTTACTCATAATGGTGCTTAATATTTTCAAACAACCAATTTCTGCACTGTTATCAATGTGATGCTGAACACAAATCAAGCACAACACACTAGTAAAACACAGTAATGTCCTCTCTACCACCTGAGTACAGAAGAAATTCTCCAAATTTTCTTGTAACAAAACTCAACCAATTCCTACTAACTCCCCCAATTCCATTTTACTACTGAATAATATAATTAGTTATTGTCACCAACCGAATTAGGTCCTAACTTGTAGTTCCCTATATACCCTTTTTTTCTACCTAACCTGAACCCTTTGAATTGAGGGACTCTATTGACTGAATATGCTAAACAAATTTGAATCTCAGGCACCTTATTGAAGACGTCAATGTTTCATAGCACTAACCTTATTCTATATGCTATGTTGCTATTTTAACGGATCTTTATATGTTGCACAGTTGCTTTGCAGTTGGGTAGTTTATGATCATAACTCTATTTTTCACCTTTATTTTTTAGCCATATGCTTGATGCAACATGAATATGCAGGTCTCCAAACCCGGCTCTGTTCAAGTTGAAAGGCTCATGAATATCGAACGCTATTCCCATGTTATGCACATAAGCTCAACTGTAAGCTCCAAAATTTTGAATGTTACATGAGTGCAATTTAAATTTTACATTGCTGGCAATATTGAGTAATACCCGTATCCTTTTAGTTTTAGGTGAGCGCTAATCAAATTTCATTGCTGACAATATAAATTTTGCGCTACTCATCCTTAGGCCTTCTCTATTTGCCTTTAATATCTTACACATAATTTGGATTTTTAAGTGTTTACACATGAAAATCTAACATTTTTTATGTTCTGATCTCTTCAATATTTATGCTTTATCAAATTGAAGAATAAACTGCCCAAGTTTCCTTTAATGTCAGATATAACAACATTTGCTTTACAATCACTCGCAGGGAAAGTGAATGTTTACTTCTCTTATACTGACTAGTCACTTTCCACTACTTAGAACTTTGAAAGTCGACACTAGAAAAGCTGTGCCCCATCTTGTGTTTTTCCCTAATCCTAAAAGGACAATGCTTGTTGAAACCAAAAGGCCCATGCTTATTCAGTATATTTTTGCCAAATAAATTGAGTAATAGCTTATTTCGTGGGATGTTGAGTATGAAGTTTACTTTTAAAATTAGGTTATCATTTCCAGTGAATAAACTTTTCCTTATTCGGCTACTTTTTCAAGTAGAAAAGGGCAAATTGGTGTTGACATCCTTCAGCACATGACAATATACGTCCACGACTTTTCAATATATTCAGCTGAACAAGTACATCGCTAAGTTTATTTAGTACAACTACTTTGTTTTTTAAGTATTTAATACAACTAAAGGGCTGGCCCGGGTCGAATTTCTTAGAAGTTCAACTTTTTCATAAATCAACTAACTCAGAAGCTTTTGAATAGGATTCCACACCTGCTTTGCTTGATTCTGTTCGTTTTTAGTCTTATCTGCATTATTTATTATTACAGTTTACCTAGTCCCCAAGTATACATAATTTCTTCTTCAAAACCAATCTGGAGTCTCCTTGAAGGTCAGCTCTTTTTAATTTGGCCATGGGAGTGGTCATTACTTGTACATTAACTATAACTAGGATTTTTTGTCCTGATATGTGTAAAATACGTTGCTGGAAGTGTTTCTTTCTCAGGCATCTACACCTTGGATAATAATACGCTGATTAAAAGTTTCTATTCTTTCAATGATTTTCCTTTTATTATCTCTTTCAGAAACATAAATGATATGGTGCCAGTAAGTTAGAGTGGCATTTGGTTTTACTTGATTCATTTTGTTGTATGCCAGAGTCCAAATTCTGCTGCTTGGTTTGGCAGAAAAGGATTTGGTGAAGAAGCTTTTTCTCAGATGATAATGTACACATGTCTTTGCAGGTCACTGGGGAGTTATTAGATAACTTAACAAGCTGGGATGCATTGCGTGCTGCTTTACCTGTTGGTACAGTTAGCGGAGCACCCAAGGTAAATTTTATAACTCTTCAAGGTAGTAACACTAAAAGATAGATCACTAAATAAAATCTAATTTTAAAAACAAAAAAAAATTAGTCACTATATTAATTAAATGTACCTAAAATAGTTTTTATTATTCATAAAATTTATAAATTAGTTTCTAAATTAATATCTAATTAGCTACCAAAATTTTAGAATCTAAAATCTGAGTATCTAGTTTCATAAGAATTTAGAAACTAGTTTATAAATTTTATAACAATAATAGTCTTTAAAATAATATATAATTTGTAGTGATAGCTTAGGTTTAAGCAAGCTCTTTCTCATTGCTATGCGATAGGCGCTTGCATTCAGTTCCGAAATTACTCGTGCTTAATAAAGAAAGTTGGTTGGGGGCAGTTATAAGTGAAAATTATGTAAACCAGAAGATACCCATCATTGAATGGAGTGTTTGATCCTAGATTGGTGTTATTTTGGCTTGTGTAAAACAGGTGAAAGCCATGGAGTTGATTGATGAGTTGGAAGTGGCAAGACGGGGGCCATATAGCGGGGGATTTGGAGGCATATCTTTTAATGGAGATATGGACATAGCCCTTGCACTGAGGACCATAGTTTTCCCAACAAATGCTCGTTACGACACAATGTACTCATACAAGGATCATATGAACAAACGCAGAGAATGGGTTGCTCACCTTCAGGCTGGAGCGGGAATCGTTGCTGACAGTGATCCAGCTGATGAACAAAGAGAGTGCGAGAACAAAGCTGCAGCCCTTGCTCGTGCCATCGATCTTGCAGAATCTTCATTTGTTGACAAACAATAATTTCCATTTCTTCATTATAATTTGATTTTTTTACAATTTTAAAGGAAATTTGGGGGCAGAAGATTTTACAGTTAGAACGTTGCACGGTGAATTCTGGAAAATATCCTAAAGGTGTGACAAGTGATGAACATACAGGTTATTTCATAGCTTAATATACTGTCGTTTTTAGAAACTTTCATAGATGTCATTTCTTTCCGTCGCTTCAACCTAAGCCAGAGAAAGCCTTTGGCAGAGTTTCTTTTGCGGAGATAAAAATCGACACTACTGTTGCTTATTAATGAAGAACTTATCGAATGGGAAATTTTATTAAATTGCGACGTTTATGAAATCCGGGGAATTCAGATGCTCTACCGGAAAGAGGGAGAATCAATACGAAGTTAGAACTGCCGTGTATTAAAGGAGTAAAAACAAGAGAATACTTTATTTTTCAAGAGAATTTTAAATATAAATTAAGTTTTTAGATAATCAATCTATGGAATAAATTAAATTTTTAAAATTATAAGAATTTTAATTATTTAAACTTTAAAAAATCGGTGTTCTGTCCTCTCCTAACGTGTCTTTTTTAACTTTCAATTTACCCTCTTCCGCTTTACCTTCCTGCACTTTTGTTCTTACCTTTTTTCTTCCGTCTCTTTTTCTTTGTTCAGGAAATAAACGTGACTCAGAAAACAAGGGAAACTGATTGTTCATATAATTAAAGTCATAAGTATTTAGAATATTTTATTCTATATAGTCAAGACATTTATTATAGTATAAATAATATATATACATATATATTTATACTATAAAAAATTATAAAACATACATAACAAAGAAAATGTGAAGAGCTATAGCATATTGGTGAGCTTAAAAACATTTCCTATTTAATTTTACAAAAAAAATACTTACAAGTTAAAATAGATTTATATATAAACTAATTTGTACAAATAACTTAACTAAAATTGATTTAAAACTCGTACATAAATTAATTTAACTTAATAAAAAAATATATTTTATTTTCTTTCATTCAAGTGTCTATTAGAGGAGTTTTCTTTTAGCATGCCCATAAAGGATTATATTTTTATCGGAATAGAAGCACCAAAATCCTATCAATGCAAGACTATAAACAAACAATCTGTTTATCTTAACAATCTCTTTTTCCCAGAGGAACACAATAATTGTCGAGGAAACCCTTATCTTACCCCACACACTAGCGCAATAATGAGGAGCAGCTTGGGTGAAAACCAGAACACAGCAGAAAGGCCAGCAACGAACATGTACTGCAACAACCTGCTCTAATGAAACACCACTGTTAAATTCCTAAATACCCTTTAAATTTCAATTGTCATCGGTTGACTCCATTTTCTAAACAGTTCCAAACCAAATAAAAGGTTTGAATATCATATAACATCACTGCTGATTTTCTGTGGTACACTGCATTGGAAGAAGCAAGTGAATTATATATAGCAACTACTTTTAGGATGAAGACGCTAATTGCTTCATTTTAGCCTGTAAAATAACTCCAGCTTCATCTGCCACGTTTTTCTTTTTGGATGCAACCTGCAGTGAGATTTGTACAAAAATTAATTTTTCTTTTGGATTAAGGTAAAAGGTAATATGAGAAATCTTCTTAAATTCATTTCAAAAAGCAATGTGAAAAAGTAATTGCTAATGGAAGCAAGTAAAAAGTCTGCCACAAAAATGGTAGATGGTGTTGCTACCTGTAGGAGGAGAACGCTAGCTACAATAAAACACACCCAAAGTACACTAAAAAATACTGTACAATATTCTCTGTTGTGTGTGCACACACAACACACAACAGGATATCTACCAAGAATTTGTTTAAAAATTTGTGTGGAGATGCATGGTAGCTTGATTAATAAAAAATGTGAATGAACCCCTATGGCAGCAACCCAAAACCAGCATTGAGAACAGGGTAGATGGAATTCCAGCGTATGGAAGAGGCATTGCATTTATAATAAATAAAAATTATAGATAAACAACGTACAAATGTTGTAAGATGTAAAATTCATCAAAAAGTACACAGCCTGCAAACTTGTGAGAAAATAACATAAGCCTCGCAGCATTAGTTTGGAGGAAGAGAGTAACTAAAAAGTGAGGAAAAGAGAGAAATTTGACCAGCTCAGAGAAATGAAGAGATCAGAAACGAAAATAGAGAGATGAAATAAATAAGAGAAACAAAAAAATAAGGGGAAAAAGAAACAAAATAAAAGAGACTCGTGAACAGAGGGATTACTTGAGAGAACCATATCAGTCGTTTGCCTGAGATAGTCTCCTTAACTGGAGATGTTAAATGTCTCTCCAATGTTGGGTTTGGTTTAGCAAAACACTAGTGTTTAAAACAATCTCTCAATGGACTCTGCTGATGTTATTTTTCTATAAGAATGGTGTTTTTTCCACCATGTCCGTAGCCGTGATTGCCACCACAAGTGGTGTGGCAAAAGTGGCCATCATAGGGCATCATGAGAAACACGTGAAATCATAGCACTGTAACGACGTCTTGCAGTAAATCTGCTACACCATAGTGTCCTAGAGCCACCAGGTCCCCTATTTAACAACATCTATCTTGACCAATCACACTCAAGGACAACGACATTAAATGTAAACTACATAATTACCACATCCAATACAAGATGAGAACAATTTATGTTGTACATAAATGCTACCAACGCACTTATTTTGTAGTTTTTGACGCGTTATTTAATGACTCTCTATAAATTGATAGTCTTTGATAAATTGCAACCAATAGTAATAGGAAAAGAGTGTTGCGAGCACTTCTCTTATGTTGCATTTGAGTTCATTTCAAAAGCATACTAGCACTTAAACCCAGAACAAAATTCTCAACTCAACACAAGTCAGACAAGAGTTGCTTCAAGATCTATTTGGATAAACCTTTTCATATGTACTTCAAATAGAAGAAATAAATAATGATAAATGAAATAAATTTCTCTATAAACTGAAATTAACTTATGCACAAGTTATAAATCAAATTTCTCTATCAAACACTGCCCCAGTTTATTCAAAATATGTACTAAACTACAAAATCTCGGCCAGGCCCAAAATACGGAATTCTAGAAAAAAAAAACGCAGTACCAAACAAGCTTTCATTGTACTATTGAAAAGAGTGTGATTATTTACATCATATAGTTTATAGAGAGGATAAAAAAAATGACAATAGATTTTAATAGCAACTCATGACAAGCAGTGCATACGGACACAATAGCTAGCTCGAAACAAGATGCGCAAGAGGAAAGGTACCTCAACAAGTTGATCAAAGTTTGACTTGAGCAGGTTGATTTTCCGGTCGCAGTAATCTTTTCCTTCATCCATAGTTTTCTGTTTCCGCATAACAATAACAATCAATAAGCAAGAAACAAACTGCACAAAGCTCTCTCCAATTCGTAAAACCTAAATCGAATACATAAATCCTAAACGCGATACATAAAACCTAAATGCAACACACAAAACCTAAATTGAATACACAAAACCCAAGTGCAACACATTAAACCTAAATGCAAGCCTAAACGCGATACATAAAACCTAAATTGAATACATAAGACCTAAGTGCAACACATAAAACTTAAATGCGAGTCTAAATGCGATACATAAAACCTAAATTGAACACATAAAACCTAAAAATGCGTGAACGCATAAGCGTAAGGTTTGACCTCGATGAAGTAGCCGGTGCCGACGTCGATCAAGACGTGAGTGGAGTCGTGGAGAGTGGCGGGGACGTAGAGGGAGGCGGTGAGGGGGACGAGGATTTGGTTGGCGGGAGGGCGAACGGAGAGGTCGTTGAGGGCGGAGGAAGCGATCTCGAGGCGAGTGGTGGCGTTGCGAATGTTGGTGAGACTGTCTTGCAGAAGATTCACTTCCATATCGGTTTGTTCCTTCACCGCCTTCAACTGCTCCACGCTCATCCTCTCCAAACCCATCGAACCACTCTTCCAAGAACCCATTCAACTCTCTCTCTCTCACACACAAAAAGGTACGAAAACAACAAACACAAAACCCTAAGAATGCAACTCCTTCAATTCGATTCGATTTCGATTGCAATTCGCAACACCTCAACAGAACCCACACCCTAACTGAAAAAAAAAATATATATAATACCTATAATATCTAAAATGTAAGAAAATTAATGTATTTTAAAATGGTTTCACAGGAGGTTTTTTAAGATTTTTTAAGATTTAACATTTTGTGTTAAATTATATGTTTTCTCTCAAAATGTTTATGTAAAAATAAATAAATTAATATATACTATTTTAAAATAATCTCTTTAATATTTTAATAATATTTTTAACAAAGACTAATATAATAGATATCCAATGTTACATTTACCTTAATTATTGCTAGTAAAATTATTTGATTTTTATAAAAAAAATTGAATAATATAAATAAAAAGTATGAGGAATTATTTTTGTTTCTTTGGGTCAACGAACTGAATAAAAAGTTGATTCCTTGTGTGAATTGAAGTGTTCAATTGAAGTGGTGATTTAGAAATGATATAAAAAAATGACAGCGAAGGAAAGAAAGAGACAGAAAAGCAGAGGAAATAGAAACTGGATTTGGATACGGCCCACAATGCAGCAATCACGAAACCCAAGTAAACGGCCCAAAAAAAGAATGTGGGCCCATAATGAGTTTGCAAGTAAGTTCAAAAAGTCCATCATATGAGGGGTTTAAATATGGTCCCAAATCATAACATGGGTTTTAACTTGTTTCACCCCAACATTTAATTCCAGGGACCCATCAATTATTGGGACCTCACCCTTCTGTTTAACAATAATTAAGAAACACATGTTGGCATCCTAAATTTCAAAACCCCACCAATAATCCATGCATACAAAAGTACAACATCAACAAAATCATCACTTCCTATGCTCCACTTTGGAACTTGCAGACAAATCCATTCCCTCTTCTTTTTTCACACTCTCTGTCTTACTTCTTCTCTCATTACAGTATAAATATTTTCACATCCCACCAAATTCTTTCATCTTCATCTTAAAATCACAAACCATCCTTCAATCTTATTATCCACCAACAACCAACCTCACATGACTTAACCATCTTTCAGCTTACATGACTTAACCATCTTTCAGCTTGTTTTTTCTTATCCATTGGTCTGCATATTTTCGATTGTTACCATCTTTCAGCTTGTTTTTTCTTATCCATTGGTCTGCATATTTTCGATTATAAACAAGTGATTTATCTTAAGTTGAGATTGGGTTGGTGTTTTTTTGATTAGATCGTTTTTGGAGTGATTCATATTTATTTATTTTTTCTGATAAAATAAAATCAGAAGTATTGTATTTTTGTTTTGTTTAAATACTTGTGCATGATAGATCATGTTCAACAAATCTTGTTTATGTTGTACTATCTTGTTATGTACCAGTAAAGCCTGACATAATTAGTACACAACTAAAGCTGACATAATTATGTCATATAATGTTAGCACAGCTATTAGGGAGCTAAGCTCATTAATAGATTCATTTTCTGTTCGTGTACAGAAAAAGAATTTCAATGATTTATCTGCTTTGACAAAGATTTTTTTGTATTATTGACTAAATAACTTTTTTTAAAAGGATTTGTTATGCACCAAAAGAAGTTGTCACGTGTTCTTTATTACTTCAAAATAAAGTATAAAACTGCAACTTGCAAGGCTGTAAAACTTTTCTCAGATAAATTTTGCAGTTCTGCAATTTTCATGCACTGATAAATGGTTGGTACAATTTTTTTGATTACACTAATAGTTTTTATAATGAAATTGATTTGTGAAACTGTGAAGATCCCATTTTCACAAATTCCATAAATGAATATCCCATTTTGACAAATTCCACTTGACCTGGTCCTCCAGAAATGATATTCTACTCTTGGCTATACATGACATAAACATCTTATCAATATGTCAGGCATCTTATAAATCAAATTAAACTAGGTCCAATTTCATTCAAATCTGCCTCAAATATGTCAGGCATCTTATGAATGAATTTTAAATTTGGAAGATGTCTGAAACAGAATCCCCAAATAAGTTTATGACAGACAGGAAGAGATGAAAGCTTCAGGTGATTCTTTTGCCACTTCAACTCAGCTCACAGCATTGTGTTAAATTTGTATTGTGAGGCAGATAAGCCAGGGTGCAGAGGCACATGGTGGTTTGCAAGGGTGTGCCAATAAAAGTCAAAGACATAACAACCAGTTTAAATATGCCATTATTGAGATGCAACACATCAGCCAAATTGAAGTTTTTTTTTTATGCATATATAGCAGTGTATCAGTAACAAATGCACCAACACTATCTTTTGTTTTCACCATTGGTGAAAACATGAAAAACAGTAACCATTAGACCTACGTGAGTAGATCTTTATTTGAAGACTTGAATACAGGCTGTACCTAACCTTATCTTTCCTTAAATACAGAAATAGCCAGAGTACAAGTTCCCAGAAAGAGTACGTGGAAATTACAAAAACTGGCAGAGAACCAAAGATACTCCAACGAAATCAAACATGGTGGTCAGAGGGCTTCACAACACCCAAATAAATTTACTTGTGTAATAGTATATTATATAACTAGGCCACACCACATTCAGAAGAAAAAGAACAAAGAGGGGGCCAATTTTGCTGCAAGTTTAAGAACAGAAAGAAAGCACACTGAATCAAATAAGCATTCAAAATTGAAACGTCATGCAACAAAAGGAGTTGCTGAGTACATCGAAACAAGCAAAGTGACAAGAGAGGGAAAGAGGTAAAGAAAGAAACAGATGGGGTTTTATTCACATCACTGGCACCCCCAAAACAATCCACTTACATAGAAGAAAACATTATTCTCACGCTGATCAATCTAAGAAATGGCTAAGAATTGAAGATAAAAAAAAATTCTCAAAAACAGAAGTCATACGGAGTACTACAAGCAGAGCTTTTTTCTTCTTCTTCTTTTATCTTTCACACACCAGTCACCTTTGAAAACAACAAAGCAAGGGCGTGAAAGTAGAGGAGATAGAGACAGAGGGCATAACTCACCAGCAGCTGCACCGATTCCACAACATTACCACCTTAAACTAACCTCAAAACATGCCCCAGGAGCAGCCAAAGAACACATGATTTCTCATCTTCAACCCATGTTGAGAATGTAAATAAAGTAGGGTACTCCAAAAATCTGGGAGAGACAGCTGAATTTTTGAAACACAATCTACCCACCTCACAAACAAGCTTGCAAGCACTAATAAATACCTCAACTGCAACCACCACCAAACTTGTAGACCCAATTTGCAAGTGAAACAGAAGCAACAATCCTCTTCATCCGGAACAACTTACCACCACCACCACCACCACCACAACATTACAAATTCAACCAAGCTTCAATACGCATCAGAATTCCACACAGTAGATCATCACTTCATCACATTCTCATTCTCCTCCAACAAAAGCCCCAGAATCTAAAACAATTATCCAACTTTCTTAGAACCTAGTTAATTTGCCAAACCAGGAGCAGGAAATAAAATAAACCCCTAATTGAATAATTTCTTAATCGATGGACTTCTCCACACAAGACTAAGAAATAACCTAACCCTAACAATCTCCTGCTTCCCCACACACAACAAAGCAACAGCCACAACACGAGATTTTATATATATATATTTATATATACGAAAAAAACACCACCACCTTCCTCCACCTCCACCACCACCACCACCACCACCGGTACCCAATCAACGATGCTCGTCATCTCTCCGACCAGAATTCCCATGTCCGCCGGACAACGAAGCCAGCAAATTCAGATGTCCCGGGAGGTAATTCCCCACCCTAGCCGCCGACGCTTCTCCGATGGCCTGCTGCTGCTGACGTTGGTGATGAGCGAAGAGCGACACCTGCTGCTGCGACACCGACACGGCGGGGGGGTGCACGACCATTTCCGGAGCCGCCGCGGCGAAGCTCCAAATTTGTCCGAAATCGGGGCGAGTAGGGAGGGCCCACAGTCCGGAGGGGGTCGAGGGGCCCACGAGGGAGGGCCCCACCGAAACGGCGTCGTCCTTGGAGCTCTCATCGTCGGTGCGTATGCGCTTGCCGAGGATGAACGGCGTGGGAGCGAGCAGCTGCGGCTTGTGGTCGGAGGCGCTGGAGGGCGACGAGAGCGACGCGGAGTTGGCGGCGCGCACGGAGAGCGACACGGAGGAGAAGCTGGCGGGCGTGGTGCCGGTCCCGGTGGCGGCGATGATGGAAGGCTCGGCCTGGCGGAGGAGCCACTCGATGGTCTGGCCGTCGGACTTGTGTCCCAGCTCGCGCGTGAGCTGGAAGACGCGCGCCGCGCATATTATGGGCATTCGTATGCGGCGCCCGCGGCCGTCGACCTTGCTGTGTCGGTCCTTGGATGGCGGCTTCTTGACGGCCAAAGGCTGCGGTTGGTGGCGCTGCTGGTCAATGATTGAGGCGTTAGTAACGCCGTTAGTTGTGCCGTCAGAGGTTGACATGTGTGTGTGCTGTGTTGTAGTATTGATTGAGAGTGGGAATGAAAATGAAAATGAGATTTGAGTGAGTGAGTGAGTTGCTGTGTGAGTGTTTGAATGAAAGAGTTTTGAAGAAAAGAAAAGAAAAGAAAGAAAGAAAAAAAAAGAAAGAAGAAGCAAAGAAGGAAGCAAGCTAGCAGGGGAACAGGGCTCTAATGATTGAGCGGCAGCAGCTGGTGGAGACAGGAGGAGGGCACATGGGTGCTGGGCTCCACCACCCCTCTTTCCCACGCGCCTTCCTTCACTCTCCCTCTTTTCTTTTCACCCCTTCTTACTTTCACTATTTAACACCATACCCTTTCATTTTCTTCTCTTCAGTTTCATAAATACCTTATTATACAATTTTTCATAATAAAACTAAGTATTCAAAACATACAAATGTTTTAATATTCATTTTCCTTGTTTACATTGCCTACTTTGTCTGTTTGGGGGTAATCTGGACCTACCTGTTATATCTTCGTTATCCAATCATATTTTGCCACCTGTCCTTCTTACCGGGATATTATTTTTCCGCATTTCTTATATAATATTCGGCGTGAAACATGCTTTGCAAATATTGCCTCTCGGTTTGGGCCTTTACGCGAATGGCCCATGAAAATTCATTTACTATTGGGCACATTCTTCCTCCACATAATTTTGGATTGCACATGCAAATAAAAAAAACCAAAATACCATTAATAAAATGAAAATTAGGGTTTAGATAAAATGTGCACTCAACCCATACACTACCCCGTAACATTGCATCTTTTTTTTTTTTCTGTGATCACTGTGAGAAGGCAGCGCGCGGAGAGGGAGACTAAGCCACCGAAAAAGGATTGAAGCCACCGCGCACTGCCTCGTCACGGTAATTACAGAAAAAAAATGGTACAATGTTGTTGGGTTGGGTGTAGGTTGGATGTGAGTTGGGTGCACATAGTCCAAAATGATCTGGTGTAGGAGAATCTGCCTTACTATCATAGGCCATTTTGATATAACATTTACCCTACTAGAAATAATTAGGAGAGCATGGAAAATCAAATTGTAATAGAATTTGAACAGATTATTATAATTATACAGTAAACATTTTTTAATCTTTTACTATGAGTGGTGTTTTGTAAAATATGAATATTGAAAAACTATTTACGAGGAAATTAAAAATAATAGAGATAAAAATGTGTATACGAAAAAAACAGATAAATAAAATATAAATTTATCGATTTTGATTAAAAGATATAAATCAGTTCATATTGCTGAATAGTGCTGTGAATATAAGAAACCAACATGTTAGTGTTCTCATTTTGAGATTATTCTGAAAATAGTTTTAGTGGAATCAAACACGACAATTTAATGAATAATTTAACGTTAATAATTATCAATTAAGAATAGCACATTTACATAAATCAAATTAATTCATTCATGCAGATGTCGTCTTTAGTTTCACATAAATTTGAATATACACTGATGAATTTTTGTACAGTTAACATTAATGAAACCCAAATAATTTTTTTTTCTCAAAAAAAGTGAATTTGAATGAGCATTATTAGCTTGAGTGAATAATCTTGTGTTAAGATTATGATCATAATTGATTCATTGTTGGAAAGTGTCTTCAGCCAATGGAAGAAAATTGTGGGGTACTTTCCTTTTCTAGCTTGCAAAACTCAAAATGCAACCTTAAGTTACATATGTTATAATTATAATTAATAAGTTAATATATTTTATTTAATATTTGGCTGAGCAGAAAAAATAGTGTAAAAAAATGGAAGAACAATGACGTAAAACCATAATATCTACGTGGTATTTGAGAGAGGAAGCGAAACACTTTGTCTCATGCTTTTCTATCCACACACTTTCCCTTAAATAACTTGATCCAAACAAAAAGTATTTTCGTTCTTCCTTTTCCATGAACACTACTTCACTCGTATTAAGTCAATTATGAATTTTAACATAATTGTAATACTAACTTAGTAAGAACTTGTCTAAAAGAAGTGTTTGGAGAAACGAATGCGAGATTGTTCGAATATTTGGATTGTGACATTCTTACATTTCACAAAGAAATCCTATAACGCACAAGATGTTCTTTCAATTTTTGAAAAGTAACTTATGAGATCCAGACACTCTTCTTAAATGATGTGTCTCTATTAAACACACGTATCGGATATCGACATTTGTATGACACTTGTAGGATATGTATGAGACACCGACACTTGTATGACACTCATAGGACACATATCGGTGATTGTCAAATTCAAAATCATTTGTTGGATTTCTGACAATTCGAACACAGTTCTAACACAATTTAAAAAAGAAAATACATTAATTTTTTAAAAATTCAAACTTATTGTATAAATTTTTAGTATGATTATAAAAATAAGGAGCAAATCATTTTGAACAAAGCATGAAAAACATCTCTCTCTGCTAAAAAAAATGAAACATATTTGTGTACATAAATCTTTATTGTCAATTTATATAATTCATAATTATATAATATATAGTTTCGTGTTCCGTATCTTACATTTAAGAAATTATACGTATTTCTGTGTCTGTGTTTTATTAATGTTCGTGTCAATGTGAGTATCTATCTTAAGAGTGTAACACTTAAAATAAAGTCTAACTTTGTTTGGGAATATAATGATGGATGAAAGTGTCTGGTAAGATAAGAAAATTGACAGTAGTGTTCCTTTATTGAAGTAAAAGTTTTAAGTTTTCTGAACTTTTTTGAATCCTGCTAATGTGCATCATGCAAACTACTATTAAACACACCTATAGAGTGCACTTGTACCACTAGGATTGGTAGGTAACAAATAAAAGAAATCGGAAAGAACCACTATCCTGTTAGACTTAGAATCGTATATTATGATGATTGGATAAGTACTCATTTCTTTGATTCTGTTGTTTTAGATGATTGGTTCATTGGTTGTAGGCTAGGTATCTTATTTAATCTTGATATTGATAGTCACTTCTTGGTCAAACTACACAACCATGTTCAAAAATTAAGCTAATGTTCACACGGAAACACAGATACTCACTATTCTTTTTAACACTTTCAATTATCAGATATATTCAACTTCTTGGTTAATATTTTTTTACCCTATTCAACTCAGGTAAAAGATATCACTTATGCTATAAATTAGAGTATTTCATAGGATATATATGAGGGCAAATTTCATCTTATAATCTGATTTTGTGAGATTGAGTTAAACTTAAAATTCAATTCTTAATATGATATCATAGCCATTTTCGAGTTTATCCTAAAAAAAATTTGTTAGACTTATCAAACCACCCACTATCGGATCAACGAATTGTCACTCTCAGCATGTGGAGTGTGTGTTGAAGATCTCACATAAGATTATAGCATTTCATAGTATATATAGAAATACAAACCTCACTTATAAAGTTTTATAAGGTTAAATTAGACTTAAACGTCACTTCATAATATTTTCATAACTCTTGGCTTTCAAAATATTCAGATATCGTATAAGAAATTATACGAAGTTAACTGTAATTCTGATTAACAGAATACACACAAATATGATTCATCGTGCAAAATTTGTCCTCTCAATGTATACAAACAGTGGAGGTTTTTAAGGAAATCTGAATTAACAAATAGAGGAACAAAGAGGCCATGATATTAAATTAAAACAAATTCAATATCTAGTGCACACGGACACATATTCCATATCTTAAATAGCTATTTTCATGCGCTGTCTCTTACCTCTTTCGTAATATATTCACACTAAATAGCTAAATTATTGATATTAATATATACATAATGTGTTTCCTAACCACTACGATTTTGTATTTTAGTGAAAGCAACTCAAAAGGAGCGATTGATAATTATGCCAAGGATTTGATCCACCCTTTTTTGATTTGCATACTCCCACTTCTCTGCTTGAAATGATGGAACATTCCATGCTATCACATTAAAATATTGGATCATAATCCTATTCCTATATTTTTATATTCACACAAGGAATCTACTCACACTTTCTAAACAACATTTTTAATAACACACCATTCAACACTTAATCAATAATCAAAAGGGAAAAAAAAAATCTGTATCTGCTATAATACAGCCCCATTATGCAATATGCAAAAGGAATTCAAAATTATTTTTCATTTAAATGGAGTTGATAACATCACTTATATTTAATGTCATCTTATGATAATAATACCACTTTCCCGACATCTATGTACTCCGAGTGTTGTGGGTAAGGTAGGTTTATGATAATGGACAAATGCTGGCCTTTCTTTGTTAGTGGCCAATTTTAAATAAATATGTAGCTCGTTACATATTTATGAAATTGGTGAAACTAAGTCAAGATTGGCGGCAGGATCCATACAGCAGTAGGGAAAAAAAAGGAAATTGAAAATCACCATTAGAAGAATCTACAATGCACGAAAATTGGCTCAAGAATGTCAAAGTCACCTGAATTGGGATGGTGGTGAAGACATGTCAGAAGTTCAAACCTCACTGCTGCAAGGGAAAAAAAGACCAGCACACGCACATTGATGCCACCTCAGAAATAAACATTGACTTAGTAGGGAAGTGTTGTGACTTTTGAAAACATTTACACATTGATTTTAATAACTGTTGCTAGCTAATTTTATAAGTTGCCTATTATGAGCTGATGAAACAGTATTCCAAGCTTTTGCATCGTCGGAATCGTCCGTGACAATAAAAATGGAAAACAAAAATAGCAAAAATAAATAGAATTTGACATGGTACTGAAAAAAAATTCAAGAGATACTGTCAAACAGGATATCTGCAAAGATGTTAATTTTGTTCTTTTAAGCAATATCTCCCATTTCCAAGGTTTTAGCCACAAATATAGTTTCTTCCTCCAGTGACGGTTACCTCAAGTATGCTTCCGGGGAAGAAATATTGGAAGTGTAGGAATTATACCTTCATGGATGTAAAGCATGGAGACACTGAGATACACTAGTTCTGAGTTGGGATTTTGTAAGGTAGTGAGATTCAGAGAAGGCCACTTCTGAGCAGATACATCTAAATCGGTCAGGGTTCACTCGGGAGAACATTGTAGAAATGATAAATCTCATCTTGGTCAATGACACCAACCTCTGTCGAGCAAGCAGAACAGCAAACTTGCTTGAATGTTTCAATGTTAGTTGAATTGGGGTCATGACTATCAAATCTTTCACTCCCTCTATTTCTTTTTCTTGATCTTGAAGTATTTTGCTTCAAAACCTTGTCATTCCCAATTTTGCAGTTTGTAACAAATACTGCCCTGTACTGGGTCAGATATTTTTCATGCCTGCAAGAAACTAAAGAAGGTCAGTCATTCAAATCATAAGTCACAACCGACAGGTTAGTCAAACCAGTTCCGAACAAATATTCCCAGGAACAAAACCAGCAGCACTTATTTACTTGATTTCAATGGAAAATGTCTCAAGTGAACAAGAATATTGTTTACTTGGATAGGATACCTATTAATAAGATGATATTGTTCTAAAGCAAACTCTAATTTGTGTGTCCTTTCTATCCATTTTCTATTTTATTTTGCAAAAGGTTCTTGTTTTTCATGGGCTTTTGGCATGTTACGAATTTGAATCACCATGGGACATGCTTCTGCAAGCTTCTTCTTCTCCAACACCTCTTGAGTTGATCAAGATACTTCCAACCTTCTAAGATTTACAAAAGTAATAATAAATAATTGCTCTGGGTGAAAATAAATCATTTGTTCAATCTACCAATATAATAATTCCTTATGTTAGTTTACGTGTGTATATATATATATATACATATACATATACATATATATGGCCATGCAACCAAAACAGTAACTCAAGTGTGTACCTCTGACATTCGAGGCAGAGGGTTGTGAAGCAAGCAGGGCAACTAAGCACAGCATCAGAGACAAGTCCTTGTCTCTTTTTATGAATCCACTGTTCATTCTTATCATCAAGATTTGGGTCATAAAACTCTGGTTTGGTTGTGTAGTCTATTTCGTCATCATCAGAAACTGGTATTAAAATTAAATAAAGAAAAATTATATTGTTAGCTTAATGCTGGATCACCTGTTGCAAATTCTGCTGGGACTTTATGATAGTAAAGAAAGGACACGTTTCCAGCTATAATCTACCAGAAGAATGATTATAATGACAGCATTGAGGCCTAAACCTATTGCATCCAGCAAACACATATTCCAAACTACCGCTCAACCCCAGTGGCTCATAGAACACAGTTTTAAGCCAAAGAATAAACTACAAAATGCAACATGTACAAACATCATGCAACTTATTGGGGAAAAAAGAATTTAAAGGCATATCAATTGTAAATTATGTGTACGGAGTTCATAGATGCCACATTGAAAATGCTGACTTGAATAGTGATGATAAAAACTTCAAAGCAGATAGTAAAAAAAGCAAACAAGGGTACAATTAGAAAACTGTGACTGATTAACTTAAAACATCAATACATGCCAAACACACAATTTGTGAAAGAACTGGACTAAACCATCTGGTTTGATTTATAGACCAGTGATTGGTCAGGAATTGGTTAAACTAGTCTGGAGAACTTTGTTTTTATAGTGGTGATTATTTTCAAAATGAGCTCATATAATATACTGCTGTCTTGAGTTCTTTTCATTTTCTTAATGAGATAGATGACATCGATTAAAATAATATGTCGTGTTATGGACATATTAGTGTTATTCTTAATATTTTGAACTTATGACTGTTAAATCTATTAACCTAAATACCTTGTTGTATTATTTGATTATGAATGTATATCACTTTATCAGTATACTCCTTTATCATTCAATAAATTATAAAAACCAAATATATATTTAATTATCAACCTCGGTAGGATCTTTGAACGTATTTCCCAGTTCAGGTGTACTTAATAGGCTTTCACCAGTCTTTAAAAAGCATGCATAATACAACTGGTATGTGAACAAGGATTTCTTTAATGTATTCCCCCTGGAAAGACACTAAGAAATAAAAATAAAGTCTGACAAGTACAGATATTTAATATCTTGAATCTTGTTTTGGTGCAGTGATATCTTGAATCTAAAAACATATGCTAGTTTGTACTCTAAGTAATTACAATGACTAATAAATGCTATCTTTATTTCTTAAGAAAATATAAAAGTGAGTCAAATACTCAAAGGTAATTGACAACAGCCAAGAGAAAAGTTAAATTATGTTCAAGATACTTGAAGTGACTATTTGAACCTGCTCCTTTCTCAGCTTCGTTTCCAACATAAAGCCTCTTAAAAAAAGTTCTTGCATCAGCTTATTAATCTAATCATGCCCATTTGGCTACAATATCCGACCAAGGTATGATCCAAACTCTATTATCCGTCTTCAACTACAATCATTCTACTATTCAAAAACAGTTAGTGAATTAAAGTGCCAAATGAGAGATTCAGATTGCAGATTCAGTTAGCATAACTGCGTTCACTATTATTTGAAGAAAACCGTATTTTAGGGCAAAACATCTTCTAATCCCGAGTCTCACCAACACAATAGGGTTAGCAGTGATGAGTCCTCTTCAAACAAGAAAGCATCTAGCTAAACTACAAAGTAAATAGTTATCATGTGTAAAAAGTCATTGCATGCAAGTATCTGGTCTTCAATCGCAGAAAATTCATAACACCTCGCATCAAATTTCAATACGAGCATCAAGATTGGGTGAAACAAGCGATAAGTGTTAAAAAATAATCTGTTCATTTGACATTGAACCAGTGAACTAAACCTATTCTGATGAAATGAACACACAAAATCATTAAAATTATAAAAAAAATCGAAAGTCCTCAATTGATAATTATGAACTCCAACGTTTTCCATTTTCAGTTGAAGTAGTGAGAAGAAGAACGTAAGTGAAAAAGGAAAAGCAGCAAAACGTTAAGATGGCGAAATTCGTTACCAGTTTTTTGCGAATTGGTGGGTGAATGTGTGACAGTGTTGTCTCTTACTCCATCATCTTCTTCCATCTTTCTCTCGCTCAAACTCTATCCAAATATTCAACACACACAAACAAATTGAACCAACCCCAGTCTATATTTTTTTTTCTTCTAAAACGGCTATATATGGAGGGGTGCTTCTTCCTGCACCCCTACATTTTTCTTCCAACACCTCTGTATTCTTTAAAATATTAAAATTATTGTTAATAATTTTGGTTAATTCTGGAATAAAAGTTAAGTGTTTCGTAAGTAAAAAATGTTACTGAAAGACAAAAAGTCATTCAAGAATATCATTTTTCGAACACATTTTTTTATTTCATTAATGATAAATCCATAATTCATAAAATGGTGTTCAGAAAGTACGTTCTGGAAATATTCTGAAAAGAATAATCTGAAAGTTCTTTTTAAAAAGGATAAAATGGTCTTTTTCTAAAAATTGAGGTGCAAGAAGTCATTTTTGAGGTGCAGGGAAAAACGCCCTATGTGGAGCTATTAAAGCCCGATATGATTGGACCTCGGCCCAAATTATATTGCGCAACTAAGAGATAAATCAATCACAGCAAATTCTTACTACACGTCCATAGTTTCTTGTACCACCCCATATTTTTAAAAATATTAAATTTGTCTATTTCAAAATTTATAATTCGAAATATAATTTTTTTTAATTCCACATTCAAGAATACAAATTTTTATATTTGAGATTGTAAAATTTAGAATATAAAATTTATATTTAAAATTAAACAATCCATAATACAGATTTATATTTCGAATTGTTTTCTACGAAACCCATTCTGTTTGTACTCTGAGTTTAGCTCTTTAGATTGATGTTCTAAGTTTAGCTCTTTGGATTGATGTTTTCTTTTCCCTAATATTTTTTAAATAAAATGTCAAAATTATTTTTGGATGGCCTGTAAAATTTATAATTTGGAAACTAGTTTATCTAAAGTATAACAAAAAATATATTACAAAATGTGCAATACATTAAAACATAATGCCAATAAAAAGAAGTATTAAAACATAAAGAAGATGCTATGAACATATAAGGGGTGGTGGCGCAGTTGGCTAGCGCGTAGGTCTCATAGCTTCTGAGTGATCCTGAGGTCGAGAGTTCGAGCCTCTCTCACCCCATTATTCATTTTGCCCAAAATTAAGTTATGTAGCATATGTTTCCATCTTTCTTTTGGAATATTTTTCACGAAATTTAAAAAGTTTATTATTTATTTTTGTAATTATGATAAAAAATTATTATAAGATAAATTTAAATTTTTAAAAAATTAATATATTTTTATTTTTTTAAAATTATGTTAAAACTGTATTAAAATTAGAATTGTCATAAATTTAACAAAATATTTTACCAATATATACTCTATAAGTTTCTTAAGGTATTCATTACATTTATTCGAGGGACACACCACAAGTTTTAACTGAAGAAATATTACAATATGAATAATTTTTTTAAAAAAATTATCCTTTGTAATAATTACATTATTTGATTGAATCAATTATTTGAAAACAACATTCAAAATGTAACTTTATATAATTAAATTTATAATATTTAAATACATATTAGTCGGATATCCGTGTGATACATCAAAGGAGAATATAAGAGAAATAATAACAAGTATTAAATTTAGATAAAAATAAAAATACATCTACAAGCTAATAATATAATAATAATAACTATCAAATAAGAATAAAAAATTACTTATAATAAAGTAAAATATATTGAAGAAAATATGTGCAGATAAAAAAATATATGATATTTATTGATTGAACACAAATGGATAGACAATTATTTAATTAATAAAAGTTGAAGACAATTTATTACATATTCAAGATCAATTTTACGCAAACAATAGGAATTATCTCAGTAAATGATTATAATGTTACGATTATTTGCTTTCAATTTTTTTTATCAAATTATAGATTGGCAACATGATGGGGACTTATAAGAGTTTATTTTTTATAAATTTAAATGTGTAACATATATTTAGAGAAAATTGATTATTTTTATTTACTTCATAATTACATTTTTTTTCTATCACCATTTTATTTTTATTTTATTTTCAAAATTTGATTTTTATTTATTTTTAAAAGATTTAGGTTGAAAAAGTAAGAAATATATAAATTGAATTTAAGGTTTAGGATCACGACCCTTTGTGAGACTTTATATTATTAGTTCTACCTGATAAATATAGTATGGTATCGAAACCATATTAAAGAAAAACCAAATAAAATTAGAAAATTTAAAAATAAAAGTTAACTTTTTTTTTATCAAAAAGTTATATAAATAGTTGTTTTACATTTAAATTTATAAAGAAACTAACCAACTAAGCAATCATCGTCTTGCCATGTATCATTTGATTAAAAGAAAATAATTAGGTAGAATATTATGATAATTTGTGGAGATAACTCTGATGGTTCGTATAAAATTGATATTAAATTTGTGGTTAGTGATCTTTAACTATAACTAAAACTGATCAACCACCAAATTTGGCATCTGATAAGTAAATCCTACTTAATCATGTCTACTTCTAAAGTAACATGAGTTATATGATCTGGAAAAAATAATAACAAAAATAAAACATAGGCTGAAATAATAAATATATGCATATCCAAACATGTAACATTTTATACAATTAACAAAAAAGCAAAGCTTTATAAAATAATAAGTTTTGAAATAAATATAATCTCCTCATTTTAAGTGTTCAATACATTAAACTTTTTATAGAAAGTGAATTAAAAAGATTAAAATGTATAATTTCCTTATTAAGCTTTTTTTATTATTATTATGCAGTTATGGACTGCTGCTTCTTACACTAACTTCCATAAGTGTTCTTATTCAGTTATGAACTGCTTCTTCTCACACATACGTGTTCTTAACTCACCTACATAAATTTATGTGTTCCAAAAATATTCTTCTGTAGAAAAAAATTAAAACATAGCTTATATTACGAATTATGTAATCTGAAAGGTTTTTTTTCAATTCATAATCCGAAAACTTATTTTCAGATTCGTGATTAACTACATAATCCGAAAAAGATATGACATGATCTACAGTTACACTTTAAGCAAATTAATTTGATGGTTGTGATGAGACACTGTTGTTTAAGGTGTGAAGTGGGCGTTGCTATCAATTATAAATACTACCAAATACTGTCAACCATATATTACTGTACAACTTTATGAAACGGATATAATATAAAGGGTTATCGTTTTCCCACGCCTTCTTCCATGCTATACACAAAGAATTACTTCTCCAACAATGCTCTCAAATATACCCTTACTATTACTATTCTTTTTTAAATTTTCTTCTCATTTTTACTAATAAAAAACATGTATAATATTTTGTAGACACAAACACAAAAAGGAAATCTGATATTTCATAGAAACTATGAAATGTTGCATTAAAAATATCATAAATTTCTTATAAAATGTATCTTATATTAAAAACAAGAGTATCCAAACTTTTATAATTTCATATTTACATTTCATAGTAAGTACAAGTCTTGTAAAATAAAAAAGATTAGGTTTCTTATAAAACTAAAATCTTATATTTGAACTTAAACTTTTGATTAGGACCCTTGCATGGAGATGCCATTGGCGTGTCTATTAATGAAGGCTTATTTCCTAATTGGGCTGGTAAAGAAGTGGGTAACAGACTCTAAAACGGTTAAAATAAAAATTTCGAAATTAAAACGTTTTATACAGACATAGGAGAAACATAACCATGACTAAATATTGCATAAAAGATGATCAATATTTGAAGTTTGGAAGATGATCTGTACAAAATAACGCAGTACCTAAAGTCTCATTAATTGCGAGCTTTCATGCAATCCCCTTTGATCGAACAGAGTTCATGTTCATGGCCACGGAAAATAACATCTCTTACAATCCTCCTCACAAGGACTCCTGCAAACATGCCAACGATAGTAATCTATTCACGGAACCCTTAGCTGCACAAGATAGTTTCCAACAAGAGACAATACCTGCACATACAAACTAACTTTCAGCACTTCATATCAGCATACACCTTCATAATCATCCAAAGAACAAACATAAAAATTAAGAACCAAACATCGACACAATTATGTAACAATTTTATGGCCCAGTATAGACAGAAACAATCATCAAGCAATACATTAGATTGTTCCATAGAGTGCAAAATATTCAATATTCCAATCTAGTTTGGTTCTACGAAGGGAACAAGTACAATTCATTCAGTCTTTTTAAAAATTTCCTACCAACATCAAAATTGAGTGAGGCTTTAGTGGAAAATAATCCATTCCATTTCACCATGACGTTGCAAAGCACTAGTGAATCTTCATGCTTGAATCAATTGAACATTTAATTGCTTTCAATATCCTAAATTCTGTTTACCTTTCCCTTCATCCCCACTTCATTCTATGAAACACAGTTTTAATTAAAAAATAGAGAAGGAAAACCCTTTTATATAGAAGTGCAAGATCCCATAAGTAAACAAAATAGTTAGTTCAGAACTTTAAACCTCTTCCTCTTTATTCCCGCATACACCACTTCTTTGTGCAAGAGTGCGGGACAAGCAGCTCCATGGTCAAAAGCTCTCAACAAGAGTTACCATTACAAACGGTACATTGTAAATCGATGTCAGATAGAAATATTAAGAAAAAGGAGCTATAAACCTGGAAACTACACAGAATATAAACAGTTTAACAAACTATTCAGATGAAGTTCAGATCATTAACACCCCAAATATAGAAATGACCATAAAATGAGAATATACAGAATAAGTTTTTAAAAACACCAAGAATAACGATAACCAACTCAATGGCTCGCAGATTGGCTGAAGTACAATAAGACATGTTTATTTTCATGAGCATTAAAAGCCTTGTCACTCTCGGTAAGAAAGAAGGCACGGAAATTAATTTCCAATGACCTTATGAACAATCAACAGAAGTCAAAACACCTAACAAGCTAAACCCACATGCTTAAATGCCACAAATTGTCAATTATACTACAAAACCAGAACATTGAGTCCTAAATGCAATCAAAACCAACGTGTTTCAAATCAAAGTAAAACAAATAAAGCACACAACCAATAATAAAACAAGAACTACTTACACAAATTTCAATCCCAACTTTCCCATCCCCTTTCGGCATTGTCCTGCACCGAGTCACCTCCATCAGAAGGAGGCCGCAAAAATATTCTAACAGTCCTGTGAACAGCTCTATTATTTCCCCCTCCCGCGCCACTGCCACTGCCACTATCGCTCACATCAGACCTCGACCCACCACCACCACCACCACCATCGCCACTGGCCCGTGGCCGATTCTCATATTCGGAGTCATCGGTGGGCAGTTCATACCGACACACAGGGCACGAGTTATGCAGCCGGAGCCAAGGAATCAAGCAGTCAGCGTGGTAAGCGTGCCTGCACGGCATCTGCTTCACCTGCGTGTCCTTCTCGAACTCGTCCTGGCAGACCGCGCATTGGTTCATCTCCGAGTTCAGCAACTCGTCGTCGACGGTGACTGTGGGGAGATTCTCGATGGCGTCCTTGGCGGCTGGCGGCGTGCCGTAACGGTTGGGATCGTTGTCGGCGAGGAGCTGAATCAACTGCTCAAAGCCGGGGCCGAGGTAGTAGTCGCCAAGGTTGGCCGGGGAGCGAAACCAGTTGTCGGAAGGGTGGCCGAAGGAGAATTGAATGTTGGCGCCGTCAGCGCGAAGGCTCTGAAGGTAGTTCTGGAGGTAGGTCCTCGGGTCGAACATGTCGGCTTCGCGGCGGGTCCTGGAACCGGAGTTGAGCAAGAGAGGGAGCATGGAATCGATCAAATCGAACGGAAATTCGGGATCCAAAGATTCTCCACCACTCTCATGGACAAAATTAGGGTTATGGCTATGGTTGTTAGGGTTCCATTCTTCCACGAAACCTTCCAGACAGATCGGGCAGAACGGTTCCGACTCATCGGTGCACGTGATCCTCTGATTGCACACGTGGCAGAAAAATGGCTTCCCGCCGTCCCCGCCGGAAGACATCATTGGTCGTCTTCTTCGTCGTCGTTAATCGCAACGCAACCTCTCCTTTTCTCTGGTTTCGTCTTTTTCTCTCTCTAACTGATTGAGGAAGATCTCTTTCTATATAACTGGGCGGGCCCATTTTATTGGGCCTGACCCAAAAATACGGCAGATTCTCCTTGCACAATACCATTTTTTACTTACACCTATCACTTGTGTGAAATGTTCTGTGTGTCCTTAATGAACAATGTAAAATGTGTATTGTATTCTTAATGAAATAAAATCTAGGTTTCACTACAACAATGCATTCCCCTATCGTAAGCCTTATGCACCCAACTTTATGTACCTAAGTCACAACGACACCAACACACCACTGAGTTCCTAAGGCACGACGGAGAGGAGGAGAAGAGTTGTGGTTGTGATAATTGATATGTATTGTAGTGTAGTAAGTTTTTACAAACGGTGTGATTTCTGGATATCTATATCCGAAAGTGTTTTTTTATTCCAGACGTACATATCCGGAGTTGTATCATATGCTTATGTTCGGAAGGTTATAGTTAATTTTTTACCTCTAGATATGGACATCCGTAATCAAAGAGTACAGTTCTGGATGAAAATATTCATAGGCAAACATGATACTTTTGGATATTAATATCCGTAGACAAACATGACACTTTTGGATACCAATATCCGTATGCAAAACAGACACTTTCAGATGCCAATATTTATAGACAAATATGTGACTTTCAGATATTAGCATCTATACGCAATATGTGACAAAGACAAAGTTGGGTTTAAAAAGTTATGTTGGGTGGATATAAAAAATACATGGTGTTGGGAGAAATTGCCAAAAAAATAGTTCGGCCCATGAAATGGAAATGGATATTAGAATAGATATTTATATTTATAGTTACTTTGTGCTCCTTAAGAGAATCATCTTCTTCTGGAAACGATCCTCTTCGGTAGATTATGTGTAGTCTCATTTCGAAGTCACACTGTCACTTGCCACATCTCCCTCTGCCACCCACTCGCACGAGGTAGGGTTTAGGGTTTTTCAGTGTTGTGTTTTAGGTGTATGTGTGTGTATGTATGTATGGTTCGCTGATTCATTCCGTTGTGTTTTGTTTGTGTAGCAATGGAATTGCGAGGGTGAGGATGAGTGGGAGAATGGAGGTGGTGTGCAGGGGAATGTTGAAACCGAGGAAGTTCATGCAGAGGAGGAGGAAAATGGAGGTTTTCAAGGACCTTGCGGATGAAGCTGACCAGAAGAATTGGAGGAGAATCATGACTGAAATCGAGGAGTCCGGTTCTGCTGTTTCTGTTCTCTCTTCTGAGAAGATTAGCAACCAGAGTATTCCTAAAAACCTTGTCGTTGGTACCTTGATTAGGTTTAAGCAACTCAAAAAGTGGAACCTTGTCGCTGAGGTGTACAGTTCATCTGTTCCTTGTTGTGTGATTGTTTGGTTTTACTTGTAAGCGATTCTAACTTGTTTATTACGCGGTTCTCTAGATTCTTGAGTGGCTTCGGACTCAAAGCTGGTGGGATTTTGGTAAGATGGATTATTTCATGCTTATCACGGCATATGGGAAGCTGGGAGACTTCAATGGTGCTGAGAAGATCTTAGCTTTGATGAATAAGAATGGGTATGCACCAAATGTTGTATCTCAGACTGCAGTTATGGAAGCATATGGAAAAGGAGGCAGATATAACAATGCTGAAGCGATATTCCGAAGGATGCAGAAATGGGGTCCTGAACCTTCTGCTGTAACATACCAGATAATACTTAAAACATTTGTTAATGTATGCATTCATCTTTGTATTTAATCCTATACACTTTTACTTATGAGTTTAAACATGGAGGTTGGTGGGTGGGGCTTACAGGTTATGATAATTGTTCCAATGACCATGATTGTTCAACAACAACAGATCTCTCATGTTGGGATAACTATGTTGAACTCGGTGTACATTTCTTAAATATTTTACAGACTGCTATTGAGTCTCTTGACTTTCAGTTTCACATTTATATTGATTCACTTACAGGGGAACAAGTTTAAAGAAGCTGAAGAAGTATTTGACCGTTTACTGAATGATGAAAACTCACCTTTGAAACCAGACCAGAAGATGTTTAACATGATGATTTATATGTTTAAAAAGGCTGGAAGTTATGAAAAGGCCCGTAAGGCATTTGCGCTGATGGCTGAACGAGGAATTGAACAATCTACAGTAACTTATAATAGCTTGATGTCATTTGAAACAAATTACAAGGAAGTTTCGAACATATATGATCAGGTATTTTGTGCATGTTTATCATAGACAACATTCCTTTCTGAAGGCTGAACAAGCATAATACTTTAACATCATATTATATTTATCATTTCCAAATGAGGAAGAAACTGGTTGTGACTAAATTGTGTAACAAAAATGGTCTTGTCATATTCTACACGAACAATAACATGTTTAGGTACTTCAATTAAATTTTAAATCTCCTTCTTCATACAAGATAACCCATACTTCTTAAATATAGACTCAATTTTCAACTGTTTTGGCTTTGTACTTTTCTTGTATAGGTACAAACAGTCTCACCTTTCTCCACATGGAGGATTTGTTGTAGATTTAATTTCTGCAAGTAGATTATTTGAAATCTGTTTCGGTTTGCAAACCTTTCTCCATGCTAGTTCAGTCAGTTTTTGATTAAATTATGAGAATGGTGAAATTAAATCCTTGCACACAATAAGCACTAATATTGTCAACATTTTCATGGACATAATGTATTTAATCTTAGGTATTTTCAAGACTTTCCGTTAGTTTTCATCTTGTTTCTCTGTCCTCCCTTTAATTTCTTGCTTATAATTAATTCATCAGATTTTGAAGTGAATGCCTAATTTTAGATGCAAAGAGCTGATCTCAGACCAGATGTTGTGAGCTATGCCTTACTCGTAAGTGCATATGGGAAGGCCCGGAGGGAGGACGAAGCGTTAGCTGTATTTGAGGAAATGCTTGACGCTGGAGTCAGGTATGTCAGGGAATAAAACTATTAATGCGAAGAATGAATAGCAAGCTAGATAATTTAAGTTGTTATCAGCTTCGTTATTAGTAATTACTTGATGGGATTTTTAGTAGCCTACTAGTCACGTATTCAAATAACTGGTATCACATGCGTGCATTATAGGGTTTTACTTTATCTACTAAATGATCATTATTTTTATTATTATAGAAGTTACCATATTCTCCTCTTTTTCACAGGCCAACTCGGAAAGCTTACAATATTTTACTTGATGCATTTTCTATATCGGGAATGGTGGAGCAGGCTCGGACCGTGTTTAAGAGTATGAGAAGGGATAGGTGAGTAGCATTTCCTTTCTTCTTCAGTGTATTGGGGGTTACTGGTTCTAGTTTTTTTCCTGGGAAGAAAAACACATTCACAAGTACAACAGTAAGGGAAAAACAATGGGGGAATAAAAGATGTGAGGCAAATTACAAAATGAAAAGCCCAATCAACAGCCAAGTCAAATCAAACGTAGACTTAGACCCATAGCCCTCCCAAGTCAACGAATACTATTGTTCACTAACGATTAAGGAGGATCTAATGTAGTAAATAAGAAAAAAAATGAAATTTATGTAAAATACCTTTTCTCCATGAAAGCGCAGATCGTCTGAAAGGCCAAATACCAATGATGGATTGTGAGCGAATTACCATACTGGTTTCTGAAATGAAAGTGTCAATTGCTTTAAATTCTGATTTTTAAAATCTTCTTTTAGTCAGACTTTGCAGAAAGTCATTCACTAGTCTTTTTATACTTCAATTTTCACTAACAATGAAATTTAAGGACTAAAGGGAACAACTTTTTGTAAGGCCAGGGACATAATGAGATCATGCACGAAAGTAGCCGATGGCATAATGTTGGAGACTTATCCAGGAGTTAATTAGTAGATAATGGTTTTAGGTGTGATCAGAAATAAACAACAAACATTTCTTATGATCATTTTTTGAATATCAGATGTCATACATTCCAATGAGTCCAAATGGAAAAGCTTGTCTCTTGATGGATTGAGATGAATGGGGCAGTTGGTGTTTGCTAACATAAATCCAAAAACACTATTAAAATTCATGTACCAAATGAAATAGAATTTGAGAAAATGTTCCTGTCTATATTATTATTTAGTGCACAACACTGAGTCTTCTTCTCGTATACTTTCCCACGCAGATACTTTCCAGATCTTTGCTCATACACTACCATGTTATCAGCTTATGTCAATGCATCTGATATGGAGGGTGCTGAGATGTTTTTCAAAAGATTGATACAAGATGGTTTTGAGCCTAATGTTGTTACTTACGGAACCTTAATTAAAGGGTATGCTAAGACAAACGATCTTGGGATGGTAATGAAAAAGTACGAAGAAATGCTTGAGCGGGGAATAAAGGCCAATCAGACAATTTTGACTACTATCATGGATGCATATGGAAAAAGTGGAGACTTCGACAGTGCTGTTCATTGGTTTAAGGAAATGGAGTCTAATGGAATCTCTCCCGATAAGAAAGCTAAAAATGTTCTTTTATCTTTAGCAAAAACTGATCTTGAAAGGGAAGAGGTTAATGAGCTGATAGTGCATTTCAGTGAAAATAAAAGTTTACCAAATATTAATGGCGTTGTTAGATTTGATGAGGAAGATGAAGAAGATAATTATGAACATTTTGATGATGAGCTGGCCAAGGCTTATGATGAACATGTCGCAGAGGTAAGTTGATGGGTCTCAGATACTACAATTTTTGTACACTATGTAATTGTGGGGTCCTTGTATTTTGTGGTATTATCAAGCAGTTGAAAGTATTAACACATACCATACTCCATATATCAAATATGGTAGTCATTGGGAAGTAAACACATGATGGCCTTATGTCTCATCATCCATTTTTTGTTCACCATATCTTGACTACTTAGCATGTTCTGTTTTGTTTTGCCTTTGTTCATAGAACTCAGATAACATTTATTCCAAATGCATTATCAGTTAATGCAGTGAGTTCATCAGTTACTCAAATATGCCTATGCTTTTGAAATAATTAATGAAACTTATGCTGAATGTTTTTTTGTTTTGTTCTTGAAACTGGAATTGAAGTTTAAATTTCAATTTAGTCAGAATTGGAATTGGTTTGGAATCATAAATACATTTTGGTATCTAAAACTAAGGGTACTATGGAATAAAATTATGTATGGTTTAAAATATATATCAATGAATTTGTTAATGTACATGGTGGCAGCCACCATCAAATTATGAACATCTACTAATAGCTAAATATTTGTTAATGTCTAAAGGTTTTGATGTAGTTTTACAACAAACATTAAATAATTAAAATATGAATTAAAATAGGAATATGTACGGATAATGTTTTGTTATGGGTTATACACAAGTAAGAGAAAGATGAATGCATAAATTTTGGATTACTACATTATATTTTCTAAGAATGAGAATGACTTGAAGATATATATCCTTGAACTTATTGGGAGTCAATGAAAGGAAAAATATATTTAAATACATAAAATATCAATGGAGATATTAACACGTTCATCTAAACAATAGTTGTTTATGGAATTTTAACATAGGAAACATTTTTCTCTGTTTGAAGCCAAAGTTGAGGGAAGATGAAATTTATAGATTAAAATAAATATTATTATTATTATTATTATTATTATTATTATTATATTTTAAGTTTATTGTACTTACGAAATAAAAATTAATGTTGGTTAAAAATTAGGCCTTGTTTTTAAAGAACTAAATTTAGTCAAAATGAGATCATATATAACAGTGATTATGTTTGCCATAGTCTCAATAACATTACTTATTGTTAACATCAACTTTGTAATGAAGCTTGAATAGTTAAAAGAATTTAATATAGTGGAAGTTGAGGAATTATAACCAATGTTAATTTATGAACATATAAATTGATTGTCAATTAAATTTCCTTAAATTATAAAGAGATTACATCATTAATTATAAAAAAATTTAATGTTAGACATCATTAATTAATGGTCAAAATAAACTATTGTCTATAAAACATTGATTCTATAAATTTTGAGTAACTAGTTCTTATCTTAAATCCTTAAAATAACATATTAGTTTTAACTGAAAAAACAATATACATAAATTAGGATATTAATAACATGATAGATAATTAAATTACTTAAAAAGATATAATATTGTTAGACAAGTTATTTCATTGATATAACACATTGTCATTTGTTAGATGTTATTTTTAGCATATTTTAGATTATAAAACAAGAAATTATTTAATATCTTGTAGGAAAGGAAAGTTAAGAGAGAAATCAACTTAAAATATAAAGTTTGAAAAGATGGCTGGTGGAAGTTTTGTTAGTTCAAAAAATGGAAGACAATATGAAAGTAAGATCACAATGTATGTGTTGGTGACATGTTTTGTAGCAGCCATGGGTGGTCTACTGTTTGGTTATGATCTTGGAATTACGGGAGGAATCACTTCCATGGAAACATTCTTGATCAAATTCTTTCCTAGTGTTTACAGACAAATGAAAGATGAATCCAACCATGATAGTCAATATTGCAAATTCAACAACCAACTCCTTACTTTATTCACTTCTTCTTTATATCTTGCTGCATTAGTAGCTTCTTTCTTTGCTTCCACCACCACAAGAATGATGGGACGCAAGACCTCAATGTTTGCAGGTGGTTTGTTTTTCCTTCTTGGTGCATTGATCAATGGTTTTGCCATCAATATTCAAATGCTCATCATAGGTCGTTTATTGCTTGGTTTTGGCGTTGGATTTTGTAATCAGGTGAGACTTTGCATCCTAGTCAATGTTTTCAACTTTGGTTATATGAATATGAAGAATTTTTCATGATTTAACTAGTTTAACATTTCCTTTGTTTTATTATTTTATTACTATTTTCAATAGTCTCTACCTGTGTATTTATCTGAAATGGCTCCAACATCCATAAGAGGTGCACTTAACATTGGATTTCAAATGATGATCACAATTGGCATCTTGATTGCAAACCTCATTAATTATGGCACTGCCAAACTAGAATCTGGTTGGAGAATTTCTTTAGGTGTCGGTGCAGTTCCTGCATTTATGTTATGTGTAGGATCTCTTTTCTTAGGTGACACCCCTAACTCCTTAATTGAAAGAGGTAAGACAGAAGCAGCTAAGAAAATGTTGCAGAAGATTCGTGGCATGGATAATGTTGATGAGGAGTTCCAAGCCCTTGTTGATGCGACTGAAGCAGCCAAAGATGTGGAACATCCATGGAAAAACATTACACAACCAAAATATAGACCTCAACTCACTTTTTGCTCTCTTATTCCATTTTTCCAACAATTCACGGGCATCAATGTCATCATGTTTTATGCACCTGTCCTATTTAAAACTTTGGGTTTTGGTAACGATACTTCCCTTATGTCTTCTGTCATCACTGGAGGTGTTAACGTG
This sequence comes from Phaseolus vulgaris, assembly GCF_051622355.1. Lineage (NCBI taxonomy): Eukaryota > Viridiplantae > Streptophyta > Magnoliopsida > Fabales > Fabaceae > Phaseolus > Phaseolus vulgaris. The sequence continues at coordinate 1,423,407 of NC_143504.1, forward strand.
GTTGCCACTTTTGTTTCCATTTTCTCTGTGGACAAGTTTGGGAGAAGGATATTGTTCCTCGAAGGTGGCATTCAAATGCTTATTTGTCAGGTAAAAATCTTAACTTAATCGATAAACAATGTATGTTACTTTAATATTTAAAAGATAACACTTTTATGACTTGAGTCATTTTCTACATGAACAACTAATTTGAAGGACATAATAATTTTTTTGTAGCTTGTTGTTGGAATCATGATTGCTTTGAAGTTTGGAGTGAGTGGTGAAGGCCATTTTAGTAGTGGAGAAGCTGCTATTCTTTTATTTTTTATATGTGCATACGTTGCAGCATATGCATGGTCATGGGGTCCACTAGGGTGGTTGGTTCCTAGTGAAATATGTTCTCTTGAGGTTCGATCTGCAGGTCAAGGCACTAATGTTGCTGTAAACATGTTATTTACCTTTATAATTGCTCAAGTTTTTCTACCCATGCTTTGTCACTTGAAGTTTGGTCTTTTCTTCTTCTTTGCTGGATTTGTGCTCATCATGACCATTTTCGTTGCCTTGTTTCTGCCCGAGACAAGAAATGTTCGAATTGAAGAGATGAATAAAGTTTGGAAGTCACATTGGTTTTGGAGTAAGTTCATTTCGAATGATGCGGTCACCGAAGCACATCCTCATATGACCACAGCTTGAATTGTCCAAGAATTTTGTTTAATTATACCAACAAAATTTCTATCATTTCTTACATGTAAATTGTAATGAAGTAATTCTTACTTTTTCTAATAAAATATATACTATGTTCAACAAAATTTTACTGTACTATGTATTTATATTAATTTTGAATATTAAATTACTTAAATTTGGCTCAATTTTGTATTTATATTAATTTGTATTATTAAATTATTTAAATCAATACTAAACCCTAAACATAGAATATCACATTATTATTTGATCAATACTAAACACAAAAAAATAATAATTAAAGATATGTTTTGATATTTCTGGAATGATACATGAAAGGAAAAATCTTACTTTCCAATTTATAAATAGAGATTTGATGTAAATTTGAATTCTCTTAAAACATTGCTTGAATCTTGCTCGATTTTTGTATTTAAATTTAATTTTAATGTTAAATTGTTTGATTCAGTAACATGTAAAAAGATTCAGTGAATATCTAAAAATTATTATTTGAGAATATACATAAAACACTAAGGATATGTTTGGATATATGTTGAAATGATATGCAAAGCTCTTCAATATATAAATAGAGATATGATGTAAAGTGTTCAGAATTATTTTTTACCTATGAAAAAAACACACAATTACTATGATAAGGGTAAAAGAATTAGGGAATAAAAGAAGTGAATTTAACCAGTGTGGTAGTTATTTAATGGATAATGGCTTTAAGTTTAACAAGAAGAAAACAATTATTTTATAACTTAGTATTTAAATATCATTTGTTGATGGATTGAGATTAATGAGCAGTTAGATTTACAAACATAAATCCAAACACACTAATAAAATCCATATACAAAAATGAATTAGAATTTGAGATTACATGTTATTGTTAATATTAGTGCACAAATTTTTATTTTTATTTTTTTCTTTGTATTAACACTATCTGTCAAGAACGTAAAGGTAGGATGAATAGTTGGTCAGATCTAGTATGGATTGTACATAGACGGTAGTTAGAGTCGATAGTTGGAGTCGATGACTCTCCTAGGGTTTCCTCATTTGGGATCATCCTGAGGAAGAGGATCAAGCTGACCCTTGTGAACAACTTGATGCACTATCTCCCTTCAAACCCTTTGAGCGAAATGTGGCAAAAGGAAAAATAATCCATGGACCAACACCATTGTCTCCACCCCGTAAGAACTACGAGATCACCCCTTCGGCATCCGGAGGTCGCGGACCGACCATAGAACCCACTATCAAATTTTATTTATGGGTTTAGAATGAATGAGTTTCGACCTGAATAGAACAGAAATTTTTACAGCAGAAACAACATAAGATTGGGGGAGCAGAAATCCTTTTAGCACAAACTTCCTTCACTACATTATGCTGTATTTGCAGCTTCAGATTATACAACTGTTTAACCCTTAAGCCTGTTAAACTGTTTCATACAAGGCATGGAAACAAAAAGTCTCAACAGAACAAGTCAGAATTTTCAAACATGAATGAATGTGGTGATGACTATGAAACTGATATCGATTTCAACAAATCATCCACGTAGACTTTCAGTTTAGTTTTTGTAATTGCACCTTCCCTTCTGCTTTGAGGAACTTCTAGCCCGTTCTTGAAGAGTATTAATGTTGGTAATCCATAAACTTTATACTCTTCAATTAGCCTTGGGTTGGCATCATGATCAATCTTTACAACTGTTAATCGGTCTTCATATTCCTGCAATTTATTTGATAAAAGAAATTCAGGTGAGAAAAAAATTATGACCCTAAAGAACACTTCACACTGGTTTCTGGGAAAATCATGCTACTTGTTTCACATTCAGAGAAAATTCTGCTCCTTGAATCATAAATAAGAATGATACACAACCATAACTAATAGTCTCAAAAGCAACTTTTAGATTATTTCACTATGAGGAGTGTTGAGAAAACACCTTCCATTTCAAGAATTAGACTTTTAAGTAAAGTTATAAAACAGATTCAAATGATAAAGTTTACACATACTTATATATTAAGAAATGTTATTATCTCTAATTAACACGGAATTTCCAACATTCTAACACAATCTTTCTCCTATTAAATCACAAGTGAGATTCATTAAATATAATAAGTTTCACACAATTTTTTGAGATTTCTAACTACCAAATTCTAACACAATCTTTCTCCTATTAAATCACAAGTGAGATTCATTAAATATAATAAGATTCACACAATTTTTTGAGATTTCTAACTACCAAACGCTGATTCAAGGGCGTTGTAAACTCTTTTCAATGATGGAAAGTTTGATTTCTTCTCATCCTTTCAAACCAGGGAACATCTTTTTCAGTATGTACAGGAGCTGTTTGGACAAGCGAAACAAGTTTCTCTATAAGCACATGTAGGAAACAAGTTTCTTTCATATAATTTCTTCTTCTCAAGAACTATTTCTCATCTCTTCTTTCTCTTTTCATTATTGAATTCTAAATCTAACTCAATATCATAAAACCGACTTAGGAAATATTCTAAATTTTTAGTGCATAAAGATCTCCAACATTTTTTCTAAGAGTATTTATGAGAAAGCTCGTTCAATAGATCCTATGTAACTACTAACTCTTAAGAGAGCTTTGCGTGAAAAGTTACCAATCGAAGTGTTTCCATAAAACATTGAACGAGTTTGTTCATAAACTCAAAACATCTGTTACCATTTTTAGAAAAGGCAGAAAAACATGTTCAACACACACACACACATTAACCTGCATCAAGAATTCAGAATAGCAAGAAAATCATATCTTATGCACTCCAGCAACAAGAAAAACACGTGCAATCAAGAAAACCCCCAAAGAATGCACAAAGGTGGGTCACTAGCAGAACAATAGTAGCGTGGTGGCATTGGAAGCAAAAGAAAATGGGAATTCGAAAGAGAGAGAAAAAAGAAACCTTGGCGAGGGATTCCATAGCGGGAGAGATGAGACGGCAAGGACCGCACCAGGTGGCGACGAACTCAACCAGAACAGGACGGTTCGCCTGCAACACCGTCTCTTCGAATTGGCTCTCGTTAATCTCCGCCACGCCCGCAGCGCACGTCACCGTCAGTTGAGGAACCGCAGAGGAATGATTCCGGAATCTGGGTCTTGTTCTGCAAGACCAGAGCTTCTGCCTCGCCGTGACCGTCCATGAGTTGATAGGAACAGAGTACGAGGTTGATGCAGAAGCAGACACTGTACGCACCGGAACCGGAGGGAGTGACAGTCTCACGGCGTCCATGTGTTGAGAATGAAACGATAAAGGAAAGGAAAAGTTACGACCAAGAATCAACGTTTATTTAGTCTCTTTTCTCTTCCCCAATTACTTATTATATTATTATATATTTATATATATATATATATAAATAAAATATTCGTTAATTTGTGGCCACATATATAGATGGACTACACTGCATACACTTAAAAACACATTTTTAACAAACAAATAAATTAATATTTTAACTATTTTCATTTTAATTTTTAATTTAAAATATTATAATATTATTAAAGGGTTGTATAGTATTATTTACTATGAAGCTCGGAAACTCCTCTTAAATGACGTGCCGGTGTCCGATGATACCAGTAAGACACGTATCGGTGAAGTGTCCAATTGTCCAATTCAAAAACTATTTGTTAGATTTCTGACAATTCTAGTACGGTTCTAACACAATTTAAAAAAAATACATTAATTTTCTTAAAATTCAAATTTTATTGTATAAATTGTTATTATGATTATAAAACTAAGAAACAAATAATTGTGAACCAGTCATGAAAAACATTTTTTTGCTCCAAAAATAATCTGAAATATACTTATACACATAAATCTTTATTGTCAATTTATATAATTCATAATTATATAATATATATATAGATTCGTGTACCCGTGTCTTACATTTTAGAGATTTTACGTATCTCCATATTCGTGTCTGTATCGTATCAATGTCTTTGCTACATAGGTTATTTATTGTTTGAAGTGTTAACAAAACTTTTTCTTATATAGATACATACACCACGCAATATTACTCAAGAATTTCGTTACATCGATTCAGGGCCATTCACCATCCAATTTCATGTTAGTTTTTTGTCAAAACATCAGAAAATTAATTGAAAAACACAAAAAAATAAAATAAAAATTGTAGTAAGAATGAACATGGGAGCTTTGTCCTTGGCAACTGTGGACAATTGAACAGAAAACTTCCAAATTGGAATAATTTTATCTAAAGGTTTATCCTTGGATGTGTGGTGTGGTGTGACTATCAAATTTATAAACGAAGAGATTTTGTCCTAATCTAAGGGTACCCATAGTTTTTTGTGATGACTGAAATCCAAAATGGAGACAATTCTATTCCACAGTTCAACCATGTGAAGTTAAAGAGTAATGTTCTTCTTAGTAACATGAAAATCGATGAAGTTACAGAGGGAGATTTATACAGTTATCACATCTTGTAGTTTGAGTTTCAATGTTCATTTTTGTGAAAGTTATATAAAGGCTTACCGGTAGAAAAATAAAACAAGGACCATAGGACAAATTTTAGAGAGTTTTCAAAGTTGTTCAAAAATTCCATGTAGCGCTTAATTAATCGAGTTGTGTGCTAAACTTTGTCAATTTTTCACAATAATGAAGTATATTACGAAGTGGACTTTAAGCCTAACTCAACCCCATAAAACCGGCTCATAGGGTTGAGGTTTGCACCCACTTATATACAATGAAAGGCTCTAATCTCTAATCGATGTGGGATCTCCAACAAAGTATAGCTATGAGTTTAAAGAGTGTTTTCATTAAGACTGATGTAACCTGAAGAGCTTTGTGTACTCGCTATAACTTCAAGAGGTTTGTATACTCATTTGTAATAATTTGTTAGTTAATGGAACCTCTTAAGTAGTTGGCTTAAGGAGAACTGGATGTAGCCAAGGATTTCGGGTGAACTAGTATAACAACTGCTTTGTTGTGCTCTTCTCTTTGTTGTTAGACACTGTGTTTGTGTTTTATGTATCCTTTGCTATTTGAGTTCAAACTCCATTCAATCCCTCTTTTGGAATCAATTGTTCTTACAACTTGTGTATCTAATTAAAATCCAGTTTGGATGGTTATTAAGAAATTTAGGTTTGATAATGTTAAAGATTATTTCAATAATACATTAAACTCTTTTTTCAAAAGGAAGGGATAATCCATGAATCCTCATTAGTTTATACGCCCTAAAAAAATGAAGTTGTTGAAAAAAAAATGAATATCTTTCATAACAAACTAGAGCACTCCTATTTCAAAATAATGTTCCAAAAAGAATTTAGGGAAAGTCATTCTCAATACCACTTATTTAATTAATAGGTTAGCCTCCATTGTTTTACAATTAAAAAGTCAAATGGAGATACTTCGCTCATTTTATATGCATATAAATCATTTTATGAACTTTTCCCCTAGAATATTTGGTTGTTTCTTTTGTCCATGCTCATAAACAACAAAGACAAAAACTTGATCCAACGACACTTAAATGTATTTTCTTAGGATACACTGTCACCAAAAAAAAGTATAAATGTTTTCATCCTCCTTCTAACTAATTTTTGTCTCGAGGCATGTCACTTTTAATGCACAAGTAAGCTATCTAGACCATCTTCATATTCAGAAGGAGGATTTAAGAGAAGATGATAAGCACGTGGATGGTTCTAAATTTCCAAATGTATTTTCTGAAGAAAAAAATAATAATATCACTAAAACTAAAATGGTTGACTGGGAAAGAATAACTGAAACTGAGCCAGTTGAGAAGAAAAGAGTGGTAAATCAAAATCTTCCTAAAGTTGATTATATAGATTCTATTATACCACATAGTAGAGAAAAGACTCATGTGAGCAAGGATACGAAAATGATCCATCCCATAAAATACACGCTCGTAGTTCTTCACAAATGAATAGATCTAAATAGGAATGACTGATGACTTTTTACGGCAAGTGCACCACGTTTGTCAGGAGTAATAATTGTCCCTAAGGACGGATATCGATCGCACAAGGAACAATGAATTATGGAGTACAATATTCGCTAAATATAACAAATAATAAAAAAAGTTTGAAGTGATTATGTTGGCACTGATCAATAAGAAAACAAACAAAGAATTAGTTGCTTCAATTGGAAAAATAGGGATTAGGTCGATCTCTCGCATATAAAATTCTTAAGAATGTTTCCTAAATATCGATATCTCGCATACTTATAAAAACAACTTAGAAATCACAATCAGACGTTAATGGCAATTAACATTTCAAGTCTATCTTTAGCACTCAAATATGCTAAGTATTGATGTTTAGGTTTAACCCTAAAAATACCTCTCGGTCAGATTTAAGATTTTCAATTTGTCACGAAAAGTTAAAAGTAAAACAACCATACCAATAATCAATCAAGAACTGAATATTAATATAAAAGATATCACCTCAATACATAAGAGTTTGAGTAGATTATTCCCAATCCCAAAGGGTAGAATTAGCCATGCATACTTCTAGCACCTTCCCTTCTCCCAATTGGTTACATTTCACTCTATGATGTTTTCCTCTCAATCTGTCACCCTAGGGTTGAGCCTCTAGCCCTCTATTTATCCTAGTTTTATAGGGTTAGGTTGCTTCACGTGTCGTGCTAATGGACTAAATGATAAAACATAAAAAAAAGGCTCAATCTTTCTTTGCATCCTTTTCCATTCTGGGACCTTACGACTTTATCTTTTTAGCTCAAATTATTTTCCTTTATTTCAAATCTTCAATCTTCCCTATAAATCTACAATTAACACCAAATTTGGGAATAAAATGCTCTTATTTAAATAAAGCTTTCAAAAATATAAAAATATATAAAATCATAAATTAGAAATTATTTTATATGTAAATTAGCAATAAATCCTCATAACTGCCTATATTTTAATATAAAACATTACTGAAATTAGAAACTTATCAATGACTCCCTCAAATTCGTCTGGATAAATTGTACTCATGTACTCACCCACATACAGACAAAACATAAATGTATTATGCATGTTTTTTTTTCTCTTTTACAAATTCAAAAACCCAATTGACCACTACATTTTTGTTTAGATTTGATTGAAATTGACCTTTTATAAAATATTTTAACTTTATAATTAAGCAAAATATATTTGTATAACCTACGCTTGTATTAACAATTTGAAATTAAAACACTTTACAATACACAAATTAAAATATTGTTTTGTAAAAAAATTTATCAACACAACACTAACGTATATTATTTTATTACTTAATGTTCTTTGGATTACAGGTAGATTATATTATTAACTGTTTAAAAAAAAAATAAACTGTCCTTTATAAAACAATGATATGTAAATTTTGAGTAACAATCTATTAGTTAGTTCTTATCTCAAATTCTTAAATTATAATATTAGTTGTAACGAAAAGAAACCATACACATAAATTAGGATATTAATAACACAATAGATAATTAAATATTTTAAGAAAATAGAATATTGTTAGAGAAGTTATTTCATTGATATAACGCATTGTCATTTGTTAGATGTTTTTTTTTAGCATATTTTAGATTATAAAACAAGACATTTCTTAACATCTCATATGTAGAAAAAGAAAGGAAGGTTAAGACAGAGAGAGATCCACTTAAAAATATAAAGTTTGAAAAGATGGCTGGTGGAAGTTTTGTTAGTTCAGAAAATGGAAGACAATATGAAAGTAAGATCACAATGTATGTGTTGGTGACATGTTTTGTAGCAGCCATGGGTGGTCTACTCTTTGGTTATGATCTTGGAATTACGGGAGGAGTCACTTCCATGGAAACATTCTTGACAAAATTCTTTCCTAGTGTTTACAGACAAATGAAAGATGAATCCAACCATGAGAAGATGAATCCAACCATGAGAGTCAATATTGCAAATTCAACAACCAGCTCCTTACTTTATTCACCTCTTCTTTATATCTTGCTGCATTAGTAGCTTCTTTCTTTGCTTCCACCACCACAAGAATGATGGGACGCAAGATCTCAATGTTTGCAGGTGGTTTGTTTTTCCTTCTTGGTGCATTGATCAATGGTTTTGCCATCAATATTAAAATGCTCATCATAGGTCATTTGTTGCTTGGGTTTGGCGTTGGATATTGTAATCAGGTGAGACTTTGTATCCTAGTCAATGCTTTCAACTTTGGTTATATGAATATGGAGAATTTTTCATGATTTAACTATTTTAACATTCCCTTTGTTTTATTATTTTATTACTATTTTCAATAGTCTGTACCTGTGTATTTATCTGAAATGGCTCCAACATCCATAAGAGGTGCACTTAACATTGGATTTCAAATGATGATCACAATTGGCATCTTGGTTGCAAATCTCATTAATTATGGCACTGCCAAACTAGAATCTGGTTGGAGAATTTCTTTAGGTGCTGGTGCAGTTCCTGCATTTATGTTATGTGTAGGATCTCTTTTCTTAGGTGACACCCCTAACTCCTTAATTGAAAGAGGTAAGACAGAAGAAGCTAAGAAAATGTTGCAGAAGATTCGTGGCATGGATAATGTTGATGAGGAGTTCCAAGCCCTTGTTGATGCGACTGAAGCAGCCAAAGATGTGGAACATCCATGGAAAAACATTACACAACCAAAATATAGACCTCAACTCACTTTTTGCTCTCTTATTCCATTTTTCCAACAATTCACTGGCATCAATGTCATCATGTTTTATGCACCTGTCCTATTTAAAACTTTGGGTTTTGGTAACGATACTTCCCTTATGTCTTCTGTCATCACTGGAGGTGTTAACGTGGTTGCCACTTTTGTTTCCATTTTCTCTGTGGACAAGTTTGGGAGAAGGATATTGTTCCTCGAAGGTGGCATTCAAATGCTTATTTGTCAGGTAAAAATCTTAACTTAATCGATAAACAATGTATGTTATTTTAATATTTAAAAGATAACACTTTTATGACTTGAGTCATTTTCTAGCATGAACAACTAATTTGAAGGACATAATAATTTTTTGTAGCTTGCTGTTGGAATCATGATTGCTTTGAAGTTTGGAGTGAGTGGTGAAGGCCATTTCAGCAGTGGAGAAGCTGCTACTCTCTTATTTTTTATATGTGCATACGTTGCAGCATATGCATGGTCATGGGGTCCACTAGGGTGGTTGGTTCCTAGTGAAATATGTTCTCTTGAGGTTCGATCTGCAGGTCAAGGCACTAATGTTGCAGTAAACATGTTATTTACCTTTATAATTGCTCAAGTTTTTCTACCCATGCTTTGTCACTTGAAGTTTGGTCTTTTCTTCTTCTTTGCTGGATTTGTGCTCATCATGACCATTTTCGTTGCCTTGTTTCTGCCCGAGACAAGAAATGTTCGAATTGAAGAGATGAATAAAGTTTGGAAGTCACATTGGTTTTGGAGTAAGTTCATTCTGAATGATGCAGTCACCGAAGCACATCCTCGTATGGCCAGAGCTTGAATTGTCCAAGAATTTTGTTTAATCATACCAACAAAATTTCTATCATTTCTTACATGTAAATTGTAATGAAGTAATTCTTACATTTTGTAATAGAATGTATACAAAGTTCAACAAAATTTTAACTTACTTGAATATTAAATTACTTGAATTTAGCTCAATTTTATATTTATATCTATTTATATTATTAAATTATTTAAATCAATATCACTCAAAGAGTAAACATAGAATATCGCATTATAATTTTATCAATACTAAACACTAAAAAAAACAAAATTAAAAATATGCTTGATGTATCATACTTTCCAATTTATAAATAGAGATTTAATGTAAATTTTGAATTGGGTTATATATAAAAGGCGAGTTTAATTGAATGAAGTGAAGTTTAGAATTTTTAATTGAGAATGATGTTTAGTTTAAAAAAATAGTATTTTGGTCTAATTTTTAATTTCAAAATTTGATGAAGTTAGTGTAAAGGTGTATTTATATGAGGGAGATAATATTAAGTAGAACAATAATGAGGAAATCTAATAGTAATAATATTAATCATAATAATGAAAAGGCCTTCATATAAACAATATATACACACACTTCATACTTTAATATATTAATATTTTATTTTTTAATTTAATTTATTATTATATTATTATAAACAATGTAATAAAATGTATGTATTTTTTTATTCATCGTCTCAAAGGAACTTTTCTGTAATGAAATTGAAATGTAAAAACCTTGAAATCAGTGATGAGCTTATGAATGTTGGAAAGCAGAGGAGTGTGTTGGTGATGGCTCTCGCAACCCACAAACTCAAACTCTCTTCTTTTTCCTCTCTTTTCGCCAAACTCTCATTTTCAACAACATCCAATAACAACCCTCTTTATGATTCTTCTGTCGCCGACAACCTCGTCTCTGTTTTCACCCGACAACCCAGCGCCGCCGCCGCCATTGAACTCAACCGCTTTGCTCCCATCCTCACGCCTCCCCTTGTGGAGTCCGTCCTCACGCGCCTCCCCACTTGGAAACTCGCCCTCTCCTTCTTCCAATGGGCCTCCGAGCAGCACCACCATGGCTACCGCCACAATTGCTACACCTACAATACCATTGCCTCTATCTTCTCCCGCTCCCGCCAAACCGCCCCTCTCAGAACCCTCGTCAAACACCTGGCGGAGTCCGCTCCTTGTTCCTTCACCCCCGGCGCGCTGGGCTTCCTCATTCGCTGTTTGGGCCAGGTGGGCCTCGCGCGGGAGGCCCATCACGTGTTCGATGAAATGCGGGTGAAGGGTCTTTGCGTTCCCAATGATTACTGCTACAACTGCTTGTTGGAGGCTCTGTCCAAGTCCGGGGAGGTTGATTTGGTGGAGGCGAGGTTGGAGGAGATGAAGGGGTTTGGGTGGGAGTTTGATAAGTTCACGCTGACACCTGTGGTGCAAGCCTATTGCAAAGCTCGCAGATTTGATCAGGCTCTGAGGATTTATAATGAGATGAGGGAAAAAGGTTGGGTTGATGCGCGTGTTTGCGCTATGCTGGCATTGTCGTTTTCCAAGTGGGGGGATGTGGATAAAGCGTTTGAGTTGGTGGAGAGTATGGAGGGACATGGGATGAGGCTAAATGAGAAGACTTTCTGTGTTTTGATTCATGGGTTTGTCAAGGAGGGTCGGGTTGATAGGGCCCTTCAGTTGTTTGAGAAAATGTGTCGGGTTGGCTTCACTCCTCCTGTTTCGTTATTTGATGTTCTCATTGGAGGACTTTGTAAGAGTAATGATGCTCAGAGAGCTCTGAGCTTGCTTTCGGAGATGAAGAAGTTTGGGGTTGCGCCGGATGTTGGGATATTTACTAAGTTAATATCGGCTTTTCCAGACAGAAGTGTGATTGCCAAGTTGCTGGAAGAGGTTCCGGAAGAAAAAGAGGAGAAAACTCTGGTTTTGATTTACAATGCTGTTTTGACTTGTTATGTTAATGATGGATTGATGGATGAAGCCTGTCGCCTTCTTCAGATGATGGTTCAGAGCAAATCCAGTGATGTCCAGATGGATGATTTCTTCAAGGACAAGAAATTGGTTTTTCCAAATGCTGCTTCCTTTAGCATCGTGATTGATGGCTTACTCACAAATGGTCAATTGGACCTTGCTCTGAGTCTCTTCAATGACATTAAACAATTTGTTGGTAGGCCAAGCGTTTTGATGTACAACAATTTGATCAATGGTCTCTGCGATTCTAATAGATTGGAGGAAAGCCGTGAGCTCTTGAGAGAGATGAAAGTGTTAGAAATTGAACCAACTCATTTCACCTACAACTCAATATTTGGATGCCTGTGTAAAAGAAAGGATGTTTTAGGAGCAATCGATATGTTGAAAGTGATGCGTGCTTGTGGGCATGAACCGTGGATAAAAAATTCCACCCTTCTTGTGAAAGAACTGTGTGATCATGGCAGGGCTGTAGAAGCATGCGGTTTTCTTGACAGCATGGTTAAGCTAGGATTCCTTCCTGATATAGTTTCCTACTCTGCAGCAATGGGGGGTTTGATCAAGATTCAAGAAGTGGATCGAGCACTGAACTTGCTCAGGGATTTGAGCTCTCGAGGCCATTGTCCGGATGTGGTTGCTTTTAACATAATGATGAGAGGGCTCTGCAAGGTCAACCGAGTTGCAGAAGCTGAAAAATTGTTGGATGAGATTGTTGTGAAGGGTCTCTGTCCTTCAGTTGTGAGTTACAATCTGCTTATAGATAGTTGGTGCAAGAGTGGTTCTGTTGATAGGGCCATGGCTCTTCTGTCGAGAATGTCTGGAGAAGACAGGGAGCCCAATGTCTTCACTTACTCAACTTTGGTGGATGGATTTTGCAGAGAAGAAAGGCCTGATGATGCACTCTTGGTTTGGAATGAGATGGAAAGAAAAGGCTGTTCTCCTAATAGAGTTGCTTTTATGGCACTTATTTATGGTCTTTGCAAGTGCAATAGACCAACTGCAGCACTCCAATATTTACGTGAGATGGAACACAGAGAAATGAAGCCTGACTCATTCATTTATATTGCATTGCTAAGTGCTTTTCTATCTGATATGAACTTGGCCTCTGCATTTGAGATTTTTAAGGAGATGGTTTATTCAGGATTTTTCCCAAAATCCCATGATAAAAGTTACCCCATTGTAATGGATGCAATAGACAAATTTTCCAAGGATCACAGAACATCCTCAGGCATACAAGTTTTAATGGAAGAGGGTAAACTTCCTACACGCTGTCTTCAATGAAATGGTGTTTGACTGCTAAAGGAAGTAGATGTTACATGGGAGAGGTAAAAATTGATGCATTTGAGAAGAAACAAATGTACAGAAAAAACATGTGATGCTCCAGATAATTTTTGCCTACAAAAAGAACTTGAGCTCAGGAATTTTCAAAGGATCCTTAGAGAATACAAGAGGAAAGCAAATTAAGAGAAGAAGAGACATAACAGTTGATCAAAGGAGCGCTATGTTTCTGTTCTTTCCCTAGTCATTTCAAACCCTTGACTATGTATTGATATTTGGTTTTTCTGTTGTTACAAACACAACAATAGCTCAACATTTTTTTAAGATACACGCAGTGGCGATTTTTCTGTTACATTTTTTATTAATAATGTAAATGTGATTTTCCCCCTTTCATTTTCTTCCTCTAGTTGACGTTTATTATTATTTAATTTGAAAGTAAAAAAAAAATGTTTTTCTTATATCTAGCAATAGTGTGTGTTACTTTAATTTATTTAAGTTTTACTTTTTATTTTCACTCAAAATTTCCCTCTTCTCTTTCAACGTCCCCACTTCGTGTTCTCATATTACCATTTCTTTTGTTTCTTTCTACATTCTAATATTTTTATTTTAGTTATACAAATTTATTTAACGTATAAATTATTTTTTATTCTAACTATAAATTATTTTTTGTTCCAAAATAAAAGTATTTATATAACATAAAAAATTTAAATACTTAAGCTTAAAATAAGACTATATATATTATATTTTTATTTATGACATGAGTGAACCTGTAAATAAAAGATTGTGGGTACATTTTTCATTTTTCACAAGTCATCTAAACGCCAATAAGTCACATCTTTGACCATGGATATTCAACAGATGATGGTAAGATAAAAAAATTAGATTTTGAAATTTTGAGGCACTATTACATGTTTGAGTTTGAAAATAGATAGGCAAAAAAAAATTAAATTAACCAATATAGAGTATGAGTCATTTTCTTTTCATTGAAGTCATGACGTGAACTACCTTGTTCTACATGACAAACTATATTTTCCTATAGAATATTGTAACTCAGAAGAAAAAGATAGTTGATATATCTTTTATTAAAAAAATAACGTGAAGAGACGTAATGTTTCTGCATAATTCTAAATTAAACCAGTGAATTACTTTAATCTTCCATCACCACGTAGTGTAATTTTAAAAATCAATACAAGTTTTCCTTCATACTACTTTCATTTAGTTGATTTTAGATTTGATCCCATTTCCCATCAATCATTTCCATTGCCAAAAGCATGGTGACTTATTGCTTTGTGTAATCTATAATTCCACTGTTCAGAATCCCCTCATATTTGCCTTCTCCGAAATTGAGATGATGGTTGAGAAAAACAGCCACAATAATCATCAGAGTTATCCTGTAAAAGAACTGGGCAATTTAATGCCATTCATTCCATTAAAAAAGACAATCTAGACTCTAGAGAGCTGGTTCCAAAAGTTAATGTTACATTTAAAACGAAGGAGCTGGAAACAAGACTATCTCCCCCAACATGGCAATGCTATTAAAATAAGGGGATATTAGGCCCCAACTTGCACAACTTTTCTTCAATTTGAAGTGGAGAACATCTATTAAATCCCTCCTACAAGTTGCTCCCAGAAGCAGATACCTCGGTACTACAGACTGGGCAAACCTGCCGACAAAGAACCAAGGAATTTGATAAAACACAATGGGGTAATTTGTGAATTGTTGATACGCTACAATTAGGTTTTGCAAATGAAACTTAAAACTACTAGAGAACTAAAACAGTTATTGGGAAATAAGTAATAATATATATGACCTGAACAATGAGGTCCAACAATTATTATTCATGCTTCAACTCTACCACCTTAAGTGGTCTTAAACTGATTTGTTCTAAGTTTAATTTAGCTTGTGACCAATTCAAGTTTGGATAGTGACAAATGGCTTTAATCGATGAGTACATAAAACCTATAGAATGGATGATATCAATATCTGCTAATGCCAGTGAAATATTTAAAACTCCACACTGTTTTAAAAAATTCAAGAAAAAACATATCTAATACAGGCTATAAAACTTTAGAAGATAAAGAGCTGTGGAACATGGGAATAGGATCATAGAAGGCTGTTAGTTTACAGCTAAAAATTGCGAATAGAAAAATCAAGATTATAAAATGATCAGATATAAAATTGGGTCTATGAAAGCTATTAAAACATGCAAATGTGTGGTGTAATAAGGAGAATCTAGGTTGTCAGGGATTGGTAAAAAAACAAGACAAAAACAGAGATATAATGTGCAGAACAAAAGCAGAAAAAGACTAAAAACCACATAAGAGTATCTATGCACCCTATAACTCTATTAGGAGTAGAGCACAAAAGCATTATCCAACCAGAGGCAAAGAGGCGTGTGCCAAAAACCTAATGGAACCATAAATTAGAACTTGCTTGTTGAAATTTGGAACTAATAGCTACATGAAAATATGCACATTGACCTCATGTATGCAAATAGATGAAATCGATAAGGCAAAAGCATACCTTGTTTATTTTCAACCAATTGTTGATACACTCAGGATGGTACAGATGTTTGCAGGAAAGATGTGTTAAAGATTCACCATCCTCAAAGTCCACCCGGCAAATGACACACCTGGAACAGGGCCACAACAATCAGGCACCCTGATATATCATCAACAAAGTTAAGGTTACAAGTAACAGAATTTGCACATACGAATCATTGCTTCCATGCTGATCGCTCCCAATCTTGTAGTTGAGTGAAGGCAAACAGGCAATAGTGTCAGTTGAAAGACCTCTGCTCTCAGTTCCAACTACTTCACCCAATGCCAGTAACTCCTGAAATAATTGAAATTTACCATCAACCATGGAACACAAGGAAACAAAGAGGATGGACAGCATCACACAAACTTTGGTATGTAGATCAAAGTTACCTCGTATGAAAGTTCATCTGGATCAACGTCCTCCCAAGCATCCTGCAAAAACAGATGATCAACAAGAAGCATTTATAGAATTAACAACAATACACAGAATTAAGAACAATATCCGAGTTGTGTGATTAAATACTATATTCCAAAAAATAGTAACAAATCAATCCAGCCTAAATGATTCTGTGATTACAAAAACACATGATAATAAAAAAGATGAAGGTAAATTAGAATAAGATATTTTGTCATACAATGCATGATATTGAGCCAATATTGGTCTAACAGTACTACTACGCCTCAAAACTTTATTTTAATTTTTTTAATTTATTTTCCGATCATTTCTCCTTTTTCTCAGACATGCAAAATCTCAAAGATTTTGACCCATAAAAACATGGGATTTTTTGTTAACAAAGTTATCACCAATTTACCATTAAAAGCATGCTAAAGCTATTGGCATAGAGCTTTAGCAGGTTGTCAATATAGCAGCCACTATCTAAAAGTAACGCAGCATTTTAGACAGAGTCTTCGCCACCACAGCAACTTATTCATCATCATTCTTTTTCAGAAAATGAAGTTAAGGAGTGTAGGCAGGCATAATCATCAATAGAGTGCAGCAGTGGTGCCATCAAGCATGTTACAGCTTGAGGCCACCACAAACCTCATTTCATGGAGCACTTTTACCTCCTTCGTTTCCAATAATTCATTATTCACTTTGAAGAAAGCCTCTAATGACCTCATCCACCCTCATGAGCTCTCTAGCTCATTGATTGCCAGTGATATTGTAGATCATTTCCAATGTTTTCCAACATCCTCACTACTCAACTGCACACTCTGCCCAATCCAATACTCACTCTCTGTTCACACGCTCATGACGCTGATTGCAAGCCTCATTCCTTTTTTTCCACCTACGCTGCAACTCAATCCCTGACTATTCCTCCTTTTAGACTATAACTTATTAATTTTAATTATGCATATGATTAATTTTGGATAATTTTTACTTTTGAATATATGGGTGTTTAGTGTAAATCTATAATATAATAATCAGAATAGCAGCCATCCAGCTATATGCAATTCCACGACAGCACCTTTTGGGGGTAAACATTCCCTCCACATTGATATCTGGAATTGATATAACTATGGGTATAGATGAATTGCTAAAGATAAGATACCAGGAGAGGAGGCTGAGTGTTCTAATACTCGCCAACCTCTAAAAATGCATAAACTGCTCTAAAACAGTTCATGGATATCTTACTGAAGAATAAGGGGAAAATGTCCCTGAAATGATAAAATCTCCAAAATATCAAAAAAAATATCTACTCTAAAAGTGTGAAATAATAAAATAAAATAAAAATACCCCGGGCGGAAATTATGATCCCACATCCAGAGACAACGCTTTATTGAGTGTCCACAACAAATCATACACTCTTAATTTAGTAAGCTCTCTAGAATGTAGTGGTAGAAAGTAGATGAAAGAACCATGACCTAAATGGATTTATTGAAATCTTGGAGTTGATAATGCCAAATGACATCATTTGATATATATGTAGCCAATTCTATTGAGTGGGATAAGGCTTGCTCATTTTTGTTAACAAAATAAATGAAAGATATGAAATAGAAGAAGCATTAAGCTGTTTAAGTAAAATATTGTAAACCTATCCCGATACTGAATGTACAAACAGTTGAACAGAATAGCCGGTTGCCTACAGTGTAACAAAGAGAAGTAAATCCATTAAAAAATTCAGAGAGCGGTACAAGTATAGAGGTAGATCTTTGTTTAGGGTAGGTGTATCCTAGAAATGACACAGTAGTGGATAGACCAAAAATATCTCCAAAAATATCCCCAAAAAGAAAATGTCTACCGAAGGTTAAGATAATTTTCAAAAGGATAAAACTATGTCCATAACTAAAGCAAATATCCATCCACAGGTATTATCTCCCAAGGAACCATAAAAATACGCCCCAAATTATACAGTACTGAGGTTTCACACCTTTTAAGTAATTGGTATTGTCTCCATGGGTCTGTGTGAGAGTACATGTAACATTTACCTGAGAATTAGCACCATGTTCCTCTATGTCCTCCGCCTCCCCTGTATTTGAAAAAGAAACTAGTGATTATTTAATAAAGAATAAAATAAAAACCTACTAATTACAGTCAGCCAAGAAAACTTACGATCATTTATCCCAGCAAGAGCCAACAATCTAGCTGCCATCTCCCTCTCTTCAGCTTCCTGTAATGCTCTTGCATATGCTTCGTCGCTTGAAAAAACATCTGGGTCAAATTCAATGCTGGGATTATCATGTTCTCCAGCACTAGCATGAGCATGGACATCAAATGCATCTTCATCCTCGTACTCATCATTATCATCATCTTCATCATCATCATCATCCTCGTCATCATCCTCATCCACATCAGTACCATCATGCAGATCATCAAAATCATCTCCATCGTGCAAATAGCTTGCACCTTCCCAACTACCATAATCACTTCCTTCATTATTCATTCTCAGCATCATATATGCCCTTTCCTATATAGTAATCAAAAGCACAACATCAAAACGAAGAATGTGAAAATAAAAAACAAAAATCATACCTTGTACTTAGTAGTGTATTAGTATATAAGTATATTATTACATATAGGAAGGCAGGGAACCCAGTTAAAACAACTTACTAAATCACATTCTTTATACAACAACATCCATTCCATATCTCTATTAGTTGGTTTGATCAACATTAAAATTAGTTGGTTTCGTGAGTGTTAGCCCCAAAATTTCTGATGAGAAGTTTGGCTTTGATTATCTATCATTAGAGAGGAAAGACCTCCGGGGAGAATCATGAGTGTTAGACTTCAACAGCAAAGCTGATCAAATCAGACACGGCTTCACGACAAGAAGACATAGCTGTTTGTGAAAGATGGGTGAAGGAGTATAACAGGGACACGCAAGTGCTACTAAATAAAACGAAACATCAACCATAACACAATTCAAGCAAAACAAAATTTCAGTAATACTACTATAGGGTTTAAGTAGCTTCAAGCATTCTGATACAGAAAATCAATTTGATTACTCAGTACTCTCAAATCACTGTTAAAATTGGATTACTAAGCTTTCAGTTCACTCAATTTTGGTTTCTAACCACAGGAATGAAACTAAAAGAGCAATATGATAGAATGAGAAGAAGAGCGAAACCTGCTCCTGGAGGGTTCGAGCGAGAGCGAGGTCAGCATCGACCTGGCTGAGATTAGTGAAAGGGGTTCGCGACGGTTGGCGAGGATTGGGTGCAGATCCAGTTGGTTCTCCTTCGCCTACATCGGCTTCTCGATCTTCTTCCTCTTCCGCCTCCACTTGCTCTGCCATGTGCTCTTCGCCATTCAAATTGGAATGCTCCTCCTCTAGGTTATGATTGTTCGATTTCACTCCTCCAGAACCTACTTTCGCGGTGGCGGTGTTATTGTTAGCAGCGGCGGCGGTGTTATTGTTAGCGGTGGCGGCGGCGGTGGTGTCGTTCTCCATAAGAATGCGATAAAATAAGAAGAAGAAGAAGAAGAAGAAAACGGTGAACGAGAGAGGAATTGAGGATCAAGGAGACGGAGATAGATTAGACGATCGAATCAATCCAAGGAATATATGTAAATATCAATTAATTCTTATTAACTTATTATTATTATATTATATATATGAGTATTGGAAAATAAATAAATAAATAGGTAATGAAGGGTAATAACCTAGTATCTATGTAGCACTGACACGGACACTGATACGACACGGATTTGGAGATACGTAAAATCTCTAAAATGTAGGACACGAGAATACGGATCTATATATTATATAATTATAAATTATATAAATTGACAATAAAGATTTATGTGTACAAGTATGTTTCAAATTATTTTTTGGAGCGGAAAGATGTTTTTTCAATACTGGTTCACAATGATTTGTTTCTTTGTTTTATAATCATAATAACAATTTATACAATAAAGTTTTAATTTTGAGAAAATTAATATTTTTTTTTTAAATTGTGTTAAAACCGTACTAGAATTATCATAAATCAAACAAATACTTTTTGAATTTGACATTTCACGGATACGTGTCTTACAGGTGTCATACGAGTGTCGGTGTCCGACACGAGTATCGAACACCGACACGTCATTTAAGAGGAGTGTCCGAGCTTCATAGCCTCATAGCCTAGTATACTCGAACACACCTCTTAAATCTTAGTCAAACGTATCGGACATCGATACTCATATAACATTTTTAAAACACGTATTAGTAAATTGTTTAATTTAAAAAATATTTTAAGAAATTCGGACACACTTCTTAAATATTGGACACACCTATCGGACACTAACACCGTACAATACTTTTAAAAAACGTATCGATAAAATGTTTAATTTAAAAAATATTTTTCATTCCTAACATTCTCACATAATTTTAAAAAAATAAATATATTAATTTTAAATGAGGATGATGACGTTAGAGAGAAGGATCAAAATAAAGATGAAAAGGTCCACATGAAGGAATACGGAGACGGTGTGGGCTCCACAAGCTTCGACGCTCCGATTCCATCTCACCGTCCATCAATATGGGTCCCACATGAGATCAACGGCTCCCCGTGTCAATTCCAATAACTTAAACTTGGGGAGAACACAACGTGTTTGTTTTAATTTTTTATTTTTTTTTTTGTTTTTGTTATATTAATATGAGACGACAAAAACATAAAACAGAAAGAATACCTAATCAAATGTATTACTATGATTCCTATTTTTAAATAACATTCTTTTGAAGCATTTCTTTTATATGAGAATGTTTTTATTTTCAAAACACGTGTATAGAAAATATATTAAAATTTGTAATGAAATTTATGAATTTAACAAATATATTAATTCAAAAAATATATAATTATTATAAGATTATAATACAATATCTATAACAAAAGTAATACAATAAAGTATTTAAAAAATATGGAGTTGTGTATCTGCTAGTTAAGTTTTACTTTATTTTTTCTAAATATTGACATAATAAAATTTGAAATAATTAATAATATCTTAAAATGATTTTGAAAAAACTAGCCAATAGTGTAATTAGTATAATTTTTGTCTGAAATATACTCAAATAATACGTTTAGTTAGTTTTAACTTGTTAGATAACAGAATGTAAAGTCTAATCACTATAAATATCTGTGTTAAATATATTTTTTGCTTTTTTATTATAATACAAAATTTATTTTTGTTTTTTTTTAATTTTAGATAATTCAAGTATTTGTAATATTAAACTGATTGAAATTGGAATATGTGAAATGATTGTTAGTATTTGTTTCAAAATTAGTTGTTTGTTTTTCTTTCAAATTGATGTTTAAATTAACTATTTTCATTGATTTGATGGAGTAGAGTCTCAAATTTAACCAATTCTAACTGCTCATTTTAATCATTTTCATATTATACATTTAAATTGTCTAAAATTTGAACCAGAAACGAAAATCAATTTTATATAGTATATGAACAAAAATCATATCTAAAACTATTTTTTACGGGTTAATTTTATCATTATAAATAATAGAATTACATTCTTTAAGTATATATTCATTATTATTGTTTGATTTTATTTAGTTGCGTACTTAATAATTATATTAGGTCTTAGTACTTTTTGGTATAATTGAGAAGAAGAAAAAAGAAAAAAAAAAACCAAACAAACAAAACAAGTGTAATTAACAAATCAATTGATTAAAAACTGTTTTTTAAATGCTTTTTAGTGTCGATAATTAACTAGCTAAATTTATGTAAAGAATACTATAGGTACATTATAAATCCTCTAAAATCTAAATTATAAAATTTTAAGCATAAAAGGGTTTATTTTTTTATTTAAAAACTATTACATTACAAATTCAATAGAAACTCGGATAAACAGACTAATTTAGAATTTATTCATAATAAATTTTTTTATTGGTATAATAAGTTTTTATTGGTTGATTTTAAAATTCTCTATAAATAGATATAGTTTATATATATTTTTTTAAATATATGAGTTTTGGTATAATTATTTCATATTTTATTTTATTTTCTTATTATATTTTTTCATGTGAAAAATAATTATTATTATTTGAAGTATCATTATAAAAACGTGTCAGGTTGCATTATTTTTTTAAATATATAAGTTTTGGTTTAATATGAATTTTGATTTAATCATTTCATATTTTTTATTTTTTTAATAATATATATCAAGTTGCATAGTATTAAAGCTTTTATAAAAAAATTCTATGTGATAGTTTTGACGTGAAAAACACCCCTTACGCGACCAGACCAGAAATTACCGTGGCATGCTGCATGGAAGAAAATCTTCATAAACATCAACACGTGTCTTTTTGTGGGTATGAATCACATTGGGTTTTCGTCTTTGTCTGCTACTATGATGTTCTATTTTATGTTTCATTTTACACTATGATTATCTCACGTTGCTTTTATGAGCCGTTTGTGCAATGTTCTGGGATCACATTTACTGTTTCCGACTTCTAACTGCTTGATAAAATGCCTGAAAGGAACTTGGCTGCATAAACAGTAACTTGATGAGGAATAAATCGTTTGTACAAATTGGAGTGTTTTAAAAGTGAATTCAAATTATGCTTGGCTATGCTGAACATTTTTAGCTCTCACTCACTTGAACTGCAGTTTCTAAATTTTGTTGCTTAATAGAGTGCAGCGTATAAAGATAACAAGTCACGTAGGGGAATACTATTGTTGTGTGCTATATTTAGTTTTGGGGTATACTTTAAGTTGGATTTATTATGATTCATCTGCTTAGTTGACAGGTTTAGCTGATTGGGTGTCAATTGTAGAACGTCACTTTGCATTATCTTGCATTGTGATTTGAGGATGAAGCATGTTATGTATCTTTGCTTATAGGTATAGACAGTGTATGATCCTTGTTTTCATGTTTAATGCTTTGTTCTTAATCTTGATTCTGATGGTTCATTCTCGGTCATCATGCTGTGAAAGCTCTATCTTTTCACTCTTGAAAAAATGGTGACTAAATTATTGGTGGAGGGACTTTGAAGTCAAGAAATATGAGACTGGATTATTCTTCAAATTTTGTGGTGATGTATTGGAAGGTTTTATGATTTGAATATCTTTATTAAAACAAACAATAGAAGAAGTCAGGTTCCTCTATTTCCTCATTTTTTTCAAATAATCTGTTACCTTTTTGTTTGGTTAGGCTTAAGCCTGAGTGCTTTCGTTTTGTCTTAGTTTGATTTCCTCTTATTCGTTAATGGCTCACATTGTAAATTAAATTCCGAGCAAGAGCAGGACCTATTGACCCCTAACCATTGTATTCTATGTCTCTTAACAGTGTTGCCTGTGCTCACCCTTGCTTGGACGATACATAACTCTTGAAGTATTCGATCTTCAGGTTTTACGAGATATATCTGTAAATGCTTGGTGTCTCATGGTCATGTAAAATTACAAATTTAAACCAAAATCTACTTAGCCTCCTTGAAAAATGCAAATCAATGCTTGAACTGAAGCAACTTCATGCTGTTGTGATCTCCTTCGGCTTATCTCAAGATGATCCATTTATATCCAAAATTCTTTGTTTTTCTGCTCTATCCAACTCAGGCGACATTAACTATTCCTACAGGGTTTTCTCTCAGCTTTCCATTCCAACAATTTTTAACTGGAATACAATCATAAGAGGCTACTCAAATAGCAAAACTCCAGTTAATTCCCTGTCTGTTTTTCTAAAGATGCTGCGACTTGGGGTTGCACCGGATTACTTTACATACCCATTTCTTGTGAAGGCATCAGCACGCCTTTTAAACCAGGAACTTGGTGTATCTGTGCATGCTCATATTATACAAACTGGACACGAGTCTGACAGATTTATTCAGAATTCTTTGATTCACATGTATGCTTCTTGCGGGAATATTATGTGGGCTCAAAAGGTGTTTGACAGTATACAGGGAAAAAATTTGGTTTCATGGAATTCCATGTTGGATGGCTATGCTAAGTGTGGAGAAATGGTTACGGCTCAGAAAGTTTTTGAGTCTATGTTAGAGAAGGATGTTCGATCGTGGAGCTCTTTGATTAACGCTTATGTTAAGGCTGGGGATTATAGCGAAGCTATGTCTGTCTTTGAAAAGATGAGGGCTGTTGGGCCCAAAGCCAATGAAGTTACCATGGTGAGTGTATCATGTGCTTGTGCACACCTGGGTGCTTTAGAGAAGGGTAAAATGATACACAAGTACATAGTTGACAGTGGATTGCCACTGACATTAGTCTTGCAGACTTCTCTTGTGGACATGTACGCCAAATGTGGGGCAATAGAAGAGGCTTTGCTTGTATTCCGTGGGGTCTCTAAGAGTCAAACTGATGTGTTGATTTGGAATGCAATAATTGGAGGTCTTGCAACACATGGATTAGTAGAAGAATCCCTTAAATTGTTTAAGGAAATGCAAACGGTTGGTATCCAGCCTGATGAGGTCACGTACTTGTGCTTGTTGGCTGCTTGTGCACATGGAGGGTTAGTTAAGGAAGCATGGTACTTCTTTGAGAGTCTTAATAAATGTGGCATGACACCTACAATCGAGCACTATGCTTGCATGGTCGATGTGTTGGCTCGTGCAGATCAATTAACCACGGCATACCAATTTATTCGTCGAATGCCCATAGAGCCAACAGCTGCCATGTTAGGGGCCCTGCTTAGTGGGTGTATTAACCACAGAAATTTAGCTCTTGCAGAAACAGTTGGCAAGAAGCTTATTGAGCTAGAACCAAATCATGATGGTAGATATATTGGCTTATCTAATGTTTATGCTTTCGACAAACGCTGGGATGATGCAAGAAGCATGAGAGAAGCTATGGATAGGAGAGGGGTGAAAAAATCACCCGGGTTTAGTTTTGTTGAAATATCTGGAGTCCTTCACAGATTTATTGCTCACGATAAAACGCATCCTGATTCAGAGGAAACTAATTGTATGCTAAATTTTGTTTTCCGCCAAATGAAATTTAGTTGGTACAAAGACAATGAGGAAAAGTCGCTGGAGGATACATCAACAGGAGATGAGTTGCTTCTCTTTTGAGTAGTAGATGGTACTAAAAGTTTGTTTGCTATTTAATTTTTTTTTGGAAGAATTATCTCAAATAATATAGAGCTCAATGTTATTTATCAAAATGAGAAGTCCTGTAGTTTATGGGTTTAGCAAAATGCGGTCACCCTCATGAAGTCATCTTGCAAGTGTTCTTGGAGTTGGGAGATTTTCCCGGCCTTAAAATTGAGGCATCAGTCTCAAGCCATTACTTTTTTATCCAAAAGAAAATCCATCCAATATGTAGGTACAACTTGCTTAATGTAAATTTTGAACTTTAACTACCAGTTAATGAGTGGGAAAAATTGTATCATTAGATGTTTTTTTGTGTGTGTGTGTGTTATGTATTTCTATCTTTCTGTACTATTGCAGATATATTCTCAGCTAAAATTAAAATGAAATTGATCTTATTGGAGTTGGCTATATGATTTAATGTGATCCTAAAAATGAATATCAATAAATTCTTCTCATAAAATGTCTTCTCATATTGTTTTAGCATAGCTTGAATTTGAGCATCTTTGTTTAGAGATAGGAATAAGCTAGTTATCTTAGGAATAACTTGTTTCTCATAACCACCCTTGTTTGGGTAAAAAAATATTTGGCCTTTGTATGTATATAAGGAGTTAAGTGCCGTGTTAAAAAACCTTAATCATAACAAAATTTGAAGAATTCTTATTTTGATTAGAGACTCGAATGACAATCCTTCTTCCATTGTTTATCTCATGGTGGGTGACTCGTGTGTGATTCAATGTTCATTGTTGAAGAAACTAGAGAAATTTTCTCTTAAGGTTTTTATCATAAAATTTGAGTCTCAAGTTGCAAATCAGTGTACTTGCTTATCTCGTAGAGAATAAATAACACACTTTTCTTTATAATTTCTAACATTTTCTTGAATTATAATCTTGAATAATTTTTTTCAAAGTTTTTGCAAAATCAATATTATCTTTTCAAAATCTATCCAAGATTCAACCAAGAAGTATCCTACAGCCATTCACCAAAAGTTCTTTTGTGAAATTTGAGTGAAACATCCTCGTATCCAAGCAATCTAGCTTGGATTTCCATCTTGATTGCGACAATTTATGTTAAGTATTCTTGTCTGCTTGCTGATATTTTGTCTCTACAAGGAAACACAATCAAGGTGTTTTTAGTTTAGAAGTTTTACTTTTTGATTGTGCGATGGTGATGGGTTGAAAGTGAACTTCTTTGATATAATATTCCAGATATTGATGAGTGGATGCTGTGTTATCTCTCCATATGAAGTTGGAACTCTTGTGCTTCGCATGTACAAATCCATATAGAATATATATTTGGATAAAACTTCAAGATTAAGCATTCAGTGGTGGACGCACAGGTTAGAGTCTACTACTTACTTTAACAATAGAGAAAATATTTATCCTCAAGCTAAACTTTTTTATTGTTTTCTATAGAGTCTCAAACGCAACTGCTTTTGGTTCCTATAATAACACAATACTCTTTTTGTTATTTAGAGAACTAGTGTCCCGCGAATATTAGAGGACACTTTAGCAGCATGTTATTCATTATCATTGATGCCATTGCTATTGATGTTCTACATCTTGATTTGTTTGCGTATCCTTCAGAACATGTTGTCCTTGCTCTTTACTTTTTCCCCACAGAAGAATATACATGCCAGCAATAACCAAGGCAGATCCTGCAACACTGTTTATTGCAGATAGAGATGCATTAGGTGCAATGGAAAGTAGAAAGACCGGAATTCATAAAAGAAAGATTAAAGAAATCAACCTTCCCAAATAAATTTCCTCCTTTAGTACAGAGAAATCAAGCATGGCCACAAATATCTGTATAAGGGGGGTAAAGGCTGCAGTAAAAACCGGTCCCCTTTGTTTGACACACCATGACATTGCCACATAGCACAAGCCCGACCCTACCAATCCCTAGACTCACAAAAACCACAATTTTGAATGTTAAAGGCTTTGACAAGTAGTTAGGATTGCTGAATCTTCTACTTGAAATGCAAACCAATATTTTAGACTTGAACTTAGAATTTGCAAATAAACAGACTATTTTAAAATAATTTAAAATGATCATGTTACTGTAAAGAATGTACTTACAGAATATATAACACTTAATATTTCTAGCTTTCCTTTGAGAATCCACGAAGCATTATTCCTCTTGATGATCAAAGTTAATATTGCTGACTGAATGGCAGCGAAAAGTGACAAAATAGCTGTGCTAGAGTACTGACATGGGTATTTTTTGCTAATCTTTGCTTGTATAATGAACCATGAAGACCACAGGAGGCAGCTCACGGTTAGAATTATGGAACCTATAATCCACGTCTCTAACTTGGCAGTTGAAGGTAAACTTGTAACTTTGTTAGCTATGTATTGGGATTGTGGCTTGATAAGGGGCATTCCTTTATAAAGGACTAATAACAAAGCTCCACCAATGCAGACAAAAGTTCCCATGACTTTAGCTTTGCCTCCCTTGCTTTGCACATTCACCTTCTCTATCCTTGAAAAATTTCAAGCCCAAGGATCAAAATTACTGTTGTTGTTGTATTCCACAATCAAATAATTTCCTTTTGTTTTAACTTACCCAAATGGCACTGCCATAATGAACGTAAATACAGGCACCATGTTGAGGAACGCACATGAGAACGTGGCTGACGTATATTTAAGTCCAAGAAGGAAAAGGTATTGGGGAACTGTCACTCTGAAAAACATTGCTATACTTGTTACAATTTGTTTAAATGTGAGGTTTTGGATAGAGGGATTAGGTTTAGATCTTGCCAACATCAAAACTGAACCAGAAGCTTATATTTAGTTACAATAATACTTACCCGAGTAGGGCACTGAGGAAAAGGAGACATATTGTGCGAACCTCCACTTTGTGTTTCCTGTAAAAAGTAAAACACTGGCTTTGTCCTGTCATTTGTAAAATTTAGGTAGTTCTAGAAAAAAAGTTGTCACTAAAACAAACAAGGTCATGAATATTAACCAAAGATGTGTTGATTAAGGTGACAGAGAAAGAAGTTTCAACGAGAATTTTTCTTTACTCTGAGCAGGTTGGCAAAATGGATCAAACAATGTTACAAGAAATGAATTTGGCTCTTGCCTTTCATAGATGCAGGCAATAGGTGCCATGAAGATAAACGAAATTGCCTGTCGATATGTTATAATGGACATGTAGTCCATTCCTTCATTAAGAACCTTCTTCAGAAGCAAATTGACCAAAGCCAGAGCCAAGTTAACTAGAATCATGATGGAGACTGGCTTGCACAGTTCATGGCAATGTGTCAACATCATGAAATTTCTGTTTTGTACTTTGTTGTTTGTTAAGCTGTGGAAGAATGGTGTGATGGCGGCTGTTTTGTCCAATATATAGAGAAATTCAATAGCCTCTCAGAACAAGGGAACAAACATGTTGATATATTCCTCTCCACATCACCATTCCCCATTCAGTGTTCCATGCTTTATTATTTGCTTGTTTTCAATTTCTAAGGGTCGAAATTTACATGTTATCGATGAGATATTCGTTCTGTCATTGACTCTCCTTAGCCTATATCAGATTTATCAAATCAGTCTTTTCCGGTCAAATTGCCACATTTTTTACATGTTGATTCCTTTCACATCCCCTTTCCTACAGATTTCTGCAGCTAAGATCAGTAAGACAAACAAAGAGCTAATATATTAGATCACGTGTTATTTATATACATCAATTGACATCAGAATAAGCTTCTTATCTTCTGAATAAGTATAATCCAACATGTGGTACCGTTCTTTGGACCATTACCTTCTTATCGTAGTGAATAAGTGTTTGCATTAGAATTTCACTAGTGGTGTAACTTGTAAGCAACATTAGAAAGTTGAGACAGATATGACACTGTCTCCAGTTTCTTTTGGTAACTGGGAATCTGTTTTTCTGATTTACTTACGTTACTAATTATATTTATTTGCCACATTGCATGCAAAAACAAGATGTCAAATCTTGGGAAAAGAAAGATAGCAGAAAGGTGTAAGATGCTATCTAAATGGAATGCAAATTGCAGACGGTGAAAAGAGGTTTGTGGTGTATTTTTTTGCTTTCATGGATCAATATATCATTTATTAGAGACAAGTCATGTAGAATCATTATGAAAAATAAAGCTTTCTGTGAATATTTAATTTGATTTATGTGAATTGATTCCCATGTTCAGTTATTTGCATTGTATTAGTGTAGAGTATAGTTTGGTCACATCATAGCCAAATTATAAAGCTGGAGTTCTTGGAGCTTATTATTCTGGGAATACTATTTTTCCATAGTCTTTAGGACAAATACATCCATTGCAAAAAAAATTATAGAGACAAAAAGTGATTAGTTGCTATATTGACTAAATTAGAGATCATTTTAAAGATTAAAAAATTATTGATTTCTAAATTAGTTTTTATTATTGATAAATAGTTTTTAAATTGGTATTTAATTAACTATCAAGGTTTTATATATTAATTATTTAGATTTTAAAATTGGTTTCTATTTAATGATTTTTTTTTTAGTAATATGAGGAATATGGTGGGAGGGAAAATATTGGAATGCAATAGAAACATAATGAAAGTTGCTTTTTGAAAAGAACAAACAAGAAAACTTTGAAGCCAAAAGAATGGATATTTCCTTGATATAGAAATTGAAATTTCACCATGAAAATGAAGGAATACAGTGCCACATTTCCACCAAAACAATTCATCATGCAATGCTTTTAATCAAATAAACAAAGAATCAATGCTTTTGTTTTATTATACTCATAAATAATCTCTTCATCTTCCCAAATATCTCTTTGATGGGATGACACTCTATGATATATATTCTAGTAATAATAAAATAACAACGGTTAAGTATATTTCTAGCCCCTTAAATTTTAAAATAAATTTGTTTCTTATTCTCCAATTAAAATTATTTATTTCCTTTATTTTAAAAATTATTTATTCTAATATCTCTTTTAAATATAGTTAATTTTTTGTTTATATTATTGATAATCATATGTCACTTACATAATATATTTTGATTTTACATTCTTATTAATAATATTTTACTACGTGTTTGTTTCCCTTTTAAAAGCTTCTTAATACACATATTAAGAGTTAAAATACATTTAAACTAAGTAACTATTAAATAATTACGATTATCTTATTGCATAAATATATTTTTCCGTGGAAGAAATAAGATCTATATGACTAGTATAAAGCTATTAAAATATTCTTTAAAAACCAAAAGTATAATTTTGCTTAAACGTAATTATACTTTAAAGACATTTTTGTGTGAACATGACGGAATTTGAAGTTATATGGATCAAGTTATTGCATGCATTTTTTATTCATTTTAAAGGGGTGGTATATCACTTGTAAGTTTTAAAAATGTTTTAAGTATTAATATTTCAGGTTAATTTCAGAATTTACAAAAAATTAAGTATAAAATTCATTTTAATAACATTAGCATAAGATTGATTTTTGTGTTTAGTATTTAAATGCACATGATTTTTTTCAAACTAATTCCATTCTCTAAATATTAGGAAAAACTCAATGAATTTAGGAATGAAAAGTAACTTATTTAATCATTCGATCAACTTATATTTGAGATTTCGCCATTCGTTCAAGAAGATTTTTATCTTTATTTAGTTATTAATCTGATCTCTGTACTTTTTACTTAACAGTCTTTAGAAACTTATTTTTATATTAAAAATGGTTTAATGGTTTAATGACAGTTCAAACTATTTCGACAGTTTTATACAAACAAAAATTGTAAAATCTAAAAGGTGGACCTAAAAATAAAGGGAAATTAGTGTGATTTCAGCTACATATAATAAATAAAACAACACCATATGCTATAAGATTGTGTAAAACAGCCATTGATGTAAGTAATCTTAAAGAGGAGTAGAAACCAAAGTAATTGAACATCCAAACTCTGATGATGATGAGAGACCCTTTTGGTCCTTTAATCGTGCCGTTCTCCTTCTCCTTTCTACTCTTTCAGTGAAGTAAATATTTTTCACTAATTTTTGTATTTCAATGGAAACAACATCAAATTCATTCGGCTACCATAAGGCCATTTTGACAGGATATAAATAAAATAACACCATATGCTAAGTTGCTGTAAAACAGTCATGCATGTATTTAATCTTAAACAGGAGTAGACAAAGTCAAAATAACTGAACATCCAGACTCTGAAACTCGAGCACAGCAAGGTCCAAATATTTAAACAAGCATACAGACATATTACACATGAATTTTAGAACCATCAAGGGGCATAAAATTAACTACCACAATGATCATTCATCATCGCCATGGCGACGGCTCCTTCTCTTTTCTGATTTGTTGACATGCCTACCCTTCCTTGAATCATTATGTCCACTTGCATCAGTTTCGGAAGATGATGAGGCCCTTTTGTTCTTTCGCTTGTGCCTTACAATGGAATCTTCAGATGAATCAGAATCTGACAGATGGCTTCTCCTTCTTCTCTTCTCCTTCCTACTCTTCCTACGACTGCTTCTATACTCCTCGTCTTCATCTAGAGACTTCTCCCTCTTCCTCCTGTGTTCCCTTCTTTTCTTCCTCCTCCTCCTCCTCTCTTCGTCTGAATCATCTGAATCACTAACTTTTCTCTTAGAACTCCTCTTCTTTGACCTACCTCTCTTTCTCCTCTTGTCAAAATCTTTGTCTGATCCATCATCATCTGAATCCCCCTTCTTACTGGAAGAACTTCTCTTTCCACTAATTTTCTTCCCAGACCTTTCAGCGATAATTCTCTCAATCTCTGAATCAATCTCAGAATCTGAACTATCACTGTCCTCCTCCTCTTCTGAGCTCTCAACATTACTTCTCCTATCCCCCTTCTCAGCCTTCAACTTTTTATCCAATCCAACCAACCCCGCAGACTGCATTGCATCAGGATCCTTCTCTTCATTGTCTTCCTTGATTTTCACATAGTTCTTGCACTGAAACTTGAGGTGTCCAACACGGCCACATTTCTTGCAGGCCCCACGGGATACATCTACATCAGCATTTGTTATTTTGGCAAGCTGTAGAAGGCCCTGAAAGCTAGCATATGCATTCTCAGCATCAGGTTCTGCATTTGGCAGATTTTGCGAAGAGTCCTTCTTGTCTTCCTTGTTGGGTGCATAAGGGTCATAGCCAATGGCACTTTGCCATATGCCATGGGTTTGAAGAGCTGCACTGCTGTGAACCCTATTGTTCGCAGGCATGCGAACCCTTCCTGCTGTAGCCGGCATCTTGATGTTTCAATTTCAATCCTTCTCCTGAAAAAAGAAAATGCAACTACATTATCAGAAACAGATAAAGGGAGGCAAAGATTCTGTCTTTCCCAAGGAAGGTCTATGACCTACCAGGTGGTAACTCTATTTTCTTTTCTAATGTGTTAATATCCCTTATTTGACATAAAACAACATATATTGCATTTCAAGGGCAATGAATACTATCACAGGTAAAAAAAAAAAGGAGATTAAATTGTTAATACATTAATCTTATTTTCCTATGTAGTTAACACGTAATACATTGATTTTTTTATACATTGCCACTAATAAATTATTAATACATTGATCAGAGTTACAATGGACCACCACAAATATTATATTAACCTGTTAATAAATAGCAATTGTTCTTTTATCCAAATTCAAGATATTATACGCTCTACAATTCTTCTATGATAGTAATTACGAAGGGACCAGCTCATTGTGGTCCATAATTGAAGTACACTGCAACACCCAAACATGCATAAGCATAATATAAAGAGTGAATTCTTATTCACACAGAGATAATGATGCTCAGCTACTGGTCCCCAATGACCATGGCCACTTATAAGAATTACCAGACTATAAAACATAGATCAATACAATAACCTTGACAAATACCTCCATCACATAAACCTAATATCACAGGGAACAGTTGAAACATGTCAAAAAATCAGTCAACACTGCCATTGGAAGAACCATGGAGTGTGATATTCTACAGTCTGTTTTCTAAACACACAGTTCCTGCAAATACTGTTGATGAATGTAAGCCTAACCCTACACCCAGATAGGATATGATGGTTTAGTTCAGAGAAAATCATGAATTAGTCAGTTATAATTTTCTACAAACAAAACCCAGCTCTAAATTTACCACACTACATATCCATTGATCGGATATAAAACATGCAAATTCCATATAAACATGCTTTGTTAGCATTTGACCAGATAAATGGAACCATCTTAAAACACCCAAATCTCAATCATTTGTGCAGGCTTCAAACTTCAACGGACCAAAGCAAAACTTACTAATCAATAACAAAAGGCAGAAAATCATGGATTAGACAATTCTTCGAACAACTTGTGTTCAACCAAAGATTCAAATAAACGAGGAAAAAACCATCAACTCGGCCCTATTCGTGGACCAATGAGAACATCTAAAAGATTTCAACAAAAATATGCAGAAAAAGGGAGGAAAAAAATATCGGGCAACTAGAACAAGATGTTGAGGCGGCGATTCAGCAAACACCAAATAGATGATAACGAAAAGGAGGAGAAGAATCGATGCTTACCAGTGAATTGGTTGGCGAACAAAAAGATCAGGGAGAACACAAGATTGGATAAGAGAAGAAATTTGAATTATTTGTTTGGGAAATAGGGTTTGTAAATAGGATCTAGAAGAATCCGCAGAAGAGGATCGGAGAAAGTGGGCAAAATAGGATAATAAAACAAGATAAATATAACAACAATTTCACAAATAAAAGGAAAAATAATTAATTTGATCAATTAAAAATGATTTGAAATTATAAATTTTTTAATTAATAAAAATAATTAAAAAAATAACATCACAAATTTATCTTTATATTTAAAAATAATTAAAAAACAATTGATATATTTGTGAATTTTAATTGTTTGTAATTAAAATATTATTTCTAACAACATGTAAGAACTAATCTCATAAAAAGTATGAATCATGCAAAATGAGGAAATTTAACAGAATTTTTTTGTTTCAATTTAAAATAATGTTTTAATATTTATAATTGTGAAAGATGTCTACAAACATTTGGAATGTAATAAAGTTTAGTATTTTTTGTTTTAAGTTAAAATAAATTTTATATTATATTTAAATAAATATTATTTATAATTTTATTACTTTTCATATATTATTACTTTAAAAAATTTAAATATTATTATTACTACATAAATATATTTATTTTATTATTATTATATTATAATAATCGACTATATATAATATAATTGATTATGTTTTTATGTATAATATATAATTAATTATTTATGAATTTTATAACATAATCAATTATGTATTATAGATAATTGATTATGTTATAAATTCTTAAAGATTATATATTATATCTAATCTATGTTATAAATTTTATAATATAATTAATTCTTTTATTTCTATTTTAAATATATATAATATTTTTGTTTTTATTATAGATACATATAATACTTTATTTTTATTATAGATACATATAATATTTTTATTTTATTATAGATATATTTAACATTTTTATTTTATAATATAATTAATTGTTTTATATGTGTATAAAGAAATAATGGAGGATAAATTTAACTTTTTAATATATATTATGTGACTTCTTTTTGCAAATCTTTCTTTTTCAACATTTTCGCGCCTTCAAATTTTCTCAAATCACCAGGATTCAAACACACACTTAACGTTTTCAAATTTCTTATAAAAAAAAAATAATTATAACATTTTAGTATGTTTAGTCCTCTTTTATAATTTTATATTTTTACTATTTTAAAGAG
Source organism: Phaseolus vulgaris (assembly GCF_051622355.1). NCBI lineage: Eukaryota > Viridiplantae > Streptophyta > Magnoliopsida > Fabales > Fabaceae > Phaseolus > Phaseolus vulgaris. Next base: position 1,458,512 of record NC_143504.1, read on the forward strand.
TTTTATACTATCGAAGTTGGTTTTTTCACCGATATAGTATTAATTTACTATTTTTTCTTTTTTTATATTTTATCACTATTGTTTACATTGGTTAGTCCTATTATTTTAATTACTTGATATTTGCTTGAAGATGATAATTTACTTTATAAATATTCATTTTTGTTATTATTTTAAAAAAGCATATGCTATTTTATGATTCATTAAAAAACTTATTTAACTAATTTCTTTTTCTATCATATAGACAATTCAATTTTTAAAATTATTTTAAAACTTTATGTCATCTTGATTTAATTTTGGAATATTACTATTCTAGTACTTTTTGTAATAATATTAAAGTAGGATTATTCTTATTTTGTGCATTCACTATTTGGTGTAATTTAATTTGTTTTACAGATGTTTTAATATTGTAATATTAGCATAAATTTATATTATTATAAATAATCAACATTATTATTTGCTTTTTTTTAATTTGATTGTACAAAGAAAATGTGCAAGTGTTCTATTACTTGAAAACAATGTATTATGTAAATAATTAATGCACCATAATCTTTAAACAGCTCTGGTTTTGGAAAATATTTGTCTTCAAACCCTATTCTAACATAATGCAAAAAAAGGACAACTTAAAATAGGTGATTCATTCTACATCTTTGAATTGTTCATGTTATGTGTGATGTTATTCATATTTCAATACAAGTGTTCCAAAACAAAACTAGAACATATTTATATTTTTCACTGTTAATGTTCCAAAACAATAATAAGTACACTTAGTAACCTTCTAAACATGAATGTCACAATAGATTTAGTGATCTAACATGATAGTTATATTACTTCTGGTTTCATTTTTCAGAATACACTTAAATAGCATTTCAGATAATATGGGATTTCTGATGCTAAAAATACCATTATCTGAGCATTCAGAAGCTCAAAAGGTAGACTAGGTTTAGAAGTGGTATAATGTTAACCTTTCAGGTGCAGTTGCAAAAACAAAACATGGAACTGTTCTTACAGTCACCAGGATCTGTAAAACTCAACATAAAAACACCTGAATAAGCTAATGACTCAAAATTCACACTTTCACCTCCCCTTTGTCTGTTACAGGAATATTTACTTGAGACCTGTAAATTGAATAGTAATAATCAATTTCACAAATGATAATTGAATCAAGAGCTTAAAGAATATAATCAGAATGAACACAGTGTACAAGAATATACTCAGAAAATGCAAGTATCATATAGTCCATTTCAAAGGGCCTGAAGTTTGCAATTACACTAACCTTGCATTCTCCAATTTTGTTACCACATCTTGCATAGCATATATTGTCATCTTTTTCACCTGTTTCAAAGGCAGGAATCAATGAGAAAAGGTCACAAATTTACAACAGAAAGCTGTTGACATGACAATGTAAATACTTCTGTTTGCAGATTGTCAAGTTTATTTCTTGCTGCATTTGAATAGACTAATTCTAGAACTAATCAAATTTGCTAGCTATGTGTTGGCTCTGACATGTTAAAACCGAACACTTAGGAACCACACCGATCAAAAGCCAAAGTAAATAGCTCATAATTTGGATTTTTTTTATGCCTCATTGTCAAGTGACTATACTAAACAGAAAATACTTAAATTTTTAAGGATCAGAAGGGGTTCTACAACCAGTTCTTAGAGCTTTGCAAGGTAGGTAATTGTCCAGTGGTAAAACACAGTTTAAAGTAGGCAGAGGATAGTTTATGCATTTGCTTTGACCATGTCTTTGAGTTTTTCTCTCTTATGCACCCTCCCATTTGTGAAAGGCAAATCTTCCCCGACATAAACTAAAAAATATTATTCAGAAAATCTGTGTCTAACTTCAAGCAAAAATAATACCAAGATAGTGCATGCAAGTGTGAAATAACTTATAGTCAAGCCAATAAGATTTCTCGGTAGCATCCTACATAGAGTAGGGTCAGCAAGCAAGTCACCTACATAGGAGTGTCTAGAGGTGAGAATAGATCATATTTATATAACTAAATAGGCTAGGTTAGGACTTCAAAAAAAAGTTATTAAGTCTGCTAAACCAACCTATTTATTTATCTATTTGAATATAAATATATATACACATATGATTATCTGACTCGGAAGTCTATGTAGACTCGTGGGAGCTCCAAATACTTGAACTCATGGACTCAACTTAGACTATTAAGAGTCTACTTAATGTGAAAAACTGATATAATGTTTGTACATAACATACCAATTTAACACCATAACTAGTTAAAATAGCAAACAATAATTTCATAATTTTAAAATAACTAAGGTTATTAGTGCAAGACTACTATAAAAGTTCAAACTACACTAACAAAATAAGTTCATACAATTACAAAACATAAGTTCTAAAAGTGGTAATGGTTAAAAAGGGAAAAATGTTGTTCCCACCACCCCTCTCTCTTTTCTTTATTACAGATGTCATTCTCTTTATTCCTAATCTTGTTCTCCGTTTACATCATAGTTGTTTATCCATTGTGTTGCACATTATTGGTCCTCAATTAGTCACATTAGCATATTTCTCCCTTTTAGTGGTTCTCTACTTTGTACTAAAATGGGTTGTTTAATTTATTTTTCTAATTTCAATTGTAATAGGTTGCTTAATTGATTTTTTGAATTTAAAATTGATAATAGAACTTAAAATCCATGCTTTTAATTATTTTCAATACTTGCTTTCCAATTGTCAGTATTGTGAAAGTAATAACTTTTTTTGGTGAAGTTTGAACTACATAGTAGTCATGAACTTATTTTAGAATTGTTGAATTATTGTTTTACTATTGTGCTTAATTATGGTGTTGAACTATTGGTTTGTCATTTATAGCTATTAATTTTTTTTCAGATGAAGTAAACTCATTAGAGTTTACAAATTTAGTCAAAAGAACTGAGTTTGATAACTTTGACTCTAGATTAATCCTTCTCAATGGCATCTAACAAGCCAAACGAAATTGTTGAATTCAAGAAATGAACATACTAAATTCTGAATAAATTATAGAAATTTAAAAAGAAAAAAAGACAATATTTCTGTACAAACATCTACAGACAAACATTTACCTATAGAAGAGTTTCCTCCTTAAAAACACAAAAAACAGTCAACCAACATTCTCCTTAAGTCTATCACAAAATCTTGTACATCCGCAGCTAAAAAACCGAATACAGAGAGAACATAACTTCCTAATTTACGCACAGCCCATCAAAGATGAAGCAAAGAAAAGGCAGAAACAAATCAATACAAATAGTTTGGCATACCTCCAATTTGTCCTCAGCAGACCCATGGTTTATAGGAAGTGTACGAAATTCCTCTGTCAAACGAAAGCACTCCCCAACATTTTCAGGAGAAACAAAATCCAATGCTACCTTAATACATGACTGCAAAAGGAAGACATACAAACAATAAAATAATTCTATCAATATCAATCATACCAATTCCATTCTCAACTCCTCTATTGTAACAATTTATTTCTCTAAAATAAAGAAACAAAATATGTTGAAACAAATAAGAAAATTCTAAAGCTATTTCATGTTAATCAATATGAAGATATATTTTTACACCAATCAACTGCCTTTTATAACACGTCCACTCATGTTTGGAACCTTTATGTTATATGAGATATTTGAGTGACTGATGTTTGGTGATTCTTGTGTAACGATTTGTCCAGATTTGGAAGACGTGGTGTGTTTTGTGCAGGTTTTTTGGCTTCTATATCCTCATCGCAAGGTCGGTTTGATGGGTTTGACGCTTGGGTGTTAGATTTACTTTTGTTTGCTGGCAAAGAATGAGTTTAGTTGTTGGACTTTTGTGTCTTGTCTTGAGAATTTGTTCATTTGGAGGGTTGATGTAATTGTATATTGATGTGCTTTTGTATCTTGTTATGGTATGTTAATGTGGCTAACGTAATGTCTATGGGATCCCCAACTAATTGGGGAATAAGAAGCTTGTGTTGGGATTATTTGTATAAGGGTTAGGTCACCCCTGAAGTGCCTCATTTTAATTTATTTATTATTTGCTGATTAAAAAAAAATACTCAACTTGCCTACAAGATCTTGGAATCTGTCCCAAAAATACCCTTTGATGAAAATGAGTTGTAACCACAAAATCTTTTGGCACTAAAACACAATGTTCAGAATCATATCCAGTACCAACAAGATGATGTTTGAATATGAAAACTTGGCCTTTGAATGTCTTCAAACAGTAATTACATCTCACTTTTTTTCCATTACCTAAAATATCTACTCCTTGTCTCCACCCAATATTAGTCTCATCTCCTATAGCCTTTATACTTCTAGTGGAAGTGAGGATGTAGCAACATTGACATCAGTAGAATTTGAACCCCTTCCAAACACACTAAAACTTGTATTTGAACATAACCAAGCAATGAAACAAAAGAAAGCAATGAAGCCAAATCAAAATAGACCCCAGAATGAAATTCAAGCCACACCCCAAATAAAAAAAAAATCCTAATCAAATTGAGCCACAAAGTGTGACATCCCAAAATTCAAAAACCCTACCCAAAACGAAAGCAAAACTCCAGGAGGAGGTGACAACACACAACCACAATGTGACGACAAGACAAGGCTAGGCAACATGATGCGATGCCTAGGGCAGAACATGACACAAGACACAAACAACCACAACAAAACGCAACGGCAAGCTGAGGTGAAATGAGAGGCATGGTGAAGGTAACAATGAACACAACCTAAATCGCAACACTAAACAAAATGACCCATGTGTGGGGATTGTTTTGGACTTTTCTTCTACACTCATTCACTCGACCTCAAACTCGTAAGTGTGTATCAATTCGTCCAAGTGTGATTTAAGTTTGCTAAAAAACAAGTCTACACACAAGATTACTTTTGACCCATCACTAAACTCGTAAACTCAAAAGGGATTATAGGTTAACCCTAGAGTTTGATAACCATGTCACCACCCCTTAGAACAAACTCTAAAGTTTATGGCAACTTTGTATGTGATGACCACGATGAGTGAGAGCATCTCTATAGTCCACCACCGACCTCAACAACACTACTTAGGCAAACAACGATGGCACATGGTTATTCTTCGTTTGCATGGCAAGTAAAACGAAGCTCTCAAGATCAAGAGCTCTAATACCAACTTGAACTATGTAGAAAAACAAAGAAACAAAAAAATCTATTGGTAACTATCACACCAATTACATTCTCAACCCTTCTATTTGTAACAATCAATCTATGTAAAATAAGGAAACAAAATACACTAAAATAAATAAGAAGATTCACAGATAGTTTATCTTAATAAATATTAAGATCTAGGAAGATAATTTTATCCCAATAGATCATTATTTACAACATAAACAAAGAAGCATCATAAAATACTTAGACATATCTATACACTCTACACAAACAAGGATACGTTATACCTATCATGGTTATCACAATCATGAGTTAACTCACAAACTGACAATTTTACAATGGCAAAACCTTGGTTCGAGTCAACTCACTCTTTGGAACTAGTATAGGATCGTGTTGACCCAAACAATCTCACAACTAGTGTGGGCAAGTTTAGTTGCATTTTTTTAAATTACAAATGCACCAACCTAGTTTTTGGTTGTAGAAATAGAAGAAAAATTGGGGATCAAACATACTTTGGCATCACGATTCTTCCCCTTAAACTGCAACTATTGGGCATCACAATTCTTCACTTTGTTCTTCCTCGTCACAACATTGTATTTCTCATCACAATTTCTCTTCACAACAGCTAATGTACTTCGTGAATGCAGATGTTCTTCTCAGTTTTTCTTTGACTTATGTTCGCAGTATCAAGTTTCCCTCATCTGTTGAAAATTTAATTTCAGGTTTACATGAAAAAATTTACCCTCACTGTTCACACAATTTCATCATCATTGACAACTCCATTCGGTTGAGTTAAGGGTCAGCTCCCTTTCATTTGATTGTTGTTTACTGTCCTGTTTTCTTTTTTAGTACAACTTCAAAATTTCCAGCTTTCTACTAAAATTACATACTTCCTATTCTATCATGTGATTCATACTGACCTGTTTTTTCACTACCCCAAATTTGCATACAATGTCTGTTTTTCACTGCCCCAATTAGCTGATACTAATAACATTTTTATTAGCTGAAATTGAAACTTTTATTCACACTAATTCTTATATTGTTTTACATTTAATATTCAGTACCATTTAATTTGAAATATATATGGGAGTGGGACAGGATCAAACTCAACAGATGGCAATGCAGATGTCTCCACAAATACTAAAACTAGAAGTAAAAATGCTCCATTTATTTGGTGTTGTTTGAACTTAATTAGTAGTAATTTACTACAGGACTTATTAATTATTATTGGGATTCACAATTTTGAACTATTATGGAATTAAAATATTGAATTTTTCTGTTATATTTAATAATTTTTTATATGAAATAAACTCTTACAAGTTTAAGATTCAAGTATACAAAACTCCAAAGACTTTGCATAAACTCTTGAATCTAATAACCTTGACACCTACAATGAAGATTAAACAATTTTACCATATATGTTCATTTTACCTTCAGATTTCTGACTTGGTGAGGACAACCAGCTGGAATGAAAACAGCATCTCCTAGCTTCTGAATGAATGTCCAGGGCTCAATTCCTACAAGAAAATACATAACTGTCAATGTGGAGAGGCAGAATTCAGACCCCTACCCCCAATCAAAATACGAAAATTGTGTTACTAACCGAACTCCTCCTTAAGCTTCCTCTTATGCTCCACGGTCAAATAGAAGGTCTGGTCATGGATGGGGTGAATAACCTTCATTCATCACCGAAGGACAGACCCATTTAAGAAAAAATAAAGTCTAATGAGTGAGGTACCCTCAGCTGATGGATTATCCATATACAACAGGTATTATCTGCCAAATACTTCAAAATAACTATTCACACAATCCATAATGACATGTATTTAATGAAAATTTTATTACAGGAAAATGAGGGAATAGGAGAATTTTATAAGGGTGAAAACCTCCAAATATTACAAATATAACCACTAAATCTATTTGGTAGGAACCAAGCTTTACTAATAATATCCAATACTAATTTACCTGCTTTAAAGGAGAGCAGTGGATATGCCTAAACTCTCTGAAATGCTTCCTCATATACTCCTGCAATTTAGGTACATCCTGCCTCCGAAAAATATCCCACAGAGCACCTTCTGAACCATCCCCTGCAAACGACAGATCACTTTCTTGCTTCATATTTACTTTGTCAACCTCTTTGAGCTCTGATCCACATGAAATACCATCCTCACTAGCAATGGCAACCTCACTACCAACAGAGGGTTGATGAAACTGATCTTCTTTCTCATCACAACATCCACTTTTGTTTTCCAAAACTTGGACACTATTTTGCTTCTCCAAGGAATTTATGGCAGAAGATATATTATCATGCATGTCAACATTAGTTTCTCCATCCTGATCATCACTAAGTAGCTCCCTTTTGTCTTGCTCAAAGTGCTTTTGTTTCAACTTCTCAATGGCAGTAAGATGCTTTGGTTCCAATTTAACTTCAGCAATATGAGTCAACACATTTACCTAGAACAGCCAAATTATTAAAAGGAGAAAAAAAGTACTTTAATTTCATCATTGATGTGTGTGAAATCCAGAATATACAGCAATAAATACAAAACACTGACAAATATTTGATAAGGAAAAGCAATGCAAAAAGAAAAAGTGTACATAAATTACAGCTTTATCTGTCTGATCCAAAGGCACTGTTTAGCTCAAGTTCTTCCAAAAACAAAAATGTAGTGATTAACTATGAATGAAGACAATGCACAAAACAGAAAAATCATGATGTGAATTGAAACAACAATCTGCTGATTCTGCTCATAAGAAACCAAACAGAGAAATGAAATGGCTTAGCAAATACAACAATGAATACATCCTACAAATTATGCACCTTCAAACATGAAACTCTATTGGAAATAACACCCTAAATGTTCAAATAATTTAGAAGAAATCCTTGAAGATAACAAATCAGGAAGGAGAAAGGGAAATCGAGCATACTGCATCAGACATATCACAGTGGAGCTTAGTAACCGAGTCACCACGTCCAAGCTCCTGAGGAAATCCATAAGCAATATATGTCTTTGGCCCCATGTCTGGCTTTATACACTTTCTAGGCAATTTCACAGCTAGGTTAAGAGAACCACCAAGAGGATCAGTATATTCCTTGAATGGCAAGGAAGATATGAACTCAGCACAATGTCGAGGCAGGCGTTCCTCAAATAAATTAGAAGGTGGCCAGTCTTTCAATTTCAATATCTGAGGCCAATTAAGCCAATCTTCACGAGCTCTTGTATACCCAGTAAAGAATTGATGAATATTAATTTCACCCTGGATTTAACCAACAACTCAAAAATGCAGAAATCAGCAACAATAGAATAGCAGACATGTCAGGTGAAAGCAGTAAAGAATTACAGAAGCAGTGAAATAAAGCAGACATGACTTGCTCTAGTCTGATTACAAAACAAAATTAATACAAGTTGAAAAGAGCAACAAAATTAAAATACATTTTACACAGCATTGATGTAGTGGCAAGGGTTAAGAAGCAGACAATCATAATAGAAAAACATGGTGCAAAGGCAACAGGAAAGGGTTTGTTAGACAAAGAAAGGAAATAAGAATGGGGGCATGAACCAACAGACAACAAGAAATTGATTTAAATTTCTAAGTGATATAATAGGGAGCAGAAGCTAGGACAAAGAAGGTGGATATAATGTTGATGATGATTGAAGCTCATATAATACCCATATTTCTAGAAAATGTTGGGAGAGACAACATAAAGCAAACAACAAGTATTAGAAGCATGTGACTAATATATGAACTACATTCATAAAAATGACTTCTACTTACCACCCTAATGTGTGTTTTAATGACCCACATTCAACCTTGGACTGGTATCTCTTTATGACCCAGAAAGCAGAACATCAACGATTTGTTTCTTTTAGTTGAACTACCCACCAAAATATGGTAATATTTAGGTACATTGCAAAATATTTGTAGGACATTCAGTTCAGACAAGTTCATGGAAGTCAGCAATTGACAATATTAAATGCACTGAAACAACACAAAATCCAGAAAACGGATAAGTTACAAGATTCAGGAAATTTAACATAAATTTGCTAAAACTAAATTATTCTTTATTAGCCATTTGAAGCATAGTGGTTCCAGGTAAAACAAGTACCAATATTAAATAATTTAAACATAAGTTTCATGGGTGTCAATAATGAACTTTAAGCAAAAATCACTCAGTTGAACAAAGTTTAAGATTGAGAAAGTAAACAAACCTCACACCAATCTAAGCAATCAATTGCCTTCACATCCAAATGGTGTTCATGCTTGGTCTTAGTCATCTGACGGAATGCACGCCACATGACAAGGGGTTCCCAGCTTAAGCCAGACATAGAATCAATCACATGGCTAACAATGACAGGCTCCCCCTTTTCCCAATGCCACTGAAAATGCCCTAAATCCTCTTCTTGTAGTTGTACAGCCCTAGGACAGTACAAATAGTTGTCACTGGAATCTGCACGGGAAGCAGCCTTCCTCATACCATTATATCTAACATCTGTGTTTCTATCAAGCCTTGAACACAAACAGAAGTTGTCAGGGGGGGTCCCAAGCTCATATGTTTGTGCTAGTTCATTTGCTTTACACAATAAATCACTGATAAAATTTTGACCTAATACACTTCTCAGTTCAAGAAAACCATGGTTACATTCATCACTGACTTTTGGACAAGGAATGCTACCATTACTTTCTGCATGCCATCCAGATCTTGACCATTCACGAACTACAGGCTTAGCAACATCATTTGATTCAGTTTGGTTTACCCTTTTATTTACTTTTTCACCATGTAAGTAACCACGACCTTGCCAGGAAAACTCCAACATAATTGGATCTGCACCACCTACAAGCTGCCCACTGCGAAGCTCACGGCAACAGATGAGACAAAGATCGAAAGAGCATTTTGTACAGCTTCTGTGGTAATCAAATATTGACGTTTTGCAGTTGTCACTGCAAGAGAGTGTTAAGTTAACAAATAAAAATACAAGGATGGCTGGGAAAAAGACAATAAGATGTGAGAAGGATCCCAACCAATATACACGCTCTGTCATAGAATAATCTGCATGTACTACATTTAGCTCTGAGACTGCGATCCCTGTAGTGCACATTCAAATAGCTTATTATACAATGAAAATATATGGAACTTGTACTCTGAACTCTGACTGGAGCATAAGATGAGATGCAAACTTAAGCTATGCTGCTACAGTGCATACAAGAAAAATAGCTCAAAGCTGTTAAAGGATCCAAAGATCGAGAGAGAAAATTAATTCTAAATAAATGGATTGCAAAACAAACAAAACAATTATTATAAAACAGATAACTCTTTCTCTTTTGCAAGCCAGAATTTGTTGCATAGAGATATGTTGCTTTATGATGGTTTAATGCGTGTTCAAACAAACATGCATCAATCAAATATTGTCTTCTTCAGCATCAAATTCATTTGTTTACCAAGAAACATTGATTCACATATTAGTAACCTAAATCAACACTTTTAATGGAAAAAATACCCTGTATCTTAGCTTCTGTCTCTTTCTCAACCATTTGTTCTTCATCCAACAATCTTAAATACGGAAGAAGTACTTGCATCAAATACGTAGAGAGTTCAACCTTCTCATCTTTATTGGTTTTTGTTTTTTCCTTCATTTCCTACATCAAATTAAATGATAACATTTTAAATGCTGAACTCAGAAAATCACAAGAAAACCTATCTTGAAGAGGGAAAGACCTAACTTTAATCAGTACATCAGATCTCAAGCATGCTTTGCAGTTGCAATTACCACGACACACAGGACATGCCTCAGCAAAGTAATCCTCTTCCAGATGAGGATACCTAAAGACACAGAAAATACTTTAAGGATTAACAGTTGGTGAAGTTATCATCATTCAAAACCAAAACTACCAAATATTGCAATAACTTTTCCAGGAATTGATCTAGGAATTGTTTCTATCAATTAAGACTCTTCCCCCTAACTTAAGAAATAGTACATATTAAACATAGAGTATGTCATTTCTAGAAATTCCCCATAGAAATTATTGAACATATGGATAAACAACTGGAGATGCCATTCATACATGGGCTTGCCATTTCAAGTCTTTCCAGTAATCTATTTAAAATCTTACAGCACAAAGAATATGTCAGTAACAACCCACTTGGTAGCAGGCAATGCAGTGATGACACAGAAATAAACCTCGTATAGGTCTTATCCAACCAAACAAGGCATGTTATAATATCATGACATTACAATTTACACAGAAAGAACAAATAAATTTGAAAGGGAGACAAAGTTATACCAATTTAGTATACAAGGTACGCAAAATCTTTTCCTATTACAGTTTGTGCACCTCACAACCCTGCCTTTATCATTTCTCTGACATTGATGGCACATTGAGGACTGTTCTTCAGTCAACTGTCGCTTTATAAACAGAAACACGACCTCAAATATGAGCTAAGTTATGTTCATATGCAAAGCCAAACTCAAACAAACATCCATACTTTATATTGAACAATAAATCATGTCACCTTACTATCCTTCTTGTTGATTTTTGGCATCACCACTTCTATTTTGACTTTAGGGCTTCTAAGACTATATTGTTTCTGACTGCCACTTCCTGAAAAAAACGCAGGCGTTTCAAACTCGTCGTCATCTTCCTTAACAACCTTTCTTTTTCTCCCACGTCTCTTATAAGCAACCCCGCCATTACTCCCAGGCTTCTCTCTCACACCTTCTTGAACAGAAGAAGAACCACCCTTCTTCTCCAACAAATTGCCCCCTGACATCTTCAATTCCATGTCTTCCTTCTCTTTCTTACTCTTTCTGCCACGCTTCTTTTTCACACGTTGAACAGAAGAATCTCCTACCCCACCATTTTTACCATGGCTAACGTATTCAACACCATTCTTCTCCAACAAATTGCCCCCTGACAACTTCATCTCCATTTCTTCCTTCTCTTTTTTACTCTTTCTGCCACGCTTCTTTTTCACGCCTTGAACAGAAGAAGAAACTCCAACCCCACCATTTTCACCATGGTCTCCGTCTTGACCATTGTTCTCCTCCAACAAATGGCCCTCCAACACCGTTCCCATACCCTCCTCCTCTTCACTCTTTCTGTCACGCTTCCTTTTCACACCTTCTGCAACAGAATAATACCCTCCTGCCCCATCATCATCTTTTCCAGCGAAGTCGATTGCTTTAGTCTCATCAGCCTCACACACAGCATTAAAATCCAAAGATTGACTATTTTTCTCTGTGGGGTTTGAATCCACGGGAACGGTGACTGCGTTCCCTTGTCCCATGTCACTTTCGCGCGCCATGAAGTAAAGGGTATCGAAATATCGTTAGTATATTGCCAAAAACCAAATAAACAAGATCAAGAACCACTAATGACAGTGATAAAGGTTGAGCAAAAGCGAATTGTGAACCCTAACTATCTGGCGGTGACTGTCTTCATTCTGACACTTGTGCTACACACAACAAAGAACATTTACCTAGATTACTATGTTACGGCATGTTTTTATGGGGAAATGCTAAATAAAAATGCAAAGGGGAGGGAGAGTTTTCAAATCCGGCGCCAAGGTTAAATTTTGATGAAATACCTCCAAATTTAATCACCTAGTTAACCGAAAAAATGATTTCAATGGATAATTAGTTGGAAGTGGGCAAAAGGGTAAGCATAGAAATCGAAGAAAAAGTAGGAAAAGAAGTAAAGTTCGAAAATCGATGCTTCATGTGTGTTCAGTCAGAAGAAAAGTGGGGTGTGTGAGAAGAACAGTGTCTTTCTGACAGAGTAATTCAAAACTGTGGGCTTTAACCTATGGGTAGGTCAATCTCAAGGATCTTGTTTTTTACAGTCACAAATTGGGAATTTTTTTTTTAAAGAAAATACCCTCTTTTTTATTTTTATTTCTTTAAATAATCTATCAATCAATTCATTGATGAAGCTATCTTTTATAATCTTGCTTTTTTCTTAAATTACACATGAAAAATGGATAACAATTGATTAGTTAAATTTTTACTTTATTTTAAATGTTTTTCATTTTTTAAATATTGCACTATTTAAAAAATTTGCTTTTAATATTTTATATTAATTTAAATATTTGGTTGTTCTTGAATAAATAGAAATAATTTAATGTTTATGATTTGTTTATTTATTCACTTTCTATTTAATAAGTACATGTATTTTAATATTCCTGAGTGTTTAATTTCTATACCAAAGATACAAATATTTTAATAATTTTCATTAATCTAACTTCTACTTAGTGTTTTTAATATAACAATAAAAGTAGAAAAATCAAGTTTTATTCAAATAGAAATATATTAGTAAATTACAAAAAAAAAATATAAATAAATAATCAATTCTCATTTTATAGTTATTTGAATTTTAAAACATAGCTATTTGAAGAGTAAAATTGTAAAAGATTGTGTAGAGGTGTAATTTCTTATAAATGATTATGTATGTTATTTTTAATAGGACAATTTTACTCTTTAATAAATAAATAATATTATATTTTTTAATGTAAAATTTAACCATTTTATCATTTAAGTTTGTGAAGATTTTTGTGAAAGATCATGTTATAGGTGACCTTAGAAACGTTGTAACTTTTTTACTAGATGACGTCACATATTAAAAAAGAAAATTAATATTTAAGTAATCATTTGTAATACATCACAATTACTATTACATGGTAACATCATACACAATTACACCATTAAATATAGTATATGATTTTTTTATATTATGAGTAGTTATTTCAATTTTTAAAAATTGTTATTTGAAGAGTGAAACCGTAAAAAATTGTATATGAATGTATTCTCTTTATATAATTTTATAAATAACAGTAATAATTGTCTATATATATCATCTTTAATTGAATAATTTTACTCTTTAATACATATATTATATTAATCTGAAAAAAAAGGATATACGTAATTAAATAGTTAATCCTATTGCATAAAAAAAATTAAAAATAAAAAAAATACAGTTGTTTATAATAAAAAATATATATTTATATAATTATTATAAAAAATAAATATAAAAATAATATTATTCTTTGAATTTAAGATATTTTTTATTTAAATTTTTTATAATTATGAATATTTAAATATTATTTATTTTATCTAACAATTTGTATATATTAACAATGTGAGATAATCCATATTTTATTAAAAAAAATAATTTTCATTATTATTTTTCATGTTTGAACAATCTTTCGTATTTTGTATTTTTTCAAGTCATTTATTGGACACTATTAGAGATAGTATTTTAATTATTAACTACTAGAATGTCTAAATAACTAAATGATTTATTAACTAATTATTTTTAATATAAGGGTACTAAAAATAATTTATAAAAATTTAATTAACTCAATTTTAAATAAAAATATCTTATATTTTATTATTTAAATAATTATATAAATAATGGTAAATCTGTAAACTTACATTTTAAAAATTAAAATTGTTCTTACTCACAACTTTCAATAAATTTTTTTTTACGAATCATTAATCTAAACAACTTTATTTTTTTTTTTTATGTTTTTCTCTCAAATCATTATAAATTCACTTTCTCCTAACAAAATTTTTCCTTAATTCAAACACGCTGCACAATAAATTTTTTAAGTGGACAATAAATTTAATCTTGTTCCATACTTTTTTAAGTTATTGAATGTAGAATCACATGAGTTGTCAAACAATTTTGGAGAAGCAAATTCAAAGTATACATTTTCACTCAAATAAAGAAAAATATTATTTAATTTTATATCCTCATTTATCAATTATTTCCACTTGATTCTTATAATTTCAGTGTAGATGTGATTATATTTTTGCTCTGTATATCATCACACTATTTTCTCCCTGTCCATATCAAATAAAATAAGAGTATACTTGGAAAAAATTATATTAAAAATATAAAAATGAAAAAGTACATTGAAAAAGCACATTTTAAGATAAATGAACAGTATTTTAAAAAACAAATCAACAAATACACGAGAAAGATAAATATAAGGTAAAAAAAAAAAACAAAAATAAAAGACATTGATTCAACTAAATATTATTTAACATAACTCAATAAAAACAATTAACAGATATAATTGAGAATACTCACCTTATTTTTATTCATTCCAAGAAAAATAATTGAGTTGGAATTTGATTATGCACCAACTAATTCTCGAGTTTTATCTGCTATGATTAAACGATAAAACACAACAAAAAAAATTGTGAATAATTGATTTTAAAATAATTAAGAACACGTTTTTTTTTATGTTTCCATGTTACATTAATGTTAAGGTTATTTTAAAATATTGACTCTAATATAAAATTTATAAAATCAATATTTTAATTAGTTTTTATTTATATTGAAAAAAATATAACTTTTTATTTTTATGGTCTAAGAATTATTTTAATTTTTTCATTTATGAATGTATGTTTAAGAGAGGATCCGAGGAAAGTGCGTGTGCGTGTGCGATGGGATCGAAGGAAGAAACGGGTGGCGCCGGCGAGACGAGCCTCGACGGGCTTCCGTCGGCGCTGGTGGCGACCGTCATGACGAAGCTGGACATCGCCTCCATCTGCTCCCTGGCCTCCACCTCCTCCGCCCTCCGCTCCTGCGCCCGTCACATCCTCTCCTTCCTCCCCTCTTTCAACCTCCTCGTACCCCTCTCTCTCTCTCTCTCCTAACCTTCTTCTTTCTTATTTTTTCCGAAATTTCCCAAACTCATTCTCCGTTTTGTTCCAGGACACTGCTCCCTCCGGCGACCTTCTCCGCCCCTTGCTGCCGCCCAATCCCTACCTCACCACTCTCAAGCTCGACTGTTCCCGCCTCGATGACTCCGCCATCGCCTTCCTCCTCAAACCCTCCCTCCACGACCTCTCCCTCCACAATTGCGCCGATTTCAGTGGCAGACTCTTGTCCGAGATCGGCACCCGCTGCAAGGATCTAAGGTTTCGTCTCTCTCATCTCCCGCATCGCTCGCTTTTTCGGTTTCATGCAATGCTAGCTCGCATCTTCGTTTGTAGATTTTTTTCATTGTTTTGATTTGAATATCTGTTACGGATGATGAAGACTATTGCACTATTGCGGAAGCATGAAGAATTGTAGAATTTTGATAGAGATAAAAATTATGAAGGTGAATTAGGTTAGGCAACACTTACTTTCTAGAGTGAACTATTAGGAGGAATCTATAAATTTTCCTAGCAATTCTAGAGTGAGGTTAGGTCCAACACTAAAAGGAATCTAGGAATTTGTCTACCAAGAAACAATTTAGAGAGAACTTTGAACAAGTAAAAGTGTCTCAATTTCATGTTGTTTCGGCAATAGTGTTCATCTTCAGTAGAAGATATTTAAATCAAAACAATGAAGAAGGAGATCTATAAATGAAGATGCAAATTAGGATTGTATCAGAGTTACTCCTTCCGTTTATAATTTTTTTCCCGTTTAGGTCTCTTTACCTTGGCTCCGTCGCCGAGAAAAGAGGGAGGGCCATTCATATTTCCGATCTGGAGGAGTTGCTCAGCGGTTGCTCCCATTTGGAAGTAAGCGTGCATTTAAAGTTAAAGCCTTTATTCAATCTCAACGTTTGGGAACATAATATTATGACAAAACTTGCGTACAGTTCCTTAGTTGTGTTTTGATACAAACTTTTAATACATGATTACACCGCAAAATCTCTGGATTAGGAAAACGTATTTACCATGTTGAATAATAATCTATTGTAGCATCTCTAGTTGTAAATATGGCAGTGTTCTTTGATTGTTGATTTAATTGGGTCTAAGATGTAGTCTGATTATTTTGGTAGGAGCTGATTCTGATGTTTGATGTCTCCCTCTTTCTACGTCACAACTTTGCTCGAGTGTGGGCTTCTGCTTCAGAGAAACTTGCTTCTCTTGAAATTGGCTACATTTCTTCAGTTACCGTCACTGAACTACTGAGCCCGAATTTGGGATCCCATATGCCCTCAAATCCCGTTCAACCTTCCATACTTCCAAGCATTCAGAAACTATGTCTTAATGTGGACTATATAACTGATGCTATGATTGGCACAATATCCAAAGGCCTAATCTTTTTGACTCATTTGGATCTTCAAGACGCACCATTGATTGAACCAAGAATTACATTTGACCTTACCAATGCTGGTCTTCAACAAATTAATCAACTTGGGAGATTGAAACATCTTTCTTTGGTTCGAAGCCAAGAGTTTCTTATCACCTACTTTCGAAGAGTGAATGATCAGGCATTACTTCTAATGGCAGACAAGTGTGCAAACATGGAAAGCATATGCCTTGGTGGCTTTTGTCGTGTCACAGACACTGGTTTCAAAACCATCCTGCATTCTTGCTCTCGCTTATACAAGCTTAAGGTCACTCATGGGACTCATTTAACTGATCTAGTTTTTCATGATATTTCTGCAACATCCCTTACTCTGACACATGTTAGCTTAAGACGGTGCAATCTGTTAACTAACCATGCTGTTTTGAGTTTGGCATTAAACAAGGAACTCAAAATTCTTGACCTGAGAGATTGCAGAAGCCTTGGGGACGAAGCTCTCCAAGCCATTGGCACTCTTTCTATGCTGAAAATTTTACTATTAGATGGCTCTGATATAACTGATGCAGGGCTTTTGTACTTAAGACCATCTGTCATTAGTTCACTGTATGCATTGTCTCTTCGCGGCTGCAAGAGACTAACTGATAAATGTATCACAGCTCTATTCAATGGCTGCTGTGTGCTGGAATTGCGAGAACTGGATCTATCTAATCTCCCTAACCTCTCAGATAATGGAGTTCTGCTGCTGGCAAAAAGTAGGATTCCCTTCTTTGAACTCCGTATGCGACAGTGCCCTCTAGTTGGTGATACTGCAGTCATGGCATTAGCTTCAATGCTGATTGATGAGGCCAAACATGGAAGCAGTTTGCGATTGTTAGATCTTTACAACTGTGGTGGCATTACAGCACTTGCATTTCGCTGGTTGAAGAAACCATATTTTCCAAGGCTCAAATGGTTGGGAGTGACTGGAAATGTTAACAGAGACATGGTAGATGCTTTAGCCAGAAGCAGACCTTTCTTACATGTGGCATGCCATGGTGAGGAGCTTGGGGCTGATCCCTACGACACTTCAGATGGGTTATACACACATGATTATGATGATGTAGATGAATTTGAACAGTGGCTTCTTGAAGCAGATATTGACAGTGACTATGAAGAGATGGGCGATGCTGAAAACAATGATGAAATGGTTGTGTGACTTGCTTTTATACTGTTGTTGTTGTGTCTTTATGTGATGACTCTGTATGTATATATCTATGTTTGTTGTAACTTGTTCTTTAGCTAGATGTTATTTGTCACAGGTTTTAGTACCAATCAAAGACTTTTGTATGATCCTTCCATGTAACTTTCTAATGTTGTGTAAAATTACCCTAGATTCATGTTTGTTGTAACTTGTTCTTTAGCTAGATGTTATTTGTCACAGGTTTTAGTACCAAACAAAAACTTTTGTATGATCCTTCCATGTAACTTTCTATGGATAATGTTGTGTAAAATTGCCCTAAATTTTACTTTGACCAATTCTCTCACCTTAATATTTTGATCTTCTTTAATCTTTCAAATCCTTCTAGTTTGCCTATATTTTTGTTGAGTTTTTTTCTTCAAAATTTACTAGATCATATATTAATATTGTGATGTGGTTGGATAGTTAAATCTTTTTATTTAATCATTATTAGTATACTTTCTATAATAATTAATTAGTTGAATTCACAAAGGATAATTGTATAAAACTCTAATTTCTTTCTGCAATAATTTTATTCAGGAAACTTAAAAAGTACAAAATTTTAAAACATAAAGGAAAGTCATGAATAAATTGTATTTGTGTTTGATGTTTCATGTGGACTAAGTATATGATTGATTAATTATTAACACATACAATATTCACTTTTTTTACAATAATGATAATGATAATTATATATTTATAAATTTTTAAAAAGTAATTACAAAAATAAATAATTTTTATGATTTTATTGTAAGATAATTTTTGTTATGAATAGTTATTTAAATTTAAAAAATAGTTACTTCAATGCTAAAATTGTAAAAACTTGTGTCTACCAAAAGCGTAGTTAAAAGGAAATTTTATTTTATTAATTTTATAGATTATTATTATTATTACGAGGAACATGATTAGTTACGGTTTTATTATCAAAAACTAATTTCTTATTATAATTGTTAAGAATCACTGAAGGATTATATACAATCGTATTCTTTAAGAGTGGTATTTAACATAAAATTTAAAATTTAACATTGTTTTTTTTTTTTTTTAGATACAAAAATTTAAAAATGGTTGTTATATATTTTGGATTTCGATATTAAAAGGTCATTTTCAAGCTTTATTTTAAGTTTTTGGATTACCATATCTGAAAATGAGTTATGAGTTTTGGATTTTCATGTTCGGAATCATGAGTTGTAAATGGTGATGGAAATCGAAATCCATAATTCATTTATGTTTGCTTATTTTGACATTTAGGATGTTATTTATGTTGTCCAAGTAAACTTTCGGATGGCTAAATTCAGAAATGACATATTAATTCTGAACTTGCATATCCAAAACTTTGTGATTTGACTTACGAATATGAATATTCAAAATGCAAAATCTTTATAAATCATTAAGGGCAAAATGGATATTTCACATCAGTATGTTGGGTGCAAATTTGAATTGTCTGGTGCAGGGAGAATCAACTCCCTACAAGTTGTTAAAGGCCCATTAGATTTTTAAAAGAAATCCAGCCCAAATTCATCACTCCTTTTATTCCAGACTGTTTTTCCTTCCCCCACACCCCGAGACATAAACTAAAGTATTTTTGAAAAATAATTAGTTTTCTTCATAAACTAAAATTAGTTTATGTTTAATTTATAAATAAATTTTCTAAAAATATATACAATAATATTTATATATATAAACTAATTTTAGTTCATCCCAGAAATTGCACATGGAAAACTTTTTGAATGAAATTATATATTTATACTTTCAGTCAACTTTTCAAAAGAGAAAAGATTCAATGGGTTAATAGTGTACTTATTTAACATTATCATCCAATAAAAAAAAAGTCTATGTACTAGTAAAATATGTTTACAATTTTTTATGATATAGAAAATAATAATAAATTATTTTTTTACATAACTATTATTTCAATAAAAAAATAACAAAACATAAAAAAATTTGTAATAAACAGTTATAAGATAGTTTAATTTTTATTAGTTATTGTAATTATATCATTAAATTATTTTCTATTTTGTATCACAACTACCGAGTAGTTTATTATAGATAATCAAAACTACAAAAATAGTTAATGAATATAAAGATAAAAGAAAAGAATATAATATACAATACAAAAATAAATCTCTATTGTTAATGATTATTAAAAATAGACTCAATTAAATTTGATATATCTTTTAAACTTAGATATTTTCAATTTATTTTATATTAAAAAATTATTCTATTAAATGATAACAAAAATTATTTAAGTGTCGTATAGTTTGATTTTGTTACCAATGACATGACTGGGATGTGATTATAGTTAATTTTGTCTTTTCATTTTTTAAAAGATTAAAGAAAGAAGGAACGAGTTGATTAATAAATTAAATACAAGAAAATAATAATAATGGTATCTTGAAAAAAATTAAACGACAAAATATGTAAATAAGTACAAATTTAAATATTTAATAGAATGGATTTTTAATATATAAAATAATATTTAATTTAAATAATATAGTAATAATTATTTTTATTTTTAAATTTAGTTATTATTTAATGATTTTTTTTTATAGTGATCTACCAATATAAATAGATAAATTATACTGAAAAAAAAACTTAGACTTGAAAGAAGTTGATATATAAAAAGATAATAGCTTGCTTAAAATTGATGTCAAGTTAATTTTAAATTTAACGAGATTAGTCATTTTATTAAAGTTAATAACTAAATGGTTTTAAGTGAGAAAGAGTAGCAATTTTTAAATTTCAAACACAGTTTTATTTACATCAAAGTTTGTGACTATATATATTTAACAAAAACAATTAATAAACTAAATTCAGTAATAAAACTAAGAAGATATTGCATTTAAATCACTATTTTTTTACTCTAATATTAGATGACATTAATTAATTATTCATAGTTCGAATAAAATGTCAAATGAATAGTTTGAGTGGTGTATAATAGTATTGTGATATAATGTCCACATATTACCCCAAACAAAAATCTAATACTCATAAAATAAATGTTGTTTATCCATTTTAAAATAGATACTATAGACTAAGCAAGTGATATAAAGTTTTTAAGAAATGAAAACCAAAGAAAAATATGTTACCCTAACTAAAACTACATTTTTATAAAAAAAAAATAAGAATATTTTATATGAATACAAAAATTCTAAATTAAAGTTTTCTAATTGTAGTGGAATTATAAACATATTTAAGTTCATTTATAAATATGGGTTGTTTTTTTTTTCAATCTTCATATTCATCATCTTAAAAAAAATAAAAAATAAAATAAAAAGAGAAGGTTTAATTTATGTAGTACAGACACTGACAAGGACGGACACAGACATATGTATAATCTGTAAGATAGAGAGACACAGATCTATATATTATATAATTATGAATTATATAAATTGACAATAAAAATTTATGTGCATTGAATATGTTTCAGTTTTTTTTAGTATAAATATGTTATTTTATGGTTGGTTCAAAAAAAATTTGTTCCTTATTTTTATAATCATAATAAAAAAAATATATATATATATATATATATAATAAGTTTGAGTTTTTAGAAAATTAATGCATTTTTGTTTTAAATTGTGTTAGACCTGTGTTGGAATTGTCGGAAATCCAACAAATATTTTTTGACTTTGACACTTAACCAATAAGTGTCATACGAATGTCGTGTCTGATATGTGTGTCCGACACGAACACGCCATTTAAGAGGAGTGTTCGAGCTTCATAGGATCCAATTAATAGATTGTAATTAAAAAATATTTGGATATTATAATTTATCACGTTACAAATATAATAAATTGTGGCCCAAAGGTAATAAATGATGGAAGATAATGAAACCCCAGATACAACCTCATCCATGGGTTTTTCTTCATTGTATAATTTCGGATTTGTATAAGATAAGATAAAAGAGGGAAGAAAATATAAGAAAAACAAATTAGAGAGATTAAAGAAAAGGTATTGTTTTAACTTGTTTATTTAAATTGGTTTGTCCCATTTTTGCTAAGTTTTGTTTATGGTGTGCAACTTCCAAATCAATCCAATTAATTAAATTTTAAAAACTCTGAAATTTACAAGGCGTAATTACTCTAATGTTCATTGGGTTTAATAATACAGTGTGACTCAATTTGATGAAATATAACCTAAATTAATTGTTATAATCCCTCAAATTTAACCAAATCTTAAATAATCAGATTTTTTTTATATATTAATTAAATCTAACTCTACTTAACTCAACCAATTTAGTTTTATTATTGTTCCGATTGTAAATTTAGTTTTATTATTGTTCCGATTATAAGTTCGTTAAGATAACATTGATCATCACATCTAAAAAGTATTGTCCATTTTAAAACCTGGTTTCAAAGAAAACAAAAGGATTTACTTAATTAATAGAGTATAGTTAAAAAAAATTGATTAAGTTTGTATTTGATCTATATAAAAAAATAAATTATTTCATTTTAAATGAATTCTTGAAGTCATTATAATCATAACACTAAATTCATTTTATTGATACATAAATTTACTCACAAATTCAAATATTTCATCAAATAATTGATAAAACAGATTCAATATGTTCGGTCTCTAAAGCAAACTTTTATTTTTTTTATTAAAAATTTATTTTTAAAAAATTTGCGAATCTCTATCCTTCTTATCTTACCTAATTTCCAAAGTTTTTTTTCGACTTTTTTTTAGATATCACTTATGGAATCTTAGTACTCTACATATGGAATTTTAGTATTAGTAATAGATGACATAAATGAAGTTTAAACTACTCGTCTTTTATAACAAACTAATAATTCCAACGGTTTTGTGTTTAAATTTTTTTTCTATGGATTAATGGATGAAAATGTATATAAACTCTCATTAATGTCGATTTTTTGACGAGATCAAACCTAAAGAGTCAATAGTGTACCAGAACAATTATAAAAAAAAAATATATGTTGTTAGACAATTTAGTTATTTATCATTTTAAGAAAAACATATTTAGAAATCCCAAATTAAAAAAAAATATTTTTTTTCTTCTAAATTTTGTATCTTTTTGACTGAAGAACATGAAATATGAATTGGGTATTAGGCCTAATAAAAAAACTTAAGAAATCTAGTTCAAAATAAGAACAATAATTATGAAAACTCCACTATAGATACACTTGTGACTTTCTCTTCTCTCCATGGTACAAATCTCTATTTAATAATTCATCACATTTAAATGTCAAAAGTTTATCTTGCAACGAGCTTTTTTAAATTAATTGTAATTTTTGACTTTGTTAAGAGTTTTTTTTTTATTCTCCATAATCTCATTCTACATTAATTAACACCCAACTTGAGGTCAAGCCTCTCTACAGTGACAGTTATACTTTTTGTACGATTTATGAGATGCAATGTATATTCTAATTGACAACGTTGATCATGTGGTTCATTCCTATTTGTTCGTATTATTTTTATAAAAAAAAACAAACTTACCTTAGTAATATCATGTTTTCGGATAATATAACTAATATTTTTCTTTAAAAAAACTTTAAATTTAATTGTATAAAACTAAAATTTACACCTAGTTATGTTATAGAATGTGTATTGTGATTTAAAATGAAGAGATATTTTGTGTTTTTCATAGCTGAGATTAATTGGTATAAGAATAATAATATAATGAAAAAAAATGAATGGTTGGTTTTGAAGGTTCAAAAACAAGAAAATGATATGTTGTATGAAAGAATTTGACCTTAGAATTCACAACTGTATTCATAAGCTTTTCTTTCACGTGCCGGAAATGGGGTATTTCTTGCCAAATTCAGTTAAGTTTGGTTGAAGTATTAATTGTTATTAAATATATATTTTTATTTAATTTTTAAACGTGTATTTATAAAGATAATGAGGTTTTTGAATATTTCGGTATGTTAATATAATCTCATATCGTTTAAGAGTTGAGACTAAAGACAGATTATATACTCATTTTTTCTTCAACTCATTCTCCATAGCGGTGAACTCATTGACGAACGAGATTCTTGAGTGTTCCGGTATGCCAACATAGTCCTACATCGTACAGGAATTGAGGTCAAAGACAGTTTATATATTTTTTTCTTACCCTCCACAAAGGTGGACTACAAGGTATTGTGGACTCCACGACGAACGAAGTTTTTGAGTGTTCCATTAATTGTGATCCATTGGGGATAGATCAAATTTTTCATTTTTTTTATCCTTTTGAATTTTTTTTTATCGTTGTCAAATACAATTTATATACTCCTTAGAATGAGCTTGTTTGGGCGAGATCCACATGTGGCGTTTAGGCTTTTTTGCGAGTTTGGAACAACTCTAGTGATGCTGTTTCTGAAACATTGTCCAGAAAGATTTTTTTGTTGAAATTTTATGAAAGAATCCCAACAAAATTTCAAAAGAAACACGACAAATTTCAGCTCAACGGACGAACGAGTATTCAGTTAAAAAATGATTAAACAGTTTTACACAAAAACAAACTTTTCTATATACTCCTTCAACTCACCCTCCCTAAACCCTAAACCCTAAACCGTAAACCGTTTCACAGAGTATATTCTACAACAACTTTTAAGAACAAAATCATGAAGTAACACTGACCAGGATTAAAATGAATAAGTATTTTTTGTTTAATTGAAGGTTGT
Organism: Phaseolus vulgaris; assembly: GCF_051622355.1. Lineage (NCBI taxonomy): Eukaryota > Viridiplantae > Streptophyta > Magnoliopsida > Fabales > Fabaceae > Phaseolus > Phaseolus vulgaris. Next base: position 1,483,499 of record NC_143504.1, read on the forward strand.
GCTTGCCAATTGATGCTCTCCACACAAATCCACAACATATTTGTCCACAATGAGTCACACACACATACATTATTGAAGAACCTTAATTTTTATTAATAATAGAAATTAATATAAATACCAATAATTTTTCTAGTTTACAATTATATTTAATTTAATTAAATAATAATTAATTATTTTAATATCTTAAATTAGTTTTTATTTAATAATTTTCATATAGTAAATGTTTCGGTCACCATAAATATATTTTAATGATAAAATCATGACCAATATAATTTATCTAATTATATTAATAGATGTTTCCATCTCAATAAATATATTTTAATAATAAAATCATGAAAAAAATTATAAATTCAAAACGTATAATACTTCAAATTAATAATAATATATTATTCCTATATATTATTTTAACGAATTTGAATTAGTAGATATTGATATTAAGTGATAACTTATGAGAAGAAAAAGTTTTTAAATCTAACTTGTAAATAAAATGCTTATTCATTTGTTTTAAAAATAAAAAATTAAACATATTATTTTATTTTTAAAACAATAATATTAACTTGTTAATGCTTTTTAAAAAGTCAAAGAAAAAAAAACTTAAAAAAAAACACTGTTAATTTGACTTTTTGAATACATAGATTCGGATAAAGCGGCGAAAGAAGAAAGTAATGATAGTTGCACTGTCAACGTCATTCAAAACGTCCCTTCCTTTTCTCAAGGGTCACTTTTCCTTTTTCTTTTTTTAATTAACTATTATTTTTTTTATAGTTTTAGTCTTTAATATTTTTAAATCATAATTTTGGTCTAATTCTTTTTATATTATAATAATAATAGTTAAATGATTTTTTAATGATAATTCAAATGAACATGTTATGCACATGATTAAATCATATTGAGATCAAATAAAATAAAATGTACATTATATGAGATATGCTGTCCTTGATATTGATATTTTATAGTCTGTCTAAATATTATTTTCGTAAATAATTCTAAAATGTAAAAATCAAATTATTTTATACATATAAAACTTATTAAAAAATATTTCATTTACAAATACAAGATTTAATGGAAGAGAATGGAATAAAGATTATTTTTTTAACGAAAATAAAGATGATAATGAACAGAATTTGAAACTATCAAAACAAATAGTAAATATGTTAAAACAAACCATCATTATAATAATTGTAATACAAATAAAAAAATTTAGTTTCTGAATCATATTTTTGGAATTTTATGAAAGTTTAACAATTTTTTTTTATTAAAATGAAGTGGTTTTTGAAACAATTACAATCATGAAAATATTATATCTATATGATAAAACTTTATTTGAAAAATTATGTTAATATGTCTCGATTTCAGATTAACCTAATTTTTTGTCACCAATTTATTTTGAATTTGAAGTGTAAAATAATAAAATTATTTATATCTATAATTTTAAAAAAATGTTTTATTAAAAAAAAAAAATCCATTTTTATTAAAAAAGAAACCCATATTTTCTTGCATATTTAAAATTGTAACACATTTATTTAATCCAAGAATAATTATTTTCCACGCTGGCAAATGATGCTTCCGTGAATGTGAATATCACGTGTGCGGTGTCAGAACCTCGTGTTTCGCAGGTGCATTTCTGAGTTCGGGTTTCCTCATCCCACATTACCCTAATCCTCGTTAATTACGCTAATTAATTTTCCAGATTAACACAATCTAAAAAACCTAAAAACGTGTGATAAGCAATTTTTTAAAAAACTTCACAATGAATAAGATAATTTTGTTTAAGTTGATTAGCGTAATCCACGCTAATCAAGAGTCAACTTATTCCACCTTCTATTTTAGGAACAACGACCGTTAAACAGTTTCCGAAAATGACCAAATTCATGGTCCTTTTATTACTCGAGTTTAATAGTGAAAAGAATGTTTAAGGTGGTTTTTTCTTCATTTTATATGACCCATAAAGTTTCATATTCAAATTTCACTATCATAGATTGTAAAAAAACGAAGTGGTGCTGTTGTTTTATCACGTGTATGATGTATTATGCTTACGAATTACAGTGAAGAGGGAACATATCTCATCAAAATAAAATTATAATGCATTTCAAATCTTCATATAAGGATATCAAATGATGGTCATCACTACATGGGAAAAGGAACATTTGTCATTCAGTGGAAGAAGATGGTGTATTCATAAAAGAAACACAAGTGTTCACATTATAGGCATTTGCCAAATTTGACACCCCATATATTATAAACAAGTTTAACTACTAATTAAGTTCGATTCTACTTTACAAAATCGGTTTATAGAGCGAGATTTGTACCCATTTGTATATTATGAAAAATCTTTATTTTGATGTGGGTTTTTTTTCGTCAGAACCTATTATCTCGTGCGTTAAATTATTGGTTGTCATCCTTTCATGCTGAGACCTACAAACTTGTGTGTGACACTATATATTAAGAATGGTTCATAGCAAATCGACCCATAAAACCGACTCATAAGGTTGAGGATTGCACCCACTCATATACAATGAAAGACTCTGATCTCTAGTCAATGTGGGATCTCCAACACACCCCCTCACGCCACTTGCTATGACAGGTTAAAAAATGACTCTGATACCAGATTACGAAGTGGACTTTAAGCCTAATTCAACCCCATAAAACCAACTCATAAAGTTGAGGATTACACCCACTTATATACAATGAAATACTCTAATCTGTGAGATCTCCAACATATCTCTAATAGCATACAAAACATGTTAACATTTTTCATGATATTTACAAACATATTTAGATCTAATCTAGCTTATGATGAAATATAATATTTTTTTGTGTGGAGAAGGGTAGAATTGAGTTTTCTGAAGGGGCTTATGCTTATCCAAGTGAGTAGGCACCCACAATGCGCCACTTCATTCATTCTCACTTTGTAGTCTTCCAACAAATATTTTATTACCTTATCTTTCCGTTATATAATTGTTTTAACTTACATAACAAAGCGTGGTGTTAGAGAACATTCGTTCACAACACAGGTGCCGCTCATCTAATTCAAAAAAAACTCGTCAAATTTTATAGTGGTAATTTTTATAAAAAAAAAGTTAAAAAAACTCATTTATATGTAATTTATGTGCTAAAAAAAGGTGTGATTCCCTATCCTCGAAGATGTTCACCATTCCACCATCACGGCCACATACACCTTAAGCACACATGCATCCTACACTTGCACGTCACAATCACACAATAAGAAAGAAGATTTGAAGGGAATAGAAAATTTCAACTTAGAAGACCCATTATTTATAAGTACATGCTAACAACACACATGTAACATGTTTGCCCAAACAAAAAATAAAAAATACATAAAGATATATTGGTAGGTGGAAGAAGAAGGAAAAAAAGAAAAAAAAAAGTGTCCTCAATTATTATTATTATTTTGTTTTGTTATTAACTATAAGACTCAGACACACCTCTTAAATGATGTGTCCCTTATCAGTATATGGACAGTTATCTCTCGAGCACAGGTTTAGGTTTGGCCTCAATGGAAAAAAACGGAGCACCTAACAACGTATCTTCACAGACCAAGAACTACGAGATCGCCCCTTTCATTCTGGGGTGACGGCGGGATCGTACCATTCGAGCCTTTTTTTCATGCTTTTCTAGGGGTCTGGAGAAAATTGCAATCAATAGGATTTTTCTAATCCTTCTCGAAAGGAAGAACGTGAAATTCGTGTCGTACATGTATCGGACACCGACACGACCCCCGTACAATATTTGTAGGACATATAATTCAAAAAATATTTATTGGATTTCTAATAATTTTAACACGATTCTAACACAATTTAGTAAATTTATTATATAAATTTTAATTATAATTACAAAAATAAAGAATAAATAATTTTAAATCAGCAATGAAAAAGTCTTTATACTTAAAAAAAAATTAAAAACTTACCTTATACATATAAATCTTTATTAATTATATAATATATAAATTCGGATAATATTTATCGGTAAGAAAATAATAAAAGGTTTATTAATGGTTTTAATTATTTTGAAATTCTTGGTATCCGTTCTAATTTGCATAATCCATAATCCATATTCCGCATACGTGTGTAGTGGATTATAACAAACCCAGGTGAGGTCTATCCCTCACAATAAAAGCACCACTGTAGGTGCGTTGTTTCATGTGAAACGCCCAATCGCATCGACGTCGTTCCATGGCCATGATTGTGACGGAGGGCAACGACAGCTGCGGCAGCGGAGTGCAGCACCACACCACCTCCTCCTCCTCCTCGCCGGCGCAAACTCGCCAGCAGCGCCACAAGGTCGAAGTCTACAATGAGATTATTCGCCGCTTGAAAGATTCCGGCCACCAAGAAGCTATGCAGCCTGGCTTCAACGATCAGCTTTGGGCTCACTTCAATCGCCTTCCTACACGGTCCTCTCCTTGCATTCTCCTTTCTCTCTTCAAATACTCGCTTCAAACTACGTTAATTATTCTCCTGCCATTTCCATACGTGTTTCGTTTCAGCTTTGTGTACGAATCTCGTTTTCTTCGTCGTTTTGTTCGAATTTTATCTTATTTGAGTCTGTTTACGTGAGGTTTTGGCGGTGGATTCGTTTTGTCTGAAGCGTGAACTTGCGTAGTGGAATTAGCCTTTCCTACTTATCCTGAATCCGTGCGTGCGGGAGATACTCGATTTTAGTGAATGCTTGTTGTGATTGTGTTTTGTTTGGTGTCGTGTATTGGATTAGGTCTGCGATTTTGGGTGTCGGAGAGTGATTTTGAGGTTGTTCTGTAATGCAGGTACGCGCTGGATGTGAATGTGGAAAGGGCGGCTGATGTTCTTATGCACAAGAGATTATTGCAGTTGGCGCATGATCCTGCTAACAGGCCTTCAATTGAAGTTCGATTAGTTCAGGTGACCTGATCTTTACTCATTATGGGCGACACTGGTGTATTCTTCATGCTGTTAGCTCGTTTTCTTCTCAGTTTTTGCTTTTTAGTGCTTTCACGTGGTGCAGCATTGTTGTTGGCTGTGCTTTGTTGACTTATTAATTGTCATTTCCGAGTGGATCTTTTCGTTCGTGGCAGAGGATAACTATATGAAATGTACATGTTGCAATTAGGCTTGCATGTTATATTTATATACTAATACATTACTAAATGCCTCTGGATGGAGTCTATAGGTTTTGTTGGACTCCCTGCATGTGAACAATATTTTTATTTTGTGAAATCCTTCCGACCCATTAAAATAGTCTTCTATCTGTCTGGAGTCAGGAGGGTGCCATTTTGGTCACATGCAACTGCAAACAAATACATGCACTGTCACCAATGCAACATACCTAACACAATTCAGTCTCTTGCCGAACTAGCATCAAACCAACTTTTTATGATTTTTTAGGATTATGGTTTACTCTCTCCATAGTTCTTTCAGGATCCCCACCGCATCATCCGGGAATAATTTAAATGTATCTAAGATTAAGAAATGTTAATTTGCGTTTCTGCTTAATATGCGGTCTGAAGCTAGCTTGATTGTGCGTACTCTTGAGAAGGGGAAAGTTGAAGAAAAAAAAATGACGGTTTCAAACGGTAGCAAATTTAATTGTGAAATGCTGTTTCGAACCTGAAATAGCATCTGTTTCCATTTTATGCGTATGGATCATGGCACAGTTTACAGTTGTATGATCTATGATGGTCGAGGACTCTAAACTCTGCATTGCTTGATTTTTCTTATTAGGTTATTCATCGAAGAAATAAAATACTTTGTGAATTTCAACTTGTTTGTCTTCATATAGCATTGTGGATGTTTCATTTGAGCCACTCTCTGCATACTAGCACGATCAGTATTGTAAAAGTCTATTAGGTTACTGTATCATTAGAATGTTGAGGAATATTTTGTCAGCAAATCAACCTTAATTTGTTTGGTTGATTAGTCCCTTGTAATCAAAATATATTTTCATGCCTATGATTTTGTAAAGATTATGTGCTTTCCTGTTGGATTCAAGTTGTTTTTAGTTTTAATTTTCATTTTTTGTGTGTTGTGATTCATATCCTTTACCTCAGTCCATGTTGGTAATATCATTTTGGTATTGGAATCTTCGTGCAGGTTCATCCCATATCTGATGGAAACTCAGCTGACGCTCTTGAATTGGATGATCCAGGGACAGAATCTGGCCAAAGTTCTTCAAAGTACTCAAGCAGACAGAGGTACTATTTTCTCATTTGTTACATTGATTTCATAAATTTCTAGTAAATTATTGGATGCCATTATCACAACAAAGCTCAGGAAATGGGTCTCCATAAGCAATACTAATTATTCTAGTTAACCAGGGTTGATGCCAGGAGTTCTTCAATTCTAATTTTTCTTCTTTTCAACGTTTTAGTATACATCCACCTCCTGCTTTTGGTTCTTCTCCTAATCTTGAAGCATTGGCTCTTGAAGTAAATAGATCTGAAGACATAGAGGAGGAACAATCTGTACATGCCAATGTTCAATATTCACGGTGAAACTTCTGTTGCAAGCTACGCTGAATAATTTAGAACTAGACATGGATTTTTTTTTTAATGATGACGTAGAGTGTAAATTGCATATGCTTTTCTATGTATACAGCGGTGGATATGAAGATGGTCTGTGATACTTGTAGCTTTCATATATATGCTTTTTAATCTTGTCATGATTCTTTGGCTTTCTTGAGGTTGAGGTGTGATGATAATATTATTTGTATTTTTTTAGTCAATCATGTAAAGGACAAATTTAAGAACTTTGCTATATGCCTATCTCAACTTGTATGATGTGTGGAGCTTTTATAACAATCAAATGGTTTATGCAGTTTCTAGTCAAATTATTTAATTTTGATGTTTACTTTGAAATGTTAAACATTTTTGTCTCTAAAAATGATGCAGTCCCATGCATGAAATCACCATCTCAACAGATGACAAGCCAAAGCTTCTTAGCCAGGTATTTGATATCTTTCTAGTCAAAATATGTATAGAGAATATATTTGATGTTGTATTACGGAACAATAGAATCACGAATTAGAGTGTAAGAATCAATCATTCATAAATGCATAAGAATAAATTAAATCCCTAATTGTAGTAACTACAACTTTGATTTCTACTAATAAATATTCTAATACTTTAACCAATATTACATTTTCTTATCTAACAATCCCTCTCAAGTTGGAGCATATATGTCATATGAATCTAGCTTATTACCAATGTCATCGAAACAACAACTTTTGAGGGATTTAACATGTTAACCAATGGTCATTAGAGTCGACAAAGTTATTTTTTTATTTCCCCTAAAAGCATATTCTCTCTTACAAAGTGACAATCTATTTGTTGTGTTTAGTCTCTTCATGAAAGACGAAATTTGGTGCAATGTGAAGGGCAACATTGTTGCCATAGATGCGTGTCGTATATTCGATATCCTCAAATATTAGTTGTCGGAGAAGTTGCTTCAACCATGTAATCTTGCATGTATTTGTTGCCATAACATAATATTTAGCTTGACATTGGATCTAGCCACTATGTTTTGCAGCTTACTTTTCCGTGATATCATATTTCCTCCAATAAGAACATAATATTAGAAGTGGATCTCTTATTTGTTGATAATCCGACCTAGTTAGTGTCAAAGTAACAAAATTTTTTGGTACTGTCCTTTTCCTCACTTAACACAGTCCCATCCTGGTGAATTTCAATGTATTAAAACATACTTATAACAAATCCTAATGACTATCACAGGGAAACTAAAATTGGTCTTACCACTGTAACTACAAATGTGATGTTAGGTCTGGTGATAGTAAGAGTTGAGTTTGCTCACAAGACACCGATATCTTGGATTTTTCAATGGTTCCCCATAACCTAAAAGAAGCATGCGATCGAATTCATAGGAGTATTGTTAGGATGACAATCAAGTATTTAGTCAAAGTATGTAGTATATAGTTTCATTGGGTAAATGGCAATAGTAGAAGAGGATTGGGCAAAGTCTATTCCTTGGCAGTTTTTGAGTTGTCTCAACTCAAGCCTTTTATCTATAACAACGTGGAAATGGGAAATTTAGGTGGAGGTAATGTTGGGTACGCGAGTTGGCCCATCCGGTTAAGTGTGCATCCGCTTAGGTCCTTAGTGACATTAGTCAACTTGTTTAGTTCACATCTTAAATGAAATTGTGTAGAGTGTGTACAACCAAGGTTGCATGAAGAATAATGAAGGACAAAAAGGGTGAAGTCTCAAAATGTTGATTTCATTGAAGTTGACTCCAAGAATAACCATAACCCTTTTGGGGTAGCACATGTATCCAGAAAAATACATTCGAGACATGAAGGGGAACTTATCTTTACCTAAAATGAGATCATTAAAAAAACATATGCAACAAAAGACCTTGAGGAACTAGGTTGAAAGCATATTATGGGTACAAGATATGCAATAGGGAACTTAATGGTTGAGGACAAAAGAGGGCATACAATTGATTAGATAACATATTGTGAGAAGTGCTTCACCTTAGAAGTGAAAAGGAACATGATAGTGAAGTAGTGTACAAGTAGTTTCAACTGAGTGTTAGTTCTTTCTATGGCAAGGATCATTCTAGTATGGTGTGGGAGCAAAATATATTTGTTAAATGATACCTTATGAGGTAAAAAACTAAATATGGGAAGACAAGTGTTCACAAGCATCATGAATGCACACAATTTTAACGCAAGAACTAAATTGTTTCTTAATTTTAGTTGAGAAATCATGAAATTTAGAAAAAAAATATTTTCCACAAAGAATTACTAGAAAAATCACCAAAGTGACAAAATAGCAATAGCCTAAAGTTGAATTGACACTAGGACCCCATAATAGAGTAAACCAACACAAAAGGTGAATAGTTCCTTTTATTGACTCAATGACTAGTAGTATGGCAGGTATGTTTTTTCTAACTTACAGGACTCATTGAAAAGATTAAGTTTTAAAGAGACTAGGAACATAGGAGGAAAATTATTAGGACTAGGTAGTTCTTATGTACAAGAGTCTTTGAAGCAATAACGACAAAAATAATTGATAGTGATAGTATATATACCTTGAGAATCGTGTCTTACTCTAATCGTGTATCTAGCACATCGATTCTAGATAAAGTTGTTAACTAACTAATAGAACAAAGTACTCAAGGGTGCAAGTGAACTTTGCAAATGGGTTTTAAATTTAAAGGGCTCCTGAAATATGAAGTTCAGAGTCTAATGGAAGGTTAGGAAGAGAATGTGCTTGTCCAATGCCTTGAACTTTTAGTTGAGAATCCAATGTAACCAAAGGCAAAGACTCCAATCATATGATAAAAGGTATGAAAATCAAGTTACCAAGGACTTCGAAAGTAGGATAGAGAAACAAAGGGTACATGATTACAATACAACTGACCAGTGGCAATGATAAGTGGGGAAAGTTTGCTATTAATGGATATTAGTTGTTTTCATGAATAGGAAAATTTGAAGTTTACAGTGATGATGAACATTGTCTTAATTAACATTATTGGCTTTTATCCAAAGATCATAGTGGGTTATAGAGTCTTGGTTTTGCAAATGGAGTTTGGGTGCAATAAAAAACCAAAAAATGCTTCACAAAGAGGCAACAATTTGCTTCCAACTTGTTGGGAATAACCTTGGCTTGTTTGGTTAGGTATTTGCACTTGAAACCACAACTATACAGCACAATCTAGGAACTATAGTTGGTTGTCCCAATTAGTTTTTCACATTGAATCAGCAGGATAATGGTAAATGTTACTATAGCACCAGAGTCCAAAGAGGATCCATTAGGGACCCTAAGGAATAGAGGCAGAAAAGGGTTGGAGAGGATTGCGAGACTATGGGTCTGACATGAAAAAGGGTCACTTGTTAGTGTACATACAACAGAATCATAAATATGTAAGAACAAATTGAATCCCTAATTTGTAGTAACTATATACCCAATTTATAGTAATAGATTTGTTATATTTATAATCAAAATGTCATATATTAGTACTACCTTATTCTTAAACAGGTAGAAGAATAAATTAGCATTGTTTAGCATGTAACTTGGATCAAGCAGGCATTTAAGATAGCTTAGAAACAATTAACCACCCCACTTAGATAATCTCAAATTGGACTAACTTTAAATCCTACATGGTAACTGAAATGTCTAACTCCTTGTGCAGTTAACTGCTTTGCTTGCTGAGATTGGACTGAACATCCAAGAAGCACACGCCTTTTCCACAACTGATGGTTACTCATTAGACGTGTTTGTTGTTGAAGGATGGCCCTATGAGGTATGCTGATAATCATTTGCTATAAGTTTGTTTTTGACGGATACATAATGTTAAGAAAAAAGAGAAGTTTATTTCAAAGTTTGATGTCATTGAACACCACACCATATCTATTTTTAAAAGCATAGTTCTAATTCATATGAACCATGTTATAGCAACTGTATTTGATTTCACAAGCACCAGTTCATCAACCACATAGGCCAACTGATTCTTTCCTCTGGAAGGCTTTATTTTTCACTTCTCATGCATTCTGAAATACCTTGTTATGTTACCTTTTTCCATCACTTCCATTCTCTTTTTTAATGTTTATTATTGTTAGAGGTTCAGCTTATCCAGCACTGCTTGACTATTTGGTATTTAAACAGGAAACAGAAAATCTTAAAGCAGCTTTGGAAAGAGAAGTCTTGAAGAAGATTGAGGTAAATTGGACCCTATACTATGTTTCTAAATGTTGGTTAGAGTCAGTTTGACTGATGTTCATTAAGTGCAGTCTAATTTGAACAATGCTTTCAGAGACAGGTGAGTTCCAGTCCGCAATCTGTATCTTCTGTTGATGAGCCTGATCAAGCAAAGATGAAAAGCGAACTGGATCATTTGACAATACCGAATGATGGGACAGATGTTTGGGAAATAGATCCTAAACATTTGAAATATGGAACTCAAATTGCATCTGGGTCATATGGTGAACTGTGAGTCCATATCTGCTGAGAAATATACATTTCTTTTATTACTTCCTGTCAGATGTTCGCACTGATTGCATATTTCAAATCACTTTTTAATTAACTGGTTATTTTTAATTAAATCAGGTTTAAAGGTGTGTACTGTAGCCAGGAAGTAGCCATAAAAGTTCTCAAGCCTGAGCATGTAAATTCAGAATTGCAGAAAGAGTTTGCACAAGAAGTCTATATCATGAGGTTTGTTTTATTAAATTTGTGTTGTAAGCATCTGAAGTATATCTACCTGAGACTGGATTTCAGAGCTTGATTTCGAAAATTATTTAATTGTTGACCATGTCAAAAGTCTGCTCATTAAGATGGTACAACTTTAAAGTAGGACCAAGGGGAATTTGCTACTAAAACTTTCAATTTTTGTGGGGAGTGTTTAGTTATCAATCTCAGGTAGAGGTTGTGTACCGGCTTGCTCTGAAACACCATAGTGGGAATTGGGATGACCTCTATTTTAAATGTTACACAATAAAACTAAATAGTATATACACTACACATAAAATACTCAAAACGAAATAATACCCAAAATTAAAGAAATTCATGATAAATAATAAGTACACAAGCAACACATTCGTCTTCAGTCTAGGATCAATGGGTAATGATATTAAAAAATGAAATTTGATGGTGAATTAATAGAAAAGGAACATAACAAGTTAGATATAAATTTACAGAATGGAAATTGGGAAGTCTGACGGTAGAAGAAACAATAGAACACATGAAAAAAAAATACTTGTGTAGTGAGAAGGAATAGAGGTCAAAACAGAGGTATTTTTGTGTAGGATATTCTACCCAAACAATGGTGTTCAAAGGGTAAAAGTGGCTTTTTGTAAGCTATATCATGGTTGTTCTTCCTAAAGCAGTTATTGGGACCCAATGGATGATATTAAAAACTGCTCTGCTATTTGACTCCCGTAGCGGTCCAGTGCTGGTCCACTACACTACTGTGTTATATTGACTAGTACTATGAGGGAGTGACAATTAAAAATTTGTACATGCTGTAATTCTTGTTAAACTATAAGAAATAAAGCGCATTGAGGTAAAATCGTGTATTCTTCTGACAATATAGGGATTTTATTTATACTGAGAAAATTAAATCAATACAATAAATAGAGTAGATTTGATATCATTTAATAATAATAAAGTTATGATATTAGAATAAATAATAATGTTTCTAATAATACATATATAATCTTGATATTTCTAATTATAAAAATTCACTCCTTATTTTATAAAGATCTGTAATTATAACAATTCTATTTTCCTCCACATAATGATATTTGGAGCAATGTTCTGTGCTTCTTCCCATTGTTGATTGTAATTCAACATCCCTCATCTTTAGATGTGAAGTTGACCTTCATAGCAGTTGTCACCGATTTATCAACTCAGAAGACCTAATTACTTCAAATTTAGTGTCAACTTCCTTGTGTAATTTCTGCCTCTGATCTTGATTTCTATATGTCAATCTGAACCTAAATTTTTTAGGAGTTTTAAATTTTCTGCTCATAACATTCTGTAAAAAAATAGCCATAGTTAATGTAAGCAAGGGGGAATTGACTTAAATGAATATTAGATTGACTTTAAGTATCTCCTCACTATGTTATGGTAATGCACATGTTACCCACAAACAGTTTACAGATGTACTTTAACACTTACATTCCTATCAAACTTGATACTAGTTGTCATATGCCAAAGTTTTAATTTAGTTGGCTTATTGACGATTTTTATTTTTTTTTGGTCTTTTGGTACAGGATAAGAATAGAAAAAAGAAAATTAGTTATAGTATTATCGTTTAAAAAAATATTATGCATATACCATATTTAACTCGCTAATGGAACTTGCAGAAAGGTTCGACACAAGAATGTTGTACAATTCATTGGAGCATGTACCAAGCCCCCACGTTTGTGCATAGTAACAGGTGAAATTGAATGAATTACTTTTGTTGTATTGTAACAGAGTAGACATGGCCTTAAAAATGTAGCAATTGTCAATCTCGTAATGGTTGTTTCCTTTTCAATTTTCAGAATTTATGTCTGGTGGAAGTGTGTATGACTACCTACATAAGCAGAAGGGCTTTTTTAAATTTCCTACCCTACTTAAAGTCGCAATTGATATTTCTAAAGGGATGAATTACTTGCACCAACATAACATAATCCATAGAGACTTGAAGGCTGCCAACCTTTTGATGGACGAAAATTATGTATGATATGATGTTTCCTTTCTTGCATTTTTTTAGAAGTATATATACAGTGCTTCTTCTACTCTGCATCCCCCCTCCCCCACACACACAATATACCACACGTATGGATGAATACCGTGAATATTATAAACTGGGCATACAGAACTGCAAGTAGTGCATTTGTTCCATTACAGATTGTAAAGGTTGCTGATTTTGGGGTTGCTAGAGTTAAATCTCAATCTGGGGTTATGACAGCAGAAACCGGAACATATAGATGGATGGCTCCGGAGGTATTTGATCTTCTCATGTTACTGTCATCAAGTTGTTCAAATAGTTTCATTGATATTGTTTGAGCCTTTTAACACCCATGGTTTGTTTATCAGTTATATTGTCATGTGTTTGCACTTTTTTAACTGGTTTTTCCTACCTAATTAATGTTAGTGTTTATCTTGATGAATTTTTTGTTAGCCTGTTGTTATGGAAATTTATAACAAATTTGAAGGTTTCATGAATCTCAAGCCCTGAATGTTAGTACTAGGTCCACTAAAATTTGCTGTTTAGTAGTTTTCCTTCTTTAAATATTTTCTGGTGGCTAAAATAGATGGGGGATATAACTATTGTTATATTTTCTTATCATGATTTCTTTGTATTGAAGGTTATAGAACACAAGCCGTACGATCACAAGGCTGATGTATTTAGTTTTGGAATTGTTTTATGGGAGTTGCTCACTGGAAAGGTATTTCTTATTTGCAACACCTTAAGATTCTTACTGTATTTGTTTTCCTCTAGTAAGTTATTGGTTTTTTTTCCAGCTTCCATACGAATATTTAACCCCCCTACAGGCAGCTATAGGAGTGGTTCAAAAGGTAATATTTTTTCTCTTAAACTTGTGTGTTAGGATACGCCACCAATTATAATGTATTGTCTTGTCGCTTCTGGAAATTTAAGATATAGCGGTTTACATGATTAAAAGGAAATGTGTGTTCAATAGGTAGTGATTCTTTGTTACTTCTGTAAATGGGTTTCAGGGTTTGCGACCCACCATCCCCAAGAACACTCATCCAAAGTTTGTTGAACTTCTTGAGAGATCCTGGCAGCAGGATCCAACATTGAGACCTGATTTCTCTGAAATTATCGAGATCTTGCAGCAGCTAGCAAAGGAGGTATATCAAGATTTCTTTATGTTAATGTGTCATTTTGTTTTAGTCTTAAGGTGCATTGTATTTCATATTTCATATGATAAGGGCGGAAGGTTGGGGTTCGATCATTTTGATTTTGGTTCCTAAAAAGAAATTGGTGCTGAGGTTGTCCCTCATTCTTCAACCCAACAGTCATTTTATTTCCTATGTTAACTATACAACATTAATTATAGTAAACACTAATGCTAGTAACATGGAAACATCGTTTCTCCATGTTTTGGGTCCGAAAATTGTTTCCCTCTTCATTGTCTGATTGGTGATTTGATAAGATCACCATGATCAGAAGGGTGGTAATGGTGGCGATTCGTGGAGGGAATGGTGGTGCTAACAGGAGAGTGAAGGATTGGAATTGAGGAGGACAAAGGACTTAGTGGTCGGACCTCGAGTGAGATAATAGAGAGACCCAAGAGCGAGTGGGTTGATTCTTGTTCCTCTCATATATCTGCTAGAAACACTGACTGGAGTTGTGCAAGTGCAAAAAGTAGATGCTGGAAGAAACAGAGGAAGAGGTTGGAGGCAAATTGTAGTGGAGGAAAAGTTTTTGTGAGGAGCTTATGAAGGAGAGAGTCAGATGAAGAAACGGAGGATTACGGCGGGGAGTTGTGCTAGCAGAACTGATTGCTTATGAAGCGCAAACACTTCTCTTGTTTGAACTGTAGCAGTGTCAAACAGTTTCTGACGTTGACACCACTCTAACACATTTCAAACACTATTAAATGTCTAATAAAAAATTAATTCTTGTTAGTTTGGACCTTAGAGATTTGGACATTACAGAAGTTAATGGGAAGCAATTTTTAGAAAAGTAGATAGTGTGGATTTTAGTCCTGTCAGAGGGAGAAGAGAGAGGGTAATAAAGACATTGAAGGGAGTTTTTAAGAGAGTTTGTGGTAAATAATGCCTTTAAAGACATACTAATATATTTTTTTAAAATAAACTTTTAGAAAAGTCAGTTTAAAATAGAATATTAAAATTAACACGTCTCACTTTGTTTTGAGTAAACAGAATCATAGTAAAGTTGTTGGAAATCCATTTCAATTGTTGTTGGAGGCCAAGAAGTTTATGGGCCGAAAGAGGCATTGATCCATGAGGGGCGAGAGACACTAAGAAATGGAGGGTATTTGTGCATAAAAGGAAGAAGATCCTAAAGCTGAGATGGCATGATTAGTGGAGAGTTGTTAATGGCGAGAGATACTGTTATGTAACAATTGTGGTCATTCCTGATTCGTTTACTTATGATCTCTTTGGATTTACTTTAAACGAATTGTGAAGACTGATGGTTTGAAATTGAGTTCATGAAAATAGGTTTTATGAGATTAAGTTTAAAGAAAAGAGCATATTAAATTTGATAGTGTTTGTGGTTTATAGCAGAGATTTTGTTTGTATGTGGAGCAGATTGGAGATGGAGAGGAGCGGCACAAGGAAAAATCTGGACGACTTCTGTCAGTTCTGAGACGAGGACATCACTAACAAGTTGTTTGAATATGGATGATATCCATAACATGGTCATAGGTAGGATCAATCCATCACAAGCCCCATTTCCCATTTATTTCTATATTCTCATGTACAGTCACTCATCTTCACATTATCCCATTGCTTTTATCATAGATTTCTCACAATTTAAGCTTTTTCACAATATCATCAATTGCACATTTCTTCGACTTTTATGACATTTTTATTTATATCTGTAAATAAAAGTTGTTCAAGGTATGTATTAAATTAGAATCCTAACATCAAACGTATATTTTTTTACCTTTTTAAATTCATTATCAGTTCATTCTTCAGTTATTGCACATGATGACATGTTTATCAATATTGCATGGATCATGCTAGTAAATCTCTTGAGAGGTGTAAGATAATGTAGTTATTTTGAAGACGTAGTTGAAGAAGAGGATGATGCATGAGATATTGAATTAGTTATTATGTTGTTCGGACACGTCTCTAAAATAGTGTGTCGTGTCGGACATACATATTAGATGCCGATACTTGTAGGATACGTGTCAGTGAAGTGTCTAATTAAAAAAATATTTGTTGGATTTCTTACAACTTTAGTATGATTTTAACACAATTTTAAAAATGAGAAATACATCAATTTTTTAAAAACTCAAAATTATTGTATCAAATGTTATGATTGTAAATAAGGAACAAATTATTTTGAATCAACCATGAAAACATCTTTTTACTATTAAAAAATTAAAATATACTTGTATACATAAATCTTTATTGTCAAATTATATAATTCATAATTATATAATATATAACTGTGTGTTTCTATGTTCTATATATGTTAGAACACAATTGCTACATAAGTCAAATGAAATGAAACAAGAGTGTGTAGGTCTAGTTAAAACTAAGCATTCATAATTCAAATTGGTAGCAATTGGAAATTATTTATAGGTTTACACGCTCGGAAGGAACCATTATATATAAAAAATACTAACTTTTTTACTTTTTAATAAATAAAAAATAATAGCTCATTAAATATGAAAATAATAACGGTTAAACATCATTAGTTCCACAATTAACTAGGGCATTTTAAAAATGATTACCGACTAAACTACAGACATAATTTTTTGTTGCCAAGTTGTCTAAATTATTTGGATAATCATGATATAAAAGTAGCACCGAAAATTATCTATATTTAAAGAAATAAGAAACAATAGAGAAAAAATGTCTTAATGTATGTAAAAAACTAAAACACACAATGTTTGCTCCTCCAATAACTTGTAATGTTTTGTGTGGAACTGCAAAATAGAAAATGAGTGAAAAAAAGAAAAATAATTTTTTTAGATTAAAAATAAATAAAAACTGGTATAAAGGGAGTAGAAGGTGAAATATATAATTTTTTTATTTAATATCATATTTTAATTTTTTAATAAAAATATTAGCGGCATACTTTATTTAATTATGTAATGAAGACATAATCCATTATAGAAACTGGATTATATAAGTTTAACGTGTACTTTTTTATTAACTTTGTTTCCTTGTTTTTCTCTTTAAATTTATCTTTTTCATTTTTCAGTAAATTAGTACAACCAAATATGGGCTAACTTAAATAAAAAATTAGCCAACTTGTATATTAATTAAAAAAAGTGAATATAGTTTAAATTTACAAATCATATTTGAAAATAACTTCTTTTGTAAATTATCATTATCATTATTATTATCATAATAATAATAATTAGTAGTAGTACTTGGGGGTTTATTTAGTAACAATGAGGATGCAGTAAGCAAAAGTCCTAATTATTTACCATTTCAGAAATTAAAAAATGCAATATTTCAAAATGATTTTTTGCCTTCTAGATTTTCTATTCTGAAAAAACATTTTGCTTATGAAAATTCTATTCGAGAAATACATTTTGCTTACAGAACCTTTATTTCGAAATTATCCAAAATTATCAAAGATAGTTCTGGTATTATATAGAATGTAGGGGTGCAGGAAAAAAAATATAGGGATGCATGAAGAAATATTTCCATTCCTATCAATTTTTCTATTCATCGTTTTCTGAAAAGTCTAGGCCCATTCTCTTGGACCAATATTTACACTATTCGACACTTCCACATTTTATATCCTTACCCCAGTCTTTTAAAAGGAATGTGGGTCCATTCAGTTCACCCAGCATTTCCACTATTTACCAACTACGTTTTATATATACACCATCTTTCTTTTAAAAGCCTAGGCCCTTTCGGCTGTGCCAACATTTCTACTACTTGCCACTTCTTTGTTTTACTTATAGACCCACCAGTTTTTATTTTATTTAAAAAGGTTTGGGCTAGTTCATTTCCCTACGCTTCTTCTTTCTACCACCTGTTTTTACATATGCAATAACCAACGTTTTTTTTTATGAAAACATATTTTTTAATTCTTTGTCACGAAAAATATAAGACAATGCATATATCATATAATACTCAAACAATCATATTAAATATCACATGGTATGTTGTTGGAAAAATCAAAATTAATTCTCCATTTTTTTTATAGATACAAAATGGAAATAATAAGTCGATAAAAGAAAAATAGAGCAAATTATAATAATGACATTGAAAATTTGTAAGGTGTGAAAATCTTCTCAACTTAGATAAATAAAAACTCACGGAACATAGTCTAGAGAATATTTTTGCTATGAAAGTAGGATTACAATATTTGTTTATCTTACTCCGTGAGGATAACACTCAATCTCATCCAACAATGATTGAATACAATGTTTCTCTAATCTCTCATTATGATTTATAATCTCAAAGTATAGGGGATATTTATTCTCTCATCTACTCTATATTGCTCTTCTTGTTTTTTTCTTCCTCACAAGTTTCCTGTATATAGAGAATGAAATGAGGACTTATCACATAAACAACCAGTGGATAATTAAAGCTTATTACATTTTCAAAAAAGATAATTTCAAGACTTTTGGAATGAGAATATATTCAATGGATCAATTATCAATATTCACCGGTCATAAATTCTATTAAAATAAGGAGAAATTTTCAACATGTCTAAAAGGGTCTTTTAAATTTGCAAAAATGTTGTGCTTATGTAACATAGTATGCATTTATTTCAATTGAATTTATTCTATAAAGTCACGAGCATGTGGTTTCAATACAATCCAATTCACATTCATTTCAATTGAAATTATTCTATAAAGTCACAAGCATGTGCTTTCAATACAATCCAATGCATTCATTTCAATTGAATAATATTAATGTCCAAAACATATGTATAAACATTTATAATAATTTAAATATACAGTTAAATTGTAGCATATTAATACGAATATATCACGTTCTAAGTAGAATAAAAACTGTTGAATAATTTAATCAATAATTTTTCCCAATTTGTTTCAGGTTTATATTTAATGAGTAAACTCTGAATCATTGTTAAAATTTATCAAAACTATTAGGTGAATTAAATTTGAAATTAGTCATGATTCTGTAGATGAAATTCCTCAGACGAATCTTTAAATAAATGTAAGAATTATATTCATCAACCCATTATTTTTTTAAACTAAAACAAATAAATAAATGTGATATCAATTGTGTCTAACAAAAGGGATAATCTCACACAATATAATGAATTATAGTAATTTGAATCTTTATAGAAAAATGATATAATTAATGTACAAAAGTCTGTCACATATACATATTTAAAAAAACATGAAAAATAAATAATAAATAAAATATTTTGTCATTTTTTTATAATTTTTTGTTTTTTGTTTTGCCTACATTCCCTGCATTGATGTTGGCCCTGTGTGGGACACTGTGTTTGTGAAATGAGAAACGTATACAACACTCACTTTTATTATAATAATAGTAATAAATAATATTTTAACAAAATAATTTTAATAAATAATTAAAAAGTAATATTAGTTATCCATATATCAATACTCATGAAAAGTTATATTTCTTTATCATTTTAAAATTGAACCATCCTAATGAAATTAAAATGAATTATTAAATGACTTTTTAGGAAAACTAGAGTTGAATATTAGTCAAAAGATTAGTTATTGACTGAATGAAAGAAAAGAATGATTATGTTATTTCTTTATACATATTTTTGTCAAATGTATAATAATTTTTGTTCTTTCACTTCCTAAATTACAGCTCATTTTCTGGTACACTACAGCTCATTCATGTGAGAGAATATAATATTTTTAAAGAATTTAATTATTATATATTATTAATGGGAATGTATTGAATTTTAAAACATTCCAATTCTTGTAAGATTAATTACTTAATTAATATATTATTACTAAATTATAATAATACAATGTTTTCACTAAAATACTATTAAATAAATAATAATTTTATATATAAAAATAATTAATTATTATTTAACTAAAATAAAAATCATTTTATAAACTAAAAAATTATTAATATTTAAAATAGTTTATATTATTAATACAAAATTATTAAATAGTTTATAAATTTTATTCAAATTAGTTATTAAGATTTTAGTTACTTATATTTTAATTTATTAATTTAGAATATGTAGTAATAAGCAATTAAAACATTAACTAATAGTTAGATATTAATTTAAAAATT
Organism: Phaseolus vulgaris; assembly: GCF_051622355.1. Lineage (NCBI taxonomy): Eukaryota > Viridiplantae > Streptophyta > Magnoliopsida > Fabales > Fabaceae > Phaseolus > Phaseolus vulgaris. Next base: position 1,503,885 of record NC_143504.1, read on the forward strand.
ATTTTATAATTTTTTATTAATAATAAAAATTACTTTAAAATATTAATAATTTTTTAGTTTTTAAAATAATATTTAATTTAATTAATATAATTATTAAGTTTTTTTGTCATTTTAATATTTTTATAGAGACAAATAAAAAATAGATTTTCTTGTAATTCAAGTTTATTAACTTCCAACTTTTCTTCATGCATTTCATTATTAAATTTTAAATTTTCTGATATTTTGTCATTGAAGTTTTTTTTCCACACATTTTATCATTGTATTTTTAGTTTTTACACATTTGTTTTACGGTTTATTCACAATAAAACAAAATTTATTGCAAAAATTATAATCAAACTACGCCAACACTTTATTTTAAATCTTAGAAACTAGTAAAACATATGAATTTTAAAAAATACGATATGAAAACATACAAACTTGAATAAAATCACAAAATAATAAGTTAAGTTTTAAAATACGCAGTTTAAAAGAACAATTAAGAAACATTTCACTTTAAATAGCTATTTATTTTTGCACAAAAACAAAATTACGAATTAAACTTATTATACTTGATATAACAAAATCACGATTACAAAACATATTAAAATTAAGAATGTTACAACACCACATCACATTATAATTGGAAAGAGAATTTGGTTTTACTAAAACATGAAATTAAAAAAGATAAAACAATTCTAAAATTACACTGTAACAAATCATTTTTACTATACAATTATAAAAATAACATTTTCCTAAAATGAATATTTGTTTGGTTGTAGTGATAAAAGAAAAGTATTGTATGAGTATAAAATGAAAAAGGGTGGTGGAAAAGAGAGAAGGAGAAGCGTTAATGGCGGCAACAGTGAACACCTGGTGTTTTGCAGCATTCACAGCACATGAATGTTCGTGCATGCATGTCTTTTAGGTACACCTATTCTTCTTCAACAATACAATATTACACCATCAATCTTACGTTATTATTATAATATACTTTTTCTGTAGACATCACATGCCAAATGAACACGTAAGTTAGTTATGTTTCTGACATTCTTTGTCTTTATGTTCACCTTTTCATCCTTAGCTTTACCGTTTTCTTTCTTTTATTATTATGAAAACCTAACTGAATAACAAAAAAACCTAATTCAATTTCATTAATTTGGTTTATAAGGTATAAAATTGTTTTATAAGATAAAATTTGTTTATATTTATAAAGTATAAAATGTTTTAGTTAATGTGGAATCTGTAGAACATTTTATTTTATTTACGTTGAGACTACTCGTACATGCGATTATGTATTATAAATTGTCTGTTAATAATTCGAGAATGAATGGTTTGATAAACTTAACAAATAGATTTTAAATCATTCTGATACTGTATTTGTTGAATATGAAATCAGAACCAATTGAGTTAGGCTGAGTAGACATCATGGTTTAGTGAGTGGACTTAATCATTGTTTTCCGTCAATATTATGAGGTTGAGTTGTACTTAAGTAAACTTTTTAACTTTAATAATTTTCACATTTTTTTATTATTAAGAAAATTTAACTCAACTTTATAAAACCAAGTTTATAAGGTGAGATTTGTATTTATTTATAAAATATGAAACGTCCTAATCTTGATGATGAAGGATCTTCAATTCACCATCTTCACGCGGAGACTAACAACTCGTGTATGAGATTATATATTATGGATGATTTAATAGCAGATACTTTGATAAGTTCAACAAACACTCATTAATATACACTTTGTCCCATATTATGAAATTATATTAGACTTAAATTACACTTCTTTAACTTTAATAATTTTGCTTTGCTATCTAAGCCAAGCCAAACTCATTTTGTTTACACTTGATCTTGACTCACTGGCAATGAGAAAGAACAACATGTGAGGTGTTTATGAGTGCTTATAAGTTAGTGATTAATTTAACAGTGTAAATCAGGGTAGAAAGCTATAAAAAATCTTGGACCTTTCTTAGCCAAAAAGGAAAAAGCTCTCATCTGGGTTACATTGATTTCAAATTGACCCACTTTTTGTTTTAAATTATTTCTCAAACCATTTTTTTACAACAATATTATATTAACATGTAATTCATAGTATAAAAAAATACATTTTATCATTTTTATATAAAGAAAAACTGATAGTTTAAATAAAAAATAATATTATAAATCAGTGCAAGTTGTCAAAATAACAAAAATAACAAAAATGTCACAGCTGGAGCCCACATCGCAGAAGACATACGCGGATGTTCGAGAAACATCGTCACATCATCAACAAGAACGAAAACGTTTTCTATTCCCACCGTCTCACACGAACACGAACACGAACACTACTTAACCTAACATCGCATGCAATCTATTTAAGAACAACATAAATGGTCTGAAGAAGATCAAGAACACGCGTCAACACCAAAGACACTTTCAAATTTCAACCCTTCAATTTTCTATTCTCAAAAGCAAAAAAACCATTCGTATTTTTATTTTTTTGATTTTTCTTGGTCACTAAAACTCTCACTTTCTTTCTCTTTCGCGGATCCACTTTATGAAAATAAAATTTTATTTTATTGGATGTTGATATTGTTATGATAGTATGAATTTTTATTATTATTATGATGATTATTATTATTATTATTATTAATATTATTTGAAGAGAAAGAGAAGCATTAATCTGTGCCTTTAACCCTGATGCAATCTATCAGGAAGTCCTTCAAATCTTATGGTTCGTTCAAACAGTCAAAAAGGTTTTCCGGCGCCGGAAACCACGATTCCGACCACGAGCAGCTGCCTATTCTCCTCGACCAAGAATCGCACCGCCACACCGCAATGCCCGCCGGCGACTACGTCGTCAAGATAGACGACGGCGCCAACCCCCCGCAGGGCAACAGGATTTGGCGCGAGTCCAGCTACGAGTTTTGGAAGGGCGAAAGCTCCTCCTCCGCCGCCGCCGCGAGCGACCAGAGTTTTGATTTTCGGCAGACGGAGGACCCGCCGTCGCAGCTGATAGGGCGGTTCCTCCACAAGCAGCGGGCCTCCGGGGAGATGCAGCTGGACATGGATTTGGAAATGGAGGAGCTCCAGCGCGACGCCGACGAGCGGAGGTTGACGCCGGTGGAGGAGTCGCCGGTGAACCTTCGCGTGTCCAGGGAGCTGAAGGTCTCCTTCGACGAACCCCTTTCCAATTCGACTCTCCTCGAACCGCAGACCGAGGCCTTCAGGAGAAGGCACAGCAAGGAATCGCCGACGATGACGGACTTCCAACGCCCTCCGCAGGTGCCGCAGTACGACCGTCGCCGCTCGCCCTCGCCGTCTCCCGTCAGCGACAGCGAGGTCCTTCGCTGCACCTCAAACGCCTCCTTCGAGAGAAACCTCTCCATGCAGAGAAAATCCGCGTTGTTGAAGGCCAAAACGAGATCCAGGTTGATGGACCCGCCAGAGGAACACGACAGAAGATCGGGGCGGGTCATGAAATCGGGTCAGCTCGTTTCCGGGTTTTTGGGAAAAAAGGGTGATGAGGAGGAAGACGACCCGTTTCTGGAAGAGGATATTCCTGATGAGTTTACCCAGACCCATTTCAGCTTCTGGATTCTTCTGGAGTGGGTGAGTTTGATTCTGATCATTGGGTTGTTGATAACCACCCTCTGCATTCCCCTTCTGAGGAGGAAGCATCTGTGGCAGCTCAAGTTGTGGAAATGGGAGGTTATGGTTCTGGTTTTGATCTGTGGGAGATTGGTGTCTGATTGGGTTGTTAGAATTGCTGTGTTCTTCATTGAGAGGAACTTCCTCTTGAGAAAAAGGGTGCTGTATTTTGTGTACGGTGTGAGGAAAGCGGTTCAGAATTGTGTTTGGTTGGGGCTGGTGTTGATTGCATGGCATTTGTTGTTTGATCAGAGGGTGCAGAGGGAGACCAACAGTGATATCCTTGAGTATGTTAACAAGGTGTTGGTGTGTTTCCTTGTGGGGACTCTGGTGTGGTTGCTGAAGACTCTCATGGTTAAGGTCTTGGCCTCTTCTTTCCATGTCAGTACCTACTTTGATAGGATTCAGGAGTCACTGTTCAATCAGTTTGTGATCGAGACGCTTTCGGGGCCTCCATTGGTGGAGATTCAGAGGGCAGAGGAGGAGGAGGAGAGGCTTGCTGATGAGGTTCAGAAGCTGCAGAATGCTGGGGTTACCATACCCCCTGACCTCAGAGAAACTGCTTTTTCTAATATCAAGAGTGGGAGGATCAGGAGTGGAGTGCTCAAGAGCCCCAGAGGAAAGAGTGGCAAGTTTTCTCGGCCTCTTTCTAAGAGATCCGATGATGGTAATGTCATCACCATTGATAACCTGCATAAGCTCAACCCCAAGAATATCTCTGCCTGGAATATGAAAAGGTTGATGAACATGGTCCGGCATGGGGCTTTGAGTACCTTGGATGAACAGATAATTGATAGCGCCAATGATGATGAGAATGCCACACAAATTAGAAGTGAAAACGAGGCAAAAGCTGCTGCTAAGAAAATATTTCACAATGTTGCTAGGCGTGGGTGCAGGTTACTTGTACCTTCATCTGTTGTTTGCTACATACAATTTTCCATAATTTCAACTTTTTCTAGTTTGTAGAATCCTTTTTTCCGTTTTCTCATTGCTTTCTGCTTTGCAGGTATATATACCCGGATGACTTGATGCGATTTATGCAAGAAGACGAAGCTGCAAAAACCATGAATCTCTTTGAAGGAGCATCTGATTCTGGGAGAATAGGCAAAGGAGCCTTGAAGAACTGGGTGGTGAGAATTAACTAACATAACATATAACATATGCAGCACAATTTGAAGAAAAGAACTGGATATATATATATATATATATATATATATATATATATATATATATATATTTACTGTAGTGTCGAAAACATGTAGTTTCTGTTATATCTCCTTTTTCTATTCATTTTTCAATTACTTTACTTGATGTTTTCTTCTACATTTTCAGTATTGGTTCCATGACATTATTTATTTGTCACAAACCTTGGCATATAATAGTGTATTTACCAAATCTCAGTTGGAAGGGGTTGTAGTAGAATCCAATTCATTTCTTAGAATCTGTCTCTGTCAGTTGCACAGATGACACAGTAATGCACACAAGATTGACATCATATAATTTAACTTGCCCATGTCATTTTTCTACTCCAATTCATTTTTAATGGATGCATGGTCATGTTCTCTCACATGCTTCAAAAGATAGTTTTGTTCTTATGAATAATTTTTGCAGAGGTCAGAGTCAATATTTTTATCCTCGACTGGTTTCGATTGATGTTTTTACATGCAACAGTTTGTGCTTTGCTTTTATAGCATTTACAGATTGTGTTTATGTTTAATTAATGGTTACATGCAACTGTTTATGCTGGCTTTTATAGTATTTACAACAGTATTCTGCATTTAACTACTCAGGTCAATGCCTTCAGGGAAAGGAGAGCACTTGCTTTGACGCTGAATGACACAAAAACGGCAGTGAACAAACTTCACAGAATGCTCAATTTTATAGTTGCAATTGTTGTACTGATTATTTGGCTCTTGATATTGGAACTTGCCACCACCAAATTTCTTGTCTTTTTGAGTTCCCAGGTTGTCTTGGTTACATTTATATTTGGAAACACCTGCAAGACCATATTTGAAGCAATTATTTTCCTATTTGTCATGCACCCATTTGACGTGGGAGATAGATGTGAAATTGATGGGGTTCAGGTAATGTTCATCCATTCACCAGTTTACAGATTCTGTTTTCATGCAGACAGAGCCTAATTTCTCCCTCATGTTTGCTCACCAATTTCAGATGGTGGTAGAAGAAATGAACATATTGACAACCATATTTCTGAAATTTGATAATCATAAGGTGATCATCCCCAACAGTGTCCTTGCCACCAAGGCTATATTTAACTACTACAGGAGTCCTGACATGTCAGATATTATCGAATTCTATGTACACATATGCACCCCAGTTGAAAAGATTTCACTCATTAAACACAGAATAAACAGGTATGTGCTGAAAAATGTCTGTCTCTTTTGTCTTGTTGTTTCCTTTTTGTTATCTGAGTGCTTGAAAGTTGAAACTACTTATGGTCACAATGCAGTTTCTGTGAAAACAAGAAGGAGCACTGGTATCCTTCACCTATCATAGTAATCAGGGATTATGATCAATTAAACATGGTGAAAATGGCTATCTGGCCAAATCATAAAATGAACTTCCAAGATCAGGGAGAAAGGTATATAAGGAGATCCCTTTTGCTTGAAGAGTTGCTCAAGACTTTCAGGGAGCTGGACCTTAACTACCGTCTCCTTCCCATGGACATTAACGTGAGATCAGTGCCTACCTCTTCTGAACGGCTTCCACCTAGTTGGTCAACAATTCAAGGTTGAGTAGAAGCAAATTCATGTAATTCATAGCTCCATTTTGTGTGGAATACCGCGGCACTAACTGCTAGGAAATCCTATATTTTAGCAGGATAGCATGTGTAAAGAGAATGTCTTTGGTCTTTTTTAGTTAGATTAGTCTCATATGTACCAAGTTTAGTCTGTAGTTTTTCCATGTATGTCTTTCTCATGTACTAGTTGTGTTGAAATCAGTAGTATTAATGGCTACCTTCTTTATACTTTCACTATCACATTCACTCCAAGTTCCCTGTTTCTACCTTGCCTTTCCCCCAACATAAAGAGAGATATCTTATAAATCCACGCGTTTCAAAATTCTGAAACTCAACCAAATCAAAGTTTGCAATGCATATTTTCCTCTTATCTCTTCATATTAATGCACTTATTTTGAAGATACTGAATAGTTTTATGTTTATTCAGAATCAGGGGAGATAAACAAGATGTTGTTATCAATATAAAATTGTTTATTATTCTATATCAGAGGATATTAGTGAAAAAAGTAATGATTTAGCAACAATGATACTTGGTCTCTTAAATGGTGTGTCTGAGTCGGACACACATATCGAATATTGACAATCGTACGACACTGATATTCGTACTATACTTGTAGAATACGTATTACTATACTTGTAGAATACGTATTACTATACTTGTAGAATACGTATTATATTAGTAAAGTGCATTTGTTGAATTTCTGATAATTTTAACATGTACATTACTTTTTTTTAAAACTCAAATTTATTATACAAATTTTTATTTTAACTATAAAAATGAAAAAACAAATTTTTTCAACCAGATATATGTTTTTGCTAAAAAAAGTATTGAAACATATCTGTGTATGTATACTAAATAATTTAACAACATTACTTATAAGGGAATGTAACATGAGGATGACACTGTATTTAGTATTTCAGAAAAATATTAGCAAAGAAAGCCCCCATATCCCATTTAAGAATAGCAGTCAAATACAGACATATATTGCAACATTTAAGTCAGAGTAGGATAAGTGCAACATTTAAGTCAGAGTAGGATAAGTAACTCATCCATTACCAATCATGTTACAAGATAACTGCGTGGCTAAGAGCTATTTAATGTTCCACAATCATAACCTGTCTTGTTCAAAATTTGACTAGCTAAGAATGTAGCCAAGATGTTTTCCCTCAAAAAAGTAACAATTTTGGACTCAGTCTGCTGAATACGACCCAACATATAATCTGTAGCAGTGACATCAATGCTTCTCAATCTTCTCTCCCTTGCATATTTCTTCAAGCTTTCCTCAATCCTTTTGTAATGCACCTCTTCTTCATCTTTCTCTTTCATATCTCTTCCTGCTTCTTTGGAAAAGGCCTCAGCCAAGCATCTGGCTAAAACAACCCCATCCTCTAAAGCACAACACCCTCCCTGCCCAAGGTCAGGAGTCATGGGGTGGAGAGCATCTCCAGCAATGCAAACATTGCCCTTACTAATATTCCCCATCATCAGATCCCAGGGATGTCTATATCTCAGTGGAGCTGATATTAAACTCTCTTCTTCCGTTTTTTCTATGAAGGCTCTAGCATCACTTGGCATGTTCTCAAGCTTTTTTAACACATATTGTTTCAGTTAGGCAGGGTTCTCTGCTAGCTCTTTCTCTGCAAGGAAATCAAAGGTGACAACCGTAAGCATATTTTGAATGTCTTTACCATATCTAGTGAATGAATGATATGATATGATATTTTCTCAATACAAGTTTCCACAGTAAAGAACTTGTGTTTGTGAAAAATAACCTTGGCTGGTGGGTTTCCAATTGAAAAACCAGCACACCGTCTTTTCATCACAAGGAACAGCACCAGCTCGAATACCATTGCCAAAAAACCGGGTGAACGTGGGCTCAAACCCATGGTTGGTCTTGAACTCTGCACAACCCCTGATTGCATATCTCCCAGTAAAAGAGGCCTCCTTGAAGCCTAGCCACTTTGCCACCAAGGAGTTCACTCCATCACACCCAATCAATACCTTTTTCAATTGCAAACATCCATGCATTAATTCAAGTTCATTCATTTGGGTTCATAATTGTTATACATGAAATATCCTTGCTTATTTCTCATGAAATGTCACACATACTATTTACCTTGGTTTTGATGGTTGTCCCGTCAGCAAGATGGAGTATCTTATAGAAGCCAGATTCCTCAATAGCAACAACTTTTGACAAATATCTGACCGTGCCTCTTGGAAGCTCATTCACAAGGACTTCCAACATTGGCCTCCTTCTAACAGATCGAAGTTCAATATCTCTACAGCATCACAAAAACACCAATCACAGAAAGAATTTGGATAAAATTTAAGAAGCATGGCTTTTTTCCATCAGCCTCTACAAGTGAATTCAAAGATTTAGGCACAGTAATTCAAAGAGTATAGTTACTTGAGGTTTGGTGTTGCTCTGAGAGGCATGGATGCTGTTCGTTGCCCTGTAACCAATGAAGTGATGGCAATCCTGTAGTCCAATTTTGCAGTAGTTTAGCTTACAGAAAAATGAAAAATAGTAAGAAAAGAGAAAGTTTAAAAGATGTGGGTGCACATACCCATCTAGCTGGAGATGTTGGTCGCGGAGTATGTCTCCAACACCGACAGCATCCAAAGCCTTCCAAGCATTTTCCCATACGGACAAAGCAAAGCCAGTGACCCTTAAAGTATCCGAAGATTCCAAGACCAAACTTGGGATACCCAACCTGTGAGCATAAATGAAACATAAAAGAAAAATGAAGAGATAGAAACATAGAAACATAGTTGGTAGTGAAGGAAGTGGAAAAGATACCTGTGAAGTCCTAAGGATGTTGTGAGGCCAGCAATTCCAGCTCCCACAATCACAATATCCTCAACTAATTCCCTTTCCATTGCTAATGCTGTGTCTCCCTTCAATTGGATTGAGTGATCCAGCTAAGTAGTGTTTATATATATATAAGTAGTTGGATAAAGATGAAGAGAAGGTTGGCATAGTTAAATTTAAAAATAAAAGAGATACATAAGATGTGAGCATATTTGTAAATAATTATCATCATAAATTACTTATTAATGTTTATACATAAGAATAATATAGTTAATTTCAAATTTTTTAGACCACTTTCATCTTTTTATTTATAAAAAACCACCATATGTTTATCTTTCCAAATTACATATACATGTATAAATATTTTAAGAGTCATGATATATTGACACGCTCTGACAGTAACACATTTGACGTAGTAAACGTGACAATAACGTAACAGAGTGAGATTGTGCGCACACAAGCTATATTACATGGGTTCTTATTAAGAACCGATGTTTAAATTCAGAGTTTCGCCTTTGATCCCCGCAGCGAAGGGTCTTGTGACAGTCGAATTATCAAATGGCAGCATTTTGAGAGTCGTGTGGATTTGTTTCGACATCGATCAGTTCCGCGCCATTGTCCATGACAGCGACCGCACGCGATCCTTGTTGTTAACGGCGGAGTTGTTCCCGGTGTGCCGTCACGTCGAGTGCGTCAATGAAGATTTTGCTTGGTGATGTGGGAGGAGTCGTGATCCATGAGAACAACAACTTTCAATTCGACCTCGCAGCAGAGGAACTCGTGGAGGAGGCAAAGGAGCCAGGATATGGAGATGAGAGTCACCGGAGTAGTCCTCGATGGTGATGGACAAGAGTTTCGAGAAGTAGTCTCCGACTTCTGAAATCATTATTGTTACAAAATTGTCATTGACACGTAATTATTTTTTGCTGGTGCAATGTTAACAAAACGTTTTTGATATTTTAAAGGCATAACAGTTTATTTAAGTGAGTATTGATTTTTACTGTAGAAAAATATTGAAATGGGATACTTACATTACATAAGACAGGTATTGGAATAGTGTGTAAATTAGTTATTGGTATTATTTTTGTCTGTTATGCATTTAAATCTCCTTTTCAGTAGATCTCTTAATTAAATATATAAAAACGATTAACAAAACATCTCCATATTGGTTAAAATAACAACAAACAAATCATTCGTGCTTTGAAAATCATACTAATTTTTGAGTGATTGTGGTTGTGGTTGGGTGGGGAAGTACATCAGGAAAATTGTGGTCCCTATGCTGCTGGAAAAGTAATGAAATAGCTGTCACTCATGTGTCGTGTCATATGGAGTACGGGTAGGGCTGCTGTTATTTGTTTTTCTTGCTGCTTTTCTGCATAATCTGCAGCAATCATTTATTCATGGTTTGTGTCCTGTCATATATATATATATGGGGTAGGGGCTGCTGTCATATGTACTTTTTGCTGTTTTTTCTGCATATTCAGCATTCTTTTATCATGAAAGAAAAATCAATTTGTAATAGAAATCAAAATAATTAGTTTTAATAGTAACTAAATTATAGACTATTTTAGAAACTGAAAAAAATTTAGTTTTTAAATTAATTTTTATTAATTTTTATTATTATTAAATAATTTTTAAATTGATATCTAATTAGCGACCAATGTTTTTGCTACCAAATTTATAAACTAAATAATTGGTAGTTAAAACCTTAGTTGCTAATTTAATATCAATTTATAAATTATTTAACAATAATAACAAATAATAAAAACTAATTTAGAAACCATCTTTTTTTTAATTTTTAAAATGGTCTCTATTTTAGTTACTATTGTAACTAATTATTTTGGTATGTAAAAATTGGTTTTTATTTCATGATTGTGGTGATATAAGGCTCAAACACTTCTCTTAAATGGACGTAGACACTCGTAGGACACTTATTGATGAAGTGTTCAATTCAAAAAATATTTGTTGGATTTTTGAAAATTCTAACACTGTTCTAACACAATTTTAAAAGGTATAAATATAATAATTTTCTAAAAATTCAAATTTATTATATAAATTTTTATTATGATTATAAAAATAAGAAACAAATTATTTTGAATCAGTCATGACAAATATATTTCTGCTCCCAAAAGAAACCGAAACATACTTTTACACATAAATATTTATTTTTAATTTATATAATTCAAAATTATATAATATATAGATCCGTGTCATCATATACTACATTTTAGAGATTATAGGTATTTCCGTGTCCGTATTTGTATTTGTGCTACATGGTGAGAACACGGAATAATGCTCGTATAAAGGATGTTTAATGTATGTGGTTTATTTTAATATTTATTATTATCATTATTATTGTATATATATATATATAATAAATTACCATAAAAAAATTATATTAATTGATAAGTTAAATTGATTTACTGGTTCAATAACAAAACTCGATGAATCCGGTTGATTTAAGTTTGATTAAAACACTGAAATTATTTTACGCAATTGTGAGAGTTGTATGGAATTATCCTAAATTAATGAGTATTCATACCCATAAGCATCCTTTCTGCCAAACATATTTTTCTTTTTTAACTTAAAAATCAATAAGGATGATTAATTGACTGATAATAATACTAATTAATATATTAAGTGTACAAATTTTACACTATTAATTAATTAGTTAGATATTATATATATATAAAGGATGTGCATATGATTTATTACAATTTCACCTTCTAAGTAACTAACTACTCCTTTAAATTCATATAACTACTCACAATAAAAACTACCTACACAATAAAAAAATTACCTACGATAATTTTTTGTTATAATTACTTTTAATAAAAATATTTTGATAGTTTAATAATACTATTTTTTCAGTAATTATTATAATAATTATTTTTTTGAAAAGAAAATAAGTGTAGGGTGTGTAGATTATTTTTCTTTTAATAAAAAAGTTGAAGAACTATAATTAAATTATGAAATACCATAAATTAAATTTTAGTGATAAAAAATACACTAATGGCATAAATTTACTTTCATAACCCTTATTTGGAACGAGACACTCATTATTAACAAATATATTTTAGAAACATATCGATAATTAAAAAAACATTATGGATTGTGATGTTTTATTTGAGAAAAAAATGTATGATATAAGGAGAGGATTTTTGTGAAGGTATTGTAAATTGTTCAAAAAGGTATAAATGCAAAGATTTTTTTTTCATATGGTTAACTCCTCTTATGGAGTAACATAGAGGGTGTTGCATTTATAACACAATATGAGATTATTACAACATCACAACTTTTTGCAAAATATCGTGAAGATGAGATTAAACCTACAAATTTTGATGGTATGGTAAAATAAAAACATGAAGTGTCATGGGAAGAAGAGAGTTAAATACAAAAATTTATACAATAAATATCTTTCCAATTGAATTTTCATAAATCAGATGCATCTTAAGTGATTCATAAAGCCATTTTGACTATAAAATAGGAAGATATTGAAAAACTTAATAATATGTTTATCGATAATTTTTTAGATAAACAACATAATCTGATGTCATTTAATGATGTTGAAGGAAACACACATTATTTATACCAACACACGTATTTGCACTCCATTAGTCAAGGTTGCTTGTCACTCGTATTTTAAAGGTTACAAAAGGTGCACTATTAATGTTTTACGAAACATAAACCCTAAATATAGGTTATGTAATGAGATAAGATTATAAACATATTGGATATTGAAATCCCGACATATAATCATGTTGGAAAAATATTTTTCTTACCAATAATTAAACATAAAATAATAGAAAGTGTTGATCTATTTCTTGCTTACTAGGGAGCGATTTAATGTGAAACTAAGTTTTGCAATTTTTATAAATAAATCATAGAAACAAATTATACTCAATGTTGGAATTTACCTTCCATTTCATATTTCTAGTAATGACAAACTATATGTTGTGTTTGTCAATAGATGTTACTTAAACTTCCATAAAATATCTTATGAATTTTTTTCCAAAATTGTTATTTGTAAATATATTTTGTTATCTCAAAATCATATATTATCCTTTTTATTTATGCGTGACGCATGAAGTTATGTATATTTTAATATTCTATTTTATTATAAATCACTTTATAAAATATTGAGTAAATTTCATTACACTTAAACGAAGATAATACATAGAAAAATGCATTTATATATGTGCTTACATAAACATATATTGTCAATATACGCATATATTTTTGTTTATTTTGTAATTTTTAACAATTGACATTGTGACATAAGAAATTAAATTTGTAAACCAACGAAACACTTGGAATGATAACCGATTACTCGCATTAGTTAAGTCAGTTGACAAAAACATAATAAAATTAATTCAAATTTACAATAGCATATATGATTATTAGATATATGTTCTTTTTATGATGATTTTATATAACAATGAAGTCCACAATTTATTTTATTGGGTGAGGCTTTATATTAACAACAAATAAAAATAGACTTTCAAATTTGATAAAGAAACCACTCTACCAAAAAATAATATTTTGTTCATGGTTGAAATTTATAGTAATACATATATTATAATTAATTTTACATTTCTGATATAATATTATTCTTTGTCCTTGTTAATTTGGTGGTTCCTTTGGCAATCCGCTTAGAACTTAGGAGGCACAATAAGATTGGGCCGAATAGGGTCAAATGGGTAGAAGGTTGGGGCAAATTCTTCCTACACCTAATTTTTTGAACATGCACCCAATATAATTTTAATTTTAAAAAAATGTCATTCATTTCGAAAATAAAAATCTGAAATTGGAAATAATACATTTTGAAAAAAAAATTCAAATTCTGGAAAAAGAGATCCAGAAGAAATTATTGTGTTCCGGAAATAAAAATTTGAAAACAAAAATCAAAATTTGATTCCAGATAAAAAATTCCGCAATACAACAAAGACAATTTCTCCCTGCACCGTATCATTTAAAACACGCACCAACATAAAATTTAAAACTCAACATTGCCCTTGGCTTCATTTTTGCTTATGGATGCAGAAATCCGGAAGTGATTGTTATATACTCCGGGATTCGATATCCAAAGGTTATTTTCGTACTTCATTTAAGCTTCCGGATGACCATATTCAAAATTGAGTTATGAGTTCCGAATTTCCATATCCAGAATGGTGTGCTGCAAATGATGTTGAAGATCGAGATCTGGAACTCATTTATGTTTACTTATAAATCTTGATATCCAGAAGTCATTTATGCTGTTCAGGTAAGCTTCTGAATGACGAAATCTGAAAGTGACATATTAGTTTCAAATTTATATGTTCAGAATTTTGTGATTTAACTTACAAATATAAATATTCGATTTTTTTTTTAAATTATTAAGGAAAAAAAAACATTTTGCGTTAGTACATTGAATATGAGTTTAAATTGATATGATGCAAGAAGAATAAAAAAAAATAAATCCAAAAAACATGTTATAAAAAAGAAAGTCCAAAATGTATTTTTATATCTACCTTTATCTCAGAGCGTTTTCGTCTTTTTCATATTGAAATTAGGAGGAATATTATATATTGGTGGAGGAAGTAATTGCGGAAGGTTGGTCCTAAGCGAGGTTCTAGCGTCCGTTTTCTATTTATTTTTTATTTATTTATTTGAAACATTATTTGTTAATTTGAAGCATTGTAATAGGTTTTAGGAGGGAAGAAGCGAAGAAATGAATGAAGAAAGGTTGTAATGAAAAGTAAATGGCGAAAGCAAACCTTTCGAGTCTCGTTCACGAACTCCGTGAACGCATAGCTGCTTCCTCTTCCACTCCCACTCCCAACAACCCCTCAGACGACGTCGCTTTGGAGGTCAGGTTCCGTACCGTTCTCCCCAACCTTCTCCACGCCTACGTTCTTCCTTCTTCCTCCTCCTCCTCCGGTACCTCTCACTCCGATCTTCTCCTTCTCCTTCTCCTTCTTCTTCTTCTTCTTTTTCTTCTTCTTCTTCTCATTCTTCTTCTTCTTCTTCTTCTTCTTCTTCTTCGTATTAACTATGAATGCAATGTTACTCACTATTACTTAACTTCCTTCTTATCTCACTCTCATTATCAATGCAGGCAACCAGAGAGAAGTGATTGCTGTGGTGAAGCTTATCTCTCACACCGCCAGAAACTTCCCCGGAGTATTCTACCACGGCAAGCCCTCCGCCGTTTCGCCAATCGTCGCGCGAATTCTTCCGTTCTTTGCTCAACCTCTCTTCCGGTCTCTCGCTCTCTCTCAACTACTCGCTCTACTTTTATTTTCCTTGCTCTATTCTCTTCTCACTCCTCTCTCTAATTTCAGATCTCGCCACGGCGTCTTCTTCGAAGCTCTCGGTTCTCTTCTCGCGCTGCTTCGCTCCGGAGCCAGAGATGCTTACCGCCAGTTTTTCGTCGATTCCATGTCGCTCATTCAAGGTATGAAGCTACGCGTAAATTAGAGTTATGAACTCCACGTGTTTGTTGCAGTAGTTCGAAACTATGTTTCTGTTTTATTGTGTATGATGAATTAATGTGATATGTATGTATGCTAGTTTTGTGTGTGTGATGAATTCACGGTGATGTGTTTGTTTTTTTGCAATCGCAGATATTTTGTACGTGGCTTCGCTCGATGTTAATGGATCCTCCAGGGTGACGCTCAAGTGCTTTTGCGAGTTCTTTTCTGGAGTTGAAGACCTTCCGTCCGCCAACAAGCCGGCTGATGGCTGCGGTTTACTGGTTGACCTCACTGGCCGCAGCCGATGGCAACCGTTTGCAACGTGGATTTTGAAGCTTCTCAGTAAATGTCTCACTGAAGGAACGCTCTATGTTGAAGGATTGATCCATGCGTCCTTTATTTCTGCTGCGTGCTCTCTTTTATGCTATGGGGACGGTGACCTGCATATGGTGTGTAATGGTTGACGAAATTTAGAATTTGAGTTTGAGTTTTTCACTTGATTTTACTTACGTTATTTCCTGGGCGATACAAATTATTTGACTATTTGTGACGTTATGGAAGGCATGCTTTGACTTTGTACACATCATTGGAACGGTGACAAACTATGATGTCATTCCTTATCAGAATTTAATCCTGTCAATAACTACTATCTTGGGTATGGACAAGGAGGGGCTTCCTGTTTTCAGGTTTGGTTTTTATTTTAAAAAAAATCATGTACTTGGCTTTAATAACAAACTATATTCCATTAGATTCTTACGTTTGCTGCATTTGTATAAATGTAGATGACCTTAATTATAACTTTTTTCAGTATACGAGATTGCTTATTAACAAACATTAGGATTATACACCTGCAGAAACATGGCTTATGATTCCTCGATGGGTATTTGCCTTAATACACTCTACTCTAGCTGTCCAGAAGATATTGTCAAATTAACAGCTGCTGATTTAGTCAATGTATTCCTTCAATCGTTGGGGAGAACCAAAAGCCAGCAACTTAAGGTTAATATTGATACTTAAATTTTCTTATACCAATTTAGTTAACTGGGAAGCTATTCATTGATTCACTTCTCATTCCGGAATATGATGAATTTGAGCTACTGAATGGTTGAGTTTGAAGAGGATCTGATAGAAGTCCTTTCAGGTTGCATTATGCAGTGCCTATGCTAGGATTGCTCAAGTTTGTCCCCCTCATATCAGTAAGCCAGAATATCTCATATCTGCACTTTATCATTCGGAACCATGTTTGCCTTTGATAGAGTGCTTCGAGGTAGCTCTGTCTACTCTTGGCCCACATTTTGTTAGGGGAATCCTAGGAAACAACGAGGATTTAACTGTGTTAGCATCTGAAGATACGTCAACCGAAAGAACGAGGCTTGGCCAAAAGAGGCCTATTCGAGATATGGATATTTTAAGTATGAAGAGACAAAAATTGAATGAAGAAATTGTTGTTGCTGATGCCAGTCTTGACATGGAATGTAGAAGTGGTTATATAGTTACTTGCCAAACTGTAGAAGGTTATGCTAGCCATATGAATAAATCTCTTCTTTCATTTGTTGATTCATTAAATGCTCCTGCTGTCAGACCTGGTTCTTTGAGGCCAGAAATTGCTTTATCTGCACTTAGCATTTTGTGCATTACCTTCTCTATTTATCCAGAGATTGATCTGTCTCTCAGAATCTTTCAGCAGATGCTTGCATGGCTTCCATGGATAGCTGATCAGGTTGGTACTGTTTCAAATTTCTGTTATATATATATATATTTTGTTTCCAATAAATTAACTTGCTGGTATTATAGGCAAAACAAGGAAATTCAATTACTGTAGATATTTCCACATACTTGGAAGGAATTCACAGTGTATTGCTTGTGCAAAGTAAGCTTTACCTTGCATATATTGATACCGTCATTTAACTTTTCCTTTCCTTAGCAATAAAATGTTATACTTCTTCCCAGCTGTTTAAATTACTGTGCTTATTTGTGTGATGGAAAGTTATAAGGACTCTCTGTATTCTCTTAGTGGTTAGAGTTGGATCCCATATCGTAACCAGAGTGAGGTGCAAATCTCACCTTACAAGCCGATTTTGTGAAGTTTAGTTAGGTATAAATCCACTTACTAAAATGGTATCAGAGTCATTTAGAACCTATCCTAGTCAAGTTCTTTGGAGCTATTATGCCACCGTTATTTGATTCCGACCATCCATAAATATATAATCCAACCACGAGATGTTCATTCCTCGACATTAGGGTGTGTTACCGATCTCACATCGACTAAGAATAAGACCTTACTATAACATGTAATTGGGGTGCAATCTTTACCTTACAAGCTGATTTAGGGAAGTTAAGTTAAGCATAAACCCACTTTACCAAGAGTCAGAATTGAATATGAGAATTCTTTTACATATCCTTTATTTTTATTTACTCTACTTATATCATAAATTTGTGGTGTTTGGTAGTTCATGCTTATGATTTGTATCACTTTGTAATTTTTCTCAATCAGATGCATCTCTCGAAGAACACAACCCTTTAGATGATGAGAAGTACCATGTAGACCTCACACTTGTGCTTAAACTTCCCTGGACTCATATGTCTGTTGCTATTGATAATCATTGCCCATGGAAAACAAAATGCCTTGCTCTTCAAGTAGTATCAAAGCTAGGCCCAAGCTTGAACAGAAAAGTTGTTCTTGAAGTTTTAGATCTGGGTCTTCGTGATGAAGTTGAAGAAGTCAGAACTGAAGCCGTCATTTCTATGCCAGTGATGGTTTTATGGTCTGTTCTTGATGTACCATCTCATGTTTTTGAAAGGATGGAGTAAGTGAACTGTGGATATTTTCTGGTACATAATTTCAAGAAACATGTTGGTCAGATTTGTCATTCAGTTAGTTTGAATACAGGCCCTTGATTAACTTGAAGTACTCGTTAGATTTAAAATCTGAATTGCAGGAGCTGATTGAAAGAATTTATTTTATTTTAACATTATTAAGTATGGATATATGGTGGAAGTAAAGCGTAAATTAGGTTTGGATAATCTTTACCTAATGAGCTAGTTTTTTGGTGTTGACTTAGACCCAGCTCCAATTCAAGAGTTTTCAACAGTTTTTTCCATTCCTAATTTGTTATAGTTGATCCTTGTTCTTAAGCAAGTTTTTTATTTTCCCCATCGTGTATGTATTTGTTATTTTTTTTGCATCAGTTGGAAGTGTTTGGTTGTGTGTCTGAATTAAATTTTTGAAGAAACAAATCCTCTGGTAACCTGGTTTTTTTGCTTTTCCCTATCCAACACGCAGGTACTTAAAGAGAGATAATGAGAAGGTTAAGAAACTTCTTCCCACATCTCTTGGTCTACTGTCATGTATTTATGGATGCAAAAGATCTGTATCTGATTCAAATATAAACGAATGCAAATTATTTGTAAATGTGAAAAGTGGAAGAACGTGTTTGACAGTAGATTGTTTACTGCAAGGTTTCTTCTGTTCAAAATGCAATGCCAATTTTATTTGCAATCTAGATGAGAAGCAAGCTCCAATCATTCTCCGTTCTGGTACACATGGAGTAGATCCAGATTTTAGTTTTGACCATACTTTCATTCAACTACAATCTTTATTTTTTGAACTTCTATTTGATGAGGCATCCGAAGATGTCCAAATTTCCTGTGTGAGAGTTATTCATCAGATCCTTGCACACGGAGCTTCTGATATTCTGCTAAAAACAAGATTGAAGTGGATAAAATGTTTGGAGTTTCTTCTTACTTGCAGGAGCAAGGAATTGAGAGAAGCATTTTGCAGTCAGATTAGATTCTTTGTGGATGATCTTATTTTGAGTTCAATTTTTGCTGGAGACGCCGATAAAAGCAAGGAAGAAAAATTTCTCGATAAAATTAAACATGCCATGACCATTGCTGGTAGTCCACATATATTGGAGACTTTAATGGAATGTACAGCAGAAATAATGATTGCTGTCAATATAGATAGCAAACTTTTTTTATGTTCTCTTATACTGCTTGTTGATCAACTTGATAGCACACACATGACTGTAAGAATGAATGCATCACGGTTAATACACAGATCTTGCTATTTCCATCTTAAAGGAGGTCTTGAGTTAATTCTTTCAAAAGATGTTTGTATTTGTAGTGAACTGTATGATTATCTCTCTGAGAGACTTGCCAGCCGCCCAATCTTAGTGAGAGAGTTTGCGGAAGCTGTTTTTGGTGTTGAAACCAAAGAACTTGTCAAAAAAATGATTCCTTTTGTTCTCCCAAAGCTTGTTGTGTCTCAGCATAATAGTCAAGCAGTTGACACCTTATATGAGTTAGCCAAGTGTTTAAACACTGACATGGTGCCTCTGGTAGTTAATTGGCTACCAAAAGTTCTTGCTTTTTCTCTTCATCAATCCGATGACCAACAATTAATTACTGCCGTGCAGTTTTACCATGCACAGACGGGTTCTGACAAGAAGGAAATATTTGCGGCTGCTTTGCCTGCTCTTCTAGATGAACTTGTATGCTTTACAGATGGTGGCAATTCAGATGAGATAACTAGAAGGTAATTTGTGTATATTTCTGAAACTTGGTTTTAATTTGGTTCGTAAGTGGAAAACTTTCATACCAAGATATTAATCTTTGAAATTTGTGTTTTTGTTGGAAATTATGACACTGCTGCCATCTCTGATTTAGCTATATCAAGGATTATTATGTAAGGGTTGTTTGTTTCACGTTATGCTTTTTCATTTCTGGGAATGTGAAGATGGGACTAAATATTCCCACCTTTGTTAGAAGGTTATAAAAATATATTCTCAGGAAAATTAGGCCTTCACATTTTAATTATTTTTTTTATTCCCACAGGAATGGTGTTATTGTCTACAACAACTACCTATTCCCACTGCATTCTGTTACTTTCTTTTTTATATTATTTTTGTTTTTCAGTTTTTTAATTAAATAAAATTTAACTTTTTTTTCTTAAATTTATTGAATACCAACCAAACATGTTTGTGGGAATATCATTCTTGGTATAATTTCCAGAGAATATGATTCCTGGGATTACAAAATCATAACAAAAGCCCCCTAATTTGTTTTTATAAATTCTTGATTGGCCAAATTGGTTTGTTTCACTGTGGAAATTTCTTTCTTGATTAGCAACTTTATTAAATCTCATATTTCTTTGGGGTATAACCTTCCATCATAAACCAAACAACGATTCATACTTTAGTGCCGAGTTATAATGAAAAAAATGGCAATTGAAGTACATAGAAGTTTTACTTGTCCTTGATCCATCATTCTTCTGTTTGTTGACAGGTTAGCAAGAGTGCCTCATATGATTAAAGACATTGCTAAAGTTCTCACTGGTGCAGAAGATCTCCCTCTATTTTTGAGGAATCATTTTGTAGGCCTTCTTAACAGTATAGACAGAAAATTGCTTCATGCTGATGATTTTATGCTTCAGAGGCAATCACTGAACCGTATTGAGTTGCTGATTAGGATGATGGGTTCTCATCTTAGTACTTATGTGCCAAAATTGATGGTTCTTCTCATGCATGCTATAGTTAAAGAGCCACTGCAAAAGGAGGGTCTGTCCGTCTTGCATTTTTTTATAAAGCAATTGTCTAAAGTATCTCCAGCTAGCATTAAGCATATTATTTCTCAAGTTTTTGCTTCCCTCCTTCCCTTCCTGGAGAGAGACAAAGAAAATCCCTCAATACATTTGGACAAAGTGGTAACAATTTTAGAAGAACTTGTTCTCGAGAATAGGGTTATCCTAAAGCAGCATATATGTGAGTTTCCCCCATTGCCCAGCATTCCTGCTTTGACTGAAGTGAACAAAGCAATTGAGGATGCTCGTGGAACTATGACTTTGAAGGACCAATTGCGAGATGTTGTTGATGGTTTAAATCATGAGAACTTAAATGTGAGGTATATGGTAATGTGTGAGCTTCGCAAGCTTCTGGACTCAAGATGGAAGGATGTTACTGATCTGATAACTGCTGAAGCTGGTTCAGACTTGGATGTCTTGAGTTCTTTGATAACATCATTATTAAGAGGATGTGCAGAAGAATCAAGGACCACTGTTGGGAAGCGGCTGAAGTTAGTCTGTGCTGACTGTCTTGGATCCCTTGGTGCTGTTGACCCTGCAAAAGTAAAAGGTTTTTCATGTCAGCGTTTCAAAATTCAATGCTCTGATGATGACCTCATATTTGAACTGATACACAAACATCTAGCTCGAGCATTTAGATCTGCACCCGATACTGTTATTCAAGACTCTGCTGCATTGGCTATACAGGAGTTGCTAAAATTTGCTGGTTGTGAGGCATCGTTGGATGAAAGTGCTCCAACCACTACGTCACAGGCACAAAAGGATGAAGATAATCACAAAGCTGTTGTATCTAAGATTAAGAGTACTAATGGTAGTAAAGGGATGAATAACAGGGGCCATAAATTATGGGATCGGTTCTCTAATTATGTGAAAGAGATAATAGCCCCATGCTTAACATCTAGGTTTCAGCTTCCTAAAGTAGCTGCTGATTCAACATCTGCTGGCCCTATTTACCGCACATCTATGTCCTTTAGAAGGTGGATATTCTGTTGGATAAGAAAACTAACTGCACACGCTACTGGGTCTCGTGCAAGCATCTTTAATGCTTGTCGTGGTATTGTGCGTCATGATATGCAAACAGCCATATATTTACTTCCGTACTTGGTTCTCAATGCTGTTTGTCACGGTACTGAGGAGGCACGTCAAGGCATAGCAGAAGAAATCCTGTCTGTTCTCGATGCAGCTGCATCAGAGAACAGTGGTGCTTCAGTTCATGGATTCAGTGGTGGTCAAAGTGAAGTTTGTATTCAAGCAGTGTTTACTCTTCTTGATAACCTAGGACAATGGGTGGATGATGTTGAACAGGAGCTTGCCCTTTCCAGTTCTCAACCATCAGTTTCGAAGCAACAAAAGTCAAAAGTCCAAAATTCAAATTCATTTACAGATCAGGTCCAACCCCTTTTACAGTGTAAATATGTTTCAGAGCTTCTGTCTGTGATTCCAAAGGTGACTCTTGCTAGGGCCTCCTTTAGGTGTCAGGCTCATGCAAGGTCCTTGATGTACTTTGAGTCTTATGTCAGGGAAAAGTCAGGTTCTTTCAACCCTGCTTCCGAGAGGAGTGGCATCTTTGAGGACCAAGATGTTTCACATCTAATGGAAATATATAGCTGTTTGGATGAGCCAGATGGACTATCCGGCTTATCTTGTTTAAGTAAATCATTGAGGTTACAAGATCAGCTGTTAATGAACAAAAAGGCTGGGAATTGGGCTGATGTTTTAACTTCTTGTGAACAAGCTTTGCAGATGGAGCCTACCTCATTTCAGAGGCATTCCGATGTCCTTAACTGTTTAGTAAATATGTGCCACCTTCAGGCCATGGTCACTCATGTTGATGGTTTAATTTCTAGGATTCCTCAGTACAAGAAAGCATGGTGCATGCAAGGTGTGCAGGCAGCCTGGAGGCTTGGCCGGTGGGATTTGATGGATGAGTACCTTGGTGGAGCTGAAGAAGATGGTTCGGTTTGTAGTAGCTCTGAAAGTAATACTTCATTTGACTTGAATGTTGCCATGATTCTCCAGGCAATGATGAAGAGGGACCGTTTCTCTGTCGCAGAAAAAATCGCTTTATCCAAGCAGTCACTAATTGCACCCCTTGCTGCTGCAGGAATGGATTCTTACATGCGAGCCTACCCATTTGTTGTAAAACTGCACTTTCTACGGGAATTGGAGGATTTCCATTCTCTACTGGGTAATAATTCTTTCTTAGAGAAATCTTTTCACTTAGATGATCAAGCTTTCTCTAAATTACTGGACAACTGGGACAATCGACTCAGGTTTACACAGTCATCACTCTGGGCTAGAGAGCCACTCCTGGCTTTCAGAAGACTGGTATTTGGTGCAAGCGGCCTTGGTGCTCAAGTTGGCAATTGCTGGCTTCAATATTCGAAACTGTGTCGCCTGGCTGGTCATTATGAAACCGCCAATAGAGCAATTTTGGAAGCTCAGGCCTCTGGTGCACCTAATGTCCACATGGAAAAGGCAAAACTTCTCTGGAGCACACGGCGGTCTGATGGTGCCATTGCAGTGTTGCAACAATCTCTCTTGAACATGCCTGTTGAGGTTTTAGGTTCTGCAACAATATCATCTATTACTAGCTTGTCCCTCTTACCACTTAATCCACAGCCAATTGTTTGTGAAAGTCAGGCCATGAATGAAAATAGAGACATTGCGAAGACCCTTCTTCTGTACTCTAGGTGGACTCATTACACTGGACAGAAACAGAAGGAAGATGTAATAAATCTTTATACCAGGGTGAGGGAATTGCAGCCCAAATGGGAGAAAGGGTACTTTTATATTGCTAAGTATTGTGATGAGGTACTTGTTGATGCCAGGAAACGACAGGTGGAGAATTTTGAACTTTGTCCTAGACCGATTCCTTCAGCAACTGTTGCTGCTGGCTCATCAAACCTGAATGGTGAGAGGCGGTGGTGGTCCTATGTTCCTGATGTACTGTTATTCTATGCAAAAGGACTTCACAGGGGACACAGGAATTTATTTCAGGCACTTCCAAGGTTATTAACCCTGTGGTTTGACTTTGGAAGCATGTATCAAAGAAGTGGTTCATCACACAAGGATTTAAAGACTGTACATGCGAAGGTGAGTTAGGGAAATTTCTTCCCTCTACTGCTTTCTTTGTGTTCAATACATGGAAATTCTTATTTTGCAATTGTAGTTTTTATACTATGTGCTTTCTTTTCTTTTACTCTGGCAGGTAATGAGTATTATAAGAGGCTGTTTGAAGGATTTACCAACATACCATTGGTTGACAGTGCTACCTCAATTGGTTTCAAGGATTTGTCACCAAAATGAAGAGATTGTTCGACTGGTCAAACTTATCATTACCTCTGTTCTCCGCCAGTATCCACAACAGGGCCTGTGGATAATGGCTGCAGTTTCAAAATCCACTGTTCCTTCAAGGCGGGAAGCAGCAGCTGAAATCATACAAGCTGCTCGTAAAGGTTTCAGCCCAGGAAGTAAGGAGAACAGTTTATTTGTTCAATTTGCTACACTGATTGATCATCTGATCAAGTTATGCTTCCATGCTGGTCAGTCAAGATCAAAGACAATCAATCTCTCAACTGAATTCAGTTCTCTGAAGAGGATGATGCCCCTTGGAATTATAATGCCAATTCAACAATCTCTTACTGTTAATCTTCCAACATATGATGGGAATCTGGGAGATTCACGTATGTCTAATATCTTTTCGGCTACAGATCTTCCTACTATATTAGGCATTGCTGATGAGGCAGAAATTCTTTCTTCTCTTCAGCGGCCTAAGAAAGTAAGCTAATGATTTTCTACCTTAATATTTGTCTGGTTCTTGATATGCAGTTCACTTATTTTAAATGCATGGTGCGGTATATCCCTGTTTTTGGGGTTTCCACATAATATCAATTGAGCAAGCATCATAACTCAGTGGACCAAATTATAATATTGGTACTTCTTGTTGTATACCTTTTTTTCGGTAGCATCAGTGTAACTTGATTGTTGGAGGGGCCAATTGGGCAGAGTATTGTGAGCATGTGGCATGCTACAAGCATTAGTTGTTCTCTAATTAGGAGAAAGTGACTGGGGATAAGAACTGCATGGAAATTCTTTTGGGGTTGCATTCCAATTATTGATATTTGATCGAGATTCCTAACAAGAATTTGGCCTTGTATTTATTTGCAAAGATCTCATTACTGTATTCCTTCCACTGGACCATTTTTTACTTAGTAGAGTTATCTATTTTCATTAATTGTTATTTGCTTAAGATACTGGATAGGTCTAAAGAACTTGTTTTCCCAATGAACCCACCAATAAAAAATGCCACTATATTGTTGTCTTGTATATTGTGTTCACCATCTTTTTAATCAATACCTTTGATTTCAGATTGTTCTATTAGGCAGTGATGGTCTTGAGCGCCCATTTCTTTGCAAACCAAAGGATGACCTTCGCAAAGATGCTCGCATGATGGAGTTCACTGCAATGATCAACCGATTGCTATCCAAATATCCTGAGAGTCGTAGAAGGAAGCTCTATATTCGAACATTTGCTGTGATTCCTCTGACAGAAGACTGTGGCATGGTAGAGTGGGTGCCTCATACTAGTGGACTTCGGCAAATTCTTCAAAACATCTATATTACCTGTGGAAAGTTTGATAGGCAGAAAACTAATCCTCATATTAAACAAATTTATGATCAATGTCAAGGTAAAATGCCAGAGGATGAGATGCTAAAGAACAAAATCCTTCCAATGTTTCCTCCCGTTTTCCACAAATGGTTCCTGAAAACGTTTTCAGAGCCTGCTGCATGGTTCAGGGCCCGTGTTGCTTATGCTCACACAACCGCAGTTTGGTCCATGGTTGGGCATATTGTGGGACTGGGTGACCGGCATGGTGAAAATATTCTTTTTGATTCTACCACCGGCGATTGTGTTCACGTTGATTTCAGTTGCTTATTTGACAAAGGATTGCAATTGGAGAAGCCTGAGCTTGTTCCTTTTAGGCTAACTCAGGTAATAGAAGCACATAATTGGAAAATATTTTGTAATCAATCATAATATTGTATTTTTCCAGGCTATTGCAGATCCTACACTTAAATCTTTGGGGAAAAATTCATCACTACTTTGAAATCAAGATTCATGACACCTATCAACACCTAGCTTTGCTAAATATTTTTGTTTCTCATATTTATGAATGCTTGCGTAAATGTCCTAATGGATTGCAAAATAACCTACAGAACGTGATCGATGGCTTAGGTATAACTGGATATGAGGGTATCTTCTTGAGGGTTTGTGAAATTACACTTTCAGTACTGAGGTCGCACAGGGAGACTCTCATGAGTGTGCTTGAAACTTTCATCCACGATCCTCTTGTGGAATGGACAAAATCTCACAAGTCCAGTGGTGTAGAAGTGCAGAATCCACATGCACAGGTTTGATATTCAGTTTTTGTTTTCATATTGTTAATGTAATAGGCTTTAGCACCATCTGAAATTTATCATTTGCATCGAGGATAGTTTAGATGAAAATAATGTAGAAGAAAATCCAATTTCTATGCCTCTGTTATTTTGTATCCATTTAAGTAGATAGTGGACTCCTATTTCTGATATCAGATTCCTTTAAAGCAGATAATTGTTGCAAGACACTAGATCAATTAAATATAATTGATTCTTTTATGGATTTTATCAGAGAGCAATTAGTAATATTGAGGCAAGGTTACAAGGAGTGGTTGTTGGTGTTGGAGCTGCGCCATCATTGCCACTTGCCGTAGAAGGTCAAGCTCGTAGACTAATTGCTGAAGCAGTCTCTCACAAGAATCTTGGAAGGATGTATATATGGTGGATGCCTTGGTTTTGAAGATTTGGATGGGTAGAGAGAAGTTCTTTCCATATTATTTCAGACAGGTACGCCATGATGTCATTAGTTTCATTTCCTTGGTTTAATTTTTGAGTATTTATGTGGATATACACATACAGAGCTTCAATCTACAAATTCAACAAATGAATGAATGGATGAAGGTGGTCTTTTTTTGGGTCAAAGGGAAACCATACCATACAGGCAAATTTTTTGGAAGCAGATGTTGGACCTCTTCCTGGGGATGGGTGGAACTTGACACCTCATAGCTTCGCAGGTACCCATCCCATAGAAGCCTATGCTTAGAGTTTAAAGTACAGATGTTCTGCTATTTTATTGTATATATTCATTCTTTGAGGTCATTGTGGACGCATTCCTTTGTATATGAAGTGACCTTTAAGCACGGGGTGCAAAAAAGATAATTGTTTACTCAATATCTTTTTTGTTTCTCAAACATAACCAAGTTTTATATAATGAAATACCATAAATTATTATCTAATTATAAGGGATAGATGATCCTATTTTCCTATAATAATCTTAAAGGGTAGGGTTAACACTACTGTAAAAACTAAGAAATAATTACATTCTAACATAACAGTTAATATTTTAGCATATACAAAATATTTTCAACTAAAATAACTAAACAAAAATTAGAAATAGGTAACAAAATCTAGATCATCAAATTAATGTGATAGTCTAGAGATTAGTTTATACTTTCATCAAATTCTGTTTTCAGAATACTGAAAAAAGTTAAAAATTTGTCAGAAAAAGTGTTTTCATTTTGGAAAAAGTAAAATCTCCGTTTGAATTCGTGCTAAATTAACACCGGTTCTCTTTCTTTGTTCAAAGTGAATATTCAGATTAATAATCTCACATGCACGTACTAAATAAGAAAAATAGCCTCTCGTATCAAAATGAAATTTTACACACGTTTTCACCATCTACTTTTTTTTTTTCACATTTAAGACTAGCAGTCAAATACACACGCATATACATATATCACATTATTTTTGAAACAGTATTGCATCATTTTAAGTCACAGTAGGTTAAGTTACTCATCCATTACCAATCATTTTACAAGATAACTGCGTGGCTAGGAGCTATTTAATTTTCCACAATCATAACCTGACTTCTTTAAATATTGACTAGCTAAGAATGTAGCCAAGATGTTTTCCCTCAAAAAAGTAACAAATTTGGACTCAGCCTGTTGAATAGAACCCACCATATAAGCTGTAGCAGTGACATCAATGCTTCTCCATCTTCTCTCCCTTGCATATTTCTTCAAGCTTTCCTCAATCCTTTTGTAATGCACCTCTTCTTCGTCTTTCTCTTTCATATCTCTTTCTGCTTCTTTGGAAAAGGCCTCAGCTAAGCATCTGGCTAAAACAACCCCATCCTCTAAAGCACAACACCCTCCCTGCCCAAGGTCAGGAGTCATGGGGTGGAAAGCATCTCCTCCAACGCAAACATTGCCCTTACTAATATTCCCCAACATCAGATCCCAGGGATGTCTATATCGCAATGGAGATGATAGAAAACCATCTTCTTCCGTTTTTTCTATGAAGGCTCTAACATCACTTGGCATGTTCTCAAGCTTTTTTAACACATATTGTTTCAGTTTGGCAGGGTTCTCTTCTAGCTCTTTCTCTGCAAGGCAATCAAAGGTGACAACCGTAAGCATGTTTTAAATGTCTTTACCATATCTAGTGAATGAATGATATGATATTTTCTCAATGTAAGTTTCCACAGTAAAGAACTTGTGTTTGTGAAAAATCACCTTGGCTGGTGGGTATCCAAGTGAAAAACCAGTAGACCGTCTTTTCATCACAAGGAACAGCACCAGCTCGAATACCTTTGCCAAAAAACCGCATGAACGTGGGCTCAAACCCATGGTTGGTCTTGAACTCTGCACAACCCCTGATTGAATGTCTCCCAGTAAAAGAGGCCTCCTTGAAGCCTAGCCACTTTGCCACCAGGGAGTTCACTCCATCACACCCAATCAATACCTTTTTCAATTGCAAACATCCATGCATTGATTGAAGTTCATTCATTTGGATTCATAATTGTTGTTTGCCTCTTATACATGAAATATCCTTGCTTATTTCTCATGACATGTCACACATACTATTTACCTTGGTTTTGATGGTTGTCCCATCAGCAAGATGGAGTATCTTATAGAAGCCAGATTCCTCAATAGCAACAACTTTTGACAAATATCTGACCGTGCCTCTTGGAAGCTCATTGACAAGGACTTCCAACATTGACCTCCTTTTAACACATCGAATTTCAATATCTCTACAGCATCACAAAAACACCAATCACAGAAAGAATTTGGATAAAATTTAAGAAGCATGGCCTCTACAACAAAGTGAATTGAAAGATTTAGTCACAGTAATTGATAGAGTATAGTTACTTGCTGTTTGGTGTTGCTCTGAAAGGCATGGCTGCTGTTTGTTGCCCTGTAACCAATGAAGTGGTGACAATCCTGTAGTCCAATTTTGCAGTAGTTTAGTTTACAGAAAAATGAAAAATAGTAAGAAGAGAAAGTTTAAAAGATGTGGGTGCACATACCCATTGAGTTGGAGATGTTGGTCGCGGAGTATGTCTCCAACACCGACAGCATCCAAAGCCTTCCAAGCATTTTGCCATATGGACAAAGCAAAGCCAGTGACCCTTAAAGTATCCGAAGATTCCAAGACCAAACTTGGGATACCCAACCTGTGAGCATAAATGAAACATAAAAGAAAATGAAGAGATAGAAAGATAGTTTGGTAGTGAAGGAAGTGGAAAAGATACCTGTGAAGTCCTAAGGATGTTGTGAGGCCAGCAATTCCAGCTCCCACAATCACAATATCTTCAACTAAGTCGCTTTCCATTGATACTATATAATTGAGTGGCTCAGTAATATCTCTTCGCATGGATATGTTTATATAGACGGAGAAGGAAGATAAGTGCAATGATTTTCTCACAAGCACTTAGTCCTGTAATAATGAAATTTTGAGTTATTTTATAAATGTGAGAATAATTTTATAAATTAAAATTAGAATATATTTCTTAGACATTGTGAAAATAAAAATTGTAAATAATTATCATCATAAATTACTTATTAATGTTTATACATAAGAATAATATAGTTAATTTCAAATTTTTTAGAGCACTTTCATCTTTTTATTTATATAAAAAACACGATATGTTTATCTTTCTAAATTACATATACGTGTATAAATATTTTAAAGGCATAAAAGCTTATTTGAGTGAGTATTGATTTTTGTTGTAGAAAAATATTGAAATGGGATACTTACATTACATAAGACAGGTATTGGAATAACTGTTTTTTTTGTGTGTGTAAATTAGTTACTGTTATTATTTTTGTCTATTATGCATTTAAATCTCCTTTTTAGTAGATCTCTTAATTAAATATAAATGATTACTAAAACATTTCCATATTAGTGAAAATAAAAACAAACAAATCATTCATGTAATGAAAAATGCATCTGAAAGGAAATATTTGTGGTAAAAACATTTTCTTCAAAGCCAAATTACTTGCAAGAAGTTCAACATATTGTAAGTTGGGATTCATAACACCTTAAAAGCCTATTTTCCCCTGTTCATCCTCTTTCTCTCTCATTCAAATATCAATTTAGAATCCAATTTTAAAAAAATCGAAATAGTTATGTTTGAAAAATATATAATGATTTTGTTACTTAAAATAATCTCCTTTTAGGGTTTCCTATCCCTTGAATGCTTTTACATCGGAAACAACCAGCTCTGGTGGTGTAATCTGCACCTAAACTCATAACATTGCAGCAAGTTCAGAGAGAAGCAGATCCCCTGAGAGGTGCCTTCTTCATTTCACACAACCAATTTTGAACAGCTTTTCCTTTAGCAACAAAGCACCCATTGTTCTTCCTATCAACCTTCAAAGGACTTCCCATCTTCACCATCATCTTCTGCACCAACACTCTCACCTTCGATTCCCCGAAAACCCTGCTGTGATTTCCCAACCCAGAAACCACCGTAACCTCCGCCGGAACCCCACTACTCAACCCATTCAACCTCCTCCACATCTCCTCCAACCAAACCAGAACAACCAAATAAGCCCCACCCAGATGAAACCCATGCAAATCCACCTTCACCTCCGCCGTCTCCCACACCATCACCTCCTCCAAAATCCCACCACACCCCAACAGCTCCCCCACCACCATTCCCTCCCCTCCCTCCAAACCCTCCTCCAATTCCTCAATCGACAACGCCAATTCACTCATTCCCCCCACCATTCTCAAAACCCTAGGGCAACAATTCGAAACGGAATTGTAAGTCCTCACAGAAAACGGAACCCCCAAATCCCTCATCCTCCGAAGCCACCGCACCATCTCCGCATGCTCCCCGTGAACGCCGTAAGCCGAAACAACCATGTTGCAGCAAACCGTGTCAACCACAAACCCTCTCTTCTCCATCTCTTCCACCACTCTCCGCATATCCCCAAACAACCCCAACCTTCCATACCCGTACACAATCGACTTCAATTCAAAGCCCGAGGGTTTAAGCCCAAGCCCACCCTCAGCCCCAATAACCAATTCCTCCGCCTCGCCGGGCCTGTCCATGCAACACAGCCCGCTCACCATGAACTCGTACGCCCTGCGTTTTACGTGCGCCGATTCCGACGTGCGGAGAACGTTGTCGAGGTAACCGTGGGCCGCGTCGAAGCCG
Source organism: Phaseolus vulgaris (assembly GCF_051622355.1). NCBI lineage: Eukaryota > Viridiplantae > Streptophyta > Magnoliopsida > Fabales > Fabaceae > Phaseolus > Phaseolus vulgaris. Next base: position 1,535,650 of record NC_143504.1, read on the forward strand.
GTTTCGGATTTTCGTTTGGAGTGTGCCTGCGCGAGTCTCCCGTAGAAAACGACGAGGTCGCGCTGGCGAGACTGTAGCTTGGAAATGGCCTCGGAAATTAGGGCTTCGGACTGGGCCCGGTGGCCCAGTTGGTGGAGGAGCGCGGCGAGCTCGGCCACGGTGGTGGAGTTCCAGGTGAACCACGGCGCTTGGGTGGCTCTTCCGTAAAGCTGCCATGTTTTCAGCAATGTTGGAAGAGAAAGAAAGAGGAAAAGGATTGGGAGAGAGAATGGTACTTACGGGGAGAGCGATGGAAGAGAGGTGTGCATAGGAGGTGGAGGGTGAGAGGAGGTGCGAGAGAGTGGTGAGAACCACGGATTTGGGAGAACCTTGGACGAATCTTCGGATAAGGTTGTCGGTGGCGGCGGCGGAGGTTGTTAGCTTTGTCAGAAACCGTTGGCCTTGTTTGGTTAGCGTGGAAGTTTCCATTGTAATCCTTGTAACTCGGGTAAGTGGGGCACTGTGTTGTTTCCATCTCCATAGCAGCCCTTGCTGAGGACACTGTAAGCCATTCATCGTCTTCCCCGGTACCAACTTCACTTCAGTCTCTTGGATTCAAACAATACAAATATTTATAACAATACAAAAAAAATTATTAATTTATTTACAATTCACTCCATAACCATTTCTAAGTAATATTAAGAAAGTAATTTAATTATTTTTTAACTGGTGGATCTCTGCGACACTTGGAGGTAATCATATGAAAAATATAACCGATTCTTTTCTTTCTTTGGGTTCCTAGCCATCCACAGGAAGTTTCGTGTTTAATGTTGATATTTTATCAACAAATTCAATAAATCTTAGTGTCTGACACTCGACCGTTTAAAACCATTACATACAAATAAAGGATTAATGAGATTAATTAATGATCAAATGTTGTATAATATATTTTTAATGACGATCAAAATCCTTAATCCGACCAAATAATAAATGGTCCACTATAATCGTATAAATAACACAGATTTCAAAAATCAGGTATCATGCAGTACTAATAGCATCGAGTACTAAACACCAAAGTCTTATTTGAGCATAAAATGTCTTTTGCAAATAACATCTGAAGTTCACAGAGACGAGGAATAGAGAAACGAGAGGAACACCAAAGTCTTACTTGAACATCAGAGTGTCTTTTACCGATAGCATCCGAAGTTCAAGGAGACGAGGAACAAAGAAACGAGAGGAGTTTGAGTAGAAAGGAAGAAAGGTAGACCGACTGAGAAGAAAGATAATCAATCGTTCTCTTGGTTCCAATCCCATACGAAAAGAATCTTAAAATAAATAAAGTTATTCAATTATTTATTTTCTTTAATAAATAAATAAACTATTTTTTTATTAAAAAAATACCATATAATTTATTTATTTTTATATAATAGTATAGATTAAAAAATATTTATAATAATAAATTAAAAAAAATAGTAAAAGTTTTTTTTTATCTTATCACTAGGATCTCATAATAAATAATATTTAAGTATAAAAGACTTAACTAATAATATTTATAAATTATTAAAAATCTATATATATTTAGCATGAGGAGATGACAATTGTTTTTATGATGACCTCATTTAGACAAATTCTTTGTATTCCGTAAAAAGTAAACAAATTTAGTATATATATATATTATTTTATTTTTAATTCTAGAAAAAAAATCTCTAACTTTTGGTTTTGGAAAAGTATTTTGTAATATAAAATTATTTAAAAGAAAACTTTAATATATACCAATATAAAGTAGCAGCTCAAAAGCAAAAGTAAAATCTAAATTTCTCAGCCCGAATTTCGCGTGGCCCAATAGCGGGCGTGAATGCAAATAACTAACACGTGTCAGTTGAAATGTCGAATCATTAACTAATTATGATTATGATATGAGTCTTGTGTTTTTTAAAATTTCAAAAACAATTTCAGTTATAAATTAAAACTAAATTTCAAATTGATTTTATTTATAAAGAAAACAATGTTATGAGGGTGACAGTGATGTGTCAGGTTAACCGTGTAAAGTAATTTTACGTGAGCATTCCACGATTATCTATATCAACATCCATCCCCATCCATCATGATCATGATGGTGATCACCATACTAAAAATATGTAAATTTTTTAAAATTTAAAATAAAAAAACACAAATATATATATATTATATAATTATAAATTATATAAATTGATAATGAATTTTTAGATATAAATATAGTTGATGATGATCTATGTCAACATCTATCCATCATAACCATGGTAATTATTTTTTTTAGCATAGATAGACACTAATAAATATAACCATCAATATATTATATAATTATAAATTATATATATATATATGTATAAATATATTTTAATTTTTTTAATAAAAAAATATATTTAGTAACTGATTTAAAAATACTTATTTTTAAATGATAATAAAACTTTATATAATAAATTTAAATTTTTAAAATTAATGTCTTTTATTATATTTTTTAAATTAAACACTCTACTAATATACATCGATTTAATTTTGATGTACACACGTCATTTAACAGACGTGTCGAAACTTTTGAAAGATGATCATATCATATAGAGCAAACCAAAGGAAGCCCATCCCAGTCTCTCACACACATATAGCAGTGTGTCTCCTCCCATCACTCCTTTGTTTTTTTTTTTTTTGTTTTGCATAAAAACCTATCTATCTATTTCTCTATATCTTGCATTCTTCTTCCTCTTCAAGGTATCTTCCATAATCTTCATTCATCATTCATCATTCTCTGTTTTCTGAACCCAATTCCTTTTCTTATTCCACAGGATAGGATGAACAAGAGGCCTATAACCGCCGTCTACAAGGCCCTTCCTGATCTCTGCCATCGAGAACTCGGCCATCTACCACCCAGAAATTTCGCTCTTCGCTTTGGCGCCTCTGAGGTTCCAACACCCTCTCTTCTCCTAACCCTCAATTTCCATTCTTTTTCAATTATTCATCTGTTCTAGTTACTTCTTCAAATATCTGTTTGCTTCCATGGAATATTTTATATTGAAGATGAGAATGTGGTCCTTTTGTTGTTTCCGTTTTGTAATGTGTTTTTGCGTTTATAGATGACAATAATTTTTGGCTTCTCTGTTGGCATGTGAATCTGAATGTGCCTCTATCCAGAAGCTCAAAGCTCTACCCTGATTGTTAATTAATGTGCTGTTCTGTGTTTTTATAGGATCTTGTCCTTCGACTTGATGTGCTCAGGAAACTGCAAAAGCACAGGGGTTGTGTCAACACTGTCAGCTTCAACACTGATGGGGACGTTCTGGTGTCCGGTTCTGATGATTGGAGGGTTATTCTGTGGGACTGGCAAACTGGCTCTATCAAACACTCTTTCCATTCTGGTCACAGTAACAATGTTTTCCAGGCCAAGATCATGCCTCACTCTGAGGATCGAAGCATTGTCACCTGTGCTGCTGATGGACAGGTATCTCTCCTTTCTGTCTGTTCCTCCACTTTGTGATAAGGATTAGTTTGTGTTGTGAGCATACCTTGCAGATTTTCCTTTCATATCCGTGGGGTGATCATGTCTATTCCAATTTTTTGTGTTTTACTAACAATGTCATAATTGAGAAAATATGGTATCGGTTACTGGTTCTATCTTGTGCACATATTTTATCTTGGGGATGAAAAAAATGTAATATGGTTTCTGGTGGTACTGGTAACTGCTTCTACAGTACTGATTTTACTGTTGTAGTACGTTATGAATGTGCAGGAATCTTCTTAGATTGTTTTACTAAGATAAGGGTGTTTTCCTTGCGAACTCTCAATTATAGGTTAGACATGCTCAAATTCTTGAAAATGGAGGAGTGGACACTAAGTTTCTGGCCAAGCATCAAGGAAGGGCTCATAAATTGGCTATCGAACCTGGCAGCCCTCATATATTTTATACCTGTGGTGAAGATGGATTAGTACAGCATGTGAGTGATTGATTCTTTCCCACTTTTAACTCTTTATTGTTTATTCTTTAGTAATCTCACTATGTGTTTTGACAGTTTGATCTCAGAATTGGGGTCGCAACAGAACTTTTTACATGCCAGCCAATCAAGGATAGACGGAACTATATGCCGGTCATCCATCTTAATGCTATTGCAATTGATCCAAGGAACCCAAATCTCTTTGCCGTTGCTGGGTCTGATGAATATACTAGACTTTATGATATTCGCAAGTATAAATGGGATGGATCTACTGATTTTGGTCAACCAACCGACTTCTTTTGTCCTCCTCACTTGATTGGTGACGACCGGGTTGGAATAACAGGCTTGGCCTTTTCTGAACAAAGAGAGCTGCTTGTGTCATACAATGATGAGTTTATTTACCTTTTCACCCAAGATATGGGTTTGGGACCCAACCCTGATTTTGGGTCCCCTAAATCTATGAACTCTGATGCAGGTGAACTTGGATCTGCGCTGTCTCCATCCAACGTGGATGGTGATGAAAAAATCATCCCGCAAGTTTTTAAGGGACACAGGAATTGTGAGACAGTTAAGGGTGTCAACTTTTTTGGACCCAAGTGTGAGTATGTGGTGAGTGGGTCAGACTGTGGTCGGATTTTCGTATGGAAAAAGAAAGGTGGTCAGCTTATTCGTGTCATGGAAGCAGATAAGCATGTTGTGAATTGCATTGAGTCTCATCCTCATTCAATGGTTCTTGCAAGCAGTGGTATTGAGCATGACATCAAAATATGGACTCCAAAGGCCCTTGAGAAAGCTACTCTGCCCAAAATTATTGAGCAGGTATGAATTTTGTCTTAAGAAGTAAATTATTGCAACTCAGAACTTAGGACAGGATGATATTATTATATGTGGATGATGCCCTTGATGTGCAGGAGACATTAGTTTTGTGTATAAATCTCTGACTGGAAGTTTCTATTAAAACATCATATATATAAAATATTTTATAATGTACTATAATATATTATCTTAAGAAGAAACCAAGTACATAGTGTGAAGATATTATCCAAAGCTTTTCTGCCCCCTGGCTGTCCCTCAATCTCAGTTGGTTCAAGAGCCAAACTGATGTTGTACTGTTACCCTAGGCATAACTTTGAAAATTCTAGATTCTCATCCACCCATCACTATTAATGAAGGATCCTTTGTGAGTTATATCAGACTTTATTGTTTTGATCATGGTTGTCACAATTGTATGAATAACAATTCGACGGATTTTTAAATTGCTTGAATCACAGAAAAATTGCATACTTTGACTGGTTTGAACCAATCGGAATATGCATTAATTTAAGTTGACATTTCTTGTAAACTCCCAAGTACTTGAGAAACTTACCTTGTTGAAAAAGAACCAAACACTTGCATACTTTACAGAGCATTCCAAATTGCTCCAAGTGAAACTTAAGAATAATATCTTGAAGTCTCTATCAAAACATTGAAGTCCCTAACACTGCCCTTGAGAGATGATGTCTTACAAGTCCCTATCTACGACATTTACTACTGGAGAATGAGATTCTCTGATGACATACGAAATCACCTTCTGTTCCTCCATTTCCTTCAGCAAATCCTCATTCTCTTCCACCTTCCTAGTTTCAATGATTTTTTAGTCTATTTTTGACACCCTGCTCCTCAACTTTCTTGTCCTCAACAATGGTGTATTCAATTCTCCCATTGGTAGAAACCTTAGGCTTCCACAGGATCACTGTGTTGCCGTGACTTTGTAGCATGGCTGCAAAGTCAATACTGCTTGTGTTACGGCATAATTGTGACCCTTAATAATACTTGGTTTATGCTTTTTTATTTTATTCCTAGTTTTATGTAATAGATGGTGATTAGAAAATTGAGTTCACGTGCATTGGGCATGCCCAAGCTGAGGTGTCTAAAGTTTGTTAGAAATTGCTTTATGTTGTTTGGAAATTGTAACCATCTTGAGCATTTATTGCAGTCAATTGGCCAATGAAATCAGCATATCATCATTTCAGTAAAATTCTATCTTATATGATTATTCTCTGCACAAAATTATTCTGCTCTTTTCAACGGAATCCATTATGAACATTGGGGTCCCTGTTCTGAGCTAGGATTATTCTCGGGTTACTCCTTGAATATCGAAAAGTCCCTGCTTGCATGGGTCTTTTTTCGAACTCAAAACTCATGCCTTCTTTCTTCATGAACAGCTGCAGCATCTTTTCAATCTGTTTGATTCCCTTTAATGTGATTATTAGTTACACTTTTTTTTGGGATTAATGCTAAAGTCCATCATGATCTCTGCTTGCTTCTGGTTTTGTTTCTTGTATTTTCATCAATCGATTAAACTTTCTCTTTAGCCTTGATAGCTCATCGGGCCTTTCTGTCAAGAATTTTGTGGAATTGTCCAATGCTTCTCCCTAAAATGTTGATTTGGGGTTTAGTTAATCCAATTGAATCCATCTTGCACGTTGGACTAAGTTTTTGGGAATCCAAATTAAAAAGTAGAAGAAACCAAAGTAAGACGATATTTCTTGCTTCCAAAAGAACAAAAAATGAGAGATAATTCCCCTTCAAGGGTTTCCCTTCACATCCTTTCTCAAAGAGTAAAGCTCAATTATGAAGTGGTACAGGATAGAATGCCTCTTTGCTTGCATCCTACTCCTATTTATTTTCCTCTCAAATCCCCTTTGTCTGACTAACCCTTCTACTAACTAACGTGCTGACAACTAACAAACCTGGTTTCGTTTAAGTTGTGGCAACATTTCAAGTTTCCTTGATTTTCCTTTTTGGGTCAAAAACAGCATGCCCCAAATACCCAAAAGACAGAGTCTAGCTTTCATGCAAAGACCAGTAAAAGCCCATAAATAACAACACAGAAGTACACTACATGGAAAGTAGACCATGTTAGACTCTAGAGTTTGAATACACAAAGTGGCAGATTTTATTGAAAGAATTGTGGAATTATTCCTGAATTTGTAGTCCAGAACAATATCACAGGCTTAATCCCTGTCAAAGAGTCTCCTTCGGTAAAAAAACTTGAAAAAAATTAAAATAACAGACCATGAATCAGAAATCTGTCAAACATCCTATTTAGGAAATACACACATATCTGCCTTGCAGTTTATCACATAAGTGATATAATTTATAAGCATTCTAGGGTTACTCAATAAACATAACTGCGACAACATGACACATAACTTTCCAATATGAACTAGTAAATTTTGTTGAGAACCAGCGTGAACAGTAATGCAGGAAACTTATGAATCGGTACTGGATTACATGGTTGGGTCATTTCATATTTGGATGATTTGGCAAGCTTATATGCTGCTACATCGTTTTAAGGCTGTATGATTTGTCAGGAAAATGGGTAAAACTGGTGTAAGTTAGAGGCTTGAACACGCTGCCATAAGGGAGTTTTGGGTGGATGCCCATTGCTCAACTGGGTGCGTGTTGTGTATTCAAAACATGTTAAATAATTTATTCGTTAGTGATTTTATGAAAGAACATGGTATACATTTAAAGATTCATGTTCTTAAAATATTTACATGGATTAAAGAGCTTGTAATAAAATATAATTTTTTGTATGCTTGTTTAGAAAAGTCATTGGTCCAAGTTGAATTAGACTCATCTCCTTGAGGAAGATTCTAGGTTCGAGCCTCGTCAATAAATGTGGTGGTCAATTAGGGTTTTTGGTGGAAATTAGTCATCGGTTGAGAAATAAACTATCTATCCTAAAGTAACTTCTAATAAAAGCTAAAATTTCATATGCTTGTCTAGGAAAGTCCTAGGATTATGTGATTAACACTGGTACTGGTCTGTTATTATTTGAAAATCAGAGAAAGCATAATATTTTTGTTGCATCTACTGTTTAAGCAGCAGAGGAACTAATTTCTCTGCTGGTACTTCTTTGAAGAAGGTTCACGTGTTTGATCGTGTTAATTGGTTTACAATTGGTGGTGGTGGCTATGACGAAGATGAGGATATTTTGTTTGATGATGAGTATGATGTTGAGATGTTTGAGAGTGACGATGATGAAGATGACGACGATGAAGATGATGACGACGACGAAGAGGAGGATGATAATGGTGATGATTGTGATGAAGACGATTATAGTGATTATATAGATGATTATGATGATGATGAGAACAATAATGTTGATGATGATAATAAAGATGATGATGATGATAATAAAGATGACAATGACAACGATGATAATTTTGGTGGTGGTTGTAATGCAAATTGAATTTTGTGTACTACAGAAACCAAGGGCTAGGGGCTGGATGTACCGGATTGCATCTCCTGAAGACCTGATGTTGCAACTGTTGTCACTTCCAAGACGAAGGCTTAGGACAGAAAACAATGGAGAAAACTCAACTACAGATCAAGACCTTCTACAGTTGTTACTCACATTCAATGCTAATAGTGACAGTTCTAATGATGAAGATGATGATAATGATAATGATAATGATAATGATAATGATAATGATGATGATGATGATGGTGATACAACCAGTCACCAGGACTTGTTCTGTTAGTTTAGAGCTACATATAGGTCAAAACTTGGCCAGTTTAGCAAATTGTAAATAACATAGGATTAACAGTAACTCTTCACTGGAATATTGCATACTGTCTAAACAATATTCTACGTACAATTGCCCTCAATTTATTTTTTTGCCATTTTTTTAGTGAGTTCTTTCTGCTTGTTCTGCTCACAGATTTTATTTATTTGTGATTTGTGACTTGTATTTTTATTCCGTTTATCTAGTTATTTGCAGATGATGGGAATGGTGAGTTGAATAGCATGCTGAATTGTATAACACGATCTAATAAGATTACAAAATAATTTTGTAAGAAGCAATGCAACACCTATAATAACACGGACACTGATACGACACAAATATAGATATACGTATCATTTATAAAATGTAGGATACGAAAACACAAGTTTATATATTATATAATTATAAATTATATAAATTGACAATAAATATTTATGTGCATAACATGTCCTACAAGTGTCAGTGTTTGACACGGATACATCATTTAAGAGGAATGTTTGATCTCTTAGGTGAGAAGAATAAAAAAAATTGATTGAATAATTTAATCTTTTGTTAAATATCAATACTCCAAAATGTATTTTATAGGATAAAATATAATAATTCAACGTTTACATATTTCCAATCCTAAATAAATCAAACATAAACATCTAGACTCAACTTAAAATCTTACAATTTTTATTCTCTTAAAATTACATTACATGGGAAAATTTTATAAAGGTTCATTGGAACATTTTAGAAGTAATTATTGTTTTTTAACTCGTCTAAAATTTTATGGAAAATATTCCATGTAATCCAATAAATTCATATACCTATCAGGGTACTACTAAATTACCTTTTAAAGCTTTTATGTAATTGCAAATTGATTCTTGAGGAAAACCCAAATAGAGACATTCGTTAAAGAAGATTATTATATAAAACAAAAATTAATCACTATTTATTTTAATATATTTACAATCTCTCATGTTTCTATATTTATAATATTTGCTGTCGAATGTTTTTATTAAAGACTAAGATTATTCATTTTACTATTTGAAGTGTTTTATAATCGGAAGAATAAATTAACATGTGGTAATTTATGGTTTTGATGAAAGTTTATAAGGAATTTAATGAAAATATTAAATGTATCTCTTAATTTTATGTCTATATATGGAATAAGAATAATTATAGTTTAATACTTATATTAATGAGTGAGAGATATTTATGTTATTAGGTTTTATGATTTAAGGGGTCATATTTATTAAAAATTATCTACTATCTCTTGCTTAGAATAAAACATAAAAATACATGGATAAAAAATATGATGAAAAGAAAAGAAAAAAATATAGAAAAATGAGAAAATAAAATATTAAAAAGCACAAGAAATATTTTAAGCAGCATACTTTCTTCATAGTTATAAAAATATTTAAAAAGGAATATATCCATAATAATGATTATGTTTGAAACATCAGACAATGAATCTATAATATTTTTTTATTAATGTATATGCTTTTACGCTATAGTAAAATAAATAATAAAATAAAAACTATTAAATAATAAATAAGTAAAATAATTTAAATTTTGGTATTTCATGAAATATAAAACACACATCAAATTCATAATTCTTGTAAGATTACATATTCAAGTCTCAAATATGTAATGTCAAAAGATAATAAAATAATTATACACTAATAAATAATAATTTTTATATTTATATATAATTCAAATCAGTATATTACTTATCAGGTAATAATCAAAATATTGAATGTGATTGGAGGATAATTAATGTACTCTTATATATCTATCTAATATTATTTATAAATTTGATTAAAAAAAAAATTTCCTATTTATCACTCGTTGTGATTTACTTGGAAGTCATAGACCATGTTAATATTTTTCATATTGTTAGATAAGATATTTTTTTACACAAATTATTTAAAATTTATATTTATAGTGATTATTAATTAAAAATATAAAAATCTGTTCATTTATAGTATAAAAAATTCAATATTTTTCCATATAACTAGATGGCATTTTTATTCCTGTTCTGGAGATTCTTTCAATAAATTAAATCAGTATTTTATGTTTAATTAATTATATAACAAAAAGTTCAACTCCCTTATGGTTTGAATCATCATTATATAATTTTTTTAAAAATAATATTCTAATAATTAAACTATATTAAGAATTTTAAGCTGGTATGAAAAGTAATAAAAGTAAAATTTAATTGACTAAAATGAAGTGTGATATTTTATATATAGTAATATTATTTTGTGGTGTGAACATATTTTGTGGTATTTAGAAATAAAATAAAGAGCTGAGAGAAGGAATTGGATTCTTGGTTTTGTTTAGTCTTAGTTTGTTCTGTCTGAGAAGACAACACAATTTGATCCATGATGATGATGGAAACGTTGGCCACATCTTCTTCTGCAGCTCTTTCATCTTCTTCTTCTCCCTTTTCGATTTTCCCTTCAACAAGAACCTTGCTTTCTCCTCCCAAGACTCTCCAATTTCGTTTACCCTCCAAGCGTGCGTATTCTATTCTATTATTTCGCTTACCCTTTTGTTTTTCTGCGTGATTTTTCTTCAATTTTGTGTTTTGTTTCAGGTGATGATGCTCGCGATTCAGACACCGAGAATAACACCTTTCCGATTATCAGTGATCGCTGCCTCTCCCTTTCCCCTCTGTCCAAAGTACGTTTTTTCCTTTCCCAAAATTTCAACTTTAATCAATTTCTGTGCACAACTTTTCCTGAATTTTAATGGGTCAGTTGCATTAATTTTAATGGATAAGAAAAAAACTGTTATCCCTTTTGGGCAAAAAGGAAAAAAATTCAACTGGGTTATTCATTTCCTCAATGCATTTCTGTGCCTAACATAGGTGAAATTTCAAAGGGTCGGTGTGAAATAGTTGCAATGAATAAAAATAAAATTGTTGTCATGGAAATTTTTAACCTTGTTGTTCCTTTCCCAAAATCTGAATTTGCATCGGTACCTGAAAGGGTCAGGTGTTGTGCTTGCATCTGATGCAATAAAGGATAAAAATTTGTGTTTTTTTGGTGATGAAAGTTGTTAAATTCTGATAATAATTTGTGGGGTCAGGATGCTGCGATGGGACTGGTGCTGAGTGCTGCGGTGGGTAGAGGATGGACCACAGGTTCTGGGATGGAAGGTCCCTCTGTTCCTGCAGTTGGTAGGGATAATGAATCGGGGAACATTTCCACTTTCCCGTGGTCTCTCTTCACAAAATCCCCTAGGAGAAGGATGCTGGTGGCTTTTACTTGTACCATCTGTGGCCAGAGAACTACACGGGCTATTAATCCCCATGCTTACACTGATGGCACTGTCTTTGTGCAGGTAACATTCTGCTTTTGTTAACCTTAACCCTTGATTCATCGTGTGTGTGTCTCGCTTCGACACACGTGAGCATTGGAGGAAAGGCAACAGCTCATTCGCGTGGCTTCTCCCTCAACACCATCCTCGCGGGCGGTGTTGGGGAGTAGAAACACGGATGATATGGGTTGAAACTCTGGTGCGGTGAACACGGGTCACTTGATGTTTCCATTTCCATTTGTTCTTTTCCATTTGCTCACTTATCATCATCACATGTCTCAGTGATTTTCTTGAACTGAAGTTGGAGCCAAATCATAAACTAATAGCATTTGGCAAAACCGAATTGATTCAAGGGTCTATAAAAAAAACTTTTGGTTGAACTGTTATGTGTCTGTAAATGAAATGAATGCTTCTCATCATATGGATAAAAATAAAACCATTTATTGACTTGTTTGTCATGCCGGTAGCTGGGGCATGCCATGCATCACCTAAAGATAAGTAGGTACTTGCACAACACTTCAATCATTTTTCAATTTTAGAACATTGAACTGGCTCCTTTGTCTGGTTCAATGGTTCTAAAGCTGGTTTTAAATTAATGCTTTTCGTGGCTTGATCAAATTGGTTTTCTTAGTTTCTTTTATTTTTTGTAATTCTTTTGTTCTGCCTCTCCGCATGGAAGACTAAATCTTTTTGGTTGTTTCCTTTGTAATTCCCTATTGAGGTCAAACTGGTTGATGTCTTCTTCATGGTAGAACCAGCCAGACTAATTGGTGCAGTCTGCTTTTTGAAAAACTGGTTTTTATTTATTCTGGGGGAAAGAGACTTGTTAGTTTAATACTAAAAGGTTGATAATGTTATAACTTTATATATATTTTGATATTTTGATACATAGATTTATTTCATCAATTAACATATGTGTATATGGTTTTTATAACATACTGTTGCATAATTATCTAACTCTAAAACCTGAAAGCAAGATTGATCTTGACCATTTGTCATTGTTGCCAGTGCTGTGGATGCAATGCGTATCATAAGCTGGTGGATCACTTGAACTTGTTTCAGGAGACAAATTGCTACTTGAATTCAAGTTTTAAGTATAAAGGAGAAGGATGGGATGATCTTAAGTTTAGGTACATGGATGATAACGATGACGAAGACACATTTCCCATTTCATAATTGAATTGTCATATGTAGCATATACTTTCTGCTTCATCCTATCCAAGTTCAGTTTGGATGTCTTGTATATTCTCTAGGCTTTCACGCTTTATAGTAAAATTTGTACGAGACTCGTACTGTAACATGTTTATGTATAGCTGTGAACTCATTTGTATGATTATCAATTTGATAATGTACAAGACATTACATAAGTTTTTCCTTTGCTTCTCTACCTTCTGTGAAATCGTTAGGATGGTTTTTTTCCCTTTGATTTTCTGCCATTGCTTGCTAGGGTGTCTCTGACAGTTCAGCCATGCCATTATTGTTTATCCTCCACCATAGTTTTTATTTCCTTTATGAGATTTTATAGAGGCGATGATGGTAGCAGTAACAATATGATTACACATTTGTGAATGTTTGCTGCTGTAGAGGCATATATCCATACCTGCAGGGCCAACCTATGGCAGTCTTGCTTTATTAGACTGAGTTTTTCATTGATTAATCTCTTTTCTGTACAACCATTATCGTTTCAGATTCATGCACTCAAACTTAATAAGTAAAGTCAATCGTTGCATTACTTGGCTCTAATTCAAATGCTTAGTTTTTTTTATCAGCAAAGAATTAAATGAATTAAAAAGGATGACACTGTCCCAACCCATATACAAATATCTTCCTCACTTTTAAATACAAAAAACAACACAAACCAACTTGCATAATTAGCATTGTTGCTATGACAGACTACAACATAATCATTGTTTTAAATACCTCCTGCAACAAGCTGTAGTATCCTTAAACAAAAGTGCTGAAAAGAAAAAATACAGAACAAGAGAGAAAAAAGCTGCATAAACTCAAATGCTTCATTCACAGGATAAAAATTACAAAGTTCCTGACTACTACTACCCGGTGGAAACTTTGGAAAAAATATATACTAGCTAGAAAGAAATGTAAGCTAAATAGTGCTGAGGCTTAAGGATGTTTGCATACAATGGTCAACATTGCAAAGATAGAATGACTAAGCAGTAACTGATGAGACCCTACTGTTCATAAATATATGCCACATTTCCTCTTAATAATTCCAAGAAATCTGTGGTTCTTCTCTTGGTTCATCGGATTAATATTTTTCAGAACCAACATCTTTTTTGCATTTTGCTATTTACTGTTTTATATGTCCAATTCCTTCTGCCATCTTTCTAATCTATGGTCTGATGAGTAGCTATGGACAACAATTTTCTCGAGGCAAAATGAAGCAGTAAGGGATAATAATGCTTATTGCTCGATCGAGAGCATAGTAGTCTCCACCTCAGACCAAAGTATCCGTGCAGCGGTTATTGCTGATTTTGCCACCCGCAATAGGAGGAGCAGCTCGGATCATTAGACTCTGAAAAAATGCTGTCATCTGAAATACAATGTGTGATGTGTTCAGTACATGACCAAGGAACGTTGGCAGAAACCAGTTAACAAATGATGATGAAAAGTTGAAGCACTCAGCAGATGAAGCAAAAGCCAATGATCATAAAACCATAAAGTGTTAATGAATGTACACAATGCTAATATAGTTGTCTGCACCAACAATGTCAGTTCAGCACATTCTGAACATGGTTCATTTGGATAGGTTTAATCATGGCAGAATGAAACTCCAAATCAGCCCTCCCCTTAAATAGATCCATTTTGGTATGTTAGGCCATGGTGACTTCTACAACTCCTATTTTCAGGGTGTTGGAAGTTATCAATTAGTGTTCAAGCATCTACCAGATTTCATTAGTAGAGATGAGAGCTTTGGAAGCATATAATATCCATGATCATACTATTCTATATCTAATATCAATAGGATTCAATTTGCACGTTATTCTATCACGTTAAACCCTAAATCCTAAACTCGTTCAATTACGGATCTTTGAGGTTGAAAGATCATCTTACCATAGCTAGCCCAAGGCACATTAGACTGAAGCCAGGATAATAAAACGGAGCATCTTCTGACAGAAATAAGGCTGCATACAAAGGATGAAGAAGCTTATCAGTATTTTTTTTCTCACATGTGGCCTTAAGATTTTACTTCTAATTATAATTATACCTGTGAGTGGACTGAAAACTAACGGAGCAATGATGTTGGCGAAGGAACTAATTCCTGAAAGACATCCTTGAACCATTCCCTACATCAGAGACTGATCAGTTAGACTAAAAGAGAAAGGAAGAGAACAATTATGTGCAATGCATATAATTGTGAAGTTTAACAAAGTTGTTACTCATTGTTGCAAATTGATTTTTTTTTATCAACAAGAAAAAATAAATAAACATGAACCGGGGTAGTCCAACCCTTATACAGAAAAATAATCCTTAGTCTTTCCCAAAACAGGCCGAAAACCTTCTTCAGACAACTAATAAACATATCTGACTAAACTCATACACCTACTATAGTGCTAACCAACAATGTAATACATCAAGTAATCAACCTCATATAAATCAAAGGGTCAAGACACTAATCAGAATAAGAGAAAGAAACAAAATTATTGTATGAGTTTGCAATCTTAGAAACTGAACTTTCTGATAACATTCTTAAGAAAATGCAGGAAACCCAAGTTCTTTTTTTCAGTCAGGGATACCTGTTCAGTAGGTCCAACTTGCTTCGATGCAATGCTGCATAACTGTACCAGCAACGTTGTGAGAGATCAGAGAGTATTTCATAGAAATAAAACAAAAACATGTCGGTTGAGGGCTTAACAGATACTTTAGAAACTTACACTTGGCCGCACAAAAACTGTGAATATAGAGCAACCTGCTAGAGCATAAGGAACCTGCATCGTTTTCAACAGTTTTAAAGGCTTGTTGGCTTCTAAAAGTGATAAGAGAACAACAAAGTGTTACAAGAAAATTACCCATGTTGCCCATGCTATGCTGTAGACAAAGACCTGCATAGCACAATACATTGAGAAGTGCCATTGTTAGCCTCAGTGTGCACATTTGTTACACTTTAGGGTATATATATATTGTTGAAAAATTTCGAAAAATTGACAAAAGTACTTTCATATGTTGTTTGCATCTACTTAAGAAGGCACGTCAAAAAACAAAACACAAAAAAAAATATAGGAAAGAAAAGTTAGGTTGTTTTGTTTTTGGAAAAAAACAAGTTTTTCAATTTTGTTTGCTATCGATTTGGGACTTATTACGCCTTATTCTTTGGATGTTTTGATATGAAATTTTTACCAGACATTCCTTATTGTGTGTATTGAGATGTGACTGAGATTTGAGCAAAAAACTTGCAATAATTTTTTTATTCATCACTGCAGGACTAAAAGAAAGGTCGGTTTATGTATGAAACTGTTTATTTTTTTTCTAACTGAATACTTATCCATTTGACCTAAAATTTGACAAATTCTATTGAGATTCTTACATGAGATTTCAACAAAAAAAAATTTGAATTTTTTTTTCAGAAATTCGGTACACTCCAAGGCTTTACTCTTTTCAAATTTGTGAAACTTCGTCATACTTCCTACCATTTTATTCCGAGTCCATATTAGGTTGAAAAAATTCAAAAAGATTCCGTTAGAACTCTTAGGAAGAGTGAGCTTAAACTTACATTTATACAGCCAATCAAGAGCCCTGTGGAGAGCAGCCTCTCCTCTCCTATAACCGGCACTAAAATGGGCATGAGAAATAGCTGCAAGTACACAAAACCAACCACATGGCCATTAGAGCAAGTCACTTTTTCAATGGAATTTTGGGTAACTGAAAATATTGAGTTGTTCAAAGAACATGTTAAAATAACAGAGAGTAGGACTCAAGGCGTACTTGTGCAAGAGTAGCTCCAACCCCAGTAATCATAAACAAATCTGCAAACTGGTTCTTGTTGAACTGAAAACGTGCCTTTAAATAATACTGCATGCAGTAACAAGTTTAATCAATTACTTTGTACAATAATTTTGTTCTCAGTAAAACTGAGGTGTAATTCTCCAATCATAATTAAAGTTTCCCTTCAACTCCTTTAACCCAAACCTTACAAGACTTTTGATTCTAACAAACACTTGAATAACTGCATCTATGTTTGGTTCTATCCATAATCTCAACTAAAATCTTAATATCTCACCATCTCACAATGTTTTTTTTATCAGTAAAAAATAATAAATAAATATGAATCACTTCAGGTTATCCAAACCTTATACAAAGTAAGATAAAACCTTACATTCAAATCTAAACCAGTATCCCAACAAAAGGTGTCGACTAACCCAAAATACAAGAATATCGCCATTTCGAATATGTGCAGTATAGAAAACAGTACTTTACCAGCAATACAGCCATCAAGCCACCGTCCACAAGACTATTGAAGAACGAAACCACTGCTGCTTGAGAGAACGTGGGACTGCAGAAAATTTAGATCAACAACTCCATCTAATTTGAAATATGTAGGTAGTAGGAAGGTGGTGAGAAAGAGATTTTGTCCAACCAATATACCAATTTGCTTACCTACACTTGACCAAGCAAATCAAATCCCCCAGAGAGGGAAGTTTCTTAAATGCTCCTGTTGCCCTTTGTGACGAATCATCCTCAGAACATTTCCCCTCCACCTCTTTCAACAATGGCTGCCTCACACCACCACCAGGTACACTATCCTTAAGGAAAATTCTCATGTACATCAATGCAATCATTGATGTGACAGCAGCAACCTGAATAATTAAACCAGATTGTAAATGTTGGAGAACAAGAACAAGGGTATGTGTTTATTACAATGGTGAATGTAGGAACCATAACAGAGAGGAAAATGGAACCTGAAATGTTAAGGCAGTGGATAGGAATCGAGCTGCTAATGTTCCAACCACGAATGATGCTGATCCAGCACCAGCAAGTATCCCAAATGCAGATGTTCGTTTCCCATCTGGAACCTTGTCTGCCTATACTCATAACATCAAAATGCCCCATGTTATAATTTGTCTGTCATGCCTAGTGTTATCTTATAAGATCATCGGATAGACTCGAAATGACTTTAATACCATATTAAGAGGTGGACTTTAAATCTAACTCTTCTCGTAAACTGGTTTATAAGGTAAGGTTTGCATTCACTTATATACTAGGAAATACTCTAATCTCTAGTCGATGGCTTATGAGGTGAGGTTTGCATCCATTTATATACTATGAAATGCTTTAATCTCTAGTCGATCTAGATCTTCAACAGACAGTTACAGTGAAATAAGAAAGTATAATAAGTTGAGCTTCTTTTTGGAAACTCTCTTCTCTAACTCTTCCTAAACATGAGGTGAATAGGTTAATTTGAGTTTGAGATGGAGAGATGAGAAGTACCACATATGCAAAAGCGAGGCAGTGGAAGGACCCTTCGCCTGCCATGGAAGCAAGAGTTTTGACAACATAGTACGCATAGAAGAATCTGGTCTCTCTGCTATATGCCAATATCACTGCAAATACATCACATTAATCACAAAATTGTTACATTCGTTAAACTAAAACTTGGTGGTGGTTATCACATCTTTGTTCTGAATGATCTTTTCTTAAGGAAAACTTCTGAGTTCTATTTTGCAGTATTAATAACTTTTGAAGCATTATTCAACATAAGTCAACCTACTTTATCACAGTCACCAACCAAGGTCAGAAATATATTATTATTATTAGTAAGAAAATATTTATTATAAAGTAAGGGTATTTTTCAATTATGTGGAATCAATAATAAGGATTCAACAGTAGTAATAAATGAACTTCTGCATAAAAGAAAAATAATCATTACTTTATGATAAAAGTAAAAAATGAATGAGTTATGTGGGTTCATTCCTTGTCCAAAACAATCTCTCTCTGTGAAGTACGCAATCATATATAAAACGACATCGTACACCACGAGATGTCAGAATGGAAGTCTGAATAGATTCCCATATTCTTCCAGATACTTTTTAAACAGTAGAAAATCAAATCAAATTTTGTAACTATTATTATCCTAAAACTTAATGGGTAAAAATGAAATATAAGTTTAAAGATATTTTTTTTCTAATTTTTACATAGTTAATAAACCATAAATGATACTATAAATTTGTAGGATAAAGTCATTTTGTGTTGTTTTGAGAAGATTGCACATCACTGATCCCACATAATAGTTAATTGCATATTTTTTTTTAATATTTTTTAATAATATTTTTTTTATGATGACATATAATTTTATTTAAGATGTGAGTCTAAATGAAATGTGAAATTGTACAGGAATGAGGATAAGGACTTATCAAGTTATTGTTGGTTGGTTAATAGTTATAGTCAATCATTAGGTTTCCCTCTAAGGAAGCAACTCTATCAATTCATCAATACCACAGTCTTACCAGTTTTTTCTTTTCAAAAGCACTTTTTTAGAGATTCTCCAAGCTTAAAAGTATAAGAAAATTATAGTTTTACTCTGACTCTGACTGTGAGAATATTAATCAAAATTATTTATTTCAGAAAATATTGAACACAGAATTAAAATATTGGTAAACATTGAAAGGAGAATAGAGCAGAGTAAAGTATACAAACCAGAAGGAATGACTGAGAGAGTGAGAGGAAGAGTGATCAAGGCTTTTCTGCCATATCTGTCTGACAAGTTTCCTATCAGTGGTGTCATCACCACTGATCCCACTCCAGCCATCTGCAACATCAATCCATTTCAATTCTTATTCCTCTTTTTCTTTTCATTATTTATGGACCCAATTACCTTTTTTGTGCACATGTCACCAAATTCTACCCCACAAAACAAAAATCAATGCAACAATTAAAAGGGAAACAAAAAGTAAGAGTTGATATTTATGGGTATTTGGAATTGTGCAAACTGAGAAGAATTGTACTTTTTTCACACTCACTGTAGTATTTTCAGTGTATATTAGTTACCACTGTAAAATTATACACCTACAAAGTTTTCTTACTGCATATTACTTCTCATAAGTGTAAAATATTATGCTACTGGTTTTGTTTTCTGGTGTTTGAAAATTGAAACTATAAACACATCACGCCAAAAGGGAAAGTAACTTGCACATGTAAAGAAAAGCATGTTTGTGTAACAAAACAGAACACAAGTACATATGTAATGCAATTATGTTTTTACAGCATGAAGTGACTTTGAAGTTTAACCTCATTAAAAAACTTGTACAACCAAAACATTTAGTCCAAAACCATTAAACTATTAATACTTTTATATAATGGTGTAATTAAAATAGTGTGAACAAATAAAGAAGAACATTCTATCCTTCAACATAACAAGTGTTGCTGTCCCCAAAACTTAGCTTAGCAGATCCCCACGTGTGTGTTCGACCGAACACCGCAGTTCAGAAAATCATAAACATACAGAAAAGTCCATTTCATCTTTCAGAAGAAGACATTTCTAGACATGTAAACCAAAACCAATTTGTAAATGGAAAAAATGTATAATTTTGAAGAAAGTAGTGTGTGAGAGTTTTTGTAAATATTTGTGTGTGGAAGTGTTTGAAGAGGAGTAGAAGTGAATGAAATGGAAGAGCATATGTAGTATTAGTGTTCGTGTTCGTATCTATGCTAGTTATACTCACTGCTTGTTGGATGCCAGAGAGGTAAATGGCAAGGGAGCATTGATCTTGACCAGGGCAAAGTGCAGCCATGGTAACATCTGTGATGGATGGAATAGCTATGACAGCACCAAACCCTGTTAGAAATATTGTCACAAAAAGATGGCTCAAACCAGCTAACCCCTCCATCCCAGAAAAAAAACTCTTTCCAAAATGGAAAACAGAAACCCCAAGAATTGAACTTTAGTTGTACTCAAGAATGACACAAGTATATGTTGTTGTTATATAGTTTGTTGGTTGGTTGGGTGAGTTGTGTCTTGTGAAAATAGTGGGCTAGTGGAGTGGGAGAGAGTGTGAGAGGAAGAAAGAGAAAAGGGTGTTTGAGAGAGAAAGAAGATTCCAAATAGAGTTTTGAGATATTAACAGAATGCAGAGCAAGGAAGCAAAGCAAAAGGGTTAAGAGACGTAGCTTCCAAGTTTTTTGAAAGTGTTTGTGAAAAGTGTTTGTGAGGGTATTCATTATAACGAAACTTCATGATTTATCGTATTTTCCGTATTGAATTGGCATTTGTGTAAAGGCAAATAATATGCAGTGTGGGGGCAAAATGAGACCTTCGTGTAAACGTCACGTTTCCACCTCGTTTTCAACTATGCCATCACATCTCTTTCTACTTTACCATAAGCAACTCTTTTTTCTTCTTTTCTTCAGTTTTCTGCTGTTCCTTCATTCCCATTTTTTTACTCTCTATCCTCCATTTAGCCATCACAAAAATTGGAGCTGTAACTGTTTGTTCACTTAATTTACAGACCCAACATGTGACATTTGCACTTTCGGCTCGGCAAGAAATTAACTAAAAAATGTCAGATATGAAAAGTTGTTGAGTGTTGAAATTAATAACTTTAGATATTTGTGTTATCCAACTGGTTGAAACTAATAGAACTATTGAACTTCTACTTTGCGGTCTAATCTTTCTTCTTTGAACAAACTCCTCTTATCTCTTTACTTATCGTTTTTGTGAATTCTGAACTTAGATGATACCTGTAAAAGGTGATGGAAAAAACGCACGCGGAAGCTCAACTAACACATGACTTAATGTGGTTCAGTCGCCAACTGCAACCTACATCCACACGGACAACTATTAGGTTTTCATTATATCCTGTTACATATGAATTACAAGTACAATGATTTCTTTAAATGGAGATAAATAGAGATAATAAAGGGACACAATGATTAAGCCCACTCACTACAACATGGTGTGTACTTAGCCCAAACCAATTGGTCTGACTTCATAGCCCAACCCAATGTTCACCTGCGCTTCAACTGTGTACATGATGTCTTGTCAGCCCAACCCAATTGGTCTTGACTTCATACCCAACAAAAGGCACATTAACACTTAAAAAGTGAGACTTCGATATTCAGACTCAGTTTATTTTATATTGAAGGATGACGTACCTAATTTTACTAATCTAGACCTATTTATATGATTATCATGAATAATTTGTTATTAGATCATATTAAAAATATGAATAGTAATTAAGAATGTATTATTTAATATTTAATTATTAATTAGTCTTATTAATCTTGTTAGAGTATGATCGTATGTCGGTCGGGACATTGGACTTTTATTCAATGTACATGATACAATTTGAATATTTTGTTTTCCAGTGTTTTACTTTACAATTTATTACTTTATTTCCTCTGAAATTTTGAATGGATAATTTAGTATTAGCCCAGTTAGAGTTGTGATATTTGATTTATGAATTGAAGTCCCTATCAGCAACATGTGCACGCATTAGAGAGGAAGCAATAATATATCATATTATCACATTATCACATGAGAAGAATGCGTAAAAGCTTAACATAAGAAGAGTGTGAAATGAATCAATGATGTTCTACAAGAAATGCCTACATATGCACAAGGAACACTCTCATCATTTACTTCAATATCAACATAAAACTCAATTTAGAAACTCTAACACTGAATTATCTGCAACTCAACTTAAATATATTCAAAACAATGGGGTCCCTTTCTTCCTCAAAAGAGAAAGGAAACCATAAGAGTGTAAACAAAAAGAGAAATATCACCAAACTTTAGTTTTTTTTTCTTTTTCTTTTTCTTTTTCAATTCTTTTAATTACCCATCTTTGCTTTCACTATACATGTTCAATCTTTGCATACCATAAGGTAACAATTAAATTAAAGTTAATTTTTTTTTTGTTGGATCTGAAATGTCTTGTTTCTTAGTAGGTTTTTGGCACTTTAACAAAGAAGCATATACTTTTGTTTTTGGGGTGAAGGGGTTGAATGGGAAATAGTTGAGAAGAGAATAACATTTTTGTCAGGAATTAGGGTTCAATTGTGGTGTGGGCCCCAATGAAAAATGGCCCACACAACACGACAAACTCAACTCACATAAGAAGAAGAAAAAAAAAAGATATGAGGATAAGAAATGGAAAATAAATTTGTTGGATAAAAAAACAAAAGAAAATAAAGTGTTGGATGCTGTTTTTGACACCTTAGAATTCGATGGTGTTTGTTTAAAGTTCTTATATTTTAATGATGGGTTTTTATTAAAAAAAATCCATTACAAGAAACTAAGAATATTTATTGATGAGTGAAATTGGAGTGGGAAGAGGAATAAATGTAATTTATGTAGAGTAATATAAAACCAATGTCAAAAGAAACCATACATTGCAACAAGATGTGACATCAATTTTGAAAATTTGTAGCACAAATTCGATAGTCAAAAAAAATATTAAGAATATATTAAAGTTCAGAACTATTCGTGTACTCACCCTCGATACTTCTTAAAATAATAGAAAGATTTAAGAATTTAGAAAGATTTAAGAATCTTTGTTGAAAAGACTGAAAATTCAAAAATATCAAAAATTTGAAAAAATCTAAAAAGATTTGAAAATCAGAGTATAATTATAAGTACAACTATAAGAAAATCAAATATAGAAAAAAATAATAATTAATTAGTATAATGAACAAATTATATGTTATTTTAGATACTAAAAAAATTATTGATTTCTAAATTAGTTTCTATTATTAATAAATAGTTTCTAAATTGGTAGTGAAAATCTTAGTAGTTAATTAGATACTAATTTAAAAACTAAGTTATTTGAAAAGTTAAAAATATATTCTAACGTGAAATAACATCAGTTTTAATTAAAAAAATATTTTACTAAAATTACATTTTTGTCTAATTAAGATATATATCCTTTATTGTTCTCGGTCTAGGTAATTATAACTACAAATACGCCCTAAAATCAAATTAAGAGGAAATCGTATGCTACATTAATCTAAAGTCTACGAGCACAAGGGTCCAACTTATTCTTATAAATAAGTTAACCAATGTAAGATAAACCTTTATTAGCATTTATCATACTCAATCATCACATAAGGTAACTTAGTTGGAGTATATTTTGTAGATATCAATTCCTAACTTATACCAAATACTGAAACCAAGAATCGAATATATTAAAAAAACAACTCCTACCATCTCTATGTAAGAATGTTGGAGATCCCACATCGACTAGAGATTAGAGCTTTTCATTGTATATAAGTGGGTGCAAACCTCAATCCTATGAGCCGGTTTTATGGGGTTGAGTTAGGCTTAAAGTCCACTTTGTAATATGGTATCAGAGCCATTTCGAGTCTATCCTAACGAGTGTTTGTGTTGGGCCTATCGTGCCACCCGCTACGGCGTGAGGGGGGGTGTTGGAGATTAGAGCCTTTCATTGTATATAAGTGAGTGCAAACCTCAACCCTATGAACCGGTTTTGTGGGGTTGACTTAGACTTAAAGTCCACTTTCTAACAAAGAACAAAATAAAATTATATATATATATATATTTATATATTTATATATTCAATGAAAATGTTTAAGAAAACAAAATGAAAAGTATTGTAGAGATAATATTGAGTTCTTGGTTTTGTGAAGAAAAAATTAGGAGTGATCTTATCTTGTGTATTTGGTATCTAAAGGATTATGTTGAGAATGAAACATGTGAGTTGAGTTCGTCTTCTTCTTTGAGTCACTTGTCTCTCTCTCATTAAAGCCTCAAACTACATTACAAACTTTTAGCATTCTAAAAATTGATTGAAAACCAAATTTTTATTTTTACAATTTCAATTGAAATTGTTGTAAGAGAAAAAAGGTCTTAAGCTCATAAATGCCCCGCAAGAGTCCGAGTTCTATGGAGCCATCTACCATCACACACAACACTATCATATCATAATATTATTCCTTCTTTTCATTCTAATTTTATTCACTCATATATATCACAAGCCCACAACAGATTATAACTAGAAAAGGACATTTTTTTGTTAAAATAAAATAATTTTAAAATTATATTTACTAAATGACAGTGATAAATTGATATTTTTTTCAATGTACACTTGATAAACTGATGTTTTTTAAATATAAGTTATTTATGTTAGACATTATTATGCAACTTGACATCTCAGTCATGTTGGCATCTCGTAACAACAACCATTTGTCATCGTATAAAAACAATTATTATTAAAAAAGAAAAAAGAAATACAAAAATATGGAGGACTAGACCAAAACCCATATGATCACTATAAGAAAATCATGAAATAAAAACTAATTTTTAGAAGAAAAAAAAATAGTTGCAATAGTAACTAAATTAGAGTCTATTTTAGAAACTACAAAAAAATTGATTTCTAAATTAGTTTATATTATTGTTAAATAGTTTCTATCAATGTTTTAACTACCAATTATTTAGATTATAAATTTGGTAGCAAAAACCTTGGTTGTTAATTAGATACCAATTTAGAAACCATTTGATAATAATAGAAACTAATTTAGAAACCAAATTTTTTTTTAGTCTCTAAAATTGTTTCTAATTTCGTCAATATAATAACTAATTATTTCTTTTATCTAAAATTGATTTCTATTTCATGATTTTCTTATAGTGGATAAACTGATATTTTTCAATCTACATTTATCAAAATAATATTTTTTATTTTTTTTATTTTATTAGGTGTTTGCCACTTTCCACCAAATCATGCAATTCTCAATCCATCATCCTCCTTCCCATGCTTTTTCACACACACAAAATACAGATATTAACACTTTTTTTTTTGCATTTTTAGATACTATATTTTAATAAGATAAGACCCTCATCATCAATTAAGAAAAATATCCAAATATGTAGAATTTATGTTCCTGGCTTTTAATTAAATTCACATAAATTCATGCAATTGATCTAAATACATAATTTATTTATTTAAGATCTTACGTCAATTAGTAGAAGTAAAATCAATTTACAGTGTGCAAATAAGAACAAACCTCCACAGACCTCAATTTTGTTGATTTTGTAAAATTGATTTTTTAACTACTCACAAATATTCCAATATTTAAGATATTCAGTCCTCAACATAAACAATATATATTAGACATTTTGCATTTACTAGAGATAAAATAAATTTACGAGAAATTTCACCTTATCTGTGTTTTAGAATTAATTTTCCATAATATAAAATTAATGTCTATTATATATATATGTTGTAGGTTTTGAAGATGATAAATTAGTCATATCATGGAAAATTGAAGAAATTTATCACTGATTAGACAAAAGAATTTTGTGTATATTAGAGTATATTTACTGTTTTAGAGGAATTCTAGAATCAGTTTAGTTGAGAAATTTATATTATATATATATATATATATATATTATTTATTGTATGATTGAGAATTTTTATTCTGCAATTTGATGAAAATACCTAAATGAAAGCCAATTTTCAGAAGAAGAAAAACACCACATACTACGTGATAAAAATTGATGTAATATGTGACCATTTTTACATTTAAATACTTTTTAAATAAATTATCAAATAAAATAAATTTTGAATTATAAAAACATTTTTCTTATCTAATAATAAGAAGAAGATTAATTCAGTAAAAACAGATTAATTATTGATAAGATGTTATTTCAGAACATTTAAAAATCATTATAAAATATATTTTATTATGCTTGTGTAAAAAAAAATATCAAATACTAATTAGAACTATGTAAAATTTACCAATTTAAATTATAAAGATTGTATTAAAGAAAATGAAGCTTTGGACAAGCGTTGCAGCCAATTTATGAAGGTTCCATTCTTAGAAAATATTTCAAAAAGTATAAGCACACGAATTTATATATTTATAATATAAATTGACAATACACAAATATATTTTAATTTTTTTTTTTAAATATTTTTTATTTATTCCTTATTTTTATAATAATAATAAAATTTTATATAATAAATTTAAATTTTTAAAAAATTAATGTATTTTTTATTTCTAAAATTATATTAAAATCGTGTTAAAATTATTAAAAATTTAACAAATATTTTTTAAATTTGACACTTTATGATGTTTGACCAGTGTCGTAGGACTACAATATCTGATACATGTATCTGACACGAAGACACCATTCAAAAGACATGCAGCCTCATAAGTTACAATTGAATTCAACATTGAACAACAAATTTCAGTAGCCAGTGTTGTAGGTACCTGTATTAGGCTGCGCAGAGAAAAATCTAGAAAGCATTCATACAGAGTTCAACTAAATTCAATTTGTCAAACGGAGCGACCCATTAAATACCATTAATGACAGCTACAACAGATGCATATTTTTTTCTTCATAAACCAAATAACACACCTCAGCTACTCAATTATTAGACAAATTTTATGAGACCCTATACTGTTACAATAAATTCTGGCCAAGATAAATTATAAGTTTTTTTTTTTTAACATTGACAACTACTATTTTAGTATCTCATCTCGATTAAAGATTATAATATTTCAGTAAAAATAAATCTCACTTTATAAGTCGATTTTAAGAGATTGAGTTTGGTTTAAAGTGCATTTCTTAGAATATAGAGTTATTTAAAACCTATCCTAGTAAGAATTAGTTGAATTTATCGTATCCCGTGCTATCGGATCATTATTGAACCGTGAGGGGTGTGTTGGAGAAATGGATTCTCTGTTGCATGTTACATGGATTTAAAATCATCTGAGATTCGCCATTAAGAGACCAAAACAAGGTATAAATTTTTGTATAGTTTGTAGATAAGAAAACACGCTTACTTAACCTGAAGAGTTTCCACTCCATGCAAACGTGTCACTTTCACCGTAGTTGGCCCAACAATAAGTGCAGCAAACTTTAATAGAGAGCATGTGAGTGGTTGGAGAAGCTGATTTCAATGTTTATTTATTGCTTCAGCATGGTAGCAGTCCATATATACATCACATATATGCATATAAAATGGCACCTCCCTCTCAGTATTTTACTCATTGACCATGTTTTCTAATTTAATACAGCACAGAATGCCAGATAACAAGACCAACATTTTGTATTATTTTAGTTCATCCATCATCTCTATATATACCAGGTTGGCTTCACACACAAAGATATTGTGATTAAGGTTGAAAGATTCAGAAGAATGGAGTTGAAGGGTGTGAGTGAAAAGAAGAAGAACAAAGGAAAGGGAAATGGAGTAGTTTCATGCACAGAGGAAGGTGGAGGGGTTGTGAGGGTGAAGATTGTGGTGAGAAAGAGTGAGTTAAAGCAGGTGGTGGAAATGATGAGTGGTATGAAGTCAACAATGTTGTTGGAATCTTCTGTGGAACAAAGATTGAAGCTGTTATTGAAGAGAAAGCATGTTTCCACAACCAATAGAAATGGCCACACTTGTTGGACTCCTGTTCTACAAAGCATCCCTGAAGAGAGATTAGTTTAACTTTGTCTGTGAATTATTATCTCTTCTTGTAACATCATGTTATCCAAAGTATCTGTCATTTCTCTCTGTAGTGCAGAGAGTTTTGAAAACATTTTCACCATCACTATTGTTCTAGTTCTGATTATTGCTTAATGTGTAACTTGAGTCCTTTTTGCAACTCAAAAAGTGTAGGTAATGTACTGCTACAGGAAGAGTTTTATTTTTATAGTAAAAGTTTTTATAGTATGAATAAGCTAGAAAATGTATAAATAATTATGTCAATCTATTTGCCTAAATAGAATGTATATATGGCAGATGTGGATCATATTTGCATTTATAGTTAAGATTATTTACTGTTGTTAATTTAATGCAGACAAAAAATGATTGCAAAAAAAAATGATGATTGCAAGAAACAATGATTTCTAGTCCTAACTGTGTCTTTCCTCATTAGTCTTCTTTCTTTCTTATACTCATTCTTCTTGCTTTGGTTTTCTCCCTGTTCCTCCATCAATATGAACTTTGTGCTATTTATTTAAAGAGAAAATTAGTTTTAATTATAGAAAAAGGTAAGTCATATATTAAAGTGGCAAATTATGAATTCAGTTTTTATAAGCAGAATGTAATGAGATAGGTACTGTTTGTTTGTGCCACAGTTTCATTTCAGCCATAAATAATTAAAAACTCTTAGTTCAAATACAGATACTTTGAAAAACTCTTAAAATGGTAAATAAAGAAGAAAAACTTAATAAATGCCTAATAGAAAAAAAAACCATCAATTTCTTATATTAAGGACTAGAGAAAGAGAGTGTAATATAGTTGAATACATAAAGTTTAAGTTCTACAGTTTATACCGATTAAATTGAAACAATCTGAGGTGAGATAATTTATATGTTCTGTATTTCTTATTATTCGACCCTTTAATGTTTGAAGTTAATGATAGCTTCTGCAAGCAAATTCATAGTTACGTTATAGGAAGTCCTGTTATCTCTCAAATTAGTTGTGGAAACTTAGTGACACGACAACCTTTGTTTTTGTTAAATTCTTTGTAGGAATATTGTACGATGATGATGGGTTGTGCATGCATGGTGTGGAGAGCATGTTCATTAATTTGTTTTCTGAGGTGGTGTCATTCCTTTGTTTCTGACATGGTATGATTTGGTGCACTCTCTCTTTAAAAATAAAATATTTGTGCAGACAAGATTTGACCAAGTTTTTATCAAAATGTTAACAGAATTCAAGGATTGGTATCGAATGAGCTATAATGGTGAAGACTGCTTATGGTTCCAGGAATCAACAAACATGCAATATATAAGAACATTCACCTTCCTATCTTGGGTCGATCAACCAACTCCATGTTCTGTTTTTCTCAGTCATGTACAAAGTAAAATGAACCATTCATTTTGAACTTTAAAACGATCCAATGGGGTTGAAACAAAGAGAAATGATTGTCTTTTTTCTAGGTCGGTCGGTCTACCTTTCCTTCCTCCTTCCTGAAATGGTTTTCGTGTCTTTCTTTCGCTCTCTTACTTCTCGTCTTGTGATGTACCTTATTCTTGAAGTATGTGTCTACATACATGATCATTATGGACTTTGTGTTATTAAACTAGATTAGAGTTTTGGATCGTGATTACGAGTGTATTACTAGTTAATCTTCTATTCAGACATAACGGATTCAATTGTGTCAGTCGACCTTAACCGAATGATGAGTTTCCAGTCGTACCACTACAAATTTATTGTAAAAAGTAAAAGTAAAAATAAAATAGCATAAATACCAATTTCTAATCAGGTAAGAGTATAAAGTGCATGCATTGTTTATTCCATAAGCTTAGCTCCAAAAGGGTAGTTAACTTTGTCTGTCTTCTTATGTGCTTCCTCTCTTTTTTTTCATAGAAGTTATTTCTTTTTCCGGCCAAAGACCTGTTGTTTTGTTATTATAAATTGAGGAAGAAAGACACAAGAAACAACTAGGATTTGTTTTTTGTCCTTTTACTTCCAAACACAACATTGTCATGTGCTGAGGAAAACAAAATGACTAAAATCAAATCTGTCTATTTACAAACACAATCCATAATGGTAGCCGGAGAGGCACATGCAAGACACATAATACAACTGAAAAACTGATCCTAACAACAAATGAATACATTAAGAAAGCCCTTCATGTCGATGAGTTCTAGGCCAATGAATATGCCTGAAATTCCATGTGGCAAAGTTCCAATGGAGGAATCAGAAACAATGAAATGAGAATACATTAACTTTAGGACATTCCAACGCTTCTTGTGCAAAGGCATCGCCGTTCTTGGCTTTTCTGTGAACCAAACAAACACCTCACAATAACTTTAGCTCTTTGATGGAAAAGACATAACCGGAATAACGGTTTCTGAAACAGCCCAGAAGGGGAAAGTAGAAACTTTCTTGCAGAGGAAGAAATCAAGCATGGTGGGTAGCCCAAAGAAAGTGTCACCATCAACAAGAAGCCCAAAGAAAAGCTCAAGAACTCTGCAAGATCTCTTTGTGCAGGAAAGTCCTCACTTCACCATCACATCTTCTTCCCCCACTTCAGGAAATGAAGAACTTCTCTCCACAATTTCTTACTGCACATTTGTCTTCACCTTCACTGACCCTTCAGAATCTCCTGCACAAAGAGACTCAAAGAGGCTTCAGCTCACAAGACTCGTCTCTATATTGAAGTCTTCAAAGAAAGCAGTGCATGGAAAAGTTCTGGTGGCTCTGGTGACCATGATATCTGCCAACCTCTTCAGGCCACTCCCTCCACCTTCCAGCCCCTCTGCAATCACAGATTTGCCCGAAGAAGATGACCCCATCTCTGTATTTTCTCCTCTGTGGTCACATCTCCAAATAGTATACGAGATTCTTCTCAAGCTTGTTAACAGCACAGAGCAAAAGATGCTGAGAGAGTGCATGGATCACTCTTTCCTCCGCAACCTGCTAGCACTGTTCCAGTCAGAAGATCCAAGGGAGCGTGAGACTTTGAAAAATGTGTACCACAAGATGTATTCCAAGTTCATATGTGATCGTTCCTTGATGAGGAAATCGATGACAGAGGTGCTCTTGAACTACGTTTTTGAGACAGAGAAGCATCCGGGTATTGCAGAGTTGCTTGAGATATGGGGAACCATAATCAATGGGTTTACAGTGCCACTGAAGGAAGAGCACAAGCTGTTCCTGATGAGAGTGTTGATTCCTCTGCACAAAACGAAAGGGATGCAAGTGTACCACAGGCAATTGGCCTATTGCGTGTCACAGTTTGTGCAGAAGGAGCCTATGCTTGGAGGGGTTGTTGTGAGAGGGATTTTGAGGTATTGGCCTGTCACAAACTGTCAAAAAGAAATTTTGCTAATTGGGGAGTTGGAAGATCTTGTTGAGAATTTAGACCCTGACCAGTATCGGAAGTTGGCCTTGCCCTTGTGTACCCAGATTACCAAATGCATAAACAGTTGGAATTCCCAGGTACATCTCTTACTTGGTTCTTAAATCCAATATCTAGTACAATGTTCTTGGTTCTTAAGTATGTTGAAATTTATTGAAAACTATAAAATGATAGTAGACTATGAGGCTCGGATATTTCCTTTTAAATGGTTTGTCTATGTCAGACATATGTATCATGAAGTGTTCAATTTAAAAAATATTTGTTAAATTCCTGATAATTCTAGCACGATTCTAACGCAATTTTAAAAAGAATAAATACATTAATTATCTAAAAATTCAAACTTATTGTATAAATTTTTATTATGAATATAAAAAGGAAAATGATAGTTTGACAACTCTTGGATTTGTATACAACCCTTGATGTGATAGGTTTAGAAATAAATATATATATATATAAAAGATAAAATTGTAATTAATTAAATGATATGAAAAAAAAATATTAAAATAATAGTATTAGGAGTTGTAACATGGTTGTATAAAAAATTGGAGTTGTCAATATATCATTACTCTTATAAAAATAAGAAACAAATTACTTTGAACAGCCATGAAAAAACATTTTTTTACTAAAAGAATCTGAAATATACTTGTGCACATAAATTTGTATTCTCAATTTATATAATTCATAATTATATAATATATAGATCTATATCTCCGTGTCTTACATTATTTTAATTGTGTTAGGTAGCGGAGCGTGCACTGTATGTGTGGAACAATGAGCAGTTCGTGAAAATGGCACTGATAGGAACAGTGGAAGTGTTTAATGTGATTGTAGAAGGCATGGAAAAGAACCTGAAGTGGCATTGGAGCAAGAGCGTTAGGCAACTAACAGAAAGTGTTAAGGTGATGCTGGAAGAAATGGACCCAGATCTGTATTCCAAGGGTCTCATGGACATGGAAGCTAAAGAATCAATGGCACATCAAGAAGATATCAAAAGAAAAAAGAGATGGGAAAGAATAGAATTGGAAGCTGCCAAGAATCAGTTTCTCAACCCACAACGTTATATACGAGTCTCCTACTGAACATTAATGCATGCACATTTGTGCTGCCATTGGTAATGCTAACTTTTCTTGGGTAAACAAATAATTGCAGGAGCAAAATTGTTTAGAAGTTGCTTAGTTGTAACAATGCCTAATATGAATACTTCAAACCAGAATTTGGCACCTGTGGTTTGAGATATTCAATGGAATCAAATAACAATTAAAAGCCTCCAAAATATAGAGAAACAGGGACATACTAAAACCAGATGAAGAGCTGAGTAGACTAGCACCTAATATATTTCTAGTGTATACTATAGAAAAATCTTGCTTGCGCCTAACAAATAAAATTATTTCTTTATCCAAACTATTTGAAATTGTTCTCAAACTACAACTATAAAATTGTTGACAAACTAGATAGTTATGCCAAACATGAGAACATGTTACCGTAGAGGCATCGACGGTATAAGAAAATAATGTCCAAATTTTTGCTTAGGGATGAAAGCATAAAAAGAAAGAGAGAGATGCATACACAAGTTTAAATAATTATTGTCTCAATCAAAATTTAAATGATGTGCTGCCTAACGCAAAACCGTTGAAATCGGTTTTCTTGTTATACAGCTTACAAACGATTTAACAAACTAATACTCTGGAAACTACGAATCAGATGATATCCCCCTCCCCTCCCTCTCTGGTGGTACAAAACTGTGTAACCAATACACAACCTATGAACTTAAACTATAGATATTGGAAAACTGTGGCGACGAGCACAAGGGTGGAATAAAACTCCTAGCCTTTAATTAAGGCTTTAACTATAAAGACAACAAAGAATCAAGCATTTCTAAAGGTTGAAAGTCATTCCCCTGTACATTTTCCATGGGAAACTCCATCAAATCAGATCTCGAAGGCTTCTGGAACTGCTTGTAATCATCAAGCTCAAACGAATTGTACAAGTGTCTGGAAACTTGGACTGAGACTAAGCTCCTGCTTCATATGAATCCGGACTCCAATATTGCTTTTCAACACACAAAATGACCAACAAGGTCAATGCAGCAGATACACTCACACAAACTATACTTGATATTTTGAAAGCTTTTCTTTTACTGGAGGTTCCAAAGCAGACATACACTGATCCCACGCTCCATTGCGAAGCATCTACAGCATAAACATGAGATTGTAGTCTCATTATCATGAGCAGGGTATTACAGCAATAACTTCAACATAACATTACCCAAAAGGTAGATGTGTGCCTTAAAGAGAAGCAACACTAACCTGTTTATACCCATGCAAGACCTGGCAGACTTCATTGTGTAAATCTTCACTCCTTATTTCCTGTAGACGTTAATAAAAGCAGTTACATTACAAAATCCTTAAAGCACTTTTTAACTTTAAGATGACCATACTGACGGCTAAACATACATGCCAACTTGCAATGGCTTTGCACATGTAAACAAGCGAGCTTAGAGCTCCAGAAGGATTAGCTTTGACCTGAAAGCAAGTGTAAAACACCAATTACTTTACAAGGCTACATCTAAAATTTTAGTGCGAATAGGAGACTACCATAGCGCATAGGCCTCTGAAAGCATCCTCTTTCTCGACATCATCTCGTATCCTGCAAAAAAATCATCAAGAGAATTAGTATACAAGGTAACCTACAATGAAAAAGTGTTCATCTAAAATCATGTTCAATTTGTAAAATGAGGATGTTGAGATAATGATTACTCTCCTTTATGCATGGATTTCAAATATTTAAATACAGGATTGCAGGATACATTGACTATTCGAAGTTCTCGGACAAGCATTATCTAACACCTTCATTGTAATACTGGACATTAAGCTCTTAAAGCTAGAAAATGCCTTGAACACAATCAGGTGATTTTGTGTCCTCAATACCATATACTCCCAAGGAATTGTCAATTGTTAACACGTTAAATGGGCATCCTTAGTATAAGAATTTGACAGTAAAATAATTACCACAGTATCAGGTTTATGATGGGGCTCTCTTACCATCCTGACTTTTGGAAAAACACTGTATGCATATGTTTGTATTTATTTTTGTTGTGTCGGAATAGAAACATAGTAAGCAGAAGAGATTTTACAAAAAAAAGTTATTACAATTTCAAAGGGAAAAGTGAATTGCACATAATAGGGAGATTGCTCCAATTTGTTTACTTTTTTAATTTGTTATTAAAGTCAACATCAATATGCATCTCAACTGCTTTTTAGACCACTCATCAGATCTTCTCCATCTATCTTTTTTTGAAAGAAAAATATTCATCTCCAATCTCAGCCACCAACCTCTCAAACCGAACTGATCACACTGCCAAGGGAACAGTACTATAATCAATTTCTCAACTTTGTTGAATACACTATGTTTTGAATCCCTCAAGCCCTTCCTAAACATCTAAGATGAAAGGGTAAAACAATAAAAGAGCCACAAACTTCTATAATGAGTAGTAATTTATTCACGATTTATCGTGCACCAAAAGTTGCAAAAGCACATTTGATTTTGAAAACATTTTTAAATGCAGCAACACAAGAGAATCGGAGATATTTGTTATGTGCTACTGTGAAGCTCAGTACTATAACATACATTGACAAAGCAGTGCACCAAGATTGCATGAAATGCTCCATATGTGGTGATACAAGCTCTGGACAGACCCACGCAAGCCTCCCCAGTGTTATTGCACTATTCTCTATAAGTGACTTATTGAGTCCCTATAAACAGCAAACACAATCAGCAACTAAACATGATCAAAATTATAATTGAAGAACGTAAAATGATAGTGACCTCTGCGTGCTGAAGAATGGGAACCAGGCATGAAATTACAGTCAAGACAACAGGAGAAATTTCTTGACGAACCTGATATTCAATAGACTGATTTTGTATCAAATAAATAAAATGTGACATGGTGTAGTTAATGTCAGAAGATATTCACATTAATAACAATATCAGAAACATGAAAAGCAATGAGGGAAGAAGAACCTTCAAACACAAACAGAAACATGAATGAATCAATATACAAAGCTGTAGAATACTACAAGAATATTGGAAAAATTATCTGTCAAGAACCTACAACATAAGTCTCATCATCACAACTAAAGAATGTTTGTGTTATGAGATGATTTTATCCACCACAACTGACCTGCAATTTTGATGGGTTTATTTATTTAACCTGAACCCAGCCCAATCAAAAAACCCAATAATGAGACAAGTTTGGCTTATCACAACCACAAGACAAAAGTTAATGTGTATTTTATAGTATTTTATAAAATTAAGTAATCCACACGACAAAAGTTAAAAGTCGTTACTTGTTGTAGCCTGATTATATTTGTCTTAGTTGGGTCTAGTTAGTTGCTTTTAGTTTTCACAACCAGTGTAGCCTATTGGCGTTCAATGGGGACAGCTGTCTCCGTCTGAGCCTGTAAATAGTAGTGCTATTAACAAAGGTCATTCAATAATGAAAATATATACAGATTCACAGATCTACTCAGATCACTTCCTATTCTCATTTCCTGCAGTTTTTATCATTTTCTCTTCCAATAAAAAAACTTATAATGTTTTCTAGAGCTTGAATTTTACCAGAGCTATGGACTCACAGTCCAATCATGTTCCAAACAACCAGGTGGTCCTCACCTCCAACTTCTTCTGTTCAAATGTTATTCTCAGTTTCCTTTCGATTGGATGAGAAAAACTCTCATCTGAAACAGCACGTTGAAGCTGTTATTAAAGGGCGTTATGTTCATCACCATGTGATCAAAACCAGTTTCTAAATAAAAGTGACAGAGAAGGCTTCTCTACTGTGTCAATATACATCATTTTTAGTATATGGCTATCATTTAACAATCACGGTATTCATTACAGTTTAGGGTTTAGGGTTTAATCAAGACAATTTAGAACTATATCATTCAAACCAAATGTCAATGCCAATTAGATTCTATTTTGCATGTTTTTCTATCATTTTATCAGAAAGCAGCATTAAAATGGTATACCTTAACTGCTAATTCTCCAATTGCCCAGCATGCATTATTTGCTACTGAAATGGCCTCCTTTACCTTAGAAATCTCCTGCACACCAGACACTATTAGAATAAAATGGCCAAACAAATGCAACCTATGGACAAATTTGTATCAGGCACACACATACCAGCTGTTTGGCAGCAGCCTCAAGAAATTCAGACAAACGAGGGTGCAAATGGACCGGGCACACCTAGCCAAATTACAATTGTTAGAATCCCATCGACTAAGATACAGTCCAAAGAACAATCCCTGCTACCCCACAATGTAAAATTAAAATATTTGGGCATAGACCCAAACTTACTTCCACCCAATCCCCTCCTTAACCAACCCCGAATAAAAAAATTAAACTAACAACTTCAAAAAGTAAATTTACTTCCAAAATACAACAGGACAAGGAAGAGCTTATGGCTAAGCAGGCTTCAGTATAATGTATGAAGGTACACATTCAACTTACTCGTGCCAGGTCTCCAAGTAAGGCAAAAGCACTTTGTCGAACATCAGAAGCATCATCCACACAACAATGCAGAAGTAGATCTCTCAGAGAACATTGTGCAACCTGCAAAATAGTGTATATCAAGATAATCTCAAAAACACTCATACAAAGGGAACTTTAGAAGACAGAATAGCTATCAATTCCAAGTCTTACATACAAAGAGGAAGAACAGGTTTTTCAGAAGCAAGGTACAATAAAAGGACTTAGTTTTATCATTGATTTCTGCTAAAGAAGTAGGTCTTGTACAGAAAAGATAATATCATGCTAGAAATCAAAGAAACAATCTAGTGTTGCTGCCTCCAGTTTGTAGAAGAAACCACCAGCATGAATCACGAATGTTTAAAAAGGTAAAGTTTATGGTCATATTGATGTTCTTTAGATAATCCAGAAACCCTACTTCTGGCCCCAAAAAATATTAACTCTTTAATTAGAGAAAACGGATCAAAATATTGCACATATATGAAATAATATATTAATAGATCTTTCTAATGATGCAAAAGCCCAATCAATTAAAACGAAGACAATATTTACAAAATAACAAGCATGTTTCTGAATACAAAACGACATATTTTACACAAGTAAAAAAGGTGGAGTAACAGAAAACCATAGAACTGTTTCAGTATTAAAATTTACAGAAACAGTTTAACAAGTACTGCACTTGATATGAATAAGAATATTAATGAGAGAATTGCACCATGTTTTAAGATAAAAAAAAAGCTCCCATTTTGTAAATTAATGCAAGCTATTTCAAGAAACACATCCAAGAAGATGAGAAATAATTAGCTAACAGATAAGTATCATCCATATCTAGAAAATACGAGTTTAGGATGAGTACCAAACTCTCTACTCCACTGCCAAGACCCTCTGCTAGTCCAGAAAGCAAATCAAGAGAACACACAATGAACTCCTTGTCATACTGAACCCCAGTTGTAGAATCAGCCTGAAATAAAATGACATTCAACTTGTTGGAAGATAAAATAAACTTCAAAATCAAAACTTATTGGTAATTAGTTATACAGTAGTTTGTTGGACAGATCATAAATAAAGGTGGTCAATGAAATGCATCTTTTAGAATCAAACAGCATATGCAGACATAT
Source organism: Phaseolus vulgaris (assembly GCF_051622355.1). Lineage (NCBI taxonomy): Eukaryota > Viridiplantae > Streptophyta > Magnoliopsida > Fabales > Fabaceae > Phaseolus > Phaseolus vulgaris. The sequence continues at coordinate 1,573,876 of NC_143504.1, forward strand.
TAATTTGATAACAGACACGGGTATAGACCATAATAATAACATTTTGACACTTTTTCAACTTTAGATGTAAATTGGATACCTGTCAACATATATAGCATGCTAGAGGCACTTGACTGCTCAATAAAAGAAAAATATTCAGAAGAGATAACAGCACCCTCTAAGTAGTGTTCATTCGATTAGTTCACACCGCTAGAATATCATGTAATATCAAAATATCATATCCAAGAACAATTTAGATTTTATCCTATAAAATATTTCTTCATAGTAGTTTCCCTATTTTGGCAGTTCACATGCTTCATGATATCTTATGATTTGTAGTTACCTTATTTAGTTTAGGGTTTAGGGCATAACACTGTAGGTTTGATATATGGTGCATAAATATATAGTGCAAACTAGATATTAAAAGATCTTTGAGCAAAAGTAACCAGAACCTTAGCAAATTGTTGGGTCTGGATTATATTTATGCACCTCCTAAATACAGGTTCAGCAAATTGAGTGAAACCAGTACCCAGAGCCTGCATCAATTGAACACCACATCAGGAGCAAGAAAAAAAAACGGAACAAAATTTTCAAATTATATTAATAGTTTCCCAAACCCATGCATTTATTAACATGAGAATCAGAATGAAACCAACTTCCAACTGCCAGCATACTAATACATGATTAGAAACTTCCTTTGGAATTAAATTTGACGTAGAATTCTTAGCAACATAAATAAAATCCCCTAAGACGTATCAAATTTGCATGCAACCTTTTAGGCAGTTTAAAAATAAGATGCGCTTTAGCTATTTCAAATGAAATCAAATTTTCAACATGCACAGACAAGTGCCTTCTGCATTGTTCCTGTGCCAATACTGTCAAGAGGATATACTGCACATTGCAAGATCAACAGCTTCAACCCTTCAATTAGTTATGGTGAAATTATTTGTTGACACATGAGAAGTAGGAATCTGTTGTCAAAGAACAACCTACGGTTTACAATTCTACCAGCAAACTAATTCAAAGTTCAAACATGCATATTCATAATAAATGTTATGAACAGTAAATGACAACAAAACCAGAAACACTTTTTTAATGCATAAGATGGTGGGAAAAACAGATATCCGTACATGTGCTATAGATGTAAAGCATTCCAGGAGTGGAAAAAGATCTTTGTCTGAATTTGAAAGTTGCTGCCACTTCTCAATTAATGGTGGCATTAGAATGTCAAGATAAACAGGCTGCAAAGCAAGGAGATATACAGTAAATAAAGAAATGTCTTTTGAAGCAAAAGGGAGAGAATATCAGTAGTTTGAGTAAGAATGTTGATTGTCCCTCCATGGAATGGATTACTGCTAAAAATTAGCATACCTGATTCAACTCTCCTCCAACAGCTTCAGCTAGAGTTCCAATTGCATCATATACAATTCTGAGGTTTCGCCGCTGCAATTTAGGACAAAAGACTACAGTGAACGATGTCTAAGCATACAGGTAATGATAAGATATGAAGAAAAATATAGAGCTAGTGTTCGTCCAAACATGAGTCATTGCACAAGAAACAACACGAAAATCATGTATTAACTATTATTAAGGTCAGGAAATCACTTGATATTTCCCAAATGCTGTCAGCAGATGCTTCAGTATAATTTCCAAGCGTGGTGCCAACTCTTCAGCAGCCTCCTATTATATGTTTTGTAAACCAAATTTGAGACTTGTATAAATTGAAAATATATGAAGTAATTTGATCAATTCATTAAGGGTAAATGGACAGAAATTGTATTCAGAACCTCTTCCAGGGTTGCAAAAGCTGAACAAGCAGCCTCTTGTACCCGCTTATTGTCATCCAAAATTCTTCGTAGAAGCCCCATAAGAACATTATCAAATTGTTCATAGCCTTTAGGATGTCCAATACCCTAAAACAGACAAATTCAAACTCAAACAAAATTATACAGTAAATTGCTCTGTAACCTTGCATGGCTAAACTTAAATATCAGTTCATTTAGATGTTGTATATAATATTCACTTGTTGTTTTGTCACTTTACAATTATCTGGAAACATACGATATTCCAATCGACCAAGATCCTTTGAGACTGATGCAAGATTTGGCATATCTACAAACTCCTTATATTATAACATTTTAAGTTCAAACTTGAATATTGAATACACAAATATAAAAGTGATAGAGCATATTAAAATAATTAGTTATAATCATATCAGGAAAGAGAATGTAACATATTAATATCGATTGGGAATATATAAATAGTGATAAGATATTGAGACATAAATTTAATGATTAGGAATTTGATAGTAATTGGTATTTAGGATTGGAATAACTTTCTCCAAGTGATCAAAACCTTCAGAAGTACATAAAGTTATACAACTGTCCAGCTGTGCAATAGCAGAAGAGGAACAAAGTGCTTGTATACCTGAACAATAAATTTGCTAAAACGAGATAGTGTCCAGCACGAAATACTTCGTATCAGAGGAAACTTATCATCAAGAAGCGGGATAAGAAAGGCCACAATCTAGAAATGAAGAACACAGCATTGTCCAAAATTCAGAATTAGTAAGAAGTAATGGCCACATAAAAGAATAAAAAAAATCTGACAAATTTGTAAGCATAAAAAATCAATAAAGCAGATCATAAAACAAGACTCGGTAAAATAAGAGTCAGAGATTGACAGATTAACTAAATGTTGTCAAAGACATATTTTTCTTCTTTTAAAATCAATAATAATAATAATAATAATGTTGTCAAAATTAAGATCCTACTAAGGACCCAAAGAGGTGTTGAAAGATCTTAAAATGTTGGAATGTAAGACTGTAACAAGTATATAGGATCTTACCAAAATGTATATTATATTAATACACACACAAAACAAACACATACAAAAAGGGGGGAAACTATAAATAAAAACATTAAAGCAAACCTAAAACTAATGTTTCATAACCATAACTCCAAAACTAAAAACTAGCATTCATTTGACTGTGACAACATTCTTCTTCTTTTAGTATCAATAATGTTGTCAAGATTGAGGAGTTGCAAGATCTTAATCGTAGAAATGAAGAATGGTAACATGGATTATAAGATCCAATCAAAATGTAAACTATACTAATATATACACACATAGAAAAAAGAGGGGAACTATAAACGAGAACATTGAAGCAAACATAAAAACTATCGTTCCATAACCACAACATCCAAGAGAGGGACACGCAAGATGGGGAAAAACACTTCAAAACAGATATTTGATACTTCTTTATTTAATCCTATGATTTGAGTTTTCTCAGATAATAAATAAACAGAAATGTGACAGTTACTAATTTTTGGTTTAGTGCCAAAATCTCAAGTCAACTCACTCGTATGATTCCATCACAATCTTATCAATTTATTATTTCAGGTCTGATCCAGATCAGGAAAGGGAAAAAAGATAGTAAGACCATGCGAACTTACGATCTAGATAGCAATTTTAACAACATTGAGCATGAATTGCAAATTACAAGTCATCCACAAAGTATCACAATTATCTGACAGTGATTGAATAATTGAACATAAGAAAGAATAGATCAACAAAAGGGGAAAAAGGAAAGATTGCACTATGTAATTTATAAAGCTTGAATGATTCGAGAAGTTATCATATTTTTTGGAAACAAGATATTGTGTAGCTAGAGAAGCAATACACAAACATGCACAGACCAATGGGGTTTTAGGTACAAAAGGGAGTGAATAGAAAGAAATATGCTTTGAATAACATTTTCTAGTGTTCTATGATGTATTACAATAAGATGAACTGCAATGTACGTAAAACATTGGGTGCTAACCATTATTTACACTAATGTTGATCCTAACAATAATAAAGAAGCAAATTATGAGATATTAGGAAATATGGAAACTAACCATAACTGATAATATTTAGTATACAATTAGATAATATTGGATATTCTGAATAACTCTAAAATACAATATTGATATTAATGAGATATTCAAACACACACATGCATACATTAAGTTATAAAATCATTCAAGCATACATTAAGTTATAAAATCATTCAAGCATACATTAAACAAAGCTAAACAATTTTTCCTTCAATAAAACCATCTGCTTTTGGATTGCGTAATCAGAACCAAAAAATAGAAAATACCTCCAGCAGATGAGGATAAAGACCATTGATGCAACCTTCACCTATGGCACCAAGGGCCAACACGGCAGCTTCCCGGTCTTTCCAAGCATCATCCCCACCAGCAGACAACTTAGCCTGCACACATTCTCATAAGCTTTAGTATATCCACACCAAAAAAAATATGGCTTGTGGAGAAATTAGCATCATAATAGTTGATGTTTGACATATATACACCTATGTTTCACCCACTATCATTATGCCTGGTCTGCCTTTAATTAATAGAGCACTAGTTTGACTGTTACTCATTCTTAGCAACTGTGATATAGAAAATTATCATAAGAAGTGTGAATCACCTCAACAATAGGCATAAGTGTTGGAAGAATCGCATCTCCAAACACATTTGAAAGAATATCAAGGGCGGCTGCACTGCATTTCCGCAAATTCCATGTGTTGACAACATCATCATCCTGTAAATATAAAAAATAAAAAATTGTGACTTTAAATTGCAAAGCAATTTTTTAACAGCTCATCTTTCAAAAGCTACATAAGCCCTATTAAATAAGGGAAATAAGATTAATCAAATAATAAGAATACGAAAACAATAGAGCTAGTACAACATACGTCATCTTCTACTTCATCAGATCCATGAAATCTTGACGCATGAAATCGAGGCTTAAGATCCTATGGTGAAAAACAAATAAAATTAGAAATGTGATGGTCATAAACAAAAAAAAACCCAGTAAGTCAATTAATAAGCAACCACACCTGATCTCGATCAGGTTGAGATCCATCTTCCTGGAAAAAAAAAAACATTCAAACAAATGAAGTCACAAACAAGAATTAGTTGCAATCCACCTATAAACACTAATCAATCCAAAAGCAAACCTCAGCTTCAATAAGTGATTCGTCATCATCAGCATAAGCCATGTTTGACAACAATATCTACATGGATGCAACAAATGAACTTCAAATTTCAATATTACATAGGAAAACAGTTATAAAAGAAAAATGTGTATAATTTGATTTACTGGAATAAGACGAGGCAAGAATTCTCTTAAGTTTTCAGGTGGTAGTTGAGCATCACAATAAGCAGACCTGCAACAACAAAATTTAAAAAATAAAATATGCAAAATAGCAAAAGCTCCCAGGATTTCAGAAAGATAAAATATTGGTAAAGTTTGAAATTTTAAATAAGCTTAAAAGGGAAAATAGCATCACTACATAATAGATTCATCGAACTCTTATTTGCATCGGCATGCTGATTTTAGAAACAATAAATTGATTATGCATATGCCATCTTAGTATCCAACGACAGAAAACATACATTGCTAGACAACAGTATGACTTGAACTAGCATGTCTCAAATTAGAATACATTACAACCACCTGAAACCCCTCCTCCCAGTGACGAAAAAAAAAGCAAGTAACACAATAAAACAAAATACACATAAATAAGTTTATTATTTTGGTTGTGATTCATAACAACACCTAGAACTACATGAACTCCAGCTACTAGTTGTATCATTAAGAAAATAACATGGCAAACATATATAGTACCAAAATTCACAGGCTTCGAGGGCTACTTCTTCATCTGTGTCCTTGTTGACTTGTAACATGTATTCAATCACATTCCTTAAATGTGGCTGCAGTGAATTGATAATTGCATTAGGAAAGAGAGAGCAGATAGAAATAACATTAATTTTAAAGAAAGTAAATAGGCAAGACACTTGGTGCTTGCTTGTTTGACTAGTTGGAAAATTAAAAATGCATAAATAATAAAATCATGATAAGTATATAAAACAATGTAATATGTTCTGATTTTATGATTTCTAAATGAATTCTACTTGCTCAAAGAAGTAAACAACTGGATATAGTGTGATAGAATGAATACAATAGATAAACCACCGCAATGTGAAAAATCCCGAAAATATAAGAACATTCAATTAACTTGAAAAACTCCAATGAACCAGAACAAGAAGCTCACCTCCAAGAAAGATGGACGGACTTCAATAAGCTGAACAAATGCCGCGCAAACCTGGTTATGAATAGCAACTAGGATGGTTTCAATTGATTCCAACATTAATAAAAAAATAGTAATTACCAAATTTGAGCTAAAAACAGTTAATCAATTTTCTTGCACAAACTATCAGAAATTACAAGAAAACACAAACAGGGTATAGCTTTGACTTGTAGAGGTCATCAAAATAATTCATGTATAAAGATAGAATACAAAGTGAACAGAAGGCAGGGTCAATGGACCGAAGCCTTCAACTACTAGCAATTCAAACCAGCAGCTGGATTTGGAAAAGGATCATATTGAGTAATTCAGTAATGAAGTAATAATGAAAAACACTTTATTCGAGTTACATCCACGTGCATATAAAACATTAAGAACTCACCAACTTCCGCACTTCAGCAGAAGGATCATTTGAGAGGACAAACAGACCTTGAAGATATTGATCCATGGATACATATAGAGCCTTTGCAAAACAATTAAGACTATTATTATTAATTCCAAACTTCAGTAGTTCTTTAATAACCAGATAACTAAGAAACTATACACTTACAGAAGGCATTAACATAATGTATTGATTTACAGAACCTAGTGATAGCTTTCTCAATGAAGCATGAGGAGATTGGAAAAACTGAAACAAAAACAAAAAATAAGAATAAACAGCTGGAGGATAGTATAATAAGAGGTGAAAGAGACAATTATAAAAAGGAAATACTGATGTTACCCGAAATAATCTAGGAAGAAATATGTTAATAGGGCGTTCTGCTAAACCCGGTACATCAGAATCAAGATATTGAGGAATATCTTCACAAATCTTCATGCGCAGTGAAAAATGAAATGTTAAAAAGGTACTACTAGAAACAAATGCTATGAATATATTAAGAATCAGTTGACAAGACTGTAATATAAACAGGGATTATTAATGAAACAGGAAACAGTACAAGAGACATATATCAATTGCATAAAAAAAAAATCAGGGGGGACATACTAAGCACACTATGTCTTTAATTTCAGTTGTTACTTTCAATTTTTTCCAGTCATTATTATAACCAAGTGTAAATAGATAAAATAGAGGGAGAAATACACGGAATTTAGCATACTTCAAACCACGTTTCTAATGTCATTAACATTGCAATGCAATAAGTCAACCAATGCTAAAACCCCAATCCATATAAACTCAAATCCCCATCTATATGGACACATCTACCACACTCTACCACTTAATGCTTTCATATTCTCCACTGCCCCTCCCCCAAAAAAAACATCCCACAGAAGCTACCGAGAAGTTCACGTGGTGGGTCCAAACACATTCATGTATCCACAAATGCAATAAAAATATGGCACTTGTTATCTTATTTATCTTCTTTATAGATGTGTGTTTATTTTCTTGTGACGAAAACATGGTGGGAAGCACTCTACTACAAATTAATACAGTAGCTGCATTTTTTTCTATCCAACAGTTAATGACCCAACCATTCAATTACTGTTTGATAAAAATCCGATCACAGCAATTGGTATTGTGCGAGGGTCCATGCTTATGTGTAACTTGCTTTGATTAAAATAATTTTGTTGACATCTCTCCAAGGAAGATTCCTAAGAATCCTCCTTACCTCTGTTTCTATTCTTACATTATAATAAAAATTCTTCTTTATAAAATAAATCTTGCCTCTTTCTCTACAAGGATCTCAGTAGCACCAATTCATATAATGCAAGTATTTGCATTTTCTTTGAAGATTCTATTTTAGCCAGAATTATAATTTAAGAATATTATATTGAATCTAAAATGGAAAACCAACCTTGGATAATGCATCCATTGCACCTTCCATGTGATTTAGATCGTTGCTGTCCAAGCAATTTACGAGGGCTTGCAACAATTCAGGCCACCCAACAACTCCTCCTATTTCAACAACAACACTAATAATAGTTCCTGTTGTAGACCTTATGTGCTTATCCGCTGCACCAAGACAAGGCAGCAACTCCGATTTCACATACTGTTGGTAGGCAGGCTGCATAGATTTATAAGCATTTCTGAGGTTATTCTTCAGGTATAACCCTGCAGCCTGACGAATTTCCACTGATTTTCCCTGGTCAATTGAAAATCACCACAGCACCATTAATATCAATGCAACACCACTTGAACCACAACTGCCACACCATATGCAGTTTTATAAACAAATAAAGTCTTATCAAAAACATATCTCCAAGAACCACTTGAAACAGTTCCAAAACATCAGACAGACTAACCTTTTTAGATGTGATTCCAGACACACTGATAGTATTTTGTTTCGCATTTAAAAGCATGACGCACGTAACAAACACAAGTCAAACTATACAAAGTTGCTTCACTGTTAAAGTAGAAAATCGATGCGAATTTCCAGAAAACTTGACAAAAAACCAAAACATACTACAACATATCTTAAAACAAGTTAAGCGACACTAAAAACAAAACAAGAGAGTCGAATAGTGTCATATCGTTAACCGATCAGTGCAGATTAACAAAGTTGCAGCAACAGACAAAAAAATAAAAAAAAACAAGAATAAAACTCGCCGGAGCATCACCTTCATCAAGTCCAGTAGATTTCACTCAGAACAATCAAATCAAGCAGAAACACACTACGACAAGAGCTCCACATCACGCAGACTTAATCAAACCAAAACAACGCAAGGCGATCCTCACTCTTGCACATAGATACAAGCAAAGCACATACGAAAAGCCGCGTTTCGACGGAGCAGAGACAATAGCAGTAGAAAAGTGAAGCGGAGATAGGCGAAGGAATACCTCGGCACGGGAGAATATGAAGGCGAGGTAATTGTTGAAGTCAGGAAGGAGCGAGTAGCGCTGAAGGTGTTGCCAAATCTGAGCCTTATCGGCGGAAGAAGAATGCGAAATCTGCTGCTCGAGGAGGCCGCAGATCTCCTTGAAGCCTTGCTCCTGAGGCTGCCACGCTGGAGTCGTCGTCGTCGTCGCCGCCGCCGCCGCCATCGCCACCGGAATCCGCCCCCGCGAGAATTGAGTTCAATCGCAGAGAGAGGGGTTTTTGGAATATTTGTGTGCGCAACAGAAAGAGAGTGAGAAAGAGAACAACACCGCTTTTAAATGAAACGCAACAGCTTCAAGGTTCGCAAAACAATACAAATAACTTTTTGTTGTGCCAGCAAACAAACAACAACCCTCTCTCACTCCTCACTGTTCACAACCTCAATTATCCAACAAATAACACTGTTTCACCCGCTTGCGTTCCGTTTCCTTTAGGTTAGGCCTTCGCGTCGTTGGGCCATACCACAAAATTAAAATTAAAATATATCTGTATGGATACGTATAAATACGTACATAAAAAAAATACAAAATATGAAAACATGAATTTATATATTATATAATTATAAATTATATAAATTAATAATAAAATTTTACATTCATATATATATTTTAATTTTTTAACAAAAATATGTTTTTCATTGATAATTTATTTCATATTTTATAATTATAATAAATATTTATAAAATAAGTTTAAATTTTTTAAAAAGTTAATATATGTTTTTTTTTAAATTATGTTAAAATCATACTAAAATTATTAAAAATTCAATAAATACTTTTTTGAATTAGAAATTTTACTTATACATGTCGATACTCGTATCGGTGTTCGATACTCGTATCGGTGTTCGATACTCGTATCGATGTTTGATACGTGATACGTGATCATGTGTGAGTCTCGTAGATTAAAATTAACATTAAAATGAAACAAATTTGGAAAACAACAATTCAAAAATGATATTCAACTTGCCATCGTCGTTTTTTCACTTTATCCACCACTTATGGTAACATAGAAAATTTCTGGTTGGGACCAACCTATTATTATTTTACGTATTGTTTAGTGAAAATATATAAATATGTTATCATTATGCTATGTGTTTTTAACCCATACTTTTCAGATTTGGCTTGCTGTGTTGGGGGAAGCAATAAATTCAAGTATAATTAACCTTAATCACATTTGTGTCCTTAAACATACAGTTTTGTGTCCTTGTGTTTGTGGAAATATAAAATCAAATTAACTTTCCCACGGCTATGTTTGTTTGAAATAATAATAAAATAATCAGTTATTGTGATTCTGAACATGTTTTCATGAATTTATTTTAAAAATAGAAAAAAAAAAATTCTGTAACTTGAAATTGTTTATCGTGAAGACATGTGCACTTAAAAAATAATTTATTTTCTACTAAATATAGAAAATATGGGAAGAAAAACAAAACCACTATGTCAACTCCACTCTAGTCAAAGACATAAGGAGTTCTGTGATATTTATTATGCTTATTCTTATTAAAATAAAACTAAGGATATTTTTATAATTGAATGTATTATATAATTGTTTTTTTTTAAATATGTCAAATCAATTACATTTACTACAACTTTCACTGATTTACAAATTGGGCATAGAGAGAAAAAAAGTTTATCCATATCTTCAAAAGTAAGTGCTTTTTACCTGAACCAACTATTTATAAACATGTAAACTAACTCTTGGTTTATCAATGAGCTAAGCATAAGATTGGTTGTGTTACTCTCTTTCATTGTCAAAATAATAAAAAAATGGCTGTTTACTTTTGGGAGATGAACCAATATTATAAGTTATCTGAAAACCCAATGCATTAGTTTTATTTAGAAAGCTAAATCTGATCAGAATTTTCAAGAAAAATAAATAAAATCTCCATATGTGAATTTAACATTTTGCCCATTCATCACATCCACATGATGCTCAAATCCTCTCCCACCAATATCTTAGCATCATAAAAATGGCAATTTCTTTCTCCACCTCATAGTTTCTTCATCACCTTCATAAATATTTGAATTCCAAAACTAACCTTTTTTCAATTCCAAAATTATCCTTGAATAAAAGGTGCAAGATTTGTTTTTTTTTCTTCATTTTTGAACTCTAGAATTGAAGTCTAGAATTCAGAACATAATTTTGTATTTCAAATTTTAGAGTTTAAAAAGTATTTTTGAATTCAAAAAATATATTCCAATGTCATATTCCAAGTTTTATAATTTTATAGTTTATAAGGTATTTTATGAATTCGCAAATGCATTCTAAACTCTAAAATTCAGAAACAATTTTGTACTCAAAATTCTAGAGTTTAGAATATATGAATTCAAAAAAAAGGGAAGAGGGTGTCAATAAAAAAGATGAAAAAAATGGCAAAAATGTCATTTCAAGTGTTTTATGGGGGTGCAGGAAGAAAACGTGGAGGTAAAGGAAGAAATTGCCCACAAAGATGAGAGAATCACCTATAGTTTCAAGTAAGACAAGTTATCATAGTTAACCACTGTTAAGTCTAAGAAAGAAATTGTTTAGCCCACATTCACCATGCACTATATTTTTTAAAATCAGATTACTAATTAATCACGAGTAAAAAAATACTAATATCCCTTGCATTGGTTCGATGTCATTTGTATTATTATTATTAACGAAAACACAAACACAACACCTGTGTATCCGCATTTTTCTCTCTACCCAGATGATAAAAATTTGACATATATACATAAATAATTTTGAATGAGTCGAAATTAAAAATCAAAAAATAACATACAAAAGAAAATTGATAAATTCAATTAACCATTTTCTTCTTCCTCTTTGGTTTTAGTCTCTTTTCTTTTTCAATTTTTTTCTCTTCTAGTATTAGGATCAGAGAGTGTGATAATATTCATGTTGAGGTTAGGATAGACTAGATGGTAGATCCAAAATAATAATGACTTCCCAAAGAATTGAGTTGCTTGAAATGAAGTCAAGAAAGTAATTGAAAATGGAGATTATTTTATTTGATATGTGAGATTTGGTATGACAACGGTAAGAATATGCTCTATATCTTTCTGTTATTGCCTTAAAATAAAGAATTAAGGGAAGAGTAAGAGAGTTAGTTTGCATATAAAAATATATTCATTAATATTAATTTAAAAAATAAAAAAATATTTTTTTAAATAATTCATATGAAATGATAAAATACTATGTTGTACTTGTACTAATAAAATGAGATATTAAATAAGGGTAAAATCATAAAAAAAATTGTGGTTATAACAAAATACAAAACTATTATAAAGAAGAATCATCTTTACATATAAATGTAGACTATTAATATTATATAAATAATGTCATTGAATGAAGTAACTACCTGATTGGTTCACCCATGCGTGGCTGTACTTTTCAGTGGTTACTGGCCATTATCATCGAGTGGAGGAGCTAGCTCTGCACCTTTCTATGTAAAACAATTACATTTTTAGTCTTTGACTGACTCAAGTGTAATTCTCTCCGTTATGTTCACTTTTGCTTTACTTTCAGAGGTTACTGATTTGGCATTACACCTCTCAGGCTTGTAATGTAAAGCAGAAAAAAACAATAATGGTGTACAGTGGTGTGTGACAATCACCAGCATAGAAGGTACTTTCAGAAAGCCTCGGTACTTGACCGCACGTTCTAAAGCTCTACCCTTTTCATATAACTATTTATTATTCTAGCACGCACGGAGGGCTAACTGAAGCATTGTCTTAAGTATTATTCTATTCCAATGCCAAGTCTAATTACTAACACATTACACTATACACGTTGAACGAGAGCTTCTCCCAAACTGTTCTTGGCTTAGGTTTAATCCGAGTTCCATTCCCATTTATGTGCTGCATACAGACTGCAGAATGAATTGCACAATGATAAGAAAGCAAACAGGAGTTGTCTGAGTCAGAGATTATAAGCAATCCTGGGAATCAATGGTTTCTGACTTTCCATCAGCTTGCAAGTAGAAATGGTTTTCTCTGTTCTAACCCAACAGCATGTGGCATAGACCCCAGATGACATTAAAATCATACAACTGGTTCAACAAAAGAAAATTCTCTTGAATTATATCACCACAGAGGTTTGCAGACTCCTGAGAATCAATCAAGTAGAACAAATCAGCTACAGATCAGTTAGTGTTAACATATACATTCCTAGTCAAACCTGTGACACCCTCCTAGTACAATCGAGTTATGAAGTGACAATTTTATTGAGTACAAGGCACGAGTGTTTCTAAGCATAGTAGTAGACATATTGTAATTCTGTGGAATTAATCTTTTGGTTATCAACTTAAAAACTTAACAATAATTATTTCTTAGAAGAAAAATACTTGCATACTCGTGCCTTGTATGCAAGGTTGAATCAGTTTATGATTCAAACAAAACACACACGGCATTTAGGAGAGAGTTAGGCATCTTTTGTTTTACTTTCTTGACCTGAAGTAAGAACAGATAAAAATGAAACTAGGAAGACTTCATTTCCTCTGCACACACTATCAAATATCACAGAATGTGTGTAGAGAGAGGGAGAGAGCAGTTTTAAACATGCCCTATACAGTGTGAGTCTTTAAGAATGCTAAATAACCAAATAAAAACCAGTTGCTACTACCTTATTACTTTGAGTAGTATTTTTCAAAACAAACATAGTGGTGTAGACGTAACCTAAAACTATGCCGTATTTATTTATTCATATCCACAATGAGAAATTGGAAAAAGAACTTTCCCAAGAGTTGCAAAAAATGAACTAATCCAACTGTGCAATAACTCAGTTTTCAGACAATTTATTCTTTTCATTGTTCTTTTACAATTTAGCTTGAGAATAAAAAATGGCATTATAAACACCTATTCATGCACACAAAACAATATCACTAAAGTACATATCACCCTTTTTTAACCAAGTTCACAACTTCACCACAGTCATAATTTATGGCCAAACCAAGGTCCTTAGTTTAAAAAATTAACAAGACTAATTAACATAGATTCTGCAGTGCAAAAAAATATAATTTCGTTAATCAAAAAATCATCTCAGCTACAAAGTCAAAACTTCGAAACTCAGGCCATTCTATAGTAACACTATAATATCTTTTTATCCATTCTGACATAGCATCGTCAGGTCTTTCATTAATTGTTTTTCACCTTCAAAAACCATGCCTGTTGTGCAGCAAAAAAGCATTTTATTTCAGTTCTTATTAAGTTCAACCATTTAACACAACAAGAAACACAGATAATATCACATAAAACTTCAGCCTTGGGCCACAGAGAATGTACAGTGATTAAAATTTCACATTGTTGAGTAAACTTCTGCACCCATGAACCAATTACAGTTCTGTAAGAGAATCATAAATACTATAAAATATTATTTCATGGAGCATGCTGGCCCAGACCAACTAGATGACGACTTAAAATTTCTACAATGGACATTCATCTCTAGTGTGCTATTCCTGAATTAGTACACCTGGATACAGAAAGTTCAGTTGACAGATCACTAATGATGAATCATTACAATGGTAATTTCAGTACCTAAACATAGAATTGGGGATGACCGTGCCAAATAATTGAATCTTATGCTTATCATTCAGACAGCATCATTTTTGCTTTTCTGCAGCCTGCACAGAGAAGTCAAGAAAACAGGTAGGATATCATATCAGTGACTGACAGGTGTCATAAACAGTATTAGGATGTTCATGAACACATTATACTGAGAAGAGCAGTTTATTCATCAAAATTAAAGGAAACACATTCATATATATGCGTGTGCATAAAAAGCTAAGTTGTATGTAAAAAAATAAAATGCATAAAAGTTGATATATTGTTAACACAAAAGTTCAGTAGGCCTGAAACTTGCTATAGTAGATGGGGTCGTGATTGTGAATATGAGGACCGTGCATTCAAATTAAATTGAACTTAGATAAAAACTATCAGACAATCACAGAATCTCACACAAGATACTTTTATAGCCATTTCACTATACACCTAACAGAAAAAGACAAGAATTCTATCACAAGAAGCTGAAATACAACAGTGGGCAAATGATACCAAAAATCATACTGACACATCAGACAACCAAGTTCAAGAAATTAAAATAACAGTGTGTAAACCTAAATCGAAGAGAAATTAACTAATCTAAATCAAAATTCCAACAGAAAAAGTTCACGAAAAATACAGTATCAAAATTCAAGACCAACTTAATTCTAACAAGATAACCCATTAACTCAATATAAAGAAAAACGCAGCTTGAAACAAATTAAAATGTGAAAGTGGTACAAGCAAATGGCAAACCTTTTGCAGCTTCTTCAGAACAGAATCCTCAAAAGCTTGATACCCAGCACCAACCAGATTGCTCAATTTGGCAGTTTCAGCAGACTTCGGAACACTGGAAGAATTTGCCACGGTTGCCGGTTTAAGAGGTAAAACCAGTAACGGATTAGCAAGATGACCAATCACACTTCCCGTCGCAGCAACCTGGATAAATCGACAATTACAAATTAGCAAACCTAGAATAAGGTCTATTTTCAACAATTTATCCCAAAGTTTTTCTTTCTCTAAAACAAGGTTTTAAAATGCAATCACAGTTATGGCGTGAGAAATCACAGATAAGTGAGGCTACAATTGCAGTTGTGAATACCCTAAGACAACGCCGTCAAAATTGCAGTCAGAAACAATCTTTCTAAACTGTTCCTCCGACATACGCAAACATTGAAAGAGAGAAACTTACACTTCCTTCTTTAGTGGCCATAACAACGAGTGCAGAACCCTTCTTCTTACTCCCTTTGATGACAACATCTTCCACCTCACCAAACTCTGAAAACAATTCCCTCAACCTATCAGCCGAATAATCTTCACCCATCTTCTCCCACGAAACCTTCAGAACCTTCTCTTGATCCAATCCACCTCCACCACCGCCACGGTCACGGCCACTCTCCTTCTCTGTTTCCGGCGGAGGTGGTGGCGCCGCCTTCTTCCCGTGCATGGCACGAATTCTCGCGATCTCCTCCTTGAGCTGGCGAGCGATCCTGGCCTCCTCTTCGCGCTCCTTGGCGGCGGGGTCGGGGGCGTTGGCGTCGCGCTCCCGGCGCTCGAGGTCGGAAACCATCTTACGACGCTTTCCGTCGCGCTGAGAATTGCGGAGCTCGCGGTCGCGCTTGACTCGCAATAGGTCGTCGAACAACTTCCGGGCCTTGTCATCCCGGAGAATGTCGTAGGATGTGCGGAGCTGTTGGAAGTTGGTGGCGGCGTTGGGGTCGTCGGGCCTCTTGTCGGGGTGCAGTTCCAGAGCCTTCCATCTGTAGGCTTTGTTGATTTCTTTCTCCGTTAGCTTTGCACCTTCTTCTCCCGATGGTAACCCTAGCACCGCATAGTGATCAATCTCCGTATCCATTTTCCCCCAAAACTCTTATCCTGCAATAATCAATGTCTCAAAACCCTAACCCTAACCCTAACATTTTCAATTTGCAACTTATTGATCATAATAATCTGTTGCTTCGAATAAACGCGGCAAACGGTGGTTACAGTGCACATAAATATGGCATTATGTTTTTACTTTACATTGGTAATAATATATGCTAACAGAAAAAATTGGGAACTAAGATCGGGTTTGATTCAGAATTAAAATAAAAAATTTGAAGAAAAAAATATATTTTAGGAACCAAAAAGGCTTTTGAAGTATTTTGATAATATTTGTTCCTAAATTTTAATTAATTAATTTTTTAGAGTTTTATTAAAAAGTGGATTTTTACAATAATAAATTCAACAAACTTTCCTTAAAATAATTTTGATGTTATGCTAAGAAATGAGGTTTGCAACTACTATAAAATATCCTAATTTTATATATTATAAAATATTTTAATTTGCAGTAGTAGTTGAGGTGTATGTCAAATAAGTTTCTTACATTTTGTATTAGAGTTAAACTACTCTTATGTTTAAGGGACAAGAGCCTATCTCACTTAGGGTGTTATAACTTTCTTTTCTTTTCTTTTTTTCAAACTCTATTTTGAAGAAAAGATGTTTAGGTGGGAAAATGAAATTATTTGTTTAGAAAAAGGGGTTTCCCAAATTTAGATTTAACCTATTATAGTTTTATCCCATTTTATCTGTTTCTGGCATATGCTTTGTTTTGTTTGAATTGAGAATGAAACAGTGAGAAAATAAGTAAGGAAAGGAAAGAGAAAAATTACTAGAAAAAAAAAGTTAAAACCTATTTTATTTAGATTGATAAAAGAAATAGATAAAGTAAAATTTGTTATCCACTTATTTAGATGAATGAAATAGAAATAGAAATTATATTTTATCTCTTTTTGTTTGACAAAAAGTATTATTATTTTATAAAAAAGTATATTTAAATTTTTTTTATTTTTATGTAATACCTGGTCTACAATTTCTATGTGAAATAATGGCTAAAGTGAGAGGAAATTAATTTTATCAAATATGCTTATTTGTACAAGTTTTCTCCTCAATTCTCCTTTAAATAAAGTAAAGAGTATTTTGTATCTTTCTCAAGATAATTCATCCTAAACAAATACAGTGTGAATAATCTCTTCCTCTTATTCAGCGTTAATAAAGGTAAAAAGCATATTAGTCTTTCTGAATCCTAACTTGCCCAATTAGATATAATGATTGGTATCTAAAATTTAGAAGTAAATTAAATAAAATAATTTTCACATGACCAAATTTGTCTAATGTGGATTTAAGCAACAAAAGCATATATAAATCCCATTTTCGATGTGTTTTCTAAAAGTTGGAATTGAATATAAGCTTTTAGGTCTCGAATTTACTTAATGAAAAAGGAGAATTAAACTTTAAATATTGAACATAAATTAAATTTAGTATTTTTAGTTTGAACTCGAATCAATTTTTAAAAACTTGTGTCAATACAGCTGTCAGGTGCCGAAGTTTTTAATCTACTTAAATTATCGTTGTATAACATGAAATGTTTTCATTCCAAAGTCAAATTCAATTAAAATCAAATCAAATTTTATACAGTGTAATGGAATCAAATCAAATCAAGAATACTTTAAAACACAAATCTAATCTTGTATCCCTAATTAAATTAAACACGAACAATTAAAAGTGGGCGAAGAATACATCTTTATTCTTCTTTATTACGAGGAGTTGTAAGGATTTAATTGGAAGTTGAAATAAACAAGAGTAGAAGTAGGGAAGAAATTGAATCACCCAACAAATGGCGAGTGCGTGGACACTGAACAGCAACAGCATGATTTGAGTGAGCCAAAAAGCAGGGAATAATCTGACACGTGGATCATTTCAAATTGGCAGCTAGATAAATATCATCATAAAATCAATGACTCTTACCTTAGCAAGATGGTCCAATAAGTGGATTTACCAGCAGGATGGAATAATGGGTTTGGAGGTTGGGCCTACAAAATGATAGAGACAGATGCAAATATTGCCAGATTCCCCAGACTGTAAATGCTTGTTTGAATTATTGATAAACTAAAGCAGATAAATACATACAGGAAGTGTCCAAAAGACAACTGTCCTGATTATGAATATTCTAAACAATCAAATTACATGATAAATAAAATTATGAAACATGCAACGTACATTGGGAAAGCAGTCTCCACAAATTCCAACACCAGGGAACAATGAACATCCCACAATGCAAATGGCGCCAGCCATCCCAAACTAACACAACTCATTTTCCCCCACCAAAAGAAAAAATGGCTCAGGAATCATAACATCTATATGAGGGTCTACTTTTCTGACTAACTGACCAACTCAAAATATGAGGCACTCAAACAGACTCAATCCTTTATTATATTTAGCTGCATAGAAGAAATGTGGATTTGTGGGAGAAAGCAAAGAAACAAATAAATTTGCCGATGACATTAGGCACTGGTTGAGCAGGAGACCAAGGTATATGAACTTGCTTGCTTAATCATCAATTACCAGCATCTCGGCTGTAAAACTGATCAAGAGTCTTGGCTGGTATACGATGAAGAAGTTCACGAGGGAAAATCCGGAGTAAAGTCCATGCAAGATCTAGTGACTGGAATATATTGCGGGTGTCATAAGCTCCCTGGGCAACAAACTTTCTCTCAAACTTCTCCAAAAATTCCAGATACAGCTGTTAATAAAATGGGAGAAAGAGTTCCATTAATACCATTTTAAGAGAAATTTCATGTAATGAAACGAAATGTACTTAAGATGGAAAATTATTAGAGACCAGGTCCTCTGATGAAAGTGCTTCTTCTCCAACCACTGCTTTCATTGCCTGAACATCCTTTCCAATAGCATAATTTGCATAGAGCTGGAAAAACAAACACGAATGAGATGTTTGTGAACGAAAAAATAACTGTGATGAATAAAACAATATCAGACCTGGTTGGACACATCAGCATGATCCCTTCTGGTCATTCCCTCACCAATAGCACTCTGTAGAGGTGACCAATAATTAAGAAACAGAAAAAAGGTCTATCTCTTGAAAGCACCTTGATATCAAACAAATAATATTTTACCTTCATCAACCGAGATAGTGATGGGAGGACATTGATTGGTGGGTATATCTGCTCAGTTAGAAAAATTAAAGTGTTTAGTTTTGGATCGATATTTAATCCACAGGAGTAATCAAAAACATTAAATGCAAACAATCAACCACCAGATCATTTAAACAGATTTACAATAATCTCTAACAATCTAACTGGTGGCATCTTTCACATCAGTCCACCTTGATGAGTCAAAGGAAAAATAAAACCATGACATTTCAAACTCATATTTAAAGCCGTGAAATGATAGAAAAGTGAAGTTGGAAGTGACCGACAAACTTTTCACATGGAGACTAATTTTTCATTGAATAATAACAAGCCAGCAATTGAATGTTAGGATGCATTCTGCACCAAATTCTCTCTTTAATTACAATGTTCATTACATCCGAAAGCTTCAACATAAATAACCCACCTGTCTGTTATACAGCTGCCTGTCGATGTATATCTGCCCCTCAGTGATATATCCTGTTAGATCAGGAGTTGGGTGCGTAATATCTGTACATATGTTCAAAATATGATCATTCAGTATCGAGAAAGAACTATGAAAAATAGCCAATGAACTTGCAAATTTCACTACCATCGTTGGGCATGGTTAGAATTGGAATTTGAGTAATAGAGCCTTTACGCCCCTCAATTCTTCCGGCACGTTCATAAATTGTTGCAAGATCTGTATACATGTATCCAGGATAACCACGTCTTCCTGGCACTTCTTCTCGGGCAGCAGATACCTAACGAATGAAGTGTCATGCAAACTGTTTGAAAATGTTTAAATATTTAAATATTGTTTCAGTCATTTCTTAATATACTCCAAGAAAAAGCCAAAGGCACATTAAAGCCTATCAAGGTTTCAAGTCTCCTATCCTTTTATTGCTTCCTTTCCAAACTAATTACAGTTGAAGGTACATTATTACCTCACGAAGAGCATCAGCATAAGAACTCATATCTGTGAGTATCACAAGAACGTGCTTGCCACATTCATAAGCCAAATATTCAGCAGTAGTGAGAGCAATACGAGGAGTGATAATTCGCTCAATTGTAGGATCGTTTGCCTGGGTTAAATCACATTCACAGAGAACAGACATTTTAGAGATTAGCTCCTTCATGCAAGTTATGAAACTAAAAAAGAAATCATTTGAATGTCACTTTTAATGGGGAGAGTTCATTCTCAGTGCCTCATACTATCTATCACCCTGTGTTCCACAAATACAACTTTTTTTTTAAGATCATACAAGAAAAAACCACCTTATTCAATTTATAACTTCACCAGCTTGTACAGCCTAAAATTTTTAACTTCTTCACTTTTCACTTAAATTTAAATAAGCACTTAAGTCCTTATTAACATGCCAAAAATTAGTTCTGCACTGATCATAGACATACTAACACTACATACATATTTACTAACAAGATGTTAGATTTAAATTAAATACAATGACTGAAATGTGAGAAGTTTTTAAACAAAAAACTATACTTTGAGTTCGCTCCAAGCATGTATTACAAGACAATATCAATATAAGGGTTAATATATTGTTTAACTTGTAAACTACTCCAGAACAGTAACTAAAAGGAAACTGGGAAAATGAAAAAAGAAATACCATCTTAAGGGGAATAAAAGAACACTCTCATACAGATTTTAATTGTCAAAGATTACCAAATTAAGGAAAAGAGTCACTCTCTCCATTGAGCCATTCTCCTCAAAGTCACGTTTGAAAAACTGTGCAGTTTCCATGTTAACTCCCATAGCTGCAAAAACAATAGCAAAATTGTCCTCTTCTCCACCACTCTGCATAGCATGATATTTGTGAGAAAAATCACTTATCTTACAAAAAGTCTAGTAGTAATGAGTTAGTAAATGATTATGCAAAAATAATCTGAAGGCAATAAAGAGCAATAGATTTGTAAGAAATAAAACAAGTGAGATAATTTCAAATTAACCATGTGAGCATTTCATAAGTTCACTACATATGTTCAGAAGAATCAAAACAGTGACAGTGATTAATAAGTCATTCGGAATTATCAATCATTATTGTCATATAGGGAATATTTTAATTTTGCTCTGGTAAATGTTTAACATTTACTCTTAAGTATACAAAATATCTAAGATAGTGAGTGCTCTTGCTCCTGCAATTCACGGATCTTCTGCCTAATTTCTACAGCGGTCTATCATAAAGTTTCTTAAAATTTTTGAAAAACTAGAAACCACAAACTATACTTCCCATTTAATTTTCAATGTTACCTATATAAAAGTCATGCTTTAATGTTATAAAATTTGAAAACCAACACGCTAAACAACCAGTGATTAAGCTACTTTTCCAAGGAATTTTTCAGTCATATAACTAGCAAAAGCAATACATATATTATTGGTAATAAATGTTTAATATTTTAATCAAGCAAATATATTTTTTTCCAGAAGTGATGTCGGCTATAAATTACCAACATCCTAAAAAACACTTGTTTCCAAACACATATGCCAACCTCTCCTATTTTAGCAATAATAACCACTACCCAGGCAAGAGCGAAAATGCTGGTCACAGTTGGAAGGCATGGTCACAAATTTTATAGAATAAAGAATTAACTTAATGTACATAGGTCTAACTCCACAAATCATTAATTTAAATGATAAGCACTGCTTTAAAAAATTGCATGTGCGTATAGTTCAGCATGTTTGAAGAAACATTTGGTTATTTTTGCAAGTTTTGTGAGAGAACCTTAAAAATAAGATGCATCTATAAATTGAGCATGCAAGGTAAACAAAGAGGCGAGAGGCAAGTCAGATGTCTGAAAACTCATCAACAGTGCAGTTTGATGCAGCAAACACCCAAACCAAACCAATAATTTTTTTCTATAGTAAACATGGAATACTTTCTTTTTCTGGTTGTCTGGGTTTTCTCCTTGGATTGGATTTGTTCTGTGATTTGACTACTTCTATATAGTGATTTAGTTTTACTCTTCTACCTTGTGGCTTCTTTTGGAAGATCCCTATCTACTTTGTATTTTCCCAGTCCTATGTAATAATATTTATTTATCTGTCCATAGTAGTATTAAGGGGTCCGGATGAAAAACAAATAGTTACCAATTTCCGAAAGTCATAATTTAAGAGCCTGTAACATATTTTACAAAATACACCATAGGAAATCAGCTATACCTCAAGTAGATTATCAGTTTTCTCAAGTCTCTTGACTAAGCCAGCCTGACGACATATCTGTGCAGCAATTTCATTATGGGGGAGACCAGCTGCTGAGAATAAAGGGATCTTTTGACCTCTAGCAATGGAATTCATGACATCAATTGTAGATATTCCTGTCTGTATCATCTCCTCGGGATAGGTTCTCTCACTAGGATTGATAGAACTTCCTGAATTATTGGGAAGATATTAGGGAGGGAAAATCATCTGTCAACATACATTGGTAGAACACTGCAAGGTTAAATACCAGAAATATCCAGGTATGCCTCTGGTAAAATTGGTGGACCGTTATCAATTGGTTTTCCAGAACCATTAAATATGCGCCCAAGCATATCCAGTGAGACAGGAGTTTTTAATACCTGTGGACATAAACAAGAAAGAGAGGAAAGGATAAAGTCAAAATGTGGAATGAACTGATTCCAGTACAACAAAAGAAAGTCACAGAAAAAGTTTATAGGAAAAGATTTTAGCTTCAATTCAATAATCAATACTCTTGGCTAAATAATAAGGGAATCCAGGACGAACTAAATCATGTGAAATTACTACAGCTTTAATGTTTCATAACATGTACATGTGCCTGTATTACATTATAAAAGATAAGTCTCGAGTTTTCACGATAAATATCAATTAAAATGGCAAAAAATAAATGCATAATGTGAAATTAGAAAACTAATAAAGTAAATTGATCAACATTGTGAATTATATTGATACTGTCAAACCCAATTATCCTTTTCTCAAGGGAAGAAAAACTGCAGCTTCAACAAGCTCATGGAATAGTTATAATGGGATTTGTCTCAAGTATTCAGTGTAATAATTTAGAAAAAAAGAACACATTAAAACACAGCCATATCAGCTCAATTATGTGTTTCATACTAGTAATATGAGTCCTACAGAATTGGCATTTCGATGCTACTAACTAGTGCGACAAATCACCAAAACAGCAAATGATTTCATGATGGGAATAATAAACATACTTAGGACAAATAATTTTACTTGTACTTTTCCATATAGATAACAGTAATAACTGAGTTTTTACCTCTCCAGTAAATTGCACAGTTGTAAATTTATTGTCAATTCCAGATGTACCTTCAAATACCTGCTCAATAGTTAAAGAAAGGTCAATAAACATTCAAACATTGATGATTGTACTAGCAGATTCGCAAAACTAAGCAGTGACAAAAAATATTGAAGTCAATACAGCAACATCTCCACTTGGTGGGAAATTCCTACACTGGGTAGACAACAGCGAAGGCATTTCTTACCAAGAAAATGCTCACATATTAGGAGTACAGGGGAATCTTATAATGTTTTGGTTGCGTGTAAAAATAAGCACATAAATAGTCATCAACTCAGTTCAAAGACAAGAAGCAGGTACAGCAGATGATTATGAGCATGCCAAAGGCTCTAACCTGAACAACAGCCTTTTCACCATCAACCTCTAGAACTTGTCCACGCCGAGTAGATCCATCTCCTAAACGAATATTAACAATCTCTTGAAATTTTGGTCCCTGGTGTAGTTTATCAGTATGAAGTAAACTTTAGTCACAGCATAAATAAGGCATTCACATTGGGAAAATCAAAATACCGGAAAATTCAATAAGAATAACACAGCAAGCATGCCATCATTACCTTAACCTTGTCAAGAATGACCAATGGTCCAGCAACTCCAGATACAGTTCTGTATTCTGCAACATTAGTCAGCAAACAAATAGTTTAGGGAGAAACTGAAAAATAACGGAATGAACACCACAAGTTATCTTGATTGATCAAGTGTATCAACTCAGTGGTACAATAGTCTTGCTTGCAAAAGCTCTTTCATGCATAATGGCAGGCATTAAATATCCTTTCTTAATTTATCAACCGCCGGTGTACACACCCACAGGCATTAATTTATCCAATCACAGTAGAAAAATAATTAAGACAAGCAAACCAATACGACATACCCATTCCAATCTCCAAGGTACCCTCCTCCGTATCGTGAACATTCTGAGCCACGCCCATCTTGGAACTTCAAACAAACAGACAAAAGAAGAGACGTACAAAAAGTCAATCCATGCCAAATCAGAAAAACAAATGAGAAGCATAAACAGAAAACTTCAAAAGCATTCCTCTCGACGATCAATGACAAAACAAATACCAAAAACACAATCCAACACAAAAACCATCACAGTAAAAAAAATACATAAAAACCGTTAAATTAGTCCTTCAAAGATTAGCGACTCACCACCAAAAACAGTGTAAAGATTTTTGTTCACTAAATCAGCCGTTCAAGCATACATAATTCCCCGTATATCTAATAAAACAACAACCTATTCCTTTAGAAAAAAAACCAATTTAAACGTTCAATCTAACAAAAAACTGAGCGAAAATAACAATACACGGATCCAAATTGCACTCCATTAGTGCGTTAAAAAACGGATTGATCCGAACCAATCGCCACTGAACTAAGCGGTTGAACTAGGTAGGAACAAATAAAAATAAAATAAGACAAAGGCTCACTAACAACAATAACGACAGTCATATTCAAAATTGAAGGTGCAGTAGCTTTATTCAAGTAGATACAAGTGGTCGAAGTGAGAACTAGTTTTCCATACTTCGATAACCAAAAATCCTCTGTAACAGAGAAATGAAAAACCGATGCTAAGATTTGAGCGAACAAGAAGATCGAGAAACGCAGAAGTGAATGATGATTGTGAGATCGAAGCGAAAGGAATGGGAAAATGGATCGGAAGAGGGAAGAACGCACCAGCGAAACGCTTAGGATTTTCGTGATCTGAAGCGGAGAGAGACGTGGGTGAGGGATGGACTCTGGGTGAGGAACGCGGATCTATTGGACTAAAAATTTTAACACAACATCAAATTATTAATTTTTTATTTATTTCAAAATTAAAAATAAATAAAATCCCTTCAGGTTTCAATATTCATTAGAAGATTTCTTTTTTTTTCATTAATAAGAGTGGAACCCACCCATAAGTCCATGATGCCAGAGTGTCAAGTAACAAGGGTGACACGTTGCAGTTACTTTCTGTCAATTTTGGATGTTCAAGACATTAATAATTATTGTAATATTTTTTATTTAATAAAATTATGTTAGTTAAAATCTGTGTAGCATAGAAGTAGACATAAAAAAAAAATTATCACTAATAGAAAATAAATAAATGAAAATGAAAATCATGGTTCAACTCTTATAAAAAAAACACTTTACTATATTGTTATCTAGAAACACCTATAGAATTGATAAAGGAAGTGGACATAGGCACTAATATGACACAAATACAAACATTAATACGACACAGACATAGATATTGATACAATACGGACACGGAGATATGTATAATCTCTAAATATAGGACACGAGACACGGAGATACGTATAATCTCTAAAATGTAGGACATTGGACACACATCTATATATATAAATTGATAATAAATATTTATGTTAACAAGTATATTTCAATTCTTTTCGTAGCAGAAAGATATCTCTTATGACTAGTTCAAAAGGGTTTGTTCTCTATTTTCATAATCATAAAAATAAATTAAAAATTAATGTTTTTTTTTAAAATGTGTTAGAGTTGTCAGAAATCTAACAAATATTTTTTTGAATTTGATACTTCACTTATACATGTTTATCATATGATGGTCGATGTTTGTTTGATACGAATGTCCGACACGGAGACACTATTTAAAAGACAAAAGACGTATATGAGTCTCATACATTAAAACATTTTTAATGCATTCCCATAATTTTATTATACGTATAATAAAAAAAGGTTAGAAACATTTTATAAAATTTATTAACTCTGATAGTAGTTTTGAATTTATTCTCGAGATCCAAGATTAAACATGTTTTAAATCAAAAAAATATTTTAATATTAAATGATACTTAATAACTTAAAAATATGAGAATGTGTGGTTTTTTTTAGTATGGTTAATATATTTTTTATCAAGATTTGTGCACTCCACATTGTTAATATTTTTTAATTGATATTAATTAAATTTTTTTTTAATTGATATATTGTTTTAACTAATATTTATTAATATTTGTTAATGTGTTAGTTAGCGTTTTTTTCAACTATTTTTTTAAGTTAAAAAGAAGTTTCTTGACTATATAATCATAATATTTAACAATAAAAAAAACTAAATATAAAATATCATGTCAATATCAATAAAAAAAAAATCTGCATATTCTAATTAAAGTAGTACCAATAATCTCTAAGTCAAAGTTAAATCAATTATACACTTGCTAAAACAAAACAAATTAAAGAGAAAAATATCTAAACATGAGATAAAAATAATAAATTATATTAAAATTAAAATTGTCACATTTCAAATAATTAAAATATTTTTTATAAAATTAAAAAAATATTTTTTTCCAAAATATATACAAATCATACTTTATTATAAAAACATTCAAATTCTATTGGTAAATTACTTTTTTCATCTTAACCCTATTTAACTATTGGAACAATTGAAGATTTTAAATATTTTAGTAAATTATACATAATATGTTTTATAGTCATCAAATAATTTAATTTTAGTGACATGTCTTCGTCTTATATAATTAATGATGGATATTTAATCATGTGAGTGTGCAAGATTTCTTAATTATCCAATTGAAAATATAACAAAAAATGACTAATTTGTAATGTCCCATAGTTTTATAATCATTCTACGTAGCTAGAGATATTTAAGTGTGTTTAAAACAAATCAAAAGAGGATTTTACTAGAAAACCAAAATCATATCATAATACAAATTCAATCACAATATTACCTTAAATCATAACATTATATTTGTATATTGGTTAATTTATTTGGATAAACAATAATTAAATTTGTAATAATATTACCTGAGTGAGATAACTCTTAAACATTTTGAAATTAAATTTTATTTGGATAGACATGCTTTAAGAAGTATCACTTACTACATAGTAGAATCTAACCTCAATAAATATGTAAGAAAAAAAGTGTAAAAAAAAGGTTAGAAAAATAAAGAGACAGAAAATAAAAACGGAAGAGAGAAAAATAAATAGTCTTACTTAATTGATTGAAACACATCATACTAAACTTTTTGTAATGCATACACACTTCACATCTAACATCAGATTCAATAATAAGATGTATTCTTAAAAAAATAAAATTAAAAGCAAATATTTATATTCAAACCAGTTATATTTTCTTTCTTCAGTTTTTCATTTTTCCATATTAGTTTATTCACATACTTAATTTTTTTTTTAAATTTTCCTTTCTATATGCAGTTATTGATTTTTTTTTTAAAATGTGTGGTTATAATTAAGAGAATGATTATCTTTTTTTTCGGTCGGTCTACCTTCCTCTTCCTTCAACTAAAACGATCCCCTCATATTCCTCTTGTTTCTCTACTTCTCGTCTTTGTAAACTTTGAATTCGGATGGTACCTGCATAAGACAGTTTAAGTAAGATTTTGGTATTCAATCCTCGTTACTATTAATACTAGATGATGACATAACTAATTCTTGAAATTTGTGTCTATTTATATAATTATCATAAACTCTTTGTTATTGGGTCGAATTGTGATTAAAAACGTATTACCTAGTGTATGATCACTGATTTTGATTGTGTCGGTCGATGACCAGTACTATGTCCAGATAGGACGAATCACACCGTACACAAAATGTAATAATTTTTAAATTATATTAACTAAACAATCATTGTGTTTTCTAATATTTTTGAAATGGTTTATAAGAAAAATACGATTAAAATGTAGTGAAGAAGGTCAAGGTGGCGTAGAAGAAAGATGTAAAATACATGTAGACGAGTTTATCCATGAAGCGTAGCCGGTTAGATGATGATGATTTCTCAATTTTGGCATCAACGGTGGTGAGTGTCCCGTCACTGAAACAAAACAAAAATGTGGCTATTGCTGTTGCTTTTGCAGTTGAATGTTACTATTTCAAACACTTCTCTCTCACTCACTACAAGCCTCACATTTTTTTTTTCATTTTTTCTTTCTCCAAACGCTTCAATAATTATTACAATTACAATAATAATAACCAAACCGTAACAATGGCATGCACTCTCTCCCTCCGGCCCAACCGTCTCTCGCCCGGTTCACCCTTCCTCAGACCGCCGCCGCTCCCTCCTCTTTTCCCCAAACCAATCGCCGCCGAACCGTGGCGCGCCGCGGCGCCGCGGATACAGTGCCGTCGCAGGACGGTGGCGCCGGTTCACGCCGGCTCTCGCGCCGATGACTCAGCGCCGTTCGAGATGTCGGTGGAGAACGCGCTGAAGCTGCTAGGCGTGTCGGAGGGCGCGTCCTTCGACGACATACTCCGCGCCAAAAACGTCATCCTCGCCAATTGCAAGGATGACCAAGACGCTGTTGCTCAGGTTGAGTTTTCTTCAGTTTCGCTATTTCGCTCAAATTTCCGCTACGAGAATCAAATTCACATCGCGCTTGCTTGTTAATGTTAGTTGCAGCTCATGTTTGAGATGGTGAAAAATGAAATTAGCTTAAGTGTTTTTGGTGCTGTTGCATAATCGTTGTTAGAGTTTTTCCAATTATAATTAGAGTTTCGAAGCTGTGCTGATGTATATTTAATGTAAAGATTTATTAAGCTGCGTATCAAATTGAAATTTCCTTCTAACCGGGAACACTGTTAATGTTAGTTGCAGCTCATGTTTGAGATTGTGAAAATGAAATTTCCTTAAGTGTTTTTGGTGCTGTTGCCTAATCGTTGTTAGAGTTTTCCCAATTATAATTAGAGTTTCGAAGCTGTGCTGATGTATATTTAATGTAAAGATTTATTAAGCTGCGTATCAAATTGAAATTTCCATCTAACGGGGAACATTGTAAGCACTTGAAAAAACTGTATCTGAGTTTTTTCTATAAAATTAGCCTTTCCACTTACGGCATGACGTAATTTCGGCTTCTCATTGGTTTTTATATAGATATATTATTTGTTGAATATATATTTCTCAATTTTTTAATCGATGATTTGTTATATCAAACGATATTATTTTTTGTCACCTCATGAGTTGAGTTGAGTGGGTTTTTGTAGCGTATGTGGTGTGTTGATTGAAAACAAAAAATGATGGGTGTCGTTTGGGTAATATTTATTGTTTCAGGGTTAAACATGAGTGTTTGTGATTAATTGACATTGATAAGGTCAATCCTCTCTGTGGTGATGGCTCAACAGGGAAGCATTAATTTTTGTTTGGAAAAACTTCTCACTGGATACTTATGAGTTGTGTTTGTTCTAAGGTATCGAAAAGGATTTCTGCAAAGGTGTGAACATGGGGATTTCTCATTTCTGGGTTTGGTTTTGAATAGAAGTTTTCAGGCATTGTTGATTCCGAATAATATTCATGTTATTTTCATAGGAATGGGATCTATTTTCTGCAACATAT
Source organism: Phaseolus vulgaris (assembly GCF_051622355.1). Taxonomy (NCBI): domain Eukaryota; kingdom Viridiplantae; phylum Streptophyta; class Magnoliopsida; order Fabales; family Fabaceae; genus Phaseolus; species Phaseolus vulgaris. The sequence goes on from NC_143504.1 coordinate 1,603,871, forward strand.
TATATCTTGAAACATTCACCCATTAAGAAAAATATATGAAGGTAAAATGAATTAAACCTTTTTCAAGTTAAAATTGGCTTGTAGATAAATTAAAATCGGTTTCTAGAGAAGCCAAAGGAAACTAGTTAACTCTTGAATTCTGAATAAAGTGGATTTGGATATTGACACAATTAGTGGTGGCCTTCTTAGGTTGAGGCTGCATATGACATGTTGCTTATGCAGAGCCTAACTCAGCGGAGGGCAGGGAAAGTAGCAAACAGTAATGTTCGTTATGCTGATGTCAAGCGTGTTAAGCCCCCAACAGTGGGATTAATGCCTCAATGGTTGAAGAATTCACCTGTGTCAATTGAGTCACCTTCCACCAGTGATCTCGGTTTACAAGCTGGAGTGTATGGTGCCTTGATGGGTTTAACCTATCTTAATGGGGCTTCTACACCCGTTGCAGCTTATGCTGGGGCTGATGTTCCTGGACTCCTCTTGGCTGGTAGCTTTGGTGCTTCCCTGTACTTCATGACCAAAAAGAATGTTAAATTAGGTAAGGAGCGTTCACATGTTGTGCACTCTATAATCAGTTCATTGCAATTCAAGAGGATTTTTGTTTCGTGAGTGGCAATATTCATATTGACTTGTATGTTGGAAAGGAAGTGAGAATTGGAAAGGCCATAATGAATGGGAGAACTAGGGAAAAGGGGGAGGGAAATGGACATTAGAGAAATTTACCTTCGTATTATCCTTTCTTGAAACTTAATATTTTGATGACAGATAAGAGAATACGAGATGAAAGCAAGTTATATTAATGAACCTCAACTTTTTTGGATTCTCTGAAAAGAATTGTCGGTTGATTCATCTAACTATTCCCAGTCTATGGCTATACAAATTTCTAGATTGTTGTTTTCTTAGGTAATGCAAGATCTATCTCCATAATAAGATCCTGCAAGAGCCATTCATGACAGCATTTTGTATTGTAATTAGGCAGGAGCACATAATGAAACTTGACTGTGTTGTTTACTTCTTTTATTGTATTGTCCCAAACTCAATATTAAAAGTTGGGTTTATAGAAAAGACCTGTATTTCTAATGCTGCTGATATTGTTACTAATTCATTTATTAATTTGTCCAACATGATGATTATTTTTTTCTAAATAAATGGCTGTTTGGAAAGGATAAGTATCAAGTAAAGTATGACACTGCAGTTGAAAAACTTAATCTACTTAACAAATGACACTTCTAGCTATATTTTGTTGAGTTGAGATCTTTTTCTAAGCTTGTCGGACTTTTTGCCTCTTTCTTAGACTATGGTCTATTCTTTTAAGGATTATGGTCTATTTTTTTGGATTAGTTATAACACAAGTTTCATTCCTTTCTCATTCTTGTATCCTATTTTTGCAGGGAAGGCCACTGTCATAACCATAGGAGGGCTCGTAGCTGGTGCTGTTGTAGGGTCAGCAGTAGAGAACTGGTTGCAGGTAGATATTGTCCCATTCCTGGGTATACACTCCCCTGCTGCCGTTGTTAGTGAAATCATTATTATATCTCAATTCTTGGTTTCTCTGTACCTAAGGTAAACAGGAAAGCATGGTGATCTTACATTAAATTGTGAAACTTGTAATTATTCATTTGCATGTAGCATGTTCATACCCTAAGGTAGACAGGCAAGGTTACTGTTATTACTTATAACCGTAGGACTCCTAGCTGGCCCCCCTGTGGTTGTCAGCTGGAGAGAACTGTTATACCATTTCTGGGCATACGCTCCCCCTGCTGTTGTTGTTAGTAAAATCATAACTATTTAATTTCTTGGTTTTATCTGTACCTAAGGTAGACAGGAAAATATGGTGATCTTATTTGAAAATGTGAACTTGTAACTATTCATTTGCATGCAGCGTGATCATACCCAAGTTATTTTATAGGATGTGAAATCATTGCATATTGTACAAAACTGTGAATAGAATGTAGTTGTTCATCTGCAAATTAGAAGCGTGAAACTTGAATTGAAAAGGTGCATATTATGTTTACAGTTGGTGAGCAATGAGCATTTTGCAATCTCAATAGTCCGTCTTGCTTCGATTAATAAATAGACCAAGAAAAAAACACTTGGGAGTTCAGTTTCCTTTTACACCCTTTAAAGGTGTTTATAACACTTCAAAAGTTTCTTAACTGGTTTCCAAATTTGAAACACTATTTCACATGGAAGTGATTTTCCTAATCCAAAGGGCAAATGTCCTTTTTTATATTTGTGTACATCTTTATGTGTTATGGGTCCTCTGATGAGGGGTTCTGTTGATGTGCTTTGCTTTGCATGTTTATGATTATGATGTATATCAAACCATGCTGCATTTTGGCGTTTTGTTCCAAAGCTTTTATAAATAATGCTTCTGTCTTGTGTTTTTCCGGTGGGTCATAAGTGCTTGCCTTTTCTGTACTCGTACATCTCTCACGTACAGACTGAACCCTCAACCTTTTCAGCATGCGACACATCTTGTGTTAAGATAAAAATAGATAAACTAAAATAGAGACAGCAAAAAAGCCATGAAATTCACTTATTTCATCAAAATGTTAGGTTAGTTTATAGGCACTCACAACTCACAAACAATAGCATGAGTTTGCGTGGTTGAGTCTTCTTTTGCAATGTCAAAAATTTGAGTCTGGGAATCTTTATAAATAAACGCAGCCTCACTGATCCAACCATGTTTCTGGGAAAAGCCTGAGAAAAGAAGAAACAAAGAAGACACACAAACACACACTGACAACTTCATTGAAATTAATGTCAAATGAGACATTGAGGCGAATTCCTTGGAAAATGAGCAGTGTCAATTCTATTGTTAATTTATTACTATAAGTGATCTAATCTTAACCCAGTTATTTTTGTTGGGTTACAAACAGAGGAATAATTCACGTAGTTGAACGAAATGCATGAATTATAATTTTTAAAGCTACGAACAGGATACACATATTGAATACGACACTGGTAGGATACATATAGGTAAATTGTCAAATTAAAAAAAATATTTTTAGTTTTTGGCAATTCTAGCATGGTTTTAATATTAGAAAAATAAAAATACATTAATTTTTTAAAAATTCAAATTTATTGTATAAATTTTTATCATGATTATAAAAATAAGGAACAAATCTTTTTGAACTAGTCATGAGAAATATCTTTCTACTAAAAAAACGTAAACATACTTGTGCATGTAAATTTTTATTGTGAATTTATATAATTCATAATTTATAATATATAAATTTATGTCCTACATTTTATAAATTATACGTATATATTGTGTGCTTATATTGTGTGCATGTCTATGTTTTTTTAATAGTACAAATAATTATGAAATTATTTTGTCTTCATTTACCATCTGTTGGATTTTATATTAAAGAAAATGAGAAAAGAGAAAAAAATTGTAATTTGAATTGAAAAAACTATCCAAGGAAAATTTTGTTTCTAAAATTTATTACTTTTCCTTTACACTATAGAAAATGTGTCACAGTCTATGTTTTTTCTCCTCCTCTCTACATTCTTTTTACCCAAAATTTTATGTTTTTAAAAATTTATAAGAAAGACATGAAACATAACTTTTTAATGTGTCTTTTCATAATTCGGATAGCTCAAAATATGCTTACTTTTTCTTGGAAGTGCATAAATATTATATCACTGCAGGACCAAACTAACAACACCGATTAGGATATTTTTAAAATATTCTTTACTTTTCGTGTCCAACTTGATTAAAATATTTAGAACTAATCAATGTTATTGCACCATTTTTAACTCTCAAGTGTCATCTTCTCATTAAATGTTTATTATGAAAGATAAATTATGTAAGTGGGTACTATTTTTAAAAATCCATAAAAATAAATTAATTTACCTTTTTTATTTGAAATTTTATTAAGAGATACGTTCACATACTCAAATATAATTTATACATCGAGAAGAACAATTACGCTAATAAATAATTTAATCATAAAATAAAGAATCAGTATGGAGATTAAAAAAAATTAAAAATCATGTAATATAGAGAAATAAGAATGTAGATCCTATTAATTAACCTACTTAACCCATTAAATTAAAATGGGTTAAACGAGGCAAATCAACTCTTTAACATGCATTGCTCAACTCATAAATTGCCAACCAGTAGGAATGCTAATTTTTTATATATTGTTTAGTTAAATATCCTTTCATAAAGTACCATGTTTTGTGAAGTATTATTATAGATATCATATTATTTTATTAATTTATTTTACACTTATCATTTCGTAATAATAACTAACTTCCACAAGAACTTGTAACAATTTAGTATAATATTTTTCAGTGTCAGATTGCACTTAGATTATTTATAGCTACTTTATGTACTTAGATTGTTATCTTATGAGCCATTTTTTTTATAACTTTTTTTCTAAAGTAATACAAATCCTCCCTACCTACCACATGTTAGATTCTAACATCCCCACAAAGAAAATTCAGAATCTTGTACAAATTCCATTACTCAACCTCATTAAATTAACTATAAAACTATCACAACTTCACAAGTGCTACCCACTTGATCAAATTCCCTCCTTTATCTTACTTTTTCACCTGCTAAACACAGAAATGGGAGAAATATTGAGAATTGTGAAACAAAATAATTAAAGTCAGCAACAATATAGTAATACATTAGTGCACTCCATGAACTAACATAAAAATTGATGTCTCAGCGAGCTGCTTTGACATAACACAACACATAATAACAGCATAATTACTTACACAACAAAGCACCCCAAAGCCACAAATATCCCTTCACTAACACTATTTTTGGCTGTTGCAACTTTCAATGTTGCAGCCACCCTCTATATATGTAGTAATATTCCCAACCTTGTCACTATTTTCACTATAACTTACAAGATCATTGTACATTTTCTGTGATGCTTTGGAGAACTCAGACAAGGATTCAAACACTAGAGAAAATCCAGATTGCAATCCATGTAAGGTGATCCTCTGTGTTTCCTGCATGCTGCTGTGGTGCTTCTCCTTCTCCACTTCAAGTTTTCTTCTCAGGGTCTCCACATGATCATTTTTCTCCATCATGCACTCATCTTGATGATCAGTAGTACTCCACTGTGATTCGTGATCAGTGGCGTGCAGCTCAAGCATCTTGGTCTCCACTTTAGGTGGTCCTGAAGAGCATCTTCTGTCCAACACTCTTGTTAGTCTCTCTACCTTCCTTTTCTGCTGTTGCTCTTTGTTTTGCTGAAGCCACAAAGCTCTAACATCTTTCACAAAGCTTTTCAATGCCAGTGTTACCATTTTATCAGGTAACTTCTGCAGTGAAGCTAACCAATTGTTGCATATCACAAGGAGAGGTGGCCCGTTGACTTGGTATGGCATGGCGACATTTTTGCTTCTTGAGTAAAACTCAACTTCAGGGACTATGAACTTACTCAGCCATCCATGTAAAGCTTCAACATATGCTTCTTGTGCTGTAGTGTACTCTTTGAAGCAGTCGCGCCAATTTTGAAGCTGAGCTTCGAGCTGAACAGTTGCAAATCCATGAGACTGGTTACAGAATTTCTCATACGTGGTGCATGTGAAGTACTTGACTTCAGATAGAATCTTCTTCTGGGTTTCATGGGACTCCAACATGATTTTCCATGTCTGAGTCAGGCTGCATTAGGAAAAAAGAACATATGAAATCAGTGAAACTTGAAACTATTTAGTCTTTTTAGTTTTCAGTGGTAATGTTATCCCACCCTTTTAAGAGTTCAACAATTTGAGGTTGCAATTCTTCATCTCTCATTTTCTCAATTCTCTTTGAGATCGACTCTGCCCGTCGGATTGCAACCAAGATCCCAGCATAGAGATCTTTCACTTCAGATTTAGTTTTGTCTGTGCTCAGCATATCATCTCCTCTAACATTCTTATTTCTCAGCTGTGCACATTTTTTTTCGTAATTTTTCCTTGTGCTATCTCCACCCTAAGGTAAGGGAAATTTTCAGATGTTAAAAGTAGAACGAGAAAAAGTGGAAACTGGCAAACAAGGTCATGCTTGAAAAATACAAAGTCCTAACACCTACAATGTATTCTATGTGATACATGCAGTTGAAACTTTAAGACAAAAAAATCATGCATCTAACAAAATTGAAAAGCCATGACTGTCTTGAACTAAAAACTTGGTGGTAAACTAAATCAGATATAATACTAGGATCAAATTAACACCATTCTTCTACAAAATATTTCATGTTTTCATTTTTTTTTTCTCATTTACCAGCATTCCAACACGGTTTAATAGGAGACAGTCTTCCAACTGTTACCATCCAAACCAGGAATGCAAGTTCATGTTTTCATTTAAAAATTAGCAATATCATTGCATAGTTTTGCATGTTTTTAACACCGATCTTGAGTTTTCCTACAAGGAAGCATTCAATAAAACAGATATTAAAAATACAAGAAATAAGCTAAATTTGGTGCGATGTCAAACACTACTAAAAGTTAAATAAATGCCCCTAGAATTTATATGTAGATACAAGCAAGGTGTGGAAAAAGTAAACAGTGGTATATTTACCACTTATTTTGATCCATTCCAGAATAAATGTTGATGGAGTATAATCACAAACCAGAAAATGTGGATGAAAGACATAAGAATTATAACAATAACCAACCTTAACCTCCTCATAGAGTTTCTTTTCCCATGCATATAACCTTCCTAAGGTTAATGAATGCCTTCCCGAATCCATTCCTCCATGATCATCAAACAGATCATTCTTATATTCCACCCAAGTTGAGGAATTTTTCATATTTGGAGCCATGAGACTCTTGCATGATGATTGCCTAGATGAAATGGACTTCCATGTTATTGCATGAATGAGTTTAGTCGAACTTTCTGCAGTGAGATCAGATGGTTCAAAATCTCAAGGGTTGAAACTTGAAACAGAAGCATATGAACCCATGCAGAGATAATGGAATACATAAGGAGGAGCATATGAATCATACACAGCATTGGTTATCATGTGATGATACATGAGATAGATTTCACAAGATGGTACATGCACAACATCGATTTTCAAAAATAACAATAATAGCATGGCTTTGGTTAATTTTCGATCAAAATCATTTGAAAATAACAATAATAGCATGGCTTTGGTTAATTTTCAGATCAAAATCGTTTTTATCTTCTAGAGCTCTCTCATTCAGCTTTTGTTTATGATAAGCTATTTTGAACAAAGTAAACTAATCCAAAGTTTTTTGTGTGTAACCAGGAAAGTATCTGAGGCTTCTTGGGGCAATACAATCAACTAATTCCCCACACACAGAAGTGTCAAAGCACTTGTGTGGCATCAACTTGTGACTAATCAAAAGTTCAAACACACCAAGTACTCTAACTTAATAGCACTTCCTTGGAGTGTTCATATAAACCTTGCAATTATACTATAGTCGTTCAAATAAATAGTTACAGATATTTGAGGTTCACAGGGTTATGTACGAAATGCATTAGCTAATTAGAAACTCAAGTGTCTACAGTCACATGGATCAACACGTATAGTGTCAGAAGATGACCTATGCAAGAATATGAGAAAATTGCAATAACATATTTACAAGATGATCTAAGATGTTCAACAGTCCAAGATTGGAGTATATCCTAAAATATCCAAAGCTGGACAGAGAAAAGGACAGTCCATAATAGAAATAGAAACAAGTTAACGGAGACATGGTAATCATACCTTGCACATGCCGAATGTTGAGGCTAATGAATTGAAGCAGAACCAACACAACACAGCAATGTACAAGTTTTAATGAACCAATTACATCACATAGTAATTATTATCTCCAGTAGTTAATAATTCAAGAAACTCAACCACAAACATGAATTTGATATTTGCAAAATGATAATAATATCAATAGAAAAAAAAGCTCAAAAACTCCATATGTTACTACTTGAAGAGGGACCCACCTTTTATTTCATCCAAACTAGAATGAAGGGGGATTCTATTTGCTTCCAGCATTCTGGTCACATCTTTACCAGAATCATAAGCCCTGAGAAAATGGTCCTCAATGTCTTTCAATGCTTCGAGCAACTCTCTCCCCTCTGCAGGCGTATCAAGAACTGCAAGCCCCCTTTGCTCCCCTTGGTTCTCAGTAGCCACATCCACCACCTTCATTGTTTCAACACCACTCATCACTTGCTCAGCAACACCTTCATTATTACTTTTGTTATTATTCTCTTCAACACTCACCACTTTGTGCTCAACCTCTTCTCTCTCCACTTCTTCCTCCAACTCAGGAATCCCCTCCTCCTCCCTCACTGCCCTCAAATCATCATCTGAGTTCCTCTGGTAGCCACACATATCACTCCTCACACTGTCAAAAGGGTAGAAGAAGTCCCATCCAAAATCTCTCTGAGGGGATGGCATTGAAGGTGGCATGGGCATAGGCATGGGCATCGACATCGACATAGGCATAGTCATAGGCATGCAATAGTACCCACATGGTTGCTCATGCTGCGCTTCTTCTCCCTTGCCTTCATCCTCTCCTTCCCTTTTTTCTTCACTCTCTTCCTCAGAAGACTCTGAGGTTGTTGAAGAGATGCATGAGTCACAACCAATGGCTTCATGCTTGGTTTCTGAGGGTGTCTGCTGGAGGAACATGGGGTTGGTGATGACATTCTCGGGCGGTGGAGAAGGAGAGTCAGAAGAAGGGCAAGGAGGAGGGAAAGTTATGAGGAAAGGTGATGAAGGTGAAGAGTGGCGTGCAACAAAGAGCTTAATGGCCGCAGCTACTGCATTTAGAGAGTGAAAATACTTACAATGAGCCTCAGCAAGTGCATATCTTTTCTCCACAGCTAGCTTTAATAGCCGTTTTCTCTCTCTACAAATAGCCACCACCTCCTCTTCTTCCTCTAGTTTTGAAGCAACACACCCCATCTCTCACTCACACACCAATGTGTAGTGTAGTGTAGTGGTGCAAGCGTTCCTTATCTTAACAAGGGTTGGATGCTTTTAGCGAGAAAGGCTCTTACTTGCTCCTTTCTCTGACAAAAAAGGAGGGAGCTTTCCCAGGTAGAGAGAACCAACTTTCAACTGGGTTCTAAAAGAAACAAACAAGTTTTCAAAAAATAGCCTTTTTCCCAAGTTTTGGAGTAAAACCATTCCTCTTTCTGAGACAAAAAACGCAGTAGATGTTTTTCAAGGAGAACCTTTACATACAAAACAACGCAGCAAAGTTTTCCATTCCCTCGGACACACTATCTGAGTACCCTGCTACAACAAGAACATGGAGACATTAACACACTAACTCAACAACAAAAAGTATATTAGTGCCTTAATGTGTGTTGATGGAGTCATTAACTTACCATTAGTAGTAAATGACTAAACAAATGTTGTTCAAAAAAATTACTGCACAGTTGTAGAGGAGAGAGAGGGTAAAGAAGGTAGGGGCTCGAGAAAGAAAGAGAAGACAGGGTTCTTTCTAGTGTTTGGCAATTTGCACTCGATTGTTTTGTGTACGGTCACCGTGAAGAACCATTCCTTCCTTGTTAAAAAGAGTAGCATAGCAGTGGTAGAGCCTAGAGAGATTAAAAATAATGCAAAAAACAAAAAGAAAAAGCATAGCAGAGAGAAGAGTGAGTGAGTGGTGACTTGTGAGAAAAAAGAGGAGTTCAATTCAACACACAGAACACAACAACAACATAGAGAGAGAGAAGAACAAAATGGTTTGGTTTGGTTTGTCAGTAAAATGTGTCTTTCTTGGTTGTGTTTTCAAACTCTAGTTTTTGTCTTGTACTAATCCCTCATATAATGAGAGAATAATTGTGTTTATGCCATGAAAATAAAAAACCATTTTTTATTATTTATTATTAATTATTAATTAATTGTTGGATACGATAAGAAGATGGTCAACAAGAGCAAAGAAGTAAGGGTAATTGGGATTGAGTGTGGGGTTTAGCAGAAGTGAGAGGTGTCAGAAGTGATAGTGGTATTTAGCATAATGACCAAATTGTCCCTTCTGCCCCACCTCTGTTCTTTCCATTGCCACTAGATTTTCCCACTTTTTCCAGGTGGCTCCCTCTTCCTAACCTAAGCACTGCAACCCTCTCAACTTTTCATTTCAACTTTTCTCAGTTTTGAATATGCAATATTTTATATATATATATATATATATAAATAAGTGTATGCAAATTAATATATTTCGTAGTATATTAAATTTTATTTTATGACTCGGTTTTATGAGATTAAATTATGTTTAAAAGTTTTTTTCTTAATATGGTATCAGAATCATTTAGAGTTTATCCTAATCAGTATTTGTTGGTTTTACCAATCTACCCACTATCGGATTAATATTGAACAACCCATAATATATATTCTCATCGAAAACTTGAGAATAATTAAGCTTAAAATTCATTTATATATATATATATTATTGAAAATTGATTAAAGATTATGATATTTCATAATATATTAGATATTAGAACATTTCATAGTATATTAGAGATTATAACATTTCATAATATATAATTGTGTGCAAACCTCATTCTATAAATTGGTTTTATAAAGTTAAGCTAAGTTTAATGTTCATTCTTAATATAGTATCAAATTCATTTAGAATCTATCCTAACGAGTATTTATTAACCTTATCAAGTCACCCTCTATCGAGACATTATCGGATTACCCATAATATATAGTTTCACACACGAGTTGGTGAGTTGGTATTCTCGACATGAGGAGAATTATGTTTAAAGTTCACCTCTTAATATATATATATATATATATATAAAGTTTATATTAAGTTTAAATATGTTGAATTACTTACATGTATAGATGTTACAGTATAATATAACTTTTCATTATATTATTATATATTTTATTTATCTTATCTAGTTTAACTTAGTATCACAAGTTATAGTATATGATAGGATAATTAAGATTTTAGACTTATTGTTATAATAGGAGATAATGGATTCAAATTTTTATTTTTATTTTCAAATCTTATTTTTTTTAGTGTAGTGTTAACATAAATCTTGTTCAAATAAAATTTGGTCACCTAATATTATTAGAAATTCTAGGTATTACGACTTGTTTTAAACAAATGAAATAATAAAAATTAATAAAAAAAACATGAAAAGACACACAGAATATAAAAATTGACTCTACACAATACATTTAAAATAAAAATATTCAAAAATATCTAAAAAGGTAAAATTTTAGATAATTATTCTACATGTTTCATGATTTTTTTTAATTATGTAGTATCATTTATTCTTATAGTAAAACATGATCATCAGATATAAAAAGATAACACAACAACATTGGTAAAATTCATTACACCAAATTCAACATTATTCATAACAACAAAAACAACTCTACAAATGTATACAAAATACAGTAAAAAAACTTGTTAGATTTATAAAAAAGAAAGTAAAATAATATAAGAAAATGGTAACATAAAATAAAAACTGACATAATTGATGATTATCCTTGTACAACCAATTGTTTTTAGAAAGTAAATTTTTTCGACAAATAAAAATCTTAAATAAATATTTGCAAAATTTCTATTGGTTAAAAGTTACAGAAACAAAAGACAATATATTTTGAAAATGCAATCTCTTAATTCATATCTTAATAAAAAAATACAAAATTGCTGAGTCTTGCATCTAATTTTTGAATTTTCCCTCTCAATCAATGGAAGAGTATTTTCTTATAGTTAGTTCATAAAAATATTTTTCATGGTTTGATTAAGTGGAAAGAGATGGAGAAAGAAAATGAAAATTATATGGTTGTGACTTAAGAGTTTTAATTTTATTAATTCTATTTTGTTTATGTAATAAATTATATGATTAAATGTATTTTTCGTTCATGTACTTCCATCCAAAATTATATTTCGTTTCTAGTCTAAATTTTAGACTATTTATAAAAAAAAAAAACTATTAAATATTTAGTGAATGTTGTATTATTACAACTGAGAAAGCCAGAAAACTTAAAGTTTGACTAGAAACAAAAATCAAACCAATTTTGCTTTATAGTAAAAACAGTCTAGTCTTTTCTTAGAGTTTTTCATGAATAGGTATAGGTTATCTATGTATCATTTTTTATTAATGTATGAGTTTTGGTCCAGTCTCTCATAATTATTTGTATTTCCTTTTTTTAATAATATTTTTTTTATGTGGTAGCAGATGATTGTTACTTGATATGTTTGCCTAGCTGAGATGTTAAGTTTCATATTGAGGTCTAACACGAGAATTTTTATAAAAAAAACATATTTAACCTTAAATTATAGTAGAAAAGAAATATTAAACTTATATAAATTAAAGGTATATATTAAAATATCTTATGCGGGAATCTCTAAATTAATAAAAAAAATAAAGTGGAATTTATGAATCATGGTACACTTTAATTGTGTGTAGAAAGTTTCCTTAATGAGTTGGATGTTGATGATTTTTTTTGGAGGGATGATGAAATAAATTGATGTTGAATGTCTTGGCTTATATGAAACTATTTTTTACAAATGTCTCGGCAAAGATAATAAAATACATTGTTTCATGTTTCAATCTGCGACCAAATCCATAATGTTTGATCGTAACTCATGTTATACATGGAATCTAACAGGCCCCACAGATTTTATTTTTTTTCTAAATTCAGATGGTAAAAAATACACATTTATTTTCTGGCTAATGATCTACATCCAACACCTATAGCAAATATCTATTATACCCTTAATCTTTCGGATATCCGTAAATGTAACATAAATAACACAATTTCAGATATATAAATTCGGATATCCGTATCTGCAACACCTATAGCAAATATTTATTATACCCTTAATCTTTCGGATATTCGTATCTGTAACATAAATAAGACAATTTCAGATGCTACATAAATAAGACAATTCCAGATATATAAATTCAAAGATGAGATGTGTCTTCTGGATATGACAATCCACAACACAAGAATGTCTTCCGGACACTCAAATCCGAAAACTTTTTTTCTCATTCCGGATGCATAAATTCGAAAAAGATGACGAGGATAATTTAGGGTTTTAAAAAAAATATGGATGCAGATTACAATTGATCAGGTCAGGTGCAGAGAGAATTAACCTTATTTTCCTCCATCCATTTTTATCTTTTATTCCCAGATTTTCAAGAGAGAGAAAAAAAGGAAAATGTAATTTTCAAAAAAAGTATTATTTTTGTAATCAAAAATACATTTTTAAAACTATTATAAAATATTTTATATAACTCATTGATCTTCAACTTTCTTATCCAGCTATCTAAACAATAATAGATTCTTTTACTTTTATCCCTCCAATTATAAACTTATTTCTCATTTTTATTTATTTATCTTTGTTTCACTTCTCATCCACACAATGCATCAATCCATTTCTGTCCTTTAGACTTGCTCTTTTTCCTCCTATCTTTCACTTTCATTTTCCTCAATCTGTGTATGCATTTAATATATCCATAGAAGATACTTCCGAATTCAGGAAAAATTGTTGCAGATTCTTTCAAAATAATGAATATCTTTGAACATCAATCTTTTTCTAAAGTGGTGGGGGTGCATATGTTGATAATGTGACAATGAAGAGACCTTCAACATTACATCATGTCATGCATAATCCACACCCTGCATTTACTGGTTTTTCTCTCCACCTAAAACACCTGAATGCATTGCAATTTGCATTATCTAAGGCTAAAATAAACAATTTTTTTCCCACATCACAGTTGAAGACCAAAGTTAGCAAGATAAAGAGGAGAAGAAAGATAAAATGGTGCCAATGCCAAGGCAACTCTTATAATGGTCATTCATCAGAAGATCTCTTCTGTTGTTCTGGTTTTGAGGGGAAGGGGAAAAAACCTAGACATGAGTATTAGTATCCTAGGAAGTTACAGTTCACATTCAAAAGAATTGAAGTGCTGCTCCTCATTGCTATTTGAAGATAACTGGTATTCACACAAGAAAATGATACAACAAAGAAAAAGATAAAAGATACAACTTAGATCAGGTACCACTAATCTCTGTTGGTGTGGTACAAGGTGCCAGTGTGTTATGAGGCAGGCTAATACCACCCCCTCTGACAGAAATACCAGGGAACTTTGCAGTGCTTGCCCTACTCACAAGATTTGAGTCAAGATACACAACAACCACTGTGGTATCATCATGGAAATGGCGGCGGACACCACGGTCGATTTTCTTCAAATCTGAATATCTCATTTCTCTCTTCTTTGCAGCTTCTTGAAGTGCAGCTTTCACCAGCCTCCTTGCACTTCCCTGAAAGAAGGACAGGAGATGAAACATGAATCCATTTTGCACTCAACTTTCTACCTGGAATTCTAAAGTTCATCATAACAGTGACCAAATAGAATGCTATTCAAATTTTTTTCAAACCATGCATTGGAAAATCATTCATTTGTCAAGAAATAGAGAAATTCAGGCATGCTAATAATATCTTGCTTAGTCATCCTTGACCTATTCAAGATTATTATCCAGAAGATCTTTCAATTTGTCCATTTGTGCAACCACATTAGATATAATAAGCAAGGTTCTCCAATAAAAGATTATTTGTCAAGATTGTCCAAGTCAATGGAAGGCTTTATATTCCAGCATGAGTTTCTCTTTTTTGGTAGAATTTAAACAACAGAGTTTTGTGTCTTAAATACTGCATGTCCCCACCAAAAAAATCCTCTGATTACAATTTTTTCATGGAAAAATAACCTGGTGTTATCCATTAAAGTTACTGGTATAGTCAAATTTAAACATGTATCTTACACTGCGGGGACTGTTTTGAACTATATCAACTGCTTCTTGATTGCTAAGGTGCTCCCAGAGTCCATCAGATGCAAATATAATAAATTGATCATGTGGCTGTAAATGATGCACTGAAATTGACGGCTCCGAGCTCAGTATCGGCATCTTGAACGGTTGACGAAGCCGAAACTTAGCATACAGAGGTTCCCTATTGAACTCGGCCTTTTTCAAATATACATCACCAATAGATTTAGAAACCTGCAGTTGAAAAACAGATTTTAAAATTTATGACACAATTCAACAGAGAGAGAGGTTTAAGTCAAGTTTTGTTAGGTAAGATGATGATAAGCATTGAATCAAATGAGTTAAGGCATCTCTAGTAAAGTCAGTAATGACAAAGGCCAAGGATTATCAGGAACTACCAAGGTAATAATTAAACATGACAAACCCAAGGCCAAATTTAAACTTTCACAGAAGAAAAGAAAGATGCAAAAGCATTAGTAGCATTGCCATTCATATAATATTATAGACAACATTTATACGTGTAGTTCACACTATTAGATCAAACTCTTATGAAATTATAACAAAGTTACTAAAACAGAATTACAGATACAAGGTTATTTGATTCTTTTTACTCTCATGATTTAGAGTATATTATAACTGAAGTGATTAAAATTAACCCATTTATCCCAGCATCTAGAAACTGAAACTCTGCCGTTGAACTAAGACAACTTCAATAACCATTCACTGCATCCGATAGCTTTTGATATATATATAAAGTCATAATGCATATACTGTGATATTAATACTATTCAACAACATAAAACTCTAGTGAAGTTGAAAAAATAAAGCCCTTTCAACAACAAAATTTGACACTGAGATTATTTTTCTCTCTCTCTCCCTCCACACACCCACCCCAGTCCTTTTAATTCTCCTCAGCATAGCTTTTGTATTTCTGATGTCACTCTTCTCATCCTGAAAACTGAAAATTTAACTTTCAATCTTGGAAGGAACAGATTTAAAGTGACATTAGGAGGTGTGAAGTGTTTATCATGATTTCATCTGCCACATGAACATGTAGCAGCTAGAAATACTTACTTGAATAAGGCCCCTCACACGCCATACATTATGCTTTAAAACCACGATATTTGGATCATCGGGATGTGAAGAATGCAGCTCCTGTCTTATAGACTCTATTGACGCATTGTGCTCGGCCGATAATTGCATGGCTAAAACCTCGCCGGTTGCCCTCACCGCTCTTCCCAAAACTGCCCGGGAATCCCCTAGGTTTGCTATATAAAGGGATCCATTACAAATAACACCAACAAGACAACATGACCCAACAGCTGCAATTTGTGGCGACATGGACCACTGATTGGCAACCACTGACATAAACCCCTCTTCTGTTGCTTGGAGTGCCTTGCGAATTACATCTACTGACATTGATTGTTGCTCTGAAGTAAATTCTGAAATTCAAAACAAAAGAGAACATTATACTCAGTACTCATGTTGCATAGAAATGGTTCAGATTCAAAACACAGGTAAACAAATCTACCATGGACAGACATGCAACAAAAAGGTAATGAAAACCACAATTTTCTTAGTTTCGATTCTGTATACATCAGACAGTTCTTATAACCTTAATTCATTGCAGAGATGATAGAATGGCGTACAAAAGAAATAGTTGGAGGGAAATCATTCACCATCACAACTTCTCACAAACTGACAACAAAAGAATGAAATCTCACCAGCCATGCAAATAGAAGAAGAAAGAACGAGTTTTTTACTAGCATGTAAAGGTGGAAAATCTTGTTTCTTGGATATTACTAAAGCAGGCAACAGAACCAAACTATAATATTCCATTATTGCCTAATCTTTCTAGCTAAAAAGATGGCAGAAATGAACAAGACGATTCCCTGTATTTCCTTTTGTGATTGTCGTTGTTGTTGTCCAGTTAAAATGCAAAATTGACTACAAGATCTTGGAACTGGAAAGCAGAGAAAAATACACCAAGGCAAGGAGAAAAACCTATTCCAATACAGAAAAGCTTGAAGAATTCATTCATTTTGCTGTGAACTTACTCTTGAGATGGTGAAACAGGTGATCATTGATAAACCGTGATGTCTCGGGCCCTCCGTGGCCATCATAGATACCGATGAAGGTACCATAAGGGCCAGATTCATTGGAGCTCAAACTGCCTGATTCAATCTGGCTTTGATCTTCCAGCAAGTTATTGGCTTGGATTACAGCCATTGAAAATTCACCATTCAAGTGTTGCCCTGAGTCCTTGTACCACAATAGTCCATCTTGTCTACCTCCACCATCCGAACCTGTGCGAGAAAATCCTTCGGAACCCGGCCGAAAGCAGGCCCTCAATAAGTTCATCAACCCCGATAACATCCCTCATTTCACCAAACAACCGTCAAGGATTTCAACATCTATCAACTACCCCAGAAACAACTTCACCCCCCAGAAATTTCATAAACTATGGATATGGAACTGCACTCCTCACCACCACAACAACGAAGATGATCCACCACAAACTACACCAACAAAAAAATACAGTTAAAATCAATTAAGGTTTAACCCTCAACAAACAAACACAACCTGAACCCTGTATGATCTAGAAACTTGCAAAAAATAAGCTGTTTTTCACAGTTTTCTAAGGGGTGGCTGAATATTGAAGAGCACCCACAAAGAGAAATCAACTCCCAATGAAAAAATCCAACTTTTTGGTTTCCTTTAAATGCAACAAAAACTATGACCAGACACAGCAGCCGCTAAAGATGAAAAATTCAACAAAGGAAAAACAATATTTTACTTTTATTTTCCCCAAAGGTCAAAACCCACTTTTTCTGAGACAAACTTTTTGGTCAGCTGATTCAGAATCCCCTGTTCACATTTACATTGAAAATCAAAACCCCAAGTTACACTGATCTCCATAAAATTCAATAACGAGACCAACCTATCTTTCTCATCAAGTGTAAACATGTATATTGTACGGCAACAAGTCAAAGTAATATAAAAAAAATTCCAGCAAGAGATCTCACCCAGCAAAATTTGACAATCGATTAGAAGGTATTGGGGTGCCCCAGATGAAGAAGACAGTGATCCGTAGGTAGGATAGTGTGTAAAATCATTAGATCTGCGGATCCATCAAATCAATACAAAGAAACAGAAATGGGTTTTTTTGTGCTGCTTTTGGAGCCAAGTGGTGTGTGTACACAGAAGGTGAAAAGTATCAGAGAAGAAAAAGGAGAGTGGTGCATGAAAGATTATTGAAAATTGAAAGAGCTCAGTGTGAAACCCTTTTCTGTTTTTGTTTTTGCCCTTTTCTTTTGTTATGAACTCTGAGGAGAAGCCCCATAAAAAGACTAACAATGAAGAGCTTGGAGCCAGCAAAGCACAGGTCCAGCTATGGGCTCCACACCACTATGACGAACTAGAGAGAGAAGTTAGAGAGAGAAACACACATAGAGAGAGTCAATGACTTTAAGCATGTCATGTTTTTTGGCATTGATAATTTTAACCACTTATATCATTTCCATTTTCCGAGACATAGGTTTGTGTTCATACTCACACACACACAAACATCATAAGTTCACAACAAAAACTTTCTCTCTCATCTATTTACTCTTTTTCTATAAAGGAATTCGAATCAAGAGAACATTAATTCGTTCTTTGGTCGGTTGGTCGATCTGCACCTCATTTTTTCTCTCAGACGAACTCATGTTTTATCGTTCTCTCACTCTTCTTCTTTATCACCTGAAAACTCGGATAGTATTTGTAAAAGACACTCTAACATTCAATTCAAACTTCGACACTTTACACTTAGTATTTAGTATTAGATAACAACTTACATGATCTTTTGAAATATGTGTTTATTTATATAATTAGTTTTGACCCTTTATCATTATTAGATCTAATAAAAGCATATTAACTAATGTTACTTCATTAATTAACTTTATTATTAATCGGTCGGTCCATGTAAACTGGATGGCGAATCAGATTTGTTTAGTCATTCATATACTTAAAAGATTATTTACTTATAAATTATAAATTATGTTACATTATTTTCTAATTGTAGTATGGATTATCTAATCTTCATAAATATATTTCATTATTATTAACTTATATTTATATGAATAAATACTTTCTATTTTTTAGCTTCTTATAACTGATAAATTATAATTTTATATTATTTTAATTATTCATGTAAAACTCTATTAAATATGCATTATACATATATAATTATTTCATAAAATGTAAAACGATAAAGTTGACACTGCAATATAATAAAATGAAAAAAGGTATAATTTGAAAACACTTTTGAAATATAATAGATATGATTACTGTAACATATATTTTTTAAAATTAACTTCAAAGTGATGAGTTGATGTTATTTGTGTAACTTGTAAGAAATTTATGATTTTATATTACAATCACGTACCATTAACACTACTAAAAATCATTAAAATATAAACTAATCTTAAAAACATAATTAATTAATATATCAATTAAATTAAATATTATGTTATAGACTAAAAAAATATTAATATTTTAAATAATTTGTATTATTAATATAAATTTTAGTAATTATTAGATACCAATCTATAAATTAATTTATATTTTTATTAATAATAAAAACTAATCTAGATATTAATATATTTATAATTTATAAAATATTATATAATTTAATTAATATAATGTTTTTTTAATTAGTTTTAATATTTTTTTATAATGTCAAATGAGATATTTTATTTTAGTAATGATCACTTTTAGAACATAATTATTTATAGTATGTAAGGTAGAAATGTATAATACTAAAATATTTATAAATAGTTTTTTTAAACTGCAAAAGAATATATAATTAATTAGAAAACAAAGCAGTAACTCTTCTTAAAACTCTAATTTGAATATATGAATTATCAAATTTACATATGTTACTTCTTTTTTGAAATTTACAATAAACACAATATTTAAAGCATAATGCCAATTGTGTAATAAAACTATCAAATTAAAATAAGTTGTTACTTACTAAATTGTTTTTAATAAATGGTAATCAACAATTATTTAGAGGAATTATTTTTCACAAATTTAATCAATGATATATTTTAAATAGTTTATTTCAAGACTAAAACCACATGGAATAGTACAAAATAAAAAACAAATTTAAAATAGAAAAAACAAATGGAATATGGAACAACAATAATAGAGAAAAAAACATTGGTTGATGTATCACAGTATTCATAGTGTGTAGGTTTTGTCCCACTAACAAATATTAATAAATAGATTTTAAATGCCAAATAGATATAAATAGAACAACTACAAATTATTTTAGAATGAATATAATTATAAGTAGCTTTTAAAATAAAAATTATAATAATAATAATAGAAAATATAAAAGCAAAAAATATTACAAATAATAGCAGTCAACTACTTTATTTTAAAAAAATATATATATTATTTTATACACAACAAAAATTATAAAAAAAATCCCTAGAACTGAATTAAGTATTATACGTGATAGGTTAAAAAAAATACATGCACGTATAAATAATGCAAACATTTTTTTTTTTACATTTGTTTAAGTCCAGAGACAAATACATTCTCAATCATATGAATACGTAGTTTTATCATAAATTTAAAATACAAACACGTATAATAATTTTTTGTTTAAAAATTGCACGTGATGAATAAGAAAAGGTCAAATTTTCATATTAACTTTGTAAAAAAAAGTCTTATAAATTATAATATATCATGCGACATAATAACAATAATAATGATGATGAATATCATTAATTTTTTATATTAATATTTTTTTCTACCTTATTAACTTACTCTCTCCAAAATGCCAGTGTTGTTTTTTCTGTCTCATTTTTACTTCAAATATTATTACAAGAAAACTAAGATAATATATATATATAGTACATAATACATTAAAAACATATAACTATTAATTTTCATACAATTTCATATTCTGGTAACATAAATCTTATTAAATAATTTTTAGAGTTAAAACCAAATTTAACTAACTTTTACTTCTATCAATACTTTATCAAACAATAAAATTGGAAATATATAAAATGAACCTATTATATTTTATTTAAATTTCAAACAAATATTTTTTTTCCATTACGTATTGTTATATTTAAAATTATGTATACACATGCCCACACTCACATGATTTTACACTTTAATTAAATTCTAGTATCTCAAACTTCAAAAGCACATTAGATTTTTATTTTATTAGTATTTTATCTTTTATATAGATAAAAAATAATGTGACAATAAAATATATTATCAGTTTCATATTCGGAATTTAAATTTAAAAAAAAAGGAATACTAGGATACTTTTAAGAGGATATGCAAGCAAAAGATTTAAAATATATTATTTTTAAAAAACGAAATATATTAAAATAGTAAAAAATGACATTTTAAAAATGCAAGGGTAGTAGCTCTTTCTTTTTCTCTTTTTAGTTTTTTTGTTTACTTTTTCTTTTAACTTTTTCTCTTCTCCAATATTTCTCCACTTTTTTTAATAATTTTTCATGTTTTTCATAAATAAATTATACTAACTAAAAAGTAGTTAAGTATATAACATTTTTTTTATTATAATTCAATTCAGAGTAGTTTTTTTTTTTTTTGCTATTAAAAAATTTATTCTCGGTTTTTTTACTTTATTTATGGTTATTTTGATGATATTTCTTTAGATTCTTATGCATTTAGTACTTTTTAACTTTTTGATTATTTCTTAAAACACAAGTAAATAAGGAAAATTAATTCAAATTTAACTACTGATGTAAGAGTGTTATTAATAATGGATTTTTTTTTAAATTGAAAAATGGTTTGCCTTTAATTGAATGAGATGATATTTGCATTAGTAATTAACACAATATATTTTTTTAGATAATGAAGTTAAGTTATACTAATTTATAATATGCAAATTTTGCATTAAATGAGTGTATATGGGTATTTCACACATGTTTAGTTTATAGAACAACACTTATGGATTGCAAAATTGTTTCTTAAATTTTGCAGATTTCAAGTTATCATAAAGTGATATATTTTTTTTTATAAAATATAATGTTTTTAAAGAAATGAATGGAGAAAGAACTATGTTGGTAAACTTAATAGTAATATTATATGTAAGAATAATAAAAATAGCTAAAATCTTTAAACTAAAAAAAATTAAATACATACAAATAGTTTAAATTGCAAAACTTAAAACACACGCTATAAAGCTTAAAGATAATAAAAACTATTAACCAAAGTGCATGGAAGAGATTTAAATAGATATAAAACAAAAACAATTTGTGTGTAGGACTCTAACATTTTCTTTACATTCAATTATCTCAACATTAAAATAATATTTTATTAACAAAATTCATTTTCGGATTATAAACTCAGTAATATGTTAACACAAATTAGTAATTACCTATATTTTAAAAATACAACCATGCTTAGGAAGAAAATGTAAAGAAAAATAAAAAGTTACCAAAAATCAAAGTACTCCAACCTTAAAGATAATATCGATATCGTCAATCACCATACACTACCAGAAAATCATTAAATGGAAACTAATATTTAGAAATCAAAATAATTAGTTGCAATAGTAACTAAATAATAGACAATTTTAGAAAAAAAAATAATTGATTTCTAAATTAGTTTCTATTATTGTGAAATAGTTTATAAATTGGTATCTAATCAGCTACCAAGATTTTAACTACCAATTATTTAAATTCTATATTTGGTAGCAAAAACATTAGTTGTTAATTAGATACTAATTTATAAACCCTTTAACAATAATAGAAACTACTATAAAAATCAAAATTTGATTTAGTCCCTAAAATGGTCTCTAATTTATTCACTATAGTAACTAATTATTTTTTGTCTCTAAAATTGGTTTATATTTCATGATTTTCTTGTAGTGATATTCAAATTTTTAAAAGACACCTAACTAGATTGAAAAAATATATATATATATATATATATATATATATATATAAATTGTTATTAATCTCGACTCCACATGATGTAAACTATATTAATAATATCGAAAAAAAAAATACAATAAAATAAGTTTAAAACCAGATACATTTATAATTCATTCTTCCTGAATTTTTTTTTATTACTCCAACATGTATTACCATGGAAATTTTCCTATTTTTTTGTTATTATTATAATAATAAGAAGAATAAGAATAGTCCATTTCTTACCATGGTAGATTTGTGATCTTAGGTCATTCACACATTTTCTCTTAGCTTATATTTGTTTTTTGGTAAAACTTATTCATTCACTGCAAATAAATAATTAAATTTGGGTGACAAAGATGAAAGGAGAAATTTTTTTAGTCAAAGTAAAGAGGTATATTCACCAACCCTCAATTATTTGTAGGGACCAACTTCTGATTTATTGCATGAATAATTTAAAGAAGAGTGTCTCTTTTAAAAAAATTGACAAAAGATATTTGTATCTTTTTTTATAAATTATTTTTTACCATTATTTTATTTTTATTTTTTCTATGAGATTTCCAAACCAAAATTTCAAAAATAAATTATTTCAAGATTTATAAATGTTAACCTTGTTAACAATTTTTTTATTTTAATATTTTTCTAAATAATTATTACTTAAAATATATATTTTTGTAAATTATTATTCCATTAAATAATTATTTTTCTAAATCATTATATTCTATATAATTATTTTATAAATATGTTTTTTAAGAAATTATTTTCCAAATCAATTAATTTTTTAAAATTCAAAATTATCAATTTTTTCATTTTAAATAAAAAATAAAATGAAATCAAGTTTAGAATGAAAATAATTTTTGAAATTCTATAATAAATTATATTATTTAGATAATTATTTGACATAATACATTATTTAGAAGAAAAAACAAATTTAAGTGTATTTGATTAAAAATTGGCCTGTTTTATGTGATTGAAGTTTCTTTATAAAGTCAAAGACTTGATTAGAAGTGATGAAGGAGAAGGGTAATAAAGTCAGCATGACTGCATAAGATATTATATGCAAAAGAATTTTGTGAATGGCTATTAATTTTCCAAATCAAACATTTGACTTTGTTTTTCAAAGATCTTGACAATAATTTTTAAAGCTCTTTTTGTTTTTGGTTTCTTCAATAACTTGTGGTATACTATACTAGAAGAAAATCATTGAATAATATATTAATTTTAAAAACAAAAAATATTAGTTGTTATGTTAACAAAATTAAATATTATTTTAGAAACTAATAAAATTATTGATATTTAAATTATTTTATATTATTGATAATAATTTATAAATTGCTATCTAATTAACTGTCTAGGTTTTGGTTATCAATTATTTAGATTTTAAAGTTGGTATCTAAAATCTTGGTATCTAGTTAGATACCAATTTAAAAACTATTTATTAATAATAGAAATTAATTTAGATATCAATAATTTTTTTGTCTCTAAAATAGTATTTAATTTTATAAATTAATTACTTTTTGTCTGTAAATTTAGTTTTTATTTAATGATTTTCTTGTAGTGATAATTTATTTAGAAAATTATAGAAAATAATAATAATGAAAATATCAATATTAGAAGGCATATTTAAAGTTGTATTGGTTTTATTCTTTAAAATGTTATTTAAATCACTCTTCGTTCTTCTATAAAAGCCACCTAAATCACTCTCTCAATACTAAAAGTAATGCATTTCAAATTATAAAGAAAAGGGGCAAAAATATTAGAAATATTATATATAAAGAAAGAATAAAACTAAATTTTAACGTTTTAGAAAAACCAAAAATATATTTAATTTAATTTTCTAATTTCTTATAGTAGTTGGTACAAACACACTGATTTATATAAAAAAAAAAAGTTGTAATAAAACCATAATAGCCAACTCAATATTTTGGAAAGATAGTTTGAAGATTGTCTTTGACCATATGTGAAATTACTAATGTCATTAATGACCAAATTAATCAATACTTTGAAGATTTTATAGGAAAAAAAAAAGTTTTTATGAAAAAAATGGTTTAAAATATGTTATTAATTATATGAAAGGGAATATAATGAGTATTAGGTAAGTAAGATAGCGTGCATAATATTCCATCATACTTATTCAACACAAAATTATCCTATCATCTCCAAATTTGGTACAACTTTGCAATATTTAAATACTTTAATTAATTGCTTTCCATTTTTTGGAACTTACTTTGCATATTTTGTATTGTAGTTATTTATGAAAAATAAAGTTGATAAGAGGTTAATTCATCACATTTATTACTCTAATATAACTTGTTTATTCTATCAAACAAATTATCGTAATTTTATTGATAAAATTTTAGATAAAGAAGTAAAGTGTATAATAGAATATTGAATGACTCTTTGTCTTAGTATATAGTGAAAGGAGAGAGGCAAAGAATTTTCATACTGTATAAGTGAGTGTTAATCTCATATTTTAAGTCGATTTTATAAATTTGAGTTACGATTGTTTGTGAGCAGTATATAAACAAAAGCAAACAGACCCTTAAAGTTTATTTATTGATATGATATTAGTGATATTTAAAGTCTATCATAGCAAGTTTGTTGGACTTATCAGATCATTCGCTATTGAATCATCCAATATATAGTCTCACGTACATGTTGGAAGATCTCGACGTGAAGGAATGTGTTGAAAATCTCACATCGATCAAAGATAAATTTTTTTTTCATAATATATAAATAGATATTGATTTTATAATGTTGAGTTGAGTTAAAATTAATTTCTTAATAAGAGATGATAAAAAGATATATTTCAAAACCTATAAAAAAAATATGTATAATTAATTGTGAAATATACCTCTATATTTAGCTAACGTTGATTATCCGATAATATTTCCTAAATAACCTAATTTTCATTTAAGAGGAGCATCGTACGTAGAAAAAAAAATGTCAAATACGTGTGGAAAATCATAATAAAACTTCATTATTGCTACTTTATTGTATAACAAGAATTTAAAGACTAATATAAATATATATATATTATATATATTGAGTATTTAATTCTTCTGCAATGATGACACGCGTAAATGAGCTGTTAAATTGAATTTTCTTTTGAATTTTGGAATGAATTAGATTTTCAAGTCTATTGTATTAAATACTATACCCTATATAATAGTGTGTATGGTGAAAATTGGATAAAGTTTGTCACCTAATGTATTAGAAAATATTTGGACTAAAGTTTTTTTTAACCAACTCAAATATAATTCAACTTATAATATCAGATAGAATTTTTGTTAGATTTTTTAGAATAATATATTAAAAATATACTATAAGATTTTATATTTGATAGATGGGATAATTTAATATTTCAAAATTGAATGCTTAATCAATAAAATAAATAATAATTGTATCAATGTTATTATTGATATTATTTAATAATTTTGTATGGGTTGAATTGAATCTCGGTTTTATATGGGTTGAAATTGAGTTCAACTTAATGTATTTAAATTAGGTTAAAATTAAATTAAGTGGTCAGAATATCTTACGTAGGAACCACCCTTGTTTTCAATTTGTTATTTTCTCTTCCAACCTAAAATAATATACAATTTTTTAAAAAGTTAAAAAAAAATCATGTACACATTCGTGTTTAATCACATTGATACATATAAAAATATATTTTTTTAAATAATTATCTTAAAAGTTATATAAACTATTTTATACCATTAGGTATAATTATTAATTCTTTCATAGAAAATGTTGAAGTATGGATTATTACAGCTATATTTCTTTTAGAATTATAAATATTCATAAAATAAATCTAATTACATATATTTAATTCATTTATTTTTTAATGTATTTTATATATAGTGTATAATATATAAAATCCATTTATTTTATATTAATTTTTTTTTTACACAAAACTAGAAAGGAGTCGTGTTCAACAAGAGATCATTTTCTATTTTCGTCCTTATCATAAAATATTTGGTTTTTTATTTCAGTTATCGGTTTCGTTTGGATGTGGAGGTGAAAATACTTGTAAAAGACACTCCGACGTTAAAACTAGGGTTCGATATATGATGTTTGAAGTATTAATTGTTATTAAATGTGTACCTTTATCTTGTATTTTAATATGTATTTATAAGATCATGTGGAGGTAAATCAGGTTTGACACAATTTATTGAGTTAATCTTGTGATTAAGAATGAACTTTGTATGCTTAATTAGTTATTTAAAGATGAACAAATTTTAGATTATTTACAAGAGTTCAATCACATATGCCTTATCAATCACATATGCCTTATCAGACACATAATTATAGGAGTTCGGTTCGCATGTCTTTTTTTATAAAAACTTGTCTGTTAGGCATCATTATGCAACTTGACATTTCAGTTAATTAACACCTCAAGTAACAACAATCATATACCATCACATGAAAAAAATATTATTAAAAAAAATACAAAAATATGTGAGGACTAGACCAAAACACATATGCTAACAAAAAGCGATACATAGGTAGTATACTTATTCATAAAAAAAATTTAAGAACAAATTAAATGAGTCTATTATACCAATACCAATAAAATGGTTCTCTGTGAATAAATCATAAATTAGCCAACTTATAGCATCAGTTTTTAAAGATTTTCTCTTACATATTAAAAAATTCAATCAATGAATAGAACAATTATACAAATGTTTTTGTCCTCCTCTCCTCTGTAATTCATTTTTCAGGAATTGTTACTTATTTAAACAATTAACTATTACACCTTTCTATAAACATATTTTTTAATCATCGAACAGCTTTGTATAAACATGATATACCATATATGTTTGAATAATTATATAATATATTAAAAGTTATTGTCTTAGTTACACAAATTATTTATAAACTTGCAAGGTATATACTAATTTTGGTATAACAACTTTCTTTAAATTAAATTAATAAATAAAATAACATAAAATGATTAAAAAATAAACAAATAAATAAAAAATATATATGGATATCTCTTCTTCCTCCTTATGTTGATCTATGGTTGTCTCTTCCTTAAAAACTCAATCACAATAAATGCTTTGTTGACCCATCTATGTATCCCACAACATGATTATAAAAAAGTTTTTTAAACTCTTAAATAATTACAAAAAATATTTTAAGAATTAATTACATATATATATTTTTAAAGATTTGCAAGCGGATTTCCCGCAATGCTTCTAGACTACTAAACCTACATCATAGACAATAATATTTTATACAATAATTTTTCAAATTTAATATATATTAATAATCTTAATGCATCCCTAATATTATATTAGTATACTAAAACCAGAGTGACGTGGACATTTGGGTTTCCATAATCAGTGGGATGCTTAATTTGGCTCTCAATAGATCATAGAGGTTAGGTTCTTTTTTAATATTCATTTTGTGGGAAAAATAAATAAAGACATTTCATCACACACATATATAGAAAAATCATTTAATTTAGTTAGCTTTTTTTTATTAGCAATAACAGATATATAAATGTGAACCACTTCCGGGATGGATCAACCCTTATACAATAAATACATAATTCAACGTCTAACGGTACTCTCCAAACCAAACAGGCAAAAACACAGTCCACTCTAAGAACCTAAAAAAACATCAAATAACCAAACGCATACATTCCAAAGGTTTCAAACACCAACTGAAAAAGAAAATCGGAGTAGTGCGAGATTTTGCAAAAATCCAAAACCAAACATTTGCGTGCATCAGGGTACAAACTTCATCAGACGCGTTAGTCACACTCCTATTGAAAATAATAGAATTTTATGTGATTTCATATTTCCCCACTACCCACCGTACTTAGTTGTTATTTAATCAAAATTAGATTTAATTGTATTTTTGTATACTAAAATTGTCGTTTACACATATTTTCATCTATTATTATGATTAATAAGGATCTACAAATATTTTTAAGCTTGAAAATAATGAAAATGATATAATTTTTTAATAAACATATTTAAAATTTTACAGCGAGATAAATTTACTAACAATTTGTAATACACGAGTGCGATTTTAAAAGCGGGTGGATATATTTGAAAAAATAATTGTATAATTGATAATACACTAAAAAAAGGTTAAAAATAATAACTAATATGAAATAGCTTATATTAATTTAAAAAATGTATTAATGATTGGTAATATAATTAGAAGTGAATAATTTTTTAATAAATAATAATTTTTGTACATATAAATTATAAATATAAATATTGATAAATTATTCAGCCAAGATCTTCTAGAATTCTTCCAAATAAATATATGAGAGCTTTGCACAATTATATGGGCGACAGGGTGACATTATAGAACTCCTGAATAACAAACATTAAGGTCTTATGCAAGTATGGTATATAAATTTATAATAACATTAACAATATTTTTACATGTATTTTCATTTGTTATTAATCAAATAGAAACTCAAAATATTCATTATTAAAAATTCATTAAATAAAAATCAAATTTTAAAATAAAAAATAATTAATTATATTAACTAAATTAGATATTATTTTTAAAAAAGTTATTGATATTTAAATAATTAGTTAATAATGTTTTAGGTATGATAATCAATTAGATATTAATTTAAAAAAGTTTATAAATAATAAAATTAATTTAAATATCAATAATTATTTTAAATAATAAAATTGTTTTTTTAATGATCTTCTAAGTCTCATTTGGTTGCACACATATATACAAGGTAAATATAAGGAAAAATAAATTGAATTGCACTATAAATGATAAATTATTTTGAAGAAAAATAAATCATTACTAAAAAAATCATTAAATAAAAATCAATCTTAAAGATAAAAAAATAATTATTATATTAACTAAATTAAATAAAAAAAATTATTGTATCTAAATTAATTTATATTATTAACAAATAATTTTAAAATTCATTTGTTTAATTACTAATTATTTAAATTATAAAATTGATAGTTAATTAAATATCAATTTAAAAACTATTTACTAATAATAAAATAATTTTGATATTTTTTAATTTTTATAATAATATTTAATTTAGTTTAACATAACAATTAATTATTTTTTATCTTTAAAATTATTTTTTTATCTTTAAAATTATTTTTTATTTAATAATTTATTTAATATTATTTTTATTCTTTTATTTATTATTCTCCAATTAAGCAATATTAAAGTTGATAATGTGTTGACGTATTTGCCGGTTTCTTTTTTTTATTATTATTAACCCTATTTGTCTCCTTTTGGACGAAAGATTCATATATTCTGAGCAGTGAATCAAAATTATTCACACACAGTTGCGTAAACACCAACAAATCTATGCTTATTATATATAAATGTCGAAAACCCTAGTGCCATGTGCACAATTTTAAAAAAACATTGACGTGCCTTCCAACAAGCTTCCTTTTTTTTGGATTGAATTAAGTAGACAAAACATGCTCACAGGAATTATACAAGTAGCAAACCCTACTCACAATTCAAGAGTTGCACCACCAAAATAAACCTTCCCCAGAAAATCTATGTTGAAATCTATTTATATATATATACCCGCTACGACCGAACGACCGTCTAATGTTCGATCAAAACCGACTGAAACTATTATATCTTAAGACCGTGAAAGTTTAATGTTCGATCAAGACTGACTGACACCATTATATCTTAAGAAGATTAGTTAGACTAAATAATATATTATTAATTATGGTTTATATTTTTACTCCGATCCAATAACAAAATATTCTTGGTATTCATATAAAGAAGCATAAATTCCTAAAATTAGGTAGTCATCATTTAGTGTCAAAAAACGAAATCTCATTATAGTGTTGGAGTATCTTTTACAAATACCATTCAAATCTGAAATCCACGAAAATAAGAAGTAGAGAAATAAGAGGAGCGCAACGAGTTTATTCGAATAGAATAAGAACAGACCGACCAAAAACAACAAATCAACTAAAAAGAACAAACTGACTGAAAAGAAAGACAATCATTTTTTTGGTTACCAAAAAAAAAGACCAACTAAAAAAAACAAACCGACCGAAAAAGACGACAATCGTTTCTTTGATTTCAACCCATCAGTAAACAATATATAATATATACTATAATACATATGGTTATCGTTTTTCTTATTAATATATATATATATATATATATAGATTAGTATGGTATTGATTTGTGAGGAGTGTGATGGCATGGATGATTGGAGGAGAGTGACAGTGAAAGGAAGAGAGAAAATGGCAGAAGGAGCAGCAGATATGCCCCTTTACCTAACATATAGAATTAAATGTGTCACAGTAACAACCCAATCAATCTCATGACTCAGTGATTGGATATACTTGTCATTTTGCTGCATCATGATTCATGATAAAGATCAAAGAGGAACCCAACCCAGCAACTAGAAGAAAAAATGATATCAAAAAAATATGAAAATGTGCTGGTGCTGCTGTGTGGTGGGTCACTGCTACTGATTAAAACTACTGCACAAATCCAGCATTATTGCCACTGGATTGAGTTGAGTGTTCAGCCCCCTAAAGTGCGCCACGTGAACAGAATAAGACATCCCTTTTATTTCATTTCTTCTTCTCTCTCTATATATACTCCTCCTCAATTCAGGTTATAGTGGATAATCCCATCCCAAACACTTGCACATAAAAACAACCCATAAAAAGGAGTTTGCAAGTAATTAGGTTTTTTAGTTCAAGTGGGTTCTTCTCATTGGACCCTCTTATAATTAAGACTAGGATCCTCCTCACGTGAGGAAAAGCCTATAGCTTGCATATATATATTTCATATGAATAACCAAGTTGGAAGTTTAGTTTTTGTACTGGTGTGACCAGACAATCTCTTAATCTTGGTATCAGATATTGATTAAATCGAATAAATTATTGAAGATTCTACATCGATTAAAGATTATCACATTTTACTATATATAAGTGGGTGTAAACCGATTTTATGAGGTTGGATTACGTTTAAAGTTCACTCACTTCGTGATATGGTATCAAAGCAATTTCAAGCCTATTCTAGCGAGTGTTTGTTGGGCTTATCAGGCCACCTGCTATCGGGTCGTTATCGGACCACCCATAATATGTTATCCCACGCACGAACTGTCACTCTTGACGTACTATCGGGTCGTTATTGGACCACCCATAATATGTTATCCCACGCACGAAGTGTCACTCTAGACCTGAGAGATGTGTGGACTCTCGATCCAAAACTTGAGTTTGAGTTTTCTTTTTTTTTGTATTTTGTATGATGATCATTTATGAATGATTGAGTTTGCAAAGGTTCGTACGTGGGCCATTTTTGTGTGCTATTCTCACAAATAATTTGGCAGCTGATGTACAGAAGCAGCAATTAATTTTCTGGTATGGGATTGTGGTATGCAAACTGGAAAGTGATGATAAAATGTACTTAAATTTTGGAAGAAACTAAGTAGCGAAAGACGATGCGTGTTCTTGGAGATTACACCGACAGAAAAGTGTAAGTGGAGAAATGTGTACCATGTTCTTTCAACTCCAATCCAAACACTCATGTACGTCTGGTTTGAGGAACCATTGTACCTAGTCTAGTCTAGGTTAAGCTCACTACATTCATCAAAAATGGTCCACACCATATAAGGATAATGGACTACGAAACTCACTTTTCTTTTTATACCAAACTGTTTTTTTACAATAAATTCATTTCATTCATATGCATATCACTATCATGTCTAAACTTTATATTTCTTTTAGGATTTAATGGAATTTTATATTTTTTTAAAATTTAAATTATTTGACTTTTGAAATATTTTGTTTGGAGAAGATAATTAATTCAATTTATTGATTTTTTTTGTTAATTGCTATTAAACGGGAATATCAAATCTAACACTACAATAAATTCATTAAATAGCAAACGAAATTAGAGACAAAAAATAATTAATCATTATATTAACTAAATTAGATACTATTTTAGAGATTAAAAATTTATTTGTATCTAAAGTGGTTTTTATTATTAATAAAAATTTATAAAATAGTTTCTAAATTAGCTATCAGGGTTTTGGCTACTAATATTTTAGACTAAAATTGTCTCAATTAGTCTTCTAGAGACTAATCTGTAATCTAAAATATTGGTATTTAAAACCTTTGTAACTAATGGTTAGATACCAATTTAAAAACTATTTTATAAATTAGTATTTTAGAGACTAATTTAGAATTAAAAATATTAATAGTTAATAGTTAAATACCAATTTAAAAACTATTTTATAATTTTTTATTAATAATAAAAACTGCTTTATAAAATTTTAATAAAACATTTTAACAATAATTACTAACATATTTTATTTGCATTAGTTAAAAACTAATTTCATTAAATTTAATAAAAGTCTTAGTTGGCATCAACTAGATAATAGTTAAGTTAGTATTGGTAAAGAAAATCGTGATTAATGTTGGTTAGTAAATAATCATGACACATTCGTCCCACACTGATCAATATGAATTTAAAATAATATGTTTTATATTAATTAAAAAAAAAAATTGTGTATAACATGAGTTGAGAGAATTTTCAATATTGAAAACAACACTTTTAACTGAATTCAAATTATATTAAAAAAGATAATAACAGTCAATTTTAATTTGAAATATTTTTTATACTTACATTAGTTAAAAAATGGCATCGAATTGTAATATCTCAACATCGATGAAGTTGAAAATATCTTAATCGAAATTGAATCGATACTATTAAAGTAGAAAGAAGATTATAAATAAAATTTTAAATAATCAAAAATACTCTTTTACATTTTTAAAATATTAGTTTATTTTAGAATTATTTATTTAAATATATTTTAGTGCAAACTATTTTATTTTATTTATAAAAATGAATTAGTTTATAATCTCTCTTATTCAAAACAATATTAATATGTGAACAAAATATCCACAAATTATGCATTTTTTAGATTCATCTAAAAATGTAATTTGTTGTGACCATACACTCTTAAATAGGTTGCAAACAAGATTCCATACCCCCTCCCTATAATTAGGTTCAAAAATCAAAAGAATAATTAAATAATAGAGTAGTATTATAAGGAAATGAGTTTTAAGAATCTAGTTTTTGTCTATTACAAGTTCAAAGTTTTCCAAATACACTTGTCAATTCAATTTAAGTTGATACAATTTAAGAGTTCTCATTAAATACATAAGTTTGTTAGCTTCTTAGAATCTAAGAAGCAATTAATTAATTCTTTATCAATCAATATCATTTTAATCAATATTATATTATTTATGACATAAATAGTTTTGATACGTACGATAAGATTTTATTTAGTGAGTCATAGATACTTGCGATCAAGAGAGGAAGGACATCTGCAAAAAAAAATCATCTGATGACAAAATTACTATTCGATACTCGGTGGATGAAGTAATAAATGTTACCAAATAATTTAACATTGATAAATCTATTTATATGCATGAATGATGTTTTCACGTTGATCGGCCTAAATTAACATGAATTTTGTGATTAATTTTTACTTGTGTTTTGGCGTCATTTATTTTTTGATTTATAAGATGAAATATTTACAAACATATGATTTATATAAATTTTTTATTCATGATAATAAAGTGAATAGCATGGTATAATTAAAATATTTAATTTGAAAGGTATGAAAATAGTGATATCTTAATTTTAGTTGGTATATTTATATTCATTTTGATGGCCAATATATATAGTACAAAAATAATGACGACTTTGAATTGATGTGTTGTTTGCAAATTGTGTTGGGTCATGATTTGTGGCGAAGGTACTAAAGGCATCGCTGTCTACGTCCACCAAGGTACACCTCTAGGGATCAAATATTAATCTACCATTCTATTCTATTCTTTCTTTTTTTAACAATTTTAACTCATTTTTATTTTATTATTTTCTACATTAAGTATAATCCTTTCAAATCAAACTTTATTCCAATTGAATTTTTTTTAATACAAGATTATTATTGTTTCGGTATAATTATTATAATATTACATTGTTTAGAGTCAAGATTAATAGCAATTTAAATATATCTCCCTCTTCTTTAACATATCAAAGTGTCTTTTAATAACAAAATCGTAACGAAACTTAAAAATTTAAAAATACACAATATCTTAAGATATTGTGATGGACTTAGTAAAGTACCATTTACAATGCCATATGAATGACTGTAATAATACTTAAATTTTAATATTTTTTTCTATGACAAGGATTTGTTAGTTTGTATTTTTTTTTTCTAAAACTAGATCTATTTAATCACCTAACTAACACCATTTTTATTAGTTGATTTTTTAAATTAAAAATATTTAGTGAATTATGATTTTTTTCCATAGTATTTAAGTCTTTGAAAGAAATTTTATGAGTTTATATATATGGTTTGTTATTGTTGATATATGTTTATTTTTTTAGGGATGAAATGTGACTTGTTTCAATCTGATTTAGTGTGTAGAAAAATGAAGTAAGATGGATTGATCAATTGTAATTTAAATTAGTCCTCGGGAATAAAATTGTAAGTTGTGGATTGTAAGGACTAGTTAATTATTTAAGAATAAAACGCATAATTTATTATTTAAATATAAAGTTTATAAATAAATTAATTAATTATTAAAATTTTATTTTTAAAAAAAATTACATTCTCTTTAATAACTTTTTTCTCTCTTTGTATTCTTTATTTTTTTTAAAAAAATATTTGTTCATTAAGTTTGTCTGATCAAATTTTGTTTTAGACTAAATTCCACTTTTTCCCTTTTATTGAATTAATTTTAGGAATTTTTGCATTGGGACTAGAGGTTTTTTTATTTACTTTTTTTTCTTATTCATGATGAAGAAAAACCTTAAAAAAAATTAATTTGTTTGAATTAGGGTGATAAAAAAATGATGAAATGAAAAAAAGAGAGTAAGTGAATATTGAAATTGTTTTGATTAAGAGAAAAACATTGAAAAGTGAGAATAAAATTATGGAAAGTCTGTAGAAAATAAATAAATATATTAAATAATATAATAATTTTCAAAAATATATTTAATTTAATTTTAATAAAGATGAAAACAAATTATAATTGAAAAATATTAATTATGAAGTGATTAATTTATAATTATAAATAATATTCAAACCTTTTTAGTTAATAACATTTCACAAAGGTACATGAATTTAAAGAAGTATTAAATTTGTAATATAATTTATTCTTCTATAGAAATTTAATTTATTTTTAATACTTTTTCTAAAAAAACAAAAAATCACCTTTATCACATCAATATTTGATTAATTTTTTTTTTATTCAAATAGAAAAAAAAACAGGGGTATTACAAATTTTAACATCAATTTGAATTAGCAATGAATAAAAATATTAATTTTCATCTGCACAACAACTTGATTTTTGTCTGATTACTATTTTATTTCATTGACCTAAACTTTCAAAAGAGTTGATGATTCTATGTCAGACATATCAAAGTTACAAATTACAATTTGTTCATTACATTCTTGAAGACAATTAACTGAAGTAGATGTGAACAGTACAATACTTGATCCAAAGACAGTGTTATTAGAAAATAAATAAAAAAAGTTTGAAAAATCTTCACAAATTAAAAAAGTGATTAGCTAAGAAATTTATATATAAATTAAGTGAGATGAATAAGTCGATGATGGGATATTTAAAGGAGTTATTGTTGACTGGTTTTTGTACAAAGAACATGACGTTTTGAATTGAATGGTTTGAGGACAATAAAATGAAGAAGAAAATGTATAGTTAAAGCTTATTAGATAAAGTATTAAGAAGGGAATTAGTATTAAAAAATTAATTTTATAAATTATAATTAAACTTAAACTTCATATTTTAATATGATATTAAAGTGATTTAAAGTTTATTATAATGAAAATTTGTTCAACTTATCATGTTACTTGCTGTTGAATCGCGGACCACCCACAGATATATAGTTTCCTGAGTATTAAGAAGTTGACTTTAAAGTCTTTCTTAATCTTATAAAATCAATATTATAAAGTTGAATTAGACTTAAACTTCGCATTTTAATATAGTATCAGAGTTATTTAAAGATTATCATAGTGAGAATTTGTTGAGCTTATCATTTCACTTGCTATTGAAGATCTGTCGGAGCACAAACAAATATATAGTCTCACAAGTTGATAGGTCTCGACATGAGTAATTAGGTTATTAAGAAGTGGACTTTAAGCCTAATGGGGTGAAGTTTGCACCCACTTATATGCAATGAAATATTATCATCTCTAGTCGATATGGGATCTCCAACACACCCCTTCACGCTAAGAGTGACAACACGTTCGTGGGACAAGATATGGGTGGATTGATAACGGGTTAATAGACCCAACAAACACTCAATATGATAGACTTTAAATGACTCTGATATCATATTAAGAAGTTGACTTTAAATCTAACTCAACCCCATAAAACCGACTCATAGAGTGAGGTTTGTATCTACTTATATACAATAAAATATTTTAATATCTAATCGACGTGAGATGCAAGAAAATGAGTGGTGGAATGGTTTGGTTTGGTAGATGAGTGAAAGGTATATTTTGGGGGCATTCCATGTGGTTGGGAAGGAAATGATATTTAAAATATTTGTAGCAATATTATTAGGTTATAAAGTTATGGTAGAATTGTCAAAGTACGTGAGAGAGATAATGACAGGACGTGAAAACGATGATGGACGTAGATGCGATGAAGAAGAATGTGATTATAAAAATGCTCCCATTTGAATTCACTGCATTTTTCAGAATCTCCAAATTGATAAAAGTTTTGAATAGGTGTTTTGTATGTGTGGATTCACCAAGATTCTGTGGTTGTGCCAAGTCTTTGGACTGTCAGGTGTTAACTGTGAGACAGATAAAGCTCATCATAATCATTCTTAATTCAACTTCATATTTCATGTGCTATTAAACAAAACTATGATTTGTGTCTCATTAATTAAATTAAACTAGTGTTTACATCAAATTCTATAGGTAAAAGATACTAGTTCTTTTCTATGAATTTGGAGGAGATGTAAGAAGATACGAGAAAATGAATTTGAAATGATTTAAGAGAAAATTGTTAATTTTCTTTATATATTTTATGTCAATCAGATATTGAAATATTTTATACTGCATAAGATCGACTATATATTAGAGTATTTTATAGTATATAACTGAGTGAAAACTTTATTTCATAAGTCGGTTTTATAAGGTTATATTATAATAAAATTATTAAATAGTAATCAACTTTAAAATATAAAGTAACACTACTACAAGAAAATCATGAAATATTCTAAATTAGTTTTTATTATGGTTAAATAATTTCTAAATTGGTATATAATTAGCAACCAAGGTTTTAGAGACCAAATTTAGAAACTAAATAATTGGTAGTTAAAACCTTGATTGCTAATTAGATACCAATTTAGAAACTATTTAACAATAATATAAACTAAATTAGAAACCAATTTTTGTTTTAGTTTCTAAAATGGTTTCTAATTTAGTTACTATTGCAACTAATTATTTTGGTATCTAAAAATTGGTTTTTATTTCATGATTTTCTAGTTAAAACCTTTGAAGATTTTGGTTAGATACCAATTTAGAAATCATTTTATCATTTTTTTTATTAATAATAGAAACTATTTTAGATACCAATAATTTTTTTAGTTTATAAAATAGTCTCTATTTTAATTAGATAGTAACTATTTATTATGGTTTCTACGATTAATTTCGATTTAATGATTTTCTTGTAGTGTTGACTTAAGTTTAAAGTTTATTTCTTAATCTGATATCAGAGTCATCTAAAGTCTACCCTAACAAGAGTTAAATATATAATCTCACATATGAGTTGGTAGATCTGAGTGATAAAGTGATTATTATATTTAAATTATGTTTAAAAATGAATTAATTCATATTATATATGTTCAAGGAAGTTTGTAATTTATCCAGGTCAGTTAGAATTTCTTTAAAATTATAGTTTTTGTTGAAGTCAAGTTTTTTTGTGGATATGTAAATGAGAATTAGGGTTGTAATTAGCATAAATCATCATTGACACCTACTATTATTCTTTGTTAATAAGAGAATATTTTAGCCTATATCAATAAAAAAAAATTAGCAAAGAAAAAACAAGAAGTAAGATTATCATAAAAAAATACCCAATACATGTCATACTAAAATATTGTAGTTGACATCAACTAATAATTCAGTCCAATGTGAATTGAAGAAAAAAACTTTGCCAATACTATTATAAAAGATCTTAATAGATTTTGACTGAAAAAAGGAATATTAACGAATATCAAATAAAAAAAATCATTGTTTTTAATATTTTGAATTAGTGATAATATTTTAATATAAAAATATTTTACACTTATTGGTAATTAAAATATTTAGTTCAATGAAAAAATTTCAGATTTAAGAATTTTGTCCAATTAAAACATTTAAAAATAAATATTTTAAAGTGAAAATATTTTAAATTGAATATATTTAGATATATTAAAAATGATGATTTTTTCAATTCAAACACAAAATAAATATTATGACTGGTTTATTTATTGATAATTTTGTGTAAAATTTAGCTATGTAGTTTGATGAGATTTTATAATTTACACGTGTTTGATTTATGTATTGATAATCATTATTTTTTTGAGATAATATTATTAGATTCAATTATCACGTTTGAAATATTTTTTTTCTTTTAAAAAAAGTCTCTGTAAATAATAATAGTAAAAAAATATACATAAACTAACATTAATCTTGTTTATAATATCATATGTATATATTACTATTAAAATAGTTAACAACATTAATATGTATTTTAATTCAATTTGAAATTAAATTTTGAAAAATTTAATTTAGATGAATATATCTTAAGATATAATTTTTTAATTAATAGTAATTATATTAATTAAGGTAACCATAATCAATATATTTTACAAAAATATAGCAACAAAATTTATAACAGATTTTTTTTATTCAAATTAATTAAAAATATAAGATAATATATATATATATATATATATATACATATATATATATATATATTTTTTTCAAATCCAAATACAAGATTTTACGTGGTATAAGTTTTTCGAAAGAAAAAAAATCACATGATGAACTATATATATTAGAATCCATGTTTATATGGTTGTTTTTCCTTTTCATAATTTTTTGAAGTAGTCAATTTTTTTAATTAAATTAAACTATATATAATCTGTGACGATACATAAAATCAAGGTGTATTTTTTAACACATTTTTTTTATAGAAATAAATAAATGTGAGTTTAAATTAATTTATTTTATTCAATTTATTTACGTTAAATTTTATTTTAATTTTTGAATATCTATTGATTACAACGCAAAAATAGACAATATTAGAACATAAATAAACTTAATTAAATTGAATATTTTTATTTAAATTCAACGTAGGTCTACGAAGATGAAATATATTTTGACTAATAATTTCATTTTATTCGTACTTATGTTGTGTATTTTTATATTTTATAGATTATTATTTTTGAAAGTGATAGATTATTCCACTCAAATTAAATTTGTTTATATATTACTACAATAAAATAATTAAATAATAATCAAATTTAAAGATAAAAATAATTAATCACTATATTAACTAATTTAAATACAATTTTAAAAACTATTTCCTTTTATATTTAAAATAATTTTATTATTAATAAAAATTTATAAATTAATATTTAATTATTAGATACCTAAATTTTAATAATAACAGATACTAAATTAGTTTAGACTAATTTAGAATCTAAAGTAGTTAATAATTAATTTAATTATATTATTAAAATTGTTTTTTATTTAGTGATTTTTTTAGTGTATGGTATGATATTAAATTAACATTTAAGACTAAATGAATCAAGCCATATACTACAAAGTTGGTAAATTAAGAATATCAATCCATAACTCAACTACCATTTAAATGCGGAGTTAGAAACGAATTTAATTAAAAAATAAATAAAACATAAAAACAAACATTAATATTTATCAAATTAATAATCTATACCTGAAATATCAATTAGAAATAAAAACAAATGCTACAAATATTTGTTTAAGAAATTTTTTGGCAGCACAATTCAAATTCAAATAAAAAACTAAAAAATATCAATATAATTAAGAATTTATCAAATCTAATCACAAATCAATTCTGGTATCACTTTTAAATAAAAAGTTCAAAATTTTAATATAAAATTGCAAGAATGTTTCTCCCTGCACCCCCAACAAAATGACTTCCTGCACCCCATTATTATTGGAAAAGACCATTTTATCCCTTTTAAAATTTATTTCTAGATTACTTTTTTCGGAATATTTCTAGAACATACTTTCTGGAACGTATTTTATGAATTCCAGATTTACCATTCCAGAAATAAATTAAAAAAATTATCTTGAAAAGGATATTCCAGAATGGTTTTTTACCTTTCAGATTTCCTATTCTGAAAACAGACGTTGCTCACAGAATCCCTATTCTGGAAATAAATTTTACTTGCGAAACTCTTATTCCGGAATTATCCAAAATTATGAAGAATAATTACGGTATTGCAAAGAATGTAGGGGTGTAGGAAGAAATATTATAGGGGTGCAGAGTGTAATGCGCAATTTCAATCTTGATCACAGGCCCAAAACCAGCGAGGCCCATGGCAGTTCCGAAAAGTGAATAAAATTTAGTTACAGAGAAGAGAACACACGACTATGGCATAACAAAAAAGGTTGAGGTTGTCTTCTCTCTCTGTGTCTCTCTTCTTTGTGCCAAACAAACACCAACCTCAGTTGCTGTTAATCTAACCGTTT
This sequence comes from Phaseolus vulgaris, assembly GCF_051622355.1. Lineage (NCBI taxonomy): Eukaryota > Viridiplantae > Streptophyta > Magnoliopsida > Fabales > Fabaceae > Phaseolus > Phaseolus vulgaris. Next base: position 1,645,312 of record NC_143504.1, read on the forward strand.
GATTCGTTGAGGTCATGGCGTTTTGGCACCAAATCGGAAAGTCCAAGCTCAGAATCCTCTGCACCCAATCCCAACGATCTTACATTCATCTTCTCCATGCTTCCGCCCCCAAACCCTGCCTTAAGGACATTCCGCAGCCGAATTCCGTGTTTCATGCCAGACCCACAAGCGTTTTCAGTACCGTGAGGTTCTTCGCTGCTCCTGTTCAGGTAATTTTTCACGCTTTTATTGGCTGAGACTGTCAAAGTTGTTGCCTTTGCTCTGTATTTGGAACTGGGTTGCTCAGTGATGAGGGTATGGTGTTGTGGGGTTCAAGTGGTACCCTTTTGAATTTTGTTATACTTTGTGGGATTTCAGTTTCAGGTAAAGCGCAGGAATGAGGAGGATGATCCGAGTGCGCGACGGTTGAATGAGAAAATCATAGCTTCATATGTCAGGCTTGTTGAGGATGATGGTAAACCTATAACATGCACTGTTAGTGTACTGGATTTTTGCATTGTCCTTCAATCACCGGTTGTAATGTTTACTCTTTCTTCTCTCAATGATTAAACTGCGGAATTGTTTTCAAACTGCAATGGATCCTTGATCCTTGTTTAGGCCTAAGCTCTACTTGAAGTACTCAAATAAACATACATGCAAATTTGAACTATATTAGTATTAATTGATACATGGGGCTTGGAATATCAGCTTTATGTGTTATTTACCGTATGAATTTCCCATTAAATATGTATGGGTTCATGCAGAAAACCATTCAATAGTACCAACGTTTGAAGCATTGGAACGTGCCAAGACGCTTAAACTTGATTTAGTCGAGGTAAATGATTTTTTTTTGTCTTTTCCCATTTTAAATTGAATGAGACTTTTTCTTTTATATTGAAGTTATTAAGAAATTTGTCAATAGATACCTACTTAATAGAGATTTAAGTTAAAGTAGATAACATAATTTCATGAAAAATGATAATTTATTGAAGGATTTATTTATGCATCATTGGAAGACCTAACCGTAAGTTGGGGCAAAAACAAACAAGTGTGTCTAACGTTATGTAGTGATTGATTTCATCACCATGAACAGCATATCCTTAAAAACAGGGATGTTTTGTGAGTAGTGATAGATAACATATATACCCATGTATCAAATTTGTCAATCCATAAAGCATTAGAATTTGCATAGGAATTCGCATGAAGAAGGTTGGGAGGTTGGGTTAAGCACATGAAGGATCCTTTTGACATTTATTATATGAGAATTTGGTCTTGTGACAGGTTGATAAAAATGCCAAACCTCCGGTCTGTAAAATTATGGACTTCAACAAGGAAATGTATAAGCGACGAGAAAGGGAAAAGCAGCGTGCTAAAAGCAAGGTACAATATACCATGGATGTTGCTTGTGAAGTTTCTTTATCATCATTAATGATATATATTTTGTCATACTCATTTAAATTTGATAGTAGAATGTTCAAACATAGGAGTCTCTATTAGCAAAGAAGTGTGACTGAATGAGCTTTTACCCTGTTAGAATAAATGTGCCATATTATGGCTTTTACCATCAACAATTGCATGCTTCTATTTGGAGTGAACTATCATGTGCCTGATAACTTCGAAAGAATTTGATTCTGCTAGGTCTAGGGCCTTTATAATATGCATAGGTAAAAGAATCAGATTACTTGCTGCATATTGACCAGATATTGCAACATCTAACTGAAATTTAAATTCTTGAGAGACTTACTGGAAAAACAAAGACCGTAAAAGTGTTTTCCACTTTTTATTCCAAATAACAATTATGATGCAGACAGCTTTCTTATAGCAATGATAGTTTAAAAAGGAAACTTTATATTATATTAGGAACTATAAGTGAATCTTTGCATATTCAGAATTATTGTATATCCTTTTAAAAGTAAAATCATATTTCATAATTAATTAGTGCTTTACTTTTTAATTACTTATAGTTGGTGCAATGATAATTAGTTCTGGCTTAATAAACCCAATATAAATGATTACTTGACATTTAATTGGAGCAACTGAGCAAGAGATTTCATGGTTTATGGATTGGTAGAATAAATGCAGTAAGGTTATGGCCTTTTGATCGGGAGGTCACTGGTTCAAGTTCTGGAAACAGTCCCTTTGATATGTGCAGAGAAGACTGTCTGCATTTATCCTCCCAAAATCTTGCTAGATAGGAGTCTTGTGCCTGAATTGCATTTATGTAGTCATCATTCTATCATGGCATGTATATTGATGTGTGAAAGACATATTTATTTAGATCACTAGATGTAATGTTCTTATTTTTAATCACTGTTCTGGCCAATGCAGGCTGACATGACACTACGAAATGATGTTAAAGAAGTGCGATTTTCTGAAAAAATTGTAAGCTTTTTCTATTTCCTTTCTTTTTATTTTGTCTATATGATTTAGCAAACTTATTTCTTATAAGAATTATCTACTACTATAAATTAAGTCTAGTAGCATGTAGTTTTTACTAGGTTTCCAATTGTGAGCTGGAAGCCCTTGTTTGTTCTGGCAAAGGCAATAGAAATCAGATTTTCACATTTTCTAATTAAAAGCACATGTCTCGATATAAATCTATGGAACAGCTTAATTTGGATACACATCTCAATTATGTTCAATAGTGAAAAAAATATTTTTACCTTATTCTAAAACAAACCTTAGCCAGGCCAAATAAATGTTTTGGTCCAACCTTTTGGTATTGATGTTTCAAATGTAATTGAGCTGGAATGCAGGCTTTATCAGCTTAGTCTGCTTATGGTTTATTTTATAGGCTTTGGCTAAATCTTATTCACTTTCACCTTCTCTGTACTAGCTTTCTATGAAGTAGGCCATAACTTTTAGCATCTAACTTAAACAAGTGCCCTGTTGAAGGCAATTAACCATTCATGTTTCAATTTGTATGCATAAATGTTGAACCTGCAAGATAGTATGTCTTTATAGGGTGTATATATGTGTGAGCATTGGGGCTAACTATGGTGTCCGGATTCTGAGTGAGTGTCATGTTTTACTTACTCATTCTGTAAAAGGAAAATTTGGTGGATTGAAATTTCTGCTGTTGATGTTTTCAGGAAGCAAAAGACCTGAAGAACAAAGCAGATATGATTAGAAAGTTAATGGATAAGGGTTATCGAGTGAAGGTACTCGTTCTATTGTTTGGTTTTGAATAGATTTTTTTGTCTATATTGTATGTACAGTATTCAAGGAACAATGTTGTAATTGTAAGTAATTGTTTTTGCACTTATGAATATGATGCATGGATACTATGGGTATCTAATATACCATACCTTTAAGATACTATTATTATTATTTATTTACCATATAATAAAAATATATAACACAAGTTATGCAGTACATACATATTATATTAAAAGTAAAATATACATATTAACATATGCATTTCACAAAAGAATACAAATACAAGATATTATTTATATGATATATATCAGTACAGCTTTAGGATAAATAATGGAAATTCATTGTATTATATAATTATGAAGTATGTTTTTTTACTCGTCGTAAATTGATTATTAATATAATAGATGAATGAAAATTTATGAACTCTATTAAGATAAATGTTAAAACTCTATTAACATAATGGATACTGATAGGATACATATCCTTCCTGTTTCTGAACGTATCTATGGGTTACTGTGTATTAAGTATTGAGTTGGTTAATGCTTTGTCATAAATATGACTGTTTTTTGTGTATTGAAAACAGTGCAAGGTAACAGGCAAGGAAAATCAGGACTTGACAGTATTATTTTCTCCTCTCCTTGCTCTGGTATGATGATTCTTATTTTATTCTGGCTTTTTTCTGTCTGAACAATATTTTAAGATTCTTTTATTATACGACCTTTTCTCTACAAACCCTTCATTCATTCCACATTAAAAATTTATTTGCAGATGGAAGATGTGTGCTTTGTGGAAAGTGGACCATCAATGGCAAAAAAAGATGCATATATGATCGTCAGACACATTAAGTTCGGGGTAACGAAGAGAAGTGGGAAAAAAATTCAAAATGCAGCAAATGCTATGACTCAGGAAGGTAATCTAGAGAGTTCAACAGCCAATCCTAGTGATTCTGTTGAATATGAGAGTCATGCAGAATCTGGATTTGAATCGGAGGAGGACCTCTTTGATGGTGACAAGCTTTCTAAAAGTTCCCGGTCTGCATTTAGCAGCAATATGAACAAGACTTCCTCTGCTGATTATCAACCAAATGCTGCTGCAGAAACAGCCTTTTTGTCAAGAAGTAATGATCCAGTATCTCCTCCTGTGTCCCAAAATAGGTATAGGAGAACTGATCATCAAGGTGAAAATAACATCCAATCTAATGCACAAGTGCCTCCTGCTGTGACTGAGAACAGGTACAAAAAAGTTGAGCCAAGAAACAGATTCCAGCAAACATCATATAATACAGGTCAGAACAACTATCAAGGTCCAGGAACAAGAGATGCATTCAGGTCGGCACCACCGCCGAACTGGAACCGGACGAGGCAAGCACCGGTAAATTTCAATGATGATACCAGAATAGAAAATAACAGACAAGCTTTTACTCCCCCTGGATCAAGACATTCAATGCCTTCCCGTGACAATATCGACAATCATCCTTCAAATGCTTCTAATACCCCTAGACCTGGTTATGGCAATTTTAGAGGTCCAAATGAGGGTATCCCCAACCATGCTGGTGCTCCCAATACCACAAGACCTCCTAGTTATGGCAATTTTAGAGGTCCAAATGAGGGTTTCCCCAACCATGCTGGTGCTCCAAATACCACAAGACCTAGTTATGGCACTTTCAGTGCTTCAAATGATGGCATCCCCAAGCATCACAGTGCTCCCAATACTCCCAAGACCTTCTAGTTATGGCATTTTTAGTCCTCCAAAATACCCTAAGACACAAGCTGTAAAAAAGGGATGTATCAAAGTTATTAGCACTCAACAAATAAGGGATATTAGCAACTCAAATAGAGGAGGGTTGTATCAAAGTTTACCTACAAATGTGGTGCAGTTACACATTATACTCTTTAGAAACATGAAGCAATGAGTGTATTTTATTTACCTTAGATGACCCATGAAAAGGTCTATTTGGTGGGAATTTTGCATCATCTAGTTTTAGAATGGAAGAACAATTTTGGATTGTTTATTGTATTTGACTGCAGAGACATGGAATTTTTTAACTACCCACTCATCACTGGGAATTCTGATCAATGGTGCTTGTCTTTTGCACCTCCCATTTCACTGTCTCTGTCTCTTCATCTATCATTGTTTAATAATCATTCATTCTTATGAATAATGTTATTAACACTTGTAATCATTATTTTAAAAGTTATGTTTGTGGTGATTTTTAATTGATTAATACTTTAACAATCTTTTGCAACAGTATTTTGTTGTATAAATCTGTAGTCCCATCAATTCAACTTAATAGTTCTCTAAAGCTTCAAATCAACAAAATTTGAGTTTTCTTTTGCATTATTAGTTCCAAAATTATTGAATCATTTTAGCTTTATCTTCAATATGAAAACTTTCGAAATAAAATTTCTGAAATAAATTTGAGTCAGAATGTTCTGAAATAATTCTAAATGCATGAAATTAAATTCCTTACAAGATTTGCGTGATAGCTAAATAAATTTTAACCAATACTAAATAATGTATTAAAGAATTTATTATCTTGTGAAATCCCATAGAAAGTAAGGATTGAATGAGTAGTGGAAAGGGAGGACTCCTTCTTCCTGCACCTCCATATTCTTCGACCACCCCCATTTTGTAATATTTTAGATTAGGTAATCCAGAATTTTTTTTCATATTTATAATTAGCTTATAGATTATGTAATTCATAAATAGTTTTTTTCATATTTATAATTAGCTTATAGATTATTTAATCCATAAATCTTTTTTTAGAATGTAATTAATTTTAAAATTACATAATTCAGAAGTTTTTTTAATATGAGATTAGTTTTCGAAATACGAGATTAGTTTTCGAAATACGTAATTCAAAAGTATTTTTTTAGATACTTGATTGCTTTTTGAATTATAAAATCCGAAATATTATTTTAAAAAAAATATATTTTGAATTATATAATCCAGAAGCTATTTTCAGATTATGTAATTGGAATATTATTTTTTAAAAATATATTTCGGATTACATAATCCAAAAACTATTTCTGAATACGAGATTAACTTTCAGATTATGTAGTCTAGAATATATATAATTTTTTTAAATTGTTTCCGCATTTGATAGATCTATGGAGGTGACACAAGAAGGATAAAAAAGTATTTTCAGGTTTTGTATGGGATGACACAACACAAAAACATATGGAGGTGCAGGAAGAAGCAGTCCAGTGTGAAAAGTAATTCCCTTGTTGGGCTTCAGTCAGTGGGAGCTGAACTGGACTGGGCTTTCAAAAGCCCATTCTTCAAAGGCTCAAATTCCGTCCATGTTAAGGCTTCTCCTTCTACCATATCAATTTCAGCATGCACCCAATCAGTTCTAGAAAATGATAAAAATATCCTTTTTAAATGACGAAAATAACCTTACATAAAAATGGAAAAAATTATTTTTGAAACTTTTATCTGAAATATTTTGGATTTCAATTTTCGGAACATATTTTTGAATTCTGAAATTTTTTATTCAGAATGTATTTTTAGTTTTGTGTTCAAAATTTCTTTTCCAGAATATATTTTTTTATTTCTCAATTATAATTATTATTTTGAATTTTTTAATTTGAAATAAGTGTAATTTTGGAAATTTAAAAAATTGATATGATGGAGGTTAAAATTGATATGGTACAGGAGGGTAGTTTTGGAAATTTTAAAAAATTGATATGGTGGAGGTTAAAATTGATATGGTGCAGGAAGAATTTGCCCCATGTTAAACGTCAATGAGAATAATAATAATAATAATAATAATAATAATAATAATAAATAGTTAATTATTATTAGTAGAAAAGATTAGTACTAATTGATGTGTATTATGCAGCCTAAGTATAACTGTAACGCTGCACATTCCGCCTCACGTTTTGATTCTGATTTGAGGAGAGAATGAGGGAAGTTTTTGAATGCTAACGCGCAGCAACTACAGAGCTATTCAAGACTCTTTCTCTGCTTTCTCATCTCCACTGTTCCAAGCTCCGTTTTCAGATTTCCCCACGCAAACCCTAACGCTTCCAACTTCCAATTGCTTCGCTCAATAGGGTTAATTCTTATTATTACTATTGATTTTTTATCATTTGCTTTTCCAATTAGGTTCCAATTCGGTTGTTATGCATTCCCTCCAAAGATTTCATACCATTAATTTAATCAGTTTTGCAGATTTTGACCAAAACAAGCTGCATAATACAGTGCTGGAGTTTGATTAGTAGAGCTACGATGGATTTCGACGAGTATGAGTATTTAGAGAAAACAGTTGAAAATGCTGAAGTTAAGAAGGAGAAGCATAGGATTAATGGTAGTGACAGAAGTGTGAAGTCCGAAGAGAGAGGGCATGGTCGGAATTCTAAGCGCAAGAGTGATGAAAAAGATGATGACGACGTTGAATTCCATTCCAAGCATTCAAAGTCTGGAGATGATTCCCGCCATTATGAGAGGAAGAGAGAAAGAGGCTCCTCTCGTCATGGTTTGCCGTCCAGAGATGGAGAGAAGGAGAAAGATCAGCACAGAAGCTCTGGGGGCAGTAGGGATAGGAAGAGGGATAGGGAGAGAGACCATGAGAGCAATGATTTGAAGAGAGGTAGGGAGAGAGACAGAGATCGTGAGCGCGACCAAGAAAGGGATAGAAGGGACCGAGGAAGTGAGAGTGAACAGGAACACCGCAGTAAAAGTAGATCGGAAAAGCATCGGGGTGATCTGGATGACAGAGACAGAGAAACAGTTTTTGATAAAGACAGAGAAATAAGCCGGGATAAAGATTTCAGAGACAGAGAAAGGGTGAGGGAAACAAGGGAACGGGGTAGAGAAACCAGGTATTCTTTCACATTAAATTTTTATTCATTTTCGCTGCTGTGGTAGATTATCAATACCTTTGGCTGTGATAGTTATTTAGCTACCCTAGATTTTTGTTTCCTATTGACTTCCTACATCCATTGTAAACAGGGATTATGTCTATAATGATTTATTTTCTGCTTCATCTCATCTAGAGAATTAATCTCCTCTGTCTGGAGGTGCCTGCATTGTGATGTATACTTAAACAATATTGCCCATTTTCCCTTTAGCAGAGCATTGGATATGTAAGGATGCAGAAATGCTACTGACATGAATGCCACTTAATTAATGATGACTAAGAGTATGTTTGAACAAAGTTTTTCAACAGGACTCCTAGGAGGAAAAAAATGAAATTGAATTCTCCACAAGTTAAATTAGCTTATGTACAAGGTAAACAAAAATTGGAGAAGTTATATGAAAGAGTTTGTACATTGTTTATGCAAGAACAAATTTTAACTTGTGGAGAAGTCAATTTCATTTTTCTCTCCTACAAATCCTTATGGAGAAGCTCCTCTAAATAGATGCTAAGATTTCTTTGTCTATCTGTATAAAATCCTCTATTGTAGATAGCTATGCCCCATGAAACTCCTTCACCTTCGTCATATTCATTGCCAAGATATGATGCCTAAATTTCATGTCTATAAATGTGACATGAACAATTTGTAGGTAGGAACTATGTTTGATATCAATTTCTTTTAATCCATTAATTCCCTTATACTCTTTGAGATATTATATTACATGATCGGGTACAGCTATATAGGACACAGATACTCTTTTTTAATAGCTTAAGCTTTTAGGTAGATTGTTAATTCAATTTAGGATTGTAATTTACTTGACTAAATAATTTGGAATTTGATCCTCATGGTCATTGATGCATAGTTCTAGGACAGTTGCATTACGAGGTTTGTGGTCTTGAATTGAAATTTATCTATGCTTTTATTTTAAGTGATTTTAATGTCTGGGAACAGTATACAATATACAAGTTGTTTTTGGGCCCTAGATTAATCATAATAATCTTTCCAGGTCTACTTGCTTGTTAACAAATTCTGTCATTTAATCTTTCTTCTATTTTTGCTAAGTGTTAAATAAATCTAGTTTCTTTTATCATATTCACAATTTTGTTGTCAATGATATAGTTAAGTTACGTTTACAGTAATAACTTTGTTGAGTCATTGATAACATTTAGTACGGGAATTTAATAGGCTGTGAGGCAATTGTGCCAAGATCAAGACTTGGTATTCGGGTGACATCTTATGATATAATTTTGAATTTGTATAGAACCCATTTTATGCACTTTAAGTTATGCAAATTCAGATATATTCTCATATGTAGTTTAATTCTGTTAATCTTAGATGATCAGAAATGTGTTATCCTCTTAGCTATCAGGCTTAATCACGTAGTTGTTTTTATAAATGGAATTTACTCGTTGTCCTGCTTTACTTGACATCATCGTTATTTGCAATAATGCTCATGACTTTGTCTTTGTTTGTGAACAAGGTTACTCTCTTTTCTCTCATCTCTAGTTTGAGGGTTGTTGTAGGTTTTGTTTGCTGTTTGTATTGATTATAATTTATAATATCTAAACTGGATTTGAGAATAGTGGTTTTTGAGTTGCATATAGTTAGTTGTGCTGTTTAACAGCATTATAGCTTCTGAATATTGAATTTTAGATTTTAGGAACATGTGGATATGGTAGAAAGGTCATCAAATGATCTTTCTAGCCACTGGGCCTGGTACTGGAACCTTAGGTCATTGGTTTCAAAAGTTTCTCCCTCCTGAAATCTATTTGAAAGCATGCATTGCAACCATTCATTGTTTGAATGGTTGTTGTAGCAGCGGTGATGCCATGCTATTTGTAATCCTTCCCTCTTCAAATTAGTTGCTTAATTGCATTTATTCTGTTGCAGAAATGCTGGTGATGGAGTAATGGCCAATGCTTAAGACAAGCAATTCATCTTCTGATGCCTGTGGACAAAACCAATGTTCATTTGGCTATATGTTGATTACAGTTTCTGTCACTGCATGTAATAAATTGGTGTCACTGATTAATTGAGGAAATATTAGATTTTAGAAACTTCTCCAATTCATGGCTTTTCAATTTTGTTATATCAATTGGTTCATGGGGTTTTTAAGTGAATGAAGTCCACTAGAAAAAAGCTCTAGCCTTAAACAACAAATGAAGGTCCCAAAACTGGTTTAAAATCTACAGTCAGACAATTCTGTTGTTTATGTCCAGAACTGGGTGCTCCATTGCAACATTAAATTTTTTGTTCACATCACTGGCACCTTGCTGTGATCAATGTGATTAAAGGCCTTTACATTTTATACTATTGGATTCTATTGATTTACCAATTGCATGGATAGGGTGGTTTTTTTGTGTACTCTGCTGTCCTATTGCTGTTGATTCTTTCCTTCTGTTTTATCGCATCACTAGCGATGTCCTATATAAAACTATTTTTTGTGTATTATAAAGGTTGCATTCTCTTTATGCTTATGGTTCTCTTACTCAGTATATATAAGCTTTTAACAGGTTTCAACTTAATGCAATTAGGTCCCTCACTCTCTCGTTCTGCCATCAATCCAAGTTGGTGATGCTGTTTCAATATAAGATTTTGTTTTATTTATAGAAGGTACAAAATCTTGTGTTAATAGCAATTGGATGACATTCATTCCCCTTTAATTACCGTTTCCATCAATCCACGGGTTTGATTCTTTTTGAGTTCAAGTAGCAAAGTCATAAATTAAAACCTATGTTACCTGGGGATTTCATGTTAACTTACTTTAGTTCCGTGCAGGCCTTTGTTCACGTGGATTTGGGCTTTATACATGTAAAGACAATTTGCTGCCATGTTGCGAATTTAAGGAACATGAAAATTTTGTGTTGGCAAATATGGTTTATGCAATAGTTTGTTAAATAGATGTTATTGTTATTTTCAAATCTGAACTGCTATAAAGAGATTGCATGCATTCCAACAACTTGGGCTATAATTTTGTGCTTTTATTATGTTGTAGGCGACACAAAGAGAAAAAGGAAGAAGGAACAGAACCTGATGCTGATCCTGAAAGAGATCAAAGAACTGTGTTCGCCTATCAGGTAATCCAAATACATCTGGAATGCAATCACATGATCTATTTTTAATATTTCATTAACTGCTAGATCTAATCTTCAACACATTTTCTCAGATTTCTCTTAAAGCAGATGAAAGAGATGTATACGAGTTCTTCTCAAGGGCTGGCAAGGTCATACTATATTTCACTTTCTTTGCTAACAACAAAATTTCTTTTCTATGCTACGGTAGCTGGCTTTGATTTTGGAGTTTAATGCATGAAAGTGAACTCTGGAACAATTATTGGAAAACTGTTGTTTCCTTTTGACATTTTTATTATAATAGATCCTTGTCTCCCTTAAATAATGTCAGAAAATAAATAAGAGATTGCCAGGTGAAAATAAATCTAGAGGCATGTAATGCATTCTCTAACAGAGCATCAGAAGCAAATCTATTCTAGTTAATGACATTAATTTGTTTTAATTCCTTGATAGTGTAATGAATTTTACACATCAGTAAATCCTATAGCATCTCATGATTAGAAAATGTGAACTGCAATACGCATGTCATATTACATTCATATGATGTTGCACCTTACTGACTGATTGTGTATATAGTTTTTCATTGTTAACTGTACCAAATTTAAACTCGTACCTTTTGCTGTCTTTTTTGTTTTTCCTTTTTCCCCCTTTTTTGTTTTGCTTGTAAAAAGTAGATGTGCTTCAACATATGCTTTATTGACATATCTAGTTTACTATTTTTAGGTACGAGATGTTCGCTTGATTATGGACCGCAATTCAAGGCGTTCTAAGGGTGTTGGGTAAGCACAAGACAACTGTGATCTGAACTAAATTAACTTTGTACCTCTTAATTATGTATGAAAAAAACACCATCAAAAAGGCTGTTGGGAGCAGAGTTAGCTGTTATATAATTATATGATATTATATTTTGAAACTTGTACCTGATCTTGATTTGTACGTGTTTGTACAACCTAGAATTGCTCTAAATTAATTTTTATGAATTCTGTGAACAATAACTTAGGGTTCTTGAAGGGCTCTCTCATGGTTAAGTCTGCTTCTCACTTTCACTGTAGTTCAATAGAAGGAGTCTTTCGAGTCCACACCAGTGTCTTAATCCTTCATAAAGGTCCATAACACAGTGATGGTCTAAATTAACACTTTTAATGTTCTTACCTAGTGTTCTCCCACATATGTATGTATGCATGGATACATGTATGTATGAAAGTATATCTATGAATGATAGAACTTGTTTGAATCTAAAGAAAATAATGATTTTTATTGATGAACCATAAATCCGGAATGCCATGCCACTGTGGTTGCAGCCTCTGGCTAGGGTTACAAAAATGATTTCCCTAGATATTTGAGAGACCAGGACTCTCCTTCTAAGATAAGAGTCTAATCCTTTCCCAAATGATAAGATGAATTCTCTCTCAATCTCACCGCTTTATTTGCATGTAATATGCTTTGTTTCTTCTACTATCTCAGTCTAGCCACCTAACCTAACCTTATTAAACTCCCTCACTAATGGACACCTAACTAACTATCAACAGGTGTCTATCAATGTGATGCTCAAAAGTATAAATCTCTATAACGATGATGATCCTTGTTATTTTCCTTTTTACGATGCATATATAGAGACCAGGGTGTGTATTTACAAATTACATTATAATGTGACCAGGTCACTAGTTACAATCATTTTGTCAATAGCTGTAACTGAAAAAAATTAATAATTATAAATATATATATATATTTAAGGTAGATGGTGTAAACCTCATCTTTATTGGCTTTGTATATGACTATGTACTGCTTCCTTTTATGCAGGTATATTGAGTTTTATGATGTCATGTCTGTCCCCATGGCAATAGCACTTTCAGGCCAACCTCTCCTAGGTCAACCAGTGATGGTAAAGCCATCAGAAGCAGAAAAGAATTTGGTTCAGTCCACAACATCTGTTGCTAATGGATCCACTGGACTTATCGGTCCTTATTCTGGGGGAGCAAGAAGGCTCTATGTTGGAAATTTGCATATCAGTATGAGTGAAGCTGATATTCGTAAGGTGATCACTTGTTTCTTTTGTCCTTAGAAAATTTATTGGTGCATTTTGTGATTGAGTTTCTAAAACTAGTTGACTGAAAGGGGTCCTCATGCTATGATGCAATGCAAGAGTTGAATGAATTGGTCCCTGATCTGAGAAATTATCTGCTCCTTTTCTTTTTCCCGTGCCTCTTCTATTTCTTGTGTTACATTTCATTCTGATTATTTGAAAGTCAATATTTTGTTTTTTTTTTGTCTGTTTGATAATAGTATATATTCCAATTAATTGTATCATTCTTTTAAACTCCTTTGTTAAATTGTGTAGGTGTTTGAAGCATTTGGTCAGGTTGAGCTAGTCCAGCTGCCACTTGATGAAAGTGGGCACTGTAAAGGTTTTGGCTTTGTACAGGTGAAATTTGTGACTAGTAGCAATAATTGAGCAATTGCTCACTCTACATAGAAACTTTCAATGAATTTAAACCTTGGTAGAACTTCCCTATGGACTCAATGGTGTCATGATCTACTCATGAATGAAGTTGCTACTGGGTTCCGTTGCTATTATACTACTAACTTTATCATAATACTTTTCGCAAGCTGCAGTTTTTCCAGCTATGTAAGTTAACTAAACTGTTTACTGTAGTTTGCACGCCTCGATGATGCAAGAAATGCTCAGAGCTTGAATGGTCAATTAGAGATTGGTGGTAGAACAATCAAGGTACTGTTGAATTGTTTATAAATCTAAGTTGGTAGACCTTCTTTTTCTAAAATTAGGCTTTATAAGTTTGGGTCCTATTAAATTTTATAAAATTTGAATGGTTGGAATGTCATAATGAGCAGTCTATGGAGTACTTTTAATTTGTATCTTGATCTTGTGCTATATCTAACTGAATGCATAGAATGTGTAGCAATTTTGTCGAGTAGTCTTGCATTCTGATTCTTGCAGTTAGGTTGCTGAACTGATGGAGTCTTGATTGAATCCTTGTACCTTTTATATGCTAAGTTGCTAACACCATACCAGTTTCTTGGAAAGAATTTTTTGGGCCAGTTAGTGAATCTTGTAGATGATTTTATTTTACTTTGGGTCGGGGGAGTCTTGTAATTTATACTCATCTATGTTACCTCAGGCAAGGATAATTTATTATTGTACTAGAATATTGTTAAAAGTAAATCAGGAGCCAAAAGATCAAGTAATGTATATCTTTGGGGTTGTATCCTTTTCATTTGAACTTGACTTATTTTATCTGATCAATCTGAAATGAATTAGGTATCGGCTGTTACTGATCAATCTGGAATGCAAGAGATTGGAGGAAATACTGGTGATTTTGATGATGATGAAGGAGGTGGATTGGTAAGTAATCTATTTCTGAAGAAAACTGGTTATGAACTATTAAAATTTTACTAAATTACACATCTTCCTGATGTTTAGAAAGCCAACATGGAACTCCACTAATGCAGTATAAGTTGAAGCAATCATATTCCATTGGTGTGGTTATAATGTAATTGAATTTGGGTGCTCTATTATTTTGTGCTGGCGTAATCTACACTTTATTTCACATATATACAGAAAGATGAATGAGTATTCTGAGGATTATTACTCATTTATGTGGTCAACTAATATCTTGGGAAGTAGTGCTAGCTAAATACTTTACGTGTTTTAGACCTGAAAGATTGGCTGTTCATGTACTGAAATCTGAATATTAGAAGATTGGATTTTTTTTTTTGTAGTAGCGTTTATTAATCTTAGTAATTAGAAAATTAAATTATCAAAGGGTCTGCCGTTAGTCATTACTGGGTTTGAATTTAGACCCTGCTTTCTTCAGCAGATTATATTAGTATAGTGCTTGAATTGAAGTATACCGAATTTTTGTTTGCGCCTGAAAAAAGTCTCCTCTCCCTATCTCTTTAGACAAATACAAAATTACAATGATATTGGTATTCAATAAACCACGATCAATGCGAATTATTAGCTTCACCAAAATATTCATTTCTGTTTGAAAATTTGTATTAACTGTTACTTTTTATTTTATTTGTTGATTATAATAGAACTTAACTCGCGCTAATTTTAATAGAAGCCACACCAATTTAGCTGACCTTTCTGAAATTTTCAGTCCTTGAATGCATGTTCTCGAGCAATACTCATGCAGAAGTTGGATCGTAGTGGCACTGCATCAAGGTTTGTCCCCTGCCATTTTGGGTTTTCACATGTCAAGATCAATATTAATAATCATTTCTCACTCGTGCATTTCTTGACAGCATGGTTGGTTCCCTGGGCAATTCTGTTGTCAGCAACACAGGTCTTAATCTACCAGCAACAGGAAACATACTCGCAGCTGTGCCCGAGGGTTCTCCCCATTCTTCTATTCCTGCAGTATCTGGATTGGCAGGTGGAGGTCTCCAAATTCCCACGGCCACAATTCCCTCTATTGATACAATCGGTGTTCCAAGTGAATGCTTAATGTTAAAGAACATGTTTGATCCCAAAGACGAGGTGGTTAAACAGCACCTATACTTCGTATTTTTGTTTCATCTTTTTTTTGTCTAATAATATTACCGGTATGATGTGCTGTAGACTGAACCAGATTTTGATTTGGATATTAAAGAAGATGTAGAAGCAGAATGCTCCAAGTTTGGGACGTTAAAACACATATATGTTGATAAGTGAGTAAACTAGTAATCATTATGCTCATCTCTGAGTTATTAGACTACAAGTTTTAAGGCGTTTTCATTTATTTAATTATTTTAATGACACCAGGAAGAGTGCTGGTTTTGTCTACTTACGTTTTGAAGAAACCCAATCTGCAATAAGTGCTCAGCGGTCCTTGCACGGAAGATGGTTTGCTGGGAAGATGATCACTGCGAGCTTCATGGTACATTTCATCGCCTTTATTTCTCTGTTGTTTTATTTTTTGAATATCCATAAACATAAATATTTTAAATCCTGTTTATGCTGGCAGGTGCCTCAGTCATACGAGGATAAATTCCTAGACAGCAGATAAACTGATGAATTGTTCAATTGTTGCATGATGAGGAATCTGGTGGCCGAAATAATGATCTTCAGAATTATATGTCGGCTTTTACTTGCCTTGGATTGGATAAAAGGTGCAGTTATAGTTGTATCATTTGTTGGGGGTGTTGGTTTGTGAGAAAAGAGTCTATTACAGTATTTTTGTTGTGGCTTAGCAGTGTTGTTGATTGGAACAATGGGTTTTGTGATGCTACAAACATTCATGTAATTCAACTTCGGCTGATGCCAATCACAGTTTTGATGTATCCGCACTCTCTCTTCAGTTGGTTAACGTTTTTTACTACGGAAATTACTTTTTTTCTTCCTCTACCTTAAAAAAAAACAATTTTAAAGATAAAACATAGTTAGTTACTATAGATATTATTTAGAAATTAAAAAATTATTTATAAATTTAATTTTTAATTAGTTTAGATTTTAAAGTTGATAACTAAAATTCTATATGCTAATTTAAAAATTAATTTAAATTTTTTATTTGTTATAGAAACTATTTTAAATGTTAGTAAAAAAAATTAGTTTTTAAGATAATATATATTTTAATTAATATAATAATTGATTTTTATTTAATAATATTTTTTAATGATTTTGTTTTTCTGCACCTTAATCTTTGTGTTGGAAATGTATAAAATTTGGAATGTGTAATTTGAAAACATGTTATGGATTACAGAAGTTGGAATATATTTCTAGACTTTTGGATTAGTGATCAGAAAATGTCCTTCTGGACTATGTAATTTAAAATATATATTCATTTTTAAATCATAATAAATACATATATGTAACTAATTAAAGATTAAGTGATAAATGAAAGTATAAATTAGAATAAAATTAATGTTTTCTTTAACTCATCTTATAAATACATTTTGAGGGAATCATATAAATAGCATAATTGATAACAAAGATCATATTAAATAAGATGAATTAAGTTTTTACTTTAGACAGGCAAAAGGGAAATGGGAGGGAAGTGTCACTGAGCTACTTTTCTTGTCAAACAAGGATATCGTATCTTTCATTCATTTCAACTCAAAGTGTATTCTTCTAATATATAATTTACAATCTACATTTTTTATATAACAACCTAATATTATTATTTTAATATTTTTTCATATAATTTAATTATAAATTTACTTTTTATTATATATATTTATATATAAATTCATCACATTAAGATAAATTGTCTCACTTTACAAAGCATCACTTTCCCCAATTATTTGCTTCGATTGTGAGTGTGACATACTCCATGACGACATTCCATCATAATCCTCACGAGTAGCAGCTTCTCACTTCCTTCCCCTCAAATATGCTCACATCTTTTGTTTCTCTTTTTATTTTTAAATTTAACTATGCCAACCTTCTCTTTATCTTTATCCAACTACTTATATATATAAACACTACTTAGCTGGATCACTCAATCCAATTGAAGGGAGACACAACATTAGCAATGGAAAGAGAATTAGTTGAAGATATTGTGATTGTGGGAGCAGGAATTGCTGGCCTCACAACATCCTTAGGACTTCACAGGTATCTTTTCCACTTCCTTCACTACCAACTATCTTTCTATGTTTCTATGTCTTCATTTTTCTTTTATGTTTCATTTATGCTCACAGGTTGGGTATCCCAAGTTTGGTCTTGGAATCTTCGGATACTTTAAGGGTCACTGGCTTTGCTTTGTCCATATGGCAAAATGCTTGGAAGGCTTTGGATGCTGTCGGTGTCGGAGACATACTCCGCGACCAGCATCTCCAGCTCAATGGGTATGTATTAGAGATCTCACATTCATTACTATAGATTATAACATTTCATAGTATATAAGTGGGTACAAATCTGGTACAAATCTTGTCTTATAAGCTATGTAGTACACACAGATACTGATACAAAACGGATATGGAGATACGTATAATCTCTAAAATGTAGGACACGGGGACATAGATATGATACATGTCTTACAAGTGTCGTATGAGTGACATGGACACGCCATTTAAAAGGAGTATCCGAGCCTCATAATTGAGTTTTTTATTTCTTATAAGCTAAGCTTTATGAGGTTGAGTTAGAACTAAATTCCAATTCTTAATAGTATGTGCATCCACATCTTTCGAACTTTCTCTTCTTACTATTTTTCTGTGAACTAAACTACTGCAACTGGACTACAGGATTGTCACCACTTCATTGGTTACAGGGAAACAAACAGCAGCCATACCTTTCAGAGCAACACCAAACAGCAAGTAACTATACTCTATCAATTACTGTGCCTAAATCTTTCAATTCACTTTGTTGTAGAGGCCATGTTTCTTAAATTTTATCCAAATTCTTTCTGTGATTGGTGTTTTTGTGATGCTGTAGAGATATTGAAATTCGATGTGTTAAAAGGAGATCAATGTTGGAAGTCCTTGTCAATGAGCTTCCAAGAGGCACCCTCAGATATTTGTCAAAAGTTGTTTCTATTGAGGAATCTGGCTTCTATAAGATACTCCATCTTGCTGATGGGACAACCATCAAAACCAAGGTAAATAGTATGTGTGACATGTCATGAGAAATAAGCAAGGATATTTCATGTATAAGAGGAAAACAACAATTATGAATCCAAATGAATAAACTTCAATGTACTTTATGTAATTTAAACCTAACTCAAAATCATAAAAACGGCTTTTATGAGATTTGCACTCACTTATATACTATGAAATGCTTAGTCTCTAATCGATATGGAATTCCAACTTAATACATGGATGTTTGCAATTGAAAAAGGTATTGATTGGGTGTGATGGAGTGAACTCATTGGTGGCAAAGTGGCTAGGCTTCAAAGAGGCCTCTTTTACTGGGAGATATGCAATCAGGGGTTGTGCAGAGGTCAACAGCAGTCACAGGTTAGAGCCCAGGTTCATGCAGTACTTTGGCAAAGGTTTTAGAGCTGGTGTTATTCCATGTGATGAGAAGGCTGTTTACTGGTTTTTCACTTGGACACCCACCAGCCAAGGTGAATTTCCAAATACACAAGTTCTTCATTGTAGAAACTTTGACTGCAAAAAACACCATTCATTCATTCATTATATGTGCCTATTATCTCATGACATTTAACATTATTCATACCATTGTCTACTTGTTCACTTTTTTGTGTTGTAGAGAAAGAGCTAGAAGAGAACCCTGCCAAACTGAAACAGTATGTGTTAAACAAACTTGAGAATATGCCAAGTGATGTTAGATACTACATAGAAAACACTGAACTGGATTCCTTCCTATTAGCTCCACTGAGATATAGGCATCCCTGGGAGGTGATGTTGGGGAATATTAGCAGAGGCAATGTTTGTGTTGGTGGAGATGCTTTCCACCCCATGACTCCTGACCTTGGTCAAGGAGGGTGTTGTGCCTTGGAAGATGGTGTTGTTTTAGCAAGGTGCCTTGCTGAGGCCTTCTCCAAAGAGCCTAGAAGACATGCCAAAGAGAAGGATGAGGATGAGGAAGAAGAGCAACACAGAAGGATTGAGGAAAGCTTGAAGAAATATGCAAAGGAGAGAAGATGGAGAAGCATTGATGTCATTGCTACAGCTTATATGGTGGGTTCTATTCAGCAAGCTCAGTCCAAACTTGTTAGCTTCTTGAGGGATAAGATTTTGGCTCCTTTTTTAGCCATTCAGTTGTTCAAAAAGTCAGGTTATGATTGTGGAAACCTAAATAATTCTTAGGACTTGCATGCTTAGAAACTTCAAAATAAGTTCAGTGAGGAAAAATAAGTTTACTTCTTTACCATGATAGATTCAAAGGGGAACTAATTTTGAAATTGGTGTCTCCTATTGTATTTTTTATTTCTCATTTAATTACACTTTTAATTTCATTATTATCTCATTTCTTTATTATATTTTTTTTATCATTACAGAAAAAATAAAATAAAATGAGATACTTCAGGAGTGTTTCAACCTTTATACAGACATTTGACAAATATTTCAACTCTTATACAGACACTTGAAGAGTGTCCAAACTCCTTATACAAAAATGATCATAATTAACCTGCTTAATCCTTGACTTATACACAATTTTCAAACTCTACCAACCACCCACCCAACCAATCCTCGTTATATTCTTGACATAGTATTATTAACACAACTATTCTGTAATCTCACTTAACCACTAATTTCCATTCCTTAAAACTAATGATTATATATGATATCTATCACACAAACTAATTCTTAAAGAAAAACATTTTAATCTTTTTATCTAATTTAAAAATTACAAATATTTACTTTAATGCTGATATGAATTGATGACTCAGAATAAACTCTTATTTAAATAAAAAAAAAAAAATCTGAATATTATCATTCAAACCTATATAGTAAGCTAGTAGAAATTAAGTTAGTTGGATTACTAAAATCTTTAAAATGTTAACATTTAGGAAACTATTTTGTAAGAAACATTTTCAAAATTAAAAAATAAATATATGTTAATAAATATGAAAATTGTAAACAAAAATTTTCCCAAAAATATACACATACATAAAACTAACACATTGAGTGTGATGTGCATGTATTAAAACTCATTTAGAAAGTGTAAGAGAATCACAACATGACCAACTCCTTTATCATATTAAAATGATGGCATTCTTCAGTTGAAGCCACTTCATCACTGTCATGTCATTGCTTCCTTTCATCATTGTGTGGTACTGCTTTTTATGGTGAAGTGTCAAACATTCACTTCACATTGTTTTCCTTTTGTAGAGAAGAGAAATGTTTAAGTTTATATTTTTAAAAAATTTAATTCACATTTTAGAAATATAAATTTGATTTTTTTTCTTCTTAAAAATATTTTATCTTTTTTATTACTATTTTTATTATTATCAATATTAATTATTCACAATATATATTTTTAATATGACTTTTCAGTTCTAGTACCGCGATATTAACTTTTCGGCTAGAAAGATGTGAAAAGAAATTCTATTTTATATACTAAAACTTGTAAAAGTTATAAGTATTTTATTCATTATTAATATATTAAGTGTTAGTTTTATTTTATTTTATTTCATTTATTATAAATACTTGAATTATAATTTTAAATTCTTTTATTTCATAATTGATTTGATTTTATTTATATATATATATAAATTATTTTTTATAATTTAAGTTTATAAATAAAAAATATATTTCTATAAATAAATAAAAAATGAATTTATTTTTAAGATTCCAAATTATTTTAAAATAATTCACTTTTAATTGTTTGAATTGTTCATTACAACAAAATCATATAACTAAATTTATAAAAAAAATAACTAGTTACTATATTAACTAAATTATGTACTAATTAAGAGACCGAAAAATTAGTGATAATTTTATTATTAATAAAATATTATAAAATAGTTTTTAAATTATATCTAAATTAGTTATCAAAATTTTAACTACTATTATAATATTTTAGATTTTAAATTAGTACCTAAAAGAGTAATAGAGATTAATCTAGGACATAAGTAGTTAGTAGTTAAAACTTTGGTAGTTAAAAGTTACATATCAATTTAAAAATTATTTTGTAATTTTTTATATAAAAACTTTTAAATACCAATAATTTTTTAATTTATAAAATAATTTTTAATTTAGACAATAAAGTAACTAATTATTTTGGTTTTCAAAATTAGTTTTCATTTAACAATTTTCAAGTAATTTATATTTTACTATTGTTAATTTTTTAATCAATATAGATATTAGTTAAAATGCATTCTGTTTTAATACTGAAATTAAATAAGGTAGGTATATATATCTATTCCTAAACTAAACTATTCCTACAAATACCTAATTAGTCATGATAATCTAAATAACACATAATTTCATTGATTACTATTGATTGATTGTGACCACAGAACGAGGTGCAGACCATTAATAAAATTCTCAATAATCATTTCTTCATACATGAGAAATTATTAGGATTCTTTTCTTATGAGTTTTAACTATAAAAATTATGAGTATTTATGAAATTTATAGGCAGATTTGTTTTTTATTTATTTTTATATAAATGGGTGAAATTATTATCATTGTTCAACTATGTTTTTCCTTTATTTAAAAATTATCAATATGAATAAAAGTTTTTGAAGATTTTCAACGTTAAAATATTAAGTTCCTATACAAAGTTAAACCTATCAATACTTAATTAGTCATGATAATTAGGTTGTAATCTATTTTTGTAAACATGCATATGAATTTGTTTCCTGTTTGTATAGGAGAGAAATGTTTAAGTTTATATTTTTTATAAATTTAATTTGCACTTTAGAAATATAAATCTATAAAAATTATTTATTTCTTTTTTCTTCTTAAAAATATTTTATCTTTTTTTATTAATAATATTATTATTAATATTAATTATTCACAATATATATTTTTAATCCGAGTTTTCAGTTTTGGGTACTAATTTTAAGTTTTCAGCTTAGAAAGAAGTGAAAAAAAATTCTATTTTATAAAAGTATTTCATTCATTATTAATATATTAAGTATTAGTTTTATTTTATTTTATTTATTTTTATAGTCAGCAGCTTCCATTCTCTATTTAAAATGCTGATTCTTTTGAAGAAAGTGCAGAAGCACCATATCTTGGTACCTTAAAAAAAGAGAAGAAAAGAAGTAACAATGGAATCAGTAGTTGAAAACGTTGTCATTGTGGGAGCTGGAATCGCTAGGCTTGCAACATCCTTGGCACTTCACAGGTTTTTTTTATTCATCAAGAATAAATTTTAAACCCTAAATCCTAAACCTTATAGAATATCTGTATGAAGAATATAAGAAATCAGAACAATTATTATTGACAATAATAGAATAGGTATTTATGTTGTTGGAGATCTCACATCAACTAGAGATGAGGACAATTCATAGTATATAAGTGGGTGCAAACCTCACCTCATGAACCGATTTTATGGAATTGAATTGAGCTTAAAGTTCACTTTGTAATAATTGCTATATTTTCTGAATAATTATGCAGCCCTGGAACACATTTAATTACTGAGGTTTAAAAAGACTTCATATTGATTTCTATGTTCTCTTATATGTTTATTAATTTAATGGAAGATTTGGTTGAAGGTTGGGTGTGAGAAGTTTGGTGTTAGAATATTTAGATAGTTTAAGGGTCACTGCCTTTGCTTTAGCAACATGGACAAATGCTTGGAAAGCCTTCGATGCTCTTAGCGTCGGACACATTCTTCGTCACCAACATCTCCAGTTAAAACAGTCATTATTTTTTAAATAAAAATTTTCATATTAAATATTATTATTTAACTAAAACAGTAATTAAATATCTGAATATCATTTGTCTTGTTCTAATGTATAATTTAATGCATAATTATGTTTGTATTTAGCTTAAAGGTAGATAAGAGAAGGAGAACGACATCACCACCGGCACTCGTTTGCACATAAAAACAAATCAATATAAAATAATTATTAAATAAAAATTAATTTTAAATAATAAAATAATTAATTAATATTTGATTAAATTTGATATCTTTTTATAAATTAAAAAAAAATATATCTAAATTAATTTTTATTATTAATAAAAATTTATAAAATAATTTTAAATTGGTATCTAATTATTAACTATCAAGATTTTAATTACTAATATTCTAAATTAGTTTTTAAATCGACTAATTAAGATTAATTTTAAATTGATAACTGTTTAAATATATTTTAAAAAAAATAAAAAATAACGCAATGCTCATAATACAGTAATAAAATTAAATATTGATATAATAATAAAATAGAATTTTTTAGAACAGTTAAAGAAGAAAATCCCATTAGGTATAGATGGAACTAAGGGTATGTTTAACATTAAAAAAAAAGATTAGAAGAGAAAAATATATCTGAAACAGAAGAAGATTTGAAATGCAGGAATGTGACAACATCTTTGAGTATGAGGGTTTAGGTCGTTGTTACATGAAAGTGTTAAAATAAAGATCTTGTTTTCCCCACTATCATTTCCCTTGTTAATGTAACAGATTGCAAATAAAGACAATTTCTTTTGCATAATCAACCACGACAAGACAACCTTATCCAAACAGATAGAATGAAGAGCATGAATCGTATTATTTTATACATTTAAAAATTTAACTTTCATGGTTTCTTTAGGAGTGGCAATGCGGGCTGGTTCGCTCCGCATAGGCCTGTTCCGCACAAGGAGTGCATATTCATTTTACTGGTCTGCCCTGCATAAGAGGTAACTTGTGGACCTGCAGATTAGTCCGCATAAAAAAATATTTTTTTCAAAAATTAAAATTTTATTAATCATAAAAAAACTTATTCCTATTACTGAAAAATTAAAATTAAAATTTCATTTGTGATTCAATTCATTCAATTAAGATAAAAAATATAAATTCAAGTATGAGGGTTGTTTGAAGGATTGATTAAAAATAATTAAAGTTTTGCTTTGTATTTATTTATTTTCCTATGTATGTATGTAAAAGTATAAGAGTACCTTTTCAAAGTTTTGCTACAAAATATTTTGATGAAGATGACTAAATTTTTAACTATCTTATTGAAATCTCTTCTTTATATTTTTTTTATTAACAAATTTTAAATATAAGACTTTACTTAAAACTAAATCCACTGTCACTCTTAATACTCCTTTAGATGATTAAAATAAAACATTTTTAGTACATTAAATTTATTTATTTTTTAAATAAAATAAAATAAAGGTCATACTTAATAATAGGTAAATAGAGTATATTTTGTTTACAAAAAAAAATATTTTTTATTTATGTGGGCTAGCGGGCCAACTCACCCTGCCCCACTGTGGACCCGCACAAACTGCAAGTTATGCGGAGCGGGACAAAGCGGGTCAGTGGGCTAGATTAGTGAGTCTGCCCCGCAGTTTTTGGTAATTGTTATCCCTATTTTTTTTTATCCATATCAAATATCAATTTTGATAAATGTAATTTAATTTTAGGATTAAATGTGCTTTTTGTCTATGTACTTTCACGCAAAATTGATTTTTGTCCTTAATCTAAACTTTACACTTCATGAATAATAGTAGTATGAAAACTATTGAAATAAGTTATCCTAACACTACAAGAAAATCATTAAATAGAAACTAATTTTAGAGACCAAAACAATTAGTTACTATTTAATTAAATTAGAGACAATTTTATAAACTAAAAAAACTATTGGTATCTAAGCTATTATTAATAAAATTTTATAAAATGATTTCTAATGTATGACTTGAATGTGATTCTGTTTTAGTTTGTGTTGTGTTTACTGCTAGGTTTAAGTTTACTCGTATTTTATTTTTTTCGTGTAGGGAATGTGTGTGTTGATAAGTTGACTAATTTTTAAGTTGTCAATTTAGGATTTATTCATAGAATTTAAGATTCTTCATTAAAAAAAGGTTCTTAGGGTGACGAGACGACGTCTAGTGTTTTTTAGGAGAATTAGCTTAAGAGAGAGTTCGGAATGGTAGGATTTTTTTAATTGATTTTGTTAATGTTGCATATGGAGGTTTCATGTGGGGGATTGTTGGAGAGAGGAGTGTTAGTTTTTATATCTTCTATAAAGGTTAAATCATCCTTTAAATAAACTAAATTTATTTATTCTTTCTTGTTGTTAAAAACAAGTCTTAGTTGAGTCCAATGAATCCAATGACGGACAAAAATGTTGTTACTAATATGTGCTATGTTATTTTCTTATGCTAATTAGAGTCTACCATAAACTCTTTATTTATATATATATATATATATAATAAAGCATATATAATGATTGCAAATAAATTATATACATGCATTGTACTATTCATCAGTTACCGTAAGAATAAGAAATTTTAAGAAGACCTTTAGGAGAAATGGATATCTTTTTCAAACTATGTACATGCATTGCACTATTCAAACTATATACATGCATTGCACTATTTAAAATGGATATTTTTTTTTAAAATTAAATTATATACAAATTAGAAATATTTTATAAAAAAAACCTTTAGGAGAAATTAATTAATTAATTATTTTTTTGAAAATTTTTACTACAATATATTTGAACAATTTTTTTCTTACAAACTTTTAGAAAATTAAATAGGATGAACTTTGCTATAAACTATAATCAGTTTATAAATAAATTTAAGAAAATAGAAAAAACATATAAATAATTTTTTACAAATTATAACATACATAAAATAATTTTAATTTCTTTAACCTTTTGGAAACAAGTTGGTCGAAAAAAACGTGCCTATTATGTACCAATGAGACTTGCTTTTAGAAAGGAGGACTAATTTATAAACTTAAAAGAAGTAAAGATTCCATATGACAAAAAATGGTGTGCATGTGTGCCTAAAACACGTCGGAACGGCACTTTAAAGTTATTTTTGGATAATAAAAAAGGTTACGTAATGTATATCTAATCCATATTCAATGCACTTGAAATCCAAATATACAGAAAATTATAAAATAAAAATCAATTTAAAAAAAAATAATAATTAATTGTTATATTTACTAAATTAGAGATTAAAAAAATTTAGTTTCTATTATTGTTAAATGGTTTCTAAATTGGTATCTAATTAGTAACTAAGGTTTTTCTACCAAATTTAGAATCTAAATAATTGGTAGTTAAAACCTTGGTAACTAATTATATATCAATTTAGAAACTATTTAACAATAATAGAAATTAATTTAGAACATATTTTTTTTTAAATTTCTAAAATGGTCTCTAATTTAGTTACTATTATAACTAGTTATTTTGGTCTCTAAGAATTGATTTCTTTCTTTTTTTTATCAGTAATAAAAAATAAATAAATATGAACCACCCTTACACATAAAGAGTTAGCACCTTACCAACCTCCAACCAAGGAACACCTTCCAACGTAATTAAGGAACAACCAAACCAAACTCTAGAAAGCATTAAACAATCAGCCTCATACAATCCGTTACATAAAGGAATTACAACAGGACTTTGCAAAAATCCAAGACCAAACATTTACCTGAATACTTCGAGCGCATCTACCACGCCCCTGTCGAAGGTCACTGTGTTCCTATGTCTCCAAATTTCACTCACAACACCAACCCAAATCGCTCCCCAAACGTCATTAACCATATCAGAAGCCGAACACAACCTGAATTGTTGGAAGTTTACCAAAGCATCCTTGTGAATAACAAACACTCCTAGCCACTCAAAACAAAGACACCACACCCGTCAGGTAAACTCACAGACTGAAAACAGATGACTGGACGACTCTTCCACCTTCCCACACAAACCACACACCAGATTCTCTACCACCACCCTTTTCAAATTTACCCTAATAGCAATTTTATTCTCCATCACCCTCTAAGAATTGGTTTCTATTCAATGTTTTATTGTAGTGATATAAATTTAAATTTAAGATAAATTCATTCAAATAAATTAAAACTAATATGAATTCGGACATAGATTGGATTTGTATCATTTTGAATTTTTTTTTCACCCATGACCGACAAAAAAATTATATTCAATTGTAGGAACTACTGTGGTGGACTGTGACCTGGCAGAAAGATAACACGTTTCTCAAGGGAAAATTTATAGTGACCAGGTTCCATTCTCTATTTAAAATGCTGATTCTTTTGAAGAAAATGCAGAAGCACCATATCTTGGTACCTTAAAGAAAGAGAGGAAAAGAAGTAACAATGGAATCAGCAGTTGAAAACATTGTGATTGTGGGAGCTGGAATTGCTGGGCTTGCAACATCCTTGGCACTTCACAGGTTTAAAACACTTCATATATTCATATGATTTCATATTCATTTAATGTTCTCTTATATGTTTATTAGTTTAGAAAAATCATACATTAACAACCTTGTTCCATTATAAAAAGCTTATACTTAAAATTTTAACTTTTTGTATGAAATGATAATTTTTTTTATATTATTAATTAGAAGTTATGTACTGTGAAACAGATTGTCAATATATCATTTTTCGTATTTGGTTGCAGGTTGGGTGTGAGAAGTTTGGTGTTAGAATATTCGGATAGTTTAAGAGTGTCTGGTTTTGCTTTAACAACATGGACAAATGCTTGGAAAGCCTTGGATGCTCTTGGTGTGGGAGACATTCTTCGTCACCAACATATCCAGCTAAAACAGTAATTCAATATTTCAACATCATTGTTTTCTTCTAATGCATACATTAATTTTTTACGACTTAAATATGTTTTTTTTATTTACTTTCATGTGTTAAATTGATATTTGTGTTTAGTTCAAATTTGTATTAAAAAAAATATAGAGATTAATTTAATATTTTTTATGTAACAAACGATTTTTTAGTGTGGATTATAATTATGTGACGGAAGATTCTTATTTGTACAAATGATATTTCGAATTGGAATGAGTATGAAAAAATTAACGAATCCACGTTAGTAACAAGTCAATATAATATTTTAACATTCTAATCCATTTTGGAAAAGATTCATTACTGACGTGAATGTTAAAAGATTCATACTAACTTGTAAGTGACGTGGATGTTATGATCAATGTTATAAATTCGTTTATTACATAAAAAACACTGAACTTATTCTAATAGTTTCCTTAATACAAGTACACGGAAAGTCTAAAACAAGTTGGATTAGTGATAAAAATCAATTTCGTGTCATAGTATATAGAGATAAAAATATATATTTAAACATATATATATATAAAGAACATGAAACTAAGGGTATGTTTGGCTTCAAAAAAGAAGATAAGAAGAGACAAATATTATGTGAAACATTTGTAATGCAGGAATGTGACTACATCTTTGAGTATGGGGCAGCAAACATCAAGCTTGTGCCTCATGGCCCCAGGAAAACAGTAAGACACCCATATGAATAAAGTTGCTATCTTCTATATTTAATACTCACACTTTTGCTCCAATTACCCAATTTCCTATGCTTTTGATTCATTTTCCCAATGATTCCTATGCTTTTTTATTAAGTTACAGTGGCTGTAGCCAATTAATAATGAGTATTTTCATGCACGCAATCGATGATGCAGTGGAGACTATGAAGTTCGATGTGTTCGAAGACAACTAATGATAGAAGCACTTGCAAAGGAACTTCCAAGTGGAACCATTAGGTTCTCCTCAAAGGTTGTTGCAATTCAAGATTCTGGCTTCTTCAAGATACTCCATCTTGCTGATGGAACCACCATCAAAACCAAGGTCATACTCAAAAACAAAACAACTTCTGAAATGGTTCTAAAAACAGTTTTACTCCAACAACGTTATTGATCCTTGTATTGATCCTTGGATGATGTTTGCAATTGAAAAGGTGTTGATTGGGTGTGATGGAATAAACTCTATGGTGGCAAAGTGGCTGGGCTTCAGGGAGGCCTCTTTTAGTGGGAGATTTGTGATCAGGGGTGACATAAAGTTGATGAACAATCATGGCCTTCAACACAATTTCATGCACTTCTTTGGAAAAGGCTTTCGATTCGGTATTCTGCCTTGTGATGACAAAACTGTTTACTGGTTTTTTACATGGACTCCCACCATTGAAGGTGAATTCTTTTGTTTCACCGAAAACTGATTTTATTTATATAGTATAGACACTGACACGAAAACTG
The DNA here is from genome assembly GCF_051622355.1 of Phaseolus vulgaris. Taxonomy (NCBI): domain Eukaryota; kingdom Viridiplantae; phylum Streptophyta; class Magnoliopsida; order Fabales; family Fabaceae; genus Phaseolus; species Phaseolus vulgaris. The sequence goes on from NC_143504.1 coordinate 1,674,911, forward strand.
ATACAAGACAGATATGGACATGAAGATACCTATATTCTCTAAAATATAGGACATGGGGACACAAATCTATATATTATACAATTATAAATTATATAAATTGACAATAAAGATTTATGTGCACAAGTATGTTTCAATTTTTTTTTATAGCAGAAATATGTTTCTCATGGCTGGTTCAAAATGATTTGTTCCTTATTTTTATACATATATTAAAAATTTATACAATAAGTTTGAATTTTTAGATAATGTATTTCTCCTTTTTAAAATTGTGTTTGAATCGTGGTAGAATTGTTAGAAATCTAACAAATATTTTTTGAATTAAAGACTTCACCAATACGTGTTCAATACATGTGTTCGACACGGACACACCATTTAAGAGGTGTGTGTGAGCCTCATAGACATTTAACTTATGTTGAAGAGAAGGAGCTAGTGAACAACCCAGAAAAAATGAAGCAATTGGTGTTGAACAAGTTTGAGAAGATGCCAAGTGATGTTAAATGCTTTATAGAGAAAACACAAGCAGAAGATATCTTAACATCTCCATTGAGATATAGACGCCATTGGGAGCTTGTGCTAGGAAATATCAGCAAGGGCAATGTTTGTGTTGTTGGAGATGCTTTTCACCCCATGGCCCCTGACCTAGGTCAAGGTGCATGTTGTTCCTTGGAAGATGGGATTGTTTTAGGTAGGTACCTAGCTCAGGCATTCTCCAGAACCAAACATGCTAAAGAGATAGAGGAAAAGGGTGAGATTGAGGAGCAATACAAGAAAATTGAGGCTAGCTTGAGAAAATATGCAAGAGATAGAAGATGGAGAAACATTGATATCAGTGTTACATCTTTTGTTCTGGGGCTTTTTCTGCAAGGTGATTTGAAGTTGGTGGCATATGTGAGGGACAAAGTTTTGCCTCATTTCCTAGCTGAGTTGTTGTTGAAGAAGTCAGATTTTGATTGTGGAAAACTCAACACCTCTGATGAAGTTGGAATGATATGATTTACCATACACTTTTTTCTTGGTGGCTTTATACCACTACAAGAAAATCAGTAAATAAAAACCAATTTTAATGATAAAAAATAATTAATTACTATATTTGATTAAATTAGATACTATTTTAGAGACTAAAAAAATTATTGATTTCTAAATAAGTTTATATTATTGATAAACAGTTTCTAAACTGATATCTAATTAGTTATCAATGTTTTTTCTACCAAATTTATAATCTAAATAATTGGTAGTTAAAACTTTTGTAGCTAATTAGATATCAATTTAGAAATTATTTGTCAATAATAAAAAATAATTTAGAAACCAATAATTTTTTAGTCTCTAAAATAATATCTAATTTAGTTAATATAGCAAGTAATTATTTTTAATATCTAAAATTGATTTTTATTTACTAATTTTCTTGTAGTGATATAAAGCCAAAAAAAAGTATATGATATACACATACATCTATTTTTGCGAACTGAAATGTGTGCTAGTGAAAAAAAACATGAAGATTTAGGTTGTTGTTACACGAGTTAGAATAAATCTTGTTTCCCCACTATCATTTCACTTGTTAATGTAACAAATTTCAAAAAAACAATTTCTTTTGCACAATCAACTGACAATCTTATCCAAACATATATAAATATTATAATATAATTCACATTGAAAATTAATTTGTTACGTAAAGAAGATAATAATAAAAACACAAAAGTACCTTAAGTATCTAAGAGGTTTTATAGTAGATGAAAAGAATATACTTAATTTTATTAAAAAAAGAGGAAGAAGAAAAGGATAATTGGGTTTGAAGAGGGATGAAAAAGCAAGAAATAAAGCTTGCGTGACTTGACCTAAATGAATGAATGTATACCTTACGTTAGCCATTAAAATTAGGCATTATCTTGGAATGAAAGACTACTTTGGAAACAATCCTTTGCATTCTCAAACTTCCAACACCTTATTTCGCATTTTCATCACTTTGCTTCCAACCAAACCTCTTTTTTCTTTTTTTCTTTTTTCCTAAAAGGAGCAAACTTACATTATTCACACGTGTTCCTATTTTCTCAAATTTTTAAACATATTAAAAACTTCTACAAAATATGTATTGTATATTTAAAATAGTTTTAATTCTGAAATTTACAATTATTTATATTTCAATTTTTGGATACTTTTTTTTTGTTGGAAAGAGTGAAATTCCTGTGGACTAATATATCATGAATGCTTCGTAATTAATGCAATACTTGTCTTAATTACTGTAGGAAAATCAGGTTTAAATTTATTCATATTTTATTTTTTTGGTCTAGGGAATGTTTGTCTGATGATAAGTTGGCTAATTTATAACTTATTTATATAGAATCATTTTATTTGTATAATAAGTTTCATTATAGTATGTTTTTAAACTTCTTTATGAATAGATATAGTTTACCTGCTGATTAAAAAAATGTATAGTTTATCTATGTACCGTTTTTGTTAACATACTAGTATCTTGACTCGTGTTACGCATCGAAATATTTTATATTTTTTAAATGATAATATTAGAATTTAAAATAATTAATAAGTTACATATATTTAAATAAAATTATTTTCTAAAATGTAATATATTAAATTATAATATTAGTTATACACTAATTTTTAAGTTTAAATTAAATGAATTAAGAATCATATAATAAAATAAATTACTAAATAAATTTACAATTATTTATATTTTAATTTTTGGATACTTTTTTTTTTTGGAAAGAGTGAAATTCCTGTGGACTAATATACCATGAATGTTTCGTAATTAATGTAATACTTGTCTTAATTACGGCAGGAAAATCAGGTTTAAGTTTATTCATATTTTATTTTTTTGTCTAGGGAATGTTTGTCTGATAATAAGTTGGCTAATTTATAATTTATTTATATAAAATCATTTTATTGGTATAATAGGTTTCATTCTAGTCTGTTTTTAAAATTCTTTATGAATAGATATAATTTACCTGCTGATTAAAAAAGTGAATAGTTTATCTATATACCGTTTTTGTTAACATACTAGTATATTGCCTCGTGCAATGCACGAGAATATTTTAAATATTTTATATTTTTTAAATGATAATATTAGAATTTAAAATAATTAATAAATGACATATATTTAAATAAATTTATTTTTCTAAAATGTAATATATTAAAGTATAATATTTTTTATACACTAATTTTTAAGTTTAAATTAAATGAATTAATAGACGACCATTTCATTATAAAAAATAGAATATTTTATTGGTGTAATAGATTTTATTTTAATATATTTTTAAATTTTTTTATCAATAAATATAGTCTGCTTGCTGATTAAAATAAATTGTATAGTTTAACTATGTACTTTTTTTTAACATATATGTTTTGTTTTAATCCTATCCTATTTTTTTTTGTATTTTTTACATTTTATTTTCGTGTGATAATAAATTATTATTGTTACAAAAAAAAAGTGGAACCTTTGTACCTTATTAATAAATTTATTTGAGTTAAAACTTAATAAATAAACAAGATTTTTGTTTGCAGTGGAAAAGAAAGAAAGAATTGAAATGAAATCTGAAGAGTTTTGATCTGGTATTCAAAACGGACGGTGATGATGGGGCTGACAGATAGCTGGATATGGAAGCAGAATCTACCTGAATGAAATGACGAAATTGCCCCATTTGTGCAACAAATACTCGTTCCTCTGTGCAGAGTCCTTGCCAAATTCTTCTTCCTCATCGTCCTCGTCTTCATCTGATTACCCAAACCTGTTCTTGTTTTATGCAAGGTATGGTTCCAATCTCGCTCTCGCCTTCCCACCACTGCGGATTTTCATTCTCCTCTTTTTTCAATTTTTGCTAACCATCGCTCTTCGTTTCTCTATCTTTTTATTTGTTCCTCAAATGATTAACCTCTCGGGGTGCCGATGCAAGCTTCAACCGTAGCTCATTCCTTTGTTGTTTCTTCTATTTCCCTTTTTTCTCTTTTCATTTTCGATCAACTTCGCCGCGTGCCTTTGTTTTCATTCGTTTCAATGTTTGAGCTGCCTTAGGGTATCTTAATCTGCGTTTTGCTGTTGATTTTAATTTCGGTTTTGGGTTCTGCTGATTTTCACGCTGTCTGATTGAGCTGAAAGGGTTTATTGATTATGCCCTCTGCGTGCGAATTTGAATTCGTGAACTGGATTGCGATTGCCAGCAGAACCGTGTTTTTGCTTGATTCCGCGTGTGATTTCAGATTCAGAATGGGATTCCCTTTTGAATGTTGGCAATGTGGTTTTCTTTGTTTTTCTCCTTTTTTTTTGGCCTAATTTCACATTTTGTTTCTTAGGACCGATTTTTTTTTGTAACCATTCTGTTCTAATGGGTTTTAGATATTCACATTTATAACTGTTTAGCTTAAGGATAGATTTTGCTGTATCTACTTAGTAAACCATAAAGGGTTTGTTTGGATTCCGACTATATAAGTGCTTTTGAGAGGTCTCTACTGTGTATATAGAGCTTTTTACAGTAGAGAGGCTCACAAATCCTGCTTTTCATTTGTTTCAAATGCTTAATTTAAGGCGAATAACAAAATTTAATTGACAATCTATTCACATTGGCATGTTATGATTTTAGATGGGAGTTCAACGGCATGAAGCGCTTGCTGAAGACGAGCCTGCTGAAAATGCTTTTGCTAGTAGTTCTTTGAACCAAGGTGCTCTTCCCAGTGAGTCTGCGAAGAGCAATCCATGTGTAAATACTGAAAGTAGTGAAGTTAATGAATCGGGTGACGTTTCTTATAAGAAAAGCAATACATCACATATCTATAGACAAGATGTTGTGAAAAATAATACCAGTGGCATGATTGGGATTGTGACAGAAGTCGCCGGTGATTCAGATTCAGATTCAGATAGTAGCATCACTGATGATGAGAATGATAGTGAGGATGAGGATGGTGATGGTGAGGAAGGCGATGATAGTAATAATGCTAGCAGGAACTCTGAAAGTAATGTTTCTGCTGGGCATTGTAAAACTGATGCACTTCTGGCTGACCAGCTGCGTGTACTGTGGATGGACGAGTCTGAATCCACTCAAAATTTCAGTGACGTTGAAGTTGTTGATCGTGGATTTTTACATGGTGATTTTGTTGCTGCGGCTTCAGACCCTACTGGGCAAGTGGGTGTGGTGGTTGATGTCAATATATGTGCGGATCTGTTGTCCCATGATGGATCTATAATAAAAGATGTCTCGTCAAAAAACATAAGGCGTATTAGGGATTTCACTGTTGGTGATTATGTGGTGCTTGGGCCCTGGCTAGGCAGAGTCGACGATGTTTTGGATAATGTAACTGTCTTATTTGATGATGGTTCAGTTTGTAAAGTTTCGAAAGCAGATCCATTGAATCTTAAACCAATTTCTAAGAATATTCTTGAAGATGGGCATTTTCCTTATTACCCAGGGCAACGGGTAAGGGCTAGCTCCTCATCAGTTTTCAAGAATTCAAGATGGCTGTCTGGCTTGTGGAAAGCTAATAGGTTAGAAGGTACTGTAACTAAAGTTACAGTTGGATCAGTGTTTGTTTATTGGATAGCATCTGCAGGTTATGGGCCATATTCTTCTACTGCCCCAGCAGAGGAGCAGAGCCCAAAAAACTTAAAATTGTTGTCTTGTTTTTCTCATGCAAATTGGCAATTGGGTGACTGGTGTCTCTTACCCTCATCAGTACTGTCATCCTCAGCTTCCATGGACAAAGGCATATCAAAATTGGAACTTAACGATTCTGCTAACAATGAATTAGATTCTAATCAGACTGGAAGTGGGTGTGATTCAGAAGAAGCTACTGTTGAGGAAATAAATGAGAATAAGGATACTATGGACCTTGATCCAGCTGATACTTTGGAAGGGAATGATGGACACGAGAAAAGTAATCCTTCACGTGATTCTAGCTCATGCTGCAGTTCTATCTCTGTATCAAAGGAACCTGTCCATGAAGCTTGGCCTCTTCACCGCAAGAAAATTAGGAAAGTTGTCATCAGGAAAGAAAAAAGGGCCCGAAAGAAAGAGGAAAGTTTCGAGAAAGCTCTTTTGATTGCCAACACAAGAACAAAAGTTGATGTTGCATGGCAAGATGGAACAATAGGGCATGAACTGAATTCTACAAGTTTAATTCCTATAGATAATCCTGGTGACCATGAATTCGTTTCAGAGCAATATGTGGTAGAGAAGACCTCCGATGATGGTGAGGATATTTCTGAAGCAAGGCGAGTTGGGGTGGTGAGAAGTGTTAATGCAAAGGAGCGGACAGCTTGTGTGAGGTGGTTAAAAAATGTTGCTAGAGCAGAAGATCCTCGAGAGTTTGACAGCGAGGAAATTGTAAGTGTGTATGAGCTAGAGGGCCATCCAGATTATGATTACTGCTATGGGGATGTGGTTGTTCGCCTGACACCTGTGTCTGCACATTTAGAAACAGCTTCTGTTGGAGAGTCCACTGAGAAATCGGAGCAGAAAACTGAAGAGTGTGGGATTAAAAAGGAAGCAAAAATCCAAACTGATACTAATAGAGTAGAAAATGCATCTAGTGATACTTCTGTGCAATTTTCTGACCTCTCTTGGGTTGGAAATATAACTGGCCTTAAGAATGGTGATATCGAAGTTACTTGGGCTGATGGAATGGTGTCAACGGTATGCTCATTTTATTATTTCCTGCTTTTCTCTCCCTCCCTATATATATTTTAATGCCTGGTGGAAATTTAAATGTTCTAAAATTAAGTCTAAGGTTTAGGATTTCTTTAATATCTTTGTCACTAAAATATTCTACTATGTGCTTTACTATTACAATAACTTTAGACCATATACTTACAATCAGCGAATGTTCCTTTCTGTTGCTCTGAAGAGTAATGCAGGTGGACTTTTGTGAAAATTTGGCAATTAGATTAGAATTTTGCTTTGGGATGTTTATTGGGTATGTACTTCACTGAAAGTGAGGGAATATTCAAACTTGAGGATCAAGTAAACTTAAATGTTTAGGGCCTCTGTTTTCTAATCTACCAATGTAATATAGCCTAATGAGTCCCCAAGAGTACAAAAAAGGCCAAAGCCCTGAAACAAACACCTAATAAGGATCTGCTCCGGCAAACTGAATTAAGAGCTTGTTGAAAAAGTGCTTATCATTCAGGCAACTAGGCGCTTATGCATAGATTGTTTCCATAATCAAAGAAGGAACAATGTTTTAAATCCTTGATAGGCATGCACAGTGGCTGCCCCCAAAAATGCTAGACTGGATGGTAGGATAACCGCAACTCAAAGAAATTAATTAAAATTCTAAGAAAAATAATGATTCAGAGAATAATAATATAATAAAGAGTAAACAGAGGTAGAGAAACCAATTGCCAAATAGAAAGTGAGAATCCATTAGCTAGAAAAGAGAAACCAGTTGTCAACTTGTCAGTAAGTACTCAGCAGAGAGAGAAATGAGGTTGAGTAATGTTGTACACGGAAGCAAGGGTTGGTTGAGAATGAAAGTGAGAAATGACAGCTTTTTGATTGCTTTTATTAGCAAAATATTGTTGTAGAAATTGAAATCTAAAAAATGTCCCCATCAAACAGGCCCTAAGATTAGTGGTTAGAGTGCTTTTTAGTAATTAAGAGATAGTTCTGCTATCCCAGTGGTTATGGCTGCTATTTTGCCTTTGACAGGGGCTACTGTGAAACTGCTAGCTACAATGGTCCTTGAAGTGGCCAGGGACCACTCCACCTTGCTACACCACTATAGTGGTGCTATAGTCTGCTATTTAGAACCCTGAGAAGAAATATGATCAAAAGGCTTCCTTATAAGCTAAAGTTGTGTTTAGAAGCGATCTTGAAGAGCTTATTAAAATAAGATGAAAATAGCTTATGGACATATTATAATCTATTTTGGAAGTTCTTTCAAACACTTTCACAAGTGCTTATGTCATAAGATAATCTCAAATAAGATATGATATGAATAAGCTCTTCAATGGCATCCTAAATGTACCAAGACATTCTATAGACTAGATAGATAAAAAATTCAGGATTTTTTTTGTTGAAGTTGAATATTATAACTATAATAAAAGCTCGGTTGGTACATAGGCTTATTTTACTCAAAATAAAAGATTGAGGTCAGAATACATATATATTAACTTCATATTCAAAGGCATTTCATGTCTGATGATAAATTTTTTTTTTTCCATTTGAACTGTAATGATTTACTTTACTTCCAGGTTGGACCCCAAGCAATCTATGTGGTTGGTCGAGACGATGATGATGAATCAATTGCTGCTGGGAGTGAAACAAGTGATGCTGCAAGCTGGGAAACTGTTAATGATGATGAAATGGAAGTCCTTGAGGATTCTAGAGAGGTTTGTTTCTTTTTTACCTGGATCGTGATTCTTACCAACTTTCAACTAGTTTCTTTCTGAGAGGAAGCCTAAAGAAAAAACTGTTATTTTGATCCTTATCTAGAGTTGCTTCCACTCATTAATAAAAGATCTGAGATAAGTAAACTGTGATTTACTCTTCTTGCAAACTTTTGCTGTTTTCATTTCACAGCCTTGCACTTCTTTTTCTTCTTGCCTCTATGCACACAAGCAGCAATGCATCTAATTTTAAATGTCTGTTTAATATTTTAATTTAAGTGATGGTGATCATTATCTCATTTCAAAAGGTCTTTGAAAGTTTATGATAGACATCCTATCTGCCAACTAAAAATGTAGTTATTAGCCCGTTTCTTAAATTATGATGTATTATGACTTGCAGGATATTGAGAGGGAAAATTCAAGCAGTGTCACTTCCGAGACAGAAGAAAGTGGAGAGAATGATTTTGGTAGGGCTGCTGCACTTTCTGTTCCCCTAGCAGCATTTCGGTTTGTCACTAGACTTGCCAGTGGAATATTCTCAAGGGGCCCAAAGAACTTGGATTCTACTGACATGCAGATAAAAGCTGGACATGAACATTCATCACCATTAGTTGATGACGAGTCTAGTTCTCAGAGGCTTATTCCAATTGACGGTGATACTTCAGGAAATAAGAATGGAAGATACAAGGAGGTTGTGTCGGAAGCAACTGAAAATCTGGAAGCATGTGAGGCACTCTATGGCTTGAAAAATGATGCTCTTGAAAGTTGTGATAATGGGAGTTGCAGTTTGAAACATTTTGACATAACCCAAGATCCATCAGACCACTATTTTATTGGTGCAAATGGACAGGTACTGCTGCTGCCTTATTTCTAATAAGAGTAGGGAAAAGGAAGAATGAAAAAGTACTTCATGCTTACTGTATATTAGGGCTCTGTTAATATACCCTTATAAACTTGACTTGGTGTACTATTAGCAACTTGCTCCTTTTTGTTAGACCAAAACGCCAACTCCTTTTTAAAACAGACTAAATTCAATGGTATTAGTGTAGTTTAAAATGCATTATCTATTTTAGAAGTACTAATTTTTTAAATTGCTCTCTCTCCTAGTATTTCCTTTCCCTGTTATTGTATGTTCTCTTGTAGTAAGACAAAACAATTTGACCAACAAGTTGTGAAATGAAAGGAAAAACGTGGAAGAGGAGAGATAAGTTGAATTGTTTTTTACAATAAATAGATAAGTTGTATTAATATCTTTAAAATTTAAGATTATAAAAGAAAGGAGTTGGATTTTTGTCCAAATAAAAGGGTATAGGTTGCTAATAGTCTTTTCCAAAATCAAGTGGGTACATATTTTTGATAAACATTTATTTATCAACTTGCTCGAATTTGCATGCATAGGCCTGTTTATTCACACTAATCACTATAGATTAGTATTAATGTAGATTAGGTTCTTATAAGTTATATTTAGCTAACCAGAGATCAACAGTGTTATCAATAGAAGCATCAAAACATGTGAATGTGCTCACATATCTATTCAAATGTTAGCTTCTTCCTTTTGTATCTGGTTTCCTCTATTGTATTATACTGAAATTACTGGATTATTTCCAATCTACTTTCAGAGTAGCAACCGGAAATGGTTAAAGAAAGTGCAACAAGATTGGAACATACTGCAGAATAACCTTCCTGGTCAGTGATACATTTATTTGATCATCTAAGGCTTGTATTAGTGACCTGTACACCAAATTTAGTAACTGTAAATGTTTGAAACATTTTGACAGAGGAAATCTATGTACGAGTTTACGAAGATAGAATGGATCTCTTGAGAGCAGTTATTGTAGGGCCATATGGAACCCCTTACCAAGATGGACTCTTTTTCTTTGATTTTCACCTTCCGCCAGAATACCCTGATGTTCCACCGGTAAGGAATTTTATCTTGAAGCTATTTTGCTGTCCAATTTATAATGCTCCCACCAAAGAAAGGGAAGATATGTCGATGACGTTCAGTTTGTATATATTTAATTCAAATGGGATATATCTCATGCCTTTTCTGTGTTCTTTGTCTGGGTTTCAAATGATATGCAGTCTGCATACTATCATTCTGGTGGTTGGCGAATTAACCCTAACTTGTATGAGGAAGGGAAGGTTTGTCTTAGCCTTCTAAATACATGGACAGGCAGGGGAAACGAAGTATGGGATCCAAAATCCTCTAGCATACTTCAAGTCCTAGTTTCACTTCAAGGTTTAGTACTCAATTCTAAGCCTTACTTCAATGAAGCTGGGTATGATAAGCAGATTGGGACAGCCGAAGGAGAGAAGAATTCATTGTCATACAATGAGAATACCTTTTTACTTAACTGTAAGACTATGATGTATCTTATGAGGAAACCCCCCAAGGTAATTATGAATAAGATTAAATTTTATTTTTTTTTCAATCCATTTTATTGAACGGTTCATCTTTTAACATGATTAATTAGTTAAAGCACTATTGCACTGTGCTTACTTGGTTTCAGTAGACTGACGGTGTATACAACAGTTCATGTATCGTAATAGAAAACTGAAACTCCTTAAAAGGTTAATAACAGGGTTAGCAAAGAAGCAGAAGAGTATTTTGGAGAACTTACATGTTTTGATTAGCTTATTTTGGGATTTTTTTTTTTTTTTGCTAATTTCCTAGGAGAGCTTTGAAAAAAAAAATACTATTATTTCAATGAGCGTATGAATTTGTTTAAGCAATTGCAACATTTGCATGTTTCTTTGGCAGTAGTTTATGTGTAGTCTAGGAGTTGTTGAGACAGCTGTTGATTGATTCTTAGCTGTGCGAGGTATATTTGACTGCTGTATTTGACTCTAGGATTTTGAAGTACTCGTCAAAGAACATTTTAGGAGGCGGGGCCATAACATCCTTAAGGCTTGTGATGCATATATGAAAGGTTGCTTGATTGGCTCGTTGACTAGAGATGCCTCCGTTAGTGAAAAAAGCGGCCAGAATTCAACCTCTGTTGGTTTCAAGTTGATGTTAGCCAAGATAGTGCCAAAGCTTTTTCTGTCACTTAGTGAGGTTGGAGCTGATTGCGAGGAATTTAGGCATCTCAAAGATTTGTAGCGAAATTCGGTGATACATTACTTCCGTAAAGCCACTTGGTCTGCTGACTCTGCCCAAATTTAAAATATTGAAAGGTACCAACAAGGGTAAATATTGTCATATACTGTCAATGTTTTGATTTCTACCATTTATACCCAATTCATTTCTCGTTTAAAAGATCAATTTACCTCTAGGAGCTTGAAGGAACTTAACTGGTGGGAGTTATATTACGTTGAGAGAAGCAACTACTGATAGAGCAGGCTGGATATCCTCTTGATTTTGATCACCTGTAATGGGGGAGGCAATGTTGGTTACTAACTTTTACACTGTTTACATTTTTTTATTTCTTTTATATCTGGGATTAAGCGAGCCAAATGGCATCGTGTGATCCATACAACCAACTTCCCTTAGTGAGATAAGGCTTTTGTTGTCGTTGTTTTATATATGGGGAGAGGGTGGTGGGAGTCGGAGTCGGATTTTCATAGGTATTTTAAAGAATTTGGTTGTCTTGGATTGATTTATTTACCTTCTGTTTCTGAAGATACGATGAATTGAATATAGTTGAAGAATCCCCTCCTCTTTTATAATGTGTGTGCCTTGATATTTCTTTGCTTTAGTTTAATCCAGAGTCAAGTTGTAACTATTTTGTTGCCATGATGTTTTACCATTTCTTATTGACTTTGTTTTTATTCCACTGTCCAATTTCTATTTATCAGAATCCCTACTTGGGAAAAAGGTATTAATATTTATTTGACCAGTTAGGATGCATTTAAGCATACATAGATGTCTTAGTAACATCGTTTCTAATAAATTTCAACACGTCAAATTCATGACTTTGTAAAATTCTTACATGTACTGATTATCATTTTTGTATACAACATCCTATACTGAACCAAGAAAGAAACTTGTTACCCTAAGATTGATTTTGGTACCTGTAAAAATTTGTTGGCCGAGGTTAATCATGAAAAATGGTTGAGTTCATACCATCGATGTTTTCCACGCAAGATAAATTTGCGCAGCATGCACACTCCTTGGTGGCACCCTTGTGTAATGGAGGTAGTTTTTGAACATTGATCCCCTTTGCATTGCATAAAAACTTGAGTACTTTAATGTTTTTGATCCTTCACATATTATGATTTTTTTTATCTTGAAAATAATATAATTTTTGTGCTCCTTTTCATCACTGCCTCTGTTGGTTTGTCTGCTAACTGTTTACATGTCTCCTCATAATGAGAATAGAAAACTTATAAAGTCCAGAGAGATAACATAAAAAGACTTATGAAAGAGAGTCTCATTCTGTTTTCTTTGTTTTGAAGTTTGATCTTCATAGTTTTCTCTTTTTAGTAATTGAAATGTAGCAATGTGTGCAAATTATTCTACTAGCTTATTTAATGAGTCAAAATTTAATAATTATATTCATTTATTTTACACATTTATTTAAATAAAATGTATGTATGAATAATTTATTTTATGTGTACTATTTTTAATGAAAATTTGGGACTATAGCAACTAATTATTTTTTGTCTCTAAAATGGATTTTTATTTCATGATTTTTCTCGTAATGTTATTCTTATTCTTAAAATTATATTAAAGTTATAAAAAATTAATATGGAAAAGAAAATTATAAAAATATTTTTTATTAATTTTTATAATATTATAATTGCATAAACTCATGAGAGTTACTTGGTAGATGACACAATTTATTCGTTATGTTCTTTTTATTTTAAATCTTTCAATGGAACTGAAATGTATAGATTTTTTATGTAGTATTTTTTATGTAGTATGTTGTTCTATTTGACTTTTTAGCATACCAAACATTAAATAAAATTCACATATTTTGTTTTGTCCCATTTATGTCCATAAAACATTTACTTAAGTTGATAAGATCAATTTTACGATAAAATAAACAATTAATCAATGAAATGTATGGAAAAAATTAAAATAATTAGATAAAAATTCTAAAATCAAATCAAATTTAAGAAGGGTTACTTTTAAATTGAGTGTTGCCACATAATCCATCCTAAACTTGGTAGTCCACACTTGTAATGATATTAGTCAAATAAAAAAAATACTATCTCTACGTAATTTAACTCTTAAAAGAATTTTATTGATAAAATATAAGATCAATTTATAATATTTAATCAAGACAAATTTTACTTTTAAATGATTTAAATTTTAAAAATATTTTATATTTAAGTGAGACCATTCTTATGTTTCTTTTGTAAAAATGAGTTAGATACTTATACTAAATAATACTAGTTAGGGAAATAGATGTGTGTTAGATTTGGATGGTAAGTGAGAAATGCATGGTAGAAAAGAAAGTGTAAATAACAGTAACCAATGATAAAATTGGGGAAGAAGAAGATCAGAGTTTGTTCAAGTGCTTGCATTTTTTTAAATTTAAAACGTCATTTTCTTATCTTATGAATCCTGATTTTTCATATCATCATGATCCATTTTTTTCAGAATATCGGCACCTACCATGATAAGGTTGTTGGAAAACATTTTTGGTTGTTAGTTCTAAGAATAATTTGTTGCCATTCCACCAAGAAAAATTGACTCATGAGTTCCACAAATTCTTAATAAATCAGCAGCATTTCAACAACCCTCTCCATTAGCAATCCATTGAAATAACAGTTCTTGAATCTCTTGAGACAGCAACTTCAAAAAAATTTAATTGCTGAGTTTTTTTTTATTGAGGGCAAACATAATTTGATCTAGTGTATGTATGAAAATGAATAACAATTTTTTTTTATCAGTAAAAAGCAATATATACATATAAATCACTTCAAAGGTGATTCAACCCATTTACAAAAGACTAAAACAACTACACACCTAACTCCGCTCAACAAACACCAACACAAATAAGCTAAATCAAGAAAAGACAAGTCAGAGGATCAAAACACCAATCAGAATAAGAGAATGAATAAGTAGTTATGAACTCTTATTAAAGTTTCATTGTGGAGGTATTTTTCGTGGGAGTATGGAGAATTTATTGGTGTTTTCTTTGCGTTTCTTGAAGTCTATGGTTGCTGAGTTTTATTGAATTATACATGCTATGGAGGAAGCTCAAAAGATGAGGCTTACTAATGTTTTACTTGGATGTGATTCTGTCTTGGTTTATGCTGTATTTACTACTATGACTAATGTTTCGTAGATGTTTCGTAATCAATAGAATACTTGTCTTAGTTACTCATATTTTTCGTGAAGGGAATGCATGTGCTGATAAGTTGGCTAATTTAGAATTTATTCACAGAAAATCATTTCATTGGTATAATAGGCTTTCATCTAGTCTGTTTTTAGAATTCTTTATAAATAAGTATAGTATACATATGTATCGTTTTTGTTAACATATGAGTTTTGGTCTAATTCCTCCATATTTTTGTATTTTCTTTATTTTTTCTTTTTTATCATAATACTTTTTTTATGTGATGATAGATGATTGTTGTTAATTGAAATGTCAGCATGTCAAGTTGCATAGTAATGCTTGAGATAAAAGCTTTTATAAAAAAAAAAACTAGAATTTGCTTAGCAAAGCAATATCTACTTATGTTTGACCTAACATAGAACACAACGATATCTTATCTTGGGTGTGAAGTTAACAATCATTCTGCCAGCTATGCTCTTCCAACTTTTAAGTTGAAAACTTCAAGTCTGTTTTTGGGTCCATTAGCCACTTTCTTTCTATTTTATTATGCACAGTTTATAATGGTAGCATCTTTTGAATGCCAAATCATGACATAACAAACTTCACAATGTTCATAAATCACAAGATCATTTAGACCCCCACATGAAATGCTTCTTCAAGCACAAGCAAAGTGACTATCCACCCTCATGGGGGTTACAAATTTTCTAAAAAATTGCACCCTCATGCTCTCAATTCTAGCTTTGCACTTTACTTTTCCCTTCAGCCATGTCATGGCTAGTGTTTACACTGTTGGTGACCAAGATGAATGGAGTAGCCAAACAAATTTTGCTTCATGGGCAGGGAGATACAACTTTAGCAGTGGTGATGTTCTTGGTATTTCATTCAACCTTTACTTGATTACTATGTTTGTCTTTTGTTTTCAAGGCATATTCCTATAATGTTATCATCTTTCAATTGAGTTTTTCTCCTTGTGATGCTTTGGTTCAGTTTTCAAGTACATTAAAGGGCAACATAATGTGTATGAAGTGACAGAAGACACTTTCAGATCGTGTGATGCAGGTAGTGGAGTTTTGGCTAAGTATGAGAGTGGAGAAGATGAAGTGGCTCTGAATGAGGTGAAGAAATATTGGTTCATTTGCAACTTTGCAGGGCACTGTCTTGGGGGCATGAGGTTTGGAATTGAAGTGAAAGATGGCAACAATGTCACTCATTTCAAGGATGGTGCAGTTCATCCACCATCAATGGAACCAACTCCTTTGGATAATTCTTGTACCAGTTATTTTGTATCTGATAAAAGATGGAGAGTGATTCAGAATTTTGTTCCTTTAGGGTTATTTCTCTTCAACTGTTACTTTTGGTGAATTTGTCTTAGGTACGTGATTTGATTATTTATTTCTATATATCCCTTTTGTATGTATACTTTTACAATTCACAAATGAAGCACAAGAAAGGGTCTTCTGCTAGAATTTCAAATATAAATATTAAAATTAGAGTGGTAGCTGTGCTGTTACCAATGTGTTGTGAAGATGAAGCAAAGAAATTATGATGGTTAAGGGACTTTATAGTAACCTATTAGTATAGACAATGATACGACACAGACACTGATACGATACATACATGAATATTGATACAATACAAATATGGATATAGAAATATGTATAATTTTTAAAATATAGGACAGAAATATAATACATGAATCTATATATTATATAATGAATTATATAAATTACAATATGAGAATACTCGCACTATCATCATCCATGTTTAAATTTTGTTTAAATTTTATTTGTAATAAAACACAATTGATCATGTAAAAAGTCTTTAGTCATACATATACTTTCGTTGTGCTTATATTCTAATACAGTGATTAGTTTTGCTTCAGAATCTAAGTTTATACGAAGCTTGCATCATTATTATTCATGGAAGGTTTATTAAAATTGTAATAAGAAAGTTTATGAGAAAAGACTTAATATAAAAAGTTAAGTATGAAAATGGTGGGGATATGCAGCTATCTGGTGTTGATCCCTTCCCACACCATTCTCAGAATTTGCTGTCACCTCATGGCTCCATCCTCTGTAACGGTTCCTCGTAAGCTCCAGCAGCGACTCTCTTACATCTTCAGCTTCAACACTTTCACTGTCCTTTTTCTGCAACACTCAAAAACACACTAATAATCAATTTTTCAGCTCAATATGCTTATATAATGAGAGGACATGATACAAGGATTCATACTTTACAACAATCATGCACTAGAAAGAAAAACAACTATTGAAGATCCTACATCGATTAAAGATTAAAACATTTCATAATATATAAAGTGGGTGCAAACTTTATCTCATAAATCGGTTTTATGAGATTGAGTTAAGTTTAAAGTTCACTTCTTAATATAGTATCAGAGTCATTCCAAACTTAACAAGTGTTTGTTGGATTTATCATGTCATCCGCTAACGAACTGTTATCAGATCACTCATAATATGTTGTCATAATATGTGTGCATTTCATAGTTTATAAAGTGAGTACAAACTTCACCTGATAAACGGACTTTATGAGGTCGAGTAAAAATAAGATTCTTGATACAAGAAAGCATATAAGTTACCTCCACTTCAAAAACATTTGAAACGAGACCCTTGTGGCTTGTTACCGTGGCATGCACTACATCCATGCCAATGGTGTTGAAGGACTCCATCAATCTCACAAACCCACCAGGCCTGTGTTCACAGAATACCTTCACAAAATACTCATTCCCATCTATCAGAGCCACTTCCACTTGCGGCTGCAAATGTACGCAAAATGTTACAATCAAATTCAAAACACAACACCATTCCTAATACATGTATGGTTTAGAACTATCACATCTTCATAACATAGAACTATCACATCTTTTGCTTGTAAATTAAAAAAAAAAAAGTACTTGACTTACCATGTAAAGATTAGTCATGATCAAGTATAAGTAAGAATTTCATTCAAACAATTGAGTTAGGTTTTCATATTTTCCATTAAAAACAATTGATTTGTTTTAGGTTAGGTAGGTGTTTCTTTCTCCTGAGAGACAGACATAAAGACTGATGTTTTTGTTTGGACATTTGTGGACTCTATGTTAAAAATGTATAAGGGTTGGAACACCTCTCTGAAGTGGTTTTTATTTATTTATTTTTTCTTGTCGATAAAAAAACAATCGAGAGGTTATATACTTTAGGTACCTCCATCTGCTGGGTTTGCTTGTCAATGAGAGCTGCATCTTCCTGCTTTTGTTTGGACACATAGCCATTCCCTGATGTGCCCACATGCAACCCAGATTGGGACTTAGCATGTTCATGATTTGGACACAGTTCACCAACACCCACATATTGATTATTATTGTTATCATTATTCCCATTGATGCAGTTGCTTTCAGTGTCTGCATTCTCCTCAAGCTCATCTTGAAGCTCCTTCACTTGCTTCTGCAAATCCTTAACATATTCAATGGCATCTCCAAGGATAGAGGCCCTATCCAACTTAGAGATCCTTGGAACCAAAGAACGAAGCTTGTATAACCTGTCATTCAGCTTCTTCCTCCTCTTCCTCTCAGCCATGAGGTTCTTGGACTGGTTCCCTTTCCCATTCCTCCTCCTGTACTTTCCCTCTTCCTCTTCCTCGTTCTGCTCACTGCAATCCGACATTGAATCTGATCGACCCTTCACCAGCTCCTTCTCCTCCTCCTGCTGCTGCTTCTCTTTTGCCTCCAAAGACTCTTCAGAAAACCCATCGCTCTTCACTCTGTTCTGCTGGTTGTAGTTGAACTGCTGCATCAAGTTCAGTGGAGAACTGCACATGGTGATCACATGTTCTGAAGGGTGGAAGTGAGTGTTCCTGCTATTGTTTCCTTCGTTTTCATCGCCCAAAAGTGGGTTTGGTTGCAAGTTCTCAATGTAGCTCATTGAGTGGTTCACCGCTTCAATGCACTGGTTTGTCACAAAATCTATCACTTCATGGTCTTCATGCACCTGTTGCATTGCATATAATATATATACATACACATAAATATATAGATATATATAAAAAGAGAGAAAAAGTTTAATCTAATTATAGAAGAACTTGTAAGTTATATATGACAGTACTTGTTTGGTTACAAACAGCTCAACTAGTCCACCTGGTGCTGAAATCAAAACCTGGGTCCCCATTGTTTCCTGCAAAATATTTTTTTTTCTATATATTAGAATAGAGATGAAAAAAAAATTAGAAGGAAAGGAAAAAAAATATAAGAATGAATATTTCTTCTAATCTATTTCTTATTTAGATTTAAACAATGAATTTCAATATTAGTTTCATTTTAAAAACTTTGTATTCATGTATTTTTTTTTTATAAAAGTTTTTATGTTACATATCAATATGCAATTTGACATTTTTGTTAGGTTGACACCTTAAATAACAATAATTATTTGTTATCACATGAAAAAAAGTATTATTATAAAAATATGGAGGCACTAGACCAAAATCTACATGTTAAAAAAAGACGATACTCATAGGTAGACTATACCTATTCATAAAAAAAATCTAAAAACAGACTAGATGAGAGTCTATTATACCAATTAAATGATTATCTATAAATGAATAATCAATTAGTCAACTTATCAGTACACGCATTCCTTTATTTTGTATCTATGTCCTTTATTACCATAATATATATATATATATATATATATATATATATATTGAAATTCATTTGTTATACCACAGATGAAGTGAAAATAAAATAAAAACATAAAAAGTTGACTTACATCCAAAATGGTGGGATCCAAGCTATTGGAATAGTTGACCCAAGTGGGTTGGTTTGATAATAGGGTCTGTGTATGAATCCTGTTGATTGTGGTATACTGAGTAAGAATACAAACAGCAAGATAGAGAAAGTACTGTAATTTCATGACCAGAAAATATATATATATACAGACCCAGAATTATCTATGGGTATGGAAGTGGAAAGTTGTGAAAGAAGATCACAGGACTTTGTTCTGGGGTGTGGATAAGTGGTGTCCCTGCATGAAACCACAGAAGACACAGGAAAAAGATGTTCTTCCCCACCATTTTGGCTGCTTTCAGTGCCACCACAACAGCAACCCGACCACTCCAGAAACCTATGCAAGCATCACAATTGAACACAAGAAGAGAAACATAAAAGAAGAAGAAGAATCAGATAAAATTATGTGTAACCTTTCGTCTTCACTCAATTTCCAGTAGATACAATAGTCCCATCCGTTCAAACCCACCAGGGATCTTAGTCTTTCCACCAAGGTTTGCATGATGATGTTCATGTCACCTGCAAAAGTGCCAATTGATGCTGAGAACCTCTTGCTACCCGACACAAGCCAGGTTCCAAACCAATCAACAAAGTTCGTCAGATGTCGAATTGACATATGTCTTATGCACTATGTTTTTCCTACAGACAAAAAAAAAATAAGTATGTTTTAATTATATGATAATGTGATATATGCATATCTAGTGACACCATCATTGGAGTTGAGAAGATTTCATCACTTCAGAATGATACAATCCATATAAAAAAAATCTGAGAAAACTTTACAACACAACACCTTTCTACCGACTCAAAACTAACCCTCTAATATTACATCGTGTTCATTTTCAAAATGATTTTAAATGAATCATCCATTGAAATTTTATGGTTAAGATTTGTTCCCTTCAAGTTTTCATGCATATATATATATATAGTTTAAACACCCACATGCATCCACGTAGATACCCCACATAAATAGAAAAGGAATGAGATATATAAACCTACATGATGATAGTAAAAATTCCAGTTTTAGTTTTAAAAAGCAAAGTGATTACAACTTTTTCTTATCAACAAAAACGAATAAATAAATAAGAGATATTTTATAGATACATTAATTTTTATAAAAAAATCTACTTAAGACTATCTCTCTCCAATTACTCAAACAAAAATCTTAAAACTAACATTTCATACACATAATTATCAAGTATTAAATCTAACACCATTATAGTCCCTCTACTCAAAACTGAATCCTTCTAAAATATTCTGACAAACTTCATACAAACCAGAAAGCAAGAAATCAAGAAAGTGGCTATGGTTACTTGATCCTTTGACTAAAATGAAGAAAGCAAGAGCAAAACTGAAGAAGAAACAAAAAGTAGTATCCATATACAAACTTAGTTGATAGCAACAGTTAACTGCACCATGATGCCATGAATCTGAATGATATCCATCTCAGCAAAGCAAGATGAGAAGCAAAGTTCCTTGTGTGAATGTAGGAAGAAAAGGAAGATGCACACAGCATTGAAAGCACAACACACCTGGTCCTTTCCTTCTTTATTTCATAACAATATGTTTTTATATATGTATATTGGAGAGTGGCTGTTACTATGGTAGGTGAAGTGCAGAGGGTGAATGAGAGAGAGAGAGAGAGAGATTTGCAATGAAATAGTTCTTTTGCTTTGTGTTCGGTTAAGGAAGAGAAACGAGAAATGAGGAAAGAAAATTGAAAGATATGATGAGTTGGTGATGGTGGCAGGAGCATATTGCATGATCAAGATGGCGTACAAAACCTTAACTACCTTAGCTAAACTTTTTCATTCCTTTGGAATACTATATTCTCTCAAACCCTCAACTACTCTACTCAATCTTAACCACAAAAGGAAACTGCATTTCTAAAAACAATTATGCACTTCATTATCCATAATCAAGTATTAAGTTTATTTTAGACATCAACCCTTGATTTTATACATCAATAAAGTTACACTCATGAATAAGGCACTGATGAAAACTTAAATATATTGTAGAGTGATGAAAAGAGAAATGGGTAATTTTTTTTTTAAAAAAAAACTTATATTCTCATGTTAGGCATCACTATTTAACATCTCGGCTAGTACTATAAAAAAAAATCATAAAATAGAAACCAATTTTAGAAACTAAAAATAATTAGTTGTTTTAATAACTAAATTAAAAACCATTTTAGAAACCATTTAACAATAATAGAAACTAATTTAGAAACCAAACCTTATTTTAGTCTCTAAAACACGGTTTCTAATTTAGTAACTATAACAACTAATTATTTTTTGTCTTTAAAATTGGTTTCTATTTCATTATTTTCTTGTAGTGTAGGTTAATACTTCAAGTAACAACAATCATTTGTCACCACATGAAAAAAATATTATTAAAAGGATAAAGAAAAGAAATATAAGAAAATGTGGGGACGACCAAAAAACTCATACGTTAATAAAACAGTACATAAATAATCTATATTTATTAGTAAAGAATTCTGAGAAAAAACTAGATGAAAGTCTATTATACCAATGAAAATATTCTTTATGAATAAAACTTGAGTTAACAATTATCAATACATGCATTCCCTTCACGAAAAAAATGTGAGAAACCTTAAACTTGATTTTTTCACAATAGTTAAGACAAGACAAGTGTTTCACATATTACAAAGCATCCAAGAAACATTAGTCCTAACATTAAATGCAACACAAACCAAGGCAGAATCACATTCAAGTCATGAACTAATAACACTCATATTTTGAGTTTGTTCAATAGCATGTATAACTTCATAAAATTCAGAAACCAAAACAGTTTTAACATCAAGGAAAACATAGGAACCACTGATAAATTCTCTTATACTCCCACATAAAATACCACCGTAAGTAGCAAGATCAGGAGAACCCCTAACAGTATCATCAGTGTTTATTTTAACTCAATCTGAAAAAAAAAATAGAAACGGGTAATCTTAACAGTGATGAAAACTAAAAGAAAATAAGCAAAATAAAATGAAGAACATCAAGGAGCATAAATATAATAACCCATAATTTAATTGGAAAAATACTCATTTAACACTGGTTAAAAAAAATCTGGTTTTTGTATTATATATTAAATAATAAAAATAATATATTATAGGTCACATTATCAGATGTATTCATGTATCATCACTCAATTTAATTAATGTTAAAAAGTGTACAAAATAAAAACAAAAACA
This sequence comes from Phaseolus vulgaris, assembly GCF_051622355.1. Lineage (NCBI taxonomy): Eukaryota > Viridiplantae > Streptophyta > Magnoliopsida > Fabales > Fabaceae > Phaseolus > Phaseolus vulgaris. The sequence continues at coordinate 1,697,449 of NC_143504.1, forward strand.
AAAAAAGCAGGAAGTAATTCTGACATATACTTCCAGTTTTTGAAGATTTTCAGTGTATATGCTCAATTGGAGTCAAACTGGCTATTTGAAATGCATGAATTTTCTTTTAGTATTAGATTGATGCACAGATTGAACATGAGATTGGTGCTTGAAAACTATCAATAACTATTTCACAATCAAGATTTAAAAAAATTTAATAAAACAAAAGTATAACACTGTTTTATATATTTTGTTGAATAATATATCTCAAATAAGATTTTAACAATTTTAATTTTAAAAAATCATTAATTCAACATACGATATAAGAATAGTTAATATTATTTTATAACATGGATGCGGTAAATAACTAAACATTTTTAAAAAATTAATTACAAAACTTAATTTTGATTCAATTGTTAAAATTTCTTTAATGACTTTTGATTTTTGAAACAAGATGCCATTATTAAGATAATAAGAATGATCATATTTTAGATAAGTTTATAAATGTTTACAACGTAATTTCAAATTATGATAAAAATTTATTGAATGAACCGATTAACGATAAAATTAAATGGGAGACAAGTCTGAAAAAAATAATAAAATTACTAACAAATTCTAGAAATCGCATTGCATGATGGAATGAGACTTTAACAGTTTCAAAGTTTAATTTTGAGATCCCAAAAAAATTAAGAGAAGTCACAATTTTAAATAATGATAAAGAGAAAGTAATTAAGAGATAAAAGAGAGAACAGATTAATAATGCTAAAGGTGGTAACCATTTTTATAAAACCCTAAATTTTTAGACTATCCTTCGACTAAATCGTATTTTTTTACACTACAAGAAAATCATGAAATACAAATTAAATAGTTAATTTTAGACAAAAAATTACAAAAAAATCATGAAATAAAAATCATGATTTATTTGTGGTATTTATTTTATAACACTACAAGAAAATCATGAAATAAAAATTAATTTTAGAGACAAAAAATAATTAATTGCGATAGTTACGAAATTAAAAACCATTTTAGAGACTAAAAATTTTATTGGTTTCTAAATTAGTCTCTATTAACTTTAAATAGTTTCTAAATTGGTATGTAAATTTGTAAAGACATTTTAGAGACTAAAAATTTTATTGATTTCTAAATTAGTTTCTATTAATGTTAAATAGTTTATGAATTGGTATCTAAGTAGCTACCAAGTTTTTAACTACAAATTGTTTAGATTCTAAATTTGGTAGCAAAAATCTTGATAGCTAATTAGTTACCAATTTAGAAACCATTTAATAATAATATAAACTAATTTAGAAACCAATAATTTTTTTAGTTTCTAAAATGGTCTCTAATTTAGTCACTATAGCAATTAATTACTTTTTGTCTCTAAAATTAATTTTTATTTCATAATTTTCTTGTAGTGTTATAAAATAAATACCACAAATAAAATATACTAAATACTTAAAAATAATACAAATAATTACTAACACATTAATATTTATTTAATTATTAAATTGAAAGATTACAATTACGAAAAGTATAATATGTCCAATGTATTTTCATTTCCCAATTCCACATGTGGAATATTCATCCCCATTGTATATTTCTTTAGAATGTTTGAAGGGAAATATTCCTTTATCTCATTAATTATGTTGATTTAAGAAATCACGTTACGTTACGTTACGAAATTTCGTTTTACGTCATGAAAAAATGTGATAGTAATTTGTAGAGAAAGAAAGTGACATAAGATTATAAAATATTTAATAAATATTTGGGTGAAGACTTTAGATTGACACGTATGCAATACGAATGGTCCCATTTCTACATATTTTTTTTCTTTTGACCACTTTCTTTGCCAAAGAATTCCTTAGAGAATGGCCACAAATAAATTGTGGTTCCTAGGATGCCAAGGACTTTAAGATGAGTGTCATCACTTTTATATTTTTCTTATGTATATTATATTTTTGTTATGTCTTTAACCAAATCAATATTAGATCTCTAATATATGATTAAGTGCTATTAATTTAAATTTTGAAAACCATGTAAAATTGAGTTTGGATTGTTTACATAAATTTGTATATTAAACTTTATTTTAAATGATTTTTTCTTTTGCATCAAAGTAAGAGGTAAATATTATAAAGTAATTAAATGCAAAATAAATAATACTCTAGATATTTTTGTTTTAAAAGAGGAAAATACAATTATTAAAAGTTAGAAAGGTGATATTTATCTTCTCCCGGTTGAAAAAAAATTATCATTGCATGATCTCTTCTCTCCCTTTTATTTCTCAAATAGTGCTTGAGCTTCGACTCTTAATTGAAAATGCACATGGAAAAGGTTCTTCGACATTCAAAGTAAAGTATTTGGTAGATAATCACAATAAATATTGTAATAGTATTTTCTTGATTAATGTGACTATTTATAGGATTAAGTCATTTCACTTTCCTATTAGACCTAGAATAAAATGTATTTCGTGATTAACGTTATATTACCTAATTTTTTATACGATTTTAATATTACTTAATACACTTTTTTTTAATACTTTCTTATATCTTATATCGTTCGGTTGGTACTAAATACCAGTGCGTTCTAGGACCATTTCGTCCGTTACAATATAACTCTAATTCTAAATGTTAAGAGGTATAAAGTATTACTTAAATCAACAATTTCACATCCATTAAAAACTCACATCTATATTTAATAGGTTTTTGGAGAAGTTTGTGTTTGATGTTTTTTTTTTTATCATTATTTTCCTCTTTTAGTCACACTAGAGAAGTTCATGCATATTACTCCCTATTGGAAAAAACAGTCACGTAGCATAAAGGTGATATATTAAGAATAACATAACCATTTTTTATCATAGAAAAAAATTATATAAATGAAATATTTGATATGTTGCGACTCATGTACATAAGAATAGAGAAGAATTACCAATACATTTCTTTTTGTGTTTCCTAACCAAAAATCAACATTCCTATGTAATAGAGTTTTCCTTAAATTTTTATAACAAAACATCTCATTCTTAGAGTAACATTATTATAAATAAGTATTTGGTTAAACAAGCACTATTTAAAATTATTAAATAAAAATTAATTTTATAAACAAAAAATTATTAGTCCTTATAATAATTAAAATATATACTATTTTAGAAACTAAAAAATTATTCTTAGAGTAACATTATTATAAATAAGTATTTGGTTAAACAAGCACTACTTAAAATTATTAAATAAAAATTAATTTTATAAACAAAAAATTATTAGTCCTTATAATAATTAAAATATATACTATTTTAGAAACTAAAAAATTATTGGTATTTAAAGTAGTTTATAAATTTATGAAATAGTTTTTAAATTGGTATTTAATAAACTAATTAGCTACCAATGTTTTAGCCACCAATTTTAGAATTTAAAGTAGTTGGTAGCTAAAACCTTGGTAACTAATTAGATTAATTTAAAAATTATTTTCTAATTTTATAAACTACTTTAGATACCAATAATTTTTTTTAGTGTCTAAAGTATATCTAATTTAATTAATAAAGTGACTAATTAATTTTGATGTAAAACTAGTTTCTATTTAGTGATTTTATGAAGTGATAAAGAAAAGTTTTGTTGAACAAATCTATGATATTGCATATTATAGATAACTAGGTTATGTGATTGAGAACTTCCTCTTGTTTATTTGTTTACAGTAAGAGACTTTGTTGCATGTAAAAAACAGGTGATTGGTGGTTTGATTGTAGTGACCAAACATAACATACATCTTATATGTCCCTAACAAAGAACTTAAAAAAAAGTTATAAAAAACAAAGTAATAATTAACATAAGAAAAGATTATTCTTGTGCATACATTTGGAATGAGATCTGCTCTATATATTATGCAGGCCAATGAGAGAAAATGCCATTGCCCAACTACAAATTGCTGCAATAAATAAGTTTTTAATAATTGAGTCAATAATTAGGTCACACATGTCCATATATAGCATCATAGTTTGATCAAGGTCAAAAGGTCAAGGGACTCAAATTTTTAAAAAAATGTTCTGAATATGATAGTTTTAACCATGCTATATACAATGAAGATGGGAAACACAAAAATGGTATCATGTGTAGAACAATGAAACTACTTGGTCATGCAAATTAAATGTTTTTGTTGCAAATTTCTTTAAAATCAACTCATCTTAAATATTAGAAGTAGAATGAAGTTATCCATTGTAATGGGTGGGTGGCATATTAATGTTCAATGACTTTTTTTATATGAAAGGACACAAATAGAAAGATGAAAGTGATGCTTTAACTATATATAAGGAACTTATGTTGAGTGAACAAGTTTATAAGTTGATGATTTTTCAACTTAAAATTAAAATAGAGATTAAAATCTTTCGATAGTAAAAATTTTACTTCATAAATAAATAAATATATATATATAAACTAATATTTAGAGATCAATAATAATTAAATTAGAGACCATTTTAGAAATTAAAAAAAGAATTGGTTTCTAAATTATTTTATATTATTGTGAAATAGTTTCTAAATTTGTATCTAATTAGTTACCAAGGTTTTAATTACCAAGTCGGATAGCATTTATTGTCGCGTTGATCCGACCTACATTAACATATTCCAAATTTGGTAGCAAAAATCTTAGTTGTTAATTAGATATCAATTTAAAAACCATTTAACAATAATAGAAACTAATTTAGAAACCAAAAATTTATTTAGTCCCTAAAATGGTCTTCAATTTAGTCAGTATATCAACTAATTATTTTTTGTCTCTAAAATTAGTTTATATTTCATAATTTTCTTTTCTTGTAGTATATATATATATAATTAGAGTTTCGATAGTTGAATTAAACTTAAAATAAAGGTGAACATGGTAGTTATATAATTTTATTACTTTTTTTTTCTAAATTCAATATCATAACTATTGTTAATCTTCATTCCCTTTTTTTCTTCATAATAAAAAGTTATTATAGTTTACACTGTATTTATAATGCACATGCGATTGTCAATACTATATATGAAAATTATTTTTTAAGGGATGTGAAGAATCTCAAAAAAATTAAGTTGTCTCTTCCTAACAAAATTTGTCTTTATACACCGTAAGAATTTGAACCTTCAACTACTTTGATTAAAAAAATCGAGTTTTTTTTTATACAATTAAAAAAAAACTTTAAAGTTTAAATTTGGAGTTAAGTTTAAAACTAACGAAATACATTTAAAAATAATGAGTTTAATGAATTATTTAGATTTCAATTTTACACATACTTCTAAATCTTAAATTAAATAATTTCAATCACAAAAAAGTAAGGACTATGAGTATGTTTAAATATTTTTTTTAATTGAATTTTTAATGAGATATATGCTTACATTATTATTAAGATTAGGATGTAAAATTTAAGTTTAATTTAATTTTAAGTTTAATTTTATAAATTTATTTATAAAATGAAATTTATATTTACTATATATTATAAAATATATTAATCTTTATTTGATATAGAATTTTTAATAATTATAAAAAGAACAGCTTATGAAAATTCTAAATATAATATTTTGGAGGATATACCGCCACAACAGGAGGGAATTGGAAGCAATTTTTCGAAACTCAAATTCTTAATTAATAAGAAGGATGAAGAAACGTACCAAAATTCACAATTTAGGCTAAAAAAAAGTCATAAATTGGGTCCACCAAAGTGGGAGGGAAAGGAAAAAAATAGTAACTTCATGTTGTTAACAACCTAATTCTCGAACTTTTTCCTACTCTTTAATATTATATATTTTCTTACTTTTGTATCAATATAATTCTTTCATTTTAACTATAATTTAGCTTCTTTTTATGTGGTTTTATAAATAATTAACTTTTTTATTTTATTTTTTATCTTATTTGGGTTTTCGATTATTGAATTAACTGATTTGATTTCTTCTTAAGTTTCTCGGCTACTAATACAGACTCACTTTCAGTTGGGTTTGTATATCTACAACAAACTTCGATGATAAAATTAAAATCAGATAAAAATAATCTATTTATCTATTAAATAAATCATTTATTTACAGTGTTATTTTTATTTCGGTTACTAAATTTACTAAATATATTTTTAAAATTTTAACCTAATTATTGGACTTTGATAGTCTTTCATCATAAACAGAAAAAAAAAATATATATATATATATATTTATATATATAACTTTGAAATGAAATATTATGTGTGGCAATTAATCAAATGTATGAGTAAGTAGGAGGTGGTGGAAGGAGGCATGTGAGTGAGTTTGGGGGTTGTTGGCAGCATCACATCCAACAGCAAAAGCTGGTGAACAAGTTTCTTCATTATTTTTTATATTTTTATAAAGATTTTATTGAAAGCGATCAATTCTATTTTAATTAAATATTTTCAAATTAATAAACAAAACAGTGTTAGGTTAGGTTACTTCTGTAATAATGTCTCACTTATCTACTTAATTAAGTGACACCTTTCTAAAAAACATCACATGCTCCATTAATATTATTTTAAAACTATATTTATTGTTGAATAGTTAAACAAAATATTACATAATATAAAAAAAAGTAGTTTAGTAAATGAGGCTCGGACACTTCTCCAAAATGGGTGTATCCGTGTCATACATCGGTATCGACACTCGTAAGACACTCATCAGTAAAGTGTTCAATTTCAAAAATATTTGTTTGATTTTTGAAAATTTTAGCACGGTTTTAACATAATTTTAAAAGGTATAAATACAATAATTTTATAAAAAATAAAATTTATTGTATAAATTTTTATTATGATTAAAAATAAGAAACAAATTTTTTTGAACCACTGATAAAAAATATCTTTCTACTTCCAAAAGAATCTGAAACATACTTTTAAACATAAATATTTATTTTCAATTTATATAATTCAAAATTATATAATATATAGATCCGTATCATCGTTTTCTACATTTTAAAATTATACGCATCAGTTCGTATATGTGCTAGTTTAGTATTAAATAATATATAATTATTTTAATTAAATTAAATTAATAGTCTCAAATGTTCAATTTCCACGGTCGCTGATGACGGCAGCAGAACCTGACTTAGGAAGTTGTCTTCTCAAGAGGGCCCACGTAGTTCCTCGGAAACAACAATAAAAGTAATTACATTTTTTATTTTTTTTATTTTTTATTTAATTAGTATTATAAAAGTTGAAAAAATGGAGATAATAGGAAATGATAAAAAATAAAATTTAATTGTTATTATGTATGAATAAAAAGCAGTGTACACTTGTAATAATTAATTTATAAAGAAGATCTGTGATGAAAGAGAAGTAAACATTTTCACACGTACAAAGCGGCACGGCACGTGAGTTTCTAGATGTTTGACAAAATTTCAAACACTTGTGTTTCTTCTCTGTCATGTCAGCGTTCAAATCGAAACTGGTTTCGCATTTGCATGCTTCTCTCCACATTTTTATTCTCCTTTTTCTTTTTTATTTTCTTCAAAGAAGACTTTCAAAAAGCTTCTCTAATTCTAATGCCACCCCCGCATGGTCAAAAACCAACGCTTCTTCCACCAAACAACACACAAAAAACTGATCTTTCTCACTGTTCTTCATTTCGGATTCGGGTAAGGTTGCTTGCACCTACTCCTTAAACTTTCCAACAACGCTGTCTCTGTCTCTGTCTTTCGTTTCTACCTGTCTCTGCCTTTTCAATCCTTATCTATTCTTCGGTTTTCCTCTGTTCCTTCTCTCTGTTTCTTTTTTCTCTTTCATGGGTGTCTCCTTCTGCTGTACGTGCAATACAACCTTTAAAAACATACATGGGTGTTGTTCTGATTTTTTTTTATGAGATCTTTTAGATATGTTGTTTGTGTTCTGCTGAGGATTTGGTTTTCCCTATTGATTAGGATTTTAATTCGACATATTTGCATGAGGTGTGGTTAATTGAGTTTTGATTGGTGGATGGAACAGTCACAGTGCGATCGGTTGATACGAAAGGTGAGGCAGAGGAGACTCGGAAGGAGATGGCTCAGAACAGAAGAGTTATACAAGATTGTGTTTATGCTCCTAATCCCTACCATGAATGCACCGAGGCTTGCTTGCAAAGGATCAAGGAAACTAAGCCTGGCAAGTCAACTAAGAATAAAAAGAGTTCTGGTCAGTTTTTTATTCTCCTGTTTCCTCAACTTTTCTCATCAACTGCTGTGTTTTGGGCTTCAATCTGATCTTTTTTCAAATAGATATAACTTGCACAAGTTTTGGAATTTGGCTTGTGGCATTCTTTTTAACAATTTTTAAAAAAAAAATCACTTCTCTTGTCTCATCCAGTGAACTGTTTTGTTTGGATGATGTCCCCTTTACTCTCACCTATAAAAAAAGGATCCTGATTCTGGTCAAGGTTTTAAATTGTAGTCTCCATCATGTTTTTTCACCTCATTTCGCCTCTATGGTGATGAAGGGTGAAGAAAAGGAGAAGAAAGAATGAGATTTATCTTGATTTTGGCATAGTATCCTTGATCATATCGTGGAGCACACATCCTTGATCATAGTATCCTTGTTCCTTGCATTCTGTTTCCCGTTCATTGATACATTCAACAACTCAAAACCGTCTGATACTCATGTTTTATTTCAACAAATCTGCATTCAAATTTTAAATCCTTAATAATGCAAGGAATGGTTGAAAAATTGAGTGATTTGAATCCTACTAACTGCTTACTGCTATATGTTCCTGTTCTGTATGCCTGTTTTTCTTGCTCCCTTTATGGGCATTTGTGATTGTTTGCTGAGGCTGTTTTGACTTGTTTATATGCATCAACTTTGTTTGAAACCTTATACTGAGTGTGCAAAAAATCAATAGCTTTAAAAATTTAACTTAAGTACATTGATAGTGTAAAAGTTGTTTATATTTGTAGAACACTTCAATTTAAGCAGTATATATTTGAGAGTGCCCAGTTGCCAATGTCTTTCTTTTTTTTTCCGTAGATTATCGCAGAAGTGTTACAGATGGTGAACTTGGCAAAAAGGTGAATGAAGGAAAACGCAGACCCTCCTCAGGTTGCTCTAAAGCATCTAATCCGTACCATGTCTGTGATGATTACTGCCAAAAAAGAATGTCTGGGGCAGATCCAGGTTTTCCTCCATTTCTTATCTGCCATTTAAGGATTTCTGTAACATAAATTTTGGTGAAAATTTTCTCATTTTAATCTGTTAAGTAGCTTGTAAATTGTGTCTTGTGTTGAATTTCTGTGCTCAGATAATTTTAAAGCAGGATTTGTCCATTTATCTTATTTAAACCCTAAATCCTAAACTCTAAAAAATTGTATCTTACATACACTCCATATGAAAAGAGTTGCAATTTCACTTTTTACAATTTAAATATTACACAGTCCATTGTATGAACCTGCACTATATGTGTAATTGGTGTGTGTGTCTAGTTCAGAAATATATAGTTAATGCCATTCATGCTATAAGGATAATATAGACATTGATTACATATTATAATATGAAATGGACCACTCGCTTCAGTCCACCATCATATTATTTATATATGATTCAACTTTGAATGGTTGTTAAGAAAATCACTAGCTTCCTTGCAATGTTTGCCTGCTGAATTTGTTTGACTAGTCAAAGGTTGTTAAACAGATCATGGTGTACCTTTGGTCTTCCACTTTCAATATGTTTCTTACTGCTATTCCGAGTTCTCTTAAATCGCAGGTACCATGTCATTAAACTTCGACACGAGAAAGAAGGTTGGTTATAATAAGCCAGAACTCCCAGTTCTTGACAGTGTTCCACCCTCAAAAATTGGTGCTATTTATCTATCTGATGCTTCATCACCATTATCAAGTTATTCTGAACAGACAAAGGGGGAGCCAAAAAGCAGCGAGCTAATACCGGTTTCTGGAGAAATACATGTCATGGTAGTGGCCTCTCTTTTCTCCTTTTTGGTCAAACCTCACATCTCTTCAGTCAAAATTTCTCTCTATTTTATGGCCTAATACAACAAGCAAACCAAATAAGCACATATAGTTGACTTGTCTCTTGTCCTTGTTTCTTTGAAAGCCTACCAACAACAAGGTCCAATCAAAGCAGAATGGGGACAAAAATGCTTCACCAAAAGTTGTTCCAATCACCTCTGTTGATGACATGGGAGGTATTAGATGATAAAAATGATCTCATAATATTTTAGTTTTTCAGTTGTAATTACCTTACATCAGTTTTAACTGTTTTATCATCTAATAGGAGCATTTACTAAATCAGAAGGTGGGTCCATGAAATTTTGCTTCTCTGGGAATGAAGACAGTGATGGCGAGGAGACCGAGTCCGTGGTTTCGGAGGCACGTGTACCGGTCGGAAAATACCATGTGAAAGAAAGCTTTGCTCCCATTCTGAGATCCATCTTTGAAAAGTATGGAGATATTGGAGCAAGCTGCCACTTGGAATCAGTTGTGATGCGATCATATTATGTGGAGTGTGTGTGCTTTGTGGTCCAAGAGCTGCAATCTACTCCAATGATTGAGTTGACAAAGTCTAAAATCAAGGAACTGTTGGCCATTATTAAGGATGTGGAATCTGCGCAGCTTCGTGTGGCGTGGTTGCGCAGCATAGTTGATGAAATTGGTGAAAGCATTGAACTCATGGATGAACACCACATAGCAGAAATGGCAAAGGCTAACTCTGACCGTGAAGTGGAAACACTGAACAAAGAGCTAGAATCAAACTTGGAAAGTTTGGCTCAGAAAGAACAAGAGGTAACTGATATCAGAACAAAAATTGAAGAGATCAGAAAGCGATTGGGCGAGCTTGAGCTCAAGTCTTCTCATTTGGACAAGAACATCTTGTTACTCAAATCCAAGGTTGATAATTTAGATAGCAAATCCTTGCTAGATGAACTAGTGTAACCAAACCGTTTACCCAAATTTCTCTTTCAATTTCCTCCACAGAGTTATGATGATATTGCTTAAATTGTAGAATATGAAACTGAATAAACCCATGAAGTAAGTATATGTTTAAACTAGGCAAGGTTTGATATGATCACATATTGCACTCACAAGTGCACATTTTTAAGCTGTACTTCCATTTATTTTTACTTTATCTAAATATCCCAAAATCATTACCTCCTCTATCAATTCTGGGCGTGTGCGTGACTATATATTATGGATAATCCAATAATATCAAAATAATTCTTAAAGTAGATTTTAATTTAACTTAATTTTACAATTATAAAATTAAGTTTATATTCACATATATACTACTAAATTTTATATATTATAAAATATTATTACTAAATTTTATATATTATAAAATATTCTAATGTGGGATTTCTAAAAATAACTCTAAGTTACATTTTTGTTGATGATCTTGTATATGAAAAGTTTATATATATATATATATATTTTTTTTATTTTTTATTTTTTTTTTATTATTATTATTATTTATTTTTTTTTTAATTTTTATTATTATTTTTTTTTTGGTCTATTTTTCGTACTAACTTTTTATGTTTGGTTGGTGAGAATGAGGAAAGGGTTTTCTTTTTTTTTTTTGTCCATTTTTCATACTAAACTTTTATGTTTGGTTGGTGAGAATGAGAAAAGGGCTTTTGCTTTTCTTCTTTTTCTTTTAGACTATGTTTAAAAGTCTTCTGAAATTGGAAAGCTGAAGGGTATTTTCTATTTTCACTGTTTTTCTGTAGCACTTTTGTTTTGTTTTTTCTGTGTTTTTTTTTATATATAATATAAACTTTTAAAAGAATTCTGAAAGATTCTTTTGAGGAATTTCAGACTAGATTTCCCAACACTTTTCAATCAATTTCTGAAAAGTATTTTAGGAATTTGTAGATGTTATGAATATATACAAATTTGTTTACCACTAGCATTCAATGGAAGAGTCATTATTAGAGGTGTTAATTTTTCCTTTCTAAATATCATTTTACCACTTTATTTATAAAAGACTACGGGAACACAGGCACGTGAGTGTCTGTATATCCGCATTTTTTATTTTTATATAATTATATTTAATAGAAAAATTAAATAAATAATATTATTATTCACACATTACATTTATATTATTAGTAAAAGTGAAAAAAAAATACAAAACAATTATTAGTGTATAGTAAAGTAATGCTCTTATACCTTCGTAGCAAAGGTCATTTACCTTTTCCACTTTCTCCTTCACCATTACTTGAATGAAGTTCCTTGAATCAAAAGTTTGGTCTTCTCACATTTCCCAAAGTGATTACAAAATAATAATATCAAAATATGTAAGAACACACAATTCTCAAATTATTATTCACACATTACACTTATATTTATTAAAATTTTTGAAGTGTTTGAAAAAGACTTTAAAGTTTGAAAATTTGAAATTTTTTAAAAATTTAAAATTTAAAATTTTAAAATTTTAAAAAAATAAGAAATGATGCAATGTACATAATAATGAAATAAAATAAATATTGATATAAGGATAAAATAGGAAAAAAATTGAGGAAATTTAGAGAGTCCCCTTTATACATAGGCATAGATATATAAAGAAATTTTTCTCTTTAAATGTTTTCAAGTATATGTAATTTTTTTCTAATAATTTTTTTTCTAATTTAATCTTATATCAATATTTTATTTTGGTTATTTTTTTTAGTTAATAGAGTAGTTATTAGTTTTTTAAGATTTTAATAAAATATCTATAAAAAATAATTGATAGAGTAGTTACATAAATTTATTTTTGAATTCAAATAAATTAATTGATAGGGTAGGTACAGAACAATTTTTTTGAATTTAAACAAAATAATTAAAAAAACAGTTAAGAATTATAAACATTTTTTAAAATTTAAATAAAATAATTAAGACTAATTGATAGAGGAGTCGAGAGATAAAACAATTTTAAATTTTAAATTTTAGTATAGATGAAAAAAAAATTAGCGTAAATGAAAAATATCTTTTGAAAATATTTTGCAAATATTTAGTTTTAAATTTAAACTCTTTGAGATATAAAATTTAAATTTTTCACAAAATAACAAATAAAATAAAATATAAAGATAAAGATAAAATTTAAATAAAATAAGATGGTAGTTAAGAGGAATTTCTTTTGATTTATATTTTTTAAATTTAAATTTGAAAAATATAAATAAAGATAAAAGAAATAGTTTTAGACAGTAGAATAATTTTACTGGTTAAAAAGCAACTTGAGGTGATTTTTAGGAGAATCAAATCAAGAATAATAGCCAAATAATCGAAATAAAATCAGGAATAATAGCAAAATCTATCCACAATACTATTTTATTTTTTTTTATTCCCTAGAACATTGCATTAAGAGAATAACACAAACCCTAATCCCAAACACTTTTTAAGAAAAAGAAAAACAGATAAATTACCAATCTTTTGGGTGCGGGATTGAATTGCCACAGATAAAATCCTCAAATCCGAATCCCATTCCCAACTCTTCTTCTTCTTCTTCTTCTGTAGTTGAGGTTCGTATCTCTCTTCCCTTAGGTTTAATGTTTTTCTACGAAGTGCGAATTCAACATTAAGCAACAACAGATTCTTCTATTTCGATTTTCACCAGTAATCTATGTTCTTTCAATTCCAATTTCTGTTTGCGCTACTTGTTGCTTTCAATTTTTGACATAAGAGGTTTCATAAGGGTTTTGACACGAACGTGTTTGCTTGCTATGCGTAACTCAGCAGATCAGGGGATAAATTCTGTGGACGACATGTCCGGAGAACGAGCAGTGCATCCCGATTGCCGGAATGCAAGTAACCCTTTTCATGAATGTAGTGATTACTGTTTTAGAGTAATAGCTGAAGCCAAAAATAGGTCGCAACAACGACAATCTGGTTAGTTTTACTCTCTGCTAATTGTATAGTTATCTATTGATTTGATTATGTTTATATCTAAATTCCTCTATGGATCATTGTTCTTCCGTAAATGGTCACTGTGGTAGGTAAGTTGATGACTAAGATTACAGAACTTTTGTTGTTTAATTATGTTTTTTTTTTCGTAACTGAAAAAAATGTTGTATTTTTTGATTATATGATACTAGTGCTAGGTTTAATTATCCTTATTTACATATCGTTTTCCATGTCTATCAGAAGTTGGACAAGCTAGTGGTGGAAGTGACTCTAAGCAAGACATCCCTGATGAGAAACACGCGGATGAGGAAATACATGATGGCAGACCCATTTTTGAAGAAAATACCGAGAGTGATTCCGACCAGCCTGATGCACAGGAACCAGAGCAAGTAGAGGTTGACTACACAAAACTTTCTGGGAGGCAGAAAAAGTGGATGGAGTTGAGAGCCAAGATGGTAATAGGGTGAAAACTCCCTTATTTAAAATTTAAACAATTTATTTATTTCAAGAAAGCCTTAGATAGTTGTTTTGTTTTCCTTGAAGCACGAAGCAAAAAAACGTAATCAAATTGAAATAGCTGCTGAAAAGAAGAGGATGGAAGCTCCAACCGAGTCTAGGGGTGTTTCGAAACAGAAGTGGCTTGAGGATAGGAAGAAAAAGATTGGAAAACTTCTTGATGCAAATGGACTGGATATGACAAAGGCATTTATGCTTGACACACAGGAGGCAGCAGAAGTAAAATACAAGAAATGGGAGAAGGATCCTGCTCCATTCGGATGGGATGGTAAGCAGTATGTTATTTTGTATAAATTCAGATTGTTGTGCTCTTCTGTTAGTGTGTAAGCTTCAATGCAGTTCCAAAAAATTTCAGATATTCAAACATGACTTTTAAGGCTCATTTCTTGGTTCTTAACTTAAGAGTATGTTTAGATTTACAATTTTTTTAGAAATGAGCTATTGCTAAAATCCTATTAAGGAAAGGTTCGATTGTTGTTGTTATTCTATTGTTGAAATGTTCATAAAGTACTTCTTAGTCAGAAAAGTTCAGCAAAATATTTGTGTAGATATTTTTTAAAACACTGCTCCTACATATAATTTTGGATATTTACATTCTTGGTTTTTGAGATCTAAGGAGAGTTTTATCTTCCGAGAAATAGATGTCTTCTTATCTGTGTGTGATTGATTAAAAAATTATACCAGGGAAATTTCGTGTTGTAGAAGAGTAGTGATTGAAGCTAATAATATTTTTTTATCAGTCTTCAACCAGAAGTCGCTGTACAATGCATACAAAAAGCGGACAAAGAATGTTGAAGTCGATGTAGAAGAATATAATAGAATGAAAGAAGCTGATCTTGAGTTCTACCGTGATGCTTCTAGTCTCCAGTATGGAAAGGTGCACTACCTAAACATTGATATATTTTTTCAATTCTTTTGCATTCTATCACCATTCATTCTTTCCTTCCATTTTAGGCACCAAAAATCTCAGAGCAGAAGGTTGACAGGATGGTACAGGAGCTAAAGGATAGGGAAGAGAAGCGCAAGTCATTTAGCAGGAGAAGACGGTTTCATGAAGAGAAAGATATCGACTCAATCAATGACCGTAATGAGCATTTCAACAAGAAGATTGAGCGAGCCTTTGGTAAATACACGCTGGAGATTAAAAATAATCTTGAGCGAGGAACTGCATTGCCTGACTAAAAATGTAGTGAATTCAAAAATGTTCTGATACTGACAAGTTTCAATGGTGGATTGTACTTTTTAGAGTGCCTTTTGATCATGTAATATTATAGTCTAATACTGTGCAATGCACATCTGGAGTCATTTTGAACTTCAATTAGTACATGCTTGCTTGGGACCTGCGTTCTTCTTAGTGATACCCAGTTTCTAAAGAGAAATTATACCTCCTCACATATGAGTGTTTGTTTGGGGTTAGGTATCTTCCTTCATACTTTCTGTTGGGATCATAATATTTATGTTTTGATGTTGGATTGACAGAAAGAACGAATGAGATGGATTGGAATTACATGATGAAATTTTATTAGGTTATGTTGTATGGATTACTTAGTTTATAATCGAATGAAGTTAAAAGTTATTAGACTCGGACACGGTTTTTTAAACACCCTTATCGGACACTAACATTCGTAAGACACTAATAGAACATGTATGGGTGAGATATTTAATTTAAAAAATATTTGTTGGATTTCTAACAATATTGTTTTAATACATTTTAAAAAAAAATACATTAATTTTTAAAAAACTCAAATTTATTGTATAAATTTTTAATATAATTATAAAAATAAAGAATAAATTTTTTTGACTCAACCATAATAAACATATTTTTACTAATAAAAATTAAAACATACTTATTTTCGTGTTCTACATTTTAAAGATTATTTGTATTTTCGTATTTGTGTGTTAGTGTTTATATTAAAAAGAAATATAAATATCTATGTCTAATAAAATTTGTTTAATTCCCAATCTAGCACCATTTACACTTTTATTTCCCCATCTAGCACCCTTTTGTTTTTATTTCCCTATCTAGCACCTTTTTGTTTTTATTTCCCTATCTAGCACCCTTTTGTTTTTATTTCCCTATCTAGCACCCTTTTATTTTTTATTTCCCTATTCATAAATAAATAAATAATAAATTATATATTTTTTTGATAATTTTAATTTTGAATACATTAAAAAATAAGTATTTTTTAATGTTTAAAATAGTTAGAAATATAATTAATGAATAAAGAAATGTGTTTTTACAAAAAAAAGTAATAAATTAAAAAATGTTTAGTTTAAATTTTTTTTAAGAATGAAGAAAATAAAAAATTAAACTCTACAACAATATAAAAGTTGAAAATCTATAAACATAAATTAATATTTATTTTTATTATTATTGATGATGTAATCATGTTAATTTCAAGTAAAAAATACAGGACATAATTATAAAAAAAATCAAAGTCAATTAGTATTAATTAATATTGAACACACAAATAATATTGAAGTGTCTATCTACCCTAAATGCAAAATTCTAAAAAAAACTAATGCAATTGTTACCCTTAATGCTTAAAAATGAGAAGAAGAAAAATGTAAAAATAAATAAATATAGAAAATAAAAACAACAACATTGCAACAGATTTTTCTTTCCTCCCGGATATTTACGCATGTTACGAAAGACTATTTGATGGAACTCATAAATGAAGAGTATTGACCTCCATACACTGGTCAAATACTATGCTCAAGTCCCGACATGAAAATAACCTCAAAGGGAAGACCTAAGTCAAGTCGAATAAGGACTGATATGGACATAAGAGAACAACATGATCGAACAAAAAAAATGTTCGTATTGTCAAACACCATGACACACAAAAAGAACATGTCCCAACATTATTGAATTGTGGACTTCTCGTCATCAATTATGTTTCATTTCGCACAAACTATTTAATGTACCATTGAAGAAAATATTAAATAAATTATCATCTTTCATTTATTTTTCTTTTTATGATCAACATCTACTTATTTAATATCGTCTTATATCTCTTATATCTATCTTGTTTGAATTTTTTTATTTTTTTTTATATCTTGTATATTTATGTTTTTAGTTATTATTTTTTTCTGTCATTGTTTATTTATTTTTGTTTTTTGTTTTTATTTTATTATTGTTGTTTTTATTTTCTATACTTATTTATTTTTGCGTTTTTTTGGTCTCATTTTTAAGTATTAAGTGTAGTATTTGCATTAGTTTTTTTTTTAGGATTTTGCATTTAGGGTAGTCACTTCAATATTATTTGTGTCCATTATTAATTAATACTAATTGACTTTGTTTTTTTTTATAATTATGTCCTGTATTTTTTACTGAGGACATATTTTTTACTTGAAATTAACATAATTACATCATCAATAATAATAAAAAAATATTAAATTATGTTTATAGATTCAACTTTTATGTTCATGTAGGGTTTAATTTCTTATTTTCTTCCTTCTTAAAAAAAATAATTTTAAACTAAACATTTTTAATTTATTAATTTTTTTTATTTTGTAAAAACTCATTTCTTTATTCATTAATTATATTTCTAACTATTTTAAACATTACAAATACTTACTTTTTAATGCATTCAAAATTAAAATTATAAAAAAAAAT
Source organism: Phaseolus vulgaris (assembly GCF_051622355.1). Classification (NCBI taxonomy): domain Eukaryota; kingdom Viridiplantae; phylum Streptophyta; class Magnoliopsida; order Fabales; family Fabaceae; genus Phaseolus; species Phaseolus vulgaris. The sequence continues at coordinate 1,715,360 of NC_143504.1, forward strand.
TATTATTTATTTATTTTTGAAATGGTGCTAGATAGGGAAATAAAAAATAAAAGAGTGCTAGATAGGGAAATAAAAGCAAAAGGGTGCTATTTAGGGAAATAAAAGTGTAAATGGTGCTAGATAGGGAATTTACCCGATAAAATCACCTATTTATCTACTCCCTAACGTGGGATTTATAGGATGGAATTGGATATTTTTTCATTAAATTCATGCTACTTGTTTATCTTTCTTTAGCCTGTAGGATCATGGTGGAAGCTAAATATAGACTCAGTTCTTTAAACCTAAATTACTATAGCCATCAAAACCAATTTCAATGAAACTCCCTGACTGAACCATGATGACACATTCAATCTAAAACTGAGTAATTTCTACAAGTCAAACGAATGTTGAGTTTACAGGAAAATAAAACTGAGGTATTATTCCTTATGTAATAAGCTTATACAGTTATGCTATAAATTAGTCTCTTGAAAATTAATTTATCTGCAGGTTTGTCACTGGTTCGTTTAGAAAAATTGTTACCACTTTACATGTTAGTTTCAGAGGCAAATTAAGTGATAGATCAAATTTTCATTATTGTGGTGGTTTCCCTTTTGATAATTGTAATGACTTGAAGAATCTGCACAGAAATAATTTGGTCGATGAACTTAACAAACAAATTACTTGAATAAAACTCTTCTGAAACCTTTCACCAGATACTGACACCAACTATAGAAAACTTTAATTTGACTAGAGTTAAGAGTTAACCATTTCAATTTGGTAAAATGTTTCAAAAAAGTTCTATTTCTTATAATTTGTAAGATAACCCTTTGATCAATCAGCCACTGAAATTCTAACAAAAATCATAAATATACTAGATGCCAGTTATGTTTCACTTAAGTTGTTTTTAAGATAAAAATATATTCAAAGATGCCAGAACTTTCTCCTCTTATCTTCTGAAGGAACCGAGCTGAATCCTCAGGTATAAGTTCATTTTATGTTTAATTAATGTTTCAAATACTACAAATCCATGATGCTGTTATTAAGGTGACAGTCTTTGTATTCACACTGTCATCAGCACTCTACACACACAAAAAGAAAACACTAACGACAGAGCCAACTCAACTCAGAAAAATTGGTCACTTTTTGCAATTGAAGGCCCTTTTAGGATTGAACCATGAGTGTTTATAGCTTTGAACTTGGCAAACCTGCAAATAGAAGCACAACATGCAAGGCCAATTAGAAGACTTATCTATCAATATTTATGAACAAAAATTATTTTTTATCTTTTTTAAAAACTTTGCAGAAAACTAGTTTTAACTTGAACTAATAAAGTGAACATGATTTTATTACCCAAAGCTTTTGCATTGACAATGCTTGGGCATGCAGCTGGTGGTGGGGCATTCTCATTGAGGAATGGTTCCACCCTATTGGCATCAAACCATACAGGGTACCCTTTAATCTTACCCTGCACATTTTGTAATTAAGGACTATAATCAGTTTTACAAGACACAATTTTCATTTACCATAGAAACAAACATGGAGAAACTTGTACCAGCACGTTTAGAGCTGCTAGTGTAGCCATTCCCTCACGTGTCCACTGCAACAAAACATATACATGAAATAAGTAAAACTGAGTCAACCATAAAAGACTGATTTAATACAGACACTTCACAGTAATTACCTTGGAGGCAGATGCAATGTGGGGTACCACAATGGCATTCTTACACTCTGCAAGCCCAGGTTTCATGTAGGGCTCTTCCTGATAAAAGTTTCAATTTCACATAGAGACTTAAAAGGTGGTTTTGTTGCAAAATGGAATCCAATTATTCAGAGATCAAAGAAGGGTCAGATACCTCAAACACATCAAGTCCTACTCGAAATGTTGGATTCTGTTTTAAATGCTCCACTAGTGCAGCTTCATCAACAACAGGCCCTCTACTGCAATTGATCAGAATTGCTTCCTGTAATAAGGACATCATCATTAGCAAAATTCAATTTGCATCACTTTATTAGAGCAAAAATATGTTGATTAAATAATTACCTTCTTCATTTTAGCAAGTCTTTCCTTGTTGACTAGATGATAAGTGGTTTTGTCCAACACAGGATGAAGACTAATCTATAGAAGCACTCATGATAAAGCATATTAGTTGGAATAATCAAATGTAACAAGTTACAGCTAGTACATTAAACTTCCTTAATCAAATTCTTACTATATCTGCCTCCTGGAGGACCTCATCCATGCTTGATGCCCTTTTCCATGTCACTGGGGTTTCACCACTTGCTTTCAAGAATGCACCATAAGCTGCAATAGGTAAAAAGGAACTATTAATTCACACTTCACAGTAATTTGGTTTACAGATAGGAGTTGGCAGAAACATGCCTGTGACAAACTTTTCTAGTCGTGTGGCCTGGTAGAGATCAAAGTAGATTAGGTTCATCTTGAACCCTTCAACCTGATGCCAGAAGAAAGGAACTTTTGTTGTCATCACCAAAGCAAGAACATTATATGGATAATATTATTGAGCATACTCAGTCACAAACATCAGCAAACTATATGATGCACTTTCTTGCAAATCACCTATAAACAGCTTAATACATTACAGCCTAAGTGCTCTTTCAAAATTTTGACACAAGAGAAGATTTCAAGTAAAGAAACCAACATGTCAGTTGTTATATTTATGAGTAACAAGCTTAGCATACAACTAAATCAAATGAACCTGATATGGGATAGACAATATTGAAAATTTACCATCATTCTTGCATAAGCAGATCCAATTCTACCAGCTCCAATTACACCAACAGTTTGTCCCTTGAGCAAGTTTCCAACAAATCTGTCATAAAAACAAGGCAAGAGCAGTTTATTCCAGCCTTCTGAAGAGTGCATTACTTGCAATTCAGTGTATGGAAACTGACAAAAGAAAAGATGATAATAATAATTTCTAAGGTATATAACATTACTCTTCACATCATGAAACAAAAAAGTAATGTGTAAAAAAATAATTCTCATACAAATGAGGCAGCCATCCATCATATAGTCCTGCCCTCATGAATTCATCTGCCTCAACTATCCTTCTAGCAGCTGCCAAAGACAGAGAAGCTGCCAACTCTGCTGTTGTCTCAGTTAGCACACCCTACAGAAAAGAATGAATGAAACTAATGTTACAACAAAAGCAACCTCCTCAGGTTATCACTTCCAGAGTCATCAATCATACACAACATAAATAATATCATATTTGGATAATAAGTGCACAACTTATTTTAGTTATGAGAAAAACTCAGTTAATTTTACATTCTTATTTTCTTTTTCAACAAGTCCTTATAAAAAGTTCATCCAAACTCTGCCTAAGATCACTTCAGCATCACACAAAAGGATCCTCAATCCACAAACTTTACGAAAATTAAAATACACATTTAAAATATAATCTAACAGTAATATAAAGAAAAAGATAACTCACAGGAGTGTTTCCAACAGCAACACCATACTTGTTTGCAGCATTAACATTCACGTTGTTATAACCAACAGCCATGTTACTGAAAGCTTTGCCTCCAGCTTTGCTCAAAGCAGAGAACAACTCTTCTCCCCAGTCTTCAGTCAACTGCAACAGGAACTCCATCACATACCCACCAAGCCAAAACCAAGAAAATCCACACCAGAACTAAAAAGATAATTTTTTTTTTGTAAACTAAACCAATACTACATCAATTTGCAGTGTGATGCTCTAATCTATTGACCACTATTACCTGTCCTATAACTCCATCGCACTTGTCACCAATCAAAGCAATGATGTCTTCAATAGACAGTATCGTTTTCTTCTCAGTACATATCTGGAAAGCATGTGCAAGACAAACAATGAATCAAAATTTTAACCATACACTAAACTATGACATCCTCAGAAGATGTCTCAACAAAAGCAAGGAACATGGCATAAAATGAAACATGGGAAGTTTGATTACTTCAAGGCGACAATCATTCTGAATGAGAAGATTAATCCAGCGAGTTCCAGGCATTGATTTTGTGCTGATAACTCTGTATTTGCCATTTGGATTCCATACTTCAATGGACACTGGCTTGGCCATGAAGCCAACAAGAGTGTGAAGTGGCTATGGATAGTGGAAGTTGAGGTTGTAATAATTTCAGTTGGTGTTTGCTTATAATGTTAGATACTGGTAATCCAGTGTGAAACAGCACAACATAGTAATTTATTTGTGTCCAATAACATTGGTGCATGCAGAAGACTTTGACCTTTGAGATAAAGTGAACACAGAACACAATAGGATGAGGCTGTGAAAAAGAGATGAGTTCAAGAAATTGCAGTGTCTTTGAGCCTCTCGTTAGGATAATGTCCATTAAAGACAAATTTAACCTTCTGTTTGTGGCTCATAGCTTCATACAAGTGCTTCTTCTCTATCCTTTGAACTTCAAAAACTTTTCATATTTATTAATTTTGTATAACTATCACTTAGTTCTTTCTATTAATGTTTAATTTAATGTATAAACATTATTTATTATTCAATTTAACTTAAAATAAATTTAGTTTTTCAAAAAGTAAAAAATAATTCCGTTCAATTCTTTTAGTCTTTTCTTTTCAGTTCATTTTATTTAAAACATATTGAATGTTAGTTAATTTTAAATTAAATTGTTGTTATTAAAGAGTTTTTATCTCGACTGATTGCAAATATATAAAATAAAAATTAGTCTATTTTTATTATTCTATTAAAATATTAATTCATTTTCTGGTCTTTCATTTTCAATAATATATACTATTTACTGAAATTAATATACTTCAAGTTAAATAAAATCACTACAGTAAAACTCTTATTTTTCAAGTCTTTCAATACCTCCTTAAAACAAAAAAATTTACTGCAGTTATAATTTAACTATGTAACAACTATAAATTTAATACCTATTTGTTAATAAACTGTTAACAATCGTATATAGGATTTTAGAATTTAAAACATAATGGGAATTGGGTTTAAACCTTTATACCATGCTAGTTGAATCATATGGTGAATCAGAGATTTTATATTTTAAATGTGAATTGTTTAGTGTAGTGAGATTCATAAATATTTAAAAAATATAAAAATATAATTAATAATTATAGTCATGTTTAAAAAAATGATTGTATTACTAATCATATTATATTAATATTATAATGGTTAGATTTGACTAGATTATATGGTTTCACTATTTTGTTAAATGAAAAAAAAATAAAATTAAAATTTTTATAAAATTAATTCAAGTGATCAGACCCAGTTCACACCTAAATCCAAAATAAAATCTAAAATGTGATACTGGACTATTTGCGATTCATACGATTTGTGATACAATTCACATTATACAACTACGATACAAGAATAATAACGATTAATCATATGATTCATATCATGAGCATCTGAAAACGTAGTATTGGTATTGTGAATCGTATTATACTTATTATCATACTTTATACTATTAAAAATTCTGAAATATTCTAAAACCTTCTTTATTATAAAACTTTAGTAATACAAAAGAACAAAACCAGAATAATAAAGTAGATAGGTTTCAAAAGTAATTTTTGGAGAGATTCAAATATCAATCACAAACATCACTCTATGAATGTTAGAATGCTAACTTCAAACAGAATCTTCTTCTTATCAATCAACTCTAGCACACAAACATCTCCACCCTTCAATTTGCATTCTCTCATAAAATCATTCCAACCCACAGTCAATCTACTGTAAGAGTCTAGCTTCACATTCCATGATCTCTCCCCAAGTTGCAGGATCACTTCAGTTGCATTAGCAATACCGTGATTCTTGAAGAAAATCTTTGGAACATTCTGCACAACACACAAAATCTAATTAGTCACAGCAAACATGTTTACATGCCTAAAACTTTATTCTGATCAATCCTACCAGAGAATAGAGTTGTTTATCATTGATGCAGACACTGAAGTGATTCTCTACTGTCATGTTGTTGCATTTAGGAGTTTCACAATCTAAAAGAATAAAAACAAATCAAAAGGTGAAGAAATATGAAGAAGTATGAAGAAACATTTAAAAAAGAAACAGTATTTAAGAAATACCAGTAACCTGAAAACTTAGGAGAACTTGGTTCTTGTTTCACATTATAAATATCAACTCTATAAATATGAACTCTGAATGAAATTCCAGATTTCTCAATTTTCTCAAAAACACAAACATCCCCTATTCGCAAGTTATGATCTTTTGCAAAATGATTCCAACCAGAAGTAAGATTTATTTGGCGACTGGAATTATTCCTATAGAAATGAACAAGCCAATGTCTGTCTTCTTCAGATGTCCAAAGAGTAACATTGTCACTGTGATGCTCCTCTTCTTTTGTTATGATATTACCCGGCATCACCTGTGTTAAATTAAAAATCAACAAAATTGCATGTTAACCAGAAAAACTCATGTAAATTACTTATGAATTCATATTTTCATTGAAACTTGTTAATAACTAGATTTTAAGTCTAACTCAACTTCATAAAATCGATGCATATTAATCTCTAATATATGTGAGATCTCCAACAAAACCAATGCATTATATATATCAGTTATATAGCAAAACATATCAGAATGTGTATTACTATGCATCTGATTTGTTTGTTTATGAGAGAAGGGTACCATAATATTTCTTTGAATATATGATGGAAACATTTCACGAACGAAGAAGCGATTCTGAGATTGGAAAGATTTGGCTCTCTCCAGAGCAGTGCCACTTTCAGCTGGAATAGCTTTTTCCTTAGAGTTTGAAGATTTCATACAGGAAAAACTTTTTCTTTTTCTACCTGTTCAAACATTAGAGTGAAACAAAAGAACAAAGGGTGACAACATCTTCAACATTTTGAAACAGAACAGGAAAAAAAATGAAGTTTCAACATCCCACCTCTTGTTTCAACTGTTGTACCATGAAAATCAACCTTAAATCTTTGAGATTCAGCTCTCACATTCTCAACATCTGGAGTGATATCAGGTTGGTTTCTTCTGTTGTTGGCTTCCACCTTCTTGGAGAAATGAGAACCTGGTAAAGAAGATTCTGCCTTCTTAAACTTACATGAACAGGTACCATTCTCTGCATCATCTAACTTTGCTTCCATCAAAGGGTAAAAAATTTCCAAGCCACTTTGATCAAGTATCACCACCTCAAACTGAGACACACCCACATATTTGAAGATCAAGAGATTATCTTGGTCCAAAGAATAAAACTCTACAAATTTCTTCCAGTTTTCAATCAACCAAATGTCAACACCAATTTTTTTCCATTTCACTTTCCATTCACCACCTTTGGGAAGCAGAAGGAGCAGTGGATTTGACATATCTTCCCAATATTTACTCACAAAACTTCTAGGTATTCTCTGTCATGAAATATTCATCAGTGTAACCATTCAATAACATTAACATGATAATAAGCTAGAGAAAAGGAAAATAAGAGTCACCCCTTCCAAAATCTTGACTCAAATACTTGATAATGAAAGATTTTAGAAATGTATGAATAAAATGGTGCAAAGATGAATCTATGTGAAATAACTTCATCAATGAGACTATCTTACTAAAAATGGACATTTTAATAAGGAGTAGAAGAATAGTAACCAGATCTCCATTTCTAAGTGTGTCTTCCTCAATCCTCTTGAAGAAGTGAATGCCACTATCATCACCAGAAGACATTGTTCAGCAATGGAGTTTACTTAGGCTCAATCACAGTATCAACTTTTATATGTTAAACAGTTCAGATATCTTAAAAATAAGGAAAATATCTTTTGATAATTTTGGAATTGTATATTCATTTCATATAACAGTAAATGTAAATAACTGTTCATCTTTTCAAGTTCCTTATTAATTATTTCTTGGTAAGAGTAAATACAGCATACCTAACCAATGAACTATGTTATTCTTGACCATTAAGTTTACATCCCTCCATCAAATTATTTTCATTAAATGTTTTAAGAATATTATTAAGACATTTTAAAGGTTGATAATAAATAATTATTAAGTAAATAATGTTAATGTTATTATTATAAAGAAAATATTAAATAGCAATCAAATTTAGAGACTAATAATAATTAATCACTATATTAATTAAATTAGATATTATTTTAAAAATTAAAAAATTATTTATATTAAAAGTATTTTCTGTTATTAATAAATATTTATAAATAATTTTTAGATTGATATTTAAATTAGTTACCAAGATTTTAGTTATTAATATTAAGTCTTTTAAAGGTATATCGATATATCTATATATATATTATGCAATTGGTTTGTATCAGATTGAGAAAATTAAAATATTTTTCTAGATTATTTATTTATTAATTATGTACAACTTTTGTTTTTTCTACATATATTTATTTTTAATTATAGATTACATATATTATACACGTATTGTTGAATTTTAATTGCTATCTAGATTTAAAAGGTCCAATGAATTTAATGTAATCAAACTACTATTTTAAAACAAGTTTTAAATTTGTAATATTGATTTAAATATTTAACTCTACACCAGTTGGTCTTTCAATTTTTAAAGTAATATTATTTACTAAAAAAAATCTAAATTTTTATGGCTATTCAATTCCACGGTGGTCTTTCATTGTGTATTTTTTTCTTTATCTTTTTTACGTATATAATTTCAAATTTATTGACCATATACTAGTATATCTTATTTTTTTAAAGTACACAATAAATATATTAATAATTATTGTAAGTAAATATTAGATTCTTTCAACTTTAAATCAAATAAAATAAAAACGTATCACGAATTTTTTGTTTGAATTAATTTAGCTTATTGCTATTTTTTGTCTATTGCATTATACAACACAAATATTTGGAGTAGATAAATGATTTTTTATTGTTTTCATATAACACAATGAACTATTGTTTTAATTTAGAATGTAGAATTATTGAAAATTTTAAGTAATACAAAATTATTAAAGGCTGTAAAACTAAATTTTACAAATATTCTAAATAACTAACTTTTACAGTTATTGAAATAAACTTCACTATATAAAAATTGAATGAACTTAACCAAAGTACTTTAAATTACTATTTTTAATCATACAAGGTTATATATTTGTATAGTTACCTAAAAAATGAGAATGTGTTGGTAATTGCAGCTAGTAATTATTATTTGGAAAACTCCAAATAACTTGAAACTTGAGAGGATATAATTATTCTCAGTCAAAATTTGAAATTCCCCATTTCATAATTTTCTGTAGAAAACAAGTTAAAACATTCATCTTGGTAAGCATTTCTTCTTTTTAATTGCAAAGAAAAAAAAAAGTAAACAAAAAAATTTATAAGATAAAATTTACTTAAAAGATCAACATTCACTACAAACTACAAAGTTTATATATGTACATGGCAAGACTCTGAACATGAAATTTGAACACAAGACTTCTTATGAACATAGCAAAACATGAAATTTGAACACAAAACTTCTTATGAACATAGTTCAATCTATGCACCTTGCAACTCTAACTTGGAAAACAAACGTGTCCTTATCAACCAGTTCAAAATTACAGACATCACCAACATTCACTTTGCATTCACGCATGAACTTGGACCAACCAGAATAACATAGTTTGTGACATTGATTCTCTGGATAATGTTCTAGCTTCACAGGCCATGTTCTATTCCCCACTCTCAGACCAACCTTAGCTGCATTCTCCATCTTATGATTTCTGATGAATTGCTCTGGTATGCACTGTTCATCACATCAAATAAAGTGAAATTAGTTAGTGATGGCTAAGATTCTTGCATGTGCAACACATCACTAATTTAGTTATTCATACCACAGTCTTTAGCACACTGAGGGCAAAGTGATTCTCTGAGATTTCATTGTTGCATCTACGAAATCCTGAATCTAACAAGAACAAAAAGAGCACTAAATAAACATCATTAGAGAAACATGTCTAAATGAAAAACAGACAAAAAGAACATAAGGGTACCATAAAAAACATTCTTTTGAACTCCATCACTGCCTCTGTCAGCAGAACTCTTTTGAGGCCTAGTTTCTTTGCTTTCATTTGCTTCATTGTTATCAAAAGCTTATTCATAAAAAAAGCAATTAAAAAAGCATTTGGAACATTAAAACACATAGTAGATTTCTTATTGAAATACCTGAGAAGTTGGAAGGACTAGATTCTTGTGCATCACGGTAAATAACAACTCTAAATGAAACTCCTGGATTCTTAATTTTCTCAAACACACATACATTTCCTTTTTTCAAGTTATTGTCCTTCACAAAATTAGCCCAACCAGAACCTAGTGACACTTCTTTCTTGCTTCTATAAACATTGACGTTCATATTCCAAGTTTTGTCTTCAGAAATCCAAACACTAACTCTATGATTTTCCTTTCGTTCCTCAACTGTTATGAAATCAGCTGGCATAGTCTATCATAACAATGTTAAAGTAAAAAGATCATTATCATAGCAAAATTTTGAAAGTATTTTATATGAATTGTTTGTTTGGTGAGATGATGTACCAGGAATTTCCTAATGATGTGTGATCGTTGCATTACACGAATGAAGAAGGGATTCTCTGAGATGAAAGACTTGGCTCTCTCTAAAGCAGTGCCACTTTCAGTCTTAACCTTGGATCTTGAACATCTTCTGTTTCTTCTTCTACCTGTCAGCAAATCAAAGTCACTCACAAAGAAAAAGGTGAGAATATCTTCAAAGACTTTGAAATGGAATAAGAAAAGATTAAAGTTCAACATCCCCACCTCTTTCATCAACTGTAGTCCTTTCAGATTCAGCATATTTAGTTTCAACATCTTGTGTTGGATAGCTATTAGGGTTCTTCCTTGGGTGGATTTTCACCTTCTTAGTAGAAGGAGAAGATGGTACAGAAAATCTTACTCTCTTACACTGACGAAAAGAGCTACCATTATCTGCATCATCAAAAGATCCTTCCATCAAAGGATACACTATCTCCAAGCCATCATGATCAAGGATCACAACCTTGAACTGTGACTTTCCCACATATCTGAACACCAGAAGATGGTTCTGATCCAAAGAAAAGAATTCTGCAAATTTCTTCCATTCATCAATTAACCAAACCTCAGCATCCATTTTTGTCCAATTCACTTCCCATTTAGAACAGTTAGGAAGCAGAAGGATTAGTGGATTTGATATTTCTTCCCAAAATTTATTCACAAAGCTCCTTGGTATCCTCTGTCATAAACTTTATTGTCAATATAGTGTATTGCATTCTATAATTTGATGTTAACATAATCACAAATTAAAAGGAGAATTTACATCACTGTGATTCAGATGATGAACATAGATTAATAAAAACATATGAATTGACTTGATGAGCAGCAATAAAAATGATTACCATCTCCCCCTTTCTAAGGGTGTATTCTTCAATTCTTTTGAAAAAGTGAATGTCACTGCCATACTCAGAAGTCATTGTTTAACAAATAAACCAGAGTTAGGTACCTAAGTTTCTTGAGTCCTTATGCTGATTTTGAAAGTTCAGAATCAATGTCCTATAAATACTTTAATAAATTGCTTATTTATGGCATAATTAATCTTTTCTCTGCAACTTTTCACCTTTCCCAATCCCCTTGTACTTTTACTACTTGGTAATCCAAAAGATCCTAGAAGAAGTGGTGAATATTTTTCACTTTTTAAATTGGAGAGTCTTCCACCCAATTTTTATATGTGATTTCCCTTTAGTTATCTTTTATAGCATACTCTTACTAATAGCAGTTTTAAAGGCTTACCATGAACAACTAAAATTAAGTTTCCTTTAAGAAACTACTGTAATTTGAGTAAAATATTACAAAAAATGAATTATTCTTTAATCCACGATTTCATTAATAAAAAAATTATAATAGTTTCATGACGACAATATTCAAAATATCATATTATATTAACCAATATCAGTACTGGTGAATATAAATACAGTAGCATCTGTATTTTCTTTCACATGCAAAACCTTTCAGTTATCAGTATCTTCAGTTAACAGAACAATGCAGTAGCAATTCCAATACATGATATCATCAAGATTCTTTCTTAGTTTATCTATTCGAACTTAACTACATAATCCAAAAGTGAGTTTCCACATTCTAATGGAAACTAACATTCCTTCTAAATTGACCAAGAAAAATGGTGTGCATTATCTTTGGCTTTTGAAAATATGAACTCTGAAATCAGAATCATTTCTGAAGATGTGTTCAAAGATACAAACATCTCCTGCTTCCAAATCATTCTCCTCTGCAAACACTCGCCAACCACCACCGAGGCGTCTACGATCAGAACCCACCAACCTCAAACTCCATGATACTCCTCCAACTTCCACTGTAACATACTTCTTCCTCTTGTCAATGTAACCCTCCAAATTCGGAATATTCTGCACAACACAATCTTTTACAATCTAATAGTACAAACAATGATCACAACTTCATAAGTACTATTCGGTTCATTTAATCATACCAGCCTGTACGATGTCAGATTATAAGATCTTATGACAACAGTGAAAAATGGATTGCAGGAGATGAACTTTCTTGCCAACTCATTAGCCCTGGCTTCCCTTGGCCAATTCAATGATAAATTTCCTGCAGAAACATCATCATCATCATTAACAAACATTTTAACTACCAAAGTTTTTTTTTTTATAATCAGAGTAAGTGTCAGATAGATAACCATGAATCCATGTACTTTTAAAAGGAAAAAGCATTAATACCTTGAGCATGGTGGTCAGAATCAGGCCCTTCATCCAAGAGTTTAAATGATTCATCATCACTGTGTCCAAGGCTTTCACTCTGTTCAGGACTGTGAGAAGAAGGATATTGCATATCTAGGGAACTCTGATCAACTATGAGTACGTCAATCTCAGAAGTTCCATCAAATGTAAAGAAAACAAAGTAACCATGATCAAGGGAATAGTGTTCAACAAATTGCTTCCAACCCTTTTCGAACCAAATCTCACCCTTCTGTTTGCTCCAGTACACTTTCCATTGAGTACCATCTGGTGGCCGGAGAAACACTGGATTTGACAAGTTTTCTCCGTATCTGTTTGTAAATTTCTTGGGGATTTGCTGAGAAGAACCCTTTGGTTAATTAGTACATGTGATTACCTAATCAAACATCAAATACATATAATCTGTATATCTATATGTCAATGCAATGAATGAGACATGCAAATATGAAAGATAGGTAAAGGTGAAGGTGAGAATGTTTACAAGCCTTTGAAGATTTGATTTAAGAATGGTCTTGAAGAAACGTATAGGCAGGATGGCATGGTCCATGGGAGGATGAGCAGCCATTGATGTTTGGACTCAGCTGCTCTTTCTGCTCTCTGCAACTGCTAAGAAACGTTTGATGTACACTATCTACAATGATGAATTTATTTTACATAAGAAACTTTTTACCTATAAATTTTCTACACACCTCTTACCTCTTAAATAAATAATGTAGATGTATTTGTGTTACATATATCTTCGGATATATCTTTTAAATGATGTAATATATTTGTGTTATACATATGTATTTACGTATTCAATATTGAAATTTGTAAAACATATATATGTAATTTAATGTATAAAATATCTATATATTATATAATTATGAATTATATAAATTGATAATAAATATTTATATGCACAACATTTCATATTCTTTTAGTAGAAATATGATTTTTAGGCTAGTTTAAACGAATTTGTTCATCATTTTCATAATCATAATAAAAATAATTTTTTGTAAAAAAATTATTATATATTTTTTTTTTTAAATTATGTTAAAACCGTACTAAAATAGTTAGAAATTTAATAAATATTTTTTGAATTGAAACACTTCATTAATAAGTGTCTTATGAGTGTCTTACAAGTGTCCATATCAATACGTATGTCCAATAGATACACCATTTAATAAAAATGTCTCATAAAGTGTCTAATTTAAATGAATTTATAACATAGTACGATTTTAATATAATTTTAAAAAAATAAATACATTAATTTTTAAAAAATTCAAATTTTTATTATAAATTTTAGTATGATTATAAAAATAAAAAATAAATATTTTTAAATTAATTATGAAAAATATTCTGTACTTAAAAAAAATTCAATTAAAATTCAATTATATGTATTTTTATATATTCTATCAATATCTGTGTACATGATATATAGGTGTTATATGTAATATAATTAAAATAGAAAAGTTGTCTGAGATTTATTTTGAAGTGAACATAATTGGACTGCGTGTGTCAGAGTGCAGTAAGTGCAGGTACTGTTACTTCTACATTGTCATTATCAACTCTCAGAATATATAGATTTTATACTCTCAATAATTCTCATTATGTCCACTCTTTCTGCCAAAAATCTGAACCATTATTCTACTCATAATCGATCACTAAATTCAGATGACGGATGCAAAGAACATATTCTCCAAAATATTTTTTTTTGTTTTAATTAGTGATTGAATTTGGATTGATTTTAAAAAAATGAATTGTTTAAATTAACATAAATAAAATGTAAAAAAAATATATTGGAAATTTTATGAATGTATAATGCGTGTACATAATTGAATGTTTTTCTAATATAATTAATAATGTTTTATTTTTAAACATAATAATTATGTATACTTTCATAATTATCTAGTTCTCACATCACCAAGTTTTATGCAAAAAAAAAGTTAAGAATATATTAATTTTTTCATCATAATTAATGTGGTTTTTCTAGTTTTGCTAGCTTTTCTTAGTATATCTCCATATACAAGCAAGATCAACACTTACAAATTAATTTTTATATACAATTAATTTTTGTATATAATAAATCAGTGAAAACAAACATAGCGTTCATATTTACATGCAGTCTGATCAATAGCTTTTTTATCATAATTTTGTTTCAATCTATATTTTTTCAGTATAAACTCTACAAATATAGATTCCTGAAATTAAATTAAAATTTGTATATAAATATTCTTTCAGTTGAAATTTAATAACTGTATAAATTATATTATAATACTAATATAGAATTATTAAATAAAAATTAATTTTAAAGATAAAAAATAATTAATTATTATAATAAAATTATTTTTTGAATTTAATAATTATTAAAAAAATTATTAGTTTTTAATTTAATAGCTTTTTGACTTGGAGTGGGAAAGTTCACTTAATAGCTTTCAGAAGAAATAAATTCTCCATGGATTTGACATGCCACCTTCACATCAACCTGCCACCAAGACACAGTTTTTTCACCAAATATAACACTGATGGGAACACTTATGCCTTCTTTATTATATTTTTCTTGGAATTCTCATGAAGACCACAGGTTTATGCAGAGAAATTATGTGTGATTTTTGAAAACATGAACTTTGAAAACACAATCCTCTTTTCTGATGAGTTCAAATACACAAACGTCTCCAGATTGCAATTCAGTCTCACGTAAAAACAAGTACCAGCCAGTAGAGAACCTGTGATGTGAAAAATAGCTGCTATTATTAGCTATCAACTTCACTTTCCACCCTCTTTCTCCAAGCTCCAGCATCGCATACCTCTCCTTCTCCCCAATAAGGCCTCTCAAATCTGGAACGCTCTGCATAATATATTTTCATTGCAAAGACTTTAAATGCCGAAGAGCTGAACAACACAACTAATGATCTATGTAGCACATATACTGATACGCACACAACTAATGAACTAAGCACAGATACTGATACGCATACAACTAATGATTTATATAACACAGATACTAATACGACATTGACGTAAACTAATGATTTATATAGCACAGATACTAATACGACATTGACGTAGAAATAGTATGTTTCATGTTAAATCTAAGTACCAGCCGATATGTTGCTGTATGAGAAGGTCTTATGAAA
The DNA here is from genome assembly GCF_051622355.1 of Phaseolus vulgaris. Taxonomy (NCBI): domain Eukaryota; kingdom Viridiplantae; phylum Streptophyta; class Magnoliopsida; order Fabales; family Fabaceae; genus Phaseolus; species Phaseolus vulgaris. Next base: position 1,731,165 of record NC_143504.1, read on the forward strand.
ACTGTGAAAAAGGGATTGCATGAGACGAAGTTGCATGCTACTTCCCTTGCTCTAGATTGCGTAGGCCTGTTCAAAGATGAAGTTCTTTCACCACACTTCTCACCTGTGTATTCAAAGATTCTATTAAAAAATAAACTTTAAATCTAATTTAATTTTATTAAATTGGAAGGAAGATTTGTACGCAATTGTGCTTGAAACGGAAGTCTAAATTATGAAAATTAGACTCTAAATAACTTTGATATCATATTAAGAATAATATAACTTCAGAAAATTGTTTTATATAGTATGAAATGTAGTTATCTTTAATCAAATAACGAATCTCGAATCTCTTTATGATAAACAAATTCATTTTGCAAGTTTGTTATTATGGATAGTTCCTACAAAAGATAGGACTAATGACGTATACAATTCTTGAATTTTTATGTAGATGTTACATAGTTGGTTCTCATCATTTGGAGACTACGGGTATAATAAGAGCATCCATCAACAAAAGGATCGTCTTTAATATGATCATCTTGTAATCCATCAACAAAAGGATCGTCTTTAAGATGATCGAAGGATCGTCTTAAAAGGATCGTCTTTAAGATGATCATCTTGTGGCTATTGAGAACGAATCAAATCAGGATTCTATTTCTTATTAAAATTCTATTTCTAAGAATGTTTTCTATCTCGGTTCCGGAGAAAAATATATCATTCAAAATCAGAGTTTCTCAAAAAGTTAAAGTTAAAGGATTAATAATTTATACATACACGATGATAGTAATAAAAAAGAAAAAAGAACTCATCTTTCTTTTATCACTTAGAAGATGAAAGTTTCTTACAGGATTTTGAATGAGAGAAAAAAAAGTGAGAAATTGGATCTACAACAAAAGTCTCAACCAGTCATTAACATGTTTAGTGAAGCATCTTAAACCCTCACAACTACTAAATGTCATGAACATAAAATTCTGATGATCCATATGATACACAAAAAATGTAAACATGAATGGTAGCAATAAACAATGAATCCTTACCCCTTATTTGTTCATCCTTCACATCTTGTCCTTCATCCAAAACCATGTCGGATTCCTCCTCGGTTTTAACAAGGTTGTCGTTTTCATCTCCATTGCCACAAGGATAGTCTATTTCTAGTGCACTCTGGTCAAGTATGATTACATGAATCTGGGAAGTTCCTTCATATTTAAAGAAAATAAAATGTCCTTGATCTAGGGAATAATGTTCCACAAATTCTTTCCAACCCTTTTCCAGCCAAATCTCACCCTTGTCTTCTGCCCAATTCACTTTCCATTCTGTTCCATCTGGAGGCTTCATGAACAAGGGATTTGGCAAGCCACTTCCATATTTGCAACTGAATTTGTTGGGTATTTTCTGCACAAAAAAACACTGTTGGTTAGTGTGAAATATGCTCATAAATCTCTGTTAGTTGCTTATATCTATATGAATATATCAGTAGCAAATATTTCAATTATCATACACACACATATAGATATAAGCCTAAGAATGCTTACAAGCCTTTCAAGATTAGTTTTAAGAATAACTTTGAAGAAGTTGATTGGCAGAGAAGCCATGCTTGCAGTTTGAATATAGAAGCTGATAAAATGAAATTTCTGGTGAGAAAGCAAGTGAAACTACCATTGTTGTGACCTTGTATATATATATAAAGCTACTTGCAGTTTCCTGCTGAATTGTCATGATTAGCCCTCAGATCAGAACAAATTTTTGTGAGTCAGATTATCTTTATTCACTTAAATTTCTGACTTTCAAAGTTCCCATATATTTTCCCTTGGGATTTTCTTTCTCAATGTGTCACTTGCTTGATTAAATTGATTCTTAGGAAATGCATAAATCTCTAATATATTTTTAATGAATAAAAAAACATTATTAATTTCAGTATTAAGAAAAAAAATTAAATCTAACTCAATTTTATTAAACTGATGATTCATATTGCACCCACTTATATATTATAAAATTTTATATCTTATGAAATGTTAACATCTTTAGTCAAAATGGTATCTCCAGCACACCTCTCACGTCAAAAACATGTCACGTATGACTACATGTGTATTGTATATGTAATTCGATAATTGGTAACTTGATAAGTCCAACAACCTATTGTTATAATAAATTATAAAAATAAATTATTTTAATATTATATTAAAAAGCGAACTTTAATTTTAATTCAATATTTTAAATTATCATAATTCAAAATTTACGTAAACTTATATATTATAAAATATTTTATCTTTAATCGATATTAGATTAACGACTTAAGAGTTTAAGTTTTGGAGTCTTGAGTTTAAGTTTGATATTGAGATTATTATTCATTGGTGAATTTCTATGGTGACTACATAAAATTCTTCAATATTAAAGCAACAGGTTGGGATTTAGGAATAACGAGAGTGGGAATTGTAAAAGCCATGAATTTCCTCAATCTCTCTCTTTTTTCTGCTCCATTCACTATCAATCTTTAATCTTCATAGTCAAATATAAGCCTTCAATTCGGGTCAATCTGCTCGCCATTGAGTTGGGCCAAATTATTCGGCTGTCCTATGGATTTAGGGAGTTTCTTCCTGCATCTCTACATTTTTTTTTCTGCACCCCTAAATTCTTTAAAATACTGAAATTATAGTTTTATATAATTTTGGAATAGGGTTCCGTAAGAAAATGTGTTTCCAGAATAGGAAATCTGGAAGATAAAAAATTCTTCCAGAATATCCTATCCAAAATACATTTTTTTATTTCTGAATTAGTAAATCCAAAATTAATAAAATGTGTTCTGAAAAATATATTCCAGAAATATTTCGAAAAAAACAATCCAAAATTCATATTTAAAAGAGATAAAATAGTCTTCTTTGAAAAATGATGGGGTGGAGGAAGAAATTTGTTAGAGTGCAGAAAGAAACAGCCAGATTTATTAGTTAAGTTGGGCCTCCATTATTGTAAAATATAATCACAATCAAAGCTATTACTTCATACACCCCCATTGAGTGCGAAATATCAAAATTGCCCTTATCGGTTTTTTACTTTAACCCTACTTTTTTCTCCTTTCTCCTTCCCCGCGCGTATATTTCTGAAGACTGATTCCCGGTAACCCAAACTTCACCATTTTAACCAACAAAACAGTAAGAAAAATCACTTTTAATACCTAAAACTGGAATTTTAAAAAAATATGGGGTTGCAGGTAAAAAATGGTGGGGTGCTAAAAACAATATTCTACAGTCAAATGCTTAAGGCAATGTAATAGGTTTAACTCGTTTCAAAATTAAGTTGAAAGATTTTAGATAACCTTTTTATACTATATTTAGAAAAACAATATATATATATAATAAAATTAATTTATATATAAGCCCTCTCATATAATTTTTTTCAATTTTTTTATTTTTAAGTTGTGCATGAAGTACTTTAACTTATAAACAAATTTAATTTATTTTTTTTATAAATTTTTATAGGAAAAACTCTTCTTACTCCTAATCTCACGAAGGTTGAATTGATCAATCAATTTTTATCAGCATTGTAGTATGATGATGAAATTATTTTTGTTAATTATTTTGCATTTGAACATAAAAAGTAATTTAGATTTGAATATAAAAGTAATTTAGATTTGAATAAAGAATATATAGAAGCAAATAATATAACCCTGGGAAATTGTTACAGAGAGAAGAGAGTGTGGAAGAAAGAAAGAAAGAGATGGAAGTTGAAGGATCATCGAAGAAGATGATAGCGACGCAGGAGGAGATGGTGGAGGCTAGGGTTCCCTTGTCGTATCGCGATCAGTGCGCGCATTTGCTCATCCCTCTCAACAAGTGCAGGCAAGCCGAGTTTTACCTCCCATGGAAGTGCGAGAACGAGCGCCACTCCTACGAGAAGTGCGAGTACGAGCTCGTCATGGAGAGAATGCTTCAGATGCAGAAGATCCGTCAGGAACACCAAAAGTCCGACGCCACACAACCGCTAATCCTCGTCCCCAAACCCGCCAATGCCTGATTCCTTTTCCTCTTCCTCTCGCTGTAAGTTTTTTTCCAATTTGCATCGTCTGCGCCTTTTTCTTCTTGTCAATTTCTCGCCACGTAGCTGATCGGCCTCTAGGATTGGTGGATTCGCGGTTCTTAATTGTTCCGCGGTGTCCGATTCACGTTCTTGTACCGATTAGATTGCTAATTAGGATTATTAGGGCTGCTGCTCAGTTTGCGCCTCTATTATGGAATTAATCCCTTTTCCCGGTCTGTGGTGGAGTTCTTTTGATTGTACTATTATGTTATCACTTTGTGTAGTGTTTTGGGTTCACGTGACTTGATTGTGTTTTGGCTGAAAAATCGCTCCTGATACTATTCCATGTTGCAAATGGTGATGATTTGCTCCTGATAACCAACCTTGATTTTTAGGAGCAGTATTGAAGACTGTTGGTTTGGGGTAGTGTGCAATGTATCGTTGAACCCAATGCTGGTTGATGGGGAGTAGTTGTAGGACTAAGGATTGTAACCTTGAGCTTTATGTTGGTACTGGATATAGTACTAATATGGTTAATTTGGCTGGCTTTGTGTGTGGTAATCAAAATATTATTCTGTCTTTGTTTCGAAAGTAAACATCAATATTCGAGAGTTTGTAAGATACGAAAGAGGTGCTTGTTGAAATCAATATGAATGAATCTGCGAAAGAGTATGGTTATATATTAAGTGTAATGGGAACCTCTTAGATTATAAACTCTGGTTTTTCAGTTCCGTCTGCTTTTCACTCTTCTGGCTTCCTCGTGACTCTTTTGCTCTTTTTCTGTATGTTCCTATGAGCAGTGAGCATGGTTGGGATTTCAAATCCATAACCATTAATTGTAAAAAATTATTTTGGATTTTTTAAACTACTTTAAATTTAGTTTTGGTTTTAAGTCGTAATTTGAGCTCCTAGTCGAGCTCACAATGAGTAGTTGATGATGAGCCAACGGCATTTTGGTTGTGGTCATGTAGACGATGACGAGCTAACGCCACCCTGGCCAAGGCTAATTAAACAGTGTCTTGACCAAATGATGATGTATTATGATGGTCATTGATTTTGGATTTTTTAAAATCCAAGAAAATATCCTATTAATTGAATTGGATTTATAATCCATCCATTAAAATGGATTCAAAATGGTTTTGTTTGGAGTGGGTATGGATTGATTTGGATTTCTTGCATAGCCTTTTTCTTGTGGATTTTGCTTCTGTGAAGCACGGACTTCCTCGTGTCCCTCCCAACACGACATGGAAGCAGTGTCGGCCACAATTTCATAATGTGCCGTCTACACATCACTCTGCTTTACCAACCCTCTCTCCTTTTCCTTCTCAGTTTTGTTGTGTGAACCACGAGTGAGTGACGACGGGTTTTCTTCAGTTGATATGGCTGCTGGTCGACCTCTTCCAAGCCAAATGACGAGGTATAGCTTCTAAGTAAAGCCAAACGACGTGGTATAGCGACTAAGTATAGTTGTGGAGGAGGGAGATGCTGATGAAAATGCATGGTGCAGGTGACAGGCCAAACGGTCATAACGCGTTGCACACCGAAGCGGCATGCTAACAAGGATTGGATGCAACTTTTCTTTTTGAAACGGAAAAAACAAACTCGTTTTAACTTTTTTTATTTCAACCTTTCTTTCAAACAGTATTTTTTGGATGTCTTTCAGATACAGTAATTCTATATTAACATTATTTTCTCACATTTACGAAGAAAAGAAAGAGAAAGGTGAAATAAAAATGACTGAAGTGTAAAAAGATATTGTACGCAAAATTAGAAAAAAAAAGGTACTGTGAAAATAGTATTTTTAGAACAAATTAAGCTTAATTTTTTTAATGTTTTTATATGTGCGTGTGTTTTTTTTATGTATATGCTGTTTCCCTGTAGTTTATGTTTTTTTTAGTTTGCCATGTGATGTCCGAATCCGTGCAACATAGTTTTGCTTTGATTATTAACTATTTTCTTCGAGACACAGTAAGAGGCTGTGCTTTCTTAGGCCTACGATGCTCGAAATCAACTTCTAATTTAAGTGATGGAGGAAACAAACAATTTTTGTAAAGATAAATAAATAATCTGAAGCAAAATTTATGAATAGGTGAGTTTAGCATGCAGTATCTGTAATTCTGTTGGTATATTCTCCAAGCTGGATGTGTGGTGATATTTATATTATGCGTTTCTGATTAGACTCTGGTTTGCCAAGTGGAAATGATCAATGATGTATAACTGTTCTGCATTATTATAAGTAATAACAAAGGGGAATTTTTTCCTAGTAGAGTAGCACTGGCTATATATATATATATATATGTTTCAAGGTCTAAATTTGTAGATTTCATTTCCACCTTCATAGTTTTTACATAATCTGTTGGTCTTCTTAACCCTCCCCTGGCTGGCCACACTCACACACAAATCTCTATTTACTTTATTGAGTTTCTAAATATTTTTTTGGTTCGTGTATTTTGACAGGAACCATTGCTTGGGACTGATGTTATTTCATGTTTTGCTATTGTATGGATCAAAGTTACCTTGGAATGTTTGTCCAAAGACTACTTCAGACTTTTTTATACTTTTTTAGCTATTTCTTCTGTCATGGACCCATGTTTCTGCTTGGAAGGAATAAAATTTGTTGTTAACATTTCATAGACATACTAACTGATTGGTTTCACCCACATCTTGTCCATGCCCCTTGATCATTTTCAATAGCTTACTATTTTTAGATATTTAGTTGCCAGATTGAGATGTGATTCCAAAAGACCTGGCTGGTGATATAATCTAACAATGTAATTAGGCATTTGAATGAGGTTTGAGGTAACACTGTCTACATCAGTTTTGAGATGGTATCATTCAATATAGAATTCTGAAAGACGATGATTTACTATAAAGGAATAAAGGGGTTTTAAGTTGCAAATTCGCAATGGTGAAGTAATAATAGTACAATTTCATGAAACCAATTTCAATGACAATGTCTGGGAAGAGAAATAAAATAAATTCATTCTTTTGATTGCATTTTCAAACCCTTGGTTGAAGTTTGACCAGTGAATACTCCTGAGGTTTATGAATATCCGCATCCAGTTCATTTCAGTGTACAAAAATGTCTGACCAATCTCAGAAGTTAGAGGATTTTATGGTTTTTGAAATTTTCATCCTCTTATGAGTCTTGACTTTAGCTTTTAAAATTACGAAGCTTCTTTTAGATTGTAATAAGAATGATACTTTTCTACCCTGATTGGTTGAATTCGTCCAGATTGGGTTAAAAGGAGTACAATCTTTGTCAAAAAATTCAATAATGTTTTCTGGATGCCCAAAATGTCTTCATCTTAACTTCTGTAACCATAGTTTAGCAGAAACATTATTTTCAAGTGAGTGTTGATGGAAATTTTGCAAATGTACTTTTTAAAACCCCTCTAGCAAAAGAAATTGTACATCAGTTTCTTTTAAATTTTATAAGTAAACAGAAGCAAAGGAATTCTATTCCAGGACTTTGAGTTGAAGTAGGGCCACTGCAGCATTACCTAAAGGAATTGGCACTGCTATTCGATGTGCCAATTATCTCTATTTGCTCACAAATTGTGTACAATTGTAGCAACTTTTATGCAACCTTTTCTGCACAACAGGTGCCAACTTAAAGGAACCATGGACCTTTACACAGTTGCCTACCATCTTGGGCTTGGACCATCTTTTAACACTCTTTTCCAAAAACACTTTTATCATATAACTTTTTTACAACTTGGAATTAACTTAGGTATAAGATAACATGTAGAAATTTTATTATATAACTTTTCCAAAAAAATTCTTAAGTTTTATTTTTAATTTCTACGTAAATTAGTTCTGACTAACCAAGAAGTCAATTTTTTTTCATATTTTTTCTTTTCTAGAAACATTTTACTAAAAATCATCCAAACAGACCCGTAGTTACAACACATCTAGAACAGAAAATAAATAAATAAAAGGTGTTGACTATTTGATGAATTAGAAAATACATAAAATATATTTTGTCTCTTTAAAATAATTAGAGCTCGGTCTTGGTTCTTTTAAAAAAATTGTCTGTTTTTTAATCTTCTAATTTTGAAATTTCGTACTCTAAGCGATTGAAAAGCATAAAGTGAGTGAAAAAAATGTTTAGAAAAATATAAAAATACATTTTAAAATTAGAGGAACTAGAATAAAAAAAAAGATAAATTGGAATTTAAATATTTTGCTGAAAAAATGCTTTGGTCCCAAAAAAAAAACTTGTTATATTTTTGTTCACTTGTCCCTTAAAGCTAGCTAGAATAAGTGGAATGTATACCGTGATGGACCTACTTGGAATGATTGTGGACAATTGCACCTCCTATTATTCCAAAATTGTACGAAAATAAGTCAAAAATATTTATTAGTGTATCCCTAAATGTATACATTAACTTATTATTGAACGAGGGACTCTTATATTAATATAAAGTGTGTAGAATCTTATAATATATTGTAATATTGTTTAAGGTATGATATATAAAATTCCTAAAATATTAAATAAACTTAAAAAAGTTATATTATTTTCATCTCTCTTAACTTTAAATATATTTTGTTAGGGTTCTCTAAACTTTAAACATATTTTGTAGATTTCTTTAAAACTTAAACTTGTTTTTAGTCCTTATTATGAATGAAAAAAATTATGTTAATGATGGTTTTAATATGGTGTTAATTATATATCTAACAAAATTATTTTTAATCATAAAGTTACCTGTTAAAGTCGTCATTCATATCATTTTTTTTTTATCTTTCTCACTAACAAAATCTAAAATACATGTTTAACTTGTAGAGAGACAAAAATAACTTGAATTTTTTAATGACATATTTAACATATTTGAAATTTTCCCAGAACACAAAACCACACTATTCCCTATTATTTATTGTTTACTAAATAATTTTTCTCATATTGGCTCGTGTGTTGAATAAAAGTGAATAGAAAATTTAGAGTTTTAAAAGTTATGTTTGGTGTGAAGGGAATGAATAATGATTGAAGAAGAGGTACCTACCACCTTGACTTTACATTCTCAAGGCATTGAATTTGGATTAGGTTAAAACCAAAACTTTGAATTTAATCAATTTATTGTCGTGTCTCTCTGTGCTTTTTAACCAAAAACACCTTCTCCCATGTACAAAACTTTATCAAATACCCAACTTTTGACATCTTTTGCCTTCAAAATAAACCCTTTACATAAAAAAATGTTATATATACCTTTTATATATATATATGATTGTTTAGAGTGCTTTGCAATACAGTGAAGATGCATGCATATGCATGCGTGTGACATAACTTTTTTTATCATTTACTTTATTAGTAAAAATAAATAAATAAATATGAATTATTTAAGAATGATTCAACACTTACACTTGTACAAAGTAGAAAAATAAAATAAAAAAATTACACATCCCTATTTAACTCAAGCAAACAAAAAAATAACATGCTATACTCCAAGAATATTATACCAACACAACCAAATAAACTCACACGTGACAAAAGCTAAAGGGCATAAACATAACTAATATCCAAAATATAAACAATTACCAAAAACAAGACTTTCTAGAGATCCTTTACAAAAATCCACACAATATTCATCACAAACACACTCAAATCTCAAATTACTTTACTCTTAAACCCTAAACTTTAAACCCTAATCCAACTTCAAAGGTCTGCTGTAAAAAACGTCTTCTTATTAAACGTACAAACACACGCTCAAATCTTAAATTTCTTGACTCATAAACCTTAAACTTTAAACTCTCAACTCTAACTTCAAAAGTCCGTTGTAAGAAAACATAGCGTACAAAACACACAATGTGTGACTTTTTTTTTTATCAACAATAAATAAATAAAATAAAATGAGACACTTCGAAGATGTTCTAACCCTTATACAAAAAATCAAAAATAAGTTTTCTAACACCTACCAACCAATGATCCAACAAACACTACAGTACAAACCAAAATAATAAACCAGCTCAAGATATAGAAATCTAACATACAATTACCTCAACCCACCAAAGAGATCACACCATCACTATATAACATAACATTGATGTGAAGTTGGATGGTATTGTTAGGAGTATTGTTATTTATTTAGTAGAATTTAAAAAAGGGTTATACAGTAAAATATTTGCATACATATATATAGTATATATATAGTATGTGCGATTTGACGTGAAGAGTGTTTATGATCTAACTAAACTTATTTAACTAAACTTATATTCCTTATAATAATGTGAAGCCACACACACCAAAGTGACACGTGACAATTGCATGCAATAATTGTAATTAGCAAGTCAAAGAATGCAGTTTAATCCATAATCTTGACTAATTATTATGATAATGAGAGAATGATACACACATGAACATCAACATGAACACCAAGAAGTCAATGAAAGCACTTTATTGGGTAAAGTAAAGTAATAGCAGCACACATTCTTGTGCAATCCAGTGAATATGTGATGACTAATTTGTCTCCATCTTCAACCTTTTGCTTTTCTTTAATCCTTCAACATTTTCAGAATTAGGTTTTCTTTTGTTTTCATTCCTTAATTATATGCACGTAATTGACTCTACAAACTTCCAATGCATATATTATTCATTACTTATGACCTAATCATAAGCCCTTGGTGCCATGCATTTTCATTTTGGTAAGTTTCTTGTAATCTTTATATTTATTCAATTGCTTCTCTTCGATGAAAATGGAAAAGTGTTGATTTATTTACTCTATATATTAGCATCATTCTACACTCTACCTTTTCCTGTTTTCTCAATCATGCTGACGCTTCTTGTGTGTCTAAATCACCAACAAAAACCTTCGATATTGCTGCCTTTCATTAATCTTTCTTTCTTTTCATTCTCAAACTATTAATAACCTTCTTTTTTTTCTTATTTTATCATAAATAAAGACAATATTAAACATTAAATATGGATATTTATGTTAAGAAAGAGTGATCTGAATTATTCAGAAAAGGGGATTAAAAAAAAAGTCTTTTACTTTTTTAGCTTAACATTTGGTGAGTTTATAATTTGTTTATATTTATATGAATTTTAAAGTTTGATGTGATGATATAACTAGTTGTGATTAATGATGGTTTTTTTTATTGTTTTTAAAATTTGATCCTGTAAATTAAATTTTTTTAATTATAATATTATTTTCATTTTAGTTTTAAAACTTGTAGAAAAAAACCACCTTAAAATTGAAAAAGAAAAATTTATTACTATAAAAACTTAAATACTCAATTAAAAACATTGATATTAGTAGACAACATAATAATGCCTAAGTGGTTTGTATTATAATGAATTGAACATTTATGACAAGATGAACTCTTCTCTATACACTTTATAAGTATTCTCGATACGAGATCATCTCTCCAACAAAATTATTATGAACATTAAATTTATTTCTCTGTACACTTTCTAATGCAGTATATATTTAATACTAGATTCAAAAGTATTATTAGCTTAAAAAATACTTTGGTGTGTGTTAATTTACGTATTTGGTAAAAAAAATGAGTACATGAAGTTGTGAAATTTGTTAACTTAATTACAATTTTTTTTATCGGTAAAAATAAATAAATAAATATGACTTATTTTAATAGTGATCCAATTTTTATATAAAATAATAAAGGTAACTTAGGTTTGGGAGACATTTGGATTGTAGTGGTGAGTGAGATTTGGTGTCACAGGAATAAGATCATTTTTAAAAGTGGAGTGTTGGATCACTATGAGATCAACTCAGTTGAAGATTTGGTTTTGGATTACTTCTAAATTCTTCTCCACTTGTTTCTCTTATCCTAATAGATGTCTCGATCCTTTGACTTGTCTTTTCTCGATTTAGCTTATTTGTGTTTATGTTAGGTGGACGGGGTTTGGTGTGTGGTTGTTTAGAAGGTGTTGTGTTGTATGGCTGATTTAGTCTTTTGTATATGGGTTGGATTACCCCTAAAGTATATATATATATATATATATATATATATATATATATATATATATATATATATATATATTTTCTTTCTTGTTGATAAAAAAAAGACAAACACACATCTTGTTGGAGATCCCACATCGACTAGAGATTAGAGCCTTTCATACTATATAAGTAGGTGCAAATCTCACCCCATTGAGCCGGTTTTATGGGGTTGAGTTAAGCTTAAAATCCACTCTTTCGTAACACATCTCTCCAAAACTAAACAAAACAAATAGAAAGCATCAATTACATATGCAGTCAACACCAACTAAAATCGCAAAAATATCAAAACTCTACCCGACCATGTTATAAATAACTTTTAATCAAATAGATAGAAACCATTGTGTTTACATGGAAGTGGAGAAAGTTAGAGCATGATATGAATATGGAAATAGCATGTAATATTTTAGAAAAGAAAGTTTTACTAGGTAGGAGGAGAACAGTGTTTTGCAAAACTGTAGACACATATTGAAATCAGAGAAGCGTGTTTTTTACTCTTCAATAATGCAGTTCAAAATAGAAGTGTTTTGTCGCATGTAATTGTGTCTAATGGTCCCTTTATTTCTTTATCAAACACTTTGTCAAAACAAGTGGGCAAACAAAAGTATGGGGTCAAAACAATTTGTCTTTTCCCTAATTCCTAAACCAAAGATCCTACAATGAAAGGACCCTACAATTAATTGTGAAACAGTGTGTTTTATTTAGCAGCATGCCTTGATTTAAGTGTGTTTTAAGGAATTTAGGGTTTGTTAGGTGCCCTTGAATGGAGGAAGGTGCGTGTGGAAAGAATAAGGAAGAAAGTGGGGTTTGTTTTGTTGTTTATATCTTTATTGACAAAATGGTTTCTTTGCCCAAGAATGTCAAACCCAATTTGGGGCGTAGCAGCTTCTGCATTCTGGAACAACAACACGTGCATCCTCTAAACCAATTTCACTTAACTCATTCCATTTCCTTCATCACTTTATCCAAATCCAAATCAAATTTATAATTACGAGGTTGTTTGATTCCTATTCTCAGAACACAACTTTGTCTGAAGTGAAGAAATCATCATCAACCAACACCTTTAGTGTATATGAAGTCAAAATTAACGATTTTAATTCAAAAATTACATTTGGGTCGGGTCGTGAAGAAATTTGGATTTGTAGAAACTCTATTATTTTTAATAGGGGTGCGGTTAATGCGTCTGAAGTCTGCATTTTGATGCAAGTAAATGTTTGGTCTTTGATTTTTACAATATTTAACACTAATTAAGTTTTATTTTTTGGCTGGTGTTTGAAACCTTTGGAATGTATGCGTTTGATTATTTGATGCTCTTTAGTTTTTTACCATGGTTTGTGTTTTTGCTTGATTGATTTGGAGAGTCCTAATAGATGTTGGATTAAGTTTTTCATTGTATATGGATTGTTCACCCTTGAAGTGATTCGTGTTTATATATTTGTTATTGTTCATAAACAAAATTAAAAAATACATTAAAATTTATATGAATAACATACTTTAAAAGACAACTTTAATATTAAATAAAAATAATTTAAATTATGTTATGCACGACTTATTCAATCTCATAATAATTTACATTTATATTTCCACACATAATATATAAATTAAGTAAAAAATTATATTGATATATATATATATATAAAAATAAACAATCTGTACTAAAATCTTAATCCTTAAATAACCTCGCAAACTTATAACTAGCTTTTATGGATTTCGAAATAACACCAAAAGCAAATTCAATAAAAAGTGGAACCTAAAGATGAAGTTACTTAAAATGAAAGAAAGAGCATAGTAGGATCTCAACTAGGCTATTAGACCCTTTGCATATTTATTATAATTCAAACCCTTACTTCTAACAAACACCATAATAGGGTCTTAACAAACACCATAGTATATTTATTATAATTCAAACTCTTACTTCTACTTTGTCCAAAAATTAATTTCATTGAAGACATCACAAATTTAAACATTATTTAGAATCTAACTTAAAATCTATTAATTTTAAATGATGAATTTTTATCTATTTTTTTTTTATTCACTGACTTAAGTATCCGAAATTTTTTTCAAGTAGATCTTCCTCTTTTATCGAAAACGAATTGAAAGTTCGTTCTTCACATCTTTATCGAATTGCACTTCCCAAATTTATAATTTATTTTTCATAGAAACATTCTTTAAATTGAAAAATCTACACTAATAGTTACTCATATTTAAAGAAATTTTAAATTTTCATAAGACAAGTTTCAACATCAAATAACTTAACCATTTGTAATCAATGATTATTCTGATTAAATAACTCACTTTTATACATTAAATTATCAATGATAATAATGAAAAGTTATCGTTCTCATATACACACATTAAAATTCGAATAATATATTTAAATCACGAAACTGGCACAAGTTTTTTACAAAAGTTTTAATTTAAATATCTTGTGAATTTTGAATTGCTATTACTGTAACTAATTTGAATAAGGCGAGAACCGGTTGTATGTTTAACAGAATTACTTTAAAAAGAATATAAATTGAAATTCTAAAATATGTTTAATATATATTATAATTTTAACTATTTAATTTCATTTATAAAATTTTATAATTTCTCAAAAGTTGTTTAAGAATGTCTTTAGTTTTTTACGCTTTTCTCTTGTCGGAAAGTCATAACTTAGAGATTCATAAATTTGTTGACTTTCTTATACCATATGTTCAGAAAAAAAAAAATACTTATAATAAAAATATCATTTTATAATTTTTCAAATTTTTTTACCTTTTTATATATAAAAAAATAATAAAAAATATAAGAAAAAAAATGTTTTTTATACTCTTACGTATATATTACATCACACCTCAGTATAGAAAATATATATGGAGTTTCTCTTCCAATTACAATCTAATTATGTAGGATATTAATAATAAGATTTTATAATTATTAAATTAATTAATTAAGTACAATATCGTCAAATATTACATACAATAATTACATATAATTTGATAATTATTATTTTTTTAATATCATATAAATTTATATTTTAATAAAAATTCACTGTCTTATTTCCTATATTTCTTATTATAATATAGGTCTTAAAATCTGAATCAGATAGATTTCCTTAATTTTATTTTAATTGCATAATATTCTATGAAAAGTAGATATGGAGATTTAGTAATAAGTCAAAAAAAATATTACATCATAGTTTTTGGAATGAAACTTTATATAATGATAACATTTTTTTAATTTGTTTTTGTGCTTTTATTGAGTGAAAGGACTATTATTATCGATTAAAATAATATTTAATTTTTTATTGTAATTTAGTATTTATTATAGTTTGGATTATATGAAAAAAAGAAGAGAGAAGAGGCGACACATGTGCCGAGGCACATTACCGTTTGCCTGCTCACGCCAAAGGTACCGGCGGCCTCGAGGCCAGCCCCTCTCGCTCCTCTTCTTTTTCAATTTGTTTTGATTTTAACATTAGGATTACAGATATTGAGAAAATGATATTGAGGAGAGAGAGAATGGTATTAAATTGAATGGTGTTTGGACTGTTCCATAAGCCATCATTCGATTTGAGCAGGAATTTTGAGCATTCTGTTTGTTTACCTTCTGCCATTTCCATCATTATAACTGACAAACACAGACACAGTGTTTCTTAATTCTCTCTCCCAATCTGCACTTTCTGCCATCTTTTAGAACAATTCCTTCTGATTAGCTGAGAATGCCATTTTGTTTCTTTCTTTTCCCTTCTTATAAACCCTCACTCACCTCCTTCCCTAAATAAATACTCCATTTATCATCATTCAAATCCTTCAATTCTCCCTCCAACTTCATTTTTTCTTTCATATTTTCATTTTTATCATTACCTCAACTTCATCATTACTTTCTTCTCCTCTCATATATTTAATGTTAACTAAGAGAGTATAGTAGATTTGATTGGACCACATCAATTTAAAATATATTTTATATTATATAAATAAATATAAATTTTATTTTATAAGTTAATTTTGTAAAAATTGAATGGTTTAATTAGTGTCACTACTACAAAATTTTTTAATAGAAATTAATTTAAGAGAAAAAAATAATTAGTTATTATAATGATTAAATTATAAATTATTTTAGAAAATAAAAAAATTATTTGTTTTTAAACTAATTTTTATTATTGATAAATATTTTATAAATTGATATCTAATTAGCTACCAAAGTTTTAACTACCAAATATTTAGATTATAATTTGATAGCAAAAACCTGTGTAGCTAATTAGATACCAATTTATAAACTATTTATCATTAATAGAAACTAATTTAGAAACCAATAATTTTTTTAGTCTCTAAAATAGTATCTAATTTTGTCATTATAACAACTAACTATTTTTTATCTCTAAAATTGGTTTTTATTCAATAATTTTCTTATGGTATGCAATTAACATCATTATATAAATTATATTGTCACTGAATTATACATTGTAAGAATTTATGTATCGTTTTTGTTAATATATATAAGTTTTGGTTTAGTTCTCCATTTTTTTAATAACACTTTTTTCATGTGATGACAAATAATTGTTGTTACTTAATATGTCAACCTAACTGAGATGTCAAATTGCATGCACATGAAAACTTTTATAAAAAAATAAATTATACATTATAAGAATTTGTGTTGTTGTGTATTAATAACAAGTGTGTGAAACAATTTAAATTATATTAAGCTTTAATCTATTTAGTGACATGTTTTGAATTGGTTGGTGTAGATATCAAATAACTTGTGGAATTTGAGTTGGTTGGGCTATGTGTAGTTTTAAAATCAATTATGGTTTGAACTTGCCAAATTTGCATTGAATGTTGACTTGAGATGTTTTAAATAAATTAGACTCTGTGTTTTGATAAGTTTAAATGTGTTGTCACGTGTATTCCTTAAGTAATATATATATATATATATATAAACTTTTAATGGTTGTTATTCATAAATATTCACCATAAAAAGATTATTTAAATAATTTTATTGAAATATACAATAAGACATTTATTATTTAGTTACTTTTATTTATTATTAATTTACAAAAAAAATCATTAGATTAATTTAACTCAATAAAAATTACTCAAGGACTTGGATTTGAATTTGGTACGAATATAAAGTTTTTTTTTTCCTTTAAAGAATTCAAATTTTTTTATATTGTTCTACATGCATAATATTATACAAGTTTATTCATGTGTAATCTGATTAGAACAGGTTAATCTTGATTAGTCAAGCTTTATAATGATATATTTAGTTTCTGGATCAAGATTTCTCGAAGTAAATTTTTTATTTTTTATTTTTTATTTTTTTAAAATAAAAGCTTCTTTAATTTTTTCTGTATTGGGGTGGAAACTTTGAAGAAATAAATGACATTAAATAAGAAAATTTAACTAGATTCATTACTGGTTGATTGAGATGAGTTGTTAACTTTGATGTCCATGGATGAATTGGTGTGAAATTGAATGTATTCCGTTTTTTATGATTTTGTTGAATTAAAAGTGTACATTCAAACCCTTTGACTTAGATGATAAATTTGAATTTTATATATCATAGTTATGTTAATGAGAAGAATGTTTGCAATGTGATTTTATTGTTGATATTGAATTATATAATGATGGAATTGAGAAAATTGTTTCGTGTGAATGTTTTTAATGATGATGTATAACTAAA
Source organism: Phaseolus vulgaris (assembly GCF_051622355.1). Taxonomy (NCBI): domain Eukaryota; kingdom Viridiplantae; phylum Streptophyta; class Magnoliopsida; order Fabales; family Fabaceae; genus Phaseolus; species Phaseolus vulgaris. The sequence continues at coordinate 1,748,771 of NC_143504.1, forward strand.
AGTTATATTGAATTTTGCACGTTAGTTTAATGTTATGATAAAACATTATTGATAAAGCATTCATCGTTAATAATTGGTTCATACTTAGTGAAAGAGAAAAATGAACTTTAATTATCTCAAAAAGTAATTTTGTTTATTTATATTTTTTCTTTTTATTTAGTTTCGTAGTTTTCTTTACAAATTTCATATAAATCAATTTTTTTAAAGTTGTGTTCAATCATGTTTTCACCCTTATGATATCATATCCCATTATTAATTCTTAAGTTTGAAAATTTCGATGATCATTAATGTTATTAATATTATTTCTTTGATATACTAAGAAAGTCATAATAGCATAATGTATATCTTTGATATTATCAATATTGTAAAAGGTAAATGAACTTCAAAAACTTTAAATAATATATACTTTTTTAAATGCTAACGAATTAAGGTTTAAATGTAAATTGCAAAATATATTAATACTTTGTTATATGGACTATTATGCACATATGTCTATTGTCGATAAATAACCCTTGAACAAGTTGTTTAAAGAGGTCAGAAAAAGAATAATCAAAATATATAGAGAATGAATTAGTAAGAATTAAAGCTCTAATGTAAACATTATGATTAACTTTTCAAAATATGACGTGCTCTTTAGATTAAATGAAACATGACTATGAAAATGTTGTTATATTTTTTAAGTGTTGTGAATGAGAAATTAAATATATACATGATTAATTAAATTTATGTTAGATATACTCATCATATGTTTGGTGTTATATACAAATTATTTTGAATAGTATGTGATATAAAAATAAATAATACCAATAATGGAGTAGAATTTTCATAAATTATAAGAAAATAAAAAAGTTTATATTTATATTTTGATTATACTGCAAGAAAATCATGAAATAGAAATCAATTTTTAGAGACCAAAATAATTAGTTACAATAGAAACTAAAATAGAGACCATTTTAGAAACTAAAAAAAAATTATTTCTAAATTAGTTTCTATTATTTTCTATTATTGTTAAATAGCTTCTAAATTGATATCTAATTAGCAACTAAGATTTTAACTACCAATTATTTAGTTTCTAAATTTGGTAGAAAAAACCTTGGTTGCTAATTAGATACCAATTTAGAAACTATTTAACAATAATAGAAAATAATAGAAACTAATTTAGAAACCAAATTTCTTTTTAGTTTCTAAAATGGTCTCTAATTTAGTTACTAGTGCAACTAATTATTTTGGTTTCTACAAATTAGTTTCTATTTCATGATTTTCTTGTAGTGCATATATAACGCTATATTGTTAAATAATAATAAATATCATAATCAAATAATTAGAGTAGACACACAGATAATATTAATAATAAAATTAGTAAATATTGATAAAAGAATGAGAAAGCCAAAAGTAATTATTGTAAAAATAATGTATTTTATATTTTAAACTAAACAAATATTTAAATATATTTTATTGGCTATTTTTCTAATAAAAAATTTATACTTTTACTTTATTTTTTTCTTTTTTTATCCCACTTTCAGACTTTGTTTGTTTGGATAAGGATGAAAATGATAGATTTAAGGAGGAAAAAAAGAGTTGACATTAAAGTTGTTTGAATTAAAAGTAAGAAAATATATTTGAGTGAAAAGATTATAGATGAGTTGGTAGTATAACATCTTTTATATTGGTATATTTTTAAAATAATTTATAAAATAAAACTGTAAAAATAATTTAAAATTATTTTAGAGTAATTTCAAATCATTTTAGAATAATTTAATTTGTTAAATATATTTTTTACTTTAATTTACTTATAAAAATGTAATTATTAAATGATAATCGATTATATTTTTAAAATATACGGTATTTCGTTACAAATATCTTCATACATAGATGAAAAGTTTAACTTATAATAATTTTGTCATTTTTCATATTTGTTTAACTTTCAAAATCTTAAAATTTGTATTTTCTTCGCTTTTTTGTATCCTTTCCAACTTTCTCCGTCTAGAAAGAAATAGAAACATAGACTAAAATTTTTCATGAAAATAAAAATATTTAAAATGACTACAATTTCTTATTTTTATTAAAAATATTTTTGACATATTCAGTTTTATATAGAAACCTTTTGCATATTTCTCAGTCCTAACCAACGGATAATTATTCAATTTAATACTAAGATAATTATTCAATTTAATACTAAGATAAATCTTACTATGTGAACTTTAAGCTTAACTCAATTCTATAAAACCGGCTCATTAGATTGAGGTTTGCACCGCTTATATACTATAAAAGACTATAATCTCTAGTCGGATCTTTAACCCACCTCTCACGATAGCGGGTGGCCTGATAAACTCAACAAATACTTACTATAATAAACTCGAAATGACTCTATTATATTTTGTAACAGTAAACCTCGGTGATTAGAGTGTTTAATAGTATAATACATTATGCTAAATTCAATAAACAAATACATAATATTTTTGCATTCTTATTTGATTTAACACACTTATATTATTTTTATATTGTATATTTTATTACATGACTTCGTATAACTAAAATTTGTTTTTTAACCTAGACTAAAATATCATGAAAATAATGTATCTCTGTTTATTTTAGAAAAGTCTGGTATTTTATTACAGTAAGGCTTCATTTTAAATTTTAATTGGAATAAAAAAACACTCTTTTAATATAAAAATAAATATTTATAAATATATGTTTAAATTGATTAACTTGTTATTATAACTAAATATAATTTAAAACAAATATAAATACATTGTAAGAAAAATAAAAGTAAAATTATAAATAAAATAAAGAATATAAGTGTTATTTTATAATATACGAAATATGAATGCATATATATTTTAAAATTGGAAAAAATATAAATGTCATTAAAAAAGATAAGGAAGATAGATGCATTTTTTTATTCAAATAAATCATTTAAATTTTATTTACAAAAAAAAACTTTTTATTTTACAACTTTATTTTTCTATTTTGACAACTTTTAGCTACATTTTAGGTAATATAATTTTTTAAGTAAAGTTAGAGAAATGAATGATACTTTATTAAAAACACAAAGGAGATAAATATAATTTGATCGGAAACATAAAGAAAATGTATATCTTTTAAAAGTTATAAGATATATAGTTTTTATTTTACTAAAAAAATACAATAAAAGTGAATATTTATTTAAAAACGAGAGGAAGTAGGAGTATAATTTAATATACGCTTATTCTTTTATAAGTATACAATTACTTAATTAACACAGATAAAAATTATTAAAATTTATAAGAATAAGAATAGTAAATCAACAAAAACTTGATTAATAATAATGATATACTAATAACAAGGATGATTGACTAATTTGCTATGTAACAGAAACATTGACACGGACACCGATATGACATGGACATGGATACGGGGAACACAAATTTATATATTATATAATTATGAATTATATAAATTGACAATAAAGATTTATGTGCACAAGTATGTTCTAAATTATTTTTTGGGACAGAAAGATGTTTTTCATGATTGATTCACAAAGATTTATTTCTTATTTTTATAATCATAATAACAATTTATACAATAAAATTTGATTTTTTAGAACATTAATGTATTTTTCCTCTTTAAAATTGTGTTAGAACCATACTAGAATTGTCAAAAATCTAATAAATATTTTTTTAATTAAACACTTCACGAATACATGTCCTACATGTGTCATACAAGTGTCGATGTCCAATACAAATATCGAACACCAACACGCCATTTAAGAGAAGTGTACAATCTTCATAACTAATTTATTTATTTTACATATATAACAAAATTTTAACTATTAATATCTGAATAAGTGTAAAAGAAATAGTGTGAATATTTAATAAGTTTTATAATTAAAGAATAATAATTAAAATATTATTGGAAATGATAGAATATAAATATTGAGAATATATAGTAAAGAGAGTTGATTGATTGATTTTGATGGCACATCCCAGCTGTGTAGATTGACAATAGTTCAGAGTTGAAATTCCACATACGGAATTCATCACGTTGACGTAAAGATCCTTCCAACAATCCCAGCCGTTGATTTCAGTGGGCTAATTTCGAGGTTGCACGGATCTGATTTATTTTTGTGTCTACTTGGGATGGCAAATTTGGTACGCATCTCATCAGATCACACATTTCTTTGCCTTTTCTTCTAATTATTTCTTTTATCTTCAACTTTCCCCAACATTAATCACTTCCCAAACCCTAATCCTTTTGCATCTGTCTTTCTTTGACTTTCTTTTTATGTTTTTTTTTTATTGACATGAAAGATATTCCCCACCACCTTAACAGAAATGTCTAGTCAATAATTCATAATCCCATCAAAAAAATTTCACCTCTTTTAGCATAACCATAATGTCAAAGACATTCTGCATAATTTTCTATATTTTTTTTTGTTTGTTTTAATGGCAAGGTTTTCTTCTGATTCAAATGAAAAATATGATTTTTATTTTATTTAATTTAATCCTCTGACTCTTCTTGCTCCCAAGCATGTGGAGTCTTAAAAAAAACATGCTTTGACGTTGAAAAACAGACATCTTTCGAATGATTTGAGACAAGAAAACAAACATATGCATAACATGCTTATGTTCATCTCCAAAAGCATGTAAAAAGTTGTCATGCAGAATATGCAGTTGTTTGAAGTTTGGATAAATAGTTGAGAATTTGACAGCAAAATGAGAAGATTTTGAGGATAAAAAGTGGAATAATATGAATTATTAATATGTGTACTATTTCCCATGCACGTCCAAATGGAATTGCAGGAAGTTTATTGCTTGGCACACAGGTAACCTAAGTTGGATTAAGCAGTGTGGGGCCTGCATGAAGGGTAAAATGGTGTTTGAAAGAGAAGAGTGAGGGCAGATGTGTGAAGTTGTGTTGTGCAATAATGATGTTGCATTCACACAATGTTGATTCAGAGAAAGGATAGTATAATATAATAGGTATAATAGTGATAATAATAACTGAAAAGAAGAAAAGTATTTTCATGGGGTCTTACACAGTGATCATGACGACGTTGGCGTATGTAGCAGTGGTCATATTCTAATGAGTAAGTCTTTGGAGAGAGAGAGAAAGGAAAAGTGGTGAGAGAGAGAGAGAGAGAGAAACAAAGGTCAAAGTGAGGCAGTTGAGTAATGGTAACACCGTGGATAGTACCCATTATATTGGCAATTGCATAGGTGTAATCATTTCGTGGAAGGTCAGTGCAAACAAGATCAGAAGCCTCCTCGTGATTTTTATCTGAGAAAAAGTGTTTTGAGTTTTCTGCTTTTTGGGGATTTCAGTTTGTAGTAGTTTCTGTTCCTTTTTTTTTTTATGGTTTATTTTGATTTCTCGTTGGCAACTTAAAGGTACAGCAACCACCGTATATATCAGGTATTATCAGTGTATGTGTGTGTGACTCCTAAGGAATTTGCAGAGCCCTTACACATGTCTTCTTTGTCTTTTCATTTTCTCTCGTGATATTCCTCTTCTCTCTCTCTTTTGCCCCCCTCTGGTTTCTGTTTGCGTGGGGAGCAAAAAGCTTATTTTTTTCTCCTTCTCTCTCTCTGATATATATAAGACAGAGAGGAGGAAACCACACTTCTTGTGGGCAAGTCGTAACCTTTTGGTGCCCTTTTGGTGTTGAGGAAGAACAACACAAGAAAGTGAAGGTCTTTTGTACTCTACTACCGAGTGTTTGGATAAAGATCAAAGTGAACAACATAACATGGGTAGTTGTGGAAGAGAAGGAGCTGTGAGGCAATATATAAGGTCAAAGGTTCCTCGCTTAAGGTGGACTCCCGAGCTGCACCGTTGCTTTGTTCACGCCATTGAGAGCCTTGGAGGTCATCAAAGTAAGTGGACTTTTTCTGTTTTCTAGATTCAGGATTCAGGATCCGTTTTCCCTTGCTGTTATAGATTTCTGATAACTTTTTGGTTAACTTTTCAGAGGCTACTCCGAAGCTTGTTCTTCAGTTGATGGATGTTAAAGGGCTCACAATTTCACACGTCAAGAGTCATCTTCAGGTGAGGAACGTTAGAACTATTGTGGTGATGCATGGTTATGTTTCATTAGGGTATTGTTTATTGATATTGGGTTTGTCTCTTTGTACAAACCAGATGTACAGAAGCATGAGGGGCGACTTGGGTAGACAAGGTACCGAACCTTCTTTACTGCAAAGCAAATGAACAAGGATAGAGTGTTCTTAATCTTTATAGTTCCTGATGACGATCATGCCATACGTGGGAACTATAGACCATGCTTTGTGCATTGAATGCTGATTGTTGTTTCTTCTCTTGGTACATATTTGAAGTTAAAAAACATAGCCTATGAACTCGCACTTATACACAAGTTGGGAAATTTGCAACTGAGTTGCACATTTATTAGTCTCTTCTTTGCCATAACAGTGTAGGGAGAATAAGAACACAATGTCCTTTTAAATCTTCCTCTAATGGCATTTTGATGAAATCCACAAAACTTTTTCTTTCTGCATTCTTCATACACAACAAAGGTCGTTACTGGCTTGTGTTCAAAGCACAACGCATTAATTTCCAACATCAAAGATCATTTTTTGTAATGTGTTGGTAACTTGGTACGTGTGTGTTTGTCAGGTAGGACACCCTCCCAACATAGGAACCAATCTTTTGAGGAGCACGATGATGGGTGTGTTGATGAAGTGAATGATGTTGGTGTTGAGTACTCATGTTCGAAACCCATGGGAAGAGAATCTGATTCCTTCTTCGGCCACAGCAATCTCCCTCCAAAAAGGTCAGCCTATGTAGCTTTATTCATTTCTTTTTCTCACTTGAAATAATTTCAGACTTTTCAAACGTCAAAAAAAAGTTATGTGTGGGAGAGAAGCAAAAGAGATTGGTATTCGCCTTGATCTTTTGCTTTTCTGAGCCAACTTTTACTTTTTTGCTTCTTTTGAAATTCCTTTTCGTTTGGATTCTCTACTCAGAGCAAGAATCGAGACGAGGAGTTCCATCTCAGAGAGCCTGCAATGCAGCCTAAGATTATGTGATGCAGTTCCAAATCCGTACTGTTTTTATGATTATCTGCAGAACCCCATGGCTGAGCACAAGGGAATAAAGGAGTTCTGCAAGGCTTCAACTTGGCAGATACAACCCCATTCCTCTCTGTTACCACACTTTCCCAACCTCACTTCATTCCAAAGTCCTAACCAAAACTCAGATTTCCTCCAGGTGCAAGCTCAACCCTTCTTTCTCTTCTCTCTTGTTTATGCTTTTAATTTATGTTAGGGTTGCACTTTGATATATATGGTTAACCTGTGATGCTCTTTCTAAGTATAACTTTTACTTCCATAATACACATGACTATAGCTTGCATTAAATGCTAACATTCAGTATATAAACTTTTTATCACTTGGATTAATGAATAAAAAGATGTGAAACTTGAAGGAATGGAAGCAAGTTTTGTCCTTAATTTGATTCCTTGGTGATGACCAATCCAAAGGTTGGAAGCACTCCACTTTTGTTCAGTATGATCTTACGTTTGGCCTGTCAAATATGCACAGCTTTTGGGATCACGTTGTGTGTTAAATGGGAAACCGTTGGTTAATTTCTCAGCTGCCTGTGTCTTTTCTTTCTCTATCTTTTATAGAAAAGTATATTATTAAACTATTAACTTTGTTCTGAGCTTGAAACTGGAAGCTCCTTTGTAGAAGTAGGGTTATTATTAAATATTTTGCCTTGGAATGATCTGTTTTAGCTTCTTTTGGAAAGCATGGTTGGTTGAAGCAGTGTTAAAGGATCTGCTGAGTGTTGTATCTTAATTTTGATTGTTCTAAAGGGGTTGGTTTTTTGAAAAGAACGCTGGTTTAGTGTTGCAAATGAAGTGGCTAAAATAAGAAAACGTGAAGTGTTGAAACTGGTACACACATTACTTTATGTGACATTTAATCGCCTTGTGGAGTGGTTAGATTGTTTTGGTCCCCTTGTGTACGACTTGAGAGTGTGGTGGGAATGGAAGAGAGGGAGGCTTGTGATTGTCCAAAATTTATCTTGGGCTGCAATGTTGCCGAAAGGGTCATCATGGCTTCTAATTTATATTCTGAGTTTTTTCACATTCAGTGGTCCTCCCAAATTATTGAAATTCTGACTTTGCAAATGGAAATTTTATCTATGCCCTTTATTGCATCTATACGGATACTTCTTTTGAAGGTAGAGACCCCACTAGTAGGACTTAACCTCAACTTCTTTCTTCTCCATAAAATCCAAAACTTATAATTGCTCTCTCTGGATCAGAAGAAAGATAAAGACATCAATGTATCTATTTTTGTTTGATTATACAAATACAAATTGTCTTCTGGGTTTTCACTCAATTCAAATTTTAAACTTTTTCAACACCCTTTTTCTCTCTCCTTCCTTTCAAACTAAGGGTAAGTTTCTTCTCTTCTACACAGAATGTACTTAATTAATTTGGTCAAAACATTCAGATCTAAGTACATGGTAAGAAGTGCTGTGTTGTTGCTGTAATAAACTAATGAAAAAAATGCATGTGGGGGTGTATTTGCACTGCTTTCTTGATATTCCTATTTAGTGTACATATATGTCTTAGGAATAGTGGTGAAATGTGCAAAGAGTGTTGTTGCTAGAATGAGGTTTTGCCTTGGCAGAAGTGAGATTTTAGAGGCACTGTTGTTTATGTGTTTTGTGCTGTTTATAGGTCACAACATTAAATGAAGGAAAGAGCAGTGGAAAGGGAATTAATGTAGATGTGAACACTGAGACAGGTGAGGCAGAAGTTGAGGATGTAGGAGGGTATGAATTGTCATTGTCGCTTACAATGGCAAATCCTTCACCTCAGAGAAGTAATGGTTCATGTTCAGGCAGTGAGATCAGTGAGACAATCTCATCATACCCTGCTGCAGGGTTTAGCAACTACAAGGACTGCACTAGTTCATCCACTCTCAAAGAAACAATTAATTTGGACCTTTCTTTGGCCTTATGTGGCAATTGATTTCATCCACTATTGTAAAATCAATCTACTATAGGCATAATCTACTGTACCTTTTTTCATTCTCTTCACTAACAATTTTGTTCTTTTTCTATCACCAGTACCTTTCCAATCCTCATGTCAATTTATTTTAATCCATTTTCACTACTTTTCTTCACCTTTCTATTTACATGTCACACACATCCCTATATATCAAACCCACTAATTCCACACACATTGAAATTCAGATCATTTTTAAATAAATTATATAAATTAATAATAAAGATTTATGTGTATAAGTATCAGTTTTTTTTAGGACACTGTGTTTTTGTTTTTCTTATGGTTGGTTCAAAAAATTTATTTTTTATTATTATAATTATAATAAAAAATTATATTATAAATTTAATTTTTAAAAAATTAATGTATTTTTTATTTTTAAAATTGTGTTAGAATCGTATTAAAATTATTATATATTTAATAAATATTTTTTTAATTAAATACTTTATTGATATGTATCGTCGATATTTGATATGTGTATCCACGAATATGTCGATATTCGATATGTGTATCCACGAATATTTGATACGTGTATTCGACACGATTATACCATTTGTGTTTTTTTTTCTTTCATAAATTTTATATCCTTTTCTTGTTTTTTTTTCTTCAAATGTGAATATTTTCATAATTTGTAGATAAAACATAGGAAAATGTCAAAAGTTGTAGTGGTGACAATTAAATAATAATAACTTTCATAGTTAATAAGTCTTTTTCGTATTTGTGGGTATGCATTTTTATATATGAAATTAATTTTTTAAAAATAAAATATAAATAATCTTGTAAGAATAGAATAGAGAAGTTATGCATTATTTTTTAGTTGAGGAGTTATTCAATTATTTTTTTGTTAGAGATTCATATAATAAAATCATTTTAATTTAAATTTAATAAAGGTATAAATTTAAATTTGATAAGGGTGTATATTTTAATTTAATACAAATAACATCAAAACAATTATAAAAAATTAAATTTTCTAGATAAAAATGACACCAAAACAGTTATAAAAGATTGTATTTCCTATGATATAAATTTCATTTAAATTTAATAAAAAGTAAAAAGTTTAAATAACAATAAAAATAGTTAATAAAAACTATATTAATTATATTTTATACAATATTATGGATAATATATTTTAAATAAAAACTAAAACTTATTTAGAGATGTTATTCTCTTTCATAACATTTGATTTTTGAAATTAGAAATAAATAAAATAAAATATGTCATAACATTACAGTATAACAGTACACAAGAATAATTTGAATTACTGTCATAACCATTCTAAGTAAAATCTACCCTATAAATTCGATTTTAACATCCATAATGTTAATAACACAGTGTGATTATGTTAATGAGGTGAATATTAAAGTATATATAGAATATTTTTTCAAAACATCTATAGCAAGATACAAGCAATGAATTTAAAGACTACAAAAATATAAAGTAAAATTATGAATTTAAGGAATATTTGCAGGGAAACACAAATAAATAAAAAAAACACTGGTCCACTTTTTGATATTTTTCAAAGTAATATTTTTCATACCTCTGGTAGATAATTAAAGTATGAATAATATATTATAAGAACAAAATAGAAAATATATTATAAACACTGGTCCACTTTTTCATGTTGAATAATATGCTGTATATCTGTAGCCTCTGTATAACTTCAATACATCAAAACTTTCAAAAATTGTTTAACGTAAGAGAATTGTCAAAGGTCCACATTTCACCCTCTCTGCAACCAACCATCCATCTTTATTTCACATGTTTAATATGCTGTAATTTTGTGAGAAATCATTCCTGATGAATAGTGCTGTGTCCCCTTACACCAGTGAAAATATTTAATTCTCTGAGATGAAGGTAGCTGCATGGCAAACACAAGTTAATTTTTTTGCTCCATCTCCATAATTCTACTGTTATTTTGATAATTAACTGCATCTCTGTCTGAATCTGACATTTAGACGTCAGGTCAAAGTCTGAAGCCCATGACAAAAAGGGTAAAAAATGTAGCTGTAGCTAATAAAAATGTGTAGTTGGGAGTTTTGCACAGAAGTTTGCATGCAGGATTAGAAATGAACCAAGTGCTAAGTTTGATTTGTAATATTGAAGTGAGTTTAGTTTATTATGATTTTAGTTTTATGTGTATATTTATTTCATATAAAAATAAGTTAATTGCATGAACTTAGTATATCCAACTGAAGCATGTGCAAGTCAAATTCACTTCTTGTATTCAAGGAATTAAATTTTCAATCCCCTCATTCATAAATCAAAACACAAACAAATTAAGCTAAGAAGTAATTTGGAATCACTTGAAGTGGATAATTTGGTTGGATAGGGGTGTTTGGTATTTTGACCAAAAGTATGCCATTTTTGGTAGTTTGGTTCCATGGTAGGTTTGAGAGCATGGTTAGGGAGAAATTGAAAGGGTGACAAACTTCATAAATGAAAAGAAAAAAGCTATTTGCTTAGGAAACTGACAAGCTGCTGGAGAGGATCTAACTTTAAGACTTGTCATGTTTCATTGCACATTCCTTTATGTTAATGATAAATAATGAGGTGAGATGCACTAGTTGGTAGTTAGGTTTCTACCTTTCATTTAATGACAGTTTAATGACTTAATTATTCTTCTTCCATGAAAATACGCAAAAGATATCAAATCAAGAATTAATTCATCGTTGTTGTAGCAGCTCGAAGCAAAAGTTTTACAGTAAAACAAATAGAATACATTAATAGAAAAATCTCACCCTCGAGAGAGAAATAAAACTCAGTGTATCAATGTATATAAGAGCAACCATTATGCATCAAGCAAATGGTAAAGTTCCAATTAATCCACACTGTCTTTTTCATAAAAAATATCTCAATTTAATGCAGTACTTTACCAAACAAAGAATGAAAGAGTTCTACATAAAACATGAGAAACCAGCGAGTATACGAAGAAATGAAGCACATAAAGTTGGAGATGTACGAGGCGTATTGAAGTTGATTTGGCAGATCACATTTAATAGAGTTATTAAGATATAGTAAGCTGAACATAAATGGGTGGAGTGGAGCAAAAGTAGGTGACTACAGGTTTTGCTTGTGAAGAGTCAGAAAGGTAGGCTATTTCTTATTTGTATTGTAGCTGGTTTTTTCCATTTCCATTCTCCATTTGCAGGGTCATAAGAATCCAATAGATATAGTTTGTAGGATCTGACAAAGCAACATTGGAAAGTAAAAGATTAAGAAAAGTGTTCATGGAGCTACAGAGGCTTCCTTAGTATTGGAAGTTAAGGCTTTGATGCATAGTCGAGGCTTTGTACTAACAAGGTTGCTGGGGACGACAGAGACAGCGACTATTATGGACCCATTGGGTACTCCAGAAAGGGGTAGCAACTCAACAAGCACAGAGAGCTGCAATGCCAGTTCTAATCAATGCTCAGAGTAGCATAAATGTAAATACAAACAGCTATAAATAGTTCAAGGCAAATACGACTTTTACCTCTGGAGACCTGAGATCCACCACTGAATCTTCCACAACATGATTGACTGCAGACGCCACCACACCAAAGCATTTATTACGGTCCAGCAAACTTAATGCTTTAGAATCATTTGAATTTTCCTTCGCAGATGTTGCTGTTTCTTCAGTTCCTCTTCGGTTGAACCCAACAGCAAACTACAATGGCAGTTATCATTGTTTTCATGTAAGATTGATAACCGACATGCTTCAGATCGAAGGAATGAAATTTACCAAAATATAATTTAACTCTGAAAATTTCTTCACATAAATATCAACTTATTCATATATAAATTCTTGTCTGAAACTTATTTGGAACTATATGTGTTTAAGAAATCAATTCATTTACAAATCATACTGTGTTCATGTTTCATCATTTGTAAAAACCAAACATGCTTTTGATATTATTTATGTATAATTTCATTACAAATATGTTTTTTCTATTACAAAGTTGAGAAAGCTCCAGAATGTGCTAGTCCTGATTGACAATAAAAAAAAAATGTCGTCCCTGATTTCAATTGTCACTGACGCATCACCGGTGAGGATGTGAAGAAGCTACATGCAGATAAATATTCGGCCACCATCCGATATCAGGTTTATTGATATTCAAATTTTAATTAAAATCAGGATTCTTCTTTGTTTGACAATGACAACGATACGGGGGGGATCATGTATCTCAGGTGATGAAAATGGCAAACAATGTTAGCTTATTAATAGCATAACTGATTTGCAGTTAAAAGATAATGATGTATTGGACCTTCAGAGGTCGTTGTAGTTTGTCCTGATTAGCAGCTACAAACTTTTTAACAAGCATTGAAACTACTTCTTGTAGTTCTTTTTCGTTCAAACTGCAGGTAGCCTGGATAGGGAAAATGCGATGGCACCAACTGCAGTAAAAAACATGTTCACTATCAGATAAAAAGAAAGATACTGAAATCAGAGAGAATAACTTTTCTGGTCCACAAACCTACATGTTTCCACAGAATTGTTATGAAATAAAAAAAGAGAATATAGGTAGAATTTGCATGTCCATATTTGCAATCAATCAAAATATCAGCCATTCTAAAATGGTTAAGCTTAATCTGTTGTTAGAACTTGAAAGTTGAATAAACAGAAACAAACAGCTTAGCAGAGATGACAGCCTAGCAGCTGAGAAAAACAAAAATGGATGAATTTAGAATAATTTACAAATAACAAAGAATTGTAGTATTCTTTAAGTTGAAGTTATAGTTCTAATCAAACAAATTTATAGGCTACTAATTTGCTTTTGCAAAACCTAAACCCACCTTATTGCAAAAGCTAGTAAGCTAGTAATTGTAATTGGGGAGCTTGGGGCCTTGTAAACCCCACACGACAATCCCTAACTTACAATAGGATTCTACCATCAGTTCATGTTTCACAGGCCTATGCATTCACAAGAGCCAGCTGTGCACAATCCTTTGATTAGTCCAGAGTGAAAAAGTTCAAATACCAAATAATAATAACTAATTTTTAGCAATGCTGATAGGTTGGGTCTAAAGTGGCTAAAGGATATTGGATGGTGCTTAATTGGAAGACCACCACCTCCGTACCATCACTACCAAGCTAGGAACCCTCTACACATAACTTGATAGCTATCAACGTTTACAAGATTCATAACCTCCCTCCTACTTTCAGCATGTTATGAATGCTTATTATGTGTCCTTGATGTCAACCATGGCTAAGGTTGGAGCAACTTGCTGCCTTTTCTGACCAACCAGCACCAACCTTTACCTCATCCAACTATGCTTGTGGGATTCCACCCAGCACAAATCCGCCCACAGCAACCATGCTACCCTCACCAAACCAAAACTCTTCTCAGCCAAGTTGCCCATCTCCTCAACAATTCCCCTTTCCCCCACTCTATATACCCATCTCCCATCATTGCCACCCACAAGCTGTCACCTACTGTTCCGTATCCCCCACCACTGTATACCACACAAACACATACTCGCTAACATCCATCCCCAACCCCTTCAACGAAATACCTCCACAGATTAAAAATTCCCCATAACCCAGTTTCAGTTGAAGCTGGAAATATTTAACTAGTAAACACCAAACAGCAAACAAAACATTTGACTAGTAACACAAGAATGAGCTAATTTACTTACGCCAACGAACTTCCATTCCCAGATTCAAAAGCTTGGATGATATTTGAAACAACATTAACAGTGTCAGACTGTGTGTGACTGGGAAAGGTTAAAAGAAGCAACCCATTCCTCGTGAGCTTAACCAAAGAAAGACCCGTTACTCCATCTTTGTCTGGTTCTGCTTTACCAGCACTTGAAAGTTCACCTGCCATCAGAAACAATAACCATGTTGTTTAATGAAACCCTATCAAACAACATTCCACCTCCCAAAACTGCAAAAAAAGTAGTAAAAAATAAACTGCATACCATCTCCAGAGTTAGCAGTAGCGGACTCATTTTCCTTGCCATCCAAACACTCCTCACCAGCATCATCACTGCACAACTTCTGTCTCTTGGAAATGCTATTCTCATTAGGATTCTTTGAAGAGTCAAAATGACCCGGTTCAAGGAACTGTAAGAAACAACCATATATGAGCAATGGGACAGTAACGAAG
The DNA here is from genome assembly GCF_051622355.1 of Phaseolus vulgaris. Taxonomy (NCBI): domain Eukaryota; kingdom Viridiplantae; phylum Streptophyta; class Magnoliopsida; order Fabales; family Fabaceae; genus Phaseolus; species Phaseolus vulgaris. Next base: position 1,763,876 of record NC_143504.1, read on the forward strand.
CCATTTTCACTAATTCCCACAAGTTATGAGGTTGTTTTGATGAAGAAAGAGAAGTAACAGTGACCTTACGAAGGATGGTGATTGCTTCTTTTGTGGCGCTCTTCTCTCGCTCTGCAAAGAGAAATAGAAAATGACAGAAACGAAAGGGAAAAGGGAATGAATGAGAAGAGAAGAAAAAGGAGAAGAAACTGAACTGATAGTGCAAGTGATGAGAAACCCAGTGTGGGAGTTACGAAGAAGAGAAGAGGGAGCGTTGTAATCGAAGCGAGGGAGGTTAATAACCGCCGAATGCTGCTCCCATGGACTCATCATCTTCTTCTCTACTTCCTCGTTTTTCTCTTCCGCCATTTTCTCTCTCTCTCTCTCTCCAAAAACCCCTTTTTTATTCTCAACAGAGAAAACTCTTCATGCTTCTCTGATCAATCAAAAACCCTTAACAAGTTTCAATTTTCTTCTCAAATTTGAACAATTTCTTGGATGAAAGAAACCTCAAAATTGTTCATTCATGAATGTATTTACTCCAAGATAACAACTTTTTTTTTTTTAATTTTCATTTGATTTTACCAAACTTTTTCCTTTAGTCCCTATATTTGCTTTAGAAAATAAATATAACATTATATAAAAATAATTTTTAGTATATGAAAATAAGTTTTGTTTAAGAAAATTTTCTTAAAAAATTAAGAAAATTAGATGGAGAGTGTATTTAATTTTCTTTATTTATATTTTTTTATATATATTTGTATCTAATGATTCTAATATTTTATACAACCATATTTTAAGGATTCTCAAACTATTCTCAAACTATCATTTTCCTTATATCTATTCATCTCTATTTTTTTTTGTCAAACATGACTAAAAAGATATTTAATGTTTAAAAAATTAAAAAATGCAAGTTATTCATTTAATGATACGACCAATTATAAATTATTAATTTTAGCCTTTTTCAAACTATTTTTTTGGTAGAAAAAAAACTAATGCATCGATAATTTAAATAATTTTTTAAACTTTCTTTCAAAAAAAAGATGGTGTGTATAATTACGTTATTAACTTTTAGAAAAATAAAAATTATCTAAAATGATACATATCATGATTTATCATCTATTGATATTATAAAATATGCTTTACATATTAGTGACCATTAATCTCTTTTTTTAATCATATTTAAGCTTGAGCCTTTTTCATTAATATAATATAAGTTAAAATGCTAAATACCCGACATGCAGTAATACTAAAATTTAATTAAAATATACTAATAATATAAATTTAAATTGTTATTTACCTTTAAATTGTCATTTTTAAAGATTAATTTTAGAAAGATAATTTAAATTGTTATTTCCTGAAGGACAGTGAATTTTTAAAGTGGAATAGAAAAGCAAGGAAATAGACAATGGTGCAGACACATTGTCTAGGCAAGATAAGGATGTTGGAGAAATGACAGTATCCTATTTTTTTGAGGTGAAATTGCAGATGCCATTTCAAAAGAAACAAGCACCATCCCTGTGTTACTGCAACTGCAACAAAGTATTACAATTAGGGAAATAGGATCAGTTTGGTCTACCACTCATGGCTTAATCTTTTACAAGGGAAAGACACAATTAATGCCTACTTTTCCTTTCATCTCACAAATCTTCTTTTTCTTGACAATTTCTTCATCAATCTTATCATTTAAGACATATACCTAACATAAAATTTAAAATTCAATATTGTCACTGAATTCATGTTTGTTTACTATAAAAAAAATCTGAAAATATTTGTTATATATTCTAAATTTAGATATTCAGAAGTTAGTTATGAATTTCATATTTATATGTCCGAGACGAGATTCAAAATTCATTTATATTTATTTATGAATTTTAACATCTGAAAAAAGTCATTTATGCTTGAATGGTCAAATTTAAAAATAATATATTAGTTTAGTTTCAAACTTGCATTTGAAACGTAATTTAACTTATAAATATGAATATTCAGAAAACAAATTTTTTTAAATAATTAAAGAAAAAAAATTCTGTGTAGAAATTGATCTAGTGCAGGGAGAACAAGCCCTTTTTCTTTCTTATACAAAAAACTTAGAATTTCATACTCGATAGATAAAGTGTCATGATTTTCTTGCTGAACTTGAATCTCAATTTATAGCATCAATTTCAAGAACAAGTCTTAAACGACTAATATTTTTAATATTTTTTTCATGCTTTAACTTTTCAAAAACTTATAAAATAACAATAACTTATCATAACAGAAGGTCAAAATAACATTTTTCATAGGTTTAACAGAGTGTATTACAAAACCCAAATCTTAACTTCTCACACTTTCATTAAATATGCTTATGAAGAACGTGTAACTATTATATAGGTTTAATCTATTTTTTCTAATACACGAAAACAGAGAAAAAAATCAAACAAATTTTCTTTATAAATTAAAATTAATTTATGTAAGTTCTTATATTGATTTATTCAAAATAAATTTATAAATTAAACTCATTTTTAATGCATGCAATTATTATTTTTATCTCATAAGAACATTAACAAACAAAAAATAGTCACAGTACAATCCTAAACCCTCAACTTTGTAGTTTGTAATTGAACTGAATTTTGGCATGATATAATAGACAAATGTTTAAGACTAAACATTCATGGGTCAGTCAATATGTTAGACATATAAAACCCACCCATAAGCCTTCAAATAATTTGGCCATCTGCTGAACTCGGCCAGAATCCTTTACAGTTTCCACAAGGCCCTTCTTACAACCACTGATCACTTATTCATACATCGGCAAGTTCAAATGCAAAATCTTTCAAATCACTACACCCAGGAAAGTGTTAGCTTCGTGTTACTGAGATGAAGCTTCCTCCTTCTTAGCCGACAGAGGCCTTAAAAAGAAAACCCAAGAGATGCAAAACTTTATCAGTAAACAGTATATCCAGCACTCCATTGAGTTAAAATAAATATCTGATAATGCATAAAGGACAGGTTCAAATATTGCGAAAAGGAGCACCCAATATTAGATAAACAATTAGAGAGAAATAAATGGTCTTAATAACAAACTCTTCTTACATTAGCATGATATAAAATTTGTGTGAATCCCACTAAAATACTTGGGCTCACTTTATTTAGTAAGGAATAGTGGTGATGTGTCTCACAGAGTATTTCTAGGTGCTCACATTACTCAAGTAGAGATTGAAGTCGTGATAAATCATAACAAATCAAGAGCATGGTCATTTTCATATATTTTGATTACACAAAGTATGGACAATTAATTAGGCCTAATTTCCGTAGGGCTTGTTAATTGAAGAAGTTTTTTCAAACACCACATCCAAAGAGAGTCCCTGGTGACGATCTATTAAAATAAAGGTAGTTTTAGGTAAAACTAATTCATATACAAAAGGGCAATTCATAACAAATACAAGTTAACATAGCATTTGTAATTGCAGAGGATAACAAATAATAGAATTGAATAAAAACACAGTAGTTTAGTTTTGCTAATATGCAAGCTGCTCACCCCTCTGCCCTTGCCCATCGAGAGAACTGATAGAGTTGAACAGACTCATTTGAGAGATGACAAGCAAAAAGTAGATAGTTGCGTGGCTGTACCATCCATGCAAATCTCATGAACAATGCTGAGTAGATACACATTGCTGCAGCATTAACAATAAACAATAGATGCAATAAGCAACCGACCAGGAAAAGGTTTCAACATTTTGTGGGAAAAGAGATGGTAGATAAACCTCCTGTCATATTGCCAGAGATCATTTCTGGAGGTTTCTTCGTGTCAGCCAATCCCTTTTAACAAAGATTAGTTTACAATTCAAAGGTTAAGACCAATGTGCATTATGAATAACTAGTCGAGTGAATAAATGAACTTCTTCAACAGTATAAACATATAATCATATGAATGAAACTCACAGCTGCCACAAATCCCCAGTTGGCAACAGGTCCCCAAAAGTGAGTTGTTTTGGGACCCATTGGACCGTTCCAAAATGCTCTGAAGGAAGCCATACAATACTGGTACTACTTCTGATTTGCCATTACAAAATTGTAAGATGACTTCAACACAACAGAAATATAATAACAATGTATGTAAAATCCAAATATTTATTTAATATTAAAACCCGTCAAATAATCATGTGAAAGTAAGGTGGTTTCTCAGAAAAATAACATCCCATGGCATCATATAGTTATTCCACTCACAGATCACGAATGAAAAAACAAAGGTCAGCAATCACCCACTCCATCAAGTAGTAAAGTGTAACATAGTTCTATGAGACCTCTAAGTCTGTTATTGATGGTTATCAAAATGATGTGTCGTTATATACTGTTTGGACAAACTTTTTCATAACCTCCTGTCATCTTATAAAAGAGAAAATACGATGAAAAAATGAATTGAATTTCTTCCACTAAAAAGTTTATGTATAACTTAAACTTAGTTTTTCTTCTTGTTTTCTTCTCCTAAAAGGGAATTCAAACATGACAGTAATTTAGTAATAACCCACCAAAAATTATGTACTACTCTGTCAATCATTTTATCAGTTATAGATTTTCGAGATCCTTGAAAACGGTTTCTTTAACTAAACAAAGTCATAAACCAATCAAAGTGGCAGCCCTGATCACTACAAATTCACTAAACGATAACCACCTAGAGGGTATGTAGAAGCTCCCTCTAAATGAAGATCTTATCAAACATTCATCAATACAAAAGCACGATTTCTTCTCTTCTCCTCTCCTTCCATTTATTTACATCCCATTCAAATTAAACAAAAAAAAGACCCTTTTACTGTGCAATGCCTGATCTTGTCAGTGACTAGATTCAGGTAATTAGCGTCAATAAAATAGATGGAAACCAAGAATGTTGTATTGTAGTTAAAAAGGGATTTAATTAGGTCAAATTAGTATGAGTAGTGTATAGAATGAATTTGAAAAATTATGCGAAAAAATGAATGAGATGAAGAGAATTGGGAAGCCGAGAGATACCGAGAAGTGAAATTGAAGATAGACGGAGTGAGAGAATCGCTGCCGCCGTTGATTTTGAAAGAGAATGGCAGCGCCGGAAGCAAGTCAAATCTGAACGGAAGGGTTTGTAATCACATTTTATTGCTTTTGTTGGAACAACATACACGTCTTCAAACGGCATCACAATATTGCGTTTCACCACTTCTTCCAATTTACAGAATTTAATTGTATTTATTCTTTATAATTTTTGTCAACTTTTTATTCTTAAAATGCCTTATTTATATTTAAAATAAACCTTAATAATTATTTAGTGTTATAGCATATCTTAAAATAAGATGACTTTCTTTTATTATCTTTAACATTTAAAAAATATTGGACATCAAATTTTTTGTTTTGTTTTGGAGGTTAGTATTCTGTTATGGTTTTGTGATACTAGAATAAGCCTTTCAGTCAAGATCTAACATTCGAGGTATTATTTATTTTGAAAGTTGGTATTCCAACGATTTTATCTTTAAAAAACATCATCTAAGTGTGAGTTGAGGAATGAAAAAATATATAAATTGTCATTGACATCGACTTCTGAAATGCGAGACTGTATTAACAATACCGAAATATTTACTCATAATTTTTAATAAAAAAAATAGTCTTTTAATTCTTCAATCAATGTCTTTAAGAACATTGGTTAGTAAGATTATTATTTTTTATTATAAAATATTTTTACATTACCTACCTTTTTGTTTATAACTTTCATTCTTAAATATCCTGAGTTTTATTTTTCAAAAATAAATTTAATTGTTAATAAAATAGTTACCAATTTATTTTGAACTTTTTCCAAATAAATTAGATCAAACGTATATATCAATTTTTAGTAAAAGATGTTTTTATTGTTGATTTAAAAAAAAATTATCCTTATTTTTATAATCACAATAAAAATTTATATAATAAATTTAAGTTTTTTAAAAAGAAATATATATATTTTTTAAAATTGTGTTAAAATTACTAAAATTATAAAAAAATTTAATAAATATTTTTTTAATTTGATGTTTCACGTATATACGTGTTTTACAAATATGTATCCGTATCCGATACGTATTTCCAAGTATACCATTTCAGATACGTGTTCACACCTCATGAAAAAGTACTTGGGTTGAAGGAGAAGAGCTTCATCATCAAGTGTTACCATTTTCACAACAGATACACACTCATGAACCACCAAGTGTTACGCCCTCTCAGACAATGGCCATGGTTCCACCACCACCGCACCTGTGTCACCCTTCCCCTCCACCACCACCACCTTCTTTCTCCTCCAACACCTCACCCCACAACATCTAAAACACCACCAATCTCCAACCGCTTATCCTTTGCCACGCTCGCTTCGTCTCGTCCTAAACTTCGAACACCCAACTCTCCACTACCAACCACCCCTGACGCAGATCTCGAGGACAGGAAGAGCCGGAACGAGTTGAAGCGAGAAGCCAGGCGCGCCGTCAAGTGGGGGATGGACTTGGCTTCCTTCTCCGCTCCACAAATCAAACGCATCATTAGGTTTTCAGTCACTTTTTTCATTTCCCATTATACCCTCTTCCTTTTCCTCAATGCCCACTTCCCAAAGCTCCCACCTTTGCTCAAAACCTCGTGTGCTTTCTGTTTGGTTGTTGCAGGGTCACTTCCTTGGACCAAGTTGTGTTCGAAGCTCTTATGCTCGCCAAGGTGTTTTTTTTCTTTTCTTTTGTACCATATTCATGACATTGGGAAAGTAGTGCTAGCGGAATATTTTATGTGTTTATTTAACAGTTATTGTGGATTAATCTGTTGTTGAAGACAAAGTGTTTGTTGTTTTGCCCCAGAAACTGGGACCTGATGTACGTGAAGGAAAGCGGAGGCAGTTCAATTATATTGGTAATTAGTTGCTTCCAGAACATTTTAATTGTATTGGGTTCAATGCATTATGCATTTATGAGGATAAAAACATTCAAATCATGATCCAGCTTCTTGTCATATTTGTTTTTCGGCTCTTTCTCCTTCCATTTTGTTTTGCATTAGTTGTGAATCAATATATGCATGTTGGTTACCTGTGTTAACTTATCATGGTACCTCCAATTGGGATAGATTACTGTATAATTGCTAATTGACATATATGTGGTAAGTTGATTTGACATTATGTATATCCTGCAGTGCAGATTCATGTTCTTCATACATAAATTGTCTCAGGAAAATTGCTACGGGATGTGGATCCTCAGTTAATGGATAGATTAATTAAAGCTACAAAAGGTTCAGATCAGAAGGAGTTGCAAGCTCTAATTGGCTTAGGATCTGGTGACCCTGAAGATGATGATGAAGATGACTTGGTTGAATCTGAACCAGAGGAGGTCCAGGAGGTATGCATTCAACTTTGATACTTGAATTATACACTGACTAGACAAGGCTCTACTGAGTTAATACCTCACCTTAATCTCACTCTCTCACAATAGGGTGTAGTTTGCTAAGTTTGTGTTGTATTTACTTATGGTGTCATAATTATTATGTCCTTGAGGTGCATTCTTATTTTTGGAGCATTTTATCAGGAATCCAATTGGCACGACAGTAAGGTGACAAGGTGGTTTGATGGTTTGATCAGTAAGGACATTGATATCACGAATGAAATTTATTCAATCCAGGGAGTTGAATTTGATCGCCAGGTATACTATATGCTAAATCGAATAGTGTAAATCTGTGCTTTCAGATTCAGATCAATTGTGACTCATGGATTATCTTACATGGTATGAGAATTAATCTCTAGAGCTTATTTCAAATCAACCAAGCTTCGGGGGCAGAAATCATGTAAAAACTTATGGGTGATGGCTGTCTCAGTTTTGAAATGAAACACACTATATATTCTATACAAAAATTATAATAGAAACCCCCTTTAAAAAAAAGAAAATGTTACTTTTGACAAGAAAAGTCATCAGTTTACATCTGTGATCTGGCCAATGTAATTCAGAAAAATATTATTTTTCTTTGGAGTTGTTGTAATCCAATGCATAAATGTCAACATATCAGTACTCTTTAAAAAAATCTTTTTGCTGTGATATTTATTGGCACAACCTTCATTTATGTTGTCTTTATGGATCATGAGTATGTTTATAACAGGAGTTGCGAAAGCTTGTACGAAGAGTGCACATGAGTCAAGAGATGAAGGGTGATAATGAAGAAGAGGAGAAAAAAATGGAGACAGCAACAATTGGAGCTAAGAAGGCTCTTAATCGTTTCCTTCGTAAGCTCACAAAAAGAATCCCTAATGAATACTAATAAGTCAATTAATCAATGTTATTTTAAGGTGGCATGTCTCAGGTTTAAAAATTGCCTTGGTGTGACATGCTGCAGAAAATCTTGTATTCTTTTTGAGTTCACTCATGAATAATAACTTAATATTTTGATCTCTTTTCTATAAAGTATTACTTTTATTGTCCAACTGAATTTTTTATTGCTCAAAATTTGCGGAATTATTAAGCATTATAAAATATTTATGTGAACTATTGGAAAATCAAAGAATGATGCTTATTTTTATTATAATATTTGATTCTTTGTTATAGTAAATTATTTAATGAGAGTATTATGATAATTTTTTCCAAAAGAAAAAAAAGTTTAAAAAGTTAAATTTCATGCTTTTACGAGAATGATCGTGAAAAACTTTAACCCTGTATCGTTTTGGAAAACATTGTTTCTAAAAATTTATTTTTAAAAACATGAGTTAAACAGGTTAGATTTTTTCTTCAGATATTTTGGAAATTATACATAATATTTTTAGCACATTTTAAAAATAAAACACACACACGTATATAAACGTGTTGAGCAAGCAGCAATTATAGCACCACAATCAATATATTTTTTCTTTTACCCAATTGAACTTGAAAATCCATAAAACAAAATTCTTGCATTGTATGACTTTAAATTTTTGAATAAAACAGACTAATTATCATAACATGGTAAATTATGTATTACTAGTAAAAAAGCATCATTAAATTAAACATGAATAAATTAATGAGTTTTTTTTTTTACCTTGAGAATAAAAATAGAAACAAGTTATTAAAAGTAGGATTCTTCATCATCATTATTAGCATTGTTAACATTTGAAAATCAAATTCCGATTAGGACCAAGATAACCGAATTTTTAGAACTTAGTTTATTAAAAGAGGAAAATATTCTTTAGTTTGATATAAAGCATCAAGATTTAAAATATAAATAATATTTAGCTAAAATTAAGAAAGGATTTACAAGAAATAAAGAGCAAAATAACACAATAAATTAAGGAAGTCACGTAGTTTATTGAAGATGAAAATAATTCTCAAAAATATTCTTACTCAAGAATAAAAATTCAATTTATAAGAATAATTCTTAAATATAATGCGAAATGTCATTTTCTTTTAGAAGATATAATTTTTTTTCCTGGAAAACACTAGTAGATTTTGTGACAACTGAAAATCCTGATCATAATAATTTTAATGTAACTATATTTCATAAACAAAATGGTGTCCAACACTAAATAACTTTCATTAAAATCATATTGAGCTAAATAAATATCTATATACTGTTTGATTACAGAATTCAATTATCATTTTGGTGAGAATCAAATCAAATTGAGTCAAATTCAGGAAGAAACGATGTTCGAATTACATAATGGCAAATTGTAAACTCTAGTTCGATATTTTACAAAAAAATTGCCCATTTTTACTCTATCTTTTCTTTGAACCCCTCTTATAAAGCCTGTTATTCTCTGAACTCAGAAGGTTAAAAAAATAAACGAGAAGGAAAATTTGAATTACATTTTTAAGAATTTAAACAAGACCTATAATGAAGCTACTATATTCTCCAACCAACAAATCTTTGCAGTCCGTTTCAATTTCATTATAAAACAATTTTCGCTCATTTTGTTCATTTTCAAGTTGGTATTTTTAACTGTCTAGCAGTGAATCTAAAATGCACACCAAACAATATTTTCTTACAAGCTATGAAAGAATTATTGTCCTTAGCCTACTTTTGTCCTCAATTTATTAAAAAATGATAGACAGTTAATATTTCGCATCAAAACATAAGTGCCCATAAAATTTGATTTGTCGGGTGGGTAACAGTAGAACCCAAAAAAAATAGAAAACTTCTCAGAAAATCCAACTATCACCATCATTAATTATCTTATACATGTACATCAACAAAACTTGACAAAATGTGTCTTCTGGTTTTCCTCTGACAAACTCAAGGCATTTGAATGCGCAGAAATATGCAGAATCTCACCTATACTCGGGGCTTGCTCTATCGTTTAGATCTAAAAGTTTGCAAAAATGAAGCTGCCATGTACTCTTTATGATGTCATTTTATTTTGAATTTGCCTATGAACATGGATAAGAAACTCTACATAGGAGAAGCCACCTGCGCTCTTGTCTTCTATCATATATGAGAAGAATAACATTCCTGATGGATAGTAAATAACATGTTAAGTTCAACAATCAACAACAATGTACACCACCATAACAATTGTCTACAGATTTCTTTCTTCAATTTGAATACTTCCTAGTCTAAGCCTAGCAAACCAACAACAAAGCTTGGTAAAACAATGCAGCATCTGTTTAGCATTTGCTGGCAGGAATATATTCCTTTGAGAATTTAGCAGACTAGTCGTAAATTTACTCAACATTATTGATTCACAAACTTTATACCTTTGGAACTTGAAGATAACATTTCTGGCTAAAAGTGTTCTATTATAAAAAAATATCGTGTATTGCTCATGTGACACAAGTAATCGCAATAACATGCAATTGAATCCTAGAAAAGAGAGATCATAAATTCAATCAACAGATTCTACTGTCTACATTACAAATACCACTCCATGACAAACCAATCCAGAAATATTTCACATAGCAAAGCATCATCTTTGGATTTTGCCAAGAGAAATCATGAAATGAAACATAGAACCATTGAGCATGTTTAAAAATCAGGAAGAATGCTTGGGGTCAAAAGCTATAAAAGATGGTGAAATAAAATGTTCAGTTGAAATGAACAAAAAAGTTCAGTATTTTTTGTTTGAAAAGAAACAAGGTTGCTAGATTGGACACAGACGAGTTTTGAACACTAGATACCGGGAAGCAATGCTTTCCAAGAAAACATAGAGCACTGGCTCAAGAAGAAATATTGTGTACGAGAGTAAGCAGCATGTTTGAAGACTATGCAATCAAAAACTTTATGTTTGAAGACAAGAAAAAAAATGAAACACTGCTAATGGGATTGGCAAAAGAATCTGCGTGATTTTATGTTCTAAATTAACTTCCATATGTTCTGCTAATAGTTAAAAATCCATCCTGCATTGAGCAATCAGGTTTACACAATCATTCTAATGCACTGACCTGATGGATCCCCTTTCCTACAGAGCTTTAAACTGCACAGATATAAAGAGTATTAAAAATTTACATTTTATTTAGTCATCAAATCACATGGAAAATTATTTGACAAGGTCTGAAACAAGGAATAATTCCTAAAACAATTTGCTTACCGGAGGTAGGAACATCTTTGCCGCCTTATCTCATTTACCACTTCATTTAACTTCTTCGATAGTAGATTGTCATATTGCTGCAATACAAACTGATAAAACATAATTGTTAACTTAGCATAGTCAAGTCTGAAACAAACGGTACAAGAAAATCATTAAAGCAACATGATTAAAACCACTAGGGTGTGATTTAAGGATGATAGGAAGTTTCCTTGAAAACACCCACTGCCAGGGATAGAATTTGATAATATGATGTTAGACAATGACACCAGGAGAGAAAGACAAGACAGCAAGCAAATTACCAGAGTAGGGACTTCGTCAATTGTAGCAACACCAAACAGTTTCCTCACAATGTCTGGATTCGCAGAGTCTCCAACATATATCAAACAATCATGACCATTCTCAAGAAGATATATTCCATCATCACTGATGTGTTCACTAGAAAGAGGAAGAAAGGCAGGAATAGCAGACTCTTCATCTTCCTGCAATTTATAAAAATCTCTATCTCAAGAAGTAATATAAATATAAGGTCTAGGTTAATAGGCACCCGTACAAAACATATAATAAATTCATATAAATTAGTCAAATGGCTTGGCCACATTCCTATTTTCAAAAATAAAAAGTCATTAACATTTTCAAAATTCATTACGTTATTAAGTTCTCATTAAGTAATTGCTAATATGTAATTCACTCAAATATTTCATACAGAATATCATGATTTTTCATAATTATATATTTTTTAATATGACTAATCAATATACCTTTGTTTCGAGATCATGTATAGCCACCATCCTAGGATACACAAGTGGTATTGCCAATGGAACAGAGATAGAGGACACATAATTTATCCAAAATGACCGTTCATCTATTTTCCCCTCTGTTCGCAACCCTGTACTCTTAGTTAATGCTGAAAAGAAATGAATAATGGAATTAGCACCCACTTGTATAGCCTTCTTAGGAGACCATATGTTAAAGCTTTAACTTCATCAGCTTTGACAGTTCTCATCAATGTACTAAAACAAGATACTACCTTCGAAACAGAAGGACCATCATAAGGAAAATATTGCTGAAGTCAATGACCAGAGTATTATTATCCAATAAAATGCAGATAAAATATTCTAAACAACCAGTATTATTCCAATTTTGGTCACACTAGTTAGTGGCATTACCATGCAGGATTGGAAAAGTAAGAACATACGATATAAAGAAAAAGAAAATTGGTTAAAGTTGATCTGTTAAATAAAAGGTAGAATGCAACATATGAATAAACTATAATAAATAATATCTTCAGTTCCAAGCATTGTTCATCAGAAAAATTCTGCAATGCATGAAAATTCATACATACCAAGTGTGTAGAGGGGCAAAAGCTTTAGTGCCTCGGGAAGAATAAGTTGTCCAGATGAGGACACCGTTGCACAAAATTTACGGTATGAAAATAGTGCATTGATGCAAAGGTTTGTCACTTGTTCCCGAACAAGTGGGAGTGGCTTTGAAGGAATCTCATTAGCAGCTGCAGGAAAAAAATAGTGAAAACTCAACCAAAAATTATACCTGTAAACACAATCTAAAATATGAACAGGATGATACCACCATGGAATCATTTACAAGATATAGAGCCAACAAAATTCAGTATAGAGCTCTAAACAACAGTCCATATCTGGCAAAAAAAATAGTAAAGAACAGAATAATCATAAGAGAAATGCATAATCACTGATGATATATACCCTGTTTTAAGAAACAGCAAAATTGAGTGTCCAAATCAGCTGCACGGAACAGATTACTGAGCATACTAGTTACAGGAAGAGATAAGGTCACGACACGTATTCTTCTTTGGCCATATAGAGTCGTGTAAAGAAGGGCACACTGAAGAGTTGAAGAAAATAATACATATTCAGAATGAGAGTAGAACATTCACCCACAGTGACAGAATTTTCGAAGTAGACTGAACTGAAAATCTTAAACCCCTTGGAATAAAGTTGAGCAGTAAACTTTGCTAATACCTGAAAAGCACATTCTGATCCATCCTGTAACTTATCGTCATGTTTCAAAGTTACCATGAAATTTTTGTCACAGTCAATCTGCACAAAAGAAAAATTAGGCCACAGGTTGAGCATACCAAAGTATTTTTAAATAATTCTACTTTTGGTCAACAAAGAAAAAAAATGGCACGATAAGTTATATACATGACAGACAGCATATCAAATCTTGTTTATGGGCCAGTCCGTTTACAGCTTAGAAAGAAGAAACTCTGGTATTAAATAATTTAATGCCTATTTTGTAGAGATTAGAAGTTAATTAATTTTTTTATTATCAGAAAACTAACTTTTAAAAAATTAAGTAATTGATTTTATGAGAAACAGTTCTAAATAGCTTATGATTATAATCAAACCTCTGATTCTTTTCAGCTTCTAATTATTTTGGAAAGTTGAAACAAAAACATGAGAAACCAAAAAAGTGATTATTTCATATAAGTGTTTCTTTGGAGAAAAAAACTTAAATAAACTGGCCCTATAACTATTTCTAGGAAAACTGGTCCAGCAATACCACCCTCCCTAGGAAAACTGATCCAGCAATACCACCCTCCCCACGTATTTTCTATGTTGATAGAAATAAATTTAGTAAGCTGATAGATGACATCCACTCAAATAAGCCAATTCAGTAAAATTTAGTATGGAACACTTCTACACAACAAATTCCAATAGTTTTGTTGAAAAGAGGACTATCCTAGCAGCTTAAACATTTTAATTATATCTGAACTATGATTTAGCATATATGAACAAGTTAGTTACATTATACAATTAAAATGACAACAGGTCCAAATATCTTTAATCATTAATTCTTCATGAACAAACACATAAAGATATGCTTAATGTCTATACACAGATGATGCGTATAGTTATATCTGGAATCTAGAAAATTATACAGACCCCAGGTAAGTCAACATCAGTTGGGATGCGTTTACAGAAGTTGCCATAGTATTCCTGAACTTGGATACCCTGACAAAAAGAACAAATATGAAAATTGTGGAGCCTATTTGTTGAATGAAAAGGTAGCAAAGAAAGTGAAACAAATAGACTACCTGACTGCACCTCACACGCATTACAGCCTCAAAACCTTGTGGCCTAGTGATGTTCCATCTAAGATCATTGTAAAGTTTTGCAGTATCAGAAAGAGCTGAGAAGGGATAATAGTAATAAACCTGGAAAAAAAGTGAGAAGTTACTTTAGTAAGTAAAACATAATTGAAAAATGATGGAATGTGTTGAAAGGATTAGTGACAATAAGTAACGTGTTGGGTACACATATGAGTATTCTTATTTATATTGAAAAGATACAATAATAATGAACAGAATCAAAAATCTAATAATGGGAAATATTTGGTAAGATATTTCCCTATCAAAACATATAATATCTCCCTATTTAGTGTAATCAAACCATATATTTCGCATAATCAACTCATATCTCTAAAAGAATGAATGTATTAAGTGTTGACGAAGATTAAAACACACAATATTACATAATATTATATATATATATATATATATATATATATTCTTGTCAAGTGAACTTTTGACTTGTGAACAATCATAGAATCCTCAACGAAGATGGTAACGTTACAAAACCCTTTAGGATTATAGCTATTTTTTCCTCTTTCTTCAGAAACAACTACTTGTCATTACAAACTTCTGATATGATTTTCAATTATTTCCCCCTTGAACTCCATTTCCTTCATTAAGAATTTCCAGAAAGTGGTTAAAAGTGTCTGCAGCATTTGTAAAAAGGGAGATTTATAGTAGTAGAGCAAATTAAAAATAACATTTATTTTTGCATTGTTACAGCAAACATCTGATCAATATAAAAAAAACAGTGATCAAAGCTTCAACTCATTTAGCATAAAAATCAATAACACATCAATAATTTCCAGAACAGAGACATAAAAATTCACGTATACCTGTCCACCAGTAGTCCGCGGGATAACAGATATGGATGCAATGTCTACATAAGTCTGAGTAGTCACAAACACATCAACACAAACCTGCAGCATAACAAAGTAATTATACTTAACTAATCAATAACAAGCTGACCATCACATAAGCCCACAAAAAATCCATCCAGTCATAAAAGTAATGCCTGAATCACAAGAAAAAGTAATCAATATCAACCTGATACTCAGCAAATTCAACTGCCAGTTCCTTGAACGCTTTATCTGCAGGTTGAAGTAATTTATGTGCTTCCTGAAATTCAACAAAATTTAGATTTCATTGAAGAAAGTACAAAACTATCAGCACCAACCTTTCAGAAGGTAAAACAGATAAAACTATCAGATGAATCATGGAATAGATGTTATGCAAACGAATACTGCATCCATCAAAATTGGTATCCTTTCCATTTTTATCACAAGATACTATTGGACTTGCAAACGTGTGGAATTTATCACATCCCATGTCACCATCAATCAAGCTTGAACTTATAACATGTAAATGACATAAATAACAAATTGATAAATTTTCTATTATACAGGACAAAATCCAACAATTCAACAACCAAATTGAGAAAGATACCTTTTCACCTGAAGAGATGTTTGTTCTACCTTCGGCCTCCCGTGCAGAGAGGGCACCAATGCCTATAGATGGCAAGACTGGGGACAGCAAACCAAAATCATGAAAAACATTGAACACACTCAATGATGAGTCAGAAAAAAAAACAAACATACGATCTCACTGAAAAGTGGATACGAAAGAAATGGACTAGGATAAAAACAATATGATGACAATAAACCAAATAAAAGATTAAAGGATTAGGAAAACAATATACAAATGAAGATCTAGCCACAGAAGACAAACAAAAATATTCTAACATTACTATAAGTACTGTTTCAAGATGTGTTGAGAAAATTTAAAGGCAAGAGCGTTTAATGGCAACATGTTCTTTACTATGAACTTCTTTCATGCTGAATCGACAAACCACATTAATTATTTTATTTATTCCATTTTTATAATTAAACTGTGCTATTGAAAGAACTTTTTTAAGATATTTTTCTTTTATTTAAACCTTAATGTGTATTTCAGAATATTCGTAACTTCTAATTCAGTCCTGAACTTTACTCAATTCATATCCCAAAAAGAGAAAAAAAGAATTGGCCACATAACAAATGTGGTAGATGCATACTTTCTAGCAAAAAAATTGATATAGCATGAATTTTTATATCCTATCCATCATTACCCATTAGGATGTAGATAGCCACAATTATATAATATAAAGATCAATCATCTAATATATATACAAGCTGAGAAACTCACCTGACTGGAAAACCAACAACTTTCCTCCAGTTTCCTTCATTGCAAGGAAAGCTGCCTAAAAGAAGAAAAAAGAAGTTATGAGCACGGAACATATATTTATAATTTTGATCTATCTGGCTTTGATAGAGGAACTGTTAAACTTAGTGTGAGGACAGTAAAAATAATGGAAAATCCAATACAAATAGCCTGCTAGAAATCATTTGGTTACTAAAGCATAAGTCACGGGAATTAGAAATGTAAAAGGGGAATAGAGAACCAAATCAATGAATAGTATGTAGAGGCTGAAGAGAGATATGGGTTTTGGGCTGTAACAACCTTGCCCGAATGGCAAGGTGAGTGGGAAATACAAAGCAAGGAGAAATTGATGACGGACAAGGATAAAAGGGAGAGAAGGATCCTGGTGGGAGGAATCACTCACGGAGTGATAGCTTATGCCCTTGGAGCAGGGAGGAAGCTGAGGGATTGAAAAGCTGGAAACCATTTTTGTTTCTGATCTTGTTTTACTTCTGTTTCTGAGGGATAACTGACGATTACCTCAGCTATAAGAAGTCCATTCTCCATATTTTCCTAAAGAAACTGAACAGACTGTCATTTACAAGTGAACAAAGACATTAGAAGAACCGTTAGTTTGCTATGAGGGATTCACTACCCAACTAGGGAGAAAGGAGGATAGGGGGACCATTCAGGGAAATGTTTTTTAAGAAATCCAAGCGAGTTCTCAATTAGGAAAGGACAAACCCTTTGCCAGGGAAAAATTCATCCGAGATATTTCTCTCCGTTGTTTGTATTCACCTCAATCAAACAATAAGACCATTTTTTTCTTTACTCTGTTTCTGAGATTGGTTCCTAACAGTAAGGCATATCCATACACTCAAAACGAAACCCAAGCAAAATAAAATAAAATAACAAAACCTTCAACTTCTGTTGCATATCTCAAAAAGATACTCTGTAGAACCTAAAATATTCTACATCATAAAGAAACTACACATACAACTAGGAAATCTATGCATGGGTCTAGATAAAACCTCAGAAATGCAGCAAGTTAAGAAGTTAGAGAGTTCAGTCATGGTTCAAGTCCTTTATTACCCTACCCTTCTTTTGGGGATTAAATATAAAAAGCATTAAAGGAATTCAAAACTTCAAAGAGCTTGGGAAGAATGAAGGTAGAGAAAATTTAGAAAAAATGCCAGTCCTATTTCAACAACCATCCCAGAAATAACAAATAAAGATAACCACAACTTCAAAGCAAAATGCAATACCTTGATAGCTGCGCCAAAGGCTGATTCTGAGGTTCTATTATTTTGGAACATGGTAGGAATGCTTTCCAGAAGTAATTGTAAGTGTTGACGGCACTAAATGCAAAAGAAGCAAACAAGTTAAATACTGGAAAGTGAATACTTTCTTGAAAGATAATTGCCAAAATTCAAGCAGGAAATATTTGAAACTAACCTCAGATAGGGGAACAATTACGTCAGATTGTAAGGGAGTATAAACATCTTGGACATCAGGAACAATGAGCATCAGTGGCTACAAATTTTGAATTTCAAAATCAGCCTGAGAATCAATTACTTAAAATTGGAAAATGCAAAGAGCTTGTTAACTAAAACTGTTACACAGTTACTTAGAATTGTAAAATTGAAATTTATCTAACAAGTCTCAAAAGGAAAATTTTTGAAGATCTAATTAACACAACTGTCTCAAGTTTAAAGTATAAATGCAAACAAATAATTATAGATAAGCTTCAACTGCTAAGAAACACAAAAATCTGATGCAAAAAAATCAATCATTGCTCAGTCAGTTTCCTAGACACCAGTTAACTGTTCATTCGTCCTCTAAATGCAGAATAATTCAAATTAAAGTATCATGGGGGCTTTTATAACAAAAAAAAATCATCTTCAATTTTACATAAACATTATGTATTTATAAAAATCTTATAAAATTAAACTGAATGAAAACATGAACTTTCAACTAAACCTTGCAAATAAAAAAAAAACAGAATTTGTTTGTGTACTTGTTTGATACCTGCTGCAATGCACGTTTCAAGTTGTAAAAATGAATTGTTGAGTCGAAAGTTGCTACTCCAACAAATGTACGAGGACCCTCCTGTAGCAATATAACCAAGAAATTTAGTATGGAGTATGTGTCAAAACAAATTAGGGTATCAATGTAGTCCAAGAAAACAGGAGTTTGTGTAAGTGTAATGTTTTTAAAACTTAAGGAATGCATCTGTAATGTAAGAAGTAACAATGAAACGTTTTAAAAACAAATGGGAGGTTTGCATAGAATTTTAAAAAATTTGGGGAGTCAGTAATCCAAGAAAACCTTAGGGAATGTTTGTATAATTTACCCAAGAAAAAAAGAAAAAACCCAAACCTTCCTAATAGAAATTCTGTCAGATACTGACCACAAACAGGACAGAGGTTTACCAAAATGAGGGTTAAAAACAACTAAAAAGCCATAATGATGGAAGAGGCCCACACTTTTTTCAAAATTATTATCATTTCAATATTCATTAACTCCCAAATCTCCTGTTGTTTTTCTTGGGTGTAAAAAATATTGAATTCATTAATGTGTGCATTTGCTAGGCAATCGCTGGAGTTTGATACAATGTGAAATCTGTTAAAGCCAATCAGGCTCATAGGATAAGAAAGGATAAAACAAAGATACCATGCACACACTTCTCCCTGTTTGGGAGGCAGGTGGAAAGGAGGGAAGAATTTTAAAGGATTTATCTTTCTTACATTTAAGTACCAATCTAAACAGAGAATAATGAAGCAACGAGTTTCAGTCCAGTAAAACAAAAGAAAATATGGAAAATATTAAGCACCATACAAACTGCCCTTTATAAATTATTGATAAGTTGCCAACACTTAGAACTCACAGGAAGGTCTGAAATAACTTGACTTATTGCACTGCAAGCTGCAGCTGCTGCACCAGTTTGAACAGCATTGATGGATACATCAATGAGAAAGAAGTACACTGCAGGCATTGGCTCACGAACCTACAAAAAATAGTGAATCACACACCAGTTGTAACAGACACTAAAGAATCAAGAAACAAGAATAAAAGAAAAATAAGTCTTATTCCAGGCCGAGGCATAAACTGCTTAGTTCATTATAAGCTTAGAGCCATGAATAAACTAAGCCAACCTATGATGCACCTATACTTCAAACTGTATCACATATCCGTATCTGTATCCAATACACTAGGATACTTACCAATATTTACCGATGAAGTATCTAAGTTATAAAGTACTAATATTTTTTTATGATAACTATAATTTGTAATTTTTTATTCTGACAATGTCTAATAAATGTGATTTTAATTTTGGGTTACGCAATTGCAATGATATATTGATTATATTTTAAGAATTTTTATACATTTTTCAATAGGTAGATCGTATATGTCACGTACGTATCCTTTTTTTTTATTGTCAAAATAAGTGTATTGCCATCCTATCATATCCTATACACATTACCAATCCAGTACCCAAAAGATCAAAGAAACATGACTAAAATCCGAATAAAGAGACGTTTATAAAACCGGCAGCAATAGCATAAAATGTAAATAAGCATGAAACACAAAATTGTTGCAATATTTTATCTACAGTGATTTTATATACATTACAAAAGTAAAACTGCACAAGAATTATTAGGTTCAGACATTTAGTAGCTATCTGCTCACTTCATAATTTCAGACTAGGAATATTTTTAATAAATTGAAATGCTAGAATAACCTCATCTAGCAGGATAAGCCTCTTGTTATTTGGTAGTAGAAATAATGTATTCTTTTAAAGTTAGGCTTTAGTTTATTTAGATGATACTGGGTCTAGTTTACATATTTAGGTCTCACTTTGGTTATGTGAGTGGTTGGCACGTTTAAATCCCACAAGAGCACTAATTTGTTCTCTAGCCTGATAAAAAGTTTAGGGACTTTTACTGGAAAAAGCATGAGGAATATCTTATTTGTGAGAAGGGACTCAGTTGCCTTTTTTACCTCTTCAGTAATTAATCCTATGAAGTAGAGCAGTATTCTTTTTTCATGAAATGAGATCATCCAATGGCCCTGCTATCAACTTTTAGGCAGTCATAATTGCTACGTTACTAGCAATTTAGCAACCATTAAAATTTCACTTATGCATCCAACAAATGCTGATCTAATTCAAGTTTAGTTTCTTTTCTTACAACTTGTATATTTTACCAAAATTCATCATTGTATAGCCTGGTATATTTTACAAATAAACTAACCATGAATTCTTTTGTTGCAACAAACTCAACCGTTCCCCTACACAGCTCAGGCCTTTCATCAGCATCTCTGCGTCGACCATCTGGACCTAAATTGCAGTGGTAGTCTCGTGGAGTTTCATCACTAAATCCTGTAACAGAAATATTAATGATAAAAAATGTTTGATAATGTCACAACTTGACAAAAAAGTAAAATCTTAATGAATAATCCTATCATAAAAAAGCTAGAATTATGAGAAAATAGTGAGACCTTATATTTAATTCACTGAATTTTTTTTAACAAAAGGCTGACCAGAGGTACTATCCATATTACATTGTAGGATCACATGCAACACAAGACTTCTACCCTGATGTGTCATGTCTACTTGACCAGAATCTGTTCTTACATGTTCTTCTGATATCTCTTTATAAAATATTTCATCCTTTTGGTGAGTGATGGATCTTGAGAACTTTGAATAAACAAACAATATATGTTATTATTTGATGACATATTTCATTGGCTCATCGGGTGGTTTTAAATAAGATTAGGCAATTAACTTCTAAATGGAGTAAGGCACACAATCTTCATGAAGGGTTTTCCTTGACAGATATGAAGAGGAATAAAGCAGCTTTGCTCCATTAATGTCTTCTCGTTTTCTTTTGTAGGATTATGTCATTTTTCCCCCTAAGGAACCGACTCATCATCCCAATTCTTTCTTTGTCTTGAAGAATTTCTTTTATCAAAAATAAAAAAAGGACAGTCTACGTACGCCATGCACCAGGGTTAAACTGTGTTAATCATATTTTTTGGGTGAACAACTTAATTAAGGCTATGCTTGTGGAGCAAGTTTTTATAATTTAAGTGTTTATGTATAATTTGCTTTTATTACCAAAGAGGGAATAAAGTTAAATTGTATACAAATCAGTTGTAAAAAAATTGTAAATATCCTAGAGAGCTTATTAAAACAAGCAAAAGAGCAGCTTATTGATATACAATAAGCTGTTTTCATAAGTTTCTCCAAACATACGCTGTGTCATAAGATAAGCCTATATAAGTTCTTTGAAATATGCCCTTAAAAGTAAGCATTAAACAACTAGGCATCAAAAGCATTAAAAAAAACTTGTGATATGAATAACAATATCAACCAACCACTAAATCACCGATTAACTTATCTTTACCAGCCAATCACAAGAAATTCACATTTATCCTCTAGTCACTCCAAGGGGAAGCAGCATAAGAAATTATATCGGCGTGTCATTTGCAGTTTCCATAAAATGACAACAAAAAATAGTAGGACGAGCAATTGAATAGCAGATATAAATAGTACTAACCGCACAAATTGCAGACAAAACGCCTGCCCTGATCAACGAATTTCATGAAGGGGTTTATATAAGCCTTGCAACGAGAGCAACGGACAGGACCACCCTCCCCAAAATCAACAACCTAAAATAATATGCATTCAGCCAAAAGATTAATTGAGAAAATAAAATATACATTCTTCATTGGAGGCAATATTTTAGAAATAACAAAGAGTGAACATAGTGAATATTGTAACAGTTTACATTTACCACTACAGCTGTACAAAAAGATATTTGAAGATAGTAATTATGGGCTCAACAAGAGTCACTAATCTTATTAGAATAAAGTTAAAACAATTGAAAATGCTTAGCAGAAGCAGTGAATTTTCCAACATTCCCCAAGGTGATATTGGCAAATATAAGAAGGAAACCGAAAATTACACAATGAACAAACAAAGAAAACCAAAATATGTTAGTTCATGTAATTTGTTTAGGGAAATTTGTTCAAAGATTGTCTAGTTAAACAAGTTTTTCTTATAGTTCATGGTCGTCTAGTGAAAGTCCTATAATACACCAAAGGAGTGAAAAACGTCTTGCCTAGTAAAGTGTTTCTCGTCTACCCATTCAGTAAAGAACATCTCATCTACTAATGAAGAATCTCTCATCTACCCATCTAATGGGAGCCCGTTTTGTATGCTCTTCTAGTGGAAGGTCGTCTTGCAAGCCATCAATGTCTACATCTAATGTGTTTCCACTTCATCCAAATGTGAAACACATGTTACCCATGTCAAAGATTTTGTTGAGTGATACCCAGTGTGATCCTAGAGGAGTTTGTTACATCCATGTAGTATATATGGATAACGTGTGTAAAGCATGATGATGGGTTGTTGTTAAAGAATTGCAATTTGCAACATTAATTATGTTGTGAGAATTCCTTGTATTGAGAGCGTAACAATTGAGTTGTTACTTAGCTAATTGCATTCTCATTAGTAGCTGCTAGTGAGGTGTTAGAGGATAAACCTACGAGCATGTCATCTGCTATAGTAAGTAAATAGAAGACTTAATGGTTATGAAGGAGGACATGAATTCACTTCATCTAAACAATACCTGGACTCAAGTTCATAGACTTCTGGTTCTAGATTGGTTAGTTGTAAATGGATTTCCAAACAAAAGGATGGAATTCTAGGAACTAATCAAAAGATATTCAAGGCGATGAATTAACCAAAAATTTGAGAAAGATGAATTAACCAAACTTCAATAGAATAACAACTAATACAGAAAATATCTATTACTTAGCACACTTCAAACGAAATAAAAAATCAGTACTTGAATAGGCTCCTCAGATGGGTGTGGAAGGGCCAGGGGTTGGACTAGCATAGCCAATTGCATTCCTGATGTTGTCAAAAGATCAGCAGTGCAAGGAACCTAATTCATTCAAAATAAGAGCAAAGCAAACGAAAGAAAATCAATACAAATTACAGGTATCCCTAAATTGTCAAATTACGTCACCAACCTCAGAAAATAATTTTAAGACAAAAATTCACTTAAAGTAAAAGAAATTTCTTTAGAAAGAGAAGAACACATCAATAGAGTGAGTTATCTTCTTAGGAAAAAAAATATAGATTAAAAGTTTTCAAAAACCAAATCATAAAATGCAGCCACAAAATACAACTCTATACACTTAAGTAATAAAAAAGGAGGATGTCTTGGCGCATGACTGCATGAGGCCACCACCTAGTGGGAGTATATGGAAAATAAGTGGAGAGTCTATTTCCAATAATTGAACCTGTGACATCCAGGTCACAAGGCAGAAACCTTACCGCTGCACCAAGGCTCATCCTCTATAGAAACAAGTAATACAGATGGAGCCAAGAAATCATAGCATTTCTTATGACCTTGCTTAAAGATAAATAACATTGCAGACATTAGACATGACCTGATTGATTGTGCACTTCATGAAACGTGGACTGCAATTCCCTGTGTCTCTTACAATGAAATCACTTGTAGCAGGCTGGACAAAAAAAAGTAATGCAATGTAAATGACTTTCCAGAATAATGGGGAAAAGGTAATTTATAATATTAAAGACCAAGAACAATCAAGTGTACTTATTAAGCCTTAACTTCAACATAAAGTCATTTATGTCTATCTCTAGTTTGTTTAAATAAAAAAACATAGATCAGTAATTTTCAAATGACTACCGGAGGAATGGTTGCCTGGTTGCCTTGACGAGTTTCATGCAAAATCACAGAGGAACCAGGAGTAGGTCTTGGAATTTGATTGGGATCAATTTTGGAAGGACCTGCCATAGGGGCTCCAGCTTGACCAACAGCAGGTGAGATGGTAGTAGTCATAGACTGATTTGGCAATGGTGGTGGCATGCCAAACATCCGAGGAGGCTGTGAAGGACCAGGAACAGGAGGAGGTGGTGCTACCTACATAATTCCCAATAATCAGAATCCATACCACTTTTCAAAAGATGGATAAATGCACATAGGACATATTACACACAGTTTGGGTACTAGATATGGTAAGGCATTAGCAACACTTAAATAATACACACTGACAATTATACAAATGAAGTGTTTACTGCTGCAAATGCCTATTCATCTTTTCACAATAATAAACACTAATTCTCAAAAACATCCTATTCTTATTTAAAGGCTTATAGACATTATACCAAACTCGTAGGCACAAATGAGAAGAGTTGTATAATAACACAACATAAAGAAAATATCATATTGTGTCTGTTTTAAACTAAGACCAGAGGCAACAGCAGATATGTCATATGAGCATAAATGCTTAAGGCCTGTTTGGGTAGGGTTCTCCATAAGCACTAATAGGAAAAGGAAAAATGAAACAAGTTGAGCATAAGTACAAATTAGTTTATGCATGTCAAAAATCATCTTTTAGATAAGTTAATATAAGGAAGTTCTTACAAATAAGTCTCCGGAGAAACTCTTTTCATTTTTTTCTTCTTAGTTTCTTCTCTTAGAAATGCTTATGGAAAAATTTATGCATACACACCCTTCCTTTAACCATTCATAATCACTGAACTTGATGGAAATAGAAAAGAAACAGAAAAACAAATAGGTATGAATTGGAGAAATAAGTGGAAAGCTTCAAAGGTTCTTATTTTTATTGTTACAGTCATATTTTGCGCAGCCATTAATAGTTTGCTCTAACTGGTTAGAGGCAAATACAACAGATTCACAGCAAAACTTGTACCATTGCATATACATAGGACAACATTCTTTTCGGGCATCCTTAGTGTGATGGGTTAATAAACAATACTTGTATGAGAACTACTCATCAATAGCTGTAATAAGAGAATATCTTGTATTCTTCTGTCTTTTACTTTCTTTAACTTTTTTATTAAAATATATAAAATCACATCGATGCAATTTTACATGGTACTGAAGAACATATGAATACATACACCACAATTAAAATGGTCTTTCGTCTTAATTAGGTGCAGAATTTATAAATATAAATGGATCTTACTATTTGATCAATATGCTCAGGATAGACTCGACATTTTTAAATATGTAAACTTGAGTTCATAACTTTCTGGGTGTATTAAATATCCAATGCCTGTTTCATAAGTTCTTTTTAAGACTCTTTTTGCAACAAAGATTCTGATAAAAATTATATTTGTAAGTTTCTTCTACTTTTAAAACCAACAAATGCATTTCAATGTATCTCTTCTGAAACTGAACTATGGAACCACAATTTAGAACCTCCATTCAACGAGCTATCATAAGAAACCACCATCACATATGAATCCTCTTTCAACCAATTAAAAAACAATGTATTGCTGTAGGCCCACAACTTTGCTGATAATGCCTACACATATCCTTGTTTGTAAATACATAAATTAATAAATTTGAGAGAAAAGATAAGCAAATGTGTTTTGAATTTGCTTGAGTGCATTTTCCACCCAGAAGAATAGACTTATTTGTAGTCAAGTCAAGAGTATTACAAAGATGATTAATACACCAAAACAATTTAAAAGAGAACAATTAAGATACCGCTACTTCCTAGATCCATTGAACCTAGCTATGAGAAATATCTAGGCTGTTTGGACAAAATAACATTAAAAAAGCTCTTATCTCCAAAAATAAAACCATTTCCAACAAAAAAATGTGTACTCATTTTTCCTGTTTGGCACAAGACAAAAAAATTAGAAGGTCCATTATTTTGTCATCTGCTTATGCTAAAGACTACGCAGTCACCAAAATCTTTTTTCCTTTAAAAACGCAGGAAAAGACTGTTTCTTGTAGTTTTTTTTGTACAAGAATAGGTTACATTTTTTTATCAATTCATCCAACAAATATTTGCTAAAAAACATTTAAATACAATAAAGTTCATGTAGAGAAGAGCTACCTGCTGGGCTTGCATCTGCCAAGAAGGTGCTCCAAAAGGTGAACTTGGAGGCTGCATTATTCCTTGAGGTGCCATGGGATAGGGGGGTTGGGGTTGACCAACTGCACCTGGAGGAGCTCTCATAGTTGGAGGAGGTCCAACCGGAGGTTGTGTCACACTGCCCACAGGAAAGCGTTGGGGACCTGCCAAAGCCCCAGCAGAAAAAACAGGCGGCCCATTATTCATCAAATTACCCGGTGCACTGCCAGGGACCACAGCTGGGGGAGCACTCATTGGCGGTGAAGAAAAAGGACTCGGACTCGGACTAGGACGAGCACCAGGAGCCATTGGAGGTGGCACTAGCGGACGGATTTGCGGAGAACCACCAGGAACCCCAGAAACAGGCGCAGCACCACTAACCACCGGTGGATGAGACCCAGGAGGAGGGGGCCTTGACACAAAAGATGGAGGTTGACCAGGAGGTGGCCCAGTGGGCCTTCCAGGAGCAACATTTGGTGGAAATGTAGACAATGGTTGTCCAGTAGGAGGCCCTACAGGCCTCGCCATTGCTCCAGGAGGTGGTCCAGGTCGTGAAAACGGAGTTGAGGAACCAGGGATCCCCGCTGGAGAGGCCGAAGAAGGAAAAGGTGGTGGCTGACCAAATGGGGGAGGTCTAGAAACAGGATTCGAGGTCATGGGAGGCCGATTAAGATTCAAATTCTGCATATTATCAGCAATTGCATCAGGAGTGCCCCTAATGTTAGGAACATAATTAGGGGGAGGTGGCTGTGGTGTGTTACTGCCGGGTCTAGGTGCCCCTGGAGGCACAGGAGCAGCCATTGCTGAATCAAATCAAATCAAATCCAAACTCAATTTCTAACAATCCTCGCTCCGCTTCGCCAGATTATCAAAATAGCACCGTAAAAACAAAGATCCAAATCTACAAGGATCACAGATTCAATAATCATTTCATTATTCCAGAAAAAATTGACACAAAAAAACAAGAATCATAACACGTGAGCGTGAATCGATGAATCGATCCGCAATAAAAATGATTGAATCAGAATGCAAATTACGATAAGGTAAAGGAAGAGGAAAAAACCTGGTGCGAGATCGATCGAATCGGAAAAAATTGGGAGCAGAAAGAGCTTAGATCGGAGAAGGGGGTTTTAGAGAGTGGTTAAATGGTTGTGCGTAAAAATAACTTATTAATATCACTCTCTTATTTGTTTTCGGTCATGTGTAACTGTTCAAGACCAATTTCGTTCGGGTTATTATCATTTCCAATTGCCAAACCTGCGCAATGTTTTTATCGCCTAGTGCTACTAGTGGTCCTAATAGGTTTTTTTGGCTTTTCTGCAAATTTTAAGGAATATTGTAAAAAAATCATATTCACTGAATTCTTTAATTTATATTTAGATTATATTATATATATTCTTGGATACTAGTGAAAAAAATTGCATTGTTTAATTCAGTTTAGGGTAATCTGGTTTATTTAATGATTATTTTTAAAGTTTTGTATTGTTGACCATCAAAAAACACTTTTTAAAACAAATTGATTTTAGAAACCACTATTTTAATTGTTTTAATTATTTGAAAACAGTCGTTTTTATGGTTTTACCTGTCTCCTAGTCAATTCAAAATAAAGTTTAAGAAAAATTCAAACTAGAATTTGAGACTTTTTTTAAAGTATAAATAATTAAAAGTGGCAAAACATATCAAACTATTTTAATATCATCTGGTTTCGGTTAAAAGTGGGACGAATTAGTTGATTCTTCAAGGTTATACGGATTAAAATTGATTTTTTATATCGTTATAGGATAGTTGAGAGGTTGATTTGTCATTTTTAAAAAAAATTATCATTTGTTTAATTTGAATTTATTTATTTGATTGTAGTAATTAATATTATTTTTTGACAATAAAATGTAATAAAAACAATAAAATAATCAAACTTTAATATTTTAATCACACAAAATTAAATGTTTAACAAAATAAAAAAAAATATTAACAATACATCAATAAATTAAATAATATAAAAAAAATATAAATAAATTTTTATATAGAGCATTGAACACTCCAATTTCAACTCAAAACATGAGATTCACTCTAAAAATATAAAAATATAGAAATCCTCATTATGTAATATATCTTTTCCTCTGTTGAAAAGGTAAATTAAAAAAATTCAACAATTTTTGTTTTTGATAAAAGTAGAACATAATTCATCGATAAATAACAATTTTTGAAGATTTGACTTTAATAAATTAAAAGAGTAAATATTAAGTAAGATAAAATAATTTTATATATTTTTCTAATAACCATAAAATTCATTTATCTCAACTATTTATTATAAAAATAATTTAAATGTTTCCAAAGAAACAAAAACAAAAAAATAATTACAAATGATATGTACATATATTATCACTTCTTTATTTATTTGCATCATCTATATTTTGATTATAACTGCTACTTTTTCTCTTTATCCCAATAAATATACGAACTCTTTAGTAAATATGGTCTTATGAGTTATCTGATCGTAATATTAGGGATAATGGAAAAATATTCCAATAAATAAAATCGCTTATGATAAAGAGATGTATTAAAAATAAGAAAGAGGTGTTACTGATATTTTAATTTTCAATTTATGATATTAAAAACATAATTAAATGACAGTTATAGTATTTTATGTAAAAAGATGACTATTTATAGAATTATATAAATATTATATTAATAACATTAAATGGCACATTAATATTTTTTTATAACTTTAGTTTCTTTACTATATTCACAGAGATGAATAAAGGAGTATTTTTTATAAAAAAAATTTCATAAATATCTGTAATTTTTATAAAACAAGTATTTAAAGAAAAAGCAAAAACATTTCACTATTTGAGAAAAAAACTTGTAAACACTTATTAAAAATGATTTAAATTAAATATTTTTCGTAAAATGAAATCAACTCATACATCTCAAATTCCAGAAAACTTAAATAAGATTTTGTTCCATATAAAAGTTAAACATATAATTTTGTTTAACTTATAAATTTATTTTCTTATTTTATTTTTTATAAGTAGAAAAGGTTTACTCAAATGTAGTCTAAATATTTGAAAACTTAAAATATGAAATATTTTCTCTATACCGTTGCAAAAGCAATTCATGAACTAATATAAATAACAAATTCTATTTACATTAATAACACTAACATTAGTGAAAACAAAGGGGCATTGTGTATGCAATATTTTTCTTTTACTCCATTTTCACATAAATGAACTGTACATACAAAATATAATTTTGAATAAGTCGAAATTGAAAAGTAAAAAATTGAGTGCAGAAAGTGATTGAAAATAAAAGTTATTTTATTTTATATGTGAGATTTGGTGTGGAAATGTGTGAGAGTATGGTCTCTTTGTTACCTTAAAACAAGGAACTAATGAAAGAGTGGAAAAGTCATATAAATATTAAAAATTAAAAATAATTTTATTTTTTAAGTAATTCTTATAAAATGACAAAATACTGCATTGTATTAATAAAATAATATATATTAAATAAGGGTAGAATCGAAAAAAATTATGTACATCAAAAAACGGTTATAATGGAAAATCTCTTTTATATATAAGTATAGATTAATAATAGATTAATGGACAAATATTTACACATAAATCATATATATATTACATTAATAGCAATTTATGTCCTCTATTATATACATTTCAAAGACAGTGGGTCTGACACGCCTTTTAAATTACATGTTCATACCTATCGGGTAGGACACGTATCGATGAAATATCCAAATTAAAAGAAAATTATTAAATTTTTGACAATTTTAACACAGTTCTAACCTATGTAACACTGACACTAATACGACACAAACACTGATAGAGAGATACGTATAATCTCTCTAGAATGTAGGATACAGGAACACATATCTATATATTATATAACTATGAATTATATAAATTAACAATAAATATTTATGTGCATAAGAATGTTTCAAATTATTTTTGGAGCATGAAGATGTTTGTCATGACTGGTTCAAAAGAATTTTTTCCTTATTTTTATAATCATAATAAAATTTTTTACAATAAATTTGAGTTTTAAGAAAATTATTGTATTTATCATTTTTAAAGTTGTGTTAAAATCGTGCTAAAATTGTCAGAAATCCAGCAAATATTTTTTAAATTAAACACTTTACCGATAAGTGTCCTATGAGTATCGTATGAGTGTCGACACCGATATGTGTGTCCGACATGGACACGCTATTTGAGATATGTGTCTAAGCTTCATAGGTTCTAAAACAAATTTTTTTATAGATCAGTGTCTCTTATACACATAAATCTTAATCTTTATTGACAACTTATATAATTCATAACTATATTATAATATATAGATATATGTCTTCCTATTTTACCTTTATTTTAGAAATGATACGTAATTCTGTGTCTGTATTTGTACTTCTGTATCCGTATCATATAGTATTTATACTCAATAGGAGTGAGATTTATAAATTTTTTTAAAACTACAGAAGAAATAGGGAGTAAAAAAAAGTAGGATATTTTATTGTTTGTATTTGTACTTCTATCATATAGTATTTATACTCAATAGGAGTGAGATTTATATACTTTTTTTAAAAAATTACAGAAGAAATTGGGAGTAAAAAAAAAGTAGGATATTTTGTTGTTGACTAGTGGCATGTAGTTGTGAAGGTGGAATGCCACGTGTGCAGACAGTTAGAAATGGTAACAAAATGAGAGTGAGAGTGAGGAAGTGCAATGGGCACACTTAACACAGTAACGCATCAAAATGCATTGCGCGTTGCCTTCGTAACGGAATCACCTCGAATCTCGAGCTTTTCAACTCGCATACACAATCTCGTTTCCCCTCCATTTCCATTTCCGTGCATTCCTTCCAAATCCACATACTTCTTCACACCTCAATTTTTCAATTTCTCATCTCTCTCTTTCTCTCTTCACGCAAACGCTAAAATGACCTCTCACGCGCCGCCAGAGCACACGTTTTTCCTCCGCCAGAGCGACGCGCTGCTTCGTCGCCGGTGATTTCTCCGCCGACATGCTTCGGGAGACCAAAGTCGTCCACCTCCGGCGCGCCGTCGCCGCCGCGTTCTTCTTCGCCACCGTTTCCCTCTCTTGTTTGGTCCTCTTCGGAGACGTTGATTCTCGTAGATTCTTCTCCACTTTCCCGTACTCTTATTCCTTCCCAGGCCTTCCTAGCATTTTTCCGTCGGTGTACAACGACACCGTTGCGGTCAGTTCCGTTGCTTGCTTCGTTCTCTTCTCTCGCATTATGCATCGTTTTTCATTTCCTGCTACTTGTTGCAGCGTATTGAGTTACTTCTCCGTTTTTTGCATGCTTAATTAGTTAATTAATGCGTTGTTTCATTACATAGATTTATATAGTAATTAATGCATTGCCTTATGTTTTAACTGTGTTATCTCACCAATTGAAATGCAATTGAAGGTCTAATTTGTTCCCGGAATTGAATAATCTGTATGTGTTTGTTTTAGGAAGCGTATTTTATGCATACAAAATAGTGTAGTATTAAGAGTACTGGTGATTTTCAATGGACGTTAAGTGTCGAGTTTCTTTAATCGATATATTCGTAAGTTTTAGATATTCGGAAGTTTAGTTGACTGAGCAAACTAGGCTTATTAACTACTAATTAGTTGATTAGATCATTAGAAACACTTGTAATAGCTGGTGATTTCCCAATGTAAAATTATTGTAGCCTCTGCTGTTGATACGAATCTGTTCATACTTTAGTCATTCTCTGATCTTATGAGTAAATTTATTCAAATGCGAATATTTATAAACACTAAATCCATTTGTTTTATCTAGTTTCATAACCATAAGCATAACCTTCATCATTGACTCTTGTGCAGACTAATGAATATCCACTCGAAAAGGTCCTGAATGACGCTGCTATGAAAGACAGAACTGTAATCTTGACCACGTTAAATGAAGCATGGGCAGCTCCAAATTCAGTCATTGATCTTTTCCTTGAGAGCTTTAGAATAGGAGATCGTACCCGTTCCTTTTTAAATCATTTGGTAATCATTGCATTGGACCAAAAAGCATTTGCACGCTGTCAGGTTATACATACCCATTGCTTTTCTCTTGTTAGTGAAGAAGCTGACTTTCGTAAAGAGGCGTACTTTATGACTCCTCGCTACTTGATGATGATGTGGAAAAGGATTGATTTCCTACGTTCTGTTCTTGAGATGGGATACAATTTTGTGTTCACAGTAAGTTATTTTTTCCATCACTAACCTCTTGCAGCTCAGAAGGACTAACTTGTGTGAACCTTAAAAAGTGATTTTAGTTTTAGCGGCCATGGAAACATTCTAAAAGTTGTGGAATTTATTGTCTTTGTGATTGATTGATATAGTGCGTAATGGGAGAAATTGTCTGTCATGTGAATGAGGGAATGGGTTACTTGTAAGTTGACTTTGTATGCTATTAGTTGGCTAATTTATTGGGTATTTCAGACAAATACTACATTTATTGTAGCAATGCATGTGGGATTTATCTTTGTGGCAAGATTTAGAATTATGGGTTTTGTTTGATAAGGAAAAGTAAATTTTGGTTGTGGTTAATGTAATATTCTGATCAAATCTTGAGGAAAATATTATTCCTTGGTTATTTTTATGAAACTGTATGTTGAGCTAAACTTCTGCCTCTAACTTCCTTTTGGCAATTTCATTTAAACTGATATTCGGAACTGATAGGAACTACCGTATCTGTGCATAGTTCATAGCGGCAAAGTTTAGTCTATACATTTTATTGTTGATGCTCTTATTGTATCTTCCTACACTGAATTTTCTTTTTACAAAAGGGGAAAATATGAAAAGGATAAGACTTCGAAAAATCTATAGAAGAAGCTAGATAAATTTCAGAAGTATTAATTAGATACTTACTTTGGTGTTCCTGTCCCAGGATGCCGATGTCATGTGGTTTAGGAATCCATTTCCAAAGTTCCACGTTGATGCAGATTTCCAGATAGCGTGTGATCATTTCACAGGTAGATCTGATGATGTAAAGAACAAACCCAACGGAGGGTTCAACTTTGTAAAGTCCAATAATAGGTCAATAGAGTTTTATAAGTTCTGGTACTCTTCACGAGAAACCTATCCTGGATACCATGATCAAGATGTCCTTAACTTCATCAAGACTAATCCTTTCATTAATTA
This sequence comes from Phaseolus vulgaris, assembly GCF_051622355.1. NCBI lineage: Eukaryota > Viridiplantae > Streptophyta > Magnoliopsida > Fabales > Fabaceae > Phaseolus > Phaseolus vulgaris. Next base: position 1,797,723 of record NC_143504.1, read on the forward strand.
TATTGGACTGAAGATGAGGTTTTTGGATACTTCTAATTTTGGTGGCCTTTGTGAACCAAGTAGAGATTTAAACCATGTTTGTACCATGCATGCAAACTGTTGCTTTGGTTTGGATAGCAAGCTTCACGATCTCAGAATATTGCTTCAGGATTGGAAGCATTATTTATCCTTACCTCCAAGTTTGAAGAAGTTGTCGGTTGTTTCCTGGAGGGTTCCTCAAAAATGCAGGTTGGCCGTTTACTCGAGCCTTTCTATTATAATTTAACCTTGTTTTTGCTTTCCACTGTGAAACAACTCTTTTTTGACTTCTCATTTCTTGTTATTAATGGGGTGAAATTTCACCTCAGCCTTGATTCTCTCAGGCACCATCATGCACCAGAAAAGAGTATTGAAGAATGAAGTATTCATTCCATACATTTCTCTGACTCAAACGTGGAAGTTAAACTATGCACTTGGATGAAGGTTTGAATTAGGAAAATCAACTTTGCTAAACCAACATTTGATGGAAGAATTCTTCCAAGTAAAAGCACACTTAGATGTAATAAGCTGTTTAATTCGTTGATTTTTTGTGTTTCTCCTAGTGCAAACTTTCTGTCATTTGCACAATTTTGTGCAACTTTATGTTGTAGTGGAACTATTTTCCGATCCTCAACAGTCAACATCTACCATGTCTTTGTCTTTTCCCTCGATAAAGAATTCAGAAACACAAACCCAACAGGACTTAACTAGTTTAGAAATTGAAGCAAGAGAAATTCGTGTGCTACTTTCTGCCTTTAACCATTGCCATGCTTTCGTCTCTTTGCTCTATAACCCAATTACTAATTTTGCTCTTAGTAAGTTGTAATCTCATATGGTTTTCTAGTTACAACAGCATTAGTTTACTATATAAATTGCAAATGTATCTGTTTGTTCGATGAGATGTATCTGCATCCATTGTAATTGAAATATTAATGAGATCAGCATCTAACAAAAATTGAATACCTTTTAAATTCGTAGCTCTTCGTAGGGATGGTATGCAGATGGCGTCAGATAACCCACTCGGGGAAATTTGTATGGATGAAGATGCTTCGTACTAGTTCGTATTTTCTCTCTCTCTCTCTCTAGTGAGCTTAACATATATAAGATTATTTCCTATTCAAAGTCATATACAAATCAATGTTGAATGAGATATTTACCACGTAATTATACGACATTCTTCTTCATCTCTTTCCCTTTTCATCATATCATTTATCTTATTTATTCTTCTTATTTTTAATTTTTCAATCTATCCATGCAATAATTTCTAAATGAAACTTTGTAGAGAAAATGATTAAGCTTGTTGAAGAAATAAAAATACTTTAAATGTTCAATCACAATGATGTATCTATTCCCATAATATAGATTGGAATGCAGTGTACTCTCAATTAAATACTTCAAATATCTTCATCTCTCCTTTTGAATTTGTATTTCCCACATTTTTCTTATAACTAGCAAAAAACCTCTCCATCGAAAATGACCATTTTTATATGTATACTTTTTTTTATCACTCCTTATTTTAAAAATTATTTCGGAAAAATGTTCGAACAGACATTTTTTTAATATATTATTTCTTCATAATTTTCTTTTGAAAATCCAAACTAAATTCGAAGTCGACAAATTTTAATGTCCAGATTTTAATTAAAATCGTTTTATGGTTCAATAAATTATTTCCAAACCAATTTTAAAATAAATTTCAAGTTCAATATGTTTTAAATTAGCTTTTGAAGTTAAATGTTTCAAATCAATTTCAAACTAATTTATAAACGATATATTCTGAATGATACATTCCCAAATATAATTTTCTAAGGATTGAAATTTCAATTTATAGAGGGTGCGGTTTCAAATCATGGGATTGTAGAATGTAATGGACCTATTAGATGTAAAAAACAGTCCAGTTACAGTGGACAAATGAATTTTAAAATTGTTTTCTTCATAAAACTCATTCCCTAATAATAAACCCCATTGAAGATATTATTTGGGACTGGTGTTTATAATGTATTTGAAATGTTTTATTATAAAATGTGTTTGAATAAAAAAAAATTAAAGAATAAAACTCTAAAATTTATAAAAGTGATTAAATTATTTATTAGAGAAATTAAATTACTTAAAATTAGAGAAAATAACTAAGTTACTTAAATTTTATGTCTTCTCTTTATATTTTAACTCGATTTTAATTGGAATATCATTCTCATTGTTACATTGATGTTTTGTTTATCATCTGCACCAACTACGATTGTTTTTTAACCAATGTCACCGACATGAAATTTCCAGTTAGCATTAAACAAAAAAGCCAACAAAGAAAACTTCAACCAACATCATAACAATAACTAAGTTGATTTCAACCTAAATAATTATCAATATTAACTAAAAACAATTTATACCAATATAAATAAAGAGAAAATTGTCAATATCAATTAAAAAAACCAAGGAACTTTGAGTGAAGAATAATATCATGACTTAAAAAAATCATCAATATTAGTAATTTTAAATTATTAACAATTATTTAATATTTTTTTTAAAAATACAATAAATTTAAATTATTTTATCCAGATAAAATATTTGAAAAATAAAATAAATTTTAAAAAATTAAATGTCTTAAAGGTTTTAAAACTGCCGAAACAATTTGATAATTTATATTTGAGGAGGTGCAGGTCGACACTCCTACTGTGTATGAAGAGAAAGCCTCAAAACAGTTACATACATGTTTTGTTTCAGAATAGCTTTGTAAGTGACCAATTTAGTCAATCTCCCCATCTCATAAAACGGTTTAGTGGGATACCAAGCAACAGATACAAAAGCGTCAGATACGCTTGTTTACAGTAAATTACAAGATTTTTAGATATATGGTACATTGAAGATTCAAGAATATGATGTTTCATATGCTAAAACTAATCCAAAAAACAATTGATTTTGTTTTATACATTACTCAAAGTTATAGTTGGATTCCCAAATACTTTCAAAACCCGAAATATGGATATACTAGCATGTTCTATAAGAGTAGATGGGAAAGGAAGCTAGAGGGTAGATTGGCCACGTGGGAAAATAAAGACACTAAAACACAGCTTGCCGACAAAAACAGCCATATAATACAAGAAAAAAAGAGATGTATAAAACATAAAATAAACGAGAGAAGACTAAAGATTCACAGTAAGTACAAAATTTTGGGTACCGCATTTGTCCACCTCGCTCATCTGTCCAAATGCTTGCTATCTACACGAACACCATGTTCCCAAATTTCAGTGTACCTGTTCATATGCCAGTTACGCACGCAAGTCAATTTGGTGACAAGCCATCATACGGGCAGGAATGTGTAAATTTCTTTTTACACAAATCAACTCACAAGTGCAAAAGAGTTAGAATTAAAATTCTGACATTTGAAATATGCAATGATGAAAGTATGGCAAGACTTTTGCCTCTATAAAGCGAACTTAATTTTTTCAATTATATGATTGAACTTCTATTGTTACTATACAAGAACGAACACAACTAAGCACTTTGCTACCATGTGGGATCGGGTACAAGGGTTAAATGCCAATATTTTGTCGTAAATCACATGTCTATTAACTTATTGACCTCTCCTTAATTGTTTGGCACATAGTTTTCTCAGTTTCACTCTAACGTATCATATTTTCTACGATAGCGCTACTCCCACTTTTACCTAATGCATTATCCAATGCAACATTCGCATTTCTGCAAAAATTTATTTTCTTGAATTCTTATCATTGAATATTGAGTTCCCAAAAAATACATCAATTATACAAACTATAAATTTCTTATCGATAAAAAAAATTAACAAGACAAATGTTTTAACTTAATATATTAAAATAACTGTAAGCCGCACAAACCCACGGTGGCTTAGTTTGCTTTGGTTAATTTATATCTTTATTAAGACCCTTAGTTATCAAATTGAAGCTGAGGTCCATTGAACTTTTCTATTCCCTCTTCATGTCATGATCATATCTGACAGAAAGCAAATCTTAATGATGGGCATATACATGTTGTTTGAAGAGGAACCATAAGCAGCATGCACATAAAACTGAGAAGCATATGTTAACAATTGAATTGGTAGGATAGGACTACAGAAACTTCATTATAACTGAAAGTGAGACCAACCAACCTTTGCCCGTTCGCATTAATACAGAGAAACTGGCCATGTCGCCATCCATCTTTGAAAATGCCAAAGAAGGCATCGCCGGACTTTGTGTAGAATCGTCCCTCGCCATTAGCTTTTCCCTTCCAAAAGTTTGCAAACCACCGATCACCAGTGTGAAAATAAAACCAACCCTGCTTAATCAATACAGCAATTACTATCCAACTCACTGATAGAATCTTGTCTAATGCTCTGTCAAAAGATTATTGTGCAAACCATTATATCATTACGATGCTGCAATTTCCAAATTTATATAGTGACATATGAAACAAGAATCATATGCTTTTATATCCAAAAAATCAACTTAAAAAAGGGTACAAACCTTGCCATGTATGACATCATCCCTCCATAATCCTTGAAACATATCTCCGTTTTTTAAATAGAATGTACCTGGACCTGATCTCTTCCCATACCGCCATAAGCCATCATATATGCTCCCATCTCTGAGAACAAGACGCCCCTGGTTGTAAATTTTCATTTAACATTAGGCAAAAACAAAAAGGAAAAGAAGAAACATATTTCCCGAGCTTAGTGTGCTTGTTATTATAAACTTTTACGAATTTACCTTTCCTTCAGGTAGACCTCCTTGGCATCGTCCCTTGTATCTTCCTCCCCTATATTGCATTTCCACCACTGGACTCCACTTTTTTGACAAATCACGTTCTGCCTCCTGTAAAAGAATATTAAGTTAAATCTAGAATAATCACGTATGAATTAGGATTGCAATAAATATTATGGGTTAATAGTATTTTGGTCTCTTAAAAATTCAAAATTGTACTTTTATCCCTGTATTTTCAAATCATTGATTTTACTTCCTATATTTTTTTAAATACCAAAACTTAGTTAACTTATAAAAATAAGTTTGAATATTTTCAAAAATACAAGAACGAAAACTATTGGTAATAAAAGTGGCAGACAAAAACACAAATTTTGAAATTTTTCAGGGACTAAAAGCACCGAACAATTAAAGTATACCACGTGAAAAATGTATATCTAGAAGTAATGAAGTAATAATAGTTATATAGCTGTTGATCATAAATAAACTTTCACAAATCTCACTCACACAAAGTTCGTATTAGTTATTCATTAAAGAATACTTTGACCTCATAAAAAGGATGAATTTGCCTTGCGCTTGAAAAGCAACAGAGGTATTATAGTCCTGGGGGTTATTTCTTTGGAAAGCTATATTTCATGCAAAATAGGAAATTCAATTGTATAACCCACATCCGTAAGAGCTTAGAAACTGCAATCAACACATTTGACAATATCCATAAAATTTGAAGTTCACCTCTGAACTAATTCTAAAGCCAAAATTGTGTAACTAGCAAAACTCATATTTAAGCAAAGTTGCAAATACTTTCAAATGTGTATTTTCATATTTCTGCAAATAGAAAGCCTGGGTCAAACTTGAGGTCATATTTAAATAGTGATCGAGCTTAATTTGGAGCTAGTGAGGCTACACTTTTTTTGACCCCCCTTTCTATTTCTATTATTTAGTAATGAAGAACTTTACTAAAAGGAAAGAACTCCTGCTAGCACACGGCAGAAATTAAAAGTAAATCTAAAAGAAGATAGTTGAATAGAAAATATCTCTAGAAAACCACATACAAAGCTACTAGGGTAGAAAATGGCTAAACGATGCACATCTAATTTTGGAGAACTGTCTCTGGTTAAATTGTCACATTATTGACATAACTTGAGACATTTCCCTTGAATACGACCAGTATCAAAATATTCCTAAATTTCACTTTCAGTAATAAATGCATGAACATATATCATCAACAAAAGTCATAGTCATTGTTACCAACATAGACGCAGCTCGAACAGATAGTACTCCATTTGTCTTTGATTTATTAGCATTCTTTCCTTTCAAAAGTGAAGATGCAAATTCCATAACTGCTTCCAAACTAGCATCAGTTGCTGCACTCCAAGGAGACGTACCTCCATTCAATGTTTGTGCTTTCACATCATTATCAGTATCTGGCTCATGCTGTTTTGTCATAAATGAGATTTCCAGTCTTTCTTTCAACTCTTCTGAAGGCCTCACACCAACAGGAAGGTGGAAGATGCTTAGGTTATCAACAATTGCTGTAGCATCAGCTGCTTTTTCTTGGGCCCATTTCTTTGCCACCTCAAATCCAGGACCTAGATTGCCGTTCTCAAGTTGCTCCCTTTGAAAAACAGAGTCACCTAATACAAGTTGATTTGAAATTGAATAGACAACTCAAAAGAAATTACTTAACAAATGTAGTCAACTGACAGCAATTGAATTCTGTCTCAAAATTACCTCCTTCAGTAATAGAGTCATAGAGGGTGTTATAGTTTGAAGTGGGGTCAAATAAATCTTCACTTTTTCCTGAATCCCTATTATAGTTCAAAAGCAAAAATGAGAAAATGTGTAACATTAGGAAAAATTGCATGAAAAAAGTACGAGAAAAATCTGGGGTAGTCAGAAAACCTTGAGGCAGGCAACTTTGAGTTGTTGCTCATTGCTGGCTCCAACTCCTCACAGTATTTATCAGGATTGCTATCTATGCCATCTGAAACAATCTGATTTGTTCTCTCATCAACTTCATTAGAACTCATCGTTTGTGGAGGAAATACTTCAGTCTGTTTCCCAGTGACAACTTCTTCCTGATTACGTCTTCCCCAAAAGCTAAAAATAAGAGGAAAATGCAGGGCAAGTCTGGATAGTATGCCACCATTCTGGGAAGACCGTTGCACATTTAAATAGCTAATTAAATAACAAGAGAAATCTATCAGAAACAGTGTGGGGAATAAGGAAAATACACAGATTAAAGAAAATTCAGTAATTCAGGGTAGTTTGATCTATAAAAACGAATCAGCTAATAAGTCTTTTATGTAAATACCCAGCTTTAATTTCACAAAATGTATGCACAGCATATTCTTAAAAACAAGTTTACTTCCTTTGTTTCATTTAACTACCAAATTGGCTCTTCGTGAGTCTTCTTAATTTCTATTCTTTGACATCAACAAATTGAAGCTGTTGTATTATGTCCTAAGGATGGTAAAAAACAAAATGTTCAGAACCTATGTTATGCAGCATTTTCCATTTGAAATATGGCAAAAATGGAATGGGACACTGTTTTGTTCTGTTAGTGAAACTATGAACCCATTTTAACTTCTGATTTGTTATGCTGTGTTTTTTAAATATACAAAACATGTAAAAGAACCCATGTTGAATGTTTAGTCCTGTTCTAACACATCTTCGAAACAAAACATTCCGCACTATTCTACAAAACTTATTCTTACAAAAACTGAGAACATCTACCTAACACTGAACCATTTGAAATCCATTTGTTCATATGTTAAACCAATGATAAGAATATAAGGTCTATTCAGACAAACTTCTCCATAGCACTTCTAGGAGGGAAATAAGAAGAAAAAGAATTGAAATTCACTATAAGTGATTAGTACAAAAATAAGTGAGAAATAATACGATATAGACCCCATTACTTCTTAAAATTATTTCTCCTCTCTTCCCCTCCTACCAAACAGGGAGTAAGATAGAAAAGAAACATTACAAAACAGGCAACCCACTGCTCTGCCCAAATGACACAATACACACCCCAAAAAAAACTTCAAGTTTGACACTCGTGCTTAACAAGAAGACATTCATAAACAATGTGCCCCGTTGATGGCAGTTCATTGCACCAAAACTAGCATTAAGCAAGCAAATCATCTTCTAAACTCTCATATTGATGCAAAGAACGAATAAATAAAATCCTCTGTTAAAATTTCAAGAGTCACATGCTCAATTTCAACTCAGAAACAATATTAAGTATATAAGGAAGCTATGAACTTTAATGAATATATGTAAAAAACACTAATATGGTTTCATAAATCCTAACGCTGAAAAAAGAAGTTTACCAACATGCGTTCATATTCGTATCTTCAAGAAATGTATTTACCTAACTTGCCTTCCTTTTTGTCTTGATAAATTTCTTCTTTATTCACAAAAAAAAAACTTACCCAAGTGTAAGCACTGTCGTTATGAATAGGTTGGGTTCGACAGCAGGGTCATGTATTGTTGATATTATAATATCTTTTGTGTAATTTGTTGTTTGACGGAAAGTACGTAGAAAGATTGATATATCACTATCATTGATGGGTCCTGAACAGGCAAGAGTGCATATAACTATGCAATTTGGATCCTGAACAAAATAGTAATTATAGTAAGCTTATACAGTATAGGAAAAAAGAACCAGAACTCAACGAAAAGAGTGATAGCTAAATGTTTAAAATAAATTTTGAAAAAAAAGGCAATCAAATGGCAGAGAGGGGTCGGTCATTCTGAAAAAGGATTTAGCAACAATAATGGCATTTAAATCAATGTATTTTGAAAAATTGTTATCCGTCAACAAATAAAAAATACTTGTCATGCATGAATATGGAAAAAAATGACTGATACCTTCAAACGAACACCGAGGAAAGGACTATCAAATATAGACTTCAAAATTGAAGCTTTTATCTTAGCAGCGGCTCCAAATCCAATCCCTGCTTCTTTATAGGATTCCAATATCTGTAGACAACAGCATCAGTTGTATAATGAATGGTGTGAAAGGAAATTGAAACATTAAAATCGAAAGAGCATATTGATATTCAAATGCGGTCCTGTATAAAGGAAAATATAAACAAGACTACCAAGTAACTTTATGTAAAAATGGGTCTGAAACTATCAGGGTAAAAATCAAAGAAACCTACTTTATTAATTTCTGAAGGGCTGGCCTCTTTCATGCCATCATTCAATCTATCTATAATTTTTCTGTGCATCTCCTGCAAAATTATCAATCTGTAACCACAATAGTTTTATGCAAACAAATAGCAGGAAGTATACTAGAAAACTAAACTTACAGATTTAAGAACAGAGACAGCCTTAATAGCTAGCAAAACTGCATCGTTAGCAGTCTTCATGGCCTCATCTAGTGTCAACAAGTCTTTCTCAAGCAGTGCATCAATATCAATTTCTGTAAGATAAATCAACTACTGAGTAAAATTTTGTAGTTTTGTAGGCCTTTTAGTGATTGAATTAAAAGTAAATTATATTTCATTACTTTCCAAAAGGGTAAAGACATGTCAATTAGTTAAAAAGAATATGTGAAACAGTATAAAGGGGAAAATAGTGATTCTATTTCTATTTTTCGAAGGTTACTTATTAACAGGTGGGACATGGAATAAATAGGGAAGCCTCAGAAAAAAGCTTAAGTAGGAGAGAACCTTTGCACTTATTGATCAATTCTTGCCAACAGAACAAGACAGTATCACCTTTATTTTGAGAATAAAATTCAATTTTTCTTTTACACTTGGTACCAGTTTAACACAGATACAGCTTGTGTAACATATTCCTCCTCGGACATACATCAGACTTGACAAAGCAAGCAATTGATGGCCTTTTTAGTGACGTTTTTTACACATTAGGATTAGAATAAGTATATAATCTTTCCAGAAAAAGAAAACTCCCCTTTAATTATTAACTCTAATTGGCAAAAATCAATGAGCCAGATAAGAAGTTTGTCAGAATCAAATTTTAACAAGAAAACATATGAAATATAGCTCACCGATAAGTAAATTTGTGTTCTCCTTAAGTTTCTGCATCAAGGCTTTCACCTGAGAATTTATGGCACAAATAAAGTATTAAACAGACTATATTAACAATCAAGTGATCATAAAGTGAAGAAAAATAATATGACCAATAACCTTCAATGGAATTTTCTCAGGTAATCATATTCAATAAGATGTTATGCCCACAGAAATACTCATCATATTGCAGGTGGAAATGTTTAAAACAGTACATGAAAGAATGTTTTGCAGTTGTGATTTCATACATCAATTACATTAAAAAAGCATGTAATTGGAAGAGTCAAAGATACCTCGTTTTGACGTCTAAGACCTTCAAATCTAAATGGTTTCAAAACTATGGCAACTGTTAATCCATTCCTGGACCTTACAGTTTCAAAAATATCAGCTGCAACAGTGTGGTGCAAGCCATATCCTGCACTGGCCACCTAAAGAGAGGGGGAAGGGAAGGATAAAGGTCACACGCATCAAACTACTATAATGAATGCTAGCAAGAATCATACATCTTATGATTTGATTTTTGCATAAAATAATTAACCAAACAAGGAATATAATGTTAACTCATGCCAGTCAGCTGTAAACTATCTATAACACATAATTACTGAATTTCATTTGATCAAGCAAGCATATCTCTCCACAATGATGAAAAATGAATTTAAGAATCTCAGTTGATTATTGCATGCTTAACAAAATCATCACGTGAAAGAGATACAGCACACCACATCACTTAGAAACCCATGGATGCATATTACTACCATTGAAACAGAGGTTTTAGTGCAAGAATTTGAAGGTAAGGAATGTACAAACAAGGACAATAGTCTTTGAGCACGACTTCAAAAATACTGGAGCTTTGACAATTCTTGGCTGAGGTTCTGCAACAAATAGTCCAGAATTAGTACGTTTTAATCGCAGAGAGCAATGAGAGATGTGTATGAGAAATTCAAATTGAAATCCATGGACCACACAAGGCACTTTGCCCCCTTTTCCTTCAATATTTTCTTTTCATTAAAAATTAAGCTTAATTTTTGGTGCTGAATTGTATATTATAATAAATAATTAATCAAGAAGAATGTTGCAATTTAACATCTCCCAAAATAGATATCCCAAAATACGCCAGCACATGTTTGTATATTAAAGTAGACAGAATATAATTATAGGATGACAAATAAACAGTCATATTAAATCAAATGAAAACCTTCTGCAATTGATCTTTGTTGTAATTGCACTTCTTCTGATTCTTTCATAAGGATACTCCTGCACAAGATTGCTATCTTAAAACAAATTCAAAATGCCAAAAACAACAAATATAAATCAATTCCAGAAGAATTTAATTGTTTTATCTGGAATGGAAGTTGTAATTTAATAAAACCAAAAGTCATTTCAGACTTACACGGAAAGATGTTGTTTCTAAAATACCATAAACTTTACAAGCCTAGACTTACAATACTTTTGTAAATTATCTTAGTTTCTTAAGAAAGTAGAATTTAAGCTTAATTCAACTTCACAAAACCGGTGTGTATGGGTTTGCACTTACTTATATACTATAATTTTACCTTATCTCTAGTTCATGTGACTTCTTCAACACACTCCCTCATGCTGAGGACAAAACATCTCGAACGTGGGACTAGGGGGGAACCCAATAGCGGATTACACAAGGCTCAACACTTTGCTAGGATAGACTTTGAATGGCTATAGTACCATTTTAAGAAGGTGGAATTTAAGTCGGACCCAATCTCACAAAACCGACTTGTAAAATGAGGTTTGTACTCACTTCTATACTATAATTTCGCCTTATCTTTTGTCAATATGGACTCTTTAACACATCCCCTCACGCCGAAGACTAGATATTGTTTAAAAGAAACAGATTTATTAAAGAGAAGACAAGAAAAGTACCCCAATGGAGGAAAAGTCATTCTCCAAATCATTGAAAAAAAGGATAAAAATAATGAATGAAACATATTGGAGATGACATTTCATTCCATTGAAATGTCATGGGTAGAAGTCGCAAAAGACCAAAATGAAAATAGCATGATTACCACATGAAACATCTAAGGCACTGAAACACCTTCAAAAGATATATATGTGTTTCACCCCAAACATGCTCTTAAAATGTGAGTTTAAGTTTAAATTAACCCTGCAAAATCAGCTAAGAAAATAAAGGTCGTTCCTCACTTATATACTATGTTCGAGTTCTATATCTAGTAGGTGTGAAATTGAAGGTGTCAATTGCTATTGTTCACAAACACAGTTTGATTAATCATGATACAACATTGAGTACCAAAAAACGAAGGAACCTTGTGCACTAGTAAAATTGGGATTGGATTAGTACACCAAGTGACAACAAATTTGTCAAGAACCAAACTCAAATCAACCAATTGAAACTTCTTGGGGTCCAGACCAGAAGCCCCAGATTGGAGCGTGCAAAGAATCAAATTTATGAGCTGCGGATGTCAGTCAGTCTTGAGAAGACAAGAAGCAAAATATTTCAGAAGCGAACGGAAAAACACAAACTCAAAGAAAGTTAAAGGACTATTAGAGAGAGTATATAGTTATTCAACTCAATGCATTACAAAAATTTTCTTTTCATAGTCGATGTCAGGCTCAAATACAATTTTAGGAAACGTGGTAGAGTCCAGAACATGGGAGAATAAGAGAATTAGTAAAGTGGAATTGATTGAAATGAGAAGATGATTACATCAAGCCAGCTACGTGCTTACATATAATTTGAGAAGTAACTAGAGTCAAAATTAGTAACTAATTATTCGTCCGAGAGTTTTGAGAAGTAACTAACTTGTGACAAAATCAGTAACTAGTTATTTGCCTAAGAGAGAGTTTGGGAGCTTCTTTGCATACAACCAAACCAGCATTCATACTTCACACAACATCAAATTAACAAGCAAGATTTTGCATCATTCGGGTTCAATGTCCATTTTGTTGGATCGAGCATTTACCACTATGTCAAGGACTACATTTAAAAGTCAGAGTACAACTCTTTCTACTTAAAAGCATAGCTACCCAAGCATTATTAATTCAATTGTGACTTGACTCACTTAACCTTCATCATGAAATAATTGATGTCGTCTGCAACAATATTTCCCTCAACAATTGTTGTGCTAGGAATCGAACTCATGACTTTAGCTATAACACATACGCTCTTAAGTATAAAATGTTATGTTCTAACTGTCAGTTATAACCTTTGTCTTAGAACTAAATGCTTCCATTTGATTGTGACATGGTCACCTCTCCTCTACCACAGGTCCTCTACCATAGGAAGTAAAGTTTCCACTCCCAAAACCAGGAATAAAACAACAACAAACTTTCACAACCTCTCATCACACGCTGCTTGCTAAAAATCATTAGAAGATTTTATGATCCAACAGTAACAAACAACACACTGATTTATAATCCTTAGCCATTATAGAAACCTACAAATAATTTGTATCAAACGCAAATAATTGTAAAGACTTTTCTCTTTCCCAAACAAGCCTCCCGACGTAGATAATGTTTATTGCTTATTCAACTCTCCCCTGGGAAACACATCCATGAAGGCACGAACAACACTTGGATCTCCAGTTAAGGAATAGCCTGAAGTTCGATACGCTACTCCTCACCAAAACATCACGCGTTCAAGCAAAACAACGTATTCACGTAAACGGCAACAGTTCCAATTTAACAATTCCTAAATTAAAATATAAAACGCGAAAACAATGAAAAGCAAGTAGACGATTACCAAAACCGCAGTAAAGGCAAGCGAAACGGCGCGCTCAAGCAGAAATCAAAAATAGCGTCCTTCCTAGAACCAATGCCTATGACTTCGACGAAATCAGGTTTCGTCTCTCCGCTCTCGGTTCCACCGTAACCGTTCGACGACGAACCTTTCTTCTCCGAGCACATCTTGATCTGAACAAACGGTTTTGGCTCGGGAGTCGAACAGAAGCCATAATCGCGCCGACGAAGAGGAAAGGAGCAGCGGCTGCAAAGTTGATTCGAAGAAAATGGAACGATGGAAGCATGAGAAACTGCTTTGAAGGTGAGGAACGCAGAAAGCTCCATTTATTGTAGAGAAAAGCGTGGTACAATGGATAAGGCTTCCATCAGTAAATCAAACCGTCTCCCGCTTTGTGACTGTTACTGTTTATATAAACAAATCAGCGAGAGAGCGTAGTGTACTTAGGAAAAGCTTGGTGGTTATTGTAATAAGGAATACAGAAAATGTTTATCCGCCAAGATATAAAATAAAATAAATTTTATTTTTCATCGTTTTTTTTTATAATTAACATGCGTTTTCTAATTTCTACAGTGTGTATCTCACTCTTGCGTTTCTCCGTTCACACGAACAAATAGATGAAGAAAAGGAGAATGTCACTTAACAACGTAGTTACTAAATGGCTCAAACCAGAAAAAAAAAGAGTTACAAATTGCTCTACCGAAAAAATGTTTTAAATTGTTAAATATGAGAATTCGAGGAGTGCATGTGATAATCATGGTGGTTCAGAAAGAAAGTCTTAAACAGAGATAAAAAATCATATGCATCGCATTTTCCAAGGCCCGGCTATCGTGTCAGGGATGTTTCTTCCTGCACCCCTACACTTTTCTTTCTGCACTTCTACATTTTTCAAAATGTCTAAATTGCTTTTGTTAGTTTTGGGTGATTCCAGAATTGAGTGTTTCGTAAGCAGAACAGAATAGAAAATCCGGAAGATAAAAAAATCATTCCACAATATTCTTTAGAATACATTTTTTATTGGGGAAGTTTCTTCTTGCACCTATGCAATTGTCCCTATTATAGTGCAACTATATTTATTTTTTCTCTAGAATCAGGAAAAAATTCAGATTGATACTTCCGGTAAAATTTCAGATTCACCAATACGTAATTCAAAATATGCATTTCACATTCAAAATTCATCATTAAAAAAAAGCATTTATGATTCACCAATCTGTAATTGATATATGCACACTTTTACCCCCTCAAAGGAATATTCACATGCACACTTTATTTTCTTAATAATTATTATTACTAATTACTAATCTATATTTTTAAACTTTCATTCCTGGGAACATAGTTATTGTTACATAATAAGTATTATATTTAACTTTTTTTTGTAATACTATATTTTAATGTGATTAATAATTTGAAAACTTTAAAAAAAATCAAAATATGTGAGATTTATAAAGTAAGATTTATAAAATAAGATTTACATCCACATATGAAATGTTTTGATTTCTAGTAGATTTGGAAAGATCTCTAATACATCTATTAATACATAAAACTATATATTTATAGATAAATTTTAAACCTTATAAAATTAACTTATAATAAAATTTGTACTTATTTATATATTATAAAATATCATAATTTTTTATTCATGTAGAATTCTAACATGTGGAATTTTGGTTAATCCCTCTTAATTTATATATTTGTTATTTTTCAATAAAGGGAAGCATTTAAGTTTCTTATGGTTTTGTAATTTCTACTTCCCTGACAAACTTGTTTTTGATCACATGGTGTTATCACACTGCACATTTTCCAAGTATTTTCTAACTTTTCAAATTCCATTGATTGATCACTTTGTGCGAGAAAGTCCACACCCCTTGTCTTGCGAAGGTCTTACGCCATGCCATTATCAAGAAATTTTAGTGTTTTACATCATCCATTACGTTAGCATACAAATTAGATTCCATACTTAACATAATTCACTTCACAATGCCACCTCGGTTACTAAAATTGGCGCGGGTTGCATCTTGCATCGGAACTATTTGAATATATTTTTTTGCTACTCATTATAAATTCTTGATAATATATATATATGCTTAATCCTAAGGAACAAGAGGGTAAGATTCATTATTCATCCTTTATCATAAAATCATGGAGTTTTTGGGTGTTGAAGGTGAGTCTGAAAAGCTAAAGGCAATTTTTCTGCCTTCAATAACGAAGAGTCATCTTGTTCCCGTTGTAGACATTGCTCGGATCTTCGCCATGCATGGCGTGGATGTCACCATAATCACCACACCAGCAAACACTGCCGTTTTTCAAAGCTCCATCGACCGTGACGCCACCCGCGGCAGCTCCATTCGAACCCACCCCGTCAAGCTACCGCACGTGGCGGGTGTGCCAGAAGGAGTGGAAACCATCAATTTTTCCATTGCAAGAGACATAGCAAGCAAACTCTTGGAGGCACTCACCAAGACTCTCCAAACTCAATTCCCACAACTCTTTCATCAATTCAAACCCGATTTCATAGTCTCCGACATGTTCCACACCTGGAGTGTCGATGCTGCGGCTGAGTTCGGAATTCCGAGGCTCATATACGTTGGTTGAACCTACTTCGCTCACTGTGCCATGGACTCTCTCGAACGGTTTCAGCCTCACAAAAAGGTGGACTCGGAAGATCAGAGCTTTTTCATTCCTGGGTTGGCCTACAACTTGGAGATGACACGGTCGCAGATACCCGAACGGTTTAAGACACCCTCCGATTTCTCCAACTTAATGAATAGGTAATCATACATTCAAAATATACAAT
Source organism: Phaseolus vulgaris (assembly GCF_051622355.1). Classification (NCBI taxonomy): domain Eukaryota; kingdom Viridiplantae; phylum Streptophyta; class Magnoliopsida; order Fabales; family Fabaceae; genus Phaseolus; species Phaseolus vulgaris. The sequence goes on from NC_143504.1 coordinate 1,814,010, forward strand.
TATCAGAAACCTAATAAATAATTTTTAATTTAAACACTTTATTTTTACGTGTGTGAGAGGAGTTTCTGAATCTCATATAAACTGCATATCAAGAACTATATACAATTCTAACGGTTTTCAATCTATCATTTTTCTTAATGAATAGGGTTAAGGAATCAGAGAAAAGGAGCTACGGATCTCTGTTCAAAAGCTTTTATGCGTTTGAAGGACCTTACGAGGAACTCTACAAGACAATCATGGGGACCAAGAGTTGGAACGTGGGACCCATTTCTTCCTGGGTGAACCAAGATGCTTCGGATAAGAGTGCAAGGGGGCATGGCAAAGAGGTGGAAGAAGGTTGGCTTTCATGGCTTGATTCAAAGCAGAAGGGTTCTGTTGTGTACGTGTGTTTTGGGAGCATGAAGAACAATTTCTCTGGCACGCAGATTGCAGAAATAGCTCACGGGCTTGAAGATTGTGGGCATGATTTCATGTGGGTGGTGGGGGAAATTGACGAGGGTCAAAGTAGGGCTCTTGTGGAGGAGTTGGAGAAGAGGGTGGAAGCGAGCAAGAAGGGTTATCTGATATGGGGTTGGGCTCCACAGCTTCGCATTCTGGAGCACCCTGCTGTTGGAGGCATGGTGACTCATTGTGGGATGAACACGGTTATTGAGACGGTGGATGCGGGGTTGCCGATGGTGACGTGGCCTCTGTTTGCAGAACAGTTCTTCAATGAAAGGTTGCTGGTGGATGTGCTGAAAATCGCAGTGCCGGTTGGAGCAAAAGAGTGTAAAGATTGGGGTGATTTTGGGAATGAGATTGTTGGGAGGGAGAAGATAGCAATGGCGATTGCTTTGTTGATGGGTGGAGGAGAAGAGTGTGAAGAAGTGAGAAGGAGAGTGAAAGCGCTGAGCGAGGAGGCGAAGAAAGCAATCCAGATCGGTGGCTCTTCTTACAACAGTTTGAAAGATGTTATTCAACAGATGAAGACATTAAAACTTCAAAAGCTGAACCCAAAAGTTGAGCCCCATGTTGCTTAGGCTTTGGATTGGAAAGTGGAAAGTTCTGGAAAGTTGAAGATGTGAAATATAAAGAGTATGATAAAAAATTGAGAAAAAGTGATTTTGTTTGGATTACTGTAGGTTAGGGTGGATGTGTAAAGAAAGTTTATTGATATACGTGAATGATGTGATAATTGTAAAAATATTTTAAATTATTTTAAATAGTATAAATTTGTCCTTATATCTATATAAAAAAAAGAATTATTAATTTTGTGCTTATTTTAATTAATTAAAATAATTTAAAGTTTCATTTATAAATAAAAGAAAAAAATGTAAAATTAAAATAAATAATTAATTATAATTTTAAATGAAAGTATAATATTATTATTTTTTATTTTATTAATTTAAATTAATTTTGTTAGTTAAGTTAATTTATTTAGATAATTTGTAAAGTAACTTTTCACACCTTTAAAAAAAATTAAAATTCTCTCAGAACCATCACATCACTCACAAATTCTCATAAATTTTCCTCACACATCTACCCTAACATACATCAATCCAAACATTCTCACTTTCTTCACACTTTCCTCACACATACACTCCCTCAAATCCTCACACATCTTCTTCCTAATTCAAACAGAGAGCCTTAGGATTAAACTTCAGTATTTGGTTTGGTTGTTACTGGCTACTATGTGGTTAATATCTCCTCCTCTGCCAAAGGCAGAAGTTATGTCTGTAAGCATGAAAAACTTGTTCTTGTCATCCTATGTTTAATTCTTTTTATTGTGTTAATTCCATAAACACATTTTATTGCTTTTTAATATTTTATTTTAGAAAACAACCATTGAATGATTATTGCAAAAAAATTTGTACACTGCACACATAATAACACTATTCAACAACCCTTTATAATAATATTATAATATTTAAAATTAAAAATGAAAATGGTTAAAATATGGTGTTATAAAACTTTATTCTTTTTGTAAATAACCTTTAGATTTAGGAAAACCTTTTTGTTAACACCTTTATGTCAAGTTACACACTCTTAACGCTTCAAACGTGGAAATGGTGGGTGATGTGACAATGATATTGTTGTAAATGTTATGATGGTGATGTGGCTTTGGGAGATAGAAAGGGGAGAATGCAGGGTTTGAAAACGGTGTGAGAAGTTGAACTTTCTCAACGCGGAGGAAGAAGGCGATGTTGAAATTGAGAGGTTGGTGGTGATACTAAGGTCGGTGGTGAGCTCCAGCGCCTCGCCGAGATCGTCGTTGTCCGGGAACAACTCCAACCCTAAACAGTAAGGATCGCATGCGGTCGTTGTCGTGGACGATGGCGCGAAACTGGTCGGCGTTGAAACAAATCCACATGACTCTCAAAATGATGTTAGAAATGTCGGTGTAAGGCCCTTCGCCATGAGGACTGCTTATCCAGCCACAGGTTCCTCCACAATGCAAAATTGGTTACCCGTGTGTCTGTAAGTGGTTACTTATATGACGTTTATGGCCACCCACTCTTCATGAAAAATAAATTATTCTTTTAATAAGAACCTTATATTACATCGGTTAGATGGCTTAACCGGTTTAATAACCCTACCAGAAATTGTTACCCAGCTACAGGGTCCTGCACAATGCAAAACTGGTTATTCGTGTGTCTGTAAGTGGTTACTTATGTGACGTTTATGATCACCCACTCTTCATGAAAAAAAAAATCATTTTTTAATAAGAACCTTATATTACACCGCTTAGATGCCTTAACCAGTTTAATAAACCTACCAGAAATTGTTACCCAGCTACAGGTTCCTCCACAACACAAAACTGGTTATTCGTGTGTCTGTAAGTGGTTACTTATGTGACGTTTATGATCACCCACTCTTCAATGAAGAATGATATGTTGGATTTCAACGTGAATAAGTTTTTTGGTATTAATACTCGTAGTGGTAAAGTTCTTCGTCATCCTCCTATTAAATGGGAGTTTCCTTCACCAGACTTGGTTAAAATTAACACTAATGAGACTGTTAGGGGTATCCTGGTCTTGCTACTTGTGGAGGTATTTTTCGTGAGAGTATGAGGGAGGTTATTGGTGTTTTTTTTTCTTCTGTGTTTATTGAAGTTCATACTGCTATGATTGTTGAGTTTTATAGAGTTATGCATGTTATGAGGGAAGCTCAAAAGATGGGGCTTACTAATGTCTGACTTGAATGAGATTTTGCATTTTTGCCTTGGTTAGTGTTAAGTTTACTGCTAGGACAAATGTTCCGTGTATGCTTCGTAATTGATGAAATATTTCTCTTAATTACTGCAGGAAAATCAGGTTTAGGGTTACTCATATTTTTCGTGAAGGAAATGTGTGTGCTGATAAGTTGACTAATTTAAGATTTATTATAGAGAATCATTTCATTGGTATAATAGGCTTCCATCTAGTATGTTCGTTTTTAGAATTCTTTATGAATAGGTATAGTCTACCTATGTATCGTTTTTGTTAACATATGGATTTTGGTATAGTCCCCCATATTTTTTTTTTTAATAATATTATTTTCATGTGATGACACATGATTGTTATTATTTGAGATGTCAGCCTAGTTGAAATATCAAGCTGCATAATGATACCTAACATAAAAACTTTTATAAAAAAAAAATGTTCGTGATACAATTATAAATAAAAGGGATAACATTTAAACAATATTTATAAAATAATAAATAAATACATTTATACATTATTAGAAAATATAAGAATAGAAAAAATTGTCATTTATAAAAAATTGTGTCGTATGATTGTCTTTTTTGTTGTCTTTGTGGTATTTCTTGTTTTTGTTGTTGTCTAGATAGAATGATAGGAGTTTTTATCACACAAACTTATTTTAAACCCAATTTATTGAAAATATTTCATATATTAAGCGAGAAAAAAAATCATTTTAATTCTTGAACTTATATATGATTTTCTTAAATAAAAAAAAATTAATTTTTTATATTATTTATAAAATAAAAATTTTCAAAACATTATTATTCACTTCATATAATTTTTAAATTATTATTGTATACATATTTTTATTTTAAAAAATATTAATTATTATTAGTAAAAGAAAAAAAATCATGTGACATATCAAGTTGAAAATTTCAATTTAAATAAAATATATTGAAATTGTCAAACCAACAAACAATTTTTTATATTTGTTTTAATATTTTATTTAACTTGTCTAGTGAGAAATTCGTCGAAAGCTTCAACGAAGAATGATATGTTGAAATAAACATGATTAAGTTCTTTTGTATTAATACTCGTAGTGGTAAAAAATTTCATCGTCATCCTGTTAGATGAGAGTTTCCTTCACTAGGCTGGATTAAAATTAACACTGATGGGATTGTTAAGAGATATCCTGGTCTTGCTACTTGTATAAGTATTTTCCGTGAGAGTATGGGGGAATTTATTGGTATTTTTTTTTGTGTTTCTTGAAGTCAGAATGTTATAGTTGTTGAGTTTTATGGTATTAAGTTTTTGGTATTAATACTCGTAGGTGGTGAAGTTTTTCGTCATCTTCCTGTTAGATGGGAGTTTCCTTCACTAGGTTGGGTTAAAATTAACACTAATGGGGCTGCTAGGGGTATCCTGGTCTTGCTACCTGTAGAGGTATTTTTCGTAGGAGTGTGGGGTAGTTTATTGGTGTTTTTTCTGTGTTTCTTGAAGTTCAGACTATTATGGTTGTTGAGTTTTATGGAGTTATACATGCTATGGAGGAAGCTCAAAAGATGGGGCTTATTAATGTCTCGCTTGAATGTGATTCTGTCTTTATTTGTGTTGCGTTTATGACTAGGACTAATGTTCCGTGAATGCTTCGTAGTCGATGTAATATTTGTCTTAATTATTTCGTAATAAATTGTTCATTCTATAATATAATTCAAAATTAAAATTATGTATTTTGAATTATATATTTTGAAATATATATATTTTATAAATTTTTAATTTTTAATTTATTTTTGGTAAATTATGTAATAAAAAAAAATTGATAGAAATTTTTTTTAATAATAAAAATGTTTCCATAAATTAAGCATATAACATGATTGTCACAAAAATAATCATAAATATCCTAATGTTTTAAATTTCACAAATAATATACTTTTAATTTAAAAACATAAACTTAATTACAAAACAAAATTATTTAAGTCTTGTGTTCCGGTCGTCTCTTGCGTATAACACGTGAAAATCTAGTGTAAACAACTTTCTCATTTATGACGTAACTGATTAATTGTAGTGCACTATGATGCAACTGTTTAATTAGAGTTAAGCCTCGTAACCTCAATTTGGGAGGAGGGAACCCACATTTACTTAACTTGCGTCCATGGAATACTAACTTCATACCCCTTCAATCCTAGAAAGATATATCAGTGTTTCTGACTATAAATGATCAAACATAATAATATTAACCAAAGTTTTATAGTCTTACCTCACCCTTTCACAATCTTAATGCACCATGATCACCATAACTCAATAGTACGTAGGTATAAAAAAGGTATGTTAATGAATTCTTAATGCTCATCATGTCCTCATATAGCTTTGTGTAACACATCACAACCAATTTCATTGACAACTTGTTATTTATCTCTTTTGTAAATCGATGTCATTAGTCTCTGTCTAACATCATCTTAGATAAATCACCCTATAGTCGTAGCCATAACTCTCCTAAATCATTCCATATTAATAAACTTGTTTATTTTAAATATATTATGAAATATTTTTTCAAATCAAAAAATACATTCTGAAATACACATTTTAAAATATATTTATGGATTCATATATTTTAAAATGTGTTTTTGATTATGGCAAATAAAATTTAAACCATTAAAACTATCTCATTTTTCATATTTTTTTACTTAGTTTTTAAACTTTCCTTCCTCGTTTGAGCTTGGATCAATTACAAGTTAAAGAAATTGTTTACTAAACTTCTCTAATTAAGACCATAGTTATTGTTACATAATAAGTATCATATTTAACAAATTTTTTTTAATACTATATTTTAGTGTGAATAATTATTTGAAAACTTTTTTAAAAATCATAATATAACGTAATGTTTGCACTCACTTATATATTACGAAATGTCTTAATTTCTTGTAGATGTGAAGATTTCTAACACACTTTTTTTAGAGTGACAATTCATGCATGGAACTATATATTTATGGGTGAATTTTAAACCTAATTAAACCTTATAAAACTGACTTAAAAGATAAGATTTGTACCCATTTATATATTATTAAATATCATAATCTTTTGTCGATGTAAGATTTAGAACCCATAAAATTTTGGTTAATCTTGTAACAATCGTTCTTGAAAACAACCCTCTTGACTTACATGACTTATATATTTGTTCTTTTTCAATAGAAAGTGAAGCATTTAGGTTTCTTATGGCTTTGTAATTTCTACTTCCTTGACAAACTTGTTTTTGATCATATGGTATCTGACGTTATCACACTCCACATTTTCCAAGTATTTCCTAACTTTTCAAATTCCATTGATCGACAACTTTGTCCTTGAAAGTCCCCACCCCTTGTCATGCGAAGGTCTTACGCCATGCCATATCAAGAAAATTTTCACGTATTTTTGTTCTGAATGCAATAACATCATCCATTACGTTAACATACAAATTAGATTCCATGCTTAAAATAATTCATTTTATATATAAATATTCATTAGAAATTGAATTTTAAACAAACAAATATTTAAGTTTCATATAAGAAATATTCAATAAAAAGTAAGATAAAATTATTACAAGTAGACCACAACTACACATTTTCTTAGCGTGTATTGTAGCGGTATGTTCGATCGACACCATGACGTGTCTCGGTCTACCTGTCCGAGATGACCAAGACACACTGGTACGACTCTGTCAACCTGGCTAATTGACCGATACACAGTCAGGCCGACCGACGCTTAAATCAAGTTTAGTGAAGCTAAATCATCATTAAGGATTAGGTAATGCAATCCTAAGAGTGACCAACTTCACTAATCAGACCCAATAAGTTAAGCCCACTAAAATAATATAAATAGCACACATCACAAGAAGAAAGATATGTCATTTATTATTGTGCACCTAACCGAATACTGACCACCCATTTTATTGACTTGAGCGTCGGAGTGCCTTCCGCAGGTATTCCAATCCGGTGCTAGTCCGAGATCAAAAGCCAAAAGAGAAATATGAAGATGAGAAAGACCCCAGTCCACACCTAACAAGTCCACACCTAACAACCTACCCAACCGAAAGAGTAAAACGAAGACTCCAATAATTTCCTAACCTGTATCTTTTAGTATGTACAGAACTTTGACGTAGAAAATGGTGGGGATCGACAAAGAGACAACTATTAGAGGCAAACACGTTTTAACTCTTTACATATGACCGGCCAGCGCCTGTCTCTTATTGTGAAATAGTAATAAAAATCTATAAAAAGCATATTTTATTCATTTTTCTGAGAATACACAATTTTTAATACTAGTACTGTAACATTATAATATATTTACTGATTGAAACTTTTAGAAACAATATTTTTACATAGGCCTTGCTTTGAATTTAATAATTTAAAAATGAGACTAAGTCCAAATTAATATTTTAATAAATTTGAATATAGAGTATTCATAACGTGTTATAGATGAAAACAAGGAAAGTGTTGGTAAATAATTCACAAGTGTTACACATGCAAGGATAATAAATAATGAATATGCCTGGTAGCTGTCACTTCACGATGCCACCACGGTTACTAAAATTACTAAAGTTGGCGCGTGTTACTTCTTGCATCGGAAACTATTTCAATTTTTTTTGTCTTGTACATATATATATATATATATATATATATATATATATATATATATATATATATATAATCGTAAGGAACAAGAGAATAAGATTCATTCTTCATCCTTCATCATCAAATCATGGAGTTTTCCGGTGTTGAAGGTGAGTCTGAAAAGCTAAAGGCAATTTTTCTGCCTTTCATAACGCCGAGTCATCTTGTTCCCGTTGTAGACATAGCTCGGATCTTCGCCATGCACGGCGTGGATGTCACCATAATCACCACACCAGAAAACGCTGCCGTTTTTCAGAGCTCCGTCGACCGTGACGCCAGCCGCGGCAGCTCCATTCGAACCCACCACGTCAAGCTACCGCACGTGCCGGGTTTGCCAGAAGGCGTGGAAACCATCAATTTTTCCACTTCAAGAGACACAGCAAGCATACTCTTCGAGACACTCACCAAGACTCTCCAAACTCAATTCCCACAACTCTTCCACCAATTCAAACCCGATTTCATAGTCTCCGACATGTTCTACAGTTGGAGTGTCGATGCTGCGGCTGAGTTCGGAATTCCGAGGCTCATATACGTTGGTGGAACCTACTTCTCTCACTGTGCCATGGACTCTCTCGAACGGTTCGAGCCTCACAAAAAGGTGGACTCGGAAGATCAGAGCTTTCTGATTCCTGGGTTGCCCTACAACTTGCAGATGACACGTTCGCAGATACCCGAACGGTTTAAGACACCCAACAGTTTCTCCGAGATAATGAATAGGGTTAAGGAATCAGAGAAAAGGAGCTACGGATCTCTGCTCAAAAGCTTTTATGCGTTTGAAGGAGCTTACGAGGAACTCTACAGGGAAATCATGGGGACCAAGAGTTGGAACGTGGGACCCATTTCTTCCTGGGTGAACCGAGATGCTTCGGATAAGAGTTCAAGGGGGCATGGCAAAGAGGTGGAAGAAGGTTGGCTTTCATGGCTTGATTCAAAGCAGAAGGGCTCTGTTGTGTACGTGTGTTTTGGGAGCATGAAGAACAACTTCTCTGGCACGCAGATTGCAGAAATAGCTCACGGGCTTGAAGATTGCGGCCATGATTTCATCTGGGTGGTGGGGAAAATTGATGAGGGGCAAAGTAAGGCTCTTGTGGAGGAGTTTGAGAAGAGGGTGGAAGCGAGCAAGAAGGGTTATCTGATATGGGGTTGGGCTCCGCAGCTTCGCATTCTGGAGCACCCTGCTGTTGGAGGCGTGGTGACTCATTGTGGGATGAACACGGTTATTGAGACGGTGGATGCGGGGTTGCCGATGGTGACGTGGCCTCTGTTTGCAGAGCAGTTCTTCAATGAAAGGTTGCTGGTGGATGTGCTGAAAGTCGCAGTGGAAGTTGGAGCAAAAGAGTGGAAAACTTGGGGTGATTTTGGGAATGAAACTGTTGGGAGGGAGAAGATAGCAAAGGCGATTGATTTATTGATGGGTGGAGGAGAAGAGTGTGAAGAAGTGAGAAGGAGAGTGAAAGCGCTGAGCGAGGAGGCGAAGAAAGCAATCCAGATCGGTGGCTCTTCTTACAACAGTTTGAAAGATGTTATTCAACAGATGAAGACAATAAAACTGCAAAAGCTGAACCCAAAAGTTGAGGACCCTGTGGCTTAGCAAGAATTCTGGTTTCTTGATGAAGTTATGAGTTTAATTACAGTTAGCACTCTAATAAATTAATCTTTTATTTGTTTTCATTTCATTTTATTTTATTTTTTAATTTAAAATATTATTATAAATGTTTGTCATTTATTATTTGTGGTATCAACAGTGAAAACCATACTTTTTATATTGTTTATAATGATATAATCTTATTTTAAATTAAATATATATATATATATTAATTTATTAAAGTGTGAAGTGTGTGTTTTTAGTGTTGACAGTATTATTTAAATAATTTGCATTTAATGGTAAGTTGCAAAAAAAGTCATGAAATAAGCTTCCGTATTTGCTTTGGCTGTTGCTACCTCCTCCTCTGACAAAAGCAGAAGTTATGTTTTTTTTTATTAGTAAAAAATGAGTGGCAGAAGTTATGTTTTTCTTATAAGTAAAAAATAATTAATAAAATTGAGATATTTTAAGAATATTTAATTTTTATACAAACAATTTATGTCTTAGTTTCTTGCAAAAACAGAAACATGAAATCCAGACAAATAAATAATAAAAGTCCTCCTTATCTAAAAAAATTACTTAGTAATTTTTGACATATCTCATGGATATTATGGACTCAGAGACTCAAGACATTTTATAATACAACATATTTTATCATATTTTAAACTACACCATTGTAAAATTTCAATATGATAATCATGTTATTTTTAAATATCATTCTATTTTCATAACTTAGCTACCACACGACTACTCATACACATAGACGTCGTGCCATTTTTATTTTTGTAAGCATGAATAACTCGTTCTTGTGATCTTATGTTTAATTCTTTTTATTGTGTTAAATTTGCATTCCATAAACACATTTTTTTCAGATTTTATTAAAATTGAGCTCTTAAAACATTTTTTAAGTGAGTACGATATTGGTTTTATAATATTTTAAGAAAGTTGGGCATGGAAAGCCCAACTTCCTTTTATTGTTTTTTAATATTTTATATATTAGAAAACAACTACTGAATGATTATTGCAAAAAGTTTTGTTAACACTGCCCACAAAATATCACTATTCAACAACCCTTTATAATAATATTATAATATTTAAAATTAAAAGTATGTGTATGTTAAGAGTATGTGTTTTATGTATGTAGTGTTAAGGTATCGGGGAGAGAGATGGTGTCATAAAACTTTTTTTTTTTTTTTGAGTTTTGATATGTTGAAACCCGCTACACATAATACACATTTGACGTTGCAGATGTGATAATGAATGAGATTGCGCACTAACTTTAAAATAGAGTAAACAATAATATAATACATCGGTTCTTAGAAACAAATAGTATAATATTTTTTATTTTACTCAAAATGATTCATATTACATCGATTAAAACTTAACCGATGTAATATATGATCCATATTAAAAAAAATTGAATTTTTTTCATAAAAAGTGGATGAGTCATAAATGGCACATAGGTAACTACTTACAGACACACAGGTAACCAGTTTTGCGTGTGCCAGTATATGTGGAGGAACCTGTGGCTGGGTAACCAATTCTGGTAGAGTTATTACATCGGTTAAGCCATCTAATCGATGTAATATATAATTTTTAATTCGGTTAAGTCATATAACCGATGTAATACATGGTTTTTATTAAAAAAATGATTTTTTTTTCATGAAGAGTGGGTGACCATAAGTTAGAGACACACGGGTAACCAGTTTTGCGTGTGCCAGTATATGTGGAGGAACCTGGGGTTGGATAGTTTTGGTATGGTTATTACACCGGTTAAGTCATCTAACCGATGTAATATATGGTTCTTATTAAAAAAATGATTTTTTTTTCATGAAGAGTGGATGTCCATAAACGTCACATAAGTAACCACTTACATACAGACAGTTAACCAGTTTTGCGTGCCACTTAAAGTTACACAGATAACTAGTTTTACATGTGCTACGGATCATATATTATAATATAGAGTTAATGTCACGCCAACATCAATTAATGTCTTAATAAAACATTTTTTTTAATTTACTTTAGATTTATTATATGTTTGTATACTATTGACAAACGATTATTATCTTTCGGTACAACGCTAAACATTTACAATTTTTACAAAACTATCATACCATTCCCAATCATATCACTCCCAAAATTATCATTATCTCTTAACAAAACATTTTTCATATATATATATGCTTAATCCTAAGTAACAAGTGGCTAAAATTCATTCTTCATCCTTCATCCTTGATCATCAAATCATGGAGTTTTTTGGTGTTGAAGGTGAGTCTGAAAAGCTAAAGGCAATTTTTCTGCCTATAATATCGACGAGTCATCTTGTTCCCGTTGTAGACATTGCTCGGATCTTCGCCATATGCATGGCGTGGATGTCACCATAATCACGACCCCAGCAAACGCTGCCGTTTTTCAAAGCTCCATCGACCGTGACGCCAGCCGCGGCAGCTCCATTCGAACCCACCCCGTCAAGCTACCGCACGTGGCGGGTGTGCCAGAAGGAGTGGAAACCATCAATTTTTCCATTGCAAGAGACATAGCAATGAAACTCTTGGAGGCATTCTCCAACACTCTCCAAACTCAATTCCCACAACTCTTCCATCAATTCAAACCCGATTTCATAGTCTCCGACATGTTCCACACCTGGAGTGTCGATGCTGCGGCTGAGTTCGGAATTCCGAGGCTCATATACGTTGGTGGAACCTACTTCGCTCACTGTGCCATGGACTCTCTCGAACGGTTTCAGCCTCACAAAAAGGTGGACTCGGAAGATCAGAGCTTTCTGATTCCTGGGTTGCCCTACAACTTGGAGATGACACGTTCGCAGATACCCGAACGGTTTAAGACACCCACCGATTTCTCCTACTTAATGAAAAGGTAACGATACTCACAACCTTTTATATACCCATATACAGTCTTCAATATTATTATATATCATAAATACTTTTTTTTAACAGCAATAACAAAAATATATAAATACGAATCAATTCACGGGTGGATCAACCTTTTTTTCTTTTTTCTTTTTTTAATCAGCGATAAAGAATAATATAAATAGAAATACTTGGAGTATTCCAACCCATGTACAAAAAATCTTTCTTAGCCAAAGTTTGTATATAAACAACAATACAAAAAATAAAGCAACAACATAATCCATGTCAATGATATAAGGCATGACATCTCCACAAAGGTATGTTGGATCAACCCTTATACATATAAATTTCAACATCTACAGTTTCCATCAGACCAACAAGCAAATACACTACTCATACTAAAAACTCAAAATACATCAGTCAACCAGTCACATACATTCCAAAGGTTCCAAACACTAAGGACCGGCGTAGATCGGGATTTTGCAGAGATCAAGACCAAACCTTAGCTTGAATCAAGGTACAAACTTTCGACGCGTCGGCCACTCCCCTATTGAAAATAATACAGTTTCTGTGAAAGCAGATTTCCCCCACCACCCCAACCCAAATTGTGCTCCACACTTCATTGATCGAATCGGAGGACGAGTTCATCCTGATATATCATAAATACTGATATGGACACGGATACACCTCAAACGATCTATATATTATATAATTATATAAATTGATAATAAAGATTTATGTGCAAAAGAAAGATGTTTTTCACGACGGTTTTAAAATTATTTGTTCTTTATTTTTAATAATCATATCAAAAATTTATACAATAAATTTAACTTTTTAAAAAATTAATGTATTTCTCATTTTTTAAATTAATCGTATTAAAATTATTAAAAATTTAACAAATATTTTTTGAACTGAACACTTTACTACTTTACTATATGAGTATGATACGAGTGTCGATGTTTCGATACGTGTATCCGACACCTACGAACAATTTAAGATAGAAGTCTCGAGCCTCATGTAGATTAATAATTATATACAACTCTAAGGTTTTCAATCTATCATTTTTCCTTAATGAATAGGGTTAAGGAATCAGAGAAAAGGAGCTACGGATCTCTGCTCAAAAGCTTTTATGCGTTTGAAGGACCTTACGAGGAGCTCTACAGGGAAATCACGGGGACCAAGAGTTGGAACGTGGGACCCATTTCTTCCTGGGTGAACCAAGATGCTTTGGATAAGAGTGCAAGGGGGCATGGCAAAGAGGTGGAAGAAGGTTGGCTTTCATGGCTTGATTCAAAGCAAAAGGGCTCTGTGGTTTACGTGTGTTTTGGGAGCATGAAGAACAACTTCTCTGGCACGCAGATTGCAGAAATAGCTCACGGGCTTGAAGATTGCGGCCATGATTTCATCTGGGTGGTGGGGAAAGTTGACGAGGGTCAAAGTAGGGCTCTTGTGGAGGAGTTCGAGAAGAGGGTGGAAGCGAGCAAGAAGGGTTATCTGATATGGGGGTGGGGTCCACAGCTTCTCATTCTGGAGCACCCTGCTGTCGGAGGAGTGGTGACTCATTGTGGCATGAACACGGTTATCGAGACGGTGGATGCGGGGTTGCCGATGGTGACGTGGCCTCTGTATGCAGAACAGTTCTTCAATGAAAGGTTGCTGGTGGATGTGCTGAAAGTCGCAGTGGAAGTTGGAGCAAAAGAGTGGAAAACTTGGGGTGATTTTGGGAATGAGATTGTTGGGAGGGAGAAGATAGCAAAGGCGATTGCTTTGTTGATGGGTGGAGGAGAAGAGTGTGAAGAAGCGAGAAGGAGAATGAAAGCGCTTAGCGAGGAGGCGAAGAAAGCAATCCAGATCGGTGGCTCTTCTTACAACAGTTTGAAAGATGTTATTCAAGAGATGAAGACATTCAAACTTCAAAAGCTGAACCCAAAAGTTGAGGAGCCCGTGGCTTAGCGAGAATTCTGGTTTCTTGATGAAGCTATGATCCTCCTTTGAACACTCAAGACCATGAAGAATGAAAAACATACCTTTTATAATAATATAATAATATTTTTAATTAAAAAATAAATAAAATATTAATTTATTAAAATATGAAGTTTATGTTTTTAATATTGAGAGTATTAATATATCAGCTTCAATATTCAAATAATTTGTATTACCAATAAATAAGCTTCGGTGTTTGGTTTGGTTGTTGCTGGTTACTAGACAGAAGTTATGTTTGTAAGCATGAAGAACTTGTTCTTGTGATCCTATGTTTAATTATTTTTATTGTGTTAAATTTGCATTCCATAAACACTTTTTTTTTCAGTTTTTATTAAAATTGAGCTCTTAAAACATTTTTTAAGTGAGCACGATTGGTTTTAATATTTTAAGAAAGTTGGGCATGGAAAGGCCAACTTCCTTTTATTTTTTTATATATTTTATTTTAGGAAACAACCATTGAATGATTATTATTGCAAAAAGTTATATCACTATTTAACAACCATTTATAGTAATATTATAATATTTAAAATTTAAAATTAAAATTAAAATAGTAAAAATATTATTTTATTTGTATGTGTTAAGAGTATTGTTTTATGTATGTAGTGTCAAGGTATGAGAGATGGTGTCATAAAACTTTATTCATTTATTTTTTTTAGATGACCTTTAGATTTATTATATGTTTGTAAACTATTCACAAACCATTATTGTATTGCATTATTATTGATACTGACCATTACCCTATTTTATCACTTTATATTGGGTAAGTTATAGAACACTTTATATTGGATTAGCTATATAAGGATGAACCAGATGGGTAACCAACAATATTCATTGTATCCACATTCATTCTATTATGCTCTATTAGAGTTTCAGACGAAATGGATTCAAAGATATATAATTTATATATAATTTTTAAAATGTAGAATACGGATACAATATATTATATAATTATAAATTATATAAATTGATAATAACGATTTATATATAAGTATATTTCATATTTTTATGGAAAAAAACATATTTTTTATGATTGTTTAAAATGATTTAAGTTTTTAAAAAATTAATATATTTTCTTTTTTAAATTATGTTAAAACCGTGTTAGAATTATCATAAATTTAACAAATATTTTTTGAATTAAACACTTCACCGTGTATCTGAAGCTAACATATCACATTCATGTTTAAAATTGTTTTTAATCTTTTAGACTTTTTTAATGATGTTTGTACAGCTATGATTTTGAAACTATTGTTATATACTCTCTTTTTTAGATTTTGTAGACTGGTGTGATATCTTTATAATCAAATTTCCCATGTGGAAGGGTTATGCACATATGAAATTAAGACAAAGTCTTAGGCATAAGATGAATCTATTTGGTTCCAGTGAAACCAATGCACAACTTACCTTTCAAAAAGGCTATTTCTTCTTTCACTTCCATACTTCCCTCTCAATATTCAATACTTCTTAAAATACTAAAAATAACTTTTATTATATTGATATTTTTCATTTTAAAATAAGTATGATATAGAAAAATTCTTAAGTATAAAATTTAAAAAATATAAATTTTATAATCTAAAATAAATTTATTTAAAAAATACATTTTAAATTATAAACACAAAAATAATTTTGGATTACAAAATTCGGAAAGTATTTATAAATTCTAAAATATCTTCTGCATTTTGTATTTTAGATTTTAGATTGTACTTTTACAAAGAAAAAAAATGATTATATAATTTAAAAAGTATTTATTTGAATTATATAATCTGAAAAGTATAAATAAAAAAAGATATATACAAATTGTTAAATCTAATTTTTACTTAAGGAGGACATGATCTTTTATTCTTCAAAATGAAATCAATGTAGTGCAGAATGAGAAGGGACATTCATTCCATGCTAATGTGGAAGCACTTCTCCAAAACATGTTTCTAATACTCCTAATCTCTTTTGTGCAAATATAAGAGAAAAAGAAAACATATAATAAGTATGAATTCAATGAAATAAGTTAATAAAAAATTACTGTATAGGAAAAATAATTTTTTTATATTTTAAAAAATTAAAATTAGTTTTTATGTATGAGATTCTTTTGCCAAATTGTGTAATCTGTTAAGTTTTTGAATTCCATATTTCAAAATTAAAGAAAAAATATTTAATAAAAAATACCAAGAGTAATTTGAGTTGAACTATGGAGTGCAAAGAGAAAGTCATGGAAGTGGAGGAATAATCTCATAAGTTTTTGAATTCCATATTTTGAAATTAAAGAAAAAATATTGAATAAAAAATATCAAAGAGTAATTTGACTTGAAGTAGGCAGTTTCTTCCTGCATCCCCACATTTTTCTTCCTGCACTCTCACACTATTATGAAAAGACTAAATCACCCTTATTAGTTTTTAAAATTCCAGAAATATCTTTAATCAAAAAAACCCTAAAGAGGTACAGGCAAGGATGCTCTCTTGTGCAGCCGTGTCTTTCATATTCCAGCAGTAGCACGCTTTCATGTCCTAGCAGCAGTGCGACACCTCCAAATCATTCTCCTTCAATCTCACTAGGGGGAGGAGGTTCACAAGGTGATCGTCTACGTCCCACAACCTCTGTTAGAAGAAGACATGTTAATGAAGATGAAAAACATGAAGAACATGGATAATGACTTCTCAATATCATCATCATCCCACAAATCAACCCCATCATATAATTTTTGTTCAAATTCATCAATATTGTTCATGTTTCTACAAATAAAAAATAAATAAAACAAAATCATTGCATTTCGAATCCATAAGTCAAAAACATTATTCTGGATCCAACAATCCATAATTCAAAAAGACCATTCCAGATTTAGGAATCTATAACACAAAAAAAAAACAATTCCAGATTCATAAATCCATAATGCAAGTGATGCATTCCAGATTCAGGAATCCATAACACAAAAAAACAATTCCGGATCCACCAATCTGTAATGCAATTTAGGCTTCCGGATTCAACACTCCAAAAAACAACAATTTATGACCTTTTATCTTCCAGAACACCCCCTCATCCGGAAAACACAATTTAATCAATTTTGGATTTATGAATCCGGAATATATTACCGAATCCCAATATCCAGTAGCCCCTTTTGAAATTATAGGTCAAGATTAATGTTGAAATATTTAAAATTGTGAGAGTGCAGGAAGAAAAACGTGGAGTTGCAGGAAGAAGAAGCCCTTGAAGTATGGAGTCTAAGAGAAGGACACCAAGCGCATGTAGAAACTCATTTTAATTCCTAATTCATAATACATTCACAAACTTTTTAAAATAATTTTTAATATTTAATATTATACTTTTATGTGAAATACATAAATTGTTTAAGTTTCAATACTCATCAAATCCAATAGTCAAACTTTAGTTTTTTTATAATAAAATTAAATACAGTATAATATATATATATATATTATTTTTTAAATTAGATAATAATCATGTTATTTTAAAAAATTGTTTATATTTATAAAATATTTTATTGATCAATTTATTAGTAGATTAAATTTTAAAATTTATTAAAAATTAAAATATTATAATAATATTTTTATCCATATTTAATTACAATATGTCGTGAAACAATATTATCTGATTATTTATCAAATTCATCTAAATAAATAAATTAAGCAAATACAACACGAATCAGCACACATAATAATTCTTAATACTATTTACTTAGAAAAATTAGTTATATATATACATATATATACTACTACCACTATCTTTCTTTCTATCATAGAATACATTTCACTTGTATTTTCCTACTATCATCTTTCTTTCTATCATAGACAATATTTTACTTTATTTTTCTACTATTACCTTTTTTCTATCACATAATATATTTTGCTTGCATTTTCCTACTCTTATTTTATTCTAGTCTCAAATATATAACATAAAGTATCACTAATTATATCTGAATTCAGCTGATCTATCTATATAATATTTTAGAATTTCATAGATCATGATGTATCAATTTTAAAAGCATACGTACTGACTTTAAAAAACACTATTCTCCATCATCATTTCCTTAAACAGATTTTTAAAATAATCCCTTGCGTTCCATGAGTTGCGTTAATTAATGTTTCAGCCCAACCCTCTTGTTTAATTAATTGTTTCCCTTTTTTTAATCTACTATAACAAGTCAAGAGATAAAAAAAACTTTTGAGTCTTTCTTATATAAACCTTAAACCCTAAAAAGAATGAAAATTTGTAAGTTAGACCTCAATAATTTGAATATTTCTTTTTCAGTTATACTAATGCTATTGTATTATATACTACAAGGTGAAACAAAAATATAACTTAATTTTTGCATACCACTTTGCGTTTGTATTTCAAATATGTTAAGGGGTCAAAATTAAATCTTGACTAATTCATTATAAAATTATGTATATAATCATAGTTTAACAAGAAAGAAATAGTAGATCAACACGTGCTGCACGCGCACCATATATAACTACGAGTCTTAATTATAACATTAATTTTCTGTATGATATTGGAGAGAAAGTAGAAGAATAAAAAACGATGTATATATAGAAAAGAAACACAGAAGTGGATCATTCTCCATTGCAGATCAATAATCATGGGGTCCTATGAGATCAAAGATGAAGCTGAAAAGCTAAAGGCTATTTTTCTTCCCTTCATCGCAACCAGTCACCTTATTCCGGTGGTGGACATGGCGAGGCTCTTCGCCATGCACGGCGTGGATGTCACCATCATCACCACACCAGCAAACGCCGCCGTTTTCCAGAGCTCCGTCGACCGTGATTCTGGCCGTGGACGCTCCATTCGAACCCACGTGGTGAAGTTCCCGCAAGTCCCTGGTTTGCCAGAAGGTGTTGAAACTATCAACGCCGACACTCCTCCTCCACTGACGATGAAAATCGGCGAGGCACTGTCAGTTCTCCAGGGCCAATACCAGCATCTCTTCCGTCTCATGCAGCCTGATTTCATTGTCACCGACATGTTCTACCCTTGGAGTGCTGATGCTGCCGCTGAACTTGGAATTCCAAGGCTCGTTTATGTCGGCGCCAGTTACTTTTCTCACTGTGCAATGAACTGCGTTGAAGAGTTTGCGCCTCACGACAAGGTAGATTCCTATCAAACCACCATTCTTAAATATGTATAGGGAAAATGGAATCTTTTTAAAGTAATCTCATGTTTTATTTGATCCCATGCATAGGTTGATTCGGATGGTGAGAGTTTTGAGCTTCCTGGGTTGCCCCACAAGTTGGAGATGACACGGTTGCAGTTACCGGATTGGCTCAGGGCACCAAAACCCTATACCTATCTAAAGAAGATGATGAAAGAATCAGAGAAAAAGAGCTACGGATCAGTGTTCAAGAGCTTTTATGAGTTCGAGGGAGCTTACGAGGAGCATTACAAGAGAGTGATGGGTACCAAGAGTTGGAGTATAGGACCAGTTTCGTTGTGGGTGAACCAAGATGAGTCGGATAAGGCTGGTAGAGGACAAGCCAAAGAAGGAAAAGGAACAGATGAAGAGTTGATTCGATGGCTCGATTCCAAGAAAGAGAACTCTGTTCTGTATGTGAGCTTTGGGAGCATGAACAAGTTTCCCACCACGCAGCTTGTTGAAATAGCCCACGCACTTGAAGATTCAGGGCATGACTTCATATGGGTGGTGAGAAAAAACGATGATGGGGATTTTCTGGAGGAATTTGAAAAGAGGGTGCAAGGAAGCAACAAGGGGTATCTGATATGGGGTTGGGCACCACAACTTGTTATACTGGACCACCCTGCCACTGGGGCTGTGGTGACTCACTGTGGGATGAACACTGTGTTTGAAAGTGTGATTGCAGGGTTGCCAATGGTGGCTTGGCCTCTGTTTTCGGAGCAGTTTTTCAACGAGAAGTTGGTGGTGGATGTGTTGAAGATTGGAGTTTCGGTTGGAGCAAAAGAATGGCGAAATTTGAATGATTTTGGGAGTGAGACAGTGAAGAGGGAGGCCATAGGAAAGGCTATTGGTTTGTCAATGGGTGGAGGTGAAGAGTGTGTGGAAATGAGAAGGAGAGTGAAAGTGCTGAGTGATGAGGCAAAGAAAGCAATTCAGAGTGATGGCACTTCTCACAACAATTTGCAAGAGCTTATTCAGGAGCTCAAGTCACTCAAACTTCAAAAGGATAATAGCAACAGTAATTGAGGAGATACCCTTCATAAGCCCTGTGGAAGATGTTAGATCTTCACAGTTCAACTTTTTTTTTATATTTTGAATGTATCATGCATGCTTCTACCAGCTATGATCAGGAAGAGAGAAAAAAAGGAAAATATACTTTTTCTTAATAATAAAATTTGATAAGTTTATAAATAAATATATATAATAAAAATAAATTTAGAATTAAATGATGTAAAAGAATATTAAAATAATAGTATTGCGAAGTGTAGTATGATTGTATAAAAATTATAGATTAATGTATCATTATTCAGATAATAATAATAAAACTATGCTTAATTTTTATTTTGAAAAATGATATATTGACAGTTTCGCATGACAAAAATATTTTTTTTAAATAATTAATTAGAAATTATATAATACAACAGATTGTTAATATATCAGTTTTTTTCACTTTTCAGCAATTTTTTCACCAATTCTATGTTTAGTTTAACATTATTGTGAGGCATTTAAAGAAATGAACAAGAGACTAGCCTAACAACATTGATGACTGTGGTCTTGTTGAGTACAATTTGTTGACACTCTCCAATGTAAGTTTTTTTAAATATTTTACATATAAAATTGACTGTGTAATTTTAAGTATTATTAAATTCTTGTAAGACTTATAAACTTTTATAGGATTTTACAATGATAAAAAATCCTTGTTAATAATATTTTATATATTGATGATATATTAACACTTTGGATAGCTGTAATTTTTTAACCAAAAGAATACTTTAATATTCTTTCTTCACTCACCATCTTTTATCATATATTTTTCCTGTTAAATTTTTTCTCGATTCCAACGGTTTCAATACTGAAACGTACGTTATTAATAAATGTATTTCAGATATTTGTATGACATGAGGTAAAATACTAAAACCCTAAATCCTATGTTTTATTAAGTTTATTTATATGTTTATATTTTGTTCTCAAGTTTCTTGGATCCTAAAGTGTAAAAATTATTAATCAGAGAAATAAAAAAAAATTCAGAAGAAGAAGCATAAAGATGAAAATGAAAATAATAGTGTTTATTTATTTATTCTCATTGACTCTTTTATGTAAAGAAAATAGATGATTGCTAGAAGATGATGAAATCATATATTTATATATTTATATTTGTTTCATGAAGTTATTAAAGTTATTAATTGATGGATTAAGTTTTAATAAACTTATTAAATATATAATAGATATTTATAATTTTTTTATTCAATTTTTAATATTAAATATAACATAAAATAAAAAATATGGATAATAAAGCGTGTGTATTTCCACTAATGTTAATTGATTATTATTGACGTGTTTATTTGTATTTTTTAGTATTTAATTTTAAAAATAAAAAATAGCGTCATTCTTAATAATGTTGACATTTGTTTTTAGATGAATAAAATTAGAGTTCTCACCCATTAAAGTTTTTGTTTTTGTACCTGAGCGATTGTAGTTCATTTTTTATCATCAAATAATACAGATTATTCTTCTCTTTTATCGTGATTCTCTCTGGTATAAACATCGTCGTTATATGAAAACTCTTCAGCAAAAATAGAAGTATTATTCAACCAATATTACTCAGCAAAAAGGCAATTTCTTCATTTACCATATCATTATGACATGCAACATAAGCAAAATTTAAAATTCAATATTGTTTTGATTTCATTTTTCTTAGGCATCCAAAAGTGATTGTTATACATTCTTGATTTCAAAATCTGAAAGGTCATTTTCATATTTCATTTAAGTTTTTGGATGGTCATATCCAGAAGTGAGTTATGAGTTTCGGATTTTCATATTCGAAATGGTGTGTTGTAAATGGTACAGAAGAGTGAGATCAAGAACTTATTTATGTTTGCTTACGGATCTTGACATCCGGAAGGTATGTTATTTTTGTTGTCCTAGTAAGTTTTCGGATGGTGAAATCCACAAGTGACATATTAGTTCCAAATTTGTATATTCGAAACTTTGTGATTTGACTTATGGATATGAATATCCGAAAGACAAATTTTTTCATTCATTAAGGACAAAACAAACATTTTACGTGAGTGTGTTGGGTGCAAGTTCAAATTGATATGGTACAAGGAGAATCAGCCAACAAAGAAACATGTCATATAATGTTGGAGTGCATTGAAAAAAAAAGGCACTAACAGGTTGGGCTTTAGAAGTCTACATGTTCTTGACAAGATTGTTTCTTCCTGCACCTCCATACCTTTTTCTCTCACCTCCATATATTTCTAAATTTCCAAAAATGCCCCTCCATAATATTCTAGATTATGTAATTCGGAAGTCATTTTTTAAATTTGTAATTAGCTTCCGGATTACATAATCCAGAAGTTTTTTTTCATATGCATGATTAATTTATGGATTACATGATCCGGAAGTCTTATTTAGCTTCCGGATTATGTAATCTGAAAGTCTTTTTTCAAATGAGTTTTTGGATTACATAATCCATAAACTACTTTATGGAGGTGACATAAGAAGGATAAAAATGTATTTTCATGTTGTGTGTGAAGATAGCAAAAGAAGATACGGAGGTGCAGGAAGAAACAGTATCTTGACAAAAGTTGTTGGCAAGTGGTTCTTGCACCATATGAATCTTAACTTGCATCTTATAATTTTTTTATTTTATTTTAAATTATATTCTTTTTCAGATTTAAAAATTGAATTTAAAAAAATATAATTTAAAAGTCAAAATTTCGTTATGGAAAAGAAGATTTGAAATGAAAAAATACATTCTGAAAAAGAAAATCCACAGCACAAAATGTGAAAAATGGCTTTTGAAAAAAAAATCTAGAATTTAAAAATATGTTATGAAAATCCAAATTTAATAACGTATTGTGGGAAAAAAATTCAGAACACAATCTAAAAATGTATTGCAATTTCCAAAATTCAAAAATGTTTTTTTTTATGACATTGAAAAAAAATATTATGGAAATTCAAATTCAGAATATTTTCATAAAAGAATTTTGGAAGTATTTTATCCACACACTCCTTTAATTTAAAGTTATTTTCATAATTTCAGAGGGGCATTATCGTCATTTCATTAACAGATTGAGTGCAGTTGGAATTGATATGGTGCAGAGATAATTTGCCAAAGTTGTTTGGTCCTTGATCCAGAAGATATTGCTTTTGGGCTTCAGTTTCCTGACTACACAATTACTAACTGACTGTTTCTTCCTGCACCTCCATACCTTATTCTCTCACCTCCATATATTTTTAAATTTCCAAAAATGTCCTTCTATACTATTTCGAATTACCGGAAGTCAGTTTTCAAATTTGTAATTAGTTTCCAGATTACATAATCAAGAAGTCTTTTTTCATATGCATGATTAATTTTCGAATTACATAATCTGGAAGTCTTATTTAGCTTTCGGATTATGTAATCCAGAAGTCTTTTTTCAAATGAGTTTCTGGATTACATAATCCAAAAACTACTATATGGGGGTGACATAAAAAGAATAAAAATGTATTTTCATGTTTTGTATGGAGGTGGCGGAAGAAGATATGGATGTGTAGGAAGAAACAGTCTTACTAACTGCACCTATACAAAGAATTGAAAAAAACTAATATACCCTTCATCGCTGCACCTCCATTTTTCATTCGTGCACTCTTTGGAAGGAAGAGGAGAGAGAGATATGTTTTAAAAAGTTATTTTTAAAAAAAAATATTATATATACTTTGCCATATGTTCCGAAAAGCTTATTTTAAAAAAACTTATTATAGGAAACATCTTATATATTTTAGAAAGTTTGTCCCAAATATATTTTATATGCTCTCAAAAAACTATTTTAAAAATCCTGTTATTACATAAAAAAAACTGAATTAAATTATTTATAATATTAAAAAAGATATTCCAAAATAAGATGTTGATTCTTAATACTTTAAATTACTCAAAAAGTTTAAACAATTTAGATTAAATCAAAATTTAGTTTAATCTTATTCAATCATTAATTTGTGCATTTTACTACCCTAGTCTAGTGGTGGTCACAGTTTTTACTTATATATATACCTCCACATTACACTCTCTCCTTATTATGAAATCACAAAATAACATTTTAAAATCTTTCAATTTTTCAAAAAGTACTATTCAGACTGTAAAAAAAAACTAATTATATACTCCAAGTTATTGTGAGAAAAAAAAATTATTTTCTGATTATAAGTACATAATCAAACAATAATTTTCAATAATAAAAAAACTCGTCCCAAAAGTATATAATCTTAATAAAATTTATTAACCACTGGATTAGACCAAAGATAAATGGTTCCTTTAGCATACAAACCATGAACAAATTATCTAGAATTTGCCCCATGTTGACATTTTATCATCTCTAGGCTATAAAAGTATTTTGTGGTGCGAACATTTGAGTTAATTGTAATTTTAAAAATCAATTTCAAATTACACATAAAATATATATTTTTAAATGATTCTAGAATGTATAATTCAAAAACATTATAGATAGTAATTTGCAAAACATGAAAAATATTTAAAATTTCACTTTTGTCATTTCACTAGGAGATATGAACAGAATTACAAATTAAAAAAAAATGTTGTTATTATTTCACTATTATAGGAACTATAAATAGAAATACAAATATATAAAAAAGAAGAAGCAAAAGCCTCATGTTCACTTAGTAATACAAATATAGAAACTCATGAAAGACTTAATAGATTTAGTCATGAAATCAAAAGTTTTGTATCGCGCAATATATTTAAGTGATAAAATGTAAATCAAACATTTAAAGAGAAGTCAATTATAAATAATACACGTCATTAATTCTTTAAAATTAAATAAACATTTAATTTTTAAGGTTTACACTACTAAAAATCATTAAGGCTTAGTTTGTTTTTATGGATGTAATGTTCACAAAGAAAGAAGTGAGAGGATATCAGTTCTTTGGATCCCGGGTGTTGCAAGGAAGAGGAAGAGAAAGTATTAGCTGTAAACAGTAAATATCCTCTACCCTCAAAATGAAAATATAGGTAAAATGTGTTTGTTTCCACCGATAAAAAGTTAAAGAGTGAAAAAAGGTGAAGAAAATCTGAAAAAACAAAGTATAAAATTGTGAAAAACTAGATGAATTCCACAGTCAGACTTTCTTCTTTCAAAGAAATAACGTACATCAAATAAATATAATAATATCTATTCTTTCATTTTAAAATAATAAATATTAAATTCATAATAAAAATACATTTAATGTTTTATTAATATCTGTTTATTGTTAAATAAATAAAAAATTTAAAATAAAAATAAAAAGTAAATTAAATTAAATTTTGATAATTTATTTAATATACTTTATTTTGAAATATTATTTTATTTATTTATTAAGGTTTTGTAATAATTTTTTATTAATTTAATTTTTTTAATCTTAATTTAAATTTTCAAAATTTACAATTCAATTACATGTATCACATCTCTTTCCCTTTTTCAAACAACCCCACTTTCCTTTCAAATCTATCCTTTTCAACTCCCTCAAATAAAAAACCAAATAAAAACCAAATTTAGAAACAAAAAATTATTAATTTCTATAGTGACTAAATTAAATATTATTTTAGAGACTAAAAAAATTATTTGTATCTAAATTAGTTTATATTATTGATAAATAATTTTTAATTGTATCTAATAAACTACTAAGTTTCAGCTATCAATTATTTAGATTTTAAAATTGGCATCTAAATCTTGGTATCTAATAGATACTAATTTAAAAATTATTTATCAATAATAGAAATTAATTTAGACACCAATAATTTATTCAGTTTCTAAAATAATATATATTTTTATAATATAGCAACTAATTATTTTTTATCTCTAAAATTGATTTTTATTATTTGATAATTGTATAGTGTTATTTATTTATTTTATACAAGTGAGCTATTTATGTTATGGGCCTGAGGGTGAATTATGGAGTTAAAGGAGTGGGCTGATACATGTATACAACTCTTATAAAAAAAATGCAATTTCTCCCTCCACCATATCAATTTCAGCATGCACCCAATCAGCTCTAGAAAATGACAAAAATATCTTTCTTAAATGACGAAAATAACCTTACACAAAAATGGAAAAATTATTTTTGAAACTTTTATCTGAAATATTTTGGATTTCAATTTTCGGAACATATTTTTGAAATCTGAAATTTTTTGTGCAGAATGTATTTTTAGTTTTGAGTTCAGATTTTTTTTTCCAGCATGTATTTTTTTATTTCCGAATTATAATTATTATTTTGGATTATTTAATTTGGAATAAGGGTAGTTTTGGAAATTTAAAAAATTGATATGGTGGAGGTTAAAATGGATACCGTGTAGGAAGAATTTGTCATAAAAAATAGTATTTTAATTTAATTTGAGATTTTCAGTCCAATTTCATATTATTTATTTACAATTTTTTCATGATATTGTGTGTATGTAATTGAATGAGTTTTCAACAAGAACAACCCTATTGACACTGAGTCTATATAAGCAGAACCTATTACCAAACAACATGAACTGGGTCCATTTTATATATATATATATATATATATATTTAGATTTATTGAGTTTATATTATAACATAAAACAGATAGATTGGGTCCTATAGCTAGGACCTCTGCATATATTGATCTGAAGGAGACTCTAGCAAGGTGTCAAAAGCAAGCATGATCCCCCATTGATGCTAGAACAACACTTTGACTCAGAATAACAAAACAACATTTGACCTTTTTCGCTACATGGCTGTGTACTGAGGAACCACTTTGGATTGTAGTTAGTAAGAGCACATGAAAGAAACTGTGAGAAAAGACAAGCCAAGCTAGTTTCCTCAAAACAAAATGCCGCCGCCGTTCGAATTCGAAAATCATATTGGAGCGTGCGTGTCCTTCTGATCAAACCAGACTTTGTATTCGTGTGTAGAACCATGAATTATATCTATCTATTTATATATATATATATATATACACACACGAGTTGTCATTAAAAGTCTAAAAGAGTCTCACCTTAGTCCTTGTCTTCAAATGTTGTTCTTTTCATTGAAAATTAGGTTTCGGTTTCACACACTTTGGCGAAGTGTCTTTCTCTTCAGTGTTTTTGTAACTGTTAGTTTTGCTTTCTATTATTATCTGTGTTGCAGACCCAGGACCAGGACTCGAATAATAAACTTTCTTGTTTGAATCTTTGAATGTTTGAATCAGAATATATATATATATATATATATATATTTATAATCTGAGAGGGTATTTTTCAATGTTGGTTTTGAAAACTAACACTGGTTTATCTTATTTGACTGTTTTTTATTCTTTGGTTGAATATTTTAAAGACTTTTAAAGATTAAGCAGAGAGAGTAGTACTGTTATGGATGCAGGCTCTTATCATTTTATATTACACACTATAATTCTTTATGATTTTCCTATTGGTTTCTTCTGCTTTGGATCTTTGTCCAAAAGAATGCCAACAAACTACAAACCAACAAAGAAAACGATGATTGGGACTTCATTGCATCAAACTTTTCATTATTTTTTTGTTTTTGGGTCCCTTCACGTTCTTCAACCTACTAATCAAATCAAAATCAAAATAAAAACACTCTTTATTGGTGTTAAGATTAATAAACTCAACTTCACCAACTTCCATATGGATTATAAATCTAGAAATTAGGGTTCTTAACTCTCTCGTTAGTTTGACTACTTAAGGAATGTTTTCATAAAAAAAAAATATATGATTGTAGAAAATTTTACTCTCACATATTAATTTTGTTATGAATTACTATTTTGTAATTTGCATGATAGTAAAATTTTTAAAAAAATATAGAAATGCATATTAATAGTATTATTTAGAAACTTGTCCAAGTTTTTTTTCAAAATATGTAAATAAATATGTAAATTTCATGAGAGATATATGATTAGGAATATTTTGACAGATTTTTTTTATTAGCACTTCTAGAAAAAATATCTTATAATTTAAAATTATTTCATACATAAATTAAAAAATATATTTTTTATCAGTAAAATCAAAAATAGAAATTAAAAAGCTATATGAAATAATTTTGTAAATTATTTTAACTCTTGGGGTGAACATGGTTGAAGCTGTAGCAATCACTGATGTAAACAAGACCTATTAATGACTCTAAAGTTTGACTTTATCTCTCATTAATATCAGTGTCAAAAATCTTAATTCTTCTACAGTTAAGCTGTCATCTTTTTTGAAAGAAAGATAACGCCCTATGAAACTATGGTTTGTTTAATTATTGAAACTTAAATGTTAATTAATAAAATAATAAATTCAAGAGAAAAGACAGCAAAGCAAAGAGAGAGGGAATAAACAGTGTATTGAAGAAAGTGATTACTAATATTAAAAAGTTGATAATAATATTAATAACTATCTCTGTCAAAAGACCTCATAATTCCCCAAAAGCACACATTTCAGTTTATTCTATTCCATGGTAACATCTAAGAAAAATTAGATGGTTTGATGCAGTTCACAGGTATGACCCTTTTACACTCTTTTTAAATGTCAAAGCTACGACACCGACACATATCGATAAAATATCCAATTCAAAAAATATTTGTTGGATTTTTTATAATTTTAACATAATTTTTTTTAAAAATACATTAATTTTCTAAAAATTTAAATTTATTGTATAAATTTTTATTATAATTATAAGAATAAAAACAATCATTTTAAACCAGCTATGAAAAACATTTTTAAAAAAAAAAAAAAATTAAAAACATACTTGTGTACATAATCTTTATTATTAATTTATATAATTTATAATTATATAATATATAAATTTGTGTTCGTTTCAGTGTTTTATATTTTAAAAATTATACATATATTTGTATTCATATCTGTATTGTATCAGTGTTTTATATTTTAAAAATTATACATATATTTGTATTCATATCTGTATTGTATCAGTGTTCATATCTTGCTGTATGGTGTTCACTGAGTTAGCAGTGGTGAGTGAGGATTAAGCTGTGATATATATATGTTAGCAACCTCTTGAGTGAGTTTGATTCTAAAAAATTGCTTGGTGATTTGTTTATCCATAGTGGTTGGATTAGGTCCTTTCTTGGGTGTTATGATGGTGATTTGTGGCACTTTTTGTTCGAAAATAACGAAAGTAGCCTTGGTTGTGACCCTCCATTGATGTGACCCTTGGGAAGGACCAGGCAGGCACTGCATACATTGCATGCAACAACAGAAGGGAAGAAGGACCTCAACCCAAGTCAGCCAAACACAGCACATAGAGTTTCAGAATCCTTTTTTGCCCTTTCCATGTCAGTGACCCTAAACGGTAACAGTACAGTACACTCTGCCTCCGCTGAATTTCAGACAAACAGTATCATTCACCCCTCACCCAATCAACCATCAGGTGCTTTGTTTTCCACTTTACAAACCAAAACCAATAATAATATTTGCACACAAAACCAAGAAAAACAAAACATCCCTATATATTCCTTCATACCATTTTACCAATTAAGTGTTAATAACCATTTCTCCTGCTTAGTTTAATTGCCATTTCTTTTACCATTGGTTTTACGGTTTAAGGGTTTCATTCATTGTCCTCTTTTTTTTTTCCTTTTGAAATTTCTGTGAGGCCCAGTGGGGCTGTGTGATGAGTGAAAGTTTGTCTGGGAGTGAGTGAGAAGATACGAAATATGAGATAGAAAGAGAGAGAGAGTGGTGTAGCTGTTTCATGCTGCTTTCACACATCCTATGTCGTTATGTGGCTGAGGATTGGGTCCACCGACCCCTAGGCCTTACCCTCTCTCTCATTCATTAATTTTTGCTAGTGTAAAATTTTCATTTATGACAAGGGAGAAGTGAGCAAAATCTGGAAAAGCTTTTCAAGAGGAAAAAAGGTAGAGAATAATACAGAAAAAAGGAAAATGTTTTGTGAATATGTGTTGGTGTATCTGCATGACACCAAATCAGTGAAGAAACTCAGTAATATCATTGCCACCTCAAATTTCTCATTTATAACAAGCCAACCTCAGGAGAATATTAACACCAGCCACTGTCCATGGAGGGGTTGAATATTTACTATTGCTATTGCTATTAATTTCTCCCTCTTCAATCTCTCTTTCTCCCTTCTATCTCCCTCTATGTTTTTCTTATTAGCAAACACAAATGAATAAATAGAGGTATCCCAACCCTTTTATATCTCTCTCTGTGTTTTTCCTTTGCTAGAATTCTATTAATTGCTTAAGAGTTTTGTTTTTGAGATTTTGGGGTTGTGAATTGAGGAGGACTCAAATTGCATGTGGGTTTTCCAGAATTCTGATTTCAGTTGTGGGGTTCAAGGAGAAAAGGATACTCCCAGGAGAAGCAGAAGAGGCTTATTATTATATATAGGGCTTGCTGCAAGACATGGCCACATCATCTTCCTCAGCATCACTCTTTGGATTCAGAGAAGACGATCAGAACCAGATGAAGCAGCAGCATTCCTTGACACCATCTTCGTCAACAACTCCAGCTGCACCACCACCCCAGAAGAAAAAGAGAAACCAGCCTGGAACACCATGCAAGTATCTTCAATTTTTTAATCAGATATACCAAGATCTAATCTATAATTTTTTTTTTCCTTTCATGGATATTGCATCTATTTTCATTCCACAAATGTTCTTTGGTACCCTTTTGTTTCACTTGGTATGTGTGAATTCCCTAGGGAACCCTAATCTATAAACAAATGTAATTAAGATGGACTGAAATTAAAAGGGCATGTATGTATTTGGATGTTTGTATATGGATTGGATCACACTCAAGTGATTCTTATACATATATGGTTTCTTGCTCATAAACAAATGTATTTGGAAATGTTTGTCTTGAAGCTTCCTCGATTTGATTTGCAGGTTTTGGTAGTATGTTCTTTTTGTTTTCTTTTTTTACCTTGTGTGAATTGATGAGTTTTGTAATAATTTGTTGTTTGGCATTTTTCCATGGCAACAGATCCAGATGCGGAGGTGATAGCACTATCTCCCAAGACCCTAATGGCAACAAACAGGTTTATATGTGAGGTGTGTAACAAAGGGTTCCAAAGGGAGCAAAACCTACAGCTACACAGAAGAGGACACAACCTGCCTTGGAAGCTTAAGCAGAAGACTACAAAAGAGCCAAAGAGAAAGGTTTATCTGTGTCCTGAGCCCACATGCGTCCACCATGACCCTTCAAGAGCTCTTGGAGACCTCACAGGGATTAAGAAACACTACTCTCGCAAACATGGTGAGAAGAAGTGGAAGTGTGACAAGTGCTCTAAGAAGTATGCTGTTCAATCAGATTGGAAAGCCCATTCTAAGACTTGTGGCACCAGAGAATACCGATGTGACTGTGGTACACTCTTCTCCAGGTAAAACACCCCAAACATAGTACTCATTATTAACATCTATCTATTGCTGTTACCCTTTTTCCAAACACTCAACTTTTACTAAGTATTTTTACTCATTATGCAAAATTTAGCCTAACACAGCCACAAATGGCCATAAACAGAAGAAGGAGAACAGTGTCTGGTTTGCTTTCGTTTTTGTTTTGCCTTCTTTGGGGTTGCCTTAAGGGTTATATTAGATTCTTGTGTTCAAACACACAACTCATTTACTAATGACATTGAATTAGACTTAAAAGTGCAATTTCTTGATATAATATGAGAACTGTTTTCGAGTCTATCCAATCAACTTTTTGTTGAGTTTATCAGAGAATATCATATAGTAAAAATTGGAGCATTTGTTTAGTATTTAACCAATTCTTAATAGAGAAAAGGGGTTAGATGGTTTGTTTATGTTGTGAGTATGGTTTGCTTTCAATTTGATTGATTAAGATTGTGTCCACTCGCTTGGTTTGTTCTCTCTGGTATGGTTTCCTTTGTCATCATTCGATTCTATTGGTACGGTGGCCAACCAAGAGAAATGGATGGAAACATCCCCCCACGTGAATAATCTCTGGAAACTGCCTTGGTTATAGGGCGTTCAGAACAAACACACGGAGGAACAGCACCCTCTTTAGCCCTCTCTCTCTCTCATCAAAAGGCATAAACCCCTTTCCCATTTCACCTCGAAAACACCGCCATTTTTTTTCTTTTTCTTCTTTTGTTTTCTATTCACGTGTTGCTAAGCCATGAAGAGGAGAGAGAGAATATCTGTGTGATATGTTGTTACAACCTTTGTTTTCTTCTGGGTTGGCTGAATGCGTTCAGTACTGTGGTCTTGCAGGTTCTCCTTTTCATGATAACGTTATGGCCTAATCAAGCATCCAACTCTCTCTCTCTCTCTCTGTTTCTATGTATCTAGTTGTGGTACTACTTTTCTCTTCCTTCCACCACATGATTTGAGGTTTTATCATGGTGGGAGCAAGTGAGTGGTCATGCTGAATTCACATCAGAGATATTCAGTACCTAATAAATGTTAATCATTAACTCACAAAGTGGGCACATACTTGTTCACAATCTTTATAGCATTCTAGTCAAACCAAGTCCACTTTCAGCACAATCTCACAATCATGCTTTTTCCATCTCACACCAACATTCAATACTATTCCTTGCTTCCATTTATTCAACACTCCTGAACTCACCTCCTTCACACTGCACTTCTTAATTCATTGGTTAAACTTTTTTATCATCTTCTACTTGAGTTATTCCACCTACTTCTTCTGTACCCTTTTGGAAATTCTCAGTTATCTTCTCATTGCTTCTCGAGTTGTCACCATGTTATTTTTTTCTTATTACTCGTTTCATGAATACACGCAAAATGTTTGTCCTCGGCACAATTAAGGCTTTTATTCTTATGTTTGGATGCTAACATTTTTTAAGTGATTCTGATTAAGATTTTCATTGTCTTTTACTTGGAAAAGCCATGTCCTAATTCTAGTAATCTATTCTTACTTTAAGATACGTAACAAGTTTAAATTATATACTTTTTATATTATTTCTCAAGTGAACTATTTCATGTCATTTTTAAAAAGTTTTAAATCAAGGTTAAAAATCATTATGAACTCTCTATCTCTCTATGTATGTATGTATATTAATTTTCTTCTAAAAATACTTTTTAACATCAGCAAAAAAAACTTATAAGGTATATCTATATAAATTAATTTTTCTTGTTCTGAATTATTTTTAACAAATTCACTCAATCATTCTTATATTCTCTGGTAAATAAAAAAATATTGTGTAATTTAAGATCAATCTCCAACTAACATATAAGCGATTCACAAGAAAAAAAAATTAACAAAATTTAATTATATATCATGTGGAAGACTAATAGTTAAAAAATCATGTTATAAGATAAGTAACAATGAGACACTTCCTGCAAAATATTGAAAATCAATTTAGATTAACTTGAACATTTGTTAAGTAATTAAAAATTATTCTAAATATATTTAAAACAATTATTGTAAGAGTTCATGGTCGTATGTAATTATTATTACATTATTAACAAAATGTTAATAATTTTTTTTTATATAATTATGTTTTAAAATTATTAATGATATAAAAATTAAGAAGCTTGTTTTATATATGAATATTTTGTTTGAATCCCATGGCATGAATGCAGGAGAGACAGCTTCATCACCCACAGGGCGTTCTGCGATGCACTTGCTCAAGAGAGTGCAAGACAGCCGCCAAACCTTGGCGCCGCCATTGGCACCCACCTCTTCGGAACCGCCGCCAACACCATCCCTCTTAACCTTTCTCAGGTCGCTTCTCACATCTCTAACATCCAAGACCCCACCACCCAACCGACAGAACTCCTCCGCCTAGGCGGCGCCGCCGCCGCAAGAACCGGCCAATTCGACCACCTCCTAGGTTCTCCCTTCAGACCCTCCCAACAACAACAACAACCCTTCTTCATCGAACCTAACCAAAACTACCACCCCGACCAACAACAGCAACAACAAGGGCTGCTCCAAAACAAACCCTTCCAACAAGGACTGATGCAACTCTCTGATCACCTCACCAACAACACCAACTCACCCTTCAACCTTCCCTTCCTTTCAACCACCACCAATGCTTCATTCTCAGAAAACTTCAACAACAACAGCAGCAGCAACAACAACAACGAGGGCACTAACTTCTTCACAACTTCAAGCGCTCCTTCTCTCTTCAGCAACAACGCTGTGAGCGCAAACGCCAATGCAAACGCGCTATCTCACATGTCCGCAACTGCACTGCTTCAGAAAGCCGCACAGATGGGTGCCTCGTCGAGCAACAGCACCGCTTCGCTGCTGAAAAGCTTCGGAAGCGCGTCCTCCAGCAGCGGCTCAAAATCCGAGCAACACAGGGTGAATGCTGCGGGCTACGGCGGCGGAATGTTCGGAGGGAACGTGAACGAGCAGAGCAACAGCAACCTGCAAGACTTGATGAACTCGTTCGCTGTGAGTGGAAACTCTTCCATTTTCGAAGGTGGGTTTGAAGCATATGATCATAACAACAGGGAGGGAAAAGTGCATGCAATGAGCGGAAGCAGCAGCATTGGAGGGTCTGATAGACTCACCCGCGATTTTCTGGGTGTGGGTCAGATAGTTAGAGGCATGAGTGGGAGTGGAGGAGTTCCACACAGAGAACACCATGGCTTCAACTTGAGTTCTTTGGAAGCAGCAGATCAAAGAAATAACAGTAACAGCAATAATAATAACAGTGCTGCGCCGTCAGGTCAAGCTTTTGGAGGTGGTGGAGGGAATTTTCAGTGAGGAAAATCATCCAACAAAGTACAATACAAAGGTACGCTTATTGCTTATTAGATGCTTATTAGATGATCTCTTTTATCACTTATTACATATTTGATCAGTTAAAACTGTTATATCAATTATAACATCTCGTGATGAACTGAAAATGAATATAGTATTAATTAGTGACACTTTATGGATGATGATTGGTAAGGGTGATTAAGGGTTGCATTTGATGTGATAAAAATGAGATGAAAGTGAAGGGATGGAATATGTATATATTAAGCATTTGATTTGTAATTGGTGAAGGTGAATGAGGGTTAGAAAGATGGTGGTACTTTTGAAAAAAAGGGAAAAAAATGAGTGTGTTGAGAAAAAGAGCGTGTGGTCTGACAAGTTGTCTTGCATGGGGTGGACAAGGACGTTGTACAGTACTTTGGTTCTTCTCTTGTCTTCTCCTTTTCATTTTCTTTCATTTTTTGATATATTTTGGGTTGGCAGAGTCACGAGTGTCAAACTGGTGGCCCCTCATCTAACCAATACAATACCTCCTCTTATTCACATCTTCTCCCACTGTCATATAACTATATATAGTACCACATATATATATATATATATATATAGAGAGAGAGAGAGAGAGAGAGAGAGGTATATGTATGTATATATATGTATATGTGTAGATTGTTAGATATACTTATTGGTTATTTTCTTAAATGCATCGCAGAGAATGTTTTATCTGGACGAATTTAAAAGACTTTATTATACATACATTTATGTGTAGATTGTTAGATATACTTATTTTGTTAAATGTCTTGCAGAGAATGTTTTATCTTGACGAATTTCAAATACTTTATATATATATATATATATATATATATATATATATTTAAGAAAATAACCAATGAGTATATCTAACAATGTACACGTACACATACCTCTCTCTCTATATATATACAGTATTTTGAAAGGCTATTTGTGCTGCAGGATATAGTTGTATGTTTTTGTGTAAGGAGTGATGGAAAATTTAAGTTCACTGATAATATATTGTTTTGATGTTATGTTTTGTTTATATACATTTTAAATTCTCCTTAAGACTCATAATTACTTTAAAAATAAAAGGTTTTTTTTAAAGTTCATGTAAGGTGATTCATTGAAAGTGGATATTGCTTTTGATACAAGAGAATATTTTAATTTTTTAGGATATGAGAATTATAAATCTTGAACATAAAATTATATTTGTAAAAGGACAATGATTAAGATTAAAATTAATTAAGTACATGACTATTTAAAAAAATCATATTCTTAATAAGTTTTTTTTAACGAACTTAATATAACTTATGTGTACTTAGTTTTTAATTTTAACTTTAATTTTTAGCCATTAAAATTTTATTTAATAACTTATATTTATTGTTCTGTATATATCCTTTATATATATTAATTGCCTCCTTTAAAGATAAATTAATATATTCATTTGACACATAAATGAATTA
The DNA here is from genome assembly GCF_051622355.1 of Phaseolus vulgaris. Classification (NCBI taxonomy): domain Eukaryota; kingdom Viridiplantae; phylum Streptophyta; class Magnoliopsida; order Fabales; family Fabaceae; genus Phaseolus; species Phaseolus vulgaris. Next base: position 1,850,517 of record NC_143504.1, read on the forward strand.
ATTAATATTTCAATGCATGTATGACTTGCAATACAATTGCTTGTATCAGTTACTAATTTGTTATAAGTATTTGATGTTAGAACCTTTTAAAATAAGTTATTAACCAGTCATTTGTAAAATCACATAATCACTTATAAAAAATAATGTACTTCAATTTTAAAAATTTATAATAAGATTTAAGTATTAGTGTTTATTCATTTCACTGTGGTATAAAAAGCATAATCTCTTTTTAAGTATATAATATTTGAATTTATTCTCCATCTGTTATTGAAGTTAACTATGCATGCAGTTGTTAGAATAATGAGTGTATTATTTGTCGCACTATATATAGGGAAACTCCAATTAGGTGGTACTCTAGTTAATTAGCTAAGTAATTAAGTAGCAGTTTTAGAAGAATCTTTTCAGTTTTGGCAACACTTTAATTTTTGTTTTGAATAAAGCCTTGTCGTAAGAAATCTCATAAGGTAGATGATGATTTCTGTTGATGTAGTTTCACTACAAGAAAATCATGAAATAGAAACCAATTTTTAGATACCAAAATAATTAGTTACAATAGGAACTAAAATAGAGATTACTTTAGAAATTAAAAAAAAATTTGTTTCTAAATTAGTTTATATTATTTTTTATTATTGTTAAATAGTTTCTAAATTGGTATCTAATTAGCAACTAAAGTTCTAACTACCAATTATTTAGTTTCTTGTAGTGTTTATTATGTTTTTCAATTGAGGATTTGTTTGGTGGTTGGTCTTGTCCACTTTTTGTATAAGGATTGAAACATCCCTGAAGTGTTTGTGTTGAGATACCTTTGAAGTTTCTGTGTTGAAACATCTATGAAGTGTCTCATTTTATTTTATTTATTCTTTATTGATAAAAAAAAAATTCACAGTCTTTTTTTTTGCAGGATTTGAAGAGGCTCCATTGAAACTTGAGTCTTGAGTTGATCTAATTAAGGGTTTGTAAAGTGCAGCATTAGGGAAGCACATGTGGAAGTTTCTGCAATTCACTAATAGCGCAAGCAAATTAGGGTTCAAAATTAGGGTTCTTCAACTCCTACCAACTTTCTAAATGTTTATTGGGATAATAAACAAAGCAGGTTGAAGATTTTCATGGTTTAGTTGAATAGATTTTGTTATTGGAGAATGCATTACATTAGTTATGTTTAAACTTCAGTGCCATGAATGACTTTGTTCATATATACTTTGGCATTTTCTGCTTAAATGTTCTTCGACATCTTCACATCCTGATGGTCCCCTTATGTCACATGCTTCTTTGCAAATCTTTTTTTTTTTAAAATTAAGTTAATTATCCAACTCTGCTACACTGCCTTTAACTGTTCGTCTTCGTAATTTTCACACTTTTCTTTTTCTTGCTTCATCTGACACTCTCTGTCATTAATTTTCCTGTCAAAGTAGTTTTTGTTTTTCAGTTTATTTTGGATTTTCTGTTTTGGAGACAGTGTTCTTGGATTTTTGTTAGGTGTTAATTTTTGTACGAGTTTAAATTTTTTTTAAAGTGTTATGTTTATTTCTTGTGGTAGTGTGTATAAGAGTTTCATCCTTCATTAAATAATTCTTATTTATTTATTTATTTTTATTGATAAAAAATACTATAAAAAATTATTAAATAAAAATTAATTTTAGAGACTATAAAAATAATTAGTTGTTATAATGATTAAATTATAAACCATTTTAGAGACGAAAAAAATTATTATTTTATAAATTAGTTTCTATTATTGATAAATAGTTTCTAAATTAGTATCTAATTAGCTACCAAAGATTTTGCTACTAAATTTAAAATCTAGATACCAATTTAGAAACTATTTATCAATCATAAAAAATAATTTAATTTTCCTGTGAAAGTAGTTTTTGTTTTGGAGTTTATTTTGAATTTTCTGATTTGGAGACTGGTGTTCTTGAATTGTTGTTAAGTGTTAATTTTTTTTTTGAGTTTGAATGTTTTGAATGTGTCATGTTTATTTCTGATAGTTGATAGTGTGTATAAGAGTTTCATCATAGAAAACTTTGTTTGAAATTTTGTATAAGGGTTGGGACATCCTGAAGTGTTTTATTTTATTTTATTTATTTTTTATTGATAAAAAAATAAGAGTTTGATTATTCATTAAATAATTCTTATTTTTTTATTAATAAAAAAATACTATAAAAAATTATTAAATAGAAACTAATTTTAGAGACTATAAAAATAATTAGTTGTTATAATGACTAAATTAGAAACCATTTTAGAGACTAAAAAAATTATTAGTTTTTAAATTAGTTTTTATTATTGATAAATAGTTTCTAAATTGGTATCTAATTAGCTATCAATGATTTTGCTACCAAATTTAAAATCTAGATACAAATTTAGAAACTATTTATCAATCATAAAAAATAATTTAAAAACTAATAATTATTGTAGTCTATAAAAGGGTTTATAATTTAATCACTATAATAACTAATTATTTTTTGTTTCTAAAATTGATTTTCATTTAATAATTTTTAACTCATAGATGTGTCTAATTCTTCTTCTCTGTTTTCATTAACTAGACGGAGTCTTTTATAAAAAGTAGTTCTAATTTGAATATAAGTGAAATTCCTACTTTAATTTTAACACTTACTCTTCCATCTTATTTTTTATTTTTCTCAATTTAATCTTCATAATTTACTCATGCATAATTATAATAATGCAAATATGCTCTTAATTCAATAAATTGTTAATATTGTTAGAGATAATGTAAGTTATGTTCAATAAATTTAACCCTCACCCCCTCTTAAGTCTGTTAGGTTAAAAACATTTTTCTGATTTTTCTTTAAGTAATAATGTTACTTAGAATAATGACTGTAAAAACAACAACTATCTTTTTTGAAATCCTCCATATGTCCTGAAAATAATTATCAAGAATGTATTAAGTAAATTTAAAATTATATATTTTAATAAATAAAAAGATGACGGATAGGTATAATCTGAAACAATATTAAAAACCATTTCAAATTATATATTTTAGAATAAATGTTTCCAAAATGATTGCAGGAAGACATTTCGTGATGTATAATTTAAAAGAATATTTTTATGATTATTGGTATATTAAAAAATTAAAAATTAAAAAACATATGGGAAGAAAAAAACCATGTCTTTGTTAAAATTTTTTCTTTCGGGTGCATGGACAGTGTTTTACGTCATGTGTTGCACTATTCTACTTATCAACTTCAAATGTAGGTGTTATTCAATACAACACTTTGTTTCTTCAATAATGTTGCTAGATTTTAAAAAAAATACTTAGCTATTTTTCTTTGATTATTTGAATATTAATGTTATTTAACATATTGTCTATTTTTTAAGAGTGTCCAATGTTCCCAAAAACCTAGGTTCATTTGAATACACTAATTTAAGGTTAAATATATTATTTGTTTATACATTAATTTATGATTAAATATATTTTTCGTTGATGTTATAAAGAAAATTTTGTTTCTTAATATGAAATTGGTTTTTAAATTTTAAATTTTATGAATATTTGTAGTTAAAAGATTATTAGAATTGATTTTTACTGATATTTTTTTATTACGTAAAAAACGAATTTTAGGTCTAAACTGTAAAAAATATTCAGTATGAAATATTTTTAAATCATTTTGAAAATTTGTTTGGCAAATAAATTGGAAAATAGATAAAAATACATTTCAATAATTACCTTATTAGGAAAAATATATATTTAATCAATTAATTAATTACCTATATTTATTTTGAAAATATGAAATAAAATGTTTTTTTGACAGTAAAAAAGCAACATCTCTCGCAAAATCCGTAAGAAAACACTTTTTTTTTACATTACCTATATTTAATCAATTAATTAATCACCTATATTTATTTTGAAAATATGAAATAAAATGTTTTTTTGACAGTAAAAAAGCAACATCTCTCGCAAAATCCGTAAGAAAACACTTTTTTTTTACATTACCCTTCACCTTTTTCTATTGTAAAATAATAAAAATATTTAACAAGTATCTTTAGAAAGGTGTGTGGAAAGATTGTATATATAATGATATATTGGAAATGATAATTAATTTTCATGTATAATTTTTAAAAAGGTGTGAGTTGTTATTTAATTACTATCAAAATAATATTATAAAATTAATTAAAATGACATTTTATTTTTCAATATATATACATATGAATGGAATTATACTGACCAGTTACACAATTTACCATAAAAAAATTAGTTGAACGAATTGATTACTTTACACTGTCTGTTTCTATGTAAATAAAGAATAAACAAATAAATAAAGAGAAATGTGATAAAATGAAAGTAACAAAAATAAGTCATTGTTTGTTTATAAAGGAAAAAATATATATAGGTTGAGAAGAGCATATTTTCAACTATTTTGAAATTTGTTAAAAAAAAATAACAAACACAAGAAAATAATAAATAATAATATATTAAGAAAAATAATAAAGTGAAAAATATGACTTTTGGGATTAAAATATATTTTAATTATTGTATAAATTTTTTATATTATGTATTTAGTTATTTCACTATTTCTTCAATTTATTCAAATAGAAGGCATGTTTAGGATACTGAATCAACAAATTACATCACTTGGGCTTGAATCAAGTTCAGCTTCAAGCCCCATAATGGTAGGCTTTTTCTTCGGACACCTCCATAATTTTAAAATAACTATTTTTTACCTTTTATAAAAGTGATTTTTTAATTATCTATTCTGAACATATGTCAGAACAATTTTTTTGGAATTTTTCAGAACTAGTTTTCTACATCAAATGAAATACAGTTTAGAACAAATTATTTTGGCACAAAATTATCAGAATAAATTTTCTAAAATATATATGATATATTCCCGAACGAGTTTTTCAAAATGGAATTTCTACAATAAGTTTTTCCAAATATAAATTATTTTAAAATATAAATGATAACTTTCAGAATGAGGTTTTCAAACTAACTCTCTTCTTTCTTTCGTCCTCTCTCTCTCTCTCTCTCTCTCTCTCTCTGAGGTGCAGTTAGTAATTAAGGAGCTGCAGAAAGTAAAAACCTAATTGTGTTGTAAGTTTCACAGACAAACTATTCACCATTTTAGAGTATTTTTGTGTGTTAAATATGAATTAGTGGTTTTACTATTAATTATATTATAATATTATAACATTATAAACTATTTTAATATTTTAATATTTTTGTTTAAAAAATTGTTTGTTACGTAAAAGAAAAACTAACAAGAATTTATTTTAATATTTTTTTTATTATAAATATTTGATATTTAAAATTTGGACTAATGATAAAAATCAATTTTGCGTTAAAGTGTGTATAAAGATAAAAAAAAACATATTTAACTTTTTTTTTACATCTATGTATATTATTGGACTATAACGAGTGAAATTCCATCTAAAAAAGGTTGCACTCCTGTTTAAAACATGCTCCAAATTCTAAAGCATGGTACGAAACCAAGAGATATGGAAAACCACTAAAAATAATATTTTCTTTATATTAAAAACGTACTCATATGTATAGTAAATTAGTTTATGAAAACACTGGTTTTATTTTATTTTTCTTCAAAAAAATTGCTAAGAGTAAAGTTTGTTTTATTTATAACATAGCTTCTTCTCATACAACCATATAATTCAATTTTCCATTACATTTTAGTTAAAGTATCTCAATACACACAAAGACTAATTGATGTCATTAAATATAACTATTTCATTTACAGATAAAATACATAATTACTAACTTACTTGTAAGTGCTATATTTAATTATTATTTTTCAATTTTCTTACTTCAAATAAACAAAGACAAATTAAAATACATTTAAATTTTTTATAACTTTTTATGTATGAAAGTCAATAATTCATTACTTTTTAAATTTTTCAAACATACAAACACAGGCATGCGTTTCTCTAGTAACAATAATATAAATATAAAAATAGATTCTAGAAAGTTATTTGTAAAAAACATTCAAAAAATTATAATATAGTATTTTTAGAGAAAAAAAACAATGAAAGTTTTTTTAGAAAAATTTGATAAAAATGATATATATTTTAAGAGAAAATAACCAATCAGGAACTACATCTATTACAGTGATACAATTGACTGAGGAAGAAAGTTTTTTTAAAGTATTTTGATTTTTCCTTTCCTTTTAATAGTACACATAGTGCATGGATCATTTGCATTTCTTTGCTAATTCTCTATCAATTGAATTGTGACCTGCACCCACACCTAACTCCTGCACTGTCTATTTTATCCTTAATCTTTCAAATATTTTATGTTAGAAATTGTCTATTTTATCCTTAATCTTTCAAATATTTATATCCCTAACATAAATAAGGAAGTTCTAGATAGGGTTTTAAAGAAAATGATAGGTGCAGATCACAATTGGAGAATTGGCCCTTCTTTTTTCCTACATTTATACTTTTTTCTGCACCTTACAAGTATCTCTGTTTACTCTCATTCCAAAATAGGTAAAAGTATATTCTGAAATGCCTATTCCTGAATAAAAAGTAATGGACAGAGATATTTATAAGGTGCGAAAAATTGGACCCATTCCTCAATATTTCATACAGTAAAAGAAAAGCACGGTATTCTGGTAACAGTTATGGATTTTCCCAAACATTAGAACCCTTTTAGTCCTCAATTTCAACTAGACCGAATGCAGCAAATATGACTGTAAAATCTGGTACAGTGGACAACTTGGTCACAAGTATAGCACTACATAGCATCATCCACCAAAGAAATATTCCGCAGAATGCTAAATAATTAGACGTACAGAGAGTTATAGGAAACACAAATGTTGAACAGAGGAAGTCACGAAAAGGAAATCATAGACGACTTATCACAGCTTCCACCTCGGAGGGGGTATAAAGATGATATGTTGGAGCCACCTTGGCAATGTCAACGTTGTTGGGAGTAACCTAAGATGAAAAACACAAAATAAAACAATTATTTTTTATTCAGGGAGGGGCGTCAATTAATTGGCAAAACATGCATTTGATTTGCTCCTTACCTTCTCTTCCATAACTTGCTTCAAAATGGATAAAGCAATAGTCTCGGCTTCCTGAAGAGTCAGGTCCTGCACAACACAATAATTAACACCAGATTGCATTGCTTTCAAGTCATATTCAGCATATTATGGTTCAGCATAATTATAGAAAAATAATCACTGATTTTTTAAAAGCTCCAAGGGACCTAAAAGAAACACTTATTTCTTCAAAATAAACATCGAACCAAACATGCACTTAAAGCCTCTAGAATGAAAGATGTCCTTTACAGCAAACATAGGCAGTGATTCACAGAACTCAAGAACAAAATAGGAAAATGGCATTAATTTGACCATCAAAATTATCAGAAAAATTAACTAGTTTGACTTTTTCCTAGACAAGCAAAAAATTCATTATGATCAGTAGAAATATAAACACTAAAAACAAGGAACAATCTCAACTGAACAGTTGAGATAAGTATATTAATGGTAAGAGGGGATATGAAAATAGGATTTAAACAAAAATCTGCAGATCAGTGGAATTGTTAGTTTTATCTTCTCATTAAGTAAACTGGAAACTAGGTAAATCTTTAAGGTGAAGTTTAATTTTGTGATTCCAGATAAAAAGAATATATATAGTTTGAATAGTATTACCTTTTGTAAAACGTTATTTATAAGGGGAGGTAATCAACTATAAGTTTACTGTTACAAACAGAATAGAAGGTTTATACACATTAAACATAAAAATATTGATACCTTGTTGAATTGTTCTTGCAGAGAACTGTCTGCACCTTCCGACCCTGAACCAATTGCTTTTCCATTGCATTGCCAAAATGTGCCAGATGGATCAGTGTAATATCTGAAAATCAGAACGTTTAAATTCAGTAAATGTAAGAAGTCCAAAATGAAAAGGGCTGGGAACAAGACCAGCAGAGGTAAACTACATATCATCCAGTGAATGAAGAAATAAAAGCCTAGGCAGTAGACCAGAAACAGAATAATGATGTGCATTTATTTACTGTCTAAACAACAATATCCATTAGTCGTCTGTGACATACATGAATAAGAAAATTGTTTATAATTGAGCCTTAAACCTTTATATATAGGTGACCCTAGATGCTACCCTAAACTGTTTTCTTGTTAAGGTAGAAAAAGTTGCAAGTTGCAGCCAACAACTGATTACCATTGCAAAACAAAAACATCAATATATATATATTTAGAGTAGAACTAACAGGGTAGATAGCTGAACCATACAATTAATTTATGCCACAAAGGAATGGTAAAAGAAGGCACATTGTTGAACCAAAAAAAGCATTATCTTAAAACTACAAAGTGCAATAAGGTGTGACAGTATTACATGACTATGAAGCATCTGCTGAGAATGTCAAAGTTCCGACTACCTTAGAAAAAGAAAGATGTAACATACACCAACTTTAAGACCTTTTTTCTTAAAAATATCTTTTGAAATATGTTATAACATGTTTGGGTAATCCATAAGCTTTTAATAAAAATAAATCTGAATAATATCAGATTTCATAATATTTTTAGAAACTACAATGAATAGTTTCAGAAAAATTTCTCCACAAAAACTCACATTTTTACACAGCCTCAAAATTACTTTTTTAAGCTTAAACAAACAAGCTCTTGAGTAATGAGATAAATTATAAAGAAAGGCCTTGAGTAACAACAACAGAAGAAGATAAGTTATACTCAAGGAACCAATCTATGATCATGATCAACCAAAATATTATTTTTTATTGAAATATCTTTTGTCCAGTATTCCTTTCTATAATTTCACAAATTACCGGATAAAAGCATAAGATAAAAGGAACAATAACACTAATTTAAAAAGACCATCAGTATCATAAATTCAGACAAACAAACTTTTAAAGTAATCACTGGCTAAACATAGAAAACAAATCAAAAGGACAACTCCATCACATCATCACCCACAAGTAGCCATTGCTTAATAGATGAAACAAATACTTACAAGCTAGGCCCATTCTCATCATGGCCAGCAATGAGAAGAGATACTCCAAATGGTCGAGACTGCCAAAGAGAAAAGAAATGGATTCTGTTAAAATACATGCATGATGATCTACTGTAACTGTTATTTAGTATTTTGTACAAAAGAAAAAGGTTTATTGGCATATGCTTCTTAAGCACCTTACATGAAGAATTGTATATTTATAAATTATAATGTTAAACATTCAACAATGGATGCAATGCCAGGATATCAGTGCATTAAGAAAATTTTATGTAAATAAACACTTGTTTATATCTCCAATCAACGGTTGTCAAATGCAATATACAAAGCATCTGTATTTCTAGCAGATACATAAGAAGCAACTTCACAAGAAATGTTCATAAAATATTTTTTCCTAAACAGAAGCATCACAAAAAAGCAAGCAAACAAATAAAGGGACAAATATCAAAGCTGAGAATTATTTACCATGGATTCTTCATCACCTTCACCAAAACGCAAGGCGAGATCACAAAGAGCTTGGGTTGTGGACTCAACAGTCATTGGCTCACCGTAGGAGAACCTATGATTCTGTGAACAATAAACCAAAATATATCAATCATTAACTAATCAACTACCCGATGATGCACCCATAAGTGTGGTTTTAATTTGGATCTACACAATTGCAATTATACATTTATTATATTTAAAGAATTTTTAATACTTTTTCAATAGGTATATGTTAGGTATCGTATCCTGATATTTTCAAAGTAAGCATATCGCTGTATCGAATATGCATTGTATCCGATACACGCATCATATCCATGCATCGCAGCAACTGCCTAATATATGCTATAAGGTTCACAATACCTGAGTTTCCACCCGTGCATGCTCAACAAGTGTTCGAGCATCAGCAATCAATCCACTCATTGCACAGCCTATGTGCTCATCAATTTCCATAATTTTCTCAACACTACTTGGCTCCTGAAAGAAAGTTTTAAGCTTTTATCAATGAAGGCGCAAAGCACAAGTAACCACTACCAGTTAATCATGTCTCTTTATGTTCAATAAAATCCATATAAACTATAAATTCGGTTATCATATAGGCAGACATTTATAGGTTCACTATAAGCAGGACCTAACAATAATTTATTCGGTTATCATATAACCTAACATTTATAGGTTACCAGCACATTTTTTTATATCAGGAACCAGCAAATTTATGTGTAAATGGTAAAAGTAAAAACAGACCAGCAGTGGTGAAGTTATGCGCTTTTCAACTGCAAGGACAACACCCTCTTTAGTCTTCAACCCAATTGCAGTTGATCCCAGCTGCAATCCAAGAAAACCCATCGACAAACATACAAATTAGGAATAGTAAACCCTTTTTTTTCTTTATTGATATGGACAAAAATAATCACAGAAGAGAAAGAACAGGGTGAAGCAACACACCTTGATGGCTTCAATTGCATATTCAACCTGAAACAAACGACCTTCAGGAGAAAAGGTGTTGACTCCTCGGTCATACTCAGTCCTATTTCAATCACAACATAAACAATTAAACAATTAGAAAAAAAATAATAATTGATTCAGGAAAACCCATTGATTCAGGAAAGGCCTGAACTGCAAGTTAGAAGTAAAGAATGGGGGAATTCACCTTGTGAGAAACATCTCCGAAAAGATTTGGTGAAATTACTGCATAAAATGGTGGAAGCAGAAGAGATTAGAACAAAGAAGGGCATGAGTAAAGAATGGGATATATTGTGGGTATTGGATTTACTGAAGAGGCATTTGGTTTGCTCCTCAATGGGTTTTGTAGGCATAGGAACAGGGCAGGGTGGGGACACATTTTTCCTTCCCCGACCACAATCCCAGATAGGGCTGAAAATTGAAACCCCCATCTCCATCCATGCTTACTGTTTACCACTTTTTAACTCATTTCTTGATCTAACACTATAAAGTCTCAAGCACTATAGTTTATAATTTAACAATCTAATATTAATTTAGAAAGTTAAATCTAACAATATAAAACAAACACAAGCACAGTAGATAGAACTTACAATAATAAGCTGCTATTGTAGCCTCATTACAAGTAATTGAAATGTAGTCTCGTTAAAATAGTAAGCAGATATCAATCTAACATCATAAATCCAATACAAGCATTGTAGAACTTTCAATAATAATCTAATATTGGGCAAACCAAAAACCAGTCTCATAGACACACACTTCTCTTATGTTTATCAACACGTGATACTGATCCACTCTGATATTTTTCTCCATTCTTTTAGCCAATCACAGTACCTAAAAACCTAAAGGAACAAGATCAACCCCGCCCTCCCATCCCCATTTTTCTCTCTCCCGTTCTCTCAAAAAGGGGAAGCAATACACAAGACCTCCCCACCCTCTCTAATTCACACTACCCCCTCCCACTGATTCTTTTCCTTTCTTTTAAAACATACACAAACCAAGCTCTCATTCCCACAACCCTGCTCTCTCTCACCCTTTGATATTTTTTCCATAAACATTAACACACAAACGCCCTCTATTTACCTCTTTTTTTACCCTCTTCCCATTCTATGCCTCCATCAATCAACCCATTTAGTGTGACATTGACCGAATAACCACCATGGCTGGTGCAGGAGCTCTCGTATATACAGAGGCATACCCAGCTCAAAACAACCAACGACTCACGAACAACCATGAATCACACACAGTTGAGTAAACGGCATCAGATCATCCATCCAAAGTATCGACAAGAACAGATTATAATTGGGTAACATACAATGAATCAAAGAGGGGAAAGTGAAATCAAACTTGCAATGCAAAAAAAAATTGAAAACAGAAAAGCGAAAAACCCTACCTTCTATTCGATCTGCGAATGCTGTGACTGCCCCGCACTGCAGCAGAGGGTTCCGCTTTTGAGCTTAATTTGCTTGCTCAAGGGGCATTCTCAAAAGAGTCAAAACTAAAATTAAAATTAATTAATTAAATAAATAAAGATAATATTAGTAGTACTAAATATTTTTAACAACAAATATTGTAAAAAAAATTAAAAGGTATAATTTCAGACTAGTTCTCTAATTAGTGGTTAGATTTGACATATCATTGAGAGTTTTAAGATAAATAAATTAGTTAATCTTCATCTAACTAATTTATAAATTAATTTAATCAACACAAATAAACCTTTTTAAAGAAGCTGGTTTTAAAAGTTTTTACTTATAGACTAAGTTATTCTTAGGTGATTTATTTAAATTTTTTAATATTTTTATATTTTATTAGTTTTAATTGTTTTATCTATCATTACTTAATATTAATCTTATAATTACTATTAATTATTATCATGTTTTTAGTATTTAGATTTTTTTATTGATTATTGATTGTACTCAGATTAAATTTTGTCTGAAAATAGTTTCGAAATATTTTTTTTTTTGTTGTAAAAGATAATTTTTATAAAAAAAAAATAGAATGTGGAAAAATTGTAAGTTATGATTTGAAGATAATAAATAACTCACTTTTAATTTTATTTTACAAACTTCAGCTACTATCTAAAATGCATTTGTACAAAAAACTATCCCAACCCAACACATGCTCTACATAATTTAGATGATTATATTTTTTTTAATGTAAAATATCTATTAACTAACTATTTTTTAGATTGTAAATATATATTAATTAACTTCTTATTAGAAATATTACTTTAAATTGTTATAAACCAGTGTACATAAATCAATGTACTGATTTCAATGAAAAAATTGGTCCAATAAAACCATTTTATTAAAGAGTTAATTCAATAACAATCAATACTAATCACTGTTGTTCAACCAAAATATATCACTTATAATCTTATTCAAGTAAATCATCCCAAATTCTTTTTTCAAAATAATTTAAACTCACATTACATGATTCGTTTGTAATTTGTGTTTTAGCCCTTCTTCAAATAAACAACAATTTTTTTTTAAATATTCTTCCTATTTTATTGACATGGTCAGATCAAATTATAAACCCAAAAACCAGGACCAAAAAAGACTAAAAGAAAAAGAATTACAATTGAATTTTTATTATTTTTATTTATTATAATTTAGATATATCACTACAAGAAAATCATGAAATAGAAACCAATTTTTAGAGACCAAAATAATTAGTTACAATAAAAACTAAAATAGAGACCATTTTTTAAAAAAAATGGTTTCTAAATTAGTTTCTATTATTGTTAAATAGTTTCTAAATTGATATCTAATTAGCAACTAATGTTTTAACAACCAATTATTTAGTTTCTAAATTTGGTAGCAAAAACCTTGGTTGCTAATTAGATACAAATTTAGAAAATATTTAACAATAATAGAAAATAATAGAAACTAATTTAGAAATCAAATTTCGTTTTAGTTTCTAAAATGGTCTCTAATTTAGTTACTATTGCAACTAATTATTTTAGTTTCTACAAATTTATTTCTATTTCATGATTTTCTTGTAGTGTATAATTCACTAGGTAAGTTCAGTGTTGAGAATTTTAAGTAATAAGTATTGATATTTAGATTCAACCTTTATTATTATAAGTATTCACCTTATATAATTTAGATATATAGTTTTAGTGATGTGATGTTTACAATAATACATCACATTGAAAAGAAAAATATATATTTTTTAAAATGGAACAATTTTAAAATTTTACTAATTAAATCATATCTATAAATTGGTGTATTCTAGTTATCAAAATAACATTTTTCATACCGTTTATTATAGTGTTTAGTATACAATTTATTATAATGTATAGTTTTTGGATTCAGAATTTAGAATTTAAGATTTAGAATTTAAATATATAACAAATTTTATTATTTAAGATTTAGATTTACATATATAACAGATGTATGATAGATTTTATTCTTACAAGCAATGAAATTGCTCTTCAATTTTTAACCCTTCCTAAGATATTTTCATTGATATTTGCCTCTTAGTTCATTTGTCCATTTGTTCAAATATCAAAAGGTTCATTTTTCTCTACTTAGAAAAAATCCAAGCATTCATTATCCACACTCAGACCTTCTCCTACGTGCCTTCATGTAAGCTCCTTCTACTTTTCTTCATTTCAATTTTGTGTGCCATTCTTTCTCACACATGTTTGGGCACAGTCTCTTGCACTGACACATTACATAGTTATGCCACTTCACTCTTTAAGTGCTGACTTATGTGCAGGTTAAATTCTATATGCAGACTAAGCCACACCCTTATAGAACCACGAGCCTGCATGAATGATTCTGAATGGAAAACCAACGATTCCAATAGTGTGGCTCTGGAGAAGTTCAAAAGAGACAGCGCTTACATTGACAAGAATGGGAAACTGAGGAACTTCAATCACAAAAAAGTGTCCAGGAAAAAAAGTAACAAACAGTAGGAACATGTCTGTGTTCACTTGTTCATTGAAACATGTGTGTGTCATGTTTGAAAAGTGTGTGGTTTTCTATGACCAGGTGGTTCTTTGAGAGGACGAGGATGGAAATACGGTTCTGGGTTTGTTGATGGGATTTTCCCTGTGTTGAGTCCAGCTGCACAGGAGATTCTGGACTTTGTTGAAAAGGGTGTGGAGAGTGAGGGCATTTGGAGTTCACTGGACATGTTTCCTGCAACTCTTGACTTATGGGATGATATTTTCACTGTGGCTGTTCAACTTCGGATGAAGAAAAAATGGGATTCAATCATTTCGGTCAGAAACTCACATTGCTGCCTTCAAACTTTAATTTGTTTTTCATTTTTTGCATGAATATTGCCTTTGTTGTAAATCACACATCGACTAGAGATTAAGATATTTCATAGTATGGAAGTGAGTGCAAACCTCAATTTGTAAGCCGGTTTTATGAGGTTGAGTTAGACTTAAAATCCAGTTCAAAATATGGTATAGAGTCATTTCAAGCATATCTTAGCGATTGTTTGCTGGACATATTGTGCCACCCGTTATCAGACTATCCATAATATGTTGTCCCATGCACGAGTTGAATATCTCTATCAACATACAAGGATGTTACATCATAGCAATTTTTAGTGTAGGCCTTTCTTAACCCTTTTTGTCTTCAGATGATTGTGATGTTTTGTAGTTCCACACTCAAATCTTGGTTTTCTTTTTACTTTATAGGTTAACTACTCTCATTCTCTTTCACCAACCTTTCTCTGCTTCTAGCAGATTTACCTTGTTGGTAAAGTTTTTGCCAATAAAGTTCTATTTCATGGGACTTAAGTGACATGAATACTAGGGAAGTAATACTAAGTTTTTGTTTTTGTTTAAGGAAGTTATTAGTTTGTTTTGGTATTTGATAACAGAAAAAACTGTGCAGATATGCAGATGGATACTGCTAAGGAGCTCCTACAAGCCAGATGTAATTTGCTATAATTTACTGATAGATGCTTTTGGGCAAAAGCTTCAATACAAGGAGGCAGAATCCACATATCTGCAGCTTCTTGAGACTCCATGCATTCCCACTGAAGATACTTATGCCCTTCTTATAAAGGCCTACTGCTTGTCTGGGCTGCTAGAAAAAGCTGAAGCAGTCTTTGCAGAAACAAGAAGTTATGGTCTTCCTTCAAGTATGTTCCTGAATTACCTTGTTCATCCACACATGTTCTATCCAACTGTCACTTTGAGGACTAGGACAATGTAGGTAACCTTAGTATAAAACTCAAGACGCTGCCAAATTACTCCAACACTACTTTGTATTTAACAAAATGTCATTTCGTTGCTTAGATACTATTTTAGAGATTCAAAAAGTTATTGTTATCTAAATTAGTTTCTATTATTGATAAATGATTTTTAAATTGATATCTAATTAGATATTAAGATTTTAGATACCAACTTTAGAATCTAAATAAGTGATAGTTAAAACTTGGGTAGCTAATTAGGTACTAATTTAGAAATTATTTATCAATAATATAAAATAATTTAGATACCAATCATTTTTTTAGTCTTTAAAATAGTATCTAATTTAGTTAATATAGAAACTAATAAACTTTTGTCTCTAATTGGTTTCTAATTAATTATTTTTTTAGTGTTAGACATGCTGACAATATATTTTGCAGGGCTTTTATAATGTCATGGTTACTGGTACAAGTTAAGTAATCTTTTTTTTATGTTAATGTGATACTAATTTCAATAAGGTTACTAGGAACCTTAGATAGTGGAAAGGTTTTTGTGCTTTGTGCCAACTTTAATGTGCAATGATATGGTGAATATCCAATTTTAGATTTCAAACATGGGGAAGAGATAAGATGTTAAGGGAAGTGAAAAAAAGACATTTTATGTAACTTGTTTTCACCAACTTTGGTTTTCTTCAGCATTTATTGAGGTTATTCCAAACTTTACCCAATAATTTTTTATGGAAAACTTGTATGTTCATCCATTTTTCATAGCTTGAAATCTGATCCCTTAAAATAGCTAACCATATGAGAATAAATAACCCAGGTGCTGTTGTATACAATGCTTATATGAATGGATTGATGAAAGGAGGAAATTCTAACAAAGTAGAAGAGATTTTCCAAAGGATGAAGAGGGATGCGTGCAAGCCAACTACTGAAACTTATACCATGTTGATAAATTTATATGGGAAGGTGAGAGCATATTAAGATTCTTTATTTTTTGTCTGAAACTTTACTTTTTACATTTTCTGTAAGATATGATCTGATGGGTTTCAAAAAAAGGCAACAAATTTTGTCACTGTCTTCAACTAAACCAAATGTGTGTAATTGTTGATGATCTTCACAACTACAAAGATGACAATTTTTCATGTCATAAAGATTGACCCTTGATTAGAGCCAACATGATGTTCATTACATAATTTTCAAATGTTGGTGTGGTTATGATATGTATACTTTTATGCATACATTCTAGTGTTTGCTTTACAGTGCAGTCATAACATAGTATTTTTAAAATTTGAAAATTATGCAGGCTGGTAAAGCCTTTATGGCCTTAAAAATGTTCCATGAAATGATGAACCAAAAGTGCAAGCCTAACATTTGCACATACACTGCTCTGGTGAACGCATTTGCGAGAGAAGGACTGTGCGAGAAAGCAGAAGAAGTGTTCGAGCAGATGCAAGAAGCAGGGCTTGAACCTGATGTATATACTTATAATGCCCTCATGGAATCTTACAGGTTGCTACGTAAGACAGCATAAATGCCTCTTTGATTATGAATTTATTACCCCTTTAATCTGTTTTGTTCTATTCACTTCTCTTTTAGATAGCCATGAAATTTTAGATGTTCAGCAAAAGAAGCTTAATAATTGCAATGGACTTATGTTGGAAATCCCAAACCAAAACCATTTCATAGTGTTCTTACAACTTAGTCTGCACCAAATATCCCCTAGAGTCGAACTATCTTCCTTCCTCTTCAAGTTCTGTTGTCTTCTATGTCAGTTCAAAGTGGGTACCTGCAATGACACTTCGATACCCAAGTTAACAATTATCGAAGTGATTGATTTTGTTTTAGCTTTAAATGAACCTTACCTTTCATCATCATGAGGGTCTCATCTTATTTATATTTTTTATGGACCTGGGCCTACCAGAGAGATTAGCACAAACCCAATAATCTCCTAATTATGCTTTGTGTGTCCTGATCAGAGTTAGCGTTCGTAGATTGTGCTTTGACGTGGCTGTCATTTAAAAGTGCTTTAGGTCGACATGCCAATAGACCGGTTATTCGGCCTTCCGGTTTTGTATTTGTAAGTAAATGAGTGTAAATCTTACCTTATCAATCGGTTTTGTAAGATTGAGTTAAATTTAAAGTTTATTCTCTAATTTATTACAAGACCATTTATTTTAGTGTTCTCTGTTATTATTTATAATGGTTTCATAACTAGGAAAAATAACTCAAGGATTTTTCTTCAACAGTCGTGCAGGTTATCCTTATGGAGCTGCAGAAATTTTTTCACTGATGCAGCACATGGGATGTGAACCAGATAGAGCCTCGTATAATATATTGGTAGATGCATATGGTAGAGCGGGTTTACAAGATGGTAATTACCTTCTCTTGGAAGTTGTCATTTTGTTTTGTTGATTCAAATGAAATAGCCTATCAGAAAATCTTATGAATTGATTCCAAAAACTTGCATTATCTGTCTGTATAGAACATTATTTCAAATATCCCCACCCCACCAAAAAAAGTTCTCTATTTTCAGCATAAGGTGAAAAATCTCTTGCAAATTCGGTGAAAATTAGTATCTACTTCACAATCTTGATCTGGGTTTGTACTTAAGATACACTGAAACCAAGATGCTGAAAATCTTGTGGCACATAGTCTTCAGATCTGTTCATCCACTTCACTGGTCTGATACATTTTTTTTCCTTCACATGATGAATGAAATTCAGATGCTGAAGCTGTTTTTGAAGACATGAAAAGGGTGGGAATAACACCAACAATGAAGTCTCACATGGTTCTTCTGTCTGCCTATTCCAAAATGGGGAGTGTGAACAAGTGTGAGGAGATTCTTAACCAAATGTGCAAATCTGGTTTGAAACTAGACACCTATGTTCTGAACAGCATGCTGAACCTCTATGGACGTTTAGGCCAATTTGGAAAGATGGAAGAAGTTCTGACAGTGATGGAAAAAGGATCATATGTAGCAGATATCAGTACATATAACATCTTGATCAATAGGTATGGACAAGCAGGGTTTATTGAGAGAATGGAAGAGTTTTTTCAGTTGCTACCTAGCAAAGGTTTGAAACCTGATGTGGTGACTTGGACTTCACGTATTGGAGCTTACTCCAAGAAAAAACTTTACTTAAGATGCTTAGTGATATTTGAAGAAATGATTGATGCTGGTTGCTACCCAGATGGAGGAACAGCCAAGGTACTTCTTGCAGCATGCTCCAATGAAGATCAGAAAGAACAGGTTACTACTGTGATTAGAACCATGCACAAAGATATGAAGACTGAATTGCCAGTTTAATTTGTTTGATATTTGAGCTGCTACTATAAAGAAAAAGTGTTACACATATGATTTTTTTCAATCAAAATATTAAAAAGTATTAACATGATATATGACACGGATACGGAAATACCTATAATCTCTAAAATGTAAGATACGGGGATACAGGTCTATAAATAAAAAGTGTTATACATATGATTTTTTTTCAATCAAAATATTAAAAAGTATTAACATGATATGACACGGACACGGAAATATCTATAATCTCTAAAATGTAAGTTACGGGGATACGAGTCTATAAAGAAAAAGTGTTATACATATGATTTTTTTCAATCAAAATATTAAAAAGTATTAACACATGATATGACAGAGACACGGAAATACTTATAATCTCTAAAATGTAAGATACGGGGATATATATTTTATATAAATTGACAATAAAGATTTATGTGCACAAGTATGTTTCAATTTTTTTTTTTGAAGTAGAAAGATGTTTTTTCATGGCTAGTTCAAAAGGATTTGTTTCTTATTTTTATAATCATAATAAAAATTTATACAATAAATTCGAATTTTTATAAAATTAATGTATTTCTTTTTTTAAAAAAATTGTGTTAGAATAGTGTTAAAATTGTCAGAAATCCAATAAATATGTTTTGAATTAGACACTTCATATATACATTGTACGAGTGTCGATGTCTGATACATGTATCCGACACGGATACACCATTTAATTAAGAGTCTAAGTCTTATAAATTACACTTACTTTAATAAGATGAAAAATCATTAAATGAAGTAGAATAACACTATTTTTTTTTTGTCATGCAAAGGCCTATTGTCATGTCTTAATTTAGATACTTAATTTCTGGTTAAACTTTTAGAATAATTGAGAGAGAATAAAATTAATTTGTATAACAAAAGAAGTAAAATAGTTGCAAAATAAAAATGAAAAAAATATTAAATATTAAAGATTTTAATTTACTTGATAATTATAAGTGTTTTATTAATTAAAAAACAAAATATGAGTATGAGAGTATATATTAAGATTGAACAAATATATAAATACTTAATTAAAAAAAATAAATATTACTTATATTCTTTGGGATAACTGATTGAATGTAAAAATTCTTCAACTAAATTTAAACGAATTAAAAGAAAGAAAGACACATTTGTTAGTGTAAATAAACACGCCATAGGAACCAAGCAATTGTATGCATTTGTTTAATGCTCATTGCATCTACAGAGTAACATGTGCTTCTTTATTTGAAAGGTCAACGTATATTTTTTAGCATTTCTTAACAAATCATTACTTGTCCTTTTAACAATGTAGTCCTCTTACTCAAGAGGAATAAGCACATCAAAACAAACACAACATTAGACATTTCATATAAAAATTTAAAAATACATTTACTATTTTTCAATAATAAATAATTAAATATATGATAGAAAGCTACTTTATATTGTAAGATGACAAAACAGACTTTGTTGGCAAACTATCTAAATTTCGACATGTCTAAATCTCGACATGTCTTATAAAACTCATAATAAACTCTAAAATGTCATTATTTATATGCAAAGCACAATTAAATCGCGACTGACCCTTTTTGAACCATACATGCAAGCTCACATCAACAAAAGTTCAACCAGAAGGTATAATTAGAGAGACATAAAAAAAAGTAATAACCGATCAACCCTAACACTTGCAAACTGTAATCATACTAACTTGAGCGTCAACGTATATTTGCAGGTATTTTCCACCACTGATCATAATCCGACAATTGAAGGACTGAAGTACTAAGAGACCGACTAAGGGGAAGAAACACTCGTGGAGGAATCAAACCTTCTAATAATAGAAGGTGTACTTGTAAATGGCATATGGAGTACCTACAATTAATTGATAATTGAATCTTCTCCTTTGACCACACTTTTCTCTTCTTTTTTTCGTGTTCAGTCTTCAGCTCTCGGTTAAGAGTACACCAGAATGTTCTCCGAGACAATCAATTCCCAATATTTTGAGTGTTGTTAATATATTATTAAGACATACATTATTATTGTATAACATGTTTGTTTATAGGGTTTGTAACGAGCTCTCTCATTGATGAGTCATGTTTATTGTATATCATAACTTAAATAAAATTAACTTATTTATGATCTATCTTATTAATTTACTTTGATTTTGGTCGATAAGACAACTCTTCATACAGGATAACATGGTTCATCTTGATATATAGGAAGCAAAATGTTTTGTTTTAACCAAAACATTCAAAATGAGTTGAAAGGAGTAACTAATTTAGAAATAAAGTAACTTATAAAAATATAGAAGGAAACTTAGGTTTATAATGATTTAATTTGGTAGAATTTAATTTGAGATTGAGATTTTGTGTTGACCTGATTTGGTTATTTAGAAATATAGAAGCACGCCATGCATGTGGAAAGTTGGTGGCATTGCACAAGACAATGAATGTGTCATGTGTTGTTGCTCGTGGTACACGAGGATGCTACAAAACTAAATACAAAGGAAGGTGTTGCGCGTGGTACAAACTTTCCTTAAAATAAAATTATTATACTGTAAAAGAAAAACACAACTCATTTTGAATTAAAATTATGTTTGATAAGTAAGGGAAATAAATAAGGGAAAAATAATTTTAAAAGGAAATAAATAAATGAAAATGGATCAGTTTTGTCAATAATTATTTTTAGATGAAAAATGTCATCAATTTGAATATGACAGGAATTACTGTAGGTAAATATTTCTTTGAAATTATAACTAGTATTAATTCTTTTGCACTAAAATACTTTTATTAATATTACAGTTTAATTAATAACCATTAATATTGCATGTTAATAAAATAAAGTCCATACATCATAATATTTAATAAGGATGATTATATTTTCTCATCTACCAAATGAACTTGACAACTCAGAATAATAATATTTTAATTATATTTATTTTATTTTTAATTTAAAATTATAATATATATATATATATATTATTAAAGTGGATTTTAAAGTAGGTTTATTTTTTTAGACGTGAAAGTATTATTTTTGAATTATTAATATATACAAATAAATTACTAAAATATAAAAAATTGCTAAAAAAATTTCCGTTACATATATAGTATAAACACTGATATCAATATATGACAAGATGAAAAAAATATGTATAATCTTTAAAATATAGAATACATAAAAACAAATTTATATATTATATAATTATTAAATATATAAATTAACACTAAAAATATTTATATATTATATAATTATTAATTATATAAATTAACATAAAAATTTCGTGTTTACAAGTATGTTTTTGGCTTTTTAGTCTAAAAATATTTTTTATGTTAATTCAAAATGATTTATTTTTTAGTTTTATAGTCATAACATAAATTATATAATAAATTTAAATTTTTAAAAAATTAATGTATTAATTTTTTAAAATTATATTAAAATTATGTCAAAATTATTAAAAATTTAATAAATATTTTTTAAATTTGACACTTTAATGATACATATTCTATACAAATATAAGTATCACACCTATGCTGATACTGATAGCACGTGACTTATTCGCCGTCATTAAGAGCAAATACACAAGTACGACTTCCTAACTAATTACAATTAGTGATGACTTTGTGAAAAATGAAGTGTAATTATTAAATACCGGTGAAGTTGTTGAGAGAAGAGAAGAAGCATGCATTTATTTATGAATGAGAATGAAAATGGAATGAATGAGTAAAATCGATGCAGAGTTAATAATCCATGCATTGCCTTTGGTTTCGGTTTCGTTTTCATGCTATATAACACCTCTTTCTGCTTCCAATCATTCTCTCTGTATTTCAATTCCGCATTCACAATCTCAGATCTCTCTCTTCTCTTCCTTTTAAACCTAATCGTTTCTTCCCTTTCTTGTTCCCTTCACTTTCCCGCTGTTTTCTGCGCCATTTGAATTTTCCGGAAAACGTTCACTGATTGATTGCAATGGCGAGTGAGTCGCAAAATTGGGTGGTGATGGTGACTGCGCAGACACCAACCAACATTGCTGTTATCAAGTATTGGGGGAAAAGAGACGAAACCCTGATCTTACCGGTTAACGATAGTATCAGTGTCACTCTCGATCCTGCTCACCTCTGCACCACCACCACTGTTGCTGTTAGTCCCACTTTCCAGCAGGATCGCATGTGGCTCAATGGCAAGGTAGATTTTTATTTTTCTGTCTCGTTCATGTTTTTTTTTTCTTTTGTCTGTGTTTTGTGGGTTGTTGGGAATTGAATCAACGTTTTCGTGCGTATCTGTTGGGAATTGGTTTTTGTTAGAAACAGAAGCTGAGTTATTATGTCTTTGGACTGGTGAAGAAGTCATGATGCAGGGGATTACGCTTCAAAAGCATCTAGAGTGAATCTTTGATAGATTTGGAGGGAAAGAAAAGGAATAAATCAACGAGATCAAATGAATTAAACTTGTTCTGAGTTAATTTTTTCGCATGAGCTGATTTAAGTTAGGTAGATTGTTGATTTGTTTACTTTTCTTAAATCGTTTAATTTTCTTCTAAAAAATGGCGGAGGCAGGATTTGTGTTGAAATGGCCCCAACACACAGTGCCTCGAGTTTTCTTTCTCTCGGGTTGGGGCACCTTTTTTATACATGGAACTTAAAGGAAGTTAAATTTTTTGTTGAAAAGTTTACACAAGAGTCTTCGTCATTGTGCAATTTGACCGCGTTGTTTTGAATCTCTTTGTGCCATTCCGTTCTGGCACTTGCACAAAGGGTAACTGCTTATATGTAGATTTGTTTCTCCATAATGTTTAGTCGTTTGAAAGGTGGACGAGTAAAAAAATGAAAAGGGATAAAAAAGAGGAGGCCTTCTGGCATGCCTAGATGATGACAGAAGAATTTCTTATTATACTTCTTTCTGTTTTTGATTCATGGAATTTGATTATGCTGGTTAGTGTAGGAGATTTCTCTTTCGGGGGGCAGGTTCCAGAACTGTTTAAGGGAGATTCGCAGTCGGGCTTGTGATGTAGAGGATGAGAAAAAGGGTATTAAGATCAGAAAGGAGGATTGGAGCAAATTGCATGTCCACATTGCTTCATACAACAATTTCCCTACTGCGGCAGGGCTGGCTTCATCAGCTGCGGGTTTTGCCTGCCTTGGTAATGCACACTATAATCTTGATTATTTATTTGTGCTTTCTTTCATTCACCAGTTGTGACAATTGACTGGATTGCTTTGTAGCCACTGGCCAGGATTTGGACAGTCTTCCATTTGCTCCCTAGTTCTAACAAGACTTCTTTTGCCTTCTATACTTTAAAATGATCAGCTTTCCATAATTTGAACTTAACGCTGTTGCTTGAGTCAGTCTATCAAATCTGGTAGTGACTGGTTGGCTGCTTTAGCTGGTTTAAGATCTAAATCAAACAGGGCATTGGTTATTCCACAGTAAATATGGCAAGTACGGTGATAAATAAACTCACTAGGAAAACAAATTTTTGTCGGTACTGATACGATAAAATTCCCTGTGGATACTGGACTTTGATAACAATTAGCTTGAAGTGTGTTTTATTATTGATTCAATATTCTGCCATGGAGAATGATTTTCCTGTTCAAACCGGCTTATTTCATGAAGTATGTTTTATTCCTTAGAATTGGACTCATAGAGGACCAGCGTCATTCTTTATTCAATAATATTTTGAATTTTGTATCTCACTATATATTCTATGGATTTATGTGTAGATATTCAAATTTCATTTTGTTGTGCCTACTACAATCTTGATCTAATTTGCATGCTTTCTTATTGGAAATAGCAAGGTTCTCGGTGCTTGTTAATTTTATATTAGGCATAATATAAATTACCACCCGTTATAATGATTTTGTTTTCTATTTTCAGCTTATGCCCTCGGGAAGCTAATGAATGTCAAAGAAGATGAAAGCCAGCTATCTGCTATTGCAAGGTCTTTCTTTTGTTAATGGGTTCTAGTTTGTAAGCTGTTACAGATTTGTTTGGACAGTTTGAATTTTAGTAACATGTTGCTCTTTTGAAAATTGTCATTTATGTGCAGACAAGGATCAGGTAGTGCTTGTCGCAGCTTATTTGGGGGATTTGTGAAGTGGGTGATGGGAAAAGTAAGTTTATTTGTTTTCTAATTTATATTTTGATACAGTACCATGTTATCTGAGAATCAATTTCTAATTTTTACCTTTTGACATTTATAGGAGGATAATGGAAGTGATAGTCTCGCAGTTCAACTTGCTGATGAAAAGCACTGGGATGATCTTGTTATCGTAATTGCTGTGGTATGACACTTTCGGTCTTTATTTATTAAGTGAATGAGTTTGCTGTTGAGTTTTGACTTAATATTTCATTAAAAATGGTTTGTTGTGGTCAATGTAAAGCCCATAGGTTTCTAGTTTTCATTTCTTTCTTTCAAGCTGTCGCAATCAGTTCATTTTGTCTATTTATTTTGCTAAATGTGACTTCACTTTGGTATCGACTTTTCTTACTAAAGGTGATGGTTCTTGTTCATTTAATGTTCTTATTTATCCTACAAAAACACTTGTGTTATGATTTCTCAGTTCGCCAACCTGATAATAATCATATTATCATTTGGATATGTGTTTTTTTCAGATCATAGAACTCCATATGCTTGAAATTTTTACTTGTTTTTACCCTGTCAATGAACTCTAAACTTTGTTTGTCCATATCATGTATGATTAAGTTTTTGCAACACTGGTGCATGTAAGTTAAGTTTTTGCATTTTTATATGGCTGCTTTCACTTTTTAATTTTCCCAATTGAGTTTTTCATTATTTATGAAGCAGAATAGTTTAAAATGCTTCATTATTATTTGATATCATATCATTTTTTTGCAAAATTTTCTGTATTATTAATGTATCCTACATATATCTATTATTGAATCGTAAGTATACTAAATTTAGATATTGATTTTGTTTTTTAATATGTCTATGCCATGTTATTCTTTTTTTAAATGACATGTTTCTATTTCATCTTGGCACTATGTACACTGTATCATCTCATATCCCTTACTTTATTCAATATTCATCTTGCTATCTATTTCTAGGTTAGTTCACGGCAGAAGGAAACAAGCAGCACCTCTGGAATGCGTGAGAGTGTTGAAACAAGTTTACTTTTACAACACAGGGCAAAGGTACTACATCCCTGTGTACAAGTTTTGCATCTCTAACCATGTATATGGTTATTTTACTGCTCCTGTTTTTATTTCAATGAAGGCATTTCTCTTGTGTGGTGGGTGTTGTTTCAATACAGCTTCAAAGAAGCTGATTTGTACATGTAGAAATGACTCACGGCCTTCCTTTTAAGGTCTTTTTAGCTCATTTCAACAAGTTTTGTGGAGAAGCTTAACAAATCAAGTGTATCAACTTATTTCAATAAGCTTTGGTAGTCATACTTACGAATAAGCTCTTGCTGAATAAGTGTTTAATTGAGTTATTTACCCAAATACACTTATATGACACTAAAGAAAGGGAATTTCCTTGGGTTTTTTCCTAGCACCTTGACATCATGGGCTTTTAATTACTAAACCAGGGAGAAAATTGTTATTCTGATGCATTTTGTTCTCCCTAAGAAACTTACTTCCAGCTACTTACCATTGTTAACTATGGAATTTATTTTCCACTGTTATGCTGTCAATTTCAATGTTTGAATGCAAACACTAGTTATTGATTATTGCTTGAAAGTTTGTGAGCTGTTCATTGCCCTTTGTAATATAAATAAGTAAATAACTATCTCACTGATTTAGTTTGGACAATTGTTTTATTTGTCATTTTCTCATTTGGATTCAATAGGAAATTGTGCCAAAGCGGATACTGCAAATGGAAGAAGCCATTGAAAATCGTGATTTTGTATCTTTTTCACAATTGGCCTGTGCTGATAGCAACCAGTTTCATGCAGTCTGCCTGGATACATCTCCCCCTATATTTTACATGAATGATACATCCCACAGGTAGTTTCTTATACTTACAAAATGTGGTTATTAATATAATGTCGATTTAATTGAGTTATAAGTATGTCATGGTTCTTTCCTAATTTATTATTGATGGTACATTTTTTCATCAGAATAATCAGCATCGCTGAAAAGTGGAACCGTTCAGAAGAATCTCCCCAGGTTTGAATTACTTTATGGGTCTTATTATTGTCATATGTAGCACAGTTTTTATAATTATGTTCAAGTTTAAACTTAGGGATCGATCTTTTCTTTCTGTAAGTTGGCCGTATCACAGTCATAATCATATATACTTCGAAAAGGATATATCCCCTAAGTTTCATTAATAGCTGAATAATCTGAGAAATATTATTATTATTGTTGTTGTTCTTGTTATTATTATTTTTTTAAGAGAGTCTAGCAGCATATAAGTAATAACCAAACTTGTTTTCTTAAGCATGTTTTTTTCTTTATATGAAAGAATTATTTGAGATAAGAGAAAAAAATAACTAGATAATTAGTTAATGCGAGTGCAGAACAAAGAAGGAAACAAAGTACGAAAAGAGATACAAAAGTTCAGGCTATCGTCTCTTTGCTTGCGAGAGATAAGAACTTCCTTGTAAAACTGTTAGCTGAGCACCAGATGAAAGCCATTAAGACAATCCCATCATAAGGCTTCAAGATATGGGCATTTCACCCCTGAAATTTTTTTAAAGAACAAAACAATTTAGTTTATGGGAGTGCTGAAATTTGGCCTACTTGTTTTTTTACAAAGCTTTTGAAATGGCTTACTCGATCAAATTTCTGATCATGCTTTCAAAACACCAGTGTTCTTGACTTCTTCAGAGGTTCCTTTCTTGCTTTTCATCTTTACTTGCAAGGAAACAAATGGAAAGAAAACTACTTCCTATCTCCAATTTTGTGTACTCTGGCACACGTAAACAAACAAATTTATACAGGTCTGTATATTTCTATTTAAATATTTATGTAGTTTTGACTTGCAGGTAGCTTATACATTTGATGCTGGGCCAAATGCTGTTCTAATTGCACGTGACAGGAAAGCTGCTACCCTTTTGGTTCAGAGGCTGCTTTATTACTTCCCTCCGAATTCAGATGACCTCGACAGGTGCCTTTTAACCTTTTCAAGTTGCATGCATACTATTCTCAGAGTTTTGTCAATTTCTTGAATTTCTTAGTTACCTGCAAAACACTCTCCCTTCAGTTACATTATTGGTGACAAGTCAATTGCAAAAGATGCTGGGATCAACGGAATACAGGATGTAGAAGCTTTGCCACCTCCTCCAGAAATTAAAGATAACATTCCATCACAAAAATACAGGGGGGATATCAGTTACTTCATATGTACCAGACCTGGAAGGGGACCTGTTTTGCTTTCTGATAGCAGTCTAGCACTTCTTAACGATGAAACTGGCCTTCCCAAGTAAGTTTATGGGACGTATTCTCCTGGTTGATCTATTCTTCGTTGGACTAGCAGCAGGCTTTATGAGCCCAAAACATTTTGACCGGAGGACCCTTTCAAGGAAGCCCCTGCACCCATGGCATGATGATTCACAGTTTGTTTATTTAGGTATTCCTAGTTCCTGTTTTCATAGTATCTGTAATTCTTATTTCAGATCTAGTTAGGCTATTTTGATGAAGAAAAATAAGTCTCTTTCCGTTTCTGTATTGAGCAAAGCACCTTCAATTCACTTGAGCGTGTAAGCTAAACTTGATAGTTTTTATGCGATCAATTTCCCTATTATGCTATATTTATTCCATCGTACCATATTGTTCAAGCCTACACACAAGTAACCTTGCACCCAAACACAACCTGTATTGCGCAAGTACTCGAGTTGCTTTTATTTATCACTTGGTTGAGTCCTTTTATCAAACACCGTCATAATTCTTGCTGCTTAGTGCACCTCTCTGCATAACACAAAACATGTCCAATCTGTTACGTTTTCTATTTTCCCTCTCGGAAGCAGTCAACACTGCAACACTTTGAATGTCCTGGTGCTGACACGACTTGGGCTCTGGCCCACTCAGTTCAACTTGGGTCTGGGTTAACTTGACTTTGGATTGGGCTGACTCTGCTCGACTTGAGCCCGGACAGACTCAACTTGAACCTGGACTGACTTGACTTGACGTGGGTTCGGGCCGACTTAGGTCAACATGGGTCCAAATTGATTTGTCTCAACCTGGGTTTGGTCCAAGTCAAAATCCAATATATCCAATGTAGATAATTCAAAAATGTATTCAATCTATAT
This sequence comes from Phaseolus vulgaris, assembly GCF_051622355.1. NCBI lineage: Eukaryota > Viridiplantae > Streptophyta > Magnoliopsida > Fabales > Fabaceae > Phaseolus > Phaseolus vulgaris. Next base: position 1,879,575 of record NC_143504.1, read on the forward strand.
TTAATTCATATCCAATTAAATATATTGTACTTAAAATCTAAAAATATGGATTTAGATTTGAGAAAAATCTATGGATTTAGGTAATTATGAATTGGATTTGACAATTTGAATTATTTGTCGACATTTACACCTATGAAACTTATTTCCTTCTCCAACATAAATTGACCAGTGAGTTAGATACTTAGATAATCTTCTTCTTTTTAACACTAAATAAAAAAAATTACAAAAAAAAATCATTTGAAAATAGTCAAGTCTTTATAAACAATTCAGTTTCTTTTATACAATACACTCCAGTAATATCAATTTAGTTTCATTCAAATACAATTGAGAGATATCAAAACGACATACAAAATGGCAACAGTGAACTGTGTAACCTGTCTTTGGTATGGTTGAATAAAAATCTCCATTGATTTGATGCTGTTCCAAGTCGAAATGTGGTTCTATGGTTAAAGCGCTTCCAATACGGTCGTAGAAGTTAGTCTTCATTTATAATATAATGTCTGTTTTAATAATCATATTCCTATCAATGCCTTCATGCACGTTTAGGATTGGATCTATACTCGTAGATTAGACTAATAAAGTGTAATGGCCCTATGCATGGATCATTAACCTGATTTCATAAAAAGTTAATAATACCAATCAGTGGCAACAAGTTTAGCATTTCTCCTTAAATCGTTTACCACTGCCACTTCAAATTATGAATCTATTAAGCAAAAGGAAGTTATGGGAATGAGTCAAATATACTATTTGCACAATGCTCTAAATATCAATATAATCATTAGAGAAGTAAAAAGGTAATGAGCAATTATGGTGAAAAGAAGAAAAGTGGTAGAGATATGAATTGCCCCAATGGTCCACACCACCGGAAGTCATGCCTTGACGAAACACTTTTTTTCAACACAAGGCCCTTCTAAATTCCAGAGGCCTTCCCTCCTTTAGACCACTCACATTGTGCTTCCATGGCAAAACTAAAGCTTCTCCTGCTCCCCTTTCTCTTCTATACCAACCTCCTATGTTTCTTCCACTGCACATTATCACTGATCAATCCCCAGGATGATCTCAGCTGGATTACCATGGAAAGTGAAGACATTAACATGGTGCAGACCCGGAGAGATTCTTGGAAAAAATGTGACTTTTCTGTAGGAAAATGGGTTTTTGATCAATCATACCCCCTCTATGATTCCAACTGTCCCTACCTCAGCACTGCAGTTACTTGTCAAAAGAATGGAAGGCCAGATTCTGACTATGAGAAATGGAAGTGGAAGCCAAATGGTTGTTCTATCCCAAGGTGTTTTTACAGTACCTAAACTTAGCCAATTTTTCACAATGCCAACAGATTATCACCATTATTTTATATGCATTCACGAACTGTATAACTTTTCCTTGTTTGTAGTTACTAATGCTCAAAATTCAGTTGGAAAATGAATTTGGCCAATTTACTTGCAACTATAGAGCTTAGGTAGTTATTAGTTAGTAAATCAATTCTACTCTTGGCCAAAGTTGTATATAAATTTTGCTTCTTGATGACACCTACAGGTTTGATGCACTGGGGTTTCTTGGTAAAATGAGAAGCAAGAGAATAATGCTGGTGGGTGATTCCATAATGAGAAACCAGTGGGAATCTCTTGTTTGCTTGGTTCAACAAGTTATTCCAACTGATCGGAAAAAGGTCACCTATAATGGTCCTTCAATGGCTTTCCATGCTATGGTAGGAGATCAATCAAACAATGGGGCTTATTCTTCTTTTCCTTTTGAAAATGACTGACCCCATATTATTGTTCACTTTGCAGGATTTTGAGACATCAATTGAGTTCTTCTGGGCACCATTGTTGGTAGAACTGAAGAAAGAGTCTAACAACAAGAGAATTCTACATTTGGATTTGATTGAAGATAATGCAAGGTATTGGAGGGGAGTTGATATTCTTGTATTTGATTCAGCTCACTGGTGGACTCACTCTGGTCAAACAAGCTCGTAAGAAAGCTTTTTCATTCTCAAGTCTTTTCCTACACAATTTAAATTTTTAAGTAGTCCTTGGCCATGCACCAAAGGATATATACCTAACCTTTTTACCAGCTTCACATAGTAATGGATTCAGTCTTGATGAATATCAGGTGGGATTATTACATGGAGGGAAATAGTATCATCACAAACATGAATCCTATGGTTGCCTATCAGAAAGGACTCAGTACATGGGCAAGATGGGTGGATCTTAATTTGAATCCTAGAAAAACCAGAATCATTTTTCGAAGTATGTCACCCAGGCACAACAGGTACAATCTAATTTTTATTGCCTAATTAAAACAAACTCTTTGGGATTTGGCTCTTCTATAATAAGCATAGATAGAGTGTACAATCTCAATTGCTGCTGAGAAAATCAACTATTGCTATTCAAATACATGCATGTAATTTCAGCCAGAAATTTTCAGATCAATGATTGAATTGCTCACTTTAGAGATGTATAATTTTCTTACTACACTCAGCTACTCTTGTTCCATATGTTTACATGTAGGCAAAATGGTTGGAAATGCTATAAGCAGAGGCAGCCTGTACAATTTTTCAGCCACCTACATGTTCCTGAACCTCTAGTAGTGCTGCAAGGAGTAATAAAGAGAATGAGATTTCCAGTATATCTGCAAGATATTACAACGATGACTGCTTTCAGAAGAGATGGCCATCCTTCAGTGTATAGCAAGGCAGTGAATGAAGAGAGGCAGAAAGCAGGCACAGGTCTTTCCTCTGATTGCAGCCATTGGTGCCTCCCTGGGGTGCCAGACATTTGGAATGAGATGCTAAGTGCTTTGCTCTAAACCATGACATTTGGTTGTATGTTTTTCATTATCAATGTTATCTGATGGATAACACTACACCTGAATTTGTATTTCTGATTTCCACAGGACATCCAAATTACCCTTTAGTTTTATAATTTTAAGTGGAGATAACTGAAGTAAGGAAAATGCCTATGTATGTTATGTATTAGTAATACTTGTGTTGATGCAAAACCAACCCATCTTCTTAGTAGATAAACAGTCTTAAAATTTAGACTTCATTGCATTTTTATTGCTATGTTAGTGTTTTAACTATGTAGCTTTATTTCATATGTTAATTGACATCCAATCTTTTTAGGAAATGTTGACCAAACATTCTATTCGAGATTATAATAGTAGTTAGTATCTTACGATTCAGGATACGTATCGTACAAAACGATACGGTTTCACCCTTCCACGATATGAATCGTGTGAAGAATCTTTTTCATCTCTGAATCTTAGCTTTATCGTGCGATTCGCACAAAGAATCGTTGAATCCCGAAACGAAACGATTCCGTATTGTGTGAATCAGTGTAGATTTTAAAAAATGAGTAAATAAAAAAAGATAGACATAATTTGTTTAATAACATATATGCACCACAGAGGTTGTTTTGGTGAAATTGTGTGGTATATATATACATATATATAAACACACATATATATATATATATAATTTATTGTATCTTGCATGTATACATATCTTATATATTTAAGTATATATTAAATTTTTTAATGTTTATGAATCTTACGATTCACGATACGAAACGATTTACGATTCATAATATCAACTCTCCGATACACTACTTGTATCTCGATTCTACTACCATATATCTTCTAGATATAACCTAATATGTAATTGGTTACACTCTATTCGAGATTCAATGTCTTCTAGACATATGACTTAGGTAAGCACTTTTGCTCCATTAAGATGTTAAATGTTAGATTTCAAACTTATTTTAAAAAATTATAAAATTTAAACAAAGTGGGGGAAAACCTTAAAATAGAATATTACAAACTAAATGGATAAAATTCTTTAATTTTATTTATATGAAGAGTATTTTATTTGTCCTCCTTTTGAAGGTGCTTGACACCTATAGTCATGACCTGTTTGGTTCCCCAATAAAAAATAGTATAAGCGCACATGAGAGAAAGCAAATCAAAATGGTAGTAAAAAAGGTGCAACAACCAAACGGGGGAAGGAGAATAATTAAGAAATGAGCTTTTGAAGAAGTTATAGCTTCTTTGAAATGATGCTGCTGCTTAAAAACACCCTGCCATAAGCAAAACGTAGAAGAATGGGAAAGTAAAGAGTAAAGAAACATGTCCTGAAACGTGTATAATTGACAATGATTGTGCTGACTTTAAAATATGTACTGAAAGGAAAAGCAAGAAGTTGGAAATAAAGTACCAATCAGTTCAAACTCTTCTTAATCTCCATCCTTAACTGATGGGAAGTGACTTTTCAAAACGGAAGCACTTTTACACTTAATTATGGTAGCTCTAAAATCAGCCCTTGAAGTAAAAAGGGTTGATTTATCAAAATAATTAACTATTAATCAATCCAATGACTTTCTGTTGATGATCAGCCACATTCTGCCACAGGTAGGTATAAAATATTAAATTTTCCACTTGGCATGTGTGAATCTTAAATCCTCACTGAAATATTTCAGGTTCAGTATTTCTATTTGAATCCTAGTATTCATAAACGAAAAAAACATTTTAAATAGAAGAAAACCTCTTCTTCAACTTGGAAAGCTCCTTGGAACTCAGTCCAAAAGCTCCTCCTTTATGTCAGAACCAAAATCTGCATTAGGAATTCACATCAGGCCAGTGTCAAAACTTCCCAAAATGGTAGCAGGGCCATCTCCAACATTCATTTGAAAGTGCAGTAGGCCTCTTGGGAACACCATGACCTCTCCTTTCTCCAACACTCTGGCAAAAAACCTTGTTATTGGTGTCAACAAATCCTGAATAAATCTTTCCTCTGTTGCTCTTGGATGGAAGTGTGGCACATTGACACCACCAACACCAAAATCTGCTCTAAAAATGACACTCCAAGAGTGTTCAAACCCAGAAACACATTTGAATTCACTGCCATGGAAGAAAAGCCAGTTTGCTTGAAGTTCCCAGGTAATTTATGCCAGAAATAGGTGAAATCTTCCACTGTTGCTGTGGATGAGTTCTTGCAAGTTAAGCTGTTCTCTGCTGATTTGGCTATGCAAAAGTCCAAGACTCGATCAGGAGCAGAAACCAGAACATCAATGATGAAGTAATTTTTTTTATATTTTACTTTTTGAACAATCAATATTTATTTGTATATTATATTTCCAAATACTGTTTTCATTTCTCCAGAATTTTTCATTTGTTATATTTTCTTTAATTATCAAACTTTTGGACCAACACACTAACCAAATAGTTAAATGGTAAGATGAATTAAAATTGAATTGTAATGAAACAAGAGAAAACAGAATAGAAGAGGTGAATTAAGATTGAATTGTAATTTCCTTGTTTTCCATTGGGTTTGATTTGGTCTATACAAAAACTCAAAACTGTAGTAAAACACCAGTGGTTGGTCAAAAGGAATTAGGAGGAAAATGCTCAACATCCATGGAAGGGAAACGCATTCCTCTGAGTATACTCTTTGCCGTTTCTCTCTCCTGCAAAAATTAATTAAAGTATTTGATGATTTTAGAAGACTAACCCTAACCAGCTTCAAATTGAAAGTTGAGTAGAATATTTAGACTCACCGGGCCAGTATAATCCAGAAGACGTGTACAATATACCTCAGCTTCTTCAAACTTTTTCTGTGCTCTGTAGTATTTTGCAAGATAGAGCAAAGCCTCAACCATTTTAGGTCCTTCCCTCTCTTCAGATTCCATCCTCTCTAAGTCCTTTTTGTAGTAAAATGCAGCCTCTTCAGGGCGCCCCAGTTCTGAAAGAAGTCTTGCTAAGTTGTGCACTGCAATTGCTTCCCTGTCATTACAATTTGCTGCTCTTGTGTAACACTTTACTGCTTCATCAAGCATGCTTAGTTGATCGGTTTCATAGCACTGTGCCATTGCAATCCACAACCGAGAATCATTTGGCTGCAAGAATACAGATTTTTTGAAGTAATGAAGCCCATACAGAGGCATGCCCATCATCTCATAAGCCTGTCCTAATCCATACCAAGCACGATAATCACGTGGGTCAATGTCTACTGCCCGGCGATATGCATCTACAGCAGCAGGAGTGTTTTTCATCTCAACAAACTCATGTCCCATAAGTGTCCAAGCAGATAAGAAATTTTTGTTCAATTTAAGAGCTCTCCTAAAATACACAACTGCTTTTTCATGCTGCCCCTTTAAACTGTAATAATTTCCAATAATACAACAAGACTCAGGTCTGTATTTATCAGTCAAGAATACTCTATGGGCAAGATAACTCAAAGCAGAAAAACATTCCTTTGCATAAAGCACGTTGGAGTACATGTCCATGTCTTCTACTCTGTATGGATCATTGCTAAGCAGTTCTTCAAATATTGCTTCAACTTGATCAAATTCTCTCAAATTGTACTGGGCTTTTGCAATCTGTGCCTGTATGTAATTACTATTACCAAAGGTTCCCAGTAGGTATTCATATTGTGACAGAGAGTCGTTGTGCATCCTTAATTCTTGGTAAACACTGGCAAGGAAAAAATCCTTCATCCAATGGCTATTGAGATTAAGACTATTCAATATATCAACTGTTTTGCATAAGGATTGCAGCTCAGTCCAGACATTCCAGTTCCAAGGGTAGCTATTCACAGATTCCACGAGAACTGTACGGGCAAGGTTCTCATTGCCTTTCTGTTTGAGCACAAGACCATACAAGTACAAACCAAAGGAATCAACTTTACCGTTATTGCGAAGTGTTGACAATTCCCTCTCCAAAGATACTAATTCACGATTGACAGCAAAGCTCTTACCCAGAGGCCCCTCAAGTTCTACCATTTCTTCCTCTTTTCGCTTTTCTCCAGCCTGTATAAAGTAAAAAAAATATGAATATGTAACAATGTAAACTTAAGTATTTTGATCATGTTAGTTGATACTTAAGATAAAAATGATGTATTGGAGAGGCCATATTTGAAACGTGTTCTACTGTGAATTGTAAGATTCATAAATAAACATTAAAAAATATGTGAGATATACTTAAATATAGGGCATAAACAGGCAAGGAAAAGTTTCTTTTAACACTCAAATAGTAAACAACACACATTTGACAATATATTATAATAATAATAAAGTTTTTAATTAAAAAATAAAATAAATATAATTAAAATAATAATTTATTGGAGTTTGAAGTGTATGTATTTTACTCTGTGTGGTGTTAAAGAATCACCACCCAACAAGCAAAGATATAAAATTTACATTTTACTTGTACTCTAATTGTTGGAAGACTTTCACAATAGTTCCAAGTAACATCAGGCTCCCTTTCTTATAGAGTAAAGTCCAGCAGAAAACTCATTTAGCAGTAGTACATGTAAATAAACTAATCAATGGCATATAGCAGCAGAGTGCCTATTAATTACAATCTATTTAGAGGATAAAACACCTCCCATCGAAATGGATTTTGCCATGAAATTGAACTGAAATGCATGTACTGTGCCATGTTTGTATACTTCCCCTAACTTCTCATAAACCTTTTGCCTCTACTAGAGTGCACTTATGGAGTTGTATTCATCAAAGACGATTTGTTTGCCAAAAACATGAAATGAATGAACTATCAAATTCTCTTCAATACTACAAACAAATTATGGGGAAAAGAACATTCAAATCCATAATGCATCAGAAATTTCACTACACACTAACATATAAAATCCTACCAGTAATTATGCACATTCAATACAAACAAAAAAAAAAAACAAAAACAAAAAACTGACCAGATAGAGAGCATAACAGCGCAAGAATACCGACTTTTTTCCATTTTGATCACGAAGAACATGAGCAGCTCGCTTATACTCACGGCAATCAAAATAAGCCTTTGCCTGAAGGTAAAAATCATCATCTACAAGCTCATCTTCCTCCATCACAGGTGCGGCAACATACGAAACACCCGCAATTGGGGTCACAGTGACATCATGAGTCTTGTACTTCCGGCGAATGCTTGAACTCCCACGCTGAAATCTGGTGTTCGAAGGAGTGAACTTCACAGGGTCGTGCCCAATACCCACCAACTGTTCTGCTGCCCTGAAACCACATCTTCATCAGAAACAAACCATCCATTTGCAGAAATAACATAGAAAAGCAAAGAGGGAAACTTCAAAATTCAAACTTAAATGTCTGATTGAAAACCCCATATTTTATTTGAATTAGGGTTTTTGTTAGGATACCATTTGGAAGCAGAGTAGAGACATCGATCACTCAGTTGGCGAATGGCGATGCGAAGTTCGCTTCTGCAACTCTCTTTGGAACTCATCGCCTTCGGCTGCACTGAAAGTAACGAAATCGCGCCCACTGATTTTTGCTAAACCCACAAAAATCCTACCTTTCTTCGAAGATATCTGTCAAAGAACACCAAAACACCCACCACCCACCGTCACCGCAGCAACCGCCAACAACACACCCACTGATCACAGCGCCGCAACAATGCCGGATAGACCACAAATCACAAGAAAAAAACCTCCAGCACCGGAGCAAAAACGGCGACACCACCACCAAGAGCAAGACGACCGACGACAACAATGAAAACCACGAGAACAGAACCAAAATGAAAATTCAAAAGGAACCCATTCCTCCAAGCGAAAACGTTCCTTTGAGACAACCGTGACGTGGCAGGGATTTCTTACGTGGCGGAGGGTAATATCGTCCAGGGACAAAAAAGTTTGAATTTTTAAAAAGCGGACGAGCCATGCAGGCCGGTCCGCGGCCTTAGTAAAAAATACAAAGCGGATTCAGTTTTTCGCCTGAATCTTCCTACACCCAATCAAATTGGACCTGCACCCAATTGCATTTATGAAAGTACAAAATTACCCTTAATGAAAATGAAATTATGATTTAGTGATTTTTGCACCCAATCACACACTCAAGTTCTTTTCTACCATTCTTGCACCCAACACCATCTCTCGAACGAGCGTTCACATCCTCACACCTTGGTTGACATTTCTCCGGCAACATAGTGTTGAGTGGAAGGGCCCTTGAACAAAGATGAAGTCAGGAACGTGAAGGTCATCCATTGTTGCGCGAAGGTTTGAGGGCATCCTCTGCATCAACACTACAAGCTTTTCCAAAATAAACATGACAAGGGTACAATTAGGTTTTAGAATGTTCGTCGGGTGCCAATCACAATTGACTGGGTGCAGGAAGAAATTGCTAGTTTTTCAATTCACTGACTCACTTCAGTCCGTCCCTCATAACTCGCAAGTGGGGCGGGCTGGCCCACTAGCTGCAAAAAAAAAAAGGTTTGTGTTGACTTGGGTTGGGCTTAGCAGTGATAACTTGGACTGGAAAAAAATATTAATGTTTTTGAATTAAGTATGATAATTGTAGTGGTGTTTATGTTTAATGTTTTTGAATTAACTATTTTAAATATTTTTGAAATAAAAAAATATTGATATTTAATTTTTATCTTAATAGAATTATTGATGTTTGACTATGTTTGAAATATAAGAAAAAAATATTGATGTTTGGTAATAACAAATATATAAGTTCAATTTGACAATTTTTAAATAGTAAAAAGTAAAAAACATTTTCATTGAATTTTTATTAAAAAAAAAACAAATGCGGGCTGGCCCGCAAACCTGCGGACTAACACTTATGCGGGGTGGAACAGAGAATCTAGTTTGCATTCATTATGTGAGACGGGCCAAGTGCGAAGCGGGCCAAGTGCGAAGCGGGCCAACCCACTTTGTCATCTCTATAAGAGGAAGCCAAAGAACACACAGCATCATTCTTCCAACGTAGAGGGTGTGAGAAATCACAAAGAGGAAATCGATGAGAAGAAAACGTAATTTATTTTGTAAATAATGAGTAAGTCAGTTTGATGCAACTTTTATTTTGTGATGGTTGTTCATAATCAAAATTCACAGGAAGCTTTCATAATTATCATTACTGTTATTTATTGTAATTGTCCAAATGACAGTTTGTGAGTGTCGACAGCTACATGTCATATTTTCTTTTGTGACTGTTATGCTCTTGATGAATTGACCTTTGGAAAAGCAAATTCATGATTATTAATGCAAACTTTATCTTGATTTTACAATTCTGCAAATGAATGCCTCACTTAACTTTCTTTGCCTTCTATTGTATATATTGCATTGTATTAACTATGTCATCTTGATTGATTATTTTAAAATCCAATTCTTCTAGAAAGATCTTTCATTCTTCCTTCCATACTTTGGTACTTTAATTTTATTTCGTGATGAAAATCTCAGATCAATCTAGTTTGCTTCACCTGTAAACTTCCATTTTATGCATTGATCTGTTGGCAGATTATGAAGTTCAATGGACTTAACAAGTTCAGTTAGGTGTTGGATCTTGAAGAAGTTACCACTTGTCATAGTCTATTTCATGGGACTTAAGTGACATGAATACTAGGGCAGTGATACTAAATTTTTGTTTTTGTTTAAGTTATTAGTTTGTTTTGGTATTTGATAACAGAAAAAAAGTGTGCAGATATGCAGATGGATACTGCTAAGGAGCTCCTACAAGCCAGATGTAATTTGCTATAATTTACTCATAGATGCTTTTGTGCAAAAGCTTCAATACAAGGAGGCAGAATCCTCATATCTGCACCTTCTTGAGACTCCATGCATTCCTACTGAAGATACTTATGCCCTTCTTATAAAGCTCTACTGCTTTTCTGGCCTGCTAGTATTGAATCATAATCGAAAAAAACATTTTAAATAGAAGAAAACCTCTTCTTCAACTTGGAAAGCTCATTGGAACTCAGTCCAAAAGCCTTCTCCAAAAGCTCCTCCTTTATGTCAGAACCAAAAACTGCATTAGGAATTCTCATCAGACCAGGATTTTGGCTGTCAAAACTTCCCAAAATGGTAGCAGGGCCATCTCCAACATTCATTTGAAAGTGCACTAGGCCTCTTGGGAACACCATGACCTCTCCTTTCTCCAACACTTTGGCAAAAACCTTGTTATTGCTGTCAACAAATCCTGAATAAATCTTTCCCTCAAGCACAAAACCAACCTCTGTTGCTCTTGGATGGAAGTGTGGCACATTGACACCACCAACACCAAAATCTGCTCTAACAAATGACACTCCAAGAGTGTTCAAACCCGGAAACACATTTGAATTCACTCCCTTGGAAGAAAAGCCAGTTTGCTTGAAGTTCCCAGGAAACTTTATGCCAGAATAGGTGAAATCTTCCACTGTTGCTGTGGATGAGTTCTTGCATGTTAAGCTGCTCTCTGCTGATTTGGCTATACAAAAGTCCATGAGGGGATCAGGATCAGAAGCCAGAACACCAGTGGTGAAAAGCAAAGAAACTAGAAGAACTGCTATCTTTTGCAGTATCAACATTTGGAAGGTGATATTGAAAATAAAGGAACTGGTTGGTTGTTTTGGATGAAGTAATGTACACAATGATGGATAGAGTTATTGAGTTGGTGTGAACCAAGTGGGTTGTGGAGTCAGAATAGAAGACTTTTGTTCTCAATTTGTCTCATCAATTATTGAGCACTAGTTCAATTTATAGGGGATCATGCTTTCTTGGGCAACTTTGCTTTGGAGAAAAAAAGAAAGAGAGGATAATTTCATTAGTTGGCCATTAAATGACAGCATTTGCCAACTCATTATTTTGCTTTATTCATTGCATTTTATCTGTCTTGTAAGCTAAAGAACTGGTCCTAAAGTTCAACATTTGCTTAAAGAACACCCACCTAAGCGAAGCCAGTGAATATTACCCAACCCACTCATTCCATCTAATAATAAAAAGAGAAATTTTTTTATGCTCCAAATTGAAATAAAATTGGATTAACATTATATTATAATAATATTTGAAATTGAGGAAAAAACAATTGAATGTTAAATGGAAAACATTCGAGAGAATCTTTAATGAATGCAGAGATTGACTTTTTTTATAGAATGCCCTTTAAAATTAGTAGTTACCAATATAAGAGAAAGTATCAGCATAAATAAAAACTAAAGAGAAACGTTTAACAAATGTACTCCTATAACCTTTTTAGTAAGTTTATTAGTGATAAAATCTATCATCCCAAATATTTGCTTATATTTTAACAAAATCTCTTTACACTAAAGTTCAAATTTCAATTAAAATATAGTAAAGTCTGGAATATATACAACTTAAATTTAAAAACTTGATGGATAATGATTTATCTTTTAAAACTATCGAAGTAGAAAGAAAGTACATTACAAATCAAATTAATTCTAAACAAGGTTATTTTATTTCACAAGCATACCATTTAAGTGCAATTTTACTTCATGAACAGTCTCTCACAACCCAGGTATAAAGTTCAAGACATTATCTTCTCCTTTACTAAAACACTGTTTATCCACTTCTTTCTATGACCAGAGATTAAGAGTGTGAACAAAATCCACTTATTTCGATGACTGTTAAGCACAAATATTGAGAATTTTTCTTTTGGACACTCTCAATTATATTAAATAATAAAATGGCAACAAGAGTAACCTATAAAAAACACCTATGTCCACCAATAACCAAATGCACAACAGAAAACACCCTCCTTTATGCAAATCAACTGCTATTCTTTTGTATGATGTCTTCGAAATTTGTGTTCTTTTTCACTCTCTCAATTTAACTTACTTATATTGTCTGTTATCTACTGAAGAATTTAAATAATGAAACATACACCAAAGAATGCGTAAATCTGACTGACTAAAAAACAATTGAATTTTCTCTCCACACCTAACCATTTTCCTCCTCAGCAATGCACATGCTAAAACCTCGTTTGTTGTTGCCTAGTATACATAATCATAGAACCAAAGACATAACTATGAGTCAGCCGCGTTCTTGGACTTTTCTCGCACCATTGTTTTGACAAACAGCTCCCCAGCCCTGTACGAAGATCGCACCTGGAACACAAAAGAGGACTTTCAGTAAGGATTCCATAGATTCAATGAAGATGATCAGATAATTGCACCACTTATCAACTGAAGTGGAGCTAATGAGGAGGCAAATTAAAGCACAAAATGGGTATTACAGACTCGCATATGTACAGTGAGTCATACCACAAGAAGGGTACAATCAAATTCTAATGCATTTGGTAAGAGCTTACCAGTGGACCACTAGCTACATAACGAAAACCAATAGATTCCCCATATTCTTTCCAGAAAGCAAACTTCTCAGGGGTAACATACTCTTTGACAGTCAAGTGCAAGGGAGTTGGCTGCAACAATAAAATCTTTTGAATTAGCTATACCCACAATAAGTTAGCAATCAATAAGAAAGAAGACTTGCAAGGTGTATTGCCAATGTCAGCTCTAGCTACACAAACCCCATGCAGATTCAATAAAACATGTTATTGCAACTTAGAATTATGACATCATGTGAATAATTAGCACAATCTGTAAGTATGGATAGAAGTTTAAGATTTGGTTTCTAATCTATGAGAATGATACTGTACATAGAGTACGTCTGTTATCTGTACCTGTAAATATTGACCAAATGTCATAATATCAACATCGATGGCCCTTAAAGCAGCCATTGCTTCCTTCACCTCATCATCAGTTTCTCCAAGGCCCAGCATTATAGACGTTTTTGTTATCATACCCTCCTTGCTCTGCTTTGCATGCTTTAGAACTGACAAGCTTTGCTCATACCTGCAATCATATACAACATAAAAGAAATACTATACTTATTCCATATACATAAAGGTTCTGTATTTCCAGTATAACTACTTTTCCTCATTAAAGAAATTATATATATTAGCTTTTATTTTACTTTTAGTTTTAAGGAGCAATGGTTTATGTTGATATTAGGACAAAGCTCTCGAAGCAACAATGCAACTTTACCCTGCCCTAGGATCTCTAACAATTCTTTGGAGGCGTTTGACTGTCTCAATGTTGTGAGCAAACACATCTAAACCTGAATGAACCAGAGTTTCTACAGCATTCAAGTCACCCCGAAAATCAGAGGTTAAACACTCGACCATGATCTCAGGTTTGAGATTCTGCAAAAGCAAATTATACAGGCAACAATCAGTATGCGTATACAATTTGCATAACATACCCTGTAAAATGCATTATGAAACAACATTCCAGTATATCAAAGCACCTTCATGGCTTTGACAGTCTGAGCAAAATGGCCACTTCCTCCATCGGGTATATCATCACGATCCACACTTGTTAGGACAATATAATCCACACTGCAAAAAACGGCAACTTGGAATTAAAAGGGAATAATATCTAATAAAGTTTTGACATGACCATGATGAATCTACGCAAATTAGCTCATGAACAATGCAGAAGATCATTCATTCTGCTCTGTATCAAATCAAACTATCAACTGCAGCATAATGCACACACTCACTCACCCCCAACTTGCTATGGCGTTGGCAGTGTTTTCCGGTTCCATAGGATCAGGAGGTGCAGGGTTTCTACTGGTCTTAACAGCACAAAACCTGCACCCACGTGTGCAAGTATCCCCGAGAAGCATGATGGTAGCAGTTGCAATCCCATCTCCACCTCCATTCCAACACTGTGCACACACATTACAATCCAAAACTCAACAAAAAAAAAAACAACGAAAAGAAAACAGTGAAGAAAATTGAAAACACACATTACATTCCAAAACTCAACCAAAAAAACAGCGAAGAAAAAAGTGAAGAAAATTGAAGCTAACCTCTCCTATGTTGGGGCACTGTGCCTCTTCGCAAACAGTGTTGAGCTTCAACTGGGAAAGAGATCCCTTAATCTCTTGGAACCTTTCACCCTGAGGAGCTTTCTGCCGCAACCACTCGGGCTTCTTCACGTTTGGGTCTCGGCCCGTGTGCGGGCCCAGCCCACCAGGCCCAACAACCTTCTTCTCTACCGACACAGACGAAGCGTCGCATCGAATGATTCCCGAACTGGGAGGAGCGAAACGATGGCGTTTATGAGGTCTGGGAGATGGGGTTGAGAAGGAGATGGAAGGAGGGTTGAAGAGAGATTGGCGAATCATTTTATTGCTAATGGAAAAATGAGAGAAATTGTGATGATGCAGTTTTTGTTGTTGTAGTAGTTGTTGCCATTGGTTTCTCCGTTCACAAATTGAATTCTAGTGTGATTTTCTGATACTGCTTTATAAATATGGAAGAGGGTGATAATGGTTTAACAAACCAAAGAAAATTTTAAAAAAAAAAACAGAACACACATAATTCATTTTCCTTACGCCCTTCACACTTTTCTTTTAGATCAATTTATTTTCTTTATGCCTAACTAAAAAAGTTTATCTCTGTTTCTGAATTATTTTGTAAATAGAAGTACAAAAATAAATTTGAGAAAAATTCAAAAAGTATAAATGTAATTTTACTTTTTGTTTTATTTAGAATTTTTTATTTGATTTTATTTTGAAATATTTCATAATATAATTGTTTAAAAATAATAGTTTAAATTCAAAAATATTTATTGTTAGTATAAGTTCTGAAATGTTAGTTACTATAAAAGTGATAAATATCCCATATGAATACTTAGTTGATATTATTTTTTACATTATTAGCGTAAAGACATCTCTATTAAAAAAGAAACATGGAAAAATGCTTAAATTTTGTATTATTTAGTTGAAAAATAAAATGAATGGAAAAAAAATGTTTATTTTTTTAATTCTAATTTTTGCATTCTTTTTCTTTCTTGTTTTCTTCCATCTCATTCATTAATTAAAGCTCAAGGCTGAGTCACGGTTAGAGTATAAATTTCACGAAAATATAGTAAAGATATTGAAATGTGTTTTTTAATTTCTATTAATTTCTATTTTGTAACACCCCATAATTTACATATAACTATTACAATACCGGTTCTACATAGTTCTATACAAGCTTACAGTTTTTCAAAATATTCCTAATACATGATTAGAATTTCTAGAAATACAAATATTTACATATCCACAGCTCAAAATAAAACTATGTAACCTCTAAGGTTCTCCTGCACCTGTATGGTCATCTGCTCGTGTACATAGTACAGTCATCGCAGTTCAAACACAGCAAGAAAAGCAAGGGTAAGCGACTAAAAATAGAATTTTATAATATACACACTTAAATCCAAAGAGAAAACCAAATTACATGATCAATTTATCAAATTATTCAATTTTCTTCAAATCTCAACAATAAACAATCACATAGATCTCACATGGATCTACATATCCAGAATATTCAACAAACAACGTCTTCCGGAAGACCCGTATTAAGTAAGTCCTACCAGAGACTATCACCTGATCCAAAGATTACCAGCGAATCCAACATAGAGGATCAAGGTAAGTTCAATACAACCCAAGCCGTGCATCTCATATGTCACGGTGTGCATGAACTCCCCCATCAGCTTCTCACCACCTGATATCTTAGTCTATGTGACTTAGATCATCAGTGAAGCTCGGAGATCTCTGTTACCACATAGGCATCAATACTTAATACACAGCAAACATCAGTCCATACATTATCCCAAATGTATGAATTCAATTCCATACCATTCCGTCAATACAATATCATTCCAAACACGATCCACAACATTAAAAAACGTAATTAAAATAAAAAAACAATACTTAAATATTAAACCATCAAAATATAATATTTTTACAAATTTAAATAACATATAAACAAACAACCCAATATATATAACACACAACATGCCTGCAAGAAAAATTGAATATTGGGAACACGTTCTTTCCGCATTCAAATCTTCTATCCTAGGGTGCTATTAAAAATTAAATTTAGCTTCCCTTACCTCAATTGCTTGCTTTCCAAGCAACTTTTAGAATTTTATTCCCCACCGTTTGGATAAGCTTCAAGATTTACGGGCCTAATGCAAATTATCCAAACAGAACAAAATTTCAGTATATAGTAGAATAAGTTGAGAGGATTAAACTTCTCAACTAACCCCACCAAGATTGATGACTAAATCCTAAGGAAAAACAGAGAACAAAGGATATTTAGAGTAAAAATGAACTTACTCTGTTTGAAAATCTGATCGGGTAGAAATGTTCCTTAACTCCTCTGCTACAGCGTGATATGATTAGATTCTAAAATAGATGAGGTATAGAGTGAGAAATTTAGAGAGAAGATAGAAGGGAGAGATGGAGAGAGAAAGAGAAAGAGGTTTCGTGTGTGTGGGGGCAGGGGTTTGGCTTTTTCTTCTTTATCTTCTTTTTTTTTTGTTTACGCTGTTACATTATCTCCAACTACAAAAATTTTCGTCCTCGAAAATGAACTTACCAAGAAAGAGATTAGGGTATGATGCTCGTATCACCTCTTCAAGTTCCCAAGTGGAGTCTCCAGATATGAGATCCCACAATACTTTCACCATGGGAATACTTCTTCCACGAAATCGTTTCACTTGTGAATCTATAATTCTGATTGGCTTCACTTCAAATGACAGATTTTCTTTCACCTGGATGGAATCAGACTCTAGAATGTGGCTAGGATCAGGCACATACTTTCGTAGCTGGGATACATGGAAAATATTGTGAATGTTAGCTAAAGGAGGAGGCAAAGCAATTTCATAAGCCACAGGGCCTATTCTCCGGAGAATTTGATAAGGTCCTATGAACTTAGGAGTCAATTTCTTGGATTTGAGTGCTCTTCCTACACCAGTGAATGGTGTAACTCTCAAAAAGACATGCTCACCCGCAGAGAATTCTAAAGGTCTTCTTCTTTGATCTGCATAAGATTTTTGCCTGCTGAGAGATGTTTTCAATCTTTCCTGAATCATTTTGACTTTCTCATTGGTTTGTTGTATTAATTCTGGTCCAATTAACACACTTTCACCATCCTGAAACCAACACAAAGTTGTCCTGCACTTTCTTCCATACAATGCCTCGAAAGGAGCCATTCCTATGCTAGCTTGGTAACTGTTATTGTAAGTGAACTCTACCAATGGTAGAATTTCATCCCAACTGCCCAAATGATCTAACACACAAGTCCTAAGCAAATCCTCTAAGGACTGGATAGTTCTCTCTGATTGTCCATCAGTCTGAGGATGATATGCTGAACTAAGTCTGAGTTTAGTCCCCAAAGCTTCTTGAAGTGTTTGCCAGAATCTGGAGGTGAATCTGGGATCTCTATCTGAAACTATGCTGGAAGGTACACCATGCAATCTGACTATTTCATCTATGTAAATCTGGGCCAACTTCCGCATAGAGATTCTCAGGTCTATAGGTAGGAAGTGTGTCGTCTTTGTCAACCTGTCCACTATGACCCAAACAGAGTCATGCTTCCTCAAAGTACGTGGTAAGTGGGTAACAAAATCCATTGAGATTCCCACTTCCACACTGGAATGTCTAACTGAGTTAACATGCCTCCAGGCCGTTGATGTTCAATCTTTGATTTCTGACAAGTCAAGCAACCAGCTACAAACTTAGCTACATCATTCTTCATGCCATGCCACCAATAAGACTTCTTGAGATCTTGATACATCTTGGTCATTCCTGGATGTAAACTGAGTTTGCTTTTATGACCTTCAGATAACACTGTTTGCTTTAGTTCATTATCCTCTGGTATACATATTCTATTTTTGATTCTCAAAATACCATCCACTCCTAAAGAGAAGTCTTTAGCTTTGTCAGTATTTAATAAGTCCATGAAGTTCTTCAATTTTGAATCTTCCAACTGCTTCTCCTTCACCTTCTCTAGAAATTCATTAGTTATAACAAGTGTATTACAACTAATGCAATTTGAAGACATGGAAACCTTCAAATTCATACTCCTGAAATCTTCAATCAATGCTAACTCTCTAATCATAAGCGAAGACATTTGTATCTTTTTACGACTCAACGCATCTGCAACAACATTTGCCTTCCCAGGATGGTATATTAGCTGGAAATCATAGTCTTTTAAAAATTCAATCAATCTCCTCTGCCTCATATTTAACTCCTTCTGATCAAACAAATACTTCAAGCTTTTATGATCACTGAACACATTAAAACTAACTCCGTAAAGAAAATGTCTCCATATTTTTAAAGCAAAGACAACTGCTGCCAATTCTAGATCATGAGTTGGATAATTTCTTTCATGCACCTTTAACTGACGAGAAGCGTAGGCAACAACTTTCTTATTCTGCATTAGAACACAACCCAATCCCTGATAAGAAGCATCACAGAAAACTTCAAAAGACTAATTGGTATCAGGGATTGTCAATATAGGAGCATTAGTCAACCTTCTTTTCAACTCTTCAAAGCTTTCCTCACATTGTTCAGTCCATGCAAAAGGATGATCCTTTCTAGTCAATTGGGTCAAAGGAGCCACTATTTTAGAAAAACCTTCTATAAATCTCCTGTAATATCCTGCTAACCCGACAAAGCTTCTAATTTCAGTAACTGTTTTAGGACGTTCCCACTGAAGTACAACCTCCACTTTAGAAGGATCTACTGATATTCCTTGTGCAGAGATGACATGTCCTAAAAATTGTATTTCTGACATCCAGAAGTCACATTTTGAAAGTTTAGCATATAACTGTTTTTCTCTCAAAATGTTCAGGACGGTTCTAAGATGTTCTGCATGTTCTTCCCTTGTACGAGAATAGATCAAAATATCATCTATGAACACTACCACAAACTTATCAAGAAAAGGTTTGAATATCCGATTCATATAATCCATGAAAATAGCTGGAGCATTAGTCACCCCAAATGGCATAACCAGAAATTCATAGTGACCATACCTTGATCTAAAAGTAGTCTTCTGAACATCTTCCGCTTTCACTGAAATTTGGTGATAACCTGAGCGCAAATCTATCTTAGAAAAGACAACTGCCCCATGCAATTGATCCATCAAGTCATCAATTCTAGGAAGAGGATATTTATTCTTTATTGTTAACTTGTTTAATTGTCTGTAATCTATGCATAGACGTGACGAACCATCTTTCTTCTTCACTAATAGCACTGGAGCTCCCCATGGAGAAACACTAGGTCGAATGAATTGCTTCTCCAATAAGTCTTCTAGTTGTTTCTTCAATTCAGCTAACTCCGCTGGTGCCATCCGATATGGAGAAATTGACACAGGGCCTGCTCCGGGAATCAAGTCTATTGCAAACTCTATCTCTCTTTTAGGTGGAAGTCCAGGAATCTCATCAGGAAATACATCCATAAACTCATGAACTACAAACATATCTTTTTGTACTTTATCAGTAACTATAGAACAAGCCAAGAGCATAAAACATTCTGCACCTTCTCGTATCTCTCTCTCAAACTGATGAGCTAAGATAACCTGCATTCCTTCTAATTTAGGGAAAATTAACTTCTTCCGACCACAATCTATAAGGATATGATTAGCAGACAACCAATCCATTCCCAAGATAACCTCCAAATCTTTTAGAGGTATACAAATCATGTTGATCTTGTATCTCTGCCCATTTATAATTACTGGACACTCAGCACACATGGAAGAAGTTACTATAATACCTTCTGTTGGTGTAGATACCACCAACTCAAATTCTAATTCTCGGACTAGCAACTTAAGTTTCTTAGCACAATCAAAAGATATAAAAGAATGGGTTGCCCCAGAGTCAAACAATACAGATAATTGTGTTCCAAGGATAGAACAAATACCTCTAACAAGGCTATCAGACTGTGAAGCTTCAACTCCACTAATAGCAAAAACTCTGCCAGCAGCTTTGGGTTTTTGATTACTATTTTGTTGTACTTGCTGCACTCCGCCAGAATTTGGAGCTCCCAATTGGACACGACAGTCTTTTGTTGCATGACCATACCTGTGACATCTATCACATGTCACATTTGACACTGGATGAGGGCAAAATCTAACAACATGTGGCCCACCGCATCGAAAACATCTGAAACTAGGTGGTGATTGAGAACTGAGTCTTCCAATGCTATAAGATTGAGGTCTGAAATAAGGTTTCTTTCTATCTTCATATTTAGGTAAGCTTTTAGAAGGTCCTCCCACTTGAGGCTTAGCAAGTCTGCTACTATTCTTCAAACTCTCCACTAGTTTTGCTTTCTCCACTAGAGCAGGAAAATCTCTAATGGACATAGGAATCACCACTTCTTTAAGCTCTTGCTTCAACCCAAACTCAAATTTTCTACATCTCCAAGCCTCAGTCATGGTCTGGGTGTAGAATCTAGCTAGGTGTTTGAACCTAGTAGCATATTCAGTGACTGAAAGATTTCCTTGTTCCAGCTGCATGAATTCAATTTCTTTTGCATACCTGACACTATCAGGAAAATACTCCTCCAGGAATCTTACTTTGAAGTTCTCCCAAGTGGCATCTTCTCCTTTGTCTTCCATCATTTGCTTCATGCCTATCCACCAGAATTCAGCTTCTTCAGTTAGTACATAAATGGCATAGGATAACTTTCTCTCTTCCGGGCATTGAGTAGCTTCAAAGATTCTTTCTATGTCTCTCACCCACTGGTCTGCTCCATCTGGATTTACCTTGCCATTAAATTTGGGTGGATTGTGTCTCAGAAAATCCTCCAGACTAAAGGTATGGGGTTGTTGATGAAGCTGAGATGCTTCTGCTGCTAATCTAGCTGTTTCTAATTGATGAAGGGCGGCCTGATGCTGTTGTGCCATAGTAGCACTCTGTTGTTGCAAGGTTGTTGCCATCATCTCTATTGCCCGAGCTAAGTTGGGCATATCTACTGGTGGAGGAGGAGTAGGTGGTCTACGTGCCATCTACTAAGCACATAAAGAATTGGATTAGAAATTACTAAAAATTTTCAACTACATCTTTAAGACAAATTAACTTCAAAGAAATAATCATACGAAACAAGTAAAAAACCAATCAAAACTTATCCCTAAAATGTACTCTAGCTACTTAGAATTAAGATAGAAAATAATCTTGATCTAGTCATGAGTGTGCACCCTCACCACTCTATCAAGATTCTTTTCATTCTTAATACTTTCATCTTTATTCATAACAATTAACTTGACTCGAACACAACAAGATTTCAAGAAAAACAACTTTGTCAAACATCTTATTAGAAACTTTTAACTAAGTCTTGAGGCTAGACGTAACCAAAAATCTACACGCAGAAGAAACAAAATAAACCCACTACCCTCAGGTTATCCTAAGGATGAACCGCTCTGATACCATTAAATGTAACACCCCATAATTTACATATAACTATTACAATACCAGTTCTACATAATTCTATACAAGCTTACAGTTTTTCAAAATATTCCTAATACATGATTAGAATTTATAGAAATACAAATATTTACATATCCACAACTCAAAATAAAACTCTGTAACCTCTAAGGTTCTCCTGCACCTGTATGGTCATCTGCTCGTGTACATAGTACAGTCATCGCAGTTCAAACACAGCAAGAAAAGCAAGGGTAAGCGACTAAAAATAGAATTTTATAATATACACACTTAAATCCAAAGAGAAAACCAAATTACATGATCAATTTATCAAATTATTCAATTTTCTTCAAATCTCAACAATAAACAATCACATAGATCTCACATGGATCTACACATCCAGAATATTCAACAAACAACGTCTTCCGGAAGACCCGTATTAAGTAAGTCCTACCAGAGACTATCACCTGATCCAAAGATTACCAGCGAATCCAACATAGAGGATCAAGGTAAGTTCAATACAACCCAAGCCGTGCATCTCATATGTCACGGTGTGCATGAACTCCCCCATCAGCTTCTCACCACCTGATATCTTAGTCTATGTGACTTAGATCATCAGTGAAGCTCGGAGATCTCTGTTACCACATAGGCATCAATACTTAATACACAGTAAACATCAGTCCATACATTATCCCAAATGTATGAATTCAATTCCATACCATTCCGTCAATACAATATCATTCCAAACACGATCCACAACATTAAAAAACGTAATTAAAATAAAAAAAAACAATACTTAAATATTAAACCATCAAAATATAATATTTTTACAAATTTAAATAACATATAAACAAACAACCCAATATATATAACACACAACATGCCTGCAAGAAAAATTGAATATTGGGAACACGTCCCTTCCGCATTCAAATCTTCTATCCTAGGGTGCTATTAAAAATTAAATTTAGCTTCTCTTACCTCAATTGTTTGCTTTCCAAGTAACTTTTAGAATTTTATTCTCAACCGTTTGGATAAGCTTCAAGATTTACGGGCCTAATGCAAATTATCCAAACAGAACAAAATTTCAGTATATAGTAGAATAAGTTGAGAGGATTAAACTTCTCAACTAACCCCACCAAGATTGATGACTAAATCCTAAGGAAAAACAGAGAACAAAGAATATTTAGAGTAAAAATGAACTTACTCTGTTTGAAAATCTGATCGGGTAGAAATGTTCCTTAACTCCTCTGCTACAGCGTGGTATGATTAGATTCTAAAATAGATGAGGTATAGAGTGAGAAATTTAGAGAGAAGGTAGAAGGGAGAGATGGAGAGAGAAAGAGAAAGAGGTTTCGTTGTGTGGGGGCAGGGGTTTGGCTTTTTCTTCTTTATCTTCTTTTTTTTTTTTACGCTGTTACATATTTCAAGAACTGATTGTAAAAAAAAATCAAATTTTAAAATAATATGATAAGATTTTGAAATAATGTGTTGCAGATTTTGAAAATAATCAATTATACAAACACTAATACTTCAATGTCTTATTTTTAAGCTTACATATTTTTGTTAATAATATGAAAATATCAATTTTTTATTATATATTTACTTTAAAATCTTTAAAAATAACAAATTCCTCATTTTACGCATACAAAACAAATTTCATTTTTGTAAGTTAAAATAATAATATTTGATATTTTTAAAATCATATGAAGTTAATACAAAAACAAAAATAAGTCTACATGCTGCCTTGGTAATTTCAAGATTTAAACTTTTGAAAGGCACTTTCTTCCTATATCCCATGATTTCAACCTGCATTCCCAGTAAATTTAAATATTTCAAATTTATATTTTTAGTTTTAGTTTTGGATTTTGGAGTCTGAATACATTCAAAATATTAAACACATTTTTTTAAACACGATTCAGAATATAAATTTGTATTCTCTCTTTTACTTTTTCTAAAGCAATAATTGTCTAAAGAAATTTCAAAGCAGAGAAAACGGGTCAGAATCTGTGTAAGTGTTGGAAACCATGTAAAAGCTCATAATCTTTCCCCTGGGCCAAGAAAACCCCTTTTGTACAAAGTGGAGTTTCCGTTGGCGTATTTCAAAAATATATTTCAGAATACTAGGAAGAAATGGCCATTTTGAAATCACCAACAACCCAAAATGTCATTATAGGAACCAGGCATTGGCAAATAGATCATTAAACATCATCAAGTGAACAAATAATAAGTAAAGCCAGGAAAGTCCTTTAAACAGCAATAACATTTTAGACCAGTTTTCTACGCAGGCACACATCGAAACAAATCATTTCATGAAAAGCACTTAACTTCTTCGGCGCACACTACAAAACCATGAACCTTGTAGGGAGATTTGGATAGTTAAGACCAAATTTTATAGCTATCACTATACCCAAAAACACATGATAGCATACAACACCATAGTAAATACAGGCAGGTGGTTGAAATTGAGTATAATAAAGCTGACAGGTTCTAACATAGTAATTTTAATAAAATAACTTAAAAGTCCATCAGGGAAAATGCACAGCGGGATGAGCAAAATTTTGTTGAAGAATGTAGTAGTTACAACCTAAAGGATTCTAGATCATATGAACAATTGACTAGATTTTTCTTTTTCTTTAACCCTTTCTTTGGGTTTCTATGTTTGGTATTTTGTAGATAATAAGTATACAAAAGAATGGGCAAGTTCCCGTCATCAGAGGCATGAATTGTATGAACACTTTTCTACCGATACAGCACCCTTCTTAATAAAATACCAAATACTGCATGGGATTGGGAATATATAGTATCTTGCATTCGTCTTCATAAAATCATGTTCAAATCAGACAGATCATCCATTGGTATCTCTAGGCCAATAGCGTCATTGTCTTGCAAATCGTCATCAATGTTCAGCAGCCAAGAATCCAGGTCTTGAGGTCCATTAAGTTCATTACCTACACCTAGTTCTATGGAGTCTAATTCATGCATGTTTGTGATGTCCATGGGTTCCTCAGTTCCAGTGGACACATTGTGAGGTACAGATCCAGTTTTACTTTTTCTGTCGCCATGACTAGAAATAAATTCATTAGAACCACAAGCCAATTGATGCTCAGAGTTAATATTTTCCATTAAATTACTAAGAGAACCATTTCCAGAGCTAGATAGTTGAGCTGTCTTTGGTTTAGACTTTGCTTTCGTTTTACGCTCACCTCTCAAATGACTTGCAGAAGAACGACCACCTTTTGTGACAGAATTTTTTCCGTCCCTGTCCCTGTCCCTGTCTCGCTCGCTCCTCTTTCCCTTTGCTCCACCTATTAAAGAACTACCCGGAGTTGATGCGGATCTTAGAGAAGGACTAGCACCAACATCATCAAGCAGCAGTTCCTTTTTCTTCCCTCTGTTTACAATTGGTCCAGTTCTAGCAAAATCCTGGTCGGAGGGATGGTCTAGATTTCCAGACACATCCTGCTCCTTGTGAGGAAAATACCCTGCAAGAACAAGGCCCAATTTGTTAAGCAATTACCTCCTATTCCTAATCAAGATATCAGAAAAAAGGAACAGAGATATAAAATAAATTAAGCAAAAATCAAGAGCCTAAGGAAATTGTTTCTTGACAAGCATGATGCCTCAGCTAAATTTTTTCGAGTATGTGTACCATAACAAATAATTCCAGAATAATTAAAACATAGTTAAAACAGGAAACCTGATGGTGAAAATTCTTGCTTAGAATTGTGGCCAAGTGATAGGTTTGCGGCAACAGCTGAACCAGTATTGTTGTCACAAGAAGGAGCAGAAAATAGGACATCTTTAAAGACAGGCTCAAAAAAGCAACTTTTCCCTGTTTCCTCAAATTTGTGACATCTAGCAAGAGTCCTCTTCATAAAAGCCAGAGCAACTGGCCTTGAGACCTTAGATAGTCCGTATCTCGCAGCGCTAGTTCCACGGGTTGCCTGCAAAAATTATCAAGGGTCATTTCACGGAGCAAATGTTACCTTAATTTTTCTTGATAAAAGCATTATTACAGCATAACTCTCAAAAGAACAATCTGAAGAGAACATGCCACATGTTTATTAACACGACGGGAAAGGGAAAACTAACCTCCATAATAATAAAAAAATACACTGCATTTCAATTACAAATAACATGTTGGAAATAATCTGTTAAATAGCTCAAATTAATAGCCAGTTGCAACTTGTGACAACATCCACAATCTATAAATTATCAATTCGTTGCACAAAGAAACAGGAAAAAAGCACAGTAAGAAAACTTATTTACCAGTTTTTTCTTATAAGCCAGCTCGACAAGTTTGTCCATAGCAACTTGTTCAAGGGCTCTGCAAAGTAATAAAGCATATATTAGGGTGCATGAAAATACACCAAGTAACAATTTATCAACATCAAAAGTATAATCAATTAATGAAAGAAACTACATAATTTCGAATTTAGTACCGTTGTTCCATCTCTCTGCCTCGCTCTACTGCTTGAATAAGTTTCATAAAGCATTCTCTCTTTTTATTGACCTGCGAAATTAATCCAAATAGCGTAGATAATTGAGTAAATAAATAAATAAATCAAGAATAACTAAATATCATAAGCACATTCTTCTCCCTAGACAATTAACTACCTTACATTCAGCAGACATATCAAGCATAAAACAAGAGAATCAAAACCTGTTGGAAGAGTCCTTTCTGTAATTGAATAATATCTTGATTAATTGCTTCACAATCTCCATCAGCAAGATCAGGCTTTTATAATACAACAACAAGGAGATCAGTTAATAATTGAAGCATTGATTTAAAAAATGAACAAAGTGAACCATATTCAATACGTAAACTCTTTAAACAATAATGTCTCTCTGCAACACATATAACGATCATGTCCTGTGCCTGAGAGATTAAATTAGGCAGAGGCATATAAACAGTAAATCTCTTAACAACATCACACGATCATTTAGCTTGAAGCATAAACAATGCACATGCCAACTTTATAGTAAGGAAATTTATTTTTGTTTAGATAAATAGGTAAGTAAACAATAAACTATCTAACAATCCAATTTTATATGAATAAACGACGAACTATCGGCTTCTAAAAGTTTCTACAAATTAGAAGGTTACCACTGGTTCTGGATATAGGCCAACACTCTGTAGCTCCAGCAAGAGTTTATCCTCCATGCTCATTTGCTCAAAATGGCAACTGAAAGATGATGGGTATGAATTTATGTGCATACCCAAAGACCCATCATATCCATTTTCAGATACCATGGACAGCCTTTCGGTTTCTGGATATAATGATCCTTGATCAATCTGCAAAGAAACACCAGGTTCTTTTTCAGGGATGTTTGTGCAACTAGTATGCATAGCATTCCCATTACAAGAAACCTTGCCAGAGTTGAATTCATATCCCATCTTGATGCTAGATTGGTTCTCAACACCCTGAAAGAAGCAAGGCAGCTGAGAAAAATCATCTCTTTCACACAGAAAAGACATATTTCCATCTCCAACAATATCTTCATTAATTTGATCATCAATAATCAGAGCTGTCAGTACTCTTTGATACAATGGTGCAACTTTGTTTCCTTCCGAATCCATTTTTCTGCACAAAATACTAAAATCTAGATGTTGATCAACATCCATGTCATCCATTAAGGATATCTCTTTGGAATCAGTTTGATTTACGGCGCTTCTGTCTCTTTCTCTAGAGACAGGACTTTGTGACAGAGGGTTTTCTGTATGTGCAAGTCTACCCTGAGAATATAAATAAAAGATAAATGTCAAAAAATGGATAATTAACATCGAATTTTTTAAAAACATTGGCAATATAAATATAGTTGAAAAATGTTGACTTTTCACTTCTGAAATAATTAATGTAAAAGTCATATCAAAGATAATTTCTAATTAGTTGACATTTGACAACGTAAAAATCTTTTACACTGACAATATCAAAATTAAACTCATTTAACATTTCAGTTCATGTCACCTTTTTCCAAAATTAATGTATGCTCTATGGTTTTTCAAGGTAGTATAATGTTCAATAATCACATGCAATACTTTAAAAATCAAATGGACCAGAACCTACAAGTTTTCCCAAGATAGAGAAACAGACAGAGAGATATCATTCAACATGTTCCGGAAGAGGCATTAATGCAATGAGCAGCACATAATTGGCTTTTCTCAATTATGGAAAATGATTAAACAAGATAATCATTTTTAAAGTTCAGAAACAAATTGTGGAAGAGGTTTTACCACGTCAATGCAATGGGATGATCTTATTTGCTAATATATATTGATGCAAAAGAATTGAAAAATATAATGATAGCAAGAACCATAAAAATGGGATAACAGCTTCAGAATTGCTATTTAGATTTACTTTGAAAGTGGTTTGTGTAACTAACAAAATAAATGTACTTGAGCTACATGCAACATCAAATTCAAATTACAACTAAAAGCATGAAACATGCTCACTAAAATAGTACTTAAATTGTTACAAGTACAAAGCCAATTGACATTTACATTACAAGGTATCAAACAGGTAAAATGCTGCAAATATGAAATATTATACATTACCAGTGCATCACTTCCAAGGCCTAGCACTTGAGACAGACATCTTAGATCAACATCTGCTGTTTCAACCTGATATCAAGTATAACATAAGAGAAGAGAAAAAAAAATGCCTCCATTAAATTCCACTTAAAGTTCATAAAAGTAGATATAGTAAAAGCACCCACCAGGTGCTTCAAGTAGGACATGTTTTCCAAGCTGACAGGAGCAAAAATAGGTTCCAGATTCTTCCAAAATGAACTAGAACAGCCAATATCTGCCAAGGCCAAAAGCAACATATAAATGGAATTCTTTTACAAATATATGTATACACAGTGGCAACTGGCAAGTATACAACTGCAAAAGCATAAACCAGTTTTTGAGTTTAGTTACATACAGCTGGCATTGCTAGCAAAGTTAGCAGAAGTTAATAGCTCCTCACGGTCATCATCCTCCGCTGGCAGTTCAGATGGTTTAGTACATTGTGCAAAAATGAATAGGCAACACAATCATATAAATTTTGTATGCACAAAATTCCCCACAAAGTACCAATGAAAACTAACATAACCCCCTTGAACAGAGCAAGAATACAAAAGAGAAATAGTAGCAATAAAATTTAATTAAGTAATTAATTTTATATATATATATATATATTGGAAATACAAAAATATTGGTCTCACTTCTTATTTAATGAGATGCACTCGTGATTTTGTAATTTTAAATAAATTTTAACAAGTAGAGTTTATAGCTAAAACTCTTTATAAAAGAAACATAAATGATGCCGGACAGAAGCTAGGATCTAATATATGATTTAGGGTTTTCTTCTGGAAGAATCAAGGGTAAAATAGAGGAGGAGTATCGACAGTTTGCAAAGAAAAGAGTCAGGAGTCAGAAAGCACTATTAAAGTTTATATAAATTATTGTATACAGATAGGTATAAACAAACAAGAAAATAAAAGTTCACCGCATTAAAAGTATGATATTTTAATTAATTCCATGTATTTAATGCAACAAGTAGTGACTCAAACATATGGATATACCTGATATATCAGGGGAGTTGTTAGTCAATGGATGCCCAGTTCGATTATTAGTTTTCCTATCACATGATTTCTTCAAAGGAGGGCGCCCTGGTTTACTGAAACAAAGACAGTCTTAAAAAAATTGCAACTTTCCTTACTGCAGTGGGAAAGTGCCACTTTTGATTTGACGACCAGAAGAGAATGAGAAAGAGAATTATACCTTCCATTCTTTTCAGAAGCAGGCTTCACATTTTTAATTGGCTTCATCATGGTTGAAGTCTCTAACTTCTCTTTCATTGGCAGGATGCCACTCTTCAAAACTGAAGAGCCCCTACTACCCCTTCCCTGTCTACGCAGACCATCTCCAATCTCTTCCTTGTAGGGTACTTTCTTATTTTTTGATGTTAACATGGAGGAACTTGTATTATAAGAATGATTTATGGCACTTTCATCAACTTCCTTACTTTCCAATCCTTTCTCCTTCAATTTATTTTCACCAGCATCAGATTCTTCATTTTCAGATAATCTGGTTGGGGATGAAACATTTTCATGTTTCATTTTACCTGGTTGAATGCCACCGTTGATAGCACCATTGGAAGTATATAATCCACTAACACTAGTAGAAGTCATTCTGCTACCAACATCAGAAGGGGACAAACCTTCTAATGATGTATGCACTTCATCACAACTTACGACAGGGGATATAACATTTGCTCTTCGAGTGCGAGTAATTTTCTGGGGTCTCTGTCCAACCCATTGGGCCATATGGGATGAAGATGATCCTCCAGGCAAAGGACGCTTGCGATTTACAGTACCACAAACTGAATGAGGCTTGTTCACATTTAAAGGTTGTTCCCGAGTTTCATGTAATTCAGAAGATCGAGAAACAGATGAGTTTCCAGCCATCAAAGCACCTGTTCGTGGAGGCCTTGAACCTTTGCCTTTCGACAAAGTATGGATACCACCTGTATAATTATTGTCACGGACATTAAACCTAAAAAAGGGGGAGGAAAGAGATTAGTTGTAAAGTTTTAATGTAATTTTATAATAGAGAACTAAAAGCTGTTTATAACAAATGCATCATGGATATGAATGACAAATACATACTTATTTCCTTTAAGCACAACCCGTTCCTTATTTAATCCGTCAACTGAACCCCTTGACACCTTTTCTTGCTCATTATTGGAAGCTGTACATGCATTCGACGTAGGAGGCAATGAAGAACCATCGTGCTTGCTATTACTGCCAGAATATCCTGACCTGTGAAAAACAGAAAGTTCAAAACAGTTTATCCTTTCCTGTTTATTCAGAGTAAAATAACTGACTGAGAAAATAAGAAAAAAATCTAAATGTGCCTAAAACCAAGGAAAAAAATAAAATTTTAAATATTTCTCTAAGTGCAAAATCAGACTCAGCAGAACCCCAGTAGATTTACTACTAAAGGAATTTCCCTTTTGAGCTAGTATCTAACCACGAAGCTTTTTATTGTCCTTCCTAACACAATATAATTCCTGCTTTTATAACATGATTAGAGTGATTTATCTGCTCTAGCTTGAGGAAGAGTGCTGAAATAGAAGCTATATCATTTGTATTTATAAGCATTTGCACTACAGGCAGCAAATAGCCTCTTAAGTTACAATAAAATAACACTCACATGCTATACCCTTGAGCAATTATATTCAAAGAATTAAGGGTTCTCTCTATATATCCTTTTCTCTTTCTAAATGGTCCATGCCCTGAAAATAAAAAAATCCAATTATTTGTTCCCAAAAAAGATGAACAAAATAGACTGGATGCCATTACCCAAATAATAAAAGCCATCAAATAAATCATTAAAAAAAGCAAAATCTTAGTGAAACCAGTTATCTACTATTATTAATGCCTCATAGTAATAACATGTCCATAAGTCAAACCACCTCAAATATACCCATTTTAGTAGCTTTGTACTCCTCTCCAGTGAAAATATTTTATATGAAGGAACTAATAACTGCCTAAACACAAAAATATTCCTAAACTCAATAAATTGACTTGATAAGTTGATTTGCATGCATAAACACAATATATTCATAAATCACCATGATAAATCGGCTTTGTATACATTAACATTCCATAACTCATTTCTACAGCTACTCAGAACACTTCCCAAGACCTCAAGTATCATCACCGTTTCTTTACAAAACAGAAATCAGAAATCAAAGCATTTCATAAATATTGGTTACCTCGAACCTTGAGCATCAGAACCTTGCAGACCTGACTCATTAGCTAGCCTTAGATGCACAACCTTTTTCAGCTCTCCTTCCCCGTCAATGGATCTGGCAACAACTATACCCATGGAACGTTTTCTTTTCATTTTTCTATCCCATGTTTCTCCACCTGCAGGTAATCTTCGAATCTTCTCTTCAACAATATCACAACCTCTGCTACTATCCTTGATGTTGTCTCTA
The DNA here is from genome assembly GCF_051622355.1 of Phaseolus vulgaris. Taxonomy (NCBI): domain Eukaryota; kingdom Viridiplantae; phylum Streptophyta; class Magnoliopsida; order Fabales; family Fabaceae; genus Phaseolus; species Phaseolus vulgaris. Next base: position 1,911,551 of record NC_143504.1, read on the forward strand.
TCCTTTCCAATGGCCAAAGGTTGCCTTGCATTGTTATTACTTAATCCTTCAGCCTGGTGTTTTTCCAACAAAACATACACCGAGTAAATATGAATGTTGAAGAAAATGTTGACAAGGCACAAAAATGTAATGGGATTTAGTTAAAAAATAAAGGAAAAGGAACATGGCATAGTCAGTATCTAAGAGATGAAAACCAAAGCAACAATTATTTATCAATGGCTCTTTACAAAAAGTGATGACCTTCAAAAAGTTATATGTGCAATATATGTATTTCAAGTTGAGTTCCTCCAGATAAAACAAATTTATTGATAGTGAAGGTATGATTAAAAATAAGTATATATCTGTTAGTAATTCTGAAAGCATGGAATCTCCTGCTACTTCATTGTAAATTTCCTCCATTTCTGATACATTACAACCTTGTTATACATACAAATTTTAATGCTTGATGTTGGTCAGTCTGTTAGTCTCTTCCAGAGACAGGATTCCCTGTACCTTGGCTTGTATCTTCTTAAATAGTGAATATTGAAAATATGAAAGATATATAACTTGACCCATCCTCAACCATAACCATTAAAATTTCAAAATTCAGCCACATGCATCCTTATTAAAATGACTGATAAAGTTGCAACACTAAATATTCCAGTCGTTCACTCAAGTCAATTGCTATAGTGTAACATCTAATCCTTCAGAGAAGCACATTCAAACAAAAGATATAGATAGTTGTACCAGAATCAAGAGAAAATTATCACCTTGACATACCTTATGCACCAAAAAAATTCTATTTTACTGTTTGGTACTATTAGAATTCTATTCTGCTAATAAGGTTTACAGTAAAAAAAAAATGCAATAATAATGAATTGAATGTCATATAACCAAAATGTTGCTACAGAAAATGCAACAATTAATTAAAACACTGGCTACAAACCCGTGTATCAGCTACTGATGTACGGATGCGCTTATTCAGAATGATATTCTTAGGTCTGTCTTCTAGTCTTTGATTCACAGGCTCTGATGGGCTACGATGAGTCTGACTTCCCATCTTCGAGAAGGGTGATCCACCCAGCCTTTCATTTGGCAACAAATCGTTTCGAAGTTGCTTCTTTAAGCTTACAGCCTCCCAACATTTGTTCAATTTGTCTAACGATTCATCCAACCTTTTTGATCTATATCTGAGAGGAATCTTAAAACTTCAGAACAAAAGAGGACTACTCGAGTGACAATAAACGAAGAGTCCAGGTCATCAGGTTTTAAACAGATCTGGACAATTTAGTCAAAATAAATTCCAAAACGAGAGAAAACAAACTATAAAAATGGTAGGCATTCAGTTATACATGCTACAAATGCAAGCTCTCTGTTACACAATTGCTTGAAAATTATATTCAATGTGAAGAAATATTATATTGGTATGACTTGAAGAAAATAATTAATAGTACTGTACAAAGTTCCTCAAACTACCTAGCCCTGACAGAAGCCTCTTGTACACTTGCTTTGAATCGTTTTAGTTCCTCCGTAGCCACTGGAGGGGGAGCCTTCAAATTAGCAGTTCCAAAAGCATAATCTTCAAGAGTATTTCCAAAAGATATCCCCAGGACTCGTCTTAACTCACCTGACCTAGTATATTTTTGATCTCCCATGGTTATTGGATCTAACATCAAACATTGAGCAACAGAAGTCAAATCCCCTGCTGATGTGGAATTCCCCCGTGACATATTAGTACCCGAAATAAACATTTTCCCCTCATTACCCTCACGAAAGCTTGCAGACCTGTCCAAAGTGCCATTCATCAAATTCCCTCTCTGTCCATTAGTAAAGCTCCCCTTGAAAGCCAATTCCTCTGATTTGGCAGCAGTTAAATCAAACCTAGTATTCCCCGCCATACGTCAGTGTTAACTAAACCAACACGTGTATTGAGTATCTTCCACCATATTTTCTCTTAGCAACTCACATAGCAAAGGATCTCTTGACAGCAAGTCATTAAACCATAAACATGTATGAGTAATTAGATACTTGAAATGTATCTGCAACAAGTCAATACCATGAACCATAATCAATATACAACTTCATACAATTTCAACCCGCCCTCAATATCACTGAGAGCAAGTACACCTCAAAAAAAGTGACCCATGGTTAATGCCACGCCATACGTACCCGAGACGCACAAAAATGTCGACAACCCTTGCAGAAACTCAAACTACTTCTACTTACAAAACAAACAACGCCACTGTTACCATAAAACGTAAGCGGTTTCAACTTCAACACACAACAACAAAATGAGACGGAAAGAAACCTCACATTGCCACGTAATAATGCATAATAACAACGCTACGCGATTACATACAAACTAAAATCACATTAAACGAGATCAAGCGTGGTTCCTCCGCACACAAAACGCACATTGCTGAAATGAAAACAAAACGAAGTAAAAACAGCTCGAGGTTTGAAGCAACGAGCTGAAGTTCAAATCAAGCAGCATGAGAAGATAAAAGAACGCGGGAGCAAAAGGTTTCGAAATTCAAATTTGCCTCCCGAAAATAAACGAGCGAAAAAGACTCGCAACCTAAGAATCCGAATCCAGAGGAAATAGAAACCAGAAACTAGGGTTCGAAGAAATGCAAGCAAAATTGACGGCATAAGAGGGAAGCAGAGAAGGAATTGAGAGAAAGGAGAAGGAATAGAGAGTGGAGAAGCGGCGAGAGAGTACCTGCATTGACCAGAGGATTGCGGAAGAGATCGAATTGTAGAGAATAAGAGGTTTGTTTGTGTTGGGGTAAATTGGAGAGTGGTGGAGGAGAGAGAAAGGGTCCCGCAATATTTATCAAATCAGAGCCCTTTATCCCGTTTCGGAAACATGCTCATCGTCAACTCAATGGTTGACAATTTTCTATCGCCAAAAATTACTTTTACTGGGAAATTATTATTTATAAGAAAAAAATTAATACGGTGGTTAATATCATCTATTAAATTAATATAAGTTGGGTGTTATTATTATTTGAGTATGGTTGCATAGTGATATTTAATATATGAAAATTTTTATAAATATATATATATATATATAATTTGAAAAATTTATTAATTTAGTGTCTTCTAAGATATAGGAGATGAACTGATAAATATAAAGTGATGATACTATTAACTTTTTTTTAGTAGAAGAACAAAACCATATAAAAAACAATTTAAGGAACAAACTTGTTTAAAATGTTTTGCCCTAGACAAAATGTATTTTCAATAATTAAAGTTTTATCCTAAATACGTTATATAAATACGTAAACCTCCTAAATTAAATAAATAAAATAAAATTTAACTAATTAAAAATTATTTAAAAGATTAATGTGCACAATAATATAATTATGGTATAGAGGTTTAGATATAGATAAATAATGTAGTTTGAAGTGAGGATTGGAGTGGTCGGAGTTCAAGGATACTTCTCTTTAAGTTGTTGTTACTCAAGTGAATGTTAGATCTTTTATTGATTAAAAGTTTAAGAAATTTGTTGAAAAATTTTCTATTGTTAATAATATTTATGATGTTGTAGCTGATGATTAAGGATCTCAAGATGATATTTTTTGGTTGATATGTCATATTTAGAAAGTGTCCATTAGATATTTTACTACAATAAGATTACTTCTTGTCTCTTAACTTAACTATGTGACTAATGCAACAAGTCTTTAATTTGTTGTTGTCAAACGGGTTATTTCTAAATTTATCTCTTAGAATTTGACCTTGCAAACTTATTTTAAATTATCAAAAGGCTTTAAAGTCATGTTGTCAGTGAATCAAGTTGAATTTATCTCTTTTAGTATTTTCTTAGAAGAAGTCAATCTTGTCTTTGAGTTATTGGTTGCAAAGATGAATAAGGATGAATCATTAAGTGAAGATGATGAACAAGTTCAAATTTCTATGGAATTGGAAGATGAATTTCTTATATCTATTTTGAGATGCCATGAATGAAAACTTTCTTTGAAGCACTTGAAGAAAACTAAAATAGTAAAGATTGAAAGCGGGTATGTCTAGCTCATATTGACTCGATCTGTCACTAATCTCCCAAAGACTAGACAAAGCTAACTAAAACTAGTTAATTGATGTCTCAATGGTATAAATTAAAAATATGATAAAAAAGTTAATATTTTTTAAAAAATTCATTCTATTTTGTAATCTTTGAAAAAAAAAAGTAAGGTTAAAGGGCTAGCAAACTAAAAAAGTCAATTTGGCCCACCGAGATGAGTTGTCACACACAAACAGAGGAGCGCCACATGTGGACAACGTTATTTTAATAAAAATAATGGTAAAATAAATATTTATTATAACAATTAAAATCAACACATTGTAATAAGTTGTTATTGAACATATTAACATTTCATTAATGATATGGATAAAAGATTTGTATCATATATGAGGTCTGAAAGACATTAATAATTAATTAATGAATTATCATGACTGGTGATGTTTTGAACATTAACTATTATGAGTGGTTGATGTTTAAATAAGAGTAATGATCAACATGATCATCTGTGCTGAGATATAGATACATTTATATGGCGATATTATTAAAATATATTTATCTCAGTCTACTTGTTTATAAGTCTCTAACTTATAAGTCCTCCAAACTATTCCTATAAGAGTTGACAATAAGTCAAAAGGCTTAATTACTTACAATTATCAAATTTTTTATGACTTTATTATGCACACTAGTTTCACCTTTAACTTATTTTGTCTTCAGACTCATGAGTGAGTCCTTTAAGCCACTTGATTAAAAGGCCACGAGTCAAAAGGCTTAATATACTTACAATTATCAAACATTTCTTATGATTTTATCGTGTACATGATAATTGTTGTTTAGCAGTCAAATTAAAAATATTACATCGTAATCCGTCTAACGCAATGATTGACTACTTAACGTCAGCGAGATGATAGTATAAAAGTGGTGAAATGACCATAAATTGTCTCCCAACGAATCCAATAGCGAGTTCAATGAAGAGAATTCAAAATCCACACGCAAACAATAATAACAATAAAAGGAAGGGAGTTGTGATTGTTAAGCACGAAAATATAAAAGAGATTAAAACAACAACAAAAAGGGGTTGATTCTCAAGTTCTTCCATCGTTGAATTCTTCACAGGTTATCTAAATATTAGTCATTTCTCAATCCTCAAACAGAGTTAGACTAGATTGAATATGCGTCATTTTGATTCAATTGAAGCATCTCTTCTCTCTTAAATCATGTGCGTAATAAATTAATTAGAATAACAGGAACTAACAAATAAACCAAATTTTAAGATATGGTTGACTTTCAATCATGCATTCCAGTACAACCTCTCACAAAAAAACAGTTTTTCAAGATATTAAAATATTAAAACAACTGTTATAGATAATTGAAAAAATGAAACTTTTATTGATTAAAACCTCGTAACTCAAAAAGAAATCACAAGAGGAATCAACCAAAAAATTTAGCATTCCTTGCGAAGACAAAAATACAAAGATAAAAAATGCAGAAAAATAAATAAAGGAAACAACTTTGCACTCAGAGAAATTGGTGTCTTTTGTGTATTTCATTGACTCTCCTTGACCAGGACATAAACAAGCCATCATATTCACATTCCATGGTCGAAGCACCACTTTTGGTGGAAAATATCCAACTCCTACTTAGGTGGAAAAAATGTCTCATGCTTTGTGTAAAATTTTCTCAAATATTTCTTTTTGTTTTAATTTAAAAAATCAAATTGGACTTTTGCATATTTGACTCATTTTCTTCGTATTGTTTACTTTTGTAACGCAAAATTAACAAAAATAATAGTTAATATGGTCTAAATAAACTCAACTATATGAATCTTAATTAAATTAATGAATTTATTCATTATTACATTTCAATAATCTATGAGTAAAAATATTAAGTACGAATAAAATTATATTTATCAGTAAACAAATAAGTAGGTAAGATGTAAGATGTGACTACAACTTTGTGCATAGATAAAAATCGATCAAAACATTCACATTCCAATGACTAACATAGTTGATTTGTTAAACTAACATGAGACATTTTTAATGATTGTTGATAGATGTGATATTGTAACAATTTGTTCTACTAACACTATAAATTGTTTAGTGGTTGACTAACAATTAAGGAATACAAAGGTAGTTAAGGATAAAAACTTGGAAAACCACTTATGTTATAATTCAAATTACTTCACCAATGATTTGCAATTTTTTTTAAATATTTCAATTGCACAATTTTAGGCATATCTAACTTTTCTATTATACCGATAAAAACAATTATAAAAATAACAAAATATAATATTCATTATATTTTATTTATTTTTATCTTACTTCCTTAAATCTTATTACTTAATTTATTTTGATTTATTTTTTTCCAGTTTTTTCTATCTTTTAATTTTTTAATTATTGTTTCTGCCATTTTTTTTTTATTTCTGTTTCTGTTTTTGTTTTTTTTTTTTTACTTTTGTTAGTTTTTATTTTTTATTTTTCTGTTTCTATTGTTTTTCCATTGCTATTTTTAATTTCTATATTTTTCTCTGCTTAATTTGTTTTCACTACCTATTTTTTTAAACATTAAATGTAACATTTGTATTATTTAATTATTTAATTATTTAATGCTTAAAAAGTAGATAGAGAAAAAAATGCATAGAAATTAAAAACAGAACTAAAAAAATAGAAACAGAAAAATAAAAAGTAAAAACAACAAAAATAAAAATAAAAAACAAAAACAAAAACAAAAACAAAAATAGATAAAATGACAAAAACGATAAATAAAAACAGAAAAAATAGAAACGAAAAAAAACTGAAATTAAATATAAGACAAATTAAAATAAAATTAAGATATAAGAAAAAAAATAATATTAAATACAATGGACATTAGATTTTTTTTTTATCACTATAATAAAAAAATAGATATGCAGGAAATTACGCAAATGAAATATAAAAAAAATATCAGATTAGAAACAAGTACATTTGTAAGTAAAAAAAAGAAGAAACTTTGTTAGTAAAAAATAAGAAAAAAAAAATCTTTATTAGTAAAAGATAAAAAAAATAGAAAATTATTAAGTTAAATCTCAGATAGGAAAGAGCCTAAACACTACATTCAATAGATTTTTCCGACAACAACGTAAAATTTTGATATGCATATTGTTTGACATTCAAATCAAAGTTTGTTTTTTATGTAGTCAGAGTATAAAAAAAATCTTATAATAACGATGAAAGATAGTATAAAAGGTCTATTACCCAAAGTCATCTCAACAAACTCAAGTGTGAATCTAATGAAAATTAGCTCTCAAACTATTTCCAACACAATTGGATTAGTAATAAGAGTAAAAGTAAAAAAATGATTTATGTTTGTTTAGCAAAATAATATAAAAGAGATTAAAAGCATTAAAGAATGCGAGGTGACCCCGAATTTTCTTCACCAATGAATTCCTCATATTTTGTGTAAAATTGTCTCAAATATTTGCTTCTGTTTTAATTAAAAAAAAGTTGATTGAACTTTTGGGTATTGAGCCCATTTGCAAAGATAAAATTTTTTTACTCTAAAAACACAAAATAATAATTAAGACCCAAATAAACCAAATTATATGAATCTTAATTAAAATAATGAATTTATTTATCACTACATTCCAATAATCTATAATTACAAATATTAATTATGAATAAAATTATGTTCATTAGTAACCATATAAATGAGATATATAAATGAGATATAAGATGTGACTACCATTTTAAAAATATATAAATAACGACCACAACATTTACATTTTAATAACTAACCTAGTTAATTTCTTGCATAAGATAAGACATTGATTAATGATAATTGATGGATTTGATTTTGTAACAGATTATTGTACTCACACTATACATTGTTTAGTGGTGGTTGACTAACAAATTAAGGAATATAAAGATAATTAACAAATAAGAATAAAAACTTGGACAATCACATATGATATAATTCAAATTGCTCCAACAATGACCTGCAATTTTTTTTTATATTTCATTTGCATAATTTTATGCATATCTAATTTTTATTATTATTACAAAAAAATTAAAAAATAATAAAATCTAATATTCATCATATAATTTTTTTTATCTTACTCTATTTTATTTTTTTATATACTCATATTTTAATAATTTTCTTATTACAGAGTTTAGGATTAGGAAAGAAGAAGTAGAGTTGGATCCGACGTGGCTATCTAATTCGTCGCTCTCAAAGAGATCGTCAGCAGCTACCAACTACACGCATCAATCAGACAAATCGAAGCAACCGAATGGCCAAAGCACAGAGTTTACTATTTTGATCGCATTAGTATATAATAACGTAACTGTCCTATGCACGCACCTCTCACCAACTCAACTTCCACTCTCTTCAATCGTCACATCGCAATGGCTTTCACCAATCTTTTCCTCGCTCCTTCATTCGCCCTACACGGTGGTAGGGTTTCTGATCCGCGCTCCATTCCGCTCCTCTCTCCTCCCTCCGACGTCGTCTTCCTCTCCTCAACCTCCTTCTCCAGGGACAGGTGAGAATTCCTCTTCGCCGCACTTACTTTTCCTGTTTTTTTCTATGGTAGTTTTTGGAATCGGAGTGTTTGTTGATGTCAATTATTACGGTGTTATACTCCTCTGCGATTCGAGTTTTGTGTGGATAGATAGAGACGGAAGTTATTGAATGAGAGAATGAGAATGAGAATGTGATGTTCCGTAGGGATGGGGTGAAATCGGAAGTGTGATACTGATTTTCTTGAAGGAATTGAGTAGGAACTAGAGATCGGATATTGATAGTTGACTTTTGCTTTTCAAATTTTGGTTGTATTTCTCTATTCATAAAATTTAGTCAATGCTCGGAGGAATAAAATTTGAGGAGAAAGTGGATTCTAGTGGGACCATTATTTAGTTGTGAGCTTATATTGTTTTTGGGTTCAGTGCCTGTGTCTAGATATTTTGGTTAGACCTACTCTTGTTGTGTGTAGATTCAGTGGGAGTGATTCAGGGAGCAAATGTACGGGTTTATCTAAAGTGTTTGACCAAGAGTCAAAGTTGGATGACTTTGTCAGTTCTTTATCTTTCCCTTTGATCATTGATCTAATATTTTTTTGTCCCGATGTTTTGGAAGAATTTGTACGTCAACTTCTTTCACTCAATTTGTCAATGCCCCTTTTCAAAATCAAATTCCGCTTTCAGTTCATGGTAAATGCTAAATAGTAAGAGTTTGGTAGTTCCAAATCAGTTAACTCAATGCATTGTTGTGGTTGATGCTATATCCCTTATTCATTTCACTTGTTTACACTGAAAAATTGGTGGTATTATTTGAGTAAGTCAAAACTATAAATTCTTTTCTTATATGGAGGGGGAGGCAGTGGCCTTGGTACCTCAAGCATTTACAGCTGGGCATGTATGAAACATATATAATTGTGACAATGCCTATGTTAATTCAGTGGTATGATACTTCTAAACCTTAAATCCATGTATTAATCAATCCATACAGGGATCTTTCTCATATTTAAGGACTTCTCTTTTAGTACCAATGTTTAGTTAGGAATGACCCATTTCACTCCTGTTTTGGAAACCCTTATTCTTGAATCTTCCGTTCCTCATTATAGTAAACTTTGCTTATTCAAATTTTGTTATTGTTTTTTACTTATTATGCATCCCTTGGTACCTTGGAATCCTGGTCCTTTAATCTGTAGCTTCTTGATCCCATATATGGTTTTAAGACCACGATATGTTTGATGGTGCTATTTTGTTAAGTTAATGTAGGTTGGTTTGGTCACTTTTATTGATAGGGTTTGCATTCTAGTCTGTGACCCTAATGGAAATTTAATATTCTTAGTAGTCACCAGGATGTATCTATATCACTTGTCTCTAACTACTGGTTGGCATGTTTTGCAGGAACTTTATATTTACTTCTGCATATAATGTGAATGCTGTTGGTTCCGCTTCACTGGTCAGTGTTGTGTTTCTTGCCCCCATGTCATTCACATTTACCATTTTTTTTTCAGTTGAAAAATATGATTAGTAAACATTAATTTATTATGTGTGATTTAGAATCTTTGTTATTATTCATAAATTGTATAATTTTGATGGACAAGGAACTGAATTGCAACAAATAAATAAAAGCAAGGGACTTAATTAGGAGAGAAAAAATAGTTTCGGACTAAATAGGGATTTTGTGTCATAACATTTTAGTGCATAGTGTTTTCTATTTCCTTCCTGATCTTAGAAAGATACTTTTCTTGGTATCATTTTTGCCTCTTTTTTCCATTTTATACGAAATATTTTTCTTTACTAGCAGTCAAATAGAGCTGTCAAATATATGCTGAGGAACCATGGCTAAAGTCCTATCATTTCCTTTCCTTCCCACTTGCACCTTCTGATATTTTCCTTTGTAGCGAAAACTTTTTAACTTTTTGAAATTTGAATATGATACTTTCAAACAAAAAAATAAAATAAAAAAATCATAGGTTTTTTTAGATGGTTTTGAGCAGTGAACTATATCTGATGAGGATCTTTACTTGAATCCCCGAGGATCTGCATCTAGATGATGCAGATAACCTATCTTAATGTCCAGGAGGTATAAATATAAAATTTAGCATGGTTTGAAGGGCTGCTGTAGTCTTCCCATTATCAATCCTTCAATCAGTTGACCTGTTTTGGATGTAATCTTGTGATGATCATGTTTATCTCAAACTTTTTATGTTATTGAGAATGTTATATGCAGGTCTCAAGCAGTTTTTTTTTTCTTTGTGGGAAATTTCTCTCAAATGTGAATTTCTACTGGACTAGATGTCTGTTGCACTACAGTTCAGCTTATACTTTACATTCAAAACTCCTGTGTATTTCACAAGTTAATCTTGTATTATATTCACCTAGTCTTGGGCGTGTTTGTGCTGGTCTAATATAGTCACTGCTATCATTGATAGATATATTTGCCAAGAGTCTAAGCTTTTGTTAACAATTCATTACATATGCCACGAGCCCTCTGGTTTTGTATGCTATGCTTATTCGGACATATATTTGTGATATATTTTATTGGTTAATTCATACTGTGCAGAAATCCAGTGACAATCCCGACCGTGTTCCTATGCCAATAGTTCTAATAGATCAAGACTCGGATTCTGAAGCAACAATTGTGCAGCTTAGCTTTGGGGATCGCCTTGGTGCTCTTCTTGACACGGTGATTTGGCTACTGGAAATTAAATTATGCAATTTAAATTTTTTCAATCAAGTTGAATCTCTACGATGGGCTATCCTTAAATTGTGATTTTGTTGTTTAAGTGATGCTGTCACTATTTGATGGTTAGATAAGTTTTATTATGCATAGGCAGGTCGCACGTTTTGCTTTGTTTTTATTTATATTTCTTTATTACATATGTTCATGTCATTACTCCCTTAGTAAACAAGCCTCATTGGTTCATTTCAAGCTGGTTTTATAAAATTTGCCTGAAAACTAGCGAGCAGTATAGTTTAGTTTTTGAAGAAAGAAAAGGATCTGGAACCATCACGAATTTTAGAAGGCTTACAATCAATAATTTGTTTGAGATTATGTTGGAAAGCAGAACATTTTAGGGTTTCAGATCACTTTTTTTTGTCACAAAAGGGCATCGTTTATATAGAACTTTATTAGAAGTTTTAGCTCATTTTCTCTCTAAACATCATTTTATATTTGTTGTCATTAATTGATCTTTATTTGTTCACATCAAGGCAGATGAAAGCATTAAAAGATCTGGGACTGGATGTTTCAAAAGGAACCGTCTCCACAGAGGGATTAGTGAAGCAAACAAAATTTTTCATTACACAATCGTAGGTCTTCCTTGTCTTTTTCTTCCAGTTTCTTTACAGTGTTTTCTTTTTGTTGAGTAACAAATTCAGCGGTAAATGAACAACATGAGTGAATTTGCTCATAAACTGATAATTATTCCTTTTCTTTGATAAATTAAGACATCATTCTGTCTTTTTCATCTTTAACTGAAATTTCTGTTATCTGTTAGTCATTGTCGTATTCTCTCTAAGGAGGCGAGTCTGGACTGAGGAGAATCATACTTTAACTCAATGGATCGCCCCATGCTCTTGGATGTTAGATAGGTTGAAAGGTGATTTATTTTCTTTAGGTGGTATTGGAAACCTTCCTTAGTTTTAGGCTCACCTTTTTAGTCTTCCTTAGTTGTGTTGTGGCCTCTTTTAGGGCTTCCTAATTGCAGTCTTAGTTATGGCTCAGAATTGAGAAGCTTATATGGGGTTTTCTTTTGTATAGGGTTGTTACTTAGGAAATTTGTTGTAGATCTTAACAGGAAATGAAGTTTATCTCTTCGAAATTTGGTTTCCATAATGGGTTTTTGGCTTTTCCCTCCATGGCCTTTTCTTTACTGCATCAAGTTATCCAAATTAAGTGTGGTTTGCATTCTGATGGGAGGGTGTCAATTCTATGGTTAATGTTTTGTGTGCTAGCCCATTGAAATTTATATCTCAAGGTTATGCTTCTTCGGGATGTCTTCATTATTTGGGTTTCGGTGATGGTTTAAAGTTTGGGAGAGTCCTCCTTGAAGCATTTCCCAGACTTTTTTTAACTGTCTAGCTTGAGCTATGCTCGTGTAATTTGGTTTCGTTCTGCTACGTTCTGTAATTTTCGCTTATTTAGAAATGAGCATGTTAGGGAATTTCTGAATTACAGTCTTCAGTGTTGCTAAATTCAATCAATCTTTCTCGAGACTCCTGATGAGAAAATTTGTTCTCTTGAATACTTGAGGTGTAAGTTGCTCTTATTCTCCCACCATCAATGACTTATAAAAAGTGTGTTTTTTATTAACCTGACTGTCAAATTATAACCATATGTTACTGAGATTATTCATATCAGATCTTGCAAACATTGAACAACAATAGAAAGGTAATCAAATTATTCTTATTTCTAAAGTATGTTGCATTAATCAATGTATGAAAATAAATATAAATCCACTGATTATTGATTGTCTATTTTGTTATTAATGCTTTCATTGAAGCTTTTTATTATTTACAGACTTATTTGATGTTCATATTCTCAGAAATACTGGGCGCAAAGTTGAAGATCCCGATATGTTAGAGAGAATTCGACTTACCATCATTAACAATCTGTTAAAATTTCATCCTGTAAGTTTGTCTGATAGATTCTTGCCTGTAGATTTTTTTTTATATGATTACTTTTACATACAAAAAGCTTCGTTGTAATCAACAATTTCTTACAAACACAACTTTTCCTAGTTACTTTTTCCCAATATACATTTTAGTTTGTTCTTAATTTTTAGTTTTTCTTTACTCACAAATATTATATAATTTTTGTAGGAGTCAAGTGAACTACTAGCGATGGGTGAAGTATTTGGCATAAAGTCTCCGAAGAAGAAGGTGAATAGTACTCTTCAAGTTTTTGTTTCTTGAATAAAATAAACATTGCTTATTTAATCAAGACCTCTGCTTTGTTGTTGTTATTATTATATTTTTTTTACTTTTTTTGAGGAAGGATGCAAATATTTATTAACCATTTCCTAATTTATTTGATAGTCCAAAGTTTTGTGTGCCTGGGCGAATGTCAAGGCCTAAAAAAAAACTGACATCATATATGATTGATTCATGCATCCATGTTGGCATTTAATTTCCCAGTAGATGGCTTTGCCAATCTTATGCTAATACTTCTATAAATAAATAGAATGTTGTTGTCGCTTTATTTTCAGGTGGTGGATACTTCTTTTTTCACTCTTTCTTTTTTTATTATTCAATGGTTTTAATTAAAACTTTTGGGAGCTACCTCCTGATTTTGACATGCTAGAGATCAAACATCATTATTCTGAATGCAGACCAATTATACTCATTCCTGTATTTTGTGTATCTCTTTCTATTTGAAAATTTGAGAGTGCCTGCACTGGAAAACCATTTAGGTTTCTCTTCTGAAATCTTGTCAAAGAGATTACGTGATGACCTTTTTTTAGACTTCTTGAGATTATTAATATTAAATGATAAAGATTCATTCTTCACTTTTCAGATTCCATTTTCACTATGGCTTTCTTTATATAATTTTCCATGTCTAATTATTGCCTGCATTATTGCTGGCCGCGACTAAGTGGGGCTGCTTAATTGATGTACTGGAAAGTTCAAGTTATACATGCCACACTTCTGGTGCATATTATCATGCTGTATGTAGATTGGATTACCAAAAGACGCTTGGTTCTTTTTATATAGAATAAGGGTTTTGTTTGCATTTGATGGGATTATAATAGCTTTTATTACTCAGGTCTTCATTAATAACTTGAAGGAAAATATTAAATGTTTGTAATTTTTTATTAGTTTCTATTCTCATTGCCTAACAAGTGTCCTTGCTACATATTCACAAAACCCTAAGAAAGGTCGGTTATACCAGATTCTGATGGTGGCAAGTAAACAATTCAGTGAAATGATTTATGGGTCCGATGCATGGTCTCAGTCTTGCTAATTTCAACTTTCTTTTTCTGTTTTATGCAGTCTAATGAGGATATCAAAACTCATATACAAGTTAAGGAAGATGGGCCCAAGAGGAGGTTTGCATCTTACAACGTGTGAAATAATATTAGCATAATAAACAACCAAATATGAAATAGGTGCCTGGGGTCATCTAATTCTTTTTAATTAAATATTTATCAGCTTGCTGTGTATAGAGACGGCAGATAAGCCTGGATTGCTTGTTGAAATCATCAGAGTCATCGCAGATGTGAACATTGATGTTGAATCGGCTGAGATTGATACAGAAGTATCTTCCTCTTTGTCTCTGTCGCCTTCTGTTTGCCCCATTTACCCTTAAGTAACTTTACCCCCCTTTTCTCTCAGGGTTTGGTTGCTAAGGATAAATTTCATGTCAGTTACGGTGGGGCTGCATTGAACAGTTCGATGTCTCAGGTAACCCTTTGTGTTAAAAGTAGTGAAAACACAATTTAAAATCTTGATGCCTTTTCTTTTATCCAACACCATGTCATTCCCCAGAATTTAATTGCATAAGAACAAACTCATTTTTGTGATTTTGAATGAGCAGGTTTTGGTGAACTGTCTTCGTTACTACCTGCGGACGCCAGACACAGATATTGATAGTTACTGAAGGAACCACCTTTACCTGTAAAACAAGCCACTGTAACTGTTCTTATACTAAATTAGCCGTGAGCTCGTGATCACGTGAGAGAGTCATGTGGCAGTTTTACTGCTACCACATCATGGAACGGGTACGTGTTGCTGTTGTTGCCTATGGAACCAATGAATGAATACCTGTAACTATAATTATGGAACGAATACATGTTCTGTTGCCTATGGTTTGGGATCTATGGATACCTGGAACTTACTCATCATCCGTTAAATCAGACATGAAAGCTAAAAAAAAAACGGAACATGAATTTTGCCTCATTTGTTTGTTGCTTTCTACGATTCTTATAATTTTATTTTTGTAGTAAAACACAAACATAGCATTAGCAGAATTGGAGAATTTAGGGTCTCTTTGAATACTATTTTCAAAAAGAGTAAATAGCACTTGCAAAAAGGAAATACATAAAAAATCATCGTTAAACACCATCTTGTAACCATCCCTCGCTCAACATTTTGTCATTTAAAGAACACGTCATTGCAAATGATAAAAGAGACTAACTTCACAAAATCCTACGAACCTAGAACGAGACCAGGTTCTGTTATCGTATGTTTTGTTTAGCCAAGACTTGTGTGCTTTCACTGATCACTGTCTTATAGTTGAGATATTGTCTTCTTTCGTTTTTATAGGCTGACATGTTGTGCTAATCGTGCTTTTGTGTATAGAGTTTTCCTAATTAACTTTTAAGTATACTCGGAATAACCGTAATGTCGCGAATAATTTGTCGCATAGTAGAGTTTAATTTAAGTAATATATTTGTACTAGAGTTTAATTTCTTATCCTATCCGACAAAGCATTGGAAACTATTAAGTACGAAAACAATGATGTTTAAGTTGACTAAAATCCTAAACACAAATAATAAATTATAACAGTAAAATTAATTTTTTAAAATAATTATGTTGAAAATGGACCACTTACACCAACACTGTCTTTGGTTTCACAAAGTGCTCAATTTAAACCTGCTCTTGCTTGCTTTTCTTTGGAGATTGGGATTCAACGTCGTCGATAGCGCCCTTAGGTTTCACAAATCCATCTTCTTCACGGTAGTGTTCCTCCTTTATCAGTGAAACATACTCCACCTTTTCACCATATATTCTAACAATGACCCAGTAGAAAGACATTGCGAAAACGGTGATTCCAATCAACAAGAAGCTGAATTGAAGGTTCACCAAGGAGATAGCACGATGAAGAGACTCATCGTCACTGCATCTCACCAAATATTCACCAGATTCTTCAAGGTGCATGAAGCAACCTTTGGCTTGAAATCCTGGTGTCCAGAGCAAGAACCCCATGATCATAAGCCACACGCCTTGGAAGAAAATGCTCACAGAGCGTACAAAGCAGACCAAGAAGCTTCTGGGCCTGCCAATTCCCATGAGGGTTGTAGCCAAAGAAATAAGGATCAAAAGTTGCAACAAGAGGTGGTATTGGCCTTCTGGTCCCATGTGATCTCTGGAGTGAAGGTGGATAAGAAGAAATTGTTGTGTAAAGGCTATGGCTGCCAGCAAATGAGTAAGCTCATTTTGAGCTTTGCTGCATTTTCTATCAAGAACTATGGCAAAGATGGCATAGACCAAGAAAGACATGGCCATGGAGGAGTGTTCAAAGTTGTGGAGATGGGTGGAGGGAATGGTTCCATCAGGGTCAAATGGTTGGTGATGAATGGGAGCAATGAAGAGCTCCATGGCAATGAAGATGGTGCAGCTTGCCATGACGAAGTGGAGCTCCAAGTATCTGGATATTGTGGTGGGAAACCATAGGGTTGATGTGTAGGACTTGGAACTGAGGGCATGGAGCTTGACGTGGTTGAAGAAGTGCCATAAACCAATTACAGAGAAGCCAAACCCCAAAAGTTGATGCCCCTCTAACATAGTGCCTCTCAGGCCAACACAAGAAAGAAAGGTAATAATTTACTAGTTAAACTCAACACCAAAAAAAGACAACAAAATTCCAACACAGTAAAGAAACACTAACACAACTGTTTTATGTTCCAAAGGGCTCACCAAATGAGAGGATCTTTTATAGAGCTGTTATTTTGGAGTGGATGATGAAGTTAGCTATGATGAGTATGTGAAGGCCAGGAAGTTCCTTTCACAAGGGAAAAAAGTTGGTGCACTTGCTGCGTCTGTCATAAGGCAAAGCTTTTGGAATTTTACGCCAAGAAAGAAGAGGCTGAAACAACCCAAGTTGGTTTGTTAAGCTGCTTTTCCATTAAGGAAATTTCACACTAACAGCCACATGCTGTTACAATTAATAGAATTGTACCACTCTCCAACTATAGACAAAACGTAACTCCAATCTATTGCCTGTTAGAGATGCCAATATCGATTTATGATTCAAACGGTAAAATACAGGTTCAATTTTTATTTTAATAAATTATTGAAAAATAATGCTTTGATAACCTTGAGAGTTGTATATGAGGTCCAGACACTGGCGTATCCGTGTCGGACACACGTATCGATGTCGATACTCGTATGACACTAGTAGGATACTTATTGGTAAAGTGTTCAATTCAAAAAATATTTGTTGGATTTTTGAAAATTCTAACACGGTTCTAACACAATTTTAAAATGTATAAATACAATAATTTTTATTATGATTATAAAAATAAGGAACAAATTCTTTTGAATCAGTCATGAAATATATATTTCTACTCCCAAAAGAATCTGAAACATACTTTTGCACATAAATATTTATTTTCAATTTATATAATTCAAAATTATATAATATATAGATCCGTGTCCCCGTATCCTACATTTTAGAGTTATATGTATCTCTGTGTATGTACCTGTGTCGTGTCAGTGTCCGTATTCGTATGTGTTACATATCTAGAGGTGATGAATTTATATATAAATATATATAATAAAATGCAAATTTATAATTAAATATTATAAAAAATATTAAAATAATAGTATTGGGTTGTAACGTGATTGTATAAAAAATTGGATTGTCAATGTATCATTATCCTAAATTATTATCTTTTACATTGAAATTTAATTAATATAATTTTTATAATAGTTACTGCATTAAAGATTTCTAGTTGATTTTGGAGGGAAGATATATTTACAAAAACTCAACAAAATATATCTTGTTAAATAACTTCTTTCGGAGTTTATATTGTTTTATTGAAACTTTCCAACAAATCCATCAATTCATTAAATAACATTTAACGACTTCTTTACGACACTGTTACATAGATTTATTATGACACTATTTGCGTAAATGTTTAGTTTATCTTATATCTTATATATGTGGTTATTATGATAAATATCACATGATTTTGTAGTTAAATCACTACAAATTTACATTTTTTAACAAGAAGATATTCTCTTTTCGAAAAATTAAGCTCGTTTATATGTGACGATGATTATATTTTCACAAATTTGGAGTTTAACACAGAAAATGAGTTCATGTCAGCATGAACAACTTGTCTTAACCAGGTAGAAAATTGGTGAGGAAATGCTTAAAAATTAATTTTAATTAGATTGAAAAAGATTTATTACTTGAATAAGGCTAAACGTTTCACATTGAATTATTATATATTTGTACAATCTTACGTGTAAGAATCTTTAGAAACGAAGTGGCAACATTCATATTTGTATCATTGAGCTTTATTACAATACAACTTAATACTTTTTTTTTCTTCTTTCACCTTAATATATGTGCAGTAGAAGATTCTCTGCATTTTCTTTTAAGATAGAAATTGAAACGTTTTGTAAGAGTGAAGCACTTTGAGAAATTTCTTAGAAGTTTCGCAAGTTTGTAGTAGAGTATGCCCATTTGACTCTTATCTTCACAATTTTCTTAAATGTGGGCAAGAATATAATATCAAATTAGGCAAAAACTCTTTTTATATAACTTATTTTAGAGATTTACTGCTGTACATTTTATCTATAAAAAGTGGTGAAAAAAATAACACAAGTTGTATAATGATGTAAAAAATACCATATATCACATCAATGTTATAAATGTCTCTTGTTGACCATAAAATATACATGATCATATTGATTTATGTCACAACCTATAAAAATATCATTTCATCAACTCAAGATAAACAAGAATAAAATATAAATTTGAGTCTCACGCTCAATAAAAAAAAATGAACATTACATAAAAAAAAAATCTACAAAATCATTGTTTTAAAGTTTTATATTAAAAATAGGATTATAATTCTTTATATGAATTAACACATGACTCACTAGTTTCTATTAGATAAAATATTACCAACATTATACATTAATTTCTATTAGATAAAATATTAGGCAATAAAAGATATATATTCGTATTAGCAAAAGTAATTAATGAGTTAAGGGTTGGACGTGAATATAGAATTCATTCATCATGGTTTTGCCAAATTTTCTCAATGCTTGGAAAATGAACAAAATAGATGAGAAGGTAAGGTACTTCATTCTTGTTGCTGTAGATTTTTTTTTATCAGAAAAAAAAAAAAATCAACAACTTCTCACATTTTTCCTTACAGCTGGTTAACAAGCCTACAAGACTAAAAGAAATACAACAAACTAACACCACAAACCCAATCTATTTAAACAGAACAACCTGAAAGTTCCTAATTACTAATTACTTAATAAAAAAACATATCAACCATAGGATTAAGACACCAATCAGAATAAAAAAATCAAACTGAAACAATTTAGAAGTAACCAAGAACACAAATTTAATTACACCAAAGAGAAAAGTTCAGAAAGATCAATCACTCTGCATTTAAAAATGTAGTTGTTATGTTTTCAAATTTCACCAACAATTGCAACCATTATTGATGAATGAAATTTTCTTCCTTAGATAGGAAAAGAAACAAACGTGACATTAACTCTTATTTTTATGGTGTTAGAACTCAATTGTGTGAAATATTACCACAGTAATTCCTAATATATTTTAAAAACAATTAATTAAGGTCACATGGTGGTGCGCGTGAGTTTTTGTTTCCAAGTTTCCATCTCTATAATTGGGACGCAGGAAAAATGAACATGTTTTGGGTCCTAAATTTCGAGTCCTGAACAGTACATAGACTTCCCTACGAAATCGAAAGTGGGGAAGAGAATGGACAATAGTCTAACAACGTCTTTGAAAGGAGTGAAGAGGGGGAATCTTCGTCTGGCTCTGCCAAACTCATAAAAGTTTGAAGAAAAAGGATTATTTCGATTGTGCATTTATGCTACTTTGCGTATTGGATGCGTGCAGTGCTATGTCCTTTACACAGAATCCACATGTAACTATAATTGCGTATTATAGTTGCACCAATGCTTCTTGCTCGCTTGCTTATACACATGATTTCACTCGAACAAATGCACATCACAAGGGACAAGCTACATTCTATGGTTCAAATCAATAGAAAACAAAGGAAACACAACTCTAGAATACAGACATATAATTATATAATTATAAAACACAAGCTCAGTTTATACCATACCAAGCCTCTTCCAATTCCTTACGTACCAAATGTAATCAATTCCTGACATTCACTAATTGCATCATTACTACCTTAACCATCACAAATCACATCCAAACTACACAACCACTGAAAACGAGACTAAACACCACAACATCACCGGAAAAATAGTAGGACTTCCACCTAAACCCTAAACCTGTTTTACCTCTCATTTGCATAAGAAATCATGCAAGCCACATTTTATTTGAGGAATGTTAACAAAACACTTAACAATACATACTATTGGTCACAATTATTCAAAACTCTGGTTTAATTGATTTCAGTTAATGTTAAAGAATATATGTAAAAAATGTATTGCTTTTCTCGATTTTTTAAGATGAATTTTTCAATTTTTGTACTAGTTTGGGATTCGCATTCGCCCCAGCATTCGCAACCCTATAACTATTTTCAACTTTCCTCTACATAGCTTTTGCTAGTGGAAAACGTGAAAGACTTTCAAACCCTCATTCAACGAGGGATGAAACCGCCAGTGCCTGGAATGTGAGTGAATTCGGGACTCAGTGAAACACACCAGGACTCTCCTTTATATATGCTGTTTAATTAGCATTGTTACAAAGTGCTTTTCCAACGTTAATGTCAAGGGATGGACAAGTCAGCATCTAAGTCTAACTTGAATGACGCAAGCAAATTTCAGTACGGAGAGAATTGATTACAATACCTGCAAAATAAATTAGGACCAAAATTGCACAATTGAAGTGTAAGAACATACATTTTTTTTATAAATTTTTTCATGATAGACATCATTATAGGCTAAGCTAGGCTAACACCTTAAGTAACCACAATCATTCGACATCACATGAAAAAATATGAGGGGAAAGACAACGTTGCGCATGATTAAAGGAGATTAAGAGTACAAGTTAGAAATTTCCAGAACAGCTCAGAGCCATGATTACTAATTAGTCATTATCACAATACGGACGGAATGATCAACTACACGTTAGTAATGGTCAATTAGGCACGATAACTCTGAAAGTATGAATCGTGTGGGATCTACAATTAGTAGACAAAAGACAGACATAAAAACAACTCAGAAACCCAATCTTAACCTTTAATTTCTTTCCTCTTCAGCTCCATTGCTTAATAGTTAATTTACTAAATGCATAACGCCATTGAGGACACGAGTGTGACTGAAAATTAACCAATGCACATGAAAATTTCATATCACCTATTCCAAGTTACATTATACAACAGCAAACCTGGTATGGGATCAACAAGAATTAAAACCCGGATGACTCAACTAATGAGGAATATGATGCATTTTCGTCCAAGTTTGTAGGCTTCTTACTGCCGGTTTTCTTTGATGTTCCATCACTATTACTGCCAAGAGGTCCCACCTCCAGACCAAAAATCTCGTACAATTTTAATCTTTGGTGTTTAGCTAAATCCACATCGCCATCCCAGCAAGTCTCAGAAATAATTTCAAGAGCTATATCAATCTCATCTTCAGCCACAAGATTCCCATTTTCCAAGAGGACAAGGTACAGCTGTTCAGCTGAAGCTTTTCGAATCTGATTAACATCCACAAAGAAATAAAGTAAAATATGAGAAGCCACAAAGCAAGCAACATAAGTAACGTGACCCGCTTATTCAAAGCTTAAAAAGAAGTAATTACTCTTTCATCTTTCATGAAAAACACAAACACTTTATTTTAAAAAAAGAAACCCATCATAACTTTTAAATATATGTAGTTAATTTTTTTTATATAAAACAAGCACAAACAAACAATCTCTTAATTGTGAAAAAAAAACTATCTGCTTTGCATGGGATTGCAGTTAGGCGAAAACAATATGCCAAGTCGTGAATCTCATACTAGTGAATATCAGGGAATCACCTTAGGGTAACGATGACCAAGAAAATCAAGAAGTTGAGAAAAGGCCTTCATATTGATCGGTTCCTGAACTGAAGCTATATAACCAAGTATGGCAATACCAGCATACAACTTAGAGAAGTCCTTTGATCCCTTCAATTCAATTGACAGACAATCCAAAACAGCAGCACAAAAAGTTGCAGAGTGAGCCTGAAAATGCAAATTATTTATCAACATGTTCTCAGCAAGCATATGAAAAATAAGTACCAATAAATGGAAATTATAAAAACAAAAAACATCCCATATCTCATTTTCATAAATTAAAAATATGCACTATGATCAGTTTTCACTCTATTGTAATCGGATTATTTTCTTATCTTATTCTGTGCAATTCTTAATCCCATTTTAGCTCACATGATTCTGTGTTATTAAATTATTTTGCCACGTAATTCTCTCAGTTGTTTAAGCACTGCTACCTATAATATATCATACTTGTTTGTTAGAAATATAAGAAATATCTAATTATATTTTCTTAGAATATTTTAGAGTATCTTAGATTATCTCTTTAAGATTTCTTCTTTTATATTTGATTTATTTCCTTATTCAATTAGAATCTTTATAAATAGGAATATCTGATTAGAATCAGACTTATTAGAATATAGTTTACAAGCATATCATATTATGTATTTATTGTCATCAGCTTATATGAAATGGACTTTGTTGTGCAGTCCATATACACAGTTTTCAGCATCTCTTTTTCTCCCTTTCAACAATGCCATAACTCTCTACATAAAAAAATTACAATTATCCAATCAATGTCCAAGTTACTAAAATTTTAGATATTTTCCTGTCATGATAAAGAAAAGAGCATCAACTTTTGTAAAGCTTGCCACCACTATATACGAAAGTATAACCATCATATTATTTCACAAACAACAATGGAGGATGCACAGATAACCTTAATATGTGGTGGCTGAGTTATGTATTTTTTTTTAGAGGCATTGTTTCCCGACATTTCAACATTATGCCAACTGTTAGATATAATTAGATATTATTTGATATTATGAGATATTATAGATATTGTTAGATATCTCATATTTATGTAATGGGCTTAGCCCATATGTTTCTTTTTCCTATATAAACATAACCCTATGTGTTCAATATACACAAGGGATTTACCCTATTCTTTCTTTTCCTTTAATATGGTATCAGAGCATAAGGTTAGAGTTTAGGGTTTAGGGTTCAATTTTTATTGGTGAATCCACTATTCACTAGAATTTTTCAGCCACCACCCCCACTGTCTCGCCGTACCCGCCTCCGGACCTTCGCCGGACCTTCACCGGAACTTCGTCGGAGCCGCCGCCGGAATCGCTGTCGGAGCCTTCATCTTTGTTGCTCCCGCCAATTAACCGGTGACTGGATTTGTCCTTATCTTTTATGGCTTCTTCCGCTTCCGCTGCCACTATGGCTTCTTCTTCAGTCATTATGCCAGATTCATCTATTTATACTAATTACGTCAATGTTCATCTTTCCATTGACAAATTGGATGGAACCAATTATGACACTTGGGCATCAGATATTAAATTATGGCTTAAGAGTCAAGGTTATGTTGATCATCTTACTCATCCTACTCTTGCTGAAAATGAGGTTGTTCGTTGGTCGAAAATTGATGCTCAATTATGCATTGTTATCAAATCGACCATTCACTCATCTTTAAAACAAATTTTTCGTACCTATGAAACATGTTCAGAAGTTTGGGAACAAGCAAAATTATTATACACCAATGATACTCAACGTCTTTATGGTGTGTGTCAAAATCTTCTCACAATTGTTGCTCCCAAACGTCTTGATGGTACAATGGCAGAATATCTAGGTAAACTTCATGCTCTTCTTCATGATTTTAATGAGTTATTACCTCCTGCCTCTACTCCTTCTCAAGAACTAGAACAAAGATCCAAGTTCTTCATGTTATTGGGTTTACATGGTCTTCCTGATGATTATTCTCACGTTCGTGATCAAATTTTGGGATCTCCTATTGTGCCCAATTTTACTTCCACTTGTTCTACCCTTTTGCGCGTGCCAGGTAAACACACCGCTGATATAACGTCTCATGTTGATGACTCTTCTGCTTTAGTATCTCAGCATAATGATCGTACTCGCCCTCACAAGCCGGGCAAAGGGTGTCACAAGTGTGACCATTGTGGCAAACTTGGCCACAAAATTGACAGATGTTATGCCTTACATGGTCGTCCTCCTAGATCTGTTGCGGTTGCTCAAATTGCCCCTGTGCAACCTTCTACCATGGACCATACTTCAATTGATACCCCAAGCCAGCCTGCTATTTTCAATGAATTTCTTAAATGGTATGAGGATCGTCAGAACCCTAGTTCCACGGCTTCTGTTGCACATTCAGGTACATCTTTTGTTGGCCTCACTCACTCCACTTCCCATGGCCCTTGGGTTCTAGATTCAGGTGCCACTGATCACATTACCGGTAATAAATCTTTTTTCTCTTCCCTATCTACTACGGGTTATTTACCTTCAGTTACCATGGCCAATGGATATAGGGTACCATCACATGGTGTTGGTACTATTAATCTTTTTTCATCTTTATCTATTGATAATGTTCTTTATGTCCCTGGGTCTCCATTTAACTTATTATCCATTAGTCGTCTCACTCGTTCCCTTGACTGTGTTATTTCTTTTACCAAAGATTCTGTTACTTTACAGGACCGGAGTTCGGGACGGATGATTGGCATCGGATGTGAGTCTCATGGACTTTATCAACTACAGATCTCTGCACATGTTGGCACAATTATGGATTCTCCATCTCTCATTCATGCTCGGTTGGGTCATCCTAGTCTTGCCAAGATGCAACAGCTTGTTCCAAGTTTGTCTAATGTGTCTACTTTATCGTGTGAGTCGTGTCAGTTAGGGAAACACATTCGTAGTTCTTTTCCTCGTAGTGTCTCACAACGTGCTTCATCTCCTTTTGCCTTAGTTCACTCTGACATTTGGGGACCAAGTCGTATTAAGTCTAATTTAGGATTTCAGTATTTTGTTACTTTTATTGATGATTATTCAAGATGTACTTGGGTATTTTTAATGAAAAACCGTTCTGAGTTGTTTTCTATATTTCAAATATTTTACAATGAAATTAAAAATCAATTTGGAATTTCCATCCGAATTTTGCGCAGAATATTCCTCTTGTGCCTAGTGCACCTAACAATTCACCACCGCCGCCAACTCTTCAGGTGTATAGTCGTCGTCAATCGTCTCATCGTCCATCAGCAGACTCTATTCTGGTGCCAACACCTCATCCCCCTCCGGCTCCTATAGTTGAACCTCCGACTGTTGAACCTGATCTTCCTATTGCTATCCGTAAAGGTATACGTTCTACTCGTAATCCCTCTCCACATTATACTGCTTTGAGGTATATCTCAACCCTTTTATACCTGCCTTTCGTCTATTTCTTCTGTATCCATTCCAAAATCTGTAGGTGATGCCTTAGCCCATCCTGGTTGGCGCCAGGCCATGCTTGATGAAATTAATGCGCTTCAGAATAATGGAACTTGGGAACTTGTTCCTTTACCATCTAGGAAATTTGTTGTTGGTTGCAGGTGGATTTTTGCTATCAAAGTTGGTCCTGATGGTACTATTGATCGTCTCAAAGCTCGTCTTGTGGCTAAGGGTTATACCCAAATTTTTGGTTTAGACTATGGTGATACTTTTTCTCCAGTAGCAAAGATGGCCTCTGTTCGCTTATTCATAGCTATGGCTGCTCTTCAACAATGGCCTCTTTATCAACTGGATGTTAAAAATGCTTTTCTTAATGGGGATTTGCAGGAAGAAATTTATATGGAGCAACCTCCCGGTTTTGTTGCTCAGGGGGAGTCTTCTGGATTGGTATGTCGTCTTCGCAAATCCTTATATGGCCTCAAGCAGTCTCCTAGGGCTTGGTTTGGAAAATTTAGCAATGTTGTTCAACAATTTGGTATGACTCGCAGTGAAGGCGATCATTCAGCTTTTTATCGTCACTCGAGTGCTGGGTGTATCTATCTTGTAGTATATGTTGATGACATTGTTCTTACAGGCAGTGATCACCATGGCATCTCACAAGTCAAACAACACCTTTGTCAACACTTTCAGACCAAAGATCTTGGCAAACTCAGATATTTCTTGGGGATTGAGGTAGCACAATCCAATACTGGTATTGTTATCTCTCAAAGAAAATACGCATTAGATATTTTGGAGGAAATTGGGTTGATGAATTCGAAATCTGTTGATACTCCCATGGATCCCAACGTCAAGCTTCTACCCAATCAGGGGGAGCCTCTTTCAGATCCTGAGAAGTACAGGAGATTACTTGGAAGATTGAACTATCCCACTGTTACTCGTCCTGATATTTCCTTTGCAGTCAGTGTGGTGAGTCAATTTCTTAATTCTCCATGTGAAGATCATTGGAATGCAGTCATTCGTATAGTGAAGTACATTAAAGGCTCTCCTGGAAAAGGTTTGTTATATGGTCATAATAACCATACTAAAGTCGTTTGTTATTCAGATGCTGATTGGGCAGGATCTCCATCTGATAGAAGGTCAACTTCTGGTTATTGTGTCTCCATTGGTGATAACTTGATCTCTTGGAAGAGCAAGAAACAAAGTGTTGTGGCAAGATCTAGTGCAGAAGCAGAATATAGAGCTATGGCCTCGGCTACTTGTGAGCTTATTTGGCTTAAACAGTTACTTAAAGAATTGCAATTTGGAGAGGTTACTCAAATGACACTGATATGTGATAATCAGGCTGCTCTTCATATTAGCTCAAATCCAGTTTTTCATGAAAGGACAAAACATATTGAGATTGATTGTCATTTCATTCGAGAAAAGATTATATCAGGAGATATCAAGACTGAGTTTGTTAATTCAAATAATCAATTAGCAGATATTTTTACTAAACCCTTACGAGGACCTAGGATTGATTACATTTGTAACAAGCTGGGTACATATGATCTATATGCACCAGCTTGAGAGGGAGTGTTAGATATTATTAGATATAATTAGATATTATTTGATATTATGAGATATTATAGATATTGTTAGATATCTCATATTTATGTAATGGGCTTAGCCCATATGTTTCTTTTTCCTATATAAACATAACCCTATGTGTTCAATATACACAAGGGATTTACCCTATTCTTTCTTTTCCTTTAATACCAACCAAATTGGTTTTAGTGCACAAACAACCAACAAGTTTTACACATGTTAAATAAGAAAGTGATTGAGAGGTTAAATGAACAAATGAAGTAGCTATTTTGGGTGCATGATGAAGATTTAATGCATCTTAGAGATTTTGCAGAAAGTTACCTTCTCATATTAGCCATTATTCTTTTTTTTTTATAATTTTTTTCATTGTTTCAAACAAATATAAAGGATGACCACATAACCCACATATAAATATAAAGGAATACTTTATCAACAAACCAATCCAGAAATATATATAAAAGGAGTATTAGAGAACCTACTCACAAGAAATATGAAGAACAGAAAGGCAGACTAACCTCCATATTAAAGAATATTTTTTTGCTGAACAGGATCTCAATGGTCTGGAGTGCAGAATAAGTTCATCAGTATATTAGAGATCCATGGATAAACAGTGCAAATTGATTTTGTATAAATAAATTTGCATTTGATAACAGAGGAGGTAAACATGAGTATTATATATGAAACAAAAAGAAAATATCTGAACTTTTTTATGAAATAATTTTAGAATTCCGTTTAGGTAGGGTGCTAACTAGGATTCTCTATGCTGAAACATATAAATGGCTAGGAATTCTAATTGCTAAGAACAAAGATCCTTACAACCCATGGATCAGCCTTACCGAAGTGAATATAGTGAATTGTTGGGCCATTACGGGTAATCTTTATGCTATATCCTAGGGTACACCAAACCGTTCTTTTTCAGGAAGTCATTTGTGAAGTCTGAAATCTCTTGGTTTTGAGTGCAGTCAACAGTGTGCTTCACTAGTGTGTGAACATTGTACTGAGTTAGTTTTCTGTTTCCTCTGTTAGGTTATTTTTTTTCAGAATTAGTGATAAACAGTTTCTACTAGCAAAAACTAATACCCAGATAAGGAAAAGAAATACTGAATATGCTTCTTTATTGCCGAAAGAAAGTCAAGAATCATCCTAGAACCAAAGCATATGAATTTACTCCTAAAGAAACTTTCTCCCTTTTAAACTGGAATATGACCAGTAAACTGAAAATTAAAAAAAAAAAAACTCTCCATTTACACAGAAAAGGGTCTATTTATAGGAATTGCAATAAACCAGGTTACAGAAAAAATAAAAGAACTGACTAACAACCTGTTACAACTTTGACCCTTTCCTTTTCCTAAAATAAACCTACAGACCCTTTCCACCTATATATTTTTGCTTGCAGTCAGTCCTAACAACTTCTGTCCAGCCAGCTGACATGTGCCAACTGGCTGTAACTGTTTATTTTTCTCGTCGGGCAAACAGTTAGTTCAGTTCAGCCAGTTGGCTATGACTGTTTCTGTTCATTGTAGAGGAAGCTAATTAAAATGAAGATACAGAAACATTCCTTCCCTTCCAGGTTTTCTCTCTCCCACACCCTCTTCTATATATTTCTATGTGGAATTGATACTTAACTATCAGACTCCTTCTGTAAGAATAAAAGAAGCCATGTTCAACATAGAATTGACTGCTAGTCTTGCAATGCTATTATGCCTGTGGTTTCAACTTAGTCACATAATGGGCTGTTGATATTGGCTAGGAGACAGCACTTTGTTCACATTCAGAAATTTTGTTTTCTCCAAGAGAAAAAGTTATATAAATAGAATAAAATTGCTTGAAAATTCAATTTCACAAAGCAAGAATAATTAAGTATTGTTTAAGAAATTTAGTACCTTTAAAGTGGGTACAATAACTCTGTCACTTTTCTTGTATTGTTGGAGAACCCACAGGATGTCAACAGATAGCATGTAAACCCTAGATGTTCTTGTATTTGGATCTTCAGATCCAACCCCTTCTAGATACTCTAACAGGGCCAAGAGTGATGCCCTCTTCAAAGAATCTTGCAACCCACCAATAGATATAATCAAACCTGATAGCACATCTCTGCTATAACAACCAAATTGAAGTAACTGTATGAAGCGCGGGTAAGAATAGGAAGGAACCTGCAACAAAACAGCAGTCTTTCAACACAAAAATACTATGTAACCAACCTTGAACTGATGAAAGATCTACTTAAACTTACAGGCCACTGTGCATCTGCCTCCTTGGGAATGATTTCTTCTAACTTTTCTCGGAAAGGTATATAGGGAATATATATCATCTGGTTGTACAAAATTCTGTAGAGAACATTTGCTGCTGCTTCTCTCAGCTTATCCATCTTCTCCACAGCTTGCTTACAAATAGCTCCAACTAAATTGGTAGCAAGATTTTCATCAAATAAAGAAAGTTCTTGCTTGCTCTTAAGCATGCCAGCAGTCAAAGGTGCAGTAGCTTCAATTTCATTTGCAACTGATCTTTCAGACAAACAAATCGACTTGTCTATCTTGCAGAGCATGTATGTACATTTTTCCAAGCCATCTAATGCAGCCTCACGAACCCAAGAGCCTACATCACCTCTATTATCAACAGAATAATCATCAAGAGCTTTAAATAAACTGGTCATCACCTCATTCTTTATCAGTCTAAATAGGGAAAAATCATCCTCGACAAAAGAGGTAGCAGTATCTTCTCTTCCATCAATTAATGTTTTACACACTAATGTGAGCCCTTTGACAGCATTTACTCGTGCTTCAGCATCTCTGTCTTCAGGGTTTTGCTGCACATGGTAAAACATTGTTTAACACAATCATTGAACCTAAGATAGTATAATATATAGCATTTGCAAAATGAAGCACCTCAATTTTACAGGAGCCACAAAGCTTCAAAAGCACATTTCTCCATTGACTGGCTAATAATTTATATGGCAAAACCCCTAATGCCAAAGCAGATCCTCTCCTTACAGCTACATTTGGATCAGTTAACATACTGAGGTACTTTGCTGTCACATCATTTGTACCTTTATTATCTGAAGCATGCACGTATGAACAGATGTAGTGTTTCAGACCTTTAACAGCTGCATTCTGAACATCAAATGCTGATATTACTCGCCAAAATATAATGCCCAACTAGCATAAGCTGACAATATTAAACAAAAGTTAAAATGGTAGCACAAATTGCTTGTATCCAAGGGATAGAACCTGTATCTGAGAATTAGGATGTCTCAAATTCTCGTTGAGAGTATCAAGTAGGCTTCTCTTTGTCTTCTCTGATAACACTACTTTAGATATGGAGATGCACTCAATAAATCGAGAAACAGCAGCACGCATTATCTCTCCTCCCTTTCCACGATAAAGACGTGCTTTCTCAATAGCAGGAACAACACCAGAAAGACTTTTCTGTTTATCTGACAATGACAATTCAAAAAATGTGACAGTTGGCATCATAAATATTTTGAAACTAATCACCTTCATTAAAAGAAAGGTTTAACCATATGACCAATAGTTGGCAATAAAAACTTATCCAAATCTTACTATATATCTATCCTCACCCACAACCCACATATCTAATCCCTCAGTCAAAGACTTTTATACTCAAATAGTTCTGGCTATTTTGTTTGAAATAATTGATCCTTCAATCTCATACAAGAAAAAAGAGAAAATAAAATTACTCAAGTCGTTTGAGTAATAAATTGTGTGATTTGGTAGTCATATAATAACTTAAAAGTCAGATGGAAAATCGGCACATTTACAAATGAGAATATAAAGAGAGAAAAGAGGAAGAGTGTCTGATATTTTAGTCGTTATCTGAATAGTTAAGTCTCTAAAGACTAAGGCTTCAAGTGTTTATCTAATTTGAAAATCATCCCTTCAATTTCTAAAAGCAAGTTTAAATTGTGGACCAAACATATGAATGTGTATAGCCAAAAATATATTAACATAAGGAAGATAACAATTCAATAACAACAGCCCCCATTACTATTTTGGTTCTCTGGCTTTGATAGAAGAAAACTCTTTTACTTCCATTACTAACAGGCAGTAACAAAATCAAAAGTCACAAGAAAGTATCAACCTGAGGGAAGAGCAAAATTGTTTTGGTGTAAAGCTAAAACAAGTTCTCCTGTTGCCAACGTAGCACCATGGCGCATGCATAAATCTGATGAAAGAGTACAAGGAATTAACTTTTCCAAGACAGTGCTTGCAAAATACTGAGGATCATATTTTACAAGAAATGAAAGGGCCTCTGCAGCAAGTTCTCGCAAGCTTTTATCCTGAAGGTGTAATTTCCAAATAACTTCTCTCAAAATAAATTAAGTAACAGGAAGCAACAAATAAATTGTTGGTAAATGCCAAAATATGACAAATTTATGCCAATAAATATACAGAGACAAGGAATAAGAAATAAGAAATTAAATATAATTGAAATTTAAGGCTAGACCGTCCTCTTAACTCTTAGTCATACCAATGGAATAGCAAATATGTGCATAAGGCATGACTCCTTTTCATCCTTTGAATTTTTTTTAAAATAAGTTTAAGGAAAAATAAAACTACAAGAAAAATCCTAATGTATACTGCTGAATAGAAAAAAATTCGTCAAACATCATAATATTGACCAAAAAACATACATACAATGAAAATACCTATGTCATATCTCTTCTATTAGCGATTTCCCTAACAAAATTTTATTCGATTCAGCATCCAGAAATCAAGCTAGAGTGATATATGGCCTTCAATTAGAAAGTAAACCAAAAATCCATATTGCAATTGCAATTGCAATTAGGGTCAACACAGGAGCAGAAGAATTAGCAGCTAAGGGAGTGAGAGAGAAACATGTGATCAGAACATACCCAGTGACAAATTTTTCTGTCCAGCAGGTCATCCACAAATGGAAAAAGATATCCTTCATACTGAGCAATGGAAACAGCAACATGAAGATAAGAATTTACTCGTGAAGAAAGTGAAAAATAGTCAGCAGTATTCACTATGTCAATTCCGTGTGGATAATTCCCTTGTCTTCCAACATTCTCTTGAAAAGCAGCTGCCGCCGCTCTTCTGCAGTTAACCTAAGTATCACAGGTTAGTTAGCCATTCTTTTCACATGATATGAATATTCTAAAACAAATGTCAAGAGAAGGGCGTAAAAGGATATAAGGACCTCACGGTCGTAGCATGCCACTGTTAGGAGGTGTGGGGCAAACTCTTCTAAGATGTGCCTCATATCTGTATGATAATATGCACGTCCAAACGCCCAACATACATATGCAGCAGCATCACGTACATGAGAACCAACACTGTGTGGACCTCTACGAACATCATAATGTAGTGCCTAATAAACAAGACTTATACTTAATACCACTGCTATATAGTAATGTATCTCTCAAATAAGGGCTCAAACTTGAGTTTTTATTCAGAAATAAAACTAAAATGAAAAGTTTGGAACAGAGGCAAGAAAATTGTATTGCTAAGGAAGGATGCCTTAAGCTTCATAGGCATTATATAATATAAAATAAGACTAATGAACATTTAAGTAAGGGAACAATTGCCTTTTTTTATTTCCAAGGTCAAGTCCTTTTTTATCTTCTCCCTTTCCTCTACAGCCTATCCCTCATTTTTCTCAATCATAAACATCTGTTGAACACGTGCCTATAAAAGTTGGTTCAATTATACAGTTTATTTCCTATTTAGGGATTTCTTTAAGCTGTTTATGTTCTAAATGTTACATTGTTATGGCTCTGTTTTTTAATTTCAAGTAATGTTGTTATGCTCATAAAATAAGGGATTGTAATCTGATGTGGATTATGTTCTTTGTTTAGAGCCTTTTAATAAAATATTTGTTACTACCCCACTCTATGTTACTCATTTTTTTCTCTGCTTTTATAAATAAAATACTACAACATCAGAAACCCACTCTTTAAGCTGCAGATATGATAAAATATCCTCTAATGTACTACAGGATGACAAGGTTATCTGTAAGGTTCTCTGTTCTAGTTTCATGTTTAGGTAGCACATGAATAAAGTACTTCAAAGTTCATACAGCTAAACAGTTGTAAACAGCCAAGATAGTTTGTAGTCACAAATCTATGCATACAATCTATCCATTATTAACCACCTTCACAATAACAGGAACAACTTTTGGAAGACTAGCAGGTAAGAGCAAGCCTCTACGAGCAAGTTCAGCTAAAGCTAAGCAACCTCCATGCCATGAACCATCACCCTGAAACAAGTGTTACATGTGAGCTATAAGTTATAACACTGGTACCAGACAACTAAATAGTTAACACAGTAAACCTCTCATACAGTAACTACATATATGTAAACCTAGGTCAATGAAAATTTAACTAGTAAATTCCAGTTCTAAAGAAGATAAACAAACATAAGCTTAGTATCACACCTCGCCGGGTGAAAACAGCTCCAAAACAGACAATAAAACCTCTTGAGAAAGAGATGATGTCAGATGTGAACTTATGCGCCCAATACCTTTTGCTGAAGACCAGCGGACAACAGTATCCTACAATCCAATGCCAACATAATGTGTTCAGTGAATGATGAAAGCACTTGGAGAGAGAATAGGATGAAGAAAACATGATCAGCATAATTAGTTAGCACTTTGTGAATTCTTGTGATGCTTAAACAAGAGTATATATTGCTAATGGCATTTCCTTTTTATCACTAAAATTGACAATTCACTTATTTTCACTTTACTTGCTGATATTTTCAACATGAAGGGAAAAAAGGCATGACACGTACACCAGTTAAGTATAGTCCACATCAATTTTCAGACAGAAGTCCTTAAATGAAATAAGCTAAAAGCTTAAGCTGTTATGCAATATATCAATTGTGGTTGCTACAGTCTCCAATTCTAGTACTATGTCATGTGAAAGCTATGGACGAAGTACATGCTCAGAACTATTTGTAATTGTAAAGTGTTATTGATAGAGCTCTAGTACTATATAAAAGAACCAGTCATCCTAAGAGATTATACAGTTGAGCAACGGCCCTAGAATTATTTTGATAGAGCAATGCTGTTTACTCTACAACTAATATTATAGTATACAACGCCAATCACACTACATGTTTCAGGATCTATGGAAACCAGTATAAATACAGTAGCCAGCAGTGATACAAAGCACTACAATTCAGCAAAAATCCAGGAGCAGTGTTTTAAGTCATTTGAATAGACTCTCTATTTTCATAACTCAAACACAGACAACTGACTAATATCAAATAATGTTAGAGCTCTTTCATATTCAACAGCATTCATCCAATCTATTTGTAAGATCAGTGACATCATAAAATATGTATAATATTACAATAATTACACATCTCATACAAATTCATATAAGACATCAACAATCTTGGTTTTAGCAATTTTTGAAATAAAAATTTCATGATTAATGAATAATGACAGATACACAACATCAACCGAGTTATTACAACTTTCAGTACCTTCAATGGTTTTTTAACACAGACCACTTACAAAGATGTTAATTCAACCATTTCATTTCAGATGCAGCAGCAGCATACATTTAGACAAAATTTCATATTTTTCATTCACTATAAGAAAATCTCACCCTTTTGACATACCATATCCCTCAAACCAGATAACAACATCTCAATAATCTCTTCAACATTCTCTGGAACATCCATATCCTCATCTTCCCCCCTGTCTGACATTTCATTTGAGTTGGAATCATTTTCGTTCACACCCAAATTAGACTGATCAATTTTATTTGATGTATTCAAAGAAACATTTAGTTTGGCAACTCTTCCCTGCATGATAGGCATATAGTCATTAGGTACAAAAAAAATGGTGACAAACATTTGCTTATGATGTCCAGCTAAAAGTAGCCATAACACCCAGATATTTGTAACCCAATACTGATGGAAAAAGTACGAATGTATGTCACTGATACAGTCAGCATAAATGAAAGGGCCAAACAACTTAATTAATGCTAAGTTTCAATTTAACTCTTAGCAATTAGCACAACAACTCAGTTGACTTGGGTCTGTAACATAATAAAAATTATTTCATGCAAAGCAGCCAAATTTTCTGGCGGACAAATTATCTAGTGTGATACCGTAGCCAAAGTGCCTAAGGGACCATTGACTTCAACTCTTCATATTTCCATTATCAATAAGGGCTCTAATTTCATCCTCCAGTTCTGTTTTGAGTTCTACATTCTTGACTGGCATGGTGAGCATTTGTTGTTTTGTCAGCATAGCATGCATGTCTGAATGATGCATATAGCCATAATTTATTAATTACCGTGGCTTTGTATTCCACCAGTTAAAAGCAAAAATAAACAAATATGGAGAACATACTCACAACAAGTGAACAAAAACAAAGGTGTCATCAAACATTTAAGAAACGAGATCCTAAAAAACTTGGATCAGAGAAAAGCTAACCATATATCGCCATGAGGGCAAACGATGAGGAAGAGCAATAAGCCCAATTCGTTGGGTTAACTTCATCAGATACTTGCGGAGCAAAGGACTTCGAGCTGCATCTGAAGACTTGTACAACATTGAAGTGTCATTCCAAACAACAGGACTCACATCAAGCAAGAGATTCCGACTACCTGCCTACTCACAGATTTATATAATAAAAGTTAGAAACATTAAAGGTAACATAGGCACATGACAGCTTTGATTAAAAGTTATACACAAAGCTAGACATGCTACCTAGTCGTCAAGCAAACTGGTCCACCTAATCAAATTTAAATTATGGTAGTTGCCTTTGTTCTTGGTTTTTGTTAAACTCTAGGAAAAAAGAGAAACATTAAACTGTGTGCTTCTATAACAGCACAGGTGCTTTGTTTATATTAAGAAAAAGAATCTATACAATACAATAAATAGAGAAGATTTGATATCCTCTATTAACAAAATTAAGATATGGGAATAAATAAAAATATTCATAATAATACATATATAATCTAGATATTCCTGATTACATATAATCAGTTCATTATTTCTATGATTATAACAATTTTGAAGGAAACATCCCATTTGCATGAAGAGCTATAATAAATCATTAATATTTTGCTGGAATTGTCAGGTTTATCTGTTTTAGGTGATGAAGGAGAAAATAAAGACACGGAATAATAGAATATTAAGTTGATATTGTATTATAACCAACCCAGTAGCCTAAGTTTTAAGCTTGTTCCACCGGAGTTGGCTGGAAAACAACTTAGAGAAGTGCTAGAGAAGATGAAGAGACTACAATTGTTAGAGATACATCAACTTGACAGCTGGAATGACCACAAACAAGACAGAATTTTCTTGGTAATCAAGCATACCACAGTAAGATCCAAACTCCTCCAATTGAACTGATCTGGACAGACAAGAACTTTTATCTTACCAGGATTGTAGCTGAGTGACAGGACAGCTAATGTTTTTCTCAAACCCAAAAAACAAGAGTTTCAATTCAATACCAACTTGAAAACTTACCTGTGAATTTTTTTCATTTATACTTACACCATCACATTATTACATCCCAATATTTTAGGGAATCGAAAAACTACTTATGGAAAACATCC
The DNA here is from genome assembly GCF_051622355.1 of Phaseolus vulgaris. Classification (NCBI taxonomy): domain Eukaryota; kingdom Viridiplantae; phylum Streptophyta; class Magnoliopsida; order Fabales; family Fabaceae; genus Phaseolus; species Phaseolus vulgaris. Next base: position 1,948,554 of record NC_143504.1, read on the forward strand.
AGTATTTCCTCACCTACTTTTGATATGTACAGGCAATCAAATTAGAATTTCTAGTGAAATACAGACATCTCGACACTCCCTCTCAAGTTGGTACATATATATTATATGCATCAGGCTTGCTACATATGTATATTATCCCACAGAAGAATACCATAGTTGGTCATTAGAATTCACAAACATACTGATTTCTTTGGCAAGAAATTTTTAACAGATGAACTATCAATCTCTATAACATAATACACCCCTGGAAAGACCAGGATAGAGGCAATGTTGTGCATGGCCACTTGATTATGACAAACCGGATTCATAACATAGACCCTATTTTGTAAACTCACAATCAGTATGGTTTCGATGCTTTGCTGAAACTATGCAATCTAAGCAAAAAACAAAAAAATATAATAGATACTCAAAATCAAAGAATATTGAATTGATCCAACTGAAGATGAGATACAAATACTAACTAACTCAACAGTCCTGGTTATACTAATACTCAACAGTCCTATTAAATAAGTGAACATATCATGTGTAAGAATAAGATAAGCTTCCAAAAAGATAAGATCTCTAAATATAAAGCAACACAATTAACCACAACATAACATAAACTATCCTAGCGTATTATGCACCATTCTCCCCCTCAAATAATTTGTAGAAATCCTTACACAAATTATAGATGAAAACATTTTCATTTGAGGGTCTAAACAAAAGAAGACATAAAAAAACAAACCTTGAAAATAGCAGCCAGTGCTTCAACGACACCAAGTAACTGAAAATGATGGAGTAGATCTTCAGTTACAGAGGACATGACCGTGTGTGTCCACTCAACAAAGCTGAAGCAATTAAAAAAGTCAGTTTACACAGATGATGATTAGTAAAACAAAAGGTTATATACAACACAAATGTGAGCATGCACACAAGCCCAAAGATATCTGAAGTGATAACAGGTAATGCCGTGAGCTAACCAAACTCAAATCTAGACACTTTCAAGAGATCAAACAAAACCATTCATTATATTTGTAAACACAATCCACAAAACAAGGAGTCAAGTGATGACTTGAGATCAACTTTTGACTGACACGAAAATCATCTTCACACAAACAACACGAGACAACACAAATATATTAGGCAACCGCAGAGAAAGCTTAACTAACACTAAACAATCTACAAAACATACTGAAATAAACCTCGTAAAGGCTTTCGGCATATCAGGACGAGTAAGCAGCCTCGAGAGGACTAGCCCAGCCATAGTTCGCATAGGGCCAGCAGTTGAAAGGTAATCCTTACAAAACCCTAAAATTCTCAACACAAGAGGACTGAGCTCAAACTCAGCTAAACTCTCATCACTGGCAATACTGGTGTCAACAGTGGAAATGTCAAAAGGAACCAACACGAGTATATAAAGCCACAACAGCGTCACGCATTTCGCTTCCATTTCCCCCGTGCTTTCCTGCCTCAACGACGTCACCGAATTCGTGTGGTGACACTTCTCCAGCAGAGACACGGCGAGTTCGAGATCGGAAACTTGATGCGGAAAGAATTTAATCACAGATTTGTAGCCGCAAACCGTGACTAACGAATACACAATTATGCATGTAGGTTTGATTATTTCGAGAATTTCATCGGAAGCTGTTCCGAGTTCAATTGTTCTCGAACGAATAATGTTCATCAGAGGTGAAACTATCGTTTCGAGGTAGGGTTCCAGAAGTTGACCTTGCTCCTGGTACTTGTCCAACTGCATATAAGAAGAGATCATTATTCTTCAACAACAAAAAATAGATAAACGGATGAAGATAATCGGTAGTGAAGAAATGAGAGTACAATGGATCTGATTCTGTGGACGGAGGAAGTGTCGGAGACGCGAGCATTGGAAACGATGTCGTTGAGGAGCGATTTGACGATGCTCCATTCTTGGAGGAAGTACTTTTGGAGCACACTCTCCTTGGAATCCAACTCGTCCTCTTCTTGATTCATCGTCACCGCCGTCTCTTGAATCGCTTCCATCACCTTTGAGGTGGCTGAAGTTTTGGCGGGATCTTCAGTGCAAACAGAAGCAGCACTATTCGTCGGAGTGTTGAGTTCGAGTTCGATTTGAATCGAAGAAGGTGATCATGGGCCGGGTCTGGACTCTTCACCGCCGTATCGTTTCCTTCCAAATTTTTATATTTTTAAATATGTTTCTAATTTTTTTATTATTTGTATTTATATTTTTAAAGATGAGAGAATTGGAACAAAATCATAAAAAAAAATTGATAGTAAAGAAATAGTTTTTCATAAACTAATAGAAAAAAGTGTGTAAAAAAAACTATTATTAGTATAATCGTTATTAGTGAGGACAGGCGTGAAAGTGTAAGTGTATATGTGTTTTTTTATTTTTATAATTATCATATTTACTTTTATTTTATTTTTAAATAAAAAACCAAATAATAAGAAAGAATAATAATTAAATTAAATAATCAGAAAATATAAAATTATAATTCTTAAAAGAGGTAAACATATAAAATGTTATATGTATAATACACCAAAATTAGTTATAAGGATACTCATAAACATATAGAGTTATAAATGTAAGAGAAAGTTTACCTCTACCTTAATAATGTAGAAGTTTACAAATATTTTACATTTTGTAATAAACTTGAATTTAATTAACAAATGGTTTTTGGTATATTTTACCGAAGATTTATCGAATTAAGTTCTTAAAATGTTCCTTTTAACTTCATTTGTGAAAATTAAAACACTTTTTTCGTTAATATAGAATAAGTACATTTTTTGTTAAAAAAGTATTGTGCTTGATAATATTGTTTTCAATAATATATTTGGTTGACATTAATAATTTTAGAAAATAAAAAATTATTATCTAAAAATAAAAAGTTGAGGAGGTGATGTAAAAATATATTCATGAGGACTATAAAAGGTACCTTTACTTTTACACAAATAAAGGATTTTGAGTTTTTTTATTATAAAAATAAGAATGGGATGGGATACATGAGATTCGGACACGTCTTTTAAATTGTATATCTGTATTTGACACATGTATTTATAGGATACTTACCGGTAAAGTATCAAATTTAAAAAATATTTGTTAAAATTATGAGAATTTTAGCATGTTCTGATAGAAAAATACATTAATATTTTAAAAACTAAGATTTATTGTATAAAGTTTTATTATGATTATAAAAACAATGAATAAATCATTTTAAAAACATATTTCTGTTAAAAAAAACTAAAACATACTTGTGCACATAAATCTTTATTGTCAATTTACATAATTCACAATTATATAATATATATAGATTTGTGTATCAGTGTCTTACATTTTAAAGATTGTACGTATCTTCATATCCGTATCTATATCGTATCAGTATTTATACTACATATGTCAATATTTCATATTCCTAAAAGATTAATATAATTATATTTTTGTAACATGTTTTCACATTAATATTTTTTAATATAATTATTCTTGTCCAAACTTTTATTGTCTTGATCAAAGATATATCTTATTGTTGTAAAGATGTAGTTATTGTTTAGACTAAATGTTCAAAAGTGTAAACAAATAACTATCTTAATAAAAAAATTATGAAATTGTATTTATAATTTTTCATTTGTTTGAATCTTAATCCCTTCGTTAATAACAAGATAATAAAAGTAAAATGATTGGAGGGATACCAATGTCACATATCCTCTTTTTAATATTGTTAATTTAGTGCATTGCTTTTTATGTTATGGCACATGAAATATATATTTCAAAATTATTTAAAAAATTGGAAGTTCTCTCTTTCGTGGATAGAAAATAAAATTTTGTTTGGTTATAGGTTAAAAAGTGAATTTTAAGTCTAACTAAATATCATACAAACTGGATTATAAGGTGAAAAATATGAAGTTTACACCTACTTGTAAAGAATAAAATATTCTTTAAAATTTATGGGATCTTCAACCCTCATTCACGTCAAGGCTACCAACTCATGCATGAAAATATATAGTATTCTGATAACCATCTAAGATATGGATTTCTCACGGCAAAATATTGCAAATAAAAACATAGCAAAAAATTGCAAATAAAAAAATAAAGGAATTTGAATGAAATTAACACATTCCCAACAAATATGACACAAGCCTTAATGGCTTCCTCCAATTTATTTACCATGTATGAAAAAGGATTTTTAAAAGACATCGAGCAACAAATTATTAGACATGGATAAATAAATAGGTTTTTTTAAGAAAGTGGATTAAGTTTTTTTGGTCAAAATAAGACTGTTTTTTAAAAAAATGTGGATATTAAAAAATCATGTTAATATGTTATAACTTTATCTTAAAGAAGTTGTGCGTAAAATTTCTAACACATGAAAATAAAATCCTGTCAAATAATACGATTTTAATTTTTTTTTATATTTATAATTTTTCAAAAAAAAATCCTTACCAGAAAAAGCAAAAATTTGTAAATTTTCTATCTCGCATCATTTACACTTTTATTTTCCTATTTACCACATTTTTTTTATTTTCCTATCTAACACCAATTAAAAAATAAATAAATAAATAATAAATTATTATTTTTTTGATGATTTTAATTTTAAATACATTAAAAAATAAATATTTTTAATGTTTAAAATAGTTAGAAATATAATTAATGATTAAAGAAATGAGTTTTTTTTTAAAAAAATATATATTAAATGAATGATGTTTTCTATTTATTCATTAGTTATTTTTCTAAATATTTTAAATATTAAAAATATTTATTTTTTAATTCATTCAAAATTAAAATTATCATTTTTTAATTTATTATTTATTTATTTATTTTTGAAATTGTGCTAGATAGGGAAATAAAAAATAAAAGAGTGTTGGATAAGGAAATAAAAACAAAAGAGTGTTAAATAGAAAAATAAAAACAAAAAGATACTAGATTAGATGGGAAAATAAAAGTGTAAATGATGCTAGATGGGAATTTATCCGTAAAAATAACCTATTTCTTAAAAATTTCAAACAAATATTGTGAGAGGAAGTCCTTTAATTTTTAGTTGGTATTTTTTTTTTCATCCCAACAAATTATTTTCTGAAAAAAACTATTTTATTTCTTTTAAAAATGACTTCAAAGATATTTTATTAATTTTAGATTTACTATTTCAGAATTAAAAAATGTATAAATTTTTTTTCATCCTATTATTTTTGAAAAAAGACTATTTTTTTTAAAAATGACTTCTAATATATTATATTAATTTTAGATTTATTATTTTGGAATTCAAAAAAGTATTTTGAAACTATTTTTTTATCTTCTAAAAAAACACTTTTTACTTACAAAATACTTCATATTCAAAATTCATGCATAAATAAACACATAAAATGTGAAGATAACTGAGAGATATGAATTCATTTTGTTTCGTAATTCCCTCTTCATGCCACTGATCCGAAGCAGCGTCAATTTTGAAGCAACCACCCATGCGAGCGTGTAAAGACACCACATTCTCAAAAGGACTTTCACCAAACACCTTGTGAGCACAGTTCTAGGGTTCACTCTTTCTTCCTCTCCACCAACAATACCTCAAACCACTCTATCATTTCAATTCACCGATTCTCGTTCCTCGTTAATCCGAATCCAAAATCGCAAGAAGAACATGGGTGTGGGAATATCATTCCTCGTTGCGCTGAAAGCAACAACGTTCTTCCTAATATTCCTGTTCCTGAAGAACCTCGCTTTCACTCTCTTCGCTCTCCCTTTCCTCTACGCTTCGCTCATCTCGTTCCTGGTCTCGATCGCCTCTCACCCTTCAATCGACCTTCCCATGCTTCTTGGAAAAACCACCGACGGAACCTTCCCTCTTTTTTCACTCATAATTTTCAGCCCTTACATCTACTTCGTTCGCGTTTTCTCTGTGCTCCGGAGGCTTCGAAGCGGAGAACCTCCCTACACGCAGGTTCACGACTCTCTCTACGTCGGAGGCTGGCCATCCTCGCCTCGCATGCTGCCACCTGGCGACCCTGCTATTGTTGATTGCACGTGCGAGTTCCCGCGTGTCAAGGACTTCACTGCGGGGTTGCCCTACCGCTGCATTCCCACGTGGGACACGAGGTCGCCTCAACCTGCTGATATTGAATCCGCTGTTAAGTGGGCCTCTCGGCAGAGAGACCTCAACAGACCCATTTTCATTCACTGTGCCTATGGTTAGTGAGCTTTATCAGCTTCTTCAAGTTATATTCATGGTGGATATGAATGCTCTTTAGTATTGCTTTTCTGTTTCTTCTATGTAATCTGCAATGAGAAATGTGCTGTTTTTGTGTAGATAAATTTATTGATAAGTGGTCTTAAGGTAATTGTATTCATTTAGTGTTGTAGTGTAAATCAATTTTTACAGTAAGCAGAAGAGCACTTGTCAAAGTTGTGGGGGGAAAAATTGTGGGAGGGGAGAAAACAATGAGGAGATGTTCTAATAATAGATTTTTAGCTCACCATGTTGTTGGACTTGTCCATTTCAACACAATATAAAAAATACTGTGAGAAAATAATCATACATTACAAGTTTATGGATTCATAAAAACAACTCATTTTTCCGGGATTTTTTTTTTACAAATATACAACTGAAATTGCTAACAAATTTGTTATCCCGAAACGGCTGAAATCTCTATAAGTAATCTTTGTCAAACATGTTCTTTTATGTTAAAATTTAAAACATGTGAGCCACTTTTTCATGTGGTCGACCTTGACTCTTTGTAATGTAACCATTTTAAGTAATCGATTGGTGTTTCCCTTGTATTAGTGTTGCTTCCTTGTCTTTCTTGTGATATATGTCCTGTAAACAGTTTATGCAAATTGCAACACTAAGACCCTGTTTGGATAACAAACTTTTCATTAAGAACTTATGTTCTTACCGGAAATTGAATGCCTTTGGACTGAGTTCTTTGTGGAAAATGTTCTCCAATCTTTAAGTCTGAGTCAAGGTGTTGATCGTAATGAAGATTGAACATAACACCAAATGGAGATCTACTTGTGAAAGATGCTTTGATGTTCAGGTCAGAAAGTGAATATAAGAGAATAAGTAAAAATAAGTATAAGATTGAGATTAAGTTGAAGTTGAAGTCTCCTTGTTGTTGACGTACAAATACGAGATTTGAGAAGTTTATCCAAACAAGATTTGACAGACATTCATAAATCAATTTTGTATTTGTAACTCAATGGTCAATTATATGATAAATGATAATTTATTCTGTTATCTGTTTGTTTTAATTGCTGTTGTCCAAACAAGGGACTTGACTTCAGTAGACTTTTGAAAAAACCCAACGATGAAGGTCATTTGCAATATTCTCTGTCCTCTGAATGGCTTATTGGAATTTAGAAAAGGAAAAGATAGAAGAAGCGTTGGACAAACAGTTAAAAAATGGGACTAATGTAACCAATCAAAGGAAAAACAACTTTCCAATTATGTAAGGTTATAGATATTTGAACCACAGCATCCCGAAAGGAAACATTATAGAACCAGGAGAGGAAAGAATCTGATTACAATAATAATGCATGTTTCCGGTGTTGTATTCTATTTTCATCAATTCTAACTACAAAAGGTTTGACATCGCCAATGGAGTGGCATTCTGCCTCCTTCATGAAGAATAATTTTGGCTTCGTATTGTTCTGGTAGTTTATCTGTCTATGATTGCCAGTGAAGATTGATAAATGCAATTCTTTGGCTCAACAAGAAGAGAGCTGTTAGTTTTGATGTTGAACAAAGTTTTCCAATCACTACGCATAATTATGCGATTGTAGTGTTCTGCATTGGAGTATTAAACTAGGAATAGAATTGACCCAAAGGGGATGTACATTGTTTTAACTAGTGGATTTGGTTCACCTATTTTGAATAGGGGAAATGAAAACTAGGAATAGAATGAAATGTGTCATTCGAAGGCTGAAAAACAAATTCTCACTAAGCTATGAAAAAATATTAAAAGATAAACTGGTTGCTTTGCCGCTCATTATTAGTAGCATTAACATATTCTTTGATGTGTCGCACCCGTCCTTTTAACTGCGTGTTTGTCACTTTGTGGTTGTTCTTCATTATTCCTATCACTACATGAGCTGCAAATATGAAGATATTATTTTTAATTAGGAATATTATTACAGCTGCTATTTTGTCAACGAGGTAGATTACATGAAATTATCAATGTTACCTTTATACTCATTTTAGTTTTTTGTTTTTTGGTGTAAAGGCCATGGAAGAAGTGTAGCAGTTATGTGTGCACTGTTAGTAGCACTAGGCATCACAGAGGATTGGAAGAATGCCGAGAAGCTGATCAAGCAAAAACGACCTTACATCCGGATGAATGCTCTCCATCGCAAGGCCCTTGAAGAATGGTCCAGACACAGATTGTCTGCGCCGAAGAAGTAGATTTTAGACATACATGAGCGTGGGTTCCTCGAGTTAATCTAATTCTTTTGGTCATTTCATGGTGTGATTGTTTTCCATACAGTTTGCAAACGGAGGACTACAGAAACATAGATTATCCTCGTGTCTTTACTTTCTTAGCTTTCTTGTTTTCATGTGAGCCCAAAATCTAATATTTGGTTGCCAATTGTTCTGTAGTCAGCTTCTTCTGCTTTGATCATGTTGAAGCTGATGGGAATAGTGGGATTACATACCATGAGAAGCTGTAACATCAATAGACATCATTTCATTGTGTAATGTCCAAGAACGATGATTCCTAGTGTAGTTTGTTGGTAAATACAAGTCATATTTTATGTCAGTTGTTTTTAGTCTGGAACTATATCAAAATGAAACATTAGTTTGGAAGTGATGCTAGAGTTGGAACAAGAAAGAACAAAATAGAACAAGACGAACCATTTTGTTACCCAACGCATAGAAGTTCAACTTGCTCGTTGCATAAGGAATAGTATTGTTTTCCATGAGTTTTCTATGACACAACATGCAGGAATTTATTATACAACACTTCCAGTCCAATTTTTAATTTTAAATGAAAAACATTGTAGGGTTTCTGATTAAACATGTTCCAAGCAATATTTGATAAGGGTATTTTTTTCCTACATCCCAACAAATTTCTCCCTGCACCCTATCATTTAAAAAAAAACTGTTTTACTTACCAATTACTCTTTTCAAGATTTTCATGAAACATATTTTTCAGAACACATTTTATGAATACTAGAATTATTATTTTGGAAGTAAAAAAAATGTGTTTTGGAATAAAAGTCAAAAAATGTAATATTCTGTAATGATTTTTGTCTTCTGAATTTCTTATTCTAGAAATACCTTTTATGGAATATTCTTTATTTCAGAATCATCTAAAAATATCAAGGATAATTTAGATATTTCAAATAATGTAAGGTGTAGGAAGAAAAATATAGGATGCAGAAGAAATACCATATTGATAAAAGAGGTCTAGTTAATGATCTAGATGATTCTAAAGATGCTTCAAATTTTGTCAACAAAAGATATTTTTAACTTAGGTTGAAAATATATATTGATTCAGACCAACTAAAAGATGTTTTTGATTGAGATTAAGCCGATGATGTTTTAATTAAGATCTGTGTTTTAATTGAGCTCAAGTTTGAAAATACTTCAGTTGAAGCTGATTTGAAGAACACTTAGTTATAGTTGAGCTAAACATACTTTGACCAAAGTTAAGGTGGAATTTTCTTACTAGGTCTAATACATATTGACATTAAACACACAAAACTTTCAAAAAGTAAATATTTAGATTTTTTGTTTGTTTTTATTTTCCCTAATTTTTTTTCCAATATTTTGTAGTTTTTTCTTTCAAACCTAACAAGCACAACAATGTAAAACAAATATACTATTTTCTAATAAAATGATTTTTTTTTAAACATAAGAAAAAATATTTTAAATTTATTATTGCATAAACTTATAATTGTAACCATTTTAGTTTACGTTTTACTTCTAAGAAAACTAAATTTGAGCTAATTTTTATATTAAATGATATACTCCCATATCCCTTTTATATGAATCTTTAGAAAAGTTTGTTCTGGTTATTTTTACAAAAATTATCCACAATTTTAATAGTGTTATTTTTCAAAAATATTCTTCATTAGTGAATATTTTTGTCAATGAACACAGGGATGCAGTAAAGTGATTTTTTTGACTCTTTTGTCAAATAGGGATAAATTTATATTACTTAAAACGCATTAATTAATTAGATTAATAGAGTTAAGAAAATAACTTTGAGAAGTTTAAAAACAATAATTGATTTAGCAAAATTCATTGAATTCCATTAAGTGATTAAACAGATCTACATTAATTAGTAGTAAACTCATTGATTTTCATTAAATGATTAAGGAGATCACGTAGCAGGTGAGATTAACTGATACTTTAGTTTTTAAAATATTGTTATTAGATAAAAAAAAAGAAAATGATATAACACTATCTCTAGCGTTGTATACAATTTTTGATGCGATTGATTTAAAAATAAACGTATATAATAAATGGTAAGTTTGGAATTAAATGATATAAAAAAATAGTAAAATAATAGTATTGAAAGTTGTAATTTAGTTGTATAAAAAATTGTGAGTTGTCAACGTATCATTAACCATAAAAAAAATGATAGTTTGACAACTCTTCGAGTTGTATACAACCCTTTATGTGATGAGTTTACAAATAAATATATATAATAAATGATAAGTAAGTTTGAAATTAAATGATATGAAAAAGTAGTAAAACAATAGTATTACAAATTGTAACGTAGTTGTATAAAAAATATCAGTTGTAAACCCTAAACCTATCATTACCCATAAAAAGAATTGGTTTGGACAAATTCATGAAAGTGAAAACAAGGTAACAACAACATAATCAAGAGAAGATGGGAGAGAAGAAAGTGTTTGGTGTTGTGGTGCTTGTCATGGCTTATGGTTTGGCACTAACAACATTCATCACAGCACAAGTTCCAAGCACATGCAATGGCTATGAACCTTTACTTGTTCAATGTGTGCCTTATCTGGTTATTGATTCATCAAATCCTCCAACTGCACATTGCTGTGAAGGAGCAAGAGTGGCTTTTCAGAGAGCCAACAATTATGAAGCTATAACAAATCTTTGTAGCTGTCTTGTGAATGTTGCACCATATTTATACTTTGGTCTTGATAATTTGGCTAATGTTGCAGCAGCCTGCAACATTCAACTTTCCTTTTCAATGCAACACTGTATATATGGCTAGACTCAAAGTATAAATTCACAATTTTAATATGGTTTTGTGTATTGAGTTCTTAATTTTGAAGGTGGTTGTATCTATAAATGGGTATTCTTCTTTAAGACTTTAAAAAAAATAGGTTTTATAAATAGATAAATATATTCTAAGTTAGGTTATTGGAAAAGAATTTATCATTTATTTCAATAAATATGAATTATGATGAATTATCCTTTATTTGTATTAGAAAGTGAATGTGTGAGAATTTAAATGGACTTAAGAAGAAAATGTGTGTATAAAGTGAGGTTGTTTGGATGAATATATGTAAAGTGAATTTATGGTGAAAGTTTATTGAAATTGGTAAGTTATGTGATGATTGTAAGAAGATATTTTATTTTTTATATGTTTAAGATATAAGTTTAAGAATTTACTCCTATTTTTAAAAATATTTGAAAAATAAAATATAAGGTATTTTTGTGTAAATTTCAGTTATATTATTTTTGGATTGAATAATTATTTTTTTTAAAATACAAGTTTTTTAACATGAAAGAGGTGATATAAATATTTTTTATTACAATATAAACTTTAATATTAGAAATTGTAAGAATATTTTAAAAATAATTTGGAAGACAGTAAAAATAAATATTAAAGAGAGTTAAGTTCTTTAAAGACATAATTTTCATTTTAACAAAATCAAGCTAAAAATGTAATATATATATATATATATAAATTTAAGACAAAAATATAAAAATACAAAATTCTTATTTTTTAAGATAATATTTAAAATTATATAATTTTAAATAATTAAATTACTTTTATAAATTTATAAGATATTATTTTTTTTAAATTATTTCTCCAAAAAATATATTTTATGATAATAAATAAATATTAACATGTTTTACTTTTAGTACAACAATATTATAAAAAAATTAATTCAAAGTCACACTCAATTATGTGAATCAATAATATAGTTTAAACAAAACTAATAGAAATTAAAAAAATTATAATGAGACTATAGAAGGTTAATCCATTATACATAACAAAGCCACACTCAATTATGTGAATCAATAATATAGTTTAAACAAAACTAATAGAAATTAAAAAAATTATAATGAGACTATAGAAGGTTAATCCATTATACACAACGTAATAAAGTCATCATAATCAATCTCAATATATTAAAAAATTTCATCTAATTATAAATTTCACAACAAATAGTTCATAATAGTTCATAATTGATTATGTTCAGCATTCTAAAAACTCTTTAGTTAATTATGATCGTCACACCAAACATATTTTAGTCAAACATATTTTAGTCAAGTGTCTTTCTTACAATAAAAAATATCAATAAAATAAGAGTAACATAATAATATCTTAATATTGTATGTGGATATTATCTCTTTTTTGTTGTTGTTTACAAGAGCGCATCCAGACACGTTAGATGCGTTAATGTTTCTCGATTTAGAGATTCACTATTTTTGTTGTTGTTTACAAGAGCGAATTCAGATACGTCAGACGCGTTAAGGTTTATCGATTTAGGGATTCATTTTTTTTTTTCGTTATTTACAGGAGCGGATCCAGACACGTCAGACGCGTTAATGTTTCTCGATTTAGGGGATTCACTTTTTTTTTCCATGTTGTTTACAGGAGCGGATCCAGACACGTTAATGTTTCTCGTTGTTTACAGGAACAGATCTAGACACGTCAGATACGTTAATGTTTATCGATTTAGAGATGATTATCTCTTTTTTCGTTGTTTACCAAAGCGATTCAAACACTCCAGAGACGCTAATCCTGAGAAATAAATAAACCACTTACACAATTTTACACTCTTTTTTTTTTTTTCTGGGACTATGTCCCAGAAGTCACACCCATCTAAGTGTGACATGCATAGCTAATTGTTCAATTCAACATAGCATTCAGGTTGGAGCCAGGCATTTCCTTAACCTAAACCCATAGAGAGAGTTCTCCTTTTCTGGTATGCATCCTAAACCTTTAACATATAATACTGTTTCAAAACTTTGAAATTCAATAGAGTTTACTTGGTTTATTTATTTACAAGATTTTTTTAGTGCTATTAAAAGGTGTAGTCTTTTTCTTTGCGGCTTCACATTTGTATCTATTCTGACCCCAATTTCAAAGTTATGTGCATGATTGTGACCTAAAAATTATTGGGGCTTCGTTTGATTAATTTTAAGCTGTTAACCATTGTAATTAGGAGACTAATCTTCCATTAAAAGCTTAATCTGACCTAAAAAACATGACCCCACAGGACAATTCAATGAACTTAGGTATTTTGCAAAGGTCACATGAAACATAGGCACAAGTGGTCTTAACTTCCTGCGCCGACTTCATCTCTGACCCACTGAGCGTTCAAAGGGTCACTTTCCCATATCAACCCCAAGCTACCTTTTTTATTTTCATTCCATTGTCCTTATATAAACTCTCTTTCGTACCCTTATTTTCGTTCTCACTTCTACAAAGTCACCCTCGTTGTCATCTCTTGGCCGTAAGTTTCTCTCCCCACTTTTTTGGCTTCTTTTTGCAGTCTCTTTCTTGATTTTGGATTTGGGTTTAACTTGTTGTGTATATAGATTGCATGTTCTTGCTTTTCTATGTTGTGTTTGTGTGTGATGAGGTTTTTGTTTTACTGGGTGGTCTTTTCTTTTCTGTTTGATACACGGATCTTTAGATGTTTTCAATTTTTTTGATCTGCACCCTCTTTCTTATATCCGTGGATATTTTTAATTCTTTGTCAAATTTTCAATATCTGTTGCTGGGAGGAAGAGGGGTTGAGATGGGGATCAGTATGATGATAGAAAGAGAAAACCTTTGCTATGGAAACAAAAAAAGGTGAGTTTTTTGGATGATGTTCACTCTGAGTTTATGATTATTTCATCGTTTTTCTATTTCACCAACAATCCCTAGTATTTTGGGATGCATGCAGCTGATTTGTTTTTCATAATTTAGGCTAACTATGTTTACATGTTTTCAACTTGTCTGCTATAATCCTTGATCTGGGTTCGTTATTGAGAAGCAATTTCCGGCAATATGAGTTACCCTGTATCCTAGAGTGGAGCAAAAGCAAATACAGTTTATTGAACGTTTGAAAAATCTAATACCTACCAATTTTTAGTGCATGATATCCAATCTTGTCATCTTTTCCTGGAAAAAAATCCCAGCTACAAAAGGATATCAGTTATATTTTATATGTGAACTTGAGTAATCAAGGTTGGTACTTGAGTGTGTTGAGTCGTTTTAATGGCAAGTTCTTGAGTTTTTCACTATTTTATAAGCATTCTGATGGCGTTTGGATGTGCTGTGTTTCATTTCTGGGTAAATTGTTTGCTGCTCGTGCTTATACAGATTACTTTAATTTGAAAATAGTTGTTCTATTTAACTTCTAAAACAGTTTTTGTTTACTTTACACATTGCCTTTAGTGGTTTAACACCTTCTCAACTTATCCTCTGAAGTCATCTTTTTAATCACCGAACAGGCCATTAAAAGCAAAAACTGAAGTTGAATTGAAAGAGTGAAAATGCCTTCATAGTTAACAAATAAATTAACTTTTTTAAATTAAAGTTGAGGAGGGTAGGTATTGCAAAGAAGATTTGAGTAGTTAATTGAAAAGGGCCAAAGTATGGAGGGGTTTTTTGTACTTTATCCTTGATTCATTTGCCATTGTTGTTCTAATGTTCAATATATGTTTGAAACGTGTTTCATATATGACTGTTGTGTTGTGCTGCTTAATGAATAATTTTTCAGAATGAGTGACCTTGTTTCACACTGTTGTGTTCTTGTTCTTGTTCCTGTTCAGTTCTATTCTATTCCCACTTATAGTGATTTTCTATGTGGTTAATCATACAAAAACAATTTACCTGTGTTTGGATTCAGGTATAAACATGGCAACTGTGAACATCTCCACCATGAGACTTCCCAGAGCTTCCTTGTCTGGATCTGTGCCAGCAAGGAGATCTTGTGCTCTTTTCAAGAGTCCATCATCTTTCAGTTCTGTGAAGAATGTGTCTAAAGTGTTTGGACTGAAATCATCACCCTTTAGAGTGTCAGCAATGGCAGTGTATAAAGTGAAACTGATTGGACCAGATGGTGAAGAGAATGAATTTGAAGCCCCTGATGACAGTTACATTCTGGATTCAGCTGAAAATGCTGGAGTGGAGCTACCATACTCATGCAGAGCTGGAGCATGCTCCACTTGTGCAGGACAACTGGTTACAGGTGCTGTGGATCAGTCAGATCAATCTTTTCTTGAAGAACAGCAAATGGAGAAGGGTTACCTTCTCACATGTGTCTCATACCCAACATCAGATTGTGTGATTCACACCCACAAGGAGGAAGATCTCTGCTAAGTGATGATGATGTGGTGTCTTTTGTTTATCTCTTAATAAGGCTTATGATCGGTAGATATATATTGTGAAACTCATTTGGTGTTTGTTCAACATTTTTAATGCTTCTAAATTTATGTGGAACTTGTTTAGCCAATAATAAGAACTTGTTTTTAAAGAACTACCTTAACTTAAGTGAATGTTGGGTCCTTTTTAAAATGTCTTAGTTTTTTGTGTTCTGATATGAATGATTATATAACATATAAAAATAGGGTACATATAAAAATACATTTTGAATCTCTTGGAATATAAAAATACATTTTGGATCTCTTGGAATATAAAAATACATTTTGGATCTCTTAAAATATGTTTTCTCAAACGAATCTTTTATGAAACGAATTTTTTATATTGTGGATTTTTTTTTATCTAGAATTGAGATTTTGATTTTTTTTTCTGAATTTTTATTTTTAAAACACAATTTTTTTAATTTATAGGAATGTATTGTTTTCAATTTTAGATTTTCATTTCCAGAATAATTTTGGAAATTTAAAACTACATAGGATAGGATGTGAGTTTAAGGTTTATGGTTTATATGAATTATTTCATTTGTATATTTTTGTGGTTTTTAAGCTATTTAAACCTTTTCCTTTTTCAAAAATGTCTCTTTTTTTTCAATTTCACTGTGAAGTCAGAAGCACGAATTTTGATTATTTTTTTAATAAACACGAGTTCCAATTTTTTTTACATAGAAATCATGCGTGGAAGCACAACTTCCAATTTTTATTTTTTTTCCTTTTTTAGCACTTATTTATTAGTTATTGGCATTCATTAAATACTTATATTTTGTTAATTTTATCTACGGATTTTGCTCATATATATCCTCGATCGTAAACTTACTTTTGGGTGAGTGATATTTTTATCTTTTATAATTATATAATTTGATTTTCTAGATTTGTTAGTGTTTGTTACTAATTCAAATGCTATTTTTTTTTCTTTTGAAAATGTCCCAAATTAAGCATATATTCTACCAAAGTATGTATAATTTTATGTGGATTATTTTTTTTATTTTTACAAGAATTAAAACATAAACCCAAAAATCAGACTACCCACATTTTAAATGCACACAAGTGAATAAAAAAATCATAATTTGTGTTTGATAAAATATTCTTAAACCAGTTTTGCTAGAAACTAGACGAAAAAGTACTCAAAATAAACTCTGAAATTAAACAAAAATGTTTTGAGATGAATATCAAACTCAGAAGTCTACTCGAACTTCGAAAATTCGGAAGTAATTCAAATGAAGCAACGTAATTTCAAAAATTTAATTGTGTCAATTAAAAAAGAATTTTCAAAATGTAATTAATGATTATGAAGCAAGATTCAACATACTTTCCAACTATATATAATTTATAATTTTAAAATTTTATTTTGGACGTCTTTTTTATGTTTAGAAGTTGAGTGAACATGGAGTTTTTCACAAATTCTTAGAGTACTCTCATATATTTTTCTTATATTTATATATATTTTTTTAAGTATGGTAGGGTGTGATGTATTTTTTTTTTTCATTTTTAAGTAATAAACATTGGTGGTTAAAGTAAGTTTTGTGGTATTTTGATGGGTGGGGGTTATTGTGTTTTTGTTTGATTTTTTTTACAACGAATATTCTCATCAATCCTCTCACGTAGTTTAGATAATGGAATTGTTATCTCAAACATGCTGCGATTGGAAGAGAAGCAAGAGATACAAATGTAACTAGAATTATTTAAAAATGTGAGATTATGTTTCACGTAAGATTATTAATTTTTTTTAAAAAGATTAAAACTCATTTTTCATTAAAGTAGAGAAAGAATTTAACAAAGTTTATTTATAAGATGTTAATTTTTATGTTGTACTCGTCTAAACGACATTGAGGTGGATTTTTTTTTATATATTTAAAGATTTTAAAATTAAGTATTTTGTTAATTAATATTTTAAAGAAATTTTCTCAAATTAGTACTCCTAGACAACATTAAGGTGGATTTTTTTATTTATTTTAAAGATATTTAAATTAAGTTTTTCGTTAATTAATATTTTAAAGAATTTTTCCCAAACAAAATTTGTCTCGAAGAATAATAAGTTCTCAATTAATAATTCTTACTCTATTAAAGCATCTTAAAAGAGGCACTAACAATTTATTTATTACTCAAGAAAAATGAAAAAAAAAGGAAGATTGGAGCAACAAGAAAAATAAGAAAGAAAGAAATATAAACATAAATAAATAAATAAATAAAAAAGAAAGTGCATTGAGGTATTAGTTTCCCGCCAAACGAAAAAGCAATCGTTTAAGGTTCCCGCTCTATTCCTTATTACGCGCACTCTTCCTTTCAAATTGCATTTCTCACTCTCTCTCTCTCAAACCACGAACACAGAAGCAAAGGGTTTCTTCCAATTATTCAAAGGTTCACTCTTCCGTCAATTTTGTTCTTTTGAGTTTTTTTATATTTAGAAGTTTATTCACTAATTTGCCTTAACTTTAGGGTTTGGGTGATCCATTCTATGCAACACCCATGTTCATTTTTTGTGCACTCAACATGTTTGTGAAAATTCCTTTTCAACAGTTAACACTTTCAACGCTTGCTGTGATGTGATTATTTGTGCTGGGTCGAAAATTGAGAGTAGTTTATTTTTTTCAGATTATTTAATCATTATTACCCTGCAAGAGAATAAAACATTTGTTTAAGCTTCACCTCACCTGCAAAGCTTGATTTCCCCCCCTTTTTGTTTCAGGCCATGGACACGTCAAATCCTGCTGTATTTGTAAATGCTCAGTTGATTCCCAACTTTATAGGGAAGAGAATAAGAACAGTGGTTCAGGTGAATCAATGTGGTGGTGGGATTGCCACAGCAAAATCCACTGATGATTCTCAATTAACAATAAAAGGGTTGCCACAAGTCCCCATTATGAATTTTATTGAGGTCATTGGTATTGCGGAAAGTAGCAACTCTATTGATGCCGAAATATGGACTGACTTTGGCAACACATTTGGTACGAAACATTACAATTTAGAACTTTTCTCACTTATTGTCAATTGATATATTCGTTTTTATCTTCTCAAAATAGGAAACGAGAGTCACTTGAAGTAAATGTTTCTCCAAACATGTTTTTTGTGCAAATTTAAAACCCAAATTAGATTTATTTGGCGATTGCTCTCTTCCTCTACCATTGGCTCTATACATACTAAAATCAGAAACTGTTTAGCATTTCTATTTTTCTAATGTTCTGTCCCTACTCATTTGTGTTGGTTTTGATATGGCACTCTCTGTAGATACCAACTCTTTTAATCAGTTGTGCCAACTAGCAAATGGTGAATTCAAAGGCCTCTTTCTCTAGGGAGATCAGAGAATGCTGACTCAGCAACTGGATGACGGTTGAAGATTTTGTTTTTCATGCTAAAGCATCCGTTTACATGTATATCTAGGAATTATGTTTGAGTTTATGGAATCCCCAGAATGGCCGAGTACACATACTCTCTTCAAACTGTTACATGTTTTTAAATCTTCTTTAACTTATGTCTCGTGTTATATGTCTAGTTTTGCTTACGTCTGCAACTGTCTCCAGTGTCTTCAATTACACTCCAATGAAAAAGGTATTTGTTTCATTTAGACTATTTTACTCTTCACCTAACTAAAATATATTGGATATCTTACCTTGTTCACACATGTCCATTGTTATATTTTTTGAATACTGTGTAGATTTACTCTATTCTATAGATTATTTACTTTGTTTGTTGAGCACCTCTATAGCTTATTAGCAATAGTTTTGGTCTCTACTTTAATAATTCAAGATCACTCTCTTTGAATTTTCAAAGCTCAAAATTTTAGACCTCAACTCACAGCACTTCAAAATTTATGATAAAATAGAATTAGAGTATTGTTCATAGTTGGTGCTTTTATTGGATGCATTCTTCTAAGTGCATCATAAACTTCCTTTTCTGAATAAAAAGGCTTTCCAATCACTTGGTGTGTTTTAGAGTTAGTCTTTCATGAGCAAATGTAGCTACTTGAATGCTAGAAGGATATGAAAATGTCGAAATATCCTAATAGTTAGTAACTTGTTATCACATGGTCAATGTCTTCTGCAGTTTTATCCCCAATATTTGGTATTTTTATCTCCATGATTCAGCTAAGTGGTTCGAGATCTTTGTCTTCAGCATATCTCTTCTTTTACCAGCCAAGCATCTAGCTTTCTTGACACCTCACATGAGTTTTACATCTATCAAGGAATAAGAAGTGATTCAAACCATTTCATAGTTTCTTTGTATTGAGAATACTGAAAGTATCATCTTCCCCTTTCATCAAGATAAGTTCCCACACACTTTTCTGATAAGAATAAAAGTATCAGGAAGGATAAAAGTAAAAGAAATTATGAGACTTCGTATATAAAAAGGTATATTATATACTTATGCCATTACCTCATTATATAAAGAGATACTCTATTTGTTTTTTTTTCATCTTTTAATTAGATAATTTTATTCTTTAATAAATAAAAATAATTTATTTATTTAATAAAATAAATAGTTGAATATTTTAATTTCAAAATAATTAAATAATTTTTAAAAAGTAACAACTACATAATTCTTTTGATACTATTTTTACAAAATTATATGTACATATAATTATTAATTTGTATTATTATTATTTATTTCTTAATTAATTGGTCATAAAAAATAATAAATTATAAAAATTGTGAATTTTCCGCTTTAGAACTTGCATTTCTTACATTTTTTTATTAGATTCGTAGTTTTCTGATTTGTCATGGTTGGCGTATATTCATCACCCAAGTGTTTTTTAAAATGATTTCTTTAACTTTAGCAAGATTTGAAAAATTAAAAAGGCAAAGACTTTGATTCATTTAGTCTTCGAATAATAGAGTTTGAAAAATTGTGTTTATAAAATTATTTATACTTGTTTCTATAATTTTGTCATGATTGTAGATAATGTAATATTTTTTACCTTTTTTTCAAATATTTAATTGATTAGAAAAAGAATAATTTGACACATCTAAAAATTACTCCCATATATAATAACCAACTTCAATAATATATATTAACATTTTAAATTAAACATAAATAAATATTTTTATCTTTTAATAGTATGAAATGAATGTATTTTATGTTTGGATGCTGACACAATGACCCAGTGACTTTCTTTTCACCTGTTTGGCCTTAATGCTATTCTCACAAAAGGACTTTCAAGGAATCTTCCTTTCCAAACATTCCTCAGCTTTCTCTCTAACCTTTTTTTTGTCACTTCACGTAATTCAAATGGAATACAAAATTATTTAACTGTAATTAAATTAATATTAGTTAACTAATCATTCTTTTGGCTTAAAAAAGGAGAGTACTATTGATTTATCACTGGTTATTTAAATTTTGTGCAAATTTACTATTGGATCCAAACAATCCTTATATAAAACCGTTCCTTATATGGTACTTTTTAAAGATTGCATAACTCATTTTAAATTTTTATGAATGTATCACTGAGAAAAAAATTCTTAAAATTCTTAAATCCCATGTAATAGGATTAAAGAGGGTTATAATCAACAGTGATGTTATTGAAAGAAACTAAAAAAGGTATTGAAAATAAGTGGTAGTGAAATAGTGAAGTTTGTAGATCTACCAAATCAGTGTTTTTGTCTTATTCTTCTTAATTCAAAAACTATGTCCAACATGAATGCGACATTGCTGGAGATTTCATACCATTACAGCTAAAAGCAACTCAGATTAACACACATTTCACGTGAAAACATGTAACAAATTATTATTAATTGGATTTAGAGTGTTATATACATGTGTGTGTGTTTGTGACTTTCATCATAGCAATTTTTTTTATTCAACTTTATAAAATTTAGATTATCTCTTCTCTAATAATTCAACCTCTCATTGTTTATCATTTCATCAAATGATCTGAGCCTTAGTCATACACATGGTTTTTAAAACCCCATTGACAAAAAAAAAACACTTCCTCTCTCTTATTATATTTACTTCCTTTTAAATCTCATCTATTTTTTAAAATTGATCACACTTTTTTACTACATACTTGAAGATAAGTTTTTTGTGTGTAAAATATCATTTTAATTTTATAATAATATCTAGGTTAGAGATGATGTGATTACAATTGCTAAATTCTTATGTTATTGAATTGTGTTAGTAAATAGTGGGGTATAGACTATGAAGTTCAGACCCTCCTCTTAAATGTTGTGTCGGTGACACCGACACTCGTATGACACCGGTAAGATACGTATCTGTGAAGATTCTAATTCAAAAAGTATTTGTTAGATTTTTGACAATTCTAGTACGGTTCTAACACAATTTTAAAAAGGAAAAACACAAAATTGTTATTATGATTATAAAAATAAGAAACAAATCTTTGTGAACCAGTCATGAAAAACATCTTTCTACTCCAAAAAATAATCTGAAACATATTTGTGCACATAAATCTTTATTGTCAATTTATATAATTCATAATTATATAATATATAGATCCGTGTTCTCGTGATCTATATTTTAGAGATTTTACGTGTCCGTGTCATATCAGTATTAGTGTCTATGTATAAAGATAAAATACTAATTAATGGACTTTTTGTTTTTATAAAGCAAAAAATAGTAATTTTAATTTGATAAGAGCAAGTATGAAGAAGAAAAAAAATGTGTTATGAGCTTGGGTGTGACACGTAACGATGGTGGTTGAAATTTGTAATCAGTGTTGAGATGAGAGAGTGATTTGATGAGAGATTCGTGATTTAACATTTGGATTTTGGACCACAAACTCTACTTTACTTTCTTATATAAATTAAAAGGTTCACAGTGAAGCCACTTTCTTCAAAAGATAAGGCCAAACTTTGCTTTGTAATATATTCTTAATTCTTAATTCTCAAAATCATTCATTTTAACCTGCAACCACCTCCTCATCCTGCACAATCACTCTCACCCACAAACCATTTTTCATTTTCATATAAAAAAGAATCATCTTTGGTAGGTTTCTTGCTAAACCTACAAATGGGTTTCAGAGGATTAGGATTTTCTCTTCTCATCTTCTTCTGCCTCATTGCTCTTACTCCAGCATATTCCCTTCACAACACCTTCTCTTCAGGTACTGTCATCTCTTTTAAGCAACTGTGCATACACTCAAATTTATATACAGCATTTTATGTTTTCACTCATGTCCAATCAAAACTGAAGTTTTAGTTCCATAAAATTCACATTGATTATCAGAGTGAAAACTTTGATTTCATTGAAAAATAGTAAAAATAACACTTATTGTTGTGTCTAAGTGCTTTTTTTGTATATTTTTTCTTCACTTCAGAAACAGATATGAATTCATATATTAGTGTATTTCAGTTAGTAGCTATGCCATGGTGTTCATCTTACAAAGAGTAGGATATTAATTATATCAAGATTGTGGAAAAGGAGCTTAATAATAATATGATGAGGTTCACATTCATTTAATAGAATTATTAGTATTACTATTATTACAGGGTAATCATGCTGAGTTTTCTAATTGTCGAACTTCTGATGATTTAGTATAGTGATAGTTTGATTCTATTACAGTCCTTCTTCCCTAAACCGTACCATCTTCTTTTCTTTCTGTGAATAGACTATTACCTTTTCAGTGGTCCTTGTCTCCCACTATCAGAAATCTCAGATGCTATAATAACCTTTTGCTGAAAGTCCATTGCAGGACAAAGAATATGAATTTCAGTACAGGTCGGTTAGAAAAGAAAAATATACTTTTGAAAGATGTCTCCGTCTTTCATTGTTAGTGGACTTTTGGAGGTATCCAATACCAAATTAAGAACTCACTTTGGATTACTTGTCTGCTTACAAATCTTTAACTAGTATGAGGAAGTGAATGGATTTATTACCCTTATTTTCTTACAGCAGCCTGAGTGAGATTTCTATGTGAAGGGGTCCCAAGGTTACAATTTAAGAGGAGTCTCCAAACCTATATAGGGCTCCACTTTGCAGTCAATAATTTAACAAAAATGTGAATATCAGTCATTATATAGCACTAACATTTACCAGTGGAATGTGTGTGCATGTCTTTGTAATAATAGACCACGTCATTTTCTTCTGCAATTCTCATTTGGGAAGGGTTTATAATCCTTTTTTCTTACATAGAAATTATGCAGAAGAGTAAGTTGGAACGTAAGGTACTATATGGACGTAAGATAGAAGGAGGTGCTGGTCACTCACACGGAAATGGAAATTCAGGATCACCTGAAACACGAGGAGGAGGTGCAGCAGTTATACCTGTTTATACAGCAGGTGCTGCAAACAGAAATAACCAACATCATGGTGCTGCAAGCTGCAACCTTAACAAAATCGGATTTTCCAATATGCTTATGATAGTCCTGATCTATCCTCTCATACTGTCATTTTTGTTGATATAGAAAGCTCAAAAATGGTTCATTGTATATTTTGTAACAACTGTTACAGGTTCTTTCAAGGAATAGTGTTTGATGATCTAGTGATGTATTTTCTTTAGTTTGAATCTGTGACGCAATGTATGCTAAAGTGTATCTGTTTCTTATGAACAAAACTTTATTCTGATTGCAAGAAATATATTCAGTGCGCAAAATATCTAACAAAGCACTTACAAAGACCATAGACTTTTGAGAATCTGTACCAAAAAGAAAGGTTTACAGATTCAGTGTGGGTGGACAGGACCAGGTTGACTCAATTATATGCCTATATGAAATTGCAGGTCTAAACTTTATTAATAGTATAGGTAAAGGAAAATGTACAGAATATTAACTTCCCTTAAATGTCCCTCCACTTGAAAAGAATGGTACATGGCTAAATACAAATTCTCTTTCAAATGTAAGAGTTTCTATCCTAACTATATATTTTTGCCATTTACTATATTCTTTTATCAGAGTGAAACAAAAGACAAACCAATAGAACAAGTGGGTTGATTTTAAAGAAAAGGCTGCAACTGAAAGCAAAGTCTTACTTTGCTCCTAGCACATTAAAAATATATTACCATTTTCTGGAATCTAAGAGTATATAAAAGTTGTTTACAAGAGCTTCTTATCATAGAAGCTAATGTCAATTTCAGAAATTTGAATGTATTTTTTAAAATTGAACAAAGTTCCTTGTATAAAAAACAATTTTCTTCCATTTGAAAAACTGATGTTTGTAAAACTCACATTAAAATATTACTTATATTATTAAGAACTCATGCAAAGAGTTTTCATTGAAAATGTTCAAAACAAATAGTGTTTGCATGTTGAGTGTAAGCATTTTAAACTAAACACAATCTATTGTTTGCTATCTTGCTTTGCACAAAGGGGAACACAGGCGATTTTAGTAATGATCATCCAAATAAAAGGTGTATTCAATCAAAATCACTACTGCCAATTCCTTGAAGAAACTCTAGATTTTAAAGTAGAGGGCCAGATACCCATGTAGGCCTGTTGGGGAGAAATGGTATCCCCACAGGAATTTTGCCAGGGGAGCTTAATAGAGGACATTTTGAGTCATATCAATAGAAATAAATGTTTAATACGACGGTTGCAATTTCAAATCAATAGATAAGTATACTAATTTAAATTTATATACTACCCAAGACAGATCTTGTTAGAGTGAAGTATCATCCAAGAAAGTCTATATACAGACAATGTTAACCAAAGATGAAATTGGAATGTTCACATGGCTAGAAATGACTGGAATAACGCAAAGAGGGGACAGTGTTTAAGCATCAGTTTTAGAAATTAGTGAGGTGCTCAAGTTTACGAGCCTGAAAAAACCTACAGCGTCCTTTACCACTTGATTCTACTTCTTCACTTCTCCTCTTGGATGTGGAGAAAAAACCCACATTGCTTAATTTCAATTGTCGCTTGCCATTACTATTACTTCCACCACCGCCATCTTCATCCAAATTGTCAGACTCCCTGTAAACAATTACAAGTGTTAATGAAGACTGATAAGCATAAATAATTTGGAACATAAAAACAGAAAAGGGAAAGATGTTTTCGCCCATATCCAGGGTGGGTGGCCGTGCAATTGAATCAAATTTCATCCAAATCATAGGTATGAATTATGATGCGAGGCAATAAATCATTCTTTTCAAAGGATTAAGCTATCAAATTTCAAAAGGGGAAGCCAAAGGGGTTGTGTTTCGACAGAGTTTACCAAAGGCCAGGAGTTATGAGTCTTCCTATCCACTTCGTAATTAAATTAAAGCAAAAGGTATAAAGGACTTGTGCACTCTTTATGCTTCAAGCTCAAAATTCACGTGAAACATTAAACAACAGCTAACACCTTAGGCTTTTAGGAGATTGCTAATACTGGTAGCAAGTAAACCTTGAAGCCTTTAAAACAAAAAATAGTACTCTATTGGAAGATAAGATACGAAAGAAATTTAAAGTAAATGATAGTCAGAACAGGTTTTAGTTTGTAAGTTGAACCCAACATCTGAGTTAGGTAAGTATGGTTGATACAAATAGCACCTAGCAGTATGTTAGCATTATTCCTGAATGATCCAGTGTAGTCAGGTAGGCTAAGTTCAAGAACGCAAATGGAAGGTGTCACAGTATATGAAAAATTCTTATCATATCATACTTCACTCATTCCGAATCATCTCTTAAAATTGGTTACCATATTTCCTTATCTAATGATTTGTTTCCTGTATAGTAAGGATTAGTGCTCTAAGGCATAAACTAATAATTCGTCTCGATTAGCAGCACTCATTATGAATCAACCTCTGTATGAAAAAATCTTAGTCACTGAAGGGCGTATAATGACTAAATTTAAGTTTTTATGGGACTAAAACAAAAGAAACACAGTAAAAATAGGGGTCAAAGATATTACAGAGACTATAACTTCTTTTTTTCATGCAGGAACTAATTGTTGAGTGTCACTTATAGTGACCAAATGACTAATTTGACCATAGTCTTAAGTGTCACATTGCAATTCATATACATCACACCATACCAAGGTAGTACCAATTTAAAAAGTATTTAGTCTCTTTTATCACCTCTTCCTTCCTCTAAACCTAGAACCCCATAATTCATGTCAAAAATTGATATGGTGAATGCATTAACATATATTAATCAGAAGAGGCTAGGGAATCGTGTGCTCTAAAGTTAAAGATTTCCCCAAGGCTTAAGAAAGGAAGTTTACCATAACACTTGTGCTACATCTTTAAAATAAGAGTTGCAGGTTCCCCAACTAAATCTAACCAATGTTGGAAATCCAAAGATATGATGTTTGTGATCCTCTAGCCAATCCTTGGTTTTGGGGTCTATACAAATGAAAACACAAGAGATTTATTGTAAGTACAATGTTAATCGGAATGATAGATACTGCAACATGTGATAGAATACACAGCTTTCTCACCTCCAGGATATCCAGAGCCAAAGTTCCTCTGCATGTTTTCAGCAGTCTCATCAAGTACCCATTCTCTTAAAGCACGGTCCCTTGTGACCTGAAAGATTGGATTAAGGTTATAAGTAGGCTATGGAACTTCAACCCTGGAAATTTTATAAAGGAAACCGATACCTTTGCAACTATGCTTGCACCACTAACAACGGGGTAAAGGCTATCAGCCTTCTTTGCAACCACAAATTTGATGGATGGAAAATTTTTAGACAGCTTCATTTCATACTTCCCTGGATCTCCAACTGTATCTATATACACCTGTAATAAAACAAATTGTGTGTTTCTCGCATCAGTAATTAAATTACCATATTCTTAATATCAACCCTATACACTTAAAAATAACATGTTTTAACAGACTCTCTTTCGGTAATTCCATCACATAAGAAAAGAAACTAACATCCGGTGCCAATTGAAAGTGAAAGTCATGAATAAGAGCGTGTTTGAAAGAACATTCAGTCGAAGATAACCAACATCTTTCTCAATATATCAACATACTAGCTCGTCAGCATTTTGCACTGAAAAACAGCAATCCGAAAAACACAGAAAAGAGGTGGCATGGGCACCAGCCTTATTGAACCTCAAATCATTTGAGCAATAGATGAATCAGCTAAAATAAAATGGGGAAGGTTTTAACCTCAGTTAGAAGCACTCCCATTTTTAGTACCCTATCAACGAGACCCATGGCAGAGTCATGTGAAATCTCATTCAAGTTTATCTTATTCCTGTCAAAATCACAACAACAAAGACTAGTCAGTAAATAGAAGAAAAAAAAAACATGAAATAGGAA
Source organism: Phaseolus vulgaris (assembly GCF_051622355.1). Classification (NCBI taxonomy): domain Eukaryota; kingdom Viridiplantae; phylum Streptophyta; class Magnoliopsida; order Fabales; family Fabaceae; genus Phaseolus; species Phaseolus vulgaris. The sequence continues at coordinate 1,976,232 of NC_143504.1, forward strand.
TGAATAAGCTCAATCGATTTACTTCTTAAGCATTTTAGCGGATAGTTCCCGTGGGTCAATGACATCTACAGCCCATCCAATAGACTCATTGGTCTTTAAAGTTTCAAACAACTCTTCCCTCTTCTCTTCCTTCAGTGTCTTAGAATCTGCACCAACAGAATTGCAATGGTGAAACCTCCAATTTCAATGGATTGAACTACTAAGTGGAAGTACTAACAAATCTTAAAAAAATCCTTCCAATAATATATGATATATAGAACAAAATAATAACAATTTGGCATGGTGTGGTACCTGCAAAACTCAATGTGGCTAGGGTTTTCATATAGGAGTGAGCACAGTATAAGCAACCATAAACCATGGGTCCTGAAACGAATTCCAAAATATGTTAAAAGAAAGAGAAAAACATTTGGAGAATGGAAAAATGAAAAAGGGAATGCGAACCTAAAACAGGGCCTCTTCCAGCCTCGTCGATTCCCATGGCGCAAGGCTTGGATGCCCATTGCGGAAGAATTTTGGATCCCATTTTTTCCTTTGTCTACAGTGAAGTGAAAATTGAAAGAAAGCAGAAAAAAAAAAGCTTTTGAGAAAGGGTGAATTGTGAAGAAACCTTTGATTTTTTGTTTCCCGCCACAACAAGCAATTAGGGTTTCCCTTTTTGGTTTTACCACCCTTTTCATCCATATACTCATTAGTTAATAACTATTTTCTTATTATCTAATTATTTTTTTTTTTAAATAAAGTAAGAATATTTTGCTTGAATTCCATTTTCATAGCTAAAAAAATTGACATTTCAAGTATCAATTTAATAACTTTTAGTGCATTATTGAATACTAAACTTGTTAAATTTATATTAAACGACTCTGTTAAGATTTTTTATTTTGTGTTTAAATAGTGAAGTATTAAATTTTTTTTTATGAGCTTACTTTGTGTGACATATACAAGTCTTAATCATTTTATGGTACATGTCAAACTCATAAATGCTCACTTTTATAATTATCGAGAATTTACATTGATTCATAAGGAGATCTAGCAATATTCTGTCAACATCAATATTTTTAAAAATGTGTTGAAAGTTGTTTCACACTGACAATTTTTTTAAGAAGGCGAGATGTCAGTATTGTAGAGTCAATCAGATGTATTAGGCTATGTGCTTTGCACAAAAGGTGAAAGAAAGTTGTCTGTCTGAATCTGTGAATCTCGTGTTCCAAAAGTGTTGTCATAAAAGTCACACACATTTAATGCTCAATCAATAATATTTTATGTGTTTTTTGGCAACTTCAAAGCATACTCACATGAAACATATAAGAAGCAATAACACAACAAAACCATTAGTTTGACACATAATAGCTGTAAATGTTTTTGCAACCATTCTTTACTTTCCATCCATGTATAAAGAACATTTTTATGAACAAAAAAAAGACTGATGAAACTCTTGCAATAAGAAAAACAAAGCTCTTATTCATAAACAATCTTTAGTCTTGTAGTTATAAGAAAGAACATTGTTAGTGTTTGTAGTTATCTACGTAAGAGTACACACTTTTTGTATGGGTGTAGTAAGACATAATCTTTATTTCTAGATGATCTCTAATAATAATCATCATCATCATAAAATGATTACTAAGTTGATTTGGTCTAGTGGCTATAGTTTCTTCCATGTATTCATTGGTTGGTTCATTTTCTTCATGTATCAAAATGATAATATTAAATTTAATAAATATAATAATACTAAATAATAATATTATTAATTACTGATGAATTTAACAGATTTATGTATGTCGATAAATACCAAATCTTGGCATTACCAACGAATTTTAACTGTCAATAAAATCAATTTTTGTCTGTAGTGAAATTTTTAGATTACTCTCCCCTTCAAATTTAGTTAATAGTGGTTAGTTTATAAAGAATACTCAATTTTAGTCAAGAGTGAATATCGCTCAATTAATACTTTGTCTTAGCCAAAAGTGATATATAGTTGTTCAAGAGTACTTGATCTTAGTCAATAATGGTTACATTTCAAACAATACACATCATTTTAGCCATAAGTAGTTGCTTCCAAATAATACACATCATTTTAATTGATTAATGTCTAAATAATACTTACTTGTATTTTTCACAACATTACCATATTTAATAAAATTTGATCGTATTATTTAAGGACTAGACTTAATCTGGATTATCAATAAACTAATATAAAATTTATTATTAGTCTCAAGTAGATAATTTTGAGAAAACAATATTTGACAAAATATTTTGATATTGTATCTATCATGTAAACCCTAAACTTCATATATTATAACTATTATCAGAAGTTTTGTAAAAAATATTGAAAAAATGTTAAAAGTTGAAGATTGTCCAATTCTTTTTAAATTAGAATTTGGTTTATTTTGAAATAATAGTTACATTTAAACCTTATAAATCGATCAAATCTACTTTATTTACCCTCATCAACATAAAAAAAATAAAAAATAAGTACTTACCAGCTACAAACAATGATTTAAAATTTAAAATAAGGGTTACAGGCTTAAATATTATGAGATCTAAGTATTTGAATGAACAAAAAGTATTGTGTTGAGTGTGCAAGATAGTTCAATTGGCAATTGTGACCTATAACACTTTTTGTCAATAGAATTTTAATGTTTTCTTCATAGAATTTCAATTTCCACTCATAATAATTGAATTACTTTCTAAGTTATTTATCTAAACACCTTATACTTCAATCTAACCACTCTTTTGAATTATCCATCTAAACATACCAATGTAAGTATTCTCAACATTTTGCTACTAAATAAACTATAATAATAAAATAACCAATTAAGCAAAATTTTAAAAAATATGTATAATTTAAAGCTACAAAAAAACTTAATATGACAGTAATATACATACATATTCCTTCTCACCTGAGAAACCCTGTTGATTTTAAAATTTAGAATGATAAAAAATGATATTAAATTTAAAATATCATATTTTTTGTAATCAGACAACTAAAAACTATTATTTTAAAATTTTAACCTGACAAAAATAAGAAATGAAATTATTTTTTCATATTTATTCATGACCTTCCTACTACACTTTCTGTCATGAGATTCCTTCAAAGGATTTTAATTTCAGAAGTTGATATAGTTACAGTGATGGATAGTAAACTGTCACCAAAAAATCAAGTTTTTAACTCTCATTTGAAAGTCTTCCAAAATCATTTTTTTTACATATTAATAGTAGTATTTGAGTAAGAGAATTCTTAATTTGAATGTTCTGTAAATGTCTGTACCATCATTAAAACTTTATAGATGAACTTTATAGGTAAAACAGACTACTACTTTGACTAGAGTATTCCATAAGCTAATAATAAATGATAATTGCGGGTTTCAAAGTGCACCAATGAACATGAGTGGATGAGTTAAAGCTATGATAGTGTTGAAGGCCTAAACATCAAACTACAAACTACAACTTGTTCCCTTCCAAGAATCCTTGTCTTGAGAATTGTACACACTTCACCTCATTTGATTGGATCACAGCATGCAAGGATTTTACTTGCAATATATATTGGAGTTATGTATTGTAAAATTTGCATATAGATTTTCATCTTCAGATCATGGCTTCTCATATTGGTCAAGGAAGTGCAACCATACCAATCCACTTTTTCAAGATTATTCTTGAAACTAATGTTGAAAGGATAGTAAGTATTGTTACTAGTATCTGATGTATCTGCATGAGATGTTTCATATTGTTTTCTTTTTCTTGTTTAATTTGGAATAGATCACACTTTCATAACATGCAATGTAGGATTGATTAGAACAGAAAAAAAGGTTAGATTATTTGTTTGCATGTTTATGATAGACACATGAACATTGTATAGGATACTGATAATTGTTTGTTTGCAGAAACTACCCAACAAGTTCACAAATAGATATGGGGGTTCTTTGCCAAATCCAGTGTCTCTTAGGGCTTCAGACTTCAAGGAATGGGTGGTGTATTGGACAGAAAATAATGGTGAGGTTTGGTTTGAAAAGGGTTGGAAAGAGTTTGCTGAAAACTATTCCTTAAGTTATGGATATTTTGTGGTGTTCAAGTACAGTGGAACCTCCCAAATTGATGTACTCATACTTGATAAAAGTGCCCTAGAGTTAGATTGTTTGTCTTCTGCTAATGCATCAGTTAACCCCGTGAATGCAACCGAGAAGGAGCAAAATGCAAGACCAGTGGCATCATCAATGGTTTCTTCTCATCAAGTGTTTGAAGAAACTCTGATGTGTAATATGGAAAGGGACTCCACTGTACAACCAGTGCATGCTGATAAGGGTGTTCCTTCTGATAAAGGGATGCATGTTCAACCATTAATCAAGTCACAAAGTATGTTATTCACCAAAATATCTCTAGTGCACCTAAAATATTTGACAAAATGAATATACTTTAACATGGTCAAATTCAAGAGGGGTCTAAAATTTCAAAAGGGTTGTGACTTATTCTATTTCTGCATTTCACAGGTGTGAATCCAACTCAGAGTGGAAAATGTTTGAATCTGCCGAGAACACTAAAAGCTCGAAAAATAAGCGAAAGATTTAAATCAAAACATCCCTATTTCACTCTTGTGATAGAGCCTTCTAACTTAGAAGAAAATGCTTCGGTAAATCTTAATATGAAGTCATTGTTTGACCAGTTTATTATAGGTATTATGAGTTTCTTTCTCACTGTTGTTTGTTGCTTTACACAGAAATATGTGCCCAAGTTTTTGGATAACATGAACTGCGAGAAGAATGTGGTGTTGCAGATGGCTAATAGGTCCTCGTATGCTTGGTATGTGAAGTTACTCAGTGGTGGTGACAGATATGATAGGTTCTGTTCTGGTTGGTCTATCTTTGCAAAAGAGAGTAAATTGGAAGTTGGTGACATTTGTATCTTTGAGTTGGTTGAACCTGCAGGTCCACTGCTTCGAGTTCATGTTTTCAGAAGCTAGTTATGTTCATGTTTTCAAAAGCTATAGCTATGTCCATTTGCTTACTTTATGTTCTTGTAGCTGTGGTTTTCCTTTCATTTCTGAATATCTATCATTTCAATAATCATGTAATGTTTTTTAGAATCATTAATGAAAATTTATGTCAGTTCTCTTACTTGATTAATATCTGAATTTGTTAAAGTACTCCAAATGCATACACCACTGCAAGTATTCAGTGATGCAGAAGATAAAGTTCTTCCTCTTTAGTGGATGAATGAAGATGTGTTTTTCCAATATTTGCTGTGATGTTACATGCATATGTTTCACTATCAGTTTGTTTATATTGATGAACACACTGTCTTCTGAATAGATCAATTATATTAATTATGTGTATTCTGCAAATAGTATTAAAATCAATCAATTATATTAATTATGTGTATTCTGCAAATAGTATTAAAATCAATCAATTATATTAATAGATAAATATATTTATGTTCTGAGTTTTGCATTCATTTTTTTGTCTGACAAAACGCCATCCAATTTTTTTTATTTTATTCTTAATTCCAGAAAATAGTTATAGTTATTAAAGTTATTACAATAAATATATATATTCGATTAAACTAATAAACTAATCAATAGATTTTATATAAACTTTAATTTATTTAATCTTTGTAATAATTTGTTAAATATTTTATAATTACAACAGTCTATAATGAAAACTATCGATACAGTAAGTCATAAACATGAGCATGTTCTTTTGTTAATGCTTTTATTGTTTGTACGCATGTAAGATATTTTTTTGTATTATTTGTACAAATTTATTTTTAGTCTATTTTATTATCTCTTAAATTGGTTGTTTTTTAATGAATTTTTTTTAGTGTATGTTGTTAAATTTGTATCACCTCTTTGTTTATTTTGTTTTTACACATGTACTTTTAAAGTATTGTTAGCAATTTTCTCCTGTAAGAATCATGGGACATGCCAAGTATACTGTAATTTATACCAATAGATGCATAGTTTTGTTTAATATAATGAATAAATAATCTAGAGTTTTTGACTATGATGGGTTATTTTTTTTTGTTTTTTACTAAAATAGTGTCCGTTTAAAAAAAATTACAAATTTAGGCAAGTCGTGTCAATTCGGCACGACTTCATATGTACAAATCGTTCCAGTTTGACATGACTTTGCCACGTTGGCACGACTTCTGCCACGTCATATTTTTTTTATTTTTTTTTATAAAAATTTTATTGTTTATATATTGGGTAGTAAGTTATGTAATGTTAAAAATTAATTTCATACATAACTTTTCAAGAGTGTTAGTTTTAAGGAACAAAAAATTGGATAATCGTGTATAGATCATGTCCGATGTCATTAAATATCAAAATATAACAAAAATTGCCTACATGAGACATTAAATATCAAAATATACTTTTTGGCTAGTGGGAAACCATGTCCGGCGGTAATGTCCTCAGGAGTTAATGGCTCAAAGTTTGAATAAGCTGATTATCCAATTTTTTGTTCGTTAAAACTAACACTTTTAAAAAATTATGTATCAAATTAATTTTTAACATTACATAACTTACTACCCAATATATAAATAATAAAATTTTAAAATATATATATATATGACGTGACAAAAGTTGTGTCAACTTGACACGACTTCAGTATGACATGACAGAAATTGTGCCAAGTTGACACGACTTCAGTATGACAGGACAGAAGTCGTGTCAAGTTGACACGACTTCAGTATGACAGGACAGAAGTCGTGTCAAGTTGACACGACTTCCGTATGACATGACAGAGTCCTGTCTAATTGGGACAATTTGTGCATATGAAGTTGTGTCGAATTAGCACGACTTGCCTAAATTTGTATTTTTTTTAAACGAATTCCATTTTGATAAAAAGTAAAAAAAATAACCCCATCATGTCAAAATCCCAATAATCTAAATCCCAATAATCTAAGCTGTTATATAAAATAGATATTAATTATAATGTGATAGGTGCATCCTACCCATGATCATTTTCTAATAAAAATGCGCATCTGTCTTATTTTTGTCAAAAAATCCTCCTAGTTTTTCTTCTGTCTCCATTCTTGTCCTTTTCCTTTTATATATATCATGACACAAAGATTAAGATGACATACAATTTCATTTATGCACCATTTTCCCACTTTCTGGTTTTAACCCAAAAATGGATGATGAAACCTTGAAACAGAAGTAAGAAAATCAAATGAGACAGGTTACACTGAGAGAGCATTTTAAAATTACACAATTACTTTATGATAAGTCCATTATTAGGGCAAAGGTAACAATCAAATTTAAAGTTGAAGCGGTGGTTAGTGGTTGAATGGTTCTGGTGATAGTGAAACTTCTCCCCTGGTGATGGTGTGTGACTGTAATGAAGATGAGTGCAGTGAAGGTAACAATAATGAGATGTATGGCATATTATTAATGATATAATGGCAGTGAGGTGGTTAAGATAGGAAGAGTAGATTGTAGACAATGATAACAATAACAGAAAATTTTTGATGATGGTGTGGTGGTGATGGAATTTGGCTATGTTACTGGTTTAAATAGGTAGCCAAATGACCATGGTTAGTTATGATGTTATGGCTGACTAAATTATGTAAAACATTTATAGATAATAATGAATTTATTCTTCTAGCTACAGATTTGATAGATCTATTTTCAAATGATTAGTATCTCTGTCCCTGTTCAACTAACAAGGCATTCAAGTTTTTACCTTAGTTATTTGAATTTGTAAGGTTTTGAACAATGGATCCAGAAAAAAGAGAAAATTTTATGTAGTAATAAGGAAGCTAGCTTTGAATCTGATGCTTTAGCCAGAGGGAAGGGATATTTGGAAGAGATACCATGTGAGCTATCAGCTAATGGACAAACATGAACTTGGCTAAATAATTTGAACAAAATGTGAAGTTACCAATCAAAACAATCTGGCAAACTTAACTTACTTTTGAATATATTTGGATGTACATTATTTAGGAACGTGTTCATGACAACCTTATCCAAACTATCATGAGGAAAAGGAAAAGAAAAAAGCAAAAGAAAACACCCTGCTTTTCCAAATGCTGTCCTTCTTTCTGTTTCCTTAACCGAAAGGGCAGGCTGACATGTTCAAGCAGAATGTCACAGGTCACAAAAGCCGAACCATGAAACCCCACACATATGCTGGGTACTTGTTTCCTTTAGAAGAAGAATTGGCTAAAAAAAAGCAATTTTACATCTATGGACAAAGCAAGCCTGACAGTTCATCCATGTGTGCACAAAGATTGAACCCATTAACAAGATCTATCATCACTTAACTATCATCTTGAGCATAGATTCCATTTTTTCTTTGTCCCTACACTTGCTGATCAAGTCCAGATACTTCATAGCATCACAAGAAGGGAGACCTTCAAGAAGAAGCTTCAATAACCGACCGTGTGTTCCCTGCATCACATCAAAACACTGCTCTAGTGCACTCACTTCCTGTTCTTTACTCAACTCCAAAGCCTCCATAAGTGGAAGTAATTCCACCTCCTCTTCCGCAAAATGTTGTTTGCATTGCCCCTAAAATATTATCAACAATATCACACCCCCAATAAACACACACACAGATATCAAATTGACATTGGTAAAAAGAACTAGAGAAAATGCAAATCAAATACAATTGCCAAAGTCTTTTCTTGCTAAGTATGGATCAAGCCACAGATAGTGTGTTTGGTTCCATAATCCAGATTTGGTTGTTCAGATCTACTAAGAAGCTAATAGCGTGCTTTTGTAAAGACATTTTGCCCCTAAAAAACACATTCACAGTGTGTAAAGCACAGATTCTAAAACCAATGGTGTTCACTTGTAACCTAAAAAAATCACATCTGAGATCCGTTTCCAAACACACACTAATAGTTACAGTTTCCACATCCCAGATCAGATTTCTTATTTCTCAACAGATTTTCAACCATGCCAGAAGTCAAATAGAATTTATAAAATCCAAATATAGAACATAGGAACAGAACATACCAGCAATGACTTCAACCGAGTAAAAAGGCTGTACAAAGCCTCTTGGTGATCAGGGCTTCCGGAGTCCAAAACCCCAACAGATTTTATGACTTCTTTTATGCCATTCATGAGAGGTAGGTCCCTGGCATGTTCCTCTTTTGCAGCTTTAGCAAGCCCTGCATTTTTTTTTTGAGAAACAATTACCAAATAACACAGATATTCGTTCCTTCATCCATTCACAACATTGCTTCAAAGGCAAGTAAAATTTCACATGGGCTTTATGACCAAACCATATACAGCAAAGTATGTGACAAGAATCTCATAAAACCATAACAACAACAACAACAAAAATATTTTAAAAAAACATGAAAATTTTGTTGGTAGCTACCTCGATCGGCGTGATCAAAAATAGGGAACAAGACGGTTTCTTCCATCTGCGCGTGCTCCATCATGATCTCAAGCAGCTCCGAGTAGCTCCTGGCGAATTTCCTAATCTCCATCCTGGGAGTCCCCATGGAAGGATCAACGGTCTTCCTTCCGCCACGTGTCGTCAAATCCTCCGCCCACCTCACCATCCGCTCCACGTGCCACAGCATACTCGTGTGCTGCACCCGCGTCAAGCTCGCCAGCAACGGCGCCGTTTCGACCTCCCTCCCGTTCCCGCCCCTCACCGAGGGCCCCGGGAACCGCGCGTCGATGAAACGCAGCAGCGTCTCGCGCGACCCCGACACCACCTCCGATCCCACCTGCAGCGTCACCGCCCCCTCCGGTTCGCCCCCTCCCACGCGCTCCGTCTCCACGAAGTCCAACGAAACCGCCCTGTGCAGCAGCGCGAACCGAATGTACGCCGCGAGAATGCTCTTCGGCGAGCCGTGCAGCCGGACGGTGGGATACACTCGCGCCCCGTCGCGTGGCACTATCTCGGCCGTTAATTTCTCCGACTTCACGCAACAGTTCCCCATAAAAAAATAGTTGGGTTTGGGATTGGAATGGATTAAGATAACAATGGCAGTGAAAGTGTTTGTTCTTACTTATTATGAACAAAATTGAATTGAGATGTGTGACGCTCAAACGAACTGAAAACGACAGCGTATTTGAGATTCCATTGCTAAGCTATTGTTGCTGTGAAGTGGTGAAGCCATGAATGGATTTTATGCTTGGTTTTGAAGAAACAGAGAAAGCAAAATCCTTTCACTTTCTCTGCACTCAAATTTATATGAACACAAAAACATGTATGAAAAAAGTGTGGGAGAGTGGAAGCATCATGTTCAGCACGTGCCAAGGTTTTTGGGCTTAGTTGATCCTTCACATTTACGTGATCTTCTGACCTACTGCGTCTCTCTGTTATAATAAACATTACATGAAAACACAAACACAAAATTCAATGCAAACACTGTTGGTCAACACCAAATTTACCATTCATTCATTACGAATGAGACTCGTCACATTCTTATCTGATATACGTATTTGACACTGACATTCTTAAAATATTTGTAAAATATAAGAATAACGTATCTGATTCGTGTATTGGATACTGACATCCTTAAAATATTTATAGAATATAATAATAACGTGCCAAATTTAAAAAATATGTATTGAATTTCTTGATAATTCTAAGACAGTTCTAAATAATTTAAAAAATATATATTTTAATTTTTAAAAAAGTTAAATTTATTACACAAAGTTTTGTTATGATTATAAACAAAATAAACAAATTCTTTTAAATCAGTGTCATAAAAAATAATTTTTTATTTAAAAAATTAAAACATATTTATTTGTATAAATTTTTATATATAATTTATATTATATAATATATAGATTTATGTCTGCATGTTCTACATTTTAGAAATTATATGTATATATGTGTTTTACACTTTATAAATTATATGTATTTCTGTATCGGTGTTCGTATTGTATTATTGTTCGTGTTTATGCTGGTTCAATATTTTTTTTTATTTTTTTTTTCTCTTTATTATATAAAAAAAATACTTTTAATTTTTATCATATAATTTATTTATAACTCCATAATTTTATAATAATTAAAATAGAAAATTTAATTTTAAAAATATGCAGAACAAGACGTGCGTTTTTTTTTTAAAAAAAGAGATAAAAGAAAAAGTTATTTAATATTTTGTTTCCTCGATTTGATCGGCAACACTGTCTTTTGCAATGCTCGCCGTCGTGACTACATTTAATGAGTCAAGTTCAACCGCCATTTTTTTTTCTTTGCTTATTAAAGAACAATTTTTTTTATAATTTTTTATATAAAGTACAGAAAAATATTCTATAATTAGCTAAAAGAATGTACTTGGATTGACTTAATGGTTAAGAGATTTGGATTAAAAGATAAATATTTTTATTTTTTTCATTCTTTTATTAACCGCCACATAAATGCAAACGAAAACTATAGATATTCTGAAAGTAGTAGATCAGAAGCAGAGTTGATAATTGAATGGCTGAATACTTTATGTTATTAATTATACATTAAAAATTATAATAAAGTATTTTTTAATGTGATTATTACACTCGTTGAATTTTTTTTTAAATATAGTTAGAGATAAGATATGAACATAAAGTTGATTTATGAGAGATAGAATGGGTCAACTAGCCGTTGCTGAATGTGAAACAGAACATGTGGAAGTAGCCATGTGAATATGTAAGTTTCGTAGGTGAGGGGTGGATAATAATGTTCTTGTGGTGGACCATGTTTTGGTTAGAAATGTACCAACAACATCATTCTTCACTCTCTAATTCAATCAAAACTTTAGCCTTTACTCCTAATAGTTATTACAAATGTTGTTTCCTTAGTCCTGCAATATTTGGAACAAGTTGTGATCAAGTTGTGGTGGGAAATTCAATCAACTATTTCTAACTTGTTTGTTGCACTAAATTTCATGGAAAAAGTTGTGTGAAAAAGTAAATTGTTGGCTCCTTGTCCTAAAAGGATCCATATAAAGAAAATAGTATTGGTAGTAAATGAGACTTTAAAACATGAACATAGTTGATTTTTCGATCATTGTGAATAAGGTTTATCCATGATGTATTGTATAAGACTTACAGAATAGAATAAAAAAATTTTGAAAAAATTTTAGGGTCATAATTAGTAAACTACTTTTAAAAGAGTAACTAGTAAGTTACTTTTAAAGGAGTAAGAACCCAACAAACCAAAAAATGTTATAATTTAAAAGAGAAGAACAAAGAAGAAGAAAGAAAAAGAGGAAGATGAAGAAAAAAATAAGAGAGGAAGTGTGAGTGTGAGATGTGATGTTGGAGCATTCTCGTGTCTCTTATTTATAAGCAATGAGAGAAGCTCAAAAACTCACTAAAAACGAGAGGGAGAATGTTGTTCTGGTGGTTCCGGCGGTTCGTAACTGATGCCAAAGATGTGCCGAAAAGGTGGGAGACCATGTGAAGAGAGGAAGACATGCGAAGATTGTGAAAGACCCAATCTTGAGAAAGATGTGAACTCTGTACAATTTTGTGGATTTTTCGAAAAGCTGTTGCATTTTCGCAACCTCTTCCAGAGTCTCTCGTCCGAGAATCTCTGGTAACATCTTTCACAACCTCCAATTATTTTTATTTTTTTTTGCAATGGAAACATCTTAAGTTTCAACTTTTGCGATATAGGTATACTCGTTTGATTTACAACCGTATTCTTATTGAAGTTTTCTAGTCTTTGCAACAAAATCATCAAATTACATTAACCATTGCAAATCTTCCTACACCCAATTTTTTTTAACCTGCATCGTACATAGTTTTAAATTTTTAGAAATGAAAATCTAAAATTGGAAATAATATATTATGGAAAAGTAGATCGGAAGGGAATTATTGTGTTTCAGAAATAAAAATCCAGAAAAAAATCAAAATTCCATTTTAGATAAAAAAATCCACAATACAATAAATTTGTTTTTGGAAAAAAACTCCAGAAACATATTTTGGAAAAGGGAGTCATGTATTATGAAATGTATCCCATTTTATTTAAGGGCATTTTCATCTTTTTATACTGAAATTGGGTGCAGTTATGGTGCAGAAAGTAATTGCCTTAACCTATTGATGAAGATCTACTTGTGAGGAAAATTGACAATACTGATTCTGTTTTTTCTAATAATGAAACAACCCATTGTTCTTGGGCTTTTTCTTCCTGAACCAACATGATTACTAGTGCACCCCTATACTAAAAGCAAAAGAATTAAAGTATCCTCTTCCATACACCACTTCCATTCTTCATTGTCATTGCACTCTTTTTGAAAGGAAAAAAAGAAAGATAAAATGGTTGGTTTTATCTATTTTATAAAAAAAAATGTTATGAAAAACTTGTTATGCAAATCCTATTCAAAACACATCTCATATATTCCACAAAGTTTGGTTTAAAATGTTTGTTCTTAAATTATACACAAACTATATAATTTCAAAGTTTAAACTCTCTCAGTATTAATATATTATAATTTTAAGTTTTCATTATAAATACCAGTGAAAACAGTTGTATTAGGCTTATGTAAGTCCACATTTCTATTTTAAAAAAATATAAAAAATAAAAAATTCTGGAAATTCTTATTATATTTAAAAGTTTCAATTTTTTATTTAAAAAAATAAAATAAAATTTGGGTATAGAAGTTTTACAGTTATATTTAAATTGAGTTAGATAGTTACTTTAAAAAAATATTGCTTTATGTAAGTAAAAATAAATTTTTATCTAGCTATAGATAAAATATAATTTGTATTACACAATGTCATAAATAAAATTACATAATAGAAGAATTGGAGAATTTATCTAGCTATAGATAAAATATAATTTATATATTTAAATAAATGATTTAATTATAGTATATATTTATATAATTTTAGTCAAATAAAATAAGTATGTATTTTTTTTTAGTTTATTTGGGTTTGAAAAAAATAAAATACAAGATAAACCCTAAACCCTAAATTTTTATGATCAGTGAAACCATTTCTCCATGGTTGATCAGTGAAACCTCTCTCTTTCTGATATCAAATCTGCGACTCTCCAATCTCAAATTGTATTTTGGTAAATTCTCTCTCAGTCCCCATTTTCACTATTCTCTTCCCTCTTCAGATTCCCCTTTCAATTATACCTCATTGAATACCTCACCTCTGGATCTGATGCCTTCTAACACTCTGTTTAATTTTTGTTGGTAGATTCAATTCGACAGAAGAAACACTTTCCCGCTTAAAAAATTAAGCGGAAAAGATGGTAACACTCTTTACACTCCTCTGGATTATACTCGGGGACTTACTTGTTTCTGTTAAACTATTTCACACTGATTATTTTGTTTTTGTTTTCCTTTAGTTTCTTCATTCTACTTGTTTTTTTTTTACCTTTTAGCTATGTACATTGGTGGTATGATTCTCCCGCTAGAAATGTTATTTTCGTAATGTGTTTGTAGTTTTATCCCGTGATCTCTATACAGGCCGAATGGACTTAGTAATACAGGAACTTAGTGATTATTTTTTATCTGCGTTAGAATGAAAATCTTATGAAATGTTTTAACCTCCATGGTATAATTTCTGGTAATCGTGGATCTTCTGGTGTGGCTTATGCTGCATGTTTTGTTTTTGTCTATGTTGAATGTAGCTAGTAACTATGAATGTTTAATGTAATATTCTTGATTGTAAGATCAATTTACTCTCCAAATGCCAGTTGGGATGGGTTTGGACAGGGTTTACTTGGGAATGGGTTGTGCATATTCTTTCAATTTTTTTACTTCCCCTCTGCACCATTAATTTCTTTCGTTTTATCTGTCTAACAGGTTGTCCGTGCTGCATTCATTGTGAGCAAATCTGGCAACGGTTAGTTCTCTGCTCTCCTCTTCACCTGATTTGTTAATCCCTGGTTGATGGTATTGTTTTCGTTGATGTAGTCTGGCTTGGTTCCAATGTTTAGTAGTTGTACTTTTTGTACCCCACTAAATGAAAATTTCACCAAAGTGAAGAAAAACACATTAGATATACTGCCAATTCAAGGTGCATCTTTTTAAAAAATAGGTCATAGTTTGAGTATGGTCGGAATTTGAATTTTTAACACCCATAAGCTGTAACTAGGTTACTTATTCTGTGCCATTAGAAAAAAAAAAAAGGTCTGGGTGTGTCTTGGTGAGCATATGTAAAATTGATTTTAAAGTGCACTGAGTGGGTTTGGATTAGCGCATTTGTAAAATTGATTTTGAATGAAAATGAATTTTTAAAATTGATTTCGGCTCAATTATATTTTCAAATAAATTTGTGCCAAAATTATAAATTTTTCAACCTAAAGTAAAAGGTACTTTTTATCACTTTTAGCCAAATTAAGATTTTGAGGCAAAAACAATCTTACCATACAATAGCAAGCATACACATTTTTTTCCAAAATCACATTTCGGGTTGGAGGCAAAACCAATTCTGACACAGTATTCTGTATGATTAAATTGGGAAGCATGGCCTAAATCTTTCTTTTTATGTTTTTATCTGTATACTGTATAGTCTATTGTCTCATCATACTTGAAGCGGCATACTTATGAAATCCTTTAGTTCAATCTGTTAGTTGTATACGATTCGCTGTAATACTTAATAAATAGGATTATTTCTTTAGTTTGAAAAGAAAAACTTAATCTAGAATTGATGTTGAACTTGGTGGTGCCTAAATAATTATGTATTAGACATCATTGTTCTCATGCAGTCAGGACTTTTGCTTTGTATGCAGTGCTAATTTCTAGACAGTTTGTGGACATGGCTCGCATAAGAATTGAGGGTCTTCTAGCAGCATTTCCCAAGTTGGTTGGGACTGGAAAACAACACACATGTGTTGAGACTGAGAATCTATCTTTTTCACAGCATGGTGATTTTCTGATGCCTATATTTAAAGGGGTTTATCTTTAGTTAATTTTAGTTCTGATTTTCTTTTACTTGGTTAGAAATGTTGGTGCAGTAGTGACTGGTTACTTTGTTTATTTAGATCTTCTTGACATGTAGCGTTTGGATGCCTATAGATAAAGGGGTTTATCTTTAGTTAATTTTATAACTGATTTTCTTTTATTTGGTTAGAAATATTGGTGGAGTAGTGACTGGTTACTTTGTTTATTTAGATCTTCTTGACATGTAGCCTTTGGGGCTTATAATCGAATACTTATTTTAAATGGTTGAAAATAACTATTTTCATTTAATTTTGCATGTAGAGGTTTAATTTTTTTTCCAGTTCATCCCCCAACAGTATTTATAAGGAATTTTCTCTTGTAACCGCAGGACATGTTAGAGGATTTTCAAGTTCAAATTTTGATTGGAAGAGGATTCAAACTAGCCAGAATGTGAATGCAGAGGAGAATGCTCGTCCAGACTCTATGCAGCAGAATTTAGAAAACAGACAATCCAGAATCTGGAATAATGTGAACCATAATGTGAATGCAGATGCCAATGCTGATCCAAATTTTATGCAGAATAGAGGGAACATAAATCCCAGAATGTGGAATAATCTGGGCCAGAATGTGAATGCAGATGCCAACGCTCATCCAAATTTTATGCAGAATAGAGAGAACATAGATCCCAGAATGTGGACTAATGTGGGCCAGAACGTGAAAGCAAATGGTAAACCTCCTGGGTATTTTGTGCAAGATATAGAGATGGTAAACCTCAAAAGCAAGGATGAAGTTGTGACTGACTTGAATTCTAGGCCTATGGACTTTGTAAGAGGAACTATAGGTGAAGATAATTTTATTAAAGGTGCTCGTTCAGATGTTCAGTATGAACAGGATGCCGATCATGTTCATATAAAGATGTTACGGAATAATACCTTTGTGACTGTAACAGATTCTAAAGGAAATGTAAAACTCAGTGGCTCTGCTGGTTCATTGAAAGACCTGAAATCAGGGCAAAAGCTTTCTAGGTATGCCGCCGAAGCAACTGCGGAAGTTGTGGGCCGGAGGTCTAGGGGTTTGGGATTGAAATCTGTTGTCATGAAAGTGAATGGATTTACTCATTTCAGGAGAAAAAGGCAAGCGATACTGAGCTGGAAGGAGGGCTTTACTGCTGATTCTCGACGGGGTAGAAATCCAATTGTATTCATTGAAGATACCACAAGAAAACCCCATAATGGCTGCAGACTACCAAAGAAACGACGTATTTAGGTGTTTGTTATTGAGGTGGTTGGAGAAAGCATTATTTTACTTCGATTTAGACAATCTAGGTGGTGTTTCGGGCACATGATGATACTTTTCTTTAGCACATTTCATAATGATTCTTGTCGTTACTTCTAACTTTGCTTCCTCTTGTTTACAGCTTGTACAATTTTGAAGATTCAATAACCAGAACTTTCTGTAATAGGATTTACTAAATAGTCAGCCATTATTAGTATTCTGGCATTTTAAAAATGTTTCTCTCTCTCTAAGGGATCATGGATCTGTAGCATGGTTGGAGATTTGTATTTCATACTATTGATTTGACAGTTGAAGAGCTATAAATTGGGGAACATGATTCTTCTTGGATCTGCAGTCTTGTAGAAGGCAAGATTTGCAGAGTGGCACGCATTCCCCTTAAACCTTCAAACTTTAATTGTTGTCTGTTGATAAATGAATTGGCTGATTTATCAACGGTACTTTACATGATGTTAACTAAAAATTAGTTAGATTCTCAATTAGTTGAAAGTGAATTAATTAGTCTCATTGTTAGATCCTCTTATAAGCTCATTGATAAAAGTTTTCTAGGTATGATACTCTATAAATAAATGCTGTCCTTAGATCTCATGGAGTATATGTTTTGGATAAATACAATATCTTTTAAGCCTATATTATAGGTGTATGACCATCTCAGAAATTACTTTCTCATGTTGTACACTGTCACTCGCAGATGAAGATAAAAAAGACACCGACACTCGCAGCCAACTTCAAGAAAACTATTACAAAGGAACCACATTCACAGCATAAACCACGAAGTCTGATCCATAAAAGTACTTCCTTCAAAAGTTTAATGTAATTCTCCAATGAAAACAATCCATGATCATCATAATTTTACTTTTTCAAAAGAAGAGGCCCAACATTATCACCAGTGGTGTTGTGCTTCTCATGGCTTCCATCACAGAGGAAAAGTCCCTCATCTCCAACATCTGCACCAAAACAATCAGTAAGATGAAGATTTTTGGGATGTAAACACGATACATGTAACTTTCAAAGTTCAAACCACATGAAGCCCGAACTTAACACAAAACCTTTCATCAAACAAGTCTTTTTACCTTGTAAATGTGACTTGAAATTCTTTCTCCTAAATGTAAGAATGGTTGGTAATAGGAGTTTGATATTTTATAATTTGATAGATCAAATTTCACAAAATGAAATCACGAGTTTAGCAAACAACCCTTTCTTAAGCTGCGTTCTCAAATGCTGTCATATTTTCTTCCATTAGATTTGACAAGATTGACGTTTATGAAGTTCGTCTCGTGAGGAACTATTAAATTAAATGCAATAGTAGTGAACATTGACCAATCTATCTAAACAATATTATAGATATTGAAAACATTTAATTGGTTGTGATTACTATGTTAGCAAACCACACCTTTTCTTACCATCCAAAAAGATAATAGACCAATTTCCAGAAAAATAAAAATGCATTTATTCGGCAAATACAAATACCCTTGGATATGGTTTATTCAGCAGTTGGAGAATCCATATCCTGCTTTGTGTCATTCATAGTCGAACTCAGTGTTGTGAAGCTCTACACTTGTTGCTTAAAAGAAGCTACATGAATATCAAGTGAATGATTTTGTTTTTCTTTTCATGGTTACGAAGTTCGGATACGGCTAAAAAGGCGTCATCAGTGTTTCCGATACACCACGGACACGTGGCGAAAGCATGTCCGACGCGATGTCAGACGCTTTTTATTGGACCAGAAACGACTATCTTTCTGGATACGTCAGAGGAGACACGCTTCCCTCCTTGGACACGTCAAAAAAGCCAGAAAAAAAGACACGGTTTTGTGTTTTAAAGATTTCTTATCTTCCACACTAAATCTCTCATAAAGTCTCAAACAAAATATTAAAATTACTAAAAAGTAAAAGTTAAAAATTATGTTTTTCTTAGATTATTTTTTCTATAACAAAATATATTACTACATTTTAATTTATATATAGTCGTGTTCCGTATTTTATAATTTTTAGTTTAATCGTATCTTCGTGTCAGTGTCGTATCCGTATCTGGCTTCTTAGGGTTCAATGCAAGTAGCATACATTTCATATCATATCAGGGTATGATCAATATCTCTTCTGGTACCAAATCACAAGATAATGTTCAACAGAACATCATTTTAATAATGTTATTACCATTCGCATGTTACATTTTGAGTTTTTGTCGAAACGAATGAAAGTGGAAACATCCCATTTTACATTTTTCATGCTAGAGCAAAGTTTTAAACAACAAATCATAGAATTTATAAAAGAACTACAGTCATACTGCATCACACACTACTTTCATCATCATCATAATAATAATGACATATGAATAGATGTTTTCTACTGATTCGATTTTTTTTCAAATAAAAAAAAAGTTACCAAATATAATTTTTAAATTCTTATTATATTTAAAAGTTTCAATTTTTTAATTTAAAATAAAATAAAATTAGGGTGTAGAAGTTTTACAGTTATATTTAATTTGAGGAGTTAGACAGTTTCTTTTAAAAAAATTATTACTTTAAGTAAGTAAAAAATAAAGTTTTATCATTGGAGACAGTACAAACAAAGAATGTGTACATAAATCCGAGAAATTTGTATTATACATTGTCATAAATAATTAAGTAAAAAATAAAATTATACAATTAAGGACATAATAGAAGAATCTGGAGAATTTATGCAGTTATAGATGAAATATAATATATTTAAATAAATGATTTAATTATAGTATATATTTGTATATTTTTTATTCCAATAAAATAAGTATGCATTTTTCTAGTGTGGTTGGGCTTGAAAAAAAAAAATACAAGATGAAACGCACCGTTTAGCGTTTTCATTAGATTGAAACTGGTTTTGTCTTCCATTGCAATCTTTCTTCTCATCAGTGAAGCTATTTCTCCTTGGTTCTTCGTCTTCGCTCTCTCCTTCTGAGATCAGATCTGCGCTCTCCGATCTCAGATCGCGTTTTGGTAAATTCTCTCTCAGTCTCCATTTTCACTATTCTCTTTCCTCTTCAGATTCCGCATTCAATTATACCTCATTGAATACTTCACCTCTGGATCTGATGCCTTCTAACACTCTGTTTAATTTTTGTTGGTAGATTCAATTCGACAGAAGAAAAACTTACCCGCTTCAAAAATTAAGCGGAAAAGATGGTAACACTCCTTACACTCCTCTGGATTGATAATCGAGGACTTACTTGTTTCTGTTCAACTATTTCACACTGATTATTTTGTTTCTGTTACTTCATTCTGCTTGTCGTTTTTTTACCTGTTAGCTATGTTGATGTTGGTGTGGTATGGTTCTCCCCTTATTTTCATAATGTGTTTGTAGTTTTATCCCGTGATCTTGAATTACAGGCCGAATGGACTTAGTAATACAGGAACTTAGTGATACGTTTTGATCTGCGTTAGAATGAAAATCTTATGAAATGTTTTAACCTCCATGGTACAATTTCTGGTAATCTTGGATCTTCTGGCGTGGCTTATGCTGCATGTTTTGTTTTTGTCTATGTTGAATATAGCTAGTAACGGTGAATGTTTAATGTAATATTCTTGATTGTAAGATCAATTTACTCTCCAAATGCCAGTTGGGATGGGTTTGGACAGGGTTTACTTGGGGATGGGTTTGGACAGGGTTTACTTGGGAATGGGTTGTGCTTATTCTTTCAATTTTTTGACTTCCCCTCTGCACCATTAAATTTTTTTTACCTGTCTAACAGGTTGTCCTTGCTGCATCCATTGTTAGCAAATCTGGCAAAGGTTAGTTCTCTGCTGCCCTCTTCACCTGATTTGTTCCGTCGTGGTTGATGGTATTGTTTTGGTTGATATAGTCTGGCTTGATTTTCATGTTTAGTCGCTGTATTTTTTGTACCCCACTAAATGAAATTTCACCGAAGTTATGAAAAACACATTAGACATACTGTCAATTCAAGGTGCATCTTTTTAAAAAATAGCTCATAGTTAGAGTATGAACGGAATTTGAATTTTAAACACCCAGAAGCTGTAACTATGTTATTTATTCTGCACCATTAAAAAAATAAATAAGAAGGTCTGTGTTTGTGGTGGTGAGCATATGTAAAATTGATTGTGAAGTACACTGAGTGGGTTTGGATGAGCGCATCTGTAAAACTGATTTCGGCTCAATTATATTTTCATATAAATTTGTGCCAAAATTGTAAATTTTTCAATCTAAAGTAAAAGGTACTTTTTATCACTTCTAGCCAAATTAAGATTTTGAGGCAAAAACAATCTTACCTTACAATAGCAAGCATACTCATTTTTTTTTCCAAAATCACATTTCTGGTAGGAGGCAAAACCAATTCTGACACAGTATTTTGTATGATTAAATTGGGAAACATGGCCCGAATCTTTTTTCTATGTTTTTATCTGTATAGTGTATAGTCTAGTGTCTCATCACACTTGAAGCGGCATATTTATGAAATCCTTTAATTCAATATGTTAGTTGTGTACGATTCTATGTAATACTTAATAAATTGTCATTACTTGATTTTTTTAAAATTCAGTATTATTTTTTTTATTTTGAAAAGAAAAACTTAATCTAGAATTGATGTTGAACTTGGTGGTGCCTAAATAATTATGTATCAGACATCATTGTTCTCATACATTCAGGACTTTTGCTCTGTTTGCAGTGCTAGTTTCTAGACAATTTGTGGACATGACTCGCATAAGAATTGAGGGTCTTCTAGCAGCATTTCCCAAGTTGGTTGGGACTGGAAAACAACACACATATGTTGAGACTGAGAATGTGCGCTATGTTTACCAGCCAATAGAAGCACTGTACCTGCTTCTTGTAACAAACAAAAACAGCAACATACTGGAAGATTTGGAAACTCTGAGACTTCTCTCAAAACTTGTATCCTCTTTCTGATGCTTGAAGTTTGACATCTTATGTTATTATGTAAATTTGATTTCAATTGCTTGTCTTTTGTTATCTGGGTTGTGGCATTATTGCTTTTCTCTCTAGTATGACTTCTGGGCCTGAATATAGAAATTGTTCTGTCATCTGTGCCTTGTTTACTAATTTTCCTGTCATATTGGTTTTCTCACGAAGTATTAATGGTGCAGTCTTTCAGTTTAAACGCTTCTCTTACGTTAAACATAGCATTTAGTATTTTGATTTCTATAGGAAGACTAGGAAGGGTTTAAGATTGATCTAATGGTTGGTAGTGTAGTGGGAGGTTATTTTGGATTTATTGGTCTATTTACAGTCATTGGGCAAATCTTTTGTCAAGTATCAATGTTACAGTGAGTTCATTCCTAAATACTTTTAGGTACCTGAATATTCTTACTCCCTTGATGAAGAGGGTATTTGCAAACATGCCTTTGAGTTGATTTTTGCATTTGATGAAGTCATCTCCCTTGGGCACAAGGAAAATGTGACTGTTGCACAAGTTAAGCAATACTGTGAGATGGAGAGTCATGAAGAGAAGCTACACAAGTTGGTTTTGCAGAGCAAGATTAATGAAACTAAGGATGTTATGAAGCGAAAAGCTAGTGAGATTGATAAAAGCAAGGTATGATTGAAGGATGTATGTTTTATGATGATGTTTATATTTAAAGCCTGGGATTGCATATCATTTATTCAAGTCATGTGTTCTGCAGATTGAAAAGAACAGAGGTGATAAAGGAGGATTTGGTCCATTGCAGTCTATGGGCTCTGGAAGAATTGAAAATAGCTTTAGTGATTTGAGTATATCTAGCAGTGGAACTGGTTTTGGAAGCGGCTCTGGTTTTGGATTGGCTTCTGATGTTGATTCCTTTTCAACCAAGCCTAAAGGTTGGATTTCATAGGTTTTCTTGAATCCTTTTAGAATGCTTTTTATGTAATGACTTAAAAGGGTGTTGAAGCATGCTGTATCCTGGTTGTGGTTTACTCTAATATATATATATCCAGAATTAACATTTGTTAAATGTGAGTAGCCTTTTCATTTATCTACTCCATTGACCTCTTGCTTAGGTCGTCCAACTTCAGCAGCCACTGCTCCACCAAAAGGTCTTGGAATGAAGCTTGGTAAATCTCAGAGGACAAATCAGTTTTTGGAATCATTGAAAGCAGAAGGTGAGGTCATTCTTGAAGATGTTCAACCAAAACTCTCCCAGTCTCGTGCTGCTGCCCCACCACCTACTGATCCCATCACTTTGAGTGTTGAGGAGAAACTAAATGTGACATTGAAACGAGATGGTGGTGTCAGTAATTTTGATGTTCAAGGCACATTGTCTCTCCAAATTCTTAACCAAGAGGATGGACATATTCAAGTACAGGTATCACTTTCTCATTGTCTCTAACTTAATGTGTGTCCACTAGGCTTCTGGTTTTTAAAATCCAAATATTTTTTTTAATTGATTATTTATTGTCATGAAATATATGACAAATGTTTTGCTAAATCTATCAGTATTACGGTAAAGAAGTTCACATGAAATATTTTTTTCCTACAAGGAAAAGAATAAAAGCCTTTCCTGGTAGGTGAGATCAGTTATATGGATCAAATAACTCTATTGTGTCATGTCAAAAACCATTTCCTTAGATTTATGAAACAGATTTTTTTCCTCTGACTAATATATTTTGTTTTTTATTGTTTTCTTTACTTTGTCTACATACACTCTTCACAGTTTGCATCCTTTATAAGAGTAGTATAGTAGTAGACAATTACTTAATTTTCAAAAGAATAATGTTTCAAAAAAGCCCGTGTTTAAGCCTCGTTCAATCCTCAAATAAGTTAACCAGAAGTTTAGCATGACATTTTATTTGAGACATAGATATAAGTAGCTTTAAGTGTACCTTGTCATTCAAATAATATAGCAGTGGCAATTCAGTTAGGCAGAAAGATGAAATTGAAAGGAAGATAGTGATGGTTACAATGCCTTTAGTGTGATGATAGTGTTGTTTCCTTGGTTTGTTCATGAAGTATTCTGGTGCTTTTGGTATGTAGTGTATATGAAAGGGTTTCCTGAAAAAATCAATTTGTTTAGCATGAATTTATAGTTTCGGTCATCAATGAATAAGAAAAAACTAAAGAGGTATTTGTATGTTTGAAATACAATTGTCAGCCTATATTCGAATGATTAATGATTTATTTTATGTTCAGTTTTATTTGTTTCTTTGCAACCTACTGTTTTCGAAATTTCTGCACAGTAATTAATGTTGATCCTGACCCGAGCATCCTTCATCTGTAGTGCTCCTAGATATTTTTCTTGCTTAAGACTGGTTTTGAATGCTGAAATAGGCCCAGGAGGTCGATTAAAATTATTAATACTTGTATATTGTGCCTTACTTTTGCAGGTCCAAACTGGTGACAATCAAGCTGTCTCTTTCAAGACACACCCTAACATGAATAAAGAATTATTTGCCAATGATTCTATACTAGGCCTAAAGGATCCCAACAGACCTTTCCCCACCGGTCAAGCTAGTGATGCTGGAGGTGTTGGTCTTTTAAAGTGGAGAATGCAAAGTACTGATGAGTCAATGGTGCCACTGACAAGTGAGTTTATAACTATAATTGATATGCTCTACTACTTTGTATTGATGTAGTAATAACTTAGTCTGCTATTTGTGTCTATTGCAGTCAACTGTTGGCCTTCCTCTTCTGGAAATGAAACTTATGTCAGCATTGAATATGAGGCTTCATCAATGTTTGATCTACGGAATGTTGTGATCTCTGTACCTCTTCCAGCTCTTCGTGAAGCCCCATCTGTTAGGCAGATTGACGGGGAATGGAGGTACGGATTTATTTTTCCTTCCTCTCAAATAAGCGTTAGGGACTGCCATATTTAGTGGTTTGGGTTGAATTTTGAAGTAAATAAGCTTATGGTTTTAATTAGAATCTATTGCACATGCTAATGGTGGTTTGCAGTCTAGAAACTTGTAAGTACTGAATCTAATGACCAGATTTGCGTCGATTAGTAAGCTCTATGATTTTTCTAGATCATGAATTTTTTATTATAATACTTAGTATTTTATTTTTGGTTCTAAATAATTTAATTTCAGGTTATGATCTTGATTTGTTATAAAACTGGTTTTGTAGGTATGATTCCAGGAATTCCATTTTGGAGTGGTCTGTCCTTCTAATTGATAATTCCAACCGCAGGTGTGCTATATCTTGAGTATTTTTTTATAGCTAATTTATTATTTTTCTCTCTCTTTTTAATTTCTGGTTACTTTTGTTGTCTGACTAATTTATTTGGCAGTGGGTCCATGGAGTTTGTTGTTCCACTAGCAGATTCATCAGCTTTCTTTCCTATTTCAGTCCGATTTTTGGCAACTGATACCTTCAGTGACCTCAAGGTTTGTTTATATTTTTACGTCAGCTGTGGCTGTACAGTGGTGCTATTTGAAAAGAAGTTTCAAAATGATCTAGTTGAAACTGACATTTATTGACCCGAATAGTGCTTAAACTTACCCTTTTTTTACTGCTCGTTGCAGGTTACCAACATCATACCATTAAAGGGTGGTAATCCCCCCAAGTTTGCTCAGAGAACACAATTGATAACCGATAACTACCAAGTTGTGTGATTGACTTTCCTCTTGAATTTGAGCTCCTACAACAGTTTTGCTTTTACAGCGAAGTTATTTTATGAATAGGCTTTTCTTCCCCAAGATGTACTCGCCTCCCAATTCATGAATTTGTACTTACTAGTTTTACTTCGCAAAGTATGATATATCATAATTAAATACTTGAGTGTGTGTATCTGTAGCATGTATTTTTTATGTGGAAGGATGCATTTCCAATCTTTTTTCTGTGTGATAGACGAGTCTTGTATTTCTCTGAGACATGCGTATGGAATGCACTATTCTATTAGATGGGAGTAAACCAATTAGATAGGGAGATTTAACTTCTAATTTGAATCTGTTCTGTTTTTAATTAGGAACTTATGCTGCTACAATCATCTCGTTACCATCTGTCCTCCCCTCTGTTCTGTAATGTTGGGATTTCTCGTCTTTGGTTATGTAATGTTGCAGTCTTTTATGAGTTTCTTGCTCATATGACAAAAACATTCCCCAAACCTACTCACTACCATATTTTGTCTTTGTCTAATTGTTATGTTTTTATAGACGTACAACCTTTGAAGGACATCCTAATATTTTACGAAACCAAACCCAAGCAATTTCATGAAGCCACCATGGCCGAGAAGAAAGTCCTGTCATAGAGAGTTACAATTTTAACTATAGCTAGGGGATATTATAACTCACGATGACAGGTCTCAAACATGTTGGAAGACAAATCAAATTTCAAATTTCATTTTTTTGATGTTCCTTACGTTTAAATATAGCTTTTTATTTTGGTAAAATGTTTTATTTTTTAATATTAGGATGCAAAGGAATATGAGAGTGTTTTCTTTGAGGGGTTAGCCAACTCCAATATAAGTTATTGATATTTAAGACTGACTGCAAATGACTAGTGAATAAGGTGTATAATGGATCATCAAATCAATATTTACCAATCCTCATTATAATATTCAATATCTTAGCAGATCAGAAAATAAGCAACTCATGTTTTTGTCTAGAGAGTATCTAGAGTTTTTTTCCATTGTATTCCTTATTGCATTACAAATATTATTGAAATGGAAAAGTACTTATGCTCTTTTATCAAAGAAAACAAATTGTGTAAAGGACCCAAATGAGAAGGATGTTCATAAATGGATCCAATCCAAGAAAAGAAAATCAACCAAAAAAACAATAAAAATGAAATAAATCGAAACTTGAACAGACAAACATTTAGAAAAAAACATTTTTTATTGAACGTTTCTTAAATTTATTTTCTATTTAGGCCATTTGGGTATTGATATTTATCAATTTTTTAATGTTAAGAATAGTTTTTATATGAAATTTATATTTATTAAATTTTAATATTTAAGAGTTTTTATATTAAATTTCATTAAATAGTTTCACTTTATAGAGTAGGTTTAATATTAAAATTTACATTTATTAATTTATTTTAATGTTGATAAAAAATTAATATTAAATATTAAATTTAATTGATACTGAGAGTAATTTTAATTCCATTAAATTCCTGTGGTATTCACGAAAGTTTTAACATTATTGTGATATTTATTTAATATTTATAATAGTTTTAGTAGCAAATAGCATATTATTAAATTCATTTAATATTTAGAATGTTTTAAATTCATTTAATATTTATGATAGTTTTGATATTAAATTTGGTATTTCTTAATGTATTGCAACACTCAGGATAGTTATAATATTATATTTTTTATTAATTATGTTCATCTAATAGTTATAGTAGAGTTAATATTACTTTTTATTTTTCAAATTCATTTAATATTTAGAGTACTTTTATTTTATCTCTAAACTATTAAAATTTTATATAAAAAATTTAGAGTACGTTGGCCCATCAAATAGCAAACTGATAGAATTACAGTTAATCAATTTACTAATATCAATTAAATTTTGAGTATAGTTAATAGTATTATTAACTACATCGCTAGTATTTTTCTTAACAGTCTCAATTTTCAAAGCCATTCTAAATTTACTTTCTGCGCATGCCATATCCTAATATCTTATAATATATAGTTCTTTATGATCAACTTTCAATCCTTCAAAACATAAAAGATGAACTTAAAAAAAATAATTCGACAGGAACATTGTCCCTCTCGCTTCTTCATTCTGCACCCCAATCATTTGATGTGCACTCTCATGGGTCAGTGAAATGGCCAAAATATTCCCAGGTGAATTTATATATAACCCTACTTTTCATTTCTCTTCCATTTTTCTTCTTCCATAGTGGCTTGTGCACCCCCTTCGCTGTTGTGCTTGTGTGTGAGAGTCCTTGTTGGACCACCATTGTCCTTCTAAGAATATGTTCTTTTTGTTCTTTTTTAGTGTCTCTAACTCTAAGTTCCATCATCAGCTCCAATTGGCTGGTGTACTTGTTCTGATCTTCTTCTTGAACATGCATGCCATTGCTCATCATTTTGTACATGGTTACCACTCTTTCGTAAGGCCTTCAACCCACAATGAATGTAAAAAATGTTCTTATAAGACTGAATAAACCTAGTAAATATTGTCACTCTTCACGATCTTTGAGTCTTTGCTCTTCGATCTCGAAAAAAATAATTGCAATTATATTTTGGTGCTCAAATCAGCAAAGGGAAGTAATAATGTTTTAGTTCTCAATAAGTTATTACCTTTTATCTTAGGACACACATCTTCTTACGAACGATTTAACTTAGACCCAAGTAAGACTGAAATGTCCTTAATCATAGCTTTGGAGTTGCTTTATACATGATTAACGTTAATGTAATAATAAATTGATAATCCTAAATTTTTACTGATTAGCTACACGTGAATCTAGGATATAATTGCAGCCATTGCTAATGCGAGAAAGGTCTGTGGCGAATGGTAATGGAAGTTGTGGAAGCATGCAATGGCATAACCCAATTTGAATTTAAAGAAATAAATAGAGAGGGAAGAGAGGGAAAGTGGGAATAGTCTTATATTGTTGCAATGATATACACAACCAATCCATAGATGACATCTAAAGTATGAGCCTGATTCAAGATAACTAGCAGTTCTCCTCACAAGCTTAATTACAGTCTATGACAGTAACCATAAGTTCCAGTGCCAAATTTCATGTACACGTAGTAAATCATTTTGTGCATCCTTGCCTTATACAGACTTCAACTTCTTGTGGCTCCATCAACATTTAAATCCCCCACAAGCAATAACCCACAGAATTATGATTAAGGTAAGGATTCCTCCTCCCACCATCAGCTTAAATTGGAGATTCTGCAGCCACATCTTCCTTCTCAGCTGCCTGCCCTGCCTCTGGAAGCTGTCAGCCTAAATTTGAATGGAAAATAGAATAGCATCAGTATGATTGTTTCAGAATTCAGGCTAGTTGATTCAAACATTGTTTCTTTTAGATAAACAAAGTATTTATTGAAAAAGGAGATATGCAAATCCTTGATTTGGACAATAATACATACCTGGAACTGCAAGTTTTCTGTTTTGTCCACCAGCAGCTCAATCTTCTCTCCACGATCCAAAACCTTCAAGACGGAAAATACAAATGTTTTAGAAGTGCTTAATATTTTGAGAGAAAAGTGGCTTTTGAAAAGAGTTGAAATGTTTAAGCAGGCTCTTGTTCTAGTTTTGGTTTACCAGTTCCATGACAGTTTTAATGTGATGAAAATCTTCTTTCCTCCCTAAATTCCGTGTGGGTCAAATTCTATAGTAGCATACTTTTTTAAATATTAATCCACCAAAGCTACTAAGGGCGTCAACATCCTTTTTGTTGGTCTAACTGTTACAATGCTGAACTTGTGCTTTTATGCACATACATCTTATGAGTAACCAAAAGGGTATTATTGAGTTAAAGCCTTTGAAGAACCTAATAATATGCTATAGATCAAATCAAGCAACCTCATGAAGCTACCATCGCATAAAATGGACATTTTCACTTAATATTGAATCCAGAACCTCTTCTTGTTAAATAACTATAGAAGGTTCAGTCAGAGAGACAAAGGTGCAGTTCTAAATACAGCTAGAGGACCTTATAACCCACAATTGCAGGTATATACACAGTGAAATGTCTCTCTCCCCTCAATATAATGGTTCTATGTGATAGGAGAGTATCTTTTAGTATTCCTAAAAACATAAAATCGAAATAAATGAAAACATTTCTTGTATGAGCCATGTCATTTTACTAGCCAGATGAGTACAATCTCTTATGAAACTAATATTTTTTATTATCATGACTAAAAACCTTCCAAAATTCTTGGCTCAATAAACAGAAGCTGCCAGTCTTCTATGCATGCAAGTGCAAAAGACTCAACAGACAGTCTTCATATACTCACCCTCAGGTGGCTCAATCCCCTCAGTGGCCTAAAGCCAAAATTCAAAAGTATGCATCTTTTCGTTATTGAACAGCAATGCTATTTTTTACTCCTTTTTAACTCTCTTTTAAGGCTATTGCAGAAAGATTAAGAAACATAACTAATATCCTTATCCTAACATGCCTTTCATCTATTCTATTAACAAGAAAAATAAATAGCTAATATTTGGATGATAAGAAAATAAAAGAGTTTGTAAAGTTAAAAAGTATTTTATTTCAACTTGTAGAGAACATCATCCACTGAGTAATTCTTCAATAGACACAAACCTAACATTTGATCTTTTGAACACAACCAAACAACATATTACACATAAAAAAAGATGACAATAGGAAAAATTAACAAAAACAATAAAAAAGCAGCACAATCCCATGCAGTGGGTACATTATCTGCCCTTCTCTGTTTTTAAATTGTCCTTTCCCTTCTTGAGCAGAGTAAAAATTCAATTGGTGTTCCACAAAGAAAAAATGGAAAAAAAGAGTCCAGTTTAATGAATTATGAGAACAACAGACATTTAACTTCAATTCGAGCTCTCATGGATCCCATATTGTGGGCAATTTTGCTAAGAAAAAAAGGACCTTGAATGCCATGGTTACTACAAGAGCACAAAAATCTTCAATCGACTTGTCCATAGAATATAATTTCACTTTTCAGAAATGGGAACGGGAGATAACAAGCTCACTACCCAGCCTTTTTATTTTTCTACATTTTTGTATTGTAACTTCTATTGTTTGTGTCCAAAGACTCATAGGAAAAATCGCATACACTAAGATAGTCATTTTTTTTATCGGCACTAAGATAGTCATGTGTTTCTCGAGCAATGGTAAATGTCTCTTTATTAACATTTTGTGCATTTTATGTAAAGTGTTTATCCACCCCTAAATTCATGTTAGTGTATGTAGGCAGTATCATATCTTACATTTGAAAGAGTTATCCGTATGTCCATATCTGTGTCATATCTGTGTCATGTCTATGTCATGTCGTAGCAATACATATACGTACTATACGGGCTCCAAATTTTTATGAGTCCCACGAGGAAATCATATTGATAAATTCACTAGTTTGAAACAGCATTGCAATACTAATGTAATGTTATCATCCCTTATTTACAAGTCCTTCCACCCTTCCCCAAAATTAAGGAAAATCGCACAAACAATAACATCATATCCAGAGATAAACTAGTTAGCATTTGTGCAAGGATTCAGAGCTAAGAAACATTTGATAGTAGCCACTTTAGGCTTGGTTCAATACACGTACCTTCTCAATATTGTCCATCATTATCCCCTTAACCTCAGTTATTTGAGCCTTCAACTTTGATAGTTTACTTATTTCTTCTGGATGATTCAAGCAATACTGCATATGCTCCTTGAGTGCTGGTCTACACAACCAGATCGCAAATTTAAAACCACAACAAACAGAAGAAAACAAAAATTTAAAAGGATCAGTTACAACGAACCCAAATTCTCTATCAAGATTATACGCTATGCTAAATCTGTCCTCAAACAAATCGTCGTCCTCGTCATCGTCAGCAAGTGGATGGGTACTACCATTGTTAATGCTTGCTCCATAGCGCTTCATAAAGTCATCCTTCACCCGTTCAAGAAATACGAAAGGAACACTCCTTCCAACCGACTCATCAGCAACAACAAGGAAAACTGCAAAGGGAAACAAAATTCTGACATTGGCATATGTATTAAAAGTCAAATCAGTAGAGCAGGCAATAATACATAAAAACAAATACCAAATCCATTGTCTATGAGGAAGTTAAAGGTG
This sequence comes from Phaseolus vulgaris, assembly GCF_051622355.1. Lineage (NCBI taxonomy): Eukaryota > Viridiplantae > Streptophyta > Magnoliopsida > Fabales > Fabaceae > Phaseolus > Phaseolus vulgaris. The sequence goes on from NC_143504.1 coordinate 2,007,949, forward strand.
TGCCCATCACAGGAATACGTGTATTTGCTGCTATTTGAAGGTAGCTTCTGCAGGCACTGAACGGCAATGGTACTGAAATTCCCCGTATACTGTGTGTGTTCCGCTAAAACAACAGTTCCTTTGGCAACAAAGCTATATATTAAACCCCTCTGACTCATCTCCAATCTCCAACAAGTTCCACTCCCAGAAGGTACAAACAATTACACCAACACCTGAATCCCACAACAACCAATCCAAGATGTAAACAACAAAAAACCAATCACAAAAACCCACATACTGCAATTGCAACTTGCAAATATTGACCTAACACGCCCTAAATAGCTAATCAAATCGAAGTCAGAACCTAAGCCTAATTTGATTCAATTCAAGATACAATGATCGCAATAGAAATCTCAATTCACGATAAGGAGCCGGTTTCAATCAGTTCATTCACAGTTTGAATTTGTCAAAATCTAAAGTCAAACCGAAACTCAACAATCCCGTTCGTTTGAGATCCTTAATTTCATGGGACAAACGGGAAAATGGGGAAAAATAGGGGTTTCGAAACGTTAGAGTTGGTGAGTGATCTAATCGAGAGATTTACGAATCTGAGTGAGAATTGTTTGTTAGATGAAAATTGAGAGAGAGAGAGAGAGAGAGAGAGAGAGAAAACCTAACAACCTGAGTGAAGTAGCGAAGGAGAAGATCAACGTGGTGTTTCAGCTGCTGCTGTGCAACACAAATTCCTCAATTTTCCCGTTTTATCCTTTTTTGTTTTCTCCTTTGCGTGTGTATTAAGATAAGAAGAAACGAGACCCACGCTCCATTTACAATCAAACAAGAACAAGTTTCAATTAAGACAAATATGTAAAGAACATATATAGTTTTTAAAATTTGTTCGTATATTTCTAAATTATTAATTAAATATTAGAAAAAATATCGAACGTTAATGAGTAACACCCATCCTAAAAATATGAAAATTAAATTATGTTTACATTAAAATAAAAAAATAAATTTGCCATTTAATTATGATATTTTATTTATTATTAAAATTTATACTATAACCAAATCATTTAATATAATAGAATATGTTGTTTAATAGAAAGAGACTGAGAAAACTATTACCTCTTATTCAATAGGTTATCTTTCTCTTTTTTTTACTTCACTAAACAATTGTCTCTCCTTGAATCACTCTCATTACTTCTCTTTTATTGATTTCCACTCTTTTGTAAGCTTTCCGTCGGTTGGGATAGTACCCGTAAAAAGTACTACTACATGTTCAAGTAAATTCTCGATATTCGGTATTTAGTATAATTAATGTACAATATATAATTATTATGAAATCATTATTATTGAATCAAATTAACGTTTGAATCATAATTAAAACTACATTACCTAATGTTTAATTATTGTTTTAGACTTATCACTTTTGTTTTAGACTTATCACTTTTATGCTGTATGCTGAATTTAATGAATTTAGTCATGTGGACCGGTACAAACCGAATACCGAAACCTCCAACATTTGTCAGAGTTATAAAATATAATAATTCTTGTAATTCTTTATTTAGTATATGAATAAAATATTATTGGTTTATCTTATTTCATATTCTATTTCTGTCAGTAGAATTTATCTTTCTCAATTATTTTATTTTAATATAAATTACAAATTTCCAATATAATTTATTGCATACTCAAAACTATCTTTAAGATTCCAACTACCTGATTAAAAGATAAAACTTATTAATAATTTTAATATTAATATACACTTTAATTTTTTAATAAAATGTACTTATGCTCAAAGCCATGTACAAGTTATATTTTATTTTAATCGTAGATTTTAGTCTATCACAATTTTTTTTAGATTTTGTGTAAATGTAAGAGTCTTATTTTTAATTAATGCTTTAATATCTTACAAAAAAATATATATTAAATTATAAATCTGTATGACCCTGATAATGTATGCTCTAAGTCCAAATGTACCATGTTTTTATTCATTATCTTATCTTTAATAAATTCTTTTTTTTCACAATATTAATTTTGCGCATATTATCAAAATAAATAAAATTTTAAAAAATTATTCAAATAAGAATAAGATTATACGAAGTAGTGTCACCTTAAAATCATTCAACTTAACACTACTTTAGTGTAACTTCACTATTTATTAAAATCAGTTTATATTTGAAATGGTGTCAACATATCACAACTTAATAATTTTTAAATTTTACCTGTTTTTATAGTTAACCTAAAAAACACCCTAATTTCGTAAAGAAAAAAAAAGTTAAACAGAAACAATATCAATAGAATAATGATATATTCACAAATTACATTTTTTTTATATAGTTAGATTATAATTCCTAATATTATTATTCTAATATTTTTTATATTATTTAATTCTAAACTTACTTTTTATTATATATATTTATTTTTAAACCTATCATATAAAAAAATATATACAACTTTAAATCATTTCAAACTATCATTTTTCTTACCAAATAACAGTGTTATGAGCATTTGTTTAAAAGCATATTCCACATATAATTAAGAATACATTATTTTTTCATTTGGAACATAATGGAAACAAACTGTTCACAAACCACTTATTTATAACTTTCTAATTAATTGATACATGACAGAACTTTGTAACTCTTCCTCTGTCCCATTGTTTGCTTCATCAAAACTTGTTCCTGTACCAAAACACACCCTTCTGAGAAGTTTCTTCATCTGGCTCCACATAAAGGCACTCTTTTGCTTCTCTCCACAATGCCTTGTAAAATGGGGTGTCATCAAATTGATAGTACTCACCCAATATAGGCTTCACTGCATTGGTTGCCTCCATTGCATGGTAATGTGGCATTGTAGAGAAGAGATGGTGAGTGACATGAGTATCAGTTATATGGTGAAACACCTTGTTCAGAATCCCATAATCTCTGTCCATAGTTGCCAAAGCACCCTTCAACCACTCCCATTCTGATGAATCATAGTGAGGCAAGGAAGAGTGTGTGTGCTGCAAATATGTGATGGTCACAAGAAAGCCATTTACAACGAGCCACGGCACCCCATAAACACACACCAGCCAAACCAGCCCTCTCACAGTTGCAACGAGGTAGAGAAAGTATGTGGCACAGAACAAAGTAACATCAGAAACATAGATCAGAAGCCTTTCACGGTCTGAATATATGGGAGCATAAGGGTGGTAGTGGCTTGCAAAACGATTATAGGGTCTACCAGAAACATTGAAGGCTAAATACAAAGGCCATCCCAGTGTGAGCGTGATGAGAAGAGAAACAGCCCTTCCTAGTGGGTTGTTGAAGCACTTGTGGAACCATGCAACATTGGATTTGGATTTTGGGACAAACACTTCATCACGGTCAAGGGAACCCGTGTTGGAGTGGTGGCGGCGATGACTTATTTTCCATGAAAAATAAGGGACTAGAAGTGCTGAGTGAAGGGTCAGACCAACTAGGTCATCGACCCATTGGTACTTGCTAAAGGCATGGTGACCACACTCATGAGCAATCACCCACACCCCAGTGAGAATGCAACCTTGGAGAACCCAATAGATTGGCCAAGCAACGAGGGAAAGAGGGTGAGGAAGAAGATGGAAGTAGGTGGTGGTAATATAGAGAATGAAAGCCAGTGAAAGGTCACAAACAACATAGTAGAATGAAGAGAGAAGGGAGCGATGAAAGCAATGTGGGGGAATGGCTTTCTTGAGTTGGCCAAGAGTGAACGGAGGCTTTGTATTTGGAACCCTTGAGAGAGTGTTTTGCTGAACTTCAGATTTGGTGACACCTTCACCAGCCATTGTTTTCTTTGCTAGAACCTGTGTGTAGCAACGATTCAGTTTTTGTGTACCATAAATATGTAATGATACACACCATATACAAATAACTTCGTGTATCTGTGGAAACAAACAAAACAAGGGCGACAATGCAGAAGGTAATCGGCACAGAAGCACATTGAAATTTTGAAGAGGGAATTCTGTCCATGCAGAAAACTGGTGTATGTCAGTGTGATGCTGACATGCAATACCAAACACAATGGCAAAAACCGACCGAAAGCACAGAGGGTTTGTAGTGTAATTTGCAAATCCGCCATTTAAAACCAATGTGCTATTTTGGATACATGCTAGCTCTTCAATCATGTTTCGCCACACATCACATACAATACAACTATTTACTGTATATATATATATATATATATATACATACAGTAACTAATACTGAAGAATTGAAAGAAAGTAGAAAGGTTTTCTTATTTAATTCTATTAAGTAATATAATTTGATAAATATGTTTGTGTCTACAAATCTAAATTTGTTAGTGTAAAGTGGGGAAGAAGCGAATAAGTTATATTCCTACTGCTCCATGACAACGTGCCAAAATACGGCACTGGAACAAAATAAGAAATATATGACAAAAATGGAGTATAGTGACAGAGGAATCTTCAGAGATTCTGCAGAATAATTGAAAAGAAAAAGGAAAAACAATCAGCTGCATTTCTACCGGGGGCGATTCCAGAATCCGTGTGCCAGCATTTCTATTACTCATGAACATGTAGTTCTTGAATTTGGTGAAAAAATATCAGTCTCTGATTTTAATCATCGTCATTTATAGACCTCATTTTCAGAATCCTATAGATGAAGTATACTTATGGGAACATTTTGGAAACTATCCTTTAGATGAAAGTTAAAAACTCCAATTAACAAATCATCACAGAGAAAACAATAATCTCTCAACAAGATCATCACCCAATTCATTTGAAGCAAGTCACTGGTTAGTTCATCTATCCAACAATTCCAACTGAATTAATCACTTCAAGTTCCTACTGAATTGTATGTGCAAGAAGAAAAATTCCAAAGGATTTGAAGAATTAGCAGATGATTATAATGAATTGTACTGGTACTCGGTCTCTATGACCGATCTGACCGAGTCTATGTGAGCCAACCGTCACATTCAGCCATTAACATTCAAATTAAGGTCAATAAAGTTAAATCACCACTAAAAACTAGATAATATGCTCCTAAACACAATCCACTCTACTAATCCGGTCCAGTAAGGTAAGTCCATTAAAATAATATAAATAACACAAATTAATAAGATACCTCATTACTAAATATACTCTAACAATCGACTGCCGAGTACCCTTTGCTGACTTGAGCGTTGGAGTGCCTTTTGGAGGTACGTCATTTGACATTTACCTGTGTTAGAGCGACTGAGACCTAAAGGAGTAACACTAAGACGAGGAGGAGCAAGTTGAAGTTCTAGCAAACTGCTCAACAAGAAGGAGGGAAAAGAAGTCAATCAACACTTCTTTAGGTCCCATTTTCCTAGTAGTAACATGAAGAATTAATGGAAGAATGGTCGACAAGAAAATGTTTTTATAAATATCTATTGCAACTTTTTCATTTCCAGCGAAGTATGCAACGTGACAGGTAAATAAAATTAAAACTTTATTTGAATAATATATATAATTTTTTAATATAAATCTTCGTTTCACTTAACATTAACATAAAATTTAATTTTAATTGAAAATAAAAATAAAAATTATAGAACTGTTTAAGATTTGTTCCTCATTTTATCTCATATTTATGGATAAGTTTAGTCAATAAACAAATTTAAACACTTAAAAAAAAGAAATTAGTTTCTTCTAAAACTAAAATTTATTTATTTATTAGTTAATTCGGTAGTTGTTAAACTGAATGTAGTGAAATATAGAGTGTGAAAATAATATTTTCCAATTATTAATGACGGAGAGAACAATAATACTAAAATTTCAACTTTTAACATTGAACTTTTCAAATACTCACTCCACACGAGAGAGAAACTTAGACCCTTCGTAATATTTGTCTTTTTATGAATTAAAACCATTATTATATTTTAATCAAAGAAAATCTTTCATAGGAAGCACATTACCAATGCTCAATTTCAATTAAATACTTAAAAATATATTTCACCAGGAACATTAATTAAAAGTAGTAATTTTACAAATATAAAGTTAAGTTAAAAATAAACCACAATATATTATTCTAATTAATTAACCAACAAAGAAATTATTAAACAATTGTATATCATTATTACCAATATATTTTTAAACGAAGGTAAAAAATAGCGAAGAGGTTTAACGGGTCGGGTAAAACGGGTCGGGTAAAGCGGGTCGGGTGGAGATTGAGACGGTGATGGGTCGGTGTATATAAAAGGAAGGAAAGAAAATTCTAGGGCGTTTGACTTCTTGTTTCCTTGTTTGTAGTGGAAGAACCACCGCCACCACCGCCACCACCGTGTAATATTACTCCTTCAATGGCTTTGAGATCGTGGGTGAGTCGAGGATCCGTGACTCGTACGATGGACTCAACGAATCGAGGGGCTTTCAGTCGCTTCTTCAGCGACAAAGGTCGCGTTCTGAGCGAGGAAGAACAGGCCAAAGAGAATGTCTACATTCAGGTACTCTCATTTTCGCCCTATTTGGATTCAATCTCTGTAACCCTATGTTACATGTTTTTCTTCTGTGTGCAGAAATGGGAGAGGGAGAGATTGGAGAAACAGAAGCTGCAGGGGAAGGCTAAGGCTGAGAACGACAAAAACAGTGCTGAGGGGGACAAAGGCACTGCTGATAAGGTGCACGCTTTTCTTTTCGATCTACTCATACTTTTGTTTTCAAATATGATTTATTCTGTGCATGTCAAGAAACTACGTTTTTTGTTACTTTTCATATTTCATCTTGTAAAGATCACGATGGAGTTCAGCTTTCAGGAGTTTGTAATTTTACATGATGGATGGTGTTTCTCTTTTGTCATTTTTGTTCGATTTGTGCGCTTCTTTTCTAACAATCTGTTGTTTGTGACCGTGATTTGAACGATTCGTTTATTCGCACCAAAACCGACAGGAGTTTTACAGAACACTGAACTTACTCTTTGTGAATCATATTCTACCGTTTGATTATTTCATTTTTTGGTTTTAGATTTCGTTGTTATCAGTTTTGTGGGGACGGTGACTGGTTAGGTCTATCTACTTCTTTTATGCAATAATTGACAATTGAGATCATTTGAAAATTCTCTTTACTACTCGTCATTTTGTGGAATTTGTTCATCCCGTTTTTTCTGGCTCTCTCTTTTCTGTAAATAAACAAACCACCAATTTGGTCTCTCCAAATTATCTTATTACCGTCTAAGTTGTCCCCAAAATAATAAAAATGTTTAAGAAATTTTTTGAACCTCTGAATATCAATTACCTTTATCCCTTAGTTGATGTATTTCAATAAAGTTTTTGGATCAATTTCAGGTGTTTTTTAATATTTCGTGACTCAGCATGATTTGTAATACTTTTTAAGACTACTCGAGTATTTCTTTCCACTTTGAGGACTACATTGGAGAAAATAATAGTTCAAGGATGAAATTGATGGTTTATTTATTATCCAATGCAATGTTTAAAGTGAAATTGTATAGCCTTGAAGGACTGCATTGAAGTTCTTCTAAAATGTAGACTGCTGTTACTGTTAGTTCTTGAATAATTTGTTTGCTTTTGCTCAGTTTGTTGTTAAATTCAATTTGGTGTAAACCAAGGGCGCCATTTCCCAAAGTGTAGTGCAGCGTGTGCTACATGTATGGATAGCGGTAGAGTTTTGGTGGGGTGGTCACCTGTTACCACGATTTGCACTTAATCAAAACTAGCCAGGGGTGATTGGAATGTTCCATCAAGTTATGCCTTGTCCATGTATTTAATGTTTTTTATAATCTATCTTTGAAATGGAAGATCTAGATTTGTAAGTTGCATCTGCTTTTTAGCAACTTGGTGGCATTGGAATTTTATTGTGGATCTTATCTTACTCTCCTTTCTACCTTTACCATAATTTAACACTTATTTTTTTCTTTTGTAGAAACCTCAAAAGGAGTGATATCCTTCGCACAAGCCGTCATGTCTTTGTGGAAAATAAGCCTGGGGAATAAAACACAACCCTGAGTTAACTTTGGCCTTTGTATATAGATTGTGTTTCTTGTTATCTGTAATTTCTTTAATGGTGATGTATGAAACCATGTCATTGCATCCACAAAACTTGGTATGTTTGTTATGATGATGTGATCCTTTCCGGTTAATTTTCACTTTTGTCTAAGGAAAATATTGGGTAAGTTAATGAGTTTCACCGTTTATGCATTCAGTTTAGGAATGATTTGGTAATAGATAAAAGCTTCTCACTTTTTCTCAAGTGACTAAGCGTTTATCAATCTGAACTCACATAACTGTTCAACTTGGCTTGTGAACAGACAATGACTATGTTTGGATTTTATGGTATGTTGGAGTGGCTTACAGGGCTGCTTATTCTTTGATTATAAAGACTTAGTTTGTCTCTTTGAAGTACTAAAACCAAGTTATATGTAAAGAAATGTTTGCCCGTTTTTATAAAGTATATTTGCTATAATTGTCTCTAGTAGAAAATTGACATCATAATTTGGTTTTTATCTTATGCATATCATGGTAAAATGAGATTGGTTTCTTTGATTTTTATTCTTAAAAATTGAGTCAAGTTTTAATTTTTAAAAATTTTTGTGGACAAATATAAAGAGGAGGAACACGTTTAAGGTTTAGTTTAAATAAATTTCTTTACAGGTATATATGCTAAAATTATGTTGTATGTCATTTTTAATAAGGGCAGGATCAAATAACAAAGTGAATGTGGATTTAATCTTTGAATTATAATTTTAATGTAAAAAGTTGTTTAATTTGTAACTGTATTTTTCATAAAAGCTCACGACAAAAGATTTGAAATCACGTGTTCTTAATGTGACAATGATACAATTACCGAAAGTGGGGACAATCACGAGATCTCAGATGAAAGCCAAATGGAATCTATGGTTGGGAGAATGGTGGTGCATTAAAAGGTCACCCAGTTTATGAAGGAATTTCCGTAATACTCTATATCATTATAATTACACTTTCAATCCATCAAATTTTTTAATCTCTCTCAATTATGCTAACTTAATTTAATCTTCTTTGTCTGTTAACAATGAAGAACAAAATGAAAGTTATTAAATTGAGTATTTTTGGACAAAAATGAAGAACAATACAAGAATAAATTATTAATAATTCATGGACAAGAATGAGATCTATATAATCTTAAGGTCTAACTTAAATATTTATTAATTTTTACGGGGTGCAACTGGAGTTTGGATCGAAGACTATCAAATCTAATTACTATTTTTTTTAACAAAAATATACATTTATAACTTTGTTATAGTATATAATTCTTTTTCTTTATCTATAATTTTAATTTTTGTATGAAATAATAAAAATGCATTTTTAGTTGAAGTTGTATAGTATTAGAGGTTGTATAGTGTTTTTCTTTTTTTTATATCTATAGTTGTAAGAATTTTACTCTTTTTAGTTGCTCCATGAGTTGTACTTTTAAACATCCCATTTTTATTTGTGGTTGGAATATTTCTATTGTTTTCATTTTCGCTGTGAAGTGTAAGATAACATCGTTAATGACCCACCGAAGATGATAACAGTTTTTGACAAGAACCAAAAATCTGTTGTAACTACAATGACCTGAATAAAATATTTTTAATTAGAGCTACTAAAAAAAGCTTGCAATGGTAGATTGGAGCATGTTGTAGGAACTCACATACTCGTAAGTGTACCCATGAACCTCAAAATTTCCATTTAGAATTGTTGTCTTGTGGTTTGCAGAAAACATTAGTTTCTCCTCCTTAATTCGCTGGTTTATTACTTGGTAACAGCTCTTCACTTGGTTTTGTTACAAAAAGTGATGCTTAGTTAAGGTGGTCTTTAAGGTAGAACTGATTAGGTGAAGTTTTCTCTTGTGCTGAGAAATTACAATGATGTGTCTGAAACACAGCGCATTATTCTTGATAAAAGTTCTGCACCACTTTTCATTACCTTTAATAAGATTACAGGCTTTTACCATAAAGGAGAAAGAACCACCAAAACAGGCTTTGATTCACTCAACATGCTTAATCCTAATTGAAAAGCAGTTATTGAAGTTGCCAAATAAAAAAGAATTTCCATTACTATTGGATTCATTCTAAAAAGGCTCACTATTTGTATTCACTGCCCTTTCATCCTCACTGCTTCATTCATAGGATTCACCAAGGTACTCAAAACACAACCTACACTAAAATATTCAATTTTTAATTAGCAACAACACTCCTAATCACCCTTGTCAGCTAGCGAAACCATGAAAACTTTACAAACATACGACCCAAAGCTACAACACTATATACACAACAAGCTTCTATCTACTACCATTCTTTACATTTCAAAGCCATAGCTTGAATACCCAAATGGACCCATTTGATCATGCATGTTGCTGGAAGGGTACTGCAGCATGTCTTGTGACTGCTGCATTGAAGCACCAGGAGGAGGAACCCAGTTCTGGTCAATGGGCACAGGCACAGAGTTACTGTCCACTGTGGTTATGTCATGGATGCTTGATCTTTTCCTCTCCTTCTTCCCTGAATTCTGCCGAAGGAAGTATTTTTGAGCATGACTAGCTACTTGAGTTGGTGTTCTTGTCACAACAACGTTTCTTGAAATGCTTCTCCAATCTCCCTTTCCAAATTTACTCAGCCCGATCAGAAACAGCCTGTGACACAAAGAGTGTGTTTCGTTAGCACTGCCCTTCTGATTCATGCACTTGCAATAAGGACTCACAACTACAGATAGTGGAATATGATTCTGTGTGTGAGAGTTTAACGTGTAAGAAGAGGCAAATTGAGTGTTTAAACCATCTTCAAATGCATGCATGACGAGCAAAAAATATTGCAATGCAGACGTTTGATATTTGCCTGTTTGAAATTCTAATTCAGTTTTCCAAAAAACCAGTAACAAAAGATGCACGATCGTAAGCGAACGCTGTGTCACTATAATTCATAGAGACAAAAAAAAAAACAGAGGACTCAAAGTTCATCATCTTTCACAGTACACTCGGTGAGAGCATTATTGAATCAAAGAGAGTAAAACCAAGTTTTGAGGAAATTAAGGGTTTTCATGAATAGGTGCAGCTGAAAATTAAAACCTTCCAACTTAAGGGGATTCGTTTTAGGAACAAAAAAACACAATTGAGAACTCGTATCGTAAGACCAAATGATCATGAAGAAGTAAAATTCAGAAAAAAAATAAAACGAAAAGTTTTTTTGCCGGTCAAAAGAACATCAAACCAGAGAAAAACACAAAATTGGTTTGAACTTTTTCTTTTTCCCCTTCTTTTTTAAGATAGTCCCACCCAATTACGAAACAGCTCCCTAATGAAAAAAAGAAAATAAATCCAAAATGAAAACCCCAAACGCAAAGAAGAAGGAATCGAATTGAAGCGAAATCGTTGACAAACCTATGTTCCTCTTCAGTCCAAGGCGTGCCTTTCTTCCTTTCGCTGTCGCCCTGCTTGGGTTTGGATCCGAATGAGATCTGATTCGCGCTGTCCCACGCAGAATTTCCGGCACCGCCACTGAGTTGCGGCGCCGAGTCATCGACGTAACTCGGGACCTCGACTCGGCCAGAGTCGATCTCGAAGACGTCGTGGACGAGGGCGTCGTAGTGCTCCCTGACCTCCGCCGGCGACATACCGGGAACGTGGCCGGCAATCTGGTTCCAGCGGTCGGGGAGGTCCTCCGGCACGAGGAGCAGAGCGCGCTCGAAGAGCTTGTCGTGGTGGCGAGTCCACTCAGTGGGCTGAACCGGCTGAGTCTGCCACCGAGTCACGCTGCTCTCGTGAAACATCGTAGCTGTCGTGTTTTCAGTTGAATTCAAAACAATGAACAAGGTGAGGCTCTGCTTCTATGGTCGTGTTTTCGTGTTCCAATACCTTGTTGGTTTCTCTGTTTTCGCTGACTCTGCCAAATAAACAAAAAAGTAGAGAGAGAAAAACAGAGAGAGAGAAAGAGAAACAGAGAGAGAGAGTCTCGCTTTCTAGGAGATTTCGCTTCTGCGTTTGGTGAGAAACTTAGGAAAAAAACGCGATTTATTTATAGGGGTGGCGAAATTAATTAAAACGGGGTTTGAAGAACATTAATATTTAAACTATTGTTGATGAAAAAGCTATTTTAGTTTTAGGTGGGGTTTGGGAAAATCTGTTCTGGTGGGTCCAACTCATTAGGTCTTCAATACCAACACGTTTTTGCTTTTATTGTTTTTTCTTTTGTTTCTTCTCAAACTCTACAGTGCATGCTACCAAAACCAACACTCTCATTTCTTCTCTTTTTTCCATAAATAATCACTACAATTAATCACTCTACCCAAATATACAAATTTCTTTTTTATTTCTTTTTTTACACGTGTTCTACTGCTGTGCTTCATGGTACTGTGTTTATTTAGACTTCTCAATCTCACTTTTAGTTTCATCAACTTCTTTTAGCCCTTTTCAAAAAATGAACACAAGTGAATTTTATTTAAATATTGGTTAAAAAAAATAAACATAATCAAACACGTTAGTTTATAGCTGAATATTCTTTATCGAGTTGTTTCTGTTTTTTCTTCAACTCCAACCGTTTTTCCTTAGGTGTTTGAGAGGGTATAGTACCTATATAAATACTCCAATGTTTAAATTAGATGAGGTCAATTTAAGTAGTTCAGTTTAGAGTTTAAATAGCATTTACTTTTCACCATAAAAATCTCTTCTTATTTATACATTTCCATTGAACTTTATTTAAGAATGGTTAATACAGACTTAATAGTCGTTTAATCATGTTTTACATCTCCTAATCAGCTGATATTGGTGAAAGACCATTAAACTGTCTAGGTAACTGATCTACTCAATTATCGAGTTTCTGGTTCTTTGCTATAACAAGTTGTAAAAGAAAAATTCATTATCGAGTTGTTAACATACCATAACTTACTATTACAAAGATAGAAGCTCGTGCGTGGAATAACATATTATGAATGGTGGTCTGATAAACTCAACAAATACTTGCCAGGATAGGATCGAAATGGCTCTGATACCATATTAAGAAGTGGATTTTAAGCCTAACTCAACCCCATAAAACCGGTTGAGGATTGTACTCACTTATATACAATGAATTGTCATCATCTCTAGTCGATGTGTGATCTCCGTCACTTACAACATACGCATGAAATAAAGTAAAGAAAAATAGTGTGTGGAATGTATATGCATGTGGTTTAGCTTAGTTGAATATGATTTTGATTTTGGTGAGTGTATAGTGAAGTGAACACGATTCCATTGTTGAGAAAAGCTTGTTTTTGTTTTGAATGTGGGTAAGAGTGAAGATAGAAGTAACGTGTTGGGTTTAAGCACTTCCAAAATTGGTTCAGAAAGAAAGGTGTGTGTGATAAGCAAATAGAAGAAATTTCCATTTTCTGATTCCAACTCCCGAAACCTCGCGTGGCTACAGAGGGAAGAATGTGTTGTACTGAAACTTTATCATCTTTTTCTGTATAAATAAAAACTCTCTTTGGTCAAACCGACACCAATAAATCAACACCAACCGTTTTACTCTGTTCTTCTTAAATCCATTTAACTGTAGAATCTTCTCTGTGTTTATCCATGGAATCTTCAATTTTACTATTTTATTAACAGCACTCACTTTATAGCAAAACTGAAAAACTTTTATAAAATGCTGCTTTTTTTCTTGAAATGGTCTTGGTTTCTGAGATAGTGTTGACTGTGTAAAATCATAACTGATAAAATTTGTTTGTGCATGGAAGCACCGAGTGAGATTCAAATTCAATTCAGTATCGGTGCATACATTGTGACGTATTATTCACATGTTCAATTGAAGTTCCTTTCACAAAGTAATTGTTTTTATTATTTCAAAATGTCAATATTTTTTTGGGACACTTGAGAAAAAAAATTAAAATATTTGTACTGCAGACAAATATTGCATTAAAATTGTAGTGCAGGTATGATGCTTGGATAAAAAAAAATACTCTATCTATTACACTAAAAGTATCACATTTTTTTCAAAAAAATAAAGTTTAACTTTAAAAAAATAAAAAATTACTTAATTTTTTTTATCAGCAATAACAAATATATAAATGTGAACCACTTCAGGGATAGATCAATCCTTATACAATAAATACATAATTCAACGTGTAACAGAACCATCAAACCAAACAGACAAAAACACAGTTTATACTAAGAATTTAAAAAACATCAAATAATAAAACGCATACAATCCAAAAGTTCTAAACACCAACTGAAAAAAGAAATTGAAACTGTACGAGATTTTGCATAAATAAATAATATTTTAAATAATGGTATCTATTGTTTCTCAATTAATTTTTCACTTAGTATATATATATATATATATATATATATATATATATATATATATATATATATATATATATATATATATATATATTAGAGTTGATTATTTATTATATTTTATTTTCAATTTTTCTCAAAACAGAAAAATATTATTATATTTTTTATAATTTCTTAATAGATTGTTTAAGAAAGTATATTAATTAAGAGTATGACTTTAATAAAAAAAATACTTGTAAAGTGGCACTAATGAAAGTTTATGACAAATAATAATTTAGATTAACTTCCATTAGTGTCTAATTAATTCTATTTTCCTAAAAGATTTCAACTTGTACTAATCTTTCAGTTATATTGAAATATTAACTTGTACGTCACATTCCAATAATTATTTTTAAAAAGAAAAATGTTTTGTTACCAACCGTGTGAGCCTGACAAATAAGTGTAAAGTGTAAACTTGCCGTAAGTTTTATCCGTACAAGTATCCGAATTAATGTTATTAAAAAGTTCATATAAATGGAACCAACATTGTCAGAACTTTGGCCGGTTAAAAACTTAGAACCATTCAGAAATTATGAAGTTCTTGATTCGGTGAAAACGGATAAAACAACATCAAAGATTGAGAAAACAGAGACACAATGTCTCCATAGAAAAAATCGAATCATACACAGTAAAAAAAATTGATACGTGTACATAACTGAACAGTGACTTACTTTCTCAAAATTTGTTGTATAATACTTCATTTGCTGTTGGAACTTTCTAATAGTTTTTAATACTTCATTCTAAACTTTTGTATTATGTCATTGTCAAATTATGAGTTTCTAAGTGTCATGTTGTTAGAGATCAATTACCAAAATGTAATTTTTTTTTACCATATTTAATTGTTTTTTTTCATTTTTTATTTATTAAAATTGTGTAACTTTTGGTTTTTTTATGAAAATGGAAAAAAATTATTTATAATTTTAGATAAGTTGTGTTATTTGAAAGAAGTTGAATTCTTGTCACACCACTTTAATTTATATTTAAATATATATTAAACTTGTGTTATATTAGGACAATTTTTGTTTAAAAATATTAGAAGAAAATCATACATGTATGATTTTCACAACTTTAATTAAAAGTTGAAAGGTGATTAAGTTTCACACTGAAGTTCTGTTACATAGTTAGACTTCAATTTAATGTTACATAGTTCTCCTAATAAATTATTCTAATTTAATAGTTATGTTTTGAATTGTTAATAAGCGAGATGCCAAACATCACACATCTAGTATATATATTGGTAGCTCTGATGTTGTTGGATTTCATGTCATAAATTATAGTTTCATTAATCATTGATATAACTATAGTGGTGACTCAATGTTTATATTCTTTTTACCCCTTCATAACAACTAAGGGCCAATGTTACAAACTTCAAACTTTACAAATTCGAAATAATCTTTTACTATATATTGTGAAAATCAGTGTAATTTATTTGATAGAAAGATTAAAATGAACTTTCAAAACACATTAAATTATTATAAAGTTGAAAATTATGCAATAATTACATGATTCAGTTAATAGTAATAAAAAAATTTAATTAAAGTCATGTTAGTTGTACATGACTTCTATTTTAAAAAATTTAACAAAGTTTGTCTTATTAAGATATGATTTTGGTGTAGATTTAGATATAAAATAAAGTCCGTGTGATATAGATTTATTTATATTTAGATATAAAATAAAGTCGTGTGATATAGATTTATTTTTTTAAATGAAGTCGTGTTACGAGTTATCTAAACTTGTAAATAATTTTTTTATCTATTCTCATTTTAAATTGAAAAAAAATACACCATTTTTGTGAAACTGCTTTTTCTTTATTCTTAATATATGTTTATTTGGTCAAGCTAACCAAATCATGATTCTAATTAGGATTGAAAAACCTTTTATAAATTAAGGTATTGGTAAAAATTGTAGTACAATTTACAATTAAGAGTAAGATAGAGAAGACAATTGTAATTTATTTTTCTTAATGTTAGTTGTTTGACATTGTTAATTGAAAAATACGATAGTTTTTGTAGATTGCATAATTAAACTCATTGTAGAGAATTACACGAGAAGAATACTAAAACCAATATTTAACAACTCTTATATAATGTCATTCTTAGATATTTATATTCAATTATGTCTTTCTACTTGAATTATTTAAATAGTTTTATTCAGAGCTTTCTTATTTTTCTCTTTCTTCTTCTAAATTTGCTTATGATCTTCTGTTTAATACATAATTGTTTATTATTTGAATGCTTTTGATTGAACTCCATTGAAAATAAAATATTTCTCATTAAAAAAATATTAAATAAAAATCAATTTTAAAGATAAAAAATAATTAAAATTAAATTAGATATTATTATATAAACTAAAAAATATTAATATTTAAATTAATTTATATTTATTATTAAAACCGTGTAAACCAACTCTATTGCTAAATTATCTATAAAAACAATATTTTACTGTGTTGGAGTTGATTTAATACAATGATAGTGTCATAACTTTACCCGCTCAATATTTTTCTTTATTCCTAATAAATAAGAAAAAAGATAAACTATCTTCCTATTTCAATCTGCTTAAATATCACACAACTCAAAAACAACACAAAACATAAATGCTTTTATTTTAATATTAAGAAAATTAGAACTAAAAAATAGGGATCAGAATTACATCTAGTTTAATTTTTAAGCATTACTTTTTAGACGATTCATAATAAATTATTACAATAGTGCTTCAAAATTAGGCTTACATAAATTAAAAATAACTAAATCACTAAAAGAAAATAATGAAATAAAAACCAATTTGTAGAAACCAAAATAATTAGTTGCAATAGTAACTAAATTAGAGACCATTTTAGAAATTAAAAAGAAATTTAGTTTTTAAATTAGTTTTTATTATTTTTAAATAGTTTCTAAATTGGTATCTAATTAGCAACCAAAATTTTTACTACCAAATTTAGAAACTAAATAATTGATCTCTAAAACCTTAGTTGCTAATTAGATACAAATTTAAAAACTATTTAACAATAAAAAAATAATATAAACTAATTTAGAAACCAATTTTTTTTTTTTTCTAAAATGGTCTTTATCTTAATTTCTATTGTAACTAATTACTTAAATATCTAAAAATTGGTTTCTATTTTATAATTTTCTTGTAGTAAATATTTCGAAGCTATTATTTATTATTGGGGATCGAGTGTAACATTTTTATACTGATAATGCAAACATATTCATAATGTAATCCATGAAAAGCTACTTATTATTGGATCATAGTTTTATTACAGAAAATGATTTGTTAATTAATCTGAAGAAAAATGTTAATTTCTCGTTAATGAATATGGATAATGCACTGTGAGGGAGAGTGTGGAAGAGAATCTAGATTGAAAAGATAGAAAAAGTGAGCATAAAAAGAAAAGAAAAGAAGGAATTGAAGAGGGGTTGGTGAAGCAGTGTGGTGTTGTCGGCGATGGGTGGTGGTGGTGGTGATGATGGTGGTGGGAATGACAGTGACGTCTTAGAACAGGTGATGGGTCCCACTTCTGATACGCTCTAGAAACTACCAACCTCACAAACGTCACCAAAATAAAT
The DNA here is from genome assembly GCF_051622355.1 of Phaseolus vulgaris. Classification (NCBI taxonomy): domain Eukaryota; kingdom Viridiplantae; phylum Streptophyta; class Magnoliopsida; order Fabales; family Fabaceae; genus Phaseolus; species Phaseolus vulgaris. Next base: position 2,025,766 of record NC_143504.1, read on the forward strand.
ATCCAAAATCCAACCGAACCGAATCGGAACAAAAATATAGAACTACTCAAACTAGGTTCCACGGTTCCATGCCACGTGGCTCCCACTTGGAATTTTACTCGTGGGCGTCTAGGTTCCCTCAGTTTTGGATAAGATCGAATTGCCACGTCACTTCGCTTCCTCGTTTTTCTTCTTCACTCTCATTCACACACTATTAATGCCCTTATCTCCTCACTTTAAAGATTTACGCCATCGATGCAAATTCATTATTTAACCTCTGCAATTCCACGTGATTTCACTGTTCATCACCTCATCAAAAATGGACCCAACCACCTTTTCTTCATCTTCCCAACACAACTTTTAACTCACTGCATCATATTTCAAACACATCTCAGTTAGAATCACAAAAAATGTAAATGGAGAGAAGAACTTCAGCGACGATAATTGATAACAAAAAGTTTCTTCACCATGAATAGTTATTGGTGAATTTGTTCACTCTCGTTAATTTCAAAAACCTTTTGTTCTTGGAAGATCATTCATGCTATCTACATTCTAAGAAGGATTCTTTATTTAAATTTTGACAATTTCTTAGTGCCATCGTATGAAATTTTAGATAGTTTTTTCTCTAACTTGAAACAAATCTTTTTCAAATCATTGTTCTTATAACGTTGGATTTCTCTTTTTTTTTCTTTTGATTTTCAGCTATTTGATTCTTTGATTTGTTAGTTGTAATAGGTGGTGGATACCCACAAAAAGATGCTTCAATATTCAAATTAGTAGTCTGTTTGTAAGTATTAATTTAAATTTGTAAATATTAATTTTGTCTTTTAAATATCTTCTTATTTATATTTTTTGTTTAAACATTTATTTGTATGAATTTACATGCTGAGTCCAAAATATTAATTGGGTCTTATTCATCTTTTGTAAACAATATAACATATTATTAATTAATGACATTTTAAAGTTTTTGTAAATTTTGTAAGATCAAGATATTGAAAAAGAAAACTTTTCTTTGACACCACAAATAATAAAACATATACACTTCATAACTTTTTATAATAATATAATAATAATTTAAATTAAAAAAAATATTAATATTTTATTAGTCATATCAGTATATCACCTTCCATTATAAAGTATATGAAAAAATAACAAGTAGCAGTCTGGTAATACCCATATAATTTAATATCAATAAATTGTTAAAGAGTAAAACTGCATTTGGAGCAGTTTTGGTCGTGAATTTGATACTTTTGTTAAAGTGTAAAATTGATAGTTTTTGATGGTGTGAATTGTGATAAACTGGTATGTGTTTGATAAAAAAGAGAAACAATATATAATGATGAAATAAGGTGCAATGATATCAGAAAAGAGTGCAGTGAATGAGAGCATGCAGAAACACTAACAACAGTAATTTGATGAGTTGAATGAGAAAGTTCAGCGTAGTAGCCGTTATTTTGGAAACAGAAATCTCCATAAAAAATAAAACTGTGGAGCTTTTTCAATGCGACAAAATCATGAAAACAATTGTTGAATCGCTGAAATAGGTACAGAATCCACTTAATAATTGTTTAAAGCTTGTGCCGTAAAACCCTTTTCTCAATTATTCATTTTTTTCTTCTTCTGCAGAATCGTATCAGTACTGTTCTGAACACAACCCAGTACTACTGATTTATACAGTAAAACTTTTGGAATTTGGAATGAGAGTTTTCCGGAGGAAACAAATGTCCTTTTCTCTTATTTGGACTGCTATTATCAACAAATTATATATTCATAGTTCAAACAATTTACACAAACTATTCCATCACTGTTATTATTATTTCAAATAAGCTTTTCCTTTAGAGGAGGAAATAAGTTATATAGAAGAAGTTTGATTACTTATTAGAGTTTTAAAAGCTATATTCACGATAATCTTTTTATTGATACAGAAGTATATAACTATTATATCAAAATAACATATCTTGGTGTTTTAAATTTTAAAAGAATGTGTTAGCTTTTCATTCACTACTATAAAATTATTAAAAACAAAAACAAATTCAAAAGTAAAAAATAATTAATGGTTATTTTAATTAAATTATATATAATTTTAGAGATTAAACAAATTATTAGTGTCTGATTTCTATAGATAAATGGTTTTTAAATTAATATTTAATTATCGTTTTAATTATTAGTTATTTACATTATAAAATTGTTAGTAATTAATTTTAAAAATTAAAATTATTTATTAATAATATAAATTAATTTAGATATTATTAATCTTTTTAGTTTTTATAATTATATTTAATTTAGTTAATATATAATTAATTATTATTATTCTTTTAAATGATTTTTTATTTAATAAATTTAATGTAATGATTCAAGATTAAAGTTAATGAATATGAAATGTAAATATATATATATATATATATATATATATATATATATATATATATATATAACGAGAGCTGACTATTATTCATTTTTAACCCTTTTAAATCTAAATTTTCTCAATCTTTTGAATAATTTTATTAATAATTTATTAATTTTCCCCAAAGTTACACGTCAAGAGATAATAGAGAGTAATCGGTTATTTATATAATATAAGTTTGCAGTGATATGTTTATTTGGTAGGTTAATTATAAACTAAAAGATCTATAAACGTTTAAAGCTCAATTTTTTATTAGAAAATTACTTTTTTAAATAATTAAGTAATTAATAGAGAAGACAAATGAATTTGATATATATTTCTGGATTTGATAATAATAAAAAAAACTATGTTGAAACCCGAATTCAACATTAAATTAGACAGTATGTCAGTATATGATAATAGTTGGGTTGTTTAGTTAGATTGTATTATTTTTTTTTATTATAATTTTATTTATTGTTGTAAAAATTAAATATGCTGAATTTTAATATTAAATATTGTTGTTTATACAAGTTATAGAATTAAAATTTATCTAAATTAAAAGGGTATAAATTTTAATTAAGTTTAAAATAGAAATTAAATATTTAATCAATTAAATTGTTGTAGAATTTATTTTATTTGGATTGGATATAAAATTTTCAAAAGTCAATAAATGTCGACCCTGATATTTTGATATTTTTCTTAAATATTTAGATTTTTTTATTGAAATAACATTGACGAATAATATAACATGACATGTCGTCTAAAACATATACAGTGTATTATTAACATATTGACATGACATTAATATATATGTTATAATAGAAATATACAAATTATGTAACTCAATATGCACATTTCAATAGAAATATATTTTTGTTCACAAATTTATTACAATTAATTCTCAGTACCCAATAACTAAATAAATCTCAAGGATTAAACAAGTTACCTAGCGCTATTAATTTTCTGCAAATTTTTTATGAAGTTTTCAAAATTACCTAAATTAATGAAAATGCCATAGAGAATTATTTAAACATTAGTCAATAAATTAATATTAGTACTTATAAAGTAGGTTATAATAATATAAATGGTCAATTAGTGACTTACGATGTGAACAAAAATTCATAACAATCTTCCATGCCTTCCAGTCAATTAATGAATGAATTCATAGTAAAGAAAATGCTGCAACTGCTTATGCCAAAAATGTTGTGCATGAATTATTATTATTGGTTAATCAATCATTTAATTTGCAATTTAAACTTTTTAAAGATTTTGATTTTATGTAAAAATTAATTCAATTAATTACACTACATAATTACTCGCATTATTTTTTTTATTAAGTAACATAAACACTAATACGAGATGGACACGAACACGGATACAAATATACGTTTAATCTCTAAAATGTAGAGTACGGAACACAAATTTATATATTATATAATTATAAAATATATAAATTAACAATAAAATATTTTTATTCACAGGTATGTTTTAGTTTTTTTTAGCAGAAATATGTTTCTCATTACTGGTTCAAAAAGATTTGTTTATTATTTTTATAGTTATAATATAAATTTATACAATAAATTTGAGTTTTTAAAAAATTAATGCATTTTTTTAAACTGTATAAAAATCATGCTAAAATTATTAAAAATCAAAAAATATTTTTTTAATTAGACACTTCACTTTGTCGTCGTTCGATACATGTATTCAACATAAACACACTATTTAAGAGGTATCCGAATTTCAAAAGCGCATAATCAATTATATATTTAAACATGTATATTAATTCCTACAGGCATAATCTTAACACATTATTAAATAACATAATAGAGTTAATGCAATAGTGAAAAGAAAACTAAATAGAAAAAGGTAGTAAATCTCAAGTTTCAGAATCATTACCTTCATATAGAAAGTATTATTAAATCACTTTGTTTGAAGTTTATTTGATTATCTCCTTTTCAGAGTTGAAAAATAAGAATATTTGGATAGATGTAGTAGTATAAAAAGGGAGATGAAAAGAGTGTTAGGGTTTAGGGTTGTGCATGTGAGGGGTGAGAATACGTGGGTGTGTGTTGACTATATACAGGTGAGAGAAAAGTTGGCACATCACTTTAGAAACTAATAATCAGAGTTTTTTTTTGTCTTTTTCTCACTGCTTTTCTTTTCATTCACTGTCATACACAAATTGTCATGGGTTTGTGTGTGAATCTGACCATACACAATATCTTCTTCTCATCACATTTAACTCTTAAGAACTTTCAACCAATTATACCATATTTAATATTTTTAATAAGTAAATGTTATATTTAATGTTATTAACAAGTTTTTTTTTTATGCAAAACTATTAATTCATACATATATTATGGGTGATCCGATAACGATTCGAGAACGGATGATATGATAAGTTAAACTAACAATGGTTATGATAGACTCGATGATTATGTAAAAATGAGAATTGTAAAGATCACTAAAAAAAAAACATGATATAGAAACCATTCTTAGAAACAAAAAATAATTAGTTGTTATAGTAATTAAATTAGATACTATTTTAGAAACTAAAAATATTTTTGGTTTCTAAATTAGTATCTATTATTGTTAAATAGTTTATAAATTGATATCTAATTAGTAACCAAAGTTTTTACTACCAAATTTAAAATTTAAATAATTGGTAGTTAAAACTTTGGTAGCTAATTAGATACCAATTTAGAAACTATTTATCAATAATAAAAACTAATTTAGAAACCATTTTTTTTTTAGTTTATAAAATAGTCTATAATTCAGTCACTATAGCAACTAATTATTTTTTGTCTCTAAAATTGGTTTCTATTTCATGATTTGCCTGTAGTGGATGTATATTGTAACAAATTAAGTTATTTTTTTAATTTTAATCTAATTTTATAAAATTATTTTTTTCATAAAATAAAATTAATAAGATAAATTTAAATTAGAATAGACTCTAAAAAAATTTAATATCATATTAAAACATTTATTCTAAATTTATTTATAAGATGAAAGTTACCTTCACCTACATATTATGAAATAACTTTGTAATTTACCAAATTATACATTTTAAATTTAACTAAATATATTATAATATTAATTGATTGAAATTAAAAATAAATACCCATAATTTAAAAGAAAAAAAAGTTTTGACGAGACTTGTCCTAATGAAATTCATTGAACCTATGTACTCATAATATGGGTGTGATTGAGTGTATAGAAAAATAGCAAATTTGAAAACAAACCAAATATATTTCTTTCCCATATTTGGTTGTGATTCATCTTATAACTTCCTTTTTGCTTATTTTTGGTCAGGCCTACGCTTCAACTAGGTCTTCCAACAAGACTAAATACAATGCATTACGCCAAATGCTAATAAATATATATTATCTATTTTTTATCATAAATAAAGAAAATTAAAAGTTAACAATTTTTTACTTTCAATGAATTTTAATGTGTATATAAAATATTATCTATTTACTCTTTTTTTCTGAATACGAGGAAAAAAAACACCAAATTCCGTTATATACTTCTTTTCTACACAACCCCGTTTATTTTTCGTAAATAAAAGATGTGACGGCGTGCACTGTCTTGGATCATATGTTTAATTGAAAAATCATTTTTAAGTAATCATTGCTTGATGAGCAACAAAATATCATTAATTTCAATGCATTTTTTAATACGCAACAGTGTTGTTAAAGTTGTTTTTAAGGATCACGTCTTGGAGTTAAACACTTGAGATATTCTTCAATTAATTTTTTTATAGGTTTCTATTTTAAAACAAATTAAATCGTTAATGATAGTGTACCATCTTCACATCCTATAGGAGATAACTACTTCACCTTGAATCATGATTTCTAGTAATTTATTTCAAAGAAATGGATTTCTCTGAAAATCTTTATTGTTTGAAGAAAAAATTATTTATCAGTTTTGAAGACATTGCTATTTGAAGTTCTTCTCATCGGGATAGTTCATTGGTAGAGCAGAGGACTGAAAATCCTCGTGTCACCAGTTCAAATCTGGTTCTTAACACAAGATTCATTTGTCTGAGTATCTATCCCCCATATTCATGGAGATAAATACTCAGACAAATTTGTGCTCTTCTTTCTATATTCTCATACATAACATATTTATGATGATCTTTTATTATTAATTTTGAAGAGATCAACTTCTTGAGTTTTTTATAACTCAAAGAGTCATATTTAATCATCGATTTTGAAGATATCGGTTTCTCAAATTTTCTAAACTCATTTTGCGGGTATGACATAGATTTTCTATGAGAATCTTATGAATTGATCAACTAATAAGAAATGTTTAAAAATCGTTTTTCAATACTGTGATAAATAATTTTTAGGGTTTAGGATTTAGAGTTTATAAGAAAATTAATAAAAATTATTATCATTCTGTAAATGGTATAAAAAAATAATAAGAATTATGATCATGGTTCAAGTAGAGAAAAAAAAATCTTCATCCATTAAATACCATAACTAGAAAAAGCTTTGAACAAGGACAAATTCTCACATCATACTAAAGTTTTAGGTTAAGAATAAATTATAGCTTTTTCTTGAGAAATATAAAAAAAAAAAAAAAAAATATAGTTTGACAATATCTTAAACGTGTATTTCTTTTTAATATAAAGTAATGACAAGCTACCAACATTAATATAGACAATACTATTCTTTATGTGACGATCCTAAATTATTATTTTTTATGTTTTTTTAATCAACTAATATCTGTAAACAGCTTAACGAAATGCGTAGCCTCGATAATCACGATTATTATTTTGAAAATTTTGAAATAATAATTATTTGTATACAGCGGAACGAAATACGTAGGCACAATAAGGAGTGGGTAGAGAGATACGTAGATCGAAAGAATAAGATGAATTGGTATAAAAGCATGAAGAAAAACATGATTAGAAATTGATTAGGGTTTCGTGTTGTGACAACAAAATCAGCAGCCTTTGACCTTTGAGAATCCCATAATGTCGCAGTTTTTTTCATCAATTCAATTAACCAAACCTAACTTCATAATCATACGTCTTCGTCTTCATCTCGCTGCTATCTTTCACTTCAAGGGATACACCACACTCATCGGCTATTTCTTTTCACACCTCATGAATTTACACTACACTCCTTTCAGAATCAACCCCACAAAATAGTGGACTGGAAAGCCCGTAGATTCATTGATTCAGAGCCCAAATAGTTGAGGGCTTATTCTTTATACACCTCCCTATTATATTAATATACTTATTTTAAATTATTTTGGACCTTGTTTGTCTTGGCTATGGTTGGTCTTGCGTTGAGAAAAATAAAAATGTCTCTTGTTATAGTATGATTAAAGTATCGTATCTTTTCAAATTTAAGGTTAAAAATTATTTATATATATTTTTCTTTCTTAAGACAATAAGATACCTTTTAAGAATTGTGTTCTAGCGGAGATGGATACCTCTCAATCTAGAGTATATAATCTAATCAGAAACAGTGGTTTCTGCTCGAATAGTCTGTCTTTTCCAATTGGTTTCTCTTCTCTCTTATAATAGGTCATTTCCTGTATCTAGTATTCTTTCCGGCTCTTATTCCCTTATTATTCTTTATCTCACATATCCAACCAATTATCTTCATTAACGCCCTCCCTTCTTTAAAAGAAGTAAATGAGATCCCTTCCATTAACTCTATAGACTAGTATTTGAGTCGTTTCGCCCTATTAGTGGGATCGGTCCATGATCTCATAGTCCTTCAACCTCATGTATAAGCTAGTGAGAGTAAAAGGCTTTGAAACCAGCTATCTCGCAAACATGATCGTCCGTAACCTCACAAATTGAAATGTAACAAAATTTATAGATTTTAAAGTAAATAATAGCTCAAATGTAATTATTGACTTTAATCATATGATGTTAAAAATATTGAGGTGAAACAAGAAAATATGTACATATGAGAACCATTGTGCACAGCAAAAAGACCTTCTAAGTGTTTGTGGAAATTAAAATTAAAAAGCGACTGTAGTAGTAGAATGGGGTGTGCAAATAGTAACTTTTTTTGTTGAGTTGAGTACCATGGAATTTCTAGTGCGTGGTAATCCAAAAAAACTGATTCTGTTTCAAACAGTGCTTAATCCAAAAGCAAACCCATTTCATTCATTACAATGTAACTCATGTAGGAGAGTCTATACTTTTTAAAATTATTTATTTATTTATAAAGGCATGTCGACAAATTTTAAAATAGATTAATCTTATTTTAAAAAATAAAACCCATGAAAACCATTTTCTAGTGTTTTTTTATAAATCATAAATACATCTTTTAAGAGTATTAGAAGAAGTTTTTAAAGTGGGTAAGAAGATAAAAATAAAAATGAGTTAATTTCGCAATACTACTTAAAACTAATATTCAGAGAATATACTTTTTCAGTCCTATTTAAAATCAGTAAATTGACTCTCAAACTTAAAAAAGTGTGAATTTCTTTTTCTATTTTACGACTATAAAAAAAATTCCTAAACTGAATATTAAATTTAAACATAAAAAACAATTTTAAGTTGCAAGCAACTGCATAAATAGCTGTCGCCAATCTATTTCCACGTGGTTTGTAAAAGAAACGTGTTAAGAATAATTTATATTTCCTTATTATAAAATATATGTTTTGCATTATACTATAATTTTCTTAAGTGCAAATCTTGTTTCGATTGAGTGGAATATATATAATATAAGTTGACTAGTTTTAATTTAACCCAAAATTTCTATCTGTTACCATCATCAATTAAAAACTTTGTTGATTTTATGTATTCTTTTTATACACTAAATTGATTTTTGAAGAGTGAGTTTCGTATAAAATAGTAAATATTAAAACTAAAAATCATTGTTAAATTAATTATAATCACATTTGCATGTGTCTATATAATTTGATTCATTAGAAAAGTTTATATGAAGTTTTTATATATTATAAATTAATTTCTTAATTTTAAATTACAACAACTTATTCTTGACTTATCCATATATTATTAACACATCTATCTATATATAAATAAATAAATAAATAAATAAAAACGATGGAAATTATATTAATATAAAAAGATATTAAAATTATATAACAAAAATAAATTGGAGAAACAAATGAGAATGTGTGCATTAAGATAAGTCCATGTGATACGAAAAATAATTAAAAGAATATTAAACAATTTTACTGAACTGATAAACTATTATTTTTGTTTTTATTACATCTTTTATACAGTGTTTTGCTTGGACTAAATTGTATTTTAGAAAAAGCATGAAGAAATCATAATCCAAAATTGTCCCCTTTTCAATCTAAAGGACAAATTTGCCCATAATTCATATTGTTTTTTAATTAAAATTGAAGTTTCTCTTTGTGAATCTTCATGATAAAAGTCTGTGCTAAAAGTTATCAAGACAAATTTATAATTCCAATTACAAATTACACTAAACTAATAAAAAAATACTCTAAAATTCTTTTTTTTTCTTTAAAAGTGGTTTTACTTTACCATTAAATAGTAAAAATTATTATTTTAAAAATAAATTTTACTAGTAATTTAAATTGTTGGATTTTTTCGAAGGAAAATCCTTTTCTTTGGATTCTATTGGCTAATAGTAACCTTATATTAATAGGCTTCTACAGTTGTATTTATATATAATTAACACTTCTTTTGGATTTGTTGGGCTAAAGCCCAATAAGGCCAGCCTAGTTTGTCTAGGTCCGTGATTAATTTTTGTCGTTGATTGCAAAAAACATAATAATGTCAATTTTTTTTGTCTTCGTCAATTAATGTATGTTCAAAACTTTTACATCAGACACCGACACATATATAAATGTTTTTTTAGTAAATTATATTTTTTTTAATGTCCTAATTTTGTTTGTATATTTCTTCATAGGCATTTATTATTTGATTAGGCTTGATTTAATTTGCATTATAAAACATTTATGCTCTAATCTTCTTCCGTATTGCGATGATTAAAGGAAATGGTCAAATTTAATGAAATATGTCGGTGGGAGTTTTTTTTATTAACCAGAACTAATGTAACACAAGAAAGTTATGATTACATTACATAACTTTTTTATTATATTTCTTATACATTTATTTTCTATTTCACTTTGTTAAGACATTTTCTTCTATTTTTTATATATTTATTTTTTTTCACAAGGGATTGAGACATTTTCTTCTATTTCACTTTGTTATTGTAAAAGGGATTGAGCCAATATTTTTTTTATTCGGTAGTTCTTTTTGTTTGTGATGATTATTTATTTTTTAATCCTCAATCTCTCATACCCAGATCTTGGTTATCGATCAGAAAGCGTGTCTGTATAAAGTTTTTCGACACTCAAGTACGTATTCGATATACAGATATAATAAATATTGTAATAATGATCTACCTTTGTTTGGAATGTTGTAATTATTTATACGGTCTTATTGGACCAAGATTAACATAGTAGAAAGATTAATGTATGTATTGTCTAATTTTTCGTACGATTTAACCTCTGTTAATATACTTTAATTAACACTGGATACTGGTGTGTTCTATAACGATTTAACTCCTATTAGTACACACTTGTTTATATATATAAAAAGAAAAACATTAATATTTATGAAAGATAAGATGATAATTTCTGTACCATAAGGCCAAAACAAAATCTTTTCATGTGAATATATAATCACAATTGGAATTTATTTTACCTATACTAAACTCGCGACTAATTGTAGTTAGAAAGATAATTAGGCCAATTGATCAATTTTCTTATATATGCTTCAATTTTTATATTCTTATCATGATGATGAATGATTCATATTTTGTCTTTTAATGAAGTTAATTCACAAGTTTTTTTCTATCCGTGAAATAATATAATATTTTAAAAGGACATTAACAAGTTTTCCTTTAGACAAGCACAGCTACAAGTTTTAGAAAGAAAACATAATTGTCATTATAAGAAAAATTGCAGTCATATTATTCATACGAATTAATTAATCGGTGAAAATTGGTTTTGGTCCAATTTTATTTTTTTAATTTTCTTTATTTATTAAACTTGAAGCCGATATTTTATTTAAATTGTTATTTAAACTCAAATTCATTGATATTAAATATTAATTTAATATCATTAATTAAAAAGGTCAATTATAACTAGACAGTTGGAAAATGGAGATGAAATTAGAGGCAATTTGGGTTTTGTTAATTACTAATCAACAAGTAGAAAGTTAGATAACTTTTTATTTTTCTTTTTATTTCACAAATCTTAAACTTCAATATGTTTTATTTAAAATATTTTATTTTTTTCACTTTGTTCCATATAAGGGTCTTAAGATCTTAAATTAGAAGATTAAATATGATCTATAATAAGTGTATTCTTAATCACTATATAATTTATTTCTCAAATATTTTTCACATATTCTCGTATGGGTCTTAATACTAACTTAATTTAATAATAAAGATTAATTATTCGAGATTTCTTTATTTATGTTGATACGTAATGTAATGTGAGGTTAAGTTTATTACACTACAACTATTTTTATCTTTTATATTTCTTATGTGATACATATAATTAGCATGTAAATCCAAAGTATTAATGAATGAATGAATGATTTTTTTTTGAGAAATTTGCTACTAGAGGCAGAGAAACCCAAAGGAACGCAAGAGAAGAGGTGTTTGTAATTATACAAATCTCAATTAATGCTGAAATCGCAAAAAGATCTGAAAAGAATAACAATAAATGTGGAAATAAAATACTTGCTATAAAAATGAACCCTCAATAAATATAGAATGGTTGAGAGAAAAAATAAGCCTCTATTTATGGGTAATAAAGTGTCCCACTGAATTAATTTGTAGCAATTAACAACTATTTATTCGTATGAAACATGAAAAATCATAGAATATTTATTGCCACTTCCAAAATGAATGACAGTGACGGATTCTGTTTGGATGATTAATTTATTTGGTGGGATATTCAGAAATAGAGTGATAAGAAAGTCATGAGAAAATATTACCTCTTTAATATCATTAGATTATTATAGAGGAAATGTACCAATTTAATAAGAGAGCTATTAGAAAACAGTGTCTCTTTACTATACTTAAGATTGTTACTGAGAAAAGTGTATAAATTAAATGTAATGGAAAAATATTGCTTCCTAAATATAATTCAACTATTACTTCCAGAACGTGTTATCTGGTTAATAAAGTCCTATACGGACATTTTTTAGAAGAATTTTTTTATCAATGGATAGTTATTTTTTCTAAAAGCATAAATTCTTTTTTCAAAAGATTTGAGTTATAAAATTAGTAATCGAAGTAAACAAAAATCCACAAATAACCCACTATATATATCACTACAAGAAAATCATAAAATATAAATTAATTTTAAAAATAAAAAATAATTATTTATTATAATAATTAAATTAGAGATCGAGAATAATTTTTTTTATTTTTAAATTAGTTTGTATTATTATTGTTAGATGATTTCTAAATTTGTATCTAATTAGCCACTAAGATTAATTAGATATCAATTTAAAAATAATTTAATAATAATAGAAACTAATTTAGAAATCAAAATTTTTTGTAGTCTCTAAAATGGTCTCTAATTTGGTCACTATAACAACTAATTATTTTTTCAAAATTGATTTCTATTTCATGATTATGTTGTAGTATATATATTTGTTCCTATAAAAAAATGGACTCGGAAGGTACTCAGATGGAGATAACGTACAAAAGATTTTTGGATGTTTATGTTAGTAAAAACACAAAATGAGTCATCACTTATTTATAGATATGATTGGACTCAGACTATTAAAAAAAACATTGAATGATTATCATAAAATATAAATGAATTTTATAATAGTGATGCCTAACACAAAAACTTTATAAAAAAAAATGAATTTTATAATAGTAACTATATTTACTAGTAACCTAATTGATTTATTTACTTTAAATATTATATTAAATGAGCGGTTATTAAGCTAAATATATCCTGTCGTAATTGGAGTATATATATATTAGTTAAATTTTAATTTTAATTTTAATATATAATAGTTAAATAAGTTATTTTTTATAATTTGTTATAGTTTTTATACTTTAAAATTTAACTTTAATTTTATATATTTTTATTTAAATTTTAATTAATGTGATATTCTTAAAAAAACAATTAGTTGAGAAAATATAAGGAAAATAAGTGTGATATATCGAGAATATAGTGTTTATAGAAAATTAGAGAGAATTTAAATATTATATAAAAATATAATAAAAGTGAATATTTAATTTGAAATTAGAGGATGTAACTGTGATTGGGTTAAATAAATTAAGATGTGAATATAACTATTTAAGATAAGAAGATTAAAAAAAAGATGAATATGCATGATAATCCACTCCAACTTGTCAAAAGCAAGACCTAATAAACCTAAAAAAAAATCTCATAAGCTTTTTGTCTTTAAAAAACCGTCCTTATCTTCATTATCACTCATCAACCAAGGACATGCCCCAATAAAAAAAGGTTCTTTTCTCACTTCTTTTCACAATTAAATGACCCCACTTTCTCATTAAATTTTAATTAATCACCTTTCAAACTTTTATCTGTCTCTTTCTCCATTGTTTAAGCCTTTAAGCCCTGTTTACCCAGATCTCAATTCCATTTTTTAATTAATAACTGCTATCTTTTAGTTTTCCCAACACATTTTTTAATGTTATTACTTCAAAATATTGGACTTTTCTTTTGGATAAATTTTAAAATTATTAAACATAATAATGTTTTATTAGTGAATTTGAAATTAGAATATTTTATAAATTAAAAAAATATTAATATTTAAAGTAGTTTTTGTTTCCGTATGTCAATACAGTCCCACATCGTTCAGGAATCGAGGTCAAAGGTAGTTTATATACTCCTTCCTCCTTTCACCTTTTGAAGTGCTTTTTAAGGACAAAATAGTAATGAAACACCAACCGTCAAAGCAGAAAATATCTCAGATGCAGTGATTGACCCTATCAATGCTATTTAATAATTTGAGGTCGGAACAATGATGGTGGTTTTTATTATTAATAAAAAATTATAAAACAGTTTTTATATTGATATATAAGAAGAATGATGATACTTTTATGCCTGTAATATCCGTAAAAAAAAGTTGGATATGAAAATCGTCGTAAGAAGCTCGTACTTTTGTGTCATTCTAAAATATTTTATGAAAACGGAGAATAATATGATATTTACATAAAGATTATAAACAGATACAATCTTTTTATATAATAATCTGACCGACCGAGAAAAAATGTCAAAGAATCTTTCATCATCATAAACTTTAAAAATGCTCATGCATTGTTATAATATAAGCAATAAAAGAACACGAGTTTTTAGTTTTTTTTTCTTTTAAATTAGAGTGAGTGTGATTTTTATATTTTTGTAATATCTTAGGTATAATAAAGATAAATGTTAACAGATAAAAGAATGAATTTTTTTAAATAGGCTATAAGCTTTTATTATAATCTTGTTTATTTACAATTTTTAGCTTTTTTAATTGTCTAAGTTTAAAAAATAACCAAAATTTTGTGGTGTTGTTAGATTATACTTGAGAAGGAATAAGATGAGAATGAAATCTAACTAATCAGATTCTTTATCTTAATATATATATATATATATATATATATATTTGATTTTTTATAAGGGTTCGGTACCTTGAATTACCTAATTTTATTTCATTTTTTTTGTTGATATATATATATAAAATCAAGATAAACTATCACTACAAGAAAATCAATAAATAAAAATCAATTTTAAAAACAAAAAATAATTATTTGCTATAGTGACTAAATTAGATATTATTCAAAAACAAAACAAAAAAATTGGTTTCTAAATTAGTTTTTATGATTGTTAAATGGTTTCTAAATCTAATTAGCTACCAAGGTTTTTGCTACCAAATTTATAATCAAAATAATTGGTAGTTAAAACCTTGTTAGCTAATTATATATCAACTTGAAAATTATGAAATACTAATAGAAGCTAATTTATAAACTATTTTTGTTTTGTTTTTAGGATGGTTTCTAATTTAGTAACTATAACAACTAATTATTAGTTTATATTTTATGATTTCTGGTAGTATATATATTATGCGAATTATAAAATGAATATAATGATGACAAAACGTATGTTATTGAATTTAGTCACCAGTTTTGAGAGAGTGTATAGATGGTATATACTTTTTAATAATGAATTTCTGTAATCGTATTATGGAATTTGAGTTTGTATGAAATTGTATGTTTTTTTTATGTAAATTCTATTATTTGGTATGTTATTGTTTAAGTGGTGATATGCAAATTAAGTAATACTTGAGGGATGAGTTATGGTTAGATATACTATTTATTACAATATATGTAATTTAAGTAACATTTAAGTGATAAGTTATGGTTAAAACACTATTTATGACGATATATTAGTTTTTAAATGATAATATGGTCATTCAAACATTAATGAATTGATTTATATTTTTAGAATTTATTGTGAATGACACAACAAGTGCATTACTCTCAAGCATTGTGATGATACTCAATCGTGAAGTTGGTGTGTGACCATTTATGTGTATTACATCTTTAAGAGTGTATTGTCATTTTATAGGTATGTTTGGCGAGAATAACTAAAATTGTATTAAATTCTAAATGTTGTAGTATTAATGACAAAACTCATTAATGAAGAAGATATCTCACTTTTTATTGATAATATAATCACATATATAATATTTCACGTGGTGAGAGGTGAAGAAAGTGATTACCTATTATTATAAGAGATCAAGTTTGATATAAGAGTTCAAATTTGTTTTTTACCAATAATATTTTTAATATGTCAAATACAAATATTTGATGTAAGATAATTAATATAAATTTAATTTTAAAAGTGTCAAATATAATAAATTACATTATTTTATTGAAATTTGGTTAAGGATTCCTTATCATAATTGAAAATGATTCAATTATTTGTGATATATGAAATAAGTTATGTAATAATATATATATATATATATATATTTGTGTCTTTTGTAATTTTTTTTTAAAATTTAGTTCATTTATATGAATTGTTATAATTGTATTTAATACAAGACTAAATGAAATCACAAGCTAATACTCAATACGGGTCCTGAGAGAACATCGAAAATATTTTATTTTTCCTGTATTTGATATTATAAATATTATTTTCATATATATATAAAGAGATATAGAAAGAATAGCGCATGTATCTTCTCTTATATTATTATAGTTACATATTAGTAAATTGTATTGAATGAGACATTAAAGTTTTCAATTTAAAAATACAACTCAAATTTTCAAAATTATTGTTTAAGAAATAAAAATATTGTAATATATATATATATATATATATATATTAATACACTAAATTTGATAGTTAAGAATTAAAAATGTTTTTTAACATTGAACATGTGAATACACTTTCTAAAGTTAATATTTTAAAAATTAATAACCTTTTGTTTTTATCAAATAAAAATAAATAACTATTATAATTTTAAACAGACGGGTCCAATAATCCTCATACTGGGTTCCTTATTAAGAAGAGAATATATTATTTGAGTTTAATAATTATATAATAGCTTTATACCGAGATATAACGACAAATCGCTATTAATATAATTTAAAAATAATTATTATAAAAATAAATAAATAAAACAAAAAAGGTTTGTCGTATCTGATGAT
This sequence comes from Phaseolus vulgaris, assembly GCF_051622355.1. Taxonomy (NCBI): domain Eukaryota; kingdom Viridiplantae; phylum Streptophyta; class Magnoliopsida; order Fabales; family Fabaceae; genus Phaseolus; species Phaseolus vulgaris. The sequence continues at coordinate 2,042,800 of NC_143504.1, forward strand.
TTATGAAGAAAAGTTTTGATTAATTTTGGAAGGATATTTGAAAAAATAGATGCTTTTTTATGAGTGAGAATAGCCTGGGTCCATTGAGAGTTGTTCTGAGGTGAATGTCTGTGGCAGGTTGAGTGAAAAGTTTAGAGTGTAAGAAAGAAAAACAAAAACAAAACAACTTTAAAATTTCAGAGAGAAAGACATAACCCAAGTGGTCTTCTCCACACCCTTCATCATTCAATTCCTATGTCCTCTTCTCCTCACCATCCCTTTTCCTACTGTTGCAAATAATGCTCCATTCTCTTGTTCCTACTCTTTTTCTCATTCTGTACTTCTAAATCTTCTTTGCATCTACTCATGATTTCATTTCATCTCCCATTTTTCTTTTCTGCTCAATCAAATCCAAAGAAAATACACACACATAAATGGAATTCAACTAATTTCTTATGCCCAACTTTTCCATAAATATCTATAAACACATGCATCCTCACTTTACTCTACTAGGTTTGGTTATGTGTTGAAGATCCACGTCGACATCGATTAGAAATTATGACATTTCATATTATATAAGTGAGTGCAAATCTCATCTTATAAGTCTCTTTTATAAGGTCGAGTTAGCTTAAAGTTCATTTTCTAATATGATGTCAGAATTATTTAGTTTATCCTAATGAGTGTTGGATTTATCCGACCAATAATTATCGGACAATATATACGGTATAGTCTCCTTTTTTATAAAAAAATGATTTCATGTTAGGTGTTAATATGCAACTTAACATCTCAACTAGGCTGACATCTTAAGTAACAACAATCATGTCATCACATGAAAAAAGTTTTATTAAAAAAAATAGAGAAAATATAAAAATATAGGAAAACTAGGCCAAAACTCATATGTTAACAAAAACGATACATAGGTAGACTATACCTATTCATAAAGAATTATAAGAACTGACTAGATAGAAGTTTATTATACCAATAAAATGATTCTCTATGAATAAATCGTAAATTAGTCAACTTATTAGCCACACATTTTTTTCACACAAAATATAAGTAATCATAAATTTTATTTTCTCACAATAATTAAGACAACTATTTCATCAATTCCGAAATATTGAATCTCTATAGTCTCCTTAAGAGAAAGGGGAAATTTTATCATGAACTCTTAATAGGAAAGCATAACTTTAAAAATTCTTTTTGCACGTTAACAATTGCCCCGCACAAAGTGGATTCAAAGAGTGAATCTTTAAGTTTTGTTAGCAAATGGAATATTTGATAGACGTTGGACGTGATCTTTAAAAACATTTCACGTGGTATTTTGTTATTATACTATTTTTATGTTTACGAAATAAGACATTTAACAAAATGGTAAATAAAAATAAACAATATTATAATCATTTTAAATATTTCTTTTGCTAATAACTTTTACGTTCTGGACCCAGACTCGAAATGACTCTGATACCATATTACAAAGTTTAACCCAACCCCATAAAACCGGTTCATAAGGTGAGGTTTGCATCCACTTATATACAATGAATTGTCCTAATTTTTAGTCGATGTAGAATCTCCAACAAAAATTGAAAACTATCCTCTTAGTTTTTGATATGGGTAATATAGTCTCATACCACTTAACTTAAAAGTCAAGACAAAAAATATACTTTAATTATGATATTTTTTTCTTTTACAACCTAAAATGTGTGGAGTTTGTCATTTAAATATAATATATGTAACCTAAAATAAGAGATTAACTATAAAAAAATCCAGAATATCCAAATGAAACAACATATAAATGAAAAGAACAATGAAATAACTAAATACATTTTATGGGGACTCCCTTTGATAAAAGAAGGATTAAAAACAATGTAAAAGTTGATGGGAACCATTTATATTTGACCAGTAATAGAAGATTTGGATTGTAAGAGGTATTGGATTCTAATATCTTTCCCTGATACAATGTCACGGAGAAATAAAAATACTAATATCAATTTTAATGTTCACTTCACCTATTTAGAAATAAATAAATAGGTAATCCTTGATATATAATATATAAAATTAACTTTATGCTATTATTTAGTAGTAAGTTTATTGAATTTATAATACTTATTTTTAAAAATTACATCAATCGTAACTTTTAATTGACTTACGATATAATATTTTTAAATTTAAATATGTTTTTAGATTTTATTTACATGACGAATGAGTTTTCATACTAGTTCTTCGTTTTTTTCTTGTAAAATTCAAATAAGAGTTTTTTAGTTTTTATAAAAAATAATAAAATAGGATTTTAATTATTAAATAATATAAAATTTATTTTGTTTTCTGAATTGTTTTAATATTTTATTTTATTATAAATTTAATGATTTATTGTTTTCGAATAAAAAATAAATATTTTGTTATATTTTATATAACTGTAATTGATTAATTTTATATGCTTATCAATTATAGGTTATAAAAATCAAACTTTCTTTACACTTGAAAATGGAAAATAACATATTATATATTTCACTAATAAGTATATAAAGAGTGATAAAACTTATTAATACTGTTTTAAACACTTTAATAGACCCTTCTCTTAAAAGGGTAAAAGGGAAAGCCGAAAGTCGCAACCTCGAAAAAAGAATTAGAATTTAGTAATTACTTTGAAAGATGCGAAGAACATAACGATCCTCTTAAAACCTTATTTTACATGAGTTTTTTTTATTCGTCTTATATATCATTAAATAATTTAATAAAATTAAAATGTTTATTTAATTAAAAATCTTAAAAAACCAAGTCATTTTATGATACAGTCTCAGTTGTTGAGTGACTTTAATCTACGTAAATAAATATAATTTGTTTCTTCGTCACAGCAATGGATTAGGGAGTGGAGTTCTCTAAATCAAACCCAAAAATATTATATATATTGACATATGAAATTAGTAATAAAGTTTTTTGAGAGAAACAAAATTTGAGTTGGAGCTTAATTTTGAGTTGTTTTGATATCTAAAATTTGATTTTTCAAGGTGATTAAGAAGTTAATTTAATATTTTTTTTCAGATTTTTTTTCTTAAGATATAAGAGAAGTTTAAGATAAAGCAAATTAACTTTATTTTAAATTTTAATTTAGAGTATCTAAAAGCAGAAATAGACCCACGCACGGAATTTTTCTTTCTTTCTCTTTTCATCTCTCTCTTCTATCTTCTCTCTTAAATTCTAACTCCATACCTCATCTATTTTAGAATCTGATCGGACCACGTTGTAGTTGGCAAGTTAAGGAACATTTCTACCGATCAGATTTTCAAACAGAGTAAGTTCATTTTTGTTCTAAAGTTCATTTGTTTTTTTATTTTTCCTTAGGATTTAGTCTTCAATCTTGGTGGGGTCAGTTGAGAAGTTTAATCTTCTCAACTTATTCTACTATATACTGAATTTTTGTTCTGTTTGGATAACTTACATTAGATCCGTAAATCTTGAAACTTATCCAGACGGGGGAAATAAAATTCTAGAAGTTACTTGGAAAGCAAGCAATTGAGGTAAGAGAAGTTAAATTTAATTTTTAATAGAACCCTAGGCTAGAAGATTTGGATGTGGAAGGACCGTGGTTCCAATATTCAATTTCTCTTGCAGGAATGTTGTGTGTTTATATATACTGAGTTGTTTGTTTATATATTATTTAAATTTGTGAAAATATTAGGTTTTGATGATTTAGTATTAAAGTGTTATTTTTTTTATGTCAAATAGACTTTTGAATATTGTGGATTACTTTTTGAATGATATTGTATGACATAATGGTATGGAATTGAATTCATACATTTGGGATAATTTATGGACTGATGTTATTTTGTATTAAGTATTGATGCTTATGTGGTAACAGAGATCTCTGAGTTTCACTGATGATCCATGTGAGATCTATGTGATTGTTTTATTGTTGAGATTTGAAGAAAATTGAATAATTTGAGAATTTGATAATGTAATTTGGTTTTCTCCTTAGATTTAAGTGTGTATACTATAAAATTCTATTTTCACTAGCTTACCCTTGTTTTTCTTGTTGTGTTTGAATTGCGGTGACTGTATTATGTACACTAGCAGATGATCATACAGGTGTAAGAGAACCTTAGAAGTTTCAGAGTTTTATTTTGAGCTATGAATATATAAATATTTGTATTTGTATAAATCCTAATCATATATTAAGAATGTTGTGAAAAACTCCAAATTTGTATAGAAACTGGTAGAACTTTTATTGTAATAGTTATATGTAAATTATGGAGTGTTAGACAGTAAAAAAAAGTTTTCACCTTAATATTATTTCATGGTTGATGATTTTGTCAGATATAATACAGGTAAATAAATGTTGATTTTGTTGTTATAGGTTTACATTCCAGATTTAAGCATAAGTTAGGTTTTTTTTTTCTTTTAAACTATTTTTGGTAGTTTAATTTTACTTTCAAGCTTAGTTATCAATATAACATTTTAATATATTGAGAACATGGTTCAAAAGTTCTTTACCCATAAAATTAAAAGTCACCCTACCCTTAAAATTAAAAGAAAAATCTGGACGAAAGTAAAATTTCGTTATTTCCTTTTTTCTCCTTTTTCTATATACACGGTTGTTAATGATAGTACAATGCTAATATAATGTTTTTTAATATTTAATTTTTTATCACAATATATTTTCCAGATAGAAAGGTGTATAGAAATAATTTTAAACATAAATCATTTAAATTCATTAATTTAAATTTATTATATTATTTTAGAAAACGTTGCGGTATATTGATTAAATTTTATTATATACTATCAAATGTAAGGTTTTAAGAATTTCGAGCAAGTAAGTCTTTACTTTTATTTATTGTATAAATCTTAACAATCGAAAACTAGTATCATAATGATTAAAAGCTTCTGAAATATTTTTTCAAAATCAAATATAGATATAAATTATAGAGATTTTATTCACATGTATGTAAAATTCAATTATATATATATATCCAACAAAGTATTTATATATAGCTAAAATATTTCATAAATAACATATAAATTTGGGGTTTAAGATATGTTAATTGTAAACATAATACTATTACATATCAATGACAACAAAAGAAATGTCTCTCAGGTTTGTTGGATTTTTTCGAGATTTTTTTCCAGGAGATAATTGAAAGATTTGAGATACCATATAAAAAATCATGATACTATTTTTAATAAAAAATCTAAGACAATAAGTTTGTTACTTTTTTCTTCTTACGTTGCTTTTCTGGCTCTTTATGTTTAATGTTAAAATTTCAACTCATACTTCACTTTAATGTAATACTTTACTATTTATGATCCACTACATGAACTCAATAGAGGACTAAATAAATTATTTATGGTATTTTAAATGTTATGTATTTATACTACTCGTGTACATACTATAGCTATTGCACTTCATAATACAAACATATACGTGCAAGGGTAGGGTTATTCAAATAAATTTTTAACATAAAAAAAATAAAAATATATAATTATATTAATAAATTAATAAATTAATAAACAATTTAGTTTATTTTTTAATTAAACATAAACATACAAAGTTCATGCACCAACCATAATAATTCAATTTCATTTTAGCATTAATACACAATAATCATGTAAACTACAAATGAATCTGTACTTAAAAGATATTCAATAGCCAAAACAAAATCCAAGATTAATAACAAAATCATAAGGAAAACGAAAGAAAAAGAATTCTTAAAAGTAAATAGAAACTTATTTTATTTAAAAATTTGGTTAGATAGAAATGATCCTTGATTTCTAAGTCAGTGTGAGGTGCAATCAGATTCTGAAATAGAAAATGTTCGGAGAAAGAAAAGTTAGAAAGAAGATAAAGAGAATACGAAAAAGAGAGAGAAAATATTGTTACAATTTTTTTCTCACGTGTTAATCTGCTTAATAGAAAACATTATGTTAATCTTCTTACTAATCTATGTTTATATGGGATTTTCAACTTACATTTATCTTAAAGATTATTAGTATGTGTACATGTTTTATAAGGAATTTATGTACTTCATATTACAAACTAGATGCTAACTCAACATACTTTCCTAAGCATCTATCAAATCATCACATTCACCCCTCATAGCATGGTTGGTTTAATAATTTAATTTATGTCATATAAATTAAATATATATGCATACACATTACATAGACTATATATATGGACTGAAATATACATTTGCAAATCAGTCACATATTATTTTAAATTAAATATAATGAAAATATTATTTTATTGATTTATAAAGTGTATGTTTTGTATTGTTTGAGGCATGATGAGAAGGAATTTAAAATTGTGGTGTAAAGAGTCGTTTTCAAAAGAGGGTATAGTAATAATATTTATTGAGAAGATGGTAGCAGCACCATGATTTAGTGATTCTACCATACTTGGAGTAGACCGGAACTATAGTTGAGTGAAGTGTTGTGTCTGAAGCATGTAGCCTATAAAAGCACACCCATTCATATCACACTCACAACACCTCTTTTCCTTTCCGCAATGGACTCCTCTTCGTTTTCGAGCTTCCGCAACTACCTCCGCGCCCTCTCTCACACCCCCACGCGCCTTGCACAACGCGCTCTCTCGGTCTCCACCTCCTACGACGAGATCACGCAGGTTCGTGCCCGCTCCGGCACCACCATGCGCAAGACCCTCCGCTGGTACGACCTCGTCTCCCTCGGCATCGGCGGAATGGTCGGCGCTGGCGTCTTCGTCACCACCGGCCACGCCACCCGCCTCTACGCTGGCCCCGCCGTACTCCTCTCCTACGCCATTGCCGGCTTCTGCGCCCTCCTCTCCGCCTTCTGCTACACCGAGTTCGCCGTTGACATGCCCGTCGCCGGCGGCGCCTTCAGCTATCTCCGCGTCACCTTCGGTTCGCCTTCTCCCAAATGCGAGACGCATTATTATTAATATTAATATTCGCTCACTAATTAAAAATATATATAAAATTATGTGGAGAGACCAACGGTTATGAACCTTTAATACTTTTTTTTGTTTCTATCTCTTCGCATTTTCTTTCTCACCTAACACGACGACGTCGTTTTCGCAGGTGAATTCGCTGCTTTTATGACCGGCGCGAATCTCGTGGTGGACTACGTGCTTTCCAATGCCGCCGTCGCCCGAGGCTTCACGGCCTACCTCGGCACCGCAATCGGAATCTCCTCCTCGAAATGGCGGCTCACTGTGCCGTCTCTTCCCGACGGCTTCAACGAAATAGACGTCGTCGCTGTCGCCGTCGTTTTGCTCCTCACTCTCGTCATCTGCTACAGGTTCAAAGCTCCCGCAACATTGAACCTCTGTTTTCATCAGTTTCAAATCTATATTATTATTATTATTACTATCATTACTATTATTATTATTATCATTAACCATTGATTTTGTTGTGTTTTAGCACGAGAGAGAGTTCGGTGGTGAACATGATCCTCACGGCGCTGCACATATTGTTCATAGCGTTCGTGATAATGATAGGATTCTGGAGAGGGAGTTGGAAGAATTTCACCGAACCCGCTAACCCGGAAAACCCCGGCGGATTCTTCCCGCATGGCGCTGCCGGTGTGTTCAAAGGTGCCGCCGCCGTTTACTTGAGTTACATCGGCTACGACGCCGTTTCGACCATGGCAGAGGAAGTGAAGGATCCCGTGAGGGATATTCCGGTTGGAGTCTCCGGTTCCGTGGTTATCGTCACGGTTCTCTACTGTCTCATGGCCGCATCCATGACCAAACTACTCCCTTACGATATGGTTGGTTAGATTCCTCCATTTTTGTTATTTTCTAGCTTCAAAAACATAAATAAACACCGGCATTCATTTACAAGAATACAAGAATTTTCCACAAAATCTAATGTCTAATCAGCAATTGTTATGGCAGACAAAAATTGTAGGTCAATATGAAGTGTCTCTTTGCTTTTTGTTAAAAATAATTTTAATTTTGTTAAATGAAATAGATATTTGAGCTAGTTTAACTTTTTGGGAGATGAAAAGTTTGTGTAGCTATTGGTTACAAAAGAGGCACGTAATGTAATAAACGTGAATGATGGAGGTGTTTTTGAGATTAAAAGTGTTTGTTGTGAGGGATGGAAGTGATGATATATGATATGATCTGATCTGGTGAGTTGGGTGTACGCAGATCGATGCAGAAGCGCCGTTTTCAGCGGCGTTCAGTGGGAAATCGGACGGTTGGGGATGGCCCTCACGAGTGATAGGGGTGGGGGCCAGTTTCGGTATACTGACGTCGCTGTTGGTGGCGATGCTGGGTCAGGCTCGTTACATGTGCGTCATCGGTCGCTCAAACGTGGTGCCCTCATGGTTCGCCAGGGTCCACCCCAGGACCTCCACCCCTGTCAACGCCTCTGCTTTTCTTGGTACTTCACTAATCCTTGCATATCTTCTTCCTGTTTAATTCTTAGGTGCTTTTTCTAGTATATATCTGCTGTGGGTGTTCTTCATGCTTATCAATGTTTGTTATGGGTTTTGATTGTGTGATTTCTGAAAGGAAGGGACCCATTTTCAACAACATTTTCTTTGGTCGGGGTGTGTTCGAGGAAGTTTTGTTATGATAGAGGTGTTTTTTTTTCCTCATTAATGTATTGTGAATGGGTATAGTGATTCTTGACGCATTGTCGCGTTGACAATGGGATTGAGTTGAGCTTAATCTATATCTCTTACTATCGTGCTCTACCATTGAATAGGGTGGGTTTTTTTATGATCAATTAATTATTGGGTGTCATGAGTGTGTTTGAACTTTGTTCTTAAGAAGTTCACTGCAAAGTGAAAGAAAAAAATTGGTGGATTGGCCTTCATTTGATGTCTGAAGAAAATCCAAACAGGTTCTTTTAACAAAAGTAGTGTAATTTTTCAAGTGTTTATCAAATTGGGAATTTTTTGAAAATTTATATAGTAAGTTGAGTTAACATATGAAAAATTTGTGTAAAGATGACATGATTTAAATTTGTTGAAGTGAAATTGTGATTATCTCACACGATTTTAATGTAAAAGGTGAAGTTATATTTATATAGATATTATTTTATTGTTTATGTTAATATTAATGTATAATTTTATATAAAATATGATTAATATGTTGTTATTAATTATTTATATAAAAATATTATTTGTGAAATGTATAAATTATTATTGTACAATTATGAAAAAAAAGATAAGTAGGTAAGTGAACTATTGACTATTTGGTCTATCAATTTTAGTTAGTTGATCTTGTCGTCAACAGTCTCTTGATTGATCAAATACCACCGAAAAAATGGACATAAATTTATGATGAGACAAAATGTATCAATATATGACAACAAATCTAGTTGAAAGTATGATTTCTATTTTGAAGGAAGTATAATCCTTACTAATAATTTGTGCTCTTGTTAAGACTACATTTAAAAAAATTATAGTCTTGGTTTATTGAACGAGATACCAATATCAAGTGTAAGTTATGATCAAGACACCTATATCTTATAGATATTATTGCTTTGATAAGAAAAAAGGAACAAAATTAAAATATTATTTATCTTTATTTTGCACTATTGATTTATAACTTCATTTACTCCCACTAAAATAATTAAACAAATATTAATATATAATTGAATAAAAATAACAATCTAATTTCCACACTATCCTTAATCACAATCATTAAATAATTTCTATATTTTTAACATATTTTACTTTTCTTATAATTTGTTATAAAATTATCTATTGGTTTTATTTCTTTTAGTAATTGCACAATAATAATTAAATCTCTTAAAATGAAAGTCTTGACATGCTTGCATGACTTACTTACCTATGCCAATAAATTTTTTAAAAAATCCATTTTGGTAAATACCTGTAAAAATTGCATCATTTTGGTTAAAAAATCCCAATCCGTTTGAATGTCTCTTGGAACCTACTTACCTGACAGGAGTTGGTGTGATTCTTTGTTTGCATTGTGAGTCTGAGTAAAAGTGAATGGTGTGTGGCCAACAGTTGTGTGTGCGAATTACACAATAACAGTTATGAAAGAAAACTGGGACAGGAGACGTGTCAGATGCATCACTTGAAATAGATAATTGTGAAAAGAAGGGGCATAGTATGATTATTATTTATATTTGAAAGTGAAAGTGTGGAAGGTACTCCAAAACAGTAGATGTTAGAAAATATTTTGCCATATGGGTGTCACATGTTCTCAAGTGCTGTGAGCCTATAATATATTTTATTTTGTATACTAATATATGGTCCCCCAGCATGGTATGCGTGCCTATCCCCTCCTTTACGCCTTCCATCAACACTATCTTCAATGGATATGGATGCAAGGACTGTGACAACTGTGTTCTCAATGGAAACATGTGAATCACTCACTCTGCTAAAATAATAGCCTTCCAAGCATTTCACATGGAAGATAATTGGTGGCTTCTATTGATTCCACCCCCACAATTTGATGACTAATATATTCCCTCTTCATTGGAATCATTGACTGATCATGACCCTCAATCATGGACTATTTGATTTCCATGATTTTATGCTTTGTGGTGCGTTTTGACTTCTCCACATCCCTTATCTAAAATTCCCTTCCCTCACTCTGTACCCTTGTTTGAGTGGTGCCATGTGACTCAAAATATTAACTGTGCATTTCTAGTGTCACATTTTTTTTTCTCATGTCCGAACATTATTTCCTTTTCAGGGATCTTCACAGCAGCAATCGCCCTTTTCACTGATCTTAATGTCCTCCTCAATCTGGTGTCAATTGGCACCCTCTTTGTCTTTTACATGGTGGCAAATGCCGTGATCTATAGACGTTATGTGGCTCTGGGGACAAGCAATCCATGGCCTACACTGTCCTTTCTCTGTTCCTTTTCCTTTACAGCAATCATGTTCACCCTTATTTGGAAATTTGTACCCACAGGAGGGGCGAAAGCAGGGATGCTGAGTGTCTCTGGTGTTATTGCCATTGCAATATTACAACTTTTCCATTGCATGGTCCCTCAAGTTCGAAAGCCAGAATTCTGGGGTGTCCCATTCATGCCCTGGATCCCCTCCATCTCAATCTTTCTTAATGTGTTTCTGTTGGGATCCCTCGATGGGCCATCCTATGTTCGATTCGGATTCTTTTCGGCTGTTGCAGTGCTTTTCTATGTCTTTTACAGTGTCCATGCTAGCTTCGACGCTCAAGGAGATCATTCTTTGACAGTAAAAAATGGAGCAGAAATCCATGTGGAATCAAAGCAAATTGAGGACCAAAGTTTCAGAGTGTAGGTATATAATAATAGATAGTAGATAGCACTTTATTTATCATGTGTTTTTGTAATTTGAAGTGAGGATCATTTCAACCTTTTTGGATGGTTGAAGGGGAGAAAGATGTATTAGAATATTAGAGTAGGTTGCAGCTTATGCAGAAGTGGCGAATTGTATAGTTACACTGGCCTAGCTTGTGATGATCCCTTTTGTAAATTCTCTACTTTCTATCCCAAAAACACAAATGGATTAAAAAAATGTTATTTTCACCAATTTAAATTAAAGACTATCAATTTATAATTTTTAAATTGTTATATTTAAGTGAAAAGTTGTTTATCTTTCTGTAATCTATAAACATTATAAATGAAAAAGAGAAAAAAAAGAAAAAAGAGAATAGTGTGAAATTGTTTAAATTGGAATTGGAAAGTAAAAACGAAAAATATAAATATTTTTATTTTTATTTTGATAATATTATTGTGATTATTTAGTTTATTATAATAAAAATATGTTAATATTGATTACACAATTCATTATGGTTTTATATACTTTATTAATATTAATGACATAATAATATAAGGAAAAGACAATTTGTTTGTGTACCCTAATCCTATCAATCATCAGGTTTGTAACAGCTAAGAACAGGTTGCGATGCAGTATTGTCTTTCTTGATATTTGTGAGGATAACTGCGAATACTTTTGTGTGAGAGAAAAAAAAATAGATAAAAAAGATCAATTTTTTTCTTCTAAAGTAATTCAATTATATTAATAGTCTTTAAAAATATTAGAATTTATGAATTTATTTTTCGCCTTGTTATATTTTATTAAAATTTAAAGATGGACTTTAAAGATTTTTTAATACTTGAGAAACTATTTATATAACCTATTTATTTTAAATAAAAAATAATTCTTTAAGAATTAAATATAAATCTCATACAGATAAAAAAGAGAAAAATAAAATAATATGTGACATGTAATTTAATAGAGTATATAAAGGAAGATAAAAAAGTAAATAAAGGTAAAGAATGTGATTTGTAAGCTAAGAAGTGTATGCAACGACAATGGGTCTCTTTCAGAGAGAAAGGAGCAATTAATATGAGAGAAAGTAGACATGATGTCACTCTGAAAAGAAGAAGATGAAGAATAATTGGTGTTGATTCATTCATCATTAACATAAAACTTTGGAATTAATTAAGAAACATTAATTAAGAAACATGAAGAATCCGAGGTTTAATTTGGTGTAATTGTAATAATTTGATAAAGAAGAGTCTGATTATGCAAACTGTGTTCATCTTGTGCTGTCACATCAACCATTAGTAAATCCAAATTTCTTGTTAGATACATGCTACATTTTGCATCTTTGCTTCAACTTTTTTTTATTCCATTTCTTTATATTATAATAAACAAGGATTAACTGCTCATTCTTTAGTTTTCTTACTTTTGATTCATATATTTCATCTTCTTCAATAATGTTTCATTTTTTAGAATTTATTAAATTATACTAAATAATATAATATATAATGTTCTATTTTATTGCCTCATGAATGTAGTATCTGGATTGAGTATGATGTTCTGCACAATAATTATTTTGAGAGTATTATATAAAAACATTAAATAAAAATTAATGTTAAAAAAAATAATAATTAGTTGTTATATTGATTAAATTAGACACTACAAGAAAATCATTGAAACAAAAAATAATTAGTTACTATAATGACTAAATTAGAGATCATTTTAGAAACTAAACAAATTTGTGATTTCTAAATTAGTTTCTAAACTGGTATCTAATTTGACAGACTAAAAATAATTAGTTGTTGTATCGACTAAATTAGATACTATTTTAGAGATTAAAAAAATTATTGATATCTAAATTAGTTTTTATTATTGATAAATAATTTTTAAATTGATATCTAATTAACTACTAATCATTTAACTATCAACAATAATATAAACTAATTTAGATATCGATAATTTTGTCTTTAAAATAATCAATATAATAACTAATTATTTTTTGTCTTTAAAACTGATTTTCTTGTAGTAGTATAAATCAAGAAAATTTTATTTTCAGAAAAAGGAAAAAAAAACATATTAAACCTATTTATAAATCAAAACTTCAAAGGAATTTGTTCATGTTCAAAAACATTTCATTAACCGAATATAAAAAAAATTATATTTCCACATTAATTTTGTAAGAATAAGATGTGATGAAGAAGGAGCGTCTGAAAATGAATGCCACCAAGGTAGGCACTAGTACTAGACGCTGAAAGCATAAAATAATGCAACTCAAAACACAAAACAAAACAAAAGCATAAACCAAATCATGTTTTGGACCATTTCTTCTATATTTTTGAACTTTCTGCTTTCCTAATCACATGTGACTTATTCTTCAACTAAACTAAAACTAAACCTATAAATCACAATCTTTTAGAATTCACAGAATAAAGAATGAAGTTGAATGAGAGATGCATATCATTAACAAGATCATTCATTGGTTCCTCTTAAGATCCACTACAATTCCTCATATGCACCATCACTTTAATTAATTACCGTCCAGAGAATAATAACTTTATAAGTATGAGTGTTTCTTCTTAAACATTAGGTTTCACAGAAGCAATGAACCAGTAAACTTGAGGTATAACAGTTGAATTAAAAATGGCAATAAAGAAAAAGTGTATGAGAAATCTTCCTAAATCATCACACCCACGCCTTATCTAACTTTGCTACTTAGTGGTCTCTCATTGACAAAATAAGCATATGGACAAAATATTATGGGCCAATATGTTGCCACCATGTTTTCCTTTTGTATCCTAATTCAACCATCTTTGTCTCATGCAACCTTTATTTTGCTCTATGTTGCTATCTCACTTTTTATTCTTTCTTGGTTCTAGTTACTTTTCCCTTCTCCCCATCTTTTATTTCACTTTCCATGGTCCCATTTATCTCTCTTGCCACTAAAAAAAATTAATGTTTAGACAAAAAATAATTAGTTATTATATTAACTAAATTATATATTATTTTAGAGATTAAAAAAATTATTGATTTTTAAATTAATTTTTATTATTGATAAATAATTTTTATATTGGTATCTAATTTAGCTATCAAGATTTTTACTATCAAATTTAGAATTTAAATAATTGGTAGCTAAAATTTTAGTAACTAGTTAGGTACTAATTTATAAACTATTTATCAATAATAAAAATTAATTTAAAAATCAATAATTTTTCTAGTCATAACATAGTTAATTTGGTAAGGCGCGGAGTGGCGGTAGAAAATTCCTTGTGCTATTTGTGTGGGAGGAGGATGAGTCAGCTTGTCACTTGTTCTCTACTTGCGGGTTTGCTTGGCGGGTATGGTGTTTGTGCTTTGAGTGGTTTGGAGTGGTGTTCGTAATTCGCAAGGACCCTATGTCAAATTTTTTACAATTCAGGATGAGTCATGCTTCTAATTCAGTTAATGATGTTTGGAGAACAATTTGGGTTGATATAGTGAGTGAAATTTGGAAACATAGGATCTCGGTCATCTTCAATAAAGGTGTGGCAGATGTGTCTGAAGTGTTCCCATCGGCGCAAGTAAAAGTTTAGTCTTAGATTTTTGCAAAGTCTCGTTTTACTTATATCTCTTATCGTTAGATTTTAGATCATTTGGCTTATATGAGGTTGATTCATTAAGGGTTATTAGTGTTGGTTTGGTTGTTCCTTTACCAAGTTGGTAGGCGCTCTTATAGGAAATTGTTATTATGTGTTTCTGTATAAGGGTTGGACCACCCCTGAAATTGTTCTTATTTATTTATTTTTTATTGCTAATAAAAAAACATATAATTTAATTAATATAATAACTAATTATTTTTATTTTTAAAATTGATTTCTATGTGCATCTTCTTTTTATTTTATTTTATTTTGAAGCTTCATTCATGTGAGCTGTTCCATCCCAATGTAACTTGAGTTTGAAAAGGAACAAAGTTGAAAGATTCAAAGTGTGGAGGAGGATAAAAATGTGATTAATCTGCATGAAAAGAATAGAGAACAATTGTAATACCCAAAGGGTAATCCACATCAATATTCCAATGATGTTGCATGCAATTGGAAGATAGCAAAGGTGTTTTTATCTGATGTGAAGACTACTACTAACTCAAACCTAGTGTTGTATCGTATGTAAAGACTCTTTGTTTTTTTGTCCCATTGACATGTCAAGATTTTCAACCAACTTGTGACTTTAATCAAACAGTAAAACCTTTTTCCACTAAAGTGACATGCATAAGGAGACTTTACTTCAGTCAGAATCCTTGACTTAATGTTTTTCATCATTCTTTGTCGAGTATCTTTAGTATAACAACTGTTCTATGAGATAAGATTGATGCTTCTTTAGGTTTTTGTTTTGCTAAGTTTGGATAAACAGTGTTCTAATAATGTTAATACAGTCTTATCGTTCAAAAATAGTGGTTAAGAGCACGGAACACCAATCTTCAAAACAAACAATATTTTAGATGTTGTGATTGTTTTTAATAATGTTATTTCTCCGATTTGAAATCGGAACAAACAGTCATTTAAAAGAAAGGGGTGAAATATTTGTTTAGTTTTTTTTTTAAAGTTTGGATAAACAATGTTATGATACTGTTAATATAGTTTTACATAGTTAAAGTGTCGAGGTTAATAGTTTAAATATATTTTTTTCTCTCAACTCTTCGAAACATCTTCTAAAAACAAAATCGTGACAGAACACCGACCTCCAAAACAGATAATATCTTAAATACGATGATTGACTTTAACATTTTTTTCTCTCAACTCTTCGAAACATCTTCTAGAAACAAAATCGTAACAGAAACATCAACTTCCAAAACAGATAATATCTCAAATACAATGATGATTGACTTTAACACTGTTATTTCTTCAACTAACAAACAGTCTTCAAAGAAGTGAAAACAGCATATGAAAGAAGAGCCAACAAGGGACATGGATTCTGATTTCCCATCATTAATCCTTGGTTGTTTCCACTATACTTGGATTCTAATTTGTAATGCCAAAAGACAAAGTTCAACGCCGAAAGTCAGTTTTGTAATGAAGATATATAAAAAGCAAAGATTGTATTTTATAATTTCATGGGATATCCCATTGTCCATGACAGCACTCACTTTACCTCACTCACTGTGTTTGTATGTTTACCTCTCACACTCTACTTAACGTAATGTGTCAACTTCAAGTGATTTGATTTGGGAATTCAACACTTTCATCTTCTTCTTCTTTGTGTTGATTCCCCCTACTCTATCTACTACTTGTAAGTTTTCAAGTCCTTTTCTTCTTTATTGTAAAACATTTCTCTTTCTTTTCTTCCCTCATGCAACATGTCAAGACAAAGCTGTCAACTAGTAGGACCACCTCAAAACATCTTATCAAAAAAACAATCAACAAATTAACTCACTTTATCTATACTATATATAAATATATATATATATATATATATATATATATATATAAAAGGTTAATATATTGACAACCATGTAGTAAACTTTAATTGATATATTAACAATCTTGTACCGAATTTTAATTGATATGCTGACAATCTATCAAATTTTAACTCATATGATTATCTTACAGTCATTACAAAAAAAATTATTATAAAAATCAATTTTAGATAATCATATTACAGTCATTAAAAAAAATTATTACAAAAATTAATTTTAAAAATAAAAAATAATTAGTTGTTATATTGACTAAATTAGAGAATATTTTAGAAATTATTTTTTTTGTTATTTTTAAATTAGTTTCTATCATTATTAAATAGTTTTTAAATTAGTATCTAATTAACGATTAAGATTTTTCTACCAAATTTAGAATCTAAATAATTGGTAGTTAAAACATTGGTATCTAATTAAATACAAATTTAAAAATATTTAACAATAGTAGAAACTAAAAAAAAAATAGTCTCTAAAATGACCTATAATTTAGTTAACATATCAACTAATTATTTTTTCTCTCTAAAATTAATTTTTATTTAATGATTTTCTTGTAGTGAATCACTTATCAAATTTTAACTCATATGTTGACAACCATGTACTAAATTTTAACTGATATGTTGATAACCACTATATAATAGATTTTAACGGACGTAGAATTTAAGGTTCAGAGTTAAGATTTAGGTTATAGGATTTAAGGTTTAGATGAAAAAATAAAAAAACTTTTTATTCAAATTGATGAATTTTAAAATTGTATTCTTCAAAGAAAAGTTGTTTGTAATGGTGTCTTTCCTTGTCTATATATATTAATTTGTGACCTCAACTTGCACCCTATATGAGTCTACTATTGTTGTGCATTGGTGTAAAGTAGATATAAAAAAGAAGTATATATAGAAAAAGGGGTTGAGTGAAAGAGAGGGAGATCTTGATCTTGTTATTCTCATGTGGGTTGGGGTATCTCCTATTTGTTTTGTTTCTTTGGTTCAGCTTTTAGTTAGTTAAGATATGGTTGATCATATGAAAAGACTTTCTCAATTGAATTCAAAGCAACTTGTTCTTGTGATCACTGTGAGAATTCAACCATCACTGAGACACTTCAAATCACTGACACAACATGGGTTAGTTCACTTGTCTACTCAACTGTGTCAGGTCCACACACCACGCTTCGTTTTCATTTTCTCTTTTTTTCTGTTTTCGTTTGTCACTTTCTCAACAAATTATGAACCTATCGTGTCGTATATCCATGGAGATCAATGCGTGCATAAAACAGGTGAATCATTAGCCAACCTTAATATTTAAATGTTTTTGTTCCTTCTTAATCAAATAGAAGAAATGGAGAATGTCAATGATGAGGTGTGATAAAAGGTCTTCATGTTTTATAATAGATTTTGGTTTGATTTCTTTTCCTATAGTTTATGGATGTTGCAATGAGAATGTCAATATTTGTGGAAATAAGTATTCAAAAAGAGAACAAACATTCTGAAAGCATATCTGAACCAAAGTTTAGCCGCCATATTAGTGATGTGCACTACTCACTTTACTCATAGGAGTAAATTAATTAATTAATTTATATATATATATATATATATTTGGGCTTTAGGATTTGATCCAAATAAAAGTTTGTAGGGCATTTTTTCATCCACTTATATGTATTTCTTGTTGCACCCCCTAAATATTAAAGTTCACTTTTTTGTCATTTCTAGATTATGCAATTAGGAAGAAAAAATTACTTCAAATTCAACAATTTAAAAGATTTAAAAAAATGATTTTAATTAGAATTTTTATTAAGAAAAAAAATTGAGTTTTGGATTTTGTAATTCAAAAAGACAATTTTAGCTTGCATAGTTATGGGGTGCTAGAAAAAAATATGGAGGTGGAGGAGTTTGAACTTGTTTTACATTTGGGTCTAACTTTTGAGTGTGTTTCTTTTCTGGATCTCGTCAAAGTTCTTTCTGCACCCCATTAAATAGTTAAAATGACCCAAATGCTCTATTTAATTTTGTTTTATCCTAGAAAGTTATTTCCCAAAAAATATATTTCAGGAAAATTCTGAAAAACATATTCTGAAATGTATTATACATGTTCCAAAAATTCCAAAAAACGTTTTTCAAAATACATATAAATTACCGAAAGGGGTGTCTGAGAAGATTCCAAAAAAGCTAAACCAAAAGTCATTTAAAAGAAAGGGGTAAAATTGTCTTTCCGAATATTGATGGGGTGCAGGAAGAAACATCCCTTTTGAGTTGGAAATCACGTTAATAAAGGTCCAATCCTGCCATGGGGCCTGAAAAAGAGCTGCTAGTCCTATATTTGTTTTTTCTCTTTTCACTCCCTTAATCTTACAAGAATGTAGCAAATTTCCATTTTATATTCACTTTTTTTGTCGTTACCTCTTGTCTGTTAAAAGTACATTTTTTTTGCATGGTAGCTTTAAAGAAACATGTTTCTATTATGTATTGGAATTCGTCTCCTTCTATTACAAGGTTTTATACCAATAAAGACCTACTCGATGTGGAAGAGAGCAGGAAACAAATGCTTTTGAGGCACCACAGTAAGAGGCTTGCTATTACATTTGGATTGATATGTTTGCCTAGTTGTATACCAATTAGGATTATAAAAAACCTCAGAATTTGTGGTGATTGTTACAAATTATGAAACTTATATCCAAGTTCACTAGCAGGGAACTTATATCAATCTACAACCCTATTTATTTGTTTAAAATTTCAGTTTATTTTTATAAAATGACAAAAATATTCTTTCTTCATATCATACACTAGAGCAGGTTGTTATTATTACTATTATTTGAGATACAAGCTTTTTTCACCACTTTAAGGATGGATTCTTTCATGTCGAGAGTTTTGGTGAGGTTTTGACATTTTTTATTAACTCCAACTGGGGCATTGATTAACTTTAGGGGGCAGGTGTGGTGATTAAATGACCTTGAAAATCACCTATCCATGTTTAATATTTCATAGGATTTTTTTTTCTGATACATATGGTTGATTTCAGTTTGTAAAATATGAAGGAGAAGTAAGTCTTTAAACTGATTCACGTCAAATTTGTTAAAGAATAGCATTAGTTGTTTTGGTTCACCTCCACTGCATGATGCCACAAACGAGGATAATAGGTGACTGGGGTTGTCAGCAGAATATCTCCAGTGGCAATATAGGCAAAGTTTGTTATATAGTTGCTTGACAGAAAATACCATTGGAGCAAATGATGTGTAGTGGTTATGTTGGCAAAACTCAAGAATTTCTTCAAAATAAGTGACTAAGAGATAGACATGTATTATATTGGAAGAACAAGTGATCATCAAACAATGTTCTCTAAAGGACACATTTTAATTATGGAACTTCATGCTGCTCTTAATTCAAGTGAAGCAAAATAATGAACAGTATTGTTCATGTTATTAGATCAAATTTAAAACAGCGTAACATTATCTGACTAATAAGCACTCTGACATTCTTGAAGCCAAACTTCTAAGCCTTGAATACACATGTAATCCGAATTAAGCGTTTTCAAAGAAAGGATCTCCTCCTCGCTTTACAAGAGGAAATGCCTTATATATACAGTGACTTTCTCATACTATACAATTACAAAATAATTCTGACAAAGGGGAATGTCCTTAGAAGGAGGAGAGTTGAAGATGCATCATGTCAAATGATCTTAATATTCCTCATCTTGGCCGCTACATCTTACTTCTTAATGAAGCTCAACAAAAATCTAACATAAGTTCACAAACACAGGAACTAAACGTTATTGTCAGATAAATATATGTCACAAACTTGTTTCGTAGTCTTAGTTAGAGCCTCTCACAGCGTAACAATTTAGTCTGCAAAGTATTAATTTTACCGTTCAAAAAACTTAGGTCCAGTAAATAATAACGTACGATGTAAAAATATAAACTTGCTCACTACTAAAGTTCAGTGCTCAGAACATAAATCATTCCTTCATCACAATTCACAAGCGATGATCTCTACACATTCGTCTACCATTTGTTTCAATCATTTGAGTCATTTTAATGTCAAAAAAACAACTTTTATTCCCATTCACGTTTTTTTATTATTCATAACAATATCAACTTTTAATTATTTTTCATTCCAAAAGAGTGAGTGATTTATCAATGATGCAAGAGAACAAACAAACCTTCCACCATATTCTGAAATAAAAGTGAAACAAAACAATGAAAGAATATTATAACATTTTTTTCCTTCATAACTCCCAATTAGGCTAAGTAAAAATTAAAACTTAAAATTCTTCTTTCCATACATACATGTCAAGAGACAACGTACCTTTTAACACAAAATCCCTTTTTAAAATCGATATGCTGTGCTACTGTAACTGAAGCTTCCGAGGCAGAAGAACTACAAAAGAATGCAGTTAGTGGTTAGTTTAAGACAATAATATAAACAACTTATAAATTTCAAGTGTTTACCTTCTGCTATATTACAAAAACTTTGCTGAGGAAATATCATTTCTGGGTCCATTTTCTGGGAAGTAACAATCAGAGAAAGGCTATGTTTGCTGCAAAAGCAACCAGATTCAATGTTTTAGAAAAGCTAAAATTTCAACCAGTTTCTAAACATCAAGCAATAAATATCACCAAACCGCAGTAATCTGTTTACTATTCTTGGTGCCAAACGCTTACTGTCGTTAAAGTTTTTTTTTTTTTTTCTTTCAGTTTTATAAAAAAATGGCCACGGGTCTATGAAGGGATTCAAACCCCAAGACATCAAACTAAAAAAAAAGCTCAAAAAGCTTGAACAGTTACAAACCTTGCCCATGAAGGGATAAACTTGTTATTGGGCATGTCATCCTCATCTTCATCTTCATCATCTGATCCTTTATAAGGAGAAATCTCGTATGATTGCTCTTGAAGTGTGTTTTCGATTATCAAGTCACCATCTTCTCTGGCTTTGATTAAATTGTCCATTACCTATAAAGACGTATATTTAAATCTTCGGATGATTACAAAAGACAGACAGCAAGAGAGCAAGTCCAAAATACAAATTTATATATTTGAAACGAATGATTGACTACTACAAGCACTGTGTCTCCTAAGACCAGTACAAGTAGAAGCTAAAGTTATTTCAAGTATCAACGCTAAAATAATTTGACATCGCATTAAAAACATTGGCACTATTTGACTGACAAGGAAATAAATATCATGTATTGTTAGGAGATACTCCTAGGCTTGAACAAAGTAGTATGAAATCATCCTAAATATGAATATTAACGATGACATAGAAGAATGCAGAAAATATTAATTACCTTTCCATTATTAGCAAAGTCATTCACAGATTCGGAATTTTCAAGACGCGGTTCTTGTGATTTATAATTTGCTGAATCCCTCATGGCCAACGATTCATTTTCAGAAATTTTCACCAAATTGCATTCTCTTTTGTCTTGCGCACGCAAATTCTTCTGATTTTCTTTTGCTTCCAATGATGTTTTGTTTTCTTGGACTTCTTCACCCTAGACCAGACAGCCCATGTATTATTATTTTCCTGAAAGGATAGAGAGAGAGAAGAGAAAGAGAGAACGAGGGAATGTTATTTTACCGTAGTTCGGCGTTCTATTTCTATCTCTTCCTTCTTTCCCCGAATCTTCTCATGCTCTTGCAGCTGCTTCTTCATGTCATTAACACGCTTCCTCTTTTTCTCTTTCTCCTTTTCTTCATCTTCCCTTTGTCGCTTCTTTGTTGCCATTTGTTCCTCCCTTTTCCTTCGTTCTTCATCTTTTTTTCTCTTCAGCAGCTCCAGCTCTACCTTCTCCCGTTGAAGTCGCAATGCCTCTTTCTTAATCTTCCGCTCATTCTCTTTTTTTTCTGCCATACGCTTAGCAGCCTCCGCCGCCTCCAGGGCCTTCACTTTGATGTCTCTCTTGCCTACATGTTTAAATAATTATGTGAGCAATTGTATGACCATGTCAAGAAGATTTGTAAACTCCAAATAACGCAACCTTTATCATAGACAAGATTAATAACCTGTAACAACCGCTGCAGCTTGTTTTTGTTGCACTAACGGAATAAAGGAAGAAACGTTGGATACAATATTGTTAATGGGGCAACGTTTCATACTATCTTTTCCGGAGAGCTTTGGCCTACCGGGCCTTTTGCGGACTGATTCAGTGGTCCTCTTGACCTCATTCGCTCCAAGAGATATGTTCTGGTTCTCCTTCCCCTTTCTTGTGAATCTCTTCCTATTGCTATTCTCAAGCTTATTTTTCACCTTACTGCAAGTCCCGCTCAGATTAAACTTTGAGCTTACAACATCATCACACCCACCTGCTAATACGTCATCTTGTAAAACCGATGTAGAATGGTTTGCATCATCTACGATCTCAGCTAGAGGTTTTCTTTTATTTGCGCCAGTCATTCCTTCGGAATCAATGCCGCTTTGGAAGGTACCAGCAATCTCATCCACATTTTCATTTACTTCAATAATGCAGGGAAGGTCTAGTTTTAAACTCTTACGCTTTTCTGAACTGCCAAAGTTTGAATTGATCCGATCCCAAAGGGTTTGAACTGATGAAGTGCACTGGCCCTTGTAATTTGGTTGGAAATCAGAAAGGGACCTTGGACTCGCATCACTTAGAGGAAGGGAACTGCTTATACCTAAGCCCCCCAGAAGTCCATTAGGTAAAGACTGATAGAGCTCTGGTATGTTATGTAACTTGTACGGGGTTATGGAACTGCACAATGGAGAATGCATAAACCTAGATTTACGAAGGGATGTATTATCTATTGAGTTACTTGAAAGATCCATCGTTTCCAAATCCATCCTTTCCAAATCCATTTCATCTCCAGTGATGCATGTCTGTGCACTGGCTGTTTCAATAATGAACCCTTCAAACTCAGGTAAAGCCTCATCTGTACCAACCAAATCCAAGCATTGCATTCCTGGAGAAGCAGACATACAATCTGATAATTTAGCATTTCCCTCCGGATAAATTCTTCTACTTGAGGTGCCTTTTTCAGAACAACTCAGACGTTCTACACTTTCTCGTCCACAATTAACCCGATGCTGCAATGACGCCACCTTCTCATCCGTCTTGCATCTCATCGTTGAGTCAATACCAAAACCTGATGGATTTGCCACTGCCAACAGAAGGCTGTCTTCGCTTCTGTCTCCTCCGTCCACTATAAGTTTCTGCCAACAGAAAAACTATTTAAACAGTCTATTCAGAAAGTTATACAAAAAATTAAAAGGCATCTTTTACAGCTATAAAACCTAAGCACATACTTCTGTCTATTCACTTTAGTATAAATTGCAAAAAAAATCAGATACAGGTGTAGTTCTAGCTAAATACAACGTGTAAACACAGACAAATAAAGAGATCCAGTAAAACATCACAGATATTGAAGTCTAAATTTTAAAAAATAAATAGCAAAAAAATTTTGCCTGAAATTTTATCGTTCACTATCCAGAAATTGTGTCACTGTCCAAAAATTCAAGTATTTTTAGATTCGTTGAAGGTGAGAGGTAGTGCATGCTATAACAGCGTTCAATGGAAAATAAAAACACTTGTATATAAACAACAGCATTACATGGAACACATGATGCCATAGTATTCTATCTTTCAAGAAATACCTGATTAAAGAATCAATGTCGACTTATATCAGTAGCTTATTCTACACTTAGGTTTTAATTTTTTTTTCTCTAATTTAATATCAGCTTACCTAAATTATTCTTACATTTGTCAAGATTCACGTGTATTATCAACCAAGATAGGATTCTCACTTTTATCTCTTATATTGTCTCCCTCCTCATCCTCTTCAACAACCCTTTTTCACACTTTCTGCTTCCACTTCTATATAAATATAGCATAACACTGTTATTTATCTACAGTAAAAGGCAGTCGGATCATAAATTCAACCTTCCACTTGCTCATTTACCGTGAAATGGGCCATCCAATCTTTAAAACAACTGACTCTAAAATATAGAAGATGTTGCATGGTGCATAGTAGAGTTACTGTATGGAGTTTTATTATCGGTTGAATCTTATATTTTCATTTTTATCTGAATCGGTCTTTTTCTTAATTCAGGGAATTTATTTAATTCTCAGTTTTTTCTGTAAATATTAGTGCATTTGTATTCAAATAAGGATTCAGTTTTAACCTTGGATTCTTAAAAAACTGATCTCTCTTCCCACCATTCTCCTCTGTTACTTTGTTTTCTATCCTTGTTCTAATAAAAATTGATTGTGTAACCAAAGTTTTGCTACATCATTTTTACTCCACAATGACCCAATCATCACTCAGTTCCAGCACTCTCACTTCTCCAAATTTTAATAGTTTTGGCAATTTGCTCTCTGAAATAGTTTTCCTGGGGGCATCACATAGACAGTGCTGGAAATCTTGTTCGAATTTCGAAGAAAGTTGAAATCCATAATCTTCATCTTTCAAAATAGAAATAATATCTAAAATAAATTTTAAAGAAGCTCGCGATCATTGACTAAAATGAATCGAGTTATGTGTATGCCAAAGATATAATTATGACGGTAAAGTTCAAAGATGCTAACCAACTCTCTCTGACATACAATTTGATTTTGCATGTTCACAACATTTCTGCTAGTTCAAGGTGTAGAGAAAATTCATATGTAATATTTAATCCTTAGGAAAGAAATCTAATGCAGACTAACTTATTACAGAGAAAAACTCATATTTAATATTTTCAGAAAGTAAAACAAAATATTTTGTACCTCTTCTTTGCTCTCTTTCAGTGGAGTCTCTTTCGTTGGTTGGCATTCCCTGTTGTATTGCATTTCATTTGTTGGGCTGTTACTCATGTACCGATGCTCAATATCCTCCTCTTGGTCAGATGGCAACTGTTGAACTTCTTGGGCAGCCTCCAGGTTATCATCTTTAATAATCAAGCTTCTACTAGCAGGCCTTTGGTCAATATAATCACGTGACTTTTCCAAGAGGTTTGAAGAGGCAGGTAAATATAAATCCGTTTCAATTTTCCTTCTTTTATGCTGCGGACATGAATGCCCTACATCATAATTGGAACTTCTAAAAATCTGGAAGCCATCTGAAAAACTTGTAATTTTTCCATCACTGAGCAATGTCTGCCGCAACAAGTCACCATCTTGACACAAAGTAATGCTATTTGGGGTCGGTTGTGCCAAACTAACATTCACATCATCCAAAGGAACAGAAAATGGAAACCCAACAGTGAAATTTGTAACATTTTCATCTGTGGAATTTTGCTGATCATTTCCAGTAACTGCTTCAGAAGAAGAATCTGCCAACTTAGCACCACTTTCATCATTTTTTACTTTACTGTTTACTGAAACAAATTTGAGCGGCATGACTTCTTTTGACAAACTTCTTGATGAATTTTCACCAGCTACTAGTGAAGGACTTGACTGATTAAGCAAGGAAGAAGTAACAACACAGAATTCATTCTGCACCATACGTATCTCTTTGTCTGGTGACACGGCACATATTGTTGTCCTGGCTATGTCTTCCTCCTCAGAGTGGCTTGCACGGTATTCCATATGTGACCCCTCTTTTCTGATCAGTACTTCTTGCATTTTCATCAAAGGCATCTCCCCCGAAGAGTTGCGGTTAATTTCACATACAGGAGAAATTTCCTTTTCAAGTAAATTTAAAGGTTCCAACGAGTTCAGAGGTTCTTCTTCTGGTGACACTCCCTGTTGTCCCTCTTCCAAATCAGGACGACAAATTCCACTCATACGTGTCTGTTCTACATCATCAAAATTAAGTTGCTTAGGATTCACAGACATAATAAAATCAGGAGGTTGCTTTGACATTGATAGATTCAGCCCAACCCTAGGGCTAACACAAGAAGGATCTTCTTCAACCAACCCATCAAAGTCCTCATCAACTTCACCAACAATTGCAGCAGACCTGTGCTGAACATTATCATTAGGAATGGCATCAGATGGTACATTTTCTTGGGCATCCAAGACTTTTTCATCCACCACTGTTTCAATGTATACTGATTCTGCTAGTAAAGACCCACCATCCAAATTGGAAAAACTCACTGGCCTTAATCGTCCTTCATTTGAACAAGTAGCCAGAGGCCTCATCTTTCCAGAAGCACTTAGTGCTGCAACATTCTCCTCTGAAAAATTCCTGTCATTTTCTATATCTAATTTGGAATACTGTGGACTTGAAGATAACCTTCTAGCCTCCACTTCGGTATGTTGTACATTACAATATTTCTTACCCGAAAATTGGGAGCAAGCATCACTTTTCTCACAGATATTGGATCTGGAAGACTTCAATACTTCTTCAACCTTTCCAGAACCACTTCTACTTGAACATCCTCTTTTTACTACAGAAAAATCAGGATTATTTTGATGACTGAAGGACCCAACAACAGACACCACAGGATACTTTAAAATTAAAGGTTGAGGTGATGGCGCTGATTTATCAATAGACTTTACAGAACCACCAGTCATCAAAAGATCATGCCCTGGTGATGGGCAGGAACTTCTAAGTAATTTTATCATACTATGAACGTTACTTTCTTGTTTGTTGAGGCAGGAGTTGCCATCTTTAACTGCATTCCCTCCACTTCCATTGCTACAACCAGTGATTTTGCTTACATCTGTTGGGTCAGCATGTGTAAATGGTTGCATAAGATCATAGATTTCAACTCCTTTACCACTGCCCAAGGAGCTGTCGAGCTTCAACAACACACTGTTACATCTGGTCTGGCTAGAACTTTTAGATTTAGTTAATGTCTCATCATACAATTTTTTTCCATCTTCCTTGATCTGATACTCCCATTTATCTGTTTCATTGACGCCAATACTTCCATTTTCAAAGCAAGGTTGGTTGACTATCTCTAAAGACTCATTCAAATTATCAAGAGGAGGAGCATCTTCCTTTGCTACAGAATAACTAGTAGTAGCATTCAAAGAGTTGAATTTCTTCTGAGACGAGCTTTTAGATTTCATTATCTGGCCAGAGCAATTAGTTACACAATCACGTGGTTCCATTTCTTTCACGGAACAACTTGGCATGTCGGAATGAAATTCTTTGACCACATCTGATTCCATTTCATGTTCTTCCCGTTGAGTCGAGGGAACAGCCCCTGAACTTGTGCCAGCACAGAAACCAGCATCATCATTATCATTCTCTGACAACAGTGTGGGTGCTTTTGCACTATTACGTAGCTCCAGAGCCTTCTGCCTCGACCTTGACCTTTGCACCTTTGCCAGAGACAGAGACCGAGCTAGGTCTTCGTGAATTTCCAAGGCTCTTTCTTCAATCTGATTCCGGGGTGGTGATACAGCACCTGTATCGAATTCTGGAGGACCACTTGAGCCACATGCAGCACTGTTGACGGAGCAATCTGGCAAATTATGAGCCCCACCTCCCGCCTCCTTTTCTAAAGCATGACCTTCATTACTCAAACCAATTCGATATTGAACACCATAGGACACAGAATCCAGATCGCTGAATGCACCAAGGAAAGGTACTCTATATTGCGGTTGCGAAAGTACAACTTCAGAAACGAGGTCATCTTTGTTTAACTCTGCCGAAAGAGAAAACGTTTTCACCAAATTAAGTTCAATTACCGCAGGGAAAATGTCGCGGCACATGCATAATAAGTGCTAATTGAAACTATTTCTACGAAATATCTTATCTAACCTAGCCACTAAGCGGGTATTATAGTTTCTCAAGGTCATTATAACATAATTCGAAGCACAAAATCAGCGAGAGAGAAGAGAGAGAGAGGGTTTGTTACCTTGTGGATCCGCGTGAAGAGAAGAGTTGCAGAGCCACGGAGGAGGAGGAATTCCGTTGAGGAGGAGTTTGGGGTAAAGGTGGTGCTCCCAGAGATGACACTGTTGGCGCGATTGCTCGATTATTCGCTTCTTCCGCTCGAAGATCTGCACGACGTGCTTCTCCATCGCCCAAATTTCTGCTTCGCTTTCACATGGATGAAGAACGTGGATTTGGCGCTACAATTCAAAATTGGGGATCCTTGGATTGAAGTGGAGACGCATTCATTCTTTCAAACCCCACTTTCAAAGTTTCAAATTGCATTTTTTTTTTGTGGAGCCTTGCGTTCTGGGCTTATACTTATTTATACTTGGATGCTTCTTCCTGCACCACAACAACTGTCTTCCTGAACTCCATCATTCTCGGAAAAGACTCTTATATCCCTTTTAAAAATAATTTCTGAATTGTTCTTTTTAAAATATTTTTGGAATATATTTTCCGAAACACGATTTATCATGCTGGAAAAAAAAATTCTAAAATTCTTATTCCAAAAACACGCTTATAAAACATTTATATTCTCTCAAATCAACTAAAATTATCAAAAATAATTTAAGTATTTCGAAAAATATAAGAGTGCAGGAAGAAAAGTATAGGACAGTTTCTTTCGGCACTCCTACATTTTTCTTCTTGTACCCTCACAATGTTATGTCAAGACCAAATTGTCCCTATTATTTTTTAAAAATCTTAAACTATATTTATTTTTTTTGCATTTTGGATTATGGAATCTGGAAAAATTTTGGATTTACACTTTCGGTAAAATTTCGGATCTATCAATCCATAATTCAAAATATGCATTTCACATTCAAAAATCCATCATTCAAACAAAGCATTCCACGTACACCAATCTATAACAGAAATATGCATTCTGGATTTAGAAATCCATAATTCAAAAGAAAACATTCCGGATTCACCAATCCATAACAAAATTAGGCTTCTGGATTAAGCAATCCAAAAATCAATAATTTTTGCAAAATTTGCTTCTGGAACACCCTCTCATCCGAAAAAAAAAACGATTCAGTACCAAATTGATGAATCCGTAATACACTCCCAGATCTCGATTCCCAGTAACCACAGTTCCCTTTTTCAAATAAAAGGTCAAGATCAGTTTGAGATTTAGAAAATATTGGGGGTGCAGAAAGAAAAACACAGGGGTGCAGTAAGAAGAAGCCTATATATAGAAGTGTAAAAAGAAACACCCTTTAAACTTTACCGCTCCGGCCCGGCATAATAAAATGGACCAACTTGCTGACCCAACTAAAACCTTAGATGCTACTACTTATATAATATTTAATATTTATCCTAATATTATAAATATGTCTATAAATACTGCAAAAGAAAAAAGTATATGTAAGAAAAAAAAGTATATTAAAAATTATTTTTTATTATTTTATATGTCACACATTATCTACTTATTAATTATTTTTATCTCCAAACCTTATTTAAAAATTTACAGGCATGATAAGTTTCAATTATAATGGACTTTTATGAACCTTGTGGTCTAGAAATGAACTTTATTCCATATAATCATTTTTTTTCTTGTTTTCTTATACAAAAATAATCTATATGAAATTATCCTACATTCACTTTCAAGGATGTTGATTTATTCATCTTTGTTTTACCATATTTTGTGTAATCTTACTCTTATACTGTTCCTGTGTTTTATTATAGGTTTTAATAACTTTTCACTTTTAGTAAATTTGTGAATTTTTGTTTTCTAATTTAATTTTTATTTATGTTACGTTTTTTTATGTTTATCAACGTTAAATTATGAGTTATTAGTCAAATGATCACGTATTAATAGATTTATTATTGTTATTATTAGTAAACAAATTATTAGTAATAAAATGGTTAAATGATATGAAAAAAAGGAAAAATGTATACAAAATAAATAAAAAATTATTATAAACTTATTGAGATTTTACATAGTCTTATACTCATTTAGACAATATAACTCTTTGTTATAGTATTTTACAAAATAATCTCTATGATAACAAACATTTGTACAAGCTAATTTATTTATATATGCTTTACTCATATAAATATTTTAATGAGTGTTTTGTGCTAACTAAAAATGTAGTCTATCTAAGAGAAAACTTATCAAACAAAGTCTTCGTTTTGTCTATCTTGTGAAATATTTTGTTTGATTTTTGTTTGAAGTGCATCTTAAGCAGACAAAACAAAGAGCATCGATTCATATTTTCTCATACAAAGCGCATTAGATAAAACTTGTTAGATGGAAATTTTCTATTTGTATATCAAATCCTTCAAAAATAATGTGATATCAATTGTCCTGTAACATAGACGGGATGGACCAAGTTACAACTTGATTTATTTTATGAAGTATAAAGAGTTTCATCATAAGTACTATATATATATATATATATTATTTTATTTTTGTCTAATAATAAACATTCAATTTAACAATTACTATCAAAACAAATATATTATTTTATTTTGTTACAAAGATACAATTAAAATATTATTATTAGGTATGGTTAACATTTTATAAAAATAACATTTTAGTATTAGATGTATGATTAAATTATAAGTTATAGAAGCTAATTATGATTTTTTTACATCTTACTAGTATATATCTTAATTGAGACTAACTTAAGTTGTGTTTAGATTGAAGAGTGAAAGTTTGAGGATGTGAGGGAGTGGATGTGTGAGGAGTTAGGAGGAAAGTGAGAAGAAAATGATATGTGTTTGAATTGGAGTATGTTAGAGTTGATATATAAGAAAATTTTATTAAAGTTTGTAGGTAATGTGAATATTGTGAGAGTATTTTGAATTTTTTTAAAAGGTGTAAAATGTAAGATTACAAATTTACCATTGTCTTTAAAAAATTGAATAATAAATTATGAGGTACTTTGTGTAGATTTGAGTTAATTAAAATTATGTAAATTATTTATGGTACCGTTGAATAATTATTTTTGGAAAAAATACAAGTTACTTGATAAAAATAATTTAGATATAAAATTATAAATATATTTAAAATTTGTAAATTTTTATATAAAAATAAATAATTTGAATATTCATAAAGTTTAAAAAGTATTATTATATTTATAATAATAATAATATAATTTTTTTAATATAAATAAGTAGATATGTTTGTGTTATATTAAATTTTTATTTTATTAATAATATCATTAAATATATGTGTTAGTTAAATTTATATAATAATTAATATTTGCTGTTAGAAAATTATAATATTATTTAAAACTAGTTAAGTTGTGTTATATTATGTTATATATATTAAATATATATAATATTAATATTAACAACTATTATTATGAAAAAGTTAATATAATTTTAAAGTTAATCTATTCCGGTTTATTTATAAGTTGTGTGAGAATCGATTATTGCTTTTAGAGAACGTGTATCCGAATCAATTCTTGATTATTGATTATGCAAAACATGCATGAGAATCAATTTTCAACTTCAAATACTACCTTAATTGATTATTGATTCTAAACAACAACGTGCATGACAATCGATTTTTATCTGAAAAATACTACCTTAATAGATTCTTTAGTTTTGTTCACATGCATGTACAGTAAAACAAGAACATTTAAGTTAGATTAATTTCACTATGTTACTCTCTTTTATCGGGTTATAAGTAATCACTACGTTTCCTTGAGTAAATCACAAATGATAGTTTGAAAGTTGGGGTCAATGATATTTTAAGTACACGTTTATCTCTTTTCACTAATACGCCTCATGATGAAATTATGAGGTAAAAAACGGACTATACCTTGAATAGATTGACCTAACTATGTCATCTTAATGGATTTGAGATCGGAACATTAAAAAATTCTTAAATAATCAATTTGAAACTCTTAAAAATCTTTAAATAATCAATTCAAAACTATACAAATTTTAAATAAAATAATAGTAACAAGCTCAGCTTCTTAAAATAAAAATTAGGAGCTTAAAAAATATAAATAAACAGAAAAGTACCAATACAATGAAATAATAAATTATAATTTTTTTTTTATATATCGCAAATTAATTTTAAAATATTTTTTATTTAACACTAAATTATTCCCGAAACTAAAATTAAGCAAATGGCCTAAAAATGTTTTCAATGAATATTGTTCCGTTGCCTTATTTATTAAGTGACTAAATCAGATTGTTTTCAAATAATGAATTCATAATTTCTCACCACATTATAAGTTATTCATTTACTCTAAAATATATTAAAATTTTATAAATAGAGATATAAAAATATTAAATCACTTGAAATTATTAATTTAATTTAAATACAATAATTAATGGCGTCAGTTTTCAGAAGTGTTTCTTGTAGGAAAATATTTAATTTGCAATAAATGTAGGATAAATTTTTGTTATTAGTTTTAATGAATATGTTTTAAATAATTATAAAACATTAACAATTTATGATACTTGATAACGTATGACTGTGTAAGAGTATAAAATTACTTTATTTTTCAGTTTTTTTAAATTTCCTTAAATTTTGAAGAATACTAATTAAATAAATCTACATAAAAATAGAAGTGGTGATAGAAATAGTTTATATGAAATTAAATGTCATTAATAATTTCATGGTCAATCAATATAACTTAATTTTTTTTTATCTGTCTGCATATAAAAATGTACGAAGACGTTTTCTTTTCAAAATTTGAATTTGGTTTCATTCATCACACGCGATATCAATAACATGTGATATTGATTGTCCCGTAACATAGACGGGATGTACCAAGTCACAACTTGATTTATTTTATGAAGTATAAAGAGTTTCATCATAAGTACTATATACAAATTTTTGTCTAATAATAAACATTCAATTTAACAATTACTATCAAAATAAATATATTATTTTATTTTGTTACAAAGATACAATTAAAATATTATTATTAGGTATGGTTAACATTTTATAAAAATAACATTTTAGTATTAGATGTCTGATTAAATTATAAGTTATAGAAACTAATTATGATTTTTTACATCTTACTAGTATATATCTTAATTGAGACTAACTTAAGTTGTGTGTAGATTGCGGAGTGAAAGTTTGAGGATGTGAGAGAGTAGATGTATGAGGAGTTAGGAGGAAAGTGAGAAGAAAATTATGTGTTTGGATTGGAGTATGTTAGAGTTGATGTATGAGAAAATTTTATTAAAGTTTGTGGGTGATGTGAATGTTGTGAGAGTATTTTGAATTTTTTTAAAGGTGTAAAAAGTAAGATTGTAAATTTACCCTTGTCTTTAAAAAATTGAATAATAAATTATGAGGTATTTTTTTTGTAGATTTGAGTTAATTAAAATTATGTAAATTATTTATGGTACCGTTGAATAATTTTTTTTTGAAAAAAATACAAGTTACTTGATAAAAACAATTTAGATGTAAAATTATAAATATATTTAAAATTTGTAAATTTTTATATATAAATAAATAATTTGAATATTCATAAAGTTTAAAAAGTATTATTATATTTATAATAATAATAATAATATAATTTGTTTAATATAAATAAGTAGATATGTTTGTGTTATATTAAATTTTTATTTTATTAATAATATCATTAAATATATGTGTTAGTTAAATTTATATAATAATTAATATTTGTTGTTAGAAAATTATAATATTATTTAAAACTATTTAATTTGTGTTATATTATGTTATATATGTTAAATATATATATATATATATAATATTAATATTAACAACTATTATTATGAAAAAGTTAATATAATTTTAAAGTTAATCGATAATGGTTTATGTATAAGTTGTATGAGAATCGATTATTGCTTTTAGAGAACGTGTATCCGAATCAATTATTGATTATGCAAAACATGCATGAAAATCAATTTTCAAATTTAAATACTATCTTAATTGATTATTGATTCTAAACAACAACGTGCATGAGAATTAATTTTTATCAAAAAAATACTACCTTAATAGATTCTTTAGTTTTGTTCACTGTAAAACAAGAACATTTAAGTTAGATTAATTTCACTATGTTACTCTCTTTTGTCAGCTTATAAGTAATCTTTTTTGTCGGCTTATAAGTAATTTTTTTTGTCGGCTTATATGTACTCTATTTTGTCGGCTTATAAGTACTCTCTTTTGTCGGCTTATATGTACTCTCTTTTGTCAGTTTATAAGTACTCTCTTTTGTCGGCTTATAAGTACTCTCTTTTGTCGGCTTATAAGTACTCTCTTTTGTCGGCTTATAAGAGAGGAAACAAAAATTTACATCCTTCACTCTTTTATATATCCTCACACTCACCCACAAAACCCCCAATCCAAACATGCACCAAGTGCTCACTTCCTTTCACGTAAATAGGAGATTACCAGAACCAAACACATCTTTAGATTGTTTATATGCAAAAAAATATTTGACTTCATTAATTTAGTAATCATTCATATTAAAATAGTTGTCATATACTAAATAAATTATTCACTTAAACATATCACTACGTTTCTTTGAGAAAATCACAAATGATAGTTTGAAAGTTTAGGTCAATGATATTTTAAGTACACGTTTATCTCTTTTCACTAATATCCCTCTTAAGAACAAAATTGTGATGAAACTCAGATATAAAAAATGGACTATATCTTGATTAGATTGACCTAACTATATCATCTTAATGGATTTCAGATCGGAACATCAAAAAATTCTTAAATAATTAATTTAAAACTCCTAAAAATCTTTAAATATTCAAAACTATACAAATTTAAAATAAAATAATAGTAACAACGTGTGCTAAGCTTCTTAAAATAAAAAAAAAATTGGAGCTTAAAAAAATATAAATAAACAGAAAAGTACCAATACAATGAAGTGATAAATTATTATTTTTTATATATCACAAATTAATTGTAAAATATTTTTTATTTAGCGCTAAATTATTCCCTAAATTAAAATTAAGCAAATGGCCTAGAAAAGTTTTCAATGAATATTGTTCCGTTGCCTTATTTATTAAGTGACTAAATCAGATTGTTTTCAAATAATGAATTCATAATTTCTCACCACATTATAAGACATAGTTATTCATTTACTCTAAAATATATTAAAATTTTATGAATAGAGATATAAAAATATTAAATCACTTGAAATTATTAATTTAATATAAATACAATAATTAATGGCGTCAGTTTCCGGAAGTGTTTCTTGTAGGAAAATATTTAA
Source organism: Phaseolus vulgaris (assembly GCF_051622355.1). Lineage (NCBI taxonomy): Eukaryota > Viridiplantae > Streptophyta > Magnoliopsida > Fabales > Fabaceae > Phaseolus > Phaseolus vulgaris. The sequence goes on from NC_143504.1 coordinate 2,078,348, forward strand.
TTTGCAATAAATGTAGGATAATTTTTTGTTATTAGTTTTAATGAAGATGTTTTAAATAATTATAAAACATTAACAATTTATGATACTTGATAATGTATGACTGTGTAAGAGTATAAAATTACTTTATTTTTCAGTTTTTTAAATTTCCTTAAATTTTGAAGAATACTAATTAAATAAATCTACATAAAAGTAGAAGTGGTGATAGAAATAGTTTATATGAAATTAAATATGTCATTAATAATTTTATGGTCAATCAATATAACTTAATTTTTTTGATCTGTCTGCATATAAAAATGTACTTAGGCGTTTTCTTTTCAAAATTTGAATTTGGTTTCATTCATCACACGGTTTTACATCGTTGAGGCCATTTTGTTAAGTTTTTTAATTCATGTTTTTCTTGAAGCTAAATGTTTTTAAATTAAATTTTATTTTGTGTTCCATTAGGATTATGGAAAGTCAGATGAATCGTCATTTTAATAATTTTAACATGGGCAAATTTTACACTTTATTTAATTAAGCATTATTGTATAATTACAAAATTAATTTTCTATAGATTAAAATTAAACATGTACTTGACGTGGTAAAAAATGATTATATATATACATGCTCACACAATTTTAAGCATCATTCACTTCAGTATACACCTATGGATCCTAAGGTATACTCATTCAGAATGCTTGTTTTTATGTCTCAAAATCATTTCATTTCTCACAATTTGCATGATCACAAAGAGAATTGCTTTAACTATACTATGAGTTTTTGTATAGATCATAAAAATAATTGTAGTTAAATTTATTTCTTCTTGGGTTCATTCATACATGTTTTATGGCTTAAATTTCTTTTGTAGAATGATATTGAATGTAGTATTCAACAAACAGATCTTCATTTAAATAGTAGAATTTTGTCATTGTTGTTTGTGATTCTTGATGAACAAATTTTATTAATATAACCATATATAATTACAACACTGTGATGTGATTCTTAATGTAATCAAAATCATATGATACTTGTTTTCCTTCTTTTCATGTTTGATAAAGTTTTTGCCTTTAACATATTCTTATGTTTGTTTGTTGTTTTTTTGGTTGATTGAAAGGTTGAAGCATCATCAAAGCAAGGGAAGAAAAGAAGTTTGACTGAGATTGGGATAAATGAGTATGAAGTTTGTGCAGAAATTGATTTAGAATTGAAACTATCACCACCAGGATCAAGTTTTGATCATTTACTAAGTGCCAAAAGAACTCCATTGCCATTATCATCTGAGAGAGCATGTTTAGCTTCCAAAATTGACATTGGTGATAATCTTGATGATGGCCCAAAGGAAGAACTACCACCATTAATTGCAATGGGTTGTGATCTTTGTTTGATTTATGTGATGGTATCCAAAGCTAACCCTAAATGTCCCCTATGCGCAAATTCTGATCTGATTAACAAGTTTCAAACCAAGACAAGTTGGTGTTAATTTGTACTTCATTTCCATTAGAAGTTAATATGTATTCATTTTCCTTTTGACAATGTTTTCAATTGCATAATGTGGTATCATCATTATTAGCACCTTGTCAAAGAAATGAATGATGAGAATCTTTTTTTGCATTTTCTACAAATAAGGAATGATAGAGACTTTTTATTGCATTTTCTACAAATAAGGAATGATAAAGACTTTTTTATTGCATTTTCTATTACAATTAATGGTTATATATAAATTAAAATGTGTTTATTTGTTTTTTCTTATCAAGAGTGTTTGTTTGTAATCATAATACGTTGGACACCAGGTCAATTAGAGATATATGGACATTTCATAGTATATAAGTGAGTGCACACTTCACTTTAAAAATTGATTTTATAATATTGAATTATGCTTAAAGTTTTTTTTTTAAATAAAAGTTTTCATGTTAGGCATCATTATGCAATTTAAGATCTCAGTTATACTGACACCTAAAGTAACAACAATCATTTGTCATCACATGAACAAAGTATTATTAAAAAAAGAAAAAAAAATACAAAAAATACGAGAGGAATAGACAAGAACCCATATGTTAACAAAAACGATACATAGGTAGACTATACATATTCATAAAGAGTTCTAAAATTATGCTTAAATATTCACTTCTTAATATGTTATCAGAGTCATTTAGAATTTATTATATTGAAAGTTTGTTGAGATGATCATGTCACCTGTTATTTGATCGCTATCAGACTATTTATTATATGGTTTCACATACGAGTTGACAGTCTCAGCGTGAGGAAAATAGATTAAACATCTCACATCGATTAAAAATAAGAACTATAAAATTTCATAATATATAAGTGATTGCAAAGTTTACCTTAAAATTATATTTAAAACTAACTCCTTATTTAATATAATAAATAATTTTTTAATAATTAGATAATATCGATGGTGGTGAAAATGGTTCGTGTGGAACCGTTGAACTGATACTCATGATGGAAACAATGAAATATTAATTAGTGAACAAGTAATAAAAAAAACAGTAACAACTAAGAAAAAATATTTGCATAAACTAAAAATAATAAAGTCACATAAATGAAGAAGGAGGAACCGAGGAAGAGAAGCTCAACTTTAACACTGTTTTGGAACGGAGAGATCTCATTAATTATAATAAAAATTGAAATGAATGATATTTAAAACATTTTCAATTTTATGTATTTTCTATTTTTTTTAATAAAATGATTAAAGTAGTTTACATATTAATTTGTTTGATTTAGATAAATTAATTTAATTTTTATTTTATTATAAAATTATATTTTTAAAATATTTATTTTAAAATATAAAAAAATTAAAACTTCATAAAAAACATTAGTCCAATTTAAATATTTAAGTATTTGTGTAATGATGAATACCAAGAAATTTTTTTTTTTTATTTACCTTCCTTTTTCTTTCGTTATTATTGAAAATTATGTGTCACGCATTCTCTCATGTTGCTTTAATTAATTTTTTAGTTAAAAATCATTAAATAATGGCACGCATGAGTGATTAAGCATTAATTTTGCTTCTTTATATAGCCTTTTACTCAAGAAAAAAAATAAATAATGAGCTGTAAATTAATATTACAATTATGTATCATTCTGACAAAAAAAAATATTATTTAGAATATTAATATTTTATCATTAGTTATATTGGTATTGTGATGCCTCGTATTAGTAATGTACAACATTTATAATAGTAATTTTAATTTTCTATTAGTTAGTTGTTACACACTGACATCTTTCTTTTTTTTCATTAGTGTATGATGTTTTTAGAATAAATATATATTTTAGGTTATTTTGAAAATTCTATGAAATAAAATTATTTTTCTACGTTTTATATAACCATGGAATGTAATATAAGTAAAAAAAGTGTTAACCTTTGTAATTATTACCTTAAAAGGAATAATTTTAATTAATTTATAGTGTTAAAATTTTCACAATGAAAATAAATACATGTCCAAAATGTAAAACACTTTTACACTATTATTCAATTATCTTAAAAGCTGTAAAAAAAAATTAACTTTTGTCGGATAATATAAGTTAATTGTCTCATTAAATTCATATATCAAATTTAAAACTTTTCAATTTAATATACCTGTGGAGTGTTATCAAACTTTTATTTTGAAATTTTTTTTTAATGCCTTCATAATAATAATAACAATATTATTATTATTATTACCAAATCACATATATAAATAGTTAGGGACATTAAATAATAATTAATGTGAAACTTGTCCTTAAATTAATATCATTTAACAATTATTTGTTAAAGGCCATAAGACCAGTACATATTACTGATGACAAGTTCAATAGAAACTTGAAATTTAGGTTCGAGGAAGAAATTCACTCGTTTACATTTTCTTAATGGAAAATGGGAAGCCGCCATTTGAATCCATTCTTCCCCACAAGAAAAATGAGGGTTTGTCTGGTTCCGACAATTCAATCAAATGATTGCTAAAATATGAAACAACTTTCATCATTGTTGGTCTTGCATTAAGATTGTGTTGAACACATAATAAACCAATTTGAGCGCATCTAATAACTTCTGGTTCAGAATATGTTTCTTTTATAGTGGGGTCTAGTAAGCAGATTGTTGGATCCTTCCATTGTCTCCAAACCTAACAAATTTTGAATTAAAATTCTAAATTAGCATTCCAATTGAATCAATCTAAATGATGATTGAAGATGTCACTCGTGACCATATGAACCATAAGAATTTGTATTCTTTTTTTTTAATAATTTCTAAAATCAGCACTCCAAAACTATAAACATCTGACATTTATGAAAAAAGTCCAAACGTTGCATATTCCAGATACATGTAATCACGGTAAAAATATTAATACAATTAAAAGATATTTTGTGAAGAAGTAAAGATGAAATGATAGAGAATTTTTTTTTTTCTGAAACTTACTGGGTTCCCAGCAATTCTACTTGTAGTCCCTTGGTCTTCATGTATTTCAATAATTCTATCCAAACCAAAATCTGAAATTTTTGGAATCATGTTTTCATCCAATAAAATATTACTAGGTTTAAGATCACGATGTATGACTTTGAGTCGAGAATATTCATGTAAATAAAGAATTCCTCGAGCAATCCCTCCAATTATGTTATATCTTTCCGACCACCTTAACAAATTTGCTTGTTGAGAATCTGCATATTCAAGTGAGAGATGTAAGTGTGAAATATATAACTCACAGTCTATACATAAATAACGATAGAGAGATCAAGGGTAGAAAGTGTCAAACCAAATAAAAAGTAGTTAAGACTCTTGTTCGACACATTCATAAATAAGTATTTGGTTTTGGTCTTCAAGGCAAAAGCCAATGAGTGCCACAAGATTTTTGTGTTGAAATTTGGCTATCAATAAAACTTCATTCTTGAATTCATCTGCACCTTGCTTAGAGATTGCTGAGAGTTTTTTTACCGCTATTTGTCGACCATCAAGGAGAATACCCTAAAAATTAAATCATCATTTAGGTGAAAAGATGAACACAAAACTAATATGTCATATTAAAGATGAATACAAAACTAATATATCATATTTTCTCACCTTGTAAACTTCTCCAAATCCACCTTTCTCGATCCTATTTTCACTTAAAAAAATTTCGTTACGTCTTTGATTACTACCAAACTAAATTGCAAATACTCCAAAGTGACACTTTCATGACCAACTGAATCAAGTTTAAAAAAATAAATTGTAAAATTAACAAAGAGGCTAAATATCCTTAAATTTAAAAATACATAAGTTTAACATGCTTTTTTAACAATACTTACAATTTTCTTTTAGAATAGTTTTAAAAGGCATAAGTTCTCCTATCATCCACTCAGACACCTTCTGCTATCACTCCGTGATAAGTCCAGAGTACACCGATCTAGACAGTAAACTCTCTAATATCCAAAAATATTTACTTCCCTTGTTGCAAACTTTTTATCAACAGAAGAAGCAACATGTGCAGTTTCGTTCATGTCCTGGAACATTACATGCATGAATCTTTTCCCTTGTGCAGTGTTGTGGTCGGAGCAACTCTGGTATAGAACAAAACTTATTTTTCTTGTGCGTGATGTGGAGTTTGGCAGCACATGGGAAGTGGTGCGTGGAGAGAGAGAGAAAGAGGGAAGATTAATGGCCTGCAAATATTATTGGTGTTGGTGTTGGATGTGTGGGTTGGGGGAAAAGAAAGGGACCTTTTTTTGTACAAAAATAATTCCAGAACAAGGAACATATTTATCAGAAAGATCATTAATAATGAACCCACTTTATCAAAGTGTTCTCCCAAATTATAGTAATATTCCAGTTTCGTCACAGCCACACAAAACCAAACCCAACCTCTTTATCAAGTTCTAACTATAAACTGCATTATTTCTTTTCATTAATCTTCATCTTTTATAGTACTTCAGGATAAAAAAAAATAAAACTAAGTGTTCACCATTTGCCCACTTGTGGGAGAAAAAAGTTTGAGAACTATCCCATAATATAGTATAGACACGTACACTGATACGACACCAACACGAGACACAAATCTATATATTATATAATTATGAATTATATAAATTTATAATAAAAATTTATGTGTACAAATATGTTTCAGTTTTTTTTAGCAAAATGATTTATTTCTTATTTTTTTAAATATAATAAATTTAAGTTTTTAGAAAATTAATGTATTTTTCTATTTTAAAATTATGTTGAAATCGTCCTTGTCTTATTGTCAATGAAGATGAATAATAGTTCTTGCCTGATGTGATGCATCAAATGGAGCACACATAATCGCACGTAATTTCGTAATGAAGAGAAAAAGAGATTCTGATGAACGCTAATTGCAAATGATGACTCAAGCTTAAAAGGGAGAAAAGAAAATAAGAATTTTTCTTGTATTTTCTTTTATCTATTTTTCTCTCTTTTACGCTTGAGTCATTGTCTCTTTTTCAATTAGGATTCATTAGAACATCCATTTCTTCATTGCGATTACGTGCGTCGTTCCATTTGATGCACCACATCTGACAATGAATATTCACCCCCTTTATCCATTATGATGACGTGCGTTCCATTTGATGTACCACATCAGACAAGAAATATTAATATGGTATCAGAGCTCTTCATTAAGAGCTCTATTGCTCTTTTCTCTGATCTTTATTTTCCCATTTGTTGTTCTTGGTTATCAACAAATCTATATATTATATAAATTTATAATAAAAATTTATGTGTACAAGTATGTTTTAATTTTTTTTAGCATAGAGATGTTTCTCAGGACTAGTTCAAAAAGATTTGTTCCTTATGTTTATAATTATAATAAAATTTATATAATAAATTTAAGTTTTTAGAAAATTAATGTATTTTTCTTTTTTTAAAGTTGTGTTAGAGTCGTGTTATAATTGTTAGAAATCCAACAAATATTTTTTGAATTGGACACTTCACTAATATGTGTCCACAAATATCATATGAGTATCGATGTCTGATACGTGTGTCCGAGCCTCATAGATCACAAATATAAGTTAATTCTCACCCTTATGTTTTTTTTAATAAAAATTAATGTCAAATATTATTTTTCATTCAAATAAATTATCTTGATTTTTAAATTATTCATAAAAATATTTTTATAAAATGTTTCATTAATTTTAACTTTTTTTCTTCACTTTCCTCATCCTCGTGTACTCTTTCTCTGCACAACTATCAACTTTCTTTGAAAGCCTTTTTCTCATTCACACAGGAGAAAAGAAAAAAAATTATTATTAGTTTCCACATCCTTTTTTTTGTTCTTCGTTTGATTTTTTTCTTTCGAGATAATTTCTTTTTATTGTAAAATATATTCAAACTGTCTATAAGTATAGAAAAAAAAATAAGATTTTTTTTATATTTTTTTTTCTCTACCTTTCTCTCTTTTAAGTTTGAGTCATCTTTTGTTTTTTCATTTGTAATTAGGGTTCATTAGAACTTCCTTTTTTCCATTGCGATGACGTGTGATTATGTGCGTTTCATTTGATGCACCACATCAAATAAATAATATTTACCTTTTTTCTCCATTACGATTACGTGCGTTCCATTTGATGCACCACATCAAATAAGGAATATTTTCATTAACTGGTATTAGAGCTCTTCGAATGAAGAGCTCCCCCTTGTTGTTCTTGATTATCTTTTTTTTCTCTTTTTTTTTCTCTTTCAAAATCTTGATTGAGTTTCAAAATGTCTTAAGCAATGTCTAATGAAACCTTAGTCTTCATAGTCTTAATAATAGTCACACTATTTATTACATGTAATTTTTGTGCGGTTATACTGAGGTTGTTTGTTTTCACAAAGTGAATTTTTCTTCTGATAATGTTAAAATTTAAAAGTTTTCTTATGCTAGAAAAGTTTGCATTTGACCACACCTGTTATAAAAAACATAGTTTTCTCCTAATTACAAATTCACCAATTAAACATTCCAAATCAATAATAGAAAAACTAAATATGTTAACTTCTTATTCCAAAACTTTGAAATATTTTCACCGTGTGAATTATTTAAATCTGGATGTGAGGAATTCCTATCAAAGATATATTTAATTCACAATATCAATTTAAAATGTAGAACTATTTTATTTCATATGGAAATGTCTATTTTTTTCACAAAAGTTAAATAAAAAATTGTAAAAGTAATTGAATTGACAAACTCCCGCATGTCTATGTGGGTATTCTATTCTACTTGTAATTATGTTTCTTTAAAGTTTTTTAATATAATTTAATAATTAATTTTAATTTAATAATATACCAGTACAGTATATTTAATAATATATTTAATGCTACTTGTAATTATATAGTATATAACTGTCAACGATTATTTTTGTTCAACACTACGCGTAACGTTCACTTAAATAAAAATCCATACAAAAAGTCTCTATGCGCGTAACGTTCACTTAAATTTTTGAATTTTGAATTTTAAAACCACGGTATATATTTAATAAATATATTATTTTCAAGAAAACTTTGGAACGTTAAAAGTCTCTCTATTCCTATTATTATATATCTCTAACAAAGGTTTATTTTTTTAAAAATATAATTAAATTAATAAAGAGAATATTAGAAAAGGATGTTACAGTAAAACACCACTCTTTTTATTAGTAATGAATTTTGCTTTGACTTAGTCAATCAAAATGTAATTTAATCTACAAAAATCACTAACGATCCCTTTTAACAATCTAAAATGTCAATAAACTTAATTTTTAATGATTTTTTTAATAAGTTAAAAGATACTTTTTAACTAATTAAAATAATCGATAAAATACTTGTCCAAAATAAAATATAATTTGAAATTGATTTATTAACATGTGAGGATTTTGAAAAACAACTTTGCATATTTTGTTTTTACATGAGTATACTTGAAACATTCATGATATTTCTTTATTTAATATTTTTTTTTGTCACAAAAAAAATATCAAGACCTTTTTTATAATATTATCATATTTTTAGTTCAATCATTGTAAATATATGTAAAAAAACTGTTAAGTGTTTTTTTCCAATTCTGATTAAACTGATTTAATTGATTCAAAGAAATTATATAGTCTTTTTGTTTTGGAAATGAATTTTTTTTTTAAAGTTCGATTAAACCCTTGTATGTATAGTTTGTTATTCAGAATTATTATTAGATTTTATGTTTTTATTTTTATTTTTTATATTTTTATTTTCATCGAAGAAAGTATGGAGTAAAAGGTATTCCAATCATACAATTACTCAAATAAATACTTTAGAAATTCAAATTATGAAATATTTTTTTAAAGAAAACAAAAACGGGATGGCGAACAGCATTACATGGGGCCAATAGGTCCAAACTTTATTTGAGACGGACGGTGCAGATAATAAAGATGTGGGTGGCGAAAAAGAAAATTACTGGGCCAGAAGAATGGGCTTGAGTTTATTTCGTATAGCGGTGCATATATTAAAATGTGGTGCAAACAGTGAAAGTACTGGGCCAGAATGGGCCCAATCATGTTTAGTAAGGGTGGTGCGGTATTAAAAGTGCGGTGCAAACAGTGAAATCCAAGCTCTCTTTCTGGAATGCCAAATTCCCTGGGCTGAAATTGTGGGCCCCAAGTAGGTCACAAAAGACAAACAAAATTGGTCGCATAAACATATATGCAGCAGAACTTTTAGAAAAGATTGTGACCAGCCAACACAGAATTTACCAACCTTTGAATGTGATAAAAAAAAAAATGAAGCGTTTATCCCTCTATAACATGCAAATCAAGTCATCACCAACATTATATATACTCATGCACACAGCTTTAGTTGCCAAACACCGAAAAAAGGCCACTGAAAAAAAGGAACAATATGATTCCAGACTCTCAACTCAAATTTTGATTTCTTAAAAATTTCATCTACTAAAAATTAAAACATTAGATAGTATATAATTGAATACAAAACTTACCTTCTAAGTTTTTTTAGGTTGAATTGGACTTATAGTATATTTCTCAATTCAAATTTGATTTCTTAAAAATTCACATCCACTATAAGGAGTCTATCATAACTAGATTTTGTTGGCATTATTCCGTTATTGAATCATCGATAAAAATATAATCACATACTACGAGTTGACTGTTTCAGCGCGTTGGAAATCTCACACATAAAATAGTATAAATCTCACCTTCTTATTTCTCCTTCCTTTTTTTATTATGCTTCTTCCTCAGGAAAACCGTATGTGTGAGTAAAGAGAAAGTGGTGGTCAAAGTAAATGGGTGAATAGAAGTGAGGAAAAAGAGAAAAAAAGTATGGATACTTTCTTGGAGTATGAGAGAAACAGGGGGTGTGAGACGAAAAAACAGAGGTGGGCAAATGGGGTGCATAAAATAATAGTAGGGGTGTGAGCAGAAAAAGTGGTAAAGGTGGGTTGAGGGTAAAAAAAAGGAATGAAAGGAAAAGAGGGGGTGAGAACAAAGGAAATCCGGACTTTTGGAAAGAATTTCTTTTTAATTAAAAAAGGAATAAGAAAATTTGCTTTTTTGTTTTTTTTTTTTTTTTTTTTTACTTTTTTCATATTTTTTAGAAATAAGGAAAATTTTATTATTTTATCATCTTTGTTTATCTTTTTTTTTTTACTTTTGTTTTTACATATATTGGTATGGTTCGTAGGGCACGTCTTAGGCTTCATTACTGACAATACGGTCCATACAACCTAAATCACGTCTTAAATCTGTCTCTGGACCGACCGAGGTCTCACGACCTGCATCTATAAGGTCGATTGACATCATAAACCCAATCACGCTCAAGCAAGATCAGCAAGACTAACCCATGATTAGGAGCTAGGTAATACAACCCTAATAACGGTTCAACCCCCTAATCTAGCCCAATAAGGTAAGGCCCATGGTAGTAATATAAATATCACACATTTTAAGAAATCAGGTACGTCATAAAGGAATCTTGGACAGATTAAGCTCGTAAAAAATGAACTCCATACCCTCGACCTCAATAAAAACCTTGAAATTTTTTCCCTTTAAGTTCTTATAAGAGCTCATGAAGGGGGCAAAAATAATATTACCCGGTCGGCTGACAAGGGATAGCCAGCTAACCGGGTCAGACAGGTGCGAAACATAATAATGTAGGAAGGTGCAAGGAGTAGGATGGACACAAAGCAAGTCACACAAGAGTCAAAAGGCTTGAAGGGAGGCCCATGTGGTGGGATGCAACTACGATGGGGCAATGTTGAGCGTCCAAAAAACACCTATCGTGAAATCGTCGAAGGGAAGGGCGACATGAAGATCGAAGAACAGGCAAGAATACATAAAGAAAAATGGACCATGCATGGACGAGCGACCCATACAAATGTAGTTGGTCGAATCACAGTAATCAAGATCCAAGATGTCATCAAGTGCATCCAGCTTCAACAAAAGGTTTTTATTCATGAAGACATTGAGAGAAGATGAGTCCCAATAGGCGGAGATAAACTCAATCACCTTGGGGTCAACCCAGTCAAATCTCGAATGATGGAAAGATTGTTAGGAGAAGTCGACTGGTCAGACACAACATTCGGGTTGTCAGTCCTGACAACATTCTCCACGGGGGCAATGTCTGAATTGCCTCGACCGACAAGGGCTTAGTCATGGAGGAACTGGGAGAAGAAGAAGACGAAAAGGACGTAGGAGGGGAAGGAAGAGGAGAAGGGTGAGACGAGGAGGAAGATGTAGGACGAGACAAGGAAGACATGAGTAACCTTTTGGGGAATACGGTAAGCAGCGTGCCAAGACGAGTGAGTTTCGGATGTCGGAGCAAGTAAAGTAGTAAGTCGGGAGCATAGGGGACCACTATTTATAGCTCTTAAGGGGTTTGGGAGACGAATTGTCACTTTCATCTCAATCGTTAGATCTCCCTAGATCCAACGGTCCTCGTTAGTTGGCGCCCAAAACCCCCCTCATAAATGCATATAACGTCACGCGTTTGGTGCCACCAATGTCACATCCAACCTCAGGAAGTCCAATCATCACACCGGTCTCAAACAAAAACTCTTCGAATTAAACATCCTTGAGTTGGGGGCAAGTGTATTGATAGGACCCGCACAACCGAGACAATGCCTCAGACCCAGTCATTACGCGAACCGACACCACACAACCAATAACGCTTAAGCATGATTAGTCAATAATCAAGAGGTAGGCAATGCATTTTTAAACATGACCCAACTCTTGAACTTGACCCAATAAGAAAGGCCCATAACAATCATATAAATAGCACAAATTCCAAACTAGGTATCTCATTATACAATGTTAAGCATACTGAGTGTCAAATATTAAATTTGCAAGTGCTCTGGACTTCCCGAAGACTGAGAAGTGGAACGAGTAGAGGGAAGGAAGAAACTTATTTGGAGAGGAACGTAAGTGCAAACCGATTGACCGAGGAGGTAGAGAAGTAGTTTCAATCGTTCTCTGGGTCCCAACCCAATTACAGAACATAAATTTAGTTTATTTTGTATTTTTTTTTTATGAATATAGTTTATGTTATGTATATTATTTTTTGAAATACTATTAATTTTGTATATTATATGTATGAAGTTTATGTTCAGTGACAATGTTATATCAACCGATAAACGAAGAAGATATCCAAATCTCATCCATAATGTATTCACGGTAAAAATACACACATGTATATATCATTAAAGATGTTGGGTTTTTTTTTATAACTTTTTATTAAATTTTACTTTGACGAAAAAAAAATATAAACTTGTTTTATTTGAATAATGAAAGTAATTGAATGAGAGGAAAAGGTAAAAGAAAAAATTGACTACTCTAAGTATCACGACTTATATTTTCCTAAATTCTTTAATCAATCATCGTCAATTCCATAATCACATTACTTTTAAATAAATAAATATACAGTATCTATTTTCCTAAAATGGGATTTATTCTAGAAAGTAAAGCAACGATTGATTAAAAAAATTAACAATAAGATTTAAATTAATACTTGCATGTTTTTCATCAACAAACCAGAGTATTATTTTTTTTGAATCAATGATTACAACTTTTAATTTTATTCTATGAAATAAATCTCTCACGTTCTTGACCTACGAAAATTGACTTATTAAATAACACGTTAGCAATGTTATGGTCGGAAGAAGAGATTGCAAGATAGATATGTTTTGTCTGGGATGCTGATTTTCTAACGTGGAAGTTGCCACTGTGGATTAAAAGGAGAGAAAAAAAGTGAATAAAAAACTTAATAATAATTGAAACATGCATTTTGGGAAGTGAAACTATTTTTTTTTATTATGAGTTGAAGTTAAAAAATTGTTGAAACATAATAGAGTTGAAAGTAGCATGTGGATCCATGGAGCATGGGCAAGGTTAGGAGACATAACAGTTCACTTCCACCTATTTGGAAGACAGTGATATGCAGAGATTCCAGCTCAAGAATCACTTCTATGGTGCTACTAATGAGCATGAGTTTTCAAAGACATTAGAGAAATTAAATTAATTATGTCTACATCTTCATCACCTAGCTAGTGACATTGGAATGGCACAAGAATATTGAGTTTCAACTGTGTAGATGGAATAAAATCAATCATCATTCATCAAGCTTGTAGCTGGAAACTTGAAGGAGACTTCCAATAATATATGTGCAAAATCAATCTCTACCACCTAAAAAGAATTAAATAGGTAAAATGAGTTTTCTTTATATAATTTCATTTGATATATTTTGAAATAAATAAAAAATTATTCTGAAATTGGACAAGTTGTACTTGCCATTTATGATTTCAATTTTTATATTAAACTGAAGTGGTACTTATAATGTATGATTTTCATTATATCAAATTTTATTGAAATTGCATTTTACACGTACGTTACAATAAAATCATGAAATAAAAACTAATTTTAGAGATAAAAAATAATTAGTTGTTATAGTAAATAAATTAGAGACCATTTTATGGGCTAAATAAATTTCCGGTTTCTAAATTAGTTTTTTATTATTGTTAAATGGTTTCTAAATTGGTATCTAATTAACAACCAAGATTTTTGCTACCAAATTTAGAATCTAAATAATTGGTAGTTAAAACCTTGGTAACTAATTAGATACCAATTTAGAAACTATTTAACAATAATATAAACTAATTTATAAACTAATTTTCTTTTTAGTTTCTAAAATGGATTCTATACTGTAACTAATTATTTTGGTCTCTAAAAATTAGTACAGTAGTATGAGTCATCTAATTTTAATTTTTTATTTTAAGAAATATTAATGAAATTACACTATTTGGGAGGAAAATGGGTAAAAAATGACATTTAAAAAAAAAATCATGTTAAGGTGTTATTATACGAAAAATAGTATAATAAAAAACATGGACATTAGACTAAACTAAAGCGAACAAAATAAAAAATAAAAAAAACTTTAGAAAAAAAATTAAATAATTACATTGAAAATTTATACCAACTAAATAAAGACAAGAATGTAAAAAAATATATTTTCTAATGAATAACAATATTACAACAAATAAACGATTGAATCTAAAAAATATAATCATATTATTTATTTCACATTTAAATTGATGGTGTTCTAACCTCAAGTTACAGTTTTGTCTTTAAAAGACTCTTCGATGAGTTAAGGAAGAGAGGTATATTTAAATTGTCATTTATTTCGACTATTGAATGATGTAAGACTATATTAACTATACAATCATATTATTTATTTCACGTCTAAATTGATGGTGTTCCGACCTCAAATTATGGTTTTGTCCTTAAAAGACTCTTCGATGAGTTAAGGAAGAGAGATATATTTAAACTGCCATTTATTTCGACTCCGAAACGATGTAAGACTATATTAGCTATACCGGAAGAAATGAAAATATAGGAAAACCAAAGTGTGAAAAGAAGAGGTTGAATAGAGACAAATATTAAACATAATTGACGATTGATAATTTTCTCCTAAATTAGAAGGCATCTATTGGGTGTAATAAGTGGCAAAGTACTTGTGGATTCACTTAAACTCGTGTTATGTAATTATCATTCCCCTTTTTATTTGACGAGGCCACAATTATTCCGTGGCATGTTTCTCTCTAAAAGATTCATGGCTTTATTTGATAAGAAATGTCATGGGGACCCCTACAAACCTTGTTATCGAGTTTGCTAAGTGTTACTTTTTGTACAACTAAGCTATTATTTTAGGACCCATTGTCACATGGACTAATGTACAAGCATTTGTATTATTATTTTTGCATCCTTTTCAATTTCTTTATCATATGGGTGAAGCTTTGGATAAGAGGTTCCAATTCCCAAGTATATTAAAGCCTCGAGATAGATGTTCATATGGAGTCAAGTTGAGTGGTTGATGTGGATACACCATTGCATCAAATGGTAGCTCCCAACATTGCCAACAAACTCAACAAACATGTCTTCAAGACTATTCTAGAACAAAATAATTGGTAACAACTCAAAATAATTTTTTTCTTAATAAGAAAAAATAAATAAGTATGAACTACTTCACGATTATCCAACCTTTTTACAAAATAACTCTTTTAAAAAAAATTCTACAAAATTATCAAAAGCTGTCAACTCAAAATCAATCACAGCTAAAGGAAACACTACAAAATTTATCTACTCAAAACTAACAAAGGTTCTTGATAAAAAAACACAAACAAGTTCCCGGATCAAGATACTAATAAAAAAAGAAAAACATAAAAAACAAATTTAATTATTAATCAATATCAAATCTTTAGTTGAACTAAAGAAAAAAAATATCAGAATGATGAATCATCCTCTTATAATAAATCATACAATATTTTTAATAAATAACTTTAAGATTTATAAGTTTTACGTTTAAAAAGTTGGTATATGGAGAGAAAAGTAAAAAAAAATACCTCTTCAAATAATTTTACTTTTTCCATACGAAAATTTAAGGTTAGTTTATTTTTAATTCCGGTAAAACCATAATGTTCATTTTAAGTTTTCTAAAAATAATTTGACATATTCGATTACTTATCTATAAAAAAAAAGTGTCAAATATAATCATTCCGATCTTTTGCATTAAATTGTCTTTCACTTGTGAAAACAAAACTATATACGACGCCTTTCTATAAATCAAGGACTAAAAGGGAAGTATTTTTATTTTAAAAATCTCAAACTGAATACTACTTTATAAGGATGAGACTATACCAATCCTGAAAAGACAAATTTTTCCTATATTTCAATATTATTTTTTCTTTCTATTTTTATATATTTTTTAATTTCAATAATATCCTACTATGTTTGAGTGAATAGTGATTATTGATGTTGAAAATTCGTGAGTGAGATAAATTTTGTGTTGTTTTTATAAATGGTTGTTGTATTTTCATTCGCTTATTTTATTCTTCTTTTTAAGTCACAAAACTAAGAAATAAAAAACAAGGTGTAAAAATTGAGTACAAATCTCAAACAAAATTATCATTGAAGGTTAAATATAATGAATATTTTCGTTAACTCTCTCACACGTACTTAAATAATAGAACTATTATTTCAAATGGGATGATGGAGAATAATGAAAGTTAAAAGTGACATAGAAATATGTGAATGAGGTTATTTAAATATGTGATATGTTTTATGTAGAATTATTTAAAAATTTTAAAATATTAAAGTCGACTTTTTACAATTTAGATAAGAGAGTAAGCTAGAAAAAAAATGTCTCCTAAATTTATGTGTAAGCCTCCTTATTACAAGTGTGAAAAAATTGAAATTAGGATATGTTTTTGAAAAGTTCTCCAAAACCTAAAATTAACTATTAAAAGAATAAACAAGTAATGAGAACGAATTTAATTTGTTTTATTTTATTTTATTTTTTTACTTTTTCTCTTAAAATTTATTACAGGAAAATTTGCTTAGAGATATTTTTAATAGACATCCCATAATTAATCTGTTTAAAAATATCTTAACATTTTAAACTCGTAACTTTTCGCTCATTTATCCTTTATTTGTTTTTAATTCATCAACACACAAGCAAGAGACTTATTCTCTAATAGTTCCACTCTAAAATCACTTTAAGTTTTTTGGAAACATAATTTTACAATAAAAAATATTACTTTAACAACTAACACTAACACTAAAATGCAATCAATTTATAAATATAATATAAAAAAATATTTCATATTAGTGTGACATAATATAATTTAAAATTATTTCGTTTCAGTAAAAAAAATATTTATCAAAATATATGATAAAATACATCACTTTACAACCGTGACACAATATAATTTTATAATTATTTATTTTAAAAACAATTGTTTATTTTTCTTTTATATTAGTATATTAGTATATAGTGTTAAGAAGTGGACTTTATGCCTAACTCAACCTCATAAAACCGGCTCAATGAGGTGAGGTTTGCACCCACTTATATACTATGAAAGACTCTAATCTCTAGTCGACGTGGGATCTCCAACATATAGAATTTAGGCATACAGCCATCAACTTAATTTGAAGTGAATTGTATGTGCAGAAAGTCAGCCATTTCTCACTTTTATAATGGTTTTTATTGGTCAACTTTGAGAGATGCATGTCTACACCAGAAATTGAAGAACTGTGTGTAGAACTAACTATATTTATAAAGCATTATGCTACCACAAAGTGGGAGAATTTCTTTTTTAATTAGTGGCCAACAAACATTCATGCACATTCCATAACCATGCCAAAAAATGCGCATTTTTGTAGCATTCACACAAGGGTCAACCAGAACCACTGAGTAACTTCACAGCATGGTTCAACTCAAGAAAACGCAAAACACAGAACAGTAGAAATAAATTGAAAGGTACAATGATTTGACTGGGAAAAAGGAAGTGGGGAATTTGTAAGATTTGGAATTGGCATCGATTAAGCAAGTGTCCTTGAACCCAGATGACACATTATTTATTACCATATCTATAGGAGATCAAAAGCAGAGCAAATTCATAATAAATAGTGAGCCTAGTTTTGGATCTGAATCTCATTTTCTAATAAATTCTAATGCGTGATACCACCGTTCCCTCTTTGAAAACCTTCACATGAATTCACCCTCTTTCGTTACTTCTGTAATCTTGCAACATCACAAACATTTTTTCACTTAATGTCTTTTCCATAATTTTATCACATAAAGGTAAAGGTTTACAGCAGGTGACCTTCCATCACTATAAATGCACAATGGTTTAACTCCAAACGTTGATAGGGTCAAGTAGACTCAGTTTCCTGGTCCAGTATCAGACATTTCTTATCCTTGTTCCCGATATGATAAAGAAAAATGTGTTCCTTAGGTCAAAGAGACGTGACAATAATAATGAATGTAATGTATTGTTGGTTCTGTGATAAAATAAACCATGTCATTTTCATTTCTTTCTTAGAAATTTCATATCGAGTATTGATGATCTCAAACCTAAAATATTAACTGCAGTTAAAAATAAGTATACTCTCATGTGTAATTTGTCTGTTCCTGTACTTTCTCTATATATATATTAATCTTCTTTTCTATTTTCTCTGTATTTAGCCTTATTACTAGCATTCTTTCAAAATAAACGTTGTTCTTTATTTACAAGTTGATTATTCGGGATTTTCATAATTTGTGCTAATACGGAATCAAAGTTTTAAAAACGAGATCGACAGACGACCCATTAACATGCAACATCAGACTCGGTCCATGACAGTATAACTATAGATAAGGATAATTCAGAGTACATACATGGATGCAAAATCTTATAAACTGATTTTATAAGGTTGAATTAGTCGTAAGTTCAGTTCTTAATATAACATTACATCTATTTAGAACCTATCCTGAGGAGAGTTTGTCTTCAGCATGGAGAACGTGTTAGAGATCTGACATCAATTAGAAATGACTCTGTTTTAGGAGAATTTTTAATTTTACATGCAAATTGAAATGTTTAAATATGTGTTGCATACAAATTAATGAAGATGGTAAAGAAAAACTCCAATATGCTTGATATTTTCTCCATGTATTGATTATATATACAGTATCTGTCTCTGTTATGAGGCGGACAGTGATGAAAAAAGTACTGTTACATTCAGTTGTTGATGGGAGCATTGAATAACATTGAATTCTACAAACCTACAAATTAAATTCACCCATGAAAGCACTTACCAGACCCCATTTCTTTGTCATATTCTCTTGCCTCCTCTCACAGACTCTTGCTTTAAATACTCCACTCTCATGAAATTTATTGCAGACACCAACCAAAACGCTTCCCAAATCCCATAGAAACTCAAACACCATCACATCCTCAACCTCTCCACTACTCATTCCTCACACAGACAAAAGATAGATCTAATGGGAAAGAAAGCTTTGAAACTTCCCTCCCTTTTCAAAACCAAAGAAGCACCAAGAAAGCAGCATCAGCATCAGCATCTTCTTCACAGTCATCATCATCATTCATGGCAATTCATACCCTCTTGTGGCCACTCCAAGACTCTCTCTTTCCGAGATGACATCTTCAAGACAGTTAACTCCGTGTTCTTCGACCCTTCAGAGAGTGCCATCGAAACTCCCAAGTCATGGTTCACTACCTCATCTGAATCTGCCAGCATCTCAACAGAGTCAGAAGACTACTACTACTGTGATGGGGAGTCTTTGGAGATGTTGGTGCGTGGGGTGAGATCAGAGAGGCTTTTCTTCGAGCCAGGTGACACAAGCTCCATCTTGGAAAAGGCCAAGGCCAGAGGGTTTCCCTTCAAAGAAAGTGTGGTTCTTGCCATGGAGTCAGAAGACCCTTATGAGGATTTCAAGAGATCAATGGAGGAGATGGTTGAGTCTCATGGAGTGAGGGATTGGGAGGGCTTGGAGGAGCTTTTGACTTGGTATCTCAAGGTCAATGGTAGGAACAATCACGGATTCATAGTGGGTGCTTTTGTGGATTTGCTCTTTAGTTTAGCAGCTTCTAACACTTCTAACTCTTGTTCTGATTCAACTGCATATTCTTCTGCTATTTCTTCTTTTGCTTCTTCTCCCTTGTGTGATGAGATTGTTGAGCATGGGAATGATGATGCTGTAACATCTTAGCATTAGCAGTAATTTCTCTTATCCTTCTACTATACATCTGTAGATTAAAAAATGTTTAGCTAGAATTAATTAAATCAACTCCTCGTGATCATGTGTTATGTTCTTTCTTCCACACTTGTGTAAAGACCAAAGGTTCTGAGACCATAAACATAAACCAGTTCTTACTCTTTCTTTTTCACAAACACTTATTAGTGGGGTGAGAGTTCCATCTGTCATCTTATCTATGGATCACATGGTTCTCTGGTTTTTGTAGGTGACATTGCACTACACTTGTTTATAATTATTGGTGTATCAGAAATTTGTCTCTCTTATTTATGTATCTATCTATATATCTATATATATATATATATATATATATGTATATTATTGAAATTTATATACTTTTTATTTGACTTAGTCTGATACAGTTGAGAAATAACTGAAATAAATTCAATTCTTAGTTCATAAAAGATCAAATTTTACTTCTATAAAATTTTAAAATGTCATTTTAAGAGCCTCTATTATTGAAGGGAAAAATGTGTTATTTTAATATATAGTTTTCGTTCTTTCAAGTTGTTTAGTGAGTAATGTATTTTTAGTCCTTATAAACTTTTTGTTGGTTAGTTTTATTAGCCCTCTAAATTGTTTAGAGGGTAAATATGTTTTACTAATTCTAACTTTTTTAGAAGTTAGTTTTAGTCCTCCAAGGTTTTCATGTTGTTTAAATGCGTTTCACAAAATGACAAAAAAGTACTCTAGATAAAGTTTGAAAAAAATTGTGTACTTTAAAATTAGAGAGACGAGAAATAATTTATTTTTTTTGTTACAGAAGCCAAAATTGAAGTTTAAAAATGTAATTAGGTAAAAACATATTTTATAAAAATACTAAAATTATTGTTGGTGTGGAGTAATATAAAATTTGTGAGATGTTCACATAATTAATTTGGGCCAAAACAAAATTAAAATTCTACTGATATACTTGTAATTAGTTAGTTTTATATATATATATATATATAAAAGTTTTGATGTTATATGCAATTTCACATTCCAGTTAGACTCACACATCAAACAACAACAATCATCTAATCATATGTCATCATATGAAAAAATTATTATTAAAAAAAATACAAAAATATGAGAGAAATAGACCAAACGCATATGTTACAATACAAAGGTAGATTATACCTATTTATAAATAATTATAAGAAGAAACTAGATGAAAATTTATTTTACCAATAAAATATTCTCTATAAATAAATTCTAAATTACCCATTAATTAGTTAATTAAATAATAACTTTATTGGCATAATCCCTGTGATAATAATGGTATTATTATTTTATAAACCATTTTTAAATTTCACATGGGTTTTAAGGTGCTTCATCCAATGGATTCTGGGGGAGGTGAAATAAGAGAATATGGAGTTTTTCAATTTGTAGACATATACCAAAATTTGAAGCAACTGGTAAATGTTTCTTTTAATAAGAAAAACATTTAATAATTGAGAGTTGGTCCACTGCTGAAATTGGTAGGGTAACCCTTATTTGCTAGTATTTGGTTGGTTGGTATTAACCCATTCCATTAGGATTCAACAAATTTTAGAGTAAGAACACTAATTATTAGTGGATCTTATGAAATTATGTAATATATTTTACTTTTATAACAATCTCATTTATAAAGGAATATAGTGTAATATTACTAAAAAAATTATTATATAAAAATTAATTTTAAAAAATAATAATAATTAATTATTATATTAACTAAATTATATAATATTTTAGAGATTAAAAAAATTATTAGTAATTAAATTAATTTTTATTATTGATAAATAGTTTAAAAATTATTACTTAATTAATTATTTTAACTACTAATTATTTAGATTTTAAAATTGATACTTGCTAATTAATTAGTATTTATCAATACTAAAATTAATTTATATATAATTTTTTTTTTAATCTTTAAAATAGTATTTAATTTAGTTAATAGGATAATTAATTATTTTTTATTTTTAAAATTAGTTTTTATTTAATAATTTTTTAATATGATATATTTTTAAAAAATTAAAATAATTCATGTAAAGGTGAATTTTAAAGATTATTAGTTTTTTTTTTTACTTTAAGGAATTAGTAACACTTGGTTGAAACATCACTCTTTATATTGTTGAAACATCTCCCAAATTCTAAAGTTCATTTAATGGTACGAAAGGTGATAAATAAAGAAAAAAATAAAAATAAAAATGAAGAGAAATAAAAATATATTATTTTTATTTTATTTTATTCAATTATTATACTTAAAAACGATTTGAAAATAAAAAATGGACCACGTTTATAATTGATTATAAGGTTACTTTTAAAGTAAGTTGTGATAAAAAAAAAATACAAAATAATTAATTATATTATTTTATTTTTACTTTTCACATTTTCAACTTACAATTACACAAAAAATTCTTACACCACCTTTCATAGATTTTCCAAATTTTCTTACCCTTCTAACAAAGTAAACCAAGCCTCTCCCCCCTTTTTCTTTTTATTTTAGCATTGGTTTGTCTGTTTAACTATAAACGAAGATAGATTTGGATATAATATTAGAAAAATTAAATAATCATAAATAATATTAAAATTATCTAAATACATAAATTGAACTAAAAAAATAATAATATTTATTAATAAAATGAATAATAAAATAAAATTTTAATATAACTCAAAAATATTTAATTTATTTATTTTCATTTTAAATGATTTTAATTTTTTTATTCATAATTTTAATTAACTAAAATCTGCACAAAAATAACTCATTTCATTTTTCAATTTTTTTTTACACAAGGATAAATTTGTAATTTTATATTTTATATAATTACAAATAATTCAAAATACCTTTACAACCATCACATCACTCACATATTTTAATAAATTTTTTCATACATCCTCTGACATACCTCAATTTAATCACACAAACTTTTTTCACACTTTCATCTCAAATCTTCACATTTTCACTCCTTCAAATCCCCACACTTTCACTCCTCAATCCAAACACGACATTATAGTTGTACCCTCCTAAAATTTAAAAATATAATTTTATCCTTCTCAAAATAAATTAACAATGGTGAACATATAATATGTTGGTGGTGTAGTGTTTGAGTATTTTGTTAAGCTTAGTTGCTTGGTAGTTGTGTTAGATGCTTGATGGTTGTGTTACATGGTAGTTGGTGGTACGATTTTGAGTGAGTTTTTAATTTTTGTTTGTGGAATTTCAATTTTATATTTTGCAATAGGATGACTTTCTTCTAGTTTGAACATTTCAAAATGTTAAAACTAATATTTTTGTATTTAAAATTTGAACACATTCCATATTGTACATTGTAAAACTCACAAATACATTCTAGATTTCACATTCTATAATCTATTAATACTTTTTAGAGCGTGCCTTCAAAAATGCATTTCTAGATCTGGAAGTGTATTTTAGGAAGCACAATTTAAAATGTATTTTCAAATTTATAAATATATTTTAGAATTCATTGCCTATAATCTATTCAAAAATTTATGAAATCTCTAATTCTTGATTATATAATGATCAAAGTTTACTTGTGATAATATTTTAGAAGTTATAACATAAAATTTTGTAAGGTTCAAAATCTTCCATACTTTGTATAATGTCTTTTTTTAATGTAGTATATTTTTAAAAACTTAAAATTTAGTAGATTGAATTAATTGAGGTTATTAAGCAATTTAATTGAATTGAGGATATAGCCTTCAAGTAAGGATGAAACAATTTAATTTTATGGTGTTTTTCTTCTCATTCTATATCTTTGATAGTGTAGTGTGTTTCTCGATACTCTTTTCTGATTTGAAATATAGTGAGCATTAACTAAATCACTATTCAAAATTAAAAAACTTAGACCAAACCTTCATTTAATTTATTCAAAGAAATTTGCTTAGTATTCCTGTTTTACAAATTTAAAAAATTAGAGTTTTTTTTTTAAAAAAAAATTACTAGTACTCAAACAACAATTTAACTTGTATACATTGATTAAATTTATATAAAAGACTCCTTTGATTTTTTTTATCTTGATTTAATTTTTAAAAGTACTTATATAGAAATTATTTTAAATATTTCCTAAGTTATTAGATAATACTTATGTTTCCAAATTCTTTTATTTCTAATTAATTGGTTTGAAAAATAATTAATAGTATATAATGGATTTCTATTAATGTGGCCTTTAAATTTATAGTATAAATCTAAATCTTACCTTTAAAAGTAATAACTATTTTTTAAAAGTTGACCATCTTAAAAAATTTTTTTAGAGCAATAAGAATACAATACTTATATATCTAAAAAGTTCATTGAAGGTAATATATAATTGGGTTTAATAATGTTATTGAATGTGATAGTATATATTTATTAAATATATTGTTTTCTACTTTAAGTTTATACACAATCAAAATATTATAGGGTTTAACTATCCGCCTATCTATATATATTATAGGGTTTAACTATCCGCCTATCTATATATATATACATGATATTTTCTCTTGCATACATATACACATAAGCCTCAAAAGTTAAAGAAACACAAACCTTATTGAAAGAATGAATATGAAGATCAAAACTTTAATGTGGTTCTTCCAAATTATTTGCATTGCTTTGTTATTGGCTTCAGGTTCAACTCATATATGTTTGTTTAGTATGCTTTTTAGTTGTAATTTTTTTTTCTATTTTCATCCTAACACTTTATACTGAATAAAATGATATATAGTATTAACTAAAGAAGATAAATTTTGTTAAATTTGATTTGATAAAAGATAAGAAAAAGATTTATTTGGATATAATTTTTAAGAAATTTTTGCATGAATTTCAGGAACAAGCAGTGATACACCAATACTTCGTCATGAAATTGTTTGTCATGTAGGAGGAGGAGCATGTCCCGATCCTAAAGGGTGTATGTTTTTTTGTCAAATAACTGGATACAAAGATGGTGGTTATTGCATTCCTCGTGGTAGTGAAAGGTGTTGTTGCATCCTATGAAATTCTCTTATAATAACATTTTTCACTCTATATGTAAGTCAACCTTTGAAACGTCAATAAACTTTCTTAATTCTTATCATTATACATCTCTAATTTGATGTGTCTTTATTTTATATAAAAGTTGAATCATCGTTAAATGATTTATATTTGTTTATTTATTTAATAAAAAAAATTAAATCCACTTTTTTATTATTAACAAAGAATTTTGTTCAAACTTATTCAATCAAAACATAATTTAATCAACTATTTGTTCTTTTAAATTTAAAATAAGTGATTTTAAAATATATATTTTTTAATTTATTTATTTCATAAGAATATCGGATTTGGTTATTAAAAGAAGTTCAAAACTGTTTTTTTAACATATCAAAGAAAATATGCTTATTAAAAAAACATTTCAAGAAATACCAACAGTGGCCACCCCACTATCAACCATTATTCATTTAGAGAAATTGTCACATTCACCCAACAAATTAAAATTTGTCCAAAGAATTCAATCGTGAGAGTATTTAGAAAAAGAAAAGATTAAATCTGGTATGAAATTTGTTGAATTCTTAATTATGATTTTAGATTATATTTTGATCTTATAGTTTAAAAGGTATTTTGAGGTGTATTTTTTTTTTTTAATTGTGTTGTAAGTAAGTTAACAAAGTTTGATCTTGTTATTTTTATTTAAACCTGTTTCTGAAAGTATTTTAAAATTTAAACCAAAGTAAGTTTTTACCTTAAAATAGGAATTAAAAAATCAATCAAGTCTATAAAATATGAGCTCTCAACATATAATTAAATTAACAATAAAAATATATTGAAAAAAAGACATTACACTAAAATCACTACTATTTTCTTAGCAAAGAATTTCGCTTTGACTTCATCGATTAAAAATATAATTTAATAGACTAAAATACCTAAAAATCCCATTTAACTAATTTAAACCAATTAAAACGAGTTTTAACATTCACAAAAGTCATGAACCTTCATTTTTAATTGATTTATTAGGTTAAAATATACTTTTTAACTAGCTAAAATAATCAATACAACCGTGCAAAGCTTATCTATATAAAATATCATTTGAAATTGATTTATGAGAATGTGAGAATTTTGAAAAACAATTTTACAATAGCTTTGCATAATATGACACTTTTTCTCAAAAGGTCAAGTCCTTTTGTTCTTACATTAAGGGTTATATTTTCAGTTCAATCCTTATAAATCTGCCAAAAAAACTTGTTAGGAGTTTTTGTTCCAAACTTTGTGTTGTTGTGTGATTCTTGATTTCACTTGTCACACTTTTGTTAATTGTGGTAAAAGATATTGTTGAAAAAGGTCAAGTTTAATATTGGGCCTAAAAATGGGCCTTCTTTGCTTTTTGTAACCAGCAATACACAGGCTATGTTACTTTATATTCACACCTATGGTCTTTACGTTTTGCATTCTCTTTTTTCTTTTCGCTTCTTTCCGGTTTCCTAAACCCTAAACTTATATATATATATATATATATATATATATATATATATATATATTACTTTTTTTAGTTGTAAGCTTTTTTTTCCTATTTTCATCTTAACACTTTATGCTGAATAAAATAAAATATAATATTAACTAAGTAATTTAAATTTTGTTAAATATGATTTGATAAAAGATAAGAAAAAGTTTGATTTGGATATAATATTTTTATAAGAAAATGAAGACTACTCCTATGAAATTCTTTTATAATAATATTTTTTTCACTCTATATATTAAAGGAAACTTTGGAAAGGTCAATTAACTCTCTCAATTCCTATCTTATATCTTGATCTTCATCAAAAAAATATGTATGGATACATTATTATCACCGAAAAATATTATTAAATAAAAAATAATTTTAAAAATTAAAAAATAATTAGTTATTGTATTAACTAAATTAAATACTATTTTATAAACTAAAAAAGTTATTGGTATATAAATTAGTTAAATTAATTAATTAGATACTAAGGTTTTAGCTACCAACCTTAGAAGAAGTAGTTAAAATTTGATAAGTACTTAGATACAAATTTATAAGTTATTTATTAATAATATAAACTACTTTATATTTTTTTTATTTACAGAAACTACTTTAGATATCAATAATTTTTTAGTGTGTCTTTGAATTATAAATATTTTTTTTTCAAAGAAAATACATTCAAATAAAAAATCTCTCTTCAATATTCATGGGAATAAAATAAAAAGAGCCCGAGTAGGTACTATCCGGACTCATTGACCATAGAAATAAAAAGAAAAAAAAACTCCAAAATAGAAGAATATAGAATAACGAAAAAAAGAGAGAGATAAGATAAAAAAAAAAATAAGTTTCTTTTAAAATAATATATAATTTAATTAATTTAATAACTAATTATTTTTTTTCTTTAAATTCATTTTTATTTAATGATTTTTTTACAGTAACATATGTATATATTATCTTATATTGATTTTCTTGATAAAGTATAAAAAAATATATTATTGATAACAAATAATAATATAGAAAATTACCTCTCAAAATATAATTCAATTAACAAAAAGAATATACTGAAAAAAAAGATATTACACTAAAATCACCACTCTTTTATTAGCAATAAATTTTGGTTTAACTTAATTGATCAAAACATAATTTAATCAACTAAAATCACTAACGTCTCCTTCTAACAATCTAAAAAGTCAATAAATTTTTTTTTTAATAAGTTAAAACATATTTTAACTAGCTAAAATCATCAATACAGTAGTGAAAAGTGTAACACCCCAGAAAATAACATTTAACTATTACAATACAAGTTTTACGTATTTAATACTAAATCATCAAAACCCAATATTTCCACAAATTTAAATAATATATAAACAAACAACCCAATATAAATAAACACACAACATCCCTGCAAGAGAAATTGAATATTGGGACCACGTCCCTTCCACATTCAGATCTTCTATCCTAGGGTGCTATTAAAAATTAAATTTAGCTTCCCTTACCTCAATTGCTTGCTTTCCAAGCAACTTCTAGAATTTTATTCCACACCGTTTGGATAAGCTTCAAGATTTACGGGCTTAATGCAAATTATCCAAACAGAACAAAAATTCAGTATATAATAGAATAAGTTGAGAGGATTAAACTTCTCAATTGACCCCACCAAGATTGATGACTAAATCCTAAGGAAAAATAGAGAACAAAGGAACTTTAGAGCAAAAATGAACTTACTCTGTTTAAAAATCTGATCGGGTAGAAATGTTCCTTAACTTGCCAGCTACAACGTGGTCCGATCAGATTCTAAAATAGATGAAGATTGTGAGAGAAAATTAAGAGAGAGGGAGAGAAGAGAATATGGAAAGAGAGAGAAATGGAGATAGGGAAGAAAAGAAAAACATGCGTGCAGGTGCAGGGGGTTGCTGTTTTGTTTTTTAAAAAAAGTGCTCTTACATTATCTCCAACTACAAAAATTTTCGTCTTCGAAAATGAACTTACCAATAAAGAGACTAGGGTATGATGCTCGTATCTCCTCTTCATTTTCCCAAGTGGAGTCTCTAGAGATGAGATCCCACAATACTTTCACCATGGGAATACTTTTTCCACGAAGTTGTTTCACTTGTGAATCTAAAATTCTGATTGGCTACACTTCAAATGACAGATTTTCTTTCACCTAGATTAAATCAGACTCTAGAATGTGGCTGGGATCAGGTACATACTTTCTTAGCTGGGATACATGGAAAATATTGTGAATGTTAGCTAAAGGAGGAGGCAAAACAATTTCATAAGCCACATGGTTTATTCTCCTGAGAATTTGATAAGGTCCTATGAACTTAGGAGTCAATTTCTTGGATTTGAGTGCTCTTCCTACACTAGTGAACGGTGTAACTCTCAAAAAGACATGCTCACCCGCAGAGAATTCTAAAGGTCTTCTTCTTTGATCTGCATAAGATTTTTGTCTGCTAAGAGATGTTTTCAATCTTTCGTGAATCATTTTGATTTTCTAATTGGTTTGTTGTATTAATTCTGGTCCAATTAACATACTCTCACCATCCTGAAACCAGCACAGAGGTGTCTTGCACTTTCTTCCATATAATGCCTCGAAAGGAGCCATTCCTATGCTAGCTTGGTAACTGTTATTGTAAGTGAACTCTACCAAAGGTAGAATTTCATCCCAACTGCCCAAATGATCTAACACACAAGTCCTAAGCAAATCCTCTAAGGACTGGATAGTTCTCTCTGATTGTCCATCAGTTTGAGGATGGTACGCTGAACTAAGTCTGAGTTTAGTCCCCAAAGCTTCTTGAAGTGTTTTCCAGAATCTGGAGGTGAATCTAGGATCTCTATCTGAAACTATGCTGGAGGGTACACCATGCAATCTGACTATTTCATCTATGTAAATCTAGGCCAACTTCCGCATAGAGATTCTCAAGTCTATAGGTAGGAAGTGTGTCGTCTTTGTCATCCTGTCCACTATGACCCAAACAGAGTCATGCTTCCGCAAAGTACGTGGTAAGTGGGCAACAAAATCCATTGAGATATTATCCCACTTCCACACTGGAATGTCTAACTGAGTTAACATGCCTCCAGGTCATTGATGTTCAATCTTTGATTTCTAACAAGTCAAGCAAGCAGCTACAAAGTTAGCTACATCATTCTTCATGCCATGCCACCAATAAGACTTCTTGAGATCTTGATACATCTTGGTCATTCCTGGATGTAAACTGAGTTTGCTTTTGTGACCTTCTGATAATACTGTTTGCTTTAGTTCATTATCCTCTGGTATGCATATTCTATTTTTGAATCTCAAAATACTATCCACTCCTAAAGAGAAGTCTTTAGCTTTGTCAATATTTAATAAGCCCATGAAGTTCTTCAATTTTGAATCTTCCAATTGCTTCTCCTTCACCTTCTCTAGAAATTCATTAGTTATAACAAGCATATTACAACTAATGCAATTTGAAGACATGGAAACCTCCAAATTCATACTCCTGAAATCTTCAATCAATGCTAACTCTCTAATCATAAGCAATGACATTTGTATCTTTTTACGACTCAACGCATCTGCAACAACATTTGCCTTCCCAGGATGGTATATTAGCTGGAAATCATAGTCTTTTAAAAATTCAATCCATCTCCTCTGCCTCATATTTAACTCCTTCTGATCAAACAAATACTTCAAGCTTTTATGATCACTAAACACATTAAAACTAACTCCGTAAAGAAAATGTCTCCATATTTTTAAAGCAAAGACAACTGCTGCCAATTCTAGATCATGAGTTGGATAATTTCTTTCATGCACCTTTAACTGACGAGAAGCGTAGGCAACAACTTTCTTATTCTGCATCAGAACACAACCCAATCCCTGATATGAAGCATCACAGAAATTCATAGTGACCATACCTTGATCTAAAAGCAGTCTTCCGAACATCTTCCGCTTTCACTAAAATTTGGCGATAACCTGAGTGCAAATCTATTCTAGAAAAGACAACTTCCCCATGCAACTGATCCATCAGGTCATCAATTCTATGAAGAGGATATTTATTCTTTATTGTTAACTTGTTTAATTGTCTATAATCTATGCATAGACGTGACAAACCATCCTTCTTCTTTACTAATAGCACTGGAACTCCCCATGGAGAAACACTAGGTCGAATGAATTGCTTCTCCAATAAGTCTTCTAGTTGTTTCTTCAATTCAGCTAACTCTGCTGGTGCCATCCGATATGGAGAAATTGACACAGGGCCTGCTCCGGGAATCAAGTCTATTGCAAACTCTATCTCTCTTTTAGGTGGAAGTCCAGGAATCTCATCAGGAAATACATCCATAAACTCCTGAACTACAAACATATCTTTTTTTACTTTATCAGTAACTATAGAACAAGCCAAGAGCATAAAACATTCTGCACCTTCTCGTATCTCTCTCTCAAACTGATGAGCTGAGATAACCTGCATTCCTTCTAATTTAGGGAAAATTAACTTCTTCCGACCACAATCTATAAGGATATGATTAGCAGACAACCAATCCATTCTCAAGATAACCTCCAAATCTTTTAGAGGTATACAAATCATGTTGATCTTGTATCTCTGCCCATCTATAATTACTGGACACTCAGCACACATGGAAGAAGTTACTATAATACCTTCTGTTGGTGTAGATACCACCAACTCAAATTCTAATTCTCGGACTGGCAACTTAAGTTTCTTAACACAATCAAAAGATATAAAATAATGGGTTGCCCTAGAATCAAACAATACAGATAATTGTGTTCCAAGGATAGAACAAATACTTCTAACAAGGCTATCAGACTGCGAAGCTTTAGCTCCACTAATAGCAAAAACTCTGCCAGCAGCTTTGGGTTTTTGATTACTATTTTGTTGTACTTGATGCACTCCGCTAGAATTTGGAGCTCCCAATTGGACACGACAGTCTTTTGTTGCATGACCATACTTGTGACATCTATCACATGTCACATTTGACACTGGATGAGGGAAAAATCTAACAACATGTGGCACACCGCATCTAAAACATCTGAAACTAGATGGTGATTGAGAACTGGGTCTTCCACTGCTATAAGATTGAGGTTCGAAATAAGGTTTCTTTCTATCTTCATATTTAGGCATGCTTTTAGAAGGTCCTCCCACTTGAGGCTTAACAAGTTTGCTACTAATTTTCAAACTCTCTACTACTTTTGCTTTCTCCACTAAAGCAGGGAAATCTCTAATGGACATAGGAATCACCACTTCTTTAAGTTCTTGCTTCAATCCAAACTCAAATTTTCTACATCTCCAAGCCTCAGTCATGGTCTGGGTGTAGAATCTAGCTAGGTGTTTGAACCTAGTAGCATATTCAGTGACTAAAAGGTTTCCTTGTTCCAGCTGCATGAATTCAATTTCTTTTGCATACCTGACAGTATCAGGAAAATACTCCTCCAGGGATCTTACTTTGAAGTTCTCCCAAGTGGCATCTTCTCCTTTGTCTTCCATCATTTGCTTCATGCCTATCCACCAGAATTCAACTTCTTCAATTAGTACATAAATGACATAAGATAACTTTCTCTCTTTAGGGCATTGAGTAGCTTCAAAGATTCTTTCTATGTCTCTCACCCACTGGTCTGCTCCATCTGGATTTACCTTGCCATTAAATCTGGGTGGATTATGTCTTAGAAAATCCTCTAGACTAAAGGTATGGGGTTGTTGATGAAGCTGAGATGCTTCAGCTGCTAATCTAGTAGTTTCTAATTGATGAAGGGTGGCCTGGTGCTATTGTGCCATAGTAGCACTCTGTTGTTGCAAGGCTGTTGCCATCATCTCTATTGCCCGAGCTAAGTTGGGCATATCTACTGGTGGAGGAGGAGTAGGTGGTCTGCGTGCCATCTTTTAAGCACATAAAGAATTGGGTTGGAAATTACTAAAATTTCCAACTACATCTTTAAGACAAATTAACTTAAAAGAAATAATCATACGAAACAGGTAAAAAAAAACAATCAAAGTTATCTCTAAAATGTACTCTAGCTACTTAGAATTAAGAGGGAAAATAATCTTGATCTAGTCATGAGTGTGCACCCTCACCACTCTATCAGGATTCTTTTCATTCTTAATACTTTCATCTTTATTCATAACAATTAACTTGACTCGAATACAAACAAGATTTCAAGAAAAACAACTTTGTCAAACATCTTATTATAAACTTTTAACCAAGTCTTGAGGCTAGACGTAAACAAAAATCTACACGCAGGAGAAACAGAATAAACCCACTACCCTCAGGTTATCCTAAGGATGAACCGCTCTGATACCATTAAATGTAACACCCCAGAAAATAACATCTAACTATTACAATACAAGTTCTACGTATTTCTATACAAACTTGGAGTTTTTCAAAACATTCCTAATACATGATTAGGATTTATAGAAATACAAATATTTACATATTCATAGCTCAAAATAAAACTCTGAAACCTCTAAGGCTTTCCTGCACCTGTATGGTCATCTGCTCGTGTACATAGTACAGTCATCGCAGTTTAAACACAACACAAAAAGCAAGGGTAAGCTAGTGAAAATAGAAATTTATAATATACGAAATTAAATTAAAAGAGAAAACAAATTACATGGCCAATTTCTCTATTATTCAATCGTCTTCAAATTACAACATAAATCAATCACATAGATCTCACATGGATCTACACATTCATAAATATTCAACAAACAACGTCTTCCGGAAGACCCGTATTAAGTAAGTCCTACCAGAGGCTAACACCTGATCCAAAGATTACCAGCGAATCCAACAGAAAGGATCAGGGTAAGTTCAATACAACCCAAGCCGTGCATCTCATATGTCACGGTGTGCATGAACTCCCCCATCAGCTTCTCACCACCTGATATCTTAGTCTATGTGACTTAGATCATCAGTGAAGCTCGGAGATCTCTGTTACCACATAGGCATCAATACTTAATACACAGCAAACATCAGTCCCTACATTATCCCGACATCAATACTTAATACACAACAAACATCAGTCCATACATTGTCCCAAATGTATGAATTCAATTTCATACCATTTCGTCATACAATATCATTCAAAAAGTTATCCACAATATTCAAAAGTTTATTTGATATAAAAAAAAATACACTTTAATACTAAATCATCAAAACCCAATATTTCCACAAATTTAAATAATATATAAACAAACAACCCAATATAAATAAACACACAACATCCCTGCAAGAGAAATTGAATATTGGGACCACGTCCCTTCCACATTCAGATCTTCTATCCTAGGGTGCTATTAAAAATTAAATTTAGCTTCCCTTACCTCAATTGCTTGCTTTCCAAGCAACTTCTAGAATTTTATTCCACACCGTTTGGATAAGCTTCAAGATTTACGGGCTTAATGCAAATTATCCAAACAGAACAAAAATTCAGTATATAATAGAATAAGTTGAGAGGATTAAACTTCTCAACTGACCCCACCAAGATTGATGACTAAATCCTAAGGAAAAATAGAGAACAAAGGAACTTTAGAGCAAAAATGAACTTACTCTGTTTAAAAATCTGATCGGGTAGAAATGTTCCTTAACTTGCCAGCTACAACGTGGTCCGATCAGATTCTAAAATAGATGAAGATTGTGAGAGAAAATTAAGAGAGAGGGAGAGAAGAGAATATGGAAAGAGAGAGAAATGGAGATAGGGAAGAAAAGAAAAACATGCGTGCAGGTGCAGGGGTTGCTGTTTTGTTTTTTAAAAAAAGTGCTCTTACAAAAAGTTATCTAATATAAAATATCTTTTGAAATTGATTTATAAAAATGTTAGAATTTTGAAAAAATAATTTTGCAGTAGGTTTGTATATTTTTTCGAAGTTTTTCTTGTTTTGAAAGAAGGTCATGATCGAGTCTTTTTGTTATGACATTATATCATATTTTTAGTACAGTCCTTGTAAATATGTGTAAAAAACTTTTTAGGTGTTCTTCTTCCCATTCTGTTTGAACTGTGATTTAATTGAATCAAATAAATTGCATACTCTTTTTATTTTGGAAACGAAAAAGTTTGTGAAAGTTAAATTAAACTCTTGTATATGTATAGTTTGTTATTCAAAAGTATTATAACTTATTCTATAAAAATAATATATTAATTTTAATTATTATCTAAATTATATATATTAACACAGTGAGAAGTGGGAAAAAAAATCTTACACGGTTAGAAACCGATGTCATGTACAATTTTATACAATGAATTTTTTTATGACCTTTTTGAAATTATAAGGTACATGAATATATAAAGTGGGTTTAAAATAGTATATATATATATATATATTTGTTTATGTACATTGTATAAATATTTTGAAAGACTTATTTGTTTATATATATATATATATATATATATATTTTTTTTTTTTATGATCATTTATGCATAATTTTGTGATAAATCTAGTATGTGAAACTAGTAGTTTAAAGAGAGTGAGTTCAATTTGTGATGAATATTTTTTTTATCAGTAAAAAATAATATATGTGATTCTGGAGGACGATGAATTCATGTGTAGTTAATGAGATTGAAATGAAATCTAATGATTGTAATTGAAAATAGATCTATGTGTGGTCTATATGAATAATGAAATTGGTATTGAAATTTTATATGACAATATTTATAGAAATATTTATAAATTATTAGTTTGATTGATTCTTTTTGCATGAATTATATATGTTAATTTATTTTCATTAGCTTATCCTCGTTTTTTCTTGTTCTGTTGTGAACTGTGTGATGACTGTATATACATACAAGTGTCGCAGGGTTTGGAATGCTTTAAGATGTAGTTTTGAACCTTATATTATTAATATTTGTAGTTCTATAAGTTATAATTCTATAATAAAAATATTTTGAAAAAAAATTGAAATTTATATAAAAATCGATAAATATGACACATAAGAATAAGAGAGAGTGAGTATAATTCACCTATCATATTAACTAAAAATTAAAAAACTTAAAAAATAAAACAAAGAAGGTAAGTCTGACTTATTAAAAAAAAAAAGAATATTCATTATAATTATTATTTACACTTAATAAAAATATTTTTAATGTATACTAAATCAAATAAAGTATGTTTTAATAAACATACATTTCAAAATAAATATATTATATTTTGAAATATTATGCAATAATGTTACTTATGACAATTATGTAATATAATTAATAACAATTAACAAAAACTGATAATTTTATTTTATTTGACATTTCAAAATATATATAATGTATAATAGGTATGAATATATAAATTTCATTGTACTTTTAAATAATATTATTTATTTAATATATCTAATAGTCCCATATTATTTAGAAATTAATGTAAAAATAATTTAAATACATTTTTTAATTGTTTTTACATTATTTAAAGATAAAATTATAATAAAACCACCAAATTATTTTAAAAATTTATAAAAAACTAAAACTATTTTTCTGGCCAAAACATCAATATCTTCATGCATTACTTTTTGTTTAATTGAGAGAATTGAATTAACTTTTAGGATTTTTATTCAATTTATTAGCGTCAAACAACAATTTAATTATATATGTATATAATTAATAATATATAATGTATTTTTTAATTTTATTAATGTGGTATTTATATTTCACATGTTTAGCATGAATATAAATATTTCTTTATTTAGAATTAATAATTATTTTCTAAACTTTGGGTATTTTAATATATGTTAAAAATTTCATTAACGGTAAATATAATTAGTTTTAATAATGTTATTGACTTAACTGTCATGTATTTTGATTTATAAAACCACACTATGTATTTATTAATATATTATTATTTTCTATTTTACGTTTATACATAATAAAAAATATTAAATTAAAAATATTGTTATAAATTATAGAGTTTAACATCCCTGTCTTTATATATATGAGATATCTTCTCTTGCATACATATAAACGTAACATAGAAAGTTAAGAAAACACAGGTCTTCTTCAAAGAACGAGCATGAATATCAAAAGTTTGATGTTCTTTCAAATTCTTTGTATTGTTGTTCTCTTGACTTCAGGTAATAAACTTATATTAGCATGTTTTTTAGTTGTAAGTTTTACTTTACTTATATTGGCATGTTTTTTAGTTTATAAGTTTTATTTTTCTTTTTATTTTCATCCAAACATTTTATACACAAATATTTATTAATATTTTATATCGATTAAATATAATAATTTTCAATTTGAAGACATATACCAAAATTTGAAGCAACTGGTATATGTTTCTTTTAATAAGAAAAACATTTAATAATGGAGAGTTAGTCCACTGCTGAAATTGGTAGGGTAAGCTTTATTTGCTAGTGTTTGGTTGGTTGGTATTAACCCATTCCATTGGGATTCAACAAATTTTAGAGTAAGAACACTAATTATTAGTGGATCTTATGAAATTATGTAATATATTTTACTTTTATAACAATCTCATTTATAAAGGAATATAGTGTAATATTACTAAAAAAATTATTATATAAAAATTAATTTTAGAAAAATAATAATTAATTATTATATTAATTAAATTATATATTATTTTAAAGATTAAAAAAATTATTAATATTTAAATTAATTTTTATCATTAATAAATAATTTTTAAATTAATATCTAATTAAATACCAAGATTTTAACTATTAATTATTTAGATTTTAAAGTTATACTTGCTAATTAATTATATACAACTATTTATTAATACTAAAATTAATTCATATATAAAAAATATTTTTAATCTTTAAAATAGTATTTAATTTAGTTAATACGATAATTATTTTATTTTTTTAAAATTAATTTTTATTTAATAATTTTTTAATATGATATATTTTAGAAAACCAAAATAATTCATGTAAAGGTGAATTTTAAAGATTATTAGTTTTTTTTTTTCAGGAATTAGTAACACTTATTTGAAACATCACTCTTTATATTGTTGAAACATCTCCCAAATTCTAAAGTTCATTTAATGGTACAAAAGGTGAAAAGTAAAGTAAAAAATAAAAATAAAAATGAAGAGAAATAAAAATATATTATTTTTATTTTATTTCATTCAATTATTATACTTAAAAACGATTTGAAAATAAAAAATAGACCACGTTTATAATTCATTATAAGGTTGTTTTTAAAGTGAGTTGTGATAAAAAAAAATACAAAAAAAAATTATATTATTTTATTTTTACTTTTCACATTTTCAACTTACAATTACACAAAAATTTCTTACACCACATTTCATAGATTTTTCAAATTTTCTAAACCTTCTAACTAAGTAAACAAGCCTCTCCCCCACTTTTATTTTATTTTATTTTAGCATTGTTTCCGTCTGTTTAACTATAGTGAAGACAGATTTGGATATAATATTAGACAAATTAAATAATCATAAATATACTAAAATTATCTAAATACATAAATTTAACTAACAAAAAATATTTAATTATATTATTAATAAAAATAATAATATTAGTTAATAAAATGAATAATAAAATACAATTTTAATATAACACAAAAATATTTAATTTAATTTAATTAATTTATTTCCATTTTAAATTATTTTAATTTTTTTATTTATAATTTTAATTAACTAAAATCTACACAAAAAATAACTCATATTTCATTTTTCAATTTTTTTTTACACAAGGATAAATTTGTATTTTACATCATTACAAATAATT
Organism: Phaseolus vulgaris; assembly: GCF_051622355.1. NCBI lineage: Eukaryota > Viridiplantae > Streptophyta > Magnoliopsida > Fabales > Fabaceae > Phaseolus > Phaseolus vulgaris. Next base: position 2,116,409 of record NC_143504.1, read on the forward strand.
CAAAATACTGTCACAACCATCATATCACTCACATATTTTAATAAATTTTTTCACACATCCACTTTAATATATCTCAATTTAATCACAAACTTTTTTTACATTTTCTTCTCAAATCCTCACATTTCCACTCACTCAAATCCTCACACTTTCACTCCTGAATCAAAACACGACATTATAGTTGTACCCTCCTAAAATTTAAAAATATAATTTTATCCTTCTCAAAATAAATTAACAATGGTGAACATATAATATGTTGGTGTTGTAGTGTTTGAGTATTTTGTGAAGCTTAGATGCTTGGTAGTTGTGTTAGATACTTGGTGGTTGTGTTACATGGTAGTTGGTGGTACGATTTTGAGTGAGTTTGTTATTTTTGTTTGTGAAGTTTCAATTTTATATTTTGCAATATGATGACTTTCTTCTAGTTTGTACATTTCAAAATGTTAAAAATAGTATTTTTGTTTTTATGGAATGTACCATCCAGAAAATAAAATTTGTATTTAAAATTTGAACACATTTCATATTGTGCAGTGTAAAACTCACTTCTAGAAATGCAAATACATTATAGATTTCACATTCTATAATCTATTAGTACTTTTTAGACCGTGCTCCAGAATGCATTTTTAAATTTGGAAGTGAATTCTAGGAAACACAATTTAAAATGTATTTTCAAATTTAAAAATATATTTTAGAATTCACTATCTATAATCTATTCAAAATTTTATAAAATCTCTAATTCTTGATTATAATGATCAAAGTTTTACTTGTGATAATATTTTAGAAGTTATAACCTAAAATTTTGTAAGGTTCAAAATCTGCCATACTTTGTATAATGTAGTATATTTGTAAAAACTTAAAAGCGGAGGCGCGATTAGGGTTTTGCGGAGGCGCGATTAGGGTTTTGCGGAGGCGCGATAGTGCTCGCTTGACCAGTGCGAAGCGGCGATCAGGAGCGGTGACGACGGTGTGCATCTCGTGCGAAGCGGCGATCAGGGGCGGCGACGACGGTGTGCATCTCGTGCGATCCCGTTTTTCACCAGCGCGGCGGCTCCGATCGCGTTTTGCGCGAATCTTTCCACCAGGTGCAGCGGGCGACGTCGACCAGGGGCATAGCGTGGTGCGGCGGCGGCGGCAACGACCGGGCCTGTGCGCAGTGGTGGTGTGGGGGCGGTTGTACGTGGCGGTGGTGCGGTGAGTATTTTGGAATGGCGGAGGGTTCTAATGGTTTCATCATCCCATGGAATTGTTTGAAGGATAGGGAAGTATCTCCTGCGAAGACGGTATATGCTAAGTCTGGACAAAAGAAAACTTTTGCTCAGGCTTTGGGAACTACATGCGATATTCCTTTGTCCGAGTTACCCACTCCTTATATTAAGGGAGACATGATTGTGGTCCGGATCGATGAGACAGAATACTTGGTTGGTCTTGAGGAATGCAAGACTCATTTACATGGGCGGGTTATTCTTTCTAAGGGAGATAAACCTCTCACACACCTGGACTTAACTAAAAAATTGCAGCCGGTGTGGAAGGCTCTTGGACCGTGGAAAGCAATTCCTCTCGGGAAGGGTTTTTATGAGTTTGAGTTTGCTTCTTTAGAAGACATGCGGTGGGTCCTCGGGATGGGTTCCTTGAAGCTATCTCTGGGTTTCTTGAGACTTTTTGCCTGGACAAAAGATTTTGTTCCAACTACCATGAAGAGTACAAAAACTCAGGCCTAGGTTAGAATCTATAGTTTGCCTTTGGAGTATTGAAGGCCACATGATGTGATTCCACTAGCCATATAGAGAAAGGTTCTTGACCTTCTTAGGAATCACCTTGAGTTGGACATTATAGAGGCACTTTTCTTAGAGTTGGATCATTGTTCTAAGACAAGAACTCACCAAAAACTAGTACCAAATCCCAAACTCATTTGGATGAACCAATTTAAGTCAAATTGAACCGAACAAAAGAGTAAGAAAAGCAAAGGAACAAGATGAATGGACTGAAATATAAAACTGCCGAACCAAAACTCATAAAAAAAAACAGCAAGAACACCAAACCAAAACTCAAGAACACAAGCTAACAAAAACAATGGAAAGAGAAGAAAGGAAGGAGAAGAGAGTGCTCATGAAGATGGAAGAATGTTGGATGATCTCGCCACTAGAAGTGTGGAATGCTCCTAGATGAGAGTGATGCCGCCACTTGAGGACTCCAATGATCCATCAAGATAAGACTAGAGAAGAAGACTCCAAAAGCTCTCCAAAGTTCACTCAAAATTTGAGTAGAGTTTTCTTAGATTAATTCCAATCTAAATTTTACAAAGGAAGCACCTCTATTTATAGCCTAAGGTGCTGAAAAATAGGTGGGAAATTTCAAATAAACTCATTTGAAATTCCCACCAAAAACAAGTCACATGGGAGGTGTGACCTTTTTCTACTATGACACCTCCCAAAAACTACACCTACACCTATCTACTAATACACCCCCCCTAAAACTCCTAACTAAAGACTAAAAGATGCTTTAACAATAGAGGTTTCTAATGTTTCCCTCTAAGCACCTTCAACAATATTCTTTATTATTTAATACTTGGCCTTGCCCTTCATGAGATGAACTTGGGCTTTTTGGGCTTTGGCCTTCTTGGGCTTGGGCTTGGGCTTTGGGCCTCATCTTTTGCAAAGAATAATAAGAAGAACTTTAAATGTGAGGGCGAATGATCTTGTCCTTCATTATTAAAAGCCTTCTTTATTTGATTCGCATCACCACATGTGATTTTTTCAATCATAAAATGTCTTGGTACTCCTTTGGTTTTGGATGAGAATACTATGAGAAAGAAAAGGGGTATGTTTGCTAGAGTGCTGGTGGATATTGATATGTTGTCTCCTCTTCCTGATCATCTCTGGGTTGAACGCTCAGACTTTACCTTTGTAGCTGGTGTGGAATATGAATGGCTCCCACCTTTTTGTTCTCACTGTAAGGTGATAGGCCATGAGCTTGCTCAGTGCCGAGTGCTTCATGATCAGGGTCGTGCTCCTGTGTCTCAACATAAATCTTCTCATAAGATAATTTTTGATGAACGAGATCAGGGGAGGACTGAGGTCCCAAAACAACGTAAAGAGTATCGTAAAAAAGATCCGCAGCCGACGCACGTGGAAGGTTGCACTGATAAATTGACCATTAATGCTTCTAGCGGAGCTAAAGCAGGGTCACTCTTGGGTCATACTGCTCTTGATAAATCAGGTGGAGTGGAGGATGATTTTGCTGATATGCCTTCTCTTGAAGATGCTTCGGATCATGAATCCAGGCAGGGATTGCCCACTCACACTTCGGATTTCCCAGAAACGGGGACGCTAAGGAATTCACCTGGCCTTATGAAAGCCAAGGGCTCCGAGTCTCATGCTCCTTTTGATGCTCATCATGTGGAGGTCTTGAATCCAGTGGTGGTATCCCCTCAGTTACGTCCTATCTCTCCTCAGCGGGAAAAATCACATGTTCATACTACAAACCTACCCAATACTCCAATTGGTGGTCATCATGAGGAGGTCTCTGCTATTGTGACTGTACCATCCCCGTCGTTGGTGCTAAAAAATCACTTCTCCTCTCTTGATGGTTTAGACACTACAGATGTGGGAGGTGATCCTTATATTGGTACGTCTACTGCCATTGTTGAACCTCAGAAGGCTAAATCTTCTGCGGATGTTAAAGCACTATCGTTGGACCTGCAAAATCACTTTTCCTCTCTTGATGGTTTGGAAAATACAACTGTTCTTTCAAAATTTTGGGCTGATCCCAACGAGATGGAGGAGGATGACAGTGATACTGGAGAGGAAATAGTTTGCACTAAAAGAAAACCAGGGAGACCACCTAAGAAGAATGGTAAATCCAAAAAAACTGCTAAGGCAGTTCTCTCCACAACGTCGCAATGAAAGTCTCTTCATTTTTCTGGAATGTTAGAGGATTGGGAAACCACAAAACTGTGGAGATGTTGATTAGTTTACTCAAACTACATAAACCTCTTCTGGTTTTTCTTGCTGAACCTATGGTGCCGTACACTAATGCTTTTGAAGTCATTTTCAAATCTGTTAATATGCATTTGGTGGCTACGTCTCCTATTGTTAATAAAGCCGCTAAACTTTGGTGTTTGTCAGTTCCTAATTTGGTCCGAAATTTCTTGGTAAATGAACAATTTATTTCTGTAACTTGTCATTTGCATGATAAATGTTTTAGTTTTGCAGGTGTTTATGGTGCTACCACATACGTGGCTAGACGGGTTTTGTGGAGGGATCTTAGTTCCTTCATAGGGCCTTGGTGTATTATGGGTGATTTTAATGCTGTGCTCTCGACGGATGACTGTAAAGGAGGGGTGGCTCCTAATCAAGTTTCTTGTAATGAATTCCTTGATTGGATTAATACTAATGACCTTTCTTGTATGCCTTTTACTGGAACTTGCTATACTTGGTGTAATGGAAGGAGAGGGCTCCATAGAATTCATAGAAGATTGGATAGGGCGTTATGTAACGGAGTGTGTTTGGATGAATGGGATTCTTGTACTTATCAGGTTCTTGTTAAAAATTGTTCAGATCATTCCCCTATTCTTACTAGTCTTGCTAGTAATTCTTTGAGGAAGGTTAGCAATTTTCGTTTCTTTTCTATGTTGCTTCAAGACGCTTCATGTATGAAGCTTATTCATGATTCTTGGGCTAATAAGGTTGTTGGTTGTCCTATGTTTATTTTACATCATAAGTTAAAAAGGTTGAAAGTTGAGCTACGTGACTGGAATAAAAATTCTTTTGGCAATGTTCACAATGCAGTTCTTCTTAAACAGGGTCTTCTCCTTGGTATTCAACAAACCTTAGAGACTGCTAGTATGTCTGATATTGATGGGCTTCTCTATCAAGAAAGGATCGCTAAGGAGGAGCTTGATCATGCTCTTCACTGTCAATATTTGTTTTGGAAAGAAAGGGCTAAAATGCTTTGGTTTAAAGATGGGGATAGAAATACTGCTTTTTTCCATGCTGTGGTCAAGAGGAGGAATAATTCTAGTGGAATTCATCGTCTACGAATTGATAATGTTGTTACTGAGGATTCTACACTCATTGAGGAACATATTTTGGATTTTTATAAAACTCTTTATGCTGAGTCTATTTCTCATGATCCGGATATAGACAATATGGAAGATTTTATTGGTACTTATATTCCTGAGTTGGTTTCCTCTGAGGAGAATATGATGTTGATTAAGTGTCATGATTTTTTGGAAATCAGGAATGTTGTTTTTAACCTTAATGGAAATAGTGCCCCTGGTCCTGATGGCTTTGGTGGTATTTTTTATCATTCTTGTTGGGATATTATTGGGACAGATGTTTGTAAGGCAGTCCAACAGTTTTTTAAACAAAACTGGGTTCTCCCTGGAATGAACAGTAATGTGGTATCTCTTATTCCTAAGATTCAGGGTGCTGAATCTATTAAAGATTTCAGGCCGATTGCTGTTGCTAATTTTAAATTTAAGATTATTTCCAAGATTTTGGCAGATCGGCTTGCTCTTGTGGCTGCCAGAATTATTTCTCCTAATCAGTATGGGTTTGTGCAGGGCAGACAGATTCAAGATTGTATTAGTATTGCCTCTGAAGCTATTAACTTACTTTCTAAAAAGGTTCACGGAGGCAATGTGGCTTACAAAGTTAATATTCACAAAGCCTTTGACACTCTAAGTTGGAAGTTTTTACTATTAGTTTTGTCACGCTTTGGTTTTCACTCCTCGTTTGTCGGTTGGATTAGTACTATTCTCCGTTCAGCTATGCTTTCTATCAGAATAAATGGTAGTTTGGTGGGTTTTTTTCCTTGTAGTAGAGGTGTTAGACAAGGTGATCCTTTGTCTCCTATACTTTTTTGTCTTGCAGAGGAAGTTCTTAGTAGAGGTCTCTCAAAGCTTGTGAATGATAAGAAGATTCTACATATGGCTAGTCCACAAGGTTTTCTCACTCCCTCTCATATTTTATATGCGGATGACATTTTCATTTTTTGTAGGGCGGATAATAAGTCTCTTAGAAATTTGAGTAATTTTCTTAAAACATATGGTGATTTCTCTGGCCAATATGTTAATAATTCTAAGAGTAGTTTTTTCACCATGGATAATTCTACAAGGTTTATCACCAAAATTCAGCGTATTCTTTCATGTAGTCATGGTTGTTTGCCTTTCACTTATTTAGGAGTGCCTATCTTTGTTGGTGCTCCAAGGGGTCGTTTTCTTCAACCTTTGGCTGATAAAGTCAAATTGAAGTTAGCTTCTTGGAAAGGTAAATCTCTTAGCATGATGGGTCGGGTTCAGTTGGTCAATACGGTGATTACGGGTCTTCTAGCTTATAGTTTTAATTTGTATAAATGGCCTGTTTCTCTTCTTAAGCAAGTTGAGCAGTGGTGTCGAAATTTTATTTGGACTGGTGATATTTTGAAAAAAGGTATAGCTACTGTTAATTGGGATACGATTTTTTCTCCCCTTGAGAATGGAGGTTTGAAAATTATTAACCTTCACCATGAAAATAATGCATATCTTCTTAAGCTTGCTTGGAACTTTGCTTATAGCAACAAGCCTTGGTCTTTGCTCTTGAAAGCCAGGGTCCTTAAATCAAAATACGAGTTTCGAATGGTTTATAGATCGTCATCTCTTTGGCCTGGAATTAAGCAGTTTTATTCTACTATACTTGATTATACTTCTTGGACTGTTGGTACAGGTTCTCTTATTAATTTCTGGAATGATAAATGGTGTGCTACTATTTCTTTAGCAAATATTGCAGGATTATCTGATGGTGCTAGTAGTTCGGATACAGTCTCTCAGTTTTGGACAAGTGCTGATTGGAATATTCCATTGTCTTTACAGCATATGCCTCATCTTTTTAGTCATATCATGGTTAGGGCAGTACAGGATATTCCTAATTGGATTCTAGATGAGTCTGGTCGTCTCACTCTTAAATCAGCTAGGACTTTTTTCTTGGATTCAGGGGTTTCCAGTGGTTGGGGTAAATTTATTTGGTCTTCATATATTCCGCCTTCCAAAACTCTTGTCCTTTGGAAAGTTTTTCATGGGCGGCTTCCTACAGATCAGCATATTCAAAATAAAGGTTTGCATATTTGTTCTATGTGTACGCTTTGTGAAAAGCACGAGGAATCTATTCAACATTTATTTTTTGAATGTGCTAATGCTTTGCGTATTTGGAGTTGGGTTCAACACATTTTTCCTACTTATCATTTCTCTAATAAGGATGATCTTCTTTCTTTTATTAAGAGTGATGGTAGTCCGTTGGTTAAATTGATTAAGCTAGCTGTGATAACTTTTTCTATTTGGATGATATGGCGTATGAGGAATTATGCTCGTTTTCAGGATAAGATTGAGGTTTCTAGGGCTATTTTGGTTATTAAAGATTTAACTTGTCTAGTGGGTAATTCGTCTAAAGCTTCAATGAAGAATGATATGTTCGATTTCAATGTGCTCAAGTTTTTTGGTATTAACACTCGTACTGGTAAAGTTTTACGTCCTCTTCCTGTTAGATGGGAGTTTCCTTCACCAGGCTGGGTTAAAATTAACATTGATGGGGCTGCTAGGGGGTATCCTGGTCTTGCTACTTGCGGAGGTATTTTTCGTGGGAGTATGGGGGAATTTATTGGAGCTTTTTCTGCATTTCTTGAAGTTCAGACTGCTCTGGTTGCTGAGTTTTATGGGGTTATACATGCTATGGAGGAAGCTCAAAAGATGGGACTTACTAATGTCTGGTTGGAATGTGATTCTGCTTTGGTTTGTGCTGCGTTTACTGCTAGGACAACTGTTCCTTGGATGCTTCGTAATCGATGGAATGCTTGTCTTAATTACTGTGGGAAAATTAGGTTTACGGTTACTCATATTTTTCGTGAAAGAAATGCGTGTGCTGATAAGTTGGCTAATTTATGATTTTTTCATAGAGAGCCTTTTCTTTGGTATAATAGGCTTTCACCTTGTCTATTCTTAAAATTCTTTATGAATAGGTATAGTCTACCTATGTATCGTTTTTGTTAACATATGGGTTTTGGTATAGTCCCCCCGTATTTTTGTATTTTTTTTTGTATTTTTTTCTTTTGTTCAATAATATTTTTTTTTTCATGTGATGGTAAATGATTGTTGTAACTTGAGGTATCAGCCTAGCTGAGATCTTAAGTTGCATAGTGATACCTAACATAGAAGCTTTTATTTAAAAAAAATAAAAAAAAACTTAAAATTTAATGTAGTTATTAAGCAATTTAATTAAATCCAGGATATAGCCTTCAAGTAAGGATGAAACAATTTAATTTTATGATGTTTTTCTTCTCATTCTATATATTTTGACAACGTAGTGTGTTTCTCAATACTCTTTTCTTATTTGAAATATAGTGATCATTAATTAAAGCACTATTTAAAATTAAAAAATTTAGACCAAACCTTCATTTAATTTATTCAAAAAAAAATTGCATAGTATTCTTGTTTTAGAAATTTTTAAATTTAGAGATTTTTTTTAAAAAAAAATATTAGTACTTAAACAACAATTTAACTTGTATATATTGATTAAATTTATATGAAAGACTCCTTTGATTTCTTTTTATCTTGATTTAATTTTTAAAAGTACTTATATAGAAATTATTTTAAATATTTCCTAAGTTATTACATAATACTTATGTTTCCAAATTCTTTTATTTCTAATTAATTGGTTTGAAAAATAATTAATAGTATATAATGGATTTCTATTAATGTGGTCTTTAAATTTATAGTATAAATCTAAATCTTACCTTTAAAAGTAATAACTATTTTTTAAAAGTTAGACCATCTTAAAAAATATTTTTAGACCAATAAGAATACAATACTTATATATCTAGAAGGTAATATATAATTGGGTTTAATAATGTTATTGAATGTGATAGTATATATTTATTAAATATATTATTTTCTACTTTAAGTTTATACACAATCAAAATATTATAGGATTTAACTATTCGTCTATCTATATATATATACATGATATTTTCTCTTGCATACATATACACATAAGCCTGAAAAACTAAAGAAACACAAACCTTATTGAAAGAATGAGTATGAAGATCAAAACTTTGATGTGGTTCTTCCAAATTATTTGCATTACTTTGTTATTGGCTTCAGGTTCAACTCATATCTGTTTGTTTAGTATGCTTTTTAGTTGTAATTTTTTTTTAGATATAGTATTAACTAAAGAAGTTAAATTTTGTTAAATATGATTTGATAAAAGATAAGAAAAAGCTTTATTTGGATATAATTTTTAAGGAAATTTTGCATGAATTTCAGGAACAAGCAGTGATACACCAATACTTCGTCATGAAATTGTTTGCCATGTAGGAGGAGGAGCATGTCCCAATCCTAAAGGGTGTATGTTTTTTTGTCAAATAACTGGATACAAAGATGGTGGTTATTGCATTCCTCGTGGTAGTGAAAGGTGTTGCTGCATCCTATGAAATTCTCTTATAATGACATTGTTCACTCTATATGTAAGCCAACTTTTGAAACATCAATAAACTTTCTTAATTCCTATCATTATACATCTCTAATTTGATGTGTCTTTATTTTTTATAAGGGTTGGATCATCGTTAAATGATTTATATTTATTTATTTATTTAATGAAAAAAATTAAAAACACTTTTTTATTATTAACAAAGAATTTTGCTTAGACTTATTCAATCAAAACATAATTTAATCAACTATTTGTTCTTTTAAATTTAAAATAAGTGATTTTGAAATATATATATTTTTTAAGTTATTTATTTTAATAAGAATATCGGATTTGGTTATTGAAAGAAGCTCAAAACTGTCTTTTTAACATATTAAAGAAAATATGCTTATTAAAAAACCATTTTAAAAAATATCAGCAGTGGCCACCCCACTATCAAACATTATTCATTTAGAGAAATTGTCACATTCACCCAACAAATTAAAAATTTGTCCAAAGAATTCAATCCTGAGAGTATTTAGGAAAAAAAAAAGATTAAATCTGGTATGAAAATTGTTGAATTCTTAATCACGTTTTTAATTAATGTTAGAGTTTGATCTGAGATAAAGATTTGATATCTTCGAATTCGAACATATGATTTTAGATTATATTTTGATCTTATAGTTTAAAAGGTATTTTGAGGTGTATTTTTTTTTTAATTGTGTTGTAAGTAATATATAATTTAATCAATTTAATAACTAATTATTATTTTTCTTTAAAATTAGTTTTTATTTAATGAATTTTTTACAGTAATATATGTATATATTATCTTATATTGATTTTCTGGATAAAGTATAAAAAAATATTATTGATAACAAATAATAATATAGAAAACTACCTCTCAAAATATAATTCAATTAACAAGAAGAATATACTGAAAAAAAAAATATTACACTGAAAACACCACTCTTTTATTAGCAATAAATTTTGGTTTAACTTAATTGATCAAAACATAATTTAATCAACTAAAATCACTAACGTCCCCTTCTAACAATCTAAAAAGTTAATAAAATTTATTTTTAATAAGTTAAAACATACTTTTAACTAGCTAAAATCATCAATACAATAGTGGAAAACTTATCTAATATAAAATATCATTTGAAATTGATTTATGAAAATGTGAGAATTTTGAAAAAATAATTTTGCATATTTTTTTGAACTTTTTCTTGTTTTGAAAGAAGATCATGATCGAGTCTTTTTTTCTGACATTATATCATATTTTTAGTACAATCCTTGTAAATATGTGTAAAAAAAAATTTAGGTGTTCTTGTTCCAATTCTGATTGAACTGTGATTTAATTGAATCAAAAAAATTGCATACTCTTTTTGTTTTGACAACTAAAATGTTTGTGAAAATTAAATTAAACCCTTGTATATGTATAGTTTGTTATTCAAAAGTATTATAACTTATTCTATAAAAATAATATATTAATTTTAATTATTATCTAAATTATATATATTAACACATAATTGTGGTGAGAAGTGGGAAAGTATTCTTACACGATTAGAAACCGATGTCAGGTACAATTTTATGCAATGAATTTTTTTATGACCTTTGAAGTATTTATGTGTAGTCAATGAGATTGAAATGAAATTCAATGATTGGGATTGAAAATAGATCCATGCGTGATTTATAAGAATGATGAAATTGGTGTTGAATTTTTATATGACAATATTTATAGAAATATTTATAAATGATTAGTTTGATTGGTTCTTTTTGCATGAATTATATATGTTAATTTCTTTTCATTAGTTTATCCTCGTTTTTCTTGTTGTGTTGTGAACTGTGTGATGACTGTATATACATACCATTGTCGCAGGAGTTGGAGGGCTTTAGAATATAGTTTTGAACATTATATTATTAATAGTTGTACTTTTATAAGTTATAATCATGTAATAAAAATATTTTTTAAAAATCAAAATTTATATAAAAATCGATAAAACTTGTATTATGATACTTAGATTTTTATTTTTTTTGGAATGTTATGGTATGAAAATATTTAAATGCTAATAATATTAAGTTTTATGCATAAAATAAATTATACGGGATATGACACAGAAGAATGAGAGAATGAGTATAATTCACCTATCATATTAACTAAAAATTAGAAAACTTAAAAAATAAAACAAAGAAGGTAAGTCTGACTTATTAAAAACAAAAAAGGAAGAATATTCATTATAATTATTATTTACACTTAATAAAAATATTTTTAATGTATACTAAATCAAATAAAGTATGTTTTTAATTTTATTGATGTGGTATTTATATTTCACATGTTTAGCATGAATATAAATATTTCTTTATTTAGAATTAATAACTATTTTCTAAAATTTGGGTATTTTAATATATGTTAAAAAAATTATTAACGGTAAATATAATTAGCTTTAATAATGTTATTGATTTAACTGTGCTGTATTTTGATTTATAAAACCACACTATGTATTTATTAATATATTATTATTTTTTATTTTACGTTTATACACAATAAAAAATATTGTTATAAATTATAGAGTTTAACATTCATGTCTTTATATATATATATGAGATATCTTCTCTTGCATACATATAAACTTAACATAAAAAGTTAAGAAAACAGAGTTCTTCTTCAAAGAATAAACATGAAGATTAAAAGTTTGATGTTCTTTCAAATTTTTTGTATTGGTGTTCTCTTAACTTCAGGTAATAAACTTATATTAGTATGTTTTTTAGATGGAAGTTTTACTTTACTTATATTGACATGTTTTTTAGTTTGTAAATTTTATTTTTATTGTATTTTCATCCAAACATTTTATACACAAATATTTGTTATCGACTAAAGATAATAAATTTTTATATTATATAAATAAGAATAAATCACATTAAATAAATTTTATAAAAATAAATTAAATGTAAAATTTATTTTTTAACTTTTATAAAATGAAATATAATATTAATCACAAATAGGTTAAATTATTAGATATAAACTGATAAAAATTGAATTTTTTTTTTGGGATATAGCTCATAATTAGATTTTGCATGTATTTCAGGAGAAATTGGAGATTCACCACCACCTCCTGGAACTGTTTGCCAAGTAGGAGGAGGAATGTGTCCCAATCCCAACCCTATATTTTGTCACAAATTTTGTACTTTCTGGGGCTATTCAAGGGGTGGTTCTTGCATTCCATCTGGTAGTGAAAGATGTTGTTGTATATTAGATACTACTCATTTGTAATTCTTTTACAATCAATTTTTTCACTCTCTGTGTAAGGCTTTCCATAATGGAAATATCAATAAACTTTCTGAATTTAAACTACTCCTATCATTATACATCTATGATAAAAGTTTGATTTCATAAAACATATATTGTTAATATGATGAGACACTTTCCCATCTTTTATTATTTATAAACTGACCACAATAACTAATTTTTTTATATAATTTAATAAAAATACCAAATATATCACTTCAAACAATTTTACTGGAAAAATTATCTTTCAATAAATTATTGCTATGATAACATAAAATAATTAATTTGAAAATAAAATGAGAAAAAAAATGTGTATCAATCGATTATTATTTTTATATATAATTAGACTAGTTCTTTTAAATTTAAAATAAAAGTTTTTGAAATAATTTTTTTTTCAAGTTAAAATATTTATTTAATATGCATATCAAATTTATTTAATATGTAACACCCAAAGTATATTTCACCCTATGATATAAACTTACTTAAAAAGTAATAATTCCTTTTTCAATTAAACATAAACATAGAAAATTCATTTTTCATTTCAATATCGATATACAACAACCAAATTACTCATGGATGTATACATTAAGGACATTCAACAAGTAGAATTCAACTATTTTTTTTTTGAAGACTCGTATTAATTATACTCTACCAAAGACAAACATCTCATCTAATACTCAAGATTTAGATTTACAAGTGAATCTAAGAAAAAAATAACCACGATATATATATATATATATATATATATATATATATATTTTGATTAGAGGTTGATAGATACTAACACATGATATGAGTTCATTCAGGATTCTAATATGGAAGAATAAGAAGAGAGGGTGGGTATAATTCACCTATCATATTAACTAAAAATTAAAAAATAAAATAAAGAAGATAAGTCTGACTTTATTAAAAACACAAAAGGTGAACAACTTTTCATTATAATGATTATTTATATGTAATAAAATATTTTTAATGTATAATAAATCAAATAAAAAGTACAAGTTATTACAAGGTGGACTTTAAGCCCAACTCAACCCCATAAAACCAGCTCAATGGAGTGAGGTTTGCACCCACTTATATACTATGAAATGTCCTAATCTCTAGCCGATGTGGGATCTCCAACACAAGTTTTAATTAAAATATATTTCAAAATAAAAATATATTATATTTTTAAAATATTATGCAATAATGTTACTTATGACAATTATGTAATATAATTAATAAACATTGATAATTTAATTTTATTTGACATTTCAAAATATGTATGATGTATAATAGGTATAAATATTTAAAATTTAATGTACTTTTAAACAATATTATTTATTCCATTCACATATTACAACTGGTTTGAGAAAATCTTTAACTGTAGTTGATTGGAATGCATTTATGTTGAATTATGTATTTCTTTTAATGACACTAGTTTTTAGTGTATGATTCACTTTTTTTAGTAACAGTTTTAGTGTAAGACACTCATTTTGAGAAATTAATTTGCAGTAAGGTTTCTCTCTCTTAGTAGTAAATGGAATAGTTTTTCATATAAGAACTGGAGTATTTCTTAAATATTTTTATTTTTTTATTTTTTTATTGATAGAAAAAATTTAAAATTAATTTAAATATATTTTTTATTTTTAATATCTTTTAAGAAAAATTATAACAATACCACCAAATTATTTTAAAAGTATTAAAAAACTAAAACTATTTATTATAAGATGGATGGCCAAAATACCATTATCTTGATGCATTACTTTTTGTTGAATGGAGAGAGTTGAAGTAACTTTTAGAGTTTTTTTATTCAATTTATTTGCATTCAAACAACAATTTAACTTGTATATACAAATTGATTAAATTTATAAATGGTTTTTTTTTTATGTTGTTTTATTCTTTTAAAAGTATTTATAGATAAATTTATTTAAATATAGCCTCAATTATGGCATAATAAATATATTTACAAATGTTTTTATTTTCTAATTAATTGATTTCAACTGTAATTAATAATGTATAATCTCCTTATCATTTTGAAATTTTCTCTTTGGCTCAATTGAAGGTATGATCTTGGATTACTTTCCATTAAAAGCAAGTGATATGTCTTTGGTTGGATAGGTGATTTTTGTGAGGGTAAGTTGTATTAGTTTGAAAATTGAGAGCATTTCTGAATGTATAAGGGTTGAATCACCCCTAAATTGTTTCACATTTATTTATTTTTTCTTATTCATAAAATGATAATAATAATAATAATAATAAAAATAATGTATAATGTATTTTTTAATTTTATTAATGTGGTATTTATATTTTCATGTTTAGTATGAATATAAATATATTTTTTTTACAAATAATAAGTATTCTTTTAAATAAGGGTATTTTAATATATGTAAAAAAAATCATTAAAGATTATAAATAATTAGCTTTAATGTTATTGAATGTGATATAAAACCACGATATATATCTATTAAATACATTATTATTTTCTATTTTACGCTTTTGTTCAATAAATATCACCTCTATATATATCTTTACAATAAAATCATTAAGAAGATTAGAGTTTATATATATATATATATATATAATATATATATATAATATACATTTTTTTAAAGATTAAATAATTTAAAATACATTTTTATTACTTAGAAATTAATATAAAATAATTTAAATTATTTTTTTTTAAAGAGAAATTATAATAAAACTACCATATTATTTTAAAAGTTTTAGAAAAGCTCATATTATTTTAAAAGTTTTAGAAAAAACTAAAACTATTTTCCTGGTCAAAACATCATTATCTTGATGCATTACTTTTTGTTGAATTGAGAGAAACTCAGATTTTTTTATCAACCAAAATAAATAAATAAATATGAACATAATCTTTAAGAAAAATTCTAGCATCTATCAACTGTTAATACAAAGCAATGTAGTCTTTTACCAACATTAAAAAAAAAAAAACATAAAACTAAAGAACTTTTAACAACATTTAAAAAAAATGATCTATTCACACCAACTCACCATTAATTCTACACAGAAACTATTGGAGCAAGGTTATTCATATTGCCGTTTTCATAACTCAGTAAAGTCTAAAGATTCATTCTTCAAAAGGAAGAAGAGTTTTCCTAAGCTAATTTAAACTTGTTTAACTATGGTTTCAATTATCATATATTTATAAATGCTTTTATTTTCTAATTAATTACTTTAAAAAATAATTAATAATATATAATGTATTTTTTAATTTTATTAATGTGGTATTTATATTTTACCTGTTTAGTATGAATATAAATATTTCTTTATTTAGAACTAATAACTATTTTTTAAAATTTGGTATTTTAATATATGTTAAAGATTTCGTTAAGGGTCAATATAATTAGCTTTAATAATGTTATTAACTGTGATATATTTTTATTTATAAAACCACAGTATGTATTTATTAAATATTTACTATTTTCTATTTTATGTTTATGTACAATAAAAAATATTAAAAGAATGTCATAAATTATAGGATTTAACATCCATGTCTTTATATATATATATATATATATATATATATATATATATATATATATGATATCTTCTATCTTCTCTTGCATACACATAAGAGTTAAAAAAAGAAATAGTGGTCTTCTTCAAAGAATGAGCATGAAGATAAAAATTTGATGTTTTTTCAAATTCTTTGCTTTACTCTTCTCTTAACTTCAGGTAATAAACTTATATTAGCATGTTTTTTAGTTGTAAAAATTATTTTGTTGTATATTCATTTAAATTATCGACTCAATTCCTCATATATCATTATTTACACTTTTATTTTCTCATCTAACACTCTTTTGTTTTTATTTCTCTATTTAACACCATTTTGTTTTCATTTCCCTATCTAGCATCATTTCAAAAGTAAAAAAAAAATAATAAAAAATATAATTTTAATTTTGAATGCATTGAAAAAATAAATATTTTTAATGTTTAAAATAGTTATTAATGAGTAAAGAAATGAGTTTTTACAAAATAAAAATAAAAAAGTAATAAATTAAAAATGTTTAGTTTAAATTTTTGTTAAGAATGAAGAAAATAAAAAAATTAAATCCTACAACAACATAAAAATTGAATGTATAAACATAAATTAGTATTTATTTTTATTATTATTGATGATGTAATCATGTTAATTTCAAGTAAAAAATAGATGACATAATTATAAAAAAAATCAAAGTCAATTAGTATTAATTAGTATTGGACACACAAATAATATTGAAAAGTATTGGCCTGCATACACGGGTCAAATACTATGCCCATGAAAAAAACCTTAAGGGGGAGGTCTAAGTCAAGTCGAATAAGGACTGATATGAACATAAGAGAACAACAAGATCGAACAAAAAAATGTTCATCTTTTCAAACACCAGGACACAAAAAATAACGTGTCCCAACATTATTGGATCGTCCACTTATCGATATTACTTATGTTTCATTTCGCACAAACTATTTAATATACTATTGAAAAAAATATTAAATGAATGATCATCTCTCATTTATTTTTCATTTTATGTTCAACATATACTTATTTAATATGGTCTTATATCTCTTATCTCTATCTGGTTTTGATTTTGATTTTGATTTCTTTTTATATCTTTATCTTATTTTGTTTTGCCTTTATTTTATATCTTTTATGTTTTTAGCTATTATTATTTTTTTCTGTCATTCTTTATTTTTTTCTATTTTTATTGTTGTTGATTTTATTTTCTATATTTATTTGTTTTTGTATTTTCTTTTCTTTTCATTTTTAAGCATTAAGTGTAGCATTTGCATTAGTGTTTTTTTTAGGATTTTGCACTTAGGTAGACACTTCAATATTACATGTGTCCACTACTAATTAATACTAATTGACTTTTTTTTTTTTAATAATTATGTCCTATATTTTTTACTTGAAATTAACATGATTACATAATCAATAATAATAAAAATAAATATTAATTTTTGTTTATAGATTCAACTTTTATGTTGTTGTAGAGTTTAACTTTTTATTTTCTTCATTCTTAAAAAAATTAAACTAAACAATTTTAATTAATTGTTTTTTTATTTTTATTTTGTAAAAACTTATTTCTTTACTCATTAATTATATTTCTAACTATTTTAAACATTAAAAATATTTATTTTTTTAATGCATTTAAAATTAAAATTAAAAAAAAAATTGCTTTTGAAATGGTGCAAGATAGGGAAATAAAACCAAAAGGGTGTTAGATAGAAAAATATAAACAAAATGATGTTAGATGGAGAAATAAAAGTGTAAATAGTATTATATGAGAAATTGAGTCCTAAATAATCTTATATTGATTAGAGATAATGATCTTTTATATTATATAAATAGGTGAAAATCTCACATAAGATTAAATTAGATTTAAAGTTCACTTTTTAATAAAATGAGATATGATAATAACCACAAACAAGTTAAATTGTAAGATATGAATTGATAAAAATGGAAAAAGTTTGCTTTGGACATAATTTATAATTAGTTTTTTCATAAATTTCAGGAGAAAATGGATATTCGCCAACACCTCTAGGAAGAATTTGCCAAATAGGAGGACATACATGTCCCAACCTTCAAATTTGTCAAAACTTTTGTCATTATTATGGCTATAAAAAGGGTGGTTCTTGCATTCCTCCCGATGGTGAAAGGTGTTGTTGTAAATTAGATAATCCTCCGTAATTCTATTACAACCAAATTTTCATGTAACACAACTTTCTTTAGTGAAAACATCAATAAACTTCCTCATTTTAAACTACTCCTATCATTATATTAAACTACGATAAAAGTTTGATTTCATAAAATACATATATTGTTAATATTGTGACACTTTCCATCTTTTATTATTTATAAACTGACCACAATAATTAATGTTTTTTCTATATAATTTAATAAAACACCAAATATATAATTTCAAACAATTTTACTGGAAAAATTATCTTTCAATAAATTATTGTTATGAAAACAGAAAATAATTAAGAAAAAAAAATTGTATCAATCAATTAATTTTTCTATATAATTAAATATTAGTTCTTTTAAATTTAAAATAAATGATTTTGAAATAACTTTTTTTTATTGGCTTAAATTATTTATTTAATATGTAACACCCAAAAATATATTTTACCCTATGATATAAACTTACTAATATATTGTAGAAAGAAACAATTAGATTAATCTTTCATAAATAATTCACTTTCTTTTTCAATTAAACATAAACATATAAAATCCATTTTTCATTTTAATACCAATATACAACCACCAGATTACTCATGGATCTATACATTAAAAACATTCAATAATCAGAATTCAATTAACGTCTATTTAAAGATAAACCTAGTATAATTTTTTATTTCAAAAAAAATTCAGTTAAGCATGGGAGTCACTCCAAAACCTAGGGACCTATAACAAGTTATTCAAACATTAACAAATTTTAGTATGAACTTAATAAAGTTAAGAGAAATACTTTTTTCAACTAATCCCACCAAAACTGATAACAAAACTTTAAGAAAAATGAGAGGAAAAAAAGAAAGAATCTTTAAAATAAACAAAAACTTACTTTGATGAGATTTTTGAAAAAAATAGGTATGAAGAGGGAAAAGTAGAGAGAAATAATAAAAGAAAGGGTATGTGTTGTGTTTTTTTTTTTCTCTACCCTATATTATCTAATTTTGTTTGCTTGATTGTATTAATTAACCAAACTTTGTTTTATAATTTATAATATATATATATATATATTTATATTGATTAGAGGTTGATAAATAGTAACACATGATATGAGTTCATTTAGGATTGTAATATAGAAGAATAAGAAGAGGTGGGTATAATTAACCTATCATATTAACTAAAAAAAAATAAAAAAATAAGGAAGATAAGTATGACTTTATTAAAAACACAAAAGGTGAAATTTTTTTCATTATAATAATTATTTATATTTAATAAAATATTTTTAATTGTATACTAAATCAAATAAAAGTATAAGTTTTAATTAAAATATATTTCAAAGTAAAAAATATATTATATTTTTGAAATATTATGGAATAATGTTACTTATGATAATTATGTAATATAATTAATAAACATTGATAATTTTATTTTATTTGACATTTCAAAATATATATATATATATATATATATGATATTCCGAAATATATATGATGTATAATAGGTATAAATATTTAAGATTTAATGAAATTTTAAACAATATTATTTATTTTACTCACATATTACAACTTGTTTGAGAAAATCTTTAATTGTAGTTTACTCGAATGCATTTATGTTGCGTTATGTATTTCTTTTAATTATACTAGTTTTTAGTGTATGATTCAGTTTTTTTAGTAACAGTTTTAGTGCAACCGTCACTCATTTTGAGGAATTAAATTGCAGTAAGGTTCTCTGTTAATAATAAATGGGATAGTTTTTCATATAAGAACTAGTGTATTTCTTAAAAAAAAAAAATTTTTTTTTTTTTTATTGATAGAAAAAATTTAAAATTAATTTAAATATATTTTTTTATTTTTTAATATCTTTTAAGAAAAATTATAACAAAACCACCAAATTATTTTAAAAGTATTAAAAAACTAAAACTATTTTTCATTATGAGATGGATGACCAAAATACCATTATCTTGATGAATTACTTTTTGTTGAATTGAAAGTTGAATTGAGAGAGTTGAAGTAACTTTTAGAGTTTTTTTATTCAATTTATTTGCATTCAAACAACAATTTAACTTATATATACAAATTGATTAAATTTATAAATGGTTTCATTTCTTTTTTTTATGTTATTTTATTATTTTAAAAGTATTTATAGATAAAGTTATTTAAATATGGCTTCAATTATTACTTAATAAATATATTTACAAATGCTTTTATTTTCTAATTAATTAATTTCACAACAATTAATAATGTATAATGTCATGATCATTTTGAAATTTTCTCTTTGGCTCAGTTGAAGGTATGATATTGGATTACTTCCAAAATTTCTTAAGTTTGTTTTTCCTTTTTAAATTAATGTCTTGATAATTTGATTAGCATTTTTTCAATTAAAAGCAAGTGATATGTCTTTAGTTGGATAGGTGTTTTGTTGTTTTGTTGTTGTGAGGGTACACTGTATTAGTTTGAAATTTGAGGGCATGTTGCTCTGGATGTATAAAGGTTAAATCATCCTAAAGTGGTTCACATTTATTTATTTTTTCTTATCGATAAAATAATAATAATAATAATAATGTATAATGTTTTTTTTAATTTTATTAATGTGGTATTTATATTTACATGTTTAGTATGAATATAAATATTCCCTTCTTTACAATTAATTCCCTTTTTTACAATTAATAAGTATTTTTTTAAATATGGGTATTTTAATATATGTAAAAAAAATCATTAAAGATCATAAATAATTAGCTTTAATGTTATTAAATGTGATATAAAACCACAATATATATCTATTAAATACATTATTATTTTCTATTTTATGTTTTTGTTCAATAAATATCATTTCTCTCTCTCTCTATATATATATATATATCATTAAATAGTAAGAAAATTAGAGACAAAAAATAATTAGTCACTAAAAATTAGTTGTATCTAAAGTGATTTATTTTATTAAAAAAAAGTATAAGATGGTTTCTAAATTGGTATATAAATTAACTATCAAGGTTTTAACTATTAATATTTTAAATTCTAAATTAGTTTTTAAAAGACTAATAGATACTAATTTAAAATACAAAGTAGTAAGTAAGTAAAACTTTGGTAACTAATAGTTAGATACCAATTTAGAAATGATTTTATAAATTTTTATTAATAATAGAAATGACTTTAAATATCATTAATTTTTTTAATTTATAGAATAGTCTCTAGTTTAGTTAAATAGTAACCAATTATTTTGATCTCTAAACTTAGTTTATATTTAATGATTTTATTGTACTATATATACATGTGTGTGTTCTATTTTCTTGCATACATATAAACGTAGAAAACTAAAAAGAAATGCAGGCCTTTTTCACAAAAATGAGTATGAAGATCAAAACTTTGATGTTTTTTTTCCAAATTCTTTGCATTGCTCTTCTCTTGACTCTAGGTAATAAACTTATATCTGTTTGTATAACATGTTTTTTAGTTTAAAGTACTTATATCTGTTTGTTTAACATGTTTTTTAGTTTAAAGTTTTATTTTTGTTGTATTTTCATCCTAACACTTTATATTGAATATGTTAGAGATAACATATATTTTTTTAGTATAGTTTATATAATTAAGCGAAAATATCAGAGTATGAAAAGTTTAATAATATTAAATTAAAATTAATTTTTACTTCTTAATAAATAAAATTAAATATAATATTAACCATAATAAGTTAAATTGTTAGATATGAGTTGATAAAAATCAAAAAAATTCTTTGAATATAATTTGTAATTAGGTTTTGTAAAAATTTCAGGAGAAAGCGATTATCCACCAACACCTCCTGGAACCGTTTGTCAGGTAGGAGGAGGAAGATGTCCCGACCTTAAAAGTTGTCAAAACTTTTGTACATTCTTTGGTCATTCACAGGGTGGTTATTGCATTCCTCCTGATGGTCAAAGATGTTGTTGCACATTAGATAATCCACATTTGTAATACTTTTTTACAGTCACTTTATTTTGACCGTGTAAGACAAATTTTGATATAAAATAAAGTAAAAACATTAATAATTTTTCTTAATTTAAACCACTCGATCCTATCGTTATACATCTCTAATAAGTTTTTATTTTATAAAATACATAAATTGTTAATACAATCAGACACTTTTCCATCTTTTATTATTTATAAATTGACCATAATAATTAATGACATTTTATATAATCTAATAAAAACACACTAAAAAAATCATTAAATAATAATTAATTTTAGATAAAAAATAATATTTAATTTGATGATTAATTATTTTTTATTTTTAAAATTAATCTATATTTAACGATTTTTCGATAACATCGAATATATTATTTCAAAGAGTTTTACTGGAAATTTTATCTTTCAATAAGCAGTTATACACCAACACCTACTGGAACTGTTTGCCAAGTAGGAGGAGGAATATGTCCCAACTCTGAAAGGTATCAAAAATATTGTAAATTCTTTGCAAAAAAAATGGTTATTTTTGTATTCTTCCTAATGGTGAAAGGTTTTACTCTACCAAATAAAAAGTGCTCCTTCTATTTAATTCTTTTATAATAACATTTTTCATGTAAGGAGAGTGTGGAAAGGTTAATAAACTCTCTCTATTTCTATCATTATATATCTCTAACAAAGGTTTATCTCTTTTTTTTTTCTTATATCTTGATTTTCTTGATAAAGGATGAAAAAATAACTATAAATGACAAATAATATAATATAAGGAGAATATATTGGAAAAGGATGTTACAGTAAAACACCACTCTTTTATTAGTAATGGATTTTGCATTGACTTAGTCCATCAAAATGTAATTTAATATACTAAAGTCACTAACAACCCCTTTTAACAATATAAAAAGCAATAAACTTCATCTGAATAATTATTTTAATAAGTTAAAACATACCTTTAACTAACTAAAATCATCATAAAATAGTGGAAAACTTGTACAATATAAAATATCATTTGAAATTGATTTATGAAAATGTAAGTTTTCCCCTTACTCCTTCAGTTTTCAAATAATTCAAATCTGAGTTGGAATGAAGAATATATATTCTCCACTTGAAGGGGTGTTAATATTATTAGTATTGGGCCTTAGTCTTTTCTGTTTTTTATTCTTTTTACACCTTTGCTTATGTATTGGGTTGCGTTTTGGTAGGCCCATTTCTTTTATCTTCTTTGATTAGCTTTTGGCGGTTTCTTCCTGCACCCCTACATTATTCTTCCTGCACCCCCACAAAGTTACGCAAAGACAAAACTATCTCTATATAAACTGTACATTTATTTTTTTTGTATTCTGGATTATGAAATCTGGTAAATTTTCGGATTGGCGCATCCAGTATTCTCCTGGATTGATGCTTCCGATAGTACATGAATGATAGTGTTAATCCAAAATAAAAAATGCAAAACATCCATAATTGAAAAAATCATTCCGGATCCGCCAATCCATAATTCAAAATATGCATTCCGGATTCAGAAATCCATAATTGAAAAAAATCATTCCAAATCCATCAATCCATAATAAAAATTAGGTTTCCAGATTCAACAATTTGGAAATCAATAATTTATGCAAACTTTGCTTCTGGAACACCCCCTCATCCGGAATGCAACATGATTCACTTCCGGATTGATGAATTCGTAGCACACTCCCAGATCCCAAAATTGTGGAGATCAATTTCGAAATTTAAAATATTTTGGGGGTGCAGGAAGAAACTGCCTTAGCTTTTCTGTGTATGAGTACAGTGACAATTTTTTCAATTCCAATGAAATAAGTTTTCTTCGT
Source organism: Phaseolus vulgaris (assembly GCF_051622355.1). Lineage (NCBI taxonomy): Eukaryota > Viridiplantae > Streptophyta > Magnoliopsida > Fabales > Fabaceae > Phaseolus > Phaseolus vulgaris. The sequence continues at coordinate 2,140,534 of NC_143504.1, forward strand.
TTTTCCATTTCAAGGTTTTCTTCTTATTTATATATATATATATATATATATATATATTTATTTATGCATAATTCCATCGTAAATCTATAGTATAAGAAAATAGTTCAAAGAGAATAAGTATAATTTGTCATGAATATAGTTATGTTGTATGATAATAACTCACCCTTGTTGTATGATTGTAAGATTTCATGTTGTAATTGCATTACTTATATGATGGAAAAAAAAAAAAAACCTTTGTAGGTTACTTAGATAAATCTCGATAAATCTAAAAGTTTGGTTTATTAAGTTAATTTATTTATTTTTATGTTTACATTTTGAAAATCATAATTATACTTTAACATTGTATGTAAATATTTAAATGCTAATAATTTTAAGTTTTATGCATAAAATAAACTACACGGGATGTGCACAGAAGAATAAGAATCGAGTGGGTATAATTCACCTCATATTAACTAAAAAATAGAAAAATAAAATAAAATAAGGAAGGTAACTCTGACTTTATTAAAAACACAAAAGGTGAAGACTATTCATTATAATGATTATTTATATTTAATAAAATATTTTTAGTGTATACTAAATCAAATAAAAAGTATAAGTTTTAATAAAAATATATTTCAAAATCAATAAATATATTATATTTTAAAGTATTATGCAATAATGTACTTATGACAATTATGTAATATAATTAATAAACATTGATAATTTAATTTGGTTTGCCATTTCAAAATATATACGATGTATAATAGGTATAAATATTTAAAATTTAATGTAGTTTTAAACAATATTGTTTATTTTATTCACATATGACAACTGGTCTGAAAATCTTTAATTGTAGTTTGTTGGAATGCATTTATGTTTGATTTATCATTTTTTTATGACAGTAATTTTCCTAGTGTATGGTTTAGCTTTTTTAGTTCCTGATAATACTTTTTTATCGATAAAATTAATGTAAAAATAATTTAAATACATATTTTAAAAAATATTTTTTTTAAGGACAAATTATTTTAAAAGTGTTAAAAAACTAAAACTATTTTTTTGTTATGAGGTAGATGGCCAAAATATTATCTTGATGCATTATTGTTGAATTGAGAGAATTGAAGTAACTTTTAGAGTTTTTTTATTCAATTTATTTGCACTCAAACAACAATTTAATATATATATATATAAATTGATTAAATTTATAAATGATTTCAGTTCATTTTTTTATTTTGTTTTATTTTTAAAAAAAAGTACTTATACAAAAGCTTATTTAAATATGATCTAAATTGCTACCTAATACATATGTTTATAAGTGCTTTTATTAATTAATTATTTTCAACAATAATTAATAATAATACATATAATAAAAGATCATATATAAATTAGCTTTAATAATGTTATTAAATGTGATGCACAATAAAAATTTATTCAATAAAAAAAATATTATAGAGTATAAGATTTTATCAAGAAAATAATAATTATCTAATTATACAAAATTATTGTATGCAATATTGTAAGATATTGTACCCAATTATATTGTACCCAATTAGTAAGTGGGTCCCTAACTAATGATATTGTAATTTGGAGAGATAAAATCTCCATACACTTTATATACACAAGAATAAAAACATATTCTTTTTTCTTTCCATATTCTTACATACAATTTCCTTATAGGGTTAGCATCAATCTTGTGTGTACTATATATATTTATATTCTCTTCTCTTACATACATATAAACGTAGAAAGCTAAAATAAACTCAACCCTTCTTCAAAGAATGAATATAATGAAGATCAAAACTTTTATGTTGTTCTTTCCAATTCTTTGCATTGCTCTTCTCTTGACTCCAGGTAACTTATATATGTTTGTTTAGCATTTTTTTAGTTGCAAGTTTTATTTTTGTTGTATTTTCATCATAACACTTTATATTGAATATATTGAAGATGCATGGATATTTTCTAGTACAGTATATATAAAGTAGGAGAAAATGAACCAATTTTATAATATTAAAATAAAATTAAAGTTTATTTCTTAATAAAATAAAATGGGATATAATATTAATTACAATAAATAAAATTATATATATATATATGAGTTGATAAAATTAAAAAAATTGTTTTTTTTATATAATTTGTAATTAGGTTTTACATTAATTTCAGGAAAAAGCGAATATTCATCAAAATCTTCAAGAACAGTTTGCGTAGGAGGAGGAACATGTCCCGATCTAAAATGGTGTCAAAATTTTTGTAAATTTTTTGGTTATTCGAATAGTTTGTGCTTTTCTTCTCCTAGTAAAAAGTGTTGTTGCAATATGGTGGCTCCTTTGTAATAGTTTTAGAATAACTTTTTTCATGTGAGATAACTTTTCACATAAAAAAAAGTTAAAACATCAATAAATTTTATTAATTTAAACTACTCATATCGCTATACATCTCTAATAAAGTTTGATTTCATAAAATACATAAATTGTTAATATAATTAGACATTTTTCCATCTTTTATTATTTTAAATTTACCACAATAATTTATTTTACTCTATATAATTTAATAAAAACACCAAAATATAATTTCAATCATTTTACTGAAAATTTTATCTTTCAATGAGTTTATTGTTATGACTATAGAAAATAATTAATTTGAAGATAAAGTAAGAAAAAAATAGTAATTTATAATAGGAACAAACAAGTGAAAGAGTAATTTATTGAAATAATTCTGTAACATAAAAATATATTTTAAAACAAACAATTAGATCAATTATTTATAAATAATTTAATTTATTTTTCAATTAAACATAAATATACAAAATTAGATTATTTAACATGTATTCTCATAGAAACTGCAATTAAAAAGATACTTACAAGATTTTTAAACTTTAGTATTAAACTCAGATTCAAACTAACACAATGAACTTATCAATTACTTTCCAAATTCATAAATTTCAAACAAATTTTATGAATTAAAATTTATTTCACACAACAAAACAAAAGAAATTTGGAACTTGTGACTATGTGAACTGATTTGGAACTTGTGACTATGTGAACTTCATGATTTTTTTTAATTTAAACTTCTACTAAAAGACAAAACTAGTATAATTTCTTATTTCAAGAAAATTTCATTTAGATAGTGGAGTCACTCTAAAATCTAGAAACTTATAGTAAATTTTCTAAATATTAACAAATTTTAGTATGAGCATAATCAATTTGAGATGAAATTTTTTCTCATCTAACTCCACCAAAATCAGTGACAAAATAATAAGATAATGAATCAGTGACAAAATAATAAGAAAAATGATAGGAAAAAGAAGAAGAAATATTTAAAATAAAGAGAAAGTTACTTAAATCTAATCTTGAAATAAATGAGATATAGAGAGAGAAAAAGAGGAAGTGTTGTGTTTTTTTTTCTCTCAGGTTACTAACTATGTTATCTTCTTCTTTTTTGTTTAATGTATTAATTGTATTTTTTTTTTCATCTTTTGAACCCAACTTTATTTTTCAATTATTAATGAGCTTGATATAATATATATATATATATATATATGAATTAGAGGTTGTTATATAATTTAATAATATTATTGAACGTGATTTATTTTGAATTTAAAAACAATTGTGTATATATATTTATTTATTTTTATTGTTAATAAAAACATGCAGATAAGCCTGGAAAGGTAAAGAAAAAAACTCATCTTAAAAACAATGAGTATGAAGATAAAAACTTTCATATTATTCTAAATTAATTGTATTGCTTTCTGATTAACTTCAGCTAATAAATTTATATCTATTTTATAATATGTTTTTCAATTCTAAGATTATCTTTCTTATATTTTCGTCCTAATACTTTCTATTTGTGTTCAATAAAATGAAATATAATACTAACCACTTATGTTAAATTATTTTTAAATATTGAAACTAAAGATACATGTGTACAAGTTATAAGACAAAATATTAATATAATATTGCACTTAGATGAATAATTTGTATACACATGAAATAAAGTGAGTATTGATTAAACCAATTGACGCATACTTTACTGGTGAGTTTCACTTGAATTAGATTGACGCATGTTCAATCTGGTTTACCTCTGTTAGAGGATTTAGAAAAGATTAATCTTTAGAAAACCTACGAATAATTCAATAGTGGAGGAACTTGGGATCAATCGCTTTTTATTTGTTGTTTTAATTCTTTATATTTTATGCACAACAATCTCAACCTTCTTTTTACCTTTATTGTTATTGTTAACTTTTATGGCTTGCATATAGATTCTAAACATCAATCTACTAATTTCACTATTGGATTCCTTGGGAGACGACTTGGGGTCATCTAGCCATAATTAAACTATCATCTCTATAGTGTTAAACAAGTTTATATTGGAATCATATTTAATATTTAATTTGTCTGTTAAACGACAACTATCATTCTTATAACTACCCCTATGACCTATTCTTCTAGACTTTCCAATAATGAAGGAATTAAACTCAATGCAGAAGAAGCTTCGACATTTCACAAACTCATAGGGTTGATATATCTCAGAAACACAAGACCTAACATTGTCTTCAATGTTAACAATCTTAGTTAACTTGTTTCTGCACCCACCAAGAACCATCGACAAGTTGCTCTTCAAATTTTAAGATATTTTAAAAGTAATCACGAACATGGTATTTTTCTCTATAGTAATAGTACCATTCATTTAAAAGTTTATAGTGACTCCGACTATGCCACTTATCCTAACTCAAGGAAATTTATAACTATTTTTTTGGTGGATCTCTTATCTCGTGGAAATCCAAAAAGCAACAAATCATCTCCAAAATCTCTAGTCTGAGAATAAAGTTCTTGCAGCGACCAGCTATGAACTTTAATGGTTAACCTTTATTCTTCAAGATTTGTGTATCCCTTTCATGACACCTACAATATACTATATACTGTGACAATCAATTTGTCATCCACATTGCCTCCAACCAAGTCTTTCCTGACAGGACAAAGCACGTCGAAATTGATTGCAACATTGACAAAGAAAACCTCAATGTCATCTCCTCAAATTTCCAGTATCATGTGCTATGCAAACTACAGACATATTCACAATCCTTGAGTTTTCAAAGATTCCAAAATTCAAGTTGGAAATGAAGAATATATATTTCCAGCTTGAAGGGGTGTTAGTATTATTAGTATTGGGCCTTAGTCTTTTTCTGTTTTTTCTTTTCACATCTTTGCTTTTATATTGGGTCGCGTCTCACTAGGCCCATTTCTTTTATCTGCTTTGATTATCTTTTCTGTGTATGAGTACAATAAAAATTTAAATTTATGCATAATTTCATCATAGATCTATAGTATATGAAAATAGTTTAAAGAGAATGAGTATAATTTGTGACGAATATAATTACGTTTTGTGTTAAATAACTCATCCTTGTTGTATGATTGTAGGATTTCATGTTGTAATTGCATTACTTATATGATGGGAAAAAAACCTTTGTAGGTTACTTAGATACTTAGATAAATCTCGATAAATATAAAAGTTTGGTTTATTAAGTTAATTTATTTTCTAATGTTTACATTATGTAAATCATAATTATACTTTCACATTGTATGTAAATATTTAAATGCTAATAATTTAAAGTTTTATGCATAAAATAAATTATACGGGATGTGACATATTAACTAAAATTAGAAGAAGAAAATTTAAATAAGATAAGTCTGACTTTATTAAAAACACAAAAGGTGAAGAAGACTATTCATTGTGATTATTTAAAATATTTTTAGTGTGTACTAAATCAAATAAAAAGTATAAGTTTTAATAAAATATGTTTCAAAATCAACAAATATATTATATTTTAAAGTGTTATGCAACAATGTTACTTATGACAATTATGTAATATAATTAATAAATATTGATTCAATTTTATTTGACATTTCAAAATATATATGATGCATAATAAATATAAATATTTAAAAATTAATGTACTTTTTAAACAATATTATTTATTTTACTCACATATTACAACTGGTCTGAAAATCTTTACTTGTAGTCTGTTGGAATTATCATTTTTTTTATGACAGTAATTTTCCTAGTGTATGGTTCAGTTTTTTTAGTTTCAAATTTTGTCGGATTGTCACTATCTATTTATTTAATTATTTTTATCGATAAAAAAATTTAAAAATGAATGATAAAAATAATTTAAATACACATTTTTTAAAAAAATTGTATATCTTTTTAAAGATAAATTATAACAAAATCACCAAATTATCTTAAAAGGGTTAAAAAACTAAAACTATTTTTCATTATGAATGGACGGCCGAAATACCATTATCTTGATGCATTAGAGAATTGAGAAAATTGAAGTAACTTTTAGAGTATATTTATTCAATTTATTTGCACTCAAACAACAAGTTAAATTATATATATAAATTGATTAAATTTATAAATGATTTCATTTCATTTTTTATTTTTTAAAAGTATTTATACAAAAACTTATTTAAATATGGTCTCAATTACTACATAATACATTTATTATTAATTAGTTTCAAAAATAATTAATAATACATAATGAAAGATCATATATAAACTAGTTCTATTATTAAATGTGATGTAATTTTATTTATAAAACCACAATATATATTTATTAAATAAATTATTATTTTTCTATTTTAAGTTTATGTACAATAAAAAAATTATTTAATAAAAAAGAACATCATAAAGTATAGGGTTTAACATCCATATTTTGTGTACTATATATATATATCCGTGTCCTCTTCTCTTGAATACATAAAACGTAGAAAGCTAAAAAAAACTCAGGCATTCTTTAAAGAATAAATATGATAAAGAACAAAACTTTGATGTTGTTCTTTCAAATTTTTTGCATTGTTATTCTCTTCACTCCAGGTAACTTATATATATATTTTGTTTAGTATGTTTCTTAGTTGAAGTTTTATTTTTGTTGTATTTTTATCTTAACACTTTATATTGAATATGTTGAAGATGCATGAAATTTTTTTAGTACTTTATATATAAGTAGGAGAAAATGAATCAATTTTATACTATTAAATTAAAATTAAAGTTCATTTCTTAATAAAATAAAAAGAGATATAATATTAATCACAATAAATTAAATTGTTAGATATGAGTTGATAAAAAAAAAAATTTAATATAATTTCTAATTAAGTTTTACATATATTTCAGGAGAAAGCAAATATTCATCAAAAGTTCCTGAAACAGTTTGTCTAATAGGAAGCGGAGGATGTCCTGACCTCGAAAGATGTCAAAAGTGTTGCTGCCCTTATATCCCTCATTTGTAATACTTTTACAATATTTTTTTTCATGCATGACCACTTTCGACATAAAAAAAAAAATGGAAACATCAATAAATTTTCTTAATTTAACGTTTTACATCTCTAATAAAGTTTTGATTTCATAAAATACATAAATTGTTAATATAATTAGACACTTTTTCATCTTCTACTATTTATAAATTGACCACAATAAAAAAAAAATTATATAATTTAATAAAAATACAAAATATATAACTTCAAGAAAATTTACTGAAAATTTAATCTTTCAATAAATTATTGTTATGAATACAGAAAACAATTAATTTGAAAGTAAAGTAAGAAAAAAAATGTGCATCAATAAATTAGTTTTTTATATAATTAAAGATCAGTTCTTTTAAATTTAAAATAATTGATTTTGAACTAAATATTTTTTAAATTATTTATTTAATATGCATATTATATTTATTTAACATGTAACATCCCAAAAATATCCTTCCCACATATCCTATAGTAATTTAAATATAAACTTAAACATACATATTATATGTGTAACGGCACTTTTTTTTTTATAAAAAGCAGAAACATTGTGCCCACTATCACTTTCTTCTTTATTCTTCCAAACCACTCTCTCTCTCTCTCCAATTCTCTTCTCTCCCTCTCTCTTAATTTCTCTCCCAATCTTCATCTATTTTAGAATCTGATCATACCACGCTGTAGCAGAGGAGTTAAGGAACATTTCTACCCGATCAGATTTTCAAACAGAGTAAGTTCATTTTTACTCTAAATATCCTTTGTTATCTGTTTTTCCTTAGGATTTAGTCATCAATCTTTGTGGGGTCAGTTGAGAAGTTTAATCCTCTCAACTTATTCTATTATATACTGAAATTTTGTTCTGTTTGGATAATTTGCATTAGGCCCGTAAACCTTGAAGCTTATCCAAACGGTGGGGAATAAAATTCTAAAAGTTGCTTGGAAAGCAAGCAATTGAGGTAAGGGAAGCTAAATTTAATTTTTAATAGCACCCTAGGATAGAAGATCTGAATGCGGAAGGGACGTGGTCCCAATATTGAATTTCTCTTACAGGGGTGTTATTTGTTTATATATTGTGTGTTTGTTATAATATTGTATGACGAAATGGTATGAAATTGAATTCATACATTTGGGATAATGTATGGACTGATGTTTGTTGTGTATTAAGTATTGATGTTGGGATAATGTATGGAGTGATGCTTGTTGTGTATTAAGTATTGATGCCTATGTGGTAACAGAGATCTCCGAGCTTCACTGATGATCTAAGTCACATAGACTAAGATATCAGGTGGTGAGAAGCTGATGGGGGAGTTCATGCACACCGTGACATATGAGATGCACGGCTTGGGTTGTATTGAACTTACCCTGATCCTTTCTGTTGGATTCGCTGGTAATCTTTGGATCAGATGTTAGTCTCTGGTAGGACTTACTTAATACGGGTCTTCCGGAAGACGTTGTTTGTTGAATATTCTGGATGTGTAGATCCATGTGAGATCTATGTGATTGTTTTAATGTTGGGATTTGAAGAAGATTGTGTAATTTGAGAAATTGATCATGTAACTTGGTTTTCTCTTTGGATTTAAGTGTGTATATTATAAAATTCTATTTTCAGTAGCTTAGCTTACCCTTGCTTTTCTTGCTGTGTTTGAACTGCGATGATTGTACTACGTACACGAGCAGATGACCATACAGGTGCAGGAAAGCCTTAGAGGTTACAGAGTTTTATTTTGAGCTGTGGATATGTAAATATTTGTATTTCTATAAATCCTAATCATGTATTAGGAATGTTTTGAAAAACTCCAAGTTTGTATAGAAACTGGTAGAACTTTTATTGTAATAGTTATATGTAAATTATGGGGTGTTACATTTAATGGTATCAGAGCGGTTCATCCTTAGGATAACCTGAGGGTAGTGGGTTTATTTTGTTTCTTCTACGTGTAGATTTTTGGTTACGTCTAGCCTCAAGACTTAGTTAAAAGTTTCTAATAAGATGTTTGACAAAGTTGTTTTTCTTGAAATCTTGTAGTGTTCGAGTCAAGTTAATTGTTATGAATAAAGATGAAAGTATTAAGAATGAAAAGAATCTTGATAGAGTGGTGAGGGTGCACACTCATGACTAGATCAAGATTATTTTCTATCTTAATTCTAAGTAGCTAGAGTACATTTTAGGGATAAGTTTTGATTGGTTTTTTACTTGTTTCGTATGATTATTTCTTTGAAGTTAATTTGTCTTAAAGATGTAGTTGAAAACTTTTAGTAATTTCTAATCCAATTCTTTATGTGCTTAGTAGATGGCACGTAGACCACCTACTCCTCCTCCACCAGTAGATATGCCCAACTTAGCTCGGGCAATAGAGATGATGGCAACAGCCTTGCAACAACAGAGTGCTACTATGGCACAACAGCATCAGGCCGCCCTTCATCAATTAGAAACAGCTAGATTAGCAGCAGAAGCATCTCAGCTTCATCAACAACCCCATACCTTTAGTCTGGAGGATTTTCTGAGACACAATCCACCCAAATTTAATGGCAAGGTAAATCCAGATGGAGCAGACCAGTGGGTGAGAGACATAGAAAGAATCTTTGAAGCTACTCAATGCCCGGAAGAGAGAAAGTTATCCTATGCCATTTATGTACTAACTGAAGAAGCTGAATTCTGGTGGATAGGCATGAAGCAAATGATGGAAGACAAAGGAGAAGATGCCACTTGGGAGAACTTCAAAGTAAGATTCCTGGAGGAGTATTTTCCTGATAGTGTTAGGTATGCAAAAGAAATTGAATTCATGCAGCTGGAACAAGGAAATCTTTCAGTCACTGAATATGCTACTAGGTTCAAACACCTAGCTAGATTCTACACCCAGACCATGACTGAGGCTTGGAGATGTAGAAAATTTGAGTTTGGGTTGAAGCAAGAGCTTAAAGAAGTGGTGATTCCTATGTCCATTAGAGATTTTCCTGCTCTAGTGGAGAAAGCAAAACTAGTGGAGAGTTTGAAGAATAGTAGCAGACTTGCTAAGCCTCAAGTGGGAGGACCTTCTAAAAGCTTACCTAAATATGAAGATAGAAAGAAACCTTATTTCAGACCTCAATCTTATAGCAGTGGAAGACTCAGTTCTCAATCACCACCTAGTTTCAGATGTTTTCGATGCGGTGGGCCACATGTTGTTAGAGTTTGCCCTCATCCAGTGTCAAATGTGACATGTGATAGATGTCACAGGTATGGTCATGCAACAAAAGACTGTCGTGTCCAATTGGGAGCTCCAAATTCTGGCGGAGTGCAGCAAGTACAACAAAATAGTAATAAAAAACCCAAAGCTGCTGGCAGAGTTTTTGCTATTAGTGGAGCTGAAGCTTCACAGTCTGATAGCCTTGTTAGAGGTATTTGTTCTATCCTTGGAACACAATTATTTGTATTGTTTGACTCTGGGGCAACCCATTCTTTTATATCTTTTGATTGTGCTAAGAAACTTAAGTTGCCAGTCCGAGAATTAGAATTTGAGTTGGTGGTATCTACACCAACAGAAGGTATTATAGTAACTTCTTCCATGTGTGCTGAGTGTCCAGTAATTATAGATGGGCAGAGATACAAGATCAACATGATTTGTATACCTCTAAAAGATTTGGAGGTTATCTTGGGAATGGATTGGTTGTCTGCTAATCATATCCTTATAGATTGTGGTCGGAAGAAGTTAATTTTCCCTAAATTAGAAGGAATGCAGGTTATCTCAGCTCATCAGTTTGAGAGAGAGATACGAGAAGGTGCAGAATGTTTTATGCTCTTGGCTTGTTCTATAGTTACTGATAAAGTACAAAAATATATGTTTGTAGTTCAGGAGTTTATGGATGTATTTCCTGATGAGATTCCTGGACTTCCACCTAAAAGAGAGATAGAGTTTGCAATAGACTTGATTCCCGGAGCAGGCCCTGTGTCAATTTCTCCATATCGGATGGCACCAGCGGAGTTAGCTGAATTGAAGAAACAACTAGAAGACTTATTGGAGAAGCAATTCATTCGACCTAGTGTTTCTCCATGGGGAGCTCCAGTGCTATTAGTGAAGAAGAAAGATGGTTCGTCACGTCTATGCATAGATTACAGACAATTAAACAAGTTAACAATAAAGAATAAATATCCTCTTCCTAGAATTGATGACTTGATGGATCAGTTGCATGGGGCAGTTGTCTTTTCTAAGATAGATTTGCGCTCAGGTTATCACCAAATTTCAGTGAAAGCGGAAGATGTTCAGAAGACTGCTTTTAGATCAAGGTATGGTCACTATGAATTTTTGGTTATGCCATTTGGGGTGACTAATGCTCCCGCTATTTTCATGGATTATATGAATCGGATATTCAGACCTTTTCTTGATAAGTTTGTGGTAGTGTTCATAGATGATATCTTGATCTATTCTCGTACAAGGGAAGAACATGCAGAACATCTTAGAACCGTCCTGAACATTTTGAGAGAAAAATAGTTATATGCTAAACTTTCAAAATGTGACTTCTGGATGTCAGAAATACAATTTTTAGGACATGTCATCTCTGCACAGGGAATATCAGTAGATCCTTCTAAAGTGGAGGTTGTACTTCAGTGGGAACGTCCTAAAACAGTTACAGAAATTAGAAGCTTTGTCGGGTTAGCAGGATATTACAGGAGATTTATAGAAGGCTTTTCTAAAATAGTGGCTCCTTTGACCCAATTGACTAGAAAGGATTATCCTTTTGCATGGACTGAACAATGTGAGAAAAGCTTTGAAGAGTTGAAAAGAAGGTTGACTAATGCTCCTGTATTGACAATCCCTGATACCAATCAATCTTTTGAAGTTTTCTGTGATGCTTCCTATCAGGGATTGGGTTGTGTTCTAATGCAGAATAAGAAAGTTGTTGCCTACGCTTCTCGTCAGTTAAAGGTGCATGAAAGAAATTATCCAACTCATGATCTAGAATTGGCAGCAGTTGTCTTTGCTTTAAAAATATGGAGACATTTTCTTTACGAAGTTAGTTTTAATGTGTTCAGTGATCATAAAAGCTTGAAGTATTTGTTTGATCAGAAGGAGTTAAATATGAGGCAGAGGAGATGGATTGAATTTTTAAAAGACTATGATTTCCAGCTAATATACCATCCTGGGAAGGCAAATGTTGTTGCAGATGCGTTGAGTCGTAAAAAGATACAAATGTCTTCGCTTATGATTAGAGAGTTAGCATTGATTGAAGATTTCAGGAGTATGAATGTGGAGGTTTCCATGTCTTCAAATTGCATTAGTTGTAATACACTTGTCATAACTAATGAATTTCTGGAGAAGGTGAAAGAGAAGCAGTTGGAAGATTCAAAATTGAAGAATTTCATGGGCTTATTAAATACTGACAAAGCTAAATACTTCTCTTTAGGAGTGGATGGTATTTTGAGATTCAGAAATAGAATATGCATACCAGAGGATAATGAACTAAAGCAAACAGTGTTATCTGAAGGTCATAAAAGCAAACTCAGTTTACACCCAGGGATGACCAAGATGTATCAAGATCTCAAGAAGTCTTATTGGTGGCATGGCATGAAGAATGATGTGGCCAAGTTTGTAACTGCTTGCTTGACTTGTCAGAAATCAAAGATTGAACATCAACGGCCTGGAGGCATGTTAACTCAGTTAGACATTCCAGTGTGGAAGTGGGACAGTATCTCAATGGATTTTGTTACCCACTTACCACGTACTTTGAGGAAGCATGACTCTGTTTGGGTCATAGTGGACAGGTTGACAAAGACGGCACACTTCCTACCTATAGACTTGAGAATCTCTATGCGAAAGTTGGCCCAAATTTACATAGATGAAATAGTCAGATTGCATGGTGTACCCTCCAACATAGTTTCAGATAGAGATCCTAGATTCACCTCCAAATTCTGGAAAACACTTCAAGAAGCTTTGGGGACTAAACTCAGACTTAGTTCAGCATACCATCCTCAAACTGATGGACAATCAGAGAGAACTATCCAGTCCTTAGAAGATTTGCTTAGGACTTGTGTGTTAGATCATTTGGGCAGTTGGGATGAAATTCTACCATTGGTAGAGTTCACTTACAATAACAGTTACCAAGCTAGCATAGGAATGGCTCCTTTCGAGGCATTGTATGGAAGAAAGTGCAGGACACCTTTGTGTTGGTTTCAGGATGGTGAAAGTGTGTTAATTGGACCATAATTAATACAACAAATCAATGAGAAAGTCAAAATGATTCAGGAAAGATTGAAAACATCACTTAGCAGGCAAAAATCTTATGCAGATCAAAGAAGAAGACCTTTAGAATTCTCTGCGGGTGAGCATGTCTTTTTGAGAGTTACACCGTTCACTGGTGTAGGAAGAGCACTCAAATCCAAGAAATTGACTCCTAAGTTCATAGGACCTTATCAAATTCTCAGGAGAATAGGCCCTGTGGCTTATGAAATTGCTTTGCCTCCTCCTTTAGCTAACATTCACAATATTTTCCATGTATCCCAGCTACGAAAGTATGTACCTGATCCTAGCCACATTCTAGAGTCTGATTCCATTCAGGTCAAAGAAAATTTGAGTTTGGGTTGAAGCAAGAGCTTAAAGAAGTGGTGATTCCTATGTCCATTAGAGATTTTCCTGCTCTAGTGGAGAAAGCAAAACTAGTGGAGAGTTTGAAGAATACTAGCAGACTTGCTAAGCCTCAAGTGGGAGGACCTTCTAAAAGCTTACCTAAATATGAAGATAGAAAGAAACCTTATTTCAGACCTCAATCTTATAGCAGTGGAAGACTCAGTTCTCAATCACCACCTAGTTTCAGATGTTTTCGATGCGGTGGGCCACATGTTGTTAGATTTTGCCCTCATCCAGTGTCAAATGTGACATGTGATAGATGTCACAGGTATGGTCATGCAACAAAAGACTGTCGTGTCCAATTGGGAGCTCCAAATTCTAGCGGAGTGCAGCAAGTACAACAAAATAGTAATAAAAAACCCAAAGCTGCTGGCAGAGTTTTTGCTATTAGTGGAGCTGAAGCTTCACAGTCTGATAGCCTTGTTAGAGTCAAAGAAAATTTGTCTTTTGAAGTGAAGCCAATCAAAATTTTAGATTCACAAGTGAAACAACTTCGTGGAAGAAGTATTCCCATGGTGAAAGTATTGTGGGACCTCACCTCTGGAGATTCCACTTGGGAAATTGAAGAGGTGATACGAGCATCATACCCTAATCTCCTTCTTGGTAAGTTCATTTTCGAGGACGAAAATTTTTGTAGTTGGAGATAATGTAACGACACTTTTTTTTATAAAAAGCAGAAACAGTGTGCCCACTATCACTTTCTTCTTCATTCTTCCAAACCACTTTCTCTCTCTCTCTCCAATTCTCTTCTCTCCCTCTCTCTTAATTTCTCTCCCAATCTTCATCTATTTTAGAATCTGATCATACCACGCTGTAGCAGAGGAGTTAAGGAACATTTCTACCCGATCAGATTTTCAAACAGAGTAAGTTCATTTTTACTCTAAATATCCTTTGTTATCTGTTTTTCCTTAGGATTTAGTCATCAATCTTTGTGGGGTCAGTTGAGAAGTTTAATCCTCTCAACTTATTCTATTATATACTGAAATTTTGTTCTGTTTGGATAATTTGCATTAGGCCCGTAAACCTTGAAGCTTATCCAAACGGTGGGGAATAAAATTCTAAAAGTTGCTTGGAAAGCAAGCAATTGAGGTAAGGGAAGCTAAATTTAATTTTTAATAGCACCCTAGGATAGAAGATCTGAATGCGGAAGGGACGTGGTCCCAATATTGAATTTCTCTTACAGGGGTGTTATTTGTTTATATATTGTGTGTTTGTTATAATATTGTATGACGAAATGGTATGAAATTGAATTCATACATTTGGGATAATGTATGGACTGATGTTTGTTGTGTATTAAGTATTGATGTTGGGATAATGTATGGAGTGATGCTTGTTGTGTATTAAGTATTGATGCCTATGTGGTAACAGAGATCTCCGAGCTTCACTGATGATCTAAGTCACATAGACTAAGATATCAGGTGGTGAGAAGCTGATGGGGGAGTTCATGCACACCGTGACATATGAGATGCACGGCTTGGGTTGTATTGAACTTACCCTGATCCTTTCTGTTGGATTCGCTGGTAATCTTTGGATCAGGTGTTAGTCTCTGGTAGGACTTACTTAATACGGGTCTTCCGGAAGACGTTGTTTGTTGAATATTCTGGATGTGTAGATCCATGTGAGATCTATGTGATTGTTTTAATGTTGGGATTTGAAGAAGATTGTGTAATTTGAGAAATTGATCATGTAACTTGGTTTTCTCTTTGGATTTAAGTGTGTATATTATAAAATTCTATTTTCAGTAGCTTAGCTTACCCTTGCTTTTCTTGCTGTGTTTGAACTGCGATGATTGTACTACGTACACGAGCAGATGACCATACAGGTGCAGGAAAGCCTTAGAGGTTACAGAGTTTTATTTTGAGCTGTGGATATGTAAATATTTGTATTTCTATAAATCCTAATCATGTATTAGGAATGTTTTGAAAAACTCCAAGTTTGTATAGAAACTGGTAGAACTTTTATTGTAATAGTTATATGTAAATTATGGGGTGTTACAATATGAATATAAATACAAATATTTATAAAAAGAAAGTAAACATAAAATAAAAATCTTTATTATTTCTAGATGTCTCTTCTGTACATGTATAATTCACCTCATATTAACTAAAAATTAGGAAAATAAAAAATTAAAATAAGGAAGGTAAGTTTGACTTTATTAAAAACACAAAAGGTGAAAACTATTCATTATAATGATTATTTATATTTAATAAAATATTTTCAGTGTATACTAAAATCAAATAAAAAGTATAAGTTTTATTATGCAATAATTTTACTTATGACAATTATGTAATATGATTAATAAACATTCATAATTTAATTTTGTTTGACATTTCAAAATATATATGATGTATAATAGGTATAAATATTTAAAATTTAATTAATGTAAAAATAATTTAAATACATATTTTTAAAATATATATATATATATCTCTTTAAAGACAAATTATAACAAAACCATCAAATTAATTTAAAAGTGTTAAAAAACTAAAACTATTTTTCATTATGAGATGGATGGCCAAAATACCATTATCTTGATGCATTATTGTGTAATTGAGAGAATTGAAGTAACTCAAACAACAATTTAACTTATATATATAAATGATTTCAGTTCATTTTTTTTTTTTAAAAAAACACAACTTATACAAAAAATTATTTAAATATGGTCTCAATTATTACATAATACATAGGTTTACAAGTGCTTTTATTTTCTAATTAATTATTTTCAACAATAATTAATAATATATAGCGTATTTTTTAATTTTATTATTGTCGTATTTATTTTTACATGTTTAGTAAGAATATAAATATTTTCTTCTTTAGAACTAATAACTATTTTTTAAAATTTGGGTATTTTATATATGTAAAAATTTCAGTAAAGATCATATATAATTAGCTTTAATAATGTTACTGAATTTGATGTAATTTGATTTACAAAACCACAAAATATATATATATATATATATATATATATATATATAAAATACATTATTATTTTATATTTTAAGTTTACTTACAATAAAAAAATTATTCAGTTAAAAAATAATATTATAAATTATAGAGTTCAGTCAATCTTTTGTGTGTATATATATACATGCTCTCTTCCCTTGCATACATAGAAACGTAGAGAAAGCTAAAAAAATCTCAAGCCTCCTTCAAAGAATGAATATGAAATTCACTTTGATGTTGTTCTTTCAAATTATTTGCATTGCTCTTCTCTTAACTCCAGGTAATCGACTTATATATGTTTTGTTTAGCATGTTTTTTAGTTGTAAGTTTTATTTTTGTTGTATTTTCATCTAACCCTTTGTATTGAATATATTGTAGATCTCATTGATTTTTTTAGTATAATATATATAACTATGTGAAATTTTTACATAATCAATTTTATAATTTTAAATTAGAGTTAGAGTTCACTTCTTCTTAATAGAATAAAACATGATATAGTAGTAATCACAATAAGTAAATGGTTATATATGAGTTGATAAAAATAAAAATAAAATTGTTTTTGTATATAATTTGTAATTAGGTTTTATATAAATTTCAGGAAAAAGCGAACCAACACCTCTTGGAACAATTTGCATAGAAGGAGGAGGATGCCCCAACCGTACAAGTTGTCAAAACTTGTGTAAATTTTTTGGTCATCCGAAGGGTGGTTTTTGCCGGTCTCCTGGTGACAAATGTTGTTGCATAATCAATGCTCATTTGTAATACTTTTACAATCACTCTTTTCACTCACAACTTTTCACATAAAAAAGAAGAGTGAAAACATCAATAAATTTGTTTACTTTAATCTACTTCTATCTTTGATTTGATAAAATACATAAATTGTTAGAATAACCAGACACTTTTCCATATTTTATTATTTATAAATTGACCACTATAATTAATGTTTTTTTCTATATAATTTAATAAAAACATCAAATATATATTTTCAAACAATTTTATCTTTCAATAAATTATTGTTATAAATATAGAAAATAATTCATTTGAAAATAAAATAAGAAAAAAAATACGTATCAATCAATCGATTTTTTATATAATTAAAGATTAGTTCTTTTAAATTTAAAATAAAAGATTTTGAAATATTTTTTTTATCAGCTTAAATTATTTATTTAATATACAGATCAGACTTATTTAACATCTAACACCCAAAAATATATTTCACTCTGTGATATAAACTTACTAATATATGAATTAAAGGTTGTTATATAATTTAATAATTTTATTGAATGTGATTTATTTTGAATTTAAAAACAATTGTGTATATATATTTAGTTTTATTGTGAATAAAAAAAATACAGATAAGCCTGAAAAGAAAAATGTTCATAGCTTTCATGTCATTATTTCAAATTAATTGTACTCCTTTAGATAATAAACTCGTATCTATTTCATAACATGTTTTCAATTTCTAAGATTATATTTCTTATACTTTCGTCCTAACACCTAACACTTTCTATTTGTATAGAATAAAATGGAATATAATATTAACCACATATGTTAAATTATTTTCAAATATAAAAACTGAAGATACATTTTGTACAGTTATAAGAAAAAATGATTAATTAAAATTATATTTAATATAATATTACACTTAACTTTGGTAAAAAGTCAAAGGTTTGATGAATAATTTATATTTAACTGGACTTTTAATGTTATAAATATAAATGCTATAATTATAACATTATGTGGGTATTCTATTCTACTTGTAATTATGTTTTTTAAATTTTTTAATAGAGTTTAATAATTAATTTTAATTTAATAATATACCAGTACAATATATTTAATAATACATTTTATACTACTTGTAATTATGTAATATATAACTGTCAACGATTATTTTTGTTCAACACTAAGCGTAACGTTCACACAAATAAAAATCCATACATTTAGTTATACTTTAAATATATTAAATACAATAAATAAAAATTTAACGCTAAAACATCCTTTTATTTATATTTTTATATAAAGTAAATAGATTTAAAAATATAATAAACATTAACGTATATTTAAAAGCATTATATCTCTTGATCAATATCATTTCCTATGTTAGTTTATTTATCTCCTAATGTTATAGGTCTTCTATTTTTGAATACGTTAGAAAAATGTTACATGCATTCATGTTATTGAATGTAATATATTTTGAATTTTGAATTTTAAAACCACAGTATATATTTATTAAATGTATTATTTTCACTCTATATGTAAGGAAACTTTGGAACGTTAAAATTCTCTTGATTTTCTTGATAAGGACGAAAAAATAATTATAAATAAAAAATAATAAATTTAAATATATTTAAATTAATAAAGAGGATATATTGAAAAAGGAT
Source organism: Phaseolus vulgaris (assembly GCF_051622355.1). Classification (NCBI taxonomy): domain Eukaryota; kingdom Viridiplantae; phylum Streptophyta; class Magnoliopsida; order Fabales; family Fabaceae; genus Phaseolus; species Phaseolus vulgaris. Next base: position 2,159,725 of record NC_143504.1, read on the forward strand.
GTGATAGTAAATCGCCACTATTTTTATAAATAATGAATTTTGCTTTGACTTAGTCAACCAAAATATAATTTAATCAGCTAAAGTCACTAACGACCCCTTTTAACAATGTAAAAGAGTCAATAAACTTCATTTTAAATAATTTTTTTAACAAATTAAAACATACTTTTAACTAGCTAAAATCATCCATAGTGGAAAACTTGTCCAATATAAAATATCATTTGAAATTTATTTATGAAAATGTGAGAATTTTAAAAAATAACTCTGTAATAACTTTGCATTTTTTTTTACATGAGTTGAAGCATTCATGATATTTTTTTATTTAATATACTTTTTTTGTTGAAAAAAAAAATCCACACATATTATTATATTTTTAGTTAAATCATCGTAAATATGTGTAAAAAAACTGTTAAGTGTGGGCTTAAATTTACTTGGTATGGCGGTTCGTATATTAAAATGTCGTGCAAACAGTGAAATTTATGGGCCAGCATAATGGGCCCAAGTATGTTTAATAAGGGTGGTATGGTATTAAAAGTACGGTGCTAACAGACAAATCCGAGCTCTCTTTCTTGAAGGCCGAATTCCTCGAGCCGAAATTGTGGGCCCCAAGTAGGTCACAAAAGAAAAACAAAACGGCTCCCCATAAGTGTTGTGGTGTGTGAGAGAAACAGGGGTTCGGAGAAGAAAAAAAGAGGTGGGCTGATGGGTGCATAAAATAATAGTACGGGGTGTGAGCAGAAAAAAGAGTAAAGGTGGGCTGAGGGAATGCAGAAAATAACAGTAGGAGGTGTAAGCAGAAAAAAATAAAAGTGGACCGAGGAGAAAAAACAATAAATGAAAAAAAGGGGGTGAGAACAAAGGAAATCTGGAGTTTTGGAAAGAAAAAGATTTTTTTTAATTAAAAAAGGGATAAGAAAAATATGTTTTTGTCTGTTTTCTTTCTTTTTGTAATTTTTCATATTTTTTAGAAACGAGGAAAAAATTATTTATTTTTTTTTTTTCTTTTTCTTTCGCAAATTTTATTCAGTGATTTTACATTGGATGAAATCTGGTGTTGACAGTGTTGTATGCTAAATACTGATCCTTATTGTAGGATTTGTAATTTCGTTTTTAATTATGCTGTAAGTAAGCACACAAAGTTCATCTTGGTATTTTTCTTTCAAATTGTTTTTTTAAAGTGTTTTGAAATATATTAAAAAATAGGTAATAAGTATATTTTAGTTGGTTAATTTCTCTAACAAGCTAAAATATTATCAGTCTTTTTGAGTTTACTAACCAAAATAACTAGGTGATTTAGAAAAAGTTTTGATCGACTAAAATTATTTAAAAGAGATTTTAATAGTATAAAAAATCATTAGCCTTCATTTTTAATGGTTTTAGTAAAGTCTAAACACATTTTTAAGGAACTAAAGTAACCAATACTACACAACAAAGCTTACCCAATGTAAAATATCATTTTGAACTGAATGACGAGAATGATATAGTATGTGATAATGTTACTTATGAAAACTATGCAATATATTTAATAAAAAAATATTAAATACTGGTAATTTAATTTTGACTTTTTCAAAATGCATATGATGTATAATAGGTTTAGATATTAATTTTTTTATCTTTCTCGTAATAATTAATTATAATAAATTTATAATTGATAATTACCTCAAAATAATTTATTTTTATTTATAATATAAATTATAGATTTTCTATATATTTATTAGAAATTTCTTTATTATATATAGAGAAAAAAAAATTATTTTAATACGTGAGATCTAAAATTTTAACTAGAAACACAAACCAATCTCCTATTATAATAATAGAAAACGAAAAATACATTTAACCCATATAATATTATTCACATATATTAACTTTTTAAATGTGAAATAATAAATAAATATATTATGAAGTGAACTTAAACGTAATTCAACCTCACAAAACCGGCTTATGAAATGATCTTGCTGGTGGTAATAGGTGTTGTTGCATAACAAAATAAACTAATGTTTTCAAAGTATTTTTTTTCATTGCCTTTATTACGAAGTGAACTTTAAGTTTAACTTAACCCAATAAACCAATTCATGAGATTGAAATTTGCACTCACTTATGTACAATGAATTGTCCTCATCTATAGTCGATGGGATCTCCAACCGCCTTTGTTACCCAATTTTCCATATAAAAACTAGAAACATAAATAAACTTTCCTAATTTCAACTATTTCTATTATCTCTATTGTCCTTAGTTTTTTTTATATAATTTAATTAAAACAACAAATTATATCATTTTAAATAATTTTATCGAAAATTTTATCATATTTTGATAAATTATTGTCATCAAAATAGAGAATAATTAATTTTGTACAGTTATAAGACAAAATGATTAATTAAATTTATACTTAATATAATATTGCACTTAACTTAGGTAAAAAGTCAAAGGTTTGATGAATAATTTATATTTAACTGGACTTTTAATGTTATAAATATACATGCTATAATTATAACATTATGTGGGTATTCTATTCTATATAATGTATTTTTTAATTTTATTAATGTGGTATTTATTTTTACTAGTTTAGTAAGAATATAAATATTTCCTTCTTTAGAACTAATAACTATTTTTTTAAATTTGGGTATTTTATATATGTAAAAAAATTCAGTAAAGATCATATATAATTAGCTTTTAATAATGTTACTGTGAATGTGATGTATTTTGATTTATAAAACCACAATTATATCTGTTAAATACATTATCATTTTATATTTTAAGTTTATGTACAATAAAAAAATCATTCAATTAAAAATATTATAAATTATAAGGTTTAGTCTCAATCTTTTGTGTATATATATATGCATATTCTCTTCTCTGGCATACATATAAACGTAGAAAGTTTAAAAAAACTAAGACTTTCTTCAATGAATATAATGAAGATGAAAACTTTGATGTTGTTCTTTCAAATTCTTTGCATTGCTCTTCTCTTAATTCCAGGTAATAGAGTTATATATGTTTTATTTAGCATAATTTTTAGTTATATGGTTTTTTTCTTTCATCTAACCCTTTATACTGAATGTTGTTGTGGATCTCAATAATATTTTTTAGTATAATATATATAAGTAGGTGAAAATTTTACAGAATCAATTTTATAATTTTAAATTAGAATTAGAGTTTATTTTCTGATAAAATAAAACGAGATACAATAAGTTAAATGGTTAGATATGAGTTAATAAAAATAAAAAATGTTTTTAAATATAATTTGTAATTAGGTTTTGCATAAATTTCAGGAAAAAGCGAACCAACATCTCGTAGAACAGCTTGTGCAGTAGAAGAAGGAGGATGTCCAGACCGGAAAGGTTGTCAAAACTTTTGTAAATTATTTGGTCATTCGAATGGTGGTTATTGCATGCCAAGTAAAAAGTGTTGTTGCATAATCGATGTCTCTTTGTAATACTTTTATAATCACTTTTTTTCCACATAAAAAAAAAGTGAAAACATCAATAAATTTTCTTACTTTAAACTATCTCTATCTTTGATTTGATAAAATACATAAATTGTTAGTATAACCCAACACTTTTCCATCTTTTATTATTTATAAATTGATCACTATAATTATTATTTTTTCTATATAATTTAATAAAAACACTAAATATATAATTTCAAACAATTTTATCTTTCAATAAATTATTATTATAAATATAAAAAATAATTAATTTAAAAATAAAATAAGAAAATGCGTATCAATCAATTAATTTTTTTTATATATAATTAAAGATTAGTTCTTTTAAACTTAAAATAAAATATTTTGAATTTTTTTTTATCAGCTTAAATTATTTATTTAATATACAGATCATATTTATTTAACATGTAAAAAAATATATTTCACCCTGTGATATAAACTTACTAATATATGAATTAAAGGTTGTTATATAATTTAATAATATTATTGAAAGTAATTTATTTTGAATTTAAAATTGTCAATAAAAAATGCAGATAAACCTAAAAAATGAAAAAAAAAATCCATCTTAAAAGAATGAGTTTGAAAATAAAAACTTTCATGTCATTTTTCAAATTAATTGTACTGGTTTCCGATTAGCTTTAAATAATAAACTCATATCTATTTCATGACATGTTTTTAATTCGAAGATTATTTTTTTATACTTTCGTTCTAACACCTAACACTTTCAATTTGTATGGAATAAAATGAAATATAATATTAACCACATGTTAAATTATTTTCAAATATTGAAAGTGAAGATACATTTTGTACTGTTATAAAACAAAATGATTAATTAAATTTATATTTAATATAATATTGCACTTAACTTAGGTAAAAAGTCAAAGGTTTTGATGAATAATTTATATTTAACTGGACTTTTAATGTTATAAATATAAATGCTATAATTATAACATTATGTGGGTATTCTATTCTACTTGTAAATATGTTTTTTTTTTAAGTTTTTAATAGAATTTAATAATTATTTTTAATTTAATAATATACCAGTACAATAGGTCTTCTATTTATGAATACTTTAGAAAAATGTTACATGCATTCATGTTATTGAATGTATTGAATTTTAAAACACAGTATATATTTATTAAATGTATTATTTTCATTCTATATATGTAAGGAAACTTTGGAACGTTAAAAGTCTCTTGATTTTAAATATAATTAAATTAATAAAGAAGATATATTGAAGAAGGATGTTACAGTAAAACGCCACTCTTTTTATAAATAATGAATTTTGCTTTGACTAACGACCCCTTTTAACAATGTAAACAAGTAAAAAAAATTCATTTTAAATAATTCTTTTAACAACTTAAAGCATACTTTTAACTAGCTAAAATCATCGATACAATAGTGGAAAACTTGTCCAATATAAAATATCATTTGAAATTTATTTATGAAAATGTGAGAATTTTGAAAAACAACTTTGCATATTCTTTTTACATGAGTTGAAGCATTCATGATATTTCTTTATTTAATATATTTTTTTTTGAAAAAAAAAATATCGAGACCTTTTTTATAATATTATTATATTTTTAGTTCAATCATTGTAAATATGTGTAAAAAAACTGTTAAGTGTTTTTGTTCCAATTATGATTAAACTGATTTAATTGATTCAAAGAAATCATATGAGTATTTTAAAAGACTTATTAATTTAATTTATATATTTATATATAGGATGCCAATGCATGACGATAAGTGATTTAATAAAAATAACATAAGAGTAGGTTGTCTATTTTATTCCATATAACTCGTAATATTTGTTTGTTGATATTTTGAAATTTTGAAATTTTTTTAGATTCTTTTTTTTTTAATTTTTATTATCATCCAATAAAGTATGGAGTAAAAGGTGATACATGTCGATCATACAATTACTCAAATAAATCCTTTAGAAATTCAAATTTTAAAATATTTTTTTAAAGAAAACAAAAACGGAATGGCGAACAGCATAACATGGGCCAGTAGAATAGGCCCAGACTTTATTGGGGACGGAAGGTGCAGATAGTAAAGGTGTGGGTGGCAAAATAGGAAAGTACTGGGCCAGAAGAATGTGCTTAGGTTTATTTGGTATAGCGGTTCATATATTAAAATGTGGTGCAAACAGTGAATCTAATGGGCCAGCAGAATGGGCCCAAGTATGTTTAATAAGGGTAGTGCTGTATTAAAAGTGAGGTGCAAACAGACAAATCCAAGCTCTCTTTCTTGAAGGCCAAATTCCGTGAGACTAAATTGTGGGCCCGAAGTAGGTCACAAAAGACAAATAAAATGGCTCCCCATAAAGATATATGCAGCAGAGGAGTGAGGAAAAAGAGAAAAAAGTGTGGGTACTTTTTTTTTGGAGTGTAGTGGTGTGTGAGAGAAACAAGGGGTGTGAGAAGAGAAAAAGAGGTGGGCTGATGGGCTGCATAAAATAATAGTACGGGGTGTGAGCAGAAAAAAAGTGAAGGTGGGCTGAGGGAATGCAGAAAATAATAGTACGGGGTGTGAGCAGAAAAATAGTAAAAGTGGGCTGAGGAGTAAAAACAATTAATAAATGAAAAAAAGGGGGTGAGAACAAAGGAAATCTGGTATTATGGAAAGAAAAATATTTATTTTTTAATTGAAAAAGGGATAAGAAAAAAAAAATTGTCTTTTTCTTTTCTTTCTTTATGTACTTTTTCATATTTTTCATAAATAAGGAAAATTTTATTAATTCTTTTGTCCCTTTTTTTCTTTTGTTTTCTCATATTTTTATTTAAAAGATTTTTTTTTCTTTTTCTTTCGCAAATTTTATTCAGTGATTTACATGGATCAAATCTGGTGTTGACAATGTTGTATGCTAAATAGTCACCCTTATTGTGGGATTTGTAATTTCATTTTTAATTATGTTGTAAGTAAGCACACAAAGTTCATCTTTGTATTTTTCTTTCAAATTGTTTTTTTTAAAGTGTTTTGAAATATATTAAAAAATAGGTAATAAGTATATTTTTGTTGGTTAATTTATTTAACAAGCTAAAATATTATCAATCTTTTTGAGTTTACTAAGCAAAATAACTAGGTGATTTAGAAAAAGGTTTAATCGACTAAAATTATTAAAAAGAGATTTTAATAGTATAAAAAATCAATAGCCTTTTTTTTAATGGTTTTAGTAAAGTCTAAACACATCTTTAAGGAACTAAAATAACCAATACTACACAACAAAGCTTACCCAATGTAAAATATCATTTTGAACTGAATGACGAAAATGATATAGTATGTGATAATGTTACTTATGAAAACTATGCAATATATTTAATAAAAAAAAATATTAAATACTTGTAATTTAATTTTGACTTTTTCAAAATGTATATGATGTATAATAGGTGTAGATATTAATTTTTTTTTATCTTTCTCGTAATAATTAATTATAATAAATTTATAATTGATAATTACCTCAAAATAATTAATTATATTATGTAATATGAAAAAATTTATCTGGAAAATAATTAATTATATTTAATAATTTATTATGCTGGTTTAAAATGTTTCTTAAATTACATGAAAAACATAATAATTAATTATCTCAAATCTCATTAGTTAAAGGAAAAAAAATAATTCACAAAAGAGAACATTCCATTGTTTTTACAATATTACTATTTTCAAATACTTACAAAGCTCTAGTTATATAAAGTTATTGAATAATCATCTTTCACTTGTGTTGTAATTTTTTAAGAAATATTTATCATTCTAGATACATTTCCTTTCTTTATATCTTTTTGAGTTGTTATGTATATATAAATAAATTCATTAGGTTGCTATGTATATAATTACATTTAATAATGCCATTGAATGAGACGTATTTAAAATTAAAAATAGCAGTATCCATTTATTAAATAAAAAAAATCATTAAAAGAAATAACATTATAGAATTTAATATATCCATATATCTGTGTATATATACATGCTTTATTTTCTTACATACACATATAGATAAACTTGAAAAGCTAAAGAAATTGAGGCCTTCTAAAAAATGAGCATGAAGATAAAAACATTGATGTCATTCTTCCAAATTATTTGTATTGTTTTCCTCTTGGCTTCAGGTACTAAAACTCTATTTATTTCTACAGCATGTTTTTTATTTGTATGATTATTTTTCTTATATTTTCATTCTAACATTTAAATAAAATATAATATAATGAATTAAATATATTTTTTATTATTATATTTTTACATAAAATTTATTTTTATTTATAATCTAAAGTTTAGATTTTCTATATATTAGAAATTCCTTTGTTATATATAGAAAAAAAAATTATTTTAATACATGAGGTCTAAAATTTTAACTAGAAACACAGTTGAAAATAAAATTGCCTCATAAGGTTGAGGTTTGCACCCACTTATATAAAATGAAATGTCTTCATCTCTAGTCGATATGGGATCTCCAACAAACACAAACCAATCTCCTATTATAATAGAAAACGAAAAATATATTTAACCCATGTAATATTATTCACATATATTAACTTTTTAAATATAAGTTAATAAATAAATATAGTACGAAGTGAACTTTAAACCTAACTCAATCTCATAAAATTGACTTATGAAATGAGATTTGCACTACCAATGAAATATTCTCATATTTAAATATAATTATTAATTAAATTTTGCATAAATTTCAGGAGCAAAGAGTGATTCAGGATCACCTCCTGGAACAATTTGCACAGTAACAGGAGGAAAATGTCCGAGTGCTTTTGATTGTATCAGCTATTGTAAATTTTTTGGGCATAGGGGTGGTATCTGTGATCCTGCTGGTGGTAATAGGTGTTGCTGCATAACAAAATAAACTAATGCTTTCAAACTCACTTTTTTCACTGCCTTTGTTACCCAATTTTCCATATAAAAATTGGAAACATAAATAAACTCTCATAATTTAAACTATTTCTATAGTTATATATCTCCACTGTCCTTAGTTTTTTTTATATAATTTAATAAAAACAACAAATTATATCATTTTAAATAATTTTATTGAAAATTTTATCATATTTCGATAAATTATTGTCATTAAAATAGAGAATAATTAATTTTAAAATAAAATGGGTATCAATCAGTTTTATTTTTTTATATAAATAAAGATGCGTTGTCTTAAACTTAAAATAACTGTTTCCGACAAATATATTTTTATATTATCTATTTAATAAACAGATCGGATTTGATTATTGAAATAAGTTAAAAACTGTTTCTTTTAAAAATAAACAGAATATAAGAAAAATATGTTTATTAGAAAAAACATTTCAAAGATTTAAACAATCCTACCCTAAAACTGTTGATATCATGGTACTAAAATTATTTATCAAATAATTATAACGTCCAAAATAAAATTATTGAAAACCATGTATTGAATAATTATACTTTAACTCTGTATGCAAATATTTTAATTATTAATGACTTTAATTTTTATGCATAAAGTAGATTATATAGGGTATTAAAAAATTAAGAAGAGGAAGTCCTCACAACTCACTCTCTTATACTTAAAAATATAGACTTAAGGTTAGGCAAATTAAAAATTAAAATTTTAAAATAAAAAATTAAATTTTTATAAATAAAACTGGAAACAGTCTAACTTCATAAAAAAACACAAGGAGGTGAATAATATTTATTATAAATACGAGAACGATGATCTATTCAAAGTTATAGGGAATATAATTTTACTAAATAGAAAAAAATTAGAAACTAAAATTTTATATATTATTTTAAAAATTAAAAAAATTATTTTCATAATTTTTAGATTGATATTTAATTAGCTGCAACTATTTTGAATTTTATAATTAGTAACTAAAATGTTATTAGTTAATTAAATATTAATCAGTTAATTATATATATATATATAAAGTCAACTTATAAATTTAAAAATTATTTTCCATACTCATAATTTATATAATTTATTTAATATTCTGAATAATTATTTTTTATTTCTAAAATTTATTTTATTTAATAGTTTTTTAGTACTGAATGTTGTACAATTATAAGACAAAATATTAATTAAAGTTATATTTTATAAATACAATAATCAATATTAAGGACGGAAACAATACTGGTTTTAATGTTATAAATATAAATGCTATAATTATAACATTAAGTGGGTATTTATTTTAATTTTATATGACTTATTCGAACTGTATTTCATGAAAAAATAAGCAAAAATATTTAATACATTTACTAGTAATTATTTTCTATTCTACTAGTAATTATTTTCTATAGAGTTTTTAGTATAATTTAATAATTACTTTTAGTTTAATAACATACCAGTATAAAATGTTTAATAATACATTTAATGTTACTTAATTATATAAGATATAACTGTCAACATTATTTATTTATTTAATTGTCATAACTAGCCTAAGGTATAAGTGGTGGTGAGGAATTGACGGAGAAATCATGTACACGGTGACATGTGAGATGCAAGTTGTATAAAATTATTCTGATTCTTTTTTTTTATCAACTCGTAATTTAAGTCTTAGATATTGTATCAAGTGTTAGTCTATGTGATTATTTTATGTTGAGATTTTTAAAAAAATAGAATAATTGATAAATTCATACATGTAATTTTGGTTTGCTATTTAGATTAAATTGTGTATATTATAAAATTTTATTTTCTTATTTTCACTAGCTTATTCTTATTTATTTTTCTTGTTATTTATTTTTCTTATAATTAAAATAATTTATGTATATAATGGACCAATTTAACTAAGGTTACTCGGATTAGACTATATTGTAATTTTTTATGAAATGAAACTAGTATAAAAGTATGTGTATCTATTTTTTCTTTATCATTATTTACCTGTTTTTTCTTATTTTATTGTAATAATTGTCATTGTTTATTTTTTTTATCACCGATTTGAATCATACTTTCTTTTACAATTATTAGTAATCTTTATATATGTACAAATGATTAGAGGCTGGTATATAATTATCTTTAACAATATTCATTATTCACTATAAACTCATTAAATAACAATTAAAATTAGAGATAAAAATAATTAGTCACCACATTAAGTAAGTTATATACTTTTAGAGATTAAAAAGTTATTTGTATCTAAAGTGGTTTCTATTGTTAATAAAAATGTATAAAATAGTTTTAAAATTATTATCTAATTTAGCTACTAATATTTTAGATTCTAAATTGGTCTCAATTAATCTTTTAGAGACTAATTTCAAATCTAAAATATTAGTAGTTAAAACCTTTGTAACTAATGGTTAGATACCAATCTAAAAAATACTTTATAATTTTTTATCAATAATAGAAACTACTTTGTATATCAATCATTTTTTTTAGTTTATAAAATAATCTCTAATTTAGTCTAATAATAACTAATTATTTTTTGTCGGTAAAATTAGTTGCAATTTGATAATTTTCTTGTAATGATTACTTTTTTTTTATAAAGTTTTCGTGTTAGGCATCACTATGCAACTTGACATCTCAGTTAAGTTGACACCTCGAGTAACAACAATCATCTGCCATCACATGAAAAAAAAATATTATTAAAAAAAAAAAAAGAAAGGAAATACAAAAATATGGGGGGACTAGACCAAAACCCATATGTTAACACAAACGATATATAGGTAGATTATACCTATTCATAAAGAATTCTAAGAACAGACTAGCTGAGAGTCTATTATACCAATGAAAAGATTCTCTATGAATAAATCCTAAATTAGCCAACTTATCAGCACACGCATTCCCTTCACGAAAAATATATGAGTTACCCTAAACCTGATTGTCCCACAAAAATTAAGACAAGTATTCCATCGATTCTGAAGCATCCACGGAACATTAGTCCTAGCAGTAAACGCAGCACAAACCAAGGCAGAATCACATTCAAGCCAAACATTAGTAAGTCCCATTTTTTGAGCTTCCTCCATAGCATGTATAACTCCATAAAACTCAGCAACCAAAGCAGTTTGAACTTCAACAAACGCTGAAAAAGCACCAATAAATTCTCCCACACTCCCACGAAAAATACCTCCACAAGTAGCAAGACCAGGATACCCCCTAGCAGCCCCATCAGTATTAATTTTGACCCAGCCTGGTGAAAGAAATTCTCATCTAATAGGAAGAGGACGAAGAACTTTACCACTACGAGTCTTAATACCGAAAAACTTAATCACGTTGAAGTCCAACATATCATTCTTCATTGAAGCTTTAGACGAATTTCCCACTAGACAAGTTAAATCTTTAATTATCGAAATAGACTTAAAAACCCCAATCTTATTCTGAAATCTAGCATAATTCCTCATACGCCATATCATCCATATAGAAAAGGTTATCACCGCAAGCTTAATCAATTTAACCAAAAAAAACTCTCGTAATGATTACTTTGACTTAATATATATTTATTAAATATATATGATAATTTTACTTAAGTTTATCTACAAATAAAAATAGCATTATAGGATTTAACATCCATATATCTATGTGTATATATATACATGCTTTATTATCTTGTATACACACATAAACTGATAAACCTTGAAAGCTAAAGAAACTTAGCCTTTCTTAAAAGAATGAATATGAAGATGAAAAATTTGATGTCATTCTTCCAAATTATTTGTATTGTTTTTCTCTTGGCTTCAGGTACTAAACCCATATCTATTTCTTATAACATGTTTTTTAGTTCTAAGATTTTTTTTTTTATATTTTCATTCTAACACTTTGTGTTGAATAAAATGAAATATAATAGTAATCTCATATGTTAAAATAAATAAAAAATATACTTTTATGTTTATTTGAATATAATTGTTAATTAGATTTAAAATAAATTTCAGGAGCAAAGAGTGATTCACCAGCACCTCCTGGAACAGTTTGTCAAGTAGGAGGAAAATGTCCGAATGCCTTTTCTTGTCTAAGTTTTTGTAAATTCTTTGGATATAAGGGTGGTATCTGTGCCCCTTCTGGTAGTAACAGGTGTTGCTGCATAAAAAAATAAAGGGTGTTCTTAGTAATGCTTACTTTTTTCACTACCTTTGTTACCCAACTTTCCATATAAAAATTGGAAGCATAAATAAACTCTCCTACTATAAAATATTCCAATAGTTATATATCTCTATTGTTTATATTATTGTCAATTAATACAGTCAACTTTAATTTTAATTTAATTTCATAAAACTGATTTACAAAATAAATTTTTCAAACACTGAAATAATATAGAATACGTAAGATATTGAAAAAAAGAAAGAAGAGGAAGTCCTCACAACTCACTCCTTTATACTTAAAAATATAGACAAAATGATTTATTAAACTTGTATTTAATACAAAGTTCTATTTAACTTTAGTAAAATGTCAAAGGTTTGATGAATAATTCGTATATTTGTCTATTCAAAATTATATTATATTATAAAATTTTATTTCATAATATTACTTATGCTAATTATAAATTATATTTAATAAATACAATAATCAATATTAAGGACGGAAAAAATACTGGGCTTTTAATGCTATAAATATAAATGCTATAATTATAGGGTATTTATTTTCATTTTATATGACTTATTCGAACTGTATTTCATGAAAAAATAAGTAAAAATGTTTAATATATTAGGTAATATTCTATTCTACTAGTAAATGTTTCTATAAAGTTTTTAATAGAATTTAATAATTACTTTTATTTAATAATAATCAGTATAAATGTTTAATAATTCATTTAATGCTACTTGTAAGTATGTAATTTATAACTGTCAACGTTATTTTTGTTCAACAATATAATCGTAACGTTCATATATTTAAATAAAAATCCATTCATTTAATTATATTTTAAATATATTAAATATATTAAATAAAATTTTAACGCTAAAACTTCATTTTACTTATATGTTTATATGAAATAAATAGTTTAAAAATATAATAAACAATAATGTGTATTTTAAAAATAGTGGCAAAGTTATAATGATTAAAATATTTTAAATGTATACTAAATCAAATAAAAAGTATCAGTTTTAATAGAAAAATACATTTCAAAATCAATAAACATGTGATATTATAAAAGTATTATGTAATATACACTACAATAAAAACAATTGAAATCAATTTTAGAAAAAAAAAATAGTTACTATAGTAATTAAATATAGAGACCATTTTAAAAACTAAAAAAAATGTTTATAAATGAGTTTTTATTATTGTTAAATGATTTCTATAAGCAACAAAGGTTTTAACTACCAATTATTTAGTTTTTAAATTTGGTAGCAAAAACCTGGTAGCTAATTAGATACCAATTTAAAAACCATTTTACAATAATATAAACTAATTGTCCACTTTGAAAATCGGTGCTCCGTCACGGTTTTGTCCTTAAAAGGCATCTCAAAAGATGAAGGGAGGTGAGAGTATATAAACTGTCATTGACCTTGATTCCTGAGCGATGTGGGACTATATTGGCATACGAGAACATTTTAAAATGTTATATTTAAAGCTACAAGTAATTATTTTCGTATGAAAATCAAATTGTATCATCTTTTATCAATATTTTGTAATTATTTTTTTTTTTTATATTTTTAAATTAAAAGTAAAAATAGTTCAATTTGTTTTATACATATTTATTTCCTACAAATTATTAAGAAACCAAAATTAAAATAAGAGCACATCCATAATATATAAAGATAAAGAAAAACATGTGTTTCTTTGACGAGATTTTCGCTAAAGTTAGGAATCTTCATTCAAACTAGCTAATTTTTTCTCAAGTTAAACAAATTTTATTTTTCCTTTTCCTTCCAATTTTTATAATGTATTGAATATTAATGTTTTAATAAATGAAAAATGAATATTACTTAGTATATTTGATTCAATTGTGGTTTATTCATATCAATTTGATCTATTTTTCTTTTTTTGTTAATACATTTTGGCAATTTTTTATTAGTAACTTTCCAATTTATAGTTATTTTGTGATTTTCATTGTTATTGTTTTTTCCTTTGAAAAATGGGCTAAGGTGGCCCAAATTGATTTTAAAAAGTACGGAGACAGAACGACTAGGCCCACATTGCTGCAATATTTTTTTTCATGAAAAAGAAAAATAGATAAAAGGAAAACAGAGAGACTTCTGAGGTCAGAGTAACCCAACCAAACCAAGTGTAGAATAAAAGCATGGATGTTTCTTTCTGCACCCTTACACTTTTCTTCTTGCACCCCTATAATCTTTTAAATGTCCAAGAGATTATTTTGTAAGTAAAAAAATATTTTCAGAATAAAAATCCAAAAAACAAAAAATTATTTTAGAATATTATTTTCATAACATATTTTTTGATTTTATAAATTCAGAATTTATAAAATGTGTTCTTATGTTCTAAAAACATTATAAAAAAATAATTTATAAATCTTTTTTAAAGGGGTAAACAACTTTTTTCTAAAATGATGGGTAAGGATAAATTTATTGAAGATCCAGAAAGAAACACTCTAAAAATATAAAGGAACCAAATAAAATCTTTGGGTCTGAACTAGCCTGACTTAAAAAAGAAATATCAAATGCTAGAATCGTAAAAAATATTTGTATCCACGGATATGTTAATAAAATTTATAATAAACAGTAAATATATATTTTTAATGGATATTTATGAATAACATACAAATATTTTAATTATTCATCTATAAGTATTTTTAATTATTTGTTTTTTTATTGGCAGAATAGGAGCATTATAATATTAAATCATGAATATTATAATATCCTTACCATTGATTGTTTAAATAATTTTTTCAGAATAATATTGTTTTCTCATTATGAATCTTCGAGTAAATCTTATTTAAAGTTCCGCTTCAACATTTCTCTTAGAAACCGGAGAGTATAGGTTTCAATATTCATTGACCATTCTTATTGACACACCCTCTTTGCTATTGGCACACTATGTTTTAGTTTATTTTACTTTTGTATGAAATGAAAACACTCCTTGTACAAAAACACACGTTTATTGTATAATTTATTACCTAAATTAATGCTAATATAAATATTTTTGAATTAAAAAAAATATTATTTATATCACCATTACTTTTATAAGTTTAAAGAGTACCTCGTGTTTTAAATAGAAATCGATTTTCATTTTACATAATAAATATATGAAAAAAAAAATATATATTGACAATCTGATCAAGTATACAACATCTAATTGATGATATAAAAAAATATATTTTTATCATATCATACGAAAATTAAAATTTTAAACAAATAAAAAATATTGTATACTGAAACAAATATATTTTTATCATATCATACGAAAATTAAAATTTTAAACAAATAAAAAATATTGTATACTGAAACAAGATTGTCATGTGAATGTATAATTTTTCTAAACGAAAACACGTCTTCGTTTAGTGTTGAGACTGCACATCTTCAAATAAAATGGAAACATGTTTTGCTTTGCTTTGAAATCTACAAGAATTTGTTTGTATGAAGAGTATCTCTGCCAAAAAAATGACTAAAACGAGGATGTGCCAACAGAAAAAAAATGGCAATAACAGTAACCATTTTCATTGGCTTGCATGAGAGTTGGAGCTGCACATTTTAGGTAAAAGTTCTGTTAAAATCTGAAAGCTAGAATGCCTCCAAAAATAGTGTTCAAACTACAGAACCAATCTTGTTCATTCCAGCAAAGAAATTGATGGACATATCTTAGAAGAAGCATAGCATAGCCAAATATTCTGATCATAAAGTCAAATAATATATGTTGAGAAATAGATGCATGGTTGGTAAAAGCAATTATAATGCATTTGAATTGTGAAGGCATTATTATGAAGGTAGGTGCATAAAATTTTAAACAATCTAATTTGATCATGTAGGTTGTCTATTTTAAAAAAAGTGGCTCCACTTATAAGAATCTTTTTATAAAAAAACATGTCACCTTCAAAGGCATGGAATAAATATGATTTTTTTAAAATATTTTTTTGCCAACATGTATTAAAACAATGATGTATGGATAACTTTTGTCATAAATATTTATGAAAAAAAACTTATAGTATAATAAAAATTCACTTGAGCACTCTTATAGAACTTTTCTCTTTTAACCTATTTAAAAGTTTGGGTTATTTCTTTTTGTTTGATAAACATTTATGAAAGGAAATTAAATTTTGTTGGATACAAATCCAGTGCAGCCTACAATGTAGACTATCGTAGGATGTCTCTTTAAGATTAGAAAAACTTGTGGCACTTTGTTATAAAGTAAGAAATATGACTCGAATCCAGACAGATCTTTAATATACACAACTTACATTTCATAACTTTCTCTTACGGGGTCAATTTAATACTAATAAAAAGGAAATATAAGCATAATTTAAGGAAATTTAATAATTTAACTTAGTTATTTTTCAAGTACCATAAATGAGTACTGCATTAGTCTCGAGGTTTACTAGTACTGATTGCTTTTTTCAGATTGTTAGAATTCTTCATTTTAAGTTCATTAAACATGTAAACAACACTTACATTATCTTGATAATTTTTTAGGTAAAAAAAGTGATCGAGATGAAACAACGATTTGTGGTGTTGATTGCTCAGTGGAGGTCTTCTTGTAAAAGATTTTTCGATGTAAGTCTAAGAATATAAAAATATTTTTAGTATAAAGGGTATAATAAGTATATAAAAAAAGTTGATATACTTTTTGAATGTCATAGTCCATATCACATTATCAAGTTATGTTTGTAAAAATTACTTTAAATGAACAATTATTTATATGGATGTATCTGTCTTTATTTAATTGTGGGTATGTGAAAAAAATAAATAATTATGCAACGACAAATCTGTTTAAGTCAATTAATGAAGATCCCGTAAATTCTAATTAATTTCAGGAGATCTTGCTGAATGTGAACATTTAGGAATGCTAGCCTCATGTCCGATATAAAGATTTGGGATGACATCTTTTATCTAGCCATTAGGGGTGGTAAAACAGGTAATCTAATCTCGTTTTGATTTGACCCACTAATATTATATGGATTGAATTAGTAACATGCATCGTTATAGGGTGAATTTGTGAACTGGTAGATTGTCTTGCCACTTTTTAATTTTTTATTTATTTATTTTTATTTTATTTTATTTCGGATCTATTTACTTAATTGTAATAAAGGATATCATTTTTTGAATTAAAAAATATAAGAAAAAATAATAAAATTGAATCAAACTTTAAAATTCTAATTAAATTTTTTTTAATAATATTTAAAAAAATAAAATAAATATCAACAATAATTAAATAAATAATATGTATAATAAATTAATATAAATAAATTTCTCATACATTACTAACAAAATTTTATAATGTAAACCGATCCAAATTTATATTTATTATTTATATTTATCGTTGTTCTAGATAAGTGTTGGAAGACTAACATATGCTTTTTCTGTAAATGGAAGTCTCAATTTGCATAATCGAAAGTTGAAAACTAACAAATCACATAATGTCATAAGACAACAAAAAATTGCAATAAAGCCCAGTTGAAAAACAGGTAATTATTTGACCTGAAATAAAATATACATAAATGACAAATGTAAAAGATTAAACTTGAAACAGAAACAGTAAGATATTTGAAACTTATTTTTGAAGTCTCTGTTTTGGAAAGAAAGCTTGCGGTAGATACTAATGGAGGCCCAAATATAGTTGTTCGTTTTCTCCTCTGCCCTCTGTATCTTTGCTACTTTTCTTCAGAACCCAAAAACTGAAATCTTTGGAAGGAGTAAAAATTGACTCAAAGACCAATCTTTTCCCCCCCCTATCCATAAAGTGGTAGCGGATAAAAGGCCTCTGAAAAAGTGGAAGTAGGGATTAATGCGAATAAGACCTTACAAAATACAAAGTTCCGGCAAAGAATCTTAATCCACACAAGATATTACCATTACATTTTACATGGTAAAACACAAGAAACTAAAAGACACGGGTTTCAGTTCCCTTCACCATTTGGATAAACCTTTCTCTGCACTTTTAGTTTTCCTCTTACATTCATCATTATTTTGCCGCTATGCCAAGAAGGACTAGTGAACAAGGCAAGGCAAGGAATGTAAGAGGAAGAGGAGAGAGAGACAAACCATGAAACAATGTCCTCTCTCTGTCTCTCTCTCTCTCTCATATATCAATTCATAAACCATAGCTACTCCAACTTCAATCTCTTTCTTCCTTAATAAATAAACAAATAAACCCATAACCCCACCCACAAAGCAACTTAATTTTTCCATCCTAGAATAATTACCCGACCATTACCACTATTATAAAACCAGTTACGATAAAAAGCCCTTTCCATTTACCAAAATTTTCGAGCTTCCTAATTAATTGTGCATTCAAGAGGAAGCACTCCAAACCAAAACCAAAACCAAGCATCATTTTACAACACCAAACCAAACCAAGCACATCGTCATAATTGTTCCACGAAAGAAGAATGCTCCCCATCACCTGCATTCTTTTAATGTGCCTTCTAAGTTCTTTCTCCCCCCCAATTGAAGCTCTCCTCAACCTCACCGTACTACCCCACCAACACCCTCACCCTGAATCCATAGTCCACGAACTTCAACGGTAAACAATCTTTCAACAACCCAACAACCCACATTATATACTTCTGCTTCTCCCACCTCTCAAACACTAAAAATTTCGCTGCTTTCTGTTTTGGTGATGCAGGAAGGTTAATGTCTCGTTATGGAGAAGGCAAACACTGTCCAAGGACCAACAAGCCTCGTGTCTCACCGGAAACCCCATCGACGACTGCTGGCGGTGCGACCCCAACTGGGGCGCAAACCGGCAGAAGCTGGCGGAGTGCGGCATCGGGTTCGGCAAAGACACCGTGGGCGGGAAGGGCGGGCAGATCTACGTGGTGACGGACTCGTCGGACCGCGACCCGGCCAACCCCGTTCCCGGCACGCTCCGGCACGCCGTCATCCAAGACGAGCCTCTCTGGATCGTGTTCGCCGCGGACATGACCATAAACCTTAAACACGAGCTCATCTTCAACAGCTTCAAAACCGTCGACGGAAGGGGCGCCAACGTCCACGTGACGGGCCACGGCTGCATCACGCTCCAGTATATCTCCGACGTCATCATCCACAACATCCACGTCCACCACTGCACGCCGTCAGGGAACACCAACATACGGGCCAGTCCGACGCACGTTGGGTGGAGAGGGAGATCGGACGGCGACGGCATCTCCATCTTCAGCTCCCGGAAGATCTGGATCGACCACTGCTCCCTCTCTTACTGCACGGACGGCCTGATCGACGCCATAATGGGCTCCACCGCAATTACCATTTCCAACAACCACTTCGCCCACCACGACGAGGTCATGCTCTTGGGACACAACGACAAGTACTCCCCCGACAGAGGCATGCAAGTCACCATTGCGTTCAACCACTTCGGCGAGGGTTTGGTTCAGCGCATGCCACGTTGCAGACTCGGCTACATCCACGTCGTCAACAACGATTTCACCCAGTGGGAGATGTACGCCATCGGCGGCAGCGCCAACCCCACCATCAACAGCCAGGGTAACCGTTACACCGCCCCCTCCAACCCTGATGCCAAAGAGGTACACTGAATCAACCTTTTTTTTTTCATTATTTCACTCTTTTTAATCTTTATTATTATTTATTAATATCAATAATCTCATCCCTCCTCAAAAACTCTTTTTTTTTTCTTTCTGTTCTTGGGAATGGGAATGAACTGTTGCATATAATCGTAATAATAATATCATGTGCCTGCCCACTGTGCTTCTTTTGTTTGACTCCTGTTTGGAACGAATATATGCTTTCTGGAGGAATATTGTAGTCGCGTGGGCGGCGCGTGAGGTGGTTTTGCTGATGAAGTGAGGGTTTGGTTGTGTTGGAATGGCAGGTGACGAAGCGCGTGGAAACAGACGACAGGGAGTGGAGTGGTTGGAATTGGAGAACGGAAGGGGATGTAATGGTAAATGGAGCATTCTTTGTACCGTCGGGTGCAGGGATGAGTGCACAGTACGCGGAGGCCACCAGTGTGCAACCCAAATCCGCCGTGCAAATTGACCAGCTCACCATGTATTCCGGTGTCTTCGGTGATCCCAGGTATTTTATTATTAATAATAATTATTATTATATCACCTTTACCTTTTAATTTTTTTATATAATTATAATATATTATTCTTATGCGCGTATTATTATTCCCTTTTCAACTGAGTTCTCTAATGGAATAATCTGGCCCTACAACGGACATTACCTGTCTTCTTAACTGTCCTTAGAAAGGGTAGTGTGGTCTATTGGTGTGTTAATGTTAGTAACAGTGCTGTGGAAAAAGGTTAGAGTGGTCTTTTAGAAACAAGGAAATGACGCGAATGCCCCTTACTCTGTCTGTCTGTCCCACATGCCTCTCACACGGTGCAGCACAGCAGAGTGCCAACTGTGCAGTACAAGTTGTTCTGATTCTGATTGGGTTGGAGTTGAATGAAAAGCTTTATGGAACATTGTAAAATGTTTTTTTACGTCTTGTTTCCCAAACCTTGGTTTATGCTAAAACTCACTTTACAGGGTTAGGTGTAGTAGTAATTGGACTGTTATAGAGGAACCCGAGATTGGGATTAGCAATGGTGATTAATAATTAACTAAATCAGAGGAAAGTGGAGTCTTTTTGGCCATGCACGTGATCGTGAGGTCATTGGAAAAGGAGAATCTCTGCCTCATGGCCCAACACTTAACAGCCCCAGTTACAGTTCATTTGTCTTCATTCACCTTTCTCTTCCAAACTTCACCTTACACCACATTATATTAAAAAGATTATTCTTTTCTTTCTGTTTTTTTTGGAGATTTTGAAAGCACCACACTTTTGTTTAAATCCCCTCCACCCTCTTGAATGAAGTGTGAAATGGATGGAAGCGCAGAAATGGGTGAAGGAGTTGAAATACTAGGGTTGGAGCGTAGTAGGTCCATGTCAGATGTTTTGGCTGAAATTATATTCCTTTTTATGTGCTTTCCAGCAAGTAAAAATGGGACCCTTTCATTGTATGATAACGTGTTTTGAAACCCTTTTGGACCCATTTTCTGATTCAACATGTACCAGTCACAACACACTCATCAAAGCAGCTTCTCATTCATAATTGGGAAAGTGACTCTCCCCTTATTAACCCAACCCTTTTATCATACATGCTGCTACTTAAAACAGAGGGATTACAGAGTAACCCTGCATCTAATTTTGAATTGTCAATTCCTTCTGCCACTTGTTTGGCACAGTTAGCAACTATCCCTATTCTGCCCTCATGCACCCTCTCAATAAAAAATGAAAAATTATTGGAAAGACAAGCTTTTGAGCCATCTTTTCCAGGCATGAGACACAGCAAATGAGGAAAGACATCTTTTTCATCATTTTTGTGAGTTGTACAATGAATTTGATTGGGTGTCAAAAACAGAAAAATGTTGCTATGCAGTAGTCATATCAAGTGTCTTGTGAAATTCAAAACACTACCTAAACCAATTTAATTTGGAATTTGACTTCATCGCCTGAATTTGTTGAATCTAGTCACCCATGTTTCTTTACACAGCTGCACCTGTTCTTTTCCAATTCCTACTCTCATCACACACCTTTTAATTAATGCCAATTAAATCGCCTCCACAACACAACAAATTAGTTTCAATAATACTCAGAATTACCTCACATTCTACCTTTTCTTCAAGTTGAAGCCAATGAAATATTTGTCTGCGTGGTTCCTTCTATTTGAAGCTAATGCCTTTTCACTTTCCATTGCCCTTATTTTCCATGTCTCTACCAAACCAAAAAAGTAGCTTTCTTAGAGTTCTCATGAGTGAATAATTGAACAGGGATAACGGGGATCTGTATCCCGGTTTCAACGGTGGTGGGACCGTGACCGGAGCAACCAGCAAGGGCAACAGTGCGGGGTCCAGTGACGACGGAGACTTCTTCGGAATGATATTCAGAGGAAGCAGCAGCCATGCAGCGCCACCGTCACCACCGTCTTCCTCCACTGTATTTGTCACAACCTTTTTGTCTCTTCTAATTATTCTGATTTTGGACACTTCCACCACCAACCATCCCTTTCTATGATCACGCAATTGGGATCAACAAAGAAAAAAAAAAGAATGATCGAAGTTTCTACAATTTGTTTTTAAATTTAGAAACTAGGAATCATAATTAGGTATGTACACACAGCTCTTCAAAGTTATCATTATATTGAAATCTATATAGAGCTAGTTCCACTATCATTGCTCATTGCTTCAAATGTATAGTTTAATATATTCAAATTTCATATTCTGCTTTTACATTTCTATGTATACTCCTTCTTCAACTGTAACTATTTTAATTTCATTTTATAGCACATGATCTTTAATTGGACTTCAATAACTTCACAAGATTTTAGTTTGAAATTGCGAACAAAAAATGTAGTTGAAAATAATAACTTATTAAAGGTGGTTTATTGAAAAAAAATATGTAGTTTTAAAAATATTAAGAAAATGTCATTAGCAAGAATTGAACAACTTTTAATGTCCCTCCAAAATATTTATGTACAAATATTCAATATGAATTTATCTTTAGTAGAAAAGACATTAAAAGTTGTTCAATTCATAAGAACTCAATTTGTATCTTATGATAACTTGAGTTTAAATTTCGTTATTGATGTGTAAGTGTATTTTTTTTGTTCTTGAGATTGATTTTCTAATTTTGATGAATCTGTTGATATATTTATAATTTATAACTCTTTATATATTTTTTAAATCACATTAATTAATTACTGCGACTCTGTGAAAAAATTGTGACAAAAAAAATATTCAAGTAACATGCAGATAAATTCACTTTTACCAGTAATTCTTTTTTTTTCAATTGGCACATAACTCTTGCCTCTCATCTTTATTTCTTTCATTTCAGGCGTATATTATTCACCAATTAATTTCAACAATGCTTGTTTTTATTTTATTTTATACGAGTTATGCAAGCTGTACATTACCAATAGGATGACAAAACGGGTTAATTCAACAAAACGGGTCAATTCATTCCCATTCGTTGTTGATTTATCAAAACTGAGGCGGATCAAAATGACCTGTTTAGGTTATGTGGGTTAAAATTCGTAACCCGCTTTGTTATTAAATGGATTGGCGTATTTGTCTATCACTTTTCAATCTTGTTTTTGAAAAATATTTTTTTATATTTTTATTTTATTTTAAATCTATTTATTTGATTGTAATTATTGATATCACTTTTGAACAATAAAAATGTAAAAAACAATAATAAAATTAAATTAAACTTTAATATTCTAATCGAACAAAATAAATATTAACAATACTCCAATGAATAAAATAATATATAAAAAAAAACTTCATACCAATTTCAATTTTAAAAATATAATATTTTTCTCAAAAAAACACCACAAATAAAAGAGGGTGAGCGGACATGTCATGTCCTGCCCACCTATAATCTGATGGATTGTCAGATTAGATGAACCGAATCAATACAAATTAACGGATTCAAAAATTAGCTCGTCTCATCTAAATGAAGACGGGTTGATGGACCGACCTGCTGAACTGACTCTGTTTTGACACCCATAATTATCAGGTACAATAATTATTAAATATATATACTTGAAATATTTTTATTCTATCATATAATTACAAATTTATTTTTATTATATATATTTATTTCTAAATCCATCACATCAAAAAATTTTATATAAAAAAAATTATATACTGTAACCAAAGCATAATTTTCCAATTCAATTTGATGTGTCTAATTGTGGGGTCTTGAAGTTGAATGTATGGCTTTTGGCCGTGCTTTACTTGTTTCCATTATGTAGAATTTCTACTAATACATCAAAAAATGTCATAAGTGGCACATCGACTTCGAGTTGTTTACTTGTTACATTATAATCTTGGCTTTTGAAACGCATTCAGCGTTTCGTACATCTAGTTTTGGAATGAGACTAAACCATCAATTTCATATTTAAAGTATAATTATTTTTCCTACTTAATTCCTCAAATATTTTTAACTAATTAAGAGTACCTAATACTTGAAGACATTCATAAAATAAATAATTTTAAAGTTAGTCAAATAACATGTTAGTATAGTAAATGTGTTGTAGTGTCATATTGAGTTATGATTCAATCCCCTTGTAACAAAATCAACACACTACAAGATAATATTTTATCAAGAATATAAAAAACTAAAAGAATAAGAAAAATCAAGAAAATAAGATAAAAATAGGAACAAACCTATGATTATATATATTTAATTGTAATGTTAGAGAAACAAACTTCATTATAAAAAAAAATCATAAAAAATCAAGATATATTACAAAATATTTCATCTAAGAAATTCTTTTTTATATTTCAGTTAGAATAATTTACAAAAGTGAAAAAAAAACACCAAACATATTTTTTCTCATCACCGTTAATAATATATGTTTTTATTAATATATTTACAACTCATTAATCAAATAATACCAGTGCACTCATGTGACTAGATACAAATGTGTGTTTTTTTTAGTTTTTTAGCCAAAAGTCTCTTCTCCATTATTTCTCTCTACTATTTGTATCCAAAATCGTCTTGTTATGCGAAACATTCATAAGTTACTTTCGTAGATTTTGACTTATGTTTTGAAAATTCGTTATGAAAATTTTGCCAATAGGTTAGATGTTGGTCATGTGATTGAGGAACGACTGACTTAATGTTATCACAACGTTCATGCGAACACCAACTTTTTTGAATAACCCCTTCAAGAAATATCCGAGTACCCTACAATGCAATATCTTGCTAAGAAAATGAACAAAGGTAGGACAAAACAAAAATTAAAGATAAAAAAACAAAACCAAAGAATTACTATGCAGAAAAAAAGATTAATAATGAATGTGTCAAACTATAAAGACTTGGCAACTAGAGAGTAATTAGAAGATAACTAACTGAAATAATGATCACTTAATAAAAGTATGTAGGTGCCATTTTCACGAATTGATTTGAAAACAATGGAAAGAAGACGATAGGATATGAGTGGATGACGTGGCATTTCTACTTCCATGTCAACTTCTAAGACATTTTTTAATATTTAATTTTAATGTTACTTTTTCTATGTAATAATAAAGTGTTTAACGTGACTTGTCTCCATATCAAAAAGAAATTGTTAAACCGTCCAATTCAAAGAATCTTCCTATCTGCATGTGAAGTAATATAACTTCAGAAGACGGTGTCTTTGCCTCATCCTTTGGCACCATTCTATTAATGCATTATCCATCTAAAAATAATAATGATAATAACTATTCAGACCACCTAAAAAATAATGACTTTTTAATATATAGTGCTCATAAATAAAGAACATCTATAACATCAAATAATACAAGAAAGAAAAAACAAATCATTGCTTATATTATAAGGGAGGAGGGTGGAGCCTCATCCCTTATTTTATTTAACCCCTGAATTTTATTAAAATATTCAAAGTTTTCATATTATAATGTAGAAGTAATAGTGAAATTCAGATGTGTGTTTTACAAAACATTCCATCGAAACATGTTTAATATATGAAATTTATGATTTTGGATAGTAAAAACAAGAATTGGTTTTTAAATTTTGAAAAATTAAAGTATAGATAAAAAAAATTATTAAAATATAGGTCTTATAATGTTTGTATTATGGTAAAAATTGCAACAACAAAAATCTTTCAAAATAACATAATGAAGAGGAGATTTTTTACTTAAAAACTTAAAAAACAGAAATTTATATCTAGAAATACAAAACACACATTTATATTGTCAAAGAGAATATATGAGATCGATTGTGAATAAAATTCCTCTGTAAATTTAGGATTTACTAAACTCATTCTACTGTCACAAACCCTCTCAATTTATTTTTAATTGCCCTCTTCAATTACATCAAAATATTAGTTTAAATCTAAATGATTATTATAAAAAAAATATTTCAATTAAAAATCAATCAATCCGTTTAATTCACCTAACCACGGTTGAATTAAACCGAATTACATAGTATTTATTCACTCACTAAAATAAACTGGATTAATCTGACTCTTTTTTAAAAAGACTGGTGTTAGTCACCTGCATTTACCCAGCAAAGAACGAAAAAACACCCATCTGCTTTAGACACTATTTTTTGTTCCAAATACAGAAATGATTTCTTGTGGGTGTTTTTTCGTGATGCAATATAAGCTAGTTTTTTTTTTTTGGCAAGCTGTTAACTGTTATGCAAAGCAGAAAACCAGACATAACATAGCGTTTTAGGTTGGATTCATGTAAAATTGTAAACTAACCGCCAAAGTATGGAACCAGACAATCTCATTCGTTCACTAAAAAAGCAGTGCCAACTGCACCATTTTTTCATACACTGAACCAATTTGGTACATTAAATGACAATTTAATTGAAAAATATATCTCCGTATTTACAATTCACAAGGAGGGATAGACCAAAGAAACACTGTGTGACCCTTGCTCCCTAAGAAAAAGGACTCGCAAGCTTGCTAATTTGCATATCTTGTGCACCATGCCGTGTAATTAAAATCGGTTTTGCTCTCCATTACTCTAACTCTAGGGGTAAAGGACGTTAAGGAATTATTATAGAAGGTTTTTATTGGAAACTTAAATGTAAATACATTAGTAACAGTAAATGTTACACTTTCCAATAAAACTTTCTACTCTTAATTCCTTGATCATTTTCTTTAGGCAATGGTTAGTAAAAATTGAATTAAAATAAAATTATAATTCCCTTTCAATCTTAGGGAATGTAGCAGTGATGTAACCCCAGTTCAGGAAGAACTTTCAGCACAGCCACCAACGTGAAAAGAAGGGTTGCAAGCTGAATACCTTAGTTAACCATATCTTCCCTCACGGCTTGAGCAGCCTCTGCGTCCAATCTCTTCCAAGTTAACACCCTCTTCGCTTCCAACTCTCTAGTCTTGGCTTCTTTCTCTGTGTACTGCCTTTCACACTCTTCAAACAATTCGGCATCCATCTCCAGAAACATCTTCCTCACATTGGCAGTTAGCCCAATCACTGCCCGGCTCCAGTGGCCTTTCATGTTATTTTCCAAAGCTTCAAAGATTACTGGCAATATAACATTTCGATTCTGGGCTACTAAACTCATAATGTTCTCATTGTTCCAAAAGTAAAGTGCTCGCTCGGCAACCTGCCATGGATAGAATAATTGTCAGAGAGCAATCAAGAGAGAATAAGAAACATTTCCTTTACTACAACATCAAAGGATGATAATTATCATTTATCAAAAGTTGATATTATTATATTATAACGTTATAATATATAATAAAATCTGACTACCACAATGCATTACCCATTAAACTAGATCCAAATTCAAAATGTCTTGTGACACAACTTTCCATGGCCGAGGTATCTAATCATTTTACATCTACATACCTTAGATATCATATTTAAATAGCCTCACAGTGAGTGAGAAGGGAGATTTCAAATATCAGCCAAAGTGAAGCAAAAAATAGCAGACAAACTATGCCAGTTTATAGTTGGTTATTTTTTCAAACAGAAAAGAAAACGAGGCCATCAATATTGTAGCCCATGTCACACATTAGCCAAAAAATTATCTGCGTATGCTCAAGGAATCAATGGAAGGAACTGTTACATCAAAAAGTGTTGAGTAACTTCTAGCTAAAACATTCAATGCATATGAATGTCTGTAACCTCCTTTTTTGTGTTAAGAAGGTCAGTATATATAAGCTCTAAAGATTAACCTCCATACTTATTTCCGGGATTAAGCCTGGGAGAATAAGAGGTCATGGGACCTAAACCCTCGCATCTCAAGGTGTCATCTCATCTCCTATATTTGCGACGCATTAAGGGGCTACGTGTTATGGATCCCTAAATAAGCAACTTCTATGGTAGGTGTACGCAACTCGGACGTTATCCTTCCCCTAAATCCGATTAAGCATGAATAAGTGTCCAAAATCAAGTGCCCAATGTCTGCCAAATACCAATACGAGGGAGACATGACGGTATAGGAACATTGGAATCTAAAAAAAAAGAACAAATAACAACAATGACCAGACCGGACTGTTTTCTTAATCTCCCCATAAATTGATAATGATACGGTCTTTGTCTGTGTGTATGTTTATATGTGATTCTCAGTAACGAGGCCATAAGCTTTTAAGCCATCAAATCGACTATGGGATTGGAACTGAACTGAACATACTAATTTTCGGCATCAAGACTCGAGAGTGCTTATCCCTCTCTTTTCTATGATAATATTCATATTGTTGAAATCTCACACCCCATAAATGATACAATTACAGGTTTCTATTCCTAGGCATGAGGGGATGATGTTATTGGGACACCTATGTCTACGCTCCAAACATCAAATCCCAGAGGTGAATAGGTGTATTAAGATTTCACATCAATTGGAGGCATGACCAATAAGGCTTAGACAACCCTTAGCTTATAAGTAAGCTTTGTAGGACTGTGTAGTTGCAAACATAAATTCTAAGATGCTAGAATTTATTCTAGATCCATTATTAGGTCATGCCTATTTGTCTATGCTCTAGGATGTCTATTCCTAGGCATAACATAAGGTATTTTTATTGGGTCACCTACATTTGTTCAAACTCTAAATGTTCAATCCTAAGTATAATTGGGTGTATTGAGATATTACATTACTGGAGATATATGACCAATGAAGTCAAGGTTTGAGATAAGTTAGGCCCTGCACCCAAAAATTAAGATGCTCGTCTTATAAGGCTACCTGTATTTTCCAAACTCCAAATGCTTATACCTAGGCATGAGGGATTTGTCCATATTAACTGGAGACATGACCAATGTAGTCGTCATAAAGCTTGGGCAATACTTATAGCCAAATTTATGAAGCTGAATTATGCATTAATCCCAAATTCTAAGGCGTACTATTTCTCTAGCCTCCAGCCACCCCCCCAATCGCTTTTCTCACTATAAATGTATGACTATTTTCCTTCCCCCCAAATTTTCCTCCAAATCAAATATGCAAACCCAAATGACAGCAATCACCAACTAATATACCTTCCAAGAAGTAACTTATTTTACCCTTTTCCTATGCAAGGATTGTTAAAGTAGAGAAAGAAAATGCATGATAAGTTCCCAACCAAAGTTTCGGAAGGAAAGGGCAGTAGGCAATGATAATTATCCGAACATCCAAGTAACCATATAAAACCCCAGTCTAGTATATATATGTTGTCCAGTGAAAGAAGAAAAGACGAATATCTTCCGAAGAGTTTATCGGTTTAGAGTACAAGTAATGATAACAAAAGCAGACAAAAGCAAACATTTATCTGAAGCAAAGAACATCGTATCCATAAATACAGGGCATAAGCTATGAACCATCACCACAGAATGCTACACCTTACATATGCAAACTTAAGCATAATTAATTAAAAAAAGGCAGACCTGAAAATGAGGGCTGTTAAGGCAGCGTCCAATCTGCCTGAAAAGGGAGGCAAGGCACCGTAGAGAGTCAGTACACTGAGTTGCCTCAAGAACCACTTCTAGTTCTCCAAGAAAAAGAACTTCCTTTTGGCAATTCGAGACTGGCCAGTACTTCAACATCCCCTTGATCACAGGATCAGCCAGCCGG
This sequence comes from Phaseolus vulgaris, assembly GCF_051622355.1. Classification (NCBI taxonomy): domain Eukaryota; kingdom Viridiplantae; phylum Streptophyta; class Magnoliopsida; order Fabales; family Fabaceae; genus Phaseolus; species Phaseolus vulgaris. The sequence goes on from NC_143504.1 coordinate 2,189,700, forward strand.
TTGTCTTTCTGAACAAACTGAACCACGCAATAAGACAATTGTTCGTGATAACAGGAAATAGCTTTGGGCTTGTGAAGTGGAATAAGAGTCCGAATTAGAAACAGTTTATGTTCCTCTTTCATTGGCAACGCAAACCCATTGATAATACTAGCCAGGATCTCCAGCAACTCGAAAATACCATTGTGCCTCTGAGTTTCAAATATAAAGCGGTAGAAGACGTTGTTGATGGCATTCCTAATGAAGGGCCTGTGCACCATGTACTTGCCATAAATGCGGTGAAGAATAGTCTTCAAATACTCGCGCTCGCGCATGTCCTCGGAATCAAACAAGTCAATGAGTTTCATCACAAAGACATGGTCAATGTAGCGCTTGGAAGTCCTTATATCAGTCTCCGGTGAGACAACGTAACGCAAGAGGATATCATACACGAGCTGCAAGTGCGGCCACGATGGGTCCAAATGTCTGTCATCTTCATCGGGTTCCAAGTATTCTGTGCCGCGAGGTGATGGGGGGAAACAACGGAAGATGTTAACGGAAACCATGTTAATCAAGTCTTCTTGATTTTCGCTGAATCCGAAGGACCCGGACTGGATGATTTCAATGAGCTCCTCGAGTGCCTGGCGCTTTGTTTCCCTCTCGTTAACGGAGTCGACAGTGTCTGAGAAATCGCACAGGAAGCAACATCCTTGTATTTTTCGGAGGATCAGCGCGCGGCGCTCCGATTCCTCGGCGTCTCGCAGTGGCGGAAGTGGCTCGATTACGGTGGGATCGGAAGGCGGAACCAAAAACGGAGGGTTTTCGGAGTCGGAGTTGGCGGCGGCGGAGGGGGTGGTGCGAGAGGCGTGTTTGACGACTACTTCATAAAATTGAAGTCCGCTTTCGGGGAATTCCAATTTGGAGCATTTCTTGTGAGCGAGCTTTATGATCTTGTTGAACATTTTTGGGGAATGAATGTTGGAACGATGGAAAAAGGGGAAGAAATTGGGAACGAAAACGGAAGCGGAAATTGGAATTGGCGAACCAGAAGCCCTAATGAAGCGACTTCTGGGTTGGATTGGGGGGGAAACGGCGAATAACCGCAATGAAGCGGAAAACGACTCCGTCCAAAGCGTTCTTCACTCACATCAATCAATATAATGCCCAAAAGGTGCAAAATTGTAAAGCGCAAAGGAGGCGCCAAATTTCGACGTTAGCCACGTGGAGGTTATAGATTATGCCAATATGCCCAAAATTAACAGACCAAAACATTAGTTAAGAGCTTCAAAATTCTTTATTAATAAGAGAAACCAATATTCCTATTTTATATTACTAACGGTAACATAGATACGAGACTGCATATATATCTCTGTATTTTTTTTTTATTATTATATTCATAATTTTTTATAAAAAAAATAAAATAATAGAAGGAGATAATAACTAAATTAAATGATAAAAATAAATAAAAATTATACTCTTTAAGTGAAGATATGAAAAAAACAACTGTTTCACATTTAATAAACTATTATTTCGTTCATTGATAACCTACTCTATATTTAAAATTTAAAACTACTTTTTACAAAATATCAATATATTAGTATTAAAAATAAAATAAAAAAGTAGTTTTTAATTAATTATAAAAATAATTAGTTATTTAGTAAAGACTTAAAAAATAAAAAATGACTGAGATATTTAAAATAAAATATTAATAAGAATAAACTAAGAAAAAAATTATATAAAAATAATATTAATAAAGATAATTAAGAAGAAATTTGTATAAAAAACAGTAGTTATAATTGAGAATTCCTATTATAGGTATAGATAATGCTAAATAAATTATTTAGTATTCTTTAGATTCACTAGGTCTATTTTTTTTTTAAAGTATAATTGAAGTTCACCAAACCACTAAAAAATAATGTGCCACTGATTATTTAAAGTATATTAAGTTTGATTTATTTATTGTTTATAGTATTTTTAGAAGTTTCGGACCTTCATGCTCTGATATTATTATAGATACATATATAATTATAATTTTATTTATTTATTTTTGTATTTATTATAAGAAGATATCAACAAAAATTGTGATCCTTTCTCGAGAGTTAATTTTCTTGATTCCTCCTCCCCTTAATTTTGTTTTTCTTCCTTCGGAGAAAACATGCATTTAAACACTCTACGATTAATATACCCATTATCTTGGAAGAAAAAATATTGAAATTTGGATTGAATAACAAAATATGAAATGAAAGAATCATTACACCCAGCACTAGTTCTTTCTCATCTCCTATTATCCTTGTCAAGAAAAAGGATGGCATTTGGAGTGGTTCTCAACCAAAATCACCATCCTATAGCATTTTTCTCCAAAAAGAAAAAATACAGAATGCAGAATCAAGTTGTATATACTAGAGAATTCTATGCAATCTCAAAAGTTATTGCTAAATTTAGATACTACCTAATTGGACACAAGTTTATCATCCAAAGTGACCAATTGAGTTTGAAAATCTTAGTTGATCAGGTTATTCAGACACTAGAACAACAAATTGGCTTCACAAATTGCCAAGATATGATTTCTCAATTGAATATAAACTTGGCAAAGAGAACATAGTTGCAGACATTGTTTTAGTTAAACTACAACCTTATTCGGTGGTTCTAAGGAAGAATCAGAAAGCGAGTTTAAGATTAACATAAGTGGTTTCAAGGAAGAATAAGGTGAGTTTAAGATTTTTGACTTCAACCTCGAGGACAACGTGAATTTTAATGGGAATTGATCCTTAGCCTATTTCACTCCCTTAATTTTGAATTTCAGAGACACCATCAATTTTAGTGTTCCAGCCTCGGGAATTAACACTGTCTACACCTCAAGTGATTATACGACTATTTCCAACATTAGTAGAGTATATCCTCAGCATAACCATCAACAAAATAGGGGGGTTGGGGGAACACTGCAATCTATATAGACTCAGAAAGGAAGGCATTGTAATCCAACAATGCATTCAAATTCTAGTAAACATTTCTAACATAATCATGCATGAAACTGAAGAAGGGAATATTCATTCATCAAATCTGTTTAGTCTAAGGAGGAAATCACGTTTCAGAAAAGATTTATACGGATTTACAGACGAAACAAAGGTTTGCCATTAGCTACATTTCCAAATGCCCGAACTCGATTTCCTGCTCCGACCCGTCACGTTTTAGAAAGAAAGCAACTACCATCCACCTTTGTCAACCCCGTCATTTTTCTTGCCCCATGAACCTGCTGCACCTACATATGATAATCATATAGTCAAGTCTATTGAATTAAGTTGAAAATAAATATCGTACTTGCAAATTTATATTGGTAAGACGTCAGCTCAATTCTGCTGTAATTTATAGTTTAACTTCTAATTAATAATGATTCGTAACTGAATTAGAATCATTAATTTACATTGTAACTTTTATTTTTCTTTCGAGCACTACCTCGGGTTTTTCTTTCTTTCTGAATAAACAAGAAGGGGAGAATAATTGGGTGAAGTTATATTTGGTTTTCATTATTTCTTCCTTACCTTCTGCTGATTCTTTCCAACTAGAAGATTGACTATTCTCTGCAGCACTACTAGACTTAAAAACTCCGTCACCAGTTTGATTGTCCCAGCACCTAGAAGTAGTGTTTGAACTAGATCCCTTGTTCCACCCACCGTCATTAGCTCCACTTGCTGAGCTCCAGCTCTGCTTATTTCCACCTTGGTTCCAGCTAGGACGCTCCTTATCTGCATCATTCCCTTGGCTCCAGCTCTGCCTGTCCTTGCCCCCAGTATCATGGTTCCAAGCCTGAGATCTATTATCATTAGCCTCATCACTTGCTGAACTCCATCTCTGTTTACTTCCACCACCCTGGTTCCAGCTAGGATACTCCTGATCCGCATTTCCCTGGCTCCAGCTCTTTCTTTTTTTGTCACCAGTATCCTGATTCCAAGCCTGGGATCCATTACTATTACTCCATCCTTCAACATTATCAGGCCCCTTCTTCCAGTCAGAGGACCCATCCTCACCAGAATCCCTCCTGTTGTTCCAACTACCAGATTGATCACTCCTTCCTCGACCACGGCCTCCACCTGATCCCCACCTACCACCAAAGCCCCCACGGTCTCCCCGGCCACCAAAGCCCCCACCCCCACGGTCTCCCCGGCCTCCAAAGCCCCCACCCCCACGGTCTCCCCGGCCTCCAAAGCCCCTACCCCCACGGTCTCCCCGGCCACCAAAGCCCCCACCCCCACGGTCTCCTCTACCCCGAAAACCTCTACCTCTAAAGCCACCTCTGTCTGATCCACCTCTACCCTGGTAACCACCTCTCCAGTTCCCACCACCAACTCCACCAGAATTTTCATTTGAACCTTCATTTTCACCATTGAACTGATTATCGCTTGAGCCTGCACTCCAGCTGCTATTGCTTTTCCAACTGTTGTTTTGATTGGCATCACCTGATCCAGAATTCCAATTACCTTTCTTGCCCCAGCTAGGATTGTTATTTCCAGGATCAGGATGCCCAGAACTCCAGTCGGAATTCTTGCTTTCATTCCCAGCACTTGGAAAGGATTTATTAGTGTTCCAGTTGTCATTATTTCCCCTGTTTGGATTTTCATTGAAATTATCAGATCCAGAATTCCAATTGCTATTTTTCGAATCAGAAGCCAGGTTTCCACTGCTACCAGAATTCCAATTGTGTTTCATGTCCAACTTGGAATCTTGATTTCCAGGCTCAGTATGCCCAGAACTCCAGTGAGAATTCCCACTGGTAGATTTATTTTCGTTTGATTCAGAGGTCCAATTGTTTTTCTGACCCCAACCATTCCCTTGATTTCCACCAGTACCACCAGATACAGGACCGTCTAAAGTATTTCCTGCATTCCAACCACCTTGATCTTTACCTTCTTCCTCTTTATCATGTGACGAAGATATTGAAGCATTCCAATTGCTTCCTGTTCGCCTACCAGATGGCTCGCTCCCTTCCTTATTTGGTTTATTGCTCCATCCAGCATCCTTACTAGCATTGATATCTGAAGAACCAGAAGGATTTCCAACTTTGACTCCACTTGTTCCAGACTTCCACCCACTCCAACTAGAATTGAGGTTTCCTTCATCTGATCCACTTTTAAAACCATTGCCATCACCCCATCCATTGGATGAAGTTTCATTATTTGACTTTTGGACATTGTTCCAACCAGAAGATTCTTTTTCAGAAACCTTGGTTGTATTCCAACTGCTATTCTGATTGTCATCACCCACACTTCCAGTTTTAGGTTCTGCCTGACCCCATCCAGTAGATGAAGTTTCATTATTTGACTTTTGGACATTGTTCCAACCAGAAGATTCTTTTCCAGAAACCTTGGTTGTATTCCAACTGCTATTTTGATTGTCATCACCCACGCTTCCAGTTTTAGGTTCTGCCTGACCCCAGCTGCCTCCAACATTTCCCCAGCAGCCACCAGACTGTTCTGGATCAGAAGCAACTCCAGTCTTCTCCACTGCAGCAACCCATGTGGAGTTCTGGTTTGGATTACTTTTAGTTTCCCAAGCAGAATCTTCTGCACCTACACATTACAACAGCAATGAGGCAAATGATAAACGAAGTAGTTAAACTAGAAGTGAAAACATACCAAACATTTCCGTACTACAACTTTTACCTTTGGAACTGAAAGGATTTAAGGAAGACTCTGGCTTCTGTAAAATCAATTGGATATAAATGAGTACATGCAAGTATTATACCAAGAGTGGTTAGATTATCCACAGGCATGAGAGGATTATAGGAGAGATCAAAATGGGGAAAAAACACGCATAAAGTGTGTTATGCAACACATACCAATAAGCTTGGAGTAGAATGATTAGACCATGCGTCCCTGAAAAATGTTATCACAAGACAAAACAGTAACTAACCCAGTTGAGAATAAAACTAATCATGAATAAGAAAACTGGATAAACAATACAAAATGACATCATGGAGACTTGGTACTTTGCAGTGCCTATGTTTGACATCTAGTAATATGTGATGTTCCATGGAGTATGTGTTTGGTTCTCACCCCTTGATATATACCTTTCGAGTGTGGGTTCCCCTAGTTCTTGGCTGTTTATTAACTGGTATCAAACTAATTGCCAATGCCTTGTAAAGAACTATCAATAGAGGGTTTTGACCATTAGAGAATTCGGACTAACGAGGGAGTTGAGAGGAGTGTTACTAAACAAGTTGTTGTGGAGTGATGCTTGTCAAACCATCACCTCTGAAGAGTGGTAATATGATATAGACTTGGGTAGTAAAGTACTAAGGTAGTATGAGGTGCCTAAGTCTTAAATCAAGTAGTATGAGACGTGCAGCTAAAAACTGACGTGTTTGGTTATCGGCCTTTAATTTTGAGGGTGGGTTCCCTAAATATTTGAGTGTTTATCATATAAATAAAGTAACACACTCTAATCCCTAAATATATCAATTACATACGCATTTTGAAATAGCAACATTCCATATCATTTAGAAAATAGAATGTTGACATATAAAGCTGGAACAACAACCACATCTAGATAAATCGGCTATGCTTTTGGGTTTTAATACTTAAAACAGTTATACTTGCATAAAAGTCAATTCACCATTATTCATAATTATTTGGCATAGATATGCCTTTGTTCCATCCTTGTCTGCATCAATTTTCCGTAGCCATGAGTTAACCCATCCCAATTTCCACAGATTTCTACATTACTGAGCAATATCTGGACATTACTAGAATACCACTATTGATGACTAAATTCATCATGCAAAATTAGCAAGGATATATATTAGGCGAACATAATATTGCCTATAAGCAGATGACTAATATCACTATGAAATATACCTTTCAGATGATGCCCCAGCAGCATTCCATCCACCACCGCCAGTGGAAGTTCCCGCTCCATTCAGCCAACCTTTCCAAGCGTCAAGATTAATGTCTCAATAGAACATCAAGGCCAAACAGAGAACAGGGAAGATATCTATACGCATGCTAATTGATGCTATAATCCATTTAATTGGGATTTTATTTATCTCTTTAAAGGATTAAAAAGTAGAGAATAAGGTATTCTGACCTCCAGAGCTTCCTTCACTACCCAACAGATCAAATGGCTTAGAAGAACTTGAATCTGGATCACCACTGATATAAAAAAACAGTGAGAAACTAAGGACAATATTCACGCACAATCATAGCAAATCATAAGTAATTGTGGCATACAAAAGTTAATGTAAATGTCAGAAATACCTTGAAATGGCAGTACTCCTTCCCTGAACCTCAGAAAGATGCTCACATTTAACTGTGAAAAGTATTTTTTGTACAAATTGCTCTAAATAATTATATAATATATCAAAAAGAAAATTACACAAGAAAGAGTTCACCGTCATAAACAAACCTGTAAGAACCTTCTGCTGTGAATCAAGTTTCACAGTTACATCAGTGCGACGCAAGGCAATGACACGGCAAAGGTATCCCTTCAAAGGACCTATCCTAATTCTCAAGGTCTGACCAATATTAAACATGTTATTGTTGTCCCCACGGTTAACTGCATGCACAATTATTGAATTGAGAAAATTAATAAATGCATATATCCACAGCTAAAATAGTTTTTAAGGAGTCATGTATCTTTACATTCACGATTATTTTCTCTTGCTTGCCATGGTTTTTTGGGTGACAATGGAGATCTTGGTGATGATGGTTGGTCTTCAAAGAATAAAGGACCCGGTTCACTTTCCTGAGTGTGAAGCAGCATTCAAAACATAGAAACTCAGATGAAACCATTGAACAGTTTGTAACATAGCAGGATACTGGACATATTTCAAACCTTTCCACTGAAATCACCAACATCAAGCTTGACCTTCTCACACATACTAGATTTACATGTGACATATCCTCCATTTTCTTCCTCATTTCCATCATGTAAAAAGACAATTCCTCTATAAATGTGCTTAACAATGCCTTGTTTACCCTACAAAAAAGAATAGTTTTAAAAGTATGATATGAGGATGAAAAACCCAGATATATCACAATTAGAAATCTTCACATTCAGAAATATGAATCACACCTTTGATAGACCGTCAAGAACCCTGACAGTATCACTAACCAATATAGTCTTACTGTGCTGATCAAGGGCAGTGAGTTTCAAATCAAATAGCCCACTCTTTATTTCATTTCGTTCAATACTTACAGCAACAGGTCCATCTGAACTCTCTTTTAGAATCTATACAAGACAGGCAAATTAGAAAAGTACTTGTAAAAAATAACAGGCTCTCAATCAAAAAGCTTAGAACAAATGACATTGCATAAGCTGAATGCTATACCTTGTAAATATCATCTTTATCCATGCCTACTATTACACCAAAGTCCTTCTTCCTGAAAAATGGAAAAGAGGTTCTTCAAGAAGACATGTTAAAAAATGTGCAGGCATGCGAATGTGTGTGTATCTGCATGCATCATTTAAGTGCATTTTGTGTGTGTGACAAAGAGAAATAGTTCTCCCAATACCATGAATGTACTGCAATGGGAAATATTGGTCAAGAATGAGGACACATGAGCAAGTATGTAGTACATGTGGGTGCATCTGCATGTCTTGTGTACAAACATGTTTGTGTGAAAGTGTGGATTGGGCAAGTGCATGCAAGTACGATAAAAAAGTAATTCATATGTGTGAATGTTAGCAAGGTAAAACAAGGACTTACCCGAAACATACTAAATCATAAAGCTCAAAATCATTTCCCACACCCGAACCAGATGAACTTTCTCCTTTCCCACCTCCCTTGCTGGGTCTTATTACACGTTTTTTCTTCTTATCACCGTAAAGTTGAGCAAGCCACTCTAAATCATTGGATTCATTGTTTTCAGAAGACCCAAATTTTAACAGCTCCTCTTCTGTCGGCACAACACCCCATAAACTTAATGAATCCGGAGAAACTTTCTTGTATACATATCCATCCTTGAGCATCAAGCCATCAAGAACCTCAAAAACCTTGCCCGTTTCACGGTCACGCTTGAACTGCATGAGTGGTCGGAACTCCCTGCAAAGTTATTGAAAAATAATCACATCATAAAAACTATCCAGTAAAAAAATTAACAAGATATAGGAATATGTATTATTTACTCGAGTTCACTCGAGCTGATTAATCTAGGGGCTGGTACAGCAAGTTTTTGGCGACTATATCCTCCACCCTGTAACATGAGAGAAGAAATGTATCAACAATCTGCTCACTCCGTAGCTTTATTTGGGTTGCAAGTAAAATAAAGGAGAAATAAATAGGAAAGATATAAATAAATAAAATAGAAAAAGGTTTTGTTTGAACAGACAGAAATAAGAAGGTAAAATGTAAAAAAAAAATCTTGTTTCAATGAGTGGAAGTGTATGTTAAAGATAAATAAATATGTCTAATTAAAAATTAAGTTTAACTTAAAAATAATATTTTAACAGCACCTCTCGTGACACAATAAATACATTACCAGCAGATATCATATCATATATATAGCAACTAAAAAAAACAAGCATAATCAAAGTTAATTAATGAATTGCCTGGAAAAAAAAAAGGTAGCTTATCAAGTGGACACATGTCTCCTTACAAATTTGGCAGCCAAAGCTTGCAGATCAATTCTCGGAATAAGCTTAACTGTAACTTTTTTCCGGGAATTATTTACAGCCACCACCTGAAAAAGCGTAATAGATAAGAGAAATAAGCATTTCACAAGTTGGATAACAAAATAAAACAAAAAACATTCCTTGTGCTCATGTAGTACCTGCGCTAAATCCCCTTTGTAATTACCACCTTTTATTCGAGCCCACATACCCTCAGAAATTTCAGGGGTTCTATTTCTAACAGAAAACAGATGATAGACCTCACTATTTGGTACAAGTGCTACTCGAGTAACATAGATTCCGGGAATCCCTTGACAAGCCTGAAACCATGCATTAATAACAAATGTGAATAGATTTGGCGGGAGGTAGAAATGTTTCACTTGAAAATGCTTTCAACATGGCGCTAGAAAACGGTCGTAGACAACAATTTCAATCACATGATCAAGGTTTTTATAGGCCACCAAAATTTCGGCCACATTTGCCAGCTGACACCGCAATTTAAAACCAATCAAATTAAACCGAACAAAAATACCCAGTACTAAGGTTACCTCATTTATATCATACTGTCTTTCAGCCTCAATATATACACAACCTTTCATATGATCTACGGCAAATGCAGATTTTATCTTCAAGACAGTACCCAATGAAAATAAGTCAGCAAACTTTTGCATCAGACACAACGCTGAAAGCCTCTCCCGGCCAACCTGCAGCAAAAAGGGAAAAACATGGCAAAGCATAAACTGAGAAATTTAAAAGCAACACTGGGAAATAGTTAGCAAAGTCATAGAATCGTGTTCCAGGTATCATACAGTGCATTTGACTTTCCAGATGTTTGGCATCAGTTCCAAGACAGCATCATGAATAGAATTTGGGTTGTTCCCTTTGTCATCAAACTCATCAGCATATTTGATAAACCTAGATGGATTTGCGTAGCGCTCCTCAAATATTCTATCAAACTCTTCTTCATCCACCAATTCCTCTTTAGGAATACGCGGGAAACTACTCTGGCCCTTAGCAGGCTCGCTCATTCTTCTCGGAGAGGCATTAAAATCCTCGTCAGAAAAATCTGTTACAAGAAATTAGAAGGTGTACGGTACCACGAGAAATTCTAAAATTCTAACTACAAACGATGACACCAAAACCATAAAACGAGGCAGGACACAAGCATTTCTCATGAATGAAGCCACTAAAAGCAGTATCGACACGTCTAGAACAAATAAACACATGAAATTAAACTAAACACAGAAATGAGGCCGAAACCCTAACAATTTTCGTGAGAGAGGAACAAACGATGAAAGGTAAGAGCATGAGAGAGAGAAAAGGGCATTCGATTATGTACCGTCCCCGAAATCACTGTCGTCGCTGAAATCGCTCTCCTCGCTGTCATCAACCTCAGCGGCGTCTTCGAAAAACTCAATGCCTCTAGTCTTGAGGCGGCCACCGGTCTTGTCATCTTGGAAGCCGCCCTTGCGCTTGCCGGCCGAAGCTTTTCCGGCGACCTCCTTGCCTTTTCCTTTGCCCTTGTTCGTCATTTCTACCGAAAATGCTGAGACTAATGCAAACTTTGCATGCTGGGATAAATAGAGAGAGAGAGAGAGGAAGAAGAAGTGAGCAAGTAAAGTGTGCTGTGATCACGTGAGAGTGGGAAATGATTTTATATCTATATTTTTATTTTATAAATATAAATTAAATTATAACAATAAATATGAAGGTACATATTACATATCATTAAAAAATACCGTAAAGAAAATAATAAAAAAATATATAAAAATTATTAACATAATAATAATATTTTATAAATAATTATACTGTATTTCTTTGGCCGTAACACTAGTTTAGGTCCTAAACAAAGGATTCATGATTTTATTATTGGAAGAGTCAGAAAACTGTGATGAACTGTGAGATTAGTAAATGCACCTGGTGCAGTTTTCTCTCCATAAAGAAGGAAACCACCTTCCAAAATTAGGATGCTTTTCGCACCACTTTTTTCTTCCTGCACCTCACTTATAATCTTTCATATCATATTTTGGTTTATCATCTAAATAATATAGTTGATTCACTGACCCCAACTACTTATATTGACTGACCATGAAGTAACATCAAAACATAATCTTAATTAAAAGTCTTAATCAGGAATTAGACTGCTAAGTATATCATGATTACGATATTAACACATATATTGGGCCTGGACAAGACCCCAACAACAAACTCACCACAAAATGGTATTAATAGATGATTTGGAAAATTCGATAACATTTATAATTCATTCATATCTTTACTTACTTGAGTTTTTTTAGTACCTTCATGTATACACCCCCACATACACTTATTAATCACCATAAAGGCTGAGAAACTAAAGAGATCACGAAAATCAAATACGACAATTGAAAGGAAAAAAAAAAAACAAGTTATACACTAAAGAGTAATTGCATTCGAACACACTGTTGTGTAAAAACATCTCATGTTTGTGTCCAATTTTTCACAAGGGAAAATGAGTGGGTTTATAATGAAAGATGATTTAAGATTTAGGTTTTGGATAAAAATGGTTGGCAAAAGATGAAAATGAGTTATCCAAAAGAATAATGGTTTTGGGATTGTTTTAGGGAAAGATGGAAACACCTTTGAAGTGGCAAAAGTGATAGGGCTAATTCTCCTTCTACGAGATCGAGATCAATTGTGATATGCACCCAACACCTATAAAAAATGTTTATTTTACCTTTAATCTTTTGGATATCTACATCCGCAACACAAATAAGACAGTTCCAGATATGCAAATTCAGAATTGAGATGTATCTTACAGATATGACCATCCACAACACAGGAATGTCTTTTTGAATGTTAAGACCGAAAGCTTTTTTTTAACTCTGATGCAAAAATCCAAACATAAAACAACATGGCAATTTGGAGTTTTAAAGAAAATGATGGGTGCAAATCACAATTGAACTTGTGTTGGTAGGAGAATTAGCAAGTGATAGTATTAGATTGGTAGAGTTGCTTGATGGGAGCCAAAAAAATCATCCGAAGCTTCCTTATTGAGCTGGTAAAGTACTTATTGTCCAATGTGACTTTTAGTTTTTTTTTTCCTTGTTTGCATGCAAGCATAAATGAAGTGAAATGTCTAAAACAGATCTTCCACATAAAAAACAATATGCGGCTCCCGTAGGAAACAAAATTTAATTTAGAAATTTTGGATATAAAAAATTGAATCAATCAATCTAAAAATAAAAAATATTAATTCTGAATTGTTAAATGTTAAACTGAAATTTATATTTTCGAACTAAGTGTTTTAGAAATGATTTACTAATTTTTTGATTCATAACTGAAAAATATAAATTGTAGAATCCAAAATTTATTATGATTTAACCAAAAATTCACCAAGAATGTTATATTTTTCCTTCTAAAACCTATAATCCATAATTTCATTGGAACTTAATTATTATTTTGGAATACTCTATCCAAAATACTTTCAACTTGTTCAATCTAGGAAACTTGCTTCAAAAATCACAATTGTTATGAAATAGAAATGAAATGATAAAATTATCATTTTAAAATAAATGAAGTGCAAAACGAAATCATGAAAATGTAAAAAAGCAAAAGTCTCTAAATATTTTGAAAAATTTGGGCCGGCCTAATAAAATAAGGACAGTTATGTTAAAAAAAATTCTTATTGCACCTCCATAAATCTTTCAATTCTAAAATTACCCTTGGACAAAAAATACAATATTTTTTTAAAAATGTATAATCTATAAACCTTTTTTGAACTCTAAAATTTGAAATACAATTCATTATTATAAATTTTAGATTTTGGAAATTATTTCCTGAATTTAAAAATATATTCCGATTTCTAAAATTCATAATATAAAATTGTATTCTAAATTATAAGTTGAGAAGGTATTTTTGAACCTATAAAATACATTCTAAAATTTAAAATTTAGAATATAATTTTGTAATTCAAATTTTAAAAGTTTAAAATTTTAGAATACAAAAAAAGGGGTGTCAATAAATAAATAAGTTGCTAAAATAAATCATGAAATGTAAAAAACAAGATTTTCTGAAGGAATTGGGCCGGCGTAATAAACTAAGGACATATTTATATTAAAGGTTTTTGGGAGATTGAATAAATAAATTGGAATTGCATAGTCAGGCAAAATCAAAAGTATAATAATACAAGTAATTTTTTTTTAAAACCAAAATAAAGTATTACTTTTTATTGTTAGAAATTATTTCCTTCCAAGTCAAAACTAATAAAACAAATTATTAAGTCATCTTAATGCAATCATTTCCGGTTAATACAAACTATTTAAATTTAACTATTTTTATTATGGATACTATGTTTACATGTATTTAAATGCTGTGATTGTATAATTAATCACTTTTAACTATATTTATAGTAAATAATATTTTTTAAACAATACATTTAGTCATTTTAAAAAAACAGGTTTAAGTACATGATACTGTTGTAAAGTATTGAAGTGATTAATTTGACTACTTAAATGAAATATTATCTTACAAGTTTAACTAAATTTGTCCAATAATATTATTCACTACAAAAACAAATATGATGATTAAAACTACAAATTATAGTAGTTTTAAAAACAATTACAAAAAAAATATTATAAATAAAATAATTGTTATATTATATTTACACATATCAAAAGCAATTTATGACAAATATATTTTAAATGCTGGTAAATTTGCCAAAAAAATATTACTTGTTGAAAATCGTTACAAAGTACATATTTCTTGTTATTAGTGTTTTTACGGTTTAAAATGATAATATTTTTTTTTATAATTAAATATCATATTTCGACAATTAAAAATCATCATCAAATATATCATATATATGGAAGGTTTAAAAACTACCAAAAATTGCTTAATTTTTTTTTAAAATAAAATATGTTAAATTTTTCAAAATAGTATTTTTTCTTTATACTCAATAATTCAAAACCCCAAAATTATTTTATTTAAAAAATATAATTTAATAATAGTAATAATAATAAATTTATAATATTAAAATAATTGATAGTCTAAATGCATATCAAAATAATATTTTTTTAAGATAACATGTAACACCGCTTAACTTTTTTATAATATTAAAAAAGTTAATTTGATTACTTTACATTCGAAGATTTGATTTAATACATTATTCAAATTCAAATAAATACAAAGTACATACGAAGACAATAATGGATAATCTGTCAGTAACAACGTAGGCATTTTCGATTAAAAGCCAAAATTGTCCTCACCAAGAAAATTTAAACCGCCTAACATTTTGTATAAAAAACTTGGCAGTCCCTCATAATGTAACGCTTCAATATTATAAAAATAAATAAATAAATTCTTTTGAATTGGTTCAAACTACTTGTTACCTTTTTTTTATATCAAGAAACTCAAATAAATCTTTAAAAAAAATAATTTGTAAATTATAAATAATTACGAAATTATAAAGTTCTATATTTGATTAAAATTATGCAACTTAAATGTTTAAATCAATTTTCTTAAATTTAATGTTATGTGATTATTGATGATAATTTCTAATTGTGTTAAGAGTATAAATTGTTGTATGATGGAATGACTTTGATGAATGAAATGAAAAGTTAATCACTTAGAGATTAATAAGTGTGTGTTTTATAAAATGGACGATTCTGACTCTATGAATATCTTAAAATCATATAGACGAAAAAATATCAAGTGATGAAAGTCGAATGAGGTTCAAATGACTGAACTTGAGATTTAAAATAACTTATCAGAGCAAATCATAGAGATTTACTAGTGTCATATGATGATGAATTTCATGAAGAAAAGACTCTATTGTGAAAAGTACATGGTAATATATGTGCAGGTTTTTGAGTGCTAATTTCAATACATGTTTTGTGTGTGTGAATTTCTAACACGAGTGATGTGAAACATGAAATATTTGACAGTTAGTTGTTTAGTATATTTGGAATGAATGAAGTGTGATGATAGATGTGACTCTCGTGGGATGATTCAAATATGTTTATTAAAAGTTTTAAAGAATTACTAGTTTACCGTTCTTTCTTTGTTGATGTTGATTTTTTAAAGATTTACGATGATAGTGTGTTACACTTGAGTAAATGATGTTAAAGATTTTGATACATAACGAAGGTGATAAATTTATATTTCAATTTCTTTTGATGTTTTGTGTGATGGTGGAATTAGTTGGAAATCCTTTTAATTATAAAGGAATATGATTTTATGATATAATAACATAGTTATGTAAATTTTATTTATATATTAAATATAATGAAATATAAATTTGAATAAGGTAAGGAGATTTTAGATAACCATTGTTATGAACAATGATTTTTTGTGACATGTTCAACTTTCTCTCAAAAAAGTGATTAAACTAAAAAATTATATAAACAAGCTAATTTGACAAAACATTTAACTAAATATATTTCAACAAAAACTAAGAAGTAATAGAATATCTTCTTAAATATTAATTTAAACTAAAAAAAATCTAAACAAACTAACTTTACAACATTTTTAACTAAATATATTTCAATAAAATCTAAGAAGTAATATAATCTCTTCTTAAATATTAATTAAATTTCTCTATAATATTACATATTCCTTTTCAATTGAATATTTCTAACAAAATATAATGTTAAAATAATGTATAAGTCAAAAAATTCTTAATATATACATAAATTTAAACACATCTTTTAAGAGTGTAGCTTTCTTTTAAGAATGACAAAAATGTAATAATCAGAAACTAGAAGTTCTCACCATATCACTCATAGTCGCTTGTTGTTATTGATGAGAATACACAACACGGAATTTTGGATAAAACAAAAATAGTCACTTTTAAAAGGGAAAAACATCCAAATTATATTTGTACTGGTAGGCACCGGACGAACGCGCGTGGCCGACCGGCCTTATACACTAAATGGAAACGAACGCACGTGGCCGACCGGCCGTATACACACTAAATGTAAGGGCATTTATGTGACAAGCTAAGGTGGTTAAGATACACCTCCGAAGAATAAGGAATATGCGTTTAGAGAAGATATGTTCCCCGGGTATTCCGGAGCACGACTGACAAGACATATCCATAACCACCCTGAGCCCAAGGGATAGGAAGCCCATTAGGCAATCCTATAAATACTGTGCTCAAGCCAGAGAAAGGTACGTTTTTCATTCACTTACGAAACTGCGCTTAGAATCTCATACTTACTTGAGCGTCGGAGTGCCTTCGCAGGTACCCTCCCCCGCCCGACTGAAGTTGATAGCACGAAGGGACGACCGACCAAAGGAGACAGCAAGAAAGGACAATCGACCAGAGGAGAAGAAGATCAACACGTCAGCAATTACACCACGTCAACCGACCGTGCCTGGGCCCCATCTCTCCACTCAGGTACAATATTCATTATTACAACACAACAACTTTTACAACACAACAATAAAAAATCATCAATAATATATAAAGTATAACATTGATCTTTCATACCAGAGACTGGTTTCAATTTAATTTATACTGTTGTATTAAATATAATAATATATAGTATTATTATATTTATAATAATAATTATAAATATAGAATCTTAAACTAAGCGTAGTAAAAAAAAATCACTTATTATAAAAATACCAACACATATTTTTTAATGATGACTTTATGAATATATTTATTTTGTGTAGTTTGAGTACGTCGTAATCTGAAAGTTTTGAACATTTATTTTGCCATGTTAAAACGAGCGTAGCCAGAAGAATGAAAAGGTATTTTTGATTGAAGAAAGTGGTAGGTGTACGTACTTATACGCAGCCAACATTAATTACATTTTAATTTTCACTCCTGAAATTTATCAGTAGAAGAAAATAGATAGAGAAAAAGAAGTGGTCCCAACCCTATTTTAAATCTATCTATATCTTTTACCACTTCTGTTTCCAATTACACAAAAAAATAAACTTCACTAACTTATTTTGTTTTGCCATCCAATCGTGTGGCTGGGAATTCATCAGTATCAGTGACGTGTAACCATGCTCTCCAAAGTTCACTCTACTACGGCTTCTCGTCCTCTCTCGCCGCCGCTTTCAGCCACCTTCATCTCGGTGGCGCTGCCGGTTTCCTCGGCTTGCTCACGGTACCTCTTGTATATATCACCTTTGTAGAACTTCACCGTCCTAGCCACCAGAATGAGTGAAATCATGGCACCGAAAACGGTGGCGGCGGTAATAATAATGAAAGACATCTTGAAACAACTGGGCCCAGTACAATTCAATTCCTGCCCACCGTTTCTTGAGATCCCCGCCGCTGCCAGTTGCTTCAGAGCCTCTTTATCATACAAGTGTCCGGCGACCCTCACGTTCAGAATGTAAAGCCCAATTGGGCTTGCTGCGCCGCCAAAGTTGTACAACGTTGAATAGTACTTGAGCCCGAAAAGCTCCGAAATTATGGCGAACAGAAGGGGCCATTGCGCGCCAAAGCAGAACCCGATGATCACCGACGACAAGTAGAGCCCGTTGGGCACGTCGAACGCTATGAGAAGGTGACCGACGCAGGACAGTAGCAGGGTTAGCGTGAGCATGAGTGGTCGAGGGAAGTGGTACTTTTGCAGAAAGTGTTCCGAGACAAACCCAGAAAAAACCCGTCCCATGTAATTCCAAATGCTAACCAACGACACAAACGTGCTTATGCTAGCTTTGGAGTACCCTAGCGAGGTCCCAATCTGACCAAGGTTATCAATTGCGGTCAAAGTGCCTCCAACGCCACACGTGCCAGCGAAGAACAGAAGTATCATGTCGCAGCTGAATAGTGCTTGGAGTATAGTATAGTCCTCGCCTCTAGCCGGTGGAGTAAACACTTTCTGCCACCATCTGGTCTCTTCAATCTTTGAAACAGAATCACCGTTTGCTGACTCTGGTAATGGTAACTCTCTTTCAGCTGCTATCTTCACCGGGTGTGGGTCAATGAACGCTAGCTTCTGAGTCTCCCTGATTTTAAACTGTTCACCGAAAACAACAGCAAGAGGGAGGAAGAGCAAGAGAAGCACAACGCCAGCGCTTACGCCGTACTCACTTTGCGAGAAAGAGAGTTTCTTCTGAAGTATGATCATGAGCAAGAGGAACCCAGCGAGGCCAAGTGAGATGTACAAGAACTTGTAGAAGACGCTGAGCTCGTTGGGCTGTCGAACGGGCTTCATGTAGCGAATGGTTCGAAGGAAAGCGAAGGAGATAGCCGCTGGGAGCCATGCTATGAGCAGAATCAAGGACCTGGAGTCGTCGTAGTAGAAGGCGTAGTAGAGCTGCGTGATGATGGCTCCACTGAGACCCACGTAGCCTTTGAGGATGCCCAACACCACGCCACGGCTCTCGGGGAAGTTCTTGACGCAGGTGACGAGGGAGCCGGTGTTGGCGAAGGACTGAGAGTTGGCGCCGATGCAGATGTAGAGGCACATGTGCCACACCTGCGGTTTGGGTATTTTCTTGGTGACCGCGAGCCATATCATGAAGTAGCCGAAGAAGTTGAGGACGGAACCCATGGTCAGGACCACCCACGGCGGAGTGATCTCGTTTATGAGGCCGGAGAGGATGCCGACATTGCCCCCGAGGTCTTTGAAGAAGCTCAGGAGGTTGAGGGTCGTTTGGTCGTAGGCCAGGGCGTATTTGATGTCGCCGGAATACAGGCTGAACATGTAGGTGGCGCCGGCAGCCGCCATTATAAGGAAGGAGGCAAACACCACAAACCACCGTCCGGTGATGACTTGAACGAGGAGGCCATTGGTGTTAACCATATCCCCCCCTGCAACTGCCATGTTTGTCAGCCCCTGAATTTGCGATGTTGCAGGTTTTATTTTAACTTCGAAGATGTGAGCGCTGCATATATATATATATATATATATATATATATATATATATATGATTATAATAATATAAATATTTAAATTAATAAAATATTTCTTAGATATTATATTATTTTACTATTATAATAAACTTTATAATATATATATATGACCTTACAGTGAGGGTTTCCTTACTGCTGTGTGAACAATGAGAAAACAGAGAGAGAGGATACATGATAAGACCTATCACTGAACATCAAAGAATGGACACGTGTTTTACTATTGGAGAAAAATACTTTTTTTTTGACTTTTTTTTGTTATGAATAGTACATTTAAATTCATTTTCATTGAAATATTTTTTAAATTAGTTATTTTTAATGAACTTAATAGTTTTTATTTGTTTAAAAATGTATTTATGTTTTTAAATATTAAATAAACCGATTTGAGGATTGAATTTAATCGTAATCTAAACTTGTATATGGAAACGACGGTCTTCAGAGGTAAGTCAACGGGGGACCATGTTGTTTCCTGCAAGTGTATGGGGATGGTGGGACCCGCACACGCTTTCTAAAATTTATAATAATTCTATTTTTGTATTTTATTTCTTCAATTTTACTAATTTCAGTTTTTAGCTTTTTCTGCAAAATTTTACTTTTTCTACTTCTTTTTTTTCCTTCTCCTTATCTCATGAGACATGGAAGTCTCTAAAAAAGGTTAAACAATTATAATAATATAATAATATTTTTAATTAAAACAACAAAATAAATAGAATTAAAATAATAATTTATTGATCTATAGAGTGTATGTATTTTATTGTGTGAGGTGCTAAATATCACCATCCTTGAAAAATCAAAGATATTTGAACTGAGACTAATTGAAACTTTCTTCAAAATATTATTAGAAAAAACAAACTTAACTCAATTCAATCAATTTCAAATCGATAAAAGGCAACATATCAGAAACATGTCATATGCTGCTACAAGTATTTTTTGTTGCCAAACAATAACTATAGACCTTAAACACTACAAAGTGATTTACTAAATTTGTGATAAAACTCTAGTTATATACAACGTACGTAAGTCACCGTAGAAATACCAGCAATCCATGTATCTAACCAAGTCACATACCTAATTAGTCAAACACATAATCAAATCCACACTTATCGTCATTAAGAACTCAACAAAACCACCTTCACAACCTACCATAAACATGTATAAACACGTTATGAATATACTTGGTGTTAGACTTGTGATCAAATGCAAGGAAAACTACGAATTCGCATTAATTTTTCATATACAACTATTTGAGAGTATGATTATAATATGATAATAACAATTACACCTAAATTAGTTAGTGACACTTTAAGAAATAATCAAGTAAATAATTATCAAAATTGCCGTATAACTCATATTGATGGTAGATGTATTTGTGTTCTAAATATGTATTAATAAGGATAGCAAAATGTTTTTTATAATGTCGATATACACCAACATATTCAAAATAGTAGGTAGGTTAAGTTTTTATTTATCCGAATTTTGTTTCAAAAGTAAGTTATTTTTTTATGTATTTTTCTTAAACTAGTAGGTAGGTTAAGTTTTTTTATTTTTCAATAATTTGTTTAAAGTAAGTTACTCTTTGTGTATTTTTCTTGAATTGGTTGCATATTCGATAGTTTGATATATGTATTTGCATCTTCAATTGGTTAGATAAAGATGAAATTCTTTCGATCTAAGATCGCATTAATAAAGTGTGTAAACAAAGACCAAAGAATGAACGTTTAATAAACAAAAAAATAAGTATAACGCTGACGTTTATGATTTAATTATATTTTCTGAATTTATTTACCATTTTTTTCTTTCAATTCTAATAATATTTTATATTTTATTCGTTTATTAGTTAGCGTACAAATGTTCACTTAGACACAAATATAGAAGAAAAGGACTGTTTTTAACTCATATATCAAATATGATCAATCCACTCATGGGCCGAAACGTTGCAATGACGTTTTCTTTTCCACCTCCACACATTTTTTCTTGAAATTTCTTAATTGTCATAAAAAGTCAAATTTATTCTTTTTGAATTATACGATTTAGAATGTATTTTTTAATTTAAAAATATTTTTAAAATTCTATAATTCAAAAATATTTTTTTATTGAATATTTTTTAGATTATAGAATTTTAAAGATATTTTCGAATCTATAAAATATATTTCAAATTTTACAATTTAAAATATAAATTATATTTCGAATTGTATAGTTTGTAAATTTGTAAAGTCTACTGATTATACAATTCAGAAATGAAAAAAACAAATCCAAAACACTTTTTGTCAAAGATACTTTTGAAATTAAAAGAATTATGGAGGTGCAGGGAAATCTGTGGAGGTGCACGAAGAAATCCCCGCAACTGAAATGGGTCAAACCGGCCTTTTTGTCATCCCAAAATACCTGTAAGAAATTTCATACCATCAGTTGAAATGATTAATTTAGTACTTAGATTTTAGCTTATTATTATATTAATTATTAACCAAAAAATTTAAATAGTATATCGAAATTTTAGAGTTTATTTAAAATTTAAAATAATAATAATTTTTTATATTGATATCTTGTTTGAGAACTTAAAACAGTAATATACGTCAAAATAAATAAATAAATTTCAGAAACTTAAATTATTACGACGACGATATACAACAAAATCATTAAATTGAGCGTTTACTAATTTTTTTCTGTATAATTTGTCTGTTCTATGGAGCCATTAACATCTATTTCTATCACCAACATGGCTTTGACAATTTGGCAGATATCCAAAAATGCAGATCGTTTTCTCAGTTTTTGTTTAGTTTGTTTGGTGCAGACACCAATATGAAAGACAACTTGCTGATTTCATATCTTAGACTTTTTGTTTCTCACGATAAGTGATTGTATCAAGAAACAAGAAAAGGGTGAGAAATAAAATGAAGGATTAGTGTAACATTTCGACCGTTAGATTTTTTCAATCCAACGGTCATCGTCATTTCACGTTCAAAAAACTTTTCATCGATACGGGTCACGTCATACGTCAAGTGTTGTCTGACGTGACGTCAGACATCGAGAACCCCAATCATCACACCAACTTAGAAGCTCAACCGACACATCACTCTCAAAAGACTCTTTAGATTAATCATTCTCGAGTCGGGGAGCAAGTGTACCGTTGAGGGTCGTACGACTGATGTCACGTCTCGGTCCCCATCATTGGGTCGACCAAAGTAAAGACCCACGTCCATAAGACCGACCGATAGCACAAGTCCATTTACGCTCAATCAAGGTCAGCGAAGCTAATCCACAATTAAGAGTTAGGTAATACAACCCTAAACGTGGTTCAACTCCTTAACCTGAACCAATAAGGAAAGTCCACCAAAGGTAATATAAATAGCACATATCCCAAGAATCAGGTATGTCATCATAAACCGTGCTCTAAAAACCGAGTACATAACTTCTTTGCTGACTTGAGCGTCGAGTGCCTTTTTATAGGTACCTCAGAGTTTGGGTTGCGAGAAGTTGA
Source organism: Phaseolus vulgaris (assembly GCF_051622355.1). Lineage (NCBI taxonomy): Eukaryota > Viridiplantae > Streptophyta > Magnoliopsida > Fabales > Fabaceae > Phaseolus > Phaseolus vulgaris. Next base: position 2,212,616 of record NC_143504.1, read on the forward strand.
GAAGGAAGAGCAAGGAGCTTGCAAGGAAAGGAGCTGAAGGACGATACTACCGATCGATAGAAGGAGAAAGAAGAAATCCTATCAATAATTCTTTAGATCCCAACCCTCTTACGAAAAAAAAATTAAATATAATTAAAATATTATTTTATTTATTTGTAAAATGGATATTTTTTAGTGTTTTGTACCAACACCCTATGCTATTCAATTTTACTAACTCAAGTTCCGTTTACAATTATGTGGATGACATGATTAAGAAACTTATTAACAAAACATAAAACAGTTAGAGATGATAGGGATAAACCGGAACTGGGGTAACTTGCATTGCATGTGTGATCATAAAATTAACTAAAACAGTAAACTAGCAATTAACTCTATAACACGGCAATCATGTTTCTTTTATTTTATTTCTGTCGTTCTTGAATACATGCAAAAAAAAAGGACACGTCCTTTCGTGTGACCAAGAAAATGAAAACTATACCTCGTTGCAAAGAAAATTTAACATATTACATTAATTGTCTAACATGTATGACCACATTATTAGTTAATTAGTTTCTCCCTTGGACCTTTCATCGTCAACAACATCACCCTTTAATTAGTCCCTGTTCTCATCACGATCATGAGTTGGCACCACATGTTTCCCATCTTTCTCTGCACTGTTTGCGTTCTCCACCATTTCAGCTTCTCTCGTGGCTGCTTCCCTGAATCTCTTGTATATGTCACCTTTGTAAAACTTTCTTGTCCTACACACCAAAACCACCGAAACCATGGCACCAAAGAAAGTTGCAGCTGTGATGATAATGAAGGATAGCTTGAAGCAATGAACACCTACACAGTTCAATTCCTGCCCTTCCTTTCTCTCAAGCCCCAACGCTGCAAGTTGCTTCTTTGCTTCTTTGTCATACAAATGCCCAGTCATCACCACATTGAGAAGATATAGCCCCACTGGACTCGCTGCACTTCCAAAATTGTACAAAGTTGCATAATATTTTAGCCCAAAAAGTTCAGATATAATGGCAAAAAGTAAAGGCCACTGAGCTCCAAAACAAAACCCGATGATCACCGAAGCAGCATAAAGTCCATTTGGCACATCAAAGGCTATCAGAAGGTGGCCAACACATGATAGGAGCATAGTTAAAGTGAGCATAAGAGGACGAGGGAAGTTGTACTTGTGTAGAAAATGTTCAGAAACAAATCCAGAGAAAACCCTTCCTAGATAATTCCAAATGCTCACTAGCGACACGAAGGTGCTTATGCTTTTCTTGGGGTATCGAAGCGACTTTCCTATCTGACCCAGGTTATCTATTGCAGTCAACGTGCCCCCAATACCACATATGCTACATATGAATAGGATCAACATGTCGATGCTGAATAGTGCTTGAAGTATTGTATAGTCCTCGCCTCTTTCTGGTGGACTAAACACATTTTCCCACCACTTGGTGTCGCTGGAAACTGCTGTAACTGAATTGCTACCATTAGTAGTTTCATTCGGTTTAACCCTTTCACTCTCGGTTACTATTTTCACCGGGGAAGGATCAACCAAAGCAAGTCTTTTGCTCTGCCAGATCTTGTGTTCTTCGATGGAAACAACAGCAAGTGGGAGGAAGAGCAAGAAGATTACAATAGCGGCGCTGATACCATACTCACTCTGAGTGAAGTTGACCCTTTTCTGTATTGTAATCATGACCAAAAGAAACCCAGCAAGGCCAAGAGAAATATAGAGAAAGTTGTAGAAAACCTTGAGCTCGTTCTGCTGCCTCACCGGCTTCATGTAGCGAATGGTTCGGAGGAAAGCAAAGGAAATAGCTGCTGGAAGCCAACCTATGAGCAAAATCAAAGCCCTTGTGTCGTCGTAGTAGATAGCAGAGTACAATTGTGTGATGATTGCACCACTGAGACCCACGTAGCCTTTGAGGATGCCCAACACAACACCACGGCTTTCTGGAAAGTTCTTGACACACGTGACTAGAGAACCGGTGTTGGCGAAGGACTGAGAGTTAGCACCTATGCAGATGTAGAGACACATCTGCCACACCTGGGGTTTGGCTATTTTTTGGGTGACTGAGAGCCAAATCATGAAGTAACCAAAGAAGTTGAGGACAGCACCGATGGCTAGCACCACCCAGGGTGGAGTGAGCTCGTTGATGAGACCAGAGAGGACTCCAACGTTAGTGCCCAAGTCCTTGAAGAAACTGAGGAGATTGAGAGTGGTTTGGTCGTAGCCGAGGGTGGTTTTGATGTCGCCTGAGTAGAGACCGAACATGTAGGTGGCTCCAGCAGCAGCCATGATTAGAAAGGAGGCAAAGACAACGAACCATCGACCAGTGATGACTTGGAGGGTGAGACTCTTCATGTCTCTCCATCCATGAACACCCATGGAAGCTGCACCTATCGCCATGTTTGTGGATACCAAGCACAAAAATAGCTAGCAGGCACAGTGCAAGTGCATATTCGTGGAAATTAAAGTCAATATATATAGTGTGTGTGACTGTATTTTTAAAATACATCAACCAGAGTTGACCGTTACGTTATTTAAGCCAATTTCCTTGGTATTATAACATTAGAGAATCTATTACACTTCCATTTTTTCAATTTTTCATGATATCACCTTTCACGGCCACCAAATTAGTATATATATATATATATATATATATATATATAAACCTGGAAAATGAAAACTGTAATAGACAGATAACATAATTGAAATAAGAGAGGAAATGAGAATTTATCAATGAAGTATAGTCAATGATTAATATTTTAACTATTTTAATTTTAATTAGAAATATTATAATATTATTATAAAGGGATGTGAAGTAGTGTTATTTACTATCGACTAGAGATTAGAGTCTTTCATTGTATATAAATGAGTGCAAACCTCAACCTCATGAGCTGAACCTCATGAGCTGATTTTATGAGATTGAGTTAGACTTAAAATCCACTCCATAAGAAGAAGTTTTCTTAACACTGTGAACATAGTAAAAAAGCACTATTCAATAACCTTTATAATAATATTATAGTATTTTTAATTAAAATTCATTTTCTGATATGAAAGTAAACTCTGCTGCAGATTACTAGATAGTTTTCCAGATATGGAATATAGAAGACAGAGGTGGTGTCTGAGATTCCTTAAGTGTATGAAATCCTAAACATAATCTGTTTCTGATTTTGTAAGCTGCCATTTCTGATTTGTAGCCACAATTTTTGGGATCTTATGAACACTTTCATATCATATGTAACAGCTATCTAATAAATCATTCTCACCCAATTTTTCCACATTTCCCACTCTATCTTAATTCTCTTTTTATCTTTCTTTATTCTTCCATTCCTCGCTGTAACATTTGACCTCGTCCTGCCAAAAAAATTAAGTCATACTGTCACTGTATTCAGTCACTGAAAATTGAAATGGTTCTATAATATTCAAAAGGAAAATGATTGACAGCGATAATTCTTCCATTAGATTTATTTGGAGTATTTTTAAAAATTCATTTTCTGATTTGGATTTCAAAAAAGAAGAAGTAATTCCAATTTAAAATCAGGAGAAATTACCATAAATTTTAATTTTTAGATGTAGAAATCAGATCAAATATGGTAAGACTCTTTAGGGATTTTTTTTACTATTATTTACCTTAGTACAGAGTTTATTTAGTGAATTTAAAATAAAACATTTTAATTGAATTCAAACGTGAGATAATTTTGTTTCATTAAAATTTAAACTAGAGTCATATTTGCAAATCAAAGGTTTAATTAAAATTTTGCTATTACTTAAGTTGAGGGCAAATGTGGAAGTAGGATAAGTTCAATACTTAGTCTAACTTTATATTTTAATGTCTAAGATAACTTTAACCTTTATGATAACTTTCCGGAAATGTATTTTATAACAACGTGTTTAAACAAAACATATATTTCTTAAGATTTTTTATATGTAATTATAGCATATGTTTAATTTAATCTTAATTATAAGATTTATGTTTAGACGCACATTAGTGTGTAATCAAACCAGCTCATAAGCAACAGGGCGGCTAGGTATGAAAGACTTGGAATTATTTATTACTATTATTAATATTATTATTATTATTATTAAATTAAAGAAAGTGGTTGACCCTGGAATATTGGGTTCTTCCTTAGTGTGGAATCTGGATCTGGTGAATATGGTGATAAGAAACGTAGAAGACTCTGAAAAGTAATTATGGCTAATTAATCCAAGTCAACAATTCCATATAATATATTCTTTAAGAAAAAATCAAGGATATAAACCAATTGTATGTCACATTTTATATATCCATAATCAGTGTAGAAAATTCTTCAAAAATAATAATAATTAATAGCTTATTATAAGTTTCTCTTAATTATGGAGAAGATGTTAAACAAGAAAAATAAAAATATATCTATTATCGTTTAAAATAGTTACTTTTAAGTTACTGAATTCAAATTTCCCTTTTCTAATTGCGTTATATATATTGCTGATAAAAAAATATGTAAAGAACAACTATTACAACTATTAGAAGAGAGTTTAAAGTTCATGAAAAAGGGAAATTGCGTTGTTAAATTAAAAAATTACATATAAAAGCCGAAACAATTTGATTTTTCTATTTCTCTAAAATTATAATTTTCCTTAAAAATAAAGATTCTATTTTTTCTCGACGTTTTCTTTAGAGTTTTCTTAAAATTTTAACAATTAAAAAAAAAGCATTTATGCAATGTTTTGTTTTTACTGTTGCACTGCTTATTAGGATAAAAAGGAGGGGTCATACTTGTTCGGCTTAGTTCTGAGGTGTGATTAGCTGTAGTGGTGGTGTAATTAGTTGATAAAGGTGTTGTGGCTAGTAGCTGCTATTATAATATAAAAAAATAAATATAATTATTTATAATAAAAACAAATTTATATAATAATAATATTAATTTAAAAAATTAATATAAAAAATAACAATATTTAAACTTAATATAATTTTTTTATATTAAATTTATTATAACTATAAATATTTAATAATTTTTTTTATATCAATAATGTATTTTTTCCTAAAATAATTTACAAAATTTGAATTAACTCTAAATCTACACAAAAATATCTCATATTTCATCATTCAAATTTTTTTAAATGTAAAGATAAATTTGTAAGCTTACGTTTTATACCTTTAAAAAAAAAAATTTTTACTATCATCATAACATTCACAAATTTCAATAAAAAATAACACTCACAAATTTCAAAAAAAAAATTCGTAGATTCATTCTAATATCATAATCCAAATAACTTAATTTCACATTTTACTCTCAAATCTTCATATATTAATATCATAACACTCACAAATTTCAATAAAAAAACAACACTCACAAATTTCAATAAAAAAATTTGTATATTCATTCTAATATATCATAATCCAAATATCTTAACTTCACATTTTTCTCTCAAATCTTCACATATTAACTCCTTCCATTCTTAACACATTTGCACCCCAAATCAAACATCACCTTAAATCAAAGTAATAAGTCATGATGAATCATAAATAATATAAATTATTGATTAAAAATATTAATCAATAAAAAATAAATTAATAACTTACTCCTTAGTCAACAATCAACATGTACATGGTCATCACCACTCAATTGGTGGCATGTCGACCATACTCCATCCAATCACTACGACCAACCTTGCCATAAAAATGGCAATAGGGGTGGGGCTCTACAGTATGAATACGATGTGCAATACGAGTATAGTCTTTTCATCCACATATTCGTATTCATGATGAAGTATCCATTAATATTTACAAACCATTAATGAGTATTTGTTAAATATAAGATTTAAACAAGAATTAAAAAATATTTTCGATCATATATTTAAGCTAAAAATAGTTTTATATTTGAAATATATATTTGTACTAAAGATAAATTAAAACAATTTAATTTATGTGTTTGAAATATATACCATTTGTCAAGTATTATTAAGTTAACTAAATTAGTGTAACGAGGTTAAAGAAAAAACTAATTTTACCTGACAGATAAAATTTAAAAATTTAAATCGACGGGGAAGAAAAATTCTACTTACTCATTATATTTCTCAATTCTGCTTGCGTGATGAAATGAATTATTGTAGAAGTATCATCTTTTAAATATGATTTTTGTTCTTACACAAAAGTGACATTTTTTCTGCTGAATATGGACAATATTTCTCCTATTATAAAGTTTGAGCCCCAAAATATTAATCATATTTAGATTTTTCTAATTACATATTTACCTGCAAATGACAAAATAATTATGACATTGTTCTCTAATGATATATAATACCTACAAGTCTGTTATTATTTAAAAGTTTAGGTAAAAAGTAGTTGGGAAATATATTTTTTTCTTAAACTATAAGGTCCTAAGGTACCTTTAAAAAAAATAAAAGCTATATCAAAACCATCAAATTATAAATAAGATAATCCATTAAATATGATTTTAACGATATTATCTTGATTTATGGTTTATATTATCCATTTCCACCTCCACTAATATCTGGAAGACAAACATAAAAACTAATTTATGACACGAGATCTCCAATAAATAAATTACTTGATATAATATAATAATATTTACATTAAAATTTAATTATATATTTTTTTTTTCATTTTGTGGTGAAATTTATAACTTCAATTTTCCCATATTTAATTACTAGTTTTTATATTTTTAATGTATTTTTTTATAATTTTGAAAAATTATGCACTACTCTTGTTTATTTTCTAATTGCACAATTTTAATTTTTAATTTGACAATTAATATTCTCATATAAAAAATTTATACTTAAATCTTATTTAGACACTATTTTTTAAATAATACAACAAAATTTCATATGCAAATATAAATTTAGTTAAATATAAAAACAATTAAAATTGTGTTAGCATGACATAATTTCAAATTGATTTGAATTTAAAACGACTTTATTTAAAATAAAATAAAATATTAAACTTTAATTAACATTAATTGAAATTGTGTGAGTCAAACATAACTTTTTCTCTAACACTAAAATCGTACTAAATTGACATAATTTAACTTTTACAAATCGTACTAAATTGACATAATTTAACTTTTACAAATTTAAACTCGTATCATGAAATCATGTTATACTAATACGACTTACTTGGATGGATAATTTTAAAAAAATATGGACAATTTTTTCAAAATTTGTCAATTTTGATAACTTTTCTGAAAAAATCAACTTATTTGATTAAAAAACCCGTGTTTTCCACGCCATTGTGAATAATAAATGTTAATTTTTTTTTTCAATTTGATGGATTAAGAAAACATTTATTTTTAATTTGGAGAAGTAAAATAAAAATTCACCTAAATATAAAAGTTTAAAAAATATTTAAAAAGTGAATTTCTACATTATTATTTTAGATAAACATATTATTACTCTTCTAGATATGATTAATCATGTCACTAAATGATAAAAAAAAGCATTTTCTACCGAAAAGAATATATATATATATATATATATATATATATTTTAAAAAGTTTAAAGATTAATGTATGTTTTATTTATATTATAACTTTATTTTATTATTATCATTATTTATAATTATTGTTGTTATTAATAGTATAACTAAATATTTTTGTTAGATAATTTATGTAATATTTAATATGAGAATCGATTCTCCACGTATCATATTAAAAAAAAAAAATTTAAGCATATGAGAATCATTTTTCTTTGAATAACACATGAGTGAGAATCGATTCTCCTTTGAATAGCACATGAGTGAGAATCAATCATCTCTTGAATAACACATGAGTGAGAATTAATCCTCCTTTGAATAACACAGGAGTGGAAATCAATTTTGATTTCCTATAGAAAACATGCCAAATTGATTTCGCTCACCTCCAATGTGTTTTTTTAGTGTTTTCTTTTTTCTCTTTATCAGTGTCTCACTATCATGGGTATCCTAGTAAAATACTTTGGGTTTAGGATTTAAGGTTTAGGGTTACCTTGAATCCCCGCATATAAGAGAATATTAAGAATTTCACTTCACTCACGCAATTACCTTTAAATATACCAGTCAGTCACACAAAATCAGGCTGGATCTAATTAAGCAGCCTAATTACACTATTAAGAGAAAGAATGAGTGAGAAAGGTGGCTGGTTGTGAGTGAGAGAAGTAGAAAAAAAAAGGGTTGTCAAAAGTATGTTAAATGGGTTATTAATCATGTAGATTTTTTTTTAAATTAATAGTTTTTAAATTTTAAGAGCCACTAAATTGTAGAATTGAGTAAATTCAAACTTACTTTCTTCTCAAATATCATATGTTATCAGCAGAAAACATGACACGTGGAGAACATACAATTTGCCTCTACTTTCCTTCATAATCATTTCATTCAAACCACCAAATCCAAGTAGTGACTCACCCAAGTGACAATAAGAACCCAAATACATTTGTTGTCATGGAAATGCTAAAATAACTCGTGGAGCTTTTGATTTGATTTAGAATGATTTTTTTTTTATACTTCTCTTTTTCTCTCACTTTTATTTCATAACTCTTTTAAATAATAAAATATTATATTCAACTAATAAAATAAAAATAAATGAAATTTTAAAATAAAATAATAATATTATTGGTTGTAAAGTTGAGAGTATGGAAAAATCAGAGTTTCAAAGTATCATTTTTTTTTATTATCATAAGTATATGAGGCACTAGAATGCCTCAACAAGTGTTTTCCTACCTATTTACACTGTTTGTATCTTTCTACAAGTGTTTTCTTGAAACTTTTGTTTAATCTTTAAAAAAACAATTTGTTGAGTGCCATGACAAAAAAAAGTTTTGATTAGAGTGTTATATGTTGACTTGATTAGCTGTAAGAATCATATTTTAATGACATATTGTATACATCGGGAATATATTTAAAATTAGTCTCATTTCATAAATAATATAATTCATCACCACAGGTTACAAAAGATAAGCACATTTAGTGTTGTTAGACGTTATCATGCAGCCACTTGCATAAAATAATTGCTTTAGAAAGATTATTAAGATATTTCATAATTATATATATAAGTAGTTTTAAATTTCATTTTATAAAGTTGAATTAAGCTTAACATCCATTTTTATCCATTTTTAATATAATATTAATTTTATAAAGTTGAATCAGATTTATATATAGTATCAAAGTTTATTTTGAATATATTTCAATTAGAATTTTTTTAACTTATTAGACCATATGTTATACGAGAGTTTGTTGGACTTATTAGATCAAATCAATTATTTATAATACATAGTTTTACTCATTAATTGGTATATCGATAAGTGGAGATAAATCTCATCTTATAAATCAATTTTATAAAATTTGAGTTAGAGTTAAAGTTTATTTTTAATAAAAAATAAATAAATGTGCAAACCCTAAATTTGGTCAAAAATTAATTTTTTTTATTTGATCTTTGTGTTCCCTTTGAAGATTTGAAAAGATATGTAACAGAGAGCAAAGGAGGGGAATAGTCAACTATTACGATAACAGGGCAATCATGTTTCTTTTATTTATTCTACTCACTCTAGAAAAACTGCGAAAAAAAAGGCTCGTCGTTTTGTGTGACAAAGAAAATGAAAAGTATACATTACGGCAAACAAAATGTACCAAACTATAATGTTACATGTTACATTATTAATTAATTTTTTTGTTTGAAGCTTGACTACAACAAGATCATGTTCTACCATATTAGTCCTACTTCTGAGTTGGCACCATCTGTTTCCCATCTTTCTCTGCCTTGCTCGTGTTCTCTACCGCCGCCATTTCACTTTCCGACACGGTGGCTGCATCCCGGAATCTCTTGTATATGTCACTACTGTAAAACTTTCTTGTCCTCGCCACCAAAATCAGTGAAACAATGGCACCAAAGAAAGTTGCAGCTGCGATGACAATGAAGGATAGCCTGAAGCAATCGACCCCGATACACTTCAATTCCTGCCCTTCCTTTCTTTGAAGCCCCAACGCTGCGAGTTGCTTCTTTGCTTCTTTGTCATACAAATAACCAGTCATTTTCACATTAAGCAGATATAGCCCCAGTGGACTTGCTACGCTTCCAAAATTGTACAAGGTTGCATAATATTTTAGTCCAAAAAGTTCGGAGATAATGGCAAAAAGTAAAGGCCACTGAGCGCCAAAACAGAACCCGATAATCACCGAAGCAGCATAGAGTCCATTTGGCACATCAAACGCTATCAGAAGATGACCAACACATGATACGAGCAGAGTTAAAGTAAGCATAAGAGGACGGGGAAATTTGTACTTCACTAGAAAATGTTCAGAAACAAATCCAGAGAAAACCCGTCCCAGGTAATTCCAAATGCTCACCAAGGACACAAAGGTACTTATACTTTTCTTAGGATATCTGAGAGAGGATCCTATCTGACCCAAGTTGTCTATTGCAGTCAACGTGCCCCCAACACCACATATGCAAGTCATGAAAAGTATCAACATGTCGATGCTGAATAGTGCTTGGAGTATTGTATAGTCCTCGCCTCTTTCCGGTGGACTAAACACATTTTCGCACCACTTGGTGTCGCTGGAAACTGCAGTCTTCCCATCAGTGGCCTCATTCGGTTTCACTTTTTCACCCTCGGTGACGATTTTCACCGGCGAGGGGTCAACCAGAGCAAGTCTTTTACTCTGCCAGATCTTATGTTCTTCGATAGAAACCACGAGAAGTGGGAGGAAGAGCAAGAAGATCACAATACCAGCGCTCACACCGTACTCACTCTGAGTGAAGTTCACCCTTTTCTGTATTGTAATCATGACCAAAAGAAACCCAGCAAGGCCAAGAGAAATGTAGAGAAAGTTGTAGAAAACCTTGAGCTCATTCACCTGCCTCACGGGCTTCATGTAGCGAATGGTTCGAAGGAAAGCAAAGGAAATAGCTGCCGGGAGCCAACCTATGAGCAAAATCAAAGCCCTTGTGTCGTCGTAGTAGATAGCAGAGTACAATTGTGTGATGATTGCACCACTGAGACCCACGTAGCCTTTGAGGATGCCCAACACAGCCCCACGGCTTTCTGGAAAGTTCTTGACACACGTGACTAGAGAACCGGTGTTGGCAAAGGACTGAGAGTTAGCACCTATGCAGATGTAGAGACACATCTGCCACACCTGGGGTCTGGCTATTTTCTGGGTGACCGAGAGCCAAATCATGAAGTAACCAAAGAAGTTCAGGACAGCACCAATGGTTAGGACCACCCAAGGTGGAGTGAACTCGTTGATAAGGCCGGCGAGGATTCCAACGTTGCTACCCAAGTCCTTGAAGAAACTGAGGAGATTGAGGGTAGATTGGTCGTAGCCAAGGGTGGTTTTGATGTCGCCGGAGTAGAGGGCGAACATGTAGGTGGCTCCGGCGGCAGCCATGATTAGAAAGGAGGCAAAGACGACGAACCATCGACCAGTGATGACTTGGAGGGTGAGACTCTTCATGTCTCCCCATCCATGAACACCAACGGAACCTGCAGGTACCCCCAACGCCATGTTTGTGGATAGCAAGCACTGGGTAGTAGAAGAAGGTGCCTACAAATAGAAGTCAAAGAATGTGTCTCTGTGTTGTGAGAGCATGCATTAAATATATATAGACTTTCTTTCTCATGACAACCTTGTTCTGTTCCGGTATACAACCTTTCTTTCGTTATGAATGTGCCATTCTTCTTTTTTTTTTCCTTTTTTTAGAATTGTTCTGTTCTCACTTGGGATAAGCAGCAACATCATCATGAGAGGAAGAAAAAAGTAAAACACGTACGAGAATAAAAGAGATTTGAAATTATTTTCCTTCGTGTGATATTTATCTTCATAATAACAGTAAGATATGATTGAATTGAATACTTTTAATTACATTTAATAAAAATATTTTTTGTTATTAATACTATTTATACCTTTTTAATAGTTAACTGTAACACGTAGTTTTTTATTACATATATAGAATCATTTTTAAAAAGTAACATTTATTTATTACTTTTATCCAAATATTTTATGGTTTATAAATATATAACTTTTATGATAACACTTTAATGTATATCTCCAAAATTATAAAAAAATTGTAATATTGTCATTTTAATTAATAATTAGGGATGTAAATAATCATTATATATTTGTAGGTGATTTCATGTTTGCAGGTTATATCCAGATAACTTCGAAGAAAAATTTATATTATAAACTAGATTTCCTACTTTTTGTTGTTGCAAATATCAACATAATAAGAATTCAATCATATATTTATTATATTGTTCATCAATTGATGTGCATTTTTTAATTATAAAATCAAATTGTAAGATTGAAACCAATAGTAGTACAAAATCATACTAAGAAATGTTTGGATAGAGTACAACTAAGAACTTATCTTATGAATATGTTCCTGGTTGGTCAATAATCATTGGTTTGTAGTCTCAATTGCTTATCTTTTTTATAAATTGACTTGTTGACTATAACATGCTTATGTTTAACATAGTTATTGCTATCTAACATGTTTCTGATTATTTTATTAATGTTTTATTGTTGATGGAAAAAACCATAGTCATTATTAAGATCAACATACTAAACTTCTACGATCGTTCCTTATACTTATACTTATACTTTTGACATACAAATTCTAACCAATATCAGTTCCTATGTGTTTCTTCCTCAATAGGGTCTAAGAGTGTACATTATAAGACACAAATTGTACAAGCAGACTCCAACATTCTGAGATCAGTTGTAGAAGCAGAAACTCAGATTGAGACATTAGTGTTTTGGTGCATGTGTGTGATATGAAGAGAAAGATGATTGGATGTGAGTCCCAATATATTATAATGTATTTGTTTATATATTTGATTTTCTAGAAGCAATATAAAGATTCTTTGAAGGTGTGTTATTAATCACCCTTCTCAAAATTCAATTACCTTAACCATTAAAATAATTTAAGTAAAGGGAAGTTAACTCTTTTCAAATTTTTAATTAAGGTATTTGATTTTGTGTAGATTAAAGCTTTTTCAAATTTTTAACTAAGGTATTTGATTTTGTGCAGATTAAAGCTTTTATGCGTTTGAGATTGTGAATTTACTTTAATTTTGTTGGATGATTTGATTTAGGAAAAAAAATAAAATTTAGAAACTAAAATTATAGGGTCCACTACAAGAAAATTATTAAATATAGAAACTAATTTAAGAGACTAAAATAAATTAAATTATAGACTATTTTATAAACTAAAAAAACTATTGGTTTCTAAAGTAGTTTATATTATTAATAAAAAATTATAAAATAGTTTCTAAATTGGTATCTAACAATTAACTATAAAGGTTTTAAGTACTTTATATTCTAAATTAGTTTTTATTAGTCTTTTAGAGACTAATTTTAATAATAAAAATTACTTTAAATATGAATAAATTTTTAATCTCTAAATTAGGATCTAATTTAATTAATATAATGACTAATTATTGTTGTCTCTAAATTTAATTATTATTTAATATTTCTTTTAGTTGTCACTTTGATTTTTTACTAAGCATTAAAAATTGAAATAATATATATATATATATATACATATATATATATAATTGATCTTTTATTGTGTGTTTTTTTAGCATGGTTAAAACGAACGTGAGTTGAATTTTCTAAAATAACTAATTTTTTGGTTTTTTTTTTTCTCTAAAAGATCTTATAAGTGCTCCCAAGTTAATTGAACAGTTGCGATGGATTAAAATACCTTAAATTTAAATTTAAGTACGTGTAGTAATGTAACTTCTATTAATTATGTCATTAGTATCTACTGATTAACAGCTATAAAAGATGTGATTTCCTACCAATATTAGGAAGTGTTTACTTACATTTTTTTTATTACTACCTACAATTGTCGCTTTGTTTTTAATCTATTTTTTTTATAGGCTTATACGTACAGAAAATATTAAAAATAAACCTTTTTTCTCTATTTTCTAAACAAACATTTTAAAACGGAAAACACAAAACAGATTAAAAATAAGGTAGTATTTTTTAAATTAAAAGTAGAAAATTAGAATAAGAAACAAAAAGTGTGTTAAAATCCCTACCCTCTAACAATTTTGTTATTAAATAAATGAATAAATAGACTAAAAATTAGTTTGACCCTTGTGTATTGGGTTCTCCACCAGTCTAAAATATATCTGGTCAATAAACTAGTGCCTATAAAAACTATAAGTTGTTTTCAAAACGATTGTCGATAACGTATGTTATAATAACATGAAGATAAAAGCTATCCTCTCATAATAACTCTGTCTCATTATATACAGAGACACGCATAGCAGAAAATTCATAAACAATCTAAAAAAACTATAAAACAATCTTTGTTTCTTTGTTTGTTTTCAACGAACTCATCCGATGAGGACTTTTAAATGAGTACAAAAATCAACAGAATAGTATTAGAACAATTATTATGAATTATGATTGCAAAATAAAATATTACTCACTCACCATTATTTTGAACTTCTTAAAGATTGACTCAAACTACATGGTACTACATATCATCATATGTCATATATTTTTTTTAAAAAAAGATGCAGCATTAAAAAAAAATATTAAATAAAAACTAATTTTAAAAATCAAAATAATTAATTATTTATTTGACTCAATTAAAAATCATTTTATAAACTAATACAATTATTGACATCTAAAACAATTTCTATTATTAATAAAAATTTATAAAGTAGATTCTAAATTGTTATTTAATCTTTAGATACCAAGATTTTAGCTATTTACCAAATTTATATTTTAAATTAGTTTCTATTAATCTTTTAGAGATCAATTTAAAATCATCTTAGACACAAAAAATATTAGTTGCTATAGTGACTAAATTAGAGACCTTTGTAGAGACTAAATAAATTATTGGTTTCTAAATTAGTTTTTATTATTGTTAAATAATTTTTAAATTGGTATCTAATTAGTAACCAAGATTTTTGCTATCAAATTTAGAATCTAAATAGTTGGTAGTTAAAACCTTGGTAGCTAATTAGATACCAATTTAGAAACTATTTAACAATAATATAAACTAATTTAAAAACCATTTCTTTTAGTTTCTAAAATGATATCTAATTTAGTTACTATTGCAACTAATTATTTTAATATCTAAAAATTGATTTATATTTCATGATTTTCTTATTTTTTTTACTACATGTAACTATTATAAACTATTTTTATAGATTTTTATTAATAATAGAAATCAGTTTAGATATTAATAATTTTTTTATCTTTAAATTAGTATTTAATTTAATTAATATAATTAATATAATAATTAATTATTTTTATCAATAAATTTAATTATTATTTAATAATTTTTTCTTAGTGTTATAATCATAGTCATATATATCTATCTTTGAAAGACTTGTCAATATGGAAGATGTTACTGTTCATGCACCACTAAACTTATAACCAAATATTAGGTTAAGGATGAACGTGATCTGTTTTTCTACTATTTATCAGCCATTGGACTTATCAAAACCCTCTTTTTTTCCTCCAAATTCAGCTCACATCAACCACAAGTTAGGTTAGAGATGAACGTCATTATATTGGTGTGGGAGTGGGATTCAGTGGTATGCTTTTTATGAGAAAAAAAAATGAGTCCTAATTCAGCATCACTAGTATAAATAGATCTCTTAAATTATAATTTCATATCACTATTATTATTTATTAAAATTGAATTAAAGTAAGATGATCACATTTGTATATTTTAATCTATTTTACAAAATTATACATTATATCAATTTTGATTTATATAAAAGATGCACAAAATCATTTTAGATTTGATAAGTCAGTGCTGAGATTTTGGTTGTGTTCCTTATTCTTGTTAACTAGTCATAATCTTTATCCCTTAAATATTTCTTTTAATTTTATTCTATTTTGGTTGTATTGGAGACTATGATTCAAATAGTCTTTAACATTTTGTATGAGAACTATCACTCAAATGCTCCAATTTATTTAATTGTTTTTATAAATAAAAATAAATTAATAAATGTGCAATTATGATACACTAGGGGAAAATGAAAAAAGAAAGAAAGATAATAATTTAATTTTAATTGAGATTTTTACTAGTTTTAATCTCAATATAAAGATTATAATGATTTGTTTTCATTTCTCAATTTCTCATTTTAAGAGTTTTTCTCCTTGAAAGGTCCATTCTCTCTATCTCTATATATAAAACTAAATTTAAATAACACTTTCAAATATAAAAAAAATATTTTACTTATTTAACAAATAAGAACTCGCTATATATTGAACTTTGTAATTGTGCGTGTATATTTTCCAAAAATTGCATTGAAAAGGTTTATTGAAAAACTCTTTGTTTATTAATTAAATAATAGGTAGTTTTGCTTTTACAAGTTTATTATGAGGAGAAAGTAAGTTTGATGTGTATTAGCATTAACTGTTCTATTAAATTTTGAAATAAAATAATAAAAAAATGTGATACAGAATTGTGAAGTTTATCATTAATGTGATTTTTTGTTTTTGTTTTTATCAGGCTCCAAAATTCTCACAGATACAAACATTGAAAATCGTCTCGTATTTGGAAAGAGATACATAATTTATATGATAATTCTACAAACAAAACAAAAAATGAGCACGTAAATTATGTTATTGTATACTGCTACTTTTCTAATAAGGAAAGAGTGCATATTAATGATACACAATTTTTTTCTTTTCAGTATGCATATTAATCAACATGTTATGCATTTCAACTTGTACGTTCACACAACACCTTCAAGTTCTTTCAAACCAAGAAATTCAAATAGAGTGTGCCCTATTTAAGGAATTTTCTGATTCAAAATTTAAATAACTTTAAATTAAATTATTCCAGTTTTTTATTTTATAATAAAAATATATTTATAAATCATAATTGTATGTTATCTTCTAAATTTTAATTAATATTATTTAAATTTTTAAAAATTATCCTTTTTAAATTAATATGTTTAAAAATTTTATGTTGAAAAATCCATCATTTTTGTGCAATTTTTATTTTTTTCTATTTTTATTTCATATATTTAACTGATTAAATAAAATTTTATGAATATTCACTACAAGAAAAACATGAAATATAAACTAATTTTTAGAGACCAAAATAATTAATTGCAATAATAACTAAATTAGAGACCATTTTAGAAACTAAAACAAAAATTGGTTTCTAAATTAGTTTATATTATTGTTAAATAGTTTCTAAATTGGTATCTAATTAGCAACGAATGTTTTAGAGACCAAATTTAGAAACTAAATAATTGATAGTTAAAACCTTGGTTGCTAATTAGATACCAATTTAAAAACTATTTAACAATAATAGAAATAATTTAGAAACCAAATTTTATTTTAGTTTATAAAATGGTATCTAATTTAGTTACTATTGCAACTAATTATTTTGGTCTCTAAAAATTAGTTTCTATTCGATGATTTTCTTGTAGTGATTTAAATGAATATATTAGGAGTATATATATATATATATATATATATATATATATATATATATATATATATATATAAATTGGATCAAAATGGTAGAGTAACTAAAAAGAGGATGAAATAAATTTATTTCAAAAGGAAATTACCAAAATTATACATTAAAAGAGACTAAAATTATTAATTAAACTTTTTTTATTTTATGAACAAAAAATATACATGTGTTTTGTCTGTGTTTAGTTATATTTATTAAATTATTTGTTTAAATTTAAGAAAAAATATTTTTAAATGATAATGATATTAAATAAATTTTATTAATTATTACTCACTTATATTTGAATAAAAAAACTATTTTGATATTTAAATAATAAATTTAAGATAAATTCACCTGTCGAATAAGAAAAATAGAAAATGCATTAGGAGATTGGAATTTAAAAAATGTCTTAATTAAGATTGATAAATTAAAGACGTCATAATTAACATCGATGAGTTGAAAAGTTAAAGAAGATTTATCAAACTAAATTTGAAATTCAAATGTAAGAATAGAAATTATCTCATTAAAGTTAAACTTCAAATTCTAAAAAATGATGTCTATTATGAGTGCGAGAGTTTAAAAAAAAAAATTATAATATGGTTATAAGATTCAAGGTCCACTATTAAGTACGTTCATACAATAAATCACTTCAAAACCTAATAGAAACTAATGTTTAAAGAATTTATAGTTATAAGAATTATTGAAAATAAATACCATAATTAATATAATAAATTATAAAACTTAAATCTAAACAGTAAAAAAATAAATTAAGTTTTTTTTTTAATGTTGATATGTGTATATTTATCTCATCCGCATCCTTATCTTCATTTTAAATTACTATAACATATTTAATTTATTTAATTTTCTATTTTAAAAATTATAATTTTTTTTTACATAGAGGAATGCAACATATATCTTTTTTTTACAGTAAATTTTTGATAATATATTTTTTTTATCTTTCTTTTTTAAAAATATTTAATAAATTTTTTAACAATACAAAAGTATATATTAGTCAACGAAAATGAAGATAGAACACAAAATTTTATATTATAAAATATAAAAACAAATATAATATAACACTACAAGAAAATTATTAAATAAAAATCAATTTTAGAGAAAAATATAATTAGTTGCTATATTGACTAAATTAGATATTATTTTAGAGACTAAAAAAATTATTGATTTCTAAATTAGTATCTAATCAACTATCAATTTTTTTTATCAAATCTAAAATCTAAATAATTTGTAGTTAAAATTTTGTTAGTTACTTAAATACTAATTTAGAAACTATTTACTAATTTAGAAATTAATAAAAGACTTTTGAAATTATTTTCCTTCGTTTAAATTTTATCTTCATAATAAGAGTAAAATATAATTGATTTGAATAATTTTAATTACATTTAATAAAAAAATAATTTTTATAATCAACACTATTTATATCATTTTAATAGTTAACTTAAATATCATATTTTATTATTAAAAAATAATAACATTCTATTTATATTAAGAATGAAAAATAATAATCATGTGAGCCTATCAGTATGCTATATTTTTAATTTATACTTTTCAAAACCATATAAAACATTATATATGTCATGGTAAAAGGTAAAATTCAAGTCTTACCTATTAGTTTTCTATTAAATATTTTATGAAAAGGTAAAAATGTTATTGAGTTTGGTAATATTATAGATTTTTTTCATTAAAACAAATAACATAGTATTAAATGAAATGGTAAATGGTAAATTTGATTGTTGAGGGGGAAAATGGAATGTTATAGGTTTAAGTGTTACTTTAATTAATATAAAAATGTTGAAACACAAAAGGTGTACTCATTCCAAATTTTAGGGAATGGATATAGCAAAGCCGTTTTATTTGAAATGTTGAAATGTTAGTGTGTTTCCTCTGAAACAGTGTTAAAAAGAATAAAATGGTAAAAGTCAATAATGTTGATATGTATCTCAGTGCAATAAACTATATGGCCATATATAGATAGAGATTGCAACTATTCAACTTTATCTAATGCCTCTATTTTTTTATGCTTCCCAAATAGTTACGTTCTTTTTTTTATGGTAGATGGTTTAGTTGTTAGGCTATATAGGGAATACCAAAAAAATAATTTTTCTTTGTTAGATTATTTTTCCAATTTCAAATTTGTTAATATAACATTATTATCATCAATTATTAAATTTAAGATATAGTCCATCTTGAAATTTAAAATTTTGTTATATTTAAAAAAAAAAAACATCTTGAGTGGATTAAGCACTAAAAAAAATCATGAAATAAAAACCAATTTTAAAAATAGAAAATAATTAGTTGTTATAGTGACGGGATCAAAGATCATTTTAGAAACTAAAAAAACTTTTAGTTTCTATTATTGTTAAATGGTTTATAAATTGGTATCTAACTAGCTACCAAAGTTTTTGCTACCAAATTTAGAATCTAAATAATTGGTAATTAAAACCTTGGCAACTAATTAGATACCAATTTAAAAACTATTTAACAATCATATAAACTAATTTAGAAATCAACATTTTTTTTTAGTCTTTAAAACGGTCTTTAATTTAGTCACTAAAACAATTAATTATTATTGGTCTCTAAAATTGATTTTTATTTCATGATTTTTTTTAATAAAGAGATAAATATATATTTAAAATGTAAATAAATTTGACTTCTAAGTAATATGAGACTAATATGTGTACAGGAACAAGTCTATAGTAGAGGTCTAAGAAGAAAAAATTCTCCTAATTGAGAACTAAGAAAACAATAATTTATTTTTAGATTTTTTCAATCTTTATAGACAACGTTAATTTTTTAACCTCACGTCCAGCAGGATAATATCATTAAAATCAATTACCACTTTCAAAATATTATCTATTTTAAAACTTGAAATTTCATTGTAATTTTATCTTTTAAAAATGACACGGTCAATTAAAAGATATAGATCTGTTTAAAATATAATTAATTTATACTCTAAACATAAATTTACAGTACCTATATAAACATTTTGGTGGGTTAAAGTCTATATATGGTTCTTCTTTCTCATACATTAAGTCAACGCATAAAATAAGACGCAACATATTAAGTTTTGCCTTTGTTGTTTTGAAAAATAAAACTTTATTCATGTCGATTATGTTAGATACAAATACACATAATTAAATCAAAACAATTCATTAAATATTACCTAATACATTATAAGGAAAACTATTCTGTTCATTTTTCATCTTGTTAGATCAGAAACAGTCACACTATTATTAAGAATGAAAATCGTCTCGGTTCAGTGGACTTGGAAAAGCTGAATGATGAATTGGTTTATAAATGTAAAATGATATTTTTTTTTTATTCTTTAAAACAATTTGTTTTGCAGGAAATAACGTGTTTAGGTGATTACAAATTTTTGTTAAACATTTTATTAAAACTAAAAATAATAGTGCAGTTAAATTAAGTGAGGTAATGTTATAGAAAAAACTTTAGTCAGAAGAAATAATATAATATTAAATGAGATGGTATACGTGAAATTTTATTTATGAAGGGTATAATACTTTAGCATAAAGAAACACAGTAGATAAATGAAATAAAATCTTATTAAATAAATCAATTTTAGTCAAAGTTTATAACCTAAACAAATAATTGCAAAGTAACTAAAACAACTTGTCAACCACACTCATAATTGTTGTTTAAAATGATTAATAAATTATAAACTTAGGTTATAACCTATTACCTATATTACTCAAATCTCCTTACCATTATATACTAACTAGTGAATGTTAAATTTTAAAAAAGAAATGTTTTATTCACATATGAACGGTAAAAAACATATATTTGAGATTGTTTATAATAATATAATATTTTTTTAAAATTAAAAGATAAAATAAATAAAATAAAAATTTATTAAAGTGTGAAGTTTTTACTGTTAAGAATGTTAATATATATCAGTACCTATATTAAAACAAATAAATAAGAATGAATACTGTGGTCAGAATTTATATGGCATGGATTAACTTATAGATTCCAATTTAATTGTTGTCTTTGTGGAAAGTAAAATGATAAAATCTTCAAAAAGCAAATAATTAAAACTTTAAACTTAATTTTTTCATATATATATATTTATATTATTTTGAAAACAAATTACGAGTTAGTTTATTCTGACCCTTAAGTGACCCATTAGTTTAGTATATTAAATAGAACATGTCATAACATGTTAGTGAATTAAATACCTAGTTTTGTCTAAGTTTATTATGTTATTCTTAATTAAAAAAATAAAAAATTCATTAAAATCACAAAAAATCAATAAAAAATAATTAATTTTTTAAAAATAAAATAAATAATTAGTATATTACTTAAACTAATCCAAATTTATTCAAGCAAAACCAAAAGTCTATAAAATTATAACAACGAAAATAGCACGACATCAATCGATGACGAAGAATATCCTTTTCAATCCATGTTTGAAAAGTATCTGAACGAATCCAAGAGAAAAATAGAAAGTTTTTTTATTTTATAAAAGTATTTAGATTTTTAAAACATTATATTTTGCAGTTTTATCAACCCTAGTTGCACAGTTGTCAACTGAGGGATCACACTCCAAGAACTTCACGTGTTTCACTATTTTAACTTTCATTCATTATAAGTAACACGCTAATCCACAAAATCTTTTCCTTTTGACTTTAGAACTGACAAATTTAACACTTCTTGATGGCAAGTCAGAGTTATTTTCTTAAAATATAAAAACAACTTATTTTAAAAATGTCAGAAAAAAATATTTTGTGAGAAAATAAATAGAAAATAGGAAATTTTCTGACATTGGAAACTATGTTATGAGTGAAGTGTGTAGTCAAAAAAGGCAACCCAGTGCATGGTCAAAGAATTAATGGTGGAAAAGCTCTTACACGTTTCTCTGTTCCCACGCAAACATGGTCCCAATTTTTAGTCTCTAATCTATCTAAACCTTAGAAATGGACAAACCGACAAACTATGAAAATGGTTTTTCTATTTCATACCAAAAACTGTTCTTAGTGTATACTTTTCATATCACTATCTTTTACATTTTATTATTTATCTGAGGAATAAGATGGGTTCATCCAAATCACCACGTAAAATAGAAAATAATAATGATTCTAGATGAAGAAATAAGATACCACAACACCAGTCACTGGATGGAGACAGATTCAGATCTAAGTTAAATAAGTCTTCGTATCTTCATAATTCATCTGTATTGAAATTTGAACCTTTTTTTTTCAATGATTTCTATACTAAATAAACATTTAACAAATATATGAATTTGCTTATAGTATATTACGTTTGAGGGATGCAAATATTTCCCATATTAAGTTTATAACATTTAATATATAAATAAGTTTAAAATTTATTTTCTAAATCGATTTTATAAGTTGAATTAAGTTTAAAGTAAATTTTTGTATTATAATCATTTAGAGTTTATAGTTTATTTTAATAAGAGTTTGATGGAGTTATCAGACCATTTGTTATCAGACCATCTACCAAAATACATAGTTACACACACGAGTTGACAACATCGAAATGAAGAAGATATGTTGAAGATTTCATATAAATTAAAGATTAGAACATTGCAAAATATATAGATAGTTACAAATCTTATTTTATAAATCAATTTCATAAGTTGAATTAAGTTTAAAATTCACTTTGTAATACATTTCATCAAAATTATTAAATGTTAATACGATTTATAATATCAAGAATAAAATTATAAATTGATCTAAGTATTAAAAAAAGAAATATTAATTTTAATACAGATTAATTATAAGGTATATAACCTTTAAATAATAAACTAGTAAAATGTGGTAGGAATTAGTTGTTGTTATTGATTAAAGACTAATTATTAAGTAATGAAATTTCAAAGTTGTTTACTTATGAGAGGTCCCACTTGACTAATGAGTTGCCAGAAGTTTCCTTAAAGTCAACTTTTTGCATATGGGAATATCCAAAATGGAAGGAACAAGTCAGTCATCACTAATTGAACACCTTATCTTATTTCTTCACCTTTTTTTTTTGTCTACACATCTTTTTCTATGCTTTTGTAATTTTGAATTAAGAATATTGTTATTTGAAAACTGAACTTTGAAATGGGGCCTAGGCCTGTTTGGATCAAAGTTGTGAATGCAGTTTTAGTTTTAAGAATTTCAATTCACACTTCCAAAGTGAGGCAAAAATGAAAAGGAAAATGCTCTTGTAGAATTGCTTTTGTAGACTAGCTTTTTTGAAGAATTTGAATCCTCTCTTGTTCACAACTTACCAGAGAAGCCACCAACTATCTCTCTGATTATTGCTATAAATAAGAAACCCTAAATCTTATTCCCTTTCCCAGTTGCTTTCACACCCTTTACCAAATAATGCATTTAGCTTTACTAACAATAGAAAATGGCACAATGTAGTACAAAAATCTAGCATATAATTTTGTTTGACCTTTTAAGTCTTATTTATGGTTAGACAAACCTAAAGCACCAATAATAGGGAAGACAGTGTAGTACAAACCTATTTACTAGGAATCAGGTTTCTCTTTCAGAAACCTTTTTGGAAGGGTATCTTTAAAGTGTTCAAACTTATATTTCAAAAAGTGTTTAAAATTTATATTTCGAAAAGAGTTTAAAATTTATACATTAATTAATGAAGCAAGTACTTTTATACAATCAATTATGAATAGTGTAAGAAATCATTCTAAAATAGTAATTGCAAAAAAATCAAGAATATGACTTGTAAAAAAAAATCATGAAATAGAAATTAATTTTTAGAGACCAAAACAATTAGTTGTAATAGTAACTAAATTAGTGACCATTTTAGAAAGTAAAAAAAAAATTGATTTCTAAATTAGTTTTTATTATTGTTAAATAATTTTTAAATTGATATCTAATTAGCAACTAAAGTTTTAACTATCAATTATTTAATTTTTAAATTTGGTCTCTAAAACCTTGGTTACTAATTAGATACCAATTTAGAAACTATTTAACAATAATAGAATTTAGAGACCAATTTTTTTTTTTAGTTTCTAAAATGGTCTCTAATTTAGTTACTATTGCAACTAATTATTTTGGTTTTTAAAAATTGGTTTCTATTTCATGATTTTTTTTAGTGATCTAATTGGTGAGTATAAAAAATTCTTATGCAACATATTATTTTTTTCTTTGAAAACAATTGAAATTTTACACTTTAAAAGAAACAGTTTTTGAAATATATTAATATTAAGTATAGTTTGAAAACAAAAAAATTGGCATACTTATTTATCTAAAAATAATGTTTCAAATATTATTTTTCAGTTTTTTAAAAAATCAGAAAAAACAGAAAAGGATGTGAAGAAAAGGAAAATTAAAATTAAACCTGCCATTAACTATCACCTCATTAAAAAAAAAAACTATTACCTCCTGAGTTCATAAAAGGAGAGTTGAATAAGGTCATAACATCCATCAACTTTATCCCAGGGAGTTCTGTGTAACTTCCAATTCACTTTCACCTATCATTACAAGAAAATCATGAAACACAAATTAATTTTTAGAAACCAAAACAATTAGTTGTAATAGTAACTAAATTAGATATCATTTTAGAAACTATATAAAAAATTAGTTTATATTATTGTTAATTAGTTTCTAAATTGGTATCTAATTAACCAAGGTTTTAACTATCAATTATTTAGTTTCTAAATTTGGTCTCTAAAACATTGGTCGCTAATTAGATACCAATTTAGAAACTATTTAACAATAATAGAAACTAATTTAGAAACCAACATTTTTTTAGTTTCTAAAATAGTCTCTAATTTAATTACTATTGTAACTAATTATTTTGGTGTTTAAAAATTAATTTTTATTTTATTATTGTGCTATAGGAGCTAGGCTACAACTATTATTTTGTTCACTAATGTAATACGTTTCTAAAATAAACAAAATCTTCTTGCTAAGAAACTAGGAAATCCAGAATCTATGAACTACAATCTAGCAGTTGTCCTAGACTAAGAAAAAGAAGAACTAGGTCTCTGATGTGGCTTCTGCATTATGATTTTCCGTTAAAATCAACAACAGTAGAAATCGAAGAAAAATCAAAATATTTATTCTGCAACCACCAGATGCTAAGTACTAATTCACACTTAATGCTAACAATAATCGGAACAGCCAATAAGAATGCTTGTTTTTAAACAATGACCACTCTATTCTCTCGCATATAGATAGTGAAGTCAGGACTAATTGGATTGGACTGACTAGGCACCATGTTTAGTGGATGAACTTAATCATTGTGTTCTTTTATAATCTTTATTTAAAGAGATTATTATATTTATAATTAGTGTGCAACAGGATATAATGAAAACTTAATAATTGTCCGTGTGGATGTAAGGTTGCAGTTGACGATCGAATCACGTTAAATTTTATGTCGTTTATTTGTCTACCGTTGATTCGTGATTGTATGTTTCGCTGTGTTTTTTTCATTACAACATATACAACAACCTGTATAACTGGAAGGGATATTCAGCTAAACCAGTAGTAAATAACACTCGCCAAGTTACTGCAGTAGAAGAAAGTGCAGCAATATAAAACTACTCCGCCATTAAAATTAAATTAATTCGAAAAAGAGTATAGTAGAACCACATTATACAAAAAAGATGAAATAATTATATATACTATGGATAAGTTAAATAATATAAATGATTGCACTATTCTAACAAATCACAAATAACAAAATTATAAACAACTGAATCACAGATAATTAAAACTTTTTTCAACTAATAAAAAAAATCTTATCATAAATTAAGTAATAGATTTTTTTTAAACCTATTTATTTTTTTAAATCTCATTTATATTAAGTATTAAAAAGTATAATTATTGTAATTATTTTGAAATAATTATAAAACTGATTTTAATTTTTTATAAATTTATTATAGATAACACACTAATGTCTTTAAACAATCCAAATTTTACAAAGATTTCTTTTTTTTCCAGCTTGGTGGCAAAGTAGTGTAGGTTCATCTCAGCTTCTTTCAACCAACAAGAGTGAATGATTTTTTTCTTCTTCATTGGGTCAACACTATTTGGATAGACGCTTGTAAGTGAATAGTTGAAGGTACAATTGCATGTGAAAGTGAATTTACTACATTAACTTTTGCATTAACTTCAATTTACTGCATTAACTAAAATGGGTGAGAACATGCGAATCGTAGATATGGGTAACCAATAATCACATTTTGTCTTTTTTTTTTATGACAGAATAATTTAATTAAAGTAAAACCCAACTCTTTTACAAATTCCACCGACAGACTAAACTAAAATTATATCACAATTATGCAGCATTATACAGATTCTGCTTGCATCCATAATTCTGCAGCAAACATAAGGAGTCTTTCTGCATAAACGGTTCTGTGTGTGGATGACAGCTTCAACCCTGCATGAGTGTGGATCACATTTTCTCTTTAATTCAGTTCCTTCTTTTCCCTTGCGTTTCTTCCCGCTCTTATAACTCAAAGTTCCGTTTCTTGCCCCCTCCTATCACTCAACGTTGTGTTTCTTCCCCTCCTACCACTTAACATAACATAGAATCAGTGATCTGTAACATTTTCTTTCTCTTATTCCTTGTTAGCTTCTTCACTTTTGCAACTAGTCAGACACATCTCATTTCAGACCTTACCTATCTATACCAAAGCTGCTCCAACAACAACACTACAATGGCATCACTTTCCAATCCAATCTCAAGAATCCTAAAGAGGAGTGGAGGGTCTTGAGATTAGATTGGAAGGTGATTGTCGCCGGAACAACTCTGGTATAGATAGGTAGGTCCGAAAGTGGATGTGCCTCAGTAATTGCAAAAGTGAAGAAGCTAACAAGAATAAGAGAAAGAAAATGTTAGAGGAAGCACTGATTCTATGTTATGTTAAGTTATAGGAGGGGGAAGAAACTCAACATTGGGTTATAGGAGCGGGAAGAAACTCAACTTTGAGTTATAGGAGCGGGCAGAAACGCAACTTGCTGCTGCCATACCAAAAATATTAGTGTGGTTGAGTTTGAGAAAGAGGAAGAAGAAGAAGAAGAAGAAAACATGATGAAAAAAAGAAGTTCTTGCTCTGATACCATGTAAATGTATGGGCAGTAGGGTTATATAGAACTTCACGTGTTCTTAAAAAAACTATTACCTCTTGAGTTCATAAAAACAGAGTTGAATGAGGCCATAACATCCATCAACTTTGAATGAAGACATTAATTAGTAGCAAAAATAGGTACTACAGTGCACATCACATAAATTAATAGTGAAATTGTCCATATAAATTGGGAAACTAAGTACCTTCTTGGATAATTTGTCAATGATTTTGAAGTCTTTTCCTTCTGTATAATTTTTAACTTTTCAACTATCCTTCTTTCTCTGTTCTGAATGTCCAGTAAAAGCACCAATTTTGACAAAATATTAAAGACTCTAAAAATGATGTTTGGTATTGACGTATTCACAGTATGGTATCCTCTTTTTTTGGTTAAATCTACAACTCACTATGTATTTGAAATAGTAGAAAGAACTGAAGAAACATAAAATAATTTAAAGTTTGAATTTAAAAATATGTAAGAAAAGGAATTTAAATTGGTAGAGAATATCGCAACTACATACAAAAAAAAAATCTCTTACAAACTATTTTTTTTATTAGAACTAGTTTCTCCCTTAAATTGAAATTAATTTATTTCATGAGTCAATTCATGAGTTAATTTTATAGAATATTTTATATAACTGTTTTAAATTTTATTTTGTATAACAATTAATTTTAACTAATGTAATTTTAAATGTCATTTTAGTTTATTTTGGTTGATTATTTTGTTAACTAATGTAATACCTTTCGAAAATAAACAAAAGATGAATATCATTGAAACTTATGGCTGTTCGCCAAAATGTAACGAGATATGCTGATGTTTGTTATAGATTAAAAAAAAATGAGTTTTACATACAATAAATTTAATTGTTTTTAAATTTAAAAACAAAGATGTGTATTTTTAACTATGCTCAAAATAACTATTTCTAATTTTAATAATTTTTATTA
This sequence comes from Phaseolus vulgaris, assembly GCF_051622355.1. Taxonomy (NCBI): domain Eukaryota; kingdom Viridiplantae; phylum Streptophyta; class Magnoliopsida; order Fabales; family Fabaceae; genus Phaseolus; species Phaseolus vulgaris. The sequence continues at coordinate 2,241,051 of NC_143504.1, forward strand.
GTTTGAAAGCTAAAACAGATGTATCTAAAACTTCTAAAAAGAAGGAAGTATTTTTACGTGAAAAATTGTGACAAAAAGGCCCATAGAACCCACTTGTATCTATTTTTCATGAAAAAAAAGGGACTTCCTTAAAAAAGTTTAATGCTTGCATATGGTTTTGGAATAAAACAGATTTTCTTATTATTTTAGTAAGTTTTTGAAGTAAACTAAGAAAATAATCCTTGTAATTGTAAGTGAAAAATCACATTTGTGTAAAAACAAAGTCTTTGAAAAGAGGGGTAAATCATGCTCACTTGCATTAGGGAAGTTAGTGATGCAAACAAGGGGATTGGGATTGTCACGACGATCTAAATAAGGAAAGAAAGTAGGAAATCCAGAATCTATGAACTACAATCTAGCAGTTGTCCCAAACTAAGAAAAAGAAGAACTAGGTCTCTAATGTGGCTTCTGCATTGTGATTTTCCCGTTAAAAACAACAGTAGAAATCAGTAACGGTCGAGTGATGGACGAGAGCCCCGGGTTGGACGGTAATATGGAGTAGGTCTACCCCTATAACTCCTTCCTTCTTCTCGACCACCTACTCCACCTCCATACCTATCAGCACCGCCTCGTGGACCACTGTATCGGTCATACCCTCTTTCCTTCCCATAACCATTTTGTGGGTAATGATCTGACCCACTGCCATATCGATCGCTAGCAAATCGATCTCCACTGCTTGGATACCTGCACAATTTTCTTTTCATAAACATAGTGACAGATGCATAGTATAGGACCACTTTTCTATTAACGGCAGACCAGATAAGAGAGCAGAACGAGTCTGTAATTATTTGCCATAATCGAAGAAAAACCAAAATATTTATTCTGCAACCACCACAAACCATGTGTATACCTGTCACTGCTATAGCGATCACGGCTGCCATATTTGTTGTAGTCACGGTTGTCAATACGATCCCTATCTCCATAGCGTCCTCCATCATAACGGTCGTCCACATATCGATCCCGCTCACCACCAAGGCGATCCCCATGTCCACCACCAGCAGCTCCAAACCTAGGATGTGAAGAAAATGAACTACCACCTCGACCACGACCACCTCCACCTCCTGCCAAAGGACAATCTCGGGCCCAGTGTCCTGGACGCCCACATTTGAAGCAGTCATCTTGTCCTACTCTATCTGCAGAACCATAGCTTCCCCTACCACCTGATGAGTAGCTGCCTCTGTAACCTTGGTCTACATCATCACCCCCCATCTTAGGCTGCGCCTTGTTGACAGAGATGATGCGATCACCAATTTCCCGTCCATGCATTTCCTTGATTGCATCCTCCATTCCCCTACGGTCTGAAAATGTGATAAACCCAAATCCACGAGGACGGCCTGTATCCCTTTCCATCATGATCTACAAGAAGCATCACTTGAGAACCTCATGCTAAGTACTAATTCACACTTAATGCTAACAATAATCGGAACAGACAATATCAATGCTTGTTTTTATGCAATGACCACTGCATAGCCATTGTCTCGCATATAGATATTGAGAACAACATACAGAACACGTCTAATAGGAAGGGATATTCAGCTAAACCAGTACAAGTAAATAAGACTTGCCAAGTTACTGTCGGTAGTAGAAGAAAGTGCAGCAATATAAAACTACTCCACCATTAAAATTAAACTAATTTGAAAAACAGTATAGTAGAACCACATCATACCAAAAATATTAAGATAGAAAGGAAAAAACAGAGAGATAGAAAAGTAAAAGGCAGGTCAAAGTAGCTCATATGTAGCAAAAAGAATAAAAATTGCACCATGCCCATCATACAGTAAATTCTCCACCCATCAAAAGGCAAACAAAGAGGCCCTCCTTCCAAACTGCTTAGCAAAATTGGATGCCTAAAAGAAACATTTGTAGAAAATGATTGTTTGTTAACAATAAAAAAAAAAGTACGAAGTTTTTGTAAGATTTCAATCACAATGTTGATCAACCAATTTCTAATGAACACTCAAGAGTGTCATCCATTAATGTTGGCTGACATTTTTTTTTTTAAATTGTGTTTCAGCCAACACCCCATCTCTGAAAAAAATCTCAGACGTTTTATAGGGGTGATCTAAATTCAACAAGGCTTATAAACCATTCCCTAAAATAACACCTCCCTTACCATCCAACCTAATATTGATGAAAACACAAGAACACAATTACAGCACAATCTATGATAGTCGGTAATATCATTCGTACATGACATAATACAAAATATTTGAAATAGACAAAGCTTAAACAAAGTGTTGTACATAATAATAACATATAACGAAACATACAAGTAAGAAGGGTGCGTTGCTTGTTGATTTTAGTACTTAATTAACTAGATGCAAACAGCACTAAATTAAAAAGAAAAACTTATAACCAGACAACTTACTTCTCCGTTACAATGATAAAGCTTTGATATAGCTAAGCCTTTCAGAAGAATCCCAAGCCCATATTTGACAACAAACATCTCTTACAACAAACACTTCCATATTCTGAGATAGAATTTCACCATGTTCCATACTGGTTCATGACTTCATGATAGACCTTTAACAATTTAATCCCTCAAACATATTCTTTTCATCTCACTTATTTGAAAAAAAAAGCACTGTATTATATGATACTATTATTTTCTGACCCAGAAGAACTAACATTACAACAAAATGTACCCACAAATGAGTGGTATATCATCAAATCCAACTGTAGCTTTCACTTCAGCAGTAAACAGATTTTCTCACAACTTCATTTCTACGATGAGTTTCACATTTGATATCTCTTCAAAACAAAAATACTCAGCTAGCAAATATTTTTCCATAATTCTGAAAGACAAAATGCAGGACACAGGCATTCCTTTTGAAGATCATGCTTTCACTTTTTTTGAAAGAATTCAGCTACCTCCTGTAATTTATTCGCCTCACCACATGCAAGAAATCAATCTTATGCAGCAACAAAAATACTCAGCGACATGGAGATGAATGCATAATATTCACTATACTGCGATTAAATGCCTATCATTCTAGGTAATTCTGCTGCCCCTTAACTGACTATCCAAGACACCAGCATTTTAGCAGAAACCATTCCCATGCAGATGAGGATTCTTTATCTAAGAGTACACTGACAAAAGCAGAACCATTCAAACCAAAGAAAACATCTCCAACCAATGAACTCTACCCAAGTAAGGAAGTAATGACTAAATTGAAGATATTCATTCATTTGACCTTCGATACAGTATCTCAAAAAAAGGAGGAGCCCATCTCTGAGCTACAACTGTGAATGATGTCAATGCTTCGGATTGAAAATTGAGCTCGGCAGCACCAAAGTACTCACAAGAACCGTACTGATGCAGAACTTGTTGGTGTTGTAGAGTCAAACTCACTCGGTTTGGATATTTATAAGTATATATATTTGTTAGAAGGGCGATGACATCAGCCAAACACAAAACAATGTCCAAACACCAGAGCTTTACATTGCTATGAGAAACTAACGAAAACTGCCAAAGGTGCAGCAACATTGGACTGGTCAACTGAAGCAAGCACATACAAATTCTTGAACTCAGTTTAACTGGTCTACTGAGCACCACATAATCACAGCTCTTTGAAACGGTTCTATCTATACTTCGAATGGAACAATATATTAGTTAGTGGGTAAATTCATTTCCATTAAAAACAGAGTACATTACTCTCTTCCCCAGGAACTGCATGTATGTGAATCTTTCCACATTTCAGGACCCCTAGAAATGCCACCTTGACCATACCAAATGCATTGTCAGTTCATAAGATGGCACATCTGTTGCCCATGGCTCTACAACTAAAGAAACAGGTATAAGCAGTGTTCATAACATATCAATATATCAGGGGACAAAAATTTGAAAAAGCATAATGTGAGATAGCAGTCTTTAATGCCTGTTTCTAGTTTCCTATAATTATCTTGAACAACCATTGATCAAGAGCCAGAAGCAAAAGAAGGAATGCCCAGCACTGGTAACAATTGCCAACACAAGATAGATTTGCAACTAGAAAAGGAAGGAAGCCACTGTACAGATGCGACGTGATTTTTGTGTGAACTTTGGATTTGGACAGAAAAAATTCTTTACCCGAAAGAATTAAATGTAACTCAACCAAACAAGTGTCACAAACTTCTTTTCATTAATCATGCAACAAGGTATAGATCTGTGAGCCGCAGAAAAACAAGTATGTAAACAAAAAATAGCATATTCCAACGTGCATGTTATGGTATTAACTTTGTCAAACTGTCACTTGCCAGCCCAATTATAAACCAAAACACCCATTCCAAATTACAATGATTTTACTAACAAATCATAGCAAAGACACGAAATCTCTCTGCCGAATAGCAGACAGCTCAGACTGTTATTTGATCAACAACCTTCCTTGAACCAGATTCCACTTTCCAAACCACACTAATCTCCGGCTCAAGCTCTACTGTTACCACAAACTATCATTTAACACAAAATTGAAAACGAGCTTCAGCCATGAAGAAATCATTCCGGTAAACCATCTTTTGAAAAATCCATCCACGGCATCTCAAAGATCACAAGATACAAAACAAGCGTTTCCAGAAAGACAAAAAAAATGAAAAGGAAAAATTAGTACAGAATCCCATCATAAAACTTCAACCCGAAAGCACAATAAAAAAAAGGATTCCTACGCAATAACTCAGCCAAAACAAGACCTTACAATCGCCCCTATCCTTAACTAGAGACCAAAACGGCACTGAACAGGTTCACTTCAAGAATCATAATAGTCTCATGAAAAATTATCAGTACTGCTGTTTCATAATAATATGCACATTTAGATTCAATTAAAACGTCATTTATTTTATTAAAAAACAAACTCCTTCCACTCTAATTTCGAAAACTGCATACCTAACATCATTTAAACGAGAAGAAACAAGTTCCCCTGTTCATAGTAATGAAATAGCTTAATTTAAAATATGGAACATTTATCTGGGAAATCGAAAGCGAAGGGGGGTACCTGGCATTCGAGAATTTTGCCGTAACGAGCAAAGGCATGCTCGAGTTGACGCTCCGTGACGTCCCAAGATAAACCACCCACAAATATTCGATTATCTTCCTTCGCAGCCATCACTCACTCCAAATCTCGCTAAATCCTGAACCGAACAAAATCAAATGCCGACAGTTTAAAAATCAATTGAAAAAAAAAAAAGCAGGTTAACCAAATCTTCTGCAAGTAGAAGTTTGAGATACTTACACAAGAGTAACCGATGAATTGAAGAAGAAGAAAAAAACGGAGAGAATTTCAGTGTGTTGAAGGAAACCCTCGAAGTTGAACTCCACGATAACGCTCTCACGTACGAGGGCGAAATAAAACTCTTTTATTTTGAGTGTTAAGGCCGTGTTTGTTTAAAGGTGTATCTCACGTTTGGAGAAATACTTTAACTTTAAAGGATTATATACGCTTTGAAATCAAATGTTTGTGAAAACATTTTTTAGAATTCAAATGATAAAATGCAAATTTATAAAAATATTTATTTATAATTTAATATTTTCTGAATATCTTTTAAAATCCATATAATAAGATGAAAAAGGAGAAGATTGGAATACATATATCATAATTTCATAAAAGATTTAATATTCATTCATTCGGTCGACACGGATAACAAAATATCTATTTTGCAAATATGCATTTATTTACATTATTCGAAATATTTTAATTCCAACAAAAATTAGATTGATGAGAAAATCATATTAAACGACGTTAATATAATATCATATGATTTCATTTTTAAATTATGGTTTTAAACACACGTATTCGAATATCCACTACCTTAGATATATTGAGCATAGGTGAATAAGTAAAATCCACTTAATTAAATGTATTTTTTATTGAATATTGCATTGAAATTATGTTATGAAAAACATTTTTTAATCTATATGAGAGTCTCTAGTTAGTTGCTTTAGTGTTTCTTTTGTTTTTTTCTCAACAATGTTTCAATTTCTTTTTTACTTTTTTATATGAATGTAGTACAATAATGATCTCTCTTATCCAGAGATGTAATGATAATGTTTTCTTAGTATGCGGCATATCAAGTACTTAACATTCAACTGGGTGAAAACAATCCTAAATCTGTAATTAGATTCTTTTTGTCCTATTTCGATAAATATTTAATTTTAATAAAAAAAATACCCAACTAAAATCAGTATTACTCATAAAATACTAATTATACTATTCCAAGTATTCAAGGCTAGCAATGACACTAAATAATGCTAAGAATATAAGGTAACCTTTTAACTAGGAGCGTGAAAGTGAAGTTATATTTGCATATTTCAGTATTCTTATCTCTAGCTACACACATTTACAACTTTAAATTGAAAGTACATTGGAGGAGTAAAATCATGAAACATTATATTACATTTAATATATATTGATTTTTTTTTTCCAATACATACACTTTGGTACAAGAAGGGGCAGCTTGACGGAGGATCAAACTCCCGGTATTAATGTCACATCCCAACTGAGCTACAAGCTCTTTGGATATGAATAAATTATTTACACCACGTACATGACTGTACATGTTACATACATCATACATGTAACAACCACAGAAGTGAAATATGTTAGAATTGGGAAAAAAGAATTGAATTATTCAGGTAAAAGAGGAAGCCTGGTGACACTGGTGCCATTGCCTGTGCCACCAGTAGACGCTGAGGTAGGACTTGTTTTCTTGCGGGCAACAGAAGTAGTAGATTTAGAGGGTTTTTTTGTATTTAGCCTCAAGGGAAGAATCTGCAACCTGGGGTTCTGTTCTGTACCTGACTTTTCAGCAGCCAACTGGTAACTTTGCACAAGTTCAAGCTGCAGGGCAATAATTTCAGAACGTCTAGGAAGAAGTTCCACAGCCTCTCCACCAGGAATCACAATGTACTCTATTGCAAGCCGGACCTCCTGCCAGAAAAAAAAGTAAAAGAATTTAAAAAATGACAACATGAAAGAGGTTTATATGTAAAATACTGTAGGCTTTCTCTTCTGTGAATGAATGTAATGGATTGGGGAAATGGCCTTCTAAGCATGAAGTCAGGCACCAATAGAGAAACAAGTAACACAAATGAGCAAGCAAAGATGGTCCCTAGGAAGGGATCTATTCCCATTTAAATAAACTAATTCAATTGCTGAATGCATCATCTTCCAGAAACCAGGATCAGAAAGCAAGACCATAGTAGACAGTACAGGTTTTAATTCGAAAACAGAAAATGTAACATCAAGTGAACTATCAGATACTAATCAAACAATTGTAAAGGGTGTGTCTGTACCTCCAGGGCATCAATCTCTTCCAGAGATGGTTTTCGTTTCGGCTCATCATCCTCAATTTCAATATCCAAGCAGTCATTTAATGGCTTATTTACTGAACGGTCAAAGGATTCTAGCCCAAGGATCATTCGTACTGCCTTGACCATTTGTGCCATGGTGTTGGACTGAAAGAAACAAAAGTTTGTTACAAGACATAAGGAGATTCACACTGAAGAATAGCTAAAGAAGCAGCAATAGGTCACCTTGATAACAAATACTGGTACGTGATGGAACTTCGCTACGCCACGGATCCATGGGTTCTGTCGTAACTCAGAACCGGATGCTAGAATTGCATCAGCAGTTCCAATGTCATCAGTCACATCTATTACATCTTCAAGCCCCATTACCTTTGATACTTGTAATAGATCAGCTTCAAGAATCTAAATTCATTCAACGAGAAAGACATTGTCCATTCAAATTGTGATAAAGTTTCCAGTCATTCAAAACCTTAACAAGCGCATGCAACCCCAGACAATTTACCTTATAAGTATAAACTTGCATCGGTGAACTCCTCTTCATCACAGGTCCACGAGTACTCCATTTTGTGGACCAAGTACGTGCATGGTCTTTATTATCCTTACCAGATTCACCGTCAGAACTTGTGATGTTATTGTTAGTAAAATCAGATGCTCCGCTAAGATTTTCTTCAGGCACTGGAGCATAGTTTTCCAAATCCTTGGCATAATCATCCCATTGACGGACTTCAAACAATGGAGGTTTTCCTGTAATAAAAGAGATTTTCTAATTACACTTCAATTTAATCAACTCTGCAAATATTGTATCAATTAGATATGATTGAGATACTTCATTACAGAAGGTGAGGAATACCTGCCAAAATGGCATCCACAGTTGCATCTAATCTATGATGAACACGGCATTCTGTTTTAGATATCATCTCAACAGCACATGAAAACGTAGGTGGTCCTTTCCTTTCAAGAATTGTCTTCTGCACTTTCCTTTTCCTGGCTTCCTCATCCCCAAGGGTTACGCTCTATTCAAATAAATCTTCAATAAATGTTATAAATGTGGGAAAGCACTACACATATTCCATTTGCACATGGCTCTGAAATTTTAAGATCAATTAACTCTTTGAAAGATGAAGCTGGCCAGAAAGCAGGAATGTATTTAATTCATCATTATTCATATAAATCACAAAAGTGAAAAGAAAATGAAAAGTGCAACTTTGCACCTCAATGCCGCCAACAAGAATCTGTAAGTAAGGATTTTTTATTATGTTTTCGATGGTCATTCCATGTGCGGTTCCAACCAATTGAACTCCTCTTTGAGCAATGGTACTGGCTGCCAATGCTTCAAGCTCTGTTCCAATTTCATCAATTATAATGGTTTCAGGCATGTGATTTTCAACTGCTTCAATCATAACCTGCATAAAATACATATAAATGGTGTCACGGAAGATCATTCATGATTAGATCTCTTCCAATAAAGCAATAAAGCAAGACAAAAATGAATGAGATCTGTACTGACATTATGCTGCATATTCACGTTTGGAACTTGCATCCGCCTGGCTCTGCCTATTCCTGCATGAGGAACATCTCCATCCCCTCCAATTTCATTAGATGTATCCACTATTACAACACGCTTCCTGAACTCATCTGCCAGCATCCTAGCAGTCTCTCTGCGCACAAAAATAACTTTCTAATTTTAGATCCTTAACATGTCAAGGAAAACTAGTTACTTGTTAGTAAGATGCTAATTTTTGTCAATCACTTTAAATATATTACTCAACCAAATTGAGTCCATCTTAAGCATGACTTTTCAAAGTGAATATCACACAAACAATGATTGACCAAATGGCAATGTATATTTACAAGTGAGATGAATAATAATTATTAAGTGAACTTTAAGTCTAACTCAGCCTCATAAAACCGAGTTATAAGGTGAGATTTACATTCACTTATATACTATAAAATTCACTTATACACTACAAAATGTCTTAATGTGTCTTAATAGTATCTCCAACCATAATAAACTGAGTAAGAGCAGCTAATGTGTAAAGATACATAAAAAGTGTACCTGATTAAAGTTGTTTTACCGACTCCAGGAGGTCCAATGACCAAGATAGAACCTCCATCCTCAACTAAATCACGTATGATTCCAGCACTTCCACTCACAGCTCGACCCACTCGACAAGTAAGCCCAATGATTTGCATTTTCCGATTCCGAATCGCACTTATCCGATGCAACGACCTATCAATACCCGACCGGTTGTCATCAGAAAACTCACCAACCTAAACAACCCATCGCAATTACACATCAGTCACCACAACCAAGACAAGTAAGTAACCAACACCACAAAAACAACAACAAATTGTTATTTCTTCGAAACATTACCTTGGAAATGGCGTGGCGCAAATCTTCCTGGTCGATGGGTTGTTCGGAGATGACCCAATCGCCGGAGGGGAACCTGGCGAGAGGTTTTCTCCCCAAATCCATGACGACCTCTATGAGGCCTCCAATTTCGCGGTGGCGGTAGAGCTCCCTTCGCATCTTCAGAGGTAGAAGTTCGAGGAAGAGGCTGAGGTCCTCCGGGCGCGAGGTGGACGGGGAGGAGCCGTAGAAGCGGTCGGAGGAGGGGCGACGAATCTCCGGCGAAGCCGTACATCGGAGACGGGTTGGTCGTCGACGGAGGGAGGATATGAAGTGGGCGTTTGGGAGGTATGCGAGGGCTGAGGTTGGCACGTGAGGGTGGTAGTGGAGATCTATGAGGAGCACGTGCGAATTGAGCGCCCTCATTCTTTTTTTCTCCTTATTAATGTTATTATTATTGTTATGTGTTGTGTTGAATGTGCAAAGAGTGGTTATGTTACGAATGAGAAGAGAGAAAGGAGAATAAAAATAGAAGATTCTATGGTATCTTCTTTTCTGTGGAGTTTGTGTGAGATTTTATTTTACACAGTGTTCTGTTGAGAGACGTTAACGGTTTTTGGTCAGATGCTGCTCACCACACATTGCACAAACCATAGCATTGTTTGCCTTCACGCACCTTCAACCAAACCAACCACGGACTTTTCTTTTTCTTATTTTCGCCTTCTTCAATAATCACCAACTCAAATATTAAGACAAAATAAGTACTCATAATTTTCTTGTTGTTTGAGGATGTTTTCTCTCTTTTTTTTATTTGATTATTGAATTTACTTCTATACGTATATATTATAATCTAAAAAAGAGTTGAAGTGGTTAAATTATAATATTATGTTTTGGTGATGTGACGCTCAAAATCTATAAAAATCGTTAAGCTGGTGGTGTATGGGGGTGCTCATGATTACGATTACGTAGGTAGGGTTGCTTTGGATTTTAATATTCCTTACGCCAAGAAATGGCATTCCCTCCACTCAACAAATCATTTACACCAATTTTCCATCCCTGAGTTTTATCTTTTGTATATTAAAAACTTAATACAATATTAATATAAATAATATTTTAACCTTATAACAAAAAATGTATATAAATGCATATAAAGTATGGACACAATATCCCGCAGTCAGGAAATCTACACCCTTTCTTAATAGGAATCTGAATATCTTGCAACCAATCTCATTTCCTTTCCTCCATAGCAATTATGTTTATCTTTTGCTGAAATTATATTAAAACACATGTATACTCTCTCTAATTTTAAAATTAGCATTCAACTCCTTTATTCTTTTAAAAAAATTCATCAAAAAGATAAAATATCAAAATTAAAGGATTTAAAAAAAATAACTTGGCATGATAAAATAAGGGAGAAAATGTTACTATTAAAACATAAACATTATTTATTAAAAAATTGAAAAAAGGTTTATATTTCTTTTAAAAAAAAGAGTGTGAATGTTATTTTAATAAAATATAAGAGGGAAGAATGTTTATTTTAACCATTCTTTTGAAGTTATAAGAATAAAATAGCAACATGTTTAAACTACACCTACCGTTGTTCTAGTCAAAGTATTCATAGAAGAAGGAATCATAGTTTACTAGTTCAACTATGATTGAATCAATAATTGTAAAATATTTATTTAATATTATATATTATTTAATAAACCAAAAATAGTATACAAAAAACAAGCCATCTAAATTCTAAATATCTTACTCTACAAGATAACAAAATAATCAAACAATAATAATACATGCCCAAGTCACAATGTTTATTTTTAAAATGTTCAAAAAATAATAATTCTCTACCAGTTTTATCTAAATTTATTTAATCTTGTAGTACGTCTATAACGTTGGTGACCTAACCAATTACCGATTCAACAAGTCAAATTGAGCAATTCGTTTTTTTTTTTCATTTATCTATAAATTGAAAAATGTCAATCTTGAATACATATTTGTGTACACTTTCACATGGAGAAACACACCTTTACAAAGCTTAATTCTGTCGCAAACAAGAAAATATTGCTTCTGGTCCAACATTGGTTGGGTGGCATGACCAACTGGAACAAAAAAGTCACTTTTAATGAACACGAATATTTTTGTACGAACATTTTTTTAAACGTAGGAGGCTGGAGATCATGGTAGATCACACTGTCTGAAACTTCATGAACAGCAAAATTTTAATGTTGGGGTGGGGCGGTTAACTGGAATTTTAAACTTGTTCTAGTTGAAATTATCAGGGTGAAGTATGACTTGAACAATGGTATATGAAACTTTAGGAAAGAACAATGCTAAACTAAAGATTAGCCTTGTGGGAGACAAAATTAACATGCGATATCAAGTTACAGCAGTTGGGAGGGTTCTGCCCATTTTTTATGTGAATATGCCTTTGAAAGGAAAGATTATTGTACATATCTAGTGTACTCAAATTGAGAACCAGTTTCACTTTGACCAATTGCTCCAGTGACGGAAAAGCTTTTTTATCCCCTCTACACAATCAAGGACAAAAAGATCACCCCAGGAGCATTAATTCAACAGTGTCAACATCATACACAAACAAGCAAGCTTCCTTTCCCTCCCCTACCCCCAAACCACCCCCCTCCCAACAAAAATTCAAAAAACTAGTCTTTTATATTACTCCTCAAGCATTGTAAATTTGCACATGAATTAAATACAATGAGAGAATAAGTGAAGGCACGTGCTTATCTAAAAAGAACAATCCACTCAAGTTGACTTTATATGTTGAATTTGGCTCTGGTTCTACAGTGGTAACTTTATTTTGAACTGGGTCAAAAGAATGAAATCTACGACCCAGGGAGGATTAGACACGAAGCTGAGCTCTTTCGGCAACCAATTCCAATCATTATAACAAACATGTTTTCAATCGTGTCTAGTAAAATGCACAAAGAATAATCACTAACCAATAGCACAGCCCTTCATGATTCCACAGGAGAAAGGAGTGATTGAATTCCAAAAACAATAAAAAGAATTCCACCGGAGAGTGCAACCTGCAAAGTATTGAGTACAACATTAAGATGACATACACGCACTCAGCTTACCGCTATATACCATAGTTGGACACTAAATCCCAAAAAGTGTTCTATTATACTGTATCATTTTTGTTCAGGTGTTGCACTTGCATCCTCTCCATTATTCCATCACCTTTTCCATTTATTCTTATATTCTCTTTGTTCATTACTCTCATTGTTTCTTGGTAGTCTGAAACTGATTTTGAATTATTTAAACTTGATGCATGAGGACGTTTTAAGATACAAAATATTGAATTTAAAATAAGTTCACAAAAGAAAAACAGATGGACAACGAGCAGTGAAAATAAAAAGGATTAGAAATTGTTACAATTTTTTCAGATATCCGAGAAGCTAAGCTCTTCCCTCCAACAACAGCAGCAGAGGTGCACAACGCTTGTCCCCTGTGAAAAAGCAATTAATAATTACACTCCGATCATCCAAAATTCCAGGACCTTAAGATTGTGTCATATCGTAGATAACATATTTATGCCTCCTGACACACTACACATTTGCAAGGTAAGTAAACATGTATGCAGAATTACAGCAACAAATCATTGATATAACATGTGCACAACGCTTGTCCACTGTGAAAAAGCAATTAACAATTATACTCTCACGTCTAAAATTGCAGGACCTTAAGATTGTAACATATCCTAGATTACATATTTATGCCTCCTAACAAACACTACGCATTTGCAAGGTAAGTAAACATGTATGCAGAATTACAGCAACAAATCATTGAAATAACATGTGCCATCATGGACGACCCAAGGAAAAGTAGTCAAAGACTCGAGGAAATAAGCTGACTCCCAGATGAAGACAATAAAAACCAAAACTTACAGAATCCCCCCGAGAACCACACCAAATGGATTCTCATCTGCAGCCAAACCTATGGTAGCCAGCTGAAAAAGAAAAAAAAAACTATGCTTAATGAAGTGATCAAGCAGTCTCCATTCTCCAATAAAGGAGCTAATTTAGTATGCTCACCTGGCTCTTGTCACCCCATTCACCAATAAAGGTAATAGAGAATGCCTGCAGAATAGAGATGATAAAGGAGATCAAATTTAACCTAGTTCAGTGTTAAACTGCACAATGTATAAAGATACTACGATTAATAGTCTATTACCCAGTTCAGTTTTCAACCACATACTGTATACAGGTACCACCATTAATAGTTTATTACCTGTAGAAGGATAGGAGAGAAAAACTGAGATAAGAATGACCGTTGCTGCTTTTTCGCGTCATCGTCAACCTGGGAAATGAGACATGGTATATACAATATTAGAACAACAAATATATAGCATTTGAGATTTCTGTTTTATTTTAATATCATAATCAACTAGACACTGGAAATAAGTTGCATAAATTCTCGTTGAGTCCTTAAATCAGGAGTCATCCAATTTCAAATTTTGCTTTTGAAGATTTGCCTAAAAGATGTTATGTGCCTTACCTCATCTCATATTGAACATTTATAAAGAATCTTATTTAAAATCGAGTTATTAAGAGCCTCTTTCTTTGATTATGTAGTAATAGTTGCAATTTCAAACTTCCAAGTATCTATTAACCACTTGATAATCATAAGAGTTATAAAGTAAACAAAATATATTCTATTAAATAAATATAGAGCAGGTGTAGGGGCTGCTTACTCAGGTTTATGAATGCAGTTTGTAACCTCCTATGAGCTCTTTTTTATCTTATTTTCGTGAAGTTGTAAGAATAAGTTCTTTTTAGCTTGTATCAGTAAGATTCACTGTCAAACTTATGAATATGCTCTCTATTAAACAATATCCTATTGCATAAGTGTTTAACAGTGTTGTTTACCCAAATGGGCCCATTTTATGTCATATGATGCATGCCTTAAAATAAAAAAGTATGAGATGAGGACTGAGAAAAAAATAAGGCAATGCAAATTTAATAAAACAGATATTATCTTACCTTGCTACTATTTTTCGTAGCTCCACCATTAGCCTTCCAATCTTGATCCTAATATCAGTACAAGGGTGCTATCAAGAAGACAATAAAAAATCAACCTAAAATAAGAAATAAAAAATAGAGGTAAAAATATTAACCAATTTAGCTTCAACTTCAGCCAAATCTTCAGCATCCCTGTCCATCAAATGAAATCATTAAGCACAAGTCCAAGATTCAAGCTTATTTTCAATAGAAAAGGGTGAGCAAGTTGATGTGATGGATAAATAATACTCACCCTTGTTCAAATAATGCTTCTTTCAAGGACCAAAGCCCAAACGCCAAGAATAGCAATGTAGTAATGTGATGAGTCCAAGTACGGGAAATCTGCAGAATTATAATAAGATCACTAAAGGCAGAAATCAAGGAAAAAGAGTAATTTAGCCAAACATGAGTTAGATAACACCTCTCTAACGCATATGTGCAAAGATCTATTCTCAATACATACAACCTATTAATCAATGGACTGATACCATGGCACCTCTTAAGAAATCTATAAGAATAAAAAAAATAGTGATGAGAATTGTAATGCGAGACCAGAAACAAAGAATACTCACCAGATTAGGAGCAGCCCAGCCAACAAGAGCAGACAGAATGGTCATCACCTAGAATTTTCAAATTAACAAGGAATCGTGAAACTCAAAAAGGAGGAAGAATAAACGACCTATATCATACAATAGACAAATTATCTAACCTTCAAAAGAGAATATACAGTGCAGTAAAAAATAAAGGAGAAAGGAGGAAAGAAACTTACAATCAAAGCTGATAAGCAACCTGACAAAACTAGACGTCGAGGGTGCCGCATAGCCAGTATCTTGAATAAGCATCATAATAAGAAACAGTCAGAGTCCTAATTTCTACTCGGAAGACTACAAAAACGAATATAAACGCCCTTCCCTCTCTGTGTGAAACTATGCAACGAGATAACAAATAAATAACACTAATCATTTCTTCAAACTCACTCCACAAAACATGTCTCCCACGTGAGTTTGCTAGTAACAGAGCAGTCAAAAATGTTTTACTTCAAAATTCAATTAACAGCGGAAACAACTGAATACATATTCCCATATTCACAACAAAATAAATTAAGTTCAAACACATGTGCAGTACCTTGGCCAATTTTCAAACCCACACACAACAACAGAACTATTCTAAAAAACGATAATAATAACAACAACAAACAAAAAATATTATATGTCAGTTGGTTTCAGTGCAGAACACCATTCCAATCGCGAAGACACGCTGGCCCACATAAACCAACCAATTAATCCGGTGCAGCCGATAACACGATCTACAACCGAAACGGAAAAATGCAGAACAGTGATAAAAAAAACACTCGGAAAATAGTAGAAACGAACCGCAGCAGCAAAAAACGTTTTGTCGCCGATCTCCGAGAGAATAGTCATGGCCAAGGACTTTGTGAAACCCTAACGAAAAATAACAAACAATAGGATTAATGTTGATGAAATCGAAAATCGAGAGACGGAATACAGTATAAGAATAGAAGGGAAAGCACCTGAACGATTGAGCTCATGTTGGCTGATCGAAGAAGAAGGAGTTGGAGAGAGAGATTGAAGAGTGTGTTTGGTTGTGTTCGTTGAAGTGAAAGTCGCCAGAGGCAGAAGGAAGAAGGTAGAAGGAAGGAGACAAAAAGCTCAGAGTGACATGTGCGCGTGTGAGTGCGTTTCTTTTAAAAAATTATTTTTGTGCAAAGCATGGGATTCAATTCTCTTCTCAGAATCTGGATTAAAATAAAAGATGCTTCTCTTTCTACATTTTTTTTTTTATTTCTACAGATTGCGTCTAATGTAAGTTTCGATTGTGTTCAAAAGATGCTTTTTACTTCAATATTATAATAATTTTAAAAAGATTTTGAAGGTTTTGTTTCAAAAATAAAAAACGGGTCATTTTTTAAAATAAATATATAAATTATTTTAGTCTTAAAATCAATAATTCGTATATAATTATAAAAAAAAAACTTGATTTTGCGGTGAGCAATAAATCGCTATAATAAAGAATAATAAATGCACTCATTAACTAATTTTCAGTGTCACGTGCTTTCAACGAGCCATTTTAACCACTTACATTAATAATTTGTTTTTTTTTTTCTTTTGTGATTTGTTTTTAGAACAAATAGATCAATGAATATGTTATTTGTGTTGATACCAAGAAGTGAAGATTGAAGAACGATGAGAAAATAGATAAAGATCAGTGAAATGATAAAAATAGACAATATATGAAAAAAACTTAATTATTGAAAATTAATATAAGAAGATGAAAGTAATTTATTCCTTTTGTTTAATAGTTTATTTATAAATCGGATGGTTCAAAGTTGGTGATTCATTTTAACCTACATATTTAATATTTTATCCTAGAAACATAAGTGACCTTTTTTCTTGCTTTTTTAATAAAAATAAGCAAAGCAAATATTATAATTTGATTCCTCTCAAATTAAGACATTAAAATGTATTTTAAAGAATAATTATCATCGTATTTTAACTTCTATAAGGTATCTTTTGTTTAAAATGAGTCAAATCAAAATATTAAATGATCTCTTAAGATTTAGAAAATGAAGAAAACAAGATCAGGTAGATCAATACACACACCAACTCTGATTTCCAATGCACCCCTAACATAAATTCTAATAAAAACCTTTTTATTTGTGTTCTTAACCTACTACTTCAAAAATCTATAAATAAAAACTTATCTTTTAAATAAGATTAATGAAATAATTTAAAAATTTGCATATAATATAATTTAGGAAAATTATAAATACAATATTTAGAGGAATTCTTTATTACCATTTTGCAATTAATAGTTTAAAAATTATATTTAGGGTTAGATATATTTTTTTTTCTTATATTTTTATTCAAATTCGTTTTTAGTCTAATTTTTTATTTCCTGGGTATTTATAAATTTTTTATCTCCTTAAATATTTATAATAAGAAAATTATTAGAAATGATCATTTAAAAAAAATTCTAAAATGTTAAAATATTTTATATTAAGACGTTATAATAATATAATAGAATTTATATAATTTGTCACGGAAAAAATTTACTATAAATATATTATAATATTATAATAGAGTTTATACTATTAATTTGAAGAAGTTTACTACAAATACCAATAAAACTAAAGTTTAGATTAAAATAAAAATCAATTTAACGTTATTTAACCAATATAATTATTAAGGTATTTTATAATTTGTTAAGCATGTAAGAAAATTACAGTGGAAATATACCAAATAAAGTTATTAAAAAATAGCAGAAAAAGGTATTTGTCTTGCTTTCCATGTTTACCTTTTGAAGTTTATTTTAATGTAAAAAATAATAAAGTGTCTGTTTACAGTTGGAAATGGTACTAAAAAAGTATTAGATAATATTGAAGCTGAAAACCACCTTTGATTGGTAGTTCATGAGTGGAGGGTTGAGGATGACAAAAAGGTTTAGGGTACCTGGCTCCATAAAACCATTTTTGGAAGCTTCTTCTCTTAATTTTCTTCAAAGTACACCATTTTAAAATACCATTTTATCTCTTAGTTACACAGATAAAATAGTTGTCTTAAAAAAAATGGCAATAAGAAAGAGACAAGAGATGATGATGTAACTGGGCACTCTTGTGGCTAAAACTAGAAGCAAGAACTACCATACATTCATATAAGACAATTTGTGACCTTTCCATGGAAATAGATGTGTGGCTTTTGGAAAATTTTAACCTCACTTTGTTGGTTTCTTCCTTCAAAGTCAGAGATTCATGAGTGGCGAATTAGGTGAAGATGGAAAGATTAAACAAATAATGGGAATGATATTGTGTCTGTGTTCAAAATACAAATGATTAAACTGTTCATTCAACTTCTGTTTTTGCTTTCATGTCTCCAGCTAGAACGAATGAGAATCTAGATTTTCTTCACCTGACAAAGTTTAGTACTGTTTTAGATGTTAAATAGTTTTTTTTACTGTCTATATGTGTAAGCACTAAAAATAAAACCTTTGGCATTTAAAAAATAGGTTTTGCATTCCTTGTTGAAAAAAAAGAACAAAACTACTTTTTCTTATAGTTATATTTAATTGACTTCTCTTTCCTTCTTCTACCTAAATGATGTGTCCCATTGCTCCATTTCTATTGTGGAGCAATTTTATATGTAGGTGATGCTGGAATTCACATCATTATTGTTGGTAGTTACTTGGGTATATTTTGGTGACATCAGAACAGAGTTGAGGCAATGTATGGTGATCATGTGCATATATGAGCTAGTTGTGCGAGGTGTACAAGGAGTCCATCATACAACACATATGACGCGTGATGTGCCAATTTAGGTATGAGCAAATGATTCCTCGACCTCTCCCTCCTCCATACCTTTCGAATAAGGTGTATTTGTGGTCATTAATGATCGATGGTTGCACTTTGTCGACCATCTTATTATGGTGTGACATTGACTTCACATCCCTCAACATGTGTAGTTAAATATATGCAATGACTCTGTCACACCCCTACATACTTCCTTTGACAAATGGAGATTGATCGTACATATTGTCGCGTTGTCGAATGATGGCCAAACACGACCGTCACAACACGAGCATGCTTGTTCGGTAAGTTATTTCTATTATTATGTTATTATACTTTTTTGTTTTTATTTTTATACCTAATGCATTAGTTAAATGAATGCAAGGTATATTTTGGATAATCGTTGACATTCAACAGTATATAATCGTGGACATGTGACCGAATGTACTACAACGTGAGACCAAACCGACAGTGCATTGCAATTAGCCTAGTATTTTTTTTTTTTAATTTAACAATATACAAACTTTTTTTATTAATATATGATGCATTATCATAATTTTGTAATATTTACTTTTGGTAAATATTGTTCTTATTAAAAAATACATTTCTATTAAATAATTTGTATGTTTTAAAATTCAAAATACTATCTAAAAAATAAAATATAAATATATTTAAAAAATCCAAAAATATTATATTCTAAAATATATAATCCAAAATGAATTTTATATTATATGGAAGATACAGTTGAATTTTATGAAGATGCAAAATTTAAAATCCTTAAAAGAACATGTTATCAATATTCTGGGCTAACCCAGTACTCGGCATAGCCCGAAGATACCAATAAGTGTTGGCCCAAATTTCATGCAATCTTAACTGCACCCGTAGTTTTTAAAATGACAATTTTGTCCTTATTAAAGCTAAATTCCAAATTACTTGTTCCATGAATATTCCATACACAAGTTTTATAGAATTTGGAGAACATAATTTTTGGAATAGGATTTATAGAAAATATTTTATGTAACAAGTTTTCCAGAATATTAAATGTATTTTGAAACGATTGTTTTTAAAATTAACTTGATTTTATATTTTTTTTTCTATATTTATTTTCAGTTTTCAATTATATAATTTTTAAAAAATAAGGTCAAAATTTGGTTTATTCATTATTCAGATCTGAATTCTGATTTATTTTTTTTGAAGCAAAAGGAATAAAATGGAGCTTAGAATTTGACATTGTAGAAATGAATTTTTGAACTGCTCTCATGAACAGTTCAGCAAATACTTATTTTTTAAAATTTATTACCAAATATTCTGTGGTAGTTGGAAAAAAATATTTCCTTTTTCCAACTTTTTAGAAAAGTGAAAATGAAAACACATACTATGAAAGCAGCCAAACCATGACATGGCAATACAATCATATAAAGCGCGTGGTCGCCAGAAACACACAGAAAAACTGTTTAAGAAAATAAGGGAGAGAAAAAGAAACGTAAATAGTGTTTAATTTATTTATTATTAATTAATGATGTAAAATTACATACTATTTAATATATGGAAAATAAACAATTACTATAATTCTATCCAAATTTGCCTTTGACTGTAAAACAAAAAAATAGTAAAAAATATTAGTAGCAGGGTTGAAACGAAAACCCTAGAGAATAAAACTATTCCTTCGTTCTTCTGCCATAATCATTGACTTTGTTCCCTCGAAGGTTTCGCCATGTTTACCAAATTCATGATTTCATAATTTATTCTACATAGATAACACAATGTTTCTTCTCCATTGCTCCCAATGATGGATTCCCCCTCTTCCTCTTCCTGCTCCTCCGAGTTCGCTTCCATAGCCACCGCCAATCAGGTACCTCAACTCCTTCCTTTTTTATCTCTCTCAAGTCAATCATTTTCGTCTCTACACTACAATTCAGTGTTTAGGACTATTTTCTCAATCTGGGTACTGCCAGTTACACTCATTTGCCAACACACTATGATAATTGTCTATGATCTACCTAATGCCAAAAAGACATTGCTTTTGAACTTCATTTGGAGATTCTAAATTGGGTTTTGTTGGGAATTGTGATAGACTGCGGCCCGGAGCAGCGGAGAAGGGGTGGCTGCGGAGCAGTCGCGGCGGTGGCACGATGTGTTCTGGTTAGGAATATTCTTAATCCATTTGATTGGGCTGGGGTTCCTTCTTGGGGTTCTTGGTCTGAATAGATTTGAGAGAGAGAATAGACTTAACATTGACAAGTTTACCTCCCGGTTTTCTGAGAACCAATCCGGGTTGACTGAGACTTACTGGCCCCTCTATGCTGCTGCTGGTGGGGTTGGGACTGTTCTTGGATGGAGTTGGTTGTTGTTGTTGGGCTCCCAGGCAACTCAAATGATGAAGGTGTCTGTTCACATACTCACCACTTACCTTGCTGTCATCAGTGTTTTGTGTTTCTGGGCTGGCCAGATTTTCTGGGGGGTTGCTTTTGCCATTGGAGCTCTTCTGCAGTTCCTTTATGTCGTATCAGTCGTAGACAGGTATTGGTCTTTACATGTTTCATGTTGGTCTTGATTTCAGTTGTTTTCTTGTAACTCAAATTGTGGACCGTAAGCCAATGGGTGGTGATGGACTCGGTTCGATTAAGCAAGTGATTTGGAACTTGAATTTTGACTTTTTTGTATGGAGGGAGCTTAGTTAACAGGGACAACTCACCATTCGATGACTCTAGATCTCTCTAAGGAGATTAATATCAGTAAATAACTGGAGATAATCCTTGTAATCATGTGTATCAGAAAACGTTGTGGGTTGCGGACAGACATTGAGCTGAATGTTAATGGTATTATTTGATGGTGTGTTTGAAAGGCCGTTTCAAATCCCATCAAAATCTTTCTGTCACGTTTAATTTATTGCCATGTGTGAAACAGCTGTTCAAATTGGGAAACAAACCCGCACTAGGAATACTTCGATAGTGTTTTGTTTTTTGGTATCCATTCACTGTTTTTTTGAATCCGAAGTAATGTGTTTTTTCCCTCATATAAGGAAATCGGACTGGAATGCTAAGCTATTCTCTGAATATTTTGGTTTATATGATAGTCAACAATGCATCCTGCTTTAGTTTTGTTCTTTGTCCTGTGTGCAGTGAATGTGGCGGTTGATTGGCATATTTTGTAGGAGAATATCACTGTTATACAATTTTTGAATATATTCTCTCTCTGTTTGCCATCCAGTCCTTACTGTTTCAACAGTCTCCCATCCCTGGAAATGCAAATAAGCAGTTGTAAACTTGTTATATTCAGTTCTTACAGAAATTTTTCTTTGCATGCCTCCAAAGATTAACGTTGCCAGCTTCTGATTTGTGGTTAAGGTTTTTGTGCCGCTTCTTTTTAGTTATTTGTGTAATTGGTTGAGTCCATAAAATGGTTTATTGTGGCTTCTCTTTTTCTCCAGACTCCCATTTACGATGTTGATTCTGCAAAAAGCTGTGAAGTTGATTTGGAATCTTCCTGAGGTTATGAGAGTGGCATATGCTTTTATGTTTGTTGTGCTTCTATGGATGACTTTATGGTCATTTGGAGCAGCAGGTGTTGTGGCTTCAAGCATGGGTGATGGTGGACGCTGGTGGCTTCTTGTGGTGAGCTGGCAAGTTTTTTTCTTCATTCTATCTGTTCTTGTTCGAACTGGTTTTGGCATCAAATCAGTAGACTTTCCGTGTCTGATTAGGCTGGTATTGCAATTCATGTTTGCAGGTCTTCTCTGTGAGCTTATTTTGGACAGGTGCAGTACTATGTAATACTGTGCATGTTATAGTGTCTGGGATGGTGTTTCTTGTTCTTTTTCATGGTGGTAGAGATGCAGCTTCAATTCCAGCTAACTCCTTAGTGAAATCTCTACAGTATGCTTTAACAACATCGTTTGGCAGCATTTGCTATGGTTCATTATTTACTGCAGCTATTAGGACGCTACGATGGAAGGTTACCAATTTCTAGTTCATTCCTTTCATCTATGGAGGTTTTTCTTGTTCACTTTTTCTCTTTTAAAATTTTGTTTTGTCTTCCAGATACGGGGATTTCGGTCTAAGATTGGCAATAATGAGTGTTTACTTTGCTTTGTTGATTTCCTTTTCCATCTCGTGGAGACTCTCGTTCGTTTCTTTAACAAGTATGCCTATGTTCAGGTACACTTCTGTGACCGCTTCATTAACTAGTCCTCTATATGTATAATTTACTTCTTCTATATGACAATCAAATACAGGGTTTGTGGAATTTTATTTAGTTTTACTGCTGGTATTATGTAGTAGGAATATGTAAAAATTCCTGGAAACAGGTTCACTGCCCTGAAATGAAGATCTTTTGTTGAGGCTAGTAAGGGATCAATACAGATTCAGTGCTTCCAAAGGAAATGTCATTGACAGTTTGTTCTCATATTTTAATTGTTTTTCGAAGTTAAGGATATAATTGGTTGAATATCCAGGATGAAAGTCTTTCAAGATAAAGGTTAAAAATGAATTAATAGAATTTCAATTACTAGAAATTTAGAAAGATATGGAAAACATTCATGTTCTGTCAGCATTCTGAATTACAAGGGTAAAGATAATGCATTTCTAGGAATGACACAAAAAGATTAACATGGGCTGTTTAAAGCAGCTGTCTATATTTTTCCATGATAATTGAGATATAGTGTACAGTCAAGTTGTGTTGAAGTTTGTTGAATGTATTGGTTCATGGAAAACTTATTCTGGCATGTTTTAAATGGTCACCTCCCTTTCAGATTGCTGTTTATGGTAAAAGCTTTAACCGGTCTGCTAGAGATGCATGGGAGTTACTCCAGTCTACTGGGGTTGAAGCACTTGTGGCCTATGATTGTTCTGGTGCCGTGCTTCTAATGGGTACTATTTTTGGTGGGCTGATAACTGGAACTTGCTCTGGTGTTTGGGCATGGGTTAAATGGAGTGACAGAGTTATTATGATCGGATTCACGTGCATGCTGATGGGGATGGTATTGGTATGTTAAACAACCTCCCTGTTTAAAGCTTGTTCTTGGTTGGACTACATGCCGCTTGTTAAACTTTTTATTCTCTAAAATTGGTGAGGAACATTCAATTATTGTCCATAAACCACTTGTGATCAATTAATTGGATTGCATCAGTATAATTACTTCACAGATGTTGGGTTTTTCCATAAATCAAAAGGCTTGTAATGATGCTTATCATTTCCCTGTAGCACGTTGACCATTAGAATTATTCAAACCGCAATGTTGAATTTGCAATTGTTTTTATATCTATGCATGACAGCTAAATTAATGGTGAAAAGTCTTGTACATTACGTTGTTTGTGGTGTGCTGACTGTGAAAGTCAGTCAAAGCTGTATATGGCTGAATGCATGTGAGTTAAAATATGCAATTATATTTCAGGTTGGAATGGCAATGGTGGTGGTGGAAAGTGCTGTTACGTCCATTTACATCTGCTATGCAGAAGACCCCTTATTGATTCAAAGATGGGACGCTGAATTTTTCAACCAAATGTCTGAGACACTTCATCAGCGACTTCAATATAGAAGTGCTCGAGCAAGGGAAGTTTTAACCCACAATCGATTGGATGACCAAAATGCGCGTATTTGAGGGATCATTATTTTTTGTATCATGTCAAACGTATTTTTCATTTCATATTTTGAGTTGAATCAATAGGAATAGGAGAATGTCCAAAGTTGTCTTGTATTATTTTTGTATCGGAAAGGGGACAGAGAGATGTAACCTTACGTCCTGTCTTCAGGTGTATGAATCCATTTGTACAACTATAAACTACAGAACAAAACAATGTACAGTTTCTTTACTTTTGGCAAATAAAAATGGACATAGCCAGACACTAAAAAAGGTTTTCTTGGTACGTGGTTGTTGGGTGAATGCCGACCATATTGGTTTGAAAATTCCAATTTCATAGTTATCATTTTTTGTGCGTATATATATATAGAATTTGAAATCACAAATTTAGATAACAAAAGTTAGTCAGAAGCATTTATGAAACTAATGGTCACTGCAACATTGGGTCATAATTAGAAATGGATTTATGGGCCAACTGGTTCGTTTAATCTATAGCCCGTATTCACCTGAGTCCATGTAAGTGAAAATCACAACATGTGTTTTGTTCATTATAACCTCTTTTAAGATAATTAAATGAGAGAAATTTAGAAGATAAGAAGGTCAAAACTTCAAAGTACATTTCCTATTGTTTTTCAGATAAAAGGTTACAACAGTACTACCAACAGCCGAAGCATGTGACTAATTTTTCGAATCTAAAAAAGACAAAATTTTATCGCACCCCTTTAAATTTTCAAGGATTTTACAACAGTTAGCTATTGCTAAGAAGTTAAAAAAATTACAAAAAAATGGTATAACAAGAACAAGAGGAGTGATTTTGACTGGTGTATCAGAACCAAAAGCAGTGTTTATAAGTAAAGAGAATGAAAGGATGATTACTAATTAGAGATTGTGGTAGAATTGAAATAGATATTTGTGTTGGCCGAGAAGAGAAGGTGGCCTGAACCTGCACGCAACACCTGCAAACTTCTCTGTTATGTTTGAATTCACGATAAGATTGATTGTACTACTTTAGCATCACTTTCTTTTCCTTTTATCCATTTTTTGAACTCACATATTATTATTATTTTTCTGTGTGTTTATTTGTTTTATGCAAGTAAAAGGTAGTGTGTCTGACATAAAAGAGTTAGAAAGGATGCGTGATAGAGTGCAATAGGGTTTCCAAATTTAGCTTTTGCGTTCTGATCTCATCTCAGTTCCACACTTCCAGGCTGAGCCTGATGCAAACGTTAGCGTAAAATGCACAAACTTGTTCTGACACACGCTCTAGCCTGAACCTACTTCTTCTTCTAATTCTAACACCTCTAACACCTTATGCTTATGCTTCTGCTTCTGCTTCACCAAGAGGTTCCTTTCAAGCAAACATTTTACTTTATTTAACCCTACCTACCTCATGGCTACTCCTCTTTTTCTCTCTTAGACCCACAAAACAAAACCATTTATCTAATCTAATCCAATCTTTTTCAATCATCGTCTGACATAACTGTTGACAACTATTTTTTCAAGTTATGTCTGTGTGAGAGAATAATAAATGAGAAGTGAGAAGAAAAATGAAGCTTTAAATACATAGCCTCAATCTCATCACCGTCCCATCCATCTATCTCACCATGCACTCCTTCCCATGGCTATAACCTCGCTTTACGTGACATGCATATTAAATACTCTCTCACTTCCTTAAATAATTACCTACCTAGTTATTCTATTTTTTACTCTTTTCCAACACATCCTTCTGCTTTTTCAAACCCATTCTTTCACTCTTCTTTTATTATAAACAAAACTAACCAATGAGGGCTTTTTTGTCATTGGAATAATTTTATTATAAGTTAATTATAAAAAATAAATAGAAATTTTAGAATTATGAAAAACTATCACAATTACACGTTAAATATGATTAAATTTTAATTATTACTTATTAAAGTTATATTATTCTAACACGATTTTTCATAATAAATAATATAAAATAGTAAAATCATAGACACTTTTAAGCTTTTTAATCTCGTCGAGTTAGATTTATACTAGAAGTTAGAAGACTGTAATGTCATGGACCACGTCTGATGTTATGTATAAACAAGTCTCTTAATGCTCTTATTTAAAAACATTAACTCTATACCATCATAAATCAAGAAAATTTGGATTATCAATTTTGAATAGAAAACGACATTTATTATTGAATAAAACAAGTAACAAGTGCAGATACAGAGAATATATGATAAAAATTTTAGTATATATCAGAAGAGACACAAGAAAAAAAAAGATATATTATATACGAATTAAAAGTACACTTGTTTTTTTTTATCATTATGAATGTTCTAAATTTAAGATCTCAAATTCTTTATTTGAAACACAAATTAATAAGCTATTTTAATCATTTTTAAAATTATATGAATAGTTAAAATATGAAATTAACTATTTAGATAAAAATATCAAACAAATATTCTATATGACACATTGTGTCTTGGACCAAAAGACACCTATGTATTTTTAGTACTTAGGCCAAATATTGTTATAACTTGTTAAAGACTTAATTAATTATATGTTAAGAACATACTATGCATTTAATGCGGATATGTGTAACTAAAAGTCCTTTCAAATAAGATAACTATTTGCAGAGTCTAAAACATACAGTTTATATTTACTTTATATTTATTGTCGCACACTTGAATGTCAGGTTTTGCAACCCTAGTCAATGTAGTACTCAAAATATATAAAATAATACATTTTCGTATAGATGTAGTAGACACACCACCTAAAAAGAATACAATAATTTAAAAATAAAAAACATTACGATTTTCTACAAAAAAAAATTGAGTTCATCGTTTCAAAAATAGTATCCTTTAATAAAGATTATGTTTTTTTATACATATAAGAAGTGTTGTCTTGTATTTATTTATTTTCCTTAAAAAGTTCAATTGATTAGTGTAAATGAACATTTAAAATCAGGATTGAATTTGTACTTATGATGATAGTTTAATTTAATTTCTTAATACTTCCTATTCCCATTTTTAATACTTGTAGTTCTAACTTACATTTCAATAATTTTCTTAAAGTACCAATAATTAAAATTAGAAATATACCACAATGTAAACTATTCACGTTTATGGTGTCTTAAATTCATAAAAAGTTTAGAGACGAAAAATATAATAAATTTAAAATATTGATAATAAATCTAAAATAAAATTTATATCTTAAAAATATTTATTCGTTACATATTTTAATCGCAATATAATTCTATATTGAACAACATTTATTCTATACAATTCACCGTTCCATTAATAGTTTTATAACTTTTCTTCAAAAGAATTAAACAATTTTATCTTAATCTAAAATAACATAAATTATCAATGTATTCAAATTCGATTGTTTTGAGTAAGATCTATATTTTTAGTGTTAGATAAAATAAATAACTAAAAGGAAAATTTCTCTAAAATTCATCAGTTAAATTATATCAAAATAAATTAAATATTATTGATATTTTAAATCAATCTTTATTATTAACAAATAATCTTTCAATTAATATCTAATTTTGATTTAATATTTTTTTTGTAGCAGTGTAATTTCTGTTTAATGTTTATTAGCACTTTTCTCTTTTATTTTCTGCCATGTTAATCTTCTTTTTACTCTAGTTTTCTGATAACCAAATATCATAAAGTGTTAATGTGTTAAAAGTTAAAATGATATATGTAATGATTCTTGAAGGTCCTTTTGTAATGAAGAACATTTTCAGATGATAGAGATGAGGTCAGAGCTGCAGCTTCATAGGGCTGAGCGTCTTACAGTTGTAGTAGTATGCTGGAGCCTTGAGCGAGAGAAGCATGCATTATGCAGATTGCAGATATCAGATATCAGATTGCAGATTGCAGATATCAGATATCAGAATGCAGATTGCAGAGGATCAATCATATAATGTAACAGAACACTCCCTATTTAATAATAACTTTTTTTGTCTGAAACATCTGAAAATGTGAAGAGAGAGATGCTCAAACAGTTGTTTCTGTCTTGGGAGATGAACCAAATCAAAGATACCTCATACACCTCCACACACAACCAATCACAACATAAATTTACACTCATAGTACAATGAATATTCAACCCTGTAAAACTTCATCTTTTTTTTTACTGTAATCACATGTTTTCATTTTATACTTAATTCTTTTCGGTGGATATGATTTAAAAAAAAATTATATTTGATAACGACTTAGGTAACTTTTAATCAGTTTTCAAAAATTTCAATTTTAATTAATTGTTTCTTTGGTTGAAAGAAAAATATACGAGGAAGAAATAGGAAGGAAAATAGATTTTGTGCTGCAGTGTGAAACCTCCGATCACTAAAGACAAATTCTACTGATAGCTTACAAAAAGTAATAACAAGGAAAAAGACAACAGAGAAGAACTTTTATTTTATGAATCATGTAACTCAACTCTTCACTTTATTAAGATGGGGACGTTTTTTATTTTTCAAATTATACTACACATAGTTTTTTTTTTAAATTTTAATGTCAAATTCTTTTACTATTTTTAGTCTTTCCAATCATATTGATTACGTGTGTTTAGTTTATTATTCTTAATTTGATCTATGGTGAATATGGTCTCAGTATCTAACTATGTTTAACTTTATTTCACTTAATAAAGAAAATCATACAAAATAAAACTTATATATATATACACATTAACCATAAAAAGTTATAAGATAACATAATAAAAAGTGTTATGACAGGATAACTCTTAGTTTCACTAGTTATCATTATATCTATGTCACCGTATAAAGAGGATAAAAAAATGTATAACTATTTTTATATTATATTTTAATTAGATGATTTTGTCCTTTATCAAATAAAAGTTTTTTTTTGCCTTGAGTTTTACAATTATATTTTTCTGTAAAGCACAGTTATTACAATAGTAAACACATATAATCAATAAAACTAAACCTAAAATATAAAAAAATAACCATAAATAATAACATACACAATTTAATAAAACTAAACCTAAAATATAAAGAAATTAACCATAAATAATAAAATATTACATCATGTTCTCCAATTATCTCATAACAACCTAAGTTATTATTACAGTTTATTTTTCAGTGGAGTGGTTCATAAGAGTCAATATAGCTGGTAATAGTTTCTAAGCAAAGTAATAATACACAAATCCCTATTGATTTTCCAGCTTTTACTATTCTCATCTACATGTTCAATTCATCACATCTCAAAAGGTCAATTAGCACCTAGAAAATTATTGTTCCCATTGATCATATTCAAATAAATTGAAACCCATCAAATTTAACCATAAATAATTCAACTTAATCCATATAGGAATAAACACATAGTATACTATAAACCATATATTAAACCACATAAAAATATTGTTTGGATGGTTTTTTTAAGGATAAGGGATAATTAATTTGTATAAGTTACTTGAATTATACAATTTATTGTTTGAGCATTCAGATTTTGATTGAGCTATATTTAAGTCAAAGAGAATCAATATTAACTTTTTCCTCCTTCAAATGTTTAATTTGACACTTTGAGCAATAAAATTGTTAGACTTAACTTTCACTCAAACTACCACCTAGGGGTGGATTGCAAATATCTGATCTTGGAAAGGTAACAAATTTGAGTTCTTTATAAATATATTTGCATATTGAATAATAAATAAAAAGAATATTTAAGTTATGATACATATTAAATATGACACGTCAATTAGATAATTCATTACAAACTCTATAAATAAGTATGATTATATAAGAATAAAATACATTTTTATTAATACATTAACCACATCGAAACAAAATATTTACTTGATTGTCGGATAACATTTTACATGTGACCGGGAGTCAAAGAATCAAACACGAAAGAATAAGAGAGAAAAACATGATCAAAAGTATTCTTTAAGACTTATATAACTACAAATATATTTCACTTATCATCATGTAATTATTAAGAAGATATCTAAGAAAGTTTGATAGATGATAATCTAATTAAGTTGGTTAGACATAAATAATATTAGCTTTAAAGATCAAATATTTATTATTTTGAGAACATGTTCGTAGTTATGTGCAAATATGTCATGAGTAATTTTTGTTTAACTATTTGTCTATTAGTAATATATGATTATATATGTGATTTTTTATAGGAGTGGACACTCCTTCTACCTAGTTTGTTAATATATACTTTTGTTTTAAAAAAATCCACATACAAAGAGTTTATTCAATTGATAGGTGAGATGTTTAACATAAAAAATTTTGTAAAAAAAAATTTGATAAGTGATATGTTAAAATAATTGTTTTTTATAAAAGTTTTCAGACTTTTATTATTTTTAATATGTTAATATGTAGGAAACTCTTCATAAAAACTTTTCAAACTACTGAAATTTTTGGATCACTATAATTTTTTTTTTTACAGAGAAAAAAAAATAAAGAACAGAAAAATGAAAAATAAAAAAAATTAGGAGAAGTATAATAGAAAATGTTTTTATTATGATATTATGTAGTTAATTTTAGTATTTGTACATTGTATTCTTATTCTTTTTATTAAAGTAACAAAAATTTGTTTTATTGAAGGTATATGAATAAAATTAGTGAAAGAGAAGGTTGGAGCTTGAAATGTGGCGTGGTGATGCAACACTACTACTACACTACACTCTTCTTAAAGCTTCATCCATCACTTTATGCTTCCAACTGCATTTCCATATTCCTCTGCTTCCACTTGTTTAACAACAAAAACCCATCATCACCAACATTCATGCTTTCTTTTTCCTAATCACTTAGCTTAGAAACAATGCAAAGCTTCAACCCAACCGAATCAGAATCAACCTCTCCACTCTATTCCCACTCTTCCTTCATTCACCGGTAAATTACCCACAACTTCTGTTGCTAAATCAGTAACGGAATCTGCAAGAACCATTCACATGCAGCAACAACTGCATGTGTTTATGTGTTTATCTATTTATCTTTTGGTGTTACAAATATGAACTTGTGTAAAACAGAGTTCCTCTGTTTTTCTTTTTTCTGTAACAGGGGAAATGACACCAACCGAAATCCCACGCGCTTCTCTGATATTCAGCATTCTTTTCGACAGCACGATGCTGTTGATTTAAGTTCAAGTTAATACTCTCTTTCCATGTCTTCACAATTTATATAGCCACACATACGCACACAATGGTTCCTTCTCGGGTTGTAATTTTAATTTTTAACTCTATTTTATGCAGGTTCTGTGTTTGGTGCGAAGTCGAACAATATGGCTGTTGTTGCAAGCAACTTGCAGTGTGGGACATTCAACACGGTACCAGTCCTTTCACCCTCGTTTTCCTCTCTAGTTAGACAAGTTTTGTTCACGCGTGCCTTATCTGTTTTGGGTTCGGATGAAAATGTTTGCGTAGAACCTTGGAGGTGCAGAGTTTGCTTCGACGGTTGTGGGGTGTGTTGAGACAGAGTCTCAACACATATATCAGAGAGGAAACAGTAGCGCCACCATGCCCATGGGGAACCAGTATGTTGAGAAATGGGCAGATGAAAGCCAACACACTGAAGATACTTGCACGGATATCGACACCGATGATAAGAACCAAGTGGGTTTCTGAAAAATTATTGACATGCTGTTACTGTTATGTGTTGGAAATGGAAAGTCATTAAAATGCTGAAAATGAGTTTTTGTCACTATGTTTTTCTTTTTAATTTTTGAAGATGAAAATTCTGGTCTCTGGGGTGTTTCTCTCAGCTTAATTTGGCCTTTTTGTCTGTTTCTCACACTTACTTAATCAACTTGACTACTAAAAGATACCACATCAGTTAGATTTTTGGCATTTCTATCAACATAAACGTTTTGTCCAAAAAGATGACAGGAAGACGAACTTAACGGGTTAAAATGGAAACTTGTTATTCCTAATTGAAGCTAAATAAATAAGATAAATAAGTAACAGTGTAATTTGGTCTATTATAAATTTCTAGGCATTTGAGAGAGATGATGTGAATTGCAGATTTTAATGTATTTTTTGTTTACAGTGTTTCTCTACCGTGTCCTGGGGCAATGGAGTTGGGGACGGGGCACTTGTAGTGGTGGACTCCCAGGATCAAACTAAGATTAAGGCTAAACCTGAAGACCAGAAGGTTGTTTGATGCTTGTTTCGCTACTAAATTCTGTGCTTAGTGTTTCTTGTTTTCGTTGCTGCTGATAGCATTATTTTTGTGAACGTCTTCTGTTAGACTGTACGTAGGCTAGCTCAGAATCGGGAGGCTGCAAGGAAGAGTCGGTTGAGGAAAAAGGTAATTGCTCAAGGGAGATAATATTTGTGTCTTTTTTTTTTTTACTCAGAAGTTTATCACAATTGGCTTTTAGTTGAGTTCATCATGTTAATCCGTTTCACTGTCACTAATTTTTTGTTTCTCCTCATATGTGTCACAATCACTGAAGTGATTAACAAGTTAATTTTTCAGATAAGTCTAAGAATTATGTTAATGGAATGTATTTGATTCGTTTATATGGTTTGATCATGAACAGGCATATGTGCAACAGTTGGAGAACAGTCGAGTCAGGCTTGCACAATTAGAACAAGATCTTCAACGGGCACGTCAGCAGGTGTAAGATATTAAAGGTTTCTGGTAGATAATTTGCATCCAAAACATAATTTTGTTGTTATTCGACTTGCTATTTTTTTATGGGTTGCTACGTCCTCCAGGGTGTTCATATTGCGAGTGGAGTCACGGGGGATCGCGGTCATTCAGTTGTTGGAAATGGTAATAACAAAGATGATTATTCATACGTGAACGTGTCTGGTCATGAAGTTTTTCTGCGTACATGTACGCATGTGTGTGTATTTGTGTGATTATGCTTAATAATATGGAAGTTGAATTTTAGTTTTGTGATGATTTTTTTTATCTTTCAGGCGCCTTAGCATTTGACATGGACTATGCCCGTTGGGTGGATGAGCATCAACGGCTGATCAATGACCTAAGATCAGCTATAAATTCTCGAATGGGTGATAATGAACTGCATCTTCTTGTTGATGGAGTCATGGCACATTACGATGATTTATTTAGGTTGAAGAGCATAGGGGCAAAGGCTGATGTATTTCACATACTTTCTGGGATGTGGAAGACTCCTGCAGAAAGGTGCTTCATATGGCTTGGTGGATTTCGTTCATCTGAACTTCTCAAGGTGATTGACCATATCAGTTACTGAAATTTGGTGTCTTGAGTAAATATTGTGTTCAGTTGATGATGAGTGGTGTGCATATTTGTTTGGATATTCAGATAGTTAGAAACCAGCTTGAGCCATTAACGGAAGAACAGTTGATGGGCATTTACAATCTGCAACAGTCTTCCCAGCAGGCTGAGGATGCATTATCACAAGGCATGGAAGCATTGCAGCAGTCTCTTTCAGAGACACTCTCATCTTCCTGCCAGGGACCCTCTGGTTCTGGAAATGTTGCTGAGTACATGGGCCAAATGGCCATTGCATTGGGCAAGCTTGCCACACTAGAGAGTTTCCTTCATCAGGTACTTAATCTAATACTAATATTTAGTACTTGATTGCAGCATTATAATTTTTCACTTACAATAATAAAATTGCACATTATTTAGGAATTTATTTTCTGTGTACTGTTACTTTACCAATTTCACTATTCTCACAAACCTTAAGAATTTGTTTGCATTGTATTCTGAGAGTACATGTGTTACTTTTCTCAGGCTGATCTCTTGAGGCAACAAACTCTGCAGCAGATGCGTAGGATTTTAACTACCTTCCAAGCTGCGCGGGCACTCCTTGTCATAAATGATTACGTTTCACGACTCAGAGCTCTTAATTCTCTATGGTTAGCGTGCCCCAGAGAGTACTAGGTGTCACCCACACTCAGAACTAATCTTTATCTCAAATATGGCTAATTATTGCATCTTGATTTGTACAAGTTTTTAACTCTTGTAAAATCTGTACATTATTGAGATATTCAAGTGAATATTTTTCTGTGTTATGCTTACACGTCTTGAGAGCAAAAATCTTGACAACTTCTATAAAGCGTGTGGCTTATTGATAGAAATAATTATAAATATTTTCATTTATGTCAAAGAAAAAGCTCTACATTTAAATGCGAACAATTTGGTGTATTTTTTTCATCGAATAGAACAGGAAATTACATCAAACAAGTTGCACAAATTTTGTTTTACTCCCCTATAATAACTGCGATATGTACATATGTAAACAATATAGTTGAGCAAAATCATATGAACGAAAAGGTAGAGTTTTGTACAAACTTTTCACCCTTTTTATCATCTTCCATTCTCCACTAAGGAACATCATTGTATCATATGCTATATATTATGATCGAGAGCATGAATACAATTTCAATTAAGTAGAAATTTATCCAAGATTCTTCAATCCTTGTTTCCCACTGGTCTATAGATTTTTCTCCTGCTATTCATTTTTCCTGCCAAGAATCGACAGTGTAACACTAGTAAATAATTCATTTTTCTTCTAGCAGTTTCATATTTAAACTAGTGATGCAGATCTGAAAAACTCTACCTGGTCTCTGGTTTTTCCTGGATGCCACCTGGGGAATGAACACCCCAGTGCCTTTACCACTCTTCCACAAGTTCGCAAGCCAAAGGGGTGGTGAACCAGAACCATGTCCTTCCCACAAACAAAAATTGCTTGGAGGTGGAGAAGCCCAGTTAAATCTGTAAACTGACCTGTTTGAACCACCATCAGTGACATTAATGGGATTGAAACTTGTTGTTTGTAGTAAATCTTCGTTGTCTTCAGAAGTCAGTAGCAGAATCTGCCTCCTAATCTCAGCATAGGAAGTATCCTCTTCATATTCTGCATCAGACATAACTCTAGGATCTGAATTCATCTCCATAAAACTTGAATTTCAGGCTTTGTTTGCTACAAGGGAATGATGACTTGGGATGTAAACATAAAGGGGTGTTGAGGTTTATGTATATAGATGGATGAATAAGAGAGAAAAGAGATTAGTTTGAGGTGAGTGTCGTGAAACTGTGTAAATCTCATATCGGATAGTGTCCAAGTTGGAAGAATATGTCGATTTCGTACGTTAGCAAATGTCCGATACTTTAAATCATATGATGCAATCATTAAATCTATAAGCAAAATGAAGTGGATCAGAACACAAGACATTTGGCAGTTAATTTGTAGCGACATAAATGGTCGTTATTCGTCACCAAACATCAACATCAAGCATGCTTATGGTTTGGGT
This sequence comes from Phaseolus vulgaris, assembly GCF_051622355.1. Classification (NCBI taxonomy): domain Eukaryota; kingdom Viridiplantae; phylum Streptophyta; class Magnoliopsida; order Fabales; family Fabaceae; genus Phaseolus; species Phaseolus vulgaris. Next base: position 2,276,817 of record NC_143504.1, read on the forward strand.
TATCTTGCCATTAAAAATATCAAATTGTGCGATGTAACTTTCATAACGTGGAATTGTTTGCGATTCAAGCATTGGAAGACGTTAAATTAGAGTATCTTATTGGTGTTGCTTCACTTCTTACAACTACTGTTAATAAAAGGTAATCTTATTATGCTGATATTTGGATTGCTCAAACTCTCATCACAACATTAAACAATAAACTAAACTTTTGCATATATTATGATGAATGCATTCTCAACACGAAGGGACCCACAAATGTGTCACAGATTCTGGACAAGAGCTACAAGACTTCTCTCACTACTGCACCCATAATTTCGTGGTTAAAGACAGTAATAATTTAGTTGTTAATTATCTTAGATTAGTTACTTAAAGCCATTAATTTCACTTATAAAATCAGGTATATTGAGTTATTGTGATTTGTGACTTTTTGTGAGATCTTTGATTCATTTCACAGGAGGGTACTAGGTAGGCGTTGCTATAAACACATCTTTATAACAAACTTTAATAAAATATTTTTATCTGTTGATATTTTTAAAAATTATTTTCTCTGTGGGTCGTTTCAGAATCATTCTTGTTGGGCTCTGGATACCATCAACACTGGCTGTTTCTTAATGCACCTCCATAACTTCTCTATACACCCAATGAGGCGAAAAGATTATTTTGTTGTTAAATAAAATACATTATAGATTTTACAATATAAAAATGTTATTTTTTCTATTTACACATCCTGTAAAATCTAAATTGTATATTTGGATCCAAACATACCTGAAATATATATTTTTCTTTAAAAAAACCTGTTTTGATTACAGAATTTAGAAAATATTTTGAGATTATCTAATCTTAAAGATATTTCTAAATCCATAAATACCTTTAATCATTCAATTCAAAATGTAATTTAAAAATATATTTTAGATTAAATTATTTTTGGATATAAAATTATCTTCAAATTGTACCAGAAAAATACATATAAACTTTATATTGCAAATTTTACAATATGATATATAAAAGAAAAAAAATAAGCGAACAGAAAAATTCTTACATATACTTAAAAGGTTAGGATTGAAATTAAAACAAAAATGTGTAGATGTAGAAAGAATGTATGGAAGTGCAGAAAAAGTTTGCATCAACACCGAAAAAATAAAGAATGTAATAAATAAGTCAATTTCCTATTTAGATATTTTATGATGGAATATAATAAAAAATTTGTAGTATTTGATAAGTGCACGAGATGTAGTAATTTTTTTTAATTTTTATATTATACTATCCACGCATATTTTCTCCCAAAAATTTAAGTTTTAAATAATCCCTGTAAACTATATTTTAATTATATGGTTATGAAATTATATGCTTTGTCGAACTAGACACTAGTGTTCCTATCATTTCTAAATTCTGAAATCAAATGACAACCATTTCAAACTTATGCATCATATTTTAATATTTCACAGTGATAACATCTTTTTTATTCGACAATTTGTAGTATTGACATTTGTCTTAATTTTTTTTTCTCTAAAGGAAGGGATAACCATATAATAATAATTTATTATTTATTTATACTTTACTTTAAATTAATCTGATTCTTGATTCGGTCGAGATAAATAAAACTGAATAAAAATAATTTATTTTCATTATGAATAGAATATACGTTTTTTCTCTCACTTTTTTACATTATATTTTTCCATATGAAGCCTAAAGCATTATTGTTTTAAAAAATACTCATATTCGCCACTTTGAACAAGTAAGTGATAATGTAGAGAAGCTTTCTTATACTTCACCTTTTTCTATATATAAATTAGTGAATGAATTTGCAAATTATTAATTAATAATTATACCTCTCCACTTCAATTATTACTATAGCTCTCAGAATTACATTTATCATTACTATTGTCTCTTAAGGGACAGTGTTTGTTTTTATGAATAAGAGACTGTGTTTAAAACTAACATACATGATCAAATTATTGGAATATAATTTATTTTTTTAATGAAAATGTAAGCCATTTTTGTGTATTTCATTCATGGGCCATCAGTGTCATTTCTTCTGGGCTTTGGATAACATCAATATCTAAGCAAAATGAGTTTTTCTTAATGCACCCCATAAATTTTCTGAAACTAGTATTCTGGAATCTTCAAAACAGGATTTCTAAAAGAGAATTTCTTGAACGAACTTTCAAAATAAAATTTATGAAAGATACATGATTGTTTTCGGAACGAACTTTCTAGAACAAACTCTTTGTAAAACATCAAATGTATTTGAGACTGAAAATGTTTTATAATTTATAAAGGGTTTATTAGAAGAGATAAGAGTGGCAAGAAAATGTGAAGCAAGAAGTGGTGTAGAGAGTAATTTTATGGATGGGATGAAGATCGATAGGAACCTCAATGAAATATGACAAAAGTTAAAGTGTTATTACATGGTGAATTTATATAATTTTTTCAATTAACATTGAAAATCCTAAACATTTTTTTTTATAGAAAATCTCTGTACAATAACTTATAAATTGAAACTACTTTGCTATTTGATTATGCTTCAGATACAACCATCATTTGTCGGTTCAACACCAACATTTAGTCGTAAATTCAATTGAAATTGAGTGTGAACATGTACACTTTCTCACTTTCTTAAAATTAATTACAAATATATTAATCATTTACATCTTTTAAATTTTTATATCAAGTATAATGTTAAGTAATAATCTATATATATATAAAAGTTATAAATTTGTACATTATATAATAATAATATTTAATATCTTTAATTCTCTTAAGAAATTCTATTCATTAAATAAGATTGCATTACTTATGGAAGATCATCATCTCAAAGTCAGAATATACTAACTTCAAACTAATAAACTATGGATATATATATATATATATATATATATATATATATATATATATATATATATATATATATATATCAATAATATAAAAAAAATTAAAAAATAGACTTTAAACTTAATTCAATATGAACTTTGCAATGTATTTTAAATGGTTTTATACCATATTAAGAAGTAAACTTTAAGCATAACTCAACCTTACAAAATCAACTCATTAGGAGATGTTTTTACACACTTATATACTATGAAATGTCTTTATCTAATTGATGTAAGATCTTCAATAATAACCTTAAAAGTTATGATTGGATTGAGAAGATTACGTCTCCTTCGTTGCATGTTTTTTTTAGATTCTTTGGTGTCGTTTCCTAACCGTCTTTGACTTTTATCTCTCAGTCGGAGTGTAGGTACCTATAAAAGGTCCTTCAACACTATATATTCAATTGTTAATGATATTAAATGTCTATCTTAACTTAGCATTAGTCAACCTATTTATAGATATTTGATGAACCTTATAATGGTAGTTCTGGATTATCACGCTTTTTGATAGTTAATCTATATTAGTATATCTTATTAGAAAGTACATGTTTAAATCACCTCTCTCTTGGGTTCTAGATGTTTTAAGTGATGCATAGAACACCTTGACCCTCTCTCTCTTTCTATATATAAAAGAAGTACTAAATTACAACAAATGAGAGACATGTCCCTCCTATTCCCTCACTCACTTAATGTCCCTATAACTGTACTTGAAGGTATTTGGATGTTTGACTTTAGAGTTAGTCCTCATGTCTCATCCTTCTCCACCCTAAATTGGAACCAACACGTTTTCATGTCCCGGTTATTCATTTCACCAATATCAAACCTTAACCATCCTCTATTTTATGTGTGCAGTAACATTTTTTTCACTCCCATTGTGTTAAGTGCCACGACAAAGATATTTATAGTTGCAATGTAATACGTGTTGACTTCCTGCCATCCTGCAAGCACATGATCAACACACTCATAATTCTTGTTCACATAACTCACACAAGAAACAAGAAAGTCAAAATAGAAGAAGACTTAAATATTTAAATATTTGACAAAGCACATTGATTATGAAGTATATATGCCACAACAGAACTCTTACGCCATTGTGAGAGTCATCCACAACTCGTTCCACATTAGGAAAACCGATGCTTCGATTTCAAATTCTGAACTCCAAAGTGGCATTATTCCATTCTTGAAAATAAGAAAAGAAAGGCAAAGAAGATGCATGCATGTAACTGAAAAGGCAAGCACCATTCATGCACAAGGAAAAGTCTTTTGTTTTGTGAAGATAAAAATGAAAGAAAAAGACTTGCAGTAAGGTCTGACTTTGGCTTGCTTTCTTGAGGTTGAGTGAGGAGCAAGTTCAATGGATATCCTGAAAATGGGTGACCCTCCATACTTGGGTGATTTGTGACCCTAGCTTATGACCACAAACTAAAACTTCAATTATCACTCTCTAAGAAATATCTAGAATGTGTTATATTAATTCAACTTCTAATGTGTGATGTCTCAATGGTGTTCCTCAAATGATGCTAATGGGAGGCAAACTAAAGTTAGCACCTAATGTTTGTATGCCACTACGCTCACTTCTTTCTTTGAAATGTCAACAATCTCATGCTACTTATTTTTTCCTCCTTGCCCTACATGCTTTCTGAGTGATTCCTCAACAGAAGCATAAATAGTTCAATTTGACCTTTTTTTCGTCTTCTTTTTTTATTCATATACTGTTGGAAATCCCCGAATACAGATAAAAAAAATTCGTAGGTAATCAAACTTAACAAAAACCGAGTTTTAGAGAAATAAAAGCAAGTCTCTCTATAACGATTCCCCGGATATGATCGAAATTGTTGTAACACAATAACTTGTTCTGGAATAATCTGAACTGAAAAATTCGTAGAGTCGTAAATGTGAAAATTTAATTAAGAAAAAGATGACATATGCATAGTTACATGAACATGGGTCAAGTACTGTGAGAATGAAGCCTGCTTCTGAGAAACAAACAAAAAACAAAACAAAAGTCAAAGATTAGCGTCTGAGGCCTAATCATGGCACATTCTATGTAGGCGTTCTCATTCTGTTTAACTAGCTGCTGGTGGGGTAATTTAACAGTAATATGTAAACTCTACAGGTGCATCCAAATGATCGAAAGTGCGCACAATTGAGATTCTAATTCCGCACATCTGGTTTAAACCAATCGACATAACTAAAACTAAAAGTAAAACCGGTTAATTTTTCTTTATTAGATTCATTAACACAAAAGATACACAATGATCATATAAATTAGTATAGTTTTCAAAAGATTAGATACGCAATCATCTAATATTAAATACTGAGTATGGCTTGAATGTCAAAATGTCTTTTATAAATACCATCCAAGTCGGAATTAAGAAAAAAAGGAGTAAAAAAACAAGAATAACAATAATTTGTACAAGAAAAAGGAGTAAGATAGAGACCGACCAACCGAACCGACTAAACTGAGGAGTGATTCAACTATTCTCTTAGTTTCCACATTTGAGAACATAAACCATAAACAATAATATATAACAAACTCTATGAAAACTTCAATTGAAAGAATTTTGTATGCAAACTTTACATTATAACAAATTTTATTTTACAAGGATGAGTTAGTTTTAAATAATATTTCTTAACAGATATCGATATTAAAATACTAACAAAAGTTTATCTTTCTCAATTTTCTTACAGATATTTGAAGTTAAGCCTGAAGCAAATCAAACATAAAAAAGAACTCACGTTTAACTAATGTAGTTGGAGTTAGAAATTTAAAGGGAGACCCTCAGTTGCATTTTATAAAGTGGATTGGTCTGTTTGCAATCTCTGACACGCACCAACCAGCAACTTTCCCAAACCTTGTTAAAAGTTCATCACGAGGGTGCCTTTTTAGGTTGATGCTTCCCAATTAGGCAGTGAAAGGAACAAGTCATGAAAATTGGAGGCGAATAGAAATTTTGGATGACCTTCCACATGTGAATTCACGTGGAGACGTGTGTCCAATTCCTCAACTCATTCCCACCTGCCATCAAAACATTCATTCATCCTTTCTCCACTTCTTACACTGCTTTTTGACCTTTTCAATTCCACTCACTTTGTATATAAGCAAACCATAGCGTAAGGTTGCAAAGTGCAAAACCACTCACCCCAAATTCATTCCTTGCTTTCTGTTCTTTCAGCCTATTCTTACATGACAAGAAAAATAATGGCTACCATCACCTCAAATGTATACCTTAGCCCACAATACACTGTTCCCAAAGACTATCATCTACCTCATGGATGTGTAGTTGAGGAAATAGCAGGGCTTATTAGAGTTCACAAAGATGGGTACGTGGAACGACCACAAGTTCTTCCATGTGTCACTGCTGGTACTATGAATCCAGAGCTGAATGTGACATCTCGAGACATGGTAATTGACAGTGCCACAAACACATGGGCACGTTTTTACGTTCCAATTTCCCAACACAAGTTGCCATTGCTGGTTTATTTTCACGGTGGAGGGTTTTGTGTTGGGTCAGCAGCATGGAGTTGCTACCATGATTTCCTTGCAAGGCTATCTGCCAAAGTGGGGTGTGTGATTATGTCAGTGAACTATCGATTGGCCCCAGAGAACCCTCTTCCAGCACCCTATGATGATGGAATAAAGGCCCTGATGTGGGCAAAGCAACAAGTGCTATATAAGGGTAGTGGTAGTGAATGGTGGAGAACAAAGTGTAACTTCTCTAGTGTGTTCTTAGGTGGGGACAGTGCTGGTGCTAACATAGCCTACAACGTTGTAGCTGCGTGTGATGGTGCTGCTTTAAGGCCTTTGAATCTGAAAGGTCTGATTTTGATACAACCCTTTTTCGGTGGGGAAGTAAGAACGGGTTCTGAGAAATGCATGGCTCAATCATCGGGTTCTGCTTTGAACTTGGCAGCATCTGATAGTTATTGGCGCTTGGCGTTACCTTGTGGTGCGAACCGTGACCATCCATGGTGCAACCCTTTGGTGAAAGGGAAGTTGGAGGAGTTGAAGGTGTTGCGTACCTTGGTGTGCATCTCTGAGATGGATATATTGAAGGATAGGAACTTGGAGTTTTGTGAGACTTTGGTGAGAGCAGGGAAAAGGGTTGAATATGAGGTTTTCAGAGGTGTTGGACATGCGTTTCAGATTCTGAGTAAGTCTCAGGTATCCAAGAACAGAACTAAGGAAATGATGGCTCGTGTTAAGTCCTTCATGGCTCTCTGATTCTCTGTTTCACTGCTCTGCTCTCTCTGTATATATTGTAAATTTCTGAATCTTCAACAACTGTACAGTATAATGGAAACATTTCTCATAGGTAATGAACGAGGTTGTATATACACAGTGGTCCTCGATTTAGTTTCAACTTATGTAATTTATTTTATGTAAAAAATTACATCAAATAACTTTATTATAAATTATTGGTATAGTTTTTTTTTTAGTTTAAGATGATTGATGGAAATAATTAGATAAACCTTTTGTACTTGTTAAGTATGAATGTGAATTTATATAATGTTTGTCTTTATTTAGGGGTATTTATAAGTTGAATTTAGTTTTCTGTTCATTATTCTATAAATATATCTTTGGTGGTATATTTTAACATAAGTCAGATTTCTTGTTTTTAGCTTCTTAAATTTGTTTTCTTCCTCTCTGTTTTCCTTATAGTACTAGCAGAAAGGTTAAGAGGTGATAAAAATTAAACTAAAATAAATAAATAATAAAATAAGAAGGGATTATACCAAAATTCTATAAATAAATAAAAAACACTTATATATCGTGAAAAAAAAGGAAAAGTTTAATGAAGTCAAACTTCAACTATGAACACCATAATTATGTGATATACTTAAAAGAAGAGTAATTTTTATTTAATAACTAAATAAATTGATTCTGACTTTATTATCAAACTCCTTCCCATACATACACACCTAAAAACAATCAATTTTAAGTCAAGAAGCTAAAGTTGAATTTGTTTAAAACCAGTACACAAGTGAAAATTTATATCTCATATCTAAAAACCAGCTCAAAGCCAATCCAATCCAGTGGATCTAATAGCCAAAAGTCTAAGATGGGTGAGAGTTCAAAATACAAAAACAGAAAAAAGAAGGTTAATTGTTTTATATTCCTCTAAAAACACCTTTTATCTCTGAGTTTACCAAGTTACTCTTATTTCTTAAAATATAAACACAAAAAATGAAAATGGTTGTCATATTTGATAAGACAGATTCATAGCCTCATGCTGGCCTAATCTAAAACTTGTGAATAATTGAGAATGAGAATTTCCATTTCAGAGTGAAGCTTTCCACAAAGTAGGCACTGAAAGCGATGAATTCACAGAACTGGAGACACATTTGATAATTGTGATAACTCTCCACATGTGAATTCACGTGACGTGAGGCAACATTTCATAATCACTTGTGCTACACTTTTTCGCTTCACAAGACCTAAACTAAATGGTAGATCGTAAATCATTATCATTCTTTTTCAACCGTCAATTTTACCCACTAATTTATTTTTGTAAAAATTGAAATATTTTATGATAAATATATTTTTATTGGATTTTTTTATAGAAAATTAATATTTTAGAATTTTATAAAATAATTATTGACTTAAAATTTGAAAATTTTAAATTTTATCTTAAAAAGAAAGTTAGATCTTGAAAATTTTCATACTTTTTTAATGTCTGAACTTCACATTTTTTTATGAATCGGTTTGAATGAAGTTGAGACATCATTAATCAATTTTCATTTTCAAATTCTTTTTTCAACAAATATTAGTGTACCTAATTTTGAGTAGATGTCATCATATTTTTTTATTGAAGTTTGAAGTGCTATTTTTTTCTTTCATATCTAGAGTTCAAATAATAATTTTCGCTTAGCATTGAATATTTTTGTATACAACACTTTATTCAAATAAAAAATTTAAATTTAACAAATTTGAATCACCCCCCAATAAAATATTTGTATACAACACTTTATTGCATATGAGAGCCAATGATTAAAAATATTAAAAATAAAAAGAGCCGAAAGAAGATGGTTCGAGCTATTGAGGCACTGATGGTGTGCTTGGATAATGTTTGACATATGCAATTCATTGCCTAGAATTACAACAAGGGGCAACAACAAAGAATGTATGAAGAATACAATCAAGAAAAAACACAAAAATTAATGGAAATTAGCATATAATGGAAACTAAATAACATAAATTGTCAATCACTGATTACTCAAATAAATAACACATTCAGCTATGACTGAAAAGCGCTAAACATAACTATGCAGTGTTACTTGTGATAGTTGGAAATATTACATCTCTTGACGTTTTCAACCTAAATGCGTGTTGAACCATTCCTGTCTAGCTAGACATCATGACATGATCAATTGCCTGTAGTGCTTGGTTAGAGAAAAATCGCACATCAACATCAGGATCCTCACTGAGCTCAACCAGGCATGGACGGATAGTCTTCTCCACCACCTGAATGACAATGATGTTCGCAGTAAGAGTCGAAGACAAACAAAGATGAGCAGAGGATGGAAAACACGAGTATGATACTTACAGACTGATCAACGATGGGGAAGATGGACTCTAATACCTTTGCCACATTGAACTTTATGTTGGGCACTCTATAAGGGACAAAATGGAAACAAATAGAAATCAGAACAACTGCATTGACACGTCCACTATGGTATATACCCAGCATTCAAAAGGTAAAACAAAATACCGGTCTTTTGAAGCAGTAACAACCACCGGTAACAAGTTTGAACATGTGATTTCAGGCCCCATTACAGGAGCAAGCAGAGAGATAGCACGAAGAATAGTCATCCGATACAAATAGTGTGGATTGCTGCTCATATCCAAAACCTGTTCCAAACATTCCATACTGACACTACTGAAGTTGCATTTGAGAAAATAGAGAAGGTAATAGCATATTGAAAACAAACATTTCAATGAAAGCTTTCTTCAGACCCCAAATAGGACCTAAAAAGCCCAGAAGACAACCTTACGGTGGAAATTCTAAAAGGACTGGACCAAAGTCAGGAGAGAGACAATGCCTAAACCGGGAAAACAACAAAAAGCCCAAATATATTAATTGTTCAACAAACCGGGAAAATTTTGCATCCTGTCCCCAACTCCACTTCCAATGATGACAACATGAGCAAGTTTTGTATTTCAGGAATCCAATGATGACACGTGAGAAAGTTTTGTATTTCAGGAATCCAATTGAAGACAAGCAAGGTCATCCATTTCTAATGATATTGCTACAGTGTTTTCTAAAATTTCATTTTGTAAGCAAAGAAATGAAACCAAATCAAATTAAGAAAGGTATATAAGTCAATTACCACCAGAACGAACATAAGGACATGCACACATACACATACAAAGACAAACTAATATTTTGACATATATTGGTGTCTCATGCCATTAACAACAAATTAAGCAAATAGATCTACCTGAGGTATTATGTGCTGCATAGCCCACTCAGGACCAAATTCTTCAGCAAGGCGTTTCAAGTTGTTAGCAGCTGCTTCACGAATTGAATGAACCTATAATAACTAAGTCGGTTAACAAAAATAGTCATGTGAAAGCTTCCCAAAATGCACACACCAGCAAGGAAACGAGCACAAACCTTATCCTGCAACCATTGCATGCAAAGAGCACCAAGCTTGTCATCAAAAAACCCAACCCCCAATTGACTTGCCAATAAGGGTATATATTCTATAATTGCAAGTCGGACCCTCCAATGCCTATCCTCAGCAAGCTCAACAATGGCTGGTAACAAAGATTGAGATAACAGATCGATTCCGATAACCTGCAAGAACAGATTGAATAAAATGTATCTGTATTCTAGAATTTATGATAGCTGCAGATGTAAGAGAAAAAAGGATGCAAAAGAAATGTATTCTGAAAATTGTAAAGTAACTACATAAACTATAACAACCTGATTCACTTGATCGAGCTTGCTGATAATGTTCAGGCGCACATCAGGGAATTCATCCTTCAAGAGTGAAAGGAAAATAGGAAGAAGCTGCTCAATTGTTGCTTCCTGCAATGATGACAAGGTGGAACTCAGATTCATATTCACACCAAACTACTGCTATAATGATTAGCCCACAAAGTAGATTTCGTGGACTATTATTTTATGAGACGAATGATACAAATCTCTGGGAGAGAGGAGAGGAGAAAATAATTCAATATGAGGAACGAAAGGCAGATAACAGTTACCACAAGGAAAACAATAGAAAGCAGTCAGGCATAAGAAATAGGTTAAATTAATTTGTTAGTTCCTAAATTATTTGGAATATTTTGAGTAAGTTGCTATTACTTGAGACGTTTGTAATTAGGTCCTGAGCTTATAAATCATTTTTAATAGGGACAAACCATCTTCACCAATGGCACAATATGAGAAACAAACAACGAATGACAAGTGAGACATTGATAACACTCATGAAGGTCATGACTCCAGGATACCCAGATACTGCAGTAAGTCTAGGTTTGGTAGTAATGTTCTTTCTTTCCTTTCAATTCAGGTTGGCACAATGGGGGATGATGAGGATTTTAAAAGTGAATCATTAACTACTCAAACCATCAAAGGACCTTTTTCACTATATAATTATTTAAAATTAATGGCCTACACACAGTCTCAATTGTAGAAAGTGTGAAACATAATCTAGTACTCTATACCCAAAACACCAAATGATGTCCTGACTCCTGAACTCAATTTAGGTTGTGTTGTGCATGAAAATATGCATTTGGACCAACTTAACTTGCGGAAATATAGTCACCCCCTCTTTTCGCTACTTTCTAACAAGATTCCAGGAGGGAAAATGACAGTTTCCGGGGAGAAATAAGTTTAACCGAAATTGCCATAAAAGAAAATATTAATTACATTGAATGGCCCCAAGCACATAACAGATTTCACCTTCATGCTATGGATAGTGCATATTCCTTTCTAGAGCATAATGATTGCGGAAACTGCAATTTGATAGTTATATACCTTTCCTAAGACTGGTGCCATTCCCATTATCACTGAAGCCAAAGCAGAGCGGACATGCTGTGAAGAATCTGATGACAATTCCTGCAAAAGTAGAGCCAAAGAATTTAAACCAGTACATATAAATTTAGCATACTGTTAGAATTTTAACATGTTAGAATTTCTTTTCCAAAGATGCAAACCTTCACGCAAGGAAGAATATGCTGAATTGAAAGATCTGGATTTAAAATCCGGCAAAATTTGGTAACTTTTCCAGCAGCTGCTATGCGTACTTCGGCCTCATTGTCTCGGAGCAATCGCACATAAGCAGGTACCAATTCCGTTCTTCACAAATAGTAGTTACAAAACAAAAATCTTAAGAAAAATAAATATATTGCTTCGGCTTCAGAGTTTGGCCTTAGCAAAACAAAGAAAAAATCAATATAGAAATCACATGATTTAGTGTATCATGTCATGAATGAATTTGGACCCTCTCCTGTTTAAATCATATCTAATAAATCCTAACCATGTATTACATTTATTATTAAAGGTAACTGTTGAAATCAAAACAAATTAAAATTAAAAGAAAAAGGAGAACACGAGAGTCTACTTTAGTTTCAACTGCAAAATATTAAGTAATAAACACAATAAATAATTATATTTATTACTGTTAATCACAAACAGTAGAGGATCCAGATCCTATCATGAATACCCAAAACACCAGCTAGTGAACTGTGTTTATAAATCTTAATACAATATATTCGCATGACACATCACTATCATAGAAAGATATGCAGCACATGCAATATTCACAAAATAATAATAATACCTGGTAGGTTCAGGGCCTACAGCTTCACAAAGTTCATACAATTGATTTGCCACCATGTAACGCACACGCCAAGACTTGTCCTATCCACGATGAAATTAAAATCACATTAAAAAGTTACACTGTAAAGACATACAAATGCAAGGAGACTAAATAACTAAGCATACATTTGGAAGTTGGGAAGGAAAGATATAAAATGAAATAGAGATTCAATTTTTAATTTAATTTAGCAAGGGTAGGATTGAATTAGGACTTACTTTACCATGTTTTGATGTTCAAATAAACATGAAAGAATTTAAAAGAAAGTGATTATAAACTTCAGCAAATCTACTAATCCCTCTGTCTTATAAAATTTGCAGCTTTAGACAAAGAAAGTTGTTTCAATTTGCCTCTCACTTTAGCAAATAAAAAAGGTTTTTCTTTTATTTTATCCTTGCCTGTTTAATCTCCAATAAAATACTTAATAACAACATATATTAAATTACTCTTTTCTTTAAAATACTTTGGGTTCCCATTCCAATGAGAACAAGTTCGCATTATTAATTTAAATTTTATTAATATCAGTACATCACTAATTTCCTGAAATTCCAATCCGTGAGCATAATGTAATTTTTCTCCTAGTAATTCAGAATGGCCCGAAAATCATCCCTCACCCCCAAAACCTTTCTGTTATTTCTTTCAGATAAAAGATATATGAAATACAGTAGTGTCATTTTAGAAGATACATAGTATTCCATAGATTATAAGAATTATAGCAAAAAGAAAAATGTTTAAAGTTATATATTGCTGACATGAAATTTGACTAGTTTGAAGGAGCTAACTCTCAAGTCATAGGTAATATATAACATAAGAAAAAAGCCAGATCACTAGGTAAAGCACATAGCTAGGCAGCTGAATCATCTATATAGCAAATATGATATGAGCATAATGAAGAAAAGATAGTAATTCTAGATCATCAATAGTTTTTTCCCACTCGTAAATGTACTGAGCCCATAACTAATCTGTATAGAAGAAAGTCCAGTGAGCCCAATGATGATGATAAGCCTAAAAGTGCATGAGAGAAACAAGAAGGAGGCATTCAACTGGAAGGGAACAATTTGGTTGAGAAGGGAGAGGGAAATAACAAAGGGATCAGGCGTCACTGGGGATTGGGGAAATGTGGTGTGATGTGGATAATTATTTGGGAATGGTGGAATTGGTTATGTGATGAGAACCCAAGAACATAACCTTTAACCATGGAATGATGGAATTGGTTTCTCTAATGAAAGGATCAACTATCATAACCTTTAACCATGGATTCTTTGATTTGTTGAATAGATTTGGTTTGCTTGAAGGTGTGGAAGATTTGCACCAATGGTATCATGGTTTGGAGATGATCTTGGATTTTTCTTGGTGATGATCTTGGATTTTTCTTGGTGATAATCTTGGATTTTTCTTGGTGATGATCTTGGATTTTTCCTGGTGGTTTGTTTTTCAAGCAAGAGGGTGGTGGTTTTGCGACATTTGGATGGCCTTTTCTGGTTGTTTGGATGGTGTTTGGTTGGCCAAAGTTAAGGCTATGGCTGTGAAATAATGGAGAAGAAACAAGACAAAGAGGAAGAAAAGGAAAAATAGCTTTTCTTTAAATCTATCTAAAAATATGAATTTGGCAAGGAATTAGAAAAGAATCTAGCACCACTCACCTTCATGAGATAAAGGTAAGTCACTTCAGACCTAACTCACAAGATACGAATTCTAAAAGAGAGAAATTTTCTACTTCTCCCAAACTTAAATATAAATGTTTTCTATTGATTTCCATCCAAAAGTGTTTACATAATGGTCTAAACCAATCCTTATATAGGAGGTGTGTGGGAAGGAAGCCAACCCTCCCCCCTATACATGTAACCAAACACTAGGTTACTAAGAAGTCTTATCCTTACATCCTTCCTAGTTATACCTAAACATAGGGTTTTTTACATGAAAATTGTCTACTTTCTTCAAAAGTTTTCTAGCTGTGTAGAGCTTCTCCTCTGCCTCCCTCTTTTTATCTTTATCAATAGCTTTTCTTCCTTGATGTGATTCCTCCTTCTCCATGATCACACCATTATGAATTGAGGTCTGAGGGGTGACAAATGTAAGGAATTATTTGGGAAAAGGCTGGGTAAGTATGCTGACTTGAGGCAGGGTCTTTACTATCTTATGTTTGTCCGTTTTAATGTTCAAACATTCTGTTGCCCTATCATTCACACACACACACACACACACACACACACACATATGTAGTTAGTTAGTTAGTTCCTATCATGTACCTGGGAGAAGTTAACGATAACTGGTAGTATATGTGCAACACAATCTTGTGGCTCCAATAGCTTGCCAAGAGCAGCACAGCCCTCCACAGCCAACAATCTGACAGAATCTTGATCTGATCCAAGATTACAAGAGCATATTAAAAAAGTAAAGCACATTCAGGAGACTCTACAACAAAATCACACGGCTTATATCCAGACATATGACAGACACTTTCTGTAAAAAAAATAAAAATATGTATTCACTTACCATCTTGAGTTAAGTCGTCAAAAATGGACATGACATCAGCCTTCAAATGAGCATATTCAACAGTTGCAGCAAATTTACCAAGATTTGATGCAGCCGACCTTCTAACCATAGGCATGTCATCCTGACATAACTGACTGTATATTGATCTCAACTCTGTTTTTGATGTTTCTGGTGCACTAGGGTATGCAATATGGAATAGCCCACATGCAGAGACTCGAGCAGTAAACCATTCACCTGCTGCTAATCTCTGAACAAAAAAGTAATAGGATGAATTGGACAGAATGTTCATTCAACATTTTCAACATAATCAACGGGAACTGGCAGTATACATATAATACATCACAAATGACAAAGAAGAACATACACATGTGATCACTTAGCAACAACAAAATATTATAAATCGCAGTCAAATTGCAGAGTCAAAGATCAACGGTTCAAAGTAAACACAGATCCATTAACCAACCAAATTCTCAATGATTATCAGGTTGTTCAGGTAATAGTATTTTTTCAAATTACAATGAAAAAAGTAAAATTAATATAATAATCAGATTCACATCAAGCTCCAAACCACAACTGAAACAGAAAAATATCTGATGTGATAAAATTAACTTACCTTAACCAATGGTATAAAATATTCAACTAAATCACTCTCCCTCATTTGAGATCCAATTCTACAAAGTGATTCCACAGCTTTATCTCTTACACAGGTCTCCTCAACGGTGCAAAGTGTCTCCAGTGGTGGCAGCAACACACTGGCATGTTCCACTCCCCCAACATAAGGAATGAAAACTCCCAACTCTTCTGCCATTGCAAGAAGTACCTCATCATCATCATCATTGTTTTCACTCAAAAATGGAATTAATTCTCGACGGGTTCGCTCCTCTCCAAGTGCACGTGCAATTGTTGATAGCCTGCGAATCGAGTTTAACCGCAGCTGAATGTCATCATTTTTTAACTCAT
The DNA here is from genome assembly GCF_051622355.1 of Phaseolus vulgaris. NCBI lineage: Eukaryota > Viridiplantae > Streptophyta > Magnoliopsida > Fabales > Fabaceae > Phaseolus > Phaseolus vulgaris. Next base: position 2,292,971 of record NC_143504.1, read on the forward strand.
CTATAAGCACTGCTATTGGATATAGTGGTTCGTCACCCATGGACATTTTGCTTAGTTTCCAATACTTCTGGCAGAATCAGAAAACCAATTAAACCATTAAAAGAACAAACAAAACCATAATATAATAAAAGAGTAGAAGTACAGTTATCAGTACACAGAACATCAAATACTACTAAATCAACACACCAACATTAATTAAATGTATAAAGCATTAAAACTTAAAATCCTTGAACTTGGAACTCCATCTTAATTAACTAATTTCATACACATTACTTCACCCAATTTTTTTCAGCTTTAGTAACGCATGCATGTAGAACTAAAATATAACAACAGACAAGTAGAATCTGCAAATTCAAATTGCATGAAGTGTGCGCCCGTGCAAAAATAGAGGATTCAGTTAAATTTACTTATGGTTCAACAACATAAAGGCATGTATGGGACATCTAAAACATTTCAAAAGTTTATAAAATCAAAAAATTGAAAATGGGATAACAAAATATCTAGTCGAAAATAGAAAGAAAAGAAACCGAGTGTGTCAAATCAAGATAGGAAGTGGCAAAAAAATTGTACCGTAGAGTGAAAGTGTCAATATCTTTCGACTTCACGAACTACCGAAACGCGAAGATGGAGAAATTGCGAGCTTCTTCTAGTAAATCCTTGGATACAGTTGAAAAAGAATTTTAAAAACACATTACTGTGAGGTGCTATGCATGGACACTGGAAACCCTAAGACCATTGAAGAAAGAGGAAGAAGACGACGATAGAGGGAAGCAATGTGTGATGTGGTCACACACAGAAATGGCATTCGAATCACCTATGCTGGTCAGAGTTTAACCTTAAAACGCTGCGTTCAGCACTTTCACGCGTTCTTTTTTAAACCTTTTTGTAACTAAATTATTATTATTTTTTTTAAACATTACTCCTCTGTTGTATCATTATTAGTTATTTTGCAGATAGAAAATAAAAGAAAAATTAGCAGGATACAATTTGATTATTTTAACAAAGTTAAAAGATGTATTTAGTATAGGATTTTTTTTAGAAAAATGATAAGCACAATGGTTAAAAAATCAAATGTGAAATATTAATTTCTTTTCATGATTTCCGATGTCACCTTAAAAATAAATAAATAAAACATTTATTTCCAGATTTGTAATATCTTAGTTTTATAAAATCCAAGATACCAATTACATTTTGTAATATATGTAAAAATTTATAAACAACGAACAGAAAGGAACAGGAGAATAATAATTAGCGTACATTTATTATAGTACTTTGTTTGGATAATTAATAAAAGGAAAAACAGAAATAAAATACATAGAGTGATGATATTTGGATAAATAAAAATAATTATGAAAGAAATAAAAATCTCTGACTAAAACTTAAATTTTTCTCTATTTCATATCAGTCATTGGAAGAAATGATTATACACTTGAGATCAACAAAAAATGTTCTTTCTTACTTCTTCCATCAAATTAATAATATAAAAAAAAATTCTAAATATCACTACCAAAACATACATAAAAACTTAAATATACACCTTTTCTTACCAAGTTTAATCAAAATTATAGTTCTGTTTCAGTCATTTATAATCATTTCTAACTTTTAACATACAAGTTACTGAATTTTTATTTTAAGTTTATCTCATAATTTATTAGATCGCTTTCAGATTTGTCAAAATAACAACAATGAAGCTTAAAGTTGATGCATAAGATCAAGTTATTCTTATATTAGAGGATAAACAATTCCATTAAAATTCACTTTTGTTTTAATCTTTTAATAATTCTAAATACCTCATTTTCTCAACTCAAATTTCCGTACATGGCCACGATAAAAAAAAAATCACATAATTATTCCATTTGATTGTTTTAGATATAACTTTAAAAATAATTAAATTATTATTATAATATAAATAAATTATGCATGACGAGATAACAATCTAAAATAATTAGACACTATATTTTAGTTAAATTCCCTTTTCTTGTATATTTGTAGCGTTTGCATACTTCCACCAAAGGTATAAAATATTTGCTTGATAGAAAAATTCATGCATCTCATGTTCTTGGCTTCATTTTGTCCTACTGCAGAACCTTTCCCATGCTCATGTTCATGTATAATCTCTGTAAACAGAAGCGATGTTACAGACTTTCAGCAGATTGAAGAGACACCTTTACAGACTAAAAAAAGTCAGAGATGATTATTTATAAATCATAAGAGTATATAAAGATGAGATATTTTGGAAGTTGTTTGAATGCTGCCACTTTTCCAGAAAAAATAATGCAACTTCAGCTTCAAAGTTATTTTCCAAAGTGAAACAAAACATCTTTGACATCTTTCATGACCTCCAATCTACAAACAAGGAGACTGTAACTCCTACTTCAACAGAGGTTGTTCAACTTCAAAGGGGTCTTTAAATTTAGCCTTCTCACTAAGATCTTGAAATTCATCCACCAGATTTTGAAGTCTCGCAACAAACTCGATCAAGTTTGAAGCAAATGTTGCCAAAGACAATGAGCTCGCACTTTCATACACTTTGGATTCTGTCTCGCTTACGCTATCTGCGAAAAAAGATAAATTTGACCTCCCCAATAAACTTTTTGCAGTCTGTGGAAGATGGGATTCTGGCGTGGAAGGCGTGGAAGGTTCTATTTTTATGTTAAGTTTTGGATCATCCCTTATTTCATTCAGGGAAGTTATTTCTGGTTGCTTGTTCAAGAAGTCTTTAACATCCATCAAATTATCATTTTCTTTTTCCTTTTGTAGTCTTGCAGCTTCCCAGTTCTCATAGTTGACTAGGAGGAATGACAATCTGTCAATCTTCATCTGCAAGTGTTCCGCTGCTTCATGAACATCTAAGAGGATCTCATCGCTGCTTAGCCTTTCCATCCTTTCCACTTTGCTTCCAAGTGTTCGCAATACTTTAGCTCCTTCAATACCAACCTTTTGAAGTTCTTCATAGAAAACCAGTCTCTTCTCTGGAGGGGACTGTGACATAAACAATATATATAAGAATAGATAATATATGTATACTGATATCTATCTAATCACAAGTTATTAGGATTCACTTTTATAATAATTACTTCCCAGATCATATTCGGTAGTTGATCATGTGAAACACTAAATGTGCATAAACTTAAATAGTTAAGCCGCAATCCATTCAAATTTGTAATTCTCAACCATAATCAGTTTTATGTCAACTATGTTTAGTTTTCTGTTTCTTTTTATACTCATCTTGGTTATCTCATTATGTATATATCCATACTATTCACAATAGAAGTATGAAGTCTGCATTATTATGTTTTCTGTTTCAGATTGCGGCATACTCTTGGCCAAAGCTTTTACACCCATGGACTGTTCCACTTGCCTCTCTTTCCCTACTGGATAATCTATCCCAGATGCATAAACTTATTGTCACCTCATTGCTAAATTAATCTATCTAATCACTGCCCGTCCTGACATCACACATGTTAGCCAATTTGTATTTGCTCTACCAAAACTCATTCACAAGCTATCTTTTGCATTCTTCTTTACTTAAAGCAAGCACCCAACTCAGATATTTTTCTATCAGCAACCAGCTCCCTCCCACATAAAGCCTTTAGTGATTCGGATAGGGCTGGGGTTGCCCATATACTCAATGTTCAATCATTCACAAGATACTCATCTAAGTTTCAATGTCTAGCTTGACAATCAATCTGCACTCCAAATAGTTGCTAATCAGGTTTTCCATGACCGCAATAAGCCCATTGAGTTGAGATCAACTGCCATATTGTTTCTTGAGAAAGTTAATTATGGTTTACTCAAACTCTTTCTAGTGGCTTCTTCTCATCACCTCGCATACATCTTCATCGAAGTTTTATCACCTTGTTCCAAGATCTTCGTTCCAAGATCTTCGTTCCAAGCTATACATGTTGAACATAAATTCTCAACTTGAAGGGGAATCTCAACCATAATCAGTTTTATGTCAACCATAATCAGTTTTATGTCAACCATATTTAATTTTTTGTTTATCTGTTTTTTCTGTAGTTCTTCTATATACACTCACTATTCACATTATTATGTTTTCTCTCTCTAGGATCCATTCCCTTCTTTCTTCCAATATGCTTTTTCAAGTTTATGCGTATTTTGTTAGTAATTATGTACCAAAAAGAAGGGAACTACTATCATGGAAGGGAAGGTCATATAATCTTATATGTTGCTGGGTGCTTGCAGAGGACTGAAAGCAGAAAGGATCAATTAAGCAAACAACCATTGTGATGTGAAAAAAAAAAAAAAAACTCACGAAAAGTGGTAATCGGCCATATTTAGTCACCAATATGAAATCAAAAGTTCATACGTGCAAAATCCAATTTGCCTGACAAGGTAGCATAAAACAATAACAAAAATACAAAATCAATGAAGGAGATGTTTCCTTCACCTGTATTTCTGAAAGTATGCATCCATGCATTGCCATGACCATGAAAGCACAATGCCTCAATGCTCCACTAACTTTGACATAGCTTTTCCAAGGATAATTGAACATCTTGTATGGACCATGAGGTGGTTCCCATAATGCAAAATCTACCTGCAATAGCAAAAATAGACTTGTAAGATGTGGACACCATAGCTTTAGTGTTAAGTCTTGAAAGAAGGGATACCAGAGTCTCTTCTTGAGTTGACGATTGCACTGCTGTTCTATAACCACGGTAAAGAGGGTCATCAGAGGCTTGATAAACTAGTATTTTGGATGGGACCCTCTCATATTCAACGCATTGCAGGTACCCATTTACACAACCTAAAAAAAGCACCATACAAACCAACCTAGAAGGTCAGCAGCAAGAACAGGCTAAAAAAATGTGGAACCAGCGCATACAACACTGACGAATTCACTGAAAGTATGACGACAAGCATTGAAAACCCTTATAAAGTACCAAAACTGAAGAGTTACTAAGCAAAAACTACACTTCTATAAGTTCCTAATATATTATTTCTTGAAATTTCATTCAATTATAGATTGTGATTTATCGTTAGACTCTTGAGTTTTGTAAGAGTCATACTTCTTTTTTTGGCGGTGTCTCGCTTTAAAGAATATCTAAAGTAATTTTTAATTAGTTTATAGTGTTAAAGTGCATGCATGAAGTTAAAAATTTACTTTAATGCTGTATATTTATTAAATGTTTTGCATCTTTTCAATATTTCAGGATCCAAGTGACGTGAGAAAAGAAGAGGAAAACCTTCTAAAGATGCTGCAACTCCAGTGAAATTTTTCACCACCAACTTGTGCAGATCCTCCCCAGACCAGATGGGATAAATGCAAATATTCACAGACAAACTTACACCAGCACCTATACCAATTAGAAGCAATCTGTAAAAAGCTGTTGAGAAAAATTGCAAACCGTGTCTCCCAGACACTAACACAATACAAAATGTCAACAAGAATACACGAAAGCCATATTCATATTGCTTCATCGCAGGGTACAGCCTCACATAGCTCGCAAAAAATCCTGCACACCACAACAACACTGTCATCCGACACATACACATATATCATCATCATCCGAATGTTGCATCAACTAAGGTAAAATGTTTTCACCAAAAAAGATGTAAAGAATGTTGCCCAACCAGCAATAAAAATAGAGACCACAATCATAATCTCCTCAAAAGCTCGACCAACGAACACCGATAGTTGTGCAATACCCAGAGCAAGCACTCCAGCAGAAAGTGTTCCCAAAGCACGATTGAAACCTTTATTCAGGGTTGCACCTACACTCCCACAACAAAAGGGCATCAAGTAGAGATTGGTTGAGACTATAAACACAAGTCTCATCATACAACAATTTATTACAAAACTCTAGAAATTATCAAATAGTATGAATCTACCACTTGTTAATAATTTCGACCAATTTTCATACATCTACTCGGAAAAAGTATATAAATTTGATTACATAGCTCGTGGAAATTAATCAGAATGGTGTAGCATACAAAATTTTCTTTGAAAGCTCATAAAAGCATTGAGAAACTATGGAATACCTATGCTGAATTCGAAAACGACGACAACAGTGAGGATTGCCCAGATAGAGTACTTGCTAAACTGTTCCTCCTCAATGTAAATGACAAGTGAGACAATGGCTAAGGATAAGCCAGCTTTGATCGCAAAGACAACTTTGCGCCGATCATTGCGACCCATCTCGTACAATTTGGAGGCAATGTCTTTGGACCAGTTGTGGAGGCCAACGACGCGATCAGAGAGGGCGTCGAGGAAAGATCGCTTGGAGGGGTCATTGCCTTCGTCATTGAAACCAACCAAGTCCCTCTTGGAGAGGAGCCTCTCTTTGCTCTTCTCTAGAAAACTGTGTCTGAATGACCCCACTCGTGCGGTAAATCTCTCTGAATGCGTGAACTTATTCATTGTGAAGGATGAAACGATGATGGTGGTGGTGCTGGTGGTGATGATGAGGCAGAGAGCATTTCTGAATGGAACAGAGGAAGAGAGTTGAAGGAGACAGAGAAAATGAAGGGACTTTTGCATGTGGGTGTGGCGAAGCGAAGGAAGAGCACATGAACCGGCCAAGCGACACCCTTCTTTCGTTATTGTTATTTTTGGAAAAAAAAAAAATACTTCATCAAATTTTCTTCCATTTTTATCTTCATATTTAACGTTTCAAAACAGAGTTTAATAGTTTTCCTTTACAGCATAATCTCGAACTACTTGAGATTTATTAATTCTTGATTAAAAAACAGAGTATAAAATATAAATATTTTTTTGTATTTGAATAAAAAGTATTTGTATTTATTATTATATCTCCTTTATCACTAGAAGATCCACTTCTTTTATTTTTTATTCAATTTTCTTATTTTCTTTTCTTATCTCTTTGCAAACATCTCTTTCTTCTTTCTTTTCTCTAGTGCGGGACACTCCTGATCCCTTTTCTTTCCTTATGTCGCCCTTCTTTCTAACATTCTTCATCTGCGACTTCTTTCAGAAAGGTAATAATAACATTCTTTAGATTTCTGCTTCTCTTTGTTGTTTATATAATTTGTTTCTAAAACTTGTTTTTAAAAGCTTTAAATTCTAACAGATATAAAAACGGAAACAGTTAAAATTGATTGAAAAAGTGAACAAAAGTTGAAGTGAAGTCACGAAATCAAAACTTTTTTTTCTGCTTCTGGGTGTTGAAGTCACGAGAAGCTTGCAGTCTTTGGTACAGAGGGGTCTAGAGAAAGAGAAGCAGTGGAAGAACATAATGAAGATGATGGTTGAAACAAAATGCTGTGGACCACAAAATTTGTGCATGTGTATGAGTTGGACGCACACTATCCGACATCACCATAGATTTGTTGAATAAATTTTGATCTAAAAGAAATTTGGTGTACCAGATAGGCATGGGTTGCAGAAAAGGATTAAGACATTCACGAATGATACCTTTTTATATTGAAACAAACTACACAAATAAAACACGTAATTGGAGAATGGGAAGAGAAACTTACTCTTTTCTCTTCAACATTCACTTAACCATGGTGTTGTATCATTCTTATATGATAAATGGTGGAGATAAAAAAAATTAATAATTTTAGTTTATACGGGGTGCCCTAATGTAGTTTGGTGAATTTTTTCTATCACTAATTCATTTACTTGATTGCAGTAGCATGCTATGAGTTTTCCCTAGCTAAGAGACCAAAGCAAAAGAAACAAAGTTACATATGACAGGTTACAAAAAAATGTTTTGTACTGTTGAATAGTGATAAGAACAGATTCAAACTGTCTCATGGAGAAACGTTACAGGCATATACTGTATGTAATTGAAGTGGAAAGAAATACAAATGCATATTGGAAATTAAGCAACGGTGGACTTAAGACTTGAATGCTTTTTGTGACCCAAATCATTGGGTCCTAATTGGATGGAACAACACAGTGGAGTAGTTTGCAATGTGCAAGCTGAATTGCCCTCCTTTTTCATTCACATCTATCTTTGTCCCTTGTGGAGCACTGAGCTCAAAATTTGACACCATCTTTGCAATCACAAGTCCAAGTATTGGTAATGCAAGTATGATTCCAGGGCAACTCCTCCTTCCCACACCAAATGGCACGAACCTAAAATCAACCTTTCCTCCTGCAACAGCATCTGTTGCACACTCCTCTTCCAAAAACCTTTCTGGCCTAAACTCCTCTGGATTCTTCCACCATGATGGGTTATTGGCAAGCCACCAAGCATTTACCACCACCTTGGACTCTTTTGGTACTGTGTACCCTCCTAGCTTTGCTTCTTCCAGGTTCATGTGAGGCACCAAAAGAGGAATTGGGGTGTGAAGTCTCAGTGTTTCTTTCACAGTTGCTTGTAAGTATGGTAGCTCGTGTAGGTTTGATTCCGTCACTGGCTCCCCTTTAAGCACTTCTGATATCTCATCACGTATCTTGCTTTGAACGCTTGGATGATTCACCAACTCAGCTATTGCCCATTCCATGGACCATAATGTTGTCTCAATTGCTGCAACATTGATGTTTTCTACTATATATATCACATTCTCTTCACTGATTTCTCCCTTCATCTGAGCGTCTATGATGTGATCAATTGCACAGCTGATCTTGTGCTTCTCCCCATTGGCAGCCATTATTTGTCTGCAGAGCAATACACCAACAAATACCCCCATTATGAACAGAATATAAAGAAGTTATCAAAAATAAAAGTTATACTTGAAGTCCTAAGAAAGATACATTTGTTCAATCAAATTAGTCCTTGTCACAATGCATATGTAGGGTAACATACAAAACTTTAACTCATGAAATTTGGACTGGTTAAAGACAAGCCTAGTGCAAGGCTAGGAAATACCATTAACTTCAGCAAAAGTTATAAAATGGAATTCATGTATCACCCTTTGTCAGAAAATATCAAATTTAAGTCACTGCAACTAGTGTGAACAGAAAACTTGACCATACATACATGTCAACCATGTTGGACATAGGATTGTAAGCATTATCTTGAAGACTTTGATAAGAATTTGTGTAAATATGATGGATAGTTGTATCTTTGGGAGGGTAAATTTTCCTATATCAAAACTTGAGGCTAATAAATATTGATTACCTTCTTTTCTGAACATAGTGGGTGTTGAAAAATGCAAGCCTCCTAGATTGCAAGTCCTTGCATTTGTTCAGGTATCCCCTCAAGAATGGCCTGAGCAATGGTATAAAATCTCCATAATTGTATTCAAAACTCTGTGCCAAACGGCTTCGCTCAGAGTTAAACCTCGTGGCCTGAATGAACAAAGGGTCCTCTTGTGACTCAAACTTGGCGTCAAACATCATCCTATACATGATATTGTATAGCATCAACTGAAGCCGCTTTCTGATAACAATCCCTTCGCTCCTCACACTCTCATTCACCTTGAGGTCACGCACCACCAACTCCATCTCCTCCTCCCACATGCTGCTGTAGTTGTGGACAACCTTGTTGGTGAAGAATGGCAGCGTCATGATTCTGCGCATTCTGCGCCAGTGCTCACCATAAACAGTAAAAACCATGTCTTGGCCGTTTCCAGTGAAGATATCAAACACAACGTTTCGTGGGCGCGACCCAAATTCCACACCTTGCGAATGGAGCACTTGGGTGGCAAGCTCGGGGTCAGAGACCACAACCAAGTTTTTGGAACCCAGTTTGAGTAGAAACACAGGGCCATAGGTTTGTGACATTGACGCTAGAACACGGTGGTTGAGATCATTGCCAACTTTCAACCAGTTACCAAATATAGGAACTGATAGAGGACCCGGGGGAGTGGAAGAGTGGTTTTTAGAAGCTAAGAAAAAATTGTATATGATTAGAACAAAAAGAACAGTGGCAATAGGAATGGAAACATAGAATGGTGAGAAGGGTATGGAAAAATAAGAATGCAAGAGTTTTGTCATTGAAATGAGTGATAATGTAACCAGAGAGGAAAAGATTGGTTTTTTGTTATGAAAACAACTCATTTTTGTGTATGTGTTTGTGGGGTTCAAGTTAATGGAAGAGTGAGATAAATTAGAGTAGAAAGGGAAAAGGCTTATATATTAGTAGTGATGGAGTTGGTGCCCCATGGTTTGTGATGAAATCCATGGGCTGTGTTGAAAGTATTCTTGAAAGCAAGGTTGGTGGATGGAGATGTGATAGGCCATAAACCATTTTTTGAAGTCAAAATGTGTGTTTGGTGAAGCCAAGCCACCCCATTGCTGAGTCAAGAATATAAGAAAAATATTTCTTTCACATTATATACAGAAAAAATATATAATTCACACCACCTTATAATAATATAATAATATTTTAAATTAAATAATAAATTATAATTGATTAAAATATTATTTTATTAGTGTCTGAGGTATATGTTTGTTACTACTCAAAATATAATGTTACCACTCAAAATATAATGTGATTGGTGATGCCAACATGTACCTACATTGTTGAAACCACTCTTTTGGTCAATTTTGGTATATGATAAAACAGGGATTCTGGTTTGGCAATTTTTTTTTTTATATATATATTACTTTACATTCACTTGTTTGTCATATGGAAGGTGGAGAGATTTGCTATTCAAATTTTCTCTGCTACTATTTTATTAAAAAGTTTATATGGATATCAAAATAAAAAATATTTAGATTTTAGCTTTTTTTAACTAAATTTATCAGTCTATTATATTTTAATAAAATAAATTATGATATTTTATTTGTTATTTTTTAAAAGTTTTGTCAAATTAAATAAAACGTATTTTTCTAGTTTTTTTTTTAATTTAATCCCTTTTTAATATTTTAATATATTATTACAAATTTATCATGTTTGTGTTTTTTAAATCAATTACGTTTTATTTTATTTGACAACTTGAGTGTTGACACCTAACTTTATAAAACCCTTATGTTCATTCATAAGTATTTTCTCTTGTAAATCACATTTAAGAAAACAATTTTAACATCTATTTGATTAATTTCTAAATTAAAAATACGAGAAAAGGAAATTAAAATTCTAATGGTAGTAAGTTCTACCTGTTAAAAACCACCGACAATTCTATCTTTAAAGGAAAATCATTTTCAAATAAAACATTTATAGATTCCACAATAGTAGTTAGAAATATCAATATCACAGAGTGGACTTTAAGCCTAACTCAATCCCATAACACTGGCTCATAGGGTTGAGGTTTGCACCCACTTATATACAATGAAAGGTTATGGGATCTCCCACGGAGGTGTTACTTCATGAATAATACCGTGAGTTTCAAAAAATATAATGACATATATTCTCCATAGCTTTATCATTAATATTAAGTTTATTGTTGTAAGAAAAGATATTTGATCAATAAAAGAAAGATCAGTAAACAAACTTATTTTTATTAAAATAATGCATTTTTGAATGAGTTTGACTTAGGTTTATAAAAGTTTCCCGATTTATTAAAAATCTCAACAAAAATAGGATTTTAAATTAAATTGAGAATTTTGAATAGACTTTTTGAGAAAAAATATGCTTTCGGAATGTGAAGACAATAAAAGCAAATAATTTTAAAAAAATTACAGGCTTATGTTTTAAACATCAAGCACGGTCAAATCATGAAGGAGAGAACTTTAAAATCATAAAGCATGATCTCAGACAAAAAAAATCATTTTAATTTCATGTCATATGTAGTATTTTCAAATTAATGAATCTGATAAAAAATAGTCTTAATATTAATAATTTGAAACTTGGTCATTTTTCAAAATAATATTTATATAAATCTTTTTTTTAGCATATTCGTATTTCAAGTCAAATACTTCCCATTACTCAACAATAGTTTTAACATGACAAAATATCTTATATTTTTATTAGAGAAAATACTTAAAATAATATTTAAAGTAAAAAATTTAAATAAATAATTATGTATCGGCTACCATATCATAGATAAATAATAAAACAACAAGAATAAATAATTTGAAAAGAAAAAAATAACATGTTACTAATAATTATAAGAACATAAAAGGATGAGATGGTTCAGACACTAAAAGTAAAATAAATAGTAAAAGTGTAATTGAAAAAAAAGATGCACATAAATGGTATAATTAGTAAAACAGAATAAATACGTAATTAAAAATGGAATTATGTAAATGTAAATTAATAATGAGAAATATCACCTAACTCTATAAGTCAAATTTATTTTATTTTATGAGTTATGATTACATATATTAAACTAAACCTTGTCTCTTTTTTATTCTTTCTTATCTCTTATAGAAGATAAAATTAGAATAATCTGTAATTAATTATTTTAATAGTTAGTATATATATATAGATTTTTTTATTTATTTATTATTATTATTATTATTTTACTTTATTATAGTGTTTCTTTAAAACTACTTGATTTGTTTCTCTTGATCAATGCGATTAACTTTTAAAATATAAATTTCATCATGTACCAGATAAATCTTTAACACACCATTTAATTTGGTTTTGAATTTGTGTTTAAATAATAAAGTATAAAACATATTGGTATAAACATGAGGTATTGTTATGAATAAGTGGTGTGATTAAAGAGACGCAAATGTTTTGCTTCTGTTGTTCTGGTTATTGACTTAATGAAGAGATTAGCAAAAACAACGAATGGAGGTAAATGATGTAACATACCATAAGTATGGAGGTAAAGATGTAACATACCATAAATACATTTAACTTTTATAATATAAATTTTACATGTTTATACACAAGTTTTGAGTTTTTTTTCAAAACATTCATAATACATATTTATGATTTATAAAAATACAAATATTTATAATATAAGGTTTAAAATAACATTTTAAAGTCATTCAGAGTCTCTTACACACGTATGATCATCTGCTCGTATACATTCATCATAAAAAAAAAACAAGGGTAAGTTGATGATACTTAATAAATAAACAAATATCAGTTCATACATTATCTCAAATGTATGATTTTAATTTCATACAATTTTCATCATAGAGTATCATTCAAAACGCGATTCACAACCTTCAAAAGTCTATTTAACATAAAAAAAAAACAGTACGTAAATAATAAACCACCAAAATCTAATATTTACACATAAATTTTAAATAATATATAAACAAACAACATTATTACAAGAAAACCTGAATATTAAAACTATGTCCTCCATATTTATCGTAGATTTTGAAGTATTTATTGTAGATTTTGAATGAAACAAATATTCTAAAATTATATTATGTCATATTAAATTCTTTTACAATTCATAAATATTAATGTGTATCACCAATCAATACATTAGTTATCAATTATCTTGGGACTGAAATAGGAAACAACATACATTTCACAACCAATTACAAAAATACAATAATATTTTAAATTAAAAAATAAAATAATATAATTAAAATAATAATTTATCAGGGTGTAAAGTAGATATATTTTACAGTGTGTGGGTGTTAAAAGTATTATCACCCTTTAGATTACTACTTCTCAAATAATTCACAATAATTTAACTTGGTAATATAATATGCTTTTGTTTAACCATAAAAAAAAGAGAGAAAGATAATAAAGGGGCCATGAAGGATTACTTGAGAGGCCTACAAGTAGGCGCGCTTGTAAAACACGTACAAATTAACTAGTTGTAGTTGTAGGTCAGGTCCTCAATCTGATCCAATACCAAACCTCCGCGCGTGCTACAATCGTTCGCTTTTCTGCCATTGTAGCTTCCTATACAAGCCCGAACACAAAAAAACCCTAACCCTAACTTCTCATCCAATCATGGCTACCGATGCCCGTGAATCGCGTCACAAGCATCGCCGATCGTCCTCACCGGAGGACGCGGACAGATCCTCGAAGCGCCACAAGCACCGCCACCACCGCCATCGCCACCGCCACCGCCACGGCAGCAAAAAGCGCGACGAAGATATTGAATTCGATGATCGAACCATTGCTGCTGTTCCTTCTCCAACTCCGCATAGACATCTCCCGGAGGACGATGTGGAGGAAGGAGAGATCCTCGATGACGAAGCTCTCGATAGCGAGGTTGGAAAGAAAGAGACGGAATCTGACGTCGAACCTGGTGAAATCAAGGCGACTGGAGATCGAGATGTTCAATCTGATGATCGAAATTCGGTATGTTGCGATTGATTTCTTTTATTTTGTCTTAGTTCGCTTGTTTACATTTTGTGTATTACTAAACGTGATATCTGTTTGGTCTCGGAGAAAGTAGAGGCCATTGGAGTAGATTTGAAAGAAATTTCCGTTTTCGTAATTGTGTTTTTTGGTTGCGAAATTGGTTTTTATTTCTCAGTATTTTAGGTTTTTCGGTGTATCTCACTTCCTCCCGATGACCAAACAGAGCACTGCGATTCTTTGTTTTTGGACGTATAATGAGTTTTTTTTTAATTCCTGAGAGCTTTGGTATAGTACCCCGTCAGTGTCTCATAGATATGTAAGAACCTGGTTGCACTACACGAACTTGAGTGAATTGCAAAAGAAGTCTCTCTAGGCGTTTCAGTGAAGACTGGTGGCTTACAGTTGATTTGTAAGAGCTGGTTATGAGTTTTGTAAATTTAATTTCGCTCATGGACTGATTTTAACGCACTGTTTATTTCATTTGGCATCACCTCTAGCACTTGGTTTTCTGCATGTGCACTCAATTTTTCATTTGTGCTGAACAGGGACACCTCACTATAAATTCAGAAACTAATGAGGACATCGGTGTTGATAAATTTATTAGTCCTGCAACCAATGCAGATGATGTTGTATCTCTTAATCGTTCAATTGCTGAGACTCAAGATGGAAAGCATGCTACAGATGATCTGGACAATGGTTATTTGAATTCTAAATCTTCCAGGGGGGATAAATGGCGGAATGGGGAACTTGGACATTTTAAAGGGAATGAGAAACTAAAAGGTGACTTTGATAATGAAACACTGGAGGCTAATGTTAGAAAAACATATTTCCATAGGAATTCATCATCCGAAAGTGGAGGAGACAAGGGTAGAATATCAGGAAGTTCTCCTTCTCATGGCAGATATAGAAGTCGATCAAGGTCAATTGGTCATACAAGAGACGATGAATATGTTCATTCCAAGAGAAGGCGCTCTGACTATGACTATGATGAGGAAAGAGTGAGGTCACGTGGAAGGGAACATGGTCATGGAAGTGTGGTAGATGATAGAAGGGAATACAGTAGCGGATATCACAATCGCGAGGCCCAGGATAGAGATAGGAGTAGGGATAGGGACTTGTACAGAGAAAAGAAACAAGAGGAAACAAGCAGGGGTAAGGACATTGAGTGGGACCGCAAAAGGGTTAAAGAACGCGAAAGGAGCCGTGAGAGGTATAGAAGGGATGTAGAAAAAGGTAGGAGCAGGGAAAGGGAGGATAGGGACAGGAGGCAAGAAAAGGAAAGAGATAGGAGCTGGGAGACAGTGTTTGAGAGGGATACGAGAAGGGACAAGGAAAGAGATAGAAGTAGGGACAGAACAAGGGACTCTAAGAGAGATAGAGACCTGGAAAATGAAAGGGATGACAGGAATCGAGAGAGGGATAATATTAAGGAGAGGGAAAGACGAGATGATAGAGATGATAGATATAGGCACAAAGATAGAGACACTGCAAATGGTAAAGATAGGCGTGTGCGTCATGAAGATGGTAATGACAATGGTGATAGATATAGAAAACATTCGAGACATGAAGAAAATGATTACCATTGGGATAGAAAAAAAAATTATGGTAATCCAGTAAAGGTTCATACCTTGAGGGGAAGTACTGCAGAAGTGGATGAAAGCAAACCAATAGGGTATGTTTCATAGACTAAAAAGCTTTCTTCAAAATCCCATTTTCTTCTATAAATATTTTTTTCTCTTTTCAATCACCGTTAGTGTTTTTTCAAACAATGCACTGAACCTTTCATTTTTTTTATATTTATGTATTTTTATTTTTATGTACATTGACCGTTGCAGTGAGGTTGAACCAGATGACTTAGAGGAAGATACATTGGATATACCTGAGCAAGAAGAGGAAGATCTCAACAGGATCAAAGAAGAGAGTAGAAGAAGGAGGGAAGCAATAATGGAGAAATACAAGAGGCAGCATCAGGAAGTAGAAGTGGTTGGAAATGAACGAAATGGTATTGTTTTCCTCGTTTCTTTATTGATCTGTGTGTGGGCTGATAGTACCAGTTAAATTACCTTTAGTTACAAGTTTTAATTATCTGTCTTCACCTATAGTCTTCTTGTTGTCATTTTGATTTTTAAATGATTACTTGGTATCTTAATTCTTGCATAAGGAACTAACCTTTTTCAACAACACAAGTATGGGGGGACCCACACCCCTAAATCTTTTGTGTTTTTTTTGAAAACATTTTTCATGAAAAATGTTTTTTGAGTATTTGTCTCAAACTCTCTCATAAAAGAAGCTTGTATGGAGTATTAAATATTAGCATTGCATGTTTGGGTCGCACCTGAAGTACACCATTCAAGATTCATGTCACCATTTTTCTATATTTAGATAATAATTGATATTTTTATTATATTATTGCCATTATATTGAATTCTGAAATTAAAAGATTTTTTGAAGAGAAGATATGTTAAAAGTGCTGATCATTATTCCATTTCCCCCTTGTTATCTTCCTACTTGGACTTCTTTTAGTAACTTTGTAATGCACTCTTATTAGACAAGGATACAGACACTCCAACTGAAATCTCTGAAGCGCATGACGGTAAGAATGATGATGCTGATTATGTGGAGCCGTCATTTGCTGTTGGGAAATCTCCTGAAAATGTGAATGCTGCTTCTCAGAAGATATCTCTTGCCGGAGGCCTGGGAGAGGGTACTCCAAAGGTCTGCCCTTCTTTTGAAGTAAAAATTACTCAATATATATATATATCTGTGTGTGTGTGTGTATTTATATCTGTTGGATTTTTTAATCTCATTTATTATAATTACAGAGTGAAAGATCAGAGGACAAGTATTGTGATGATATATTTGGGGAGACACCAACTGGAGTTCGAAGATCAGTAAGTGTTTTGGTCATACTATTCTAATTTGAAGTATATGTGTGTACTTGAATTTGCAATTGCTTCATATTATAGTGTTATGATACAGAGTGTAGTATGCTGTGGTATCGTTTCTGATTATGGATGGATCTAATACAGCTGGTTTATGTATGTGACAATTCCCAAAACCTTTCTGTATGAACCTAATTTGCCTTTAGGGTAATAGGGGATTTTTTGTTTGTTTCTCATTTGACATAACCACACTTATTGCAGTTACTTGCTTCTGCAATTATGACAGTATTTTTTTGCTTGACTTGAATAGTTAAACCTTTGATTGTTTATTTATTTTTTTGCTCTTATATTAACTATTAAGATTTACTACCTTTATTTTTAGGGAAAAGGAGATGGTTTAATGATTGAAAGGGTTGGCCTACATGACAATTGGGATGATGCAGAGGGTTATTACAGTAAGTAATTCATTCGATTGTGTCTATCTGTTTCGATAACTTTCTTTTGATTTGTTGTATTGAAGCCTGAGAGTTTGACGAATATTTTTGGCCTGTCTTTGCCAGAAACATTATTAGTTGTTCACATAACTTGTTTATTGGTTGACCATTGTTAACATTTCTTTATATTTGTTCTTTCAAATGTAACGACATGGATTTTTTTAATCAAAGATGTTACATTAATTTTGTTGTTTTAGGAAGGATTGACTGGAAATAATCAATACATGAATGCAAGTTCCCCCCAATTGACATTCCCTGAACTTTCATTTTTAGTTTTTTACTTAAATGATGGCATTTAAGATCCAAAGTGGTACGTTTTGACAATAGCATGTTTTACTCATCTTTATTTACCTAAGACATTTACAGTGGATCTGTCAGCTAAACCTGTTAACATGTAGTAGAATCTTTAGGGGGTATAAGATTTTTTGCAATTGTTGGAATTTCTCTGATATATTTGTTTTCCTGTTCATTGTGTTATGCGGTGACGTTGTTATGCAGGCTACCGTATTGGTGAAATACTTGATGGCCGATATGAAGTCACTGCTGCACATGGGAGAGGTGTCTTTTCAACAGTTGTTCGGGCAAAGAATCTAAAGATGGGAAATGGTGAGCCAGAGGAAGTAGCAATAAAAATAATTCGTAATAATGACACCATGTAAGTGATGTTTGCTTTTTGAGAATCATCAGTGAACTTTTTTTTTCTTTTGGGTAGTTTAATTTTTGCTCACTGTTCTACATATCTAATGTGCATAGGTACAAGGCTGGTATGGATGAATTGGTCATATTGAAGAAACTAGTAGGTGCAGATCCAGATGATAAACGTCATTGTGTTCGTTTCCTTTCAAGTTTTAGATACAGGAATCATCTTTGTTTAGTTTTTGAATCTCTTAATATGAATCTCCGTGAGGTTTTAAAGAAGTTTGGTCGCAATATTGGCCTTAGGCTAACAGCTGTGAGAGCATACGCAAAACAGCTTTTTATTGCCTTGAAGCATCTCCGGAATTGTGGTGTTCTTCATTGTGATATAAAGCCAGATAATATGTTGGTATGCCTTAAATACTATTGTTTTTATATTTTTTTCCTAGTTTTGTGCGGTAATTTCAAGGAAAAAAATCTATAAATCTAAACTAACTTTTATATCATCAATTTTCTCTTCTGACAAGGTAAACGAGGCTAAAAATGTTTTGAAGCTTTGTGACTTTGGTAATGCCATGTTTGCTGGTAAAAATGAAGTTACACCATATCTTGTGAGTCGTTTTTATCGTGCCCCAGAAATAAGTAAGTTCCATTCATTGTATTTATTTATGATTTTGTTATCCCTGATTTATTTCTTTCTTGTTGAATGTCTGATGGTTGGTAACTATTTGGGCTTTTTGAATGTTTGTATGCAGTACTTGGCTTGTCATATGATCATCCGTTGGATATTTGGTCTGTGGGCTGTTGTTTGTATGAGTTATATGTAGGTAAGGTTCTTTTCCCTGGGCTTACTAACAATGACATGCTACGACTTCACATGGAACTTAAGGGCCCTTTTCCAAAGAAGATGCTACGTAAGGTATACATTTATTGTTTTGTTTATTTTTTCATTTGTGTCGAGCTACTGTTTGATTGTTGAGTATTGTTGGAGATCTTACATCGACTAGATATATGGTCAATTCATCATAATATATAAGTGAGTGCAAATCTCACCTTACAAGCCGGTTTTGTAAATTAAGTTAGGCTTAAAATCCACTTTTTAGGAAGTATGAATTATTTCAACTTTGATACAAGTTTGTTGTGTATCTATTTTGACTTTAGTTCCTAAATTACTAGTTTTATGTTGGCTGTACCTTCAATTCAATTTTCGGTGTACATAAATTTGTTGTGTTATTAATGATATCTACTTGTTTTTTTACTATCTTCCGTGTAGGGAGCATTTACTGAACAACATTTTGATCAGGACCTGAATTTTCTTGCAACTGAGGAAGATCCTGTGACAAAAAAGGTAATCTAGACTTTAGATTGTATTTCAAGCATGTCTGTTATCAGTGATGAATGGATTTTTTTGACGAGTTTGAATAATGTTGCTATCACTACTCCTTAATAGGCCATAAAGCGGCTGATTCTCAACATAAAGCCAAAAGATATTGGGACACTCATCACTGGCTCTCCCGGGGAGGATCCGAAAATGTTGGCCAACTTTAAGGATCTTCTGGAAAAAGTTTTTGTCTTGGATCCAGACAAGAGGTTGACAGTGTCACAAGCTCTGAACCACCCATTCATCACTGGCAAGTGAACAATGTTGCTGAATTTGACTCCCAAAATGATATTTGTACATAATGATCCAATTGATATTGAGGTTCTAATTTTATTTGGCACTATCTATCTTCTGTGTATGGCCCAAGGAGTGTCATCACAGTTGTCGGCATGTTGAAGTGAAAAAGGGTGATGTCTCTCTACAGGCGTACACTTTACTGGCGGTTCTTTCAGTGGAATGTACTGTTTCTATTGTAAGACAACTTGCCAATGGCAGTTTCCTTTAGTGTAGCTGTATTTGTACTTCAAACGTTGCTCTTCCAATTCAATTCTCGGAAAGTTTAATTTTGTTATTTTTGATAGGCTGGTTTATTCTTTCTTCACTCTTTCTATTTTGGGTAATTTTTATTTTTTTGGCTAATAGTATTTGCATAGATTTTATTCTTGTCACCCTTGGTTTTCATTGTTACTGTCAATTCATAAATATTCCTTGGATTCTGGAGATTCTAATTTAATTTCTCATTCAGGACACATATCACTGGTTTGAGGCATCCCTTCATCCTTATATGCTTAAAAGGAACCCGGGAGAAGGTACCTTGGCTCGTTTATTGGGAGATTAATTTCACCGTGCTGGAATGAGTTATGATTTCCATTTTCATTAACAGTGTAAATTTTTTTTTCATGAGCGGAATCTATGGTTGTTGGTGCTGTTTGAGCACGTTCTCACGTTAATTGTTGGTGTTGTTAGCTGGTACATGAGTTAGGGGGAGGGAGGGAAGTGGTCAGTGTTGAACCTGCTTCCTCTTCCAACGTCTAGTTGTTGCTGCCTTTAAATGGTTTCTGTATAAATAATGGTCGAATTCCCAAGCAATAGGCCTTTTCTGCATGTTTCTTTTTATTTTCTGTTATGGCTTAGGTGTGTCGATATCTTATTTCTTGAATTGTACTTGAGCATGCCTTTCCATCTGTTGTGTTGTATTATTTTTTAATATTTTTTTCTTAAATTTACACATACACATATCCTAATAAACTTGTGTTGCATCTTATCCATGGCGGGTCATTTTGGAGGCAATTCCACTGGATGTCTTTGGCTATGTTCTTGAAGCAAATTCATTTCACGGTGAGCAATTCAAATTCAGAAACTATTATTCTGTTAAGCTCTTGGTATGGATTAAAATTGCAAAATGAATCTGATTCTTATTTCATTTTTAAATCTTAGGTATTACATCTTGGTCCTGCAATTTTTGTAAGTATATTCAAGTCCTAGTCCTTTCTCATCTTTGTGGGTGTTGAAGGCATTGATGGTCCTTTGCATCCAGTTTCTTACAATGTGAACCTAATATTCATTCCTGTTTCTAAATTTGAGGAATATCCAATTTGCAATTTGCGTTAAAACTTTCCTGCTGCGTGTTTCTTATGTTAAATGTAGATGGCGTTTAGGTTTGATTGTCGGGCTATGTGCCTTACTTCCTGAGTTGTTTCCTCTGATTAAACATTGTTTTGGGCTATGCTCCTGTTTCATGCAGTCCTAAACACCTAATATTGTTTGGTATTGGCCAATCTTGTTCTTTTCTTTGAGATTCATTGACGAACATGTTGATTTAATGTCTTATTTGTTTTTGAGGATGGAATTGAGTTTTATTTTTTGGGAGAATTCATTTCTTGTAGAATGCAATACGCATACGTACTTATTCACACTTCCCCTTAATACCTGGGCTTTGGGTATTTTAAAATTTAGTGGGAGAGGATGGTCGCGAATAGGGTTGGGATGCCCCACCATAAGGGAACTAAAAAATAACTCAATGCTGTTAAATTACCGTTATGGTGCTGCGATGATGCTATTATAACGTGTCATTTTTTCCCTTGCTTATTCTTCATCTCTTTTTCACTCATGTTCTCAATGTATCTGTTTTTGTTCTTCATCTATTCAATGATCATGTGCTGATTTTTTTTTTGAATTTCGGGATTTGGTTCTGTATTTTTAGAACTTCTGAATCACGTTGCATGTTTTTTTTTTTGTTTTTAACTAAACCCGTGTTTCCAAATAATTCAGTTCAAAGACAATGTGAAGAACTCTATCAAATTCTTTCAAGATTTGAGTCCAGATCTTGTCGTTTTAAATTTATTTTTGCAGTCTCTTTTTGTTATTATGCGTCTACCTCCACCATAGAGGCTGCCATCCGCTTTTGATAACCTGAAAATAACCCACCTCCAGATTCAAACTCATTTGCAATGTTTATCATGCACAGAAAAGGTTTTGGCCAATTCTTTTACAATTTAACCTGTCAGTTTACCTTTTTTATATTTTAATTTATGATGGATAGAAAATAAAATGGCCTTGCAATTTAAGTAAATAATCATCAGCCATTGTTTACGCATTACGATAGAGTAAATAGTCATATAGTCAACCTCATCCAGAGGGAAGAGGTTTACCTGACTACCGTCGGAAACATGCGACTAGCATTTTTCCGTAGATGATTGGAGAACAAAACAGACCTGCCTCAAATGTAGTCATGCTAATGTTGTTGTACCTTGAGTGTGGAAAGTTTCTACCTCACCCAGTGAGAAAAAAGGTTTACTTGATTGGTATAGCTTTACTAATTTAGGAGTTCTGAAATTTGAAACAACTACTTGTTGACTTTCCTATATTTTTGGATAAATATTTATCATGGAGAAACGTAAGACCTATCTCAAATATTGACATACTAATGTTGATATGTACCTTGGCTGTACAAATCAATGGTAAGTCTTCGAAACGGGATTGTTTTATGTGGGTGGATTGTACCTGTTTATACCTACAGAAAACTCTCTTTTGCTTGATGTCTGTGAGCCGTTTATTCATTTAATAAATATCCTTATCTCTTGATGTGTAGCTTAAATAGCATGTTCCACCAACCATTTTTGTGAAGTATATACCTAAAAGGAAAGCAGATTCTGTCGAGTCATTTTAAAATGTTCATATTCCATTTATGTGGACCCCATGGTGCCGATTTTTTCAGGTAAGAAATACTGCAAAACTGGTATTTTAGGGGGAATATTAAGCCAGCTAACAGATATATTAGCATAGTTTGCAATTGCATGTTATGTGAGAGATGCTAGGCATATGAAGTTATCTGAGCAGAATTCCCTGTCCTTGTTGGTCCAGCTACCCATAAATTTTTCCACCCCTACTACCTACTCCCTATTCCCTGCCGCTATCTGTCAAATCTGTTTGTCTCAACCCTAGTAGAAGGCAAGCCTCTTTATTTGTTACTAGTATTTCCCCAAGTTTTTTGTGGAGATTGTTGTACTAAATTTATGTAGAATTTTTTTAAATAACCGAGCGAAAGCACTAATATCTCGTTCAATCCGAATGCAAAACTTGATGTTGAATGGTTTTCTTCCACTGGGAAAGAACTTCTGCCTCGGTTTGCATAAGGATGTGGCCTTTTGTCCTCAGTGAAGCCCACGTTGACTTGTCTCTAATTCCCCACATTTTATGGGTAGAGCCAGTACAGTAATGATTATTATTCCACTTTTTCGAAAAACTAGTTTGGGGAGGTCAGTACTCACAAATGTTCGTGAGTTAGATCTAGATATGGAAATGAAAATACTATCTGGTGGAATTGGTGTGTATCTGTAATAAATGATTTGTTCAGCAGTGTAGCGGTGATGTAAGTTGTAGTAACAATGGCACATGCTTATTGTGGGGTATTTTTCGGTTGTAGAAATTCATTTTGTTTCGTGCTTGCCTTATTCATGAAGACTCAATATCCACTTTTCAATCGAGTCTTCTCTGCCTTTTTTTCTGTGCACGTTTTTGGTAGTAAGCTATGGCCCGCACGTTACCACGCGGACTTTTTGGTTAAACTGACAGCTAAATATACATCGATTTATTTGTGTTTTACCCAAATTTCTCAGTAGTCTTTAGTTCTAAAACAATGTATTTAATCATTTATAATAATGATGTTTAGAATTATGTAGTATTTCATTACCAATTTCTCAATAAATTAATTTTTAATAATAAGAAATTTAATCCTGACAAAAAATTTAGTCATGAAAGTTTGGCATGCACCGTAGATATTTCGGATTGTCGAATAATTTTTTCTCTGTATTATATAATATAGTTTCTCTTTAATATTATGTTTTTTCATTATTTATGAATGGTAATGTCATGAAAGCCAAGACATAGAATAGATGCTGTATGCTTTTACAAATAAATTAATGATGCCTACGTGGGACCTTTTCTACTATTTATTAGGTGAGACAATAATTGAAGCTGCTGTACATTAAATGTCCATACTAAATTTATTTTCAACCTTGGATTAAAAGAAACAAATAAATTCAAAATAATTAACATTAATATAAAAATGAAAATGTAATAATTTCCATGTCAGATATTAAAATTAAATTATAATAATTCTCTATTACTACAAATAAAATTTAAAATTTTCAGTACTATTATTTTTACTTTAATTTAATGCTGGATACTAACATTAAATTATAGTAATTCTCTAATTTCACAAATAATTACTACCGGTCAAACATTTTAGAAGCATTATTTTTATGTGATTTTAATAATGTAAAAAATGTACGAAGTATTCAAATTTTATAATAAAGCTATAATACGTTATAACTAAAGGAAAATATAGCAATTTTTAGTTTTGTTTTGTTTCAAATATTATCTAGTAAAAGGTTAAACACTTGAAAATAAGATAAATAAGTTTTACTACTCAGATCCTCTAATGTATTATTTGTAACCATAAATAAGATGTGCACTGACATTTTTGAAATTAAGTATAACTCATTATTTCTTTTAAAATAATGTAAATTTTGATCTATTAAAACAAAAATACTCATCTGTCACAGCTTATTCTTATTTAATTAATGTTTTGGAAATCACAATTAATTTGGCAACACTTAGGTGCAGGAGAAGGAGATTCAGTTCAGTGTGGTTAACAAGGTCGATGAGTTCACACAAAAAAAATAAAATAAGAATCAATCCTATCGAATTTACAAACACTATTATCATTCCATTAGGCTTTTGATAGCATAACCAGTCAATTTTATCAAAATTGGAAATACATAATTAAAAAATACATTATGCAAATAAAATTCTGTAATTGAATTGAAAAATCAAAATCTTATATTTGGAAGAAATTAGGGTTTTTTTTATTTGTAAACTTGATGAAATAATTTGTTGTTTGAGTAAAAATTAGGCAAATGAAATGGAGGTAGTGAGTAATACAATTGTAAAATAAAAGTATAAGATAAGTTAACAAAAAAATCATGTATTTGTATTTATACTTTTGATCCAAGGGGTATAATGAATTATAAAAAATAGATGCACTAGAATATTATTTCATCTAATTAAAGATGTTGACTAGGATGCAATTAACAGAAATAATTCACTAAAAAAAATAATTAGGCTCATCACTGACATTTTAACACTCAAATGAGTCAAATCTGAAATTAAGGTTAACTGAGATACATATTCATCAAAATAATTCTATTCCTCTAAAATAAACAGACCTAAAAATCACTTTGAAATGTCCATGCTTCAAATCAGAAGGCAATTTACAAAAGAAATTCAATGAGAAAATCAAATTCAATGTCAATGTGCTGTACACGGGGAAATCAAATTGCAAAATCTTATGCTCCTGTGGGTCTCTTGTAAGGTATACTAAACTCGTTAAAAACGAAATATCCTTTTAATAATTGCAACTTTAGGAACAGTAGCAGGGAGAGGAGTAATTTGTTGAGAAATTACTTTACCAATAGTTGTTAATCTAAAAGTAAGTACCACCTTTTTTTCCAACACATTCACCACCACTGACTCTGTTTCTGCTGAAAAATCACAACATCTCTCCATTACAAATACATCTCATAAATGTCAAAAACAAAAACTCTTCATATTTTTAAACTCACTTGTTTATTGTACAAAAGAAAAATAAGTGCAATTCTAATTTAAAAACAAACTATAACAAATATAATACTTAAATAGCATTCTTTATTGTCAAATTAGTACAATTATGAACATTGCTCTTTTATGTTTTCTGTGGGGAAGAGGCTTAGAAAGGTAGGTGTGAGCTAACAGAAGAACATACATTTCATACCACCTAAAAGATTAAAAAGTAGAGAAATACATTAAAATGGTACAAATTTTCTTGAAATTATTAAATAAAAGTAGTTTTTTCTTCTTCTTTTTAGATTTAGTTTTCTAATCTTTCCTTTGATTGTAATCCTCTCATTGCTTTTTATAACTTTGGTTATTCTATCTACTTAGCATTCAATATATAACAAAAATATTGATGTAATATTCTAGTACACTCTCATGTCAATATTTTCGGGTTTTAGGTTCATCCATGGATCACAATTTTATAACTGCAATAATAAAAAAACAAATGTAGGGAAAAAGAAGAAGAAATTATCTAAATAAACATTAAAATTAATTAAACATAAGTGAGAAAAAAGTTAATGAAACTTTGAAGTTGTTGAACTTGCATAATGTTTGGGGCAAAACGCCAACACATACAAGAAGGTAACAAAGTTGCAAAAAGAAAAAGACCAAAAACAGAAGAAATAACAGTTGTTAGTTTAGTGCAGAGTACAGACATAAATAACAGTGTTCCCCAGCCTTGCAGCCAAAACACATGCTACCCTAATCAAATGTGACAACAAAAACAGTATGGGCCAATCAACTTTTTCTCTATTATCACTTCTTCTTAAGGTAGAAAATAGTTAGTTAGTAATTCTGACAATCATATGCAATACCAAACACTCAATTCTCTGCAATTAAGTCATAATAACCCTCAACAAAAACAGCAAGATCCCTCATTTCTCAGTAGAGCTTCAAAGCCAATCATATAACAATGTCTCAGGTTAGTCAATTATATAACAATATTCTAAATCGACTAAAGATTAGAACATTTCATAATGTATAAGTGAGTGCAAACTTTGTTTTATAGTTCGGTTTTATAAATTTGAAATAGGCTTAAAGTCCACTTCTTAATATGGTTTCAGAGTCATTTCGAGTCTATTCTAATAATGAGTTTGTTGAGCTTATTGTGTCACATGTTATCGGATCGTTATTGGACCACTCATAAATATATAATCTCACACACGAGTTGGTAGTCTCAACGTGATGAAGTGATGAAGTGTGTATTATGAAATTCAATTAGGTTTAAAGTGCCTTTTTTAATATCTAAACTTTGCAATCATGAGCAACACACTAATCCACACTCAATGTAAAGTAGAGGCTTACCATTCATTTTAGCAATAATATCAGCCACCCTCTTCTGGCACTTCTCACACTGCATATCTGCAGAAAGAACAACTTCCTGAACCTGTTTTCAGCACAAGAACAAAACTAAAATCAGAAACAAACTCATGATCAATTTCAGAGCTGAAAAATGGGGTAAGGAAGGAGGTTACAGTACCACTGGCAGGGACAAAGACTCCATAGATGCCAGAGTAGTCCTTGCAAGGGGAAAGCCGTTGGAGATTTCTAGACCAACTTTCTGCAACTCCTTTTTGGAACCATCTTCAAAAGCCATAACGGCATTAATTTTAGCAGAGCCTATGTATGTCTAGTAACCTTGCAGGCTCAGTACCATCCTACATAAGAGAGAAGCATGTGCAGAAATTGATGAATGAATATGAAAATCACTTTGTAGGGTGATAGAAGAATTTCACCACCTGGGATGCTTGTTTATGGTGGGAAGAAAATGGAGAAAGCATGATGGAAATGAATGGGAAAGAAAGTGAAAAAGGTTAGGTTTTAAGGCTACTTTAACGGAGATTATTGATTATTGTTTCACTTATGTACTGGAGCATGTCCCACATAGTGCTTGGTTGTTTTTTTCTACTCACAAATAAATTAATTGAACTGTTCTGCAACACTGTTATGCGCTTAGTTGACTCTGCAAGGCTTAAGCCAATACAATTATAGAAGGCTTGTATGAATAGAATTTAGTCTAAATTTTGGTAGATGTTTGAGTACTTATTATTGGTTAAGTAATGATGGTAGATAGTTGAGTATGGAGAAGATGAGAAGCATTGGATTCATTATGGTGTAGGTCCTCTGTGTAACTAAAGTCAAACAGTTAGTTCCAGCAGGGTCCATTTCAGGGATACCATTCTGCTATTCTCATTTCAAAACTCTCTGTCATCAAACTAAACACGCCAACTTAAGGACTTAAGGACTGAATTAATAAATAATGTCACGTCTTTAACTTATTCTACATTGTTGGAATATTTAATTCTTCATTAAAAGTTTTATTTTGTTTTATTAAATATGTATCTAGGAAGTACGTCTGATATCACGTTTCGGTCAATACATTCATAATTCTGAGTTTTATATTATTCAGTCTAAAAGACATGTTAAATTTAGGACATCCCAATTAAATGAAATGACAGTTTTTCATCATTGGGCTGACCAAGGTAAAGGCCCACATCCATAGGACCGATCCAAAATACAAGTTCAATTACGTTCAACTAAGGTTAGCGAAACTAATTTGTGATTAAGAGCTAGGCAATACAGTCCTAAATGGAGTCTAACTTCTTAAGCTGAGCCAATAAGGAAAACTCACCAAAAGTAATATAAATAGCACATATTCCAAAAATCAAGTACGTCATCCTATACAGTGTTCTGAGAACTAAGTACCGAACGTCTTTTTTCGATAGTTCTCTAAACCCCAACTTTCATACAAGAATAATCACTTAATCCTTAGCAAAATATTTATCCATGGCATGTGTTTATGAGAAATTTGTTAATCTTTATTTCATTTTTTTAAACTATAATATTTTATTTTTTTATCACTAAAATATATTATTTAACTCTCTGTGTTAATGTGGCTCAACGAGACCTTAATATATAAATATATATATGTATATATATAATTAAAAATGTAGTTGGAAACATACAAAGAATATATATTGTTAGGACCAGAGAGAAAACCTACAAAGAATCTATCCTAATATTATTGGAATGTGCATAGTAATAATATGTCGGATTTTAGGTGATATTTGTATGTTCGTTCGTCTTATAACCGATGTGCTAAAAGCTTAATATAGTATTTGCCATAAAACTATCAATAAATCTTTGAGGAAAACCCAGAAATATAGCCACGAATATAGGAAAATAGCTTAACTAACTAAACAATTAAAACAAACTACTTAAATTTAAGAAAAGTAACTATAATTTCTTTTAAAAATAGTAATTTAAATTTTACAAAGACAAAAACAAGAATTTCTTTTACAGGAATCATAAATTAAAATGATTTACAATTTTTTTAAAATTACATCGTTTGTGCAAGAACATATCATCACCATCATGATGTACTACATAATACTTTTTTAGACTTATTTTGTTATTTTTTTGGGATATGATAAGAAAAATGGCCAAAGGATCCAAACAAAAGCAACTACAGGCAGCAGACTCGTGGGCTCAAAAGCTAATCATGAAAGCTTGGGGAGAGAATTTCCTTCTGCACCCATGCTTCCCTTTTTCTACCCCATAAATGTTAAATTCCTTACCTACTTTGCTATTCTTACATTAAGGTCTAGTGGGAAAGTCTTATTGCCTTTATTCTTAAAGGAAAAGTTGGTCAACAATCTTTGACAGTTTGCTTTAATACAAAAATAAAAAATATTAAATTCTAAACTCTAAATTTCTAAAATAATTTATTTTTTAATTGTGTAATTTGAAATTTTTTAAATTATTTAATACAAGTAGATTTTTGGAATAATTTTTGGATTATGCAATCTGATGACTTACAATTTTAGAAATATATTCTACATGACACAATTTAGAAATTACTTTTTAAAAAAAATATTTTTACATTGTATAATCTATAAGTCATTCTTAAATAGTTGGAGAAATTCTTATATCAGGTAATTCAGAATATGTGCATAACTTATAAAAATGAAAACATAAACGTAGATTTTGCACACATTTCACACTTATAACGATGATACAGTTGACACGGTTAATAATGAAGCAACAAAGGTGTGAGAATGATAAAAATGATAACATTAACAATTATACATAATAAGAGGTAACATCTAATATGAATAAAAAAATAACTACATTTAAGAGTAGTCAAGATTAATTTTATCTTTTATACGTCTTTATAAGGATTAAAAAAAAAATCATTAAACAAAAAATATTATTCTTAAAACATTTGATATAATTCTATAATTTTCAAAATATACAATATCCAATTTCACATTAAATTATGCAACAATTATATTGTTTTTCTCGTAGCAATTGCATCACCAATATTGTTCTTTGTCCAAACACTTTGCATTATTGAAAGAGTCGCATTACACTTATTTTAATAATTACAAACATATATTGAAATCTGAATATTTTCAGAAATTTTGTTGTCGTGGTAGTATGAAAGAATTTGTGCACATTACTAGTGGTACATATAATTAGAATTGTAATGAAAAAGACTATGTGATTAAAGATGAATATCTATGTGAAAAGCATTTGAAAAAATACATATGAAAAAAAATCATTGTCTTAGTTACAATACTAGAACATGAATGAATCATCTACATTTTTTTTCGTAAGTTACTGTCTTTTAAAGAGGTGCTAACTTAATCCTTCAATTTTTATTTATTTATTTTACAGGTAATTATTACAAAATTGTAAATATGAATGTTTTTTTAAATTATAATTTATAAGTTTTATGTTAAATTATACTAATCAACCACTTAAGTTATTTAACAATAATTTTAATTTCAAGTGCTATACTCAATAATACTCAAAATCAAATTAAAATACATGAATAATATATTTTTAATAGCGTGTTAAATTATAGTTGATCATAAATGAGAAATTCATAGTTTTTTATATATAACATTAGCAGTTCTCATATAACGATGATGTTGTTTAATGATATTGATAATGTATGGTTGTTGTTTTTGTTGGTCGATAAGAACTAAGTTAGCAACAGTTAAACGAAATAGAAATTCCAAGTGTGATCGATATTTGAGGAAGCGAACTAAGAACACAAAGAAGAGAGTGAACCAACCAACAAACACTTCATAGGTATCTCCGTCTTCTCTTCACTTTTCTTCACTTCTCTTCGCAAAGCGTTTCTGTTCAGAGCAAGTAGTGATCACAAATGGCATCTCTCCCCAATACCCTTTCCTTCTCCTCTTCTCTCTCCACCACCGCCACTCTCCTCCCATGCCGCCGCTTCACTGCATTCCCCCGCCGCCGCGTCTCCATCCAAGCCAAGATCCGCGAAATCTTCATGCCCGCCCTCAGCTCCACCATGACCGAAGGCAAAATTGTCTCCTGGATCAAATCCGAGGGCGACAAGCTCTCCAAGGGCGAAAGCGTCGTCGTCGTTGAATCCGACAAGGCCGACATGGACGTCGAGACCTTCTACGATGGTATACTCGCCGCCATCGTCGTTTCGGACGGCGAAACCGCCCCCGTCGGAGCCGCCATTGGCCTTCTCGTCGATTCTCCCGAAGAAGTCGCCGAAGCCAAAGCCAAAGCTGCCAAATCTGCTCCTTCTCCCGCCGCTCCAGTCGCTCCAGCCGCTGCTGCTCCGGCAACTCCTCCACCACCTCCTCCTCCTGCCAAGTCCGTTTCCGAAGGGCCAAGGAAGACCGTGGCCACGCCTCAGGCTAAGAAGCTCGCGAAGCAGCACAAGGTGGACATTGCGACGGTCGTCGGATCCGGCCCGTTTGGTAGGATTACTCCTGAGGATGTGGAGGCTGCTGCCGGAATTGCTCCCTCGAAGAGCAAAGTGTCTCCGCCGGTGAGCCCTGCTCCGGCGACGCCAGCTCCTGCACCGAAATCTGCTGCTGGTTCTGCTGCACCAGCTCCGATTCCGGGTTCGAGTGTTGTTCCTTTCACTACGATGCAATCTGCGGTGGCGAAGAACATGGTGGAGAGTCTATCTGTGCCTACGTTCAGGGTTGGGTACCCTGTGACTACTGATGCATTGGATGTTTTTTATGAGAAGGTATGGATATGCTTATGAGGGAAGTGTTTGGTTTATGTGAATTGTGATTATTGGAAAATGTGTTTTTAATTACTTGTTTATGTTATGTTCTTTCTGCTTGTTAGGTGAAAAAGAAGGGTGTGACTATGACGGCTATTTTGGCCAAGGCTGCTGCAATGGCACTTGTTCAGCACCCTGTTGTCAATTCCACCTGCAAAGACGGTAAGAATTTCGTATATAACAGTAACATTAATGTTGCTGTTGCTGTGGCAATTAATGGTGGTTTGATCACTCCTGTTCTCCAGGATGCAGATAAGGTGTGTGGCTTCTCTATCCCAAATGAAAATTATTGTGTTTCT
This sequence comes from Phaseolus vulgaris, assembly GCF_051622355.1. Classification (NCBI taxonomy): domain Eukaryota; kingdom Viridiplantae; phylum Streptophyta; class Magnoliopsida; order Fabales; family Fabaceae; genus Phaseolus; species Phaseolus vulgaris. The sequence continues at coordinate 2,324,934 of NC_143504.1, forward strand.
TGTATAATTTTGTGTCCTGTGACCGGAGAATTTGATCAATCTTTACCGGAGTAGCTAACCTCACCTAGGAAGATAGGGCTGTTATTGTTTGTCTAATTTGATTGGGTACTTGTTTTTGGCCGTGGCAGTTGGACTTGTATCTGTTGTCCCAAAAATGGAAGGAGCTAGTGGAAAAAGCTCGTGCAAAGCAATTGCAACCTCATGAGTATAATTCAGGTTTCTTCTTAGTTATTGTCGATGAGGGCAATTTGTTATCATTATGTGGAACTTTAGTATTTTAATTCTGACTAAAATTTAATCGTGAATGCCACAGGAACTTTCACACTTTCCAATTTGGGTATGTTTGGAGTTGACAGGTTTGATGCCATACTCCCACCAGGCCAGGTTAGTGATGACATTTGGGATTTTTGAAGCCTTGATTTTGGGAGATGCTGTGGCTCATTTTGTGGCAATTTGAACGTTTTATTTGGCGGTTAAACTTTGCCTTGCTCTTTATTTCCAGGGCGCTATCATGGCTGTTGGGGCATCTAAGCCTACTGTTCTGGCTGATAAAGACGGATTCTTCAGCGTGAAGAATAAAATGCTGGTGAGTTACTTGTTATAACTTCTTTTGTTTGTTTATGCATTTATGCTTAGTACAATGGACACAGTCCAGGTGAACACAGACAATTTTTTACGGAAATAGAGCCTTTTTGGCAATGCACCAGAATCTTCATGTGTAGGCAATTAGGCATAAGCCTTATACTGTATTTGCATGGTGTTATACTGCATAATGATACTTTTCTGAAAGTTCAATTGTTGGCGCATACCCTAAATTTTGGACATCTGAATGGAGCTGTGCTACATGATTATATGTTTTGGAAGAGTTAATCAATGGGTTTAAGATTTGATTTTAGATTACATCTGTGCGGTGTTATGCTTCAAAATATATTTTTCTTAAGATTTAATACAATTGGTTGTCTCAAATCTTGACCATTTTTATTATTATCTTTAAAAATATTTGCTAGATTACGGTCATTAAGAGAAAAACCAGAGTCCATCCTCTGAAGTCTCCATTTCTTGAACTTTTGACTGCTGCTACTTTTACCCTGTGAACCGGATTTTTGTCCTTTCAAAGACTTCACTCTTATCTGGCTTGGAATGTGTAGTTCTTCTCTCTTGAAGAAAGTGTTATCCAGACTTTCCCTCCTGGTCTTGAATTCTTAATTTGTTTAAGTCTTGACCTCTTATATTAAAAGAATTTATTTTTCCGATTAAAATAATCATCGATATTGTTACAAAGAGATCATTTATACATAGTAGAAGGTAAAGGTCTGAATCAGAAATAGTTAGATACATTAGGTGTTGACTTGGCACTACATGTATCATTGCCAACTGCAACAGTTGCTAAACAGATAGGCAAGCTACAACACCGGTTTCTAAACTACGTACTGAGTATTTTATTCTTAATAGCTTAATGTTAAAAATGGCTACTTATTAGTGTAACCATTAATAGTGTGTATAAACAGTTGGACATTCATATAATTACACCACCACAAGACAGAAGGATCGTAAACATGAGAGAGCCCACCATGAGTGAGAGGTTAGGCCATAAGAAGAGTTAGATACCATGTTAGAAAAATAACCTAAGCATGGAGAAAGAGAACTTGAGCAGAGTGAACTTGAAATCTACCTTCTGTTATTGTTATCATTAGTATAATTCAATGGATCTATATTGTTATGTTACTCTATGATAGACGAAAGGTAAAGGTCAATTAGAAACAGATATATAAAGAAAGCACTCATGCATGACTGCTAACTGTCAAAAGTTGACAGGCAAGCTACAAAACCAGTACTAAACTAGTAGTGACTCTGTACTGTACTCTGAGACTCTGTTACATTCATTCCTTGACCCATTAAATGACCGGACTTTTTTTTATCTTTCTTGTCGAAAAAGAGGGAGTTCCAACCTTTAATATGAATATCCATGTAGAGGGCATGCCTTTAAATATATAACCACTATAACTGTCACTTAGGCTTTGGCCAATTGATAATGGAACAATCCTACCCAGGCCCTAGTTTTTATCCTGTTTTATGTAAAACAGCATGCTACTACGCAAGGTTCTCAGACAGGGGTCAAGGTATGTAATAATAGAAGTTAAGCGTTAAATCTTCAAGGAAATTGTCATCATGCCCTTGCACATCATTCGTAAAGGTTTATGTTTTCATTAATCTCTCTGCCTTTATTCCGTCCTCTCACTAGATGAATACAGCTAATAATTTTCTTAAAATTTTCTTCAGTATAAGGGAGAGCTGCCGTGATGACTTTTTTAATTGTTAAATTTTCCCAATTTATACAAAAGTATAATCTATCATCTGAAAGTTGGAGAATTGTTTCATATGCCCCGGAGAAGTATATCATTTTTCTTTCAAGCTTAAGTTTTTCCTATGATTCTATGAATGTGAACTTGGGAATGCAACATTCCGACAATTGTTACCTAGTTTTTTTTTTAAAAAAAAATCCGAGGCGTTGTTGGTCCCGAACAATGTATTATTCTCATATTTTACCTGCTTTTATTCTCACACGAATATTGGAAATTTCAATATAACTCAAGTACTCAACAATGTTTCCTTTCTGCTCTTTACCATTAAGATGCATGGTTGCTCTGCCATATTTAGTGTATTTTTTGTTTAAGTTGGGTAGAGTTGAATTTGAACCACTACATGTGATTAGAATTGATTTTAAACTTCATTTTCAGGTGAATGTAACTGCTGATCATCGAATAATTTATGGTGCTGACTTGGCTGCCTTCCTCCAGACGTTCTCAAAAATCGTTGAAAACCCAGAAAGCCTGACATTATAGTCATTATGCACTTCCAACATAAAATTATGACCAACACCGGATCACGGCTTGACACTTTGTTGAGAAGCTGTTTGGCTCAATGCTGAACATTTTCTGATTTTTTCCCCTCAACTTTCATCATGTTTTATCTTTTAGGAGCTATCCTGAGGACCATTTACTAGATTTTTTGATAGGGAGAAACAGCTTTAATATTGTTTACAGTGGGGGATGTTGTAAGGCAATTATGTTGAGAATCTACTTGTAAGCAGTAAGCAGTAAGCAGCTTTAAAGGTTCGATTTTTCAATAAAAATTTCTTTTACTTTTTACTTCTGGATTTTTGGTATTGATTCTCACAAATCCGTTGGCACCCACATCATATCTCAATTGTTTTCTTCACCTTCGACAAGGGCCATTACCAAAATAATGTCCCAAATAAGGACACGTGGAATGTCATTGTGAATTTCTTTCCCGCCAAGAATACATTGCGGCTAATGCTTTCTTTTCCTGCGTGGTAACTTGGTAAGGAAGAATGTCAGTAGTGATGCACTCTTCCTTTCTCCAACTGATATCATTGTCTTACTCTTGTATCTTATCCTATTTTGATTACCAAATATGTTTTTAAAATGTTTAGATCAGTTGGTTCAACTAAATCCACGGGAAAATCATAATCATCCATTACTTAGAAGGATGATTATGGGTTTTTTTATTTTGTTTTTGGTAGCTCAGCAACATACCTATGATTTTTGGTCAGGTAGGGAAGGTTGGTGACATTTACGACCTTATGGGGGCGGTGAAGGCGAATGAGTTGTTGGCTTTTGCAATCTGCCCCTAATTAATTTGAAACTACACCTTGATATATAATGATTAAGATTTCCTCTTATATTTTTAATAGGTGTGGAGGTGCATGTCAGAATGAATTCAAAATTTGTTATTCTGCAATAAAATTCTAGATTCAGATTTTCAGAACACTTTTCCATATTAGGTTAGATTTTCTACAACAGTCTTCCAAAATTGTTTTAGGTTTTGTTTTCAAAAATCCATTTTATCAAATATATGGTTTGTATTCCGAAATTGTCTTTCCATATTAGGTTAGATTTTCTACAACAGTTTTCCAAAATATGTTTTTAGGTTTTGTTTTCTAGAATCCATTTTATCAAATATATGGTTTGTATTCCGAAATTGTCTTTCTATGAGATTTTGATTTTTCAATTTTATTCAGAATGCAAAACAACTATTCCAGAATGTATTTTTTAATTTTTTTAATTACAGAATGCACATAATGTACAGGGGTCGAATTTCAGGAATTGATAGGTGAAAAAAGTAAAAGCCTAAGTTGTTATGGTTCCATGGTCATATTTGGGTCACGACGAGTTCATCAGATATAAATTTAGGCAATTACTTCCTACACCCAATGAATTCTGAACTACACTCATTGACAAAAAATTTCCTTAAATAAGAGCATGCTCATATTCAGATCACGAGTTCAGCAAATCAAAATTTAAGCAATTACTTCGTGCACCTGATCAATTGTGACCTACACTCTGATACTTATATGAAATAACAAAAAAATACTCTTAAATAATAATGGAGTACTGGTCAAAATACATTTTCAGAATTTATTTTGTGAATTTTCTTTTATAGTTTATTTGATTTTTAATATATTCTTAACATTTTAATTAATTCCAAGATCTATTCAACTTAAATTTGTTTATGATAAATTTCCAACATGATAACTATTTTAAGTTATCTCAATGTACTCCAAACACGACTAATTTGGCATCTGTCAACTAGCGACTGAAAAAAAACATGCACAACCATAAATGTTGTTAAAACTAAAAAGGATGCAGAAAAAACCAATAAGGCAGGGCAAACATCTATGTATATGAATACTAAGAAACCCTCAACGAACAGGGAGGAAATAATAACTACAAAGGAGAGGCTAAAACTTATCCACTTGAGATTGTCAGTATCAAACTTTAACCCATTAAACATCGAATGTAACAAAGACCCATCAAGAGAAAAAGTTGAAAAGAAATAATTTGGCAAATTGGAAAGGAGATCTATTGTTCATCAAACTCGTGAATGTGATCTAAAAGGTAGTTCGCAGCCAATTCCTCATTTTTGTTACACGCGAAGTAGACCTCCAATACGATTGCACGATCAAATCCCATTGCTTCAAGCTGAAAACAAAAACCACAACTCAAATTATTATATATTTCAGTCATAACTCAGATCATTATAAATTTCAATCACAACTCTGATTATTATAAATTTTAGACGACAGACGAGCTAATAAACATGTTAACCGCCGGTGCTCCTCGGAAACAGTAGGGGTCAGTTTAAAAATAATCACCCCTGATGTTCTGAGGAACGGGACAAAGGCCGAATTCGAACTATGGTTAAAGCCGGCTAAACAAATGTGTAGTGCTAATATTACAACAATCACTATTCTTGAAAGACTCAGTAAACATATACATCACATCCTAACGAGAAACCATAATAAAGACAGCCAAGGCACCAGATAGATGCGTAGCTATTCATTTAATTATTTATATACAGACAAGAAGTCAAACTTACACGTTCAATTGCTTGGCGCTCCTCAGCAGTGACGGACACTGCTTGTGGCATGCCACCAGCCAGCTGCCCCAATATGTTCCTGAAGTAAAACAAGTCAGTGAAAATGGGCACAGATGATCCCCTGGAAAGACATTCCCCTCCCATCTCTACACACAAATAACATTAGCAAAGAACAGCAAAAGATGATCCCTTACCCTTCACCACCTTCCACAGGTTCATTTATCAGGCGAAGGAAATCAGCTTGATGATCTCGAATCAATCTCATAAGATGAGGATTTTGTTTGCCAAGCTCCTGTAGCATAGGCTGAAGCAAGAACAAGATTCAGAAAACCCTGAAGAAGACAACATAGGCTACAGTGATACACTACTGAGGAAAAGAAGAAAACCTGCAATATTTGTGGATTAGCCTGCACCATAGCCCGCAAGGCTTGGAACTGAAATGCAAATTAACATAATTGAAACATCTATTTAAAACATATCTATGAAGCAAGAAATTCAGTTTAAATGAAGAGAAAGATAATAAATACTTGTTGACTGTTGCGTAGAAAATCCAATGAGCCAGCACCAGCAGCACCAGCACCCACGTTGGGAAGGCCCTGTTACACAAAATTCAGTATACAACCCAAAGGTTCCATTTTCTCTTCAATAAATAAATGTGTAATAACTACCTGCGGGAAAAGGTCTAAAGGATTAGCATTAGGTCCAGTTGAGGTAACCGGAGCAGGTTGTGCTGTCTGTGGAGCCGCAGCAGCAGGAGGATTTGCAGGTTGAGCACCTGCAGGTGCTCTGGCTACAGCTGGAGCTTCAGCTTGCTCAGGGATACCCTAACATTGATGAATGGTAATTTGAATTAAAAAAGAAAAGGCAGCAAAAAATCACAAGAGAAAAGAAACCACCTTCCACCCACATAACTACGGTGCTCAACTGAACTAAAAAAAATGCAACTGAAATATTTGGCGGACAAAAGTCATCAAGCACAAAGAATTTAACATCTAAAATTTACATACAGAATACAAATATTCAACAGCTCTCTCAGGGTTGTTATAAGCAGCTCGAAGAGCACGGACAACAGTATCCCTGTCCCAGCTCCCTCCACCCATGTCAATAATCTGCTGAATTGTTCCCTCCAAGTTGCTACCAGCAACGAGATTGGATGCCGCTAGGCCATAGACATCAGACCCCTCCCTGCTTCAGAAAGACATTTGTTTAAAAACAGAACTTAAAAGAAGAATCAAGCAAGTTGAAGAGTTCTGTCTTTCAGGATACAAAAATGACAGCAACTTTAAACTCTACATTCCATACATGGCATGGCAGGAAACAAAATACATACACAGGAGTTCCTGAAGAAATAGAAGCAGGTGCAGGAGGAGCTGGCGCTGGAGAAGGTGAGGATACAGGTACAGTAACAGTTGCAGGCCTGTCAAATTGAAATGAAGCCTTTAAATAGCACATAATACATATTAAAATAATTGAAATTCATATTTATCTAAACAAATAAAATAATCCTGTAAAGATTAGTCACTCACAGTGCCTCAGTTGCAGCAGGAGCTTGAGGTGCAGTTGAAACTGGCGTTGTTGAAGTAGGAGGTGCACTAGTCTGTGGTGTCTGCAGTGAATACACAATTTGTAGAGAATGTTTAGATAACGCATAAGAGAGATTATGCTTTTGTCTTACCATATCCCGTAATAGGGTAAAGCCTAAATGATAGAAACATTGCAAACTATTGTCACCTTGGTCGATGGTGCAGTAGAAGTAGTAGATCCGTCAGCAGATGTGCTCTTACTCTAGCATTTTTTAAACACACAACTCTAATTTAGTGCAAAATAAATTAATACAATTGTGATACAGAATATGCAACATAATATCGCTTTTTTTTATAAAAAAAAATGAACTAAAGAAAAATTTACCTTGGATAGCATAATTACAATGAAACTATTTTCAGCTACGTTATTCTCCTCCAAGGTAGTAGCATCCTTCAGAACTTTCCCTTGGTGAATTAGCATTTGCAGTGCAGCAGGATAGACATCTGCACCCTGAGCAGATTCAATACTTTTCTTCACTTCAGAAACCTGAAAAGAATACCCACAATTACAAATAATGTAACATATCAGTTACTGATGTTCAGAAAAACCAGAAGTACGTAGAAGTGAATCACAAATCCCGTAAAACTAAAAGATGAAGCATTGAGACATTTGACGATATAGAACTCCACATTTAGGTCACATCAAGTATTTAGAAAAATTCAATTGTTAGAAACATGCAACTTCTAAAGTGACTAAAAAACGCACACTATTCACATAAAAAGTGCAGTCCTAGATTTCAAGACAATACCCATTCTGACAATAAGAAGCATTAATCCAAAGATTGCCAATGCGGAACTTATTAACTATAACATGCCAAGAAGCCCAAGCTTACAAAAACAGACTTCGCACTAATAATAGAATCCAGAGAACCATCAATAAAAAGTTTGCCACTAATTCACACGAGCAAAGAATGTTCTGACGAGAATAACACAGTTCATCCGTTCCCCCAGCATATTCCACATACCAAATCAATCATCACTCCGAAAAAGCAGGAATTAACTATCAAGTAACAAAGTTAATCCAAATTGCCATCAAAATTAAATTAGAATTGACGTAAGCGAAACATCAAACCCTAATTAACACTCAATTTGAGGGCTGTAAAAGGAAGAGAAACTTTCGAGACAATTCAAGGCCGGGACGCGATTAGCGACCGAAATAGAAAAAGGAAATTAGGAAGGAAACCCAATCGAACAAGTTTAGAGTAACAAACCGCGTCTTGCGGCTGCACTTCGATTTCGAAGTGAGTGCCTTTGAGAGTCTTCACGAAAACCTTCATCTTCGTCACGGCTATCGCAATAAGGCGCCACGAACAGCGTCGGAAGTCACGCCGGTGTGGTAAAGTCGGCCGATCCGAAGACAGCAACGACACCGTTGTAGAGAAGAAAGGAACAAGAGAGAGTGAGGAAAAGGCGCAACAAATGTGAAGAGAAAACCTCCTTTCTCTGATAAAAATAAAAATAAATAAATAAATAAAAGGGAGATATGATATACCCGAAAATGTGCTAGTTTATGTTAGTGGTTGAGTGAGGAGTATCACGCGCAATTGGGAGCGTGGATAAACGCGCGGCTTTGATGGGGTAGAGGTGGTGACGTGGACGGTGGAGAGGAAGTGGCGTTAACGTGGAAGAAGGATGAGAGAGAGTTGAAGTGGAGAGAGTTAGCTAGATTTGTGTGTCTGGCGGGCGGTGAGTTGTGCCTCACCTCACTCCAAACCTTTTATAAATCTTTAGGATCATGTGTTTGTTTTTTAAAATAAATATTAAAACCATCATTCTTTTAATTTTTATTAAGATTTAGATCATATATTTTATGATTGATCACTATGTATTTTCTTTTATATATTATTTAAGGTCAAGATTTTTTTTTGTTTTTCTCAATATTAAATGTTTTTAGTTATAACAAACTCTTTATTCTCTTTTGTATATTAAAAAATAGTATTTACATAAAAAAAAATTATAATAAAATATTTATGTGATATTTAAATTATATTTTTTTAAACTATTTTCTGGATCTTTATAAATATTATTTTTTTTAAGTGAACTTTTATCAAACTTTCAATTTTTTGTAAAATTAAACAAAAATTCATTTATCAATACTTATTTTCTCACGCTCAACTTTCCACTTTTCACTCTCCCGTCTAAACAAACAAACCCCTTAAAGATATAAATTGATTAATATCAATACTTAAATTTAACATTTACATATGATAAGATTTGTTTAACAAGTAGATCAGATAAGATTTGTTTAACAATTAGATGTGATCAGTTATAACAAGAATAAGATGGAATAAAAACAAAATAAACATATAATAATAATTCTTAATGTGTTTAATGCATGGAATGACATGATAATACATCTTGATAATGATAATGATAATTATGAAAATAATAATGTTATTATTATCATTAATGGTAAGAATAAAAATATTAGGAACGGTAAAGTGAGACGGATCATATTGTTCACAATTCATTGAGAAAAAGTGGAGCAGACTATCAATTTTGACCTGTTGGTCTAACTTAGGTCTGTCCTGCATAATCCGCAACCCGCACGAGTCAAGTGTGGAGTGGGCTAGCCCGCATAACTTGTATATTTTAAAATTTTAAAAATTTCTTTTTACATCCCCCATAATTTCTTTATCCACCCTCATATTTTTATAATGATTTTTTAATATTTAATAGTATTTTTTGTCTTTCTAAAATGCATAAATTGTTAGATTTCAATACTCATCAAGTGCTAAATATAATAGTCACACTTTAATCTTTTTTCTAATAACATTTAAATATATATTTTTATTAGAATAGTAATTATGTGTCTAGATGTATTACATTGAAAAGTTGTATATATTTAATGAAGTATTTTATTAGTCAATTTATTAATATGATTGAAATTCAAATTTCACTAAAAATCAAAACATCATTATAATTTTTTTACTCATCTTATGTGTCGTGATAATAATACTCTGAAACAATTTACCTAATTCATCTAAAAAAGAAAAAAAAAACTTAATAAAAAAAATTATTCAAAGTTTATTTTTTATTAATTTAAAAAAAATCTTATGCGAGCCAACACAAGTATGAATGGGTTGTGTTGCATTGTCATTCCTAAAAAATATAAAGAGAGTAATAAAAGTAGTACAAATAACACTTTTTTCAACGGTTAAATACGAATCACTGTAAATAAAAATATGGTAAAATTTTTGTAAATATTTTGATATATATGACTTCAGTTCCAAATAAATCGATTTTAAAAATGATATATTACACCGATTATGTGAAAAAATAGGTGTAAAATGTAGCTTATAACATGTAACAAATTTAAATTTTATTTAGCATGTTCACATATTTTTTAAATAGTATTACATGAAAAACAAAAGATCCTTTTTTTTAAATATACATAAATGTCAAAAGAAAATATAACGTAAGAATGAAATATAAAAATTCCATCTGTTCAAGAAAGAATCTTATGATGTAGAACAATATTCTTTACTTCCACATAACACATGATCATCACATAAAAAAATGTGTTTAGATAAATTGATTCAACTAAATTCAAATGGAATATCATAATTACTCAATTAAGACAAATCTAGCATGTTTCTAGACTTGCTCTTGATTTGTATTTTTTTTTTAATATTTTTATTGCTCATTATATAACCAACGTGCTAAACTCAGTGACTTAGTTGTGTGACTGACTAATCTTATCAAATTAATTTGGTTTTAAGCACATTACCACATTTAGTAAATATTCATTGGAAGCTATTTTTTTTTTTCATACCTATTTTATATTTAGATTGTTTAGTGTTTTTAACTTAGTTCTTAAAAATACACTAACGAAACCTTAGTTACGAAGATTAGGATTTCTAAATTATTTTTATAACGCATGTCATTAATAATAAATATGAACACATAAAATAAAATATAATAAAAAGTAAAAAAACTAATGAAATATATAGAAGAAGAAAATTCAGATATTTTTATATTATCCATCTTCATCTAATCAGTTCATTATTTTTTTCTATAACAGATCACAAACTCATTATTTCTTTTCATTTCTCACTTCTCGTGTTCTATTTTTGAAATGAAATAAAAAAAAAAAACAAACTCATTATTTTAATTCATTTCATACTAGTTTTTTTTTAAAAAAAATTTGAGAAAAAAAGGTAACACTCTCTAACCCACTAGTGTAATATTTCTTATATATGAACTTTTATATTTTTTTCATGTTGAAATAAAAGAATTTAAATAATTTTTTAAAATTTTAATAATAACTAATTGAAGTATTCTTATTTTTTAAAAATATTTTTGTACGAAATTTCATTTTAGGAACACAAAATAAAACCTCATTGTATGTTTTTTATAACCAATTTTAATTATAACTTATTGATAAGTTCAAGATTTTGAAAGAAAAAAAAGTCAATCTCGTATGATTTTTCTATAATTATAATTAGGTCGTCATGGATTGGATTTTCTAAAAATTAATCTAAATCCAAATAAATGGATTGGATTTAAAATTTATATCCATTTTAATTAGATCAAAAGTGGATTAAATCTACTTTTAATCCATTTTGTTAATTAGATTAAATTCACTTTGTCAATCACATTAAATACATTTTGATATGGACACATACTAACTTGACTCGAACCGGGTCTAAGCTGACTCAACCTGAACGTGGACCAACTCGGTTCGCCATCGGCCCGGGCCTGGACAACTTGACATCAGCCCGAGCTCAGACGACTCAACATCGGCCCGGGCCTAAATGATTCGACATCAGCCTGAGCTCGTTCGACTCGAACTCGGCTCGTGCCCGCTCGACTCGACATTAGCCAGGGCCCAATTGACTCGACATCGACCAGGGTCCGCTCCACTCGACATCGACTCGAGCCCGGAAGACTTAACATCGGTCTGGGCACGAACAACTCGACAATGGCCTAGGCCAGGACGACTCGAGATCGACTCGGGCCCGCTCGGCTTGACATCGACCTAAGCCCACTTGGCTCGACATTGGCCAGGGCCCAATCGACTCGACATAGACCCAGACCCGCTCCACTCGACATCGGCCCCAACCCGTTCAGCTTGACATCGGCCCGTGCCCGGGAGACTCGACATTGGCTCGGGCAGGCTCGGCTCAACATCGGCCTGGGCACAATCAACTCAACACGGGCCTGCGCACGAGGGATTCAACATGGGCCCAAGCCCAGACGACTCAACATTGACCCGGACAACTCGGTAATGACCCGGGCCTGGATTATTCGACATCAACCCGGGTCTGCTCTCGACATTGACTTAGCCCGGACGACTCGACATCGGTATCGGCCCGAACGACTCAACATCGGTCCGGATCCGAACGACTCAACATTGGCTCGTTCCCGCTCGGCTTGACATCGGTCCGGGCCCGTTCGGCTCGACATTAGCCAGGGCCCAATCGACTCGACATAGACCCAGGCCCGCTACACTTGACATCAGCCTGGACCCGTTCAACTCGACATTGACTCGGGCATTTTCGGCTCGACATTGGCCCAGGTTCGGGAGACTCGACATCGACCCGAGCCTAGGAGACTTGACATCGGTTTGAGCCCGTTCAACTCGACATCGGCCAAGGCCCAATCGACTCGACATCAACTCGGGCCCGCTCCACTCGACATCGACTCGGACCCGTTCGACTTGACATTGGCATGAGCCCGAGAGACTCGATATTGGCTCGGGCCCACTCGGCTTGACATCAGCCTGAGCCCGGGAGACTCGACATTGGCTCAGGCTTGTTTGACTGGACATTGGCCCAGACCCAAGAGACTCGACATCGGCCCGGGCCCGAAAGACTCAACATCAATTCGGGCTCGTTCAACTTGACATTGACTCGGGCCCGCTCCACTTGCATCGACCCGGGTTTAGGGTTTAGGGCCAGCTCAGCTTAACATCAACTCGGGAATGCACGACTCGACAACGGCCCAGACACGCTCGGCTCGAAATCGACCAGGGCCTGCTCGGCTCGATATGGGCTCGGGACTGCTCGGTTAGAGATTGGTCGGGCCGCGCTCGACTCGACATTGGCTGGATTGTCTTGGCTTAACTTGGATCGGGCCAAGTCAAAATTCATCCCAAAATACAATTTGGATAATCCAAAAATGTATTCAATCTATATCTAATCCATATCCAATTAAATGGATTGGATTTAAAATCCAAAAATATGGATTTGGATTTGAAATAAATCCATTTAAATGGATTAAAATTAATATGGATGGTTATGGATTGGATTTTGTAATTTGGATTTTTTACCCACCCTTAATTATAATCATATTAAATTATATACTTATATTTTTGTTATATATATAGTTTTAGGTATGTAATTTTAGTTTTCAAAATTGTTGATGTAACTCTAAATCCCCCAATAGCTTTCTGACAAAAAATAAGACAGTTATTCTGGATGATTGAATTTGAAAAAAAAATAAAAAATCATAATACATTTATATATTTGAACTGCTTGAATTTTCCTTTCCCATAAATTGATTTGGAGTAAAAAGCAAAAAGAAAGTAAATATATATAAAGTTTAGCAATAATTCTCAATACACACTTGCCGAAAGTCATAAGACTATGTTTTTTATTTGGATATTTCTTTTAAACCATTTATAAGAAGAAAATTATCCAAAGTTCAAGCCAAGTGTACAGGTTCCGAGTACGAACTCAACGACCGCTTCTCAACGATTTGTTATATGTATTTTTCAGAAATATATTTATTTAAAATCACAGTTGAACAATAAAATGAAATGAATATATCAATCCAACCCATCAAATAAAACCTGCACATCATTTAAGCTAATTTGATTATCGGTATTTCAAACTTGTAATTTCACAGGATTCAAATATCACTATTTCTGTAGTTGAAAACAAATTATTTATATGTGTATATACAGAAATACAAAACTATAAACCAGCTGAAAATTTCACATGCATTTTGTTATTAATTTAGCACAAATCTATTTGGTAGGGCGCCAAGAGCCGTTGGGTAAAACTAACTAACATAATTACATCTTTATGTATATAGTACATAAATAGAAGCATGTGTAGTTAGGTTGGTGATATATACTATAAACCCTTACTAACAAAATAGAAAGGGCATTCAATTTATTTTCTCTTTTCTATCTATAAACTCACCAATCCAACCTAATATTTCGGGAAAGGTACAGTTTATCAATGTATTCTATAATCGGAAGTGATGCAGCAATATACCTTTTCATCTTCTTCTCGGCTGATTGCTCTGCAAAACATTATCATATTCTGTAACATGAACTGATTGCAAGAAAATCTATGTAAATGATGATAGGATAAAGTTTGTTCAAAAACCCTTTGCTCACATCATATGTTTGATTATATACACTTTAATAAGCACACCACAGAACATAATAAAACAATGCAAATTACCTGTTTCATTCAGCTTCATCAAAAGTTGTTCTCTAGTTGGAAGTGTATACATCCCAGCGTACACAGCTGTTCGCACCGCCCATGTGTGATACGGAGCACAAACCTGTCCATAAGCTGTTGAAGCCACTTCCTTTAGAGAAGTATCGCTGAAGATGCCAAATTACAAATCAGATGTCAAAAACCCATGAGGTACTTGAATTAACTAAGCAAAATGGTAGAATTTATGAAGCTCTAGTTCAACGTGGGTGAAATTAAACAGACAGGAATTTTCCAATATATCATGGAAAATTCAGCATTGTATTTATGCTGCATACACAAAAAAGGTTTCTTACTCCGTAGATAAAAGCTGTTCGAATATAGCTCTGACCAGATCCAGACCCTGCCGAACTCTACGCAGATTACGTGAATAGCTTCCAGATGTTTTCACTGTGTCACTGGCAACATCAAAATCAAGAATATCCTGTAGAGTGGAATATGTCTTTGATGCTTCCAATAGTCCATGTAGCTGATCATATTAACATCGCATATTCATACAGTCAGAACAACTGGTCTAGAAAACATGATGAAGTGGAAATTTTGGGAGTTAAAGCAAAGATGATGCACTGAATATAAAGAGGAATTAGTTGAATGAGAATTAACTCTGAATATGAAGTTATGTACACAATGAGCATGGATCAAGTGTCATAAAACTGTGAACAGAAAAGCTTTTGGAATAGTATATTTAAAACCTTGAATGTATCAGAGTATACAGAGATCACCCAACATGAACCTGAAGTAAGATTTATGAACTACTACACCAAAGTTATATGTTACACCAAAATAAATGCATTTCCATCAAGAACAATGGGGAGAGGGTATCGAGCCTGTGGTTTACCAGTGAATTGTTTGCAAAGAATCCAAATTCAGTATGATCTCAAAAAATTGAAAGAAAAAGCGAAGATAACATGATTTATACCACAAGGAGTGACTAGAGGAAAATAAAGATTAAAAAAAACTAAATTCTGAAATCATAACAGTTAATCGCCAGCGCACGAATCAACGTTTCAGTTATCTTTTGGCCATTTTTCACATGCACCACCAACAAAATAAAACCTGGCTTTTTTAATCCACAGTGTTCGTTCGTCCAACCATTGTATCTGGAGTTCAAGTCTTCAAGAAATTCATTAAAAAAGATTTTTTTTGTTTATTTTCCTAAAATATGCTCCTTCCAAATCAATCCTGTTAGATGCAGCATTAGACACTATACATTTTCTCCAGTAAAAATTCGCACCGTGATTGATCGCGTCATGAAACTCAATTCTCCTTACCAAATCAAAAGTTGCAGTTATAAATTAGAAAAAAACAAATTACACTGATATTCCTCATTACTGTCTTCAAAATTCATTCATACAGAATCGGTTAGAGTAATCTGTTTTAAAACGGATTAAAATAGAAATGACTACAGAATTTGTTATACGCATTTATTTATTTAACGAGGATCATGACAGATGGTAGTTATGAAATTTGAAGAGTAGAAAGTGTGATCTATGATGAAAGAAAGAAAGAAAGAAAGAAACCTTGGCGACATATTCCAATTCAGCAAATTTGAAAGCGAGGCCGAGACAACGAAAGAGAACGGAGATGTGAGAGGCGGCCTCGCAGAAAGTGTTGAGGCGAATGTGGGTGTCGTGCTTCTCCTTCATCCACTTCGACAGTTCCTCAAACGCCTCTGCTATGGCCGTCAGAGGTTGCTCTATAACCTCGCCCTCCTCCATCTCCGGCATCCTATTCTTCCTTCGAACGATGGATCGATTATGGAATATCAATTACCGATTCCTTTGATTTCAATGTGCCTGCAAATGTCTGAAACGTCGAAAAAGAATTGGAACAGGAATTGGCAAAGGTAAAAACCAAAGCGCGTGTTTAGATCGTAAGGAATCAATTCGTTTCCCTCAAACCCGTGGAAGACAAACGTCCACCCACAATTGCTGACTTCTCGTTTGGGATTCAATATTCACGCGCCATTATTATTATCCCGCTTTCGGACTGCCGGCCTCTTTCAATTGGGCCCCGGCCCAGCCCATTTCTTTTTGTCTATGCTTTTTTTTATGTTATTCCTTAGTATTCTTATAAAAAAAACATAAAGCATTCTTCTTTAATAGTTAATAAAAATATTAAAAGATTTCTTATTCTTCTAGAATATATATTTTTAATTAAATATTATGTGAAATATCATAAAATTATAATAATAAGTATTATTATTCTATTTTTTATAACAATTTTTTAATACAAATAAAAGTACGGTTCATACTTAAACCCTTAAACCTAAACACATATATCATTTAACTTATAAGAAAAAATCTTAAAACATTAATTTAGAATAAATTTTATTAAAACAATTTGAAATTTACAATATACAATAATATATAAATATATGTTATTCGAAATAAAATATCTCTCAAATCCTTATGAGGTTTCATAATTATAAACATTTTCTCAAATCAAGATCTAAGAAAAATAATATCAATATACTCTCTTTTTACGTCAATAGAACTCACATAAACTAGAAATTAGATTATCACCTACATCCTTTGGTACAACAAAAATATAAGGGACTATAATACAATCAGGAATAACAATAACAACTCAATTTAGATAGTGCAATAACTTACATCTCTCTTAATTTAAATTATTTAAATTATCAATCAAGTCAATATATCTACTTTCAATTGTGAGTTTCACTATTCAAATACTACAAAAATAGAAACCAAGTCATATTACCACCCCAAATTTTTCCATTAAACTCAACTCAATACAGACATATCTTAATTCATGCCTATTTTATTTCCCCACTTTCATACTAATCCCATAAAACACATTCCACATAAAAAATTATATGAAACAGTTCATTTAATTTAATAAACAGAATATTGTTTAAACAATATTGTTCACTTAAAAGTAAAAATAAAAAATATACACTCTCACTTAGTTAAGATGTAAAATATTGCTTGAACAACATAAAAATTGTTAGAATTTTTTTTCCTCGAGTAATCATCCATGACTTGGAGGGACTTAATAATGTCTTGATTTGTGTTTTTTTTTTTTTTTTTTGTCTTCGGTAGCTCAGCAACACACCTATGGTTTTTGGTCAGGCAGGGGAGGTTGGTGACATTTACGGCCTCCAGCAAGCATGAATTCAAATTTATTCTGGCAGTCAGTAGCTTTATATTGGTTTCTACATGGCAGCAAGTACAATTATGACGGTACATATTTGATTTACAAGTTAAATCATGTTTAAAAATTGAGAAATAACTTACATTTATCATACATGGTCATCCTAGCTCGTTTCATCGACACCTCATTCAGAATTACCAAAATTTCATTATAAATGTTGACGTGAAAAGTGTATAATAAGAAAACTTTCAAAATATGGTTGATTTGATTTTTAATAAGTTCTTAACATTTTAATTAATTCCAACATCTATTCAACTTAATTTTGTTTATGATAAATTTCAAAACACGGTAACTATTTTAAAATTATTTCCATGTATTTCAGAGACGACTAATTTGGCAACTGTGAACAACTAGGGCAGAAAAAAAAAATGCACAATCACAAATGGTAAAAACTAAAAAGGATGGCAGAAAAGGCGGGGCAAACAACTATTTATATGAATACTAAGAAAGCCTCGAGGAACTTGGAGGAAATGATAAATACAAGGGCAACATAAAGGAGAGGCTAAAACTTATCCACTTGAGATTGTCAATATCAAACTTTAACCCATTAAACATCGAGTGTAACAAAGACCCATCGAGAAAAAAAGTTGAAAAGAAATAATTTGGCAAATTGGAAAGGAGATCTATTGTTCATCAAACTCGTGAATGTGATCTAAAAGGTAGTTCGCAGCCAATTCCTCATTTTTGTTACACGCGAAGTAGACCTCCAATACGATTGCACGATCAAAACCCATTGCTTCAAGCTGAAAACAAAAACCACAACTCAAATTATTATAAATTTCAGTCACAACTCATCAGATTATTATAAATTTCAGACGACAGACGAGCTAATCAACATGTTAACCGCTGGTGCTCCTCGGAAACAATAGGGGTCTGTTAAAAAATAATCACTGATAAAGTCCTTTAAAACAATACCCCTGATGTTCTGAGGAACGGGACGGAGGCCGAATTCGAACTATGCTTAAAGCCGGCTAAACAAATGTGTAGTGCTAATATTACAACAATCACTACTCTTGAAACACTCAATAAACATATGCATCACATCCTAACGAGAAACCATGATAAAGATAGCCAAAGCACCAGAGAGATGCGTAGGTTTATCATTTAATGATTTATATAAAAACAAAAAGTCAAACTTACACGTTCAATTGCTTGGCGCTCCTCAGCAGTGACGGTCACTGCTTGTGGCATGCCACCAGCCAGCTGCCCCAATATGTTCCTGAAGTTGAACAAGTCAGTGAAAATGGACAGATGATCCCCTAGCAAGACCTTCCCCTCCCATCTCTACACACAAAGAACATTAGCAAAGAACAGCAAAAGATGATCCCTTACCCTTCACCACCTTCCACAGGTTCATTTATCAGGCGAAGGAAATCAGCTTGATGATCTCGAATCAATCTCATAAGATGAGGATTTTGTTTGCCAAGCTCCTGTAGCATAGGCTGAAGCAAGAACAAGATTCAGAAAACCCTGAAGAAGACAACATAGGCTACAGTGATACACTACTGAGGAAAAGAAGAAAACCTGCAATATTTGTGGATTAGCCTGCACCATAGCCCGCAAGGCTTGAAACTGAAATGCAAATGAACATAATTGAAACATCTATTTAAAGCATATCTATGAAGCAAGAAATTCAGTTTAAATGAAGAGAAAGATAATAAATACTTGTTGACTGTTGCGTAGAAAATCCAATGAGCCAGCACCAGCAGCACCAGCACCCACGTTGGGAAGGCCCTGTTACACAAAATTCAGTATACAACCCAAAGGTTCCATTTTCTCTTCAATAAATAAATGTGTAATAACTACCTGCGGAAAAAGGTCTAAAGGATTAGCATTAGGTCCAGTTGAGGTAACCGGAGCAGGTTGTTCTGTCTGTGGAGCCGCAGCAGCAGGAGGATTTGCAGGTTGAGCACCTGCAGGTGCTCTGGCTACAACTGGAGCTTCAGCTTGTTCAGGGATTCCCTAACATTGATGAATGATAATTTGAATTAAAAAAGGGAAAAAGGCAACAAAAAATCACAAAAGAAAAGAAACCACCTTCCACTCACATAACTACAATGCTCAACTGAACTAAAAAAATGCAACTGAAATATTTGGCGGACAAAAGTCATCAAGCACAAAGAATTTAACATCTAAAATTCACATACAGAATACAAATATTCAACAGCTCTCTCGGGGTTGTTATAAGCAGCTCGAAGTGCACGGACAACAGTATCCCTGTCCCAGCTCCCTCCACCCATGTCAATAATTTGCTGAATTGTTCCCTCCAAGTTGCTACCAGCAACGAGATTGGATGCCGCTAGCCCATAGACATCAGACCCCTCCCTGCTTCAGAAAGACATTCTTTTAATAACAGAATCTAAAAAAAGAATCAAGCAAGTTGAAGAGTTCTGTCTTTGAGGATACAAAAATGACAGCAACTTTAAACTCTACATTCCATACATGTCATGGCAGGAAACAAAATACATACACAGGAGTTCCTGGAGAAATAGAAGCAGGAGGAGCTGGTGCTGGAGAAGGTGAAGATTCAGGTGCAGTAACAGTTGCAGGCCTGTCAAATTGAAGTGAAGCCTTTAAATAACACATAATACATATTAAAATAATTGAAATTGATATTTCTCTAAACAAATAAAATAATCCTGTAAAGATTAGTCACTGACAGTGCCTCAGTTGCAGCAGGAGCTTGAGGTGCAGTTGAAACTGGCGTTGTTGAAGTAGGAGGCGCACTAGTCTGTGGTGTCTGCAGTGAATACACAATTTGTAGAGAACGTTTAGATAACGCATAAGAGATATTATGCTTTGGTCTTACCATATCCCGTAATAGGGTAAAGCCTAAATGATAGAAACATTGCAAACTATTGTCACCTTGGTCGATGGCGCAGTAGAAGTAGTAGATCCGTCAGCAGATGTGCTCTTACTCTAGCATATTTCAAACACATAACTCTAATTTAGTGCAAAATAAATCAATACAATTGTGATACAGAATATGCAACATACTATCTTTTTTTTAAAAAAATAAAAAAATGAACTAAAGAAAAATTTACCTTGGATAGCATAATTACAATGAAACTATTTTCAGCTACGTTATTCTCCTCCAAGGTAGTAGCATCCTTCAGAACTTTCCCTTGGTGAATTAGCATTTGCAGTGCAGCAGGATAGACATCTACACCCTGAACAGTTTCAATACTTTTCTTCACTTCAGAAACCTGAAAAGAATATGCACAATTACAAATAATGTAACATGCCAGTTACTGATGTTCAAAAAGACCAGAATTACCTAGAAGTGAATCACAAATCCCGTAAATCTAAAAGATGAAGCATTGACACATTTGACGATATAGAACTCCACATTTAGGTCACATCAAGTATTTAGAAAAATTCAATTGTTAGAAACATGCAACTTCTAAAATGACTAAAAAACGAACACTATTCACATAAAGAGTGCAGTCCTAGATTTCAAGACAATACTCATGCTGACAATAAGAAGTATTAATCCAAAGATTGCCAATGTGGAACTTATTCACTATCACATGCCAAGAAGCCCAAACTTACAAAAACAGATTTCCCACTAATAATAGAATCCAGAGGACCATCAATAAAAAAATTGCCACTAATTCACACGAGCAATGATGAACCGGAAGACAAAAGTTAATAAAAATAAGGTTATCTAGCCAAAGAATGTTCTGACGAGAATGACACAGTTCATTCGTTCCCCATCATATTCCACAAACCAAATCAATCATCACTCCGAAAAAGCAGGAATTAACTTTCAAGTAACAAAGTTAATCCAAATTGCCATCAAAATTAAATTAGAATTGAGGTAAGCAAAACACCAAACCCTAATTAACACTCAATTTCAGGGCTGTATAAGGAAGAGAAGCTTTTGAGACAATTCAAGGACGGGACGCAATTAGAGGCCGAAATAGAAAAGGGAAATTCAGAAGGAAACCCAATCGAACAAGTTTAGAGTAACAAACCGTGTCTTGCGGCTGCACTTCGATTTCGAAGTGAGTGCCTTTGAGAGTCTTCACGAAAACCTTCATCTTCGTCACGGCTATCGCAATAAGGCGCCACGAACAGCGTCGGAAGTCACGCCGGTATGGTAAAGTTCCGCCGATCCGAAGACAGCAACGACACCGTTGTAGAGAAGAAAGGAACAAGAGAGAGTGAGGAAAATGCGCAACAAATGTGAAGAGAAAACCTCCTTTCTCTCATAGAAATAAAAATAAATAAATAAATAAAAAGAGATATGATATACAGAAAATGTTCTAGTTTATGTTAATGGTTGTGTGAGGAATGTCACGCGCATTTGGGAGCGTGACTAAACGCGCAGCTTCGATGGGGGTAGAGGAGCGACGTGTACGGTGCAGATGAAGTAGGATGGGTGAGAGTTGAAATAGAGAGTTAGCTAGATTTTTGTGTCTGACATGGCGGGCGGGAACCTTTTATAAATCTTTGGATCATGTGTTTGTTTTTTTTTATAAATATTAACACCATAATCTTTTTAATTTAATTTTATTAGGATTAAGATCATTACTGTTTTTTTTCAACATTAAATAATTTGAATATGTTACTATTGTTATAACAAACTATCTATTTTCTGTTGTATACTATAAAATACTATTTATTTATTTTTGTTATATTCGTTGGATCACCTTATTAGATTAAAAATATATAAATTTTAATTTGTGGCTTTTAAATAATATTTATGTAAATTAAAATTTTCAATAATAATAAATAAACCTTTATAAAAAAATACTATGAGTATTCATCAAATCTTGTAATTGTTGGAAGACGCAATCTCTTCGTAGTAGGTAAAATCAAAATGCTTTATTGACCATACTTCACATAATGTGTTTTGTGTTGGCAACGATTTGTTGAATGAATTATTAGATTGAGTTAGAAATGACTTATTGAAATGATATTTGGAATAAGCCAAGTGTGGCTTGTTAAAATAATATTTGGATTGAGATAACATGTTGAAAGAATACATGTCAAAGTTAGTCATGAGTGACGATCTAAAATAATACTCAGTTGTACCTCGTAACATTAGTATGCATGTGAAAAGTTTGATTAAGAATTTGATGCAGTATGTTGTATTATACAAATCGGTATAAAATCTGTTATACTTAAGTATTTTCTTCTTTCTCTTTATCTCTTTTACTTTTCACATTATTGTCATATGTGTTATTTAAGAAAAGAGAATAACGACTCAAACTAAGTTTGAAAAATGACTTGTTTAAGTAGATATGTGAGAAAGTTAAAGTTATGTTTGATACGTTGGATTAGATGAATTTTGAACTTAAAAATAAGTCATTAACAAATTGTATAAAAATACAGTCTAGATTATCACCATCAAGTGACATTTGATATTAAAAGAATATTTATAACACAATTAAACCCTCTCATATATATATATATATATATATATATATATATATATATATATATATAACCTGCACATCCTATTGGATTTTACCTATTGGATTTCAATTAAAAAAAAAATCATTTTTCTAATATTTATCATATCAAATTCTTTAACCATTGAGCTCTTAAATGTATTAATCAATTAATCGTCACTAATCGTGTATATGAGATCACTACATGTGAGAAGTACTTTAAGAAAAATGTACTAATACAATATGATTATATTTAACTAAACCAAACTTTTAGACTTGCTTTAGACTATATAAAACCTCATGAAGTTTACAAATCGTATACTCACATCCCTTCTTCACATAACACATTGATCCACACATACATCCTTTAAAGATTGATACAAAAAAAAAAAAGCCAATTTCACATCAAGTTAATACAATTTTCACCCTCTATTTATCGTAATGTCTATTATAATTCTCTAAGTATTTATTCTACTCACAAAATCAAACACCTGTGCATAAGTCACCAAATACTACTGATGAGCATATATTTATTCACACTCACTAGCCTTATTCATAGATTATTGGACTATAATAATAAATAAATCCATTGTTTTAATTAATATTCTTATAATTGAGTTTATTTGGGCCTTAACTATTATTATTGTTAATTTTGTCTTTTTAGAGTAAATTATCTAATGGGCCAAATATGCAAAAGTCCAAGTTGCTTCTTGAACCAAAACAGAAAAAATATTCTGAGGAGAAGAAAGAGAAAATAAATGCTACAAGATTCCAGAAACAGAATTGGAAGCAAATCTTCTGCAAAAGAAAAAGAATTATGGAAAATAAAACTGTTTACAAAATCTAAACTGCAATATTTTCCCAAGATCCTTGGAGCAGAAAAGCCTATAAAAGGACACAAGCATCAAGGAGAAAAAGAGAGAGTTTTCATAGGGTTTTCTTAGTTTCTTTTCTTCTTTGCAATTCTTTTGTTTTGCCTCCGCATGGAAGGCTAAACCTTTTTGGTTGGTTCTTTTGTAATTCCCCATTGAGTTCTGAGGTTTTGTTCCAATAAAAGTTTCGATTTTTAATTCTCTATAACAGTTGTTTTTATTGTCTAATCTCCTGGAAAACTGGTTTTTGTGAGAGGTTGTACTTGAACGCATGATTGAGAGTCTTCCTTATCTTAAACTTTGGTTTCTTAGTTAGTTCGCATTGTTCTAATTAATTTCTTGGGCGCATGATTCAAGGGAGAGGAGGTAAGCATTCTCATGGAGTATACGCATGGAACAAAGTGGGTATTGATTAAACTAGTACACGCATGCTTTACTGGTGAGTTTCAGTTGAATCAGATCGGCGCATGTTCAATCTGGTTGAGCTCTGTTGGAGGATTGAGAAAAGATTAATCTTTAGAGAACCTGTGAAGAATTCAATGGTGGAAGAACTTGGGATCAACCGCTTTTTATTTGCTATTTTAATCTATTTTATATTTTCTGCACAACTATCTCAAATCCCCTTTTTATCTTTATTGTTATTGCTAACTTTTATTGCTTGCAGATATATTTTAAACATTGATCAACTGATTTTACTATTGGATTCGTTGGGAAACGACTTGGGGACATTTGTCCACAATTATACTAGCATCTCTCTAGTGTTAGACAGGTCTATGCTAGAATCATATTAATTTGACAGCAAAACGACAGCTATCAACTACTATGAATAATCATTTACCATTAACTTGGCATTATGCTTGACTACTTATTACTCAACCAACCTCATTCAACTTTATTTTGTATATCTATGTAGCATTTATCTTTTTTTTTCTCCAAAGACAAATTAGTATGTTCGCATGTCACGTTCCTTACAATGTACATAATTTTATAATTCACAACATGTTTGTTTTTCGTGCAACTTTAAAACATATTTGCTTTTTGCAATCAATTAGGTCATGTGCATTGTCTCTCCTCATTCTGAGAATTCTTCTTCTTACATAATTTTTATTCTAGTTAGTCGTATGTCTATTTATGATCTCCTTCATTAATGATTATTTTATTATCCTCAATATGTGATTAATTCATTTATATTTCATTAGACTTGTCATGTGCTTTATCTTTTCTTCAACATCAATAATCTTTTCATTATTTTACTATCAGATTTTATTAATAATTATGTTAAATTTTTATTGAGTGTCTTCGTAAAAATCACATATTCCTCATGCATTTTGATGAGCAAGACACAATTGCAATACTTGTTTTTATGTTTTGTTCTTCATGTGTCTATGTATCAAAAGTCCTAAAATTCTCAAATTGCACATTTCACACCATTCAAAATCTTATCTAATGTTTGATTCTTCATACCCAATGTTGATAATCTATTTAGTATATTATATATTATCCAACGCAAAAGGATTTTAAAGTAATATTCTAACTAAAGTCATGATGATTTTATTCTTTCTCACACTCACCTCCTTTTTATTGAATTGAGTATGAGTTGTAGTTAATCATCTTTTATCTTTTGTTTCCATTAAAAAAAAATTAACTTCGAATATGTGAACTATCTATTCTTATTAGTCTTGGATTAAAAAAAAAAAACTTTAAATTTACTATTCTTTTTTTGTCAAGACATTAATACACACCCAGGGCTTTGAATTGGCATTAAGCCTCCTTTAGGCCATGTTTGTTTCAGGGCGATGGAAGGAAGGTATTCACCGTGTGCGAAGAAATTGTGAAAATCAATACACATATAGCCAAATATACACGGAAATCGAAAAAAGTTACAATTTACTTTATTCGCTGGATTGCGAAGAAAGTTACAATTTACTAAATAAATATATATTTATTTAATTAATTAATTACAATTTACGTTTTTATCCTTTTCATTTTACATTTAAATTATTATTATTTTTATTTAAATAAATTTATAATTTAAATATAAAATTATAAAAAATAATAATTATAAATAACATAATTAATCATATTATATATAATAAATTATAAATATAAATAAAAAAAAACTTTTTAATAATATAGAAATAAATTTATATAATAATTATATTAATTACAAAAAATAAAGATAAAAATAATAATATATTTAATGTAAAAATAAGTTTTTATCAAATATTTATAATTATAAATATTTATAATTTATAAATAAATAAATAAAATTAATTTTTTAACAAATTTTAGATATAAGAGTAAATTTGTAAAATTACATTCTTATCAATTAAAAAAAATATAATTTCAATCATACCTATCACATCATTCACAAACTTTCATAAACTTTCCCTACACTTTCCACTCTATTTACCTTAATCCAAACACCTTAAGTTTCTTTACACTTTCCCTTCAAATCATCTCAAATCCACTCCCTCATTTTCACTCTCTCATCCAAACAAAGTATATAAAAGTGTAAATAAGTTGAGTGATCAACCATTTAAAGTTTAGGTTTGATACGTGGAAGAAAAATTGCCTTAGTATGTCTTGTATAAAAAACAGTAAAACAAACTTAACTTGTTTAGTTTTTCTTTTTATTAAAAACTGTCTTGCACTAGTTTTTAACCTTTTTCTTTTAGTAATAAACATTTTAATATTGATGATAATCAATATAAAAAAAACTTGCTAGGTAAAATTTAAGCATTACATACTTTCATCTTCACAGTCCATCAAATAAAATAATAATGGTTTCTTAACAACTAAAAACGATTTTTTTTGGAAGCCACTATAAAAAGTGAGATGTTAATAAATTGATATTAAAGCTTATAAATTTTGAATTTGAATAATTTAAATAATTGAATCCAAGATCATTTAAGTAGTCAAATTCGAATAAACATTTTTTGTAGGTAACTTGCGTTTTGGGCTGAAGTGGGTATTACTCGCGTGCACAGGGCTTACACTTTTGGAGCCCATAATACCATTGAAACACCAGTTGTTTTAAGCTCGAAATTTTAGCTCTCATTTTACAATGTCACTATTAAGTATATTAAATTGAAAATAAATTAAAAGATTGCATTAACTATTTCAAAATTAAGCATCCATCATTCGGAAGAGAAACAAAAATAAAATAATATACCTGATTAAATGTTTATTTTTCAAGTTTTGTATCATATTTCTGCATTTTTTGTTTTCAAAAAAATGTACTCCCTAATTTTAATAAAATAAATTACTTTAACTCTATGTTGGAGATCGTGAATAAAAATATTAATATTTTATAAAAATCTAACTTTATAAATTAATTTTATAAAATTAAATTATACTTTAATTTAAGAAAATAATATTATTTTCATTATTATTTGAACATAGAAAATGACATTCCCTATAATATTTCGTTGTATATAATAATCTTTATTTACTGTTTTTCAATGCATATATTATATTTAAAACTGTACCTCAAAATCGAAAGAAATTGCTTTTCAACATTTTTGTCGGGAAAAAAGTCTACTACGATTAATCTCAATTTTCTGTACAATGTCACAATTTCCTCAGTGCTATTAACTATTTTCCCAATCAAATAAGGAATACATGTATGTTCATTATTAAAAAATAACTATATAATAATATATGCATTTGAAACCTCTCGACCCGTGGTACTTACTTTTCGTTTGGCCTTCTTCCTAATTTTTTAAGTAGGTTTGACAAATATAAAATTAATCTATTACCTTTACATATTTTTTTTATATAAAAAGTTTAGGCTATGCAAATCATAATAGGAGAATTCTTATATTAAGAACACGATAGGCTCAACACAATCACTCGGTAGGATAAACTCTTACAAAGTGAACTTTAAGCCTAACTCAATCCCGTAAAACCAGTTCATAGGATTGAGGTCTGCACCCACTTATATACAATGAGAGACTCTAATCTCTAGTCGATGTGGGATCTCCAACATCTTAGTTTGTTATTTTTTTTTAATATTTTAATCATTTACATGTATTTTGCATTAATTTAATGGGTAGTTGGATTTCGCTTATACTTTTTTAAGTCTTTGTCTTTGTTTTTATTTTTCATATTTTGACCAACTAATAATTTCTCAATTGACTAAACCATCATACATTGTATTTTATCATATCACACCTGCAAATATTACAATTTATATATTAAATATGCTGCAACTTATTTTTGGTTTGTGTATTTTTATATTTCTTCGACGCTGTGTAATATTTATATAACATGTGTTTATTCATAAGTTTATATATATATATATATATATATATATATATATATATATATATATTTAATAGTTACTATATTTTGTTCCTTGTGCATAACTTTAAATGGTTAAATAAACTTAAATTTAAAATAGACAAATATTTATCAATACTTGGAGTACATTGTGAGCGATAAATATTGTATTTTATAAAATAGTTAAGCTTTTATATATTTTGTACTTTTATATATTTATATTTTACTTACCAGACTCGTATACGAAAATTAAAATAATTATACTTTCTATTGTTTTCAAATATAATATAAAACTCTTGTTTTTTTGGTGTTAATACATTGACAATTTATGAGATTAACTAAATCATTTAATAGGAAATTTGCAGTTTTTAATTTATATATTTCATAAATATTGAAAAATACTATAACTTTGTGTATGTTTAAATATAAATACATTGATTTAAGAAAAATACTATAACAATTTGAATGGTCTATTATTCACATTTTTTCACAACAAGGAAAAAAAGTATCACCTAGTAAATTTAAGAATAAAAAACCAGACATGCAAATCTCGTAATAATCGTGCACCTTTTCAAAATCTGTCTCCTTCTCGCGTGAAACAAAAGTATATATTATTTTGCACCTAATGATTTTAAAATTCATTTTTAAAATTTTAAAATTGTCTTTTATTCTGGAATTAGAAATCCAGAACTCTGGAATAAATTTTGTGTTCTGAAAATAAAATTTAAAAATATATTCTGGAAAACAATTTTTTTTTAAATATTCCAAAAATTCAAATATAAAAATATATTATAAAAAATCCAGAAAATTATTTTGAAAATATAAATCTGGTTGAGAACACATTTTGTCCTACACTCTGTTATTTAAATTAAAAGATGACATTTTTATCATTTTACATAAACTATTGGGTGCAAGAAGCAATTGCCCCTTCCTAGTAAATATAAATTGATATGGGCCGAGTATTGCCCATATCTCACGGGCCAGAATTGGGCCGAAGCTAGTTGCAAAAGTCCTTCGCAAGCGCAATTTTCTTCTTCTTTGCACGTGGTTGTAATAATTTTTCTTCACAGAAATTAAAAATATACCCACCGGAAGCATTTAAAAAAAAATATATTACTCCAAAAACTACAAATACCAGCTTTGGTGTTAAAACTAATCAAATACATTTTTTTCATAAATTAAAATTAATTCATAAATTGAAATAATAAAAAATATATTTAATCTACACATAATTTATTTATTCCCACTATGGATACAAAGACGAGAAAGTTTAAAAACTATCTGAATATGTCATACCGAAAATATTATAAAAATATTTTTAAAAAACTATATGTAAATTGTTTATTTTAAATTTATTATACTGTATTAAAACCATATATTTATTTATCTTTCTTACTATTAAATACACTGGTCTGTGTAAATAATCAAACTTATAATAAAAGTACAACTTTATATAATGTACTGTCTAGGCCGAAAGGTCAACTGAAAGTCTCGACTGACCGAAAGGTTGTACGGCCGAAAGGTCAACCGAAAGTCTCGACGCCGAAAGGTCAACTGAAAGTCTCGACCGACCGTGAGGCTCTGACGCCGAAAGGTCAACTGAAAGTCTTGACCGACCGAGAGGTTGTGCGGCCGAAAGGTCAACCGAAAGTCTCGACCGACCGAAAGGTTGTGCGTAAAATTAAATTAGTGATTATAGCAAAGCCCATAAGATGGGCCCAAATATACAGGTGTGTGTTTTCAAAATGTTAGGTGCAAAAAGAAAAGACCTAAGTAACTCTTAAGCCCAATAAGAGAGCCTTATAAATAGAGGTTCAGCTCAAAAGGTAAGGAGAATTTCAATTGATCTGATAAGCAAAAAACTATATCTGACTTTGGCATCGGAGCGCCTTGCAGGTACACACACCCACCTGTGAGGAGAAGAAGCCGAGAGCCCAACCCGAGAAGAAGCCGAGATCACCTAGCTGAAGGAAAAGCCGAGAGCACCTAGGTGAAGGAGAAGACGAGAGCACCTAGCTGAAGGAGAAGCCGAGAGCTCTTAGCCGAAGGAGAAGCCGAGAGCACTTAGCCGAAAGAGAAGCCGAGAGCTCTTAGCCGAAGGAGAAGCCGAGAGCACTTAGCCGAAAGAGAAGCCGAGAGCATCTACCTTGAGGAGAAGTCTAGAGCACCCAATGTGAGAAGAGACCGAGAGAGTCCAGCCCAAAGTTCGGAAGATTTGTATAAGAGTTAATCTTGTCAACCTAATTTTAGTGTTCTTGGTCCTTGTTGTAAGAACGTATACTATTAAATATTCATTCTATAACTTTTAAATAAGTCATTTTTATTATAACTACTAATGATTTTATTTAAAACAATAGTAGACTATAGATACATTAGCCCTTAAAAACTTGATGATAAAACAAATTTTTAAAATAACTTATAGGTAAGACTTTCACGCAAATCATACCTTAAAAAACGTTAGACACCATCTTTATTCTTTTCCATGAAAGCCAAATTTAGGTGTGGTTTGTTTCCATCCATTAGCTAAAAGTCATAAGGTTATTCTATTAAATCATAAGTGCTACAAAAAATAACTTTAAAAATAATTGAAAAAATATAGAAAAGAGACATTTTTTTATAGAATATTTTTATAAATATGTTTTTATTAATAAAATATGTTTTTATAGTGTTTTAAAAAGATTCAACATATGGAACTTCAAGTTTAAATAAAAAATATTTGTGTTAGAGATAAGGACATTTCATTGTATATAAGTGGGTGCAAACCTCACCCCATGAGCCGATTTTATGGGGTTGAGTTAGACTTAAAAGTTCACTTCGTAATATGGTATCAGAGTCATTTCGCGCATATCATAACAATATGAGCCGATTTTATGAGATTGAATTAGGCTTAAAACTTCACTTCATAATATAGTATAGAGCCCTTTCGAGTTTATCCCAACGAGTGTTTGTTGGGCTTATCAGGCCACCGCCACCCGCTATCGGACCGTTATCAGACCACCCATAATATGTTGTCTCACGCACGAGTGGTAACTCTCGACGTGAGGGAGTGTGTTGGAGATAAAGACATTTTATTGTATATAAATGGGTGCAAACCTCATCCCATGAACCAATTTTATGAGGTTGAGTTAAGCTTAAAAGTTGAATTCGTAATAATCTAATATAATAGTAATTACAAAAGAAAAGTTTTGGGTGGAATAAGTTAATTTATGCAGATAGAAAAGCTTTAACAGTATGTATGTACAATAGAGCAAAACAAAAATAGGATTATTTAAAGACCTTAAACTAAATGGTTACCTAAGTGAAGCATTTGAATAGTGGTATGCAGCATCATTTTCCTTAAGTGGATTATCCCATCTAATTAATTTTCTTTTATTTGGGTAGGAATTGGTATTCTATGAATTAGGTTTACCTATCATTTTAAGCCTACCATCACTCTTCTCCATAGGTTCCAAAAGAAAGAATATATAGAAAAGGAAAAGAAAGCTAAAACCATGTCCTTTTCTGTGTGAAAGGGTGATTTTCTTTTTTATTTTGTACCTTGCAAGAACAGTTGTATTTTTGTTTATTTCGTAAATCTGACTTCACTTTTGCAGTAATTGAATAACCGTTGAATTGGATTCCACAGTTAGAGTGCGGTGAGGTGTGATCCACTTGTAAAGCTTTTATAGAACCTACAGTTCTTTACTCACCAAAAATGGTGTGCAAGAAATTGAACCAACACATTCAACTTAAGCCCAAAATCCACCACCCTCTTTTCTTCTTCTACCACCCAAGATTAACAGTACCATCATCACGTGCATTTCATTATTCTCAATCAATTTGAATTACCTTTCAACCCCCACTATTTTGTCATTAAAAAACTCTACCACTCCTTGTACAAAGAAAGAAAAAATGACAGTTGCAATTTTCAAACCAAAATTTACAAAGAGAGAGAAACCAAGTCTTCTTCTATGGGTCTACCTTTCTTGTCCTTCTTAATGTCTCTACTCATTTAATATTTCACGAGTTTCGGTCTATGATGACGAAGTAATATATGGTTGGTAAAAATAATAAATATTTTTTATGATGTATTTTTATTTTAGATGTAATTCATAATAAGACACCATAAGCATATTCCGAATTATAATTTTCAAAAGCTCCTCCGTTTTCTTTTTTCTCCCTTTGCATTTGTTACTGCTTAAGTCTCACTCTTTTTCTCCGTTGCTTAGATGAAGTTCATATCCATCAATTATCTTTTAAAGAATATACTTTACTTACATAGTATGTAGATGGAGAGTATAAAATTTGTATGAAGTTTTATCCTTCGATCTATTTTTTAAAAGAGAGAAGATAAATGAAATTGTTCTCAAACGGGTGTTGGAGCCTAAAGAACGATTGTCTTGCTTCTTCACTCGGTCGGTCGTTACTACACTTAGCTTTATGATTTATCTTCCTCCTCTCGATCGTCTGGTAGCACAGGGTGGGATGGTACCTGCATAATATACTCCGACGATTAAGTCAATCAGGGTGTCGGCACTCGGTTGACATATACCTGATTCTTAAATTTTGTGCTTATTTATATTATCTTAATGGACATTCGTTAGTTGGCCGGATTAGGAGGTTGATTCGTGTTTAGAGTTGCGCTAAATAACTCTTAATTATGGGTTAGTCTTGCTGACTTGATCAACCCATGAGTCGTCATGGGTCGGTCGACCACGTGTTGTCACGTGATCTTCTTATCGCGATCGAGTGACTAGATGGTTCAAAATTCTGACTGACTCACCGAGTCGTCCGATGCTACCAGTACAAAAATTAAAACTTCAGGAGAGTAAATATTTTTATATTTTTTTGCTTTTTTATGCTTGTATTGATTATTTTTCATAAGAAAAGAGAAATAGCGGGGAGTAAGATTTCAACGTAGAAATGATAATTGTGTTGAATTCAAAAATATCGAAAAATGTAATTTTTTTATTTTTATAATATTAAGTTTTTTTAAATGATAAAAATATTTTAAGTATGTTTTATTATAAATATTTCAAGTGTACTAGGTAAAATATCCTATATTTTAAAATGTGATATTGTATAACTATAAATAGATATCAATTTTCTTCTAGAATACTAGAATCCATATTCTCTTCTCTTTTCAATAAAAAAAAGGTTATAATCCAAATTGTTCTCTCTTTTTTTTATAGAAAATAGAATTTGAAACATATGAAAAAAAAATTAAAATTAAAAAATATATATCTATAAGATTAATATCGCTTAATTAAACAACAGAAATCATACTGACCAAAAATTATAAAACAAATCAATACCACTCACTTATTAAGAAACACATATACTACCAACTATTCTTGATAAATAAAATAAAAATTGAAGAACAAAATATAAAATTAAACGAATATTACTAATAATTTATTTTTCTTCATATCAATCAGCATAATTATTCTCTCAGTTTAGTTTTGACTTTCACACCAAACAAAAAGATTAAAATTTGGAAGGAGTGTTTTTCAGTCTAGCATTACCTCATCTAGCAAAAAAAATAGAGATTATTTATAGTTTTTTAATTGCAAAACTTAATTAATATTTATTAAAAAAATATAGTTGGTGGATTCGATTAGATGTAGGAACACAAAATTAAGTGCAGACTCTAGATTTTAACATAGTGAATATTTTAATTTGAATTATGGTCAAATGGTTTTCAGCCAGAAGCATTCCTTAATAAAAGTATTAAAAATATAACTAAGAAATTTCCTTTGAATCTCTTTATCCTAAACTTCTTCTGTAATTCCCTTCATCAAGAAAGAAGGGAACAAAAAACAGTGAATCAAAGAAAATATATACATCTCTAATACCCATTTCCTTTTTTTTTTCTTTTAACTAAATATATCTATTGTGTGGGCAACGTCTCGTGCCGCCACGTATCGGAAAATTCCGTGGAGTCATAATACACATCCGAATGATCGAAAAGTTTCTCAAACGCAGCGTATTCGGTTGCAGTATCGCACTCGTAACCGAACCCCATTCCCAAATCAAACGAATCGTATCTTGAAATATGGTCCTCAAACTCCCACAACTCGCCGATTCCGGACGAGTCAGACGCCACTCGAATCAACTCAGTCTCCTCGTTTATCTTCTCCGGCACCGACGAGTTTCCGGCAGGAGGAAGACCTAGCTCGTCGTCGGAAGCCTCGAGGAGGTACCCGATCTGCGCCTGAGACTCGCCGGAATCTGACGTCACGCCGGAGATCTCCTCCTGAAGACTCTTCATGACGGAGTCAAGGTCCTGAGAGGAAGGCGCATCGTCGGCGTCGTCGAAGAAGCCGAGTAAATCGTCCCGGAGTCGCTTCGCCTCGGGCGATTCGAGAACTGAGTCATCGGAGTCATCTCGGAGTCGCTTCTTGCAACCGGAATCGGAATCGGCCATGCTGAAAAAGAAGAGCAAAACGGTAGCGTTTTGGGGATAAGATTAAGGAGACACGTTTAATCGGTGGTGTTTCAAGGAGAGTTGACACGGCGTGTTGTGGTGGCGAAGAGATCTCGCGAGGCTTATATATAAAGGGGGACAATGGAGAGAGAAAGAAAAGAGGGAGGGAGAGAGAGAGTACGGTGTAATGATGGTGACGACGCAGGCGCGTGGGACCGAATTTTAGCCCATCACACACAGACTTTGATTTTGCCTTTTTGTTTTCATGTTTCTCATTTTTTTATTTTTTTTATTTTTAGCAGTTTCTGGTTTTGCTGTGAAAAGAATAGGGTGGCTGCTTTTTCCTTTTTTAAAATATTAAATTGAGTTGAATTTGGAGTTGGAGTCCGGGTCAGTTGCGTGGGTCCCACTCGCCTAGTCAATGACCGCTTTTGGTGCTTTATTCGGCCCGGTTCGGCTGGTGTTTTTTTAGGTGTTTTGGTTGGTAGTAAAAGGAAAAGAAAGCAAGGGTTAAGTGTGAGGGCATTTTCATAATTAAACATGTTGCTTTATTTTTAATTTTATTTTTTAATTATACATATTTAAAGTTTTGTTTTTTGTTTTTTTTATATAGTAGTGATGGGATTTGAATAGACTTGGAAATTGCAAGCTTGGTGCGAAGGGAATGCGTTGGCGTTGTGAAAAGCTTTAAATGAAAGGTTTAGTTGAGTGGTGGCAACGTCAATAAAATAAAATTGCATTAAAAATCTTCTTTACGATAATGCTGCCCACTATCACTGCCTCAATCAATGGATTACACCTATTTTTATCTTCTCTATCTTTATTAATCATCATTTCGACTATTCCTATTTGCCAAGAAGATACACATTTGCTTTCCAGATCTCAACGTTTCTCATGTGCTTCAATATCTTCCCTAAAAAACAACTATTTTCTTTTTAAAAAAATTTACTCATCAAAAATAACAACTGAATCACACACACATACATAGTAAAATTATAATTACTTACTTTCTTAATTTTATATAACTTACAATTAAAAAATATAAATTTTTTTCATGTTACAATAGTCGGTTTATTAATATGTATTACTAGTAATTTATAACAATATATCAATTATATAAATTTAATATTTTATTCGGTTAGTGAAATGGAATCTAGAAAACTATTGAGAAGTTTTGTCTTCCTCTTTTCCGTCGGACGGTCAATCTATGTTTTCTCTTCTAAACTTGTTGATACTTTTTTCGCTCAACCGCTCGGAGAATACTTAATGAGGATATCTGCAAAAGGCATTTCGATGCTTAAGTCAACAAAGAGGGTTCGGTACTCGGTTGTCAGAGTACAGTGATAAATGACGAACCTGTTTTTTGGAATCTGCGCTATTTATATTATTTTAATGGGTCTATCTTGTTGGGCCGGATTAGTGAGGTGAATCGTGCTTAGAGATGTATTATCTAGTTCTTAATGATGGTTTAACTTCACTGACTTTGATTGAGCGTAATTGGATCGAAGGTGTCAGTCGACCCACATGAATGCGGGATGCTCGGTTAGCCCAGTTGTGCGAGTTGAGACATGGTATTAACCGTTCGGCCCGTACCAGTACATTTTTTTTATTTGTTACGTAAATGTAGAAGCTCTCATGAAATAAAATAATTATAATACCCGTTAATTTAAAATTTTTAGAAACGACATTTCTAGAAAATGCATTGCAGTTGTAGTTTTTAATTATTATCATACAATATTTTATGTTTATTAATATTTTAAAAATTAATATATCAACCAAATAAAAAATAGTAACCTACGGTGGTATTGAGAGATAAAACTAATTTTCTTAACCTCACCATTAGATGGATGGATACTAAAAAGGAATTTCAACTCTCAAAAGGCTCATAGATAACATAACCTTTATCATAAAATTATGATTAAGGATCTAGATAAATTTGTTGTTAGAAATTTCACATTAACCTTTGTAAGTCAGTTTTATAAGATTGAGTTAGGTTTAAAGTTTAAGTACAAATTGGTACAAATTGACAATAAATAAATACAAATCTCACCTTATAAGATAGTTTATAAGATTGAATTAAGCTTTAAGTTCATTTTTTAATATTTGTAAAATTTTGATCTAGGCATGATTACCTACATAAACTGAAAAATTCAAAAGTGTAAAATTTTTAGAGTGAAAGTAGAAGAGAAAATAAAATGTGTTTAAAAAAAGATAATGATTTTTTAAAAATAAAAAATAATTAATTAATTTTCTATTTATATAAATTTTTACTTTAATAAAAAAAAATATGCATATCATTTTAGTTATATAACTTCTACTATAAAAACTATTTTATGAGTTGTGATAAATTTTTTATTTCATATTATTATTTTTTTAAAATTAAAACTAATTTCATAACATTTCTTAAATTTAAGAATATATGTTTTATTATAAATTTCGTAAAATTAAAATTATTATTAAAGCAAACTACAAATTTGTTAATTTAAGATTATTATTAAAGCAAACTAGAAAGCCTATTGATGCAGCCTAAGGTGAAATTAAACCTAAAATTCATAACCTGATTAAAGTGGGTATTTCAGTTCCTCATTTTAACACTTTTTCCTTTCAACTATATATAAGCTACTAAATTATCGTTACCTGCTACAAATAATTATATTTCAGTTAGCAACTATAGATAATTATTTTTTAAGTTTGGCATATAAACATGGAGATTTAAATATTTCATACGCGTACCTAATCGAGATATTCACATTTCATTCAAAATCAGTTACTATCAATTAAATATTTACCTTGATATGTAATTAACAATTATGATTAACTTAAAATTAAAATTGTAATTAGCAACTATTTAGGCCATCTGCAAGAAATTCTTACAGGACAAAATAGTATGATTATAAAAGTATCCAATATAAGAGGTTAAACCTTTTAATTTCCTATAAAATGTGACTTTATAACATAAAAACTTTTAAGAATCAAACATTGATTTGAATGTCAGTATTTTTTTCAGACACTTAACCCCTTCAGAGACACATAACATAAGCAAAGTCATATATAAAAAACAATACCTAATAAAAACATTCTGAAAAATTGTAGAGTAGTTTAGTTTATATGAAAACATAAAATTGTTTTTTACGTCTTCATTGTTAATAGTTTTTGGCAGAAACAAGGCATGGCGACTTCAAATACGAACTAGTGAGGGGACACATATCCCAAGGAATTAAATTTAAGACACACAAATACATCCACATATGTAAAATAAATAAAAAAAATTATGTGGAGATTCTTTACTACCGGATGTGCGAGTAGTCGACTTAAATTCGAACAACACTTTTAAAATGACATTTAATTATAATTAAATTAGTTTATTTACAAAGCATAATTAACACATAATTATACTATCGTTTAGATTCTACAAGCGGATCAATGATAGTATGGGTTCACCTAAAAGGTATCAATGATAGTATGGGTTCACCTAAAAGGTATAAATATTAGAGGCAGTCAAGCATCAGAGGTAATTTTTCTCTATCAACTCGTCTGCATATTCTATTCGGACTATCTTGATCATCAAAGTATCTTTGGAGGTTCCCCCAACAACCATTTGGCGAAATAAAAGACTTGACTAAAGACTATCGCACCTGAAGACCGAAAGCAAGAGATAAAATGGATCACTCTCAAAGAAATCCGACATTGTAAAAACAAACCCCATGCATAATTTACATATATTTTTTCTTCAAAAACCCTATAATCTCTAAGGCATCGTTTGTTTTTGACGATGGAAAAGAGAAGATTTACTGTGCTTATCGAAAGTTAGAAAACCAAAGCATTTTCTTGTCAAAAAACATGAAAATCAAGACATTTTGTACGTTCATAACTTTCTTCGCAAAATGAAATGCGAAGAAAGTTACGTATATATATATATATATATATATATATATATATATATATATTATATTATTTAATTAATTAATTTTAATTTACTTTTTTACCCTTTATTTTAAATTCGAATTATTTTTATTTTTATTTAAAATAAAATTACAATTTAAATATAAAAATATAATTAAAATTATACAAAATATTTATTATATAATAACATAATTAATCATATTTTATATATAATAAGTTATAAATAAAAATAAATATATTTTTAATAATAAAAAATAATTTTATATAATAGTATATTAATTACAAAAGAGTAAAAATAATAATAATAATTTTATTTAATATAAAAATAAGTTTTTATCAAATATTTATAATTATAAATATTTAAATAATATTTTAATTAAAAATGATTATAATTTA
The DNA here is from genome assembly GCF_051622355.1 of Phaseolus vulgaris. Lineage (NCBI taxonomy): Eukaryota > Viridiplantae > Streptophyta > Magnoliopsida > Fabales > Fabaceae > Phaseolus > Phaseolus vulgaris. Next base: position 2,363,808 of record NC_143504.1, read on the forward strand.
TAAATAAATCAATTAAATTAATTATTTAACAATTTTTAAATATAAGGATAAATTTGTAAATTTACATTTTTATCAATTGAAAATAATATAATTTCAATCACACCTATCACATCATTCACAAATTTTCATAAATTTTTCCTACAATTTCCACTTTATTTACCTTAATCCAAACACCCTAACTTTCTTCACATTTTCCCTTCAAATCATCTCAAATCCACTCCCTCATTTCCACTCTCTAATCCAAACAAAGCATAAGTGAGCTAAAAATATAGTAAATTTATTATGAGCAACCATATCTTTTTAGGAATATTGAATGTAATTACATATTTAGTATTATAATCAAAATTAATAATTAAATTGAACTAATTTTTTTATTTTATCTTATTCCACTATTGTAAAAATTATTAAAAGTATATTACAATTAGTTTATTACATTTTTAATTACAATAAGTTTTTTCTCCCAAGTATATGAGGTATTTGTATTGTTTTGCATTTATGAAATTGCCGTTCTTAAATAAGAATTCGTAAGACTACTTATGATTTTTCTGACTCTTCTTTGTGTGGTGTGAGTGTTTTGAAGGAACAAGTGATAAAAGGCAATGAAAGTTGACGAAATTCATAATTTTAGTTGAGAGATAATTGAAAATGGTGGATTAAAAACTTGTGAACTAGTGTGAAATTCATTGTCTTTTATTATGTATGGTGTTTATTGGATTAAAATGATATATTGAAACTCATGAGTTTGATAGAAAAGTTAATTTTGAACGGTTGAAGTTATGTTAATGAGATTGGTGTATATAAGTGGTTGTATTGTCAATATTGTTTTGTATAGGTGTTCTTGTTGAGAAGTACATATGCTACATTAATTACTTCAATGTTTAATGTTAAATCTTTTTAATTTGAACCACATAAAAAGTTTAAATGTACAATAAATACTAAGAAATAGTACAATAATAACAAATAAAAAGAAAATAAGGATGATAAGAAAATATATTAAAGTATAAGAGATGGCTCTTAAAATAAGTTATTTTGAGAACTCACATATCAAAATTTATTTTTAAGATAAATTTTACACTCACTTATATATATTATAATTTGACATTGTCTCTACTCAACATATAACCACATGTTATATGGATTGAACATCCCAAACGCGAGACTAAATATTATAAATAATCCAATAACGATTCAATAACAGGTGAAACAATAACTTCAACATAACTCATTAGGAAAACCTCTTAAGTGTAAATTGAAAATGAATTGTGCAATTTAAAAAATATAATAGTAGATATAGTTGTTTGCGGGTCCAATATTTGACCATCTTTTGAAGGATGTAGGGTTGTAAGTTCTCTCGAGAACAATTTTTTATTTTTTTTTATAAAAATTGATACATTTCTTAAATATATAATTTTGTTATATATTATTTGTTGAGAAAATAAAGTATATATTCTAATTTTATATTAAGAAATAAACATTAAATCTAACTCAAGTCGTAAAATCAACTTATAAATAAAATTTGCATATATTTATATAATTTAATTTAATATTATTTCTAACTGATATAAATCTTCAATAATTTAATTATTATTATTTTAATGTGTATATTTTAAATTTTGTTGATTTTTTTTATTTGATTAAGCTTGTTAGTTTAGGCTTCAAGATTTCTGTTTTTTTTTTTCATCACAAAAAAAAAAAAAGTTAACTGTTTTTGTGGAGTGACAAAGATACTAAAAGGCGTGGAAAGAAAATTGAATTATAAGTAGTTGTAAAATTGTCTTCCAATAGATGAGCTTGCGTAGTCAAATAGTTGTTGTTAACTTGCTATTATGATAGCAAAGTGATTTCACTATTATGATTACTACCTTTCTTTAAAATGCAACAACGAAAATTAAATTGTTTTAAAACCTGAGGCAGATGGGTGAGTGTGTTAGTAAGTGAAACACAAGTGGGAGTTCTGTTGGCTCAATTCATTGCAATAGTAACACGATATGGACCAGAAATTAAATAAAACAATTATTAAATAAAACTTAATTAATAATAATATATTTATTGCAACACGCATTGATTATTAATTAAAATTCATTTAAAAACTTTGAACTTAGAATAAAATGATTAAATAAGATATAAAATTTAATAATTTTTGAAAATGTGTTGGAGCGATTTGTGAAAGAATTAAGGTAGAAGTAATGGTGGTTGGGTTTCTCAACCACCACGTGAAGGGAGGAATGAAGTAGGTATTGTGAAGGTGAGTTCGTGCTCCCAAAATAATAATATCTATAGTACCATTCTTTTAAGATTTTCTTAAATTAAACTAACATATAAATTTTTTAAAAATTATACATAAATTTCTTACTTATTTAAAAAAAAACATTATCTTTCTTTTATTGTAAATGTATTTATTAATTTTTAAAAATATAAATTAGATTTAAATTAAAAAAAAGTATTTTCAAATATTAATAAATAAAGAAATTATATTTCAAAATAATAATACATTAAAATAAAACATTTTAAAGAAATATAAATATAAATTATTTTATTGTATTTTTATATTAGAAAAAGTTAATACTTTTATATTTAATATATAATAGCACAATATATTAATAAATATTAATTATATAATTATTGTAAAAGATTCAATATATTAAAATAATTGAACATATAGTAGTCATTTTAATTTATCTAACTAAATGTATTAATTAAATCATTAAAATAAAATAAAAACTAAATATATTTTTTAAATATAAATATATTTAATAAAAAATAGTTAAATAGGTCAAGATTCTCATAGCACTTGGTCATAACTGACCAATCCACTAACTGCGTTTTTCATCATCCCTTTTTTTACAGGTGAAAATGAGTTCCGTTGATTATTTTGTGATTCTTAATCATGGCATTTCTTAAAAAATTTAATGATTGAAATAAAGTAAAATTGAAAATAACAGTACCAACTAAAATAATTTACAGAATAACACTAATTAAATATGATATCATAATTTATAATACTAAAATCTATAATTTAAAATTATTTAATAAATTATTAATATTCATAACATAGTATAAATGATATATATCATTATACTAGAATTTAAATTTGACTAAACTATAATGATAATTAACAATAACAATTTTACATGGAGAATAAAAAAAAATAACGTTTAATCCCCTAAATTTTATTCTTTTTACAAAATAGATATCTCAAACTTAATTTTGCTTTAATTTATACTCAAACTTTATCTCATCCTCGTATAGATATATTGAAATTAAATTTAGTTCTAATTGATTTTAAACTTTATTTTCCTAAAACTTTAATTTTATTATAATTATATCTAATTTTGTGTGCAAATACATAATGAAAAATATATTTAAATCCTTATTAAAATAACATGTTCTACTTCATTAGTGGTATAAATAATACAAACTAAGACTTCAAATTATAGTCTGTAAATTATAAGAAGTTGATGAAGAATTTTAGCATCATTGAGACATATTTTGGATGTGTAGTTGGTTGTACAATGAATCTATTCTAGCATATGGGACTGAGATCCACGTATATGTCAAAAATGTTTAAAATGAGTGAGAAGTTTAGATTTTAGTAGACATGTTTAATACAATTATTTTAGAAAAATGTTTGTATGTTATATATATATATATTAAAAAATATGATATATGGATAGGTATAATCAAACGTATATAGCATTATTATTAGAAAACACATACATAATTAAACAAATAATTGATATGATATGAGAATCAAATTTAAATTATTATTATTTATTTTCAATAGTTTTATATACCTCATTAGAAAAATAACAATAAACAAGGAAAAAATATTTAAAAAATGTTATATATTTTATTAATGTAATAACCATTACACATACAGTTCATATTTAACATGTGATTGGATTCACTCTCAGACACTTATTTTAAATGACGTGTTCGTATCAGACACACGTATCGGACACCGACACTTATATAACACTCGTAGGACATGTATCGATGAAATGTCTAATTTAAAAATTATTTATTAGATTTTTGACAATTTTAACACGAGTTTAACACAATTTTAAAATAAAACAATATATTAATTTTATAAAAACTCAAACTTTTTGTAAATTTTTTATTATGATTATAAAAATAAAGAACAAATCATTTTGAACTAGCAATGAAAAACATCTTTCTGATAAAAAAAACTAAAATATATTTAGTACACATAAATCTTTATTGTCAATTTATATAATTTATTATTATATAATATATAGATCCGTGTCTTACATTTTATAAATTATACATATCTCCATATCTATGTCGTATCAGTATCTATGTTAGTGTCTGTCCATATATATATATATTAAAAATACCAACTAACATAATTTTAACTTAATTCTCTCACGTTTCTTTGTGTTAAAACTAATTTGAAAATATAAAATTATTTTCTTTTATAACTCTTATATTGAATAAAAAATTGTATTAAAACTATTAACTTACTTTTTTAAAATAAAAAATATAATTTGAAATATATATTTAGAAAAACTAATTTACAAATGAAGTTTTCAGATACTCTTCCAAACATCTCAAAACTAAATTCAACGAACTACCTCCATTAAAAAATAAAGTTAATTTATACGTAAGTTTGATACTTTTGTGTGGGACATGAAGTCATGCTTAGAAAATTATAATCGTGATTTTATCTCTTAATTTTTTATTAGGTGGTTTAAGTAACTCGAAGTTTCCCTGATGAACACTTGCCTTGACTATATATATGCGCATGGGACCTGCTTGTTTGGATTGTAACAAACGAAGTCTTAAGTAACCGTGTCTTACAATTTTAAAGAATAACTCAGAAATCACCCTCAAAACCCTCTGCTCCGTGTGAATTCTGCACCACTCATTAACTTTTTTGGACTCATTTTATTATATTTTTAAAATATATTGCTTTTGATATATTAAAATAGATTTTAATAATTATAAAATATTAAAATTGGTGTATTTTAATGTGAGATAATAACTTAGTGGAGAATCAAATTCCTCTTTTCGTAGCAACCCAAACACGCTCTACACGGGGAATGGTGAAAAAAATCTGACCAAACTTATCAATCACTTTCAATTTTGTAAATTCACGAGTAAAGAATATGTTTAGTGAGCCTATGAAAATAAGATTTTTTTCATCGATTTTTCTTCCATCTACCTAGTGAAAAAAAATAAATTATTAAATTATAATCAGAATCAACGTTTATTTAAAGAAATTTATAAAAAAATGTTTTCAAATAGTTAATTTCTATTAGATGCAGCAAGAAGCCAGTTTTAATATAAATAAGTGTATGGAATTTCAATTTTACAAAATAATTTATTATTTAAATTTTAGTTGATTTTTCTGAACCATCTTACGTAATATATGAAAACTTAATTGAAATTGGATAAAAAAAAATTTGAACAAAACCAGTGTCAATTGAAAATATCTACGATGATACTTGTCTTATATTTAAACCAATTAAGTCAATATCACTATGTCACGTCATGTTAAGTTTTTTTATTTTAATAGTAATAAAGTTAAGTGAAACAAACTTTTATCATTTTATATTTCTACTTAATTTTGTTTTAAATTAAAATATTTTTATTTGTAAGCAACCATATTTTATAGAAAACACACAATTTATTTTGTAATATTAATTTAAATAAAAAATACTATATTTTTATTCCTTCGACTTTTAATTTTTTATTATTTTAATAGATGGAATAAAATATGTAGAAAGATTAGATTAAAAATTAGTATCCTTAATTGCACCGATTCCTTGTGAACTAATTGCTTTCAAACTTGGTTACGACTTTGGGTGATTAAGTATTCACATTTTGTTGGTTTTCAAGGAAGTGGCTTTGATATTTAGCTAACTTTTGACAAAGCATTTGGTTATCCTAACCCTTTTTTTGTGTGTTCTTGGGCGGTTTATTCTTGTCCCTACAAATTTCGTGTTCCAACTATCTATAATCTTCCAAGAGGAATGAGTCACAAAATATCATTCAAAACCTCTTTCTCAATCAACCAATCTTGCTTTTTATCCCCGTTTTTTAAGTTTAGCTTTGAAACTCTTAATTTCTCCTCGTCTTTGTCTTATTCCACACCTCACTATTCCAGAATCAACTAATACCACTTGGAATACACTAAACCTATTCAATTTGGTGAAAAAAAATTGTATTCTTGTTCAGGAAACTTCAGACACGCACTCACCTCAATGAAAGACAAACACAGTTGTCGTATTTTAGTTTATTTTAATGCAAACAACTATTTTAAAGTTTAAAAAAATACAAGTTTTTGTTTTTGCAAGTATGACTAACTCTACAAAAATATCTATTACTTAAAATTTTTGGATATTTCCTACTGTTATTTTTTAGTCTTTATTATTAATCATACTTTGTTTAATATAAAAAAATTAATATAATTAAGGCAAATAAATAAATAAAAATTACACATATAATTTAGTTGCGAAGTATAATTATTATTTAATATATAAGATAATTATATATAGATTACTTTTATCTTTTTATTCAATGACCTACTTTTAAATTGTATTTTGATTTAAACTATTTATCCGTGAGTATATGCTCTTACTACCGTTTAAGTCTACAAAGTAAGAAATAAAAAATAATATTATTTTCAAAGATATAAATGGAATCTAAAAAATATTATTATGAAGTGTTGGGTCAATCAAAGATCTATTTTTCCCTCTCTTTTTTCTCTTTTATTTAATGGAGATTCTGAATGGAAATAGTTGGTTTTGGAATTGAGATTGGTTTTGGGTAACTATGCATGATTCATTCAGTGGTGAATGAGATTTCCATTAGTGGATGAAGGAATCTCATCCAAAAAAACATGATTAGGTTCAAACCTTATTTGCCCAACGAATTTGATAAATTCACCATGTGAATGAGAATCTGTACAATAAATCTCAACCTGAGATCAACAGGATAATTTCTTAATTAAATATACTCAGCAAATACCATCTGCTATAAATATCGTGTTTAAGTTTAAATTATGATTTTTTTTATGAGAATTAGTAAACTTTTCAATTCATGTTAATAATATTCTAGCTTATAAAAAACAATCCATATTAATATAATTTATAAACTTTTTTTATTAATATGTTTGTTTTTGTCTTAATTTTTATAATTTTTTATTTATTTATAAATAATAATTGCAAAACTCATATCGATTAAAGATAATAACAATTAACGAGAAAGACAAAAGCTAAAGCATATATTAAGAATAAAAATCAAAACTTAAAATCTTATTTGTATAGTGTAAAATTGATCAAGTTTGTTGTGAGATAAATTTTTTTTTGTTAGGATACACACAAGTAATATATAAGGAAAAAAATGATAAATTTATAGTTGAAAGTTTTAGATTAGAAGTAGTGTAATGATTTATAATGTGTTTGTTCATGATTTATTAGAAAAATATTTTAATAACATATTAAGTTGTAAGATTTAAACTTAGATTATATTAAATTTGTATTATACTTTCTTATTCAGAGAGTCCTCAAACACTATGTAATAGGATTAAAGCATCCTTAAAATGCCACACTTTATTTATTAAATTTTTTATTGATAAAAAAAAGTTTTAAATAACTCTAATAATATTTAAAAAGTTTAAATTTAACTCATACGAATGAATAATTCTAATATTATATTAAAATAATGGAAATCTAAGGTTGACTCAACTTCATATAATTAACTTAAAAAAATAAAATTGAAATTTTATCCACATATATACTATAATTTTATTTTATCTCTGGGAGATTTAAAATATGATTTATTAACATCGAACCTTTTTAATGTTTCTTACTTAAAAATGTATAAGAATTGTTAATTCATCTCTACCATAAATTTAAATTGAGATGATTCATTTGATGTGACATTTTTAATATGATTGATTAACATCAAATATTTTTAAAGTTTATCACTTAAAAAAGTGTCATATAAAAATTGTTATTTCTTCTCTATTATAAATTGAAATGATGAGTTTCAAATAATTGTGTTTTGTTATTATGCTAGTGAAGAAAATTGTTGAAATTGTTAATTTTAAATGTGAGTTGAAGTTTTAAATATGAGTTAAAGTCTGTCACGTGCTAAAAATATATAAAAATAATAATATTATAAGAAATAAAAAATATAGAACTTGTAGTATTAAGATTTTGAATTATGTGTATTAATCTGAAAACATAGTTGAGTTTTGATCCAATTAATCTACTTTCACACATCCACCACCCCTCAATCACGTTTCCAGCAAAAATATTCAACAAACAATTTCTTTCTGGTTCTTCCTTTCACGTGAAATAACTACCAAACGATAACAAAATAAACCCATGGACCAGTAGTAGACACAAATGAAAAAGACACACACACACACATATATATATATATATATATATATATATAATCAGAAAATGTTTTAAAATGATATTTTTTAATTAGACAAAATAGTTTTAAATAAAAATATAATTTTAATAATTTACCAAATAAATTTTAGTTAATTTTTTTTGTTAAATATAAACGTTTATTTAAGTTATAATTTTTAATTTTGAATCTTAAATTTTTATGCAAAAAAAAAACTTTATCTAAATAATAACTTACAAGTTTTAGATAAGTATTGGACAAACCGAACCAAGGAAATGCGGGATTTTCTCAATTCAATCACTTTTACAATTTTTTATTTAACTTTTTGTCCAAAAATTGACATTTCTATAGGAAATAAAATAGTTTTACATTTTAAATTGATATTGTGAATTAAATATATCTTTAGATTTAAATCATTCACAGGGTGCAAAATATTTCAAAGTTTTGGAATACCATTTTATTTTCAGTTTTTTTTTTTAAATAAGAAAATATCATAACACCTATTTAATATCTAGACAGTTTGAATATATTTTACAACAAAAAAAAGTTATCTTGACAGAGAAAAATCAAACAAAGAACAAAAGAACGTGGAAACTAATAATAAAAATCTGTCTACTTTTCCCCAGTGTGTGTGAATGAGAAAAAGGCTTTCAAAATAGTTGTTAGTTGTGCAGAGAAAAGTACAGGCCAACAAGGAAAGTGAATAAAAAAACTTAAAATTACTGAAATAGTTTATAGAGATATTTTTATGAATTATTTAAAAGTCAATATAATTTATTTGAATAAAAAATATATTTAATATTAATTTTTATTAAAAATTAGATAAGGATGAAAATTAATACATTAGTGATGATATATTAACAATCATGCACGATATTACAACTAAAAAAAAAATTGTATTTTTTTATCAATAATAAATATGAATAACTTTAGAAGTGATACAATCGTATACATAAAAGTAATCTTAAGTTTTCTCCATCAAAGAAAAAAAGGTTCCAAACTGACAATTATAGTGAACAAACACACCTAGATCCAAAAAAACCATATAAAAATAGACATGTGAAAAAAAATACAAGAAGATCATCTTCATACAAACTAATGATCAAGAAAAATACCTAGAATTTGACTTGACTTTAACAAAAACCAAACATTTAAATGAACCAAAACAAACATTTCTAAATCATCGACTTAAAAATATAATTTGATATTAAAAATAAAACAATTTTAAAATTATATTAATTAAATCATAATTATAAATTAGTGGATTTTAATTTACAGTAAAAGTATATATCTGGAACAGATCTAAAGCTTGAAACTTTTTTCCCGAACAAGTGGGCAAATGGTGAATAATTAGTTTTTTATTTATTATGAAGTACTATAAAAGATGAAGATTAATGAAAAGAAATAATGGAGTTTATAGTTAGAAGATGGTCGACAAGGCTTTACTTTTGTTGAATTTGACCATTGATAAAGAGGTTGGGTATGGTTTTGTGTGGTTGTGACGAAACTGGAATATTAATATAATTTGGGAGAACACTTTGATAAAGTGGATTCATTATTGATGATCTTTTGTGAGAAATATGTTCCTTGTTGAGGAATTATTTTGTACAAAAAATGGTCCCTTTGTTTTCCCCCAACCCACGCATCCAACACCAACACCAATAATATTTGCAGGCCATTAATCTTCCCTCTTTCTCTCTCTCTCCACGCACCACTTCCCATGTGCTGCCAAACTGCACATCACGCACAAGAAAAATAAGTTTTATTTTCAAACCTAACCTAGCCCAACGTAACCCAATCCATTCCAACATCCATGCTTATCTATTTAACACACAGACAAAAACTTCTATAATTCATCATTTTCATACCTCTTATTCTTTAAAACTCCATCTTTCAATAGTTTTAAGCTATGTCCACACTCATCAGATCCCAAAACCTAATTCACTTTGTTTTTTCCATAAAAGAAACAGAGTTAAAGCTCCCTTTTACACACACCACCCACTTACTCTGGCTAAATAGAATATACCTTAGCTTTAATTTTATCTCTACACTTTTTTTTATCAAATTTTACAACGTCTAATGTCATATATATTGAAAGAAGTTTCTTTTTTTATTATACTATTATTCCTCAATAATATTCATTAGTATGAGAGTTCAGATCAAAAGATAATATAAATACATATTTTTTTTTTTAAAAATTAAGATTTTTTAAAGACAAAATCATTATAGAACTCTTAATTTTAAAATAAACAATAAATCAGATGCATGTGGTGGTTAACCATGACGGAACTTGTTTCGGTACTTTCAATATAATCTCACATCATTCAGTAGTCAAAGTCAATGACAATTTATATACTTATTCTTCCTCCAATCCATCGAGATACCTTTTAAGGATAAAACCGTCACGAAACACCAATTTTCAAAGCGGACAAAATCTCGAATCGGTAATTGACTCTAAAAATGATATCTCTAAAACTTGAAGTCGGAAGAGAACTTCAACTTCAAAACTAGAATCTCTAGGACAACAAAATATTCCTAATCCTTGTATATTTTTAAGATTTTATGATAACTTTTTCTCCATGAATAATTTATAAGATTTTTATTTTAATAACATTTAATTTAAAAAAAATTAGGAAAAAAATATATATTTTGAGATAAAAATAGTTGTATAATTTTATACTCTAGAATCTATGGTAGATTTTTATGAGCTGGATATTACTTGTAACAAACAAATATTTCCTAATCCCAAGAATGTTACTATGTTACGTTACGTCACGTGGAGAAATAAGAGAGAGCCCCAACAAGTAAAGCATCTTTGGTGGATGAGAGCATTTGGATTTGTCTTGTTTAACTAAAGTTGGCAAGACATGTGAATATGCTGCTAAGTGCTCATTTAGTTTTACATTTTCATTTTTTTTATTCTTTAAAGCTTCCACCAATTTCTTCATAACTGTTTTAAGAAATAAATTAAAAATAATTTTACTTTATATATAAATTATTTTTTAATTTTTATAACTTTTTAAAGTTCTTAATTTTGGTATAGTTAACTTTAATTTTTGCACAATTAATTTTAATTAATTTATGTAGAAATTTATTTCATTTTTTCAGTGATTGTAAAGAAGTTTGTTGAAACAAATATTTGTTTTTCCGAATAAAAAGTCTTAAGTCTATTTTTTTAATATATCACATCAGGAGAATATTTATTAAATGTACTGATAATAGAGAATCTGTGATAATTTTAATAGATGTCATATTTGAATTATATTTTTTATCCATAAAATTAAAACAAAAACTTAACATGTTCATATCAATGTAATATTAGCTCAGAATATGAGTTGAAACTTGTAGTATAATTTTTGTTCAAAATATCTTCCAATATAAAAAAGTAAAAATTATATACCTATCATTGCTGTCTTTGAAATTAAACGGTTTGTCAAAGTGATGGTTAAAAATAACGAAAATGGCTATTAAATTTATAAATTATCAATCAATATTATAATAATAGTCCAAATCGATTCTAAAAATACAGAAATATAATTAAAAATAACGAGAATGGTTATTAAAATTATAAATACTTGTCCAAATCCATTCTAAAACTACAGAAATATAATTAATATGTCTGTTATTTTACCAATCACAACCTTTTCACGCAAAAAAATAATTGTATTTTTAATGGAGGTAAAATGTTCTGAATTTTTTTTTTACAAGAGGTTCTTGCATAATCAAAACAATGATTTTTTTTTTATTAACCCATAGGAGAGGAGAAAAGGTGATAATAATAATAAAAAAAATATCTATTTTAAATAAGGAAAAGACTAATTTTAAAAATATATGTAAAATCCCTGCCAAGAGGTGTTATTTGTTGGTGTGAGTTTGTTTGGGCATATGGGTGATCGGTATTTTTGTACAATGTCAATTTGTTGATGAAAGACTTACATTTCATCGTGATGTTGATTTTACAATAATTTCATATCCTCCTTGTTAAACTCATGTGGTTTTAAACGCTTATTTTGAGAGGTTCAAGACATGTGGTTTGGAAAGAATTTTATCCAATTTCTATGGTGGACATCAAATGTTTTTATCAAATATGAGTTGAAATAATTCGATGTAGATGAACGAGTTATTTAGGCAAGTTAACCTTTACTTGGAAGGATTGACGAACTGTGATGATTAAGATCGAGTGGTGATTATAGAGATAACAATATTTAAGTGAGTATACGGGATTGAGAAAGTAAAAATTAGATTAAGTTCTTACTACAGGTAAGATTAAGGTATATTTTCATGTTTTTGGCAAAATATTCAATAAGGTAGTTATCAAATATTGTAGTGATTAGTCTGTTATCAAATATTATATTCTTAATATTTTGATATTAATTAACAAAAAAAACAATATGTATACAGTTAACTAAAAAATTATAATCTCTAATTGTTTTGTTTTATTTATAGATGTTAGTTTCTTTTTTATTTTTCTAAATAAAAAAGTAGCTACAAATAACTAGTTTTAAATGTTATTACTAGAGATGCTAACATACATGTTATTGGCTTATTGTTTTTCTTGTTGGACAACAAGAGAAAAAATCTTTGATATAGGTGGGATGGGTTTCATGAATTAAACTTATAAATCATTAATTTTGTAAAATACTCAGTCACATATAAATCCTTTTGGTTTAAAGAAGTTACTTCTAGTTGAAGATCATAAATCCTAGACAGGTCACCCTGAGAGTATCTGGTTTTCAAATAATTTCATATGTCCAGGGCAACATCCATCAAAATGATGCTTTGCCGAATAGGAAGTGAGACAGAGTGTACTAACCATGAGACTACCATATTGTTGCATATGTTTGAGGTTGAGAAACTTGGATGATCTTTTTATGGGCAAGGATGCGTTTCAAGAATGAGTTCCACTTTGTTTTTAGCATTTAGTGTCGCCAAGATCGAACGGTTCCAAGAGTGATAGTTGGAAGCGTCCAACACCGGGGTTCTCGTTAGGATGAAGGCACAAATAGTTGTTCGTCGAATCGGCTTGAGACGGTGAAGCGGGGCATTCTTCTGCTGCAAAGAAGAACAAAAGAAAGGTTTCAAGAAAAAAAAGTAAAGCAAGAAGAGAAAAGAGAAAAGGGATTCAGAGTGTGCAACAGAGTTCTTCAATTGAAGAACTATGATACCATAATACGATCAACCAACATAGTGATAAGAACTCTAGGCAACATTTGTAAGGGTATGAGGGAGAAACAATCACCCAAGAAACCAATCAGTAGATGAGAAACCCTAAACAATATGATAGGGAAAGAACAAAGAGAAAAGTAGAAGAGATGTGTGAACTGTAAAATAATGGCACACATGAATATTATTGGATTCGTAAAGTGTATATATTGTACATGTCAAACGAAAAAAACAGAAAATCTAAACTAGAGAAAAAAAAAAAGGCTCAATTAGACGACTCAATGTAAAATATACATGGATTTTATCACTCCATGGAGCTTTCAAGAGTACGATCAAGTGACCATCTCGAAGTTTAACCGACTTCAACTAACTGTTTTAGTTGGGAGACATCACTCTTAGCTAGAATATATTGATATCACAATGTTTTATATATTTTGTAACTTCCCAGATTTCTTTTTGTTTTTTACCTTTTTAATTTTGCTTTCATTAGAAGTATTATCGACACAGTTACATGGGATTGCAAGTTCAAATGAGTTTTTGATTAATATAGAAAAAGCTGTATGAAAATAGTAAAAGATTGATTACCTTTTATCTTATTTTATATGGACTGTATTGGATCTCCTAACCATATGAATGCCTAAAATAAACAAAAATCCTGATATCTTTTAATCATAATTTATGAATTATTTACTGTATGTCATAATTATTAATTATATAATTAAGCTCTAATATTGATTAATAGGTGGTAATGCGAAAACAAGAATATCTAACACTTGGCAGTACAAAGAGTTATCAATATTGTTTTTTCTTTAAATTACATTTTCCTAATTTCAGATTATATTTGAAAATAAAATATCAACTACAAACAAAATATTTTAAAAAATATAAATCAAATTCTGTATAGAAAGAAAGAAATGCTTACCCAATACAAAAAAAAATGAATAAAAATAAAGTAAAAAACATTACAGAAAATCGTTAGCAGTTGGCATCTTGTAAAAAATAATTAAAGAATTATATTTGTAGTTCTACAATCTGACATTACTTTTTTCCTCATTTACCCTTTCTAAGGCGATTTCAACAAAGACTTGCAGTTCTTTCGAGACCAATAGAGAGTAAATTTGGGTTTGGGTTTTGTAGGGAACGAATATAGATTATTTTTTCAATTTGGGTTTGATAAAAAATCTTTGGCCCACAAAATTAGGTATAGACAATTCCTATTGATTAAAATCATGCTCACTTTTAGCTGGTTACTTTCATTCATGTTTTTATCATTAAACACATGCGAGCTAATAATCTATATATTAATTATATCACATATGTAACTCATTAATTAATTAATTAATAAGAATAATCTGGTCTAATTAAATTTTTATTTCTTTAATACGGTTAGGGCATAACTATTGTTTCCGTAATTTTAATAGATTGATTTCAATTTATAAATTTTGGTTAATACGATGTTATCCACAACGTCATTTTGGCTATGTAGCATAGACACTGATACGGACACTGATACGACACAGATATAGATACAGAGATACATAAAATCTCTAAAATGTAGGTTACGAGGACACAAATCTACGTATTATATAAATTGACAATAAAGATTTATGTGTACAAGTATGTTCCAAATTATTTTTTGGAGCGGAAAGAAGTTTTTTATGACTGGTTCACAATGATTTGTTTCTTAGTTTTAAAATCATAATAACAATTTATACAATAAAATTTGAATTTTGAGAAAATTAATATATTTTTCCTTTATAAAATTGTGTTATAACTATACTAGAATTGTGAGAAATCTAACAAATACTTTTTGAATTGAACACTTTACGGATACATGTCCTACAAGTGTCATACGATTATCGGTGTCCGACACGAATATCAGACACCGACACGTCATTTAAGAGGAGTGTCCGAACTTCATATATGCTATCTTCATTTTAGAATGTTCATAATTATAATAATCTGACTAAATTATATTGACTTTCTTATATTTTCTCAAAATATATTTACACTTTTTTTTCATCTTGATAATAATTTTATTTATCAATGAATATAGTATTTTTAAAATTTAATGGGTATACATATAGTATAAAAATATAATCAGATGTGTTTAAAACAAATGGAAAGTTCAAATGAAATTTTTAAAAATTAGAATGTTAATATAATTGAAGAAAATATCGCAGGTGCTATGGAAACTTAATATAATAATTATTATATGTACTCTGATTTAGAGTAATTTTGTTTTTTAGTTTTGTTACCGATAAAATTATTGTTTTTGGGTTTTGTATTTTTCCCTTTTTGTAGCTTTATATTTTTATTTTGGGCCTCATTTGCTTCGGCCCACTCATTTTTTGTGTTTGCTTTCGCTCCATCTTTATTTTATATTGTACGTGTCAGAAGACTGATAGATATTTAGTATTATTGATTGTTTTTTTTTTCTCGTGTTCTGTATCTTTTTTATGTTTATCACTTTTAGCATTATTTTTTTTTAATTTTTAGGGTTTATTTTACAGATAATTAATTATGAATATAAATCTCACGAACGCAACTAACACTCGTTAAAATGGAACATAAATATTGTACAAATTTAATCTTTTTAGAAATCTCAAATCTTTTAAAAGTGGACACTAATGATAATTTTTATATACAATTCTATCTTAATCTACTTATTGATTTTAAAGATAAAATTTTCGTAGAGCCAAAGACTTCAAAGTAAACAATATTTGTAAAGATAACCCAAAAATTAAATAATTCAATTTTAATTTATATACTACAAATAAAACATCGAAAGTAAAACTCATTGAAAGAATAAATGAATTTAAGCATAGTAAATGAATAATTAAGTAAGTATTATTTTTTTAATATTTTAAACAGTACAATGAATTTTTTTTAATAGTTTAGTCTTTTAAATTTGTACTAAAAAATAATTTGAATTTTTAATAAAAATAGTTTGTTCCTTTTGTAGTTTAAATTAATTATTGTTATTTAGCTTAATTTAGTTTTATGTACACCCTGTCGTTAATGACCGTTCCTCGTACTTCTGTTGCTGCTTTTGGGCCCCCAAACCGTGAAGAAATAATTTATTAGACTTAAATAACTAAAAATGTTTTCTAAAAAAAAAGAATAAATAAATAATATATATATTTTGGTGAGAGGATTAGAAAATGTAGCGTGTAATTCAAAATTCAAACAAAAATAAACTAATTCAAATATATATATATATATAGACAAAAAGATGTATTACTTCACTTCGCAATGTTTCTTCATACGTGGAAATTGTTATTCCTTATTCTGTGTTGGCTCTTTTATGTAAAACACATTTTATCACTCCATTGATTAAGAATAACAATTTACATGAAGTTGCGGCTATTTATTCAAATTAAAATAACGTTAGTTTTAAAATAAGTTATTTTCAAATTAAAAGGCTTAAAAAATAAATTTTAAATTTGTAGGCTAAAACGGTATTTTTAAATTTGAAAGACCGAAAAAGTTACTTTTTATGTTGAATGGACTTACAATATAATTTTAAGTTACAGAAATTAAAAAATAATTTTCAAATTTTGAATGGTTAAAATAAAATTTAGCTCAGTTCAAATTTTGAGAAGTAAAAGAATATATATTTCTATAATTAGTTGGTTTATGCATAAATTAATTTAAATAAATTTCTATAACTTTGAATTTTAACTTATATATCTAATTTTATCTTATAAAATAAAAACGTAAATAATCATTTTGGGTTGTAAATGTAGAAAACACTCTCAATTCAATTGTTGAAAAATTAAAGATTCTGAGTTAGTGTTTAGTTGGGTAAAGTATTTAAATTAAATTAATCAATAATATTTTATTTTCAACTAGTTGTGTAGAGTTTAATGATAAAATAGTTTATATTTTTATTTAATTAATTTTAAAAATTACATTTTAATAACCAAATATTCATGCAAAACTTATAAAAAAAGTTGCAATTGCATGACTTTTTACCTATTAAAGAATTAAATTAAATTAAATATTTGTCTTTTAATAACTAAATTAAGAACTCTCTGCTTGTCTAGGAACTAAAATTTATTTTATTACTCTTTTTCCTACAACAAAAATTATGAAAAATTAGTCCAATTAAGTATTTATGGCATAAAAGAAAATCTCATGTTGAGTAAAAAATCATAGAAAAAAAACATTGAGAAAGTGATAAGAACAACAAATTTCTCAGGGGGGTTTTGGAGAGACGTTTAGATCCAAACTCAAGTTCTCTTCCACCTTACCATCTTTCTCATTCCTCTTTGCCTCCTTCACTTCCTGCATGATATCTTTCTCCAACGCTGCCACGTCATTGCCGTAGCTCTTGAAGTACTTCAGTGCAGTGTTTATGCGGTGGATAATGGCGTAGAACTCCTCCACCTCCTCGTCGGTCACCGCCGTGGAATCCTCCTCGCGCGGCTTCTTCTGGCTGGGGGAAACGCCGTCGTCTTGGTCTCGCTTTCTCTTGTCCTTCGCGTCAGACATGTTCTTTTGATTGTGATTGGTGAAGATGGGCCGGTGGGCCTTTTAAAGAATATCAAGCGACACTGTTATGGTAATTACAGTCACTCGTGCCTTTTTTCCATCCAATAGATGGGCGACACGTTGTTCAGGATATGCTTTCTATTGGTCGGTTCTAATTTTTTCTATTTTTTAACTCAATTTCTTTTTATATTCTGATTCGTCTACTCTCTTAAATTAAAATCTTGTCTTTTATAAAAAAAAAATAAGTTTTTGACTTAAATTCAGTTTTAATCATAATTTTAGTGACTATTATCGTCATTTAGTCAAATTGGTTTTTATCGTATATTACATTACAGCGCAAACATGATTTTTTTTCCCAATCAAACAATACATGCACATTAAGAAAGACAATTTATTACTATAAAGTCAAAATAAATAAATTGTTTTCATATCTATCATAAGTAAAATAAAACCCATAAACCAAAAATTCCATAATTCAATATCACAAAGTGAATTACTAATTATAATTAAAAACAACTAAAATGTAAGCAGAAGTAGTTAAAAATTGC
Organism: Phaseolus vulgaris; assembly: GCF_051622355.1. NCBI lineage: Eukaryota > Viridiplantae > Streptophyta > Magnoliopsida > Fabales > Fabaceae > Phaseolus > Phaseolus vulgaris. Next base: position 2,382,404 of record NC_143504.1, read on the forward strand.
TTAAGTGTGAAAAAAATACTAAGTTTTGTCTATAGACAAAAAGAGAGATAGTAATGAAGCGTTTTTTTTACTTCTAGGCTTCTTTTTAAGACAAAAGTTATGTACCTATTTTATGGATATAGTAGAATTCTTAATATTTTATTAGAACGAACCAATTTTTTATTCATACAGAAAGCAACAATAAAAGAACATATTTTAAAAAAAATGACGTAATGAGCGTGTGAAAAGTTTAAATAACTAGTCTTTGAAATTTAGGGAGAGTCTTCAACATGGTTGCTTGATTTCATATTCTCTCTATTCCAAAATAACTGATGTTCTCACTGTATAATGAAGTTTTTTTTCTTCTAATATACCCTCAAATAAATTGTTTTCTCTTTCTTATTCATAACAATGTATTTATAAAAAAAATAACTAATTTAGTAAAATTGTTTTAAAAAGTAGTATATTTATTATTGCTCCTCATATATCTGTAATCACAGTAATTTTTTACCACAAATATTATGAGAATTAGATTTCAACCTTAAATAACTAATTATGAGTATGTCTAAGGAGAGTTATTTACATGCATTTCAATATGGATCTCATAGGTTCCTTAAAATTAAAACCATTTTCAGTACTCAGTTTTATCTATGCTAATCATCTCGCATTGCGAACTTCGTCTTTACACCAAAGTAAAAACGAGTAATGCAAAGTGGGGCCACAATCATGAGACAGATAATAAGCAACGATGTGGGGACCAATGGATGGCCTAATCCACCAAAGTCACGCGTAATGGATCCTATGACTCTCTCACTCACAACTCAACAAGCATAAATTAATGCCATCATCTATCTTCAGCTTCCAAAGACCACACTCTGTACTCAGCTATGCTTTCTTCTCATACTCTCCCACCTCTTCTCTCTCTCTCTTTCCTTCTTCTTACTTGCTTTCTGTATGTAGTTGCAGAAGAACCAAACCTTTCTAACAAAATTGGCCAAGGCTACCGTCTCATATCCATTAAAAATGCCCCTGATGGTACCCTTGTTGGCCTCCTCCAAGTTAAGCAGAAGAACAATATCTATGGCCCTGACATTCCCCTTTTACGATTACATGTGAAGTAAGTGATACTCCGTATCGTTATGCATTCACATTTTCTTCATGAAGCCATAAAAAGTGGATGTGTTTAGTCCCACATTTACTAGGAAAGGTCCCGAGAAAAGATATATAATACGTGACTCGTAGACGTACGAAATTTGACAGATTTAGTGTAGGAAATTCTTCTCCTCTGTCTTGTTAAACCCCTGAGTAGTGTTTAAACTCATTCTGAACCTTTACTTTGTTCTTTGTTATGCAGGCAAGAGACTGAGAACCGTTTGAGGGTACACATCACTGACGCAGAGAAACAAAGGTGGGAGGTTCCTTACAACCTTTTGCCGAGGGAGCAACCACTGAGTGTGAAACAAAACACTGAGTGGTCGTGGTCGTGGTCGAGGAAGAAGAACAACCTAATATCACTGTCAAATAGCTCTGAGCTTGTATTCAGCTACACTTCAGACCCGTTTAGTTTTGCAGTGAAAAGAAAGTCTAATGGGGATACTCTTTTTGACTCCAGTTCCAATGAGTTTAACACATTGGTCTTCAAGGACCAGTACTTGGAAATTTCTACCAAATTGCCCAAAGATGTTTCTCTGTACGGTTTGGGGGAGAACACACAGCCACATGGGATGAAGCTGTACCCAAGTGACCCTTACACTTTGTATACCACTAATGTCTCAGCCATTAATCTCAACACTGATTTATACAGCGCACACCCTGTGTACATGGATCTCAGAAATGAAGGTGACGAGCCTTATGCACATGGAGTTCTGTTGTTAAATAGCAATGCAATGGATGTGTTCTACAGAGGAACCTCTTTGACCTACAAGGTTATTGGAGGAGTGTTTGATTTTTACTTCTTTGCTGGACCCACGCCTCTGAATGTTGTGGATCAGTACACTTCCTTGATTGGTAGACCAGCTCCAATGCCTTACTGGGCCTTTGGTATGAGTCTCTTTTCTCTTTCTCTTACAGTCTTATAATATTATTGCATGTTCTATATTTAGTGTGCATTGCATTAGTCTTGAGTGCCATAAACCACTCCCCGTTTGTGAAGACAGAGGAATGTGGAGACGATAAGACTTTGAGAAAATAGTTTTTGCCTTTGGATAAGGGGAAATAGAGAAACTAATGTTTTACCATATCTCTGACATTCAATGACAGGGATGTTTTGTCCGCAAAATTATTTTGATTTCTGAATATATATCCATATGGTTTCTATACTGGTAAACTTTTTCGTCTTATTTTTATTCTCATTACCCCTTTTAGGTCCACACGAAAAGATATGGACATGTATAAAATTGAAACTTAACCATATTACATAAAATAAAAGTGAAATCCTTACTAAAATCAGAGGAAATTTTGACAAAATCTTATGCCAATGAATCAAAGGTTCCACGTTTTATTCATGTTATTTTTTGTACAGAACATTCCTTCCTAGTTAACAAAATAATAAAACCTTATCCATGATACTGTACAGTTTAGTGAAGTGAAAATAAAATAATACTTAGACGTAAACTTTGTCGAGGAATTTGGTTTTTATGATATGCATGTATTGTGTAAGCAATCTGTTGGTCTTTTCAAGAATCCTTTCTGCAAACTTATTATTACCTATCATTCTGTCCTCCTTTTTGTTTTTCTTTTTCTGAGGCGGAAACTTATTCGTATTTGTGAGAAATTGCTATCATGTCTTGTAAACAAGATTAGCCTTCACTCATGGGAAATATATTGGTAGGGTAATTTAATATAAACCAATTCTTTTCAGTCTTTTTTTCATTTTACTTGGGTTGGCATCATTGATCATTACGCTTTGCTTCCAGATCTAGCTTAATGATGTTTTTCTTCCAGAACTATCATTTGTATTAAGATAATTTGATTCTGAAAGGTATTTCACCAACATGCTAACTTGTTTTATTTGGTATATATTATCATAGGATTCCACCAATGCAGATGGGGCTATCATAATCTATCTGTAGTAGAAGATGTGGTCGACAACTACAAGAAGGCTAAAATCCCACTCGATGTGATATGGAATGATGATGATCACATGGATGGCCACAAGGACTTCACACTCAATCCAACTAACTACCCTCATTCCAAGCTTTTAGACTTCCTCGACAAAATACACAGCATTGGCATGAAATACATTGTGATCATTGATCCAGGAATTGCTGTTAACTCCAGTTATGGTGTGTATCAAAGGGGTATGGCTAATGATGTTTTTATCAAGTATGAAGGTGAACCCTTTTTGGCTCAAGTTTGGCCAGGAGCAGTAAATTTTCCTGATTTTCTCAATCCAAAAACAGTTTCATGGTGGGTTGATGAGATCCGTCGCTTCCATGAACTAGTCCCTATTGATGGTCTATGGATTGACATGAATGAAGCTTCAAATTTCTGTTCGGGAAAGTGCAGAATTCCTGAGGGAAAAGTGTGCCCAAGTGGAACAGGACCTGGTTGGATTTGTTGCTTAGATTGCAAAAACATCACAAGCACAAGGTGGGATGAACCTCCCTACAAAATTAACGCTTCAGGAGTACAGGCTCCTATAGGCTTCAAAACTATAGCCACTAGTGCAGTTCACTATAACGGTGTTTTGGAGTATGATGCTCACAGCATCTATGGTTTCTCTCAATCAATTGCAACTCACAAGGCTCTTCAGGGGCTTCAAGGAAAAAGGCCTTTCATATTGTCCCGCTCCACTTATGTGGGTTCAGGCAAATATGTTGCTCATTGGACTGGTGACAATAAGGGCACATGGGAGGACTTAAGGTACTCAATATCCACAATGCTCAATTTTGGAATATTTGGGGTGCCAATGGTTGGTTCAGACATATGTGGTTTCTATCCAGCTCCCACAGAAGAGCTTTGCAATCGATGGATTGAAGTTGGTGCCTTCTACCCTTTCTCAAGAGACCATGCAAACTTCTACTCCCCAAGACAGGAGCTTTACCAATGGGAATCAGTAGCTGAATCTGCTAGAAATGCTTTAGGTATGAGGTATAAGCTCCTCCCTTATCTATACACATTGAACTATGAGGCACATAATAGTGGAGCACCAATTGCAAGGCCTCTTTTCTTCTCATTTCCAAGTTACACTGAATGTTATGACCTCAACACGCAGTTCTTACTAGGGAGCAGTCTAATGGTTTCTCCTGTGGTAGAGCAAGGAAAAACACAAGTTAAAGCCCTTTTCCCTCCTGGAACGTGGTACAGTTTGTTTGATTTGACACAGACAATTGTATCAAAAGATGGGAACTATGTTACCCTTGATGCACCTCTGCATGTGGTCAATGTGCATTTGTATCAGAATACCATTCTTCCAATGCAACAGGGTGGAATGGTATCTAAGGATGCTAGAATGACACCCTTCAGCCTCATTGTGACCTTCCCGGCTGGTGCAACTGATGGAGTAGCCAAAGGGAAGCTTTTCCTTGACGATGATGAGCTTCCAGAAATGAAACTTGGAAGTGGCTTTTCAACCTACATTGATTTCCATGCAACTGTCAAAGAAGGAAACGTGAAAGTTTGGTCAGAAGTTCAAGAGGGCAAGTTTGCTCTAGATAAAGGTTGGGTTATTGACACAATAAAAGTGTTGGGATTAAGCAGAAATGGAACACTAACTGAAATTGAGATTGATGGAGAAAAACAGATGAACATCTTAAGTGTGGAAGTTAGTACAAGTCAACATAATTACTTATTTGGACATGGAGATGGAGATAAGATATTGATGGTAGGATTGAAGAGATTGAATATTCCTCTAGGTAAAAATTTTGCTGTCACCTGGAAGATGGGATCATAAGTTGAGATTGTTTCATCTCAATGAACACTTTTTATCTTTCTGTCAATTATCTTTTCTGTAAGTGTTATTAGTTTTGTTGGAAGAAGAGATGTGGAAGTATTAAGCTCTTCCTTCTCTATTTATATTCTAGTATATCATGCTGAGGGTCTTCTAAACACTATAGAATTTAAATTAGGTTCAAACTAAGTAGAAACTTAATTATTATATATATAATATCTTAATTTTACTGATGAAGTGTGAAAAAAATATAATTATACATGACGATATAATATAGAATATTAAATAGTTAAATTAACAATTAGTATGTGTTGGAAAAGAAAAGTCGTTACAAAAGTTTAGTTTTGCGTAGATGGAAAATCCAATATGATTTATATCTAAATTAAAATTTCTTTAAATAAATTTCATTTTCATTTTTAAAACGAGATCAAAACTTTAAAAGTTAGAACCAAAATATAAAAGTATTACAGAAATGGGTTAGCATAATTACTCATAAAAGACATGACTTGATACCACACAAATTTAACGAGCAAAGATTGAAGAAAGATGTGCAATAAAAATAAAAACACATTAGTTCAATATGAGTCCAAAACTCCCAATTGGGTCAATTGCAAATATGACACCTCTGTCGGCGGAAACACAAGTCTTTTTTTTCTTTTAATTAGATGTTTGTTCACCTAATAGACGACCAAAAGCCCAAATTACTTTTCAACGTTGTTACTTTCAACAACAAAAACAAAACTCTAGCCAAAATCCAAATTTTGTGATACACCATGTGTTGTTGAATCGTTTGTATAAATGACAATTTTAATAAAGTACCAAATTCTTATAATTTTTAAAATATAAAGTTCAATTATGTTTTTTCCTGTATAAATAAATTATGATTTCTCTCATAATCCTTCACTAATACATTATGTACATAGATACCGAAAGGACACAGATACATATACGAAAGGGAATGCAATTTTATATATTATATAATTATAAATTATATAAATTAATTGACAATAAAAATTTATATGCATAAATATATTTCAGTTTTTTTAGCAGAAAAAATGCTTCTCACGACTTATTCTAATGGATTTATTCCTTGTTTTATAATCATATTAAAATTTTATATAATAAATTTGAGTATTTATTTTTTATAAAATTGTGTTGAAACCGTACTAGAATTGTCAGAAATCCAACAAATGTATGTTTTTTTTAATTAGATACTTCACCTATATGTATCTTATGACTATCCTACAAATGTCGATGTGTGACACGTGTATCTAACATGAACACACTATTTAAGAGACGTGTCTGAACTTCATAGCCAATAGACATCCCTTAAACACATTTTTCTAATTTAGAGTTGGGAAATTATCTATTTTTTGTTGAATTATTTTGTTTGAATGAGTGCAGCGATTATTTAAAGTAGTTATAATGATTAATGGAAGAATAAGCAAAGTGCACTCCAATGTAGTGGACATGAATAAACTAAAATATTAGACAAGAAAATCGTTTAGACAGCTTCCTAATTACGTTAATAACCGAAAGCTTAATCTTGAAACGATGGCTCTTAAAGTATTAGACGGGACAATCATTTAGAGAACTTCGTAATCACGTTAATCACTGAAAGCTTGTTCTTAAACAATGGCTCTGTTTCACATAAAAAATACTAATTCAAAAGTTGATTGATAGTTAAAAAGTTAATTGGAAGTTGGAAAACTTATTGGGAGGTGAAAAGTTCGGAATTCAAAACAAAAGTATTCTCTCAAAATAAGTAACGCCTCTATATTAAAAAGTCATTTTGAAGTGACGTTTTATATTTTCACTGAAAATTAAGTATTTTATTTATTATATATTAAAAAATAATTAATGCAATTAAATTAATCCTAAGGTAGTGCGTAACGATAAAAGTAATTTAGTAAATTTGTTCAAATCATTAAATTAATATTTATTATTTTCTTAGTTTTTTAAAAAAATTAAAATTTTATTCATTCTTGTTTTGAAAAAGAGAAAGTAGTAATATCAATTAAAAAAAATTGGTTGATTAAGATAATACACAGCTTTTGACAAAATAATTAATTGTAGAATTAATTATTTTTTTGTAGTTCTAAGTGTGAAAAATTAATTTCATCCTCTAAATTTTAAAAATTCAATATGTTTTTCAAAAAATTTTAGAAAAAGTTTAATTTTATTCTATTTTTTTAAGATACAATGATGCCAACTTTTTTAAAATAATTAAATGGAATAAGAACATAGAAATTGTCAAGGAAAAATTTTAAAAATTACATTAAATCGTTTTAAAAATATCTGAAATTATATTAATTTTCTTCAAAATTCTAAATTTTTTATCATAATATAAATACATATAAAATATAAAAGAAAAAAGAAAAAAATAATTTTTTTGAATATAAATCATATCAGTAAGCTTATTTTAAAGTATGGAATTTGCATACCATATATATAGGTAGTGTATTCCAATTAAATTTGGAGTTTTACTTTCTTAAATTATATTTTACTAAGTGAATTACATGTTATTAAGATGAAATCTTCTTTTCATGTTTAATAAAAAATCGAATAAATTTGCTTTCTGTTGGACTTTTTCAACTTGTTAGACTTTGAATATTATATGTAAGGCGTGTAACTTATAATATTTTAATAACAAATTTTAGTGAATATGAAATAAAGTGTTAGACATTTATTATTTATTATTCTAAGATTTTTAGGTTTTTAAAATATCTGTTTTTTTATAAAAAAAATCAATAAAATATGGTTATGACTGTAGATATTTTGTGAAAGGTTTTGAAAATTAGAAGAAATATAAAATACTTTCAACTAATTTAAATTTAGTTTTGATAAATATATATATATATATATATATATATATATATAATCTATCCATTACAAAAATATTTTAAAAAATATCTATTTAAATTCATCCATTTAACTTTATGGATGATAAACCATTCATTCATTATTCTTAAAAATAATAAATTATTCTATCAATGCTTACATATTAAAATTAGTCCAAGTAATTTTTTATAACTAAATCTTTCTTAGATTTTCTCATTTAAAAAGTTTTCAAGAATATATCTATATGTAAATCTATCTATAAATTATTATTATTTTAAAAAATATATTTATAAAAATAATTAAAATAATATTATTTTATCCATTTGTGAAAAAGTTGACAAGTTAACTTATTTGGTAAAAAGTAATTAAGTTTAAACTAAAAAAATCAATTTATAAATGCAAATTTGTATAAAATATGTATTTATTTTAATTCTTATAGAAATAAAATTTATTTTTGTAGATTAAAAAATATTTTTTACTAAGCATAGTTTAAAATTTCAATTAGATACTTTGGTCACGAAACTTGTTGGAAGACTGAAAGTTTTTCTGAAACAGATAACATCTAAAAAAATTTGAATATTTAAAATATATTTATTTTATATAAAAGTAACTAATTATATATAGAGTTATACCAATATAGTTTTTACCGACTATTACATAAATAATATTTTTATTTCATTGCGATTCCTTCCTCAAATATCAGTGTTACACGATGATATAGTAGTTACTTTCTTGTGGATTCAATAACGTGATTGAATATTGTTGATTTGAGATACTTTTTGGTGGCTATAAAGCATTACAAATTTGTTTATTTATGTGTGAATAACTGACTTTTTAAAATACACATTTTTGTTCTTTTAATTAAAGTCGTATCTAACTACTTTATACTGCCAACAATTTTTTAATACCACAGAATGGTATAAAAGCTCTTGAACGTACGGTATTCCATAACGTAAATCTCGTATCGAATTAGTTAACTACATGGTAAATCATAAATGTGAAAGACATAGATAAAATAACAATAGGAGATAAAATAATTTAAAAAAGTAAGAAAATTGAAAAAATAAGAATAATTAATAGAATTAAGGATGAATTATCTTTGTTGGAGTAGTTGCGAGTGTAGTGTATAGATAGTGTAGAGTGTAGGTTGTACGTAGTAGGTATGTAGAGTGTAGAAAGAGAGGGTTGGGTGGAAAGAAAACAGTGACGTTAGGATTGGCATATTAAATATTGAAGGCCACGTCAGCAGAAGTGTGTGAGTATTTAGCTTGGGCAAAAGGGAGCGGCAGCAGCACTTTCCACGCACCCACCTAAGAAGGACACTTGTCCCATCACTCACCACGTGTCCCACGTCTTTGGGACATTTTGGCGCCAAACATGTCCGTGGGTTCCACGTAGGCACTATTGGCGGGAAATGGAAGCAACCACTTCTTTCTCACTTCCTCACTCACTCACTCACTCATTCATTCCGTATCCCACATGCTCTCACTTCCTTCTTTTTCCCCACCCCACACTCAGTGGTCAAACACCATCATCATCATCATCCATGCATGCATCGCATCATGTGCATAGACCACCATGGCATGCGTCACGTGAAGAGAAAAATATCTTACTGAGAATAAGGGACACCCAATTATGCACCACACACTCTTCATCTGCACACACGCTCGCATCACGTGATCTTCTAATACTCCTCGTGTTAATACCACTAAATACTGCTCAGACATTAACCAACATGATCCACACCAACTTATTTATTCACAACACTAATGAATAAGACACTATCTCTGCACGTTCTTTTTTTTTTTTCTTTTCAGTTTACACTAACTGACCATTTTCTTCTATTCTTTCTAACTTCTAATCAAATCATTTAATTAGTATTTAAACCTTCTTCTTAAAGCATTCCCCAACAAAAACTGAAAAGCAAGTTCCCCACACCGATTATTAACAAATAGTGAGGACGTGTTTGGCATTTTATATAAAAAAGGATGCAGGAAAGTGGTAACGCCTTATATTCTTCTATTAATTCCGTCAGATCCAGTCATGTGTTAGCTAGATTCCACGTTGGCACAAGCCCGTTTGGCGTTGCTCAAGTAAAACACTGAATTCAAATAACATAGTTCTCTCTTCAATACAAGATATTATAAACTAAAACCACTTCTAGAAGTTAATCGCAGTTATATCAAATCAAATCACACAAGAAAAAAAAAATACAAACATAAGATTTTTAACAAGAAAGAGATAAAATCAACTTATTAAAAAAAAAATATAGGTCACGCAAGTATTTCTTAAGGTGTTCCTTAGTTTTAAGAGGTAATGTTAAGTAAAATAAATTTACTTAAGCGATATTATTTTAGGTTCAGTTTGGATCCGAGTGAATACTATTCACTCGGATTGAAAGGCAATGATTTATAAAAAAAAGTTGCGTTTGTTTCAATTCAATACCAAAGAAAGAAAAGCGCTGATTTGCGGATATGAAGAAAATGGTTGCCCGCAAATATGCGCAGCAGTGAATTCTGAAAAGGTTAGGTAATATAATAATAATAAACTAATATATTTATAATAATTTAAATGTATTTATAAATAATATTAAAAGAAAATAAATTAATAATATAAATATAAAAATTAAAAAATAATAATAATATACGTAAAATTTAAAATATTAATAATATATAAAAAAGTAATAAAATTATAAATAGTAATAGTAATTGAAATAAAATTTAAAATAATAAAAATAATTACAAACAATAATAATAAAAATAAATATAAATTATAAATCTAATAAGAATTAAAATAAATCTATTAAATAATAATATTAACAATAATATTTTTTTTTATTTATAAAAATAATTTTTATATGTATCTATGATAAAAATAAAAATATTAAATATATTTAAGCAATAAAAATATTTAATAATATTATTAATAAAAATAAATACTAATAATTAATAATTAATAATAATAAAATTATTTATAATAAATAAAAATAAATATACAAATTTTAGTTACTACAAATTATTTTTCATTTTTAAAGATTAAGATAAAATTATAAATTTATATTATAATATTTTAAAAAATTAAAAATTTCTTCACACACATCACATCACTCACTAACTTTAATAAACTTTCTCTACAAATCATTTCTCTATATACCTTAATCTAAACAACCTAACTTTCATCACACTTTCCACTCAAATCACTTCAAATTCACTCCCTCAAATCCTCACCTTTCTTCTCCCTAATCCAAACACGCCCTTAATGATGGTGGTAATGGCGCCATAGTTACCATATGAGAGTATGTACTTGTATTATGTGCATGTATAGTAATAATATACACATGTGTTATGTTTAGTTAAACATTCACATGTACAATATATTTTCTAGAGTATATTGTAAATAATATTTGTATGGTTATGTTGTTATTGATGGGTGTGGCTCTTTGTATCTTATATTTTATGGGTATAATAATATAAATACGATTTTTTATAGTGAAATGTTGAAGTTTGTATTCTTTTATAACATATGTAAAAAAAATATTATAAGATTGTTATTTATCAGTAATATTTTTAATGAACCATGCATATTAGAATATGCTTAATAATAATATTCTGTGAATTATAAAATTTTAGTACCGATGCTATTATATAATTATAATATTTTAAAATTATAATTACAATGTTTAGATGAATCTAAAAAATAAGTAATTATATTATTGGGTAATAAAATTTTATACACACATTTATCCCCATCCAGATCAAACCTTGTATACATGTATACGACAAGTATATATATATATATATATATATATATATATATATAGATATATATATATATATAGATATATATATATATACATATAGATATATATATATATATACATATAGATATATATATATATATACATATAGATATATATATATATATACATATAGATATATATATATATATACATATAGATATATATATATATATACATATAGATATATATATATATATACATATAGATATATATAGGTAGATCCATAACCCACAAATGACATCTAACCCACAAATGACATCTATCATGTATATAACATGTAATGTATCTTAACGTACAATATACATCTACTTAGTATATAATTCAATATTTCCTCTTATACACCATATTATTAAAATAATGTGTATAAAAGTGTTAAGCAACATCATCATCTCATCATATCATCACCTAAGTAACATTATCATCACACACTAGGTAATAATTATTTTATTTGACTGACACATCAACTACTTGAGCGAAATATAAACCAAGAACAACAACTTCTCTCCTTACTCCCGCGACCACCTTGTCACTTGATCCTTACAACCAACTTTTGAGTGAAATCCACTTGTTAGTAACAAATCCTAAAAATTGCAAAGAGCTCTTCAACATTTTCTTCTCGCTTTAGTTGTCTTTATTGCTTGAGCAAGATCAACGTTTGAGGGCTCAAAACCATGTTATACATTAACAAAAGCTCGTGGCATTTACATACTGCCTTAGCCTCACTTAAGCATCCAATACAATGCTTCAACTATTAAACACATCACATAATACCTAAACCAACACTTGAGCAAAATGCTTCCTGAAGAAAGAGAATTATCTTAACATCTCTCACTACAAGTCATTACTTGAGTTACACAACATGTCACTTGAACAATGTATAGTGACAAATGTAATAATGTCTCACCGCATAGGCCTTGTTCCAGTGATCATATGTCATTCAAGCAATATTCAATCTTATAGCAATTCCAAATAACTTCCTGACAATATTTCTATTTATTTCGGTTCCTTCCATCCCAAACTCATTCATAAACTAAACATTATGTTATTAATAACACATAACTAACAAAACTAATAATTATACTATGAAAAATCATTTTTGAACAATCTCTATACATTGTATACAATCAAACAACTATTATTATTATTATTGTTGTAAAAGGACATTTTTATAGCTCCCCTTACTTAGATTGAAAGAGCTTGATCTAACAACTTCTTTAGAACTACTCTAAAGCATCAAAGTAAGCTTGCCAACACCCCTCTTAACCATTCATTCAAGAACAGAAAAAGAAAATTACTTAAAGTACTATAGAATCAACTTTTGCTTCATCCAATTTAATCTACCATACACCAACTTCTCAAGATCCTAATTGAGAAAGAATTTAAGGATAAAAAACTTGTTTTTTGAAGAGATATTGTATACTAGAAAGTGAACATTTCAAAATGAACTAAAAAAAAAATATTGGGCCTTAATCTTATATCTCTTCCACTTCATTTATTTATTTATTTCAATATACATAATGTGTCATTCTAATTTTGTCCTTGTTTGTTGAAATGGAAAAAAGTCCTTGTTGGTTGGAATGGAAAATAAGTTTTAAAGATAAACCTTGTTTCACTAATTATGCTATTTTAACAAACTTGAAATAGTTTTTTTTTTTCTTATCTTATAATATATTATTTTTCACTTTTTAACATCATTCTCATCTTTAAAAATTTACTTTTTTTTCAACTATATTGAGATATTTAAAAATTTACTTTTTTTTTCAACTATATTGAGATACTGTAATTTCCTAAATTAATATATTTAATACACTATAAAAACCAATTAAAATATAATAATTTTCTAAATTAATATGTATGGATATTAATATCATTTATTTCAAAATTATTTTCTGTCCATATAATTTTGCTAGTGTTTATATTTTATGTTATAGTATCATAAATATGAATCTTTTAATTAATGTAATATATGTTTAAATAAAGTAATTTTTCAATTAATTTATCCTAAATTTATTTTAAAATTAATATAATTTAATTCAAATTTGTTCCTGCTTATGTTAAGATAAATTTCATTGATATTTTAGATTATATTTCTGTCTTTAGTTTTAATTTTTAAACTTTCAACAGTTTTATTCAACCAAACTATATAATATTTGAGTTGGATCATGAATAGTATTTTTTAAGAAAAGTAATGACATGTTACAAGTTGTTACACAAAATTATATTCACACCTCCTTTTAAAAAAAAATGTTGGATAAGGTAATACTAATCTGAATTTATTTTTAACATTTACTGTTTTGTTTAATTTAAAGATAATATTTTTATATTTTTTTAAAACTTATGATATATAAATACTAAGATTTAAAAATAGTTATATGTTTTTTCTTCTGTTTAATGTATTAAGTGATTATAAAAATACTTATTTATGTCTCATATAAAAGAAAGCAATTTTGAAATGAGAGTTTCCATCTTTCAAATGACCAGTTTTAATTTGTTTATTTTTTCTAATTTATTTATTTAAAATAATACATATTTACAAAAGTAAGTTTATTTTGGGGATTTTTTTTTACCATGTGCTTTGTTTCTTTTAATATATTAGTGTTAATTTAGTGTATATTCTTTTATTTTCAATGTATTGTATTGTATTAAATATTTTAAACATATATTAGTTTAGAAGATATTGATATAAAATAGTTTTAAATTTATTTTCTGTTTAAGGACGAAGTTGATTTCTTCAATATAACATGTATGCTATGGTATAAACATGTACTGATTGTTTTAGTATCATATTTTAATTAGTTAATTTTATCATTTAATAAAATAAAAAGTAATTTCTTTATTTAATACTAGCAGTGTGTATATCTGATTTTTTATTTCTTATTGTTGTATATGTCTTATTATATCTGTATTTATATTTATTTAAATAAAATATAAATATATATGTATTTGTATCTTTTAAATATCAAACTACCTATTTATATATATACATTTTCTTATTTTATTTATTATTTTTTATTTTCATATTTTTATCAATTTAAATTATCAAGTATTATAATTTATTTGATTTTTATAAGAAAAATAAAAATTGAATTACAATATGAAATAAATAAAAATTAACAAAAAATATAATGAAAATGAAAAAAGAAAAAACAGAAAGTTGTTTGGTAAATCACAAATTTTCAGTAGAACAGAAAAACTAAATAATTTATATAATTTTGTTTTAGTTTTCAAAACAAAACTAAACTATAATATCATTCTTAAATTTTACTTATAAAAAGAAATCATTTTTATATATAGATATAATATATTCATGTTTATTAAAATAAATTATAAATCTACACTCTTAATATAAATATGTGAATAATATTATTTATTTAATTTTAAATAATAATATATGAATAATATTAGTTTACTTATAATTTGTCATTTATTCAGATTATTGATAGATCTAAGTACTATATAGGACCAAATTCTTTAAATTTTTAAGTAAAAATCAAATAATTTAACTATTCATATTAATAAAACCAAATTTTAAATTTATTAATTTTATAAAAAAATAAATTGTATTGACGAGATATTTATAGAATTTTAGTTAAATATCTAATATATACAAATAATAAAATATAATATATTGCAAGACATTTAGTTTAAACCAAATATAATTTTTAAGAAAACAAATCAAATATATTTCTATTTATTAAATCCATTGAAAAAACACAATTTTTTTTCTATTCAAAATTCACTATTTATATATTTTTTTAGCTTTTATATTAGTAATAACAAATCAAAATTAGTGATTTACCAGTTGAGAGAATGAAACAGATGATGTAATTGTTTTTAATATAATTATGTTTATTGTGTTATAAATTTAAATTTGTTTAATGTATTTTTACTGTAATTAAATAAAGAGAAAAAGAAACTATATTGCATGATATTTTTAAAGTTTTTTTTACCATATTACATGTCATTTATAAACTTAAAAATAAACTTATTATTTGTAAATTTAACGAATTGTATGACATTCGTAAATTACATGATATTTGTAAATTTAACTATATTGATTATATTTTTCACAATATATTATAATTTTTTTAAAATTTAATATTATTCTGTTCTTATAATTTTAAATTTAAGTAATTATAAATAATAAAATAATTAAAATAAAATATTAATATAAGAATAAAATAGAAAAAAATTACACTAAAAAACAGTTATAATAAAAATTAAATGACTATACTTTAAAAATAGTGTCACAGATTATTTTATTTTATTATTATTATAAAATTTTATATACTTTTTAAATTATATTATTTCCATGTTTTTTAATTAGTTATTCATAAAATTAGTAAAGTTATATTAATAGTAAAATTATATGTATTTTTAAATTATAATATTTTAATATAATAAAATTGTAAATACCCATTATAATAAGATAAAAATATCTTCAGTAGATAGTATATTAAAAAATTATTTTGAAAAAGCAAAAAGTATTTTGAAAAAATCAAACAAAATCCTTGGAAGAATACAGTATCATAGTAAAAATACAACTACTTTATTGTTGGTATTGCTATTATTTATTTATTTTTCCTCTAAATTTAAATGAGATATCATTTATTAGTTTACTGAGAAATCAGGAATGCACCAATATTAGCAATTCCGGTAAATATAATAAACGGTATTAGTTATTATTTTGTAGGCAACTGAAGCGCTCTTTGTTAGTCACCCTTGGCGGCGTAAAAAGCTGCATGTCAGAGATTACCTTGTTTCAGTCTCTCATAAGGGCGCGTGTGATTCACCGTGTGAGATCCTGGTAACGGAATAATCCTGTACGTTGGATTGACGCGTGAGAAACAGAAGCATCGGATTCCGAGAGAGTTAAGGAAGACGTTACATTATGAGGGCATGATACACATGTAGCATGTTGATGGGTCATGCATGGTTGATGTATGCGCAGTGTTTCACACTCACAGAGCCCAATGCCAGCTACACATAATAATAATAATAATAATAATGGAAATAAATAAAATGTTTTAGGAGGATTAATATTTATATGTTTTACCTACTCGGGCCCAATAAATGCGAAAATTTGACCGTAGATAAAAAAGAAGAAGAAAGAAGCGAATGGGTGTGTAGAATAGAAAAAGAGAGCAGAGAGGGGCCACTCAGTGTGAGAGAAACCACTGCCAAGATCGCAGACACAGACAGACACAAGAGAGAGACAGAGGGAAAGACAGACTAGCTTCCTCCGTCTCACCAAAAACAAACAAGGTAAATTTCCTGTTCTTTCAATCTTCTCCGTCCATTTTCTTTTCCACCTCGAGAATCTCATCTGATTAAAACACCATTATTATTATTATTATCGTTATTATGCAATGTCTTTTTCTCTCTCCTTTAAAAAAAATTCTTGGTCTGCTCATGTTGTATGGAGATTTGCACTCACTGTGTCCTCTGTCGTACCAGGGTCGGCTATTTTATATAAATTTATTTATCAGATCGATAAAAAAAAAAACTCTATTTGATGTTGGGGAGATAAAATCTGGTCCATATACTTGTAATCTCTCTCTTTTATCTCAGGAGTGAGGCATAGTAGTTTGGTTTTGGTTTTGTTTTTTTGTTATATATATCTGCATCTCTGGCTTGTTGATTCTCTTTTCTCTTCTTACTGGACGGTGAAGAGAGCGTTTTTTCTGCGTTTCTCGGAGGATCTGTCTTCAAAAAAAGGGCAGGCAAGCGGTGGATTTATGTCGTCTGGATTTATTCTGGCAGTAATTGGGGCTCCGTTGAAGCTCTCTATTGTTTATGTTTCTTTTTCTCTCTTTTTGAATCTATCTGAGTTTGTGTTCTCTGGGTTTGCCTCTTGGTGTATGCTACGCGGCATACTCAGTCATAATAGCGTGAAGCCATCTGTTTCAATGCGATTGAGGCCAAAAAGGTTTGTTTGTTTGGTGTTTGTTTTTTCTTTGTCTTTGTTTTCTGGTATTGGTCTGATGTTCTTCTTCTGGTTTTGGAACAGGACTTGTTGCGGAGTGGAGTGCTACGGGGGCTTTCATATACAGAGATTTTCTTATCTTTTCATATTCTTAAGAGGGGATTTCACTTGAGACATTGAGAGTTTTTCTTCATCCCTTTTGGTGCTGGCTTCCGTTCCCTCGATTTTCTTTTTTCTTTCATTCTTTTCGGTCTTCCTCAGTTCTCTGGTTTTTCTGAGGGGTTTTTGGAGGGTTTTTCCTCGTTTTTTTCTACCATGCCCGAGTCTCGGAAACAACCGGCTTCTAAACCGAAGCAGAAGCCTTGCCACTCCCTGCAGGAGTCCAAATCGATGAGAAAACTTCGTATAGTTTACGACGATCCTGATGCCACTGATTCATCCGACGATGAGTCAGAGTGGATGCAGAAACAGAAAAAAACAAAGAGAAGCCTTTGTGAGATCCCTCTTCCCCCTCTTCCTCAAACTTTCACCTCTCCCGAAACCACTTCCTTCGAGGTGAATAGCAACATCAATGCAGTGAGGGTGAAGGTTTGCATTGAAGGTCAACCCCAGAGTAGGAAGAGGGTTTTGACCCAAACCCCATCAGCGAGGAGGAACACTTCTGGGAAATACAGAGGTGTTAGGCAAAGAAAATGGGGTAAATGGGCTGCTGAGATTCGTGACCCTTTCCAGAGTACCCGCATATGGCTTGGTACTTTCAACACTGCAGAAGAGGCCTCTGAAGCCTACGAGGCCAGACGGCTTGAGTTTGAAGCCATGGCTAAGGCCCGAGCCTACAAAAATGTTTCTGAGCCTTTGCCCACAACTTCTGATAAGAGTATATGCTGTAACTCTTCAGATGCTGCTGCTGCCGTGTCTGTGTCTGAGAAGTTTTCTACTACCTTTGATGACTCAGATAGTGTACTGTCACATCCATCACCTTCTTCTGTGCTTGAGTTGGATTCTTCAGCTTCCAAACCCATTGACAAGGGTAATCTTTCTAATGAAGAAGCTGCAGAGGCTAATGATTTGGTTGCTGAATTAGCTGAACTGGAAATTCCAGATTTGAGTCTTTTGAACTCACCATCACCATTCGACCGTGCTACTGCTGCTGCTCTTCCGTCTGGGACTGAGCCAGACTTTGGACTTGATTTTGATTTTGTATCATTTGAGGATTATGGTCAAGGTTTTGATGATTTTGGTGGCTTGGAAGATATCAACATTTATGGGTTTGATGACAATGAGCCTAGTGAGCTTCCTGATTTCGATTTTGGCGATTTCTGTGCTGATGAGTTTGCTGGTTGGACCGAGGAGCCCCTCAACATACCTTGTGCCTAAGTTTTGCAGAACTCCATAGGAATAATTTTACAATATTAAAAGTTTTGCTATGATTATGATTAAGTTTTATTAGTTTCTTCTGTGAGATCTCAGAAATTGTATCTTCTGGGTGGATATGCTGTTATATTTATTTGTTCTTAGAGAGAGTAGTCCACTGAAAGGGGAGAGAATCTTTGGGTTTTCCCGTGCTGCTAAGAGCCGTCCAAAGGTTCTCAAACCATGAATATCAACTAGAATTTTGATATTAAGAGTTTTCTTTATCAGTTATATTATGCAAAACTTCTGCTAAAGTAACTAATGGTATTATGCAAAATGGTAGCTACACATGTTTTTATTAATTTTGATTTACACTAATTTGCCGTTATTCATGTTGTTGACGTTTCTTTTATTATATTAGTTTAATGGGATTAATTTGTCTTTAATTTAGCCTGTAGTTTTTTTTGGTTTTAGTAGTGACTTATGCAATGCTATGGAAGGAAATAACTACACCTGTTGAGAAGCAAATTATTTATAATGACAATTAAAGTTGCAGAGAATACCAGGGGAAGAAAGACTATTCATTAAAACGGTGTTAAATTTCAACAAATTTATAGAGTTAACATTATACTATTTCTCTTTCTGAATAATACCCCCTGATTTTAGTTATTTTTATGAAATACTTCTTTGAAGGTTAAAGGTGTATATAGGGGGAAATAGTATTTATTATGTAAAAACTTTTTTTGTTACTCCAAACAAAATTAGTGAATTAGAAAAAAGATTAAAATAAAAACTGATTTAAATGATAATGAATAATAACAACTAATTACGAATAAATAATTTTATAACCCTTAATGAGCATAAGATATAATTTATTATACCTAAAGATATAATCTTATAATTTGAGTAATTTGATTCAACAACTTAAAATGGAAGGCAAAGATCCATAATGCTCAAATCCAAGACAGTTGATTAAGAATTGTGTAGTGACTTCATTATGTATAAATATTGATGACGCATGATATTATGTCAATTTGTAGATGAAGTACTTGTTGACTTTGTTGAATACTAGTGAATAGTATCTTTTAATTTATTGGCAATTGTCATTTTTAATTTGAATATCTTGGTGTATCTTAATTACAACATTTTTTAAATATTATTTTTAAAATTTAAAATCCATCTATTTCCTAGTTAACCATTTTTACTCATTTTAATTTGTATCCTTATTAAAATAAAATTAAGAATACTTTTCTACTAATTTCACTCTATTTTTTTCTCTTTTATTTATTTTTCCACTTTCATAGCACTCCAAACAAACCCTTATGTAAAATTTGACCAAAATAGTTTAAAAAAGTATAAAGGTGGTAGAGTTAAGGGGAGTATGTGGGGCCAAGGGAAGGACCCTTTGGTAGTCAAGAGAAGAGGAGGCAAAGAAAGGTGCACACTGTTTAGGGTACCCTACCCCACTCCCACCTAGCTGTATCCCATTTCCTTCACTACTTCACTCTCTCACCACTTCCTTAATAAATAAATACACAAATAAATAAAATTTCCGTTTCTCACAAGTGGGACCCGTTTCTACACGTGTTGGTTGTTCCATAAACATACTGTATCCAATACGTAGGATTAATATTATAAATGTATGTTAGGATATTTTTCTGCGGTTAGGAAGCTTTCCATTTCATACCATACCCCTACAAGGCAATAAATCATTCACTTTCCATTCATAAAATATGATATCTCTTTATTCCGTCTTCCATTATTTTTTAATTTAATTTATATTCAATTTTTTCCAACTATACTAAACTCATGCAGTAAATACATGTTATTCACACATTTTCTTAATTATTATACTAGCCCTTCGCATCCAATTTTTTTTTTAATATCATGGCTATCTCAAAAGCCGATTTTGTTTGTATGGAGTGAATAAAAAAAATACTAACAATATTAATTTAAATGTTTTTTTATCTGATTTTAAATTTTGTACCAGTGTAGGTTTGATCATGTGTGTGCAAAACACTGTGTAGGTGGTTCATGCAGACAATTGAGAATCTCAGATATGATTCACATGCTTATGACTTTTGATTTTTCCCTCCCAATGAACCTAGTGTCCATAATTATAGCAATTCATTTTCAATTTTCTTTGAAATTCTGAACTTCTGCATGGTAAAATGTTTGGGCAGCTACTGGTCCATGCACGGAGAGTGTTGAAGGGGACACGTGGCGTGCATCAAGCGGTGAAAGAGGAGAAAATGTTGAGTGATTGGTGAGAATAAAGTATGGAGGTAGAAGTAATAATGGTGAAGGAGTGAAGTGAAATAGTTAGGTATGGGTGAAGAAGAAATGGGTCCCAAACCCAGTTATAGGGAGAATTAATGATGTTGTGATGATGGGAGTGAGAAAGAGAAGGGAGAAACATAACAATTGTGAATTTTGTCCTTCTAAATCTCTTGTTCAACTTTGATTTTCTTTCTCTTGGTCTTTTGAAGAGTTATAATAATTGTACTAATCTTTTGCATTAATAAGCTTTATTTGACTTTCTCACCATTGGTTGCAAATCTTTGTCAATTGTCTATAGTGCACACCCGAACAATAATATCAACATCTCCCTCCCCCACTTGTGTTAACTAAAAGTCGAATGACTATAACAATTTTGCTTGGACACCAAGTTTTGTTTCGTGCTCCACTTTCTATAATCCTTCTATTCCTGCAAAATACGTCACCACTATTTCCATCACCTTCCATTTTTTATTAGCAACACAGCCAAACACTAATTTCTTTCTAGATATCTACATCAATAAGGAAATCTTAATATAATAATATTTAATAATTATGTATTATCACACATCTTGGAAAAATGAGTTGAATGATCTGATATAATTTAATATTTTTAAATGACTAGATATAAAATTGTGATTTTGTTTTATGTGTATTATGCCTTATGGGTGAATTAAGTAAATTGGTTAGAAAGAGATATGGTAGTTATGATCTACAGAGACCTAGTAGTTTGACTCTTGGAAGACTCGATAGTTTGGATTCTGGGAGATCATCTGTTTCTGACAGATCTAGTCATTGATTTGGATCGGTGTATAGGAGATCGACGTCTCAAGTCCATTAAAAACATTTTGAGAGGTCTAACCGAATTCTAGTACTCATATTTTTTGGGAAGTCTTTTCTCTGATAAAAAATAATTTAATAAGAAAATTTTATTTGAATGAGTGTAATGACATAGATAAACTCTTTAAACATCATTATAGTAAAAAATAAGCTTTTGGACCATAAAAAAATCATTGTTGTTCCTGCTGGGGAAATGGAGCCTAGAGAACTATTAAAATCTTCGTCTTCCTCATTCGGTCGAGCAGGTTGCTGGGTGCTTGACTGAGGTCCTTCTCGTCTTCGTGTTTCTACTTCGACTCTCGATCTTGGGTGAACACCGAATGGGGTACCTGCAGAAGGCACTCCGACGCTCAAGTCAGTAAAGCGGGTGATCAGTGCACAGTACTAAATGACGTACCTTTCTCCTTGAAATGTGTGTTATTTATATTATTTTAATGGGCTAACCTCATTGAGTCTGATTAGTGGAATGGATCACACTTAGGGTTGCATTACCTAATCCTTAATTATGGCTTAGTTTCACTAACATTGGTTTGAATGTTAATGATTATACGTGTCGGTTGACCTGACTGTGCGGGGTGTGTCGGTCGATCGACCAGGGAGACAAAGACACGTTAGCGTGTGTCTCGATCATCTCGGGTAGAGAGGTCGAGACACGTCATGATGTCGGTCGACCATATCAATACAATTGTATTAAGAAAAAATAAATTCAATTAAGGTTTTAAAAATAAGAAGAATAAAGTTACATATGGTAGGAAGGAAGATTACACATTATAACAGGAATGGTTAATTTAAAAGGTGAATCTTGAGTTTAGTTATAGTTCTTGTTATGGAAAATGTAAACAATATCTGTGTGGATTTTCCATTAAGGAGTGAATATCTGAAAATTAATTTGTTGTGAAAAGAAGTGTGAAATATGGGAGAAGATGTTAGGTTTAGTGGGTCCTTGAGAATTGACAAGGAAGGGAGAAAGGAAAAGTATATTACGAGGTTTTTCACCAACTTTCCCCTCACTATTTGACCTATTCGGTGGAATAATAAAATATGACTTTGGGACTAAAACGTTATCACAAAAATAAAATAATTAAATTACTTAATTTAATTGCATGCATGTTATCTCTTCGGCAATTAAAAATTATATTATTCGGCGCAATAATTTCTGAGATTACCCTGGAAAATGACAACTCAATGTAAAGGCATTGCATATTTCTTTATTTTAAGAAATTTGGTTTTGGTCCCGTGAAATTTATTAACTTATTTTAATTGGTTGATTTTATCTCTAATTTTTAACTATATTACATTGTACCGAACGAATTGTCCACTAATTCTATTAACAATTAAATTTTATCTCTAATCTAACTTATATTTAATGAAGTACATAATTTTCTTTTTTTTAACAAGATTAGAAGTAATATTATTTAAATAAAAATATTTACAATGTGACAAAGAAATTCGGCTCAATTCCCTATCTAGCACCATTTATATCTTTATTTCCCTATCTAGCATCCTTTTGTTTTTATTTCCCTATCTAGCACCCTTTTGTTTTTATTTCCCTATCTAGCACTCTTTTATTTTTTATTTCCCTATCTAGCACCATTTTAAAAATAAATAAATAAATAATAATTTTTTTTAATAATTTTAATTTTGAATGCATTAAAAAATAAATATTTTTAATTTTTAAAATAATTAGAAATATAATTAATGAATAAATAAATGAGTTTTTACAAAATAAAAATAAAAAAGTAATAAATTAAAAATGTTTAGTTTAAAATTATTTTTTTTTTAAATGAAGAAAATAAAAAATTAAACTCTACAACAACATAAAAGTTGAATCTATAAACATAAATTAGTATTTATTTTTATTATTATTGATGATGTAATTTTATTTATTTCAAGTAAAAAATACAAGACATATTTATAAAAAAAACCAAAGTCAATTAGTATTAATTAATAGTGGACACATAAATAATATTGAAGTGTTTACCTAAATGCAAAATTCTAAAAAAAAATAATACAAATGTTACACTTAATGCTTAAAAATGAGACCAAAAAAATAAGTATAGAAAATAAAAACAGCAACAATAAAATAAAAACAAAAAATAGATATAAATAAAGAATGACAGAAAAAAAAAATAACAACTAAAAACATAAAAGATATAAAATAAAGGCAAAACAAAATAAGATAAAGATAAAAGATATAAAAAAAATTAAAACAAGATAAAGATAAGAGATATAAGGCGATATTAAATAAGTATATGTTGATCATAAAAAAGGAAAATAAATAAAAGATTATCATTCATTTGATATTTTCTTCAGTGGTACATTAAATAGTTTGTGCAAAATGAAATATAATTAATGACGAGAATTGCACAATCCAGTAATTTTTTTTATAATTTTAATTTTGAATGCATTAAAAAAATATTTTTAGTATTTAAAATAGTTAGAAATATTATTAATGAATAAAAACATAAATAGAAATAAATAAAGAATGGCAGAAAAAATAATAATAACTAGAAACATATTAAATGAATGATCATCTCTCATTTATTTTCCTTTTTATGATCAACATATACTTATTTAGCGTCTTATATCTCTTATATCTATCTTGTTTTGATTTATTTGATTTTTTTTATATCTTTTATCTTTATCTTATTTTGTTTTTCCTTTATTTTATACCTTTTATGTTTTTAGTTATTATTATTTTTTCTACTTTTATTTATTTATTTATGATTTTTGTTTTTATTTTCTAGACTTATTTATTTTTGCATTTTTTTCTTCTCATTTTTAAGCATTAAGTGTAACATTTGTATTAGTTTTTTTTATAATTTTGCATTTAGGTAAACACTTCAATATTATTTATGTGTCCACTATTAATTAATACTAATTGACTTTGGTTTTTTTTATAAATATGTCCTGTATTTTTTACTTAAAATTAACATGATTACATCATCAATAATAATAAAAATAAATACTAATGTATGTTTATAGATTCAACTTTTATGTTGCTGTAGAGTTTAATTTTTTATTTTCTTCATTTTAAAAAAAAATAATTTTAAACTAAACATTTTTAATTTATTACTTTTTTGTTTTTATTTTGTAAAAACTCATTTATTTATTCATTAATTATATTTCTAATTATTTTAAACATTAAAAATATTTATTTTTTAATGCATTAAGTGTAGCATTTGCATTAGCTTTTTTTTAGAATTTTGCATTTAGGGTAGACACTTCAATATTATTTATGTGTTCACTATTAATTAATACTAATTGACTTTGGTTTTTTTAATAATTATGTCATGTATTTTTTACTTGAAATTAACATGATTATATCATCAATAATAATAAAAATAAATACTAATTTATGTTTATAGATTCAACTTTTATGTTGTTGTATAGTTTAATTTTTTATTTTCTTCATTTTAAAAAATAATAATTTTAAACTAAACATTTTTAATTTATTATTTTTTTTATTTTTATTTTGTAAAAATTCATTTATTTATTCATTAATTATATTTCTAATTATTTTAAACATTAAAAATATTTATTTTTTAAAGCATTCAAAATTAAAATTATTAAAAAAAAAATAATTTATTATTTATTTATTTATTTTTAAAATGGTGCTAGTTAGGGAAATAAAAAATAAAAGAGTGTTAGATAGGGAAATAAAAACAAAAGGGTGCTAGATAGGGAAATAAAAACAAAAGGGTGCTAGATAGGGAAATAAAGATGTAAATGGTGCTAGATAGGGAATTGAGCCCAAAATGCAGTTAAAAGAAAACTTGGCAATAAGGATAGAAAAATAGTCAACAGTTAATTTTAGCATGAAACAAGATCCGTTCCCGTTAGTTAGTTGAAATAATGACGTCAAGTCAACCACGATTATGAATTTGAAAGATAAAAATAAATGAAGAATTTCAATCTCAGATTTATTAGTTATCTAATTTTTAGTAATTAAATTAAATATCTTTATTTATACAATATATTTCATTATAAATATATTTTAAATTCTCTATAAAAAATTATTTATATTTTTATTCAAATATAATATTAGACTTTGTGCGAAAAGAGTTTTGTCAAAAGTTATTTAGGACTTTCGGATTTTAATTTCATGAAGTACACTTTTTTTTTTAATTTGTGTGATATTGAAATTACTCAAACTTATACATTTTTTTTCTTAATTTAAAGATTCATGAAACTTTAGGATTTTAGTTTTCGTTGACAATAACAAAGAGTTCTTAGGATACTTATTAGAAATCACACATTTATTATAAATATGATTAAATTATAATATATAAGTGTATATAAATTTAACATTATAAATTAATTTTATAAAATTAAGTAAGACTTAAAAGTTCACTTTCTAAGAAAGTATGCAATTATCTTATTAAGGATTGTTGTGTTTGTCCTATTACCTACTATTGAGCATCTATTGAACCATATATATATACTCACGTCCCAAGATGTCAAATTCTCGATATAGTGAGGTTTATTGGAGATCTCACATAAAGTGGGAACATGATTGATTATTTAATATAAATGAGTGCAAATATTACTAAAAGAATAATATGTTAGCTCTAGAGATGGGCTTTGAATAGAGTTAATAAAACATTTGTAGAAAATTGTTCACAAATGGCCCAAACAATAATAGAAGATCATCAAAAGCTTTTATAAAATACATTTACCAGTCTTTTGAAAGGGATATCCAATAAGTAACAAAATGTATAATATAAAGATAAACAATAACATAATTTTATAATGATTCACCCCAACCTAGGCTACTTCTAGTTCACGAATGCCAATGAAAAAGGCATCCACTATATTAAACAATTTTAAAATATTAATAATGTTACTTCTCTTTTACAATGCGTATATAAAGTCATTTCAATGTATCCGAATAAACAATGTCTCTCTAGAATAAGTATACAAAGTATTCTCATTGTAAGTTGTTTGCTTCATAACATCTTAAGTAAGATCTTTTTTGGAGGTTCATAACTTCTGCTAACATCCTTATTTTTGTAGCAATGAGGTGATTAGATCACATTATTTATCTTTGTGATGTACCTATATCACTAACACTACCAAATACAAATTTTGCACATTGGTTGAATTGTACTACATATCATAATTTTCCTTCAAAGATGTTCTTTATCAACTTTTAGACTTTAGACGATGTGACATCACGATGTGTCTTGTGCTTGGCATACATGAAATGCTTTTATTGCATAAGGGATAAATGGTTTTTTCTTCACATTTTTTTTTAGAGTAGTTTGTTGTTTGGTTTCATGCCTACTACTATATATGTCCACAAATATTTTATATATCTTTAAATGTGGATTCTTCAACTTATGTTCTTCAACTTGTGTTCTTCAAGCTTTTGTATTTTTTTTTTCTAAGATAATCTTTTGTTGATGATGTCTTTTATTTCATCTACTACTTGTTTCACACTATTTAACTAACATTAGACGAACCAAAATTATTTTGTTTGTTATGGTTAAAGATGACTGTCAAATGACAAGACTTAAGAGATTAAGACTTTCATCTTATTAAAACTTAACTCGTTTTTATCTTAGTACTTACATTATAAGTCAATTTTATGAGGTTGAGATCTATAATTCACTTTTTAAGAATACCATTGTTTATGAATTTTTTGAAACTTTCTATTTGTAGTTTCTTTTAATGAGTAGTGTAGTTTAAAAACATTTATATTTAGATATATTGAATGCTTTTAAAGATAAAATAAAATACCATATGATATATTTTGAAGAGTACTTTGCCTAATAATTCTATCATTGTAGGGTCATCTCTTCTCATTTTTTTTTTTTTTTAAATTTAGGTGTTACTAAATGAGTATGGTTAAGTTACATGCAATCCATATTAAACTTAAATAAATCATTCATGATGTTTATGTGATCTCATTATTAAAAAAATATTACATCTTAGTCATTCAATTCTTACACAAAAAAGTTGTTTTTACTTATTTTAATTATTGTTTTATTTTGAAAGGAATACTAAGTCATGTTGTGCAATCATGTTGTTGTTAAAGCTCAAGTAATAGTCTATTTTGAATGAGAATGTTAAATATTTGTTGTTAAGGTTTGGTTATGTAACCTTTATACGCAACATAATAAATGTTATTTGATTGTATTTGTTGGAGTATCTCTTACTTTTTGTTTGAATTAGATGATAAAAAATAAGAAGTAAAAAAAAGGTTAAACTTAAGATTGTGTATATTAAATATGATTTTTTGTTAATAATTTTATTTATTTTTAAAATTATTCATAATTGTTGTAACAGAAAAATATCTATAATTAATTATGAATACACATAACATTTTAAAATATCAAATTTTAAGTAACATATCCTTTGTATTATATTTATAAGTCACGTGAGAACATATACAAACTTCTGTTCTCTCCTACATGAAACAAGTGCAAGCAAACACAACCTGAACCTTTTCTGAAACAATTTTTTTTTTTCCCGAAAAAAAGATATAGTTATTTGTTAATGCTTCGACAATCTACTTTATTATTACTTTTATGGTGTTCAACATAGGTCTGATTGGATAATAACTAAACTCATGCTTGCATTTTCTTTTACGATAATATAGATGAAAAAAGAATTATAATAAAAATAGTAGAATGGCTAATACTCTTTTTATAAATTTTATAATTATTTTTTGTTGGACCATTGTTCCCTGAAATTTATACTTTTTTTTTTGTTTTTTGGTGAAATTGACCTCGTCACAAATAATATTATTTTCCTTCTATTGTTTAATATATAATAATATTTTTTTGTGGCGAAGATTACACGCGGCTACAAAAGTGGTAGGGAAGATCTTATTCCCGCTTTTGTTGATTCTGAGATGAACTATTTTAGACTTTTCCTCCCAAATAAAACACTTTCAAAGGAACTTTATTTTCTCAAGTAGACTCATTTACTATTTATGATAAGAATTTAATCGAATTTTTGGTTTAGTATATCCATTTACTATTTAAAGTGACTTTTTTTTATATATAATTCAATAGTTGGAGATTTGACATTAATTAGATATTAAAATTAAGATATAATTTATTTCTTTATTTTTTTTCTTAAACGTTCTAGAAAAATATGTTGATGGGTGTGTGAAATCTAATCTCTATTTAATAGAGTAACTTTTCTAAACTTTTTTAATGGTTATAGTCTAATGTTTGCCTTTGAAAATAATTTTTTTTATACACTTAAATCAATTATAACGTTTGCAATTAAAATAAAAAATATTATAAAACAAATTTTATTTAATTATACTTTTTATAGAACCATAAATGAATTATTCAATCATATATCTAAACATATAAATGATTTTGATTAAAATATTTTTCGTTACATCAATTATTTAATTAATATAACTTATTTGGTTATACGGCAGTACAACATTAATTAGCGCTGTGATAAAAACTAAAAGAATATTTAAAAAAAAATTCAGAAATCTAAAGATAAAAATATTACAAAAAAAAGAGAAAAAATTATTTTATAAAAACTTAAAAAATCTTCATGTCTTGTAAAAGATATAGCTTAAAATATACATAGTTCTCGAATTAGAAATATAGAGAAATACGTTTTGAACAAAAGTCCAAAACAAATTATGAAAAGATAAATTTAAAATACAAATAATTCATTTTAAAAAAGAAATTCCAAAAAAGCAAAATTCAAAATACATTCGAAAAAAGAATTTTAGAAGATAAAATCCATAAACATATTTTCTAAAATCTTATTCCAGAGAGTTATTCCAAAAAAACTAATTTGAAAATATGTTTTAAAAAAACTAATCTAAAAAAGTGTTTCAAAAACCCAAATCTAAAATTGGATTTCACAATGGAAAATTTAGAGGCAACTTCTTCCTGCACGATTCTACAAATTTCTTCCTGCACTCCATCATTTTCAAAAGAGACTATTTTGCCTCTTTTAAAAAATGAGTTTCAAATTGTTTTTTCTGAAATATTTCCAGAACGTCTTTTCTGAAACATGTTTTATGAATTATGGATTTATAAATCTGGAAATAAAAAAATGTGTTCCAAAAAAATGTTGCAGAATAAGTTTTTTTATGTTCTGTATTTTCTATTCCGAAAATATCCTTTACTTACAGAACAACTATTCTAGAAACACCTAAAACTGTAAAGAGTAATTTCAATATTTTTGAAGAATGTAGGGGTGCAGGAAGAAAATTTTTGAGGTGCAGGAAGAAACACCCAAATTTAGAATATATTTTGATTAGTTTTAGGGTTT
Source organism: Phaseolus vulgaris (assembly GCF_051622355.1). Lineage (NCBI taxonomy): Eukaryota > Viridiplantae > Streptophyta > Magnoliopsida > Fabales > Fabaceae > Phaseolus > Phaseolus vulgaris. The sequence goes on from NC_143504.1 coordinate 2,412,569, forward strand.
AACTAGTGTTTGGGTTTATGAGTTTGTGAATGGGCCTAACAATGAATACATGCCTACATAGGCCTTCTTATTGTACAAATATAAGTGGGGCTTCCTATTTTTTTCAGCCTTTTACTATTTACACCTATCAATTTATTGAATAAAATATTCACCATTTTAAAGTTTTTTATTAACGAAAACTCCGTTTTGTAAAAAATACGATAAATTTTATTTATTTATTTGCATACATTATTCCTTAACCTCTTTTTTTTCTCTGCCACCTTCATTATTCTTTAAACTTTAACTTTGAGTTTCATCTTCATCACTCCTTAAACCATTTAAATGTTTTTTTCCCTTTCCTCTATAGAAAAAACAATAGAATTTGATCATAATTTTATTCAGTACGTTGAATATGATATATTTTTCACTGAACACAAATGATTGTGTGCTTTTTCATCAAATATATATTCTATATAACATTTTTAGTCTTGGAAGCTATTATGTATCACATATTTTTTTTTTTATCAGCAAATTATGTATCACATATAAGAACCAAATTTTATTGTTTTAAAATAAATGAATTTAAAAGGACGATTTTTTTTAAATGTTAAGAATATAAATTAGAATTTTATTTATTTATTTTCTAAAAAATCACTACCTCTCTAAACTCCTATTATTTAATCTTTATATATTTCTCTAACTTTTTCATTTTTTTTAATAAACTGTGTGAGATTTTAATTAGTTGCATTTATATAAATTTTATCTTATTACAGTCTTATTTGAAGTAACTTTATTTTTTACTTTAGGTTTGTTCTTTATGATTTTATTTGTAAATATAGTATTTCACAAGCTAACAATTGGGTAAAGATTTTTTCAACACCATATTATAATAATATTATAAAATTTAAAAAATAAAAAATAAATTAAATATGATTAAAATATGATTTTATTGGTTTGGGATGTTAATATTTGAACTGTGTTAACATATCAACCACCCTAACAATTGATTGATAATGCTATTTTTTAGTGGTGTAGTTTCTTATTGTTGTTTTGATTGGTTAGGTAGTTTAGCTTAGGATTTTCAATTATTCCCCTTAACAGAGTTGTCGTTAGTTAGGAAACAAGCAATTGTGACATAAAGGGAGTTTAAATAAATTTGATTTTTTTAAGTGTTTATAGATATTTAGAACTCTATGTTAAATTTTAGATGTGTAATGTTTTTTTTAAAACATTAATATAATTATATTTTGAGTTAATTATTTTTTACTGAATTATGATAAAAGTATGATATGATTTAAATTTTTATATTATACTTTCTTTTGTTCTATTTTACCTACATATTTGTTTATTGTCAGGAGGAAGGAGGAGTTTTCTTTATCAATAATTAATTTTTTTCAAAAAATTATTTCTCTGTCACTCTTAAAAAAAATCATTCTTATTAGAGAAATAAGAATTAATAAAAATCTGTTAAACTTAACTCTAAATGTAAAGCACGAAAACTGCATCTATTTGTTATATCGGTTGTAGTTGTCTCTGTTATTTTGTTTTTTTATTTGTTTTATAAATAAAACTTCTAATAATATGAATAGATGTGTAACTGGTTTATAAAACACAATCTTTTCTTGATTTTTTTTCCTTCTGTTTATGTTTCTTTCTCTACAAATAAGGTATATAAAACTAATACATATATTTTATATTTTTGTTTTATTTTAATTACATTTTCAAATTAAAAAATATAAAGTAATCATATATTAAAAGTAATTTGGTACGTATCAACAACACAATCTATTATAAATTATTATCTCTTTTCAATAGGAGTACACATTACAAATTATCTACTATTTTTTAGGTAACTAACATTAATTTTTCAAATTTTATTCTCATTAGTTTATTAATAACGTAAATATAATTTTATTTTCTGCTACATTTTAGTGTTTTGTTATACTTATTGTTTACCCTTCCTGCAAGCTTTCTCTTTTATTAATGACCAAACACAAATAAACAAAAACACAACAAAATAGATGACATCAAAAAATTGACTACAAAGTATTTACAAGCTTCGACAAAGTCCATCTTTAGCTTAATGGGCCTTGTATTGGGCTCTGCTTACTTTTTTCATTTATTGCTTTATATATACATCCCCACTTTTGCTTTCTGTAACACATTATTCAATCTACAGAATATACGTTCTCATTTGTGCTTTTTGCCTTCTCTTATTACTATTCATCCTTTATATATATTGATTGGTATGAGAGGTACCGAGCTTAAATAAATAAATTATAAAAGTAAGAAATAATAAATAAAGAAAATGTAATTATATTTAATTTATGTTTTAAACAATAAATATTTATATAACGAGCTTGTTTAGCTAATAGAAAGTATCGCATTTTTACTTTTTTAAAGTAATTTAGTAATTCAATTTTATATTTTCGAGTTTTAAATATTTTTATTAGGTTTGAGGATTCAAAATTTGAATTTTAGTCTCACGATTCAGCAATTGCGTGAATTTAGTTTTCTTATACAGTTTAGTCTCGTCACACGTTATTATACAATGTTTAACAAATTTGAAGAAATTAAAGATTAAAAACTACACAAATGTATATTGTAATATATGGAAAATTCAATTCATATAATTAAGTTTTGATCGAGTAAAATTGTATTTTTTTTTACACTTGGATGATTTAGATCGCATGATTGGAACTTGAAAGAATAAAACTTAAAATAGAGAAAAGTTCAAATAAAAAAAAAAATTAAAAAATCTATTTTTTCTTTGCTGCTTTGACACGTAATATAATTAATTTCGTGCTTTGTTTGGAGTAAGGTTGGTGTCTGATGGTTGTTTCAATTTAATGACAAAAATAAAGATAAGGAGAATGTCAACAAATATAAGATATTAGCCAAGCATTAAAAACTGAAAAGATGGCACTTATAAAATAATATTTCTTCATTCTAAATTATCAGTATGAGTTTACACATTTATTAATAATACTACTACTAATAAATATATAATTTTATTAATAAATATATTATGTTTCCTTCATTTACTCCCCACCTATACATTATCCTAAAAAAATCTTTAAAATTAATATAATTTATTTGAAGAAAATTGGGAGAGAATAACTATTTCTACATTTCAATTTGATAACATAAACTATTTAAAAAAAAATTATCGGAAAAAAATTTATGAACTATTTAAGGAACAAACTCTTTTACATAACATTCATTTTAAAAGAGAAATCTAACAAACTCAAAAAAAACTGTCTATTCAAAATTAATAAAGACAATTAAAGAAAATACCACAAAGTCCACCGCTCAAAATTATCAAAGGTTCTTGATAAAAACAAACAAATCCACGTATCAATACACTAATCAGAAAAAGAAAAATATATAAAAGTAAATTTAGTTGAGCTTTTATAAAAATAATAGTTGTTAATTAATACTAAATTTTTAATTTAAAAAAATTCAAAATATTCAATCACTCTTTTTTTAAAATTGTGCCTATTCATATGCCTCTTATTTTAGAATAATTTTTAAATATTATAAATGCATATATAATTTAATTTAGGAGGGAGGAAGTAATTTGTACAATAAATTAATGATGTGATAAAAAAATGATATAATTATTATAAATACTATTGAATTGATAAAAAAAGTGAACATTTATTATTGAATAACTTTACAAAAGTTATTTTCACTGAGTAGCAGTAATGGAAAGGATTGGCCTGAAATAGATAAAGTAAAAAATAGACCAGGAATTGAAATCCGATGTTGTAGGAGGATAGTCTAATTTCGCACCTAGAAAATTAAATTATGGAGCAGAGCACATGTCTCATTTTTAATGGAGAAACGTGACAAGGACAGGGACAAAACACAAAAAATTATATATTTTAAATTGAACACTGTTCATTGAATATTTTTTTATCGTAGTTTTGTTAATTATTATAAGATTATCTTCTACGAAGCCCTAGAAATTCCAAGTGGCTGAGTTACCCACCACAGAGGAAAACGAAGAGAGTGTTATACTTTTTGTAGCAACCAAAGTTATGATAGTTAGGTTTAGGTCAACCAAAATCACGGGATAAGATTAAAACTTTAATTTCATAAACCCTAAACCAGAAAAATTGACAAGAGTTCATTCACGTATTCATATGCTAAAATATTATAAACAAGTAAAATTAAAATGCACACAATTTTTTTTTTTTTTGATCAGCACAATTTTTTATTTCTTATTCCATCAATTCTTTATTTGATTTGAGCATAGATTTGTCTTCTACAAGATACACACCCGCACGTGTGGTGTCTATAGATTTTATAATTTCTTCAATTTCTAGACTATTTTTAAAATAAAACAAAATTTAATTTATTGTTAAACATTTTACTCATATTTACTTATATAGACCAACATTTACCATAATCAGAACTAAAGTTAAACATTAACACATTCTTATTAGTCTCTCTCTCTCTCTATATATATATATACTTCAAAGTTTTGACTTTTTCATTTTTCAAAGACCTAGTAGTCCAAAGATATGAGTGAACGTGATATGAATAGTGAAAGTGAGAGTGATGAGAATGCTTAGATATATTGTAGCTAAATCACAAGGAGAATTATGAGGATTGATTATCGTTTCCTAAAAGTTATTGAATTGTTTTGGACATTTATATTCATTGCATACTTGAAAATAAAAATGTAGCTTGTATCACAACAAAAAAAAAGTCAGATATATGGAGAGATCATCTATTCACTTTCATTTGCATGGAGGAGAGAAACAAGAGACATAAAGAAAGTGAAAATAAATATAATAAAAATAGTTTAAATAATATGAAACTATATCATGTCTATATAAAGTTTTTATTGTATTTTAGATGGACAAGTGTAAATTATTTCTATAGTGACTAGTGAAGATAAATAAGACGATTTAAATTTTCAAGGTAACACCTATTGGATATTGGACATTTAAATCTATAGTGACCTATTATTAGTTCTCAGTTTTTTAATTTACAATTTAAATATTTTATTATTATTTTTTAGTTAATATATATATATATATATATATTCATATTTATTTTGTATAAGTATATATATACATATAGTATAGACATATCACTATAATAAAATAATTAAATAAAAACCAAATTTAGAGATAAAAACAATTAGGTACTATATTAAATAAATTAAAGATCATTTTAGAAACTAAAAAATTATTGGTATTTAAAGTAGTTTCTAAATTTACAAACTAGTTTCTAAACTGGTATCTAATTGACATATATAATTAGTTACCAAGTTTAACTACCAATGTTTTAGAATCTAAAGTAGTTGGTAGCTAAAACCTTAGTAAGTAATTAAATACCAATTTAGAAACTAATTTAGATACCAATAATTTATATAATCTTTAATTAGTCAATATAGTAACTAATTATTTTTTATCTCTAAAATTAATTTATATTTAATGATTTTGTAGTAGTGTATAGAAATATCTATATATTATGAAATATGTATTTCAAAATATATATTTTTGTCATTTAAAATTTTAATTATTATAGTTATGTTTCTTATATAATAGTTAGGGATATTATATTATACCATTATCATAATAAAGTATATAATAATTTAACAAGATGAGTTTAGTAACATTTCATACGTAAAATAATATAAAAATAGTAATAAATATGTTACCATATTATGGGTGGACTTTAAGCCTAACTCAACCCCATAAAACCGGCTCATGAGGTTGAGGTTTGCACCCACTTATATACAATGAAAGGCTCTAATCTCTAGTCGATGTGGGATCTCCAACAAAATATCTCATTCCCCTACCTTGATAACTCTCGAGAATATATACTTAAATTGGATCAAGCACTTAAATTGAGAATTGCACTTAAATTCTCTTCTCTCTTATTCTTTCACTTTGTGCTTCCTTCTTTCTTAATGATTTGGTTTTACCATTAGTGATATTTATAGGCACTTCTCTATGATTTCAATTTGTTGTGCTTGATTTTCACTATATAAATTTGATTCAATGCACTATAAGGTCTGCCACCTTGCAGACTTATCTCATTTTTTTTTTCTTGTTATTGTTATTTTTTTAAAATGTTAAATCAGGTCCAACATTCAAGTAAACCAAATTCTATGTACGCATAACCTACAAAAGTGAACACCTCACCCCCAAAAAAAAAATGGCATATCAGCTCATAAGAATGATTTTATATTATAATATTAGAATCATATTATTAAGGATTTTAACTTAATTGATTATGATAATGTAAGAATTGTTGTAAATTTTTTAATGTGTATTTAATTCCTATTATCGTGGACAAGAAAATATTTATATTATTGTCTTAGTGTATCAAAACAATTTCCTTCAACATGTTATTAGAGATTTGATGAGGTTAAAGTTGAATGAATAATTAAAAGTAAGATTATGTGGAAAAGAAAAACAACTTTCATAAGAATATCAGGAAGGTGATAACCTTTTCTATATGGATGATATGACGTATGAGGAATTATGCTAGATTTCAGGATAAGATTGGGGTTTCTAAGGCTATTTCGATAATTAAAGATTTAACTTGTCTAGTGGGAAATTCGTCTAAAGTTTCAATGAAGAATGATATGTTGGACTTCAACGTGATTAAGTTTTTCGGTATTAAGACTCGTAGTGGTAAAGTTCTTCGTCCTCTTCCTATTAGATGGGAATTTCCTTCACCAGGCTGGGTCAAAATTAATATTGATGGGGCTGCTAGGGGTATCCTGGTCTTGCTACTTGTGGAGGTATTTTTCGTGGGAGTATGAGAGAATTTATTGGTGCTTTTTCAGCGTTTCTTGAAGTTCAAACTGCTTTGGTTGCTGAGTTTTATGGAGTTATACATGCTATGGAGGAAGCTCAAAAAATGGGACTTACTAATGTCTGGCTTGAATGTGATTCTGCCTTGGTTTGTGCTGCGTTTACTGCTAGGACTAATGTTCCTTGGATGCTTCAGAATCGATGGAATACTTGTCTTAATTTTTGTGGGACAATCAGGTTTAGGGTAACTCATATTTTTCGTGAAGGGAATGCGTGTGCTGATAAGTTGGCTAATTTAGGATTTATTCATAGAGAATCTTTTCATTGGTATAATAGACTCCCAGCTAGTCTGTTCTTAGAATTCTTTATGAATAGGTATAATCTACCTATGTATCGTTTGTGTTAACATATGAGTTTTGGTCTAATCCCCCCATATTTTTGTATTTTCTTTCTTTTTTCTTTTTTTTAATAATATTTTTTTTCATGTGATGGCAGATGATTGTTGTTTCTTGAGGTGTCAGCTTAGCTGAGATGTCAAGTTGCATAGTGATGCCTAACATGAAAACTTTATAAAAAAAAAGAAAAGAAAAAAGAGTGCGACGCAATAGATTGGTCAAGGAATAGTTGTTGAGTATAACAATGTTGAGGTGAATTCTTAAAACATGGAAATGGTGGAACAGAACATAGACAACATAAAATAGCAAAATTGCTAAATTCCTTATGAAGTGGGTGACATGGATTCTAAACTTTTCGACATTTATATAGATAATTTAGCAGTGCTTTTTATTCCGTATTGGCATGGCTCGGAACTTGTCAATAGAATTTCACAATTCTTGCTTTAGAAATTCGATTTTTTTATCTGTAAAAAATGTGTGATTGAAGCATTTATACTAAATAATGCTTCAAGTTCGGTTAATGATATTTGGAAAGCAATTTGAATTGAAGTTGTGAGTAAAATTTGAAAACACAGGAACAATATCATTTTTAAAAGAAGAGCGGTTGATGTGTTAGAAGTGTTAACAATTGTTCAATTAAAGGTTTGGTCTTGAATTTATTCAAAGTCTCGCTTTAGGTCGTTCTCTTATCCTAACTGTCGTTTGAACCCTTTGACTTGCATGAGATATTCTTTTTGAGATTTTGTTTTGTTAGTATCTTTGGTTTTGTCTGTTTGGTAGGAGTTTCTTGGTAGGTAGGGGAGGATAAAGTACAATTTTGTATTAGGGTTGGATCATCCCAAAAGTGGTTCATATTTATTAATTATTTATTGCTGATTAAAAAACTTATTTGAATGGGTATAAGTACAATAATTAGTCAGATTTATTACTTTATTCACGTGCATTAAAATTATTTTTTGTAGTAACTAGTTGAACTACATATAATTTAATTTGCATTTTTCTCAAAATAGAGTCAACCATAAAATAAAACATACAATTCAACCCACTATTGGATTCATGTGCAACATTTAAATCATTTGTAGATTGATTATTCATGATAAATGAAATTATCAAATCCCACTAATTTAAATCCTCAAGGTCCAACATTCAGCTACATTTAATTTAAATTTTCACTCCTCCAATACGTTAAATGTAAAACAAATCGAGAATACCTTTTTAAGAAAGAGGAATATCAATCAAACAAAATAATGAAATTATAAATACCTAACTTGATATCAAACACAAGAAAAAATAGAAAGTTCCTTGCTAAATCAATCATATATCATTACACAGGATAAAGAATATAGGATAAATTGGATAATGAGATTAGGGAGATGTCACTCAAAAAGAATAATACAATAGTTATATATAATAATTGTCTCATTCCTTTGATTATTTTTTAAGATTAATGTATTGATATTCTTCTATCTTCTTATGTCGTTGTTTTTGTAGTAGTGTGTACTCATCTGATGTTAATGCTCTTATTTATAGTGTAACGATCACATTTCTCTCAATTTAAATTAGAATTTTGTATTTTGGTTTCACTTCAATGGTTAGTTTGTAAAAGATAAATCTTCAAGATGATTGATAAAAAATATAATTCAGTAAATTAGTCCTGGAGGTTTAATGGAGTGAAATGAATTAAACTTATCTTTGCATTAAAGTTGTCATATGAACAATAAATTTAGTTCTTATCCTATTAAATGAATCTCATAAGAAAAATTATGAATTATATTTCAGCTGACCATTCTTTTTATTCATATGATGATATTAAATTCTTTGTGAGATGATCAGTCTATTATGTTATGATACTTAAGATAAAAATAACTTATATGATTCAAACCATGACTATTTATGTGTATTTCATGTTAATTTCGTTCTAAAGTGGATCGTCTATCCTCGTTACATAAGAGTTATTTCTTTAATCTATTTCGTCCTATTTTATAATTTTTGGAAGTATGTCAAATAAAACTTTTAATCTGCTAAATCATATTCAATACTTAAAAGAGAACTCATATATTCTGTTTGCTTGTTATTAAAATATTAAATCCTCAATTGTCCAACTTATTCACATAGGTCTCACCTAATCTATTTTAATTTTGATACAGCCTAATTCACTTATCTTGAGCCTAACCAGGTTTACATGATTTAAGCTCAATAGTATCCACCTTGAATGAGTTAGACCATACCTAAGTTAAGCTCAATAGTATCCACCTTGAATGAGTTAGACCATACCTAAGTTAATTAGGTATTGTCTTATATATCCATAACCCTATAATTTGATATTTTGATTTGGATTTTTAAGATTAAGAAATTATCCAATTTATATAAATCCAAATTCAATTACATATATTAATTTTAAAATTAAAAAAAATGATTATGAGTTTAAAATAAATTTATGAAAATAAAAATACACATAATGTAATATGATGGAATATTTGAATTTTTTTCTACCTACACCATATTGAAAGTGTTGAAAGTGAAAGAAGAAGAAAGTGGGCGTTTATTGGGAAAGTTTGTGAGGTGTCATGGTCAGGTACCGGCATGCGCATATGATAACACATGCATAAAATATATATATATATATATATATATATATATAAATAAGCATATATTTATTTGATTAGTGGATATTGTTTTAATGATAAAATGGTATTAAGTAGATTAATTAGTTTAATAGTATATATTAAGAAGAAGGAGGTAAATTGAGAGAGGAGTGCAGGTGGCGGAGGACGGTGCATTAAGTTGCTAATCTCCCTGTCGTCCCTTATTTGTTAGCTGTCGGTAGATAACAATAAGTGGTGCATTAGATATCACAGTAATTTTTTTTATACATTTTCATTTTTTAATTTTTTTTATGAAAAAAGTCCTTTATAAATACTCTTAATTTTTCTTTAGAAAATATTCGTGGAAGAACTGTTATTGTTTTACAAAATTCACAACAACATAAAAATATGTTCTCCCTTTTTAAAAATTTAAAATTAAATTGTCGATTTAGTTTTTGAAATTTTGACGACATGTTAAATTATTCATATTTTAATTCATTAGTTTTTTATTATTATTTAAACTTTTAGAAGGGTTTAATAATAATGCATTACAAATACTACTATTATGAAATAAAGCAATGAAGTGGGTTTTAAAGGCTTTTTTTTTTAGTTTTCGTGAATTTCAAATAGAAAATGTTTGTTATTTTTTATTTTTTTAAATATATAATTTTTAAATAATATTTTATATAATTTATTTTAACCATTGCATTATTTATAATTTTTATTTTATTATTTGAACATTATACTTCAAGATATTGAAAATGAACATGAGAGATTTTTTTTTTCATTATTTTTAAATATTTTTCATATTATAGTGTTTATTTTAATGAATATAGTATCGAGATATTTTATCCATAGCACTATTTACGTAATAAAAGCATAACAACTATTTAAGTATATGCTATTTCTATTTTATTTTAAGTTAAAAATATTATAATATAAAGCATAAAACTAATAAAAAATATCACAATTAAAAACAAATTTTCTATATATAAAAATTCCAAGAGTTTAAAAGAAATTAAAAATTAAAATTGATATAAAATATCATATAAACATGTTGTTTTATACCATTTTCAACAGTAAATTATTTTAATAAAAATATCAAAATACTTATAATTCAATAAATTAGTTTAATCGATTTTAGTGTTGGCTATAACTCTTCGGTTTTCCGTAATCTGCGCTTCAAATTTTAAATACATATGAAAATAAAATAAATCATTAAGGTGAATTAATGAAAGATAATGACAAAAATAATAATAAAAAAAGGGCAAACACACATGGTCTTAATAATGCGAGATGATAATACCCGAAATAAATGGAATATTAATCAATATTTAGATTTTTCTTAATATTTTATTATTAAAATTTTATTTTTGTGTACTCGTCTCCAATTCTTAAGATATTATGAACTGACTTTCTATTATATTTTTAAAATATTTTGTAGTGTTAAATATATTATATATTACGAAGTAATGATAATTGGATAATAATACCAATCATAAAATATTTTTCAAATTAATTATTTTAATAGTGTCCACTTTTAAATAGACATAATTAATAAATGCTTGCAAACTACAAATATTAATGTTTTCTATATATCACAACATCATACCTTCCATATCCATATCTGTTGTCCCTGACACCAACCTCGACATAACAATTCTTCTCCAACAAAATTAATGATAGAAGATTTGAGCTAAAATAATAACTTAGATTTTTTATGGTATTGTTTTGAGATAAGTTTAAGTAATAAAAACAATGCTAGTTTAAAAAGCTATGAACTCTATTAAAGATGTTCTAAACAATATTTGGATAAAAAAAAATTAGAAAAGAAGGTTTAATGTGTGTTTTTTCTCTATCTTTATTTTTTAAGGAATATATAAATAATAAATTATGATTATAATATATTTAATTGTTTTGCCTTGGTTTTAGATTATTTTTATATAAATAATCAAAATACTACTTATCACAAGCATTGAAAGGTTTGGGATGTTAGGTTTGAAAATGAACATGCTTATTAAATGTGACAGTTTCATAGAAATAATTGAAATGCTAAATATTTAATTATGTATTTTAACGAAGATACATATTAAAACAACTGGTAATGTGTATAGTAATATGAAAATAACATAACAATAATTTAGGTATCAAATTAAAATTTATTTTTACTATCATCATAATATAACTATTATATAGAAAAGAAAACACTTTTAATTTTAAGATGAAGCGGAAACATAATAACTTTCTAATAAAAAAGTTACTTTAATTAATAATAATTTTTTTTACTTAAAACTGTTTATGCCTTACTGTAATAGGATTAGGTTGAGTTTATCTAATTTTCGACTGAATTTTAATTGGGTTAAGTTTGATTACCAGGTTGAATAATTTAAAAAAAAAGAATAATCTATTAAAAGAATAATTCAAAATAAAATATAAAGTATAATTTTTTAAAATTTTAAATAAATAATATTTATATTATATATTTGTTATGAAGTTGGATTAGGTATTTCAATTTAATTTGAATTTGATTGAATTTAAGGAATTGGTGAAGTGTGTCGTTCTATTGAAATTACGAAATTATATTGAGTTGTAATTGGATTGAAAAAAAAAAGCAATTTATTATAAAAAATTTGTTTCTAACTCAACCTGAAAACAAGTTCAAATATATTGATATAATATTCAATAAAAACTTAAATTTGATTTGATTGTAACATTTGAAATAGTTAATAAAAAGATTGTCATCTGCTCGTACTGCTAGCGACATGCTCCTGCCAACGCCCACCTTCTCATTTACTGCAACTTTGTAAATTGCCAATCACAAATTACGTTTCTTTCCTCTCATAATTATTTTGATTTATTTAATAAGTATATCTTTACATCAACAATTAAATAAAATATTTATTAAAATGTAAATTTATAATATTATTAACATCCTAGTTACATTTATATATATATATATATATATGAAAACAAAAGACTAAAAGAAATATAAAATCTCTTTTGTTTAAGGTAGAGTTAAATCACTTGCAACATCTTCTACTTCCATACTTCAATACTTCATCCATTTCAACTTACCAATTAAGTGTCTATAAATAATTTATATTCAATATTACTTACTCTAAAATTTTATTGACATACATAGAGACTTTACTTTATTTATGAAAAACACATGTGTTGAATTTGACTCAAAGATTTACACTTATCATACTATCTTTACTATATTGTCTCTCCACACAGTTACATGAACATAAGAATAAGTTATCTCATGTGACAGAGTAAATTCATATGACCTGTCAGACCAACTATATTTCAAATGATATACTAAGTCGTATGAACATCTATTGACTCTTGCTACTTCATAATTTTTGTGTATATGATTTCAATATATCATTAGAACCAGGATACTTCCTTTTAGACAAATCTATAATTCAATGCATGTCCTAAACAATTTCAACACAATTATTTCATTATTTGGAAATACTGTATCTCAATCACACTTCCACATGGTTCATAATTCATATCACACATCAATAACCATTCAATCACACATAAATTTAGATTTTAAAACAATTAGAAAATATTAAAATCACATAATTGCATATGCATTTTCAACCAAGGTTTTCAGCCAATAAACATACACTTATTAGCTTCGTGCCTCTAGATAATATAAAACAAAGAGTGAATGAGTCATTTCGACAATATATGGATCGTTTTGTTAAAACATCACTAAATATATTTTTTTTTCGATCACGACTATGTACACAAGTCTCATGGACTTACACTGGAGTTGTTTTCTCAATAGTTTGTTTGCAAATCCACCAAAAATATGGACAAACTTTGCTAGCAAAAACCTATTATATTACCATCGTATAGAATCTTGAGATGCAAAAATTATTTGTTAAAGGTGCAACAACCTCATCCTCCATTAACATTACTCCAACTATTTTAGCAGTCCCAAAACAATAACACATGAGAAGGTGAGGAAATCACCATGGTGATATCAATGATTAACACATCAATCAAGAACAAAACCAAGACATTGCTCAAATTTAAAAACACCTTGCAAAGGTAAGAAGGGTTTTTATTCCATAACAGACAATTTTGCTAGCGATGGAAGCTTAATTTGTGCAAAAGAGAGACACCTCCAAAGTATCAAAACAATTAGTCTTTTCCCACCCATATCTCTCTCAAAGATAGCCTTTACCATAAGAAGTGGTTTTGCTACTGATAGAAGCTCGAGCTCTGCAAGAAAGAGACATCTTTGAAGTATCAACACAATTAGTCATTTTCCACCTAGTTCTCTCTCAAAGATAACTTTTTTTGTTGAGGACTTCTAGAACAATGAGTTTGATCAAGATGATTCAATTGTTTTTTTCTCCTACCATTGCCAATTGGAGAGTTAAAAAAATGCTCATGGACCAAGGACACTCAGTTGATGTCTTATATTGGTCAAAACTTTCTTGACATTCTACATTCCTAATCACTTATTAAGTCTTATCCTAGTCCACTACTTGAATTTGCAAGGGAATAAGTTTGTACAGGTGGTTACATTGACTTGTTAACTCCATTCAAAACAAATGAGACACATTGAAAGATAATGGTTTGACACATTCTTGTGAAAGTCGATACCTCCTACAATTTATTAATAAAACGAAGGACTCTTAATGAACTTGGTGTTATTGTCTTTACAATAAACATGACAATGACATTTTTAAGGAGAAAATGGAACCATCATAACAAAAAATTCAACCCAAAAACAACATGAGAATGTCACAATCATAGTTTAAAGTTAGCTCCTTAATTTTTGAAAGGGCTCATGATAATGGGTCAATCTAAACTAGAGTAATGATTTTTTTTGACAATATCCCGAACAAAAGTGATAAACCTCTTGAGAAATTTCATAACATTATAAGTTTATACATGTTAATCCAAATTTGAAATAACAAAATGAGATCAACCCATATTTTAGAGTTGATTTCGAAGAAGATCATCCTACATTTGATTAAGTTATAGTGAAATTACAATTATAATTACACCCTATTTTAAAAACCATAAAGGACACATATATTAGATGATATAAATTTTACAAGTCATAAACTCATTATCGTACTCTAACCAAAATCACTAGCTCAATAAAAAAGAAAGCTTGAAAAAGAATAAAAATATGGAATTAATAATGAAAATAACACTAACATGTATTAATAACATTTATACTAACAAAGTGTCATTCTATTCATAAATTTAATTTTAACGTAGTTATAATTTAAGAAAATAAATATTGTCACTTTAATAATATTACCAGTGTTCACCATTAACATATTTATCGAAAATATAGTTGGGTAAAGTTTGCTTAAATTTGTTATTGAAAGGATAAAAATATTTTGGCTTAGGTTGATCGAGACTACAATTTTTCTAGTTAAATTTAAATTAAATCAACTTGATAAATAATGAACCAAAACAAAGGTCTATATGATTAAAAAGAAAATATTTTATGCAATTATATTCCGTTGTTAGTATGTTTATAATCATTCTATTGAATTAAAATTGATTATTGTTTTATTATTCATTACTAGTTCTTATAATTAAAAATCAATTACTTTACTAAAAAAAGTTTTAAAAGACTAGAAACTTCATATTGTTATTTATAATATATTTACAAGTTATTAACAAAATGAAAACAGTCTATAAATAATAGTTTTAAATGATAACATCACCTCAACAATTAGATATATATGGATTCACTAATTTAAGAATAAAAATCTATTGTCTAAAATTTGTCTTCTTTGAAATTTTTTGATTGATTTTGATAGGAACTCAAAAGTCATCTTATTAGGATGGAAATTCAAATGGGGTTTATCTTGAATGTGAATAGACTGTTCAAACGTTAGTTGAATAATTAAAAAAAATACATTGGATAAGGTTGCGTAAAAGAGAACACAAATTCTATTGAATAAATAAGAAAATCTTAAATTTTGAATCTAAATTCCTATAAATCACATAGAGATAAGCCAATGTATACTTAAAAATAAACAATGAAAATGTTAGAATGTAATTTTAAACATTACAAAGTCAAAATAAGAATTCTTTGAAAAATCTATTTAAATATGATTTATTAAGATTAAGCAAAAAGTAAAAAATATTATATCACCTACTTATATAAGAGTCAATAAGACTAAATAAAGAAAAGTTGTGACTTAAAATAGGACTCACTTAAATTAAGAAAAAAAAGAAGTTAAGATTTCTCTATAAAAAAACTTTTATTATGAATTAAGTTGTATTACACAAAAACACTTAAATCCTCGTACAAACTCTAATACCAAATATTCTCTTGACAAATAAGGGAATTATGATAAATTTATTTATCTTTTCAAACAACTCAAGCTAAATTAAAACAATAAAAAAAAATATCCAATTTAAAAGTCAAAATCTTTAGTGTGGTTCAAGACTATTAAAGACCAAAAATATTTTTTATTATCACTAACTAAGGGTATTTATCACTCTTAATAATGCAGGACGAGAAATATCAATATCAATATATCATGAAAATTGGTATCATATTCTTATTCTCTCCAAATAACGTGTATTTATATCTGCATGCTATCCGTTCAAATATTTGCTAAATAATTTTTAAAAATAAATAAAATATAATTATATCGGTAGGATCCACACTACCGAGACCATGTCTTGACCCGTTCATTATGTCGATCAACACCACAAAGATAATTATGTTTAAGCAGAATTAGTGAGGTTAATCAACCATCAAGATCTAGGTAAATACACTTTTAAACATGACTCAACTCTTTAACCTGATTCAATAAAAAAGGTTCATCACAATCATATAAATAGACATAAAATCCAAGAACCAGGTACGTTATTATACCGTACTCAGAATACCAAGTGTCGAATATTAAATCTGACTTGAGCGTCAGAGTGCCTTCTGCAAGTGCGTCCAAGTCTGGACTTTGTGGAGATCGAGAAACCAAGGGAGGAGAGGAGAGTAAGGAACTTGTTTGGAGAGAAATAGGAGTACAGATCGACCGATCGACCGAGAAGACAAAGAAGAGGAGGAGCCTGAATTGTTCTCTTAGTTCCAATTCCAGTCGAGAACAATAATATTTTAAAAATCATTATATTAAAATGACAATTTTATTTTCTCCAATACCAAATAACATTATAATTACATAAAATTAAAAATAGACTACTAAATAAACTAAAAATATATTAATAATTTAAAATGGAAATAAATATAATATTTATGCTCATAGAATATTATTTATATACATGTCCGTTTAATATTTAATATAAGTATTTCCTACGTACAGACAAATTGGTATATATTTATTATTTACCATTTGTAGGATGAGTCCCTAATTACATTACTGCCCATCAAAATAAGTGGGGTCGCCTAAAAAATCAGTGGTTTAGAATTCTCTGGGGACATTAATCTTGTCATAAATAATTGAAAGAACTAGGTTTTTGGTCCAAGTAATATGGCCACAAGTTTTATTATAGATAAACAGTTGTTTTTGGTATTGAATGTGAATCCTTTTATTAAAATTTGGGTTTCAAACTTTGTTGATAAAAAATATAGCTAAGAAAGAAGAACTAAGTTAGTTCTCGGATAAGAAATATATTATATAATTTTATAAGTTGATTATTGTAAACTAATATTTATAATATGAGATAACCTATTTTATGTGTGTAATTTTTTTTCTATTTTACTTTTATTAATATTTTAAAGTCATAAATAAAATTAACAGTAAAAAGTATCAATGTAATAAATAAATAAAAATTAAAATATAGTATAGCAAAATAAGAAGAAAACAAGAAAGAAACTAAATACGAGACACTGAAAAGAAATCCCACCTATACTAAAAAAAACTTCCTATATTCTATATAAAATTTAATTAAGTTTAATTGTTTAGAAGGTTTGATTATATACTATAAATTTATTGTATTATATCATAATTTTAATATAATATAATATAATAAAAACTAAGGATGAAGGATGACAAATGAATTTATCTCTGTTCATATTATAATTTTGACGAGAAATCTTCTTATTATTAATTGAATATGAGAACGAGTAATATTTAAATTTTTAAATTGGATATGATAATTTATATATACATATATATAAATAAAAAAATTATCATTCTGGCTTTATATTCGTTTTAATACCTATTTTTTATTTTAATTTATTAATATTTATTTTAGTTAATATAAAAATTAATAATTTTTTTTTCTCTAAACTTAGTTTCTAATTAGTGATTTTTTAATAGTTATAATTATAATTTTTTTTCTTTATATCTGACATTAGAGAAAATAACAGATGATATATATGAATACAAAACTTATAGAAGAAGAAACTAATATTTATTTTTTTTATCATTTATTGACTCTTTCTTTTAATTCTATATAAAAAAGTTATTAGAAGAAATATTCATTCTATGTCTTTTACCTTCAATTTTTTTATAATAGAAAAAAAATGTGTATTATTTTGACATTAAATACTTGATAATATATTTTTTATTGTGATTTTTATTTTTTTATAAAAAGAATTAATTAATATTTAAATAGTATGAAGGCGGGTACAAATGTATCCATTCTTCCATGAAGATGAGAAGTTTAATATCTTATAAAAATAAGAATTCACTTCAAATTATATGTAAGTTTAAAGATTAGTACAAGTAAATAAGAAAATATATTATAAAAAACTATTAACATAAACCATGAAATATAATTTAATTTTATATTTCTAAATATATAATACTGATAAAATAATAAATAAGAATATTTAATAATATTCAATATAGAAACAATATTATGTAAAATATTTAAAAAAGAATAAGGTTGTGTACTTTGACCCGTGTAGACTCCGGCTATAAGCAAACTGATGGATTTAAATATCTTTGCAGTGGACTCTGGGTCAGCTCATACATCCCCATATTATTATTCCTAATAAATATTATATTTAATTATCTTATTTTCATATAATAAATTATAATGCATATATATTTTTATTTATATCAAAATATAAGACAATATAAGAAAATATACTAGACTATATGACACTAGTGTTTTTTCCTAGTAACGATAATGTGAATAGAGACTAATCATACAAATTTGTTGACACCCCCAATTTCAAAAAGCTCCACTCAATAATATGTTAAATAATATAGTCATAAATATTTTTAAATATGGTAAAAAAATATAAGTTACTATAAATAAAACACAATATTTCATTTTATATTTTTATATGATATAATTGTGAGTTTTGATATATATTATCCTGTACTTAGGCCTTTCTTAAATTTTTGTACAATCCAATCTTACAATGATATTTATTAAAATGGACATACAAAAATAAAAAATAAAAAGTAAATGAAAATACTAGAATATAAATAAAAATGGAGAGAGAAAGTGATTGGCAACTATCATCTAAACTCAGGACATTTATTTGCCAGCCTGCCACTTGTTTTACCAATTTGCCCTCCTTTCGTCATAAATAATAAATAAATAAATAAGTATACGCTTTGTTGCATCGTTTAGCTGTGAACCAAATAGTGTACTTTTTAAAAAACAAAAGTTTATTTTTTTATGAAATTGTTTGTGAGCTACAAATGTTGGGCCTCGTGTAAGTTTGTCCATTAATTTCATAAAAATAATACTGTTTTCTACAGTTAATATATTAATTGAGTTTGAGAAATCAAACATTCATTCACCGTCATATTCATTGCGCATTAATAGACTAAAGATTTTTAATATCTTTTTCTAAAGGCCCCATATATATATAATAGAAAATTAAAATATACTCTTTTAAATTTTTTCTTTATCATTTCCGGAAAAAAGATTAACGAAGTCAATTTTCAACAACATCTTCAATTTAAAACTAATAAATTCACCTTTTTAAATCAAAATCTACACATATAAAGCCGTTTCTACCTAACACCCCATACTACTTAATTTCATTATGACTACTAAAATTGATAAACATAACTCGATTCCAATAATACAGATACACATATGAACATACATACTCTATAACTCTAAAGTAGATGGGATTTTTATAAAAGTATAAACTATTTAGGTTTAATAGTTGTTTAATTTCATTAAGTGTTGTGATAACAAATACAATTATGACAATCATCACATATAAAACAACACTCAATTAACCTAACAAAAATTAGATAAAACCATAACTCACAAGTTTATTATATATATATATAATATGTTATGTTTGAATAAGAAGTTCAATATGTAATATAGATATTGATAGACTGACAGAAATACATATTTATGTATAATTTGTAAAATATAGATACGGAACACAAATTTATATATTATATAATTATTTTTAAGTAAAGATAATTTTTTATTATGGCTGGTTAAAAAATATTTGTTTCTTATTTTTATAATCATAATACATGAGTTTTTATCTAATCTCCATATATTAGTGTAACTGAAATATCAAGTTGTGTAATGGTATAACACAAAAAATTATATAAAAAAAATTAGTATTTGATCTTTAAAAGTTAAGTGTACCAACTACCAATAAATACATAGATTAAGTTATTTATAGAGATAAATTAGATTTTTATATTATATTAATTTATATTAGCACAATTTTTACAATTAACTTCTGATAGCATATATATTTTGTCTCTAATATTTATTTTAATTTTATTTTTAAATGTTAAATGAAGTTTAGTCCATATAATTAGTTATATAACTAGTTGTAACCGCGTAACAGTATCCACGATTCTCCCGTTTTCTCTTATGAACAGTACTCACGATCATTGCGTGTCCCTTCTTCATGAATGCTCTTTTCCTCGGTGATCGTGCCACTTGAACACACTCGTTTTGTTTAATTCACACATGTGTAAAAGTAATTTTTTAAATAATTGAAATATAAATAATGCTTATAATGTATTTAACTTCTTAACTTTAGAATCTATTGTAAACTGAAAAAAAAACACTTTTGTTACAAAACCGACTAATAGTATTTAGAATTGGATACTCCAATTATATATAATAATTTTTAAATCATTCAATCTTAGTATTCTTGATATTTACTGTTCATGTCACTGTCATTATGCATAACGCAGTTTATAATAACACACGTGACTTTTCTAAAATATGTATCGAGTTTTAATATATAAAAATAAATCAAAATATATTTTTGTGCATAACAATATATTTTGTCGGTTATCAAAGTCTTAATTCATGATTGATGATATACGAAATTATACGACAAAAGAAAACAACGTATTGCTTCAGAATACATTCAATCTTCTGTATATCCATCATATCAAAACTTATTTATCGTTATCCCAACTAAATTTGTTAAAACTGCAATTAATAATTTGTTATTAATTCTTTTATAACGAGGCTTTTTATGTGTGCATGCATGCAAATAATAATTTTTCTTCGTGAGAGATAGTTCAAGATTAAAATACATAAACCATTTCTCTTTCTTAAAAAGTCATAAAAAGTGTTTTAAGTGACCGTGTAATTTTATTTTTTTAATAATTTACTTCTATTCGTTAAAAATAACTTTGTTTAAGCTAAAAATAAGATCACTATAAATAGTTGATGAGCGAATAAACTATGATTAAAATATTATTAATAAGTCTTCATATTAAATAATAAGTCAATAATTATTTTATTTATTAAAATATTATTATAACTGGATTGTCAACTATTATATATATATATATATATATATATATATATTAAATTGTTAAAACATTCAAATTTCCTTAGTCTCTTGAATTAAAACGTTTCAAGATCCATTAAATATTATGTAAGCTTATCGAATATGATTAGACATTATTTGTATAGTTTTGATCTTCAATTTCATCCTAATTTTCTAAATCTAACTTGTCATCCTATATATATATATATATCACTGGAGATATTTCTTATTTTAGTAAACCATCATTTATGTTAGGGATCACAATTTAAAGTATTCCATGAAGGACTTCCAAAATAATTTAATTCATGAAAAAGACCAATGAAAGGAGCATTTAAAAAACATTAGAGATTTTCAAGTTAAATATCATGATCTGACAATGCAATTTTTTTATAATTTGAAAGAATATCATTTATACAGAGGGTGAGAAATAGGAGAATAAAGTAATAGCAGCAATACTACTTAACTACATCCAGCTTTTGTTTCATTTCATGCCTACTCATTTTGATATATATATATATATATATAATTTTATTTTTATTATTATTATTATTTTTATATTCATCACATTTATTATAAATTTTTTGTGAACTACTATTGGTTGAAAATTAAATTTCCTTCTTTTATTTTCTCTATAAATATTATCCGACAGTTAAGTGAGTGTTTAATATTCAATAAATATTATAATAATAATGTTATTTTAATTGTGATTGAACATTGACTTTGATTAAGACGTGCATTATCATTAATATTCATATTACTTAATTTTTTATATGGTTTAATTACCTTAAATCTTAAATTGTAAATACACACTTATATGTTGGGGACCGTTTGGTCATTGACAATATAATTATATATTTTTCTATATGCTTAACTCTTTCTGTTAATTTTCGCAATTATATGTAGTGCCTATTATAATTGGAGCGTGCCAAAAGGGTTGTTTTCATTTCTAAACACAAGTCTCAGAAACCTCCTTTTTAGGTCTATCCCTAAGTAAGGCTAATTCCTGAAAAATATTTAAATTTATTTAGGGAATTGATGTCTGAAAATAGATTGTTTTATATAGAAAATAAATTAAATGCCTGACCACATTACATGTGAGGTTTTGTACTCGAAGTCATGAGTGATGGTTGTCATTCATATGTTCCAGTAAATTTAAACAAAGAAATTAAAAAAAATGAACACGCAGTTAACGGGAGTGCATTAAATCAGTAAAATAAAATATTAGACGTTACTATAATGTATTAAATGAACTTTATATGGTCAATGCTTATTGTTGAAAACTTTTGAATAGTCAATGTTATCTTTTTTGAATAGTCAACTTCATCTATTTATCCTTGCCATGGACTTTGGCAACATTGATGTTAATACTAACCAAAAAAAAAATAAAAATAATAATAATAATAATAATAATAATAATAATAAAAAAAAAAAATAAAAAATATATATATATATATATATATATATATATATATATATATATATACTGTTCAGGAAAAAACTACAGAAAAAAAATTATTAGATCGAAAGCTAGAGAGATGGAGAGACTGCTATCTCACAAAAAGTCAAGTACAATTAAAAATAAATAAAATAGTCTTATGAAACTTCAATCTATAAGTTCAAAATATTGAAAATACTTGTATAAAAAATAAAAGGTCTAATAAAAATGATAAAATCGGATAATAAGTACAATAAATAAGTGATTTGATTTATAGATAAGTATAGTATTTTATATAAAAATTATAATTTAATCTATTGATTTTGACTTTATCATTGAAATATTTTATAAGTACATTATTCATTTGTATGAAAGAGAGTTCAAGTTAATCTGACTGAAAGAGAATCCAAATCAACCCGAGAGTACAAGTCAACTTATTTAAAAACCAAAATTTTATTAATCAAGTCATTAACTAGAAGATACTGAATGATTGAGAGAATGAGAAGACGATAAATTATTTACTTTGTGTTAAATCACGTAAGAACAATAATAAAAAAATTATTTACTTTGTGTTAAATCACGTAAGAATAATAATAATATATATATATATATATATATATATATATAAAATAGAATGACCGTCCCTATAAAAAAGGAAAATATATACAAATTAAGAATGATTATGTTCTGGTCAACATCATTTTTTTGTTTCTATAAAACAATGAACTATGCGAATAAGGGAAGTAAAACTAAATTGTAATAGCACACATTTTCTTGCAAAAGATGACTAATTTTAAAAAGATAATTATTATGAATAAATTTATTTCATTGAAATTTTGTTCGTACGTAATATGTTTTTCTATACAAAATATTTTTTTAATATATATAATTCAAACAAACAAAAAATCATAGAATCAATTTTTTACTAACATATTCTAATGTATAGATTTAACTTTTATCATGATTAATGTTGGAGATTTCACATCGACTAGAGATTAGAGTCTTTCATTGTATATAAGTGGGTGCAAACCTCAATCCTATGAACCGATTTTATGGGGTTGAGTTAGGCTTAAAATCCACTTCGTAATATGGTATCAGAGCCATTTCGAACATATCCTAGCGAGTGTTTGTGTTGGGCCTATCGTGCCACCCGCTATCGGACCGCTATCGGACCACCCAAAATAGTTGGCAGTCTCGACCCTATGAGCCGGTTTTATGGGGTTGAGTTAGACTTAAATTCCATAATAATTAACTTAAAAATTAAATATCAATTTATCCTGTTTTCTTTTATTTTTCCCATTAATATTTTTTATGCATACATAAAAATAGTTAACATTTATGTTAAATTTTGATGTGATTTTTTAATAATTTTAGTCCCTTTATTGTATCTATTTTTATTTACGGATATTTTTCTTACAAACTCTTCTTCCTTTTTCTTTCATATATATATATATATATATATATATATATATATTCATAAATGTACAAAATAAAACACGTGACTATTATTTTCAAATAAATAATTTAAAAATCAAATAAATATACATTGTAGTTTAATAAATTTACATATATCACTAAAAGTTAAATTAAAATATAACATACAAAGTCTCACTGTAACAAAATCATTAAAAAAACATTATACCAATAATTAATGATTGTATTGACTAAATTAGATATTATTTTGTATAAAAAAATTATTAGTATTTGAAGTAATTTTTATTATTAATAAAATTTATAAAGTAATTTCTAATTTAATATCTAATTATATATAAAGATTTTAACTACAAAATTATTAATAATCAAAACTACTTTCCATACAACTAATTTTTTAATATCTAAAATTAATATCTAATTTATTAATTTAAAGTAACTAATTATTTTTTATTTATAAAAATTATTTTTATTTAATGGTTTTTTTTTTAATGTCTTATCATGATCATCACAACATGTGATTATCACATTCTTTTTATTAATTTTTTTCTTATTTCTTTGCTAACATAATTGTTACATTCTTGTATTGTTTATCCTTGTTGAAATGAAATTTTATTCTCTTAATTATTTGCTCTGAACTTTGGATAATATTTTTGGTGAAAACCAATATAATCATAATACAATCAAATATAGTTTATAAATTTTTTAACTCAATCCAAATTATAAAAACAAGCAAAATAAATCTTTCATCTATCAACCATACAACTATAATACTTCCATCAACCAAAAACCACTACCACAATTATTCAACATTTCAAAACTACACCAATCCAACAATTTCACATAAATACAAACTTTATACAATACAAACTTTATACACTCCAAATCTTCCATGCTAAGTTGCTCTCAATATTAACTACTTCCCTCACCTAAAAAATATTCAGCTATTCGAAGTCAAATCCAACAAGTGCAACATTTAACATATGAAACTCAAATCTAAAAAACCCTAATTAATCAAGCTAAAAATATTATTACAACTCTATAATAGATATTCATCTTCGTGAATTAAACTCTAGATGAAAAAAATCCTAAAGAAATACCAAAAATAAATAAATTATTTTAAACAAAATTATGATTGTTAAATTATCTTTCTCTCTCAAAGTATCCTAGGATAAACTCTAATCTTGAAAGTAATACACTCATCTATTAGGATAATGAAGTTTGAATATATAGTTAAATTTTTTTATTTAAGAAATAAAATATTCAAATCCTATAAGTAACACTATTTACGAAAAAAAATCCCATGAAACAATATATTTGATAAAAAAAATGTTTTAACTTTAAGTTTATTGGCATAGTTTATTTAAATTAGGACATTGCAAGTACCGTCTGGAATAAAAGTTAATGACTCTGACAGAGTTTGTTGTAATTTTGTATAACTAAAAACTGTATATTTATAACAGATTTAAAAATTGGGTCCTTGTACTATTGCACGATGTACCGTGAATATAGGTTCCTATTTGTATCGTGGGATAATTAGTTATTGCGTCCAAATTCTATATACAAACACATGCCTAATTTTTTATTTATTTAATTTTTATGATGATAGAAATGTAGTATACATATAAAATATAATTTTGTACGTTAACATTAAAAAACAAAAAATAAGTGTCGAGAGTGATTAAAAATATTTTATTTATTTATTTTATATGTAAAATTTAGAATGAAAATGTGTAAGATTATGTTTTTTTTTTATTTAAAATAAAGAACTATAAGAAAATAATAGAGAAATCATATAAAAACGGTATATTAGTATTAATTTAAAAATTAAAAAAATTATTTTTTAAATAATTTATATGAAATAACAAAATACTTCATTAATAAAATAAGATATATTAAATAAGGGTAGAATTGAAAAAAATTATATAAAAAAAAAATTAAAAAAAATTATTATAATAGAAAATCTCTTTATATATACATATAGATGACATTATTATTTTTTAAAGTTCTTATCAACTTAATGTCAGAAATTTCTTTACAGATATATCACCATTCAATCGATTTAATAATTTAAAGTGTTTAACCGTTCATTCAAACACTTCGAAAGAACCAAAGTTCATTCTTAACGACAATAAAATGTATAAATTGAATTTTTATCATGAACATAAAAATTAGTTAAAAATTTATCCTGTTTTCTTTTACTTTTCCAATTAATATATTTTTTTATTATGTGTACATGCAAATATTTAATATTTATGTTAAATTTTGATGTGAATTTTTAATAATTTTAGTCCCTTTATTGTATCTATTTTTATTTAGGGATATTTGTCTTACTAACTTTCTTTATTTTCTCTTAATAAGCAATTAGAAAATCACATTTCACTTTCTTTTCTTCCTTTTTCTTTCATATTTATCTTTTTTCATAAATTAAACAAAAAGTAAATGTACAACATAAAACATTTCAGTATTATTTTCACATAAATAATTTAAAAATTCAAATAAATATACGTTACAATTCAATAAAATTTACGTATATCACTACAAGTTAAATAAAAATATAACATATAAAACATTTTTTTCTCCTCACAATGGCAATGCAAATCACCCAACAAAATGGTAAAATAGTAATAAAAAACTTACATAATAAAAATATAGTTACAATGGAAAAGTTGAGAGCTTTTATTAGTTTTAATTTGAGATGATTATTACTTTTAATTAATTCTATTGAATTTTTCAAATTAGCTATTGAGAATTTAAGGTTAAACTGTACTACTAATTAGTGGAATTAGGAATAAACAACTCTGAAGAGAGTCAAAGTATACTTGGAACACATGCATCAAATGAAATTAATAAATACATATAAGAAAAAAATATGAAATCAATTCTGGTTAGTTATACATGAAAAAAATTATTAAATATAAATTAATTTTAGGGATCACAAATACTATATTAACTAAATTAGATATGATTTTATAAACTAAATAAATTATTAATATCTAAATTAATTTCTATTATTAATAAATAATTTTTAAATTGATATTTAACTACCAACAATTAAAGTATAAAGTTATTAGCTAAAACCCTGATAGCTAACCAATATAATTATAATACAATCAAATATATATAGTTTATAATTTTTTTAAATCAATCCAAATTATAAAACAAGCAAAATAAATCTTTCATCTATCAACCATACAACTATAATCCTTCCATCAACCAAAAACCACTACCACAATTATTCAACATTTCAAAACTACACCAATCCAACAATTTCACATAAATTCAAACTTTCTACATAACACATCATTATGACCAAAACAGTCTAAATCTTCCATGCTAAGTTGCTCTCAATAGTAACTACTTCTATCACCTAAAAAAATTCAGCTATTCGAATCCAACAAGTGCTACATTTAACGCAACTCAAACCTAAAAAACCCTAATAATAAAGCTAAAGGTATTATTACAACCTATTCATCTTTGTCTATTAAACTCTATATGCAAACAATCCAAAAGAAAAAAAATACCAAAAGGAAACTTATTCTAAACATTATGATTGTTCAATTATCTTTCTCACTCTGTAAGTATCCTAGGAGAGACTCAAATCTTGAAAGTAATAGACTCATCTATTAGGAACTTGAAGAGAAGCCATAAAAATACACATTTTCATAAATATAATGTTTTTTATAAAATGAAGTTTGAATACTTAAATTTTTTTATTTATAAAAAAATTAATTTAACAAATAAAATATTCAAAATTTATCTTATCTTTTTAGACAAACTAACTCCATTCTTACCCTAGAAGTAACACTGTTTACAAAAAATGACGTGAAACAATATTTAAAAAAAAATTGTTTTAACTGTAATTTTATTCATAGTTTAAATTAGGACATTGCAAGTACTGTCTGGAATAAAGGTTAATAACTCTGACATAGTTTTGTTGTAATTTTGTATATATTTAAAAAAAAAGATTTAAAATTTGGATCGTTCTAGTGTTCGGAGTTTTAGGTGCAGCAAAATATGTATATTTCCCTGAAAAGCAGGAAAGTGTGATAGTTGAACTCATTTGGAAGTTCGTTGTATCTACATATGACCGTATTAAAATGTACCTAAATCTATGTTTAGTTAAAGTTGGGCGTTCTGACACCTGGCTTAGCTATATTCTTTGGCCATGATGAGTTGATTGGTTGGATCCGGGAGATTGTGGTGTAGTGAAGTTTTGGTTCGTGTTTGATTAAGAGAATGAGATAAGATAAGATGATGATGAAAAGAAGCAAGAGAAGAGAAGAGAAGAGAAGTAAATGAGAGAAAAAGTTTTTACGGGTGTTAGGGTTTAGTTAGATGTCGAAGGGTGGAGTTATGAAAATTAATACCAAGTTAAGTGAGCGTTGAGTGACGTGAAGTCTTTCATTAACTACTCTCATCTGCCCCCGTTCAGAGTTCATGGACCCTTCGCCTTTAAAACCTCACCACCCCCCTACCCTCTCTTATTATCATCCAACCTTCTTCTTCTTCTTCTTCTTCTTCTCTTTCTTTCTCAACCAATTCTCTAATCATCAACATGCCTCCAATCTTGCCGGATTTCTCCACCTCTGTCAAGCTCAAGTATGTCAAACTAGGCTACCAATACCTCGTCAACCACATTCTCACCCTCACTCTCATTCCCATCATCATCGCCATCTTCATCGAGGTTCTGCGCTTAGGCCCCGCCGAGATCCTCTCCCTCTGGAACTCCCTCCACTTCGATCTCCTCCAAATCCTCTGCTCAGCCTTCCTCATCATCTTCATAGCCACCGTCTACTTCATGTCCAAGCCTCGCACCATCTACCTCGTTGACTATGCATGCTTCAAACCCCCCGTCACATGCCGTGTTCCTTTTGCTACCTTCATGGAACACTCCAGGCTCATCTTAAAGGACAACCCCAAGAGCGTCGAGTTCCAAATGAGGATTCTGGAACGTTCTGGTCTCGGAGAAGAGACCTGTCTCCCTCCCTCCATTCACTACATCCCTCCCAAGCCCACCATGGAGGCTGCCAGAGGAGAGGCCGAGCTTGTCATTTTCTCCGCCATGGACTCTTTGTTCACCAAAACGGGCCTCAAGCCCAAGGACATAGACATCCTCATAGTTAATTGCAGCCTCTTTTCTCCCACTCCCTCTTTGTCCGCTATGGTGATCAACAAGTACAAGCTCAGGAGCAACATCAAGAGCTTCAACCTCTCCGGCATGGGCTGCAGCGCTGGCCTAATATCCATTGACTTGGCACGTGACCTTCTCCAAGTCCACCCCAATTCAAACGCCGTCGTTGTGAGCACGGAGATCATAACTCCCAACTACTACCAAGGCAACGAGCGAGCCATGCTCCTTCCGAATTGCCTCTTCCGAATGGGGGGTGCTGCTATTCTGTTGTCGAACCGTAGCAATGAACGTAGGAGAGCCAAGTACAGGTTGGTACACGTTGTTCGCACACACAAAGGTGCTGACGACAAAGCCTACCGTTGTGTGTTTGAGGAGGAAGACAAGGAGGGGAAAGTTGGGATTTCGCTTCAGAAGGATCTCATGGCTATTGCAGGTGAGGCTCTCAAGTCCAACATCACCACCATGGGTCCTCTTGTGCTTCCGGCTTCCGAGCAGTTACTCTTCCTTCTCACTCTGATCGGGAGGAAAATCTTCAACCCCAAATGGAAGCCTTATATTCCTGACTTCAAACAAGCGTTTGAGCACTTCTGCATCCACGCCGGTGGGCGTGCTGTGATTGATGAGCTGCAGAAGAATCTTCAGCTTTCTACTGAACACGTGGAGGCTTCTAGAATGACCCTGCACAGGTTTGGAAACACTTCCTCCTCTTCTCTGTGGTATGAGCTGAACTACATTGAGTCAAAGGGAAGGATGAAGAGAGGAGATAGGGTGTGGCAGATAGCGTTTGGGAGTGGGTTTAAATGCAACAGTGCTGTGTGGAAGTGCAACAGAAACATTAAGACACCGGTTGATGGGGCTTGGTCTGATTGCATTGATCGTTATCCGGTTCACATTCCTGAGATCGTTAAGCTCTAGGAGGAGAATTGAATCAAAGAAGGAAAAACAAAAGAAAAGGAAATTAGTTATTACTTTGGTTTCAGTAATGAAATAGATGAGTACTAATAACCCTTCTCTGCTGTAGCCGTACCACAGATCTCAACATTTCTCAGTCATATTGGTCTTTTTATCATATCAAATCCCACTTTTTATTTATATATTTGTTCTCCTTTTTTTCCTGTTTATTTTCCAAACAGTTACAGGGCCTCTAGTGAATTTGCATAGACATGGCCAACGGGGGTAATTACATGTGTTGTTTATTCATCAATATGTGCAACATGTAAGGGAAACAAAGTTTCAAATTTCAAGTTTGTGTTTATTGGAAGCTTGTAATGAGGACTTGAGATGTAATTAGAAGTGCTTTGGTTTGTTGTTATCCGCGAGATTGAGCAAAATGTATGTAGCAATAAGACTGTGAGGGTGTGTGTGAAGAATGTTATATTAATTGTGTTGTTGTTGTGATTGTGCGCTAAAATAATGGCGCCTGCTATTGATTAGTAACACCTACCATTACCAATCATAAAATTTCCTTCAGATACGCAGTTGGCAGGTCATGCTTTTTTTCCGATGTGGTTGTTTTCAATTGCTCTGGCGTTTGGTAGTGTGCATGCAATAAATTGATGGTTCCCTTGCCTTGCTCACTGGCTTTTGCCAGTCACTATTGAACAATGGGAGTTGTTGACAACTGTTTATTCTTAGCTTTTGGGCTCAACAGTGTTAAAGTTGGGGAAAATTCTCATGAAACATTTATTTACGACTCTACGTGAAAATGAGAATTGAAGTAGTGAGAGTCCAGTGGGGGAACACCACACATTGGATGTTCAACATGGGACTAGTAATAAATCTGCAGAAAACGGCAAATGGTGAAAGTGTTTGAATATTTAATTTTTTTTCGGTGGACTCTATAACTGAACCAGCAACAGAATCTCAGCTGCTACTGGCACTTCAAAAGGGTCTTTTTGTTTCTGGAGACTTTCAGGAGATAGTGAATAGTCAACTTTGAAAAGAAATATATCATGCACAGATAACTAGTACTATAATTGTCAAACAGAAATTGAGGAATTGTATGTATAAGCAAATTTTGTTAAAAGCATTGTATATTATAGAAAGTGGTATATCTAATAACTATATATCTTTTAAACTATTCACATTAGTTACATAATTAGGTAAATATTTTGACTCTTAAGAGTAAAATATAATGATATTGATTTTTGATGATCCTTTTTATGGTAATTTAGTGGAAGGAAGAGAGAATGATGAGTAATTAAAGTAAAAGATTGTATAGGTATTTGTAAGAAAATAGGGAGCATGCAATGCAGCAGAATGGTTTGTCTTTTTGCTTTTATTAAGCAGGCATCTGTTAGAGTGTTATGGTGGGTATTTTGTTTTATCTTTGTGGGGGGAAAAAGGTGATCGAGAATAGAAAGTGCGGGTAAGTCACGTAGTTTTGTGGAAATTAGAGATGGTGAAAAGTGAAGTTGACGATCCATCCACCAAACTTTTCAAGACTCATAAAAGATGGTAAAAGCTACTAAGTGCTCTAACAGAAATAGAAGAAAGCCAAAACAAAACATGATTCAAATTAATACAGCTTTGTTAGTTCAAGAATCTCACTGACGCCATTATGGATATGAACTGGCAGGTCTCGCTCCAAAGGGGCAGCACCATTCATTACCAACCTTGCCTTTACTTTTTTCCATCAAATTACTTTTTCAATTTTCATTCAAACTCAAAATCTATACTTTAACATAGTATTACATCAATTTATAATAATAGATGTAACCGTAGTGTCCGTACGATAACTGAAAGATAAACATCCGATAAAGGTTGATTCACACAATCAAATTTATTACGTCTAAATAGAAGATTAATCAAACTAATTAATGGTTAAACATTAAGTAATACATTTTTAATCATGATCTAAAAGCTTAATCCGACTCAATAACAAAGCGATCACGATAATCATATAAATATGCATAGATTTAGAGAACCAGGTACGTCGTCATCATTAAGTACTGATAACACCAAGTATTGAATATCGAAATCTCACTAGAGTGTCAGAGTGTCTTTTACAAATATCATCTGAACTTGAAGTTCACGAAAATGAGAAGAAAAAAAGTGAAAAGAAAGCATAAAGACTATTCAAGAAGTAAGAATGAGAGACAGACTTGTAGACCTACTTAAAAAATTAAGAATCGTTCTCTTAATTTCAATCTAATATATTTTAAGTATCAATCTAATATATTTTAAGTATGGGATTTGTTCATACTCATCTTCTAATCATGATACGTCGTTTCTCATGTCCATTAATGCCGTTTTGGTGGATTAGACTTTTCTTTTTGCCTTTTATACAGAATAAAATGAGTGGGAAATGATATTGAAACAGCTGTGTATAGATTCAGCTACCATGCATGATATTGACTGCTGGTGCCAAATTAATAGCTCCAATTTGAATTTTATTGATCCAGAAAGTACAATGAGCACAAAAAATAATTATGCTACGTCTTACTTTCTTTTATTCTCTTTCTCCGGGACCGGTAATAATAAATAATAATCCTATTTAAACCACAATTCTTTGGTATATATTGATAACTCATATTTTTATATAATTATATTATAATTCTTAATATTATTTAATTTTAAATTTATTTTTTATTCTATATTTATTTTTAAATTCATTATATAAAAGTTATATAGTATATAAAAAGTTAATAATCTATAAATTGAGATTTAATTTAAGAATTTACTTAAATTGTAGAATAATTTTAATAAATTAAATTAAACTGCATCAGTTTAATTTAATTTAATTATTTTTAAAAAATTAATCACTCAATACCGCGAGTTATTGTCTAGTTTAGTTTAATAAATTTATTTAGGAATATTTCAATTTTTAGAAACTAAATTAATATAATAAATCAGTTCATTTTTTTCAAAATAATTTAAATTTTTTTATTAGAAAAAATAAATGAATTAATGGGACCATTTGAGGAATACTGCAATTGTATTAAAAAGGGTGGTGATACTTTCACACTACTAAGTGTTTACTTCACATCCTTCTAATAACTCAACAAAATAATATTTTAATTATATTTATTTTATTTAAAATGACATTATATTATTAAAAGAGGTGAACTAATGTTGGTACTATTCACTGTGTCAAAGCATTTTTTTTCATTAAAAAAATATTTTACCTACTATTACTAGGTACATTGAGACAAAATAATATGGAATTTACGATAATTCATACAACATTATGTCTAGTACAATGATATTTAACCAAATAATCTATAAAAGATAAATGTTAGTAGTACATTGAATTAGATTTTCTACTAGCATGGACTTAAATTGAGTGATTTGTTTATCTTCTTATTTAGGTTAGGCTATACAAGAAACATTATTCATCTACACTTCGGGAGGAGGGAAACAAAAATTAATGCTTCCATATTCTAAAGAGTCACTTGAAAGTTCAAAATTATTTCTATAAAATCTTAATTTGAATTAATCCTATAGTTTAGTAAATAAAATTTAGTTCTTTTGCTTAATCTTGTATTTGGTGAGTAACATCTTATCATTATTTTCACGAGATGACTTGCTTGATAGTTTGGATATGTTACATTCCAGACAATGTTGAAGTTTTTATGTTTTTGTTTATCTTCCTTTTTTGTTGGAGATTCCACATCGACTAGATATTAGAACTTTTCATAGTATATAAGTGGGTGCAAACCTCACCTCATTGAGCCGGTTTTATGAGGTTGAGTTAGGCTTAAAACCCACTTCTTAACATGGTATCAGAGCCATCTTGAGCCTATCCTAACGAGTATTTGTAGCCTCGGCGTGAGGGGGTGTGTAAACCTCTGAATTAGGCTTAAAGCCCACTTCTTAACATTTTTCTTTATGATATTGTTAATATTTTATTCCATGGTTAACATGTTTCTTATCAATATCGTGTTATTTTTTTAACTTCTTTTTTAATACTTTGTTTAGCATAATTTTTTTAATATGATATTGAAAATTTATATTTAAAAATTAGATGTCTTAAGATATATTATATAAAACTTTTTTTCCTAAATTAGTAAATGTATAATTTACACATTTTCTCATATTAAAAAAATTGTATATGTATGACCACATGTATCAACTTATATTTAGAGCCACTTATTTTATCATTCAATATGACAACAACTTTTTTAAATACTTAATCAAATACTTTAATAAAAATGCACCAACATTCAATGTACATATTTAATTACACTATTTTATGTGTTAGATATTTATGATATTTTTATGTAGATATTTTTATATTATATTATATATATATATATATATATATATTGTTTAATTGTAAAATGCAACTTTTGAATAATTCAACATTTTTTTAAACATTCTTTAATAAAAATGCACCAACATTCAATGTAGATATTTAATTTACACTATTTTATGTATTAGATATTTATGATATTTTTATGTAGATATTTTTATATTATATATATTGTTTAATTGTAAAATGCAACTTTTGAATAATTCAAACATTTTTTTAAACATTCTTTAATAAAATATGCAAATTTTATTAATTAGACTCATTAAACTAAGTGATATTTTTGACAAATTGTGTAACATTAAGTTTTTTAAAAAATATTCATGATGAAAAACTTGAAAAATAATAGTTAAGCAAATCTAGATATAACAAGTTAGGAGTTAACTACCAAACAAGGCTCTCTGTTATACTATTCAACATCCACATGACCTAACCAAACAAGGTATGGGAAATAAGCATAGCAATACCACACAATGCATTTTAGATCACTTTCTTATTTTATCTGACATAGATTCACCCTGGTAGGAATTTTATTCAGTTTATATTAAGAATTTTATCAATTTGCTAAGTTATTAAAGAACCTTACAGAGTTTTAAAAAATAACTTTAGTTAATTTATAAGAAAGTGAGTATCCAATAACTATTTCTTCATAAAAGATTACAGAATTTATATCTCAGAACACTTCTATATATAAAGCAAATTTACATTTATGGTATAGATAAAAAGGAATCATTCTAGATTCAGTTTAAAGAAGCATTGGATACATACAACACAAAAAGAAAGAAACCAAATTTCATTAGTTAATAACCCAAATTAGATATTCCATTAGAAGTCACTTTTAAACTGAATAAAAAGACAATTTTGCTGGAGATGAAGAAAATACAGACAAAAAATATAAAAGAGAAAGGATAAAAGAAAACTCAACTTGCATTGTTTTCAATCTCAATTCAGCAATTGGACTTAAATAGTTTTTAAATTTTGGACTTAAATCATAAAATCGCGATTAACTTGAGTTGACAAACTAAACATCTATTAAACTGTTAAAATAGTTAAAATCAAATAACGACTTCACAACATTGCATACATAATAAGAAAGATTTGAGAGATTCAGTCATTGTTGAGACGTTAAAGAATGAAAGTTTGCATAGAGTGAATACTTATTTAAGATCTTCTGGTAAGCTAGAAAGTTACACGGATTTTCGTGTAAACTGGCATATATATAGGTAAGAATGTTTAACAGTCACTAGTAATGGTTAGAAAAGACATAATAGGTGGCGCTTACTAGTTACATCAAAATGAAGTAAGGAGTTCTACATTACTTTGTTCTAACTTGTCATCAACTTTTTTGGTCATCAAACTCGTCATTGTTTTGGTAGAGATGACTTGGAATGGAAAGAAAAAAGCCATGTCCTCAAGAAATCACATTCCATAGTTACTAGCTATAAGAGCAAAAGCAAAAGCTTGCGTGGAGATTTTTTTTTTTTTATCACATTAAGAAAAGTCAATTTTAAGTTTAACTCAACATATTTTAGTACAGTGAACTTACGTACGAGACTATATATTATGAATGGTTCGATAGTAGTCCAATAGTAAAGGATTTAATAAGTTCGGTACCGAGTTAGTCTCGATTGGGATGATCGATTATTCGAGTTAAAGGAAACATCAAGATATGCAATAAATGGTAGTAACAACTATTATAATAACACTTAATGAATCATAATTCGTATATCAAAACATACGGGAAATATCTCTGTCAGCTACAACTGATTAACCAAAAGATGTTGTAAATATTTTTCAGATATTTCAACATACCTATATACCATTATACCTTCCTATTAATCAGGGATCATGATGCACAACTAGAATCCGACCTATCATAGTAAGAGTCCATAACCAATATACATTTTTTACATAGATTACTTACTTGATCGTCAGAGTATTTTTTCAGGTCAACTTCGACCGAACATCAATATTTGAGAGAGGAAACTCAGAGGAAGAAACTAAAAGATTACCGACACTTTAGCAACTATACGACTAATCCTAAATATTATCTAAACCTTCTTTATCTATACAGGTAAAAAAAAAAAACTAATTATTAAATATGATATTCATGATATTGTATAATACGCAGATAGAGTTCGCACAAAACATGTACATAGTATTAATTTAAATTTCATAGAAAACACCAGATTCAATATAGAAAACAAATTATAATGAGTTATATTATTTTTTATATAGAAGAAAATAGGGGAAACACAGGGATGAAAAAGGATTTAAAGAACAATGCAGAGGCAGTGCACAATTAAATAATCAATATCGCAAATAAAATTAAATTTTCAGAGATTAATGAAGTTAGATACAAAAAAGTTATTTCTTTCATGTATCTCCATAGTTTCTTGTGATATTCCTATACTTCTTAAAATACTAAATATAATAAAAATATCTCCATAGTTTATTGTGATATTCCTATATTTCATAAAATACTAAAAATACTAATACTCTTTTGCTGATAAAAAAATAAAAATAAAAATAAAAATACTCTTTATTCTATTTTATGTTTTTTCATTTCAAAATAGATAATTGAAAAAACTTTTTTAGATTCTATAATCCATAATGAATTTCTTTAAAATTTTGAATTATAAAATCGAAAAGATTACAAAATCTAGAAAATATTTTCAAATTTTATAATCTAGAATGTATTTTTTTAAAATATATATATTTAGATTATATAATTGAAAAATTATTTCTGAAAATATGTTCCTGTATATACAATTTGGATATGTAAATAGAAAAAATTAAATTTTCAAATTGTAGAATTAGAATGTATTTTTTAACAACCAAATAGTCTTTTGCCTTTTATGGGAGTACAAAGAAAAATTATGGAGGTACAGGAAGAAATAGCCTATGCATTTTATTACTGTTGTCGTTGGGTAACTCTGCCGAACGTATATCCAATCAACCTCATTCGGGCTCAGTAGACATTGTGTCCAATGAACCTCTTTTTTTTCTGAGATTTTTGGGCTATTTGGGTATTTGGAAACTAATTATATTTTTAAAAAACGGCATGGAGGCTTGACATTAGTGATAACATCAATCCAAGAGAATAAACTACAATATACTATCACACTAAGAATGCTTCTTCCTGCACCTCCATCACTTCTTCAGCCACCTCTATAACTTTTTAAATTTCCAAAATTACCTTTCAATAAAAAGATAAAAATAGAAACAAATGTTTTACACTATTGATTACGTGATCCAAAAGTCAAAAATTACATTTTTCAGATTACAGAATCCATAACATATTTAATAACTCATAAAACTGGATTACGTAATCTAAAAGTCAAAAATTAAAAACTAACAATCCTGGATTACATATTTCAGAAGTGGTAATTTTTTACTTCTGGATTACGTTTTCCAGATGTAATAGTTTTTTTTACTTTCAAATTATATAATCTGGTAAGTATATTTTCTTAAATAAATTATGAATTACGTAATCAAGTATTGTGAGTTGTTAAATAGGTTTTGGATTATGTAATATGTAATTTTTTATTTCCGAATTATGCCATCCATATTGTAGTTTTGTATTTTCAAAATTATGTAATCCATAATGTTTTTATTGTTTCTATTTTTATTTTTTAGTGAAGGGTAATTTTAGAAATTTTAAAATTTATGGAAGTGGTCGAAGAAGTGATGGTGATGCAGAAAGAATAGTCTCAAACAAATATGATTATGAGAAATAGTGACCACAATACAATAAGAAGACAAAACAAAATGAATCTTCTGGTTATTTTTTCATCTATATATAATATTTTTTTACTTTGTTCCATTACTTCAATGTTGCGAGCTTAATACTTTTATTAATCTTTTTTACTAATGCCGTTGAATAAAAAATCCAACATTTTCTTAAGCGATGAATTACATTTTCATGAAAATATTTTTTTGAAAATATCCCCTCAGTCTAGAAAATAACAGTCTAATTCCTATAATATCTCTGAAGCATAATACCCAGACTTTTCTTTACATGTTTCTGATATAAAAAATCGAAACAGAAACAACGGGAGATTATAACTTTTTTAACAAATATTTTATAATCGATAGATTTTAAATTGAAAGATAAAAACAGTAACTTAATTATTTTTACAAATCCATGCATTTTCTTTCTCCTCGCATTTTCTCTATTCTAAAAGTTTCCTTTATCTTTTTCTATTTTCTCTATTCTAAAAGTTCACTTTATCTTTTTCTATAATTTTATGTAATGATTTTTAAGGATGACAATAAGAAATGGTCTGGGCAATCTGATAGAAAAACAAAGGTGGAACAAATTGATTATTTTAACTTTCGATGATTCCTATAATCTTGTCTACATAACCTACATCCTACACGAGTTAGTTATAGACATGGTGGGTCAAACCGCATAACCCTCATACCTTAACATTTCAATCTCTAAAAATAATACACTTGTTTTCAAACCACTCATCCATGAATACACAATTGAATTGACTATGTTGATGTGGTGATGCAATTGTGGAGACCTCCAATGTAGAAGTAATATAATTAAAATGACATCAAAATAACTTATCAAAGCATATCATATAGATTAACCTTATTATATAAGGATGTATTTCTTGAATGAGAGACTTTGTTGTGATGAAAACATAGTGATATTTCAAAATTAGAATGTCTATTTGTTGGTGTCAATCGATTTCTAACACGAGTGATATTGAACATGAGATATTTATAGACACTTGGTTGTTTATTACTTGAATATGAATGAAAAATGTTGATTCATGTGTTATGATGTAAATTAAGAGATATGAAAACATTTTAAATGATTATTTGCTATAAAATTGAATTGAATATATATAAATTTTAATTTGTATGGTATAATTATTAAAGTAATATAATTGGGTATATTGTAGAATTGAGATTTAATATTAGATAAATGATTAGAATTAATTATTTTAGATGGAATGTATACTTGTTGATTCTACATAATTTTCTGGTTTTGCGTAAAATCAATTCCCCGAAATGTAAATTCGCTTAAATCTCATGGGAAAAGAGCAGGGGACTAATTTTTAATTAAATTCTAAAATCAAGTGTTATTAACAATTTTATTAATTAAATTCGTTGAGAAAATGACTCCAATAAAAAAATTGGCATAAAATCCTTGAGATTTTACACTTCCCATATTTAATTTAAACTGAAACAACGAAACAAATATCTTTCTCTCTTTCCGTCTCTTTTTAGGGATTCTTTCTGTCTCTCCTTAGATAAATTATAAGGCAAATATTATTTTTTAAATTTATTTTATTGTATTTTTTGCACTTGTTAGTGAATTTTGGAATTTGCCTGTGAGATGAAAATGCATATTATTATGCAATAAAAAAAACTATCTTACTAACCGATTTGCAATAACTGAAAAATATTTTGGTAAGTTATTGCTAAAAGACAGAATTTTACATTTACGAAGCATGTTGTAAAAAAACTACAACGTAAAAAAAGAATATAAATGTAGTTAGTTAATGTTTATTTATCTTAATCTGTGGAAGTATCTGACAGAATAAGATTCCAAATTGACACGTGGATGGGAATGGGTATTGTCCTTGTTACGTCCAGGAATATGTTTCTCCATCCAATTCCTTCTTCTATGCTTCCAAATTTTTCATTTCACTCTCCATTTTTACTTTGGACCCTTTCATCTTTCATGTTTCACAATTCATAACTCTCCACATCATTGTCCCTTCTTCCTCCTTTTCATAATACTCAAATCCTTATCCATATTAGTGTGCATCTCACTATATATAATTACATTCGTTTGTTTGTTATTTTTTCTATCACTATTTTTACTACTATTTTATTTTATCCTAAAACTGTTGAGATAACATCATTAAAATGAGAGACGTAAGATAAATAGAGAGAGAAAAGAAGTACGAGCATGACACACTCAACCCAAGTTTGTAAAATTGAAGATGAATATCAAGACAAATGATTTTCTTTTTTAAAAGTGTATCAAATCGTCACGGAGTTCAAATCATTGCGTCTCCTAGGATAATGTGACACTTCAACACAATAATTCATCATTGCACTTTAGAACTCCTCGTTAATGACCCATATTAATGTTGAAATCTATTACTTAATTATTTTAAATAAGTACTTGAATAATCATTAGTCACTCTCAAGATGACAAGTTATTTAAGCTATTCCAAAGTAGGACGAGTTCCTCCATCATGTCAATTTTATTTCTCTTCAAATTAGGATTTTCTCAATATTCTATCAGATAAGGCTAAAAAATCCAAGAACTTGATTTTCGAGCTTGAGAGCTTATGTACTATCCAATACCTAAAAAATAGGTATTTTATATATATTATTTAAGTAATATTAACCACTATGCATACTGAATATAAATCGCTTGTTAGTGGATATAAATCACATGTAAATTATCTTATAACTCGGTCTGATTGTGTTAAGTATC
The DNA here is from genome assembly GCF_051622355.1 of Phaseolus vulgaris. Taxonomy (NCBI): domain Eukaryota; kingdom Viridiplantae; phylum Streptophyta; class Magnoliopsida; order Fabales; family Fabaceae; genus Phaseolus; species Phaseolus vulgaris. The sequence goes on from NC_143504.1 coordinate 2,453,731, forward strand.
GTATATGTAGGTCATGTTATGCAACGTGGCCTAACATGTAAGAAAATTATATAATGTAAATTAATTTTATAATGTGACTCGTGTGAATTAGATTTTGGGTCTTGGACCTAAATGTGTTTTAATAAAATAATGGTTCATTGGTTAATGTAAGAGGTTATATATATATTATGATACCTGATGAAATTTAATCCCATGAAGATTGGAAAACATTAAGAATATAGGATACTGTTTCTATAAAGAAGTTTGTTTAACTGTTGTTCACCAAGAAAGGGTGTGATAAGTAAAGAATTATCAAGAGATAGATTGAGAGAAAAGGCTTGAAGAAACAGTTCACGAATCTCATAGATAAATGTAAGTGTCTATGCCTATTACAATTGAAGGTATGGAATGTAAGAATCATAATTTGTAAGATTTTAATGTTATGCAAATAAGTTTTTACATAACAATTACAAGTAAGTAACGGGGACACTTTCTCTAGATCTAATAACCTATAAGTATAACATCATTATTCAATAAGTAATATTTAATCTCATACCCACTTAACTAACTTTATATCTTTCTAAACTCTTACTAAAACATTTCTCCAAATGTTCTAACACTCAATCCAACAACTCAAAATAACTCAAAATGTTAATCTTATGTTCATCTTACTCGTCTCAAACACCTTACAAAATCTCAAACCCCTCTTAAAAATACAATTAAACCCCTCTTAAAAATACAATTAAACCATGAATAAGTAAAAATGTTGTTTTATATATCCTGTGATTTCTTTTAATAGATTCACTTATTCAATTAAACTTATGTGTAATTCATCCAATAAAAACAAAAGGTATGCTTCCGATATTTTCCACGCTTTTAGAGAATAAGAAATATCTTGTTAAAAAATTAAGATTCTTTTCACACACAAAAATGTAACACCGTGTTCTAAGACTAAAAGATATATTCTAAAAAAGACAAAAGATATTATAATAAAATTCCTACTTATTTACGCATGCTTTGCTGATTTATTTTACGTGTTTCTCTCTTACAATACAACATAAAATTCCTTTTTAAAATATAACGTTAGTAAATATTCATAATCATAGTATTTCTCTAACCTTTTTAAAGAATATTTCTCACCTAATTCGTACCAAGTAAATACAAGTTGTAATGATTTTTCAGCTTTGGACCTTACATCTTTCTTTGGGGTAGGTTTCGTGTTTATCCGTGTACAAGGAGAAATCCTTCGTGTGTCACTCTTTTCAAACACCCACAAAAGTCTCTTTGTTTAATTTTGATTAAAGTTTAAGTTTTTTACATGAATTAAGATAAACAAATCTTTCAAAAAAACAACACTTCATATCTTCTAATCCACTCACCATATATGGTAATTTTTCATTCCAAAATAGTAATCTTCTAACATTTTTATATATAGTAATTAAGAAACATTTCATAATTAAATTTTAATAAACGAAGTACTCTAATATTTTAATTACTTTTATGTCTCTTTAATAAAAGTTGTTCTATATTAATTACTCTTAATTTTTTTGAAAATATAGTTTTTAAAAGTTAAAAAGATTATGCTTTTAAAAAATGGTTTTAAAAATGAGGAATGCATTCAAATGTATTAAGGAATATAATTAATATTTTGAGTCTCATAGAAAATATAGTATATTATTTAACTTCCTAGTACAGTATCTTTACTTGTACTACACAATATTTTCATACTGAGGGTAATCTTTCAAAAGTACTTTTTTTAAATCAGCAACAACTTTCAAAAGTATTTAATACATCATTGATTTTGTAAAAATATAACAAATTTAAAAATAGTTCTTTATATTTAATGGTATATATATAAATGTTAAAATTCAATTTATTAAAATATACTCTTTTTAATTTCAACAAACATGTTATTCAGCATTATTTGAAGACAATAGTAGCATCTTAATCATTTGAATTTTGTTTCCATATCTCAATCATAATTTAAAACACTAAACTATATTCTGCAATAAATAATTATTTATTAAACAGTGAGTTTAAAATAATGAATTCATACAACATATAAAGAAATGTTTCATACTATTATAAAAAAATAAGTGTAAAATATTTTTATAAAAAATTTATTAGTTCTAATACAATGATCTCTAAATTACATCAGGATAATTTCTAATTTGCTATCACACAAAATTTTACACTAAAAAACATATTTATTAAACTCAAAAAAATTGGTGGGTCCAAACACTTGTATCTTTTGTGCAAATATTACATTTGAGTGGTAATAGTATGTTTATTTTTAATTAAGAAATTCATTTAAGAAATAAGGTTTTTCTTAGATGGAAAAAGAACTATGTCACATGATCCATTAATAATTTCTAAATGAAATGTTTGAATGAGGCTGTCATCTTAATTTGTTTGGTATCTCCCCAATTTGAAGAAACATTATTATTGTTTTTGTCTACTCCATTATATCATTTGACTTGACCTAATAACCTGATCTACTAGGATGCCTCATATCTGTGGTTATTTCAAGATAAAAACTATGATAGATGTGACTCTACCCAAGTCTTATGACTTGGACAAATTGAAGTTGGGTGTAGAATTAGCTGGCAGGGCTCCATTCGCTACACTCTCACACTGAACCCAATAGATATAAGAAAAAGGTAAGGAACCAGAAAAGTGAATGGGGAAGAAAGAGAAATGGATCAAGGGGACCACAGAACAAAAGTCTTACCCTCTTACGTAGCTGTGAGGCTGAAGCAACAGAAACCACCAAAACTATCTCACTCAGATATTTCTAGCAAGAGGGTGTAGATTAACTCTTTTTCTTTCTGATATGGGATTAAAAAGCCCATGCTCATCCACAGGACAAGTGGGTGACCACGCGAAATCGCTCTGATTAGAAATCCACCCAATAAGAAAGCAGAGAATAGGATGAACTTTTCAGGTTCCACCAATCAAAAACCAGATAAGACTTCCATTGTGGAGCCCAAAGTTCACTCCTTTCAGTGTTCAAGGTCCAAAAGTGCATACCCAAACAATATCTCCCCGTTAAATGGACTGCAAAAGCGCTTCCTGTGGGTCACCTTACACACTCACAACCCCCTTTTTCATCAAAATAATAATCATTGTATTCCCTCCCCTGTTACCAAACCAACACTGTAACTCCCTTTTTGGTATTGGTTTTGAAATTTTGTTCGGGTGTGATGAGTACAGCTAAGAACGCCGCAATCGCTGTTGGGGGCAAAACGGCAAGAGCATGCGATAGCTGTATAACGAAACGGGCGCGTTGGTACTGTGCTGCCGACGATGCTTTTCTCTGCCAAGCTTGTGACTCTTCGGTTCACTCCGCCAATCCCTTGGCTCGCAGACACGAACGAGTCCGCTTGAAAACGGCGTCGTACAAGTCCACCGACGAACAACAACAACAACAACCTCCCACGTGGCACACTAAGAAAGCTCGAACGCCCAGACACGGGAAACACTCTCGTAGCAGCAACCCCTTCCATCTGGTGCCTGAAGTGGGGTCGGAAGAGGTGAACTCCAATGAAGAGAACGAGGAGCAGCTTCTTTATAGGGTTCCCATATTCGACCCTTTTCTTGCTGAGCTATGTGGGACTAATAGTTCTTCTCCTTCTTCGGTGACTTCAACTGATCAAGGAGTGGCAGCTGCTGTGGCCGAGGGTGAAAACAAAGGGGTGCAGAGCAATTTTTTTTATCACGGTAATAATGAGATGGAAAACTTGCATGGGATGCTTCCTTCGGATGCAGAACTTGCCGAGTTTGCTGCTGATGTTGAGAGTTTATTGGGTAGGGGGCTTGAAAACGAGTGCGTGGGGATGGAGGATTTGGGACTCATTGATGCGAAGGAGGAGGAGTGTTCGGAGGGTAGTGGGAAGGTGAAGGTGGAAGAAGAGAGCCCTGAGATGGAGATGGAGATGGAGATGGTGGGAAGAGATGTATCATTTGAGTTGAGCTTTGATTATGAGACGTGTGAAGAGGTTAAGGAGAATGTTTGTGATTTGGAATTTGGCAAGGAGGAGGAGAAGGAAGAAGAAATGATGAAAAAGAAGAAGATATCGTTGCAGCTTGATTACGAGTCCGTGATTACCGCCTGGGCTAGCCAAAAGTCTCCCTGGACCACTCCTCACAAACCAAACTTGGACCCCGACGAGTGCTGGCACCATTGCATGGTTTGTTCTCCTTTATTTATTCTCTCCTTTTTCTTAAATTCCCACCAACTGTTAGATTTGGGACTCATTGAATGTAGTAAGAATTATGAAAGATGAAATTGAACGTAGAATTTGTAGGTGATGCTTTGGTCTTCGTGTGACTAATGAAGTGTTGTGTTGTTTAATTTAACAGGAAAGTTGTGGGACGGGAATGGATGATCCTTATGGTGAAGTGGGTGGATTTGGGATTCATCCAATGATAAATGACGGCGGCAGAGAAGCGAGAGTGTCAAGGTACAGAGAAAAGCGAAGAACAAGGTTGTTCTCTAAGAAAATAAGGTACGAGGTTAGGAAATTGAATGCAGAGAAGAGACCCAGAATGAAGGGGAGGTTCGTCAAGAGGGCTTCCTTTGCACCACCAACATTTCCTTTGCTAAATCACTAAACTTTTGTAACTATTTCTTTCCTAAATATTATATTTTTTCTTACTGCATCATAATCCTTTTCATCTTATTTTCTCATTTCTTTGTATATAGCAATTTTGTTAAGTTAATGAATGCTCCAAATTTCTAATCACGTCTTCTCAATAACTACTGTAACAATGTTTCTCATGGAGTTCTCCAAACTCTATATTAGTTATCCCTACTACAGTTTTAGTTCACTTTTAATTGCACAAATATCAGGATGATGAAATCAAAAGTAAAATTAGAAATTACGATGTTGTACAATGTTTCTCATGGAGTTCTTCATGTGTGAACTTTATAACCGTAAACATATTTTCAACTTTTAAAATATCTTTTTATCTGGGAAGGTTCATAATATCTGGGTCTCGAGATATTATAATCACATATATATATATATATATATATATATATATATATTACGACATAATTTCAAATTATTTACTTTTTTTATACACAAACTTAGTTGTTAAATCTATATGAGTAAAATTGGAAACTAACAACGTTTTTGTAAATTCGATCAAATGTCAAGACTGGAATCATTGATATGATTTTCAAGTTAAATCAATTAGATCGATTGGACCGATCCAACTTTAATTATTGAAAATTAACTAAACAACCTATTTTGTCACTTAGTATGAATCATGTAATTATGAAAACCTGAAATACTGTTTTAAAGTAAAAACATGCAATAAATTACAATTTCATATAAAAAAATGTATAAGACAGGAATCAAAACTGATGTTATAATTATTCATGTTGTTCTATAAAACTGATAAATATTTGAAATAGCGTCGCTAAATTTACATTTACCACTTTGTGTATCCATCTTTTACTGGAAAAATAATTAAATATCTTAGAAAAAATATATATTCTATAATTGACAGTTTTGTCACTTACGTACCTAGTAGAATGACAGAAGGATGCTACAGACAAATATATGATGAATGATATATTCACTTGTTATTGGACAGGCGATAATATAAACAATAATAAAAAAAGTAGGAAAAAGGAACTAAAATCAGCTTCGTTCTGAGTCGAATTAATGGTACAAATTTTTAAACAAAGTTATATGAGGTGTCTGTGTATTTCTTTTATGGTAGTAAATAATTTTAATGAGAGTATAGAGGTAGTCCAATCTATATAAAAAAAAATCCACTCCCTTAAATTAAAACTTAATAACAGCAAAAAAAAGTTTAAATTGTATAAAAACATTTCTATATGACATGTTATTACAAAAACAAAAGTGTTACTAAAAATATCTTCTCCTACGTTAGACCAAACAAATATCATACAAAATTAAATATGCATCAAACTAAATATCATACAAAACTTCGTTAGCATAATAGCTTAGACAAGCGTTCTCAATATGCAAGTGTAGAAAAAAAGAAGGACCACTTATATGTTATATCCGTGTGAGGGATATTTCTTATATTGATGTATTAGTTAGGATCTATTTTGGACAACTATGAGCACCTGCTACGGTCCAAACCAGATTAAAGACCAACTCTGCATGAAAACTCAATAAACTTGTTTCTAGTCATATAAAACTTTATTGTAGTGGATGTCATCATAATCATGCTCCAAAAAAATTGAGTTTTACTATATAATTGAGATATTCAAAGTAAGTCACAATTTTGTCTTCATTAGTGTTTGTATCTCTAAGTTTTAGTCTTGTTTTTCTTCCAAAGCAAGAAGAAAACCAAGACATGTAAAGAAACTTTGACTGTCGTAACAACATTTGTATCATGAAGATTTTGTCAGCAACATTATAACTTTTGCATAGTTCATTACTCAACTGTCTTGTATCATTTGACCATAACACTTAAAAGACATCTCTGATGGATGTTTCTTCAATGAATCAGGTTTTGATATTCTGTTGTGCTTCGCAAAACCTCTGCATAGCCACAGGAATTGTCTTTTCCAGCCACTGTATGAAATGTTGTGTAACTTCTTCTTGTTTAAAATGATATGAACACACAAATATGAGTTATATTATTGTTGACACAAATATGAGTTATATTATTGTTGACAATTAGAGAAAAAATGAGCTTTGCATTGAGTCTAGTGAACAAAGTTGAATATAGCTTAAAAAATATAATAAAAGACGAAAAGAAAAATAGCAACAACCAAAATTAATAATGAGTTTTATTGCTATAGGTTGATTGGCAACAAAAGCCAAGAGTGAGTTCCAACTCCAACTTTGTTTCATGGACTCTCCTAAATATTCAGTAAGATACCTTCAACTAATATACTATTTATTTTGTGTGGGCTGTAGCCAATTTCTTCTGTTGTCCCTTCTCTTTCTCCATCACTTTGTGACTCATCCTCCAAAATCCTGAGATGATGACCCAGTCTAAATTGGGCTTCCATTTCTTTAACTACTGGGCCTAATATCCTTTCACTCCAGCTAGCGTCTCTCTATGGATTATGGGTAGGCTATACAAGATCCCAGCTTATATTGGGCTGCTTCTTCCTGCACCTCCATACGTTATACGTTGTTGTGTCATTCCATAAATTTTTTATTCTAAAAATATCTATCGATAAAAAATTAAAGCGTAGTTTATATTCTGAATTATATAGTCCAAAAGTATTTTTCTATATTCGTGATTAGTTTTCAAACTATGTAATTCATAAGTTTTTTTTTATAATTGTGATTAATTTACGGATTATATAATCTGAAAATCTTTTCTTAATATGAGATTAACTTTCGGATTATGTAATCCGAACTATATCTGGATTACATAATTCATAAGCTACTTTCAAATAAAAAAAACTTTCAAATGATGATGTAATCTAGAATACCTTGGAAGTAGTAGGGTGAGATAAAATGGAAGAGAAAAAGGTGAAAAAGGTGTGAGATTTTAAAGATAAATTTATTTTTTTGTGATAAAAGTTTTTTTTTAATATTTAGTATGGGAAAAAAAATGTATGAGGTTCAGGAAGAAGCAACCATTATTTTATACTGTCTGCCATATTTTTCTTCCCATGATCCCAACATCAATTATGCACCGTAAGGCAATTTTAGTTTTCAAGAACATTTCTTATTTTCTTATGAAGTCAAATATAAAATTAGTCCAATCTAAAAACTATTAAAACATACACTTTTCACAGTAATTATTGTCACTATTTCCTACTTCATAGGGAACTCAGTGCGTGATCTGAATCATGGCTTGCAACAATTGCTTTCTGTCACAACTTTTCCCTCTATATACAATTTCAAAGATGTGGACTTCTCGTGTTAAGTACTTTATCTCACTTAAAGAAGTCAAACGGATAGTAATAACTAACAAAGTGTTTTCTGTAGTGGGAAATCTTGTATAAATTATTGGTTGGACTCTGTATATCCAGAGGCCGTAGAACCTTTACACATTCTGATCTAAACAAGATGATGTTATACTCACAAAGAGTGCAACTCTTTGTTTTTTATGTGAGGAATCTTATTGAATGAGAAGCTAGTAGAATGAGATGGGAGTAGGTTAAATCATGTGGCTTCTAATACCCTTATAGGATGGTATGTTCTAATTCTCTTTTCCTCTTTCTCCATGCACCAAAATCACATCGAATTTTGTGGAACCAACTCATAGTTGTTTTTCAAGGTGTAGCCATCATCTAAATTTCTTTTCCTTTTATTCCCTTTCATCTAAGATATTCTTAAAAAGTAGTGAAATTAAAGTTGCCCTATCTTTCAACTAATTCCATAACAGTAACAGAGATTCATATCTCATCTTGCAGTTATCTTAGTTAAGTGCATATACAGTGCTATGAATAAATATGTCTGTACAGGTTGGCAATACATATAATTAAAAGTAGAAATTTGATTGTTTTTTCTACCATAAGTGTCTTAAAAATAGTTAGTAATATAGTGGTGCCCTCTGTCTTAAGTGAAGGACTTGGTGCATGGAAAAGGCATAGCACATTTTAGACCAAACAACAACATTCATATTTGAGCAAAGTGACCACAACAATAACATCTGAACAACAGAATAAACATAAGAATGGCATAAGGATGAATGGTTTAGGCCATGACATTTGAGAATGAGCTTAATAAGTGTGTCTTTGGGATCCCCAATTCCACAATGATCACGAGTTATTGTCGATTAGCTATAGATGATCAGCATAACCGAGGTATACCCCACCCAGCAACAGGAACATTGAATTGAATGAAGGGTGTATGTAGTATTTGGCAAGGAATATTGGTGTAATAATAATAATGAGTAAGAGAGCAATGAGGAAGAAAGCCAATAAATAGAAGAAGATGAGAATTGGTCACGAAGACACTGCGCAAATTAAAATGCATCGAAGGGCTAAACCTAAAATTGTCTTCACAAGCAGAAGGGTGAATGAGAGTGAAAGTTGATTCCAAATCCAAAATGCTACGTGACAAAGGAGCAGACTACAAATCACTGACAACTTTTATTAAAACCTCTTCTTCGCCGCATAATACGTAGCGCTTTCCTTCATCAATGTCTCTGCCATTCTCACTTTCTTCCTCTAATTCTCACTTTCTTCCTCTAGTCCCTCTCATCACCACCAATTTACCCTTTCTTCTCTTCTTTGGGTTTTGCAACATGCCACCAACACATAAATCAAAACCTCACCCTATAAAAACAACAAAAACTAATCAATTCCCTTGAATTCAACCACATTACACTTTTTTTTTTTTATCTCTGTGTTGCCCTTTTCAATAGTGCGTGGCTGTCTTCACACACTTTTCTTAGAATGAGACACAAAAGTTATCATAAGAAAATACAAACCAACTCTTCTAAAGATACATTACTTTCCAAGGATTAAACTTCACCTAATTAAGCTTTAAATTTGGTTTATATAATCATAAGCTAGGAGTTCAAAATATTTAATAATTATGCAACCACTTCAAAAAACAATTACTCTTATTTCCGGGGATGAGATCTCTTACTTGATATGTTGCATGTATATAGGGATGTAACCTAATGAACAGTGAAAGAAACATTTTATACAGTTACATGCCTTTTCAAATGTATTGTAGTTTTAACCTTTCACTGTACATATATGATGTATGATATAACTTGCATCCACTATTCATATACTTGAATATAAGTAATGAAGATGAATTTTCATTCATAAGATTGTTTAAAATAGTTTTTTTTCATAAGTTCATTCTGTTGAATTAAAATTATTTTCTTACAAGCTAACTTATAAAAAAAAGTTCATATAAGTTCATTCTAAAACAATTAAAATTATTGTTTACAAGCTGATTTATAAAAAGATCATATAATTATTGTATTTTTTAATTAATATACAAATTAATTTTAACGGAAATTGTTTCTCTCTTAAGAAAAACCTTGTGGCAAATTTTGTAGAAATGGTTTATTTTCAAGATATCAATATCACAAGTATGCTACAACATTATACTTCAACAATCATATGCTTCTCTCTATTGATAACAACAATTATTTAAAAAAAAATAGCTTTGGACAAGTAGGTATATTTTAAAGATGAAACAAACTCTTGTTTCAAATATACCCTAAATTTGTTAGTCTATTATTAACACATTTTTTACCTTTTCTAAAATTATTAAGAGATTTTAAAATTTAAAAAATCACTCCTAATTAAACTACAATTTCATCTTTCTTCAAAGCATTAACACGGAATACTTTCAAACCTAAAGAAGAACAATCCCAAATTACTTAATAATTGTATAGCAAGCATAATACTCATAATTTTTATCTAGATACTAACAGAAATCAAATATTCAGTTCCCTTTACACATTGTGTAAACTTGATATTCCCATTAAATGTCATATCCACATTCCTTTTAACATAATCATGTGGGGGTAGTTTCTAAACCATTATAAAAATTTAAGAAGAAGAAGCATATATATTAAAATGCTTTAAAACAACCAGCTCATCAATATTATTGTTCATTACACCTATAGAGGGATTATAAGTCATCTTAACCTTTACTATGGTAAGGTTTTCAAAATCAAATTTTCAAACATTTTGGAAATTTATCAATCTTGCATATACCTCAAATCACATAAATGAAAACAATTAATTGTGTATCTTAAATTTAAGTGCTATCAATATCATTAATAACCTACACAGCAGAAGAAATAGAACAACAATCTAAAGCAGAAAAATTAGAACTAAAGTCTATAAAGCCATTAAAAGCAATTTGAAAGCTGCAAAGCAATCTTTCAGCTAAAAAAATATATACTGTATTATCATTCCAAGAACACCACGTTTTGAAAATTCCCTTTCTATAAGAAAAGGAGTTAATTTAATATTATTATGGTAACCTTTGCTGTCTTTGCTGTTTTTCTCTTCTTCACACTAATGAAATTCAGTTGTCAAACCTTTGCGTTTATGTTTTGTTTATAATTTTGTTCACGCTGTCATTTTCCTAGTTCGACAAGATTGCCGCATTGATTAAATTGTTTAATCATGTTAGCAAATTAGTGAGAAGTCTATTAATATAATATTGTCCTCACAATGTGTACCACCACCAATAATTCAAGCAAAAAAAGATGCTTTGCCAACAATAATTTACTTAGTTTGAGTACTTCTCATAATTCAAAACTGTTCTGTATTTGTTTGTACATAGTAGTGATATCTCTGCAACAACCAAGATTAGTTAGGTTATTTTTTCCTTTCTGTTCTTCTTCAAATTTCTCTACATCTGAGTTCTTTTTAAGAGTTTTCTATGTGATCCAATCTCATGTCTGCTTATTTGCAAAAGATACACCAGCATGCATGTTTTCAAAATATTTTAAGCTTACACAGAAAGCTACAAATTTAAGTCCACAATGTACATGTAACTAAACTTACAAAAATTACAAAAAGATAAAAATGAATAATCATTTTCGATCAATTTGTCTCGTGTATCAGTTTCATCGATATGTAAATTCATAGAAATAAATTATTATAATTATGATAAATTAATAATATATTATGTTTTAAAACAAAAAAACTCCTTATTCTTTAAAAAATTCTTCTTTCAGTCTACTAAAATAATTATACACCACAACAATTATTATTTTAGTATTTAATATGAGTATATAATTAAAATTTGAACATGAAACAGAGCAATTTAAGGGGATTGAACTGTTTGACATACTAGATAATACTAAAATTATTTGCTCTCATATTAACTGTGATGAATTTCTTATGCTTATAGATGATTATATTCATGCATCATATTACAAGCATAGTTATTATAGACACACAGAGTTTAATTATTTTAATTTGTACAAACAATTTATGTCTGTTGTTAAAATAGAAAGAAGTCAAACCAAACAAAAATGATTGTACATAACTTTTTTCAGTAAAATCTGTAGAAAGTTAATGATGGTCAAACTGAAATGGATCTTTCAAACATGTTTCTGAAAACAAAAAGTTAGGATACTTTTCTCACTTTAAAATGAATCTAGTTGATGTGAATTTTAGCTTATATTTGGTCAATTCTAGCTTTTCCACACCAAATAATAAACTAAACTAAATTGAAATAAAATATGAGTAAACTTTTTCAGACCACACTGTCAATAAGGCAGGCAGCAGAACAATAGACTATTCAGTAGGCATTGATAGCAAATGAATAAGCCAACTTGAGTCACTGAAAACCAACGGGTGAGATTTTCTGATGAAAGTTAGTCCTTCCCATCAGATTCCAAATCAGATCTTTTGACAAAACTTTTTAGAAAGCTGAGAAGAGTAGAGAAGTGAACAATCCTAAATTTGCTAAGGAAGCAAGAAGTCATGTGAGAGAAACAATAAATAAAGATAAAAAAACTTACCAAATGCAGCAGATCATGTTGCAGCATCACCCACACTAAGTACTCAACTTCAATAAAGGTCGATTAACTTTTCCTACTTCTATATTTTACCAGGCACAACTATGTGGAATCCTAAAAATAATATTTCAATCCTTCAAATTATTAGACTGATTATTTTAATATACCATCAAACACTTTTATCTTTGATAATGAAGGAAGCTGTGTTATTGGTTTCTGCACTGAGAGAAGAAGAGAGAAAGTAATTGTTTTACATTAGTATAGCCAAAGCTTATAACTACAGATTGAAGGCATGAATCTCTGCCTCTGTTACTGCCTATATCTGCAAGTTTTTTCAGCTTCCCTTTCTCAGGCACCAGGAAGAAAAATGGTAAATAACAAAATTACAGAAAATCTACACAGGATTAGAAAAGGTATCCAACGAAAATAGACTCTATAATTAACATTCCTCAGCATCTTCTATATACAAGCATAACATTGGTGATTATGATAATTCATTTTGAATACTTCATGGATGAGAAGTTATGAAGGTAAACAAAAAAATCTGAATATAATACCAAAATACCACCGGTTTTCCCTCACATTCTACAACAAGAACACTCATTACCCGATAGAAAATGATGAGAAAAACGTGGGTATTTTGGAAGAACATATATATGTAAACCAGAATAAATTTAATACTGGAGAGAGACAATAAAGGGCAGAGATGAAAAATTGGATGGGAATTCTACTCGTTAATTATGGAGAGGATCTGGGCAACTTGGTACTCTTCTTTTGGTTTCATCAAAGCCCTTTTGGATTGTGTTGGTGGGAGCAAGAGGAGTCCTTCCATTGAAGTACTTGTTGAACAGATCCTCCTTCTTCTTATTGTTATCATTGATATTGCCATGGCTGAATTCGACGTTGGGCTCTGCATTTCCTGGGAGCACACGAATCCCCTGAACCTGGCACGTATGCAACGCCACAAGCATCAGCATCACACACGCATAGAAGACTCTCCTGCCGCCGGCAACCAACATGGCAAGAGAGTAAAACACATAAATTTTGGGCGTTTTTGGAACCCAATTTCCCAGACACACTCTTGTTTTTCTTCTTGTTTGTTGCTAAGTAGTCTTTTGTTGAAACCTGGAGGAAAGTGGTGTTTGGTGTAGTGAAGAAAACAAAAAAAAGAAAAGAAGATAAAGGAGAAGTTGGAGTTTTGTTACTATTGTGAATTAAGAGAAAAATGTTTATGTGAGTTTGAGAGAGAGAGAGAGAGAAACAGAGAAGAAAAAAAAGCAAAGGAAAGGAGTGAATTGAGGGCTAGTTATTTGAGGGGAGAGATGCATGGTGTTTCTCGGTATTTTAAGATATTGCAATTTTGAACCAAATTCATGAGAATGGAAAAATTTGAAAAAAATAATAAGGAAATTTGTGATTGAGATACTTAAATAACAAAAGTTTATATATAAAATAATTAGTATTTTATTATATTTTAAAAAAAATCAAACATATCATGTATGATTTTATAAAACAACCAAATTATTCGACAATTTACTGCATAATTTTAATTCATATTAATAAATCATCCACCAAATTATATTATTACATTTATTTTTTAATTATCAACTCATATTACTTACTATTTTATTATAAACAAATAAATTATTCAAACACATTATTAGATTATTTATTAAATAAATAAAAAACATTATTAATAAATTGTACACATTATTTCTTTCTAAAAATTACACTATATTTTAATTCTCATCATATTTTTCACTGTTAATACATTATAGTAATCAAATTATTAAGCAATTTCTTAAATTAATCAAACATTTTATTATATTAATTATCATTTATTCAATAAATTGCAGTAATTTTTTTCATAATTTTTTACACGCAATTTTTTTATTTTTAAACAACAAATTTTCATTTTATACAAATTTTATAAATATAAAAAATTGAATTGAAATTGTAAAAGATTATGAAAACTTCAATAAAAAATAATACATAATATATAGAACGTTACACTGATGTGCTATTTTACTGAAATAATATTATTTTTTAACTATTTAATCTTTAAAAAGTTAATAATAATAATAATTAAGTCAAATTAAAATCTTCTCAGTGCGGAACACTTCTTAAATAAATTATCTTCAAGGAAAGTTTAAGTTTTGTGATTAAGAATAATGATTTTTTTTTATTTTTCAATTAATATGAAAATTATGTTGAGATTTAAATGTATGAATTGATATAAATTTGATGTAAAATGAGAGTATTCCTTAAAACAACGGGTGTTTGTCTGTCTCATGTCATGGGCATCCGAGAGTGGGCCACTGTGGCCCACGTGAAACAAAAACCCGCAGTGCCCGCTAATGCAAGTTACTATATTATTAATTTACCCACTTAGCCACATGCTCTTCTCGTACAATTTCACTGCTTATTCATTTATTATCAAACAATTTAACCACTTCTCATATGAGGTGTTTTCAGGATGTTTTCAACATGTTTTTGAAACTCATTCAAGCACAATTAACTTCTTTCAAAACTTTTTATTTCAGCCATTTATTTTAGCCCTTTCAAATAATTAAAAATAGACTGTTTTCTAAAATTCATACAACTACTCCAAAACATAATAATTGTCTAAATAAGTTGTTGTGTAAATCATGGGTCCAATCCGATTATGTGGGTAAATAGTCGTCGATTGATACGTATGATTAAATATATTATTATCAGTATAAATCAAGAATCTCAGATGATCCATTTAAATGAAAGATAACATTTATTATTGAATTAGGCCGAAAACAAAATCAGATACAAAGAAATAATGATAGAGATTTTAGTATATATGAGTGGATATAAGAGAAAGAAACAGCTAATAATTCATATATTTTTTATTACATTTAGATGTTCAAATATCGTCAATATTTTTTATGAAACAATTATCATCATTAAATTGATAACTATGAGTTTAATTATGATGGGTATAATGATTATTAAATTGAAATTTTATGTGATTATTGATTAACTTAAAAGAGGTTTTTTGGCATAAGGTTGGAAGAGGAGGTATAAGGTGTTAATTGGGAATGAGAAGATTAGGTTTGGTATAGATGGGATTTGAAATAGTGATAGAATAGGTATATGTCGGTGAGAGACAGTTGGGGAGGAGGGACACGATGTTGCAGACTGTGCATTGAATTTGAGCAGTCCGTGACTCCAATTGAATGTTTTAATTATAATTCTCTCATTGATAACATAACTCTTTTCTTATTCTTTCAAAACTCACACCTCCATTCCCACATCACACGTCAATTCCACTTCGCAATAATATCTCATCTTATATTATATTATGTTTCACAAAAAAATCTTAATGAGAAATTTGTTCATTAATGTCAAAATAACATGAAACCACTCTAAGGTTATATGATTTTTCTATATTAATTGTGTATCATACTTAATCATATCAAGAAGTTTATTTTTATTAAAAGATAGCCAGAGCTATTAAATGGATTCAAGCCATTAATAAATCTGTATTAGTGTGACTCATACTTTAAAAAAATTATAATTTTTTATTTAAAATTGAACTTATATCAACAAGTCAAAGAACTATTTAGTCAACTTATATGTAATTATCTAATATGTAAATTAATATATATTTATGAAGATAATATTATTTTTATTTTATTAAATATAATTATTGCTTTATAAATTAAATCTACCCTTAAGATTATGACTAAGATTAATTTAAAATTTCTAGTACAATTAAAATTAACAATATTCTGACTTAATTTAATTTATAAATTTTTTTAGTCGGTTGATCAATTCAAACTTATTATATAAATCCAGTATTATTTTATAAAAAAAATTAGAGATCTATACTACTTTTGGAGAAACAATTTCGTTTACATAAGTGATGTGCCCACTAATTACATTTATCAGAACAAACAAATAAAACTATTAATTAAAAAAGGGCTAAACCCTAAACTAATACTATTAATTAAAAAAGGGCCCAACCGGGTTCGAACCGGTGACCTCTTGATCTGCAGTCAAATGCTCTACCACTGAGCTATGGACCCATTTTATGAAAGTTAATAGTCTAATTTTAATTTCATATTAAATTCATAAATTCATAGGATTTCCTCAAAGCAAAATTATGTGAAGGAATTGTAAAAATCTCTTATGATATTTAATATATAAGTATTATTTGTAATAAGATGATATAAAAAAATATTACAATAATTACATTAAAATTTGTTATGTGGTGTGAAAAGAAAAAGAGGTGGTGTTAACATATCCAATTATTTATCAAAATATAATTATATGTGTGCCTAATATAATTTTTTTTTAAACCATCATACGCCCAGTTTACATTTTTTACTATGCAATAATTGTATTTTTTTTTAAATTATGTATGTTTTCTAAATTCAATTAAAATAAATTAAATATTTAAATGTATTACTTTTATAACATCATGCGCTAACCTTGTGTATCGAGAGATGACATAATACACTTGCATGATATTTTATTGTCACATATTATATGCCAAGGTATATATCAGAAAGCTTATATGAATGCATGAAAGAGTTTAATGAATAAGCTTGTACAATATAATTTCACACTAAATTAAAAAAAAATCGTTTGATAATTAATATTTTCGTGATTGGCAGTACATTGATATGATTTGTACTATGTATTCAAATTTAGGATTATGCTTCTTTTAAATATATTTTTTATTACTAAGCACAACATGAATATTGAGAAAGATAAAACACAAGAAGCTATGAACTGTTTAATACATATTTCTTGTTAAATAAGTACATTAGCTCTTGATTAACCTTATAGGAAAAATCATGTGTGACCTCACTTTGAAGAGATGTATAAAATGATAAGCATGCATGTATAGTAGGAGCAAATGCCTCTAGAATGAAATCAATTTTATTTATGCAACTATATGAAGTCTCGTAATTAAAATAAGGTTAATTAGAGATAAATAAGATATCATTATTGGAGAAATTGAATGGTGTTTAGTAGTTGAGATTTAGGGTTTAGGATTTAAAATTTAGGGTAGATGATGATTTCTTTTGATGTGGCTTACTATTCCTTTTTGAGCATTGGTTTGGTGGTTTGTAAAGTCTGAAGAATATATGTAGGTCAGGTGTTAAACAAGTTAATTTTAGTCACATTTTTTAATAAGAGTTTGAATATTTTTGAAGTGCATGTATAAGGGTTAGAACACCTTTAAAATGTCTCATTTTATTTTATTTATTTATTATCGATAAAAAAATTGAAATATTGAAAAACGCTTCAACTTGATATAGAAAAATATTAATTTTATTTGTAGAGTTTAATATATGAGAATGGAGTTGGTAGGATGAGAAAGCATCCCTTTCAATTAGGAAAAACAAACAAGATAAAGTTGTAGAATGTGAATTAGATGAGAAAAAGAATTAAGAGATTGAAGATATTTATGAGAAAGAAGCATAAAGGAAAAAAAAAAAAAAAAAAGGAGACAACGGGCAGAAGAAAAACGGGGTAGAGAGGCGAGGAAGCTGGACCGCGAATCGCGACACACGGTTTTGTCTGTGTCGAGGTTTGACGTGCGTAGCAAGGTTTCGTGTTTTTTTTATAGATTCAAATTATTATTAGATTACTTCAAATTGAGATCTGACATATTTCGAATTTCAAGCAATATTAGACCAAGTATTTTTATACATTGATGATCAACAAAGAACTTTTAAGTGAATAAGAATAGTGAAAAGCACATTTGAATGGGTATATTTTGGGAAGGAGAAGAAGTAGGGAAGCTGTTAACTAAAAACTTTTTGGTGTACCATGATTTGAGTGAAACAAAATCTAGGTTTCCATAGCAACGTAGTTTTCCCTTCCCACTGTTTTTTCTTTTTCTACAGGGCCCACATCACATCAAACTTGGCCTCCTTGTCCTGCTTCATGCTGCCAAACAAATGAAAAACCATTACGTTCAGGGATGGGAAGGAAACCATTGCGTCCTTTATACCATCCACATTTCACCTTTTTCCCACCACACCTACCTAATCCGCAACCCAAAAACAGGTCAACAACAGTTCATACCCCAACCCTTTTTCCATCATAAAGACTCAAAACAAAGGAATAAACAATTTATAAAAAGTGCTTATACATTGGGAATCATGCCCATATTATAATCAGAAAGAGAAACTTTTTTAAAAAAAAATAAAATTATTTTAAAATTATATTAATCAAATCACAGTTGTAAAGTGATGTCTTTCAATTTGCAATTATCGTAATATTTTTCATTTAAAAAATGTGTTGATACATTGACAATCATGCACAAGATTATAACTAGAAAGAGAAACAACTTTTTCTTAAAATGAAACAATTTTGAAATTCCATTGATCAAATTGTAAACTGTGTATTTCAATTTGCAATTGTCAAAGTAACATTTTTCATTTGGAAAGAGTGTTGATATGTTGACAACCATGCATCATATTATAATTGGAAAGAGAAACAATTTTTTCCTAAAATGAAACAATTTTAAAATTATATTGATCAGATCACAATTGTAAACTGATGTATTTCAATTTGCAGTTGTCAAACTAACATTTTTCATTTGGAACGAGGGCCGATATGTAGACAACCATGCACCATATTACAATTGAAAATAGAAACAATTTTTTTCCTAAAATGAAACAATTTAAAAATTATATTGATCAAATCACAATTGTAAACTTGTGTCTTTCAATTTATAGTTGTCAAAGTAACATTTTTCATTTGAAAAAAGCGCTGATATGTTGACAACCATGCACCATATTACAATTGGAAAGAGAAACAATTTTTTCCTAAAATGAAACAACAATTTTTTCCTAAAATGAAACAACAATTTTAAAATTATATTGATAAAATCAGAGTTCTAAACTGGTGTCTTTCAATTTGCAGTTGTCAAAGTAACATTTTCATTTGGAAAAAGAGTTTATATGTTGACAACCATGCTCCATATTACAATTGGAAAGAGAAACAATTTTTTTCTAAAATGAAACAATTTTAAAATTACATTGATCAAGTCACACTTGTAAAGTGGTGTCTTTCAATTTGCAGTTGTCAAAGTAACATTTTTCATTTGGAAAGAAGGTTGATATGTTGACAACCATGCACCATATTACAATTGGTAAGAGAAACATTCTTTCTTAAAATAAAACAATTTTAAAATTATATTGATCAAATCACAGTTGTAAACTGGTGTCTTTCAATTTGCAATTGTCAAAGTAACATTTTTCATTTGGAAAGAGGGTTGATATGTTGACAACTATGCACCATATTACAATTGGTAAGTGAAACATTTTTTCCTAAAATGAAACAATTTTAAAATTATATTAATCACATCATAGTTGTAAACTGGTATCTTTCAATTTGCAGTTGTCAAAGTAACATTTTTCATTTGAAAGAGTGTTGATATGTTGACAACCATGCACCATATTACAATTGGAAAGAGAAACATTTTTTTTCCTACAATGAAACAATTTTAAAATTACATTGATTAAATCACAGTGGTAAACTGATGTCTTTCAATTTACAGTTGTCAAAGTAACATTTTTCATTTGGAAAGAGGGTTGATATGTTGACAATCATGCACCATATTACAATTAGAAAGAGACAGTTTTTCCCTGAAATGAAACAATTTTAAAATTATATTGATCAAATCACAGTTGTAAACTGGTGTCTTTCAATTTACAGTTGTCAAAGTAACATTTTTCATTTGGAAAAAGGGTTGATATGTTAACAACCATGCACCATATTACAATTGGAAAGAGAAACATTTTTTTTCCTAAAATGAAATCATTTTAAAATTATATTGATCAAATCACAGTTGTAAACTTGTGTCTTTCAATTTGTAGTTATCAAAGTAACATTTTTCATTTGGAAAGAGTGTTGATATGTTGACAACCGTTAATCATATTACAATTGGAAAGAGAAACATTTTTTTTTCCTAAAATGAAACAATTTTAAAATTATATTGATCAAATCACAGTTGTAAACTAGTGTCTTTCAATCTGCAGTTGTCAATGTAACATTTCTTATTTGGAAAGAGTGTTGATATGTTGACAATCATTCACCCGATTACAGTGGAAGAAAGAAACAACTTTTTACTTAAATGAACAATTTAAAATTGTATTGATCAAATAATAGTTGTAAACTAATGCCCTTCAATTTATCGTTATCAAAATAATATTTTTCAATTAAAAAAATAACATTTTTCAATTAAAAAGAGTGTAGGCATTAGTTTAACCTTTTAAACTATTTTTAGCATCCAAACCTGCTTCCAGTTTCCTTGGTTGTGTAACTATTTTTCATCCTAGTTCATATCCTTTTCTCAAGCACAAATCCTCTTATACAACGGGCCATTGAATAAATCCTTATAATCCACCTTATTAAAGAGGATTTGCAGAACACACTTCCACGACAGAACCTTTTTATATCCGTTTTCTTGAACTTTGTATGCCGATTAAAGAATCCACGTGAATACACTTTCTATATTGGGTTCCTTTTTAAGCCGTCATATTAATATTTTGTTCTCTCTCTTGTTCACTTTTTCACACTCTTTTGCAAGTAATTCAAAAATCTTACATATAAACAGGTATACAAACATAAAAATATATAAATATTCAAATAAATAATATGTATATATATATAAAGTATATTTTTAAAAAATAAACAATTGAATGTAAGAAAAACTACAACCTATATCATAAATACTTAACAAAAAACTAAATTTACACGTTTTGATATATGGACCGTTAAAGAGAGAAGAGGTGACAAAGAAGTATTAAAAAACTTAGAAAAGAGATAAGTTTTAGTTTAAAGGTTCAATTTGGGCAAATGAGACTTATGTAGCTTTTAGAGTGGTGCAAATTTATCAAAGGAAATTTGGTCTTATAATTTGTTAAAAAATGCTTCTAATCAGGGTAATAATGAAGATTAATTATATTTTTAATTATTGATATTACGATTAGTTTTTCTTAAAGTCCAGATTCACTCAATATTTGAGTGGTGTTAACAAACACGATCAAGGTAATGAATTTTTACTAGGAACATGTAGTAAAAGAAACATACATTACTGATTCCAAGGAAATAAAGAGTGATTGTGGACTAAAAAGGAGATAGAACAACGTCTATAAAATCCCAAGCACACAATGATAGATAAAGACATGGCTAAGAGACTCGCGTGAGAACCAAAGATGATGAAAAGAAAAGGCAAAGATGATGAACGGACAAGAACAAAGCACGACGGCAGACAAAAATGCAACATACTGAAAAGGAAAAAAGAAACTGAATACTTGCAAAAGAGAATGATCACCTTTTTGGTTTTATTTATTTACTATTTTTTGTCTAATGTGACTATTTTTTCTATTTATAATTAGTACAAAGACGAGTTGCGTCGCTATGGTTCTCTGGGATGGGATTGGCCCATCGAAAAAATAAAGCAAAACACAGTAAAAATGAAAAATCTAAAATATAAATAGAAACTAGAAAAAATGATTATAAAATCTCCCACCCAGTATAAGAAAGAAATACAAATTCTTAACACTAAAATATCATAAAATGATTTCACCATTTCATAGCATTCCTAGATCATTACTTCACATCATAAAACCCGTAACAACATCCGAAAACTATTATTGTTTTATAAGTAAAAAGTCATATGATTATGTTTTTCACATAAACCCTTATTTAACCGTTACTATGACTAATCCAATACAAAATAGTTAAAATATGACATTCTTGTTGTTTCTGTTTGTTTTTTTGGTGCGAGTGAGACTATAAATATGTGATATGACTCAAAGAAATGATTACTGGATATTTCTTACATGTCGTTTAAATGTAGATTCTAGAAAGGGAGATTTCTATGTTAAGATTTGGCAGACGTCAAGAGAGGTGCACCACAAAAACATAAGATCACTGTTTTTAGAGAAAAAAGAAGAAAAAAAAAATATGGCTACAGTACAACACTTGGTAATCATAATAAACATACCAGAACCAATTCTAAGGTGCCAAAGGACCCACAACTTAAGATTCGTCTACCATGTTCATGTTACTCTCTCTCTCTCTCACTGGTGTTCATTATTATTACTCTTCTACTACATCAAGTTCATGGACGATGCATATCCCATTCAAAAGAACCTCAATGATCCCTTATAAAATTGTGTGTAATAAAAAATATTATTAAAAGATATAATAAATTAGTACTTGATAGACTTTAAACATACATAATTATATATATATTTGTAATTTTTTTTAAAACAAAAGATATATTATATAAGCAAAACAATTATATTAATGTAGAAAATACTTTTTGTTAAAATAAACTTTTTATATTAATTTCTACAACCATCATGATTGAGTGACATAAAAATTATAAATTTCTTTAATAATGATTATACAACTGTTATAAAAATTTCACATTTTATATCGATTCTAAAATATTAATAATCATAATAAAATATACTTTTTAATGTATATATGATATTTTAACTGTTATATAATACGTTATTTTCTACAATATTTTACGTGGAATCAATAAATTTAAAAATAATTGTCATAAAAAATATATTTTTTTTAATTTTATATAATATTTATTTTTCTACTTACATTATATATCTTACATACTAAATACACGTTTTAAACAAAATCTTAACAATCTAATATATAGATAATTATAAACTATAATTAGTTAATATCTTCAAATTCATACAAATTCAATTTCATATAAAATTGCTAATTAGTTATTATAACAAATAATTAAAAAAATAATGTTATTTTAGAGATCACATCGATTAGGAATTAACATATTTTATTGTATATTAGTAAGTGCAAATCGAGCCAGTTTTATGAACCGGTTTTATGAAAGTAGACTTTGTAATATTTATTATTTTCAAAGTCTTGTAAAAAAAAATTATACAATTTTAAGTCAAATAGCAGATGGAAATAGTCGACTTAAAAACAAATATTTGTTTCTGATATTTTGATATCATAACAACTTCAGTATAATATTATCTTGTTATAAAATGAATTTCAATACTCTTCATCTTCAAGTAAAATGTATATATTTTATAAAATACTCCAATTTCATCTCAATTTTTTTTACATAATATAATTAACTATTAAAATACAATAATAACTTCAAATTAATTTTCTAATTTAAAATAAAAAATAAAAAATAAACCCTGACATAAGTGAGAATAAAAAGAAGATAATGAGAAAGTAAAGTTGAATAGTTAGAAGTGAGATGTGTAGCAAAAAATAGAGTGAAGGGAAGATGAAAAGAAGGTGCAGGTATAGCAGGCGAAATAGGATGCGTCACTTCTGATTGAGATTGTGATTAGACTAAGCACACCATCTTCACTTTCACTGTCTCTAGTCTGCACAGCAACAACACTATTTAACTGACATACATTCACGTACAAACCCTAACCAACCCTAGATCCTTCCCTCCAATTCTCCATCACTTATAACTTTATTTTTATGCTTAATTAAACTAAGTATAACCCTAATCATTTAAATAACCATCTGTGCTAGATATTTCAGTAAGATCAAGTCATCTTTAAATAATAATGTCATCTTATATGATTGTTTTCTCGTGATTCAAGTAAAGATTTTCATCTTAGATTTATTTAAAATGTTGTTTTGATTATTTATCTTATTTTAACTGGTGTTGGTATTCTTTAACTTGTATAAGGTTGATTTCTTGATGTCTTTATTGCAAATTTTATTTTGCCATGGAAAAACAAGAACGAACAAAGATACACAAAAAAGAAATAGAAGGATTGACGGTGATAAACGCAGCGAAATCATAACAGGATTCTACCATGTAAAAAAACAGTGTTTGTATTTTAAAAGTAAAAGAAACTCTTACGTGAATTTGTATTCTTTATCCATCAGAAAACTCTCTTTATTATGGAATATATTGAACTAACTGTACAAACAGACAGAGAAAATCCCTTTTAGAAAGAAAAAAAAGTAATGGATGTGATTATGTTAGGTATAGAAAAACCGCTAAAGAGAATAAAAAAATTAAATAATAATTATGATTTGTGACTTTACTTTATCAGTCTAGTAAGTGGGGGATAAAGTAAAATTTTGTTATATTTATTATTGATAAAAAAAATCTGAGTGAGATGAAGTAAAGATACATAAAATCTGAACGCTGCACGGCAACTTCAGGCAGAGACTAATGAATGTAAGTTTTATGTTTTATAGCTTCTCATAGCTACGTTCGACCTTTTCTCCTTGGACTTACTCTCTTTCTATTTATGCAAATTATGAACTGGATAAAATCTGCTTGCTCTAAAAAACATATTTCATTACAAAACGTTACCTTGTCTTCTTAATTATTATAATAATAATTGTACATACTATAGTTGTATTTACTGGTAGAAGAGGCCAAATTTTACAGTCATAAATTTTGGGATATAGACAAAATTGTAAGGAACTTTTCTGAAATATCACAATTTTATTGTTGGCCGCACGCACGAGCAATAGAAATATATAGCTAAAAACCTAGAAAAAAAGGAAAAAGAGTGATTGAAGATAAAAAAACAGTATGTATTCAATTGTGTTTTTATCTTCGATCAAGATATTAGGGTTTGTTTTCAAAAATTAAAATCACAATTTCTAAATTTCAGTGTAGATTTTTCAAAATATATTAGGGATTTGATTTTGACCGTTTCGATTTCAGAAAGATAAGAGGAAATTTTGACAATGGTTTTGGATTGGCTTTGAGAACAAGCTTTGGATTTCGATTTCATAATGAGTTTCCATTTCAAAATAGATTTTGATTATACAATGGATTTGGGTTCATCTCAAACGGTTGTGTTTTTTATACATATAAAACTTGTTTCACATATTTAAAAAAACACTTTATTTTTTTAATTTTATATGTAATATTTTATATACGAATACAATTTATATGTAATTATTTTTATTTTTTTTAATTTTGTATGCAATACTTTATATATGAATATAATTCGTATGTAAAGTGAATATTTTATATGGATATTTAGATACAAATTTATTTCAGTATGTAAATAGATATTATATATGAAAACATTTTTATGTAATGTTTATTTAAATATTAAATTAAATTTGTATGTAAATAACTGTATGTAATGTTTACTTTACACACGAACTTAGATTTGTATATAATAATCGCTATATAAATAAATAATTTCTTGTAGTGTATTATTAAGAAATTATAATTTTGCTCACTTATGTTAATGTTATCCTTAATTATTTTGCTTTTAGGTTAGAAAAATTAAGCTAACTATTTATGATATATTTATATCTTTTGTTTTATAGGTGATAACGAAATGAAAAGTATTTTTTGTTTTATAGAATTTCTTTTCTAGAATATAATTTTTTTATTTTATTCTTTAGAATTTTATTTTCGAAATGCAAAAAATATATTCCAATTTTCAATTCCAGAGTGAAAAGTAATTTTCAAATTTTAAAAAATTTATGCGGTGCAGATTCAAAAACATCGGTTGCACGAAGTAATCCTCCAACTTTTAAGCATCCACAGGTAAGGCCCACAGTTTGGAACTCTTAGAAAGAAAGAAAAAATGTCACTATTTCTTTGGAAAGCAGATGAAATTTTGAAGGTCCAACACTGTTTACGTAATTTCAACCCTAATTCTGAAAAATATCACGCATTCAGCGAGTGAAAGTAGTATATCGCTTATTATTGTTTAATTAACCACGTTCGAAATCTGATGAAATGAATCGTAATTTTTTTTTAGGAAAATAATCAGTTGTAAATAAATAAATTTTAATTTTTCTGTATTAAATAGTAACTTAATATCTTTTAAAAAAATTTACTGCTCATTTTAAAAAAAATAGATTAATATAAGTAAAAAAATAATTGCTTGTAATTAATCTATTGATTATAATAAACTCAAAATAATTTGGACAAACTTATACTAGGTTCCAAAGTTTCATGCCTCATGTTATTTTTTTTAAAGGAGTGTTATTATCCGATATATTTAATACCAACTTCAACAAAATAATTAACTTTTTCTAAAAGCCTCAGATTATAATGTTCATATGTGATAGTATTGTACTACCGCACCTCCTTTTTTTTCCTAATATCTTAATTCAAATTCAGGCGTAACATTATAAAATTAATAAAGAGGTCATCCTGAATTAATTACTAAATTTTTCACAGATTCTTAAAAGAAACTCTTTAAAAAAAAGTGAGTTTGCGTAATCAACCCTTACAAATTTGACTTCTTGAAAATGAAAACTGCTCTCATTATATATTATAGATTTACTTTATCTTTAATTGATGTACAACATGAATTTTTATCTTTAATTGATGTACAACATGAATTTGTAAGGTGGACTTTGCAAGGTAACAATTATTTAGTGTAACATTATGAGCTGAATTTTATATTGAGAGATATGAGAATCGATTTGAGATTGTCAAAATAAACTTAACTTTTAGTCTCATTGGCTTAGGCTAGGAGGCTGTAGCGTCATGGAGCCCGATATCGCATATGAACAGATCGCCTATCAATATTTATATTTAAAGACATTAATTTCGTATCGGCGCAAATCAAAGGCTTATAATCAACCTTAAATAAGAGACAACATTTATTATTAAATTAAGCCAATAACAAGGTCAGATAACGAGAAAATAGGATAAGGTGAGGATTGTCCATTATATATAAAAAAATAACTTTATCTTTAGTTGATGTAGAACATTAACTTAGAAGGTGAGAATTGCCCCGATGAGGACTGTCCCCATTATATAATTGAATTTATATTTAGTCGATGTAGGATCTTTAATACATCTCCTTCATGCCTTCGTAGGATGTCAAATAGTAATTCAATAGCAAATTACACAATGAGCCCACAAAACCTCACTAAAATGGACTCTTTGATACCATTTTAAAGAATTGAGTTTAAACCTAATTCATCCTCACAAAACTAACTTGTAAGATAATGATTATCCCACTAATATATCACAAATTCATCTTATTTCTAATTGATGTGAAATCTCCTTAAAAACACATAAAGATAGTCTTGATAGATTAATGGAAGGCTTCCAAGAAAACATATTAACTTGTTATTTTAAAAATATATATTTTTTACACATATGTTAAAATTAAGATTTATATACTCAGGAAAATCATTTATTATTTAAAAAAATAAAAATATTAGTTTAGATTTCGTGTTGTGTTAAAATTAATATTTGTACTAGTTGACAAAATGCCACTAAGTAATTTAGTAAGAAAAGGCATCCTAATAAAAGCTGCCTTCTTAAATGATATGTATAAGAAAAAAATTGATGTTGAACAATCAAGGTATTCTAGAAAAAGTCAAAAAGATTAAAGTGTATTTATTCAAGAATGTCTTTGAGGAGAAGTTCCGAAGCTTGACTCAGAGGAATATAGACACCACCATAATACACACAGATACAGGGAACATACCAATATATATTGTATGGGAAGAAATCAGATACCTATGTTCTTGTTGTGTCATGATCTTTTCAGTGACATGCAGCAGCGATGAACTTGTTACTCAGTTCAAAATGAAGAAGATAAAATCTTTTGAAGTGAGATGGAATCTTTACTGGAAAGGAAATTAAGGAACATGATTAAGGAATTTTTGTTTGTCAACTGAACTATGCTGAAGAAATTCTTTAAAGGTTTCAGATTATAGGCCAACACCCACCCCCATATGAATAAAAGAATAGCTAATCAAGTATGGTGGTTCAAAGAAGGTTGTTGAGTCACTTTATAGAAGTTTGATTGGATGTGTCTTCTAGTATATTACAACCAGAGTGGAAATTCTTCATGGTGCTTACCAATTACCAACACTGTGCTCATGCGGAGAATTTTAAAGCTACTAAAAGATTGTTTGAGATTATCAAAGGCATTGCAAATTATGGAGTCAAGTACGAATGATTGCAAGAAATTAACTTTCATGGATTTTCTGATACTGATTGCGCAGGTCCAATTGAAGATATTGAAAAGTACATATAGATACTACTTATCACTAGGATCTGAAATATTTGTAGAGTTCAAATAAGCAAGAAGTTGTAGCATAATCAACAACAGAAGTACAATTTATAGCTATTGCAGGACTGCTATCAAGCAGCTTGTGTCAGACAATTATTGGTTTATTTGCAAACGGAGTAAAAGAAAGACCAAGACTATGAAGCTACTATTGCAATTTTGAAAATCAAGCAATATCTAAGGAAGAACAAAGCACTTTTATATATATGTGTGTGTATAATTATTTATTTCTCAGGAAAGTCCAAAGTGAAAGTTCATCTAAACTATTGTAGAACTGATAACAAATAGCTGATATCTTTATCAAGCCTTCATTTGAAGGGAAGTGTGAAAATCTAAGAAAGAAAAAAGGTTTTCGAAGTTTGCCTGAGTCAGAGGAGTACTGTTATATATAGTTATAATTTTGAATCGGTACTGTTTTTAGGATCAGAAAAGCAACATATTGGGAAGTTGTTCCGAGGTAGGAGTACGAATGGAGTGGTAATCAATGACCACATTTTGTTTCTTATTCATATGGCAGATTTTCTTCAGTAAGATGAACCTTGTTTTCATCGAAAGAAACAAAAATCTTAAGAAAAGTATATTGGATAAAAATTGTCCATGATGGAGTAAGAAATATGTGTTAAGTGGCGTGCATGATGTGGTGATTAAGTCCACTAGTGATCACAGCATAATGGGTGATCCGTGTTAATCTTAGATTCTAGATGTAGTTATGCCATTTGAAATTTCACACTTGAGAAAGTGCACACCTTTTGAAACGTGTGCAAACGAAGTCCATATATTTAAGTTTCGTCGACCTTACGCACCCAACTACTTGCCTAGTTATTAAAACGGCGTGAGTGAATAAATAGTTCCTAAAGAAGTTGCTCTACTTGCATGGCTATCTCTGCCGACAAATAATTGTGGCCTTGAATTTAGCTTCTGTATTAAGTGTTCGCTTGGCTTTTGCCAGATATGGTATAAAGATTTGGAGGCAAAAAACATAACCCATCAAATTGTAGCTTGGTGATTGTATTCTTGTACCTATCATTTTCCCATGACGTGCTACAGACAGAAGGGTGGTTGATCCAATCATTGTCTCGTCACTGGTGGCTTATTTCATAATTGAGTTTCTGTCAATACGAGGCTTCCGACCAATAATCCGCATCTCAGA
Source organism: Phaseolus vulgaris (assembly GCF_051622355.1). Classification (NCBI taxonomy): domain Eukaryota; kingdom Viridiplantae; phylum Streptophyta; class Magnoliopsida; order Fabales; family Fabaceae; genus Phaseolus; species Phaseolus vulgaris. The sequence continues at coordinate 2,483,311 of NC_143504.1, forward strand.
ATGAAGGGTCAAGAACTGAGAACACACAAGAATAAACCAACAATTCTAGTCGCATTCATGTTCCCATCCAACACATGAGATAAGACAATGACCCTTCCCACATGGTATGGTACTACGAGTAGTGCTTGATGATAAGGCTACAAACTCCTTTCACTGCCTTCCATCACATATTAACACACCCTCAAAAGACAAACATTATACGATGAGCAGCAGCTTGCAAAGGCAATGGTCCTTTGATGATTTCATTTGGAACTGAGGACAGCCACGATTTTGGATTTCATTAGAGGAACATTTTAAATGTAATCGGTTTTCCACCTTCTATGTCAAAACATGATTATGTCAAATCATCAATTACATTAAAATAATTTATAACTACTGCAGAATATGAAATCAATTGTCAGATGTTTCACATTCACACTAGACTGGCCAAATAAACAGGGCACTAAACATTGAAAATTTCGTACAGCCACACTGAAGTCCTGAACCATTACCAGAAGAATATCGAGAAACTTGAATTTTTTATTCTATATACAATTCTAAAACTTGTTTTATTTGCCACATCTGTCACGTGTGTACCTCTGTTCCCTTCCTGTATCATCCATTAGCTAAAGAAATTGAATGGCTTGCTTAGTGAATCTGATATGTGTATTACTTTGACTACTTTTTGAAATTACAGAAAATTAGACAGAGTACCGTAATGTTTTTGTCAATGTTTTCAAATGTTTCTTAAGTTGTGCAACCATGCTTTTGTTCCATTAGCTCTTACATTTTGGTGGAATCCATTAGCTATCTTCTAGATGTATGTTTCATTCATTGGATTCCACCCTAAGAAAAGGCTATTTCTGAAAAGTTAGATTCGTGATCACTAGCATGCTTGCTTATTATGTTATTGATGAATGAATGAAGCACGAATTTGGGAGTAAAAAATAACTCGTTTGGAAGGGAATGACATTTTCTTTTCACCGGTGAAATAACTCGAGTATAGAAATGACAAACTGGCATAATTTTGACTCATTCTACAAAATAAGCAAAACTCAATAAATAAACTAGCAATTTGGATTATTCCAACTTCCAACGAGTTTCCTTACGGGTCTTCCGTCAACGATACTAAAATAATCAGAAGTAGACTTTGAGCCCTATACTTAGTGTTTTGCTTAATAAAATCATGAGATCGTGTGTTAAAGATAAGATTCTTCAAGATAAGGAATAATGTCTCTAAGCTATGTTTCTGCTATACGTCTAAAACAAGGGTCATGTTGTCTGACTCCATCCAGTAGCATTTCCAGGATTTGACTTCTCTAGAGATTCGTTTACTGCTAAAGCTAGATATTCTTCGCTACAGTATTATGCTCTTTCAAGAGCCAGCATAGGATTTGGACGTATGCACCTTTAGAACAAAGAACATTGCTGCTTTTACCAAAATGACCACCGAATAGTAAAAATAACACCGAGACAGAGAGCAATGAATGGGACACTGGTTTTGTTGAGAAGCCACACACAGGACAATCTGAACCAACAACAAACAATCTTCTTCTAGCTAAGTTTTCTCTAGTAGAAATGCCAGAGTTTTCTATTTCCACATTCCTCCTGTGATGAGGAACCGTTTTCCAAATTTTAATGCTTTCTGTAACTTTCTATTATCCCACATACACGCCAACTTTTACAAAAGCCATATCAAATATTCTTCAGAAACATTTTGACATACTTTCCGATATTTCACATCTGGGTGATCACGCTTTTTATGTTTGAAACCGATGGTAGCAATATTCGTGAACGTTTTCCCCTGTTCATATCAGATTTGGGGAACTTTTCATTTCCAACTGATTATCTTCAAACCATCACCCACTTACAAGATTTTGCGAATAAAAATATCTACAAACTCAAATTAACAAATTTGCAGCAGGTGGACACGAACCTTGATCAGCCAAATTAGCATTGAGAAAACAGAGAGAACTAAACATATATAATTGAAAGAAAACACTGAAATTTCATTCCTAACTAAGGGAAACATAAGGACGACGAGGCTTCGAAAACAGTGCAGAGTACTACAATCTCTACCCCCAATCAGACCTCTTTCTATCGAGGGGAATTGGAATTTGATTGTTGAGATTCCAGATATCATCATCCCAAACAACATCATTGTAGAGCTCCGTGAAAGCATCACCCCCCAAGAAGTCCATGTCCCAAGCAGGGACCCAGGTGGAACCCCATGACATTTGCTCATCCACCACACCTCTCAACCAAGGGATATTCTGATTATTCTCCTCCCAATTCCAACCCATCACGCCACCGTCTCTTGCTCCTTGTTGCTGCTGCTGCTGCTGCAAGAACCCACCCACCATGTCTCTAGAGCTTTCCCTTCTCTCCTCTTCCTCCAGCACACTCTTCCCCACCTTTTGCTCACCCTCTTTCTTCACTTTCTTCTTCCCCAATGCCGTCACATCTTCAACATTGGGGGGATTGTTGGTGGGCATAACAACAGCATTCACAGTCACACCTCTCTGCCTCTTCATGTTGGTAGAGAAATTACAAGGAGTGGTGGAGCGATGGAAAAGTGAATTGAAATTGATGGTATTTATAGAGGGTATGGAAATGTAGAGTGTGGACAATTTTGTAATCAAGTTGTGGTGGTGTGATGTGATGTGAGCAGTCCCATGGATTTTTTGGGGTGATAAAATGCATATTCATTTGGGTTACCGGTACCATCCTTTTGCTCTAATTTGGAACATAACGACAAAAAAATCCCACCTTTTAGACAACGTAGGGGTGAAGTACCAAGTGCCGTAAGTAAGTTAGAAGCAAGTCAAACTCTTGATCTGGTCCATTTGTTTTCATAGGTAGGCCTAGTGCAATGAATTTTTCGGTGAAAATGAGGTCCCTGTTTCTTTTTTAATCACCCAAACCTTCTCTTACTTCTTCTTTTTTTACGGTTATCACTGTTTGCCTTACGAATCGTGTTGGAATCATGCATCCACATGACGCTGTTGCAAGTTGTTGCAACTTGCCCCTCTCTCTTTCATTAAATTCCTCTCTTTACCTTTTTCTAAAGATACTTTGTTAAAACTTTCAAGAAATCGAAGGAGCTGTCATTTTTTTTTTCTCGGGAAGGTAAATCTTGTTCGGATGGAAGTTTCAAGTTTCAATAAACAATCACCGTTTCCACAAAAATTTAATTTTCTTATCTGTTTTTTTTTTTAAATTATACCGTTGATTTTATCAATGCAGAGAAAAAATCATTTAAATAACAGAAGAAGAAAATAACATTTTCAAAAGATTTAGCAAATCATTCATTTAAAACTACAATAAATTTTCTTAATTTCATTAAAAAAAACTTATGCAACTATCGGGAAGAGAATAGTTTAACGTTTAAAGTATGACTTTAAGTATTTGAAATTGTAAAGCTTACTTAAAAAATACTCTTATATCTGATTAAAAAAAAACTAACTTGTACAACAATATAAGTAATTAAGTAAGTAACTAAAATAAGACAAATAAAATTGTAATTCAGTTAATTTTATCAATTTTTTTAAAGAACTTGTTCTTAAGGTTGGAATTCTTTTTATAGTAACTTTAATAATATCATCTTATTTTTTCGATGGTTACTGTGTTTGATACTTTCTAGTCCTCCAAAATGTGTAATGAGTATCTGTGAAGGCATCCGACGTTCAAGTCAGTCCAAGTAAAATATGTAAGTGTTAGGATCAGAAAAAATTATCTCTAATATTGTCCCCTCTGATACCTATAACTTTGTGTTGAGTTTAATTATCTGGATCTGTTTTTGAATTTAGACTAAAGTCTATTTGTGACTTACTGTTTTAATTATGATTAATCATGATTTATCGTCTGTCGAAAAAAAAATTGTTCTTATGGACTATTTGGTTTTTCTATACAAGAACATTACTATTAATCCGTCATTTTACTCTGTTGCAGTAGTTTTGAAGAGGAAAAAGAGTGAAAAAGAGAAGGGATAAAGGTCTTTGTGTGATGTAGGTGATGATGGTGTGTGATTAATGCAAAGTGAGGATGGTTTGCATGTTGGGGAAGCGGCAAAAGCAGGAGGAGCAGAAATGAATATGGAATGGTAGCAGAAGCATTTGATTAGGTGAGTGAATGTGGCAGATACAAAAGGGTTAGTGTTGGAATAAGAAGTATAGTGTAGGTAGGAAGCAGTGCAACAGCATGCCTAGTCCTACAACTTCAACTGTTACATGCATGCTCTCTTTGCTCCTCTGTCGGCATAAAGTCCAAATTCAATTGTGGGCCATTTTCCAAACAATCTTCCCAACTTTCTCATCTCATCTCATCTCTCATAAAGCAGCTGTAAAGTAGATGGAAACCATCAATTCCTTCTCAACTCAGTCTTTTCATTACTATATTTTAATGCTTACTTAATATTCCACAACAAACACTTCATTATTATCATTCTCATAACTACTGCTATCAACTCTCTCAATCTCATCTTACTCTCTCAACCATGCACACACCAATGGATTCTTCTCCATATTTTTTTACAACACACAATATCAAATATTAATTAATAAATATTCTGATATTGAAGAAATATTACACCAAAAAATATTGTTTCTTGAAAACATTCATTTGTAAAAAAGTAAACACGAAAAACTTTTTAATTTCGAATTCGTAAAAAAATAAAACAAAAATCTTGCAATAAACGTGCGATATATTCTAAACTTTGAACTGATGTGAGATATTTTTTATTTTATTTTACGAGACATTGTATAATAAATAATATTTTTCAACGCGCGACATGTATGTACAGTAAGGTTATATAGGTAGATAGATATTAAAGTATTATACAGCTGTAAGGATTTTGGACTTTTTTGCATTCCCTACACTCACTTGCACTATTCTCTGTCAACTCTCCTCTTAGTGTATAAACAGAAGAAATTGAATAAAACTTATTGTGCAAAAAGTCATACATTTTTTATATTTATATTTTTTTTTGTAAAAATTGTTTTTTTTTAACTACCAAACAATTATTTAACTTTTCATTACACCCTCTAGCTAAAATGATTTGTCATGGGTAGAGGGATACATTATGGCAAAGTAATAACACTTTATCCAACACAAGAAATTAGGGTTGACTCAAATTTAAAAAGACAATTCATAACAATCATTTTATATTTAAATTAAAAGATATTTCACTTTTAATATAGAAATCCTTTAATAACAGTGTTGTAACGATTAATATAAAAATACGATACTAGTGAATTTAATAGTGAATATCTTAAGATTTTTATTTTTTTTAATTGTGACACAGTTGTCATAATCAAACAAACATAAATTAAATTTAACAAAATTTTATTAATAAAACAAATGTTTACTACTAATGTGTTTAATATCTCACTCATTTTTAAGTGTCTACTTATGAGATGTTTAACTTTTACTCTTTGTACTAAACGAATAAGAGATTGATTAGAACTAAGTGAATGAATCAATAATTTTGATTAAAGAAAATAATTGAATTTTTAACAAGTGTTAAAAGACAATTCCTTAACAAAAATCAAAGTTCAAAAAATCAAACATTCTAACACTGCTACAAAGAATTTAAGAATAAAAAATTATTGAACAAAAACTTCAAAATTCATTACAAAATCATAAGAGAATCAACCCAGGCAAAATGAAATAATTACAAAGAAGAAAATAAGAAAACTATGATGCTTTATTCTTTGAATATTGTGAGGCGGGTTGATTTCTCTTTGAAGTTGTATCTTTTTGTAGGTTTTTATAGTATAAGGATCTTGGAAATATATTATGTCTTATATATTGTTCATAGTTTCTAACTTTTCAAAATTCTCAAATTTTATTTCTAGTTTAATTGCGATTTTGTTTATTCATATATGTGCAAATGATTTGTTTCTAATCCTATTTCTTTATTGTAAATTTTATTCTCTAATTCTTTAACTCAATTTTTGTTTCTTGTTTTAATTCAAATAAATAACTTGGACTTTCGCTTGATGAGCCTTACTCATCATGTCATCTATTAGAAGCTTTTATTAGATCGTCTAGTTAGACGGTCCACTTTATAAAATATTATACTTTTTACTGCAACTAAAAACACAAAACACAAGATTAGCATAAAAAAATAGTTAAAACCAAAAACACATAATTACATTCCAATAATCTACTATTAAAGTTTTAAAGTATGAGTAAAATTATATTCATCAATAACCTAAAATACATCTTCTCATTTGTCTCCACAAACCAAATGTTTCATGTAACTCACGAGAATCCTTATTTATTTTCTGTTATAAGTTTTTTCCTAACTTGTTCAAGCACATATTTAAAACATTTTAGATACATAATTATAACTAGTATATAATTAGTAGTTGAACCTAACATTAAGATCTAACAATGTGTTATTCAATAATAAAATAATTTCAACTAATTACAACATCTTCAAATCTACTTTTCTTCCGACAACCCACTTCTTTTTTTTCTCTCTCTTTCACCTATTCAATCTGTAATTTATATTTTCATTCATTCGTATTTACTTCAACATGTTAACGAATGAGTACAAACTTTTAGTGTAACTTAATTATTTTTATCAAACAAAAAAATGTATGATTTGTTTGATCATAAAATAATTATTTTTAAGGATAATTTATAGGTTGTTCTCGTCGAACTAGAAGTCGGGAACTTGGAGGTAGTTTATGAGAAGATTTCTTTGTAACCATAGTCTTTGAACGATTTGAAATCACAGTGAGATGATGAGAGTTTCACCAGTTGACAATAGTCTAACGATCAAGCAAGTGAAAACATAAAAAATCTTAATGTGTAATATGTATTGCATAGAATAATGTCTTTTTTTACTTGAAGAACTCTACTCATTTTGTAACATCATTGATCTCCCATTCTTTGAAGAATCGTAACAAAAAATAGAGTATTTTTATAATTTTTGTGACGAAAATCTTTATAAGTATCTTACATTCTAATAAAACATTAAACATTTTCAATTTTTCAAAAATCAAATAGTAAACAATTTAAATTTTGATTACCCTTTTTCCTTTTAATAAGTAGCTAGCATTCTTTATGATTGCCCTTTTGGGATTGGAAATTATGAGAGTTAAATGGAACAGATCGACCACTAATGATGATATTGAAGAAATGGTAGCATTTTTATTTGATGACTATAGAGTAGCATTATTATACCATGGTGGCACCATGATCAAAACACCATAAATGAGCAAAGTTGGACACAGACACTTGCCCTTAAGAAATTAATGGAAATGGCTCTATGGTACTCAACAGTGACAATATGGTATCAAAGTTGTAATCATAGTATGTGTGATGCTCTGACAGATCATAGTGCTCTCTGTTCCTCAGAACCATGAATGATGAAACAGTAGGTGGGCCAGAGGTGGGCCATAGGTGGGCCACATTTATTACAGACAAAACAGTTCAGACAGAAAGGGACGCTTATAATGAATTTGAGTTGGACCGAATAACATTGTCAGATTATGGGCTTCTCTTTGTCACACCCTTATTTAGTTTAGGCCCATTATGTACAATTTTCTTCCGAGTGGGGACCAATGTGATGCCAGTACATCACTTGTTCAAAAGCATTTTAGAAAGGTTATAACTTTGCAATTATTATTACTTGTGGTTAAATTAAATCTCAACTTATGAGAATTAAATATGTTTTTGATATTATGTAATATAATATTATAATTAAGTTGAATACAAATTATAATTAGTAGAGTTAAAAGTATTCTGTTAGATGATTTAGAGAATTAAATTCTCGAAAATAAATAAAATAATATAATTCTTAGATAAATTTCAGATATATGTTTCCTTTATTTCAAAATACAGTTTAGAATAAAATATTTTAACACTTTAATTTACATTAAATTTTATTTATCACGTACAATGATGAATTTCAATAGTTTGACAAATATATAGAATAACTATTATTGTAAATAGTATTTTGATGTGTGTGAGAATGATGTTGTGTATTTACATAAAAAAAAAAAACAGATATCAAATAGCTTGTGTTGAAATCAAATACATTTTGCTTAAATCCAAAAGATTGGTTTCTTTTCATAGCAATATATAAGAGTGTTATTAGCAAACAACGAAATCAATTTTAAAGAACCACAACAACTTAAGAACAATTTTAAAGCCTCCACATCTAAGCATGTGACACAAATGTGTTATCCCATAATCAAACAGAAAACTAAGTTATCGACTACTAATGAAACACACAACTTGAACCAAGATATCCAAATAATAAGAAAACTTCTTTTTCACCTAAACCCTGATTGTTATAAAAATATTTAAAAAAATTATTGATCAAAACCTAAAAATTCGATAAAAAATTACAAATAAAAGAAAAATTAACTTTCCATTTGAAAGAAAAAATAAAAAATAAAAATAAAAAAAATAAACAAAAATAATCACTCATGTCTCACAGATATTGATGTCTTCTATATATGTCCCTACTTATATTTGTACATATTTAGTTCAAAGGTAGATACTTTCTTTCTACTTTAAAAATATAAAATTAACAAAAAAATAATTAAAATCTAAAGAAATTAAATTAAAATAAATTATTTATTTATTATTATATTTCAATAATTTATAATTAAAATTATTAAATATAAAAAAAATTATACTCATTAATATGTCAAATTTGTAAGTATATATACATCATATAATTAATTATATAATGTAATAAAAAATATTAAAAATAAAAATATTAAAAAAAATTATCTAATAATTTTTTAAAATAGTATTATTTATAAAATAAATAATTATAATATAATAAAAATATACTCATTTATATAAAAAAATTATAATTTAATTATAAATTATAAATTGACTATAGTCATCTTTACTTCTCATCATGTCAAACATGTAAGTATAGTTTAGTGGAATAGACTTTGTAAGACATCTTACACCGTAATAATACTTATGCTTAAATTTTGCAAAGGTTCTTCGAGTTAAAATACTTAGAAATTCTTTTTAGATTTTATATATCTATAAAGAGTATTAATGATATAATTTAACCTCTTTAAAAAGTCACTAATAGAATATTATCTGACAAAAATTTATATATTTAATATTTACACATGGATTCATAATCCTAGGTAATAACTAATAACTTCAAGCTTAAGTTAAGATTGTTAAAAATATTCTGTAACTATGCAATGTATTGCAACTAGCCTGAATTTATTTTAAAACTGTGGTTGATAACACTTCACAACTTATGGTTGCATTTTCAAATTTCAAACAGGAAACTATTATTCAGAACTGCTTAATCATTTTATTTTGTAAGAAGACAAGATAAAGTAGACAAGATATGAAACAAGTTTATTCCAGTTAAAAAGAATCTATTGAATGAAACAATTTTATTCCAGTTTTAAAAATCTATTGAATTACAAAAAAGTGTTATAATATTAACTAAAAGTATTTGTCAACCATCAAACTTTAAGAAATGATTCTATAGGGAGTCACAAATATAGATATAGATTGAAACATAAGAATTTTCTTTATACAATTTTACAAGACTATATATTCATTTTTTGTTAATTTAATATATTAATGCACAAGTACAAACATGAAACGAGATAAATAATTAGGATACATAAAAACGTTAATTCACCCATTATCATATTTTTTTTTATAAAAACTATCTGTGGAAACAAGATTAAACTAATTATATAGAACACACTTATTTAACTCTGTATAAGTATCAAATAGGATCACGACAGTCCTTTCTTGTCAACCACATCTCAATCATTTTGAAATAAATTTCATTCATATAAAATATTAGTAGGAATTTAATTGAAAGAATAAAGATAAACGGATACCAGATAACTCTATTTTATTATTTTATTAAAGTGAACCTATGTTGTCATGTTTCCAAATACAGATTAATTGCTGCACCTAATTAACAAGCAGTTTCTCACCGAGATTTCCCTGTTATCAAACTACTCTACAATTTCTTCTAGTAATATAATAATCTATATTAAAACATAACAAATATATAATTAAAACAATAATATATTAAATTATAAAGTGAGAGTAATTTTTTAAAGGTGTAAACACATCATCACCTCACCCTGCTTTCAACCAAACAAAGAACTCATTGTGTTGAGAACAAGTACAACAGATTCCAAAACAGTTTTGAAAATGCCACAGCACCTAAGAAAAATGACCAGCAAAAAACTCGTTTTCCTTTATGCTGTCCCCCATCGCAACTCTATTGTTCTTTAATTCTTTGACACTATTTAATGCATAGCGTAGAGTATAAGCAAAGTCAGAGGCAAATTTTTAATTAAATAATAATAATATTATTATTATCATACAGTCAACTTGTTCTTTTTTTTTTTACATTCAACATTCTCATATAAAAACCATTTTGTACAAATTTTCCATCTTAAGTTGCTAATAGTTACAATTTAAAGACCCATAACAAAAAGAAATCTTACCATTCTCTTGAAGACTTCTATCTACAAAAAAGAGAATGGTATTTAAACACAGACCTCTGATCTCAAATCAGTCCTATATCATTATTTGGATACTAGACAATATTTCTTTACACATGACATGATCAACTGAGTATATTTACAAACAGACACAAGATAATACTTTATCTCTTCCTCTGAACTCAAAAGATCCAAAAATTACTTCTTCTTTCCGTGTTTATTGTATGAAGACTGGTTATGTTTATGTTGAACTGTTGAACTCAATCCTAATATTAAAACTGCGAGAGAGGACAGGATCTATGCCAGGGCAGGGATGCTGCAATTTCGTCTATCCCTATCAAGGCAATCGAATCCCTCAACTCTCACAACAGGATTGTTACCAAAATTAGCTCGAACACACCCTCCCTTCCTTGAAGAGGATGAGGGAGATGGTGGAAGACCTGATGCCGTCGGAACCACCACCCACGACTGCGGTGAGAGAGGAGAAAACGTCTCATCTCCAAATCGAGCATCTTGAATCAAAGGGTTAGTTGCTCTGCTAGGCGGCGACCCACAGAAAAATGGTGGCGAGGAGGCTGCCACTGGCCATGAGTGCTCTACATCAAAATCACTGTCCTGAAAAACCATCAACACACAAAATCAATTAAATCTGAACGCAACCTTCATATCAAAACAACAAATTAACCTAAACCACATGGCTCAAAACAAAAGAGAAAAACCAAATAAAAAACATTAAAGAACAATACCTACCTTGTTGAGTATGTTGTCCAGAGGATTCGAACCAGAGGAGGTTGAATCACACGGCTCGACCTGGCAGCTGCAGAGAAACAAAGTATGCAAAGTTTAGCAATAATAATTGTAATAATATTTTGAAATAGAACAAGGAGAAGAAAGGAAAGCGCCTATACCTGAGATGCCATCGGAAGTTTCTAACAGGGTGATCGTTGACGGGAAAGTTGAAGAGGCCGCAGAGGCCGACGCGGCGGGGCTTGGGACAAACCACGCTAATCTCATCGTGTGATGGAACGACCACGTTTTGGATGGCAAACTGCTTCATCTTCCTGCTAGGATTTCAATCTATGTATTTAATTACAACTAAAACCTGCTCCACACCAACACAAGTAGCAAAGGAGAGAATAATTAGAAGAGGTCATTAAAAGAAAATTCAAAAACAAAAAGCAATAAACAAATCAAGCGTGTCAAACCAAATTTGGTAATAATATATTAAACGCAAAAGCACATGTAACTATTTGAACAGCTGAAGGTTCAGATCTAGTAAAATTGAAAAACCTAAAGACAAAAACAACTCATAATCACGCGTGGAGTTTCTTTCTGAAATCTCAATCACCTAGCTCCTACCATAGCTACACACCTCACCTACAGATCTAACTAAAACAACAGAATTATTTGCGTGATTTATTTATGCAAATAAAAAATGGTTACATGAATTGAGACAACATAGATCGAGTGAGATCTGGAAAAGGAAATTGCTGGTTTATGATTATTAAAATTAAACTTGAATTTGGCACAGACAAGGATTATAGATCGAGAAGAGTGGTGATAGTAGAAGCAGTACCTGTGAGGTGAGGTGAGGTTTGATTAACTAACTGTACAGAGGCTGTGAAGAAAAGAAAAGGATTTGAATTGAAAGAGGAAGATTGAGAGAGAAGGGACAGAGAAAAGTGAGGGGAGAGGGATGGAGAAGATTGAACTATGGCTTGCAACCACACTTCCTTTATATTTATCTTATATTTATAATTTATAATTTATTTTAAGGGGAGATTTTTATTTTAATATGTATGGTTAATTCATGCGGACGGTGCCTCCCGCGATAAATCACATCGATTTTGGCACCCATGAATCATGAATACTTTGTCTTCTTAAAATATTAACTATCATACTATGATGTGAAAAATATCTTAAATATCAACCCATCCCTTGGGAATGAGAATGAGTCTTGTATGGTGGAGCATTGCGCAACGCACTACGTTTAACCTCCTCCCTACACGTGGCACCCTCTCCCCCTTTTACAACCCAAGGTCGGCAAACTCATACTTTACTATTCTTTTTCCTTTGATCCTTTTCTTACCACCCTGTTAAGACTCCATCATTCAAATCCTTTATATCATCATACCATACTATTCAAAATAATTAAACCCTTTCTCTAACAATGTTTTTCAAACTTATTTCTCCTTTCTCTTTTCTTTCTTCAAACTACTTATTTTTTTCTCTTTAAATTCTTTTATCATTTTTCTTTTTAACTTTTCTCACTCCTATTTTAAAATTTGTGATGTGTTTTTATGCGTATTTTTTTTTTCTGATTTGATGTTTATGATTATTAGGTGTTTGACTTATTTATGTTTGTTGATAAAGATGAGTTTAGTTGTCGGAATATTTTTTTTTTTTTAGAATGTGATTCTCTTAAAATGTTAATTTATTTGTATTATATTGCGTTTATGTCTCCTATCTTGTCTATGTCAATATAGTTGATGTGTTGTAATGTCGGTTGAATTTTCAGGTATTTAAGTGTTAAAAAGTTTGATATATATAAGAGATACGATACTCTTAAAATATCTCATTTTATTTTTTTATAAAATTCCTATAACCATTTTTATACTTATTCAAATGATTTATTCTAATTAATTTTATGTTACCTATCTCACAACCACATCACATCTATCTTTCCTTTATGTAATAATGTATCTATTTCATTCTATAAGATCAGATATCATATAGATTTGTTTTAACATTTTTATTAGTCGTATCTCTCTTATATTGCTTATAATATTAATTATATGTAATATAACCAATAACATGTACTATAGCCTAGAATGGTGATTCAGTAACCATTTTTTTTATAAATGTTAGTATACATATTCTACTTTCGGAAATATAGTTTCTAACCTTTTATATTATTACTAGTGAAAACTTAGTAAATACTATAAAATATTTAGTGTGGCATGTTATTGTTGTTGTAATCATAAACAATTGTTGTAATAGTAACCAATTGTTGTTGTAAATTTCACCAAGTTTTAGTTGGTAAGAAAAAACAATGAGTTTAAAATAACATGTTGACATTTTTAATTGACTTTCCTTTTTAAGTGTATATTAATCTCATGCAATTACTTATTTGATTTTAAAAAAAATAAGTATATCAAGTGAGAAAGTTGGAGTTTTACCACGATATTAATTTAATTGCATGGTCTTTATCCCAAATTTAAACACCCATCTCACTTAATTTTTTTATATCTGTTTTTCAAAAACCAAAGACAAATTCTTGCAGCAATGAAATCCATTTTTTTAAAAAATATGAAATATTTTGACATATTTTTCTATATACGAAATTGAGATCAAATATCTAATGTTCGAAAGAGAAGATATTTCCTAATCATGTTCCAGCATGTTAATCTCATTTGATATATCTTTGCATTAATTTCGATCTTTAAGTTCGGTGTTAATTTTAATAAAATAAATATTACATTTTCATTTGGTATATATTGATTTGTTATATACTGTTTTCATTTATTTAATAGGGCTATTAAAACTAAACAAAACGAGATATAATGTTTCACCATGTGAATCTCCCGATTATTTTGACTTGAGTAACAATTTTGTTTTTACTAAAAATCTATTCATTATGTTTTCGATTTGTATAGGGCAATTTTTAATTTTTAATTATTCCATAGGTCTGTTATTAACAAATTTATATACACTTAAGATGATTTTCACTTAAAAAATTCCTCAGATAAAGTTGTCATATAAATCGTTTTTTTTTTTGTTTTAAAAAATTGAACGAAGTAATAGCTTTATTAAATGTTCTTTGCATTCTTCTGACCTTCTCAATTTTTAAAATTTGTGGACTTCCAATATTTATTTTTTCACTATATTTTTAGTGAGTGTAATAATATATAACTGTACTTGCTTTATTACACATCAATTAAAAAAATTAGACACCAATGAACTACCGTTGAATTATTATTGTTTTTAAATATTTATTTACGATAGTTCAATCTGGATCTTATTCTAATAATAATAATAGAAATGTGTTGAAAGATGGGGAGGGCTTGTTTGTACAAAAGAAACCCTAAAAGTCAAAGAACAGAAAGAATGTTAGAGACGGGCAGATGATGAGAAAACAGTGAGAAATTGAAAAAGGAAAGAGATATTGAAGTAAGTTGAAGATGACAGTGCTGGAAAGAATTCGAATAAAGATAATCAGATATTGTGACGCAGTGACTTTTTGGCCATTCGAATTTTGACCCTCAAACTGACCCAACACATATGCCATCTACATAAAATACAAATAATTTTTTTTTATCAGCCCATAAAATACAAATAATAGTTAACGGATGAATGTATTTGTTGCAATTTGATTAGGATTTGTCAGCAAATTCATTCCTTATATAGCAGTTTTTTAGCAAATGACATGTTACTACAACAAATATAGAAAAAACTTCCAAATATTATGTTTTAAACAAGAGTATATGAGACTTTCGATCCAAAACATTGAATGAATGTGGTTAAGAATAAATATATTTTTTATGGGTGTGTATTAAATTTTTTTTTTAAGTATTATCTGGTATATATATTGTGAGGTCATGAGATGATCACTGAGGGGCTGTGAAGTCATGGGACGATCACTTAGGGTCTGTGAGGTCATGGACTAATCCAATTAATATATTATAACAGTCCAATCCGAGAAATTAATGACGATACCCGCAAAATCTTCATAAAGAATAGAGTGCGAAATTGGTAGAAGTGGGTGTTACGAGAATTTATGAAGGAATTAAGTCATGAAAGAGAACCGTTACAAAGAATGGCAGTGGAGAAGTTTTCTGTAAGAAAGAAAGGAGGCCGAACAGGAAAAGGAACCAGAAAATTGAAAATCACTGTTTCCTAATACATTTGATGCTCTAGCTAAGGGTCATTTGTCTTGGCTAGAACATATATATACCAAAATTCCAACTTCTCTGATTATGATTTTGTCTTAGTTGAGTAATTAATTGGATCTGCAAATTGAAAAACGTCTCATAAATTACCAACTATCGAATCAAGCCCATAAAGAAAATCCATAAATTGTCAATTATCGAACCATACCCATAATCTTACCTATTCTTAAAAAAAAAAAAAAAAAAAACATATTGACGAAGAAATGAAAGACATATCTTTTCTTGCATCTAACCCCAAAGTAGTGCAATCATATTCTATTAACTGTATGCAAATTACCTATCGGTAAAGTTTACTTCATATGATTCTTTTACCAAAAATTTAAAACAAAAATGGCCTTGATATGATTTACTTTCTGTCATCAACATATTATTTATTAATTGCATAAAAAGCATATTATTTATTAATTATATAAAAAGCATGTGAGGGGGTGGCCAAGTTAGGCTTACGATTTGGTGAAAAGGACAGTTTTTGGTTTGAAAGGATTGGCACGCGTTGGTCCCAAAATCAAGTTGGTGTTCACACAACACAGCTTTTGGCAGTGGCTTTTAAGAGGAATAGATCCAAAATCAACACTAATGGGGAAGCATTATAAACGATGCCCATGCTTAGCATTACAGAATCATTTTGTTGACGTAAGTAAGCTCGTAAAAAAAAAACTAGTGGGTGTCTTAGCGTCGACAATAATACTTTATTTTCACGTGCTTCATATCCACTGGACATAGGGTAAGCCAGCAATGATTTGACATCAAATTGCTAAATTTTGTTGACCATTTTCTTACAATTTCAATTATGAAAGAAAATAAAATCCTGGGTCTTCCACAATAATAGGATTACGTTGTTTGTTTAACAAGCAAAATCAATGAAAGTTGTAAAACAACCACGAAAAAAAAATAGGAAAAATGGTTTTAAGAAAAAAGACGTAGTCTTTTGTCTGTTTGAGATAAAAGGGTAGGGGAGAAAGGATATAAGAGGAACACATGTGAATTTGGAAGAGGTTATTAACGATAATTTGATGAAAGGAAAAAGGTAAGGTGATATTGAAAGTTTGACTTATTTATTATAAGTCCATGAATTTTGTAGCATAAATAATATAATACCTTTTATTTGAAATGTCACATATAAACTAAGACTTGTATACAACTAACTTTGTAGGTCATCTTAAACATTAAAAATTCTTATTTCTCTTTTCTTTTTCATTAAACATATAATTATTAAAACTTTCCACTCTATTGTTTTCTCCTTCTCCATTCCCTTAGTTTTTTTTTTCACACCATCCAAACAAAACAAAGCATTAGTTGTTCTCAACTTGTAAGACTTTGTTTGGAAAATGCCACAAGCGAAAGAAAAAGGAAAGTGGAAAAAGGGTGGTGTGAGGAAGTCGAAGGTTGAAGGATGTAGGTCATCTAGTTTTGGGAGGCATTTTGTTCTGTGATGCAATGATCAAACGAAGTAGTTGCTTCGTGACGTATTGGGTTGGATATAACTGGATAGGGAAACATTGGCAGAACCAATAACTTTCATTATCCACCATAAATAGTAAACTAGAAAAATATCTTTACCAATTACAACTACTATGGTCACCCCACAATGAAACTAAACACGCAGGAGTTTCCCACGAAAAATGGCAAAGCAAAATTTACATTTTCTTACGCTTTCCTTTTTTAAAAACATTTTCCGGTGATGGCTGAAGAAAATGTTACAAGGTATACAACACTAATCATCGATTGGAACCAGAACTAGAACACATTTAAATGCAGAAAGAAGAATGGATTGATGCCTTATGTAACAAAACAGCTTGATGAGCCGAGAGAAATCTGAAGAACGACAAATATGTGAGGTGGTTCCTAAAGAAATCAATCTGCAACTCTCTTGAAGATTTCTAAAATGTGAGGACACAGAACTGGTCAAGTTCAAGCGGGGGCTGCCTCGGTGGCTGCTGCAGCTGCAGCTGCAGCGCGCTTCTTGGCAAAGTATTCGTCAGCGCGAGCAAGGTTTTTGGCAACTGATGGCTTAACCCATTTCTTGCGGCCAGGAAGCAAGGTGAGAGAACATCCAGCACCCTCAAGTTTCTCCTTTGCTGCTGTGGAAAAGGCACGGGCTTTTAGCGTCAATTTCTTGCTCAGTTCTCCTTCAGCCAAAATCTGAAACCAAAAGGCACAATAAATTTAGTTTTGATCCATCAAGACCAAATTTGAGGACCTTCGGAGTTCGGATGATGCATTGCATGGGTAAATAGAATTAAAAGGCTAGCTTAAACATGCTATATTATCTAGTTTAAAGTTGTATATAACCCAATTTTTTGCAAAGATTTTCCTGCGTGTCTAGGAAACCAGAAATGCTTTTATAAAGAATGAATACAGTAAAATTTAATCAACAGATGCATGATGATCAGAGTACACAACATTGGCCAGGGCGAACTAAAGTTTCAACCACCAAATTAAGTAAATATCCTCTCAGAAATTCTAGAATCATTTCAACCAGCATACTTCCATTTGAAAAGCTTATTGAAATCATTGTCAGTGTAGAGTGCAGTTTATTTACCCGAACATTAATTTTCTTTTGGTAGAAAAATTATCATTTAAAGATTCTGCTACACTGTGATGGGAATCCCACAAAGAGTATTTTCAACAGAATAATGAGTCCAGCATTTGGCATCTGGAATAAAGATATGGAAAAGACTATCACCTTTTATTGTCCGAAAAACAAAGGAATAGCATAAAGATATGAAAGAAGGACATAAATCAATGACTTTGAATATTTTCCTCCTGAGCTGTAGGCTGCAAAGTAATTATTGCTTGAAAAATCACCATAGAGTATGTTTTTAAGGGGAGTACTGACAGTCTGAAAAGTAAGCCAACAGACCATAACCCAATTTATCCATGTGGATGAAAGCAATGGTCTGATTCACAATCCGAATAGATACAAGTATACGAAAGTTTTGGTGTTTGGAACAAAATTTATAGCCTCAAACCACTGACACATCCACCTAAATATCATATCACACATACCAAAAGTGCAGATAAACTAAAATAACAAACTAGGATGAAAGGACAAAAAAATTAACAGAAAGTAAGTTCATTCACAGCAGACCAGGGGACTCTAAAGAATTGACCTTTGTGATAGTTGTTGTTACTGCTAGAAAACTAGCATCCTCATTTATATTTAAAATTTAATCATTCATACATAATACCTCTACACATCCAGAAAATGATCATGAAGAAGTATGATTAAAGACAACAGCTAAGGAAGAAATTTAGATGTCCTTAAATCAACAAGTAATCTGTACCTTCAAAGGAAGTCTCCTTTCTCTTCCTGATGGGTTAATCACACCTTTCTCCTTCAGTGACTCAAGAGACACCTCTTCCCCTTCCTTAAATTTAGCACCTTCTATGTCTCTCAGATTTACATGGACATATTTGGGCAATCCCTTATGCATACCTTAATATAGGACAAATGAAAAGAAAAAAAAAAGTGCATAAAAAAAAGTTCCGAAAGAGATAAAAGCACAGTCATTGACTAAACAAGTTAAGAGAGGAAATAGAAAAAAGAAGAAATATGAAAGAGTGCAAAACCACACAACCTCTACTATTTGCTGGTTAACGTTATTGGAAACTATATATAAAATCATATTTGAAATACATTAAATCAGTGAGACGAACACAGTACTGTGACTTATAATAAATTTCAGCTAATAGTGTGTTCGAAAGAGCATGTTGCAAACATTTTTCAATGTACAACATCTGAGATGAAAGGGGACATGATTAGTAAAGATGTCTGACATAACAACATCCCAAATGCAACGATTCCCTTCCTACAAGAATCACCATTTCCGGACTCTTGTGTCCTCCGAATGCTTCTTCAAATATTAGAGAAATTCATCGTGTGAAGTCCCACATATATATATATATATATATATATATATATATATATATATATATATATATATATCCCGTCTCTAGGGTTGATAACAGCTTGATGACTTACCAAATACAATGTAGCAAACTATATGTAACCAAACTGCTGCCTACTAATAAAACAGTTTACACTTCAACTTTTGATTTCAATTTTAAAAGTCACTCAATGAAAAAAATGAAAAAAATGAAAAAAGGGCAACAAGACATGGATCATGAAGGTATCCCAAAGGAATTAAAGTAAAATGACATGTAACAATACCAGAACTAGAGCACAACATACCACAATACACACAGGTAAAAGTAAACTAAGGTATAATTTCAGTCACAATTTTCTTATCTGCTTCAAGGGATTGCAACACTCATCTAACTTGCAGTTTTAAAAGTAATGTTTTTCATTTTGCTACTGATAATGAAAGAATCGCCAATTAATTGGGGGCATTACCTCCTGCAATTCCTCTGAGTTTGGGGAGTCGTCGATAAAGGGGCATCTGACCACCTTCGAAACCCTTCATAACTCCAGGCCCCGATCGAGATTTCTGACCCCTCATCCCAAAACCACAACTTGCGCCTTGCCCTGCCGATATTCCTCTACCCTTTCTCTTTGCCTTCTTCCTGGAACCCGGTTGGGGCCCCAAATTGTCCAGCCGAAACCGAACGCCCACCATGGGCGCTGCCACCGGGGCAGAGGTAGACTTATAAGCCGCGGAAACGACTGGTCTTGGTCGCTGAATCTTCAGACATGGTTTGGCAACTAAGGTTTTCACTGTTCCCTGCAATGCCCAAATGGTTGAAAAGAAATAGAGACGAAGAAGATTCGTATTTGTGTAGAGGAAGATGAAAAACCTTGAAAGGAGCAGACAGCGGCGGTAACCAGGAAAGTGGAATGAGAGAAGCAGTGGCCATTCCTGTGGATGATAGACTCAGAGAGATGACACGATAACTCCAGGAACAAACTTCAAATAACGGATAGGATAACTTCTTCCATTCTTCTTTTTTTATTAGGAAAAAATCAACTTGTTTATTTCTGTAACACTACTGTACTGTGATTATTCAACAAAATTCATAAATAATTTGCATGAATATTAGTAATAAAACAAAACTAAATTCACTCCCAAAATGGAGTCAATTGCATAAAACTTTGTAACTTTTTAATATTCTTCTTAAAATAAAAAGCTATTATAATAACGATATAATAAAAGTCAGACATTAATTAAAATTATGATATTATAAAAAAAATATCACTAGATTAAATAAAAATATTTATCATTTGCTTATATTTAAAAAATAAAAATGCATTTTTTCTTATATATTATAACAAATATTTCTTCTTAGAGTTTCACTATCTATAATTAATTCTACATAGATTATTTTATTGCAATTGTTCTCCTATAGTACATCATCATCACAATTAATAAACATATAAAAATAAAGATAACAGGGTAAATTTAGAGTTGAAAAACATTATAAAATATA
The DNA here is from genome assembly GCF_051622355.1 of Phaseolus vulgaris. Lineage (NCBI taxonomy): Eukaryota > Viridiplantae > Streptophyta > Magnoliopsida > Fabales > Fabaceae > Phaseolus > Phaseolus vulgaris. Next base: position 2,504,099 of record NC_143504.1, read on the forward strand.
TTTTATTCAAACATTACTAAATGTATCAAATTCAATCTTATTCATTCAAATGATCAATAGAATCAAATGTGTTTAAAAATAAAATGAAATATATGCAACTCACATATTACAAAATACTTAACTTTATTTCAGAAAGATACATGTTCTAAAATTATTTAGAGATTTGCATTTATCATACTACATTCATTATGCTATATATTCAACACAATTACACAAAATAGTAACTTAGTCTTTTCATATGACATATGAGACTAATTATCTTTCAAATTGCATACTTAATCGTATGGACCTCTATCGACTCTCATCACCTACTCATTTTTATATATGTCATTTCGATATATCAATATAGTTAAGATATCTCATTTTAGATGAATATTAAATTCAATACATATCTTATACATCTCAACATAATATTTAATTTCCTGATAATAGACATGTCTACATATTTCATCATATTACCAAATGCTCATAAATTTATAACTCAAATCACATATCAATACACACAAATTTTATATATTTTACTCTATAGAGTAATTCATCACACATTATACCAATTAATATTATAAACTTTAATATGAAAAACATATTTAACACAAAAATCAAAATACAAAATTATAGAATTTCATAAATAAGTATTTTCGGCCAACGAACATTCGATTCGATCAACAAGCATTTAGTTTGCTTAATGACCAGAGCTCTTAAGTTATTATAAAAAAGAATTTCGTCCAACAAAAGTCTAACTCGACGACAAATTTCATGGGAGCTTTTATTTTTATAGCTCACCAATGAGAGTTTGGCCCATCCAACAATCAACTCCCAAAGAGGTTTTATTTAACAACTTGCTCACCAACCAAAACTCTAAGATTTTTCATAAAGTCAATTTCGCTAAGCGAGCAAATATGCATAGTTAAAAAAATACATAATTCACGCATAGGTCCAAATTGGTTCAAGATGAATTTTCTCTTAATTTTTCTTCATAACATTAAATATTTCATCTCAAACTAACTACAATGTACCTATTTGTCTCAAATGTAGTATTCAAACAACTAGACTAACACGTACACGCACACTCATTGCAAAACATTCAAAATAAACTAAAATTTTCATTTCAAATCAATTAATACCTCAATTCAAAGTGAAGTAATTTAAATCAGATATCAACTTACCACGTAAACTTAATGTATTTAAATCATAAACTAATACACCAATTACTACAAGAATTTAAAAAGTAATTTGACCATATCACCTTCACATATAAGTCATCTAACCTAGAAAACTAATTAAAATTTAACTAACTAGCTTCCGTTACGTGTTAGTTGCTAGACATAAGACCAAAAACTCATACTTCAATATTCTCATAAGCAAGCTAAAGATGTAACATACTTAATAATCACAATATGAACATACTCTTACCATCTAGACTAATAGACATTTGTCTTACATCTATAAACCCCACATTCATCCAAGTTTTCTCTAAACATGTAAAAACTTCTCAAATCTGGATAAAAAAAACTTACTCTACTAATTATGATAAGATAGTTTTACTTTATTCTTCTCCAATAATATTATGACACTTTGATCTTTAAGAGGATGAATGATTGATTAAATTTTCAGAGAGAAGTCAGAAAAAAATCGTAATAAATGAGTTTTTAAGGTGGAAAATATGATGCCGCTTCTACCCAGCACTTTTTTGTCATCTTGTGGTTCGGTCCTCAAACTCTTTTGAATTTATCTGTCAATTTTTCAATGGCCGCTTCTTCCTGCACCTCCATACCTTCTTCTCTTACCTCCATAGATTTTTATATTTCCAAAAATACCCCTCTGTAATATTCTGGATTACATAATCCAGAAGTCATTTTTCAAATTTGTAATTAGCTTCCGGATTATATAATCTGGAAGTCTTTTTTCAGATGCATGATTACTTTCCGGATTACATAATCTGGAAGTCTTTTTTAACTTTCAGATTATGTAATCCGGAAGTCTTTTTTCAAATGCATTTCCGGATTACATAATCCAGAAACTATTTTATGGGGGTTGCACAAGAAGGATAAGAATGTATTTTCATGTTGTGTATGGAGGTGCCAGAAGAAGATATGGAGGTGCAGGAAGAAACAGTCTTTTCCAATTGAACAATTTGGTCCCATATTTTTCACTAGTGGATCTTGATTCTGTTTCTAAGCTAAGCCACATGTCCAACTCTTGAATTCTTCAGGCCTGAAGTTCTTGGGCTTTTATAATTTGATAAGTGCGGGCTTCTTCTTCTTATTATTACAGTGACTTAATTCCAGCACTGTCTACACCATAGAAAAACGCGTCCAGCTTCAAGACTTGGGCAAAGAAGTAGTTAATAAACACTGACACAAGACATTTATTAAACACTGACACGTGTAAAACAATTTTCAAAAATGACAAGATTTACATGCAAAAGTTATTTTCATACATTACATCACAAACTGAATTTTACATGCAAAATTTATTTCGATACATTACATCAGTAACTTTAATAACTCAAATGTGTTACATAATTTTGAATAAAAAAGAGTCAAAGCATCTTGTACAAACACATCAAATACATTCGTTGGCTTTTCCTTTTGATTTTTGTTTTGTTTCAAACCATCTCATATTTTTCTTATCTATACCCCTCTTAATTTTAATTGTTTTTATCATAATGTTTTTAACATCACAACATCAAATATAAGTTACGTTTCATTCTTATTGAAATATTATATTAACTTGAGATAATGTTAATCTACAAGTATATATAAATTAAGTACCAATAAAAGAATATATAAATGAAGTAATTCATATTTTTTAATAAAAAAAATTGATTTTTAAAGATGAGTTAAACTTAAATTTATTTTTTTATATAATATTAGCGTATATCTTATTGAGATTTGATGAATATTATCTTAAAAAAATGTAGACTTATACACAATATATAAATTAGACCATCCTCACCTTACAAGCATGCAATCACAAGGTTTCTCATTGATTTTTTTAAGTTCTTGAATATTAAATAATGTACAATTTTAAGAAAGAAATAAATGTAAACAAGCAGAAAACAACTATAAATGAATTGACAAAAAGGAAGGCCACTGATATAGGTTAAAGAAAACAAATGTCTATTTCATTAGAAAATAAAATACTTCTAATACCTTCAATGAGCAACTTCAATGAGCAACTTTTCTGGTTCTACTGATTTGAGTGTTTTATGTGTATGTTGGTTTTTAATATAAGGTTGGAATATCCTTAAAGTGTCCCGTTTAATTTAATTTATTTTATTTTTTGAAAAAAAAAATTTAATATCTTCTATTTTTTTAGCATATGTGTTAAGACAAACTTCAAAAGGAGTTCAAATCATAAAATAATAAAACCCAACATTCTGTTCACCATGGGATGTAATGAAACATTTTCACCACTTCTATCTCCTTGAGCTAAATGATAGACAAAGTAATATGTGGAACGGAGTTTGGATAACATTAGTATGGATGATTTGGAATCATAAGAACAAGATTATTTTTAGACATTAAATTTTTGTTGTTATAAGATTGACAAGGTTATATCATCATGTTTTCTAAAACTGTTTGTAGGTGATTGATACCATATAGATAAGTCGGATACGTGTTATAATATATTTATCTTTTATTTAAAAATATTAAAGTCAAGGTGACATGGATTGTATAAGAGTGGTCTGGTCTGTTTTATATTTTGTAGTTGTAGTACTATAAAAAAAATTCCATGTGAAAATATATCTTAGGAAGTGAAATTTTAAGATTAATATAAAATTAGTTTATAAAATAATATATTTTAAGAAATAGACTTTTAAGTTTAGTTAAACTTTATAAAATTGATATAAGATGAGATTTGTACGATTTTATATATTATGAATCTCTTTATTTTGACATTTAGTTAGTTGGCGTAGATCATACTGTTAGCAAAGATCTTGTTTAGATTTTAGATTTTGTGTCCTGTTTTGAAGGTGTGTTTTTTTGGTGGGTTGATGTAACTGGAGATTCTATATCGTTTTGGTATGTGATTTTTGGGTAATGTGGTGTAAAGTTTGTTGGATCCTTAGCTAATTGGAAGCAAAGAAACTTGTTTTGATTTTTTGTATAAGGGTTGAAACACCTCTAAAGTATGTTATTTTATTTTATTTATTTTTTATTGTTAAAAAAATGAAGATTTTATTTTATTTATTTTTTATTGTTAAAAAAATGAATATTTTATTTTTAATTGAAGTGAAATTTGCAAAACATGTAATCAGCCACATAACATTTAATTACATTTGTTTCTGCTACAAGGAAAATAGTAGGGACATGAAGAGAAAAATCTTGGAAAAGACATAGATAAAACCAGCGAGATGCAGGTAGTGTCTGTAATAAACTACCATACTTAAGTGAGAGCTCTTATTAGGCATTGAAGACGTAAATAAGAGTCTATATCATAATGGGGGCATGTAGGATGGGAAGAAGGGTAACACTAACAGCTCTTGGTGTTGGTTAGTGTGCCCTTGGGGCTTGTGCCTGATTATGCTATGTGTAGCTTACTTAGAGCATACCACTTAAGGGTACTTTCCGGAGTTGGTCATAGTACTAATTTGAGTGTGTAAAGATTTAAGTGGTGCACTGTGTAGGCAGCCAAATCAATGCAGAGCTAGGTAGCCAAAATAGAGGCTCCAGATTAGTTTGGTGTACAAGTAGCAAGGAAACAAAAGATGCCCTCACACCAACCAATCTTTATCAAATACATAAGCTTCTTGTTAGTTTGGTGTACAATGTTGAGTCCACTTTAGTTTTTTGTCTGCAAAATTGAGGCCACTTTAGTTATTTGTAGTTGGTATGCAACTTTATAGAGAGAGAAAAAAATAACAAGAGCAAGAGGCTAGAAATTAGAATAGAAGAAAAATATTATTTAATGATAAGGTTTGTTCCTGATTGGGAATGAAGGTAAGCTAGAATGAAGAAGAAGTAAGGGCATATGGTAGCATTCTGGTGAAAGTAATAGGAGAAAGAACCGGGAGTGAATCCAAAAGCATAAAGACACAATGCATGAGGTCTACTTTTTCTAAGAACAAAAAAGGGTGTATATGCAAATGGAAACTGCAAGCTGAAAAATCAAAGTAACTAAACAGCTATTCAATCACAGAAAGTTTGAAGCAGCTGAGCCATGATCTCATTGTGGCAAGCACAGTACGTAGTGCAGAGCTATCTGAGAAGAGTGAACAATAACTAGAGGCATCCATTTTTGGGGTCTGCATATATAAGACCAATCACCCTACCATCAATAATTTGGCACTGATTCAATTAGGTGAACCTGTGTGTTATTGATGGAAATTCAATGCTAATAGGGATGCAGACAATTCTCTGATTCGTCTTCTCACCACCACCACTACGTACCAAGACAGTGATGTAACCTTCACTGGTTCCATCTACCAACTAATTCTTTGCAAGTTATCAGTAATTTTCCTCGCAAAATCTCTCTTTCTTTACTTCTTCCTCAAAACTTCCAATTCCTTTTTGTTTTTTTTTCCTTTTATGTGTCTCAAACCAGTCACAGGGTTCAACTAAATTTGCATGATGCATTTAGGTATTTTAACATTTCTACCATGACAATCCTTTGTCTACCCTTGCAACTTGAGAAATTATCATGAAACAAAAATCATCTAAAAAAGTGGCTAGAACTAGAAGTAGCAAATCATGGATGTGTCAAAAAGTATCAAATTTGCACTAACACACTTCCCATATACACCAAAACAAAACTAAATTTCCTGTCAATAAGCTAATTATAAGAAAACTAAAATAATTAACAAGATAAAGAAGGGGATTTTAAAGAGTTTATGATAAGATAGTAAGATTGTAGATGTGCCCTAGAGCGTGGCTGATTAATAATCGAACAAGAAAATCAATAGATAGAAACTAATTTTTAGATAAAAAATAATTAGTTGCAATAGTAACTAAATTAGAGACCATTTTAGAAACTAAATAAAAAATTGGTTTATAAATTAGTTTCTATTATTGTTAAATAATTTTTAAATTGGTATCTAATTAGCAACCAAGGTTTTAGAGACTAAATTTAGAAACTAAATAATTGGTAGTTAAAACCTTGATTGCTAATTAGATACCAATTTAGAAATTATTTAATAATAATAGATACTAATTTAGAAACAATTTTTTTATTTAGTTTCTAAAATGGTCTCTAATTTAGTTACTATTGCAACTAATTGTTTTAGTCTCTAAAAATTGATTTCTATTTCATGATTTTCTTGTAGTAAAAAGATAAAAAAAACATGGATGAGAGACATATAATAACACTCCTCCGATTTCTAGAGATAAAGCATATATTCCTATGTTACAAATCTCATCATTAATTAAAGACCTAGAGGCAAAAAAATAAAATAAAAATCAAAACATACATGCTTAGGGGAAGCTTTATTGATTCTTGATGATATTTATATTTTTATAATAAATGTGAAACTAGCCTTTTGTAATTAGAAAGTTGAATTTTGATGTTCTATAAAAAAATTGAAGTTTAAATTTTAATCTACATAAAAAATAATTGATTAAAAAAAATGTATCCGATAAATTTTTTAAAATATTATCTTGCTTGTAAAAAGGTATTTAGTAATGAAATAGTTATTTTTTTTTATATGACATGGCATCATTTCACAAATATAGTTAATATACTATTTATGGTTTAGTTTGCTTGGTTTTTAACTTTGTTATGAGATCGACAGAGATACTAGATATTATAGTAGACTAAATTTAATTTAAATAGTTAATGTATAATGCTTTTTTTAATAGTTTTAGTCATATTTAAATATTTCTTTAGTTCATGTAAAATGAAAAGGTCTAATTTTTATTGTAATTTTTTTATTTTTCATCATTTTAAAATTAGACATTTTGATTTTGATCATTGATATCACTACGAGAAAATCATGAAATAAAAACTAATTTTTAGAGACTAAAAATAATTAGTTGTTATAGTGACTAAATTAGAAATCATTTTAGAAACTAACAAAAATCTATTATTGTTAAATGGTTTCTAAATTGGTGGCAACCAAGGTTTTTGCTACCAAATTTAGAATCTAAATAATTGGTAGTGAAAACCTTGGTTGATAATTAGACAACAATTTAGAAATTATTTAACAATAATATAAACTAATTTAGAAACCAACATTTTTGTAGTCTTTAAAATAGTCTCTAATTTAGTCTCTATAACAACTAATTATTTTTTATCTCTAAAAATTAATTTCTATTTCATGATTTTCTTGTAATGATGTTGTTTATTTATTTAAGGGAAATACATTTCAAAGTATCTTCTACTAGTAGCTGAATTATAATGCTTTATAGGTTGTACTAGAGGATTGCTAATAAAAAAAAAAGGTTGTACTATAGGAATTTTTTTTTATGATGTTTTATTAGAAGTAGACCATATTTCTTGTAGGATGTGATATTTTTTTTTATAAAAAAATTGTATTATAATACTAATATGTCATATTTCAATATTGTTTATAAGAGAATTAAAAAAAACAATGATTTTAATTTTTTTAAAATTAGAATAAAATATTTTTTATTTGATTATAAATAAATTTTATTTATTAAATATTTTTTTTAGAAAGATAAATAATAATAATAAAATTATAAAAACCAAAATAAAGTCGCTATGTTTATAGAGGCTTACAAAAATATACTTTAAACCATTTATTTATAAATTAAAAGTCAGAACATCTTTTTGGAATCCAAAATATAAGAGATTATTACTTAATTGTCATATACTTGATTTTGAACATTCACATTTCATTCATAAATCTACTAAATAGTAAAAATCGTTATTTTATTTATTATTTTAAAAATAAGTAATAGTGTATTCTAAATTTTAAACTCATTTTTCTATCAAATAATAAATAAAATAAAATGAACTCTTCAACATTATCTAACTACTTCAATTGAAAAAAGAGATTTTTTATGAATATGATATATATATATATATATATATATATATATATATATATATATATATATATCTTTTATTTAAAATAAACAATACCAAGTGCACAACTCCAATCTTTAGCTGGTTTGGCTAGGGTATAGGCAACAGAGCCAATTTATTTAATGTGTGTGAAGTCCTTTTTCTTTTTTAACAACCTAGTAATGCATTTACATTTTATTTTATTTTATCAATACAAAATGTATTAGGAAACCTCCTATTTTCAGTGACATAGTGAATAAAAAGGTGATAATTTAAATAAAATGCTGCCGCTAATAAGTCATTGTAAACGTTTGTTAATGTAGTAAAAACTAATACGACCCACGGGATTTATTTTGTTATAAAATAAAATTGAATTATAATTTTTTTTTTATCTAATAGCACACTATTGTTATGAAGCACAATATTGGTTGTACAATTAATAAGAAACGAAAATAATTAGAAGAAGTAACAAAATGAGACATGAAATATAAAAATATTTTTGTATATATGCGCCCAATTTTTAGTATTGACCACGTGAAAATATTAAGTCAATACACTTTAAGGAAGCACACAAACAATTAACAAGTAAAAGTGAAGAAACAAACAGAAGAAGAAAAGAAGGAAATATTTTTTGATAATGTACATATTTAAAAGATAATGAAAAAACATATATTTGTAGAAATGAAAGTTACAAAAAGTAAGAGAAACAACACAAATAATAAGACATCAAAATACAAGCGCTTTCATGTGTATAGGTGACATAATTTTAGTTTTGAGAACATGAGATTATTAAATGCACAAATTTAAAATAAGACAACACATTAATCATAGTAGTGGAAAACATAACTTTCATGTAAGTGACATATCATAAAAAAAAATCAACACAAATAATAACAAATGAAATTATTATGTAAGTGACATAACTTTCATGTAAGTGACATATCATATATTAAATTATTATGTCAACACATTTAAATTAACAGATCACATTACATACATATAAATATCTTAATGAAAAAAATACACCTAGAAATGAAAGTAACAAAAAATATAAAAATATATATAAAAAAATAACATATAAAATATAGATGAGTGATTTTGTAACTATCTTAATTTGAAAGTTATTATAAAAAAAATGTGTAAGCAAAGTAGTTTTTTTTTTCAAAAAACATAAATGTGAATAAAGAGCACTATGCAACAAAACATTTAAAAATATATTATATTAATTATAATTTGTAGTGCTGAAGCACAACTATCATTACAAAGCACCAGATCATTCCTGCAAGTAATAAAAAAATTATCATAAATATAATTAGTAAAAATAAAATTGAAAATGCCAATAACATAAATGTAAGGCTGATAGTACAACTATAAATGAGTATGACAAAACATAACATAAATTAAAAATTAACATATATGAAATATAGAGGTGCAAGTTTGTCTATGTTAACATTTCAGTGAAGAATACATTAAATTATTAAATCAACATAGTTAAAATAAGTCAATAAATTAGGAGTTAAAAAATAGAAATAAGAAAGAAAACTATTTTTTTTATCCAAAAACACGATTGTCATTGCAAAGCATTATCAAAGGAGATTATTACACTACAAGAAAATCATGAAATAGAAACCAATGTTTAGAAACCAAAATAATTAGTTGCAATAATAACTAAATTAGAGACCATTTTGGAAACTAAAACAAAAATTGGTTTTTAAATTAGTTTCTATTATTGTTAAATAGTTTCTAAATTGGTCTCTAATTAGCAACCAAGATTTTAGAGACTAAATTTAGAAACTATTTAACAATAATAGAAAATTTAGAAACCAATCTTTGTTTTAGTTTCTAAAATGGTCTCTAATTTAGTTACTTTGCAACTAATTTTTTGGTTTCTAAAAATTAGTTTCTATTTGATGATTTTCTTGTAGTGTTAGTTTTATTTATGAAAAATAATAAAGAAATGATAAATGAGATTGTTGGAGATCCCATATCGACTAGAGATTAGGATATTTTATTCTTTATAAGTGAGTGTACACCTCACTTTATAAGTCGGTTTCATGAGATTGAGTTAGATTTAAAGTTTACTTATTAACATGATATGAGAGTCTTTAAGGCTTGGGTTGAATGTTGTTTAGGAGGCTTTTAGTTAGTTAGTTTGTTTGTTAGGTTACCTTAGGAGAGTTTGTTGGGCCTATCGCGTGGCACCCGATATTGGTCCGTTAAAAAACATTTACAAAATTTACTATATTAATTATAATTTTATGGTAGAGCACAACAATAAATATTAGTATTATCTACGGATTTTTGCTCACGGATCTAAATCCGTAGGTAAATTCAGCATTACTTACGGATAATACTTACGAATATTACTTACGGACAACATTACTTACGAATATTACCCATAAATATGAATCTGTAGGTAAATTCAGCATTACCTACCAATTATTACTCATAGATCTCTATTACATACCAACTTTATCTACAAATTTCTATTACCTACAAACTATTACCCATAAATCTTTATTACATACCAACTATTATTCACAAATCTCTATTACGTACAAACTATTACCCACAAATTTCTATTACGTACTAACTATTACCCATGAATCTCTATTACCTACTAATTATTACCCACAAATCTCTATTACCTATAAATTATACTCACGGATCTCTATTACCTACAAATTATTATCCATGAATCTCTATTATCTACCAATTATTATCATAATAACTATAGACATAATATTAAAAAAATTACTATAATATATTAATATTTATAAAATCCTAACAAATATTCATAAATAATAATAATAATAACTAATAGGTATACATATTATTAATATTATAAAATTAATAATATTAATATAATAATATAAAAAATATTATTAGTATTATATTAATAATATGAATAATATTATTAATGATATTAATAATATGAATAAAATTAATAAAATTAATAATATTAGTAATAATATTAATATATTAATAATAATAATTAATAATATTAATATATTAATAATAATTAATAATATTAATATATTAATAATAATTAATAATAATTAATAATATTAATATATTAATAATAATTAATAATATTAATATATTAATAATAATTAATAATGTTAATAATATTAATAACATTATTATAATAATTAATAACGTTTTTAATTTGAATAATAATAATATTAATGAAATTTATAATATAAATGATATTAAATATATGAATATAATGACATTTATAACTCCCTTAACAATATTCGCAATTTTTTTTTTATCGACAAGGAAAAAATAAATATGGATATCTTTAAATGTGGTCCAATTCTTATATATCCTGAACATCTAACAATCAATTCAACCTAAGAAAACCCACATCCCTTCACAAACAGTACAAAAAAAAAAAATACTTTTGATCAACCTATAACAAATCACATATTTCTAATCGAAAACATAATGGATCTAAACATGAATTGGAGAAGAAAAAATAGACTGATGTAATTTTGGAAATAATCCAAGACCAAACCATTTTTTATTCTTAAAGACATATTATTTTGTATTTGTCTCAATGTTTTTAAAAGGGATAGTGTTAACTATTTTTTAGGCAATCAAATACATAAGTAAAATTTGGAGAAAGTAATTACGAAGAAAAACGTAAGTATTGAAGATAAAACAGAATTAAAATTTAATAGGCGCAATAAATTAAATGATGAAATGAAGAAAACAATTAAAAAATATTACATAAAAGTTATTTTTGGATATATAGCCAAAGCTTCCTGATTTTGATTAAAGTTGCTGTCAGTATCTGTGTAAACATTAATTAATCTATCTTTTTAGTCAGGTTAGGCTATTCAAAAAAGATACTTCTCAGACCAAAGATAAATATATCTCAATTTGCACATCAAATATTAGTATCCCTGGGTAAAAAATTCAAACCAAATGATCAAAGGCAATCCATTAACTTTTTCGCATGTTTGGGGACTTTTTTTTTATATTTTTGACATAAATGTTAATTGTAATATATATTCAAAATTATGAATATTAAATGTTTTTTTCAACAATTAAAACTAGAAAAGAAAAGTGATTCAAATGCCTATTAATTATTTTGGTGTCAGATAATTTATTATTTTTTTCATGGGAAGAAGTTGTTATTAGAGATTGCTATCAGTAGGTCTAATCATGGTATTTATACTGGTATGCACTATTTACTGCCACACCAGAGGTCAAGCTTGACCTAAAAGAGAAGAAACTTTGAATTGTTTGTAAACAGTTGATTGTACAATTATGGCTTTCTAAACTTTAAGGATTAATTTGGTTTGGTGATAAAAATGATTTGATTTAATCTGGTTTGAAAATTTTGCTGTAGTGTACTGTCGGTTGGTCTCATGAGTTGAAACCTGTTGAGATTGCATCATTGAAGAGCTACCCCACGCCTCAAATGAATTTGTCAGAAAACTTTTTTACCTCTAATAGATATCACCATAATCTGATTTGTAGTACCACGATCCGGAACAGGTATTTTCTCCTCTCCACGTTTTCATCAATAGAATCCAAAATGCCTGAGAAGTTTTGAAGTATGAAGTAGTTTTAATGTTTCATTTGATTTTGTTACCAATATTGAGTTGGTGATGGTCTGAACATGTATGCAGTTTGTTAATTTGTTTTATTTCTCTCCCTAAAAATTCTCTTCATTTTGCTTCCCGTCTACATTATTAACTAGTACACATAAATGCAATGCACTTTCTGTCACAATGGGAAAGGTAACAACTTTTCAATTTAAATTTTGACTGCTTGAAAGGAAGGAGGGCAGCATGGTGATGAAGACAATTTCCTCTACTGGTTTGTAAGTTGGCCTTGCTAGAGTTCTGAACATGGAAGAAATGTTTGTTGGATTTACTGCTTAAATTGGTGAAGGACCACTTTAAAAGTAATCATATATAGACACACACTTACAAGAAAAAATTTCAGATAGTTGGGGCGCGCTCATATTGCATGAATCTTTGGGTCCAGGTTTTAAAAATATCAAATGTCTCTTGCAACATTTTCTTCATAGTACCAACCAGCTAGTCAAGGCCAGCTGCAGTAGTGTGGTCCATGAATCACCTGATTTTAATGCCTAGCTAGCTCTCTTATTAGGCAGTGTCTTCTTTCTCCTTTATAACCATTTCAGGTGTGGTGGGGAAAACCTCTCACTTTGTGGACAAGAGGCCCTCTCTAATTATTGTTTCTTTTTGCCATTTCACATATATTCTGCTCCAAATCAAGAGGCACACCTTAATTAAATTCAACAAACTTACGTCAATCACTAGGTAATTAAACAACTGGTTAATTCAAGCTATAGCAACATTTTGTATATGTTTGGATTCTCAGAACTGTTTCAATGCTTAAAAGTATAAATTATTTAAAGTAAATATAACTTTGCAATACACAAACACAAACACACGTATATTCTCTATCAGTTACACAGAGACTAGAGAGTTTGGATTCAATGAAATGCATCTAAAGAGAACAGAGAATATAATGATGAAAACATAAAGAAATTTGAAATCCATTTCTTCACTTTCTTCATGCACATCTAGTGAAAAGGACTATGTATATGTAATCTATGAGATATAGCAACTTTCAAAGAATAAAACAATAAGTGGGGGTCGAGTCTATCCCAACTTAGATTGCAAAAAACCCTAATGATAGATACTGATAGCAACCCTTCGTGGATGCAAGTCTAAGTCCCCTGGGTAGAATTTTACACCCAGAAGGAGGCATTGAGCTATTGTGGACCATACACAACCTGTTCTCAAACATCCCCCTCTTTAAGCACAATAACCACGCTAAAATGTCTACGTACGCTATGCCTTGTCTTGCTTTCTTTCTGGTATAAATGTCATCTTTCATTCTTAGGGCAACCTTTAATGCTCAAAGATTTGTACTATACATTTGATTGCCATCCTTTGTTGGTAAAGATTTTCTTTTCGAATATTAGTTAATCATTTTTTTCAATGCATTTGACTGAAATTATTTGAATATTTTTGAACCCTTTCTTGGCAGTTCCAGCTAGGGCAAATAAAAAAACAAAAAAAAACTAGAGGCGGAAGCTTCGTATAATTATCCAATAACCACTATAAAGCTCATTTTCTTTCTATCTTTCTTCATCATATAATTCATTTTTATATTTTTTTTCCCTCTTATCTTGATACATATATTAATATGATTTGGCAGTGTATTAGGAATAATTAATACAAAAGCAACATGTTTCTGAATCCTTTTCTAATTCCGTCTGTCATTTCCCAAGTCTCAACCAAACCAGACGAAGCTAGGTAGCATTTTGCGAAAACCTGATTAAGCCCCCCACTCCCACTACCACACTCACGCTCTCCTTTTAAAGTCACGAGACCCACTGTCCCCATTGTTCATTCAATTTTTTGTGTGGGGGGAGATAAGAGAGAGAGAGAGAGTGGCAGAGGAACTGATAGAGAACTTTCAAAGCTCTTTATCTTCTACCATCACTCAACTAGCCTCTATATTGCAGTCTCAAACTGAAAGTCTAACATATTTTGTAAAAACCTTTAGTTTTATCCGCCCATCTGAAACAAAGAGTGTTTGCCTCACATCGTTTTTTTTCCTCCTTTCTCTTTCTTTCTCTCTCTCTCTCTCTGTCGGTACCATGTAGGTCTTCTCCCGCTACTATACCTTCACACCCTTTTCTGATTCAGTATCTCCTCCTCTTTCTCCTTCTCTAACCCTTAACTTTTTCTCTCTCTTATGGCTTTGCTGTTTCTTTACAGGAGACCAGAAGGAAACCCGTTAGATCTTAACAATTTGCCCGATGAGTACTCTAGAGATGGCAAACAAGTCCTTGAAGACCATACCTCTTCAACCGGTAAACTTCATGATCGTACCTATACTCTCACATACACGCTAAAATACCAAAGGAACATATTTTTTTCTTTCTATTTTCCGAATTCTATTTCCGAATCACTCACCGTGGGAAGAAGGATTTCACTTTTCACAGGAAACAAAATTGAACACTGCCGTGATTTGTTACCCACCACTTGGGTATATTCTTTGACTATGAAACAGTGCTCATCAAACTCTCTTTTTTCTTTTTATTTCATTCCTGTTTTTGTCCTGGTGTCTTTTTCCTCCTATTCTTCTTTAAACTTGAAAGGTAAACATCATGCAATCTGGAAAAGTAGATAGAAGAAGAAAATACAATAAAGGGGAGTTGTAGTAGTTAGTTAGTAAAGCTAAAAATACTGGTTTTTTCTGTGGGCGGTTGGTTAATTAATTAATTAATTAAATTTATGTGATGGATTTGGGTAATCGAGAATGGGCTTAAAGGGAAAGAAGGGTGTCATGGAAGTTGCTTTAATTGGATGGTTATGGTTGCAGGTTGCAGGAAAAAGAAAAGCGGCGGGAAGGATGGAAAAGACGAGTGTGGGAAGGTCTACGAGTGTAGATTTTGTTCCCTTAAGTTCTGCAAGTCTCAGGCTCTTGGGGGACACATGAACCGCCACCGCCAAGGCTAGTACCACCTATACTATTACCATTACTAACACTTTTCTTTTCTTTTTCTTTTCTTCCTTTTTTTCTTCACCCTCTTTCTTTCCACTCTTTAAACTAAACCATTCACTCAACCAAGTCAATGATTTCCTCATCAAAGGTTGTCATTTCAATCACAAAAAGTTGTGTTTTTTGTTGGATCGCTGAAATTCGAGAGGGCCCCTTTTTGTTTTTTCTTCCTTTCAATTCTTTGCTCTTATTTATTCATTATTATTTTGTTTTTGTGATTCTTTTGGGCAGAGAGGGAAACGGAGACACTGAACCAGGCTCGTCAACTGGTATTTCGTAGTGATCATAGCCTTGCTGCACAAGCTCCCCCTCACTTAGGGTATGTATATATATGCACCATTACTTGTTTCTGTCAAATATTTTTAGCTTGTTTTTCAATTTTCAAGCAGAAGCAAGGTAGCATGCAGACATAATATTAGGGTACACAACAGTGTTTAGTATTGATAAAATTTACTTTGTGGTTATATTTAGATGCTGCCAACCGATAGGAAGCGGTGGTTATCACCCAACAGGAGATCCAACGGCACCACTAAGATTCCCGAGGTACTTCTCAGGTTCATCCTCAACTCACATGCCGCCAGCAGCACCGGCACCGGTAGCACCACAGCCATACCTGTATACCTCACCTACAAGGCCAGTGTCATTTGGGTCATCACACTTCCCTCACCAGCATGCGGTGAATGATTACTATGTGGGTCATGTGATGAGTGGGAGTCACGGACACTATGTGGGAGGAGGAGGAGGAGGAGGAGAGAGCACAAGCAGTTACACATGCATTGGTGCACCGGTGGGACAAGGTGGCGGTGCTCCTGCTGTTAAGGACGGGTCACTGCATAATAATCAGGAGGAAGGGTTGAGTTGGGGAAGGGGCTATCGTTTGGATCCTCCCTCAGCGATCAATCGGTTTCAAGATGGTTTCTAATGAGATTCTTTCTGTGAGGGGTAGTGTTTTTGGTTTGTGTTATGTGGTATCATAAAGACACGCAATCCAGAGAGAGAGAGACATTACAAGCTGACACATGGGGTCATGGAGGTAGCTAAGCTAGGAAGAAGAGAGAGAGAAGTGGTTTTGGTTTATCTACAGTAACCAGGGACAGCTTTTGAGCTTATGGACAGGCTCAGCTACTTTGGCTTGGAGTTGTGGGGGTAAATGGGTGGGATTTGTTTCTTCTCAGCATGCTCTTTTGTATTGCTAGCTAGCTAGCTGGGACAACCAGTTAGATATGAACTGAAACTTTCCAAACTCCCTTTTTGCATTTCTCACTCATTCACTTCCTTTTGCATGGCAAATTACAATCACTTCCCTCCTTATTTTTTTCCCTTCACTATAAATACTATACTATATAATACTAATATATATCTATTTATTAATTAGTACTATATATATATATAATTTTATGGCAGTTTATTTAGCATTTCAAAATTCCCTAAAGCTGAGTGACTCTCCCACTCTCTCTATCCAAACCAAAATTGGGATCTTCTAGTTTCTTGAAATGCTTATGGTCTCAGTGTCACACCATGCTTGCACAATTAGGGTAATGAGGCAGAGAGGTTTTGGACTCCTCTTGCGAATAATCATCTTGCTGAATGCTCCCTGAATAGGATATTCAGACCATCAAACCTGTCAAATAACAATTCCTTATTAAAGAAAAATTCTATCCTCCTTCTCAGTTTCCACAATATAGTATATTGTAGATAATTAATGTAAAAGTTTAAAATACATATTATTTATTGCAGCAGACAGTGAATGCAGCTATATTTAATTTGTTTGGTACATACCAAACAAAACTACTATCTAAGGAATAAAAACACTCTTGCTGTCAGCTCCAAGAGCTTCTACCAAATGCAGCAGCTTAGAGAAATATATATATATATATATAGATTTATCTATCTCATCATCTTTGTTGAAACAGTAAAACACGTGCAATTAAATAAAATCTTATAAAAAAATATCCTAAATTTGATTTCTTCGCTTCTCCATTATCCTTTAGATTATTTTTGGTTACTGGGATTATTTTTAATAATTTTACTTTATTCATTGTTGATAAAAAAAATTATTCTTTTAGATTTCTAGTTTGTTATATAATTAACAATTTAAATTAATTTGTGTTTTTCTCAAGGTGCATTAGTTCCTTTACTTGTTTTACAATAGATTTTCACTTATCTGTGACACTAGTTATAAGAATTTTTTTCTTCAATATACTGAAATTTGAATTGGAGAACTTTCACACATTTTATACAAAAACTTAATTTTTATTGGACAAAAATTATATTAACAAGGAATAATTTGTTTAAACATTAAGGGATGGTGAAAATGGGGTGCATGTACAAGAAAGGTGTTTGTTAGTGACAGTGGTAGATTTATGGCAGTAGCAAGACGTGACAAGAATTTAGCGGCATGAGATGATGGCAAATGAGACATAAAAAAATTATAGAATAGGCAAATGAGACATAAAAAATTATAGAATATAGGATTGATTTATGAAAAAAGATGTTGCGTCAATTTCTCTTATTTATTTAAACAAAATTAAATTTAATGAAGTTAAATCTGCGTTTAATTAATTTAACATTTCTGAATAAAAAGGGATTTTAACTAGTCAAATGAAGTAGAATCACAAATAATTTAACTCATTCTCAACAGTTTAAAAAACAATTATCAAATGGTGTGATGTTTAACTAGGTGGGGAGGGGTGTATCTAATATCTTGCTTTTTATAAGATACTGGAAGCAACAAATATACTTTACTTTATTTGTAGTCATAGAATCTTATAGGATCCTTAAAAGAAGGTCGTGCGGATAAAGTTACAGCAAAAAATTAAAAACTACAATAATATTAGAAAAAAAGAAGATAAAGATGTGCTTGGGGTTAGATTAAAGAAGAAATTAGTTTGCTTTATAAGAATATAATACTGTTTGTTTTTTCTTATCATAATAAATAATAAATTAATAAAAAAATTGAACCTATATCATAAAAAGTAGAAGTAAATATTACATATACATCACTCTATAAAAAAAGAATCATTACCTGCCGACCTTACACTACAATTTGTTAGATATAACATGTTTTTGGTTATTTATTTGAGTTATATGAATAATTTCTAAATCCGGTAAAAGACATGAAAACATGGTTGTGTCTTTTAAATGAATATAAACAAAAGTGTGATTATTTATAAAGTTGTGTCCATGTGAGGGTATTGAAGGTGAAGAAAAATGAAGGAAAACTGTAATCAGTTTGTGTACTTGAGTCGGTCAGACTAGTTACTTCTGGGTGATCCGAAAGTAATTATTAGAGTGAGTTTCAATACTTGACCAGATCATTGAGTTGAACCTCAGAAAAGTGTTTAGTAGGCATTAGTTAATTGAAATTAGAAGTAGGAGTGCATAATAGGTAGTTTAGCTAGGTTTAGCTAATAACCTTTACATGCCTAGACTCTACAGTGAGGTGGGTGTAGGTAGGTAGCTGATGAAGTGATTAGATAGAACCCAAAGATTACTGTGAGACATTTCAGGCGGCCTAAGCTGCATAGCCTTGAATTATAGACCAAATCCATTTTTGGGCAAGCCATGGACATGCATGAATTTGGGAACAGATATTAGGGTTTCAGGTGTGCTTAAAAGTGCAAAAACCTGGAGGGTGTGTTGGATTTCATAATAGTAGCTGTTAGGTATTGATTAGGTAGGTGCTTAGGAGGAAAAGGACAAAAAGATAGAGACAAATTAATTGAGAGTGGTGTTGGTGTTGGTGATTGTAAGCAAATTTAGGCAAGGAGCTATGGAAAGAGCTAGGTAGATAATAAGTTAGCATGGGAAAACATGTGATCGATGTTGAGATGAGATGAGATGAGATTGATTGATAAGGTTAAGGTGGTTGGTTGAAACCAGAGTATCTATCCATGCAAGATGTCGCGCCACCACTTGGCATTCAACTCAGATATATGTTATTTTGTTAATTAATGGAGCAACAGCTTGGGCCCATTCCCCATACATTTTACATTCACCTTTAAGCACAAGAGAAACATCAACAGTGTCTAAGAGCAGTGATTGACATCTCAATCTCAAATGTTTTTATATACACACACATTTTGCTTTTTCCCTGCTACCTCCCTTCGTGGGGTCAACCTTTTAATTACAACACAACAAACACTAGTGTTCCTCTCCTACTCTACCAATCTCTGCACATTTTTTAATAAACAAACACTAATTACTATAACACTACACCATGAAAAAAAAACATTTATTACATTATAAAGGGTATAAGAGAAAAAAATTGTGTGATTTAAGAGCTGTGTTATTTTTTATTCAAAATCATTTCTACATTTCAACTTTTATCAGTAAGGTGCAGATTAGTCCTGATGAGCAAAACCAAAATAATGATTCTCAGCAACTACCACTTTCTTTCCAACCTTGAACCTCTAGTACTTGTTGCATAAAATGACTAGAGCATTTATTTGGCAAAACAATATTAAATTCTAAATTCCCACTACCTAAAGCACCTTGTTATATCCATATGTTTTCACCTGAAAGCAAATTTCTAAATTTCAGGGTAACTTTTTTAATTTAATATAAAATTATTTTCTATTACTTCAATTGAATCAAAGGTTGAGACAAAATCAAATTTTCTAACCAATAAATAAACAAACAATAAACTTCTGTAATTTTAAGTGTAGGTTATATAAGATAAATCAATTTCAACATTTCTCTCTCTCTCTCTCTCTCAAACATCACACGCACAATAAATTCAATAATACATTATTGATCTATTTAGATAATTTTTAATAGAGTTAATAATGAGAAAAAAAATTAACATAAAAAAAATATACATTTTGGTACTTAACCTTTTGGTACTTTTAATTTGTTGTTATAAAAGAAGTAAAATATACTTTTTTTTTAATAAGAAACACAACAATCATTTTCTTTTCTTTTCTATTACTTCATTGTTTGAGGAAAAATACGAGAGAGAAAAACTGGTTTGTTCTTTAAAGTTCTTTAGTAAATGTTTATCTTATTTTCAAAGATACCATGTTATTGTTTTTACGATAGTATTTTATTTTCTTTAGTAAAGTTATCACTAAAAAAAAATATGAAATAAAAATCAATTTTAGAGAAAAAAAATAATTAGTTGTTATAGTAACTAAATTAGATACCATTTTAAAAACTAAAAAAAATTGATTTCTAAATTAGTTTCTATTATTGTTAACTACCAATTATTTAGTTTCTAAATTTGATAGCAAAAATTTTGGTTGCTAATTAGATAACAATTTATAAATCATTTAACAACAATAGAAATTAATTTAGAAACCAAAAATTTTTTAGTCTCTAAAATGATTAATAAATTTAGTCACTATAGCAACTAATTATTTTTTGTCACTAAAAATTAGTTTCTATTTCATGATTTTCTTGTAATGTATACTATTATTTATTATTTACTTTATTTTTCTTTTAATCTTTTAATTTAGTTGTGAATTTATGATGTTTTGATATCTAATACTGGTATCAAAGTTTGATACTTATTGTATTTTGCTGCTATTATCGGTAGAAAAAAATATCTTACTCTTAGTATGTTTTTGTTATTAATACTAGTTTAATATTTCACATTAAAAGAGAATTATTCTTAGTAGTGGATATAGAGCGTTGTACTTTGAAAGTACATATGTCTAGACAATTTTTATAAAGGAAAAATTTAATGGAAGTAAAAAATCTTGGTACATCAAAGTTTCGAAGTAAGAAACATTTCAAATGAAACTGTTGTGGTAAGAGAAAACATAGAAATAAAGATTGTTGAAATAAGAAGTCTTGGAAGTACCTCAAAAGACAAATATTTTAGTGAGCAAAACAAAATTAACATTAATGTTGGAAAATATTTACATGATAATGGATAGTAGATCACTTGGCACATGACTCTTCAATGTAATTGAGTTTACACTTATATATCTTAGGTGGATTCGTATTCATGTAGATGAACATGACTTAGACAATGTAGGACTTAGTACCATAAAAACAAAAGTGTATGATGGTATTGTACGCACAATTCAAGGAGTATGCTATGTGAATTATTTGAAGAATCTATATTCTATTGGGCAATTAGATTACCTCGGATGTAAGATTCGTACTAAAGGTGATGAAAGAGAATCTTGTAGTGGTGAAAACATAAAATGTTGAAAAATGTAATCTCCAAACTAGACTTAAAGAGGTTTCTTTACCTTTTCGCAAGCATTGCGTGATAAGCAAAACATAGATCGAAATTTATTAGAGTGACTACTAGAAACAAACACATATATCTTATGTATGGATATCACAAGCATTATTCTTTAAAGGAGAAAAATATTTTGTATAATTCATTAATGATTATTCTAAAAGATTGTGGGTGTACCCCATCACGAGAAAGTCAAATGTGTTTCTAGCATTCAAGGAATTCAAAACACGGTAAGACTTGAAACTAGAAAAAAATAATGTATTTGATGATAAATAGTGGAGAAAAATACGTAGATTGAGATTTTTTAACATTATATCAACAAAAGGGTATTATGAGACAATGTTCTATTTCACAAAAAACGTATGAATAAAACTTTTTTAGATAAAAAAAAACTATGCTAAAATTTTGATTGTTAAATTGATTACTAAATAACTTTTTTAATGATAATAATATACTTTTCCTGATATAAATCACCATTGTTTGATTATTTTAGGTAGAATCAAGTAAAAATGTGAATCTATTTTTAATATTTGAAACTATTTTGGGTAACTTGTTTCTATTTTATTACATCGAAAACGGGATATGATATTCCAATTTCAAATTAAATCTACACACTAAGACACCAAAGCCATTCCCCATAAGGAATATATGGAAGCAAAGTAATTTTTTATGAAACCTCTATGTAGACAAAGTAAATGTTTATGATTTTGAAACAAGAGTAACTCGAACTTATTAAAGCTACCAAGCACAATTATAAGAAAATTATTAAATAAAAATTAATTTTAAAAACATAAATAATTAATTATTAAATTAAATACTATTTTAAAAATTAGAATAGTTATTAATATTTAAAATAATTTATATTATTAATAAATACTTTCTGAATTTTTGAATTAAATTAGTATATAAGAAATTTATAAAACTTTTGGTAGTTAATTAGATAATAATTTAAAAACTATTTATTAATAATAAAATTTTTTTTTTTAGTATTAGCATGCCAACAGACCAAACCAAAAAAAAATACCTCACATAAATTTCTACACTGCGAGGTTCATAAAAATCTCCAATTAGCTCCTTGGAAATAAGCATATCCACACGCTAAGCTTTAAGTGCTGATAAAAAAAAAAATGCTAAGCTTTAAGTAAGTTGTGACTTTTCCCCTCTCAATTATCCAACTCCAATTTTTAAAAATTGGACTGTGTTGTACATAAATAGGGAATATGAGAAATAAAAATTAGCCGTATAAACTATAAGAAAATCATGAAATAAAAACTAATTTTTAGATACCAAAATAATTAGTTGTAATAATAATTAAATTAGAGAACATTCTAGAAAATAAAAAAAAAATAGTTTCTAAATTAGTTTATATTATTATTAAATAGTTTATAAATTAATTTTTATTATTATTAAATAGTTTTAGAAACCAAATTTAGAAACTAAATAATGGTCTCTAAAAATTGGTTTCTATTCCATGATTTTCTTGCAGTGATAAGATCTTCAGATAATTATATAAATAAATATAACATTCTGTTCAAAAGTTTATGCTATAATTTGTTAAAAAGAGAAAAAAAAGAGCATGAAGAAAAGCAAATAGAAAGAAATAAAAAGTCGGTATGTTTAGGTATACAAAAAACAAGGGAGGAAATAAATTTAAAGTTGTGAGACCGTAATTTTATTTTTTGTTATTTTTTTCTATATATTTAATTATTTCTCTTGAATGAAATATTTTTATTTATTTATTTTATCTATTATACTTTGTAATTTTTTTCCTTCTTATTATATTGGCTACAAGACATTAAATTTGTAAATTTAATTTGTTATTTATATGTTGTAGGACTACTTAAACACTCCGACAAACTTCGAATCATTAGCTTTGAAACCTATTCGTTGAGGAAGAAAAAGGATAAAATAAAACATTGGAGAAATTTTGATCAGTGAAAAAAAGTGAATCATAAAAGTAAAATTAAATCTAAGGTTTGTTATTGGACGGTGTTTTTGTAAGATGTTGGTTTTTGAGGTGATATATTTTTGAATTTAATCTCTAGTGTTGTTTGTTTTGAAGTTTGGAAACTTCTCCTGATGTTCTGGATTTGTTGTTAGTTGTTAATTTTTTTATGGATTTGAGTTATAAAACTTATCATGTTTGTCTAGTATTTATAAGGATCGGATCATCAGTAAAGGGATATCTCTATTTATTTATTTATTTTACTAATAAAAAAAGTAAAATTAAATCAATTTAAATAATGAAGTTTATACATTTTTATCACTCCTACATATATTTAATATTCTCATTTCCGTACCCACATAATTCTGTCTCGTGCTTCCAAACTTTAGAACGTTGTATGAAAGTTTGAGTTCAAATATATTTTGCATATAAGAAAATAATTCACACTCATTTTATTAAAAAAACTTCCTATTTTTTCTTAATAATAAATAAATGAAATAAATATAAAATTTAGAGATATTTCAACATTTATAAAAAAAAATCATTAGCAATCTCTTATCCTATAAAAAAAGGAATAGATCAATTACAATAAAAAAAAATTATTTCAAAATAACACAAAAACATAAGTGAAAGCACTTACAAATAATCTACATGAATAAATATTATCACCCACAAACCTTAATCAAGCGCTATGAAAAGGAAAACTTCGTTCTTACCCTTGCATCTCAACATCTCCTTTTCTATATAGTAAGAATACGTATAAAATTGTTTGCGCTTGTAATTAATAGCGCTTTGGTAATAAATACGTATATTTGAATTTTATTTTTTATTTTGCAAATCCATAAACACCTTCAAATTTACCAATTTTCCATCTAACTATTTTTTTAATCTTTATTACTGTTATTATCATCATAATTATTACACCTATAGGGAACTCATCACTACTAAATCTACCACCACCATGACTGTTTCATCATTTATATATATATTATCCAGCTAAATTCAAAATTGACTCATGATGTGTCTATAATAATTGAGATCAATAATTGAAGTAGTATACGAATTGAATTTGAAGAATGATATAAACATATTAATTTAATTTAAAAAAAGGGTGTAGAAAATCCAGAAAAACACAAAAAAGAATGGAAAACGAAAAATGGGAAGTCGTACACTATAAATACAGGCTTTGGCTAACAAGTCACTGAGTCTCTCCGGGTCCCCCTACTTTTTCATCTGAGTACTTTTGTTTTTGCACAAACAAACAGTACACTGATAAAAGACATTATCAAATTGCCATACTCATAATCTATAGTCTTTGACAAAAGATATTCACACACTGATAAAAGACAGTACTAGAGATCAATTTTTTTTCTTTGATGCTGAAACACTGATCCCCAGTAAAACTACCTTCGTTATACCACATTCCCTTTTCAACAGAGAATCCAAACATCTTTTCTTCATAGTTATCACACACATTCTGTATATTATGTGTGGCTTTAGCAGAAAGCTAGCATAGTGTATACATACATGTATATGCATTCCTCCTCCGTTACAAAGATTGTTATTTCATACATGTTCATTTTCCTTTTCATCTCTCAATGACCTTTATTTATTTCTCCCCCCTGTAATGATCTTAGTCAGTCTAGTGTACTCTTCAAACTTTAATGCCTCTCGGGATCAGAGTGAGAGAGAGAAGACCATTAATGTGCTGTGGATCTTGGTGATATATAGGGCCAGAACTACACTAAAAAAGTTGCATATTATGCTGCTAAATACTGAAACGGCGTGAGAAAGACAGTATTGCAGGCCCATATATCTTACCTGCAGAAAAGAAAACAAGAGAAAACACTTTTAACAAAAAAATTTTATCACCACCAACAAAAAATAAATGAAACACTACAAATAAGTGTAACCAGACCTATATTTTTATATTTTTTAACAGAAATGATCCAATCTTTATATAAATCGAAAAGAACTTTCAAAACTTCTTTCTAAGAAAAATACAGTAAACTCCTACCAATAATGTCAACTAGCAACACATAATTAAGTAAACACTCAACCAATAACAAGGAAAAAATCAACACTAAATCAAATTTATAAAAACAAGACGTTGTTGGAGATTCCACGTCGACTAAAGATTAGAGCATTTCATTGTATATAAGTGGGTACAAACCTCAATTCTATGAGCCGGTTTTATGGAGTTGAGTTAGACTTAAAGTCCACTTACTAATACTCTTAACTGTAAGAAAAACCAACTGATGTATACTTTGAAAACGAACCAAAACCAAACCTGAATAAGAGATTATACTGTGATTCTTAATAATTTTTTGAAAATGCATTATTATCTGAAATATTCTATGTAAATATCCTTGCTATGTTCTGAGAAAAAAGAAAAGAAAAAGAACAGCCGCAGGAAAAGTTGATGAAGAAAGGTTGACTCAGATTTAGCGATGACCGTACATTGCATAAATGAGAGAATGTTTAAAGATGCTGAATGAATTTAGTGTGAATTAATTGGTATCCTAGTTCTTCATCTTCTTCGACTACATCAATGATCCTTCTACATCTTTATAAAGAAGGAGAAACTGCACTCTCCTTTTAGTTGTTTCCAATTAATGTTGAAGAAGTCAGGGATAATTAAAAATCATGAAGATGCTTGCTTTGTAACCCTCACCCAGCAGCCCCACCCCAAGTAATAATAATAATGCAGATCCATATCCCTTTTATAGCAGCTTTCACAGTAATTTTTTCTGTCACTAACACCTTGCTTTCTCTCGCTGTGTCTTAATTATCTCCTTCGTTAATGTTGCACTAAGTAGTCCTTGTCTCTGCTCATAACAAAAGAAACAAAAACTTTTTATTTAATCTCCCAAAGCATTTATACTTACCTTTAATCTCTAGGGTATTCATTCTAGCCCATGAAACTTCAACTGACTTGGTTCCATCCAGTTGAATTTAAACCTTCCCGGTTATGCTTTCAACTTGTTCGCATTAAATCACTCAAAATTTATCTCATTTTAGAGGATTTTAGGTTTTGAATTTCAAGAAACTCTTTCAAGAAGAATGCTTTTGAAGCACAGAAGTGAGAAGTCCCCCACACACAGTTGTCATTTTAAGTTTTGAGAAACAAAAATATAGGTTAAATAGCAATATTCATCTATTCACTAAATTACAATTTTTTCTTCATACTCAAAGGAACAACTGAGGCATTTGTTACGAGGAAAATCTTCAATCCACAGGTATCTTGGATACCTAGTGTACGATAGAGTGGTGCTATATACATAGCTTCTTGGAACATCACTTGGCAACCTTTATTGCATGTCTACAAAAGCCAAATTGAATATATCATATAAACTCAGTTCATTATTGCAGAAGGTAAATACCGAAGATGTAACAGAAGATATAGAAAAGTTCATTACAGAAACTCAATTCAGGTTCCTTCAGTTCAGCATTTAGTTGAAGATGAGTACACAGGGAAATGAAACCGATAGTGAGTGTTAGAGGTTGTTTCTGCAATTTGCATGATCTCCATTTTTCTTTTTAATTTTTACAATTAACTTCACCTACGCTATAAAAAAACATCAACATCCTCTTTAGTATAAAACCTTCATTTGATTAATATGCGATTCGTTAATGAATCATGACACAGGTGACTTCATACTAAAGAGAAGGTTTCTACTTGCTAGCAAAGGTGTGAGCTCTTTTGGGACCAAAAACTAACGTTTAGAAAAGAGATGGTGAAGTTTGTTTGGATACTACTTTCTCGAGGTGAAGTTTAGCTTTGTTTGAATGGAATGAATTTAGGTTTTGATTAATCTGGTTTCTATTTTATGCAATCGAAGGTATACTGCAATTCCCAATGCCTCCATGAATTGACTGTTTGTATTTTTCTTACATGCGACAGTAACTAGATTAGAACTTGGAATCTTTTACATAATATTATCAAAACTAAAAAATTTTCTGCCATTAGATTGTTCTAGTGGGTTGATATCAATACTGAATGGAGTAAACAGTTGTAAAAATTATGTGTTTTGCAAGAGATCGTCACTTTCCTTAATATTTTAATTGATAATTGATAAATAAAAAATATTATATCGACAAGACATAAAACTAAACTCTTTATGTGCTCATGTCGATGCAGAAGTGTTGAAATTGTTTGAAATGGTTGGACCAGTTTTTTTTTGTTTGTTTAGGCAGTTGATACTTAATATGGGCATGCAAATCATAGAACAGTAAAAAAATACAGATTTTCATTGTTATATCGATCAAAGTGCCACAATATTTATTGTTGTAAAATCTTATGAGACGTTATTTTCATATCGTTGAAAATTTCATCAGCCTCCACAACTAGCATACTACACCAGAATCTCTAACGTCTTGCGTCGATCCAATGCATCTGATAATTAATTAGTTTAGAAAAAAGTTAAACCATTCTCTCTGCCTCTAATCACTCTGTGTAAACCAAGGACCCAAATGACCTATCAGAATGTCTTTTGAATTATACTTTATTAAGGTAAATATGTTACAATATGTTCTTGATGATACTTTGTTTTTCTACAAGATAAATATAAAAAGTATGTTTAATATCAAGGTCATGTTAAGTTGTTTTAAATTGTTTTGATCTGATTTTTGTCTCAAGCTGAATTTTTTTCAAGAGTAGATTAGTGGGGTTAGGGTGAAATAGACGAAAATTTTGAGTTTCGCGTTTGTATTAAATTGTGAAATTATGAGAACTTCTTAAACATTTATCAATTTAGTCAAAATTATTTAGAAATAATTTGTATGTTTGTATAATTTCACTACCAAAAATGCCATTTATTAATAGACATAACTTAAATTGTGAAAGTTGAAATATTTTTATGAGACAATTTATATCAATCGAGACTAATCTGTGTCAAAGTCTTTAGGACACATGTCACTATTTATTTTATTTTATTTTTATCAGTAAAAAGGAATAAAATAATAAATATGGATATTTTAAGGTATTTCAATTCTATTAAAAATGGTATAATTCCGGTGACGGGCTCTGAGTGTAACGGGATCTGTGAGTGAGTATAAGATTTGTGTTATGTACTCCGGTGAATATGTGATGTCTTACAAGATATATTTAAATAAAATACTTGTCTTTTTTCGATTTATGTGAATTGTAATGCCTCTCTCTTATAAATTAAAAAAAATAAATTCTTTTGCTAGTTTCTACTAAATAAAAAACTAATGGGAAGTAATATTTTACTAATATATTGATAAAAAAAAACTCTTTACACGATCACATGTTAGTTAAGAAATCTTTAAATATTGTTAATGAACAAATATCATGACTGCATGTGCTACTGTATCAAAATTTTGTCGTTTCAACAGTACTATTTCTCATTTTTTTTTATTGGAAAAAAATAATTTATTTATCTTGAGACACTGGATCTCAACCTTATACACAAAATTATCATGCTGATAAAAAAAATACACAAAATTATAAATGTTTATAATCATACCCCTCAGCATGTAATGCATAATCCAAATGTGCTGTCCTCCTCACAGAATTTATTACCATCTCTCATTTTTCTTAAACAATAAAACTGCAACAACCTATGCTATTAAGTTGTCGATTCTTCTTCTTCTTCTTCTTCAAAAAGTTGTTGACTGCAGAGCTTAATGCTAATCAGGATGATACACAGATCAGTTTTTAGTTGGTTGATTCCGACATTGTTGAATCTGATTACAGGAAAATGAAGATGAAGTGGTGTGTTAGTGAAATATATATAGTGTGTTTTTGGTTTGAGGAAGTGTTAAGTTTTTTAGGAGAATATTTAAGTATGTGGCGAATAAAGGAAGTGAAAGAAGAAGTTTGTGTTGTGTTGTGATTGAACATTGAAAGGCAATGACAGATGGCAAATGTTGTAGGAGGGGAAGGTTGGGCCGGGCAAGCAAAGATAGAGGCACAGCACAGTGTATCTGTCTGAGAAGAGAAGACACTTTCCATTGCATTGATGTTCATGCAGGCAATAATAGTGTATAGCAGAGTTCCAATGGTGGACGCATGCAGATGCAACACATCAGAGAGCACGTATATGTGTACATAGTGGACCATATTGGTATGGAACCAACTTTCCCAAAACAGAAAAAGGAGAGCCATGAAGCCATACGCATGATCCTTTTTCCCTTGCTTATATCACGGAGTTTCACTGCATGAACACACTCACTCATCACAACACTGTCTTCAGTTGTCGGAAGGCCAAGAAGATAAAAACATGCAGACACAGAGGCATGCATGCAATGCGAGTAACTCATAAATGACTCAACCTCTATACCCTGGGGCCTCTCCATGCCTTTCCATTGCATTGCATTGCCTACTTCGTCTCATCATCAACACTCTGAACCTTTCTTCTCTCTCTCATATCATATCATCTGGTCCAAACATTGTACTACGTTTTACCACACTACGACTATCACTATTACTATGACTATGACTACGTTTTCCAACTGCTCAGTCTTATTCCACTCAGGTTGCCCCACTGGAACCTACCATCATTGTTTTATCTATCTTCTGCCGTGCAAATTAAATATTTGCACAAACAATCTTATTTATTTATATTGCTACCACTACTTCTCCTTCTTCCAATTCATATACCTATTTTCTTTCTTTCAATAATTTCAACAAATTAGGGTTTAATTCTTCTGGTACGCATTTCTATGCCGTAGTGCAAATTAGGGTATGCAATTCTCTGTAATGGACTGTTCAGTATTTTTAAGAAATGAGTGCATTTTGGGAATTGCAATGCTATATATATTCTCTTATGTCTGTGTTTATTGTTATGATAAATTAAGGTATAACATTTTTTTTAACACTGATGCGTGAAAGGTTAATTGGGAATCACAAACCAAACTCATTTAAGATGAGCTCAAAGAGCTTAAAACGTAAAAGAGAAAGTAAAAAGCGTTTTCCCCTCTACTTTGTCCCTGTTGAATCAACATGTCGTTAATCGCTAAAGTGTTCATCAAATTTTTAATAAAAATTAATTACTAATAAAGTGGGTGAATACTGCATAGCAAAGCAATAATATTATTAAGAAAATCAAGTTACTGTGATTGAGTTAGTGTCCCGAAATTTGAGTATCATAAATTTAAAATTAAGCCTCGTTAAAATTTAAAAAAAACAACATCAAACACCTTAAATATTAATAAGTTTGGCTGAAATGGCATAACCTAAAAAAGTCTTGATAGATTCAGAACTACTTATAAAACTGGCTTTTATTTGATTTACTTTTTGCTTGATAAAAATAAACTTCTAAAACGATATTTTCAAACAGAGAGATGACACAGTTTTGTTGATTCAAAAATATTTTAGGTGCATAAAATAAAGCATAGAAGAATAAGATTAGAATTCAGTTGAAAGTTCAAAGCAACAATTTTTTTTGTGCAAAACCAAAAGATATGTGTATATACACCTGCATGTTGTGGAGAGAGACAAAAGTTTATGCTGCCCCCCACTGTATATCTGTCAGTTCTCATTGGTATAGTTTAGTTTCATTTATTTTTTAAAATATACATGCTTCTCTACTTTCAATGCAAGTCCAGATGTTTTATTATTTATCATCAGTTTGGATAAAAAATTAAATAAATACTTTTGATAGTTTTTATCATATTTATTTACTAAATTTAAATATATACAAATAAACAATTTAATTAACAATTTACTCAATAAAATTTAATAAAATGATAATTTATTTATAAAATTAGCTAAAATAAGATCAGAAAAGAGTTTTAGTGAATTTCTTCAATCCAAAAAGTTTATTAAACTATTTTAAAATTAAAAAAAAACATAGTTAAAAACAATTGTAACTGTAGAAATATTTATCAAAATTCATAAAAGAAAATGATATTGTCTCAAATATAAAAAAAAAATATTTGTGTTGAAATATTTCAATTTGGAAATGACAAATTACTTCAATGAAGCATATGTCTCTCAAAGCTATGTAAGTGTCATTCAAAGCAAGAGACTGAACATCTTAAAGAGATGCAACACCTGCTTTCACTTTTTTTATTTTTCTTAACAAAGAATAAAATTAAATTAAAAAAAGACACTTCGTTCCACCTTATACAAATTAAAAATAAATAAATAAAAACACCTGCTTTGAGTGGCAAAATATTAAGTATTTTGTTTAAATATTATTATTTTCACTATAAGTTATGTGATAATATTTAATTAATTTAATTGATCTGTAAACAATTTATTTAAAATAATTATTAAAAAATAAGTTTAAGTATAATTTATGTTTACAAAATCGGTTTGTAAAGTTATGATTATCTTTAGCTATAAATTGGTCTCTATTTAGTTGATGTGAGATATTCAATATCTCAATGCTAAGACATGTGGAGTTCTGACGTCGATTCGATATTGGATAACACGATAGATCTATCAAATCTTACTAATATCATATTAAAAAGTAAATTTAAGTATAATTCATCCTTATAAACCAATTTATTCTACTAAATTAATATTAATATTAATATTTATATTAATACTAAATGTATGTGAACACAAATAAATATAAATTTAAATATACAAGTCATTTATGTTTTACTTGCATAGATATTATTTTTCATGTATTATAATTTTTTTTTTTAAAATAAAAAATATAGAACCTTTTATGAATGCTTCAACCTATTAGACAATACAAGTTATGATTTCGGTGTTATCTTAAAAAAAACAAACATCCACCAAAAGAGTGCTTGCACCACTCAATCACCTATCTCGTGACAGAATTTCTACTCAATCATGTATTATAATTACTTATCATAAAATTACAATGACTAATCATCGTTGCCATCTAATTATCACTACAAGAAATCATGAAGTAGAAATCAATTTTTAGAGACCAAAATAATTAGTTACAATAGAAACTAGAATAGAGACCAATTTAGAAATAATAAAAAAATTATTTCTAAATTATTTTTTTTTATCAGCAATAAGGATTGAATAACAGGAACGGTGCATCCCTTATACATACCTATAAAATTGGTTTATAAATTAATTTCTATTATTGTTAAATAGTTTCTAAATTGGTATCTAATTAGCCACTAAGGTTTTAACTACCAATTATTTAGTTTCTAAATTTGGTAGCAAAAACCTTGGTTGTTAATTAAATATCAATTTAGAAACTATTTAACAATAATATAAACTAATTTAGAAACCAAATTTCTTTTTTGTTTCTAAAATAGTCTCTAATTTAGTTACTATTGCAACTAATTATTTTGGTTTCTACAAATTGATTTCTATTTCATGATTTTATTGTAGTGTATGTATCCTTTTATCTTGGACTGATTAAGGTGTCTAGTCTATTGAAAAAATTAATATAAATTTAATATAAACAACCACAAATTTTCTTAAGAGACAATTATCATGTTTTTAAAATTTTTATTTTCTTTAGATAACTTTTACGTAATACTCTTTCCTTATTCATATTCACATAATGTGATATGATTTGGAGAACTTCTAAAGGAAGAAGGAAAAAAATGGTTTGCAACATTCACCCTCCGATCCCATATCACAAACTTGTCTTCTTTTCTTTCCATTCCTCCGATAACCATCATAAGATAAGATGAACAGCTAGACACATCATTCTCTTATAGTGTGACGAGGTTATGATAATCAACAAAGTAACCTAAAAGCTTAAATCACTCATCACTTAGACATCATTTACATGTAAGAAATAAAAAAATTAATTTTAGACGTCATTTACATGTTAGAAATAAAAAATTTATTTGAAATTAAGTGGTATCAAAATCATCTAAATTACAATAATTTTTTAGGCCTTATGCGTCATTCTTACCCGTCTTATAAGTCTTTCTAAAAATATTCCAATATGTAGAAGTGCTATTTGCAATACTTTTTAAAGAAGAAAAAAAGTTAATTGAGTTTGTGATTTGAATGAAAAGTAACATAAAATTTATTATTCTATTATAATGGTCTGAAATAAGGATTGATCCTCTCGTACCAACCAATTATTGGAGGAATTTCTACTATGGACATCAATCCATGCTCTATCATACAATTCTTGTAAGTTGCAAAGAATAAATAAAATAAAATAAAATACTTCAATATGTCTCAATCTTTACACAAGAAAACTCAAACTAAGCTACATAACACCCAACCAAATGGGATTCCAAGAGATTCTAACAAAACAACAACCAGAGTGTTATAAACATGACTACATCGGAATACAAATACAACATCTCTCCAAAAGGCCATATCACCTTCTAGCCAAAATAACAATACAAAGAAACTCTCACAAAAGAAGACAAGATAGAAAATCACCCTACAACTTTCTCCAACTTCTAAAGAGTCTTTACCTATAAGCTGAAGCGAATCAAACCAACTGAGAACCAGAAATGTAAAACAGACTTGCAAGATACTACAAAAACAAAAAAACTTGTACTAAATCACAACAAAACTTCCAATCCTAAACAAACCGTTAAAAAGAAAACCACAAACATCATTTTTTTCAAATACCTCATAAATATATAGGTTCCAAACACCAATCCGAGTAAGAAAATCTGACAATCTTTCCTTTACCGTAATTCAAGACCAAATTTTTCTTTGTATCACACTAAAAACCTCAACCAGAACTCGCTCATTCCTAAAATTAAACCTATTCCTATGATTCCAGATTCCAGATTGTTGTCTCATTGTAACAAGAATTCAATCCCCAAATGAGCATCATGTTAAACCTTATCCATAACATTTAGCAAACGTTCTGAGGGTATTTTTTTTATCGGCAAGAAAAGAATGAATTAAAGGAGATATTTCAGGGATATCTCATCCCGTATATAGAAACCTGCCAAACACACACAAGCCAACTGCTCCTCTCAAGAGGATGAGTTCCTAGGAAATATAACAGACCTCATACATACCATTGGCTCAAAACACCAATCATAGAAAGAAAAACACACACCTTGCGCTTTGCTCGCAACCCATGACCATGCCTTTACCTGCGACATTGCAAAAATTTCAATATGATCTACCCTACCATTTCTAAATACCTTCCTATTCCTATGATTCCACAGTTCCCCTACCACAGCTAGCCACACACACCCCCAAACCTGATTTACACTTTCCTTGACCCCACTCATCCGGAAGCTTAAAAAGTGGTCCTTCGGGTCCCTGTGACTCACAAAAGTCGTGCCCACCCACTCACTGCACATTTCCCACACAAGCCAAGCCACCCTACAAGTACAGAACAAGTGGGACGTAGTCTCTTCCTCCTCCCCGCACAAGCTGCATATGTTATTAATTAGCCCTACCCCCCTCCTTGCTAGATTGGCTTTGGTATACGAGGGTGTTGAGAATCTTTGACTTATGATATTTAGCATATAAAAGGTAATTAAAACAAATAAAAACTTTGTTTAAATATCATATGAATATAGATATAGTTGAGTTCTTAGGCTTTACATTAAGCAACAATGCTTAAAAACTTTGTGCAAACTTAATATGGATATCGACTAACACTTAAGATAACACTTATTGTTCTGGGTTTCTTTGTGTGGGGTTGGAAAGCATATTATGTTTCTGAGTATGAGGTAGGTTGTTGCACTAGTCAAAGGAAGGATGACATATTTATAGGTGTATTCTTGTGTACTATGTTGTTCTTTTTTTTTATTTGGCTCTTTACACTACAAGAAAATCATGAAATAGGAACCAATTTGTAGAATCCAAAATAATTAGTTGCAATAGTAACTAAATTAGAGACCATTTTAAAAACTAAAAAGAAATTTGGTTTCTAAATTAGTTTCTATTATTTTCTATTATTGCTAAATGGTTTCTAAATTGGTATCTAATTAGCAACCAAGATTTTTGCTACCAAATTTAGAAACTAAATAATTAGTAGTTAAAACCTTAGTTGCTAATTAGATACCAATTTAGAAACTATTTAACAATAATACAAACTAATTTAGAAACCATTTTTTTTTTTAGTTTCTAAAATGGTCTCTATTTTAGTTCCTATTGTAACTAATTATTTTGGTCTCTAAAAATTGGTTTTTATTTCATGATTTTCTTGTAGTGTTATTTTTTAATTTTTTTTTTATATAAAGTTCGAACATTCTTCAAATACTCCATTTAATTTAGTTCACTCTTTACCAATAAGAAAAAAAAAGTTGACCAGCCATAGAAGAATCTTAAGCATTCATGATCATTAAGTTGAATCTATTAAATAAAGTTACATACCTTTAGTATGATTAATTCACCTAATTAATTAAAAAAATGATTATTTTAAACAAAGACTTATTTTTTAATGTGTATTATTATTTTTTTATTTTATGTGACTTTTTTATTATATTTATAATATGTAATAAATATTATTTTGGCTCTAGGCTGTAGAGTTTTTTAGGAAGTCTAAACTTACTACATGTTTTGCTTTATTTTTGAGTTGAAGTTAGTGGAAATTGTAAAAGGGTTGTAACACTTATGTTCTCTTTAATTTAATTATTTTTTCGGGAAAAAAATGTAATTTATACTATAATTTAATTTCTATATAATTTAAATTTATAATAATATATATCATTGTCATAATAAAAGGTTAATAAAATAATTCTATGCCGATATTTTTATTTCAGTCATTAAATTCGAGTTTTACATTGTTATATTAAAATATTACTAAAAATAAAATAGAAAAATTATTGGTGTAGTAAAAACTCTTATATATATATATATATATATATATATATATCATATTAACTATTATATTATATGTACAATGAAATCATAAAATATAAAAAAATAAAGATATTTTTCACAATACATGCTCACATGATTTGAACAGAACCAGTTATGCTTAATTGCACAATCCCGAAAATATTGCATGATCTGATTGTACTACTCCACCATGATATACATTGCACTGTCGTCGTACACTTGCATTATTAGTTTATTTAGGTCTGATTGCTCAAGGTTACTTGCACGTCATTTTTTGTTTTATCAATGCATGAAAACAATAAAAACTGTGCAGAGAAATATCAGCATATTACTGCATAATCCCAAATGACTCAATATTTTCTGCTTTTTTTAAATAAAAAAAACTGCAGTAATTTTTCTGCTTATTACTTCAAAACTATAGGAGCATGAGCATGAAAAGATCCAAACTGTAATGATCCAAATAGCAGAATTAAAGCATGCTGCATACTGAAAATGTTTTGTTTATTATATATAATTAAAGACAGTTTAAAGGTTATTTGAATATGATTTCAGTGGGCATGGTCAAAAAGAGAAAACAAAAGGATGTAAAGGAATTGCATGCAGGAAGATGCTTAAGAAAAAAGAATGGAACAATGGCAGATCTAAAACCGACCAATGGGAAAATGTGAACTGTTAAAAGGAAATTGAAGAGGAAAAGGACCCTTCATCAGCAAAATCAATGAGGCTTCTTTCTTTAGGTGAAGTGTACACATCAATGGGTTCACTTCAATTCTCTCCCTCCTTCTCACTTTCATGCTCATCAATACATAATACCATGCATGCAGGCCCTGATTTAGAAATTGACTATTGAGACTTCTAACACTTTTAACTTTCTTCTTCTTTTCATTCCAAATTCTTATTTTTTTTTAACTAAAATAAATAAATACCTTTTTCTATTATCATAATTTAAATATAGTATTAGATTCAAGTGCCTACCCAGACAACAGTTAACAGCTTGGAACATATTCATTATTGTTAACTACTAATTAACATCATTCAGTACAAATATTTAATGTAATTATATATTTAAATTTCACACTTAAATTATAACAAAATTTAAAGTATAAATAAGAATTTACATAATATAATATTGCCTCAAATGTGCACCTATAATATATATTGTTTTGTCACATTCTTAATTTTGTAATTAGAATTTTAAAATATTTAAATATTTTTTTATTGATATTGTATTTTAAATCAAGATCTTTCATTTCATCAATTCTTATAATTTATTTTAATACTAAAATGTA
Source organism: Phaseolus vulgaris (assembly GCF_051622355.1). Classification (NCBI taxonomy): domain Eukaryota; kingdom Viridiplantae; phylum Streptophyta; class Magnoliopsida; order Fabales; family Fabaceae; genus Phaseolus; species Phaseolus vulgaris. Next base: position 2,541,745 of record NC_143504.1, read on the forward strand.
TTTCGTATTTTATTAGTTTGTCAAGAAAAAAATTATTAAATGAGTTGTGTTTATTGTTTATCTTTGTATAAGAATTGGGATACTCTCAAATCCTATATAAATTTATGTACTTTACATATAAGGGTGAGTATTTAAAAACATCATTGTTTAACTTCAACTTTAGTACTATATTTAAATTTGATTTAAAACATCTATGCATAGCAGTTTAAACGGATTATTTATCTTTAATTTTGTTATCCTTACAATACTACACATGGATTTAAATGTTTGGCATAAAGATGCACTTCAATTTATGATTATTGAAGGAAGTGTTCAACTTAATTTTAAAATTTTATTTAAATTAAAATCTCTCTTCCAAATCATGATTATTTAATACAGTATTGTTTATATAAGCAATATTTCCCGTTATTTGCTCTACTTATAATTTCTTGAATAAAATTAACTTAACAAATGACCTTATCATTGTCTTTTGTAAACAATTACCCAAGTTTATGACATAGATAAATTAAGTTACTATGAAGATAACTATATAGAGTTACTCACTCAATATCTTTATATATTAAAATTTAACTATAAAACTTAAATGAAAAATATATTGAATAAATTTAAATAAAAGTAAAATATACTTTTTTAAATATAAATAAATAATGACTAAAAAAATACCTGATTGTAAATTTCCATTTATCTTAAATAAATTTGTATACAGAATCATCAACATATTCAATGACTAAATAATTGAATGTTAGTATATGCCAAAAAAATTATTAAAGAGTAAGTTGACTGGAAGCTAATCTCACTCCATACATATGACTACAACTTTACCTAATTTAAAATTTATATAAAATTTAATGTAAATGATTTTTTAGGTCATATCAAAATACTAAATTATACACTACAACAAGAAAATCATGAAATAGAAACCAATTTTTAGAGACCAAAATAATTAGTTGCAAGAGTAACTAAATTAAAGACCATTTTAGAAACTAAAAAAAAATTGGTTTTTAAATTAGTTTCTATTATTGTTAAATAGTTTCTAAATTGGTATCTAAATAACAACCAAAGTTTTAGAGACCAAATTTAGAAACTAAATAATTGGTAGTTAAAACCTTGGTTGCTAATTAGATACCAAATTAGAAACTATTTAACAATAATAGAAACTAATTTAGAAACCAATTTTTCTTTTAGTTTCTAAAATGGTCTCAAATTTAATTACTATTGCAACTAATTATTTTGGTTTCTAAAAATTAATTTTTATTTCATGATTTTCTTGTAGTGATATATATATAAAGAGTTATGAGATAGTGTAAGTTTGATACCCACAAAATACTATTTGTAGTGATATAAAGTTGTGTTTATAATATGTAAATCCCAGGTATATGTTGTGGATATGAATGGTGGAATGGGGGAAGTAAAGTGAAGATAAGGAGTGTGGTAATGAAAAAAGAGAGATTAAGTATATGAAAAGTATAAAGGGACCACGGATGCAACATGAATCAATGAAAAGATATGAAGATGCATACAATGTGTTGGGGTTGGGAGGCCCGGCCCCTTCTTGGTAGCAGCTACAGGAAGGTCAGTGATCACATAGCATCCCCACCAACTCCACCAAATTTTCTTTACTATTCCGGTCTTTATCACTTATGTCCTTATTATTTCTCCCTGCAAACCTACGTTACATCTTTGTCACACACAAACACGAACTTTCTCTCTCTTTCTGATCACACTAGTGAATAAATGTACGGTTAGTGTGCCTCTCACAGAACTGTTTGCTGAAGTTTCATGCATAGGTACTGTGTGTCTTTTGTGACTCAGACTAGAAGAATGGAGTTGTATGAGAGAGGGGTGGGGTTGAGAAGTGTGATTATGCACTCAGTGTGTGTATTAAGATACAATACAAAACTAAAAATCTCTTGTCTGAGAAAAACCTCTACCTACAAAAAAGGAGTGAAGGGTTGTGAGAAGTGACAAATGGGATGATGTAGATATAATAGCGTGTAAAGGGCTAGAGCTACAAGGCTCTTATGTGAAACCTAGGGACCTTAGGGTTCAGCCTGAGGGTTCACTCTTTAGTCTGCTTCTGTGTGTGGTCACTAGAGTGAGTAGGGTGAGTGAGAGTGCATGTAGGTCATGGGGTTTGGGAGTGCCAACAAGAATGTTTTGGTTCTTCTGACTCACTTGGTGTGTAGCCCTGCCACCACCTCTTTTGGTGCCCTTATAACCAATTATGCTCCCCACTCAAATACTGCATCTCTCTATCTTCTTGTCTCTCTTACTTTTGTATTATAAGTCTTTTTGTTTCTTTCAATTGGATTTATTACTTTAGCTTTGCTACACTTCCTCTAGTCAGGATATCAAATTTGTATGTTTAAGTAGGAACTTAATGTAATATGTGTTGATCTCTTTTTTTGCAATACATGAAATTTAGAATTTAATAGTAGCGTCAGTGTAAAACAAGTTTATTTTATGGGATCATCTAAAATCACAAACGAGTGGTAATATGATTTTTAAAATAATTATTGTGGAAGTTATCAAAATATATGTTATTTCATAGTTAAAATCATTTTACATTTATATAGACTTATTATATTTTCAATTATCTCTGTTTAAAGGCCCCTCTCCGGGAAAACTTTAGAATTTCAATTTCTAAAAGACAAGAATTTTGTAATTTCTAAAAGACAAGAATGAAGGACCCTTCAAAGCCAATAAGTCCGTTTTGATTATCTTTTCAATATGCTATATTTGAAATTGCAGACATGTTCACTCTTGTAGAACTCCTAGAATTCTTCTATATAGAAGCACCTGAAGGTGGCCGGCGGCAGTAGCAAAGGCAAGAGGTGACAGAAGGAGCGCAGTTTTATCTTCTTTCATCCCCATGAAGGTGCAGGAAGGAAACAAAGGAGTGCAAAACGAAATACCCACCCGTAAAAGTGATGAAATAAACTAATCAAAAAGCCCAAAACTCAAGCTTGACTAGTTAGAAAAAATTATATAATTTAATGTAAACATAATTCACTCTTTGCTTCCTGCACCTCCATATTACTACCTGCACCCCCATATCCATTTCAAAAGATATTTATTAGCAAAGTATTTCTTACAAACTGGAATATCTAAATATTGCTTCTAACTTCCAAACAGTACGTTTTGGAACAGTGATATAAGTGTTATGGAATGACTATTCAAGAAAACATTTAGAACAACCATTTCGAAATACATTCTTGATAGACCAATTCAAAAAGCATATTATGGAACAAATTTTCTAAGTTGGGAAAATCCTTGCAAAAAGCAATCTAGAATTTACTTGATTTGAAAATTTCTTTCATAGCTTCCTTATCATTTCCTTGTACTAATAGTGAGTAAGACCTAATTTTTTTCTTTCAACTTAGGGAATCCGGTCTCTTTCAATGCCTACGAGGTATGGTTGATGAATTGAATTCAAATAAAAGATTAAAAGAAAAAATTTGAATGAAATTTATACCTTGAAGGAGGTCTTGAGGCACCTCTTGGGATGGTGATCGGGAGCAAATTGTCAATAATAGTCATATAAACGATGACGATGATCATCTAATCGATATATTGAATTTGAATTCAAATAAACGATAAAAAGAGAAAAATAAGATGAATTTATACCTTGAAAGAGGCCTTAAGGCACCTCTCGACATGGCGAGGGGGAGGAAGTTGTGACAATGGTCATCTAAGCGATGACATCATCTAATGATCACGCTTTGATGATGGAATCGTTGTGATTAATGTTGGACACAAGAACCCTTCTCTCGTCGACCTTCCTCTCTGTCACCGCCTGTTCATCTTTCCGCCACCACCTCAGCTCCTCCTCCATCAGCTTCGACACTGTGATTAACACCTTTTCAAGAATTTATAGAACTTAAATAAAATTTCTTTAATATGCTTTCTGAATTTGGCTATGAAGTATTCTGGAAATGTTATTATAGAAATTTTTCAAAATAGTCATTCCAAATCTCTAATATCACTATTCAAAAATGTACTTTCCAAAAGTTAAAACTAACGTTTTGAATTATCCAATCCAAAAGGAATACTTCTTTTAAAATGTGTTTCAAAAACCTCTAGCAAGGGTAGGACAACCATTTTTAAAGTTATGGAGGTGCATGTAACAATAATGGAGGTGCAGGAAGTATAAGACCAATAATTTTAACTTGACCTACTCAACCTACAATTCAAATAGACTTCAACTCATTTTTTAAAATAATAATTATATTTCTAAACATTTTTAAAAATATTATTATTTTATTAAAACATATACATATAATATAATTTATATTGAATTAATTCTTTATAAAAAAATGATTTCATTCCCGTAACATCCTTTTAAAAAATAAATAATTTTATTTATTTATTTTTTAAATTATTTTTTTGTTGTTTTAAGTGAACCAAAATAGCCCACCAGAGGACCAACTGGAGTTAAAAATTACAGACACTCTGAAATATAACCAGACTTCCCATTTTGTCCCACACATCTTTAAATAATAACTGATGATAAACTATGGTTGTCAATAGAATAATCTATCCTGTCAAATATAATCGCACATGAAGCTATCACCACACTTGCACGTGTTGGGTTGAAAAGGGCACAACACCTAACAAGTAGATGATATCACAACTACAAAAAGTTTATACCATACCTGCAATAAAACATGCCTGAGATGATAAGTATGTATAACAACTTTGAAAATGAACACAATGATTCCCTGTAGCAAGAATAAGGAAAGATTTAGAAAAGTTTACACTCTTTAGTACTTCATTACGTTACAATGATATACATATATAAAATATCGAATATACAATGCATACCGCACACTTTTTATTACTTAAAACTACTTTATGAAGCTGTCACCTCCACAACAAAGAACATAACTTTCTCCTTTGGCTTTTAGTTCCGAACGTTTCTTTTGCATTCTTACGATCACTGTGAAGATTTATTTACCTTCCAGTTTCAATGATCCAAAATTACTCTGGACTAGTGCAGCAGCAGCACGAGCAGCTGCAGATGCGCGATCTGCAGAAGCAATGGCAGCCCGCGCCTTCTCCAGTACATCAGAAGATTGAAATCTTGTCTCACTTTTAGCATCTCCAACGGGAACATCATTATTTTTGTGTGACTGTTCAATTTCATTACTATTCAATGAAGAATTATTGTTAGAAGGGCTGGGAACTTCACGTTGTTTATATTCTTGTTTATCGTGCACGGACTTGATAGAAGGTTCCGTAGTACGAGATGGTGAATTATTAGAACCATTTCTGCTGGGTATATGAGAAGGCGTAACTCCAGCACTAACTTGCTTTGCTCCTCCCTACAGGTAACACGAGAAAATCATGATAAAAATTAAGAAAAGATGAGCAAATTCCCAACACTACAGTAAAAGAGAGACAGCAAAGTATTAAAGCTTCAAAAATCGGGGAATATTAGCTCGCAACACTTGGTTTAAATCTATAAAGTATAATACGTAGGTCAGTGAATTCAAGATTTAGATTTCCATTGTCTAGAAGAAACAAGCTTCTAAATGTCAAGTTCTAATATAAACGTGTATATTTAAGTCGTATATATATCAAAGGAACTCTAAGGCACTGTAGACTCACATTGATTGACGACAGAGTTAAGCAGAACCAGTTGACCAAATAACTGAAATTATTACTACCACTGATAATAAATGGAACCTCCCTGCAAAAGATTTTAGTCCAGTACCATGTCTATGAGAAGGAAATCGCCCAAACTCCCCATTAAACAAGCTAAATTTGAAAAGTCCAGGAACTTGGAATAAAATAGACACCTTAATATTTGAAAAATTGATGAAAAACGGATAACCTTGAGATCTCCAGCATTCGCGGAATATCTCACTTATAAACCTGCCCACTTTGATCCTTGTTGCAATTCTTTACATAGTCCCTCCCAAGCCCATATAAAAGGTGAAGGTTGTGTTAGACAATCGACAATCAACCTACACTTTGTAGAATATCTATGACATATACAGAAGATATGTGAGGAGATTTAAGACAAATACCCTCAATAGCTAGAGCCACTTCCCAATGCTCATGGTAGAACTATCACACGAAGACCCAAGTACCCTGAGATTAGGATTAAATTCTCAGTAATTTCTGGGGTCAGAGTCAGGGATCAAGATGGTAGTAGACCATTATAGTTAGAAAAGTGATAAATTATCGGTTATACAGATGGTATCTATTGTCAATGACTATTATGATATCACATGAATCTAGTAGAAGATAATATTTTTAATGTAAACTAATGAAGGAAGAAACAAGCATCCACTGATAATATTACCAGAAGATCTTCATGATTTTTCCTAAATTCAGCCTCAGTTTTAGAAGAATCCCATCCTATATTGTATTCTTCTGCAATCTCCCTCAAAACCTTGAGTTTTACCTCTCCAGGTGGAGCAGTAACTGAAAGCTTTTCAATGATCTGAAAAAATCATATCAGAAGAACAGATGGACAAATGATAGTAAGCACTTGTTTAGAAGCTGTAACAGTTTGCTACTCAGAAGCTGCAATTAAAGATAAATCACCGTGCGGTTCACGCCTGAATCAGGCCGAAGTTCCGATACTGCAGAGACAAATTCTTTACCATATTTAGTAGTAAACAAGTTCTTGATGTGCAATAAGTCTGGTACATCTGAACATCTAGGAGCAGCAAAAATTATACTTGCAATGGCTTCTCGCAATTCCGAGGGGCACTCCCTATCATGTGGAGAAGGAAGGCTTCAAGTTTGACTAAAAAAGTATTTTGCTTTAAATTGTATAAGGTGCAAATGTTTGAAAACTCAATTCAGTTATGAAAATGAATATTCTCTATACTAAAAGTGATTTGGTGTGATGTATATAAATGCCTACTATAAGTGAAAGAGAACTCAAAATATTCAATGCATGGAAGATCAATAAATGGCAGTAGAATCATTTACTTATTCCTCCCTAATGTTATTTAAAAACAATTTTGGTGAACCAAGTTTAAAACCATACATTTTACGCCATTTAAGTTCAGAAACAAGGTCATTGAATCACAATTCATAGTGCAAATTGTTATGCTAATTTTTTAATCATGATTCATAAATCGTACAAGTGAAGAGGGTAGATTCACAAAAGTCCCTGAAAACACCAGTGAGAGTGGATTATACAGTTTTTAGCCCTGTGAAAAGCGAGAGAGACCAAGAAGGACATTGGAGAAAATTGTGAGCAGGGATCTCATGGAAAACAATATTATAAAAAAATAATTTTAATCAAACTGAAATATGCTTTTATTTTTATTTATTTCATTGATTTATAAACTGTATGAAATTGTAAAATTTAGTGACATAACAGAGAATAACTTGAAATACATCATTTAAATAATTAATAGTGCTAAATGAAATAATTTTAAACTAAAAAAGACCAAAAGTCCCACAGAACAGAAGCACGAGTTATAACTGAGTGTTTGAAACCTATATTTTACAAGGCTTAAAACAGCAATGGTACAGCCAAATACAATAGATAGAATAAGTGAGTGACAACATGGAACCCCTGTTTTAGAATAATTAAACTAAAACATCTGATTAATAAAAAAGGATGTGTTTAGTAGTACTCCTTTAGTTTCTTTTCTTTTGTATTGGTGATATGGAATTGCATTGCTTCATCCATGTATCGTAATTTATAAGATTCACAGTGATCCACAGCTTTATCTCTTTATGCAAATATTCAAATCATATCAAAGTCAAATCCTGTTATTCAAACTGCAAATCATAAGATACTAACACTATGTTCAAAAATATAAATATTTTACCCCCGTTGAAGATTCAAAAAACGATGAAATTACAATTACTTGAGTTTCAACTGACAATAGAGGTCATCTAATATGTTTTTCACTGCTAGCTTCACCAAAATACTGCCAATAGTGTACACAGATTTTCCCTGTTTCTGATTTCTGATGTATTGAGAAAAGCATCTAAAATTAGTTAAGCAGAAAGAAGCAGAAAGATCGATCTATTTTAGATTTATGAAAAATAGCATTGAAAACACAATCTGATTTGCACGAGTACTGAAGTTCATGCCCGTTAACCATAGAGAAAATACACAGCACGACAGTATGCGGTGTGCCAATAAGTACTAATATGACCCGAGGACTTACTTCTGGTTCTCAACTATAGGTACACGTGCAAGAACAAATTCACAGAACAACTCCAATATTTCATATGCAGCCCATATATTTTGTTCTCGTATAATATGCTCCACCTATTTAAATCAACACATTTCACAAAAGGCACGTCACAACACAGGGAGAAAAGATCCAGAAACTAGCAGCTATTAACCAACCGTTGAAGGATTACCCGGATTCTAGCAATTGCCTCTTGGCCAGCCTGCAAAAATTGGCTTATCTCCTTGCACATTTGTTTCAGCTGCATATCTCTTTTGTTCTGTAGCAGCTTAATGCGTGAAATTGCGAGGTTCAGGCATGTTTTGCTACAAGATGAAAAAGAACGAAAAGCAGAATGTTCACAGGTGTATTCGCATTAGATACATAGTTCAGAGAAAAACCTATAGAACATTCATTAAAATCCAAAACTGCAAAGCAACCTTTTGAACAATCACTATCACACCAAGGACAGTCATAGAAATGATCCATCAACCAAGGATCCGTGTTCTTTCATCAGAATAGCTCACTTTCCCAAACACCCTAAAATCTGTCTATACACATTGGATATACCTCAATATCTTACATGTTTCAAGAAAGTAAACAAACCCTAAGGAGTCAAAACTGAAATTGAATTTGACACGACAAACACTTCAATTATAATTTGAGCAAGCATATGATAAACAAAAATTGACTTGAGCAACGTAAAATCCAGTAACACACAAACACCCAAAACCTAAAATCAAGTATCATGAGAATCAGAAAAGTTAAATCTTATAAGCAATGGGAAATCACCATCGAGTTCCAAAAACGCCTCTGTTAAAAAGTTGGTTAAGAAGTGACATGGTGCTTGTTTCCTAGATGCCACTGCGCGTGTGAGACCAAAGGTAACAGAAAATGTCTCTGCCCTTCAGATATATATACATGTATTCCATCACTTTTAAAAAAAAAAAGTTAGAAGTTCTGAAAATCGGGCACTCCTCTTAAATAGTGGCGTGTTGATATCCGATATTTTTATCGAACATCGACACTCATATGACACCTGTAGGACACGTATCTATGAAGTGTCCAATTCAAAAAGTATTTGTTAGATTTCTGACAATTCTAGTACGATTCTAACACAATTTTAAAAAGGAAAAATACATTAACTTTATCAAAATTCAAACTTTATTGTATAAATTGTTATTATAATTATAAAAATAATAAACAAATCTTTGTGAACCAATCATGAAAAACATCTTTCTGCTATAAAAAATAATCTGAAACAATATATTTGTATACATAAATCTTTATTGTCAATTTATATAATTCATAATTATATAATATATAGATCTGTGTCTCTGTGTCCTACATTTTAGAGATTTTAGATGTCTTTGTATCCGTATCTGTGTCGTATCAGTGTATATGTGTCAGTGCTACATAGGTTAGAACGAAGAAATTAATAAATATAATAATTTTTTATTTTAATAAAATATTTATATAATTTTCTCTTTTTTTATTTATACATAGTATATATAAACTTAAAAAAATAGATAAAAGATCAAATTACAAAGAATGTAAACATTAAAAAATATAGGTAAATAAAAATATTTAAAAAATACTATACTTCAATTATCGAGTACTATTTATGAACGTTATCAAAACTGAGCCATTAATAATACACAAATGCTAATTTGCACAAAACTTGTATTCCATCGTAATATTTTTTGCTTGTCCAATAAATATTTATTTAAAAAAAATATTCTATATCACGTGTCTTGTGCTATTTATTTTCCTACCAACGTCCTGTTTAGTATGGAAATAAATTGAACGAAACAACGAAGACTAACGAGGAACAATTTCCTTTTTTTCCAAATAAATGTTAATTTAACAAATTAAAAAAACAAAATAAAATATATTATGGAAAAATAGTTTCATACTAATTGTTTATTTGGATGAACTCCTCAATAAAGATTTCTATAATAGTTAAATAAAATTCATTTTTTATATATAAAAAATAATTTATAAAAGTGTTTTTAAAATACTGTTTTTAATTTATACATTACCTTATGGGAAGATTAATTCCTTTTTTCTTTCTTATGAGAAAAAAATTATTCAAAACATGTCATAATACATTATTATTTATGGTTTTGTTTTCTCTTTATCAATTAATTACTAGTAGAAAAGATAATTTATTGGTCTATTTACGCAAATTAATATATCCTGGTATTATGATTAATATTTAAATATTTAGGTTTCTTCTATGTAAAAGAATATAAACCTTGTTTGGTGGTTTTTTCGATTTTTATTTATCTCACGGTCTCTCATTATTATTATTTTTTTGGAAGGAAAACTTTATTAAATATAGTAATTCAATTATTCTATGGAGACGAATAGTCAACAAAATTGATAGATATTCTATATTAACAATGTAAAAAAGAAAATCTCATCTTAGATTTTAAATAGTGTTATTTTAAAATTTAGTAGTATGGATTAAAATAAAATAATATATACTCCAATAAATAATTTTGACTTTGTTAGGCAATTATATTAAACTCTACAACTATAGTAATCTCATCATTCAATCTGAGGTGTTCAATTCACTATATTAATTTCACAAATAATCTCACAACTCACAAGAAAGGGAATAATGGATTACACCTGGTTTGAAAAGCCAATGAGAGAATAATAAGATTAAACTCATAAATGAGCCTCTTCTGATAAGGTAGAAAGCTTAATTGACATGTACATTAGCTACCATAATAAGAGGTGCCATTCCTGTGAGATAACTTTTGTGAAATTGTTAAGGTTGTCTGTTAACTAAGATCAAAAAATATCTTGGTGGTGCCAACACTAAAATATGAAGTATAAACCTCATTCAAGTGAGCGCCTAAAATCAAGCCACGAGATAATGTCATTATGGACAGCAAAAATTCTCTCATCAGGTTCCCCTTCCAAGATGCCGTGGTAACCTCCTTCATAGATCTTTAGTGTCTTATCCTTGCTAGAAGCTTTCTCATAAAGAAATTGGCTCACTAATGGATCTGTCACCTTATCTGCTGCTCCATGAAGAATCAATAATGGAGCTGAAACCTGCATTACTCTCAAAAGATATAAATGTTTTCAATTTATATGACAGTTATTGCATGCAAAAAATCACATATAAACCAGAGCAGAAATCCACATGTTGTTCTTGAAAATAACATGTAACAGAACTACAGAAGGGAAAGAAAGCAAAAACTAACCACCTTGTTTAATTGTGACTCGATTTCTTGAGTGGCACTTAGAAGCTCCATGCCAGTTTTCAACCGTGTTGGATCATCATAAGAAATAACATTGTAACCAGCCTACAAAGGAAAGAATCAAGTCCTATAATTAGTTTGTACAGAAGTGCAAACTTTCAGGGACTAGTTTTGCTCAAGTTCTTTTCATAGTTCACAATAATTCAATGATAGAAGATACTGTGGATCAGTTCATGCTTCAGCCACTTTCAGTCATGAACTTGAAATCACTATATAAGAATTAAGGCAAGGGTGCATGTCACTTTTTTTAACAGAAATATATATGTGGTTTAGCCTATGATCCCACGATGTTGCAGAAAAAAATTGTGACAAATGGACAAGCTAAATGCCACCCACTAAACAGGAGGTTATAAATTAAAATTTATGAAGAGAGATCATTAGGATTTGTGACCTCAAACATTTAGTAAATGTAAGACAAGTTACAAAAAGGAGGGTATAGAAAGACACTGGTCAATCATTTCAACTTGTAAGCATGGAACATTTAGAGGTTGACAAAATTACCAACCACTTTTCTCTTGCCAGGTTCTCGGAAAGTCAGCTTAGATATATCCTTGTGTGGGAACAGCTTTGCCTTTGGCATCACTTTAGACAGAATACTTAATACCTTCAAAACTGCAGTTGATGGTAGCATGCCCTCTGCAATCTTGGCACCAAAACAAGAATAAATCAGGGTTTATCTGATACATATTCAAATATTCCCAAGAAAGGCTATTCTTCAAATGATGGATGCTTTCATTTTCCTATAGATTGACTTTGGACTCCTTCCAATTTTGACTGGGAGAAAAGTCTCATCAGAAGTTTTTAAGACAAGCATTAATTTTTTAAATTCATTGAATGTATAAGATACCAAATATTGAATACAGATCACAAACATAAATAATTGATAAGAAAAGAAGACTTTAAAATTAGATCCACTCATAATCGGATCATAAAATTCTGTGATACATATTACATTGTTCTTATCTTTGAAATATTAACAGCGCCTATTGAATTAGGAGGTATTAGTCACAAATTGGAGGGTGATGTTTGTCATGTCCAACTTCAGAAAACTTAAGGTGTGGCAACGTTTATTGCCAATATCTATTTTGAGGGTAAGGAGCCTTCAGAAAAACAAAATTGAACCTTAGAGATGACAAAGACATGACAAGAATAAAACAGTTCAGAGCTCTCAAACTATGGAATGAATAAGAACATGAAATTTATAATAATGAAGTGGATGACATCAACTGCAACATGGAGGAATGGACTTACTTTACACATTGGTGCAACAAGGATTACTCCATCCCAAGTGTTTGGTTCCTTCAAATGAACCTTAAGAGCAATTGCTCCACCCATAGACTGCCCCATTATATATCGAGGCAACCCACTCACCTCAGGCCTATCTGTCAATTGAAATATAAAGATTACAAATTTACAACAAAGATCGATATGACATCATGGATGCCAAAAAGTCTTACCTTTGATTTTTGTATACTGTTCTATAACATCATCAACCAAATCATCAAAATCTGATATATAACCGTGTAATCCTTCAGATAGACCGAAACCTGGATAGTCCATAGCATAAACACCATACCCAGAAGCAGCTATTCTTTTGGCAATACCTGAATAAAAATTCAAATACTCCCCCTGTTACATTTGGCAAGTTTCAAGCTTTGATAAAAATTGACAGCACAACATACTTCAAAGGGCAACTTAGCTACTTTTTAAAATGAAATTGGGCTCAATTATATTTTTGAGCACTCTAAACATCGTGACTTTTCTATTTGGTTTCCCATTTTTAATAAGTTGTAATTTAGTCTTCGTGAATATTTTCTTCCCTATACAGTCTCTATAATCTTTTGTATGTTTTGTCAATTTAAAGGGCTCGAAGCAAAACTCATAATATTTAACAGGACAAAATCTGTAAGTAAAACAGACACTCAACTACATTACTAGTGTACAAGAACAACAAAAGCTTTACTCACTTCTCCCACCAGATAAGACGAGTTACCTTGATCATAATGCATCACTTGCCTCAATGAAATACTAAAACTATAGTATTAGATTACAAGTTTTTTTTCAAAATGAGAGACTAAATGACAAATTTTTATCATTAGACTGAGTAAAAACATATCTAAGGGTTTAAGGAATGTAATTATGACAAAGCACCTTCAAAGAAAAAAGTGCAAGTGCTGCCATATCCATGACAGAAACACAAAGCAGCCTTGAGTGGAACGCCAGATTCAGGCATCCAACTTTTGCAGAAAATTTCCAATCCCCTGGAGTTCCTCTCGTACCACTAATAAACAAGAAACCAAATTGATCATATTTTTCAACAAACTAACAAAAGAAAGCGTGTCCCCGCAGAGAGTGTTTGCCAAAAATAGAAAAGGCTTACTTCTTCAGTTCTGATCCCAGCAGGAGCAGCCTAGTTAGCCAACCCAAGACAAAACAGGGGAGATATTGAAAAATCAAAACGAATGAGTGATTCTTTAACAAGGCAAAAATCTGAAAGATGGATGCAACCAAAGCCATATTGCAAAGATAATGATAAATTGGAGAGAACTAACCTTGAATAAGAAATGGTCCAGTTGCTGATGTACCTCGGCAAAAGCTGCACGGACCCGTCTCCGCGAGGGTGCGAAATCAAGGTTCATAGAGGCTATGGTGGTCAACTCTTCGCTCACACCTTCGATGCTTGACTTTTTCTTCGCTGTTGTTGCCACCGACAGCGTTGTGTTTGTACTGAATTTTGGTGGAATGGGTATGACATGATTGTGAGGGTGCTCTGTGGAAGAGATGGATGCACGCCGGAAGAGGGAGAAGCTGTGTGATCGAAATCTGAGTACCTCGGACACCTCCATGATTTCTTGCTTAGTGCGATGCGCCAACAAGACAAACGTGTTTTTAATCAGCGTTGACTTCAAAATTCTCCTACCTATCATCAAAACAAATGTCTTTTCCATAAAATACGTTTGAATGAAAAAATACGTTTGAATAATGTACTTATTTTTTTTACTAGTTTTTCTTTAAATTATAGTGATTCAACTTTGAGGGAATTGTTGAAAATACTTAACTCTAAAGTTAATAAGAACATAAAATTTTGTATATGTTATAAATATAGTGCTAAAATTCTAGTTGAGAGTATCTTTTCACAGAATTTGAATATCATATATATAAATCGGAGTATTTTGTGATATAATCGAAGTATCATGTAATATAATAAAAAATATTACGTAAGTAAATCAGAATATTTATATAATATAATAAGAAATATTGCATAAGTAAATTAGATCATTTATGCAATATAATAAGAGACATTGTACAAACATATTAAAAATATTGATTCTCATAATATATTTATTTAAATTAATATTATTACACCAACATAATTATGTGAAAATTAATAATAATAATCTAAAAAATCATGGTTAATTTTATTAGTTCTAGATTTTCTCATGATTTAGATCGAAATGGAATACATTTGACTTTGACTTGATCGGTATATGTCTTATACAATACGGTGATTTATAAGAAAATAATGGTTAATTTATATATAAGTTAATTTTTCTAACAATTATTTATGATTTTTTTTACAATTTACTTTTTACTTGATTATGTAGCCTTTACTATAATTATTTATATAGGAATTTATTCAAAGTAAGAAATTCTGTAAAATGATTTGGAATGATTTAATTTAAACTAACTTAAATATATTTGTAATTACATTTAATAATTTTAATTAATTTTGTAATATTTAATTTAAACTAACTATAATATATTTTTAATTATATTCCGCTATAATTAAAAAATACTAATTTATAAGATCAAAGTTACTCCCAATTGCTTTTTCAAAGTTTACAAAATTTCCTTGCACACTTTTTCTCATAAAAAAGGAATATTAGAAAAGTGTCCAGAAATGAAATGTCAAAATAATATTACATAACCCCACTGGTTAACCAGGAGCAGGAATATTAAGATGTATGGAAGGTTTTGGTAATTAAATGTATTTGCGATTCACTTTGTACCTAATTGAACTAGTTTTATAAATAACCCTATCTATATATACTTCATAGTTTTAACTTCCCCTTCCTATGTTGGTATTTCTATAAATACCATAAATATTTTAGAACAAATAAAATAGCTTTTACAATTAAAAGCTAATTTATTCACAAATTAAAATTCTAATTTTGGATAAATTAATATTAAATAATGTTTACAACGTAACTCATTTAATAATTTTTTTAACATCTTAAACTTAATATAAGCATACATGATATTCATATAAACTTAAACTCTCCCTTCAAAAATAAATTTATCTTTTCAGAAAATAAAATTGTTTGTACATTTTAAAAAGGATAACTAAACATAATAGAAAAAATTATTTTCTCATCTTTTCGTTTTATCATCTCTTCACTTTAATATATGATCATTATAGTTGAAAATAACACACAAGTTAGAGTAAGTAAGTGTTTTAAAACTTTACATAAATGCATATATTAAAACCATATACATATATTTTCACGAGTCATAAAACTCATTCATATCTTATTCATACATTATTATTTATGCATATTCATTTCATTCATTAAACATATATTAGACTTAAGTGTCTAATTCTTACCTTACTAACTACATTTCATGTCATAAATCATAACATCAATATCATAAACACTTAACTTTATTTCTAAAAAACACATGTATTGAGTTAGATTAGATTCAAATATTTGCACATGTCACACTACCTTTACTAAGTAATCTCACAACAAAACTACAAAATAAGACCAAATTCATTTATATGACAAGGTGAATACCTATACCTACATATAACAAGTCCTTAATAGGTCATAGTAATATTCTTTTAACTCTGACCACCTGATATTTTTCTCTATGTGAGAGTCCAATATTAGCAGAGTCAAGATATATTCTTCAAAACTCCAAATTCAATACACAACAAAAAGATTCCAACATAATATTATCTTCTTGAAAAATAAAGATGTTTACAATATAGTACATGTCCTATGAATAATGATGATATAGTCTTATTCATACACATCCTAAATTAATTCAAATAATAATAAATTTTAATTCACACATCACTATAATAATATATATGTTGATAAAATATAACAACTTAGTGAAATATAAAAAAAAATTGAAACATTTAAAAAATGTTATTTAAAATTTAAAAAACATTATCTTCATTGAGCCACCAATTTTTTCTCGAAAGAGATTAAGCACAACAAACTGAGCACATATCTAAATTTGTTCAACTACTACTCTACTCGCTAGTAGTTTGCTTGTCAAGCAAACAAAGGTTTTAAATTTTGACTAAAATGAATTTCTCTAATCAAACAAAAGATAATTTTCACTAAAATGAATTTCTCTCAACAAACAAAATGGCACCCAAAATTTGTATTTATATATATTTTTTTTATCAACAATATTAATTTTGCATATTTATATAAATTGTATCAAATTGGTCCATAATGTTCTAGTTTATTTTTTTATAAATGTAATTAAATATTTCTTTATAAAGAAGATCATTTAAACCAATTTAACTCATACAATTTTAACTATTAAAAAATATAACATATTTCATCGTTTTCAATATCCCATATATCTCATTCATACAATATATTAGTAACTAACAATATCTATTAGGAACATTAGTTATACATATAATTCATATAACAAATCTCTTAAAAATTATTGTCACATAAATTATTCATATTAAAACTAAATATATTCATAATATTCTCTAAAAATAAAAATAAAAATCCTACTAAAAACTCAAAACACGGTGACCTACCCTAAGTTATTATGAAAACTTAACTAATTTTCATTACCTTTACAATTTGTTTAACAATTCATATATACCATAATAATTTTAGACTAGAGATTAATTTTTATTAAAAAAAACATCATGTATAAACTAAAACCATATGCATATAACGTTTCGCATAAAACCAACTAAAGAAAAAGATAAAGAAAAGCTTACTTAAAAACAATTTCTGAAAAGAGAAAAGTGTTTTACTATCCTAAGAGATATCTAAGATGAGTTGAAATCTATAAAAAGATATGAATAATTATCTTTAAAATCTTTGAGAAAATACAAAAGAAGAGTATTTTAGAAATATAAAGATTTTTATAAAATAAAATTAAAATAATTAACTATTTTCTATTTATAAACCTTAATTTAAATAATAAAATATTCATACTTAATCTTATTTAAATCACTACACAACAAGAAAATCATGAAATCTTTAGATACCAAAATAATTAGTTACAATTTTAGAAACTAAAAAAATAGTTTATAAATTAGTTTCTATTATTAAATAATTTTTAAATTAGTATCTAATTAACAACTAATCTTTTAACTACTAATTATTTACTTTTCACTAAAGGTTTTATGACTTTTAATTCTATTAATTTTTCTTTTTTTTCACTAAAACCTAATCACTATATAATTGTTATATTTAAATCTACACTGAAAAATTTGTTGTTTGCAAAAGTTTACGAGGGCCCTGCTTCTTGATTTGCATTTCAAGTTCGATTAGTATAGGCAATTAAACCAAATTCATCAAACAGTGATGAATGGTAACATAAAGTTATGGAAGTTTTTTAGTTTGTATTTTTATTATTACTTTTAACTGAGGCAAGATGTTTTCCCATCAATGAAGAATTCAATTTTTTTAAACCTTGTGAGGACTCTTTTTTCCATTAGTTTTTGTTTCCCATCAAATAGATTTGTTTTCAATCGTTAGCAAATTTAGAACTATGTAATCATTGACTTTATGAAGTGTTTGGTTAACTACATACACACTTGAGACACAAATTTTGAGTGATTTAGTTAACAATATAAATCAAATTAAAATTATTTTTATTGTTCATCTTGTTGAAAAGTTAGAAGAAAAAAAAAATATAAGGAGAGGGGTTGAATTGTGTTTTAATTAAATTTAGATTTTTTTAAAATATTGTTTAATTAGAAATGTTTAGATGATAGTTTTATTTATCAAGTGATCATACTATACTTATTGTATTCGATAGATATGTACATACGTAATTTGAAAACTTTCACTAAAACATCTAAAAGTAAGATATTGTTAACACATTTTCTCACAATAACTCAATAACTTTCCTAGTTCATTTGTCATATAATTAGTAGATTGATATAAGTAGATAATATTGTGAAATACACTTCAAATATTATTTGGACTCCAGTAAAAAAAAATATTGATTTACTGACAAAAAAATTACCGACAATTTTATCTGTTCGTCAATAATTTCTTAATTCTAATAAATTTTTATTGACGGATGAAATTACCAATGAATTTATGTCCGTTAATAATTAAGGGTTTATAATAGTAATAGTTAATATCAATAATATTAATAATACAATAATAATAATATTAATAATGATAATAATATTAATAGTAATAATAATCTTAATTAAAATAATAGTCAAATATTAATAATATTAATAATATTAATAATAATAATAATAAATATTTTTGCCACAAAGTGTTTTTAACATAGGTAAACTTAATGGTTATTTTTAATAGTCAAAATTTTCATTTATGAAAAATTTTAATTGTTAAAATTTACAGTTTTAATCATAATAAATATCATATTTGCTTTGCAGTGCAAGAAGGAAAGTAATTGAACGTTAAAATTATAAACTGAAATCTAATCTTCTTCCTGATATTATAAATTTTTAAATTAATTACTTTCACTTTTCGATTTAATAGTGTTTTGTTTAACAATTTTTTAAATATCCTTTTTTCCAGGAAGGAAATTAGGAAGTATGAGAATTCTAATTAAAAACAAAGTTGCAACAGTTATAATTATATTTTTTTCTTTTTTATTCCTATGAACACTTGTTATATTTTGCCCATTACTCTAAGTGCTTGTTTGAAGATTGTAATAACATATAAGGAATAGAGAAAAAAAAATCCAATTTGACTTTGAATAATTTATGAGGAAAGTTTTCAAAACATAAAATAGTTCACACATACTTAATTTAGTATTTTTTTTTTAACTTTTTATTGTTTTATATTATTGTGCTTACAAGATTAGGTATCTCTTATAGTGATTTTTTTTTTCGGTCTTCTCGATCTTCAGGTGTTGTAGTCTTTGATCAAATTTTTCTTTTCACCAAATTATTGTGAAGGATTTGTAAATGCAGACAAGTTTGAACGAGAAAGGTTATCTCCTCTATCTGATACTTTTGAATGACCCCTATTTTCATGAATCCGCTCGTGAGTTTAAAAGCAGATCCAATTGAATAAACTAATTTAATTATGATTAACTGGACTTTATTTAGGTTAAGTAAGTAATCTCGAACATCTCAACCATTCAATCATTTCCATCATCTCCATTATCCGGTGGCACATTTATCATTAAGTTTTAAAATTGCTTATAATTTTGTTCATTTTAATATTTCTATAAATATTTATTTTGTATTAAAATTTAGTTCATATTACTAGTCCGAAAAATAAATATAATCTAAAATGGTGCTCTGATGGGCACTTAATGAGCCTCTTTTCCGTACGTCGGTTCACCAACTGATATGGTTGTTCATTAATTGTGATTTGTTGAATAATTGTGTTAGCTAATCTCTTTGTTTTTGTGTTCATATTGTTTAATATCGTATTAGCTATCACCTTTAATGCTACTTATTGCCTTATTGGGCCGACGAGGCATATTTCCGCAGCATCCAATAAATATGTTTCAACATTAATCAATTCACCAATAAATGCTACCAACCATTGCCTTTTGGCCCATCTCACTTTACATCTTATTCTTATTCATTCTTATCTAATTAAACTTTAATATCCATTCTTCACAATTCCACATTTTCCAAAATAATAATACTTTTTTATAACTGTGTTTTTAGTCATTTTTGTTTGGGTATTTTATGTTTTAAAATGAATCGATATGATTCCTTAGTCGGTTTCACTATCAAAATAACATTTTTTTATTTTAAAATAGTTTATTTTAATATAATGTATATTATATTTAATTTAAAGGTTAAATTTTTTTTTCTCGTATTCTCATAATTTCACGCAAAATTAATTTTTATCTTTAATCTAAATTTTATATCTTCTAAATATTTATAATAAAAAAATATTAAAATTAAATATTGTCAATTTTTTTCATATAATAAAGAAATTGTGAATATAAATTATGTTATTAAAATATTTCATACTGAGGGTTATAATATTATAATAAATTTTACTTTAAAATATATAAAAAAAAATAATAAAAATTTATTTTAATAATTTTCTTATTATAAATATTAAAAGATCTAAAATTTACAATAAAATAAAAACTATTTTCATGTTATATATAGAGAAAAAAACACATCTAACTCTTAAATTAATTTTATTACTATAATACATATAATTTAAATAATGTCTGATATTTTTTAACCTATACCATGGCTATTTTAAGGAATAAGAAATAGAAAATGTTTATTTTGAAACTCAAATAATAAACAACATACATTTGAAACCAATTATAATAATATAATAATATTTAAATTAAAAAATAAAATAAATATAATTAAAATAAAAATTTATTGAAGTGTGAATGTGGATGTGTTTTATTTGCGGATGTTAAAAGTATCAGTATCCTGAGAAATATCCATTACAAAAAGTTAATTGTTATGGAGGACCACTAAGGAGTTTGATGAAGGCAAGGGAAAAAGTTGATAGAAGAATGAAATTGGTTTGTTTTAAACGTTTGAAGGATGAAAAATGGAATTTAAAATTGAAAGAATAAAATAAAAAACACTAAAAAAGTAAAATACTAAAAAGAATATTTGAATGGAAGAGAAATCTAACCCTTTTTTATATGCAATACACTTTAGTACGGATGTGACAGAACAGAAGAAGTGTGAAGAAGAGCATGTTTTTGTTTATCGTATTTTTCATCCTTATTTTCTACATCTCTTCTTCCTTCTTATGTTTTTATTTTCTGAAAATGTCCTTTCTTGGTGGGTCCAATTTCTAACATCAAATCAGGTCAAATCTAATGATGAGGATTAGAAAAATCAAAAATGAAAAAAGATACATTAACTGTTGCACTTTTCAAACCATGCTGTGGAAAGTTTTTCCTTATTTGAACCACAGAGAATGAATGAAAGAAAGAAAGAAAGAAAGAATGGCCAACTCCATCAAAAAAAAGCTGCAAAATTTTATTTGGTAAACGTCCATCATCAACCCCATTATTTACATTTTGAAACAACCCCCTTGTACAAAACCCCTCATTTCCTTTTGATGGATGTTTTTTTTTAAAAAAAAAGTGAAAAAAAGAATAAAAAATATTTAGTTGAAGAGAAATTAGAATATTATTTTATTTGTTTTCATTATTAACAAAATCAGATTGAAAAAGAAAAGGAGTCTCTTTCATGATAGATTATGAAAGGTTGTATACTCTTCTCTTGTGTGAAAATTGTATACATTGTTTAAGTTTTAGAAAAATAAACTTTTATCTTCAATAGTTGCTTCTTACCATCCCCGTAAACTTTAACTTACTAAGTAACATAATTTATACTATATTAATTTAATAGATTGTAAGAACACATTTTATATTATTTTAAAAATATTTTATATTTTTACTGGTTTTAGGGTTAAAGAGTCCTTTTTGGGTGAATTTTTTTTTCTCTCTTTATGATTGATTAACATGATAAATCCCCATCTACAAATTATGGTATTTTCGGATTTGATGTTAATCGTAGTATCTAAGTAAAAAAAAATTCTTGTCCACAAATCCTAAACAACTAGACCAAAGTCTGACTCATTTTTTTATCTTTAAAGAGTGATTTTTTTAATAAGGTTTTAATGAGGCTTTGTTTCGAAATAATTTTTTTTGACTAATGTAAAATATAAGTGTCATTTTTACTTAAATCAAGATCAAATCTTAAAAAAAATTAATAAAAGATCTAACAACACTTTTTGAGATCACACGATCATCGAGTTTATGGTGTTTGATCAAGTCAAATGATTATTTAAATTTTTTTACAAACTTAGACCAAATAGTCAAATAACACCCCGAAACCAAACTGTCATCAGATCAACAATACTTAGCCAAGATCAAATGATCATCGAATTTTTTTTTCAAAAAACTTGAATCAAACGGTCAAGTATTGTCCAAGTTCAAACGATCATAAAAAATCGTATAAAATCAAAAGGATTAATAAACATTACATGAAATCAAAATCAAAAAATGATTTATGCTAAACCCAAACGAGTCTCATTCATCATTTGAATTGATCCACATGTATATCTTATCGAATTTTAAATGTCTTATGAACATACTCCCCAATTATAACAAGATGCATTCAGACAAATAATCACTAATTTAATCTAATATTTAAGACACATAAATCAAACAATCTTAGGTTATTCGCGACTATAGATTACTAGTATAAAATTTATTTATATCTCATAATAAATGTTTAATATTTTCTTATAGGTTGTTAGGATAAAATTCATTTATATAATCTAAGAACTCTTTAATGTTTTCTTAATGATCTCAATCCAATAAGACATATAAACCGGTGATAACTCTAAAAATAAAAAGTATTCAACTCTTTATATTTTCTTATACTCATAAATATCTTATATTCTTACAAGTTAAATAATTATTACAAATAAATTTTCATTTTCTCCTTATAATCATAACAAAAATCCCCTCATAACTCTACTAATTATTTTCAGTAAAAATAATATGATAATAAAATCAGAAGACAATCTTCTCCACTTTTTATTTAATTTAAAATAATGAATTATAATTCTTCCGTCACCAATGTTATCAGTTTCTATAAACTAACATTGTATTAATTGCTTTAATTATTCATTTAACAAAACATAACAAGTGTAACGTCTAAAAGTATTTGTAATTATTCTGTATATTAAATTGACTGTTGACTGAAATTGAGAAGTCATAACGCTGGACATATTAATTTAAATTAAAAAAACATTTTAAAGATCATATTACAACAATAACAGTAACCTTAACCATAATCACTTATTTTTAAATTTAAAATACGATTAATTGTAATTTGTAACTCTTCCGTGCATGTTATTATTAGTTTTGTTAGTTACTATAATTAATACTATATTAATTGCTATAATTGTACATTTAGCGAAACATAACAATTACCTGTAATTTCTCCCTAGATTCATTTGACAAAAAAAATCCTAGGTGAAAATATTTGTAATTGTTTGGTAGATTCACACTACACAATCAAATCATCAAATAGAAATAATTTTTATAGAACAAAACAATTACTTACCATAGTAATTAAATTAAATATCATTTTAAAAATTATAAAGAAAATTGATTTTTAAATTAATTTCTATTATTGTTAAATAGTTTCTAAATTAGTATCTAATTAACAACCAATGTTTTAACTACCAATTATTTAGATTCTAAATTTGGTAACAAAAACCTTTAGTGGCTAAATACCAATTTAGAAACCATTTAATAATAATAGAAATTAATTTAGAACCAAAATTTTATTTAGTCTCTAATGGTTTTTAATTTAGTTACTATAACAACTAATTACTTTTTTTTATAAAATTGATTTTTATTTTATAAGTTTGTCGTACTGTCAATTGAAAATCCTTGACTACCTAAAATGAAAAAATTATAACGGTGAACATATTAATTTAAATAAAAAATAATTTTAAGACAAAATTACAACCATAACCATAATGATAAACGTCAATAAGAAAATAAAAAAAGTTTTTTCAATTAACTATCTACAAACTCAATGTAATATTATCATAAACACATTACACTTGTACCAACTATGTATCCACTATTTTCTTCTGATAATAAAAAAATAAATATTATAATGATTATTAAAATAAAATTAATAAAAAAAGGTAATCATAAAAAAATATTTTTTATTAATTTCTATAATATTATAATTACACAATAGAAATATTTTGGAATAATTACTATTCATCGTAAATTGTTTTCATGGAAAATAAAATTAATAAAACAAACTGAGTTTATCATAAAATTAGCAATATATGTGTACATATCAAAATAGTTTAAAAAACATCTTTATTATTGACTGTTATAGATATTAAATTTTAAAATTAAAACTTATTTAAAATTTAAATATGATTAATTGCAGTTATTCCGGTTAGCATAAATTAATATTGTATTATTTGGTATAATTATACATTTACTAAAGCATAAAAATTAATTGTAATCACTCCCTAGATTCAAGTGACACAAAAATGTTATAAGTGAAACGTTTAAAAGTTTTTATAATCACTCAATATATTCGATTAGTGAAAAATAAATGATTGATTACTCGGGCTTGAAAAGTCATAATGCTGATCATATTAATTTAAATAAATCATTATTTAAGATCAAATTAGACTAATAATCTTTACCATAAACTATTAAAAAGTGTATAAAACTAACTCAAATCTTAAACTTGTGAACTCATGTGCCTAAAATTATATATTTATGAGTGATTAACAATCTCATAAGATCAATAATTTTAAAATAAATTTAAATAATTTTTATATTATATTTAGAAGTGAATTAAATCTAATTTAATTTTATAAAATTATTTATAAAATAAAATTTACATTCACTTATATAATATAAAATATTTTTATTTTTAATTAATGTAGAAATTTTAACCTAATTACTAGTAGAAGAAAAGAAATTTTTTCTTTTAATTGGCGTCTAAACTTAATTATTTTTTTTACATAACATATATATGCACGCATAGACAGACTAATTAGAGAATTAGGTAAGTAGATAAGCATTGAAGTTCATGCTGAGACAGTGATTAATGATAAGGCTTAGAAGCTTAATTAAATCATAACGGTTTTCAAACCTTTTTATTTTAATCAGTCTCGCCACTCTACAACCTTTTTCCTTTCTTCATCTTTCGTTGTTGCCGAATACGTGTGTGCACCCGCCTCTTCTTCTACACGTGAAAAGAATGGAAAAACAACACTCAAATCTAAATTCATTCACTTTTGTGACCTTGGCTTCTGTAACTTTTAATTTTAATAAGTGTACCTATTAAAAGTGTACCTGTTTGGAGAAATGGGGCCCAGGCACGGTCGGTTGACGTAATGAGATTGCTGACGTGTCGATCTTTTTCTCCTTCGGTCGGTGGTTCCTTTTTGGTGTCTCCTTCAGTTGGTCGTTCCTTTTCAGTTGGTCGTTCCTTCGGGCGGGGGAGGGTACCTGCGAAGGCACTCCGACGCTCAAGTAAGTATGAGATTCTAAGCGCGGTTTCGTAAGTGAATGAAAACGTACCTTTCTCTGGCTTGAGCACAGTATTTATAGGATTGCCTAATGGGCCTTCTGTCCCTTGGGCTCAGGGTGGTTATGGATATGTCTTGCTAGTCGTGCTCCGGAATAGAACATATCTTCTTTAAACGCATATTCCTTATTCTTCGGAGGTGTATCTTAACCAATTTAGCTTGTCACATAAATGCCCTTACATTTATTGTGCATTCGGTCGGTCGGTCGGTGCCTACCGGTACAATAAGAAAAGGTGAAAATATTTTTATCAGATATTTTAGAGATTTTTAAATGAAAAAAAAAACATTTCTGTACTACCGGGTGACCGAAAGATCGACCAAACTACAAAGCCGACTAGACGATAAGACGCAAAGCTAAACACATAATTAGGTATAAACAAGCCAACTTAAGTGATAAGCGTAGTTAAGGCACAATTGGGTCTTCGTTTGAACCCTAAAGCAGGTCCATAGCAACCACAACCCATCTAGAGCAGTATAAATAGCAGAAGAGGCACAACACCCAAGTTAACTATTCACTCCCCACTCTTCTGGTACTTAGCTTTCGGTCTGACTTGACCGTCGGAGTATCTTCGCAGGTACTCCCCCATCGTGTCCAGACCAAAGAAGATCCAGCTGAAAGAAAACTAACGGAAATACCGAAAAAACGAGAAGATCATCACAAGAGTAAGTGTTCTTAAGGATTTAGATGTTGGAGGAAGAATTTCTATACCCTTAATTTAATAGTATTGATATGTTGAAAATCATGAATCAAATTATGCAGACAAATAAATTTTTTTCTTGCCTCAAGTAAACAATTAATTAAATAACATTTGTAAAACTGTGTCCTTGAATATATGATTGTTAAAGTAGAAGTAAGATTTTCCTTAATTTAAGCAGTGATAATGATTTGACGGATGATTATATTTAACATGGAGAAAGCACATCGATCACTATCTTTAGCTTTATCTTGACTAAGTTGATTTGATTTTCTCTTTAGCGATATCTTGGAGGAGAAATTGTTAATGGTTGAAAATGAAGAAATGATTTTTGACTTAGGAGTTGGCAGATGAGGAATTTGAAAGAGTAAAATTTAGAGTTGTGAAGAGGGGAGAGGATAATGGTGGCCCATGAAGATTGAAAAGGGAGAAATATACAGATCCTTTGATCGATCGGAGTTATGTCAAGAGCCCCACATGGAAAACCATTGAGATATGAAGGTTCATCTTCAGACTTATTAGGGTTTGCTTCAAGCTTTTCATGCTAAAAGCGAAGATGGCAATTATTAGTCACTTGCGTTCGTCACATCAATATCTCTCGTGGACGGTTAGCTATCTAATCCTTTTTTTTTCCACCACTCACACCATTCAGGATTTCAATATGCGTCTCAATCACTTCACTTACCGTCTCTTTGTTTCTTCCTCACATATATTGATCTGAATATACAGATTCATATATTTCATGAGAGATGATAATAGAAAATACTAAGAGAAGAAAAATACTTTATCTCAGTTTTTTTTCTTTGGTTTAAATATTCTCTCAATTATCAACTAGGTTGCAAGCTCAAGAAAAAAAGGGGAAGAAGACCATCAAGAGTATAACCTTTAGAATTTCAAAATATAATTACCATTTTTTATTAATTTTAAACTTTTTGCTCTATTATTTATAAAAAATAGTTCCTTGCAAAATATTTGAAAAATATTGTTATTGACTTACTTGGTTTATAAAAGTTATTTTACATATATTATTATACTTATTCATTATTTTTACTATATTAAAATGATATCTAAATCTTTTAATTCTTAACCTAAAGCCTAAACTCTAAAACTTATATTTTTCAATAAAGTAGTATTTTCATAACAAATAATATATTGAATGAAACTTTGATGAAAATTAAAAATTAATATTTAAAATATAAAAAAGTATAAATGAAAATTTATTTATTTTAAATATATTTTAGAAATAAAACATGTACTATCACTGTATTATAAATTCTTTCATAAACATATAAAAATGTATAAGAAATATTAGTTTAATATAAAAAGTTATAACATATAAATTTAGTTTTATTAAATTGTTATTATATTTACATAGTATTTAATACAAACATGAATATAAATAAATAAGGAATGCGAGTGTAGTTTATAAGTAAATATAATAAATAAGGAATGAGCGTCCTTTGTTAGAAAATATAAATAAATAGGGAATATGAGTGTCGTTTATTAGTAAGACAAAGGGGGTAATACATATTTTAAAACTAAATAATGTGAATGTTTTTTATAATTAAATAATTGAATTTTTTGTTTTAAAAAACAATTTTTAATTTTCATAATCATTTTATTTAACTTTTAGTCAATATAGTATAATTTTGAATAAAAGATGAGCGACTTTATGTAGGGATAACAATAAAATGGGTGCAATTTTGACTATCTTATCCTTATTCTCAAAGTTAAAGTTCATCTTTATCTTTATTCTATCGGGAAACAAGTATTCTTGTAACCATGCTTATATTCGCTCACTTCCTGTTTCAAATATTAATTAAATATTTTTATAAAAAATAAGAGAGAGAGAGAGAGAGAGAGTTTGTTGGGTTTAGCACACTTGCTATCGCTGCTATGGATTAGAGTTGACAAGTCTCAGCGGGAGGGAGTGTGTGTTGAAGATCTTACATTGATTAGAAGTAAAGATATTTCACAATATATAAGTGAGTCTAAATCTTACCTTATGAACTTGTCTTATAAGATTGAGTCATGCTTAAAATTCACTTTCTAATATAATAGTAGAGTCATTTAGAGTTTATCATGATCAAAGTTAGTTAATCTTATCACATTACCTGTTCTCAACTATCTTTAACTTTATAAAAAAAAACAAGTTTGTTAAAACATAAGAGATATGAATATTTATTTCAAAGAGAAACATATGATTGTTATTTTCTTAAAAACTATTATGAAGATGAATATTTATTTTAAAACTAAAAGGATGTGACTGTAATTTATATGAAAAGAAGTAAGTGTCATTTTTTCTTAAAGTTATTTATGCTTTTAATCTAGAAAGCTCTATAGAGTTCTAATGCAAAATTAAAAAAGAAAATGTCTTAACAAACTAACAGTAGTAAATAAAATTATAACCACAATTAAATGACGAAGTGATAATAGCAAACAAGTTTTCCACTTTTAGTAACAAAGTATTCGGCCCTTGTAAATTGAATAGTTTACTAAATCTTAATTAGGCCCAGATAAAAAATAAAAGTTACAGATAAAAAAATCATATATAAAGTACACAAATAAAAATATAATTATATTGGTATTGAATATCCTAAATAAAAATCAAAATTGAAAGAATATTTTAAGAAGTATGAGGAGAAAAAACAAGTCCCATGAATTTAGTCTAAAAAAATTGTCATTTTATTATGCATTTGAATAATTTTTATTATTTAAAATAGAAGAAAATATTTTATTTATATTGGAGACAAGACATGGAGTTTTCCTTGTTTTGGCTCAAACCATTTGACTATTTATTAACATGCGCGAAAGATCACATGCAGGTGCTATACAGTAAAAGAATATTTTCCTTATATTTTCTTGACAGAAGATTGATTTATATCACCATCTTCTTTTATTTAAAAATTATACTCTTATGTGCTTATATATATATAAGTATTTTTTGTAATTTTTTAATCAGTTTTATGAATAAATTTGTTGATAGTAATGAACAATAATGAAAAAAAAAAATATTAAGATGGAAGTTTCTGGTTACTATATAGTATTAGATTTGAGATGAAATTTAAAATAATAAAATTTCATTATAAAATTAATTAATTAATTTTTAATTATAGAACTTGAGAGAAGCCTAAAGCCTGAATAATTTAGCACAAAGAGTTCTTATCACATTATTGAATGATTTGAAGTTTGAATCTTATATGTATTGTATTTTTGTTATTTATAAGATCCTAATTTTAATATGATTTGTATTGAATGTGATAACACTGTAAGAAAATCATTAAATAGAAACTAATTTTAGAGATAAAATATAATTAATTGTTATAGTGAATAAATTAGAAACCATTTTAGAGACTAAAAAAATATTGGTTTCTAAATTAGTTTTTATTATTGATAAATAGTTTCTAAATTTAGCTACCAAAGTTTTAACTACTAATTAATTAGATTCTAAATTTGGTAGAAAAAACTTAGTAACTAATTAGATAACGATTTAGAAACTATTTATTCATAAAAGAAACTAATTTAGAAACCAAAAGACTTTTTAGTCTCTAAAATGGTATATAATTTAGTCAATATAACAACTAATTATTTTTTATTTCTAAAATTAGTTTCTATTCAATGATTTTCTTATAATAGTGTAAAGTGTGATTCTAAATATGAAGCTATCTAATACTAAACATAATATTGTTCCACAAAATGATAGATAGTTTGAATCACACTAACTATAATGTGAAAATTGTACAACATTAGTCAACCTTAAACATATATAAAAGTATTGTCAAGACATCATTCGATGTATAAGTTAAGTTTCATGAATACATCCAAAGACATAAAGTTCTAATGATTTTAAGAGTCTTGTCCAAAATATTATCAAATGGGGCAGCATATAATTAATACGTGGAAGAAATCACACGAAATTCAAATCTACTTAACATGTTGAGCAAAGTGATTTGGTTTTTGGGAGTGATAATGTCATTCTTTTCATTATTTGTTGGTGATTTACGATTCTTTGTCTTAATGTTGCTTCATAGTTGTAATTCATATCTCATACTTCATACAATATCAATAATAGTTTGTATCTTAATTGGATAACTCGCAATAGGTGGGCTACTAGTGTAGGTGAAATTTGAGCATCTTGTATAAGGGTTGAAATATTCCTGAAGTGTTTCGTTTTATTTTATTTATTTATTATTAGACAAAAAAAATTGGGATAACTTGTTATAGGTTCCAGATCTGGGTATAATATTACTGTTTGGTTTTAGAAACTAAAGAGTCGAGCAAATATAAGATTTTTAGGTAAAAGAAACTAACTTTAACTTTCAATAGTATCCTAAAATAGAATATTTGAATTTGGAAGGGACATGGTCTCAAGTTTCAATTTCTCTTGTAGAGATGTTATTTGATGAAATTGTTGTTTGATTTTATGTTGTGGAAACATGTATAAATATTAAATTTCAATAGTTTGAAAGTTAAATATTGTTTTTGAAGTTGAAAAGGTTATTGAATGTTATGTAATTATATGATATGTATTATACGTGAATAATAATAATTATATATAATTGATATCATAGATTTACTAGAGTAGATGATTCTACATATGCTTGAGAATTCTAAAATATTATTTTAAGTTTTTGTAAATATTGCACTTATATAAGTCCTAATAGTGTATTAGGAATCTTTTGAAATATTTAAAATTTATATAAAAAATTATAAAACTTATATTATAATAATTAATTATATTTTTGTAGATTTTTTTAAAATATTCTAAATTTATATAAAATTTCTATTATAATAATTAGATGTATTTTTGACTTGTATTTCCTTCGTCTAAATTTAATTTTATGTACTGTCTCAATTTTTTTATCAGCAACCTGAATTCGTTGGTTAAGGATGCAGGGTATAAGGATATCTTACGAGTATTGTGCAGGTATTTTTTGTTATTTTCAGAAAGATTTAAAAATTTGATGGATTTTGATAAATTATAGAAGTTTTGTTTTGAAGCTTGAGTTTCAGCCAAATCATTTTGATTATACTAAAATGGTATTTACTTTTAATAATATTATGCTTAATGTATCTATGTTTTGGTCTTTTGAGACATTTTGTTTGAGGATTTGTTTTATGTATATATAAATGTATATATGCATTAAGGAGAAAGCAAGATAATTTATGAATGAAAGTGGGGGCTGGAAAGGCACGCCTATTGTCAGAAAATGGAAGGCGAAGGCATAATCTAGTTATAGCAGTGAAGCACACGAGACCTTGAAAACTGAGACTATTTTGTTTGTGTTTATATATACACACACCAACACCAACACCACCACCACCAATCACAAGGTTAATGCAATGCACAAGCCATGCCTTTGTGCCCTTCGCATAAGCGACCAAAGTGGACCATATCCCACACTCTCCTTCACACTAGACTACTCATCATGGCATAGCCCTCTCCCTCTCCCTCTCCAGGGACACCATGCATTCCACACCACTCTCTTCAATCAAGATTCACTTTCATCTCTATTTTCCCTTAAGAAAAAAAAATTAGGGTTAATAGAAAAGCTTGAATCTATGTTCTGTTTTTGTTTCAGTCAAAATCCTCTACTTAAGCACTCGTTTTAATTCAAGCTTCATCACACAAATTTGATATATATTTCCATTCACATCAAGTCCATACACTAACCTACACAAAACTCTTGTAAACTAACTCTACTCCTCTAAATCATACTCAAAACTTCACTCAAGAAATTATATACTTTTAACATGTAACATTTAAAAACAATCATCTATTAATAACAAAAAAAACTGAAATATCATTCTTGTGCCTATCATTGAATATATTGATTCAAAATAACCACAATCTAAACCAATTTGTCTCAAATGTAGTATTCTAATACAAAATTGATAGCACACCGCAAATTTCATTCATTTAAACTATACAATTCTCATCTCAATTAATATTAATCTCAAACTCATACATTTAAAATATGCTTAAACAACACACAATCTTGCACAAAACTCAAGATAATGTAAACTCATCACATTCACACTCATAACGTTTATACTAAGGTTCTTTAAGAAAACATAAATAAATCTTCTTACATGTAATTTTTTACTCAAAAGAAAGTCTCAACTTAAGAAAGTGACTTACTCAAAATCTATAGACCTTGAGCAAGATAACTAAATATAACCAAATTTCAATATAGGTTTAACCAAGTTGAGATAATCACTTTTCTCAATTAATCTTACAAAAAATTTATGAGAAATAAAAAAAATAGAGTATCTTCAAAATAAATAGAAATTTACTTTGTTTAAAATCTGATCAGTTAACAATGACTATTAAATCCTCAATTACTCAATGTATAATCAAATTTTGAAATAGATGAAATTTAGAGGAAATAAATTAAAAAAGGGTAGAGATAAATTTTTTAAAGAGATAGAAAGAAAGAAATGAAAAAATAAATAAAGAGGAAGGATTTATATATACAAATAATTATAATTTATAGATTTTAACTATGAAATATTTTAGAAAATACATTTTTTAACCCAACAAGAGGTAAAATATTTTAATATCATTTCAGAGTATATTTGACTTTTTTTTTTGTTATTTCGCTTTTAGAAAAGACATTTTTTAAAACCAACAATTGTGTTAATTTTTTTTCATGTATTAATTTAAAAATAATTATTATTGAATTTAAATAATAATTAACATATCAGGTTGACTATTATTTTAAATATATTTAGTATTTTTATATCTAACTTATATAATAAATAAGTTCCAATGTTAATTTGTAGCTAGAATAGATAAATTGTGTTGTTGTACTACTTTTTTCCATCTATAAATTTCAAAGTAATTTTTATTGTTGACTTTAAATAATCATTAACATTTTAGGTTGACTATTGCTGTAAATATATTTAGTATATTTTATACATAAAACGTAAAATAAAGAAGGACTAAAAAAACCAACAGGGGTAATTTTTTTTAAAATTGACCTTTAGAAATTTTAAAGAAAGATTTTGTCAAATGGTTGATGATAAAAAAAATTAAGTGTATCAATCCATGAACACTAAGAACAACAAAAATTCAAAATAATAAATAAAAGTAAGAAAAAAATATAATTATAATTTTTTATATTGATTTGACTCATCTCTAATGCGCATTCCATTAATCTAATCCAAATGATCTGATTTGAATTTTTTCATTAAAAATCTAGAAATATTTAATTACAAAAAAGACATATTTAATTAGACTAAGACAAAAACAACAACTCTTTAAATTTTTTAAAATAATAATATTACTAATAATAATAAGATTAATAATAATAATAATAATAAATTAATAATTATTATAATAATAATAAATGTTAATATTAATAAAATTAATAATAATAATAATAATATTATTATTATTATTATTATTATTATTATTATTACTATTAATATTAATAAAGTTAATGATAGTTATAATAATAAATGGAAATGATAAAAATGGTCCATAAAATCCCTATATTGTAGAGAGCACACGTAAGGATATTTTACATCAACATGCTACTAATAATATTATTTTAATATTATAATCTCAATAAAAAAAATGCTTACATAATTTAAAGTATATTAAAACAATAGAATTTTATATCAAGCTCTGTTTTATCATTAAATTATCGCATGCACTATAAAATAATCTAACATATTAAAACTACTCTACAAATAGTCTTGCATTAAAACGAAATAAAGGATACCATGTGCACAAATTGTAAATTCTTAAAGAGTTTAATTTTGTTTTTATTTCATGAAATTTAAAATCAATTTGACTTTGGTCTTCTAAATTTTAAAAAATATTTAATTCCTCAATTTTTTTTTTTAAATATTAAATTTGAAAAACTAAAATTAGTTTTTTAAAATGATTTTTAATACCTCAAATTTAATATTTAAAAATTAAAGGCATATTTTACTAAATTTGAGCTTTTACTAAATTTGAGTAATTAGAATAAACATTTTCTAATTTGAAAGAATGCAAAAGGATTATCCAAACAAACGTAATTAAATCATAAAAAAATGAAAAATAAATTAAAATAAAAAAATTATAAGTAAATTATTACAACATTGTATAATTTAACTAATACACTATTAATAAATTAAAAATTATTTAATAAATGTCTTAATTATGCCGTTCTAAACACTTTGAACGATAACCTACATTTTTCTGGATATATATATCCTATGTAATTTCATAAAGTTAAACTTGTAAAATATCTGTGTGGTTTTGTCAAGTTATTTTATTTTTCAATGTACATAAAATATTTCAAAACAAAAGGATTTAAATGTTTATTATCAATATGATCTAATTCTTTCATTTCTCTTTTTATCTTGTTAATTTAGCTATACTAAAAAAATTAAAAATTGTTTCAGACCAAAACTTATAAAATATTTTATATATTAAATATATTAAGACAACTTATTTTATATATAATAAATAAAATAATATGTTTAAAAATAATTTAGCACTATAAGAAATTCATTAAATAGCAACCAAATATTATAGACAAAAAATAATTAGTCACCATATTAACTAAATTAGATAAGGAGACTAAAAAATTAGTTGTATCTGAAGTGGTTTCTATTATTAATAAAAAAAATATAAAATGATTTCTAAATTGATATCTAAATTAACTATCATGATTTTAACTACTAATATTTTAAATTCTAAATTGGTCAAGTGATGTGTTGGTTGCACGAGTACCGCTAGAGCAGTAGTAAAAACTCTAGTACTTGTTGGAATTCCAACATGTATAAGTCACTTAACCGTTGAGAGTATGTACAAAGCCGAGTTATGCTTTCAGGGATTCACTAAGAGAAAAAATCTATTCCTAGTTGTGGGAAGTAAGACTACTCAAGTGATGATGAACACTAATGTTGATGCATGATTGATGTGATTAATTATATATGCTGAGATATATCATTAATTTGTAATTTGCATAATATATGTATGAGATGATAGTTACACTATGTATTTGAGATGCGACTAGAAATTTCAAAATCTTATGATAATGTATGAGCTTCTTCAACAAGGATGTTGTCAATAATATTTTTAACTTTTATCCAGTTAAAAATGCAATATATAGTATAACTAGTTGTGGTTTGTTATAATTTTTTTTATGTGTTTTGTATTATTTATAATGAAATTGGTATTTTAAATAAAATTATTTGATATTAACATGTATATCTATCGAACAACTGTGTAAGATAAAATGATGTTAGAGGTGGTAACAAAGCTATTAGAGCATTGAAAATCTCTCTATACATATTATAAGTTTACAAGTATTAGTACCAACTAGTATATATGTAATATTATGAGACATTACCTATAATAACTAAAAAATTAAAATTAAAACAATTAAGTTTCACTGTTGCTTTATTAGTAGCAAAGACAATAAAATTTTAAATTTATTTTTCTATTGATAGTGATTCATAAATCTAATACCACCTTGCCTATTCAATGCAGAAAATGGAGAGATAAAGTAAATTTTTTCTCATAAAAGCGTCACTGATTCCATTATCCTTATGTTACACATGCCGCGCCCATAATCATATGTCACATTCTTGAATTCTTTGAACGTTCGCTAAAAGAAAGTAGAATTGCATGAAACATTAACATGAAGAAAAGAATCTTATAAAGGCTTGTCTTATTTTCACACACTATTTAACGATGTTATGTTCTTGTCATTGTTGTCAAACATATAATTATCCCACTCGCGTTCATACCTATTAATTCAATAAATGTAATGTTATATTGTTTGAAAAAAAAGTCACAAACTTGGTAAATCTTACAAATAAAATTACAAACTTAGATCATTCATCTTTCCAAAATTCAAACTATACGATATTATTTTTATTGTGTTTTTTTTTCTTAATCTTATATACCAGTACTTCGTGTCTTTATATTTAAAATAAAATAAAAATAAAATAATGGTAGTTATATAATAAATAATGAATAAACTGTGATAGACATGGTTGGTTTGAAAAATATAAATAAAATTATAGAAGAGAAATAGAAAATTACAAGATAAAATAATATATACATACATATACACCAACGCAACTATTTCTTTATATATACTTATAAATAAATATTTTCTTTATTTATTCGACATACATTTATAATATATATATATATATATATATATATATTTGCTATTCTGGTATAGGAATAAAAATTTAATATATTGCATGCATTGATTGATATTCCTCTTAAAAAAGAAATAAAGATTTGAAGAATGTGAAATTTGAGTGTATTTAAGAATATGATATGATAGCATGAAGTAAAATAAATCTTATATACTTTTTTGTTCTTTAGTTCATAAAATTGTGACAGAGTCATGTATTTTTAAAGTAAATAATACTTTAAATATGTTCATCGACTTTGATAATATTATTTTAACTTGAGTTCCTTCCTTTTAGTATTTTGCTAGGGTTTATATTGCTGGACTCCCTAAATATTTTTGAAAGAACAAACCTTAAAAAATATTAAAATTTAAATATAATTATATAGTATATATATTGGTCTAAAGAAAAAGAAAAGTTAATTGTTATTGTGTGGAAAAATTAGATTTATGAAGAAATTGGCGTTTGGTTTTTTCAATAATGAGATTAATCCGAGTTAGAAATTATGATAGGAAAAGAAAATGTTATAAAAGTCCTCAGCCAAAAAAATGTTTGACGTCTTTTCGTTCTTCTTGTTTAATTTTTTAAATAGAAGGTGCCCCAATTCTCCCTCCTCGCAGTCTCTCCACTGTATCTCCATTTCACTGAACACAAAAGAGTGAGAGTCAGAGCAGAGAGAGAGAGAGAGGTTCCCAAAGGCCATTCTGTGTAATGCAAATGCAACAATAAAACCATTTTCCCTTACCTTCCCGACAAAACACAGTAATCGTATTAGTATAGAAGCATTAAGTGCGCATAAACCCATTTTTCCAATTTCGCATTTGGCTATGCGATTTCTGAATATCCCACACCCACGCTCTTTCTGTTTCTTTCGCTTTTTTTTTCCCCTATTTTAATTAATATTTCACTTCATCTTCTGTCTCTTATGAGGCTTTCCATACTGCAACCCCAGCCGCAGCGCTGCCACTACCCTATAAGGCGGTGGCCCCGCATGGACTCCTCCTTCCACCGCCGCA
Source organism: Phaseolus vulgaris (assembly GCF_051622355.1). NCBI lineage: Eukaryota > Viridiplantae > Streptophyta > Magnoliopsida > Fabales > Fabaceae > Phaseolus > Phaseolus vulgaris. The sequence goes on from NC_143504.1 coordinate 2,579,336, forward strand.
AGGACAAGGTCGTCGTCATCATGGGCGCCACCGGCTCCGGCAAGTCCCGTCTCTCCATCGACCTCGCCACCCTCTTCCCCGTCTCCGAAATCATCAACTCCGACAAAATGCAAGTCTACCGCGGACTCGACATAACCACCAACAAGATCCCCCACGCCCAGCGCCGCGCCGTCCCCCACCACCTCCTCGGCGACGTCGACCCCTCCCTCCCGGAGTTCTCCCCCGCCGACTTCCGCCGCCGCGCCGGCCACCTCATCGAGGACATCAACCGCCGGGACAGCCTCCCCATCGTCGTCGGCGGCTCCAACTCCTTCGTCCACGCGCTTCTCGTCCAGGATTTCCAGCCTGACTCCAACGTCTTCCGCCAGGGCGAGGAGCTTATATCCTCGGAGTTGAGGTACAGGTGTTGCTTCCTCTGGGTGGACATAGCTTTCCCTGTGCTATCACAATACCTGTGCGACCGAGTCGACGACATGCTCGAATCGGGGATGGTGGACGAGTTGGCTCAGTTCTTCGACCCCGAGGCTTCTCGTGAAAGCGAGTCCGGTATCAGAAAAGCCATTGGGGTTCCGGAGTTCGACCGCTATTTTAATAAGTACCCACCCTGGGCCGGCCCCGCGGGCCCGGGCCAGGATCCTCTGCGGGAGCGCGCGTACGAGGAAGCGGTGCGGGCGATCAAGGAGAACACGTGTGAGTTGGCGGAGCGTCAGATGGAGAAAATCGAACGGTTGAAGCGCGCCGGGTGGGACCTACGGAGGATCGACGCTACGGAAGCGTTTCGTATGGTGCTGACGTCAGGGTCCAACCATGGGTCCGATGTATGGGAGAGACAGGTGTTGGAACCAAGCGTGAAGATTGTGAAACGCTTCTTGATGGAGTAGGTCTTCCAGCTAAATCCAGCTACTACTCCTACTCTTTTTTTTTTTTTTTTCTTATTTCATTTTTTTTTCTATCTGTTTATTTAACCCTAAAAAAAAGGTGGAGGAAAGATTGGGGGAACGGAAAATGTACAAAACAGAATAGAAAGGAATGGAAGTTGAAGTTGCGAATTGAATTGTGGCGTGGGAGGTTGGTTGGTTGTTGAGGTTTGGTTTGGCACGTGCGAGCGATTCCAGAATGAGAATTTTTGTGGAGGGTGTAAAAAGAAAAAGAGTATAGAAGGTTATTGTTATGATTTAAAAGTGGAAGCGGAAATTGTGAATGGCGTTTGAGGAAGAAGAGTGATGAGGAAAATCACGTAAGGAAGTAGAATTTTCATGTTTATATTTATAAGGATAGATGATGGGATGGGAAGAATAGAAAGAGTGTGGAGGGATTTAGTCTGGAAAATGGAAGGACACCAAATTGTTTCCATCTTCAATTAACTAAAAGACAACCATTCACTTTTTGTATTCTTTTTGTGTTTTGGTTATGAAGAGGATTGTGAATCAAATTCCTTCTGCTTGCTTCGCATCAACATTTGTCATTTTGTTCAATCATCTTAATTCTTCTATTCATTCTGTCTCCAGTCAGAAGGCATTTATGTCACCCAAAAATGCCTTCCATATCTACATTCCCTCACTCACCAAATCTATACATCAACACATTCTCAATTCTCAATTCTCAATTCTCTTTCCTTCCAATTTATAACCTCAACACTACACAATACCACTGCACCATTCGCAATGCTTACACTTACTTATATTTTATGTGCTCACCCATTCACTGATATTATTCTAATTAATATCGTCATCCTAATTATGTTAAAAATAGTTCAAAATTTACGATTTTAGTTGCTTTTATTTGTAAATTTTCAATATATGTAAAAGTTCCGTCTTGAACTCTTTTGTTTTGACTTCCATACCTTTTTCTAATAGCGGAGGAATAATCTTCCGTATTTATTATAAGCATTCAGAATCTAAGTAAACTAATCTTGTATACTCTTTCAAACAAAGATCTAGACTATTTTTCTAATATTTCTTCTTAACACGAAATCTATTTTTTTTTTTAAATAAGACCAGTCAAGATTGGTTTAAAGTTCAATGATTCGCCTAAAGTCCAATCAATGTTAATAAAAATTATTTTAATGATGAAATAATATATACGAAAATGTAATGTACTAGTTTTATAATGCTAAAAAGTAAAATAAAACATAAATTATTAAAAATAAAATATGTTATCATGCGTAAATTAAAATTTTAATCATATTTACTAACAATAATAAGTTTAGTGTAGAATAAAAAGAAAATAATAAATATTTTAGACTATTTTTAAATTTTAAATAAATTAATGTTTTATTAAATATCTTTAATTAAAACTAGTTTTCCTCGATTATACCGGTTTTCTATTATCGAATTTTAGTTATTTTTTTGAACTGATTATTACTTAACGGATTTAGTCACTTGATAGACTTGTCTGATCTCGAGAGAAATTATGAAGTTAACTAAAAATAATATGTTAAAATATTTGAGATATTTATGCCCCTTAATATCGACATTGACTGTATATAATAAAATATTTGAAATCTCACATTAGATAATATGAATTCATAATTTACACTTAGATATTAATTTCATCTTATGATTTTGTAGAATAATTTATATTTAAACTTAATTCATGATAACATAAACTACACTAAAGATGTTTCAATCATAGTTTTTTTATATACGATAAAAATAAGCAACAAATTTAATTCATCTTGTTTGTTACACCGAAGAAACATGGGGTGTGTTATAGAACTGTGATCCGTGGAGTTGTGGGCATTAGGAATATAGAAAGAGAATCGCGTCACCTGAAACATGGTTCACTACTTGCACTACAATGGTAAAATATATCCATTTTATAAACAACAAAGAAAAGAATATCTCTAAAATCTCGAAACATTATCGTTTAAAACCAAATAAAATTATATTTTTTTAATAGAAAATGTTTACTATACTATGTATAAAGTTACAGGAGTGTAAGTTAGAATCATAAATTCATTCTCTTATAATTTTAGATTGAAAATATTATCATTTATATGAATTTTGCCTTAAGTCTGTTATGTTAACATGCTACTTATCAACATTTACAATACTCAAATTTAATATAAGGCCATAAAACTAGAAACAGACGTAAAGTTAAAATAACTTACAAAGAAACTTGATATGCGAAGACATGTAACTTGCTATTCGTATAAATGGCATCTTGATACTCATGAAGCATACATATTCCATCATTATATTTATATAAGCATTGTATGGATATCTATTTCTCTTCTTTGACCATCATATTTAGAGTACGTTTGGGAAGCATTTTTCCTTCCGATTGAGTGCAACAATACAAGACTCTCTTTTTGTTCTCTTGGAAAATGTAAAAATCCAAATAAAGTCTTAATCATTAGAGTAAGTGTGAAAGAGAATTATTGAAGAGGAGAAGTTTGAATGGCAGTGTTTGGTAGCAATGGCAATGAATTAGGTGATATTAGTTGGAGGGGGGATGAGGAAAAGTGGAATGCTAATTACAGTTTGATGAAAGATAAAAGTTGAAGCATTAAATGGCGATATGTAAGGAAATGCATTAATCTTATGTGATGTACTGGATGATGAGAAAGAAATTTAATTCAAAGTAAAGTATGAGTCATTCATTACCTGATGTTCTACCATTCAAAGTACGTGATGAGTTTAACATTGGTTGCATAAAAAATGAGTTCTGAATATATCGTTATTTGAAATTTTCTGTGATACTGTCATTGAAATTGTTTTCCTTCATAGGTAGGAAGAAACAGGCTAGGCATAGGTAGTGTTATTGAGTGCAATGGAGTTGTCACATGGTTAATTTTAGGTGGTAAGGGCCAAATTCTTAGGCTGAGCAGTTGAGAATTTTCTGAAAACAGGTGTAGGGAATTAAATTGTGCAGAATGTACAAGTTGAAGAATGAGACAATTGGTGGTATGATCTTCTCCTTGACCACGCCCCACCCCCAAGAACTTCAAACTTCATGTACTTTCCCAGTGTGGGGGGCCAATTTCTATGCTCTTTGGGTCCTCCTCCTAAATCAATATTTGTCTGTCTCAATGTCTAAGGCCCCCCCTGCATGTTAAGGAGAAAATGTTCCTTTCTCTTAGGTTTTCACTTCCATTTTTGAGGAATACTATACCAAGATAGGATGGACCCCCCGACCATTCACTACTTTTGCTCATCCATCTCTTTCTTATTTTACCAATCATAAATTTCTCTCACCAAACAGTCAAATGCATTTAAGGAAACCAACACAACAAAGTTTGATAAGCCTAAACAACGTAAATCATTTAAGAAAGTTATTCTAAACATATATAGTGTGACCAAATTCATATGCCATGTCAAAAAGCACAAGGATGGTCACTTCTGTGTAAGTACCATTGTTTAATTTTCTTCAATCATGATTGTTTTGTGTTAGCAGACAACAACACTTTGGAATTCGGTAAAATTATGACTCAGCAAATTTTTCAATGCTCATACGCTGTTCAAATAATATAACATTATTTTAAGATAAAACAAGTACAACTCAGAAACCCCAAAGTTTCAAGTGCCAACTTAGAAACCATGAATTTTAAAGAGCAACAAGCAGATTCATATTCCAGAGTCGTCACTAGTTGCTATTACTAAACACAAAGTTGCCTAGAGCATGCATGTTTCTCTTGTTCTTCGGTCCAACTAGCTAGTGTGGCTGTAGTTCATGATTACATGTTGTTTTTAGTGTTAAGAATAGCTCCTAGGCTGCATAATTGTTTAACAAGTCCTAGAAGAGCACAAATTGAGCTGACATGGATCACAGGTGGAACCACACACATAAAGTAGCGTAGTTAGCTGTATAAGAGGGATAGTTAACATAAGTGGGATGATGACAAAGCAAAAGCTTTTATGTTGTGCACCAAAATAGGTTTAATATATTGCTGCCAGATTAATGGTTTATCAGGTTATACTACAGCTTGTAATCTCAGATCGAACAAAATAATAGAAATCTCCAAATTGACTGTGCATGTGCAACGCGCACGAAGAAGCATGGAAACACAACACACTAGTTCCCTTCGGAACCAAGGTTAAGGAAAATAATGGCATGTAGCTGACACTCTTAATCAATGAAACAAAAAGGACAGATAGGAAAATTATTAAATGTGCAAAACAATTTTGGCATTATATAAACTATAACCACATTTTCTTCCAGTGAGAACTGCGTAGATTACAAGTGTGTCTTTGTCCTTTTATTTATTTTTTATTATTATTATCGACCATAACAATTGAGAATTTGATCTAGTTCCCTCCAAAATCTTAAATAAATCATTTCAACTATAATCAAAATTGTATTTGACGTCTCGGTGAACTTGAACTAGCATTTGACCTTGGTTAATGGCATTTCAGGGAATTGAAGAATAAGTAAAGTAATAGTCATATTCTGTAAGCTATACTTTCTTCTAGTTTTGTGGAACAATAAAACAGACACATATATATACGTACTAAAAATGCTTCGGATCAGTGTGAGTGGTTAAGATTTTCCTGTGACATGTGAGAATGTTTTATAAATTTGTAAAATGATTAACGACCGGCCACTACTTTGTCCAATAGATTATTTTAAGGAGAAAAAAATATTACTTTTGTTCCTATCTCCTGAAGCAAACATGTTCAGAATAAGCCTTTCCGTTATTCATCAGTTTAATTTTATTATGCAACTAATTATAAACTAGTATTTGGTTGCAAATTGGTAGAAATCTACAAGAAATGTAGCGCAAGTTGAAGTATTTTACAGATCACTCCATTACCATGCAGCAGGAATGTTGCAGTCGCTGAATGGCTGGCGATATACTGGGATGAGCTACCACTTAGCTGGTCTCTATATTCATGCATTTTAATTTTAGTGAACACTTGTTGAAGATAACACTTCCAATTTTTTTTCAACCCTTGTGTAAATAACCAAATGCATGGATCATAATGTATAATTTGTTCCACAAAATAAATCAATTAAGTATACTTCACATAGATAGAACAAATAACACCTTCCCCTCAAGTCATGTCATATCATATGTTCAAAAGAATTTGCTTCTATGCCATATCGTATCGAATATGATAATCTGTTCATAATCTAGTAAAGAAAGGAGTGTTCGTAGACTTGCATTAGTTACAGATTCGACTTGATCCAAATACATATATTTCATGCAGTTCAAAATCAGAATTAGACAGACAAAATCAAAATCATAACTTTTGGGGTTAAACAACGGATTTTTGTTTTTTAAACTCTTTAACTCACTAACTTGATCCATTAAGATGATGTTTTCTTTCAAATTATAGGGTTTCTTTGGAAAATGTAAAACAATTACATAGGTTTTGAATTAGTTAACCCAACTCAATGTAGTTACATAAAGGGTGATTATTTTGATAAGATTGAGTAACCCGAATGAAGGTATGAGAAAGGTAAAATGTTGTGATAGAAAAATTTACACTGAGAAGGAAATAAGTGAAAAGAGAATTAGGTAATGGCATTTAAATTGAAGAGGGGTGTTGAGTAAAGTTGGAATGATTGATTACAAGGAGAAAAGTGAAGTATTTGATGGGCAGTAGTCGTCCAAGTAGAAGAAATAATGTGGGTGTCAGTTATGGTTGGAAGTGGACATGCTGGTTTTAATGAAGCTGTCTTTCTAAGAATGTTAGTTCAAGAATTAAGTAAGGATAAAGAAACAATAAATCAATGACAAAAAGGGGAATGATAAAAAGTGGATGGAGATCCAAGAGGAAGGAAAAGAAGGGGTGAAAAGAGTGAAAGACAAAAAATTGAAGAACAGAGAGATAGTGGGTGGAAGTGTCTTTGGGGCATATGAAGAAACAAATTTTGGAAGATGAATAAAATATGGATTGAGTGGGGGGAACACATGATGGCTCTATAGCAGAACCAACACAACACAACACAACACCTTTGTGCTGGTATGAGGACTCGAGAGACAGTGCGCGTGCGGTTTTTTTTTGCGCATGATCCTATAAGTCTGCCTAAACCTTCTATTATTTTATTACAAAACTCATACAGCATGGGTCTGGAACATCACTACACCACATTACTGCTGGGTCAAGCTTCATGGAATGCCGTGTCTCGACATTTTGCGAATGATCCAATAATGGTCCGATAGATGATTTGATAAATCTAACAAATTTTCATTAAGATAAAAAAAAAATGGTTCTGATATCATATTAAGAAATATGTTTTAAGTCTAACTCAATTTCATAAAATCAGCTCAATAAAGTGAAGTTTAGATCCACTTATATACAATAAATAGTAACTCTAACACTCTTCCATCTCACTCACCGACTACAATTTATATATATAAATATCTTAAACCCCACCAACCCCTTCTTTCTCTTTCTTCCTTAAAAATAAAACCTGTTTTACCATTTCAACTTTAACCTTTCGGGGTTACTCGGGTAACTAACTCCATTACCTTTCATTAACTTCCTTTTATTAATCAAAGTGCACAAGTTATTCCACTATCTTTCACACTGGTCGGCTACTACTTCTGTAACTTAAAATTAATCTCAACTTCTTGTACGGATATTATCCACTACATTCATTCTCTCGATCACAAATATTTGAAACTAACGACAATCACAATATAACACAATCATAATTAAACGTATTTTAGAAAGCATTTGAGATATATTTATTGAGATACTGTCATGTAAATGGACTTTAAGAGTCATTGATGAAACGTATTCAACCATTTTTGTGATATTTGATTCAGATGTCAATACACTATTTCAAAAATCACTTATAAATGTTTGAAATACATTACAAAGTTGCTAGATTTGAATTTTATTTATGTTTAATATATAATCTATATATACTTATATTATAATAATATCTTTATAAAGCTATGTCTATTATCTACTAGGAAGTGTACCCTTTTTTTAGGAAATTGCAAAGTTGATGGACAAGTCTTTTCTCTTTAGAGTTGAGTTGTCAAGAGAATTTGTATATAAGTAGTAATTTCATAACCTTAGCTTTATTAGGACACATCCAAATTTCATAGTTATAGCATAAGTTAATGGTATTGGATTGTTGAATGTTTTGTTTAGATTATTCATTCTGAAAATGGTCAAATATACTAGACAAAGCATGAATTAAAGTTTCATGATTTATCAATTGTGGTTGCATATGTATATAGTGTTTATGAAGTATGACACTTTAAGATAAACATGAAATCAATATATGTATTCATCCATTATGTCGGTTTATTTTGGGGTGAAATTAATTGACTAATTAAGTTTTCTAGTGAATGTGAAAACTCTTAGTAAATAGAGATAAAAACGACCTTATTTGAAGATGATGAAGAAAAATACTAGAATTGAAACATATAAAAGGTAGTAACTTTGCTTAATGGATGTTTTATTTTATTTTGTTTTCAAGATTTGAATAACATAGTAAATGCATTTTCCTTTTGTATTGCAATATTCAATATTAGTTATATCACTACAAGAAAATCATGAAATAAAAACCAATTTTTAGAAACCAAAATAATTAGTTGCAATAGTAACTAAATTAGATAACATTTTAGAAATTAAAAGAAAAATTGGTTTCTAAAATTAGATACCAATTTAAAAACTATTTAACAATAATAAAAACCAATTTTTCTTTTAGTTTCTGAAATGTTCTCTAATTTAGTTACTATTGCAATTAATTATTTTGGTCTCTAAAAATTGATTTTTATTTCATGATTTTCTTGTAGTGTATGTAGTTATGATATTTATGTTTTCCTCATTAATTGGTCTACAATAAACAACTTTTGCAAGCAAGCAAAGTATTTTGAAATTAAATATTCCGATCAAAATTACACTAGGCTACCTAACTTTGTTTTTCTTTGGTTTCGAATATTACAGTATTATTTAGAATTATTATGTTAAATTGATTATTTTCTTAATTTATGTTTTAAATATAAGGTATTTATTATTTACTTATTACTTATTTTGGTGCTAGTCTTATATTTTGGTTTTTAAATATTCAATATATCAATATCAATTTTTAAATATTTAATATTTGTGTTTTTTAACACTTTAACTCTGTAGGTATTTCATAAATAAATGAACAAATAGTAATTTTAAAAACAATATCATATTCTACTACTTCTTACCGGAAGAAGAGAATTGTGAAGGTAGTAATTTAGAATATAAATATTAAGTAGTTAAAATCTTGTTAGTTAATTTAAATATTAATTTATAAATTAATTTATAAATTTTTATTAATATAAAATTATTTTAGATATTAATATTTAATTGTTTTTAAAATAATATTTAATTTAATTAATATAATAATTAATTATTTTTTATTTTAAAATTCAATTACTATTTATTTATTGATTTTAGTGACTCTAGATGCGCCATTGATAGATAGTTGTATTTTTTCTCAGTTTAAATGACTTAGTTTAAATAATCTACGGTTTTTTAAATTTTATGAATCAACTTGTAATTTTGAGAAGACCGAATTACGACTCAAAGGGACCCAGTTAAATTATTTTATTCGAACTACTTATTATTACTATTTGTATAAGATTTATTTTCATATAATTTACTATTTATATCTATATTATTTATTGGAGGCCCAATGTCAAATATCACAGGTCGAAATGCAATTGTATTTTTTTTCACTCAATGTTATATTCATTGAAGGATGGAAGTATAATAATATTCAAAAGGCTCACTTTAAATAAATCAGTTTAGCTATTACTTTTCTTAATTATAATATAAGTAAGTTTTGTTACGAAAATTATCACTACTCCATTGAATAATACGGTAAGATAACTTTTTAATATATATTTTTTATTTTAGATACTTATTATAAATGGATTATGTCTTTCTAAAATTGGCATACATTTTTTTTTTCAGTTTTTTAAATTGCACTGTACTGGGGGGAAAGAAATGGTGTCTCATAAGTCTCAGTTAGAGGCACACCAAATAGTATAAATAAATATGATTTGCAAATAACTGAAATCGAATTAGGAATAATTAATCAATTCAGTTTGATCCAATTAATTTGTCTGTCATTGGTAATTAGTTTTAGTTTTCGTCTTCATGTTGTCAACCACATTGCCAAATATCTAAGCATTTTTAATTTTTATCTAATTATTGGTTTGTTGAAAAGCCAAAACGTTTATTATAATAAGGGCATCCCTATTTAAATACTACATGGATTTACATTCAAGAAACAAAACTAAAATAGTTTACCCACTTTAATTTTTTGATTTATTAAAAAATTATTTGTAAATGTCTAAAATTGCCCTATTCTATTTAGGAGGTAACTATTTATTAGATTAACAACACAAAATATTTAATTCTCTTCATTCTTATGCCACTGAAAGACAAATCAATATAAAGTTAAATTTATAAACTACAAGAATGAAAAAATTGAACTTATCCCTACTTTTATTGGATTAAAGTTAATCCTCATGAAACTTACGTTACAAATTTAAGTTACGAGAAATTAAAATATTTTTTATTTTAAAATATAATTTGGATTCATTATTTATTATTTTGGATAGTTAAAAGTATTTACTAAAGTGTAGATTAAATTATCTTTGATTTGTATTTTTAAAAGCATTAGTTTTTTAACCTTGAAGTTTACTTAACAAGGACCTTGAACAAAAAAAAAAATGCTGTGGCGAGCCAACCCAAAGAATTTCAAACATGGGTTAGAACCACAGCCCAATAAGTATCGTGATAGAATTATGTATTATTTTTCGTTAAAACTTATTCATGATTGTGAACCGAATCAACTCCAAAACATTTCATTTCTTTAGCCAAAAATTAGTTTCAACCCTTCAATCATTCAAATTTCATAGAATAAAATATAATTAGAATAATATATAATTAAAAAATACGAAAAAATTATGTTTATAATTTTTTTTCTTTAGTATAATACATGAGAAGAACTTGAGTATTAGGGTTGATCTCGGTATTGATTAAAAATTACTAATTGAAATGCATTTGTCAATTGATTGTGTTTTATTGAATTTGCCTACATAAAAGATAACAAGACAAATTACATTCTTTATTCTATAAATCTTTGAGATATGTTACGATATCGATTTTGTATTAATTAGAAAGATTTTCATTTAATTTAATAAATTATGAACTTCTCTTTTAATTTACTACTTGTATTTTTTTTTTGTGTGTGAAAAAATATTGTAGTTAGTATATAATTGAGACTATAAATATTTTTTAGAGAAAATAATTTTTGACAGTAATTAATCAATTCAAATTTTAAAAGACTGAAAAATAATAATGTTCTTACAATTTATAATTATTGTAGATTTATACTAATTACATAAAAAAATTCTTCGTACAAATGTTAAATGTAAATCAATCTTATATATTAGAAGAACCATTTATTATTCTGATATATGATATGACATTGTTAGTGTAAATTTACTATTAATGTGGCCTTTTTATAATGTAGATATTGCAAATGTTTAGTTTTTAAAAAAGATTATGCATATAATTTTCAATATTATGTAATGCATGATTCAATTATTAATCTAATTCATAGTTTTTGAAAATGATTAAATAAAATAATTATTTCAGACTTTTTCTTAAAAAAAAAAACAACCCTTACACATGCATTGTTGAATACGACGGAATTGATTTTTAAAATATTTATTTAACATTATATTAGTCTCAACTAATATATAGAACAAATTAGTTAAGAAGGGTGGAACAACAACTTGCAACAAAAATAACACCAATTTGAAGCCAAGAGTCAATGCTACCAAACACATTATTTTATCATCCTCAATTTCAAATCACCACCTTCTTCCCCATTTAATCTCTTTCTCCCCCCACAACTAATTTTAGATCAAATTTCTCAAGAAAAAAAAATCTTAATTAAAAGCTTTGAATGGTTATTTTTTAAAATGTAAAAAAATATTTTCCTTAAACAGTAATTTAAAAATGATACCATAGTATTTTTTCTTTTTGCAAAACTTATAGAAAGAGAGCTTTAGTTAAAAATATTATTAATACAAACAAAGAACGGCTTTTGTCATTTATTGACGCTGACAATACTTTTTAATTTGTTTTATAATAATGTCCAAATGGATGAAATATGATAAGAATATAGAAAGTCAATTAGTTTGACTTTGATGATACTGATCTCAATACATCTCATAATGAAAAATCTCGGTAATTTCGTTATCTTTTATTGAAGAATATTTTATTTTTAAATATAAGTAAATTTTAATTACTTTATTTAATTTAAAAATATTTTTTAAAACACACTAAATTTAATTAATTTCTGACTTTTACTTCATTTATTCAAAATCTCAAAACTTCAAGTGTATCATTGAGCCATTCTAAACTTAATTTATTATTGTTAGGAAAAATAAGGTTCCAACTATATCTCAAAGTTGCGATTTTGGAGGAAAAAGAGGATGTGGACAAAATTTTCCTTTTTAAATCAAGAGTGTTATACAAGTTTATAAATATAGTAAAATATTAAGTTTATGCTAATCCAATTATAAACTATCATGTATTGACAAGTTTATTCATTTTTATAATAATTATTATAAAATGAACTAACTCACAAAACTGTTTTATATCATTTTTAGTACATAACTATTACACTCTTTTAAACAAGTAAATTAAGGAATATTCACTGTCATTTCCTTGTTCCTTATAAACCTCAAATTGGAAAACACACGCTATCCATTGTCAACGAAGAACAGGGACACAAACCTTGGCTTCCAAACTATGGTGCATCATTCAAACCTTATTTTAATCATTTTAAAAATGGGATACGTTGTTTTTCTAAAATTCAAACTGAAGTTAGAGTATATCCATAGCTGAGAGCAGAGATGAAAGAAGGATAGAAAAGTAACAAAGAACTTAGAGTAAAGTAATAAGGAAAAGCAAATTAATTATATATATGAAGAGAAATTTAAATTTTATCTCAATCTTATAAGGCGAGGTTTGCACTTATATACCTACTTGCAGATGAGTTTATAAACACAATAAACCCTGATTTTTTTTATCAGAAAAAAACATATACAAGAAAATAAAATGGTACTTGGATATCCCAATCCATCTACACATAGCCAATTGTACATAAATAAAATTACAAGAATGTCCATCCAAAATCATCATCAACCTACAAACTACTTCCTCATATTTCACTCGTGTAACAATAAACATATATAACATAAATAAAGTCACCTAAAATTAGAAGATTAGATCCCTAACATGAAAAGACTCGGCGGAGAAAAATCTTACTATGATAGATTCTAGATGATTCTGAAAACATATATATTAAAAAATGGAATTTTTTTTGATCGGCAATAAAAAATAAATAAATGTGAACCACTTCAGGAGTGGTTCAACCCTTATACAAACATAAAATACCTAAGATACTCCATCTCAACACTCACACCGCCAGACGCCTTGAATTACTAAACAATCATAACTCAACCCAAACAATCTGAACTAAAAAAAATTCAAGAAACCATCGTCATAAAAATATTTTATAACTAAAATGAAATTTACATTTATTTATAAGCTATTAAATATTTTTATCATGTCCAACAATATATTAAATTTAAAAAGTTAAATTTGATCGAACATGGATTTAGTGGCAGAAGAAAAATGAGATTGAATTGAAGAAGGTGAAAAGTTGTGGTTGTGCGTCACATTTGCCTGCGGGCGGCTACAGAGGCTGTACAACGTAGGAGCCTAACGTATTACAATGTACAAACAAAATCGGCAACCAACCCATTAGAATAGTAATAATCCTCCCTCCAACATTATTTTATTTTGGTTCAATTCAATAACTTTTCTGGGTTATACACGCATTCTTGGTCAGTTTAATTTTTTTTTATCATGCTACTAGTCATTTCAATAATCAAGTAAAACAAACTCTTAGCTAAACAATTACGATTCAAGCACACCAGCAGTCAAATCAAAAACACACAACTCATTATCTATTACATAAAAGATTATCTTTATACATTTCCTATTCACAAATATGAACTGTAGCTAAAGTGTCAACGGTCGTAGTTGTAGGCTATTCAGATTTCTCCATCTCAATCTCAAATTCTGTGTCTTTATATATCAACCCACCTTTCTATTCTTTCGCTATAAACCAATTTCGTACTTTTCCATTTTTCACCAAACATTTCCACACATTGGTTTCTTGAGTTGAAGCTGAACTAAGATGAGACCTGATGCAAAGTTGTGTGGCTTTCATGAGCACCCAAAGAAGGTGATCAATGGTTATCGTCCTTCTCCTTTGGTGATCAACAAAGACTCCCACATGATACGAAAGCCTTCAACATGTGTTGATGCACAAACCAAACTCCAGAGGCCACAGAGGATTACTCCCATCATCATTTACACTGAATCACCCAAGGTTATCCATACCAAGGCTAAAGATTTCATGGCTCTTGTTCAAAGACTCACGGGTAGGTCAAGCACCAGTGACAACGTCTCCACTGCTTCACTGCCTCAAGACACCTCTGAGAATCTTGGATCATCTTTGTCTGACGGTTCCAACAACAATAGTAATGAAACAAGTTCAGCTCTCAGGAGGGGTGGTGAGAATTTGTTCCAGAGTGGTGCAATTGTTCCATGTAGCCCTTCTCATCTGGATTTTGCTGATATGCCACTTTTCACTCCAAATCCTTCTGATCTCTTTTGCTCATCTCGATCATCAGTGTTTAAATATTCTGATTCCCCATATGGGGTTTTGGGAAGTTTGATATCCCCTTCCGCTTTGGAATTCATGAAAGAACTGTCTGAATACTGATACCAATTCCTTTGGGTGCACGTTTTGTTCATATTTGCTCGAGGGTTCAGCTTGGTCCGTTAAATAATAGTTCAGTTTCTATGCTGAAATAGGTTGGTCCCTTTAGCCTATTTTGTTTCTTCTGTAAATTTTGTTGTATTAGTGTCACGCAGCTGAACAACTATGACACTGGCTACCATCAAATTGTGAATCATAGGGAGATTTAATTCAATTTATTCTTTCTGAACATGAGAAGAATATGTTCATCAGTTTGGTTTTTTTTTGTAATTTCATTACCTGTTGTATTCTCTTTTCATGCTCCTCTTTCGTTGCATAAAAACTGCGAATCGATCTGTAATCTTGTTTCTTCTTTGCATTAGATACGCAAGCAAGCGTTTATTTCCTAATTCCCATTTCATCAGTTGTGTATATAATTATTGGATCTGTTTCAGACACACATTTGGTCAGTCAATACAAAGACAATTCTACAAGGTTCTCGGATCACTGTCTGGTTTGGTATTTTTGTCAACATACTACTTGAGTTGTTTTGTTTAAATTTTGCTAGATTTGTAACTTCAAAAGCAAAGTCAACTCCTTGGTTATCATATCATTTTCTTTCCTACGACTTCAATTTTTTTAATGATGTTTTACTAATATTTAACATTTGCATACAGTTGTAACTGATAATAGCTCCACCCACCTCCATAGTATCTGTTCTCCTTCTTCTCCTTACAGATCAGTTAATTAATAACAAAAGGAGTGGTTTGAAAACATGGTAATAATCTATAAATGATAATATAGCAAGACAGCTAGTAATTAATATGAAAATATCTGTTACTTAAATGGTTTATTCTGATAGCTAACAATGACTAGGCTTTGAAATTAGCATCAATGTGTAGTATGATTATGATAACACATTTAGGAAAAATTGATTGGACCATTTGCCATTTATATTTAATATTATTGTTGAAGGAGACAAAAGATAATTGCTATAGACATTTGATGCTAAATCTTAGAGGCTGGTCCAGATGGAACTTTTTAATTGAATAAATTTGCAGAGCTGAAGTCTACGTTTGACTAGAAGCATAACCTTAATTGGTGTTGAAATGAATGATAGAATTTCAAGCAAAATATATATTATAACAGCTTAGCAATGGCGGATACGAGAGAACACAAAATATTGACTTTGGCAGTACATGTACACACAGGAACATTTTTTTATGGAGAGGCATTGCCTTTAACACCAAATCAACACAAAAAAATGAAAGTCTGTTGCAAAAATTATGGGTAGTAATTGGAATAACCTGCCGATAATTTTCATTTCGATTGTTAAAGGTGTGATATCTTAAAATCTTCTTAGGTAATACTAAAATTATTATATTTTGATATATTTTAGTAAGGATAATGAATCTATTACAACTTCAATAATAATTTTAAAAGATCAATGTGATTACTTCAATAATAACTTAAAATTTATTCACTATTTTCATCATTCA
Organism: Phaseolus vulgaris; assembly: GCF_051622355.1. Lineage (NCBI taxonomy): Eukaryota > Viridiplantae > Streptophyta > Magnoliopsida > Fabales > Fabaceae > Phaseolus > Phaseolus vulgaris. The sequence goes on from NC_143504.1 coordinate 2,595,574, forward strand.
TTTTCTTGTTTTTAACCGTCAAAAAAGTAAATTATTCGTCAAAAATATTATATTAAAAAAACTAACGAATTCAAAGATTTTATAGAGCAGACTAGGCTTATAAAAGTGCACACAAATAAAAGATCTAATTGATAATTATGTTTTAATTGTGTAAAATTTGATATTAAACACGGTGTATTTTAACAAAGTTATTTAACGAACTTAAGCCTAATTCAACCCCATAAAACCGGCTCAATGGGGTGAGGTTTGCACCCATTTATATATTATGAAATGTCCTTATCTCTAGTCGATGTGGGATCTCCAACAATGGTTCTTTAATTTTTGTAAACAAGGTGGAAGATTCCGTGGCACAGGTGAGACAAAGGTTAACACATTCTCATCATTATAACTTTGATAGAGCTTGAGAAGAGACAAATAAGAAAAAAACATTTGAAGAAACGTTTGACGGGGGCATGTTGTAGCATTTGATATAAAGAAATTATATTGACGAGGAAAGGATTGTTGAGTTCCACGGTCGCCTTCAATGACTTGAATATGAATACCAAAACAATCATCACTTCTTTGTAATTTCCCAACATAAGATGTGGATTTCATTTTCATCCAAATAATAAACTTACTTTAAAGATGATACAACTCTTTTATAAAGTAAAAGAGACATCCACATCAAAAAATCAAAAAATCTTTAACTGATCTTTAACTGATCATTAACTGTCTACCCTATCATAACTAGTTAAAAAATAACTTAAAATTCAAAGACCAACCCCACCACCCTATTAACAACTATTAATTGAGTATACATATACCAGAGGTTCTAGGCACCAATCATAGCATGAGAAACTCGTTGAAGGTACCTTTGGCGAGATCTAAGACCAAACTTTAACTTGTGACAAGGAGAAGACTTCAATATAGTCTACCACTCTTCCATTGAATAAACAATTATTCTTATACCTCCAAATCTCACTTATCAACGCAATCCAAACATTACCCAAAATAAAATTGACTGAAGTGGTCACTTCAAGAATTTTAAATTGCTCGAAATGTGACCTAGGAGAGAGAAGATTTACCAAACTCACTCTAACCATGCGTAACAAAGATTCCAAGCTAGCCAAGCAACTCTGCAACTGAAAAACAAATGACTTGTCGACTCCTCTAACACCTTACACAAGCAACAAAGATTACTTTCACCCTGAACACTTCGTCTCTCTAGGTTGACCTTGGTAGCCTTGTTTTCAATCACCCTCCAAACAGTGACATGAGATGAAGGAAGAGCCTTAATCCTTCAGAAAAAGTTGAACATCCTCGAACAATCCTCTATTTCCTCTCCCCTTAATAAACCGTAAGCAGACTTGACGGAAAACTCTGCAGACTCACAACCCTTCCAAACCCTTCTGTCATGAGTCTCCAAGGTGAGGCTCTTACAGGATACCATCTCAAACAACTGACATATTGAAACTCTTCCCAAGCAAAAACCTCATTCTCCAATTTAAGTTCCAGTGCCAAACATTATTGACCCAAACTCCGCAATCGCTTAACTTGCTTCCTTATTGTCAAACAGAGACAACAAACTTGAGAATCTATTTTTCAAAACTCCATATCCTACCCACTCGTCTTCGCATAACATAATATTTCTTCCTTTTCCAACCTTCCAATTATTTATTATTGAAAACAATAACTAATAATACGAGACCTTGAGTCTTGAGTATAAAGTGTTTTCATTCTAACAAAGTTTATTTCATACTGGTATCACAAAGATTCAATTAATATACCTAATATAAATATATTAGGTACGAAGATGAAGGGAAAAAAAGACAAAGCAATTAACTTATTAGTAAAATGTATGGTATTTAAAATTTGTTTATGCATCTGTATACTCTGCAGTTTCTGCATCATAGTATGCCGCAGCTGTTAAGCAAGCCCTTATATCTGCTATGTTGCTTTAGTCACATGCTTCTACTGCTATTCCTATTGTAAACTCAATTCAGCATAATCTTAGGTTCAATATACTTCTGAATTACGGCTGCCATTAGTACTTTTAGCTTTTTCATTAACAATTTATTGTAAGTTCAGTTGCAGATCCAGTTCTTTAGGCTCTTCTTGGAATTCTGCTTACATATCCTACAGGCTCAGCCTAGTGTGTGTGTGTGTATATATATATATATATATATATATATATATATATATATATATATATATATCAAGATATGTCTTAATTTTATCTCTTACAGATTGTTAATTTTACATGTCATATCCAATAATTTTGACGTGATGTCCAAAACTTTATTATTTTTCAACAAAATACTAATACAGAGATTTGAATATAAATGAGAAAAAAAAGATTTAATTCCCACAATTTAATATTGGTGGATGGAAATTATACAATTATTATAATAATATATAAGAGGGAAATGTATAATTATATATGTTATTGTACTAGCAGCAGTCCGAAACACCGAGTTCGTATTCAAAACTTTCAACATCTCATCTTATCGACCTTTTGACTTAACTAATTACATAAACTTCAAAATCATGATTAAGGAAATATGAATGGGACATAAGTATGCATGGGCCTAGTATGGGCCTTCTTACTCGCAGGAGCCCAAGAAAAAAAAATATAAATAAGTAAACACTCTTTGAATAAAAAGTAATAAACATTTTATTCTTAACACATAACTCTATTATAAAATTGTATCTAATTTAAACGTTTAAGTGTTATTGTAGGTAAAACTATGTTATATTTACACAGCTTTAAACTTTTTTAAATTGTATTTTTCGTATAATATTCTATAACATTTTTTTTTCATTCATCGAACACTTTTATGCGAATCCATTAATACTAAAAAGTTAAGAAATTTATACAAAATCTAATAAATAATTTTCATTGTCATTTCTACTGTACATGAAAGAAAAGGCTGTACAAACAAATACATTATATTTTGTATTTAAATTTTTACAATGAATGAATTTAACCATCACAGATCGAGGTGCGAATCCGTTACATTTTCCAACGGCGACTTCGCCTTTCTGATGTCACCAACCGTCACTCCATAACGGCCGTCATCTTTGACGAAAACCTTGTGCACTTCGCACAACTCAACTCCAACGGCCTTCCCAAGGCTCGGTCCCCACTCAGCCATCACCGCCGGTATCCGCCGTCGGAGCCGCGCGTCCCAAACCCTCACCTCTAATTTCCCCGCCGCGTTTTCTCCGGCGGAAACCAACATCGTCTGATTAGGGCGCAGTCCGGTCTCCCCGCCGTAAATGGACACGACGCTTTCATTGGAGGAGGAAAATGAACGGTCAAAATGGTCAAAGCCAAACCCTAGCCCAAACCCTATGGAGTCCCATAACTTCACGACGCTTTTGGTGTTGGCGATTTCCGAAAGCGACAAGAAATCACCAAAGCTAGGACGTCGAAGGAACGGAGCATCGTCGTTTGAAGAACCTCTCATTCTGAAACAGTCGTTGGCTCTCTCTTCTTCTTTTTCTTCTTCGTGGTCTTCAAGCTCCGACACTGAGGATGATGCATCATCGTGGTCGTCATCTTCCGTATCGGTGTAATCATAATCGGCGATGATGAGAGGAATGGAAGTCGTAGTGTAGCGGAAGCGGAGAATGAGAAGGGTGGCGAGAAGCGTGAGAATGAAAGGACTCCATTTGCAGAAGAAGGTGTAAGCTAAGGAAGGAGATTGAAGGTGAGAGAGGAAATTTAGTGTAAGCATGTTGAGGAATTGGTGAGAGAGTGTGTATATGAAAGAGAAAGGAGAAGAGTGTGGAAATATATATATATATGAAAGAGAAAGAGAAGGAGAAAGGATGAGAGTGCATAGGTGGAGGTAGGTGGATATGTTCTAAGTTTGGAACAATCCCTTGGAACATTTCAATTCCACGTTACTTGTTGTTTCTGGTTTTTATACCCACATTTATCTCGTGCTGAATAAATGCTTCAAATTGCAAACTCTAAGACAGCAAAAATGGCAAGACCAAACCAAAGCACAACAATCTGTTGCATGGAATTCATTCTCCGTCATTTACTACAAATTTCTCTTCTGACCGTTTCGACATTCTCTGCCTTCACATCATACCAAATATTTTATTTTATCATTTTCAAAATTTACAATAATCTAATTTAATATTTTATTATTAAAGAAATAGGTGTTTAGGAAAATAATTAGATATTAAAAAAAAATTTATTTTAGCATTATAATTTTTTTATTCCAAATAATTTTTATAACCACATATTTCATTTTTATATATATCAGTTTTTGTGATCTTAATATTATATATTTCAACATTAATATATATATCTATTACTTGACACTATTAATTAATATTATTCATAATTATTAATTTATGTTTATTAATATGTTGGGTATATGATCAAATATACATTAATAAATTAATAAATATAAACTGCAATTAATTAATCAATATATTTATTAATATTAGTTTAAATTTTGTTAGTTTTTTATTAATATGTATAAATTAGTGATATCAATATACTTATATAAAAGTATAAGTATATTAAAAAAAATATAAATATATGATTAAATATAATAGTTTGTATTAAATATACAAGCAAATTTTTCATCTACAATGATATGATACATTTATTTATTTCCGATTGCATGAAGTGTTATTTATAATTTATATTTAATTTTTTATTTATTAGTGACAAATTTGTATGCAATTTGTTCCGCTAGTTTGAAGTTATTTGTAATATTATAACTTATTTTCTTAACTTAAATACAATGCCAGTAGGGTATATGCTAAATTCCACTTCCGACACTGTAGTTTCCCTTTTATTGTTTATACCACATAAACAAAATTAAATTAATTTATTAAAAATTATTATAAAATTAATAATTTATATTTAGAAAATTAATTTTATTGTTCATACACAATTTACTACTTTTAATCAATTTTTTTAATTATTTGTTAATTTATAAAACTCAAATTTGAAATTATATATGAAAAATTTAACTTCAAATTTATTTATTTTTATAATTTTCTATAATAATTAATATATTTGTCAAGATTAAATAGTTAATTTTGAGAGAATTATCAAATTAAGTTACTAATAACATAATAGTTTAATATAAGAGTACAAATGTACATTTGTACTCTTATATTAAACTATCTAGAATATATGAGATCAGACGTTAAAATAGGTTAAACTAGGGTTAAAATGAGTTTTGTAATCAGGAAGTTAAACTTACTCATCTACTTTGTCAAGATCATTGATCCTATTAATGATTTTTTTCTTACTCTGATTCATACTCCAAAAAATATCTATATTCCATATTTTTAGATCCTATTTCAGGTTTTTCATTTTATTTCATATTTTTTTTTCATAACAGTTAATTAGTTATCCAAAACCACTAACACTCATCATCTAAGGTTATAAAAGGTGTTGGTCCATAATTTATGTGGTGGTATGACAGTATAGTAGATACTCTGATGTTATATCTAATGCTTAGTCAATTCTTCGTATGCTCAGTTATACTAAGAATAGTACAATAATAATTATCTTTATAAAATTAAAATAAGTTATAATAGACAAAAAGTAATTTTAAAATAATAATAAAATATTAAAATAAAAGAAATAATAATAAAAAACTATATAAATTACACTACAAGAAAATCATGAAATAGAAACCAATTTTTAGAGACTAAAATAATTAGTTGCAATAGTAACTAAATTAGAGACCATTTTAGAAACTAAAAAAAAATGGTTTCTAAATTAGTTTATATTATTGTTAAATAGTTTTTAAATTGGTATCTAATTAGCAACCAAAATTTTAGAAACCAAATTTAGAAACTAAATAATTTGTAGTTAAAACTTTGGTTGCTAATTAGATACCAATTTAGAAACTATTTAACAATAACATAAACTAATTTAGAAACTAATTTTTTATTTAGTTTCTAAAATGGACTATAATTTAATTACTATTATAACTAATTATTTTGGTTTCTAAAAATTGATTTTTATTTCATAATTTTCTTGTAGTGTTATAAACTAGTTGAAATAGTTTGCATTAAGTTAAAAATTCTTAAAATGTTATTTGCAGGTATATTACCAAATATTTTTATGTTAGTTAAAATAAGTTATATTGTCTTACCAAACACATTTTTAATTAAAAATTCTATAAAAACACTATCAACCTTAAAATTAAAACATGGTTTTTCCCCCTTTCTATTTCGTTTATTTTGTTACTCGTTTTTATTAATTTATCTTTTGATTTTTAGAGTTTGAATTTCAATTTTTCATAAGTATATTTATTAATAATTAATATTTATACTAAACATAAATACAGAAAATTAAAAATACAATTAAATATATACATTTTCTATCAGTAACTAAAAATACACATTAAACATATATATTAGAAGTCTTTCTTCAGAAGATTTACCTTTTGGCAATAGAGTTTTTGTTCGAAAACGTTTTATTTATAGATAAGTAAAAGTAAAAGGATCTCGAATGCAATAAAAACATTTTACAAATATGACTCTTGTTCTAAAATATAAGTATTACATTTTGGATAAGGCTGCATTTCTTCTTGCACCTCCATATTCTTATTGTGGCACCCTCATAGCTTATAATTTCAAAAATACCCTTTTACAAGTAACTTAATTGTTGAAGTTATGGTTATAATTGAAAGAGTGGGATAATTCTGAGATTGAATATTCTCGAACTCATAACTTAATTCGGAAAAATATGTGTCTAATTTATAAGCTAAAGGTGGATAGAAAGAATGAAAAAGGTGAAAAACTATCTAGAATTCTAGGGTTTTATATTTTTTTTACTGAGGGCAAAATTGTATTTTCAAATTTATTATGTTTTTATCATCGAACGCTGGTATGTTACAAGATCATCAATGCAATAATTAAAATATAATAATTGGTTTGATTACATCCCGATTCTCATTGATATTGATTAATTCCAAATCAATATTTCTGAGATTATTTCTATATTCTTGCTCTGTCCAACAAGAATTATGTAAATATAAACTATAAAAGTTATATATCTTTTGCACTTTATTCGTGTGCAAAATAAAATAAAATAAAAATACATATTTTGTTAGTTTACCATTAAGAAAACCTCGACAATAACTCCAAGTAAAACCATGAATAAAATATGTGCCTTTCTTTTCATTTGATTTGAACCGTAAAATCATACTCCAAGTTGACGTAACGCAAACAACAATGTTCAAACTCTATTCACACAATTCACACGGAAAAATGACGAAATCGGTTTGGTCTCTCTCACACAGTTATAAATAAGAGTAGAGGTGGTTGAGGAGTGTTGTGAAGGAGAAAGATGAAGTGCTGCAAAATCCAGTTATTGGTCATTCTTTCATTCATGGTGCTGCTTCCATACACCAAAGGGTGGGGAGAAGATGGGCACGCCATAGTTTGTAGGATTGCTCAGGTCACCATTCACTTTCCTTCTGTTACTTTCATTCTCTCTCAGTGCTGTTCTGTGCTTAAATTCATGCATCATATCTCACCACTTACTTTCCTCTTTCTGTCAACAGTCTCGCCTTAGCGATTCAGCTGCACTTGCTGTGAAAAAACTGCTGCCAAAATATGCACAAAACGACTTGGGGAGTGTGTGTTCATGGGCTGATCGTGTCAGGTTTTATTTGCACTGGTCTGCTGCATTGCACTTTGCTGATACACCCGACAACCTTTGCAATTATCAGTATGACAGTAAGTTCATTTCTCATGTTCTGTTCTGTTCTGTTCTGCCCCCCTTAGGATTTTGGTATTTATTTACTGTGTTTGTGTTCAATAATCTAACAGTACTATACGTGTCTGATGCCATATAAGATACACTATTTGTACAGTTCTGAAAAATTATGTTGATTGCGTAGAATCTCAAAATATTCGACTAAGCAATGATATATTGACAACACAACCTCTAATTCTAATTGATGATATAAAAAAGTGTATCATTTCTCAGTCTTAAAAATCAAATTCACTTTTGGGATTCTGAAATTTATAGATTAGAAATTCAGTGGTTTTTTTTAATGATGTGGGATAGTTTTGATCAGTTGTCTGAATATTCAGGGGATTGCAAGGATCAGAATGGTGAGAAGGGGAGATGTGTTGTGGGAGCGATTAGAAATTACACTGATCAGCTTCTGGACTATGGCAAAGACACTCAATGTAAACCATTGCTATGAGCTTACAACCTCTGTTTATTCCCCAATGTTTTTGTTTATATCTTATCCTCTGACTAATCAAATTCTTATTTGAATTTTTTGAAATCATAAAACCAGATAACCTCACACAAGCTCTTCTGTTCCTCTCTCATTTTATGGGAGATGTCCATCAGGTGTGTGTGCATGATAAAGCACCAAAACCACCATATACTAAGCTTACGTCTGACTTTGCAATTTAGTTATTGTAATGGCTCTTTTGCATGGTTCATCTGCAGCCTCTACACGTGGGCTTTACCTCTGACAAGGGAGCCAATTTAATTAACGTTCACTGGTTCACAAGGAAGCAAAATCTTCACCATGTAAGTCTAATTCTCAGGTTCTTCACACTACTGTATGATCTATTTCACTATCTACTCCACTCACCAATTTTCTGCTACACAGATTTGGGATGTTAACATAATTGAGACAGCAGAAGAAAGATTCTATAACTCTGACATAAACAGCTTCACCAATGCCATCCAAGAGAACATAACGGTATTTTTGTTATCCCAATCTATGAAACTGCTTATCAAAGTTTGATGCTTACTCCAAATTCTCTGAAACAGAAAACATGGTCGGCTCAAGTACGAGGATGGGAAACCTGCAATTCTAAAGAAACTACTTGCCCAGATATGTATGCCTCTAGATTTATCCAAAAGCTAATTCTTTCATCATGGCAATACTTTTATACTGGGCACCATAAAACTTCTCTTGCAATACAAGAAAAATCTTGGACCTTGCTTCTATACTTGGTCTGCATATGTTACTGAAATACATTTGTTTGACGAACTTTAGTTGTTTTATTCAGATATGCTTCTGAAGGAATTCAAGCAGCCTGCAAATGGGCATATAAAGGTGCCCCTGAAGGTTCAGTGTTAGAAGGTAAGATAATAATAAGCATGTGAAGTGTTGTTGGTTTCATTAACTTTTACAGATTATCTCACAATATCATGAAATAATACTTTGCAGACGATTACTTTCTTTCACGTTTGCCTGTGGTGAGTTTGCGATTAGCTCAAGGAGGAGTTCGTTTGGCTGCAACTCTCAATCGTATTTTTGGCTGATGTAACATGTTATGGAATGTCTCTAGCTCCATGTATATTCATTACAAGAGAATAAAATTTCCTGCAATAATTGTACTCCATGTATCTAAATAAGTATTTTTTTTTTCTTACACAGTCCTTAAAATTTGTCTCTATTAGGTGTACATAGATTATTCTGTCAGGACCATTACTAACTTTGTTGTAAAAAATATAAATGTTCAATTAATTGTATGTATGACACTTATTACTAATATTCATTCATAATATTTAAACTGATATAATTAACTTTTAATAAATATAGTTCTTAAAATAGATATATTTCTTAAAATAATTTTAATTCAAAATATAGAATCTTATTACGTTACCATTATTTTTTATTAAATAACACAAAATATATGGAAAAACGTGAGTGCATATTTTTTAATTGAATTGTATTAAATTCGAGTTAAGTTAAGATATCTTAGAAAGGAAAATTAAACTGTGCAGGTAAAGTACAATAGCAAATTGTATTTTCATGGAAAATGGTAACATCATAGAAAGTTTCATTGCACATGAAAAATATCTAAATTCAAATAATATGGTCATGAGAACAAAATAAGATGAACAGTAATCACATTATGTCACATGTACAATTTGCATTCCATGGTTCACAAAACAAAAAGTTTTACCGTTTATTTAAAAGAATACTCGTTGCCCATGAAGTTACTTAAAATACTTTTTATATTTGAGACAACTAATTTCTTAATTAAAATCTTGAATAAATAAGATATTCTTTATGAACTTATTTTTTCTACTCTTCAAAAAGAAAATAGGATTGTTGTTGAAAATATAAATTAAAAAATTTCTGTTTTTTTACAATATAATTTACTTATTTGTTTTTATACCTTATGTTCTAAACAGACAAATTTTATTTAATATTATTAATTTTAAATTTATATTTTGGACTCCATGAGTTATTTTATAAACCCTTATATAATTGTCAATATGCACCTATCTTCGTCCCTATTCAAATTACTAAAATAATTGTAATAAACCATAATGAAAGGACTAATATGTTCAACGGTAAATTTTGTAAAGAAATGTATGGTATTTGTCAAATTCTTTCTGCACCTCCTGTAATTTTATATATATTTTTTAATTTTAACAATATCCTTCTAGGAGAATATGATATTTTCTTTTTATAATAGCTAAAGTAACTTTTGTGGTATTTTTATTAGTGATAACTATGTTTTCGTTCACTTATTTTTTTTTAAATTACAAAACTTAAAAAAAAAACTCAACCTTTTCATATTTTAAAAAAAAAAAAAATACAAAACTTAAAAAGAAATAAAAATCGTATTGAGATGTCAAATACAACCAATTTTATCTTCAACCTTTTCATAGTTCAAATAATGCAGTTGCTCTATCAAATACTGTGGGCAACTCTTTATCTAATATTATTTAAAAAAATTAAAACGATTTTCACAATTTATACGAAGGTGAAAGAGGAAAAAAGATTGGAAGAGGCAAAATTAACCAAGTAATTTATTCAGGAATGTACCTCTCACATCTGACATTTTTCATGAACAAAAATTGACATTTACTCAATTATTACATGTTTCGCTTGAATCTTTAACAAGGTATATAAAAGCTTAGGCTTATCACTCGCGTCTACAGTCGAAGTAATCGAGATTAACTGCAAAACTGTAAATAAAATCAAATATCATCAAAATAGTCAAATGGAAAAAGTCATTTCCCAAAAAAGGATTTAACAGAAGATTGGAGCTCCCGAAAACTGAATATATCTTGAATTGAAAAAAATATAAATGAAGAAAAAAAAGCACAAACCGATGTAATAAGGTGTCAAATTCAACAAATTTACTTCATTTTTCCGCGTATTCTGAGACTATATGATGTAAAATATTGGAAGACATGGCTCCAATTCGATGTACAATTCATCAGGAAATCTTTCAATAAAAAGAAAGGCACCCGCAGATACCTCCAAGTCAAGCACATTGTTCTGTATTAGATTTGGAACTCCTAGCACTAAAAATGAGTTTAAATATTTTCACATGGCCAAAAGTAATTGTCGCAGTTCAGGGCAACCTTTGCTTTGCCTCGTCAATGTGGAACATAATCTGCAAATATCCAGTAAGAAGATTATTAAACAAAAATTGGAAGGAAGTAGAAGAAATTTTTCAAAGGATTGAATACATAAAAACAAGTGCTGAACATCTCAAACCTTTGTTCCAATGTAAAATGTCGCAAGCATGCCGCCAAGGACAGGCAAACCTGTGTCATGGAATTTCCAAATGAATTTTTCACAGTATTTAACTGCCAATTAAATTAAAAGGCTAAGGATACTTGGCATACCATCCTCGTGAAGGAAAGAAGAAAGCAACCAGTTAATACCTCCTGGTCCAACTACAAACCCCACTAGATTAGCCACCTGACAAGAAATGTGATGGTATTTAAATTATATATGGACTATAATTTATTTTATAAACAAAATACAACATTTTCTACAAAACAGAAATAATAAACAGTCAGCAAAGAAAAAGGTATATGCATTAATTTCTTGTCATTTTTCATTAACGATCCAAATGGAAAATACTGTCCTTGATATGGTTCACACTGTACACTGCAACAAGCAGGACCTGAGACATAAATTTTAGCCTCACTCTGATACATACATATATATACATACACACACATATATATATATATATATATGTGTATAAGTGTGGCTCCAATTTATTTATGTGGGAAATTGAAAGTCATAATCCTTCTTATACTTTCTCAGGTAGCCAGCCAGATCCAAAAAATTGATGAGGGTGTTACATAAAAGTATAATAACTAAAAAGATTACAATAAATGCTCTGAGGCTAGTCAAGGACAAACCATGAGGCAAGTAATTGTGACTGCCCCAGCAACAGCACTGAGTTCACGAAATATGCATACTCCAAAAGAACTTTGAACCTGATAATCAAATTTACCTCCATGTTAAACAGCAAGAATCACAACTACCGATCAATAAAAAATTTAATAGCAGAAAATTGTGTATATGCATACCTGAAAGGCTTTTCTTGCTGATTTAAATGCCAACTCAGGGATGAAGAATAAACACGTTAACCATGCCCATGAAAGAAGCTTCCTAAGGTCCATAATAATCAAGCATAAAATATCATAAAAAACTGTGCAGCTTTTACGGGTAGAAAATATTGAGAACTTCATCAATAAAGGGAACTTACCACTCTAAATCATGCCAGATTGCAACAAATGTGAATATAACCCACACATTTAGTAGCTTTTTCTTAGACCCCCCAAGAGGAATGTAAAGGTACCTGAATTTCTTGCAAATCAAAATTTAAGTTATCTAGGAAAACAAAAGAGCAAAATCCAGGAAAAAAAATTGATTGCACCTCACAAGCCACTTGTTGAAGGAAGCATGCCAATTTTTCCAGAAGCCTTCCAAGTTGTGGCAATTATTAATACATTTTGGCATGTTCTCTGGAGCCTCAATTCCATTTATCTACAATGAATAACTCAAAATGACTTTCTTCAAATATGTACTTACACATTTATGTTAAATGTTTATCGTGCAACTAACATACCAATGACCAAAATCGGAAAAAGCGCCAGATCAATAAAAATTTCAGCCACATGAAGTTTAATACCTGGAACAAACAAATAGAAAAGATTGAGAAGGTAACATGCTGATCTAATTTAATAGTTATGATACAACAACAACAACCACTAAGCCTTATCCCACTAAATGAGGTTGGCGACGTGATGAGTTGATGTCATTAGGCTTGGTAAAACACTTAATTGATGAATGTGTATTCTCTTACACCATATCCAATGATGAACACGTCCATAGGCGATAAGCGCTTCCACAAATCACTAATTGATTAACAAACTATTTCAGCAACCAAACAATAAAATTGGATAAAAAAATAAATATAACCTGAGGTTCTTTACTGAATACTGAAGTTCTCACCTATTAGCGAAGGCATTATAGTAGAATAGATGTGTCATTAATTCCATGAGGATAAAACAAAATATCCATCGAAAACCATTGAGTGTCACATTTCTAACTGAAATAGTGTTTTGAGGAAGATCTAGCTGCAAAAGAGTATAACAGTGTCATCAACAATACAGAAACTCAAGCAACCATTCAAAAGCACTTGACAACAGTCATTGACACCGAGAAACATTCCGGAATTGTTAAGGGATAAAATGTGGCATGATGGACTTTGTAGGTGTCAATTACACAACAGATAATATTGTATGTACTCAGTCATAAAGACAAGGATTTACAGTTACCATGCTTAAATAATATGCATAAGCTTGTTGCATATATAACTAATTCAAGGGCATCTTAATGACTGAGTGAAGACATTTGCGAGTTGATACTTGAAATTGACAAAGCAATACCTCTTAGCCTTGAAGCTTATTTGTTCCCTTTTGCTTTTGCACAACCCAGATAATTGGTACAATACTTCTTAACAAGTTTACACTAGCACAACACCTTTTCAGGGGGTTTATGGCAGGAAATTATAACCAATCATACAATGTATTCCAGGTGAAACAGAAGTGAAACAACCTGCCTATGAGTTGATTGAGAGCATAAGTTTTTACACGGCATAAGACTTGATGAGGAAGATTGCTGATGTTCACTGACAATCAGAAAAGTTTCACATCAAGGGTGGCATCTATATCAAGTATATACCTCACAGGCAGGCATTATAGTCATCAAAAGATCAAATCCTAAACTTACTGCAAGGAACTTTGGTCCTTTTCAAGTTTTCTCAACAGGTTGTTTGTGCTTCTAAGCTGAAAAGAGCCCTGGACACCATAATGTATACCCCACTTTGCATAGTAGTATGGCGTTAGAAGACATCTTTTCATACACAAGCAGCGGCAGCTTTTACTACAAGAAGATTCATCCATAATGGACCCCTAGCGAAACAACAGTTAGTAGTAGAATGGAAAAACCACTCTATCAATTGTCATACGCAAGGAAGGTTTACATGAGTCCCAAAGCTAGTGATATAAGTTCTGAAGTCATACTAAATGAAAAGATTGATAAGTTGGCACCCTATCAATTCAGAGTTGGTTATGTAGCTGGCTGGAACCCATAGAGTGTGAGGGGGAATTGTTACCTATAAATCACAGGTATCTTGAGGGGAGGACCATCCTGGAAGCATCGATTTACATATCGTTATTTCCTACTACTTGAATTGAAATTAATAATAAGATCCCCCTTCTGTATGAATTTTTGTTGATTACGATTTTCTCTCCCTATCTGTTCCTCCTAAACCTCTAGGGACAGGGATAGCCTCCAACTGATTAACTCTTCTCATTAGGTTTTCAACAGTTATTCTCAACACATGCCCAAATCACCTAAGATGAAAAACTAAAATTATTTTCTAGTGTTGAAAATCTTATATCGACTAGAAATATGATCAATTATATCGTATATAAGTGAGTGTTAATTTTAACTTACAAACACGTTTTGTAAGGTTGAGTTAAATTTAAAGTCTAATTTCTAATATGGTATTAGTGTCTATCCTAGCAAAGTTTGTTAGGTCTATTATGTTCACCCAATACCAGACCACCTCACAGAAAAATAGTCCCAAATGTTTAATTCTCAGCATGAAGGGGTGTTTTAAAGATCCCACACCAACTAGAGATATAATTAAATTACCGTTTTATAAGTGGGTGCTAATCTTACCTTACAAACCGGTTGTGAAGGATTGAGTTAGGCTTAAATTCACTTTTTTAGATAGTATCAAAGTCTATCCTGCAGAGATTTGTTAGGCCTATTATATCACCCGATATTGAGTTACTATCGAACCACCTACAAATATCTAGTCTCACGTTCGAGATGCACATGAGGGGTGTATTGACCAGAGATATGACCAAATTATCCTATATAAATATGGGTGCAAACTTCACTTTGCAAGCCAATTTTGTAAAGTTGAACTTGGTTTAAAGTCCACTTTTTAAGATCTATAATAAGAGCTACCAATACTTTTCTCTAATGCATTTATTTATTTTTATCTTAGTACTATTTGGATAAGCTTCTCCATAAATAATTATAGCAATTATAACCAGATTTGAACTTATACATAGGCTAATTTTAGCTTATAAGAGAAACTTATTTCTTTTTTTATTTTATTTTCCTACAACAGGTTATGAAGAAACTTACTCAAACAGGCACTTATACAGAAGGCCCTTTGCTACAAATAATACATAAGGAACTCCACTATTTCATTCTTGTGTTATACCATCAAATTTCTAAACAATAACTACAAATGTGGTTTCTTTTCCCATTCAAACAACATACATCTCCTTTTGAAAATAACAAGATGATGGTTCATTTCCACAATAGAGGTTTCACAAAGACCACAACTATACCCAATGCTTAAACCATCAAAATAACTTGCAGTCACAAACCTGTGAGGCAAAAGCATTGAAGCTCAGTATTGGACCAGCGATATAAAGTGGTGCATATACCAAATAACAAAGGTATGTGATGTATCCAAACTTGTCTTTATGCAGATTTCTCTCCTGATAGTGTTATTAAAATTAGAACTAGAAAACATGAGTTCACATGGCCAATAGAAATTATAACTACTTAAAAACATAAGGAAAGAAAAAGCAAAAAAACATAACTAAGCAACTACGATAAATTTCACCTTGTGCTTGATTTTAACTAGCAGCTATCCTAACCTGTAAAACTTGATAGCAAGATTTTCCGGATTTACAAATATGACAACGTTGATAATGCTTCTGCAATAATCAAAGAATTAGACAGTGGAAAAAATATTTTTTATTCATAAAGCTACATAATTAGTTAACAGGTCACAGCTCCAAGGAAATACGTGAACTAAACATCAGTTTCGCAAGCTGTAATGTTTCAGGCAATGGTCCGGAAAATGTCAAAATCGACCCACCAAGAAACATGAAGACAGCAACATAATAGGTTTTACCTAAAGGAAATTAACTGAACAAGGCTGTTCCCAGTCTATATTCTAATCTGTAGAAATATACAAAAACTACAACCTAATCAAAGTAGTCTGGTCTTATGCACTAGTGAAGTAAAGCATTCCACAACAAATTTATTTGAATGATAATCTTCTACATTTATGTCCCTGAAGTAACATCAAGAATAACTCTTTAGTAATAAAATTTAAAATTAATTTGTCTCCATCAATTATACTACATTGTCATTCCTGAAAACATATTAAATTACGAGTGAGGCTGCATAACAGAATCTTATATTCAAAACAAACAAACACTATTTTCAGGAAGAAAGAAATACCTCCTGATCAAAATGAGAATCTCGATTAGTCCAGTAATAATCGAATCCAAAGCTTATCATGCGCAAAACAACTGCCACAAACATCTAAGCTTAAATATAAAGAAAGATATATAAAGTTATTGATATTGTAAGTTTGTAACATTACATAATAGTATAATGAGAATACGAAGACGTGCATATATAATTCATAAAATGAAAAAGGAAAGTAGAATTCAAATCACCAAATTTTAATATTCTGGTCAATAAGTGTTCTAAATAATACAAGGTAAAATGGCAACATTTTAAAACTGAGGAATGATTGAATTGGCGTAATTTTACATGAATGCCAGTGATGGATGAGGAACAGTCAAACAAGTGTGAATCATGGGACCAATAATTTTAAGAACCACATATAAATGGACTATTTTGATTTTATTGGATAACATAGGAACACGATTAAATAATTAAGAAATACCAAAGTTGAAGCATATGTGCCACCTAAAGCTGCCCCGGTAATTGTCCAAAAATGTCCACTGTTTCCTGCAATGTAAAAACATAATCTTACGTCGAAATTGAATTACTCCTACCAAAAAATGTATCAATGCAACAAATATTGTGCATCTTACCCAAATATAGAGAATGAATACCCTTCATAGATCCGATTACAGAGTAGAAACAATATGTTGTAACTCCAAACTATAAGTGGAAAGTACTCCTTCTGTGCAAAGATCTGCTCAAACAGAATTAGTCTTACATGATAACTGCAGAAAAGTTATAAATATGGTATTAAATGCAACAACATAATGATTGACCAAAACATTATCTGTTCAGGAACAAATGGATTATAGTTATGGTTACTTAAACATCAATGAAAAAGTGGTCAAAGCATCAAAAGTTGTTAGGATGAATCCATACTATTATAACCTGTCAATAAATATCCAGGACCAGAGTTGTGAGCCTAAGCTGATTTTTCATATTGTGATCTGGCATTACAGTTATGGATACAAGGAAATATTTTCCTAGCCATTAAACATTTGTTTGGTCTGCAAAACTTTAACATTTTCTTTTTGGTCATACTTGTTCTTCAAAAAATAAATTTGTTGGAGTTTCAAGATCAAACCAACCTGCCCTTCTATAATACCCTGACCCCCCTCCTCCAAAAACATCTTCATATTCTCCATTGGAAATACATTTATCCCACATGAATCACCAGTATCTCACTATACAAAACTTAGGAGACAGCACTCTTTAGAGCTGTCCTTCTTTAGAAGGTTGTTGACAATGCTTGCTACAAGCTTCTGATGTAATAACTTTTACTATACAATTCTTGTTTGGTAGAAGGTATTGATTTAAATAATCCATCATCCATGGCAATACCAATCTCACTAAAGAGTGCTAAGTTTCAGAAATTCTAGAGTCCCAGTATTAGAAATGCAAATAGTTAGCAAGAAATCAACAAACAAAATAAAATCTTAATTAATTCAAGTGGAGGAGTATGATTCTTATGAACAATACATGACATCAAATATAGATGTGTTTTTATTACAATTCTATATATGACATGCAAATTAAAATAATGCAGACTGGGGGAAACTAGTTCTAATGAAAAAAGAAACTAGAACTGTTGTGACATGATGATAACTTTAAGTAGGTGATAAAAAATTTAAAATCAACAATATTAAAGGTCCCAACCAGAAATGTTGCAACTAATACATATTCACTGTCCATTACACGCACCTTTACAAGAAGAAAATTACCGGTAGCTATTGATAGAATAAAAACAATACTGCAAATGAAACAAACTCAAGAGTCAGGCTGAAGAAGATAAGGAATAACAACAATGGAAGAAAGAACAACATCAAATTAAATGGTGCACCCTACCATGCTCCATGAAGATATGACAAGTAGGCCAAAGAAAATAAAAGCCACACAATGGACATTCCTCTAACTCTTAGATCAAAGAAAGCCTTCATCAAGTAGGCAAGAAGAGTGAAAATTCCAAAGACAACAGCAAGAACAGGTATATTTCCTCGAAAATTCCTCCACTGAGCATCTGAAACATCCTTTACACAGAACAGAACAGCATGGTCGTTTGATCAGCAAGCAACATGCCCATCTACCAAAATACTTATAACAGACAAAATCATCATAATGACCAAAAAGAGCAGGATCATACATTGAGGTGATTAGACAAGAGCCAACCCGGGCGTAAACCTGACAGATGTTTGTAATAATCTGTGAAAATCAAAACCCAAAACACTCAATGCACAGCAACTAAGCAAGTAGTATGAGTAACACAATCACTGAAACAATACTATAGAATTGACAAGGTCTAAAATATATACCGCTAGAGAGTTGAAGTGAACGGTTGATGATGATAACATAGAAAACGATTGCATAAATCACA
The DNA here is from genome assembly GCF_051622355.1 of Phaseolus vulgaris. NCBI lineage: Eukaryota > Viridiplantae > Streptophyta > Magnoliopsida > Fabales > Fabaceae > Phaseolus > Phaseolus vulgaris. The sequence goes on from NC_143504.1 coordinate 2,614,516, forward strand.
AGAAACCACAATTCATTTCGCTTCCAGTTCCCACTCTTACTGGAATTAGCAGATGTAGCCATTTGAAAATTGACCACTGATTAACACTTCAACACCAACAATTTTGCATTCCCCTGTTTTGCAAATAAGACAATTTTGCAAATTACTTCCACTTTTCGTGCGAAAATCAAATTAAAATTAACTTTGCTGATGAAAACAAACTTTAATAATTTATATACATTTAAGAAATTGGACGTGAAAATTGAAGTAAGAAGTCTTCAACCCCTCGATGGAGGAGAGAGAAGAGGTTCAGGGTTAGTTGAAAAGTGAGAAGAAGTGTGGTTCATTCTTTGGAGAAGACAAGATCTCTTACACTTTTTTTTATTATTTTTTTCCATCAGAAGACCACAAAGCATGATGATTCCTTTGTCAAAAACATACAAAAAGGCCGGATAGCCTCTTTTCTCAAAAACGGCCCAATCACATTTTTTTTCTATTTACACTTCATGTTCAATTAGTTTTGTAAATTTCTATATAAAAAATATTTTCTTTGTAATGTATTAAATCATAATGACATACCACGTAGCGCGTTGATCAACTTATGCAAGATCATTTCAATTTAGCATCATAAGTTTGAATTTTAAATATAATTTTTTGTGGATATCTACTGATTAATGTTAATTTATGTTTTAATATATTTTTATGAAACTTAAGTAGAATACTTTTAAGTGTTTTTATAACTACCGTTTCTCTTTTCTTATAAGAATTGATTCTTTCAATAAGAACAGTCTAAAATACCCCCCAATGAGTTAAAAATAATTTAAATTAGGCTTTTACTTTAATATAAACATCCTAAATTAATAGTTACTTCGTATGAATGTAAATATGAAAATAGCAGTGGTCTTCTGAATTTAAAAACTATTTTTGAATAAAGAAATATAAATACAAATTATAATATAAATTCTTAAAAAAAATAGAAACAGAAAATTATGTATGCATGTGAATGTTTGAAAATGTGAAATCTACCTAAAAAAACACAATATTCATTATTTGCCCAGCCTAATAATAATTCTTATCTCGTAATAAGCATATATTCTCTTTATTTTTTTTTATTTTTTTTTTAAATCATATAAGTCCAGGCTTGGACCACAACTATATTAAACCACACAAACTAATTTTCAAAAACAAAAAGCATGCTTCAATTTGATAAAAAAAAAAAGTAATAATAAAGGTTTTAAATGCTTAAGATTTGTGCAGTTGAAAATGTACCTGCAAAATGTCTCAATCCTATAATTAGGTCTTCTTCATAGAAAAGGAAATAGGGTGGGAATAGAAAAATCCGAAAAACAGAGAGCAGCCCTTACTAAGGGTACGTGCCAACTTTTTAATCAAGCTTAATAACAGGAACAAAAAAAATCCCATTGAATAAAATTTTTACGGATAAAAAAAATGGAAGCTGATTTATTGAGACTATATACAGTAAATACACACCTAACATTATAATAAATTAATATTTTAATTATTTTTTATTTTTTAATTTAAAAATTATTATATTATTAAAAGGAACTGTCAATTATTTGATTTTTACTGTTTGGAGTATTAAAGAAAAGTTTTCCACAAAAAAATTCAGTCTAAAACAATTTTTTTTCAAAAGAATATTAATTACATGTATGTACCATATTCTTAAGTCATATATGTGTGCCCACCACGCATGCTGTCCCTCAAAACCTATATCATACTGGCCTTAATTAATTAATTAATAATAAATTGTTAATACAAGATGTGTTGAATATAAATTGTTAATGTGTTGAATATAAGATCAAAATGTTTAGAATTATTTTATAAAATTAATTTTTGATTTTTACGAGGTGTTCGGACAATATTTTTTACGGTTGAACAACTAATTAATTCGGTTGTCATATCCTTTCTTTCTTATATTTCTTGACTAGTGCTTAGATTTCACTCTTTGATCGAAAATAGTACAAGATTCTTCTAAGTTCAAGTAAATATTTTATTATTATGGTATAATAAATATAATAATAATATATATTTATTTTGATTGTTATATCTATTTGTAGTGTTTAATAAACATTTTTAATGTTAGAATAGATTAAGATATGTATTGTGATTAATATTTGTATTATCTAATTTTTTTCATACAATTTAGTCTTGTTTAATGCATTTTTCATTAATATATTTTTATTATATTGTTCGGTCAGTATCAGATACCGATAGATAGATTTTAAACGTTTGATTTTCGATGGTACAATTTATTTATTTTTAAATTAAATTAATAGAAGAAGAGGAAATTATAATTACAATATTTATGAACTATATTTATAAAAATAATGAATGATAAAGATGTTTAATCTATGAGATGTGACATTAATTATGTATCCTAGTAGGGTTTTAGGATGAAAAAGGGAAAGTGATAAAAAGCATCTATCTAATCTATGATCTAATCTATGCTATCTCCTCCTCCACCTTCAAACAACTTTGAAACCTTTATGGCATCTCCTCCATTCTTTATGTGAAGTGACATTTTCATGTCCACTTCACTCATCTCTCCTTCAATCATTGACTGTTCATATTATTATGCACTCATGTTACTCTCACTTTTCATTCTATCACAAAATAAAACACTTCAACTTATGTTCTCTTCCATATATAACCACTCTAATAATACAGGGTTTGGAGACTTTCAATTTTTTTTAAATACATTTCACTCTTATTTTTTATATTATAAAATCGAAACTTTATTTTTTAATTTTTTATACAATTTATCTTATGATTTTATAATTTTATGTTTTTTTAGAGTTCGGGAGTTTAAAACTATTGCTTCAATATAGTTTATATTGTTTTGATTTTATATTTTAAACAATGATTAAGAGTATAGAGTGGACTATTTAATAATAACATTGATAATATTTTTATATATAATATATGTTTATTTTCACTTTAAAAAAAATCATCCAATTAGAAAAAAACTTAATGAAATATTTGTGAAATTTGAGATAATTGTATATGTATAAACTGTTTTACTCAATGAAATATTTTATGATTAGTTATTTAGACATAATTAAAGTATCATAGTGATTTTAAAAAATAGATTGAAAAGGAGAGTAGTTTGTCTAATGTTTAATTGTTCTTATATAAAAATCATACAAGAGGTTTATATTCACCTCAAATTTTAAATTATGTTGTTCTTTTTTAAGATATACTTAAATATTTCATTAATATCAACAAGAATTACATATAGAGTATACAAATTACTCCTAACAAACATGTACAAAATCACTTATAGTTATCACTCCTTAATTTCCCTATAAATAAAAACTACAACTATTCTTCTACTAAAAAGCAAAACTATTTTTTTTAAGAGATATAAATAACTATTCTTCTACTAAAAAGCAAAACTATTTTTTTTAAGAGATATAAATAATAAAATTCTTCTTTATAGTGAAGAATGTTAAAATGGTTTTCTCTCAACTAAGTAAAACTAAAAGCTTAAAGCATTGTTTTGTTTGAATTAAGGAGTAGATTTGAGGAGTAAATTTGAGATAATTAGAAGAGAAAGTGTGAAGAAAGTAAGGTTGTTTGAATTAGGTAAATAGAGTGAAAAGTGTAAAGAAAATTTATGAAAATTTGTGAGTGATATGATGGATGTGATTGAAATTATATTTTTTTAATTGATAAAATTTAAATTTACAAATTTATCCTTAAATTTAAAAATTATTGAAAAATGAATTTGTTTGATTTTTTTAGATTATAATCTTTTTTAATTAAAATATTATATTATTTTTTAATAATTATTATTTTTATAATTTTATTTATATTTATTATGTTTAGATTGTAATTTTAGTTTACATAAAAATTATTATAATTTGAGATTAAAATAAAAAAGGATAATAAAGTAAATTATAATTAATTAATTATAAATATATATATATATATATATATATTTGCAAATCCCTTCTAAAATATGAAGAAAATTTAAAACTTAAAAAGATTTTCATTTTTCCTGATTCTCACACTTTATTTTCTTGATTATTGTATTTTCTTTATGCAGAATAAAAACCTTTTTTTTCTGTTTCGGAAACAAACAAACTTTTTTTTTATCAGCAAAACGGACCGTAACAAAAGAAACATGAGTTGTGAACTTATAAAAATGTATAGTATTTTTCTCTGGTTTCTCATTTTCTTATATAGGTTTTGACTATGATCATTTGAAGCATGAATTTTCATCTTTGATACTGTAGAGAAAATTCTATGAATTTTCATCTTTGATTTAACTAGTATCTTCATTTGAATTCTTTCTTTGATTTAACTAGTATCTTCATTAGACACTTATTTATGTATTTCAAAAACTGATGTTGAATCCGTTCAAATAAACTTAGTTTTATTTGAGTTTAGACATTTTGTGTCTTAACCATAACAGTAGAAGTTTGTAATTGTTATTGGTGTAATTGGTTGTTATTAATTTGGTAATATTTTGGACAATAACTTTCTTAACTAAATTCGAGGTGCTTTTATAATCTTAAATAGGTAGCAACTAGTGAATATGTATGAAAAATAATCATTAAATAATAATTAATTTTAGATAAAAAAATAATTAATTAATTTGTATATTATTGTATAAACTAAAAAATATTTATATTTAAAATAGTTTTTTTATTAATAAAAATTTATAAAATAATTTTTAAATTGATATTTAATATTAGTTATTAAAATTTTAACTAATAAATACTTTATATTCTAAATTATTTTTTATAATGATTAACTCAGATGTAGAGTATTTTAAAAGTTATTAACTGTTGTAATTGTTTAGATGTTTTTTGTTTTGTCTTTGATAAGGTTTTTTTTTTTTAATTGTGTTATATTGGTGCTGAATTGTCTAGAAACTCGTTGTAGAGATGTATAGTTTGATGTAGTTTTTTTAACGAATTTACGTATAACTTTTGATTATAAACATATATTTTTTTATTTTTTAGACTTATATGAGTAATTATGTTCATTATATACACACACATATATATATATATTATATATATATATATATATTATATTTTAGATTTTTTATTTCAAATAACGATAATAGAATCTTTATGTCCAAATAAATATTTGCATTACAAAAGTTAGGCTTTATTTTAAAACTAGGTCATATGGCTAATTGGAACGTTTATTCAGAAAATTAACAGTGATGATGCTTATCTTGTGTTTTATATATTTCACATGTTGATTCTTATTCAAAAATATATATCCACATTTATTTATTTACAACTTTGATTTTCTGCAAACCCTCATTTCTCTCATAGATTCTAAACAAAAATATACTCAGACCAAGAAAAGAAAAGAAAAAGATAAAAATACAAAAAAAAGGATAAGTCCATAAAATAAAGAGTTAAAAAGATAATATTTCACTTTCTGGTCTTCTATTTACTCGGAATCTCCAATAGGAAATGACACTTGTTTCATCCACACAATGAGCGTAAAAGGATCCCCTGTTATCTTTTCTTTCTCTAATTTTGTTCACAGGATAAAATAGTTTGAGCAGTTATTAATGGAAAGTACATTTATGCTGTTATCTAATTATAATCGATCATATATATCAAAATTCACATTAATAGTACACTTTAATTTTATAATGGGGTGCTTCTAAAGACTCCATTGTTGTATGTTTTAAATAAGTCCTTTATCCTTTCTTGATCCATTAAAATTTAATTGATCTTCTTTATTTCTTAACATAAAAAAATTTAACTTAGAGAAACGAAATTTCTGAGTATGTGTAAGGTTCTTTTTTTAAAATTAGTAATAATAAATTAATTAAATTGAGTCTTTAGAGTGTTTCAACCTATAAACATATTGTACCAACACGTCTTATATAATATACCTTCAAACATATATATCATGTAAAGAATTATGGAATCACATTATATCAAAATTTTAAGAATCTTATAATACTTGAAATGTGTGTATACATAACCTCTTGATCCTCCATACCTAAATTACAACATCATCTATCTATGAATCTTCTTCTCCTTTAGGATTATGCATTTGTAGATCAACTTGACCGAAAATAATATGTTGATTTTTAAACAATCTTATTATTGGAACTCAACTTTTCGTGTTTTGTACATTTGATTTGATGCAGTCTCCATCACATTGTGATTTTGTTGGAGATTCCACATCAATTACAGATAAAATATTTCATTCTTTATAAGTAAGTACAAACTTCACCTTATAAGTTAATTTTATAAGATTGAGTTAGACTTAAAATTTACTTTTTAATAGATTTTTTACAAGAAGAGATTGAGCTTGATATGCTTTTGCAATTCACTAAGCACATGCTTTTGACATTGTTGAAACAAATCTCCTATGCTAACAAAACAGCAATAGATGCTATGCTACTACCCTGTTGTTTCCTACTTTGCTAACTATTTACACAAATGATATTTATGAGATTTTAATCATACTTACTTCACAAGAACAATATCCTGTTAAACCCTTTATGAGCATGTATGGTTTAATTTTGCACTGATAATAAAAATGATTTTAGATATGAGAAATTAGTTTTTTTTTTAGGTTTATAGTGCATGTACATCTTTTCACCAACTACATTCCTAAATATCCCCATATATAACATAAAGATCACACGTGTATATATACGGTGGTTAATGTAATGAAGTTAAAAAACTTTTATTTCAGAAACGTGGATTTGATCGAAATTGCTGCATGTGTTTATATGGAGTAGTTCAGAGGAGCACGGGACGATGCGTGGCTTTGATGGGAAGAAAAAAACAGAGAAAGAGAACAAAGGAAACAGCTGGTGGCTGACTGAGACAAACGCAGTGTCCCCACTTTCTCACCAAACCGACATTTAGTTGCTGACGTGCTTCTTCCCCGCCGCTCCTCTTCCTCTTACATTGTATGTATCTCTACACTGTCATCTTCTTTTCACTTCCCTTTTCTTTTCCTCAGTCAAACACGTTACTTGCATAGAAATACTTGCAAAACACACCTCATCTTCAATTCTCAGAGACACCTTTTCTTTCTGTGTTTTCATATTAACATACACATATTCTTCTCTAGATCAAACACTGTTCATCATTAAATCTAAATACACTTTTCTGTACACATTCAAATCATGAGCTGTCATAAGAGACTGTTACATCTGAATCTATTCATAAACTTGCACCACTGCTTTCTGATTAAACTCACAATTCTTTTTAAAATACTATGAAATTTTGTAGTAAAATAGTAGTTTCGATTATTGCAGAAAACTTTAAAATTATAATTGCAAAGTAACACCACCTGAATGATATTATGCAGCTCTGTATCAGAAATGTAATGCTCAAATAATTTATCTGGAGAGATTTTCTACAATTCGTTTGGTCAACAAAGTGTTATTGCTCCATGATCTAGGTCACGAAATGCCTATAGGTCTGGAAAGATCCAAAACAACCTCTTCATCAGCTAGGGGCCAATTCAAAACACCTACTTAGCCACCTAAAGATAATGACCTTACCTTATCTTCAAGAACAACATGATTATCCTATTTCAACCCACATTAAAGGCATATAGAGCTGTTCAATCTACCTAAGCCACAAAATCCTATGGTAAATTCTTATGTACTTAAACAACAGAGTTCAATTCGAAGTGACTTTTTTTCCTCCATTGAAGTTTGGGATACCTCAGAGACTAACCTAAAATGTTAAGAGAAACACGTAAAAACTCCTTCAACCATTTATTATATAGATGCATTATATTTATTTTATTAAAATAAATATTAATTACATGCACAGATAATATAAAAAATTACTATGTTATTGTTCAATTATAAAATGTAATGCAGAATATATTTGTTAATTTACTGTAATTATTAAAAATTATATCAACAATTGTTTTTGTAAACTTTCATACAAGTATTAATTATTTTAAAAGTTATACCAGTTAAACAACTTATAAATTAAACTGGCTTATAAGGTTAAACCGAATTATAAGATGAGTTTTGTATTCATTTATATATATATTATGAAATGTCTTAATCTTTAGTCGATGTAGGATCTTCAACAACACATTCCCAAAGGTTGTCAACTCGTGCATGAGACTATTTTTATGAGTAGTTTAATAACGGTCTGATAGCAGGTGGTCTGATAAGTTCAACAAACAATCGGTAGGATATGCTATAAATAACTCTGATAACATGTTAAGAAGATGAACTTTAAGATTAACTCAACCTCATAAATCGGAGATTTACACTCACTTATATACTATAAAATGTCTTAATTTTTAGTCCACCTCACATTTCCAATAATATCAATAATGAGTTTTTATTAATTTCTTAATAATATCAATAATGAGTTTTTATTAATCTAAAGAAATTGTATTAAGTGGTGACGGTTTACCTCCTCAGAGGGCAATATAGTTGGAGACTCAAAGTGAAATACGTAGTAGGCAAGTACACAATGCTAAGGGAAAGGTACTTTTATAAAGAGTCTTTTTTCTGCAGGAAAAAAACAAGCATGGTAATACAACTGTGATTACAAAAAAAGTGATGAAGACCACTTGCACAATGATGCAAAGGACAACTTTTGAGAGAGAACTCTAGCAGAATCAGAAAAATACAATCATTGTATAGAGTGGTATAACGTAACTGTGTGTAGATTGAGAGGAGAATCTAATGGCGAAGAGAAACTGTGACTCGAATTTTTGGTTCTTCTACTGCTGTATAAAGTATTACCCTAGAATGGAATAAAGGCATGACGTTACATGTAGGTTAAATTTCCCTTTCTTGAAAACGTATTTTTTTCTCTACAACATTGGTTTCACGTTCAGATTTACCACAGATGGATACTGGATTCTCTAAAAGTTAAAAAATAATATAACGGACTCTAATTAGTATATGGAGATTTTCTTTACTCATTAACATGGGATACATGTATACTTAAGAAAGAATCTTTGGCGTGTTTCTCTTGGATTCTGCAAGCCTGAATCGATTCTTACAGCAAAAAGGTGCATGGAAAAAAAAAACCTTGTTTTATAATCAAATTATTCCGCAGCTAATTTTTGCAGGATCAATCCAAAATCTTGTCCTGGCTGAGAGTAGAAGAAAGTTATTGATTTGCACAGCTCTTAAGTTAGTTAATTAACTTCCTCAGTTAACAGAGTAACCTTAATATATTCCCTCTTTTATTAACTGTTTTTTGGATTCTTTGATGTTTGTTTAGTAGGAGATAATGGTGCAATGAAGAGATGAGGGTGTTTTGTTTTGTTAACACTTGGAATTTAGTGTCTTTGTTCAGGGTGTTTGGCATAACTAAGGAATAGTATGGGTGGGACCTATTTTGAAAAAGGGCATAATAATATAATCACTCACAATTTCAGTTATTCCAAGAGCTAACGTATAGCCTCTTGTTCCCTAGTCTACCAAACCCATTTAACAAAATTCCGTGGGGAGTATATATATATAGCCCCATGATGATGATGTAGAAACACTCACCAAAACTCATTTCTAATTTGCTTGCTTCTGCTGGTATTAGCTTAAACTTTCTTCTGAGCAATATCAAATTCAAAACCATCCGTAAAATTTGTGTACCAGTTCTTTTTCTGTCTTGAAGCCACAAAAACAGAAACTAACCATGTCCACAATTGCAAAGAGAGATTTGAGTTCTAATGAGGAAGAGAGTGAGCTGAGAAGAGGACCTTGGACTCTTGAAGAAGATAGCCTACTCATTCACTATATTGCTCGTCATGGTGAAGGTCGGTGGAATATGTTAGCCAAGAGTGCAGGTACAGATTCCACGTACGGTTTAAAGTTAGAGGAATAAGTTCCTTCACTTCTAACTGTTTTATACCTTTCTAACATTATTCCAATCCAAAATCTCAGGATTGAAGAGGACTGGAAAAAGCTGCAGACTCAGATGGCTGAATTATTTGAAACCAGACATTAAGAGAGGGAACCTCACTCCACAGGAGCAACTCTTGATCCTTGAACTCCACTCCAAGTGGGGTAACAGGTAACCACTAACCAATGATCTGTCTAAAATGAGTAATTATGCACTCAAAAATTAGCCTTGTTCAACAAATCACGATGAGTTTGACATGCTTTTGTTGTTCATTGGGGGCAGGTGGTCAAAGATTGCTCAGCATCTGCCAGGAAGAACAGACAATGAGATCAAGAATTATTGGAGAACAAGGGTACAGAAGCAGGCACGCCAACTTAACATTGAGTCTGGAAGCAAGAGATTCATTGATGCTGTGAAGTGTTTTTGGATGCCAAGGTTGCTCCAAAAGATGGAACAGAACAATTCTCCAAGCCCTCACTCTTCCATGACAAGCATGATGAATTTGGGGAATTCTGGAGAAGCTTCTATGAGTTCAACGTCAAGCAGCTTCAATATTCCCTCTATGTTTTCATCATCTCCTCCACAAAGGGAATTTATTATGGATGGTGCAAATCATTTTAGTACCATGTCCAACCCCATCAATCCATCCCCAGATTCCTTCCCATTTTCACAGCTACTTGAAATTTCTGAACACCCCAAAAGTCCTCCAAATGTGCTTGAGAACAATGTTTACAGCTATCCAATCCAGGACAATTGTTATGCTGATACCAATAACTATGGCATGGAAGCCCTTAACATGGATCCCCTTTCAGCCTTCGGAACTTACGACTTCCCACAGTTTGATTTTCAGACCGCAGGAAATGGATGGATGTTAGACAGCATGGAGGACACTACTTTATGGAACATGGATGCTATGTGACAGTGTTGACAATAGAAGGCATGCATCTCAAGTTCTTTTATTGTGGAATGGCATATCATTGAAAAAAAAATTGAAGATTCTTATGCTATACTGATTCATAGGAAGTATACATAATAGTCTCAGAGTTAGAGATTAGTACCAAGTGTAACGTCATTAAATATGAACCTCTTAAAATAGCATATATTTGAATAGAAAATGCAGGAGATGGTATTAATGTTCCCCTGTTTCAGATTTATTCAGAAGTTGCAAAAAGTTGTAATTTCACTAAGGCAATATTGTATCTTGGATGTTGTGTTGTGAGTGTATTTTGGACATAGTGCGTTTCATTTTTCCCTCTTTTTGTTTCTGAATATCTATGTTCGTGTAAATGATGATTTGTTCTGTTTGAACCCTGAATGAAAAAAGTAACGAATAGTGAAGTCAAATCTTGTGATGGAGTGACACTTGCAAAGTATAAATAACAATCTCTAAAGACAGTGAAAAATGCTACTTGTTTTTGCATATCTCCAAGAGCAGCCACTTGTAATAAGTGGTGGGGTTCACTCATAAAATTGAGTACCAATGTATGTGTCATCTGCAAAAGGTCATCATTTTGCATCTTGAAAAAACTAGAAAAAATTGAAGATAGTGGTGCATAACAAACTGGACTAGCCTACCATTCTAGCAACTCCCTTGTCTTCTTCCTGGAATCATAACCAGGGCAGAGGATATTTCACCAAATATTGCATTTGATCTCTCAAGCTTGGGACTGTGTTGCAGTGGTGCCATATTTCTCGAAGCTTGTCAAGGAAGAAATTGACTAAGAAATATTCTTGGCTATATGCCATCACATGGCCTAAATGTCACCAACAATTTTGAACCTTTTCATCCAAAGTGCTTTTCTATAGATTCAATAATACCTTCAGTCAGAGAACAACCTTTTCATATTATTATTCATTAAATCTATCAGCTTTTTTTTCTCTTATTTTTATTTTATCTTTCACCTATGCACCTCAAATTTAGAAAAAATTAGAATGTACATTGATTTTTTGTATTAAATCTATAATACTATAAGAAAATAATTAAATAGTAATCAAATTTAAAGACAAAAATAATTAACAATTATATTAACTAAATTAGATATTAATTTAGAAACTAAAAATTTATTCATATATGAGATGTTTTTTATTATTAATAAAAATTTATAAAATAGTTTTTAAATTTGTATCTAAATTAACTACTTAAGTTTTAGCAACTAATATTTTAGATTCTAAATTGGTCTCTAAAAGACTATTAATGACTAATTTAAAATATAAAGTAGTAAATAATTAATGGTTAAATAACAATTTAAAAATTATTTTATAAATTTTTATTAATAATAGAAACTATTTTAGATATCAATAGTTTTTTTAGTTTATAAAATAGTATTTATTTAATCAAATAGTAACTACTTATTTTTATATTTAAAATAATTTTTTTATTTAATAATTTTTTTCAGTGTAACTATTGAAAATCCAAGTCTCTTGCGGAACGTGTCTTCTTGTAACTAAGTATATAATAAAATTTAACTAATTTCATATATATTTTGTTTGGAAAAAAAATCCTTACAAACACTTTAAAAGAAAATTAATAAGCTAAAATTAGTTTATCTTTGTTATAATTATTTTCTCCAAAATTTGATTTTTAAACTATATAACATTTTTAGTTAATAAGTAAGAAGATTGTACAAATAATAACTTTAAAAATTTCAAAGTACATGACGTTGACGCCAGCGACCTTCTATTTAATTTAGTCACTCTTGTTAACTCTTTTTTTTTTTAAAGTATCATTTCAGATATTTTCCTTTTTAAAAATAATTTTACTTTTAAAACAAGCTTCTTCGCATGCTTGATATCATCACGGGTTGAAAATATTTTCGCACTTTGGATTAGATGGGAGGGTTTTGTTTGCATTTACTTTTTTTCCAATAAATATTATAAGCATGTACATGAGTTTTGAAAAAAAAAATTCATGTAGAATTTTTCTTTTAAAAATAATTGGAGTGTCAATATAAATTATTCCATATCTATAATAATATCATTGAAATTTAAATATAGACTGTTTAGTTAAAAACATAGGTCAGGTAATTACTAGTTGTGAAATAATATCATTTTACTTTTTTATTTCAAAAATTGTGAATAAAAAATTTGATAATTGTTTTTTATACTTTTTTAAAAATAATTAATTTTATGAAAAATATATTAACTGAAAACTATAATTAAAATAAACCAAAACAGAAAAGATAATTTCCTTCTTTGATGTTAAAGGGTTGTTTATGTTAAAACTACAAAAATAAAATCTAGAAACATCTATTTCATATTTTTCATCAAAATAGAATTTTAACCCTAAACTCTTAACTAACTATTTATAATGCAATTATTGGATGTCTTTGCTTCACCCATTTACCTATTGGGACAGTGGGACACCTATTGACCTATACATATAGTGTAGTTATTGTTTCTTTCGTTTTTTATTTTAATAAATATTTTCATTTTAGACTTTTAATATTTTAAAATTACTTTAAATGGGTCATATTCAAGAAAAATAAAAATATCTCCACTTTTTTATGTATAAAACTTTATTTCAAAGTTTTTCTTTTTTAAATTAAACTGTTTACTGCTTGAACTGATAAGCATTGGCTCAAATTTTGTTCATTATGTTAATTGTAAATATGTGTGTGTGATGGGATATGTAGAATTTTGTAAGAAATATTAATTACTATTATTAATATTTTTAACGATTCCTTTATGTGACCTATATATTATGATTAACGTTTATGTTTAAAAGGGCATACTTATAATTTTTAATTCCAAAATAAATTAAAATTAAAAATTCTAAATAAAAAAAATTTCTTGAAAGAAAATGTATACGAAATCATAATATATATAAAGTGAATGCGCAACAAATTGGCATGCGTTAAATCTTTGAGTTTAGTGACTATACATTATCAACTTAAAATAATTTTCACTGATAATCAATAAAAAATATAGTTTTTAAAATAACTATTATAAAAATCACAGTACGAAATCATATTCATATAATTCAAACTTATAATAGGAAAGATAGAAGAAATTTAGTGCAAAAATGATAAATGAATATAAGATCAAGAGATTTCTTCTTTTTCCTTTTGTTTTCTAAATTTTCATAATTAATAGAAAAGTTTTATAATTTGCCCATAATTTTTCTAAAACTAAAGAAAACATGTAAAAAATTCAGATGCATAAACTAAATATGTAAAAGAATATAATCTTAAATCATTTTTTTTCTTTTTTATAAGCATGTGTTTCATTAGTTTTTTTTAAAATGAAATATTGATGTAATCCTTTAAAAGTATTAACTATTTTAAAAACAGTCTCATTTTTATTAATATCATAATATGTATTTGAATATTATTCTTTAGTAATATCATAATATTATTTAAATATGCCATGTCATATTATTACTAAGTACTGATAGATATATGTTTTTTAACTAATGCCATGATTAAAAAAATCAAATATCATTTTTTATAAAAACTTTTAGATATTAAACTTGATATCTCAACTGATAACTGATAATTTGAGTAATAATAATCATCTATATATCACATAAAAAAATATTATTATAAAAATGAAATTTAAAATATAAATAATATATATATAAAGAAATCATAAAGTTGAAGAGCAGGACACGTTCATAAGTGATGAAAAACACAAAGGTGAAGACCATGACTTGGTCATGTCATGTCCCCTCATCTTTATCTTACATTGATTACATTAGCAAAGACAAATCCTAATGCAAAAAATGTCTTTGAGGTTCTTCTATTATTCACGATCAAATTTTTAAAAAATTACAAATTTAATTGAATAAAACACTATTGATTAGATTGATATTTCACATTAAAATAATATAACAAATTTATTTTGGTAATACTTTCTTTTTATATAATAACACTAGTATGAAGTATTCCAATTTTATTACTTTTTTAGGGAGTCTCTCCCTTTCAACTAAGTTATTTTTATCTATAACACTAATTTAAAACACACCCTTAAAAGGGTCAAGTTAATTATTACTATAAATATCTTTTACATGAAGAATTTAAGAAAATTCTTAAATTTAAGTATAGAGTGAAATTTTGACTAAATTAACATACTTAAACTATTTATTTTTTAAATAGCATGTCAAATATTTACATAAATAGTAACATAATTTACTTTAATAATTCAGAATTCGATTTTATTATGAACTTGATAATTTTGAATTTTTAAGAAAAAATTATTTAAAAAATCTAGAACCAAATTCTAAATTGTTACAGTCAACCGTTCTATTTGAATAATTATTTAACATAATATATATATATATATATATATTAAACACAATATAATATTGCAGGAAATAAATAAGTTAAATGTATTATTATAGTAAAAAAATTCATATAACTTTATTAAAAAAGCTCTTGTTAAAAAGTAAATTAATGTAATATTGTCTTAAAATTAAGAGTTATATTTCAACAAAATATATATATGTATGTATATTAACAATAATAATAGATTATAAAAATAAACTATAAATAAAAATGATAGAAATATAAACTTTATAAAACTTTATTATCAAAACAATTCTTATAATAACATAGCTGAGACATTATTGAGCCTTCTATTAATCAGTTTTTAATTATAGATAATTCACTATAAAATTATTAAATAGAAACCAATTTTAGGGACTAAAAATAATTGGTTGTTATATTGACTAAATTATATATTATTTTAAAGACTAAAGAAATTATTGGTTTCTAAATTAATTTCTATTATTGATAAATAATTTTTAAATTGGTATTTAAGTAGCTATCAGGGTTTTAACTACCAATTACTTAGATTCTAAATTTGGTAGCAAAAACCTTGGTAGTTAACTAATTTAGAAACTATTTATCAATAATAGAAACTAATTTATAAACCAATAATTTTTTTTAGTCTCTAGAACAATATCTAATTTAGTCAATATAACAACTAATTATTTTTTGTCTCTAAAATTGGTTTCTATTTAATGATTTTCTTGTAGTGATTTAATACCAACCACTTTTCTAAGACATATAGAACCTAGAGCAAGATAAATCTTAAATGGACAAAAAGAAAAAAATAAATAAGTTTATAAATATTTTTCATTTATTTTATTATAAAATTTCTATTTAAAAATATTTTTTTATAAATTGTTTTTATATTTATGAAGTTTTAAGTTAGTAATCTAAGAATTGAGATAACTCCGTTAGATTTCTGATCAAGTTATCACGATAACTTTTTTCTACCTATTATTATTATTTCATTCTTCTCCTATCTTTTTTTTTTTAAAGAATAAATAAAATAAAATGAAACGAGACCTTTCAGGAATATCTCAACCCTTATATAAAATATTTTCTCCTAGTTTTAAATTTTTCTAATCCTCTCTTTAATACTTTGATTAAAGGAGATATGTTTTGAGTGGAATGTTTAGTACATTGGATTTACCTTAAGCTTATTTTACAAGTTTTGGAACTATGTAACAAGTTTTGCACTTATCTACATGTGGAAAGTATAAATATACAAGCATGTATATAATTTGTTACAAGTACAAATTTGAATTTCAAGATAAAAAATAGATATTTTTATTTTGGATGGTTTCAAAAGGTGATAAAGTGTTAGAAATTGTTATGTTGTTTTGTTATTAGTAAAAAATAAGTTTATAGGCTAGTATGGTTAATAGTCTATCATTTAAATAAATCTCAAATGATGAATTATTATTGTGTATATCATTATGGTTTAAGTGATAGAGTATAATACTTAAACGATTAGATGACATTTAAATAATCATAAGTTGTTTATTATTAAAATTAATACTGGTGCACGGTTCTGAAACATGTGATACTATAAGAAAATTAATACAATAATGTGGTATGTTTGATGTTTCAAAAGTTGTTGAATTTTACAATAAATCACATTGATCAAATGATGTTTAAGTATTCCAATGAAAAAAAAAACTAACAATTTATTTCTTTCAAAGACTATCTGGCAAAATAAATAAATAAATAAATAGAGACTATCACTCAAACAATAAAAGATCACCAAAGCATTCAAATATGAGATCATTATAAAGAAAATGTTGATTTATCTAAGAAAATAATATCATTTAAATCATACATAAATATTTATATACTTTTTTATGTTTAAATTGGTGGATAGTATTTTTTTTTCGAGTAATGATATGTTGACAACTCAAATTTTTTATACAATCACATTACAACTCCCACTACTATTATTTTAATACTTTTTCATATCATTTAATTCCAAACTTACGTTTTATTATATATTTATTTCTAAACTCATCACATCAAGAATTAAGAGTGTATACAACTTTAAGAGTTGTCAGAGTATAATTTTTTTTCTTCATAAAACGCGATAGTTATCTATTTAGTTTTTTCCGTATATAATGAATTTCTGTTTCTATATAAAAAGAAATAGTTGAATCTAAGGTGTGAATTGCGAACGGAATTTTCAAGGCACTTTTGCTCGTCTCCGCCTTATCAAACAAATAAAAAAAGGACTTATTTTCTTAAATGAAATGTGGAAATTAATTTTAAGGGTACGAATGAGTTACTCCATTTATGATTTGCTCCCAAATCTATATCCTACTTATAGTATCGTCATAATATTAAAGCTACTTTTTATAAAAGCTTCGTAATTTTTTAAATTGATTTTATTTATATTTTATCTAAATTCTCAGAACTGTTACGAAAGGACACGTGACTTTTCATTTTCGTACGAGTACAAAGAAAAAAAGGTTTAAGTACTCGAACAATAATTAAAATTTAAGATATTGGTTATTAATTTGAACTACTTTGTTATTTCTTTTACTTTTAAAAAGCCGCTGATATAAACATGTTTATTTTACATAAGCATCTTAATTTTCACATATGAAGAAAAACCAAAACAATGGTTTTATAGAAAAGGTTTAAGTGAATAAATTTCACAAAAGATTGTCTTTTTATTCTAGTTCAGTTTCTATGCATAAAAAATACAATAAATATGAATTTTAAAATAATTTAAAATAAAATTAGAATATAAATATATTTATACTTTATATGGAGATTTTTTAAAAGCTTTTTAATAAATTTGATTTAAAAATGAAAGAGTAATATGATGAAAGAAGTAGTTGGTAACAGTTGAACAGGAAGCGGGCAGTAATGATTGAGAGACACGTGTTGTGTTAGTTTCAGTGTATTGAAAGGCACGTGCAATAATTTATTTAATATTAAAATATAAAATAAAGATTTAGAAATGTTTGACTCTGATTCAGTTGTACCTACGACCTTGGAACAGTAATTTAAACCAAATCCTTATCCTTTGCTAAATTAGCGGCTGGGGTGGCAGCAATTCGGAACTAAACACAAAGAAATGTGTGACATTAAACCCATGAATCTCTTTTGGGTCTTACAGAAAGAAAAAAAACACAGTGCATGCGCATGATGTGTGATTGTGACAGCTTAATAATAATAATAATGAGGTGTTTCTTTGGTATGATTTGAAACTGAAAGCAACAGACATGAAGAAACTACACTTTGGCAATTAAACAAGATTATAATGGAGCCAGAGAGAGAGGGCGTGACTGCACCGGTTTCTACGTTCAACCACAGAAAAAGACTGCTTTTAAACTTCTTGTCTGCTACCTTCATTTCTTTTTCTCTCTGTTCTACGAATCAGGAAAAGAAACATCCCTCAAATCATTCAACCACACAGCTACTGCTCAAATTTACTGTGCAATTTTCAAAGTCCTCCTCTGAAAATAAAGGCCACGGTCAAAAACAAACAAGCCACTCACATTTTATTCATGCAACAATCAACCCAACGTTTAACTAATTCTATCAAACTTCAATCTTAAATCTTAAGTATATACACTTCTTACAAGGTGGGACTAGTCTTAAAAATAATTTTTTTTGTCTTTATCTTCCGGTCTTTACTATGGTCTTTGAACGACTTTTCAATAAGAAGAGTAGATACGATTAAAACATTCTGACTATCAAGTTAGTTCGAGTATAATATACATATGAGTTGAGAATGAAAAAAATTAACCTTGACTCTAAATCCTGAATCTTTTCTGATATTTATATTTTTTGGATGAACTTCAACTCTTATAAACCTGCTTGTGGGTCTAAAAAAAAGATCTAATCATACTTTAATTATAGTTAATTGTGAATTTATAGGTTGTGTTTGAATTAAGAAGATCATTCGACCTTCTTATCATTCGATTCAATGTGGTATTTTCGACATACAATGTAAATGCACAATTTTATTCAAAGAAAAATTGCACCAGTGTTGAAACTTTCAGCATGTAGTCTCTGTTATAATAAAGTTGCCAACTGTCCCCTTTGCTTGTGCATGGTTCTTTCTGAGGCGTGCTAATTTTGGAGCCACTTGTGAAGTCTACAGCATCATTCTCCACCCCTCTTTTCTTTTATCTTAAGAATACTGATTTTTATTGTAAGTCACAACAAAAACGTATTAGTTACATTAAATGTTACATGTATATATGTACAGATACTGATACTTTTGTGTTTTGATTGATAAATACTGTGGTGGGAGTGAATGGTTGCAGCATATGCTCTAGAATGTGAGTGAGGTGGATAAGGTGGCGTAGGAAGATGGATGAGTGAGATAAGAAATGAAGTGTTTTTGGAGAGGAAAGAAAAGGTGGCACCAAAGCATGTGCTCTGATGTTGGTGCTAATTATTCATGAGAATTGGAACCTTTGAAAGGCAGAGATTAGATTGGTAGATGGATATAGATAAATAATACTCATTCTCCCTTACTTTCAATCAAATCAACCTTTCACTGTCAAATGTAAGCGTGACTAGACCAAACTCCATAATTGGGAGAATGAGACTCAGACCCTTTTACTTTCCTCCAGAAAGAGAAGAGTGATCTTGTTTGCTTTCATTGGTTATCGCAGCCAATAAGTACAAAACCAACTAACCCCACATCCATTTCATTATTTTATCAATATATGCACTTCATTATTCTCTTTATTTTCCAAGATTCTGTTTTGTTCTTGAGACTTTTATTCTGAGTTGCATTCATGACAAAAACAATAATTCTGCTTAGTGAAAGTAAAAGATTGAGAATTGTAGAGTAGTGAACATTTTCACCATTTGGGGTATGGGGATGAGCCCCATAGAAGGGAATGACACTAAGTCACCCTTTATTTCTCTTTAAGAATAACTTTTGATGTGTGAATGAAGAAAATTGCAATGCTAATAACATTCCTGCATCCCTTTTTAGTATGGAAGCTGGTGTAGCCCAACCTTTATGCTCGAGACTCACTTGAGGTGATAAGAGGATAAGGATTCTGATCCAACCAGAGAGTATAGAGAATACTTGCAAAATCACATCTGAGTGCACCATAAGCCCATTTTACACAACTCTACTAAACGCTAAATATTGAAATCAATCACTCGAATATATGTGAAGTGTGAGCAAGATGTTTGGATTTTGTACTTTTATAAATCAAGGTGCCGAGAGACCGAAAGGTTCGTGAGAAACTTTTAGATGTACTGATCAAAAGTAACAGATTACAAGTAAGTCTAATCAAAAGAACCTAAATTTAAAACCTCCTACACAAAGTTAAAGTCAATCTGGCTAAGTTCAATATGAATCACACTAAGATCCAAAATAAAGTTCAAAGTATAGTGTTGAACTTAGTAAATAAAAGTATAAATAGTAAAGTTCAATAAAGCTGATGAAACTCAATATTTTGTAATATAATTAGGTAACTCAATTAGTAGGTAGGTATAGTGTTTTTTTAAAGAAAAAGATAATTAAACATATTCTAACTTTATACCTTGTAGGCACTACTTATCTGACATACCGAAAAATCATGAAGGAAGGAAGATCACGAGAGAAAAAAAAAAAAGAAGAAAGAGATCACCATAGACACATTGAAGTATGAAAAATGGAAATAAAAAAAGTGTCGAAGAGTAGTTAGACTTCTAAGAATAGTGCAATCTTTTAGTAGTGTATTGAATTTGAAGAGAGATAAATGGTTATGAACATCTTCAGCTTATAAGGGTACACCTATTTCAGACAAACTTAAAATAAAGAAAATAGATGGCAATTAGCTTAAGATTGTTATCTAAATTAAGAATATGCAATAAGCAGATTTAAAGTCTAAGGTTTTCAAATTGGTGACTGATTCGTGATGGGAAATCATGGTTGTGGGAAGTACTGTTGCATATTAAGATTTGAATTTTCTGAATAGAAACATAATGCAATACATTAGATTCTAAAGGCGATGATGGTATATATACTATTAAAGATGCCCTAGTGATAGTGTAGGAGAATAACTTTCTGTTGGCTGATTGATTTTGCTGGCAATAAAATTTGGAATAATGGAATACAATGCATCATTATTATCATTTCCCTTTTATGGTTAATATTCTTCCAGTATATCTTAACAAGAAAAACAAATTCTTAAACTAATATGAAGTTTCAGTATATTTAAAGTTGGAAAAACAGTGAAGGCATAAACAAAATTTAATGATAATATTAGGATGTAGAATTGCAAGTTTCATTTTACAAAAATAAAACCCATTAACTCACTATAGGTTTATAATTAAGGAGCATCTCTTTTTAATTGCATTAATGAGTATCATTATTTCTATTTTTAAACCATTAAAATAAAGAAGGTAACAATCCCAACTTGTAGTTAGTAAAATAATTTATAAAGTACAAATTTATTATAGACTCACTATATCATATGGCAACCAGAGCAAACACCCTCTAAGTTTACATGATCCTTCCAATGAAATAAAATTAGAGTTAGTTATAGGGATGAGCAAAATTCTTTTTTTTAAACAGAACAATTTTAAGTAATTGGATTCTTAATCTAATAGTGTAAATTATTTGAAAGAATCATTTCAAAATCAAAACAGTTTTTAAGAACCGGTTCTAAATTAAACAAGTTTTCAAATTGATTATAAAAATTAAACAAATTTTAAAACCAAACCTATAAAAACAATTATATAAAATTGACACCTGATAGTCAAATTTTGTACCTGTGAATTCATAAAATCAGAAATTAACTTAATTAAAATGTTACATTTAGGTTAACACTGCCGATAAAAAAAAACATTTAGGTTAACACCATTTATCTATTATGATAGATGGGGCTTAGGTGGAATACAATCTCCATTTGAATTTTTAGGTACTTTTCATGAAGTAATAGAGTAAAAATTATTTTTGCGAGTCTCCTTGTGCTTAATTCAAGGCGTTATAAATAGTTTAAGCAAATTAAAACTCTTTCGATGACAAATGCTTAATAGTTGACTTCAATCTAAAAAGGGCTATGTTTAAGATAACTATTAAAGTTAAAACTGCCATTTTAATTCAACCTGGATACACATTACTGTCAATCAGAACAACATTGTCCTGTCACATGTCACATACATGCATACAGTGCAAACACTAGACTTAATCTGACTTAAATGTAATTTCTTTTTAGAGGGAAATGATTTCTTAATACTAATGTTACACTCGACTAATAGGAAAAAACATCAACGTTGGCACTAATTCACCAAGAGTAAAAACAAATAAAATATCCAAACTACAAAACCAACCAACCAAAAAGTAATTAAATAACTGAGGAACTTATAAATGATCCCTTAAGAAAATGTACACGGCTAAGTGGCTAGTAAATGTTTTACATAACCCCCCAACCCCAAAAATTTCTGTGTTACAAGTATCTATTTTAAACATGTATGAACCGCAGGACCTGCATGTGCCAATATTGAGGAACCCTATTTTCCACCTTTGCTATAGCTGTCCTTTAAGGTGACAGTCCTATTAAAAACAAGTTTTTCTGGAGTTGAGTCCCTGTCAACTACGAAGTAGCCTACAAGAGCAGAGATATAAGGGTTAGATATTAAGTGAAGAAAGATGAACTAATAATCAAGTAGCACTCAACGTAAAGTACCTAATCGTTCAAATTGGAAATTGTCCCCAACTTTCGCATTCTGCAGGGAGGACACGCCGTAAGCATCCGGGATTATCACTTTGGAATTAGGGTTTAAATCGCCGAGCCAATTGTCAAGTTCAGCGGGATTCTATTCCAGTGATTCAAACAGCAACAAAGAAGGAAAATATTATTAGCAAACTATATAGCGTGTGTGTAAAATCACAGGCAGACGTAAAGGATAGCAAACCTCTGATACGAATAGCCTCTCAAACAACCTGACTTCCACCTTTAATGGATCAACTCCAGGAGAAGGTTGAGGAACCCAATGGAGAACCCCCTAAAAACAAAAGGATTGCACAGATCACCAATCAGTTTTCCACAACTCTCGTCGACTATTTTTAATCAACAGAAATAGCAAAGTTTGTAAACCTTAGGCTTTGTCTTCTTTGAAGGATCATACTCGGCTCGAATTTCAAGAATAGTCTCATTATCATCAGCTAGAATCACTTCAGTGCACTTTATAGGAAATGCATATCTACACCAAACAATGAAAACTTTGAACAGTGGACTTTAAATTCTCACCACAATATCAATTTGTACCCTCAACTAACCTGAGTATCGCAGATTTCCCAGGAGCTAGACCATAATAATCTTTCGAATCTTGCATCCGGAAGTCCGAGTGTTCAATATATACAATATTGGAAAATGGAATCTACAAACGTAGACATGAAAAGAGAATCAGAAACCAACCAACATATGAACTGGTAATATCATGATAAAGCTTAACAAAAAAGTCAACATATTGAATCATCATCCTAAAACCAGAGCATTGCCCAAAGATATCGGTTTTCACAAGCTAAGCATTACCTTGTAGAAAGCAGAAGCATCATCAGCTTTTGCATCAGGCCATATCTTTGCATCAACCTCAATAACTGGGTTGGCTTCAAGATTAGTAATAACAACCTTACAAGATTAAATCAATTAGTCTTAAGCTGATTAAATCAGAACGGTATACTGGCATAGAAAGAAAATAAATATACCTTGAGGGGATGAAGGACAACCATTGCACGAGGAGCTGTTCTGTTTAATTCTTCCCTAACATGGTATTCAAGGCGTTCAATAGAAATCAAAGTGCCATCACTACAGCAACAAAAAGAATAATTGTAATTAATGATGCACCTCCACCCTCATATACCTATTTTTTAAATGAAAAAACAGTGCGCAGGTTCTTGTTCTTGAAAGTAAGCTACAGTCAACTGATTAAAGCTTCAAATGTGCATTTCCTAAAGCACACATTAAATAAACGAATAAATAAAATAACAATCCCGTGCAAAGAACACAATAGTGAATCAACTATTTGGATAAGGCATCACCTAGACAACTATTTCTTCAAAGACTTATGTTCTGTTTGTTAAGGAGATCAGTATTTTTTTGGTCCTATAAAGAGAAAGTGGCTGCTTGCTGAAATTTTAATTTTGGGTTCTGCCAGACACATCATGACCTGACCCAAAAAACCTGCAGTACAGATACACACAATGAAGGCAAAATGCTAGGTTGTATAATACAAGTGACACAAAAATAGGATTTGAGTGGTCAGGAGCTACTTTCTGTAATCTTCAAATATTTCTTTACATCCACCTGAATAAATAGGCCTACTGTTCACCAAGTTAAGCCTTTTGCTAAATTATATGTTGTTTTCTCTACTCCCTATTTTCTGTTTCTGCCTCTGGCAATAACAATCCCGCCATTCCAATGCAATATTTCCCTCCTGGCGAGACTGATATATTTAGAATGTAGTATCTTCTTGGCACTAATGTTTTCAATCACAAGTTTATTAATGGTTCAGTTTTTAAAAAAATTGCTAATAACTGGCAAGCTTTTAAACTCTACAAAGGATACAAAGTACTTACAATTTTAACAAAAATTAAAAGTAGAAAAAGAGGAAATAACACTCAATCACAATATCTAAAAGGTAGGAAAAATAAATTTGCACTCGCTGTATTGTCCGAACTCATAATGATTTTGACGGGAATCCCCTCATTTACCAGGTATAAGTATGAGTAATATCCAATATTTTAATTCAAGTACATAGATGGGATGGGTATGTATGTTCCCGTCCCCATTTAAAATAACTAAAACACTATTAGTTTATTAGGTAGGTAGCCAAAAAAACTTATTTTCAATTTTCTTGTTGGGTTTTTGTTTCATTTCATTTGAAGAATTTTTCTTTCGATAAATAATTTTCCATCTTCTCTCTCAATTGTTCAACTCAATCCACCAAGTTCACTCAAATCCCTAAAGTATTTTCTCCTTCATCACAACCTCAATTACACTTTTTTTTTCCTTTATCCAGTTTTGTTCAAACAATGTATTGCATTTCAAGAAATGTAAACCTCATTTTCAATGAATTAAGTCACCCATTTGTTCATTTGTACTCCTTTTTAATATTTTATTTTTTGTTTATTTTCTGTCATGCGAGAATGTCATCAATTTTGAATGTTCAATCATGTAAACCCTTACTTTACTAGATAACATAAAGAACTTATAATATCTTTTATCTTTGGTTCTTAGTTTCATTTCATTTGAAAAATTCTTCATTCACTACACAATTTTTCATTCTCTCTCTCAATGGTTCAACTCTTTCAATATTCACCAAATTGACTCAAATCCTTGTATTTTTCCTCTCAAGATTTTCAAAAAGTAATACATGTTATAGTTGTCATGAAATTTCAATTGCGTAATTGTTTACTTTTTTTTATAATTACTTGTCATTTATGCAATTATAAAATATTCCTTTGATCTTTGATATTGAAGAAAAGAAAATGTGTTCTTTTAACATTGAATATTTGATAATATCATGTTTATTTTATTCTGTTTGAATTTTTTATTTTTGTGAGAGTTATTTAATATTTGGGGGACGATAATACTCACTACTCAAAGTGTCTCGAAGACTATGGGGGGGATGAGACAAATTTCATATCCAATGGGGATGGAGACAAGAATGTGTGTGAATTTTTACTTTGAGGATGGGAACAGGGGTGTAGTCATTAGTGGTAACAAAAATACTAAAGATTTATAGCCATTTTTATTAACACAGCACATGATGGATCAAGTCATTGTAGACTATGCCTTTTCTCTCAGAGATAGAGAGACTAAGTTGACAAATAAACATCTTTTACTAACACAAACTATAACATGACGTCCAAAACTAATACGCAATAATGAATTGACAAATGTAGAGAATTTGTGCCTTCATAACTACAAAAAAAAAAAAACAACCTAGGCTTTTGGTGGGGGCAAATACATGGATCACAAAATGTTTTGTTATAACTGCTAACAGAATAATTCATCAATTACATTGAAAAATTATAGATTGAAAAAGACATAAATAGCAATTAATATGATAAATATAATAAAGCATTACCAAAGCAACTTCCGACATCAAGATATAAAGGAAATGGTAAAAGCTAAAATGAAATTCAGGTCAATTTTTAGTATAAAACATGAACTGAAGTATGTGGTGTTTCAAGTACTTTTCCACACCAATAACTTAGAAATAGCATTCTTATACAACCAACTGTAGTTGGAAATTGATAACATACCTTCTAGTTATTCCAATTCCTCGGACAAAAGCATTGATTGCAGTGGGGCTCATGCCTCTTCGCCGCAAACCAGCTAGTGTCATCAAACGAGGATCATCCCACCCATCAACCCACTTCTCTGTAACTAGACGATTCAGCTTCAACAAAGAACAATATGTAATTAGGGGATAGCAAATTATAAGCATAATAACAAAACTCAACAAAATTATTACAATGTGCAAAATTGCTGATTCACCTTACGCTTTGACATAACTGTGTTAGAGACATTCAACCTTGAATATTCCCATACATAAGGCTGGTAAATGCCTAACGCATGCAACAACCAATAATACGATGCTCGACGTGTCTCAAATTCAAGTGTACACAGCTGCATGAGATATTCGTGAATTAGATATATATAAAATAACAACAGAGTTAGCATTAATCGCATACGAAATCTGAATGCTATTTGTTAGGTATGAAGCCATAAAACATTGACCATTAGTTACAAAAGTTCCCAGCACAGTTATAGCCACAAAGAACCAACTATAGTGAATAGAACATTCTGTACAGCACACCGCTATTTGTAGGACAGAAAATTTAAAATTCCCATTATGTATATATACATGAAAGTTGAAACTACAATTTTTTTAAGGAGAACCACACATTTTAAAACATAATAACTCCAACTCAATGATCTTCCAAAAATCTAACTGACTATAAATATTACAAAAGTTTAGAGCATAAAATAATGTTGAAGAAGCTAGAAATCTAGCTGTCTAAGTATTATTATATTAGGATATCCAAATATCACGTGTATAAAAAACGGATGTTATCACAAGGACCGCCACTATAAATATATAGATAGAGAGAGATTAAATTAGGAGAATTTAAGCATCTAGGATTAACACATTCTTGTTGAAGGTTGAAATGGGTAAATAAAAAAGGAGAAACCGGGTTACTAGCAAGAAAATTGTAACATCACCAAGAAAAAATAGAGTGAAAGACAACTTACTGAATGTGTGATATTCTCTAGAGAATCAACAATGCAGTGAGCATAGTCATAACTTGGATAAATACACCATTTGTCTCCGGCGTGAGGGTGTGGAGTAAACTAAAAGACCAAAAGCATTCACATCACATGAAATTGGATCATTATCTCCCCGTAAATTTGAGTAATCAAAATCATCTAGGCAAGTACTTACCTTAATTCTGTAAGCAATAAGGTCATACATATTGTAATTATCACTCTGCATGTCTTGCTTCATTCTAAGTGTGGCTTTTCCTTCTTCTACAAGGCCATTTTTCATATCCTCAAAGAGCTTCAATGACTCTGAAATTGGTCTGTCTCTCCAAGGACTGTTCATTTTCTTCTCCCTATATTCCTTTATCTCATCAGGTGTCTACAACCAAATCATCATTAAATACTGTTAATGTTTGTTGTGCTTGCTTAATACAAAATTCAACAACATGGAGACAATTATCACATCCTCCTTAGTATTCCACGTTAACATTTTCTTCTGGAATAGCAAGTATCCTTTGCAACAATTGAAGTAACTTTTTTAAAATATAAAATAAACGTAAAAGTGTAAATATGTGATGAGTAATACTATCAAATTAATTCCTTTAATCTTTTAAAAAAATTCTCACTAAATCTAAGGTATTTAAAAAAGAAAAATTTGATATTAAAAATTGAAAGTGATTAAAGCTAAGATTTATAGGAAAGAAGGAATTCCAACGTAAAAGAAAAACATAAATAATCAATAATTTTAAAAGTTTTAAAAATATACAATAAGTGCTAAATAGTGTTGATGATGCACGCATCACAATCAGAAAGAGAATACAAAAAAGAGATGTCTTCATGCTTAGGCACGAGAACACAAATTTATAACATAAGGGTTGATAATATAATTCCATGCAATTGAAATTTTCAGAGTAAACTGCCAAAGGGATCAGAATTAGTGCTTCAAATAAATCAAGTTAATTACATGTCAGATGTTTTAAAACCACCTAAAGGGAAGAACCAATGAAACATTTAACAACAATGTTAAATATTTGTAGCAATAAGATATTCAGATGTTTGGATGACAACCTGATGGTCAACATACGCATGACCCTTTTTTATGAGCTCCACAGCTAATTCATACAACTCTTGGAAGTAATCACTTGTGTAAGTAATCTGCAAACATTACAAAGCTGTTAAACATCTAAATAACCAAGATCACGTCAGCCAATACACGTCATGAAACAAACGAACATACCTTGAATGGTTTCCAACCCATCCACTGGACAATTTCTTCAATGTGATCAATATATTCTTTCTTTTCTGCTTCAGGATTTGTATCATCATACCTGGAATTGGTGTTTAAATATTTAAATAACAATTTAAATAAATAAATAAATTTAAAATTTGGTGTTTCATGAAATAACTTAATTTAATTTGTTGTTTAAAAATTTAATTTATTTTGTCTACTAAAATTTTAAAATAATTTTTATTTAAATTTATAATTTATCTTAACTCTAATTTATATTTTAAAAATATTTTTTACATCAAGTAATTTTACATAATTATGAACACTTACAGGTATCAAATAATTGACAATTATTTTATAATCAAGTACCCGCGGTTTGATCCGACATGGGTGTTAGGTATTTATTTAAACATTTCTTAACACAAGGGAATCAAATTTCATTTTTCACAAAAGGGCACTTTGGTTATTTTCTAAACATATCAATCTACAGTTTCTTTTATTCTATCACATCAATCAAATGACTCATAAACTTTCCACTCATTTCTCTCCACTTTTTAACTCTCTCTTAATCTAAACACCCACACTTCACACTACTCATGATTTGTTATTTATAAAGCATTTTTAAGTTCAATCTTAAAATATTCTAGGCCAGTTAAAGATGCTAAAACTCCCCCATAGATAATTCCTAGATGATATATTTCACAAGAGCAATGTCCATCTCTTTCAGATGAAAGAAGAGAAACTCAGCTGAACTGACAATAAATAAAGGAAAAATTGAAAAAAAAGTACACACCTCAGATAACAACCTCCATCCCTGTCTTTTGCCAGCCCAAAATCAATAAACATAGCCTGAACAACAATTAAGTTTTTATTTCAAACTATATATCACTGGGGGGAAAAACCAGAGTAATGATTACAATGCAAAAAAAGTTACATACTTTTGCATGACCAATATGCAGATATCCATTTGGTTCGGGTGGAAAGCGGGTCAAAACTTTTCCACATGTTGCTTTCAAGTGTTTGTCAAGAAGCGCCCTTGTATTACAACATCTCAAAATACTTCCATCACTAAAAGGCACTTCAGTATGCACCTGAAATCAACTTATCATCAAGACATGTTGCAGATGCAAGTTAAGGAACAAAGTTAAACTTCAAACTAAGGGCACCAAGGGAACTTTATAGCGTTGAAAGCCTTGCAAGAACAATATAGCAACCAGAAAGATTCGATAAGAAACACTCATATGTCATGCCATGAGCAAGCAGTGCATTGGAAATGACTCCATTCATACTAAAATGCAATTTAATTTTAAATAAAAGAAAATACCTTGAAATTTTCCACTGGGTTAGGAAATATTAAATATGGATTAACATCTTCTTCAGGTGACTTTTCAGGAGTGGCAACAGGTGCTTTATCCTATATAAGCATGTAAGTAGAATTGTGAACCAATAAGTAATGTCATAAAAAAAGTAAAGCCAAAATAGACAACTGGAAACACAGGCACCTCTACTTTAGCAGGTTTCTCCTTCTTCTTTTTAGATGGCTTTTCATCATCTGCTGCTGTTCGATCGCCCAGTAGTTCATATAGTTTTGCATCAACAAGTTGCTGCGAAAGCAACTAAATAGTATTAAAAACATGAAATAAGTAAACGAACGACCCTTGAATTAGGTTTATTCCATAGCTGTCACCTTGGCAACTTTGGCGTCACCCCATGGCAGCCTCTTGCGCACATGCCCAAGCAACTCACCCACTAGCAAAGATAAAATATAAATGTTCTCAGCACTGAATAGAATGACAGTTCAATATAAAAGGGAAACAAATTGCATAATAATAAACCATCCAATCATCCACATAATGAACTTCTCTATAAGAATTAAAAAGGTGCATTCCAATTTAAAATTTGTAGTGAGATTTTACAGTATATATATTGGAAAGTTAAATCATATCAATTCATTTAAAGTTATAATTTCAAAGTAATGAAATCTGCCAGAATTGAATTATTAAATCTATCACGGCAAAGACTGAACACTACCATTTGTTCGATAACGTAGCTCCAAAATTGTAGACTTGTTCTCCTCAACAACTTCACTGACAGCTTGTTTGATATCTTCTGTTGAAACCTCAACGCCTGCTCAAGTATGCAAGATATTAAGAGATACACTTATCATAAGTTAATTTCTAGAAATTTGCACATAACTTCTCCAAAGTTTTGTTTTAAACTTGTCCACAAGCTAAATTTAACTTATGAGGAAATCAATTTCCTTGTTTTCTTCTTAATTTTCTCTCTTAAAAGTCTTTTTAAGAAGCTCGTCCAAATAGATCATAAGGTCAACTTTATACGAGACTACACTGCTAAAGTTTTTTCTACCGTACCAACACCACAAGCTTCTTCAAATGTTTTCGAATCAAGATTCTCCAAGCCCGTAGAAGCAAGAAATGATAAGGCTGCATCTAACTGTGCAGTTGTTTTGACCTGCAAGCACAATCATAGAAGAGAAGAAATATCTCAAACATAAAACTTCATCTAAACCAGAGATCAGCAGAAAACATAATAACAAAGTTGACAACCAATCAAGAGAACAAATAAAAAGTGGAATACAATAATAACACAAATTAAACAGTTAGTGCCAATCGACGAACATAAGACGGCAACCAAGAATCTAATATGCACACCTTCGAAGAAACAATGTATTGAAGTAATGTTGGACGATGCGGCAAGGCATTTGCAGGGTACTTCGTCGCAACCTGCCACATAAATCAACGTCAACAACAGTCATCAAGAAAACCACAATAAAACGTTATACAATTTCTCTTTACCATAGACTCGCGTAGTTCAGTGAGCACAGCAGAATACAGAACATAAAGACATCCAGAATTACGAGTGTAACACAAATTCGAGTGCATGCAAAGACATTTATTACCGTGTAAAGAAGATTTCCAACCGTTCGACTGCATCCATCAGTAACACCAGCCTAAAAAAACACAGAACAAATGCAACTAATATAACGAATAAAGGAAACGGAAACCTTCCGAAATTAGAAAGACTGGTTGCAGAAGGAATTGTTGAATTGAGAATCATTGTGCTATGGATGGTTGTGTATATACCTCGTTGATGACGGAAGTGAGATTGGCAGTGACTTTGTTATTGGCGACAGTGTTTCGAGCTGTGCGCTCGTCTAAACCGATCTTCAGAAAGAGATCTAGGCACTTCTCCTTATCGGAGCCGCCATCCTTCGCCGGCATCTTGTGACGGAAAAAGCCAAAATCGTATTCCGACAAAGTGTGAGAGACTTTAGGGTTTTGGCTGTGACTGCGACGACAGAAATGGTAGTGGTGAAGATATAGAAGGGTGTGTAAGAAATTAACTAATCCAGAGTCGACGAGCTTTATTGTTAACGTTAAGAGTGAGGATGTAAAGATTCTTGGTTTAAGATCCTGTGGGCTTTACGATCATCCTCTACATCCCACTGGAGAGTGACTTAGGTTGACGTTTACCGCTTCAACTTGGGCTTGGATCCCACTTTCTGACGTATTAGCTTGGGCTTCACGCACTGGGCCCGCAATAAGAATTAATTTAATATTTTTAAAATTATTGGCCCTGTTGACCAAATATATTCTTTATTATAACATATTGGAAAACATTTTATTTGAAATTATAATTTTTTAAGAAAGGAATTGCTTTGATTTTGATTTTAAATTAACTTAAATTTACTTTTGATATCTTTAATTTTATAAACACGCAATTCCGCTTCCTGTAAATATTTAATTGTTCCTACAAATTTACAAAATTAAACAATTTTTATTTGCTATTAATATATCATCCAATACTAAAATGTGATAAAAAAGTCAAATGTCTATTATTACAAAATATTGTTAATTATTTTTAACAATGAACTTCTACATTTGTTATTGTAATAAAAATAATCATATTTTTCAGTAATTAAATGATATATTAACAGTAAACTAAAATTGTTTAATTAATATTAAATATTAGTATATTTTTTTACTAGTAATTGAATCAAACATCCGTCTAATTTTTACCATTAAATTCAATCTTACATCTCCTAAAATTATTTAACCTTTAATATTCAAAATCTAATTATTATTTTTTTGTAGAAACTAAATAATTACACCTTCAAGAAACTATAACCACACAAAAAATGTTTAACTCAACCTAATTTTTGTAATTAAGACACTATTACTTTACAGTTTTATTCAAATGGGATATCTTTACAATGAAGTTCTTATAGCATGTCTCACCTTATAAAGTTTTTGCAATAATATTTACAGTTCTGTTTGGCATTTTTTTTAATCTAGGTGCATTAAAAAAAAAATTAGATTAAACTCACCTATTATATAGTCCAAATGACTTAGGAATCTTGGTTTGATTTATTAGAGGGAGAACTACTAGAATATAATTAATCGGTGATATTGATCATCTTGGTGCGTCTGTCACTGTCAAATTTAATGGCAAACTCAACGGATTCTGCCTCGGCAAGACTTCGAAAATCGTCATATTTGATCTGCAATTGATGAACAAAAAAAATCCTTGAAACTTCGTCCAGGATTATGAACCAAAACCCCTTTTGATCATTGAACCATTTCACTTTCTCACTCTTTCACTCATTTTTTTGTTCCTTTGCAAACCCTCAACACACAAACCCTAAGATAAGGAGAAGTTAGAAATTTATAATTTTTTTAATCTATCACAAATTTTACTATATGATGGTTTTAAATTGAACACACATAATAAATAACTTTTATGACACTTAAAATATGACCTAACATAATAACTAATTATTATGTCAGTTCGATCTACAACTCACATAATAAGTTTTTTTCAAAATTACAAGTATGTCACCGTAACATTTATTATAATGGGTGACTATCAACCATCATAAAAAGTTATCATATATTCCTCATTTTGCTCTAGTGGTAATACTTAGATTTAACTAATATATATATATATATATATATATAATAATTTTAACTTTTTTCTCTTCATAGAGATTTATATATATTACTAAAAAGTTAATATATAATATAATATAATTTTTTTTATCATTTTATTTGTAGAGAGTTTTCTTATTCATAAAAGCATGAGTTTCATATATACAATCATATTGGATCACAAACTTATAACAAAAAAAAAAATAAGTAAATGTTGTTTTAAGATCTCACTACATGCATATGTGAATACATATATTTTAAAAATTCACTCATATTTCATCTACTTTCAATTTACTCACTAAACATACACCAAAATTAAATATAGAACTCT
The DNA here is from genome assembly GCF_051622355.1 of Phaseolus vulgaris. Lineage (NCBI taxonomy): Eukaryota > Viridiplantae > Streptophyta > Magnoliopsida > Fabales > Fabaceae > Phaseolus > Phaseolus vulgaris. The sequence continues at coordinate 2,648,345 of NC_143504.1, forward strand.
CAGAACATTATCTATATCTAATATTAACATCATAAACATCTGACTCTATTTTCGGGAAACACATTTGCTGAACTACACTCACATATGTGCATCTAACACAATACATCTATTAGGTTGTCATGACAACAAAGTTACATTATATGAATGTATCGACTCATGTGACAAGTGGATCGCTATAAACTACTAAACACAACTTTTGTTTTCACATTGCATACAAGGTTATAAATCCTTTTTTACTCTCACCACCTCATATTTTCCTCTATACGAATCTAATATCAATAAACTCGGGATATTTCATATATAATCTCAAGTCAACATGTCACTTAAACATCTTAACATGAAATTCTCTCCCTGAAAACAACCATGTTTGCATTCATGTTCTATCATAACATAATCATAATATATCATCACTCATATACATTCCAACTCAAATAATATTTTATTTCATATCATACACTTCAAATTTTACATATCATCACATGATAACTTATACACTAACATATCAATTTTATCATTTAAAACCATATATTCCAACAAAAAAAATACTAATAAAATTTAATTCACCAATCATCACTCTATAATAATATTCAAACATTTCTTAATAAACTTATAGATTATACCATATTGATTTAATAATATTTCAATGCATTTTTTATGCTTACAAGTAATTATTTTTTCTAAGTAAAACTATTGTGAAACAATTTGACCCAGCTATACATCTTGTATTTTACATTTTATATGTATAATACACTATTAGAAAATAATGAAATAGAAACAAAAATAATTAGTTGATATATTGACTAAATTAGATACTATTTTAGTGACTAAAAAAAATTGGTTTCTAAATTAGTTTCTATTATTGTTAAATAATTTATAAATTGATATCTAATTAGCTACCAAAGTTTATTTTTGATTTCTAAAAATTAATTTCTATTTCATAATTTTCTTGTAGTGATATATCTCGTTCACTTCAATTCCACATAAATGAATATGATTTAATGATCACATGTCAAATATATTTTATGTGAGGAATATTTTTCATGTAGCTCCGTAAACATGTGATATTTTATATGTTGAAAGAACTCATGTGATCTATATCTTTAAAAAAAACTAATAAAAATATTTATAATATATTAACAGTAACTTTGTAGTTGATATCATGAAAAATATTTTAAACTCAACTATAAATATCGATAATAGTAAACATGTTCTTATTCCCTTATATAAATTAAGAAAAATATTTTTCTCAACATAATCACATTTACTAAACTTACATTTTTTTGCTCATTTACTTTAAAGAAATAGAGAATATTTATTAATCTTACACTGTCTACAACATTTATAGCTAAAGTACAATTAATACTTAGAATAGAAGTTTACTTAATTCTTGAAATATTTCCCAGGGAATATTTTCACATTTAAACATCAAAATTAAATAAAAGTCTTAACAATTAAGAATGTTTTTAATAATTATAAGCACTTTTCTCAATGAAAAGTAAACACATGTTTACGACAATACTATATATATATATATATATATATATGATATCATTTGAAGTAGTACCCTCAGGAAGCAAGCTAATTTTGTTTATACGAAGTGGAGACTGTACTTAGTTTGATAATATTGTAACATCTTGCTAAGTTTTTTACTCTATATATTATAAAATTATTTCAAATTCATACATAAAGAACAATGGTTAATTTTGTAGGTTTTACTTTTGAAAATCATTTTAAAAAAATTGTTCCAGCTAATTTGGAGATATAAGTATATATGTTAGAATATTTGAAATTGTGAAAATTGAATTTTGATTATTTTAGCGAAAAACTAGTAAAAATAATAATTTATTAAAATTAGTCATATGAATTTGGATGAAATTGATTATAAATCAAGAAGGAGATTTGTTAATTTCGTATTCTTACATCTAGTAATAAAGTATCTAACAATAAAATGAATTTTATATTTATTTATAAATAATAAATTGTCTATATTAAATGAATTTATGTTTAACTTAACCTTATACAATCGACTTTTGAAATGAGGCTGACACTCACTTATAAAAAATGAACTGTCACAATCTCTAATCGATTGGATTCTGATAATCTCTAATCGATATGGAATCTCGTCAAATATAATTCACCCTTATAAAATCAATTTATAAAAAGATTTATACTTATTATTTATATACTATATGAAATAGACTTATCTTTACGAGTAACATCTCAACCAAAATGATGCGGTTGCATTGAACACTTTGATTGAGAAGTGATGGAGAAAGAGTGATGTACGCATTGAATTGAGAATTGAGTGTATGTTATGTCACTCGTACTTTGTACCCGTATCCAGATTGTAGAGTGTGTGATTGTTCCATGAAAATTCATGAGATGAAGATGCCAAGTGCATCCAATCGAATAGCCAGCAAGAATCATAATCTGATCGGGATCACCATTACCCACGTGCCAACACAGTAGGAATCATCCAACACTGTCAAAGTACTACTCTCCCACACATATAGGGATGCCCCCAAATCTCATCTAGAGATTCCCTTTCCCCTTTCATTTTCTCTTTCTCTTGCCAATTCTTTTTTCAGACATCACCTCTGTGTTTTAATCCAACCCAATTTCACTCTAGAGAATAAGAATGTCCATTTCTATGCTACCAGATCTTCACCTCCTCCACAAAGGTTAAATAATGTGTATGGAATTTGAAAAAGGTTCATCTTCTTCTCGAGAAGAAGAAGCATTCTGTTATGACCCTAATAATGTTCATGATGTTTACATTGCTTCAAGAAGTACTAAAGGTGTGGTACCAGTACTCCTGTGACAGTGCCTAGTCATTGCAACAATAATTTCCTATGAATCAATATCATTTTTTGCTATGCTTGTTGTCCTAAAAGGAATCCCACATCGCTGCCACATAATGCTAACTCAGAACATCATGTTTCCACCACATAGGACAACATTAATGCTTTTAACCCATGTATCCAAATGTTGAAATCGTTGTAACAACTAAGAGTGCTTTTAAATCCTCGTGTGTTCTAATTTGTGTTAGAGATCACGTCAATGAAAAACTAGAGCATTTTATATTATATAAGTTAGTATAAATTTTATTTTATAAGTTAGTTTTATGAGATTAAATTAGGTTTAAAGTATATTTTTAATAATTTATTCTGATAATTGCATTAAAAATGTTAGAGATTTTTCTTGATTTAATGGCAGATCATGACCAATGAATATTAGCTGATCTAAGAAATTAGAACAAGATTTGCACAAACACTGAAAATGTTGATGATTGCCAAGATCCAAAACCTGGTTTAGTATTTATCAGATCTGTCATTAACATAAGAAACTTGTGCAAAGATAATTAAGGTTAATATTAAATTAATATTGGCGTGATCATACGTACTTGTGAAGACGATAAAAGTCAATAATTTTTTTCATCACTTTGTTTTTTATTAGGATGACAAGCTAAATAAAAAAACGCTTATTGTGCTTGAGAAAACCTTCCTTACGTATTTGTGAAGAAAGGGTTATTGTTTTGTTAAAACTCAAAATCATTCATTTTCAGAATCTCGTATATATTGTTCATGCAATTAAGATTTGCATTTTTCCTACTGGAAAAATAAGGCTAGAAAATGAGAAAAAAATAATTTAGATGATGACATTTTAAGAACATTAGTAGGAACAAATTAATAAAAATGTATAAGTAGAAAACAAATTAATAAAAATATAATTATGCTTTTTGAAAAATTAGAAATACGTAATAACTTATTAAACTTTTTCTCACAAAACTTACAAAAAAAATGAAAACCTTATTCTTGTTGACGCAAATCAGCTTTGGATCATCTTTAACGATAACTGTTTAAAAATAAGCATAATAATTTTTTAGTAGCAAGTAGAGCATTTATGCTCCTTTTTTTCTTTTCTTGTTGGCAAAGAAAATATTTCCAATAAATTCTACTAATAATGAACTCTTGTTAACATTATAATTTACTAATTACCGCTTTCAATCTTTTCGAGAACTAGATAGAAGTAAGAAAATGTGATCATTTTATAAAATACCTTTTTAGCTTTCTTTAAAAATCTTTTTGGAAACTAATAAATACAATAAACTTTATTAATTTCAATAAAAAAAATATAAGATTTTTTTATTTTTTATTTCTAATCTAGTGACATTGATAAGCTCCATCATTTCATTGTTCTTAACTTTGGAAGTGATTGTTTTACTCTTTTCTAAGCAAAGATTCCACTTTGCAAGCAATCTTCTTCATGAGCAAGTTATTCTCAACAGTTAAACTCTAGCATAATAAGCATTTATGATAGTTGAGCATGTTATCTTAGCATATTAGCATGTAATCTTTTTCCTTAAAAAATACTCTTCTTCCACTGCATCATTCTCAAGTGGTGCATGTCAATTTCTCTCTCCCTCTCTCTCTCTCTCTTTCTCTCTCATCACACTATGCTGATTTCTAAAGCTTCTTTGGAAACCCCCAAAAAGAGTTATCCTTTTATAGCCTTTCGGTGATTAGTTTCACCTCTTTCCCTCTCTTTGCTCTGCTTTCCCTTTAACCTTCCCTAAACACATCTTAAAGAAAAGGATCTCACGCAATCCAGCACCACAATGTTAAATATAATCTGCAGCACCCTGCATAATTCTTCCTTCAATTTCGGAGGACGCACCTAGCACACACACACACCCAACCTACACAACACATCAACACACGACCAAAAGCTAAAGCTGCCATTTCTGACTTCTCAACCCCTTAATTCCCACACTTCTATCTATTTCTCTCTCCCAGTGTCTCTTTCTCTCCCTTTGACTCAAACCCATCACCGTTTCAACCAACCCCCTCACCCCATTTCATAAATTTTGAAACTTTTTCGCGGCTTCCCCAACATTTCAAGACAACATCATTTCCTCTGTCTGTTCCCCAGAAACAGAGTTCCCCTGTTCTGAACAAATCCCCATGGCAATAGAAGTGTGCTCCGAGATATCCAGCACGGGAATCAGCCCGCGAATCTCCTTCTCCCACGATCTGAAGAACGCGGAAGATGCATCCGTTCGTGTCGAAGATCGCCACCGCGGATCAGACCTGTGCCTCTTGGACTCAAGCTCTGACTTCGTGTTCTGCATCACCAATGGCTTAGCTCAGCATCTCTCTTCCGCCGATGAACTCTTCTCTAATGGTAAGATTGTCCCAACAGAGATCAAAACCGTTTCCAACAAACCTTCAGAACCTCCTCGATCTCATCCTGCAACCACTGAAAAGACTCAAAGAAAGAGGCTCAAAGAGTTCTTGTCTGCTTCCTCTGACGAAGCAGAGAACGAAGAAGAAAAACCATCATCCAAGTATTTCTGGCAATTCAAGCGCAGTAGCAGTTTGAATTTCGATACAACCCGTGGGAATGGCTTGATTCGGTCGCTTCAGTTCCTGTCACGAAGCAAATCAACCGGTTCGGCCCTGAATCCGAAGCAAACAGAGCTTCCAAGAGAAACTCACAAGCAGAGGCTGCAGAAACAATCCTCTGTTTCGAGCAGAAGGTCTTCGTCTTCCTCTTCGAGTTCAAGTACATATTATTTTTATAGTTCGTCTCAAAAAGCTTCCTTAAAGAAAAGCGGTGGATATTCGGGTAATGGTGTTAGAATAAGTCCTGTTCTGAATCTACCACAAGCATATATTCCCAAAGCTACTGCCAGATTTTTTGGATTTGGTTCCCTGTTCTGTAATGGAAAGATTAAAAGAAAGAAGAAATAGGAGCATTCACAGTTTTAATCTTTTTGTTCATTTTTACTGAGAGTAGAAAAATGTTCTTACACTCTTAATCAACTAAGAACTCTCAACAAGTTTACTAAATTCTAGAATAACCACTTATAAATCTTTATCAGTTAATTGTGCAAAACAATTATATCTGATAATGCATGTATAGAAAAATAAACTCATTTTTTAATCTGTCATTGATGATGAAATCCTTGAGAGGGTTATGCTGGTTTCTGTGATTTTGGTCCATGTAGCATCATGTGAGGCTAACTGTGAATGAATGGAACAAGAGTATTAAAAACTGCATTACAGAAAATTATGATGAAGGTGTTAATTGTAAATTTGGAGGGTGAAAAGTACAGTTGAGAGATGGAAATGGACAAAAATAATTCATGCATATCACTATGTTTAGGACCTAGGAGACAAATAAACAAGGAATCCTTCTTTGGAGACCTCTCTCCCATGCTCTTTCCCTCTTCTATCCTTTTAAAAAATTTCTGCTGATAACTACATGTGACTGGCTTTTGTTCACTTCAACACTGATTGAAGACTTGCTGTAAGGGCTCCATTTTTCTTTTTGTATGCTCAAAAATATTCCAAACCTACTGTTTTATGGGACCCTCTAATTTTGTTCTTTTTGTTTTATTGTGGCAGCATGACAAAGCAGTTCAGTCAAAAAGAATAGGTTAGAAAAAGAAATCATTGATTAAAATACCCCTCTATGTTTTAGCTTACACTGTTTGTTACTTCTTTTCTTGTTCTTATTTATTTGCACTGCTTTAATCCTTCACAAGTCTTGGCCAGTTAACCACTCTAAGAACATCACCCATTCTTGACTTAATTTAACCAATTAATGTGACTTCACAGAATATTGTGAAGTTCTATGTTTTTGTTTCCAAGATGGCCCATTCTTTGAATTTACCAGCCATTCATCAATTGCTTTATAGAAGATTAGACTATTTAAATGTCTTATGTCCTTTTTCTTTGCTTCAGAGTGGGGTCCATGATTTAACTTCCCTCAGCTTCCTTTATTCAGAATTGTAACTTGTAAACCTCCACACCCTTCAAATTTCAAACAATAACAGAGTCAGGAGCAAAAGACAGAGATAAAAATCAAATAATAACATCAATGCTATGCACAATGTTTGCTGTTTTCAAATCTTAATCCATGAAGCTGTAAAAGAATATTTCTTCCTTATTATCTCATACACTCTATTCCCATTTAATACCATGCTGCATAAGATAAGCTTATGTTAGAAAGAAAGATTCTTGTGAGGGGAAAAATGATCTCATACACTTCCATCAAAGAAGATTTTGGATGATTAAAAATGCCATGGATTATAGGATAAAATAAAGGAAATTGGTTACTGCACCCAACAAATTTAAACTTATACTCCATAACTGAAAATGTTCTCAGTAATTTTCTGAAATCCTTTATGTAAAATATGTTTCCGGAATTTTTTTTTAAATATTTTTTAATGGATTTTTGTATACATAAATATCTATTCTGAATTTCCTTTTCCTTAAATATTTTGTAATTCTAGTTTTTAATTTCAAAAATAAAATATACTTTTGAAAATTAAAAAATTATTTGATGTTAGATCTAAAATCATTTAGTGCAGGAAAATAATTGACTAGAAAAAAAATTGAAGAGGACCAGAAAAGGTACAAAACTCAAAGAAGGTCCATCCCATTGACCCAAACTGTTCTCTGTTTTCAAGTTTCAAGCCCCAATCCTCTTACAACTTATTAAAGTTCATATATTTGAAAGTTGAAATTGCTGTATAAAAAAGGATTTAAAAATAATTGTAATTTTTTTTATCTAATCTAATCTTTCAATAAAATCACAGTCCACAATCAGAAATATATATATATATATATATATATATATATATATATTACAAGAAAATTATGAAATAAAAATCAATTTTTAGAGAGCAAAATAATTAGTTATAATATTAACTAAATTAGAGACCATTTTAGACCTCTAAAAAAAAAATTGGTTTTTAAATTAGTTTATATTATTGTTAAATAGTTTTTAAATTGGTATCTAATTAGAAACTATAAACTAGTTTAGAAATCAATTTTTTTTTAATTTGTAAAATTGTTTCTAATTTATTGCAACTAATTATTTTGATTTCTAAAAATTAATTTTTATTTCATAATTTTTTTTAGTATATATATAAAACTTACTACAAGTTCTCAATATTTAGTATGAATAGGAGATCTAATATTTTTAGAACTATTTTCTATAATTTATACTCTAAATATGATGACATAATCTACTATATATCCTTCCCATAATTCTTACGAGCAAAAATTATGAGCTAATAAAGAGAAAAAATAGTTGTTGGGGGTATAGGTGCTCATAAAATTGTGTAATTTTTTTGTTCTATTTCTCTTTGAATGGTTTTCTATATATAAAAAAAATAAATAGAATAAAAAGAGATATTTAAGGATACCCAATCCTTAAAAAACAAGATTCACTGCAGAACATAGTTATCTTTGAATAGGTATTAATTATTGTCATACTAATATTATTAAACCATTATTCTTTTAAAAGGTTTCTTTTACTACTCTTTTTTATTCATACATATTTATTCCACATGTTTTATATTTTATACAATATTGTCCACATAAAGCTGATTTCTCACTCAAATATATAATTAAATGAATTTGATATTTTCAATAACTTTATATCTTCACCATTATTTTTTTATACTTACAATGTTCGTCTTAGTCATTAGAAGCTATATCAATTGGTGTTAACCTGATTCAATATCTATTATTATTGCAAATAATTAACATTTCCAAAAAAAAAGTTAGGAAGGGTTTTGTTCTCAAACTCCAAACTAAATTTTGTTTTCTCTTAGTTATTTAAGTTTGTTTTCTTCACCTAATAATTAATTTATTTAAATATAGCATGTATTACAAAATATAATTGAAAAATCATACAATAAAAATATTTTAATTATTTTGTTATGGTTAAAAAAATTATATATATATTTTATTAAAAATTATATTAATATCACGTTCAACAACTCAAATTGTAACAAAAATATTGTCATTATAGAATATCTACCTAGATTTGCAAAAGATCACTTGATTTCTATAATAACAAATATTTGCCTAAATTTATGAAAGATCTCTTGATCATCATCCTATAACTATCATAACGATGATCTCTAAAACAACGAATATTTGTCAAAATTTATAAAAGATCTCTGAATCATCATCTTATAATTATCATAGCAATATCCACCTAAATTTAATATAAAATCTCTAAATCGTTATCAGATTTCAAGTATTTCGTCATTTGAGAAAGATCTCCCTATTATCATTCTAGATATTATTCACACAAATTTAGAAATGATAATTTAATCGAGATAAATTACCAATTGTGAGGAGCTTATAAACATCAAATAAACTCAACAATTAAATGTTACATGTGTTACATGTCACATGAAGTATTAAATTGTGAATTTAATAGTTGATGTAAATTTGTCATGTATATTTTAGGGTCAGTGTCCGAATTTGAATTTGCCATGTGATTAAATTTGTCATGTATATTTTAGTTTAGGCATTATTTTTAATAGCAATGGTCGTTAATTAGTTGTGTATGCATGTAAAAATGGTTGGAAAACAGCGAGGAAGAGCTATAAATGAAGTACTAAAGCACACCAAAATTAAGCCACGCCAATTCTATATATATATGCATGCGTTGCAATGAGGGTTTGGGTTTAAACCAGAAAAGAAAGAAGCCATTGAATCTGCATAATCTAAAACCCATTGAGAATTTCTTGAAAAGATAGAGACATAAGAGAAGGAAAAAAAGGTTCTTCCTATCTCAACAGTTGGTGAGCCACATGGGTAAAGGTGACATTGAATCGGGATTCTCCCATGGACAAACCAACAACCTCTACCCATACATGATTGAGTCACCTGAGCTACGATGGGGATTCATACGAAAGGTTTACATCATTATTTCTATTCAGCTGCTTTTCACAGCTGCCTGTTCCTCCATCTTCATCTTCTTCCCACCCGCAAGAAATTTCGCTCGCTATAATCCCTATGGTCTCTTCCTTTTCTTTGGAGCCGCCATTTTCTCTATCATACGTAATTAACCTCTCTCCTCTTGTCTATAGCTTTTACTTTTCCTTCATTAATCAACTGTAGTTAATTGGTTCTTCTGTCTGTCATGTGCATGCAGTTTTGTTTGTGTTGAGCAAATACTACAACAAACACCCCATCAACCTCGTTCTTCTTGGTCTCTATACCCTCGGCATGTCTGTCACAGTTGGATTCGCTTGTGCTTTTGTCGACGGTATCCTTTCTAAACTTCTTCCTACTCTTAACAAAATTTATCATCTTATGAAATGAAGCCACACCAAATTTGAGATTTGAATTTTTTTTGCTTCAAGGATGTTATAACTTGTACAAGGATGTTATAACTACAGACATTTAAGAGTGTCCAATCTTTATACAAAGTAACTAACCTACAAACATATTTCAGACATGCAACAAATCATCATAAAAATTTATCTATGATAATCCTTATAACCAGTCTTGAGTCAAAACAATTCACATAAGTGATCCGAATACAACCAAAAGATCACAATTACATTATAAAACAAAATGGCTCACCCACAAACAAATTCCAAAAACCCCTCTAACTTGAACCCTCTTTTTTCAAAACCTACTTGAGATCTGGACATGTCTGAACATTTTATGTTTGTGAAACAGCAATGATTGTTATGGAGGCTGCACTACTAACAGGTGTGGTGACTGGGAGCTTGACGATGTACACATTTTGGGCTGTTAAAAGAGGCAGTGATTTCAGTTTCCTAGGCCCGTTCCTCTTTGCTTCCCTTATGGTCATGTTATTGTTCTCGATCATTCAGGTAAAAATTTCATCGCCAACACTGTCATTTGTTTTTGTTTCTTCTTTTGTAGAGTGATCTCATTTTGTTGGTTACAGGTGTTTTTCCCTTTTGGACCAATTGGGCGTATGATCATTGCTGGGATTGGTGCACTGATAATGTGTGGTTTCATCGTATACGACACTGATGATCTCATCAAAAGATATACCTACGACGATTACATCTGGGCTGCTATTGCCATCTATGGCGACATCATAAACCTCTTCCTGTATCTGCTTACCATTTTGAACGACCTTTAAGGTTTTAGCAACTAGGGTTACTATATTACTACACCTACTTATATTAATTACGAGATGTGAAACATACATTAAAAGATTATTTATTTTGTCAGTTATGAAACGCTGAACTTTTGTAATTAAACAATCTGGATTACTGAACTTCAGAAAAATACTACCTCATTCAAGTTTATATATGCTTCAATCACTTTAAAAAAAAATTGTGAGTTTTGTTTGTATTGGATTCTTTTAGACTTGGTTTTGGTATAATTAGTTTTGAAAACATTATTTTATATTTGGGAATGGTATTTTAAAGTGAGTTTATATTTCTTTCGTTCATCATTTGCATGGTTAATTAATTATCGAAATCACTTCTACCCTACGAGTGAGTTTTTTTTCATCTTTTAGTTTTTTAGCAGAATTTTTTTTTATAGAAATAGTTTTAATCGGTTCTGAAATTTTTAAATAAGCAAAGAAGAAAAATATTTTTTTATCAACACTTGAGAAAAAAGATAAAATCTTCTAGGTTTTTTTACTCGACAAACAATAAATAAATAAATAATGAGAAACATTCAAGGGATATATGTAACTCTTATACAAGATAGAGTAGCTTGTTATATTCTCTATGACTCTACAAAAGCATAAAACTCTTACAATATGAGACAACTTTGCATCATTCTTTTACTAAAAATAAAAGCAATTAAAGCACACAAAACTGCAACAAATGGACCACAATCAACTGCTAAAATATAGAGAAAATGGAGAGAGAAAAACCCACAATTAGGTGTAAATTGCTTTGGACAACAACCACACTAAGACACACTAAAATCATAGCAAACTGAATCCTCTCACAATAAACAAGTAACAAAAGACGTATAGCTACAATGAGTGACTCTTGCTCCCTGTACTTGAAAACATCTGCACTTTCTTCTTCAGTTTAAAAGGCAAGTCTGTGCCAACAACAATCAAGAAGAATCTTATAATTCATTTACTTCCGATCATCTACAAATCACATGATACCCAATATAATCGAACTGTGAACTTGAGTGCAGCATCCACAAGACAAAGTAAAGTATAACAAACCAAGAGATACCCGTTTGTTTGAGGAACCCATCATTTTGCTACTATGTTAATACATGTACTCGGACATTGGATCCAATCTGAAAACGAAAAACATGTCCTTGAAACCTGCATCTGGGCTAGGAAAAATATTTCAACCACTTCCACTTTTGCTTGGTTAAATACTGTCCCATTTCTATGCTTCTGAATGCACTAAATAATGAAGACCCACACTCCTTTCCACACTTTATTGTCTTCTTTGTCAAACCAAGGACACTCGAATTGGTCAAAATTATCCTTCCAAGAATTATGATTAACTGACTTAATCGATAAAACAAAAATTCCATACAGAACTTGCAATTTAGTAAGTTAAGAGTAGGTGAGAAGATGTTTCTTCCTCACTCCCACATAAAACACATAGAGAATTTGCTAGTTGGACAACCCTTCTAGATAGATTATGCCAAAGCATTAAGCCAAGGGTGGAAACTCCACAGGTCTGTAAACATAGCGTTGCTTAACCCTATGTGCGATTTTGATAAGATTGCATAAGCTGAATTAACATTATTATACATGCTAGTATAAGGATCTCTCTAAATCCAACTATCTTTCCTAGAGCTAAAGGTTTGACCTTTCAAAATAAACACAAATTCTTTTATTTGAACCTTCTTCCACTCAAACCACTATCTTCTAAATTATTTTATTTAATGGAAAATTTTAAAAAAAATCTCATAAAATTAATTTTATGATGTAGGAAGCATGATATTAAATCACCTTACACAAAGAATAATATATATATGGTGTATATACGTTATTAGTAAGAACACCTAATTAATTTTAGTTTCAGGGACACTTAGATTTATGGTAGATTTGACATATTCAACTCTTTATACACTGTAGCACAACTAGGTTGTGTGTATGTTAGTTATCATACATATAACAATAAATAATCATAAATATTTCTATTAGTATAAGTTTTATATATCTCATAAAATTTATATGCTTAATAAATAAGATGGTTCTTCGTATAGGGTTAAATATCATTTGTTCATAATTTCTTATTAATATGTTGATAATTAATATTATTCTATTTCTCTGGTTGTTCAACTCGTTTTGATACTAGGTCAACACCATGTTGACTTGATTCAACTCTAAACCAAAATGCACTGTGGATATAGTGCTAAATGATCAATTTGTCCACTTAAATTATTTTTATAAAAAAATTAAACTATGTTTTTATAAGTTAATTCCTTGTCTGGTCAATTCGCCTTAAAAGAAAGGAACCACCTGTGTATTGTATAGTTTTTATTGGCATTTGAGCCAAACAAAATTATTTTATATATATTAAACTCTTAATATTTCTTGTACCTCAATATTATATATATATTTCAATTCTATGAAACATATACATGTGAATAATTATTTTTTTTAATAGAAAATGAAGGATTTTTATAAAAATAGTCAAGCAACATCTTAAAGTTTCATCTCTAATAATCTAGTTCTATTGAAATATAACAAAGTATGAATAATAATTATTTCCGTATAATTTATTAATCATTAAAAAGATCTTTTAAATAAACATGGTCAAAGCTGCTTTCATGATCTTTTAAACTAAGTTGGAGTCTGCATATGTTTCATAAACAGTGTTTGGTCTTGGTCAAACACTTTTTATTAAAAAAAATGCATTTATTAACTAACTATTGTTCGGTTGACTCTCCTTAGTATATAATATATTCAAATAAGTTAACCGTTGTGAAGAACAGTAAAATGCATTATACTAATAAAGTGTCATGAATTAAATCCACAATATTCATATGATAGTTAATTTTTGTCAGACCAAATCAATATCAACCAGGATGTACATACCAAGAAACAAATTGATTAACAATTTTATTTATTTATTTTATTTTCAGCTTATTTTTCATTTACTGATTGGTTAAGTGCAAGGCTGTGCATATGATGTGATGTGTATTTGAAATGATGGAGATGAATGACTTTCAAACGGTAAAGAGACATTTATGATTATATATACTAGCAATTATCTTTTTTGTTTTATTATTATTATGATAATGATTATGATGATGTAATTGGAGATGATAAATAGATTGGATTAATATCATCAATTTCATCTTATTCAATAAGTTAGAGTTTTTTCTTTTAATTACATACATCCAAAAAAAAGTAGTCATATTTTGAGGTAATGAATCAAGTAACTCTCATTTTTTAGTTTTTTTTCTCTAAGAAAAATATATTTAAAAAGAATAATATAATAATTTTTGTTAACTTCATATAATTTGTTATACATATTTGTGTATTTTATCACAATTTCATTTTAATATTGAAAACCGTGTCTGCGTCAATTTTTCTTAAACGCAAGTAGACATTTTGTAAAATGTGATTTGCATTTGTTAAAAGAATCGGTCAACTAGTGATATACAAAACTTAGTATATTTAATATTATCTATCATTCCTAACTTTTTCTTTATTTTCTCTTTCTCATTCTATGTGTCAAACCAAGTGTCTGCAGATCATTTTCTTTTTTACTTAAATATAATTTTTGTTTCATTATTTTTTTCAACTCACAATTTAAATCTCTCCAATTTAAAATAAAAACATTTTCTCTCATTACTTTAGAAAACTTATAAATTTTAATACAATTTCCAGTTTTATGTATTTTATTTTGATTCAATTAAATCTTAAACTGAACATTTTTATTTAAATTTTAATCAATAAAAATGTAAAAATATATAAATAAATATAAATAAAATTAAGAATTGAAATGGAAATCGAATTAGTAAGTATATGATTGATGATATCTTAACTTTGGAAAACCCACTATCACAATAGGTTAATATTGAGATATTTTAAAGTAGTATCTGAATTTACTGTCAATCTCTACAAGAAGAATACTGAGGTGAAAATTATACTCCATTGTAAGATTATGAATATTTCATTCAAATATTTAGGAGTATCACTTCAAACAAATTTAAGAAATATGTTAAATATGTTTTTTTATATATTATAATGCAAAATTAGTTTTTTACTTTTAGTCTAAACTTTACACTTCTTAAATATTTATAAAATAAGTTTTTATTGATTTTTTTAGTTTAGAAAATAAATTTTTAATTATATTATAACATTATAATATCTATGCATTATAATATCTATGACGTATAAAATATTTTAACTTCCTATTTCACATTTTTAAGTTAAAAAAATTGAAAATACTCTTTCTAATAGATCTAAATTTTAAATTAAAAACCAAAATAATTTTTTTTTAAAAATACATAGCATATATATCTGTGTTGTACAAAAAATTGTTATGGTAAATTGTTGTACAAAAAATTGTTATGGTAAATTGTTGTACAAAAAATTGTTATGGTAAATTGTTGTTGGGTTTTACCTTGTACTCCTTTGTTGCCAACAGTATGTTTTAAAAAATCTTAAAATTAAGTGTTGTATTTTTTTACCATATTTTATTCCTAAGCAATTTTGTTATTTATCTTTCTTTATGACATCAACAAATCTTGTACACATTCTCTCTCCCTCTATACAAACAGATTTTAATAAATTATTCACAGACTAAACTGATTGAACCTTAACTCAACATGTGTTGAAATTAATTCTACTTTTGGATTTTAGATGCATACACATAAAGATTACTCACTCTTCACCTAACCATCTTTGATCCCATTTCACAAAGACAAGTCACAATATATGACGTTGGCAGCGTGCAGACATGAAAAACTAGGACTCTGAGGAAGTTGAACAAAACCATGATCACCGGGCCACCATGTAGGCTTTATGTCCATGTATGCTAAGTCACAGTGCTTCATAACGCGTCTTTTTCTAAATAACACCTTTACGGACAAGATTCCCATTTCCAACACCAATGTAGGATCATGCATTTCCAACACCAATGTAGGATCATGCAAGGTTGACTTCTAAATTCTTTTCAACTCATAAATAAACTTTTGTATATATTAATGCAACAGTAATTTCATACATAATAAATCACAACATGCACAACTATACAACTTCACCCAAGTGATTCAGTGTTTGCCTGACAAAACACTGAATTCAGTTCTTCTTTCTACAAGCAAGACTTGTGACTGCAATAAATTACATTCAGTTATATCAGAATCAATTCTGCATTACTTCTAAACAAATGGAGAACTATGACAATGAAAATGTTGTTCTCGAGTCCTAGGAAAATTATCCGTGCTTTGCAGTTTAAAGCTCTAATGGTGAGACTGAAAGACTATCTTCATTGGTAGATATAGAGAGCAGAGAGGTTCAGCTGCACAATCTTTACCTCAACAGGTGAAGCATTTTAGCCAAAATATGTGCTTTACAGTGTTGAATCCGTGGCCTGCATAGCTAGTTGACTTATCATTTCGCAGTAAATGCAATTATGAATGTGAGGGCTGATTTATGAAAGGTTTGAAGAGATACATTAGAGATGTGTTGCTTGGTTTTAAATGATTAGCCGATATTCATCTCATCAAATGTTAAATATGCTGAGAGGTTTTCTTGGTGCCGTTTGGATGGTGGATGGACCTGCATTCTAGCCTCGGCAATGGATAAACAGTTGGCTATCTTGTGGCTAGAATAGCACTGCACTCGATGGATAGAACTGCATTCGTAGTAGTTACAGTACCACTAAGTATAACTCTTGTTACAGAGGAAACCACATAAACCATGGCTCTATTCCATGATTCGGAAAGGAGAAAAGCCCTAACAAGGAGAAACAGAATCCATCCCAATCTCACAAGCACGGCCAAATTTAAACAGTGTGAACAAAAATAATCAGAAAGAAGAGATTGAGTAAACTTAGATCTCAGAAAATAAGCTCCATAATCTAGAATTTCAAATTAAAGTTTAAAGTGCCAACAATATAACTTCATCCTTGAAGCTAGTACACACAGCCTCAAAAGCAAAGTAGTAAACCATATGTGATTTGGAGCAATCATCACTGTTCAGAGTATTATTCTATAAACAAAAGAATGAAACTATATTTCTGAAGTTGAAAAGCAACATTGAAATCAACAAAGGCAAGCATCAACTGCTCCTGGGAAACACCACCAAATCCATCCATCCATGAAATCCCCCATCAGCCTCATATGCATCCTCCGCAGCCAACAACAAAATGCCTTTCGCCAGCCTCAACGCTACCTCTGCCAAATCAAATCCCACACACAAAATACAAATCACAATCCAATCAATCAACCAAACAAACAAAAAACAGAAAAACTTCGGCAAAAACTTTATACATACCTTGCCAGTTTCAGCTTCCTCAGGAACCTTGTAGCAATCAGCACTAACCTCCGACAACCACTGACCAGGGAAAAGGGTCTGCAGCACAAAACCAAACTCAAGACTTGTTTTTTTTTTTTGATACTGACAACATGATAAAATCGAAAGGGTTCAAGGAATGATATGAGATAACACAACGTAATGAATTGATCAGCTTACATCCAATTGCTTCTGAGCGTTTCTGGGGCGCTTCTTGGGCCGGCGGGGAGGCCGGTGGCCCACCAAATTCATGAAATCATCCTCAATCTCCTTCTTCGTCAGCGTCATAGAAAACTTCGCCGGCCGCTCGTCTTTCTCCGGCGACCCTCTTAATTTCGGTGACTTTCCGGCGCCGGAAAGGCTCCTCAACGGCGTAAACGACGTCCCGACCCCGGCCTTCCTCTCGTCAATCTTGACCGCCACGGGAGCCCTCCGCGTCCGCAGATTCCACGTCCTGACTTCAGAAGCCAACGGCTGCGCCTCCTCCTCAACCGCCACCGTCACTGACGGCGCGTCGTCCATGATAACATCATTGTCCTCCTCGACGACCTCCTTACCGAGAATCGCGTCCTTCATCCTATCAGCCTCGGTTTTGAGATCGAGCATGAGCTTCTCCCTGACGGCGTCGATCCCCTCGTCGCCGAGGAATCGCGGCCGCTTGAGACGCAGTCGCGCGTCGGCATTTCCAGGCGGCGGGGGGTCGAATTCCCGCGGCGCCGGAGATCGCCGATCTCCGGCGTCAGTGGAGGAGTCGGAGCCCAGTTTGGTGCAGCGGAGGTGGCGCTGACTCCCCCACTTCAAACAGGGTAACATGAAATTGTGAAGAGGCTTCGATCTCTCGGGTCCCATGGCCATACTCTCTCCTTCCTCCGAACACGTAAACACCATTTAATCCAAACACAACCCCAAAAGGAAAAAAAAAAAAAAAACAGCGACAAGTGTCTTGCTTTTCTTCTTCTTGTTGTTCTTCAGCAGAGCCCAAGCGAGAACTTTCGAAGCTGAGAAATTGAACCCACGCGAAAGCCGCAAGCTTTTGGTTTGGGTTTCGCACTTTCGCGAGTTTCGCTTCGTTGCATAGTCGCCGGGAAACGCAAACTCTTATTTATATAACTCTGAAACAAAGAAAGAACGAAGCGAGGCGGTTTTAACGTTCGGGTTCGCCTTCTAGGCTCAACGCTAACCTGCGCCGCGATGCGTTGCCTACTTATACATACCTCTTTTTTTCCTTTCTTTTTTTCCCTTTTTTCCCGGGTTAAATACCTCGTTTATTTTAACTCACGCTCCGCCGTTCGTTTTTGCGATTTCGAAATGGTGTGATTCGATCGAGGCCGTTCATTTTGTTTCTCTGTGTTTTGGATTAAAATTTGATTTGCGTGTTGTGCTAGGTCAATCGGACCATTGATTTTGGGTTCTTGGTGGTCAAGGATTTGAAAGGATGAGAATTAATATACCGTCACCAACATTATCTTTTTTTTTTATATCAAGTTTTTATATTAGGTATCACCATGAAATTTCACATCTCAATTAGATCTTCAAGTAACCATAATCATCTGTTATAATAAAAAAAAGTATTATAAAAAAATACAAAAAATTATGAGATGATTAAACTAAAACTCATGTTAAAAAAAACGAAACATAAATAAACTATACTTATAAAAAATTCCTAATAATAGACTTGGTGAAATCCTATTATATGAATGAAATAGATCTCTATGAATAAATACTAAATTAGTCAATTTATCTACACACATATTCCCTTTGCGAAAAATATGAGTAATTCTAAACTTTATTTTGCCTCAATAATTGAGACAAATGTTCTATTGATTACGAAACACCTACAGAACCGTAGTTCTAAGAGAAAGTGCCCAACTAACCAGGAAAGAATCACAATGTTATACATTAATAAGACTCATCTTTTGAATTTTATTCATAACATATATATAATTTCATAAAACTCAAAAAAAAAAGTATAAATACCAATAAATACATAAAAAAAATACTAATAAACTCTCTTACACTCAGACAGAAAATACACCAACATTTTTAATTTAACATTTTAATCAATTCGAGTGAAAAAGATAGAATATAGTTTGGTTCGTGTGGGATCGATCCACTTCGTTTATACTTTGAATGAAATAAGATAAAATGCTTTTTTTTTACATAGAGATGAAATGTTATATCCAGAATATGACTTCAATATGTTGATAGGTTGTTAATGTAATTTAATTGAATTTGAAATACCAACCAAACACTGTGAAAACTAAATTATAAATAAGTATATTTTTTTTAATCATAACATTCACAGTCCACATCAATCATAATATAACCATAAATACTATTATTTTAATATATTTTTTTTATATTCTTTAATTACAAATTACCTTTTATTATATATATTTATTTTTAAATTTATTACATATTGTATACAGCTCTAAGACTTATCAAATCATTATTTTCCTTTTTTTTTCTTCTCTGCATGTAAAGTAGCATCAATGAAGATTAAATTTAACACTTTGTACATTTAAGTTTGACCTTAAAATAAAGTATGAAGTGTAAAAAAGTTCTAATTTTAGTAAAGGGAAGGAACATTGGTAAAGATAATTCTTTAAGTAAGGATTAAAATATATAGTTTTTTAATGTCGATTAATATGAAAAAATTATACGGTAAAAGGATTAATTTTTAATTTAATGGTACATGTTCTAATAAAGTTGAAGAGAGCATTCTAACACAATATTTTTATAAACGATTTTGAAATAGTGAACATCGTATCATGATTTTTTTTAAAGGAATCTTATCATGATTATTATAATTATTTCCTTGTTTTTTAAATTCAAATATTCCTCATTATAACGTACCTTTAAACAGGTTAATATAATATTTTGTTATGTATATATATTTTTTAAATAAGTAAAATCATATATTATTAAATAACTTTGTTTTTATTAGAAAAGTTATTGAAAATGCATTTGTTGATATGATTTAAGTGTTTTCATATATAAAAGAAAAATCTATTATTTAACAAAACAAACTTAGTTAAATATATTTAAAAATAAACTTGTGTATCCTTATTAAAAATTACATATTATTTATAGATGTGTTCTCACCTCAAATTACGATTTTGTTTTAAAAGGTGTTTCTTAATAAAGAAAAATATATATAAATTATTTTACATCTCAACTTCTTAACTTAGTATATCAAAATAAATAGAAAATTAAAAGAACCATAGAAAAGAATAATTTAATGTTATGTAATATAAGATGAAGACATTATATTTGGGAATCAAAACACAATATCTCCATCTTCCATGTTTTCCATTCATCTCAAAATTATCTTCAGAAGGAGATGGCTTAATTCTTGCTTATGAGTAAAGTTGTGTTTAAAGCTTAAAAAATAATATCATATCTTAAAAAATAATTTAACTTAATTCAAATTTATAAAATTAATTTATAAGATAAAATTTATATAATTTATATATTATAAAATATTTTTATTTCTAGTATAGTTAATGTAGGATTTTCAACAAAATATATATATATATATATATATATAAAGATTTATATTTTGATAAAATTCAATGTATGAGCAACTTGAAGTAACCATATTGATTTAGGTGTATGCCAAGGATTATATTTTTATAAAATACAGTGTTTAAGGGATTTGAAAAATATAAAGAGAAAAATAAAAATAAAAGTTAAAGGAGAAATATAAAAAAATTAAATCAGTAATAAAGTATATAAATATATAAAAAGTAAACAAAATAAAGAAATAGAGATAAAAGTAGGAAAAAAAACAGTAAATGACAAAGGCATAAAAATATATAAAACTACAAGGAGATAGTTGAATAGTTCATGTGTAGTGCGAGAATTTGTAATTATAGAAAATATGTTGAGATTGTGTTTTACTAAATCACTATCAAACAATTTACTACTCAAATTATATCAATCTTTCAAATCTTAAACAACTCAAACTAAATAAATTGGTTTTTATTTCAATCTAATGATAATCATAATCCAATAACTAACTTATAATTGAAGGGTTTAGCAAATTTATGGGTAAATGAATATAAAAAAATCATCATGTAGTATCTTTTTCTCCTTGAATATTCTTCAGTTTATATCCCCTTTTCAGTGATTCTAGCTTCTTAAATAATTTTTGTTTATATAGATTGATTTAAAAGGTTCGAGTATAATACTTCATAAATTAATAAAAAACTTTTTATAATCTGGGGAGATTATTGTGATGAAATCTTCTTGTGGAACTGAAAGTGAAGGGAGCTTAACTGGTTAATGATTGTTTGCTAGTTCTAGTTTACAAGTATTAAAAACAACTTTTTAAGTCTAAATATCAAATCTAAAAAAGTTAGCTAGAGACCTGTTTAAAAAAAGCGTTTGAATATTCTTCCAAGATCAGGAAACAATAATCTGGTTTCGTTGTGATTAAAATCAAATAAATAATAAAAGAAAAAGATAAACTTAAAAGTATTTGATAAAATATTAAGTTTATTAACTTATACTTTATTTAGAAAGAGGATTTTTATTGATATAATAAACTTTTATCTATTTTTTTTAGAGTTCTTTTTTAATAGTTTTTTTTAGACTTTGTTGTAGGTTTATTTTTAATTAGATATTGTTAAACCTTTATATTACTTTATTGTAATTGCAATGAGATTGATAATAATTTAAGAGCTCGGTAAAAAATAATTATACATTATATTATGTATATAATAAAATGTATTTTTAAATAAGTAAAATCCAGACTTGTTTAAGTCTCATCAATCCACTACAAAAAGAAATCTTCCTTAGCTACCACCAAAATCGGTTGCTAAAGCTATAAAATCGGTCGCTAATTTGGTGACAAAAATAAACAATTTCATTTAGCGACCAAAAGATAATTGGTAGCTAAAAATATAAAAGAAATTTGGTCGCTAATTCGGTGGCAGAATTTAGCAAATTCATTTAGTGAGTGAAAAAAATTGGTCGCTGACAAATAAATAGTTTCGATCGTAGATATAATTATTTTTTAATTTTATTTTGCTACTTTCATCTTCGGTTGTTGTTTCGGTCGCAACACTAACAAAACTCATCAACACTTCATTCAGTCACTATTTCAGTCACAGATTTGACACTAAGAGTGGTCGGTGACTATTTCAATCTCAAATAGCGACCACTATTTTTCGGTTGTTAAATTTGGTGACTAAATCGTTATTTTCTTGTAGTGATCTAACCTATTTGTATTTTTATTTATAAGAGGAATTTCTATATTTTGATAATATGTTATCTCATAGAACTATTATTTTAATGTGTATCCGTAGCACATATATTGTTATTTTACTTAATAATGTAATGTTTTATTATTAAAAACTAGTTATGTACAAGAGTTTTCATAAAATAATATTTTTAAAGAGATTAAATTGCTTGGAGAAGCAATTAATAATCTACTTTTAAACTTTTGATATGAAAGAGTTGTTCTTATAACATATCCATGTTAGAAATGTTGTATGTTTTAAAAAGCATCACAATTCTTTATCTAAACACTTGGAAACAATTTACAAAATAAACTTTAACTTATATTTTTGTTTTTTTTATTACGATAACAACTCATGCAGAAGTATATACTCCAGTTCCATCCTTTCTTCATTTATTACCTCACAAATAAAACATAAAATACTAAATCCCTAATAGTTCCCTGTGTTTTTTTTATAGATATATTATACCATCAATTTGAAAAAGAGTATAACCAGTAATCTTATTTAACAAAAGATAAAGATGTAAATAAAATAATATTTTATATTTAGTATGAAAAGACAAGTAATTTAAAATAATTATAGTAAAATAATTGAATAAATTTTATATAAAACATAATTTAATATTTATCAAATTATCGCCAATTTATCAAACACGTCAAATTTTTATATTTTATTTTATTTTATCAGTCTAATATATATTTATATATCAATTTCTGTCAAGAAATTAAATATTTACTTTATTCATCTATCAAAATATTAGGTAAAAACGGAAGAGTTAATAAAGAATTAAATTTTTAATTATAAATGATACATTACTATAATTAGAGCTATTTGTTTGCCAAATGGAGTCATAAAATTTAAACAAGACCTAATATGGAAGAACAATAATGAAGGTTAATGTGAGCTCCATTAAAATTAAACAAGTTCACATAGTTGCTTGTATTTTAAGCTCTTTTCAAAGAATTTGTATTATTTTTATAAATAGATTGAAATCACATATTTGTTGATGTCTTATTTCCTATGTTTGATAGAAAAAAAAAACAGTTTTTCATAAATCTTAAGCAATTTCTAAAATTTAGTGTTTAACACTCCATAAATATTATAATCTTAACTAACTATATATACATTCATAAAAAATAAACATAAACTATCGTATCATATAAATGACACTTCTTTAGAATAACAAATTCCTAAAAATGACCAACCTTTTATAAAAAGAAATCCTTATAAACCAGAATATATCTATATTAACAAAGTATATTTGTTAAGGAATATTTGTTAATATATTTTGAAAGATCCATATAAAACATGTTGTACTTATTTTTTTTTCTTGCAAAAGAAGTTATATATATATATATGACTAGTCTAGAAGGTTATCTCACTCCCTCCCATATTTTATATGTTGATGACATATTTATTTTTTGTATGAGAATATTAAGTCTCTTAGAAATTTGAGTATTTTTCTTAAAACATATGATAATTTTTTTGGTCAATAAGTTAATAACTCTAAAAGTAGTTTTTTTCACCAAGAATACTTCTGCAAGATTTGTAACTAAAATACAACATATTCTTTTTTATAGTCATGGTTGTTTGCCTTTTTAATTATTTAGGAGTGTCAATCTTTGTTGGTGCTCGAAAGTGTCGATTTCTTCAACATTTGGTTGATAAAGTCAAATTGAAACTAACATCTTGGAAAGGTAAATCTCTTAGCATGATGGGTCGGATTCAGTTGGTCAATATGGTAACTTCTGGATTTCTAGCTTATAGTTTTAATATGTATAAATGATCTATTTCACTTCTTAACCAAGTTGAGCAATGATGTCGAAATTTTATTTGGACTGGTGATATTATGAAAAAAGGCATAGTCACAGTGAATTGGGATACGATTTGTTCTCCTTTTGAGAATGGAGGTTTGAAGATTATTAATCTTCGTCATGAAAATAATGCATATCTTCTTAAGCTTGCTTGAATCTTTTTTTATAGCAACAAGTATTGGCTTTTCTTCTGAAAGTCTGGGTTCTTAAATGAAAATACGAGTTTACAATGGTTTATAGATCCTCATCTCTTTGGCCTGAAATTAAACAGTTTTATTCTACTATACTTGATTATACTTCTTGGATTGTTGGTACATGCACTTTTATTAATTTATGGAATGATAAATGGTGTTTTACTAATTTTTTAGCAAATATTGCAGGTTTACCTGATGATGCTAGCATTCTGGATACAATCTCTCAGTTTTGGACAGGTTGTGATTGAAATATTCTCTTGTCTTTACAGCAGATGCCTCATTTTTTTAATCATATCATGGTTAGGGAAGAACAGGATATTCCTAATTGGATTCTAGATGAGTCTAGTCGTTTCACTTTTAAATCGGCTTGGACTTTTTTCTTGGAATCAGGAGTTCCATGTGGTTGGGGTAAATTCATTTGGTCTTCATCTATTTCGCCTTCCAAAACTCTAGTACTCTGAAATTGTTTTCATGGGCAACTTCCTACAGATCAACATATTTAGAATAAAGGTTTGCATATATGTTATATGTGTACGATTTGTGAAAAGCATGAGGAATCTACTCAACATTTATTTTTTGAATATTCTAATGTTTTGCATATTTGGAGTTGGGTTCGACAGAATTTTCTTACTTCTCATTTCTCTAATAAGGATGATCTTTTTTCTTTTATTAAGAGTGATGATAATCCTTTGGTTAAATTGATTAAGCTTGTTGTGGTAACTTTTTCTATTTGGATTATATGGTGTATGAGGAATTATGTTAGATTTCAGGATAAGATTGAGGTTTCTAGGATTATTTTGGTAATTAAAAACTTAACTTGTCTAATGAGAAATTCATCTAAAACTTCAATGAAGAATGATATGTTGGATTTTAGCGTGATTAAGTTTTTTGGTATTAATACTCGTAGTGGTAAAGTTCTTCGTCCTCTTCCTTTTAGATCGGAGTTTCCTTCACCAGGTTGGGTTAAAATTAACGTTGGTCGGACTGCTAGGGGGTATCATGGTCTTGCTACTTGTGGAGGTATTTTTTGTGGGAGTATGAGGGAGTTTATTGGTGTTTTCTCTGCGTTTCTTGAAGTTCAAACTGTTATGATTGGTGAGTTTTATGGAGTTATACATGTTATGGAAGAAGTTCAAAAGATGGGGCTTACTAATGTTTGGGTTGAATGTGATTTTGTCTTAGTTTGTGCTGCGTTTACTTCTAGAACTAATGTTCCGCGAATGCTTCATAATCGATATAATACTTGTCTTAATTACTGTGAGAAAATCAGGTCTAGGGTTAGTCATATTTTTCGTGAAGGAAATGCATGTGTTGATAAGTTAGCTAATTTAAGATTTATTCATAGATAACCATTTCATTGGTATAACAAACTTTCATCTAGTCTGTTCTTAGAATTCTTTATGAATAAGTATAGTCTACCTATGTATCGTTTTTGTTAGCATATAGGTTTTGGTCCCCCCATATTTTTGTATTTTCTTTCCTTTTTTTTCATAATATTTTTTTCATGTGATGTCAGATGATTGTTGTTGCTTGAGGTGTCAGCCTAACTGAGATGTCAAGTTGCATAGTAATGCTTAACATGAAAACTTTTATAAAAAAAAATACATTGTGCATGCAATAAGGGTAAGTCAAATATTCTACTAAATATACTACAGGAATAAGAGTAAGTTGGGTTTAAAGTATAGTCATGTTCACACCTCAACTGACAATTTGAGTCCTTTCATACCTCAATATTTATTTTTCAATATCATTATTCTTCCTTCAATTTTTCACCTTTTAGTAATGTCACTTATGTCATTGGTGAAGTTAAAGGGATCTTTTTCACAACAAAGTGTTTTGCTTAGTACATACATTTAATCATTTTTTTCTCAACAAAGAATAAAATGAATAAAAATGAGATATTCAAGGGATGTCTCAACCCTTATACAAAAAACATGTCCACAGAAGACCTTATAACCCTACGCCCTACACAAAAATGGTCCAAATATTGGACGCTCAATCTACTACCTTATAATGTTTTCCCATACCCAACAAATCAGTACCAACCAAAAGGACAACATTCCTCGTATTAGCATGAAAAATACCAATTCAAGTTGTGTAATTTGTCTGCCACAATTTTAGTTGTTTCAGTCTTAGAAGTTGACCCCTACGAGATCAACACTCCCAAAATGATTTGTGCATAGATGATAAAATATTTCATTCATTGTGCATCTTTAACCATGTCACGAAAATTAATCAATTCTCAAAAAACTATCTAACTTCTTGCATTAAAGAAAAATTGGATTTCTAGATAAAATTTATTGAGTGAAATTACCATTTGTTAGGTGAATGCATAATTTTCCATTTTGATAAATAATTCTACACTTTACAGCAAGTTTAAATTGCTCATTTTCAACTATTAAATACTCAGATTGGCTGACATCAACGTCCTAAAACATTACTTTTAAATTTTTATCAACATAATCAAAGTCAACCATACCAAATCTAATCATAAAACCCTAAACAAAACAAAGAATTTTCAAAAATGAATCTATCACATAGAGTTTCAAATGTTATGATACAATCTAACATTCATCACATTTTACTATTGTCAAGTTATTACTCTCATCATTAACAACACTATCAATTCATTAATGATACAAATCAACCCAAAAGTATCTTACCAAAATTTATTCCAAGAGGTAATTCTTTACATATCTTATAAGATCAATTTTAACTAAAGGATACACTTTCAATAATCATGCGCCAACTTACTATCTTAAATATTATTCAATAATAGTATTCATGCTTCATCAAACCTTTAACACAATAATACTATTTAACATTTTTTAATCATTTTCAACATATTCCTCACTTCATAGAGTTGTATTAACTTAAATATTTAAGTTTGACTCATCTACAAAAGTAAATAATGATAAACTTAAAATCTATCCAAAAAAAAATTGTGATCATCAAACTTAAAATACTATTATGACCCATAACAAATTCATATTTGTTTATTAGAGTACATATGCCAACACTTAATTCATAAAAGATATAAACTTTAAAAATTATACAATATTAATAACTAGTGCATATAAAATATATACCTAACGATGAGGTAATTGAGGAGATTCAATTTGAATATATTTTAAAAAAATAAGAAATGAGATAATGTTCATAATATAATTAAATATTATATAAAGATTAAAAAAATAAAAAATAAGAACAGTTAAAAAAAAATTCTCCTTTTAAATATAGGTATATCGAAAACAAAATTTGAAAGAATTAATGGAGTTGGATGAGGTTAGGAAAGGGATTTGTTGAAAAAGGCGAATTATAATAAAATAAAAAGAAGTAAATAAAGTGATGAAAGGGATTGTGTGAAGGGAAAGGAAAGAAAAGGAAAGAAGGAAGCGCTTGCCAAATCCCAATCACAGTCCCACGTGCCACGTTATCACCTATTCAATTCTTGCTTTGTTACATTCTAATTCTAAATTAAAGTAAACAATTTGCAATTTATCTTGGTCCATTAAAATAAGAGATAAAAAACACGTGCATGATGATTTATGATGCCACGTGGCACAGGTCATTCTCACACACCACGCAAACCTACAATGGATTCATACTCACCCATTCTCTTCCCCACACGCACCACTCTCTCAACATTTTCCAACTGCTTTTATTTCACCTTTCAAATTTCACTTCCTTTATAATTAAAATATATCCACTTTTTATAACACTTTTTAATTCTTTCTTCTTTTTATCATTCTCCTCCTTCCTTTCTTCTCTAATCCTCCCCTCTTATCTTTTGATATATATAAATTTTAAAATAAAATAAATATATATCATAGAAGTATAAATATATCATTTCTATTTCTATTATCTGTTGTAAAAAAATAAATATAAACATATTTATATAAAAAAAATCAATTTAATATATATATTTCGATTTCAAGTTGATTAAGTATCACTAGGATCTGTCATCATATTTAAATTATTGTCTATTTTAAAATTTAAAATTTCATTATAATTTTATTCTTAAAATATATTTCAATAAAAAAATATTAAAACTTTTATTGAACTCAATACTTAAACAATATGTGATTATACCATATAATATATATATATATATATATATATATATATATATATATATATATTCTGATTAGTAGAATATATAAAAGCGAAAATGTTTAATGTCTCTTTATTTACTATACTATTTGTTGTTTATAAAAAGAATAATACACATTTTATAATTGAAGTACAAAATATAATAATCGAAGTATAAAATATAATCTTTACTTTTAAAAAAGAAACAAATAAAAATCAATACTAAGTTATCTACAAATATCTCTGTATAGATACTTTATGTTAAGCGAAATTTATAAATGAGAAATAAAATATATGATATTGTGCTTAGTCAAAAGTTAGAGAGTTAATCTAACATTTAAATAACCATTATGAATATGAGAACAAATTGACTGAATTATTATTTTAAAAACAACACTCATTACTTATAGCAAAGTAGTATCAAAACATAACTTAGTTTTAATTGATATATATATATATA
The DNA here is from genome assembly GCF_051622355.1 of Phaseolus vulgaris. Taxonomy (NCBI): domain Eukaryota; kingdom Viridiplantae; phylum Streptophyta; class Magnoliopsida; order Fabales; family Fabaceae; genus Phaseolus; species Phaseolus vulgaris. Next base: position 2,677,413 of record NC_143504.1, read on the forward strand.
TATATATATATATATATATTATTTAAGTAACTAACATGTGGTAATAGACATAAAAGTATTCAAAAAATAACCAAAAACTTAAGTCTTTTTTTATTAAAAATAATTTCATATCAATTCAATTTTAAAACAACCATAAAGTTAGTATAACCGGTATCAAATTCTATGGTTATCTAAATTAAATTTAAAACCTAAGTTTTTACTCAAAATTCAAAAACGCAATCAATTTTAAATTTCAAAACTTCCATCACCCGTAACAATTCAACTCGAATATTGAATAAAATATTAGATTTATGAATCCAGCATAACTATAATTTACAAGTATAAGTTAAAATTCACATAATCTAACCATAAGATTCAATTATAATTTTACTAGTAAACTCAAATTTCAACAAACATCAATAAAATCAGTTATCAAAACTCTAAATTTCTCAATTCATTTTATTTTTCACATAATTAGTCAAAATATCATATTTCACTAACCATCTTATACATATAAAATATGTTGCCTCAAGTAATAATATTGGTCATTACGTATTAATACTGATTATTGAGAACTGACGTGGATTACGCGTATTTGAATTTTGTTTTTCATAAGAAAGATAAAAGAAACCAACAATTTAGTAATAGTAGGAAAGAAGGGAAATAAATTTATCACCAAAATTAATAAATAAATAAATAAAAATTATTTAAGAAGTGATCCACATGCCAACTACTCCATTTAAAAGAAAGATCCAATACTTTAGTTAAAATCAATCAACTCACAATCAAGAACCAATAAAAAAAAAACTAACATAAACAAAATTAGAAGTAATTGAAGGCAAAACTTTTAATTAAGAAAAAAAACATAGAGAATGGGTGAAGGGAAAGAAAAAAGTGAATTTGGAGGGAAACCCTACCATGAGAGGTTCAACGGCTACTTCTGCACATTCCCTCAACATGCCAACTACAAAACACAACCGACCAAACCTTTTACAGCTTGGCTTCGATCTCTCCACCTTTTTCTTACCTTAAAGCACTCTTCACTCTTCATTCTTCACCATGTCTCACCCTTGCTACTGCTACTGCTATTGCATACCCCACCAAATTCTCTTTCTCGCTCTCAAAAATGCTCAGAAAAACATCACCCTTTTTCCACAAAGTCTCGCTCCATCTCCTCAGACTCTCTCTTCTCGTCCACAGATTAAGAAAACCCATCTTCCCGAAACTTCTCAAGAGGTTCAAGAAGCGTCGGGAGTTGAAGCTCCTCAATCACTCCAACGACGGAGAGTATCAGTTCACTCCCTTAATTCCAAGTTACCATCGAAACCAGTTCAAGAACAGGGACAACCCAGGTCTGCGTTCTTTCTTGTATCTGTATTGCTGCCTGGGGAACCTGAAAGTAGAACGGGAGTGGCAGCTGGCATTGGAACCCTTTGAAATTGGAGATGAAACAGGCGTAGCCCATGATTTGTTTGAGTGTGGTTCAGCGGATGAAGGTGAATCGGTTGATCAGAAGGCTGAGAAGTTCATCCAGAGTTTCTACCACCAGATGAGAATGCAGAGGCAGGAATCGCTCTAGCTCTTCATATTCATTTTTGTATTTTTCAATTCATTTCCTTTCTCAATTGTTTCATTATTTCGCCTTAGTTTTGCTTAATTTTATTTTCAAACAGGAGAGTAATGCATTACTTCCTTGCTTGATCTATAATAAATAATTAAATATATTAATTTAATTCCATCTCTTGACTAAATGATAATTTTATTAATGAGTTGTAATCTATGTGACTCAGAACACATCGAACGTATAATATGTATTGTTGAAGTGTTCAATTTAAAAAAAACATATTTGTTCGATTTATGATAATTCTAGTTACAATTTTAAAATAGAAAAATATAATAATTTTTTAAAAATTCAATTTATTTTATAAATTTTTATTATGGGACAAATTTTTATGAACTAATCATCAGAAACACTTTTTGCTATAAAAAAGAATTAAAACATATTTTTCATATAAATTTTTATTGTCATTTTATATAATTCATAATTATATAATATAAATATGTGTTTTTGTGTTTTATATTTTAAAAATTATACATATTTTTGTATTTATAACATGTCGTATCAGTATTGTGTTACCTAATTTCTAAGTTGTTGTGGTACATGTTGTAAGAAAATCCTAGTGACTATTTCATAAATTCTTTTTTCTGATTTAGATCAAGATTGTATGAGAGAGACCCATTGTTTCCTCTTATATTGTGATATTTTATATATCAGGCATTATTATGCAGCAAGATTTAAGATCTATATTCTAAAATTTCTTCCAAAGGAGACAGAAAGGATGGGAATATATGATAAGTGTTTTATAACATTAGTGTTATTTTAGGGTTGGAGATTCTCTGTTTAAATATCTTTGTCACGTTCTTTTCCCTTCTGAATAATATAAACCAGAGCAAACTGACGAGTTCACAACTTTTTTTTTCAAATAGTTTTATAGTAGTTAAGATAATGCAATTTCTAGAAAAAAAACTGGATTGTGAAAATCATAACCAAAGTCTACTTTACTGGGACCACTTTACTAAGAAAGGGAGATAACATTATTGCAATCCCATTATTATTATAATAAATAAAAGTATGACTACTTACCTAGTTTCTTTGGAGGGATGAAAGGAAGAACACCTTTATCTTCATTTCATAGTCATATGTAGTTAGTTTAACCAGTTAAAGCCTCTTTCACATACAACTTTAAAAGCTTCTCTTAGTTCAAATATAGAAATTGTCCAAATTAAATCCAAGAGCCTCAAAATCATGTCAAGAATTCTTTAATATAAATTGTTTTTGTATGAGCTTTCGTTCTTTGTAAGTTTTGAATTTTTCGAGGTGTTTGTTTCAGAAGAATTGAGAGTAATAAATGTTATTAAATGTATATATTTATTTTATTTTGTAGTGTATATTCATAGAATAAAAAAAAAATTGAATTATGGAATGAATAAATATAAATTATTGAATTAATTCACAAACTTAATGTAAAATTTTGTAGGCTTAACTTAAATTTAATTAGTTAATTTGGACACTAATACGATCTAGTCTCCAAATAAAATTTTGTCGTATGAGATTTCAAATTAACGTGATAATAGATGGTTATCAGATAAATTAATAAATATAAATATAAATTACAAGTTATATAAAGAAAAATGATAGTTTATTCGATTTTAGTTGGAAAAGGGTGATATAGAAATGAAATAGGATATTTGACATTAACAAATAAAACAATATACTTCCAATAAAATAAAAAATCTTATAATGCATTAACAATTTATTAATTAGTCCATAGTTTGTACAAACATCCATGCTATATTCAACTTTTGGATAGTCACGTGTGTATCTATCTATATATATCGTATTCTATCCATATTAGATAAGAAAAAAAAAACAAATGAAATAGAAAAGAAAAAGATAAAATAAGATGAAGATAATAAATAAAATCTTCATTGAAATCATGACTCTAAACAAAATTAAATAAAGTAAAATTTTGGCTTATAAATAGGTGTTGTGGGAGAGAAGATGAAAGAAAGGTAAGACAAAGAGAAAGAGGTGATAATTTTTTTAAATATTCTAGAATCTCTAATTCTAATGTTTCACTTCAATCAAAGGTAAGGGGAGTGATGTTAAGCTATTCTTGTATTTATTAATAAAATTATGTGTTTTTTTATTAACTTTTTATTCATTTTGCATTATATATTATTTACTTTATTTCTTTGTTCTTTCATATATATTATTTATTTTAATATCAAGTTACATAGTAATCTTGTTCATTTATTTATATTTATATCATTTAATTGATATTTACTTACACAGTAATTTTATTTAATTATATTTATTTCATATATATCTATAGTTATTTACTGGTTCTATTTATTTATTTATTTTTATGTTATTTAATATATCTTCACTTACTGGTCTTATTTATTTAACTATTTATTTATATTTATATTATTTAATGTATTTTCAAACTTGAACTATTTATTTATTTATATTTATGTTATTTAATGTATTTCCAAACTTGTACAGTTTATTTATTTATATTTATATCATTTAATTTATCTATGGTCCAATTTATTTATTTATATTACATCACTTAATTTATTTATCTACATGGTCATATTTATTTATTTTATGTCATTTATATTTAATTTATCTCTAGTCACGCATTGCTCTCATTTATTTATTTATAATTATGTCATTTAATTTATCTGACATTGATGCTCTTTATTAGTTTATATTTTTATTATTTTATTTTTTTATAATATATTTATCAATATATAATGATTTAAAGTGTTTGCTTTAATTCTTATTTATTTTATAATTCAAAAAAACATATAAATTAATAATAAAAATAGATTATTATTTTTATTTAATGAGTTTGGATAAAATAAACTTACCTGTATGTTTTATTTTTATTTTTATACTTGTGTGTATAGATTTTTGGCAATACAAATATGACATGTCTTAATAGTCATCACGTGTATATGATTCTTGAAAGTATAAAAAAATATATCAGTTCCATAAAGAGTTATGAAATTTGTTGCATTATGTCAAAGTCATGTTAATGTATTAATCTTTGTGTTTGAGAAGTCACAATTTGGTACTACGAGATAAAAAGTAAAGACCATGGTGGGGTCTAAGAAAGTGATAGAGTAGGTGAATATCTATATAGTTCAAAATAATGTCTTAAACTAAGATATTCATAAGTCAAACTTTCGACTATATGATATTTGCTCAGCATCACCGATGTTAGGTAATGGGTATATATTTCTTTTGTAAATTGAAAATGACCGATATTCTTAAGAAAAATAATTATAATTACCAATATTTTTAATGAGAATTACTTAACTAAATAATCACTTCTCAAATAACTTTTAATGTTCATAGTAGGTCATCAAAATTGGAATACAGATTCATAGTAAGATTGAGTCTTATGATTGTGGATTAAGTCATAGGCCTTCATTGTTTGCATTGTCAGTTAAGTCTATTAAGATTGATATTTAAATTTTAAAAAAATCTCAATTCTTTTTGTGTGTTTTTTTCATATATATGTTATACGAGTAGAAACTGATGACTCTTGATAATTCAGAATGTTTAAATTATATAGATAGTTATTTACTTTATTGTAGAACTTTTATTATTACGTAAAACTGATATATTTTGTTATATACTGTGAATAGTTGTAAAGATATGAATTTATTTCCATAATTTAATGTTGTATGTATTATTTTTATTGTAATATGCGATGATTGTACTATATACACGATTAAATATAGGTATAGATATAAAAACAACATTTAGAACAAATTTGAATTTTACTTATGACTCTACTTTAATAAAAAAAAATTATATATATTTTATATTTAATTTATATTTTGAAATACTATATATTTTGTGTTGTTGGGTCTATACTAAATTATATAGTTTTGTAAAGGTATTATATTGAGTAATTAAAAAGGAAACAAATAAGAAAAATGGAGAGTAGAGAAAATAATAAATAAAGTTATATAGATAATTGTGAGTAGAGTATTGGATAAGAATGAGTAGTACCTATATTATTATTATTATTCTTGACATTATTCTTATTGTCAATTTTATTACATGTTATTTATATTTCTTTCCTTAAAATAGTTAAATAAATTATTTGAAATTTAATTTAGTATAAAAATAAAAAGTCAATTATAACTGAATTTGAAATAAATATGCATGTGCATATTTATTGTACTATTTATGGTAATAAAATAAAAAATTCAGACCTTCATTAATTTTAGTTATTAAAGAAGACTCAAAACGGAAACTGAGAATGCGGTAAGGATGAAAAAAAAGTCATACAAAAACAGGAAACGATACATTTTTAAAAAAAATTAAAAAATTGATAAGTGTAAGACAAAATAGATAATTTGTGAAAGAATTATTTTAATGTTTGTGTGAGTAGTGAAAGTATTTGTAGAATTTGTGTAAAAAAATATTTAAGAGACTTTTTATGCTGGTGATTTATTATGTTTTCCTTGTTAAATTTATATTTTCTGGACTTTGTTCTATGTGTGTTTTATTTGTTGTCATGAATTGTTTTGAATTTTTTAAAAAAAATATAATATGTTATTTTTTCTGGGTATTTTGGACAATAAAGATGTGTGTTTTTAGTTTTTTTTTTATATTAAAATATATAATTTAATTAATATACTGTTTTCATGTGACTGTATAGAATTATAGTTAGAATGTTTTGAAACATTTTCAAAATCAAGATAATATTATTTAATGTGTTTTAGTAATTTTATTGAGCAGGCACATTTTCTCTTTGTATATAAAGGAAATTTGGTGATTAGTGAAAAGAAAATTATTTGAATAAGGATAAACCACAATCTTTCAAATAATATAACATAAAAGAACAATCTTTTAAAAAATTTATTTTAATGTTAATTTTTAAAAAATAGGTTAACAGGACTTCAAACTGAAATTACGATCCCATCAAATCAGCTTATTTAATAGAATATATTAAAAGATTTACGGTAAATATTAGCTATAGTTTATAACATTAAAATATTTAAAATTTATTATATTTTACAGTTCCTTTAGTTATATTTCTAAAACATTTTTATCCTCATATTGTTAATTATATTAATCTAATAATTATTTATGTATCATCTTGATTATTTTAATTTATTCAATTATTATTTTAAGTAACAATTGAAAAATATAACACAATAAGAACTTCCAACCATGAGGACCACTTATTGAAGGTTTTGTTTGTATTTTATAAAGCATTATTGTCATGAAGTAGTTTTTGACTAAAAAAAATAAATGCATAAATCTATATGTGAGTCCTATATATATACATTCTCCTAAATTCAAAGTCCATTAACTGATTAGGTCCCCATATGATGTAATCTCAAACTATGAATCAATGAGAATAATCAAGTCTCAATTTTTAAACTTTTCATTAATCTTTCTTACTTTATGAGAATTTATCTATATTTTTATAATTTTTGTTGTTTCTCCTTCTATTTAATTACAATTTTTATAAGTAAAGAACATGATTTCTTATTATCTAGACTTTTACTTAACTCATATTTTTTATATGACATTAAAAAATAAAGTTTTTTAATTTTAATTTTAAAACCATCTTTGTAACCCTTTTGTTGATATATTCAACATATACATAATAGTATGTCACAATAAAATATTAAAAAAATAAGTATCATTGGACAATCCGACCTACATAATAAATTTATATAAGATAATGTTTATTTTAAGTGTGTTTAGGAAACTACTTAATAAAAAAAGATAATATTATAAAATAAGTTAGAAAAAAACAACATTAATGTGGAGAGTGAAAAGAGGATTATATTGATTTTTTAACTGAGCAAGACTGTTCAATTTTTAAAAATGTCCAAAAATTTTATCTGTAGTCAGTGATCAATCGTACTTTATAAAACAAAATACAAATATATTTTTCATATAATTTTTATTTTAATACAATAGAAAAAAAAATATGAATTATTCTTCCAATAATAGATTTATTTTTAATTTTAATGATTTGCAAGTGGTTAACTATGTAGGTATATTACTCTATGTGGATAATTAAAATGGCAAACTAAAAATTTATTTAACTTATCTTTGTTTTTATACGACATATTTGAAGAATTTTAATTTTTAATATGATATTTTTGTAATTAGTAATTAAGTGATGATGAGACGTTAAATTTCAAAATATTTTATAATATTTAGTGAGAATTAATTTTTGATAGTTTTATTTTTTAGAGATTGTTTGGTGAATTTTTTATTAAAATTTAAACAAGTTCTAACTGTTAAAATGGTTAGAAATTATTATATCACATCAGAATAACAGTTAAATTTGAGTAAATTTTTTTTATTAAAAACAAAAATTGAAAAAAAAATGATATACAAAAAATATAAATTATATCAAATAAATAATTACAATCAATTTAATAGACTGGGTGAAAATTCAAAATGGACATAACCCTACTGTAATTTGTACCAAAGTTTTTTAATGTTAAAAAAACAAAGTTTTCATTTAAAACATTGTCCTCCATTGGTTGTTGTTTAAATTGAGGTTGATGACGTGGTGTCAGGAAAAGACATTATTGAAGGAAGAAACATAGGAACACTGAGGTGAATAAGTAATTATTGTAAAGTACACTGGACATGACATGTATTGAAGGAAGAATAATAAGTTTTATTTCTTAGTTTTTATTTTAATTTAATGGTGAAATAAAAAAATACCATAGATGTTTCAAAGAGGATTTTTTTTCGTGATGTAATATTCTTTTAATATATAATATCCAGAATGGACTCAAGAAAATATTAACTTCTCAAATGGCATATTTCCACAATATCCAAGGGAATTCTTCTAGACAAATAATTTTCATATTGACAATTGTAAATTTAATTTTTTGAGAGTCAAAATTTGAGACATTTTTTTGTTTTAAATATGGAGGAAAATTAAAAAATAAATCAAAATAAAATTGAATTGTAATAGAAAAAAAAAACTTAAAATAATTAATTAAAAATGTTGAGAATAAATTTTGATTGGATTGGAAGATGAGAAGAATAAAAAATAATTGAAATGTTAAAAAATATGATTTTTTAATATTGTTTTTGTAATATTATTTGGAAATAAATAAAATTTTAATATCTTGATAATTAATTTATGAACAGTAAGAAAAATTAAAATTGTTTTTAAAATATGTTATATAATGGATTGGAAAATTAAGATAATTTGAAATTATTATTAGAAATTGATGATAAAATATAAATTAAAAAAAATGATTTATAATTCCAATATACCAATTTTGTAATATGCAATTAATTTTATATATTTACTAAAGTATAATTATAAATTTATTTAATAATATTTGAGAAAAAAGTCATATAAAAAACCATATATACGACCAATTGAATATAAAATTATTTTTTTTATGGTTAAAGGATGACAAAAAAAAATCATATTGAAAGTGATGTGCATCTTATTAAATTTAGTTAAATGTGGATATTGTTACCTCTTAATCAACAATGTAATTACTTTTTTTTTTAAGTATTTAACCATTTCATCGCGTATTTTCTTGCGTAAATCTTGTATTTATACAAATAGTTCAATATTAATTGATTGATGATTCTTTCCAATTGATATTTGGGGAAAGACATCGAGTTCTTATTCAATGATTGATCATTAGTGCGACATCAACAACATTTTGTATTTCTATTGAGTCGTGAACGAGTTTTTAATAAAGAACTCAACCTGGATGTTGATAGTTCATTTTTGTAACTTGTTTCTTCTCGCCATATTGTAGTACTTCATATATGTTATCAAATAGTTGATTGAATGAATAATTGTGTGGAATTGCATCTTTTTAGGTTTCCAACATCTATACGCTAGACCATACCATTTAGACTTTTTATTATGGTGGTTAGTTGGATAAGTCTCCCGTAGTATATTATTGTTTCTAAGGAACTTAATTAGATAGAATTTGTGGAAAAGTTTGCTGTGAGTTAGTTCATAAGCCTCTAAGTCTTTTGTAGATCTTGTTAATTTGACACGTAGTTCAATCACTCTAACCAATTAAAATTGGGACTTCCAAGTTAACAATGGAAAAAATTGTCATTAGTTAATATTTGAAAACCATCACACCTAACTTTACTATGTTTTATTAGTCGAGGTTGATGATAGTACAACCTTTTCAAAGGATTTTGAGGAGGAAGTTCCAAAATGACACACATTTTTTCCTTCAAATGAAAGAAGTTATACTTGAGTGGGATGCAAAACAATTTAAGAGATGAACATCCAAAGTAAACACCTTCATTAGTTTTTGTTATTGGATCATAGACAAGTATAACATCAAGATAAGAATTAAAAAAAGTATGAATTTTTTTTTTCATATTAAAGAGAAAAAAATATATTTTATATGCTTGGTCAAAATGGTGTATTTTATCTTAATGGTTTGGATAGTTGAATCTATAGATGATGAATTATCGAAACATAGACCAATATAATTGATGTACAGTGTTACGTTAACTATGTAAATTAGATAAATTAATTTTAACATGTTTGAATGTAAACATATTAAAAGATATTAAAAGATGTTAGAAGATTAATGTTAACGAAATTATTTAAATATGAAATATATTTTTGAGTTGCGTGAGTTTACTGACTAAAATAACTATGAAGGATAACAATTCACATAATTGTATATTGATGAAAAAGATCAATTATAAATACCTGATGTGATGATACATAATTTCTAGCTTAATATGCATCCTTATATCTTTAATATCTTTTTTAATTTTTTCTATAATATTTTATTTTCCAATTTTCCTTCCTTTTACTGATCAAGACGAAATTTAAAATGGGAATTCTACCCACTGAGCCCAAATTCTCGTGTAGAAGAGTGAAAATGAGCTATTTAAGTCCATTTGAAATATTAAAAAAATATTATACTGATAAAAAATATTCAAAGTCATTTTTTTAATAGAATATTGTAGTCTTGAACAATAAGTTATTTGTTTAATTTATCTTTTCAAGAACAAGTCAACTTCAAACATACCTATCAACTGTGTCCATTAAAACACACATCCGTATGAATAAATCTTAAAAAAACTCTATATTATTATGAGACCTTTTTTTTTAGTGTCAAAATAAAAAGAGAAGAAACATTGAATTGAACTTTTTGTTTTATTTTATTCTGACACGTTTAATACAGATAATTGAAATATAATGGATTATAGAAAAAAAAACAGTTATCATAACAATCTACACAGTACAATATTTTGACACTCTATTGATAAAAAATATATTAAACTATTATAAAGTCAATAGTTGAAGTGTTGGTTAAAATGAAACATCATCTTTATACAACAACATGGAAGCCCTAATTTAAATATGTTGTTCTTGAATTATAGATTTTCAATCCCAAACATGTTTGCCAAAAAGGAAAACATTAGAAGTCCCCTATGTTTTTGTTTTTTTTAAAGTCAATATATATTCCAATTGACTAAGGTTTCAAAGGTTTTCTTCAGTAAAATTTTCAAATATTGATTTAAACTTAGCACATTTGGATCTAGATAAAAGTTTTGTCTACAATTATCTCAAGTTAAACCTAATATAAACTGCATAAGCAGTGTTAACAGTTGCGGGGCTGACAAGGAGGGAAAGTAGTGGGCCGGGTCATAATTAGGGTTTATATAATTTGGCAAATTCTTCTTACACCAAATATTTCTCAACATAAGCAACATAATTTAAATTTTTAAAAATATCCTTTATTTCGAAAATGAAAATTTAGAATTAAAAATAATATATTTAAAAAAATAAATGTGGAAGAGATTATTATGTTTCAAAAATAAAAATCTATAAAAAAATAAAAATCCCATTCTTAATAAGAAAATTAAAAATTAAAAATAATACATTAAAAATAATAGATTCGGAAGAGTTTTTTTTTGTTCTAGAAATAAAAATTCAAAAAAAAAATCAAAAGTTCATTTCGAATAAGAAAATCTGCAATACAAAAAATTTGTTCTTAAAAAAAAATCTGGAAACATATTCTGGAATATATTTTTATATGTACTCTATTTTTTAAAGGTGCAGGAAGTAATTGCTATATAATTTTCTTCCTCTCTTTACATTGGGCCTTAACTTAATTAGGGTCTGATCATAATTACTTAATGACTGTTTCTTCCTGCACCTCCATATCTTCTTCTGGCACCTCCATACACAATATGAAAATACATTTTTATCCTTCTTGTGCCACCCCCATAGAATAATTTTCGGATTATGTAATCCGGAAATACATTTGAAAAAAGACTTCCGAATTATATAATCCGGAAGTTAAAAAAGACTTCCAGATTATGTAATCCAGAAAGTAATCATGCATATGAGAAAAGACTTCCGGATTATATAATCCAGAAGCTAATTACAAATTTGAAAAATGACTTCCGGATTATGTAATCCGGAATATTACAGAGGGGCATTTTTGGAAATATGAAAATCTATGGAGGTGAGAGAATAAGCTATGGAGGTGCAGGAAGAAGCAGCCTTACTTAATATCTTCTTTGAGTCCAGTATATTTTTCTGTTAGAAAAAAAATATATAGATGGATTATTTACCTGTTAACTGGAGTTGCTTTTTATTGTATAATACAATATATAATAATTTAAAAGAAAATAGTTAGTTTCACCTTTTTTTTTCATATATTGGACATCAATTACATTATTTGTTCTCACCCCACCAGGATTATATTATAAACTTTATTTTTCAATATAAGTTTAATTAAAAAAAATAATATAAGTGATAATTTAGACAAAAATAAGTATAGTATAAGGGTTACAAAATAGAAAAATACAATCTTTATACAATGTGAACTATTGATACATTTAAATTAAAAATATTCAAGACAATTATAGAATTATTCAAAATTTTATATGGTCAGGTGACAAGTATTATATTTGATGAATTTGTTTAGATGGATTAGGCAAATCTTCTTTCAAATGGTATTGTCTATAAAATTTTAGATCAATTAGAGTTTTTATTTGTAGACTAATTACTAAATATAATAAAAATGTTACAAATTCAATACTCTTCCATTACTGATAATATATAAGTTTTTTTTTATGTCACAATTACATGTTTTATTTCAGTAGGAGGATGCATAATCAACTTGAAGTAAGTAAAAATATTTAAAAGTAAAGAAAGTAAGTTAGGTAACTGAAGAAAGAAAGAAAACTCCAGAATGGAAATGAAGTAAAATAAAGAAACCACTAATTACATCATTTAAGAATAATAAATGAATAACCTAAGGTAAATAAAATAGATTTAATAAGGAAAAAAGTCAACTGAATAACCAAAGGCAACGCCAGAGTTAAAAGAAAGTAAATAAGGAAATCATATATTGTATTTATTATTATTATTGGTGGAAATGTTTTTTTTTTTATGTTATCGTATTTTAGTAAGTTAAAGTTTTAAAATTAATATTTATATTAATATATTTTATATTTATCTAAATAAAACCTATATTATTAATTTATATTTTGAAATATAATAATATGAAAAAATAATATAAGTTACCTATACTTGAGTAAAAAAATTACAGAATAGTACAAATAGGTACAATTATTTGTAATAGAGATATAATTTATACTACCTATTTGTAATAGATGCAAAATTCAAAATATAATTACATTCGGACCATAGACAAAATCTCTAAACAAAATAAGAATATATTATTATAAATGGTGATTATTATTAACATAATGATTTATTTTATTTATTATTTATGAAGGCAAAAGTAAATGGTAGAAGGGTTTGGGGTTGAAGAACAGAAAAGAAATTAGGGCTGAAGGGGTCATAGCTGCAGAGTGTGAGAGAGAGTGTGCTCATCTGCAGGTAACAATGGCTGAAGAGGAGCTTGGTGTTTTCAGGATTTACAACTCCATGACTCAGCAGAAAGAGATCTTCAAAACCAAAATCCCTGGCAAGGTTTTCATGTACGTTTGCGGAGTAACTGCCTATGACTTCAGCCATCTCGGCCACGCTCGTGCCGCGGTTTCCTTTGACATTCTCACCAGGTACTTTTTCATCATTCATTCTTCAATTCCCACCAACCCTCTTTTCATTTCGTTGGCATGCCTCAATTCAATCTACTGGTTTCTGTACCGATGAAATTGAGAATCTAGCCCATGGTTTTAAAGTTGTTTCAGACTCGGTCTTTTCTGGATTTAAGGTTCACTTTGTATTGGGCTTATTTGTTTTTGTTTATTACCATGTAAATGTGTAGTTGGATTTAATTTGGTTTGTCTGACTGTTATTATTAGCCAGATTTAAGTAGGTTTAGATATTAGATTATCTCAGTATTTGAAAGGTTAAATTGGAATACTTCTTTGAAACATTTGTTCTGCTCACTCTTTTTTGTTTTAATTTTGCTTTTTCTAGATGTGAAGATTAAGAGTTGACTCACTGTTTGTACTCTGATTGATATGAAAACTTGTAGGTACCTTAGACACTTGGGATATGAAGTAACATATGTGCGGAATTTCACTGATGTTGATGACAAGGTGAGGATGATATCTTGTTGTAACCAAAGCTGACAACTCCCTGCTTTTTAGACTTTTTCACCATCCAGCTGCCATTTTTGTTAATTATTTTTTTTGAGTATTTTTCATCCTTCTTTCCTTTGCACGATTCTGGTTATTGTCACTCCTACATACATGTTCCTTTGGACCTGTGAATGATACACAATTGCAATATGAAACTATATGAATGTATACTTTCAATGCGATGGTAATTGGGATAAGGTTTGTGTTCCTTCTCTGAAGTCTGGGTCAATATATGGTAGTTCCCTCTCTAATAAATGTTGTAATCTTTCCATGATCTTTCCTTTCATAGTCAGTTTGGTATGGAGGGAAAAAAGGGTTATATTATAAGTAGATCAGGTGGTAGTAGTGTATATTATAAGTAGATCTGGGCAATATATGGCAGTTCATTCTCAGACAAATTTTGTAATGTTTCATGATCATTCCTTTTATGGTCAGTTTGAGGTAAAAATGGGTTAAGAAAAATTCATTTTTGGTTTTCTTTGTAAAATAGTATTAAAAACTGAGCCATTTCATTTTTTTTCTATTAATATTAATATATTGAGAGCAATACTCTAAAGTGATTAAGATTTTCTTTAATTTTTATTGAATAAAAGTTTAAATTTAATGGAGTGGCTTGTATGGTTATTCAGTCATGTGCCATTCTACTATTGAGAGCAGTTCTCTTAGAGTTTGCAAGAATCTCAATTGTTGTCACATATGCTATAACCGACCGACCCTTATCATATAAGCAATACAAATCTATGAAATCGTTTTCAGAAATGAATAGGGCTTAATGTTATAGAGTAAACTTACTGGGAAATGGGGAGATGTAGTGAATAATGATTTTAAATAATATTATTTTGGGAGTCAAAATATAAATTCTTTGATTCAGACATCTAGTCACCCCTGTTAGTTACCATATTTCTGTTCTGTGACTTTAGAATTCATTTGTCAAAGTGATTCAAGTGTATGGTAGAGGATCGAGTTTTGTAGGTTTTCTAATTGCTATCAAGTCTTATATTTTGTTTAGTGTTATCTTCCAACATTTTTTCAACTGGATAGAATTTCATTGAGATAGGTTTAGTCTGTGCTTTTAACTATAACTTTTACGTGGGCATAACTTTTAGAATAAGCCATTCACACAGTACATATTTCTATGTGCTTCAGGAGTCTTTAGTGTTTGGAAGCACCATCCTTTTTGAGAATACCTCAAGTGTCAATCTTCAAATATGGTGTTTTTTTTTCTTTTGCTATTGTTTGGACTATCTTTATTTCTTTTTGTTGTTGGCTTCCTGTTCTTCTTATTTCTTTACTATAAGTTGGTATCTTTTAAATTTGAACGATGAGCCTATTTTTAGCAATACTGGTTTACCTGCATGGTAAGTGATAACAATAATTGTTTGAAGCATTGCTGTCAAAATTGCAATATATTTTACTCACAGGATTGCATGACCCTGCAAGTTCACATCTTCAATTTTTTTCCCTGCCTAGCTTTCTTATATGGTGGGATTGGAGTAAGATTGCCAGACAAACTCATAGGATCAACAAGCTTGTAGGAGTTGTGAACCTGCAACTGAGGTGATTTGTGTTGGTTGTCTCTGGAGAAGCAGCAGACCACCCTCTCCATTTTTTGACCTCAGTTGTCCCCTATCACTCAACCCCCTGTCCCACCTCTCAATTCCCCATTCATTTCTCCTGTCTTCTGTGTGGAGCTTAATTTTCCTTTGTCTGTGCCCCAAATCTCTTTCTCTGTTCAAATCTCTCTACTCAGTCTCTATGTGGACTATTCCACCCCAACATAGTTTTTGGCAGTGGTTCTCTACCTCATGGTTTTTTGACTTATTGAGTTGGCATTTGATCTTATTCATGCTCAATTTAACTTTTAATTAAATGTTGTGATTTGAAGGTTATTTTCATTTCCCATCTGTTTTATATGCATAAATACATGGTAGAGCTTTAGGTAGGATCTTGTGATTCGTATAACAATACCATGATTCACACAGTTCCCCTCCCCTTCCCAATCCTTGGTAGGATCTATGCTTTCACAAAACATTGGTTACAAGTTTCACCATCCTTGAAAACATGAGTCTTGAAAGCATATGATTTTACACTTCTTATCTGAATCTTTAATGTTTATTACAGACTGCTAATATCAGAATTGCTGCAGATAATTAAGCGAGCAAATGAGACTGGGGAAGATCCATTGATGTTGAGTAACCGTTTTTGCGATGAATATAATGCTGATATGGCTGATCTTCAGTGTGAGACACCAACTAAGGAACCTCGTGTTTCTGAACATCTTGGCGATATAAAGGACATGATAACCCAGGTTTAATTTTGCTAAACATATTGCTGTCTCCGCTTTAGTTTGAAATTTTTAAGGGAATATCATTGTAAAATTTTTTTTGCTCCACGTGTTTCAATTAAATTCCAGTTGACAGTCTTGCTTGCTGTTTTATATTAATCAATACTTCCCTTTTTTCAAGTGCATTTTGAATTTATATGTTTCCTTGGACAGGTTAAATTAAACCTTGTATACATTACATGTTAATAAACTTCCTGTATACACTATTATGCTATTTTGTGTACTTTTTATAAGAATCTTGGATATTTACTCTTATTGTTGTAGTGATTTGTGGGGATGCGTTTTGATTTTCTGTCCTCATGCTTCCCTAAACTATTGAACCTTCTATATGATTACATATATAATATTAAATATAAAAGCTATTCCTTCTTTTTTGCAGCAATGTAATGCATAATTTATCCTATTATGATAATTTAACTCGTTATCTTGTTAATAAATAGATTAAAATCAAGCAGGAACTATGAAAGCAAAACAAGAGTTAAAAGGCCAGTTGTTTTTAATTTTTTAATAGAGAGATATGAAGCTCAGAAGCTGCATGCAATCTCCAACTGAAATATTAATGAGACTTAAAATGATAACAAACTTACAGCTTCTTTGCTTTGAGTTCTTTTTCAAAGTTTCCTGTTTTTGTCTCATTTGCAAAAATGTCACCTTATATTTTCTCATTATTTATTGTTTTCACAGATCTGCATAGGAATTTTAAAACCTGAGACAAAGTAGCAGTTTTTTTATTAATGATAACAAGAAACATATCTATTTGAGGTTGCATGTCATTTTTATTTAAATGTATGGCATAGAAGTTAACATTTCATTGGATGAAGGTATGTCTTTATTTATAAATTCTATCAAAAGATGCTTAGTCATTATTCATTAATGTACTATGCAGATTATAAAAAATGGCTATGCATATGAAGTTGAGGGTGATGTTTTCTATGCTGTTGATAAATGCCCAAATTATGGCATGCTTTCTGGACAAAAGCTAGAACACAATAGAGCTGGGGAACGAGTAGCTGTGGACTCAAGAAAGCGTCACCCAGCTGATTTTGCTTTGTGGAAGGTGAGAACCCTTTCCAGTTATTTTAAAATATGTTTTGTAAACATTTGAAATCTCTTATATTTCTTAATAATAATAATTGCAGGCTGCTAAACCAGGTGAGCCTAGTTGGGACAGCCCCTGGGGTCCTGGAAGACCTGGGTGGCACATCGAATGCAGTGCAATGAGTGCTTGTTATTTAACTCATAAATTTGATATCCATGGCGGTGGAATTGATTTAATATTTCCTCATCATGAAAACGAGATTGCACAGAGCTGGGCTGCAGACAACGAGAGCCATGTCAGTTATTGGATGCATAATGGCCATGTCACTAATAATAATGAAAAGATGTCAAAATCCTTAGGCAACTTTTTCACCATTCGCCAGGTCAGTTCTTAGCCAACTTCCATTCTCCTTGTCAATGACAGTTTTATTTCTTTTTAAATTTGTAGAAGTTCTTACAAGATGTCTTATGCATATTTTTCATGATATTTTTTCTTGCAGATCACTGAGCGCTATCACCCACTTGCTTTGAGACACTTTTTGATTAGTGCCCATTACAAATCTCCACTAAATTACTCTATCTCACAGCTGGAGAATTCATCAGATGCTATTTACTATATATTTCAGGTAAGCAGCCTCCAAATAATCTGTATCAGGAATTGTGTGTTGTTGCTTAGATTTTGATGGGTGAGTTCATCTCTCAAGGTTGAGAGTTTTTCTGTTATGTAATTCTATATATCCTACCTAAATACTGCTATGTAAATTAAGCAACTTTTATCTTGGAGATAGAATTTCCTGTGCTTCTTTCCTGCTACTTTGAGTTTTTGAGGACGAAGGTAGTTACCGATGTGATGAAAATCCCTAGTGTTTATTATTAAATGTCCAAATGTTTCAAGGTTGACACTTGTGAGTCTCATTATAAGGCAAATTATTTGTCTGTGGTGTTCCTGTCATGACTTGTATGAAACACAGTTTGATTTATCAAGGTAACTACCACAATTTTCACTGTGATTTGGTTGTATTGACATAAATTATTAAAGCTACAGATAACTGACGCTGATATTTTGTTAGCTTTAACAATGCCATTACGCTGGGGAAATTGTTCGAAATAGCTTCCTTTTATATCTGCTGAGTCGATAACTGTGAGACTGATTTTGTCCTTTTTGTTGTTAGACTCTTCAAGATTGTAGAGATGCTTTATCACCATTTCTTCAAGAAGGATCCGAGAAGAATGAAAAGGTGCCTCAAATTAATGAGGCTGCCAAGGAATGTATTAAGAAACTGAGTGTTGAGTTTCAAACAAAAATGTCAGATGACTTGCAGACGCCAGTGATACTAACTGGTGCTATCCAAGAGGCGTTGAAATTTGTGAACAGTTCATTGAAGATGTTGAAGGTACATAAATGGAACCAATTTCTTGTATTGCATGTGCGGGTGCTGCTGCATTCATTTTTGCGTTGGAAATGCACTAGTAATTAATGAATATGTTTTGTCTATCTTCCAGAAGAAAATGCAGAAAAGAGCACAATTGCAATTGATTCAATCCTTACAGGAAGTTGAGAAAGAAGTTGCCAAAGTTTTGGATGTATTAGGATTATTGTCCTCTAAATCCTATGCTGAGGTTAACACTAGCTTAATTGCCCTGTTTTATATAATCTAATAGACACATTCTTTCTGAAAACCATTGCAAATGTTAAAACAATTGTTATTATTATTTGTTCACCAGATTTTGCAGCAGTTGAAAGAGAAGGCATTGAAGAGAGCAGGTCTGGCAGAAGGTGAATTGCTACATTTGATAGAAGAAAGAATTCAAGCTAGGGTTAATAAGGATTTTCTCAAAAGTGATAAGATTAGGACTGATTTGACTGCAATGGGCATTGCACTTATGGATGTGGGCAACGAAATAATTTGGAGACCATGCATCCCGAGTGAACCAGTTGGAGTTGTTCAGAGAGACCAGAGGACACCTATAGTTGAAGAAAAGCAGTTCACACCTTCAGTGAATAAAAAAGTGGAAGAAATACCAGGGGATCGAGAAGGGAATGACCCTCGTACAACATAAAGGTAGAGTAAATGGCTCTCCTTAGCTATTATGATTAATACAGAAATGTTATAATTTATCAAATACTACACAAGGCTTGAAGATTGTATATCAGTTGAAGGTTATTTATGACCATACCTAGCAGTCTAGGAAAAGAATATTTTTTATACGTTTCTCAGATTGGGTCTTTTTCGGTCCTGTCCGTGGATTATTAGTTTAACTGATTTGACCATTGCATGAACAGTGCTGCATACCGAAATTTTTGAGTCTCAGATTTGGTTTTTAGCTCTTAATTCGTACTACAGAATGCTTAATATTTTTTCAAGAATCTGGAGCCTGATTATCTCTTATCTTGTTTGCTATTGATGAACATTAGCATGATTGCTTAAATTATCATATTCGTTTGGTTTATTATATTGGTTTTCTATTCTGTTCTTTGGTTAGTGTGGTTATCTCATTTGATTTGAGGCTGCCGAGCTATGTCTAGGCAGTCAAATCGCCTAATTTTCGAAACCGCATACCTTAATTTGCAGACAAGTTATTTGAGCAGTCTGAATTTATGGTTTTTCTCTTTGAAGTTTTATTGTAATACTGTCAAAGTGAAGCTAGATAAGCAAATCAATGCTGCCTTGTATGAAGAGGGATATTTAAGGTTTCTTCAAATTATGAAATATGCCTCATTGAGTAGAGTTGGATTTGATTTAGTGAAGGGTGGGGGTGAGGGGTTGCTCAACTATTTTTTTATAAGCACGTTGTTTAACAAGAAGAACCATTTAAGCTGCAAGGTTTTCTTAACTTTTAAGCGGGTCTATGTATTAGTTTTCTGTTTTCTTGAAATATTAAACTTTGGTTTTTATCTTGTTATTTGTTATTTTTTTAATTGAGCAGAACATCTTTACTGGTAAAATGAGATTTGTGGGAGTCATTTCAGAAATTTTCTGAGGTGTTGGGTGGGTAGAGTGTGGGTGCTTAAATTGAAAAGGATAAAAATAGACATGTTCAAGTGGATTTCATTTAAGAACCCTAAATCCAGATGTTGGGTTGGGAAAACCTAAACCCATTTAAGCTAAGTTGTTGAATAAGTATATACGTCACAAAAATTGATGAAAAAACTGTTTTAGATTTTAAGCGTTTTTTTTCTGATTTTTTCCTATTTTTTTTTTAATATTTTTTTGTAGATAAAAGTCAAAATTATAACCGTAATGCACACAACCTGTTATTTAAGTTTATTTATTTATTTTCATTTTACAAACGATAAAATTTTGTTGTAAATTTAAAGTTGTACCCATTTTTGAATTGTTTTCTTGGTAATTTATATGTTAGTTTACTATTCAGTACACTACAGAATATTAAAATTAGGATTAAATTACACTATTTTCTTTCTGAGATTAATGAGGTACAATTTATCTATTTTATGGCCCTTTTTTTTATTAGATTTAGGATTTTGAAAGATGAAATTAAGATTTGAGTAAAGTTGATTATATAAACATTTATTTGTAAAATTAAATGCAATGTCTAAGATTAAGTTTTGCCACCTAGAAATTACAGGGAAAAGAAATTCTTGGAAAGTTATTTGTTCCACGTCGCTTATCACCAGGTTAAATATATTTTTCATTTTTTATTCTTAATTAAAATTTTAAACTAATATTTATAATAAAAAATTATTGAAATATATTTTTATGGATTATGATGTTAAAATATCTTTTGTTAATTCATCACTACTAATCTGATGTATTAACATTGACACCGATAGAAATAAGAAATATGAAATATCGTCTAAACAAAACATGGATTGTTTCAAAATATGTTATTTAAAATTTTGTAAGCGTGTTTAAATCACGCAAATCAATCAAATAATTAAAGAAAATGCTGATGTGAAACCACTTTTAATGGCTCAGGATTCAACGAATTGGAGCTTAGGATTTGGCAATCTTATATTTTTACTTTTATAAAGAAAATTTAAGACTTCTTTCTTACTTCATTGGAATAATTTAAGTTTTAGGCACTCGTCAATTAGAATAAAAAACTATGGTTTAGTTTAATTACACTTTGAGTATCTAATTCAATAAGAATATTTTGTACTCACGTCCTTACTAAAAGAAGAGTTTTGAACTGATCACTTTATATTTAAGGTGGATAAGGAAAAGTACGATTATTTTAATTTTTAATAGGTTAAAAAATCATAATATATTTAAAATAAAAATATATAATTTCTTACTTAATTTGTTTTAAAATAAAAATAAATAAAATATATACTAATAGTGAAATTATTTTTTATATACTATGTATATTAACTTTATAATATCTATCTTAAACGTTATTCAAAATGAATTTTAATGGATTGATGATAGTATAAGAACTTTTGTATTAATTTTGCTGTCTATTATACTGGTTATATATTTTTTTAATCTTATCTACAAAATCTTTGAGTATATATGAAAAAAATGAATCAACCTATATCTAAGTTACATTATTTCTTACACCATCAATTATATACAATGTGTTTTTTAATTAATAATAATTATTAAATTACAATTATATATTAACTTAATAAATTTACTAAGATTATATTACCTTAATAAAAATTATTAAAATTATATGAATTCGTATATGATAGTATATTATTTTGATTTGACACGTCTAAAAAGCAATAAATTTATACACATTTTATTTGAGCGAGAAAATATCACAGAAAGTGACTTAATCTATTTCTCTCATTTTTTTCTTGAGTGATAATACTTTATAAAAAATTTCATTATCTAAAAAATTTGTAACCTCCAAATCTCACCCAAATATTTTTCTACCAATTCCAACTTCTTTAACAAGTTTAAAATAATTTTTTTTCAATACATTGGTACTTGAAAACCCATATAATATTAGTTTAGTTCAAAATGATTACCTCAAATCCAAAAGCAACTTAACATTATAATCCAAGACCTATATAGCATATAAACTCCAAAACATCTACACCATCAAATGAATTTCTACTTTAAATAGAAAATTCAAATCCAAACGAAATAAATTTCACCTATCGATTTCTTATGCTTTTTTTTATCAATAATAATAAAAAATGATAATCACTAACTCATATGTACAAAATCAATTTCCTATGTAAATAAAATAAAAAATAATTTTACAATTTCAACCTGTTATAACATTAATAAGTATCAAAAGATAATTAGTCCAAATGTTTAATCATGTATTAATTGCACACAAACTACTTACTCAAAAACTCCAAAATCTAATTAACTTTGTAATATGTCAACTCGTCGTAATTCACCTAATTTTTAACTCTAATAAACTAAATAAAATTCAAAATCAACTATGAAATTATTAGTTGCTCTCACCTCAATTTCTGTAATATTCAAGAAATTGCTCCATAAATATAATGTAATGAGCAATTGATATTTCAAGCGAAATTTTAATCCTATGTTTGAGTTATTTATAGAGTGTCCCTTTAAATTAGAATTTTTTTTAAAGGAAAGAGCGATATACTTTATATAAAATGACGGTTCTAAATAACATATGTTGAAAGGGAAACATGATGTTTAGTAATCTATTGTATTATAATTGTGATAATTTTTAATAACAGTCATATTAAAACTACCACAACTTATATGTTTTTGTAGTGAAAAATGAAAAATATTTAATTTGGTATAATTGTATATGCGAATTATGGATTTACAATAAATCATTACATTTGAAATATTATTCATTTTGTAATTAAAATTTTGCTTTATTTGATTTTATCCTTAAGAGATTCCACATTTAGTTAAGAGATGAGATTATTTATAAATTATCATTGACCTTAACTCTTAAAGAATGTGAAACTTTTGGATATGTCGTAATAAACCCCTCAATTGAGAACTAAGAGATGAGAGTGACTTACACCTCTTTATTACGTTTTTTTTAATCGACAAATAATAAATTGAAACATTTAAGGAATGTTCTAACCTGTATACAAAACAACCTAAACTAAACTTATGTTCCCAGATGCATACAAAAAGACAACCAAGAAAAATCCAAGAGAGAACATTAGCTAACCCTTAGAACATACATGCTAATATGAAACATCTATACCAAGCTACCATAAAAGATATATCTACACTAACCAACTTTGAACATATCAGTTCCACAATTTATCAGATTAACTAGTGTAGCACTAATGGCAGCACAAATAGCCACTCAAGCAAAAAAGCCTCTTTATTAAGTTAATATTGTTAAGGTCAAAAAATGAATTTGATATATTTTCCATTTTGGTGCTTAGACTTGTATAATTCATGATTTTGTCCTTGAAAGATATCTTTTATGGTGTATTTTTCTAGGCGCAGAAACATTCAAAGGAAGAAAAAACAAAGAGTGTGTCAATTTCAAGAATTTGAAACTTAAGAAAATGTTAAAAATGAGACAAAGTTATTTGTAATAAAAACTTTCACTCAAGAAGAGATTTATCAAAAAGTACTCTTCACTTCAAAAAGATAATTCATTATATTTATTTTAATAATTATGTTTATTATAATAAAATAAATAAATGAGGGTAAAAATATTAAATTAATATATTAAACAAATTAAATTATTCTTAAATAATTATAATTTATAAATCATTTTAAATTTTTATTTTACAAATTATTTTTTAAATATATTAATATAAAAAAAGTATTATATTATATCAATCAAATCATTTACAATATTTCTATTCAAATCCATTATATTTTCCTTAAACAAAATAATCTCATTTTCTTTAGACTTTTTTTTTTCAAATCAATCATTTTTCACTCCCTCATATCTCTTATCTAATCCAAACAAGCATTAATGACAAAATCGTGATGGTTCCACCAAACTTCAAAGTGAATAATATATAAAATTAAATGATTGATCATAATTATGAAAAAAAACACTGATAATATAAAACTCTCATAATTAATTACAAAATTATGACAAATTTGAGCTCAAAATCTAAATTAAATAATACTTCAAATGTTATAATTAACTTTAACAATACTAACAAACTTAATGTTATAGACAGTTATCAAAAACAAATAGAAGAGTTTTATACATACTACCAATATTCCAACTTTAAATGTTCTAAAATAACATTAGTATGATGAAATATCACATATAAAATATCATTAGCTATTGAGGTTAGTGTAGTATCACAAACAACTTCAAACATAGTAATATGGATTGGAACAATAGGATCTGAAGAAGCTTAACGAGAGACGTTAATTGAGTGGAAGCAAAAGATGCATTAAAAATGTAGATGTTCGTTTTGGGGAATTGGTAGTAATAGCTGGGAATGAGTAGATGAGCAAGTTCGAGAAGAGATCGATGGCGTTCTCCTCATTCCACTTTTCTGATACACCGAATCTTCCAAATAGATTATGATAATAGTTGGACTTAACCATTAACGTCTTACATCTGTTGATGATTTCAATTTCGTCACCACTAATTTCCACCGTGCATTTCACACTTTAGGACTATCCCAACTCACAAATACCGTTCAACTTGTCCCCTTTCTTTAAAGTTGAAAGTGCCTACAACCCAAGAGCTTGGCATAAAGCAAATAGGGTGTTATTACCACAAAGGAAAATGCTCTTGTGGGGCACTCACATTTCTTCAAAAAGCACCAAACATTGTTCTGCCAAAAAGGACCTGATACCACCATTTTTGCTTACACATAAGCCACGAGGAGGACTCCACCCTTTACGAGTGATTGAAACTTAAGATAAGATAGAGAAACAAAAAAGAAAAAAGAAAAAAGAAAAACAGCTCAATAATAAGCAATTGTGAGGTACGATGTTAGTGGTCGTGTGGGATACATATATTTTGTTTTTTCCGCGTCCTTTGAAGTTTTAGCTAATAGCTTAAACTTACATTCAAATATCATGTCAATGTAGACACATGTAGCAGTCAATCAAGCTTTTTTTCAGAGAACAATTTAGGGTCCCATCTTTATCTCTTTGTTAAATAAAGCCCCTAGAGTTCAAGTACATGAAGAACCTTGAGCAGAGACCTCAACCAACTTTTTCTGCTAACTACTCTCATATGCACCGCAAACGTTTGTCTCCAACTTGACCACAGGAGCTTTTGGAACCATAGAAATTAGAAAGACGTACCAACCAAACTACTGCTACTTCCTCTGGAGCATGCATGTCAGGCCTTAAAATATCTCTCACCCTTTCACCTTTATCACTTATCTATTCATCTCCTCTTTCACAGTGGAAAAGGATAAAAAGATAAAACGGATAGAAATTCGAATGGTCTTGTCTTGCTTTTCAGCTTCACAAGTACCAAAGGGCATATTGTATTTCAAGTTTTGGAGTGAAAGAAAAAATTAGCTATTTTGGTCACATATTCTCTATTCTCTGTATGACGTTATTGAGTTAACAAGGTTAGCCGTTCAAACAAAGCATCTCATCTCATCACATCTCATCTCATCTGCAGGCAATTGCAAATTTCATCACTCATTTGACAGCAACAATACATATGCATGCCTTAAGATAAGAATATGCCTTAAAAAGTTAAATAAACTTTAAGCTATATTTGTCTCTAAGTTGCTATCCATAAAAATATATCTGGCATACAGTATTATGTGGTACAAAAAAAAGCTCTTTATACCTTGTATCTTCCTTGCTGCTTCCCACCCTGCAATCTTAGAATTTCTAACATTAGGGTCGTTAAATCTTGTAAGGTAGGTATATGCAAATCATGAACCATACGAAACTTGCATGAGAAGTAGTAGAAAAAAGGGAAAATTGAGAGTTACGCGTGAGAAAGGGATACAAGGTTTGGTGCCTGAGTTAAGTGATGAAAAATAACCTTTTCGGCGGTGAAGTAATAAATTTCGTATCTATTACAGCTGCACGCTAGGAAACAAGGCAATCTAACTTTATCAAAAGTACGAGACAAGTCGGGGACAATCACACATGTTTCACCTAAAATTTTGATAGCTAGTCACTGTGAAACAATTCGTATACTCCAATAAAAGGAATAAGTGTTAGTTTCGCATAAACTGGTCCTTACAGTTGCTGCCACTTCATTTTTTACTGATAAGACTCCTAAATAGTTCATAACTAGCACTGTGATCTGTGCTTCTTTGAGTGCACCAAAAGATGGATGGTTTATTAACATCTTCCTAAAGTTTTTCAGTTGTTTTTATCAACACAAGTTATTTACAAAATAAGGTACATCACTTGAATTTAAAAAATTCTAATTTATGATTACTTTTCAACTATTCTTTTCCAGTTTCACACGTAATTATTTTCTTACACGAAAATTGTGTACTCTTCTTCCAGTTATAAGATAAAGAAGATGCTATTGCACATGAAAAGAAAAGTACTGGAAATGTTGTGGTAGCCAGAGCCAGAGCCATGGTCAAGTCCAATGACTCATCGAACCCTAAGAACACGCACCTTGTGTTGGGTTGTCTGAGTATTCTATTAAATGAATCCCTCACCTAAGGCCCCCACTTTCACGGGAATAGGTTAGAATGTACGCACACCATGGAACTCAATTATATATAATCACTGTGTTCATCACTCATTATTGTAAATCATATACTTATAATTAGCTCAAGTATATACTTTGACCAATGTTAGCCATTGTACCAGTCTTAAACCCTAACTAGAAATTCAGAGTATCTTTGTAGGTTCTAATTCCTGCACTGCATCACTTGGAAACACTCACGGAAAATATCACTGTTCATAAAAGCAGACAAAAGTATAAGCACTGACTGATCTACATGGGAGGTTCTGGGGCACTAACTTTATAGTTTTCCTCTATCAAATATAGATGTATGATTATAAATTATTCCATAACTTGAAATTTAGTATAAAAAACATGAGTATTTCATGTAAGTGAGTATTGCTTTGCAACATAAGTTTGTTGAATCCATTATCATACATCATACATATAAGGTGATTATTCATTAAAACATTATAAATTTTAACAAGTTATAATGAGATTATCTATAGGTGGAATAAAATGGATATAAGATGTTGTAAACATTATTAATTGTATATTGCAGGTGACTCTTAATGTGGTTATTTAAAACTGAAAAAAGGTAGTAAAGTAAATTTAGCATTCACCTATATATTCATAACGGCTTTGGAAGCTTTAGCAGAAAGATGTTTGAAAATTCAAACAGGAGAATTGCTGAGTGAGAGTGATTTCACATTAGAAAATGACCTAAAACTTCATCCTTCCTGAGAAGCAAAAGTACTGAGATGCTTTTGGTAATACTTTATTTTTGTTTTTGCCTACAACTTTTCCATTTTTGGTTGTTGGTGTTGTGATAAATGTGAAATGGGAGATTAATTTGAAGTAGAGTTTCGTGAATAGTTAAAGACCCCACCCTGGGCATTAACATCACGCAAAGCCGGATCGTGCGGCTTTGGATCAGTGGTCCTTTCTTTTTCCAACTTCCAAGAACTGGTTGGTTGACTGAATGGTTACCATCGCGTGAGAAAAAGTTGAAACTAAACTTGGGATTGTTGCACACGAAAATCCTTCATGCCTTGTTAGTTTTTTCAATCACCCCCAACTTACTCACGTAATTTAATCAATCTCTCATTCCACGAATGTGTCAGGTGAACCAATCGTGCTGCATGTCAACCAACAAATCAACACTCATCACTCACTTTAATTCTTCTCTGTAAAAGGTTAAATGATTTCTATGGCTTCAAAGAATTAAATACTTTTATGGCTTCACACACGCTTTCTTCATCTTTTATGACCGATCTTTATGGCCAATTAACAAATAAAGTTTTCTTAGCTAGCCTAGGTTCATCACGATTGACACAAACTCGATCAAAAGTCACTGAAGTGCCTAAGACAAGACATCCAAATGCAGATCACCACCTAGTATAAAGAAAGCTCTATCAAAGTATAACCACTTCAATAATAAATGCCTAGGTCTTTACCTCCACATTTCATATCATCATACTTCTCTTTTGGTTACAAAATGTTCAGATTCAATTCATATGCTCCTTCCCGGATAAAAAAGAAAAATTATAAAATTTATATATTAAATTAAGAATTTTAAACTTAATTTAATTTTATAAAATTAATTTATAAGATTAGACTAAAGAATGAAATATTTTAATATCTAATTGACGTATTATATACTTAAAAAAAAACATATAAAAACATTTATACGTAGTAGGTATAATGTTATAGTTACTGTTATAAGGAGTATGTTTATTGGTGAAACTGTTATGCTAAATGTTAATATTAGATTAGATAAGAGGATAAATATAATATAATGATAAAAGTTAGTCAAATATTTTTTTTAAAAGATATTGTTTAAGATTTTAGCTTTTTTTGTGTATATATATTTATGTCTAGAAACTTTACCTTTTAAGATGTTTTGTATAGAAGTTGTTCCATTCATTAGATGCTCCAATTTATTTAATTTTTTATTGATAAAAAAATCAACTAAAAAAAACTTATATATTTATATATGAATTAACTTTCTTAAAACGTTTTTTTTTCCCTTTTAGAAAATTTACAACATGAATAAATAAGTCCTTTTATATACTATCAATGAACTTAAATTATCTTATATCTTCATATTTGCCTTTGTATTGAGATACCTCTAACACTCATCAAACAATTTTATCCTTAATATATGTATTAATTGGAGCTAACTAACATGTAAATAATTAACCTATATCATATACAAGATTTTCTTTGTGTCATATACAGGTTGGATCAAACTTTCGAAAACAAATATTAAATAACTTAAGATTATTTTTTATAGTAGTGATATAAATTATTTATAGAACGGGTATTCTCCGCCCAACAACGTGAGCATTTCATCATTAATATATATATATTTTTTGAAACTGAATAATTTGAGTATCATTAGTAATCGCGTGAAATAATTAGATCCAAATATTAAAGGTGCGTGCACATCACTGCTCAAATTGACATATACAAAACTCTTTACACAAGTATTATATATGTATCACATCCTCTAATTGATATATAATTCATACTTTTTCCGTATTTGAAATAATTCACAACGTCATTCCCATTGTGTATAACTTTTGCAGTACATGCTCTCTTATTTCTACCATTTAGACATTTTTTATTCAAACATTTAGACAAGGACAATAAAACCATCCATTATATACGAGGTTCATTTTTCTGAGAAGATTATAAAAAATGTTTCCACCCAGTCACATATTCTACTCTTGTGTGCCTATCACTTACCTAACAATCCTCCTTAGTTCATAAAATTAATACATTCTTGAAAACATCTATTTTATCTTATATAGGGAGCGACTCTTAATTCCCTATAATTCTCCAAGTATACAATAACCTAAAAGTATATATATTTTATAGAGTAATTGTTGTAATATCTATGTACTACTTTTTTTATACACAACTGGATGAAGATGCATGTTAAGTTTGTAGGTAGTCCATCTTAATTTTCACAATCTACTTTAACACTACTTTAACATAACGGAAGGTATTCTGAAAAGGAGGAATGCATCTGAATTTGTTAATTTAGTTTTGGGAAGTGTGTAGATTGCGATAATAAGGAAGAGTTGGTGCCATAGGAATAAAGTCATTTTCAAAGGTGGTGTGGTGGATCACTCTGATTTTTTTTTTCTCAACAGAAGACTTAGTCTTAGGTTACTTCTAAAGTTCTCTCTGCTTGCTTCTCATTTTTAGATTTGTGTCTTGACCCCTGGTATGTCTATATTCGATTTAGTTTGTTGGTGAGTTATTGTTGTTGGGGTGACTCCTGTTTGACTGTAAGGTTGTTCTTTGGTTGTTGTTGGTTTTGAGGCGATCTATTTTTAGTTTTAAGCTCTGGTGCTTTCCTTTTGTTTAGTGTTTGTTATGGATTTTCCGGTTTGGTGATGACTTCTCTTGATGTTCTGGAATTAGTTGTTAAGTATTAGTTTCTTTATGAGTTTGGGTTATGTGGACGTGACATTTGTTTTTGGTGATTTCTATAAAGATTGAATTACTCAATTCCTATTTATTTATTATTTTCTGCTGATAAAAAAAAGTTTGTAGGTTTATCAAGAACCTAATTTAATTTATTCAAAATAAAACAATTTAAAAAAAGTATTTCTTTTTTAGATCGTTTTCTTTGCAATTTAGATAGTAACATGGTAATGGTAATAGATTAATCTAAATGACTTTTTCTAGGATATATAAATGCTTAAAAATACTTCAACATTCTACTTTAATTATTAAACGAGAAATAGTAGCGACATTATATATTGTGGCTAACAGTATCTCCAAAACTTTTGTTATTGTTGAATTTTCATTTATCGCAAATCACAATTATGTACCTTGTTGTGTTTGTGTTCATTTATAATAAAATTTAATAATTAATATTTATCTTGCTCACTCCCTCCTAAGAAAAATCTTTTCACCTTATTAAAATGCTTAAATATTATAGTTACAAATCTCTCTAACTGATTTTTTTTAAAAAAAAATAAAGACAGATATTATTACTCTGAGAAACAAGAGAAAGAAGCAGAAGGAGTGGCAGAGCATTGCAAGTGAAGTACAATAAGCAAACAAAATCATAACATTAGAAAACATGAAAATAGGAGCAAGCTGTCATCAAAAGTGCAAAACAGAAGCGAACAAAAGTATGGGGAGTCAATAACGCTGAAAGTATCATAAAGACTAATTGAAAGTTTGAGAGAAAACTTCAAATGCAAGTATCCCACAGATTTAGTTTTATGGAACTTGCCAAAAGAAGTGTTGCACAGTTTTGAGTTGATGATAGCACTAGCACAGATACTATTTGTTCTCATGATATTCAAGTGATACAGCAAACAAAGATTGAGAGAAGTCTCAGATTTTATCCCTTTTTTTCTCTCTTTTTCAATTTCCCCATCCAAAATAATTTTCTGAGCCATGATTATTCTACCTTTTTCCAACCATGCATATGCAATGGAAGCAAAAGGTCCAACAAAAATCATTATACCTAATGCGTCCGATTCAAAAAGCAACACTTTCATGCATTATTACTCTAGCCAACTCCCGCTAATTTTAGCAACTTCTCTATTCTATAATGTCAAGAGAATACATATCTCACACTATATAACTATAATTTATAATTCTTCATCACGTTTAATCAAGCTAGATATTAAATTACAATTTTTTTTCTATTCTTCGGATATATTTTTATAAATCTTTTTTACATTTCTTTCCTCTTTATCTTAGTATTTCACCATCTTATCTTTTATTCTCTTTATTTCTTATTCATTGACACTTTTATTTTGAAGGAAATATTAAAAGTTTTTTTTTCTAGTTTTGTCTTCAATTAAATATGTAATTAGGTATAGTGAGAAAAAAAGTAACAATATTTGAGTAAAATGATCTCACTGATTGAAAACATTTGTTGTTTTTTTAATTATTTTTATCAACAAATAATAATAAAAAAATTAAATATTTTAGGGTGTTTCGAAGTTCAATACATTGTGAAATTAAAAACTTTAAATAATGTCAATAAATTGTTAGTTTGGATTAAATGGACTTGTATCTTTGATTAAAATCTCAACATATAAATGAAAAATGTGAAAGGAGATATTCTTGTAGATAAATTTTTAATAAATATTTTTTTTTCATCAATAATAATGAATAAATAAATATGGGTCACTTCAGGGATGATTCAACCCTTATACAACACCAAAACAGCCGGTCAACATAATACAATCCAAACTACTCAAAAAGCCATTTAAACTAGTCTAAAACAAGAAGTTCCAAAACCAGAAACAAACAAGCAAAATCCAAAACTAAATCAAGTATAAACAAACCATAAGTTCAAGACACCAATTTGAATAAGAAAAACAAGCAGATGAAATTTAAAAAAAAAATCAAATATAAACCTTCAATAAAGATTAATTATTAATAAAATATTACTAATATTTTGCATGATAACAAATAAATAGGGATTCCTATCTTGATCATAGAAAAATTGTTAGAAGTGTAATAAATAGAATTTTGGTACTAACAAAAGTTGAGTCTAGCAAAAAGACTAACTTTCAATGATGTAGCCAATTGAGACTCAAATCCCTACTAGAAAGGTGCTAATATGTTTAATGTGTGAGTGTAATTTAATTAGGATTGCTCTACATTACGATTTTTTTAAGAGGGTAAATGCTACCAATCCTCATTTTAAATATTGACTAAAATTGATTGAAAAATCATAAACTTTAGAAGATTTTCCTTCTCATGTATTTGAAAAATAATATTTACAGAATTTGTCTTAAAATTATAACCAACTACCTGCTTCCAAACAAACACTCACAATGAGTTAACATGGGGAAGCCAATCAATGTCCAAGTTTGTGGGGATGAAGATGAAAAAGAAAGGGAAAAAATATTGTCTTAGTCATCTTCCAACTCCTACAATGTCCCTTTACATCATAGTTGTGAAATACTCATTGACCAATAGTGAAAAGCTATGGTACATAAAGACAGACTTTGGGAGGAGTAATTAGCAAAAGTCATTATCTACTATAACAAACAAACCTTGTTTTCGTGTAGATTGGGTATGATGTTTAATACACTTCATGAGCGTAATGGCTGAGCTATTCTCTCTTAACTTCTTCATCAACCTCAAGCCAATTAGAATGAAGAGAAATGACTTCCCCGTTAAGAACCAATTAAAATTTCATGGTCCCAAGCTACATGCATGTTTGGAGGGCTAAATTTCCTTTAAAAAATGGTGAAAGTGCATTCCATTTTGGGATGTATCAGTGGATGAAAGAGAGAAAATAAAGGAAGAGAGAAAAATATAATATGTAGCCAGAAAACCAAAACAAAAATAGAAAGAAAAACCAGACAAAAAACACAACTTTTTTTACTATTATGAACACGTACAAACTTAATAATCATGTATGTAATTGGATTAAAGTGAGTAATAAGAAAGCAGAAGAAGATGGGTTAGGGGTTAAAAAAATTACAAGAAAGCTTGACTAGTTGGTGACTTGCGTGTGTAAGCCATGTTAGATTAACTTAGGAGTTCAATAGAGCTATAATATTGTTTTAATTCTATTGTGTAAAAGGTTTCTTAGTTTCTTTCCTCACCAACCACAAAGGATAATTAACTCCACTGTGTTGAAAAGCTCTAAAGAAGAAACAATCTTTTCTAACTGCCCAAGTTTTCAAATGTAATCATCATCATGGTTCCAAAATGAACCAACCTTTTTGTTCTTCCACAGATCAAAATCAAAGTTACCAATCCAAGGAAGCAAAATAAGAGAAAGGTAAAACCGAAAGCATATCCAACCTCTTAATAAAATCTAAAAATATTCATATTCTTCTCTTAACCCCTCTTGCGAAACCAACTCCACCTGTTTCCAACTAAGATAAATTAAAACCAAGATTTTTGCTAAGCAAGGCAGATAGAATCATCCACCTTAGCTTTTATTTAAAGTGACCAAATCTTCTTTTGGGTTTGACATGTTTGAATAAAATATTTCAATTTATATATATATAATGGGTGGCAAAAGCACCGACCTTGTGTTATCCTAATTCCATTTAGTACACATTCAATATTTCTGAACTTCACTTTAGTCATGAGAAAGATATAAAGATCGAGAATTTTGGGAATATACCACTTGTCAACATGACCGTTTCTGGCTAGCTCATCACTCTCTTCCCCCAAAATTTATTCCTTTCTGTCCTTAGGAAAGGGTTCTTGTTGAGATATAATTTTGGACCTCAAACTATTTCTTCACAACTGTTGATTGAAAAAGATACTGATGTTAACAATATACCACAATTTATCATGAGATAAAAGGTTTCTGCCATCAAATATTATTATAAAGTGAATTTTAAATTTAACGATCAATAGCGGATGGTGTGATAAGTTCACAATTTATCGGCCATTAAGTTTAAAGTCCATAAATTTAACAAACTTTTGTTAGAATAGATTTGAGATGGTTGAATCTAACTTAATATAATAAAATCGATTTATAAAATGAGATTTGTACACATTTATAAAAAAAAATAAAAAATTAATTTTTAATGTATGGACGCCGGATGTGCAACAAATATAACGTTAATTTATTACATGTTTGCATATTTTTAATATGAGAACAAACCCTGACACAATGACAAAGTCGTATCTCGATGGTGTGTTGAGTTTAAAATCGAAAATGGTCTCTTTGCATATGCAATTATATATAATAGTTATCTCTCATTTTTACACAACCAAGAAACTTTCTAATGCTGGAGTGTGCTAGATTTTTTTATATATTTTTAATGTAATAAACAATGTATTTTCTGATTAAAACTTTCCCTTTTTAAATACTAGTAAAAGGCTTGTCTTTACTCTTACCCACAAGTCTCTTCAGAGTAAGCAGCAATTCTTGTCTATTATTTTCTCAACAAATAAAAACCCTCTCTGTCACCATCCTTGTGTTTGGACAGCAACTTATTGAACATAGATATATAAAGTTTGTTCAGTGAATTATGGAAGACAACGAAAGATTGTAGCAGAATGAAACACTTTTTTTTTCAATCAGCTAATCAAAGTAAACTGCATTTCCAAATTACCTTTTCTCAGATATTAATCTTCTTGCTATTGGTCCCACATTTTATCAACTCTTTTATATGTTGAAGAAGAAAATAAGGTACCAACAAAGCATCGAAGGGTTAATATAGAAGCTCTCAGTGTCTAGAAATATTGCAATATTAATATTTGACGTTGTTTGAGAGACATAATAAAGATCTTGAAAATCAATTAAGGGAAAGAACGGAATTAATTAATACATCAATCTTCTTCCAAGATTCTATCTCTTTCTTGCATGGTTACTGTTATTGAAGCATATATATTTATACTGACAATTTATGTAACAAGGGACACAATTATTTGGTTTTTCATTGATGTCTCCAATCAGCTATGAGGTATTCGTGTTTGATAAGGCATCAAATGTGGCATTATAACATGGTGACAGAAAGAAACAGACCAGTTATCATTCCCCTCCTCACCCATCATATGTTGCACAAAATGTTTACCCAGAAGCTTCCCCTTTACACTTGAGTAAAACTTAATAATTATTGTTGATTTTTCGTTTTCAAAGCATTCCTTGAATCGTGTCATTGCTCAATAATAGACACAGAGCTTCATATGTTGTGACCACGTGATTCTGACAGTATTGTTATTCTCACGATTAACCATTGATCCAAGGACAGAAGCAATAAAACCATGAAAGGAAGGTAAAAAAGATTGCGTACTACTTTCTGCATAATATGTACACACATGTATCTAACCTAATTAAATACACACTTATAAAATCTTCCTTCGTGGCTACCAATAATTTTTGGAACTGTCATTTTGG
The DNA here is from genome assembly GCF_051622355.1 of Phaseolus vulgaris. Lineage (NCBI taxonomy): Eukaryota > Viridiplantae > Streptophyta > Magnoliopsida > Fabales > Fabaceae > Phaseolus > Phaseolus vulgaris. The sequence continues at coordinate 2,713,284 of NC_143504.1, forward strand.
CCTTAACTGCTATATTTATCTGTAATTTCCAGAATAGTTAAAGGTTACAATGAAAATGTTGGCTTAGATAATCATATATATATATATATATATTTATTCTGATACCATGTAACAAGTATTGGGCAGTTACCATACGTTGGAATGCTTTATCTTTTTCTGATTTTTCACCTCAACTAAGTACAATAGTTTCATAGACTACTGATGATGTGAAGAAACTTTTGAACATTTCACAATCACAGCTGAACATTTGTGAAATTGCTCATACTTTTATTTTGATTATGCTATATTCTAATAAAACCTTTCACTAAAAATTTACAGCTAAAATAATTTTGAAACCCACTCTTATTACGTTAATGGCTTGAAATGATTTTACTGAACATTAAATGAATGGTATAATATTTTCACATTGATTGTACTTTCTGTGCACAGTCTGTCTAAACACGTAGTTGGTAATATAGTAACTATGTCTGTGTAAACACTTTAATTTCTTTTTCACCACAGGAATATATGTGGTTATAGCTTGAACATCCTGGTAAAAAATCCAAATCCAGTCTTCAAATCTTCAACACGATAAAATAAATATCAGATATGTTAAAGTAACAATCCAGACATAAACATCTGATATACAAATTGACGTTTTAATTCTCTTAAATTAATGTAGTCGCTTGCCCACTAGCAAGACTTTTCTGACATAAAAAATTAATTAAAAAAGCTAATCATATGTTTTCTGGTTATTGAAAGGTATATTAGCATCCTTTCATTATATTAATGGACCACAATGTGCTCAATAAGAATAGTGCACCGATTCCATGCTAAAGATTACAAATATGAGCATCTTTATTAATGATACTAAATTGATTGTTGCAATAATTTTATATATATAAGTGAGCTAAAACTCTGATGAGATCTAAACAATAACTTATATAAGTTACCTACACAAATTAACTCACTAAAGAGTATAACTGATTAAGATACGTTTTCTCGAGTTTAAGGTACTAATTTTGATTTATTAATTAGGTACGTTTATCAATTATTTATTAGTCTTCTTAAATCCGTTTAGGTGTATAGTAAGACGAAAATTAAAAAAAATAAAAAAAACTTGTAAATGTAGATTGGTGATGTACAAATTTTGAAGGGTAGAAAAGAGAAGTAAAAGGAAAATTAGTGGGTGTGAATTTATATGAGCAGTTGTAATGTGTACTAAGTGAAATAATTTACGTGAAAAAATAGCAATTAAATATGAAAATGTACAATATAGGAAGCTGAAACAGCTAATATATATATGCCCTTAAACGGCGCGTCAAGCCTGAACAAAGAGACGGTTACACTCACTGAATTTCAAGCCGAGCTGAGCCAAGAGGTCACGGCGCAGCTGGCGCAAGACTAAGGTGCAAGTCCAAGCCCCATGCATCATCAAATTTGGGCCCACCATCCCCTTTGGAGAACCTACTCAAAGAGGGCCCATCAACCGTAGCGTGGTGGGCCCGGGCCTGCACCTGCACCGTTGACAAAGCTAATTGCGAATCACCTACAACGCCAACATAGGGAAACATCCCTGCACCCGCGGATTTCACACCCGTTATGGTAACGTTGCTATTGTTATTACTACTCAACCCGTTGTGGCCATTCGCCGACGGGAACGCACAACCGTGCGATACTGACACGTGGAAGGGAGGAGGCGCGGCACGTGGTGGCACGTACACCCATGGAGAACCCGGGACCACCATGGACCCCGGCGGAGCCAGCAGGTGCGGCGGTGGGGCGAAGGCGGAGATCATAGGGTTTCGCGTGAAGGAAACGGCGGCGTTTCGCGTGGCCTGTAATTGTGCACGCTTCAATTGTTGACGCTCTTTTTTGTGCGCGTTCTGGTGCCCACCAAGTGCTTGTGAATTTGCGAACTCTCGGCAGCAGTATTGGCACTCGTATTTCCGGTCGCCGGAGGACGGAGTTCCGGAACCGGCACCGGCGGAGTCCCGCGAGGCAGATGGGGAAGTGGAAGAGGCCTTGGTGGTTGTGTCTTCCGCGTCATCATGCATGACCACCTCGTCTTCCTCTTCCACGGTGATGTCTTCATGGACGCTGAATCCGAAGAGCTTCAAGCTCGTTGGGGAAGTGGGGTTTGCTCTTTTGGTTTTGTAGTCAAGTTGGGTTTCCATGGGCGTGATTTGAGTTGAGTTGAAGAAGGGGTAGTGAAAGTGTGGAACAACAAAGGTAGGGGTAGTTTAATGTGCTTGTATTAAGGAGTAGTTTGTTGCATTGGTTGGGGTCTATTTATACCCAGGATTCAATGGGTTTTGACAAAAAGCAAATTTTGTGTAGAAATTTAGAAATAAAAGGTGAGGAAAGTGGGGTCCTTGCGGATGTCCCAAGGAGAAGAAAGTGTGTGAAAATATGGGAACACCACCCTAGAAGACCCACATCCAAGGGACCCAAAGGCTTGGAATTTGTCTCTTGATACAGTTTTTATCTCCATTGCCTTTTTACTCCTTTCTTCAAATTACAAAGGTATCCCTCTTAAGCCTGTGCTCAGATTCATAATCACTTTACATTTTCAATTAATGTTCTGTATTTGGTTTAATCTTGAAAGTGATTATAGATATAAAGTTGATTCAGAATTGAAATAGATTTATATACTTTGTTAACTTACTTTTTACATAAAACATTCATTTTGAAATTAATTTCTTTTCAATTTTGCAAATGTTATTTGAGTTGTGAACAGTCTGAATGAATTATTTGAGCTGTGTGAACAGTCTGGGGTAAAAGAAGAATTGATATATGCAAAAAATCGGAGGGGAATGGAATGAGAGGGAGGTTTGAGAATGTGATGCATGTGATGGGAGTATGGCACGGGATGAAAGTGTTAATGATTGGGTTTGGAACGGAGCCATATATAATTCTCTTTTCTGCCTCACACACTTAAACTCCCTCGTGTATGTACGAGGCACTGTACATAAAATTATGTATAGTTGGTGTGACTCACCAACAAAATAAAGGGTAGCTATTTTGAAGGGCAACTCATAGTCTCTTTCAATCAACTTGCATTTGGTGAATTATTTATATGTAGCAGCATCAAAGGCATTAAACTAGCTGACTAACATATTCACAATTTAATAGACAGTTGGACCCATTCCTTGGTTTATCATCCCAACCCATCACAGACTTTAATAATTGGTATGTCTAACTCAAATCACTCATTGGACTCTCTATTTATGAATTAGGGTTTGGAGAAATTTTAAGCTATATATATGCTGTCTTACTATAAGTATTCTAGTCAACATTAAAACTTTGTGAGGATTTATGTTAAAAATAAACTCTACATTTATATATACATGTTTAGTTTTAGCATGATGCCTAAGGATTTTTCAACAGGTTAGAAAAGTTTTTGAGATATTTGGCCATTTTCAACCTAAGTTCATGCATTTGAACGTTGCTTAAGATGGCCAATCAAAAGCTTGCCACCTTGCATAATCTACTGATAAACATTTGTTAAAGGTCTGACTCAACATGAACTTCAGCTCATTCAGAGCCAATTCATTCATGACATGTACACACACATATATATCACTCCATAATGCTCATGCCACCCTTTTCTCCATGACTTTATTTAAGATTGCTAAACAATTAATTAATCAGGCATCAATTCACAAAACAGATGTTCCATTTCAAATCGAAAGTTCTCTTTATTGGACACTTTTGACATAACATATTCTATCATTTAAAACATATTATTATTATTATTATTGAATATTGACGAAGGAACGAAACCCAATAAACCACCGTGAAGCCCATGTCTCTATCCTCCCACCCTGGCTTCTGCTGACTCCAACTAATTCTGCAGCTGATACAAAGAATTATGAAAGCTATTGAATGTCCCAAAATCAGATATTGAATCCATCCATACCTCACTACCTTATTTTATTTCTTTCCATTTTTAGCTTCTCTCAGCATCACGTGAATGAAAATTCCTACTACTACTTAACAAAATTCATAGAAAACTCATCTGAAAATTTAAAATTTTCAGAGCTATATTACTAGTATTTGTTGATTGAGTCTCTAAACCGACAGCTTCACCCACCACCATTGCACATATCTCTCTCTAGAAAAAGCAGATGGGGCCCTACAAGTGAGATAGAGAAAACAGCTTTCATAGTATAGCATCCAAGATCCTAAACCAGACCATATATGGCGCTCAGATCTAATTAACACCGCCCCACTAATCACTGCTGCATGTCCCACGTGTCAACATCGTATTCACTCCGTATTCATCTCAGGCTAGATACCTTCTTTCAGACAAGGGATGTGTTTTTTGGTATAAACACAAAAATGCTCCAACCAACACATGCATCATCTATGGATATTTTTGTATTATAATGTATCAGCTTGGACAATTTTTATTTTATATATTCATTTTTTCTAGTGCTCTTATACTGATATCTTGTGTGTAATTTCAGACAGATGTTTGTGAGAAATAGGAAAGAATTTGCTACATCTTTATCCTTTCACATTATTCCAAGTTGGATTCTTGTAATACATGGCATGGCATGAGAAGCCATGATGGCAATTTAGTGAGTAAAGTCAAAGTTAGAAGAATAAGCTTGGAACATGGCTCTGTGGCTGATACTAAGTTTTGGGATAGAGAGAAAGTTTAGTTATTGTAGACTTCCCAGTTGGGGTTGTCTGAAAGGGCATGGTAATGTTATGACATGGAGGGCATTGAATTGAATATTATAAGGTTCAGGTGTGTTTGCGAAACTTAGGGTTTGGGTCCCCACCGTTACGTGTTGATGATGATGAATTATTGTTTATGATGTTTGCGTGATTGACGTTGAAATCTATATAGTTTATATATTGGTTTTAGCTTTGAGAGAGATCTCTGCGAATCTTACTAACTCCGAGAGAGAGTGAGAGTGAGAACTTTTTGTAGGCTTGTAGTCTCCCACTTAAAAAGCATAATTAATCATAATCCTAATACTTATACCAATATTTATCATACCAAATTTTAAATTAAAAAGTAAAGCCTTCTTCAATTCTAAAGTTTTCGTCACAACTCCTAATGTGACCCACCGTGTCCCCTCCTTCCAATATGCGTTATATTTTTAAACCATTCCCTCCAAATTAGTCAAATTTTCAACAAAAATATATATATTTCCAATATCCCTTGACACATATAACCTTTACAGTGAATGTTTATATTCCTTTTTAATTGCTGCCTAGATTCGTAATAATAAACTATCATTAGCATAATCTCTCTGTCGGTTCCAATTAATTAACAAGATGATTTCTCTTAAGGATCATGGATCCAATTCAATAAACTTAACCTTCAAAATCTGTTTTATTTTATCAGAATGAAGAATCAAAATATAGATGACAAGTTCCAGAACGCCATGACACGATCCTATGTTAGTATATAACATGATTGATAAGCTCTTCTGTATTTGTAAGAAACTTTTAATATTCCAAAAAAAAAAAAATCGGTAAAATTCATTAAGTTATGGATTGTTATTTGCAAATTATTATATTTAATTTATTGATTTAAAACTATGATTTAAGCTTAACTCCACTGTTTGTTGAGTTTGACTCTTGGGTAAGGTCCTCCAGCATGATGACAAAGACCTTGTTTAGTTGTTGGATGTTTATCTGTGTTTGAGGGTGTGACCTCTCTGGTGGGGTGATATAACTGTATTTGTTGGGCTTCTTTACCTTTGTCTGGGATTTTAGCTTGATCTATAGTACAATATTTGTTGGATCCTTAGTTGGTAGGGTTCTAGAGAACCTGTTTTTGGGAGTTTTGTATAAGGGTTGAGACACCTCTGAAGTATCTCATTTTATTTTATTTATTCTTTGCTGATAAAAAAAAAGATTAGCTTATAAATAAAGTTTGTATTCATTTATATACTATAAAATGTGAGATTTCCAACACAAACTTTCATGTTGAGATTGTCAACTATACATGAGACTATATATTTATTGATAATCCAATAATGGTCTGATAATTAGTAACATGATAAATTCAACAAATTCGGATAAATTATAATAACTCTAATACTATATTAATAAATATGCACAGAGTTATATGATATAAAATATCCTAATTGTAATAAATGTTGGAATCTCCAAGATGTTTTAACTTATAATATGAACTTGTAGTTTCTGAAATGTAGCCAGTTGCATTAAATATGTGAAAGAAATATTAATTTCTTAAAAGAATTTGATGGAAGTATATATAGAGATGACAGAAGATGAATTAGTTTGAATAATATATTAAAGTGAATAGAAAAATGTAGGTTGGGCAAAGTAGGTGGAGGTGGCCACTAAAATTGGAACATGAGGATGAAGAGTGAGGATGTGTGGCTACAGGCCCCCCTGAGAGAGAAATGAAAAACCTTACAGAGGGAATTGACAATCTCATATTGATGTGTGTAGTCTGATTGAAAAAGGTTAAAAGGAGTTTCACGTAGAGACAGTAGTTGTTGTTGGGACCAGGGGTGACCAACCAAAATGTTTGTACCAATTTTTGGCTTCATCTTGTGTGTTGTTGCCTTCCATAAATGGCTTTCTTAATTTCTTCTTCTACCCACTTTGCTTTACTTTGTTTGATTACGATGTTTGACACTGCTAAGTAATTTCCAAATCATATCCTCACAATCTGCTGCAGTAACATTTCCAATCTCCCATCTACTTCTCACTCATTCATGCATCCTTCCAAACCTATTATGTCTATACTTTACTTCACAAAGTTCATTTTCACTCAATTTCATTTTTAAGTCATATCATTTCTATTTCAACTTAATCTCATCAAAAACTTCCCCAAAATTACTTCCAACTTTCTACCAAAATCAATACTTCAATATGAGACTAAAGCATGTAAAATTTGCATACAATCATGTTAGTTTAAGAGATAATGTATTTCAAGTTCAATTAAAATTATAATATACAAAAAATTTAATTTAATTTAATAGGAAGAAGGGGTGATTTTAGGATTTAGTATCGGCGTTTTAATCTAGTATTTTATAAATTAAAAAATTATTGATATTTAAAATAATTTTTATTATTAATAAAAAAATTATAAATTAATTTTTTAAATTGTTATTTAATTAGTTGAAAGTTTTAACAAATAATTAGTTGATTACATATAAAGTTTTTTTAATTTTTATGAAATTAAAAATAATTATTTTTATCTCCAGTAGTTATATATTCAATGAAATATTAAGTGTCAATTTAAAATGTTGTTTATATAAATTTTAATTAATAATAAAAATTATTTTAAATTTGAATATTTATTTTAGTATATAAAATAGTAACTAATTATTTTTTATTTTATAATTTATTGTTATTTAATATTTTTTATTGATAATTAAATAACTTCTTACAAAATTAACAGGTAATATATATATATATATATATATATATATATATTACGTGTTAAGGATTGTGCATAATTATTTCAAATCTTACAAAAATAAAAATATTATAATAGGAATTAAAATCATATTTAATTTTCCAAAATAAAACTTAACATGATTAACAATGACAACATGACGTTAGACAGTGTTAATATAACATTATTTTGATTATATGTTGTGCTTTTTTATTTAGTCCATACACTGAAAAAATATTTTTTGGCTTTTATCACTATAGTTACCAACTTTTAACATTGGATAAAACACGTTTTGTATCCTTATTGAATTTCTAAAATATTAAATGTCTTTCTAAAAAAAATTGTATTATTCTCGTTTCTCTAAAATTTGAACATATTTTTAATACATTCTAAAATTTAAATATAAATTAAAAAGTATTATATGTATCTTTCTAACAAATTTTGTAAATATTTTTGCTTGTCTAAAATTTAAATATATTTTTAAGTCTGTATTAGTAATAATGATAGATGAAAAACTAACGTGAATGATAATCTTTACATAATATTAATTATATATTCAACCAAAATTACTTTTAATTATAAATTTTTCATATTAAAATTGTTATCCGTATAAAATTTTCATATTAAAATTGTTATCCGTATAAATTTTTCATATTAAAATTGTTATCCGTATAAATTTTTCGTCTGCATTCTTACTAACAAGACTTAAGAAATATTTAAATTTTAGATAACAAAGAATAATATAATTTTTTTGAAGATATGTAAGTAAAGTTTTCCAAGACGCGAAATACATTTTATCCTTTAATATTTTAGTATATGTGAACATTTTTTATATCTTAATACTCGTCAAAACCTGTCCTTATTTTATCGTCTTCTCTTTATCCTCATTAGCCTTTTTTTTTAAAAAAAACCTCTTGCATTAATTAACATTAACCTTTTCAAGATTGCAGGGGCTTCGACTAATTTTTTTTAATAAGACATGGTAGTTTGGGAGTAGCATTTATGTGATAGTTTTTTTTTTCTTTCATATTGATGAATTAATTCACCTAATTTATGGATGCCACAGAGCAATTAATATATCAACTACAACATCTTTTGCATTTTTTATTCCCTTTCTGTTTCTTAATTAAATACTCCTATATATTATAATATTAAAATTACTACCAATATATCTTATATTGTTTATGAAATATGTTTGAACTCTTCAATTGCAATTCTTATGATATTTTCTGATGTGAAAATCTCACTACCACTACAAGAAAATCATGAAATAGAAACCAATTTGTAGAAATCAAAATAATTAGTTGTAATAGTAACTAAATTAGAAATCATTTTATAAACTAAAAATAAATTTGGTTTCTAAATTAGTTTATATTATTTTCTATTATTGTTAAATAGTTTCTAAATTGGTATCTAATTAGCAACCAAGATTTTTCTACCAAATTTAGAAACTAAATAATTGGTAGTTAAAATCTTAGTTGTTAATTAGATACTAATTTAGAAACTATTTAACAATAATAGAAAATAATATAAACTAATTTAGAAACCAATTTTTTTTTAGTTTCTAAAATGATCTCTATTTTAGTTCCTATTGTAACTAATTATTTTGGTATCTAAAAATTGATTTCTATTTCATGATTTTCTTGTAGTGTACATACTGCAAGAGTAGCTGGATGGAATATAAATTTAATCTATTCAGTGTCTTTTTTCTATAACAAATTCAGGTTTGTATGGCATGGAAATAATTAGGCAGGGAACACAGATATATATATAGATGCACCTTTTTTTTGTGTTAATTTTGTTTTGTTTTGTTTTTATTTGTGTATTTTCAACACTAAATATGAAAAGTTGTAGTTACAAGGAAAGAAAAAAGAGTGAGAAAAAACATAATAAATTAATATCGTAAACAATCTAAGCACCTACTTAAATTTAACAGGCGAGACAGAAAAATAACCGATGATAGAAAATACAAGAGAAATTATGGATAACAACAAATTAATACATAAAGAGTTAATCAATATCAAAGTTAGTGGTAAAGAATTTTCTAATACAACTCTATAAGGTTTATGGTGTTTTCATTTCTTTTGACTTAACAGATGTACTTTTCTTGTATAGCTTTAGTCGGAGTTTATGTCTTGCTTATACTAGTCTTTTTTGGAAAGTATTTAGTTTATTTTCTTAGACTAATATTTATTTAGATCATGTGGATCTAAATGGAAGTATATACAATGAGATTAGATTTTTTGATGGATTACTTTTATTATTTTTTTTATAAAGACTTTGGTATTCTTTAAACACTCTTGTTAATTTGTTAATAAAAAATGTTTAATCTCTTAATAAACACAAAATAAGTGACTTGATTTTTTTTATAAAAATTATCATATTAGGTATCATTATGAAACTTGACATCTCAGCTAGACTGATATATCAAATAACAACAATCATCTGCCACCATATAAAAAAATATATTATTAAAAAAATAAAGAAAAAACAAGTAAATATGGAGAAATAGATTAAAATCTATACATTGACAAAAACAGATAGCCATAAACAAATCACTTGATTTAAGGTCAATATAATTAATTGATAAGTTGGTAATATAAAAAATAAAGAAAAATAAGAAAGTCAAAAGAAAAAGAAAAATATTCAAATAGACTAAAAACAATATATACAAACATATTTCACTACAAGAAAATGATGAAATAGAAATCAATTTTTAGATACCAAAATAATTAATTGCAATAGTAACTAAATTAGAGACCATTTTGGAAACTAAAACAAAAATTGGTTTCTAAATTAGTTTCTATTATTTTCTATTATTGTTAAATAGTTTCTAAATTGGTCTCTAATTAGCAACCAAGGTTTTAGAGACTAAATTTAGAAACTAAATAATTGGTAGATAAAACATTGGTTGCTAATTAGATACTAATTTAGAAACTATTTAACAATAATAGAAAATAATAGAAACTAATTTAAAAACTAATTTTTGTTTTAGTTTCTAAAATGGTCTCTAATTTAGTTATTATTGCAACTAATTATTTTGGTTTCTAAAAATTGGTTTCTATTTATGATTTTCTTGTAGTGATTGTTTTGTATGTATCAAGATCAAAATATAAAAAGAGCATATAAACTAAAATGAAAAATGAAAAAATTAACATCACATAATTGTTAATAAAGTTAAGTTTTATTTAGTATAATAATAAATAAAACATAAATATCTGCTATAAAAATAGGAAACAAAAATGTTAAAATTATGCAAGTACAAGAAAAAAAGAAAGAAAAATAAACTGATTTAAAAAAGACAATGAATATTTTAACCCTTCTATAAAGTACTATAAACTTACAAAAAAGTAAATACACTGATCTGAATAAAAGAGCAGACTTTTTAAATAAACCCAAAAAACATGACTAAACAAACAAGTCATCTCAAAAACAGGTTCATATCCAAGCAAGAATGCAAACCCAAAATTGGATAAAAAGGAGCAATACAGTACCAAACTTATAAAAATAATTTCTGGTCTACCTTATTTCAAAATACTTTACACAATAGCTCATGAAAAAACGTTGAACTTTATTTTTCTTACAAGTATTAAAATCATAAAAAATTATCCAATGAAATTTTGATATTATAATTTTTTTGGGGGGACCACATGAGTTTTATGGCATGCACTAGAAGGCACTTGATGAGATGAACACTTAAAATGTGTCTTGATATAAGTTGGGCAATGACACTTTAGAATTGTTATTGATTGATAAAGAACTGTTGTGAAAAGAATTAAGTAAGTGTTAGTTCCTAATATTATTTTAAAAATTGATTAGAAGTTGTTGTAATGGTTTCCACCATGAATTTTAGAAAAACGAGTTCCGTGGAGGGCATTAATCATGCTTTCTTTTGTTGTTGTTGATTGAAGTGACGCCGATATTATCATTAAGATCACCCGGATCCTAATTATGGCCCACCAAGTTGTGCTTATAGTAAATTTAACCAATCAAATTATAAACCAAAATATTTAATAAGATTATTGATAGACATGATCCTATCATATTAGAACCCCATTAACTTTCTAATCATCTTTCTTTCTTTTTGCAACCATTACTTTGGAAGCATCCATAAAGGATTAAAAGATAGCCTCAATGTGACTTAGATTTCAAGTTGGAAATCCTTTTTATAGATATGTTCCAAACTGCTTTTCTAAGCACCCCAAACAATGTTTTTCTGACTCAATTGCCCCTCCATCTATTCCAACTCACATTACCTACTTCATTTTAAAACTATTATTTCCCCTTTTTCAAAACCCATTTTCTTGGATATTTTGTGGGGTGGAGTTACCTTTAAGTATATCTACTTCTTCTTCTTCTCTCTCTCTCTCATATAATTAACAAAGGAACAATTAATAATGTAATTAACGTGAAAGGTAAGCTAGAATTAGATTAGATGGTGAAGAATGTCCACATTTATAAGAAATGAAAGAAGAAAAACGTAATTTGAAAACCCCTTGCACTTTTTATGGGGTTTAAATATGCATTTAAAGTTTTGGAGAATGAAGTTTTTGATAGATGAGAGGGAACTGTTGTAGTCAATCAATGAGACAAGAACAAGTGCTTGGTTTGCTAATAAAGTGACCAACATTTAGACCACTATGTGCTAATGCAATATGCCACTCACATAACATATAACCCAAACCCATCCATGCCTAGGGAACATTTGCACGTGACATTTTTTTCATCTAACATTAATTATACATCACCCTTATTTATATATATATATATATATATATATATATAATGATTTTCTTATAGTGTCGGTTTTACCTAGTTAATACATACGTACTCAATAAATCAGGTAAAATCAACACTATAAGAAAATCATGAAATAAAAACTAATTTAGGGTTTAAACCCTAAACTAATTTCAGAGATAAAAGATAATTAGTTGCTATAATGATTAAATTAGAGATCAATTTAGAAATTTTTTTTTATATAAATTAGTTTCTATTATTGTTAAATGGTTTCTAAATTGGTATTTAATTAGCTATCAATGTTTTTCTACCAAATTTAGAATCTAAATAATTGAGAGTTAAATTAGATACCAATTTAGAAATTATTTAACAATAATATAAATTAATCTAAAAACCATTTTTTTAATCTCTAAAATGATATCTAATTTAGTCAGTATAGCAACTAATTATTTTTTATTTTTAAAATTAATTTACATTTCATGATTTTCTTGTAGTGGGATATCAATATTCTATACAAAGTACGTAAGAGAAGAAAAACAATTTTGTTAGATCACATGCCCACCAAACTATTTTCATCACTCCAGATAATCTTCATTCATCACTCATCATTTACCAAATGCCAGTTTCTGTTGTTTGAACCTCATTCCTATTTAATTAAGTTTCATTGATCTGTATGATTGGAATGCTTTTTGATCTCTATATGTTCATTTATCAAACCTAGATTCTCCATCTTCATTCCCCCCACTTTTGCCAAACATAAGACAACTTTGATTTTTCTGGAACTCTTGTCTTTCTTGTAAAGACAAATGTTGATTCAGATTCCTATAATTAAAACTAATTAATATTATGCAATAGTTATAAAGTTAACTAACATGTATTTAAAATTAGATACCTCGACTATTGTTCACCAATATGATACAAATATTTGCTCTATAATTCAAATCACGCCTCATTCACTATTCTGCTCTCCTTTTTTTTTATGTATTTTTCAATTGCATGCTAAGGAAGTAGAAAATATAAAGTGTATTGTAATAGAATTGTTTATGAGAAGAGAAAACTCATTATGTGCACGTAATCTTAATGTGAAGAGAACTTTCAGAATAGAACCGTTGAGCAATTTAAGTTCTGTCCTTAAACAACAAAGAGTGATAAAAAAAACATGCTTTACTTTGCTACCTACTTAGGTACGACAATTACATAATTAATTGCAGTGGAAACTATAAAAAAATATAATTATTAGATTCTCATTCCTTGAACGAAGGAGGAACCTAGTTGAGTAAATCCAAGACTGGGAAACCAAAATAAATTTGGGAACCTGCATTTAAGACAAAAATAAATTAGAAAAAATATTTTTTTGTAATTTTAAAGAAAAAGAGAGAGATCTAGATATCAACTGGTTTATAATTTTGTTGGAATGTCGAGATATCATTACTTTTAAATTCCTCAAATCTACTTTGTGCATCTCAAAAAATTATTCACTAAGAATTGTTTTCAAAAGTATCTCCAATTAAAATTACAATAGTTGTTATAAAAAAGAATATTATTTTAATATAGATCTTGCATACACGAGTATTTAAATTTAAAGAGAGTTATTTATAAATTAAATAATATTGTTTTGATAAACAACTCCAATTTTAGACAATTTATGTGTAATCTATATTAAAATAATATGTTTATTTTCAAATAACTCTTATAACTGACTTCAATTGAAGATGCTCTAACGAATAATTGGTAGATTCACAATTCTGAAGTTTTTGTTAAGATGTGTTCCATGTATAAGAAAAAAAAAAATTATAAGTTCAAGTTTGAAATATAAGCCTTATAATAAATAGATTTCCATTGAAATAAAATTTATTTTTTATCTTATGAAAACTTACATAAAAGTATAAATATAAAATCATGAAAGTGTCGATTTTATAAATACAAAATTGTAAAAGTGTAAATTATAAATTATAAATTTTTGCATTGAAATAAAACTTTGAAAGTTTGGGGTTGCAATCGAGGTTCTTTTGGTAACTAGATTTGTGACTTTTATTTGCATCACGAATATCTTTTTCTCTTGAAGTTGTTTGCAAAAGATTGTGATACATTTTTCTTAACCTTGTCTGTCACGAAATAAATATGAAATGTTCATCAAATGATTGTCATAGATTTTTCTTTCAAGTGCAATTATTTAACTTAAGATTTGTCATAAAAAATTTAAATTACATGAATTTTGCTACACCTCTATAAATATTTCAGTCAATAATTTCATCACAATTTTTTATTAAGTTATTATCAAAAGATATTGTAGACATTTTTTAGAAATGTGTTATTTAAATTCATGGATGTTATATATAAAAGGTTACTTTAAAAATAATTTGAAAATAGTTATTTTTGTTTTTTAAATCCAATTCTAAAAAGTAAGTAAACCGCTATTTTTTGAGTGATTTGATTATATGTAAATTTGTATATGTTATGATGTAGTACTAAATTTTCTAATGAATCCATTGAAAAATTAGGAAAATTATGGAGTTGATGTGTTGGTTAGGAATAAAAGGTGGAAAAGGAATAGAGTAAAACCAAGTCAATGGCAACTACACAGTGTAGAAGAAACCTGGGTCGATTAGGTTTGAAATATATTATTAAATTTTACTTTATGCACCCCATTTTTAACTTAAATCTTCATAATTGGATAAAATGACTAAATTGCCCTGTCTGCTTCACCTTCACTACACTCCACTACTGCTGGTGATGCACAGTCATCACAGTAGAAGAAGACAGGGAAAAGGTTGCAATTAAAAGCAAAAAAAAAAAAAAAATCTTGTTCGGAAAAACTCTTTCAGGAACATATGAGCATAAAATGTGTTTCAGATTGTTTCAAAAAATTCATTTTAAAATATTTTAAATATATTTCATAAAGTTTTTTTCCACAAATTCTATTAAGAAAGGTTGTTATTTCATGTGCTCTGAAAATTTTATTATAAAAATCTTGTTACATAAATCTTATCATGTTCATGAATGTATTTCATGAATTCTGAAAAATGTGTTCTGAAAAGCTTTCAGAATGTATAACCTGGAAATCAAAAGATAAAATAGTTATTTTAAAAATTATGGAAGTACAAGTTTAAAAATGGGAGTGCAATAAGCAAAAGACTTTATTATTGTTTGGAGCTTAATGAAAAGATGGCAATAACATCTTAGACCCATTCCTTGTTGGGAGTCAAAAGGTAAGGACAATCAATCTATAATGCCTTCTTCGTATCAAAACTCTTTAGGCCGTTTCTTCTTGCACCCTTACATTTTTCTTCCTACACACCCTATATTCTTTGAAATACCAAAAATATCCTTTCACGGTTTTGGGTGATTATGGAGTAAGGGTTCGTAAGAAAAAAATGTTTCTAGAACAGGAGTTCTGTAAGCAAAGAGTTTTCCAAAATTTTTATTTATTTTTGGATTGGTAAATCCGCAATTAATAAAATATATTCCAAAAAGCATGTTTCAAAAATATTTCAAAAAAATAATTTGGAAGTCATTTTTAAAAGGAGTAAAATAGTCTTCTTCGAAAGATAGGGTGCAGGAAGAAATTTGTTAGAAGAAGAAACAGCCAAACTATCAACATATGTCTAAATGGTAATAACTATTAGGTCCTCTTTGGTACATCAAGCTAAATATACCATAAATAAAGAAACAAGTGAGAAGTACTTCATATGTTGAGTTGTTAATCTCTTTTCCCCCAATATCTGTAATTTAATTAAAAATAAATTTTCAATGAATGATGAATAAAATTTTTATAAATAGATTATAATTCTTTAATTTTAAACTATCTGAACCCAAACTATCTCTAAACTTTGTAGGAGTTTGACGTTGAAATACTACTATATAAATATTTATATAGTTGTTGAAAGTTGAAATCATGCTCTTGAAGATGAGTTAATTATATTAGGTGTTTAATTAATGATTTGAAAGGTGGTATACGTGTTAAGATTGTAATGTATTTTTTCTCGAATAGTATGTATTTATAGACTTGATATAGCTGCTCAAGCACTAGACTATCATTAGAAAAAAATACCCAATCGGTGAATCATTATTGTATATGCAGCTTAATGTTGTTGAAGTTAAAGCTGATATTTACCAAAATCTTGGGAAACTGGTGTTTTACGTGGCATTTTAACACATCAATATCAGAGCAGCAAGACGTGAAATAGTATAGGGCAGAAAAACTGGTGTTTTATGTTAAAATACTAATGAATATCATGTACATGGTATAGTATTTATAAATATACAAGAAATGTAAATAATATACACAAAATCATTAAAATTATATGGATGACAAACATGTATGTTAGTGCAGAAAAAAATAGCATGGAATCAAATTGATAATTATAAAATTTGTAAAACCATAAATATGTTTTGCAACTATTAAAAAATAATAATTTTAACATACATGAAAATATATGAATAAATATTAGGGTAAAACATACACTAAATTCTAAACAATTTCTACAGAAATCATCGTCTTTTAAAAAATACAGATTCAAACATACAATATAAAAATATCTACACAATGTTGTATATGCAGAGAGCATGGATGAAGAAAGTAACTTACAAGAATGAATTATCATTACAAATAACAATATCAAAATTATAAGTGTTGATGATAGGATTCTACAAGGAAATTGGATGGTGAGGGTCTTGTTTGTTTGTAGGAGTACAAAAATATAGGAAACAGTAAAACATATACTGTATACCTTCGAATGCATCACATACCAATGAACTGATTAACCAACTTGTCGGAACCAAGCAAATGAAAAATATTCCAGACATAAACTGCAACTGCAACCCAAGCTGATTCACAGAGAAGCAAAACCAAGGGCACTAACTAAAATATTAACCCAACCTCTTATCAGAACCCCTAATATTCAAGTTAAACCATTTCTTTTTGCCTGACTTGTCCTTCCCATCTGACCCTCCATCTTCCCCGGGGCTCTCTTCACCAGTCATTTTGCTAGAACTTCCATTGCTCAAATTACTACCATTTCCAGTAATACTGGTTGAATTCACAATGGTGAAGGAAGAATGGATACCATCCCTTTGTTTCAGAAGCTCGTCTACCTGCATACCAAAGCAGATAAGGCCTCAATAAGGTAAAAAAGACATAATAAAAAAACAAGTTTTAATTTATTCGCTTCACATATTTTTCACCAATAACTACAAAAGTATCACTTTATTTTCTATTTTAAAAAACTTACGAAGGAAATGGTGTAATAAACTAAAACATGTTTTCCGCAAAATTTCCCCAATATCTTCAGAACAAGTAAGTGAATACATGTACTAAACATTAAAACAAACCAAACCAAACCAAACAAGACTCGAAGTCTCCACGAGATAGAATTTTGATTTTGTAAGTCACAAAAAGAAAGCAACCGGAAATAACATTTTATAGCAAAAATGTTTACAATTCCAGAATACATAACTCAAGTCATGTTATAGACATGAAGTCTGCATTCATGCACCCAAAGGACATCCTATGCATTTAGGACTCGAGAGTAAGGGTTCTTTAACACCACATAGGAGTCAAGTTTGTCAAACTCTCGAGTCAAGAAACGAGTGAACAAGTTTGAAATCATGTAATTTTTGTCTGATTACCTCCACAACGACAATGTTATATAAGGGCTCGAATTATTTGAAGAAATTGACTCCTTTTTCAATTGCTTTCACATCAAGAATTTGTTTTTACAAATTTATATATAATTTAGGTGACTATGTAGTTTAATCTTATTTGGCACTAGTGTAAGTATCATACTTTATTATTGTGATTTACTACTTTTCTGTAGTATGAAGTGGAAATATTGAACTATTGTAGTATTAAGAGTATTATGTTATGCATACATGTCTTACGAGTTGACATCGGGTCTACAAAAGCTCCTCTCCTCGACCTCTCAAGTTTGACAATCTTGGCATGAACGACCCAGTGATAGAGTCTGCTAGTTGCCTGGAAACTATAATTGCTACCAAGGTCTGAGTGGGACTGCAATGTTTTCATGCTTGATGCTTCAAGCCCAAGTGACTAGAATTTGAATCTTATCCCAATGTTGAGTAACAAAATATGGTCATATTAGAGAAAGAAAGATAAAATCTTTATTAAACAAGGACTCACCATGATTTGTTGCAAGACCCGCAAATTATATTTGATAATTAATATGATTTTGTCCCCCCAATATGACCATATCCTGTTGCTTAACAAGAGAACATCCAATCCTAGTAACCATTGTATAGGGGTACATTAATAAGTTTATTTTAAAAGTCAATTCTTTGAAGTCGAGTACATCAATCATGTGATAATGTATATTAAGGAGAACCTAAGATGAGCATTATATGGCACAATAGTTGAATTATTTCCTTCGTCCCTTTCTTTAGCCCACCCACACCAAAACCCCCAGTATTAAAAAGAACGCAAATGTCTGCACTTAAAAATATACATTGATGTAGTAACTGTAGCACAAGTTGAAAGAACATACAGATTGTTTTTCTTTTGCGTATCTGTCTGTCACTTCCTGATAGCGCGCCAATGCCTGAAAAGTATTACAAGAAACAACAGTCCCTTATAAGTGTCCCAACCCAAGAAATACAATAACTATGTATGAGTAAAGGAAATAACCCTTCTATATTCTGCTTCAAATTGGCGTAGCTCATTCCTCTTTCTTAAAATTTGAGCTTCAACATCCTTCAGTTTTTGGGTGGTATCTTCATACGATTTTGCACATACTGCCTCAATCGTATAGCTAGCAGTCTTAAAGAAGTTATCTCCTAAACAATATTAAGTTGAATCAGGGTAGATGTAACTTAAACAGTTTACTTAAAATATAGCCTAAGTTGGCAAAAGAGCAATGTGATAAAATAAATTATTCAGACCATAAACAGCAAATATGTGAGTGCCGGCCTTTAGTTCTGAGAGTTCACAAGGCTGAAGACCTTCCAACCTCTTAAAGAAGGCCCCATCAGGATCCTTGGCCATCGCTAACTGCACATAGCACTTACAGTAACCACCTTTTCCAAACAGCCCGCAGCAAAAGAAAAATAAACCTAATGGGCATAACTTTCATACCGCATTCACCGTTGAATCCATTCTGTACACTTGAAAATGTAAAAAATACATTCCTGCAGATGTCACCTTGCCAGTCTTCTCACTATCTTCCTGTATAGAAAGATAGATGCATGCAATATCAACTACATATACACGCAATTGGGATCTCATATGCATTACGTCAAAAGATAACTAGCTGCAGTTTGTGCAATCTACAAATTTTACAAGTAGCTTAACAATAATCACATGGTGTAGCTTAATATTATTCATGCAAATAATTGGTTACAACTTGCAGGCCATGCAAAGCTCTTTCACAGAAAAATGGTGTTATGTTTCTCTGACTTGTGAGGAGCGGCCACTTACTCTATATAATCTATCTGCATGAAGCGTTTTGCAAACATTGGCATTTTGGGGGACTTGGTTTTATCCAGATGAGAAACACAATTACCAATAGTCTAAAAGGTTTAACAGTGGTCATGGAAGTACTCAAATTTGTGCCGTCATGCTTTTCAGTTTATTTAAAATTAAAAAAATCCCCGTGTTTTTTAACTAATGATCAATGACTATCAACATTATGTTACAAGGGAGAATCTAGAGAGAGAAGTTCAGCTATTTGTTCATGGATAACAGTTGAATAACCTAATAGTTTAGACTCTTCCACAGTTGAAGAAAACACTAGACTTCTCAAAGGTTCTGTACCTTTCCCACAAGAACTGGTTTCACTTTCACAACATTTAAACTCTCATTCTCAAGCCTAAATGGTTGATAAGGCTTACCATCCCACTCACTCACTGATGGTATAGTTATATAAATCTATTATCCATTAAACCAACAAGTCCAAAGGGTAGAAAGTGTAGAGCAGTAGAAGCACAAGAACAATGAAATTTACCTGCAATGCCAGACCATAGCCTCCATTCACATCTTGTTCAAAGTAGAGCAACTGAAAAGTAACCCTTCAATATTTCAATCCAATACCAAAACCAGAAGCAAAACCACAAACGGACAAGGGAATTGTTAATAAAGACATAAAAGAATAAGTGATACCTTGAATTTGCTTTGTGCTGTTGAAGTAACTCTTATTACAATGCCCGACTCAGCTTGCTGTTCGCTCATTGTCACACCAAAAAAATGAGCACATTGCTTCTCTACCTGCAACAAATTGACATAAGTGGAACACATACACCACCAAGAAGACTACTGTTTTGCTTCATCCATCATGAAGAAAGTAAGAACCTTTCCACTAACTGAAGTTCCAATTGGAAGGGGTCTGACTGTAACTGTTCCGTTCAGAGCTTCTTCAAGAACATTAGCTGAAATGGTAGTCTTGATAGGGACACCCAGTTTGCTGTAACAAAATAAAATAAGAAATAAATCCAAGCAAACCAAAAATAATTTTGAAGACAAATAGTCGTGCACTAAAATGTACACCTGAATAAAGCTGCAAACATTGTGTTCACTGTCCCCAGATTAGACAAATCAATCTCCATGTCCATGCTATCAGCATCAAGTGCCTGATATGTATTGGCAGAATATCTTAAAGAATGTTGCATATCAATTCGAGAACTATATCGGGAAGAATATGAACTGAAATGTTTAAAAGCTTTTAAGAGATATATACAGATAATACTACATAAATAAAGACATTTACAATACACCCATAAAAAGAGCAGAGTAGTGAAGAAAAATTAATTTTCAGATAATCAGAAAGCCAAAAGAATGAAGATGGATGTATGGATTGAAGACAAAGAAAATAGTATAACAAAATAAATCAAAGATAGGTAAACAAAAAGGTAGCACTTACGTACACGAAATCAATACTGAAATAAATGACAAAATAGTCACAACTAACGTGTATGAAATCCAGTTTTGGTTAAAAAAGTATCATAAGTGTATATATGCATTCCACTTGAATTCCAAGGTGCAGACAGGTAATATAAATGTTTTAGCTCCTCTCTCCCGAGATGTAAATGTTGTGTAATAATACAATCTGGCAGGTTCAATCATAGATCACAGGAAAATTAGGATGTTAAAACATGCAGGTCATGCTTCCCAGAAAAAAAAATACAGCTACCCAGAGAACACACATTTCTTCTCTGTCTGCTACTTTTCCCACCCAGATAACTTAAGATTTGTCCAATGTCACAAGCCATAACTTTTTTCACATTGTAGGAAGCGTTGGGAAAGAAAACAGAAAAAGGAAAGAAAACAGGGTTTGATTTCGGATGTAAAAGAAAGGAACCTCAAATCCAGCACTGTCATACTGCCTTCTCTTTTCTGGGTCAGACAAGATACTATAAGAATATGCAACCTCTTTAAATAGCTCCGAAGCTTCAGGATTGCTGGCATTTTTGTCAGGGTGATACCTGCCAATCGTATAGAAATGTGTAAAAAGATCCCATGCATGTTTTTCATCATAATTGGCATACTTAAACACAAAACAAGTAAACAAACTCCTTTTTTCTAGAAGACCAAAACAAAAAACTGACATCAGTACTTGTATATTGGTTTAAATTATGGATAAAACTTAAACGTAGTTCCTTATAGATGCTTTTGGTGTTATTCTACAATAAGAAATAGAGTTTCAAATCTATGTTATCTTTAATGCAAACTCTGTTTTGAATCCCAAGTGGCCAACCTCAAAAACAATGTAGTGGGATAGCTGTTATTTGGAAAGTTTTTATATAGTTTATATAATATAAACACACATTTTCATAAATAACAGAAGTCACTCAATATATAACGTTCACAATTAACAACAGAAAGTCACTGGTGTCTTAAACAAAAACATACTTGTAAATACCAACGAAAGTCAAATACAAGTTTCCTACATAGGAATCGTCAATCATCATCTTCTAAATCCAATTTTCCTTTACCATTTTCACCACCATTATAGAAGTAAATTTCATTTTTGGAATTGAAACCCCAGAAATAGCACCCGTAAAGTATAGTAACTTTTCAGAGGCTTTTGGAAAAAACTCATAGCACCGTCATCCCAGCCGCTATTCGGCCCGGCACAGGCCCCGATGGTGGCCAGCTTCCGCTATGCTGCTACAGAACACTATTTAAAACCCTAATGCAAACCTTTATTGAGTAGATAACTAAGGTGAAACTCCAAATAAGTTCCGTCCTTACCAGATTTAATCCTCCTCCCAGATCTCCGCACCCTAGTCCCCTTCTTTGATTCAGTGCCATTTGTTATAACATGAGAGGTTATTACTACTACAAATTATAGAAGAATGTTTATCACCTTCAAATGTTCTTCAATGAGCTATCTCACTTAAGAAGACACGCTAGTGTTTTACATAAGAAAAAATTCAGAGAAACCCTCTTTTTCATAAAAAATATTATCAGAAATCCAACAAGACAGACACTACTCCATTTGAATAGGAAAGTAAATCACTTAAAAACAAACAAAAATCCAAACACACTTAAAGAAAACAAAGACAGCAACTTCCTAAACAGACAGAACGACATGTGCAAGATGTGCAAGTACTGATTTCATAAATGAAAACAATACTAGACACACAAAATCAAAAGGGGAAATTGAAAAATCAAAAGAAAAGATGGAAACGTACTTAAGAGCAAGCTTTCTGTACGCCGTTTTAATTTCTTGATCGGTTGAATCCCTTGTCAAGGACAATACCTCGTATGGGTCACGTCGATTAGCAGGGGTAGACGGTCCTTCCATTTTTGAACCCATTCCCATTCGCTACCCCGTCTCTTTCTTTCTCTTCAAACACCGGGCAGCTCCAATGGTAATAAAAAAATGACCTTTGTGTTTCAGAAACAGTGTAACATGTTACTCATCGACCCAGCTGCCCCAAGATTCGAATTCAAAAGCAATAAGATGTTCCCACCGAAGGAGGATGGCACGCGATTCAAAGCGGCATTGGATCGGTCGCGAATTGGCTTCTTTCCTCGGAATGAGAAAAAGCAGAAAAATTGCGTGGTGGGATTTGGGATCCAAGCGAAACCGTGAGCGAGGTCAATTTGAAATGAAAGAAACGAAGCCAAAGGGAAAGATTGAGATTGGGTTTTGAATTTGCAGGAAGAGAAAGAAAGAAGCTCGATTGAGTCTCGTAGGTATGGCTTCTGTGTGATACGTGCCGCTCCAAGACAAAACTTCTTTCTTTTTATTTTATTTTATTTCATCTTTTAGTTTATTGGGAATTACGAATGCTCAAGGGTTAATGTTTGACCCCAATTACTCCTCTCGCTAGATTTTACTTTTTTGACATCTAATTTAGACTTTATTATGAGGATATAAAATTATAATTTTGGATTTTTAAATACAGGTAACTCATTTTGAAAATTTTCTTTTTATTTTTATTTTTATGAAATTAAAGTGTTAAATTTAATTTTACTTTGTAACTCCTTTAAATAAGCGACTTTCGCGATAAATAGAGTTAAATGTATACAAAAATTTAAGATAAAATATATATTTAGATTGATTTTTTATTTTCAGTCCCTAAAAGATATTTTGTTTAATTTTTAGTAAAATGTAGTAATTATATAACAATATGTTTAACGTGTATTAAATTAGTCATTATTTTAGTATTTCGTGTTTTTATCAATTAAATTAAATTAATTAAGTACATCGATATATATATATATATATATATATATATATTTGTTAAACATTTTAGTGTCCAAAGTTCTTGGTTTGTGATGGCGTAATGTTTTTTACATATAAAAAAAATACATGTAAAGTTTTTGAACTCACCTACTGCACTGAACCAACTCATAATAAATTAAGTTTTGCAACCACTGGGGGTGGCCCATAAATATTTGTAATACACTTTTCAGAAGTTTGTTTCAACTGTCTATTTATTTTGGAAATAATAAATAGTTAGAAGGAGGGACTGAACTTCACAGTTCCTTTGGCAATGGCAGCTCACAGACTTGCTCTCGTAATCCAAAGCTCTTCAAAGGACGATGAATTTCTGCTCCTGAAGCAGTCGCGCCCTCCCAAATTCCACGACGAAGAATACGACTCTTTCGTAGATTCTGATCTCTGGGACTTGCCCTCGGCGCAGTTAAACCCGCTGCCACCAGAGTCGGACCCACCGCTTCTGCTGGAAGCTGGGCCCTCGCATGCCGAATCCGAGGACTTCGATTTGAGGAAATTCGACATCCGTTCGGCTCTCGACGAGGTAGTGTTCTTAAATTTTGGATGTATCGAGTCTTTGTGCTTTGGTGATGATGAATTCGTGCGAAACGATTTTCCGATTAGGTGTTTGGACAACTAGGGTTTGGGGCGGTTGAAGGAGGAGGTTGGAAGTTCCTTAAGTATGTAAAGGAAGCTGCCTTTGGACCTGATTTGCCCGTTAACACAGTCTTCATTGTTGGAAAATTGGTAGCGGCTGAGGACAAGAACTCTATAGGTTTGATTGTTCTCATGTTTTTCGTTTGCACTTATCATCATCATCATCATCGTTACTAAAATTGTTTATTTCTAGGTGATATATGAATTGGGTTGTCTGCTATAAATTTGTAGAGAAATTATATTGAATTTTATCTGTGCCCAGGCCTCGGACTGCCTCAAGATGGTGATGCTTGTTTTTGTTTATCTCTGTCCCGTTAGTTTATGTTGCTCTGTTTTGTTTAAATTAAATGTAAAAACTCACGAGAATTCCTACCGGAAGGCTCCTCGCTATGTGAAGGTGTGAGAGATGGTCACTGTAGGCAGCCTTATCTTTGCATATGCAAAGAAGCTGTTTTGGATTCAAAGCTATGACCAACAACTGGTGACCTGGACTAAATTTTAGCCCCCACCTTTGTTAAATTAGATCGTTGAGAAATTTTTCTGTCTAAGAAAATATGCATTTTTTTTTCCTTTAAACAGAACTTGGAAAGCTGAAGGGTGTTTGTGTCTCTGTGACTGTGTTACTTTGTTTGTTATTTGTTAAAGGTTAACTTCCTCTTTCATTTGGATTTTGGATGCGTTGCTAAAGGTGTTTTGGAAAAAACCCAAGTCTCACATCCACTAGAGTAAGTGTCAAAATAGAACATATAAGTCCTCAACTCACAACTCGGTTTTTCTAGGGTTGAGTAGACCTAAACCACTTTCCAAGAATAACCAAACAATTTTTATTTGTACACATTTCAAAACTATATATGAAACTAGTCTTCACATATTTCAATGACTTGTTAAGTAATTTTGGATTAGTGTAAGATTTTATTTAAATGATATATATGATAGTGGATTACAATGGTAGATTTTGGATTACAATTATTTGCTAAATATTATTTATCAATGTAGGATTGATATAACTTATATTAGTGTAACTTGATCTCAACCAATTAGAATCATTTTTATTTAAGGATGGGAGGATCATAAATTTGAACTATACACCCGTACATGAATGATCAAGATTAAAAGCTAGGTAGTGTAGTGGTTACTTGACTAGCGAGAACTTGGATTGGTCCTACTAGTCTTTGTGATTAGTGGGGGTCGCCATTCGCCACTAATTTATTACCCCATGCGAAACAAGACAACACGTTCTAGGATCCCAGACTTTCCTAAAATAGTCTCATATATAACATTCCACTACTGTATATAACTATCATCATTTTTATTTTTATATATTATTCCAAACATTAAACATACATAAAATATATAATCTTTGTGATATCTTCCATGAAATAATTTTTAGGAATTAATATTTGAGTACCACTTAATTAAAAAATCAAGTGTTGTGATAACAAATATTGATAAAAGCAACTCACTCTCTCCACTTGTTCATATAAAATTATAATTTGTATATACATTTGAGTTTTCGAAAGTTTAATTTGAATAATATTTAATAAGATTTCCAATTTTAATATGGTTTCTTTAACAAATTACAATAACATTTATTTTATTTTGTGAATTATATATATATATATATATATATATATGCGTAAATACATACTTTAAACGTATGTCAACTTATCGTATATCCTGTGTATTTTTTAAGATGAGACGAATCACCATGTTGGATACATGTCACATCCTATATTCGTATAGTATCCGTGCATCATAGAGAAAATGTTTTCTCCGTAAGCAATCTAGCTAGTTTGAATGAATCACAACCCATTCTCTAATGCTAATGTATACTTTCAAGCACCGTTAATCTATCTTGTTTTATTCATTTTTAAATTTCAATATCATAATATATCAATAACGTTAATTCTGGATATTTATAAACCTATGCAGATTCATATAGATGGATGACTATCCGAAGCTGTCTTAACTGGATTCAGCAAGTGAAACCAAGTGGAGATCGGGTTGGACCATTGATTGTTCTTGGTCTTATAAATGAATCATCTTTCTCTACAAAGTGGAAAGTCCCACCAGCCATAAACCATCAGGTTTTCTTTCTTTAAATTTCCTCCATTTCCTTGGTGGGAGCATATATTATTATTATGTATTGGGAAGTACAATTTTTAAATAAATCTGGAAGCTGCGATACTGGAGAAGCTTTACTTTTATTAAATTAGGGCAAGAATTTAAATAAACTGTAAACCACTTGTTTTCAGTGACTATTTCGGAAGATTTTGTTAAATCAAATCTCAGGTAGCAATAATCTTTGTCGATATATAACTTTCCAAATGCTGTCATGTCTTATTGCATGAATAGCACACTCCAGACCCCACTCTGCAAATTACTTTTTGGATTTGTTTTTAATGTTGAGGCAAGGCTCTAGCATTGAGATTTAGCATATGGTTTGTTTAGTAGATTTTCACTGCCTTTCTATATCTTCTCTGGCAAATTTCTCATTCACTTTGTTAAGTGCTTTGGGGTTAAATGGACAAAAGCATTCTCCAAATGAGTAACACATACTGTTAACTTTCAGCAACTCGATACTTTTTAGTCTAAGAACATAGCTGCATCTGGATATTTCTGTACAAAGAAAGGAGAAAGAGGAAGCTTGTTTTTTATCCTTCAAAGTCATTATGTTTATAATCTGGTGCAAAATGAAGTTTGGTTTCTTTCAGGAGTACCCACCTGGTGTTATCATTATACCTATGAGAAGTAGGACATTAAAGCCTTTTCACACGACAAATTTGGTGGTGTTTGCACCTGAAAATTTTCCAAATAATTCTGAAGAAAATAATTTTATTGCAAGTGGAGATGCACTCATAGTTGATCCAGGATGCCTATCTGAGTTCCATGGAGAGGTATACTTCCACATTACATCCCGCTTGTGCATGTAATCCATAGCATATGGCCTTTGGTTCATCTTTTTTCCTGTTTTCAATTCCATATTCATGGTATGTGCATTTCAGTTCATAGTTTCTTCATACTTGATCCTACTGAGTTGACTGTTTCTGAATTTAGTTTGATGTTACTTATTATTGATGGCAAAAGCAGAAATAAGTCATGTGTTTGAATTTAATGACTGCAAACTTTTTCTACTCTAATGCAAGTCATGCTATTTTTGAGGAATTCACGTCGAGATATATGTGTGATGCTTCATTCCCCTCCCCTATATACCTTCTATTATTGGTTAATTTCTTAGTTGACTTTTGAAATTTGGTCCTCATCAATTAAATCTTAACATGTCACTCTGTAATTATCAGCTAGAGAAAGTTGTTAATGCTTTGCCAAGACGACTAGTGGTCTTTGTCACTCATCATCATCATGATCATGTAGATGGTGAGTCTCTATTTAACTTTATTGACTTCTGCTTTTTAAAGTAGATTAATAGCTGGTGAATGGTGAGGTAGCAATGATAAATAGTCCTTTGTACATCGTTAGACCTTAAAGCTAAATGAGAACCAAGAAGCAGAAAAAGATATAGTCTTATGAATGTTAGTTCTGCACTAAAATCCACCATGTAAAAATCATTACTTGTAAATCTCTTCTGGTATGCCATTGTTGACTGTAATGGACATACTCTTGTAATTCAGAAACTTACATTTCAAATATATTTTTTCATCCTTTATGATAGGTCTCTCAGTTATCCAGAAGTGCAATCCTGAAGCTATTTTGGTAGCCCATGAAAAAACCATGCATCGAATAAGCAGAGGTTATATTGCTATTTTCATTTCAATAATGTTCATGCATGCATACAGTTTGCAAACACGTATTTTTCTAGTTTTGGATTAAGGCCATATTTGGATAAATTTTTCCTTAAGCACTTACAGGAAAAGAAAATAAGGAGGTAAAGTGAATTAAGCTTCTCTATAAGTTTAAAAAATCAACTTATGCCCCTAAACTTATATAGAAACACTTTCATTTAACTTCTCCAAAAGCTCTAGTACATAAATTTAGTTTGATTATGGAAGAAGAAACAAAGTGTATTTGACCTTCTTAGTTTCTTTTCCTGAAGGAACATGTGGAAAAATTTATCCAAATAATAGCCTAACTCAATAGATTTAAAACTAAAACAGATAAAATAAATTTACACAACTAGGAACTAAAGTACATACATCCATGGTGATGCAAAAGATATTCTGTATCTATGTTGAAATTTCATAAAAATCTTGGTTTTGAGTAAAGACTTATCAATCATGACTTTCATATGAACTTTAAAATGGTCACATTAAAGGTTCAAAACCCTAACTTTTGGTATCAACTTGATTAGTACTTGTGAGTCAATAATTGTTTTTATTGCTATTTATATGTTAGGTGAGACTAAAGGGCATGCTTGGTGTAGTTTTATGCCATCAGGGTCTAGATAAAGTTAGTGAAAATTTCAGGACAAGAGAGCAGAAGCAGTACATCTGATTGCAATATTTTTGGTGTGTTGGATCTTATTTTCTTACAATTAGATCTGAATTCAAACAGATTGTTTGGAATCATTAAAAATAGATTTGATTTGATTAAGAAATCAATTCCCAACTCATTTTAAAAAAATGATTTGCAACTCATTTAAAATTGGTTGGGGGGGAACATGCCACACATAAATTTAGTTCATTTTACTTTACTAGTTTCCCCTTTCCTTCTCCATTTCCATTGCTTAGAATAATAGAACTTCTCCCTCTAAAAATCTAATGAGTGCTAAATAATCAATCCAAATCATTAAAACTAAATTTGAATCAAATCCATTAATATGCGATTTCCACCTAATTTGAGCTAATTTCTTTATGTACACAGCACTTGTTTTCAAAGGATTTCAACATCTTATCAGTTTTGGTTTGATACTTTCCTAACAACTATATCAATATGCTTCCAAATTTTGGTTGCATATTGACTAAAAGTGAGTTATCTTTCTCCATAATTTTCCATCATTTTCATGGATATTTTGAGCTTATATGACTCTGCTATAGACGTTCTCCTGTTGCATATTGGAGTCTATTCACAATTAATGTTATTCATATGTGTGTATATGACAACCGATATACAGTTCTATTAAACTTACATTTCATGATAACAGATGATTGGTCACTTG
The DNA here is from genome assembly GCF_051622355.1 of Phaseolus vulgaris. NCBI lineage: Eukaryota > Viridiplantae > Streptophyta > Magnoliopsida > Fabales > Fabaceae > Phaseolus > Phaseolus vulgaris. The sequence continues at coordinate 2,742,844 of NC_143504.1, forward strand.
GCTATACCTCAGTTAGAGGGGATGAAGATATTGTCATTGGTGGTCATAGATTGAGCACTATTTATGCCCCGGTATTTTTCACATGCATAATCCTAGTTGATTTGAAATATCTTTTCTAGATCTTATGTTCTACCAAAATTTGAAAATTTTGTTTAAGATGCATGAGTGGGATAATGGCACACCCACTATTTTAACATTACCTAATAAACTTTCACAAAAGATTTGTATGAGATGTACATAAAAAATATTCAGGTGTGTATTTGAGAAGTTAAGCATTTATGAAGATAAACTTGAATAATGAAGGAAATAAAATTATATATTATTAATACAAATTATGCTAACCACGTTATCTTAAAAAAGGGAAAAAAATCTGATGGAATAAATGTGAAGAATCTAATGAGATGTTTTCCTAATTACTATTGGAGATATTTAGATATTTTTATTCTAATAATCTTCTATTTTCAACACTTCCTCTCAAGTTGGTAATTGAATATCAATCATTCCCAACTTACCTACAAAATCTTGGAATTTTTCTCTAGGAAGTCCCTTAGTGAAGATGTCTGCCAGCTAGAGAGTTCTCTGTCAAGATTATCTTTGATGAAGAGTTTGTCAATTTTAATATGTTGAGTTGTATCATCTTGTAGTGGATTATGAGTTGTTGTATATGTATATGTCTCGATCACAATATCCCTTCTCCACAAAAACATTATTTTTTATCATAACAGTCTTGTCATATTCAAATGACACTTTAACCCCAACTTTGCCCAGCAATGTTACAGAGATCAAATTAACTCTAATCGATGGCACATGTAGTACATCACTTAAAGCCAGAGTTTTACCAAATGTGAGCTTTAGAAGAACCTTTCCTTTTCTTAGGACAGTAGTTGTATTCGAATCATCGAGATAAACTTGTTCTTCTTCATCCCCCAAAGTAAACACTTTCCTGTTTGTACAAATGTGGTTGGTAGCTCCAGTGTCTACCACTCATTTACTCACATTGGTCACAAGGTTCACTTGTGAAACGACTGCAACAATGATATCTTCCCCTTCGACTATATTGGTCTTAGGAGGATTGTCATTTTTGACCCTATGTCTACACTGAGGTGCATGGTGAGTGACTTTCCACAGATAAAGCAATTTCCCTTCTTCTTGAAGGTGGGGTTAGTTTCATTGGGATGAGAAAACTTATATTTCTTTTTGTGATCAGGTTTTTTCTCGTACCTTTTTGGATCTGGTTTGTCTTCTACCATGTTTGCTTTGGCAGACAAGGCTTTGGTCCTTACAGTAGCACACTCCTTTTTGTTGGTGTCTTCAATGATAATGTGGGTGATCAGATGTGGCAGTGACATTTGTTTGTGACTGTGTTTTGTTTGTAGTCAGTCCAAGATAACTGAAGTTTTTCGATCAGCAGTTGGGACACGATTCACAAATAAATATGAAGATTCTAAGGATACTTTTTCCTAATTATCGTGGACATATTAGGATATTTTTATCCTAATAATCCCTTATTTGCAATAGATAATTTCTTAAAATAGTGAACCTGTGCTTTTTCCTTGCTTTTAGAGCCGTTTGTTTTTGCCTTAAGGAGTGTCTTGAAGTTGTAAATGAAAAGCCTTTTGAGTATTGGTAACATTTTTCGACTCAAGCTAAATTAAATATTACTTTAATTCTTAACTGAGTTTGTATTGAAGTTGTGAGTATGGTTAGAACACACTTGTTTTACATAAAGTTGGTTCTTTTTTCTGCAAAATCTGAAAATTATGTTCGGCTCAGGGACATACAGATGGCCATATGGCACTGCTTCATGCAAATTCTCATTCCTTGATTGTTGGTGATCATTGTTTGGGGTAAGATTCCATACAAGATAATAGATAGTAAGTAAAGAAATTTTAATTATCATGGATGGAATTGATACACTTTCAAATTTCATATATGTTTTATGTTTTTTACACATATTTGGATGATTGTGAAACTTTCATTACATTTGAATGTTAATTGGAATAATTTCTTAGTTGGGCTGTGGACTTATGTTTTGTAGATACTTGAAATTGTAGTAAAGTATTTTACTTTTACAGTCATGATGCCATTTTTGAAGTGCATGGAGGTTGTCTGTGCAGGTTTCTAATTACTAATTACATTTATTATTTGATAAAAAAATAAGCAAAATATTGGATATAACACTAGTTGGTGAACTTTCTGAGCTTATGAGACGGTTGAAGTTAGCATATTTGTTGTCTAGGAGTCAACAAAGAGTAGACTATCTACTTTCAAACTTTACTCCTTTTCGTTCTAGTTAGTTAATTTATTAAAGACACAAAGGTACAGGGAGACCCAGATATGATAGGACTGATATAGGAGAATCAATTTGCTAGAGTTACCTTCACCAAAATCCTCTTGTCAAGAATTGATGAGGAGTACATTGTCTACTTAGTTTTGATGCAAACAAGGAAATGGTTTGACATACTGAATGTGTTATTTTATACTAAGCTGAAGCCATCTTATTTCCTATCTGCGATTACAATTATTTTGAAAGACCTACTTACTTTATATTGAAGTTCTTTTTATAATTACTCTATTAAACTATTAATTTACTTGGTTTCAGTCAGGGAAGTGCTGTCTTGGACATAAGAGCTGGTGGAAATATGTCTGTAAGTGCAAAAAGATGCCATGTTGGAAATGCATGTTATGTAGTTATTATATTATAGACTGAGATTCTCTAATAAAAATGTTGAAGACTTGGAGTAAGACCATTTGTAAAATAAGATACCATAGTATGACCCTTGCGTTGGAGATGACATAACAAAGAATATAAAGTTAATAATATCTGTTTTTTAGATGTCCTTTTGCTCAACATAAACTGTCATTTGTAGGATTACTTTCAAACCACATACAAATTTCTGGAGCTTTCACCGCACGCTTTAATACCAATGCATGGGAGAGTTAATGTCTGGCCAAAACAGATGCTGTGTGGATATCTAAAGTACTAATAATCTATTAGTTCCTTCCCTTGACTAGACAAGTTAATGTTGATATTTTATGTCAAAGTCGACAACTATGTGGATTGTTATCATTATTTTCAGGAATCGCAGAAGTAGAGAAGCTAATATTCTGAAAGCAATTGAAGGTGGAGCAAAAACTTTGTTTGACATTATAGAATCTGTATATTCTGATGTTGATCGTCGTGCCTGGATTGCTGCATCATCAAATGTGAGGCTCCATGTGGATCATCTAGCTCAACAACACAAGTTACCAAAGGTAATGACTGATATGCTTCAAGATTTAAACTCACTCGTATTAATTTGAGAATATTTATTATCTGTTGGTGAAAAATCCTTTGTGTCTGCCTAGGATTGCAGTCCTAGTCAGCTTTATTTGCTTAGTTGTTGGTATTTTTATATTTACCACATGCTCTGCGTCTCTCCTTGAAGTCTCTTCCCCGAGTTTTTATTTTTTTCACATTCTCTGGGAGTATTATTACACTACTCAAATAAGACTGTAATTTTTTAGATTATGCCTCTAGATACTGTCAAAATAAGTATAAGTATTGTAGTGTACTTTGCAAAAAAATTTCTAGTTGTGTTGTCCAATAAAAATTACTTTTACAAATGAACAAACATGTTAGAATTTGTAAAACTTGTGGGTAATTGTCTGCAAAATTTTGAAGTTTGATTTACTTTTTTTAATCAATATTTTACATAACATATAAAATTGTCTATATGATCCTATGTATTGAATTATTATAAGGCTTCTAAATTTATAAAATGATTATTGTTTAACATAATTTCAAACAATAAAAGATTAAAAAACTTCTTTGATAATATTTTATATCTTCAGCTACCCCACTAAAAATATTCTAGCTCCGCTCCTGTCATGGAGCATGATCTTTTGTTCTGTTATTTAAGTGTGTATAAATATTGAGTCTTATTCAATAAAAATATTAGCTTATGCAGTACAAAAAACTCGATCAGGTTGTTTCCTTGTTCTGCTGTTTTTTCTTTATCCCAGAAATTAATACAAACAGTAGCACATTGGTGTTGCACCTTTTTCTTTTGTATTTTTCTTTATAAAAGTAAGAGAATATTTTCCTTTTATTTTATGCATCAGCAAATTTATGTTCATATTCGTCTCATGAAGTTTTTCAAAATGCATAGCATATGTTTGTTACACTGTATGCATTATATTACGTTAGGATGCATGCCAGTCATTTCATTTGTTTGATTTACTATTATATTCCATACTCCCTAGCATTGAGCTGAGATGTAACAATATATTACTGTTTCTTACAAAAGAAAATCACATACTGGCTGACAGGTTTGATATGCATGTGATGTGATGTTGTATGTACTTTTTTCAGTTGTTTTCATCCTTTACCCCTTTCTCATGTGACTTTCTAATAATGTGAAGAAAATAGCTCTGATCAATATAGACAGAAGAAAATAACAAAACCTTGGCTACTATTTCTAATATGGAAGATAATGTTTTTCTATAATGTCGGATTTTAGTAAGGGAAATCAGATTTTACACTGCTTCTAACTTTGGCTTTAATTACTTCCCCCGGCATATCAATATTTATTTTGTTTTTCTTATGCGATTGATTAGTTTGGGTGGCAGAAGAGTGCACGATTCATTGAATTGCAGTTTTACCTTGTGTCTTTTAGAAAATTGTTAAACATAATTTGATAAGTGTTCCACATTGAATGAAACTTAGACAATTTTTGTGAGAATGTGCAGGATTTTTCTCTGGAAACTTACAATTCCAGCTTGATTACATTTGTTGACAATGTGGGTAAACTATAATCATGAAGAGCTGCACTGATTGGTTCGGTGACTGCCGATCAATTACATCAATTGCAGTTTTTTGAGAAAAATATGTTTGTGTTGAAATGGCCCTAGATACGGAAACTCTATGCAAAATAGCCCTTGTATAATATCTGAGGATAATGACTTATGAGATTTGCCGTTATTCTTTCATGGAACTGACAAAACACTCTGTATCTACTTCAGGATTTTTCAATCCAGAAGTTCAAAAATACCTGTGGGCTGCATTTTTTATCACGATGGATATGGGCTTACACTAGTCGCACTTTATTACGTCAAATAGGGAAGTCTTCATTTCTTATTGCGGGTGTTCTTGCTTGCACTGTTGCATTTTACTGTCAAAACAAGTTCACTAAATAAAAAGATGGGTTTAGGGTTTAGTGGTTTGCGTAATGGTATAACTTGGAGGAAGGAACTAGAGTGTAAATTGTGAGCTTTGATGTAACATGCTATGTTATTACTGGATGACTTCTTCCAAACTCTACAGGCGTTTCAGATGTTCTCAGTGAGTTTGTCATCCATTTACTTGAAAAGAGATTTCATATTATTTTTGGTGCAATTTGCATGAACACACTGATGTCTTAAAAAACTTTAAGTTTATGAATCTTAAATTAGAAATATCATTATTGTTTAAGCTTAAATTGGGCGTATATTCGTATTCCGCATGATGCATTAAGAGTAATATCAAAATGATGCTTTCCAGTCATTCTCTCTCCTGTTAACAAGTAATATATTAATCAATGTAATTTGTCACATTATAAACACACAATTTGTGAATTAAGTTATTGTAGCATCGTCTATGAACATTTGGGCACGACATAAAAACAAGGAAGATCTGATATTAGTTGAGAAATAATTGATTGGAATAAAGGGATTAACATATAACTTCGGTGGCAACGGTTGTTGTCGTGTCTTCCATATTGCTTACTAAAATAACTTACATTGAAAACATCACAATAATATATTAATCTCAATCTCAACCACCCTTGCCAGTGGTTTCTGAAATCTTTCTGATGGGATATATCTAAAAAAAGTATGAGAAAAAAAGTACTAGAATATAAAAAAAATAAAAAATTTACATTAATCTTTATTTTCTATTTAGTTTGGTGTTACTTTAAAAAAGAATAATTTATTCTTTTAAATTTTAAAGTGATTCAAATTGTTTCTATGGTGAACTTAGTGTTAATCTTCAATCTTCATCTCAACATTTATCTTCTTCCTCTGCTTCTCAAATGCATTTTGTCCATTCTCCACCATACTTAACTTCTTCCTCCCTCCCAACTTGCCCTCACACCCAATCTCTTCTTCAACAAAAAAAACAAAAGGAAAGAAACCTCGTTTCTTAAATAAAGAAAAAAACATTTTTTTTATCTTTTTTAATGTTGATAAAAAGAAAAACCAAAAGGGTTTATATTTACAATGTAAGAGAAGTTAAGTTGATGCAACATTTCAAATAAGGTCCAAGTTTATTTTGTTTTCTACTTTTGAGACAGAGAAAGAAGAAGAATATAATGAAAAAGAAAAAGAAAGGGATGAATGTGAGTATTTGATTACATATAACTTTTACTAAACATAATCTTGTCGTAATTGAACTAAATAATTTCGCATAAATCAGTGGGCATGTGTTTGTGGTTATTTCAATTAATTCTTAAATTCTTATGGTTAAAAATATGTGATTCTATTATTTTTTTTATTATATATATATATATATATATAAATGTGAACTTCTATTTTATGAAAGAAAAAGACTATACAAATCACGTTATCCATTTCTCCTCTTAAGATGGGTTGACACAAACAAACTCTCATATTTTTTGGATTTCCTTCAAACTAATTATTCATTTTCAGGTGAAAAAAGATTTTTGAAGAGAAACTTTACATATATATAACTAGATTATCAGTAAAGATTACTCATTATCTAAATGTTCAACTAAATTATAATATAGATAAATATAATGTTATCAAATTGGCATATGATGTTACATTGAAATTAATTAAAGTTAAATTTTTTAATTTGAGAGTAAAACTTGGACTATTATGGAATCTGTCATCGGAGTTTTCTTCTATTGTTACATTTAATGTTTATTAAGTACATGTTTGACCAAATTTGAGCACACAAATCTTATTTGATAACAAAAAGAAAATCACATTAATGAAAGAGGGTAAAAACGTAGGTCTTATTAGATCTTACCATTTGACCAAAACTTATTAGGTCTTATTGATTTTTAAATAACAAATTTTCGTTCTTACCATTTGACCAAAACTTATTAGGTCTTATTGATTTTTAAATAACAAATTTTCGTTTTTATATCATTTTCATTACATGAATAATGATATTTTCAATCTACTTCATCTTTTATTTTATTTTCGCACACTTTGTTTTATTTTCCTTTTTTTTCAACTGAAAACCGGTAACCAAAATAAGGTCTATTTTCCATGTTCAACGATATGCAATGCCACCCACATTGACTTTTCTTATAACTTTTTTGAAAAAAACCAAACTTCCACACCCTTCCCAAAAAAACACCGTTTAACAACGCTATTCTAATAATACCATTAGGAACAAGTACAAAGATAAACTTTTCTTTTCTCAAAAAACATAAATACACACGCGTCTAACATAATTACAATTGTAACAATGCTCCCACTAATTTTGTTGAGATAAAATTAAATTTTAATGAAAATTAATAATTTTGTTATATTACTCTGATTAAGTCATACAATATAGTCAAAAAAATAAAAGATGTAATTTAAAATTGTCACTGCTTTATTTGCTTATAAATGTTATTTACTATTTTTTTTTTAGGATGTGCAATTCTGAATATAATTTTTTATTTATTTATTTTACTGAAAAGTCCACGGAAATGGAATGGTGGAAACTTCAGAGACCAAAACATGGAAGAAACGGACGTGTTGAAAAATATTAGGTTGGCGGCTACATAACCAGGTATTCGTCGTGACATACGTTTTGAAAGAAAGATAACGTCTTTGTCGTTTCATCATCGCACACTGTTCCAGCAACAGACGGCACCAGTTAACACAACGGAATCTGCATTTTCCTTGTTAACTTCAACGCATTAATTAATGGTTTCCTACTTCCAATCACCAAATGTAATATATTTATTCGTTTCTTGTAACAAATTTCTATATAATTAATCTTCTGCTCCTCTCCCAAACCAGCGTAACTGTTTCTGGATTTTTCAACTTCAGCTTTCTTTCATAGCTGTTATTATTTCTAGGAGACCATAAAAACTAAAGGAATATACTACGAAAACCATAGGAGAAAAAGTCTCCAATTCGAAGCCATCAACTCCTGTTTTGAAGGGTCTGTTTCTGCCATAAATTGAGCAAACTCATAAATTTTCCTTCTGCCTTTCTTCATCTCTCTCCACTTTCATAGCTTTCTATCTCTTCTTTCTCTACCACCCCTTTTGTTCTTTCTTTAAGTTTCCATCATATTTTAAGTCTCAAACTAGGTGAACCTTACCATATTGAAAACACTTTCGTTTGATCTTTTTGGTATTGGTCTAATGCCTCTTGAGATATTTTAATTACAAGATTAGTTTGTTGCTGATACACTTGAGAGTTTCATAAAGTCAAGCATTTCTTATTGCTGATACCCCTCATATACACCCATAGAACAGATTCATTTGGGAATTTGGTGCTTCTGTCCCCTGTAGAATGAAGGGCCAAAATAATCAATACCCCTTGAACTCTGTTTCCAAGTTTTTCAATGCTCAATTTCACTTTGTTCGGTTTCTTGCATATATCCTTATTCTGGGCTTTGGTATAACCATTGGGGTTATCTTCAGTTTCTATCTTAAAGAGTGCAACTTTAGTCTACAATTCACGCAGCTGTCACTCTCTTCCTTTCCGCGAACACCTACCCTGCCAACACCAACTACAAAACCGGAAATATCTAATCAAACTCAAATTCAGACACAAGTTCAAACTCAGACAGAAATCCAAACTCAAACACAAACTGAAATTCAACAAACTGAGAGTAGTCACGTAGGATTGAAGGATTTCCTTCAGCCTCCTCATGTTGTGCATGATATGGACGACGAGGAATTGCTTTGGAGAGCTTCAATGACAGCAAAGATCCCCGATTACCCGTTTGACCGTGTTCCAAAGGTTGCCTTCATGTTCTTGACAAGGGGTCCTGTGTTTTTGGCACCTTTGTGGGAGAAATTCTTCCAAGGGAATGAAGGGTTGTACTCAATTTACGTGCACTCCAATCCATCGTACAATGGATCACGCCCAGAGAGTCCTGTATTTGAAGGTCGCAGAATTCCTAGTAAGGTCAGTCGATTTCTGATCCAGTTCCTTGTTACATTTACTATGATTTGTTTTCAATTATGGAAATGACTGTTCTTTGTGTGGGATCATTAACGTAGTCATCGACAAATATATCCTAGGTACTGATCTGATTATATCATATCATAGGTAAACAAATATAGTGAGAACCTATAGCTACCATTATAGATTTGTCTTGTTATATTCTTATACTTGTAGCTATGCAAATTGCTTTATGCAAAGGAAAAATTAAAAAACCAATAGAGGAAGATGTGAAGAAGAAAATAGAACCCAGAACAGAAGAGAAGTGATTATATATTTGCTTCGTATTGCTAGGATAAGGCTCAGCTACAATGATTATTTACAGTGAAGCAAATCAGCCAATTTCTATTATAAAAAAGTTATTTAGAAAAGCCACACAAAATAAGAATTATTTCTTTGTGAGCTTCTATCAGTTCGCTGACAATTATTATCGCATTCACCAATTACATGACTGCAATGTGGGATGCTGTATAGCTCCTTTTCACTCTCTAGTTATTAGACGATGTCAAAATTATTTTTTAAATCTTAGAAAAAGTAAAACATGGTCTAAGTTGAGCGTTCTTTTGTAGTTTAGGATCACTGAAATGTAGATATCATATTGCAAATCCGATTAAAAATAAGATGATCTTTACAAACGTTCCCATATTGTGATTAGCATCTAAAATGATAGCTCATGTCCCTCCTCCATTAACTGGTAAAAGCTAGCTGCTACTGGTTTGGCGAAACATTTCTAAATTAGCAGACCCCAGTTGATAAAAGGACAATGATATTTACTACCTTTTAGGGTAAATTGTACACCATGTCAATTCTTTTTTAATTGATTTATTTGTCTTCTCAGAAAGTACTCATCATTTGTGTGGATCCTGTATTACAGCCTTAATGTGTTGCGTATAAAAATAAAATAAAACGAATCTTAGTCCTCAAGAAAATTGTCCACACATGAATAAGGTACTACCGGTTCATTAAGATTTAAGTTCCAATACCTGCAATTTGCTTCAATTTAGAAAGAAACATTGGTCAATACTCTTAATCTCACTATCTGCTATTTTCATAATGCAGGAAGTGGAATGGGGCAATGTGAACATGATTGAAGCTGAACGTCGCTTGTTGGCCAATGCACTTCTTGATATCCAAAACCAACGCTTTGTACTGCTGTCAGAATCATGCATACCACTCTTCAATTTCTCAACCATCTACACTTACTTGATAAACTCCACCCAAAACAATGTCATGGCTTTTGATGATCCAAGTTCTGTTGGCCGAGGCCGGTATAGTATCCAGATGTTGCCTGATATCTCCATCAACCAATGGAGAAAAGGATCCCAATGGTTTGAAATGGACAGAGAGCTTGCACTAGAAGTAGTATCTGACAGAAAATATTTCCCAGTTTTTCAAGAGTACTGCAAAGGTTCATGTTACGCAGATGAACATTACTTGCCAACGTACGTGAGCATCAAGTTTTGGGAGGGGAATTCAAATAGGAGCCTCACTTGGGTTGATTGGTCAAAGGGTGGCCCACACCCAGCTAAATTTCTGAGGTCGGAGATTACTGTTCAGTTCTTGGAGAGTTTAAGGAATCAGAAATGCAAGTATAACGGAGATAGCATCAATGTCTGTTTTCTATTTGCTAGGAAATTTGCACCTAGTACGGTGTCAAAGCTCACGAAGATTGCACCCATGGTAATGCATTTCTAATATTACCATAGGTACAAAACATCCAAGTTACCATTATGACCAATTATTCATTCATTCTTTTCATTTTGTAAGTGCTTAACTATCCGGTATAGACTTAATCAAATACGGTGAGTTTCCAATTGGCTCCATACATCTGTTAATGATAACTGGATCTTTCAAAGATGGCAACAAAAAGTTGAAAAATACAAATCCATTAAAAGATTTGTACGGATGAAAGCACACAGAAAGAGCAAAACAAATAATTTGGATACCTCCATATTCCTAGACGGTCAAAAAAGACATGACAAATGTCAATAATAAGTTAAATTTGGCTAATCAAACCAGACATGTTTTTCTTTTGAATCATTACCGTCCACGTCAACCATTATTGAACTGACCCAACAATTAGTGTCTCACCAAAACATAGTTTTGCCCTTTATCTCAATCTGTTGATAACTCCTACAAACGAATCATTCATTTCACACAGCTTTAATTAGCGGAAAAGCTTGAACCAAAACCAATCTTGTCATTCAGGAAAGTGGGCAAAAAGGACTAGCATCAAAACAAATAATACGTGATTAAAAATAATTAGAAAAACAAAACCCTCAATAATCTGATTTACAATATACTACCACCACCCACACAACCTAGTTAGCTTAGCACCTACTTCCCTTATTTCACTGACTCGTTCCACAGGCATCTTCAGACATGGAAGGTGACTCCGAAACAGAGTCCGTCGAGTCATGACACGGCGACACCTCCACCCCACGCAACTCCTCAATCATCTTCACCACGTGGCTCATCCTGGGCCGTTGATCAGGTGCAGCAGCGGTACACGTCATTGCAATCTGAAGCAGCCCCACCATCTCCTCCTCAATATCCTTATACCTCATCAGCTCCAAATCAAACACTTCAGCCGTCCATTCCTCCCTCACCACTGACTGGACCCACCGCGGTAGGTCCACCACCCCACCGTAAGCACTGCCTGCACTCTCCACCACGGAGGGGCACTTCCCTGTCAGCATCTCCAGCAGGAGCACACCGAAAGAGTACACGTCGGACTTCTGTGTCTGTTTCCGACCATCCGAAGCCTCCGGCGCGCGGTAGCCGTTGGGTCTCCCACCCAATGGGCCTGGGCCCGCGAAAACCGAGAGCCCAAAATCAGACACGTGGGCGTTGCCCTGCTTGTCGAGTAAGACGTTGGTGGATTTGATGTTACCGTGGGTGAGTCTAAGGGACTTGCACGAGTTATGAATGAAAGCCACGCCTCTCGCGGCTCCCGCTGCTATCTTCAGCCTTGTGGTCCAGTCCAGTGGGGTTCGTCCGGGTCCTCTGTTTCCTGTCGGAACCACGCCAATTCCACCATCAGGTTTCATTTAATTACACATTTGCCACTAGTATACATAACTTTCAATTTCCTGATGCAAACCCTAGTATGCACTTTTTGGACATTCAATTGCCAAAGGATAAAGCTAAAGGCCAAATGTTGCAGCAAGAAAAGAACATAAAGCAATATACTTCTCCTATTCTTTAATTTTTTATTATCATTGAAAAGCAGCCCAAGACAATGGAAAATCAGTCTGCATGGTAGTACTATACTTTGTCCCGATTCCCAGGGTTTTATGATTGTGATTTGTACAGCAACTGTTCTGTTAACAGTTCCTTTATCAGCAATTGCTGGAAACAATGTATTAAAAAATTACTACAGTGTTGCAAGGAGGGAGAAGGTAGGAATCATGATAAAGAGACCCCATCCAATGCACATGGTTCATCATCAAAATTTGAAGAGCCTCGTAAGTGGACCCCCCCACCCCCCAAAAAACTAAAACCAAAACTACATACACACGCGGTGGCTATGGTCCTATAGCTGCAAAGAATCAATTTCAAAGCAGATAACCCACTCTTGAACTGAGGGGCAACTAAAGAACAAAAAATGTAGAACTTTTGTTTTATTTCATTCATGTGGCCTGTGACATACAAACAGAAACAGCCATGAATGTGCAAATGGAAAAAAGAAATGACGTAGGTAGGTAGGTTAGAGGTACCGTGAAGGAGCCAGAACAAGGTGGCATTGGGCATGTAATCATAGACCAGCAACTTCTCCTCGCGCGCAAAATAGTAAGCTCTCAAACTAACAACATTTGGATGCCTTAACCTTCCCAACACCTCCATGTGTTGCTCGAACTCCCTCTTCCCTGTAATCTGCGCGTCCTTCAGTCTCTTCACCGCAACCACGTTACCATCATCGAGCACTGCCTTGTACGCGGTCCCAAACCCTCCCTTTCCAAGCATTTCCGCAGAGGCTCGCAGCAGGTCCTCAAGTTCAAACCTTTTCTCACCCTCGAAGAACACCATGCGACCCCTCTCAAACCCTCCCTGAGCGGGGTACGGACTCGACGAATACACGATCTTCTCACTCTCAAAAAGCTTCGACCCTTTCCCCTCCTTTAACTTGTAGTTTCTCCAGAAGTAACAATACAATAGCAATGACACTATTGCAAGAACCAAAACATCACCTACTATAATAGCTATAAGTGCCACCGGGCCGATTCTAGAAGCACCCTTCTCGTGACTTTTACTACTTGACATTGGTGTTGACGTTTTCGGCATTGAACTTGGTGAAGATGATACGGTAGTTGTAGGGTTGTTGTTGTTATGTGGTAACAACGGCGAAGCAATAGCGCCTTCTGATCCGGGTTTGGTTGGGTCGGATGCGCATTTTTTAACTGGGGCACCGCAGAGAAGCTGGTTTTGTCCGAATGAGGATTCGGGGAAACTTGATAATGCTTTGGGTATCTCGCCGGAGAGGCGGTTTCCGGAGACGTTGAATTCTTGGAGATCGGGGAGGTTGACGTCGGGAATGTGGCCGGAGAAATCGTTCCCGTCGAGGCGGAGAGTGAGGAGGTGGGTCAGATGGGAAACCGTCGCCGGAATCTCGCCGGAGAAGTTGTTGTGGGACAGATCGAGCCGGTAGAGGCGGAAGAGCGACGTGGCGGTGCCCGGAAACTCGCCGGAGAAGGCGTTGCGAGACAAAAAGAGGAGTTTGAGGGCGGTGAGGTTGGAGAGGTCGGGAACGGGACCGGAGAAACGGTTTCCTTTGAGACTGAGAACTCGGAGCTGAGTTAAAGAAGTCAAGGGGTGAATGGAGCCTTGGAGGTCGAGGTTTTCGAGAACGAGTCGCGAGACTCGGTCGCGAATGCACGACACGCCGCTCCAGGAACAGGGGTTGGTGCTGCTGGTGTTCCATGTTGTGAGCTTCTGGGAAGCGTCGGAAGCGGTTTTGAAGGCCACGAGAGCGTCGAAATCTGGGTTATGGGAACCTTGAACAGTGAGAAGAAGAAAATGAAAAAGCAGAAAACGAGTAAGGTGAGAGAGTGTTGCTGCCATTGTTGTTGCTCTGAGAGAGGGAGAGTGAAGGGTGTTTGTGTTGTGGCTGTGTAAAAAGGGTTGGTGTTAAATGTGGAATTAATGTGAAAATGAAAGGGCTTAACGGTAATGGAATGGGAGTAATAATTTGGGTGAAGTTATTGGGATTAATTGAAACGAGCGTGTTGTGTTAATGCAGTGTGTGGTATTGGTGGTTTGGTTATACTGACACATCCTTCTGCCTCAAAAGACTATACTAATATGCAACTTTTTGCTGTTACCTTCAACTCAAAAGACCACTCTGTCCTTTCTCTTTTGTAAAATGCACCATTCTCATTCTCATGACCAATAATGGTTTGTGTTATTGGTAAGTACTGGTACAACTATTTTATTGTTTTCTACCTTTGATCATGACTTTATAATTTATTAATTTACTCTATATTCTGTTTTCACCTACTGCAGCTAGTAATAATAATTTAAGGTACTTTTTATATTTTTTAATTTATGCATTTTTATAACAACAAATTATTGTTTTGTATTGTTTAAAAAGTTGAAATTATTATTTTTACTTTTTATTATTATATAACATTGGTTAACTATTTAACATATGTTCGATATGTTAGTGTGTGAAAGTAACTGTTCTGTGCTGATATGTTAGTATGTGATATTTAAAAAAAAAAACAATTATATCACTGAATAAATTTTATTGTGTTTTAAAATAAGCATTACAGTGATTACAGACTATGATATGGTGAAAATTAAAAAAATCATTTAAGAGAGGTCAAAATAAAACAAATTGTTTACTTCATAAGGATTGAAAATTGATTTTAACTTTTCGATGGATATTTTTTTTTTCATTTTATAAAACTAAAAATATATCTAAGTTATAAAATTTATTAAAAATATTAAATTAAGAAAGAGTTTAGTGGATAAAAAGTAAAATAAATAATTTTTTTAATTTTGAATAAGTTTTAGTTATTGAAAAATCAATGTTAGTGTTGTTTCTCCAAGAATTTACTGTATTAAGTATAAAAGTATTTTATTATATGATTTATATCATACTGCGTATTAATATACTGTGATTATGAAACAAGTTCCTTTTATTAGATATATTTAGAAAAAAATAGGTTTATTATTTTGAGTTTTTTTGTTTCTTTTTCATTTCGAAAATTTTCTTTCTACATTTTAATTTATTCTTATATTTTTAATTGTGTGTTTTTTTTTACTACTAACGTATAATATTTATGTATTTATTGAAAGTGTTGATATGCTCGTGAAATAGAACATCGTATTAGTATACAGGTGTTCCGTGTTGGTGTGAAATTGTGATAAAGGTTATATTAATATTTTTTGTATGAGTGAAATATGTTTTTATTATTGTGATTTCATGTGAAATTAATTTTCTTTTCAATTTAAAGTTTAAATTTTTTAAATATTTACATCAGATGTTAAAATATTTTTTGTTAATTTATTTTTTATGTAAACATTATAATAATATTATAATATAGTCTATTTTGAAAATTAAATTTATGTAGAAAAAAATTAATAATAAATCATTTTAATAATTTTTTTACTATAAATATTTAATAAATCTAAAATTTAAATAGTGACAAAAATAATTTTACGTTATAATAGAGAGACAGAAAAATATATTTAATATTTTTTTATTAAATATGACATGTTAAAATTAAATTTAATAATAAAATTTGTGTAAAAATAAAGAGATATAAAGTATAATTAAAATAATTTTGTAATTGTACTACGATAGCTGTAATGTCTCAGACTTCATTATTGGACTGATAGACCGACCGATATAGTCAAGGCTCACATTTGTCGGGTCGATAACTCAGATTCAGTTATGCTCAACCTCGTGATTAAGAGATAGGTAATGCAGTTCTAAGTACGGTCTAACTCCTTAACCTGGTTCAACAAAGAAAATTCAAAAAATAATGTGATTGACCAATAAAAAAGAATGAGACGAATTCTCTAAATAGTTTTCTGGTCCACATAACCATAAGAAATAATATTTTGTTGATTTAATTAACAGAAGATGAATGTGGTGTCTAATAGTAAATAGTAAATTAGAAGCTTGAATCCTGAGGTATTAGAAGAAGTTGATTATAGTATTATAGACACTGATAGACTTCATTTTGTTTTTGGACATACTTGCAGGTGTTGTCCCCATTTCAACATGCATTAAATACTTCTCTTTCTGCAATCCTTCAGCGTTTTCTTCTTCTCCGTGCTTTCTCCATCAAAATCTTCTTTATTTTTTTTTGCCCCTCCATGGGGAACTTCAGTTTTTATATTGCATCGAGAAATGAACAGTGGAGGGCCAAAAACGAAGTTCGAATACAGAGATAGATCTTGGACTCAGCTGGGAAACACTTGTTTATTTAATCTTTTGAACTAACCCTCAATTATCAATTTCTTTTTACTCTTAAGTGCTAAAAGAATCTTTTAGAACTGAGCTGATCCGGGAGAAGCTACCTCTCTCTCTCTCTCTGTAATCAGTACTATAATATAACCAACTTCTGACACCAAATATGGAATGGGTCGGATTGACCCGTAAAATTAGAGTGCATAAATAAAAACCCTAAAATCAAAAGGCATAAGTGGTAACATTTACTCATAGTCTATTCGTATACAGCTAAAAGAATAAATTGCAATCAATATACCCCTAAGAAAAAGCAACAAAACTTACTGAAATTGTTCGGCAATTAAATTTAAAATTTTATTTTGATAACAATGTATGCTATTAAATACATGGTACCATTAAAAACAACACATAAACAAAGTTTTAATGTATCAACCTTATAATAAATAAAAATATGTTTTTTTATCAGTAAAAGAATTAAATTAATATAAAATACAAATGGTACTTCAAGTTTTCTTGAAAACATAAGACCTATACTTTTTCATCTCCATACCAAAATAGGTACTTAATGAATTAGTAACTATCTAGGCCTTATTATAAACTAACACAGTTAAGCTCAATCAGGGGCTTAATCCAATCCTATTGTTATGGCTTTAACAAATTAATCAGATTTTGTACCATGTCTCTGTTTTCCACTTAGTGTGCTCTTTTATCCTGCTACCTGCAAAACCAGAGAAACTTGCTTGTCCATTAACAGCTTGTTAGCAATAATGCAGCCTTGTCTGTAATATGCAGTCCTTGTTTTGTGAATTCCTGTTACACAGGAGACATATGGTGTAGAAAAGAATCAGTATTCAGAAGGATAAGTAGTGTGAGAGGTGTAGGTGGTGTGATCTGAGGAGCTAGGAGGTGATCTGGGAGGTGAAGATAGATAAGGTTTTGGTGGTATTTGCAAGACCTCCAAGCTTCCTTCCATCATATCTACCACTCTACTCATTGCTGGCCTATTTGATGGGTCTGTCTGAATGCACCATAAGCTCACAATAATCAACTTTCGTATCATTTCTCTATCACTTTCACTTTTTATGCTTCGCAGTCTAGGCTCCTCATTCAGCTCAAGACGCTTGTAAACCCAGTTTGGAAAATATATTTCGCTTGAACCTTCAACATCAACATTATTATTCATCTTTCCCCCCACCATTTCCAAAACCACCATTCCATAGCTATATACATCAGATTTATGAGAGACTTCTCCAAAATTTCTAGAGAACACCTCGGGAGCAATGTATCCTGCAGTTCCCCTAGTTCCCAATAAGGACACAATACTTTCCTTTTTCTGACATATTTTAGCCAGTCCAAAGTCTGAAATTTTGGGGCAGAAATCCTCATCAATCAGTATATTGTGAGGCTTTATATCAAAATGCAAGATTTTGGTATTGCATCCTCTGTGTAAATACTCTAATCCTCGAGCAATGCCAATTGCAGTGCTGTAGATGGTTTTGCAGCTTAATTGAAGATTAAGCTTGCGTGGATCCTTGTCTTCATATATGAACTTCTCAAGGGATCCATTAGGCATGTACTTGTATATTAAAGCTCTTTTAGAACCTTCCTGACAGAATCCTAGTAAACTAACAATGTTAACATGAGAAGTAAGACTGATGCTAGCAACTTCATTGATGAACTCCTCACCGTTACCTTTGGACTCGCTTAATACTTTCACTGCCACAAGGCTTCCATCGTTTAACTTGCCCTTGTACACGCTACCGTACCCTCCTTCACCCAATTTGTTTCTGAAGGAGTTTGTGGCCTTCTTTATCTCTGAATAACTGTATCTTTTGGCTGCAAGATGACCGTGGGTGTTCAGAAACATCTCAATGATTTCGTAGGTGGGGTTTTTCTTGTAAAACCGTCTTCTAATGAACCACCCCAAAAATATCAGAACTCCTAGTGTTCCACCCACACATGCAACTGCACAGTTTATAATCTATCACAATTAAGAAACAAAGTTATGCACCATAAATTCTTTAAAGAATAAATAATTTTTTTCTGTAGACTGTGGAAAACGACAAACAAAGATGTAACATGATCTTTTTTTCTAAATATTTTGTTCAATACTTTTATTACTTTAAACAGAATCTATTTTCTAGAGACTAAAAATAAAAAAGAAATAGTTTTTGTAATAAAATGAACAGAAATGCTAAATCAAAAAGAAAGAAAAGTGTTATTTAAGTTTTTTTTTATATATTTTTGCATCATATCATAATTAGAAAGTATTCCTATTTACGATAGTGTAACTATTGATCACTTGACAAATGATTTTATATAACGAAAGTATATATATTATTAGTTAAGGGTAGAAGAGATTTATTCCATACCTGTTGTCACTATAAGACGAATTTTTGTTGATTTATTTCCTGAAAATTGGAAATAATAAAAAATTACAAAAATATGCAGAGCCACATAATCAAATAAAAAATTACAATTTAAAAACATCTTATTCTAAAATATTCGAACTATATATATTTTTTATTTCAAATTTTGAATCATTCTTATAAAAAATATTGAAATAGATTATTTTATAGGTAAATTTTAATTTTGAGTTTTACTTCATCAACCTATATAGTTGACATAAATATACAATCAAAACAATAATAAATTTTTTAAATAAATATTAACAATCATTTCAGAATAATTCATTTCAATATCAATTCATAATACAAATACGTTTATGGTTCAAAGTTTGAAAGAGAGACAAAATTAATTAATTTTGTTTTATAATACCAAAAAATATATTTAATCCAAAATATTTTAATATTATTGTATTAATTCTTTAAAAAATTATAATTAATTTATTATTACCATGATTATTATAAGACGATTTTTTCCAAGTACAGAAACAAAAACTTTAAAGGATGAAAAGATGTTTAATAAATTTTTGTATAGTGTAGAAGAGGGAACGAACCTTGGTCACAGTAGAACATTCCGGTGTTGTCAACTCGACATTGGCCGCCATTAGCATACAGACACCTAAAACAGTTCTGAGACAATTCTATTCCAATGCTGATTTCGTAAGTTACGAGCTTGAAAGGGTCATCGGGATCAAGATCCGCAAACACCATGTCGGAGCTCGTTGGAAGCTCAACCACTGAACATCCTTTGAGATGACTGTAGCTGGAAGAAGAATCGGTGTCAACCATTGAATACAGTGTTTCATTTTTGCAAATTGCAGAGTTAGAAACTGAATTGTTTGGCGGAGCACCGAGGGCGCGGTTACATCTGAGTACGTCTACGTAATGATTTAAACGAGAAATCTTAGCCAAAGGCGAGCTGACAGTGAAAGTGTAGTTGTGGTTGAAGGTGTCACAACTTCGCTGCAGCAAAAAGTCGCGGAGTTCATCGTCTTTGATGGTAATCGTCAACTGCTCCAGCTTCAGAATATCAAACCATTTGTTGTTGTTTTTTATGGTTTTTTGGGCCCCTGGTTCGTGGTCATCACAGCCGTGTATCACCAATATGCCGCAGTCTCGGTGACGTGTGTCGGTGAAAGGAAAACTTATGTTACCGAGATCGCCGCAGTTAATCAAGGAGGGACAGTTACCACCACCCAATACCACTTGTAAAAGCCATCCGAACAAAACCACTCCTGACACATGAAGTGCAGCCATCTTTGGGTTATTTGGTTCTCTAGAGTGCTACAGTACTCTCTTAATTTTGGGATCTAATCTAACCCAACTCTTATTGTAATGAAAAGTCTTGAAAAACATGAGCGGAAACAGTCATCACTGTTATCATCACAATTATTGAATGCAGCCGTTTCTGACTGAGTCAGCATTCAACAATATTACTATTAAATTCAACCTAAGATCAAACCAGTTCAGAATTCACTACATCAAATAGATAAATCATAAATCACTGTTATCATCGCAGTCTATTTTAGAAAGTAAAACAGAAAGAAGCAGAGTAGTGTCATTAAAAATTATAAATACTGTAACATTTAGTTCATCTTATGTAGTAGTATCCTAGTTCACAAGTTACAAATTACAATGTCTCACTTGATAAATAAACCGGACAGGTTGGAGGAGAAGACAATAAAGGTTTAGGTGGAATTTGCAATAACTCAACTTTGCTTTCTAGCATTTCCAACACTCTGCTTATGGCAGGTCGGGTTGAAGGATGAGTTTGTATGCACCATAAGCCCACAATTGCCATCTTTCTTATCATTTTTTCATCACTTATATTTCTTATGTTTTGTAAACCAAATTCCTGATTTGATTCAAGACGATTGTATATCCAATCGGGAAAGTAAATTTCACTGGAGGGGTCTAGCCCAGTTATAGTGTTCTTTCTTCCTCCAATCAGTTCTAATATCATCATTCCATAGCTGTAAACATCTGATTTATGTGATACTACACCAAAATTTCTAGAAAAAACTTCTGGAGCAATGTAGCCTGCTGTTCCTCTAGCACCAAATATTGAAACAATGCTTTCTTTTCTGGAGCAAATTTTTGCTAGACCAAAATCTGAAATCTTGGGATTGAAATTCTCATCCAACAGAATGTTATGAGGTTTAATGTCAAAGTGTAGAATTCTAGTATTGCAACCTTTATGTAAGTATTGTAGTCCTCTAGCAACACCAATTACAATATGATACAACATTTGACAGTCCAATTGATGATGTGTCATTAGAGCATTCTCTTGATAGATAAATTTTTCAAGTGATCCATTGGACATAAACTCATAAACCAAAGCTCGTTTAGAACCATCGCAACAGAACCCCAAAAGCGTAACAATGTTAATATGAGAAGTTCTGCTAATGCTAGCAACTTCATTGATGAATTCCTCTCCGTCATCTTTCAATTCGCTTAGGATCTTCACTGCAACATAAGGCCCATCCTGCAACTTTCCCTTGTATACACTACCGAATCCTCCTTGGCCTAGTTTGTTTCGGAAACAGTTGGTCAGTTTCTTTATCTCAGAATAACCATACCTCTTAATCTGAAGGGCTCCGTGTTTTTTCAGAAAGACCTCAATCCGTTGATTGGCTGGATTTTGCTTCTGCCGTCTCGTATAGTAGATCTTCACCATCGCTACCAATAAAGCAACTGTAACAGCTGGAGAGGTTCTTCGTATCAGAAAGATTGTTTAAAAGGAATTAGAAAGAAATCGAAGAATTTAAAGTAAGCAATAACTAATTAATGATTGCAATGCAAGCTAATCCATTTAAGATACAAAGAAAGCCTAAACTCAGTAGATAGTATTTTATATGAAGACAGAGGAGACTACTCTACCATTAGAACAAAAAACAAACCCCAAAAATTATTTTTGTAAAGTTATAAAGAGTGGGCACATTTACTTAATAAATGGTGTGTTAGTAAACGAAAACACTAAACTATGTTGTCAAAAGTTATTTATTTTAATTAAAAAACAATAAATAATGACAAAAAAAAACCATCAAAAAAGAAAAATTAATCTATATGCATTACCTAATGCGAGTACCAGTACCATTTTCACAACCCAGCTTCTACTCCCTGCAGATGCTAGAATACAGTTAACAAGTATTTTGGTTAGAATTATTTGAAACAAAATCAATCGTTTAAATTATACTTCGAAAAGTCAAAAAAGAACACGAATACAGAGCAACTGTTTATTTTCAAATTTTACTTAGAGTTTAGCATACCATCTACCTTTCGCTAACTATCTGCAAATTTTATAGATCGGATAGAGTATACTGTATATGTAGGTGCGAAAAATGTTGTGTATTTCTGAATACCTGGGGTGCAATGGAATTCTCCTTTAGTGTCAAGTAAACATTGTCCTTTTCCATCAAGACACCTTTCACATTCATGAGATAACTGTACTTCAAGAACGATATTACTAGTTAGAAATTGAAAGGGGTCGTCGGAAGGACTTCCTTCAATAGGAAGCTGAATGGCTGAACATGGTGCTAAAGAGCTGGGCCGCTGGAAACCCGTAGAAGTCAGTGTATTTGGAAGACCATAGAAGATGTCGTACTCAGAAGAACAGTTTGAATAATTATGAAAATAGTTGGGAAGGGAGGGTTTGAGGGAGTAATTGCATCTGAAGATAGTGATATAATATTTGTTGCGGAAAGAAGCTATAGGAGAGGTGTGAGGAAGAGTAAAGTTCTTACTGAAAGCTTTGCAACTCTTGTTTCGCAAATAACGGTCTTGTTCATCATCTGCGATGATTATGGTACGAGGTTCTACCTTTAGAACAGAGTACGAGGTTGTTGTCGAGGTGCCTAGTTGGATAGTTTTGGGAGCGAAAGGATCATGTTGTTGACAGCCATGTATAGCTAATGAGCCGCAGCGTGGTTGCTCAGTGGTTGTGAAAGGAAACTGAATCTGGCCAAGAATTCCACAGTCAAAAGATGGTGGACACTTTTCGGTCTGATCAGCTGAAACAATCAGCAGAAGGTGTGAGAAATATACTATTAGTGATTTCAAAACAAGAACCCGGACCATTATTTCAATCTGCAAAGTGAATATGGTAGAATTTTTTTAAAAACAATCAACGCATTCAATGGATCAATCATGAAAAAAAAACCCTTTACTAAGTATAGGTGGAGACGGTTCAAGAGTTTAGAATTAAGAACATGGTCGCAGTAAGTTGTGTTGCATAATATTGTTCTTCAAAGTGTCCACAAGATATCATCATTTTGAAGTAATTGAGACGCAGTTGACTTCGAAAATGACGGCAGAAAATAGTTTTACATAAATTGCGATTTTAATTCTTATAAATATTATTTTTTGTTCTTATTAAGTAAGAAAAACAAGATAAATGGGTGAAACAATAGTGATAGGGACTGTGGTGCTAGGAAAGTAAGTGAGCCCTCAAAGAATTCCACATAATCAATCTAACAAAGATCTTGGACCAATTCAGGGTACATTTAATTAATATATTAAATAGAATATGATTCCATAGTTTTTATCAACAGGATTCATCTTTATGTAATTGGTATATATTTAACATTACTATATAAATGATTTTCTAGGAAGTTCAGTATCTCCATCTTTGTATGTAACATTTTCTAACAAATCTATTTCTTCCTTTTACGATACTTTTATACTCATAATTAGAATTTCAACCCATCTCCAATAAGTTTTAACATTTAAGATTAGTTAGAAAAAAATACTGTATATGAATACTATTAGATAAATTAATAAATATTTTAAATAATACAATATGAATATCAACAAGTTGAAACATAGATGTAAAAAGATTTTATCACAGTCACTCAAATAAATGCATCATTTTCAACAAATTTTAACATAATATAATATAATAAACTATAATACAATACCAGTAATAGGAGTAAACAAGATAATAATTAACTAAATAATTTAGAAATTAGAGATATCAACCTTAATCTTAAGAAAATAATTACAGATCCAAAAACTACTTAATTATAAATATAACTAATAAAATCAAGACAAGATTAAAATATACATCCGTTATCCCATGTAGAAACTAATAAAATTTTACTTTTAGTTAGTGCAGTTGAGTTGGAGAATGACTATGAAAGACTTAGTCTAATATTCCTTTGATTTAAGTGTGGAAAAAATAGAGTAATGGAACAGCATTTGTGGGACATAGTGAACCAGCGACACAAAAGAAAAGGTTCTCCTTCAGCTTATACTTACAAATTGTTTTGTTGTTCTCTTGTTGAATCTTCTCTGTAGGTTATGTCTTTTTATGAATGGTCCCAATGTTTGGTGTTAATGGTTCCCCAGCCGTTCAAAAGGGTGTATCTCATTTTCATCATCTCCCTCTCATATACTTGTCCATGTCCTATTCAATCACATCAATTTTTTTTTCAAATTTTCTCACTTTTCCTCTCTCTTCTAAACAATCTAAACCCAGAACATTCAAGGTAGTCAACAACGTGTGCTCTTAACCTAATTTGTGATTCGTTTATCTGTGAGGCTTTACTTAATATATATGAAGTCAGTCTTAACCATGTGTTTGTCATTATGATTCTCTATTTATTGTCATGTCTGATTAATGCTAATTAAACCAAATTCCCATCCTATGTTATTTTCTTTACATTATTCATTTACGTCGGCCTCCTAACTAATTGATCAAGGGTCGGCCCAAGGCCCATAACCTAACATGCCCCCAGTCTTATGCGCATGCAAATAAGGTTATTGTTGGCTTAAAGTTGTACTTGATCATCAGGTTGAACTACAACCACGATTATTAGATCAACATCATTCTTTAATCACCAAGGATCGGCCCAAACCCATAACCCAACACTTTCCATTACTATATTTTCTATACCTTATCAATCATGCATTGAATAATTGATTACATCTAATAATAGTGAGAAAATATATCTTTCTATTTAAAAACATAAGTGTTACCATTCCAAAGTGATTTATATCAGGTGTCTAATGATTATTAACCAATTCTTACTAATTAAGTAGGATAGAAAAAGGTAAATTTTATTTAAAAAAATTTAAATACGTTATCAGTTTTTTGATAAATTACTGTTTTTTTTTCTCCAAATTTATTTGTTTCATACGTAGTCTTCAAAATACTCTTTAAAGTATTCTATATCATTTTTTCAAAACTTATTTATGGTACAAAATCAAAATATAATAATTCATTAAAATCAAGATCAGATTTCCATTACTTTTTTTTTTTTACATTCAATATTAATTGTTTACATTAGTGTGAATTTAATTTTTGCCTTTGTATATATCCAAGCTCTCCAAAATGTAAGTTAAAGAAAGAGAGGTTGACATCTCTCCTCTATCGAGCTGATTTAAAAAGAAATTAATTAGTTTTATCATTTTACTCTTAATTTCCTTTTCCTTTGTAATTAACTCTCATAACTTAACAAAAGTTCTTTAAATAGATCATTATCGATCATGTCTATTTAAAAAAAAATTATTAAGAAGAAAAAAAAATATTATACAAATAAGATATTTTTATTGTACACCAACGGTATAGTGGTTTAAAAAAAAGATGATTTTTATGGTAAATAATAATAGTAGTATTACCAATATGTTAAAAAAATTACAATTGTCAATTAATTAAGTTAAGGTTTTATATGTTTCCTATAATCTATGTCAAGTTCTTAATCAATATGTTTTTACTAACTAGGTAAAGAAACTAGTAGAATAAATAAATAAAGAAATTATAGATAAATAAGACATCTGTTTCTTCGAATAATAAGAAAATATGTGTGTATAAGATTGTAAAAATATATATGATACAAATGAATATTTACTTATCTTATAAATAAAAATTTGGTAGAAATAATTATCTAATGACAATTAAAATTTATTAATATTAAAGAGGATATATTATTATTGTGATAACAAGTAAATAACAAGTGATAAATTATAAAAAAAATCAACAAAATAAAATTTCTGGTTTATTATAAAATAGTACGTAATGATGATGAACAAAATAGGAGTAATTAGTTGGAATTATTAGAGAAAATGATTTAAATTACATTTAACAAGCAACTTCTGCGGAAATGGGATTTAGTGGGAATTGAGTGTCCCAAGCATAGTTGAATTCGATAGCACCTTTCCAGACAGGTTTACCTGAAGTAACAAGACAAACATCACCCGAAACTTTCAAAAGTGAAGGCTCGATTCCTTCAACGGTTTGAAAGCCTTTGCAATTCAATTTAACATTCTGTTGAACACATGCACACCAATTTGTGATAGTCACGCTCCATTCTGGCTTTCCACCTACTGTTCGTCCTGTTTTAGATTGCGTGACATGGATATCTTTCAACGAGCATTGTCCATAAGCTAAAATCATCAAACACAAACACAACTTGTCAATAATATTTTATAAATAATAATTTTATCTCTTTCATTGAGAAAAAAAAATCTACCTTGAGACACAAAGACAAGTAAGAGTGCTACAATGAAAATCTTCACCATTTTTTATAACACAAATGATAACTTCAATTCTTCAATTGATTATCTCAAAAAGTAACATGGAACACCATGTTATTTATAGGCATATTTGAATTAATCTCATTAATGTTAATAAATAATATTTAATTTAAAATCGCACTGTAAAAGAATTAAATTAAAATTTAATAATCGTAAGTTAAAAAAATAATCTAAATTAAGAGAAAATATATATTCTTAATTATATACATGATTATGTCAATAAATACATCAAGGATAGGAGAAAATCATCACATAAAATAGTAGTTGACCAATACTTCATATCTTGATAAGATTATTCTAACAGTATTGTAATTAATTAATTTTAAAATCTCAGGAAGGTAATGCAGGAATACATTTAATCTCCATTTCAAAACACCTTTGTAACAATTAATTTCTAATCAAATTCTTTATTAATAACTAATTTTGTTTTCTTGTATAAGACTACACTCTTTAAGTAATTCATAAATATTAAAAAACTAATTAATTTAGTTATTATTTCTAAATTTGTTAATAATTATATTTTCTAAAATTGTCTTTAAAATCAGTGGAACTAATCATAATTTTTTCCTGATTCGAATATTTTTATTAAATTAATTATTGTACAATGGGGAAATGTTTATGGAGTTATAATTATTTCTAAAAAATTATTATTATTATTATTATTATGAGAGAGAATTTATTTATTGAATAATTTGTTATAAATTAATTAAATATGTTCAATTTTGATTAAAAATAATTATCATATAAGATAATTTTTTTAAAAATTTATTTTACAAAAATTATTATCTCTCTAAAATATTTTCTTCTCTTTTCTTACTAAATTTAAGAAATAGTTGTCCGTTTTTCTATATGAGTTTATTTTAGAAATTTTGGTAGAAAGTAGAGTAATTTTGCGAGATTAAATGTTTTTTTTTAGCAAGTCTCTTTGTTAGTTTAGGTTTTGTGGAAAATGTTGTATGTATGTGGTTTAGAGCTTTACATAGTATGTTTATATGATAAAAATGAATATTTGTTAACATGATTTTGTATTTAGATTATTTTTAGAGTATTGTATGGATATATTTAGCTTTCTTATGAGTGATAAAACTGGGAACATAAGCTTGATTAGGTATTTTATAAAAGTAAAAGAAAACCCTAAACCCTAAAGTAGTTATACGTTTGATGGCACCTTAAGATATGTGATTTTCGGGGATGAGTTAGAATTTTTATTTTTATGTAAAGAATATGTTTTGTTTGAAAATATTTAATATTTATTGTCTTTAATATTTATAGATCTAATTAATACGAATTATACTTTAAGGACACTTCTTCCCGTTACCCAAACCAACCTATTAATAAATATTTCCACCAGCTATGTGAATATAATGGTTGAATAATGAAAGAAAAAGTGCACATAAATAAAATAGACAATTTTAAGGTTAGGTATATATATATATATATATCCTATATAACATATTTTTAATATCACTACAAGAAAATCATGAAATAAAAACTAATTTTAAAAACAAAAAATAATTAGTTGATATAGTGACTAGATTAGAGACAAAAAATAATTAGTTGCTACAATGACTAAATTAGAAACAAAATTGGTTTCTAAATTACTTTCTATTATTGTTAAATAATTTCTAACTTGATATGTAATTAGTACCAAGGTTTTAACTACCAATTTAGAAACTATTTAACAATAATAAAAACTAATTTAGAAATCATTTTTTTTAGTTTTTAAAATATTCTCTAATTTAATCACTATCACAACTAATTATTTTTTGTTTTAAAAATTGATTTCTATTTCATGATTTTCTTGTAGTGTATAAATTTGTTTAGTGTTTTGAAGTGGTGGATAATAAATGTGTATTTTTGCAGACAAATATGCCTTATTTGAATACTTTAAAAATTTATCAATATAGTAAAAATGTTGGTATAAAATAAAAATATTTAGTTTTACTTGTAAATAAGACTTTACAAATTAATTAGCAAAACAAAATTACATAATAAGAATAATAATGAATTTAAGCCAACAAAATTACAAAATAAGAATAAAAAATTAATTTAAGCCAACAAAAATTATTTGAGATATAAATTTTTACAATTAAATTAATTTATTACAAATATTTTATTAATTTAAAATACTTAATTAAAAGGATTCTACAAGAAGAAAAGTGTACCTAAATATTTCTTTTAAACATTGGATTGAACAAAATAGAACAAACCCATAATAATCGATTATAATTATAATGTGACTTCCATATTTTACTTGTTTAATATATACTTATGTATAAATATTGATGATGTTATATCAATTTGTTGACGGAACACTAGTTGATTTTCTTAAAATGTTAATTAATATGCGATTGTAATTTTTAATTTGTTTTTTTTTAATTGTAAGTGGAATTTTTTTTACATCATTTTGTATCAATTATTTAAATATATTCAATTTCAATTTTTACATAATTTTTTAATATTATTTCTATTTTATAAATTAATCACTTCATGATTAATCATCTCTCAAATCTAATTCATACTTCTTCTTGTTCTTATTCTTATTAAAATAAAACTAATGATATTTTTTTAATTTATTTAAAGTTTTTTTTATCCTTCTTTTGTTTTTTCATAGATGAACTTTCTTATCTATGAAATTTCACTTTATATTATTACATTTCTACAACATTCTTTGACTCTTAACCCTTTCTTACCAACCATGAATTATTTTCATTACAAAAAAAATTATACCCTTAAAGTTGTATACATAATAAGTTTAAAAATAAATATATATAATAAAGAGTAAATTTAAAATCAAATAATATTAAAATATTAAAATAATAATATTAAAAATTGTAATGTACTTATATTAAAAAAAATGTTAAAAAAATAATATATAAAAATTGTCATGTATCAGTACTCATTCTATAATAAATTCAAATAACTTAAAAAAGGAACAACAAAGAATGTACCTTTTTAATGAAAAATGTGGGGTGGGTGGAAGCAAAGAGAAAACCTAAAATTCAACAACTTTAAGCAGCCATCAAAAACATATATTTAGCCAAAAATATAAGTAAAAACTATGAAGTAACAATACTCTTCCTCATAAACTTATGGCATCAAACTAAAAGTAAAAACAAGTAATAAGGGCAACGTACTTTAACAGAGACTACATCTTATTATCCTTATAAACTAAAACTTTCATGATATGAGAAATTGGCAGGAGATGTTGAAGGAGAAGACAAAAGTGGTTTAGGTGGAATTTGCAATAAATCTTTACTTTCTAACATTTCCACCACTTTAATTATGGTTGGTCGAGTTGAAGGTTGAGTTTGTATGCACCACAATCCCACACTGTTGTCATCTTTCTCACCATTTGGTCCTCACTTTCATTTCTTACATTTTCTAAACCAAGCTCTAAATTTGATTCAAGACGACTGTAAATCCAATGAGGAAAATATATTTCACTCGACCGGTCTACTTTTGTCTTAATATTCTTTCTTCTTCCAACCATTTCTAAGACCATCATTCCATAACTATAAACATCTGATTTGTGTGACACAACACCAAAGTTTCTCGAAAAAACTTCGGGAGCAATATAGCCTGCAGTTCCTCTCGCACCAAATAAGGATACCATACTTTCTTTTCTAGGACATATTTTTGCAAGTCCAAAATCTGCAATTTTTGGACAGAAATCCTCATCAAGTAATATGTTGTGAGGTTTTATGTCAAAATGTAAAATTCTAGAGTTGCAACCACGGTATAAGTACTCTAATCCATGAGCAATGCCAATTGCAATATCATTCAATATTTTCCAATCAAGTTTGTGAACATCCTTTAATGCATATTTCTCTTCAAAAATAAACTTATCAAGAGATCCATTAGGCATAAACTCGTAGAGCCCGGTGAGCATTGTCAAAACAAAATCCTAGAAGTCTAATGATATTAACATGTGAAGTTCTACTTATACTCACAACTTCATTGATGAATTCTTCTCCATTGCCTTTAGATATACTTAAGATTTTCACTGCAACAACACTTCCATCATGTAATTTTCCTTTGTAAACACTACCGAATCCCCCTTGGCCTAATTTGTTTCTGAAGGAGTTTGTCATTTTCTTAACCTCTAAATAGCTGAACCTGGCTGTGGGAAGGGGTCCTTGTTTCTTCAAAATGTCCTCAATGATGCCATCAGTTGGATTTTCCCTCCAAAACAAAGGATAAAAGATCTTTGTCCTGAAGCACCAAACCAAGACCACCAGCACTACAAGTACAGCAGCCACCACGCTCGAAGCTGGAAAATTTATTTAATATAAAAGGAAAATATTTAGTGTATATAAGAAAGTAATGTTCTGTATGTATGAATGAAAGACACCAAACATGTTCACTGGCTAGATTTTGCCTTTTAGCAATAAACATTCCTAGTATTTAGACTCGAACAGAGCCTGAATGGTGGGCTTGTATGTTCATAAAAAAATGATTTAGAGAATAATTAATTCTGGACCATGATCGATCGTATAACAAAATAATAAAACTGAATTGGGTGTGTTTAAATTGTTCTACCTGTTGCCACCTTCAACATATTCTTTCTGGTTTTCTCTGCACGGGGAAAAAAAGAAGAAGAAATTAAAACAAATAGTTTTACATAAACTCTTTAATTCATGTCAAACATTTTGGTAACGCAGTTATCTTTTGATGATTTAAAATTGCAGAAGAATCGTACCGTAACTGTTGGAACAATAAAAAATTTCTCTGCTGTCAAGTTGACACTGCCCTCCTTGGCGATAGTAGCAATCTGAACATTGATCTGTTAATCCTACTTGAATAGTGACATCCCCAGTTATGAAACTAAATGGGTCAGTGGCGTCAGGCACGTCTTTAATTGGAAGCTTGACCTCTTTACATGCTTTGAAAGAAGACTTATCGTCATGTGTCATGAAGAGATTGTAGTAGAGATCGTAGTCACTGCAACTATACTTGCTCATATTTATATTTGTGGGAGGGTTGACATTGAGGGTCTGGTTGCACAAGAATAGAGTTGCTTTGTATAGCAATGTTAAAGCAGCAAAGTCAGAAATATGAGGAAGAGTATAACTGTTTCTGAAAGCTTCACAACTTTTGTTCTGCAGAAGGTCATAGAAATGTTTGTCTCTAAATTGCAAAGTTGAGAAATGAGTAGTAGGGCTACTCTGAAGCTGAGCTATGGTTATAACTTGAAACAACTTTCCTTTTGGTGGTAATTGGAGAAATTGGATCTTATGTGGATCAGGATCATCACAATTTCGTATGGACAAGAAGCCACAGTCTTGGCGTTCAGTTATAGTAAAAGGGAAAGTGAGATTGCCAAGATATCCACAATGAAAAGAAGGTGGACACGTTCCTTGGTCCCCAGCCGCCAAGAGAAGTGCCAGAAACTTAGAAAACAAAAGCAGTGATACAAATCCATGAACCCGACTCATGCTTCTTCAATCGCAAACAACCTTTATGAATGAGCGAAAAGCGTTATGATTGAAGAAGAGGAGAGTGTCTTGAAGTATTTTAAGCATTGGTGGCCATATGAATTGCATAATACGGCAGTTGACTTGGAAAATGAGCATGGACGACTTAGTCTGAGAAATAAGCATGGAAAAGGGTAGCCATCATCATCGTGGGGCATGGCAATCGAACCCAGAAACACCAAAGACAATAACTACTATTACAAACTTATTATGACTCCCATCAATTAAGTGGTTTTGCCTATAAAAGTTAAAAACTAAGACTTCTTTCTATCCTATCCAGTACAAGTTCATAAACTGGACTCATCCCCTGGCAAATCTGTAATGGTTTATGTCCTGCATCTCACACAAAAGTAACATGTATTTTAACATGTAAAATTCACAAAAACATTTTCTGTAATTAAACTTTATAACACATTTTTATTTTACAGATGGAGCTAATGAACAAAAATCACACATCTTTGAGCAAAATTGTAGAAATGTCTATAAAACTTTCAAAAACCAAAGCCAACAAATCCGCCTAAATTGCAGAATAGTTTAAATTTTCAAATCATTTACAGAATGTCATCTTGTACCAACAAGGCCAATTCATCTACTGTTTTCCCTAAATTGCTAATATCTTCTCAAATCACAAAACCACGGTTCAACACTGCATCAAATCTTACACCAATAAGCATTAACCGTTGCATTATTCTTCGAGTTATTTGTAATGGGCAGAACACGCCCCCTCCTCAAAAAAGATAAGAAGGAGAGTGAACCAAATTATAATTAGATATTAATATTTTTTTATACTTTATATTTAATATATTTTCTTATTATCTTTAATCTTTTACCTATTATTTCATATTTTTTATTTTGTAAAGATACTTAATTACTACATTATTTTTACTATTTATTGGGTTAGCTTTTAATTTTTTATGTAATTAAAAATAAATAAAAAAGTTTTAACATTACAAATTGAAGAAATCAATCTTTCCATTCACCAATTAAATTATCAGCTAATTTTACCAAAATATTTTAAGTCAGTAAGTTAATTTTTCAGCTCAAAACTTATAAGTTAGGAACTTAACAACTATCAACTAGTTTATAAGTTAGTCTCATCAAATATATCCCTAATATATGCTTTACACTTAAAGCATTTATAGATATTAGAACAAAATAATTAATAAGAAAAACTTAAATCGTGTTTAATTTATCATATGTTCAATCATTTTAAAAAAAAATAGTGATACTCCGAAGCAAACATCAGTTATAGGATGTGATTGAAATTTGTTAAAGTGTTTAGTATTTAAAGGAAGAAATTAGTGTATGAGAGAGTAATAAAACATGTTTATAGCCTGTATTCAGTATCTTAACAAGCAAATTTTGTCTTTTCTATTTTCTATACAAAACCACCGTAACACATAAACGTTGTTTACCTAGTACTTCATGCGTAAATTGGGCTTGCATGTGATAAAAGATAAAATTGAGTCCGTTTCTTCCTGCACCCTATCAAATTTACTTTTGCACCCATCAATTTTCAAAAAGTTTTTTACCATTTTTTTGAATGACTTCTGGATTATCTTTTGCAGAAGCTTTCCAGTACATATTTTCTGGAATTCAACAAATGTATTTCCAAAAAAAAGAATTAAAAAGGATTTCCAGAAAAAAACTCTCCTATATAATATGTTTCAGAATATATTTTCTAGAATAACTTTTTCAGAGTGTTTTGAGAAAAACTTTTCAGAATAAGAACAATTTAGATAATCTATTGTCATTTCACCTATTTGATGGGTTGTCACATCCTAAAATTGAATTGGATGTGTTTATAGTGTTTTCCTGTTTTCCTCCGTACAAGAACAATGAAAGCAAATAACTTACGATCAAACATTTAACGCAGCCTATTGCATTTATTTTTTTGACGATTTAAGAATCAAGGAAGAAAGGGTGCACAAATGTGAGTTTAGTGAAAATTTGTAGTAAGTTCATTGATGAGATAATTTTACATGAATGAAGCAGAACAAATCAACTGGAGCCATCCCAAATTCCCTACTTTTTGAGAATGAAGTCTCTAAACAACAGGATTCTCTATTGATGTAATATAATTGGAGTTATGCTTAGTGTTCTTAATCTTACACAGATTGAAATTACGCTTTCTTGTACTGTATGAACCCTTCTAAAGTGTGTATTTGATTCAGAAGTTGACTTGGAAAAGGAGCATCAAATGCTTGGAGAGAAATTGAGGTAGATGACAAACATGTTTTCGGTTATGGGATCATCTTTATTGATCCAATAATGAAGCATGTGACCCACCACGTTTTCCCGTTCAATTTCTTTATGCAACGTGCTTCGTTTCTTATCTGTTTACCAAATATACAACAGTATTCATTTCTTCAACCATGGACGCTTTGCAGCTTCTTTTCAGGACACTTTCTCATCACCGTAGTTCTATTTTTCCTTTCATAGATCCTACTCTTTTGTGGTGAATACGAAACTATCCACGATGTACAGTAACTCCTTAACAAAAACGACTGAACTTTTATTCAGGTTTATTCTCTTCCGCTGTCACTTTTTAACATTTTGATCTTCTAATCATGTTGAGCTTCGACCATTTTTTGGTACTTTTTGAATTTTTTGTAAACCTAAATAATGCTACCAAAACACAGTGGGCCAAAAAAGTACTGTGCTTATTGGTCCACTCAAGTATTTGAATGAACTAATTCTTGCCCCGTAAATGGTCTTATTGGCTACATTATGCTTTTGTTACCAGTCTTTGATCATTGAAGCTCGTACGAACTTCAAATTGAAGTGATCAAGTGTTTTATGGCAGATGCTGTAAGAAAAAAGCTTTTCCTGCTAAACTGCTAAACATTGTCATGAATCGTAGCATTCCAAACACTTGCTGTCACCAAGTTAAAAAGTTCTACACATTTTAATTTTTGCTTTGAAAGAGATTGCGTACCATTTTTCAGCGTTGATGCTAAAAAAACATTACAATTTAATTTTGGTACCTTCATTTTTATAACAAGCTTAATGTTTTTTTTTCAACTTGTATACTAATAGAGATGAAAATACATAGAGATTTGCTCATTGGATTAATTTTTGAAAGCGTTGAATCCCCAAGGGTTGGAAAGGTGATGGAAATTTATACATAGCACGCAATGGTGCATAGAAGATGAAGATGACAGCCACTTTTGTGGGTACATTGACTACTATACAAAAGAATTTAGCAGGCACCGATTTTAACCATCCGAATCTAGCAATCAATCAGACATGAAGAATCTTCAGCCGCCAAAAAACCCTTCCAGCCACTTACCCTGCCTTCCATTTACCACTCAAACGCAATGCCCATTTTAGATGAATTCGCGGA
Source organism: Phaseolus vulgaris (assembly GCF_051622355.1). Classification (NCBI taxonomy): domain Eukaryota; kingdom Viridiplantae; phylum Streptophyta; class Magnoliopsida; order Fabales; family Fabaceae; genus Phaseolus; species Phaseolus vulgaris. The sequence continues at coordinate 2,778,181 of NC_143504.1, forward strand.
TATTACATATACATCTGTCGCTACTTGAAGTGAGATTCAATCAATTAATTTGCTATAAAAATGTTGAATACAAAAAAATGTGAAAGATAGCGTAAAGAATTCTAGAATAAGACCCCAATTTTGAGGCTATGACACCTTAACTCCACTTGGACGTTTCCCTTCCATGGCATCCTTCTTATCACGGCAATCAGAACAAAGAAAAGGACCTTGCCAGGGTTTGGAGCTGGTGGAGAAAATGGAACCCGCGTGAACAGAGATGCCCTCACTTGGAGCAAGATCAACTTGACAAACGGCACAAACAAAAATGCCAGATGTTGATTGCCCCGTGTTCAAGTTGTCATCATTTCCTAATCTGCATGCAGCACATACCAAGTTTATTAGCTACATGGCAACACTTCGTGAACTGAATAAACTATAAAATCTTCTGTAACACTGAAAATAAAGATCAAATTCTAGTTTGTTTGATCAGGAAGGGTGATTGTGATATGGATTTGACTTATATCTCATTGTCGTTGAATCTCTCCTATGAATCTCCCCTCAAAAAAACCAACTATATATAAATATTTATAAGGGAAATACTGTTTTCAATAGTGACACTGTGTAAAAACAGAATTTGGCCCAATCATATACCGGTAACAGAAGACCTTTCTATCATAAATTCTTATCTTCAAAATTATGTCCAATTAACTTGTAATCCTATATCAAAACCTACTTGAATTGAAAATTATTTGTAGTAAATATTAACATCAGTCCAAACAAAAACAGAGTCTATAACCATGGGTGATAATATTCATAAATGGCAATGCATAATATTGAAAATCCTTAATGTTTGTTCTTTTTGTTGGGGAACAAGTTAATCAGGCAGGCAGAGAGAAGTCCTTTTCATGTTAGATGAAGAAAAAATCCTAGTTCATTGAACAAGATCAACTCAATAAACAATTGGAGGTCCAAAGATGGAAAACAAAATGCAAGTAACCTTCAAGAAATTTTCCAATTTTCCTCAATTGGATAATTTTTCCTATAAAAGAGAACGACAGATTACCTTTCTGCAAGCATTGCTGATCCTTCCTCAAACAGTTCCTCTACTATATTTATAGCTGAAAGCTTTTTTGACAGCTTACTGGCAGAATCACGGGACCTTTTCCTGAACGAAAGAAGATCTCTCAGCCTGTTCCGCTTTTGGGGGGGCGGTGTTGGTGGCAATTCATTATCAGGTGGGATTATGTCAACTACTATGCAAGTTGTATCATCCTTTAATCCTCTTGTTCGTAGTGCTTCCTGAATAACAGTTGGAATGTATATACATGTGAGAAGAAATGCCAACTTTGCAACACTATGCTAATGCCAAATCACAAGCCAGAAGACATGCTGATTTGGCTAAATTACGGATAGCATTGCAGTGGATACTACCTTGACAACCTGCATGGCTGCAAGTTCCGCAGGCAATCCTCGACAAGATTTTGCAGCCATTTCTGAGGATACAGCATCCCATATGCCATCAGAGGCAATTATAAGCCTCCCACCAGCCTTTGATAGCTATAATCAATCCATCACAAAGGGTAAGTTTTTATTCTGAACAAAGACCTCACAAGCTGCATAGGCATTGTAATCTCTAACCTAAAGAATAAGAAATTATCTGGAAACAATTATACCTTCACTTGTTTAACATATGGTATTGGAACTATGAACTCTCCAACATCCATGTCTCCAATTGACCTAGAAAGGCATAGACCCCCTGGCCAGCATCGTAGGGGACCAATCTGTAATGGTTCAGAACTATACTTCAAAACAAGGATAAGCTAAATGCAAAGTCCCTAAATGGAAGATTTCTTCTATCTTCCATTTTAGGATGAAAAAAATATATAACTACAACATAAATATGCTCACCTCAGCACCACCAACGATGCTAAGTCTCCCAACTTCACCTCCACTAGCAGTTACACGTTCCCTCCTGTGCACACAGAATAACCAATAACAAAAAGCATACAAAAAAAAAGCAAACTAACTAGGCCTTAAGAAATAAAAACATACTCTTCAATATTCTCTTCAAGTCTGTGATCAACAGTTAAGGAGGAAACAGCACCACCCTGGGCATCTAGTACACAACGGGAATCTCCAACAGATGCAACAGTAACAGTCCACCTATCCACTATTACAAACGTGGCTGTGGTTCCAGAAGTTTCTCCTGGACAAAACCAAATGAGAGCTCAGATAATCAGTAAAAAGGAGAAATATAATCCCGATTCTCTAGTTTCGTATTTTCACCCTCCCAATATGAATGCATAACTATATACTACCACCACATGTGCAAGAATAAAAGGTGAAGTTCCACACCTCTGCTCTGAAATTCCTTGTCGGTCTTAACAAACCCTGCAACCAATGCCCTGGGTAAAGCATGCAACCACTCATCTCGTCCAAGCCCACGAGGAAGAGCACTCAACACGTGATTTAACAAATTCTCCCTAGTAAAAATAGCAGCAGCATTTCCATTATGCCCATCAAAGATCTGTTAACCAGAAGAAATGAGTGACCATCTCATAGGATGATGTTGCTTCAATCCAAAAGAACATTCATTTTAGTCCGAAAGGGAGTTGTCACACCCCAAGAGTAAAAAGTAAATCGAAAGTTCCATTGAAACATGCAGAGCAAAATATAATCTGAATCAGAAAAGTTGAACAATACCGCAAATACTGAAAAGGATGATGAAGGGTTTCCGGAGACTCGCTGACAATCCGTCTTAATTAGAAAGTAATCCTCCCCTTTCTTGGACTGAGCTGCATGTCCAAATCTCACAGTAGGCTTCTCCATCTTCTCACTCTTCATCTCTCTCTTGAGCAAGGCAGCAAGAGGCACAAGATCATGATGTCGCCGCCTCCCTTCACCAGAGGCCATATCTTGTCCCACCAAAGAACCTTCAACTTCACCTTCCTCTCTCGACCAATTACTCGAAGTCAAAAGGCCCTCACTCTCACAAGCATATTAGACCTCCAAACATAAAACACTCCTCCCACGAGTAAACACTTCTAACACTTGTTGGCTATATAAACTTTATCCCAACTTGATCTGCATTCATCACAAAGATCAACAATCACCTACTCATCCCCAAAAACAACCAAATAAAGCGTGTAAATCCAAAGTGGAAAGCAACTTTTCACAATTAGTATGACCCAGTTTTGACATCAACTAAGATTTTAAAGTACAATTACGGGAAATTGAAGACAAAAGCAACCACGATTGCAGTCACAGTTACGGGAAATTGCAACCACAACCCCAAAAGTCTCGACCTTGCAATTGAAATCGCATTAAAATCTTGGCCTATACTGACCTTGATGAACCACGAACTTGAATTACTTTTTTCTTTCAAAAAGAGGGGAAAACTTGTTGCTGAGTTCAAAGTAACCAAAACATAGAACACAAATTCCAACCATGAAAAAGAAGACAACAAAGTAGCTGAATTACCAGCGTGAATTTCTGGGCGTCCACCACGCGCAAAGCCAGATCAGATAAGACTGCTGCACCCAGCAAACTTGCACAAAAGAAGAAAGAAAGATTTCAATACGTAAACGAAACGCGTATTGGTGACTAGGTATGAACTGTTAAACCCAATAATGCAAACCCATATATAATCTTCCATTAAACAAATAGAAGCACCCAATTCCTAGAGAGAGAGAGAGAAAGTTATGCACTTTAAAGAAACAAGAAAACAAAAAAGCATAAAAAAAACCTTAGGACCAACCCAACACGAAGTCAGTTCGAAAAACAATTTCCACCACCAAGAAATGAAACAAAGATTTCAACTTTTATACGTAGATTCCACCCCAGAACCAAAAAGAATAACAATAAAGTAGATGCTGCTGGCGTGGTTGCACGGGATCAAGCTATTTCTCATGGCACGAAGAAAGTGGCTTTACTGAGTTATAAAGCCTTGCTTGCAAACACCCACATTCTGTTTCAGTTAAATGTCGGTATCTTTAAACTTTCTTTCTCTCTTACCTTCCCCAAGAGGGAAAAAAATAAACAAAAAAAAAATGCAACCCCTTTTTTCTTCTTTCTACTTTCCAAGAAAAACGAGTAAAATACAGTGAGGAAGTAGTGACAACTGGAAAACATGTTGTAGCAGGCAAGTGTGAAAGTGAGATGGACATACAACCTAAGCAGGAGACCAATTTCCGTCACAAACGAAGGGGAAGAGTGAATGATATTGATTATCTATCTCGTTGGATTAGGACAAGAACAGCTAGAAGAAGAAGGGAAATTGAATTAAGGAAAGCAACAAAGGTGCAGACTTGGTGAAACTAAACAGATAAAAAAACGGGAGGGGGAGATGGTGGGGACCACTAGAAATGGTTTGTTTGCAAGAGAAAAAAAAAACAGGTTGGGAGGTGAAATTAATAAAGAAATGTGAGTATGGGAATTGGTGAATGGAAAGGGACACGTGTTGGAGGGGTTTGCATTTGTTTCTGGGATCGCAATGATGTCGACAACGATGCCTTGTTGTTTGTTTGGTTGAGAGAGAAAGTGCGCTGCAGCTTTGCTTTGCACACCTCACACTGGACCACATTTTCCTTCTTTCTCAATTCTACCCTCTTCACCCAAATCAATTTTTTTAGTTTAATTAATTGCACTTAGTATCCATACTTTAAATAATTATAAACAACTTATAATCTGACTTTTTAGTTAACTATTATTTATGACTAAAAAGGTATAAATTGTTCATTAATAGTATTTTGAGATTACTTATATAATTTTGTTTACAAATTTATTATAATAATCATAGGAAATTATTTTCCTAAATATTTGATATATAAAAATATATATGACTCGAACATACTAGACACACTTAGTTGATCCACCTGCTCGTAATTATTATTAAGTTTAAACTATTTTACAGGACAATTTGATCATTTTTCAGTTTTTAAAATATTTTAATTAAATGTTTATATGTATTTTTTCTACCTATAGTTGATAATTTAACATATAATATGTTTAAGTTTTAATAAATTAATAAGTGATTAGGGCAATGCTTATAGCAGTCATAATTAAAGTAAAGAGTGACAAATAGTGATTTTGAGGTGTTGCATATAGAAAGCAGGTTGGGTTTTAAAGTTGGACTGAGATATATACTTTAGATTAAAGAAGTTAGGAGTGTGAACTTAACAAGTTAGAGGGTGTGGATAGTAATTAGAAAAATTCTCTTTTCTTTGCATCCTCAAACATAGAAACATATCTCCATAATACAAATATTTTGATATTTAATATTATTTAATATTTTTAGATATAATAGAGATATTTTAATGTTAATACTTTTTTAAGATTATTTATTTATTTAAACATAACATTAATATATTTTCAATATTATTTTTTCTTTTAAACATTATACAAATATTTTGATAGTGATAACTTCTCAACATTATCTTGTTTATCTAAATATTATATTATATATTTTCATTATTAACTTATGTTTTCAATATTGTATCATCATTTTCATATTAATTTATTTTCAGGACATTGGAAATTTATTTTCATATTAATTTCATATATTATAAAATTTAACATCCAAATTTTATGCTACCTTTTCAATTTTTGCATGTATAAATTGATGATAATATGTTAAGTCAAGATAAATATTTTTCAAACACAGCTTCAAGATATTAAATTAAGAAAATAAATTTTATTATTTTTAAAATTATTATATTTAATATTTAATCCCACATTTATATTTTATGTTATTGAATTTGGAAATATATGTTAAGGAAAAAACACAAGAGCAAGATAAGGGCGTGTGGAAGGGGAAAAAACATAAATTTATTTGATAAAATCAACATATAATATGCACAAGTGCAATACCAAATGCAAAAAAAAAATTGTCTGGGGGCATATACCTAAATAGATTCAAACTAAGGATAATTTGAAAAAAAAATTGTTGTAATCTTGGATACAAATTTATGTCTTCATGCCATTACAAATTGAATCTATACAACACCTTTTTCTGGAGTGTAGAGTAGCTAATTTTGTTTGGATCCAGTGTTTTAAGTAGATAGGAATTATAATTGTGCACATATATATAACTCTATTTTCAATCACTTCCACCAATTTAATTGTCCAAGTTTGAAAAAAAAAATAGAATATGGTATAAAAAACTATGTGGGTGGCAGTTACGAGAGAGGTTAGGAACCACAAAAACAAAGTATTAAAAAATGGAGTATGTGATTTTGGATTAGTACAATTGAAATGTTGGCCGTGGATTACAAATATGAATAAAAACAATTGTTTTCTTACTCAAATCAGTGCTTATGAAAACTTACTTACAAATGTGTTAATTCCTAGCCAATGTTCTTATGGTTAACATTCACTACAAAAAAAATATGTTCATTAGCATGGGTCAAAAAAGACATTAGCTATAATAAATAGACGCAAAAGTGTAGTTATTATTAAAATTTGGAAGCTAATATGTTCGACATAAAAATAGTGACGGGTGTGTGAGACACAAGTGGTGTGTTTTTTGCGTAGGCCTAGCCTACGTGCTCCTCACAAAATTATATTTTATATTGTTTATTTAAAGAAGCTTGGGCTTAGCCTACATGTTGCCCACGCAAAATTATGTTTTATATTGTTTATTCAAATAAGCGTGGGCTTAGTCAACGGATTAGCCACACAATCTTTAAACAAGCGTGGACTTAACCTTCATAATTTTATTACATATTTAAATTTAATTTAAAAATATATATTATGTTTGCGTGTGCTTAACCTACAAAATTTTAAATTTTTATTATTATTTATTATTTATAGTTCCAGTTGTGACTGTTTGACCCACACATTTTTTTTTCTTTTTTTTTAAGTTTATGTCCATATAACCCACACTTTATTATTTTTTTTAATAATGAAGGCTTAGTGGACACTATTTAGGGTTCCTAGTATCACCTTCACTTTCTTTTGCAGCTAATTTTACTTTTTGGTGTAGTGGTTGTGGTATGTATGGTGTGGTATGTACGTTGTTGTTGTTTTACAACTTGAGCAGCAGAAACTACACTGCTAGTTTTTTTTTTTTTCTTTTTTCCTTTTGACAGGATAAGAGGACATGAAGTTTGGCTTTTTGGAAGTTGTTGTGGTATATAGAGGTTGACTTAAATTACACTCAACATAATTAATTTTCAGGATCTTTTTCACAACGGGTTTTTGTAAAGATAAGGGTGGTAATGATAATTTTGTCACATCTTAGATGCTTATAGTATTTTACTAGCTACCAATAAGTTTGTTCATTAATGTAATAGCTTAGAGGCTTTTTTGGGTGGGGTCTCTTAGGTGGAGTTTACTATAATCACCACTCTTATGGTTAGGCAATGCAACTTCATGGTCCTTTATAGAAGGGTTGAGTCAATTTAGACATAGATGAGCTAAATACAATTATTGTTTTTTTTTTTTTGTAAAGGGGTTAGAGTACCCTAAGTACTCCTATTCAATATATGTAATTTTCTATATTGGTACACTTATAACACTCATGTAGGTACAACCAATCTTCTATTGGTGAACCGTTCATGCAATTTTCTCACCTGATGCATCTTTTACATCGTGTTGAACACAAAACATATTTTTGTAAATAATTTTTTATATAGTTTTCATATTGGTGTGTCTTTTATATTCCTTTAGATGAAATCACAATTATATGAGTCGATTGCCTATGCAATTTTCATATCAACGTGTCTCTCGTATCCCTTTGTGACAAAACATAAAATTGTGAAAAAACTTATACAATTTCTATACTAAGATGTCTCTTACACCCATATGGTTGAAACCACACATCTATGAGATAACTCACACCAATTTTTTCTATAAGTATCTCGCACTATGTGGATGAATTTCTTATGTAATTTTATATCAATACGTCTTTAACATATTTATGGCGAAACTCTAATGCAATTTATTTATGTACTATTGTAAGTCTCACACTCATACATATGTAAACACAATTTGTTGGTTAACTTCTTATACAATTTTATCTAGCACACATTTTATTTTCATATTAATCCAATCACATCTTTGTAGATCTCAAGCATTTTTTATTTATAGAAGTGTCTTCCACATTTTACTACACAATTCATAAATTTTATCTTTATTAAACTTTACATTTGAAAATATCAATATTACTCCATATATTTATGTTTATTTATATTTGTCACATAAAATAACTATAGAAGAAAAAAAAAACGTATGACCATGTACATGATAAAGTGCAGCTAAATAATATTGCATTGTGAAGATTAATCATAATATAATATAACAAATGATTTAATTAATTCTTTTATCATGTATTTATATTATATTTGTTCAAAAGAAAAAAAAAGGTAAAATAACACGTCACTCTATAATTAAGTGATGTTAACAACTTATCAACATACGAAATTATTGAATATTTGATTTTTTTTTACCCATTATCCCTAATTTGATTTCACACTTTAGGTTCTTTAACTACACACGTTAGGTCAATCATCACATTCGAGTTATTGTTTGAAATTTGGAGTTTCGTCACGGTTTTGTCTTTAAAAGACGTTTCAAAAGGTTAAGGAAAAAGTTTATATAAACTGACTCTTAAGCGATATGAGAATATTTGGCGTACTAGAACAAGACCCCTTAGTCAACATATCTAGGGGAACAGATTCCCCCTATTTGAGGGCTAAGAGAACCAAAGTTCGTCTGTGGAAATCTTTGGAACCTCGTTTTGTTTCCACAGACAGTGTCAATGTTTCAACCTTATGTTCGTTAAGATAACATCACTAGGGTTAATCACTGCATTCGATATATTGTCCACTTTGAAACTTGGAGCTCAAAAGATTAAGGAAGGAAGCTATATAAATTGACATTGACCTTGACTAAGTGAAATGAAACTATTGAACATATCAGACATATATTAAATGGACTAATCAATCTTTATAGTAACAATATTAAATGTCACTAAAAGTTGTTATTAATAATAAATTTTAAGAGTGACATTTCCATTAATGGAGGCTAACCGTTATTTTTTTTGCCACTCTACACGGAAGATTTTGACTTTTCATTATATTCTTATTTTCTTTTTAACAGCACACGATTCTTAATTATATGCACTTGTACATGTAAACCCTTTTGATTAATGGAAAACTATTTCGTTGCAGGCAACGCATGATTTATATGTGTTCTTATATATACATCAAATTCTTTTTATTAATGAAAGTTGTTTCCTTTCAGCTTCTGTATATACTGTCAATTTTTGTCCATGATACTATTTATCTTCTATCGCAATAAATTTCGAGCGTATATGACATTTTCTCAATAATTTTATCTTTAAATTTAATATTATTGTAACTTTTAACATATTACACGTTTTTTTGGGGAAAAATGTTAAGACTTTAAATATTTTAAACAAGACAACGGTAAAGTTGTTTTTTTATATGAAATACTAAACTAGATAGCTTAACAATTGAAATTTATTAACATTAAATAATTCAATAAAAAAATAGGATATATTATTACGGTAATAATAAGTGATAAATTATAAAAAAAAATCAACAACATAAAACTAATATTTTATTATAAAATGATAACGACGATGAACAAGATAGGAATAATAAGTTGAAATTATTAGAGAAAATTATATAGATTAAATTTAACAGACAACTTGTGCCGAAATGGGATTTAGTGGGAATTGAGTGTCCCAAGCATAGTTGAATTCGATAGCACCTTTCCAAACAGGTTTACCTGAAGTAACAAGACAAACATCACCTGAAACTTTCAGAACTGAAGGTTCAATTCCTTCAACGGTTTGAAAGCCTTTGCAATTCAATTTCACATTCTGTTGAACACATGCACACCAATTTGTGATAGTCACACTCCATTCTGGCTTTCCACCTACTGTTCGTCCTGTTTTAGATTGGGTGACATGGATATCTTTCAACGAGCATTGTCCATAAGCTAAAATCATCAAACACAAACACAACGTGTCAATAATATTTTATAAATAATAATTTTATCTCTTTCATTGAGAAAAAAAACCTACCTTGAGACACAAAGACAAGTAAGAGTGCAGCAATCAAAATCTTCACCATTTTTTATAACAGAAATGATAACTTTAATTCTTCAATTGGTTATCCCAAAAGTAACATAGAACACCATGATATTTATAGGCATATTTGAATTAATCCCATTAATATTAATAAATAATATTTAATTTGAAATCACACACTGTAAAATAATTAAACTAAAATTTAATAATCATAAGTTAGAAAAATAATCCAAATTAGGAAAAAATGTATATTTTTAATTATATACATAATTATGTCATATACATTAGGAGAAAACAATCATATAAAACTAATACCTCATATCTTGATAAGATTATTCTAATAATACTGCAATTAATTAATTTTAAAATCTCACAAAGGTAATTAATTTCCTTTTCAAAAACACCTTTCTAACAATTAATTTAAAATCAAATTATTTTTAATACCTAATTTTGTTTCCTTGTATAAGCTACACTCTTTTAAGTAATTCATAAATATTAAAAAAATAGTTATTATTTCTAAATTTGATAATAATTGTATTTTCTAAAATAGTATTTAAAATAAGTGGGACTAAACATAATTTTTTTTCCTGACCCAAATATTTTTATTAAATTAGTTATTGTACAACGATGGAAAATGTTTATGGAATTATGATTCTTTCTCAATTATTATTATGATGAGAGAGAATTTATTTACTGAATAATTTATTATTAAATTAATTAAATATGTTCAATTTTAATTAAAAACAATTAACATATAAGATAATGTTTTTGAAAATTTAATTTACAAAAAATATTACCTCTCTAAGATATTTGTCTTCTCTTTCTTTCTATATTTAAGAAATAGTTGCTCGTTTTTTCCATGAGTTTATTTTAGAAATTTTGGTAGAAAGTAGAATAAGTTTAAGATTAATTAAATGTTATTGTTTTTAGCAAGATTCTCTTTGTCCATTTTTTAGTTGGTTTTAAGAGAAATGTCGTAGGTTTATGGTTTAGAGCTTTACAGATTATGTTTATTGGAAAAAAATGAATATTTGTTAACATGATTCTATGTTTAGATTATTTTTTAGAGTATTTTATGGATATATTTAGCTTTATTGCGAGAGTAGTAAAAGTGAGAAGTTAACCTTAATTAGGTACGTTATAAAAGGAAAAGAAACTAGTTATATTTTGGGGGTTTTGACTTTGTCACAATGTTGATTTTTACGTAGAGAATGTGTTTTATTTGAGAATATTTAAAGTATTAAGTTTTTTTTTATATATATAAATAGTATATTTGATGATGATTTATTTAGATTTTGTCTTTTAGTAAAATTTTACCAGATGTACTTCTTAATTCAGTTTTACCAATTTTCTATCATATCATCAACTATTCCGTATCTTTTAGAATACTCAAAAAATACAAAAAGAAACTACTTTACAAAAATTATTATTTATATTAAATTTTTTCAAAAATCAATGAAATAATACCATTAACATTCTGAATGTAAATGTTTGTGTGGTTAAAAAGAGTAAATAATATTTTGTCCTATCGATATTTATCTTAAGTCTCATATGTAGCTATCGATGCTGTAAGTAGCTGCTGCATAAAGCCTATAACCTAAATGTATTAAGAGATTACTACCTATATTAATTAATCATTACATATACTAATTTTCAATTTGAGAAAAATATGATGCGTATCAGACCAATAATAAAGATGAGGAAGCACGTGATTGCATGAGTAAATCATTGTTCCCTCCCTCCAATTATATTACTAATATGCAGCTACAACCTATTCATCTACCATAGGTATCCAATGCTCAATAGTAAAATTAAGTATAATCAAATTTCACCAATATTCACAGAGCTAGTAGATCTGGAATAATACAAAGAAAACCATTTTCAACGTTGATAAAAATAACCAACTCTTCCTCCCCAAAACCTTGTATTTTTACAGCAGTGGATTTTCACTTGGTTAAACTGTGAAATTTGTCAAACTTATACTATAAAAATAAGTGATCGAGAATTAAGAATGTCATGAAGTTAGGCAAACAACAAGTTGCATGGTCTTTGATGCTGTTAAGGATATGGTTGGGTTGACACTGAAAAGTCTTTGTTATCTATGTAGCTATCAGCAACATTGTAGTGGGGCATTATTTATGTGGCTACTGTGATGCAACCAGTTGGGGGCGACAATGAAACATGCATTGGCCTATGGATAGTATATCTAAGAATTTGGATTAAAAGTAGTAGTTGGGGGAGAAAAGCTGTATCTTTCGGAGTTCTGTGCAACTTTTTTGAAAGTGACTTTCAGATTGTGTGGTTATCATAAAACAACAAATTGCCAAGTTGGCAAACTCATCGGTTTGTGTTGTAGCATCATGCAACAGTGTGCATTTAAGCAATTCAATTCAACCCTGTAATTTGTTTATTATCTTAAACATCGCTGTCCATTATGCTTCCATGTTCCTTTTGGCCATGGAAAACATGTACTAATATACTCACCACCACATGCATTGTGCTTTCCAGGGAAACTTTTATTTTTGCTCACATTCAAATTATGCATTCACAATTCTATTCAAAATATTACTAGACATTAAATTTAAACACCTTATCTTAGTGAACATTCAAAACCTTGTTAGTCATGTTACTAGACTTATGTTTTATCAAGTGAAAATAAAAAATATACTCTACTTGAAAGACATGGGTTTGGATTTACTGTGCTCGATATCGGTCTTGTCCAACTCGACTCAATATCGATTTGAGTTGACTCGGTTCGATAGAAACGTGGGCAGACTCAACTTGATATGGGTCTGAATCGACTTGACTTGTCATGAACCTAGACCGAATTGGCTCGACATGAGTTTGAATTGACTTGGCATGACATGGATTTGGTGTCAACTCGACTTAGGTTATGGCCCACTCAGCTTGATTTGGGCCAGGATTTACTTGACTCGACTTTGGCCTGAACCAACTTGGCTCGACTTTGGCCCGAACCTAATTGGTTTGACTTTGGTCTGGACTAACTCGACTCGACATGGATTCAGACTGACTTTGCTTGACTTGGGCCCAGATTGACTCGACTCAACCTAGGTCGAGGTCAAATCAAAATCCAACTCAAAATTCATTTTAGATAATCCAAAAATGTATCCAATCTATACACTACAAGAAAATCATGAAATAGAAACCAATTTTTAGAGACCAAAATAATTAGTTGCAATAGTAACTAAATTAGAGACCATTTTAGAAACTAAAAAAAAATTAGTTTCTAAATTAGTTTATATTATTGTTAAATAGTTTCTAAATTAATATCTAATTAGCAACCAAGGTTTTAACTACCAATTATTTAGTTTCTAAATTTGGTCTCTAAAACCTTAGTTGCTAATTAGATACCAATTTATAAACTATTTAACAATAAGATAAACTAATTTAGAAACCAATTTTTTTTTTAGTTTCTAAAATGGTCTCTAATTTAGTTACTATTGCAACTAATTATTTTGGTCTCTAAAAATTAGTTTCTATTTCATGATTTTCTTGTAGTGATATGTAATCTATATCAAATTAAATGGATTGGACTTAAAATCCAAAAATATAGATTTGAATTTGAGATAAATTTATTTAAATGGATTAAAAGTAATATGAATTTAGATAATTATAGATTGGATTTGACAATTTGAATTTTTTTTTTCTGTTCTTTAACTAAAAGTGTGGGAAAATAGGAGAAAAGAAGAAAATTTGAGAATGTATAACAGAAGTGGTCTAATGTGACAGTAGATGCAGCTGGTGGATAAGTTAAAGCGAGAGAAGGTCATGTTCCAATAATTGTGAAGAAAGAAAGTGATGTAGAATGGGAAGGACACATTCTCCAAGTTGTATATATATACTATTAACACCCTCAGATCTTACTCCGGATTCCCAGACCAACAACTCTTGGATCACTGCTCATGATGCTTTTCTTTTCTTTTTTTCTTTTTTTCTTTTCTTTTCGCCTTTTTTTTAATACCAAAGATGGTACTTTTTTGTCCTCTCCATATTTCAACAAGCCTTTATTTAGAAGGATGGGCCTTTTATGGGCCCATAGTGAGAGGCCAGTTTGCTAAACGTACAGGGAACATACAACCACTGCTTGCCAACCCTTGGTACTGTCGTTTTAAATGCCATATATCCATACAACACTACGTATCAGATAACCGATCCCACCTTTGTTTAGTACTGAGAGAACAAATAAAGGGAGAAAAAGAAAACAGAAGGTCAAAAATCAACTAAAAGGGATGCTGTTTGGTTGAAGAAAAATAAAATGAAACTAAAGTGATAAGGTTTGCATTGAAAGAAAAAAATATATAATTTTTTATGCTGAAAATCTATGTTACCCTTCTTGTTTATTTATTAAATTGTGTTACAACTAAATAAATAATGAGAATATCATCCTAAAAGTTCAGTATAGAATGCCAAAATTTTAACATTTTCAAAGAATTATTTTTAAAATGGGTTAAAATTTTAATATTTAAAAAATTAATTTTCAAACAAATGTGTTAAAATGTTTCAATTTTGTTAAAATGAATTTCTGGCAGTGTTTAAATTTTAGCGTTCTACTCCCAAATATACTTTTAAAAAAATATATAAAAAGTAAATTAATAAAATTAGATTGTGTCAATAACAATTACCTTAATTTAATTGAGCTTAAACCCACAAGGCCCATTTTCAAAATTAACTTTTAAAAGTAGTTCATGAAAGGAAATTCTTTTAGGACCCACATAATTCTTTTCTGCACCACATAACATAACTATGAAAATCCTCACCTTTTTCTAGTGGTTTATGAAAAAATGATTTTTGAATTGTGTGACCTGGAAGTCCATTTTTAAATAAAGAAAACTTTTAATACAAAATTTGGAAGTATTCTTTTAGTTTTAGATTCTGCAAAAAAAAAAATTGACATCCGATTGTATAATTTAAAAGTCATTGTTTTATGTTTTTTTTTAAATTATACAATTCAAAAAAATATTTTTTTATTAAAAAATAACTTTAAAATTGTATAATTTGATAAGAGAGTATTTTATACTACATAACCCAAAACTCTCTTTTTTCTAATTTATTTATAACACAACATAGACAAGGTGATGACGATGGCAAGAGAACGTTGAACATAAGGGGACAACAATAAGGAAGCATCAGCTGTGACAGCGAGGGAGCAATTTTGTCTTTTAACAGTTTCATGGGGTACACATAGAAATTATGGAATGCCGAAAGAAAGGCCTTTAGTCAAGTGGGATCAGATATAGACATCCATTCCTAGCCCAATCCTTACGAGAGAGAGAACCTAGAAACAATATTTTCTTTGAACATGTTTATTTTTTATACAATGTTAGTATGGTATTATAAAAATAAATGAATTTATCGCGTAATCGATGATAACTTGGAATTTAAAAAGAAAAAGACGAGAAATATTAATGACGGACATATTCTTGTAATGGAAATTGTAGAAGGATTAAGAAAGGGCAATTCTATCTTTAAAAAAATAAACGATAATATCATAATTTGACTAATTAATTGCCATATTCTCTTAATCCCAACTAATATTTCACTGTTTTCCTGAAGAAAATAGATTTAATTCAGACTTTTAGGAAATGCTTTTTCAATGAAAAAAAAACAAAGGAGTTGTTTTGGATGTCACAAAAGCATTCCTCTCTTTATCTTTTGTCTTACATGGACATTGTTTTGATTGTTATGCTTTAAGAAAGCCTTTCTTTACCTAATTCTAACTTCACTTTTCCTTTTTGTTTTTTGTTTTCCTAAAAATAACACTAATCTAAGAAACTGGGAAAAGAACAGCTTCTCCTCTCACAACACAACACAACAAGAATTTGAGTAAGTTAAATTGAGACGAACAATTTAAACTTATTAACATCCATTTGAATCGAAGAGACCGGTAGAAGTAACAATGTAGATGATTTCTCGTATCACAGAACAAGATAAGATGCAATTATATTTAAGGAGACTTAAATAGAGAACCAAAAGTTTGATATGGAGCAAAGGGAAGTGGTACGATGAGATTGCTTGAATGGATCATTCTGGAATCGTGAGGAGGAGAGGGCGCCAGTATTTCCTTTTCAACAACGACCTGCAACGAAAACCGGTCCAAGGCGAGTTGCTTGAACCGGGTTCGTTACTCCAAGAATGCGGAACCGCAACGGAAGCCAACATCGGAGTTTTTTCGTGATCGTGCAGGTGCTCCTCTCGTGGCGGCGAGGACACAAAGAGGGCCTTCAGTGAGTGTCTCCGCATGGGATCCTTCTCAACGGCTTGCCGAGGTGACCGGTTCAGGCTGAGAAGAGTTCGCAGGGATGTTTTGGGCCGCCGGAACTGAACCAACGGGCTCGTCCTTGGGCTTTGGGTCGGGCTTTGCCTCACTCCACAGGGCGTTGCGAAGAGTTTGAACTTCTGCAATGCAGCCATGTATTGAGTTATTTGTGGACGCTTCCTCCACTCTGTTCTCTGCTCTATTAAAAGAGTGTTAAAGTGAATTTGAATTTGAATATTGATAATTGTGAGGGGACAAAGGCGATTGATTGGTCTTAACAAGCATGGGATCTATTTTGGGAATGGTTGCGTCTTTTCTTCCATACACATTCATTACTTCTCTTTAATTCTTCCTTTGATACTTTGGACTAAAGAGCACTATGACTGATGCCAAGACCATGGAAATGGAATCACCACGTAGGCCCAACCATTTTCCCATCTCGCTTTTTTGGTTTTCAATAAAATCAATTTTTTAAGAACAAATGTATTTATCCTCCACAAAAACAAAGAACAAAATGTACTAGTACAACGTTATCCATGCGTTATGTTACATTGATTTGACTGATAAATAACGAATTATGTGACGTAGCAGCTCACAGAAATTTTCTTCTCCCTTCCATTTTTCTTTTTGGGCTCCCTTACCTTTTTTTCCACAGTCCTTGTCTCTTTGAAAATCTGAACCAATCATTAGTGTAATGGAATTAGGAGCATCGAGAGTACAAAAAAGGTTCGGCTATATATTCTTAATTTTTACCAAAACGTGAAAAACTGTTGTTATTATTAGACAAAAAGTGGTTAACCACTGACATTGGGCGTGGTGGATTCACTTTCCCATTTCTCAGAGAAGGACTTTTGCGAAGATAGCTTATTATTCATTAAAATTCCAATTTGACTCGAATTCCGTGACGCCGATGGTGGTGGTTGCACTTCTTCTTGGGATGTAGAAGGAATAACATTACCACCATCATCTCCTTTCTCTAGATTCTCATACTCATAATTCCCACTTTGGATTTTCTTGAGGGCTTCCAGAACTTGGTCCATAGAAGGCCTTAATTCATTGTCTCCTTGCACACACCGAAAGGCCAATTCTGCCACTGAAGTCACCATCCTTTTAACCACTTGGTCTGACTCAAACCCAAAGGAGGGGTCTACAAGCTCACCAAGCTTTCCTTTTTGAATCTTTTTCATGCAAAGATTTGCTAAGTTAACTTCATCCCTTTCCCTGGCTGCATCAACTGCTGGCATGGATGATATTAGCTCCATCAGCACAACCCCAAAGCTGTACACATCACTCTTATCAGTGAGCCTATAGCATTGAAAATATTCAGGATCAAGATACCCCGGAGACCCTTGTGGAGCTGTGGAAACGTGGCTTACATCATTGGGGAGCAATCTTGAAAGCCCAAAATCTGCTACCTTAACGGAAAAATTAATGTCAAGCAGAACGTTATTGGTTTTCACATCACGGTGAATGATGTTAGAAGCATGGAGATAGGACAATGCAGTAGCAGTGTCTACGGCAATTTGCATTCGAATAGGCCATGTCAGCAAACCAACTCTTGCTAATTCACCATGGAGATGGCTGGCAACTGTGCCATTTGGAATGTATTCATACACAAGCAATAGCTCGTGGTCATGACGTGAAGTGCAGCCATAAAGGGACACAAGATTTCTGTGGCGCAAGCGAGTAAGGATCTCAATTTCATTCATAAACTGTTCCACTCTCTTGTAGTTGTGCTCAAATAAATGTTTGATTGCAACTTCCCTTCCATCTCTCAGAGTCCCTGGTTTTTCAGAGATAAATGCTTAAGCGAATTAATAAGACCGAAAAGTGATTGTATCTGTGCAATGCAAATGAGGTATGTAGTGTGTTATATGCTGACCGTAGTAAACAATGCCAAAGCCTCCATCTCCGAGCTTTCTAGTGGGGTCAAAATTGTTGGTTGCATCTTGAAGTTCCTTATAAGAGAAGACGGGTACCCCAAAGAAGATCCTGTCACTCTCCGTGTCTGGATTTTGGAAGGAATCAGCACGAGTGTTTCTCGATTCAACATACTTCTTTTTGCAGTAGCGTAGCGTGAGGAACAACGCAAATATGACCCATGGTCCCAAACCGATTCCTTCAAAGATTGCCACTTTTATTTAGTTTCATAATTAACAGAGACTAAAATTCAACGCCAGTTAATGAATGAACCAAAGAGGAGAAGGGAGATAAAAAATTACTTCATGATTTAAAAGGATTCATGATGACTAATGTATATATATTAATTTCTTTATTAAATCTGCATACAAGATATGACAGGTGTACCAATAATATATTTAAAAAAAAAATACTTTTAACTATTTAATTTAGGCTCAATTCCCTGCACCATTTACATCTTTATTTTCCTATCTAGCACCTTTTTGTTTTTATTTCCCTATCTAGCACCCTTTTGTTTTTATTTTCATATCTAGCACTCTTTTATTTTTTATTTCCCTATCTAGCACCATTTTAAAATAAATAAATAAATAATAAATTATTATTTTTTTAATAATTTTAATTTTTGAATGCATTAAAAAATAAATATTTTTAATGTTTAAAATAATTAGAAATATAATTAATGAATAAATAAATGAATTTTTACAAAATAAAAATAAAAAAGTAATAAATTAAAAATGTTTAGTTTAAAATTTTTTTTTTAAATGAAGAAAATAAAAAATTAAACTATACAACAACATAAAAGTTGAATCTATAAACATAAATTAGTATTTATTTTTATTATTATTAATGATATAATCATGTTAATTTCAAGTAAAAAATACAGGACATAATTATTAAAAAACCAAAGTCAATTAGTATTAATGAATAGTGAACACATAAATAATATTGAAGTATCTACCCTAAATGCAAAATTCTAAAAAAAAGCTAATGCAAATGCTACACTTAATACTACACTGAATGCATTAAAAAATAAATATTTTTAATGTTTAAAATAATTAGAAATATAATTAATGAATAAATAAATGAGTTTTTACAAAATAAAAACAAAAAAGTAATAAATTAAAAATGTTTAGTTTAAAATTATTTTTTTTAAAATGAAGAAAATAAAAAATTAAACTCTACAACAACATAAAAGTTGAATCTATAAACATACATTAGTATTTATTTTTATTATTATTGATGATGTAATCATGTTAATTTCAAGTAAAAAATACAGGACATATTTATAAAAAAAACCAAAGTCAATTAGTATTAATTAATAGTGGACACATAAATAATATTGAAGTGTTTACCTAAATGCAAAATTCTAAAAAAAACTAATACAAATGTTACACTTAATGCTTAAAAATGAGAAGAAAAAAATGCAAAAATAAATAAGTCTAGAAAATAAAAACAACAACAATAAAATAAAAACAAAAACCATAAATAAATAAATAAAGATTGCAGAAAAAATAATAATAACTAAAAACATAAAAGGTATAAAATAAAGGAAAAACAAAATAAGATAAAGATAAAAGATATAAAAAAAATCAAATAAATCAAAACAAAATAAATATAATAGATATAAGACAATACTAAATAAGTATATGTTGATCATAAAAAGGAAAATAAATGAGAGATGATCATTAATTTAATATGTTTCTAGTTATTATTATTTTTTCTGCCATTCTTTATTTATTTCTATTTATGTTTTTATTCATTAATTATATTTCTAACTATTTTAAATACTAAAAATATTTTTTTTAATGCATTCAAAATTAAAATTATAAAAAAAATTACTGGATTGTGCAATTCTCGTCATTAATTATGTTTCATTTTGCACAAACTATTTAATGTACCACTGAAGAAAATATCAAATGAATGATCATCTTTTATTTATTTTCTTTTTTATGATCAACATATACTTATTTAATATCGCCTTATATTTCTTATCTTTATCTTGTTTGAATTTTTTTTATATCTTTTATCTTTATCTTATTTTGTTTTGCCTTTATTTTATATCTTTTATGTTTTTAGTTGTTTTTTTTTCTGTCATTCTTTATTTATATCTATTTTTTGTTTTTATTTTATTGTTGCTGTTTTTATTTACTATACTTATTTTTTTATCTCATTTTTAAGCATTAAGTGTAACATTTGTATTAGTTTTTTTTAGAATTTTGCATTTAGGTAAACACTTCAATATTATTTATGTGTCCACTATTAATTAATACTAATTGACTTTGTTTTTTTTTTATAAATATGTCCTGTATTTTTTTACTTGAAATTAATATGATTACATCAACAATAATAATAAAAATAAATACTAATTTATGTTTATAGATTCAACTTTTATGTTGTTGTAGAGTTTAATTTTTTATTTTCTTCATTTTTAAAAAAAATAATTTTAAACTAAACATTTTTAATTTATTACTTTTTTTTTGTAAAAACTCATTTATTTATTCATTAATTATATTTCTAATTATTTTAAACATTAAAAATATTTATTTTTTAATGCATTCAAAATTAAAATTATTAAAAAAATAATAATTTATTATTTATTTATTTATTTTTAAAATAGTGCTAGATAGGGAAATAAAAAATAAAAGAGTGCTAGATAGGGAAATAAAAACAAAATGGTGCTAGATAGGGAAATAAAGATGTAAATGGTGCTAGATAGGGAATTGAGCCATTTAATTTAAGGTATTTAAGGTATTTAAGGTATTGATTAATTTTTTTCTAAATAATTTAAAGAAACTTACTGATGATGAAATCAAAATGACTTCCCTGTAGATGTTATGTTAAATTTGTGTCGATTTGTTTTTGAATGACTGAAAAAACATGTTTTATTGTAAATTTGGGAGTGAAGACTAAAATTTGGAAGCGGGAATGTGAAGATGTGTAAGTTACCTAGCATCAAAGGAAGCTTCCAAGTCAAAACTCTACTTTTCCTGCATAATTTAAAAGCAGCAGTTGTTCAGTTTAGATGATAAAGAAGTGAAGTGAGCCTGGTTAAATGTGGATGTCTGGATGGTAAAACAAATTTCTATGGTTTAAATATAGAAGTAATCAAGTAGAAATTAATTACCTAAATTTAAACTGTTGTGTTGATGTGGAAAAACATGCAGAGTTAAATTGGTTTTTAGCAGTTGGGAAATAAAAAAGTGTGAGCACAGTAGAAATCTGGTTATATATGTAAACATTAACTTAGAAGTTTTGTTGAGATATTAGTATTACCTCACCACGCAATGTAACTTCCCGTTCCTGTCTGGTCGGCAATTGTCCTTTCCTCCAGGACACTGCTGACAGGCATTTGAAAACTGGAACTGATAGGTGATTTGAGAAGTTAAAAATCCAAATGGGTCTTTGAAGAACTCAGAATCTTTTCTGACGGAAAGTTCAACCTTTGAACATGAGGAGTTTAAAGAGCCTAGGTGGTCGTGGGCAGAGGAGGAAGGGGCAAAGTAAAAATCAAAGGAAGGACATGCAGTGTAGTTGATGAAATCATTTGAATGGCTGAGGTCTTTAAGGCGGCTGCAATTGAAGGCGGTTATGTTGTTTTTCAGATAAAAAACACCGAAAGGGGAGGAGGGAGGGACGCTGATATTATAGCTCAAGGCATCACAACTTGAATTTCTTAGAAGCTTGTCGAAATCATCATCTATAATGGAAATTTCAGAGCCCCTCCAACCACCAATATTTGTAACTTGTAAAATTTTTCCACCACTTCTCAACTGCACATGCTTTGGTGCTGTTTGGTTACTATTATTACAGCCATGGATTGCCAAAACGCCACAATTCTGGTGTTCAGAGGTGGTGAAGGGAAAGGAAATTGTCCCCAAACTTCCACAATCAAATGAGTCTGGACAACCAGAACTGTGCCCATTTGCTTCTGTCAGTTGCCAAAACAAAAGGATTACATAAACAAGGTACATTTTCATATGATAGAATAGAAGCACTACAACCATGGAATGCCTATATATATCTCCACTATTGTGTCTCTCACTATTTGTTCTTCACTTCTTCGCCCTGCATAAACCAACTCATACGCCAGTTGACTGCGAATATCAATGTCAATATATATGAATAACGTGATACTAAACAAGCACCAAGAATTGAGGTAATTTGGTTCTGACTTTTAATCTCCGTGTTAGCGTCTCAGTATGTGGATTTAATAATAAAGTATGTAAAATCTAAAAACCATACCATAAAAATGTGATAAATTCTTATAACTAATTACATCAATACTCACGAATTGAGTTGCTGATAGATACACTCTTGACCAGGTTGAAGTGTTTAACACTTTGTTTTCTTGGAACTTGACTTTGCAAAGATCGCTTTCTGACACTATACACGCCACGGTGTTAAACTCTGAATCAAACTTTCGCGTAACTAGTTGGTACAGATGCACTAAATGCATTGAGTCGTAGATCTGTCATCACTTAGGTCAAACAAAACAAACACTCAAGATTTTTGAAACTGATAAAATGATAAAAACTACTCAAAAGTAATACATGTTTATTTAATAAATACACTTGAATAAATAATCCAATTTTTTCACTTTTATTTTCGAATAAATAATTTTCGTTTCCTTAACCGAAATCTTCAACACGTCAAAAACTTATTGTCGGTATTTGTCAAAGAATAAAACCGTTGGGTCAGCATTTTCGGCTTCGCTGAAATTTAAGTTTGAAAAACTTACGTCAAAAATCAACCACGGAAGAACCAAAAGAAAAAGTTATTCATATAACAAAGCTGTCAGAGACTAAAATGCAAGTGGTCGGTTGACTTTTAAATATGATTTATTTAGATTATGATTTCAATTATTACAAAGAAAAAAATTTATCAAAGTTAAAAGTCTGTAAGTCAAAATAAAATAAAGGTAGCTTTAATGTTTCATCTTTACTTAGAGTTCGACCTTACGATTATAATTAGACTTAAATACGTTCTAGTACACTTGAGATTATGTTTCATATGATTCCTAACTTCCTCCTTTGCTTTCTTTATGTATTTTTTTGTAATTCCTCCGAGTACTCTGTTTTTTATCATAATATTTTTCTTTTATTTCGATATTCACCACAACAAGTCATTAAAATGAATAATAGAAGAATATATATATATATATAGAAATAATTAATTAATTTTGGTACATTATATTCAATCCCATTACAATGGAAGATTGGTCACTCATCATGATATTGAATGAAAGCAATTCCCATTTACAAACAAAAGCACATAAATAAAAGAATAAAATTTGAGATTATGCTCTAACTTCCTGATTTATTATTAAAAAAGTATTAAATAAAAACTAATTTAAAAATTAATAATTAATAATTATATTAATTAAATTAAATATTAATTTTAAAAAAAATTATTAGTATCTAAATTAATTTTTATTATTGATAATTAATATTTAATTAAATACCAATGTTTTAACTACTAATTATTTATATTTTAAAATTAGTAGTTAAAATTTCAGAACTAGATATCAATTTAAAAATTATTTATCAATAATATAAACTAATTTAAATATTAATAATTTTTTAAAAAAATTAAAATAATATTTAATTTAATCAATATAATAATTAATTATTTTTATCTTTAAAACTAATTTTTGTTTAATGATATTTTCTCTTGTTTCTCTTTACTTTTAGTGTAATATTTTCCTTTTATATATTTAGATTCGGCTCAACAAGTCATCAAAGTGCTGAAACCACTAATTCTTTATTTTCTATATTTGTAAATCTTAGTTGCATGAAGTTTTTTCTTATCATGATTTTTTCTAGCTTTTGAAATTACATATTTAAATATTCAAACAATAATTTTATTTATAACCTTTCCCAAAATTCCTCTTAAAATTAATTTTTTTTTAGTGTGATAAGTAAACTTTTTTAATGTTGGAGCCTAAAAAGTATGAGCATTTTAATAAAATCATCTGTTTCCAAACAATAAAGAAAGTGGCTTAGGCAAGGCTTTCCCGGTGAAGATAGTTTAACTGACAGTGGCTTCTTATCGGAAAAATAAAATTCATTGATTGAGTCTGCGAGATCCCAGCACCAGCATTTCCCTTTTTCCTACATCTTCACACTCACCGATCCCAGTTTGAATTTTCTGCAGTGCTTCCAATACTTCATCCATGGAAGGTCTTAATTGCCTGTCTCCTTGCACGCACAGGAAGGCCAATTCCGCCACTGAACTCACCATCCTTTTCACTTCTTCGTCCGACTCAAAACCAAGCGATTGGCACACCAGCTCACTGAGTTTCCCATTTTGAATCTTCTTTATGGCAACACTCGCCAAGTTTATCTCATCATTTTTCCGGCCGGGATCAACCGCAGGCAACGACGATATCAGCTCAACAACCACAACCCCAAAGCTAAACACATCACTCTTGTCCGTCAGCTGGTAGTTCTGGAAATACCCAGGGTCAAGGTACCCCGGAGTCCCCTGCGGAGCGGTTGACACGTGGCTTGCATCGCTCGGAAGCAACCTCGAAAGACCAAAATCGGCCACCTTAACCATAAAATTTGTGTCGAGTAGAATGTTGCTGCTTTTCACGTCACGGTGAATGATGTCGGAAGCGTGGAGATAAGCCAACGCAGTGGCGGTCTCCACCGCAATTTGCATCCGAATCGGCCACGTCAGCAACTTGTCCCTTCCGTTGAGATGGTAAGCAAGAGTGCCGTTTGGGACGTATTCGTACACTAGCAGTAACTCACGGCTGTGACGCGAAGTGCAACCGTAGAGGGAGACGAGGTTCCTGTGTCGCAACTGAGTGAGTATCTCAATTTCGTTCAGAAATTGTTGCACTCTCCTGTAGTTGTGCTCGAACAAGAATTTCACTGCAACTTCCCTTCCATCTTCGAGTTTACCTGCATTTTAATTTTTACGTTTTAATTTAACAGGTGAATCAAGTTTTATATATTAATTTTTATACGGTACCCACCATAGTAAACGCTTCCAAATCCTCCCTCCCCTAGCTTTCTGGTGCGGTCAAAATTGTTAGTTGATTCTTGAAGCTCCTTATAAGAGAAGACGGGCACTCCAAAGAAGATCCTATCTGTCATCATGTCGGGATTCTCGTGAGGATCAGAACCAGTGTTTCTTGATCGGATTCGGAATAGTGCACCACCGTATTTCCATTTGCAGCGCCGTAATGTGAGGATCAACACCAATGTTACTGCAGTGCATAGTCCAGCACCTATACCTGCAAAATTGTTCCGTATTTCCAATTATTAAGTTTACATGCATAATTGGAAGCTAATTCCTTCAAATATAATACATTGTTTTTCAGCAACAAAATTGGTGAACAAAGAGGATTAAATATAAAATTAAAAAAACAGTGACACTTTATGCCATGCAAGATGCAGCGTGGAATATTAGATCATGTACATCACCTAATATTAATCCTAGCTTCCAAGCTGGACTTTTGTTCTTCCTGCATAATCCGAGGGGATGAAAGCAGTTATTTTGAGAAACTATTTGACGCGAATTATGAGAAGCCTAAAAATGAACAACCTAATATAATTAGGGCATGTTAAAATAATTTGATGGTTGGGACAGATTTAATACCTTGGGGCGCAATGAAGTTTTCGTTGGTTGTCGAGGTGGCATTGGCTTCTGGCATGCAAACACCGGATGCACTCATCTGATGGATGGAACAGCAAGGGAATGTCAGCAGTTAAGAATGCAAACGGATTTGCAGAGATTGCATAGCCATTGGCGGGAAGCTGGAGCATTGAACAGGAAGCTAGAGAGTTGTGAGAGACATCATCAGAGTGTGGAGGCCCCATGAAGATGTCATAGTCACAGCTTGTATTTCTGAGGAATGTTTTGGGGGTCTTAACTTGGAGGGTGCGGTTACACTTGTAAAGGGTTATGTTGTTGTTGATAGTAAAGTAACCTAAGGGAGAGCTAGGAGGGAGTGAAATATTGTGGCTGAATGTCTCACAACTATCGGATTGCAGGAGATTCTTGAGATGATCTTCAATGAAGTAGACAATAGTACTAAACATTTGCATCTCAAAATTTCTAACCCTAATCCATCTTGGTCCAATCTTTAACTTCACACCTTGCCCTGAATTTGGATTCTGATCATCACAACCATGGATTGGCCATATGCCACAGTCTTGGCGTTGTACCGTGGTGAAAGGGTAACCAAACTTCCCATGGTTTCCACAGTCAAACCAGAATGGACAATCAGCCTTGTGCCCACTTCCATTCCCTACCCACACAAAGAACACCATAATGAACATGTAAACAGAAAACATCCTCAGATGATGATGATGATGATAAGAAAAATGTTGTGATTGAACCCAGAAAAGAAAAACCCAATAATTTATAATCCATTCCTCGCCGCAAGCGTGTCACACGATTCGCCAGTTGTTTCATGGTCCACTCTATCCGCGGTTGACTCGAAAAAGGAGTAGCCAAACCTCGAAAGTCACGTACCCAGTGACCTGTTGAAACAAAAACACATGTTCCATGGAATTTTTGAAAGATCCCTTACTTTCCTATTACTATTTTCATTTTTAGGCAACATGGTTATAAACTGCTACTACTTGCATATACTCCATTACCATTCGAGCTTGCATACTGTGCTTACAATTACAAAATTGTGACCCCAATTTGTAACCATGATAAACAACTAAAATTTGTAGGAAATAAATTTATGTATTTATAATAAATAAATTAAATTTTAAATAACAGTCAAAAAAATTATACTAAATAAGTATTTTTCATATATAAATATATCATAATTAAATTTTTAATAAATAATTTTAAATATATATATATATATATTAGATTGGTAATAAATAATTTTTATTTTATATAAAGTTAATTTTTAACAAGAGGGTATGAAAAAATAGGTGTAAAATAAAATTTTAATATCAAAAACTATAAAAAAATATAGAAATAAAGTCATAAAGCTGACCATATGAATTTTGTTTTTGTTTTTTTGTATCTGTATACTCTGAATCAGAAAGTGAATAGTACAAATTGCTTTAAAATAGTATAAATCGTGGTTTGTTATTGAGCTGCATGGTTTTTGTAACATGGGTTGCACACCAAATTGTGTCGGTCATGCACGACCCAGTTTTATATAGAACCGCAGTAACATAATTTTCTTTCATAAAATGTTGGTAAAAAGAAAGGGAATAAGTTTGTCTTAAACCCCACTCTGACTCAATGTCTGGGTTTCAATTTCTTTTATGCTTTTTCGCTCACTATTTGTTCATATTCTCATGATTTCAGCACTTTCAATTGCAGTCATGTTATAGAACCACAAACATACCACACTTCAAAGAAGATAAATGCATCCCTTAACTATTGATCACTGAAATTAGGACTTGTAGAGTGACTCTTCCATTTATCTGTCACAGCCTTTGGCGAAGGTGGCAACTTCATATTCATCAACAATTTCACTTCATCGTGATCTGCTGAAGATGGTGATGATGGCTCTTCATCCTTCCGACTTTCTATTATTTTCAGCGCCTCCAACACTTCATCCATGGAGGGTCTCAATTCTTTGTTCTGTTGCAAGCATCGAAAAGCCAGTTCTGCTACTGCAGTGATTTGTGTTTTAACATCACCATTTGACTCAAAACCAAGGGAAGGATCCACCAGCTCAGCAATTGCATTTTTATGAATCTTCCTTATGGCTAGATCTGCCAAGTTTATTTCATCCTTATTCCGGTTCAGATCAATTGCTGGCATGGATGATATTAGCTCAATAAGCACAACCCCAAAACTATACACATCACTCTTGTTGGTAAGCTGGTAGCAACGGTGGTATTCAGGATCAACATAGCCAGGGGTGCCTTGTGGAGCAGTGGAAACATGGGTGACATCAAGTGGGAACAGTCTCGACAATCCAAAATCTGCTACTTTAACACAATAAGTGCTGTCAAGCAGAATGTTGCTGGTTTTGACATCACGGTGAATGATGTCAGAGGCATGGAGATAGGCCAATGCAGTAGCAGTCTCAATGGCCACTTTCATTCGGATAAGCCATGGCAAATAGCCATGATTCCCTGGTTCATGATGCTGGAGGTGACTGGCCACAGTTCCATTCGAAATGTATTCATAAACAAGCAGTAGTTCACGGCTGTCACGTGAAGTGCAGCCATAGAGAGACACTAAGTTTTTGTTGCGCAAGCGTGTGAGGATCTTGATTTCATTCATGAACTGTTCTACTCTCCTATAGTTGTGCTCATACAGCCGCTTCACAGCAACTTCACGTCCATCTCGGAGTTTTCCTAGTTGTCAAAATAGAGATGAAAGCAAGTGTTATTTGAGTACAGAGAAAGCGAAGACTCATTGATTTATCTTTTTCCACAGAAAGGTGGAGTTTGTTTGGCACATACCATAGTACACAATCCCAAAACCTCCTTCTCCTAGTTCTCTTGAAGGATCAAAACTTTTTGTTGCTATTACAAGATCCTTATAGGTGAAGACAGGAACCCCAAAGTAGATACTCGCACTTTCTGGGTTTGGATTTGAAAAGAAATCAAACACACATCTTGGTTTGCGGAGCCATATAATTAGTAGCACAATAATAACAATGCCCGAGATTCCAATACCTAGAAAGAAACCAACAAAAAGGAGAACTCCTATGAGTTCAAGATTATCTTGAAGAACGTGTAAATGTGAAATTTGAAACTGTTTGACTAATTGCTAGTGTATGACTCTGTCCTCGAGAATTGACATGGAAAGTTAAAATGAGAAACGAAAAAGGATACATAAGAAAGGAAGGAATGTTACCTACTCCAAACTTCCATGCCAAATTCCCACGCTCTGCAGGAGAAATTAAAGGGACCAATTAATTTAGAACAAACGATCAAGTTAAAATAATGTTGATCACCTATCCCATTCAAATTACAATTATATTTCTCAAAGTTTTTTCAGGATACACAAAATATTCCTATTTTTTTAATGGGTACAGAGCAGCTGCTCTCATGTAAACACATGTTGTAATATTTTAACAACAATTAAAGAGAATTAGTATGACATATTAAGGGTGTCAGCGTATAAATATAACGTGTTAAAACAATCAAGAATTTTTTATAGGTCTTTAGAAAAATGTATTGGACATAATCCAAAAAGAAGAGACAAATGTGATTTATTCAAGGGCTGGCTTAAAAAATAAATATGATTACTTTTATTTTAGAACTGATTAAAATTGAATAAATATAATCGTATTGATATACTGCATGAGTCGTTAGCTGAATATATAAATAAGATTAATTATGTCATGACTAAAATTTATAAAATGATTAATTTTAGCTATAAACAAATAATTATATTATGGGATTTTTTTTTGAAACTTTTAATAATTAATAATTATTTATAAATAGAAAAGATGTATTAAAAGATTTTAATGAGAATACCACTTTAATAAAAATAAATAAATCATTTCAAAATGGCATAATTTTAATAATAGAATGAAACAATATTAGAGTTAAAATCGGGTCAAGACACAATTTTAGTGTAATGATTTGACCGGTGTCGTTCAACACTAAAATTGTATCCCTTCAATCTCCTCCTGTAACCAAACTTGTGTTACCATAGCCACATGAGTTCATGAGTAAATTTAAAAAAAATTGCCCCAATAAAAAAATCTTTATAATTACCCAATTTTGATATAAAAAAAGCCTATATAAGTCAGAACACTTTGATTGTACTAGTTCTTAGCACCGTGTTATGTGCCTACTAAATATAGAACAGAGATGCGTCAAAATAAAAAACAAATCTCGAAGTAGATGTTTTCTGGTAATCCTTTATTGAAAATTCATTTGTTGTAACCTTTAGTTGAGGCTTGTGGCATTACCTGAACTTGAAAAATCCCCTCCTCCCCTGTTTTCTTTAACCAAAAAATAAAATTTGCATACCTCTGGTGCAATAGAATTCTCCATTAGTGTCAAGTAAACATTGTCCTTTTCCATGAAGACACCTTTCACATTCATGAGATAAGTGTACTTCAACAACGATATTACTAGTTAGAAATTGAAAGGGATCGTCGGAAGGACTTCCTTCAATAGGAAGCTGAATGGCTGAACATGGTGCTAAAGAGCTGGGCCGCTGGAAACCCGTAGAAGTCAGTGTATTTGGAAGACCATAGAAGATGCCGTACTCAGAAGAACAGTTTGAATAATTATGAAAATAGTTGGGAAGGGAGGGTTTGAGGGAGTGATTGCATCTGTAGATAGTGATATTATATTTGATGCCGAAAGAAGCTAAAGGAGAGGTGTGAGGAAGAGTAACATTCTTGCTGAAAGCTTTGCAACTCTTGTTTCGCAAATAACGGTCTTGTTCATCATCTGCGATGATTATGCTACGAGGTTCTACCTTTAGAACAGAGTACGAGGTTGATGTTGTCGAGGTGCCTAGTTGGAGAGTTTTGTTAGCGGAAGGATCATGTTGTTGACAGCCATGTATAGCCAATAAGCCGCAGTGTGGTTGCTGAGTGGTTGTGAAAGGAAACTGAATCTGGCCAAGAATTCCACAGTCAAAAGATGGTGGACACTTTTCGGTCTGATCAGCTGAAACAATCAGCAGAAGGTGAGAGAAATATAGTATTAGTGATTTCAAAACAAAACCCAGAAAATGTGTATGAAATATGAAATGAGAGAAAGGTTTTGGAACGGAAAACAATAAATGCATTGAATGCATCATAGAAGAGAAAACCCCTTGTTTACGGGAGATGACGGACACTTAAGAATTTAGATTAACACCGACAATAATATAAACCCCACAGTCAAAGAGTGCTGCACCTTTTTTCAAACTGTACACAAAAGCAAAAAAACATATTATCATTTTGAAGTATTTTATACGCCATTTGGCTTCGAAAATGAACCGAAAATGACGCTTTAGTTCATTTTCACTTTCAGTAATTTTAATTCAGTGTTAATAAAGGACAAGATAAATCAAGGATTTAGTATATAATGAGAGCGAGATCGATAACAAAATAGCTAAAATGTTCTCTATTCTAGCAACTCTTAATGCTTTAGTTTTTTAATTGTAGAGATAATATATTTATAGAATTTAGGATTGTTATTAAAAAGTTAATTTCAATTTCTCTACTTTTTTTTCAGAGAAATGAAATTTTAAAACGAAAGGAAGTCATTCTTGTAATAATTTGTTCAATAAAAAAAGTATTTGCTAGTGTTTACGTATGCTCTGGAGCGAAAAGACTCAGTGTATATACATTTGTTATGCCATTTTTTTCAACGAAACATTATGTCATGGTGAAAGGTATGTTAATATTATTATTTTCTTGCACTTATTCCTTATACAAATATTGCGGTAAAAGGTATTGAGAGATTAAAATTATTATATTAAAGATTTAGATTTACCATAGAATTTATATTGAATGTATGAAAACTCTATCCCTAATAATTTGGTTTTGATATCTTCCCTTACCCTTTTAAATCTTTTAGAAAA
Source organism: Phaseolus vulgaris (assembly GCF_051622355.1). NCBI lineage: Eukaryota > Viridiplantae > Streptophyta > Magnoliopsida > Fabales > Fabaceae > Phaseolus > Phaseolus vulgaris. The sequence continues at coordinate 2,809,893 of NC_143504.1, forward strand.
ATTATAAACATCTTATTTAATTTATTGTTCAAATTTTAAAATAATAATTAATCTCTTTACTTCAATCTAGATTTAAAGTTCTTAAGTGGTAATTAATAAACATATAGTTATTCAACTAGTGAAAATTTCATCTGGTTTTGACATATTTTAGTGGGTTTAAAAGTTAAGATAAAATTAACTTTTAATTTGTGAATATTTTTTCTTAATAAGATACTACAATTTTTTTATATATATAATCGATAGAAATATTATAAATGACACAGTTATTCATTCAAATAGTTCACACACGTACATATCGATATACATTGAAGAAAGTAATTTACACTTATTTTATCTTTGGTTTAAATTTTGAGCTAAATTATTTCAAATTAAGTATGCATTGTTAATCAATTTGTGTTGAATTAATTAAATATATATTATTTAAGTATTTTCCTCTTTAATATATTTATATCTCAGACGCGTTATATTTTCTAGTTATTTTTTGCATTCCAATTATTAACTATGGGTTTATTGGGAGTAAACTTTGGTTGAAATTGTTTTCAAGATACTTACACAAGCAATATTTATACTAATTGAAAACTTCCTCATGATTTAAAAAAGTAATTATAATGAGTACAAAATTAATTATGTTAAAGATAAATATGGATTAAATATGTTTGTCATTAATCTACTTTCACGCGAAATTGATTTTCATATCTAAATTTTAGATTTATTGGATACTTATATGAAGAAAACTACTGAAATTCTTACATGGTAAACAAATTTTCAATGGGAATTGGTACTGATAAATTCCAATAGTTTTTTTTTTAATACTGTAGCGTTATGAGTTGAACTCAATATTAAGAGATATGTAGGTTGATAGGAGATCGGTTGAATAAACTTGGCTTTTACCTCATTGGCTTATGCCTGAGACTAGGGGGTTATAGCGTCATGGACCGGGCCTGATATTGTGTATAAATAAAATAAATCGCCTACCGATAATATTTAAGGACATTAATGTCGTATCAGCGCAAATCAAGGGATCCCAAATAATCAGCCTTGAATAGGAGGAGACAACATTTATACGACATTAAGATCAAATACAAGGAAAGGAGGAGAGCACTGCCTTATATAAGGGAAATAAAACAACTCACAAGATACACACAAACACAAAAGGAGTACTTTCGACTCATATTTTACACTATATTCACTATATTTTTATGTTCTTACTGACTTGAGTGTTGGAGTATCTTCTGCAAGTGGAACCTCCTCATTTTCTTGGAGCTCATGAAGCTTGCAAGAAAATGATCAGTAACCATCTCGGAGTTTAACCGACACTAACTACATGTTCTAGTTGAGAAACATCCTTCTTGGCTAGAACAACTATAAATGTCCATGAGATCTAAAATTTGAATTAGAAACAAGATAACAACTATAAATGTCCATGAGATCTAAAATTTGAATTAGAAACAAGATAGAAACCGGTATGCACATATTCCAATAGTCATAAATATCTAAAATTTAGACTAAGAAAAAAATTACATAACGTGTGTGAGATATTTAACCCGCTACATATTAATAAAAGAACTAATGACTTAATGTTGCTTGATACATGGAAACAAGAAGACAGAAACAGAAGACTCTATTATTGACGTTTTCAAAGTCACCTTTGGGAGTGAGATATGTTTATTGTATAAGACAAAATGGAATTACTAAGAAAAGTTACGTGGAGAGAAATTTGTTGAATGGTGATTTTGATGTTAATTCCGTAGCTGAAATAGTCCACACTCCATCATGCACACCACACGGCTTGCAAGTTAATTAAGGAGTTCATCAGAAGTTAGAAAACAAAACACAAGAAAATTAAAGAAAGGATTACTCCCTGATGATTCTAATTTAAGTTATTTATATTAAATCAGTATTAAAAAATAGAAACACATATCTAACATAACTTAACAAATTTAAACTAAATTAAAAACAATATATCATAATAACGTATTAATATATAAAATCAACAAGCTGATAAAAAAATATAAAATCAACAAAATATCATTTCGTAGTTTAATTTTTAAAAAGTATTTTTAAAATAATTATATTATTTTTATTGATAAGTAAAAATAAAAAATAAAAGAATATTTTCGCGTTTAATTTAAAGAATTACAATTATAATACTTTTAAGTGAGTGAGAATTTTGATTGATTGGACATAAAGCGGGAAGAGTTGATTGTGTGCACTGTGACAGCATCAAAACGCGTTGTTTTCTCTGCGTTTCAAGCACATCAAGTAGCCATAAGGTCTTTCACACGTTTGAATACCAAAAGTTAAGGTTTGACAACTTCAATGAAGGAATTGACCAATTATACAAAATTTTGGCGATTAAATTCATGGAAACTATCTCCTAAATCTTGGATGTTTGAAATTTGTATCAAATAGAAAGACCAAATGTTTTAACAAATCGTTTAGTGCAACTATTTCACCAATATTTTCCTAGTACTAATTAAATACAGAAACATAGTTACAAATTCTATTCAAAAACGAAATTTTGTTCTCAAATATAGATGCTCAATTATACTTATCAGTAGTTATTATTGTTTGACGGAATTTGTTTGTTAAGTATAGAGAGTCATTATAAGCTCCTTATTTACTCCCACACACATAGAGACAAAGAGAGGCCTTCACAAGAAAGTTATCCATCAAAATCAACAAGGCATTCAGTAATTCTTTTCCAAAAATTTGTTCTGAAAAACAAATATTACACTGCAGAAGGTTTTTATATAAATCCTAAACTTAACTTAACTTGAGTAACTCTAATAAGTAGTACTAAAAGAACTTCCTTATATGTTATTGCTTTTGTTCTTGATATAGAAATTTCCAAAATAAAAAATTACTGTTTGATGAATTTTATTTATTGTTTGTGTCAAGAAACCAAATTTTCCTTTGCCATTTGTCTTCATAAAGTCAAACTTATTCACCTAATCTATGTAATTTCAGTTACAACTGGAGATTGTAACTGTAACTAAAAAAGAACACAGTAAGAAACTGATTTACAATGACTAGTGTGTCAAAATTAAGCACTGGCATTAGAGGCAGTGGATTCACTGTGCCATCTATCAGTGACGGCTTTAGGTGAAGGTTGTACCGTAATCTTTCTCAATAATCCATTCACATCCGAATCTGGTGAAGGTAGAGAGGGTGGACTTAAATGTTCTTCATCCAGATGCTCAGGCATATCCTTCCCACTTTCAATTCTCATCAGCACCTTCGAAACCTCATCCATAGAGGGTCTCAAATCTCTGTCCCGTTGCAAACACTGAAAGGCCAATTCTGCCACTGAAATCATCATCCTCTTCACCTCACTGTCTGAATCAAAACCAAGAGAAGGATCAACCATCTCACTAAATTCACTTTGCTGAATCTTCTTTATTGCTAAGTTAGACAAGTTTATCTCATCCCTCTGCCTGCTCATATCAATAGCTAGCTTAGAAGAGATCAGTTCAATAAGCACAACCCCAAAACTATACACATCACTCTTGTTTGTAAGCTGGTAGCATTGGTGATATTCCGGGTCAAGGTAACCTGGGGTCCCCATTGGGGCAGTGGAGACATGCGTGACATCGTTTGGGAACAGCCTTGAAAGACCAAAGTCAGCAACCATAACACTGAAACTTTGGGTAAGGAGGATGTTTTTGGTTTTAACATCACGGTGGATGATGTCAGAAGCATGGAGATAAGACAGTGCACTTGCGGTCTCTACGGCAATTTTCATTCTTATGTTCCATGGAAGACTGCATGGCCTTGCGAAATCACCGTGGAGATGGCAGGCAACAGTGCCATTTGGAACATGTTCGTACACAAGCAGTAGTTCACGACTGCGATGTGAAGTGCAGCCATAGAGGGACACCAGATTTGTGTGGCGCAAGCGAGTGAGGATGTGAACTTCGTTCATGAACTGTTCAACTCGCCTGCAGTTGTGCTCATAGAGACGCTTGATTGCAACTTCTCGCCCATCTCGTAGTTTTCCTGATTGTTAAACACCATGTCAATCACTAGTTACAAATTACAATTCATTCAAACAAAATATGTAGAAGTGTATAACATCAATACGAGAGAATGGTTTACCATAGTAAACGGTTCCAAAGCCTCCACTTCCAAGTTGTCTGGTGTGGTGGAAATTGTATGTAGCTTCTTTAAGCTCCTTGTAAGAGAAGAGAGGGACTCCATAGTAGAACCTATTATTTTCGGGGTTTGCATTTGAGCTGGGACCAATTAAATCAGTGTCTGCGTTTCTCGATTGGTGTTGGCCATCTGAAAGAATGTATTTTCGTCTATATATAAAGCATCCAATTAGCACAATGGCTAACAATATCACGCATAAACCTGTAAAAAGGGGATACAATTCTAAGATATATCATATGAAGATTTGGTTCATTAAAATTTATATTCGAAGGTTCTTAGAGCGTCTAGATATATAGTAAACCGTCTAAGGCATTAAAAAAAAAACAAATATTACAAACTTACCTATTACAAGTCCAAGTACCAGCTTCAAAGTTTTTCTACTATTCTTTGGCTCTGCAGATGAAGCAATATTGGAGAAACTTTTTAGTAAACAATGAAGTAAGAAGTGTTAGGCTAACATTAGTATAGAAAATTACGACAGTCAAACTAATCTAATTGCCAATTTGCCATGGTTATGCGAAGCTAACCTATGTGACAGTAGAACTTTTGATCGCTGTCAAGACGACATTGGCCTCCTCTGAGCTTATAGCACTTGTCACAATCCTTAGATAATTCTACTTCAACAACCATCTGAGCAGATACAAACGATAGAATGTCTTTGGTATCAGTCCTGTCCTTTTTTGGTAACTTAAGAACTGAGCAGGATGAGAAAAGGTTATGAGCCTCATGATTATCAGGGATGGTATGACTGTCATAATATATATCATAACCATAGTTAGTGCAGGAGTGATTGAAATAATGTGGTGGGGGTTTCTTTTTCAGGCCATGTTTGCATCGGAACAGTGTTACGTTATATTTTATATGAATAGAATATAAAGGAGAATGGGATGGAAGACTATAGTCATTATTCAAAGTGTCACAGATGTTGTTTTCCAAACGCTTGTGCAAATCGTCATCCGAAATTGAAATCCCATCCTGCTGAGTGATGCCTGTAAGACCAAATTTTGTTCCATTTTTCTCCAGCTGGATCAATTTTGTAGGTGATTGAGGTTTATCACAATCATATATAGGTAGCAAGCCACAGTCTGGTTGTTCTGCCTTGGTAAAAGGGTAATGGAAATACCCAAGATGGCCACAAGAAAAGAAGTGTGGGCAACCTTGGTTCCCATATCCATAACCAGCACAGAGGATGAGTACAAGGTGATAAAAGAAGAGGAAGCAGAACAAATCTACGATAGCCATACCAAATTCCCAATTGCTACAAGGTGATAAAACACTATTTTGAGGAACAAGTGACTAACTCTCTTTACAATAACCAGATTCTCTATGAATGATGTTATGCTAGTGTTTTTAATCTTGCACGGTCACACCTTATTCACAATATATAGATGTCATGAATCAACTAATCTAGAAGAACGTCTTTGATCGGCAAGTTGACTTGGAACATGACCATGGAAGACTTGAAAAAAAAAAGTAAGTGTACAAACTCTACCGTCGGCGCCGGACGATCCATAATATCCGGTATCGAATGTCATCTAACTGACTAGTATAAATACATTAACATAAAAAGGAATCTGCAATCAATCAGTTAATTTCATTAGACAAAACAAAAATATGTTCTTATTATAGCATTAACAACACTCAAATACCCAAATACCGAATATTCACTTCAACATGAAAAAAAAAAAACTTAAAACTTCTATAAATACACCTTTTTACCGAGAATCCACGGAAACGCGAAAGGAATAAAAACAACAAAAGCTGAAAGAAAAAATAGAATCAATTGTTTGGTAGAACTCTCTTAACCCCTTTCAAACACAAACATGTTATTTTCTTCATCATTACTAGAATGAAAACTGACCCACTAAGTTTTCCGGTCAATTTCTCCTATTGACCCTATACAGTATATTCGCACCAACACAAGACTGGAATTGACTTCCAAAATCAACACATTTTCCAGTTTAAAGTTCAAAGGTGGAACTTTGAATGTCAGTATTTACTAATAATTAAAAACAGTTAAAAGTAGAGTGTGAAATTTTTGCTGAATAACTAGAAAAGGAAGTTAAATTTAGCACATGTGGTAATGAAACAGAAAGTGGAATTGGGTTGTGAGGATGGTGAGAAAGAATTGTGTGAAACTGAGGGTAGAAGCATAAGTATGAGTATAGATGTTGTAGAAAACGCGTGTTGACAAAGTCTGAAGCACATTTCATCATTTCAGGATTTCTCAGGAAGGAAATGAGAAGAGAATTTCAGAGCATTGGTACAAAGATTTTTCGATAAGTTCCTTTGAATTTAACTAACTTGATATGATATGATAGAAACTCGAACCTAACCATATAATTTCTGACATTGTAAAGAAAATTTTAATATTGTAAGTAGACCATAATATTCTAATTATCTCATTCAATATAACTATATAAAATTTGGAAATAATATCTTATTAAATATAAAACATGTTAAAAATACTAAAAATTAATATATTATAAGTCTATTCTTAATTTATTTTATTTATTAATTAAAAATTATTTAAAAATAGTATTACCATTATTTCGGTAGAAGTGTGGATGAATAAATTTATCCATACATCGCCTAGATTTATAGTAATATTAATGTATTATTTTATAAATATTGGTGTATTTAAAAACAATATATAATAAGAAAATTATTTTTATGAAAACTTACATGTTTATGAAAGTATAAAAGGAAACTGTAATCATCTCTTACATTACCAGAATCTTAGTTTTAACATAAATTAGTCTTTTTTTATGAAACATTTTCAATCAACAGTTAAAAAGATGTTTCTTTTTTAAAGAGAATACATAAATGTTTAAATAGTATAGTATTGTATTATTATTTTGCAGGAGAATTATTTTGAATACAATATTTTTTATTTTAATAAAATATATAATCTATTTTTTATTACTAGTTAAAGTACATTTATATTTCATTTCATAAAATAAAAAATATTGGTGGTTAAGAATAAATTATTGATAATTATTTTAATGATAAAAAAAAATTAGAAATATCTTTTGTATGAACTATAATATAACAAAAATCATTCATCAAACAAACAAAAATAAATAATATTAGTATATTATGTAAATCATTCAATTTAAAAAAGAAAATAAACTCGATGCTAAAAGTCAATATTGTGAAGTAGTTGTTTTGAGTTATTTTTTTAATCAAAAAGTTGAATGTAATATTACAAAATGCACAATGATATTTTGAGAATTCTTACTGTATATACAACTATTTCGTAACTTTATTATAATAACGTAATATTTAAAATTTCCTAATTAATTTAGATATCTATATTATTATATTACTATAATTAGTTGTCAAATAGTTATATAATATTGTCAAAATGTCTATGTTTAGATGACAAAAGTTATTATACTTACGTCAACTATTACATCACATCTTTATGGTATTTAATAAAAACTATGAGAATCTTTTTCAGAGAATAAAAATTAATAATATTAAATTTAAATTTTAAAAAACTATTAAAATCGTATAAATTTATTTTTAATCATATTTTTATGTATTTTGTATGAAATTTTATTTTGATGTATAAATATTATTCTTATGAAATACTCTCACCAAAATATGAGATTTTTTTTTTACTTTCTTTCAGTTTTTTTTCTCAATCTCAGATGACAAGAATACAATTTTATTTTCTCATTTTAAATGATTTTTTAAAACATAAACTGTGTTTTTTAGTTAATTTTTATAAAAGGTAGACTTTAAAGTTTTTAAAAGAATTAATCGCTGTATATATATCACTTTCATTTTACTTTTGTTTTTATGTATTTTTTTAATCATTTTAATGTCTCATGTTATTTTATTTTGTTTTATTTTACTTCTTGTGAAAAACTAAAAAGCATTAAAAATTATTTTTTAGAATCAAATAAGATGTTTCTGGGTATAAAGAGTTAAGGAAAAAAAAAATTAAACTGTAGAAATTAAACAATTGGAAAGGAAGAAATGAAAAAAAAATCAAAAATATTTATTTCTTGTCTATTTTTATTTAGTTTTATCTCTCTTTATTTACATAATTTTTTAAAAAGTTATTTAATGTTTATATTCACTACAAGAAAATCATGAAATAAAAACAAATTTTTAGATACCAAAATAATTAGTTACAATAGTAACTAAATTAGAGACTATTTTAAAAATTAAAAAAATATTGATTTTTAAATTAATTTCTATTATTATTAAATAGTTTTTAAATTTGTATTTAATTATCAACCAGGTTTTAACTACCAATTATTTAGTTTCTAAATTTGGTAGTAAAAATCTCGGTTGCTAGATACCTTAGAAACTATTTAACAATAATAAAAACTAATTTAAAAATATTTTTTTTAGTTTCTAAAAATAGTCTCTAATTTAGTTAATATTGTAACTAATTATTTTAGTCTCTAAAAATTAATTTATATTTCATGATTTTCTTATAGTGATTATTTTAAATAATAGTTTTAATTTATATTTTTCTTGTTCTCAACTTAAGTGTGTTAGGTAACCCAACAAAATTACTATAATCAAGGAATGTCTCACTGATATGGTCTGGTTATGTACAAGATGGAGACATTGTACCACAATAAGGAAACAAACTCACTTATTATAGAGACTTATAGGAAGCATACATACATCTGGTAGCAGCTCAATCTTTGATTGTTCTCTTGAAGTTACTTGTCCTAACTTCATATTTATCATAGTTAATAGATAAGATTCGAAATTATAATCAGTTTTCCATGTACCAAAGTATTTAATTAGATTTGGGTAATAGATTTAGATTAAAAAAACATATAAACAGTGTCTATATCAATTTATTAAAAAAAAATCCAGTGTTATGTGAAACTCGTAGAACAGCCTAGCAAACGTGTGCCTATAACTTACTCTTTTTCCATATCTTTTTGTACAGAATTTTGTAATATTTGTATCTACTGATGTAGCCTTACCTGAACTCTTTGCAGGACAAGAATGTGCCCTGTAAATAATCATTCTCTCTCTTCACAATTAAACAAGCGATGCTGTGACTCAACAAATAATGAGCATGGTAAAATGGGATTATGGAGGAATAATGATAGAGCAAGTGATTAGCCACTTGCATTAGGTGTAGTACATTTACTTTCCCATTTATCAGTGACAGTGTCTGGGGAAGTAGGCTTCATACTCTTCAACAGTCCAACTTCATCCCACTCGGGTGAAGCTGCTGGTGTTGCATCTGAAACTCCAACATTATCAACATCTATCTCATCCTTCCCACTCTTAATTCTCTGCAGTTCATGCAACACCTCATCCATCGAAGGTCTCAACTCCGTTTCTCCCTGCAAACACTGTAAAGCCAACCCTGCCACTGATATTATCATCCCTTTAACCCCACTGTCCGAATCAAACCCAAGGCAAGGATCTACAAGTTCACCAATTGCACATTCTTGAATCTTCCTTACTGCTAGATTTGACAAGTTAATCTCGTCCCTGCTCCTGTTCAAATCAACAGCAGGCTTGGATGATATCAGCTCAATAAGCACAACCCCAAAACTATACACATCACTCTTGCCAGTGAGCTGGTACCGGCTGTAATATTCAGGGTCAAGGTAACCCGGGGACCCTTGTGGGGCTGTGGAGACATGTGTGGCATCGTTCGGGAAATCTCTTGAAAGACCAAAATCTGCTACCTTGACACCGAAGTTGTTGTCCAGGAGAATGTTGTTTGTTTTCACGTCACGGTGGATGATGTCGGAGGCGTGGAGATAAGCCAATGCACTGGCAGTTTCTATGGCAATTTTCATACGTGTAGGCCATGGTAGCAAGCCAGGCTTGGCTAATCCACCGTGGAGATGACATGCTACGGTGCCGTTTGAAATGTATTCGTACACAAGGAGGAGTTCACGGCTGTGCCGAGAAGTGCAGCCGTAGAGTGACACGAGATTCTTGTGACGCAAACGTGTGAGGATCTTAACTTCGTTCATGAACTGTTCTACTCGCCTCCAGTTGTGCTCGTATAACCGTTTCACCGCAACTTCCCTTCCATCTGGGAGTTTCCCTGCATTTTCATTTCAATGGATAAGTGTTACAATAAGAATTACATGAGAAATATTGAACAGTTGAACTAATTTTAGCTTAGGAAAAAACTAGTTTTAGTTTTTCCTTTACAGATGTTTATGAATAAGTTTGTCCAAGCACACTCTGCTGTATATTCATTGTTTAATTCATCTTCAAACTTTCAAAGTTCTATCCAATTTTCACCTTATATGTAATGAGATCATTTTTTCAGAGATCAAAGTTCTGGATCATGGATCATGTACAAGTTCTAAACTATACAATAAAGTGTTGTGTGTCAAACTATCAATGAATTGTGTAATGTTTGATAAAGTAACTTACCGTAGTAGACAGTGCCGAAGCCTCCATCTCCAAGTTCCTGAGTGTGGTCGAAATTGTTTGTGACTTCTTTAAGCTGCGCGTAAGAGAAGAGTGGAACTCCAAAGTATTCGCCACTACTTGCTCGATCAAGAATCGAGGATGAATCAGAATAAGAATCTTTTGACTCCATATGTCCACCTGAGGTAGCATGTTTTCGTTTGTAGCGTAGAAAGAAAAACAATAATCCAATTAGCATCATGCATGGGATTCCAATACCTAAACCTGTGAAAACGACCCAAGAGAAAATATCAATTGAAGATACTGAGAGACACAACAGAGTGCATGACTGCTGCTACTGTCTTGAGAGATTGAAATTAGCTTTGATTGAGCTATACAAAATTTTAAAGAAATTTTCATCATTCTGGGTAGAAAAAAAGAAATTGACAGATCCTCTTTATTCAACACACTGATGAACTTTGACACTAAGGATCAACGATTTTGAAATCACAAATTTGAAAAGGAATATCAAGTTATGTAAACAGTTCATTACCTAAAGCCAGTCTGGCATTCCCACGCAACCCTTTTTTCGGAACTGCAGCAATTACAAGAAACATTTTAGCAAAACAGCACAGATTTGAAGTGCGGAGATACATTTATGCAGAGAAAAATATAGCACGTTAATGGTTGGTGTTGCACCAAAAAATATTAGACATTAGACAAACAATCAAAGCAACTGAGCTCTTTCAATCTAAGTGTACTAAATTCTAGATTTGAAATTTTAATAAAAGGAGAGAACATGGATTAGGCGCATCAAGGTCACTTCTCTTTGAGCTGTTTGATTCTGTTTATGATATAGGAGAAGGAACTGGGCTAGGGGCATTTTACAGAAAAGTAAACTGTGAAGAAAACATTTAAGAACCTACAATGTGAAAAGTGGATAGAAGCAACAAGTATTAGTGCATTGCATTCATGGGTGCTTGTGTTTCCAGGGTTTTTGTTGTACTATACCATTGCCACAACAAAAATTTTCTCTGCTGTCAAGTTGACACTGCCCTCCTTGGCGATAGTAGCAATCTGAACAATTATCTGTTAATTCCACTTGAATAGTGACATCCCCAGTTATGAAACTAAATGGGTCAGTGGCGTCAGGCAAGTCTTTAATAGGAAGCTGGATCTTTTTACATGCTTTGAAAGAAGACTTATCGTCATGTGTCTTGAAATTGTAGTAGAGATCGTAGTCACTGCAATTATACTTGCTTATATTTATATTTGTGGGAGGGTTGACATGGAGGGTGTGGTTGCACAACACTAGAGTTGCGGTGTGTGCCAATGTTAAAGCAGCAAAGTCAGAAATATGAGGAAGAGTATAATTTTTTCTGAAAGCTTCACAACTTCGGTTCTGCAGAAGGTCATAGAAATGTTCGTCTCTAAATTGCAAAGTTGAGAAATGAGTAGAAGGGCTAGTCAGAAGCTGAACCTGAGCTATGCGTATAACTTGAAACAATTTTCCATTTGGTGGTAATTGGAGAAATTTGATCTTATGTGGATCAGGATCATCACAATTTCGTATGGACAAGAAGCCACAGTCTTGGCGTTCAGTTGTAGTAAAAGGGAAAGTGAAATTGGTAAGATATCCACATTGAAATAAAGGTGGACACGTTCCTTGGTCACCAGCCGCCAAGAGAAGTGCCAGAAACATAGAAAACAAAAGCAGTGATATAAATTGATGAACCCGACTCATGCTTCTTCAATCGCACACTACGTCTGTGAGCAAAATAGCATATAACTAGCAGAAGTTTGTCTTACTTGCTTTTACACTCTTTCCAATAAAACACCACTTGAAGCGCTTGATACGTGAGTTGAATTAGAAAATGAGTAGGAATTCACGGAACTCCTTGAAAAAGTTTCCATGGAAGAGGGAGTGTGAAACCAAGACATTCATACATACGTACATATGTAGCCCTTAGAGGAGTGAGACCAATTCTTAGGACTTTCGACACAAGCGCAAAGACTTGACTTGTCTGTTCATTCTTTACAATCACTCAACTTACTCTGCTTCAAAACCCAAACTTGTGTGGTCCTGGAGGCTTTAAACCGTGTAAGAGACAAAAAGCAGAATGAAAAGCACTTGTGTGCATGGTAATGAGAAGATTAAAAAAAATAGGACAAGTGTGAGAGATGGGGTCCAGAGTGGAGAAGAGTTTGGAAATGCAGTGAGGCCAATGAGGTTGAAACACTTAAAAAGAGGTAGGAAAAAACAGCACTAAATGACGTTGAAAGAGTGTGAGAAATAATAAGACAAGGTTAAGGAGCGGTTAGGTCCTTTTAAGCGGTTAGGTTCACACTTTAGTTCAACATGACCAGTCAACGAGGCCATAGAGAAAACGCGTTCGCTGTCATAATCACTGACTTCAAATCTCTTTGCACCCACCCTCCTTCTCATTTCTCCTATCACCATTTTCAACCAGTTTGCTACTACTCTATTTCAAAATTGTAGCATCATGCGTCTATAAACGATCGTCTATCGTGAGATTAAAGGTACTTTCAGCACAAATCAGGAAATATCTTTAATAGAAAACAAATATTTATTATAGAATTAAGAGTACACTTATTCTCAACCATTTGAGATCATTCATACTTGTCTCAACAGAAATAAAATTGTGCATAAACTTTAATAAGATAACTATAAGTATAATTAAGCCTTGTATAAGTTATCATGGTAGTTTCTCTGACAATCTGCTGTTCAAGTCCATAAAAAACATAAACGGAAAGAAAAGTCTCTTTATTTATCCTTTTTCAAGTGACTTGCCATCTTTTACGGCAATGTGAGTGAGACAAACAGTTTCCACTTATTATTTATTATTTATTTGCTTCTCCATTTCATGTTTATCTTGCGTGGTCCCATCTTATCTAATAGGAAAATTTTGATACCCAGCAAGATGATTTTCAATTTAAAACGTCAATTCTCTTAAGGTGACTTTTTTTTCATTTTTTAATATATTTTGCGATCTTTCTTTTACCACGAAATCTTCTCTTTTTTTTCTTTTCTTCCTTTTTATATCTCTTTATTTCACACACCACAGGGGATGTGAAACAGATTGTTTTAGTGTTTTTAAGATTTGAAATATTTATTTGTGTATAATATAAACTCTATTTATTTTTTTATGATATGTTTGATAGATGCGGACAGAGAAGGAAAAATGGAGAAGAAATGAAAAAGGTATAGCATAATATAAATTACCCTAAGAAACACGTTAGTTTGAAGATTTTATACCCAAACTCCATCCATTATAGGTGTGAGGAAAAATGAAGGGATAGTGACATTAAATGTTAGAACTGTTCCGTGAAGAAAGTAGTCTTCACAGAAAGTGTTAGATCTGTTCCGCCACTAGGCCATTAATGGGGAGTAACATGAGTTGCTCTGTTTTAATAATTATAACAATAGGAAGTTAAATTTACTTCTCTTAAGACTGTTAAATTCTATTCTAATTTTAAAATAAATATTTTTTTTTTAATTTTCATAAATAAATATTTATTGGTTGTGAATCTATTATGTGAATTCTACAAAATTGGTTTTGCAAAATTTGTCTAATGGATGAAATTTTGCTCATCTAATCTCAACTCGAAAACAAAAAGATGATTTCTAAGTGCATTTCACTGAGCGAATAATTATTTGTACAACAGAATTAACAAATTCTTCCAACAAATCTCAAATCCACGTTAATGGACTAATTTTTAATTTAAGATGGTAATGGACTAATTTCTAATTTAATGTGTTGAGTGAATTGTACTTCGTTTTAAGATGGTAAATATAACTCAAAATGGTAAATATATTTGGGATATATGATTTGTATATAATAATTAAAAATATTTATATATATGAAATTGACAGTGTTGAAATGTGATTTGATGAATGGAATGGAAGTTAAGCTAATGCAGGTTTGTGTTCAATTAAAATGTGTATATGTGTAATTGTTTAATAATGTAATATTTGAGATTCTTTAACTTGTATTTAGTAATTATGTGTAAGTGTATTTAATTGAATATGTTATGTTATTTTGGATTAGATTATTTGAGGTGAGATACCTACTATTATGTGTTATGGTATATTGAACCAATTTGTAAAATTGGTGTCCGTACACCAAAAGTATTTTTTGGGTAATAATCTCTAGTTAAACATATTTAATATAAATCTTTGACAAGTCTCTTATTTAGAGTTGAGGTTTTTAAATTAATAATGTTTTAAATAGATCAGATAGATAGAGCTGGTTTGATTGGATCTAATTTATTTGAATAGGACTAACTTATTATGTATATTGACTACAACTTTTTCTTGATAATTTATGAAATGTTCTTTTTTTTTATTGTGATTGTAGCGATTATATAAGCAATAGTGATTATATAGTGATTGTAGTTGATTATATAAGCAGATAAAATTCCATATCAGATAAGTAGTTCTAGACTAACATAGAAAGAAAGTTTTGATATCATATTTGTATATGTTCTTTTTAACATATTATGGAAGTGTAAATCACTTGTGGGCTTTTATAAACATGTTTTTTTTTAAGTTTAATACTTTCACATTATTTATTAATCGAGGTCAAAAATAGTTTAAGTACATATTTCTCATTTAACTCATCGAGATATTTCTCATTTAACTCATCGAGATGTTTTTTTAAGATAAAACTGTAATGGAATTTCGAATTTTAAAGAGATAATATCTCAAATGTGGTGATTGACCCTACTAACCATGTTATCTCAATAAATTTGAAATCGAAACATTGACATCCTCTATGAAAACAAAAACGAGATTCCAAAGATGAATTATTGTTTCCTTAACCCTCAACTAGGGGTAGGAGGAATTCATTCCCCTTGGACCTTAATTGGGGCTTGTTCTAGTATGTCCATTAGTTCCACATTACTTAGATGTTGAGGTCAATGATAATTTAAATATATATTATACTTTAACTCATAAAAACACCTTAAATTAATCTGAGAAATGTTATATCAACATATTTGATGTTTGTTTCCATTTTTATAAAATTATTTTAGCTTAAAAGAACATTGTTTAAATAGAATAGTCGTAAATTTTTATTTTTTTTCATATTTTAGGTTATTTTGGTTTTTTATTTTAAAAATTTTAAATTTTATTACTCCTATTCTTTTAATACTATCACATTTTATTCTCCCCTTACTTCAAAAATAAAAATTAAAAAACTTAACCTGGTCAACTTTCCCGTCCTCACAACATAAAGCATAAATACCCCTAAGATGTAAAGTTAGCAAAGTATCCCAGCTTTCACACTTCAAAATGGTAAAATGTTGAATAAAAATACAAAAAATGACATATGAAGAGCTTCAAACAATGAATTGCTTGTTAAAAGATATAAATATCCATTAATAAATATCTTACGATACTTCTTAACAAAAAAAAATGAATAGTTAGTAGTAACATTCAATTAAGAATTTAACCTTTTAAGTTTGAATCAAATAAAAACACTCAAGGATAATAAACAATGTAAAATCTTTTACGTGTGGGAAGGGGAAGCGGCTAGATTTTTCAAACATATGCATGCTTAGATTTTCATTAAATTAAATTAAATAACAAACTCTGACCAAGAGGGAGAACGCTCTTCTTGAATAATTAAATTAGTAGCCATCAACAAAAAAAAAACTGTACTTTGATCTAAATTGGAAGAATTTCTGAAAAAATTCCTTATTTTCCAATATAAAATATTTTCATCTGAGACTTCATAAACAACAAAAAATTCAAAATTCCAATCAATCTTATGCAATATTACATTCGTACTGGATACTTAATTAATCCTTTAAAATCATCAAATGTTAATTAATCCTTTTCTGAAAAAATAATTAACTTGATCCTTTAAAGATTTGAAGTTTTAATATTTAAACGAGGTCCAATTTAATCTCTCAACGTAACTTTAAATTAAACTATTTTCTCACTTCTTTATTTTATTTATTTTACAACTAATAGTTCAAATCCCAGCCTAATAGTGGCCCAGTCTAGTAACTTCGGCCCATTATTGTGAAACTGACAGTATTAGGCCCACTCAAGTACTATATATATATATAGTATATTGTTATAAAGTAGTTCATATGTTCTTTTCCATTAAAAGCAGTATCAAATACAAATATATTTTTAACTGAAAATCAAATGTTGAAATGTTGACTCATCTTAATATCTATTGTACGCAACAACAAAAAATATGATTTTTTAAATACAGTATAAATTCTGAGAAATGGAAAACAAATTACAATACGAAGTCCGATTTTTATGAGCTCTAAAAATAATATCTAGAAAATAAATATTTTTTTGGTTATATTTTGAAAATTTTGTCATATTTTTTGACATCTTGCTAGGTTTTGAAAGCTTATTCAACAGTAATAAATAGTAATAACAGATTGGTATAATTAATGAAACTTATGCTTATTGGCTTATTTTAAAAAATATACTTCACATTTTATAAATAAAAAGTTATATGACCGACCAATTAGTTTTTGCGCAGCAAAAAAAATTTGTTCAACAATTTTATTTATACAAGTAATTATATTTATACGAGTGTTTTTTTATTCGATAGTACAAAAGTTAACTTTTTAAAAATACAAGAGTTTAATTTAATAGCCTTGATCGTGTTTTAGTAAGTTTCTAAAACAATAAAATGTTTGATGACGTACATAATCCTTAACATATTTTTATTAATATCTTCATATTTCTCAATAATATTGCCCATACCAAGATATATGCATATGCATTGAAAAATAGCCAATGGGAGCAGCACCCTAAATAATTGATATCGCATCAATCTTGGAATTGAGAAAAAAATTAAAGCCCAAGCAGTGGTTTGGAATATTCAAAATATGTTCTAAGTCAACTATTTTATTGATACAGAAGGAACTCTTTTTTATTTCAAAGATGTACTGACATTATTAATTATTTATTTTGGTACATGTGCAGATACATTAATTTAAGTTATAACCAATACGAATAATGTTTTTCATTAACAATATTCTAGTAATAATTAACACAATATTATGGCTTTGACTTATTACCTTAGGGTAGATATTTTCACTTCACTCACATACCCATCATCATTGAAGATTGAAGTAGTATTTTAAACCCTATTACAGGTTGAACCTGCGTTTCATAGTCTCAATTCTGCAGTTTTGTTTGCCACAGACAACTCGCTACAAACCAAGAAGACACACTAAATGCAAACATATACCACTTCTATTTTCTTTTCTAGTGTTCCAGTCTCCTTTCAGACAGGAAATTCACTTTTGTAACATGCTTAATTATCCTTAAAACTACGTTTGAGTACTGAATCTTGGTCTAAAAACTAGGTTCTGTAAATGCAAAGTATTTGCAAATCTATTAAATCGGTAAATGTAGTTCCAAAATTCAATATTTTAGTAGACACTGCAATTATGCAGATTGACATGAAGTTAGCATGTTGTCCCTTTTTAGTTGCGATGTCTTTCAATGAAATAAATGGCATCCATTCACTCTATTCACAGTAAAAATAAATTGGAAAAGTGCAAAAGGTTAATCAAGAGAAGAAGAGTGACTGACCTGGATCATCCCCACATTTGGCAGAATGAACTCTGTCAGTGCAATAACATCTGAAAGTGAACATAGCTGAATCGAAACCGCACCTTCCTCCGGTGCTGTTGCAGACGCTGCAGTTACCCGCAGTCCACGACAGCAAGAACCCTTTTCTCAACGCTTCACCTACCCCTTCTAATCCATCTTCCACCACCGTATCCACCGCCCCACCCTTGCAATTCTTTGCCACAAAGCTTATATTTGTATCCCTTTTATCCAATGCCAAAACTGAACTCGTTTCGTTTTCTGCAGAACACCCAACTCTCTGCTCGTCAAGCGAAGGTGCGTCACAGCCGTAGAACAATACCACATCCGTTTGATTGGGAGCAACACGTAACACGTTAGTAGGAGGAAGAGTGAGATTCTGAGTTGGAGCAAGACAAGCTTTGGTGGTGTTTGATTGCAAAGTTGAGAAGGCAGCATTGGAGACTCGCAGGGATTGGTTTTGGTAGAAAATTTGACGAATGAAGTATTGGGTGTGAGAGAGATTGAGGATAGGGAAGCCATGTGGAGAACAAGATATTGCAAAACCAGGGCTCCCACAATAAGGCTCTTGTGTTCCTTGGATGTAAAAAGGAAAGCTTATATTTTGGGTGTTGTTGGGGCAGGTTTTGGGTGCACATGCAGTGAATTTAGGGTCGATTTGAGAGGAAGTGATTTGGGCAAGGAGGTGGAAGATGATGATGCAGGAATGGGTGATGGGAGAAGAGAGGATAAAAAAATGGGTGTTTTGGTTGATCATGTTGGAGGGTTTTGTTTGTAGTTGTGGATGGAGATGATTGAAGATTGGTTATACGAAAAAGTTTGAACAGCGAGGATAATGGCGGCCAAAGGCTAAGGGGTTTGACCATGAAAGTTGGAATTGGGAGTGGATGCTTCTGACATCTTTGAGTGAAAAGGAATTGTCTAGTTGTCTCTTCGTCTTATCTCTGAATTCATCGTCTATCTCTCCACATACAAAAATGACCAATTTCAGAAAAAGGGAACAAGTTGAAAAGGTTGACCCCATTGCCCACTCTCTCACCACTTGTTTAATTGATTTCGACTTCGACTTGGCTGTGACGAGATGGTTGACGTTAGAGAGAGAGTTACAGAGAAATATTAATGCCTTTAAAGTGCTGAAATGTCTAAGTTGTTCTGCTAATCTTGACCACAAAATCTCCTGTCAAATAAATTTATCAATACAGTACATATAAAATAGAGACCAGACATATGGTTTGACACTAATGTTTTATACTAAAATAAGAGTTTTGCTTTTCATAATTTACCTTATTTTTCATATATCTTCTCTTTATATTGGGATTAGGAAAAAAAAATGAGATGGTTTAGATTGTGATTTGTTAGTGTAGATTTGTGAATTTTTTTTATTGAATTTTATGATTGATGTGATGATTAGATGAAAGTTTATGAGTGATTTAATAGATATAATAGATTTAAAGTAATTATAAATAATTTAATATAAAAATTTTAAAAATAAAATAAATTAAAAATCAATAAATAATAATAATAATACATATTAATAATTAAATTTAAATTTCTTTTTATTTATTATTTTAATTATTTATTTTATTATAATATAAAAATATATATTAAGTATTATACTTATATTTATATTAAAATATAATTTTTATTTATAATTAATTTAAAAAAATCAACTTTCTCCACGAATCTTCACATCATTAAAAAAAAGTAAAAACCATTATTTTTTTCATAATTTTTGATTTATTCATTTCTTTATCTTTTTCCTCCTAAAAACAAACAGATTCATAAATTTTGCTGGCAACATGATTGATGTGAAATTTTAATTTTGATTAATTAATCATGTTAAAAATATTATCTAAATTTTATCCAATAAAATATTATATATATATATATATATATGTGTGTGTGTGTGTGTGTATAATGTGAGAAATGGAAGTGTTGGATGAGATGTTAATTAAAGGAAAAGGGTGCTATAACATAGTGTTATGTTAATGATTCTCTTTTATGAATTACCTTTGGTGATGAGCTCAGAGTGAAGATTTGCATTGAAAGTTGAATAAATTTTAAAGTTGAATAAATTTTTATAATTTCCCAAATTGCCCAACTCATTAATAATCACGGGATATTTGAAATGGTGATAGTTATTCAGATCTGATTTGTTAATTTGTGGGTAATATTATAATATATCATTAGTGTACGGATATTAACTCGAGAAAAATTGAGAATTCACACTACGCAAAATTACTCGTTTACAAAACTTTAACTCATTAATTACTTGTCACAAGCAGGTAACGTGATTTATATAGATGGAATCTTGTGTAAATTTCTACCTATTTAAAATTATCTTATTAAGTATTAACATCTCAATTATATATATATATACTTCCATCCATTCATAATAATTAAAAGAAGGATAACTATAAAATCATTGAAAAGTATAAAGATCTTTGTGGAGATCCTCTTCATAAAAATAATTAATTCATTTTTTGAAGTTTACACCTAGTATTATGATTTCTAGTAGATAAAAGATCTCTGATCTTTTTTATAAGAATTTATATGTCATTTAATTTATATTTGGCCTGTGTTCACCAATTTTAATTGTGAATAAAAATGGATGTTATGATTAAGGAAAATTGTATTGGATTAGCTTTAGTAATTGTGGGTCAAATCTAAAGTATTGTAGCATTTTAAATATGCCTTAGCCTCTTGACCAAAGAAAGTAACTGACCAATTTATAAATTAGGGACAATGACACACATTTGACCCAAAACAATGGAAGACCAAATGATACAGATGCGTAAAAAAGTAAGCGTGTTTCAATTGAGTACAGTTAGAGGGGTAAAATTTTGAAGAAAATAAAAAGATATTTTTTTCTATTTTTCAAAAATGTTTTTATTTAATTTAAATAAAGAATTATAAACAATATCAAGTTATGTTTTCAGCTATCACAAAATTGAACGTAACAATTGCTTGGATGATGAATTAAAGAAAAAGTTTATTGACTATTCACATTCAAAGCAATCTCTGGTTTCACGGTGATTATGGGTTGGGCTTTGCACTATTCTGTGCGTTGAAGTTGTTTATTTTCTAAGTATGAATTTTGGTTATTTTGACTTCAAACGATGCATGCAGTTTTTGCTCTTGACAAATGAGCTACAAAAACAGTTTACTTTGATTATTATAAAGTTACATATAATTTATAAATAAGTCAAACCGTATGAGGGTATGTTTGTTCAAGATTAGATGGATATCCCTCTACGAAAGTGATGCACACCATCAAAATGGACTCTCTTTCAGATGGTCTCCCTCACATGCATTTCACTTCCATTTCCACCACACATTTTCTCTCTTTGTAACTCAACTTTAAATCTAAAATTGATAGGTATAAACATCAAGAAATGTGTTGAAAATATCATATCACTTAAAAGATAAAAACATTTCATGACAGATAAATAGATATAGATCTTATTTTATAAAATGTTCTTACAAGACCTTATAAACAATTAATTTTTTCTTTTTCTCCTCTCGACTTCTCGGTCTCTTGCTGGTTATTTAGGTTTTTGGTTTTTGAATCAACTGACATGGATTCTTGGTTATGGGGCTTGAGCTTGCTATCGACTACTGGATTTGAACTACCACTCAGTTATTGGATTCAGGCTCACTCTCAGTTGAATGTGTGTACCGGTGTTTCGATGATAAAGTCATAATTATTTCTTAATTATCAGATAAAAACACTTTTTTTATCGATTAAACAGATCACCTATTTATAATGTTCATTGTTGAGTTTTGTCTTGATTGATTGAACTTTTATATTATTTCACACCTTACCGTTACTATATATATTAATGTTTTGAACTATTTTATTGAGTCTTAATACAATATCATCTTATTTTATTGTTTATTTATATTATTTTAACTTTATTTAATTTTTATGCGTTAGCAATCTTTTAGACTTTTCGACTTCTCTATTTAACGACTACATAAACCATTTTATAATGTCAACGTGGATTTAAAATTAATTTCTTAATACTCCCAAAATAACTACTTTCACAAAATCTCCCTTTTTTTTCTGCTTGCAAAATTACTCTTCTAGCAATACAACCTGAGCGTATCATAACTCTCCTGACTTGGTTTGGTCTACAGGCCCAATCACCAATGACCCAATCATCATCACATTAGCAATGACCCAAACAAATTTAAACAAACGTATGAAAATGTTCAGCATTGTAAATAAAAGTAAAAAATATTAATTATATATATATATATATCATTTTATCCTGTATATCAGAAGAGTTTAAAATTATTTTTCATTGTGGATGCAGTGACCACTTTTAGAAGAGCTACAAATATATTTTTCCAAATTTTATATTACCTCACCTACTTATCTAGTCCATTTTTTCAATGTACTTAATTACATAATTGAAAAATATTATCTCTTTAACTTCTAATAACAATAAGAAAAACCTCACCATAAATATTTTAATATTTTTTTATTTATTAAATAATAACAATGCTTAAAGCATAAACATAAATAATAATTCTTAAAATAGAAGAACGTTAAAATTGGTAAAGATCTCGATTATAGATAAGAATATTTTTTTATGATATAACTGGATAGAAAACTTATTTTATAAATTGATTTTACAAGTTTTAGTTAAACTTAAAATTTATTTTTTAATAAAAATAATACATAAATAAATTTTACAGTATAGTGATAAAATATAATTTCAAACATATCACTTAATATTTAATGATTAAATATATTTATTGTAATGGCATTATGTGATATGAAGTATTTAAATTTTTTTTATAAAAATAAATAAATTAAATTAAATGAAGTATTTTAGGTCTCTCAATCCTTATTAAAAAAAATATGTACATAATCAATGGTAAAAGTATGTATATAATCAATTTTGAAGTATTTAATTGTAATATATATATATATATATATATATATATAATCAACGGTAAAAGTAATTTTTTATAGAAAAAAAATTAAGTAAAGGTTTTTAGTACATAATTAAGTTGGATTTAACTTATTGAGTTTGAAATTTGTAAAGTTATTATTTACTTTATTTTAGGTAAACGTAATGAACAAAACTTCACTCAATTCAGTTTACTCCATAAATCCCGTAGAATATAATTAGGTTCAGTTAGATGATTTTATAGTATCACCCCAACGCAACGCATTTCAAACTCTAACATTATTTTCTAATAATCGAAAATAATACTTTTTTTTATAATTTTCTTTCTTCTCTATATATATGTTGGAATAATATAAAAATTTTGTACTTATTTATGATTGTATTTTTTTTATTACTTGTCTTATTCTATATCTGGACTTAACAATCCATTTTTTTTCCTTTTGTCTCTTCTTTCAACTAAAATAAAGCATTGAATTATTAATATTATTATTATCGGAAAAAATAAAATTAAAAAAATAATTTATATAATAATTATTAAAATGAAAAAATAATTGCCAAAATTTATATTAAAGTTACAAAAAATATACATAAATAATAATTTATAATATTTTTTATACATAAAAAATAGTCATAGAAGCAAGTTTTTTTTCATTTTATAATATTATAATTATATAATATGACTATTTGTAATTTTTCATCAAAATAAATGTTACTATTGTATAATTCTTTACAAATCATAAAATCAATAAAGTTTGTTGTGTTAATAAAGATAAACGACAAAAAAATATGCATAAAAAAATTACAAAAGTAAATCTACATTATTAGTTGTCATATTATTATTATGGGTATTTATATAATTTTTTAATGTAAAACGTAAAACAAAAACAAGAACTATCATTATTATATTATTATAAATTCTTCTTAATCTTGAGATACCCAAGTCCAAGACATGCTAGAGAAAGATTGCATTCAAATGGGATGTTTACGTATGATGTTGAGAAACTATCATGTTGTTTTTTTCATTGTGACAAAAACATTAACCAAATTATAAGTATTTTTTTTTAGCATAGTCGATTATAATAATAACCATAATTAATCAATTCAAATTAAACTCTTCTTTTAAATTGTTTTCCAAAGCTGAACAGAAAGTGTAGATTTAGTGGGTATTTTCCGTATAAAATGATTTTACTATTGCCTTTATCTCAATTTGATGGTTAAATAAGTGCACATTTAATCTATTAAAGTGTAATTTATCACTTTAAAGGAGTATTTTTTTATTTGACTTATATATCGTAATAAAGAAAATTATTGTTGACTATCCATATTCAAAGCCATCTCACAGGTTGTACATTATTCTCCACTTTCAAGTTGTTTATTTTCTAAGTGTAAATTTTCTTTAATTGACTTAAAGATGCGTGTACTTTTTCTTCTTGAAAAGTAAAACATTATATATAAAAATCGCTTCATATAATTTGTTCAAAATTTGATGGTCCAGTGTGAACTGATGCCAAATGACCAATAGCCAATTGTTTGTTTGTGTTTTAGCATAGAATAAAATTAGTATTGCAAATAAAAAATGGAAATAGAAATAGAAAGTGTATAAATTTTTTTATCAACAAATAATAAATAATAATTTATATATATGATATTTGTAACTTAATAATTTATTAAGTTGTAACGAACTAACTGATACATGCAAACGGAAACAGATAAAACTGATATAGACGGTAGTTTTCATTAACTATATATCAAGAAATGATATTAACTGATATATCGTTTGTCAACTTTTATCTTAAATATATAACTGGAATATATCTAAGTCAAACATAAATCGAAATTTAAATTAAATATTTTGTAACACGATACTTACGTTGATTCTCCTAATATCAAATTAAATAATTATAAATAATCTAACAAAAATTTAATAATAAGTGACAACAGTTTTAATAAATTTAATTAGAATATAATAAACCTCATTCAATACGAGATAAAATTTGAATTTATATATTATGATTTGAATTTATCATTAGTTAAATATGGAATCTCCAGTAAAATATATTTTTTGAAATAAGATGTGTACTATGTTTAATATATATATATATATATATATATATATATATATAACAAAATATTTATCACAAAAATGTAGAAATATTTATGATTTCAACGGAAATCTTGTTATAAATACAACTTTGATTCATTTTTCAAATAGTTCTTAATATATTAATCAAAATATATTTTAGTTTTTCATATAGAGTCTACATTTTATTTTAATAATAACATAGGAGACAAAATTGTATTTTAATAACAGATACGATTAAATTGTATTTTAATTATAATATATAGATAACTATCTGAAAGGAATGAAGGTGAAAGGTGAAAAATATTTTCAAAGTCTTTTAGTTTATTTAAATTTTAATATTAAATTATAATCTCAATATATTTTCAAGAAATAAAATAATTATTTTTATCGAAAATCAACTATAACAAAATTACACTTGTACCCTTTAGGTCATATGACACCAAAGTTGATTTACCAAAATCCAATCTGGCATATTGAAGGTGGCACACGTCCAATTTAATATCCTACTATATGCACACTCGTATAACTGGAAAACATGTGTTCGAAAGTCAAGTGAAAAATTATGTCGAAAAGTCGTATAATGAATAAATGACTTATTTTCGTCCAATTCAAAAGAAAATAAAAAATTGTAAAATTTGAAAACTGAAACTTACATTTTAAAAACTTAATTCTTAAATATTTTATTTTGATGTAATATATATATTAAAAAATATTATATTTTAATTATTTTAAACTATAGTTATTATATACTAAAAATGGATTGTTTATGTCTAAATTTATTTTTAAATTAATAGACTAAAATTAATCCACTTCAATTTATATCGACATTTGATAATATGATCTATTCTATTTTGGAAGTTATTTGCTCACTCGTCAACTTAAGTGTATTTCACCTACTCTGCACATTAAATCTATAAATATTATTGATTCCCAAAAAAACCATAAGTAGTATATGGTATGGGGTTGAGGGGTTGTTTCTGCTGGACCACTTTAGTAAGTTTTTTATTAAATTAAAGTATTATATGTACAATGTGTATTGGTATTCAAGTATATAATTTATATTTAATTTATTTTTGCAAAAAAAAATTAAGACATACAACATATATATGGTTGATTTTAGTGGTACAGTATTCAGTTCCTTAAATAAAGTTTCAAATTTAAATTTTGTAGATAAAAAAATATGATTAATTAGAAAAGAAGATTCCACAAATTGTGAGTTATGTACTCCAATATATATTAATCATCAAAGTGAATGGATATTAACGTGATCAAATATATAAGAAATAAATATATTTATTTTAACAAATTAAAAGCAGAAAATAAGTGGTATAAATATAATATCGTACAACATGATCCACATCTTAATCTCATAAATTATACTGTCTGGTCTAACAAATGAATCGGCGAAGATAAATGAACCGGAGATGGTGAAGGAGAAGATAAAAACGATTTAGGCGGAAGTTGCAATAACTCAACTCTGTTTTCTAACATTTCCACCACACTACTTATGGTTGGTCGAGTGGAGGGGTTGGTTTGTATGCACCATAAACCTATCACAGCCATTTTTCTCATCGTTTTCTCATCAATTTCATTTTTCACAATCTCTAGATCAAGTTCATTATTTGACTCAAGACGATCATAAATCCAATGAGGAAAATATAATTCACTTGAACAATCGACTTCAACTTCAATATTCTTTCTTCTTCCAACCATTTCTAAGATCATCATTCCATAACTGTAAACATCTGATTTATGTGAAACAACACCAAAATTCCTGGAAAAAACTTCTGGAGCAATATAACCTACAGTTCCCCTTGCACCAGTAATAGATACCGCACTTTCTTTTTTTGGACATATTTTTGCTAGTCCAAAATCTGAAATTTTCGGACTAAAATTCTCATCTAGTAATATGTTGTGAGGTTTTATGTCAAAATGCAAGATTTTGGTGTTGCAACCTCTATGCAAGATACTCTAATCCACGAGCAATGCCAATCGCAATATTATACAATATCTTGCAATCCAATTGATGAGAAACCTGTAATAAATTTTTCTGTTCATATATGAACTTGTTAAGAGATCCATTTAACATAAACTCATATATTAGAGCACGTTTAGAACCATGAAAACAAAACTCCAGAAGTCTGACAATATTAACATGTGAAGTTCTACTAATACTTGCCACTTCATTGATAAATTCTTGTCCATTGCCTTTTGCTTCGACTAAAATCTTGACTGCAACAACACTTCCATCATGCAACTTCCCTTTATATACGCTACCGAAGCCTCCTTGCCCTAACTTATTTTTAAAAGAGTTGGTCATTTTCTTAATCTCTGAATAATTGTACCTAGTTATAGGAAGAGGTCCTTGTTCCTTCAAAAACTCCTGAATAACATTATTGGTTCGATTCTCCCTCCAAAATAAGAGAGATGAGGGAAAGATCTTTGTCCTAAACCACCATACCAAGACCACCAGCACTACAATTCCAACAACCCCCACTGTTGAAGCTGGAGAATTTACATAATATAAAAGGAAAATGTTTAGGGTAACTAACAACCAATACATAAATCTCTTTAATACTTTGATAGTTATCTCATGTATTATAAAAAAAAAAATTATAGAATAATTAATTTTCAGACTCTAGTAACAAAATAACGAAATTGAATTGAGTTTGTTTGTATACCTATTTTCACCATTGTAGTCTTGTTCTTATTGGTTATTCCTGTGGTTATCCCTGCAGAAGACAGATAAATATCAAAATGTTAATGTTGGATATATTATTTAGGTTGTTAATATATACTTTTTTTTTCTTTTCTTTTGAGTATGTACTAATTAGTATTTATTTTAATTTAAGTCTTAAGAATATTTTTAAATTTTCCCTTCTATCATTCAATACTTTTAATCATAAAATTATCAATATATTTTATACCATATAACTACGCTTATATTATTACAAAAAAATTGAAAGATATCTTCCACAGATAAGTTCCGGAAAATGTTATATAAATGTTAAGTTAGTGTTTGATATATTTTTATGATAATTGTTAGATGGTATTATTATGTATGTCCTTCTCATTAATTTAGTCACATTTTATATATGTTATTTATAACAATAACAATATTACTGTATAAATAGATGAATTGATATGGTATTTTATAAAATACATAATTATCTTCTTGAATAGTTTTTTTTTATAGTCTCGAAAGAACAAGATGTTTCTTTTATTTTTTTTAACAATTTTTTATATCTAGTAGCCTTAGAGGAGGAATGAAATTTTGATCAAACCCATATGAAATTTTGACTAGATAAAAAATAATGAATAGCTCTGGCAGGATTTTCAAGAAATTCTTCGATTTCTTCTAGAAGAAGATGATTCTCACGTTCCATGAATAGTTGGCACATTGAGAAATATCCAAAAAGAAATTTAAGGAATCGCTAGTGACTTATCATCATAAACTTTATGTTTTTTTAATTGTAGTTGAGTAAGATTTTGCTGTGAAAGAGAAACTGTTAATTTAGAGGACAAACTGTTTAATTGTAGTTGGACATTGCATTCGATCTCAATTTAGAGGTCTATATCACCATTATGATGTCATGTCTGAGGAGGACAAATTGAAATGGTGAACTGACTTTCAGGTAATTTTAATTTTTGACAAACTACAATCACTTGTTTTCTTGTTTTTCTTGTGCACTCAAAGTAACTATTTTCTTCTTTTTAACAGACTAGAGTCACTTGGGCACCCCATGATGAATGCCAAATTAAAAATGTCTACGAGTCTAAAGTCAAAAAAAGACTTTGTGACATGTTGACCAAAGCTAAGGGCAAAGGCTGTCTGGCCTATTTGGATAGGTGAGCAAGCATGGGCCGAACTTCTAAACTATTGGAATTCACAACAATTCAAAGATAAATCAACTCAAAATAAAGCCAATAGGGGTTCAGCTCGTGGTGGAGCACTGGACTCCACAGGTCGAAAATCACATTCAGATATTGCAGTTACCTTGGTAAGTACTTATCACTGCCTTACATGAAAATCATTTTACATTTGCAACCTATAATGCTTTTAATTGTACAACATTATTAGGAACGTCAATATGGTTGTCCTCCAAAACCTGATGAACTATTTAGGGCCACCCACACAAATAAGAAGGGTAAATGGGTTGATACTCGTGCTCGAGAAACTTATGTAAGTTAATCTTTTAACTTTTTTTATATTTATATTTTAATTTTCTAACATTTTCATTTCGTAATGATCTGTGTAGGAAAACTATCATGAGCCCTTGAATGCCCTTCAAGCAAATAGTTCTCAGGACTCTAACACTGATGTCCACCAACTTGATCCTGCAACTAAGCTTCAAACATGGAAGGAAGTTGCCGAAGGAAAGAGTAGAGGTCGGGTGTATGGTACGGCAGACTTGGTTGCTAACTTCCGCCAAGGAGTCTCTTCTCTCACTCAAGCCTCTGCTTCCGACACTTCACAATCTGGGCATGTGATTGAAAATCAAATGCTTCGTGCTGAACTTAGTATGTGGAGTCAGAAGTATGCACACTTGGAGGATGAACTGAAGGTTATAAAAGATAAACTTATCTCAATGGAACGTGACAAAAATGCTTCCAATAGCACAACACAATTCGATCATGAGTATGATCTAGAACAAGATGATCAACCTATTCCTTAAAGTGCATCCTATATTGTAAGTTTAACTATTTGACATTTTTATTATATACTAAGTATTTTAATTATTTCATTTATTTATTTATATTGTTTATATTTTTTTACAGGTTTATCACATCACTATGAGATTCATTTGCTACTTTTAGTTAAATTTGTAAAGTACAATTTTAATTGCAATATTTTTTTAAAAATATTCATATCATTTTGAATATTTGAATTGATCAAAGATTTTGTTTAACTATTTGTATTACTTTTGTACTTTGGATGTGTTTGTGGATGTATTGTGAATGATAGTAATTTGTCTGAATGTGATTTGGTTGGTATTTATTCTTTGGCTATTTACAGGTAAACTGGCTAGAAAACAAAATAATTTTTTTTCTTCCCTTTATGCACCGACCACTGGCCCACGCTAGCTGTTTTTTTAATATGCGTCGGCTTTTGCGTGGGCATATATATATATATATATATATATATACATACATACATATATTATTTTATTTTTTTTCATTTTCGTCGGCCAAGCAAACGCATAGGCGATATTTAAATTGTGGGTCGGTTTGGCCCACGCATAAGTCGCCGCATATGCGTCCATTTTGCGTCCACCCAGATTTTGCGTGTTGCGTCCATTTTGTGTGGGCTTGCCCCACGCAACATGCGTCCAACTTGTTGGCTCACGCTAGTTTCCATTTGCTTACAAGGTTTTTTCGTCGGAACTGTAGCCGACAAAATTTCAACACATAAGCGTCCGTTTTTTGCCTTTTACGTCCGTTTTTGACCCACGCAAAATCGTTGTATTCTTGTTGTGCTGTGAGAGATTGAGAGAGTGACTTCACATTGTTTGTTCTGTGGTGAATTTAAAAGAAGTAATTCCTTACAAATTTAATATTAAAATTTACTCAACTCAAAACTTAAAATTATTGGACATATTAAACGGTTGCTTTAGCTCACATGTTTAATAACCAATTGACTTAAAAACATAAAAAAAAAAATATTTTGTACTCCTCATCTCAAATATAACAGAGGTTGAGTTCTCTCGTATG
This sequence comes from Phaseolus vulgaris, assembly GCF_051622355.1. Taxonomy (NCBI): domain Eukaryota; kingdom Viridiplantae; phylum Streptophyta; class Magnoliopsida; order Fabales; family Fabaceae; genus Phaseolus; species Phaseolus vulgaris. The sequence goes on from NC_143504.1 coordinate 2,840,740, forward strand.
TATGATTGGTTACTGTGCGAAAATAAAAGTGTTGAAGAGTGAATGAACCTAATACGTATTTTTTTCACCCACTTTTATATTAGTCTTTAAATTCTATTTTCATTTATATTTTATTTCCTTCCCCGAACACCTTTAACTTCTACTTTATTATTTATTTATTTTTATCCTCCTTTCTTACAAACTTTTATTTTCCTTCAACAAGTGTGTAGAATCATAATTGCCATAAATACATGTGAGGTCATGGGTTGATGATTGAGGGGTTATGAGGTTATGGGTCGATCACTGAGGAGATGCGAGGTCATGGGCCGATTCAATTAATATATTATAACATTCTCATCCAAGAAATTAATGACAATATCCGCAAAATCTTCATAAAGAATAAAGTGTGAAATTAGCGGAGGTGGGGTTACGAGAATTTATGAAGGAATTAAGTCATGAAAGAGAACAATTACTAAGAAGGGCAGGGGAAAAGTTTTCTATAAGAAAAAAGAGAGGTCGAACAGGAAAGGGGACCAAAAATGGGAAACCACTGTTTTCGAATACCTTTGATGCTCTAGCTAAGGGTCATCTGTCTTGGCTAGAACATTTTCGCGCCCACCATGGGACATGTAAAATTATCATGCACCATTCTTAGTAATGCAAATGATAGGAAGGACGATGACACAAAAGAAAGGGGAGATAATACGTCTAATCTTGGATGAGAAATATCGCAAAGCTTCATGTTTAAGTTATGTACTTTTTTTATTATAGATTTTTACATTTTGTTTTTATAAGGTTTTTAATGTGGCATAATGAAAGTAATTATCATTTGTTTATCATGTGTTGTTAACATTTTCAGTGAAACCATATCGCATTGGTGGAGGAGTAAGAAGCGAAGCATATCGTTTGGGAATTTGGAGGTTGTGGTATCATGAGCCGAACTTGATATTGTCATGAACAGATTAGGAGGAGCCCCCCTCGTTTCCTGAAGGTTGAATCACTAGAGCTTGAGGGGAGACCATTAGGAGCTCATCCAAATTCCGACCAACCTCGAGTTGGTAAGAACACCTTACATGAAGAAAAACCTATTAAGAAGACCATGCAATGTATGATGAGATATCCTCATTTTGACTGGGTAAGAAACCGATATTGTTCGGTTACAATATCAAAATCATTACGAAGACCATGCACTGCATGATGAGATCTCCTCAGTTTAACTGGGTGATAAACCGATCTTGTTTGGTTACAATATCAAAATCATTAAGAAGATCATGCACTGCATGATGAGATCTCTTCAGTTTAACTGAGTGGGATACCGATCTTGTTCAGTTAAAATATTAATTATTAAGAAGGTCATGCATTGCATGACGAAACCTCACCGGTCTTAATTGGGTGGGGTGCCGACATCGCTCGGTCCAATTTGTGAAGGAAATGCCGATCTCACTCAATCCAATTGGTAAGTTTTAAATCATATCTATACCAGGTAAAGGAAATGTCGACTTTTCTTGGTGCGGTTTGTGAGGGAAATTCCCATCTCACTCGGTCTAGTTTGTAAGTTTTAAATCATATTTATAGTAGGTAAAGGAAATGCTGACCTATCAGGTGGAAGAAATGTCGACCTCGCTTGGTCAAGTTTGTAAGTTTTAAATCATATATATAAAAGGGTTAAACACGTGGATGAAGGCAGCAAAAATAATGGTCGATGGGATGTGTTCAAAGATAATAATAGGGTGTGAACATCAAGAAGTGCTTGCATAAGAAAGTCCAGTAGCATTTGTGCCATCATTGAGCCGATCTCACTGCATGGGCGATAAAAGGGGCTGATATCAAAAGCTTATTAAGCCTCATTGGCTTATGCCTGAGGTTAAGGGGTTGTAGGTCATGGGCCGATCAAGATGAGGCTGAGGGAAGCATAAGCCGATCATGCTAGAAGGACGTGTTGAAGGCCTGTTTAGCCTCATTGGCTCATGTTTGAGGCTGAGGGGCTGTGAGGTCATGGGCTAATTACTCAGGGGCTGTGAGGTCATGGGTTGATTACTCAGGGGTTGTGAGGTCATGGGCTGATTGCTCAGGGGCTGAGGTCATGGGCCGATCACTCAGGGGTCGTGAGGTCATGGGCCGATCATTCAGGGGCTGTGAGGTCATGGGCCGATCACTCCGGGACTATGAAGTTACGGGTCGATCACTGAGGAACTGTGAGGTCATGGGCCGATCCAATTAATATATTATAACAGTTTAATCCAAGAAATTAATGACGATACCCGCAGAATCTTCATAAAGAATAAAATGTGAAATTAGCGAAGGTGTGGGGTTACGAGAATTTATGAAGGAATTAAGTCATGAAAGAGAACAATTACAAAAAAAAAAAGGACAAGAGAAAAGTTTTCTATAAAAAAGGAGGGAGGCCGACCAGGAAAGGGGACAAAAATGGAAAACCATTGTTTTCGAATACCTTTGATGCTCTAGCTAAAGTTCCTTTATTGTCTGTCTTGGCTAGAACAATACCTCCTAATTCTCTTAATTGTTAAAGTCATGTTCAAGCAATCCCTCGTAATACTCATACATTAATCCTATTAGCGATTCTAACCATCCAGTCATTACAATTATGCAGTTTGAGTAAAGCTAGCATATTGTCCGTATTTAGTTGGAATCTCTTTCAATCAAATAAATGGCATCCACTCACTCTAATTCACAGTAAAAATAATTTGGAAAAGTGCAAAAGGTTAAGCAAGAGAAAAAGAGTGACTGACCTGGATCATCCGCACATCTGGCAGAATGAATTCTGTCAGTGCAATAACACCTGAAAGTGAACATAGCTGAATCGAAACCGCACCTCCCTCCGCTGCTGTTGCAGAGGGTGCAGTTACCCGCAGTCCACGACAGCAAGAACCCTTTTCTCAAAGCTTCACCAACCCCTTCTAATCCATCTTCCACCACCGTATCCACCACCTCACCCTTGCAATTCTTTGCCACCAAGCTTATATTTTTATCCCTTTTATCCAATGCCAAAACCGAACTCGTTTCGTTTTCTGCAGAACACCCAACTCTCTGCTCGTCAAGCGAAGGTGCGTCACAGCCGTAGAACAATACCACATCCATTTGATTCGGAGCAACACGTAACACGTTAGTAGGAGGAAGAGTGAGATTCTGAGTTGGAGCAAGACAAGCTTTGGTGGTGTTTGATTGCAAGGTTGAGAAGGCAGCATTGGAGACTCGCAGGGATTGGTTTTGGTAGAAAATTTGACGAATGAAGTATTGGGTGTGAGAGAGATTGAGGATAGGGAAGCCATGTGGAGAACAAGAGATTGCAAAACCAGGGCTCCCACAATAAGGTTCTTGTGTTCCTTGGATGTAAAAAGGAAAGGTTATAGTTTGGGTGTTGTTGGGGCAGGTTTTGGGTGCACATGCAGTGAATTTAGGGTCGACTTGAGAGGAAGTGATTTGGGCAAGGAGGTGGAAGATGATGATGCAGGAATGGGTGATGGGAGAAGAGAGGGGGTTTTGAATGGAAATCATTGAAATGTAACAAAGATTATGAACAGAGAGAAAAAGGATTTGTATGTCACTTCTTCTCTCCCTCTTAACTTTGAATTAATAATCTCAACAAACAAAGGATATTTCTTTATTGAGATGGGTCCCTCCAATAGACAAGTCCAACAAGTTGACCGATTGTAAAAAAAATGTTTTATCAACTTGTTACTGTCTAAGTCTCTTCTTTAACTGGTTTTGGACATGCTGGCAAAATAAGAAAGATTGATGATGGGTTTTAATTAACTTAAGTTCTGAATTTCCTATCTACTTCTTCGAATCCTCATTTTGTAACCTTTTCCATAACTTAAGTTTGTATTTAATTTTTTTCAAATTTTGACTAAAAAAACTTAATTTTTTTATTGCATAGAAATATAAAGAAATTTTTTCAAACTTACTGTTGAATAAAACTGTAAAAAATTGTGTCAAGGACATTGTAATAGAAAACTATTTATCTTAATTAACATATTTTTTTGTGAATTGCTTTCTACCTATAGCGTCTAAAATTTGTGTTCATTGCTAGTTAACTGAAAAAAAATAATAGTGCAAAGAAAATAGAGTAGATATGGTGGAGGTTTTTAATTCTACTTACTTGATTTTAATAAAATAGAAGAGAGAAACACGAATATTTTAAAAAGCAAATAAAAGATTATTAAAATAAAGTAAATAAACCAAAAACTTCAGTAAAAAAAATAACTCAATTCTCAATAAGCATTAAAAAATAATTCTTTTGACAAAAATTAAATTTCAAAAAAGATAATAATAAAATACAATCTTCAACGGAGAGTTTAAGAATAAAATTTTATTGAATAGAAATCTCAAAATTCATGAAATGACAATTAAATCAACTTAAAGAAATTTAATTGTATAGAAAACAAAATAAAAAATAAAAAAAAAAATTAAAACTAAAAAACTCCAATACTCTATTTTTTAAACGTCAAAATTTTGAAAATCTCACATCGACTAAATATACAAATATTTCATACCATATAAGTTGTTACAAACTTTATTATAAACAATTTTACAAAGTTAAATTACTATAATATATAATTAAAGAGATTAAGTGTCGGTAAAATTATGTTAATTGATTATATACTTATGTTTTAAAGAATGAATGTATTGAACTTATAGTTTGCTAATATAAAGTTGCATAAATTATATAAGTATGTAATTTACATTGACATCGGAAATAAGAAAGAAATTATGAAAAGTAGATGAAAGTTTGCACCATGCGTTTAAATTCAACAGAACATTTAAAAGTAAAAAAAATCATTAAGTATTGAAATTGTTTCCAATTTATTTCTAAGTACGTTGGTAAGAGAAATAATGTGTTTTTATCTTTTTATTAATGACATTGTGTGAGAAATTTATGTAATGGTTGGGGAGCTTGTATATATATTTTTTATAGTAGGATACCTTGTTTATTAGTATTTTGCTCTGTAATTATGATAATAATGTAGTGAGATTTCAATTGATGATAGTATAAGTTATGATAAACTCTTGCATTGCGTAGGAGAGATATTTATTATGCATTTTAATTTTGAAATTCTCATTTCATCCTGCATGTAAATGTCAGTTTCATTAGTGGAAATTTTCCTTTCCTTTTCCTTCAAATTTTTTTCTAAAACCCCAAAGTTGTTTACCTAGTCAAAATTGGAGGGCACAAAATTTAAAATTTTGTAATAAATATTTTCTATTTAAAAAAAAAATTAGGTGCATTGCATCGATCTAAGTACTAGTTGATAGAGAGAGGAAACAAAAACACAGACGGACCCAAAGATCGTGAAAAATGAAGAAGTCATATTCCTCTGATTCATGGCAGAAAATGTAACATTCATTAAGAAAAAAATCAATTAGGTGCTAAAAAATAAATATTCTGAAGTTTTATTTATATTATGAATGCTATGTGTTACTGCCTATATCTCCATGAGTATTGTTTTTCTTTACTAAAATAATCTTAAAACTAATAAATAAGATTGTTAATAATAAAAAATTAGTTTTTTTTTTTTTTACTTTTATGTCTGTTTTTCATGCAATTCAAATATTTATAATTATTACTTTAACAGTTCTTCTTTCCTTATATTTTTATCATCTTTTCTAATTCTTTGATTACTTAATTCAGATAAATCACAAGTGATTATTTTCTTTATTTTTAATTCATTTATACATGAATGAATGACAAACGACTCTAGCAGTGTTTGGTTGAGGTCGGAACACTGTTTTAAGGATTTGGAAGCTGAGAAATTGAGTGTACGGTAGTTGTTTTGGTGAAGTAAATTTGAGGTAATTTGGATGAAAGAAAGGGGAAGAGTGGAAAGTTTGACTATTAATGATGAATGATGACTGTGTCATTGACAAATTAACTGTTGCAAGAAAAAAAATTATATTATTGGAACGATAATTATTTTATTTTCAATATAAACTTTCAACATATTTAAATCATAATAGAATTAAATAATAATAATTATATTAAGAGATAATAATTTTGATTGTATGGACGATAATAATTTTAATCGCACGAGTGATAATAATTTTTACAAGATAAAATCTCAATAGATGATGAAAATTACCACATATTTAAATAAAAACAATTATATATGTTATTTTCAAGATAAACTTTTAACATATTTAAATCATTTATATTGGGACGATAATAATTTTGATCGCACGGGAAAATAATAAATTTTGCAGGATAAAATTTCAACAAATGATGATAATTATCACATATTTAAATACAACAGTTATATCTATTATTTTCAGGATAAGTATAAATAAGTAAGAATATAATATATAATTGTAAAGTATCCTCCTTAGATTCTACGTATGGTCAATACTCCAACTATCAAGTGGGCAAGAACATAAACCTTTATGGGCTTTAGATCCTTGATTTTGGTTCCTCAAGGTATTAATGTGTCATATTATGGTAACTTTCCGCAAGATCTGAATATCATGTATATAATCAGAGCATTTATGTAATATAATAAGGGATATTAAGCAAGTAAATTATTATAGCATTCAAAGAGGTTGAGATATTGTGCATTAAAATCACGTTAATTTCACACTAGTAAGATTGATTCCCATAATATATTTATCCAAATTAATATTATTACACTGACATAATTATATAAGAATTTATGATAATAGTTTCAAAAATTATGGTGACCTTAGTCTTAGATCATCCACTAGGTCGAACTAATCAGTATATGACTGACGAAAACCCAAAACAGGACAGGTTCAAATTATTATAAACCAGAAAATCATACCTTAACCATCGTTTGATAATAAGTGGAAAATAGTTTTCTAATATAAAAAATACAACATAGTAAGTTATGCATAAGAGAAAATATCATAATATATAATCTTTCTCAATTAAAAATAATCTTGCAAATATAATGTATAAATTTGTTATTAATTGGTCTAAAGATACTCCTGCAATCACAGACATGCCTGTAACTAATAAACATTTTTTTATTGTTAATTTTATCCTAATAATTATCTAGTTTAATTTAATTTATGATTTGTTTGAAATTTTTTGAAAATAACTAATATTATGGTGGTACAAAAGAAAATATTTAATGTTAGTTTCAAATAATACTTTACAAAATAGTTAATAAATGAAAAATATTGCTGGAAAACATAAATGGCATTGTTTAAGTTATTGCATGAAAACAATCTACATTAAATGTCCATGAAACATTTTTACTTACTTGCAAGCTTCTTTTAGTAAACAATGCAGTACAATCATATTATTGAATATAATTATTTTCCAATTACAACACTTAGATTAATTTTTTCACATTACAATTTCAATTCAAAGATATTAAGATTCAAATTGAAAATCTTAATTGTTCATAACACCAATACAAAATTGTAACATCAAATTACATAAAAAATCAATTGCACAATGCTTACAAAACCACTTCAATTATCATTAACTTCAATTTTTTATACTCTCATTTACTCTCTTTTTTGTCTTGTAAATTTTTCATGTAAAATTATAAAATCAAATAAATAAAATATATTTATTTAATAAATAGTGATGGAGTTTTTTATACCAACTCTTCTCTTTTTTATATAAGAAGAAAATTACATATATAAATTAATTTAAAACCATGTAAAAATAAATGAACAATTATTATAAAAATATTTGATTTTTTCTTGATCTTAAAAAATAATAAACACATAAAAAATTATCTATTTAAAATTCACACATACAACCAATATGTAAATGTTCGTTATTTATAATGTCATTTAACAGTTTTATGTCATACAAATAAATTTACCAACCTTTATATTTATGCATGAACTATGTGTTGGTAGTAAGAAAAAAATCAAAAAATTTAACTTGTTATTTTTAACATAGTAATGAATCAAATTGAATATGAAATTTGAAGAATTTAATCTAACTATTGTTATTGAAAAATAATTACATTTATATTTTATAATTATATGTAAATTAATTGTACAAGTGAATGCATTAGTTAGTAATGTAGAATGAGATATATAATAATTGTATTTTCGGCTGGATTGATTATGTAACTTTAATGTCAATATACTTGATGTAAAGTCTTGTTGTTTTATTAAATCTCATATAAAAATTTAAACAACATAAAGTAAGTTAATGTGAAAATTAAAGTTAACAAAAATTATATATATATATTTATTTTAGTGTAAAATTTTTATTCTTTGTTGATTTAAACTGGTTTAAAATAGTTTAACCACTCTAAATTATTTTATTTGAATTAAAAAAAAAGTTAAATTAATTAAATATTAAATTGATAGTAATGATTTTTCTTTTTTCTTGTAAAATAAATTAAAATTCTAAATAAAAAAATATATTAATAAAAAATAATTATTCTTTAAATTCATCTAATTTTTTATTTACAAAATAAATTTCAATATTACTTCTCATTTTATAAATTAATTATTTAATAATTAATATTTTTAATTTGAATTCACATTTATTTGAATTAAAATTAAACTAAAAATATTTTTGTAATTTTATGAGGTCACTTGTCCAATATTTTATGATAATTAAAGGCTGATATCGCTAATTAAAGTGAGTGATGCACAGAATGAAAATGGAGTCTATTTTAGAGCACCTGCATGCTGCATGGATGATAATTAGTAATTTGGGGTTTTTGCATTTTGCAACCTGTATAATATAAAATCTACTTGTCCCTTTTAAAATTATATTTTGGATGGTATATTTTGAAATACATTATTTTTAAATATATTTATATTTTATTTTAATGGAAAAATATTCTTTTGATAGGAATAATATTCATCAAAACTTAAACATTCTGGAATGATAATACTATTTCATACATTAATAATTATCTTTTAAAATATGGTGTCCAATGAGCTTTTAGCATTCTCTCTCACTCATGAACGAAAGAAGAAAATTCTCAAGACGTGCATGGTGCAATACAAAGGATAGGAGAAGAAAAAAAAAAGTAAATTAAATATAAATATAAGAAAGAATAGTTTTATCTTTCTCACCAGGAGTATGAGTATGAGGTAGAGTTAAGTTTTATGGGATTGAAGAATGCAAAACCCTACCATTTGAAGGTATCATAATTCGGCAATTGCTTCCTTTACCACATCTGATTCCAGCAGAAAAGACGAAACTGTCCTTAAAATAAATTTTCAAAATATGTGTTTTAGATTTTTTTTTCCAGAACAAAATTTTATATTATGAATTTTTTTTTCTGGAATGTATTATTTTCAATTTCAGATTTTTTTTTTCCAAAACAGAATTTTATTTTTTTTTCGGATTTTTATTTCTGAAACTCTATAACCACTTTCGGATTTATTTTTTTAGAATATATTATTTTCAATTCTGGATTTTTATTTCCGAAACTAAGGACATTTTTGAAAATTAAAAAAATATTTTAAGTGTAGGTTAAAAATGATTGGGTGTAGGAAGCATTTGTCTCATAATTCTCCTGCTCTAGGCCCAATTACTAATGGCCCAATCACCAATGACCCAATTATCATCACATTCTCTGCGCTAGTTTGGAGTTAGCAAATGACGCAATCAAATCTAGTGGAATAGATTTACTTTTCCAACGTCCATCACAACTGTTCAAAACAAACGAGATAAAAATGTTTATATTTGTAAACTAAAAGTAAAAAAATTTATTACTTTAATGTATATACGCATAGTATTCTGTGTTGTATTCTGAAGAATTTAAAATTATTTATATCTACTTATTATATAGTTTTGCATTTGCACCTATGGAAGATAAAATAGAATACCTGTTATGAGTCACAGGAATCTGACAAACCAATTAAAATAGGAGCAGTGGAGGGTAATATTATATTATCTCATTTTTTATTTACAAAATTATGATATTATCTGCTGATTATTCTATAAAACATATTAATTAATTATTCGGATGCGTGTGTTACACCTACGCAGGGCCCCTACTCCTAGATTCGATGCAAATATATTTGAAAAAAGTTTTGTTAAAACCGAATAACATCACTTCACAACTTTCTACAATAATATTATCATATTTTTAATTAAAAATAAATATAATAAAAATATTAATTTAGTTTTTTTTTTTTTAAGAATATGTTTTTTACTTAGTGCATCTTACATTGGAGTTGATATAAAAAAATGATAAGAAAAAAAAAATGTTTCTTATCCTCTTATGTGTGTATTACATCACTTCATCTAATATATAGAGAGTTGCTCTCCCCAGACTACAATATAATGAGGTAGGATACTAATCATGAGATTCTATCATTATTAAATTAATTGCATATAATTGGTAAAATATCGTACAATATTGCATATAATAATTACATATAATTTGATAATTATTATTTTCTTTGAAATTAATATAATTTATAATTTGACTCTAATTAAGATACTAATCATGAATGAATTCATACATACTTAGCTTGTAATGTATATATTTACTATACATATGAATATACATAAGATAATAAAAACATCTTATTTCTTCTCACCATCGATACAGTTTTCTTATAATTCAAATTAATATTAAATCTTGAAATATTACAATTTTATTATTTTTCTACCTTGAAAAGATGCTACCTATTTTCGGTATTGTTTTGGGTATTTTCATACGGATTATTAGGTCAGGTCCAATAAAACTAAATATTACTAATAATATTATGAAGAGTACTTATTATACATTACTTGTTAGTTAATAAAACTAAATATTATAATAATATTATTAAAAATAATTATTCTTTAAATTCATGTAATTTTATGTTATTTACAAAAATAAATTTCAATATTACATTCATTTTATAAATTAATTATTTAATAATTAATATTTTTATTTTTAATTCACATTTATTTGAATTAAAATTAAACTAAAAATATTTTTGTAATTTTATGAGGTCACTTATTCAAGATTTGATGACAATTAGAGGTATGATATTGCTGTATAAAAGTGAATGATGCACAGAATGAAAATGGAGTTTATTTTAGAGTACCGGCATGGATCTTGTGGGTCTCCCCACATGTATCTCACTTCTATTTCCACCACACATTCTCCCATCACAATCACACTCACACAAATTCCATCAAACTCCCTCCTTTTCTGCTTGTAAAATTACTCTTTTAGCAATACAGTTTGGGGTTTTTGCATTTTGCAACCTGTATAATATAAAATCTACTTTTCTCCCTTCTAAAATTATATTTTGAAATGCATTATTTTTAAATATATTTATATTTTATTTTAATGGAAAAATATTCTTTTGATAGGAATAATATTCATCAAAAACTTAATCGAGCTTTTAGAATTCTCTCTCACGAATGAACTAAGAAAGACGTACATGGTGCAATACGAAGGATAGGAGAAGAAAAGAGAAGTAAATTAAATATAAATATAAGAAAGAATAGTTTTATCTTCTAAGAAAGAGTATGAGGTAGAGTTAAGTTTTATGGGATTGAATGCAAAACCCACAATTTGAAGGTATCACAATTCTCCTGCTCTAGGCCTAATCACCAATGGCCCAATTACCATCAGATTTACGTTTCCAACTTCCATCACGATGACTGTTTAAAGGCTTCCTCTTTCTATATGTCTACGTTTTTCTTCCTGCACCTCCAAAATTTACTGAATGCACCTTTTATTTGAAAAAAACTCTGTGGTTACCGAAAATCGGTTTTGCAGATGAGGAGTGTTCTATAAGCAAATTTTGCATAAATTATTGATTTCTGGATTGCTGAATCTGGAAGTCTAATTCTGTTACGGATTGGTGGATCCGGAATGTTTTTTTTGAATTATGGATTTCTGAATTTGCAATGCATATTTTTGTTACGGATTGGTGGATATAGAATGATTTTTTTTTAATGATGGATTTTCTAATGTGAAATGCATATTTTGAATTATGGATTGATGGATCCAAAATTTTATTGGAAGTGATGATCCGAAATTTTTCCGGATTCTATAATCCATAATGCAAAAAAATAAATACAGCTCAGGTGCATTTTAGAGTTTTTAAAAAATAATAAGGACAGTTTGATCTTTGCATAACATTGTGAGGGTGCAGGAAAAAATGTAGGGTGCAGAAAGAAACTGCCGTGTTTAAAACAAACGAGATAAAAATGTTCAGCTTTGTAAAATAAAAGTAAAAAAATGTATTACTTTAATATATATATTCTGTGTTATATTTTGAAGAATTTAAAATTATTTATATATACTTATGATATAGTTAGTTTTGCATTTGCACCTATAAAAGTTGAAGATAAAATAGAATACCTGTTTATGAGTCAGCAGGAATCTGAAAAGCCAATTAAAACACGAGCAGTGGAGGGTCATATTATATTATCTTCTTTTTTTTTACAAAATTATGATATTATCTGCTGATTATTATATAAAACATATTAATTATTCGGATGCGTGTGTTACACCTACGCAGGGCACCTACTCCTAGATTCGTTATAAATATATTTGGAAAAAGTTTTGTTAACACGGAATAACACCACATCACAACTTTCTATAATAATATTATAATAATTTTAATTTAAAAAATATTAATTTAGTTTTTTTTAAGAATATGTTTTCACTTATATAGTGTCTACAGTGTCATTGGAGTTGAAATTAATATAATTTGTAATTTGACTTTAGTAAATTTTACTCGCTGTGTTTTGTTTTTTTTATTGTTTAACAATTAAATTTGATACCATTAAATATAATTAAATTAAAAAATATTGTTATTTCTTTAATTTTTACCAGTAAAAAATGCTTCACCATAATATATTTTAATATTTATAAAATAAAAACTATACTTAAAAATATTTCTTCAAAATTTAGGATCTAAAAAATATATTATACAACTTATTGAATGGATGCATTATCAATAAATGATGTGAAAAACACAAATTTTTGTTCAATGGTACATGTGATATGACATATTAACTTACAATATCTATAAAGCAACAATGTCTCTATCAATATATAATACATGTATAATGTATTTATACAATACTATAACTACATAGATTTTCAAAATAGATAAAGTGCTAACATCCTAAACATTTAATAACTCACATCCATGGTTTTATTTAAGAATACTCTCATTATTTTCGAGATCAAATTTTAACAATAATCAAATACACAAAATAATAATAAACTAATTTATCAAATGATCAAATTTTTCGTGATATAGCATTGGTAACAAAAATACATCCTTAATATAAAAAAACTATAAGAATAACAAATTACACAAATCTAGTATTATAAAGATAATGAGTTGTTTCATACTTAAAATATAATATTTTTAATTAAACAATACAATAAAATTAATGGATTATTATTTCATTTTTTATTATCAATATTTAACATTTCTTTAACTAAAAATTCGTCATCAATTAAGTGAATAATTATTTCATATTTATAACTTAATAATAAAATGTTCTTATAATACTGGATTTATTTTATGTGTTATTTTTGTATTCGACTTTTCAGATCTTCATACCTGAGAAAATACTACATATTTTCAGTGTTGTTTCGAGTATTTTCATACGAATTATTAAGTCAGGTACAATAAAACTCAAATATTACTAATAATATTATGAAGATTACTTACTATTACTTGTTAGTTAATTATACTATCACATTTTGGTTTTTCCTCACAAATTCAGAAAACACAAGATTGTTTAGTGGCCCAAATTCAAGTTAAGACTAAATTTTTTAAAAAAAAAATTATCATGACAACACGTGTGTGTGGGGTCTTTAGAAAGAAATGTTTATCAACATGCAAAGCTTTTCATAAATTTTATTTATTTGTTCTGACTTTGTGCTTACATTACATTATCTATATAAACAAGGTGATATTTGTCTACTTATTTTTTATATCTCATCTATTCACACAGCACAGTTATTACTGTATTTCTATTTAAATTAAATATTTACTATTTTTATATAATATTTTTTCTTTCCATTTCAACCACAGTTTTTAAAAATATTACTTAAGATTATGTATGGGGTTCAAAACTGATGTTTGATAATTCATTCAATATTAATGATGTTTAAAACTGCCATAATTAATATATACTTGTTTTCTGAACTGAATATTTGTTTGAATTAAGACAAACCTGTGGAAATAAAAATATTAGACAGCTTTCAATATTTTGTTGCTTAACCAGCAAACAAATAGTACTGGATAATTAACGCAATACATATTATTCACTAAACCACAAGCCAGCGTGTGATTATCACGTTCCAACAACTCAACCTCGTCCACATGTTACTATTGTTTTTGTTTGACAATCTTCCGCTTCTATGCTTTTTTGGCCGTATATGGAACATAGTAGAAAATTGAAGATGGAAAAAATAGAAGTTTAAACTCTATGATTTGAATACTTGAATATAAAGCTAGACAATAGATTAGAAACTGTTGATTATAAAACTTTTAATATAAAAAGTAATAAAGCAATGTATGAATACAGTTTAAAATGGAAAAGCTTTTGAAATTCCTTGACCAATTTTTATTATTTAAAAAAAATGTTTCCAAAAATATATGATGTAAATTTGATTTCTTTTATTTCATACTTTAATACATATATATTTTTTGTTAAAAGAACATTAATGATTTGAATATAATTATTGTATGATTAAAATAATTATTTTCCCATTTCTCACATTTTAGCCATGCATATGTCTAGGTAGCAATAATTTTTTTTTTTTAATATAATAGGGATGAATATAAGTTGGATAACGTTGTAGTCTATTGGTCTCATTAAGTTGCATGTTGATTTATATTGTGTTATTTTGATCATTTTTATTTTTTTTATTTATTTTTTTAAAATGTGCAAATTAGATTATTTGAATATTTTATGTTATATTATTTAATTATGGTATATTTTGCTGAATATGAGAAACTTCATTTTAAGGAAACTTATGTGAATCCATTGGTCTGAAAATAGGTCAGAGATTTATAATTTTTTTGGGACCAACCCTCTTCTACTAATTTTTTAGCTTATCATGGATTGGTTACACATGAATTGGTTACAATATCGGACATCAAATTTGGTTCAATACTACTTATTTTTAGCCTTAGTCTACATCAAGCCAACTCAGGAAAGTTTAGATTTGAGTTAGGTCTCTTACCATATAATAAAACATACCAAAAACAGAACAAAAGGACAACATTGTGAGCATTGAACACTGATGAGAAATTTACCTTTAAATATCAAAAGTGAATAAAATAAAAACATAAAATAGAGCAATTAAATTTTTATTCTTTTTTTTTTATTATAAAAAATAAATAAATGTGAACCACTTTAAGGGTGTTCTAATCCTGATACAAAATAAAAGACTTAAGACATTTCATCTTAAAACTCGCACCGCCGAACGTTTAGGATTACAAAACACCACTGACTTAACCCAAAAATAAACACCCTAAAACACAAGCACCTGAACTAAAAGATATATCAAGAAACCATCATCATACAGACAAAGGTTCGAGACACCATTTGGAAAAGGAGAACAAACCAAAGAAAGACTTTGACTTAATCCAAGACCAAACCTTCACTTGAACCAAGACAACCACTTCTAAACCATCAACAACTCCCCCATTAAAGATTACGATGTTTATATGTTTTCACAACTCACTTACCATACAGTACAAATCACTCCCTACATCTCATTTAGAGAAGCAGACGCATTACATAATCTAAACCGAAAAAAATTTAACAGTCATTATGAGACACAAACTACACTTTATCCTATATTTTACATCAATTAAAAATACAATTAATTCATAATATATAAATCAATTAGAAATACAATTAATTCATAATGAAACATTATTTACACACTAATTTTAAAAAGTTGAGTTTAATTTAAAATTTACTTTTAAAAATATTGTATATAATTTTTTACATTTTTTCTTTCTTTCTTCCTTCCTTGAATTTACCAAAGTCAAACCTCTAAATTTTCAATATTTAAGAGTGTTTGCATGTTGATTGGAAAACCATTAAGCTCTACTACAAGTTACAAATACCAATAATAGAGGACGCTCAATCTCAGAAAACTTTTGACGTTTGAGTGGATTGGAACACTTTTTTATTTATAAAAAGAACCAAAGACTTTCAATTCCATTTTCAGTGCAATTTTCTCAACCAGTGAAACCTCTTCATTTAATGAGTTGTTTGAGTGTCAAACTCACTGTTCTTAACTTTTGAAACTTTCAAGTTCGTTTTTTCTTTTCTTTTGTTTTACTCATGCAAGTTATGTGTTTCAAAACCTAGTTCAGCTCAATGTACTTATTCCAATTCAATCCTAATATTCATTTTGGATTCTTTTGTCGAGCTTGATTTTATTTTTCTTTATTTTTTTTTGTTGATGTTTAAATCATATTGATGTGACAAATATACTTTTTTTATGAATAAAAATAGATTTCAGTGAATTTTGATTTTTTTTTAAACTTGTGAAATAAATAAATAAAAAATATAAAGATAAATCATATTAAACACTTGTGTTAAAAAAATAGTTTCTCAAAATGTTTTTTTTTTATATTAAAATTGTTATTCAAATCATTACTTCAATAAAAAAAATTAATTCACGTCATAATTTGAAGCACACCTTCAAATTTGAAAAAAAAAATCATGTTTCAATAATTTATTTCAAAATGACTCAAAAAAAACGTAAAAAAAAGCTTATTTTGGCGATCCGAATTCGCAGCAAAGAGAAATCTCTTTTCTTTTATCCTTTCTTTTAAAATTAAATAAGTGCAGAGGATAAAGTAAGAAAGAGACAGTTTCCACGGTGTTACTCCCATAAACCAGGAACGTACACGTGTCCAAAACTTTCTCTCTGCAACACGTGTCTCTCTAGCAGTGACGAATCCGAGTGCATTGGTTTCCACCAATCAGAAATGTCATGTTGCAGTCAAATTCGGATATTTTGATTCACATTCATACTTCCCTCCATCCATCATCATCATCACACCTCTTTATTCCCACCACTAATTTCACCATCCACAACCCCATTTTTGTCTTTTCAATATCCAAATAATCAAAACCTTTTTCAATCAACTAATTAGACCAATTGAAAAACAGTATTATTTTTCACCAGTAAGGTAGGTAAAATAATAAATAATTTTATAAGATAAAATCATTTATTGTGTTACTTAAAATATTAGATTAAGTGATAACTTCTGAATTTAATAATCATGTGTTGTAATGTTCCTAGTCATGTTACTCCAATTCCTCAATTTTTGTCACTTTATAAACTGTACACGATGTATCACAAGTTTGATGGGTCACATTTTTCCTCCTATATATTTATATGTTAAATAAAATTATCTCGTTAATTTACAATATTTTAATATTGAGACATATTATTTTCATTTCCAACATATTATTTCATATTTGATAAATATGATAAGACATTCCAAAATTAATTTATATAATTATCTAAAAACATGTTTGTATATAAACTAAATATAACATAAATATTCACACATTTTTATATATAGCTTTGCATGACAATAAGTTACCTATTAACATTGTATAAATTAGTTTATTATTTATAATTTATTAAAATAAAATAGACATTTTTTTAATAATATAACTTTTTCTTTAAATTAGTCTATTTCAAAATCTCATCAAGTTTCAAAGTAGTTGAGAAACCAATTATTATTATTTTTAATTAATTTTTTAAATAAAATAAGTTCTTATTTATTCTAAATACTGTTCAATGTTTTTCTTTATTATTTTTTCATAAATTGTGGTGGAATCACTTCTCAACTTATTTTACCATATACTAAAATGACTATATTTGGATAACTTTTTATAGGTCTCCAAATTTTGTATAACATTTATGACTTAAATTTTGGAGGGCACTTTGAAGATAAGTTTTTCAGGTAAGCGAAGCTATGTTGTGTGAAATGAATGTTAATTGGTGAAAACCAGGTTTATCAATTTGAAAAGTAGTTGATAAAGTTAATTGTCTTAGTTTGAATGTGAGTTGGATGTCAAAGTTTTAAAATTTTGGAATTATTTGTTGAATTGTGATTTATATAAGAATACAAAATATATAATTGAGCATATTAAAACCATTGAGGTCTCTTGATTGTATGGAGGTTGTAAACAAAATTGTATTGATATTGGGTGATTAATCTGTATGAAATTGAGGTCATACATTGGGATAATGTATGCATTATTGTTTGATCGTGTATTAAATATGAAAAGTCTTTATTGTGACGAAGATCCTCTAACTTCACTAATGGTTTAAGTTACATAAATTAAGATATTAGATGATGAGAAACTAATGATGAAGTTTATACACATCGTGACCTATTTTAGACATGTAGTATTAGGTATTTGATCAAATGTTAATCTCTGGTAGTTACATACTTAATAAGAGTTTTCAAGAGACGTCAATTGATATTCCATTTGCTGAATAATCTTTATCTATATATTCATGTTTGATATATATGAATGTTATATACTAGCATTAGAATGAAATTGAATTTTTGTGGTTGATACATGGATTTTGTTTGTATATGAATTTCAAAATTAAATGTTTTTTTCACTTATGCTTTCGTATGTTATAATTTTATTCCAATAGTTTATCCTTGTATGTGTATGTTTGTTGTATAAACTGCGTTCACTGTACTATATTACATACACATACATATATATTGTAAATAAATTGTTACTACATAAGTTTTAGGTATCTTTAAGTAACATTTTGAAAAAAATATATACTTTATGCATAATCTTTATTGGATTCACAACATAATACTTTGTCATTATACTTTGTCATTATTAAGGTGTTACACTCACTGTACTTTTTAAATGATGATATAATCTTTATTATTATGCTCAAAACAATTATACATTAATTTTTTAATTATATTAGTAATTATTTTTTCTAAATTATCACTTTCGTATGTATAGAAAATATTTTACTTTGATTTAATTATGCGTATATTTTGAATCTTTTATTTAATGCTTCAAATTTGATAATCTATGGTGATAGAGTAATGTTTCCTAAATAATTTTGATTTAAATGGTTGATGATACAATTAAATGACGGTTACATATTGACTTAAATATAATTTTTATGAATTATGCATGTTAGGAAATTTAAGTGTAAAGTCCAAGTTTCACTAGTATAAATGATAAAATTGAACATCATAAAAGTAAAAAACTCACAAACTCATTCTCTTAAAGTTTTGGGTTAGAGCTGATGTTAATCTCTTAGTGAGTTTAACTCATGTATAAAAGGTCCAACCAAGCATGTCCACTTATGATGAACAACGATAAAGATAAGGGTCGTTAGTGAATTTGAGGGAAAGTTTCCCAATGTGAAACGACTCACACTTGAGGGTAAGATTGTTAGAAAATCAAAATGCAAATTTAAATCTCACGTTTAGGATAAATGATAGAGTTGAACAACATACAAGAAAAAAAAACTCACAAATTCTTACCTTAAGATTTTGAGTTAGAGATGATGTCAAATTTTTATTTGGATTTAACTCGTATGTCATTGTTATTGAATCTCGAAAAAACTATCAATATAGATATACAAAATGTACATAATTAATGTTACAAATTGATAAAATATGACTCTGATTTAAATGTGTGAATTAAATACATAAATTTATATTATAACTTTTCTAAGTATTTAAAACACATTGAAGAAAACTTCACATTTAAGGTGGTGAAATGATCAAATAAAACTTCACATTTAAGGTGATGAAATGAGTTTAAGATGACTGAATTAATAATACAACAATATTGAAATGAATTAATACGTAGTGTAAACCACATCTATTTATGTAAACATGTAGATTCAAAAGTTGTAGTTAAAAGAAAATATAAATATAAAAAGTAAAAAAAATTCTTAATCAACACAGTGTCATAAAAATAATTTTATTATTTAAAACTATGTAATACTCTTTTAAATTCAACCCTAAAGATCCATATCATGTTTATTAGTCTCTGTATGAAAAGTTATCGATGAAGAGGGTAATATTTTATAATAACTAAGAAAAGAGTTAGATTTTTCTCTCTCTTTTAATCAACTAAAAGAGAGTTAGATATATGATGAAAATGTTGATTCATACAAAACGAGGAGGTCGTTGACTTACCCATAAGGTTCATAACTATCTTTTAGACTTCCAAATTTGCCTTTTAGTTTTCATATCAAATTATCATTAAAAAACAATTAATAAGTTATGCTCAGTTTTTATTGACTTTTTTAACTTAATTTTTAGTGATCTTATGTAACTTATAACACGTAACTCTTCTTTTCTAATTTTCAACATAATGAATTGTTTAATTATATTAAAGTTAAATTATTTATTGTTAAATAAACTAATAAACAATATTATTTAATAACTCAATAAAAAAACACTTCGTTAAGAATAAGTTAATTTTAAGTCTAACTCAATTTATAAAATATTTTTTTAAGGTGAGATTTGCACTCTTTATTTCCAGTCGATGTAGGATCTCCAATATATATTTCTCACTCCGAGATCCTCAAAATTGTGTGTGAGACTCCAAAACATATTTATGATGTTGAGATCCTCCAACTCTACGTGGAACTACATGTAGATTGATGGTTTGATAGCGGGTGACTCGATAAGTCTAACAAACTCTCGCTAAGATAAACTATAAATAATCATGATACCATATTAAAAAGTGAACTCTAAACATAACTTAAAATTATAAAACTGATTTATAAGGTAAGATTTGTACAATTTATATACTATGAAATATGTTTATCTTTAATTGATTGGACCATCCCATTTTAGATGCTTCCATATTAAAACTAGTTAAACATAATTGTATAACATATTATAAATTTTTACTAAAATAAACTATAAATAATTATAATATCATATTAAAAATAAACTTTAAACATAACTTAATATTATAAAACTGATTTATTATATATTATGAAATATGTTTATCTTTAATTCAACCGTTACACATAACATAATTGTATAACTTTTTAGAAACTGAGTAAAAACTTATGCTGCGTTTTTCTAAAGAGAAGTTTTATAAACACATTCTTCTAAATATGTACCGATTAAAAATTATTATAAACTATAAAATTGGTTAAGTTTTACACGTTATTAAAAATGGTGTTTTTGTATTTCTTAATGAATTATAATTAATAAAAACGATGTATTATTAGAAAGAGTGTTCCCATTTTCTTAATATAATCTAAAACTTAACTACAAATGACATAAAAAAATTAAATGATATTTACTGAATAAAGGAGAACAATAAAATCATTTATAATTTCCACCCTATATGAAGAAAATAAACAAGAAAAGGGTAATGTTTTTAATTTCATTCTCTTTCATCCATAAATTTTAAAAGAAAATAAAACAAGTTGAAGGATAAATATTTATAATTTCATTATCTTTCATTGATAAATTTCAAGATAACATTAAATATTTTTTAAAATTTCAATAAATTACTCCCTTTCATCATTAATACAATATCTTCAACTTTAGAACTTCTTAAAAGATTTCTAACATTATTGTTGCTTATATATATTTAATTAAAATTTTAAATAAAAACGTTTTCATTGTAAGGTACAAAATTAAGAAAGACTTAGAACATGAATTTCGTATGAACCCTAAAATAACTTCTTTATATGTATAACTTCCAATTTTAATTTTATTTTAGGAACTTCAACAAATATGAATATTTTTCGAAAAACTTCATCCAAGAATGTGAGTGATATATATATATATATATATATATATATATATATATACGTTAAAATAATATATTTTTTAGGCGACTATTAAAACATTTTTTATTAAAAAATCTTTAAGATATTTTTAACATGATCACTGCATACAAATAAAAAATATTTAACTTCTAAAACAATACTATTAATATACTAAATTTATCTTTATTATTAATAAAATTTAATTTTTTAATTTTTTTTTTATTGAAAACACACATTTAAAATATTTTTTGAAGAAAGCAAAAATGAACGTTTCATAAAAATTATATAAAATGTTGAACAAAGATATTATCCATTTATTTTAAATAATTCATTGTATGAAATAATATATTAGAATATTTAAACGTAAGCGGTTCCCTACTATTAGTCAACAACTGCTATATATGTACCATGATTTGAATATATAACTTTTATACTGATATTTATAAATCATATCTTATTAAAACATTTTTATGCGAATAAACTATGTAAATATTAAATTCCCAAAACAACGTTATTTTATATGTATTTTTTTTTTTAAATTTTTGTTTTGTTTTTTACTTTATTTTTTCTCATAAAAAAAGTTATGTGAATGTTCATACTTTTACTATACTTTTTAACAAATTTCAAATAAAGAAAATGGTGTAATAAAAAGAAAGCTCACATTTATCCCTTTCCTACTCTGAACTTTAAGCACATATTGATGCAAGTAAAATTAAATAACATATGGAATAAAAAAGAAAAAATTAACACATATACTAAATTTTACTATTTTCCAATATTTTCTTAAAATGTTTTTCTCCTAAAACAAAGAACATGTAAACTCATATTAATTAAAGTCAGAAGATTTTAAGAAAATATTATTAAATGAAATAAAAGCAATTAAAATTTATTTATGATAAAAAGAGAGAGAAACGTGATCTTTTAATATATAGAACATGGTATTACAATAAATACATTTAGATATTTAACTCAAAATAAAAAAGTCAAAGATAAATATTGATTATTTCATTCTCTTTCATCCATAAATTTAAAGGTAACATTAAATACATATTTTAAATTTAAATATTGAAGAATACTCAGTTTCTTGAGTTCCTTTCCATTGGTGAATAACTATCATAAACATTAAATACTATGATCACTCATTACAATTTCTTACATATTCTATACAACTTAATTGTAGTGTTTAGAAGTAGACATAGTATTTTATTGTATTTTTTTTTGTATAAACAAAAGTATATACGAAATTTAAATATTTTATGAAGTCCGTGGCACCTATTTTTCAGAAAGTGAAAATTAGGAAGAATAAAATAAATGAAAGGAAAAGAAAGGGTTGAGATTATTTGGTCCTTTAGCCCTCGATTGAAAATACCATTATACCCTTTGCCCCCACCTGCTTCTTCCAGCATCCAACGACCAGATCCATTTCCTGACTACCTCCACGTTCGCCACTTTATTCAGAAAAAATGCCATTAACGTAATTAACAGCTCTATACAAAGAAATTGTAATAATTTTCTCTCTATATTTTTAAACAAGTTTAATTTTGATAAATAATAAAAATGAATTAAAAAAGTGTGTGATTATATACCTGCTTAATGATACCCTATCATTTAATATATTAAGTGAGAGATGGAATGAAAAAAAAACATAATAAAGAACACCATGTGAGACCGAGAGAAATAAAAAAAATAAAATAAAATAAAAGAATAAAAAAAAAATAGTGAAATGTTGGAACAGAAGCGTTGTTTTATATAACTCAAAGACCCATCCCTTTCTATTTCTTTCCTTCTTTCCGATTCACAGAAACAACTCCTCTCTACTCACAAACCCTTCTTCCTCATAACAAAAACAACCCATCCTTTTCTCCGTTTTCCCCAAACCCTAGAATCGCCAACACAGATCCTCATCGTTTCCCATCCAATTCTCAACCATTTCTCCCCATTCCAAACACCGTTGACCACACTCGAGGTTTATCCAACACCCACAAAAAAGCTCCGTTTTTGTTTCCTGGGTCCCGTTTTTCCCTTCCTTTTTATTGGGCATAGGAATGTTGGGTACTGGCTTGAACTTCGGGCGCGCTCGCGGGGAGGATCGGTTCTTTTCTCCGGCGAAGGCTCGCCGGCCGTTTCACACCATGGAGAATGACAAGTTGCGTAGGGCCCACAGCGATGTCACCGGGAGAGACAAATCGGTGGATTTGGGTAATCGGGTACCGGAGAACCGGGTTGGGTCGGATGAGGAGGAGGCGAAGAAGAGTGGCGCGGTGCCTTCGTGTGAACCGGTCCTCAGCCGGTTGAGTAATCTGGAGCGGTTCTTGCAGGCGATCACGCCCTCTGTGTCTGCTCAGTATCTTCCTAAGGTTTGCTTTTGAGTTACTGCTGCAAGTGTTTTGAATAAGTTTCTGACGGGTTGTTGGTTAAATCGTGTTTATTTTATTAGAATTTGGTTTTTTGGGTTATTGAAAATTCGATTTAAAGTCCTGTCTTTGTTTGTGGCCGCCACATTCAGTGGGTGGAAGGTTTAACTTTTATGGCCGTGTTTAATTATGGAAGTGACCGTAGATTGGAGGGGATGGTTTTGGTGAGAATTAATAAGAAAACAAGCAAAGTTTTGTTGCTTTAAAAGAAAAAAAAATTAATGCCATTTTTATGAATTAGGTTTTCATTTCTGTGTGTGGAACTGTTTAGTGTAATAGTTTTCCTTGGATCTTGCAGAGGACGACGAGAGGACTTAGGGCGTGCGATGAGGAGGTTCAGCCCTACTTTGTTCTTGGTGATTTATGGGAGTCCTTCCGCGAATGGAGTGCGTATGGCGCTGGAGTTCCGCTTGTACTGAATGACAAGGATAGTGTTGTTCAGTATTACGTTCCTTATCTTTCTGGAATTCAAATTTACTCCCAGAATGTGAAGCCAACTGTGAAGTCAAGGTATTTTGTTTGCTTTGGACCGTGTACAGATTATTCATTTTAGTGACTGTTTGATTTGAAAAGGTTATGCAAGCCAAACAATAGGGTGGTTTTGGGTTGATTCTTTGCATGTTCTATGTTTTTTTTTTGGGTTTTAAGCATGTTCCCGGATTAAATTAATGTTCATTTTTGGTTTTCTACCATTTTGATTTCCTTTGAAACAATGATCTTTACTGATTGTATGATGTAGCTACTACTGTTTTTTTATTTGCTAAATTGCTATCCATTTTTATTGTGTGCTGTGCCGATGTGGGGATACTACCTTGTTCAAGGTTTAGCTACTTGTTTGACAATGTTATTTTTGGTTCTTTGATAGGCAACTTGGGGAGGATAGTGACAGCGATTTCAGGGACTCAAGTAGTGATGGTAGCAGTGATTGTGAACCTGTACATGGCAGGGGATTGAAATACACGAGGGAACAAAGAAATCTTCCCCATCTGTCGGATGAGGTACCTCAACGGATGAGTAGATTATCTTTGAGAGATCACCATTCCCTTCCTCAAGATGGGTTTTCTAGTGATGATGGAGATTCTGTGAATCCTCAGGGTTATTTGATTTTTGAGTATCTTGAACGTGACCCTCCTTACAGCCGTGAGCCTTTGGCTGATAAGGTGCGGTGACTGACTCTATCATGCCATATGCTCGCCCTGTTCACTTATATAATTTTGGTAATTTGTTATCTCGGGTCCTTCTTTGCTGAGTCATTTGATTGTGTTTTCTTTTATGTGGTGGTGAATAGATAATGGATCTTGCTTTTCGTTTCCCTGAATTGGTGACCCTTGGAAGTTGTGATATACTTCCATCAAGTTGGATATCCGTAGCCTGGTATTCTTCTTTAATTTTGTGCTTTGATATTCAGCTTACAAATGCACAATGGACTTACCTGTTCCATGATTTGCTTGTAGGTATCCAATTTACAGGATACCAACTGGTCCAACATTAAAAGATTTGGATGCTTGTTTCCTGACATACCATAATCTGTATACACCTGTGGGAGGTAGCAATCTTTTGCTTCATTTGTGCTTTATAACTAAGTTTAATTTCTATTTTGTTCATGGTGCATGATATTTACCAATATTTGAATTGAGGGCGTGTATATATATGCATCCATCCCTAACATAACGAGGTGTTCTAAAATTGAATTCTAATTTGGAACCTTTCTTGATACATGATACACAAATGTTATTTAGAATCTCCCCATGCACTGGATATCATGTATATTGACGCACATGATACAATTTTATGAGTATATGGTTTTTTATCTTGGATTCTGTTTAATGTGGTTTTTTCTTTTATTATGTTGTTCTTAACTCTTTATACGTATTAATGAGTACCAAAGCAAATTATTTTATTGCTTTGTTTCAATGATTCCAACCATTCTTTTAGCCTAGAAAGATACTTTTATGTGTTGTTTAAGATTACGAATGTCATTCTGGATTTGTTGGGGTTCTTAATTATTCTACTAAAAAGGCTTGTGTTGCTTTTATCACGGGAACATGTTTGTATTTAATTACATTGCCAATTATAGGTGCATAGCACATATAATGAAATTGTTGTTAGCTACTGCACATGAACCATGTTCCGTTTTCTAATTTGCACAAGTTGATTTATTGAAACATGTTTTTTTCTTTTTGTTTACAGGTTCTCAAAGAAGGCAGACTCACAAGCTTCCTACTGAGACGGATAATGTCCATAAAATCTCTTTACCTGTTTCTGGGCTTGCTTCATACAAGTTCAAAGGATCTCTGTGGACTCCTAATGGTGGACATGAACGCCAATTAGCTAGCTCTCTTTTGCAGCGGGCCGACAACTTGTTAAGACAGCTTCAAGTCAGTCACCCAGATTTCCAGTTTTTTAGTCGTTGATGATGTTAAAGTGACTGTAATATTATACTTTTGGATATTTTTTAAGAACTGGTGGTTAGTTTTTGCCAGTGCCTCCTTTGGTTAATTTTTTAGATGTTATACTTGATTGGAGTTGGAGTTAATAACTTATTGGACAAAAGGTAAAAGGAAAATTGGAGAAAGGATGTTAAGCAGTGTCCTTTGTAATTCTCTGCATTGTTTGCTTCCATAATAAGTGAATGAACAGGGAAGCTTTGGAGAAGCGGCAGTGTTGAGGCTACTTAATGTGTTCCTGGTGGGTGTACAGATTAAATAGCAGCGGCATGGTTTTGTTAAACAAGCCAAACACAGGCTACTTTTTTCTGTCCTGGCGATGCGTTATATAGGACCTAGTTTTAATTTATTGGGGAATTTTACTGCATGTTCATGTCTCATGCTTCAATTGCCCCAAACTTTCTGTATTTGAATTCTTATAGTAATCTTTGCTTTTAGATAGTGATAGAATTCAGTGAATGAACTTGTGTTGTTCAAAAAAAAATTGTATTTTCTGATTATGTTTTAAAGGAGGGTTTAGTTTAGAAGAATCAGTTTCGACTTGGTGGTAAAAATCAGTCAGTTATTCTACTCGGCGCTTATTTTTCTCCTGTCACAAGTAATCACGATTATTACTGTTCGAAGGTGTTGTTTGAAGAATATTTTTCATTAGCTCTAATAAAATTTTGAGGGCAAAATAAATTTTAGTTTTAGAAGTTCTGTTTGTCAATTGATTTTAATTTATAAGAGAAGTGGCATCTGACATTTGCATATTCTTTAAAGGTGTTTACAGATAAAAGTTATAAACCACTCCTAAATGTTAATGTTTTATATTAAATACATTATTCGAACAAGATAAAATACATGTTAATAATTTGAATTTGTATTTTCAATTTTCTTCTTTTAACTAGGGTTCAATATGTAGTGAAATTGTGATGTGTGCAAATGGCATCCTTCACCTCCTTTCTATTATCAACTTAATAAGTGGATCTTATTAACCTTTTGTTAAACAAATTTGTTAAAATACTTTTAATCTATTACAAATATTTTTCAATATTTATATTCTATAAAGAGAAACAATTTGAATAAATTAAAAAAATCTTAAGTATTTATTTTTAATATCTTGTGTTATCTCGAATGAAATTATTGTTGATTATGTTTTAATTTGTTTTGTCTAATTTATATTACAAATATTTTTGAATTCATTTCTTAAACAATTTTTGAACTAAAATTAAATTAGAAGATACAGGTATAGATAACTATATAAAGCAATTGAAGTTAAACAATAAAAAAAATAGCAAATCAAACTATTCAAGTTATAATATGTAGTGGCTAATCTACGTACAATGTACAGTGCTTTATAGAGTCTAATAGTACATCATCTACCATTCAAGTAGTGTCTATCTCTACAATGTATATCATACCATCCATTTGTATTTATTATTAATACAAAAAAAAATTATTTTTATAATATATTTTATATTATTATTATTATTATTATTCTAATTCAAATATGAATGGTGAAATTATTCCTTTGTCATATGATATAAAATTTGTTTTTATTAAGAAATATTAAACTCAAGACCCGTGTCTCGCACGGTTCAAAAACCAGTAACTTTAATGTCGTACTTTTACCTCTCTATATTATTATTATTATTTATTGCCTTCTACTTAGCCAAGATTTACGGCCAAAAAAGTATTCAGTCCACGTTACTTGCTTACAAAGTACATAATATCAAATAACTTCACACCTTTCAATTGATTATGTTCCGATTAATGCGTATCTTACACAACAAAATTCTGAACAAATCCATCACCATTTACTTCATTCATTCCTAGTTAAAAATTTCTAGTCTGTTTGTTTTTTCTTTAAAATAGTTTTGATGTTGATTTTGAGTCCAAAACACACAAAATAAAATTATGCAGTGAATAGAATTTTTGTGAAGAATGTAAACAAAAAATTCAGCAAAATTCGAAGAGAAGCAACCGATGCAAGACTATGTTAGCAAACAAAAACCTCATAGCATGTATCAGTCCACCTTGTGTATTACTTCTACGATTCTTTCACTTATTAGGCTATGAAACACTACATAACATCTTAATTCAAAATTCACATGTCAGAATTTGAAACAAGATACAGAAGGATCACATTTTACCATTTAAAAAAAAATATCTTTCTAGGCCAATAAAGTGTCTAATATCATTGAAAGCAATAAGCAATGCAATGTGATACTCACTGATACTGGAATACATATCCACTAAAAACAAAACCATGGAAAAAAAAGAACACAATTAACAGGTTCTAAGACATTAGCCTTATCTTATACTCGAATGAGAAGAACAAACTGAAAATATATAGATCAACATGATTATGGAAATGAAATCTTACTCTATAATTTAAATGCAGAACTTGCCTAATTGTTATCAGAATATATCTTATCTCTTGTTTTAGTTTGATTTAGGATTTAGGATAGATTTTATCATTTATGTTCTGCCAATTTGTTCAACACAGATTCTATAAATGTACTGTAAAGCATTCAATTCATACCTTCTCCAACATGGCTTGCTCATTTGATAAATGACGACACCATTACCTACCTGGCCTCAAATCTCAGTGATTATTTCTGCTACATGCATTTATCTATTGATAAAAAAAATTACCATGTCTCTGAAAAACCACCATGCCATAAACTTACAATCATTTCTTCATTATGTTGATCTTATCATTCACAGTTTTATGGCACTCTAACCCAATTTCTTAAGATTCTCTCTGACCATTTCATGGTGACAAGGGTGTTTCTGCTAAAAAAGTAATATTGTTGAATTTTTTAATTTGCCTATAGGGTTGGAATTTGTGAAGCTTCAACCTTTCCTATGAAAACATTCATTGAGGATTCTTACTCAAAAGACTGTGTATTGGGTACCTCACTATTTCCTGAAAATTGAGTTAAGCACCATCCACCTCAGAATTGTTTTCATCACAGTATAATTATTACAGAGCTATTACAGAAAATTGATATGGAATGGAAGTGGTAAAACCATAACCAACTTCGCTTTCATCCACTGCCATTCTTCAATCACAAGATGGTTGAGCTGCCACTGATTGTACAAAATACAGAAGCATAATTAGAGCTCTTGAATATCTCAATCTCACAGGTTCATCTCTCTCCTTTTCTATCCACAAATTGTCTTAATTCATGCCTAAGTCAACAACACTACATTTTCAGAGCATTAATCTCATACTTCAACATCCAATTAACTATGAAATTATGCCCTACCACCAATGTGTTGCAAAGGTATTTAATGCAGAGAGTGATATAATTAGTTGAGGTAGCTAGATTATTCAAGTAATGCAATTCAAATGCATGAATACTTGTCTTTTTCATTCTCAATCAATCACTGAATGAAGCTGTTTATGGTATTTGAGCTCAGAGCTCCATTAGTAAAAAACATTTAGATTAAATAAAACTACTAAATTTTTTTTGTCTGATTATAATTTTTTAAGAAAATTTTTTTAGGATATTAAGATGGTTTTCTTTATATTAAATGTTTTTATTATTATATAACAAATTTATGTATGAAAAGTGAATTACATTGCTCAAATGTAGTAACAATAAATAAAATACTCTGTAAATGGAATGATTCTTTCCTAACCAAATTTTAGCGTTATATAAAATTATGTGTATTGAAAAGTTATATATTAAAGTACAATAGTTTTCTTTAATATAGTTCAAAATAGAAACATTTCATTTATATTAGGTGATTAAAGTATAAAAATGAATAAATAAAGTATATTTTTGTACTTTTTTTATTTAAAAATGACTTAATTATGTTTTCATTGCAGAAGATATTTCTCTTTCAAAACCATTTGTTAAAAATATTCTTATCTATGCCAATTAATAAAATCTTTTATTTTTATTCTTTAAAAGTTTCGCCATACATGAATTATTAAAATCACAGCTTTTTCATTTCAGGAAAAATTAAAGATAATTTATTTATACAATAATTCATATAAGAATTTACAGAGCAACCCTTTTTTTTTTCTTTTATCCCTTTCTATCAAATCATTTATTACATCCTATATTTCTCTCTGTTAGTTGTAATATTTATTATATAGTATATTTGATCTAAAATAAGTACTTTTAGTCCTTTTTTAGCAAGTAAATACGTGATTTTTTTCTCAATTATAAGAAATATGATGCCATTTCTATATCTACTAATTGATAATTTTATTTTATTACATCCTTGAGTTATTTCTAAGGTTATTATTGAAACACCAATTTTTTTTTAATTTTTTTTCTTGAATTATGAGTAATATTATAAGCATTTTTTTTAATAAATTAAGTTTAAATTATGATACTATTAAATAAAATTAACTAAAATAATTTTTCACAATAAATTTCTTAATTAATTATTTTTACATTTTAAATTAAATGTAAGCATGAAAAAAAAAGATAAATAATCTATCAAATTTATTAAAAATCAGTTATTTATGAAGAGTTTTCTGTATATTTCAAAATTAATCAATCAAAGCACTTTAAAAACATATTTTAACTTTCAAACATTATTCGATAAACAAATAAAAATAACTCTTTAAGAATAAATAAAGAACTTTTATTAGAAAGGTTTGATAAGAAATTTACCTTTAAGATATTTGGTGGAGATGCTGTATAATATTTTGTTTTTAATTTTTTTGAAATATTCATGAATAGGAGTGATATTCTTTCTTAATATTTCTATAACTTAGATTTTGTGTGTTTATTTAGTAATTTGATAGTAGTTAAATATTAGTTATTATAGAGACTAAATTAGAGAAAAAAAATTTGATTTATATATTAGTTTATATTATTGGTAAATAATTTCTAAATTGGTATCTAATTACCTACCAAAGTTTTAACTACCAATTATTTAGATTCTAAATTTGGTAGAAAAACATTGTTGCTAATTAGATACCAATTTAAAAACTATTTAACAATAATATAAACTAATTTAGAAATCAATTTTTCTTTTTTCTAAAATAATCTTTAATTTAATCACTATAGCAACTAATTATTTTTTATTTTTAAATATTAATTTCTATTTCATTATTTTCTTGTATTAGTATATGTATATATAAGAGTTTAAGAAATAACATGTGGATTACCAATGCAGGTTTGTTAGAAAAGATATTAAAGAGGAAAAGTTATATGCTACAATTAATACTTTCAAAACACATAACTCATGTTTATTGTTAGAAGACGAAAAATACGATTCCAATTAAGGTAGAAAGTATGGTGGATGATTTTCAAGGTTATTTGGAGTGTTAAAACTCTTTTAAAGCTCATTATTTTTTCCTTAAAAATAACCTTAACATGATTCAAACATTGATGAGTTACTAAAGAATACATAAATATTGCTAATAAAGGTGTTTGGTGTCTTTTTTAGAGTGGGTGTAAATCATATAATCATACACATTTTAACAATGTGTTGCTTGTGACTTGGTAATTTACAGTTACAATCCTAAAAAAATTTAGCTCGTGATTAGGCTATGTCAAAATAATGTTATTTTCAATGGGTTGAAAGTATTTAAAAAGTGTAAAATATCATTATTTATAAATCTTGGTGTTAAGATAAAACTCTCTTTAACAATACTTCATAATTTTTTTTTTATGACCAAGCATAAATACCAAGTTGTGTTAGACGTTATGATATCAAGTTATATTAAAAATATATGCATCACCAATTATGTTAGACATCCTACAATAATATTAGGTTATATTAAAAAGTATAAAGAAATTAACTTTGTTATACATCACATAATGACACCAAACTATATTAAAAAGCAAAAATATTTCACTTATTACGCATTTAACTATACTTATATATAAGTATAAGTAAACATCACACTCACATCTCAACATAACTTAATTTAAATATTATCTTATATAAACTTCAATAATAAATTAAGGTACTTTTTTTAATGTTTTGCAATATTTAAACTTAGTCACTAGCTAAGTTCCCAAAGTCGACATTTCACATTTCCAATTAAGTTATTCAGACAAGTTTGATTATTTCAACTTAACTTTTCTATTATGTCAATTTTAAACTTCAACATCAAGTTAAATTATTCGTACAAAATTTAAAATCTGAATTTAGTTTTTATTTTTATATTTGTTTTTTTATCGGATTTCCATAATTAATATTTATGTTATTAATTATACGTTATTCAATCTAGTTGGTTTGTATTGATCAAACTTGATCAATGACATAATCTTAAGAAAACTCTTGAAAACTCATTTCATGGACTTTG
Source organism: Phaseolus vulgaris (assembly GCF_051622355.1). NCBI lineage: Eukaryota > Viridiplantae > Streptophyta > Magnoliopsida > Fabales > Fabaceae > Phaseolus > Phaseolus vulgaris. Next base: position 2,873,570 of record NC_143504.1, read on the forward strand.
GAAAAATATTTTAAGATCTTAAATAACGATAACCCTTACATAAAAACATATCATGTTGTTGGTAAATTGGTAAATGTTCTCAAACAAAAATTTCATTACCAAAAACTTTGTCATCGTAATTAACAAGCATCACTCTCACTTAATGTAAACTGAAACACTGTGCCCAGTTATGTCTCAATCTTTTAAATCTTGATAAAACTTTATTATGCTCATTACATCAAATCAAACAAGTTGTACACATAATTAACAACATATTTTTTTTCAAATTCCAAATTTTGGAGACTTGTATATTTACTTTCGTTCTAAATACTCAAATTTTATCTTTAACTCGAGTTAATTATTACTAACAAAATCAATTACCTCCATTATCTTCTCCAAACTATTAGTTTATAATAACATGATATATAATAACTTAAAAAAATAATCATTTTATTTTAAAATAATTTCTAATAATATAAATGGTCTTAGATGATCTTATATGATATAAATCAAGGATCAATATATTTTCACTTTGTCTATCATAAAAAATACTTCAAATTATACTTGTTTTCTAATTTTTAATAAACTCTTATCTTATTATTAATTGACTTTAATATCACATCATTATTAAAAAAAATCATGAAATGAAAATTAATTTTTAGAGAAAAAAATAATCACTACGTTTTGTTTGTAAAAATAAGGGTGATAAAGACACTAATAATTAATGGACAAGTGTTCCAATGAAGAGAGAGTGAAAAATAAAAAAACGCCTTAAAAAATAATCTTCAATGGTGATACGTTGGTCGTGAAAAGCTGAACTTAAAGTAGTTTAGATACGAGATAAAAAAAAAATGGTGTGAAAGGTTATTAAAAAGTAAATTTTAATTATGTCTAATAAAATTGATTAAAGTAGAATTTATATTTAAAATATTATTATTTCTGTATGAAATTTTTAATAAAACTTATCAATTTGCATTGCATGTGAGATTGATAATGATCCGAAAATGATTCACGTAACAAATTCTCGCTATAAATATTATTTATGAAGCACCATGGCTTCCCATTTCCCCTTAAGAAGTTTAAATAATAAATAATTTTCTTACTTGAAACTTGAAAGTTAGCTTCTGTGTTGCATAAACAAAAACAGATAACTTTTGGCAACGACTTTTTTTCTTGTCATATTAATTTATTTAAAACAAACATTATATAACCAGTATAAGTACAGTCTATATTCTTACATTTTTTTATAACCATTAATATAAATAATATTTGTATATTTCTTACTACAATAAAAGTAGTAAATAAATATAAAAATTAAAATGATAGTAAAATAAGCATAAAAATAATTATTTGTATTTTTAATTAAAATAATTAATTTTCTTAATATATATAGCTAATAAAGAAGAGTTTATTTTTCATAATTACTTGTAAAACTAGTTACATTATTATTATTTATTATTCATTTTTGATAAACCAGTTATTACAACTTTAAGGGTAAAATCGTAAAAATATATATATACTAAAAACCTGTTTTACAGAAATATATAAATTTTATTAATTGTTAGAGGTAGAAAACACTTCAATCTTTTTTTCCCTCGTCTTCTCTTATTTTCATCTTAAACTTCTTCCAATGCTGTAATAAACAAAATTAGTTATTATTTAATTCCTAATGTTCGTTACTGTCTTTTTATGCTACACTATTTATAGTCACTACTTTCATCATTTTAAATAAATATAATTTAATTATGTATATCTATATATTATTTTTTGACATTTGGAGAAAAAAATACTAATAATTTATTAATTTGACAAGTTTAATTCAATTATTTTTTATTTTTAAAATTGATTTGTATTTTATGATGTATAAATGAAGAAAGTTAGTCTATTACAGAGATTTCATTTATGTTAAATAGCTTTGTGATTACTTAGAAGAAAGTTGTTCCTCTGTCGTGTTTTAGTTTTAGAAGAAACCGAGACTCTTATATTATCTAGATTTAAGTCCTGTTTTCCAAAGAGATATTTTTAACATTCGGGTGTAATTTTAATTATTAATTATTAAAATAAATAAAATTTAAAAAGTTATTAAAATAATTGAATTGTGACACTTTATTATGAAAAAGTTGTTAGCATGTTATATTATTTTAGTATAATCAAATTTTAACTAAAATTATATTATCTCATTACAACTAACACTTTTTTGTTAATTTTTAGAATTTTATTTATTTAAAATTATACTAAAATAATAAAAATTTCTTATATTATCTCATTACAACTAACACTTTTTTGTTAATTTTTAGAATTTTATTTATTTAAAATTATACTAAAATAATAAAAATTTCTACAAATGACTTAATTGTGAATTGAAATATGAGGTAAGTTGCAGAGCACGAAGAGAGTACACAGTAGACGCAATGGCGTGTTATGTGGCCATACAACACTCCTCTCATTGCTATTTGGTACCTGCCTTATTCTTTGCTACCGCTCCCTTCGTAAGCACTGAGAAATTATGCCAAGGAGAAATACAAAATGTATTTTGTTTCGATATACTCTTTACTCTCTCCTATTATTTAGAATAAGAACTGAGAATAACTTAAATACATTATTGAAGACTGATTTGAAATAAATAAAATAATATTAGTAATAAATTAGAAACATTATTTTTATTTAATTTAAATTAATAATAAAATAATATTTATTTATATTATTTGAAATCAAATCATTCAGAATATTGTTACAAAGTGTATTTTAAATCTAACTCAATCCCAGACTCAAATCCCATGAAACAGACTCAGACGAGATTTGCACCCACTTATACAATGAAAGATTTAATATCTAGTTAATGTGGATCTCCAAGTATAATTTTATTATATTTTTTATATCTCTTTAATTAAACAATCTCTATTTTTATTTTATTTAAGCATTTCCCCCTTTTTTTTTTCTCTATTTCCATCCTTTGCACTAAATACACCCTCTGATACCAATCCCAAAATTTAAGTTCTATTAAAATAGATTTTAATGCCTCAGAATTGTAATGATTATAAAATATTTTTATCGGTGAAATATGTTGAAGAGAAAATAAGAAATATAAAGAAAATAAAGGCAAAAAAGCTACGAAAGTAAGAAAAGATTTTGAAAATAAAAAGGAACAGGGCCACCTCACTGATTATAAACTTTTCAACAGTTTTTCTGTCTCACCAGTGAATTGTGCAGACAAGAGGTGTGTCCACAAGAAGTTTTTGTAACGAAGTGAAGTGTGTGTTTGAAATTAGAATGTAATCTTACAATTATTTTAAAGATTATACTTAAGGTAATTTAAATTAAATACATTGCATGAAAGGTAAATTATTTTTATTCACTAATTTCTTAATTAGTAAAGACACTATTTTTGAGACCCTAATATATTAAGAAGAGGGTACCCTTGAATGGAGGGACAGTGAAGGATAGCGGCGCTCCGACCAGACAACCGTGTTCCAGCTATTTTTGTTTTGACTCGCAGATATCGATCGCAGTAAGTAAGCGGGCCCCACCCACTCGAATCCTGGATATCGAGTGGGTCCCATCACCATCGTTTTTTGGTCACAGCTACACTCAATAAGTCACTCCATCATTACATTGTTTGTCTTTTTTTATTTCCACACACTCTATCCTAAACCCATCATGTTTCTTTTTTTCTCCTTCTCTCATTTCTTTTGAAACAATGACTCACCAAAACAAAACTTTTTCCACCACTCTTCACAAATGCCAATCGCAAACTCAACTCAACCGCCAAACGTAGTTTAAACAACCAAAACCTTTATTATTCACTTTATACATTTCTTTAGAGACAACACATATCATATTCAAAATTTAGTTCAAAATTGTCAACTAAAATAATACATTTTCATTCAAACTTAACAATTTTCACTTTACATATTTATTTAAAAGAGTTAAGTTCTCAATAACAAATAGGAATAGAAACTAAAAACACCGACATGATTACGGCATAGTCATCTTACCTTTTATTTTCTTATCCATTTTAATTTAAAATAGTTGTTCAGAAAATTACAAAATATAATATTTTTGTTTCATCCATTTTATACTTTCATCATTATCAATAGAAAAAGAGATGTTTGAAATTTAGAAAAAGGAGTTTGAAGTGAAGAAGTAGGAATAAAAGAAAGGGGAAAAAAGGAAGAATTAGGTTCACGAAAAGTGTGAAGTGAGAGAGTGTTAAGATGTTAAAGAACATAACAAAGGAAGAAGCACACAAAAACAGAGCAAAAAAGTAAGCATCAGCAAGTGAAGTGAAGTGAGAGAAAGGAGTAGCCAAACAAAACGATGGCAGTTTCTGTAACAATTTTGGTGCTCATAATCGCTCTGCATCTCATAGCCTTCGTCTTTGCCATTGGCGCCGAACGACGTCGTAGCGAGGTAACCCTCCCTTTCTCTCTCCTCTCCCTTTTTCTTTTCTTCAATTCAACTCTCAAATCTGATTCCTTTTCCGTTTTCAGGCCAAGGTGCTCCCCGACAAGTACGATGACCGAACCTTCTGCGTTTACACCACCGACGCCTCCACCATCTACGGCCTCGCCGCCGTCGCTCTCCTGCTCCTCAGCCAGGCCGTCCTCAACGGCGTCACTCGATGCCTATGCTGCGGCAAAGGGCTTGTTTCCGGTTGCTCCGCCACTTGCGCCGTCGTATCCTTCATCCTCTCCTGGTAACAATCAATTTAAGTGAAATAATCGCACTCTTCTAATTTCGCATCTAAACAATTAAACCCCTACGAATTCATCTAATTAATTGTAGAAACAAAAAATTAAACATAATTTTGAACCATGGTTTTCTGAATATACTTTCCCTTTCACTTCAGTTACATCAATTGTTGTGAATTGATTGGGCATTTTTCCGTCAGAAGATAAAAGTGGATGAAGATTGAAAAGTGTTTGATTTTGATTTTTTGAATTATTACTACTGTGAAATCAGGATTAGTTTTCTGGGAGCAGAGGCGTGTTTGTTAGCAGGGTCTGCGAAGAATGCATACCACACCAAGTACCGAGGGTACTTTGCGAAGCACGATTTGTCTTGTGCTACCCTGCGCAAAGGTGTGTTTGCTGCTGGAGCTGCCTTGACCTTGCTCTCCATGCTGACCTCCATTTTGTATTATTGGGCACACTCCAAGGCTGATACTGGTTTCTGGGAGAAGCACCGCAATGAAGGGCTTGGATTGGCCACACAACACCACCACCACCACCAAGGTGCCGACTCTGATAAGGCCTGATCATGATTTCTTGGTTTGAACGGGTTGGACATGTTTAGTCAATTTTGGTGGTCTTAATTTTGCTTTTGGATAAGGGATATTGGGGGATTAAGAGAAGGAAGAACAGTGTTTGCGAAACCTTCTTCTTGTATTAATGGGTGAATATATAGTATTTATGCTGTAGTAGAAGAATACTTGAAATATAAAGATAGATGGTGGTTTAATATATTCCAATCTTGTAGTTTCAAAGTTTTGATACATTCTGATTATTCACCTTTTAGTGTCTCACCTGCATGTGCTGTTCCGATAAAATCTCAGTTTTTTGTGGATCTTATTATGCCATATTAGATTTATGAACTTTGGTCAGTTTCTACCTGATGATGGAATGATCTAACTTAAGACGGTTCACACTTATTATCTCTGAAAATGTTAATCTGGTCCTTAAGGACCGATTCTTTATGCAAGAACCAGCTCTTCCAGTTGAAAATCATGTCAACTTTATCCAATGGTCATCATGATCATTGTAAATTTCCCAATAACTGCCATAGGAGATAATTGTAAATTTCTTACAATGTCTTTCAGTCGATATTTCTTAAAAAAGGTCAAATTGTTGCAAATTTTGTTATATGAATTTGGTGTTAATAGGCTTCTATGAAATAGTTGGGGGGAAATGTGATAGGTGGGAGCCAAAAATTGAAATATCTAGATATTTTGGCATTGAAATACGAATGACATATTTAAATCCTACCTATTTGGTGATAGTTGAGAGTGAAAGAGTGGAGGAGAGTGAAGGAGACATCCAATGTGTTGGGCTTGATAGCTGGGGGCAAAAGAGTCTCTGACTCGGTAGAATAGGGAACGGATAGATTGCTGTTGGGTTTTGTAAGAACACTGTTTCAATCTAATTATTACTGCAAAAGAAATTAAAATGTATTTTATTTTGAAAGCATTCTCTTGGTAAGTTTTATTCCGTTCACTCTTCCCTTCAACAAAATGACAAGTTTGGATGACAAAGATAAAAGATGACAAGTTTGGATGAGTTCATTCGGCTAACAAGCACGATTTAAAATAAGATTTTTTTTTATAAAACATGCTAACAAGCACAATTCAAAAAATATAACAAAAAAAATGTGTTTTCTTGCCAAAAAATAAATTATATCTGAAACTGAAATCATACTTGAAAACACAACTTCTCTATTTTAAAGACAGTGATTACCAAATCCTATATTTTTAAAAAATGTCCATTTTAATAATTTCGGAGACAAATTTCACCACTTGTATAAAAAAACCAACGTTAATTGGTGTGCTTTTTTACCCCATAACATAGTTACTCACTTTCCTATTTTTTATTTTTTTATTCTACACATACACTAAATAGATTTGAACAATTATAATACAATTTAATTATTCGTACGATGGAACAAGTAAAAGCTGGGCGTTCATAATCAGCAAACAAACTACACATTCACTGATAGATGCACATCATAGCTAGTACAATACAACATCAAATTCTCAAACACAAAGTGTGATTGTTGAAGCAGAACCACACCAAACTCAGTGACAACCAGAGAACCTGTCCCACTTCATCATCCAAAACAAAACAGAGGACATTACACTGAAAAACATACATAAGATACTCCGACAAACCTAATAATAGTTGAAGTGAAACATAGTGAAGTGTATCTAGCAAGTGGGGAACGGGGAACCACAAGCATTAGCAACCTTCCGAGCATTGGGAGAGTTAACAAGCCTCTTGAGGTTGGGGTCTTTCAAATACTGGCAAAGGCAAGGCCTTTGTTCCTTCAGTTTGCTACAACAAACAGATGAAGGAGAGCTCGAGGAGGTGATGGCACTCGCGCATGCACTCAGCTGCAACGCGTTACATGTCACTGCTGTCACACACAAATCTGTCTCAGCTACCGCCACCAAGGTAACCATGATGCACAGTGTTGCATATGAGACCTTCATTTTCAAATAGAGACCACAGGGATGTGCATAAGGGTGTAGCTTTCTTCACTATTTATAGAGGGAGAGGAACATGATCTAATACTATCATTTTTGAAAAGAAAAACAATTTATGTACTGCCAGATGATAGAAAAGGCGACGAGAATAAAGCTGATTAGACAACAAAATACAAAACTAAACACGTAATTAGGTATAAACAAGTTAACTTACGTGATAATCACGGTTAAAACATAATTGAGTCTCCGTTTGGACCTTAAAGTAGGTCTATAGCAGCCATAGTCCATCTAGGCAATATAAATAGCAGAGGAGGCACAACACCCAAGGTAACTATTCACTCCCTACTCCTTTGGTACCTAGCTCTCGGACTGACTTGATCGTCGGAGTGTCTTCGCAGGTACTTCTATCATCGTGTCCAGATCAAAGGAGATTCAGCCGAAAGAAACCTAACTAAAAAACCGGAAAAATAAGAAGATCGTAACAAAATGAAGTGTTATGCAGAGTTTAAGTCTTGTATTAATCAAATTACTGTTGTAAAAAAATGTATTTGTAGTTGTAAAAGGAATATTTAAAAATAAAACATAAACCTGACCTTAGGAGAAGGTTTCTGACTACTATAAAAGCCATTTCATGAAAGGGCAAGTGTTATGTTATGTGGAGGGGGATTAGTCTTAGAGTTGGGACCCTGAATTGACCTGTCATCATGAATTTTAACAGGACCCCATTTGCTTTATTATTTGTGTACTCATTTCTAATAGATTAGAGTTACAATAGATTAGAGTTACTGAGGCCATGCTAGGGGTTTATAGGTTTGGCACCATCATTATAAAGAAAACTGTCTGCCCAATCATTTAGATAAACAAGATTGATTATTGAAGTTTGTAGGATCATTTCATTTTAAGTATTTTCTGTTTCACTGTTTGGTTGAATCTTACAGCTTTGAACAAAATGTTTGTGTGAATTGAGAAAAGGTTATATTTATAAACCATCTTTCATTTTGATTTCTAAGCTGTGTATTTTGATATATTTAAACAAATCAATTAACAGATAGCTGAGCTCTCAAATATATGAGGACTTTCCTGATAGAAATATAAAAGAAACTTTAGAACTCAATTCAATAATATATGACAGAACAGTATCATAACTTTCGACATTGAAATACTTTAGTTTTTGAGTAATTATACAAGTTTGTTGATATAAACTGTGTTGCGTTAGAAATGTGTAACTTTATGTAACAAGTGTTGGTAAATATTAGGGAAGAAAGTATTAAAAATATACGTGATTACATTAGATCCATTTTTTGACGGGTTGTTTACGTTTTGATTAGGGGTTAGGTTGAATTCTTGGTAGATCAAAGACGTTTTAATGACTCTTTACCAAATAAGTTTATGAAAGTTTGGTTAAGGCATTGTCAGATAAGCGACTAGAGAGCCTAATTTATAGAAAAATCACTGCTTGAAAAAAAAAAAAAAAAACACCACCAGGTTCGTTTTTATTATACGTACAGTACCAAAACTTTTTTTAACAAAAATTTAAAGTTTTTGACAATATTTTAGTTATAGGTGCATATTTAAATTGTTTACTGTGGATGACTACAATTAAGTACATATTTAGTTTTGCATGAGATTAACTCAAACACATATCTATAATTGATATCTAAATTAAAATTATTTTAAATAACTTCTTTAATTTAACATTGGAAAAGTTTGAATCGAGAAATGGATGAATTAAGAAATAAGGTGGCACCTAATTAACTAACATAAGGCACCTAATTACCTAATTAACATCGAAATATATAGTTTTGAGTGTGTAGTTAAAAATGATTGAAGAGAAATTGTGTAGCATATGACGCTGAAGGCCGAATGACTTTCGGCGATGTGATGTATGGTCAACATTTTAGTTATTTCTCCAAAGACAAGTGCCAAAAGTAAAAAGAAAAAGAAAAAAAGGTCATCACATTTTATTTCCTCTAGGATCAATGTGGTAGGGGTAATTAGTTAATTAAGTAACCAGAAACCCAACCAATTTCCCATAGTTTGTTTCGTCAAAAGCAACCACAAAACTCTTTTTAAATTGTGTGCATGTCGATGAAAAAAAAAAATACACATTGGTTGGAAATCAGACTAGAGAAGGACATTTCATTATATATTGGGTACAAACCTCAACCTCATGAGCCGGTTTTATAGGGTTGAGTTAGGCTTAAAGTCCACTTCGTAACATGGTATCAGAGTCATTTCAATCATATCCTAGCGAGTGTTTATTGGGTTTATCAGGCCACCACCCATAATATGTTATTCCACGCACGAGCTTCTATCTATCACTTTCGGCGTGAGGGGTGTGTTGGAGATCCCACATCGACTATAGATAAGGATATTTCATTGTATATAAGTGAGTGTAAACTTCAACCTTGTAAGCCGGTTTTATGGGGTTGAGTTAGACTTAAAGTGACTATGCAGTAATAGATAGAATTTTGACCTATATTAAAGAATTTTTAAATAATAGTATACAAATATGAGCAAATAATTTGAAATATATTTATCTCGTATAAATATACAATTTTTTTTATCATAATTAAACTGAAATAACTACATAATCCGAAAATAAATATCATTTTATCATTAAATTATAATTTAGATTGATAGTTATCTACTTCAAGGGATTCTTTTGTCTTTTAGTTAAAACAATTGTAATATATCTATTTTAAATTTTGTTTTTATCAGTTACTTTTTGACAAATGAAAGTTGTTCATAATTTTTGTACACTGATTCCATATGTTCATAAATGGGACGCGGTCCGTCAAGTGCACTAGACAATCTAAGTTTTTGTATGGGCCGTACTAATATAAGTAGATCCAAACTCAAAAACTATTGGTTATTAATAAGTAATGTAATATTGGATTGGTATATTTATAATTGATAATTGATTGTGTGTTGAAAATATTATATAAGAATTTTATTTAAAAAGGTGCAGTTTAAAATTTACATTGCAAGAATAAAATACTCTTTTCATTAATAATTCATTTTTTTAACTAAACAATCGTACATTTTTTAATTTTAAAATAAAAAACTATTTTCACTACATTTCTTATTATATTTATTCTTATTTACTTACTATCTAATTGTAATTTTTTATTTCTTTTTTTTCTTGCAAATACAATATTAAGGATTAATATAACTGAATTTATGTTCCGTAAGTAGAAATTAGATATATGGAAAATAAAAGGAATATAAACAAGAAGAATGAATGAAATAAGTGAGAAAAATAAATTAAAAATATTAAAACATATACATAAATAGATAGAAACATGTAAAAAAATAGAGTGAAGATAACTAACACTACAAGAAAATTACTAAATATAAACACTATTAATGCATAATATAACTATAATAAATTTTATAAAAAATAAATAAGCACAGAGAAAAATGATATTTAAAAAAAAAAACTTTTTATCTTATTAGGCTTATTTAAATTACTATAGGTCCCAAATTATTCAATAATTGGATAGTTGGGATTACCACATTATTGGTTTAGGTTTTATTTTTTAATGATAAGTATTATTGCAGGAATAATATATATGGGCTAACGAGGAATGAGATCGTATATCGGAATTGGGTCCTTAAAAAACATGGGCTTTTATTATTTGGACTGTTTTCACTATTTATTTACACCAGAAAAAAAAAATTGTAATCTATAAATTCTTGGCCTCCATAATAATACATAAGAAATGAGATTTCTACGTAAGCAAAAGTTTCATCGAAGTTGAACTGCGATGGAGATATATGACATAATCGTTCTACCAAAAATTCATGAAGCCGTTTCAGCTTATCCTGAATTCGTCCCACGAGTTTCATGACAGTTGAATCACTGTGATGAGACGCAATGCAACATTATGGTTGTGAAACACGACAAAAGTTTAGAATTCGAAATCATAATTGTTGTATTGTTATGTGAACAATTTGCATCCAACACAAGCCTCTGTCGCTCTCAGGTGTAGATATGTAATATTCCCACGAAAAGTGGTAACAAAAAACAACAACATAGGATTAGACATGGTCGAGGGTAAACGTTAGACGCTAACAATGTATCTCAAGTCATGTGTGGGCACGAGAAAATGAAACTTGAAAAGCATGCCAAAGCCATACCTTTCCTCCCAGGAACGAGTTGATTAAATTTCTTGGTTACAAAGATTAGAACCATAACAACCTTTCCTACATTACATATATAAGTTGCCACCACCACACATGAATCACAATAGTGCCAGGAACTACCTCAGGAGAATCAACAAACACTACCAAAACATTTTCAATCATTCAATTCTTAACCATGCCAATCCGTTCCCGTGAGCCTGCACAAAGGCCAGGTTTCTTCAACCGTCAAAGACCACTGCATGCAGTTCTTGGCGGAGGAAAGCGTAAGATCTTTTACAAACTTCACCTCTTTCTTATCAAAATTTTAAGAAAAATGTTAACGTTCATCGTTTTTACATTTTTAATGCAACAGACACTTTCTCTTTAAAAAAGCTCCTTGCTTTTAAAGCCGAACTTTTAATAGCACACGCTCAAATATATATATTTTCCCACAAGTTTCATAGAAAAAGTTTAGACTAGGATTTACGTATTAAATTAATTTCCACCCCCTCAAAAGTTCATAACAAGAAATCATCTCTACGTTTAAGTTTTTGTCCAAAAGAGAAATAAAAGATGATCGAAAACTCCACAAGCCCTATCATTAAGTTAGATGTCAATTAGTCAGAAGTTAAAACCCTTAATAGTTTTATTGGTAGAAACTCTCCTAACTTTAATCCTAAGAATTAATTTGAGGGTTTATTCAAGATAAGCACTAAACCCAAACCATTCGATGCGAGCTCATTTATATTCCAAAGACCAAATGGAGAAAGATTGATATCTGATTTTGCAGTTGCTGATATACTTCTATGGAAAGACAAGATATCATCGGCAACAATCCTAGCTGCGTTCTCCATCATTTGGTTCCTCTTTGAAGTCGTTGAATACAATTTTCTTACCCTTCTTTGTCACATCCTCATGGTCATTATGCTCATCCTATTCGTATGGTATAATGCAGCAGGACTTATCACATGGTACGTAACGTAATCTTCCACTTTATATACATTAATTTATGCAGTCCTGAGTTTAATTGAAATCTTTGTTCATAGTTTGAGCAGCAAAATTAACAAGTTTCTTTGCAGGAGCCTGCCTCAAATCTATGATTTTCAAATCCCCGAATCCACCTTTAGATTCTTGCATCAGAAGCTGAACTCATTCTTGAGGAATTTTTATGACATTTCAACTGGGAAAGACCTAGCACTCTTCTTTGCGGTATTGAGAAACCATTTTCAGTTAGTCATACATATTTTGTCCGACAGTTTTCTTAATTATTTGTTTGTTACGTTATGTCATTGAATTTCAGACAATTACTGGTCTCTGGATTATGTCAGCAATTGGGAATTATTTTACCACTTTGAATCTCCTATACATACGTGAGATCCTACTTATTATTGTGTAGTTATCATTTATATATATCAAGATTCCTAATAATAATTGAACCTTATTATCAATTTTTTGTTGCGCTTTATCTTTCTTCTACAGTGTTCCTCAGCTTGGTGACCCTTCCCATTATGTATGAGCGATATGAACACGAGGTGAATTATCTAGCAAGCAAAGGAAACCAAGACGTGAAGAGATTGTTCAACACATTGGATAATAAAGTTCTGAACAAGATTCCAAGGGGACCTGTGAAAGAAAAGAAGAACAGATGAAGTTTAGATATGCAATATGCATAAAATAAAATATAAAATGTACCACTAATTGGCTAAAAGTGGATCCATTTCCTTTCTTAAGCAAAAGAAAATAGTGCTTGTAAATTTATTTATCTAAAAAAAGAAAATATTCTCAACAACAAAGGATGATGAAATAATTGATATTATTTAAAGAATATTACAACATTCAGAATTTATATGGAGAAGTCTCAGAGTAATTGAAGGTGACGTTATAACTTAAAATCTGTCTGGTGTTACTTAATTAAACAAGTTAATAAATGTGATTAAGTTACACATTAAAAAGGACGTGTCACTAGGAAGGGTGAGCTAGTGAAATAGGATTACCACAAAGGAAATGTACCTAAAGAAGCCATGTTAATTACCTTACTTTGTTGCACTTGTTTTAGGTTTGTAGCCACTTAACTCACGACACCTAATCTCCATAGTCCAACTCCAACAAAGAAGATCACTCATAAATCAGCACTATTTTCATAAGATTTAGTTTTTCTTTTTTTACACTATGTTTTGATGACAACTATTACCACTGTTTACATTTTGGGTGGCTGCAGGAGAATCATTTTAAAACAATAATTGGTGGGGTTGGGTTCCCCACTTCTTCTCTTTATTATTTGTAGACAGTTAGATGTCTTTTTCTATGGGCAAACAAATTAACCCACCTAATCCCCAACTTTAGTCTTTAAGCATAGTTACGCCCATTTAAATCATAACATTTTCAACTACTCATTCACACATCATGTAACTTCTTCTTCCACCACACCATCACACAAAAAATTGTGTGCACGGATAAAATTTAGATCAATATTTTTATTTTTAATTGTTATCAAAGATGAGAACATTTCATTATATTTAAGTGGATGCAAACCTCAATCCTACAAACCGGTTTTATGGGATTGAGTTAGGCTTAAAGTCCACTTTGTAATATAGTATTAAAGTCATTTCGAGTATATCCTAGCGAGTGTTTGTTGGGCTTATCAAGCATTCGCTATCGGACCGTTATCGGATCACCCATAATATGTTATTTCACGCACGAGTTGTCACTATCGATGTGAGGGGTTAATATAATAGATATGAGATATACAACTAATATGATATATTCATATATTATTGATCGGATTACTTTAACTTTTTGCATTTTTTAAAATTTTATTTTATTAATTATAAGATAACATTGGTATTCGATTAACGCGTATTTATTTTGTGATGAATAATAAATCAGGTATTTAGTGAAGCTGCGTAAATTATGATGCTCGAATAAAATATTAGTATTACCCATACACTTATCCAAACTTGAATTCAAGATTTGTTTAATCTAAAATAACTTTGTGTCCATTACTACATTCATTTATAATCTCATAGGATTGGTCTAATGGTGTAGATTTGATAGTACTATGTATTCAATGTATTGGTTGTAAGTTACAAGTGCATGCACCTCATTTCTAGAGTGCTTCTAAGAATAGTTCGGTTTCTTTTATTATGATAAATTATTTATCAAAACTCATGAATAAATATTTGATTGGAGGCTACTGTTTTTCTTTTGTAAGAAAAGTTTTACTGTGCTAAACATGATGTAATTAACTTTAACTTTAATGTAATCATATATATGATAAATTAGTTGTATATATAGTCTAATTAATTATCATTTGATACTTTAATTACGTGAATGTGCTTAGTCTTAATCCAAGTGGGAAATGCAACTAACTAAAAAATTAAATTAAAACAATATTGGTTTTGCAAGGTAAAGTGTGATTTGACCACAGATCTAAGTTATATCAACCGATCATTGTGGAAAGTTAGCTCATCGTTTTCATCAGTATTCTCTAAACCCATCATCATGGCTATGACTTTTACCAAACAAAAAAAATAATATTCCTTGGTCTTTTGGAATATGACGAAATATCCACTTCTGATTATTTAAATTTGGCCCAATAATTAACATCCAAGTATGGAAGATATATATATAACATTACATGTTTATTGTTAATTTAATTATTTGCCAAACCCTATTTAGGTATACTATTAGCAATTACTACAAATTTCAAATATTTTAAATTTCATATGCCCTTTCGTATACTGAGGATTTCATTTTTATCATGCAGTTCTCATATGACAATCCAATTCTAGATTATAACAGTTAAAAATAGAAGAAATAATTTTTTATATAAATGTGGGATTATATGATGAGATCATTTTTTTTAAAGGTGTTAAACTGGTGTCTTTAATTAATTATAAAGTTATCAAAGTGACATGTTTCTTCTTTAGCATATATATACTAACTAGTATTTTGTGTATCAAAAATGTTGTTTTGACAATGCGTGATTACATGATTGGAGGTAATATTATCATTATTGGAAAAAAAATGTACAAAATAAAACAAAGAAATTGAAGATAAAAAAGAACAGATAAAAGAAAACAAGAAAAAAGTGTAGAAACAAACCTGAAATCAAGAAAGGAGAATATAAACACACCACAAAAATAGAAACTACAATGCAAAAGTCAAACCACCCAAAATTTCTCACTAAAATTTCAGTAATTTCATTATGTTTTGTGGAACCCACAGTTAATTAAAATATTTTTTTTTACTACATCAAGGATTGTGAAGTGTTGCATTCTATTGTGAGCTTTTCAATTTTAAGAAAATAAAAATACCATTTTTATTTTATCGGTATAAAAATACATAAATTTCAATATTCTAAAAATATCACTAGTTTTTACAATATTAAAAATAATATGTAATCTTAATTATTAATAAACAGTTTATTTTTTAAATAAAAAAATGAAACGATGAAATATTATTAATTACATAATTGGATTTTCTTGCTAATTGGCGTGATGAAATTAATGCTCTCTCTTTCTGAAGCTCATAATATATTATAGTGTCTCTTTTCTAAAAGAGGTATTGTCTTTAAAAGATCTTCTAAGATATTTAAGGTGTAAATATTAATCAATTTTAATCGATAATTTAATATGTATAACTTCAAATTCCTTTTGATTGGAGAAGTACATTTTTTATTTTATTTTGATATTCATTAATAATTTTAGGATTGTTTTCTCACCTCAAGTTTAATATTTATAACCACCAAAATTTGGTGATCAATATATTTTCATTTATAGAACATATTTTTAACTTCTACAATTAATACAATATAATTATCTCTTTTTAATGTGTTATGTATAGTAAATTATTATAAATAGTAGTTTATCATGTTACTTTTTTTACACCAATTTATTGTGACTATATATAGAGAGAGAGGCCGTGATTAACATTTCTTATACATTTTGCAAACTATAATAAAAAAAATTGAACAACACTTTGAAATAATAATATCCTTTATGCAGTTCTTTAAGTAGTTGGTGAAACTTTGTCCAATAGCATAAAGATAAAGGTTTGTGTACATCAAGATTTAAAAAGTTGTAAAAGCGACATTAAAGTTGTAAGAAATGTCTCAACCAAATTACTGACATAAAATTTTACTTATATTATTTGCACAGTGTAGTTTCGGATAGATTTATGATGTTCGAAGTTATTACACTGTTGTCTCTATATGCTTAGAACACACCTATAGAAAAATGAACACACGCATTAACTAGATTATGTAAAGAGTAGACTTGACTTTTGAAGTCAAGAAAAAAAAAATAGACTTAACTTTTGAAGTTAAGAAAAAAAACTATTAAAGTAATTGAACTATCACTAAAAATTATTAGAAAATTATTAAATAAAAATTAACTTTAAAAAAATTATTAGTTTCTAATAGATACTATTTTAGAGAATAATAAAATTATTAGTATCTAAATTAGATTCTATTATTGATAAATAGTTTTTAAATTGGTATCTAGTTAACTACCTAACTTTTAACAATCAATTATTTAGATTCTAAAGTTGGTATCTAAAACTTTGGTATTTAATTAGATATCAATTTAGAAATTATTTATCAATAATAAAAACTAATTTAGATACCAATAATTTTTTTAATCTCTAAAATAATGTATAATTTTGTCAATATAAGAACTAATTATTTTTGTCTCTAAAATTGGTTTCTATTGAATGATTTTTTTGTTGTTGTGTATAGTATCCACATTTTTATACATAGAATGTTGAAATTTAAAAATAAAATTGTTGAATTTAAATTGTAATAATTTAAAAATTACACCTACCTATCTCATAATTTTATCCTAAATAACACTTAATAGTTTGAATGTACGACCTTCTACTTAAAATTTTAATAAAATAACAATTGCTCACTCTCTAAGTTTTGAAACACGCTCACTTTTTTTTCTTGCATTTTCTAATAAAAGAACATTAATCTCTTTATGTTTTTAATAAAGTATTTCTAAATTCTCTTATTTTTTAAATAATATATTATTTTTTATATTAAATTTATAAAAATAAAAATAATGTTTTTAATATAAAAACAAATAAATTTATATTTAAACCTATATGTGAGTTATAATTATTTTAGTAGACTATATAGACTAAAACATTAACTCATTTGACAAAAATAACATTAATATTGAAAAAAAAACAATTTTAAACACAAAATAACATTGATGATATTGATTAAAAGAAATATTATAGACATAAACCAAAATAGTGAGAAAAGATGTGAAGACTGTGACATAAGATATTATGGAGATGAAGTTATTTGGTGAGTTGATGATTGATGAATGTTGTGTTGTTATGGTGACATGAAAGTAAATTTTGGAAGAAAAGAAGAGTAGATAATGATTGTAGTAAGTCTTCAACTGAGAGAAAAAAAGAAGGGTTATTATGACGCATGAGGTATGGTTATATGATGAGTTTGGTTGAAGTGATGATGATTGTTGTAATTTAAAAAGTTGAAGCTAAGTGGACATAATAACTGGATGTGGAGAAGCAACTTAACAGAATTGGAATAATGATAAGCTTATTATATAATAGTGGCAGGCAAATCATTGACGTTGCCAAACACAACTCTACTCAAAACAACAATAATAACAACTCTTTTCTTCCATGCCTTTCTTTGCCTCTTCTTTTTCTCCTATAGTCACTACTTCTTAAACAAAAATTACCCTAATTATTTTTTATAATATACTCCCTCACACACATATGTTTGTATTAATTATATTTTATTCAAAAATTAAAGTTGATAAATAAGTAGTATGTTATTGTTTTTTTTTATTTGTTCTCGAAATAAAAGGGATTGAGATAACTATTACCTCCTGCGTTAATCTATCGTCACATTCTTTTTTTCTTCGTTTCACTTAACAACTTTGTCTCTTCTTGAATTACTTTCCTCTACCAACTTCTTCTCCTTTGTATTCATGGTCAGTACAATTAATATAGATAATGATAGATAATAACATACTTTTTTTCTCAAAACTTATAACTATTTATATATGTGATTTATTATGGGTCTTATTATTGGACCAGATTAACATCTCTACCATAAATAAGAACACTTTACCTAAAATTTATTCATTGTTAGATAAGGATTGAAAAATGAGGGCTGATTTGTGTAAAGTGCATGAAGTGTTAATTGAGTATCTTAAACTCGTTTTTTTTCTTTTAAATAACACTAATTTAGTAAAAGAGATTATAAAAGGGAATACTTATAAACAACATATAATTATTTTTTATTTCATTGATTTTTTTTTAATTCTCAATTGTCATGACATTATTTATCTATTTATAATTTTTTTTAAATTTTATCTTTCTTTCTATGTCGTATTTTTTAGTAGATGTTTTTTTATCTAAGAAAAAAAAATCATATAATTTAGTTGATTGACCTATGAAATTTTGAGTTTTCATTATCTTTATTTGCTTGGGTGAAAAAATTTGAAAAACATGACTGCATTAAATGTTTTTACACGTTTTAATGAGATGGTGAAATGTGAAAAAAGATAGATTACGATAAATAAATCTTCACAGGGTTAAAAAAAAATATAGATGCATTTTTTCCTGTGAAAAGTGCAACTAATATATTTTTATTGTGAGTTTTAACAAAAACCCGAATTAGTGTTGTTCAATCATATATGAAAGGATTATTATATATAATAATTATTTTAAACATTATATTTAACATAAATTATAATTAGTTAATGGTATAATTTTCTTGACATTGACCGTGTATAAAAATAGAAGTTTTTATATAACCGGGCATTTGTTAAAGTAGTTTTTTAGTCATTGGATTATGTAATCTATTTTATTAAACATTACTATTTTAATCTAACATGTTTGATTGAAGTTTTCATGGAACCAAATTAAGGGCACTTAAAAAAATTTGCAGAGAAATATTTTTTGTCAGGCCTTTTTTGCGACACAGCAGGTAACTTCTACTTTTTCATTAATTTATATCTTAAGTTCTTTTTTTTTACTAATTTTCCTAATTAATGCTAAATTGAATAAGTATCAGATACTCTATATACTTTGTAAAGTGCATTTCAATTTGTATTTTTGAATGAAGATAATCAATGTTTCGTTTTCAATTAGAATCTAGTTAAAGAGAAGAAAAGAAAATATAAGTTATACAAACTAAAGATTGGGTTTAGAAGTTTTTAGTCCTTGATCTACCCAAATTAAATAATAGGGTTTGTCTTTTGTATTTTTATATTAAAGTGAATTTTGATGTGAGAGTATTTTAATCAATAATAATAATTTTAATAACAGAAAACATAACAATGTTTTACTAGAAATTAGAATTCTTAAAAAAGATGAGTTTTTCATAAAAAAGGAGCAAATGTTAATAAAAAAATAATATATCACTCGAAAGATTTTTCTTGATTTCTATTTAATTTGAAAATATATAAATGAAAATTTGAAAAAATAATTCTTAATAAACTTTTTTTATCAGAAAAAAATAATAATAAATATATATAAAATACTTGAGAAATTATCTATTAATTAACTACATAAAAATCATTCTATTTCATATATAATTACTTATCACTCAATGTTATATAATATAGTGTATATGTAAGATATAAAAACACTATTCAATTATATTAAGACCATTAATATTTAAACACAATTTTGTGTAATAATTTAAATGCACAGTTTTGTATAGAGAATTGTAGCACCAAAATTTGCGGTCTAAAACTTCACAATAGTATCATTCATTGAAAGATACATTTTTTCTAACTGTTTGTGATAATCCTTGGTGTCTTACACTCCAGTCCAAACTATTAGATCACGCCTTCCAAGTCAAGTCCGGACCACCAAATCACGCCTTCCAAGTCATGTTTAGACCATCAGATCACGTTTTCCAAACCAAGTTCGGATCACCAGATTACACCTTCCAAGCCAAGTTCAGACCACCAGATCATGTCTTCCAAGTCAAGTTCAGACCACCAGATCACACCTTCAAAGTCAAGTCCAAACCACTAGATCATGTCTTCCAAGTCAAGTTCAGACCACCAGATTACTTCTTCTAAGTCAAGTCCGAACCTCCATATCACACCTTCCAAACCATGTAGTGTACCTTGCAACAAAATAACATTTCTCGATCATAAAAAAAAAAAATTATTAACAAACTAATTACACATAAAAAAAAATATAAAAATCTCAGTTATATAATATAGGATTTTATTCGCATAAACTCAAGTTGATTAAATTTTAATAATTTTCATTACTCTGAAATCATGTTTTTTCAAAAAATTAAAAAAAATACAATAATTCTAATTTTTTTTCAACGAAATATAATTCAAAAAAACCAAACATATTACTCCAATCTCACTGTAGCAAAGATTTACATTTTTTTATTGTCATAAAAATTTTCTGAAACATGCTACAATCAATTATCTATACT
This sequence comes from Phaseolus vulgaris, assembly GCF_051622355.1. Lineage (NCBI taxonomy): Eukaryota > Viridiplantae > Streptophyta > Magnoliopsida > Fabales > Fabaceae > Phaseolus > Phaseolus vulgaris. The sequence continues at coordinate 2,894,326 of NC_143504.1, forward strand.
AATAACAATCAAACATATAAAGGGCACTTAAGAAAAAATATGCAGAGAAATATTTTTTGTCAGGCCTTTTTTTGCCAGCTAGGTAACTTCTACTTTTTTCATTAATTTATATTCTTAAGCTCTTTTTTTTTACTAATTCTCCTAATTAATACTAAATAGAATAAGTATCAGATACTTTATATATATTTTGTAAAGTGCATTTCAATTTGTATTTTTGTATGAAGATAATCAATGTTTCGTTTTGGATTATAATTAAGTTGAAGAGAAGAAAAGAAAATATAAATTATACAAATTAGAGATTGGGATTAGAAGTCTTTAGTCCTTGATCTAGCTAAATCAAATAATAGCGTTTGTCTAATGTTTTTTTACATTTAAAGTGAATTTTGATGTGAGAGTATTTTAAATCAGTAATAATCATTTTAACAATAGAAAAACATAATATTTTACTAGAAATTAGAATTCTTAAAAAAATTAAAATAGTAACAACCTCGATGTTAAAATAATATATATATATATATGAATGACATTTCTCGAGTTTGCATATAAATGAAAATTTGAAAAATTAATTCTTAACAAATTTTTTATTAGCAAAATATCTCAACTCATTCACAAGAAGAATGTTCAAGCACAATTATGTTCACTAAATTTAAATGCACAATTTTGTATAGAGAACTGCAATACCAAAATTTTCAGCAGAAAACTCTACTGTAGTATCATTCACTGAAATATATCTTTTTTCTAACTGTCTATGATAATCCCAATGACTTGCACTCCAGTCAAGACCAACAGATCACTTCTTTCAAGTCGAGTCTGGACAACCGAATCACGCCTTCCAAGTAAAGTTCAGACCACCAGATCACTTATTCCAAGCCAAGCCGGACCACCAGATCATGCCTTCCAAGTCAAGGTTAGACCACCAGATCACTTCTTCCAAGCCAAGTCCGAACCACTAAATCACGCCTTCCGAGTCAAGTTTAGACCACCAGATCACTTCTTTCAAACCAAGTCTAGACCACCAGATCACTTCTTTCAAGTCAAGTCCGGCCACCAAATCATGCCTTCCGAGTCAAGTTCAGACCACCAGATCACTTCTTCCAAGCCAAGTCCGAACCACCAGATCATGCCTTCGGAGTCAAGTTCAGACCACCAGATCACTTCTTCCAAACCAAGTCCAAACCACCAGATCACGCCTTCCAAGTCAAGTTCAGACCACCAGATCACGTCTTCCAAGTTAGTCCGGCCACCAGATCATGCCTTCCGAGTCAAGTTCAGACCACCAGATCACGCCTTCCGAGTCAAGTTCAGACCACCATATCACACCTTCCAAACCAAGTTCATACCACCAGATCACGCATTCCAAGCCAATTTCAGACCAGCAGATCGCACATTACAAGTTAAATCCAGACCACAAGATCATACTTTTCAAGCTATGTACGGTACCTGAAAAAAAAATCTTTCCCAACCATAAAAAAAACAATTCTTAACAAACTAATAACACATTAAAAAAATAAAATAAAATTCTCATTTGTATAATATAGGATTTTACTCACATAAACTCAAGTTGATTAAATTATAATAATTTTCTTTACTCTGAAATCATGTTTTTTCAAAAAAATTTAAAAATACAATAATTCTAACCTTTTTCAACGAAATATAATTAAAAAAACCAAACATATTACTCCAATCTCACTGTAGCAAAGATTTACATTTTTTTTTATTATGTCATAAAATTTCATCCATAAATACAAAAAATATAAAAATACAGAGGAAAATAAAAACTTACTAGCATAAAAAAAATATGATTTGACAGGAATAATCTAAATCTTGTTGTCTTCTATACTATGATTTCTAAAAATTACAGAAAAGATTACGTACCACTTCATTGGGTGACTTCTGTTGGGATAGCGATAAAACTATTTATGACTTCAAATGTGGAGTTTTGCTGAATGCAACCAAGTTTGATGATGTTTTCAAATATGTTATATTAAAATAATTTCTTCCAATTTTTAAGAGAGTTTATTAACAATCGTATATATTTTATAATTTTATTGATGAGAGCCTCCATGACTGAAAAGAAGTAAAAAATGCTCAAGATTTGAATCATATTTTATATTAGCCTGTATAAGTCAGCAATATTCTTTTATAGTTTTTAAAAAAAAATTATAAAAATTCAACCAAATATGTTGTGACCAGATACAACAGTGAAGAATTAGTGTGTTCATCAAGCAAGTTCTAACTATTAGACACTTGTGGCATTTTTTTATATATTTTTAAATGAGACAAATATTGCAATTGTTTTCATTAATACTGAGTCTAATACCCACTGCAGCAAATTCTGAGGTCAATAATTTCTACAAATTAAACATTTTAAATAATTAGAATCTCCAATAGTACAAGTATGATATATGAGTTGTTTGACCCATTTTGTATTTTGTACAAGTTATATAATATTAAATAAACTTTAAGAATTTAAATTTATGTTTGCTTAGAGTAAATTTATAAATTTTTAACATAATGAATTATTAATGAGTAATCCTATGTGATTGAGGGTAGAAATAATAGCAAAGCTAATTGGGAGATTAAGAAAGTGAAACAGTAATTTGGACCTTAATTAAAAAGACACTTAAGTCCTGTTTGTAAACAAGAGAAATGACAAGGGAATATATGCTGGAACTGGAAAATTTGTGATGTGGTTACACGCGCTGTGGGACATTAACATTAAACGTGTGTTAGTGGTCGCAACGAAGCAGCACCGTCACATTTGAGCGGGGTTAGGTGAAGTTAATGTCTCATTAAGGAAAACTAACCGTGGTTAAGGATGTTGGAGTTTACTGTGATGGGGTAGTCGTGTCATCACACATCACTGAGAAAGAGACATGGTGAGGGTGTGCGTGTGTTTGAGGAGAGGGAGAGAATCAAGTTCTTATTATAAAGACATCCAATTTGTCGTTAGTTGGGTGCTAGAGGCAAAAATTATCACTATGAATTTTCTGTTTTTGTAGCCAAAAGTAAGAGAAAAGGGATTCCCAGTTGACACAATTGCTCACTAAGCTCAGTGTTTGTGTGTGTGACTGAGAAGACAAAGGAAGGAAGAATCTTTTGGTGTCTGTCTCTCATATCTCAACTCACACCACCTCTCTCTTGCTTCTTCTTTTCAAAGGCTACGATTTTCTTTGTTGCGTTGTCAAAAGCTTCTCCCTTTCTTCCTCTTCTGTTCATTCATTCATCTTTTTGCTACACTGCACCATTTTCTACACAACAACTAAAAATGTTGAGCTTCTTCGTTTATCAAAGGAAGATGGGCTAATCGTGCATTTTTAGACATCTTGGTGTTTGGATCGATTAAGTGTTCACGCAGCCATCCTTAGCGTTGCTCCAGTTCTCAGTGTTACTGGAGGATTTTCTGTTTCTTTTTGGTAGGTGGTATTATTATTATTGTTATTATTATTAATTCTATTAATAGACTCAATTGTTCTCTGTTTAGGATTTTCTCAAATTGTTGCCAAGGTTACCTTTCTCGTTGAACGTGGTAATGTTTGAAGCATAATTTGTCATTAAAGTATACAGCTACACTCAAGCCTAGCTGGAGGGTTTTACTGTTGTAGTGTGAGATTTTAGATTAATCTCCTTCTCTGCTATTTTCCCATGAGTACTATCTGCCAAACCTGAATTTTCTGAAATCCTGAGGTGCAAAAGAAAACACATAAAACTTTTGTTATGGACCTTCCATGTGATGTAACATTAGATTATTTGGATTCTGCTGGACTTTTTAGTTTCAGGGTATAAATGTCTTTTATGTTTTTTTCAGATTTCTGAAATTTCATCCTTACTATGATTGTTTGAAGGACTGTGAAGTGAACGATTGATATAAGTCTGCTTCTGCATCTTGTCCACCAAAGCTCATCATCAAAATGGCTTCAAGGTCATATTCCAACTTGTTAGATCTTACTTCCTGTGGCTCCCCAAGTTTCGGTCGCGAGAAGAAAAGGCTACCTCGAGTGGCAACTGTTGCCGGAGTACTGTCTGAACTAGATGATGAGTCCAGCAACAGTGTTGGCTCTGATACTCCATCCTCAGTCTCTCAAGAGAGGATGATCATTGTGGGTAACCAGCTTCCACTGAAGGCACGCAGAAAGGACAATGGTAGTTGGGAGTTTACATGGGACGAGGACTCACTTCTTTTGCAGCTGCAAGATGATCTTGGGGATGATGTGGAAACTATCTATATTGGTTGTCTTAAAGAAGAGATTGAGCCGAGTGAGCAAGATGATGTTGCTCAGTACTTGCTGGACACTTTCAAATGCGTGCCCACTTTTCTCCCTCCTGAGCTTTTTAGTAAATTCTATCATGGATTCTGCAAACAACATCTGTGGCCTTTATTTCACTACATGCTTCCGCTGTCGCCTGATCTTGGTGGTAGATTCGATAGGTCCCTTTGGCAAGCTTATGTTTCTGTGAACAAGATATTTGCTGATAAAGTGATGGAAGTCATTAGCCCTGATGATGACTTTGTGTGGGTTCATGACTATCATCTGATGGTACTTCCAACATTTTTGAGAAAGAGATTTAACAGGGTGAGACTAGGATTCTTCCTCCACAGTCCCTTTCCTTCCTCTGAGATATACCGAACCCTTCCTGTCAGGGACGAACTTCTTAGAGCTCTTCTGAATTCTGACCTTATTGGGTTTCATACTTTTGATTATGCCAGGCATTTCCTCTCCTGTTGCAGTAGAATGCTTGGAATTTCTTACCAGTCCAAGCGGGGCTACATTGGTCTTGAGTACTATGGAAGAACTGTAAGCATTAAGATTCTTCCTGTTGGTATTCATATAGGTCAGCTCCAATCAGTCATGAGTCTTCCTGAGACAGAAAGCAAGGTTGCAGAGTTAAAAATGCGGTTCAAAGACCAAACTGTGCTGCTCGGGGTTGATGACATGGATATCTTCAAAGGAATCAGCTTAAAACTTTTGGCCATGGAACAATTGCTTTTGCAACATCCTGATAAGAGGGGCAGAGTTGTCCTGGTTCAAATTGCAAACCCTGCAAGAGGCCGCGGAAAGGATGTGCAGGAGGTGCAAAGTGAAACTTATGCCACGGTGAAGAGGATAAATAATACCTTTGGAAGGTCTGGATACACACCTGTAGTCTTGATAGATAGACCACTTCAGAGTTACGAGCGAATTGCTTATTATGTGATTGCTGAATGTTGCCTTGTTACAGCAGTGAGAGATGGGATGAACCTTATACCCTATGAATACATCATTTGTAGACAAGGAAGTGAGAAGATAGATGAGATCTTAGGGACAGACCCACATACTCAAAAGAGGAGTATGCTGGTGGTGTCCGAGTTCATTGGCTGCTCCCCTTCGCTGAGTGGGGCAATTCGAGTGAATCCGTGGAACATTGATGCTGTTGCTGAAGCTATGGATTCTGCACTGATGGTTCCAGAGGCTGAAAAGCAGATGCGGCACGAGAAACATTATAGATATGTTAGTACGCATGATGTTGGATATTGGGCACGTAGCTTCTTGCAGGATCTGGAAAGGGCATGTAGAGATCATCTAAGGAGGCGATGCTGGGGAATTGGTTTTGGTTTAGGCTTTCGAGTAATTGCTTTGGATCCAAACTTTAGAAAGCTATCTGTGGAACATATTGTTTCAGCTTATAAGAGGACCAAGCACCGAGCAATTCTTTTGGATTATGATGGTACTATGGTGCAGCCAGGATCTATGAGTACGACACCTAATGCTGAAGCTGTTGGCATCTTGAACATCTTGTGCAGGGACACCAAGAATTGTGTTTTCATTGTAAGTGGAAGGGAGAGAAATACTCTTACCGAATGGTTTTCTTCTTGTGAAAGGATGGGAATTGCTGCTGAGCATGGTTATTTTGTAAGGTACATCCTTTTACCTTGTGTTTTAGGAACACGAAGAGTTTGTGGTTACTGCAAACGTTTTTCATTTTTACTAGTTTTAATTTCTTAATTTTAAGAATGATGAAGTTTGAATCTTCTGTCCCAAGTGTGATGGGATTGAGGGATCATATTTGGCTTTTCTATTGTTAACCGCAAAATAAACTCACTGTTTCATTTTATATATGATAGAATGCTGAGGAAAAGTACTTTTCTCTGGCAGAGCTTGCCTGTGTACTAAAGCTGAAGTTTATCTTATTTGTTTGTCCAGGACAAATCAAAATGCAGAATGGGAAACATGTGTTCCAGTAGCGGATTTTGAGTGGAAACAGATTGCTGCGCCGGTTATGCAATTGTATGTGGAAACAACTGATGGTTCTAACATAGAGACCAAAGAAAGTGCTCTTGTTTGGAACTACGAGTATGCAGACCGAGACTTTGGTTCATGTCAAGCTAAGGAGCTTCTTGATCATCTGGAAAGTGTTCTTGCCAATGAGCCCGTTTCGGTTAAAAGTAGTCCAAACATTGTGGAAGTAAAACCTCAGGTCAGTTATAAAACATCTTTAAACTTTTGATCTAATTTTAGGTTGGTCATATTTAGTTGCATGCATCTATAGTTGTGTGACTTCAGGGTGATTTAATTGTAGTAGTGCCATAGTTGGAATGCATTTTGGGATTTGATTACTTCTCAAGAACTTGTGTATATGAGAGAAGTTAATTTAGTGGTTGAAGTCATGAAATGTGGTTGACTATCTCCTCTTGTTGGAGTTTTGGTGCAGGGTGTGAGTAAGGGTATTGTAGCAGAACGTCTTCTCTCAAAAATGAAACAAAAGGGAGTGATTCCAGATTTTGTTCTGTGCATTGGAGATGACAGATCAGACGAGGACATGTTTGGGGTGATAATGAATGCAAGGGCACTACTGTCTCCAGTTGCTGAAGTGTTTCCTTGCACTGTTGGTCAGAAACCAAGCAAGGCCAAGTATTACTTGGAAGACACAAGTGAGATTTTGAGAATGTTGCAAGGCCTTGCCAATGCTTCTGAGCAGTGTTCTACTAGAACTTCTTCCCAGCCTTCTCATTAAAGTTATTGTTTCACACATACTATTTGTCTATACTGGGATATCTGTCTTATGTTAGATTTGTTGATCTATTCTATTTTGTGGCAGTGGTGCTTTCATTTATTGATATCCCAATGTTGTTGCAACTACCAAGAGGTTGTTTTGAAAGTAGAAGAATTACATGGTGTATTTATTGTTTCTTTTCTTCACTATAGTTCAGACCATTTTGATGTGTTATAAGGTTGTTCTTGATTGGGAATGAGTGAATCTTCAGTATGAAGTCACATCTCTTATTGGCATGAATGATGTTACAATTAATTGGAAGCTGTTTTCCGAGGTCATACATTTCTGAATTCAAACTCCTAACTTTGCTGACAACTCTTGCCACAGTTTTTGTGTCAATTCATTTGTCTCAGATCCTGTGCTTCACTTTTAATGCAACTAATGAATCTCACATTTTAGTTCACTTAATGCAATCGTGGTACTAATTATTGTACTTAAACTATCTATTTCCACCTTTTCATTGCAATACCAGAACATAAATACTCATACTCAACTCGAATATAATTATATTCATCTTCTCTCAAACAAAACAAAAACTGAGTTTGCAAATTTACCCTATTTGCACTTACTTATCATTAAATACGTAAATTCATATTAATCCAGAATTTAAAGTAATCAGCTTTGAAATAGGTGCTAGTTAGGATGTCTTTTTTTATTATTATTTGAATGAATTAATATACATAAATGAATTGACATGTAAATTAAATTGGATTAACCTTTGATTTGGAAAAATAAGAATTTGTAAAAAAGATGGAGACAGTGATGGGTGACTCTTTCTTCCTACACCTCCATACCTTCTTGTGCCACCCCATACTAAATGTGAAAATACCATTTTATCATTTTTTTTTCCACTCCTTGGATTTGAAATAATAAGCCTATGGATTATGTAATCCGGAATATATCCGGATTACATAATCCGGAAGTCAATTTCATATTTAGAAAAGACTTCTGGATTATGTAATCCGGAAGCTAATAACACATCTGAAAAAAAGGCTTCCGGATTACATAATCCGGAAGCTAATCTTATGTATATAAAAGACTTCCGGATTATGTAATCCAGAAGCTAATCACAAAAGACTTCCGGATTACATAATTCGGAAGCTAATTCTGAATCTAGAAAAAGACTTTTGGATTATGTAATCCAGAATATTGAAAAGGATATTTTTGGAATATGAAAAATTTATGGGGATGGCACAAGAAGGTATGGAGGTGCAGGAAGAAACAGTCGTGATGGGTTGGGATGAGTGTCTAATGTGTATGAAAAGAGGGCTTCCTAGGCAAGCCCACCTCCAAGAATAACCAAACACCATCATTATAGTAACTTTTACTTTATATAATTAAAATTAATAATAAGTAACATTATATACAATCATTTTGAAAGTTAAAATTTAAATTAAATAAATTTCTTTGACATATGGTGATAGATAATTATTTTTAACTTTTAATAATATTTTAGAAAAAATAGTGACATTCAATTCACTTCTATATTATAAAGTTAAATAGTCGTCTTTTAAATATAAGTATTTTTTGAAGTTATTATTGAAAAAAAAAATCATTTTTAGAGTTATTCTTATATTTTCATATAGTCATGTTTCTTGTCAAAGTGATAATATTAAACGTTTAGTTTTTTTTTACTCCTTTAAAATATGTTTTAACTTAATGATTATAAAGACGTATACGTGTCAACTAAAGCATTGATATGTGAAATATGTGAATATAATAACTCTTGTTTCAGAAATTACAATTATTTCAGCATACAAAAAGTAAACAAAATATAATGGACTGAAATTTTAGCCGCATCATTCAAAATCCACCAAACCAAACATATACATAATTGCCACAATTTTTACTTTTTAATTTACCGCTAAAAAATAAATCAATACTCTAGTTAAATTTCAAAACAACAATCCTACCACTACACGAAAATCATCAAATAGAAACCAATTTTTAGAAACCAAAATAATTAGTTGCAATACTAATTAAATTAGAAAACATTTTAGAAACTAAAACAAAAATTGCTTTCTAAATTAGTTTATATTATTGTTAAATAGTTTCTAAATTGGTATCTAATTAGCAACCAAGGTTTTAGAGACCAAATTTAGAAACTAAATAATTGGTAGTTAAAACCTTGATTGCTAATTAGATACCAATTTAGAAACTATTTAACAATAATAGAAACTAATTTATAAACCAATTTTTGTTTTAGTTTCTAAAATGATTTCTAATTTAATTACTATTACAACTAATTATTTTAGTCTCTAAAATTTGGTTTCTATTTCATGATTTTCTTATATTGTACATGGTCTACTTATATTTTTTTCTTCATTTTATATCTACTTTAGTTTCTTCTTTTATTTTATTCTTTTTATTTATTTAATTTTCCACTTCAACTCATTTTATATAATTAATTATTTTAAAAACATACACATAATTGATTAAATATATATATTATTTTATTTAAATGTCCTATTATGTCCCATGATTTATTGATTATTCTAATTTTGTTTCATTATTATTAAAATTTTAATTTAATTTAATTTTTTTAAAATGTATTAATGATATGTTGACAACTTAAATTATAATTAGGAAAAAAATTGTTGAAATGTAAATCCTATCTATAAAGATGAAGGAATTTTAAAATTATACTGTATCATGTCAGAACATAACCGTAAAGTAATGTATTTCATTGTATTTATAAGGAATTTTAAATTTATATTGTATTATGTCATAATTGCAAACTAATGCTTTCATGGTAAAGTAAAGTTTTCAAAGAGTTATATACAAATGTCATGGTTGTAAAAGTATCATTTGTCTCTGATAATATAAAAACTATGTCTTTCTGATAAGTTACGTAAGGCTTTCTGCAAGCTCTTCGTGTGAATACTAGTTTCCTGGTTCATGGTTGGATTTTGGGGCTTGGATTTGGTCTAAATGTGGATACGTGGAACACCCTTTTGGTTTTTCATGTTAAATGTGGATACCAGAAGGTTTCAACTTAGATTTTTATGATTCAAATAATGGGAATTTTATACTTTTTCTTCCTTATTTGGCCTTTTATAGCAGAGAAGACAAAAAAGAAAATAATAAATAAGAGTAGAATTAGAGAAAGAGAAATAAAAGAAATGAAGTGAAAAGAAATCAGGGTAATTATAATTATTGAAGTTTTAGAACCATTCAGATTCACATGTTCTTTTTCCTTTTCCTTGTTTGCATGAGACTGTTCCACGTCACCTTTTCGTGGTTCCGGGGGACAGTAACCATTTGTAGCCACCACCACCATTTCTTTATCTTTCCCAAACATCATAACACAGCCTTCCAACAACAACAACAACATGGCCAGACAATTCAACTACCAACTCCAAGGTGGTCCTGAACACCTTCCAATTCAAACTCTTGTTTTCCTGTTCTGTCTCACCCTCTCTCTTCTTGCAGCCATCATCGTCTTCTGTGCAGATGGACTACACAAGAACTCCAGAAGAAACTCCGAAGACAACAATGGCAACGCTGGTTCAGCCTGCGCCGCCGGGTGTGGCTCAGCATGTGGCGGTTAACGAACTAACTAGAGAGAGAGAGAGAATCTATTTGGCACATGGTTGTGTCTTCTTCTTTGTGGTCAAAATAGTATAAGATGCTGTTGTACATGAAATGATTGATTGTACCAACACTACCCAAAGTAAATGTGTGAATTCCAATCACTCTACCTGTCTCTCCCTTTTTATTATTCTTTCTTCTTTATTCTTCATATCAAGATTATATATTTAGCAACAGAAAGCGAAATCTGAATTTTAAAAAGATGCATTTTTTTTCAAGTAGAGAAACGACAAACGCAAAGTGAACACAGAGTTGGATCTAGGACAAAGGAGGGTGTTGAGTTTTAGAAAAAGGACTAAAACATTACCTCTTATAAAACGTATTTATGATATGTGATAATAACAGATGCTGTCTTCTGCTGTTAAAAGATTTAAAGCTCTGACTTTTGTTTGTTTAAACTTAGAAAACATGTTTTTTTAACTTTGACTTGCTCGATCATGTTTATTTTATTTTATCCAAATTTTATCTTATCTTATCCGAACCTAAGCTAGTCTTGGAAGTTCTTATTAGTTTATTTAAAATTTAGGATTCTTGATGAAAAGTGTGTCATCTTCTATCTGTCTTTCTCTCCACTTGTTAAATTTTGTTACATGATTTTTCTACTTTGCCTTTTTGCTATTTTGACTCTGGTTGGGAGGGACAAGCCTTTTACTGTGAATGAATATGTGATCAGGACAAGTCCCAAAGATGTCTTGATGAAGAATTTTGATAAAGACAACACACTGTAATGAAAGGCAAGGTAAAAAAGTAGGGTTTATGCAATGTTGAGTGTGTCTTAGAAACACTACCTCATTCTCTTTTCTAATTTGCCTTGAGCGCCAAAACAAGTTCAAAAGGCACATAATTGCGAAATTTGATTTTACTGACCGTGTTAAAAGGTGCTATTTCTAATATATTTGATTATTATGTTATTAGTATTGAGAAAAGTTTTTGTAAAGAAAAATTTGAGTATCAGATAATTTAAAAATTCTTATTGTTAGATTTTATTGCTGTAGAATATTACAAAGTTATGAATAGATTAAGTTGTTTTTTTAAAATGTATTTAAAGTTTAGAATATCATGATTAGATAAACGCCATAGGGAAAGCGTATAACTTCGACACCCTTTCTGATTCAATTAATTATATCAAACAAATTAATTCATCATACTTTTATTACATCAAACTTAAGTCGTGTAAAGATGCTTTATTTAACTTATTGGATAGTAGATTAATCGATTATAAGAAGAAGAAAATAAACAATTTAATCAATTATAAGAAGGTGGTAATTGATTACAAAACTGTGTTCTAATAAAAACACTTTTTTTCTGAATTTGTTTGAGTTGGCTTATTTAATAAACGTTTTTAATGCCGTGTAAAAAACTCGTATCTCTGACTTAAAATGCAAGAGAAATAGCATACTTACAAAAATATAACTGATATGAGGCGCTCTAAGATCTTTTGCATTTAAGGGTTGTGAAAAAAAAAGTGTGCTTTCAAGTTGTAATCTGTGTCACAAAGGTGACTACAGCAATTTTTCTTCCTATAAATTGCAAGTATGGTGGGTAGGTATTTTGTATTGGATTTTTGTGGGTGGGTGCCCATACTCTATAAAATAATAGTGAGGGTCTATGTTCTATTGTGAGTTAGATTGGCCTAGTCATATTCAATATGTTGAGTTTTAATTGAGCCGAGTTTAGTTATCAAAATTGACATGTGAAACTTTTGACATTACACAAAGATAATTTTGTTTCCATCTAACTCACAGTATATACAGGAACCTTTTTTCAGTTCACACTATAGGTATTTTTTTCAGTTCATAGTCATAGTATCTGTTTGATTTTCTTCTCACAATTAGGAACACAAAGCATCGTACTAAAAGATAACTATCCTAGACGCAGCAAAATCACAGCTCATAGAAGTCTCTTTATTGTGAGGTGAGGTGAGGTGAGGAGTAAAGGTAAGGATACCAACATTCATGCACTATCCTCAACCCCACTAACTAAAAACATCGTGTCTAAATCATCCTCCACTCGTTCAATCAACATTGCAAAGACATTTTTGTCTGGTAGCTACTGGAAAACTACGAAACATGTACATGACAGACACGCCTCCATCTTCGGATTTAAGTGTCGTGTCTTGTGGATGAATGTTCTGTGCGTCTGACACATACATTTATGAATCACTATGCTCAACAGTTCTTTTCAAAACAGCAGAGTTCATGATCAAGACATCAAGAAAATGTCCTAATTTTTTCTTACATGATAAAAATGCCGAGTATATGACAAGATAGTTCAAAAAATATGAACCTCTTTTTTGTCGTCAGTGATTTCATCCTTGAGTATATACTGATCCATAAAATTATTTACATCCCACTTCTATTTCTTAATTCAGTAGAGGATATATCCATGCGGAACTGCTCGGCTGGAATGGAGACGAACATGTCTTTTAGTTCTTCTGGAACATCAATATCGTCAAGAACCTGTGACAACACACGATAGCTTCTCTAATCTCTAACACAGAACTTTCAAAAATATCATAACTAGAATCGTATTTTCTTATGCAGTAATACCTTGAAAGCACCATCTACATTCCGACCACCCACGAGGAAAGTGCATCCTGTTTCTTTACACCCAATTAGTATCTTCAACATCGTGTTGTAGTTACCATCATAATATTTAGGCTGCAAGAGTAACATATAACAATTTGAACATATTAGTTAACAAAATTTATTAAACCAAACTAAAAACGTAAACTTATTACAAGGAAAATACGAGTTGAGAATTTTATATGCTGAACTAATCAGCTCGTATACCTTTCAGACTTCTGTCTTGACATACACAATAATGCAAAAAGACACAGGAACCAAAGAATCAGATATTTCTTGTTACTTCATAGTAACCAGTTTCTAATTTAAGAGAATATTTTGTTTCATTTTTCTTGTTTACACTATATTCATTACAACAACATAACCTTATTTTCATTTTGTTTTCTGTTTTCGAAAACAGAAAACAAAATGAAAACAAAGTGACAATTTTGTAAATGAAAACAAAACATTTTCTAAATAAAGAAACCCACATGTTTCCTTTCTGCTTTACTCTCGGGGCTTTTATATAAACATAATTATGTGGCAGAAGCAAACTCAAAGGGTATATTTTCAAAGTTTCTTTTTTTATTAAAAAGTAATTTTATGCCAATATGTTAGTTAAAGTTGACAATCTGATACCTAGTCCCTGATCAAAATCAGTCAATCTGTCGGAATATTTCTTCTCAATTAGCTCAATCGAACTAAGCTAGCTTATCTTAAGGAGAAATAACAATATTTTAGAGTGCCAGAGAAAAAAACTACGTATGTTGAGAAACATTCTTAAAAAAAATACACACAAAATTAGTCCATTTCAAGAATACCAAGACGTAAACTAGAGGACGGCAGATTGAAATGTAATGGAATGGGGAAACACAAGACAGTCAGATTGCTCTAACCCCTTGAGGCATAAGAAAATTTCATGAGCAACTGAAATAATGTTCTAACGAGTAAAACATGTTTTTCCCCAATAACAAAACCACTGTCCACAAACAATGTATGTGTGTGTAAGGAACAGGGACATCAGCCGGCAGAAACCAGATGCTTAAAAAAATGCAGGATACGACATGATGAAAGTCAAGTAAGGTTTATCCATGCAGAAAGTAATTCCATACATTAATAAGCCTCACTGCTGTGTCAGCTCCAATTACAAAAGCACTGCCTGGAAAAAGTTCAGCCTTCTTATAAAAATAAGGCTGATTCGATATAATTACTGTTTTTCCTGCAATTGAAGAAATCATTTATTACTTCAGTTGGTGCATTAAATAATACTACTAAGCACTAAAAACGGTATTAAACTCCAATTATCATATTGTCACATGACTTATCCTAATTATTGAATTTAGAACATGTGAACCCCATTCTGTATTCACTATGAAAATGGAAAGTTAAGAGCCCATTATTGGATAAAAAAATGGAAGTAGATCCCCTTCACAAAGAAACTTGTACATTAGAAGTTAAGACCTATTCCATTTTAATGTAGAATCAGGCAGAGTAGAAAAGAAGCTCACCAACTTTTTCAAATTGTTTGACGCGGTCTTTGATCTGAGACACTGACAATGGAGGTTTGTCTGCATTGACAGCAGATATTTCAAAGCAAGGATACCCATCACCACAAATGCTGCATATATGTCTTCTTAATAATAGAAATATTGAAATAAAATTATGAACAAAATTTAAATGAGCCATCATGCATACAGATATATGATCCCAATTAGATAGAAAAGAAAAGTATTGGTTTCTAATCTATAATATAATGTAGAATTTACACTCATCAGGTATGAAATTTTATCATCATATGTCAAATTTAAATAATTTATTTACTACAGCGGAAGCTACTTACGATAAATAACATTAATATTATTAAAAAATATCAGTATAATAGAATATTTTAGACTAACTACTAAACTCAAATTGGGAAAGTAGTCTCTTGAAAGGCACGTATTAAGCATATTAAAATAAAACTAGAAAAAATAACAGGCAATTCATATTTTATGACCAATCCATTATAAATTAACCTATAAAGAAGTTGAACATTTAACTAATATTATGAGTTTAAGTACCGAGTAGCAACTTCCATAAGCTTGAGATGCCCATCATGTAATGGATTGAAAGAACCAGGCATTATTATTTTTCTTTCCGCAGGTATCTCTGCAACAAATTTATCAATAAGAAAGTAGAATGTAAATGTAACTAATAATTTAGCTTCTGCTCAAAAGTTTTACCATACCATTTGCAAACGGGTAAATTTTAAAGCATATTTGACCATTTATAAGTTGTTCTAACTGTTGATCTTCACTGAATTGTGTTACACTTTCGTCCGATACATCTGATTCACTCAATACTGATATTGATGCTGCACGAATTTTGCATGCATCTGCAATTGCCTAGAACCAGAACAGAAAAGGGAGCAAAAAGCAAGTCAAATCAAAGTCGGATTTTAAAACAATGTGAAGGAATAAACTAAAGATTAGATTCCAACTATTACTATTCTCATTTTACAAGATCTTCAATGTTCTTATACTAATCTTTGAAAAGGGAAAAAAAAATAAGAGGAAATAATTCAGGCACATATAAATAGCAGAACAAAAATATTCTCAACATTTTTCACACCTGCCACACACCTTGATTAAAAGATGACTAGAAACTCCATCCTCTTCTTCTCGAGTGCGAAGCCCCTAGAATTGAACAGTTTGCAGAAAAATAAATATTTACATAAACAATATAACACACACACACGTGTATATATACAAGACATGCTAACTAACGTGTATATATTCTCAACATTTTAAGAAATTTGTAGTTATAGCTTTCTAGCTTATGCCTTCGAAGATTTAAATGGGTGTAAGTTAGCAAATCTCTCTCTCTCTCTCTCTCTCTCATACACACACACATACATATATATATATATATATATATATATATATATCACATTATAAGTATTGAGTTCAAAGTAACACGTCGAAGAAAGAATAGGATAATAGCACCTTAGTCAAGGTCACTCTTGATATCCAAAGTTGGTCAGCTGTCCTTGTTGACATGTAAAGTCTGCAAATGAACAAAAAGTTAAACAAGTAAAACACGCCTCTGTAGTTGAGCATGGCTTGTATCAAGAATTTGTTGTATCCTTTAAATAAACTAATGACTAATACAAGTTGCTGTCCAGGGCACAAGGTTTCTACAAGGGCTCTGGGGAGGATAAATGTAACCTCACAACAACCACAATTAGAAAGACTGTTTTCTGAACACATGACATCCAAATCACAAGGCAGCAACCTTACTATTGCGCCAAGGCTTTCCCTCTACTAAAATAACTTCAGGAAAAATATATCTTCACAGGAAGTCAGGGTGAACAATAGCAAGAGAACATTAAAAAATATTACATGTTCTCTAACAAAAGAATCTCGCGTTGATGATAAGCTTTCTATCAATTTTATTGCTGTCCAAAAGGTTCCAGCAGCTCTCTTTCTGATTTCTGAAAGTCTCACCCAACAAAATTTGATCTACCAACCTAAGCACGTTATAATTTAACCCACCTATTTTCACCAAAGTAGGGTCCACTTATTTCAATCCCTGGGGTAATTTCACAAGATCGTACAAAGCTAATCCCACAAACCAAGCTTCCAGACATGAATTTATTGCCATAAATAAGAAGATAGCTCTATAAAAGACAAAGGGGTTCAACATGTTCAACCAAAATGGGAATCCCCGGACGGAATGGCAATAAGCCTGAGAGATGGAAACTGGTCCAATACCAAATTACCAATACAGTAACACAATGCACAAGCCAATGGTAACCTTTTCAGAAGCTACGCCGAAGCGTAACATAGTGAGGTTTCATTATCCATTTTTGTAGATAAGGCAGACATACCTGTGTTCCCCGAGTTTTGGACGACTGCTAGCCAAAGAGCCAGTGAAACCCACACCAACAACTGGGGATCCTAATCAACAGGTTTTAATGCAGACCACGTCAGTTCATACTATTCCATTTTGCAACACACAAAGAAGAAGTCGCAATCCTCCGAATTATAAAAACATTTTAAGAAAGCCAAAGCATCCATGTTTCACACAACTCGTAAATTTTTACACAATATTAATATTCGGCAATAACAGAGACAAAATTGAACCTGGCGTGGAGAGCTTAAGAGCGCGATTATAAGCCAATAAAGCCATATCTTCGGCCGTTTGTTGGCTGCAAAACTGGGATGGAATCTGCAGGAACGAACAAAAGCAGTGAGAATAAAAGGGAAGAAACACAAAAGCGAATTTATATATAGAAGATGAATAGAAAAGGACCTTTCCGAGTAACTGTATGAGAGACATCTTAGAGTAAGGAACCACAACTTCGAGCACAGTGTTTGAAGCACCAGGAACTGATAGCAACGAACCCACAGTCTGAAAAAAGTCCAATTACTATTGATTCATTCAACACTGCGTGCAACCAAATACAGAGAGAGAGAGAGAGAGAGGAAGAACCTGAGATGCTCCACCGGCGAGATGCATAACGGCTTGGAAAGAAGAGGAGTGAATGGCCTCTACGACCGTTCGGATACGACTCTCCGTCATTCTCCTTCTCTTTCCTTCCCACACCTTTCGTTCCCCTATTTCCGATTTAACGCAACGCCATCATGTCATGTCGTTTCACTCGACGACCTCATGCCCCCCGTTACGCCGTTTTGACTTTTCATTAAATAAGCTCTGTTTCGTCGGATCTGAAAATAGAATTTTGATTTTAAAAAAAATGTGAATGGGAAGACAGATAGTTTGTTTTTAGAAAAGTAATATGAATTTCAGTAGAAAATTTATTAGTATGTATAATTTATTTAATTAAATGAGTAGAAAATTTATTAGTATATATGATTGATTTGACTAAATCAATAAATGTTAGTAGGTTGTTTTTTAATGTTAAAATTATCTTTAAATGTAGTTTTTAAAATATAAATACATTTTATTACAAATATTAGTTGAGAAAATAAAAATTAAAGAAAAAATAAATATATGAAAATATTTTAAAAACTAAATAATAGATATAAAAGTAAATTATTAATTTAGTAACCGATTTTAACAAATCTAAAACTTTTTCATATTTTTGTATTTCTTTTTTTAGAATTTTTCTTAGAAATAATCATAAATCACTTAGATTAAATATATATTACTTTTATACATCTTCACTATATTATTTAGTAAGTGAAATGTTTAACTAGATTATCGACATAGTCTAATTATAACTTGATTTTGGTAAATTCATCATCTTAACTACATATTTTGGAGAACTATTTCGACTCAATATTCGGTTATTACTAATTAAACAATTACCTTAATATATGATTAATAATGATACTAATTTTAGATTGTCTCAATACTATAATTAGCAAGCACTTTGAATTTACGAGAAATTTGTAAAAAAAAAAACCTAACAAAATTGTATAAATTGAAAGATATCCCAAAATAAGAGTTAAATTTTATAATTTATAAAAACATTACTTGAAATAACATTAAAAAAAACTCAGAAAATATAACACCAACTTGACCGTGGAGTATATTTGCATATTATTACATTAAAATTTATTTTAATCAACATATTATCTATAATATTTATTTTATATTTTAACATTTTATTTCAAAATATTGATAATAATATATTATAAGTTTACTTATTTTAGTTTGGTCATTATTTTTTAGACTTTTTGTATTATTTATTTTGACCATTGTACTATTTACATTATTTGTTATATCTATAGTTAAAAATACTGCAGCTAGTAGACTGATTAATATAATGAAAGTAAAATGTTTACGTAACTGTACCTGGAGGATGTTTTTATTTTATTTTCAACTAAATTGAAAAAAATTTAAATATATTATAAGAACTGAAATATTTTTCTATATATAAAACTACAAGAATTTAAAATTAAAATGTAAAAATATGATTCTTAAAATTAGAATAAATTAAATTTTGAAGTATTTTTAATTTTATTGCTGATTAGTATTGAGGATGAAAAGAACAAAAAAAAAAGGCTTTATAGCTCAATTTTATAATTTGTAGCCAAAATTATGTACAATCTTCATGCTACATTTGGATTATTAATTAACTATTACTATAGTATAGTTAATAAAGAGGTTATGTGATCTATGATTCAAATGTCTCTGCAAATGCAAGGTAGTAGAGGATTTACTTGATACAGCATTCAACCACCACCAATGGCGCCTCTCGAATGTCATCAGGAAGAACCTTCTTCCTACAAAACTTGAACAGCCGTGTCTTTTTCCGACTCCGGCTTCTCGTGCAACTCTTTCTTCCACTCGTTCAGGAGTTTTTAAAAAACACCAGAATCTTATCCTCGTAGCACAGATCTTCAAAATTTGCCTCCATTTGCTTCAAATCTTTATCGGCATCCATGCCACTATAGCCTCGCTCAAGTCGTCGCCGCCTCCATCCTTGCAGTTCTCGGCGTGTCAGACTTCTATATAACTGATTTGATTAAAACAATAAGAAATAGGAAATGTGTTGTTGAGTTATATTGATAATATGATTTGATTTAGATATAAAATTAATATGAGGTAATTAGAAAAATGATTGTTATTATTTATTGTTCTGAAAATAAAAGATAGAATTAATTTTTTTATTATTTAATTCGTTTTGATATTATTGTAAAAATTAAATATATGATTCTTTATTTAGTATTGTGATATTATTATGATGAAAAGAAAATCTATAAATAGAAGATGACCTCAAAAAACAAAAGCAAACATTATTTCATAAAATACACACTATACTCATATTTTATAATGCTCACATCGACTTGAAAATTACCTCTATGATCTAATTCAAATTTGTTGGCGAGAACAAATTTCATAAATAAAAATTACATCAATTTGTTCAATTATTGAATCGCTCTTTAGATTGAATTTTTTTGAACTAAACTGAAGTATAAATTTTCATATTGAAATATATTTCAAAATGTTTTCTAGCCAAACAATTAATATAATTATATTCATTCATCAGTCATATCATATTATAGTTCATTTTAATTCATTTAAACCATTATCCAAATGCACTTTAGATAGATTCATGCATTTTGTTAAGTTGAAGATGACCACAACATAGTTAGATTAAGAGTTTATTGAAGTTCACCCAGAAGATTGCATTGGAATGGTTGTGAAAATCTTCACACAATTATTGTTCATGACTCTTTTTTTAAGCATATGATTGTTTAGAGGAACTAAAAAAAATATATTTAAAGTTTAATGATCACATTAAGTTAAAGATACCTTCCAGCTACTGATGTTTTGTTCAATAAAAAATATAACAAAAATAATTTATCTTATTTTTAGGTTCATTTATGTTCAAGCGTCAAGATTTTCACTCAAACAAATAAAACCAGAGTTAAAGTTTCGACTAAACTCTCAACTTGATTTTGGATTCATTTTCGCTCAAGTTAGACAATTTTCGTTCAAGTTAGACAATTTTTTGCTAAAGCTAAAAAAAATCTTATAAATTAATTTATTTAGTTATTATGTAATAATTTTTATTGTTTTATAATGAATTTTTTTTTTATATGTGTATAAATTAAATATTTGATATTCAATAACAATATGATGTGTGTGAATTGAGTAATGAATTTAGTGAAAATGTGACTGATACATAATATTTTTAGACAACAAAATACCATGTTGATATAACCAACTGGTGTATTAATTTTAGAACTTTGTGAAAGAGATAAACCTAACTCTCGTCATACACTAAAATCACATATACTAATATGTTAAATTATATATTTAATTACATGATATAATCTTTAAATGATCTTATATTATATTTTTATACATAATTTTAATTTTATAATAATTAAAATTTTGCAACAACTAAACTTTCTTCACAAAGCATTAACATTTTGTGTCAAGTTAAAAATAAAAAATTTAAATAGGATTTATTTAGTAACCAATATAATTTCATGAACTGAGTACATCTAAGACACTCATGTTAGAGAGAAAAAAATCCATTAAATATTAATTACAAATTCTCCTAAATCACTGTTTTTACCAATCCTTGCAAATAATGCACATCACTAATTATAATTTTTCAAACAATTTTGAAATTAGTGAATTATGTTATGGAGATAAGATAGGTTGGTGTGGTGGAGCCACGGAATGTAACGAAAACAATGACGCTCCTGCAGTATACCGTTACTACTTTCTCCACATCCATTTTGCCTCTACATTCATTACATTTATAACTTACTTTATACCATTAACTATAAACAACTACCTAATAGGGGTCTATTACTATTAACTAGTTAACAAATGAATATTTTTTTTAAATAACTATTATAAAAATCAGCAAACTTTTGATGTAAAATGTTTTGTAATACGGCTAAATACAGAGTATGATTTTTTTAATAAATAAAAAATATAATATAATATTTTGAAATGTTAGAAAAATATTATCCTATTTATCAAATGTGTTTCTTTCAGTAAATAAATTTATTTAAGAAAGAATAATGTGTCTCCATCGGATGAGGTGAATTATTCAATCATACACCAATAAAATGATTAAAAAAATATTATTGATGTTCATATTAATACACTACACTGCATTTTATTGTTTTGTATTAATGGGATAAACCTGTGTTTGATTTATTATTCTATGAATATATATTGAATTGGATATGGTACTCTTGTAAATACAAAATAAAAAGTATTGTATTACATTATTTCACATACTCTTCTGACAATGTTTAATATACATTATTAATAAATAATTGAATATTTAACCATAGGATTAAGTAACACAATTTTCTATCAATTGTGTTAAATCTTGTTGGTGAGAGGCAATGAATTGAAAGTGTGAATTTGTTTATTTATGAATATAAAAACTTGTGCAGTTCTCTCTCCAGTACAATAAATACCCGGATTAATATATATATATATACTAATAAAAAATTTAAAATTAACAAAATTAAGTTTAAATCATCAATTAAATATAAACTTTGGTCAATGTGGACCAATGTGAACTTCAATGTTATCGTGGTTTCGTTTATCCCGTAGCGTCTTGCGACAGGAACGGTTACTTGCCCACTTCACATTCACATATCAATTTATCTTTTCTCCTTATTTTATCGTCCTCTTCTCTTCTCATTTACGTATGTTTTTTTTTAAAGAATTTGTAATAGTTTCACGTGTTGAGTGCAATCACAAATGCATAGTATTTTTTAATGTAAGGTTAAACATGTCATATTTTTTAAATATAAATACTTTTTTATCAATAAAAAATATAGAGAAAATTGGAATAAATTATTTATTGAAAATATTATTAATGAATTAATAATAATAATAAATATTTTAAAAGAATACATATGCATATGAATATTAACCAAAGATAAATTTGTATTTTCTTAAATAATTTTCACTAATTCATTACCTCTTCTCATCTCATACTTAATTTCCTCTTTTAAAACATTTTCGACAAATCATCTCAACTCTTACAATTTTCATAAATCATTCCTCATGAATAGAAAATTAATCTTATCATATCAAATAAAGTGTAAGATAAAAAAATGTATTTTAAAAAATCATCATCCATCCCAGTAAAAAATATTTATACATATATACGTATGTGTGAAAATATGTTTTTATATTTAATGCTTTAAATGATTTAAATGAAGAATAAAACTTATATCCATTAAAAGTTATGTAATTATATTCGTTCGTGATATCTTCTGTTAAAAAAAATAAGACATGTACTTTGTAAATTAAATTAATGACAGTCATGTTTTTTCATACTTTTATTTTTAATAAATATTTGAATATATATATATATATACCTTATTCATTAAAAATACACTTTATTCAGTAAAAAATATTTAGTAAATATTAATGTATAAATATTTTTACAATCAAATTTATTGAATAAAAAAAATCAGGCTCACCGAAGATCAAATGGAAACTCATGTGAATTAATAACAAAAGTATAACATCATAAATTATATTAGAAAAGTGAATATACTTATTATTATGATGAGAATTATGCATATCTTTTTAAAACATAATATTTTGAAAAGTTTATTTGAGGAAAAAATATATCACAAGTTTCAGGAAGAGTTATGTAATTTAAATAGAGGTATTCATTTACATTAAAAGTGACTAATGATAAGTTTGAATTAGATGAGAAGAGTTTTCGAGTTCAAAAGAATTAAATGTTTTTTAGTGTATGTGTTGACTTGGGAAAGTAAGGTTTAATAAAAAGCAAAAGTGGTGCCACGTGTGACAATGAGAAAGGATGATGCAGGGTCTGAAAGTGATGAGGTGGTACCATGATGAGCAAAATAATAGATGTATAATAGGAGAGGAAGTGAATAATAGAGGAACACTTTCCATTTCCTTCTTCTTTTTAACTTTTTTCAATTTCATTAACTTTTTAAAAGTACTCTATAAAGTGTCTGATTTATTTTCTTAAAAAATTAGTAACAGAAGAAATAAAGATAAAAAATAAAAATGCTGATAATAGTTTATGCATAAAAACATAAAAGAAATAGGAGAAAAAAAAATCCATATATATTTTTCCATAAACTTGATATATATATATATATGATTACTATAAAACTATCAAAATAAAAAGTAATTTAAAAAAAATTATTATATTAATTAATCTATATATTATTTTATAAATTAAAATTAATTATTAATATTTAAATTAATTTATATTATTAATAAATAGTTTTTAAATTAGGATCTAATTAATTATCAATATTTTTAATTATTAATTATTTAGATCATAAAGTTAATTGTTAAAATTAATTACATATAATTTAAAAATTATTTATTAATAATAAAAATTATTTGAATACTAATAAATTTTTTAATTTTAACAATATTTTCTAACTTAATTAATATAATATTTGTTTAAAATTACTTTTTATTTAATGATTTTTATATGTATATATTCGAATCTTACACAAAATAGATTAATAAACTTGTTTTAAATATCTTCTACCACATTATAACATTTGATTTCATTTAAAATTTTGGTTTATAAATAAATAGCAAAATGGATAAAATTTCACTATAACCTAAGTTCGTACATATAATTCAAATTACAATTAAATTTATATTAAAAAATGACTTCATAAACATTTTAATGACATCTCAACTAACATAATATTCCTTTAAATTTTACTATGGTTTTAATTTTAATTTTGATTAAAAATGTTTTAATATATAAAACAGTACTAACAGTAGAATATGCAATATAAAACATGTCAATTAGGTATATAATGAGGAATATAAAAAATCACATATATTTAATGAGGAATGTAAAATACAAGCATGATAAGTACGTATGAAAATATAGTTAAAATAATTAATTTAAACTATAAAAAAATTAAAATTAGTTAAAATGCAATAAAGTTAACATATAATAAAGTGAAAATTCATATAAAGTATTGTATGTACACATTTTCATCATTCTATATAATCAATTATTATAATAAATAATTTTATTAGCTTTTTAATTTTTAATTTTTTTTTTATAAAAGAGTGTTTTTTAAAAATTAACAATTTAGAATTACAGTAAGTTTTAGTTAACTTTTTAACTATGCTTTATTTTTTGCCAAACATAGCCTTACTTCGATATAAAGAAATATCGGGAGAATTTGGCAATGATACTCGTGTGGCGAGTTGTTTCTCTCTCTCTCTCCCCACTGTCTCTCACTAACAACCTGGTAACTCTCCCCGAGGCTTTGGTCTCGCTTTCCCATTCTTCAACACTTCTTTTCTCACTTTACTGTTTAAGCTTTTCTCTCCCCTCCACCACAACCTAGCTAGCATTGTCTTTCTGTCTGTCTTTACACCTCTCTTTTCTTTTCTTCTCTTCTCTTTTACATAACTCTAAACCAGTTACACTAACCTTGCTCACTACCTTCTTCTTCTTTCCCTTCCCTTTAGGATTTGCTCCAACGGTCTCTTAGTTGGAGGAGCTAGAGATGTTCCCTTTTGTTTTGTTGTTTTACTTTTTCCTTCTTTGCTGCAACTCTATTGCACCCTTGGTGCATTCTCTGAATGCTGAAGGCTCTGTACTTTTGACACTGAAGCAGTCGCTCACAGACCCACAAGGGTCCATGAGTAACTGGAATTTCTCTGATGAAAACCCTTGTTCATGGAATGGGATCACTTGCAAGGACCAAAATGTTGTGGCCATCAGCATCCCGAAGAGGAAACTCTACGGCTCTCTCCCTTCTTCACTGGGATCTCTCTCCCAGCTCCGCCATGTCAACTTCAGGAACAACAAGCTTTTTGGAAACTTGCCTGCACAGCTCTTTCAAGCTCAGGGACTGCAAAGCTTAGTGCTTTATGGCAATTCATTTTCTGGGTCTGTGTCTAGTGAGATTCAGAATCTCAGGTACCTTCAAACTCTAGATTTATCACAAAATTTCTTTAATGGGTCATTGCCTGCTGCAATTGTCCAGTGCAAGAGACTCAAGGCCCTTGTTCTCAGTCAGAACAATTTCACTGGCCCCTTACCAGATGGGCTTGGTACTGGTTTGTTTTCTCTGGAAAGACTAGACCTTTCTTTCAATCACTTCAATGGGTCAATTCCCAGTGATTTGGGAAATCTGTCAAGCCTGCAAGGAACTGTTGACTTGTCTCATAATCATTTTACTGGTTCAATTCCAGCTAGCCTTGGTAATCTGCCTGAGAAGGTTTACATTGATCTTACTTTCAACAATTTAAATGGTCCAATTCCTCAAAATGGTGCTTTGATGAACAGAGGACCAACTGCCTTTATTGGCAATCCTGGTCTATGTGGTCCTCCTCTGAAGAATTCATGTGGTTCTGATACTCCATCTGCGAGTTCACCTTCCTCGTTTCCATTTATTCCAAGTAACTACCCAGCTGAGGGTACTGGTAATGGTTCCATGGGAAGTGGGAAAAATAAAGGGCTAAGTAAGGGAGCTGTGGTTAGCATTGTTGTGGGTGATATAATTGGAATTTGCCTCTTAGGTTTGCTGTTCTCTTTTTGCTACTCAAGGGTTTGTGGTTTTAACCAGGATCTTGATGAAGATGGAGTTAACAAGGGAAGCAAAGGGAGGAAAGAGTGTTTCTGCTTCAGAAAGGATGAATCCGAGGCCCTGTCGGATAATAATGTTGAGCAATATGATCTTGTCCCATTAGATTCCCATGTGACTTTTGATTTGGATGAGCTTCTGAAGGCTTCAGCTTTTGTTCTGGGTAAGAGTGGAATAGGGATTATGTACAAAGTGGTGCTTGAAGATGGGCTAGCTTTGGCTGTGAGGAGGCTGGGGGAGGGAGGTTCTCAAAGGTTTAAAGAGTTTCAAACAGAGGTAGAAGCAATAGGGAAGTTAAGACATCCAAATATTGCAACTCTGAGAGCCTATTACTGGTCTGTTGATGAGAAGCTTCTCATATATGATTATATATCCAACGGAAGCCTTGATACAGCAATTCATGGTAAGTTTTGTTAAATATAGTTCTTTTTTTCTTCCTTTTGTGGCAATGAATGATCTTTGGGCCTAACCTAACACCTTTTTGTTCATTTTGTTTGTCTGATTCCATTTTATATCTCCAGGGAAGGCTGGACTTCTCACATTTGCACCATTTTCTTGGTCCTATCGATTGAAGATCATGAAAGGAACAGCAAGAGGGTTGGTCTATCTGCATGAATTTAGCCCCAAAAAATATGTCCATGGAGACCTCAAGCCAAGTAACATACTTCTTGGACACGACATGGAACCCCACATTTCTGACTTTGGAGTTGGGCGCCTTGCAAACATTGCTGGTGGGTCTCCAACCTTGCAATCCAACCGAGTGGCTGCGGAGAAACAACATGGAAGACAAAAGAGCATCTCCACTGAAGTGACCACCAATGTGTTGGGGAACGGTTATATGGCTCCAGAAGCACTGAAAGTGGTGAAGCCATCACAGAAGTGGGATGTTTACTCATATGGTGTGATATTGTTGGAAATGATCACAGGAAAATCATCCATTGTCCAAGTGGGGAACTCAGAAATGGACCTTGTTCAGTGGATTCAGTTCTGCATTGAGGAAAAGAAGCCTCTCTTGGAGGTGTTGGATCCTTACTTGGCTGAAGATGCAGATAAGGAGGAGGAGATTATTGGAGTTTTGAAGATTGCAATGGCTTGTGTCCATAGCAGCCCCGAAAAGAGACCAACGATGAGGCACGTGCTTGATGCTTTGGATAGATTGACTATTTCCTCTGATTGAGTAATTTCAGGGAGCTGTGCTCTGTGAATGCAGCTCATTTGTGAATCTTTTACCTTTACTCTCTTGTCTTGCTCTTGTTTAACAGTGTCTTCAAGCTGATGAATCCTTGTAATTGGAGTATTAGAAGATAAATCGAATTTGTTTGAGCAAAAAACATCAGTTATTCTCAGATTTTATTACCAAACACATGCAGATAAGGGTCTTATGATTACAAAAACATGTTTTACTAGTAAAAATATGAATATTTGACGGTATATAACTTGATGTAAATTTTCCTTTCCTTAAAATTTATTTTTTAATATTGTATTATAGTTATTTAAAATATATTTTATTGAGAATTTGTTAAATTTATCATGTCACTTATTATCCGACTGTTATCGAATCATTTATAATATATAATGTCACCTACGAGTTGAGACTGTTATCGGATCACTTATAATATATAATGTCACCTACGAGTTGGTAGGTTTCGAAGTCATCCATTATCGAATTGTTATCGGATTATTCATAATCGGATAACTCATAATATATATATATAATGTCACCTACGAATTGGTAGGTCTCGAAGTCGTCTCAAAGTGATCTAGATCGTTAGTCATCTAGATCGTTACCAGATTATTCGTAAGTTATAATCTAACCTATGAATTAGTAGGATTAGATTTTAAGCTGATAAATGTATATATGAACATTTTATAATATATAAAAGATTAAAATTTTATCTTATAAGTTCACTTTTTAATAAATAATAAATTCACTTCTTATTTATTAATATGTGTAATAAATTCTCATTCACTTGGCGTGAAAAGAACAGTAGTGGTTTTATTCTTGTCATGTGCATTGATGAGGAGGGAAGAAAGAGTTAGTGCTCCTTATTCCCGATCTTATCGCATCAACCATCACCAACTAAACATATATATACGTGTTATCCACTTAACTCATTGGACGTTCTATTCTTAAACCTCTCTAACAACAAAGGAATATCAACACTTCAAAACTTCATGCATCATTAGTCTTTTATTAGTTTGAGTAAGAAGTTTAAAATAAAAAATAACCAAAACCAATAATTCATTTGTTATTATCGGTTAATAATCATTATTTGAATTAAGAACTGTGGAAATCAATAATTGGTGTAGATGACCCACTATATTTAATCTTTATGTACTACTATAACGCTAATTAACTTATTCAGAAATTGGTGTAGATGTACCAACAAATAACGTTAGATTTTTTTTTAAGTCTCATTAATTGTTGTTAATTATGTTTATCATATTGATTTTTAACACCTCTATGTTACTGATCAGGGTAGGTACCATAAAATTGTTGGTGACTCTTGATGGTGCCCCTTTCATTACTAAATTGTTCATCATACAAATTAAGGCAAATGCAAGTTTATTGTTACTATATTACTCTATAAACTCTATTTAGTCTAATAAAACATTTTTATTGATAATATTCACTTAATTTATATTTATTTAAGGACTTCACTCTTATTATTGCCTTTTTTTATCTTCAACCTTCATGCTTGCATTCCTAGACATTTTGAAATATTGGAAAACAATTCCCAGTAAAAATTAGTATTTATTCTTTCAATGATTAGAAGGATTGAAAAGAACATTAGTTTTGCTGATAAATTTTTCTGGGTAAAATGAATGAGTCATACGACAGGTAAGTTGTATGTGTATGTATTTATTGGTCATCTTCTACCTTTTTTTTCTCAAACTTTGCGATTAAGCGAAAGAGTTAACAAAAGACAAAACTTCGAAGTCAAATTCCTCAAACTTAGCTTCATAGCTTAACATCTACCTAGCTGTCCTATTTAGGACAAGTGATAAGTATGGGTGAATGGTGGGAGAAAACAGACACATTCAATTTTTACAATTTCATTATTATGAGATGCAAAGTCAGAAATCAAAAGGACTTGATTTTACAAATATATTAGTTACTTTAATTTCCTTCTATTAACAACTTGGAGTTAATACAATTTAGTTTTGTAAAATTGATTTATAAAATAAAATTCTTATAACTTATATACTATAAAATGTTATTAAGATAAGGTTTATATCGAATTGGTGCAAGATTGAGAGAAAAATATTATTAAGTGATTTATAACTAATATGAAATGTGCTATAAATATGCGTAGTTAATTCTATCATTGATTGAACTCTTATATATTGAGGTGATATTTAAATATGATATAAGTTAATGATTGATTAAAAAAATGTTTATGCCAAACTTAAATACTATGAGATGTCCTTACTTCTAGTTGATGTGAGATCTCTTATAACGATTCGATAACAAGTAACATGATCAATCCAATAAATTTTTGTTAGGATAGAGTGTAAGTAAGTTTGATACCAATCTAATAAATTTTCGATAAGATAAACTTTAAATGAATATGATACCATATTAAAAAACTGAATTTAAGTGTAATTCAACCTTATAAAATCAGTTTATAAGATAAAATTTATACAAACTTATAATATTATTCCTTCCACTTCACAAATTTTGAGTGCGGACTTTTTTTTTAATTATCGGTTCGAAGTGTTCCTCGTGTACATTATTATTATTATTATTATTATTATTATTATTATTATTTTTATTTTTATTATTTGAATATTTTAGTGAGTAGAGTTGTAAATTTTAGAAAGATGATAGCATAGATTAGGTCTTTTACATTGAAAATGACGTAGTTGGGAAGGGAAGGCCTAACATGTGGCGCCAATTGTGGGTGAAAGACTCAAACTCCAAACATACGCACCAAAATTCTTGCTTCTCGTTTCTGTTTAACTGCTAATTTCTCTGTTTCCTCATTCTTTTGACTTTGATGCACACACTATTTCTACCACTTTGAGTTTCACATGTTTTGCTGTCAATTTGGTGGCAAAGGTACAATATTAAAATATAAGGTTTTTATATTCGTTTCTCAAGACTCTCTTTCTGTCATCAATTTCACCAGAAATTAAATGAGACGAAAGACGCCAAAGACGTGAAAAACATTTTAAGAGAAAATATGAAACTAGTCTATTTAGATTTCTATTCAAAATTGCGAAAATATAGAAAGATTACAGCATTTTCATGTTACTTGTGCTCTAAAAGCTATTTAGATAAATCATCCAATCATCACTCGTGTATTCTTCTTAATTTCTTAAAATCGGTTTATAGGATGAAGTTTTTATGTAAAATCAGTTTATAGGGTGAAGTTTGTACCTACTTATATACAATAAAATGTCTTCATCTCTAGTTGATGTAAGATCTCTAACGATATTAACTAAACACTTTTCTTCATTATGTTTAGTACAATTATATATAAATCTTTATTTTTTTTAAATACTCATTCATCTTAGTGACACTTATATTTTTCTTGATATTACTTTTTAAAAAAAACATATAGATGTTTCAAAAGGCCTCTTATTTTTTCCTAGTGTTATATTATAACGTTAACCGATTAGTCTATTGTCAGTAGTAAAAAAAATATGGAAATTTATAAAATTAGTTATTACAACATATAGTTGAAAAATTGAGAAGGACTTATTTTAAATAAATCAATTGATTCGTTCTTAACATGCGGGCTACCATTTTAAAGCACCAATACTTTGAAATGATTTTTTTTATTTCTAATAAAAATAAAAGCACATAATATGGGAAAAAAACAAAATTTATGGCATATCTATATTCTTACTTACAATGGGTAAAAATAGCTCATAAATTATCTAAAGTAGAAAAAAATACTAAAATTGGAAACTTGTGTTAAAAACTGAAAATTTTTAATTTAACTTATTAAAATAAAATAACAAACAAATAAACGGTAAATTTGTATGATTTGACATAATTTTTTATTTTGTAAAGCAATATTGAGAATAAAAGATAATTATTATCATAAACTATAAATTCAAAAGTGATGCAAAAACTTATTTATCAAACACTTCTATTTTAACCAAACAAATTTATAAATCAGGACAACCGTCTTTATTTTAAAAGTTTTTTCTGTTGGGGAAAACCATATTTAAAACACTCTCAAACATTAATGGAATGTTTATTATCGTACATGATTATATGATGTCATTTCAAATATGCACAACACCTATCATAATGAAAATCTAAATTTTGATTCAGCTGGTTACAAAAAATTAACATTTTTAGCCAGATTCAACCCCATTCATAGCTTGCAAAGTATTATATTGTCTAGAACAACTTACTGATTGCATTCAACATTAAAGAGGATGAGTATGAATGAAGAACTCTGATGTAAGGCAATGGCAGAAAACATGTCACTGTCGAAGTGAAAGCAAGTTGAGACAGCTGTGGTTTCCAAATTCTGCATGAAGTTCGAGAGAAATAAGGGATAACATGTGTCCCTGTAGTGATTGATATTTATTTACTAGGTATTAATTTAATGCAACAATGTGACAGTGACCTGCATGATAGAGATGGATCCCAGACTCAGCAAAGTGAAAGCTTTGGAAGTGAAGTGATTATTATTGGTATTCCACTTTAATGATTACAAATCAAGTAAGGTACGTTTCCATGAAGGACTTATCCAAAATACCATGTGCACTAATTGAATCCATCAACTTTGATTACATGGCCAAACTACTTAACCAAGACATCAAACCAACTTTGATCAATTTAACTTCTGCTAATTAATACTAAGAGAGAACAAAATTTAGGTGTGTGATGATCAAGAAACAATGCCTGCTGCATTCTTTCTTGCAATCCTCAACCTCTTCACACATTCTATAAATTCCCTGGGATAAAACAAGTGAAAGAGATAAAGGAAAAAGTTAGAACCAATCTTAAAGTACAGACAATGGAAGTAAAACTTCATTATTGAATAAGAACTAATGTTAAATAAGAACTAATTTTGGAGGAAAAAAATAGTGTTGAATATTTAATGATTTTGTTGTAATGTTGGGAAAGAAAAATGAGACATACTTCCAAGGGACATCACCGACAGGTCTCCAATTATCTTGTCTGTCCTTGTAGAACAATGAGTAGTCTGATCTGGATTGGAACAATCGTAATCCAGAAACGGATTGGTTTCCTGAGTGGTACAATCAGTTAAACAAAAATTATGCTAAACATTAAAAAGATGTTGCAAGTGCATGCATAATGCATTATTGACTCTGCCTACCAAACATGTCTTCTAATTGAAGTGCTAAGCTTGAGTATCCACCGTGATCAAGCACACAAATTTTCCTACCAATGGTAACTCCATCCATGTTAACCTTCACATAAGCCCATCTCTCATTGCTCTGCACCCCCTCTATCTCTTCATCAAAATTTTCGTGAACAGGTCTACCATGCATTGTGCTTGAGTTCTTGAGGTTCAAATTAGATTGAGGCCAGTCCATAAGGTCATCATCATACACTGATTCCAAACATAATTTCATTAGACTCTGTTAATTATTAGTTGAACGTAATTATTTGTTGATTTCATGCTAACAATGTTGGTAACATAATCATCAGCATACAAAAATCATCTCACATGACCAAACTGAACTGGTTTTTTTATGCAGTTATGTAATATTAGTGTAACAATTTTAATCATCAAACAATAAAAAATAGTGTCATGTATAATCTTTAAGTAAACTATCTACGTGTCTCTCTTTTACTGTAGTATATACTGCTTACTTTTTTTTGTAATTGAAAAATATCTGAGCAAAGGGTGTAGAAAAAGTTAGAAAAGATGAAGAATTAAAAGAATGAAGGATGTGAAGAACTCATACAGTTGCTAGAAGATTGGTAAGCTTCATGCTGAACTGTTCCGAGACTGAGACCCAGATCAATTATGCCGTCATCTTGTTTATCTTGGTAGAAAACTGAGTGCAAAGTTGAAGAGTTCAAAAGAAAGCTTGATGTGTTTGAATCCATTGGGAACTGAAATAGTTTTAACTCTTCAACGCAGGTATAGCTGGTTAAGGTAGTGTGAGTTGCATTTGTAGACATAAGTATTTATAGTGATAGGTTTGAGTATCTAAATGAGACATGAAAGAACACAAGGAAGACAAGGAAGCGTCCTCCATTATCAATCATTAAATGCACAAAGCTTATCTTCTGTTACTGTCAACATGGAACACAAGGTAAAAACAAAACACCCCAAGAACAAAGGATGGCCAAATTGATCCTAACAGAAGTTATTCTGGATTCTGCTTCCTGACATTGCTACAAATGCTCAGAGTCTTTTCCATGGTGACAGTAACTGAGGACACCAAATGGAAAATATTAAAATGATTCATACCATCACATAAATTCATTGAAAGTAAGAAAATTGTAGGTTAATCATACAGGTGAAGCTCATACTTTATCGTGAGTTCACTTGTGGTAATCTGCAACACGTAGCTTCAACAGTGTAATGATCTAACAGACAGAGATGGCATGTCTAATTCTAGAAATATTATAATGTGCATGGTTTATAACCTTCAATCCTACAGTCAATGCTTTTTGCTACTGATATTAATGGAAATAAAAATATATATTAACAGAAAAAATTTAACATATAACTCATTTTTAAAAGTAGTGTCTTTCAAAATTTGTTTTAGGTCTCATTTTAAATGCATAATGGATACTAATATTTGCTCAACACATCTCATTGCATCATTTCACACATGGCTCCATAGAAGCAATCATTATACAATATTTTAATGTCCAAAAGTGGTGTATTATGTAAATGAAGAAGCATTTGCAGAAGTAGTTTCAATATATGCCAAATAAGCAATACTTAAGTTTCAAATACTAGCATTTTCTGTCAGAAGAAATTCCAAGCCCATCTGAAGAGATTAATGAAAAACTCGTCTAAAATGGACCTGCTTATATTAAGTTGCATGAAAGTGTATTTTTCTTAAAAGAAGTTATCCAAGTGGACTTGATTATTAGGGTTCAGGGCTTGAATTTTTAAAATTCTACAAATTTAGTCCTTGAGCTTATCTGAGCAACGTGGAGCTATAGGAATAAAGCTCACTTTTTGAATATTTGTTGAGTTATCCACATATGACAGGACTACCACTTTTCAAGGGAACAAAGATCTGGTCAGATCATAACATCCCATGCCCCTATGCTTTGGCAGGAAATGTCTTTTTCTTGTTCCTTTTCTTTTTGTGAGTTACAAACAGAGAGAACAAAATGTAGTGTTTAGTGATACTAAATTTAAATAGATTAACTTTAATATAGATCAGAACTATAGAAAAGGAGTTTTTGCTCCTGTATTACAGGTATGATATTAGCATTCCCGAACCAAATATAATAATAGAGGCATATGGCATCTGCTATTTTAATACTGATAAGAAAGATAACTTAGTATTTTAAATGCACACTATATATGATTCAAAAATTGCACTTGGGAGGCTTAATTATTAGCAAAAAAAGAAAAACACATTTGACACAACTTCTTGAGTACTATAACCTCCCGCTATAGCTGAAACCAAGTGTTGGTTAAGGTAATGGTGGGGTGTCAAGATCATAGATAAAGGCCTGAAATTATTGGGAGTGCTGAGTGTGTGAAAAAGAAGTCACACATAAGTGAAAATAGATACGTTGAACACAACATATAAATAGTTATGATCTATAAAATCGGTTGATACATTAAGATTTTGAATTGAATGTAGTGGCGGTGCAACCAGGTAACTGATATTGAAATGCAATGAATTTGGTGTTGAAGAGTTCATAAACTTCTGGCTCTCAGCCTTGAGACCCACATTAAAAGTGTGAAATTTTGATATAAGATTTATAAGACTTTAAATGCACCTTTAATCTACTAAAGAAATCATATTTTACGTAGCAATTGAATCAAGCCACCGACTTTGGCTATGTATGCGAGGGAACATTTCAGCTGTAAATAATTTTCTGATATATCTCATTATTATCACGTGATTTTTTTGTTATTCTATTACGGTTGTTATCAAGTAAATGTGACTTTTAAAAACTAATTAGAACTCAAGTGTTGGATTTTGTAGAATATTAATTTATTTTACTAGCTATCAAATTAAAAGAATTTCAACTCAAAATACTAAAAAGAAAACTAATCCAAAGTTAAATTCGAGTTCAATGTTAAGTTTAAATCAAATCAAATAAAATTCAAATGCATATTACTTTTATGTTTAATTCAAATTATTTTTCAAGTGCGTAAAAAATCAATCCATCTAAAAAAATCAAATAAAAACATGCAAGGAGTTGTAAATTGCAGTCTTCCTGAGAATATTGTACACACAAAAAGATTGTCACATTCTTAAAGTATCTCTGCAATTAGGATAGAACCTCAGATCGAAGGGCTTTATCAAGCACGCACATGCACAGTGTGGTGAAACAATTCGAGTAGGGCAGGTCAGTCAGAATGCAGAGAATCGTGTAGGAAATTATGTACATATATATTTTACACCAATAGAGAAAAACGCTGTAAAAACAATTTAGACTCCTTGTACTTCCTATTTTTTTCTATATCCTTGATCGTATTTCCTACCTTTTGCTGCTATGGTTAGGGGGAAAAAAAAGCCGAATCCCTTTGTTCCAATGTACAAAAGGTCTGATAAATTCTTTCAACTTTTCTTCGTAATTTAATGTACCTAGTATAAATAAACAATCGATTAATCTTGTCTCAGTTGTCTGTACCACGAACGACCACGTAGGCAATGCATAAGCTCGAACGATCGTACAAAAGGAAATAAAAGAAAGGCATCTCACACCTGTTTGGAATGTAGTTATCAAGTATGATCCAAGAAGAATGTATTTGATGAAAATTGATGGTGTACATCACTTGTCGTGACAGCTAAGAAATTCAATTATACTGGGATACACCTGCTCCACCGCCTGTGCTCCAAATAATCATAGAAAAGACATCATAAAGAAAGCAGCAGTGGGCATAAGAAAATATAGACCAATTATTTATGCCAAAACAAATTCTTGATACGAATGAAACAATCAATGCTTAAATTAGATGACTAAAAATGGACAAAAATTAATAATGAAGCAAAAGAAAAAAAATGTCAAGAGTAGATGAACAGGAGAATAAGGTGTGAATAGAGCAAAAGACAGAAAATTCGTGTAGGGCAGCCAATAAGACCATAACCAATTAATCACAAAATAAACTGAGCACGTTTTTCTTTACTTCTTGACAATTTCCTAATCTAAAGTAGCACTAACAACAACAACCAAAGGAATAAGTTCATACCAGCCTTCCTCCAACTAAATCATAATGAGCATAGTGTGGGCCTCCAGGTTCTCCAAAAACTTCATAGGTAACCAAGTGCTCGGGAATTACCTTAACGGTTTCTGTTCATAAAATACCTTTTTAAGAATAATCACTTCTTGAAACAGCAAACACAGGCAAGTAAAGCATCTACACCTATGGTAAAAAAAATACCTTCCACAGCTTCAGGTGGGCAAATCAGATCCCGATCTCCAGCAATAGCTAAGATAGGGGTATTGCTTTTGTGTAGATGGTCCTTATAAAAAAAGGTCCCATTCCTGTTGCATAAACCACGTTCTCGAAATGCTGTAGTGAGTTGCAAGATAAGTTTTGCGGGTATGGTGCCTACCAGTTGTAATTGTATCATAAGGTCAGATATTTTATTCATATTAAACAGTGAGGATGTAATTTGCTAATTAAACAATGTTATTCTAGTCTAGAGTTTCTAACCTCCTAATACCCTACTTTTTTATTGCAAAACTAACAATATCTAGAAAGTAAATCTGGCAGGATTACCACTTGAATTTAATGAACCAGTGAAATCATCACTACTTGTTCAATCTATCATCTTTTAATAGTTTAATATCATACTCTCTTATCTATGTTTTCAAGGTCCAATGACCAAGTGAAAGCAGAGGAATTATTTTGCTTTTCCATCATCCTATTCATCTTAATATGCTTGAATGATCCATCTGAATATCCTCTCTGAAGATTAATGCAAAGTAATAATGTATAACACACAATCCTTAATATCTCTGAAATGGAGCCACCGGGATAATTATAAGTACTGAAATAAGCATTACAAAGAAGGGGCACGTCGAACAGTGGTTTTGTTAAGAGTCCAAAACAGCTGTATGAGATCAAACTGTTAAGTCCAAAAAAATGTATTCCACAAGATTTGACGTTTATAATATAAATTAGAAGAATGGATTGCTCTTCCCGATTTTCTTTCTAGGTCCAAGGAATGATTCAATTTTAGCATAATCCAATGAACAAGCGGTTTACTCCAGCACCCTTTAAAATATCAACTGTTAAGTTCAACAAAAATGTATTCCACAAATTTGACGCTTTATACAAATTGGAAGAATGGATTGCTCCTTCACACTTTCTCAAGAGAAATACAAAAAGCCAAGAAATCATTCTAAAGCGGTTGTCCCTTTAAAATATCAACTGCTGAAATTAATTGAATTTCAGTAATTAAGAAGAAAATAATCAATAGTTTTTATTTTAAAAACGGAGTAGTGAAATGACAACCCAAATACTGACTTATCACTACTGGTTCAAAAATGAAGTTTACTATCTGAAGGGCACTACCCAGCAGTTCAAAGAAACTACATCCCATGCTATGTCATAAGTTAAGAAAAAAAAGGTGTTTGCACAAATAATTTATATTTCTAATGGATAGAAATACTCACAGAAGTTATTCAAAACAAGCCTTTTTAATAAATCTGGATCCATCATGTCCTCAGCTGAAATCAAAGTATTTAACCATGACAGAGGATAAGCTGCAGCCAACATTGCCCCCAAAGGAACAACAGGGACATTCAGGGCCTGCGCAGGATCTGCCTGCTCATTAAGTGACTAAACTTAGTACCTTAACAGAAATTATGCAATTTAATCACTAAGCCTATGAAGGAAGTAACCAAAAACATCTAAATCATCCACTTACTAAGGGTAAGAGTAACTTAAGAGTTGATTTGGATGATGTGTAGTCCAGAGATGATGCCAGTGTGACCACTGCAGCCAAATTTGGTTCTTTTCCTTCCGAACCTTGCATGAAATTAAAACAAATATTAAGTAAATAAAAAATATATTTTATTTTATACATGTCCAAGTATATGTAGATACAAATGAGTGAGTATATGTAAACACTCTGCTTGCAGTCCTAGATTTACACTCTTATGATACTAGTCACATGTGCCACCGTATATGACAAAAAAAATTTAGTTATCACGAAAGTTACAACACGAAATAATGTGCGGTGATAGCAAGATAGAAGGGTAGAAGTGATTTGGGAGTAACGTAATTCTAAGAATGGTCAATCATCAGCCAGTAGATATAATACGATAGAATCCTACTTTCATTTAAAAAAAACACAAATTCCTTCGTTTGACTTTACTGCCATCTCATATTCAGAAGACTAATGATGCATAAAGTATACTTGATCACATGTTCAATCAATACAAGGATGAAATTTCATTTCATTAAGTTCGAAAGTTTGATCCTGTTGTGATTCATCAAAGACTTATTGTTGATTATTGTTTCCAACATGTTAATACTAATAGTCAATCAGGAAGGTTCAAGAGGGGCTCAGAAATTAATACGGATTATTGTCACTGACTCAATCAAAACTAAAAAAAAACATAGAGTGCAGACAGATGATTTTCGTAGACAAAGTTGTTGCATAGCATTTTCCTCCCAAAGTAAGAGTATTGACTGAAGACTGATTCCAATTCTTGATATCTAATGACTGATTCCAAAACAAATAAATTGCCTTCCATGTATGAGCATCCTGATAATATCGGCCTTTTCCAAATCCAAATATTCCCCCCTCTCCTTTGTTTCCACCCCACACCATTATCGAATGATTGAGATTATAGTTTAGACCGTAACAAATGTCAAATAGAGTACACACAAGAAAAGAATACAATAACAAATGAAGGCAACATGACAATGGGCAATTAATACTAACAAAGCAATAAACTCACCAAACCGTGACAGCAAGGAGTAAAGCAAGATACCACCCATGGAGTGTCCAATTGCAAGCAATTTTCCATCTTTAGGCATGCTTTGTTTCACAATGTATTCTATCTGTACAGGTAAAGCCAAAAAAGTCATAAAAGGGATATGCAACCATAAGGTTACCGGTATATAACAAGTAAAAAAGAGGTACTGCTAAATGCTAATGATATATAGCTTTCAAACATAATAAGATATCACCTTACCGCTGCAGGAACATCTTCTTCCAAGTAATTATCGAAGTCCCAATCATACTTCACAATTAAGTCAAGTTGCTTCTGAAAATCTTCTATTGTAGAAGTAAAGCGAGTTTGTAGATCAAATAATGGAGGAGAAACAGATTGCTGACCTTCCTCAATAATATTTACTAGTTTTTTACTCAGATCAGTTATTTGACTAGTAATACCAGAGTTTTGCTTTGTTTCAAACAAAGTTGAAAGCTTTCCCCTTACCTCATTGAATTGTTCGTATAATGGAGAATCCACCAAAAGTTTTGAAATCTGATCTAGAAATTTGGAAAACATCACCCTTGATTGACTTTCACTCAGAAATCCAGAGACCCTTTCTGACAAAAACATAAAAGTCTCGGTCAACCTTGCCACCGACTTTGATTCGTCCCAAACAGTAGCCAACCTAGTTAGGTCACCTTGGATGGCCACATTCTCAGTTTCTACCCCGTTTAAGACAGAAATCTGTGGTTCAGATACTGCGCAAGAGATGTTATTTAATTCTTTATTTGAAGCCATGGCTCCATTGGTAGCTGTAGCAATTTCTGAAGCAGCTTCCATCTTCTCAGACATTGCATTAGCAGATTGTTCAATATATTTAGAATTTGAACCCTGAAGACTCAACCCAGCTCCTCGTACTTCAAGAATCCAAGTTTCAAATCCCTGACTAGACATGTGACGTGCAAATGATGACTGCAGTACATACAATGTGTTAGTGGGACGACTGATAAATAAAATCAGAAAAGATAGTACTACTGAGCAGCTATAATTACGAAAAAAAGCATCATTAATCACTCAAACAATATGGAGGAAAGCTTAATAATATTAACAATACAGAATCAAAAGTAGTAAGCTTTGGTGTGTTCTTTAAGGGAAGAGGAATTCAGAATTTTGCAATCAATAGGTACTTAATTAAACTAGTACATTGCTGAACGTTTCTGCTTCTTGTGTTTATAAACATTGTGATCATGCTTCAATGTATCTTATATTCAGTATAGGGTACAAAAAAAGAACAATAAAATATGGGCAGTTGCCTATGCAAGAATAAAAGGATGATGACAAAGTGCCAATACTTGCATTTGTTTCACATATCCGTATGAACTGATATTTATACTTTTGGATACTTCACTAATATGTATATCTTGAGTATCAAAGCTTTTTTAGAGAAAAATAAGTTATGAAAATCTTACACAGCCAGATACAAGACATGCATGCATCTATATAAAAAAGCCTAGAAGCATTGTTGCTTATGAACCAGACAAAAAGGCTATCTATTCATGATTCTCAGGGAAGGAATGAGATAGGTACTATTCCTGTTTGTAGAAAATGAACAGTGATTAATGATTTCTACTTTGACTTTAGTATTGTTCAAGAAGAAACAGATTGCTCCACTAATTTCCAAAACAAGTTTACCAGCACAAGCAAATCATATTCCAATACAAGCAACAACAACACATCCCGAGATGCAAAAAAGGAAAACGAAAGGAAACAAACAGAGGACAAGTATGGTTTCAAAGGCAAACTAAACACAGAACAGAAACGCGCACAATTTCACAGTTACGAAGAAGCGATCGAAAAAAACACTGAATAAAAAAATACAAGAAGAAAAAAGTTGAATACCTCAGGTGAAAGGTCATATCCAATGGCGTTAGTTCCCACGCCGGACAAGAGCAACAGAGGATGATTCCTCGGAGGTACCTATGAAACAAACACTGTATCCTAAGAAATCGTAGCTAAATCATAGGGAGAGAGAATAGAAGAAAGCTGCGATTTGAATGAAGAAAGAAAACCAACGAGGGGCGAAGGGTTGTAGCGCCAGAGAGCGAGTTTCCAATCGGAATTGGAGAGGGAGACATAATGGAGTTCGTCAGCGGTGCAAACGGAGGGCTTATCGGCGACGGCGTTGGAGAAAGCCCTGAGGCGGAAGGGCGCGGTGGCGCGTGGGAGGGAGCTGAAGGTGGAAAAGCCTCTGCAGAGAGCATTGTGCGTGTCAGATTGGAAGGACATGGACATGGATATCGACATGGTTAACAATTTGGGTAACATAACGTTTCGCCTTCTCTCTCTGCTTTTCTTTTTGCGCTATATGGTTTTTGGTATTCGTGTTTCCAATTTCTTTCTTTCTTCTCTGTTTCTGTCTCTAACTTAGTTTTTTTTCTTTCAGTGTAGTCAAATTGGTGTGGCGGTTGACGCTTTATCCAGAATATTTACACTTGCAAAAACGACCCATTTCAATGTGTCTTCTTTATTTAATCATTTTCGTGCTTTGTTTGTAACTAAAAAAGAATGTTCAAGGGTTACTTTGTTTGATTTACTACAAAAGGATAAAAGAAGATACAGTGAGGTAAGAAAAGAAAGAAGGGTGTATATAAAAGACACAAATAAAAAATAATGAAAATAATTCTAAGTAGATAAATTTGTTATTATAATTTATTTATTCTTTTTCTGATTTAAATAAGTGAAGAAAGTTTGTTTTAGTTTGTCACAATCCCTTTAAATAGGAAAAGAAAAGATGGCCAGATTAGCCACAACAACAACCATCATCCTTATCTTATAATAATGCAGTAAAGAATGCCAAGTTTTGGTTAGAAAATT
Source organism: Phaseolus vulgaris (assembly GCF_051622355.1). NCBI lineage: Eukaryota > Viridiplantae > Streptophyta > Magnoliopsida > Fabales > Fabaceae > Phaseolus > Phaseolus vulgaris. Next base: position 2,936,487 of record NC_143504.1, read on the forward strand.
CTAAAGATAATTCCCTCTTTTCCTACCCACTCCATTAATATTGTTCTCTTCAACTCTTTTAATGTGGCCAATCTTTATATTATATTAAATATTAGAATTTTCAAATTCGAGCTTCATCGAAGTAAAACTGAACATCGAGTAAACAAAATTTGACCACATACAGTGATGCCGGGGGATAAACCGGATTCATATTCATGTAATAATAAATGTAACTTTGATTAATAGTATATATGTTGTATAATCATTTAATTGTTATACGGATTGAAGTTGCACTTTTATAAGCAAATATAATGAATCCAATCAAGTGCAATAAATAAGTTCTCAATATGTTCAACATGATATTGTTAGTATATCTTTAAAATTAACTGAATTTAACTTGTATATTCTGATTATTATATCTAAAGAAGACATTATTCTGATAAATCCTAACAATTCCATCAAAATAGTTGAAATTGTAATTAGTGAATTCCATAGAGACGTACATATAAAATTGTCCCACAGTAGAAACATGTAACACCAACAATATATCATCTAACTAACTTGAAAGGTAAAAAATGTTAATATTCACTATTACTTTTATATAAAGGCTGAAATCAATATTTTATCGATTACCTTACAATTTAGGTTGCACAACGACAATAATTCGAAGTTAAGTACAAGTATCTCATTGAAGATAAAAGACTCAAAATGCTTAATCCAAAATTAATATTATATAATCCTAATAAATATACTGTATTTGTAATTATAAAATAATGTCAGTGATACTACACTTTAACTACACATTTGTTTTTTTTACCTCACCCTCCCAAAGTCTCGAAGCAAGCAACATCATTCACAAAACTTACAAGAAAAATAAAGGTTCGAAGGTTATTTGAGAAATCTTTCCTACCAATCATGTTGTCCTTCGAGTGCATCTATTATATTAAGAGAGGTAACTATATTTGCAATGATGTTGAGATATATTTGCATCTATTATATGCATCTATTGAGATATACTTACTCAAAAATCACAATCTTTATCATAGATAACTATATTTGCAACATCAACCTTACTAATGATAACCAAAATGATTAAAAATACTTTGAACAACACATAATTTGAATTTTACAATCTTATTTATATTTCATTATTTATGCATTTTTTTGTTGTACAATCCAAAAATTTGTACAAAACGCGAAAAATAAACCGAATTCTATAGTTCAGTTTTTTTTCAAATTACTGATATGGATTACAACAACACATAATAGAAAACGTGGAAACATATATTTTATGAACATCTAGTAACGGCCCAACGAGTAAATGACTCTCCAATGCAAATGCAATATGACACAAAAGGGTGCAGAACTGACTGTTTCTTCCTGCACCTCCATACCTTTTTCTTTCACTTCCATAAATTTTCAAATTTCTAAAAATGCTCCTTTATAATATTTCGGATTACATAATTCGAAAGCCTTTTTTCAGATGCATGATTACTTTCTGAATTACATAATTTGGAAATCTTATTTAGCTTCCGGATTATGTAATCCGGAAGTTTTTTTCAAATAAGTTTTTGGATTATGTAATCCAAAAAGACAAATGCTTCATACACCCAATCATTTTTAACCTGCACCCAACATATTTTTTTAATTTCCAAAAATACCCTTAATTCTGGAAATAAAAATCCAGAATTGAAAATAATATATTATGGAAAAATAAATCCAGAAGTGGTTCTTGAGTTTCGGAAATAAAATCTGGAAACAAAAATTAAAATTCTATTTCAGACAAAAAAATCCAGAATTAAAAATAATACATTCCAGAAAAAAAATCCAGAAGAGAGATTATTGTGTTTCGGAAATGAAAATTCAGAAACAAAAATAAAAAACCCATTCTGGATAAAAAAATCCGTAATATAAATTTCGTTCTAAAAAAAAAATCCAGAACACATATTTCGGAAAAAAAATTTAAAGACAGTTTCGTCTTTTCCGCTAGAATCGGGTGCAGTGATATGGTGCAGGAAGCAATTGCCATCCAAAAACTATTTTATGGGAGTAATACAAGAAGGATAAAAATGTATTTTCATGTTGCGTATGCAGGTGGTAGAAGAAGATATGGAGGTGCAGGAAGAAACAGTCTGCAGAACTACTCTATTATAAAGAAAAAAAACTGGGATGCGGCTGATGATAAAATAGAGAAAGATGAAGGGTACAAAAATATAATTTATTTTCATTAGGGCTAAAATGGTCTTTTAGGGCACTCATGGAGGTGCATGAGGAAACCACCGATGCAGGAAGAATTTGCGGATTACAAAAAACAAAAGAAGCCCACTTGGGGCCCAATTCTCTTCTCTTCTTTCCAACGATCGGTTTCGGCTCTATTTTCGCCTGAGAACCCAAAATCAATAGCTTTCGCCGCCTTCAAAGTTTCTCCCTGTGTGCACAGTGCGTGAGAAATGCAAATGCGTGGTGGTGGCGGTGAAGTGGAAGTGAAAAGGGTGTTTATTGGAGCGGGATGCAACAGAATAGTGAACAACGTTTCATGGGGTGCTTCTGGTTTCGTCTCTTTTGGAGCTCACAACGCCGTTGCTATTTTCTGCCCGAAGGTCCTCTTTCCACCCTCTTCTACTTTTACTCACCCTTTATCTTAGATTTTCATTTCCTTTCTTTTTTATTCATCCTTTTGGTTTTCGCAGAGTGCTCAAATTGTGGCCACTCTTCCGGGGCACAAGTCAGTTGTGAATTGCACCCACTGGCTCCCAACTTCCAAGTTTCATTTTAAAGGTGCTCTCTTTCTCCATCTCTCATCAACTTGAACTCTACAAACTCATTTTTTGGCGAAGTTTGACTTGAAGTAAACTATTTGGCATAACGATATAATGAGTTGTTGTGAAATTACTAGACCAGTTTCAATGTTTAATTTTTTTAATCAATTGTTAATATGCTTCTTCCTTTTTGAAGTGCAGCAAAACAATTGGAGCAGCATTATTTGCTTTCTGGGGATGCAGATGGTTCTATTATTTTGTGGGAACTGTCCCTTGCTGATGGGAAGGTATGTGTTCTTCTTTGGTTGTTGATTTTTCTAACTCAGTTTTTTTACGAATAAATTATGAGAGAAATTTGTTTGTTGGGAACTTAGATGGAATTATAAATTATCGTTTCTTGCGTATTTGTCTTTGAATTGTTTTTAGTGGAGGCAAGTGTTACAACTGCCACAAATGCACAAGAAAGGTGTTACATGCATTAGTGGAATTATGGTTTCTCAAACTGAGGCAATGTTTGCATCTACTTCTTCAGATTGCACTGTTTGTGTATGGGAACTTGTATTTCCAATGACTGGTAGCGGTAAGCCGTAGTTCTCAATGACAATGACCCTGTTTAGTACCATGTTAGTAATTTGATAATGTACATTGATTGAGACTTGCTCCATCATTTTAGGTGACTGTAAATTGTCGTGCCTGGATTCTTTCTCTATTGGATCTAAATCTATGGTAGCCTTATCATTAGCTGAATTGCCTGGAGATGATGGGCAAATTGTCCTTGCAATGGGAGGATTGGATAACAAAATTCATCTTTATTCTGGTGGAAGGACAGGAAAGGTATCTGCATCCACATAGTTGTAGATTATTAACATGAACTTTTGGTATCGGGTAGTGTTTTATGTTGGTTTGTCTTTATAATATTTAACTCTTCTTTTTCTCATGAACCCAGCTTGTACATGCATGTGAGCTAAAAGGGCATACAGATTGGATCCGGAGTTTGGACTTCTCATTGCCTATAAATGTGAATGGGGAAGTAAACAATATTTTTCTGGTTAGTTCATCTCAGGATAAAGGCATACGAATTTGGAAGATGGCATTAAGCTGCACTATGTTGAATGGAAACGGTGTATACAAGAAAGGGGAAATAAGCTTATCATCCTATATAGAAGGTCCTGTACTTTTGGCTGGTTCATCTTCTTTTCAGATATCCTTAGAATCTCTTTTAATTGGACATGAGGATTGGGTATATTCAGTAATGTGGCAACCTCCTTTGGTTTCATCCATAGAAGGGGATACCTATTATCAACCTCAAAGTATCTTATCTGCATCTATGGACAAGACTATGATGATCTGGCAACCTGAAAAGACTTCTGGAGTCTGGATGAATGTGGTCACTGTTGGTGAACTTAGCCACTGTGCTCTGGGGTTCTATGGTGGTCATTGGAGCCCAAACGGAGATTCAATTTTAGCACATGGATATGGAGGATCTTTCCATCTTTGGAAAAATGTTGGTAATGATAATTGGCTGCCACAAAAGGTTCCATCTGGTCATTTTGCACCAGTGACTGATATTTCCTGGGCTAGATCTGGTGATTATATTATAACTGCCAGTCATGACCAGGTATTTAAAACACATTCTGTCTGCAAAAGTTATTAACTATTGATCGTGTCTATTAAAATATCTCTTATGATTTTATGTGAACTTGCTTTTTAAAATGTATAAGTGACTTGACCCTGTTGTCTATTAGTGTAAGAACATAATTTTTTATCAGAAGAAAAAAATATTGAAATACAAGCTGCTTGTGTAATTGTTTTAGTTTTCTCAGCTTGGTGTTCAATAATAACTGAATATTTTTCTTGAATTTGAATTGCCTCTGAAACTGCTGACATGTGAAAAATTGCAGACAACTAGAATTTATGCTCCATGGAAAGTTGAGGCTTCTCTCCAAGATGGAGAATTCTGGCATGAAATATCTCGTCCTCAAGTTCATGGTCATGATATAAATTGTATGGCAGTTATTCATGGGAAGGGGAATCATCGTTTTGTCAGTGGCGCTGATGAAAAAGTTGCCAGAGTATTTGAAGCCCCGTTATCATTTCTGAAGACATTAAATAATGCCACTTTGCAGAAGTCTTGTTCTTCTGATGATATCTTGGGAAATGTTCAGATTTTGGGTGCAAACATGTCAGCTCTTGGACTATCACAGAAACCTATTTATGTTCAAGGTCAGCTATTTTGTTGAAAGTTAAAATTGATAGGGATGTGTTGTCAGGGAATTTTTTATCGTTTTGGCAAATGTTGGTTTTCTTTCTTGTAGCGATCTCCGGTGTTCATTTTTCTAGTTATTATACGTGGTTGTAATTACACAAATGGATATAGCCACTGGTTGAGACTAGAAATGAATGCTATTAGGTAAGGGAGAAAATTATAACCATGCGGTTTATTAATCTTACTAGTCAGGTAAAATGTGCTCCCAAACTAAGTTAATTCATAATTCAATGTAATTTACTGGTTAACTTTTCTTTTTAATATTTCAATATTAACATCCATACAAATACTAAAATAAATTTTTTTATTGGATCATTTTTAAACTCAGATGCTAGAATTGATTTGTTCAACCCTAGTATTTACTGCTTGAACTGGGCAGTGGTATATATAGAAGTCTCATAACAGGTTAATTAACTCATCTGTTTCTGTTTAATCTGTATAACATATAAGCTATTGGGAAATAGACTTCTAAATTTTCCCTTGTGGCAATAATGTGAACTTTTTAACCAGGACAATAGTTGTTTCTTTCTACTGCCTGGCCTATTGTTGGAAGGCCTTTAATTTAGAAATGTAAATTTTAGATCATTATTCTCTCATAGGAGTCAATACTGCACTATATAGCATGATAGTGATGCAGACAAGTCCTTGGCCGCAATGGGATTCAAATATAGGAACTGTTTTTCAGTAGTGACCAAAAATAGCAGATTTTTGTGTGTTACAGCATAGCAGTGCTACTATGATCCATTCTTCAAAAAATTCATTTTACCCCTGAAATATCAATGTTTGGGTAAAATATTCCTCAAAATTTTGCCTGTCCTTCATACTTTATAGGACTATTTTTTTATCTTGTGTTCTGTTTCTTCTTCCTTAGCCTTTCGCAAATATTATGTTGCTAATTGTTTTTAAAGAAAATATGTTTTTAGTTCTGTACCGTTGATTGAACTTGTTTTTAAGTCCTTGTATTTTCAAATTGATGAAAACAGTCTTTCCAACTTTTAAAGTTGTGATTTTTTATCCCTCTAGTGCGATTTTGTCACCAATGGAGTTGGCGAGGAAGAACGAAAGTATACTAAAATTACATTTCTATTGCTGTTTTATCTAATTTTTTATGTTCCTTTCCTGTCAGGTATCATCTTTCATTTTGACTTTTTTTCCATGTTCTCTTGGATTGACAATGATTGTGTGCGTAAACTGTGATTTATTTTTATTATGAATTTCTTTAAATTTGGGTTATTTGAGTTTTTGTATGTGCAGTTATAAATTACTGTTGGTATTAATAATATTTAAAGTAATGGTGATCCTGCTATAGCATTTTTAGAGTTAGCCACTACAGGCCTCTAGTTGAGATTGATGACTATTTTGTATTTGTTCTTCATTCGTTTCATGCTTGAATTTATTAACACACTGGTCACTTTCCTAGAGTAGACTCCCTGATTTCTCAGAGATTAAAAAATGGTACATTTTTACTGAACCTGCTATCAAGATAAGCTGACTGAGATACTTGTCACACAGGGCTTTTTAACTGACATATTTGGTGTAAATTTATTTTATAGGAGGTAGGAAGATACTGTATACTACTTTTCAAACAATTAACATTTTTCCTAGCATGTTGAACTGTTGGTGTTTTGAAAGTTTATCATTTTTAGAGTATTTCTACATTGCAGCTGTACATGAGATCCCTGAGAGAAGTGGTATTGATGGTATTGACACCCTTGAAACTATTCCCGACGCCGTTCCAACTGTTTTCACTGAACCTCCAATTGAAGATCAACTGGCTTGGCATACACTTTGGCCTGAATCACACAAACTCTATGGGCATGGAAATGAGCTATTTTCTTTATGCTGCGATCATAAGGGCGAGCTAGTTGCTTCTTCATGTAAGGTATGTAGTGTTGTTAGTCTAGCTATGAACCCGTATTATTATTAGACAGAAGATCTAATGCCTACTTATATTGAAATCCTTTGTGCTCATATATCTCGTAACTAGAGCGGTAGACACTCCTTATTGGGTTAATCTTCATTCAGTGTGTTTTCCCTACATTGGATATGAACTAACTTCAATCAAGTTGACTTAGATTGTTCTTTTAGCCAGTCTCTACCTTGTTCACCTTTCTGCTTTATCAATGATATTGCCATGTATCATTGCACATTTTTTTATGAAATGCAGGCCCAGTCTGCTGCTGTTGCAGAGGTATGGCTTTGGCAGGTCGGTTCATGGAAAGCAGTTGGCCGCTTGCAATCCCACAGCTTAACAGTGACACAGATGGAATTCTCACATGACGACAACTTTCTTTTAACTGTCTCGAGGGATCGCCAGTTCTCCGTTTTCTCAATCACAAGAACAGGTAGACATATCATCACTGTTTAGACATAGAGGATTTGCACCTTTTTTTGATATTATCATTTGGTTATTTTCCTTGGTTGCGACCTGACATTTCTTGAATTGGAATGACAGTCTCAAACCTGCAGAAAACTAATGAAACTGAGCTAACCCTTATCTTGAAGTTAAATATTTCACAATTATTTACTGGACTCTTTCAGTACTTTGACAGTTGCAAGTTTTGTTAGCTACTACAACTCGACAGATATCCTAATCACTCTGTTGTGGTTTACAGGGTCCGGTGAAATTAATTATAGTCTTCTTGCCAGGCAGGAGGGGCACAAGCGAATTATCTGGTCATGTTCATGGAATCCACACGGTCATGAATTTGCAACCGGCTCACGGGATAAGACAGTGAAAATCTGGGCCGTTGAAAAGGACTCATCCATCAGGCAGCTTATGACTTTGCCTCAATTTATGAGTAGTGTGACAGCGTTATCTTGGGTTGGTCTCCATCATCAAAGGGATCATGGACTTCTAGCTGTTGGAATGGAAAATGGGCAAATAGAATTGTGGAATCTGTCTTGTAACAGAGCAGATGATGGTTGCATAGCAGCACCAGGTTTCGCTGCTGCTCTTGTTGTACGTATAGATCCTTTTATATGCCATGCATCTGCTGTAAACCGTTTAGCGTGGAAGAAAAATCAGGAAGATCACACGAGTATGCAACTTGCTTCTTGCGGAGCTGATAATTGTGTAAGAGTGTTTGATGTAACGATTTAGAATTAGATTATTGTTCCCCCTTCTTTTTTGATATATCTGTAGATTGATTTTTGATCGCCAAGAAAATTTATACTTGCTTGCGTTGTTCTTCTCCAGAACTACCAATTATTGTTATTGTTGTCATTGTTAGGAATGTCGTTTGGCTACATAAGCAGAACTCGTTAGGTCCATTTTGTAACAATTATTTGGTGTCACACTATTAAAATAATAGTTATCATATTATTTTCTTATGTAAAGTGATAGACATTATCTTCATTATCCGAAAATTGAGTCCGTAGTCACTAGACACGTAACATCATTACCATGTGAATTGCTGTGTGATCATACTCCAAAAATTTCTCTAATAACGGTCTTCAGTTGATCACTTGTCATTGTCTCGCAAAATTAACGTTGCCACCGTGGTGAGAGGGCGAAAAGTTTGTGATCAAACGCTTGAAAGTGTCTTTAGTGAAAGTTAGGAGGAAACTGTTGTTTTTATGCATAAAATAGGCATAAACGACCATATGCTTGCCAACCTTTATCGATTAAGAATTGTTCATTGTGTCGGTTGTGGATTCAAGCCTAAATGATATGTTATTATTCGATTGATTGCAATAAAGTTTGGGGAAATATAGGAAGATTATCTCGTTCTTTTATGAAAGGAAGAAAAAGAAACACATACTCCAAAAAGGAAACGATTTGTAGAATTGCAATCTTTATTCTCTCATGTAGTAATACACGGTTGTTATGAATTAATAAATGTTCAGTTCATCCTTTCCCACTTCCAAACAAAGGCAAAAACTTCGAATATTCCACTGAGAATAAATAAACGTGGTATGTTCATTATGACAGAAATATTGTTCACCCTTTGAAGTAGATGACTCTGATTTATCAGTGTTTTTAAAAATGATAAATCTTGGGAGGCAGAGAATCAAATTTTAGGAGATGGCTCACTGGTTCCTCTCCCTCGTTATGGAATTCAGTTATTGGAAGCAAAGGGTAATGTGATGCTACTAATTGAAACATGGCATTAATTTCGGTGGGGTGTACATAAACACACTATTCTTCCATGCTTTTGTTAAAGTCATATGGGTTTCCATGACCAACCCAACTTCCCACTTTGGACTAAGGCTCCCTAAAACCTCGGTCGGCAATAATGCACCAATTATGTGCATTGAATCGGTAGCAACTTCTAAGCAAACACCAGATTATGGGATGGTGAGGGACCCTGACCTACGTTGACATTAAAGAGGTAGGGACCATAAGCCATTTGACAATTGCTAGCTCCGTCATTAATGTGGATGATAATGTTAATAATACATTACAAGTCTGCAATAAGTTGTTTGAAGCAGAGTCAGCATCAACCACTAGTCCCAGGATTTTATTTTAAGTCACACATGACAACATTTTAGTGTAGGCAGCTGCTTAATCGTGCAAGCGTCTAGTTGGATAATATTGAGATATAACTATACTTTTCATTGTTTTTACTCATTGTTTCTATTTGGTTTGAGCCCACCAGAATTGTACTCCCAACCATGTAACCAGATAAATCTTGCATATCATCCTAACATTTAAACCTCGTACAGTTAAACTATTCTTATATAAACCACTAACTAGTGCTTAGTGCAGACTAAAAGTACAAGAAAACATCGAATCTTATGTACCTTGCCACTAAGTCTCATGAAATTCAGCACAATCAAACATTATGTAACGTGCACTCTGCTGTGCAGGGTTTTATATTAAATCTTAAAATTCACTATACGCTAAAATTTCACATAAATCAAACACTTTTGTTGTCAGTGTTATTATTATACAGTTGTGTTTTGCTCAAGAAATTGGTCTTGTTACTGTAAGTGCCCGTCTTTTTTACCAGGTAGCAATTGAACTCTGTTCCTCCAGTTATCTCAACAATGCAGAGACTAGCTTCTATGACAGAATTCTTGCATAAAATGAAAATAAGCCATTAGACCAAAGCTGGGATAAGTGTAAACATAGTGTTGTCGAGCGTGATCAAATTTCATTGAACTGACTAGTCTCTGAATAAAGTCATACAATGCAGCTTCAAATGATAGTGAAGGATCCACTTGATTATCGAGAAATCCAAGGGGCAGTAATTTTTTAGTTGTGCATTTAAAAGCTGGATGTAGATGATAACTCAAAGCGCAGCTTTCATCAAGGAGAATCAAATTCAAACTAAAAATCATAGGGTCAAGCGCAGCAAAACCTGAAGTCAATCATAAGAAATATGATATTTGCGTGTAAACGGACAAGAGGATTGAAAATACGGCGGTCAAATAAGAAGCCTGGGCAAACTGCTAGTCCAAGACTTCAAAATGGCCTTACCCATTACACTTGTAAAGAGGAATTAATAGTTTATCATGAACACCATGACAAGAAAAGAGCAAGAAACAAAAACCCGCTAATCTATATGACAATCATTTCAGGAATTAATATTTGAACTTCACAATACAAGTTTCAGACTTGACCTTTTACAGTATAACCTTGGACCAATTTTGTTTCCTATATAAATTATAAATTATGACATACAAGAAAGGGTACAAGATGATCACAGTTTCTTATTTTTCTATCGAAATACATACCACAAACAGTTCACCAAACATGACGACAGGAACTGCATATAAAACTTAAAGGGAAACCAAACCCATTTTTTTCAAAATTGTTTCTTTTTTTTTAAGTACTGGTTTATAATGGCTGTGAGGTTCTTATCTGCTGCTTCAAACTGTCTGAGGGATGCTGAGCTGAACCTTCCTGCATCATCACAGCAGCAGCAGTCATAGTCTGGTACTGGGAAGGCATTGTGGGTGGCAAAGGTTGAGAGTAGTATATTTGAGCATGAGCAGGGTCGGCATAATCAAAAGCATAATTCGGCTGAGGAGCAGAATTGGGAGCCATGGACTGTGATGGATGGTGAATCTGTGAGTAAGTGACGTACTGTTGCTGATGTTGGCTTGTAGGAACTTGAACTAGTTGAGGGGAGCCAGCAGTTGCGGCTCTGTAAGCATTCATTTCAGTTTTAGGCATGGGGGAATTTCTCATGGGATTGTATGCAGCAGATTGTGGAACCAATGTAGCAGGATTTGGTGGAGTTTGAGGCCGGCTAGAAGCAAGATTTCCCGCAGACTCACCCATATTAGCCTGCTGCACAGGCAGGTTGTAAGCCTGCGGCTGCCTCGTATGAACATAGTAAAGTTGTGGATGCTGTGGATGCTGTTGATGTTGCTGGGAAGGATATACAGGATAATACGCAGAAATTGCAGGATTATGGTGGATGAAATGTGTGCCATGAATAAACTGTTGCTGCTGTTGTGGAAGTCCCTGCTGGTGCTGCTCGAATTGCTGTTGTGAAAGCGCCTGCTGGTGCTGCTCGAATTGCTGTTGTGACAGAGCCTGCTGGTGCTGCTCAAATTGCTGTTGTGGCAGCTGATGGGACTGCTGATGCTGTTCAAATTGCTGTTGTAACAAATATCCAGGGTCCTGTACATGTTGCTGCATCTGGATCCGACCGTGCGGATCAGAAACATTAAGCTTCGGATCCACAGGGTTACTAGGAACCCTTGTAGTCCCAGATTGAATCTGAACTTGTTCTTGATAAACAGCAGGTTTCTGACGCGAAATTGAGTTCGCAAGACTACTATCACTGCAGGATCAAAACAATCACCAAAAACCTAATTCAAACAGTGCCAATTGAAACCCATAACCAAATCACCTTATTAATCCTATACACTCAAAACCAACCCCTTGATACAGCACACAGATGAAATATTAATGAATCCAATTTTATTATTTTTATTATTAGAACAATCCTCAGCCAAAGCCAAAACCAGAAAGAGAAATTGAAAACTGAGTATACCTTGAAACTGAATCAGGAGAAGGCAAATCAACAACACCGCCGCTACCACCAGTTGACTTCTGTTGAAACTGAGGAGCAAGTGCTTGTGTCTGTGACTGTGTTTGTGTCTGTACCTGTGGTTGAGGAGTGGGTGGCTTTCTATACCCAACAGGAACCCCATGATCGGATCTCTCATCATCGGAGACAACCCGGTTGAGATAATCCCCGACGACAATCGTCGGTGGCCCAATCGGTACACCCACGGCGGAGAGAGTTGCCGGGACTGACGGAGGAGGCGGCGAAGACAGCAAAACAAAACCCTCATCCTGCTGCTTTTGCCCCACACCAACCCCCATCTGCGCGAACTGCTCCTCAATCCCCATTACCTTCTGATCCTCCACGACGTGAACCCTAATCGGCGGCAAATTGGCCAGCGACGGTGACGACGAAGTGGACCCAAACGACGACGTCGTCTCGAGCATGGGCGAATCAGGAACGGAGTGAACATCCTGCTTCAAATTCTTTCCGTTCCCGAAAGATCCACCCAACGAAGCGCCACCACCAACACCAGCACCGGCACCACCTTCCCCAGCGTCCTTCGAACCGGGCTCGAGGTTGTTCCCAGCCACCTCGTCGTCGAGATCGACCAGGCAATTAACAGAAGCAGAGTCGGAAAAGCCTCGGTTAGGTACTCCGTTGCCGTTCAGGGCATTCAAGAACCAGTCGTCCGATTTGGTTGAGGTGTCAAGGATTTGGGAGGGAATGGAGTGAGTGGAATCAGGTTTGGTAGCGAAGAGAAATAGGCGGATGCGGGAGGGTTTGATGACGGAAGTGGCGGCGGCGGCAGTACGGTCGTACTCGTCGATCATGTTCTCCAGGTCTTCGTCGGTGGTGACGGAGATGAGGGAATCGAGGTCCTCGTTAGGAAGCTGGTACTTGAGCGTGAAGGGCCGTCCGTTCAGGAATGTCTTCGAGAGGCGCGTGGAGAGGTCCGCGAGTGAGGTGGCGCGTTCCGCAACGATGATGCGCGTGTCGCCGCCGACGTAGCAGAGGGACTTGTCGTGTGGGCGCGGTACGATATGCCCGCCGTAGCTGCACATCAGACGTAGCTTGGACGAGGCCGGCGCAAAGGGCTCATCCCAGGAGTCGGTGTTGCGGGAGCGTGGGGAGGATTCCACCGAATCAGGGTAGTTGAGGTGTGGCGGCGGAGGTGGCGGCGCAGTCGAGGGGGTTGGCGGTTGCACCTCCATGATGAGAGAGTGAGAGAAGGAGAGAGAGAAGGGAGGGGGTAACGCGCTCTTGGATGTTCTTATAGTAAGTGGATGCTGTTCTTGTTTTTATTTTATTTTTTTTGTTTAATATAAAAAAAAATGTTTTTATTTAGTAAATATATTTTGTTTGGTTGGTTATTGGGAAAAGCGAAGTCCGGGTTGGAATACTGTGGGAAAGGGGAAGTGGAAAAAAACCTATGTGGAGGAAATATGAGCCTCTGCATTTCACAGCTGGTTTACTCATTGGTCCCACTTCCCTTTGCTTCTTTCTGTCCCATGCAAATCCTCTCACTTTTTCTATCTTTTTTTTATAATAATAATCTTAATCTTTCTTCCATCTTCTCATCTCTTATTTATTCAACCCTCATATTTTCAAATAAACTTATCTCATTCAAAACCTTTTACCAACCAATTTTCCAAATAATTTAAAAGGCATGAATCTACTTTAACCAAACTCAACAACCCAACTTCAAATAAGAATACATCTTTATCAAAACCCATAAATAGCATAATAACCAAATAATTACTAATAATCATAAGTTTAGTGTATCTGTCATGTTCATGGCCAAATAGAATGAATAGCAGAAAGTAGTAGAAATGAAAATGGTAAAGTTGTATTGGCATAAATAGTTTGCATTTTGGGGTATGTGAAGGTGATTTATACTTTTAATCATAAGTGTTACTCTTGTGAAACCTTAGACTTTAATCACTCACTCCAACCATAATTAAGCAAAATTGCATAGCCGCAACGCAAGTGGGTAGTGACTAAACGTGAAAAAAAAAAATATCAGGCTATAACTATATAAAGCCGTTTTTACGTTAGATGGTATGATATAAGTAACAGGTTACGGCGTTACAACGGAACTAAGTGGGTTTGACGCGCTTAGTAGGTTACAATAGAAGGCGCGTGGAAATAAGGGTAAACTGCGGGCATAAGGTTTAGGCTGTAAAGTGAGAACTGACAACTGCCACAGTAACGTTTTCACCTGATGCCTGACTCGGATTGGGCGTTCTTCCAAACTCACAACAGAAAAATACACGTCATTAACCTTTTTTCTGTCAAAAACACATAAAAATAGAAAAAAAAAATTAATCAAAATTAAAAAAAAAAAATAGACTACATTCTTCTTTTAACCAATTAATTCAGATTTTAATCATAATAGTATTTATTACGTTAACTATGAAATTTGTATCAAAATCAGGGTTATAAATTATATACACATATCTTCCAACATATAATTCAATTTGTGAAAATTGTTTTGAATTTAACACATAAATTTATAATAACATTTAACAGTTTTGTACAAATATCCAAAATTAGTATTAAAAATACATCACAAAAAATTATTGCATGAATATTTTAACACATGGTAAATGATTGGATAATGAAAAAATTATGTCATATTCATCGTTTAAGTTAATATATTTTTGGTGGACATCACTTTTTATAATTAAAAAAGAATGTCTTGTTTAAATAATTTCATGTTATATAGTGAAATACCTTCCTAAAGCATAATTGAATTGTATTATTTTTGTTCAAACACTCACTTTTATGATTGAGTGTTCATCATTTGATAATATCTTATAAGTTATATTTAATCAAAGAGAATGCTAGTGTGATAAGTATAGAATCTCAATAGTATAAATTCAATGTATTAGTGTATATTTCAGAATTCATGTTTATATGATAGAACTTATGTGATATGAGTGTGATTGTTAGTAGGATTTTACAATAATTTATTAACTTATTTTTTTATGGTTTATAATACAATTTGATATAACGATTATATGATACGTTTAGTATGATTATAAGTTAATATATAAGAATATTATGAACAAGTTAATATTTGAGAATATTATCTTATACTATATATATTTTGTTTGATCTTTTTTTTATGCATACAAGTTCTTATGAAAAAACCCTTCAATTATTTATATATATCAATCAGGATGTTATATTTTTCTTATTGAACCAGACTTTTACAGTAATTATCTTAAATTATAAAAAAAATACTTTATGCATAAAAATTGTCATATAGTGAATCTAACATCTTCCACAGATTTTTTTATTGATAGGTAGTATAAAAAAAATAAAAAATCCTCAATATAATTAAATTTTAAAGAATTTTATAAGTTTAGTTTTATTTAAGTCATTCTTATTTTTTATACTGCTTCATTACAAAATAAAATTAGATTGATGTACCTTTACGGATATTTCTCCTACATAAACATAATTTTATCCATATTTGTTTTCAAATAAATCTCTATCGTTGGTTTAGAATGCAATTTTTTTCCTCATATATATCTCTTGTACTTATTATTTAGTTGAAAAGAAGAAAAAGTTATATATATTAATTACGGTAGTGCCAACTAGTTGTACTTTATTGGATGAAAATCACAACACTAAAAGACAAATCCTATCAAAACAACTTCATTTTTTAAAATATATATTTTATTTTATAATAATATACAAATAAATTATTTACTACTAAAAGTGACCATGAATTTAACCTCGCAATTTAACTATTATGTGTCAATTCTTTTATTTTCAAATACAAAATCAACTCATCTCCTTCTATATAATGTAAGATTATAATATTTTATAAATATATGTTAAAAAAGTAAACTAATTTAAAATAAATATTATATATATATATCATTTTAGAAGAAAAACAAATATATATATATATATATATTTTATTAATAGAAAATTATTACTCTTTACATTATTGAATACTATATAAAAAATATTTTGTGTGCTCATTTGAAGAAACTTTTCAATTTATTCTATTCATATAATTCATTCGGATCCCAAATTACTTTTTTTTCTCATTACATCCTCAATTAAATTATTTTTAGAACACATTAATTATTTTATTTTTTAATTTTAACTTTTGTCATATGAAAAAAATTGACTATCAATATGTTGAATTGTATAAACTATTAATTAGGTAACCTAAAAAATTATCTTAATTCTTTAATTCTTACTTTCTCTTTTGTTTTGTTACATTTTTTTTTTCTTTCAACATTTACCTCATTTGATATTTAAATTATTTGAAATATTATTCTTATAAAATATTTCGTAAAAGTAATAAATATTATAGTTATCATAAATTTTTAATTATATATAATTTCATTTGTTATATTTTAAAAATAATTATTTAATTAATATTTTAAATAATATTCAGATATGTATATATTGTTACCTAAGGAAGACGGCGTAACTATAATACCCCAATAAAAACAAAAACGAAAATAAATATAAATTTATATTTTAAAAATGAAGATAAATATAACTCATTGTCATCATTTGACATTTCTATCGTGAAATTGCAACAACTATTTCTCAACTTTATAATAGCATGATAATGGTTACATTCCGGTGTATTATGATCATTGAAAACTGAAAAGAGAGAAAACGAAGAATTTTTTTTTTGTTTTCATAAGTAGAAATGGATTTAAAATTTAAGAAAAAAATAGTAAAAAATTAATTTATGTGATAAAGTAAAAAATATATATAATAATTTAATGATTTAAAATTTTATCCAAATATCGTTGTATTAAAATTTAAATGTAATTAAATTTAAAAAAATATTTAAATGTATCTTACTTTTTTGTTTACAATTTTTTTTTTATGTGTATAACGTGCTGTAGTTTTATTTTATATATAATGGAAGAAATCTTAGATAGTTTGCTTTAATCCACCTGTTCCCTATTTTTTTTTTTTTAAAAAAATATACACAAAATATGATTAATTAATTTAACATTATTTATTTTTCTATATCATCATCCTTACACAAAGATTAAAAAAAAAGGGTTAAATAAATATGGGTAAAAGGTTTACATAATTACATTCGAAATAGTAAAAAGATTGCAATTAATACACATAATTTTCAATCTTTCATCATAGGTTTTGTGTTGTAATCTAGGTAGCACAGACACGAGGAGATACATAAAATTTCTAAAATGTAAGACACAGAGACATAAATCTATATATTATATAATTATAAATTATATAAATTGACAATAAAGATTTATGTGCACAAGTATGTTCCTAATTATTTTTTTGAACAGAAAAATTATTTTCATGATTGGTTCACAATGATTTGTTTCTTAATTTTATAATCATTATAACAATTTATACAATAAAGTTTGAATTTTGAGAAAATTAATATATTTTTCCTTTTTAAAATTGTGTTAGAACCGTACTATAATTGTCATAAATCTAACAAATACTTTTTTAGTTGGACATTTTAGGGATACGTATCCTACAAGTATCATACGTGTACGATGTCCAATACAAGTATCGGACACCACGCCATTTAAAAGGAGTGTCTGAACATATAATTCTTCAAAACACTCCTTAACACATAAAAATGTTATAACTATTTAAAACTACAATAATAAATAAGAGTTTCAGCTATCAACTTTTTTGAAACACATAATATAATATAATAAAGAACATAATATATAGTTAAGGGTAAATACCCTCACCCTTAACCTCTATTTTTTATTTATTAAAAAACCCTAACACAATTCAACTTAATTTTTCTCTGTTAGATTTGGAATAAGTGTAAATTAATTCCTAATTGCAAGGTTGATTGTGATCCCTACCTTTTAGTATTTTTGTTATTATAGTTTATAGTACCTTTATGTCACTCATTATTCTATTTTATATTAATACAATGTACTCAATATTAATATTTAAAATAAAATATTTGTATATATAATATTACATTATTTATTAATTGAACAAAATATTTGCCATTTATATTTATGTCTGATTTATAGTAACTTTATATCCATCATTATTCTATTTTATATCAATACGATATACTCAATATTAATATTTAAAAGAAAATATTTGTATATATAATATTACAATATTTATTAATTGAACAGAATATTTACCATTTATATTTAAGTCTGATTTACTTTATAAGTTTTTAAACAATATTCTTCTGTTATTAAATTCATATATAAGGAAAACGGAAATATTATCATTTGATTGAGGCCCTTAAATATTAATGCTACGAAAAATACTATTTGTTATTTTTTAAATAAGACGATTTAATTGAAATGATTCACCTAATTAAACATGTACAAATATCTTATATATTTTTCAATTGAAATATTTAAATAAATTTTACTTTTTATTATAATAAAATAGCTTTATATTCTATTCAATGTAATAATTTTCTAGTCAAATGTATAAATTGTGTATCAGTTATCATAATCACTACTATTATTTTAAATTTAAGTTTTAAAGGTAGATTTAAAATTAAAATATTGGAGCAGTCACATTCTTGTATATATATATTTATAATATTTTTTTTATGATAACTAATTGTGTTTAATGTAAAAAAGTAATAATTGTATAAAGAACTATTTTTTTATATATTCTGTTGTGTTTATCTATTTGACTTTGTTATTATGACTAAAGACTGTCATGAGATGACACAAAAGGACCGTATTAAAAAATATAAAATAAAATAGTATAAAAAATATAAAATATTTCTACACAAATAAGAAAAATATAATCATTTCATAATTTACAAAAACAAAGCAACACATAATGGAGTATAATTTAGTAAGTAATTTGTAAAAAAAAAATAACTAAATAAAAAAAATCACATGAATTTTATGATAGAAGTTGAAGTTATAACGTAAAAAAGTAACTCAAATAATCATTTTAGTCCCAATATTCTAATCTCAAATTCACTATTATTATGACATATATTTTCCTTTAGTATTTGTGACTCTAGCATAGTTTTATATAAAAAAATTAAACATTTTTTTGATATACTTCATTTTGAGATTGTTTTTACTTTTAATTCAAACTTTAAATATTCTGAATATTTATAATAAAAAATTATTAAAATTAATTATTATTAATTTTTAAGATGTTAAAATATTTTATGTTAATTCATTAATGTAAATATTATAATACTATAATATAATTTGTGTTGAATTTTTGTTATTATATAAAAGAGTATTTAAAAAATCTAAAATTTAAACTAAAAATAAAAATTAATTTCATATTAATAGAAACAAAAATATATACGAAACATGTACAAAAATATTATATAGAAAAATTCATAACAATATAGCATTGTACATATTTTATCTTATAAAAGTATTTGAAATACGTATTTGATTAAATGATAGCTTAGAATGTGTGTGGGTTGAGTACTGTATGGTTATTAAATGATACCTCCATGCATATTTATTGTTTATAAATAAAGTAAGTGTGCATTTATTATATGAAACACTAATTTATATGAAAAAGAGTACTTTAATAATTATTTCCTCAAAAGATGACAATGGTGCATGGTCCAGTGGCCTACCTCCACCCAGTTTTCGAAGATGTCATTGCCAGCTCATGCATGACCCCACTCACCTTTGACCCCAAAAACAATCACTTTGAATTTCAAGAACCTTCACAAAGCTCTCAAACATGTCCATGCATCAGAGAAAACCACCTAATCTAAGTTAGATGTTTTTTTTAAGAAAATTCCCTATCTCAAATCTAAAACATTGAGAAATCTAAAATATTTAATTGAGATTGGTTAAATTCTGAGATGATTATTGATCGTATTCTTTCAAGTTTCATGAGCTCTAAGGAAATTAGGGGACTCCATCCGTAAAAAATACTCTCACGCTCAAGTCAGTAAGAATATAAAATATATAATGAGTATAATGTAAAATATGAGTTAAAAAAAGCACTTCATGTATTATTGTGTACGTTATTATTTCTTTTGTCTCAGTTGTAGTAGTTTCTCGTCTGTTCCCCTTTATTAGATATCTTCTCTTTTGACATATTCTAACATCATGACCTTAGTCCGATGATGTATAATAATAAGTCGTTCGTCAATCTTCATATTCGAAAATAATGTTGTATTAGTGCAAAACAAAAGGTCTCGATTAATTAATTTTTATTATTCAATTAGAAAAATATCAAGACCACACATAAAAGGAGTGTGGTGGATTTATCAATATATATAAGATAATGTATTACAATAAAAATTAAATTTACACATGGATTAAGAATACACTTATTGTTGACCATATTAAATATTATTTGGACAAACTAAAAATATTAATGAAGTAAAGTGAATTAGCATTTGTTAAATATAAAACATTAACATTGAATGAACGAGTCATTAACTTCAATTCTCTCTAATCTCAAACAACAAATAATTTATGGAGTATCATATTGAACACTCAACCCTAGAAGAAAACAAGACACCCACGAAAACTATGTATCTATGTATTACTTCACACGTTAAATCTCCTCTAGATATACGTAAACAATTTCACCTATATTATATCTCTTCTTATTGACTACACATTAAAATTTAATTAAACAGTTTAAACTTAAATTCATGATAGAATTGTATTTGTATTTAATGAAAAACTGTGACAGAAAAGATTATTAGCTACAATTAGTTTAACTGTTGATAGCTGGTGAACTAATATTTTTTTTAAAGCAATTACAGCATTAGTTAATGAAAAAAGTGTAATATAAAATGAAAATGTTGGAATTTGGGAATTTTCTAGAATAGAGCACGCGTTTTTATATTGCATGCTATGCATAGAGGTCAAACATACAATATCGGGATAAGATAGCGTTTGACGTATTTAATATTTAAAAACAAATATTTATTTATGAGTTCTTTAAAAATATAAAATATAGTAGTTTTCTTATCAAAAAGATATATTTTTTTAAAGAATTAAGTCAAATAATATTTAAGAACAAAATCTCCCTCTCATGTTATATATACTTCCATTTTTAAGAATGTATTTTTTTTTCAATTATTACAGCATAACCCTTTTTAAAGTGATTTCAAGGGTATATTATTTTTCAAGTGATGAATTTAAAATGGTATAGTTTATAACAATTTATTTTAATGTCTATAGTATAACATCAACAGCGTTTGTAGTCCAACGGTTAGGATAATTGCCTTCCAAGCAATAGACCCGGGTTCGACTCCCGGCAAACGCAATCTTTTTAAATCTCTCTTTTGAATGTTTTTTATATTATTTTTCTCTGCTCCTACTGACAAGATACATCTTGTTATCTTTAATATAAGATATATATTTTTTACTTTTAATTACATAATAGATAATAATTAATTTTTTATATTACGTTATTTTATTTGTCCATATACTATTTATTTTATATTATTTAGATTACTGCTTTTTGATATATACTTTTTAATCATTATATTAGTCAACATAACATAATTAAGCTGTCTACTTAAAAATATACTATTTGCTTTATTTCAAATTTGATTGAAAAATATTTTAAAATATAGCTACTTTGAATAGTGTGAGATACACTAAAAAAATATAATAACTTAAAGTAAAACATATACTTAAAATAATTAGATTATGAAAGAAAATAAAAATAATTAAAATTAACATGTCTATTTTTATATTTATATTTGTTAACTATTTTAAGGTATAATTTTACTAATACTTATAATATAATAAGTTGAGTAAACATATTTCATCTGTAAGTTGTCAATTGTAATTAAAGTTTATATATTTTATTGTGTTTGCTTGGAATAACTTATTTTTTTTTTTTTTTCCACTTTTGATGTATGGGTTGTGTATAATATATAAATAGAGTTACTTCTTATTTTTAATGAAACTCTCATCCAAACATTGACGAACATAATGACTTTTTAAAAAAATTTAAGTGATTCTAAATTTAAGTAGGATGATGTTAGCACGATGAATATCTTGAATGAATAATACTTATCTATGTGATTTCACAGTTTAGATCTTGTGAAAACCAGTCATTATCTATCAATATTTTTTTTATGCCGTGAATAATCTGAAAAAATAACAGTTAACAAAAGTAATAATCTAATTTAAACAAAAATCATTTTTTTTTTGTTAAAAAACTATATATAAACATTAATTTGCTTCTAAAAGATTACACAATTAACTAAATTAGCTACTATCACAGAAAAAAAAAATCCTTTAAACTTTCAGTCAATTTAATCTTTCTTTCATATATTACACTAATTAACTTGATCTTTAAATTGAGGAAAAGACAACATTACTAACTATATCTATATTGAGTAATTAAATTTTATTTATAAAATACACTTGTACTACATTAGGTATAAACAGATTCATGCAAGAAAATATTAGAGATAGTCACATTAAACTTGCACTTACTATGAATTACAAAAAAAAATCTTTATTAGCTTTAATGAGCTTAAGAAAAGATCATATTTTGGGTTAGAGAGAAAGTAATTGAAAAACTATGTGACTGCAAGGGGACATGATGAATCTTGAACAATATAATATGATAATTAGAGACAAAATGCAAAAGAAGAAAGTATGGTTTACCATGATTGAAGGGCTGTGGTCAAAATTTAAATGATGGTAATGATATTATGTTATTGCTAAAATAGAGAAAGAATTTGAGTGAATTTGCAGTGTGATGTGTTGAGGCTACAAAAGCCTACAAAAATTGAATATTTGCCCTATTAGTGCTACTATAAGACAAACTCTAGTCTTTTCATGAAATGGTCCCACTATCTCAACTTCTTTTGGAATTTTCATTCCAATGGCGTGGAGAATGAAGTGTCTGTGACTGTGAAATATTTATGTGCCTCCATTATCACTTTTTTACCATTTTTTCAGTCACAGTGAATAATAATCTATGATCTATTTCTAGGTGGTTAATGATAGCACTACAATATTAAGGTTGCTTCCTTAACATTTCATGGTCCCCGTAACAACTTCAATCCTTTAAGAACAACTTTAAATAGCTATAACATTACACATTTTGAGAAAAAAAAAAAAGAGTGTAGTGATAATTTTGTTTTATTTTACGATAATAAAAATTTTTAAATTGTGTTCCATGAATAACTGAATAACTTCTACTTGTATGTGATGAGAAAAATTTACGCGGAAGCAATACACAATCATGAATCAACTGCAGAAAAATAAACGACACAAAAATTAACGTGATTCGGTCGCAAACTGCAATCTACATCCACACGAGCAACTATTAGGTTTTTATTATATCTTGTTGCACACCAATTATAAGGACAATGATTTCTTTAAATAGAGATAAATAGAGATAATAAAGGACACAATGATTAAGCCCACTCACTAAAATATGGTGTCTACTCAGCCCAACCCAATTGGTCCTGACTTCATACCCAAAAGTGTGTTATGGGTTATGTAACAAAAGAGAATATACAAATATTAATAAACATGACACGGAAATATGTATAATCTCTAAAATATATGATACATTGATACTTATAATCTCTATAAATATAGGATACGATCTATATATTATATAATTATAAATTATATAATTTAACAAAATATGTTTTTCAAATTTTCTTGTTGGAATGGTTCAAAATGATTTACTTTTTATTTTTGTAATCATAATTAAAATTTACAAAATAAGTTTAATTTTTTTAAAAAAAATTTAAATTATATTAAAATGAATTATCAGAAATTTAATAAATAATACTTTACTGATACGTGTTTTAATAATATCATACGACTATTGATGTTCGATATGTGTGTCTGACACGAACACATCATTTTAGAGATGTATCTGAGTTTGTGTTTATTTGAGAATAATATATTTAAAATCAATTGGTGTAATAACTTTGACGTTAATTGTCAAAAGCAGTAGTTTTATTGTGGCTTAAAATATGTTGTAATTTTTAATATATTAGTGAATAGATTTTAAACTAAGTGAGTATTTAACAACATTATCAGAATGAATGGAGAAAGGTGGTGTTGTAGGAAGGGTAACAGGAAGATAAAGGTAAGAGTGAAATGTGTCCGAAGTGGTAGAAGACAAATTGTGTTGTCTTTAAGGTACAGACATTAAGTTTTAGGGTGGATTGGCCTTCACTTTACCAACCACCCAATCCACCCTAACCTTAGTTTTTACTTTACAACGTCCCACGTTGTGCCCAACTAATCCTCAACCCGTGCAACAACATTAATAATTGAAAAAATTAATACCAATTAAACATGAATAAGTTATATAAATGTATTAATTTTTTATATATTTGACTTAGTTTCTTTATTTTCACTTCTTAGATTCCTAATAATAATAATATCTTAAAATCTTTAAATATTAAACATATCATTCAGGACAACCAGTTTAAACTTGAAATAAATCATTTATCAAAATTAATTTATTTAAGAAATATATCAGATTTACTTTTTTAAAAATTTATTGATTAAATTTTACAGAAATTTCTCTCCTTCCTCTTCCAAATAAAAATATAAATAAATAAATATGAAGTAGTGCTTTAGTATCAAGAGAATCTCTCCAACTTGTTTGACTAATGTAATTAAAGTGCAATGCTTAGTATCATAATTCATGTGATATGTATAAAAAGTAAGATTCATTGGATGAGATAGATTTTTGTGCCAACTTAGGGATAAATTGTTGCAAAAGGAAAAAAGAGATAAGAATTTGGAAACCCAATGAAAGGAGAAGGAGATGTTCAGGAACCTTGTTGTTTTATGGACTATGATTTTGCTAAACATGCTTTTGGCATTTCTGCACTCATTATCTTCTGCAATATCAATGAGGACCATGACCACTGTATCACAACAGGCTCTTCAAATCTTCAAGCTACCCTTTCAATTTTTTCTGTAATAAGATTTGGATTTTCTTGTTCAATCCCCCAAATTTACCAGTTACGAGGCATTTGTCTGCTTCAGCCAGTTTCAAACAAACCAATACCTTTGTAATTTAAAAACACAAGTTCTTTTCAGTGAATCTTTTTCTTTTAATTTCCAATTCAAATTTTTCTTTTTACAATTTTAGTTTTCGAATTAAAAAAATCTACAAGTTGATTCAACAGTCATTTTGTATATGTTTTTTTTTACATAGTTAAATAACTTTTAATGACATTGTTCTTGTTAGGGAGATGAAATCTAAAGAACTATGATGAACTTCGTCTTCTTTTTATCGTACGGTTGGTTTATTTTTCAGCTTTCTTTTCCAAGTTTCTCATTACTCCTTCGGTCTCAGCTACTCGATCACTTGGTCTTCTAGAGAATATAGAATATGAGTACTTACAGAAGATACTTTAACGCTTAAGTCAACAAATAGGGTTCGATATTCAAATGTTATAGCACAGTAATGAATGACGTACTTACTTTTTGAAATGTGCATTATTTATATTATTTTAATGGGTCTACCTTGTTGGATCGGATTAGTAAAGTGGATTATGCTTAGAGATGTATTACCTAATTCTTAATAATGACTTAGCTTCACTAATTTTGATTAAACGTAATTAAACCGAAAATATCGGTTGGTCCACACGGACATGAAACCTTCAATCGATCTGATTGTAGGATCTGAGACATGGTAATGACCGTTCAACCTAGAAGTTAATACACTTTAGATAATAATTCAACTAAAACAAAATAAAAGGAATAAATAGTATAATTTTGCTCAATATGCTTCAAAATTTGTCGACTCTATCATCTGCAAGAACACGAGGACCATGACCAGTGCATGATTATAGGGCCTTCAAAATTTGTAATTATTGTTATAAATTTTTATGTATTTTTATTTCAGTTTCAATATTTTTTAAATTTATAGTTTTGATCCAATAGTCAGATCAACAAAAGCTGCCAAACAGAAGTTTAGGGTAAGGTATGTTCACAATCCATTATTCATATTTATCATTTAAAAAAGAGTAAAAAAAAAAAACTGAATTCAAATTGCAGCTTGTTGTCCCATGTTTTTTGGTTTCGGCTTGGTTGTCTTTTAGGTTTTCAACCTTGCTCATTGTAAGTCTGTGAATGTCCTTTCTGTTTTCCTTTTTCTTATAACAACTGTATGAAACTAAAAACAATAATGATTTGCTGTGATGTCCAAGTCCAAAAAAAACACAAAGAAACTATAAGTAACCCAAGGCTGCTTCTTCCTGCACCTCCATACCTTCTTCTCTCACCTCCATAAATTTTCGTATTTCCAAAAATGTCCCTCTATAATATTTCGGATTACATAATCTGGAAGTCATTTTTCAAATTTTTAATTAGCTTCCGGATTATATAATCCAGAAGTCTTTTTTCAGATGCATTATTACTTTCCGGATTACATAATCCGGAAATCTTTTTTAACTTTCGGATTATGTAATCCGGAAGTTACTCTATGGAGGTGGCACAAGAAGGACAAAAATGTATTTTCATTTTGTGTATGGAGGTGCCAGAAGAAGATATGGAGGTGCAGGAAGAAACAGTCGTGACCCAATCCATTGAAGTTGCAAAATTTAGTCCATTACAATTTTGGGCTGCCCTCACAATCAAGATTCAGATCTTCATTGAAATTTCTTTCTACACCCCATAATTTTTTTTGCTTCCCTATAAATATGAAAATCTTTAATTTTCTCTTCTGGTTTATGAAAAATGACTTTTAGATGTGCAATTCATAAGTTATTTTTTAAATGAAGAAAGCTTTCGGATTACAATATTCAAAAGTCATTTTTGACTTCCAAAAAGTACATTTCAAAAGTATTTTTTTTGGATAATCTAAAAGTATTTTTTTACTTTTGACTTTTGTATTGTGAAATTAAAAAAAATAAAATCCTTCCAAATTATAAATTCTTGTTATTTTTTTATAAAAGAATTTATATATTACACAATAAAAAAACTTTAAAAAAATCTATAAATTGTATAATTTGAAAGTCTTTTTACAATTTAAATACTTTATTGAAAAGGGTAACCATGACGACAAGGGACCGTGACAACAAGGAATGATGATAACAAAGGAAGCAACGATGACAAGGGGGCGAGAACTACGGTGGCAATGGGTGGTGACAATAATAGTGTTTTCTTTTAACCACCTTTATGGAAACTATGGGAGTGCAAAAATGAAATGACCCATCTTCATCTTCAACAAGGCCCAATTGCAGAATTGAGCAGTGAACGAAACCCTAGTTTAAATAAGGAAGCCGAAAGAATTTTGGCTAAAAAGAAAACAAAGCTAAAGAATATTGCCAAAAAAAAACAAAAAGAATGAATAATAGCACAGAAGAAAATTTTGTGTAAATTAAAAATAGTTACGAATCTTCATATTGCATACAAATGTTAGGCTAATTGATTTAAGATGTACATCTTTTTAACAATTTTATGAGCTAAAAAGAATTATCCATTCCATATCACTCTTAAAAATAAATTTCCATTTTCACACATAAATTATAAAAAATAGAGAGGTGGATACAAATGTTATTTTATACGAATATGGTGTAGTTTAGTGTATATATATCATAGAAATTGTGGGTAAAAACAATTTTATTATAAAATTGGTTAAGTCATATCTAGTTACATGAAGAAGTCACACTTTCATGATTTCGTATAATACATAATTTGTGCATCACTTCCATAGTTTTCATTAATTTTAAGTTTAAATCTTAAGTAAAGTCGTATCACCCTTAGTGACTTTTGTTATATATATATATAATTTTTTTTTTATTTTTTTTTTAAATTGAAGTTATGCAAGCCATGCATCACTTAAGTTTGATATTATTATAAAAATTAAAAATTTCATATTGAATATATCATGAATTAGAGTTAAGAAATAGAAATGAGAATTTTGATCGTAAAATTATGATTAAGTTAATGGTGAAGACGAAATTTTTACTGTTATTAAAAACTTGGAAATTTTTTATAAGGTTTTTTAGAAGAAAAAAAACTACAAGTTGTCATAATTTTTTATAAAGAGTTCAAATCAAGACACATAAAAATAAAAATGAAAGTTACTTGATATGAGATAAGAATCCAATGATAAATATTCAAAGGAGATTTAGATAAAAAAACTTTAAAAAATCAACCATTTACTAATATTTTTTTTTATCTTTTTAGTATTTTTTAGGGTTTTTTTTTATATTTTAGACTTTTTAGTCTATATCCTCGGTTAGGGTTATAGTTTTAACACCATTTTTTAATTATTTTTAATTAAAAAACAACTAAATATTTATAATTTTTTCAAATTTTATTTTTTCAAACGACAAAAGAAAAACAATTTTTTTTAAAAAAAAAGCAAAGTAGAAGTCGTGCATTGTAAATTTTATATAACTAAAGTTGTGTTTGAGTGATCTGACTTCAATTGTATTAGTTTTACATTGAAATCGTACCAACGTGACACGATTTTTATTAAAGTTCATCACAAACTTAATGAAAGTTATTTAGTCACCACACAACTTTTGTACAACTTTAACCTGAACCACTATTTGAATGAAAGTTGTGTACTCTTAATACGACTTCTTTATATAAAATCGTGCTTTATTAATACGATTTCTTCATATATCCTGTCCATTAATACAACTTCTTCATATATCGTGTTTCTCTAAATTTATAATATTTTTTTTTCATATTCATAATAAAGGATGTAAACTCAATACAACTTTTTTTTACCAACTAGTTTTGCAATGTTAATTTAGATTTAAATTTTATTTTTTAATATAATATTTAAATTCATTATAATTAAGTTTATTGACAGTATCATAATCAAATCTATTGACCCTACGAGTCATGCGACTTAAGCAATTGAGTAGTGTGTAATTTAATTTTCTTAAGTATAGTGTAAAAAATTTAAAGCAGAGTTTCAAATATATTTTATTCTCCCGTGGATGGTAAAAACATGTTTTTTTCATTGTGGGATAGTACGACCTTTGGTAGCAGAGAGCAAAAGATGTGGTGAGTTTGTACACACATTCAATGTGAACACTAGCTAATTATTATTTTTAATTACACATCAATCACTAAGGTAATTATTGAGTATTAGAACATAATGTATACAGAGGAAAGCACTAAAGCATGTTGGTTAGTAAAGAAAAAATGGTGTGAGATATAGACAGCTTCCACAATGCAGTTGTGTTTATGGCAAAAAAAATCTTGGCAAAGGCCAATCCAGAACAAGTGGATGGCAAAGAAGGGTCCTCATTAAGCCTCCATTTGGTGAATTTTATTTTTGTGAGTTGCAATATTAAATGTATTTTAAATCTAAATTAATTTTATAAAATTATTTTTTTATTGATTGTAGTCAAGTAAATCATCTTATCTGGTAGAGAAAGGTGTCGAAATACATAGAGTCAATGTATCAAGATAAAATAAGAAGATGTACAATAAATCAAATAATGACGTTTTAGTAAAAATATACATTAAATACGATTCATAAAGAAGATAACCCACTATAAACACTATAAATAAACAGAATTAAATGTACATTTTATTAAGATATTATTCATTCTAGTATAAAACCCGTACTTATTCTTTGTGTAGGGTCACTTACAGTTACAGTAGTTACAGTGTATTCCTAACCGAGTACTAAGAAACAAATATAAGAAAGAAAATAAAGGAGGAGCAACCGAACGAGTAACCATTTCAGTCAATAACAAATATTGCATAAACCTTATACAAGTATATGCTATAATAGACAATAATAATTATGATATTGTATTAACAAGTAAATTTTAAAATTCAATTTATAAAATTAAATCATAAAACAAATTTTACACTTATATTATAAAATGTTATTACATAGTAGTGCCTCTCCAAACATCGAACTTCTCACTTCAAACTTACCATAGTTGATTGATTTTGGTATTTGGTGAAATGGTTCGTGTTGTCGGCATGGAATAATTTGTGTGTAACACCCTTCTCCTTAAGGCGTTTCAAATATTTACTTACGTTTACTCACACCATAGTTTCTCACCTCATAATTTTTAAAATATTACACGACACTATACACTCTTCAAATTTATATTTGAATGATGGAAACAAATAACTGATAATTTCATTGGTTAAGATCTTCAAGGACCGGGGATCAAGGAGTATATAAGTGAAAAATAAAAACAAAAAAGAACGAGTGAATAAGTTGCAAATCCCCTTAAATAATGCACTTATATTATTTAAAAAATAAAATAAAATTTGTTGTGTGCACAAACTCACCTAAAAATTAAGCTATACTTATTGACATTTAAATTTGATTTGACTGTGTATAAATCCTGAAGACTGATATTATTTGAATATTGTAAAACTCCAAAAGTTGACATTAATGCATATGTTACAGTGGTCCCATAAACCTTTAATAGCCTGATTAACTTGGACGGACCCCGTCTTGCAAATGGCTGATGTCGACGTTTTGTCTACCATACAAATCAATAATTTTAATCATTTCATTATTAGATTCAAATTTAGGTTACTTTAATTTATCTACTTATAATCGATTTCTCTTCAACCTATGGCTATTTATTTATTATTGATAACATCAATTCACTAGTTGTTTCTTTTTTGAAATTTTAGATGACAACTTTCCACAGCAATTTATTATAACTACAACCATACCATGTTCCATTATTTGATTCATCCGTTGAATTCGGTTAACAAAATATAATGTAAAACAACGACGTGAGCGATTATTTAACATGAAATAATTGAAAATCCATCTGGAACAACCTTGTTATTCACAAAATAATCTTTAATTAAAAATTGCATTTCTTTAGGAAAAAGAAGAGGAGTTGGTTACTTGGGATCTAGAAATTGGATTAAACACGAACCGCTCCATAACACCACGCGCCAATTCATTTCATTTCAAAGCGGTGAGTTATTCTGCTTCGAAAGTTTTGTACTTCACACTATCTCAAAAAAACTGCAAAGAAATTCTCTTTTTTTTTCCTCAGTGAAAAAAATTTGTGACTTTTCAAAGGTAACAGACAGAAGTAGTTGATGTTTCCCCACTTACACTCCAACTCGTTTCCTCGTAATTTATTCATAATTTTCTATTCTTCATTTCTCTGTTCGGGATAAGACTTTTCATTCTCACCCTCTCATTTGTGTGCGTGATGACGATGATCACAGTTTAGTCGCTGCTGCGCTCTCGTAAATTCTCTACTATGGCGTCGCCGTCGCAGGGTTTCTTTTCTTTCCGGACATTTTGGGCATCATTTCAGGTTGTTAATTCTCGTACTCTTTCCGTTTTCTGTTTTGTTTCCTTTTCTTCTATGCAGTGGTTGTGGCACTGTTTAATTTTGTTACTTTTCATCCCCGAATTTCTCAAAACAAAAAACGCATTGGTAAACCAGTGAAATGGAATGAGATGAGACTGAGAGAGGATACACAATTACTATGTGCACAGAAAATATAAAATCAATTTTGTTTTTGGTCAAATTTTCAAAATTCTTCCTCTGGCACTGTAGCATTCCATTTTTGTCGCAACTCTGGTGGCATTTTGTGTTGCATTACTCATTTTCAAAAGATTAATACGTTCAGGAAATCATTCGTTTGTTTGTGAAAGCCTTTGGCAAATTAGTTTTATTCAAGGTCTATGCTGGCTTCAAAAACCTTGATTATGTAACTGAGTTTCGATTTCAAAAAACATTGAAGTTGTTGTGTTGATTATGACTGTGAACCATGATTTTGCCAGCAAGATTTGTGTCCTCTCTGTTTGGGTGTATATGGTAAATCTGAAAAAACCAATCATGTGATGTGGTGGAAAATGAAAATGCTTCCAACTGATAATAATTATGTACTGCCTTGTCGACTAGGTAGTTTATATGCATGTGCAGTGGCAATAATTTCTTGCGCAACTTTACACTCTCAATTTAGTTAGATGTTTAATTTCATGATTGTTCATTATGTCGGGGGCAGGGAGGGATGAGGCTGCAGGTTGATCCCTCGGCTCACACTATCAAGTCCCATGGAGCCGCACTTGCAAGAAACCACGTTCGTGATTGGCTTATTTTGTTGCTTCTCATAGGGATTGAGGTTGTCCTTTTTGTCATCAGTCCATTTTATCGCTTTGTGGGAAGAGATATGATGGAAGACCTTAAATATCCTATGAAAGAAAACACGGTTCCCGTTTGGGCTGTTCCTGTAAGTGTTTTCTTATTCTTTTACTGCATAATAGATTGAAGTTGAAGTTCAGTAGGTTGCTTCCTAGTCTATGGGGATCTTTTTGTTTGCCTTTGGGTTCATTTTTAATTGTTTGGGTACAAAAGATGTACTTCTTTTCATGTCGTGTTTTTGGGAAATTTGCTTCCTACACGTCTTCCTTAGTTTTATCTGATGCTAGTAATTTTAACTAATTAATTGCTCTTCTTCTAATGACCAGTTATATGCGGTTCTGTTGCCAATGGCCGTTTTCCTTCTCTTTTATATGCGCAGGAGAGATGTATACGATTTACACCATAGTGTTCTAGGTAATAAACCTATTGCTTTTGGCATGCATCGAAGAGTTATTTTATTTAATGTGATGGTTCATTTTCCTTTGATTTAATCTTTGAAATAACTCATTCAATAAAGAAAATTAAATTGTATAAAGTTGATTTTAAGGAAGAAAAGGAAAAAGTTTAGAGTTTTATGTAATTTTAAATGAATATATTATTAAATAACTAAATAAAGGGTTGGAATAAAGGCATTTGATAAAGATATATAGATTTTGGTAATTTTGTTGAAGGCATGTGCGTGTTAGTTGAAAGATTGGTGAATCGGTGTTCATGTGGTTGATTACAGGCTTGTTATTTGCTGTTCTGATCACTGGGGTCTTAACCGACGCAATAAAAAATGCAGTTGGCCGGCCTCGGCCAGATTTCTTTTGGCGTTGCTTCCCCGACGGAGTGGAGGTACGCAACTGCTATAATTTATGTCACTGTAACTGCCACTATGAATCTTCCGCTGCTTGTTACCATGTTAATTATGTGTTGTTTTCTTAAAACCTAGTCCTACTAAACGGTTCGGAATCTACTCTAATGGAAAATTGCGATGTAAATATATTAATAACATTAAAATACCATATTCTCTTTATATAAAATATATAAAAATATATTATAATTTAATTGTTGGAAAAGAAAAAAATCCTAGTTAACATTTTTGTGTCGTCGTGGAGTATGTTTCTAATCAAATTACTTATTTTACTACTATCTTTTCTATAGGCTTTTCATTTGATGGGCTCAATGTTGAAAAATAGTATATTATTATAGATTTTCTATTGATTCATAAAGGAATCGATTATCTTAATAAAAAGTTTTATACTAGTATATCTTTGCCTCGTTGACTGGGTTCTATATTGGTTTACTATTGAAACATTCCTGTGTTGCTACTTAAAATAAATGGTTGTATATCCAATATTTGAGAACAGACTCATAATAAATCCAATCACTCAAGTTGTAATATTCTAACACTTTAAGAACAAGTCAATGTTTTCTAAAGTAACTCAAAAATATGTGTTTGTTTTTGTGTCAAGTATCTCTAATAAAAAAAATACTAAAAATAGAAGTGTTATTGAAGAGAATTACTTATAAATTTATCTTCTTTGTTCCTTTTATCCTTTAGTTTTGTTTCATTCGAATAATCTTTCTTTCACTATACAATTTTTCATTCTTTCTTTCTAAATTTTTCAACTCTTATATCCCCACAAAATTTACTCATATATTCAAGATATTTTTCCTTTTTCTTACTTTTACATATTTGTTTCATTTGTGTGATTTTGTTTGATTAGTGTATTACATTTATAAATACGAAAACCTTAATTTCCTCAAATCAAGTTATTTTTAGAACACATTTAATCATTTTTACTTATTTTTAACATTTTTAATCTATTGTTTTTTTTTTTACATGAGAATGTATAAGGTTTATGCACTAATTATTTGGTATCTATTTTGATGTTTACGCAATTACAATGTATTCCTTAAATTGAAGAAAAGAAAACACATGTCATTTATAATTTCACATTTCCTTTGTTATGATTTTTATTTTTTATGTAAAATAAATGTTTAATTAATATTTAAAAAAGTAAGTATAAATATAAGTATAACCTATTAATCGATGA
The DNA here is from genome assembly GCF_051622355.1 of Phaseolus vulgaris. Taxonomy (NCBI): domain Eukaryota; kingdom Viridiplantae; phylum Streptophyta; class Magnoliopsida; order Fabales; family Fabaceae; genus Phaseolus; species Phaseolus vulgaris. The sequence continues at coordinate 2,970,539 of NC_143504.1, forward strand.
GAAGGTGAGTGCGACAAAATTTCATATCTATTAAATGTGAAATATGAATTTTTTACCTTGTACGAGTATAATCAAACCTGTACCTGACTCATCTCGTAGTCATCCAAAAAAAACTTTGGTAAAATAATGCAGATAATTTTTTAATTATATAATTAATTTTATTTATCTGTTATCTATAAAAAAAAATCTTCCATTTTTATCTTACTCTCCTCAAATGGAGAATATTTTTCAATATATTTAATCTCTTTCCTTTTATATTTCTCACTTTTTTTCTTCTTCTGGAGATAAGTTAAACAAACATAAAAGTTATTATTGGAGCAATGAAATCTTGTAACTTATTCTGGAACTTCTTATATAAGTAAATGTAAGCATAATTACTCATGAAATAAAGGTTTTTTGTGTGTCAACTGAAGAGATAAAAATAGAACTTATGTACCAACGTGAGACTTATGTTTAAGAATTTTGCACAGTTTGAAAACTAACAGCAGGGATTCCGTTACTTCACAGGATCGATAAGGCCTTTATGGGACGTGCATCTCTTGTTAAGAACATCCAGATTAAAAATATTCTAAATCCACTTTTGTGTCTCCTCAAATCTTCTTTGTTACACGATGCTTTTGTCTGTCATGTGGATAAAAGCTGTCAGATTCTTCTAGAAAAGTATACCTGTCATTTTATGCAGATGTGTAACTGCAGAAGAAAGCTCTCATTTAATAGTTTTCTCTTTGATTAACTTTACAGAATTATGATCAATGGGGAGGTGTGGTCTGTCATGGCAAGGAGAGTGATCTAAAAGAAGGACATAAAAGTTTCCCAAGCGGCCATACATCATGTGAGCATCAAAAACTTGGTTTTTTAGTATTTTTTTCCAATAGTGGGAGCAATGGCAAATAAATAACAATGCATTTATTTTGTAGACACAGGACGAATGTGAGCATTGAGTTATATTTCTCTTAATACTCATTAATTAGGTGAATATATATTATTATAAGCATAGTATTAGCTAAAAGCAACCTCGTTTTTAATCATAGGAAGAGTGTTTTGAAGAGTGGGAAATTGGTAAATGTTATATTCATGGGATTACTAGCTCATTTGTACTGAAAATGGTTTATTTGTCTGATAAATTTTGTTATGCAGGGTCCTTTGCAGGTTTAGGTTTTCTCTCTCTGTATCTATCGGGAAAGATTAAAGCTTTTGATCACAAAGGGCACGTAGCAAAATTATGCATTGTTTTTCTTCCTCTTCTTACTGCTTGCCTGGTTGGAATCTCTCGAGTGGATGACTATTGGCATCATTGGCAAGATGTGTTTGCAGGAGGACTTCTGGGTTTGTTTTTTTTAACTGCAAAAATGTTGTAAAAGGATTCAATATCCCAACAGAGTATTAAATATCAGAAGTCATTTTGCAAAAATTTAATAAAAATGATACTCATATATCTACTGTGTGATGTTTCTTTCAGGACTCGTTGTGGCAACCTTTTGCTATATGCAGTTCTTCCCTGCTCCTTATAGTAATGATGGTAACACCCCTATCTCATCGATTATTATCACCAGCATGAAGACAAATGTTAAGCTTTGAACCTAATTTAAACGTGGAATCTGAATCTGATTTCTGTACTTCATGTAGCTTCCTTTTTATGGCCTGATATAGCTTTTTTAACTTATTTAAAAGCCTCTTCTATAAAGACACATCTCTGTGAACAGCCTATAATAGTAGACTTATGGTATATTCAATTACAAATAGAAGAGTAAGATGGAAAATAATCAATGGAAAAGAAGAAGAAAAAATGAAGTTTTACTCTACTATTTTTAACTTTTTATTTATTTTTTCTTTAATTAAATACTTGTAATTTTTACTTGATTTTTCTCTTCTGTTCTTTTAATTTATTTCTATCTTCTCTGTAGAACAGAACATTTTAAGCCAACAAATTTCTCATTTTGTGCATCTCGAAATTTTTGACATGTAGATTTGAAATTCTAAAAACACTTTGCTATGTTAATATTTAGATAGAGATGCAAATTAATCAGTGTGGAAACCTTAGGATCGTTTTTAGAACAAGAGCAGGTTTACTGCACTAAGCCAAATTAAGTCCAGGTGGAAACTGGTTGTATGAGTGCATTATTATACATGTTTAATGATTTTTTCCCCTAAAATACTTCCTTCTCTTATTCTATGATATAAAAATAATCATTTATATCATTGTTACAATATATTCATTTCACATTCATTTCTTCTCCAAGAAGAAATTATGGGTACATGAATTAGGCATAATTCTGGGTTTGGCCACCTTTACCTAAAAATGCAGCTGATCTCGTTCACTGCTTGAGAGTAATACCAGGTGGCTGCTGCAGAAAATGTTTCATACCTATGTTTACTTACCAGCATTTCATGTGTGATGTTGTCCAAAAATTCATACACAACATAGTATTCATACATCGTAATTCGTAACATAGTACTCATTTGAGTAGCTTCTTTTTTAAGACTGTTTTATTTCTTCAGGATGGGGTTCATACGCATATTTCCGAGCAATGGAGGAATCACGAGGTAATGCAAACACGGATAACTCGCCGGTTGTGCAGGCCATGGAGGAAGGGGTTACGACGAATCAAGAACCAAGGAGAAATGGTGATACCTTTACCCCTTACCCTTTTCGTAGCCCAACCCTGGAAGCCATGGAAATGGCACAGAAGTAATCTTATAGTAGTCATCTCTCGGCTAATCTTCTTCCCCTTGCTTCCTTACTTTTGTGTATACACGGGAACATTAGATTTAGTCACTTGTGAAGCTTCTGTTGTTCATGCATTATTATTATTGGCACTGCCACTGTAAAGATGAAAAATGGCGGCTGCTTTCCGCTGAATAAGATCATGTTAATCGATGCACCTGATTTGCTATTTTGATCTGTTTTATGCAGACTAATGATGAGATGAGTCAAAATGATTAATCTGGTAAGTATTATTATTAATTTTTTATTAGTTTACTATGTTTTAAGGAAGTGTTCAGTATTCCATATTTACCACAATGAGCTTTTTTGTTTACATTAATTCATATTGTTCTTATATTTTTTATTTTCTATTTTAAATTGAATAGATTTAAAAAGAATAAAAATGATGATAAAAAATGGGTATAAGAATATAATGTCTAAGAGACATTTATTTTACATGGTTTCCTTTCATTTTAAAAATAAGAAAGTGAGAATAAAATATTTCTAATGCTGGTCAGAGGATTATACAAACATATTTCTAATTTTGCTTTATTTTTTTAAAATTATACTTGTAACACCCAAAAAAAATATTTACTGTATATGTCTTGGACCTAATAGAGGAGGATATTTAGAAGGAGGTGTCTAAATTTTATTTTATTTGCTTTAGCAGTTATATATATTTGTGTATGTAATACGGTTATCCTGATTCACAAAGTAAAAAGTTTATTAAATTAAATTTTCATCAATAAATATAAAAGAAAATAACAAATCTCAATAATTTAATCTTCTTCAAATACCAAAATACAAGAACCATATAGATCAGACATGAATCTATACAACCAATATATTTAACAAACAAAATATCAATGCATTTCAAAAGGGTCATATTAAGGAAGTTTTACTAGATGCTAACATATTATCTAAGCACTACTTAGATTTACAAGAGAATCCAAGAATTATGGTATAAAGGTAAATTCAATACAATTCAAATTGTGCATCTATGTCACGGAGTGGGTGAATTCCTTTATCATTTTCTCACAATTAAATATCTTAATTTATGTGACTTAAACCATAATTGAAATTAGGAATATCTATTACAACATAAACATCAATACTTAACACATAAACAAACAACAACTCACATTATCCCAAATGAATGACTCAAATTCAAAAAAAAATCTTCTATTCTTGGCAACCATTTTCATGCAATATACGAAATTTAAAATTTCATAAATTAATTGAACATTCAAGTTAGTATTCACTTTACATTTATAAAAGTATTCATTTCTAAAAGCATTATAGTAGATAAATAAATCAATTCAAAGAAACAAGAAGAAAATGAGAGAAAAGAAAAGAAGAAGAACGAAATTTAGCTTGAGCAAAAATTTGGTAGAGACCATATTATTTTTGCTTGACCGAAAATTATTTTTCTTGAGTCAAAATTCTTTTGCTTGAATGAAAATGGATCCGATAATAGACTTAGTTGTATAACTATTTTCACTTGGGTAAAAATATCATAAACTTAAGTAACTTTAACAAACTTAATTTCAAATCTTCAACAAAAAAACAACCTTCCAAACCCTTCATAATCCATTTCAACAACATTCATTATTCTTTTCGTCATCAAAACAACATCTAAATACCAAACTATCAAAATATATCTTCTCTATCTTCTCTATACTTCAAAACAACATAGAATCAAACAATTTTCAACAAATAACATTCATACAAGATAAATTGAAATTTATGACCACGTCACCTCCACGTTCATATTATCTAGTCTAGTATACTATTAAAAAGTTAAAACTAGTTTCCCTTACTGAAAAACTTATCTTCAAAGCAATCCTCCAAAATTTAAGTTAAAAAGGCTATACATAAAATTGGTGGCTCCAAACATAATCAAATTTTAGCCTATGATAAAATAAGTTAAGATGATGACTTTTCTCAATTGACTTCACCAAATTGATGATAAGAAATGAAAGAACTCTAAAACTTTAGAGCAAATATGAATTATTTTTGGTCTACAATTGCTATAAGGTGCGATTAAATTTTGAAATATGTAAGATTTGGAGAAAAAAAAAAGTTAGAAAGAAAGAAAGAAAAAGAAAGTATAAGAAGGAGAGATAGAAGCTTTTTGTGTTTTGGTTTTAAGAGGATTACATGATTTGTTTTTTTTTTCTTTCTAAAATCATCAAATATTTCTACAGAATAGCCTTTCTAGGTACAATATGCTTGAGAAAGTGATTTTAAGATTGTCCAGTACAAATTTATACAGTGCAGAACATAACACAATGTTATTTGTTTAGTGACTTAATCGTTGAGCTATAAATAAGTGATGATTAACTAATATTTGACAAAAACTGATTTTAGAAATTACTATTAAAAAACACTGCTATCTTATAACTTATTAACATCAAAGTACTAAAAAAAGAATAAACCATAGATTCAATGAATGCTTATGTAAGTTTTGATTATCTGGGGAAGGCATGATATAGGGATAGTGCCATCATATATGCCAATTCAACTCTTCTTCCATTATAATATATATATACTCTTATGAAATCTCTAGTTCAAGGTCGTAAGATAAAAACTAAGTTTTTTAATATTTTTTTAGTACCGACATAAAAATAAAATTTAAGTTTTAAATAAGATCTCAATTTATAAAAAAATATTTTTTATTTTAAAAGTATATATTTTTGTTGTTGATTTAAATTTATATTTAAAAGTAATTTTAAATATTTTCATTTACCATAAATAAAAATCATAAATATTTTCAGGCACCATTTTTTTTTTATAAAAGTTCTCATGTTAGGCATCACAATGCAACTGGTCATCTCAGCAAGGCTGACACCTCAAATAACAATAATTTCAAACACAGTTTTTTACTAATGTCGGAATTAATAACAGAACCAGGCTTTTGATCTTTTGTCATCCTCTATGACAACCAAATCCAAATCAAGGAATTGAAACTCCAAACATTCTCATTGTCACACTTTCAACATTTTGAACTATGATTACATAACCTTTGCATAACTTTTATGTGTTTTAAGGTCAAAGTTTTGGATTTCTTCTAGAATAGTGTAAATTACCTTTTAATATTTTTGAAAACTTGATATTAAATAAATACTAGACTTTACCCTTTGATATTAGTACATTCTGTAGAAATCCCGTTAAGCCAATATTTTTTTTCTGAAATATATTTTACGATAAAAACAAGATGAAACAATTACTTATTAGCAATTTGTGATAAAATTATCTAAAAAGGTAAAAGAAAAAAAAATATTTTGTATAAACAACTTAAATTTATGAACTAAACTTGAATGTGAACAATATTTTAGAATCTAAAAACACATTTTGGCATGTGTTATTTATGCCAATATAATCTCATCTCAATGGCGATTTCATGTGATAAATTTGATAAAACTAAAATTAAAATTAATTTAGAGTCCAAATACAATGTAAATATTTTCACAGATATAATCGCATAACTTTGGGGAATCTGAAACAGTGAGAAGAGAAAAAAAAAAAAAAGGATTGAAAGTGAGAAGAAGTTGAAGATTCCAAAATGGGAATGCAGTTCCACCGCATGATTCTATTGAAAGTTCTCTCCAAACACGGTAGGTATATATAGGAAGGAATATGTAACACCTAAATTCCCAACCCAGCTTTTGTTTGGGTGAAGAATATTCAAACCCAATAAAATATTATTGAAGGGGAACCTGAGAAACTTCACTTTTCAATGCCCACTATACACCCTTTCAAACTCTGAAACTGTGAATCTATTTCCCGTTACATTGTCTCTTTGCTTTCATCCATCTCAAACATATTCCAATGTCTCATTTACTATTATTATTTTACACCCTAAACCCTCACCAGAGGACAATCTACCAACTTCCTCTTTCTTTTGCCCTTTTGCTTTTTTGTAACCTTACTCTATTGTGTACTTTCCCACAAATAAAAAAAATAAAATATATATATATATATATATATATATATTCATAATTGTTCTACATATAATTAAGCCATAAACAGTAGTTTTCAACCCTAATGAATTTTGTATCTTGATGATCGATTTCTATTGACTTTTATGTCAGATCGTTCCTTTTTGTTTCCTAGTCATATTAAGTTATAATAAGTCTAATCAGTGTATTTGTCAATTACCATATTTCTGATCCCATCACTCGAAAATACCGTGATCAGACATAATTCAACCATAAATCATACCAAGTTCAACCCATGATCATACAGATCTTCAACCTCTGACGTAAACTAATGAGACTTAAAAACTACTCAAAACTCAAATCCTTACTGTGCTTAGATTGATATCTAATATGATCGAAAATGATTCAAACATAAATACTATCAAATTCACACATAAATACTTTAAAAAATTGACTTATTCAAGTAAAAAGTTTATATTTTTTTTCGAACCTCTAACATTATTCTAAAGAGAAATTTCCTTAAAGAGGAATTTCCCATTTTCTTTTTTTTAAAAAAAGGGGTTAGGACAAAATTATTGTGGAACATTTTCTAATGTTGATAACAAGTAGCTGAACTAAAGTTAAGAAAATGCAAATAATTATGTAAACAAAGTGAATTTGGATGTTGGAAAATATACAATAAAAGTAAAATGGGTGTTCGCTGCCATGTGACATACTTACACGCCAGGTTCCAATGTTCTTACAAAAGGGAGACATTAATGCAAATATTGAATGAGTGGTCAAAGGAAAGAAAAGGAAAAGCCAAAAGCGTGTGAAGGGTTTATATTGTCATTTAACAATGTACTATTATTATTATTGTTCGATGAAAAAATATTAAATAAAATAAAGAATACTACTCATAAAGGTGTTCACATTTTAATGGTATTTCCTCATCTTTTTACAAAAAATAACTCACTGGTTTATTATTTGTTAATTGAAAGTGTCCGTTTGTCACTAGCTCCTTAGAGTTTACAAAATCACTTAAATACTTAAAAACGATTCTATTATTCTAGTAAATATTAAATAAATTTGACTTCATTAGTGTCAATGATGAGAGATAAATATAACATTTTAACGTGTTAATATCACATTAACATTTAATGAGAACATACATTGATAATAATGATTTAATATTATATATTACATCTTTATAGAATTCATAACCAATGTAATAAAACATTTCTTTACATGCATTCATTATCTTGAAAACATATATAGTTTTAGTAAAAGAGGGTAATTAGAATCTAAACCATTTCTAGGTTTATTTTTTATTTATATATTATTTTCTATCTTGTAATTATTTTATTTATTATATGAAAATAAAATGATTAAATATAATATTTATTTTGCATTGTGTTGAATTTATATTAAGATATGTAAAATTTAAAGTTTTGAACATTTTCAATTTAACTATATTAAGTAGAAGGTGAGAATTTTTTTCTTCTACTTAGGAGTTTCTTTCGCCACGTGTTTAAACTTTTTTTTTATTTCTCTCTTTTTTTCACTGTGTTTAATTTCTTTAACTTTTTTAGGTTAGTGTCTATTATCGGGATTTTTTTGTTCTAACTTTAAAAATATAATTAAAACAAGTAAAGTGTTTTGTTGTCTGTATTTTATAGATCAAAGGTTTGTGTTTTAAAATTTGAAATTATAAAAATATTAAATAGAAATACGATAGTGATGTGTATTGTTTTGTTTTCAAAACTCAACTCAATATTCTACAAAAGAAGAAAAATACATTAATTGTATTTAATATTGATTTATATAAACAATGTATAGTGACGATTGAACGCACCAAATATTTTCCTTACTAGCACTTAACCCAGACTTAAAGAATCTTCAATACTATTCTTATAAGCATCTCCAATACATTACTTTTAATTAACTCGTATTAATTTTTATAAGTTTTACTTTAATAACAAATTTTTTATAAGCACCGACATTTAAAAAATATTTATTTTACAATTTTTCCAATTTTTCTTGTTAAGCAACAAAGTAATTTTCTAGAAATTCTTATTATCATATATTAAACTACATTTTGTTAAACCACGCATTAAGTGGTATAGTTTTGTTTTTGGAGATGGTCTTAAATATTAAAAGGAGAGAGAAAAATAATAATAATAACTAAAGTGTTTTCCTTTTATTAATAATCCCCACGCGCCTTCTTCTTTTTGTCATTTTGAAATAGGCTTTGCAGACATCAATCCTCATTCATTCCAATTCACATTTCCACCTTCTTTCTTTCGTTCTTTCTTTCTCCTTCCGTTGCCTCGAATCTCGTGCACGTGCAGTTGCAGGTGAGTTCGCTCCTCTCTCTCTCTCTCTCTCTCTCTCTCTCTCTCTCTCTCTCTCTCTCTCTCTCTCTCTCTCGTATTACATTGTCTTCTTAACGCGTCTCTCTGCGTCTTTCTCGCTTTCTCTACTCCACTGCGCATGTTCTATTTTCTTTCTTTATTTTCTGTTTTAACTCAAAACCATCACGAATTGAGTAACCGGAGTTCAAAATTCGTTTGATTCTTGAAACGACGTCGAGTGACAAATAAAAAGAAGTTTATAGTCAAACTGTCTTCAATCGATGATTTACCTGTTCGATTTTGGTTTGATGTGATTTGATTTTAACTTTGAAGTAATAATTATGGCAGTAATATGAGAAGCGCTTGATTTTCTGTCTCTGTAATTTCTGAAATAAAATAAAAAAACTGAAGAAACCATGACCAGATCGATGCAACTATGTGTTTGTTGCTGCTACAAGTGCGAAGTGCTTTTGATTTTCTTTTTTTAAAAATAAAATTTTGGATTCAATGTGATATTTTATTGCTGTGATTATAACTTATATACTACTTGCATGTGTTTTCTGTTATGTAGAGCGTGTGGCCTTTCTTAACAGTGATTTTGATTAGAGAAGGGAAGGTGATAGGGCAGAGTGTCTTTACGAATTTTGTGACTGAAACTGAAGTGAACTATCGTGTGTGTTCTTAATATATTTGTGGGATTTTACATGAGGATGAGGGAGAGATGCTTGAAAATCAGATTTAATAAGGTTTAATGGCATATATCTTACCTGTGAGCGTATAACTCAAGGATCATAGGATTGAATCCAGTTTTATATCATACCTGTTGAGATGTTATACACACGCGTGCTTCATTCTTGTAGGAAAACAGTTGAAAAAACCACAAATAAGCTACAGAATCAGGTATGGTCGATTTGCCGAATATAAAACTGAAATATCAGATATATAGTACATTGCTGAAACAGTACACGTAATAAGATCCTCCGACATAACAATAAAGGCAACGGCCAGGATACGTGATTCTTAATAAGAATTCTCTGCAGTGAAAGTGTAGAACTTTTGTTAGCTTATTTATTTATTTATTTTCAATTTTTACAAAATAAAATATAAAAAAGATTTCAGCTACTTGATAATGACTGCAGGATTGTATGTGTCAAAACTGACTACACAGGCAATCCAGGTCCCGTAGGGAAAATAGAGCTATACCTTAACGTCATAATCGTCTCTGTACCAGAAATAATATGTGCATTTGTTTCAGTTAAATCCCGAATTCCAAAGTATGTCGAGCTTCACTTTAGACTCACATTAACCGAACTGAACTATATTTCAATCAGACCTTATGAAATGAAACTGTAACTCTGAAATTGAGGTCTCTTGCAACCTTTGTTCCAATGGGAGCAAGCATTTGGAAAAAAAAAATTATATGGTCTTGCGGTGTATTTGGGTTGAGTGAGAGTTTTGTTTCGTCGTGGGCCAAGACACTCCCGTATGAAAGTAATGTATTATTAGGGAAAATAGATCAGATAGAAGGTAGCCTAATAGCTAGAAGCATAGGCTAACGGAGAAAGAAAAACTATAGGATTAGTGAAATAACTAATAAGGATTTGGATGTTGTTGGTTTTCCTATAAATATTATCCATGGCTGTGCATTAGGGTGCTGATTGATCTCAAAAGGCTTGGTAGCTGTTTTTTGTTAGGACCCAATCTCAACAATTTTCCGTTTTGTTGGGTCACTTTAGAACAGCATATATATACATATTTATCACTGTGACCTGTTTTTTAGTTTTGTACCCTCTTCTGTTTCTGCGCTTGCTGTTTTCTTTTGGCACTTCAATCTTTAACACAAATCCTACTAAGCTTCCCATGTGTCGTTTGCAGAAAAAAAGATGCCAGAAATTCAATTGGGTACGCATACTATCAGATCACATGGAACTAGAGTGGCAAGGATACATATGCATGACTGGTTGATTCTTTTGCTTCTTGTGATCATCGACGCCGTCTTGAATATAATAGAGCCATTTCACCGTTTCGTTGGGGAGGGGATGATGACAGACCTTAGATACCCATTGAAAGATAATACTATTCCCTTTTGGGCTGTTCCGGTATATTTAGCTTCCTTGGATTGTGTCTTCAATTCAAAGAAAATTATTCATTACTGAGATTATATGTTATGTTTCTCCTTGACTTGGTTAATATTCAAGATATAAGTTTTTGATTTACAATTCCTGAACAGATAGTAGCCATATTGTTACCACTGGCTGTTTTTCTCGTTTACTATTTCATTCGAAAGGACGTCTATGACTTCCACCATGCTATATTGGGTACATTTCTGGACCTTACTAGTCTTTTTTTGTCCATGTTTGCACTTCACTTTGATATACTGAAACCTTTTACCGAATGCATCTCAGGCCTTCTATTTTCTGTACTCATTACTGCGGTGATAACTGATGCTGTCAAGGATGGTGTTGGACGGCCAAGGCCAGATTTCTTCTGGCGTTGTTTCCCTGATGGAAAAGGGGTGGGTTTTCAATTTTATTGACCTCCTAAATAGTCTTCTTAATGCATTACCATTTGAGATGTACAGCTTTTAACTACTCAATGAACTCTTCATTGGTGCATGATATGATCAGGTGTTTGATCCAGTAACAAGTAATGTTCAGTGTACTGGGGATAAGGGTGTTATTAAGGAAGGGCACAAAAGTTTCCCCAGCGGACATACCTCTTGTAAGTACTCTTTACAATCTTAACTTTGAGAGGTTTTATTTCAGATAGAGAAAAAGTTTTTTATCCCTGAAATTTCCATTGGGTGAACTTGTTGACTCCAGATATCTATACAAGTTACAATCTCACAGTATGTTCATGATGAAGTTCGTCTATTCTAATAGAACTACAAGCGCAGAAATTGTATTTGATGAGTTTCAAATTAAAGAAACTATTTGTTAATAATTCTTTTACGGCCTTCATTAATCATACTACTTTCAGAAGGTTGAGGTATTTGGCCATTTTGGAAAATTCGGGTGGCGTTCGGTTTCATATTTGTTGTCATATTTTCAATGACCTACAAAAATACTACCTTGTTAAAAGTATAAACAAAGAATTCTACCGTGTTATTGATTGATTACATATTTTTGTTTTCATTTATAATTGCAAAATATACTACTTTGTTTTCTCATAGTTTATGTTTCCAAGATGTTCGAACTTGGAAAGGAAATAGTGAAAAGAATATTTTGTTGTTCTGTTTTTCTTCACCATTTCCTTCCATATTCTTGTAAACAGGAAATAAAATCATTAGTAAACATATATCAAATGCCTTAGTTTCTCAACCTTTTGTATTTGTCTTCTTTCATGGCAAAAATATATGATTCGGGTTTGTGTCGTCAGTATCTTGGGAGTGACATGTTTCTTTTGTATGCAGGGTCCTTTGCTGGTCTTGTTTATCTTTCTTGGTATCTATCTGGCAAAATTAGGGTATTTGACCGCAGGGGCCATGTTGCAAAGCTGTGTCTTATTTTCTTACCGATCCTCGTGGCAGCTATGATTGCTGTCTCTCGTGTTGATGATTATTGGCATCATTGGCAAGATGTGTTTGCTGGATCTCTTATAGGTTTGTATATCAATACCATATTGATTAAGTATTTCAATAAAGTCTTTGCAAAGTTTCTGATACGAATTTCTTTTACCAGGGACTATAATTGCTTCCTTTTGTTACTTACAATTCTATCCACCTCCTTACGACCTAGATGGTAAGACCATGAATTGTCCCTTCCATCATCTCGTCATAGTATGTGTTAATATTGTTGTTGTGATAATTTGCTTTGAATCCTTTTCACGCCAAATCAGTCTAGCCACTTCTGAAATATCAGTCTACACTCATTTTGGACTTTTAGCCAGACTCGGGCTTGATCAAAATATGTGGGTCTGATCTAAATTTAGAAAACACGTTTTACCGAATTACTTGTAAATACTCATAATTTACCGAATTAGGGTTCAGTATGAAAATAATCTCTTTTACAACTTTTCCATGTTTGTGTCTAAATTTGTTTTTTCAAAAATACCTTTTTATGCCAAATAGTTACAGTTTTATAATTTTAAAATTTAGTTTAGTTTATTGCTTCGGCCTTAGTTCCAAACTTAGGCCCCAATCTAATAAAAGTTTGGGCTAGACAATCTCGTGGACTGTGAATTTTCAACTAAATTCCCAGGCTGATATTATCTTTTATGGGTTCTAGTTCAGATATTGAAGAAAAATTATTCGATTACAATTTTGATATGTGTGTATTATTTTACATTATTGTATATGTAGGCTGGGGACCTCACGCTTATTTCCAGATGTTGTCTGAATCTCGTAATGGTGCTCAGCCCTCTACCGTGAATAATGAGATTCATCATGCGCAATCTGCTGAGCTTCAGGCTGTATCTTTGTATATTCCACCTCAAAATGATGCTGATACACGAGGCAACAGCTGGGATTCAAGCCCCATGTTACGTGGATCCCAAAATGTAAGAGCACACTGACTGTGGTTAAGACATAGGAAACATCAACATGTCCATAATCTGTAAAAATTATAGGCTTCGTGAGTTTCAAGTGCGGATAAACCACTTTAGCATCGTTGGCCGTTTAAATGATATCAATTCCACATTCCTTTAGTTGGCTTTTAAGATAAGATGGTTGCTAGATTGAAAATTTGGGATGTCTTCTTAGTTCTCTTTTATTTTCCCTAGATTGAACTATACGATAAATTGCAATGCTAGGAAAGGGAGCAAAATAATAGAACTTCTAGAACTCCTCTAGTTAAAATGCTCGAGAAAATTTAATATATTTTTTCCGTACTTATTTCTCTTTTGTGAGTGTTCATATTTCACTTTTCTAGAGGAAGTTATCTTACTTTTTGTAATTCAATTTTTTCCTCAGTTAGGACAGATTATACTTTAGTTTTGTGTAGTTTGATATAAACATACTTTCTTGTATTATAAAATTTGAAATTTTATATTTTTTGTCTTTTGCTTTATTATCATATTGTCACCTGATATTAGTTATAATCTATTTTTAACAGTAGATATATATTAAAAACTATAAAATTACTGTTTGCTTCTCCATTGTTTAGTATAAAATCACTGTTCAACAATATTTTAATTCTTAATATAATGATTTCGTACGTAAAATATATTTCATACTTGTATTGGTATTATTTAATATATAACTTTAATAAAAGAAAGTAATATGGATTTGTACAAATGGTTAACTAGAGTTAAATCACTAAAATATTGTTAGATGGGGGGTTTTTGGGTGACTTTTCCTTCCATCACTTTTTATTCACATGCTTAATACTTGTACTATTTCTTTATTGTTTATGAATCTTACCATTTTATATAAATTATGATTCATTATTCAAAAAATGAGTTTGACGATTCATTATTTGAATTCCGATCGAAAACCTTAACATGATTTCTTAATTATTTGTCATAAGTTATCCATTTTTAATTTTAAAAACAAAAATTTATGAGAAGTTTTAAAAAATAAAGTGACACAAAAAAAACATCATTAATTTTAAAGTATTGAAATATTTAAAACTTATCCTTCACCTGTATAAAAGAAATATAAGTACATAAAAGTATACTTCATTATAAAAATTTCACTGCTTCACACCACAGTATAAGTAAAGACAGAAAAAGTTACAGTGTATAAAAGAAATTGAAGCAATGTATAAAAAAAATAAAAATTAATTATTAATTTAGTCTCTGTTTTTATTTGATTTCTGTAACTTCGTCAAGATCATTTTGATACCTTATTTTAAAAAATCGTTCTAATATTTTGTCTATCCTTTCAATTAAATATTAAAAACGTAGTGTTATATTTATATTATTTTATAATTAAATGTTATTTCATAATTTTTTATAAAATAATAATGATGAAAATATATATTATAAATATTCAATTTTATATTATTATACAGTATTATGTTATTAGACATAAAAATTTATTTTCTAATAATATTTATGCAATGGTGTTTCATTACATATTATAGTTATTATATAAAACAAGTATTTTTTTTAAATCCATAAGTTTTACATATAATGAATGTAAAATAATAAAGGTAATATAATTTAAAATTGAATACTAATAATAAAAATAAAATAACATAATAAATTCCATTATATTATATTTAATATATTATAATATAAAAATAAAACAAATATATTCTTTTTTAAATAATACTTGTTATGGTATTATTATCTAAGTAAAATTATTTAGTTATTCTAATAATTTTTTTATAATCTTACAAATTCTAACAAATTAAGATGAGATTGATGCATATGTCAACAAAGAACACCACCGATGAAAACAACTAGAACATGAAAAGCTTAAAGAAACAACTCCATCTACAATATATAAAAGCCCAGCTATTAGCGGTACATTATACCCTGCAAATGGATATGGATATGTGACAAATTGAATATTTAGTAATAAATATGATGCAAACAGTCTCAGTTTTCCTTCTCATATCGAACCAAAGATAATTCAAAAGATTTTTGTAAAATGTTAGAATGAAGTCATTGTTAAATATTATATATAAATAATTATATATTAACCAAATCCAATCCTTAAAAAAAAAAAAAGGGCAATGGAAACAACCTTCACCCACAAATAGTAGTGGCATTTGAAGCAATGGGGTGTCTATAGCAGTGATTGCCCTGCCTAATTGTTTTAGGGTGACCTTGGCCCAAAAGCATTTTGTTCCAGGGCCTTTCAACTTGGGCCGTTACGGAATCATTGTGGGCTGGGCTGCAGTTATTTGGGTGGTGATAATCTCCGTACTGTTCTCATTGCCGATTTCGTACCCAATAACCATCGAAACATTTAACTACACTCCTATTGCCGTTGGATCTTTGTTTGTTCTTGGGCACATTCTCCCTGCACCCAACACATTCTAATTGGCACCCAATCACTTAATAGTAAAAGACGAATATACCTTTAATGAAATTCTGAAAACTATAATTGTGATATGCACCCAATCACCTGCACCAACCCTATTCTTCTGTTCTTCCATTCCATTGTGCCTGCCGCAGCCACCGAGCCACCGTAAGCCACCGTGTTGTGCAGCCATCGTGAGCAAGCTTGTTGTCCAACCACCGTGAGCGACGTTCTTCTCCATTCTTCTGCACCCACCGTGACCTCCATTATCGCAGGCAGAGCACCAGATTCAAAGGTACGTCATGCTTCCGGATATTTTTTTCCATAAGTGAGTGAGAGTTGCGGATATTTTTATCCGCAAGTGACTTTTGAGAGGTGCAGATATTTTTATCTGTAAGGGAGTTTGGGGTCCGAATATTTTTATCCGTAAGTTTGTTTTGACTTACGGATATTTTTATCCAGAATATAGTTGGGTCCGGATATTTTTATCCGTAGGCAAAACTGTGGCGGGCTTCCGGATATTTTTATCCGTAGGCACAACTGTGGCTTCCGGATATTTTTATCCGTAAGCAACGATCAGTTCCGGATATTTTTATCCATAAGCAACGAGCAGTTCCGGATATTTTTATCCGTAAATGAAGAAGACAAGGGCATTTTAGGATTTTTAAAAGTGTGTCGGGTGCCAGTCACAATTGATCGGGTGCAGGAAGCAATTGCCTTGTTCTTGTAGTTGCCTACCACTGTTGGTTTGAAGTCCCTTTATCCGATGTTCAAAACTCAACTTCTTCATTATCCTCATGCCTTTGTTAAACTTCATTTATCAAATCATGGATAAGCAAATGACTAATTTGGCTCCTGAAAATTACATTTTTATTTTATTTTGGTTCATATATATATATATATATATATCACTTGTCTATGGACTAGAAACTAAAATTAAAAAAATATAATTTTAGAAACTTTTTAAATATTTATTTGAGTTTTTAGAGTACAGTTAAGTCAACCTTGAGTTGAGTTCAATCGATTTCGTCTCGAATTAAGTTGGATCGTGCCAACTTCACATTGAGTCATGTAGGGTCTACAACGGGTCAAGCATGGTCGGTTAAAGTCGGGTTGAGTAGAGTTGTATAAACGTTAGACAAAGTAGTGTTGGCAAGCATAGTCAAATTAGACTCACCTTATGTTGGGGCCACCTCAGAATGAGTCAAGTCAAATCCATTTTTGGTTAAGTTAATTCAAGCCAACATTTGAACAAGTTGAGTCAGGTCGATTTGGGGCTAGGTCGAGTCAAGCAAACTTTGGATTGAGTCATGTTAAGCTTACAATGGGTAAAGTTTAGTTGGTTGAAGTCAAGTCGAATAGAGTTGTGTAAATGTTAAGCCAAGTAGTGTCAGACCCACTTAGAGTCTAGTTGATTTATGCCCACCTCGAGCCAAGTCGAGTCGAGTCGAGTCACCTTAGACTGAATGTTGTTGGGTCCACTTCAGACTAAGTTAAGTCGGATTAACGTCGAGTCAAGTCTATTTGATCCATATCAAGTCAAGTAAAGTTAGCCCTTCAACTATTATAGTCAAATCAGGTCAAATCAAGTTTTGTGAGTCGAGTAACTTCTCACCAAGTTATGTTGAACTAACTTTTAACTAAGTGAGATTGAGTTTAAGTTCATCAAATAAAGTCATCATAATTTAAGCTCAAATAGAATTACCCAAAGTCAGATCCATGTTAGACAATATTGGATTGGATCCAGTCAGACAAGTTAACTTGCCTCTCGACCTTCCAATTAAATTACAAATAAAAATTAATTAAAAATCAATCTATAATTAATATAAAATATTTAAAAACTAATTTATAATTTAAAATATTTTAAGAACTCATAAAATATTTAAGAGTTGATTGGAATAATGAATCACACCATTTTGGTCCTAATCATAAACCACTCTATATGGAAATTTTGGGGGTTAAAACCTTTTACTTTTTCTCAACCCACTTAATGAGTTTATTACAAGAGTGGATCCGGGTTGACACATCATAAATCAAATTTATAACTATAATTATTTACAATTAAATTTATTAATAAAATAAAGACGCGAACCTTTTTTTTATATATTAATATGTAGTCATCATTATAACTTTCACAAAATACAAATTTATTTTTCATACCGTCTTTTCCAACAATTTTATCACTTCTTCATCACCATCCCTGCCTTCCCACCTTCTGCAATAAAATTAATTCAAAATTCGAAATATTCAAGAAATAAAAATTAATAAAAGAAATCTATAGCCACAACGTTACACGAAAATTAAATACCATCGTTAAAATGGACGAAATCTATATACTCAGAATATCTGAAGATATTAGAAAAAATATTGATTCACCAAAAACAAATATTACATGAACCCTAAAATGGGAAGCCTATTCGAATAGTCAATTCACGAATTTGGGTGTCTGCTGAGTTTTTAGGTTATCAATCATTTTTCTATGTCGGTAAAATACATCTATTTTAATAGTAAAAATTCCAGATCTACTATTGTCTAATAAAAACAATTGGTTGATCCGAATCTAGATACTGTACATAGCATTATTATTATATTATCTTCACACTTCTACCAATTTAATTAAATCTTCAATAATATTAATTTCTTTTCATGGATTAAGCATGGAAGTCAAACTGCAGAATTTCACATGATACCAGTAAGGGATTAGAATATTCAGTCTAGTGTATTTTTAATTTTGATGTGAATCTATATTTGTTTCTTTATTTTTTTAATATATGTTAAAATCTTCTTTCATATTTTTCTATTTGTTGTCCGTCTTATTTAGTAATAAATATCATTACTCATTTACGATGATCCAAAATCTTTTAATATGGGTTGATATAGTATTAAATGACTTTAGATGAAAATATCTGTTTATATATTATATCAAACATTATTCATGAGGTTAGAGTCTCTCGTTACAAGAAAATAATGGAATAAAAATCAATATTTAGAAATCAAAATAATTAGTTGCAATAGTAACTAGATTAGAGACCATTTTATAAATTAAAACAAAAATTGGTTTCTAAATTAGTTTCTATCAAATTTAGAAACTAAATAATTGATAATTAAAACTTTGGTTGCTAATTAGATACTAATTTAAAAATTATTTAACAATAATAGAAACTAATTTATAAATTAATTTTTGTTTTAGTTTCTAAAGTGACCTCTAATTTAGTTACAATTGCAACTAATTATTTTGGTCTCTAAAAATTGGTTTATATTTCATTATTTTCTTTCAGTGTATTATAATCTTCAAATATAAGTTAACGAAACTAAGTTTTTACATTTGGTTTATGACGCTACAAAAATATTGTGTTACCTAACATGAGATTGAATTTCACTAAAAACATATAGAATATGAGTATGATTTAAATAATAAAATATAAAAAAATTGAATTTAGATTGAGTTTGAGAAAAGGAGGAAAATGGTGTTTGTTCATCCACCACATGTTTGAAATTTTGAATAAAGTGGAAGAGACACTGAAGAAAATTGGCATGTGGTCCACCCAAACAATTTTTTTCTTGCCATAAATAATGTGTTCAGTTTTAACTTCCCTTGTTATTTTTTGTAAAATAAATTTAATAAAAAAATATCATTATTGAATTCATAAAAATTAATATGTAATAGTAAAATTTGAACTTATCGTTTTGTATTTATATAAAGCAATAGATTTGAAGCGCGAATATTATAGTCAACATAATAACTTTAATGGAACAATGATATCTTTTAAGAAATAATATACAAAATAGATAAACGTGAATAATATTTAAGTAAGTGACATTTTTTTGCAAAACTTTTCGTGCATTTTAAATATTTTTACTGAATAATTTTTATCAAATATATTTCTGAGCTAAAAGAGTGTCTTAGACTATATATATAAAACCTTAATATAAAAATATTCAATATATGTTTTCGAAAAATTACATCAGGGTAATGCTTACTCTCAGTATTCTTATTTTATTATTTTTAAAATTTAAATGTCATTTTTTTTTAATTTTATTGTTTGGTTGTGGTTACTGTTGTTTTTCTTTTCTATCCATGTATATGTTGCTTAAAAGTAATTGTATAAAACTTCATTAGCACCGTATATATATCCTAAAAATACACTAAGTATGATTTTCACTACTAAAATTTTATTAAATAAAAATTAATTATTAATATCTAAATTAGTATCTAATTAATTATTAAAATATTAATAATTTAACTTTTGAGTGTTAATCGGTAATTAGATATTAATTTGAAAATTATTTAATAATAAAAATTAATATAGATATTAATAATTTTTATAATATTTAATTTATTTAATATAATAATTAATTATTTTTTAAAATGAATTTTATTTAATATTTTTTCAATGTTTTGTGATATATAATTCGTATTTGATTTAAATTATATACGTAATTTTTCAGCTATATAAAAGATTATTAATAATTTTGTGTGTCATAAAAAAAATGATAGGTATTAACTATTTATTCTAAACACATATCTTTGACTTCTTAGTTTTTTTATTCACATTTGACAATTATATTATTTGGGCACGTGTTTAAACAAAGTGTTGAATTGAAGTTAAGTCATCTTTATTTTAAAATAATATATATTTTTATTCTTTGTAATGCGATATTTCTTAGTCCTTACATCTATATACGTCATGAACATAAAAAAATATATTACAATTTGACCATTGCATTTAATAACTGAAACCATATATTTTTTACTTTAATGATTATTATATAGC
The DNA here is from genome assembly GCF_051622355.1 of Phaseolus vulgaris. Lineage (NCBI taxonomy): Eukaryota > Viridiplantae > Streptophyta > Magnoliopsida > Fabales > Fabaceae > Phaseolus > Phaseolus vulgaris. The sequence continues at coordinate 2,991,202 of NC_143504.1, forward strand.
TAAAACTAGAAAGAAATCAGATAGAAACAACATATGATATTTAAGTAGACTTTTATTTTTTTCATAAAGTTATTTCTCTTTACATATTTAAGTAGTTTTTTAATTTTTCATGACATTATTTAGTTATTTTATCGTTACTGTAACAAATTTTCATTATGAGTGGTTTTCATTGTGTTTACTTTTATAATATTATGTCTATCCTCATATTTATTTGTAATTTTAAAAACACAACTTTCATTAGTATTGTTTCTTTAAAAACAAAAAAGTATATTTTAAAACACAAAAAATCATGAAATAAACCATTTTTTTTTTAAAAATAATTAATTACTATAATGAATAAATTATAGACTATTTTAGAGATTAAAAAGTTTTAGTTTATAAATTATTTTATATTATTATTAAATGATTTCTATATTAATATCTAATTAACAATAAGATTTTTCTACCAAATTTAGAATCTAAATAATTGATAATAAAAATTTTGTTGACTAATTAGATATCAATTTAAAAATCATTTAACAATAATAAAAATTAATTTTAAAATTAAAATTTATTAATCTTTAAAATATATCTAATTTAGTCACTATATTAATTAATTATTTTTTAATTTTAAAAATTTTTATTTTATGATTTTTGATTTTGTAGCAGTGATATTTTGATATTTTTTAAAATTATTCCTAACAGACAAAGAAACGTGTAAATAGAGAAAATAGTGGTTTCTGGCTAATCTTTTTGGAAAGCAAAAGACAAAAAGAAAAATAGAATCTTGAGTTGAGTGTCCCAAAACAAAAGTTTTTCAAACTCATCACGAATCTAGAGTCGGTGAATATATATTTTTAATCATGATTAGTAAATTAATCATCAAATTAAAAACAAGACATCGACATCGAGTTATTGGTTCAGGGTTAGTTAGATTAAGAGTTTACTATTGTTTATTCTCTAAACCTTTTTATATAACTTTTAGTATCTTGTAAAAAATGCTAAGTTTTCTTGTGAATCACACCAGATTACTTGTTATATTTATTTTAATAAATTATATTTTGAATCACTTATTAACTATTCCCTTTCAGTCTTTCTACTTCAGGTTGTTTTTGAAGAAACCAAGAAATACAATCAATTTCATTTATTTTAATAAAATCGTTGAACATGTTTCTATTTTATTATATTCTTTCTTTATCTAAAAAAATTGGAATAGTAAATTATTCATGTCATTTTATTATTAAGAGAAAAGAAAATAATAGGAGATGAGATGTAATATAGGCGAACACTTATAATCTCTAGAATGTAATATAGAAACATGCAAATAAGTTTTAATATTTTTGAAAATTAATAAATTTAATATTTAAAATTATACATTTTTATATTAAATGGAAAGAAAAATAAAAGACGAAGAAGAAGTTGCGGAGAGAAGTGGAAGAGAAAGAGAAACACATTCTTCCATCTTCTTCTCTCTGGAGCAGCTTCCATTGACCACGGAGAGTCTCTGTGATTGCTTCACCAAATCATAATGGTTTCTGAAAATACACTCGCTTCTCATGTGGTCGCAAGTGGACACGCCCCACTTGATTCTGGCCATGCCCGTCTCAAAGAACTCGGTTACAAACAAGAACTCAAGCGTGACCTTTCGTATGTCTCTCTTCTCTGTTCTCTCTTCTTTCCATTTCTTCACTGCATTTTTTTTTTTTTGTGAAATATTTGTTTGAACTGTGACAGGGTGATTTCGAATTTTGCGTTTTCGTTTTCTATTATTTCGGTGCTCACCGGAGTCACTACTCTTTACAACACTGGGTTGAACTACGGTGGCCCTGTTTCCTTCGTGTATGGCTGGTTCGTTGCCTCTGCTTTCACCATGATTGTTGCGCTTTCAATGGCTGAGATTTGCTCCTCCTTTCCCACTTCCGGTGGGCTTTACTATTGGAGCGCCAAGCTTGCTGGGCCCAGATGGGCTCCCTTTGCTTCATGGATCACTGGCTGGTACCATACCCAAATCCTTAACTTGTTTTTCAATTCCATAGTCCCAATTTAGTTTAGTTTTTAATTCTCAATGCAAAATAAATAGTTTCTCTCTGAACACAGGATATGATTATGCTAACATGAATGAATGAATCAATAATGAATGAATGATGCACCAGTATTATTAGTATCATTCATGTAGTACACACATCATTCTCTTTTGTTTTTTTAAATCTGCAATTTCTTCTCAAAATCACCCACACACGCACCTACCCTCAGACTTTTTTTTTTGGGTTGAATTTGTTCTTGTTATTGATATGAATGCTTCTGGATTGGCTTATGGTTGGTGTTCCGTGTTTGGCAGTATTCTCCCAGTCTTCAATATCCTATTAACTACGAGTTAATTTTAAGAGATATGGTTGCTGCATATCGAGGAGATTAATTTTTGAAGAAGTGAGGTGTTACATAAGTGAAAAATTCAAAACATAATTATTTATTATTTTCATGAATTATTTTAAAAATCTTTTCATTTAAAAAATATACTTATTTGACATACCCTCTTAATTATATTTTAAAATAGGAGTGAATACATATTTGATGCTCCAAATATAAAGTTTTTTATTACTAATTGGAGTCAAGTTGTTTGTTTAAAATTTTTGTTCCCCGACTAAGTTAATATGCCAAAAATTTCCTTTTCAGCCAAATTTGTACAGCCTGAACTTTTTGGGTCTAAAACTAGTCACTTTTTTAAGATGAAATTATATAGTTGTAAAAAAATAGATAAAATAAAGTTATAAAGCTGCAGAAAAAAAGATAAAATTTTATATTTATTTTGATTTAATATTTGAAAAGGTATTGGTTGATAAAATAGTATGACTTTTTGTTTCAGGGTAATTTTTTAACACTTATTTCCTTTTTTTTTTCTAACTTGTGAGGCTGTGGTTCTTTGTTGATATTATATTTATATTTAAAAGTTTGTTGCATGTGTTATGCATGATTGTTTGATGGTGTGAAAGTATCTTTTGTTGTAATTTATAAATGCCTGACTCTGAATTTGCACACAGAGAAGGTACCATCAGACATTTTATTTTTATGAGCAGTTTTTATTGACGCGTTGACTGTGTCAATATTGGTGGGACCGATTGAATTTCAATTTTCCCCTTTGGGATCTGAGAGATGAGCCTGTGTGCAATCTGATAAATCTTAGATCCCAAATTTTAACTTTTCTTTAATCATTTTTTTTCATATTTAGTTCTATGATAGATAATACCAAAGTGTTTGTGAAAGAAGTTGAACATCTTCCACAGTGAAGACCCAAAGATGAAGAAGATAACACCTGCACAAGATAAGAAACCCAGAAAATCCTAAACCTTAGATGAATTAAAAAGAATGAGAAAAAAAGAGAATAAAAAAGAGAGACAACAAAAAAAGCAAAATATCATCTAGAAATTTCATTCATCAGAAAAGTGAAAGTACAGCAGTAAAAGAACCCGTTAGATAAAGGAATAAGACCCAAAAACTAAGCAAAAGGAAGTAAATGGGCCAAAAAATTTATTCCAAACAGAAAAAAACAGGCAAGAATAGAGCCCAAACATAAAGTTTATCAATAGATGTGAACAAATTAAATTAATATTTCATAAATTAAATTTAACTTTGCACATTTTTTTAAAAATTATACAAATTAATTTGTTTGTGTGTGTATATATATACATATATATTAATTTTAACTTTTAGAAAAACTTTTTTTTTTTAGAATTCAGAACTTTTGTTAGCTTTCAGTATATTAATATTTTGTAATTTAACATTAAGAGAGACAGAAGAAGAATTGTCATTTGATCTTTCAGACCACTGAAGAGACTTTTGAGGTTTGTAACAGTAGCATTTTTGTATACATAGGAAATTAATTGTAATAGTATTCACCAGTGCTAGGTGGACAGAATACATGCCATTCTACTTACTAGAATTTGGTATTATATATAGTAAATCTATCATTAAAGCTAGTAACAAATTCTTTATCCATTCCAATCTCTGATTGTAGTAATATTTCTTTTTCCAATAGAGATTTTAGAGTTGTATTTGTATTTCAGTTTACCAGATGCATGCTCCGAAAATTTACTATATTTCAGGTTTAATCATAATGAACAAGAAGATGTAGCTTCTGTTAAATTCACTCCTAAAACAGACAGTTATTAATTAATGATAATGGCGCATAAATTTTCATTTACTTCTCAATTTTATGATGTAAAATGTTCAACCAGGTTTTCGATAATTTAAGACATAATTCACTACAGATGCCTAATTTTGTGCCTTAATATGCCTTATAGCTTGAAACTAAAGTGTATTGCTTAATCAACCTGTAAGGTCTTATTGCAAGATACTCTGCAATATGTTTCTCTGATGGTTGTTGGATGGTTTATCTGTTTTTACAGGTTCAATATTGTGGGCCAGGTATTCTTAAGAAGACACATTCTATAATTTAAACATCCTTCAATTTCACTGCAAGGTCTAAACTTGTCTGGGATGTAGATTTCTGTTAACTCATTTCAAGCTTCAACTTTTGGTTTCTTTTCGTTTTCAGTGGGCAGTGACAACAAGTGTAGATTTTTCACTTGCACAGCTGATTCAGGTTATTATTCTGCTTAGTACTGGTGGGAAAAATGGCGGTGGATATCAGGCATCTAAATATGTAGTTATTGCTATCCATGGGGGAATCTTGTTCCTACACGGTATAATAAACAGCCTTCCTATCTCATTGTTGTCATTCTTAGGACAACTGGCAGCTATTTGGAATGTGCTAGGTATGAAGAAAATTCCTGTTTGATTTTTTATTTTCTGCATTCCGTTCTCACTGGCAACCCTTTCTGAATCTGCAATTGGAATTGCAAACTTTTAGGTGTTTTTGTACTTATGATTGTGATTCCATCCGTTGCAACGGAAAGAGCAAGTGCCAAGTTTGTTTTCACTCATTTCAATACTGAAAATGGGGAGGGAATCAGCAGCAAACCTTACATATTTCTTTTGGGACTTCTAATGAGTCAGTATACGTTGACTGGGTTTGATGCATCAGCTCATATGGTGAATTTTTTCTACTCATTTTCTTCCTTTTGGTAAAAACCATGCTGAGCTGCATTAACTAAAGACAGTGCTTGACAACTTATGTTATAGAACTTATGTACTCTCACTTTATAATATGGTTTTTAAAGGATGAGTTGGGCTGAAAACATGCACTCTCACTTGTATTTGCAGACAGAGGAAACCAAGGATGCTGATAGAAATGGACCGAAAGGAATTATCAGTGCTGTTGGGATTTCCATTGTTGTTGGATGGTTTTACATACTAGGCATTACCTTTGCAGTCACCGACATCCTTAGCCTTTTGAGTGAAGATAATGATGCTGGTGGGTATGCCATTGCTGAAGTATTTTATCAAGCATTCAAGAAAAGATATGGCAATGGAAGTGGGGGTATTATCTGCTTAGTAATTGTTGGTGTTGCCATATTTTTCTGTGGTATGAGTTCAGTTACCAGCAATTCAAGGTAAATGTGCAAAAACCTTAGTTTGCTTTCAGTGATAGGGATTGAATATCTCTAGTTACAACACTTACATGTGAATATAATATGATATGCTTAAACATTTTCCAGAATGGCTTATGCTTTCTCTAGAGATGGGGCCATGCCATTGTCATCGTTGTGGCACCAGGTTAACAAGCAGGAGGTCCCCATCTATGCAGTTTGGCTTTCTGTTTCAATATCATTTTGCATGGCATTAACGGTATGATAAGCTTTCATTTGTAATAATAAGGTGCAAATTTTGGTTTCTCTGATTTGTTGAAAGTGGAATAATATGAAATGTAAATTTATTGCAGTCTCTTGGAAGCTTAGTGGCTTTTCAGGCCATGGTGTCCATAGCAACCATAGGTCTGTATATTGCCTATGCCTTTCCCATATTCTTTAGGGTGACTTTGGCACAAAAGCATTTCGTTCCTGGGCCTTTCAACTTGGGCCGTTACGGAGTCATCGTGGGCTGGGTCTCTGTTCTTTGGGTGCTCACCATTTCCATACTCTTCTCATTGCCTGTTTCCTACCCAATAACAGTAGAGACGCTTAACTACACCCCTGTTGCTGTTGGATGTTTGCTTATTCTTATAGTTTCTTACTGGTTTATCAGTGGTCGTCGTTGGTTTAAAGGCCCAATTACTAACATATAAAATTTGAAGTTGTGTACATATTTTTGTGTATCAAACTCATTTCCAATATGATTCTTTTTAGAATCCTTGTTTCATATTTATTTTTCTTTATGTTTTAGTCTCTATAATATTATTATCGGTTCATGTAAATTGAAGATTTTAAACAACATCTCCAAAAATGGGTTGGTTTATTGAACTGAGTCAATCCATTGGAAATTAATTTCTAATTTTATTTTATTGTATTTTGTCCTATGACTGTGTCCGTTCTTTATTGTATTTATATCGGAAGAGAATTTTAAATGTTTAGTAACCCAAATTTAGATAAGTTTGTTGATAAACATTTTAGGAAGAAAAAAGAAACTTCTGTAAATTCAACTTATCTTATGCACTAATTAATAAATGTTTTATATATGTATTAAATAAGAATAACACAGACCTGCAAGAAAACTCTAAATCACAAATTAACATATTTAATATAAAACTCATAAAAATATAAAAAGTAGATAAATAATATCATATTTTATTTATCTATTTTATTGTAATATCATATTTTTTTTCAGAAATAATTGTTGAATGATTTTTTTCTAACGTTAGAGTGTTAAAAGAAATTTATTTTTTTATTTCATTCCATCCATAAATCTCTATTGGTTGAGACTAAAAACCTCAGAGTGATATAAATATACATAAATTTTGTCTTTTATACCGTTTTAATATATTTTTTTTCATGCATTTTTGTCTCTTTGTCATATTAATTTTTTTTCTTATTTAATATTGAAAGAATGGTAGTTCACACTAGAATACTCCTGCGAGGGAATGGGTAGATTGATTCGTTATATATATAGATTAAAAACATAAATGTTTTTAATGTATTTCTTGAGTTGAAACTAAATCTCAAATAAATTTGTTTTTAACAGTCTTTTTTTCATGCATAAATTTTTCATTATAAAATCACCAAATTATGAAGTAGAATTAAACACAAGTTTAAATAAAATATATTTGAAATATAATTAAGTGATAACAATATGTGACAGTGATTTATAATTAAGTGATTACGACAGTGATTTATAAACCTCTTGTATAAAGTAAGTCAACTGCATTTTGAAAGCGGAATATACAGTTGAACAGCAGCTTCCAATTAAATTCATTCAACAACTATTCTTCTCAATCTACCATTCATTCACAAAATAATCAAAATATAAAATCCACACTAATTAATCTTCCTTAACATTTATATATCATGCATAAAACTTACTTCTGACTTCCTACAATTATAATATTTTCTTGTATTAAAATATTACGTAACATCCTTCACTTTTTCATATTAATAATACATCTAATAAATAACGGTTGTTGGCCATCCTGCTAAAGTTAAAGTTACGTCTTCTTTAATTGCACTTTCCTTCGTCTCTGTAATTTTCATCGTTCTTTTCTGATTCGATACTTATACGTGATTTTAAATTTCATATTAAATATTAAATAAATTTAGTTAACACGATATAGTTTTAAAAGAAATAAATATATTAACAAATAGACTACTTTCTAGTTGATGTGGTCCACTTCCCTCACGTCGAATTTAACATGTTTGTGAGACTATATATTATAAACAATGTCTAATAATAGATAACAGATAGACTGATTAATTCAATAAACGCTTAACTTTAATATTATATTAAAAATTAAACTTTAAATTAAACTTAAATTCGTATAAAATTTTTTTACATCTATTTATATCTTATAAAATCTCATTGTGATTTCCAATAATAATTTGTAGTGATAACAAAAATATTGTTGTGAATAAGAAGAGAAATACAAAATTAAACGTGGGCATATTTAAAGAAAGGAAGTTATATATATAGCAGTACTCTTCTGCATTGTTGTGGTTGGTGATTCGTCATAATGGGCAGAGGCAACAGAACAGTCCCATCTCACTCCGATGCGGTTGCCGAAGGATACGTTCCGCTTGATTCTGGCCATGCTCGTCTTCAAGAACTCGGTTACAAGCAAGAACTCAAGCGTGATCTATCGTATATTTCTCTTCTCTACTCTCTCTTCTTTCCATTTTTTCACTGCATTTCTTTTTAATTTCTTTGAACTATGACAGGGTGATTTCGAATTTCGCGTTTTCGTTTTCTATTATTTCGGTGCTCGCCGGAGTGACCACTCTTTACAACACTGGGTTGAACTATGGCGGCCCTGTTTCCTTCGTGTATGGTTGGTTGGTTGCCTCTGCTTTCACGATGACTGTGGCGCTTTCTATGGCTGAGATTTGCTCATCCTTTCCCACTTCCGGTGGGCTTTACTATTGGAGCGCCAAGCTTTCTGGGCCCACCTGGGCTCCCTTTGCTTCTTGGATTACTGGCTGGTACCTACCCAACTACTCCTTTTAACTTCATTTTCCCAATTACTTGCTGGTCAATTCGTTAATAGCGAGTTGAACGTGTCTTGCGTGACAAGTTTTTTTTTTTTTTTTTATGTAGAGCGTGAGAGTGCAATTTTGGGAAAATTTAACAAAGTGGTGTATTTTTTATCCTATATTAATCAAATAGGTGTATATTTAAAAAAATATTATATAAACATAACTAACACATCTTTTTAACATTTTTTTTACTATATAAGTTAAAATTATGGTATTTATTTATTTATTTTAATATAAAAATTCATTCCCTATTCATTCTTATCATTAAATATACACATTTTTTCTTTCACCTCACTTCTATATCACTTTTCTCTCTTCCTTTAACTTTTACATCATATCACTAAATATACACATTTTTTCTTTCACCTCACTTTTACACCATTTTTCTCCCTTTCTTTCAATGGTACATCCTAAAAATAATGTCCAACATTCATTCAAATACTCAATTTAGATGACATAATCAATACTAAAGTCGTGAATCTCCTACACGACTTCAGTTTCAATCTCGTACGTTGAAGTCATGTTTTTTGCAAAATTTCACCTTTAAACAACAAAAATTAACAAAATCATTAACTTCAATTATATTAAACAAAATCGTGTTTATGCCACAAGACTTTGCAATCAACATATAAGTCGTTGTGGCCAAACACAACTTTACTTGGGGGAGGGTGATGTTGTGTTTATATAACATAATTTCTTTACAAGGAAGTCATATCATGCAGACAAAACTTGTGCATGGGCATAATTTTTTAAAAGTATGTCCATTTCAGAAATGGATAAAAAAATGCACAATTTTTTTGTAAATTTTCTACAAATTTGTAGTTTGAATGGGGATATTGTGTTGGACTAAATTGGATTTAAGGTTTTTGAGTCGAGTTAGGTCCGCCTTATGTCAGGTTGAGTTGGATCCACCTCAAGTCGAGTTTACTTTTGTCCACCTTAGGTTAAGTCGATTCGGCCTACATTGGATTGAGTCAATTTAGGTCAATGTCAAACCAAGTCGAGTCAAACACACTTCGAATCGAGTCAAGTAAGACCTACAACGAGCTAACTAATGTCGAACCCACATCAAGTCAAGTATAGTCGAACCCACGCTAGGTTGAATCAAGTTAAACTTGTGTTAGACCATGTTAATTTAAGCTGATATAAGGTTGACCAAGGTCAAACCCACATCAAACAATGTTGGATCGATCTAGTTTGACAAGTTTAATTGATTCTTGAATTTTAAATTAAGTTACAAATAATAATAAAATTAGTGAATAAACAATAGATTCATATAACAAGTATTAGTGTATTTTGTTTTTAGTATAATAAGAAAAAAATTACAATCTTAATAAAAAGCTTTAATTTTGTTAATTTTATTTGAATTCCGTTATATTAGTATAATCGAAAACATATTTTGTTTTTAATAATTATTATGCGTGTTTATTAAAGGAATAACGTTAATATAAAAAAAACTTTAAAAGAATGATAATGCAATTTAAAATATTGTAAGCACTCATGTCAATTCTAAAAAATATTTTAAAATCAATTTAATATTTATAATGGGTGAAATCAACTTTAACCATAAACCTAACTTATATTTTATGTGGAGATTTTAGAAATTGAGTTCTTCTCAACTTACTTATTTTATAGATTAATAAAAAGAAACTTATTTTCTGGCCTCACTCTCTCTCCAAAACCACATATAAAGCTAAGCTATGGACTAATCAAAATCGTCGAGCAATCGGTTGATTATTTTGAATCGTGTGCTTTTCCTTACACACCCACCCGGATCATTTGGATCACGTGTGACGTGTCTCTCGTGAATTTCCGCACCCTCTGTATTTGTGTCTTCTGCCACTATTCTTGTTACACATAAAGACTAAATTTTTTTAACTTTGAGCAAATTAATGTTTTGTAATTTAATGGTGAGGTTTCTGAGGTTTGTAGCAGGGAAATAGGTCGATAGAAGTTATATTTATAGCATAAGAAGCACAAGAAGAAGAAGAATTTGATCTTTCAGAACAGAGAAGATACTTTTGAAGTTTGTAGGATACTAATATTCACCAATATATCAGTGCAACAAACATGTCATTCCACCAAATACTGCTATTATTGATAGTTAAGTCTATCATAAAAAGTTAGTCAAAAAGTTCTTAATTTGTCTCAATCTCTTTGTTTCTCAGGATTTTCCACTAGTGATTTTCCTGTTACATTTATATTTTAGTATGATTGGTCAATCAAAAACCACAGCAATAAGGAACATGCACTGAACTTTTGAATAGAAATTTAGACTATATTTCATAGATAAACCATAATCAACAAAAAAATGGAAATTATTTTAAATCCAGTCCCAAAATTGGCGGTTATAACTTATAATTAATGATACAATGCATACTTTGTTCGTTTTTTTATTTACTTCTCTAACTTACGATGTAAAATTTAGTGCTCTTAATCTGATAAAATTGACCACAATTGCCTAATTTGTTAGCTCTCCTTAACGCCATATAGCTTGAAATTAAAGTTTATTGCTTAATCAGTTTATGAAGTATAATAATAGGAGACTCTGCCATATTTGCTTTACCACAGTGTTTCTCTGATGCGTGTTGGATGGTTTATCTGTTTTTGCAGGTTCAATATTGTTGGCCAGGTATTCTTAAGAAGACACAAATTTCACATCCTTCACTTTTCACTACAAGGACTTGTGTGGGATGTAGATTTCCATTAATCCATTTGAAGCTCCAACTTTGGTTTCTTTTTCATTTGCAGTGGGCAGTGACAACAAGTGTAGATTTTTCACTTGCACAACTGATTAAAGTTATTATTCTCCTTAGTACTGGTGGGAAAAATGGTGGTGGATATGAGGCTTCTAAATACGTAGTTATTGCTTTGCATGGGCTGATTTTGCTCCTACACGGTATCATAAACAACCTTCCTATCTCATTGTTATCATTCTTGGGACGGCTGGCAGCTATTTGGAATGTTCTAGGTATGAAGAAATTTCCTGTATGATTGCTTTCTGCATTCAGTTCTCCATGGCAACCTTTTTGAATTTTTAATTGAAATTGAAAATTTTAGGTGTTTTTGTGCTTATGATTGGTATTCCATCTGTTGCAACGGAAAGGGCTAGTGCCAACTTTGTTTTTACTCATTTCAATACTGAAAATGAGGATGGAATCAGCAGCAAGCCCTACATATTTCTCTTGGGACTTCTAATGAGTCAGTATACCCTAACTGGATATGATGCATCAGCTTATATGGTACATCTTTTCCACTCTTTATAAAGTTCCTTGTCTGGTAAATCATATTTTTAATGAGACAAAATTGCTTAAAAAAGATATGATATATTATCAGAAGATAATGTTTCACATGTATGCATCCTGCTCACATCTACTCAACAAGTACTAAACTAAACTATAGTTATCAACTTATCAGAAACAATTCCTTCCCATGATCATATATTTGCAGATGAATTAAGACTCTTAAGGTTTTAGCATATTATCAGACAAGTAATTGATCTGCATTGTAAGATATAAGTACAAGGAAAATGAAACCGCAGTTACTGCACAGTGTGTTGGGGTTACATTTTTTGCAAATAACTGCTGTAAGAAAAAATTATACTGGGATTTCCGCTAACTTAATTTCATAATTAAAGCTAAAAAATTCTACCACAAATCACTTCTTCAAAATCGATTTTAATAAAAAATAATTTTGTAAACACCATCTCACCAAGACTCATTGATTACTGTAACTTCTGTATGCAGACAGAGGAAACCAGGGATGCTGACTTAAATGGACCAAAAGGAATTGTGAGTGCTGTTGGGATATCCATTATAGTTGGGTGGTGTTACATACTAGGCATTACCTTTGCAGTCACCGACATTCATTACCTTCTGAGTGAAGATAATGACGCTGGTGGGTATGCTATTGCTGAAGTGTTTTATCTAGCATTCAAGAGAAGATATGGCCATGGAACTGGGGGCATTGTTTGCTTAGTAATTGTGGCTGTTGCCATATTTTTCTGTGGTATGAGTTCCGTTACAAGCAATTCAAGGTAAGACGTGCGAGACTTAATTTCTCTTCTTAGTGATGAATATAACATGATGCTTAAAACTTGTTCAGGATGGTTTATGCTTTCTCTAGAGATGGGGCTCTGCCATTGTCATCATTGTGGCACAAAGTTAACGAGCAGGAGGTTCCCATCTATGCAGTTTGGCTTTCCGTTTCAATATCATTTTGCATGGCCTTAACGGTATGTGATATATTATAAGCTTTCATTTATAATAAGCTGAAAGTTTAGGTTTTTCTGATTTGTTGAAAAGTGGAATAATATGTTTGACCATATGAGTGAAATGTAAATGTTTGCAGTCTCTTGGAAGCATAGTGGCATTTGAGGCCATGGTATCCATTGCAACGATTGGCCTCTATATTGCTTATGCCCTACCTATATTCTTTAGGGTGACCTTGGCACGGAAGGATTTTGTCCCTGGCCCTTTTAACTTAGGCCGTTACGGAGTCATTGTTGGCTGGGTGGCTGTTCTTTGGGTGCTGACCATTTCCATACTCTTCTCATTACCTGTTTCTTACCCAATAACCATGGAGACACTTAACTACACCCCTGTGGCTGTTGGATGTTTGCTTATTCTTGTTGTTTCTTTCTGGTTAATCAGTGGTCACCGTTGGTTTAAAGGCCCTGTAACCAATATATAAAAACTGAACTTAGTTATATATATTGAACTCGTTTGGATTATGATTATTATTTTAATCCTGGTTTGGAATTCATCTAAACTTTACTATTGTGGGAATTCAGTTGGGGATAATTGTTCTTGCAATTTATCCAAGAGCTTCTATCAAGTCAGTATTTTCTTCAAATCTAGCTGTCTCCGTTGTAAGTCCGAGAGATGAGTCAATACAAATATATTCCGACGTTCAAGTTAAAAAATATATATCTAATTTATTAAGTTTAAAGATTAAACAACTATTACCTTTTAACATGATAGTTTTTTTTTTATTTATATTTTTCTATCAGGCCTTACATAATTAAAAGGGTTAATATAGATCTAATGACATTTTAATCATATTTTGTATCTCTTAAAAAAAATTTATGTTGAGAGATCGTAGGAATTCGACCACTCGATCTTTGGTATAATCTCACCTCCTAGTCTCTGGTATAGTGAAGTGAGTCCATCATACTAAACCAATTAACCAGTGTGATTTTGAGAGGTAGAGTCGGAAGTCGAATTAATTTAAATTTTCAATAAGTAATTATCTTCCCTTACTTCGTGTTCTTTTCATTTTTCTTCACCCTTACTCAGACATAGTCTATTTGGAAGAAAGATTAAAATGTTGAGTAACTCAATTTTCAAATCCGTATTTCCATGGATTATAAAGTAAGTTTAATAAAATAATGTTTTCATTTTAATTTTTAAAACATAAACATCGATCGTATTTGTGAGTTTTATGATTTGTAACAATTAAAATTAACTTTTACATCTTTATATATATCTATATATATATATATATATATGAGAAATTTTATATATTTTTTAAATACTGACGTATCATTAAGTTTTTTTAAGAGTTAAATATACAAATCATATGTATGCTTTAAGAGAAAATTTTTTGTTCAAGTGAAATTGTCCTAGTGCATAGATCATATTATTTCAATATTTAATATAATTATACACTTATGATTATGATTTGAGTTTAAAACTAACTTTTGATTTGGAATAATCTCACTAGATAACAAACACACTAAAAAAAAAAAATAGATTGACTGATGAATTTTTATCCACATATCTAAATTGAAAGATAAATTTAATATTATTTACGGATATTATCTATAAATATGAGTATGTTGATAAATTCAGTATTATTCATGAATGTGAATCTGTAGGTAAATTCAATTTTATCTACAAATTATTACTCATAAATATCTATCCGTATATAAATTTTACATTATCCAAATATTTTACCCACAAATTTATATATATAAAAAATTAATATTACTATCAATTATTAATATAAATATTTTTATTAATATAAAAAAAACAAAAATTTAATTAGATCACAAGAAGATTTAGCTGAAACTATAAGATTTAGCTCAAATAAGAGGAAAAACGAATGTTTAGTGACATTCTTTCTATACCATTCGCGTATAATCTAGTGAGAAGGCCATTAAGTGTTGCATCGCAATTTAAAATTCTTCTTTGACTCTGTTAATTGCACCACTCATAAGAGTTCCCTTCTAACATAAAATTTCACTTCACAATCACATAAATTTTGTCTGTCAAAGAGAAATATATATAATATTTTTAATAATTATATAGCCTATGTCTGCATATGTATACATATTGAAAGCAAATGGAATAATGTTGGTGTTGTTCATACCAAATTACCATTAAGAGGAACCCCTTCCTTCTAGAACTTTTCTTAGCATCTCAGTGCATTGATCAACAGCAGCAGGATCGGTTTCATATTTATACAAATTAAAACAGTCAGAGTCTTCCAGAAACGTTTTTACGAAATCCCAAGAAGCTGTGAATTCCATTCCCACGCTGTTCACTCGAATCTCATCTTCATTATGCTTCACATTCAACAAAACCTTTGGTGCTGGGGGACCTGGTTCAAATGATCTTTTCATGTTCTAAAGTAACGAATTAATTACAAACCAAACGTTGGTATGCTATCTACACCGCAAAACAATCATTCAATAATTATCTAAAATCTTGATATTTAATTAGATACCTTTAAAAATTATCTATCAATAATAAAAATTAATTTAAATATTAATAATTTTTTAATTTTTATAAAAATATTTAATTTTGTTAATATAGTAACTAATTATTTTATTATCTAAAATTGATATTTATTTAATAATTTTTTTGATAAAAAAAAAGAGAGAAATTATAATAATTATTACCTTTTGTTTCAAAGGTGGATCCTTCGGACGAGGAAGAGTTGGCTTTGTGGCCTGAGGATAATGATGTTCTTACTTTAGGCAAATTAGAATTGCGAGAGTTCTCTTCACATTTCAACCGCAATCTGTATTTCTGTTTAAGAAGAATGTTTGTGAAGAAACAAGCTAAAACAATGAAGAATACGAGAAACACATGCATGGTGACTATCGCCAATAAATGCAGCTATCTACAGTTATGGAAAAAGAGATGAAAGTTATGAGACATCATGATAGCTTGCATTGATATTCCCTTTAAACTATTAATACTAATGGTAAGTGTCATTTACTAAACAAAACATACATAAAACTTACATAGTATAGATTCTCATAGGAAAGCAGAAAATTGCAATTCTATTTATAGCAGGTTAAGTAAATTCCAAATAACTCAACAGTAACTTAAAGCAAACCCTAATAACTTTAAAGCATATATATATTGATGCGTATTTGGAATAACTTGCTATGAAGAATTTTAAACGTTAATCTGTGCAACATAAATGATGAGAAACTATTGCATGTCTAAGTTGAAGTGGCAGAAAATAACCTGCAGATGACTTGCAACCTGGCGAACAGTGAGGTAAGTCTCACCAACATTCATCCGAAGTAATATCTGTTTTGGACGAGCAACTGAACACAAAAAAGGAAGTGAAACACATGCATTGAAATTAATAATCACTCATAATCTTATCATGAATGAAGCTTGAATCCATTACTGATAGAGAATCAAGAAAAGAAAAGAAAAGGAATGAATTAAACAGAAAAGAAACAGTACTGTTCTCTCCTAATTCCTGCACTGCTTCAGTAAACTTCTGATGCAACTCAGGAGTCCAAACACTGAAACGGTTTTTGGACTGAAACATTCTGAAATATTGATTGGGGTTGTTAAAGTTCATCTTGGTTGATCCCAATGAATCTGGCTTTTCGTGCACAACATATCTCTTTTCTTTTCGCTTGCCCACATAGTCATCATGGGTTGGCATTGTGTAGTCACAAAGGGTTCTCTTTCCTTTTTGCTGCCTCCATATTTGGTACTATGAAAAAAGTGTGAAATAATGCTAATTACACACATGGAAATAAAGTGACAATAAGTAGGGATTTTTAACATTTTTTTATTATATCTTTCACTAACTCTCTTTATTTTTCTATAACAAAAGTTCTTCAATTTTCCCTTTTATTTTTTTATTTATTTCCATTTATCTTGTCTGTTTCTATCCACTTAATTTCTTTTCTCTTTATCCCAAGGAATTTAGGATGCATATATGACATGCAGTGCTATTGAGATCTCCCTGTACCTGTTTCATCTGGGTATTCTGTAATCCCTTTGCATGGAGCACCATGCTCTGAGAGCCTGCATTTTGAGTGTTTTTGGCTGAATATGCTCTTGAGTGATACACATGTTGCCATAGATATTTAAGATCATTGGGACTGATAGGCTCCTGAAGGAAATAACACAATCCTGTAGCTAAAGCTTTCCTATTTACTTCATCAAATACTCCAGAGTTGATGACTGTACATGATACAAAACCATGCATTGGTACATTAATCACATGAGATCAGCAAAATCTTGGAGAAAATTAAGTGAACTGCAAGATCTGAACTGGAACTTACAGATCACAGGAATGTCCTTTTCAAGTATTGCATCGAGAAAAGAAAGGATGTCCATGTCAGGCATATCAGCTTTAGCCATTATCAGTTTGAACATGCCTTCTTGACGGCAAATCATGGATGCAGCAGCGGATGCATTATTTGTAGCAGTAACTGAAAAACCAAACATTTATGAGAGCTATTTGTTCTGCAGATCAAGCAAAATAAATAACATCTTATAAACTCTTGTACACTTGAAGAGTCACAGTATATCAAGATAAAATTATGAAGTCATGCAGAAGAACCAGTTGGAGAATGAATGCATGTTGTTTAGCATTAAAATGGATAAATAGATATAGAAAGTGAAAATATCTTGAAGCTATGAGCAAAAAAAAAACCATTCTCAGAATTCAAGCAAAGATTGCATATCAGATCTAGTAAGAACTGGTAAATCGTGAAGGGTTTTGACGAATTTCACAGGGGAGGGCACAGATGAAAGTCTGCATTTTTTTTATCCAGTGACAATTGGCATACACACACATTAATGAGTCCAAACACGAGATTTCGTGCAGGACAAAAACACAAAAAGGGTATATAGCAAAGAATTTGGAGCACAGAAACAGGGAAATGAAAGTCGCAAAGAGAATTGAGAGAAAATTCAAAGTATACCTTTGAAAGAATATAGCTGAAGAATTGTTGAAAAGTATGAACGCGAAAATTTGTCATCATGTACTAGCAGAATGGTAAAACCTCTTGCAAAGCTAGGAACGTAATTTATCAGTGGAAATGACTCATCTATCATTTTCACAGTGAGTTAGAAGGCAGAAGAACTGAACAACGAATGAAGCAATTGAAGGATTAAAGCAGAGGAAGAACTTTGAAGTGTCTGTGGATTCTACAGAACTTATATAGAATGGGAGGACAAGTGTCAAACAAGGTATAATAAATGTGACCATATATAAAAGGTATTTTTTTTATTACCAACCTTTTGTTCCTTTTGTGGAAGCAATATAATTATTTTAGTTTAATTCAATTTTAAATCTCTTATAAACATGTAAGTATTTTTAATTAAATTTTTATTAAAAAAACAGTTTAATTAAATTTTATTTTTTTCATAAATTTAAATATTTTTAATTGAATTATTGTTAAAAATATTATTTTGTCTAAAAAATTTATATTTTTATTGAGTCATTGGAATAATGTAATTGTTTGAACTGTGGTATCAAACATAACATCATGAATTTAGATAATAAAAAATGAAAATTTAAAATTCTAGTTTATTTTTATAATAAATGACATCATTTTATTTTATAAATTAAATATTAAAATAAATTAAATTAATCATATAAAGATATGAAGTAACGTAATCTATTTCGAATATAATTAGGATTCTTAATTTTTTTATGTGAAATTGCATAATAATATTTAATATGAAAAAAATTATTTTTGTATTGTTTGAGTTTTTGGTGCTTCAATGTTACGTGACTCTACTTGACAGAACTTAATTAATAAATATAAAGATTTTTTACTATCACCTAAACTATAGCAAAATCAAATAACACGTGTTAAGTTGAAAAATATACAAAATTTATATATTTAAATTTTTAGTAAAATTTTAATTAAAAATATCTAAATTTACAATGAATTGAAATTTAATAAAAAAAAATACTGAGTTTAATACTGGTCGAATTAAAGATTCGGCATTAATAATTGTATCACACTGTATGATAATTTTGTAGTTATTTTAAAAGACTAGCAATTTTTTCTGTAACAGAAAATTAACAGCTTTATCATTCATAGTAAATTAGAATTAAAAAATAAAAATATTTATAATATAGATGCATTTTTAGTACAAAGTAAAATTAGAAATAGGTTTGAGAAAGTTCACTCAAAGACGTTAATTACTTGTAAAAGGTAATTATTCATAGACGTTACCTTAAAAAAACGCGTAGTTCAAATTCTACATATAATAGTAAACTTCTATTACAAGTAGTGTGACACTGAATAAATTTAAGAGTGCATTAATTTTAGGAATCATTTTCACATTTCCAAAAACAAATCTGCTTTTTTTTTTCTAGCTGTAGTAGTGAATTAATTAATACTTCTATTTAATAATTCTATTTAATAACAGCTATTTCCCTATTTACGTTGTGGAAAAATTAATGTCTTTGAAAAAGTATTGTTGAATTATTAATAACCCATTTAAACTTTATTAAGAAATTTGGTTTTATGTGAAAAAAAGTCAAGAATTTCAATATCTTTAGAATTCTTTGCGCGGATTTTATGAGATAAAGTGAAACATTCCACTCTGTTTCATTGTTAGAAGATTCTGTAAAAAAAAAGATATGTTTGAAGATAATAAAGGAGATATTAAAAAAAATATATTTTTTGAAAACTAAATAACCATTTCACAGTTTGCTTTTTGAGGATAATATGATAATTAAAAATATTTTTTTTATAATTGTAAAAAAGAAAAAGAAAATGGTAGATATTTGACTAACGTAAACATCTGTTAAAGATATAAAGATATCTAAAAATGCGTACTTCATTGTAGTATTCTTTGGCAGTTTTTTATGTGGACCTGAATTTTAAACATTTAACAATATTAACTATTTTTACAAAATGATAAATTTAAAAAATCTGCATAAAATTTTCACAAGAAAAAAAAACAGTAAACTGAAGTCATATTAATGCCTGAATAATGATTCGTGTAATAGCCATAAAATAATGGTGGGTTTAAAATAACTCTATACTCTGCCACACTGTTTATATGGATGGATTAGAGGTCGGTTTTAAATTTTAAATATTATATAAATTTAAATATTCTAATTTTAATTCTATTAAAATATTTTTTTTATTAAATATTTTAAATACCTCTTTATTTTTAAATAATTATTTTGTGCGATGGGATTGAAGAGAGGAAATAAAAATTAATTACTAAAAAAATGAAAATTAATTGATAAAGTGGGGACGAATAAAATAAAAGAAACTGTTATATTATATTATTTTATTGATAATAAAAATAAAACCTGAAATATTTAAATAAATAAATAAATAAATAAAAATAAAACTTTTTATAAAAATATAATTAAAAATACTCAAATTTATACATAATTTAAAATTCAATCAAATTTTAATTCTCATTAAAAAAAAGATAGATATCTATTTAGTTATCAAAAACATAACCTCCTCTCCTTATTTATTTATTTAATATATATATATAGGTTATTTGACAAGAAACAACAAAAATATAATATCTTGTGAGACATAGTAAGGTTAGGATCAAAATTAACTAATCATATTATTGATTTGAGTTAGTAGTTAATTCAAAATTAAGAATTTTTTTTTTCTCCTCTTCTTTAGAGATTTTTTTATAAAAGGGAGATGATGTTGGTCCATGGTTTAATATTTAGAAATTATTAGTACATGAACAAAATTTCTTCAAAGGAAAAGGAAATAATTATTATTAGAGATTAATTGAGATAAAACAGAGTTAATCTTAATCTCTTTAAATAGATATTGTCTAAATGTGGAATAATGTGTTAAAAGATTTTTTATGTTGGTGTATGAAAAATAAATTACATATTCATATAAATGATTGTTAAAAAATAATATCTTGAATTAAAGTATATCAACAAATTGTTGTTACATTGTTGTTGTTATTGTATTTATAGCAGTATGTTTTAATATTTTATGCACTACAAGAAAAATCATAAAATAGAAACTGATTTTATAAATAAAAAATTATTAGTTGCTATAGTAATAAAATTGGAGATTTATTGGTTTCTAAATTAATTTGTATTATTGTTAAATGGTTTTTAAATTGGTATCTAATTAGCTATCAATGTTTTTTCTACCAATTTTAGAATATAAATAATTGGCAATTAAAACTTTGATAGCTAATTAAATACCAATTTAAAAATTATTTAGAAACTAATTTAAAAATCATTTGTTTTAGTTTTTAAAATTGTCTATAATTTAATCATTATAACAATTAATACTTTGTTATATTTTAAAATTGGTTTCTATTTCATGATTTTCTTGTAGTAGTGTAGTATTAAGTATTGAAAGTAAACATTGCATGGTTTGTTCTTTAAAATATGTTTTTTTAACTATCATCACTCAATCAGTAACTTATTGTCTAAGTGACAAATTGTGATTACATGTCTTATATACTATCATTCAATTAATAACACAAATATATTAAAGTAACAAGGTGTATAACTCAAATGAGTGAAAAATGTTGAAATATTTATCCTTCACTTCACTTGGACTAGACACCAGCAATAATATGAAAGTTAATTTTGGTGTTATGAGTTTTTGAAACATGTTCACGCTCAAATAAATATACGATTGCTCAAGTATTATTTGTAGGTGACACAACAAATACATCGTTTAAGCATTATAAATATAATTAGGTAACAAATGATTAATTGTGGTGTGAATGTTAAAGTAACGGAGATAAAAACACAATTTTGCTCATATTTAATACTTGTTTTTAAAAGTTTGTTTAATGATTTTTTTTGTGCAAAAGAAAAAAATGAACTTTATATTTCTTTTAATTTTAATATCAAATAATTTCATTTAAAGAATATAGTTAAATATTATATATATATTAATTTAGATTTTTTTAAAGTTCCAATAACTTATTTTATATAAATATTAAAAAAGTACAAACATGGCTCAATTCATTATTGTATTTATTTGTGCTTTTTACCATTAACGGTGAAACCAAAAAAAGTTTTTAAAGATAATCAACTTAAAACATAATAATTTTAAAACGATAAATTAAATTGGATTTTCATAATTAACAAACAAATAAAGTAAAACAAAATACAACATCCAATATAATAGCAAGAGTTCTTTCAAAATAAATAACAAAAATAGCATAAACTATCTTATGAAAAACAAAACTTAATAAACATAGTATAACTAATAAAAATAATTTATCTTTGAATGAAGAAAAGAAGGGTCACATAATACCTCTGCGAATATGACAGCGACAACACTTCAAGAGTCAAATTCATTCAATCTTTCTCCTGAAGAGAAAGGTCTTATTAGTTTGATTTACCAAAAACCAATCATCATTAGTCATTCCAAGAGGAAATGATGAAGTCATCGTCCTTTTGTAGGATGAGGAAGGCCAACAACATTCTTTATTAATTGGAAGAATATAATAAACTGATTTTAATTTATATAATCAAATAGCTATATATTTTTTAATCCATTTATACAAGTTTAAATAAGTACCAGTAGTTTTCTCTAGGAAAAAAAAAAACTTTGCTCAGTCATGCAAACTTAAACTTTATTTATTGATAGCCCATGAATAATTTTAATTTGTAAATAAAATAAATAACTAAACACTAATATTTTTAAAAAGTTCACATTTTTCTAAAATCTATTTTCTTATAAACGAAAATTAACATATATACGTTGAAAACCAGATTTTAAAAAATAATTATTTTAAAAAAGTATTTGTTTTTATATTTAAAAAATATTTATTGGAAATATTAAAGTGATAAACGAATTTAAAGTTTGAAGCGGGATAGTGAAACAGGAGACGGGATTGCCTACAGAATCCACAAACACTGCAAAGAATCCCCACCTTTAAAGTGTCAACATCCAGAGACACCGAACGACACAGGTCGACGAAGATGGTGAAACTCTCTATCTCTTACTCTTCTTGTAATTAGGGTTTCTCTCGTAATCGCCATCTCATTTTCCTCATTCTTTTGCAGGATGAAGAATTGGAACCATTGTTTGACTACAGCCGGGTTCAGCCTGTGAACCCCATCGCCATCGATGGTGCGTTTCTTTTTCTTGTCAAAATTTCAAACCCTAAATTTTACAAGATCACTGTTTCCGCTTTTTTACTGGTACTCCACGGGAGTTTGTGTTGGAATTTGAATGTCTGACTGTGATGGTCGCAGATGATTTTGATGACGATGATGTGATTTGCGTTAATACTAGGAAGAGGAAGACTTTCCAGACTGTAAGGCTTTTTTTTTACTCTGATTTTTATGTATTTGTTTCTTGATTATTGGCTTTGCTTTTGTAACTGTTGATAATGTTGGGTTTTAGGTTGAGAATGAGAAGAAGACTAATGAGAAAGAAGTCACAGCGGTGGATATTGAGGATCAAGATGATGATTGGTTACCCCCTCCGCCGGAGAGTGCTGGTAATACGCAGAAGTCGATTGATGAGGATTCAACCTTGAAAAAACTGAGGTTGTGTACATTTCACTCTTAGGATTTTCAAATGCCAAATCTTTGCTGCTTGCTATTGCCTCTTTTTTTACATCCCTTGAAATTATAGTCATTATTCTAAGCTGGAAATGGTTGCTCCAACATTGATTGTAGGATAAGAATAATGCATACATCCCTAGTCTATTGTAGGGTGGGTGCTAGCCTTCTTTATGTTCTTGAAAAAAATAAATAGGTCATTCAACCCTAACCACAAAATGCAATGATAAAATGGAATTGTTGACACAGTTTTTCATTTACTTTCTTTATACCTATCATTTCTGCGTGTTAATCTTCAGTGGTTTTATCTGGATGGAGCTACATTTGCCTTTTGCATTGCTCCACATGTCAACATTACATAGAAAAGATGTGCATTGATGAAGAAAATGGTTTTAATTTCCGATATAATTACTCCTCATTCCCTACCCGCTTTTATCTACAGTTTCTAATAGGGTGTTGTTTATGCGTGTAGATTAAAGAAGCAGGAACTGGCCTCATTTGCCGAATCAGCAAAACAATTGTTAAAAGATGTTGAAGAGTCTTCTAAATTTGAAGTTAATGAGTCATTGCAGTCTTCGGGGGATTGTGTAGATGAGAAAAGTCCAGAGCATTCTGAAAGACCAAAGATTGTCATTTCTGTTCTAGACAAGGATGGAACAAAGCAGATTCGAATGTTTATGGTATATAATTCCTTCAGCAGATATACTTTATGTTGTCAATGCATGATTATCGTTATCTTATAATTCACGTACGATTCTTCAGCTTGGCGATATAATTTTCTAATCATGATATTTCGGAGACTAAAATAAAATTATTTTGAAACTTATATGTAATTTTGTTAGCCATTTAACTTCACCACTATATGTGTTGATTTTTATACGTTTCATTTTGTTAAATTGCTCTTAGAGCTATGTTTTACTATTGATAATGAATAATTCATTAAACGATCTGATTTGATTTATGTTTAAGGGTTTGTATCTGATTCAGCTACACGTGTCAGTGTACTGTTATATTCTGTGATATTGATAATTTTATTTTTCAGGTAGTAATTGTTGGTATACAATAGTTGTGTTTCTGATTTTTTTTTCCAAAGCTGCTTTTCATTTATAGGCCAGTGGACATATTTCATAACAGAGTTTAGCTTCAATCCTTACACTCATCTTTTAATTGTCTCTAGGATGACAAGTTTGAAAGGATTGTCAAAACATATGCAGATAAAAGCAAGTGTGACCAGAAACAGATAGTATTGTCCTTTGATGGTGATAAAATAAGTTCGTCCGAAACCCCTGCTAGCCTTGGAATGGAAGACGATGATATTATTGAAGTTCACGTGAAATGATGTTGATCTGGGTGAGTAATGTTCTATGTTCACGTTTTTAATAAATCTTTGATTTTGTTCATAGCATTATGAATCGATATCTTGTAGTGGTAATGTACTTGTGACTTGAATTACTTTAGGGGTGTCACCTGCTTGCTCACTTTTTGTCATTGATTTGTTTTTATTTTTATTTTTGCAGGGAAGTATCATTGTCTCCTGCTCCAGTAGCCTTTCTATTGATTACTTCATTCAAAAAGTAATTTGCTTTTTTGCTAGAAATAGTATACAATGTCGCCTATACT
This sequence comes from Phaseolus vulgaris, assembly GCF_051622355.1. NCBI lineage: Eukaryota > Viridiplantae > Streptophyta > Magnoliopsida > Fabales > Fabaceae > Phaseolus > Phaseolus vulgaris. The sequence goes on from NC_143504.1 coordinate 3,016,140, forward strand.
AATCTGATCCAGGTATTCAATCATGGTGCTCAAACTGACATTTCGGACCATGCTTGCGAGTTGCATTCCCTTGAAGGTTTTTGTGTTTTGAGTATCTTTAGTAAAAGAAGAACAATTCTAGTTCGTATTTGCAATACTTAATTGTACAGCACATGTTTTGACAGAATTGTTTAGGCACTCTTTTCATAGATGTTTCTTTGGTTTGTGATATAGGTCTGTGAAATGCAGAAAACCTCCCGGTATTAGAGGTGCATTGCATTTTGTTTTCTGCTAACTGTGTGGTTGATTGTTCAATAGATGTATGCCAAGAGGTATTTTAACTGTTTGGTTGATTCTTGATAACAGACAAAGTTACTCTCCTAGTCTCTAGATAGCGCAGACATACAGGGATTACTTTTTACAGTACAGTACATAAACAAATGCAAATATCATTTTATGACATTTACGAATTCTCTAATTTGTAGTAGGGGTGGTCATCCAATCCAAATAAATAGATTGATTTAAAATCCATATCCATTTTAACTAGATCAAATTCAAATGGATCTTTTTTAAATCCATTTAAAGTGGATTAAATCTATATTCAATTCATTTTGTTAATTAGATTTAAGGGTGGGAAAAAAATGGATTTAATCCATAATTATACAAATTCATATTAGTTTTGATCCATTTAAATGGATTTATCTCAAATTCAAATCCACATTTTTGGATTTTAAATCCAATCCATTTAAGTCGAGCGGGCCCGGGCTTGAACTGATGTCGAGTTGAGCGGGTCTGAGCTGATGTCGAGTTGTGTTGGCCCGTGTCGATGTTGAGGTGAGCGGGCTCGAGCTGTTCGAGCCCAGGTCGATGTCGAGTCGTTCGGGCCCAAGCCGATGTTGATTTGTTCGGGCATGGACTAATATAGAGTCGTTCGGGCCCGGGATGATGTATAGTCGTTTGGGCTCAGGTTGATGTTGAGTTGTCCGAGCCCAGGTCAATGTCCGGTTGTTCGGGCCCAAGTCAATGTCGAGTCTTTTGGGCCTAGGTCGATGTCGAGTCGTCTGGGCCCAAGTCGATGTCAAATCGTCTGGGTATGGGACGATGTAGAGCCAAGTTTGTCTGCGTCCAGGTTGAATCGGCTTAGGCCCAGTTCGAGCCAAATCAGTCTCTGTCCATATCAAAATGGATTTAATGTAATCGACAAAGTGTATTTAATATAATTAACAATGTGGATTTAATCTAGATTCAATCCACTTTAAATGGATTTTAAAGAAATCCAAATATATTTGATCTAGTTAAAGTGGATATGGATTTTAAATCCATTCCATTTTTTTGGATTTGGATTGGATCTAGATTGGATTTTGAAAAATCCAATCCATGCCCATCCCTAGATAAAATCCACTTTGTCAATTACATTAAATCCATTTTGATATGGACACAAACTAACTTGGCTTGAACCGGACCTAAGCCGACACAACCTGAACGCGGACCAACTAGGTTCGACATCAGCCCGAGCCCAGATGACTTGACATCGTCCCAGGCCCGGATGATTCAATGGCCCGGGCCTGGATGATTCGACATAGGTCTGGGCCCGCTCGGCTTGACATCGACCCGAACTTGAACGACTCGATATCGATCAAGGCCTAGACGACTCGACAATGGCCTGGGCCCGGACGACTCAAAATCGACTCGGGCGCACTCGACTTGACCTCGGCTTGGGCCCGCTTGGCTCGACATTGGCCAAAGCCCAATCGACTCGACATAGACAAGGCTCGCTCCACTCGACATCGGCTCGGGAGACTAGACATTGGATCGGGTCGGCTCAGCTCGATATCGGCCCGGGCCCAAATGATTCAACATGGGCCCAGACGACTCAACAATGGCCCGGGCCTGGATCATTCCACATTGACCTAAGCTTGTTCGACTCGACATTAGCCCGGGCTCGCTTGGCTCGACATTAGCCAGGGCGCAATCGACTCGACATTGACTCTAGCCCGCTCCACTCGACATCGGCTCAAGCCCGGACGACTCGACATTGACCTGAACTCGGACAACTCGACCTCGGTTTGGGCCCGAACAACTCGACATTTGTCCGAGCCTATACGACTTGACATCGACTCGGGCCCGCTCGCCTTGAAATTGGCCAGGGCCCAATCAAATTGACATAGACCCAGGCCCACTCCACTCGACATTGGCTCAGGCCTGGGCGACTCGATATTAGCTTGGGCCCGCTTGGCTCGACATTGGCCAGAGCCCAATCGACTCGACATAGACAAGGCTCGCTCCACTCGACATCGGCTTGGGCCCAGGAGACTCGACATTGGATCGGGTTGGCTCAGCTCGATATCGGCCCGGGCCCAGACGATTCAACATGGGACCAGACGACTCGACAATGGCCCAGGCCTGGATAATTCCACATTGACCCGAGATTGTTTGACTCGACATTGGCCCGGGCTCGCTCGGCTCGACATTAGCCAGGGCGTAATCGACTCGACATTGACTTCGACCCGCTCCACTCGACATCGGCTCAAGCTCGGACGACTCGACATTGACCCGAACTCGAACGACTCGACCTCGGTTTGGGCCCGAACGACTCGACCTCTATTTGGGCCTGAACGACTCAACATTTGTTCGGGCCTAGACGACTCGACATCGACTCGGGCCCGCTCGGCTTGAAATTGGCCAAGGCCCAATCAAATTGACATAGACCCAGGCCCACTCCACTCGACATCGGCTCGGGCCTAGGAGACTCGATATTAGCTCGGCTCGACATTGTCACAACCAAATTGACTCGACATCGGTGCAGGCCCGTTTGGGTCGACATCGACCAGAGCCCAATCGACTTGACATCGACTCGGGCCTGCTCCACTCGACATCGACTCGGGCCTGATCGACTTGACATCGGCCAGAGCCCGGGAGACTCGACTTTGGCCTGGGCTTGCTCAGCTTGACATTGGCCTGAGCCTGTTCGGCTGGACATCGGCTCGGGCCTGGGAGACTCGACATTGGCCCTGGCCCAATCAATTCGACATCAACTTGGGCCCGCTCCACTTGACATTAGCCCGGGCTTGCTCAACTCGACATTGGCCTGGCCCTTTCGGCTCAACATCGACGCGGGCCCAGCGAATTGACATCAGCCCGAGCTTGCTCGGCTCGGGCCAACTCGACTTGACATCAGCTCGGGCCAGCTTGACTCGACATCGACTCGGAATGCTCGGCTCGACAATAGCCCGGGCTCGCTCGGCTCAACATCGATTGGATTGTCTTGGCTTAACTTAGATCGGGTCAAGTCAAAATCCATCTCAAAATGCAATTTGGATAATCCAAAAATATGGATTTAGATTTAAAATAAATCAATTTAAATGGATTTAAACTAATATGGACATGGATAATTATGGATTGAATTTTGTAATGTGGATTTTTTTTCCACCCTAAATTTGTAGTATAGGATATGTATTAATTTTAATTTTTTCAAATTCTCTAATTTTAACACCTCACCTAAGAAATTTTAATTTCCTAATGGTTCCGGTAAGAAATAAGAATTTATAAAAAAATTAACTTATTTAATTACATATATCTTATTTTTGTGGTAGATTCAATAATTATGTGACAATTGGCGATATCTCAGTTATCACGTAATTGACATTGTTTTTCTAGGTTATTTTTCACAAGAAATTTAAAAGACTAAAATGCATTTTAAAGAATTTCATTTTGCAGATTTTGTTTTGAAGAACTAAAAGACAATTATGTAAACTTAAACGACTAAAAAGCATAATTAAGCATGGTATAACACATTTATATATAAAAGTGCGTCATAAAAAATCATAAATAAACATCAAGTTGATAAGTTTCATTTTTATCAACTTTCTAAAGTTGGAGTATTTATCACAGAGAACCTTGGTCGAGATCAAGATAATAAATTGTTTTTCAATTTTATGGAAAAGCTTTTACAACACTCTTTTTCCATTATTTTGTATTATGAAAAAAATATAAAATCATGTTTAAACCTATAATAGTTAAGTTTGTAATAATCATTGTTGTTAACCTATATTTTCTTTTGGTGGTAATGAGAGCAGATAAAAAAAGAAGAGAATTATGATAGAAATATTACATTTACCCATTTTATTTGAGAGGAGAATTAGGAAGGAATAAAATTATTTTATGGTACTTGCCAAAAAACATTTTTCTCTTAAAGTTTTTTTCCCTTTAACTTTTAATAATTACATAAAAATAATAATAAATGACTTCATCTTGATTAAAAGTGTCCTATTAAAAAGTAAATTTTTTCAACTATTATAAAATATTTGTATACAATTCAATTATTTCTTTACTTTTTTTTCTATTCTTCTAAACAAATAAAGAAAAAAGAATTCCTTCTTGTTTTTTTTATCCAAACAATTTATTTTTTCTCTTATTTTTATCCCTCTTCCAAATCAAACAGAGTCTTGTTATTATAATTCTATTACTTCTTTTTATAGGTCCCAAGATAATTTTTAAGTTCATTTCTCCATAATTTCCCATCTCTTGATATCTCTTAACTATCCATTATAATTATCATCTCACTATTTATTTCACTTATGTGGCTCCTTCTAGGCTAAATATTTTAATTATTTAATAATAATAATAATATATTTTCTATTTTATAGAGTATTGGAAGATCTCTTTTATGGTCCATTTGAAATTTGTCATCTGCATAATTTTATTTAGACAACTATTATATTGTACTTGCACTTCCGTAACTATTAAACATATTTCCTTTTTTTTTAATATCTATCACTCTTTTGAAATATCCCTCTGCATTCACTGTTATTAAGTAACCAATCAAATTCATTTCTTTATTGAGTAAATGCTTTGTTTGGATAAAAGATTGAATTTAAGAAAATAAATTTAAAATAATTTGAAGGAAAAATGTGAAGATTGGACTGCAGGAATGAAACAAACAGAGGCTTAATGTTTTTATCTATGAGCAAAAACATTTGTTTGGGAGACATTGATTGATGGGTTTTGTGATGTGGAAACGATGATAATAGTATCTGTTTAGGGTCATAAATTTATGATTTGAGTACTGAGGTATAACGATAATTTTATTTTTTTTACATGGAAGAAATTTGTTTGAAAGAAATATGTTAAAATATTTATGAAAGAAACGTTTTAAATCAATAAGTAGAAAACAAAACCATTCATAATAATAAATAATTAAAACAAAATTAAAATTAAATACTTTTAAGTTAAAATGTAAATAATATATAATCAATTTTTTTATGAGACCTTGGAGAAAAAATAGACATGACTCTTAATAATTAAATGACACAGTGAAACCGACAAAAAGTAAATTAAAAATACATGTTACAATCTTTTATTAAAGATGTCTAAGTGAAACCGTAAAATGTAAATTAAGAGTGCATATTATAACATTTTATCAAAAAGATGTCTAATGTCAAAATTTCAAAGAGTATTTTGGATAATAAAAGGAAAAGTAACTATATATTTTAAAAAGATATGAAAAAAATGTAGAAACTTACTCTATTTTTTTAAAAAAGAGAGAAAAATAGAAAATCATTTTTTTTAAATTAAAATTAATTTATATTAAATTTAGATAAATTATATAATTTTTTTAGAAAATTGACTAATATATAATCTAATTTAGATTTTATTTAATTTAATTTTCCTTAAAAATATTCAAACGTAAATAAATTGGGTAGGAAAGCCTAAATTTGTAGGCCCAATCATAGCAACAGTTGCAATCCCTTTCCCAAAATCCAATTTGGGTCCAGATTCCACTTTTGTCAGCCACGCACATGTAAAATGTTGTCTTCCTCAACCAACTTGCATTTCCCTTCACCCTTTTCTTTATTTTTGGTCCCACACACCTTATTCCTTCTCTAGATTATACTAATTCATCTTAAATAAATCAATTTAATATCTTAATAATACTCAAACAAAATAAATTATGGAAAGGTTTGTATTTATTCATATAGTAATTAATTTTAAAAATATAAAAATTCACTATTTTTTAATTCTTGTTATTTAGGGTTATTTTTGTTTTTTCTTTTGTTGTTTGATCCTGCTAGATTTTTTTTTTTCATTCCATTCTAAGGAAGTAACTAATGCTATTTGTTAGAGACGATAAAACGAAAAAAAAATATGGAAGAGAAGATGAGTAGATAAGAAATAAATGGAGAAAACCCGGTTTAATTGGAAAATAAATTAAATAAAAACAATTTTACGTGTTCTTAATAATTATTTTTCTTTTAATAATATTTTTTTGAATTGTTTACTATTATTATAATAATAATAATAAACCATTTTTTATGTCCACCTTTATAGAAGACATTTATTATTTTAACAACACAAGCTATCGTGATTTTTTTTTCTCTTATCAACAATCACTCATCTACCTTTTTCCTTTTCATGCCCACTACCTTCACATTCAAACCAACCAAGTAAAGTTTTAAATAATATATATATATATATATATATATATATATATATATATATATAAACTAAAAAAGCAAGAAAACTAGATTGAAAAAACCTTATCTTATATTAAGAAATAAAAAATAAAAATATAGAAATTAAGGCTCCTTTGTTTTTATTTTCATTAATTTTGTTTTAATTGTAAAACTATCATTTTCTTTTTATATTTTCTGTTGATGTTATTTTCAATTTGTTTTCACATGGAAGTTTTTTTTTTTTTACTTTTACACAAATATTTAAAATAAGAAAAGGTGACTACTTTTTATAATGAAAAATAAAAATATAAAAGTAACTTTAATTTAAGTTTTGTAATTTTTTTCCTTAGAATTAAAAAAAAAAACTCTAACAAAGAAGCCAAGATCAAACAATATGTTTTACCAAAACCTAAAGAAAAAGAAGACAAAAGCTAAAGGATTATTTAAAGCATAGCATTTGTTTATTAGTAATATAAAATTCACATGAATAAATTTTTTTTTTCAAGAGATATTGTCATTGAATTTAATGTTGTAGTAGTAAGTGAGTATATGACAGGCTTTATCTCAAATCATAATGACGCCAATTCAAACAACATTTATTGTAGGCACTGTCAATCTCACCACAACGCAACACAATGCTATTTTTATTTTATTTTTCTCCATTTGTGTCTAATAAATATTGTAATAATCACTATACTATACGGAATAATAGAATTTTACTTTAAACAAAAATAAATACATTAAAAAAAATGATGTAACAGAACAAAAAAGTTTGATTAAAAAGATTTATATAGTACAGTACTTTTGTTTGTTTGTTTGTTGTGGATGTAAATGGAGTGAAAAGTTACGTGACTGGTGAGACACGAGGGCGTGGGCCCGGAGTGGCTGGTCCGGGCCGGCCCATCCCGTTATGCGAGTTTCGATTGGCCCAACGCGGCTAACCTTTGGGATTACGTAACCACCACATTCACATGCACTATATATTGGATAACGTCCTCCATGGACCCCACTTCACCACATCGCCTCTTCCATGCTGGAAAGTTCCATCTTCCACTGCACACGTCACTTCCCCCAATTGGGTAAAACCTGCAACAACGCATGACTCATGCTTACTTCCCTTTCTTCTTCTTCTTCACATTCAACTGCACAACAACAATCCACACCACAACCCACACTTTCCAACCCATAAACAAACACTTTTCGCTGCTTTCTCTCTGCTCTCTTCCTCTTTATTTTATTGGGAAACCGTCCTAGGTAAAAATCTCTCACTTCCTTTTCACTTTTCCAAGTCCTTCTCAAAAGTCAACCCTCCTTGCTTCTCTCGGATATCTTGTTCATTCTTGCATCCACTCACTGGTTTCTAATCACTCTTCTGCATGCTTTTTACTTTCTTTACTTTTTGCTGTTTTTTTTCATCAAAAAAATTAAATTAAGTTATCTTTTTTGTTTGTTTGTTTGTTTGTGGTGGTTTTCTTATCTTCATTCATTTCTGTTATGGTTTTTGCTACTGTTTTGGGAGGACAGAGTGGTGAGCTATGATTATTTATTTCCCTCTGATTTGGGTTTTCCAATCAGGGTGTTTTTATGATGACTGATTTCAACTACCATATTATTACAAGTTCTGGAGTTATTAGTCGTGTGGGGAAATTATGGAGTTTTGAAATAATTCTTTTGGATTTCTAATCAATTCGGACCAACAGGTGAGACATGGACGTTTGAATCGCTTTTTTCTATCTAGAATAGTATATTGAGTGAATAGTATATCCACTTCAATTACGAATTGTTATATGCAGTGAATTTGTTATTTTTTGTAACAATAGTCACTTTAAATGTTATATCTATTTTGATTTCTGATTATTTCTATCCGTCATGATTATGAATAGTTGACATAATCTTTTTATATTTTCTGGTGCAGAGAAAATAAACTATTTTCCTTTTTTTTTTTTTTTTCAAAGGACTGTTTTATCATTCCTAATAGTGTTCTTATGGTTTCAGAGGTGTAATGTAACTGCATTTGATGTGAAGCGATTCTGCAATTGCCTTTTTTTTTTCTTCAGCTTTAAATTCTATTGACACTCTGATTTTCTTTACAGCTTGTAAACCTACACAGGGCTACAACTGATGTAAGACGAGTTGCCTTTTGCAGAAAAGGACCCTGCAACCTTGTATGGACCAGCTGAGCTGATATATTGATCTTCTTTAGTCAAATTGCTGTCTATACAGTATGAGGTTTTATAAATTCAGAGCCTTTTTCATGCTTGGAATTGAAGATTAAGGAAATGGAGAAGGTTTGTGAGTTCTGCACGGCCCTGAGGCCACTCGTTTACTGTAAGGCTGATTCAGCATATCTTTGTCTGTCCTGTGATGCGAAGGTGCATTTGGCAAATGCTTTGTCCGGCCGGCACCTTCGGAACCTCGTGTGTAACTCATGTGGACACCATGTTGCTTATGTTCTATGTTTGGATCACAAAATGTTAATCTGTCGAGACTGTGATCAAAAGTTGCACGATGTTTCTTTATCACATCAGAAACGAGCTATCAGAAGTTTCATGGGTTGCCCTTCTGCTAAAGAATTTGCAGCACTCTGGGGGTTTGAATTGAATGAGATTGAAAACAGTGCCATTCAGGAACAGTTTGATTCAGTTTCTTGTGTTTCTGCGGAATTGAATGTTGCACAAGTCTCAGGAAGGCCTTACATTCAAACTGGGGTCCCTTCCCTGCTAGCTGGGGTCAAACTTGATGAGGGATCGACCAGTCAACAAGGTCAGGTATGCAAGATAGAAGTTTTAATATCTCATTTATTGTAGTGATGAAATATATTATATATAGTTTTAGATTTCAGTCATTTGAAAATTACGTTAATAGTAAATGCTCTAATGATATAAAATTTAGTTGTATGTCACCGAACTTTTCCATTTTAATAACAATAAAGTGAGAGACTAAATTGACTGATACACACTTACAACCAGAAACCAAAAGGACTTACACTGAAAAGGACTTACATTGAAACTAAAATAAGTCGAGGGATTAAATTTTCTTTTAGCAATTCCTAGGAGTAAAATAATTAATAATTTTTATTTTTGGAAATTGATTTGATGATTACTCTTGTATTGGATAAATGAGAGAAAGTACTGGTTTATTAAATCTTGAGCAAATCTTAGGAACTGTTAGTGCATTCTCAAATTTAGGAATTTGCAACATGTTTTGACTAGATTGGTGTGCCACACCTTGTATCATCTCTTGTAGTTGCTAATCTTCCTTCCTTTCTCATTGTATGACAACCCTTTTGTCAGAACACCACAATTATAGGAAGGTGTAATTTAAAATCTACCCCTCAAAGTATTTAGTTAAATTGTGATTTTTTTTTCTAGCCCCAAATCAATAAATCAAGACAACAAATAATATAATTTGAATGTAAACGTCTAATTAATTAGCAAAAGAAACAGCTTCTATCAAATGCATAAATGCAACAACCCATATGGTTTACTCTTTTCTCTTTTGATACTAGTTAAAATGTGATGCATCTGCTCAATATTTAATATCGTCTTGCAGATATTGTTCAATCATCAAGAGCGTCAAACTATTGTGCAGCAGATTATTGATCTAAAATGGCTTCAACAAAATGAGGAGATTGATTATTCTGCGAAGATCAGTAGGCTAAAAGAAAAAAAATTATCTCCATCAGTATATCACACTCTTAAGAAATTGGACCAAAAATTCAATGGTCAAGCACATAATTTCCAGGATTTTGCTACTAATGTTCTGGAAAAAGACTGTCCTATTGTGCAGCTGAGTACCGAAACTTTGCCTTCTACTTTTTCTCAACTTGATAATTTATCTTCGTCTTCAAGTATCGATCTTCCCTTGCACGGAGAATTGTTCTGGACATGCAAAAGTCCACTTCGAAGTAATCAGGTCAGAGAATTATCTGTCCACTTCGAAGACCACTGGTTTTAACCTCTGTTCTTCTAGATATGAAAATATGAACTGCTAACTTCTTCTCCTAATTTGCACCTTGCTTTGGTGGGATGCATGCCTTTGGTTACATGAAAATAGGAAGATGTACACACAAATATGCAAAACATGTTTCAGACGAATCACAACTTTTCTCGATTGCAGTTTGAAAGAAAACACTAGGTTGTATACATCATTCGATAATATATTTAGAATATGATGAAGAATGGGAACATAAAACCAAGGGATAAACTTAAAAACAATTGAAATTTTCTATATTTGATATTAAATTATTAGGTCAAGAAGGCAGATATATGCCTTGTATAGCTAACTTAAAGGGCACTCAATCTGACCAGACAAGCAACACGAGCTTAAAACTCAAGCATACCTTGTCTACACGGAGAAAGAAAACCACAATCTAGCTAGGGATAAGATTTCCCAATTCTCATTCAATTTTATCCTAACTTCTGAAATTATGGATGATTAATCCCTCAATCCTGATTATAAACCGCAACTCGTATTTTCTGTTACATTACAAATCATAATTTAATCTAATTTGAAATACAAATTCCCCACACTGCAATAAGCTTCCAACAGTCATAATTGTTATACGTGTCTCCTATTCCTTTATTACATATTAATAAAAAACTTTATGCTGATGTCAGTGTAGCCAGCAAGGACAAACAGGATTACATATTGATGAAGAGCTGAAAGGGACAAACTGGACCAACAAAAACAGTACTTGTTTACTGTGTTATCTTAAGTGTTTAGAAAAACCAGACATAAAGAAAGACATATTATGCTAGAAACAAAACAGGAGTATATATATTATGCTAAGAAAAGCATGGTGATTTTTATTTATAATTACTAAAACGATTCTAGGTTTTGTAATATAAGATTAATATCATTACAAGACTTTTCCGACAATGAAGGTCCTCCAATGCAAAAGCTTCAACTTGTTTCTTCCAGGCTTATCCTAGTTGAGAGAAAAATTGGGTTCAAACTGAAAAAATGGAAAATCATACAAACAAATTTCAGCCAGCTATTGAATGTCTTGAACAGGAGTATGGTTGGAAAAATGACAAATCCAATATGCTCTAGAAAGGGTTTCTAAACTTAAATTCGGTATCATAGAAAGTTTGGGAATTTTGTTTCAAACTTTGCATGTTGGCTTATTAATCATAGACATCTCTCCCAACCTGTCAGTGACAAGAAAAGAGGAATTGAATGTCAGACATCTAGTAGTGTAGGCAGACACTTGTTTTGCTGTGTTTGTGACCAAACTTGTGGTTGATTCATATAAATTTGGTTGACATTATATTGATTGTTCAGTACCAAACATCTGGTTAACTTTATACTTGTTGTCAAAATGGAAATTTCTTTTTGTCAATGTTGCAGCTGTGGTCCCAAAATATTCAAGACCTTGGGATATGTGAAGAACTTGTTCGTCTAGATGATTTTAACATTCCTGATGTTGACTCAACTTTCCAAAACTTTGATGAATTATTTGGAGGAGATCAGGATCCAATTAGAATACTGTTTGATGATCAAGATGTCTCCTGCTCTTCTTTAGAGAAGGATAAGTCAGTCGACAAGTCAGATATTTACAATCCCAGTGCAATGGAGGTCTGATTTTCTTCCTTTATAAGTCAACACGTTTTCACTTCATCTTAGTGTGTTGATAGTTGTAGGGCTACACAGATTACTAAGATTAGAGAAGAGCATCATAATATTTATATCAACTCGAGCAGAATATGAATAGAAATTTATTTTTGTAAGCTAATTTTAAATGACTAAGGGCAATGTTGATGCAGAATAAAATTTTTGTGCAGAACAATGCACTTCAGCAGTTTCCTTTCAGTGGCTAACGAATTCTTCCATAAAAAGTGAAAAATGTTAAACTTTCAAATTTTGTCATGAATAATATTGGCTTAAATGCCTTCTTGTGATTCATTGTTTTGGGTGTACCACACATTTCTTTGGAAAACATTCAAACTCGAATACAGTTGCAATGGTACAGTAGATAGGTTAAAATTGTTAATATAAGTTTCAGCAACCGTTGTATGGCAAATATTACTTTATGTCTTGATTTCTGAAGCTACCTACAACCATAACAGAAGAATTAGGGACTACTGTATCCTTCCATGTGATGCAATGATTTAGTTCCATAATTGTGTAATATATGGTGCACATGTTTTGAAGCCTCCCGTATTTGTTTTTATAGTAAGCTTTATAATAAAAATGTCATTTTCCAGTTGATCTTCATCAAAATCATCTAATTATGTATTTATGGATAGTTGACTGAGCTAAGGTGTAAGAAGTAAGGTAACATCAATGAGATACTTGGTCTTCAAAATAAAATACCTTCTAATGGTACTCTTTTTCTTTTTTTTTTTCTGTCATGAAAGGATTCTTTGGGTGCTGCATCCATTACTCTCTCCCAATCTGATCATGGGAACAAGGATATGAACCCTCTCAGCCAGTACTGTCCAAAAACCATGGATCCTACGCATGCAATTCAACCATTTGATTCAACTATACCATTATCTGTTTTGAGATTCAGTCTGGAAAGTAGTTTCACTGACCATGAGGACAGTATCCTTTCTCCCTACAGTGACAGGAAGGCTTATTCAGGTAGTTAAATTGAATTGAAGATTGCACATGTGGAGCCAAAAGGAAATATCATCTGAAGTATAAAGAGAAAAGGTCTCAATTGTGAGTTCTGAGTGCTAAGTGTCTCACTTTAGCCTGTGTTTAGTTGAGTAATTTTAGCATGCCGTCCAGTTATCACATACCTGTTAGTTCATCTCAGAATTGTCAATTTTGACATTTGAGTTTGTTTTTGGTACCACATTGATCTATTACCAGCAATAATGCATTTTGTCCCTGGAAATATTATTAAGTTTATATATGTATTTTACCAAATTTGATCATATTTATATTCTTTCTGCTTCCAGCATGAGGAAGCAATTTCGACTTCTATCCAGGAAACCTGTAACTAATGTAAGAAAGAGAGTGAAAGGCATTGCTAAGACAGAAAGCAATTGACTTTTCCATATTCATGCTGTAGATATATCTCTCTATTCTACACTCCAGACTGTTCCTGATCATGAAGCATTTGTTCACTTGATCAACTGATTCACTCACATTTTGTCTGTTCATAATATATTGTAGAAGTATAGTGTCATAATATATACTGCTTATTCAGAATAATAGTTAATCTATAAGTACGTAAACATGAACAAATTCTTCCTAAACTTGAGTTTTCTTCCTGTTAAAAGTCTAATAATCTTGATAAATCAATTCCTATATGGTGTTGCATAACATCCATTCAATGCCATGAACATTATGTACAGCGGAAAAACCCTTACAGGCAAGTGTTGCAAGTCTCCAGTAATACAAGGAAGAGCTAAGAATACATTTTTTGTAATATACCCTTTTATTGGTTAAAATTTATCGAAAAAATATATAAACTAAGAGAGATTTACTAAATTTTGTGTTAGACTCGTCAAAATTTGTGATTTTTAAAAATTTCATATAATGAAAAAAAACTGTATAAAAGAGTGTCTGACCAAGTTTATTGTTAAAGAAAAAGAGTCCAGGGACTTGTTTGGAGAATGTGTAATCTACATGCATAAATAGAGGCGGTTTGCCATGTTTTTATGGTTCTTGATAAATCATATGTTTGTTGCTATACCTACAGATCTAGGAACTTGTTTTGTTTTCTCTTGATAGTTTAGTTGAGTCAACTCTACATTTTTTCCTGACATTTGAAATGTTACCCATCTTAAGCCCTACTATAGAATATTCTACCTATACTCAACAGTTATGTTTCAATTCAATCAAAGTTAAGGATTATGCTGTACAACTACAAGCAGCCATTTTCAGTGGCAGCTCTGTGCATTGAGAGTAGTAGAGAAAGGGACATTTGTGATTTGGTGTTTGGACCTTGATAAAACTTAAGAACAACTAATTCAGCTTTTAGCAGTGTGACCAAAGCTGTAATGAAAGGGAAAGATAATCTGAACATTGTTTGTTTTATGAAAAGATAATATCTGAGAAGAATTGTTTGGCTAACTTAACAACCATGACACGTGGGAAGGAGTTTGTCTATTGCCCATTGAGAAAGAAATTAACATGAGGATTTTAAATGAGTGTTATTTTATTCAACAAACATTTTGATACCAGATTTTGATGGAGTAGCGATTAGAGGAAGAGGTTGTTGTAAATGTGATAAAGAAGCAATCCCTCTACCCTCTCCCTCCAATTCCAAATAGAAATGACCATCATGGGCTCCTATTTTTCTTTTCTAAATCAATCTCAAACTGTCTTAATCCACTTCATGACTTGAAAGTAGGAAACCAAGCCTACACCACCACCCACTACCCTCCTTCAAACTAACTTCAAATTCAAGCATTATATAATCAAATGCTGCCCTAACCGCAACTGCACCTTGAATACGCCCTCTAAACTATCTTCGCCTCTTATTATCTTTCTGTTAGAACCAAACAAATATTATTTCTATTTATGTCTATGTTCATAAGGAAGAATAAATCATACTACATGGACCCCCCATGTACCAATTTTATGTCATTCACTTTTTACTACAAATTAAACCTAAAACGTTTTATCCTTCTTTAAATTCTTCCAACACTAGGGATTTCTGATAATGAAGTTTGAGTGCTTTGTTAGGGTCTTTCCGTATATTTTCTATATGTGTTTCCGATATTTGATTTGGTGATTATAGAGTCTGACAAACTCTTTATCGGTTAAGTGTTGAACAGTTTGACTTTTATCACACACTCTTAAAATATTTTTATTTTATTTTATTTATTTATTGTTGATAAAAAAAATTGTCTATTATTGTCACCAATTTTATATTAGTAATATATTTATATTAAAATATAACATTTAGTAAAAATGTTTATTACGCTATTTGACATATACAATTGTTAACAAACACCCTCACAATAGTTTCTGCATTAAGTAATAATTATTGATGTGAGTGCATATGGATTTTCACATTAAACACGGATATTATTTAAGTACAAATGAATGGACAACAATGCATATAACAGTAATTGATAACAAAATTGCAGTTTATAAAATATTGCTGAATTGAGTTTAGATGAAATTAAGAACGTTGCAAAATCAATTTCTACAGTAAGATAAAAACTGCGTTTCTCCATAACCATTTTGTATGAGAAAAAAATTAAAATTAAAATGAGCCTTTTTTAGATTTTTTTTATATAATTTCTCTGAATTTTCATTTTTTAATTGCACTTAATTTAATTTTTAACTTATTAATAAGACTAAAAAGTCACTCCGTTAATATTACTTAGGACTAAAAAAGAAAGTATATGAATGGCCAATGGCCCAATGCTTAAGCATGAAATTTAGTTTTAAGAAACACACCAATTTAAAATACCAAAAAAATCCTCAAAAGGTTTAGCATATCTTTTGAAATGAGTAGGGGTAATTAGGGAATGGCATAAAAGTTGAATAAGCTCCGAAAGAGCGTTCTGTTAGGAAGTGTGTCAGAGACGGTTTCTTTCTTTCTTTCCCTGGCACCAAACACACTCGCCTCAACCATTACCACTATAAAATCTCTTCTTCCACCACTCTCTCTCTCTCAAATCGCTTTCTCTTTCTAAAATCATCTCACTCTAGAGAGAAGCTCAGAGCCAGCAGCGAGGTCAGTGATTTTCAAGAAATTCTCTGTTTATTCATTGAACAGTAGCTTCTTTAATTCAATTCTAATTTCTCTCTGCATTACATTAAGTAATTTTCATGTTCGACTTATCTTTTCAAACACATTTCTTGAATAATCCTTAGTTCGACGTTTTCTTCGATCGCGCACTGTGATTCTTTAATGAACCGGTTATCAAATTAATATAAATATGAATTAAGTAATGCTCGATCAAAGGATTCGGTTAATGATGGATCATCACGTTTGCGATTCCGAAATTTCTTTTAGCTATAACTATCTTTGTCTGATTTTGCAGAATCGAGAAAAATGCTTAATAAGGACGCTTGCTCTCCCTCCTCCAACGGCGGATTCGGCCCCGTTGCTGCCTCTGGTCAAATGCCGTCAAACGGAGGCTACAGTTCGCTGTACTCAGCTCTGTCGAACGATAACCTTCCTTCGCTCTCCGCGAATTGCAGCAATGGCGGCGGCGTTTCGCTGTATCCTTACTCCGAGTCAACACCTCAGTATGACTCGTGCGTGATTCAGAAGCACCAGGACATGGTGAACCGTCAAAGCATGTGCCTGAATCGCCTGGTGGAGACTTCCAAAGAGGTGGATGCTCTGAGGCAGGAGAACGGCCAGCTCCGCACCGCAAACAAGGAGCTGCAGAAGCAGCTGCACCTCGTCATTCAGGCTTCGCTGGAGAGTCAGTTCGCCGCCGCCGGCAGTGGCTCCTCCGGCCAGACTCAACCGACGCTGTTCGATGTCTTGCATGGCTTCCGCAGCCTCCACATTGGGGAAGGGAAAGAGAATTATGCCGATTGGAATAACAACAATAATCATAATCACAACAATATTATGAATAATAATAATAATAACAAGGACCTGCAGGAAGTTTCGGACGAGAGTCCAACGAGCGTGATGGAAAATAACGTGGTGGAAGTTGAGAGGTTCTCGCTCCCTAAGAGCATATCTGTGAGGTCCAATGGCTACTTGAAGATGGCTCAGTCTGCTGCTCTTGCCACCAATAATAATGCAACTCGCAATAAAGGCGCCACTCGCCCACGCGCCACCGCAACTCCACCTGAAGCCGTTGTAAGGACACACGTTCTTAACTAGCTATATATGCTTGGGCCTTTTAAAATTATTATTATTATTGTTTGTTTTGAGGTGTGATTATTGCGTTTATCGTTAGTTACCGTACTTTGACGTGCTTGTTAGTTGCTAATTATTTTCCTTTGAAAAGAAGTAAAACCTTGCTTGTCTATGTCATTACCTGGTGGTAGCTGCAAAGAATGGAGTAGTTTCTGGTTGTTGTTTTCATTTGCGTGTGCTTTTTTTGGAAGTGTGCAACTCTAGTTAGCAATCGGGTTCACAGGACCCATCAGCTCAAGTTGCTCTTATGGTATAAAAGAAGTAGCCCAAGCCTTGCTGTGACAGTTGTAACCTGTTTGGTGGATGGTGGCTAGCATAAGCTGGGCTTTAGGGTCGTTAGGTGGGGTTCTAGCTTTTCCCGTTGTTTCCTTTTCTTGCTTGGGTATCATGTCCTAGTTAAGTAAGATTACTTTTGATAAGGAGCCATATAGAAATTAGCAAGACTGTTAGCATACCATGCAAGTCCACTAAATATTTTTCATTCATGTCTAGATTTCAAAATATTTATGGTCATGTTAGATCTGTCATTCTGCTGCTAGCTGCTAATGGTTGGGTATGTTCAGCGTTTTAATATCTACAAACAACAATTTCGAAATAGTGTTACATGACATTATCATTTTTAATTGTAGAGTAAAGCTGATGCAAATATATTTTATTTATTATATGATGGAAATTTTTATCGTCAGCAAAAAAGATAAATAAGTCATTTTAGTAATTGAGGTAATTAGAGTGTGTGGAAAGTATAAACTAGCTTGTGCACTTTGCACATAAGTGCATAATTGGACATATAATCTAGATTACCATATTTGACAAACTTTAATTAATTTTTGTCTGAATTCACATTATATCTTTTCCTCTCTTACACTTATGCTCGTCGTTTAAAGGATGACATCTAAATTAAGAGAGCCTAGTTCACCCTTATTTAGAGGGTGATACCTAAGTTAAAAAAAAGTCAGTTTAATTGGTTGAGCATAGTATGTATGAATTGTTATAAAATCTTAAATATATTCCATGTTTATTGACAAAAAAATTACGAATCTAACTTATCTAGAGTAGATTGTTGGCAACCTAAAAAAGAGGAAGGAGGTTATTTTTTATTACTACTGTTGTTATTTATGATATTTGATTGTTGTTGAAATTTTTGCATATGTTGTCATGGTATAATACAGCAGAAGGTATATGTGCGTGGAGGGCAGAAAGAGGAAGAGCCTATGGAAATGGTAGTGTATAACCAAGGGATGTTCAAAACTGAGCTATGTAACAAGTGGCAGGAAACTGGTACATGCCCATACGGAGACCACTGCCAATTTGCTCACGGTATTGGGGAGCTTCGCCCAGTCATCCGCCACCCACGCTACAAAACTGAGGTCTGCAGGATGGTCCTTGCTGGTGTTGTGTGCCCATATGGCCATAGATGCCATTTCCGCCATGCACTCACTGAACAAGAGAAAGCTGTCGTATCACAGCCTAAGCCCAGAACAATGAAGCTGGAAAGATAAGAGTCGGTCTGCTGGAGTAAACGTAAATGGTACATAATATTCTTCATTGTGTAATTACAAACATGGAACCACCACCTAAAAAATAATATTACTTTTCTAATGAATTGGAAAAGTAAGGGTAAAATACAAATACAAAATAGGAGGTTTGGCGCAATATGAGATCTGGAGCAGGATTGTTGGGGAGAATGTGGTCAGTAGTCGTCGTGTCTTTCTTTTTTTCTTCCCGTCACATTTTGATTTTTGGAAGTTACATTCCGATCCAACCAACCAATAGAAAGTATTCTTTGTAACGATACTACTTTTTCTTTTTGTTTTTTTAGTGCTTTTGCAATGATACCATTTGATACTTTGCAAAGAAAGCAATTTCTCGTCGCGGCTGTAATATATTTCTAGTGTAGTCTATTTCTTTTAATACCAGTATATATTTCACTTCCGTTTGCTTATCAAGTAAATCCCTCTCTCCTTAGGTTACCAAATCAGCCCTTAAAACAAAACAAAATAAAACAAATTTGGTAGTAATATCTGTGTCTCTCGCCAATATTTTCCTTTAATTGATTTAGCCCAAGATTCCTTAGGCCTTGGCTCAAGTATAGTAATATGCTCTCAGTCACTCCACCCTTCTCCCGCCAAACAAATGTGTCTAATTAAGTTATTAGGACATCTCACGTTTATTCGGCCTCCCAATTATCTCACACCGCTCAATCCTTCAAAAATTCACACCATAAACTATTCAATGAAATTGATGTGATTCACTTTTTACTGTAGATAAAACTTAAAACATTTTATTTTGCCAACCTAAATCATTTTATACGTATGTATTTATGTGTCTGTAATTTTAAGTATTTCTTAATTTTATTATTTAAAGACATTTTAAAATAGTGATTTGGCCCTTGTAAGATAAATTCGTTCAAGAGCGATCTAACTTTGTCCAGAATTTCTTATTTATTATGCCTAATTTGATGTCCTTCATAAAATAAATTAAGGATCACTTTGATATCACTAGTTTTTTAAAAGAACAAATAAGCGTTATAAGTGTTTTATATTTGATTCTTGTATATGTAACATCAAACTAACTTTTACCATATTTCCTATATGGATTTGAATTCTTAAAAGTGTATAATGCACTTAAAGAAATTAATAATCAGTGTGAAAAAAAATAATTCACTGAGCCAGTTCAACTATTTGCCATTTCAACAATTTTGAGCGCTACATTTATGCATGATGTAGAATATAACTGGTGGGTGACCATTTTAGACAAATAATATTTTGATTTTGTTAACCATTATTGTTAAGATAATATAATAAATTAAAACATTTTTTATTAAAATATAGCATTTAATACTAATAATATATTTATATTATATCTTTTAATAAAAATGTTTATTACTCTGTTTAGCATATGCGATAATTAACTAACCCCCTTTACAATAGTTTCTGCATTAAGTAATAGTCATTCATGTGAGTGCACATTAAACACATATTATTTAAGTACAACTTAATAGACAACAATGCATATAACAATAACTGATAACAAGATTGTAGTTTATAATTATTGCTGAATGGAGTTCATATGAAATTAGAAAGGTTACACAATCAATTTCTACAACAGGATAAAAATTGTCCAGAAACATATCCTCAACTACTACATTTCTAGGGCCTATATAAAACTCTTTAATCAAGAAAGTAGAGGTTCCATTGTGTAAAAACGTTATTAAGATGTTTTGAGTCTTTGTTTTATCAACAAAGATCTTCTTAGCCTTACAAAGTTTTATGAAGAGCATTGTAAGTCTTTATCCATCTATATATATATATATATATATATTGATATGCAATATTTCTCTAAAAACTTATTCAATTATCTAAACTATGAATTTTTTTTAGTAAAAAGTTAATAAATTAAAAGAAACATTTCAGCAGGATGTTAATTCTTATACAAGAATCATTAGGATAACCTATACACCTCGCCTACTAACTAACAAATATTCTATAAAATCATTACAACATCAATATAGTTAGCAGACCCAAACAAAACAAGAAGCAAAAAAACCTATCACATAATGATTATTCTACACAAAACCTTCATCCCAGGAGCTACTGCTACTGCACTCCTTCACTTTAGCAAATCTGCATCTTCATTCCTTCCTTTGCTTCAATTCCTTAATATAATTCTGAAACTGCTGCATAATGTAGCTTCCATTCTATTGATAGCAAATCACACATCCACCATAGATATCTCCTTGCTGCTACTGCTTGAGCATGTGCATTCACCAAACTAACAATGCAACATATCAATTCCAGAGTCAATCCAGCCTTCCATTTTCCTTGTTAGCCTATACCAAAAACACCATACCTCCCACACCTCACAGCCATCTTAAAAAAAAAAAAAAATAACAACACCTTTATGCTATAAGGAATCCAACAAATTTTAAAACTCAAGACCAACAATACCAAACAAAAAAGCAGAACAAAGAAAAAGCAAGTCAAGCTTTTAGACCGAAAAAATTCTTTAGTTGCTATAATAATGCAAATTAAAAGGCATAAAATCTAATTAGAGAAAGAAAAGTTGATTTTCTTTACTTTATGTAAAATCCAGATTGTACTTGTGTCAAGGTAAGAATTTTCTCAACATCAATCTTTGCTTGATTAATAGTCTTATTCTTATGCTTCCAGATGCACCAAATTACATAAATCCACAAACTTTTCTACAACTTGTTATACTCTTTGTTAAAGCAAAGATAGTAAAATTGATCAAAATGATTAACTAATACATTGTGGTTCACCATACTAACTCCAAGCCAACTATTACACATATTCTATACTGCATTTAAACATTACA
The DNA here is from genome assembly GCF_051622355.1 of Phaseolus vulgaris. NCBI lineage: Eukaryota > Viridiplantae > Streptophyta > Magnoliopsida > Fabales > Fabaceae > Phaseolus > Phaseolus vulgaris. Next base: position 3,037,704 of record NC_143504.1, read on the forward strand.
TGCAATGAGGATGTGTGAAGTTGACTCTTTCTCCCTCCCACATAGAGGACATAATATATCTCTCGATATAACTTCCTTTTTGTTCAGTTCTACTTGGTTGTTATCTTATTAAACAAGGTCCTCCACAGATAAAATTGAGTCGAGGGCATTGTCTTTACATTTTAGAGATAGGCAAATGAACTAGATATACACTACAAGAAAATCATGAAATAAAAACTAATTTTAGAAACAAAAAATAATTAGTTACTATAGTGACTAAATTAGAGACTATTTTAGAGACTAAATTTTTTTTAGTTTCTAAATTAGTTTATATTATTGTTAAATAATTTCTAAATTGTTATCTAAATAGCTACCAAGATTTTAACTACCAATTATTTAGATTATAAATTTGGTAGCAATACCAATTAAATTTATAAAATTGTTGAAAGTGAAAATTTGGGTGTCATGCTGCAACTTTGGAACACTCTCTGGTATTATTAAAGCATATATACCTCTCACGTTTACATGCTCCATAGAGAGTCCTCATATGGGTATATCAACTGTATATCATTTGTCAAGTTTAGTTATGAATACAGTTGCAGTCACTGATAATTTTTCTGAAAACAAGTTTGTGTTTAGTTGTTTTTATGGGGTGCAAAAGGAAGCTTTTTGGTTGAAATTACCCACTGTTGCAGAAGACGGTAGAGGGTTTATAACACCTTGCTGAATTTGGAGGCCTTTTATACAGTTTCTGCACAAATATGTAATATTGTTACATCTCCAAATGAAAAAGTAAATGTATACTAATATATGAACCAAAGCTATATTTGTTTGGCTTGTCTCTATGTTTCAAGAACAATGATATGAACCAAAGCTATTCTTGTTGTGTTGCCAAGTGTTTTTTATCTTCTTACTTTTTGGATTAGTTATTTACTTAAGGGTGATATATATATAGATGGTTATTTAAATACATGTGCTCTAATAATTACTTTTTAATAAAAAAATTAAAGTATCTCTTAAATATTTTTATTAATTTGTTTTTATTTTCGATAAAAAAATGCTAAATTTAGTGCCTGTTTGGATCAAGGGGTGGCACTGTAGCGCAGACGGATTTAAGAGTGCCACCCCCGTTTGGTTCCGTGAGAGAGTGAAGGTGAGGGTGAGATTGAGTGGAAACATGGGTGATTTTCGGATCCTCCCAAATATGAAGAGAAAGTAGAGTGGTTAGAGAGGAAAGCCACGTCAGATTAGTGAAATACTATTGTGCCCTTATTTTTTTCATCTTCCACAGTGTAAACTGCCATTACCATCGCGCCCCATGCTTCTTCTTCTTCCTCTTCCTCTGCGGCTTCTCTTCTCAGTGTCTCTTCTCTTGCATTGTGCTTCAGATTTAGGTTTTCATATTAACTTGGGCTTCATTTTTTTCCACTATGGGTTTCAACTTTTAAAAAAACATTACTTTGTTTCTTCCTGCACCCCTTTATATTCTTATATCATCCTTATAATTTAAAAATTAATTTTATATTATATATTTTGACAACTATTTTTTAAAATATATTAATTTTGTTAATAATAATAATGAAAATTATTATTAATAATAATTTTGTATATATATATATATAACATAATTTAAAGAATTATAAATAATATTAAAACTATCTAAATAAATTAACTTAAATAACAAAATTAATTTAAATTAATAAAATAGAAAATGATAAAATTATACTTATATTTAAAATTATATTTAATTATTTCTTTAAATTTTACATTTATTTTATTTTATTTATAAATAAAACTTTAAATTATTTTAATTAACTAAAATATGCACAAAATTAATAATTATTTATTCTTATTTTATATACAAGAAACATAAATAATATTAAAATTATCTAAATAAATTAACTTAATTAAAAAAATTAATTTAAATTAATAAAATGGAAAATAATAAAAATATATTTAAATATAAAAAATTATTAATTAATTTCTTTGAATTTTAAATTATTTATTTATTTATTTATAATTAAAACTTGAATTTCTTTTAATTAAATATAATGTGTAAAAAATTAATTATCATTTATTTCTTCTTCTTTTTATATAGAAGGGTAAATTTGTAATCTTACAATTTACATAATTAAAAATAATTCAAAATATCCTTACAACCATCACATCACTCACATATTTCAATAAACTTTCCTTACACATCCACTCTAACATACCTCAATCCAAACATCCTCAACTTTCTTCACAAATCTTCACACTTCCACTCCCCTACACCCTCAACTTTCCACTCTCTCACACTCTCTAATCCAAACAAAGCCTTATTGTTATCTGATTCGGTTTTTGCAGGTTAAGTTATCAGTGACAGTGTATCTCTGAACGCCCGCTTGCTCGATTAAACATCGCAAGTGTCGGCCAACCACCCACCAAACTTGCTCGATTACATTGCAAGTATTGCCCGACGCCCGGCCGGCACTTGCGATGTTAATCGAGCAAGCGGGCGTTCGGCAAATACGATTACATTGCAAGTATTGCCCGACGCCCGGCCGGCACTTGCGATGTTAATCGAGCAAGCGGGCGTTCGGCAAATACTTGCAATGAATTTGTATTTATATTTATAACTATTATGACCCATGAATTTAAATTATATTATTTATTAAAACTAAATAACTACCACTTAAATATTTTTAAATATTAATTATAATTTAAGTCTTACATAAATAAAAATAATAATTGCATAAATAAAACATAATTAAAATTATATTTTCTTATTTCCTCATAATTGGTTAAGAAAATATAAATTAAACTTAAAATATAACTTATCACGTTCTCATTGTATCATCAACGTATAGATTAATTTTTTTAAAAGTATTATAGTCCCTTGACATACATTAATATCTGTTTTTATAATTCATTTATCTCCATCAAATTACCTGTGTTAATGATAACTAAGTTCTTTCTCTTACGTTTCTTAATTGGGAAAAGGAAAATACGTGTAAACATATTTGCACAGATAAAAATTTCATTCATTCTTTGTTGATTCATGTAGCTGGTTTCATCTAGCTGCACTTTTATCTCGTTTTGAAAGCTGGCAACCACCCCATGCGTTGAGACAAATTATTTGTTTCACAATATTAAATTGACTGCAACCGAACTCAAAATCCTTTAGTGCATTTCAACATTGGAAACTTCATTCTAATACAGTAAGTAATAAGTGAGCCATATTTGACGTAATTGGTTCAAAACAATATAAATGGCTCAATCACTAGGCACCAGGTATCGGCACTACACTAGTTCACAAAACACAGCCAAGCACAGAAAAGACACTTAAAAATTGGAGCTTCAAAATCAGTCAGTACTTTAGAGGTGCCTGCTGGGTTGGTAACAATCCAAAACGCTTCTTCAGAAGAACTCTCTGCCTCGAATATTTATCATCGGGTGAAAACCGAGCTGCATTTTGGGAAAACCACAAAAATCATAAACAGGTACAGAAAATGGAGAGAATTATAATTTATAAATAACATTTCACATGTATTTGAGAGTGACTAGTATGCCTTATGCCAATGACAAAATCCAAACTGTGCAAAAAGCAGATCTTTAAAATATTATACAGTGAGCAATGAAAATAATAAGTTGTTACTGCTGAAAATAGGAAAGAAAGTAGTAGGTGGCTTTTTTAAATAAAATTAACAAACATAAATCAAAATAGAAAACAATTTTTTGTAGTAAATTAGCCCTATGCTACCAAGTTCCACACTACAGAAGTTCTTAATCAAACAGCCACAATGATATGTTTCTCAGTCAATGACTTTCATCCAATGTTACATCCAACATGCATATCAAGATGATGACTCGGCACTTTCGGAAAAACGACGAGGCTGATGGTGTTACTTTTTTTCCACCTTTAACTTTTTTCCCTTATAAAGACCAAAAATCCTTCAGGGAAAAAAGACCAAAAGGGGACAAAAGAAAACCAGGATCAAAATCAAGCAGCAAAGAATGCCAATCTCGCTAAGAATTTGACAAAGACGGCCTCTAAAAAGGCAATTACCAAACAACCAAGAAAAGTCTTGATCCCAATTTCACAACTAAACTCTAGAAGACGGGCTGCCAGAGAAAACTCTAGCATTTCTTTAATAAACACAAAGAAACACAGATTGAATGCAATGCCAAAAACCCTTTTTCTGTCGTTGTTGACAGAGCAGATCCTCTAAAATTAAAACACAAACTGTCAAATGCCCTAGGTACAACCCCAATTTTCAATGAGAATAATAAACCCATTAATCCATACAATCCAAGCCAACCCGTTTCAGAAAATTATCTACGCAAATAGAAGAGAAGTGAAAAAAAAGCCCCCAAATAAAAAAATACAAACTATAACAATGTTACGGTCCACAGTGCATTTTAGTATCAACACAGAAATTGCACAGAGAAGGACAAAAGGTTTTCTTTTGAATTCACAAGCAATTATTATAGCATAATTTGAAAAAACTCATATATGTCAAGAAACTGCAGTAAGCAGAGCAAAATACCTGGATGGGCAGATTGTGTAGCTAGCCCTACCGGCGACTCTTTCTGCAAAGAAGAAAAACAACACACTTCAAAGCAGTGATAACCACCAAGATTTTGGCTTGTTGCCAATAACCCGTGAGGATGCAATTTTATTACAGGAAATCATAACACGAAGAAATTAAAACGTAGGAAAAGAACCAGTGCGTTAAACTGAGCTAGGGCTGAAACAGCCTTTCAATGATTCATTTCAGATTGAGTCAAGAGGGTTAAAGAAACACGAGAGAATAAATAATGTCGCTCCATTATTGAATGTTTGATAAATACAAACTTCAGAACCAAATACAAAACTTACCTTAGTGGTGTAGACTTTGTCACCATTGTCGTTTATGTAAAACTGAAGATACATTGTCACTGATAACTTAACCTGCAAAAACCGAATCAGATAACAATAAAGCTAGAAACCATAGCACGTGTTGATAACAGAAATTGGAAACAACAATCAGTCTAGGGTTATCAGAAACATACCTGATCGAGAATGAACAGCAACAAAAATAAACTCAGCCGAACGTAAAGAAATAAACCTGCGGTGGAGGCGAGGAAAGGGTTTTAAGGTTTTCTGGTCTACAGAAGTTGCTTTGGTTCAACGAGAATGGGCCTTTCATTTAGGTTAAGGCCCTTTTTATTGGTTATGGGCCATTTTGCTAATATGGAAGGTAGTTTCTTCCTGCACCCCCATAATTTTGTAAATTCCGAAACTGACCTTCACCTGTTATTTGAATTCGAGATCTGGGAGTGTGTTATGGATTCATCAATCCGGAAGTGAATCATGTTGCTTTCTGGGAGATGTTAATCGAGCAAGCGGGAGTAGGGCGGCCGGCACTTGCAATGTTAATCGAGCAAGCGGGCATGAGCGGCCGGCACTTGCGATGTTACTCGAGCAAGCGGGAAAGGGCGGCCGGCACTTGCGATGTTAATCGAGCAAGCCGGCGTTCGGCAAGTACTTGCAATGTCATCGAGCAAGTTTGGTGGGTGGTTGGCCGGCACTTGCGATGTTTAATCGAGCAAGCGGGCGTTGGGCAATACTTGCAATGTCATCGAGCAAGTTTGGTTGGCTATCGGCCGGCACTTGCGATGTTAATCGAGCAAGCGGGCGTCGGGCAATACTTGCACGTGACCGAATGCACCTCCGAAGAATAAGGAATATGCGTTTAAAGAAGATATGTTCCCCGGGGAACGACCAACTGAAGGAGACACCAAAAAGGAACAACCAACTGAGGGAACGACCGACCGAAGGAAAAGAAGATCGACACGTCAACAATCTCATTACGTCAACCGACCGTGCCTGGGCCCCATTTCTCCAAACAGGTACAATTGGCGCCCACCGTGGGGCCGAGGCAAGATTTCAATTTTTAAAGCTATAATGGTTGCAACAAGGGACAACAACGACGCTATGGCAGAACAGATGACTATGATTCAAACCCTCCAAACTCAGATGGAGGAACTGCGGCAAAAGGGGATGGAAGACCGTCGTCAACACGAAGAGGATAGACACCGCCAAGAGGAAGAAATCGCCTTATTGAGAGAGCAGAATGCGCGACTCCAGCGACAGGTCGATAATCCCGAACGAGAATGCCAATCCCATACCAATCCTGCTTCCAGAGCTGGAACAGTCGAAAGAAAGTCAAGTAAAAGGGGTCATCCTTTTACAGACGAAATCATCACCACACCACTTCCTGACAAATGGAGAGGCCTCGCCATTAAACTCTATGACGGCTCGACCGACCCGGACGAGCATTTAAATGTTTACAAGACGCAAATGACTTTGTATACCACAGATAACAATGTGTGGTGTAAAGTATTCCCCACGTCGCTCCAGGGAGAACCTCTTACTTGGTTTACAGAGCTGTCTCCGAATTCCATTGACGACTTCGACGTCTTAGCCGTAAAATTCTCTACTCAGTATGCCACCAGCCGACCGCATCACATGTCCTCCATGTCTCTCCTCACTCAGTCGGTTTTTCCCTAAGGAGGGTTTACGACCGAGAAGGTTTTAACGAGGCACTATAAATCAAAATCCAAGTCCTCTATTCCTTTTATTACTCTCAATTTATGCCTCGTTCGGCATTCGCATTATTACTATCGTAATCAGAATTATTTATGCCTCGTTCGGCATTAGAATTATCTTATTACTTTAATGTAATCAGAATTATTTATGCCTCGTTCCGCATCAGAATTATCTTATTACTTTAATGTAATGTAATCAGAATTATTTATGACTCGTTCGGCATCAGAATTATCTTATTACTTTAATGTAATCAGAATTATCTATGCCTCGTTCGGCATCAGAATTATCTTATTACTTTAATGTAATGTAATCAGAATTATTTATGCCTCGTTCGGCATCAGGATTATCTTATTACTTTAATGTAATCAGAATTATTTATGCCTCGTTCGTCATCAGAATTATCTTATTACTTTAACGTAATCGAAATTATTTATGCCTTGTTCGGCATCAGAATTATCTTATTACTCTAATGTAATCAGAATTATCTATGCCTCGTTCGGCACCCGAATTATCTTATTACATTAATGTAATCAGAATTATTTATGTCTCGTTCGGCATCATAATTATCTTATTACTTTAATGTAATCAGAATTATTTATGCCTCATTGGGCGTCAGAATTATCTTATTACTTTAATGTAATCAGAATTATTTATGTCTCGTTCGGCATCAGAATTATCTTATTACTTTAATGTAATCAGAATTATTTATGCCTCGTTCGACATCAGAATTCGGCATCAGAATTATCTTATTACTTTAATGTAATCAGAATTATTTATGCCTCGTTCGGCATCAGAATTATCTTATTACTTTAATGTAAACAGAATTATTTATGCCTCGTTCGGCATTAGAATTATCTTACTTTAATGTAATGTAATCAGAATTATTTATGTCACATTCGACATCAGAATTATCTTATTACTTTAATGTAATCAGAATTATTTATGCCTCGTTCGGCATCAGAATTATCTTATTACTTTAATGTAATCAGAATTATTTATGTCTCGTTCGGCATGATAATTATCTTATTACTTTAATGTAATCAGAATTATTTATGCCTCGTTCGACATCAGAATTCGGCATCAGAATTATCTTATTACTTTAATGTAATCAGAATTATTTATGCCTCGTTCGGCATCAGAATTATCTAATTACTTTAATGTAATCAGAATTATTTATGCCTCGTTCGGCATCAGAATTATCTTATTACTTTAATGTAATCGAAATTATTTATGCCTCGTTCGGCGTCAAAATTATCTTATTACTTTAATGTAATCAGAATTATTTATGCCTCGTTCGGCATCAGAATTATTTTATTACTTTAATGTAATGTAATCAGAATTATTTATGCCTCGTTCGGCATCGGAATTATCTTATTACTTAATGTAGTCAGAATTATCTATGCCTCGTTCGGCATCAGAATTATCTTATTACTTTAATGTAATGTAATCAGAATTATTTATGCCTCGTTCGGCATAAGAATTATCTTATTACTTTAATGTAATCAGAATTATTTATGCCTCGTTCGTCATCAGAATTATCTTATTACTTTAACGTATTCGGAATTATTTAAGCCTTGTTCGGCATCAGAATTATCTTATTACTTTAATGTAGTCAGAATTATCTATGCCTCGTTCGGCACCCGAATTATCTTATTACTTCAACGTAATCATAATTATTTATGCCTCGTCCGGCATCAGAATTATCTTATTACTTTAACGTAATCGGAATTATCTATGCCTCGTTCGGCATCAAAATTATCTTATTACTCTAATGTAATCAGAATTATCTATGCCTCGTTCGGCACCCGAATTATCTTATTACTTTAACGTAATCAGAATTATTTATGCCTCGTCCGGCATCAGAATTATCTTATTACTTTAACGTAATCAGAATTATCTATGCCTCGTTCGGCATCAAAATTATCTTATTACTTTAATGTAAGCAGAATTATCTATTCCTCGTTCGACACCCGAATTATCTTATTATACCATAATTGGAATTATTTGTGCCTCGTTCGACATCCGCATTACCTTATTCTTTCCAAAATCGAAATTACCTATGCCTCGTTCGGCACCCGAATTCGTAAATCATTACTTATATAAATCAAACCACGTTTAGAAATTATCGTTCGGCCTACGCACTACAAATATTAGCTGAAATTATAAAATTCAAAATGCAAGTGTGTATTGCCCACATGTCGGGTCCAGCAATTTTCTATGCCACATTGTTCATTAACTTTTCAAAAGAGGCGTCCGGCTGTGGGCCAGGGGTCTCCGCCTCGGCCTCCTCATCTAAATTATCATCGGGGTTGGCCGGCACCAGCTTTCCATCAACTACCTATTTTTTCTATGTCGTACCGGACGTCCTCCAGGGGTGCTCCACGCAGGCAGATCGCTTGTCCGATGCCTAACCGAAAATATTCTTCGCTAATGCGAACGTCCCGTCATTCCATTAAATTTAATGTCTGACACCTCGAAAGGCACAACAATCATTACGACTCTTCGGCTTTTATTCACCTCGAGCCTGGGGGGCAAGTGTACCGGTAGGCACCGACCGACCGTGTGCACAGTAAATGTAAGGGCATTTATGTGACAAGCTAAGGTGGTTAAGATACACCTCCGAAGAATAAGGAATATGCGGTTAAAGAAGATATGTTCCCCGGGTATTCCGGAGCACGACTGGCAAGACATATCCATAATCACCCTGAGCCCAAGGGATAGAAAGCCCATTAGGCAATCCTATAAATACTGTGCTCAAGTCAGAGAAAGGTACGTTTCATTCACTTACGAAACCGCGCTTAGAATCTCATACTTGAGCGTCGGAGTGCCTTCACAGGTACCCTCCGCCGCCCGACCGAAGGAGACACCAAGAAGGAACGACCAACTGAAGGAGACACCAAAAAGGAACGACCGACCGAAGTAGAAGAAGATCGACACGTCAGCAATCTCATTACGTCAACCGAGCGTGCCTGGCCCCATTTCTCCAAACAGTTACAAGAACCAAATACAAAACTGACCTTAGTGGTGTAAACTTTGTCACCATTGTCGTTTATGTAAAACTGAAGATACATTGTCACTGATAACTTAACCTGCAAAAACCGAATCAGATATCAATATATCTGTTTATTTTATTTGACTTGGTGGTGTGGTGGAGTACATGATATCTGGCCATGCATTCATGATCTAATGGTTGAAATTGAGTTTTGACATGTAAAAAGTTGAAGGTTTGGTGCAGTTGCGTAGAGAAAATCCAAAGTTGATAAGATTCTTCTAGTTGATAAGATAAAGACATAAAGACATAGTCGTGTGTCAGGGTTGGTGTGAGTAATAATAATAAGGGTAATAATATATAGTGAACCAATATTATTATTTTTAATATTTATTTTATAGTCTTCATATTATTTAATTTTAAATTTATTTTTATATATATATTTATTTTAAAATCTATTATATCAAAAGTTATATACAGTGTTGAAAGTATCATTTTCTTAATATTTATAAAAGAATAGTGTAGGGTAAGGTCCATCACAAGTCCTATTCCTATGATCTTCTTTCTCTACACATCAATATATATTTAGATGTGGTTAACCTAACCTAACAACTTGGTGATTCATTTCACACAGAGAGAAAGGGAAAGGGAGAAGAGCTTAAGGAAGTGATGGGAGATGGGTGGGTTGGTAAAACATAAGAGAATGAATATTTCTCACTCTGTTTTGCCGATTCCACCCATTCCTATGATTTCCTTTGCTTCCTCTCTTTCCACTCTCCTCTCACCTTCTCTTCCTTCTTTCTCCCTCTCTCCCTGGTAAGCTCTGTTTTCTTCAGATCTCTGCTTTTACCAACCTTAATCTCTCTATCATCTCACTGTTTCTTCTTTTTTGTTCTTCTACATCTTCAAGGTTTAACAGATTATATGAACTATTTCTAGCAGATGCATGTGTTCTTTCTGATGCATGAACAGGTTTAAAGAGAGAAGCTAATTAACTGGATCCAGTTGAATCTTGGATTCATTTGTAGATCCATGAGCACATATGAACATGGACCAATTCAAACTAATTTTACTGTGCATTTTCAACGGATTACCAAGTTATAAGCTTGTTTCAGAATATGAACACTGATTTATGCCATAACTGTTTTCTGTTTGGAACTTCAAAATTATGAGTACACTGTAAAATATTGAAGATAGGTTTTATCTGAATTATATTAAAACGAAATGAATAAATAAATAAATATTAACACATTATGTGGAATTATAAATCAAGCTAAGCAGAAAACGCATAAGAATTGAAGAAGTAATAACTGTCTACTACAGAAATCACTAATACTATTTTTTTTTAAATTATTTTGAAAATTGTTAAGCGATTACTTTTCAAAATAATAAGATTAATTATACATTAAATGATATCTTTTGTTCAATCGATTCCGATATTAGAAAATATAAAAACAAGTTTATAATTGATGGAGGGCTAAACTTTTGGATTGTTGGATAGAAATGATAAATTGATATCTTGTTAATTAATATTTAAATCATAAATGAGGTGTGAAGATGCTTATTCCAAGAGGCCAAATAAAACAGTCTTTTAATCCATTTCTTAATTTTTAAATTTATGTATACCTTTTTAATATAGGATTGAAGTTTATATAATTGAAGACAAAGTTTTGAAGCTGACAAAGGAGATTAATAAGAAAAAATGGAAGATTTAATAAAATAAGAGGCAAATTGAATGAAAAAAAAATATGTTCAGAAGATTGACTTGTAAACGCGAAGAATGTAAATATGAGCAAAAATAAAAGTATACATTTTAATTTTCAAAAGTATGAGTATGGATTGAAGATTAAAAGTTAAGACAATTAAAAAATTTAAAATTAAGTGAAAAATGGAAAAACTTCATTTTATTTTATGACTATAAATTAAAAATAAATCCAGAAAATATTTTTATTATTCATATTAACTTTTCCAAATATGTTTATTTTTTAAAATTGACACTTTAAAATTGTTTAGTTGGAGTGTGCGTAATTAAATATAAAACAAAATTTATAGAAAAATATGAATGAATATCTTGAGAAGGTTAGATTATTGACCCTAATACCATAATGAGAAAGATATAGTTATGAGAATTATGATAAAAAAATGTATGAATTAAGAATAATAAAGTGAAGGTGGGTCCTAAAACCTAATTGAAGGCATCATAATTGAGACAATTAAAACCTAATTTAGTGAGGTTTTATATAAAAGAAAGAAAAGAAAGAAAAAGTTGCATTGAAGAAGATGGTATCAGAGAGGGAAGAACGGCATCGAGATTGATGCGTCTTCTGTCTTATTACCGCAAATTCAGTAAAGTGTCATTCACTCAGTCACGTGACATTCACGCGTTTTCGACACTCTCTTTCTCTCTCTTACTTTCTCACTGTCTTTATTTAATAATTTTTTTAGTATTATATATTATTAATTAAATAATTTTCACGATATCTTACGTGAACGTGTCAGACTAAAATTTAATTGCATCAAAACAAAAAATAAGTAAATTGAAAACTGAGTTGAAATTATAGATCTTCTAGATATAAAATTTTAATTTAAAAATAAAATATTAAAATTGTATAATGAAAAGGAGCAAAAATATTTAAAATATTATATGATAAAAAAAAGCAGTTATAAATTTAGTAGTGGCGACGTTAAAAGAAATAAAAATGATAAAGAGACTATATCCTCTGCCGACAACTTTTGTCCTTATCCTGTGTCACGAGTTCCATCATGCTCACAATTTTTTATTCCTCTTTTCTTCTCGCATCATCATCATCATTATTAAAAAACTGTTTCTGTATCAGAATTATTATTGAGAGGCTCTTTTAATTTCATTTGATAGAAGCCATTGAAACGGAAAAAGAGAAAGAAAGATTGAAGAATCGTTGAGAGAGATAGAGAAAGAGAGGAATAGGGAGAGAGAATTGGGGAAGATATGGGTGTGGGGGGATTGGGAAGTAAACCTTATCTTATGGTGTTTCTTCCCTACACCTCCCATACCACTCTTTTCCTCTTTTTCTTCCCCTTCCTTTTCTTTCTGCTGCTTCTTCTTCTCATCTCATCTCATCTGGTAATCTTTTCTCTCCTCTTTCATCTCATCATTTTCATCTAACTTCCAATTTTAAATCATTTATTATTGCTGTTTGCTCAGAACTCTGTAACAAACTATCTACCAGTTTTCAATTTCTTAGATCTAGACAATTTTGGTTCAAGATCTTGGAAAACAAATTATACTAACCTTGTGTAGATCTCGCTAGGCCAAGAAATCCTGTAACTAAAATGGTTGACAGTAACTTGTTAGAAAAGTGTTTGGTAATTGCTCTGAAACTCTTAAATCTCTGATCTCTCTTCAATCAACAAGTCTGGTATTGTCACTTTCTCATAATAAAGGTTTGTTGAAATTTTCTAATCTGAAGTCTGGAATAATTTTCACCATAAAATAAATTTTTGATTCTTTTTTCTAAGCATATATATGTTGAAAGCTACCACTGTTCCCCTCTTCCTTCAATCCTCATCCTTCACCATAAACAATCTCTTGTGGTAACAGATCATTGATTATATTACAGCAGTTGTACCCAAGAAGACCAAAATCAAGAACTCTCAAACCCTTTATCCCTAACCCACCTTTCTCCTTTTCTAAACAAACCTTATCCCTACTATCCCCACCACCCCCAAACAAAAATTCAATTCCCATTTACCTAACATTAAACTTTTCATTCAACTTAGAGTAGCATGAACCTCCTCGATGAAGGATTGTTTTATACTCCTTTGGTACAAAACCAACTCTATTACCACACCCTTTAATATTAAACTTTTCATTCAACTTAGAGAGCATGAACCTCCTAAAAAGAAAGAGTTTTCTTTTCAAATAGTAATGTTTTTTTAAATGATCATACATCTTAGGTAATGAATCTCATAACACTAGTGTTTGATGTTCATTATCAATCTGCACATCAATATTTTTCTCATAACACTAGTGTTTGATGTTCATTATCAATCTGCACATCAATATTTTTCATATTAAGGATCAACTTGTTGAATTCATTCACTATTTGCCTTTTTAGTACTCATCTTATATGCATATAATGTTTACTTAAAATTTGGTTCACTGAGGATTCGCCGTGTATTGTAATTTTTTCTTTCGAAACTTGTCCCAACACCTTATCATTGAGGCAAAGAACAATCACTTTGTGAGTATGCTTTTACAATGTTTTCTTATCCTTCTCTACTATGGATACGTCAAGCTTAGATTCATCTTCTAAAGTTTCAAAGATACCTTATGAACTAGAAGAGCACACAACTTCAATCAAAATCATTAAAACCAGGGAATTTCTCAACTTTATACTTTACGAAAGAACAAGAAAAAATCACATACATAAATTAAAATTAACGTAGTTCAATTGAAATATGTTAACAAACCCTAATCTATATTCATATGAGAATTCACTAATATCGAATATTACAACTTCAGAAACATTAATTTATAGTGATAAAAATTTCATATATCTTTATAATTGATTCACGTTAAGCATCCTTAACACTGCTTATAACTTAACTTAACTGAAAAATTACTTAGACAGTTTTACTACCCAATTCAAATTTCAATAAGAAATAGAACGGTATGTTAAAAACATTTACTAAATATATGATAAAAATTACATATCAAACATTAAACGATATAATACAAATTAACTTCTACAAATTTTTAGATAATATTTTAATGAATTAATTCTCATAATTATTGACGTAATGTTATTATTTATCAATAGTTCATTTCGACTTTTTTAGATATTTATTAGGAAAAAATTCAAGCAACATTAATTAAAATTGTTTAAGAATTAAAAAAAAATCTTAATTTGATAGTAATCGAAATGCTCTTTTCAAATTGAGAAAATTAAAATGAATAACTTGATGGAAAGATGTTTAAGGGTTGGTATTGATAGTGAGAGGAAGAATAAAATAACAACTATTTGATCCTTAAAGGATGATTGGTGCACATGTAAGCTTAAGGAGAAAGTTAAGAATGATATACTTACGCTTTTCAATGCCACAAAATTTGTGACAATATTCATATTTCAGTTTTTACTAGAAAAATATTGATGAGGTGACTGTAATAAATAGATTTGATAGTTTCACATGTTTATCTATTTAAATTTATATTTTCATACAAAATATACAAAAATTAAAAAGTGAACAATATCACGTGAATAAATTAGTTATTTAAAATAAGTTAATAGTTAGAAAGAAAATATCACGTGAATTAAATTATTTTTATATATCTTGTCAGAAAAAATGTTTTAGTTAAAAAATATACAAAATTATTTTTTCTTATTCAATATGTATTGATTAAATCTCCAATCAAATCCCAACAACAAATTACTTCAATTTTTTTATTATATTTTTATTATTTTTTATAAAGATATTTTATTATTATTATCACTTTTTTTAGTATATTAACAATCACTATCATAATAAATTATGATTATAGTAAAATTTAAAATTAATACTTATTATCATTAAAAAAATTATGAAATATAAATTAATTTTAAAAACAAAAAATAATTATTTATTATAGTGACTAAATTAGAGATATTTTAAAAATTAAAAAATAATTTTTAAATTAGTTTTTAAAAATTATAAAATGAAATAATATGAAATAATTAAATAATATAAGATTGGAGACATTCTGTCAATGATAATTATAATTATCATTGGCTATTCTCACATAACATTTTTTGTTTTTCTTCCAAATTCTCTGTTGCGTTTTTTTTTCTCAATTAAAGGGAGTGGCCAAATCCTTTTATAGGTCAATTGCTCATGATTAAATTGATTTGTTAACTTATACATCTTTCACTTCGAATTCCTCATTTGAAATTGATAAGTTTTGGAATGATAATGTTGCAGGCTTATCTCTTTTTTTCTTACTTTTTTTATTTCTATTTAATAATTATTTAATGTTCTTTCATGTATGTAATATATTAAAAAATAAAATATTTATATTATTTAATAATAATAATATGAGTAAAATATTGTCTAGAAAAATATCATACTATAAATTTAGAATGATATATACTTAAAAATCATTCAAGACTAGATGCATGATCAAAATTTATGGAATATAGCATTGAACTAGCAAGCTCACCAATTTGAACTTGCCAAGTTAATTTATGTAGTAAAGGTGGAATTTTCCTTTCCATTGACTCAAATATAAGCAGTTATTTATTTATTCATTTCATATTATCCTAATTTTTTATCATCAAATAAGCAACAGTCAAAATTCCTCAATTACAAAGTTTAACCTTAATTCATAGTCTTAAAATAAAATTTTATCAAAATTCACATCTTACAAAAATCTCAAATGAACCCGTTCAATAATTTACTGCTAAACTTTCACCAAAATCACTAAACTCAATTAACTCAATGCAAAGTCTCCACCTAAAGCCAAATCAAAATTCAATTTAGAACTTCAGATTTGAATTTCAATCAAAGTTAACTTTCTTGAACATAATTTCATCTACTTCTTAGAAAAAATTGGAGTGGGTGAGAATGATAAATTACAACACTTCAAGAGCTCATTGATCCCCTGAATATTTCATTCTTAGCCATTAACAGCCTAAAACTTCAAATCAAAACTACAACATTCTCTATAACACAAATCACTTTCATTTTTGGCATGTATGAGATCTATGAGATCGATTAAAAATAAAATTACATACAAACATTATTACAAATCAATTTTATAAGGTTGAATTAAACTTAAAGTTCATTTTATAATAATACACCGAAAATAAATCGGAAAAGCTTATCTAATCACAACTTGAAAATATAAGATTACTACCTTCTAATCTCAACAAACACACATGGTGGAGAGAATATTAGTGCGACTTTGTTTTAGATTTGTTTTAGAAAGAAAAGAAGATAACACAAAGGTGAAGAGAACAAAGAGAAGAATGAAAAGATAGTTCCAGTAGTTTAATATTTTGGAGGCAGAAGAATTTTTTTTCATTGATATTAGCACCTCTATGGCTTAATAAACCCACCCCCTTCATCTTGTATTTGTTTTTAAAACTGACAAGGTTTAGTTAAACCCAACTTCCATCCTAACACATAAAAGCCCAAATATTTATTATTTACACCAAACACATGCATTAAATATATAATTAACTAAATTAAAAATTAAGTATAACTTAAATTTGATTATAACTTTTAAACTAATCTACACTTATTTATCACATAAAACATAAGTCCTTAGGATCATTATAGACTTTCTTTAATAGATTATCACTTTTAAAAATTATATTACCATATCTTAATTCTTTAAAAATAAATCCTAAAAATCAATCTTTTAATGTGTCAATTTTTGTAAGGCACTTGTAACACGAAGATAAATAAAAATTATTAAAATACTAAGATATTATCTCTCAAAAAAAAATTAAGATATTAAAACAATAATCTTGAATATATATGTACTATGTATATATATACTTAATACATTACAATGAGAAGGTAAATTATGAAATATTTACTTGTAATAACCTTTATAATATAAAATATTTACTTTTTATATAATAAAACTGTTAAACAAATAATATATAATTAAGTTTAGTTGAGTTTATTTTATTAAAAATTCATAAATTCATTATTCAATCTAGTTTTAATCAGGCATACTAAATAAAACTCGTACAGATATAATTGCAGTAGTTTGAACATATTCACAATATAAGTGTAAACTACTTGCACCCTTATTAATTAGTTACCATAAAAAATGTTCGTATTTGAGAAGAGAAATGGCAATTTTTAACGTGTGTAATGTCCCAACAATAAATAATTAATATTTTTCAAAATAAATTTTTTATTTTTTATCACACAAAAGAAATAATCACTAACATGATAATCCCTTTACTAGTCTAACATAAATATTTCTAACTTTCCTAAAATTTCTCAAATAAGAATTTATGGATAAGTATGACGAAAAATTAAAAGAAAAATTATTATTTTAAAACTTTTTGACTGCAATAAAATCGAATTAAGATTATATGGTTTATGATATATGAAGATGAAGTCGTACTAAAATTATATAATTTTAATATTTTTTTACTGAAATCATGTCAAAGTAATATTCATATTTATTTTATAATATGTGAAAAATAGTGTCACTTAAACGCGATTTTAAAAGTGGTCTAATATTAACATGACACAAATGAAAATCTAGACACAAAAATTATGGAGTATGTCATATGGATTTGATTATTGGTGAAAATTATATCTAAAGTTTTAAAATGTGTATTTCAATACTCAATTAATTCTGAACATGAAATACTACTGTCATTGATTCAGTACCCTTATTTTATAACTAATTTAACTAACATGTGATTGATTTGAATAAAACTAAATTTGAATTTAAAAAACTAAATCCAAACTTAGAAAATAATATTTTCATCATTTTAATTTTTTTTATCGACTATAAACAATGAATAAATATGAACCACTTGAAGGGTGGTCTAACCTTTATACATAATGTATAAGCACAATCTTTAACCTTCCTTACTAGACAGATTCCTAAATAAGCCTAACATTAAAACACCTAGCTGAACCCAGAGAAAAACACATAAGGTGCTTAAGCCTACATCTTAAAAGAGAACATCATGAAACCATCCTCATATAAACCAAATGGTCAAGACACCAATCAGAAAAGGAAAAAAACACAGAATGCGACTTAGATGTGACTCACGTCCAAGCCTTTAATTGAACCAAAGCAAAAACTTTCACTGCATCCACTACACCTCCTTTAAATATTACACTGTTTCTATGCTTCCAGATTTCGTTGACTACTGCGATCCAAATCACTTCCCAAACCTTATTTATCGAAGCAGACACATTACACATCCTAAACCGAGAGAAATGTAGCATTAAGACGTCGTGAAACGCACACTAAACCCTAAAGTTCATCATTAAATTCAAAGTAACCTGTTACATGGATTAATTTGCGTACATAAATTCATTTTTTTCTATGATATTATCCCTTAAAATAAGTGTTTCTAGAATAATTATTCATTTAAAAAGTAAATAAGATTCATTTAAGTTAAAATAACACGAAATAAGGTTTGCTTGGGATTGTGTTTAGAAACAGCAAGTGGTTAAAGTAAGAAAAGAAGAGCTTTGAGTTATGGATGAACGTGAATGCATATGCATGGTCACATGTTAATTGATTACTAATAGTAGTAGTTGAATGCAGCAGAAAAGGTAGATAAAAACGAAGAGAAAGCACAGTGAAAAAGCATAATAAACGAGCATTAATTAGAAAAGGTAAAAAAAAGAAAAGAAAGAGAGTGGTGTGGTTTTGCACATGCGGGATCCAATGCGTGAAAAACATTGAAAGCAATGAAAAGGACCCACCAGTGTCGGGTGAGATACACTCTCGAGGCCTCACGCGCCGCTCTTTGTTCACACTTCTTCGGACACACCACAAACACGCATCTCTTACTATCTTTCTGCAACCATTTTCACTTTTTTTCTTTTTTCTTACCCTGCCCAATCATTGAATTCACATACTATTTTTTTTTAAATTCTAAGTAAAATTTCAACATAATAATTATACTTTTATTTCAATGTTATTCTAAATAAACATTTCAATAAATATACTTTATTGATTTTGAAGTGAAACCACTTCGTCGTAATTTTATTTTAAACAAGTTTTTTTCCTTTACTAAGATGTTTTTTAACCAAAAAAAGTTTTAAACTATACTTTAAAAGAAATAATAACTCGGATATAATTATTGAATTTAAAATTATTAATATTAGAATAATTATAAATCAAACAACTATAAAAAATATTAATAATTGGTGAATTAGAAACTGTAAACCCTAAAGCTCTAAAGCTCTAGTATCTTATATAATCTTTCCTTTATTTACTTGGTCAGTACTTTAGTAATATGTATTGTAAATTCAGTTTTTTTAATTATATATTAAAATACTATTAGAAGGTGAGATACAACCTTACATAAACAAATATGCAAAATAAGTGTTGGAGATCCCACATCGACTAGAGATTAGAGCCTTTCATTGTATATATGTGGATGCAATCCTCATCCTTATGAGCCGGTTTTATGGGGTTGAGTTAGGCTTAAAGTCCACTTCGTAATATGGTATCAGAACCATTTTGAGCCTATCATAGCGAGTGTTTGTGTTGGGCCTATCGGGCCGCTATCGGACCATCCAAAATATATAGTCCTACGCACAAGTTGGCAGTCTCGGCGTGAGGGGGTGTGTTGGAGATCCCACATCGTAACAATAAGATTTATATATTTTTTGCATGTAGAGAACTTAACTTAGGAAAGAGACTACATTATTTAAAAAACATAAATATATCATAACATTAATTAAATTTTAAGTCTATTAAAAATTTGTATGTTTTTAATTAGTTTTTATTACAAAAATATTATTATTAAGTATCAAAAGTTTTACATATTTTAACAAACACACTAACCGGACATAGACTTAAACTACATCAAACAACTATTCTTATACACTCTAAAGGTACCATACACCAATTAAAAAAAAAAAACAAAGCAGATCGAGATCTAACATTAATCTAAGACCAAACATTTGTTTGCTTACATATTTTAATTAATTCTTCACCGTTTAATTAATCATCAACTGAAGCGACCGAAATATTATTATGTATCGGTATCCTTATATGAAAAAGTAATTGTAGGATTAAGTTTATTTTTTTTTTATAAATTTAAATAATTTTAACTGAGTTTGTTTTTAAAAAATATTCTATCAAATATTCAAAATCTTTATACTGAATCAGTTGAGTTCTCGTTGTTTCTCTAGTTAAGTGAAGTGATATAAATATTTGATTTTGCATTCACAAGTACTACATTTTAGACAACAATAAAAATGATTTTTTAAATAATAATTATCTTTATAAAAAGATATTTTTAAAAAAATATTAAAATAAAAATCTAATCAATTATGCAGAAACACAAAACATTATTGTTTGGTAAAAGATAATTAAAGTTATATAACTTATTTTTTATATTGCTTAAGTCTTAGATGTTGCGCTTGAAACTGTAAATTTAAATTAGATCACTCTAATTAAATTGATGATGTAAACCCAATTGAAAAATAAATTAGAAATTAAATAATTATTATTTTTATATAAAAATATGTAAGAAGTAACATGTAAAATAATGGTCACATAATTTCAGTTGATGGTAAAATCAAAGACAAACTTAATTAAAAAAAATATAAAAAATAATAGTTAGATGAGTTTTGTAAAATCAAAGACAATAGTTAGACTAAGTTTCTGTGTCTTTTGGTGTTTTGAGTCATGAAATTTTAAAGTCATTATTTTTTTAGAAGTTTTGTGAACGAAATCTCATAAATGCATCTAAAATAAAGTGGGAAAAATTTAAAAACAAGATAAATTAATCTTGATTGAGTTTAAATTTAGCAAAGTTTGATGATTTTTTTTTATGATTTTGATAATTTTAATAAATTTGTGTGTCTTAGATGTGATAAGTCATGAAATTTCTGTTAAGATGTGAACTTTAAGTCTAAGTTCAACCCCATAAAACCGCTTTAATCTCTAGTCAATGTGGGATCTCCAACACATTTCGCATGGAAATATATGTGAAATGGCTCTGATACCATATTAAGAAGTAGACTTTAAGCCTAACTCAACTCTATAAAACTGACTCAATAAAGTGAGATTTGTACTTACTTATATACTATGAAAGACTTTAATCTTTAGTCCATCCGTAAGGGCAGATCTGGTAGCAAGAGATCAATTATCAGATTAAGTCAAGGGATTGCCTAGCTAGCGCATATCGAAGAGTTTGAGCAGTGGCCTTTGTTCACATCCTGATTGGGTTTCATCGAGGTATCTTCTTCTCCTCTTGTTGCGACAAATCGAGTTGATAAGTGCTGCAAGGAAAATCTCACAAATGTCAACCATTTAAAGTTGATTTGGATTAATTGACAGGGGTGATTAAAAGTAAAGGGCAGGCATAGGAATTGGAAGATAAAAGTGAGACATAAAATATAGGGAGTGTTGTTGTGTATAAGGTGGTCTGGTTTCAAATCCTTTGCTGCACTGCACTACCTCGTTAAGAGGATCTTAAAGCAAACTCAATTTCTCCAAAATCAAATCTTCACCCCACCCAATTTCCATTTATCACAATGGAGACTTAGTAAATAATTATTACAATAATTTTACTTAAAATCACTTGTTTTTATTTTGTATCAGTTTAAAAATGATTATTCTCATGGTAAGAACCAGAGAAAGTAAACTGAATGCTGAAATTGAATCACATAATTTTGTTCCAATTAATAACTATTATATGTTTCTCTTCTTTTTTTATTTTTACTTCACAAAAATTAAGTATTGAACACACAGTTAGAGCCTAAAAAATTATAAATTAAGTTCTAACTGATTTAACGATTTTTTCTATCAAAACATGTTATTTGATCTTTACTTTTTTTTTTTTACTTTTTAGAATTCATTCTTTAATTGTTTTTTATTTTAAATTTACTATTTAATATACTTTTTTATATGTATCAACAATTTTTTTAACGCTAAATTTTGGTGATATCATTCTCTTATGTGGCAAAACATTATAGGTATAAGTTACGACTCAGGTATATAATTAATCGACTAAAAGCTTATATGCGTACGAACAGCGCAAATGCAGAATATTAGATATTTGATTATAAGCTTGATATATTAATTTTTTTCATGAATATTTTCCAAATAATTTAATTATTTCAAGTCATGACCTGAATTATATATACATATCTTTTTAGCAAATGAAAAGTGGAATTAACTATGGAATAAAAGTATAAAAAACATTGAATGAATTAAGTAGGTTTATGGTGGATATTAATTATCCTCTAATGACATATTAATGACGTAAGGCTGAAGTAAAAATATGACAAAAATGGCCCTCTCACAGGGAGACTATTAGGTGGGACGAAACCCATGTGCCTGGTGGGTCCCATTCTATTAATTGAGTCAACTATGTAGCCATTTGATTGAAGAAACGACTATCTTATCCTAATCAAAGACAGATCCACGTGTAACATCCGTCGGATCAAGATCCAAAGGCGGTGGTGCGTGCGTGTATTTCTCACCCTAATGCACCGGACCACCTTTTGCTTTGGACGGGATTGGCTTGTTTGAACAATACAATTAAAATCAATTTTTTTATATATAATTACAATATAACTTTTAATATTATTATTTTAATAATTTTTTATATTATTTAACTTTAAATTTATCTTTTATTATATATATTTATTTTTAAACTCATCGTATAAAAACTTGTATACAATTTTAATAGTTGTTAAAGAATGAACCTTTCTATAGTAAACCAAATCAATTAATTTGAATAACGTAGACAGAATTATCGGTAGAAAAAAAGTAAATTTTAATTATAAAATGTCATTATAAAATCGACTTATAAAATAAGGTTTGAAATTATTTATATATATTCTTATATTTAACTAATATAATTTTTTTTTTATATTGAAACTTTACAATAAATATATATATCAGGTGATGTGATACTATTTTAATAATGAGTGATCTAATAAATTTAATATTTTTTTAAAAATAAATTTTAAATAATTATGATACTTATGAAATATTTTTATGTGATATATGGAGTTTTAAGAAAAAAAACTAAGGATTGAGAGGAGAAAATAAAAGAAAAATGGGAAGAAATAGGAAAAAAGAAGAAGGAATCTATACCGCTGACTTGTTATTGTGCTTTTGTAAGGTGTTGCTTTTTTGTATTCTGATGGCCAAATCTATAGTAAAGTGATTGAGCTGCACATTTTGTTAGTACAGGTGCGTTCTTTCTCTATCATCTTCAAAAGTATGTTTCTTGCTGTCTCACATTTAGTCTTTATCATACCAGCAATATGGTAGACAACGACTTTCGTGCCCATTTTTATTTCTTCTTACCCTTTTCTTCCCAGCTACATGACAAACATCATTCAACCTTTTTCAATCTCACCATCGATCATTACACAATAATTGCAAAAATATGTTTATACACCACACTATTTTATTCCAAGAGGATTAATATTTTTGGAATAAAATTAGTTGATTTCTAAACGTATAATTAAGAACGTGATGTTGTTCCACATAAACTGGAAGAGATGATTAGGAGTAGGGAATAAAATCAAAATCTTTGACTAAGACAAAGGGTTGTTAATAAAGCAGAGAAAGATTGCACGAGGTAGAATTTGTGAACTGTCTTTTTCTCCTTGTCTTCCCGTTTACTGCAGCGACTCCTAAATTTCAATGCGCATGCAATTGTTCTTGTCTAGTTCAAAATGTTGACGCTCCTTGTGCCTCGACTCCACACACTATGCATCATCACTTGGAAAATTCCTTCGGTGTTCCTGATGTGAATTATCAGAACGTTCTTTTCATGTGAGCAAGAAAATTAGCAGACATGGAAAGGACGTGGAAGACACAAAAATAACACATTTGATATAAGAAAGTTGTAGTGTCATGAGCCGAAACCCGATTATGATTAAGAACGATCGTCTATCCATTCTTGTATTTAAGAGTATTTGATAACGAATCAGTGAGAATTTTGAACGTTTCAGTTTTAGACAGAAGATAACATGTATTATGCGAATTAGATAATTACAAAAGGATTATAGTAAAATCCTCTGTATATATGGAATAACACATAAAAAAGAGAAACATATTACATATTAGGTTATGAGTAAACTTATTTTTTTTCATCTTAAATGTTCTGGATTTAGGATCTGCTAGTGTTTGATCTGAAACATAAGTATTTGGAAAAATGTTAGATAATGAATAGCATATATGTTTGGTTTGGGGATTTTTGTTTGTATTGTTCCATGGTGGTGTTGATTACTCAATGATACAAGGGTGTGAAATTGGACACACAAATTGGTGGGGTTAGCTGCACCTTGGGCCAATCATCCGCCCCAAAATCCATTTCACTCCAATCTAGGTTAATGCCCCACTACTAGACACTACGAATCATCATCTCTCCCAGTCCAAACCCTCAATAATAAGGTAATAAATCCAAAAAGTTGCCCATAAAAGCTTGTGTGTTGAGCTTAGTGAGAAAATAGTTAAATCACTCACTCACCAAACACCATTTTTCTACCCCCACAACCAAGCCACGTTCACATACTGAGACAAACAAACCCCATCAAACCCCTACAATTTCTTCTTTCCCTCTTCCTCTTTAACCCACCATAAAATGAATATGAAAATTCCAAGAGCTTTGGAAACCGAGTTAGTGGACATTTTGCCATTCCCCACAAACATGCCCTTAACTATATTAGACCAACAATTTCAACTTCGCTTTTCTTTTTTTTCTTCACATGCATATTATAAATGAGAATAATAATAATCATAATGCAGAACCAAAAGCTAAAATCTCGCCTTTATATACGACCCATCATGTCACCCCTTGTCCCTATGCTTACACACTCTCACTCACTCTCATTTTCTAAGCCTTAGCTTAGCTGTTGCTTCCCCATTTCCATTTTCTTCTGCCCTTCTTACCTTTGTCACTCATCCATTATCACTCATAACTTTTTTCTCATCACCCCACAAACATGGCCGCCAGGACTAGGACTGTGTCTTCCGTACTTCAAGGTGCGGCGGCGAAAGATGTTCGCTCCGTCGTAGACCACGGTGGTGTAGGGCAGAAGGGCATTTCCGTAAATAAGCACAAAAGCTGATGATGAATGAAGGAAACAACACAACACAAAAGCTTTGCAATTGCACTCTCCCGAGTTTCTGCCTCATCACAATGTGAAGAATTGGGAGAGTGTCATCGTTGCATCGCGGGGAATTGAGGGGTGCGGTCCGAATTACCTTTAACTTTAATTAGCTTCTTAAATTTTTGTATTTTATTTTTCTCTATCTTTCTGTTCATTATTGTTATGTTAATGTGATGATGGAAGAATCATGGGATGTAAGAGATGCATACGAGGTTGCTTGTTTGGTTTTGGTGCTTTTGGTCTAATGGGAGTTTGTCTTCGGTTTGGGTGGTTAATTTAGGAACTCAATGCTTCTGGCATGCATCACTTACACCCATCATCAATGTATTTTCCTTTGTTGTGAGTTTTATAAAGGGAATGAATGAATGAATGACTTTGGTTTTCTTTATTTATTTTCCATTGTTTGGTTCTTCTGCTTTTGAGTTTTTCCTTCCTATGATAGAGATGCAAAGCAGACAATGATAAGATACCAAACGTCCAAAAGAAAATAAAAAAGAATGAGAGAGACAAAAGCAATCGAAAAAAGCAGTGTGTGGCTTTGGTGAAAGAAAGTTGTTCACTTTGGACTTTAATGTCTCTTTGATCACTAACTTGGAATGAAACCAATTAATCAAAAATGAATATTCCACCGTTGATTGAATCGCAAGAAATGAATCAATTTGGATACATATATAATACATATTTGAACCTATTTGTCTTTTTACTAATAATGTAAACATACATTTATAACCAAAATGATTAACTATGCTTCAATCCAATTCCTTCCACTTTTCATAATTGTCTCAAAAGGTCCACTCCTTGTAAAAACAGTTTAAATCTACAAGAATAACCACGTTTTGGGTTGAACATATAAATAGAAGTTGAAAATATTATGTATAAATTTAAAAATTTTCACATGCTTATAAGTTATCTTTTATTTTTATATTTAGAGTATTTATTTGTTTAGGTGTTACGATTTAGAAAAAGAATATAGTTTTGTGGCGATGCCTGGGACAATTTGTAGAAAAGATCTAGCTAACAGAGGTAAAGTGGGTAAATTTGATTTTGCCTGCCCGAAAGCTAATCAAATAAAGTGTCTTTGACATTAGTTATCATTAGTGTTATTAAGCAAAAGAAGTTTTTTGATTATTGACATTAATAATCCTAATCACATGGCCATTGGACTGTATAAAGTCCTACAAGAAAATTGTGGGGTACTTGCTAAGAAGAGATCGATAAAAGGGTCTTATTTTTATGGCTTATCTGTTAAAATAAAATGTGAACAAAAAAAAAACATTGTTAGTTTCAACATTCGTGTTAGTAGTAGTTATGGTTTTTTTAGTAAAAAAATAAAAATTAGTTCCAACAAAAAAATCTACTCACTTGACATTGTAAGGTGATTTGATTGTTTCAAATTAATTTGAAGTAGAGATGGAAACACACTAAGAATGTTAGGTTTTGGTGGAACTAAGTTTGACGAATATCATTATTACTAACTTGAGTTTAATTTATTTAACTAACACATGTTCTTTTTTAGGCTTTTCCCAGGTTTATTTAAAACTGTAATTAGTTTTATTGAAAAACCTATAAATAATCTAATAAATTTAACTAGGTCAGCTAGTCTAGAAAAGCTCATAAGTCTTTTCCATCATATAAATTACTTTATGTTATTTTAAAGATTAATATTAAAAACATAAGAATTTTTTAAAAAGCAACAACTATATTATATTAGTAATGGATAAACACATTGAAGATATGTAGGTCCTTATCTTATCACGCAGTATAGAAAAAATATTACAAACAAAAATAATTAAACCATAAAAAATAATATATATATATATATATATATTTATATATATATATAAAATAAAAGACTTAAATGTATTTTTAGGTCTTCTAAAATGAGCGAGCTTTGATTTTGGACCTTATATTTTTTTTTTCATTCTTACGAAATTTGTAATAATTAGTACTTTTAATTGTTATAATATGTGGATTTTGGTTTTAACTCGAGTATAATATTTTTCTTTGATTTCCTCCTTCAAAGATTACATCAGTCTTCTTAATGTATACTAAAAAAATAACATTTATTTATTTTACGAATGAGGATTTAAGTAATATATATTAATCTTATATTAAAATATTAGTACGTGTGACCTTTAATGGTTTCTTAACCATTTATTTAACAATAATGTTACATAATACTAGAAATAAAAAGACAATTAATTTTAGAAAAAAAAAACAAAGAAAATATCTTACAAAACCAAAATCTAAACTCAATCATTTTAAAGAAACCGAAAACATATTTAAGTCAAAGGAAAATCTTTAATCGCAATCAGTAAACCTCTTGCATCCTTTTGATGTACCATCTTATTATATATATAAGCAATTGAATATGATCAAACACTCTCTCAAAATTACAATTTAATTATAAAATATTTAATTTTTTAATAAAATATTATAATAAATTAATTCAACTAAATTTGAAATGTTTCCATATAGTATTAAATTTGAGTTTTATAATTTTAAAAACCGATTTATAAAAGTGCCGAGCTATGTAAAATAATAAAATATTTTTTATTATAAACTATATATTATATATAATGAATATATTAATTTTACAATAGTTATCTTTAAAATACTACTACTACTAATAATTTATAATTAAATAAAACTGAAAATTACACGTATTTATTCACATTGAAAATATTTTCCATAATAAAAAAATTGTGTTTTATTACTTTACCTTTGCACTTAGTGCCTATTCTAATTTTACCGGAAAGAAAATTATGATCACCTTTCTCATAAAAGATGTTATAAACAATTCAAGCAGAGAAAAATATATTTTATACGTTTTTCATTTTTTTTAAGAAAAACAGACTATATATATATATATATATATATATTAGTGTTGCTCCTAACCTCAAATGCAATACTTGTTTATTTTAGAATTCAAAATAACCAAAACATTGATCAATAGAGAAGTCAAGAACTTCAAGAATTCAAAAAACAAATTGTTGAAGAGAAATAGAGGAGACAAAGAAGATTTGTTATATAGGGTATTGAAATCCTTGATAAATTCAAAATGTTAGGAACTAGAAAAGTTTAAACTTCTTAACAGACACAAAGCTTAAGCCAAATTCAACTATGATAAAAAAGTTCTTACAAATGTTTAAGAGAGACTAATTGTACCCTGCAATAAACCCAAAAGTTAAGAAGAAGAAAAAAATGCATTAAAATTTGAAATCTGTGAGTTCAGTTTTGCTTCCCTCGTTTTGAGATAGCATCTTCAAGCTTGTTAAAAAGTCATAAAATCTAATTATGAAGAACTAAAACGTAAATTTTACATTCCTGGTGGGAAACTTTTTGTTCAAATTCTTTACTTTGAAACACACTAATTATTTTTGCGAGAAAAAATCAGACTCAAATTAAAGGTTAAACAAGAAGATTACACTTACCCATTTGTTGATTTGCCAAGTTAGTATCAGTGCTGATTATTTTGGCTGTCATAAGGAATTGACTTCACATACTTTTTCGCGACACCAAACTCCACACAATTTTGGATTTTTACAGCTCATGTGAACGGAATAATCCAGTAAAATATTTATTATAACTATCATACAGAAAATCTCAACATAACTCTTGAATTTATATATCAAATTTCAAATATTTGAGGCACATAGATTTATGGACTAAATATAAACGACATTTTTATAGTCTTATGTTTCCGGTCTTCATGACATACAGATGCGGTGGTTTCCAATTAGTTCTCCATTTTTCAGAGTGAGTGAGAGAACCTGCAAAAACACTCTGACGATCAAGCTAGTCCGAGTACAATATGCAAGTGAGTTGAGAGAGAAAAATTACCTCAGGCGTTTGGCTATCTTTGGTATTTATACCTTTTGGATGAGTCTCACTTGTTATGGGTGGGTCCAAAAGAGAGTCTAATTGTACTTGAATCATGTTTTATAGATAAACTGACTTAATTATGATTAATCGAGGTTTTACGGAATCTAATTAGATGAGGTGAGTTATTTGACCTTCTCAACCATTCAGCCATGTCGACCTTCTCGACCATATCGATTTTTTCAATTATCCAGTAGTACATATAGTATATAAAAATAATGTAAATTTTATTTTATAATCTAATTTTATAGAATTGTGATAGAATTAAAATTCATTCCTTAATATCTGTGATTCATTAATATCGTGGTTACCTAGTTGGTATGAGAAGGGTTGTATGAGAATCTTTATTCAAAATTATTAACATGAGTCTTATTTCAGTCTAGGACCACCACAATTAATGGTTGGCGGCTTGGACGAAAGGGTAGCTGGTATTTGTATATTCTCTGCATTTTGCAGTACAATCTCTTTACCATGAGATTGAAATATTGGAATAGGCCAACAAGGAAGTTACAAGGAAAAGGATGATTGAACTTAATTTGGAAACTTTGAACATGGATCAGCTTGCAAGAGAAGGAAACTTAGTTGTCATTTCATTAAATGAGAGGAGCAACAAAATAGTTGCAAAGCTAATCGTCTTTCTGCACATTCATTCTTCAATATAAATAAGGGCATTCCTTGAATGTAGTTGGTGTCTGTCACTTTAAGATGAACATCAACTAAGTTGTTCAATGGGTTCTACCATAATTTCAGATCATCCAATGAGTCTTCAATAAAAACTTATATTTGGTCCCTTGCAAATTCATTTCATATTTGAGGTTGTAAATTTATATTTGATATTTGTCGTTTTCCCTTGGCCAACTCAATGTAATAGAAATTGATATATTCTTTACAATTTAGTAGCACAAACATTGATTAATTGACATTTTGTGTATTGAGACTGTGAGGTCATGAGTAAAGTTCGATCACGATCACATGGAAAAATGGTCTTAATGTTGATATCTGAAGTTAATGAAAAAATCTCATTTATTTCTCATAAAGAGGAGAAGACATTAATCATGGAGATTGACTGAAGATTGTAATTAATTTGGGAATATAACTCAAAACAAGACCAGATACAAAAAAAGAATGGGAGGAGAACACTACCCTATATAAGGAAAAGAAGATGACCTGATAAAGGACAACAAACAAGACACGACCATAAATGAGACAAGTGGAAGAACGACAGATAACAACTCACAGTGAGTAATTCCAACTCATATTTTACACTATACTCACTATATTTATGTTCTTACTAACTTGAACGTCGGAGTATATTCTGCAAGTAGAACACCTTCATTTCTTTGGAACCAATTCATGAAGCTCGCAAATATATAATTCGGTGACCATTTCAGAGTTTAATCGATTGAGATGATCTAGTTGAGAAACATCTCTCTTAACTAGGAGTCCAATTCACTCACTTTTTTTTTTCATCCAAATAACTTTACTTTTTTTCCTTCTTTTCTTTCCATTTCCAACCTCACCAAACAAAGTCTTAACTCTTGGACAATCTCTTTAGGTAATGAAATAGCATAGTGTATTTGCAGGCCGTATTGATACCATATAAAGCAAATAAAAGGGACATGTTTTATATGGTCAAATATCTAAGTGGGTAGCGCATAATCTCAATTTTTAACACTTTTAATAAAGATAATTTAATATCCAATTATTCGAACTCATCTCCTGTCATAACTATTATCATGAGACATTTTTCAAATTTTAAATTTATAAATAAATTAATAACAATTAGTTAAAATAAAAAAGGAATCATAATTATCTCAAATCATCAAATAACAGTTTTTTTTTTTTTGCAGATATGAATGTTGCATCCATTAAGAACCAACCCATGAACGTTGGCCTTTCACTGTTTGATTCCATAAAAGATAATATTTTACTTGGCCTCGTCCAACCCGATCTCGTCCTTTTATTTTACCAATTATTTTTTGTTAGCTTAAATAAGAATGAGATCAAAATTTTCGAATAATTAATTTTTATATAATTTTTCACAGTTTTATTTATTTTGTTCACATTCCCCTATTTTAATTTATATTTTTTACGAAATTTATTATAAATTATATTTTGAAAATAATATTACCAAAATGGAAGGATCGTCGCATTCGCAGCAAACAAGCGTGGAATGCAATCTTCAACTTAACTTTTTGGTTTTTTTTTCTCCCAAGTCTCCATCTTGGTAGTCAATTTGTTATTAATTGAAAATAATCTAGTAATTATTTTTAAATCTTAAAAAATAGAAACTAATTTATATTTTTTCATAACTATATATTTAAAAAAGAAGAAGATAAAAAGAAGTTAAATCTTACGAGGAGTTATTTCATTCAAGTGGCTCCTATTTCTGAACTATTTCTTTTCAAATTTTCCCAATTATTTTGAAAATGTGAAATAAATGTTTGAAAAGTATTATTTTTTAAAGGTGCAATTATTTTACGGAAAAAGATTGGAATTGTTTTTGTCATGTCATCTTCTTTCCTTTATATAGGATAATGTTCTCTCCCATTTTCTTTGTATGTGATATTGTTTTGAGTTATATTTAATCTTGCATATATGGTCAATATCCATAATTAACACTCTTATAAGAAATGAGATATTTTTTATTAACTTCATAGATCGACATTAAAATCATTTTACCATATGATCGGATTCGGCCCATGACCTCACAACCCCTTAGTGTCAAGCATAAACTAATGAGACTAATAAGTTCATAATCATTACATTTAGAGATCGTATTTGTTTTCACCTTATTATTGGACTCAGTCCATGACCTCGCAACACTAGTATTATCGTGTTTTTAAAATATTTTTTGGTGTCTCTTCCTTCAATATAGAAAGAAAAAACATACCCAAGCCTTTCACATTTTGTTTGTTGTTTTTAACATTTATTATTTGAAAATTTGAGGTGATTGTTTCACTAGAGGACATATATGTCCATTAAGTGATTGCTATTTGTTGTAGTATGAAATAATGCATGTGACATATTAATCATTGATGCTATAAAATCAGAATCTTATCATAATCCAAACAGCTATCTAACCTTCTTCCCACCAAGCTTTTTTTTTTTTGTCATTAAAAATTTCTTGTATCATATTGCATTTCTTATCATCCTCATTTTTTTTTGGCTGAAAATTATCTTCTATATTTTAGATAATTATTTTCATAAACTCTTAAAAAAATGAAAAGTAAAAAACTAATTTTAATTTATGTGAAAAACAAATCCCTTTTTTGTATAAATATTTGAAAGTAGAATTTAAATAAGAAAACATTAATTTTGCAACTGCCACCGTCGAAGCATTTGGGTCCATTGAAGTTGAATGATCGGTTTATCTTGTTAGAAAATGAAGATTAAGAGGTCACTTTTGATAGCAAGTTGGATTCATTTATCTATTTTTCAAACAGTTAAGACCACTTTCCACTTTCTATCTTTAGATATTTTAGTCAAGAAAAGAACAAAGCTTATCGTTGACGTGGAAAGAGATAACTTACTCAGCCA
This sequence comes from Phaseolus vulgaris, assembly GCF_051622355.1. NCBI lineage: Eukaryota > Viridiplantae > Streptophyta > Magnoliopsida > Fabales > Fabaceae > Phaseolus > Phaseolus vulgaris. The sequence goes on from NC_143504.1 coordinate 3,070,487, forward strand.
AATTAATTTTTAATAAAAAAAATATTCAATTTCCTCACTACCATTTATTGACTAATTTGTGTTTCAAAACATGACTTTATAACGAATAAATCCTTACAAATGTGTAATTTTAGTTTTTTAAATTAGGTTCAAATCGTGCTTAATAACACAATTTGAACTTTTTTTTTATTAAACTTATGTTTGCAAATACAACTTTATTTATTTTTAATAAATCATGCTTACGTGTACAATTTATATTTTTGTAAAACTTCTTTTTGTTGTTTCGTTTGTTATGTTTGCAATTGATAGTCTAAATCAAATGAATAGGTTATTGGCGCATAATTTCTTTTAAATGTTTATTTAGGAAATTTGGTCAATAAATTAAAAATTGATATTAACTGAATAAATTTTGAAAAAAAAAACGCAAAAAGAATGTTGTTGCTCAAGTTAAACGAATAAAATTAATGAGAAAAAAAATTATAATGCATGATTTTGCATACGGTAACATTCATTTAGACAAAAAAATAATACCTTTTTTTATTTATTCTTTTTTTTTTCCCTCAAATTTCGTAATATTAATAACAAATTTTAATTTATTAACTAAATTTTATAATTAAACAAACCACATCTGAAAATAAAAGGTGTCAACAACTCATCTATTCCAACATGATAAATGTATACAGAACATAATAAATGAAATAAAAAAAGGAAAAAAAAAACAGAACTCATCCATGCAAACACTAACTGATTTCAAGCACTATGTATATTTTTTTATTTTTTTTTTAAATTTAGTTATTTGAATAAAATAAAAAGTAAAAGGCTGTTTTTAATAAAGTTCCCAGATGTTGAAGATTCTCACACAACCTTTGCTGAGTTTTGTTTGGCATTGAAGTAGTTGGGTTGGAAAGCAGGAAATGGATGGAGAAGAATGAAGAAGAAGAAAAATATGCATAAAAAGCAGAGAAATTTGAGCTTAAGAAGAGTGAATAATGAGGGAGTGAGAGAAAAATGGTGAAGTATTAATAATAACAGTGTTGGTAGAAGGGTTGGATTGGGTCCATTCTAAAATTATTGAAAGAACAAAAAAATGTGAAAGTGATGCAGTGAAGAGGGTTGTGTTGGGGACCATATATTCCACCAAACTATTCAAATATAGCAATCATCGCAATTATTTTGAAACCTTCACTTTAACCCATTTTATACTGTGTTACCTAATTGCTTTCTAACACAATTATCATCACCATTTGGTGTGTATTTTTACACTATGCAACTACTATAATGTTTGCATATTTGGAGGTACTGGGGATTTTATAGCCTCAAATCATGTGCTCATTTTCATTCTTCTACTCCATTTAGATCATCACACATTTGGCATCTCTCCATCTACCTGACTACCATATCCTTTAACATCACACTAAAATTATTATGTTTAGTTTAAATATATTATTTTCACCCTTTTAAATTATTCATCAAGATCACCTGTATAATACAATTAGATTATCTGCAAAATATGACTAAGATGTAATTGAGTCTTTTTTGAACCCTATGCATAGGTCCATAGCACCAAAGATCCAACCAAAAGGTATAAACAAGAGAAACACTCAAGAAACAAAAGTAATAATCAATCAATCTCAACACTTACAGATCATATTCAGATTAACTTGAGCGTCGAAATATCTTAACAGATAACTAGTAAGAACGAAAAGACTAAAAAATTGAGATACCGAAAAACCTAGAGAACAATATAAAAAAGAAACACGTGGAAGACTTCGAACAAATTGAATTATTATTTGAAGGGATAGAAAGGTAAAGATGTACATATATTAATATTAATTTAAAAAAGAAGTAGAATTAGAGAGCACCTGAGATTTGTTTTTATGGTTGAGAAGGCGAAGAATTGTTAAGGAGAATGATAGTGGTGCAATTAGTTTACGCGTATGCCTGTTGAGATTGGTCATATCAGTGGGATCATTCCTAACCTCAAACGTTTAGCTTGATGTGAAAGTGCAGATTGGGGCTCAACCAACCATATCAATATAAATGAATTAACTCAAAAAGTGACATCTTAATATAAATATGAAATTAAATGTATTGTTTAGACATTGAGGTAAGGGTGTTGAAAGAAATAATGAAATACACAAAGGGTAGGAAAGGAAAAGGAACAGGGAGAAATGGTATTTAACATCAACAGCTTTTGCCAAATTGGAAAATGGCCACTCCAACTCACCACCAACCTTCTCCACCTCACACAAAACTCCACACACACTCTCCTATTTCCCTTCATTCACAATTCATTCATCACCACATGCACCAACACACCCTTTTTCTCCCAATTAATGCCTCAATAACACATCCCTTTTCCCTTAATTCATCTAATTAAATCACTTCTATTTCATCACAATACATACACTTTCATTAAATATCAATATTTTAAGTTTATTTACTGTTATTCCCTCAACAAAAATTAAACTTTCACATAATTCATATTAATCGTTTTTCTAACACCCGATAAAAGAGGCCTCTATAAGCCACCCCAAATAAAAATTACAATGAACTCAATAACTTCCACTTCGGGTATCGTAATTATTTACTTCAACTTCTCCTTTGACCCTTTTTATTTAATTTCCAGAATTAAAATTCTTTTTTTTTCTGATCATTTTTATTTAAAATTCCAATAGCTAGAAACGGTGAATCAGAAGCATCCAACATTTACCAGATAGTGTGCATAAACTTTCTAATATCTCCGATTATTAGAATAGACACAAAGGAGTGCAAAATTTACAGCAGATAAAAAAGGATTCTCGGAAGAAAACCCTTCAAAAAATACCTTCACCAAAACTACTGTTAAAAAGGACAAAAAGAAGAAAAAAAAAATCTAGCCTAATAGTAATAATAATAATACCCTAAAAAAAACAAAAAGGCCAATATTAAAAAAAAAAAGGAGGGAAAGTAAAGAACGGAAAAGAGAAAAGAAACCGCGTCCAGGTCTGTAAAAAGTGATCGCGAAAGAGGGGTAAAAGCGGGAGATTGGAAAACCGAAACGGCGCCGCATCAGTGAAGGGAGAACCAAGAGATGAGTTGTTGGCCGAGGCGGCGTTCGGTGAGGGCCACGCGGTCGTCGGAGAGGAGCGGGGAGCGGCAGAGGGGGCAGTTGAACTTGTAGTGGTGGAGCCAGCCGTCGAAGCAGCGGCGGTGGAAGACGTGGCGGCAGGGGAGCATGCGGAGCTGGTCGCCGTCCTGGAAGGCGGCCTGGCACACCACGCAGGGGTGGTCGTGGGCGGCTCCTTCGTGGAAGAAGAATTGATTGCTGAGCTTGAGCTGATCGGAGAGCATGATGAGTCCGGCGAGGCCGGATCCGACGGCGGCGAGGAAGCGGTCGTCGACGATCTGGTGGGTGTGGAATCGGGCGAGACCTAGGGATTGCAACAGCGCGAGGAGCATGGAGCGGAGGTAGTTGACGCACATGGCTATCTGCGCCAACACCAGCAGCGGAATCGAACCCGACGACACGTCGTTTAGTTCGCTCTGCAAACCCATGATTCCAATTTCCCAATCAACTCTCCACGATTTAACCAACACAGAGAAACACGATTTTAAGAGCTCGCGGTGTATCGTATCGTGTCGTGTCGTCTTTGTGTGGATTGCAAGAACACAACACCTTCCACCTCTTTTATAAAAACCCTCTCTGATGTGATGTCAGAACTTCACTATTCTAATTCCATTTTATTCCCATATTTACAATTTCATTTAGATAAATAACACAGATTAACTCAACCAACTTGGAACGCAATAAATTAGGTTTCTGAAATTCAAATAATTACACAATTTCTCAACACGTGATTAAAAATTGTAATGTGAGGTTTTACCTTTTTTAGGTTTCTATGCAACACATGATTTGTGTAATTTGATATGGATCTGCGACATTAGAGTCAATGGAAGGTGATGATTTATTTAAAAGGAAGTAAAATGAACACCAAATGAGCATGTGATCTTTATCTCATACATTGAACTAGTTTCGCTTTTGGAACGTCAAAAGCTGGACAGGATCTTTCACAAATATGCAATGCCTTCATCTTCTTCTTCCTCTTTTTTTTCCACATTTTTTTAGCATGCTCTCTATCTAAGTTCAATTAACCACACCTCCAAAACTATTCTACCAATAAAACTTCTAAAACCAAACACGTTTCTTAAAACTTTTAGCCGTGTTGTTTCGGTTAGCTGTGTGAATTTCAGTCAAAGAAGTAAATCGGGGTGTATAGAATCTTTGTTTTCCATTTTATCCCCAAAAACATACTTTATTATTCTTTTACTCGATTACTTTAAGATTGTGTGTCCCCATTTTTTTAATTGTAAAGCAAAGTACCCTCTAACGTTATTTCTGAATTTTTCTGTCTCTTCCTCTAACGTTAACTCGCATACATCATTTTGCTTCTGCTCTAACCTCATCATTCACAATTTGTCGCCTCAATCTCTTCTCATAAAAATAAACCATCATCCATTCCCTTTTCTCAACTAATATTCTTACCTGCTTGCATCCTTTCTTCACTTTCATCTTCATTCTATGAGATCAATTTCATAGATCTAGACTTATTTCTTTAAAACTTTAAATAAAAATATAATTATTCCTTTGGAGATAGCTTCTACATTAATTTCAAAATTACACGCTAATGAGAGTAGTATGTTAAAAACAAAAATATATTAGAATTTAACGTGTAGAGTTTGTGAAAGGCCAAATTATTTGCTCTCTGCTAATAATATTTTTTTTTTGTTTGTCTAAAAGGATAATTATCTTTTGTCAATGGTTGATAATTGTTGATAAATAAGAACATGTATGACGAGAAATAAAAATATTTTAAAGTATTATAAGATTGAATTTGACTAAAAGTCAACTTCTTAATATGATCTAAAATAGATATTTCATTATATATAATTGAGTGTAAATCTCACTTTATATTTTTTATAAGACTGAATTAGGTTTAACATTAAATTCTTGAACTTGTTAAGCTGATAAGATTATAAATATATAATCTTACTTATGAGTTAAAGAAGTTAAAGAGTATTAAATAAGTTTTTTTATAAAATTAAATTAGATCTAAAGAGTATTTTTTTAGTTGATATTCATGTATGTTATTTTATTCATCATGTAGAAAAAATTAATATTTTTTATACTTTAATTATAGACAAAATCCAGACAGACAACTTTATCCCTACACAATCCTCTGCATCTGCCTTCTTTCTCACTTTCATTTGTAATTTTTGGAAGATGGACACATATTTTCTTAAAATGAAACCGTGCGTGTGCTCTTCATATTTCCTTTCTAATTGTTTCCATTTTTGTTTTGTATTCTTTTCTTTAAAAAAAGGAAAACCGTGTTGCCCCTATGTCTTCCAAAGGAGTTCCTTCAACCGCTAAAGTGTATATTTTAATATTCAATTTATAATTTATTGCAATGCAACAATTAATTTATATATTATAAAGTGAATCTTGATACATTTTTTATGGTTCAAAATAATATTTCCTTATTTTCACATCGCCAACAACTTTTTTTTCCTCTGAAATTACAAAATCAACGAATTGGTATAAAGAGTGTACGAAATAGGAACAGTTTTGATATTTTTTTCTTATAAGATTCTAGCTTGCTACGATTTGATTGGAGAAAAAAGAGGAACGCATTCGCCACAAAGGCACTGCATATAAGTTGTCAACTTCAATCTTTTCTATTATTATTACAAGTAAAAGGAAATTAGACCCCAAAGTGTGGGATGATTAACTAATTAGTAGAGTTTAAATGTGCAATTTAGAAAGCCAAACTCACATAAAGCAGAGATATGAAGATGCTTGGAAGCTTCCCTTCCTTCTTGGACTCCTTTTTGTAGATATTCTTATATGCACAAAATCATGTAATTAATTTTGTAGGGTCATGCTACGGATTGAAAACACAAATTTAATTAATTTGATTCAGATTTTTTATTTTCATTTTAAGATTTAATTTTAATGATTAAATAATATTTATTTATTTTTATATTTTTAACATTTTAACGTTTAATCCAATTTGTCTAATTCTTTTATATAACTCACAAGTTGAAAAAAAAATCATAACCTCCACCTCTTTAAAATCAATTTTCTATTTTTATTTATTTAATAATAATAATTCCAATTCGAATATAGTCACGTTTATATCTCGAATTCCGTATCTTATGTGTCAACCATTTGAAATTAGTTTGTACCAAATTATTTAAGATAACTTATGAATAAGGGAAGTGCAATATTGAAATAATCAGTTTGTAACAAATGATCTTGAACTTATCAGTGTCCAAGTATATTTTTTTTCTCACACATAGAATAGGACTCTTAGAGCATGCAAAGAGCAAAGTATTTGTTTTTTCTTTCCCCACTCAGAATAACATATACTTAACATTGATAAGGATTATAGTACATTTTTTAAGGTTGTCTCTAGTGGAGACCTATTCCTAAATAATGGTAAAGTAAAAACAAATTATCTTTAGAAGAATTTTACAATTCCACTACACTTTGGGTCTTGCTTATGGTCAATTTTCTGAATACAAACATGCATAGCAATATTACACATAAATGTATTTGGTATATAAATGTTTAATTTTTTTTTTAATGTTGTCATATTTAATTCACCTCCATGGAAATCTTGAATTTTTACCACTCTTGTACGATCACTACAAGAAAATCATGAAATAGAAACCAATTTTTAGAGACCAAAATAATTAGTTGCAATAGTAACTAAATTAGAGACCATTTTGGAAACTAAAACAAAAATTGGTTTCTAAATTAGTTTCTATTATTGTTAAATAGTTTTTAAATTGGTCTCTAATTAGCAACCAAGGTTTTAGAGACTAAATTTAGAAACTAAATAATTGGTAGATAAAACATTGGTTGTTAATTAGATACCAATTTAGAAACTATTTAACAATAATAGAAAATAATAGAAACTAATTTAGAAACCAATTTTTGTTTTAGTTTCTAAAATGGTATCTAATTTAGTTACTATTACAACTAATTATTTTGGTTTCTAAAAATTGGTTTTTATTTGATGATTTTCTTGTAGTGGATAGTTTGGAAAAATTTCCTATACTTAATTACAAAAATTCATGTCAGTATATTTTTAATATAATTATTATCTTAAAATAACTCAAAATTTAAGAGATGAACATTATCAACTTAAGATTATCATGGAATTAATAAAATAACTCTCAATCTCTTTAATATCCATTTGATTATCTATCTGTATAGATAAAGGGGTTTAGATAGTACTTGTGACTTGACGTATAATTGTTGACGTGTCGATAATATTTGTTTTGCTTCCTTCAGGGTTTCTTCCTTAAATGTTCACGTTCGGTCGGAAGTGACCTGCAAAAGACACTCCGACACTCAAGTAAGTATTCTTGTCAAGTGTGTTTTTTTTTGTAAATGGTAAAAAACGTACCTTACTCCTCCATAGAGGATTCTATTTATTATAGCATTGGTTTAATTATTAACTTACATGCATCTCGTCCGTTAGTTAATCAGTTTTAGTTGGTTTGTTAAAGATATTTTTCATATATTTCGGGATACGAAATGACTCATTCAATGTCATCATAACTGCTGCTACTTGTTATTTATTGTATACCTTAATGTACTATTTGACTCGGACGGATTGAGTTGACTCGTCGAGTACCGATCAATATAAATTATAAATTATAATATTTTTATATTTTAGTTTTGCATATGGAGAAACCCATTACAATAAAAGTATTAATCTTATATTTTTTTTTAGATATTTTCACAATCCAACCAATGAAAGAAAATTATTACTAAAAATATATATTATATTTTTTTCTAGAAAGATGGAAAATAGAGGCATTAGACACTATAGTAAGTTAAGTTTAGAATATAAAAAGAATTTAATGATTAAAATACTTAAAAACAACATCGTGTTTCTTGTAATTCGAGTAAAAAAATACCATTTATTTTTTATATATAAAAGATTGGAGATAGTAAGATTTAGAAGAAAAAAATATGCAGTTATAGTTTTGGAAAATAAATGAAGATATTGTCCACCAACTTGTGATATGGTGTCCCCAAAGAGCTATATAATAAGCAAGTTGAGAAACATGCTGCACTATGGGTGGTAACGAATATGAATGTAAGGACGTCCATATTCAGTAGAAGATTTCAAATAATGTAGTAACAAATTAACACCAAAGAATTAGATTGTGGTATTTACGATAAAAACCTCTAATTAATTAGGAGTTGTCAGAGACTAATTAATAGCGTTTGTTTATTAATAGTTGTGATAGAAAAATGAAAAGAATCTGTTTGCCAACTTTAATCTTGTGGCGTGTATTAATGTATCTAAGTCCATTAAAGAAGCGGATAATTAAAATATGTTAATTAATTAAGATAAAGCAAGGAATTGATAGCTAAACAAGAGATGGCCAAACGAATATGTCACCAAGATTTGCGACACACAGATTTTTGCGTAATCTGCGCTGGGTCGGTCACTTCTGTTCATACTATAAACATAATAATAATAATAATTATTATTATTATTATGTTAAAAAGAGTTAACTTGCTCTCGAACGGGTATTAGGGTCTGGAGAATGATTGTCTTGTTCCTCTACTCGGTCGGTCGTTAGCTCTCTTAGCTTCATGTTTCACCTTCCTCCTTTCGGTCGTCTGGTAGTACGGGCTGGGATGGTACCTGCAGAAGACACCCCGATGATCAAGTTAGTAAGGGTGACGACACTCGGTTGTGAGAGTACTGTAGATAATGACGTACTTGATTCTTGCTGTGCTATTTACATTACCTTAATAGACATTCGTTGGTATGTCAAATTAGGAGGTTGGTTCCAGTTTAGAGTTACGTTAAACAATTTTTAATTATAGATTAATCATGTTAACTTGGTCAATCCATGACTCGTCGTCATTGATCAATCGACCACGTATTAATACGTGACCTTTTTATTGTAATCGAGTTACCTCCGATCGTACAAGTATAACTTATTATAATTTTTAGAGCTGATAATAAACTGAGAAAACAATGTAATTAAATATTATAGCCAAACATCATATTCATATCAATATTCCGACAGAGACAGTAAAAATGAATTCGGCATAATTAGCAAATGATATAGAGATTTGGAGATTAATCCTCCTCAAATTAGATACCTGTCCTTTTGTCCTTAATTAAACAAATCTTTTACTCGACTATTAAAAACTAATCAAATAATTAACCTAAACTAGATACAAGACTTGTTACATATGAAAAATAACCAACTATAAATAAGGAATTTTAGACGTGAAAAAATACCAGTTACTCATTAATACTAAATAATCTGGTGTAAGAGGGTTTTTATATTTCTTATATAGAATGAAATATGTTTTAATAATTTTAAATGGTGACAAAATTTAAAGATATATCAATTTTCATTAACATACATGATGAAAAAAGTCAAAGTATTACTTATATTTTATACTAAATATTGTTGATCCAAATATTTCTTATCAGCAATTAAGATAATATATACAGGTACAAATTTATTTGTTAACCTTTAATAAAAAGGATAAAACATATATTTTACTATTTCACGTTATCATTAACCAATTCTTACCCAATTTTACTCATAATTGTTTTTAAAGGAACTTCAAATAACTCAATATTTTATAATATTTTATTTTGTCTTTATGTATAATACATAATAATATTTATTAATATATATTAATTGAAAGTTATTTCTTTTGAAAAGATAATTAATTGAATAGTTGATAATTACTAATTTATTTTAATTAAAATAATAGTGTCAATTACATAACATTGAAATAAGTGCATAATGATGAAAATTAAATGACACAAAATAAATAATTTATTATTATTTTTCTTCTAAATTTTTCATCAATTTTATACTATTGAGTTTTTAATAAATAAATAAATAAATCATATGGTTTTCAGTTGCAGCTGAAGGTATGTTATTAATTAACCTTAAACCCTAAATCTAAATAAATCAAATAAAAATAATTAAAATATTTTTATTTTATGGTTTTCAATTGTAGCTTATGATGAAGGTATGTTTAAACAAATCAAGAGTGAAGCGGAGGAATATATATATATATATATATATATATATATATATATATATATATATATATATATATATATATATATATATATATATATATATATATATATATATGACAAGAGAATAACTAGTGTTATTTTGAACTTTGTAGAAAAAGAATATATTTAATAGATAGGGTAAAACTAGTAAGTCTAAAAGAAATAAAAATAATAATTACGATGAAAAACTGTAAAGTCAATAGAAAGAAATAGATTGACATACTTGACAAACTAGATGTTAAATTTATTTAAGAAAAAATAACTTGATGCATAAAACAATCTTGAAAAACATGAATGTATATGCATATATATAAATTTTAATAGAAGAAATTATCTAAATATTTCTATAAAGATAATGTCTTAGTTCTAAGAAATTAATAATGTACAATAATAAGTTTTAAGTGAAGAAACATCTTCAAGTAACAAAATGATTAGATTAAATTTTGTATATTAAGATCATGAGTTTGTTTGTAAATGAAAAAGAGGGTGTGAGTGTTTTATCAAACTCATGGTTAATTTTTCAGATGTATGTGTTTAGGGGGTTTATTTTTGGGTTGAGTAGGTATTTTGTAATTCTAACGTTCAACATTGTGAATGTTGAAATGAAGTGTTTTAGGTATTTTATTTTATACAAAGGCAGGAACATCTCTGAAGTAGTTCACATTTATTTATTTTTTTATTACATATAAAAAATATTAACTTTTAATGTATATAAAAATAAAAATAAAATTATTTATAATCATTTTACCATAATTATAGGACATTAACCTTATTTTGTGTTCTTTTAATTAAATTGTATTTATGATTCTTTTTATTTTATAATAATGTGAATGGGGTCTATTAGTAATCGAGATTCATCAATTATTTATATATATTGATGAATAATTTTTTAATAAAGTAATTATGAAAATTTGTTATTGAATGAGACATAAGCAGCAATTTATGGTATGACCTCAAATAAAAGTATGTTTTTATATAATTGGTATTTTAGTGAAGAATCTATCTCAATAATCATCTCCAGTTTGAGATGGTCTTAGAGAAGACATTCACATTATTTTGTATTTTTAAATTGTTAAAGGTATCTTTAACATAATTGAGTTAAATTAAATTAGATTAATAAAAACATAACTGGCCAGAATCCAATCCACGCCGTCCAATGAGATCCGCGTATCTACCGACCACACTTTTAGTGGCTCCAAACAAAGTGTGGGCCACAGACGCTAAGCAACCTCATGTTTGGAGCAATGAGAATGAATGATCGTTGTGTTAACACAACTGTTATGTTTATTTTTTAATTTATTATTAATTACTTTTTATACAAATATTTTATACCAGAGTGAAAATTTCAATTTTTCATTTTAACGTCAATAATATAATTAGCTTCTGAGAAATTATTATATAATACAAGTAGTAATAGTAAATGTTGTTAAATGAATCTTTATTACTTCGAAACTCTACTCTTATTTCTACATTTCTAAATGGGTCTGATTCATAGAATTGTTGTAGATGAACACTATTATTATTAGTCAACTTTAATTATTGTTAAGCTCAAACTTATTCCACTAGTATATTAATGTTTTTACCAAGTGCAGAACCAAGTACTCTTTCTCTTTCATGGTATGTAGTTAAGTTGATTAATTTTTTTTTGTGTTAGTTAATAATCATCCTCCACTGTGGATGTCATTTTTACTCAAATCCATAACTAACCAAAACAAAAAATAGAATTAATAGGATAATAATTTACTACTCTCATGTTTATAAATGTAGGAGATGGGTTAAACGGTCTAATGAGAAATAAATAAAAATAAAAATTGATGGTTAGAAAATAGGAGCTTAGAGGAAGAGGTAATCATGGTTCAATTTGGAGATGATACATTATTTTTTGGAGACTACTATAAAGAATGTTAAAGCAATTCAAACAATTTTAAAATGTTTTGAGTTGACATAGGGACTAAAGATAAATTATTACAAAAGTATATTTGAGACTTTGAGAAGGAAGTTTCAAAAGTGACTTGCTAGCATTTCCTTTCATATATTTGGGGCTACTAATAGGGGTAACAACACTGCAAAAATTGGTTGAGAAGTTGAAGGTGTAGAAGATGAAGACTTTTTCATTTGCTAATAAAATGTGTGCATTATATACCATTTTATAAAGAAGGTTGTATAAAAGAAAGATTCATTGGAAAAGTGAGAGAATGCATGTAAACTAAGGGAGGATGGAGGTTTGGAGATAAAAAATATAAATTTATTTAATGAGGATTTATTGGAAAAATGGCTATGGTATATATATGAGAATGATGACATTTTGTTATGTAGGATGTTGAAATCGAAGTATAGAGACTAGGAAAAAAATAATAATGATGAAGGACAATAATGATCTATTTGGTAGAGATACATAATGAAAGTGAGTAGGAATAAAAACATAAAATCTCGATTTCACAACAACTTAGTAAAGGTAGGTAAATGGATGAAACAATATTAAGTTGTTCAAATTTATGGTTAGCGAGTCAACAAAAACCATTAAAAATAATTTATAGCAAGTTGTTTATGGTTTCAAAACAAAAAGATGAGTTGGTTAGCAATATTTTGATGGAGAATAAAAATGTTTGTATGGAAAGTAAAGACATTATAGAAGTTGAAAAAGGAGATGAATATGGTAGTGGTTAAAGAAGGTGTAGATGATAAGTGATAATGGAAGGGAGAACATGATAATAAATACTCTGTTAAAACTGAATATTTTGTTTTACAAGATAATATGGTGATAATTTAAATAAGTAACCTTTACAAAGCAATTTGATAGGAGAAAATACCACATAAGGTTAAGTTCAACTAATGGCAAGTGGTTAGTATAATAAACTACCATCTAGGGTTGCAAAAATGAAATATTATTCCTTTAACTCATACTTAAACTGTCCTTTTTTATATATTTATCCTAGAATATGTTATAATAGTGCACAAAATTTGGATGACATATTATGATTGGATTGATACGAAGACCATGTTGTTAAAAGAAGTTGAAGCACATGACAACACAAACAAGAGAATTCATGGTGAAAGAAGAGTGTTTGGAGAATTATTTGACAACATTTGTATAGTTGTATAGTGTGTCTAGAGAGAGAAGAATAAGTGTGTTACGGAGAAGGATATGTGTGAAGGGAGGGTTATCTGATAGGTACCTTTTCATTTTTGGGAATGATATAAGATAGACAATAAAATGAATTGCACCATATTTAAGAAAATTGTTTGGAAAATGTTTAAATTTGACTCTAAAAAGTGTAAATCATCACTTGTTGTTTATGAGTTTGTTTTGTTTTGTTTCTTATATATTGAGTATTTTATGTTGAGGATGATATTCTAAAAATAAGAATGTGAGTTGTTATCGATTCTTTTAACATACCTTATTTCATGTTTTTGAGACAAAAAAAAAAGGGAAAAGAACTTGACTAATAGGAATAGGTTAAGTGTTATAATTTCGCTAAAGAAATTTAATAAAATGTGTGCAATTTGAGCCTATAGTATTTATATTGAAAAAAAACCTCACATGAATTTATGATTATATATTGTTAATTTGTTGGTAAAAGGTGATTTTGAGATATGTAATTCTAATGAATCATCAATAAACTCCTATAAGAGATCAAAACACTACTTTTAATCATGTTTGAGTTGGTCATCAAGAAAATATATCTACTATGATACCACTATTGATATTTTTCAAAGAGAGAAACACTAGAAAAATTTAATACCAATAAATCATGAACAAACTCATAAGAGATTATAACATCACCTTCAACCACTTTATAGGTCATCTCCTCATTTATTGTTATTTTTTTTTCATTTTCAATTCATATAAGACTCAAATGTAGACTTAAATTCCTAATGTTAATGGCTTGAGTAAAAATATTCTCTTTGTGATCTTATCCTTATTAAAGGTCAAAATGTCTATACAAAAGCGCTTTCAATATCACAACAATGGAATTTGAGTTCTTTGTTATATTTGTTTCTATCTATGTTCTAGTTATTGTATAGTGTGATGTTTGAATCATGTAACAACTAGTCTATTCAGTTGTAACTATTTTTAATTATTATTTTAATTAACTTTACACTTGAATAAAATATTGTAATGACCGTGATCACTATGAGCACATTAGTATCAAATAAATGAAAAAATGGAGATTATATTTGTTACAACGCTTACCATGCTCAATTTTAACTAGGATAGCATGAACATGTTACTATCAAACAAAATAATTAATTTACTTATTTAGACTTATCTGTATTTAGTGAGTCTCAAAATGCGTAATTAACGTTAATTGGAAAAATTTAAAAATTAAGATCTAACTTAATATTAACAAGGTGAGAAGTGTAGATGTAAAGATTGAATGGAAAGAGATTTAGAAGTTTTGAGTGGTGAGAAGGAAAGGGATAACTTTGATAGGCTTATCTTGTACCAGACACGTCCCATCTAATATGGCTGTCCCAACAAATACACCAATTATTAATTTCAATCACTAAACCAGGCTTCTACATGAATATAACATCATAGTTTTTTTTTTTTTTAAAGTTTAGAACAGTCCAAATTTCATTTGAATTCAAATTCTTTGTCTTCCTAAGTATAAGAACTTGATAAAGAAGATAAAATATAACTCTTATTCTTATATTTTAAATATTATTTGTAAATAAAAAATTTCACATATTTATTGAATATTTGGCCTTTAGATCGAAAGCAACTTAAACTTGTATAGTATTTTTTTTAAATGAATAAACATGTTATTTTACCACAAATCAGAAGTTCGAGTATCACAAACAGTCTAACAGTCTTTCGACTGAAAACAATAGTCACATCAAATCACAGGTTTCGAGCATTAATCCTAATTAAGGATTATGAAACATAGGTAAATATTTATTGGGATTACCTTAATCCTCCTGACCCACCAGACTAGTATAAATAGGAGGGATCCTCATAGTGAAAGGTAATGGTTGTTTGAACTTTTAACTGACCAATTAAATTTACATAATCTAATTTGAGCGTTGAAGTATCCTTGCAGATACCCCCACCCTCTCGAACTTTCAAGAAAGACAGTTAGATTGAAAAAGAGTATGTGAGCACCTCAATAGGGTATACTCGGTCTTGGAATAGTTATAATAACATGTATTTGCAGCCTTAACAATGTTGTAGGATCTTGTAGGACCCTGCATAATACCAAATTGGAGATGGCAATGCTATGGCGTTTGTTAACAAAAAATGAAAAATACATGGCATATCATACGTTGAATGCACCATTAAGAAACTATGATAAGTTGCAAAAATTAGATAGAAAAAAAACGAGTTAAGAAAAATGTATTAGCCTGTTAAAATAACTTTTTGCAGTCTTCAAGGCTAAGAAAACACATTTGAATGGTTGAAGGAAAAAGTTGTTCCGATGATAAAAATGGTAAGGCGTGGCTCCCAAAATATCTTGGTAGTGTATGAATTTTGAAATGGAAAATCTAGTTTAGGTACAACAACCATACCTATCAAAGTTTCTTTAATATTATTATTATTATTTGTTTTGTGCTTGACCGTGACATGCTCTTTGCTTTGGATATATATTGGTTGGTCCTCGCGACTAAAAAAAAAAGTGTTTAGAAGAACTCAAAATCACATTCTACTCTTTAATGGCAAACACTCCCAAATGGAGGAAGGTAAGAATATATAATATTCAATAACTTTTTAAACTTACCTTTCATAAATCCTACATTAACTAAATCTTAAATTTAAATTCTAAACTTTAAATTTCAAGTTAATTTTATAAAATTAAGCTGATTTAAAGTTTACTTCTTAATATATTTTAATTTTTTAACATGTTAATATTATTTAAGTCACTTTATTTTAAAAAAAAATTACAATGAAAGATTAATGTAGTTATAACTTGCATGCATTTCTATGTTAATATCCCAAAACTAGTGAATGCATACAAGTTTGATAATAAGTAGAGAAAGCAATTAGCAATGAGAAGGAGAAGGAAAGGAAGAAATGGTTGCTTTCAAGGTAGGGTGGGAAAGTAGTGAGTTGGCATTAGATTGGATAATATTAAATGAAAAAGATGTAAATAGGTATAAGAATGTGACGACACTTTCTAAGAAGCTTCACCAAAGTGTAATCATGGAAATCCATTAGTCGTGGAACTAGGACACTCCAGAACAATCTTAAAATATTAAGTAGGCACAAAAACATTGGTTTAAAGGGTCCATGTTCATTCATCTTCCGTATCAAAACTTAATAATATTGTGAAATATATGTCTAATTATTATTACATCCTATTCAACTCACATTCTTCATTATTTGAGATATACCTTCACTTAAAAGAATACTAAGATGATGGAAAACTTTCATGCATACTTCTTTTATTGTCTTTTAACATCATATTTTTTTTCTTTTAACATTTAAATCCAATGTGTCCAAAATATAAAATTTTAAAATATTTTTTCTCTCGATTTTTCTTGAAATTTGGGTTGCGACGAAGAAGACAAGGGATTATATCTTTTCACAGAATTAAAAAATAAAGACCACTAAGGATATTTATTTTAATCTTTTAAAGTTTATCATATTTTTTGTTGGTCTCTCCATGAAGAGCCGTGAGAGGTGTATCTTTCGTCGAAACTTCTCCTTTTAATTTGTATTTTCACTTTTGTAGATTTACAAATTCATCCAAGGTTCTATAATTAAAAAACTCAATTATATGTTGAATTATTTGGTTAAGATCATTCATAAATCTTCTTAGAATATATTATAATCTTTCTTCTATTTCACACAATGAAGATGAGTTTTCCTCTTTATAGTATTTTTTTTTCACACTCTAAATTTGCGTGAAAGTTCCCATTTTATTTTTTTACTATCAAATAATTTCATTTTTTTCTCTAATAAATTATTTTCATCATTTTACTTATCCTGCCTTAATTTCTCATAAATATCTATCATAAAGTGCTGCCATCTTTAAATTGTCTCTTTTTCTTAAATTTTTATTTATTATACCTCTTAAGATTTTCTCAAATTATTTTTTTTATTACAATAGTCTCCCAAATCAGAGAGAGTAAACCGTAACACTTTTAACATTTTTATATGTAAAAAGAACCACATGTAACATTATTTATAAAAATATCAGATGTTTGCCTACAATTTTATAAAAAAATTGAAACTTCTGTGTAATTCGAAGTAAATCTTTTGAATTTTATTAATTAATTGATTTTTTTTATAAAAAGACCTACACAACCTTAAGATACTAATTTATATTTTGTTAACTTTATTCACAAAAGTTTTAAAAAAATATATAGTCTATTTGGACTCTATCTCTAAACTATTTAGTTTATCACCATCAACCTTTGAGGAAAAATATCGATGAATAAGATTACTCAAAGTCAGAAGTGTTTTTTTATTTTTATTTTTGTTCATCACTTTGCTATTGTTATCTTCTACTAATATTTCAACTTCAGCTGCACCTGGTCTGTTTTTCTAAAAGCAGTGTTTAAACCCTAAACGTTAAACACAATTGTTTAGTTTTCAAACGTTAATACACACATTTAACCAATGCTAAAATGCGAATATTTTGCAGTAGAAGTGGAATGGATTGAGAGAAGCTTCAAGAAAGAAGCACAAAAAACAATGTTTTCTAGTTGCAGAGTTACTTTCAGAGAAAGATTACAGAGCTCAGAGCTCAAAGATGAATGCATCAAATCAAGTGTGCATGGTTACGAGGCCTCATCTTTTTTCTTGCGCATGCATTCTTCACACCAGCTGCTACAATCATTCTGGTAACGCCTCCACTTTGCAAGACGCGAACTGCATCACAACAACATGCAACTGTCAAACAAACACTTTCCTTCTCAACACCAGAAAAAACTGTCAAACAACCTTTTCAACCAGAATATTAAATTCAGCCGTCTCCCAGATGTTGTCGCTGTTGCGCCGTGCCGGTGCCGACCAGTATGAAGAATTGCTCGTCCTGGAACATGGCAATAATCCAACATCTCCTACACACAGTAACACTATGTTAAATATAAATATCAGTAAACAAACATAAGATATAGGAAAGAAACATACCTCTGGTTGGCACCCTGTAGTTATATGGTTATCACATCGAACACCCCGAAAGAACAGTTCTCCCCCAGAAAAGTCATACCCCAAGCAAATATTCAAGGCCAAATGTGCGTCATCCACATGCAAGTCTGCAACAATATTCTTCATTACATTTCAACAAAACCATGCAAACCTCGTTTCTTCATTAGATCACAACAAAAACATCCACAAAGAGAATAATGATTAAACAAGATTAACAAAAAATACTTGTTACAGATTCCAAGCAAGCAGTGACCTATGTTTCAGAAACTGACCAACTTCTCCATCCCTAGCGAGTCCATGATCAACAACAAAAGCATAGTGAGAGTCCACCGCGGATCCACCAAATTCACCGTAGAAAACTATCAAAAAATAATTCAAATTACACCTATCTCAGTCTCATCTCACTCATAGTTTTCTAATTCATAATCACTAAGAACAATACAAAATTACCTCGAGTTATAGGCTCTATGTATTCTTTCCTAAATCTTTGAAGCATGGGTTCCATACCAAGATCGTGAAGAACAGCTCCATGTTCATGCAATTCATTAGGTCGCATGATTTTGATTTTGAAATCATCGGTCCATCTTAAAAAGTTATCCACCTAAGCAATAATCAGAAATTAATAATAGCATAACATAATACATAATTGAGAGGGAAAGTAACGAAATATGTAATACCTCACGTATCAGCTTTTCACAAAATTTTGGACGAAGCATATCAAATGTGAAAATTCCTGGACAAGGCTCCTCCATTATATTTCTAAAACCTTCTTCTGTATTTTCTTCAATTGCACACAGAAATGATGGTGTGAAAAATTTCTCGGCATTCATATCATATATATCCCAATTCAGACGCTACAAATAAAAGTGAATAACTCGTTAAGATCGAACAGGATTGGAACATAAATGCTACATTTAGAAAATTCTAATGTTAAAATGAAACCTTAAAGAAGATGTTCGATTTACAAATGAATAAAAGTGTTGTTTTCAATGTTAAGAACTTACTGGATAATTCACCATCAACTGTAGCCTGTAGCGTGCCTGTCTTCGAAGCTGTTCTATCCAACGTAGAATAACAAAAGCTTAAAAGATTGAATCACAAAACCAAACCAAAGGCAAAATAAAAAATTAAAAGAAACACATATCCACTGTCGTACTAAGAATAACGTGCTATGAACAAAACAAGGTATGTTTCTTACGTAAGTGTCTTCTTCTTCGGAAGCCATTTTCTTCGGAAACTTTTAGAAGAAGGGAAGGTATAGACGCCAACGTTCTTGTTAAACTTCAATGGGAAGAAGGGAGAGTTAATAAAGAAAAAGATGATAAAGAAAGAGAAAATGGAAATTTTACCAGAAAAAGCAGTGCAGAATTGCTTTGAGTGCGTGTTACAGTGAAGATTTGGAGGATCTAACTGTATATAAAGGAGTGAATGAAGAAGCTAACTAACATAAACATGATCCTAACAATAATAACTAACACTAACAGAAATAACGAATCAGTTATTATACACATTAATTCCACACAAATCATTGCTACAGCTGTGTTTAGTTTAGTCTTTGACTATATATATTTCACACCACTGCATGCATGACAGTATAAGTGCTACAGAAAATAATTACATGAGAAATAAAAGTCAAATATGTTTGCTTTTATTATTTTAATTTAATAAATTATTTTTTGTACAACAAATATCCAATTCTGTTTATGATTTTTTTTGTATTTATTAATTGGTGGTATGCCAAAATTGAAGAAATTTGCAAAATGTTACTCATTCACCTTAACAACATCATTATTGCTGCCAGACCGAAGTCTTGGTTTAATATATGATGGAAAACTCTATTTTGTATATTTTAAATGAGATACGAAAAATTTGTATGTATAATACTTCCTCTTTTTGTTCAGAAAAACATAATCAGCTCATTTTTTAAATGACATAAATAAACTAATTTCATACATAGAAGTAAGATAAATATAGTGTGTGTATATATATATATATATATATGAGTTAATTAGCTTGTTAGGAGAAATTTTAACCAACTTAGGCTATCAAACTTAACATGAAAGTTTGGTACAAACTAGCTTGTGTAATACTAATGCTTCTTATATATAAAAAAAAGTGGAATTAAACCTTATTCATAGTTTAAACTACCAAAAAAAAAAAGAATTTGGCGATTGTTAAACCACAATAATTTGTTTTCCAATAGATTTTCTTTTATAATTCCGCCTCATCACACAAATTTCTTTTACAATTCCGCCTCATCGCACAAATTTATTTTACAATAAGGATTAATTTTGAATAGTAAAGTTAAAAGGAAGAAAAGTTACCGTGGAATAATCTAAAAATAAATAAAAAATAAACAAATCAATTTTTTTATTTTGTTCCATGTATTGACTTAGATTGTACAATTAAATCTTCGTCTACACAATCTAAATGACTTTCATGTTGTACAATTTAAGAGCTAAAAATACTTTTAATTCGGAAGTCAAAATTGACTTTTGCATTGCCCAATCAAGAATGACATAATGGAAACTTTCATATTTATGGAAGTGTAAAGTCATTTTTAACTTCAAAATTACACAATCCAAAAGTCAATTTTTTCTTAAAAAAACTTTTGAATTGCAATATCTAAAAATTATTGCTGACTTTTGGATCAAAAGTCATTTTTTGGCTTCTGGTTTACACAAATTAAATGGCTTTTAGATTGGGCAATTCAAAACCAAAAAAAGTATAATTCAAAAGTAAAAAATGATAAAAATGGAAACTTTCATATTTATGGAAGTGTCATAGGGAGGTGGAGGAAGACATAGCCTGATTAGAGTTAAGAGGCAATACCCCAAACGAGAAACCAAAAGGAAAAAAAATTAGGAACTTTAGTTCCTTATTATCATTAGCAAATAAAAAAACACTATTTTACACTGTGAAACGAATGCCTATAACTTTCAAATAAAATGTTTCATTTCGTAAAATAAATCCAGAATCTAGAAACAAAAAAGAAGCTCATCAACTATACAATGTGCAAGTGCACGAAGCCGACTATATTTCCCTCTTCAGTAATTCCTGCAATGTGAATGAAGACATGGAATTAGTTTCATGGAAGATGAAAGCATTAACATCAATCTTTGTTGTTCAATATGTTACCTGTTGTGTGACCATAAGCGATAGCCGCTCTCTCTCCTTCTTCTTGCGTTTGCATTCTCCACACCAGCTAGGAAAATCTCTCTGATATTTCTTCAACTCTCTGAAAGCCGAACTGTGACAACAACATGAAGGTTCATGCATAATGTAAATTGACAAGAACTATGCTCATGATTTGCAATCCAAAGTTACAAGGGGACAAGTGTAAGAATTTTGCTGCTTTAGTGAAAAGGGGCCATGGTATGTTAATTTTTTGTAGTAAAAAAAAGTGTAAACACCTTCTACACCAGATGATTAGATTCATCCTATTCCCAGATGTTGTAGATCTTGCGCCATGTCGTTGACGACCAGGATGAAGAACTGCGTGTCCTGGAACATGGGAATAATTGAAGATCTCCTACAAAGATATGTTGGTGTTATTTATTTAACAAAGTAAACGTCTGCATGAAATTTCTATACAAATAACTAATGTAATACTCTTTTGTCAATATCATGTTTCTAATATTTTCGTGATGCTGTTGAATTTCGGTATGAAACATGAACTTGTGGTGAGCATTGTTGTTCTTTCTTTTAAGTTTAAAACAGAATTTAGCTACATGCTGGAGATCAATGTAGTTAAATATAAATTGTTCAGCATAAGTACAATTTCCCATGACAGTAACAAGGTAGTAATCATACCCCTGGTTGGGCATTTGAAAGTACATGTTCTTCACATCGAACACCCTGGAAGAACACTTCTCCGCCAGAAAATTCTTTTCCCAAGCAAATATTTAAGGAGACTTCTGCGTCATCCACATGTAAGCCTGCAAAAATATTGCTCTTTAGTTCAACTAAAACTCTCGGGTGTCAGAAGACTCCTTACCATGCAAAGTGTAGGGGAGGGTCGTTGTATGCATATGCAAAAAGACTATTTTCAAATTTAAACCCTTAACCAACCAAGAGGGTACGTTTAAATTTACTAAAGATAGGCCAAAATTAACCAAAGTATCATTGACAGTTAGAGTGAACAATCTAACCTACTGAGTATTCTCTGTCCATAAACTGAATAACTTCACGCCTATTTAAACAACCTACTATCATGTATATATACTCTTTTACATAACTAATGACAGTTATTTTCCACACATAACTGCCATAATTGTCTTGATGATTAGTTCCTATCATTACTGCTTGCTGAAAAAATCAGCCTTGCTCCCAAGCTGAAAGTTGGAAACTGGTTTTTCCACATTATCCATATCCACTTCAATAACAGTTACTTCTCCATCTTCATTTAGGGCTTCATTATCTCCCAAGATTAGCAATCTTAATTGTTTCTCTGCAAATTGATGTAAGGGATAAAACTTTTCTCCATGCCTAAAGCATAAACCCTTGTTTTTTCTTTTCCATCAATAATTCGGATGTTAAGTGGCACACACCTTTATTGATGTCTGCTGAATTTTGTTGTTCACACTTTATTGTTCTACCCAAGAATGGTACAGATGAAGAAGTTCCTTTGTTTCGGTCAGATTGATTGATATTTGGGTTTGATCCTGAACTGAAGCAATTTTGGGTTCCAATCCACGCTGCAATCCTCACATTTGTAACAATAATAATTGATCCTATATCACCTTGAGGACCATGCAACGACTTTTTGTACAAGAAGATCCCATTCTCGCATGCCAACCTGCACTCCCTGGTCCAAATACAAATGCATTTGTTTCTACCTCTATATTCTGTGCATTAGCTTAAATTCTTGTTTAGGTTGAAAAGTTTGCACCCAGAGCTTATTTTCAGGATGCAACCACCCAAAAAATAACCCAAATATTGTACTTCAGGTAAATTGATTAACTTGTCCTAATTTGGATTTGAACCTAACTTATCTCTATAAAACCAACTTTTAAGATAAGGTTTCCACCTCATCTATAAATTGTATTTTTAGTCATATCACTGGTTAATGTAAATCTAACCCCCACCTTTGAGGTTGCAATTAAGGTAACCAACCTCCAAAGAGGTGGCAAATAAAGTGGGCTTGGACTGATCCCAATTAAGGCAGCTTACAAACAACTTGTGATGGAGAAATTCAAATGCTACTATAAACTCTTCCATCGATCTTTCCTGTTGCAACAACTAGGTCAGTTCTTGAAAAGGTTTTTCATACTATTGCCCCCCCAATCCGTGTCACCATTTGCTGCTTCAACTTCTCCCATGTAAGTCCATCTTCTATTTTCTCTCAATAGATTAAACCAATGGATAATAGAACCCCTCATGCTTAACTGGGCTAATTTAATCTTCACTAATATTCTAAATAAACTTAAGTCTTTTCCTTGTAATCCACCCAATAGGGTCGTCTCCATTGAAAGATGGCAGTTCAACTTTCTTAACTGCCATACAGTACTCATCTATGTCTAAAAATGGTTGAACTTGAACCTAATCCTCTCCCCGGTTCTATGCTAATGATCTGACACTTTTTTCTTCTTCATGATTGCCCATTAATTTTCTCACATCCAACAAAATTTCTCAAAATTTGCCAATTTCTAGTCACGCTGAACCCTACCTTGCAGCCCTTCCAATTTCTCTTTCAATTCAAAAGGTCTAAATATCACAAATGTCATCATCTTTCTTTCCTCTGCTCACAAGAATTCCCTCCTTGTGATCCGGTAGGTCAAACCAAATTGATAGAACAGTAATTCATAGAAGCAATAAAAGACAATATTGAACACTACAGCCATATACATGCTGCCAGAGACAAAAAGTATCCTATCCTATTACACAGATACAGCAATGCACTTGTTTTCCCAGAGACAAAAGTCTCCTACAGAGAGAACTCAGTCCACAAACCAAAAATAACTTGACATACCTGATAGAACTACCAGAAATTATTTTCTTCAGTAAATTTCCATAACTGTCCCTGACAATCAGTTCCTATCACTAAACTTCAGTCATTTAGCAGGGGGGTTTAAAGTTTTCATTCTTGAATTAGGAGGATTATAAAATATTTATTAAAACGAATAAGTATGAATAGAGTTTCATGATAAATTATCACTTAAAAGGCTCTCAGATTAGAAGAATATATAATTTTACCCCCTCAGTCCCACCCCCAAAAAAGATAAGGTATCTTCATTACTACATAAAAAATTATTAGACAAAACAAGGATATAAGACATTGTGGCTAACAATGTAACAAAATTAAATATTTGATACAGTCAGAAAAATCTAAAGCATTTGTTTTCATATCCTTTAGTTATATAGTCAAAAAAGAATCAAAATCTGTAAGATAGGTAAATAAGCGCATATTCCATCAAGGGTATGATTAGAGTAAAATAACACAACTATACATAGACATGCTTGAAACATTAGACTCCATTTAGGTTCAAAAAAGTTATTACAGATTGCATCTACAAAGCAGAGATCAAAGTTGGAGAAACCTACCAAGTTCTACGTCTTTACTGATTCCATATTCAACAACAAAACCGTGGTGAGAGTCCAGCGAGGATCCACCAAATTCACTGTAGAAAACTACAAAAAGAACATTCAAATTGCACAAGTGCATCCACGACATTATATCAGTTTCTTCATCTCAGTCATCATTTTTCAATTTGTTCTCATTAATAAAAATAAACAAAAACCTCGTGATATCGGATGTATGAAATCACTCATAAATTTGTCAAGCATGGTTTCCAGACCAAAATCTTCAAGAACAACACCATGTTTACTCATTGCATTAGGGCGCATGATTCTGAGCTTGGTACCACGAACCCATCTTTCAAAATTATCAACCTAATTAATCAGAAGTTGATAAGAACACGAAACACTAACATAGGATGGATAAAATTATATATGCATGAAAAGGACAGGAAAGGAATGAAATGTGATACCTCAGACATCAGTTTTTTACAAAATTGCGGTTGAAGCATTTCAAATGTATAAATTCCTGCACTAGGTTCAGCCATTATACTTCTAAAACTTGCTTCGGTGTTCTCTTTAATTGCTCTGAGAAATGATGGCCTGAAAAAGTTCTCAGCATCCATAGTATATATCTCCCTATGCAGTGGCTGTAAAAAAAAGTGAATAACCAGTAAGATCGAGCAACATTGGAAGATCATGCTACATACAGAAGGGAGAATTCAAAATTTTCTAATGCTAACATGTCCTCATTCAAAATTCTCACAGACAAGTACCAAATAAAATATGTCTCCTGTTAAAAGTGTAGGATAAATTATTCCATCAGCACCATCTCCCACGATTTCAGAAAGAATCATAAAAGGAAACCATCAAAATACTCAATTTACAAATGAGCAAAACTGCCATTTCATATCTGTTGAAAACTTACTGGATAATTCAATATGATCTTTAGCCTGTACTCCCTCAGCTTTTGAATCTGTTCAATCCAATATAAAATAACAAAAACTCAAAAAGTGTGAACAATAAAACCAATCAGAACAAAATACCAGGAAAAAACAAAAGAAACACATCTCCTCCGCCATACCAAGAATAACTCCATATCCACAAAATAAACAAATAGCATGCTCACTTATCATCACCGTTTTAGGCTAACTAGTAAAATTTGTTATGCCAGAAATCAAATAACACGTGTCATGACATCTTCTAACACAACTCCGGACAGAAATCCATATTATTTAGACTTCTACACTATAGAAAGTTAAGCTTCAGTAAAACCAGCATCTTCAAATCATGCATCGCCATTCAGCAGTCAAAAGTACAGAATCATCCAAATTGTTTGCTGACAATCAAGCGAGCCAAAATAAAGCACAACTCAAATTCCTACTCTCCCGATTTCCAAATAGGAAAAAAAAAACAAAATTTTCTGAAACAAAAACATCAATGCAGGCCAGGCACCAACAAGGCAACACAAACAAACGAGACTTTATTGATCAAGGACAAAATAAAAATGAAATTTTGATTGAAAAAACAAAAAGGGTACCCGTGTGGGGCATTATTATTGTTATAGTGACAGTGACACCCACCCGATTGCGGTCATTCTCAGGAAAATAGCGAAGCAGAATGTTCCTCATATACCGAACCTTAACCTCACGTGAGAGATTGAGTATGTGAGGAGGCAGATACTGCTCCAGTGAGCCGAAGACGTGAGGATTAAACTCGAGTTGAAGGTCCTCATAGTTTTCGGAGTTGTGATCTCGGTTGGGGCTTACGCAGAGCTTATCGGAATTCAAATTCATCACTCTCGCTGTCACGTGTCCATCGGAGGGTCGAGATTGCTGTGGGGCACTGTGCTGGCTCTGCGACATCACGCTCTTTTCACAGTGACATAAAAGGGAATGAATGAAGGAAGAGGACGATGCGTATATATACATTTACATATTGGTAGGTAGAACACAATGACTTGTACTTTTTAAATTTTAAATTTCTTTTTATTTTAAATGTAATTTTTAGAGGTTTGTGGTCAAATTAAAATTTATAAAAATAAAAAATTAATCTCATAATATTGAGATAAAACGAGAATTTTTTCCATAAACCTCGTTAAATTCTGAATTGTTTATTCAGTTATTTGTGATGGTGTGTTCTTTCGTACATTTTTTTCATCAAATAACATCAGAGTCGGGTTTACACTAGAGTTCCAGAGTTCGGATCATCAGAAATTAATATTTTTATAATGTTAATATTATGTATTTATATTTTTTTATTATTATATTAATTGTTTTGTTTTATTTATATATTTATTTATTGTTTTTAGATATCTATAATTTATTACCAAATATACGTTTAAAACTTTACGTTTACCTACTTTTGCAGTTTCAAAGAAATATTTTCCTTTTTTTAATAACTTTTGATATCTTTTGAAAAGTGATATTTTTTTAAAAAAATCTAAATGTTAAATTATTCAAAAATATCAATCAAAATGTTCAATTAATCAATTGTCCAATTTTAATAATCAATAATAATTAAATCATCCGAGTATTGAATTAATTAAATGAATAACAATGAATCCAATGAAAAATTATGTTGGTCTTCTACTCGATCATTAATCCAATCCTGAATTAACCAATCAGTAGTTTTAACTAAAAATCAATTATAAACCCTAAAATGCATAACAAAGGTAATGTAACTTTAATTGCTTGAAATCATTACCTAACTAAACTATTGCAAGTAACACAATGACACAATCAAAGTTATAAACCTTCCACGAGTCTTTGAAAAAACTGATAAAAGTGATTAGAATTCAATTGGACAGAGTTTCACTCTTGGAAATTTCACTGCTGATTTGTAAAAAATAGGCCCATTTTACAAGAAACAGTGGGCTTTTGAAGTGAATCTATTTGACGAATTAATTCATTAATTTGTGGGGGTAAATCAGTTATTCAAATATTTTAATTTTCTGAAAATTTATTGAAAAAGTTTAAATACATGTTTGCATAAACAATATTTTCTATAAATATTTTTCAAAGTCCATTAAGTTGCAAGATTCATCCCATTTTCAAAAAACTCACTCAAATAGAACAAAATGTTGAATTTTTGAATTTATTGAAATTGTTTGGTCAGAAAAATGTCCTAAGATTTTGGTCTTGTGGGCATGCTTCCCTTAATCTTCTGAGAAAGTAAAGAGGCAAGGCACCAAAGGAGAAACCAAAGAAAAAAAAATGAGGAACTCTAGTTCCTTATTATCATAATCATTAGAAATGAAAAACATTAAATTATAACTATTTTCTTCTTTGGTTCATGTAACCCTATGAAATGGATGCCTATTACTTTCAACATAAAGTACATTTCATTTGGTTAAAGATAATCCAGAATTTAGAGACAGTAAAGAAACTCAGCGGTGAGAATCAACTATACAATAAGATTTGCTTCTGCAACTTCACGAGGCCGATTGCATTTCCCTCTTCATTAATTCCTGCAACACCATTCAAGACACAGATTTACAACATTAACAATGACATTAACCTTAGAAGATCCTTCAAGTTCAAGGTGGTTGTTGTTAACTAGTGTTACCTGTTGGGTGGCCATAACTAACAGACGCTCTTTCTCCTTCTTCTTGCGTTTGCATTCTTCACACCAGCTGGAAAAATCTCTCCGATATTTCTTCAACTCTCTAAAAGCCGAACTGCGTGACAACATGAAGGTTTATGCATATGTAATTGACCACAACTATGCTTACAATTTGCAATCTAAAGTCACAAGGGGTATGCTGGATTAATTTCAAAAAGGTTCGGACACTCCTCTTAAATGACTTGTCCGTGTTGGACACATATATCAGATACCGACACTCATAAAACACATATTGATGAAGTGTCTAATTCAGAAAATATTTGTTGGATTTTTTACCATTCTAATACGTTTTAACACAATTCTAAAAAAAAGAAATATATTAATTTTCTAAAAACTCAAACTTATTGTATAAATTTTTATTATGTTTATAAAAATAAGGAACAAATTATTTTGAGCTAGTCATGAAAAACATTTTTCTACTCCAAAAAATAATCTGAAACATACTTGTGCACATAAATCTTTATTGTCAATTTATATAACATATAGATACGTGTCTCCGTCCTACATTTTAGAAATTATACATATTTCCGTGTCCGTGTTGTATCAGTGCCTATGTGGCATAGGTTAATTTCCTTCTACACCAGAGAATTAAATGATGCAAATACCTTCTACACCAGAGAATTAAGTTTATCCGATTCCCAGATGTTGTAGGTCTAGCACCATGCCGGTGACGACCAGGATGAAGAATTGCATGTCCTGGAACATGGTAGTGATCGAAGATCTCCTACATACATATGTTTGGTGTTATTTATTTAACAAAGTAAAGATGTTCATATGAAATTTATAAACTTCTAACTAATGTGATCATTTTTGGTCAATTTCGTGTTCTGATATTGCCAAAACATAATGCTATTCAATCTCAGGAAGAACGATATGAAACGTACAACTCAGATACATGCTGGAGATCAATGTAGTTAAATATAAATAATTCAGCTTAAATAAGAGTAAGGTAGTAAGCAGACCCCTGATTGGATATCTGAATTTACATGTTCATCACATCGAACACCCCGGAAGAACAGTTCTCCGCCAGAAAATTCGCCTCCCAGGCAAATATTTAAGGATACTTCTGAATCGTCCACATGGAAGCCTGAAAAAATATATGCACTTTAGATTTCGTCAAAAGCACATAAAGCTAATTTGTTGGGAGAGAAGTAAACAGAGACAGGCACAACAAAGCATGCAAGATACACTTGCATACTATACAGAACATGTAAGCATCTAAGGTAGGCAATATAAGAGGAGAAAGATCTAGCATAGAATTGAATTCATGAGAGAAAGTATTTAATAGTCATGATTTGGGATGGATTAACGAGTTAGGCAACAAAAGATAATTTTATAGTAAAAGAATTGATACATTTAAGTTCAACACTAGATAAGCCAAAAATGACAGATGTATCAATCATAGTTAGAGTGAACTTGAATTAATTGAATCTCCATAATAAACTAAAGCAAACTTCAGTTATTTTAGATGGAAGATATAGGAGGGTGGGTTGAAGTTTTCGTTTTGAATTAAGAGAGTCACAAAGTATTGTTGAAATGAACAAGGGCTGATTGAAATTTCATGATAAACTATCATTTTTCCTTCCATTCTAAAAAACTGTTGAATTAGAGAATGTATACATGTAATGAAAAATTTACCCTCCAAAACCATTCATCCAAAGAAACCCTTAGGGGGAAGATCAGATACCCTACTACACAGAAAAAGAATACAAAACGGGCATATATGGCACTGAGGCCGAAAAATATAAAAACTGAATATCTCAGTATTTCAAACAATCTGAAAATCTAATCCCTTTTTTTCTTTCTTATCCTTTTTGTGTGGCCTAATAGAAGAATAAAAATCAGCAAGATGAAAGGTAATGTGTATACCATAAAGAGAATTTTCAAGTATATTAATATAAAACTATAAATAGATTTACTTGAAACATTAAACTCCATTAAGGTTCAAAATATCTATTACAGATCCCAGGCAATAGCCTACACACAAAGCAGCGACCTAAATTTTAGAAACCTACCAAGTTCCACATCCCTATTGATTCCATATTCAACAACAAACCCATGATGAGAGTCCAACGAGGATCCACCAATTTCAGAGTAGAAAACTACAAAAAACATCAAATTGCAAAAGTTAGTCCACATTATTAATAGTAGTTTCTTCATCTCAGACATATTTTTGTAATCCATTGTCATTAAGAAAAATAAAAAATAACCTCGAGACAAAGGACGTATGAAATCACTCATCAATCTGTCAAGCATGGCTTCCAGGCCAAAATCATCAAGTACAGCACCATATTGATTCATTATATTAGGTCGCATGATTCTGAACTTGGTAGCATGGACCCATCTTTCAAAATGATCCACCTAAACAATCAGAACTTGATAAGAACATACATTGATCTAGATCGGATAAAATTATATATGCATGAAAGCAAAGTAAAGAAATGTAATACCTCAGATACTAGCATTTCACAGAATCGTGGTTGAAGCATTTCAAATGTATAAATTCCTTTACAAGGTTCTATCATTATACTTCTAAAACTCTCTTCTGTATTTTCTTTAATTGCTCTGAGAAATGATGGTGTGAAAAATTTCTCAGCATCCATACTATATATCTCCCTGTGCAGAGGCTACAGTCAAAAGTGAATAACCAGTAAGATTGAGCATGATCAAAACATACAAAAAGGAGACAGGAAGGATGGCTGTTCTTGTTTCAGAAAATTCAAATGTTAACATGTGCTTTTTTACTGGCATTTCAGTTCTCTGTGGCTGTGATTGAAATTCATGTCCACAAGGGCCCAAGTTCAAATGACGTTAACAGCACGAACACGTGCAGATCCAAATTCTCACAGATAATAGATACCAACCAACTAAAGTTTGTCACCCTAAGTCTAAGAAAAATTATCCCATCAACAGCATATCCCACAATTTCCAAGAGAAACATAAAATGAAACCATCTAAATTTTCAGTTACAAACGAACAAAACCGCCATTTTGACATTCAATAGAAAACTTACTGGATAGTTCAACATGATCCTTTGCCTGTATTCCTTGTGCTTTTGAATCTGTTCAATCCAAGATAGAGTAGTAAAGTCAAAAACTCAAAAGAGTGAACAACAAAACCAAGCCAAAAACAAAAAATACCAGGAAAAAATAAAATAAAAACATCTCCATTATCATACTAAGGATGGGACTCATTTATCATCACCTATTTAGGTTAACAAGTATTTTAATAGAAATGGAAACTTAATAAATTTTCTAAGACAAGTGCAGATAGAAATCTCTATCATGTAGACTTCTACACTTGAGAATAATAAGCTTTCAAAAACCCGCTAACAATACAAGGCAGATGAATCATTTTTCAAGATAGGCACACACAGGCAAGCACTCTCAACCGACAAAAGAGTATGCCAATGAAAGAAAAGATTGACCTTTTTCCTAAGAACTAAGAAGACAAGACTAATAACATAAATGATTAGGAATCACATCTTTGATGAAAGACCAGCTTGTTAAACAAACATGGCCATCTTCACAACATGCACCCGCATTCAGCAATCAAAATATAGAATCATCCAAATTGTGTGCTGCCATTTAAGAAAGACAATATGCAACACAATTCAAATATCTACTTTTCCCAATTTCCATCAAATTTTTCCCAAACCAATCGAGAATGCAGGAAAGACAGCAACAAGGTACCACAAACGAAAGGAGACCCTATTGACCAAGGGCAACATCAAAATGAAATTTTAATTAAAGAAACGACAAAATTCAGCGCTCCCAAACTCCAACACCCATCTGGGCCCTTCATCGCACCGTTATTTTTCAAACACAGTGGAAGTCAACAAAAATTAAAAGTGCAAGAGTCCAAAATTGTAGTGACACCCACCCGAATGCGCTCACTCTCGGGCAAATACCGAAGCAAAATGTTCCTCATGTACTGAACCTTAACCTCGCGTGAGAGGTTGAGCATGTGGGTAGGCAAATACTGCTCCAGAGAGCTAAACACAAGAGGGTTGAACTCCAATTGAAGGTCCTCATAGTTTTCAGACTTGTGATCTCGCTTGGGGCTTATGCAGAGGCTGTCTGAACCTCCCACACCCACGTATACATTGGAAGGACGAGGTTGCTGTGGGGCACTTCGCTCCAAAGAAACATTCTTGTTCTGAGACATGACGGTGTTTAGCAGAGAGGAAGAGAATGAAAGAAGAAAACCCAAAAGGGTGATTGTTGTGTGAATTCAGAGAAAGCGTTGAAGGGGTTCGAGTGTTAGAGTGAGGGTGGTGATGTTCTCACTACCCTTCAATTTCATCGTGTCTCTCTGGTTTTGGTGGGTTTCTGAGCTCAGTGGTTTTTCTATTACGTTATAAGAGAAAAACATTTCAATGTCTCTTTGCAATAATCTTTGCATTTATAGGCTTTACTATTTATTTATTTATTTTCATGAACCTTCTTTTGTATTTTTTTTTAGTCCCTTTTCAAAAAAAATAAAATTTGTTTTAGTTTTTAAATTTGTATTCCTAACACTTTTTATCATATCTGACAAACTACACTGTAAAGTATCTTTAACAAAGCTGTTTATATTGATTAAAGTTATAAAAAAATTGTTTAATCAATGGTATTATTGCAGAAAACGACATATATAGTTGTATATAAACAATATTGTTTTAAATTAGAAAAAATATTTTAAATATTCATAATAAGTTAATTATAATATCTATAAAATTAGAGTGAGTACTAGGTTTAACAACATTACATAGAACATGAACAAGCCATAATAAACATTAACATTTGAGTGAATTTTTATATAAAGTACGTAAACCTAACATTGCAAAATCCATGGAAATAAAATAAATTATATATTTTTGGATATTATTGGTAAATAATGTTCACCCGTGTAAATTTAATTAAAAAATTAATGATTTAAAATTTCAATAAAATAATAAATTTTAAAATTAATGCATAGTAATTGATGAATTGCAACAGGCCAAATACTCATTAATAGCATTGAAATCCAATATGTTTCTTCAAACATTTCAAACTTGTTTTTTAGATATTCATTAATTAATATAGCATGATTTATTAATGAAACAAATATATATATATATATATATATATATATATATTCTTTCCTTTTTATTTCTCTTTTAAGATTTTGACATGATTTGGTTTACACTCTTAAAGTTTTTTCCACACATTAAAACAATATTAACTATGCATTTTTTTAAACTTTTACTAAAATAACTTCACTCTTTCAAATAGAGGATTACTTTGACAATCT
The DNA here is from genome assembly GCF_051622355.1 of Phaseolus vulgaris. NCBI lineage: Eukaryota > Viridiplantae > Streptophyta > Magnoliopsida > Fabales > Fabaceae > Phaseolus > Phaseolus vulgaris. The sequence goes on from NC_143504.1 coordinate 3,104,102, forward strand.
AAAGATAAATTAAGAGGAAAAAAATAATATTACATTTAAAAATTAGAACATCAATGAATGTGTATTCAATTTTTAAAAGACTAAAAATGTACTAATGAAAAAAAGTCAAAATAAAATATAATAATATTTTTTTAATTCAGTAAAATACTAAATATAAGTTAATGAAGTTTAGTTCAATTGATTAAATATAATGTCGGTTAATTTCTCTTGTTTGCAAGCAATTTTATTTCAATCTTTAAGTTTTTATTCTATCTTCTCTTTACTTTTGTCATTAAAAATCTCATTTTTTAGAATTTGATTTTGCTCCATGGTATTTGGAAGGCTAAGGTTTATCTATGTTGAATAATTTACCTTACAGTTTATAAGTGTTGAATGTTCTTCTTATTTGAATAAGGAATTTATTGAAAGAGAAAAATTTTAGGTAAGAAAGCTACGAATTCTAAGTAAGGAAGTTATCTTAGGAGGTCATAATGGAGGTAAACTCTAAACTATAGTTTTTTTTTTTTAACGTTTTATTAGAATAATATTATGTTGTAAGTAGAGTTTAGAGTTCTTATTAAATATAAAACATTTGAGTTGAATTTGAAGAATATTTGTTGGAAGTGTATTTAATATTCTCCAATTGCATATAAAATTGGTGTGTTTAGTATTTTATAGTCCAATGTAAAATATGAATAACTCCAGTTTATCTTTATCTATACTTATATTTTTCATTATAACTGTTTGTATTGTACACAAAATTATTCCTATTTTATTTTTATTATTTTGTAATTTTGTGATTTCAGCTGTTAACAAAATAGTTTTTAAGTTTTAAAAAATTATTTTTATTTATTACCACCTATTAGTTGCTAAATGTCCACTACCTTTGGGAGAGTGGAAAAATCTTACAGTAATGGAAAATAAAAAATACCACAAATAGTATAATAAAATAAATGAGGTTAAATTTGAAAATAACACGTGCGAATTTGGTTTTTCTTCTACCTTTCTTCATTTTACAGGAAGATAATATTTACTATTCACATGTATATTGAGATCGTTCTCTTTCTCCACAAAACTCTGGATCAAAATAACATATATCCTCTCACTTCTCACTTCTTTGTCCTAAGAGTTTGTTGTTTGTTTTGTTTGGATTGGAAAAAGAATTTGAGGGAGTAAATTTGAAATGATTTAAAAAGAAAGTAAAGTTGTTTTGATTGAAATATCTTATTGTAAAGTTGTGAGGAGATTTTATTGAATTTTGTAAATAATGTGATGGTTATAGAAAAATAATAATAATTTATATTATATTATATATTTAATTATATTTATTTTATTATAATATAAATGTAAATATGAATGAATTAATAATATAAAAATATAATATTTATTTTATATAATAATTATAAATATATATATATATATATTAACCATTTATATATAAACATATATATTCTAAACAGTAAATCTTTGCAAGAGTGTAAAGTAAAAATTCTGAATTGTTATTACCTTGTTTTTTGTTTTTTATTTTTCCGTGCCTTCATTCTTGGAAAAACAAACATGACATAAGAGTTTATTTAGATTGGAGAGAGGATTTGAAGGAGGAAAACCACTCCCCCTTACATTTATAGTAAAATATTAATATTTGTAATAAAAAAAATTAAAAATTTTCCTTAATGATAATATAAATAAAATGTAAAATATTCAAATATTTTCAAAATTAAAAAAATTATAAATAATTAAAATATTAATATTTATTAAGGTGTAAGGTGAAGTATGAATATAAAAAAAACATTTTTTTTTAAAAGAATAGATTTGGAGTATCTAAAAGAAATGATAAGAAAGTGAACTTGTTTAAAGTCAGATATATTAGTATAAATTTGAGAAAAGATTTTTTTAAAGTTTGTGAATAATTCAATGACCGTGAAAATATAATTATTATTTATATTATATTATATAATTAATTATATTTATTTTATTATAATATAAATATGAATGAATTAATAATATTAAATATAATATTTATTTTATATAATAATTATAAAATATATATTTTTAACCATTTATATATAAATAAATAAATATATATTTTTTGAACCCTAAACATTTACAAATTTTTTTATTACGAAGAATAAATCTGAATTATTATTACTTCGTTTTTTATTTTTATCTATAATTTCCGTCTGCCAAAAAACATGACATAAGTAACATTAGAAAAGGACTTTTGTGTTTGAAAATATAAAGTTGAAAAGAAAAAGGGAAAGTGGGTTGTTGATATTGCCGCTTGAGAAGTGTCTCACATCACCTACCGCGGAGTGACCGAGAAAACCAAACCAAACGCTTCATCTTTCTTTTTCACATTTTCTCTTTTCACTATAAAACCTTCAAATCACAAACACAACACAACGCAACCTTCACTCTGCATCGATCAATCTCTTCACTCTCAACTTCCATGGCCATGGCTTCTGTAAAGCTCAATACTTTCTCTCCACAGTGGATCGCCCCCACCACCTTCTCTCCTCGCCGAGTCTCTCTCCCGATCCGCGCCTCTTCTTACCAACAAGAACTCGTCCAAACCGCTGTTAGTACCAATACTTTATTTTATCTTCTTCTTTCTTGCCCTTCATCAATTCGCTTCATTTCCAACGTTTTTAAGCTGTAAAGGTTTTAACTTTGCTGTTCTTTCGTACACCCTTTGTGCATGCATATTTTGCTTCTTTTGGTCGTTTGTTTGTTGATTTTGATTAGTTTGATTCATGATTTACTGTGGAATGAAATCTCTCCCTGGGTTTGACTTTTTAGTATTACTTTAGTTTTTGGAAGATGCTTTCGGTTGCTGTTTTTCTGTGTCGATTTGGATTCTAGTTGGTATTTAAAACGACGATTTTCTTGACTCTTTATCATTCACAAGTTTTATTTTTTCTTCTGAACTTGATCCATTCGCATAGGTCAGAATAGATTATCTCCGGTGATATTATCACACTATCACTTCGGGATCTTAACCCTTCAGTGAACGTAATCAATATACTATATTTATTATATAAAGTGTAAGCTTAAAAGAATTAATGATGAGATCGTGAAGCAGGATCGTCTCAATTTTATATTTGTTGAAGATGATTCGTTCCCAGGGATGCATAGCTAGATGTAGATTTCTTTTGATTAGTTATTGATTTCTTTTGATTAGTTATTGGTTTCTTTCTGGGTTGTTGACTGGCTTTCTTGTTTGTTGGTTGTATAGAAATCTATTGCATCTCCTGGGCGTGGAATTCTTGCAATTGATGAATCAAATGCAACATGTGGGAAGCGTTTAGCATCCATTGGATTGGACAATACTGAGGTGAATCGCCAGGCCTACAGGCAACTTCTTCTCACCACACCTGGCCTTGGTGAGTATATTTCTGGTGCCATTCTTTTCGAAGAAACCCTTTACCAGTCAACCACTGATGGAAAGAAATTTGTGGATTGCCTCCGTGATGAGAACATTGTTCCTGGCATCAAAGTTGATAAGGTTTGTTGTTTGAGTTTGTCAATGGTGTCATGTCTTACTGTTTAGATTTAGAAGTTGGCTCGGTGGTTACATTTTTAGATTTGCTATTTTTAGGGTCTGGTCCCTCTGCCGGGGTCAAACAATGAATCATGGTGCCAAGGGTTGGATGGATTGGCTTCTAGATCTGCTGAATACTACAAGCAAGGTGCTCGATTTGCCAAGTGGTAAGTCACTTTTTCTTTGTGAAATTTTCTTAATTGAATGCATTGAAGGTGAGTTTAAAATTGTTTTGATCTACAGGAGGACAGTTGTTAGCATTCCATGTGGTCCTTCTGCATTAGCTGTTAAGGAAGCAGCATGGGGACTTGCACGTTATGCTGCTATCTCTCAGGTATTCTTGCTCCCATAAATCTCTGTTTGCTGAAATTAGCTGATAATAGAGTAATGTACATATATTTGTCATTTATCCTTTCTCAAGAAATGCTTTTCCCTCACAATGGACTCATCCCCTGGCTCCACTTGTTCTTCATTGCAGGACAATGGTCTTGTGCCAATCGTAGAGCCTGAAATTCTTCTCGACGGAGACCACCCAATTGAGTGGACATTGGAAGTGGCCGAGAAAGTCTGGTCAGAAGTCTTCTTCTATTTGGCTGAAAACAATGTCCTTTTTGAGGGAATTTTGCTCAAACCTAGCATGGTTACACCGGGGGCTGACCACAAGGAAAAGGCTTCTCCAGAAACCATTGCTAAATATACTCTAACCATGCTTAGAAGAAGAGTTCCTCCTTCAGTTCCTGGAATCATGGTACAGCAACCGGTTCTTTTGTATTATTGCACTTAATAAAGAATTTGAAATTTAGAACTACTAAAGTAAACAGTAAAAATGTTGTTTGTTTTCTCAGTTTTTGTCTGGTGGACAATCTGAAGCGGAAGCCACACTAAATCTGAACGCAATGAACCAAAGCCCCAACCCATGGCATGTTTCTTTCTCATATGCCCGAGCTCTTCAGAATACAGTGCTGAAGACGTGGAAAGGACAGCCTGAGAATGTGGAAGCTGCTCAAAAGTCTCTTTTGGTGCGCGCTAAAGCAAACTCCTTGGCTCAACTTGGAAGATATTCCGCGGAGGGTGAGAGCGAAGAAGCAAAGAAGGGAATGTTTGTCAAGGGCTATACCTACTAAAAGTTTAGGTGTCTTTTTGGCCTTCAGTTGTTTTGTTTTAGCTATTTCTCATTCATCTTGGCAGTGAACGTGAAGGGGACTTAGATGTGTTTTAGTTTTTTTTTTCAATTTCTTGCAAATGAGTTTGAATAAATTGAAGCTAGAAAGAAAGGTTTCCTGGTGAAATGGAGGTTGGGTATTAGGAAAAACCCAAATAGGACAAAAAAACAGAAGAAAACAAGTTTATTACATATTTGCCTAACAGATTTTGTTCTTGGCAGCCCAATATGTGATTGAGACATAACATTGGCATGTTTAATCCGCATTTGTGTGTGCCATATTTTGTAAGCATTTAAAAAATGATAACAATAAGCCACTTCTTTTTCTCATAGTTGCTTTTATTCCTGATGAGCGCGATATGCAATTAATAAACCCTGCTGCTGCACTCGCCTATGAAATCAGTGGGTCAGAGTTATGCATGTATACTTCTGGTTAATTTTAAAATTTCTTTTATTGTCCAAATAAAGTTTTAATCATAACTTGGTCGAAGATTAAGATAAAGTACTAAATATGATTTTATGGTAAGTCTTTTTTTTTATATCTAGAATTGATTCGGGAGAAGTTTGTTGAAGCAAACTTTTTTCCATTCTTTTTTCTCGGATACACAACATTATTATCGAGAAATATACGATAAACCAAAAATTCTTGGGGTATTGAACAAATTAATGAAAGGAAAGAAGAAAAGCACGTTTTCTTTTCATTTCAGCAGAGAAATTTTAATTAAAGGGAAAAAAATCTTTCTATTTTCCTTGCATGTATTTTCATTGGGTCAAACACAGCACTTGGCGTTTGGTTTACCGGCAAAACACATTCCAAAGCACATTCAAAGTCTGGTTCATTTCTTGCAGGGCTCAGTCCTCTCAAAGCAACTAAGAATGTGATAAATTCCAACTTATATTTTCACCACCCAAAACTTATTGATCCTGAACAATCGTTTCAGTTTCCCATTTATTTGACCTATAATTTGTCCAAAACCTGTTACTTGGGATGCAATGTGGTTCGACATATTTAGGATTTTAATAATGTCAAAATTGATAATTACTGTACAAAATTAATGGGTGAATATACTGGGATTCGAGTGTGGCATCATTTCCCGCAGAATGTGAACAACCCCAACCTCAATCCATTTAATGAATGCTATGTACTAATCCCTCCTATTGTATGACCCTGCCACTAACCGTCTATTTTCTCACTGATGTAAAAGCATAAAACTGGAAAAGTATCATCAAGCCTTGATTGACAGTTACTTGCCTCATGCTCACGGATGATCTTTTATCTTGCTTCAATCAAAGAACGAGTATCTTTCAACTTCAAATTCAATCTGGTTGACGGTGGATTTGGGCTTGGTTGCTTTCATGAACAAATTGACTCATTGATCCAGGACTTTATAGTAACAATGGCCCATCAAACCACCATGCTCCCTTTTACCTTGGAATTGAGCATATTAGTATGACCGCTTAATTGTGATCCTTCTTACTTTTCTTAATTAACATTGACAAGTGTTTGATATACTCCCTGCCTGTTTGCTTTCCACCCATCAGCCACTGCAATGCCTCAGCTGCAGCATCTTTTTCTGCACTCTTTTTATTGTTACAAGGTTGACCCATTGTCTGAATTCCATTGAATTCAACTGTAGCCTGAAACTGATTGTTCTTCAATTGTTTAGTCCTGTAGACGGGTGCTGCATATCCTGATCTGGTAAGCAATGTTTGGAGCTGACTTTTAGAATTATCTCCCCCAGGTCCACTCTCAGTCCTTGAAACCAAGGTTGGATTTGAGGCCATCGTAATAGATTTCTTTGGTGGTTTAAGGACCTGGCGACCAAATACAAATCTACCTTCACATAGGTCATTCGATATCAGCAGCCGTACTGCAGATAGGAGATCATGATACCACTGTATGCCCATTCTTGGAAAAAGTAGCTGTCAAATACAAAGTTCAAATTAAAAGTTTAACCGCCATGTTATCAATTCAGACTTGCGACAGGAAAAGCACTAAAACAGAAACATAATGCTAGTTCTATTTTCATCGAGAAGGTAGGAGAATGAAATTAATTTGCACCTACTTTGCTCTGAATGAAGGCATCAAGTTCTCTCCTTATACTCTGGTACAAATCAACAACACTGGGATCCACAAAAAACTCAAGATATCCTCCCAACATTTTTAAGTGATTATCCTGATAGAAAAGGGTTGGATTCAAGTAAAACACAAGACAACTAAAACTAAGACTGCAATTTGAAACTGCGAACATTGCATATAATATATAATAAACACAAGAAACAATAAAAAACCACATCACACTTACAGCATCTCCCTTCAATAAGCTTCCACCAAACAGAAGCACCACTGAATCAGACACAGCTGTTGAGTCACGGAGAAAAACGGAATTCACTTTTATCTTCTCGTTAAAAACAAGCCATGGATATGGAATTTTAGTCTCCCGAGCATTCACTGAGTTCTAGGCAAATGAAATGAATATTCAATTAAAACCGAAAGCCCAAAAAAAAAGGAAAGGCAACATAAAACCTTAATAGAATTATTTAAAATGCTTCACAGCTAGCAGCAAATTATAAAGGTCTGAATGGACTAACCGAATATAGGAGCACTTGACCATCCTCCATTGTTTTCAAAGAGAATGATTTCTCATTATTCTGCAAATGAAATTACATATTTATTTACATTTTCAAAACACAACATACAAATATACAAACGTTCAGGAGGGCATCTATTCCACCAATTTGAGATTCTGATGAGCAAAAGTTCAAATTTTAAAATATAACTGAGTCGAATAAAAGAAATTGTCATCATGTATTATAATTAACTGAACAGAACACGAACTAATTTAAATTATACTTGATTATTTCTCTTCATCTATAATTCAGAAAGAAAATTTAGAACTACAAGTACAAGAAAATATTTTTTTATAAACAAACTATTCTGTTGTAGTACTAGAATAAACTATTAACACAAAAAAAATATAGGCTGATGAAGTCATTAATATATTATGTGTCTTAAAAATAGGACATACCACAACAGAACCAATTCCAGGATATAGACCATAGCAAATAACTGCTCGGATAAGATTTACATCAGAGCTCCATGCATTGCAGCTGGCTGCATTGCTATCAACTAATCCGGTATCCTTGAGCAGGCATATGAACTCTCTCCGAAGAGCATCAATAGCTTTCATGGATTGCAAGGAAAGAAAATTTTTCCAGCAGTATTCATATCCACCCAGGTCCACTTCAGCATCTTTCCAACCTTCATGTGCCCTTACAAGTGCAAGGTGGTCACTATATGCACCACAGAATTGAGATTTTGCAGCCTCTGCAAGCTACAATGAAGAACTTTGAGCATTCAAATAATGAAATTCATTTTAAGACAAGACATCACACAACAAGTTGGAAAATAAATGGGCCACATTACTTATACTGATTGTCATGAAAGTGACCATATCCATTACCAACTTCAAATAAGTCTAATTAACTGAAATAGTACTATCCTAACTAGCTCTTACATTCAGAAAAAAAAGTCAAAAAATATCACATGATATAACTTTGGCAACAAAACAATTTAGAAGTTTTTTATTATTTTTTTAAATAGTGCACAGATAAAAGTCTCTTTCAAGCAGTATACAGAAGGTAAGCTGCAATTCTTTTTTGGAGAAATACTAGGAACACACTTCTTTCAACACTATTATCGGATGAATTTCATGTTGGTACCACTCAGTAGGAAGTGGGACACCACATAATTTAATGGGCCCACAAAAATTTAACCCGATAATAGTATGTTGCCAGGGACTACCAGATAGAAAAACCCCGCTGAAGAAAAGGAGAGTAAGAATGGAAGCTGTTTGGTCTTTTGAGGGGGCATATATCACACCAATGGGCCATGAGCAAACCAATATAAAAGACCACAACATCACCTTTAACGCAAAACCTTGAGGAAATGGGTTTATAGGTATCTTTTTTCTTATATATTACTCAACATTTTCTTTTCTACTGAGTGTGGGACTCAAACTTACACTTGAATTTCTAACAATCTCTCCCTCAAGTAAGTCTTTTACACGTTGGTACACTCTCTACGAGCGAAATTATTTTTAACCATGCATATCTTATTAGTGGCACTTACTCATACCGTTACCATAATGGAAAACCCCTACTAGGAAGACTTTCGATACAAAGACCATTCAATATATTGTACTCGTCCGAGCCAGTCAATCACAAGACGAACTTGACACTAATACCATATTAAGAAAGTGTACTTTAAGCTTAACTCAACCCTACAAGTTGGTTTATAAAGTTAGATTTGCACCCAATATTATAACTTTGTCATATTTCTAGTTAATGTAAAATCTCCAACACATCCCCTCACATTGAGAACATCGAGCATGAGAATAGAGGGAGACTCGATAGAAGGTGGCATAATAGGCCCAACAAACTGGACTAGGATTGACTCTAAATAACTTTGATACCAACTTGGACTATGTAAGAAAATAAAGAATTATTTTATTGATAACAGCCAGACCAATCACATTCCCATAATCTCTATTTGTAATAATCAAAATCTTTTGAAAAAGGAAAATACAATGTTCATGCTAAGAGGGAACACAAGTGCACAAAAGAGTAATACAATTAAACATTAAGTAATCTATAATAAAAACAAATTAGCTTTTCAATTATTAATCAATGATCTAAAACAGAAACAACTCACATCTTTTTTATCCAATGGTGTAAGAAAAGGATCTCTCACGCTAAGCCCAGCAACAACAGTTAATATGGGATCCAGGCAATTGAAAATAGCACCTAATATTAGCATCTTGCCAAGTTTGGGTTCCATGGGAAGCATTGTCAAATAGCGCCCTGTCAATTGAAGAACCAAGTATAAATCTTCATTATTTCAAAGGGACAAAATAAGCTAATTTTTCTAGTACTAGTAAGTGATTAACCAACCTAGAATAGTGAGATTCTCATCCTCATCCAAAGCTCCAATTATTTTTAAATATTCAATTGCATTTTGTACCTATGAAAATGAATAAAACGATTGAAAAAATGACTGGTACAAATTTATATATAAGTAACCAACACAAGAAAAAAGAATAAATGAATTTATTAAATAAAAGAAAAGTACTAGAATTCTGAAGAATAAACCAAATGTATAATTACCGCAAGTATCTCAGGAGATTGCAAAGCCCTGGACAAGAACTCGGATATACTTCCAAGTCTTAAACTTTTAATTTGTAAACAGAGGGATTGCAACGGTGTTCTCAAAATTTCTGGTAATTGATATTCCGCAAATGCATCATACACACATCTAGGATAGAGATGGTAACACTCTCCTGGTTGTACCCGACCTGCTCTTCCTCTTCTCTAGAAAAATATGATTCAGTGGAAAATTCAGCATTTAAGGTCCAATATTTTCATTCATGATTAATAATTAAGGTCGTAATTCACCGGTAGTAAAAATATGTAAATACTTTGCTGTATACTGCATTTTCCGATTATAATCCTGGGGTCTAATTGATTTTCATCTTTAATCTTTAGAAAATGGCACATGACTAGGCCTTACAACACAACAGCAATTTCCAGACAAGGCCATTATAATTGTCAGCAGCAAATGCATTCATTCGCTTAAATGACAAATGCACTCTTGCCTAAAGTTTATAGGAAATATCTTGCATTGTCTCATCAGACATTATCCTTGATATCCTTCAGATAGACTGTGGTGAAATTACCATAAGTTGGTAATTAAATAATGCCCCAAGGATTATGGTACCAAATCCAAGAGAATAAAATGTTAATTTTCAATTGAATAACTTTATTTCTATTTTATACATGCCAATAAAATCATGCCCCCCACCCCCACCAAAAACATTATTCAAAATTGTCCGTAGCCTCTTTTACATGTAAATGATACTATAGTTTCTTTATGCCACTGATGCAGCACAATGAAGGATAAATTATAATTATATTTCAGATTTTGATTACTTTGATGTTATTTTCACATGAGTTATGAACTATTAGGTATTTTAATTATATATAAGGTAATTTCAAGGTACGGATAGAGTTGGGTTTCAGTAAGAAATTATATTATGTGATGATTTATCATTTTATATTATTAGAGTTATCTCTGGTGCTTATTTGTAGGGGCAGCAAGACATTGTTCTTCTAACTCATTTAAAAAGTCAACAGACATGACCTTTTCGTGACAATTTATGCCATATGCAATGGGTGGTAAGGATGCTAGTTACTTAGATTAATTAAAACTCATCTACAAAAGCCCCAAGGAATTAAAATTAAGACATCAGACCAGAAGCACTGTAGGGCTTTGGTCAGGAATCGCAGAATTCCATTAGTCCACCTTAGATTTATATCTTTTCATGACTACCCACATACCGTTCTTCCTGTATTTCAACTTCCAATTTGTCACTAAAACTCTTGGTGCAAGCGATGACCAGTGAGTAAATACAAGATCTTTCAAGCTTCGTAAAATATGTCCAGTGTATATATTTCTTCCCAAAATCATGTTTATTAAAAACTACGAAGAACACACACTCTTCTCTCGATGATGAACACAAGTTCAAGAGCTAAGCCTTAGTCTACAGGAAAAAAATGCAGAGTTGTTATCATAGAATAATTCACATTCCTATCCAGATTACTGCTAACTAGCAACATTTATAGTTTCAATAGCCCAGTGTCCATAACATTCGGCCAACTAAACATGATAAACTATGCAGAAAGCTTTGAAAAAAACCAATATGTATACATTAAGGACAAAGGTGACATAATAAAAAGTGATGTCTAGTAATAACAAACATATTATTGGAGTGATACATTACACACACAATCAACAAAAGTATAAACTTACTTGTTGAGAAGAAACCTTAGAAATCCATGTAGGAAGCAGACAAGGTGTGTTATTCAGAGCATCATATGATGTTTCTTTCGCTTTTCCGCAGTCAAGAACATAAACAACATCATTTATTGTAATACTGGTTTCAGCAATATTTGTTGTAAGCACTATTTTTCTTACTCCAGCTTCAGGTTCTTCAAATATTAATCTCTGCATATTACCTATCCGTTATGTATATCTAAATATTAATCATAAGTGCTAGGGAGATAAAGCATATACAACCTTATTTGATAAAAAACTATGCACAAACATATTGTTAAAACTGTTTTCAGACAACAAATCATTATGCATACAGATTGTATGAAATCAACTACAAATTAGTCATCAACGCACAGAACATTACCTGCTCTGAGCTAGCCATTGAGCCATGACATGTAAGCAACAAAACACGGTTTGGATCTCCCAAGACAGTATGTGTCAGGAGCTTCTCTTTCAGAGAGTTTATATCATCCCATCCAGTCATGAAAACCAAAACAGCACCAGGTCTTTCATTCTCACATATATTGCACAAAATATATTCTATGAGACTAAAACCAATACAGTCAGGATTCCAACATGACAAAGACTCCTGTGTATGTGAGCTGTAATCTTTGAAATCAGCAGCTTTAATTGCATCCTGGTCATACATTTTCAGAAATGAACAAAAATTAAGAAATACTAAACAGGTAAGCAACTACAGTTTTGAATTTATAAAATACCTCTACAGCAGAAGCAATTTGACTTTTCCTCTTTCTTGGGACCTGTCTGTTCATTTTCCACATCTTTTCTTGACCATAATCATCAATTTGATTATAAGGAGTTAATCTGTACCCCGTCATTTCAAGAATGTTCTCCAGAAAATGAGTTTTAACGGGGTATGTGAAGCCCTGTATTAATAAGCATATCCATCCAAACAATAAGAAAAGGGGAAGTCTCTAGTTCTAGGCCTGAAATTATTATTATTTACTGAAAAAATTAGAAATTGAGACTGAAATTATTTCATTTTATATCTATGTACTCAGGTTCATGATCCATTTATCATAGAAATTGCCAGAGATACAACTATCTCCCATCACAAACAAGGAATAACACTCTGTTTCAGCAACGCACCGGAATAAACATAGTTGGAGCCCCATTAAAGTACGAAGAAAAGAGCTCTGCATCTAGGCTAGCACTCATCAAAATTAGTTTCAGTTCTGGTCGACGGGGAAGGAGTTCTTTAAGAATAATAAGCAGAAAATCTGTCACAAAGAAATGAAAGTATATGAATATTTAGAATCGTTCTAAAAGAAAAAGATTCAACAAAGCTCAAAACTATACCTTCATTCATCCCACGCTCATGAATTTCATCCACAATAACATGAGTTACGCCTTTTAACTTTCTATCAGCTAGTAATCTTCTTAATAAAATGCCTGTGGTGCAAAAGAGAAGATGGGTATCTCTCCCTTTCATACCCTCAAGTCGAACTTTATATCCAACCTTTCAAGGAGAGAGAAAGAGCAAGTGTGAGAGCAACCGATTAATGGGGAGAAACACTGCAACTGTAAGAAAACAGAAAAGTAATAGATTGGGATAGTATATTAAAAATAATTGTATTTGGCAGATAAACTTACAGATTCGCCCAATTTCTCTCCCCTCTCACAGGCCACTCTTTCAGAAACTGACATGGCTGAAATGCGTCTTGGCTGTGTGCATATGATATTACAAGCAGCTCCACGAACTGATTCTATCTCAGATTCTAAAATAAATTGTGGAATTTGTGTTGTCTTGCCACAACCTGTTTCGCCTGAAATGATAACTACCTAAAAAATATGTCATTTAATAACAGGCAACCAAGTTATAGAAATAAAATTTTAGAAGATTAAAATTACGACTACAATCTGCGTTTAAATCATATATTTACCAACAAACCAACCTGCATATTTGAATAAAAGTAAAGGGGAACAGAACTTAACCAAGATGCATACTACATTTTGTATTGATTATTATAAAAGCTTTACAGTCACAATTACATCAGTGGTTATGCCAAAAGAGTGTTTCTGGTGACACTGGCGACGGGCATATAAAAGCTGAAAATTTGTGTATCACTTCAAGATTCTTGAGGACCATACAGATTGCTGAGGAAGTATATCTTATCACACCCAACCCAAGTCCCAACTCATACATGATACATCTATAAACCAGAGCAGGTCAAATACCGAGCCTTTTCTGATTATTGATTTGGACATGGCATTCTCATTCATAGATAACTCTGCTAAACTAACCAACCATATGATACAAACAGTCTAATATATAGTTGTCTGATAAATATTAACTTGGAAATAGTCAAATATCAATTGTCTAACTTCTGTATAAAATAACACAGCCTATACATTAATTTTTTTATCATAAAATATTTTCATACAAATGTCAAGTGACAACCCCACCTGACAACCCATCTTTTAAGGGATGATCACTGCTGCTGTTTGCATTGAAATTCAACCAAACCGCCACCATAACCTACTTTCACCTGATATTCAGGTTTTAAAATCTTTACAATAAAAAATTCAACAATGTATTTACGGCGGGTTCTGAATTGCACAATAAAAATTTCAGTTTACATGGCATCACTGGATTAATTTTCTGAACCAACTCACAATCCTCGGTGCATCAGCCAGTCAAACTGGCTAACAGGAATTGACTTGCAACATTATTTTGAGACAAATCCAACATCAACATACAAATGGTATAAAACTAAATTTAAAATGATGTACAATACAACACAACCTTTAATACAATTAATAAGTCAAAAAATTTAACCAATAACAACATTGGTAATAATACAACTATTCAACACACCTGATTCCTTGATGTGACTGATAATATTTCTTCTTTCTTTTTATAAGCTGGGAGACTTCTGCGAAATTCTAGCATTCTAGTTCCTTCAGCAGATTCCTGAAATGAGAAGGTAAGATGTGAAGACCATTCAAGCCAACTTTGTTTTGTCTCGACGGTTTCTAAAACTCATTGGATATATATTTCAAAATATTGAAAAGAGATTCAGGGAAAACAATCAACACACATAACTAATAACAAGTATCTGTAACATAACAGGTAATGTGGACAGACTGTAATGACCACAAGAAGAACCACTTTTTTTCTTTTCAACTCATTATAAAAGAAGTTAGTATGAATATCAACTAACAATAAGCATCAGATTGATCTATGGTCATTGTCAATGGAGGGAAGATATCATCCCAAAACTGTGACTAATGAGAAACCTATGTTGCATAGATATGGGGTCATGTTAAGCCAAACTGAAGCTGAAGCTACAGTATGTTGCTGCGAGGTGGACGGGTGTTTAATCCTGTGTGGATGAAATTCCAAACATATACTTAGGGCATGATTGGGAAAGATTATTAGGAGAGATTTCAGCTGTTTTTGAGATTTAAAAAAAAAACTGTTTCTATTAATCTAAAGAATTATAATTTATAATTATTTTCTGAAGGGTTTTTTCCCCTTTCAGCTTCATACATAATTTTTTTCTTAGGAAAAAGCTGTTTTTTTTGTATAATCCAAACAAAATTAATTGTCTTAAAACAACATTAGAAAACTTACCTAAACCAAATTGGTCATGATCAATTATAACAATCATCAATTATCAAAATAATTTAATTTTAGCAGTTTTTTCTCCCAAACAGACCCTTGTGTTTTTTATGAATATTCTATTCTGTAAGTGTCAGGTTTCCCCTACTCCTACCATCTCCCTAACCTCCCTTTCCTGACAGGTTTTAAACATCATCATAGCATTATCATTGTATTTTCTACCTACTAGGTATTTTAAGAGAAATAGTAACTCACTTAGTTCATGACTATTCTATCTTTTTTAAAAGACTACCAGCATGCCATGACAAGCATATGATATCATTTTCCACTCATCACAATTCCATGCTTTTGGATTAATTATATACACTATAAAATTGCAATGAACTTATTCATAGACTCCTTTAGACAAAAAATAAATGGCAACAAAATCTATGTCCTTGCTTGAATCTCAGTGCTATCAATTTAGCTCATAATCAAGTCCTTCATGCAAGAACAAAGCATATGGAACTTGATGTTTTCTTTGTTAGAGAGAAAGCTGTTGACAAGCACTTAGCGGTTCAACATGTTCCCAGCCAGATCAGTGGGCAGGTCTTCTTACTAACCATTCTCTTCTACTAGGATTTCTTTACTTCAGGCCAGACGCTCCCTACAGTTTCTTAACCTCATCGAGTTTGTGGGGGTGGGTGTAACTCACTTTGTAATCAATTAGTTAGTCATAGTTTGTTAGTTACGGTTTGTCTTTATCTATGATTAGGCTCTTCATTGTTAGTGCCAGTTAGAGCAACTGTTTTGGTTAGACTATTACAACTGACTTGTAACAGAACTGTAAACACAGATCTCTGTAAACAGTTTGTGGGTTCAATATTCATTCAATTCAGAATAAACAGCCAAATGCAGATAAAGGAATAAACTATAAAATGCACATAAATTTTATGACAGAACATGAAAACATGCCACTATTTTCTATTTGAGAGAAGGTAACCTGCCAAGCTTGCTGCTGATCACGCATTTGTAAGCTCCTCTGCCAAACAATTTTCTCCATAACAGCCTTACTTGATGCTAGTGGCTCAGGTTGCTCAAAAAGCCCCTCATCCATACCAATACTGCCATTACTACTTGATCTTGCAGATGACAAATCCAAACAGCTTTTATTCATCCTGGCTTTTTGGCTAAGATATTCCTCAAAATGTGCCTTTACACGGGTAAATGTGGTGATAGACAAGCTCACCTGTCAATTACTGAAAGCTTCACTAAGGTGTATCTATTGACAAGTAAATTTTCCATTGATAACAGGATTCAAATACAGTCTATAGACAAACAAATAAAAAGAAAGACATTTGAACTCAGCAAAGGCCAAAGGGAAAAGTAAAGAGCAAATGATTGAATACATACCTCCCTCTGAGGCTTCCGATCGTCCAAATCATATCTGTAATTTGGAAGTGGGACCTTACTGAAGACAACAACCTTAGCATACATATGGCTGCCAAAAACTAATGCAATTGAAAATCCCCACAATATAGACCTACTCCTCACTTAAAACAATAGCACCGAGGTAGTGAAAAAATAATAGAAGAATCACCTATACAACCCCATTCTGCTTGCAACAACTGCTATTCGCTCAAAATCACGCCTATCCCTTTTCTCCCTCGAGATTAACTCTTGCTTACTCTTGTCATTTAAGAGCATGGTAAATTTCCGCTTCCACTCGTCAGTGTTGTCATTAAGCGAAGCATTCGGATAAGCAAATTTGGAAGCACGCTAGCAAACCAAAAGAACACAGATACCACATTCACAACATGTAGACTTACACTTCGAACAACAAGAGAAAATGCAAGACGTTAAAAAAACAAAATAACTCACCGCTAGTGAGGGAGGTTCGAATTCACGATCGGAGCCTTCCTCCGAAACGGTGTCGTCATAAGCAGAAACGAAGCGCGAACGTGCCTTATCGGGAACTGGCTCCGTCGACGGCGGTTGCAGAGTAGTAATGGTGTGTGTAGGGTTTTCGTGGGGTTTGGCGCGAACCGGAGAGGGTGAGTTGTTGAAATTGGCGACGGAGCGCAAACGGTGGTGCGGCGGAATGTAAACGGAGCCATAGGAGGACGGCGTTCGGCGGTCCTTCATGGCCGGAAACGGAAGGGGAACGGAGGGTTTTAGGGTTTTGGGAATGCACGAAGGTTGCGTAAGCGAGAGCATGCACGTTATTTCCTTAGGGTCACTGCTTCTTTCTTTGGTTGTTCTCCACTCCACTCGTTTTCTTCAGCCTTACTTGTGTTCCGTTATGTGTGCAATGACTCACTGAAAAGCAGATTATGGTGGTGAGATCTATCGTCCACGCTCCCAACGGCGCGTGCATGCTGGGATCATAACTTTTAATTTAATTTAGAGGTGAGTTGACTCGTTTTAACTCGTCCAAACCAAAATTCGGTACTGTAATATATGCGTTGACTCCTTAACTATCGGCTTCGTGAACCAACATGTTCAACATGCATATATTATATATTATTTTAAACATAACAATTATTTATTGCAAAAATTAAAATATCTTTTTTGGTGTATTAGTATTAAACTTCTCATAAGAACAACAAGTAACATCACCTGAACTCAAAATCCTGCAAAAAAAAATGGTTAACGAGATTAAAGATGTTTCTCACTAAGGTCAAAGATGGTGTAGTTTCTATATTTCTTGAATTTTAGATTATATGTTAAGTTTTATGGAGTTATACATATTATAGAAAAAAAAAACTCAAAAAATTGGGTTTACTAATATCTGACACTTGAATGTGATTTTGCATTTATTTATGTTGTGTTTTCTACTGTGATTAATGTTTCTTATATGCTTATTTATCTTAATTACAGTGAAAAAATCAGGTTTATGATTACTTATATTTTTCGTAAAAAAAATGTGTGTCATGATAAGTTAACTAATTTAGAATTTATTCACAGATAATCATTTAATTGGTATAATCTATCTATGTATCGTTTTTGTTAACATATATATTTTAGTTTAGTTCTTTTATGTTTTTGTAATTTTTTTTAATAATACTTTTTTTATGTGATGACAGATATTATTACTAGAGTTGTCAGACTAAATGAGATGTCAAGTTTAATACATAATTTTTTTTATAAAAAAAATAGAAAAAAAAACTTCCTCATTAAAGAGATACATGATCTCCAAGGAAAAGTGAGGTATATAGAAGGATTCCATTTTGTTGAAACTTTACTAGGAATCCTTGTTTTTTATTGAACAACAAGATTAATCACAATCTCCTTAAAGAAATTAAAAATACTAAATGGACCTATATATAAATTATTTTCTTCTTTAAGTTTTTAAGAAGAAGGTTGTTTTTTATTATTCTTTCTCTTAAATGCTTGATTATTACATATAATATAAAGGACAGTGGTCTTTAATTTCGAATGATGTAGAAGACGTTGAATTTCTTTTTATTTCATTGGATGTTTATATAATGTTTAAAAAAATATCGTCATCACTTAAATAGTTGAAAATGTCACGTAAATTTCAATTTATTTTTATTATTTTCTAAAATTTAAAATATTTATATTTTGATGTGTAGAGTAGTGAACAAACCTATGAGTCACTATTGATCAGACATACAACAGTTATTTAGCTACATAAACTTTTTATTTTGGTTCAATTACTCTACAGCCATTCCCACAGTTTGTTTTATCTTTTTTCGTTAGAAAAAATTAATAAAATAAAACAAGATATTTTAGTAGTGTTTCAATCTTTATACAATAAACACCTAACTTAATAAAACATAAGAGCATATCATGCTTTAGGTATAACCAAGTTTTAAGTTGTGTCATTTGGAATATTTATTCTGCATAAACTTTCACTTGCTTAAATATAACTTTATTCTTGTGGTCTCATATACTCCTCACAATGATTTTACGTGAAATTCAAAGGAACCAAATGAAAATTCTCAAAATGGTATTTCAAATCATTGTGTTGGACACACAAGATGTCAATCCACCTGAAGCAATAGTTCCAAACCTGATACATTATTTTACACTCCAAGAACACATGTTGGTTTGATTCTTCCCATACATGACAAAGAGCACAATTGAAACTACTAATCATGACCCCTCTCTTAATCAAGTTCACTCTTATTGGTAATCTATCGGGTATAACCTTCAAGTCATAGTACATTTGACAATGCCTTTGACATCAATAAATGTTTATATATATATATATATAACTTACATGATAAAATTGTTAATTTTTATTGTAACTTCTTTATAAATATCACTTAAAAATGGTTTCTAAAACGGGTTGTCATGGTAGTTTGGTGTTGTCTTTAGAAGAAAAGTCATTCAAAGTAAACATAAAAATTAACATGCAATTTTTTTTCTTGATGGTAACGGGCCTCACTTCCAAATCCGTTTTCTTTTAATTAACAAGTTGAAAGCGTAATATGATTTCGTATACGGGCCTTTTATTCAACTTCCATTATTGGGCCTAATCAATATCCATTTTAATTTAATCTCCTCCACCAAGGATAAAAAAAAAGTTTTTCACTTACTCTTCGGAACAAAAAAAATAAAAATAAAAATATATATATACACACGTATTATTTATAAATATTAAAGCATATGATATTTTATAAAAAAAAAATTGTATTTTTCAGTTAAACTTGCTTCGCATTATAAATCAATATGATTGTTTATACAAGATCATTAATTACCTTTTAACTATATTATTAATGTGAAGCAAGTTATCGAATTTGTTAATAATTAATATTCAATAATAATATTGAAGATACTAAATCCTATATATATAAATATTTTATGATATATAAGTGAATATAAATCTATTTTTTATAAATCGGATTTTATAAAATTAAGTTAAAATCTATATTTAATGGATATTATACAATAAATAAGTGCATATATTAGAAAGAGAATAACTCAAAATAACAAAAATTATGAGACCTAACACAATTTAGGAATATGTTGGTAGAATATGACGAAGCCATGGAGAATGATATAAATAATCACAGTGTAGGTTGAAATGTATAAAATGGAAAACTGCATTTGATTTAAGTTTTAAAGGTACCACTCCACTTTAAGAGAATTTTTATCATGATACAACAAGTTACAGGGTTGTAAAGTTACGAGAGCCAGCTATTTTTCTATATATATATATTTTTTCAATTACTATTTTAATAACTTTTTCAAAATAAAGTAAGCAAAAAGAAAGTGTTTAGTACGGATTAATTTGGAAAAAATAGGCACGAGAAAAGATAAAATAATATTTAATGAAATATATTTTCTAGCAGAACCAAAAGGGAAACTAATTATTTAAATTTATTTAATATAAATTGCTTCTTTAAAAAAATAAAGAAGCGAAACGAAAAAAAAAAAAAACTAGTCGTAACTGTTTCCATTTTTCATCTTGAAAAATAATTAATTTGAAATTTTAAAAATAAAATAAAATGATTAAATAATTATCAGATAAGATTTTTTTTTTTTAAATGTTGGACCATAATATATACAAATCAACATAACAAAGATGTAAATTTTACGTTAGATGAGTGTTCATTTTCAAAAAAAAAAAAAACAACTTAGAAATTAATATATCAGATAGAAACTTTAAAATAACACAAATTGTAGGGAAGATGGTAAAGAACTTTGACTTAAGTGATTTGAATATATGTGAAATCAGAAGAAGCTTTATAAAATTCTTAGTAAGAAGAATAAACCAATAGAAGAGTAAAACAATTTTTTAAAGGTAAATTAAACCAGGGAAAAAACTACAAGAAAATCAAACAATGATTTATCCACATAGTAAACCAATTTATCCAGTAAGAAAAATAATTTCAGCATATATAAAAATCTATAATAAAAATGTACATCTGATATTCACCAATCATTTTTCAATTTTATCTTTAATTATACTTAAAAAAATCATTTTAATAGTTAACCTTCTATCATATATTTCACTCTCTCAATCATATGCGAGAAGATGATCACAAAAATACTCAAAAAAAATATATATAACCCACGATAACCACATAAAAAAATTAAATAGAAAAAAAAATAAGTTGAAAAGTAATTAAACAATTGTAACTACAATTTCAAACTCGATTTTAAGAGAAATTGTATATACTTATATATAAAGAGTATTTCTTTAAATAGTCATTTTTGGTTTACACAATTTTTTTCTGATTCTATACTTATTTAATATTTCTCATTTTATTTGTATAACGAAGTATTATGTCATTTCATATCAATTACTTAAAAAATAAATTATTTTTTAATTTTTTAAATTAATATTAATGGACAGTTTTTATATGCAAATTAATTTCTTATTTTAAAACGTAAAAATAAAAGAAAGAACATACTCTTACGTTTTCATACAAAATCTCACATATAAAATAAAATAATCTTAATTTACAATCACTCTTTCCACTCCATTTTGAACAACTCTATTATTTGGTAAAACCATTATTCTTTTGTATTTACTATCAAGTGCATCATAATCTTAACGTGAACATCATTACACTCTCCAGTATCAAAACTATGGAAGAAGAGAAAAAATTTGAAAAAAAAGAGAAACTCAAACCAGAAGAAGAAAAAATATGTTGATTTATCATCTTTCTTTTACATGTTATTTTTTCTTTTCAACTTCAACTCATCCAAAATTATTTCAGTATATTTATTAAATTTCTATATTAATAGAAATTGAGTAGAAAAGAAAAAATAAATAAGATAAGATGATAGAAAATGCCAACAAGTGACATCATACGTGTTTCCCTCTATTCCTTATAAAACCTTAACAGAAACATTATTTTCTGAAAGATATATGATGTCCAGAAAAAAAATAAAATATATTATGAAAGATATTTGAGAAAAGAACAATGGAGTTAAGATAAAACAATAGGTGGGCAGCATGAGCTAAGTGTGACAGACTTTAAAATGGGGTTGTTGGGTTAAAAAATAACAAGTTTGAGAAGGAAGTGAATATAGAAGACAGGGATAATCACAGTAGGGACTTCTTGCATGTGACTGTGACAATTATATATATACTGAAACAAGCCTCATTGACCCTATATTTTATAGCACTTCATTTCTTTCCCTAGGCTACCCACTGCAATATTACATTAAATTAATCTTACCATCTTTTTAAATAACTTCCCAGATCAACCCCATTTTCATCTCTACTGCCTCACTCTTAAGAACCAAATCCCCTTACTTAAAAAAAGTTAAATACCTTTAGTTGCACATTAATATAGTCTCACATTATTTAGAAATCGGTCAATATAGTCTCACATCGTTCAGGAGTTGAGACTAAAGACATTTTATATACTATCTCCTCTCTCAATCCACCAAGATGTTTTTTAACGATAAAATTGAGACGGATAACCAACCTCCAAAGTGAATAATATCTTACTTGAGTCGGAACAAAAATTATTTTCAATAGTTTTAAAAGTATCCAGAAAGTTTTTACGTAAAAATATAACAATATTTAATCCTAATAAATTGAAAGAGAAAAAAAATAACATATAGCTACCACCTCATGATGTAAACAAACAACACTTGTGTAATATTTTTTTTTTGCTGGTTTTTTCTTTATTAATTTTTAGAAAATAATGGAAGCAATATTGAAATGAGACATTGATTTAGTTGTCGGGGCATGCTTTTAGGATTAGGTAAATAATTTGGGGAAAATAATGGAATCTGACCCAGTTGAGTCTGGGACAGGCTGGTTAGGGATCTCTCTGCCCCCTTTTAGCCACCCTAATTCTTCATCACAAAACATCTGTTGATTTTTGTAATAAATATCTTAAAGTCACATACTTGAACTAAAAAAAATGTGTGACTGTGGAACTGAGGGAGAAAGTAAAGTAGATTGAGGTGAGTGGTTTGTTGTTGTGTTATTGTTTGAAGGTGGGATTAAAAAGAGAAGCAAATGTTGTGTTGTGGTGTTATGAGTTGAATGAGTAAAAGGGTTTTGAAGGAGAAGGGCCACAGTGGTGGTGGCATGGGAACACTTTGGGCACATTCACACAAGTTTGTAAAAGTGACACACTGTAGTGTTTGAGTTTGAGGTAGTGAGTCACTTCTTGTCTTCCCCTGCTGTTCCAGATGTTTCTTCTTTCGGACATCTGAATATTAAGAAATGAACTTTAAGTTTAACTCAATCTATGTAAAGATGAGAAGTGAGTAAGGTAGGACAATACTATATCTGAATATTACAAGTAATAAGATGTTTGTATTCTCTTATAGAATGGTGTTGAAGGAGTTTATTGTGCAGATTGTTGGCACCGCCAAGTTTGAAGAGATTGTTATGTGAAGATATGATTCATTAGAAGCATGAAATTGACATGTGGAGCCCTTTATGGTGATGGTTGATTAGTTATTTATGTTGAACAATTAGTAATGATATTCTCCCAGCTACATTATTCTAACATAACATTCATTTCTACCCACATAGGAGCTGTATATTTGTTTCTGTCTGCTCCCTTCCAACAATTCATACCAACATACACCATTTTCGCTATAAATAATTTACTTCTAAGGCTTCACATTTTGGCTCCACTTCGTTTCTTCTTCCATGCAAAACTAAAATCGCTATCTCCCATTTCTCAAAGATTCTGGCACAGGAATTTCTGTTTAATATATTCCTTTCAATACGCTGTGATCGATATAAATTAATCAACAATTATGCAGGTTGCTGTTTTCTAAACTTACAACATAATATTTTAAATGTTGCTTTTGGCAATCTAATTCACAAATTGTAAGTGTGTTAGAAAAATCTAAATTATACTAAATACAACTACTGTATATATCATTAATTTTATCTTAATTATTGTCTAATTAATTAACTCATAACAAACCTAATATATACCTCCTCTATTCATTATTCTCCATATAATAATTAATATATACACATCACAGAAAAAAGGTTCCTCAAAATAATATAATATATGATATATTAAAGTTTAAATTTATCAGAGCTTGCTACTTTAGCATACAATGCCATTTACTTTTATACCAAATAAGACCATAGTAGTTTTCATCACACATAACTGAATTAATTATTTAAGCAACCAAACAAAAATAAAAAATAATATATATATATATATATATATATATATTCCCTTCAAAAAACTTGTTTATAAAACGTGGTATATTCTTCAACTAGTTCAACTATATATACATTTTCCCTTCAAAAAAATATTTCTTAATAAGATGTTATTTCTTCCTACGGAAGTAAAATTATTTTTAAAACAAATAATGGGAAGATATCAAATCGTCGAGTAAATAACACTAGCTATTACATGATTAATAATTGTTTATGAAATATATATTTTATTAATAATATAATTAAATATTACATAAATTGTTATTTAAAATAAATGAAAATTAATTAACTGATTTATGTTTACAAATTTTAACAAGTATGTAAATTTTGGTGTGTAAAAAATGAATGTAGAGATCTTTTGAAAATAAGTGAGAAAAAAAAATTCAAGCTAAAATTAAATCTTGAATGTAAATTATTTAAAAGTTTTCAAATGGTACAATAGTTAATACAAATGGTCTCTCTTTATTTGAATATATATCTTAAATTTTATTTTTCATTAACTAAATATTAACCCACACTCCATCTTAAAAAAAAGGATACACATGTGATTGATATCTTATGAAACCTTTTTTAGTTAAATTTAGCTTACATCCACATGACATTTAACTTTGTTTTTCTAAAATGGTGGACACATCTTGTTGTGCAATTGTTAAAATTTAAGTTTAGTACATGTGTTCAATAAAATTGTTTTCTTAATGCCATTATATTTTGAACTTTTTATAATTGAGTTGTGTAAGGATATTATTTTTACAAGTATTCAATAAGATTTGTACTAAAATACTCTTTTTAATATTTCTTCTTTGTCTCTTATAATTAGTCTTGTTTTTGTCTCTTTGAGTTATTTATTCTAGACTTTTAGGTGTGAGCACGGATGTACATGCAAGAAAGTACTAAATGTTCAAATAAGTGTTTTAAATAAGCTATTAATACTATTATATATCCTATTTACTTGTTTCTTGAACATATTATTAGCTGAATATTTGGTTTTATTTAATAATATTGTAATCCTTATTTAAGAACAGTAATTAAAATATTAACATAATAAATGTTTCATTATCCTAAAGATATCTTATATATGACATATTACTGGTTAAACATGTATATTTTTTTTAAATAACATGTTAGACATCATTACGTAACTTGAGATTTCAAGTAGGTTGACACCTCAAGTAACAACAACCATTTGCTATCATATGAAAAAAATATTATTAAAAAATTAAAAATAAAGAAAATACAAAAATATGGGAAACTAAATCAAAACTCATATATTAACAAAAACGATACATAGACAGACTATACTTATTCATACAGACTTCTAAAAACATACTTGATGAGAACTTATTATACAATGAAAAGATTCTTTATGAATAAATTCTAAATTAATCAAACTTATTAGTACACACAAACACTCTTAATAATTGAGCTATAAATTAGATTAATACAAGATAATTAAGTCTATTTAATAAAATAATTTTATAATTTTAATTAACAAAATATTAAGTTAAAAAGAGTGGTAAAATAAAAAGGCTAAGAAAGAGGGTATACAAAGACAACTTGCTTTTCAAATTTAGTAATTATTTATCCTCAAAATGAGATACTTTTCCGGTGCGTACTTATCTGAACTTTGAATGCATATTATAACTTGATTTGAACTTTAACAGCAGGAGTCAAAGTTTATACGAATGAAAGCAATGTGAAGAAACATATTTATCCATAAAATATTGTGATTTAGATGCTTCACTACATTCAATAATTATTACTATATAACGTCTTTAGTCTCATTCGTTGCCCAAAGCATGCAACATGACAAAACCAACCCATGCATTCGATAAAAAAAGAAGAAGAAAAACTCTTTTGCTTTTGCTTTTCGTTAGGATGAATAGACTTTAACAACTTAGCCATTATTACCTTCCATTTCTCACTTTATGCTCTATATGTATTCACATCAACTCACATTTTTCGATACTATAAGTGGTAATTTAAGTTATAATTGAGTTTGAATAGAGGGATCGTGATGTTTCAATATTTTTTTTAATTTAGAAGAAATAATTGATATTTTTATAATATATTTTTACACTTCCCTAGGTTAGAAATCTAATTGCATCATGGCGGAAATCTCATGGAGATTATTCTTCATACTTTTCAAAGTTTTGACCTAATTTTAACCTCAACCTTAATAGTGTGTTTTAATTCATAAATTCCGGAGAATTTGCCTTTTCACCTTCCTCATATAATAATGTATATATTCAACTCACATGTTTTAATCATATAATCATAAATAAAAGATTAGGATAATTACCAAAACATTTTATTAAGAAAGAAGTAAATTTAATATATATCAGAAACACGTAAAATTTATTTAATGAGTGTTTGTTTGACTTATTAAGTCACCTGACCGTTTATTCAAATTATCCATAATATTTAGTCTCATGCATGAGTTCACTAAAAATTAAGATTCATAATATATAAGTGGATGTAAGCCTCATCTTAAAAATTAGTTGTACAAAATTGAGTTTAACTTAAATTTCACTTCTTAATACATATAAATACTTAAAAAAAAAGTCACATTAACTACATATAATTTATATGTGCTTATTAGTTTTAAAATTAAAATTATGATGTTTTGAGAGTCTGCATGATTAAAAGACGGAGGAAATGTTAAATTTACATATCTTGATAATAATTTGAATAATTTTTTGGTTCCGATTTTAATTTTGATTTTATTTTACGTTTAATTTTTGTCATTTTTTTTCTTATAGTTATCTTTCTTCTTTAACTTTAACCATAACGTTGTCACACACGACATCATTGTCAACTCAATATTGTTAGCATCATCAAAAGTGCTACTTAATGTTACTAGAGATTAAAATTAAAACTGATATATGTATATAAATAAAATAAAAAACAATATATTTTGCGAAACTAAAATAAAAATAAAAATATTTATAGTAACTAAAAACAAAAAAAAACATATATTTTAAAGAAACGTAAAGGAACGCGAAAAAGTTTACTAGATTTTGAGAATTAATATATAACTCCTCAAACAACCACAAATTCATATTTTAAAATAAACATTGTTTTTATTTTAATACTTATAAATATATTATTTTATTCATTGTTAATAATATATTGATATTATTATTAAATTGATGTATCATATAATTTTATAATCATTAAGTCAAAAAAAACCTAAAAAATTGATAATATAGAAATTAAAACCAAAAGCACCCTGATCATTATATATGGGACCAGTGTATATTATACATAATTCATTGTTTTTCTGAAAAGAAAAAAAAATAATCACTATGGGACCAAAAATTGAACTATAAACCCTTTAAATAATATATGTTCTTAGGTTAGTTCTTTGTGGGCAGTGTTGTTCACATGGTCAAATGGTAATTGATAGTTCTATGATTGCTGCTCACTTTTCATCCCTCAACATGGAAGAGAAAAAAAAGGAAAAGAAGGAAGGATAATGATGCCATTAACTAGCAAGATAAGTCATTTATCACGTTCTTTAATGCAAAAGTTTTAGATAAAGATCACACAAAAAAGTGTCAAAAGAAAGTTTCTTCAATTTATCAATATCCATTCACAACTATACTTAAAGTTATTTCTCTTTTACCAAAATCTATCATCTGAACACAAAAAAGTTATATTTAATAATTACAAACTAAAGAAATTAAATTGATATTGTTTTACTTCTGATGTTTTAAAAAAATATTATTTTTATTATGGTTCGAGTGATTATGAGCCCTCAACTACGAATTTTCTAGATATATATGCAAATCAGATAGTACTTTTTCAAAAAGTTCTCTTTTAATTATTTTTTTTATATTTATACGTATAAATTTTTTTATTTAGATGTAACGATAGAATTCTAAATCCTAAACCAACCTTTAAATCATAAATCATAAACCCTAAATCTTAAATTAATTAATTTTTTTTTTGTCAAAAATCTAGAATGATTGAGATCGTGGTCCTTTAAATATTGATCATTCTATTCATCATAAGATTTCCCCTTATTTTTCGATTTTGACTTAAAATATTTATAATTTTTTTAGGACTTGATTAAACTCTATTTCATTTCAAAGTTATCGATTGAGGATACTTATCTCGTCTTAAACCTTACTATATTATCAATTTGGGTTCAAACGGAACAATTTTCTTTATACATATATATTTTTATTTTTTTCAATGATCGATCATGTGGTAATAATTTTTTTTTTGGATAAAAATCGAAAGAGACGATTTTATTAAGCATAGAATTAATCCTACTAGTTAATATTATTTACATATTAGCATAAAATGATTGATTAATTGATGCGATGGAAGGCATGGAGTGAAGCGTGGATGGTGGTTAATTAAAATAATTAATGAAGGGTGGAAGGTTAAGCGAAAATTGAGTTGCTTAAGCCGAGAAAGATGATATGAAAAAGAGTAATGAGATATGAGAGCACCGAAAGTCAAATGCTTTATATGAAACACAGTATGTGTATGCTACTAATGCACCACTAATCATATTCCCCACTAATCATCTTTTATAGCTAGGGTAACAAAAATATTATGCTCCTATAAATCCATTACGGATTTTCAGTAATTATAACTTTTTAAATACTACTTTAATAGGGCTTAACATATTTTTAAATAATCAACTTTACTTTTACTCTATAAACAAGTTGCACATTTTAAAATTAGTCTTTTAATTAAATGAGTCTACATCTTCATCTAAAGGATATTGCATAACAATCCATCCGAAAATACATTTAATATAAGTTTTTTATATTGTTAGAAAACAATGAATATTTTTATTATAAGAAAATTATTAAATAAAAAATAATTTTAGAAACAAAAATAATTAATTACTATTTGATTAAATTAGAGATTGTTTTATAAACTTAAAAAACTTTTGGTATCTAAAGTAATTTTTATTATTAATAAAAAATTATAAAATAGTTTTATATTGTTATCTAGATACCAAGATTTTCGCTATTTACTACTTTATATTCTAAATTAGTCTCTATTAGTTTTTTAAAAACTAATTTAGAATTAAAATATTAGTCGCTAAAATTTAGGTAACAAATTTAAATACAAATTTATAATTTAATAATAAAAATTACTTTATATATAAATAATTGTTTAGTTTCTAAATTAGTATCTACTTTAGTTAATATAGTAATTAATTATTTTTTGTTTTTAATCAATACATAAATTATCTGTATTATTTTTTCATACAATTCAAATACAACTAATCTTATATTCATTTTTTAATACCATAATCCATGCTCGTATTTAAGTAAAAGGTATCTCTGAAAATGTTATTGAAAGCATCAAGTAGATTAAGATGTCTTGTGCTATTATTAAAGGCATTTCAAATAGGATTTCTCACAAAAGTTTTTTAAACCATTTTTTTGTGGTGTGCAATACTTTGTGTGGTTCCTACATCTCACACCACTTTTAAAAGTGCATATTAATTTTGCTCAAATGGTAAGTAATTAAAAAAACTCAAAGTATTTATATTTTTATTTATACTTAATTATGTTTGAAATAAACTTTACTTACTTCATCTTCAATGAAAGATGTTGAAGGGTTGCTTTGTGGTAATCGTAGCAATTATTTTATTAAAGTGATCTCACTTGCCATTCTAAAGTTACTTAGAAAATTTCTTCAAGTAACACTAAACAATTCAAATTTAAAAATAAAAAACATTATGTTGTTCGTGGGATTTTTAAATTTATTATGTATATAATTAAATTTAAATTTTTAAAATTTTAAATTGTTTGAAATTTCTTAAAGTGTCTTTCATTGAAACAAAATTGAGTGCAAATTACAATAAATTCATTCTAATATATACATAAATTGGTTTAATCGAATATATTCTTACGAATTTATTTAACTTTATTTGAAAATTTGTGTTTTTACTCTCACTGATAAAAAAATATTGTTTAATAACGTCAGACAATAATATTATATTATTAGTAACATTTTTTTATGATTTGATATCAAACAATTATGATTGATATCAAATGTGATGTAAACATATCTTCCATTAAATTAAGAATGTCTTTTTATATTGTTTTAATGTCTTTTTACTTGTTGGTGCCATATTTTCCATTAAATTGTGATTTCTTGATTATGTGTTTAAGTTAGATTAGTGATACATGGAAGAAACACTTTATTGACTATTTTAAGGGGTCATTAACTTTTGACTGAAATAAACTACAGTATGGTTAAAAAAAATAGCAAAATTGTCCAGCAAAAGTTAACACGGTTGCATAATAACCCAAACCTACATTGATTAGTTTACATACCTATATTGATGACGGACCTAGATAATGTTTACCCACTGGTACACAATTCGTTGGCATGCTGAGAATCTCTTAAGTTCCGTTTGAAGAAGAAAAGAGCTGATTTACTGTTGGTAAGTAAAACACGAAAAACGAAACATTAAATAATATAAAACACGAAAAACAAAAAGAGATTTCCTATTAAAACTTTCTTCGCGTGGAAGGAGAGGATTGCAACGAAAGTTGCTTTATAGTTGAGGTTAGTTTTTTTTATTTTAAACTAAAATTATTATTATTTTTATTTAAAATAAGATTATAATTTAAATATAAAAATATAATTAAAACTGTAAAAAAATATTTTTTATAAAATAACATAATTAATTATTTATAAGAATAAATATAAATAATAATAATAT
Source organism: Phaseolus vulgaris (assembly GCF_051622355.1). Lineage (NCBI taxonomy): Eukaryota > Viridiplantae > Streptophyta > Magnoliopsida > Fabales > Fabaceae > Phaseolus > Phaseolus vulgaris. The sequence continues at coordinate 3,135,074 of NC_143504.1, forward strand.
ATATATATATTTTTAAATAAAAAATTATATAATAACTATATTAATTATAAAAAATAAAGTTAAAATAATAAATTTATTTAATTTATAAATAAATCAATCCAATTAATTTTTAATAATTTTTAAATATAAAAATAAATTTGTAAACTTACATTCTTATCAATTAAAAAAAATATAATTTCAATCACACCCATCACATCACTCACAAACTTTCATAAACTTTTCTCACACTTTCCACTCTATTTACCTTAATCCAAACACCCCAACTTTTTTTACACTTTCCCTTCAAATCATCTCAAATCCACTCCCTCCTTTCCACTCCCTCATCCAAACAAAGCCTTCATTCAAAGTCTTTCCTTTCGTTGTGTGTGCTCCGCCGGTCGGAGTACCTGCGATTGCACTCCGACGCTCAATTCAGTGCTAATGTTTTGGTCTGTTCTCTTAGGAAATGAAAAAACGTACATTTTTTTCCTTTCAAAATCCTATCTATAAGTTGACTTGGGCCCTCACTTGTGTAGGTTAGGTAATCAGTTCACTTAAACGTGTGTAATGATCCTCAGAACGTGTGTAGTGGCTTTCTGATATCATGGACATGTATCTTGAAATATATATTTGACTCATTCAACACCAATTATAATTGTTTATTTATTTATTACGTATTTGGTATATTGTAAATGTCATTTAACTCGGTCGTCCGGTGTCCGACCAATACTGTTTATAGCAGCTCTATGAACTGTGATAGACGTTCTCAAGACAAATAGAAACATTTGAAATCATTTCCATACCGAAATTAAAAGTAAAGTTTGACATAAAGAGGAAGAAATGAATTTAAAGTAGAATGTGCAAATGGTGTGTTTTTGAATTCCACTATTACACATGGTGAATATACATGAGAACAAAAATGGGGGTTGAAAGCAGTGGGAGCATCGTTTGATGTGTCGTGAGACGTAGCATTGTCTGATAGAATGCGGTGAAATGTATGAGAATGGACACAAATTTTTGGGTGTATGAGCCAAATGGTTTCTAAATAGTAAATAATGGGTATAGACTGAGAAATTCAGTGGTGATTACGTGAAGCAAACGGTGTTTTCATGTTGGGACTAGAAAGAAAGTGTAACGTATTTTATGTATCTGTCTTTTTATCCTTAATGTTTGCAACGCACGTTAAAAGACAATGATATTTGTTTGTGTTGCTTCTTTGGTGATGATCTTACCTCAACTATGCAAAAAGCATTCGCACATGATATCATATGATGCCAACAAACTCAGACACCAAACCCTATTTGCGTGCCGTTTCTTACTTCTTTTCCAACCCAACCCAACATGCAATTCCTTCACACTCTGCAACTTCCATGCTATATATTTAATTCCTCATCTCTAAGTTTTTTCTCATTCAAACAACTCCATTGTTTTTTTAATCAGATTTATTCTCGTAATCAGTATCCTTTTTCTACCTCTATAACTACCGTTTACAAAGATTCAGTTGTTGAAAAAGGGTTGAAGGTAATACTTATTTTGTTTTATTTTGTGAAAACGTGTTTCCTTTAAAAGAATGATGTAATTGTATTCGATCATGTCTATATCAGTCTTGTCATGTCTTTATCATTTTAGTTGATATTTTTTAGAATAGATCTCCGGTTCGTTGGGTGTTAAGAAGTTTGATTTATATTTTTAATAAGAGTTAGGATATCTTTGAAGTATTTTATTTTATTTATTATTTGTTGATAAAAAAACTCAATATATTTCAACTTACCTTATTAAAAAATTATTTAGATAAATTATTTAGATATATCATGACTGTGTCATTCTTAAAGTAGATTGTTTAATAAGATAATAAAATTGTTATCCTATAAGATTTTTTTATATAAAACAATAGTTACTTGAGCATTACCCCAATATTATGTTCTCCAGATATATTCTCTGAACATTGCTTCAGGTTCAACTTTCCCCTGAATGATTCTTTCTTGATAAATGAGAACCAATTTTTAATATCATTCAATGCTGGTTACATGGTTTTGCTACTTTGTTACACAATGTTAAATAATTTGAATTTCTTCATCAACAACTTATTACACAATGTGGAGTTTCCACATAATGGGAATAGCCCAAACTGTTCCACATGATTCTGTAGCATGACCATTTATAGCTTAATTTGACCTTAATTTTTCCTAATATGTCACATGTATTTATACAATTATAATTTGACCTCTATTCCAACCTCTAGATCCTCAATTGAGATTTTAATATATTTAAAATTTTGATCAAAATAAATATTTTCAAATATTATATCCAATCATGTGTCATGATATACAACTGCAATATTACATCCAATCACTTTTATCAGAATCCTATTTATTTTTTTATTAGTTAGATTTTCAATATAAAAATAGTTCTCAAACTTTTTAAAATATGAAATTTTTATCTCTCTTTCGATTAATTCTGACAACAACAATACTACAATAGAAAAACTTAAATATTTTTAACTAATAACGAATTAATTTAATTGATTTAAAAGTATACAACCTAATGAAAAAATAACTTAATATATATGAATAAAAAAGAAATTTCCTTTTTTTTAAATCACACTGAACTACATAAAAGAACTCATTTTTTTTAATGCCCAACATCATTTATATTAATTTATATTCTTTTTAATTAAGCTCACAAACAAAATTATATTTTTTAATTTAATAACATATTTTTTTATGTAAAAAAAATCCCCATGAAATTAAGATTTATCTAGAAAAGTACATAAAAAAACGTAATCCCAAAGTATTTGGATTGAGGCAAGAGTAAAATAAGGAAAAAAAAAACAAAGGAAAAATGGTTTTGTTTGAATTTAGAGAAATTGAGAAAAAATAAATGAAAAGTTTGTAATATATTTGGTAGAATAATTTTAATGGCATTGTATATTAATATATTTAGAAAGTAATTTATAAAATAAAATTTTGATAATAATTTAATACAAAAATAATTTCTAAAAATAAAATATTATTATAAAACTTTAATAAAAACTTATATTTCGAAATAAAAATATATTAAAATAAATTATTTATAAGATACCCAAATTTTAAATAATTAATTTTCTTTTATTTATTATTTTTATAACATAAAACTAAAATAACAAAATATTAAATTTATTTTATTTTTTAATTATTTACTTTATTATAATATAATGAAATATTAATAATATAATTATTAAAATATTCACTGTTATAAAAATGATAATCCATTATTCAATGTGGCAAATCCATGTTTCATATAGAGAAAAAATTGCTTAATATCACAATTGTTTCCTAATTTCTGTGTTTTATATTTTTAATTCATTAATTTTTACATTTTCTATTATCTTTACATGGGTGTGAACAGTAAATTTATTAATAAAAAACTTATGTTAACATTTTATTTATTTTAATAAAGTCCAACAACTTTTGGAAGATAGCAAGGATCCTTTAAGTATGAAGATGACCGGATAAAAGTTTGAAAAAGGTATTGTTTATGGCATTTATCGCGGCAATGCCACCATCACGATTCATTTTCTCACGCTAATCAAATCAAAGCGTCACAACAAAGACTGAACTGTAGCTACAGCTAGAATCCATGTCAAAATGGGACCCATCACTGGTTTGGATTAGGTTTATATGGTAAATAAATATCCCTTTTTAAATTTGTTTAAATTTAGTGTATAGTTTTTTTGTGTGTCAAATCTGTAATCCCTGTTTCATTTATATTAGGATATAATTTTAAAATATACGAAAAATAAGTTTAAAATAATTTATTTTCTATTAATTTTTTTTTCAAACATATTATATTGTTCAAGTGACAATAGATAATAAATTAAAAGTAGGTTTATCAAAATTTTGATAAGAGCACTCTCTATATATAGTAAAAAATTGTACACATTAGTTGTCTTAAGCAATTAAGAACTGAAAATACAGTGGTAATCTCAATAAATATTTTATTTTTATTTATTTATTTATTTTTTATTTTGTTTAAAACTTTATTATATATATATGACTATATATATTATTTTTTTATTATTATTATTTTTATAAAAGTTTTCATGTTAGGTATCACTATGCAACTTGACATCTTAACTAGGTTGACACCTTAAATAACACTAGACTAGATATATATTTTGAGACTAGATATATATTTTGAGAGTAAAAAAATTTGCATTACATAAGTCACTATTTACAAAAATTGCATTACATAATTTCTGTTTTAGATGTTGCCCATAAAACACTATGTAATTAATACTTGACACCCTATCAACACTATCTAATTAATACTTGATACCCTATCAACACTATGTAATTAATAGAGTTAACCAAACACAGGAGCAAAAGCAGAAATAATTGAGATAAAAGAAAGGAAAGAAGAGGTGTTACTTGCATAGCAAAACTAAACCACAAATGTGTGAGAAACAAAGACAGGAGAAGGGTTTGGAAAGTGACTAAAGAAGAGATTGTGAATCCCAATTCCTTCATCCATAACATAAATCCATGTTGGAGATGCTGTCTAAGTCACATTCACATGAATGTTAGCAACAGTTGTACTGCTAGGTTAGGGTTGCATATTTATTTCAGTACTCACTCACCAAGTCACTCACACACACACAGCAAGGTCTAGAAGTGTGAGTGGTGACACAAACAGTGACACACGCACACAGAAAAGAAAGGGAAAAGAAAGGGAAAAAGGGGTAGTAGTAAGGACACACACACCCCTTCGAAATGACATCAACATCTTTCCCTCTAAGCCTCGTTTCTGACAGCTGACTCAATATTCCCCTCTCCCCACTCATTCTTCTTCTCTCCATTCATTATTTTTCGTTAAACAGCAAATAACTGTGTTTGCCTTTGGACCCTAATGAAAAAGGAGGGTTAATAATAAATAGCATTACCCATTAGGTCATTTAAGTGTGTGTTGTGAGTGTCACGATCATGTGCGAGGGTGTTGAAATGAGTAATTAAGAGCCCACACATCGTACATGTATTATGAAGAACTGCAAAATCGGACACACACAGACACCAAAAGCATGTCTGTGTCACATGCCTCAGGCACCCCTATGCCTTCATCACCTCCCTCCTGCACGTGAACCAACCCAAACATAACAACTCCATCAAAGTCAATACTTTTCTTCTGATGGATCTAGAATATTCCTCCATTTTTCCCTCATCTTTCTAATCATGCTCAAATCATATATCTAATCCACTCTAATCCAGTTCATTTTCTCTTCATCACTGTTATGATGTAACCATGTACCTTACTTCCCCAACATTTATGTATTTCAAATCCACCATTATTGCACCTTCCCCCTTCTGCATCTTCCCACAAAACTGTTCTAAGTGGGACACTTTTTCTCAGACAAAACTAATTATCCCATTTACTCTGTTCTCCTGGTTTTTGGGATAAATAATTATTGCCAGTGTTCTAGAAAAACTGGGTGGCGGCTCCTTCAACAAACACACCTTCAAGAAGCAGCCTTTTCAAATCTGCATATGCCCTCTGTTCGGATCATGGTATATGCTCCATTTTCTATTTTTTAAAACATTTCTAAGTGGATAAAATACCTTTAACCTTTTTAATTAAGAATATATTTAAATATAGATTGACAATAATGCAATAAAATTTCTAAAAACAATATTATAAGCTTTGCAAAACTATATACACAATATTTTTTATAAAGATATTTACTAGGGTTGTTATAATTGTAAATCTATTATGATTTTTATTAAAATAATAATAATAATAATAATAATAATAATAATAATTATTATTATTATTAATCAATATTTTCTGTCAAAATTTATATCTGAAAAAATAGTTAATTTAGTTCAACTTACTGTTCACAATTTGACTAGAACATTATAGTTTGATTTATCTGGAAATACAGGAACTCAGTCATCTTCAACAAAAGAGTAGCAGATGCGTTAAAAGTGTTCGCATTGGCGCAAGTAAATATTTAGTCTTTAATTTATGCAAAGTTCCGTGATGTTTATTTTTCTTATCCTAATTGAGTTTCGAATCCTTTAACTTGTATGAAGTTGGTTCATTAATAGGAGAATGATATGGTGTATTTCTGTGTAAGGGTTGAATCACCCTAAAATAATTTTCATTTATTTATTTTTTATTGTTCATAAAAAAAAAAATAACTTGCGATTTTTTTAATAATTTTTTAATAAAAAATTGTGCATTGCGAGCAATTTAAGATTGAAGATGATAGTTTATAATATTTAATAATAAATACAAACTCAATTCAAATGTAAGAGCATAACAAATAAATAAATGTTTAAAAAAAAACATTCAAACCATTACTCGAACTTTAAAGGAAGACATTTTGTATTTGTTTTCTCTAAAATATAAAAAATGGATCAACTTATAACAATCCAAATCAAACTCTTTAAACTCATGGGTTAAGTGGGTGAAGTTGGTTTTTGACTCATAATTGACAAAATTTTAATCTTTTTAAAAATCCAAATTTGCTTGAATATTATACTTGGTGAGTCTAGTTGACTCCAGTTTCAACCCATTATGAGATTCTATATGATAAGGCTAAAATATTTAAAGACCTAATAAAATATTAAGAGTTCTAATATCATTTAATCATTCTTATAATATGTGAAATATTCAACTCCCTGGTAACCCGAATGGTACAATGTTAATAACAGCAAAATGATAAACATTATAATAGTTATAAAAATGATAATAATAAGAATTATTATAAAAATAGTTATAATATTTCTTTTTAAAAATCTTGATTTTGATAATAAAATACAATATTTCAAAACTGGATTAACACCCATTTCAATTTTTTTTTATCAGACATATTTCATTTTTAAAACTGGATTAATGGAAGTGAGTTTAAAAAAACTCCCTCACATGGCTAAAGCTAATAACTCAGATTTTAAAGTGAAAGTGAAAATTAACTTTTATTATATTATGAAATATTTTTTGTTCTCTCATATGTTATGTCGAAGCCACCTAACTTGTGTATGATGTTGAAACGATGAACCGCAAGCCCATATGGTTGTGATAAATGGCATCGAACAACACAGTCTGAGGAGTATTCAGAGGTTGTCACAAGAAGAGAGAGAGGTCAATGTCTCAAAGCCCACATAATCTTATCATTTCTATATTCAATGTTTTCTCACCATTAAAACTCATTTATTTAACTTCAAATACAAATAATAATATATAGTGGGTATATATAATTAAAATTCACTTTTTAATAATTTAAAAAATATTAAGTTAAACTTATATATAATTCACTTATAAGATCGATCAAAATTGCTATTTTTTATTTTATTTTTATGACTATGAATGATTCATCTTTACTTTTTTATTTATTTCGATAATTATGAATGATTTATCTTTTAATTAAGTGTCAGTAATCACATTTTTTTATAATCCACCACACCAGTTTCCATGAAAATGGCTCTAAGCATAAAATCATGCAACTACACCATCTAAATTGTAATTTTAATAATTTTGGGGGGCACTGTCATATCTAAAGAGAATTTTGTTCAAAAATGGTATTTTTGTTTACATATTTTATTACAAAAAAAAAATATATGTAAACGTATATAAGAATCTATTTTATAAATTTAAAGGGAAAATTTAAGTTCAATAGAAAATTTATATTTTAATATATAAAAGTTCTAAAGCTTATATATATAACATGAAATCAGTTTATCTTTCATTTATATAGATATTTTATGTTTCTAAAATATATATGTTTTTTTAATTTTTTATTTCTGAAGTCAAAAGTGACAGTATATAACATTTTGAATGTTGATATTTGGGTTTTGTGTAAAAAAAAATCTTTTTAAAGATGAGTTAAATAGATGAACTTCTGTTGATTTAAATTTATACTATATATTTTATTTGAAAATCAAGTTTTAGAAGGATAAATAAAAGGATTTCTTTAACTTTCTCTTTAAAGTCTTTGAAACATATGATTGAAAAACAAAATTATCAAGATAAGAGAAATTAACTTAATTTATAAGATTGATAAATTTAAAAAATCTATATAAAACTGAGAAAATTAATAAAAAGTGATTTAGTGCAAATAATTAGAGACATTGTGTCTGGAATAGATAATATATCTTATTATGAGTGTTGTTGTTGGATTTGATAATGCAACCTTTTGATGATTTTGTTGTAATTGAGTTTACTATAACTTATTGTAAAAGGATTTAAATGCTAATAATATTAAAAAGTAGATTTAAACTTAATTCAAATAATCAGGTTTTCATTCTTTATTCATTATGAAGTGTTTAAAAAAAATACATTTTCAGATAAAAATAACATTTTTATTGTAAAAACCCAAGGGAGATGGTTTTGTTGATATTTTCTTTTATACCTTTTTCATATGAACATGCTTAACCTAACCTCTTCTGCCGTGTCTCGATTCTGATAATAAAAACATATGATATTTAAGTCTTAGACATTTTTAATTATTTTAAATTATAAATTTATAAAATTGATGTCAATTAATTAGGGAATGTTCTGTAGTATAATATTTTAAAGATGTTCGTAAAGCAATTAAACTACAAATATTTTAACTACAAACTTACGATCTAATTTAATTGATAATTGAAACGTATGTAATTAAATATCAATTTAAAAATTAATTTATAAATTTTATTAATAATAAAAATTATTTTAATATTAATAAAATTTATAATCTTTAAAATAATATTTAATATAGTTAATATAATAACTAATTATTTTTTTAAATTTATTTCTAATGATATTTTTTTACATTATTTATAATATCATAAATATATTAAATTTAATACATTTATATTAATCTAATATTTTTTAAAATCAATTAAATAAGTTTTAAGATAAATAAAAAATAATACTAGATTAATGTTGCTAGATCAAGAAATAAACATTTTTTACCCCATGTAAAAAATAAAACAAATATATTTATCATTACCAACATTTTTAACCCTTATACCAGTAAGAAAATCAAGATGTTCATGTAAGTTTGATGAGGTCTACCTAGTTATGAACTAATATATTGTTTCAATATTTTTTTTAATATATATCAAATAACATATATTACAATAAAAATATTAAATAACTATTAAATTTAAAAAATAAGTTATTATATTGATTAAATTATATATTATTTTAGAGATTTTAAAATTATTGTTATCTAAAATAATTTTTATTATTAATAAAAAATTATAAAATAATTTATAAATTAGTATCTAAATTAATTATTAATATTTTAAATTAGTATTTAAAAAAGATTAATAAAAATTAATTTAAAATAAAGTAGTTATTTAGTATATCTTACAACTTAATAGTTAGTTACATATCATTAATTTTTTAATTTATAAAATAATTTCTAATTTAATTAAAATAATAATTAATTATTTTAATTTTTAAAATTAATTTTTATTTAATAATTTTTTAGTATATTAATAAAAGATTTGGAATAATTCGACTTATATTAAAGATAACCTAAACTTTCAATCTTGCAAACATTATTGTCTTATGTATAAAAGCTTATGTATTCATCTTGTTTATTTTTAATAACTTCATTTTGCATTCTGACTTAATCATGTTTCATCAGTATATGCTTTTACATGAGGAGATGTATAAGAAATCTAAATACTACTTTTGATTAATTTCTAGTTATGTTTATGAAATGACGATAAAATTTGAGATGTTTTTTTTTAAATATAATTTCAGACATAAAATATAAATGATAGGGTAAGAAGATTATATTTTTAATTTATTTATTTTTTAAAATAATCTAACAAACATAATATTCACTATAATAAAATTATTAAATAAAAAATAATTAATCATTATATTGATTAAGTTAAATACTATTTTATAAATTAAAAAATAATTAATATTTAAAATTATAGGCATTATACAATATTTATTGTTCTCCACCACTAAAACCCAAAGATTAACTTGAGCATCATAATATTTTTCTCAAAACCAAAGACTTGGAAGAAACATAAGAGTAGAAGTTCTTTTGAAACCTTTTGAAACATACAAAAACATTTTATATAACTGAAACAAAAATATTATTGAAACTCAAATTAACTTCAACACTTTTTTGTCTTTACATTTATGTTCAATATTCATTTACTATAAAATTGTATACTTAAAAAAAACAAAATTATATACTTTTTAAAAACTCAAACTGTGTATTGATTTTAAATACGGAGAGAAAAAGTATTTATACCAAAAATAAAATAAAATTATATATATATATATATATATATATATATATAAAAAGAAAAAAAATGATTGATGGACATGACCAATAGATCTTAAATACAAAACTAGATAATAATAATATATACCAGTTTTTTTATAACTTTCTTAAGTGGCATCTTTAATTGAACATTCTTTTTTATTTAAAAAAACAAATAATTGAATAATTTTTTATTTTAAAATAAATAAATATTTTTTTTTAAAATATCAACTATATAATTTTTTAATACTATTTATATAAAATTATATATACGTATACATATATAATTGTATTATTTTTCATTTTTAATTTATTATTCATAAAAATAATAAAATAATATAGCATATATTAATTTAATAAAGATGTAAGTACACATTTGCACAAGAAATATACTAGTGATAAAGTAAAATTGTACAAGAATACTATTATATGAAACTAACGTAATAAATGTCTGATCACAGTGGGATAATTAATAAATTGTTATTGTTTTCATTAGTTCTGATACATACCATTTGAGAATAAGTAAAGTATTAGCATTGTTAGTGTATGTATATACTAATATGTGTTGTGAAAATGGAGTTTTTGGTAGTCCCCAATTAGTTTTATGGTGTTATTTGGTTTTTCTGGCAATGAATTTGGATGTAATAGTAACAGTGATGAACATAATAAATCACAGTGATAAGTTGAAAAACCAAAAAGCGATTGACACGAACCTCACAAGAAGATGAAGGAAAGGGAAAGAGAAAAAGGAAAAACGTAAAATGAAGAAAGTGGAGAAATTAGAAACATTTACAGAAGATGACAGAAAGTGTTTAAGGTGTGTACGATTGTGATAGATGTCATTATTTTCTATCTCATTAAAGATCAATCCACTCACTAAATTGTTGCATGCTTTTTCCACTAAAAAACAATTTCTTCCAAATTTATTTTGCTGCCCACATTTTCGTAAACATACATCAAACACCAACATTTTTTTTCTTTTCAAAAACAGAGAATAATGTGTCAATTGGGATTCATTTTGGTTGCGTTTGTTGTTTGCAGTTGTTGGATTCAATTTGGCTTTACCCCACATTGTATTTTTGTGTTTGTAGAGCACACTTGCATACATACTTGAAAATGCATCACATTTTTTTAGTATAAAACCAGAATCAATTGGATTAATTATGCATATTATTTAGTGAGTGAACTTAATCATTATATATTTTTATAATTTTTAAAAAATTATTGTATTTATAATTAGTGTGCAATAAAATAAAAAATAAAAAATTAATAATTGTTCGTGTGTATGTAGGTGACAAAGTGAGGTTAGAATTACGTGTGTTTTTTTCTTCTCACACATAAAATAACCGATTAAATGCACAAATTCTCTTCCTTTTACCTCTTGTACCAGAACACATACCAACTTTTTCTCTTTTCTCCAATTACTCCCAACTAGAATTTCACAACCATTAAGAGACATCTCCTTTATCTTATAAACAATATAAATAATAATAAATCATAGTTTTTTATATACCTATTTTGAATTTAATATAATGGTCCTTGTACTTTGAGAGAGAAAGGTGTGTGATGTAAGGTTTTGTTAGCTTGTAATTAATTATAGAGAATAGTTGATTTTATGATGTGTTTGTAGGGTGAGAGAGAGAGGAAGAAAAGGGAAATAAGGGAAAGAGAGAGGGGCAAAGAAGGAAGAGGAAAAAAAGAAAAGAACTTTTGGTCCATGATTCATGATCATCGTCATCGTGCGTATCTAAAACATCTTGAAATCTATCTTTGACCGTCGTACTCTCTTTCTCTGTGTGTGTTTTTAATTTTCTCTCATCATCACCCTTCGCCTTTTCGCCGCTGTTGCAGACTCTGCTCAAAACACAGCCACCACACACGAACTCACTTTCACTCACTCCTTCTTCACCCACCACACCCAACAGAGAGAAAACAATACAATATCTCCATTTTGCCCCTCTTTTTCCCAAACGCATCTCTATAAATATTATAATTTCGCCATTCATTAGCATAGCAGCGGAAAGAGAAACAGCTCTCACACTTATCTTCTTCTTCCTCTGATTCCATTCATCATTCATTACTCTGATCCCACGGCTGCGATCTTCTCGTTTCTCCAATCGTACGGCCAGGGGTCCTTTGTCTGCCCAACTCACACCTTCTCTCAGCTTTCTCTCTCTCTCTCTCTGCGTAAGTCTCCTTCTCTCTCTCTATGCAACAACGCAACAAAGACTTTATTATAACCTGCTTTTTCGCCCTCTGTATGTATAACCTCTTTTTCGTTACGAATCATATCATATCCGCATAATATCTATCATCACTCGCACGCACACACGCACATACTCACACGCGCACTCCGCTATGCATTCTTTCTCGATTGTGCTTCGAATCTACTACCTCTCCTGACATTCACTGTACCGTTTTTCCGTCTTTTCTCTTTTTATTCCTCCCTTTTCCGTTTTCGCTTCCTTCAATTCTTCCATTTTTTATTTTTTTTTCAAAAGTTGCTTTTTTCCGCCCAACCACACTTCGCCCTTCTTCCACTGGATTCCGGGTTCGATTGCTGTTGCTTTCGCTGTTACATGCATTGAAATGAAACCGGGTTGAATTACGCGTTGCCGTAATGGGTTTTGCTTCTTCTGCCAGATTTAGATCCATTGTGCTCATGTAACCGCCTTTGGTAATTTGCCTTTATTCAGAAATTGAATGCTTTTCCAAAGCTTATGACGCAATGCGTTTGAAATTAATGAGTGTTTTCTATTTTTTTTTTTTTTTGGAATAGTAATAGTATGCTTTGGGCTGCAACGGTTTGTGTAGTTCGGCTCTCGATGGGGATCCGTTAATTACTCAGTTTGATTCTTTGTGATGCGTATGCATGTGGTGTCATATATGTGTTAAGATGCTGATGGGTAGTACTGTGTTCAAGATATTGGCGAGTTCTGTTATATACTGTAGAATTTGTGATGGACTGTTGGGCTGTCAATCAATGATTTTTCTCAGACACAAAAAAAAAGCACATTGAATTCTGTACCAGATACTACTTTGGGTTACAAATTTGGGGCTTCTTGTAAATTCTGTGGATTTGCATGAGCTAGTTTAGTTTGGCCTTTAATTTTGAACCCTAAGATGGTTTTGTTATACATAAGTTACTTTTGTTTTACTTATTGGTTATGTACTTAGTACTCCAACGATAACTGATATTAACCTGCGGTCCATTGCAATACCGATATTCTAGCTTTTAGAAAAGACTTCTGGTTGCATGTTTTCATGGAGCTGTCTTGCTTAATCCTCTTACAGTTTGTGATTATTATGCATGTGTGCAATTTTTACTCAGATACGATGATATGTGGACACTTTTTTTTATCTCATCTTTATTTTCTTAATATATGTATATTTATATATATGGTTGTATAAATATATCATGTCACTGAAATTCAATTACACACGGGTATTTAACACTAATCTTGTTAATGCTCCATGTGTTCTTGGATTGTGAATAATGAAATGTTTGGTTAGCTTTTTATATATGGTACTGTCTTTCATTGTTTCCATCTTCTGGACTTTTAACGAATTAAGCGGATGGCTTTATATATGCGTATAGAACACGGAGGCTATTTGTCATAGCATCTGTAAATGATCTTATTTCTTTGATTTTGATTGTAGGTAGAGAGTATAGCTTCTGTGGAACACGGAATATGGAGTCCAACGGTCATGCAAGATTAAAGAGAAATGATGTTATTAAAGAAAATGGTAATTCTCATTTGTCAAATGTAGATGATGAACATGATCCATGGACGGCATGGGCATACAAGCCTCGCACCATCTCATTGTTACTTATTGGTGCTTGCTTTCTCATGTGAGTGTCTAGCTGGATAAATTAATGTTAACGAGTGGTGTATTTTTATCTACTTGTAAATTTTGTTCTTCAATAAGATCAAATTTCTTCCCCCTACTTATTTTTTTTTATACCACTGTTGTATATGCCAGTTGGGCAAGTGGAGCACTTGATCCAGAAAGAGATGCATCTGGTGATCTTGTTACTTCTGTTAAAAGGTTTGGTAATTTTAATTTAATTACTTCTCATTTCGCTGTGCTTATCATTTTGCTGAGTAATACATATGCTAAATGCCCACACAACTGTTTCTCTGTAGGGGTGTATGGGCAATGATTGCTGTTTTTCTTGCTTATTGTCTGCTGCAAGCTCCTTCTACGTGAGTAATCAGAATGAATTTATTTTGTTTAGTTTGGTATTTTATTTTACATTTATTATATTAAATTTAATTGTGATTTTAGATTTAGATCCCAAAGGAGTAAGAAGATGTTCCTTATTTTCTGTGACTTCTTACATGATTGGATTATTTTCTTGCCTATATCTGGAAGGGGACTGAATTGAGTTTCTAAACTTTTAGTTTCATGTTTGAGAGATGGTGTTTGAATAATTTAATTCCAGGCTTCATCAGTTAATTTATTTCACATTTAAAGTCAAGAGTGAGTTTATGTTAAGAGAATAAGGCAACCGCTTCATACTCACACACCACTGTTTTAGAACATTATTAATGGACCAAGTTATTTGAGATAATGAAGATATCATTCATGATTGAATTGAATGGTTGCTGTTACTTTACTTGCTGGGTAGAAAAGTTAGTAGAAGGTGCTTCTTTTCAAGGTTGGGTTAGAGAGAGTGTGGATGGGATATGGAACTGTTTGAAGATAACTGGGAATCCAAAGTGTTTATTTTTTTTACGGGCGTTCTTTCTATACAAATTTTAATATAATTCCGCTTAAAATGGTTTTGCTTATGAGTATGTAAGAATATTAACATAGACGATAATATAAATATGAGTTTGTCACAGCCTCTTGATAGTGTATGACGGTGGAAGAGTAATGATATTAGTAGATTTTTAGATCAGCTGAAGTTGTTACCTGAATAAATATTTTCCCATTTTCTTTCAGGGTTCTTATTCGGCCACATCCTGCAATTTGGCGCTTGGTTCATGGGATGGCTGTTGTTTATCTTGTTGCCCTCACATTTTTACTTTTTCAGGTTGGTTTCCATGTCTCGATTTGAAAATTCTTGTTGTGTAAAGTTTAAGCAATTTTGTCAAGCTTAGATTTACAACTTTGAAAAAAAAAAATTTTGCACTTGATTCTTGCTTACTTTTCTTTCATCTGTTAGCTTCCTCTAACTTCATTTGTGTCTTCTGAGGCATAGTAATATTTGTCATTTGTTGCTCTGTTTCCAGCAAGTGAATGAAAGTGGACTAACATGTACTCTCAATTTTTGTCCCTACAGAAGCGTGATGATGCTCGACAGTTTATGAAATTTCTTCATCCTGATCTTGGTCTTGGTAAGTCAATCCGATTCTTTTTTTAGCTTTGAAATGGTTGGAATTAATTCATTATGTATGTGTTGTATTTGAGATTTTAAAACATTTTCGGTTAGTCATGTATCAGCCTGTTTCCTTCAGTTTAAAAATTTGTAATTGCTGTGTGTGATCTTGGCAGAACTTCCAGAAAGATCTTATGGCGCCGACTGCCGTATATATCTGCCTGAAAACCCTGCAAGCAGGTTTAAGAATGTTTATGTATGATTCCTTTCACAACCTTTGATTTTGTATATCCTCTCTTAAAGTTACTTTATACCTCTATCACATTTGGATCTAACACGGGGCTTATATTATGTTTCATTTCCCAGGAGACACTTTTTGATGAGTTTGTTCTAGCTCATGTTATTGGGTGGTGGGGGAAAGCAATATTGATTCGTAATCAGCCTCTTCTTTGGGTGTTATCGATTGGTTTTGAGTTGGTGGAGGTAAGGCCTGATACTTATCCGATTAATACACTCTTTTTTGATATTTTGAGATAGGTCTGGTTGGGGGTTTGTGCCTCCATGAAGCTTTGACCTTTTTATTGCGTTGGTATAAGTTATAACTATACTATCGAATTGCTTACGAAGTATTCTGTGCTGGCATTTTCAGTATACTTTTCGTCACATGTTGCCAAATTTCAACGAGTGCTGGTGGGACAGTATTATTCTTGACATATTGATCTGCAATTGGTTCGGTAAGAGTTTTGGATCCATTTTTTGTTTCCTTTTGGCAAGTTTCAAAGATTGCATGTGGTTTATTAGTTGAAGAATGAACTTATTTATTGTACCACCATAATTACAGATTGAATCTATACACATTCATTTTGTCAACAAAATAAAAAAAATATTGATTTTAAAACATGACCAGACCCTTAAATGTTGAAAAACTATAGGATTCTAACATCTAGTGAATGCATCTTTACTGTTTCTAGCTTAAATATATATGAAAATGTCTTTGTCTAGTTGTTTAAACTATCTTGGATAGGAACTGTTAAATATTGCGGGTTGACTACGATTTCACATTGCTTCAATGGAATTCATTTTCAAATTCCTTTAGATCTTCATTCTACAATGAAGCTTCAAGGAATTAATTGTATTGACATTTTTTAACTCTGTCCGTGAAGATATTCAAGC
This sequence comes from Phaseolus vulgaris, assembly GCF_051622355.1. Lineage (NCBI taxonomy): Eukaryota > Viridiplantae > Streptophyta > Magnoliopsida > Fabales > Fabaceae > Phaseolus > Phaseolus vulgaris. The sequence goes on from NC_143504.1 coordinate 3,151,801, forward strand.
CTATATACAAGTTTAGTTGTTTTATTTCCAAACAGTTTGCTCATCCCAGAAAACTCAGTACATCATTTGAATTTTAGTGGTTCTTTAAGTATCATAATTCATGATTCTGGTGGTATTGAGTAAACTCTTGCATCGAATTAGTGGTTTTTTGGATTTGAAATTGTTTCAGCCGATTGTAACATCTGTTGGATTAATTAATCTGCAGGAATTTGGGCAGGAATGCATACTGTTAGATACTTTGATGGGAAAACATACAAATGGGTCGGTCTAAGCCAGCAGCCTAATATAATAGGAAAAGTATGTTTCTCTGTCATCAGTTATTTCATTAAGCTTGAGTGTTTGATTCCTATTGAAATTGAAATCACTAAACTTGGAATGCCTTTTTCTTTGGCTACTGGAGCAATAGCCAATTGCCTAATGCTCTGACAGATGATTTTACTAAAATTGTCCTTCTTTAATCTCGTAATAATAATCTAGTACAGTCACTTCATCTCACCATCTGAGACAATGTTAGTTAATTATTAGTAATTTATTATGATTGCTAAGGAGACTAAATGTATGTGACTTGATTGGTCTATGTTACTTGATATTGGCATTAGGTGAAACGAACATTGGGTCAATTCACACCGGCTCAGTGGGACAAAGACGAGTGGCATCCACTGCTTGGTCCTTGGCGTTTCATTCAAGTGCTTAGTCTTTGCATTGTATTTTTGACAGTAGAGCTCAACACATTCTTTTTGAAATTTTGTCTCTGGATACCTCCTCGAAATTCAGTTGTCATATATAGGTTGATTTTGTGGTGGCTACTTGCAATTCCAACAATTCGTGAGTACAATTCATACCTTCAAGACAGGTACATTCCTATGTTTTCTATTTATATATTGTCAATTGAATGTTGGTGAATGGCATTGGCAACATCTTAACGAGTTCTTGACATTTTATGTCCATATAATATTGTGATTTTTACAGAAAGCCAGTGAAGAAGGTTGGAGCATATTGTTGGCTCTCTCTTGCCATTTGCATTGTGGAACTTCTGATTTGCATTAAGTTTGGACACGGTACGTAGGTCTCTTACATATAAATCCTTGTGTTGTGTGACATATTTAGAGGTTAGTATTGATTATTGTTTAATTCACTGATTACGTACATGGTGTGTTTCCACAGGCTTGTATCCCAAAGCAATGCCTATATGGCTGGTAATATTCTGGTCGAGTGTTGGAGTGGCAATTGTTACATTTTTGCTTTTGTGGTCTTGGCAAATCCATCGCAGTCTAGGGAACAAGAAGAGGCGATAATTTTACTACTATTGCAGTTGCAATGCATTATTCTTTGATTGATTCCTTCCTCATTTTTATGGATACCAAATCCATAGCCATACACACATGGTGTAAATACTATCATCAACCTCATAATTAAATTGTAAATGAATATTAATTCTCCTAGCTTAGTGTAGTGGATCACAGTTTCTTTGGGCGGCAAATATTAGTTCCAGCAGCTGGTAGAGAGGTGCACCTGTTATTTATGAGGCTTGTTTTTTGAATAGGTTTCCACCATTGCTAAATTGGCCAATTTCTTCCATTCCATCGGAATTAATCATTCTGAAACGTGTGTACCCAGTTATTTTAATGAAATTTTGAGTGAAGAATGTTTTTGCTTCAGCAATTGTCTAAATTTATCATAATTTTGTTGGAGATTTACAAATACCATTATTCGGAATATTATCAGGCAACCATTTTCAGATTTAATATTTTATTGTATGATATAAAAATAACTTACAAAACTTAACATTTTGCTTACTAATATTTTTACTTGATCTTTTATTCTTTTTGCATGCATGCATGTATATAATTTAAAACTATTTTCACCAAAAAGGAGACAATAAAATCATTTTACTTTAATCGTGCAGAGATTAAAAAAAATCGCCGGTATAAAGAATAGTGCTTGAATAGTTACGTAATAATGCATGCACCGAAGCATGTTGGTGTTTACGTAATAATGACAGATTTAGTAGCCCATTGCTCGTCACTTTGTATAACATCAAAGTTGTTGGAAAGAAAAAACAACAACATTAACACTCGACTAAAACGTGTTTATAATAATGAGGGGTTATTCCTCATTATTTCATGTTTACTTTTTGAACTCCCTCCTAATGTTCCTTTTACAATATGGAGATGCCTTTCGTTATTTTAGTGAGATAAACTTTTACTTCTATTTGTTGGAAACCATTTTTTATTTTAGTTTAAATCATAATATAGCTTATGAACACCTATCATATATAGCTACAATTTACTACAACTAACTAATCACATTTTATACTGATTTCATAAATCAAATCAGATCACAACTTACACTTCATTAGAATTGTTACATGTATTTTGTTTTCTCCAAACACTTCCTGGTTGTCTTTTTCCCATCATATCAGTTTTCGTTTAGACCAAGAATTTCTTGGTGAGTACACAAGAGTATATGCCAACATTTGTCCCTTACGAGTCCACATATCTTACCAAGTCTAAGTGGAAAATGGCATTGTAACAATCTTCCTCTTCCATCTTGTCCTTCCTCGGACAATTTCATTGTTTTGTTTCTCTCCTTTGATTTGTAGAAGGTGTGTATACCTTAATGGCCTCTGCTCAAGGTAAGTCAGCACTCCACTACCATTTATAATATCTGATGATAACCCATTCAGAAGATTTGTGCAGTAATCTGGTTCTACCACACCATAAAGTTTTTCATCCTCTTCAGGTTCACACAATGATTGAACTATATCTGAGCTTCCACACTCCCTTCTGTACTCTAGTGTGATACTAGATAATTGGTGCCGCTCCTGAATTTGGTCTGGGATGGTCTGCAGAAGCAATCAACAATAGAAATTAACTATGATATTCACAATGCTCTATAAGGACTAGTTAATGAGCATTGACTTTTGAGTCCATAAACCTTTGCAATTTACCTCTAGCATCCATCTTACATACTTCACATTATTAACATGTTGGTTCATATCCAAATCACTTCTCTTGGGCTGAAAAGTGAAGAGGTGCACAAAGTCAATAATTGTGTACATTCTTTGTGCTGTGGCAGAGCCAGCAGTAATTTAACTGTAATGCAGTAGAGTAAAGAGTAAATAGTATATGTACTGACAGAGCAAAGATTTTTTATGCTATTATCCAATTACAAATTGTTAAATATGGTAAATTTGTTGATTTCTAAAGGGACTACTTTAAAAATTATTTAATGATTTCTGATTGATTGACATATTTTAACATTGACAGTACCTATTAAGCTCAAATGAAACATGCAATATATACCTTCAAATCTGAATTCATGTATTTTGCCTCTTTATCCAATTTGACTATCTTTTCTTGAGCATCTTCCTCTATTGCTTGCTTCTCTATAAACCAAGGTGCAACTTCTGCTCTCACCTCTTCTGGCATTTTGGAAAGGCGTCTTGTTTTACGGTTCATCATCACCCACGTGCTGTTTATGGCTTATCTCAATCAGCACACAGGGTATAAAACGTGGAAAGTTTGAAAATTGTTAGAAACATTGTGCAAGACATGAACATAGTGCATAGTACATACCTTGTTGCACGACCAAAAATGTGGCCTGTGGCTTGGCTCCTTATCAGCCAGTCCCGCCGCATTCCATTCTTGCCTGATGCTCCAACCCATGTGTCAATTTCAACTACCTCTCCCCTGAATCATGTCAAATTCATCTCTTGTTATTATGGTTTTCTCAATCAACTAAATTTTCATTTCATTAAAATTGGTACAAGTCTTCAGCAAATATGCTGAGCTTATGGCCAGTCACAAAGTAACTCCTATTGAAGAGCTAGAGATATTTGTAGCTTTCTCTGCTGTCAAATCAGTACAAGACAAGAGTTGTTGAATATGGAGAAGATTCCAAGAAAACCTTCAACAAGTAGTACAACAACTTTTACAAGACTTGTCTCAAGCGAGTTGAAAATTCTCAGATTTGATTAGTATATTCCAACAACAGAAAAATTATTTGAAGGGAACTAATGGTGGAAAGGGACTTTACCAGATGGGATAGTAATCAATCAGAACTTGCATTCTTGAGACAACCCAAATGAGATCGTTCCTCACCATTCCATGTGTCGCCCCAAACCCATCACCGAGCAGCCCAGACATCCAAACATGGTTTAATGCTGTTTCCTGCACGCAAGATTGCATTTTGCAACAAAACAATGAAGCCCTAATGCTTTTTGTGCAGTGAAAACTCTGTTTATATGACAACAACATGTGTATTTAACTAATCACCTGAAGAAGATTGAAGATGCTCTCAAGCGTGGCAGTTTTATCAGCTCCAACTTCATAGGACCTAATGACAACGGTCTGTCTATAACCAACTCCACCTTCAGTGATGAGCCCTTGGCGATGAGGATCAACCAATTGCTTCTTTGTTGGGATGTTTTGGCGCAGACCATTTTCATCAACTGTAACAGCTTGACCCAGAGTGGTGGAAGTAGTTCCAGCTATTTGGCTGAGTGTCTCAACTTTAATTGGCGACCTAAAACTCCCATTAGTTCTGATCTGCTTAACTTGGTCATGGTTTTCTCTGATGGAACAAGACCTCACAAAGTAGGTAGAGGTTGGATATGAGAAAGTGGTAGCCATTGTTCTCATTGTGTTCCTGACAAAGTGGAACAGCACCTTAGAAGGAGAGAGGTTGGAAGAGGAAAATGAGTACTAAAACTTTTTTATAGTTTAACTTTAGACGGTGTTAACAAAGCAGGGCTTGGAACTCTGAGAGACAAATAAGTGAACCTTGTGAATCAGCTGACTTATCAAAGAGATTTTGGTGTTTGCTGCGGAACTAACTTTTAGTAGTCCCATCTCAGAAGGGAAACCTCCTAGTTCTGATCGATTAGGTAGTAGACAAAACCATGTTTAGTTTGTGTCAGACAATTTTGTGAGTTTATGAAAAAAGCAATGCAGTTAATAGCTACTATTTCATAATGTCAATCTGAACATGTTATATAAAACAATGAAAAACCCAACATACAAAATATTTAACTATTTATCAGTAAGAAGATTAACAGAAAGTATCATTGGAGGATTTAAAATTATATCTGTCACGATTTAACTATTTATAAACATTTTGTTCTTCATTATTACTGGGTCTAGGACTTTAAGAATTGGTGAGTTATAGATATAGTGCTTAGTATTATTATTGTATTACATAGGTAGTAAAAGAACGCCCCCCTCTAGAAATTGACATCAGCCATAAGAGAATGAATTCAGAGTCTCTTTTGTTGAAAAGCACACTGTTGTTAGTGTATGCTACTAGCATTGTATGTATGTTAGCAAGAAGCAAAGAGAAATAAATGTTACTTCCTAGGAGAAAAGTTAAGGGAAGTTTTGAAGTGAAAAATTATGAATTCTTTAGAATGTTGCGTGGAAGAAACCGAGGTTTCTTGGACTCACTATGTCTTCTATTGGTGGTTAGGAATAGTGAAGATTATGACAAGAAGTAGGAGAAAATGAAGCCAACTCAGAATTTGCTGAGGCTTTGCAGTGATGCCAAGTTAGTAGGTTCATTCATTATTGTTTTACACTTTCAGCAATAAATGCATTACTGTTGCTTTGCATAAGGTGGAGGCTCAAGGAAATAATTCCAATTCAGTTTAATGAAATTGCATGCTTCAAATTTTTTTCGGCACAAACCAATAAAAATGACATTATATATCAGATCTCATAAATGGAGGCTAAATATTGGACAACAATAATAATATTGCAGCACAGTAGAGCAAGGTAGGCCAACAAATTATTCTACTTGAAGTTGTAATTTTAATAATGTTTTCTTCACTTTAACTGTTTGAAAGGGTACTTCACAAATCAAAATCAAGAATAATGGAAATTTTAAATGGTGTGTAATTATGATAGATTAGATTAGACTTTAATTTTGACAAAAGAAAGGATATGTGCGCAGACAAAGCAGTGGCAACAAGTTTTTTTAAATCAAAAATATTTTTTTCTACATTATTATTTTTCAAATGTTTTTGAATTACATCAACGAAATAAAAGAATAAAACATTTAGTAATTTTGTAATATATAGGTATACCTTAATTTTATAAATTAGTTTAATAAAATTGAATTAGACTTAAATTCATTTCGAATATTTAAGATTCTACATCGATTTCATAAGTAAATTATATTTTATATTATACAAATAAAATACAAACTTAATTTTATAGAGTTGAAATAAATTTAAAATCTATTTATTAATATTAAATGTAGAAAATATATTAGGTAAAATCTAATCCAAATCAATGTAATAAATGTAAAAAAATATATTAGGTAAATTTCAATCCAAATCATGAGGGATGCTTACCAAGAAAGTGTGCAATATGTTTAGAAACTAAACCTTCTACCATCTGCGACATATTTGAGAATGTAAACATGATTTGAAATTAAAACTAATACTTTTGATAGTTTTGCTTTTCAATTGGGATCATAATATTGTTTAAATTTAACATTATATTATTACTCTTAAGTATTGTTTATCAATAATCAATAATATAATTTCAAAACAATTTCAACAAATCAAGCTGAAATAAAATTCTTCCAGTATCATAAATTCAATGTTTTTATGTATGATTAGGAGGTATTCCTATCGAATCGACCCATTTTTAGGATAAATAATAATTCTAATAGCAACTTCATATCTAAACTATGAATTGATTGTAACAACTTAGTTAAGATATTTAATTATCAAAACTACGTTGCTAACAGTTTTGAAATTCAATTGTTATTTTTTTTATATTTCATACACTTCTATGAAAAATTCAATTAATATTTTCTATTTAAAATTATTAAGCAAAATATATATTTTTCTCCTTAATTATTTAATATTTAAATTTTTATTTTAACATTGAATGTCTTTAATCAAAATAAAATATAACGAGACATCTGTAAATGATCGTTAAAATAAACTTTCATAAATTCAATTATTTTAATGATTTTTTACAATTAAATTTTTTAAATACTATTATTTTATATATTTATTATAAAATATTTTTTCTTAATTTTTTAAATTATTTTTTAGTATATGTTATGTATACTTATTACTTTATTACTTTATGTGTACATGGGAAATTTTACTAACTGAGTTCTAAAAGTTAAATTATTTAAATTAGGTAAGGGATGATCATGAATTGAGTCGATTTGTGATATATGCATATTTGCAATAATAAGATGAAGGGTGCTGTATCATATTTGAATGCATGTTAAGTTTGGAAACATATTTAGAAATAAGTTTGAAAACTTAGAAGAAAAAAAAAAGAGATTGGTTTGATTAGCATATTTGTAGTACTAGTGAGATTGAATGGTGAACTATTATATTTTACAATAAAAGAAGTTGGAGAAGTTCAAATTATTAGTGATTACGTGTCGATCAGGCTTTATATAAAAGTTATTTAATACATTTTCAACTTGTTCTATTTGGAAGTGGAATCAGTTTTGAGAAAACTGTATAGAATTGTAAATTTGGCATAATTTATCTTAACAGATGAAACTTTGCTTAAGGAATTTTATCCGAAGACTCAACCTCTCTCGCAAACTAAATCTACTCAACAAATTTTAACCTAAGAGCATTTAAAAAATTGTACAACCAGCTCAACCAATCTTTTTTGCGTTGAGCAAAAGCACCTTATTTAAAATGTATATATTTAATTATAAAATTTTAAATTTATTATAAATGATTATGCATGTTTTAATTATGAATAATATTCTATATGATGTATGTATGATCGTTGATTCAAACTATTAAGTACAAAACCTATTATCAAAAAATATATTCTTACTTCAATGATAGTTTAAATATTATCTATAAATTATCATGTGGAGAGGGACAGACATCCACAATTTGTTGAAATGAATTTACCTTGACACGTGCTTGACACATGGAACTTAAATTTGTAGATCTAAAGTGGTTAGAGTCAGTTAGATAGTAAATTTTTTTATAGTGTATTTCTACTTTTGGGAGATTTGGTTTTATAAAGCGTACTATGAAATTATTCACAATCAATATTTTATATTTTACTTTCTTTTTGAGTTAATTGTGTGAAACAATTTACGATCACGTGATCTTAAATTCAGTAGAAATAATGAGGAAAAATCATTTAAGTTTTTTGATTTGAAACTTTTAATAAAAAATTATTTAGTCTTTAAGACGTACATAAAAGTGAAAACAACAATTAAAGTTTTTTTTCTACTTTTTAACAAAATAAAAATAAGAAAACTTAATAATTACAAATCTTAATTTATTTTTTCCGCTGTTAAATTATCCTGTCCAAAAATATATTTTAAATTGTACTATTAAATTATTTTCCTTTCAAATTGTAAAATTTAAAAATACAATTTAAATTATATAATCTAAAATTATATCTTTCACTTCTAAATTATGTAATTAGAAACATAAAATAAGAAACATTTTCTTATCCATATTAATTAATCCAAAATTAACTTTTTCTTGTCACCTCTCAATAAAGTTTATTTTCTCTGCGATTGCGTCGGTCTGGTGTGGAGTGCGGATTATTGAAAGCATTTGGTGCCATCTACCATAAATGTATCAAAATAAAAACAGCACAAGAATTTGCAGTTTTCCCAAATACATAATTAATTCTTTTTGCTCATTTCAGCACAACTCAGTTTTTTTCTAACAAATTTGCGGGGTATAAGAATTTTTGAAGTGCAATGAAATATCATTTTCATATTTGCTAATTAGCACAAAAGACAAAATGAGTATTTCAAAATAAATTGAGAACGGTGAAACAAATAAAAGTGCAGAAAGTAATTGCCGAGAATCTAAAGCCCAACTTGTACACCTCCCCGGAATTATTCATAAACAGTGGAAAAAATAAACCTAAAGTTGGTGTCTCTAAAGCCGAACTTGTATGCATTAATAATACTTTCAAATTTAATAAATGTTGAGACATTATTAAATAATAGTGTAAAACTTGTTTACAAATTAAAGTAATGATTAAAGAAATCTTAATATACTTCAAACATATTCTTTAATGTATTTGACATTTACAAAATTGTCATTAACACTCATTTAAAGAGCTGTTAATTCAATCTTACAGAATGAGGTGTCAATACAAGAATAGATGATAATATGTAACAACTTTAAAATACACATGTGAATGTATGTAGAAGCAAGTGTATTGTCGAGGACGTCATGGATTGGAATCCAATCTAATTCCAAATAAATGGATTGAATATAAAATCCATATTCATTTTAAATAGTTCAAATATATTTAAAAATTTTAATTTTTTTTAAAGTAGATTAAATCTAGACACTTAGTTAATTAGATTAAATTTTCTTTGTCAATTACATTAAATTTATTTTGATATGGACACAATCTAACTTGGCTCGAATTGGCCTAAGCTGACTCAACTGGACGCGGAACAACTCAGCTCTACATCGATCTAGACCCGGACGACTCGACATCTACCCAAACCCAAACGACTCGATATCGGCTCAAGCCCAGACGACTTGAACTCAACTCGGACCTGAAAAACTCGACATCGGTCTGAGCTCAAACGACCAAACATCGGTCAAGCATGGACGACTCGTCATCAACCCGAACGACTCGACATCGGTACTGGCTCAGACAACTCGATATTGGTCTGGGCTCGGACGACTCGACATCGGCCCAATCCCGAATGACTTGACATCGGCCCCCGGGCCCGAACGACTAGACATCGACATCGGCCCCGGCCTAGACGACTGGACATCGATCCAGACCCACTCAACTCGACAACGGTCTGAGCTCGCTCGTCTAGACATCGGCCCAGGCCCGAACGACTCCCGGGCCCACTATGTTGGACATCGGCCTGGGTCTACTCGGCTTGACATCAACCCAGGCTCGAACGACTCAACATCGGCCCGAACCCAGACGACTCGACATCGGCCTGAGCCTGAACGACTTGACATTGATTTGAGCCTGACATCGACCCGGGCCCAAACAACTCAACATGGGCTCGGGCTTGCTCGACTCAACTTCGGCCCAGGCCTGATTTGCTTGACATGGGGCTGAGACTGCTTGGCTCAACTTGGGCCCGAGCCTACTCATCTCAACATGGGCTTGAGTCTACTCGACTCGACATCAACCTGGGCCCGCTCGGCTCAACATCCACCCTGACCTGATCGTCATGGGCCTGGACCGGATCGACTAGACCCATACCGACTTGATTCAACTTGGGCCCGAACAACTCAGCTCGACGTGGACTCCGATCGACTTTGCTCAACCTGGACCCAAATTGTCTTGGCTCAAAAATATGGATTTGGATATAAAATCCATATCCATTTTAACTAGATCAAATATATTTGGATTTTTCTAAAAATCTATAGATTAAATCCACTTTTTTTAATTAGATTAAATCCACTTTTTTTAATTAGATTAAATTTACTTTGTTAATTAGATTAAATTTACTTTATCAATTACATTAAATCCATTTTGATATGGACACAAACTAACTTGGCTCGAACTGGCCTAAGCTGACTCAACCTGGACGCAGACCAACTCGGCTCTACATCAACCTAGACCCGGACGATTCGACATCGGCCCAAACCCAAACGGCTCGACATTGACTCAGGCTCGAATGACTTGACATCGGCTCAAACCCGAACAACTCGACATCGGCCCGGGCCCGGCCGACTCAACATCGACCTGAGCTCAAACGGCTAGACATCGATACGAGCTCAGACAACTCGATATTGGTACGGGCTTAAACGACTCGACATCGACCCGAGCCTAGACGACTCAACATCGTCCCGGTCCTTGACGACTTGACATTGGCCCCAGGCCCGAACGACTTGACATGGACATGGGCCCGAACAACTGGACATCGCCCCAGCCTAAACAACTCGAAATCGACACGGGCCCACTCAACTCGACAAAAGTTTGGGCCCGCTCGTCTCAACATCGGCCCAGGTCCGAACTAATCGACATCGACCCGGACTCGACATCGACCCGGACCCGAACGACTCGACATCGACCCGGGCCCGAACAACTTGACATCGACCCGGACCTGAACGACTTGACATTGGTCCAGGCTCACTATGCTAGACATCGCCCTAGGTCTGCTCGGCTCGACATCGACCTAGGCCCGAACGACTCAAAATCTGCCCGAGCCCATACGACTCGACAATGGCCCAACCCTGACAACTCGACATCAATCTGGGCCCACTCATCTCGACATCGACCCGGGCCCGCTCAACTCGACATCGACCCAAGCCCGCTTGGCTAGACATTAGCCTGAGCCCAAACAACTTAACATGGGCTCGGGCTTGCTCGACTCGACATGGGCTTGAGCTTGCTCGACTCGACTTCGACCCAGGCCTGCTTGGCTCAACTTGGGCCCGAGCCTACTCATCTCGACATGGTCTCAGGCTTGCTCGACTCGACATCGACCTAGGCCCGCTCGACTCAACATCAGCCTTAAACCTGATCGTCATGGGCCTGGACCGACTCAACTAGACATATGCATGGGTCAACTCGACTCAATATCACCCGCTCAGCTCGACTTGGCCCACAGTTGACTCGACTCGACTTTGGCCCATACCGACTCGATTCAACTTGGGCCCAAATTGTCTTGGCTCAACTTGGATCGGGCCAAGTCAATATCCAACCCAAAATCCAAAAATATGAATTTGGATTTGAGACAAATCCATTTAAATTGATTAAAACTAATATAGATTTGGATAATTATGGATTGGATTTTGTAATTTGGATTTTTTCCCCACCCTTAACAAGCCCTAAACATTTTACGGGGATGGGTGTTTTCATAATTTGTAATTATTGATTTATGTAATGACGTAAATCGGGATTTTAACCTATAGCAAATTGAAATCTGATTGATCAAAAGAAATGAATAAAAAAGATTAATTTCCGTGTACATGGAACTATATAATCACGAAAAAGTGTTGAATAAACAAGAGAGACATTTTAGTAGACAGGTTGAATTTATCAGAATTTGGAATCGTACCACACAGCGTAACATCAAGCGCGAACAGACATGTCCCTCAAGGTTTTAGCCTTCACGGTCCATTAACTTTAAAAGGTAAGCCTGCCAAAAATATGCAATTTGATTAGTATTTTGGTTTCTCAATATCCTTCTATCCGGTATGTAAGAGACTAATTTCTCTTTAGATGAAGCTATAAAGTGGAGACTCCTCCTGCCAACAGTTTTTTTGCCCCATCATACACATGAATCTCGAAATTGAACTTAAGATCATGTTTAGGAGATGCAAGCCCCTTTACTTCCAACGAAATCCCCAGGCAATTCTTATTTCTCAATCTGGCACATAATTAATATACAGCTGGGCTAATTGAGTCAGTTAACTTACAGGACATGAACTATACGCTTTAAGTCCCTGATGTAGTTCAGCAGATGAAATTAAAAGCTTTACAGGGCGGAATTCAACAGTCAAACTTTGGCCTCTATTGTCCGTGAAACATATCATCTCACGATGTATAAGGTGTTCAAATGCCTGTATACACAAGGATAAAATACGCCCAAATGAGTTTCGGGAATGGTAGGAAACATACCATAATCATTATTTGCTACGAATAACATGTTTGGCTTAAAAAAATCATAAAAGCAGATGGACAAACCCGTAAGCAGACATTTCTTGAATAATACTCAGAAGTCCGGAAGGAATCATGCATGCTTTTATACTCTGCAAAGTTGGCAATCACATTAAGGAATAATATAAAAAAATTGAAAGAAAAACAACAAATATTACCTTTCATTACAGAATTGAAGTTGCATAAACTTTGCTCTTTAACTTCCAATCTCTTCATGCAAACCAAAATATGAAGTTCTAAATTGGAACAATCTGCTTGCAAATCGCAATTATAACCAGAAAGCCAATTAGTTCAAGACCCATTAAATGAGAATAGTTTATATATAAAATATAACGTCAATGGAATGGCATCTCTATACAGAAAGAGTAACATCTATTATGATTTATAAATTATCTAAATTGTCATACTTCTTAAACATTCTAGTTTGGGCTGCCTCTGGATGCTTGAAAATGCAATTTCAAAGTTCTCCTGAGACAGGAACCCAGTCTGCATATCCATATGAGAGACTGCACAGAATCTGAAAATAATCAAATTCGCAAAAGCGTGGAGAACATCTATATGTTATTCAACAGCTTACAGAAGTGTGAAAAAGATACTTACAGGAACCTCAGCAAATGTTTGATACAGGAATCAACATTTAAATATTTTTTTATGGTTTCTTTGAACTTTCTATCTTCTATAATATTCTGTAATTTGTCAAGGATTTCTTAACCAGGTAGACAAGTGTGAATTTTCATTGATCAAGAAAATACATAACTAACTTTTCCACACATAGCAGTTTCTGTAGATGTGAGCCAGTTGTTTTCAATGAAATAAGTTTACTAGCAAACACAAAGGCGGTTAATGGCGATGCAGAAAACTGAAAAGGTTTGCAACAATATTTCGTTCTGCAAAACTCATTAACTTAAATATAAGAATAGTCAAATATGGACAAACATGTCAACATCTGTGCATTATGAATTTATTGGCATTAAGTTATCAAATCTCGGTGATTGCAGCATATGGTAGACATGTGAATTCGTTCGTGTGCTTTGGAAACATTTAAATTGATATGGGTGGCACTCCTGTTTGTTCAGAAGCCCAACTAATAAACTAGAATCAACATAGAAAAGCATTCGCAATAAAAAAGGATACTTGGACCTTCCTGTTAAATTCAACAGCATAATCATGTGGAAAGCTTGAATCGATTGGTAATGTCAACATGTGTATAAGTAACCTACATGACAAGTCAAGCATTGCATTTAACATCGTCTTCAGCATATCTCAGTCTAAGAAAATTACAATCCACCTACTTCTGTGAATCTTCCATTGAAGGTGGTAAGAACAACAGCTTTCTATGTGAAAACCTAGATCGTACTCTTTTCTCCAACAGTTGATCTGCATCCTGCAAGGTGGACTATCTTGATTTGTAAAAGTTATCTTATGTTCTACAACAACCACATGCTATGATAGATTATTTTCTCAAAATATATATACAAGCAAAAAAAAGAAGTGGGAAACAGTTAATCCAATAACAATAATTTGTAATTTACAGAAATAGCATCACTTTAATTTTTTCTCCTTACCAATCGCATTAAGAAATTCAGACATAACTATTCACAACTACTTAAAAGTTTATAGAAGAAAAACGAAATAACTGCAAAGCACATACCAAACGGCAACTAATGCCAAGTACAACAGCCTGTGATGTTATTGATTGCATTGCATCCAGCAAGCTATAAAGTAACCGCTGTTTACCCTGCAAAGAATCAGGAATGCAGACATAGCAAATGTATGTTTAAAAAGTCAAACCAAAATATTTCAGTGACCACAAAACTTAACAGAGAGTAAGAGGTTGAAAATAACTACAATTATAACCCACAAGTTAAACCACAAACTTTTGAGAAATGATCAAAGGACAAAAGCAAGAGAAGCCTTACCCGAGCAAACAAGTCAAACTCTTCTAGAACAAATATAATTGTTTTATGTGCTAATCCGCATTCCCTATAAAACAAAGATAGTAAATGCTCTAGAACTTGAAATTATTTTGCTTTTTTAACCAATGAAACTTTCACTCACTTTAGAATGGCAACCATAAACTGGGAGTTGTCATCAAATGATGCCTGCAGAATGTTGATATCAAGATAAAAAAAATCAACGTACCATATTTGCAAATGCATAGTATGAATTTTGTATAGGTAGGTTATGTTACCGCTTTTGAGAATAGCAATTGATGCTCCATGCATAACTGCCTAGCTATTTCCTGTTTCATCATGGTTTGCAGCAACAAATGAGACACCAAACAAGATTAGATACAGTGCAACCTAAATCTACCCGTTCAAACAATCTTATTTGTATTGATATATGTTTGGTAGAGAAGAAAGAAATAAAGGAAATGAAGTGGAAAAAGAAAGAAGAGAAATTTATGAGAAATAAAATAAAAATAGAAATAGTCTCACTGAAAAAAGATTATTTTTTTGAGATTATTTAATTTAAAAAAGGAATTAAAAATACTATTTTATTATTGAGATTAATATTTATTAATATTATTTTCATTTATTATTATCATTATTACTACTTTATATATTTATTTATTATCTATAATCTATAAGTATAAATGGGGATTATCCTATTTGATGTAGGCATTATGTTCCTATTTTACCCTTATCTATAAGAATATATAAGAGGGATCATCCCATTTGGTGTATTGTGTAATGTAAAAGAGATTAGGTTTGACAAAATTGGAGTGCAATTGTGGTGGATGGGACTCAATGCCATGTTAGTATTTAATGTGTTCTTTTTTATTTTTAAAATTTAGAAGGCAAATCATTTTATTTAAAAAATATATAAAATTAAAATTAATAAATGTTAAATTTAAGTCTTTAAAATAATATACTGTGATAGAAATTACAGACACATGGCGCAACAACTCTTGTGTTTATAATAAAACATTGGGATTGTGTATCAAAAAGAAGTAAAACGTAAGAGACATCCTTCCATCTGGTGTTCTTCCGCCCATTTCTGCATTATTCTACACCCTTAGATGAAATGAACAGTGTTTGAATTTCTCTCCATTTCTTCGTAGCTTTTCACTGCCAAATGGTGCACAAATCCCAAAATTAACTCTCTTCCTCGCTATTCCACTATTTCCTCATTTACATCAGTGCAATCAAACTGACCGTATGACAAGAATAGTAAATTCTATAAAGATTTATTCCTTATCTTGTAACAAAAATTCAGAAAGAACATTGTTACAGTTCCACTAGGAGAATCTACAAGCTTCCTAGCTAAATCACCGTGGATTATCTTCCAATTAGTTGTCTCTTTCCGCAGCAAGACTAACTAGTTAATCACTCAACCAGAGTTCATGCCAACCTATGTGCCTATATTATTAAGTGTAAGAAGCTGACTAGGGCGGCAAACTAGCCATATAAGAAGCCATTGATTATATACAAATCACAGCTAACAAACGTCACCAAAGTCGTTGTCAGTAGTAAGTAAGTCAACATAAGCAATCAGGAAAAACAATTCTAGAAAAAAATTAACACAAGCAGAAAAACAAAGGGCAATAATAACATCATAGCTGTTTAAATTAGTAATTGTATAAGCAGGTTTTATGAATGCTAACCTTGAATGCAGAGATGTCATCACAATGTAAAAGCCCATTCAACCTTATCTGCAACGAAAAATTTAATCCAAGAGAATAAACATACTTCCGATCTTATAAATTATTCATATCATTATGTTTAATCGCTCATTCAGTAATATTTGAACATTTATTTTTTCATTGTAGTCTGTCCACATAGACGTTTTAATCTGTTATAGTCTCTACCGTGGACTAAAATGGATTAAAAAGGTATTTTAGAGACTAAAACGAGTTCAAAAGCTAATCTGTAAAGCCTAAGAAAGTAATATCTAAGTGTGGGAATGAAACAGTTATGATTGTGCAGGCACAAGAACCAAATGACCAAGACTAATTAAACTATATTATTATTTAGAGGCAATGATTAATTACCACTGAAATCGAGTCTGGATACTCTTGCAGCAAATCTTGAATGACAACTTCCAAAACCTAATAAGAGAAAACATATTGAAAAGAAAATGGAGGAAACCCTTAAACCAAGGTTGAGATTGAGGTGAGTGATGAACACACCGCGCTCTTTCCGGAGCCGCGCGGACCGAGAAGCAGAATAGAATTGTTGCACGCCTCCGTCACTGAACTCGATATCATGAATTTCAGTTTGCTGATATGAGAAATCGGTAAAGTGAGGCTACGACCGATTCGAATTTGATTGAATAACAAGGAGAAACGTTAACTGTGGGAAAGAAGAAGTTCAGACCTGTAGTTGCTGTCTGGATAATCGTTGTTGAAGATGAATTTGGGGTCGCAGATTCTGCTTCGAAGCACGTTCACTGCCATCGTTTTGTGATTTTCTGGCTCCATTGCGCCGAAGATGCAACACAGTTGGCGGGAACAATAACCGCGCCTGAGTATTTATAACTAGCGAAGATCTTGTGTTCTTTATCAAATGCGGCCCAATTCCTATAATGGGCTTCGTTCTTCGTTGGAAGCCCGGTGATAGGCTAAAAGTGGAGCAATTCTTCCTGCACCTCTATAAGAACATCTGAAATGACAATTTTACCCTTTTCTTCTCTTTTGTAGAAGTAGTAATTTTGTTTACTTATATTAACACAATAAAATCCTCCTACATGAATTTTGATGTAATAATAACTTTAAAAAAAATTACAATACCATCCTGTTTTTCTTAAATTTAAATTTTATATTTTTCACTCTATTATATTATATCAACCTTTCTTACAAATCGTATATCACGTAATTTATATCAACTTTACATTTAAAAAACAAATCATAATAGATCTTCAAAGTATAATATGATTTTAATTACTTGATTAGGTATAATAATTGTATTGTTTTCGTTTTTAATATTCTGTGTAAATTAGGGTCTTCTAGGAATTTTTAATAATTGTAATTGTCTTTTAGGTATAATTTATATATTATAACAATTATACAATGCAGTTTAATATTTGGGTAACATATATTTCTAATGTGATTTATTTTACTTCTAATTTCTATAGTATCTTAATTGTATACTTAAATTATATTGATATATAGATATTAAACAACATCTCAATAATCACATCATCATTTAGTATTACATTAACAAAATACATATTATATATATATATATATATATATATATATATATATATACAGAAGATTCACATAATGATTAAAATAATACTATCGAGATCTATGAAATAACTGATTCGATCTAAGTTGACTAAGTGTAAGACCATTTAAAAAAATTGTATCAAAATAATCTGTTTTTTTAGATGAATTGTAATTTTTTTGGTCTAACATGTAATAATTTTGTTTCGTTTCTAAAAAATTAAAAGTTAAATAAATTTAACTATTATATTATATATATATATATATATATTAATTGAAGTCATAATATTGAATTTAAATCTGAATTTATGTATAATTTTTATATAATAAAAATTATAAATAATATAAGTATTTTAATTTTTTTTAAGCTCATTTAAACCAAATCTAAAGAACTGAAACATTAATTTAAACTAAAAATATCTAAAGAGTACAACTGCGTTGCAACGTTGAATTTTCGAAAACTAATTTCAGAGAGTTTTGTCTAAAATTTATTTGTACTTATACGCAAAAGATATCAATAATATTGTAGTGGTGTTGTGTGCGGAAGAAGAGCGTGCGAGTGTAAAATATCAGGCGGCGAGGCCACACCGAGCAAACCAAAATCAAGAGATGTTACGGCTCACCATGGGATTGGTAACCACCACTGTTCCCATGAACGTCGTTCCTCAGTTCGGGTCGCTCCGAACATCCATTCGGGTCGGAAACCCATCCGGGTTGAGCCTCCCTCTTTCACGGTCACAGAAGAGGAGTAGGAGCTTTGTTTGCTTGGCTGTGGATGACGACCTCAGACAGGAGCAGCAGGACTTGAGTACCACCGCTACTGGGTTGGGCTCCGCCCTTGAAGAAAGGCCCGGTAAATAACCACTGGAACCCGCTTCATCGGATTCAGTCATTTCAATTTAATGTTATCGTTATCTTATTCCTTAAGAGTTTTTAGAAAGTTTTATAGTAGAAGAACATAAGAAAAATCGTTCTTGTATGGAATAAAGTTAATTTGGACAAATACAGAGCTACAGATTTAATTTTCGCCTGTGAAAGAAGCTTATTTCATTTTTCTTAGTTATGGAGAATTTTATACAAACATGACCTATGTATAATATTGTGTATGGATGCTACGAGGATAAATTCCAAATATGATTAGTGTATATCGTTTTTTGTTCATATTATACTATTTAACTCAACTTATCCTAGGGTGGTTTCTTGAGAACAATGTTATTGCGGGTACATTTGAAATTGTGCTAATTTTTTTCCCTTGTTAAATGATGATTGTGGTGATATGATTCCTCAAATGTAGTAGATATGGATAAGATTCTAAGATCGTTCTTGTGTCTGAAAACACAGATCCTTTTAAGAGTACATCAGAAGAAATGCAGGGAAATTTTGAGCAAGATGGTGGACGAGGTGCTATCTATGATTTTCTTTATCCCAGTAAAGAGCTTCTTCCTGATGATAAAGAAATGAGTGTATTTGATCATCTTGAAGAGCTGCGGCAGAGAATCTTTGTATCAGTTTTAGCCGTTGGAGCTAGCATTTTGGGATGCTTTACATTTTCAAAAGAACTGATATTGATTCTTGAAGCCCCTGTTAAATCACAGGGTGTAAGATTTCTTCAGCTGGCTCCTGGTGAATTTTTCTTTACAACTTTAAAGGTAAGATATCTTACAAATATCTCTGAGATGGCTGTTGCTTCCTTCCTTATCAAATGAGCTGTAAACCAGTGTTTTATGTTGTTGCTCTTGCTTTATCAGGAATGTACAAAGCAACCTTCGTTCTTATCTCTGCCTCATAACTAGTTCCCAAATAAGGTTAATGGCGTAGTACAATTGAAATATCTTTGTTCTCCAGATAATTGTTTTATCTAAGAGCTTAAATTAAAATTCAATCCAAATAAACTTTGTGATTTAGAAGATCGAGAACAACAGAAACAGTGTGGTCATTTATACTTCATCACATCAAATCTAAACCCTTCAAATCCCAATACTCTACCTCACAACCACCATACACTCAAAACTATCCCTTCAACTTCACAAAACTCTCTTCCTATAAAAAAGTTAAACACTGCTCAGATGCAGGAAAGAAGGGCCCAAGGCCTCTGCTACTACTGTAATGAAAAGTTTTTACCATATCACAAATGTGCTTCAAAAAAATTCCTTCTCCTCACGATAGATGATGAGGATCCCATTACCTCATATATACCTGACCAAGGATATTTTCACTCCCTCTCTACTCTAAAAACACAACCATCACCTACCAATACTGATATCACACTTCCCCTAAACCCTATCTAGTTTCAATTTCATCTCAAGCCTTATTTGGCCATCCTTCTCCCAAATCTCTCAAATTCATTCGCAATATTTGGGGTTTTTCTATACCCTACTCATTGAGAGTAGGAGCTCCCACAACATTTTGCAACCTTGCATTGCCTTCCACCTTCATCTCACAACTAACCCTACCAAACCATTATCAATTATGGTACCATGGTGACCTCATCGCATGTACATGCTTCTGTCCCCACATCCCCCTTGACCTCCACACTCACTCCTTCACCATTCCTTGTTACCAAGGATGACAACGGGGTGGGACGAAAACTATATTTTTTGATAATATAGAAAAGAAAAACAACTCATAATAATACCTTGGCGGAAACTAGTTCGTCCAACAATTCATTCATCGTGGGGATGAGAAACATATCCTTCATGTGACTACATTCAGATTGTCTTGTAAGATCTCATAGGCACATAATCTATCACTTAGAATTTGAATTAGGATCTACCACAACCTCATCTCCACAACACTTATAATGTGAGAACTATTGAAATCTTATTAGAACTAGTATATTATCTTTAGTATGCTTAGTGTTTAAGATTTAGTAATCTATTATCTTATTAGAGCTAGTCGAAATCTTATTATCTTTATGGGTGTTGTGTTGTGCATTTAACCATTTTTTGCATACACGTCTAAGTTAGGATCAAACCTGAATAGAGATAAAATAAAAGAAGGCAGGAGCTACCTTGATAATATTAATTTTTTGTCACTTTGAACTGCAGGTGTCTGGATACTGTGGCCTTCTCTTGGGAAGTCCCATCATCCTCTATGAAATCATAGCCTTTATACTTCCAGGTCTTACAAAAGCGGAAAGAAGATTTCTAGGACCGATTGTTTTAGGCTCATCAGTTCTTTTCTATGCGGGAATAACTTTCTCCTACTTAGTTCTGACACCTGCAGCATTAAATTTCTTTGTTAACTACGCTGAAGGTGCTGTTGAATCAATATGGTCCATTGATCAATACTTTGAATTTGTTCTTGTGCTTATGTTCAGTACAGGCTTATCTTTCCAGGTATTTTTTCTTCTTGTTTTTCTCTTTCTTTTTGATAAACTTGCTGACACCAACTCTTGACAGAGGTCATTGACATGATTACATTTTTAAAAATCTCTGCTTGGGGTCTATTTGGAGTTATGAACACTGGACATTCCAACAACATAATTCTGTTAAGTATTCGAAAGAAAGGCATGCTATGGTTACTAAGACGAAGAATGCTCATAAGTTTGTGCTTAGAAACCACTTGTAATCAATCATACCTTTGGATTTTAGTTTTGCATAAACAGTTGTGCATTTAACAAGTGCTTAATGAAACAATAACAAGAAGCAATCTTTATCTACGTATGTACCTCCAAACTTTATTAGTTATGGAATCTAAAGGAAATCATATTGTAGGTACCTGTCATTCAATTTCTATTGGGACAACTTGGACTGGTGTCCGGAGACCAGATGCTATCAATTTGGAGGTATGTTGTGGTTGGTGCAGTTGTGGCAGCTGCTATAGTTACGCCATCTACTGATCCTCTCACTCAAGTTCTTCTAGCAGCACCTTTATTGGGTCTTTACCTAGGTGGCGCATGGATGGTCAAGCTTATTGGACGGTGACCTTAGTCCCTTAATTTATGTACCAGAATTTTCAGTCTGAGCAGATGTTAATGTACATTCACACAGCAATCTAGTGTATATTTTTACTCGTACCAGAGCATTACTCTTCCTGTATTCCAATTGATTTAAACGTTTAAGTCTGTCGGGTCATTTTTAAGTGATTTTTTTTTTCAAATTACAAATGAAAGATAAAGTATAATAGAACTAAATAACGAAAATCCAAAAACAAGACATTCCCTGAATTCCAGTTATTGAAATTATAACTGTTCTTTGAACTGAACCAGATAGATTTTGATGGAATTATAATTGAAACTTTTATACCGAAGTTTTTAATACTGTTTAAATGTGAGAGGAGATAATATTCTAGCAATCTTATGTCTGAGGTTGAACAGTGACAATAAGTACACTGGTATATATAAAATTGAAAATCCAAATGATCATTTCAGAAGTTCTACAACGGCAAATTCATTGAACACATATTCCCCCACCCAAATAATAATTAATAAAATACACCCTGGCTAATGTCAGAGCCTACTTATCGGTTAATGTTATATTTTCCACTCTGGCTTCGACGGCTTCAACGGCTTCATCGGTAGTACTAGGATTACCTAGTTCAGATGCAAACTGTTTCAGTGAACTCCTCAAGCCATTGCATGGCTCCATAAATGCAGCTGATGCGCCTAAAAGTTCTTCTGCCTCCACTTGCATAGTATCAATAATGCTGAGGATTTTCTCCAAACCTGCCTTTATGGCAGGAATCTCTTGTGGGGGATAAAGGCATGCTCCAATTTCATCAATCTGTCGACCAAGTTCCTGACACAATTGCAACAATTTCTCCATGGAATTTACAAAACTGCTGTTGTCATTTGGTTTTTCCACCTTAAGCAAGCCGATGATGGAGTGAATGAGTACTTTTATAACTGAAAGTGTATCAGAGACCACCTCAATTGATCTTTCAGCCACTCTCATCTCTTCAGGCGACAAGTCATTCCCTAAATCATCTTCACTTGAATTACCATCATGGGAAACTGACTCTGCTTCAGGACAACTCTCATTGGAAGTTTCATCAACTTGATCATCGAATGAAGCAGGTTTCAATTCTTTCATTTCACGAAGAACATCCTTCACTGAGACAGCAACCTGCGTCATTCCTCGTCCAATTGCTGTAACATTTGTGGAAGGAGTCTTTTTAAGAGCAGAACATGCATCCCATACAGGACCAACCAATTGAGGTACTGTTAGTTTCTGGTCTTTGCAGTGGGTCCCTGTTGGTGTTTCATTAAAAGAGAAAAGTTGTCAACAATCCAATAAGAGATTACAAATATAATTTTAAAATTAAAGTCTATTCATTAGAGCAGGCTGTGTGCATTCCAAAACCAGAAGTATCCTTAATCAGTGCATATTAAACCAGAACAGAAGTATCCAGGGATCTTATTAAATCAAATTTTAATTTTAAACTAGATTGATTACATAATAAATCAAGAAACTGGAATACACTCTCTAACACCATAAGGAACAAAACTCCAAATCACAACAGAAAACTATACCTCATATATATCAAGCAAAATGTTAGGAATACACTATCTAATACACTCTCATTTGTTAAATTGATTGGAAATCACAATTTGGTGGGTCCCATACCTTATTTAATGAATCTCTCCCCCGATTTTTGTAGTGTCGAATAAATTCGGATCAATAGAAGAGAGTATTAGGGAGAGTGTGTTTCTAGCACAATTCATATATCAACTCCAAAGCTACCAGATCAACTAATGACATGACTCTCAACAGTCAACATCACAAAAGAAAAACGGCATAAAAAACTTCTGTGATGAAAACATAGCGTGAGGACGGACTTAAAAAACATCTCTACCACCAACTACATATCTTAGCTAGCGTCCATCTCTTTCACTATCACCTAAACCATGAAATGGAATCATCATCAGGTTGCGTGTTTTCTCCTCAACTCATGCATAGTCTCCCATTCTACATTTCTGACAGGGTGTATAAAACGCATGGTCTAGGGAGAAGCATGTTCTCATTTATATCGCTCACATCTAGCTTTTAAATTCATAAAACAACAGTCCAGAATCACAGACAAAAGTGTATTATTATTACTGATCAACATGTCATTAATTATCATAGCATAGCACAAATTAGTAATCATCATACCATATAAAGAGATTGTTTCCTTCATCAACCTGAAGCTGGAATCAACAACTTGCTTCACGGATGCATGAACAGCAGAAGACAGAGTAGGCCCCGCACCAACTGTACTACCATGGGAAACCAAAAGGAAACCTTGTAGATTGTTGAAGTATGATGCCATATTTTCCTCAATTGCTTTGGACTCTGGCTGCTCCCCGGTCCAAAGCATTCCCACTGCAGAAAACCAAGACACAATTGAAAAACCAAACAGAAAATTTGGATGGTTGGTATCCGAATAGTGCAAAAAAGGCAAGAAAAAAATCTTTATCCTTTCACAAATACCAGTCTAAACGATTTCATTAATTTAAGAATAGCAACAAGTGCCCAACACAATTCAATTCATGCAATCTCTTTTACCCAGTTTGGAAAACCCTCGTGAGTGACTACAACACTGAAAACTAATTAATGATGGGGGGGAAAGATTAAATTTTGGGAGTGCTAGAACGCAAAATTGAAACAGGGCATCAGAGAGAAACAAAATTTAGCGAGTGAAATTAAGAATGGCTGACCTGTAGTTGCTTGTTTAGAAACTTGGTCTCCCATCTTCATGACATCGTCCCAGGTGACTTTGGTAGAAGAAGACGGCGGTGTTTGATCCAAAACCTAAAAGGGTGTGAAGAAAAAGATGTTGAGCGATGGTGATAACCGAGTAGACAGAAACAGAGAGAGGAACGATGTGATTATTACCTGGAGCGTTTCATGGATAGTGGCGAGGTGGGAACCAAGCACTAGATTGAGATGTTCTTTCTCTTTCTTGGATCTTATAGCCATCTTCAACCCTCGCACTCTCCACAACTGCACACTGCGTTTCAATCTCCAACTCAAGCTTTCTGCCAAGTGACAATGGTCGTGACGGCGTTGGAAACAGAACACTCGCAATTGAAGCTGGGAATAGGGGTTTATGCCTGCGTGGCACTTCTTTTATAAACCATCAAATTAAAAAAAAAAATGTTTTCATGTGAAAAGATTTTATCATATAGATTATATTTACTTATAAGAACCAATCTTTGTTTTATATAACTAAAATTTAATAAAAAATATTTTTTTCATATAAATTATACTTTGAGCTTCTTATCCAATATTTAAATAGTATTATAAGGTTATTTTTAATCGATTTCACTCATATTTTAAAAACATTGAAATATAATTTAGATATAGGTATTAAAGTAGGTAAAATTGAAAAGATAGAAAAGTTAGTTAATAAAATTATTTGTGAAATAAATGTTTTAAGAACAAAGGAGAAAAATATATTTAAAATATTCAATTAAGTGTAAATTACACCTTGAATTTATTTGTTTAGAACTTTGATGTTAATGGACACTTGTAATTTTATTGCATTTTTTTTATGAGTAAGGTTAATAACACACTTTATTATTGATTGAAAATTATAAAATTAAGAAAATATTAAACGAAAATTGATATTTACAAAAATATGTAATTCTTAAAAAAAAAATTATGGATAATGTATTTAAAAAATGTGTCACACCTTTTTTTTATGATTTCTCTACTCTTATATATGAAATTGAATTTATTTTTCTTCTCACCAACACATGAATCCCACCAAAAACACAATTTAATTTCTAACTTGTGCATGCAAGAATTTAACAATCCAATTGAAAAAAAAAATAGAATTAAGAGAATAATAATTTAGTTATTAGGATAAAAAGATTAATATAAATTATTATTGACGTAGACTTTTAATTAATGAGAAGCTTTTGAACATTAAAAAATCATAATGTTTTAAATAGAATTAACGGTAATAGTCTTAAAATAAATTATGAAGGATAGGAGTACTTTTCTTTCGCATAAACAAATTATTAAACTTAAATTTGATTTGAAAATATGTTTTTAATAATAATAATAATATATATATATATATATATATATATATAATGTAAACGGCGTATACTTTGCAATTGTGAGAGGTGTATCTAGTAATAGGCCGAAACGAAATAGGCTCACTATTGCTGTACAAGATGGGCTTATGGCAATTGTAAAGTATCACTTATAAAATTAATTAATTTAATTAATATTTTCCTTTATGATTTTATTTCATAAATATATAAATAAATTTATAACTACTATTTCTTTCTAAAACTAAATGTAATTTTAAAAACAAATAAATTCTAGTTAATATCTTGTTTAGGAAAGTTTATACTACATTAAGAAGTATATCGTTAAAGAAATATCGAAAGCTATTTCTAACTATTAATATCTTTAAGCTAAAAATATTATAAATGACTTTATTATCTATTTATATTGAAGCAGTTGATTTAAAATATAATGCCCTCAATTTAACATAATTTTAACGAAATAAATATTTATTTAACCAACCAATTTAAAAAAATTAAATGAATTATTTCCCTAAAATAAATTAAACAAAACAAAATATCGACATTTTTTAGAAAAAAAAATGTAAATAATGTCAATTTTCTTTTTCTGCTAGAAGTCGAAGTGTTGAATTGGAGGTAGCTTACTAAATCTAAATTTTCTTTGAAAAAATTATGTTTTTTAATATTTATTTCTATAAAAAGGAAATAAGGTAGAAGGATTTTGACCAAATACTTTTAGAGTCAATATGAAAAGATACATTATAAAACAATATTTATAAAATTAACGATTAAATAACAAATGAAATATTACAAACCGTTACGTGCAGTATTTGTCCTTTGAAAATGTTCAGTTCCATTTTGAATAATGATGTGTAATATGATAAATTTGGTGAAAGTCGCAAGTCACTGTGCCCAAAAACAGACTGACTCATCACTTTATAATCTTTTGATTTTTATGTATGTATTTGGATGTAGTTATTATATATTTTTTGGATAATCAAAATGTGAGAAAAGTAATAAAATTTAATAATTCGATCAAATAATATTTAATCTTTAATAAAATAAATATCAATTAAATAGTATATAAATAAATTAGTATAAATAAAACTTTATATAAAATATTTAATCGTTATCAATTTAATTATAAAATATTTAATCGTTGTCAATTTTAATTAAAAAAACATGAAATTGTTTTTTAAAAGTGTTAAAAATAAAAGGTGAAATGTGAAAAGTCAGCAAAAGTCCATTTTAATCTTTAAACTAAATTTAAAAAACTTTAAATAAAACATAATTTTACATTTTTAAATAATTTCAATTGTATCATACCCATTTTTATACCTTTATTATTCTCCACTCCACTTAGAAATTTAATAGAGTAATTTCATTATATTAAGCGTACGTGAAATGGTTAGTAGGAAAATTTATTACCTTTGATGTCTTTGAATGCAAAAACAACATTTTGTTTGAGTTTTATAATTCATTTTTACATCTAGTTACTTTTTTTTTTAGGTTTGGTTGCTTTGAAAAAAATAAAAAATAAGATAACAAAATCACAACCACTATCGATAAAAACACCACAAAACTTACTTCAACTACGTTCACTACCAGCCATCACCATTTATCATCAACCACCACTTGAAAATGAAGAAGATATCATACTCATAAGGGTATTATTAGAATTAAAAAAATATAAAGTTGCATGAAAAAAATACGGAGATCCAAGAAGAATTTGTCAAATAAAAAGCAATAATTGATCAACTAACTTGTCCCATCCGACTATAGTCCAACGTATTAGCAGTTATATAGATTAATCCGTCGAACCTAACCCACTTGATTATTCTTAAATAAAATGGTATATTTTAGTTCAACTAATTATTTACATGTAAAACATGTGATAAAATAGACTAGTCAATATACAACTTTTTTAATTTTTGTTTTTTAATTTTATACTTTAAAAATTTATTATATATAAAATGTATTTAATCATATAAATATTTATTATTTATTTTAATTAATGAATGTTGGATAAATCAAAATAGTTATTACTTATAGAAGTTAAATTATTTTATTATAATTAATAATTAAAACCTAATCAGTAAGTATTATTTATTTAAGTGGCGTTGGAGGTACTATTATATATTTGTGTTAATAAAAAATATAAAAAATCTCTTAAACTATTTTTATTTTTATTTATAATTTAAAAAAAAACTGATTGGTGGGCCAATCATTCCAACCTTACTTTTGATCCACCAATTTGGCATGTTGCGAAACATCCAAAGTTGACTAATGAATTAGAATACAAATCGCACTTTTGTTGAGTTATGAAAACGATGTTCATGGATTTTGCGTGGGGATTAACACATACCTTTACTCTGTTTCTTATATTTTTTATTATACGCATTTGGTGTCAAATAGTACAACACGTATTCAATTAGTATTTACATTCAGGGTTTAGGGTTTAGCAAAAATATTAACAATAGCATAATTCAATTACGTAATATAAAGTAATACTTTTCATATATTAAAAATAAAAAAAATGCGTGACTATCTAATTAATAAAAAATATTGAATATAGTACTTGATTGAATTTTGTTATTGAAAATAATGTAATTTTTTAATTAATATTTACATCTCCGGTTCTTAATTATTTTAAAAATAAAAAATATTCACAGATACTAAAATAAAATAAGATAATATTTACCAGGACCTAATATTTAAGCAAATTACTTTATACTGATTTTAAATTTGTAAAGATAAAAAAAAAGAATAATAATAATATTTTGTAAGACATATACTTTTAATATATTATAATTAATAATTCTAAAAATAGAACACACATTTTCTTATTTTTTGTCTTTAGAGATAATTTTTGTTTACAATAGATTGAATTTTTTATATCAATATAATATCACAATTTATACATAGAAAATAAATTATAAAAATTAAGAATAATATAATTATTTTAAATAAAAATATAATATTAAAATATATCTATGAATGTAAAAGGAAAAATAATAAATAATAAATACACAGTTTCACGTGTATACAGAATTTTATCATCTTAATTTAAAATAATATTTATAACCTTAATTATATTAATGAATATTTTCCTATTTTGTTATTAAACCAATGTAGTTAGCCATTATTTTAAACTATGTAAAATTAATGTTAAAAATAAAAAATACTAATTTACATAATTAAGGTAACAAAAAGTATTTAAAATAAGACAATTAAATTATTTAAGTATGTAATTTAATATAGTAATTAAGAAATACATTTATTATTTAACATAAATGAGATTATATTTTTATTAAAAATCATTATAGTTTACTTAAATGCTTGTAATTAATTTTCTATATATTAATTTTGATATTATAATTTAAGTTATTATAAAATCAGTTATGTGACCATATATCATAAATAGAGATTTTATCTTTAAAAACAAAAGTAATGAAATATGCTTTATATTTTTAAGAATTACTAATTAAAATATACTGAATTAATATTGAACATTAAAAAAAAACATTATGCTTTTGTTTTTCTTCTGTACACAATCTAAAACTAATAAAAAATAATTGGCTTACCATAAAAATAAATTCAATTGGTATTTACACTCAGCATAGAAAAAATGTTAATGTAAATTGAAGTACTGCGTATCTAACCAAGTACTTCTACTTTATGTTTGCCAAAATTGGGTTAAAAAAAAGTAACAAAATATGGTTGGTTATGTTGTGAAAACATTATTCTCTGCTAACTCAAAGTAACTTAATTGTTATTTTCTGCAACCAAAGCTTGCTCACAGCTTTAAGGAATCTTATCCATTTCCTTAAACTGATCCATCTTCTACAGAAAAACTTCTCTGAAATATTCTTTCCCTTGCTTTAATTGCCTGCAATCACAGATGTTCCATAAGTCAGTACAATTTAGTTAGTACTTAGTGACACATGTGTGCTCTAAAGACCAAAGTTACTAATGCATCTATAATCTGAATCTTAATAAGATTGCATGGGTTAAGATAATACTTTTCTTTGAATTTACTACATAACTTCCCTATTTTAAATATTATATTCACAAAGTTCTGTTTGCTATTTCAGAATAAATAACATTGTGTGTGAACATGGTGTTTTGGGATTGTGTACCTGTTCTTCCCAGTTTGTACTTGCTGTTATGAGAGATAACATAACTGTTTGACAGAAGGCACCAGTCAATATTCCAATCCACAACCCTTTTCCTCCTAATAGAATCCAGAAACCCAATATAGCAGCAGTTGGAATTCCAAAACCATAATAGGCTCCAAGATTTACATATGCTCCTAAGTGCTGCCACCCACATCCTCTAGCAATACCTGTAATGGAAAAAGTATAACTGAGTTATATTTGATTGCACTACTCAGATTCCATTGTACAAGAAGAGTGATGTGTATTGAAAAGAGTTCAAACAAGAGCCAACCTGAAAGGGTACCATGTAAGGAGTCCAGTATAATAGAGAGACTTAAGAGAGGAGCCATATCAGTGACATAAAATGCCACGTCCAGCTCATTGCTAAATACATAACCTAAGATCTGCCTGAAAGCAAAAATGATTGAGCTCACCAGAATGGCCTCGGAAGCTGCAAGAGTCATGGCAGCATAAACACATACTCGTGCTGATTGTGGATTTCCAGCTCCCAATGCATTCGAAATTCTAGTGCTGAATAACAAATTAAAAAAGAAATCAATCAGAAAGGGAGAAAGAAATCCTTATTATAGTATTATTATTCCTGAATGTGAATATACACAGACTGATGAGATTAGGAATTGTGTGAATCAAAACCTTGCAGCTGAGCCAATTGATTCTGCGATCGTGTAGATTGTTGTGGTGATGTTTAAACTGGTCAGAAAAATAGTTAACAACAAATTACCATCACTTGAATGAATCAAATTCAATATTTGGCTACAAGTAACAATTTCAAAGCCGATTTTTAGACACATGAAACCATTCACGTCTGAAGGACTAAGATTAATTGCATACCATATGGATAAGACTGAAGTTTCTAGCTCTGGATTTGGTAAAAGACCAGAAAGCAAGATTATTAGCTCAAATGACCACCATTCAAGGCTGCAAAGATCAAATATGTGTAGGAAACAAAGCATGAGTGAAAATTTAAGGGCTAACAAAAACACAACATAAAAGATCAAATACAAGAGGAAGAACCTCACCAAATCATTCCAGCTGAAGGAATGGCATAGCGGATGAATTCTCCAATCCCATGGAACAGTTCCATTGAAATTGGGACTCGAGTCTTTTCACACTGAGTAGAGAATTTCATATATAATCCAAGTAAAATCACATTCAGCCAGTATGAAGTACTGATAGAAAATGCTGCTCCTAAGTTACCGAGTCCAGATTTAAAAACCATTAACCAACTGAAAGCCACATGGAAGCAAAGAGTAATGAAGGAACTTATGACAAGGGGACTGATCAGACTTTGCATCAAAAAGAATCGAACCAAGGTCTGTAGTGCTGCGTAAGCAAAGAGAGCAGGGATCATGCACAGAGCAAATTTTCCAGCTTCTTGTGAAATCAAAGGGTCTTGGCCAAGTATAATGAGCAGCTTCCCCACGTAGATCCACAAAAGAGTCAGAGGAAGACAAGCTAAAGTAAGGGAAACAATTGCAGTGTAAATTTGAACACCAAATTTTCTGTATTGCTGTGCTCCATATGCTTGCCCACATTGAGTTTCCAGTGCACATGACATTCCAAACTGTTTGTACAAAATCCAAAATGCAATCAATTCTCATATCTCACACAATTCACGACAACTACCAAGTATCCTAACATGTATCCATTTCAATATCCCACCAGAGTTAAAAAAAAATAACAGCCAACCAGAACATAAAAAACTAGTAGCTAACACTTTTTCAAAATAATTTTATAAACCACTGTTTCATATTGATATGTTGTGATAACATGAGAATGAAAAATAAGACTTACAATGACACTGAAACCAGATACAGCACAGAGAGAGATGGCAATGGCTGTGCTGGAGAGAGCAAGCTTACCCAAGTGACCAACCATCATCATTGATATTATTTGTAGAAAATACTGTGACAGAGTCACAGTAACCATAGGGCCTGCTAGATAACCGACCCTTTTCACCTCTTCACCAAACACATTCCATCTTATTACGCCTGAACCACCCTCTTCCTCCTCTCTCTCCTTCTCTATTAAGAGACCCTTTTCCATATTCCCTCTAAGGGTACACAAAAGCTGCCACCTTGTTGAGACGTTTTATGATAAAGTCGCACTCACTGGTGCAGTCGAGGGTTGATGTGTGGTAAAACAAGCTATTTAGGGTAGGAGCAAATTTTGCTCTGTATATATAAGCCTTCAAAGGTTGTTTGTTGGACTTTCTCTTATCTTATGTGGCACATGGTGTATTAAATAATTAAATAATATGATACATTCACTCTAGAATCAAATAAATTATTATTTTACTATAAGATAATATTTTATTAAAAAAAATATATTTTTTAGATTGTCAAAGGATCTTTATTGTAAAATAACACTCCATGAGCCACATGTAATACGATAAAGGGTAACAACATTTGAAGGCTTTAGAGAGATAAAGCCTTGGTAAAGTTAAAGATAAAGTTTGTTTAACGTAACAAACATTAAAAACAACTATTCTACAACTATTTTTTTAAAATAAAAATATTATATTATAATAAATAATAATTTATTTAAAAACAAGTATTTATTTAAAATAAAATATTATATTTTAATAAAATAATAATTTATAGTTAATTTTTCAATTTTTACATACTATTATATCTAATAAAAATATGTTGTTACTCTTTAATTTTGAGGAAACTTATTGAAATACTTTAAAGAATATTTAAGATAAATAAAACATATTTAATACATTTTCAAAAATCATAATTTTCAAAAATTATGATTTCCAGGATTAATGATAAGTGGATATAAAAAAATGTCTCTTCTACCAACACCCTAAATATCATAAACTATGCTCGTAATATATTATTCTTGTTGCTTTTCGAAAAGTGTTATTTTTATAAAATAAAAAATATCTTTTATTTATTATTTTAAAATTTTGATTTTTTTGAATTATATTACTATGTTTACTTAATTTTAATTATTTTATATCATTATTATGAAAAAAAAGATAAAAACAATGAATGATTGAAGAATCAATTAATGAAAATAACTAAAATACGTATATAATACAAAGATTTATTTTCACTGAATTTAATTAATTAATAGTGTAAAAAATTTACAGCAATTGAGATTTTTTTAGGCTTCAAGGAATTTGAAGGCTGAAAATTATGTTTTTCACATTTAATTAATATTTTTTAAAATAACATTTTCTGATTTTTCTGAAATGATTTTTAATCGAACGTGTCACCATCGTTCTCATTTGGAAAGCGGAAAGCTAACTTTCTTTTAGTCAAAACAAGAGTTTGAGTTTTACGAAAAGAATGTAACTTTTGTTTTTTCCTTTTAGTTCATTGTATTCATTTCACGCGTGTGTTTAAATGGCACAACACAAATTGAATTAGTATTCACATTTTAGCATTGAAAAAAATATTATTACTTCTACATTTTAGTTGTGAAATATTTGTTTGACAAAAATCCGTAACATTTGCAGCTAAATTATGTAACTTTTCAACTATACTATCACCAAGCTCAATCTAAATCCAAATATTTAAATGAGATTTTAAATCTAAAATTATATTTTTTATAAAATTAATTTAGATTTTATAAATCTAAATTCAAATATTTAGATTGAATTTTAAATCTAACATATAAAAGAAGTGATATACATTGATAAAGTGTAAATAAACAAAAAGATAACAAAACCAAATGGCTAGAATATCCACCATCTTTTAAGTTTTCAGACTACACCATAATGATCTTTCCTAAAGTCATAAGCATGCATGTAGTGAAAAAAAAAAACTAAATAAAACTAAGTTTCTTCACAGAATGAACTTCAAATCCATTGAACAAGGCTCAAGATCAAGATATTGGAGATATAAATCCCAACTCCCTACCTAGGCTTTCAGATGGCATATGAAGAGGTATCTCACTTGAATAAAAATATATGCAAAATATTAAAGCAATTAAGATCATAATAAATTAATTAATGGAAGTGAAACTGTAATAATTATATACTTGCTATCTTCAGAAATTATAAAAAAAATAAAAAATAGTAAATGAAAAAAAAAACTAACAAAAAAGATAAGCAAAAACTCCTACAAACAAATCAACTAAGAAAAGTCTACACAACTTCAAGAAAGCTTGTTTTCTTATGGAACACAAAAAATAAATAAAAAATAATCAAAGAAAAGTTAACTTATTTACTTCTAATAATTCAAAATCATTGATAAATCATAACATCTCAACCTCAAAGAATAAGTTATAGTTATAAAGTAAACATACTATTTAAGAAAAATGATGGTTAATCCGCCAATATCTTATTTAGAAATCAACTCTATAAGAAATACAAATTCTTATAGTTATTTAATACATATTTAATTGTAACATTAATATATATAATTGGAACATCAACATACTCAACATTCTTTCTCTTTATGACTTTTCCTGCTCTGCTAAACACGAACTCAAATGCTACTATAAAAACAAACATAACTAATAATTCTTGTGCTATGTTTGAGAGGATTGCAAACCAACGTGAATTAATATTGAATACCTTTCCTTGATTGAATTTTGTTATTGAAAATAATGTAATTTTTTAATTAATATTTACATCTCGTTTCTTAATTATTTTAAAAGTTAAAAATATTTACAGATACTAAAATAAAATAAAATAATATTTAAGAGGACTTAATTTAAGTCAATTACTTTATACTAATTTTAAATTTGTAAGGATAAAAAAAAAATAATAATATTTTGTGAGACATATAATTTTAATATAGTATAATTAATAATTTTAAAAATAGAAAACACATTTTATTAAATTTAGTCTTTAGATTGAATTTTTTATATTATTATAATATCAAAATTTATATTTAGATAATAAATTATAAAAAATAAAAAATATATAATTATTTTATATAAAAACATAATATTAAAATAAACTTATGAATGTAAAAGGAAAAATAATATACATATATATATATAATTACCCTATTTATATAAATAATAATTACATAGTTTAATGTGTATACAGAATTTTATCATCTTAATTTAAAATAATATTTATAACCTTATTTATATTAATGAACATTTTCCTTTTTTATTATTAAAATAATGTAGTTAGCCATTATTCTAAACTATGTAAAATTAATGTTAAAAAAAAATATATATTAATTTATATAATTAAGGTAACAAAAAGTATTTAAAATAAGATAATTAAATTATTTAAGTATGTAACTGACAAAAAGTACTGCGTATCCAACCAAGTACTTTTACTTTACGTAATTAGTTACAAATCCATTGCCAAAATTGGGTTAAAAAAAGTAACAGAATATTATGTTGGTAAAACATTTTTCTCTGCTCAAAGTAACTAAAATTTGTTCTTTCCTGCAACCAAAGCTATACATGCTTCACCAATTCATACTAAACTTGCTCCCAGCTTTAAGGAATCTTATCCATTTGCTTAAATTAATCCACCTTCTACAGAAAAACTTCTCTGAAATATCCTTTCCCTTGCTTTAATTGCCTGCAATCACAGATGTTTCATAAATCAGTACAATTTAGTTAGAACTTAGTGGGACATGTGTGCTCTAAAGACCAAAGTTACCAATACATGTATAATCTGAATTTTAATAAGATTGCATGGGTTAATATAATACTTTTCTTTGAATTTACTACATAACTTCTCTATTTTAAATATTATATTCACAAAGTTGGGTATATTATTTCAGAATACATAACATTGTGAACATGGTGTTTTGGGATTGTGTCAAGTGCTGAGCCACAAGACTTGGAAGTGAAGGCAAACCTGTTCTTCCCAGTTTGTACTTGTTGTTATGAGAGATAACATCACTGTTTGACAGAAGGAACCAGTCAGTATTCCAATCCACAACCCTTTTCCTCCTAACAGAATCCAGAAACCCAATATAGCAGCAGTTGGAATTCCAAAACCATAATAGGCTCCAAGGTTTACATATGCTCCTAAGTGTTGCCACCCACATCCTCTAGCAATACCTGTAATGGAAAAAGTATAACTGAGTTATATTTGATTGCACTACTCAGACTCCATTGTACAAGAAGAGTGATGTGAATGGGAAAATAGTTCAAACAAGGGCCAACCTGAAAGGGTACCATATAAGGAGTCCAGTATAACAGAGAGACTTAAGAGAGGAACCATATCTGTAACATAATCTGCCACATCCTGCTCATTGCTAAATACATAACCTAAAATCTGCCTGCAAGCAAAAATGATTGAGCTCACCAGAATGGCATCGGAAGCTGCAAGAATCATGGCCGCATAAACACATACTCGTGCTGATTGTGGATTTCCAGCTCCCAATGCATTCGAAATTCTAGTGCTGAATAACAACTTAAAAGAGAAATCAATCAGAAAGGGAGAAAGAAATCCTTATTATAATATTATTATTTTTCATGAATGTGAATATACACAGATTGAGGAGATTAAAACCTTGCAGCTGAGCCAATTGATTCTGCGATCGTGTAGATTGTTGTGGTGATGTTTAAACTGGTCAGAAAAATAGTTAACAACAAATTACCATCACTTGAATGAATCAAATTCAATATTTGGCTACAAGTAACAATTTCAAAGCAGATTTTTAGACACATAAAAGCATTCACGTCTGGAGGACTAAGATTAGTTGCATACCATATGGATAAGACTGAAGTTTCTAGCTCTGGATTTGGTAAAAGACCAGAAAGCAAGATTATTAGCTCAAATGACCACCATTCAAGGCTGCAAAGATCAAATATGTATGAAACAAACATGAGTGAAAATTTAAGGGCTAACAAAAACACAACATAAAAGATCAAATACAAGAGGAGGAACCTCACCAAATCATTCCAGCTGAAGGAATGGCATAGCGGATGAATTCTCCAATCCCATGGAATAGTTCCATTGAAATTGGGACTCGAGTCTTTTCACACTGAGTAGAGAATTTCATATATAATCCAAGTAAAATCACATTCAGCCAGTATGAAGTACTGATAGAAAATGCTGCTCCTATGTTACCGAGTCCAGATTTAAAAACCATTAACCAACTGAAAGCCACATGGAAGCAAAGAGTAATGGAGGAACTTATGACAAGGGGACTGATCAGACTTTGCATAAAAAAGAATCGAACCAAAGACTGAAGTGTTGCATAAGCAAAGAGAGCAGGGACCATGCACAAAGCAAATTTTCCAGCTTCTTGCGAAATCAAAGGGTCTTGGCCAAGTATAATGAGCAGCTTCCCCAAGTACACCCACAAAAGAGTCAGAGGAAGACAAGCTAAAGTAAGGGAGACAATTGCAGTGTAAATTTGAACACCAAATTTTCTGTATTGCTGTGCTCCATATGCTTGCCCACATTGAGTTTCAAGTGCACATGACATTCCAAACTGTTTGTACAAAAGCCAACATGCAATTAATTCTCATATCTCACACAATTCACAACAACTAAACCCTAAACATGTATCCATTTCAATATCCCACTAGAGTTAAAAAAAAAATTCAACCAGAGCAAAAAAAAACTAGTAGCTAACATCTTTACAAAATTGTTGTCCCTCCTTTGATAAAGGACTGTTTCATATTGATATGATGAGATTGTTAAGTATTAAACTCAAAGTCAGCGTCAGTTTTGTTTGAAAATTTGAAATAATTAATACTTTTAATTCTAATTTTGAATGTTATTTATAGTATAGTTTTAAATGTAATTTATAGTTTTAAATGTAATTTATAGTATAGTTGGTATTAGATAACATGTGAAGTTGAGAAGTCATTAGGAAACTATTCAGAGCTATCTGTCACTCTCCTAATTAACAAAAACAACTAAGTACAACAATTGGAACATCAAAATGAAAGCTTTTCTTAAATATAAGATTCTTGGGAGGTGGTTCAAGAAGATTTTAAAGAAAAAAAATAACACAGGCAACCTAGGGCAACGAATGCACTTAATGTTCGAGTCCCAAACATAGTTCACAACAACTATAAAGTATTCTGACATGCATCATTTAAATATCCCAAAAAGAGTGTGAGATGAGAAAAAAAAGACTTACAATGACACTGAAGCCTGAGACATTACAGAGAGAGATGGCAATGGCTGTGCTGGAGAGAGCAAGCTTACCCAAGCGACCAACCATGACCATTGATATTATTTGTAGAAAATACTGTGACAGAATCACACCAATCATGGGACCTGCTAAGTAACCAACCCTTTTCACCTCTTCACCAAACACTCTCCATCTTATTATGCCTGAACCACCCTCTTCCATATTCTCTCCAAGGGTTACACAAAAGTTGTCACCTTGTTCAGAGGTTTTATGTTAAACTACCACTCACTGGTACAGTAGATGGTTGTGTGGTAAAACAGGCTATTTAGGGTAGGAGAAATTTTTTGCTCTGTATAAATAAGCCTTCAAAGCTTGTCGACCTTTGTCTAATTTTATGTGGTTCATATGTGTTTTGAAGTATGACATTGTTCAATCAAATCAATTATTATTTTAATATGATGTAATATTTTATTAAAAAAGAGTGGATTTTTTTTTTTAATTTGTCAAAGGATCTTTATTGTAAAATAACACACCATAAGCCACCTAAAATAAGATAAAGGGCAACAAGCTTTCAAAGCTTATATACACAGCAAAATTAGTCTCCCAAATAAAATTCGTTTAACACACCAAATATAGTAAAAAAATATATTTTACCTTTTTTAAAAAAAATAAAATATTATATTAATAAAATAATGATTTATTTAAGTATTAAGTGATTTCTATTTATATATATATATATATATATATATATATATATACGCGCGCGTGTGTGTGGTTTTTAAACCATGCATTCCACGAGAAAGGAATGCAGTGCAGGTATACATATAGATAGATAGATAGGTTTATAAGCCTTCAAAGGTTTAATTTCTTCTAGTATATATTTAAAATATATATATTGTAATTTTATTTTAATATAAAAATTTATAAGAATCGTAGTATTTTACAGCAATTGAAATTTTTTTAGGCTTCAAGGAATTTGAAGTTGGAAAAATATGCTTTTCACATCTAATTAATATTTTTAAAATATTTTACTGAAATGAATTTTATTCGAACTTCTCATCATCGTTCTGTTGGAAAGTGAAAAGTCAACTTTCTTTTAGTCAAAACAAGAGTCTTACCAAAACTATGCATTTTAATTGAAAATGTTTTATATTTCATTATACACGAAGATGTTGAGAATGTTGACAGAATTTGAAGTCTAAATAAATAAATACACTCACGTCAAAACTCGTGAGTCTCTAAAATTTGTTATTTTCTAAGATCAAAGTTATGTATAAATTTCACCAATTCTTACTATTAACTATTGACACATAGACTTGTTTGGATTAGAAGGTGTGGAGGAGTGAAAAGTTGAGGGTGTAAGTAAGTAGAAGTGTGAAGAAAATTGAGGTTGTTTGGATTGAAGTAGGTTATACTGTGAAGAAAATTTATTGAAATTGATGAGTGATGTGATGGTTGTAAGAATATTATAAATTATTTTAAATAGTACAAGTTGTAAGATTACAAATTTATCCTTGTATATAAAGAAGAATAAATAATAATTAATTTTTTTTTGCATATTTTAGTTAATTAAAATAATTTAAAGTTTAATTTATAAATAAAACAAAAAAATGTAAAATTAAAAGAAATAATGAATTATAATTTAAAATTTAAGTATAATTTTATTATTTAACATTTTATTAATTTAATTATTATTTTTACTTAAGTTAATTTATTTATATAATTTTAATATTATTTATGATTTTTTAAATTATGTTATGTTATATAGATATAGTTATTTTAATAATGATTTTCATTATTATGAATAAATATTTTTTTTAAAAAGATAGATATTTAGAATATTAACTAGTTGTCAAAATATATTATATAAAGTCATTACATTTGATCCGAAAAAAGATAAAGACATGTTAATTTGTTTGTAATTTTGGAATCATGTAAAAATGAATAACATAACAATGTTAATTAGAAAAAGAGAAGACTTTCCCACTACTAGCATTTTAATCCTTGTTAGAAGTTAAATATTTAAATGAATTTTGTATTTACATTAATAAATCAAAATCTAGATTATTATAATATATAATTTAAATATAATAATTTTTATTATTATAAATATATTTTTAGATATATAGGTATTTTCATTTTATTAAAAATATATTTATTTTTATTATGAATATATTAAATATTTCTTGAATATTTACAGTTTCTTCAGAATAAAATTAAATGATTTTAATTAATATTTATTATCATTATTTAAATATATTTAGAATAAAATATATTTAATATTTTTTATGTTTTATAACATGTGTAATATAGTTTAAAAAAATTAGAATGTGAATAGTAAATATTATGAAAGAATGAGAATATATAGGTATTTTATATATTTAAGAATTTCAACCCCTCTCACACCCTTTGCGCCCTCTCACCTCCTCTTATCTGTGATCCAAACAGGGATGCACCTCACTTCCGTCTGCAGGAACAACAGTGCAACCCCTAATCCATACAGGGACATAAGGAGCTTTCTCCATTTGCTTAATCTAATCCACCTTCTGCAGAAAAACTTCTCTGAATTATGTTTTCCCTTGCTTTAATTGCCTGCAATCATACACATTCCAGAAATTAGTACAACTTAATTAGTACTTAGAAGAAATAAATGTTCAGAACTGATAAGATTGCACGAGTAAGATCCTACTTTTCTTTGACCATTAAGAGATCATTTCTCCAGTTTAAACTTCAATTCCAAAGTTTTAGTTTGATATATGGGAAGATATTACATTGTGAAGGTGGTGTTTTTGGATTATGCCAAGTGCAGAGCCACAATGTTTGGAATTTCAAGAACAAACCTGTTTTTTCCAGTTTGTACAAATTGTTATGAGAAGTAGCAATACTGTTTGACAGAAAGCACCAGTCACCATTCCAATCCACAACCCCTTTCCTCTTAATTGGCCCCAGAAACCCAATATAGAAGCAATTGGGATTCCAAAACCATAATAGGCTCCAAGGTTTGCATATGCTCCTAAGTGCTGCCACCCACATCCTCTGGCAATACCTGCAATGCACAAGTATTACAGTGTTATATTTTGTCACTACTCAGATTCCACTGTATAAGAAGAGTGATGTGCATTGAAAAGTAGTTCAAACAAGTGCAAACCTGAAAGGGTACCATGTAAGCTGTCAAGTATAAGAGAGAGACTTAAGAGAGGAACCATATTTGTGACATAAAACACCACGTCCTCATCATTGCTAAATCCATAACCTAAAATCTGCCTGCTAGCAAAAATGATTGAGCTCACCAGAAGGGCCTCGGAAGCTGCCAGTGTCATGGAAGCATAAGCAGATACTTGTGCTGATTGTGGACTTCCAGCTCCTAATGCGTTCGAAACTCTAGCACTGAATAACAACACAAAAGAGAAACCAATCAAAAAGAAAGAAAAAAAATCTTATTATACTATTAGTACTGTTCATGAATATGAATCTGCACAGATTAATGAGGATAATCAAAACCTTGCTGCTGATCCAATTGATTCTGGGATCGTGTAGATTGTTGCGCTGATGTTTAAACTGGTCAGAAAAACAGTTAACAATAAAACAACAAATTAGCATCATTTGTATGAATGGAAATCTATAGTTGACTAGGAGTAACAATTTCAACACAGATTTTAAGACACACTAAGTCTGAAGAACTAAGATTAGTTCTACATACCATACGGATAAGACTGATGTTTCTAGCTTTGGATTTGGTAGAAGACCAGAAAGCAAGATTAGTATTTCAAGTGACCACCATTCAAGGCTGCAGTGATCAAATGTATAAGAAACAAATCATGGTTGAAAATTAAAGTGAAATAAAAACACAACATATATAAAAAGATCAAATAAACTCACCAAATCATTCCAGCTGAAGGAATGGCATAGCGGATGAATTCTCCAATCCCATGATGGGACTCGAGTCTTTTCACACTGAGTAGAGTATTTCATATATAATCCAAGTAAAATCACATTCAGCCAGTATGAAGTACTGATAGAAAATGCTGCTCCTATGTTACCAAGTCCTGATTTAAAGACCATAAACCAACTGAATGCCACATGGAAGCAAAGAGTAATGGAGGAACTTATGACAAGAGGACTCATCAAACTCTGCATCAAAAAGAATCGAACCAAAGACTGAAGTGTTGCATAAGCAAAGAGAGCAGGGATCATGCACAAAGCAAATTTCCCAGCTTCTAAAGAAACCAAAGGATCTTGGCCAAGTAAAATGAGCAGGTTCCCCAAGTTCATCCACAAAAAAGTCAGAGGAAGACAAACTAAAGCAAGAGAGACAATTGCAGTGTAAATCTGAACACGAAATATTCTGTATTGCCGTGCTCCATATGCTTGCCCACATCGAGTTTCCAATGCGCATGACATTCCAAACTATTTGACATGTACAAAAGAGAAAATGCAATTAATGCTCTAGTCTCAAGCATGGTTCACAACAACCATAAACTACTCTAACATGCATCCATTTAAATGTCCAAAAAAAAGTGTTAGACGAGAAAACAAGACTTACAATAACACTGAGGCCAGAAACATTACAGAGAGAGATGGCAATGGCTGTGCTGGAGAGAGCAAGCTTCCCCAAGCGACCAACCATCATCATTGATATTATTTGTAGAAAATACTGTGACAGATTCACACCAATCATGGGACCTGCTAAATAACCAACCCTTTTCACCTCTTCACCAAACACACTCCATCTTATTATGCCTGAACCACCGTCTTTCACCTCTCCCTTCTTCTCTAAGAGACCCTTTTCCATATTCTCTCTAAGGGTCATAGAAAAGTTGCACCTTGTTAAGACTGATACAAATAGCAGTAGAGCTATGGCGTTTGCCTGAGACCGAAGGCAACAAATATTTCTATATATGGTTACAAGGAACAATATTTTTTGGTCCCTTAATAATTATATTTCAGGGTTTATAGAAGAAAAAAATCCTCTATAATAAAAGCTACATGAAATTTTAGTCATTGATTACCTTTAATATTTCATTTGAATTCATTTGTAAAGAATTAAAGAAATATGTAAGATATTAATTAGGATACTTTCTGTTTTTTAAGAACATAATCATTGTCTTTTTTATTTTTTATCATATTAATAATGTTGGTAGGAAATATTTATTGATTTTGCTAATTACTAATACTCATATTCATTAATGATATTATTAGAAAATATTTTAGTTCCCAACTCAAACTAGAAACCTTTCTTACCCCTCAGATTTGATCCATTTTATTCCATCGAGAAAGATTAATATTCATGTTGTTGATTGGCTTTAGCCTCTCAGTCATACCTTCTACTTATCTAACATTATTGATATGTTCATATAATGCTTTAACAATATAATTATTAGAAAAATTTATACAAATCATATAAATTTATACCAATATTACGAGAATTAACAATTCCAAAAAAAATATTACAAATTTAATGAAGTTGTATTCAAGCATTACAACTTCATTTCTTTTAAATTATAATCGATATATACGACTACATTTCAAATTAAATAAAAAAAAAACTCATCGAACAATAATGT
Organism: Phaseolus vulgaris; assembly: GCF_051622355.1. Classification (NCBI taxonomy): domain Eukaryota; kingdom Viridiplantae; phylum Streptophyta; class Magnoliopsida; order Fabales; family Fabaceae; genus Phaseolus; species Phaseolus vulgaris. The sequence continues at coordinate 3,195,314 of NC_143504.1, forward strand.
TTTCACGGTGTTTGAAAATTCAACTAAGCATAATAAGATCGAAGTGCTACTTCTTATCATTCCATTTGAACAAAATGACAAAACAATCGTCCTGTAACACAATTTCTCATAAATGGTTTATTTAATATTATATAAGAATAATGTTTGTATTGTTAATTCTTTTTTGCTATATTTGAATTTTTTAATCAATCTATAACCCTACTTCTTTTTTATTTATAAATACGTCATTTATTTACAATTTTATAAACCCTAAAGTCTACTTCAATCACTTAACTTTTTTTTAAACAACTCAAATGTTTTTAATTTTTTAAAATACTTCATAAAATAATAAAATCCTTTTAATTAATTCCACGATCCTTTAAAAATAATTATCACTTTATACTAAAAATAAATATAAAATTTAACTACACTAAAGTCGTCAAACAGATTTCAAAGTAAACAAAAAAAATAATCACATTTAAATTTATATAAATAATCAAAGTCGTATTAACATAATACTAGTTATACAGAATTTAAATAAAATTGTATAGATTGAATAGGACTTTAGATAAATGGAGTCGTGATGCTTAAGCATAAGTGTTCCTGTTAAGAAGATGAGACCTTGAGAACTGTTGATTGACTTAGTCTTTCTCAACTTGAACTTCAGCCACTCCTTTAGTCTTCGTGCTACTCTTTTGGGTTTTGGTCGCCTGATCGCTCAGTCCCTGAGGAGAATGACGAATGGGGATACCTGCAAAAGGCACTCCGACGCTCAAATTAGCAAAGGGTGTTCGACACACACTTGAATGTGTACAGTAATTAATGACGTACTTTATTATTGGAATGTGCTTTAATAGACTTACCTTATTGGGCCGAATTAGTGAGATGGGTTGCACTTAGAGGTGTGTTACCTAATTCATAATGATGGTTTAACTTTGCTGATCTTGATTGAGCGTTAATAGATCGAGGATGTCGGTCGTCCTACACGGACGTGTATCATTCGATCAGCTCGACTGTGGGAGTCAAGCCTAGTGCTAACCGTCCAGTCCATACCAGTACAACAACCTTTTCAAATCTATAATATTTGTTTGAAATTGACCATTTCCGTAATATTGGTATAAAATTATATAATTTTTTCGAATATTATTGGAGGTACAGGTAAGTAACGATGGTCTGTTTTAAATTAAATAAAATGTGTCATTTATTATAAGATCGATGAATGTTATTACAATATATCCTAAATATATAATAGAAGAAACTAATTACTTTTTGTTAGAAATTTTTATAATACAAATAAAAACTGCAAATTACTTATTAGCCGTTTTCTTAATATCAATTTCAATTTATATTTATTTATAACTTAGGTCAAATAAAACGTATAAATCAGCGGTCTCAAGTAATTTAACAAAATTTTCAAAAAAAAAAGGCCATAAATTTTTTGTATATATAATGATTTGTGATCGGAATAATGATATAACATTATTTTGTGCTGATTACACTAACTCAAAATTTTAGTTGAATGAATAAGACGACAAGCATAAAGTATTGGCAATTTCACGTTTTTAAACAACGCAGTGCTAATCATTATCCTGTTATCGTCACAAAAAGTGCTCTGAGTATTCTTAATCAGATGCAAAAAGGTTTCACATAGCCAACAACAACTCATTCCAACACGAGGAGTATATATAGTGATGGAATGTATAAAAAATTGGCCTGGGCTTCTCATACCAATATATTTTCTGCTGACAATTCATCATCGAATAACCTCTTTCTTGCCTTCATGGCCTGCACAATTGAAACACAATGTTTAAAAAGATACCACCTTAACAATAATAAAGACACAATAATGACGACACAGATACGATATAGACACAAATACGATAATTTCTAAAACGTAGAACACGGAAACTAATTAATATATATATATATATATAAATTATATAAATTAATAATAAAAATTTATGTGTATAATTATATTTTAGTTTTTGTAGTAAAAAAATTATTTCATGACTGGTTAAAAAGATTTGTTCCTTTTATAATTATAATAAAAATTTATATAATAAATTTGAGTTTTTAGAAAATTAATAAATTTTTCATTTTTAAAATTGCTTTGGAACTGAGTTAAAATTTTCAGAATTCCAACAAATATATTTTGAATTAGACACTTTACAAATAAATGACTTACGAATATCTTACTAGTGTTGATGTCCAGTACATGTATTCGACACGAAAACGTCATTTAATAGGCGTGTCCGAGCCTCATAAATAATCAAATTAAGTTGAACCCAGAATATGGATTATCATTTCTTAGAGAAAGGTTAGAGCTTTTATACCTGATTTTCCCAATTTATGCAACTGGTTATGACAACAAGTAGAACAGTTTGAACAAAAGAACCACATTGTATTCCAATCCAAAGTCCTTTTCCTCCCACTCTCAGCACAAATGCCAATATAGCAGCCATTGGAATCCCACAAAGGTAGAAAGCCCCAAGATTCACATAAACTCCTAAATGTTGCCATCCACAACCTCTAGCAATTCCTGAACCAATAAAGCATTGTTAAATACATTCACAAAATCTTTTTCTTCTATGTAAAATGAGTTGTTGAAATTCCAAATTTATCCATAATAAAATGGGTGAATACTCAAGAGGGAAGGTTATACCTGTGAGAACACCTTGTATGCTGTCTAGTATAACAGATAGACATACGAGAGGGGCCATGAAAGTGACATAATCAATAACTTCCTTCTCATTGCTGAAGATATAACCAAAAACATGGCGGCAGGCAAAGAGTGTTGTGCTTACTACACATGTCTCAATGACTGCAAGAGACATTGCGGCTAACACAGCAACACGGGCAGCATGTGAATTTCCAGCTCCTAATTCATTTGAAACCCTTGTGCTATAATCAGAGAGGAGAAAGGATAGTTAGTTTAGATATATACTCAAGGTAGTGTAACATGTTATAAACTGTGTAGAATGAAGGTTCTGCCTATGGTGTAACCTTGCTGCAGCACCAATTCCAAAGGGTATTGTATAAAGAGTTGCAATAGTGTTTAGACTGTAGAAAAATGACAAAAAATCAGTTCAGTCACATTAACTCTTGAAATCTCATAAAGAGAAAATTGGAAGCACTAGGAAATTGTAGGTCATGAGTTGTAACATTCTTACCAAACGGATAGAACTGAAGTTTCAAGTTGTGGATTTGGTAACAGCCCTGACAGCAATACAAGCAGCTCAAATGACCACCATTCAAGGCTGTCCTCATCAACATGGATACAAAAAAATGCATGTTAAATACTAATTTTGGAGAAACAGCTCAATATATTATACAAAATTTGTTGGACGTGGAAACTTTGTATAATCTGATAAAATGAATATGTAAAATATTAACTGAACAGGAAGATTAATCACCAAACCATTACTGCCGAAGGGACGGCAAAACGAAAGAACTCCTGCATTCCTTTAAACACCTCCAAAGAAATTGGTGCACGGGTTTTTGCACACGCAGAAGAGTATCTCATGTATGATCCAAGAATAATCACATTTGACCACATTGAAATGCTAACTGCCAATGCTCCACCAACATTATTCAGCCTTGTTTTGAACACCAGGGCCCAACAAAGAGGAATATGAATAATGAGTGTGACACAAGAACTTGCAAGCATGGGAAGAAGCATGCTTTGGATTTGGAAATATCTAACTAATGGCTGAAGAATTGCATAAGCAAAAAGTGCTGGTAGAAGCCAAATTATGAATTTCCCCGCTTCATGTGAAATTAGAGGGTCCTGGCCAATGAAAACTAGTATGCTTTCTATGTAAACCCAAAGGAGAGACAGGGGAATACAAATCAATAAGAGAGAGAAAATTGCAGTGTATGTTTGCACTCCAATTCTTTGATATTGCTGAGCTCCATAAGCCTGTCCACAAATGGTCTCTAGTCCACTAGCCATTCCCATCTGTTACCATACGTAAATCATCAACCACTGAGTTACTGAATTACTTGCTTGAAACAGTTGATGCAGAAGATAACTAATTATACTAAACACAAACATCAGTGTTACAGTCAAAGTATTAAGAGGAACAAACAACTCTTATCTTACTAATTTGTTTTATAATATTGAATTTGATTCAAACAACTATCATGTATTCTTCTATAACTAAACTAAAAATGACATTAAACTATATTGTTACAAGTTACAAGATATTTTCATAAATTATTTTTTAAAAGCTGAGGAACATGCTCATAGTTATTTTAATGACATCTCCTAAATGTTTGCGCAAGTGCTTATCTAAGGTTGCTAAATGCAGACATGTATTGATAAGTTTGGTAAGGTATGCAACAGAATAGTCTGTCACCTTCTCAATATTAATATTCATCACATGAATAAGATAACAATGCAATGGATTAAAAACCACATGTTCCTGTGGTGCTACAGTCTCACACGTGATGCCACTTCTGGTCCCGTAGTGCTGTAACAATGATGCTGGACACTCTGGTGTACCCAGTGTGAGTGATAGAAACCGAACATAGTGATAAAAGAACATGCTAATTTTGAATTATTTTTAGCTACTGAAAATAATGGAATCCATGGTTTTACGTTTTATTTAACAGTACTTCTCATGAATAAATTAGAAACATACTTTTTAATGATAAAGCAACTGATATGACATGACATAAAAAAAGTATACAATGAATAAATAGCAAGTGTGAAGTGAGTCATTATTTCCTTTTTGGTTGCACAATCATATTTCTTTCTAAAACTATAGTACCCATTAGGAAAGTTAAAACCCAAGTGCCAAGTTGAATCATTAAAAACACTACCACATATGTTAGTTTCACAGCAACAAAAACAACAACCATGTTTTTGTTCATAAAAAAATTGTTTGTGTGTGTCTGGTACCATCCATAATGTTTATAGAAACCAACAGAATATGATATGAAGTAAGCAAAATGATATTTAGACCTAATAAGAAGAATGAATGAAAGAGGAAGAAGAAAGTGGTAGGAGCTTACAAGAAGACTGAAACCAGAGACCCCAGCTAGGGAAATGGCTAAGGCGGCGCTAGAGAGATAGAGTTCACCCAAATGACCAACTATCATGGTTGCAACAATTTGCAACAAATATTGGGAAAAAACCACAGCCACCATAGGCCCTGCTATAACACTTATCCTTCTCATTTCTTCACTGAAACCACTCCATGTAACTCTTTTTTCTTCACTTTCTTCTTCATGCTTCTGTAGTAGACTTTCCTCCATGTTTTTTTTCAATCCTCAAAAGGGTTGGAGAGACTCACACAGAGATTAGAGAGAGACTTGGGACCATAACAAAAAAGAGTTTTCCCTTCTGTTCCTTGCCTCATTCCAAATTTATAGGCCTTTTTCCTCAGTCTCAAATCATTCTATAGTTTAATAAATTAAAAATAATCTTTTTCTTCTTTTATATTTATTTTTTTTACTTAAGATTTTCTCAGCTTACATTATTTTTAAAGACACATGCATAATGTATTTAAAACTTAAGTTGGTGCTGTTGAAGATCGATTAGAGTCTTTCATTGTATATAAGTGGATGTAAACTTCAACTCTATGAATCGATTTTATGGAGTTGAGTTAGGCTTAAAGTCCACTTCGTAATAGGTGCATATAATATTCATTCTTTTCTCTCACTATTACCTTACATTATTTTTGTAAATTCGAAAATAAATTGACCTTTTACTGTATTTATCTACTATCATATTTTTACGAGCATATAGAGAAGAAGATGGAATTTAAAAATGGTGGACGGTTGAAAAGTCTGACTGCACATGTAAATGATTGGTATGTTATGTTGTCCAATTGTTAATTAATAATAGTATTTATTGTTATTAACTTAATTTAGAAAAGGTATTATTGGAAGAAAGAGCATTAAGTCTCTATCATTAGAATTAGTGTATAAAAGGTATACGTGTTAGATTTTGCTTCTACCATGTTCGATAGAGAAGTCCGAAGGAGCACGAACACCACATTTTGCCTTCATATGTTTGTCTTAGACGCTTGTCCTTATCATTTTTTCTTTTGGTTTGGTAAACACACAAAAAAAAACAATGAAGATAAAAATACGAAAATAAGAACTAAAAATATCATTTCGATTTGACTACCTGTTCGTCTTGTTATCTGAACTAGGTAGTTATTTTGAAATAAGTTTTCTAATATAAAATTAATAATTTTATATTATATTTCATCATGGAAGTATTAAAATAATAATGATTTTTTAACAAAATTAAAAATATTTTTTATATATATAATATGACTCATTTCAATTATTTATCTATTATATGTATTTGAATGATTTAAAGTTTAGATAAAAAATAAAAATTAATTTTATATTATAGTATAGGAATAAAAAATATATTTAATTTTAAAAAATTATTAAAATAATTGAAAGAAAAATAAGATAAAGGTATGATGAGTTATATCTGTAATAGAAAAGCATGAAATCTTGGTGAAATGTTCATAAAATGAAGATGTTCACATGTTACCACTCGTATAAAATGCAGAACATAATAAATAATGTGATCTTATTAGAAAGGAGATAAATAGTAAAAGAAGAAAAATATGACAATTAAGAGTTGAATTAATAAAACTCAACTCATTAAAGTGATGATTTCAGGGGAAACAAAATGAACCTGTGGGGGGGCAAAGATGATCTTCCGTCATCCACGTAGAATTTTGACTTTTGAACAAGAAAATAGTGGTTTAAAGAGATATGGGTTGAGGTTTTTTTCAAATGTATTATAAATAAGTTATTATCAATAATGAGTTATTAATTTACAAAAATATTTTTATAATTGTAAGATTTATTTTAATTTAATTTATAATTATTAGTAGAAAACAAATATTATGATATATAAATCAGATGAAGAGATGTGAGGATACAAATATGTGATCTAGATCAACCGGTGTGTATGAATGAGTTCTTTAGCATTTTTTCTTTCTGCACCTTCATACGTTTTTTTACACTTCATATAAAATATGAAAATACTTTTTTATCCTTTTTGTGTCATTTTCATATTCTGAATTATATAATCTAGAATAGTATTCTGGATTATATAATCTGGAAGTTTGAATTTGAGAGTAGCTTTCGGATTATGTAATATGGATACACATTTGGAAAAAGACTTTTAGATTACAAAATCTGGAAGCTAATCTCATATTAGAAAAGACTTTCAATTTATGTAATCGGGAAACTAATCATGTTTTTGAAAAAAGATTTCTAGATTATGTAATCCAAAATCTAATTATAAATTTTGAAAATGACTTTTAAATTTTGTAATCCAAAATATCATATAGGGGCATTTTTGGAAATATGAAAATTATGGAGGTGAGAGAAAGAACATGTGGAGGTGCAGGAAGAAATGGTCTTCCACGTAAAATGAAACTATATGGTAAAGATTGGCCCAGGCTACCAATTCATGTAGGCCCAAAAATGGTAAGTCCAATTTGCCTTCGGCAATTTCTCCCTCCACCATATCAATTCCAGCAAGCATCCAATCAGCTCTAGAAAATAACAAAAATACTCTTCCTAAATGACGAAAATAATCTTACACAAAAATAGAAAAAATTATTTTTGAAACTTTTATCTGAAATATTTTGGATTTCAATTTTCGAAACATATTTTTGAATTCTGAATTTTTTTATCAGAATGTGTTTTTAGTTTTGTGTTCAGAATTTTTTTTTTCAGAATATATTTTTTTATTTCTCAATTATAAATATTATTTTTTAATTTTTTAATTTAGAATAAGTGTAGTTTTGAAAATTTAAAAAATTGATATGGTGAAGGTTAAAATTGATATGGTGCAGGAAGAATTTGCCTTTGCTTTCTCTGAAGGATAAATCCATATAAGCCCAATTTGTTTGAAATATTGTTAGGGGAATAGAGAGGTTTATAAAAGAGGGGTTGGTAATCCCGCCAAATGGAAATTGAATATTAGAAATGAAGCAGTCTTCTCTCTCGCCGGCGCTCTTCCGCGTGAAGCCATATTTGACGCCGCCGATGCCGCCAACGTTCTTTCAGATTCAGGCTTCGTTTCAATGGCTCTCACACTCCAAGTCCTTCAGCCACCGTCTTTGCTCCCTCCGATTCCGCGTTCAAGAAATCTGCCCAACCCTCCCTTGATCTCCTCCGCTTCCACCTCGCGCCGCTCCCGCTCACTCCGTCCAGTATCCGACTCCTCACCGCCGGCGCCAAGATCCCTACCATGCTCCCCGGCCAGTTTCTTACGGTCACAACTTCTTCGTCCGACGTAACGTCCATCAACAACATCAATCTCACGCAATCTCCAATCTACTGCGATGGCTCTCTTTTAGTTTACGGCATTGACAGGTTCTTCGACCATAACTTTTAATTTAACAGTCAAAGCCTATTTCTTATTTCAATTCCTCCTATTCTGCCAATAATCACGTCAGTGTCTTCGATTCCTTCAACCAAGCGATTCAAACCCTAAAAACCGGTGGATACTCCGCCATCGCTGCGTTCTTAGGAATGCAGCTTTTCTGATACCCGCATGGCTATGAGATAGTGGGTAGCAAATCCACACACCGAATCTCTCTTAGTGAAAAAATTGATTTTTTGAATTCCATCTGCGTGTCAAAGAATTTGTTTAATGGCAAATGAAAATATTTTGATTATTTGTCATGGCCCCGTAGGAAATTTGATGAAAGGTAGTATGTCAAATGTTATAAATTTTTTTGCACCATGTTTCTGTTGTCGATTTCTGTTAATGGTATACATATTAATAATGATATTATTAAAAGGCATATATGTATATAAAATAATGCTGATAAGAATTAAGAATATAGGAATAAAAATAAAGAAATAATGCTAACCTGTTTTACTTGTTGTATTTTAAAGATGATGAAATGATATTTTGTTGTATTTTAAAGATGATGAAATGATATTTTGTGAAATAAGTTTTTTTTTTTAAATATTTGTTAGTATGTTTCTTTTTTCTTTGTAACTAAGAAAGAACACTCTCGTTAAGTCATGTTGTCACATCGGATGATATTGATGACGAATTACTTCAAAAACATCGACAATTATGATTTGTCATCAAAATTTACGAGACCATTTTATAGAAGTCGAAGCAAATCGACGAAGCATGCTCGTTGACACCAAAAAGTTGCATTTTCAATGCAATCATGGTAGACGAAATATCCACTGGTTTAGGGTTTGAATGTCTTGGTTGATGGAATTGAAGGTGCAGTGTGGTTGTTGGTAGAACCGTAGGAATTGGAATTGGAACTAGGTTTTGACTGTTAAATTGAAAGTTAGGTCGAAAAATATGTGTCGTAAACTAAAAGAAAGTTGTCGTGTAGATTGGTGATTACATGAATTTGAAATTGTTGATGAAAATCTTACGGTCGTATGAAAAAGTTGTGTCATAAGAGAGTGACAAAAAAGTATGGTAGGGATCAACGTTGACAATGAGCACAAGTGATGCAAGGTGGAAGTAAAGTTTAATTAATATGGATACAAATATTTAACATTTTTATAAGAATTGTAAATAATATAATAATAAGTCTGGTAAGAATTGTAAATAATAATAAAAAAAGAAAAGTTATCATTTGTGATTAAATGTGTGTCTTACTTCCCTACCTTTGAACTTCTTTTTATAATAAAATATTATATTTAATTAATAAAAATAAATATATACAAAAAATTTAAAATAAAATAATTATATTTTTAGTTTTCAAATGAACGTATAAAATGATGATAACAAAATATAATAAGTTTTATATTTTTGATGCAATTATTTTTTAAATATTTCTTTAGTTTTACTCTTTTAACTTCTATAGATAATTCCGGAGTTTGGTCTCCCATTTAATAAAAAATGTATTGCTACAAACTCATAAAAATATAAATTACTGCTTTTTTTAATGACATAATTCAATAAAATTATGATTATTATAAATTTAAAATATATTATTATTATAACACAACAAACTTTTAAATATATTTAAATGTGTTTCTTCTAATTAAAAGATAAATTATATATTAAAATATATTATTATATATATAGTTATTATTTCTAAAAATATTGTTTTAGTTATTTTAAAATAAAGAGAAGTTATTAAATTATTTATTTTATTAAATAATTTTTTTAAAATTGTAAGAAGATTTTTATTAAAAGTAATTATAAAGTAAATAATTTTCTTAATTTTATCGTAGATAATTTTTTATTGTGAGTAGTTATTTAAATTTTAAAAATATATTTAAAGAATAAAATTATAAAAAATTATTTAAACAAAAGACATGTATCTGTTGTTATATTGTTATACATTTATGTTTTATTATTTTTTTTTGTTATATTAGAACGTAATTTCCGATGGACCTAAATTATATTCTCATTCATCTTTCATTGAATTTCGAACTCATCTTTTATTGTATTCACACCTCATAATTTATTTACACACATTTAAATAATAATATAAGTTGATGATATTTCTTTTATGTGTCTTGACTTTGTCTTATAATAGATATTCGAGAACAATATACAGAACACAAATCACCATTACATATAAGTTTGACTTTTTTATGACAGTGTAAATTAGCCAGTCCAGTTTATAAAATTGATAATATCACCTTTCCTAAATAATAAAAAATACACGACAAAAGTAAAAAATAAATAAAAAAAACAAGTATAGTTGGTTCTTTTCTCACTGTGAAATTATTATTTTTTTTTTATCAAAATGGGATCTGTTTACAAAAAATTATAAAAATGAAGCAAGTCGTGCCAACCTGAAGTCACGACTTTGTCCACGTCATATTTTTTTTAATTTTTTAAAATAAATATATATTAAAATTAAAATTATAAGTTATATAATATTTGAAATTAAATTGATAAATAATTTTTTTGAAAAAATAAATACATAGGTAAAGAAAATTAAGAAATTAATAATCAAACTTAGAATTGAATTTTATTATTAAACATATCTGTGCGGACAATTACTTTTATTGTGAGGTTCAGTTCTATAATGTGAACATCTTTATAACTTATTTGGAATTAAATCATCCACAAAAATAATTCTCTATTTATTTTCCAAATACAATAACACTTCTCAAATAAATATATAACGTTACCATCAATCATGATGCATACACGATTATCTATTTTTTTTATTACTTAAAACTAACATCCTCAAAAAATTATGTATCAAATACTACATAACTCACTACTCGATATAAAAAAAAATGACGTGGACAAAGTCGTGTCAAATTTGTACAACTTCAAGTTAACGAGACAGATTCAGGTTGACGTGTCAATTTAGTACGATTTCTGCATATGAAGTCATGACAAATTAACACGACTTGCTTCATTTTTGTAATTTTTTTAAACGAACCCCATTTAAAAAAAAAGAAAAAATTAGCTCCAGTAAAAAAAACAAATATAGTTACAATTCATAGTGAATTGGAGTATTTGAAGATTCGTAAACGGGTGACTTTGCCACTTTTGAGTATGCAAGTAACATTTTTTTTTTCAAAATCTTTTTATACAAGTTTTACACGCAGAACCTATTTTGTCTTCTCAGTCAAAGACGAATAATTTTAGCAAATTTATTCATACCTCCAAACAACACGAATTGGAGCATGGTTCCATGTTTCAAACTTTCAAGCAAGCAATCAACTATAGATTCCAACATTAACAAACCACCAGATTAATGAGATGGAAAATAAACAAGTTTTGCATAATGCATGCATTCCCTATAGGAATAGACAAGCTTGTTAAAGGATACGATTTCAAATATTGGAGGTGACAACTAATCCCTCTGACTCCTATGTGTTTTTGAATAAGGATACGAGATCGACACCTTGAATAAGGAGATCTATAATGTCGTCGCATAGGAGAACGAGATCGATATCTTGAATAACAACGTCGCCTAGGTCAATTACTATGACTACGACTTCGTCTTCCTCTCTGTTCTGCGTATGTTTATCCCAACTTTTTTCGTAGCGTCAAATTTGTTCTCGTGTCTTCGTAAACATACATGCTCGCTATTCCTTTAGGAAAATTCTTATGTTTATACTCTTTTCCAAAAGTATCATAAACTCAAATGTTGTACGGGGCATGAATTTCAAATTTTTAGTATTGTATTTAAGTCCTAAATGGAAGAACTGTCACGAAAGGAGTTGGTTTCCAATTTTGATTACCGATTGTACGATTGATTTAGATGGCTACCAGTTGTAATTCAGAGACTGGCCTCTACTATTAACAAGTTATAATAGTCACCATTTCTGAAAATTTCTCTATAATCTCTTGTGTCAAAACGATATACTTTTTCATTAATACCATATTTTCTTTAGCGAACTCTAAACAATTTTCCTTCCTCTTCGTTGTTATCTTTAATTATTTTCCACAATGTTTTCGCTTTTTTCAAATTTTTATCACTCATAAAAACTTTGATATTGTTATGTACATCCTTTTGTTTCATCATTTTCTGAAAAAATTGACATTTTCTAAGTAATCCAGCAAAACATTATTACAAAAAAAATCATTAAACAATATTACATATAGATTATAACTTAATTAGGTAGGTATGTCATGGATTTTATCATTATTAAATTAGTTGCATATAATTGCATTATTTGTTTTAGGAGCTTCTTATATTTATACTCTTTTTCAAAAGTATCATCAACTCAAATGTTGCACGGGATATGAATTTCATATTTCTAGTATTGTATTTGAGTCCTAAATGGAAGAATTAAAACGACATGAGTTGGTTTCCAATTTTGATTACATATTGTACGCGTGACTTAGATGTTGTAATCCAGAGGCTGACCTCAACTATTAATAAATTTTGACAAGTTAATAGTCAGAATTTGGCGTACTTCCTCTTAACCAAGATTTGAATCCATTTCTGAAAATTTCTCTATAATCTCGTGTCAAAACGATACACCTTTTCATTAATACCATATTTTTTTTAGCAAACTCTAAACAGTTTTCTTTCCTCTTCGTTGTTATCTTTGATTTTTTTTTCCACAATTTTTTCATTTTTTTCAAATTTTTATCCCTCATCGACACTTGAAATTGTGATATACATACTTTTGTTTCATCCTTTTCTAAAAAGATTTACATTTTTTAACTAATGCGGCAAAACATCATTAAAAAAACATCATTAAACAATATTACATATAAATTACAAGCTAATTAGGTAGGTATCCACTAATCATGGCTTTTATCATTTTTAAATTAGATGCATATAATTGCATATAATATCGTACAATATTGTATACAATAATTTTGTATAATTTGATAATTATTATATCTTTAATACTCCCCTCAATTTGGTAGGTGAAGATCATGAACCCCAAACTTCAGTCGTAGCGTCAAAATCTGTTCTTTGCCCCAGTTTCTTCGTAAACGTAAACATACTTATTCCTTTAAGGAGTCTCTTATATTTATATTCTTTTCCTAAATATCATCTGGGGAATCTTGACTCTAAGAACAAACAAACCATCACTCTAAAGAACATTTTTAGAATTGACATGCTAAGTGATCATATTATAACTTATCTTTTTGTGTTTGCATGTCTAATATACAGTAACAGATTCATGAGATAAAGTGCATTAAAGCAAAACAACACCTGAAACGACAACGTCTTCAGGATTGTGATCGTCGACGTCTAACCCACGAACCAGAATTGAAGTAAGAATTCTAGCAAAATCTCTGAAATGAATCTCAGATGCAAAACGTTACGAAATGGAAGAATGAATTACTAACTTTTCAATTCTTGTATAGTACATACATCTACCGCGTGTGAAGAGAATTCTTCATGGACATTGGAACCAGAAATTGAATGAGCACGTCGAAAGCACAAGAATGCAACGAAAAATTTTAATTTTATATTTATTAATATTTTATTAATTTATTAATATTATTTTGTAATTTTAACGTTAATAAAACAATTTTTTAATTTTAAAAAATTATTTTAAAATTAAAGATATTGGTACTTTTTATACTATTTTTATTTTTTCAATTGCTATAAATTTTCTTTTAAAATATAAAATTTTGTTTTGAAAAGTGTTTTTCTAATTTTTTTCTCTATTTTTAATTAAAGATATTTGTAAATTATTCTAATTAGATAATTTATATGTTTTGCCTATTCATATTTATTAAAATATATTATAATAATATTAATATTGTTTATTTAATATTAAATATATATATATATATATATAAATGATAAAAATAAAAAATGCGGATACATGTACACAATTTCACCCTTACATAAATATAATTTATATATTATGAAAAACATAACCAAATTTTGATTTGTTGTTACTAATATAAAACTAAAAAAAAAAATATAAATAATGAATTTTGAATAGGAAAAAAAATGTGAAACTTTTTTTTTTCATATCTTTATCTCTTAAAAATTATAGTTTTTATCTCTTTTTATTTTTTGATTTACATTTACTAATGTCATGCAATATATTATATTTTTATTATTAGTATATAATAAAGAATTAAGTAAAATTTCATAAACATCTCAACAATGCAATTTCTTTTATAAAATTAATAAATTTAAAATTTGGTTTTATTGATATGAATAGTTAAATTGCATATTTTTTATTTAAAAAATTAAAGAATTTGGATCCTATATAGTATTTAGGATCGGTCAATAATCTGAATAAATGACAAATTATAGGTAAACTAATATTTAAAATAAAATATATATTATTATTCACATATTTATATTAAGAATGTAGATTTTTAATTTATTTTCATAAATACAAATATATTATATCTATATATAAAAATATTCTTTTTTATAAATAAATTTTAAGAATGATATTATAGTTTACTTTTTTAAAAACTACTTTTCAAAAAAAATTATATATATATATATATATATATAAATTATTTAGCTTTTTTATTTTTTCACTGTCATTATGCCTTTTTGTTACTTTTTAATCATTTCACGTTGTAATTCAATTTTTATTTTTCTTATGAAAATCAAATAAATCATAACACTTAGTAATTTTTTTTTTAATCTTGATAAGAATATGCAAATAAAAATAATAATAAGTTAATTTTTTAAAATTAAAATAATTATGAATGATATTTTTTATATAATTTGATTATTGTTATAATTTAATTAAGAAAGATATTCGTTAACAATAGTTTTATTTCTTTTGAATAATACACAGAAAAACATCCAAAATATTTATTTTTATTTCTATTTTGTCTTCCCTTTAAAAGATTATTTTATTTTATTTTTTATATAACATATATATAGAGATAGATAATTTGATATTTAAAATATATAAATATACATCTATCTATATTTTATTTAAATAAATATAAATACACATATAATAATAATAAAAATAAAATATATTTTTCCGTGGGAGTATGGGGGAGTTTATCAAAGCTTTCTCTGCGTCTCTTGACGTTCAGACGGTTTTGGTTGCTGAATTTTATGAAATTATATATGCTCTGGAGGAAGTTCAAAAGTTGGGTTTTACTAATGTCTGCCTTGGTTTGTGTTGCGTTTGACAAATGTTTCTTGGATGCTTCGTAATCAATGGAATATTTGTCTTAATTACTGTGGAAAAATCAGGTTTAGGGTTACTCATATTTTTCGTGAAGGGAATGTGTGTGCCGATAAGTTGACTAATTTAAGATTTATTCATAAAAAAATCTTTATCTAGTCTGTTATTAGAATTCTTTATTAATAGGTATAGTCTACCTATGTATCATTTTTGTTAACATATAGATTTTGGTCTAGTTTTTCCCTATTTTTTATCTTTTTAATAATATTTTTTTCATATGATGGTAAATGATTGTTGTTACATAAAGTGTGAGCTTAACTAACATGTCAAGTAACATGAAAATTTTTTATAAAAAATATAGATATGGATACAAGCTCACCTGAGTTTTCGCTAGTATTAATAATAACATAAAAATAAGAGTTCTTTATATAAGAACTAAAACATAAAATATTCAACTTTAAAGATTAAATATAAAAAAAATATTAATATTACAACTTGAATAGTTTTTTCTTCCAAATATGTTAAATATAGATAAATTCGTTTATTTATTAAATAAACTATTATATATATATATATATTAAATCTAAAATGGTAATTAAAAAATAAAACACAAAAATATATCTAACCGTGAGTATGCACGGTCCAAACTAGTTAACAATTGAAAATGCTCTACCCTAATTTTAGGATGGAAAGCTACTTGAAAAAAAAAACTAAAAAATAAAGTAAAAAGCATAATAAATGTATTTAAAAATAAAGAAAAATATATATAAATATAATAAATAAAAATTATAAGTAGATTGTATAAATTGCAAGACGAGAATCCGTTTCTTATAAATAACTAAATTGTTTCGGAACTAAATAAAATAGTTGAAGTTGTCAATTGTTTTAGTATATTTAAACACGTGAGAAAAAAATAAAAGATAAAATTCAATATTATATAAAACACTGCATACAAGTTAAGCTTTTAAACAAGTTTTAAATCATAAATATTAAAACAACTCAAATATAACACTTTATAAGTCAGATAAATATTTAAGGAATTCATACAGAAATATTCATCATCAATACATGATATTATAGCCTATAGTATAGAATGATCAATTTCTCCCTATAAATAATCATGTCCTTTTATACTATTGCAATAGTATTAGTTGCAGCTGGGTTTATAAACATTTTTTGAATAAAAATCAACATATGCTAAATATCAGACTAGGTTATTATTTATAGCAATTAAGAGTAATTAACAAATGATTTCTTAAAAGCACCACAAAAATCATAAATATTACAGAAAGTCCACTTCTCCTAAAATGAATTTTGAAAGAATAACACATTCTAATATTTTATATTAAAAAACAATTGGGACTTAAACGAAGTCAAAAAACAGTGGACAGAACACAATTATGAAGTTGGTTTCGAAAAAAATCATCCACTTTCAACAAAAATAAAAAATTCACCTCATTTGGATGGCATGGACAAGATGGAACAGTTGCAAAGTTTTAACATTGATGCATTCAACGTTCTCAAGCAGAAAGTAAACATATACATCCTCTTGCCCTTTCCCCTTATTAAATAACACAACTTAAAAAGAAGGGGGGCAGTTGGCCACAGACCCTGACCTTTAGTTCATCTCACAGTGGCAGCATTAAAATGAAGGAAATAACCTGACACATTTTCATACCCAAAAAATGGAAAATTTTGTCGTTTGGCATTGCCAATGGTTCCTAAATTATTAAATTTAGCAATTACAAAAAAAAAGGATTTAAATGATAGCAGGGCTGTGTGTGTGACTAAGACGCTGCTGACTCCTTAGCAATTTTCTCGGCCTTGGCAATGACCTCTTCAATGCCACCAACCATGTAAAACGATTGCTCTGAGAGATCATCGTACTTGCCATCCAACACACCCTGTCAGACAGAATAACAAAGGAATCATTAACCAACAATACAAGTGACAACTGCAACAACAATGGAAACAAAAAAAGACCATGGTATAACCAATTATGCTGAACAGGGAAAAGTCAAACGGAACAAGTAGACGCAACAAAGCCACAGCTATTAAAATCAAAGTCCTAGCGTAAATAACACAAATGGAATGCTAACAGCTCAAATCAAGAGGTGCGTCTAGATCATATAGCTAAATGCATGAACGAGCACGTTGAGGTACACTTTTTTAGACGACAAATGGAATTCAAGATTCAGAAGAAATTGGATATTAGAAGTCAAATTAGTTTCCAGCATGACCATATTCATGAAGAAAATAAAAGGGTCCTAACACGATTTAGAAGATGGAATACACACACAAATACTTATCAAAGAGAATATAACCAAAGCTTTAGATCAACAGATGGATAAATCAGATTAAATGAGACAAATAATACCTGGAAGCTGGTAATGTTCTCCTTCAATTCCACATATTTTCCTGGGGCACCAGTGAAAACTTCAGCAACATGGAAAGGCTGGCTTAAGAATCGCTGAATCTTACGGGCACGGGCAACAGTCAATTTATCATCTTCACTAAGCTCGTCCATTCCCAAAATAGCAATGATATCTTGAAGATTCTTGTAGTTCTGAAGAACCTTCTGGACATCACGAGCAGTTTCATAGTGATCCGTACCCAAAATAAGTGGTGAAAGCATACGAGATGTAGAATCCAAGGGGTCAACAGCAGGATAGATACCAAGCTCGGATATCTATTCAATATCATCAAAATCAAACTATTTAGTTGATGATAACAAAAACATCAATGCATCAGCTACTTCAAATAATGCAATGAAATCAAACCTGTCGTGACAACACTGTTGTGGCATCCAAATGAGCAAAGGTTGTAGCAGGAGCAGGATCTGTCAAGTCATCAGCAGGCACATAGATAGCTTGGACAGAGGTAATTGAACCCTTTTTGGTTGTTGTAATACGCTCTTGAAGACCTCCAAGATCAGTAGACAAGGTTGGTTGGTAACCGACAGCAGATGGGATACGACCAAGCAAAGCAGACACCTCTGAGTTAGCCTACAAGATACATCATAATGTTAAAAGAGACAGTTATAACACAAGATACAGCGCCAGACAGTAATAGATATATTCAACAAGCAGGGCAAAAGACATACTTGGGTAAAACGGAAAATGTTGTCTACAAAAAGAAGCACATCTTGCCCTTCAGCATCACGGAAGTGTTCAGCCACAGTAAGCCCAGTAAGACCAACACGAGCACGAGCACCAGGGGGCTCATTCATTTGACCGTACACAAGAGCACATTTGCTTTCACTCTAATATAATGATGCAACCACAGATGACAAGTTAGTAAAATACTCAGATAAAAGTATTATGGAGGCAGCTGAAAGTGTCATGAGCAGAATTCCACACACCTGCTTTTCACCAAGCTTGATGACACCACTCTCGATCATTTCTCTATACAAGTCATTGCCCTCACGGGTTCTTTCCCCAACACCAGCAAACACAGAGAAACCACCTAATGGAATCAATCAACATTCAGTATAGAAAAAAGAAAAAAAAAAACATTAACAACAATAAATTAATAGCACATACCATGAGCTTTTGCAACATTGTTAATAAGTTCCATGATAAGCACAGTCTTTCCTACACCAGCACCACCAAACAACCCAATCTTTCCTCCTCTTTGATATGGTGCAAGCAAGTCAACAACCTTGAATAAAAATTCATGCAAAAATCAGTACCCAGTCATATAACACAGGGAGACAGGTAACCCTAACAAATACGAAAGATAATAAAAAAGAAAAAGAGGAGAATACCTTGATTCCAGTAACAAGAATCTGCTGCTCAGTTTCTTGCTCAACAAAAGCAGGAGCTTCTCTATGAATAGGCAAATAGTGCTCGGTTGCTGAGGAAATTCAAAATGTTTACTGTCAGTAAAAACATTTCATGGGAATAACAGAAAGCTCTTATCTATTAATTAATATGAAAGATTAAAAGGATTTGAGTTCTTACTGAGGTCACCCTTCTGGTCAATAGGCTCACCGATGACATTAATGATACGGCCAAGGGTAGCCCTACCAACAGGAACCTAAATGCAATGCATAAAGTATATTAGAAAACAAAATGACATAGCAAAATATAATAAAATATCAAGTGAGCTTGATTGGCGTGTGCATTGTAAGTCCACAGTTCATCCCAAAAAACTGTGAAGTCTACAAAGAGGAGACTGGACCAATTGAAGGTGCAATTATCATAGATTGATATAGATTGATTTATGTATAAAGCAGTATCTTGGACTACATGATTTATACATTATGGTGCTAAATAACACTAAAATTTCAAATCAATCTAAGAAAAAAATAATCAACCCAATCGATGATTCGTTAAGTCCGTCACTGTTAGTCTAAGAAGATATTAGACCAATTGAACTAAATAGAAGGTGCAATGATCATAGATTGACATCAGATGATTGATACATTATCGAGCTAAATAACCCCAAAGTAAAACTTTAAATCAATCTAAAAAAAATAATCTACCCAAACAATTCGTTCAATTCAAAAGTGGTGATTGTTGTCAGATCCAAGACATAAACCTAAGACCTCAATGAAAAACAGATATTTCAATCCATAGGCATAAATAAAAGTCAAGATTTCACAGAGTCCCCAAATCAAATACTAAATCAAAATTAGACACAAGTAAAAAGAACAACAACTTTAAATAATTCAAGAGATTAAGGATTCAATATTTACAGTGATGGGGGAGCCAGTGTTGAGGACGCGCCACCCTCGAACGACCCCTTCAGTGGCATCCATAGCAATGGTTCGGACAACGCCCTCGCCCAAATGCTGAGCGACTTCCAACACCAGCCTGGAGGAGTGGTCCAGAACTTCGAGCGCAGTCAGGATCGGAGGCAAACCCTCATCAAATCTGACATCAACGACGGCACCAATAACCTGGCAAACCTGCCCGATCGCGCCCTTCCCGGTGAACTCGTCGGTGATCTTCCCACCGCCACCAACCTCCTTCTTCGCCGGAGGCGCAGAAGGAGGAGCGGCAGCAGCGGCAGCCGCAGTGGCGAACTCCGCGACGCGGTGCAGCAAGAATCCGTGCGGCGAGGCACGGTTGGAGGAAGAGAGCCTTGATGCCGATGCAGAAATTGAAGGTTTGGATTGAGATCTGCGGAGGGAAGATCGAAGCAGAGACGAAACGAGCCTGCGTGAAGCCATCTTCGGAGAGAGACAGTGAGAGAAAGAGAGAGGAGGGAGAGAAGAGGGCTAGGGTTTGTGAAGTGAGGGAGTGACACTATATGCACATCCAAAGGCCCTGGGTGGATCAATTTATCAGTATTCCTCTTTTACCCCGATACTTTTCGTTTTTGTATTTTTAGCCCCGTCTTTTGGTTTTCCTAAATTGGGTGCACACGTGGACGACGTCGTTCCTAGTTTGTGGAACGCATTTGTTCTCGTTTTGCTATTCTGTCGTTTAAGGCTTTTGACTGTACAAGGTTGTGTGTTCCTGCAGTGACGTGCCACCATTCCTGGTTCAACTTTCTATTTTCAAATGTATATTTTTGTTTTTATTTTTCATCCATTGCTCTTTCTTTTTCATCTCCATGAAAATGGGCGAAAATTTCTCCAACATGGACTCAAATTCTCTTTCATACAAATAGTGGAAAACTTTAATTTTATTTATTTATAAATTATTACATAGGAAGATTAATAATTAAATTTATGTTGTAAAAAGTTAAATATAAGAGATTAAAATAAATTATTTTAAAATTTGCATATTAAATAGATTCTTTTAAATTTGGGTAACTAAAGTAATACTTTTTATTTTATTTGATTTTTTAGCAATTTTAATGAATAAAAACACTTGTATAATTTTATTCAACCACCACTTTTCTTTATAAGATTTTTGAACAATGGTGTACTCAAACCCGTGTGTCATCCAATTGAATTGGCTTATTTAGAAAGTGTTTTTCACATGTTTTTAGATTTTTTTTCTCTGGTAATTTGGTAAATTCTTCTACACATGCATAACTAAATCAATGTTAATAAATACTTATCACCACACCAGCTTGAATAAATTAGAATAGAAAAACCTATTTTATAAACCATATTTAAAGTTACAATAGAATTGTATTCAATAGGTACGAATTTTGAACTTTTATCTGAAGTTATCAATAAATCATATAAAAGTTGTGAAAATTAGTAAAAAAATAAATGGATTTTCTTAATGAGTTTAAATTTTTTTACTTGTTATTTTTAATTGTACTTTAAGTTTGTTACATTTTTTCTAATTTAAAAAGATGCTTCTTTCAGATGCAATCGAAGTTAATTATTTTAAAGTAAAATTTATAGTAATTGGTTATTGGTATCATCTAATTTTCACAAAATACAACTTATATATATTGTTGTATTTTTTTCTCACCTCAAGAAAAGAGATAATGGTAAAATTGTGTAAAGCTTGTAAGATAGAATGAGAATGGAGGTAATTTCATAATTTTATAATCATTCATAACTTAGTAATATTAGAATAATTTCATAATGTATATCCCCTTATCTTTTTCTTATTCTCTAAATTTATCTACTAATATTATAATATTTTCTTTATCTTTCAAAAATTTATTTATTTATGTATTGTATACACTATTAAAAAAATATTAAATATAAACTAATTTTAGAAATAATAAATAGTTAATTATTATATTAACTAAATTATATATTATTTTAAAGATTATAGAAATTATTAACATCTAAAGTAGTTTTTTTATTATTAATAAATGGTTTATAAATTGATATTTAGAATCTAATATAATTGGTAGTTAAAACATTTATACCTAATTAGATACTAATTTATAAAATATTTATTAATAATAAAAAAGTTACATTAGATACCAGTAATTTTGTTAATCTTTAAAAATAGTATATAATCTAATTTATATAATAATTAATTATTTATTATTTATAAAATTAATTTTTATTAATAATTTTCTTATACTATGTCGAAAAAAGTATTGTTCTTTGATATGATAATCAAATGCTTGATTTCATAACAAATTAATGAGTATTTTATTAAATATATTTTGTGCTATTCAAATTTAAATATATTTTTAATAGTTTATTTATTTTAACAAGATATTTTATGAAATACATTTTTTTGTTAATTAAATTTAAATATATTTTTAATAATTTATTTGTTTTAACGAAATAACATATAAAAAAAAATTATGTTAATCAGATTTAAATGGAACTTTAATAATTTGTTTGATAATTAATTTGATCATTTTGCTTCGCTCATAGGAGTTCTCATCTTTGTTCTTTAATTAGTAAAAGAGTGTGGAAATTTGTTTGATAGGATATTTATTAGGAAATATAGATTATATTATTTAAATTAAAATGTATTTTGAATTTTATTTTTTTATTTCAAAAATAACATGTAATAATCTTTATTGGAATTTTTTATTACTTTATATCACAGTGAGTTGTATTAAATTTTTTAATTTCATCTTTTCAAATAAGTTATGAATAAATTATGAGCATTCTTAAAAAAAATTGTAATAATTTTCATTTTATTTTATTTACATAGACAATTACATATTACTATTTCAACATGTTATTTGACGTATTAGTTTGAATATTTTAAATTTAATTTTCACGTTGTCTATTAGCAGTTATTTTAATTATCTTTTAATTTATTATATAACAAGCAATCAATGTTTTGGGAAACAAGCAAATTATTTTGATTTTTTAAGAAATTGTAATTTTATACTATTATGATAAATTAGGTTAAATATGTAAGTTAACAATTATAATTTTTTATTCAAGAAAAATATTTTAAAAAAGAATGAGAATATTTTGATGGCTAAGGATGCAATTCAAATATCGCAGCACAACACTAACTCACCATCTTTCATTTTCAAAAGTTTTTATGATTAAGAAACATTAACACTTAGTTTATCACTTTCACGCATGATGGAGTCCCATAAGTACATTTGTATTAAAGGAATAGTCTTAACTTATCATCTTTTATACAATTATGTGTTACATGAACCATCAATCCTAAAAAAGTTTTATCAATCTTAATACAATTATGCATGATGTGACCTATCAATCCTAAAGAAGCTTATAAACCCTAAACGATTATGTGAGAGGTAGCTTCTCGATTCTAATGAGACTTGTTGAACTTAATATAACTATGAGTGAGGTGACTTATCGATCTCAAATAGTCTTATCAACTTAAACACAATTATGCAAAAGGTGGCCTATCAATCCTAAAAAGGCTTACCAACCTTAATATAATTATGTGCGAGGTGACATATTGGGCCCAAAGAGACTTGTCAGTCTATTGGACCTAAAGAAACTTATCAACCTTGATACAAGGCAAATGCTTCCTACACCCAATCATTTTAACTTGCACCCAACATATTTTTTTTAATTTCAAAAAATGCCCTTAATTATGGAAATAAAATTCCGAAATTGAAAATAATATATTCCAGAAAAATAAATCCGGAAGTGGTTATTGAGTTTCGATAATAAAATTCAGAAACAAAAATTAAAATTCTATTTTGGACAAAAAAATATGGAATTGAAAATAATACATTCTGGAAAAGAGATTATTG
Organism: Phaseolus vulgaris; assembly: GCF_051622355.1. Taxonomy (NCBI): domain Eukaryota; kingdom Viridiplantae; phylum Streptophyta; class Magnoliopsida; order Fabales; family Fabaceae; genus Phaseolus; species Phaseolus vulgaris. Next base: position 3,219,395 of record NC_143504.1, read on the forward strand.
TGTTTCGGAAATGAAAATCCGGAAACAAAAATGAAAAACCCATTCTGGATAAAAAAATTCATAATATAAAATTTCGTTCCGGAAAAAAAAAATCCAGAACACATATTTTGGAAATTTTTTTTAAGGATAATTTCGTCTTTTTCGCTGGAATCGGGTGCAATGATATGGTGCAGGAAGCAATTGCCTTGATACAATTATGTGCAAGGTGGCCCCAAAGAGACTTATCAACCTTAACATATATAATATGTACAAGGTAACCTATCATTCTAAAAAATGCTTACCAACCTTAATACGACTATGCGTAAAGTAAAGATCTATAAAATTACTCAGAGTAGAAGTAGTATATTTTAAATGACACATTAATATTTTATTATTAAAATGAAAAGAACATATAAATAGAAAATTCAGTAATTCAAGTTTCATTTCAAAAGAACTACCATTTCCCGAGAACTTCCCTCTTCATTTCCTCTCCCTTCTCTCAAGATTCTAACCTCATCGCTCATCAATTTGACGATCGGAGTCCGCCATTAGATTTCTGGCAGCGAGATCTACAAGACTGTTCGATCAAAATCTCTGATAGAGTAAGTTCAATTTTACTTTTCTCTTTGATTTAAATTTTGAACTAGTTAGGCTTTTCTCTGCATAGGTTTTGCATGTGACTCTTTTAGCTCTCAGGGTTATTCTATGTTAGCTCATGGTCCTAGTGGTATAGTTATATTTCTTACCAGGACTATGTGGTGTAGGTTAGGCTACCCTTAAGCTTTTGATAGTTTGGAGCTCTTAGGGAGCATATGCTCAAGTTCAGGTAAGGGAATCTAGTTTAAATTTTCAATAGAAACCTAGGCTAAAAAACTGAATGTGGGGTGACGTGGTCGCCAGTTCTAATTTTGGTTTGCAAGAATTATTATTTATGAGTAATGTGGGATTATTTGAAATAAATTGTGAAAAATGTTGATTTTGATATAGATGATTTATGATAAAAGATTTGGCTTGAATATGAAAATTTAGTTGACTTGTATAGTTGATCTGTGCAAGTTACTTTTGAAATGAATGAGTTGTTGAAATTGTTTTTGTTTGACTTTGAATGGTGAAATTGGGCAGAATTATGCAGATTTTTCTGCATATCTTGCTTAGGCGAGATAATTCTCGCTCAAGCGAGAATAAAATGAAAAAAGGTTCTCTCGTGTCTTTTCTTGCTCAAGTGAGATTTATGATGAAATTCTGGGTGCTTTCTGCTTGATTCTCGCTCAAGCGAACAATTCTTGCTCGAGCTAGAATCTCTGTAAAAAAAAGCCTTTAAAATGTTAGTTTTTTTTATTTTTGTATGGTTTTACTTATAAATTATGTAAACTTTTATTTCATGTATATTTAATTGAAGATCTCTTTTATTAGACATTTATATGACTAGTAGATGAATTGTGGTGTATTTTGGAAATTCTAAAATTTGGTATGATTTGATTATTTGATGTTGGATTTTGTGAGGTTCAAAATATGAATTTTAATAAAGACATAGTATTTTCATAAAAAAATAAAATAAAAATACTGTGTTAAAATGGTTTAAGATGTGCATCGACTAGAGATTCTTCTAGAAGAAGATATTCTAACTCTACTCAGATCGTGAAATCATATAGATAAAGTTATTCAAGTTGTGAGAGTCGAATGAGGTTCATATGAATGGGTAAGTTGTTTGAAAGATAATAACTTGACCAATTATAGGAGTTAACCCTGTCATACTATGCGCATAGTTGTGTGGATTTCACAGTGATATAATATGACAGGTGTAAATCTTCGAGTTTAAGTCAACACACCAGTCTTCTAGAAATAGAGTCAAGTGTTTATGTGTTGTGAGTCTATGGAAGTCTGACATGCGCAAAGTGAATATTAAATTTTAATAGACACTTGATGATTTGAGAATTTGTATGAGACTTGATGATTTATGTTTATTAATTTGAAATTGAAATTATATAGACTTTTTTTTATATATAACTAGCTTACCTTGTTATTTGTTTGTGTTTGTTACTTTATCTATGATGATCGTGCATTTATACGGGAGTTAGATGATGTTACAGGTAATCGAGTTTCTCGATGAGAAGATTCATGATGAAAAAAAAATATTTTCTTTTAAATAACTGTCTTAATTTTATGTACATATTTAAAGTCCTATGAAAAATGATATATTTTAAAATATTATATAAAATAATTGTGGACATATTTGTATTATGTTTATATATTTATTTTGATATTTCAAGTAGATTATGGTTATTAAATATGGGTAAAAATTTAAGAATTTTAGACGTAAGGACAAAGTGGTCTATCAATTTTAATCTATTTGTTTAAGTTCGAGATTACCTATTTGTCTCAAAAGGACTTAACAACCTTAATTTATTAGTTTATGTGCAATTTGACCTATCAACCATAAAGTGACTTATATTTATTAACTTATGTACCTAGTGACCTATCGAACCCAAATTTACCTTTGCCTATTTATCCCAAGATAGCTTATTGACCGGTATATTATTAGCTTAAAATTTTCAATTTAACTCGTTTAATGAGTTTTTGTTTTGATACATTCACATTAATTTAGTGTTCGTCCATAAACCTATCTGATTACAAATTTAGGTGTCATTAAAGTTTAGGTCTCATTCGAGAAGCTTATGTATCATGTTCAAATAGAAATGAAGTTTAGTTTTCTTAAACACATTTGTTTTAAAACATCACTTTACTTTAAAATGTTTGTTTTCCATGTGTTCATCTTTAAAATAAATTAGTCAATCATAACGTGTTTTTTTATTGAATTGTTGTGAAACTATGAGTTAGTAGATTTGTTCAGCCACCGTCTTTTTGCTCCGTCCGATTAAATTATTTCAAAAAATCTGGGATGTTAGTACTCATTAATAATATAGACAAATATATAATTATTATATATATTTTCGTTATTTAATTGTGCTATACATTAATTTTGAGTAATAAATTTGAAGTTTCAGATCCCAAATATCATCCTAATTATTACTTAGTTTACATAATTATTTATTTTAACTAATTAGTAACCGTAAAACATATTATAATATTCATATTTTAAAAAATACATTTATAAAGAATGTTATCATTATTATCAAATATATTATTAGAGTTATAGAAATATTTAACAAGATTAATTAAACTTATACCATATTACATAAAATAAATATAAAATATAATTATTCAATTGATCAGTTTGACCAGAGTTTATATTTATTGTAATAACCTTCATTGTTACAATTGTGTAATATAATTCAAATGACTAAAATCAAAATAAAAAAATTGATGACATTTAGACGAAAATAAATAAATATGATAATGCGGTGATAATATAAAAAATAAAAAATGAAGGTTATATATATTACACAATTGTAACAATTATCTCTTATTCGGGAATAATGAATTTTTGAAATTATAATTTCTATGTATAACTTAAGCTTTTTTGGTTGATAAAAAATATCGTTGAAAATATTTATATAATTTTTTGAAATAAAAAATAATATATATTGTCACTAAAATATTTGATTTGTTATTAATAAAATTAATACGATTATTCGATATTTTTTGTTATTTTAATTTAAGAAAATTAGATTTTTGTGAAAATGTTTTAATGAGAAACGTAACTATAGATTATTTTTGGAAAATATAGTGTTTACGAATGTATGTTTCAAAAGGTGGATCAACTGTAAAAACATATTTCTTCAATATTAGATTTATAAAAATCTAAAAGTTTGTTTTAATTAAATGTTTCCTTGTAAGAGAAAAAAAAAATTAATTTCTTAACAAATTAAAATTAACTGGTACATAATGTGAACAAATATATTTTCAGAGTAAGTGTTAATTTTCCTCTTAAATTCTATCATTTCCTTTTTTTTAAGTTCATATTGGTTTGACTAAATGAGAAAAAATGATTATTAGTTATTTTCTACATTTTAGTTTTGTTTGACTATGGTGTTTTAAATCTTTAGAATTACTATACTTTTCTCCTTTCTTTGTAGCAATTGCTTGAAATGCAAGTTTTAAGTAAAAAAAAAACATTTCAAACCAATTTTTTTTTTTTTTATAAAGTTTTCGCTTTAGGCATCACTATGCAACTTGACATCTTAGCTAAGCTGACACCTCAAGTAACAACAATCATCTGCCATCACATGAAAAAAATTATTAAAAAAAAATAAAAGATAAAGAAAATACAAAAATATGGGGAGACTAGACCAAAACTCATATGTTAACACAAAACGATACATAGGTAGATTATACCTATTCATAAAGAATTCTACAGACTAGCTGAGAGTCTATTATACCAATGAAAATATTCTCTATGAATAAATCTTAAATTAGCCAACTTATTAGCACACGCATTCCCTTCACGAAAAATATGAGTTACCCTAAACCTGATTGTCCCACAAAAATTAAGACAAGTATTCAATCGATTCTGAAGCATCAACGGAACATTAGTCCTAGGAGTAAACGCAGCACAAACCAAGACAGAATCACATTCAAGCCAGACATTAATAAGTCCTATTTTTTGAGCTTCCTCCATAACAAATTTAATTTATGTAATGATCTCTATTATTCTTAAATAATTTAATCAAGTTTTAAGTTTATAATAAGTGTTTTTAATTATTTTTTATTAAATATTTAAGTACTTGTATTTTTTATATTTTCATAGTCAATTGTAAATTTTGCTGTTAATTGGGATGGAGCAAATATACTATTAGTTTGCATGGCTGTTTTGGGAGTACTGTAAGAAAATAATTAAACAAAAATTAATTTTAAAGACAAAAATAATTAATTATTATATTAGTTAAATTAAAAAATATTTATATTTAAAATAGTTTTTATTATTAATAAAACATTATAAATTAATATCTAATTAATTATCAATTTTATAATTTAAAATAATAGTTGCTAACCCATTTTTGAATAGTAGATATATTTTTCTAACATAATAATAATAATTTAGGGTCATGTAAAGTATTATTAATTATTTTGGATAAAGTGGGTTGAGTTTAATGTTGAATTTGAAACTTCTTGAAATGTACATAGATTTGATCTGGTCTTTAGGATGGATATAGAATTTAATCTTTTACCGAAATTAAATTGATAATTTATATAATTTTTATTAAAGTATTTCTATACTTTAATGTTATATTTTAATTGATATTTATGAATTGTTTTAGTTTCATCAAAATTTAATAATTCAATACACTAATTTAATTAGTTTCCTTAATGACTTCTAGGCGTGGAAGAAGAAATATTAAAGTTAAGTCAATCATTATAAAATGATTGAATTGCTACAAGAGTACTGATTCAATCCCAGGTCTGTCATATGATTTTTTTTCTATCTAATTATTCTAATTTAATTTTTTTTTCATCATACACATCATATTATATTGTACAATTTTATGTTTACTATGAATTAGAGGTTGAATTTTCACACCAATTTTAATTTATTTTATTGTTTTACAAAATTTATAAATTCACTTAAATTTTTTACAATTATTTATATTCAAATTTTATTTAATTTTTTCAACAATTTTGCATATATCAAAAGTTAAATTATTCGTATTTTTTATCGATCATTTTAATTACAAACTTTTTAAAACTTTTTCTTTAATTTCTCTTTCATTTTATTTAATTCAAACAAATCACTTTACCCCTTTTTTTTCTTCTCTCAAATCTATCATTTTCCTTTTTCATAAATTTTTCCCTCTCTCTGAATCCAAAATTATTATTGGGAATGGTCTGGTTGAAGAAATGAATCGGGTGGCCCATATAGCAAGGCCCATGATAGACCAACATGCATTTTGAAGACCATTGTCTCTTTCGATTATTGTTTCTTCTCCATTCATCGTGTGAAGTGGACTATCTGGGTTCGCTGCACACTGGAGCACGCCAAAACTCAGGTTCCAATTCCTCATATAATATTTTCATGTCTTCATTTTTGAGCACTTGTAGTATCGAGTTTAGCTTCTATGGATAATCAATATAATTTTCTCACTGTTATTTAATTACAAATTACCATAAAAATAACCTTTTAGTTCATTATCACAGCAAAAAAATCTCAAGAAATAAAAAAATTATTATCACTATTAAGTATTGGAATTTAAGTTCAGTTTAACTTTACAAAAATCAGTTTACAATTTAATAATTTACACCAATTATGTACTGTAAAATATTATTGTTGATAGTGTATATGAGATTTTTAACAGAGATTTGAAATCTATATAATTCAGAGATTTGAAATCTATAATCTATGATTTTGGAGCTACTTGAAGTTAAATTAGTTAATGGTTTAATTTTCATAGTATTTTTTTTTTATTGTAAGGAATCTTGCTAGATATAAATTCTAAAGTAGTTTTTGTGTTTGACTGCTATCAAAATGATTGGTCATTGTCATATTTTTCTGTCCGCAGACTTGATTAAAGAGGCAAAGAATGTGAGTGTATGCAGTTTGTGATTGATTGAGAAGCAGAGGCAAGGGTCTTTCATACCAACTCAAATCTTGGTGGTCACTAGTAGGAGAGAACAACATGGAAGATAACTTGTTAGCAAAAGGAAGTGAGAAGCAGAAAGTTACATGGGATGGTTTTGGTGAAGAAATGAAAAAGATCTTTTGGATAGCAGGACCTATGGCGATTGTGACTGTTTCCCAGAGTTTGTTGCAGGTTGTGTCACTCATGATGGTTGGTCACCTAGCTGATGAGCTCTATCTCTCCGGCGCCGCCTTAGCCATCTCTCTTGCCGCCGTTACTGGTTTCAGTGTTATTGTATTAAGCTAAACTCAACTATATGTTTCTCTCGTTTTGCTCTTCACAGTTATGTGCTTTCCCTAATAGTTAACATCAATCTACCTCAAGACCATAATGGTCAACACAACTATCACATTATGTAAATATCCAAATGTGTACATATTCCTAATGGTTGGCTTACTTTTATGATCTAAGTAGAACTACATTGTTACATTATTTTCGAAGTACAAGTTCAATGATGCTAAAAGGTAGTAATAAATATAAATCACTGAATCGACTGCAATGAAATCTGATGCTTTGAGTGATTAAGTTTATCTTCTTTGTGAACGATTTCTGTCATGTTAGCTTCCTCAAATTCATCTTGATTTTATTTCCTAACTAACTCAGTGCAATCTCAATTTGCAAATGCTGACAGACGGGGATGGCTAGTGGACTGGAAACTATTTGTGGACAGGCATATGGCGCTCAGCAATATAAAAAGTTTGGAGTGCAAACATACTCTGCCATATTCTCTCTCACAATCGTTTGTCTTCCCCTGACTTTCATCTGGATCAACATGGAAAAGATACTGGTTTCCATCGGCCAGGACCCTCTAATTGCACATGAAGCAGGAAAATTCTTAATTTGGCTTCTTCCTGCACTTTTTGCATATGCAATTATGGGACCGATAGTTCGATATTTTCAAATGCAAAGTCTGACTCTTCCAATGCTTGGAATTTCTTGTGTCACTCTATGTATCCACATACCTCTTTGTTGGGCTTTGGTGTTCAAGACTGCACTGAATAACATTGGGGGAGCATTGGCAATGAGCATATCATTATGGTTAAATGTGATTTTTCTTGGATTGTATATGAGATACTCTCCTGCATGTGCAAAAACGCGTGCACCCATAACTATGGAGCTGTTCCAAGGAATTTGGGAGTTCCTTCGCTTTGCGATCCCTTCTGCAGTGATGATTTGGTGATTCTTCCTTTTTCAAGTTGTATATATACATATTCATCTACGCAATTATAAAATGATTCGTTTTAATGTTTTTTCATGTAATGTTCATTTTAGCATGGAATGGTGGTCGTTTGAGCTGCTTATCTTGCTGTCTGGGCTGTTGCCAAATCCACAACTTGAAACTTCAGTTCTATCTGTTTGGTATGTTTGCTACATTCATTTCTTAGTTTCAACATGTCATGTAGACTTTTAAGGCCATCCTTGAACTGCAACTCACTATAACATTTCGTGAGTTAACGTGATTCATTGTCTTTTTTCTACAGTCTCAACACTATTTCCACTCTCTTTGCAATACCTTTGGGAATCTCTGCTGCAGCTAGGTGACATCATAAACAGTTATTTCTAACTATTTTGCATGTCACAATCTATACATCATAAACCAATTATCTTTCCTTTCTCTAATTGTGTAGCACAAGGATTTCAAATGAATTAGGAGCAGGTAATCCACATGCTGCCCGTGTTGCTATGTTGGGTGCAATCTCTTTTGCAATCATGGAGGCAACTGTAGTTAGCGGAACCCTCTTTTTCTGTCGCCGTGTTTTTGGTTATGTTTTCAGCAATGAGAAGGAAGTTGTTGATTATGTCACTGCCATGGCTCCTCTGGTTTGCATATCTGTTATACTGGACAGCGTACAAGGTGTTCTCTCAGGTAAAATCCCCTCGTCTATTGTTTAAGCAAATTTTATATAAAAGAGAACGGTTGTCTCAATTTGCTTTACATACTTTGGCTAGGGGTTGCTAGAGGTTGTGGATGGCAACATATAGGGGTTTATGTGAATCTTGGGGCATTCTACCTCTGTGGGATTCCTGTTGCTGCCTCGCTCGCATTTTTGGCTAAAATGAGAGGCAAAGGACTCTGGATTGGTGTACAAGTCGGTGCTTTTGTTCAATGTATTCTACTTTCTACCATAACAAGTTGCATAGATTGGGAACAACAGGTATATATTACTATTTCTTGTTTGGTGCTTAATATTGATGAATGCCCTTGTTGAAGGGTACTATGCCATTTTATGCGTTTGTTTTAATTGTGTGGTCTTACTAAATACTAATGCAGGCTATGAAGGCAAAGAAGAGATTATTCAATAGTGAAATATCAGCAGACAATGGACTGGTATGAGTAGCCCATCATTCAAAGGCCGATTTTCATGACCGGATTGACTCTCCATGCATGAGAAGTACGAGCTCAATCTCTTTATTGCCTTTTTGAAACTTGAAAATGAAGCTTAATCAGACTCTTATAGTTATTGTTTCAAGTTAACTTAAAATGTGTTTTTGTGGAACTCCACAGCCCCTCTAGTTCTAACATACATACATACATACATAGTAGGATTATTTAGTTGGTTTTTCTTCTATTTTTTTTCATAAAAATATTTTAGTTTGTGCTATATGTAAATTAAAGAGCTGAATAAGTTTTTGGCCTTGTAGAATTTCATATTTTAGTTTCGTTAAAAAATTTTGCCAAATTTTACATTAAAGAGTGATTTCGAAATAAGTTTATCTTTGGTCTTCACGTCCAAGGGTCCGAAGAAGCTGCAGCAAGAAAATCAGGACAAAAATGGTCTCATTCTATACGTCTCTAAGTTTGTAACTTCTGCTTACATTCTGTTGTGTTCCAAAACCTGTCTAATAGGTTCAACATTCATCATAATGACTAACATTGCAATTGTTAATATTATTACTCTCTCAATTATCTCTTAAAATTGCTTTCTGATTTTCTATTATTTCTTCTGCAGCATGAATGATTTACTCAAAGTGGAAACACTGATTTCGAAAGGTAACAGACAGAAAACACCAGTCACCCAAGATCACTTCCGAAATTGTATCTGGTTTTTAAGAACAGATTATACAAATAATAAGATTACCTTAATTAAGTAAAAAAATTTCTATTACTTACAGTATGCGAGTTAATTTTTTTTCTTATAAAAATACTTAGTTATTACTATGCAATTTGACATCTCAGCTAGACAATCCATATGTTAACAAAACGATATATAAATAAACTATACCTATTCATAAAGAATTATAACAACATAATAGATGAAAATCTATTATACCAATGAAATGATTCTCTATGAATAAGTCATAAATTAAATAACTTATCAAACATTTCCTTCACGAAAAATTTGAGTGACCCAAAACCTGATTTTTCTAAGTTAATTTTTTTTAAGCATTAGTAATATCTTTAAATTCTGTATAACTTGAAAGTCTATTTAAGTGTCCTGTTTTAAAGTTCTAGGTCTTGTTCATAACAAAATTTTTGGTTGTTTTCAAGAGATCAATATTAAAGAAATTATTTTTTTAAACAAACAATAAGCTATTATATTAAAAATGAACATACAAATAGTTTCTTAAGTTGCTACAAGAGAAAAAGTCAGAAAGATTTTTTAAGAAGATATAAGTAAGCAATAAAAAAATAATACAGAAAATAAAGTTATTTAGAAGTTTCAACCAAATAATAATAAAATAATTATTTTTCTATCGAATTGGATGTGATCACTTTTTTTTTAAATAACAATTTAATTTTGAAAAAAAAAACAATTAATTTGTAAAAATGTAACAATTAAACTAATTCAAAGAAAATTGATATACAACTATGATATTTCTATTGAAAAAACTATTTTTTTTATTACTTATAAGTTGAGGTAAAAATATGGATCAAGACTGATTATTTATAAATTTATACATTGAAGACTATTAAAATTTTAAAGTATATTCTTATTGTAAACTTTATTAGTGATATTAATAATTACACACATATTATATTTATATCATTTGTATTATTATATATAATATATAATATATAATATTGTATAAATAATCAATATGTGCTTGGATATTGTAAAAATGTTTTTACATATTAGTATCAGTATTTCCTTAATCAAAGGATTTATCCCTGTCCAATTTCTTATTACATCCTTATTCAACTGTTTCCATTATTTTATTTTATTAATGCCTTGAATAATTTTTAATATTAATTAAAGAATTGCTTTATACTTATTTTTAAGAGATTGTTCTTTTATACTATAATAAATAAGAAATTATATAGCCGTTTTTGTTGAATAGGGTGTCCCAATTCCACAGAAATATCGATTTCATTACAACTCCATGTTTTTCTCTTGAATCCTTTTGAATTAATACTGTGAATAAGATTTTGGAACACTTAAGAGTCTTATGGACTCAAAATGTGTGGTTTAAGACACCTAAGGTGTCCTAGGAAAATGGGTTGAAGTTCTATGATTTAGAGATCAATATCCAATGATGTTTATTTCCATTATTCCAAAATTCTATTTCGAAACATTAATATTGACAGATAACAGATTTATTTAATTTAATTTAATTTTTATTATAACTATAGCGTGCATTTCAATCATTATCCAGTTTATTTCTTTTAGTATTATGCATATCTAAACTATCATACTATTCTTAAAATAAAAATATATTTTCTTTCATGATAAAGAATTAAAATAAATAAATAAATATGAAGAAAAACTAACTTATTAAAAGATATTTTTATTTTGAGCCAATTAGTGGTAGCCAACCAGGACTCATCTTCGTTCCAACTGTGTGGGACAAGACGGCGAAGAAACATGACACGTGGAACTCTCATTATCCTTAATTCACCAGGGGCGCACTTTATCATTACCCGCCCCTTCCGCCGCCTCTTTCTACTCTGACCGAACCCTCCACGTGACCTAACCACAACAAAATTACGTTCAAAAACACCATGTCACTCTTTATCTCACCGTCACCCTCGCTTACCCTCCACCCCCATGCGCACTTTAGCCCCTCCATGTCCATCCTACGCCGCTTCCATCTAAACCTTCGCTCCCGCCGCCGCCTCGCCACCGTTTCCGCTGCCGTCCGTCAGGACACTACCGTCTGGACCCCGGCCCCACTCTCCGAGGTCGAGCACGCCGCCGAGTCGCTCTTCCACATCGCCATCGACGTGTCTGACGCGCCTGACCTCGCCGCGTCCCACACGCTCGCCGGGCAGTACCTCCAGCTCCGCCTACCCGACGCGTCCAAGCCCTCGTTCCTCGCCATTGCATCGCCGCCGAAGCTGGCCGCGAAGCATGGCGTGTTCGAGTTCCTCGTGAAGAGCGTGGCAGGGTCCACCGCGGAAGCGCTGTGCGCGTTGAAGAGAGGCGATGTGGTTGAACTCAGCCAAGTCATGGGAAACGGATTCAACATCGATCGGATCGAGCCGCCCGAGAAATATGGAACCGTTATCGTCTTCGCCACTGGATCTGGAATTAGGTCAGTTTGCAATTTACCGTTTTGCCATCATTTTGTGGTTATCTTTTTGAAATGTTTCCATTTGTTTTATTCCTTCTTAGAACATTGAATTTATGTGGTTACAAACTCATGCTGCATGGCAATGGAAGTTTTAGATTATTATAGTTTCCTCATGATCCTTGATATCATGCAAAATTTGATACAGACCAACACAGAAAATAAGAGAAATGAGGTAAACGTGGTATATTATGGATACTGAAAAAGGGAAAATACAGTAGGAGGCTACTGTCCAGAGCTATGCTCCTATAGAGAATTAGCATTCTCCATTCTGCAAAACTGCAATATTCTTTCTCTCCCCCCATTCTCATGCTAGGCTGTGCCTATAAGGATACACGCCTCACACACCCACAAATCCCGTAACTAACTATCACCCAACCTTTTCTTTCTCTCTCTCTCTCTGTGCCACCTCATCATGCTCTGTTAGCCTTTTCAATTCTGTTTCTCCTAGTGTACACACGCCATATTCTAGGCCTATGTAAACCTGGATCAGCTTGAACATTCTTTTGGGCCCATGAATCATTTTGGGTTCTATCAATTCCACCTTCTTGAGATACAACCTTGTCCTCAAGGTTAAATGCGGGAAATTGATTGAGAATTGTGAGTTCATCTTCCCATGTTGCTTCATCTTTTGATTTGCCTTGCCACTTGATCAAACACTGCTTCACCTCGTCGTCCTGCCGATACTCTGTTCTGCTAGCTAACACCAATTCTGGTTCTGCTGTCTCAACAATTTCACCAGACAGACTCTCAGGAAGGTCTTTCTCCACCTGGCAAGTTCCCACTGCTTTCTTCAGTAAGGACACATGAAATACTGGATGAATACGTGAGCTGTTAGGTAGTTGAAGCTTGTAAGCAACTGAACCAATGCATTCCAACACTTGGAAAGGTCCATAAAATCTAGCAGACAATTTAGGATTGATTCGATGAGCTACGGATTGTTGTCTATGTGGACGTAATTTCACAAAAACCCAATCCCCCACTTCAAATTTCTGGTCATGTCGCTTCTTATCAGCTTGAGCCTTCATCCTAACTTGTGCTCTGAGTAAGTGGCCTTTTAATTGTCGTAACGCTTCATCCCGGTCCAACAGCTCCTGCTGAACAGCCTCTACCTTAGTTTCTCCGACAGCAAATTGAAGTAAAGTTGGGGGTTTGCGTCCATAAACGATCTCAAATGGGGTGACCCCAATGGACTCATGAAAGGTAGTATTATACCAATACTCCGCCCAATGCACCCACTGGATCCATGTTCGTGGCTGGTCAGCAATAAAACACCGTAAGTACGTCTCTAAGCAACGGTTAACGACCTCTGTTTGTCCATCCGTTTCGGGATGATAAGCTGTACTCATGGTAAGGTGAGTTCCCTGCAACTTGAACAACTCCTTCCAAAAGTTGCTGACAAAGATAGGATCGCGGTCACTTACAATAGACTTCGGTGTTCCATGTAAACGAACCACTTCCTTGGTAAAGTGTTCTGCTACCACTCTAGCTGTGTACGGATGCTTGAGGGGAATAAAATGAGCATACTTGGATAGGCGGTCCACGACCACAAACACCGAGTCAATTCCCTTCACCTTTGGTAATCCATTGATAAAATCCATGGATAAGTCATCCCAAATTTTTTCTGGAATAGGTAGAGGCTGTAATAATCCACCGGGAGTGGTTGCCAAGTACTTCTGCCTCTGACAAACATCACAACTCCTGACGTATTCTTGAACAGCTCGTTTCATCCCTATCCAATAGATGTTGGCAGCCAACTTCCTGTAGGTACGGTAAAAACCCGAATGCCCTCCTTGAGGGGTGGCATGGAATTCGTGAAACAGCTTTGGGATCCACATGGACTGAGCTGAAATTACTAAGCGCCCTTCATAGTATAAAACCCCTTCTCTATATGAGAAACCAGGTTTACTTGTGGTATTTGCTTTGAGTGCTGCAATGATAGTAGCCAAAGCCTCATCTTGATGAACCTCCTCCATTAACTGCCCTCCGTCACTCCACACAGGGTAAGAAATTAAAGAATGCAACTCCCCTGTCTCGTACATTCTGGACAAAGCATCTGCCCCTCCGTTCGTGGCCCCTGGTTTATAAACAATGTCAAACTGGTACCCCAAAAGCTTGGCAGCCCAATTCTGTTGGTCCATGGTGGAAATCCGCTGATGCAATAGCTGCCGCAGACTCTTTTGATCAGTATATACAATAAATTGCCTACCTAACAAATAAGGGCGCCAGTGCTGCACAGCCAAGACAATTGCCATCAATTTCTTTTCATATGCTGACTTTGTCTGATTTCTTTCACTCAAAGCCTTGCTAAAAAAAGCCACAGGTCTGGAATTCTGCATAAGAATTGCCCCTACTCCACAGCCCGAAGCATCACTTTCAATGATGAAAGGTTGTGAAAAATCAGGTAGAGCAAGAACTGGGGCTGTTGTCATCTTTATCTTCAAAGTGTCAAATGCTAGCTGAGATCTAGGATTCCAGGTGAATCCATCTTTCTTGGTCAGCTCCGTCAGGGGACGTGCTATCCTCCCGTAGTCCTTGACAAATTTCCGGTAATATCCGGTAAGTCCCAGAAAGCCTCGCACACCTTTCACATTTTTGGGAGTTGGCCAATTGATGATACTAGCAATCTTGGCAGGATCCATAGTCACCCCTTGTTGAGAAACCACATGACCCAAATACTCTATTGAACACTGAGCAAAAGCGCACTTCTTCCTGTTGACAACCAACTTCTGGTCACGTAAGATCCTTAACACTGTGGAAAGATGCTGAAGATGGGATGGCCAATCGTGACTGTATACCAGTATATCATCGAAGAAAACCAACACAAATCTTCTAAGCATGGCTCGAAACACCTCATTCATTAGGGACTGAAACGTAGACGGAGCATTCATCAGGCCAAAAGGCATTACCAAATACTCGTAGTGCCCCTCATGTGTGCGGAACGCCGTCTTGTGGACATCTTCACCTCGCACCAACACTTGGTGATACCCGGATCTGAGGTCAAGCTTGGAAAAATACATAGCTCCGTGCAACTCATCAAGCAACTCATCAATCACGGGAATTGGAAACTTATCCGGCACGGTTGCTTTATTCAAAGCCCTATAATCCACACACATTCGCCACGATCCATCCTTCTTCTTCACCAGAATAACAGGGCTAGAAAAAGCACTCTGACTGTGGCGTACTAACCCTGCTTGCAGTAATTCTTTGGTCTGTTTTTCTATTTCATCTTTGTGATGATGGGAATAGCGATAGGATCGAACATTTACCGGACCTTGTCCTTCCAACAGGTTGATTCTGTGTTCTATTTGTCGCCTTGGTGGTAGTCCAACGGGCGTTGTAAAAATTTCTGCAAACTGCTCCAATAAATAGTCGAGCTGCTGTTTCTGAATTGGAGTCAAACTCGTCATCTCAGTGGTCTGTGCAACTCTGTTCTGGGGCACCAATTCAGAGGCAAAAAACCATTCCTCAACCCACTTACGTGTGTTTCCCACAAAGCTTTGTAAAGCTATTTGTGCAATATGTTTTGTGCTCTGTCCCTGTACCATGACCCACTCTTTGTTGTGTTGGAATCTCATGGTCTGCTTTCCCCAATCCACCACCATTTCTCCTAAGGTAGCCAGCCACGACATGCCCAAAACCACATCAATGCCTTCTAAATCAAACAGCAAGGTATCCACAAATAATTTAATTCCCTCTAATTCAATTTCCACCTGCTTACATTCTCCTCTGGCTACAACCTTATGACCATCTCCCAAGCGAATTCTCATTTCCTTAGTGAGTTCCACTTCCCATCCCATGGTTTGAACCAACCTCTTAGAAATGAAGTTGTGTGTTGCCCCACTGTCAACTAAAATCACAATGGGTACTCCCTTAATTGCACCTTCCAATTTCATTGTCTGGGGTTGAACAGTACATGTCTGCAGGCTCAATACAGTGCATTCACCATCAATTTCCAGGTTCTCTTCTTCCATCTCCGTTGAAATCAAAGCCTGCGCTTCACCTTCTTCCTCAGATTCTTCTAACACCATTATCCTCAATTGTTTATCCGGACATTGGTGAAGGGGGTGAAATTTCCCCCCACACTTATAGCATAACCCTTTCTGCCTTCTTTCCAAAAGTTCCTGGTAAGGAAGATGGCGAATTCCACGATCCTTCTGTGTTGCACGTGATTTTTCTGTCGCTGGTAGCCGCCCCTGTTTTTCATCGTTGTTTTGGATCATTACCCAGCCTTGACCCTGTTCACGGCCCACAGAAACTGGCCCATTCATAGTGGGGTGGGTCGACTTATTGTATTGACCAGACCCATACCCGAATCGGGGACCCATACCTTTCGACCCAGTGGCAACCCGATTGCGACCCTGCAACTCGTTCTCTACTGCCTTCGCCAATGTAATGAGGCGTGAACGTGGCAACGGCCCCATCGCACGCATACTCCTCACTCTCGCACGAATATCATCGCACAACCCATGGATGAAATACCCAAAATATTGTTCATCTGGTAATTTTGGGATCTGGGCTATTAAACGTTCAAATTCCAGAACGTAGGTGTCCACTGAACCATTCTGCTGGAGTGAAGACAATTGTTCAAAGACATCTCCCTCACTAGTGCTTCCATAACGCTCCAGCAACTCTTGGATGAGTTTCTCCCAAGTCAAACCAGAATCCAGATGCAGCAGAGAATTGAAGAAATGAATTGTAGATCCCTCCGTACAAAGATGGGCTAAGTTCACTCGTACCTCAGGACTGGTTTCCATGACATGAAAATAGACCTCTGCTCTAGCAATCCATCCAGCAGGGTCTTCACCAGTGAACATCGGCAGTTCGACCTTCTTCACTGATTGACGAAACTCGTCCAACAGTTCTCCGTTCAGCTTCAACCATCCTGAGCCAAACGTCGGTCCGCCGGAATCTCCTCTTTCCTCACCGTTCCGATTCTTGTTTCCGCTATTGCCTGTCTCCTTGTCTCCATCAGTCCGCTTCAATTGCAAACTCTGGCTCAGCATCGCCAATAGTTGTTCCTGGTTACTCTCAGCCTTCAATTGCATTGTGTTGAGTGTTGCACGTAGGTTAGCAACTTCATTTTCCAGAGCAGATACTTTGGCTTCCATCTTCTTCGGTGGCATTCGTCAGAATTGTCACACCTCCTAGCACTGGTTTCTTCCTCGCAGATCCGGCAGGTCGGACCAGTTTGATACAGACCAACACAGAAAATAAGAGAAATGAGGTAAACGTGGTATATTATGGATACTGAAAAAGGGAAAATACAGTAGGAGGCTACTGTCCAGAGCTATGCTCCTATAGAGAATTAGCATTCTCCATTCTGCAAAACTGCAATATTCTTTCTCTCCCCCCATTCTCATGCTAGGCTGTGCCTATAAGGATACACGCCTCACACACCCACAAATCCCGTAACTAACTATCACCCAACCTTTTCTTTCTCTCTCTCTCTGTGCCACCTCATCATGCTCTGTTAGCCTTTTCAATTCTGTTTCTCCTAGTGTACACCCGCCATATTCTAGGCCTATGTAAACCTGGATCAGCTTGAACATTCTTTTGGGCCCATGAATCATTTTGGGTTCTATCAAAATTCTTCAGTAAACGCGATTGATTCGACCCTAATGGCGGAGCATAGACTTCAAAAACCTTTATGTTACAGTTGCAGTTGTTGCTACCAGATTTTAAAATCTTGCATTGCATTTATTGACATTAATGCATTTTGTTCGGATACATTTGTCTACGAACAATTGCAGGAGAAGAAAATATGAATTAAGCTTCCTGAATGTTAAACTTATGCTCCCCAATTTTTGGAGGAGTATGATGAAAAAACCTTTAAAATAGTTATATAAATTAGGATTGTTTAAACAAAGTTCTTCACAGGGACTTTTAGGAGAATAAAATAGATGATTTTTTCCTGAAGTTAAAATTAGTTAATGCATAAACTAATTCGTAGAAGATTCCCCGAAAGATTTCTCTAATTTCATTTTTTCTTCTTATTTTTTTCTCTTAAAAAGTCTTTATGGAGAAAGTTTGTCTAAAAAGACTTTTACTATATTTTTGTGTCAAAGAAGCTCAATTTATAGTGTTGTTTTTCTTCTGGAAGTGCTTATTGGTAAGTTTAACATAACCTTAATCCTAGATTTTCCATGAATTCTCTTTGAGATTTGGTCTGAGTCTGACCGTTTACTTTGTTGTGTGCAGTCCAATTCGGTCTCTTATTGAGTCAGGGTTTGATGCGGGGAATAGGTCTGATGTAAGACTATATTATGGGGCCAGGAACCTACAGAGAATGGCTTATCAGGTTATTTCAGTTGTTTTTTATCTTAATGAAAGGAATGGTTGAACTACTTTTAATCAGAGCTGCTTTAATAGCAATCTTGTTTTATGTTATAGGATAGATTTAAAGACTGGGAATCTTCTGGTGTGAAGATTTTTCCTGTATTGTCTCAACCTGATGATGGTTGGACTGGGGAAAGTGGCTATGTTCAGGTAAAGTGCTTGAGCTCAGGATTTAAGTTTCACATTATTTCCTTCACAGGCAATGATTGTTTGCACACATGGTTGTATTCACAGGCTGCATTTTCAAAAGCAAAGCAGATATCTAACCCTCTGGCGACCGGTGCTGTACTTTGTGGGCAGAAACAGATGACCGAGGTGTGTTATTAGACCTCAGCTTTACCTGTCAATCTGCATAGTTATGAGACGTGTTTGTTGCGTGTTTATTAACTTTCCATTGTTGCAACCTTCTGTCAATTACCACTGTCTTTCCTAGTTATCTTATAGGAAGAAGAGGAGTTCTAGCAATTTTTTAAACAAAAAATTGTGATTTCCAATAATTTTTATCAATCTAAGAATAAGAAAGATTATATTAGCATGTAGAGAATGAGAGAAAGATACAATAATGGTTGATTTGAGGAAACCAACCTCCACGGAATAGCACTCAATTAGAAATAAAATTAGCATGTAGGTTATTAAACGTTTCCTCCTTAGGTAGAGCCAAACGACTAAAGTTAAATAATTATAGAAAATAAATTCAAAACAATCAGGTTACTAAAAACAAATGAATTGCATTCTACTTGTTTTCATTCTCGTTCGATGAGAATGAGAACCTATGTGGAGAATAATAGAAAGATACTAATGTTTTCATCCTCCAAGATTTATGTTTTCGTTCTCTGAAATATTCTGAAAAGACAAGGTAGTTCCGCAGGTCATGCATCCTGTTGATTATATTTTACTTGTTTTCATTCTCCTTTCCTTACCCTCTCTGATTTTTTTATTTTCTCAAACTTAGTGAAAGAACTGTGCAACTAATAGAAAATAAGGTTCATTGGAGAAGTGCTGAACTGGACTAACTCAAATTGAATTTGGTTGTTGTGCTATGCAATAGCTTCTATATAGTGAACAGACCATGGTCAGTGAGAGAGGGTGCTCCAGAGTTTGTGGGAAAGGGATATGCGACATTGTTAAAATTATTGTCTACAACACAAACAACTATTAGATCTGTTATCAGTGTTGTTGTTAAATGGCAACTATAGCGGCAGGGTTGGTGGATTTTTTTTGCCAACAATAGGCAATTTGTGAAAGGAGGCCTGCCATGGAAAACACCATGGGCCACAATGTCATGTTTATATGGTACAATTTTGGTCTTCTGTTGTATTCTGCCATCGGCCATTGATAACACTGTATGCTATCAATGCTGCTAAGAATACGTTAGCCAATGTTTTTAGAATAAGCTGTGTCTAGTACGGAGGGAGGATACAGGGGAGAGATAAGGTGAATAGAAATAGGGAAAAAAATATGAAGTGAGTGAAAATAAGTGAAAAATATAATAAATATAAAGATGTTTGGTAAGAGAAATAAAGACAATAAAAATTCATTTTCGGATGTCATTTCCCAGCACACAGTCAAGTGCCAACGTGTTTCCCCTGCATTTTTCACCATTTGAGAGTGGAAATGCTTCAAGTGTAGCCCACCACTATTTCTATCAAAACAGGTGTTAAATGAGAATTGAGAAATACTAACAACAATACCATTTTTTATGGATAAAACCTTGAATTGATCCATGATTTATGTTTTGTTTTCGTTTGTTTCAAGATATATTCATCAATTTTGGAGTGTCAAATATTTCGTTACTTGTTTTCTTTTTATCTTGGTTCCAATGCATAACACTTCAGTACATTATTGTTACAGGAGGTGACATCAATTCTTGTTGCTGATGGAGTATCTGCAGATAAGATATTGAAGAACTTTTGATAAAAATGGAATTTGGTTAGTGTTGTATCATTTTTTATTTTGAATTATACTCAATATTTGTTCATTACCTTTGCTGTGTATCAAGCATCTCAGCATGGAATGTACAATAAAGAACAATTTTGTATTAGTCTAATACCACTTTGGGGGTCCAAATATAGGACAAATATACCGGGCTTAGGAAAGTTGAGTAAAACTTCCAATGGTTGATTTGTTGCACCATTGCACTGTTTTATTAATGCCTGTATTATCACGTCGCATGTAATCGATAAATGGACATTAAAGTTGGCACTGAGCCAAAGGTCGACTAGTGATGGAGCTGTCTCTAGTTATAAGCAAGACTAGAATAGCTTCCAAACATAAAGTCTTTTTGTTGAATAACTTTTTCATAAACTCAGATTTGGATTTGCGACAGAATAAACCATTTTTACAATGGGACTTTTTTGTGTGTTTTGGTTGATACGTATACGTAAATATTGAACCGACTGTTAAACTAAATGAATGGAACGTCTGCTAGTTTGACTCCTTTAACATACAGATCAAATATCAGTTCAGTGTATTGAGGATTAAGAAAAGAAATTAGATGGCTAATATTATATTCAGACTAAACAATTTAAACTATTTATCTCTAATTAAAATGAAGTCGACATATCATTAAATAGAGACTATTTCAGATGATAAAAAGTCAGGGTTGAGCTTATGTCTCTTAATCTCTATGTAGTAACTATCGCTTAGAACATTCAAGATAAAAAATGGTACCTCCTAAACCGTTATTCCAAAGGTCATTGACGCCCCTGCAATGGTTACACACAGCAAGTATTCCCACGCCCATTGAATACTAAAAGTACTACTAGACACAAATGCTCAACTGAAACTGCATACAACGCCTACTTTGTTCATTAATAAATAAAACCAACTAAGAAAAAAAATCCCACATAAATCCTTAAAGGTATTATTTTTGTAACCATCACATGCAAGTGTCAATAACTGAATGTGGATCACATTAATGTTATCAGCCGATGATGACAAAAGACAGTTCCAACACTGTCAAATATTACATTCGACATAAACAATGAAATTGTTCATCTAACTTTAATTTGAATGTCATATAGTGTCACCTGTCAAATTGCAGTAATGAACAAACACACAACATGAAAGATAAATCAAACAATTTGGTCATCAGTATTCTCAACCATAGGTCGACTTTCATGATGATCACCATCTTCTTTCTCAGTTTCATTTTTGTCCAATCCTTCGTCATGCTTGCCATTGGATTTTGGGGAGTGCTGCTGTCGGTGATTTCTCTCATCATCCAAGTGATGCCTATGTTTGTGGTGATGGTGGTGATGGCGATGATGATGATGGCGACTGGGCTTCTTATGCATTGATCTTTTGCTTTGATCTTCAGAAGTTTCTTCTGATGACTTCGATATGCTTCTTTGACCATTACTGTTATAATCGGAATCAGACGACCTCAGCTCCACATTATGTGATCGCTTCTGATGTTTATGGTGCCTTCTGTGGCCTTTCTTACGAAGACCATCGTCACTTTTATCACTTGACAAATCAGATTCACTAGATTCTGATCGTCGATGGCGTTTGCTATGCTTTCCATGATTTCTTTTCCGAACCAGACCTTCCTCAGAGTCACTGGAATCTGATCTTGAACCTCGATCTCTCAGCCTTTTGCTTTGCTTCTTCTTTCTTCTCCTCTCCTCCTCAAAGCTACTCTCAGAGTCATCATTACTAAAATCACTAGACTCTGAGGACCATTTCTTTGTTTTCCGTTTGGATCCTTTTTCTTTCCTTTTCTCATGGTCACCAGAGTCATAGTGAGAATGCTTCCTGTGCTTCCTATGAGATCTTTTACTTGTCTTCCTACTCTCATCATCACTGTCATAATCACTGTCATTATCGAAAACTGATCTTTTTCTATGCTTTGCAACCTTTAGTTTTCTCTCTTTAGTTTCAGCAGCAGCTTCCAGCTTCTGCTCCCATTTCAAAGGGGCTTCCTTTCTCTCCATAATCTTCTTCTTCTTCTCCTCAACCATCTGGATGAATCGTTTGGTGTCCATTTATATTCCAAAACCAACTCAAAAACTGCATTTTGATCAAATGATGACCGGAAGTGCATCTCACAGAAGAGAAAAATCAAAGTTAGTTCTACAATCAAAATTTTATATTGAATATTTCAAAGGATTAGACAAACTAAAAATGCTACTTTGAACTTCGTACATATTATCCATGCAAATACTTAGCACCTGTTCTTTGTAATAAAAAAAAGAAAAAGAACTTGCCATCAAAAGCAAAGATGGTATCAAGAAATATCACATACAAAATACTCATGACCATGATGCTAAGACTTTGCCCTCATTCAGAGAATTAATCAGAAAAATATCAAACATGTGACCCTTCATCCATCTAGCTAATCAGTCATAATGTCATTTGAATTTCAAAAGGCAAGTGGGGATAGAAGGGTTTAAGGCTTATTTCTACAAAAAAGGATACATATTCTGAAGATTTCTATTACCATAACTAAAAGCAGCACTAATAACTACAGTGAAGAACTGACTTGCAGCTGAAAGCTTGCCAAAATAACACACCAGATCTGGGTAGTCAAATTGCTGGGTGTTTGTGGGTTGTGTTTGATTGTTTAGGAGAAAAGTTAAGTTTATGCTTGCCAAAATAACGTACCAGAGGTGGGTGGTCAACTGCTGGGTGCAAGTGTATAGCTAATATGATTAAAAATTATTCAAGTGGCATTTTCAGGTCGAAGGGTGGTTGGGGTTAGATTTTAGGGATTTAAATTTGGGCGTTGGCGAGGATTTCAGGGTTATAATATTTGAAACTGGAATCGGAATAGGGTAAGATCAGATGACACAAACACATAATTTCTACTTTACTCTTTAGATTTTCCAACAGTCATTTAGATTTCATATTCGCTGTTCTTCAACAATGAAGTTAAAATCAGGAAAAAAGGACAAAATATCATAAATCTAGTATGCTTTTACAAAAACATACACATGCTTATATGCATATAATTCCATATACGTGCAAACGGGTACATATTAACCATATTCAATAAATGTCATCCAAAAGTATTCATAAGAGATAACCCATCATGCATCGTCAATTAGTTCAGTACTGTTAACAAGGATAGAGAATAACAGGTGGGCGTGGGTTAGAAAAGAGAGGCTGGGTTCAAACAAAAACAGAAAAAGCAAAAAAACTGAAACCTGCCAATAACACCGAATAGCGGGTGGAAGCTTGCTAAGACAGAATAAAAGCCACACAAAAAAACTTCAACAATCACTGACTTCAAAAGTAGGTCAAGACTGGGCCCTAACTTTAAAACTGTGTGATTGTGAAATCATAAGATCAAACATACAGCTCGACTCTCAATTTTAAAACAATTTCATTCAGCCTAAAACTTCACGAGCAATAAGAACTGTTCAGAGGGATTAAAATTATCAGATGACAAAATTCTACAATTGCAATCCCAATTTTAACAACCATGTTCATCAATTCTGCCATGGCCGCTGCTTCTACAATGGAAGCCACACAAAAGGCAGTCACCAAATCCCACAACAGGAAATCCAAAACTTTTCCACACCAACCTCAAATGCTAAAACACTATAACAGAAGACGATTTATCATAAAATCCCCCTCTCTCACTCTTATGCGAGAGAAAAGAGAACTGTAAGACATGGATCCTCCTGGCTTGACAAACACTTCTATCTACTAAAGAAAAAAAAAACTTTTTTTTCTAAACCCTTGTCGTAATATTAAGACAAACATTAAAAAAACACACAATAGAAGAAGAAAGATACCATCTCATGATGAAATGTGTCATAGCAAGTTAGTAGACGTTGCGTAAATGATAAATCACACAAGAATTTCCAAAATCCCAATACACAATCAAATAATCAATATTTCAAATACAAACAAAATCCCCTGGATATTTTCTCCTTCCTTTCTTACCTTATATGTGAAAGAAGAAACCCTGCAGCAGCAGTCTACCCCGAATCGAGTACGGATAAATCTGCGTCGAATCAAATCAAATCAACAGTTGAAAACTGAAAAGAATTGAGAAACAAAAATCGCAACTAAGGAACCTAAAGAAAGGGGGAAAAAGATCGATGGAGCGGAGAGAATTGAAATTGAAAGAGAAGTGGTAGTACCTGAAGGAAGTAGAAGATGAAGAAAGTAGATATGAAGATTGGGATTTAGGGTTAGGGTTGGGGTAGGGCTTGCTGCTTCCAGAAAGGTCTAATATGAAGAGAAACAGCAATGTTTAATTCGATTTATAAAAAGTTTTCTCTCATCTTGAACCGGACCGGATTCTTTCACGCGCCCAGAGGTCGGTGACCACGCGGACGCGGTTCACGCCACAGGTAGTTCTATGATTTTATTAAAATTAAAATAACTTTAAAAAGGTATAAATAATTGGAATAAAGGCATATATTTCATGTAAAAAAAACTTTTAATATATATATTGATCCATTTCTACAGGTTTAAAAATCTTCATTTGAGGCAAAGTAAACATGATTAGTGTAATTTAATTTTTATTCAATTTAATTAACACTGTTGAAATTGAAGAACTTTTCCTTAGATATTCTAGTGTATTTTTAGATAAATGTATTTATAATAATTAAATATTTTAGTTCGCTCAATAATAATGAATTTATTATTATGTTGTTGAGAGACATGAACTGTAAAAACAACTTAAGGTAATGTTTGATAATATTTTACTCTTTGTCATTGTGTATAAAAATCTATTAAAAGGAAAAATATTTTTTTTAAAACATTAAATTTAAAATAATGAATGAATGCTCGTTAATCTAATAACAAACTTAACTACATTTTAATATTAATAGTTTTTTTTTGTTAAAACTTCTTCTTAAAATAGAATATATTTTGCATAAATAAAATTAACACTGTGTTTAATATTTTTCATTTTGTTGTTTATAATTAAATATTATTAAAATAAAAAAAATTGAATAGCGTATTATAAAATAAAAAATGTTTTTTATGACCATAAACAATAATAAATTTCTTTATTAAATGTTGATTATATTTGAGATTTGGAATATGTCTAGTTGGAAAATATATTACTTTTTTCAAACTTATATTGATATTTTGCAGATTCGATGTGACTTAGTTGAGATGAAGAAAAACATTTAGAATATTATACTATATTAGTTTGTGTTTGCATAATCAATATAATTTTTTGAAATATATGCTAACATTATTATTAATAATGTTAGTAATATAGTAATATATCAATTATTAATAATAATAATATTTTGTTTTTTTTCTATGTGGATTATAAACATGATCTTGTTTTAATTAATTAGATTCATTTAGTCTTATATTTATTATTTATTTTCTCTTCTTAAAAGAGATAGATACAAGAGAAAATAATTGGTTAATGATAGACATATTCACTACCTCTACAAGCTTTTTTTTTTCTCTATAGTAAACTAAGATATAATTAACAAAAAAAATACACTTAGTTATCTAAAAGAACTTGTTAAAAAGTATCAAGATACTCTTTATGTAAATAAAACACATTGAAATCACACATGAAAACAATTTTACAAGATATTAATTTCTATATAAAAAAAATCAACTTCAATTACTATTCTGAAAGGAAGATAAATAATGCAAGGTGCAATAAAACTTAACATTATCTTTTGTGTTCTGAACATAAAAACAAACACAAGTTATTTATTATATAAACACAAGTTATCTTTTCATATAATTATGTTTAATAGTAAAATTAAATAAATAATATTATTATTCAGACAGAACATGTAAGAAGACACATAAATTTTACGTAAAAAAAAATCAACAAACAAATTTACAAAATAAAGGAATAATTTCTGTTTTTAAATAAGGTTTTCATTTTTTGAAATTTAAAATTATTAATTATTCTTTTAAAATGGATTATTTTTTTAGTTTTTGTATTTTTTAAAAAAAAATCTATTTATTCAAAATTTATAAACACTGTTGTATCCGGAAAAATGAGAAATGAAAGAAATAAGGAGAAAAATGAAATTATTTAAATTTAGAATAAAAAAGTAAAAATAAAAAAGATAAATAAATTTATTTATAATGAATATTTTTATTTTCATAGTACTAACTTAATTATTTAGTTTATTATAATAAAAATTATTTTAATATTAATTACATAATTAATTATGATTTTAAATATTTTATTAATATTTATAGACATAATAAAATATAATGGATAAGATATTCAGTTTCCCGCAATTTTTTTAATCATTTGTGAAAAGAATGAAAGTTTTGGGTTTTTTAATATTTTTTTTTAGTAATTATACAGATCTTTTTCAAATTTTACATTTTTGTCTTCTAAATTCGACGTGAATCAGTTTAAAGACAAACTTCTCCTTGTGATTGACAAAGTCGTTAAAAAAGAAGAGAAATATATGTCAGAACTTCACCAAAAATCTTGACATGAACAAAATCCATCCTTAAAGTGGTGAAAACGGTTTGTATCTCGAACAATAATCTCCCTGCTAGTAAACTTGGACATAAGTTTCATAAAAATGTGGCAATCACCACAAATTCTGAGGTTTTTTATAATCCTAATTGGTATACAACTAGGCAAACACATCAATCCAAATGTAATAGCAAGCTTCTCACTGTGGTGCCTCAAAAGCATCTGTTTCCTACTCTCTTCCACATCGTGTAGGTCATTACTGGTATCAACTTTGTAATTTAGCTTCTTCAACTCCACCACCAAATCATCCAACTTGGCATAAATCTCATCAATTTGTGGATGATTTCTCTCACCGACAGTAAATGAATGAACTTTATTCTTAATTTCAATCCAACTTGTACCTCTCTCCTTTTTCAGATCATTCTCTCGAAGAAGCTTCCTTGCTCTTGCAACTTCGTCCCACTTTTCATTAGCTGCATATATATTTGCTAGCAAGATGTGGTTTCCTGCATTATTAGGTTCCATTTCAAACAGATGCTTGGCTGCAATCTCAGCAAGCTCAATATTGCCATAAACTCTACAAGAAGCTAAAAGTGAACCCCACATAGAAGAAGTTGCATTAAATGGCATTCTTTCTATCAATTCATAAGCCTTGTGAACCAGTCCTGCTCGACCAAAAATATCAACCATACATGAGTAGTGAAGGACACTCGGTGAAAGTTTGTGCTGCCTAACCATGAGATCAAAATATTTCTGTCCTTCTTCATGTAAACCCATATGACTGCATGCATTTAGTATTGATACATATGTTACATCATCAGGAAAGAGGCCCCTCTGCTGCATTTTTTCGAATAAGACCATAGCCTCGGGTGCATGAGCATGTCTAGCAAACCCAGAAATCATTGCATTCCACAAAACAATGCTCCAAACCTCCATCACACCTTGAAACGCAAGATATGCTTCCCTCATGCAGCCACATTTGGCATACATGTCTATAAGGGAGGAAGAAACATATATGTTTGACCCAAATCCAGACTTATGTGAAATGGCATGAAGTTGCTTCCCTTCAACCAAAGTTGCCAGACCTGCACAAGCACTAACAGCAGATGAAATCATAAAAGGGTCCTGCTCGAAACCCATAAACTGAGCATTGTGAAAAAGCAACAACGTCTCCTCATGAAACCCATTTTGCACATATCCAGCCATCATTGAACTCCATGTAACAGCATTCTTTTCAGGCATACTATCAAATATCTGACTTGCATATTTTATTGAAGAGAACTTAGCATAAACATGGAGTAAAGCAGTTCCAACAAAACAATTTGAATCTATAGCAGCCTTAATCGAAAAAGCATGCAACTGCATGCACTCAAGTATAGCATATTTGAAGGCACACTTGCATAGAACACTTGAAATGGTAAATTCATTGAACGGGGTTCCTTCTCTTTGCATTTGAATGAAAAGAGTTAGAGCTTCCTCCTGACCCTCGGCATTATGGGTAAGTGCTCCAATTATGGTATTCCATGAAACTAAGCTTTTCACTGGCATTTCATTGAATTTTTTGCGTGCACTATCAACTAAAGAACATTTAGAGTACATATTAATCAGCATATTTGATGTTAACACATCCATTTCCCAGCCAACACGAATAACCTGAGCATGACATGCTCTTCCTCCCACTGATGATCTTGTTTTTGCACATAACTGCAAAAGATAGTGCAAATTTGACACATGAACTACATTTTCAACCAATGAGGGCTCCGGTTTATCCTCATAAATAACTGATAATTTCCTAATATGGATTCCATAACAATCACAAAATCTCTCACACCTTCTCAATGTTTTCATACCATTCTTGCTAAAGAAATTGAAATTGAAATTGAAAGAAAGATCGATGGAGCGGAGAGAATTGAAATTGAAAGAGAAGTGGTAGTACCTGAAGGAAGTAGAAGATGAAGAAAGTAGATATGATGATTGGGAATTAGGGTTAGGGTTAGGGTTGGGGTAGCTGCTTCCAGAAAGGTCTAATATGAAGAGAAACAGCAATGTTCAATTCGATTTATAAAAAGTTTTCTCTCATCTTGAACCGGACCGGATTCTTTATAAAATGTATTTAAAATAATTAAATATTTTAGTTCGCTCAATAATAATGAATTTATTATTATGTTGTTGAGAGACATGAACTGTAAAAACAACTTAAGGTAATGTTTGATAATATTTTACTCTACAACTTTATTGTTGTCACTGTGTATATAAATCTATTAAAAGGAATAATATTTTTTTTAAACATAAAATTTAAAATAATTAATGAATGCTCGTTGATCAATAGCAAACTTAAACTACATTTTAATACTAGTAGTTTTTTTTGTTAAAACTTCTTACAAAATAATATTTTTTGCATAAATAAAATTAACACTGTGTTTAATATTTTTTATGTGTTGTTTATAATTAAATATTATTAAAATAAATAAAAAATTGAATAGCTTGTTATAAAATAAAATATGTTTTTTATGACCATAAGCAATAATAAATTTATTTATTAAATGTTGATTATATTTGAGATTTGGAATATGTCTACTTGGATATAAAACGTTAAAAATACTATATTTAGCATTAGATATAAATTGAATAAAAATAAAAATTTAGAGATTTTGCAATATGTTATCTAAAATTATTAAATTAAAGGTACAAATTTTAAATTTTAAATTTAAATTCACGTTGAGATTTAAAATTGTGTGAAACAAAGAAAAATTAGCATCCATGTTTATTTAGAAGTTTAACACATAAACTCTACTCTAATAATCGTAGGATAAAAGTTTCCTCCTCAATTCATGTATTTAATAAATACATTCTCATGTATCATCCAAAAACTTGAGAGATCACTTAAATAAATTTTATATATCTATATCCTTTATAAACATTGTATTTAAACCATTTCATCATATCGTATATTATTTAAATTATAAGTGTCAACACCTATTTATACAAAACATCATTTAATTTTCACAAACTATAAAATTTCAAGAATTAACCGAAAAAAAAACATTCAAAATGATAAAATGATCACCAAAAAACTGTTTTTGTTAACTTAAAACCATTGGATAATATTGGAAATTTTGCCTCAAATTAAAAAAAAATGCATTTTGCATAATTATATTTGTATTTCAATTATTTAAATTGAAAATTCAAAATGACACTTTTGTTAAATACACTTCTCAAAGAGCCGACTTAGTTCAGTGGTAGAGCGCGTGGCTTTTAACCACGTGGTCGTGGGTTTGATCCCCACAGTCGGCGTCTTATGTTTTAATGTTTTAATTGCATAATGATATCTACCATAAAAAATTTGTCCAGTTTTTGATATATACGAACATGTAATGTTACAAGGTCAAGTTTTAATTAGTTTTTCTAACCTAATTCATTAACAACATTTCATAATGGTTAAGATTTCTTAATACATGTATCTTGCACCCCAATAAATGGATAAACCAAAGACTAAATAAGTTGAGATGAACTTTTTTCTTAATTGACAAGACTAATAGTAAGCTCAAACAAGAGAAAAAAATAAATTTGAAATATTATTGTAGCAAAATGCCACTTATATATAATGCATATTATAATTGATCATATACCTTCATAACATGTACAATTAATAATATCATTAATACATGTATAAAATCATGTCATAATATAAAGTCATCACATTTCAACATGTTGTCGTGTAGGTGAACTTCTTTTACTTGAGCGACCTTTCTCCATAAGTAAGACATCAACCATATTATTGCTTAAACAGTCTCATTAATGCTAACGTGAGATTCACTTATTGGAAATATTAACAAGTTCCAAAGTCATTTTCATCGCCATTAGATGTTTGAACATCCATCCAACACTCAATCATGTAGTACACACATCATGCATTGTGAATCGTTTAAAACATGTGTGCACATCATCTTTGTTACGCTTAAGCATTTAGAATAGTGTTTGAGCCATAAACCATACATTTAAGTTCATTTATATAATGTTTGACTGATATGTTTCAGAAGAAAAAAATAATTGTTTCAATTTTTTCGATTAGAGTACGAGTCATCACTTAAGTTATCTCACACCACTTGAGTGATACATAAGAATACATCTCACACGTAAAACATTTACTCCCATTTATAGATTAAACTTCATAAATATAATATTAACTTCACTTAATTGTATTGAATTTTAGAGATATAATATTAATTCATTTTTATATAGATTAAATTTTAGAAATATAATATTTGTATTTCTGCATAATTATACTTGTATTTCAATCATTTAAATTGAAAATTTAAGATGACACTTTTGTTAAATAAACTCATTTAAAATTATAGAGCCGACTTAGCTCAGTGGTAGAGCGTGTGGCTTTTAACCACGTGGTCGTGGGTTCGAACCCCACAGTCTAAATCTTTTTTTCCTTAATTGACAAGACTAGTAATAGTGAGCTCAAACAAGAGAAGAAAACAAATTTGAAATATTATTATAGCAAAATGCCACTTATATATAATGCATGTCATAATATAAAGTCATCACCATACATTTAAGTGTATTTATATAATGTTTGACGAATATGTTTTAAAAGAAAAAATAAAATAAAAATAATCGTTTCAATCTTTTTCTCTATTAGAGTACATCTCACACGTAAAAAGAATGATCACATAGTAAAAATTAACATTAACTCCTTTTATAGATTGAACTTTATAAATATAATATTAACTCCACTCAATTGTATTGAATTTAGAAATATAATATTAACTCTTTTTTACATAGATTAAATTTTAGAAATATAATATTTTCCTAAGTGTATTTTAACCAACAAGAATCTTACAACAACAATATATTTCTCTCAACCATCCATTTAGGAGAAGATAAAGAAAATTAAAATTTAAGTAGAATTGAATATACTTATCAAAACTAAGCCTTGCGTGATTTAAATAAGACTACACTCTTTAAACTCGTCAATAATTTAGTTTGCAATTTGTTTTTTAAAGGAAAACCTCATTTTTATTATAGAGACGTTTTATTAATCTGATTATACGGTTGTTGAAACTTAAATACATACATATACGTGTGTGTGGAGGTATAGATACCAATACTCTAAATAGACACGTTACTTTTTAACCATTTTTATAAGTAATCGTTTATTGAAAATATTATTTGCATTATCACATCAGATTAAACTATTATTATTATTATTATTATTTAAAATAGAAAATATGTCTGTTTGAGAAGAAGAAGGTGACAAAGGTTGAAGTTGGAGTGCGGGTCAGAGAAAGTGAAAGAAATAAACAAGAAATTTCTTCACAACCTTAATCGTTAAGAATTTATCCCGATTTAATATCTTTGAAAAATTCTGTTTCTGAATTCTCCGCGTTTGTGAGAAATTCTAAACCCTCTAACGGGGCATGTAATTGATTGGTCACAGTGTCAGTCATATACCTCTGAGAGAGAGGAAGAGGGCAATTAACTTAACGCCGTAATCAATCCAAACTTTCTAGAATCTTCTCATGGCCGCGTCGCCCTCCTCCTCCACCGCGGCCTCCGCCAACATCGTGCTCGCGATCTTCGAGAAGAAGACCAACACCGTCGATCTGTATCGGCCACTACGCAATTACGTGGCGTTTCACTACTCCGAGCGCGAAGCGCAGAACCTCGAAGACGATCTCCAAACCCTAAAGCAACTGCGCTCCGACCTCGAACGTCACACCGATCCGTCCCTACCGGCGCGCCGCGATCTCCTCCAAACCTACTTCAAATCTCTTTGCCTTGTTGAGACGCGCTTCCCAATCTCCCCCGACCCTGGCCACGTCAACGCCCTCACCTTTGTCTGGTTCGATGCCTTCAAGCCAAAGCAGAAGGCCTCGCAGCAGAACATTCACCTCGAGAAGGCCTCCGTGCTCTTCAATATGGGCGCCGTTTACAGTCAGATTGGATGTTCCTACGATCGCAACACCGTTGACGGCCGCCGCCAGGCCTCGCATGCCTTCATTGCTGCTGCCGGTTCCTTTGCCTTCCTCCGCGACAACGCCTCCATGAAGGCGTCCGTTGGGAACTCCACCACCGTTGATTTGTCCGTTGAGTGTGCCGGGATGCTGGAGAAGCTCATGCTCGCGCAGGCGCAAGAGTGCGTCTTCGAGAACACCATTGCTAAAGGGAGCACTCCCGGTGTCTGTGCCAAGATCTCCAGACAGGTTCGTTGCTAATCAGTTTTAGGTTTTCACTTGTAGTCATTCTTTCAAGTTTGATGGTTGAAGGACTCTGGACCATCCAGTAGGATCAATAGGCCTTCCTTGGGTACAGTGGTTTCTTGAGTTCGTTTCAAGCTTTAGGACTTTTTAGCAAGTATACTTTTAAGTATGAATCGTGAATGATACTTTTTTTTCAAATGCTGATTGTTTGATTGCTCTGATCACTGATTTCTTGATATTTTGTTGTGTCACTTGTTTTGTTTTTTGGATGAGAACTGACTTGTAGTTGATATGTTATACCTGTAGGTTGGGATATATTACGAGGAAGCTTTAGCTGCGCTGAATGTTGCACCTTTGAGCCAGCATTTTGAAAAGTCCTGGATAGTTCATGTACAGTTAAAGGCGGCACTGTTCTATGCAGAAGCTTGTTATAGGTATGGATTGGAGCTGCATGATAAAGAGGAAATAGCTGAGGAGATTGCACGACTGCGGAGTGCTGTTAATGTGTTGACTGAGGCGAAGAAGAGCTCTAAGGGTGCTGCGGTGCAAATTCTTGATGCAATTGGCAAGTTAGAGGCCAATATTAACCGGAACCTTGAAAGAGCTGTCAAGGAGAATGATAGGGTTTATCTCATGAGAGTTCCTCCGCCAAGTTCATTATCGCCCCTTCCAGCATTTTCTATGGTGAAGCCCATGGCAATGAATGAGGTGCTGGATGCAAGCAAAGAGAAGATGTTTGCGAGTCTTGTTCCGGACAGCAGTGCAAAGGCCCTCTCCCGCTATACTGAAATGGTAGATGATGTTATAAGAACACAGGCTGAAAAGTTGCAGCAAGCTAGTGAGCTAACCCGAGTTAGGCTTAAGGAAATGGAACTTCCGGATTCCATTCTTGCTTTGGAAGGGAATTTTACTCTTCCAACAGGTCTCAAAGAAGATGTGGAGGCTGTGCAGATCAGTGGGGGCCCTGCTGGTTTGGAAGCAGAGTTGCAGCAACTTAAGGACCTAAGGAGGGTGAATCAAGAGTTGCTGGTCCAGACTGAGGAATTGTTGCAGAAGGAAGCAAGAGAAGATTCTCAATTTAGAAGTCAATTTGGCACAAAATGGACCAGGCCCCAGTCAAGCACCTTGACTAAAAACTTGCAGGATAGGCTCAACAGGTTTGCAGGTAACTTGAAGCAAGCTGCTGAAAGTGATGGCAGGATTGAGCGATCAGTTAGAGAACATTCAGCACTCATGTCAATCCTTGATGCCCGTCCGGTAAAGTGTTGTACTGTTTGTTATGGATTATCTGCTTCTCAGTGTCTTCGGACTACATTGTTAAGTCATTGAATATCTGTTTTTTTAATCAGATTGAATCTGCCCTTCCAAGCTTGGCAAGGCCGATTATGTCTTTTGATCAAAATGAAGATGCTATTGTGGGGTCTCTCAAGCAAAGTTTGGTATGCTGGTTTTGATCTTGTTATTGTTTTATTATGATTTCTGACTTCTTAGAAATAAAATCTATAACATTTTCTTGCATCCAAATTGATGCAGTTGTTGCATGTTGTGGTGTAGTTATCAATCTTAGTGGCCAACCCTACATTGCTATAATAGGATAGTGGATACTAGATAGCGGGTGGGAAGTTTTAGATACAAGTTAATTATCATGTATCTAACTTAGTGAGATCTTAGTGAAATTTTAAAATTTTAATCAGTACTTTATGATAAATTTCATATTATACAAGTGATCCTTTCATTTCACTCCTTTTTTAATTATAGCCTTTTTAGTGATCCTAACCTAAATCTCGTATCCACTCCCTATATATTGTGATTATAAAATTTCCAATGAACTGAGGTCTGAATGGTTTCTTTGTAGCTAAGGAGTGTTTATTATAGTTAAGAAATCCAATGGCGAATTTGAGATGTGAAAATTGAATGAGTATTGTTTAGTTAGAGTTAGCAAGGCATTTTAATGTACATTCAGATTATTATGGTAAATATTTTAATTGTTTGGCAGGATGTAATGTTAAATGCAGCTACAATATTTCATTTCCTGTGTATGATTCTTGTTGCAATTGTGTTAACTAATGCAGAGGCAACTAGAAATTCTAGGAGCTCAAAGGGCTGGTCTTGAAGATATGCTTAAAGATATGAAAAGAAAGGTATGCCTGATAAACCAGATTCACATAATTAGGTTTTTTGTTCTTCCTGTAGAAGCTAAATTTCCTGTCTTATTATCCGAAGACGGGAAATATGTGGTTTTGCCTTTTCTTGAATGCTTAACATATTGGTTTTCTCATGACATTCAATGATGTTGAAGTAGTATTACACCTGTTGTTTGCATATAATGTGTGCTTCTCCGCATTCTGAATTCAACAATAAATGTCCGTGGCCCAGTATGTTTTTGGATGTTAGAGATTGTGCATGTGCAACATCCGAACGTATATTCAATGTTAGTAAAATATATTCGTGTTATGACTATTGAATGCAAAAGGAATTTATAATAAATGAAGTGTGTTAAAAGAGAGATAGATGCAAGCAAGGGATATTGAAATAGAGTCTGACCACACAATGGAGTTTGTTTCATTTACTTGATACAAAAAATACTAATAACATAGGAGAAAATTTTCCTATTAACATGATACGAGATGTGTTAGGACTTAAGCACGGAAAGCACAGTCCAAAAGACTAACCTGCTAAGTGGGAGAATTTCTAGGCTTAAGTACCTCAAACAAAATGACTTATCTCACTCAATGAGGGGTTCCAAACAATATGCCTATTAATTAAATAATGAAACAAATTAAAAAATAAATCCTAAGAGATCATCTAGGATATTCTAAAATATTTTAAGATATACAAATGATATTGCTAAAGACCCTACTCTGTCTGTAGATATATGACCAAATTATAGTATGGAAGTGGAAAATAATTCATACCTTCGAAACCAATCTTGCGAGGTTGAATTAGACTTAAACTCAAATTATAAGATAATATCGGAGTTTATTCCAGATCCATTAAAAATAGTCACCTACTGTATAATTACTCACGCACCAAGCTTATTAGTGTTGGATGTAAGGTGGTGTATTAATAAAAACCTAAGTGCCTCATTTATCAAGGATAAAACATGAAAAAAAGTATATAGGTGAGATACAATCCTCCTTTTACAAATTGGTTTTGTAGGATTTATTAGTCTATCCTAGTGAAGATAGTATAAAATCTATCACTAAACTTACATTTTAAGATAATATCAAAATCTATCCTAGCAAAATTTGTCAGGTTTATTAGTGACTCACTATGAGGTCATTATTGAACCATCCATACGTGTTTAGTTTAGCCTTGTAAACTTCATGCTCAAATAGACCTAGTCTTTAGTGTGAAAGGTATGTGTTGGTGATCTTGTCTAGAAAAATAGAAAAATGACTAAGTTAAAGTATTTAAGTGAGAGGTAATCTTCATCTTAAAAGCTGGTTTTGTGGGATTGAGTTAGGCGTAAGCCCAAATTCTAAGATATGTCATTAGATATTTTCCAACCAAGTGTATAGTCATGTTGTGTATGCTAGATAACTGAATACTTTAATGATTCTAAGCTGATGCCTTTGAAGCTATGTTGCATTATAGATTCTAGCTCATGAAATGATGTCGTACATAGATTTTTAAAAAAAAATTAAGATGCAGGTACGTGTTGTATCAACTAAAATTGATATTTATAAATTACATAAAGAGATATAAATTTTATCCACTTGTGGCCTTTCCAACTTAAGTCCCTTCTCCTTTGCTTCCTCTTCCCATATCCTTGTTGCTGCCATCTTCTACTCTCCCCCAGCACCTTCACCCTCATCTCACATTTCAGTATTTTATATGCACGATACTGAAATAAAAAATGCACCAAGTGTAGAGGCTCTATTTTCACTTCGGGTCATGCTAATCAGTGTCATGGTTAATGAATCAATATTTATATAAAGTTTTGTTGGAAATCATGTTGGGGGCGTATTGGAAATCATAGTGAGATTGCATTAGTGGCACACTTTAATAAAATCTTTCCTCTTGATTTTTGGACACTGTTTAGCATCAACCTTTCACTTTTTATTCTTGGGACCGGATTCTTCCATAAATCATTTCTTTCTTCTTATACCAAGCGATTCAAATATGGATTTTTTTATATCTGTGGTTAATGTGAGTGAGATTCCGCTCTATTTTTGGTATCAATACTCAATCATTTGAATTCATGATTCCCCCATGTGTAGTACCAAAAAAATGCTGAACCTTAATTAAGAATGATAAACAGAATTATATTGTATTTTTCTGTTTTGAACTTGTATTTTCTTAACATATTGTGCTAGATGAATTAGTGGTTTGGATTCGTTTTCTTCACTTAGTTTCAAATGTTGTGGACGTGAAGAATTTCTAGGAATGTTTCCTCTTGTGTAGCTTACCATTCATGAATGCATTACACCCAAATATTAATTTGCATATATTTGTATAAATATCACAGGATGATATATTACCAAAGTTGATGACTTCCACCGGTTCTTACGATGATCTCTTCAAGAAGGAGCTAGCAAAATATGACCATATTTGTGATGAAATAGCTCAAAATATTGAGGCACAGGAGCAATTATTGCTGCAGATCCAGGTACTGTACACCGGGAACCCATCTAAAGAGCATTTAAGAAAAGAAACATTCCCCACAATTTTTTCATTTTTTGGGACTTTCTTTTCCCATGCAGTGGCTATTCAGGGCGACTATACTTTATATTCTTGATTACCACTATAACTAATTCCTAAGACTACTTTAGCAGCGAATACACACTTCATTTTTTATTTTTCATGCTTCTTGAGAGGGTAGACTTTGCCGGGGAAGGCAAAAGTGACAAATTTTATCTGCCATTATTATACCTATTCACTGTAGAGTATTGGTTGTTGAATACTTCTTTTCTAGGTGGATCGTGTTTGTTCTAATAGACGAAGTGATAAATTTTACTGATGTGATTCTGATAATTTGTTGCCATTGTTCACAGGCTCAAAATGATGAGTTCTCTGTTATCTTCAATCTTGAAGATTACAAAGGTAGGGCCCATTTGGTTGTTTTCTAGATTATATCTGGTTTTTGTACCTTAGCATCATGTTGACAATGTTAAGTCTGTTTTCAGACTATGTTTAATACTGCACATACAATTTCATGACTGACCAGTGAACGGAAGTTTTCTCAACTGTTATTGTTGTTCATGAAACTCAGTTTTGTCTTTTACGGTCACAGTGCTCCAATTTGAGTGCACCTTTTCCTGCATCATATCATGTTCTGATGGTTTCTTATTTTATTTCAGCTTCACGTGAGAAAGCCTACAAGCAGATTGAAGCCTCCATAGCGAAATTTCGAGAGATAAAAGAAAACATCAATGAAGGGTTAAAATTCTATGTAACCCTGCAGGTAAGAACTTTTCAACTATATATGGTTTTAATTCTATTCTATAAGAATTTACTGAATCTTTAATTTTGCAATTGGATAGGAAATTTCATAATTTTTAAGACATTTAAATATGTTGCATTTGATAGATTTTATTTCAAATTATTTCATTTTTCAAATATTTTGTTTGGATAAGATAATTTAAATGTATTGAATTTTAATTTTCTTGTTTGGATAAAATATTTCAATTATCACCTAATGTAAAAAACCATTTAAATATTAAACAATTGTTAATAATTTAAGAAATCAGTATTGTTGATATTTTTTAGTCAATCTTGATTAGTGTTATTTTTAGGTCAAGATTCTGAGACTTTTTTGACCGACATTTTAAGATTTTTTTAACTTACAACGATAAGCTTTTTCTAGATTGATGTTGATCACAATTATTTAGGCTGTGACATTAATCGAGATTACTTATACGATGTTGTTGGTTGGGATTTTTTTTTTCTCCTTTTCAGTTGATGTCGGCTGATAAATTCCTTTAACTTACTGATATTGGCAAAAGAAAATTTAGTGAATGATGACCAAAAGTTTTCTCAAGTAACATTAGAAAAAAAATCCTAAAATAATAACATTGGTCTCATCAATAAAAGGAAATCAATACAAACAATGATAACAACATTATCACAACAAATGTCAACTGAAATAGCTAATGATTAAAGGGGACGTCATAATTTGGTACACATTTTTTAAGACATGTTTGCCCCTTAAGTGTTTTTTTTATATTAATTAATTTATTCATTAACTCTGTAACTTCCACAAATCACTAAGACATCTTTCTATTGGTTTTTTTGCCCCCTTATTCCTTTTGAATGTACAACTTCTACAAAACCATTGCCACTATTTATTATTATTTTTACCTTTAATTTCCCAGTTGTCTTTATATTTATCTAATATACATGTAGGCATGCAGCCTTTCTCCGCTAATGCAAATTTAAATTCTCCTAAAATTTGCTCAATAACATGGTTAGATGATACTTGTTTAAATTGAATATCATCATGCAATAATACGCAATTTCTTTGTTTGATAGGATGCAATCACAAACGTAAAGCAGCAGAGCAACGACTTTGTAATGACAAGGAACATTCAGTGCAGGGAAATGATTGATGATGTTCAGAGACAAGTGGCTGGTCTAAGTTTCCAGGACAAAAACACAGGTACTTTTAACAGCAACTACCCATCAGTGGGAAGCCAAAATCAAAGAGCCAGTACACAAACAGATCCTCGTCCACAAGCACCTTATTATCAGCCAGTTGAGCAGCCACCAGTTGCTCCCTATGGTCATCATGCACCTCCCCAATATGGTGGTCCTGCACATCATCAGCCTCCACCTCCATACCACATTCCACCATCATCAACTGCTCCATACCCACCCGCTCAGGTTCACCAGCAGCCACCGGGAAACCATGAGTATGGCCAGCCAGCATATCCAGGATGGCGTGGTCCTTACTATAATGCGCCAGCACAGCAACCTGGTTCTGTGCCGCGGCCTCCTTATACCATTCCATCTCCATATCCTCCGCCTCACCAAAGTGGTTACTATAAGCAGCAATAGTGTTTATCCGTACATCTTGTAGGATAAAGATAATATTCTTTTTCTGATGTTATCTACTAAATAAATGAGAGTCAGTCTTTTGTCTTGAAGCCTTTGCATAGCGTGAATATTGTGTTGTGTTTTTTATGGCGTGTGTTGTTTTGCATCATCATTGGATTGTGCATAATTAAGCAGATACAACCATGTGTATAGTTTGTTTGACTTGTACTTAGGGAGATTCTCCCACCTATTTAGTTCAATCTGAAGAGAAAATATAAAGCATTACTTCAATTATGACTTGTTCATTGTTCTTGTGACCTGTTGTATGTTCATTGCTTCTTTGAATTCAGATTCCGTTGTATGTTCATTGCTTTGAATTCAGATTCCGATACTTTGACGAACAAAATTTTCTTGATTTCGAGTTAATATTGATGGATAAGTTTTAGAAATTAGATTCAGTGTGTTCTGAAGATGAATTCAGATTAGATATAGTTATTGTAATCTAGTTTTGAGGACATATTCTTTAAATATTTGTGAATTAATGATATGGTGTTTGACTAAATAGATACCCTTTAATACAATATACTATTGTTATTATGTTTGGGTAATTTTTTTTATAAAGACTCTTAGGGAAAAATATTAAAAAATGAAAATGAATTACACAAATAAAAATAATTTATGTATAAAACTGATTACAAAAATTATTTTATATAATTAAGTTTTTTAATTTTTAACTTGTATATATTAATTTTAACTTATAATATATATAATATATATATATATATATATATTTATTGATGTTTAAAATAAGTTTCAATATTTTTCATAACCTTTATGATTTAATTATATATAATAATAAAATTGGTTTATTATATAGCAAAATTGAGTTGATTTAATGTTACTTATCTATGCATGGAATGATGATTAGATGATATGAGGTTAAAAAGGGGGACTATTTTTTTTAATTAAATATAAATAATGAAATGAGGAGGTGGATGTTGGACTTCAGTGGTTAATTAGTTCTCAAATGTTGATGTATATGTAGGACTTTGCAATTGGATAAATCTTCTTGGCAGGAATTGTTTAGGGCAATAAGGTCGTCCATAGAAGTTTTGAGAGTAAGGTAAAGCTTTTACAGCAATTTAATGTAGTAAATTACTAATCTTTTATACTATTTTTATAACTTTTATGATGTAAAATCACTTATTCAAGTTTTATAATTATAATAAGAGATTACAAAGAATTTTATAATTATAAAGAAAGAAAATAACCAGCCAACACTAGGAGTCTCAACACTGAGGTCAACTCCATTTTTATATGGTAAATTTGGCATCACCCAATCCCTACTTTCTTTAGATCTCGTATATTCTTATAAGTGTATATCACCAAATTAATTATTCAGAACTATTTTATCAATAATTCCACCACCATCATCATCATCATCTTGTTCGCCTGGTATAACATACTCAAATTCCTATATATTCAAAATTGAATTTTTACATGGTCTTATACACCTTCCTACTGTATTTATTCTTTTATTTCACCGATTCTTGCTTAGCTTGAGCTTCCTTAATCAAGGCCATTGCTTATGATGAAAGAGTAATGGGAAAGAATGTTTTACATTATTCACAACCACTACAAATAAATTAAACCCTTTTGCTAAAGAATGTGAAACCATTACTCTTTCAGTGGACCGTTTGACATTAGCAAGAAGGTGCCCTGCATTAAAAGTATGCTAATGATCGCACGCAAGATTGTTTGGATATGAAGTTGACAAGTTTCTAAGCATTTCATTATTATCCCCTTCATTTTTCTTGCCAAGATAAAGAAGTGTGAAAAAGATGATGCATTTGCAAGATTGAGTTTGATACAACAAACAAGATTTTTACATGAACATGCTGTTGAAAGTATCGGAAACATAACAGAAGAATCTTCAAACTATCATATTCAACAGATGTAAAAGCTTGATGGACAAAATAGAAAGCCAAACGTAAAACTTTCCTCTCAGGTTTCTTCTTTTCCTATTATCTGATTGTGACCCATGACTTCGGCCAGAATTCACATGTATAAATGTACCAACTAATCTATTTACTCAATGAATATAGCATCCAACACCAACAGCCAGAAGACAAGTAGAACTCAACTAATTTCATAGTGGCCTTTTCAGGGTTTATGTTGAGCATATATTGACGTACGAACAGCTTGTTGAGGAGTCAAAGCTTTTCCATTTACAAGCACTTGTTCATAGAAATCCAGGCGTATAGACTTGAACTGGTAATGCTGTTGTAAAATATACATAAAAATGAGGTAAATCCTTAATCAGACTGCATTGTTCTATTACAAAGACATTGAGGAATTACCAAATCATGGCATTAAATCAAGAATATCTTTGAAGAAACCGTACCTTGGCATTCCACGACAAATCAACATCACGAAAATAAGGATCAAGCATTGTTAGCTGATCTCCTTCTTTAATCTGGGTGATAAGGGCTCAATTAACTCTAAAATAACTAATCAATTAATGAAGCATAGCACAACTAGGCCAAAATATTATTCAGTAAATAAAGTACTCACTTAAATAGAGAGGAGAGAACAAATAAAACAATAATCAATATAATTGGATGAGATCTATATCAGCACTAGTAAAGCTGCAGACTTCATTGTATATGATCATTTGGTCATTTCTTTTATCCCTTTTAATGTAAATGGTTATCAACAGTCTCAGCACAAGACGATTTCATGGACACACCTTAATGGAACGAAAGTCCATACGCTTAAAGCACAAAAATGAAATCTTACTAGACATGAGAAAGAAGTAACCATGCAACTGGTTTAACACCCTTGAAATTTATGCCAGAAAAATGAATTTCTACTTTAGAAAAAGACAATACGAGAAATTGGAATAAAACTTCAGCAGCAGTTCTTACCACATCAGTACGCACACCATAAATCGAGAGAACAAAGCAGGATTGGTTTGAATCACAAAGCAAATAGTATCTGCACAATGACAAGAAGATATCGGGTTCCAATCAACAATTCTCAAGAGAATAAATATTAATAATCATATATTATTAGGGAAAATACATTTAAACAGACAACTTCCAGAAGAATAAGGAAAGGATTTATTTGGGTAAAACTAAAATTTTGGTCCCATATTTTCAATTTAGACCCTATAAAATCAATTCTTAAACTTACAAATGTCTTCAAAATAATGCCCGCCATGATAACACTGTCCATGGTTAACTATATACTTTTCTGTTAATTAGGTGCTTTTCTACTTTTCAATCTTTTCGTGTACCTTAGGTGCTCTCTTAAGAGGTACTCAATTCCTTGGGAGTATGTGCTACTCGAAAATGTCCAATAGTGACTAAACTCAGTGTCATAACAAAAAAAGAAGACAATTGGGATTGTTTTGAAAAGGCCGCTAAATGCAAGAGTATTTTTGTTTCAAGTATTACAAAATTATTAGCAGGAATGTGAGTATGGGAATGTAACATTCTTAAGTTTGGTGCAAACTATAAGAAATTATTCTCAAGCAGACTCATTTCCAGGAATCTATATTACACATTTTCCATTTTAGTATTCCAATGTAAAAGGTGGGAATCTTATATTTCCGTGTGACTCAAATAATCAACCCGTTTGCCAAGTAGGATCTTGCAAAATCTTCTCTCTTCACCCCCAATTATATCATAATGATCTGTATATCATAAAATGATCTGTAAACCTTATTATGACCATCCCTCTTGGTTGTCTGCGAAGTATAACTTCCAACCTTCGTCTTATTTTACCTTTTCTAATATTTTTACTTTTAACAAAATCAATTTAAAAAACATTATAATGAATGACAAATATTTACCAAACATCTTTGATATTCCCAGTCATATTAACCTCAGGAATGTCATTCCTGGGAATATAATGGAACATTTCAAAGAATCTGTTTATGGAAAAGATAATATATAGTTAAAGATACATTTCAGAGTAGAGGACTTACAGGGGAGCAACACCTTCAGTCTTAATAGAGAACAAAACTTTCCCCTCTACTGCAAGAGCTCTATTTGGACCCTCTGATAGAAGGTCTATGGTAACTCTTCTGTATGGCGATTTCACTTGCACCAAAAAGTAGACATGAACGAAGTCAGTAATCAGTATAGTAAAGAAAACTAAAGGTTTATTATAAGCACAGGCTCCGTAAAATTCAAGATGGACCATAAACTGAAACCGAGCTCACAGAAAAGTGCTTACAATCAACAGCAACCAATGATGAAGCCAAAGATGTCATTCGCTTAGCTCTTACATGTCCCTGTGCATAATAAAACTATTTATAAACCAACAGCTTCTAAGATGTTGACTACAACCTGTTAAAAAAATTGCTGGTACGTGGGGA
Source organism: Phaseolus vulgaris (assembly GCF_051622355.1). Lineage (NCBI taxonomy): Eukaryota > Viridiplantae > Streptophyta > Magnoliopsida > Fabales > Fabaceae > Phaseolus > Phaseolus vulgaris. Next base: position 3,263,750 of record NC_143504.1, read on the forward strand.
GAGGGAGGGTAGAATGGACTTTAATGTTTCTTGAAGTTACCAGCTTCTATCATGAAAAGAATCCTCCATGCATGAATATCAAGCCACAGAAAAAACCTATGAATAATGCTTCAATAAATTACTAGCTTAAATTACTTCTACATAGCCAAAGGAAAATTTTCATTTCATTACCTTCAAAAGATTGTCCACCTTGTCAAGTAAACTGACTATCTTCTGAACCTCCTCTGCAGCATTAAGACCTGGATCCTTTAAAGCAGCAGCCTCAAATCCACTAAGGGCCCTCTGGTAGTTCTCAAGATATTTGTTAACCTGTAAGAAATTATTTAGACAAACAGAAAAAACACTACACAATACACTATTTATGCCCAGTAAAATCTAGCAGCCACTTTAGCCTATTATAATTCTGAGGTCTAAATATTATTTTTTGTATTAAGGTGGAACTGATAAGACAAATACATGAGAAAAGTAAGCTGGCTTATTCAAAGTCAAACTCTTCTCTAATGAATACTTGAACACAATGAAAAAGGATCAAAGATTCAACGTACTGTGGCACTATTAAAATATAAATCTGGATTGGACTTCATTCTTTCATCTTTCTCCTGGTACATAACCAAACATTAGGTCTTCCATTCCAATTTGTAAATGACAATCCTATTCAACAATAAATATTACATACAATAATAATCTCCAAGTAGAAATGAGTATAACAAAAGTGACCAAAAATATTTCTACTGTATGCACATTATAAATTTCTATCATGTGCACATTATAAATCCTCCCTCTTCATACTCACAGCATTTTGATATGCTTTTAAAGAATGTAAAAGTTTGGTATGATCCCAAGCTCCAGTGACAAAAAAACTTGTAAGGCAAGCATTTCCAAGATTATCTGCCAAGGAGAATCGATGATATTAAAAGACCAGAGATTGCATCTTATTTCAGAACAAACAAGACTTGGACCAAAAAAGAGAGATACTGAAAATTTAAAGTTGTACCATGTATTCTATTCAGTTATAAACACTTTTTAAGGACACCATTGATAGTATCTTAGGACAGACAGGACAAAAGAAAATTGGTTTCTTATACTTGAGTTGAGATCAGAGAAAATGATATGCAAGAACTGTGTTCTCTGATTGATTCATGCTGTAAAAGGGATGCACAAGTATACAAATACAAGATAAGCTATAAGATAAGGAAAATATTAATGTATTATCCTAAAAATTCGCTATTATGGTAAATAATAGAGGTGATAAAACAGGTCAGTTTGGTCCGCCTTACCCCCTGCATGCTAAGAACGGATCAGGACGAACTGCCCTGGCAGCTAATGGTGGCTAAAAATATGATCCACCTTTCTAAGGGACAACTTCGTCAGCCAAAAATTTAGTTAAAGGACCTAAAATATATTAATAACTTAGCCTAAATTTGATTTTAATATACATTTTTCTATTAGTACTAGAAGAATTGAGTTCATAAAATATAAACTAAATATATATATATATATATATATATATATATATATATATATATATATATATAATGGGAACCTAAGCCTAGACACTTAATAACATCTACATTTAAAAAAATATAAATAAATAGCCGGTTTGTGGACCAACCTGCTTCAGCCCACGGCGGTGTGGGTTAAACTACCTAGCCTATCGGATTCAACCCATTTTGCAATCTATAATAAATGCAAATTATATTTTAAAAATCTGCAATATAACAAAATCTGAGCCATATCTCAACACTTATATTCAATTTCAATTATCTCTGTTCATTTAAGGAAACAGTGTTGGAGAGAAAACATGTATATCTAATTTGTACACTGCTCCTTGTTTATGGTATAATTAATTTTTATAAATGAAAAACGAAGGGGTTATTCAGTAAATAACTTACAGCTTAATCACTAGCAACTTTACAGCAATCACCAATTCATAATAATTAGAGTTGATTGTATATTTACAGGTGAATCTACCAGGGAATAGACCAAATACTTTTCAGTAATCAGTGTTTTTCTCTTTTTTAAATATGTCATGGTAATAGCTTATTTGAGAACTTACACCAAGAGCTCCCATCCTTGACATCTAAAGTGATTGCTTCCTTGGCATGTTGAATGCTTTCCTCAACCAGTTCTGCTTGATTCTCCACACCTAAGTTCATAGAAAGCACAACAATAAATCTCAGTGTTAGACAGTTTTCTAACAAGAAATCTAGAAGAACCATACCACAAAAGCTACTTATTTATAGTTGGAAGCCCAAAGCCATATAAGGCACACAATAGAATCACATGTTTCAATGTGGGACAGAATTCCTATAAACCTTGCAATTGATCCTAAACATCCCACCACATTTTGTAGCCTCAGGGCCCATGCAGGATGTTTGTGCACTAGCCCTGGATTGTAATGTGTTAGTGTCACCTCCCACGTTGCTCATTTGCAGCTGAGAGGCAAGGTGGAGTTTAAGTTTTGATACCAATTAATAAAAATCAATGGAGAACCACACAATAAAACCCAACTGTAGTAGCTGGAGAATCCAAGGCCCTTCAAACCACACGAAGTAGTCTCATACTTCAAATGCAAGAGATCCAATTGGATCCTAACATTTCCCATTCTTGTTTTTCTCCTTAAAAATGCAAAAAGGCCCTTATTATATTCATGTGGCAAGAAATAAAAGAAATTACAAGGTTACATACATGAATATATAACTATTATACATAGTTCATTTACAAATTACAATCCCCTTTCTCTCTGGACATTCCCCTCTTTCCTTCATTCGTATCTGCCCCACTTTTCCTCTACCATTCCATTGTCATCCCTAACTTTCCAAGTATTTGCATCCAATCATGTATAACAAAATTTTAGAGCTTCATAATACGCAATAGTTTTGTTTCTGACTTGTGTTTTTGTTCAAATACTTAACATAGAGCAACTCCAATGTAGTTGCTTTTGTTCTTAAATTTAAGCAACTTGAGAATACCATTGGAGCAAATGAATTCTTATAGAAGTTGCTTATAAGCGAAACTTATAACCACTGTTGATTAACCATAAAAAAAAATCCCAAGTTAAATTGGGGTTCTTGTACGAGTAGATAACTAAAATGACAACCACTAAAAATAAGTTGAGAAGTCAAGTTCGGTTCTACCACTGGTGTAAATTTAGTGAGCATTCTTAAATCCCATGTAGGGACAAGGTACCTACTAAAATAGAAAAAATCCAAAATTGAGTTCTTGCATTGAAGATACTCTTAAGTAATTAAATGCTTAAGTATCAATGCAACCCAGAACCTCAGGTGTCATTATCATGTTAATATAACCACATTTGTGACCACTAAATAAAATATTTTCTTACATTTAGAACCAATCATAACATCTTGCTCCTCAGGGAGGAAATAGTCCACAGTTTCCCCAATTCTAACATCATGAAGGGTTTTAAGCCTATTTTTCAGGAAAATCAGAGATATTTGCATGTATCTATCATTAAAAATTAATAAATCTTGAAAATCATGACAGACTAAGCACCACCACAACCACAATAGCCTTACACCATTAAGTGATATAAGTTATACAGATCACATGATGCTTTGGACTTCGTAAAAGTAGAAAACCATGCCAATCAGTATAATTAATTACGACTAAAATCAACACAAAGGAAGAATGTGGAAACATAAGGCTCTTTCATTTTATATACACAAGTGTTAAAAATCAAATTACCATGACTAAACCAATAAGGAGTTAGTAAAAATGAAAAATGATCTTCAAAAAAATAAAAATGTAAACGGATCCCTTACCTTGAGACATTTTTCTTTTAAGCATCGATAGTTGACAAAGAATCTTTTTGTTAGGACCCTGCAGAGACAACAAATAATTATTGTCACTCATCATATCTCATCATATCACTCATCATTCCTGTTTAAAATATATTTTTATAAATTTTATACAACTTCTACCCCTGCAAATGAATACATGCTTGCTATACCCACAAAAATTTTCAGGACATTGATCATAAATGAAATAAGCAGACTATTATTTGCACACTGCTGACAGGAATAGAGTGGAGTTAAAATATATTCCTTGAAATAGATCAATATTCAGATTCAACAATATTTCATTTGCCCTTATTTGGAAATGGAAAAAGAAGAATTTACCTCACTATTTAGTTCCAACATTTAACAAAGTAGAAGGGAATATTGAATTTCACTATTTTTGTTTCTTATAAACAAAAAAATTATTTCAAATTAGCAAAAAGAATACATAGGAGGAATTGGTAAAATATAACATCCTGGTGAACAAGGAGACAAAAACAAAACAGAAGAAATAAACAAAAGCTTGTTCGTAATAGTATAACAATGCTATCTGCATGTCTGTTAGTAGAAAGACAGCTCTGAGGAGAAGCCGAAAAACAATCCTACGTACAACAAATTTAAATGGCAAAGTTTTAAGTTTGAAAATCCAACTAAACTAAGTTCATCTAAGAATTCCAATCTTATGTAAAAATAATGATTTGAAGTAAATTTAATAAATTATATTGAACAAGTTCCTAACCCATCACTTATTATTAGGGTGTATGAAATGATCTCTAGCTGATTGCATCAATCATGGAAGTCACAAAAATATACTCTAGATACCTTGTCTAATGCAAGACTGAGGCAGTTCTTTGCAGCAGTTAAATCTCCTTTTTTCCAAATGCAATTTCCTAAACATAGCCAAGCATCTGCAAGAGATGGATTTAACTTAACCTGGTCCATGTAAGAGTCGATTACAATCATTTAAACATCAAGAAAAAGATACAAAATCAAAGAACCTAAAATTCAATCTTGCTTACAGCTTTTGATAGATGATCCTCAGCTTCTTTCCTATACTCAGGAAATACATCCAACATCTTCCCTCTAAGATATTCAAATGTTGCACGTTGTGTAGGTGATTTTCTTTGTTCTGGCACATGCAACAAATTTTATTAACAAACTTTTTCAGAAATAAGCAGAAGCATTGTTAAAAGCAAAACAGTGGAAGATGTCATCCTATCTTCTAAGTAACTGAGTCAGAGGCAGAAAAATAAATTGAAAAATAATATGAAAACAATTATGCAATCTTCAATATGAACAACATAACAGTTTCTCTGAAAGCATATTTTTTCATATACTATAAAGCATCACAGCATTACCAACACTTAATATGCGAGGAACAAAAAAGACCTACACATGTTTTTTTATTTATTTGGAGAAAAACGTATGACAGAGTACGTAGAGAGATTCTATGGACAGTATAACAAAAGAAAGACATCAAGTCAAGATTGCTCACATTTAAGCCAATCAAAGATATGCATGATGGAGTCACAACTATAGAGTAAAAGGTGAACATACAGAAGATTTTCTACAACCATAGTGTGCACCAACAACCTACTTTGAGCCCTTATCTTTTCATCTTGGCTTGGGGCATGCACAGTACATATTCAAGAGTTAGTTACACGGTGCATGCTTTTTGAAGTCTACCATGATAAAGTCTTAGTGGGAGAGTTGGGACAGGAAACAAATGGAAAGTTAGAATATGCCAATTGGAGACAAGCCTTGGCTGGAAAGACATGGATTTGCCTAAGTACAAGTATGACAAATTATAAGGAATTTATCAAGAGACACAACACAATAACTCTAGTTTGGAGGTAAATGTTGAAAACAGAGTAAGCTTAAAGGAAAAATTTACCTCATGGCTATAAGACCTGCAATGCTATATGGGATTGAATGTTGGGTGTTAAAGAGCCAACAAAAAAGTAAGATTGCATTGCAAAAATGAGGATGTGACAATGGATGAGTGGATACACAAGATAAGGTAGCATTAGGAAGTGGTGGGTAGCCCCTGTTGCAAAAAAATTGGTAGAGTGATATACCTTATATGGTTTGGGCATGTGAGGAGAAGGCCCATAAAAGAACCAGTATGGAGGGCTAACTAGATAGAAAATTATTGGTCAAAATCATTAAGAGGGATTCAGAAGTAAATAATTTATCTAAGCAATAATATAAGACAGAAATTTATGCCATCATATGATCCTCGTAGCAAACCAACTTAAAGGGAAATGACTTAAATAGTTGTTGTAAAGCATCAGAATATAGATATTTAGAAACACCTCCAAGCCTCAACTAGTTGAAGTTATGTTAGATACAGTTGAGTACTTGGGGCTTTCTTCACCTTAGACTACGCCATCCCCATGATGATATCCTTTCTTTACGCAGTATCCTTTCATATACAATAAAAGTTCACATATTTCGGGTAGTTTAATGATCACTAGGGCTAATTGCATTACCAGACCTTCTAAAAATGAAAAAGAGAGAGTCAATTTTAATACACGTCCTTTACATTAAAAACTAAAAGAAAACTGTTCTTCATTTTCAACCTCCTTGTGTAATGTTGCCCTTCTATTACACGGTACCAGCAGTTTGTACACAGACTTATTTTCTAAAAATGCTTGGTTTAACACAATGAACAGATAATATATGCATCTGATTACCCATAGGAAAAAAAAACAGTGTTAAGCAATTGTCCACTAAGTAGACTGTGTCAACTAAATGCTTCTATTGACCATGTCTACCTAAAAGACTGGTTGCAATCATCGCCAAACCGAGAGGGAAAGGAAGACTAATTTCACTGCACACATTAGCAAAGCGAAATAGAATACATGAAAAACCTGAATTTCAAATCTTCAACCAAAACCCCAGAAAAGAAAAACAGAACAAAACAAAGCTCCCGCGTTATAACGGTTGAGTATGTAGTATAAACCAAAAGGGTTGTTCAACGAGCATGGGAGAAGGATACCCTTTACTGAAAAGCGGTAAAAGGCAGCGTTTTTATGTGGGGATTGGAGAGAAACTGACCTGGGGGAATGGAATCGAGGAGATTAAGAGCGAGATCGGATTCGTGTTGCAACTTTGAGATTCTGTCATCGGAGTTGGGTGGAAAATAAGTATCTCGAAGATGGTAAAGATCTTCTGCTGCTCTTGCAGCTCTAGATAACGGTTCTTCTTCCTTGGGATTGCTCATCTCATTCACACACTCAGTCACTCACTCATTGAAGAAGAATAAGAAGAAGAAAGAAGAAGGTGACAAAGATTCCTGCAATTGCAAAATGCACCTCTCACTACTATACTATTGTTATAGTAACTATTACTGATTCATATCCCAAAAACTAACACAACAAATTCAGTTATCTGACATAAATTTAACCAAAAACGTAACTTGTCCACACTAAATATATCATTGATTTCCCCTTCTTTGCCCTAATACCCCTTTCACAATTTAATTTAATCATTTGAGTGACCGTTACATTTTGATTTTAATTAAATCCAGCGCACATGGCCACTTATTTTAAACAGAATATAATACAAATAATGGCATGCATGTGAATGAATTTCTGTAAAAGGATTTTAAGTGTAAGTTTAAGTTTGAATACTAAATTAATTTAAACTATAAAACGCAAGTGTTTTCATATTTTTATCTTTAGAACATTTTTTATAATATGTTTTTAGTGTTGATTTGTAATATTCATTTATTTAAAAATAAATAATATTAACATTGATACTATTAGGATGGTAAAGTCAATATGGTGGGTTAGATTGATATTTTTAACCTGATTGTTTTAATTTGTCAACCTATTCTTTTAATTAAAAATATCAATATAATTTAAAATATTAACTTTTTATTGTATTATATTATTAGAAAGATATAAGTTATATATTTTAACTTAAATCATTAACACGGTGTAAATTCAGTTTTAAATATTAATTATGATAGAATAATTTACTCTATAAAGATAATAATCTTTTTAATTTATCAACATTAATTAAACTCTTGTAAAATATTTATAAGTAAAAAATAAAATTTAAAAATTTGTGGAATGACTTTTTTTAAGGACTAACTCATCTTATTTTGTCTTATTTCTTTAGTTAATGACAAGTCACTCTCATCCATTTTACTATTCTTAAACAAGTATTTGATATAATATACCAATGATTTACATAATTTTATTATAAAGTTTCTAAAAATGGAACAAAACCAAGTTATATTGACAAAGTAAATTAAAAATCTTAACCCAACAATTAATTATCAATTTTAACAAAAACTCTTTAATGACCAATTAACATGTTTTATAAAAATTGTATTTGTGTTTTTATTACATGTATCTTCTTGATATTATCTTAAAAGTACAACATCAAAATCTATAATTGTTATCAATCCAACTCAAGTTATTCAAATTATTTTGGAAATTACAAGTTTTTTATTCTCATTATTCCTAATAATCATAAAAAAACAATTTTTAAAATAACAATCAAGAGAATCTATTTATAGAATCTAATTCATTTTTCACGGCAATAGAAAGATTGTTTTCTAATCAATGTTTTAAACCTAAAATCAAGTTATGGTTTTCCAAACCTAACATAATAAGAGTATAAATGGATCATTGGTATAAATGAATGAGAAAGATAATACACAGACTCACATATATAAGAATTGTAGTTTGATTAATAAGAGGATAACCAACCGAGGTTACACATAGGAAAAAGAAGAATGACGCGCTTGATTTGAAAATTTTCATGGTTCATGTAACGTTTTAGCCATATTAGATTTTTGTCTAACATTGTTAACAATTGGAAAAATATGTTTACATTTTATAAAGATTAAACTAATAATTTAAATTTTGTTGATGATGATTTTATTAGTTTTATCATTTTATAATTTTATACTTGTAGGATCATGGGTCGAATCCTATACAGTTACATGGTTATGGGCTGATATCGAGGTGACACACTAATGAATCTTTCAGAGTCGATCAAGAAGGTGAAGGCTTTTTAGTTTCATAAGCTTACGTTTGAAGATATGGGATTGTAGGGTCATGGGTTGAGCCCGATACGACATCTTGAAGAATTTGACGTCGATCTTATTTTAAAGGGCTTTTATTCGTATTAAGAAGAAATCGTGGGAATCTCAAAAGTCAACATATAAATAAAGGAGAATATTTATTATGAAGGAGGGTCAAAAATAAGGTCAGATACATCAGGAGCATAAAAGAGGAGTAATATATATATATACTAGAGAAATCATAAAGAAGAGACCGATAACACATTCGGCTCAGAGTACACTTATTCTTAGTCACTGAATGTCTTATAATAGTGTTGGTCACTCTTTCAATACTAATCGAATATAATATAATAGTGTTGGTCACTCTTTCAAGATATAATATTTATTGTTAGAAATATATGTTTTATTATTTATGAACGTAGTGACTAGTATCTTAAGATTTAGCCTTACACTAATTTGACTTGATCGTATATGAGTTTGAAGAGAAAAAAAATTAGATTATTCATTGTTCATATTTTTTTTTTAATGAAAAAATTTGGGTTTAAAATTAAAGATTGTTTTATCATTTCCTTATTTTTTTATAAAGTTGATTCATAACTAATAAGAAAATGTTGAGTTTTTCTTAAATTTTTCAACTTCGAGAAAACAAATAAATAAAACTTTTGACATTAATTCATTATGTATAAATTATATTTATCATATTCAAGTAAAAATATAACTACTAATTGAGTATATAAATTATCTAAAATATATGTTTAGAAAGAAATTGTAAATAATAAAATGAGAGACAAAGTGATGGGTTGAGATTGTAGTGAAGTAATTAAGGCAGTGGCTAATAATAATAATAATAGTGTCAAACATTATTATCTTTATTGTTGCCTTTTGCAAATGTGTTTGGTGAGTGATTGTTCAGTGTGGGACTTATCAAAGTGAGACAAATACAGCTGACACACACTGGAACCCCAAAGCTTGTCCTTCGTTTATACCATGCACCCCAAAACTCTTCTTTCCATCTCTTCAAAAATTAAAGAACCAGAAAATGAATAGGAACACAATAGTTTAAAAATCACCCATTAATAGAGATCAACATTGAATAAAGGGCACCATGGAAACAGTACAGATTATGGATGGTCATTCATCATGACTATGTAATTATGTAACTGAGTGTTGATATAGCAAGAACCCTGCATCAGATTACAGATTACAACTGAGAAGAGAAACAGTTTTTTTTCTGAAATAGAACAATTTTAAAATTATACCAATAGATAATGTAAATCAAAGATTTGTAAAGGAAACTGTGTAAAGAAAGAGGGGAAAAAACCCTTCTCAAAATGTCTGTTGCAAGTTTATAAATCAAATGCTGTACTCTGAACAAAATCAGAAAAGCTAGGAGAAATTTTCTATTTAAGAAAGATGTAACTTGTAACAGATTAGTTTGTCAATAAAACAATCACAACAAATTCATACATGTTCCATCAGCAAACTGTTCAAGCAATATGATTATACTGCAAGGATATATAAGACTTGACCATGTTACAGGAGAAGTTCTGCTTCAAAATAAGAAGTACAAAGCCAGTCAGAGAAGAGATTATGGAAGAGCAAAGAGAAGATGAGGCTAAAGTTTTTCCTCATTTATTCTGAAAACTCTAACTCCAAGCAAAATGTTCTCAAGTTTGGAGGGATATGGAAATAACAGAACAAAAATACACAGGAAAATGTTATATCTATTGAACCAAAGGTAATTAAACATCCAAAAATGCATCTGAATTATCAGAGATATCTTACAAAACCTTTAATAATCTGATTTAGTGGATCCGTAGATTCATGAACATAGACAACCAAAAAGCCTTTTTGAAGGGTATATTTACTTTGTAAAGATGTTGATGATTTTACTTACAGAATACATATGTTTGTCCCTTACCTACCAGTTTATGCTTCTCCAGCTTAGAACTTACAGAGTGAACACATGCAGAGTTCTGGAACTTGAAATAATGTTTTCGGCTTACAAATCCAATGTATTTCCAAACTCTTCAAGAAAAGAAAAACTAGACTTTAAAAATGTATAAAGATGACTGAAATCAGTGCCAATTCACCAGCCATATTCCATTTATTACAGAAAGCTGCTAAAAAGATCCAAAATTGAAACATGTTGGGTTCATTTTTTTGTTTTGTTTTAATTACAGTTTAAGACACTTTTACTCTGCATTCATTTATGGATGAATCATGTATAATTTACAGTAGGTTACTGGCACTACCTCAACCAGAAATAACGATAGTCTTCATGTTAAAAGTAATAGTCAGTTATTTAAGTTTAACTTTACCTAACAACTTAACATTTAATCTTATTTTTTCTCTATTTTCATTTCCTCTAATTCTCTCCACCAAAACCAAAAGCATGCTTGTTTGCATGGATAAATTTTAGGGGTGAGTTTTTTTAATAGAATTTTTTTTATGACAAAATATGTTCTTTGAATATATAATTTTAAAATAGGTTAAAATGTATAAATTTAGGAGAGTAACTTGATTTCTTCACATTAAAAAAAATAAAATTTTACAAAAAAATTATTTAAATCTTTTTATATTTCTCTCTCTCTTAAATCTGTGTTTCTTCTCTTAAACATGATCTTAATTACAATATGGTCATTTTGACTTTAATTCTTAATTACAATATTATTACTTTAACTTTGATATAGAGATTGGACCAACATTGAACTAACACAACATTATTATTTTTTAGACTCATGTAAAATTCTAACCTTAAATCTTATATCCTAAAGTCATAAAATATTATCAATTTGAAATTAAAGTTAGTTTTTGTCATTTTTCAATCATCATCATCAAAGTTATTTTGCTGATAAAAAAAAATCATCAAAGTTATTTTTATGTTGATGCAAATTAGTATTATTTCTTAATTGATGTTATTAGGAAGGGTTCTTTTGTCAATATAAGTGTTGTCTTTTGGCTTATGTCAAACAAGATTATTTTTAGTTGATGTAACTCTAAATTAGTTGATACAATTTTATTTTTTATCTAAACAAAATATTTAACAATTAAATAATTTAAATTAATATATTTAATTTTTCTAAAAATGATAAAAAAAATAATTTTAAACAAAAATTTAATTATTTGGACTGACATGTATTGATGGTAATGTGATGTGTTTTGTTTGTGATGGGCATTGAGTTGTTGACTAACTAACCATAACGAAAAACCTGTCTTCTAATTGAAATTGCTTCGCAATTGCACTGCTGTTAACTAACTCACTCATTCATTACAAAACACAAACATAATTAACTTCAAATCTGTTTTTTTGGACTCATGTGTCGCTAATTTGATTCGATGCAACTCTCATCAACCCTAATCCTCAATAAAATCAATCTTGAAAAGACAAATAAATTTATTAGACAAAATCTAACCTTCTTTTTAGTCTTAATATCAAAACATTAATTATCACGCGTACAATATTCAAGTAATGAAGAAGAAAAAAAAAAGGAGTCTGAAAATTCCACACTATATGAAATTCTTTCACACTTGTTATGCTTCTTATCTTTATAAAAAAAAAAATGTCGGCATATAGTTACTGGCCTTTTCCTATCATTTTTAGTATCTTTATTTATTATATTATATTATATATATATATATGTCATAATTGGGTAACAGTAAAATTGTTATGAATTAAAGAGCCGTCTTTTGGACACTCAATGAGTTATTCTTTTTTTTTAAATGTGAGAGATAGGAAAATATATATATATATATATATATATATATATATATATATATATATATATATATATACTACTTTCTTAAATTGTATAAAAAAATGTCTCGAAAGTCACGCAGTTACGATATTTGACTGATTTACAGTGTAAACACATTTATTCTGCCAGTGAATATAGATTCTTCTTTATAGAATACAAGTTAAACTCCCTTTATATTCTTTTAAAAATGAATCATTCAACATTTCATGTTATTTGTATACTATTCGAAATATAAGTAAATAATTATTGTTTCAATATAAAGACCACAGATTGAGTAATAAAAGGAATTTTTTTCCAAATAATATAATTCTATTTGATATTTCTTGAAATATTTTTTTTTTCATAATTCAACAAGTGATACATATAGATATAGAGCAGGATTTTAGTAGAAACTGATATGATTGAAGTATACATAACAATATAAAACTTGAATTTTTTTTTTCTAATTTCAATGAAATAAAATTAGAAAATTGTAAGGAAAAAACAGAGAAAAGGAGAAGAAATTTGGTAGAAGAAGAGAGAGGTGGGTCCATGTGAAAATCTTATGTCTTATAAGTGACAGCCATAAAGTTAAAGTATTATTATATATCTACCAATTTGGTTAACACCAAACACTGCATCTCTTCCTTCTCACTCCTTTCTTTCAACCCAACGCGCATTCTGAAGTCTTTTCCAGCCAACACGCGCACGATGTAATTCACAACAACGTGAATATTTCAGAGTAATAATAATAATACTTTTAGGATGTTTTTTCTTTGACTTTTCTCCCTCTCTCTATATATATCCCACACCACACCTTCAAACCCACCCACAAAACAAACCCTCATTCTTCGATTCCTCCAACGTTAAAAACCTTCTCTTTCTCAGTTCCACGTCATGGGCAACTACGTTTCATGCACCTTGGCGCCTCCTTCGACCAAGGCCACCAGAGTCATCGTTCCCACCGGCGAAGTGAAGCAGTTCAAAGAGATTATCAAGGCTGCGGAACTCATGCTCGAACACCCCACTTACTTTCTCGTCAATTCTCGCTCTCTTCACATTGGTCGAAGGTTTTCTGCTCTTGCTGCCGACGAAGAGTTGGAGTTCGGGAACGTCTACATCTTTTTCCCAATGAGGAGACTGAAATCCCTTGTCACCGCCGCTGACATGGCGGTGCTTTACTTGGCTGCCAGCTCCGCCGTCAAGAGACTGTCCGGAGGAAAGACGCGTGTTCTCCCGCACAGCGGCGGCGGTGAAGGACAGCAAGAGGAAAAAACCTCAGATGTTGAGATTCCGAGGTTGAGTTTGGAAGGAGTGGATTCAGGGTTTCAGTATAGGTTGAACTATTGTAGGTCAAGAAAACCTGTGTTGGAAACTATAACAGAGGAACCAGCTAGGTTAAGGTGATTGGTGAAACCGTTATGCATCACTGTTTTTTTTTAACTAGAAGATTATTCAACACTTTGAAAAGAAAAAATTAGGTGAGGTGGAGCAACCATAGCACAAGTTTGTACAAAATATTCATATAGGAAGAACAAGAACAAGTTTGCGTGTGATACTTTTGACTGTTCATTTGTTTTTTTTGTTACGATGAATGAATTCAGATTAATTTAATGGGGAGTGATATTTGGTGATTTTGTATCTAATTTGAGTTTTTGTTTTTGTTATAAAATATTGAAGCGAGTGGAAGATAGTGTTTGAACTGTGAAATGTTCCACCATTTGTCCACTTGTGACTAACGCGTGGACTGGCTGGTTGGGTCTGTGAATGTAATGAATCGGGTAACAATAATGGCCAAACTCAAAACGACTACGTTTCTACTATCTTCTGGAAATCTCTTTGTCCCTTTTCAAAAAATCTTTTATTAACACGTGTTATGAATTGGAATTTTCTAAGTGTAACTTGGACGGTCTACGGCCGAGATGTTAGCCGAGAGATGACAAGAAAACAGAAAAGTTAACCAAAAAATAAAAATTAAATAAATAAATAGTTACTATAGTAAATTTCATTTAATGGGCTAAAAACATAAATGGTATGTTTAAAAAATCAGGTGCAAAAAGTAAAAGTTCATGAATTTTAAGTCCAATAAGAAAATTTTATAAATAGGTGATCAACCCAAGATGTAAGTAGAGTGAATTTATCTGATAATTAACTAGTACCAATTCTGACTTTGCATTTGAGTATCTTTCAGATACACACTCATCCGTGAAAGGAGACCAAGAACCGAGAGATCCAGTTGACCTAACCCAGAGAAGTAAGAATCTACAAATCATATATAAGTTTAAGCCGAAAGTCCAAACCAAGAGATCAAACCGAGAAAAAAGACTGAAAAGTCAACAGTCTCACCGAGAAGTCAACCATCTCAATTTTATTTTTTTTACAATAACACAACTTATTATACACTTTTTTTTTTTACCGTAACTATAATTTGTAGGCGATTCCTTCTTAGTCTCTCAGAAAAAGGTTTAGGTGTCCCATGTGTCATTAGTGACTTCCAAAATAAAAATTAGAATCTTGTTTTCTTCTGCAATTTCTTAATTTAAATTCCAAGATATCCTCATTTCCTTTTTTTTATCCACCCTAACAACTATTTGAAAATTATTCCTCTTGAGGCATAAAAGAGGGATTGGGTAGAAGATAGGTGAACCTCACTCTGGGGTTGAAAAAATTGAAAAGATTGACTTGAGGGTGAGCAATGAATCAATCTCTTATGAAATTGGGGATACAACAAACATTGTGACAGTGAAAAAGAAAGAGAGATAATTATTTGAGGGATCAAATGGCTTCCCATAGGACAAAGAGATGAGTGTGTTTTAGGATTTGTCATTTAATGTGAAGTACTTGCTTATACATATAAGTATTTGAAGTATCTGAGGAACGACAGAAACTGCCATATGGAAGACATTTTTGAGATGACAATTGCGTTTGTTTATGTGAAATGACATGTCTGCTTGTCTTTCTTATGATGAAGTCATTAATTGGCTAAAGAAATGCAACTGAGAGTTCATTGTCTTTGTTTACCGAACTAGGAAAAGAAGGTTGAAGGTGTCACTTGGAAAGTGCTAATAGAATTAATATTATTTTTTTGCGGTAGTTGAAGGTGTTGAACTGAGTAACAGAGGAAACATTAGTGATTTAGAACGTGAAAGTGATGCACTGGAAGATAATATATATGTAGCAGAGATAAGGAGAGTTTAAAAGTGTTTTTTATTGGGTTGAGACCTAAAGAATTATTGAAACTGTTATTTTTCTTCTTTGGTCGGTCGGTCGAATTGTCTTTCAATTCCACTTCTTACAAGCTTCTTCCTCTCCTGTTTCACTCCTCGACATTCACGTAGTCGCAACTTGGATGTGATAGTACCTACAGAAGGCACTTCGACGCTCAAGTCATATTATGCATTCGACACTCGATATTCTGAGTACTGTGTAATAACGTACCTTGTTATTGAAATATGTATTATTTATATTATTTTGATGGATCTTTCTTATTGAGCCAGATTAGGAAGTTGGATCATGTTTAGAAATGTATTACTTAACTTTTGATTGTTGATTAGTCTCACTAACTCTGCTTAAGCATAATTGGATTTGTGTTGTCGATCGACATAATAACTAGGTCCAAAACATGATCTCGGTAGTGCGAACTCTAAAAAAAAAAAAGTTATATGGACATGTGTGTTGCAGATATATTAAGGATGAATTTTGCAGATATATCAGACTGTTATGGATATGGTCTTCTTGCGGATGAAACAAGTGCTTCATATAAATTGGTTTTGAAAACATTTTTGGATGCAATGTGGAATAAATATCTTGTGTGAGTAGTCACAGATGGAGATATTGTTACGAAGGATGCAAAAAGCAATTGTTTCAATTAGTCGTTATCGACTTTGTGCATGACATCTTTAGAAGAATGTTTGTGAGAATGTGAAAACCCAATTTTTTTTATCTCAAAATGGCTATGTACAGTATTTTTGCAAGAACGTCATTAGGAAACACAATATTAAAAGCAACTAATCGGGATAAATGACTCACCAAATTAATAAAAATATGCAAGAATATTCCATATTGTTCAAATTATTTTTTTTATTTAAATCTCTAAAGTCCAACTTTCCACTACAACTTAATAAAATTATTTTTAAAATTATTTATTAAATTAATATTAATTTTTTTCAATTTTTAAAATATTTTTAATTAAGTTACTATAACAATTAATTATTTATTTTTTAAAAATTAATTTCTATTTTATAATTTTCATGATAAAACGAGATTGCATTTCACACTTTAAAGATTTTAAAAATCTTCTACTTTCAGAGAGTGAGTGGTAAAGGGTGGCGGAGGGGGTGGCAAAGGTGGCGGTGGTGGTGCAAAAGGTGGCGGTGGTGGTGGTTCAGGAAGATATATGAAAGCCCCTGGTGGTGATGGAGGTTACATCTCAAGAGAATCCTCAGGCATACTTCAGTGGTCTGCATGGTGCACCAAATGCAAACAAATACTTTTATTTTATCAAGTTGCCATAAACATGTAACTCTTGTGCTGTCACTTTTATCACTACAAATAAAAGCACCTATTATATAATGTTACTAGTTATTTGAGTTTTAATGTTAACAACTGAGTTTGCTTAAACTGCTTTAATTTAAAACAAAATTCTAAATCTAATAATATTGTAAACATATCAATAATATTCAATGCTGATAAAAAAAATTCATAATAAAAAAAATCTAATAAATTAATATTTTATTAAAAAAAAATATGTGTTATATTATTTATTAATGATGTCATTATTTTTATTTTATTACTTTAAGTTAACCATGTATATAAAAGTATTAACCTTTGTGATTTTTCGGACTATTTATGTAGATATATTTAGATACATTAATTTAAAAAAAAATATTTTGCAGTAGACACCTAAAGAATTTGAGAATCCCAGTTGTTAGGATAAGTTTTTGTAGTGGACATGACATCTGGCATTTGGGTGACTTTTCCTTACGTGGCTGCCTCATCAATCAATTCGCAAATAATTGCAGTTATTCAACAAGGATCTTACCTTAAACCTTAGTAATATATCACACCATATTTTTTAATATTTTTTATTAAATTTATTTGTTAGGAGACATTAAATATCAATAAACCTAAGAATCAAGTCCTATGTAACATATCTACTATAATAAAACAAATAGTTTAGTAAATATAAAGCTATTTAAACGTTATATTTTTATTAGAGTACCTTAAATTTGTTTAGTTTTTTATGAGTTAAGAAACATTATTTATAGTAAATACACGTTATTCAATATGATCAACTACAACAATAAATAACAAGTAAAAAAATAACTTATAAATCAAGTAACCTTTTTATAAATTATTGGATCACATTCAGTTAAATTTGGATGATAATCCAATAAATAATATTAATTTATTAGTTTTACATCATATATTTTTAATTTACAGTACTTATTTGATTGTCGAAGAACATTTTACAAATTTATTTTTGATTAAACGCTAAAAAATTAAATAATTAAAAAGTTGAAATATGAAAGAGTGAGAAAACCGAAAACTAAATATATATATATATATATATATATATATATATATATTTCAGCAGTAATGATTGTTTAATAGAATTAACTTAATTGAGAAATGTGATTAAAGATGGTCCATGAACACTAAAGGATTTTATAATTGTAATTAGTGGAGGGCAGATTGGTGATTAAGGTGTGATTAAGGTGTGATTAAGGAAAAAGATGAAGAGTTGATGAGTGAAATGAAGGAATTATGGTTGGCAAAGTGTTGATAAGTGATAAGCCAAAAATGAGATGTACCCACCTTTGCTGGCAGATACCCCACACCCAATCTTATCATGCCAAATATTCAATTACTTTTATATATTCAATTACTCACTTCAACATGCTTTACTTCTTCTAAATTAAATATACTTAAAACTTATCTCTATTCATCTCTATATCCTAAAACTTTACCTCATAACAATTAAGAATAATATTTATAAAATATATACATCTACAAACTAAAATAGACGGTTTTTTCTTTTGTACAGATAGATTAAATAAATAATTAGATATTATTATTAGAAAATTGTTAAATAATTAATTATTATATTGACTAAATTATATATTATTTTAGAGATTAAAAATATTATTAGTATTTAAATTAGTTTATATTATTTTTAATAATTTTTAAATTGATATCTAATTAGTTATTAATATTTTAACTATTAATTATTTAAATTTTAAAATTAATAATTAAAATATTTGTAAGTTAATTAAATATTAATTTAGACTGTATTATAATTTATGACCAACAATCTACTAATATATTTTTCACTTTTAAATATTTTAAAATGTTTTTTTTCTACATAATGAATTAATATGTTAATATCTTGCATATTGTTAATAAGATGGGTAACTTCATGTATTTTTTTATAAATAACATGCACAATTCACAAAGCAAAGCAAAACACATAGTTTGGTAAGAATTAATGAACCAAGATTTAGCACTATCTAATCCTGTCATGATTATGCAGACTGCTACTTGTACAGACAGCACCTAATTAGCACCTCATATTTTTAATTACTTATTTACTTCAATTTTTTAAAAGGAAATTTGCATAAATGTGTTACTTGAAACAAATATGTAAAAACAATAACAAAATTTATTGTTCCACAAAACATGTATAGGCTAGTTTTGTCACTTGACATAAAGTTATAAATAGTTCGTGTTAATTGTATACTATTATATATATATATATTGATTAATTAAATATTCAACCTACTTATTTAAGTTCAAGAATGTTAGATTTGTTTATATGATAAGTTTACCTACTTTTATAGAACAGATTTTATGAATAACTCCTGTAAATATACACTTACATAATGATAAAAAAAATATAAGCTTTGAATAACTTAGTATATTATTCATAATTTTTTACCTTGTCTTTTAATATGAATATTGAATGAATCTAAAGTAGTCATTATATTTCTTAAAATCCAAAATGTTTAGCTTTTATCTTTTAACTTGTTTATTCTCAAATCTCAATTCCTTTTATCTCATTTGCAGCCAAAAAAATCTCAATATCTTCAACAAGTTATTATGAGAAAAATCTTATTAAAAACAATAATCAAACTCTCCAACAAAAAAGTCATCTACTGGTTATATCATTCCAAAAGAAAATCTCAATCTTGCTATCTTCTTAAATAGAGAAAAAGTTTTCTTAGTAACAAAATTTATATATAGAATATCTCAAAGTATTGTACAAATCCTTTATGAGCAGAAAAACCTTCTTCAAACAGCATATATTGCATCAGTTATCGGTTTTATATCAACACTTATATGTGATTTTACCCCTAAATCCAACTAAGAAGATTCTATTCACAAAGATATCATATGCACATAAGAAAGAGGGAGAGAAGGAAAATACTAAGAGAACCAACAAGAAAGACAAGACCAATTGCACTACATGCCAAACCTATAATCTCAGCAGATTGTGACATCATAGTATCTTTCTTGTAATTATGTTCATAACCATGCTTGTAATTCCACCCAACTCTGTGTATCAGCTCTCTCTTTTGCACTTGTTCAATTCTTTCCCTTAGGATTCTCAGGTTTGAATCAACAATGTTTGCTCGCTTCTCTGCCAACAAAAACAATAATACATGGTACAAAATTAATCAAAACACTGCATTACAGTACAATAATATTGTAACAACCATGATTTTGGGACAGTGAAAAGGCTGAAATCATATAGAAAGAATAGAAAGATGAGGATATTAGTTGAAAAGAACACAAACAACTAAAAGATCGTTTTGTTCAACTAAAGAAATTAAGCAGTGGTTGATGAGTACAAGAAAGTCATCTCTTGCAGTGCACCTGAATGTGTTTTTTATCATCAACAAACAATATATATAATATATACATAAGAATCATTATTTTAGGAGTAATCCAAATCATATAAAAACATCTGAGAAACATCTAAGAATCTTACAACACAACACCTTTCAATCAATTACTCAAAACTAGTCTTATCAAAAACCACAACCACAAAACAAGTTAGAGGAAAACAAGACTAAGACAAGTGAGAGGCACAGTGAATGTTCTTAATCTCTATTACCATTGTCACTAAACGTTTGGCATGTTATTTTGGGGTATTTGGTGGGTTTATGGCAGCTAAAAGAATGGTTTAAGGTGCAGAAAGATGATAGAGAGTAAGTCATGGTTGAATTGAGTTTCTCTTTTGGTACTTGTGATTTATAAAGGGCCATGTACCTGCCTCGAAAATAAACCTGATTAACACAATATTTAGTGAAAGTAGCCACATAGAATAACAATTTATTTGAAAATGTATGATTCTCTTTCAGCTACGAGCATGACGTGCCTTTGATTAAATACTAAAATAACAAATTAAGAAAGAAAAGAAGAAAGTAGCAGGACATGTGTGTTGTTGAGAGGACTTACACTTGGCAACATGTTGATGAATGTTTTGCATTATAGGCTAAGATCCTGCACAGAAACAGATCACTGAGATGAGATTTGATATATTTATATATATATGCAGCATCACATGAGTACTCATGTGTTTGATGCGTGCTACATGTCAATGTCGCTTTTGTTTTGGTACTGCAAATGCATATAATAAACTAATAACATGTCTAGGGCTTAATTATTTTATTTGTTTGTCATGTCAGTTCAAAATTTAAAAGTGTTCATTTATTGTGTTCTTTATTTGAAACTTTGATTCATAAGTGTCTAGTTGTCATAGTTCTCTCTTTCTCTTGAAAATGTATGTATCTCAAATGTTAGCATAATAAGGATATATTATTATTTTTTACTTCAATTTCTGTCCTTGGATATATATATATATATATATATATATATATATATATATGAAGGAAAAAATAAAATTAGTTATCTTGTTAATTGTATATACACTACTCAACGGTTGAACGGTGATGAACTGGTAGAAATATTATATCATGTAAGTGAGACAATTTCAACATTAATTATGGAATGAGGGAGATGTAAAATGTGTTACTTTTCTATGCTAGTTGTAGTTCTAACAAATAGAGAATGTGAGATTTTAAATAAAAGAATATTCATTTCTCAAAATCTAAAACACAGTAAATAAAGAAAAAAAATTATCTTCAAGAAAATTTGCGAGAAAGAGAAAAACAAAAGAGTAACATAAATATATCATAACAATAAACTAGAAATCCTAGTGAAGCTAGAAATATATTGTATTTCATGGTAGTTAGTTGAAATTAAATGTTATCCTAGTAGAATTATAAAAACAAATATTATGATATTGTAAATAATTTTTTAAATTAGATCTTATAAGTTTTTACTAGCTTAAAAAAAATTCACATTAAGATTTAATGTGATTATTATATTTTTCTCTATTTTTTTTTTTCAAATACCTATTTTGTATCACACCACAAAAGTAACAACTAGTTTTTACTTTTCCAACATACATTAACTTAGAAAATAATTATTTACAAAGTCATCATTTTATTTATTTTTAAATATTTTTTATTAACTGATCTCATTTTGATGATATAAAACTTGATTTTTTTTTATTAATGATAGCCATGATATACCGTAAAATTGTGTGTCGATTTATGTATGATAAAGGTTGTCATATCAATGCCCACTTTAGTCACATTAACATTATTCAAAACATTACCATTTTTAAAATATTTTCTAGAATATGCTTCTTTCCGAAATGAAGACAGTCACTAACATAAGTTTTTTCCATATTCCTTTTATTTTCAAATTTTCCTAAACCTAGGTCATCACTTATTCAACACAATAATAAAATAATGTTTTAAAAATGAACAATTAATGGAAGAGTAAAGCATGCAAATTATTTTGTCATGAAATGGATGGGATTTGAGAAAAAGAGAACAGTCCCAAAAACCAATATATATATATATATATATATATATATATAAATAAGTAAAAAGTGGTTTTAAATTTTTGAAATTCCTAAAGTTAAAAACTCATCTCCAAAAATATCCTTATTCTTTTATTCTAAATTCAACAGTTGAAAAATAGGAAACCCTTCTGCATGAAGTAAAATAACTGATATTTAAGTATTGAAACTCTTCAATATCTAAGAGATAAATGACATTTTTATTGAAATTTGGGCTATAGAAGATGTTATAAACTAATTAAGGTGCAAAATAGATATAAATAGATGATTGAAGTTCTTCAAGAGAAAATATTAACCTGCTACAAAATATTTTCGATCACAAGTATCTCTTTTGTTTGGGTGTTTTGCAAAATGATATGTGAAGAAGACCATACTAATGAATTATGAGTCAATTAGTAATTTATCAATAAATTTGTGATTTTTTTTATTATATTCAAAGTGAGATTCACACTCATACTTAAATTCTTAATCTATATTAGTTTGTTTGTTTTTTTAATCGAAAGGGTTTACCAATTTTTATTTTAACAAGAAAACTAACATTGAAAAAAAAAACTCTTGTTTGATCGTTGAATGGCAAAATGATTAAAAAAACAAGGAAACCTTTGTGGAATTTTAAAATAGATTAAAAATAAAGTTGATTATTATATTGTTTATTATTTAAGGATAAGAACAACTCAATAAATTTTGTATTTTATTTGTTGTAGATAAAAAGAAAATTATAAATATAAAAGAAGAAAATATTAGGAAGTGAAATTTAAGTTTAACTCAACCTTACAAATTTAGTTCATAAGGTGAAGTTTATATTCACTTATATACTATGAAATATCATTATTTTTAGTCGATGTAGGATGTCTAATACATGCTCTCATGCCGAGACCAACCAACTCATACATGAGACTATATATTTATGGATGGTCTGACAGCAGGTAACTTGATATGTTCAACAAACTCTCGCTGAAATAGATTTTAAATGACTCTGATATTATATTAAAAAATAAACTTTAAACCTAATTCAACCTTACAAAATTGACTCATAAAGTAAGATTTACACTTATTTATATACTATAAAAAAAATTTATCTCTGCGAAAATCTCTATCTAATTGTGAGCATCATCCTAAAAGGGATGAAAATAACAAATCAAGATGAACTTATATACATCTAAAGTTGTTCAAGAAAAAAAAAACAGTGATCAACAATTACCCTAATTAAAACTTATACACTATTAAAAAGATTGATGTATGAATAATTATAAATTATATGCACAAATGTTAAACAATCCACCAAATTTCACAACCTAAATGTTCTTTTTCCCTTTTTTTTTCTTTGACATATATAATTACTTTGTGGCCATAGATTTGTGGGCCAACATGCCATAAGTGAAAGTTTAGATTGAATAAAACGCAACTCAAAAAGAACATCATGGTGTATAGTAGTAAAAGTGAATATTTTATAGAAAGTACTTGGTTATTTCTGCTCCTAGTGTTCCACTTTTGCCATCTATTTTCAAAAAGAAAGATGTAATAATATTCTATATAACTCTAGTTTCACTCATACAATGAAGAAGATACACGCAGACACAAACCAACAACCAGTTTTTTATATATGTTAGTTACTTAATCATTACTTGTATTTAACAATGCATTAGTAGTGTCAATTACATATCCTTAAATATTTTACTACAACTTCAATCTCATATCCATGTTTATTAAAAAAATATTTACCACTCACTTTCCCTTATCCTTAATATAAGGCATAGAATAAATTATATATTTTCTTATAAAAGATATCATATAATTTTAGATTTATTTTCCTTATTTATTTCTATTAGATATTATTAGTATGTATTTTTTTATATTTATTTTTATGAAACTTGATATTTTAAGTCACCTCAGAAAGAAAAAAAATCCACCGTGAGATTCGAACCCACAACTACAATATTAAGAGCAGGCTTATGTATTTTTGTATTTATTAATAATGAAATTTAATTTAATACATTAGTAATACTTTGTAAAAATATTTAACTAAATTATTTATTTTTATTAACATATGTCATTATGCTAGAAGTATCTTATATTAAACTTGGTAAAATATGTCTACTCTAAGAAAATTCAATGTATGGATAAATTAGTCATAACCAAACTCTACTTTTGTAAATGTGCCCAACTTAACTGCTTTTTCAATCCCAAATTATCTGCCATTTAAGATTTTAACGTATAAATTAAGAATATAAATAAGCCTTTTTATGTATTTTTACTAAAATAGTCTCCCTCTCTCGATAAATATTTATGGTGGTTATCCAATTAGCACATACATTATACTAAAAACTTACTAAGATTGAAATACTTTATGTAAGGAAAAATTAGAAAAAAAGAGTTTATAGTGCATTCCAAATTAAAAGTATCAATTATTTTATGCTAAATTACAAATGAACTAAAGATAGTTTTGTACAGGAAATACATACTAGCTCAATTTTAAAAAATTATAGTTATAAATATAATAGTAACAATCATGTTTATAAACTCTCTTTAACACTCTTTTCAATCATCTCTTAAAACTCTCTTTATAACTGGTTGGAATTATTTGCAAATAACACTTGTTGGTGATTTAACTTTTACAACTTCCTTTCTTTAACATAGACCAAGGAGTTTAACAAAGGTTTGAAAATATTTTTATTTATAATACATTTCACTATTTGTTTTGTAGAAGGAACAAATAATTATTTTATCAAAATTAATAAAAAATTAAATTGGTTAATTTTAGTTAATGGAGTCTTTCAAATTTTGTTCTAAAAAATTCATAGAACTAAATAGTTTAAGAATGAATTATGTGTGATAATTTGAGTTATTATAAAAGAACTTGATAATTTAGTTAAGTTTCTAAGTTTTGGTTAACTTATCAAGCAAACTTTTAATTGTCATCCAAATGATGGCTTACTGGGTGCTGTTTAAAAAGCCTAGATAGGCCAAGACATCAAAATTTTCCAATAGAGAAAGGCACAATCCTCCTATAAGATTGAGTTTAAGTCTGATTAGTTGGCACAAGAACACCTAGTGTCACCCAACAACGTCCCTCTCCACCAGATTCCTTCACAAATTCACAATCCTTTAGTGTATCAAAGTGGTAGGGACTTAAAATCATGGAAACAGAAGAATGGGGCAAAAGGAAAACAATGATAAAAGTTCCCATGTGATTTTCAAATGATTGTGTAAAAGGTGACAAAAAATATATCTTTGTTAAATATTCTTTGCCTTTTTTTTCCCTCCACTTAAGCTAAATAGTCTGATAGACACGTATACCTCCATTAATGTAACTAAACGAGTAAAGCAATATTAAATACACAGAATATAGAGCATTATGATTATTTTGATGAATAATAGTTTCATAAACTGATTTATTAAAACAGATATTAGCAAGATTTGAGAGACTGAATGATGAGAAGGCTAATTTCTAGTGCTGGTTATTTTAATTATGACTTTACTATATCCAAGTGGTGCTTCGCTAGTTAGCATTATATGTCTCTTCGCGATCTAAATTCGCATAAAAGACTTGATAGATGTTTAGGTTGAAGTTACAAAAATTCAAAATACTGTTATTCTTAAAGCAACAGCTTATCCTTCTTCACGCTGGAATTTGTTACTATTGATTCACAGATATACTTTCCAAATTAAACTCTGAACCCTTAAAGGATACAAAGATCATGTCAATATTGCAGTGTTCGATGCACAAATCATGTCACCATTTTATAATGCCACGAGTTCTCAAAATAAACCAGGATTTTAAATCCATTACGATACAAGGAAAACTTCACTTCAACAATCGTTTCCTCCCCACCTGTACCTTTAGAAGTGGTAGATAAACATCACCTGAAAAACCAAAAACTCTACCACAGAATTTATAATCTAAGAATGAGTCTTTGACCATTTAGTTGGTAAAGAATTTTTTAATACTAAAAATGTTCATTATAGATGAAAATAGTTAATGTAGCCACACTGCACAGTGAACATTTGGATTGGGTCCATAGACTTGAATTTACTCGAGCATAAAAATGCTAGAAACGAAACTATTGATCAACAAATTAATCTGCGTCGCTCAGCCACCCTTGCCTTAACCCACCGAAAACAAATTACGGAAGAAAAGCATCATTTTCGGAGGAATGTAAACTAATGACCAAGACAGTTTGCTCCAATTTCAAATAAACATGTTTTTGCTAATATTACACCAGGGGTGTGTTCTAACAGTGGAGGATGATACAGATGCGAACCTACAATGTGCACTGAGGAAGATACAGATGTTAAATCTACTATATGCATAAGAGAAGATATACATGTTATATCTACGACTCATGCCCCACAAACAATCTTCGATTTACAGAACTACACATCTGAAACCATCATATATTACATAACTAAACATTGGAGGATCAGAAGTCTTCATATGCTAACCGATACAGGTAGAAGTGACTCATATATCCATGTCAGTAAATATTTCTTCATCGTATTCGTTGTGTATTTCATCAACAAGCAACCCGTCAGCAATCAAGTTACTACCACAAACAGCATTGTGTTAAGAATGAATGTGGATGCAACCAAAGTAGATTAAGAAACAGAGATTATGAAATTTCTAACTCACCTAAAACAACTGAATCGAAATGTTACTATGCGCTTAAGCTTTCTATTATAAAACAAGAAATTGAAGGACCATCTGTAGCAAATGGAAAATGATAATTATTGGAATAACTTACAATAAGAAAAATTATGGTAATAACTTGAATTTCTTATACAACGTGGCAAACATAAGCTTACATTGCTCCACTTTCTAGTAATGGGTCTGCCTCAGAATCAGGGATGTAGCCATAAATTTCACAATCCACTAACTTCACCACCTGCATCACAAGGTATTACAGAAGTGCATAATGATATCACTTCTATTCACTTTTTAAGGAAACCATACCTCATCAAGGGCCTTGAACAAGGTGTCCAGCAAAGAAGTACCACCAACAGTTTCAGCCCATTCCTTCATAGACAAGTCAACCAAAACCTTGGTTAAGAAAACCACTGCAGGAAAACTAATCATTATTATCAAGTGACAATAAATTTTGCAAAAGGAGTATCAGTCAGAATGAGATATGTAGAATATCACTCTGCATTATTGTCAATTCCAAACATCTCAAATGCTCTCAATCCAGCTAAAGATGGTTTCACAATGTGGGATTAGGTTATGCTTTCTTTTCAATCTGAGAATCTTAAGTGCCTAATGATGGAGAAGTTCTAATTCTATTATAGTCAGTCAAGTCTGAGTCGAGAACCAAGGAGGTAAGATCAAAACACGTGTAGAAGCATAAACATATATGATGTAAAATTTAAAAATAAATGTAGACAGTTACAACTTACAAAAACTGTCCAGAATATTACTTTCAGAGTATGTTTGAAAATCTCCTAAGGATGATCTCTTGAAATTGGTTTCATCATATGACACCATTTGTTTCTGGATTTTGATTAGGAATCTAGAATTAGTGCTCTATGTTTATCAAATCAACTGTATGCCCAACTAAGAAGTATACTATGAGAATCTTTATTCTCTATTTTCACCATCCCTACCTAAACTTTATGCTCACCGTTTTCTTTACTTCCACAATTTCTACCTCTGACCTACACTCAGGTGTTCCATCTATTGTTATCAAACTCACCATGGTACTTGTTGTCCTGAACTCAAGCTAGTTCCCATTGTCTCACAACAGCTGAAACAAGGAAGCATAACATGCTAGATTCTACACATTCTCAACTTAAATCCATCATGGTATTTTATGTTCATTTTCTGGCAACCACTACCATCTCCAATCATCTTCCCTAGTCTTCTCCAGTCAGGTCCAATCCCTCTTGCTGCTATGTGCCGCATTCCAGTAACTGATTAACTGCCATGGCTGGCGTTTTGCCATTTTGAACACTTTGGTCTAGTGTTTACTTCCTACTTTAATCAGGTATAATATAAGTTCCTTTCAGTTGTCTTTTCCGGTAGTCATTCTTTGTGGTGGCGACCTACAGTTTAGTTTGTGCCATGTGACTTTTTTTAAGCATTTATATGCTCTTCCACTGGTAGTTTGGCATGAATTCTTCTTCCCACTTCACCCCAATTGTGCTTCATTTTGGTAGCAATAATGTGGTTTGATTTGAATCAATGTTTTGAACCTCAGTTCAGACCAAGAACAGGTCATGTAGCCAGTCCGAGTTGATAATTAAGATCAGACATGTTTGTCACCCAATAATGA
The DNA here is from genome assembly GCF_051622355.1 of Phaseolus vulgaris. Lineage (NCBI taxonomy): Eukaryota > Viridiplantae > Streptophyta > Magnoliopsida > Fabales > Fabaceae > Phaseolus > Phaseolus vulgaris. The sequence continues at coordinate 3,292,525 of NC_143504.1, forward strand.
CATCATCAAAACCAATGGGTTGAAACTACAGCAGGCTCAGTGTGTGGAAACAGTCAGTCACATCAGAAGACTGTGTGGGAGCAATCTGTCATGTCTGTGTTCACTGTGTAGTTTCTCACATCTTGCCTTTAACACTCCAAAGCTGCAGAGTTAACAATTCCACAAAAACAAAAAAATTTAAACACCAAGACTCAAAACCAGCACCTCCAAGCAGACATAAAGCAAGCTTATCCAGTGTGCCAACTTGCCTGATTGTTATATAATAGACAAATATAATATATATCATATGCAGGTATTTGTCATATCATTAATCGGTTCATACAGATCAACCAATGGCTCACCGTTCTGGAGAGTGACCCTTGCCTTACTGGGTCACTCATTGGTCTGAGTTTTAAAACATTGGCTTGATGGTTTCTTCTCTGGATTTTTAAATTGTTTCACAGCCAGTGTTTGTTATCTTGGTCTCTTCCAATCATCATATGGCTGAATTCTTTATTTCCCCCCGGATGCATCATTTCTAGCAAGGATAGCTTCTACTTCTATAGATGGTCATTACAGTTCTTTCAAAATGCAGATCTTGATAATGTTGGGGAAGTTCTAATTCTTATTGCATATAATTGATTGCAAAGAAATTTCATCTGATAATCATTCGAACTTATTCTTCTGGTTGATGATTGCTTGAGCCATCTTACTGAGTCAACTTTCCTGCAAAACCTGTCTCCAGAATCCCCAGTGTGGCCCTTTCCAGCCATGTTGTGTGAAACTCAGTTTATATCTTTGTTATTTTCTTTAAAATGATACTTTGTAACAAAGTAAGATTTACCGATAAAAAAAATTAAATATTTAAAAAACATCTCAGTATCAAAATCCCAGTCAAGCTAGATAAGTTTGAAGCAAAGTCTTGGGGCACTGGTAGACCATGTCTATGAACAAAAAAAAAGTTAATGTTGTGTTGTGGTTGACGAGATCTTAGAAGTGGTTCCCTTGTCTCATTATATTTGTTTCTTTATTCAATTAAAACTAAGAATCCAATATTATTCATAAATAGGGGTGCGCACTTGATATTTTGTATCAAATTATATACAAAAAACAGCCTATTATTCAAAGTCTTTATTTCTCTCTTTTCCCCTTTCCTACTAAACCCTGCTAATGTTTTTAGATGCTGAAAGTTGCATAAGACTATTAGGTTCAACCAAACAAGGTCATCAAACATTTTATGGACCTTTGATGTTATGTACTAGGAATCTTGACTAGTAAATACCCACAAATTGCATAACCAAGCATCTCAAGCCTGATAATCAAAGAAGCCCATAAGATTTCAGGTATTAAACTCCTAAGGGGTAGTGTAAAGAATTCCTGAATCACGAAATGGAAATATTTTTAGGCTCCAAGTGTCTTGAAATATTCTCAAAATCTCGTTATATCATTATTGCATCTTAGAATGTCTTGATGATATCTTAGTTGGGGTTTCCATATTTTGTTATGATCCATGCTTTGTTTCCTTAGGAATTTAGGATATATAGTCTACAACTAATATGATAGGGTTAAGTTAGTTCTTGGTACTTTGTTTTGCATTAATACCATATTATTCAGTTTATCTCTCTCTTCTTCTTTCCTACCTAAATCATAGCAGTAATTTTAGAAATTGAAAGCGCATAAGGCTATTAGGTCCAACCAAACAAGGCCAATCGTGCCTGGGAATCATAGAAATTATAGGAATCCAAACCAAATTAGTTATAAATATTGCCAAATTATATACCCAATAATCATATGTGAAAACATCTGCGATGCCTGTAAGATTTTCTGCATATCAAACATTCAAGGGGCAATACAAATAATAAAAGAAATCTTGAAACAAGAAATAGACAAATATTAATAGGAGCACCTTTGAAGCTTCACACATGTAGGTATCAAAAATCTGCTTAAAACTGTCCCATGATTCTTCTGAGAAAAACTGGTGAGCTTTAACTGCACTAAAAACCATTATACGTGTATGGTATTATAGGAAAAACAAAAACATGATCCAACATAATCATAAAGTTATAGCAAAACTGTTCAAACACTTAAATTATCAAAAGACTTGGGAAATGGAGAGAATTGAACTCTCAGCTTCTAGAGCAACAGTTTTCTGAACTGTCTGTCAAGCCTTTTGACAACACTCCCATTTAAAAAAAAAAAGGATTATATAGTGGGTTGCCATGTCGCCAACAAAGCTGACAGTAGCATTACCCATAATCCTCCTTTTTATCCTATAGATAAATAATACAGAGATATCTATGATTCATCATAAGATACTGAGGTACCTGAAGTCATAATCGGGATATATGTGATACAGAGTAAGAACCAGGTAAACCAATGTCTTTCGGCTGGAATAAAAGAACAAGAAATGAAAACATTTAAAAGAGAATTCAGAGCTGATTTTCACTTTCCTGGACCTATCTAGATAATAGAGGCCACCTGGTTCTGGTTAATAAAGTTTGATCCGGTGAGGATGAATCAGTGTCAGATGATTTCCCAAGATAATCAAGAATCTGAAATTGAAAAGGTTCAAATGATAACAGTCCATTGATGGGTCTATTTCATGTTTCAACATTCAAGTCATTTAACTTCAAAAGTCCTTTTCTTCCCAACTCAAAAAAAAAAACTGATTTATATTTCTGTTAGAAAATAAAAATTGCATCGAGTTGGGGTTTCTTGCATCAATTATATTTTTATTTTTTTTCTTTTCCCCCTGATGCATGCGATATTTTCTTGCAATTACTTAATGCGACAACAAGAATTCCGCTTAGCTAGGAAAGGCATGCTAATAGCACAAAAGAAAGTTTAGAACACTGAATTAATTATATCATATTTCTACTTTTTAACATACTCAAAAACAACTTATACAAAAAAAAAGTACAGTGAAGTGAGAGATGCAATATTCATTGCATCAATCTACCTCGGTCTCCAAACTGATGGAAAGTTTTTTATCCGTTCCAGCATGTTTGCCTATGAAGAAAAAAAGTTGTTAACTACTACCCCAACCAAATCCGAAAACAATCTGTAAGAATTCACTTGTTACTCCTTACAACTGTAAGCCTCAAGGCATCCTTTGATAGTTCGTTCTCCCAGATTTAAATTATCCAAAAAATCGTTAAGCCTGAAAAATGTTTTTACAGTAACAATTACACATCAAAATTATACAACAAAATCCCCCATAATTCTATTCAAATTCGTTTCAAGTTACAATTACCTATCTAAAGCAGCGCACTCCAAGAACTTCATGACGAATTGATCCGATAATTCCAATTTCAGAGATTAGAATTGAAGCGACAACCCTTGTTCCGTAAACTCGACACTCCCTGCAATGTTATAGAAATTAGAAATGAAATTAGAAATGAAATCAGAAATTTCGAACATCTAGAAACATTCATGCCCTTGAAGATATTAAAAATTTGAGAAACAGAGCGCCAAGAAAAACAAAAAATCCGTACAACAGGTCAAAGTCAAAATTAGGAATTCAAAGCATCTAAGAATGAAATAAATCTGAACATAGAGTGGAACAAGAAACAGAAAAACTGAGGTACCAGAAACAGGGAAGACGATAATTGTTTGGTTTGACGACGCTTTGGAAATATCACCTGCCAAATTGGGATGTTAGGGTTTGAAAACTTTGGCATAAGGAGAGTATTTAGAAGCGGTGAAATTAGAATATTCGATTTTTGATTTGAGATGTGGATGAGAACGAGCCTTCTTGGTGTTCGAAAATAAAATCTTGTGACAGGTAGGTACGTTAGGTGACAGAAATAGCAATAAATGGGCCAATATAAGACAAAAGTGCGGCCCATAACATTGAAATGGGAAATTGCATTCTGCACCCCCATAATTTAAACCGCACTCCTAATATTGAAATCCCAATTGTACCCTTCTAAATATGTAATTGGAATACATCATTTATGAATTTTTAAATTTTATTATTATTTTTAAGCTGCTTAATAAAAATAAAATTATTTTATTTTATTTTATTATTTTAAACCGCTTAACACAAAATAAAATATTTTTTAGACAAATATAATTTTTCAATATTAATTTTTGTACTCAGAGCTCTTAAATTTAACATATAGTCCTTAAAACTCACATTTACTTTCTTATTCACTTTAGTTTATTTAATATTTTTATCTTTGTAATCATTCTCCTACATTAGTTTTTTTACAATCCTTGCAACGATAAATTTATGAACAAAAATTTGGTAGCATAATGATTATATTTCGAATATCCCATAATTTTAAAATAGTATAAATTGCAGGCTAAGAGATACAATTCATCCAAATCAAGTTATGTAGGTGATGGAAATTGGAGATAATAATCATATTAAAAACAATTTTTTTATCAAATTAAACTATAATTCTTAAAATTCAAAACACTTATTTTAGTATTTGTATACACATTTAAATGCATTATTTAACTTAGAATAGTAAACAAGATTATTGTTCATAAAAACAGTATAAATGCAAAAAAAAAAAATATAGAACATCAACTACCAAACCAGAATCATAGGATAAGCATTTTAGAAGTAAATCAACAAACTTGTTTTATTTATAAATTTTCTACAAAAATTCAGATGAGTTTATATTTGAACTTAACACTAGGTTTTCATACTTAAGGAGTTCATTTATGGACTCACAATTTGCAAATTATGTACATTCAAATGCATAATAAAACTGAACATATTATATACTTGGAGAAAAAAATGGTTAAAATAAAGAGATATTAGAATTGACCCTTTTATATTAATGAAGTAAATAACATCCAAAATTGAAATGGAATCCCTAATTTTTCTTAAGAAGTTTTAAAAGGGAAACAAATCATAATTTATAAAGTAAGACTTAAGATCAATAAAAATAAATAGATCTCAACTCTAACACTAATTGAATAAAACTATGGAACAAGAATTTAAACAACTAAGAAATGAAGATAAGAGAAGAGGATGAAAAAACTAACCTTATGGCTTTATTTCTCTTATTGTAGAAAACTGTGAGAAAGATGTGATTGTATTTATAAGTAAAGTTTTACACAAAAGGACATAACTAATTTGTAAAAAAAATATGTCCTTAATAATTATAATTATATTTGAAAGGGTGCAATTGGAAGAGAAGAAGATTTTTGCCTATTATGTACTACAATTGAAAGAAAAGAATAATGAATATTGCATGTAGAAGGAGATCACAAAAAATACTTGTACATGATAGAGGTTTTAATAGCCATGTCAATGAGTGTTAATGTGTTTTTGTTGAAATTTAATATGGAAAATGACAACAACTACTGCAAAAATTAATTGATGTACATGCAGATTGTAAATGTTAACTTGTCTTTTTTACAGTCTAATTTTAACTTACGTGTTATATTAGTTACACTAAAAAACAATATTATAAATAACATTTATTATATTGGTTATTAATAATCAATGTATTTACATGCTACTTAAATATATATTGGTGCTTAAATCAATACAAGTGTGCACACAATAAAGTAAAACATCAAACACTTATACCCTGATAGAATTGAGAGTTTGTCTCATTTGCATAAACTAATATATGTAAAAATGCAGGGAAGCAAATTGAGGGTGAATAATATAGCTTGTATAATAATAATGTGAAAATTTTTATTTAAAAAAATAAAATTAGAGATTAACAAAACATCCTTATATTTTCTCATATCTAATAATCATTTGGATGAAATATTAAAATAAATATATAACATAATACAAATATATATATAAAATTTTATTTATTATAATGTTTCAAATTATCTCTCTCTTCATAAGACTTGAAACATTTACATAAAATTTAAAAGAAAATTTCAAAAGAAAAATAAACATTTTCCATCATCCATCTTTTCACCGAGAAACTTTATCACCTGTAACATCATCTGCTCCCGTGTAAAATACACGATCATCACAGATCAAAGAAAAACAACCACAAAACAAAACAAAGGGTAAGCTAGGTATTTTTTAAAACTTATAACACAAATGTGACTTTAAACATCCACATAAATTCATCATTTCTCATGCATTTCACATAACCATCAAGTATATATCAACAATTTCAATATTCATCTTTCTCATGTCAGACTTCTACTGACTCATAACACATAGACAATTAACTCTAGTTTTGGAAGACTCGTGCGTTGACTTAGACTCAGAGATATGCACATGTCATACTACATAGCTATGCGCATAATTAATCTCAATATCATCTCTCTCCTAGTATGACAGGGTTAATTCATATAACATGTCAAGTTAATTATCTTTCAAACAACTTACCCATTCATATGAACCTCATTCGACTCTCACCACCTGAATAACTTCATCTATATAATTCCATTATCTCAGGAGAGTCAGGATATCTCCTTCTAGACGAATCCCTGGTCAATGCACATTCTAAACAATCTTAACACGATATTTTCTTTTTTGAAAATACTATGTCTTGATTAGAATTCATATTTTGAACATCAAAATATCCACCATCAAACAATCAAATCATACCGATGTTTAGAATTTCCAAAATACACAACAATTCATTGACTAATCATATAAATGTCTAATTAAAGAGATTTTCAATTAACTATACATGAAATAAAAGTTTACATACTTTATAAGAACAACTATATAAAAATACATAAATCAATTGTTTAAAAGCAAATACAAGTCAGTTTAATATTTTTATTTTTATTTATTTATTATTATTATTATTATTTTTTAGACTTTAGCTTGAGCTAGAATTCGCTAGCTTGAGCTAAGATCCACCAGAGAGCACCCAAAATTTTAGCTTAAGCTAAAATTCGCTAGCTTGGGCTAAAATCCTCCAGAGAACACCTAAAATTCGTTAGCTTGAGCTAAAACTTGCTAGTTTGAGCGAAATATGCAGAAAAATTATGCATAACTTAATATACCTATTAGATTATAAATCAATATCTCATTCAATTCATAAATTATAAATCTACACGTTACATTAACCGTTCCTGTTCAGCGTGATACAATCACTCTCATTGAATCATTGAGCTATTGTGTCCATTTATACATATATATGATTTCTAGTTCCAAAACCATTTAAATCAAACAACCAATCTCAATCACAACACTTTCAATTTCAATCAAACTACAATTTACTCATAACAAAAAATCTTGCAACAAAATTTGGAATTGGTGACCACGTCACACTCACATTCAAATCTTCTGACCTAGGGTTCTATTGAAAATTTTAAACTAGCTTCCCTTACCTGGACTTTAGCAGATGCTCACTCAAAGCTCCAAACTCACCAAAAGCTTAAGGATACCCTAACCTGCACCAGAGAGTTCTGATCACAAATCTAACTATATCACTAAGACCCTGAGCTAACAGAGACTAATTCTGAAGATAAAAACTTCACATGCAAACTTAAACTAAAAGACAACCTAACCAGATCAAAACCAACTCAAAGGAAAAGGAGCCAAGAATGAACTTACTCTAGATAAGATTTTGATCGGTCAATCTTGTAGAGTTCATTGCCAGGAGTCCAATGGCGGACTCCGATCGTTGATCTGATGAACAAGGAGGTCGGGATTTTAGAGAGAATGCATAAGAAAGGAAAAAAGAGTTTTTAGAGAGATGGTGATTCCTTTAAAATGAAACCTGAATAACTAAATTTATATTTATATAGCCTTTTCACTTTAATAATAAAATATTAAGGTGCCATTTTAATGGTACCATTTATACTCTAAGACTATTTTTCTCGGTCCTTACATTAGGACTCTAATTATGGTGAGAAAAAACACGAAGAAAATTAACTGGACAAAAAAAAATTAAGTATCATTGTGTTTTCGTCGTGTATTTAACCTTGTATACATACGGAAATCATAATATTATATGTTATAATATAAGTTATTAAGATATATAATTGATTATGTTATAAACTATTTTATTACATAGTTAATTATAACTATAAATAGTATGATATATATATATATATATATATGATAATAATAATAATAATAATAGTATGATCAAAATAATTTAATAACAATTAGAAAATCATAAATAATAATAATGAAATTTTAAATAATAATAATAAAAATAATTTTAAAAAGTGATAATATATAAAATTAATAATAAATCATAGATAATAATTATAATAATAAAAATATTTATTTATTGTTTATTGCCAAAAAAAAATTAAAATTATAAAACAATAATACAAAACAAAAATAATTATAATAAAATTAAAAACAATTATAAGAAAAATAAAATCATAAAATAATAATAATATAAACAATATTAATTTTATTTTATGAAAAATAAATTCTACAGTTTTAAATATATGGTTATATAGTTTTTTTAGTCGAGTTAATACTTTAACTAAACACGGATAGTATATAAAAATAGCTTAGCATCATTTCTTTTAATTTTATTTTGAAAACAAAGACACAATGATAATCTTACAAATTTTTTAATTAAAAATTATTTTTTTATCAATTACCTCGTTCACAATTTTTTATATTTTTTTTTCCACTTTTTACTATTTTTTCATAATTCAAACAATTTTTTGACTCTGTTATTTTTCGTTTTATTTATTTTTTTCACCCCTAAATCCAAAGAAACACTAGCATAATAGAGGTGTACCGTGAAATTGCAATGAGCCATACGAATAATTGAAATAAAAAAGAAAGACACGTGTCATGATTTTATAGTTGAGATTATTATAATCCATCTAAAACTATTATTCTCTCAACTAATTTTTTAACTGATTTACTTAAGTATAACTAACATTTTATGTTTGTAATAAAATTTATTAGATTTATCTTTTCTATTTATTTATTTATCTATTGATATTTTACAAGTGGATTAATATTGACACTATAATTAGGTTAAAAGAACGTCTTAACTCAAAGAATATTTAAAAATGTGAAAGTATACGGTGCTTTAATTAGATTAAGATATTTAAGATAAATTATGGTATTTTGAATTCAAAGAAGAGAGAATTAGGACTAAATAAGAATTACGATGGTTTAAAACCACAAGATTATTACTATTCCAAGATTAAGAAAATTCAAAACTATTAAAAGGAAATATTTATATATCTATAAGTTTTGTTAAAATTTAGGACCCGTTGTAACAGTTTTTTTATTAAAAATTAATTTATATTAATGATATTAATGATTAATCGAATTTTTTTATCCACGTTACCATTTTAATTCCTATTAAATTTTAATTACATATTTAATTTTTCAATTTTTCAAAATTAAATGATTTTTATTGAATACTAATTGGTGATCTAATTTCTTTCCTAATTTATATAAAATATGAATAATATATTTGATAATTACTTTTAATATATTACGATGATTATTATTTTCAATTAATAATTGAGTGAAATGTTAATAATGAATTATTTTCTATTTCAAAAAAATTAAAATATAAAAGTTTTATAGAAAATGAATTTAAGTCTTATATTAATAATTAATCATAGTTACTGATATTCTTACAATATTTGATGTTTGGTAACAATCTGCCAAACAGAGGTAACAGAGGAAACAGAGTGATTCAAGGTTTGGTGTTGGAGAGAAGTGCTTCCGCCATCTCTGATCCGAAGCAAAGCAAAGCTTATGGAAACGTAATCCTCACCCTTTTCTGGTTCATCTTTCCCTTCCCAACAACACCCATCAAATTCAATCTAACATACACAACCACTCACAACTAAACCCTTCTCTCTCACACAATAGACAGTAACAAGAAAGAAAACTGTTAAGAGTAATAACAGATCCATTTCTCTCTCCATCCATCTTCTAAAAGCTTGCCTCTTCTTCAATTTTCTCAAAACCCTAATTTTTTCTGCTCTCTGATCCACATCTTTTTCCATGTCTGGGATGTATTTACATTTGGGTCTGTTTCTGTGCATACTTTTTGTGCGCTGTTCAGCGACTCTGCCTTCTTCCTTCGCGTCGCGCCGTTCGATCCTTCGAGAGGTCAAGAGTGAGGGTAATCATCCCGATTATGCCGTTGAACTGAACGGCACGAATTTCGATGCTGTTTTCAAAGATACCCCTGCTACTTTTGCCGTTGTTGAATTCTTTGCCCATTGGTTAGTCTTTACAGTTTTTATTAAGTCATTGCGTTTTATGTGTTTCTAGTTGTGGAATTATGTGAAATCTCTTTTGGGTGTTAAAAAGTTCGGGCTTTTATGGATTTTACTTCGAGGGTGGGAGTTTTTTTCTCGATGATTTGATCTGAAAAATGGATCTCTAGTAACATTTCTGAGGTGAGAGGATGGATTCATGATAAATTAATTGAAGGGTTTTGGAAATTTTCAATTGGTACTTCTAGTCTAGCTAAGGTAATCGATGCCATGGGTAGTGAAGGGTTAGAAAAAAACACAATACAGTGTGCTATATTATCAAGGCTTTGTACTTAATGGCCGTTATTTTTTGTTCAAGTCACTTTGTTCCCTCCTCTTTCAGACCTCTTTGAGTAATATTCTCAACAAAAACAAGTTATAGGAGAAGAAAATAATATGAATCACATGGTTTAAAAATTTATGATTAATAATTATTTCTAGGAAATATACCTTATTTTCCAAAATCTCTCTTTGAAATCTGTCAAAAATATGCACCTCAACTTTTTCAGAAGCTTTCTTGTTCAACTTCTTTTCTCTATTGGAAAATATCAATGGTAGGGTTGTCGTGAAGCAAGCACTAGCTATGATGAAGTACATACCAAGTGTAACATATGACATAAAGATGCTCTACAAACCGAGCTCTGTATTTTATTTTTAATTGATCAATTATTGTTTACTTATATTTGCTTAATTACTTATATTCTTATAGCAAACTTCTGAAGTGATGTTGGCATACACATTCAAGAAATGTTTGTGAATAAAGTCACTTTTAGTTATAGTTTTAAATATCTCTTCTTGTAGTCAGATAATTGGATTATTTTAAACATGTGGATCAATTTTTACCATTTTATATATTCCCTCTCTTCCATCTTTAAGAATGAAATATGAGTATAAGAATTTCTCATTTCTGTTCTGTCCCTTTCTTTGTCAGGTGCCCTGCATGTAGGAATTATAAGGTATTATTTGCTAAAAAGTATAATTAACTTTTTATAAGTTTTCTATTACATTTAATTCATCATAGCTATCTCACTGAAATTTGAATGCAGCCACACTACGAAAAGGTTGCCAGATTATTTAATGGACCTGATGCTGTGCATCCAGGAATCATATTAATGACAAGGGTAGATTGTGCATCAAAGGTGCGTGCACCTTATCTTACCTTCTTAATAAGGTTAAGGTGATGTTTAAAGCTTATATTCTATACTGAACATGCCCTGGCAATTGGTACCCCTATTTTCAATTTTTTGGCAGCACAGATAAATACTAAGCTATGTGATAAGTTTTCTGTTGGTCATTATCCTATGCTTTTTTGGAGCACTCCTTCTAAATTTGTTGGTGGAAATTGGGATCCTAAACAAGAGAAAAATGATATAAGTGTGATTGATGATGCTCGCACAGCTGATCGGTTACTTGGTTGGATCAACAAGCAATTGGGCAGGTATGAGACATAAATAAATTTATTGTTGATAATTATGATATGGTAGGTGAATATTTATCTAAGCCAGATGATGGTAGGGGAATATTTTATTAAAGCCAGATGCTGTATATGAATTCAGAATATCAACACTGTAGACATATAATGACCACAAATTAGGCACTAGGCAGCATGAAAAAAATTTAAGTCCTAACTGCAAAAGTCTAAAGTTATGAGGTTAAGTTTGATGGAGTCTGAAAATCGTCATCACATAATTTGCTTTAATCTGATGGAAGTTGTATGTGCAATGTTCATAATGGTGCAGTTCATTTGGCCTGGATGATCAGAAATTTCAAAATGAGCTTATTTCATCCAATGTCTCAGACCCTGGACAGGTCCATTTCTTCACACACCCACATGTTTGATTTCCTTTCGTTTTATATTTTGAAGATATTAATGTTTATGGTATGCATGACTTGGAAAGATTGCCAGAGCTATCTATGATGTAGAAGAGGCAACTTCTACAGCTTTTGACATCATCTTAGAGCACAAGGTAGATTATCTATTTTCCTTTATTGCTCTTTTGTGCTTATTGTTTTGGATGACAGTACAAATACTTTATGTTTGGCAGATGATAAAAGCAGAAACTCGTGCTTCACTCATTAAGTTTCTTCAGCTTTTGGCAGCTCATCATCCTTCTAGGAGGTAAGATAAAGGTTTTACTGATCTGTATGATCCTTTCTTCTCTGCTCAGTATTTAATGTCAATTTTTTCATGTTCTGGATTTCTTTTCAGATGCCGGAAGGGTACTGCTGAATTTCTTGTGAGCTTTGATGACTTGTACCCAACAGATTTTTGGTCAACTAAGCAGGAAGATGATAAGATTTCAATTAAGAACCTCAGGATTTGTGGGAAAGATGTGCCTCGCGGATACTGGGTAGGTTCTCAATACTTGTATTACACCTTTTAGACATTTTTTATGAATATTCTAATCCGTTCTTAAAAGTTACCATATTATGTTAATTTAGTTGAATTATTACTGGGAGTTGGATCTCATTATTTATTGCCAAGAAGTATTTGCAAGCAGGCTTCATATTTTTGAGAAAAGAATGTTTATTAATGGCAATAAGCCATTCTGTTTGGTATACTTGTGTGTCTCATGATTTGTCCTTGGGGCTTTCCTCTCAAAGATTTGGCTTGATAAGCATTGTTTTCACTATTTTGGTTGTGCGTGGCTATTGAAATGTTGCCACATTCAGAGAAGCTTTCCTTATCTGATTTGCTATACGTTTTTGCATATTACCCCTGTAATCAGAGCACTGTTCTCAGTATTTCCTCAGTTAACATATGGAAAATTCTGTTCCTATCATCGTCCAGTTCTGGTCACCACACTGAGAGGAAGAGAGGAGAAATATGTCTAGGGACTTCGAAAAAGAAAAGGAAGTCAGTGAGTCAAAGTAGGTAAAAAAATTGTAACCAAAGTGTCCAATTTCTTTGCATATCAATAGTACAAATTTCCTTGAGATACAATCCTATGGCCAAAACATTTTGATGTTCAACTTATGTAAGGGACCAAGCTGGACAGATGTGTACCCCTCCCCTACTACACTATTAGATATAGTGGATGCTTATGTTGATTAAACCCGGAAAATGTAGGCAGCCATCTCTGCTACACTAAGTAACTGTACAATGGAGGCGAGGCGTATGCTTGTGTGTCAAACTTCCCTGTATGGAAGTTCCTATGGTTATTATGTCAACCCTACCAAAAGTACAGCTTTCTTTATAGTCTTCTTGCAATAGGTGGAAAAAATAACCTTGTTGTAATGTTATTACTTATTTGGTGAAGTTGTTGTATTTTCTTTCTAATTGTATATTCCATGGGATTTGAAGATGAAGATACATGCAGTGTGTTAAGTATCTTTATTTTATTATAATTCATAATATTGCTTTCATTCATTAAGTTTTGAATTTTCTTAGTTTGGAACATTCCTGATTGTTTTCTTTTATTTTGACTTTTCTTTTACAGATGTTCTGCCGTGGCAGTAAGAATGAAACCAGAGGCTTCAGGTAATACTTTATCACCATGTTTGGTGTAATTCTTCGTATTTAATGACTCAATCAAAGATATTCAACTATTGCATATCAACTACCCTATTTTCATCTTTTGCATATCAACTACCCTATTGGTTACTCCTATTTTTTAACCTGAAACTATTTTTGTATGCGAAGAAATGTGTATACCAAAGATTGAGACTCATGTAAGAGACCGTACATCATGCGTTGACTGCAAACCATTGATTACAAACCAGTCTGCAACCAGCTTATTTGACAGAAAATCTGGTCAATTTGTCAGATATTTTGTTCATTTAATCTAAGCTTGTTAATTTGACTGGTCAAAAACTTGTTTGATTTGTATCTTTTATTCAACCAAAACTATATTTTAGTCAAATGAAATGCCGTATAACAAAGGTATGTATATGATATGCTTATTTGTGGGTTGATATCCTTTATTGATTTTGTTATCGTATAGGATATATAAAATGGTTATTTTATGCTATTTAAAATTTTGCCTGAGTTTATTTTTTTATGATTTTGTGGTTGTTTGTTACGATTAATATTTAAAATATATAGTTGATTATTACTAGTTCAATCACAATGAAACAAAATAATACCTTTATTGACTGAATGACTGATCCCATTTATAAGATGTCTTCTGCAAACCATATCTACAACTTATGGTAACCCTCTCTTGTTATTCCAGCTGTGGTTTATGGGTTCTTATGCATTCTCTCTCTGTGAGGATAGAGGATGGAGAGAGTCAGTTTACATTCAACGCAATATGTGATTTTGTTCACAACTTCTTCATCTGTGAGGAATGTAGACAACATTTTTACAAAATGTGTTCAAGGTAAGGGAACTGAGTAAATACTAAAGTTATCAATCAAATTCAATTTCTTTCTACTCTTGTAATTCGAAATAAATTTTCAGTGTTTCAAGTCCTTTCAACACGGCCCGGGACTTTGCACTCTGGTTGTGGAGTACCCACAACAAGGTGAACGAAAGATTGTTGAAAGAAGAAGCATCTCTAGGCACTGCTGACCCCAATTTTCCAAAGACAATTTGGCCACCAAATCAGCTTTGCGCTTCCTGTTACTTAGTCTCTGATGAGAAGAGCAACAAAATTGAATGGAACCAAGATGAGGTGTTTAAGTTTTTGACTGATTACTACGGTAAAACACTAGCGTCTCTGTACAAGAACAGGAATATTGGCGGAAATGATGGAGCTGAAGGAGGTGTTGAAGATCTAATAGCCGCGACTAATGCAATTGTGGTGCCTGTAGGAGCTGCATTGGCTATTGCTGTTGCTAGCTGTGCTTTTGGAGCACTTGCTTGCTACTGGCGTTCGCAGCAAAAGAGTCGGAAGTATTTTCACCACCTACACTCTTTAAAGAACATTTGATAATTAGGAGGGTAATGAACTCTTTCAAAAATTAACCATGACTGGGTCCTGAAGAATTAAAAGGGGTGGGTATATGGAGAGAGAGATTGTGTTGGGAGTTATTGAGATTCTTATATATCACTTTTTGTTTTGCATAACGTTTCAGGCCTAGGAGAACGTGGAAGTAGGAATTGTAGACAAGTACCACTTCAAGGCATGTGAGGTGCATTGCAACCTTCATAGGCATCCAATCCAATTCATGCTCTTACTCCAAAGAATCTTGCCAAGTTCCTTTTTGAATGCTTCCTTAATAGAATGAATGTACAGAATACAATTCTTGCTCTGGTGACCATTACTGATATGTGCTATTTTCTTTCACTTTTTTGGCCTTCACTTCACTATACAACCTAGGATTTCGGGGGGAAAGAAGCACGTGACATGTAACATTTTTGCTTTGTAATTTGGTGTTATTTTTTCAATATTAAAGTAACTGTATAAGATAAAAAGCCTGACTTGCATAATCTGGTTTCACTTTTACCAAACATTTGAATGAAATCAAAGTCTTGAATAGATTATCATTTAAAGGTCTTTATGGTTCGGTTGAGATTTTATTTTTTAACAGTTTCCTGCTGTTAAATTATTTTTTTACTAAATCCATGCTAGTTAACTAGTTGTCTGTGAATGATTATCATTAAGATTTTAAGTTTCAATCAAAACTTAACGTTTGATGGTCTGTATTTTGCCACTATTTACATTCAATCAAACATACCACATAGTCAACAAGTTACGAATTGTACCCAACTTCTGCCATTGCTAAGATTTATTCAACTCTAAATGTTAGCCAATTGCAAATAGCAAATTTAAAAGTAAATAAATAGAAGTACTAAAAAATAATGAAAATACGAGTGACTGACACTAAACACCGTTTTGAACTTCGGTATAATAGGGGCAATTGGTTCATCCTATCCATCCAAATGCAACTAAAGCTACACATTCATACTGCTCCTGTAACTGAATCACAGACAGAGTTGTCAATTTATATTACCAGGTAGTGCCACCAGTAATTCGTTTGGCTTGGAGAATCACATAGTGAAGAAGAGGATAGTATTGTTTGATACAAAGGACTGAAAAAGAAATGAAGATTGGGACTTGAATGCGACTATACTAAGAAAATCAATAGAATAGGAATCTATTGACTATTATCTTTATCAATTGGAGGACTATCTGAGAATTGAAAGATTGCAACTTGCATATCAGTACCCTGGATCAAATAGTGACTAACAATGATGCCATGGGAATACAATGTCATTTTCTATGGCTTTTCATTAAGTGGTAATCTGGCCATTACAAGTAACATGAAACTCAAGATGATAGACGAAAGTAGCATCCTAAAATGAAATTAATGCCCCAAAAGTACCTACCAATCTTTGATTGCAATATATACATGCCATGCGTTTTTATATCTAACCGTGTAATTTTCTCTATAATTATAAATTTCTATCTATACATCTGAACAATTTCAATCTGTAAACAAACAGTAATGTAAATGTATAACTTGCTGTTTCCAAGACTTCCCGAAGAGTAGCTATAGCAGAGGGGCTAGGTAACACAAGTGGCATTGCAATGCCTCCTTATGAGCTACGAACATCTGAATTTCAGTGTCCCCATCCTTAGCAAACTCCAGGTTCTCAAGGAACTTGTCTCCGTCTAATTTACATGAAAAAAAATCAGAAGACAAAGTGCAGCATCTTAAACCAAGAGCTTTTCATCCTTCGATTACTTCAAGTGGTTACCGGCTACAATATTTTTACAGTACTTGTATGATATGAGGCTGAGGCTGCAAGTCTGCTTGCTCGCTTTCATCGTCAGATGAACTGGCCAAGCCATTAAGATGCTCCTAACAGTAACAACAACAAATATCAGAGAGTTCATTATATGTAAATAGATGATTCATGTGAGATATAGTGATTGATCCATGGCAGAGACTTACTCGATGCTGTCTCCGATGCCGTTGGATTAATGTCACTGCTCTAACCATGAAGTATATGGGAAGAACAACTCCCACAGTCCGAAATAACAACAGCTATAAAAACTCCATTAAATTGAATAAACCTGGTAAGTACGAGCACAATCTATGCGCTTGCTAAAATTATAAGTTGAGTTATGCAAAACGTACCAAAAAGAGTGGGAAAGAATAGTCCTTATTTCCACTGATTACAAGGGGGAGTGTGTGTCTTAAAATCAGAAGAACCATGAACTGCCCAAGAGAAACAAAGATTGGAAATGTCACAACAGGTAGGAGTAAGTAAGGGCAGAGTGGCATACATGCATAAGAGAGACAAGAGAGGTTACAATGACAGCAATTGAACGACAGCAAATCAAACTTCCTGTAGCAGAGGTTGAATACTGATCATAGTTAGAAGTGGTAACGTTTTGATCGGTGGGGACCATGCTAACCAAATGTGTACTGTTCAAGTCTCTTCTTGAAATCTCCCAATTCCCCCTGACATAAACATCGTGGGAACACATTGGAAAATGGAAACACAAAAACAAGGTTCACAGATTAACTTGTGGGGGGAAGAGTGAGAATTTTTTACTTGGACGTTACCTGAAACTCATTGGAATACGTCCAAACTGAAATAGCGGTGGAGGAGCAGTATAACCAGGCCTGAATTGCTGAATTTACAATATAGGGAAATCATCAATTAAAAGAAATTCAAGTTAATCATAGGTGAAAGCTGTGACATATAACAACACGTGAAACCCAAATAATTGTGTGGGAGAATTAGGGACGAGAACAAAATTTAAGTTTACCTGGTGGCATATCTCACAGGTAGTGTCACCCTTCTCATTACACCATCGTTGTATACATCTACGGTGAGCGAACTGCAAAAAATCAATAGAAGTGCACAATGTTTAAGCCTTAACTTTGGCAGATAAATAAAATTTTGATCACTATACCAAGTAGTGGTTAGACTTAGATAAATATCAGCTGTTAGTATATCTACAACTAATAAAAAATGAAGAGTCAAACAAACACAGAAAAAGATCTTTGTTTCCTGGCATTTCACCAAAATCGTTTGGTTATAAATATATAGGGAGGAAGGAAGATCTTCTATGTTAAAACAATAATTGATATCACCTCCACAAATGCAACCATGTGACTGAATTACAAATACACAAATAATTTTTAGTGTTATAAATAATAAAACAATTAAAGTCACTAAATTTTGTGTTCATCACAACAGATTTGGTTTTCCATTAAATTTTGAAACGCAGATACCATGAATTCTCGTTACAAATGACAACAACACAGATTAAAATACTCAATCACTTCACCTATCTAAGCATATGATTATGAATATACCAGCAAATTCACTAACCTTCAAACTACCACAACAGGAGCAGGGTGTCTCCATATTGGTATCTTCATCGTCATCATGACATATCCTGCATTCTACCAGCTTCCCCGGAAATTTTATATCATCCATACCCACCTTCACCAAATTGAGATCAATTTTGGCGTCATTCACTGCTGAGGATGCAGCCAACATAGACTTATTCCTGCTTTCAAGTGCAGCTTCTAATGTGGATTCAGTAAGCAATCGATCCACCAGTAACTCAAAGTGATCCCCCATCTTTAATACCACAAATGACTACTATACTCCAAGGAACGCACCTCTAGAACATGTAACAATCCTTCAGAGATTCTGGAAATGAAACCCACATGCAAGTAAAGAAACAAAAAATGCATATCAGCAACATCGAGAAGCATATTTAGAAAAGGTCAAATTTTCCGTTTGGGTGCTCATAAAATTGGGGAATTTTATCTTCATGCCGATATTCCCAGTTAGCTGGAGCCCACATAATGCTTGTCAATATCATAAACACAAAGGTCCAAAAGCGGAACAAACACACCCCATCCACAACAACAATTATATTTCTTTTTTGAAAAAAAAAAACAAAGTTAATGGAATCTCACAAACTGCTACAAACATCAACAAAAGTGATAAATTAAACTGAATCATTAATTTCGAAATTCTGCGTCAGAAAACAAGGAATTTGCATTTACAGTGAGAAACACAGCAACTTAAAAAAAGGGTGCACCCCCAGAACCCATTAAGTCGAAGCAAGGGCAGAGGCATTAAAGAGAAAAGAAAAGTAGCGAGAAAAAAAGTGAAGGGGGAAAGAGGAGACATACCCAGATGAAAAAAACGGAACAAGAGAACAAAAAGCAAGCACCTTTACGCACAGAATGACTTAAAAAGAGGAAAGAAGCATCGGAATTGAAAAAAGAAGGGTGGAAAGGAAGTGGGAATCTTACAAGAAGGGGATCGCATTTTGTTGAAGCTAAGAAAGCTTTTTGAAACCTTTTTGCATTTCTTTGCAGAAAACCGGCGACATAAAAAGGGGGGAAAGTTCTGGTTCTACAAACTTGAGGGAAAGAAGAGGTTTGGGAATGAAGCAAGAGATTGAGTGTGGCTGATGTGTAAAGGCAAAAACAATGAAAGATGCGAATTTTCCTTTGTTGTGTTGTGTGAAGGGTGTTCTTATTTATAAGAATGAATGTTGATTGTGAGAGAAGAGGTTGGGACCGCCATGAATATCATTCCACTCTTGCTTCCTTATTTCACCACCGTTCTTGTTAATGTCATTTTGCCTTTGCTTCTTCCTCTCTTTTATCCCATTTTTTCTCTCTCCTTCTTCCTTTTTTCTAACTAACTACCTCACCCATGGGCTTAGTGTGCCATCAACGTGTCCCAACTGAATAATAATAAAAAATAAATAATACTATTCTTTTTAATCTATTTAAAAAAATAAAAAATATTAAGTTTTCCTCTGGATATTTTTAATCCAAATTATAAATTTTAAAAAAAAATCATTGATCATATTTGACCTAACCTAATATGAACTCTACCGTATAAAAATCGCTGTAACTTGTGCATAATAGCTTTCTTTTATTGTGCTGAAGTGGTAAAAATCATAACTATTTTTTTTATAAAAATAACTAAATAAAAGTGACTAGTTATTTTTAATTTTTTTTTTCATAATTACAATTTTCATCCACAAATTGCGACTTATTTGGATAATTGAAGTACCCAGTGTGGTTTCAATCCAATGACTCACACCATCAGCACATGGTTATTTATATAAAATAAAATAAAATTGCAAAAGATATTGTTTTCAATGGCCAAGATGCATAAATAGATATTAATATGGGTAATGATATAGTTTTAGAAGAATATGGATTTAAATAAAAGCTTGATATTAAATTTTAATCAGTTTTAAAATTATTATATTTGTATATGTATTTAGTATGATTTCCTTAACAAATGTCTTAATTAAGAATAGTTCTCACCTGCTAAAATATATTTTTCTCAGTTTTGAAAAAATTCAATAGATAAATAAGTCAATCAATAATGTTGGAAGAAAAATGAGTCCTCATGTAACTCGGTTCATTTTAAAGTAAATTAAGAAGTCGAAAAAGAAACAAAAAAGTATAATAAATAAATCATATATTTTTTATGCAATTATTTTTTAAATATTTTGTTAGTTTTACTCTTTTAACTTCTATACAAGTTCATAAAATAGAAAAAAATAGGAAGAAAAGTATTATGCTTTCTTCGTGTATTTCTCTAAAACTATAAACTTTTTTATTTTATTTAAGTTTTAGGTCTCTATAATAAACTTTTATTAATATTAGACCACACGTATGAGAATACTATTGATAAAATAAGGTGATCAAAATATTAATCTTGATAAATTTTTTGTTCTCGTATAATTGGTGTAATCTTTTTTTCATTAGTTTTGCATGTGGGAACTTTATATTTCATTTGACTAGTAGAGGAATAACTCTTAATAATATGAACAAGTTCATGTGTAATTTTATAGATTAAATATTTCGAAAAATAATTAGAATTTTATACAAAGCATTTTTTTTTAAAAAAAAATTTAAATATTTCTTAGGAACCACTCAAGCTAAAGAAGCTTAACCTAAATTGTGTGAAGATTTTCTATCAAAAAATATTGAAATTTTAAGTTGCAGTATATAGTCTCGTTTATTGCATGGTCATAATTAACTTGAGTTAGTATATATAAAAGTTTGAGTAAAAAATATGGTTTATTGTGATATTTAAAACTTCTTAGATGAGTTAAAAATGGTTTTGTTTTGATCTGCACATTTGATATGTATATATTAGTATATTTATGACTTCTTTTATATATAGTTTGAACATCTCACTAATTTATGATGCTCAAAATATGGTAATTATTATTGAAATCAAACATGATTGTTTAAGTTTTATTTTATTATAATTTGAAGTTTAAACATGAGATATGTAATGAGAATTATCTCTTATCTCACATTGTCATGATAAAGCAGTGACATGATAAAGCGACAATAATAAATGTTAAGTTAAGGATGATCCGATAGTGATCCAATAGTGGGTGACATGATAGGTCCAACACAAACATTTGTTAGGTCGAAATGGCTCTGATATCATGTTATGAAGTGGACTTTAAGCCTAACTCAACCCCATAAAACCGGCTCATAGGGTTGAGGTTTGCACCCACTTATATATAATGGAAGGCTCTAATCTCTTCCAACAATAAATAATTTGAAATGTTTTTTTAAGTTTGTGATTAGAGTAACACGAAAAAACTATATAAAATTATTTTAGAACCTTAGATATATATATATATATATATAACAATTTTTTTTTACTCAAATTCACTTTTTTTTTCACTAAATTAAATAACCACACTTTCTATTTACTTTCTCTCTTCGGGATTCCAAAATTAATCTTCTACTCTTTACACCCCTATATAAACAAACTAAATATTGAATACAAAAAATATACGATATTCATACTAATATAAAATCATTCATTACTTTGTTTATATAAATCAAAATTAATGTAATATATATAATGAGAAGAAAAAAATATTAAAACATTTTTGTTTCAAATTTTTATTTTCTTATACTTTTAATTTTTCATTTTTGTCTCGCACTTTCAAACTCATAATCTTGAAATTCTTCCCAAAAACCCTACGTCTTTTCATGGTCATTTCACTTTCCTTAATTTTATTTTTTGTTTTTGTCTTCGTGGTCATTTATCTCTCCTTAAATGTATTTTACTCATATTTGTTTTTCAAGTATTGTCCCTAATTACGATAATATACTCACATTTTCTTTTTCATGTAGTGTCTCCAATTGCGACAGTAAGTTTAATTATTGTTGGGGATTCCACATTGACTAAAGATTAAGACATTTCAGTGGATGCAAACCTCACCTTATAAGTCAGTTTTATGAAGTTGAGTTAGACTTAAAGTTAACTTCTTAATAATTATTTAGTTTTATATTCATTTTAGTGTCCCCCAAACCTACGTTATAGTTAAATAATATATTTTTCTTTATATAGGTTTAACCAACACTACTTTGTAAATGTGTGTCCCATTGGATGTAGTCTCTAATACATAGCCACACAAAAATATTAGCTTACATTTCTATTGAGACATTAAACTCACACTAGTCTCATGTAATGTCGCTCTTTTGGGAACTCTACCATTAATATTTCTTCCAGTAATATATATTACAATAAAATATTAATTAGAGAGTAAAAATAATTAGTCACTACATTAATTCAATTAAATACTATTTTATAAATTAAAAAAGTATTGATATCTAAAATATTTGTTATTATTAATAAATAATTTATAAATTAATATTTATATAGCTACTAATTTTAAAATCTAATTAGTTGTAACTAAAACTTTGATAGCTAATTACATATCAATTTAAAAGATATCTTTTAATAATAAAAACTACTTTATATACCAATAATTTTTTTAGTCTATAGAATAATATCTAATTTAGTTGATTTGATAGTGACTAATTATATTTTGTCTCTAAAACTAATTTTTATTTAATGATTTGCTTTGATATATATATAATTTTTTTTTTTCAAAAATTAATTCATATATTAAAAATAAGTTATTCATAAATACAACCTAATATTATTAGGTAAAAGAAGCTAACCAACAAAATACAAACATTTAACATAAATTGCATTAAATTTCATTATATATTTATATCAAGTGTGAACCACATATTCTTTTTGGTAGACATGACGAGGCTATGTGGAAAATTTACCTAACACATTAATTATTTTATCGTTTGTAAATATCCCATTGCAACTTTTAAGAGACCAAGTACAATTATTAAATACTCACTAAATATTTACATGGTCTTTCGTTCATGTAAAATTGAAAAAGTTTTAAAAAGTACTTGCTATGATTATATTAAAAAAATTCTCATCAAATAGACAAGTGTGACCAAAACAATTGTGATGTTTCAAAATATAAAATAAAATTATATTCATTCAAAGAAAGACAAACTAGGTAGATTAATTGCAAAACTAAAAGAAAGCAGACACTTGTTTACACATACGACGCATGAAAATAAATTTCCTTTTTGACTTGCCACATTTCCATTTCCATGTTCTCTTCAATATATCGTTTTCTTCCATCACCAACCCCATTCAGTAAAAACAATCACAATAAATAATTTTCTCTAATTAATTATGTTTATGTTAAGCTTTATACTAGTGTGAAATCGACTAGAGATTATAATATTTCATTATATATAAGTGTATGCAAATCTTATCCTATGAATTGATTTTATTAGAGTTAGATTTAAAGTGGAAGTTAAAGTGTATCTCTTCCGATATTATTACGAAATGGACTTTAAGCCTAACTCAACCCCATAAAACCGGCTTATAAGGTTGAGGTTTGCACCCACTTATATACAATGAATGAAAAACTCTAATCTCTAGTCGATATGGGATCTCCAACACACCCCTCACGCCGAGACTGTCAACTCGTGCGTGTGACTATATATTATGGGTGGTTCGATAGCGGGTGACACGATAGGCTCAACAAATACTCGTTAGGATAGGCTCTGATACCATATTACGAAATGGACTTTAAGCCTAACTCAACCCCATAAAACCGGCTCATAGAATTGAAGTTTGCACCCACTTATATACAATGAAAGACTCTAATCTCTAGTCGATGTGATATATAAGATAAAAGTTAAAGTGAAATTTTAAGTTTGTTACATGAACAAATTTTCTTCTTTCGATTTTTCAAGATTACATCTTACATAGATTAATTTTTAGTTAAACTTTGCGTTGATGCAGCTTTTAATATTTTGGTTTCTTTCCCTTAAAAGAAAACCCTCTTGAGAATATGAAGGCTTAAGTTGAAGTTCCATTAAAGAACATTAATTGAATATAGAAGATTGCAATGAGAGCATTGCATGCAAACCAATAAACACAAAATGGTAGTTGAAACAAGTGACAGTTAACGACACTGAGTATTAGATTCAAGAACGTCACCATTATCATTATCATTAGAACACAATGAAGCATTAGGTTAACCCACGACAATTATGATGTTTGACTGGTTAGGTTTAGCAAAGTCTGAGGTATGGACTTTATTCACTCATAATGTGAATGTATTCCATTTAATACATAAACTCACCCTCTCTTTATACTTTTATTATTGAATCTGGTTCATCTTCTTCCTGCTCCATTATAATCATGGAGGGCTATGCAAATCTCATGCGTACGAAAAAACAGATTCCAATTATTGTGTAGGTGAACCACCAAACTAATTTAGGTGTTTATAAGTGCACGGAAGAATATCAAAGATGGTGCCTCATGCAATTCATTTTGACTTATTTAGAAACTTTTTAGTCAAAAGACGAAAAGCCAACATGGCAAAAAACTATACGTGTTTCTTTATTGAATTATTGTGAAGCTATGAGGTAGTAGATTTGTTCATTTGGTTTATAAATTCAAACTTTTGTGTCACCATCATTGAAGGAAAAAAGGAAACTAAAAATGCCTTCTTAATTTACAATTATTCTCTTCAAAGCTGTAATCATTCATGGGCAGTTTCTTCATGGGTAGTTCTTCATGCACCCTATAATGTCCTTACCATGCAAAACCAAACTATTTCTATTATTTTTTAAAAATCCTAAAATACACTTCAACTATTATTTTTTAAAAATCCTAAAATGCACTTGAATTGTATTTATTTTTTTGCATTCTGGATTATGGAATCTCGAAAATTTTTATATTGCCAATTTCGATAAAATTTTGGACTCACCAATCCATAATTTAAAATATGCATTTCACATTCAAAAATGCATCATTAAAAAAAATATCCAACAATCCGTAACAGAAACATGCATTCCGATTCAGAAATCTATAACTAACAAAAATGGGATTTAAAAAATTGGGAGTCCATGAAAAAAATGTAGGGGTGCAGAAAGAAGATCATGAACTGCAACAACCTAACACAAGATGGATTGGGCCAAACTACTTGTTTATTTAGGCCCACAAACGATAAGCCCAATTGCCTTCTCTGTAGGTGAATCATGCATCTGCATCTACATTGTAGAGTAACAAATTATTAACACTATTACGGAGAAGTAGAATTAGATTAATACATTTGAATTAAATTTGAAATTCAAGTTTAAAAAATAAGAGTGTCAAATATCAAAATTGAATAGTATATACTTCCCAACAAAGCAAGCGATTCAAATCCTCAAAACAGATGGCCAAACGCGAGTATCGTTCGTTCTTTCACCGGCGCGTGGTGTCCTGACAGTTCGGTGGGATGATCTTATTAATAGTATATACTCGGCCGGTGTTATATATATATATATATATATATATATATATATATATATATATATATATATATATAAAATTAAAAAAAAGTTAATATATTATTTTGAGTTTAATTTTTGTTATTGTTGTATTTAAAAGATTTATTAACATGATTTACTTTCTCTATTTTAAAAATAATGATGGAATGTATTTTATGAACCATTTTTTTATTTTCTAAATTTTTTTAGTTAAGCTTGTTATTGAATTATTAATTATTTAAAGTAGTATTTGAAGCCTAAATAATTAGAACATCACGATAATTATAGGTCAATCATAAAACTAATAATTTTAAATATATTTTAATTTTTTTTACTTAAGGAACATTATGAAAAAGTCTTATTGATTAAATATTTAGACAAATATAATTTTAATTTAACATTATTTAAAAGAAAATTATAACAAAATTCATTAAAATAATTAAAAAAATATATTTAATATTAATTGAAAAATATTATTCATATTATGCAAGGCAAAGATATTTAATAGAAAAGAAAAATAGTGGGAGAAAAAAAAAGTTAAAGGAAGAACGAGGCAAATACACTGAGATATTTAGTGAATTTCCTTTGTTATATAAAAGAATGAATGTCATTTTGGTTTTGCTTTTTTTCTAACTAACTACCTCACCCACACGGGCTTAGTGTGTCATCATATTAACTATCATCACAAATACAATCTACTTTTAAAAGAAAAATATTCATTTCTTTGAGATAAAAAAAGTAAAAAAATATTAAGTTTTCCTTTAGATATTGTTTTTTCATATTAAGTAAACAAATATTTTTTGAGTAAAGAATCTCCTATAACCAAAACCAAAAGCAATTAAAGAGTTGAAAAATTAAACAATTATTATATATAAAAAAAAGTAATTGTTGTTAGAGGAGAATTCATAATTCATAAAAAAATTCAACTCTTTGGCACAAATGTTTTGATTTGAAATTCAAAGTGATTATTAATTATGTTTATATGAAACCATGTATTTTAGATAGCGGAACAAATCACATTATATCTAATTCACAATTTTTCCTACACATTTTCTCATCATTTATTTTAAATGTTAATTTGCCCACAAGCGTAACCAAATATTTTTTCACATGGTTGTGTTTTGCAGCAGGATGATTGACTCGGTAAACAAGCAGGTTTATACTATATGTCAATCTCCATTTAATCTATTGCATTGTGACATTTAGGTTCTCATGAAACCCTAACTTATTTTGGAATTTTTTTTCTCACTATAGTCAATGACTAGACTATACTAGATGTACTTGACTATTTCTTATGAATAACAAATCGGAAACCCAACATCTCTTAGAATCATTAATTACATTTGCACAAAATCAATTTTAGACATCTACTAAAACCATTTGTGTGTTACGTCACTCCATTAACTTGTATATATTTTTTATACATGGAGTGATGTAAATACACACATTTTTTTTCTTATCATATTTTTATATACCATTTTCTTATAAAATATTCTTTGTTCAAAGTTAAAACCTAAAAAATATGAAGGTTTAAAAGTACAAGTATGTATGTATATATGAATGTGTATATGTATGTATATATGTATGTGTAAGATTTGTTACCTTTCAATCAATGGATAACTTTTACTTTTGTTTAAAAAAAAAATCAATGACAAAGCAAAATTATTTAAAGTTATAATTTTTTAGTAAATTAATCTCTCAATCTACATCACTTGATACCTAAACTAATCTCTCGATCCATGCCATTTAGTACTAAATTGAATATTGATCCTAAATATAGGAACGAATAAAATAATTATACTAAATTATAATTTAATAATTTAATAGAATTTATTTTTTATATAAATTTATTAAGAGTATAATATGTGATAAAGGTCAGACTAGTATAATGCGAAGACAAGGTTGCGCAAAGACAAAACTGTCCCTATATAAACTGCACATTTATTTTTATTTTTATTCCAGATTATGAAATCTGGTAAATTTTCGGATTGACGCTTCCGGTAAATTTTTGGATTGGCGCATCCAGTAATCTCCCGGATTGATGCTTCCGGTAGTACATAAATGATAGTGTTAATCCAAAATAAAAAAATGCAAAACATCAATAATTGAAAAAACCATTCTGGATCCGCCAATCCGTAATTCAAAATATGCATTCCGGATTCAGAAATTCATAATTGAAAAAAATCATTCCAAATCCACCAATCTGTAATAGAAATTAGGCTTCCGGATTCAGCAATCCGAAAATCAATAATTTATACAAATTTTGCTTTCGAAACACCCCCTCATCCGAAATGCAACATGATTCACTTATGGATTGATGAACCCGCAGTACACTCCCATATCCCGAAATTATGGGGATCAGTTTCGCAATTTACAAAAATGTGAGGTGCAGGAAGAAAAATGTAGGGGTGCAGGAAGAAACTGCCTTATTAATATGGTGAAGATTGGGTCAGGCTACCAATTCATGTAAGCCCACAAACGGTAAGCCCAATTTTCCTTTTCTGAAGGCTAAATCCATATAAGCCCAATTTATTTGAAATATTGTTAGGAGAAAAGAGGGGTGGTAAGATATAAGAGGAGTTGCGCCAAATATTGAAATTGAATAGCGTGAGGTTCGTAATGCAGCAGTGAGAGCGTTCGTGAGAACCACACCGCAAGTGCCTTCGGTTCCTTCAACCAAGCCATTCAAATCCTAAAAACCGATGGATATGGCTGCGTTCTTATGAATGCAGCTTTTCGTTGTGCGCGCCGACTTCCGTGGAATGTTCCCGTTAACGAAAGATCTGGCGGCCTTTTGATTTTTAACGGAGTTTCGATGTTCTTTCCGACATGTTCTTGTTGTTGATTATGAGAAAACCTGTTTGATCCTTTTGAATTTTGAGGCACTTTAATTTTTTAATTATTGCTGTAGAAATACATTCATTCTTGTGTTGCATGTGTGATGTTAAATACATTTTTTTTTTTAAGTATCCAATTCTTTAAAGATTCTTGATGAGCGTTACCTTATATAAAATAATGCTGATAAAAATTAACCATATACGTAACCCATTTTTGCTTTCATTGCTGTAGAAATACATTCTTGTTTTGCATGTGTGATGTTGAAATACATTCTCAAATTTCTTTTCTGTAGAAATATATTCTTGTTTTGCATGTATGTGTGATGTTGAAATACATTCTCAAATTTCATTTTTAAATATCTCATTCTTTAATTTACATTTTCAAAAGTTTAAGATGACTGTTACCTCATATATATATATATATAAAATAATGTTGATGAGAATTAACTATAACTTTTATACACATAAAAATTAAAAGAAAAATATTATTTTAAGTTCAATTTTTGTTATTTTTGTATTAAAAAAATTCCATAACATGTTTTACTTTGTCTATTTTAAAGATGATGATGAAATGATATTTGATGGGAGATGTGTTTTTTTTTTCTTCTAAATATTTGTTGGTATTTTATTTTTTTTTAAGTAGGAAAGAACATCGTTGTTAAGTTAAAAATGTCGTAAGACCGAGTTATATTAATGACAAATTACTCCAAAAATGTCGACAACGTGGATCTCTCGTAGAAATTTACGAGATCGTTACATCGAAGTCGACGCGAAACAATGAAGCATGCTCGTGATAGATAAAATATCCATTGGTTTAGGGTTTGAATGTCTTGGTTGATGGAATCGGAGGTGCGGTGTGGTTGTTGGCAGAATCGTAGAAATTGGAATTAGGTTTTGACTGTTAAATTGAAAGTTAGGTCGAAAAACATGTGTCCTAAACTAAAAGAAAGTTGTCGTGGAGATTGACGATTGTGTGAGTTTGATGTTGGTGATGGAAATTACACAATCGTATGAAAGAGTTGTGACCGTAAGAGACTGACCAAAAAGTATGGTAGGGATCCCATGCCAAATTTAATTAATATAGATAAAGATATTTGACATTCTTGTAAGAATTGTAAATAATAATAATAATAATAAATTATCACTTGTCGCTAAATATTTCTTACATCCTTCCTTTAAACTCCTTTTGATAATAAAATATTTATATTTGATTAATAAAAATAAATATATAAAAAGATTAAAGATAAAATAATTATATTTTTTGTTTTCAAATCAACTTATAAAATGATGATAACAAAATATAATAAATTTTATATTTTTATCCAATTATTTTTAAATATTTCTTTAGTTTTACTCTTTTAACTTCTATACATAGTTCATAAAATAAATAAAAAATAGGAAGGAAAATATTTTGGTCATATTTTTAACGTAGTATCATAAATAGTTAATTTTGTTCTTTTAATACTTTTAAAAACTATGTTCATTTTGTACACATTTATATATATTTTTTAAAAAACTTGTATTACTAAATAATTTTATCTTTTTTATTCTATGCATTTTTATTTTCCACATGTGTAACTAAGATATGAGATATAATAGATATAAACACTTTTTTTAATTTTTCTTTTAGAAATACAAAACTAAATTTCTGATAAAGAGAAGATTTAAACACTTTTTATTTTAAGTCAAATTTAATATTTGAAATTAAGAAAAATTAAAATGAATTTTTTTTACTGGAAAGGATGGTTTGGTATGATTTTTGTAAGGATCTAGAAAATAACCTTAGAGTAGAAGTGATATATTTTAAATGATACCTAAATATTTTATTATTAAAATGAAAATGACATATAAATAGAAAATTCAGTTATTCATGTCTCATTTTCAAATAACCACCATTCAGAGTAAGTTCATTTTTGACCCTTTTCTTTTTGTCTCTACATGAGTTTTACATGTGACTCTTTTAGCTTTAGGTTAATCTTTGTTAACTCAAGATCCTAGTTATATAGTTAGATTTTAATTAGGACTCTATGGTGCAGGTTAATTACCTGGGTAGATTTGGAGCTCTTAGTGAGTATGAACTACTAAGGGAAGCTAGTCTTATTATTTTCAATAAAACCCTATGTTAGAAGATTCTGGATGTGGAGGTGACATGGTCACCAATTCCAATTGTTTTTGCTTGCAGGATTGTCTCTTTTGAAGAGTAAAGTAATATATTGACTGGAATGGTTGATTTTGAATGTTTTATATTGATTTTAAAGTGAATAATTTGTTGAAATTGTTTGTGATTAAGAATTGAAAGTGATTGAATGATAATATAAATGAGCTGAACTTTTTTTTTTGAATATTTTGTTGAATTAGTTAAGTAAGATGTTTGATGAGAAGTGGTTGTGTGATTTCAGATGATGATTGATTTAAAGAGCATATATTTGAAATTAATGATGTGTTTTAAGTAAAGTTTGAGATATATTTGGATTGTTTAGAAAGTTTAAATATGAAGTGATTGAGTGATGCATTGATATGTTAAATGATGTATGTAATGAGGTTAAAGTGTGATCAAGACGTAGTATTTTCAGGAAATGAAATACATGAGATGATGATGATGAGATATTGAGATAATTATGTGCATGGCTGTGTGGGTTTCACAATAGTAGTATGACAGGTGCAGGTATCTGGATGCTAATTTCAATACACGAGTTTTTCGGAAGTAGAGTCAAGTGTCTATGTGTTGTGAGTCAGTAAAAGTCTAACACATAAGATGAATTTTATGAATGTAATAGACACTTGATGGTTTGAAAAATCATATGAGAATTGATTAATTAAGCTTATTAATTTGAAATTTAAATTATATCAAAACTTTTTATATAGATAGCTTACCCTGTAATTTGTTTGTGTTTGTTAATGATCGTGTTTTATACGGGAGCAGATAGGTAATAGAGCTCCTTAGTGAGCAGCTGGAGAATGAGATAGATAGTTTTATTTGAATGCTTTTTTTTTTTTTTGTTAAAACTTTTGATGTATATATTAAATCCTTATGAAGAGGGATATTTCTTTTGAAGTACACATATGAGAAAGTAGTATATGTTATTTGTAATTAGATAGTGCTTGTTTTACTTTTATTTATATTATATATGGATAAAATTAAGGATGTTACAATTTTAATTATATTTTTTCAAGAAATTATATTAATATTTAACATTTAAGTAATCCTATCATTTTTAATAGGTAAAATGCGTCTTATTTAATACATTTTACACATAATTATTTCCAACTAAGATTTAAGTAATATGAACTATACTGATAAAAGAGAATTAGATAATTTCATACACAATGTTTGATCGGTCATTGAAAAAATAAATAATGTTTAATCGTACGTATTAATATATGGTGCGAGTTATAACTAAATCTAAATAAAAAAAATATACGTTTTAATTTCAATCAAATTAATAAATTGGAATATTAAGAAAACTTGAAATATATTTTTAAATGAGAAAAGTAAAGTATAGAAGATACAAATTTAATAAGAGTGATTAAGATTATAATATGTTATACAAGTATATATAATTTATTACAGTTTATAATTAATAGATTTACGGAAAAATATAAACGGAAAACAAGTTAAAAAAGTAAATAAAGTTATAAGATGAAATATTTGATAAGTGGTACTAGAAAGTAAATAAAAGTAATAATGCATCTATATAAATAATAATGCTGATTGGAATTAACAATATACGTATAAAAATAAAGAAAAAATATATTATTTTGAGTTTAATTTTTGTTATTCTTGTATTTAAAAGATTTATTAACATGTTTTACTTTGTCTATTAAAGATGATGAAATGATATTTTATGAAAGATGTATTTTCTAAATATTTGTTGGTATGTAATAAATAACACCGTCGTTAAGTCAAAATATCGTTAGATTTGGTGATATTGATGGTGAATTACTCCAATAACATAGAGAATGTAGGTTCGTTGTCAAAATTTCTGAGATTATTTCATGGCAGTCGACACGAAACAATGAAGCATGCTCGCTGACACCGAAAAGTTACATTTTCAAGAATGAAGCCATGGTAGACGGAATATTCTTTGATTTAGGGTTTGAATGTCTTCGTTGATGGAATTAGGGGCACAGTTTTAAAACACAATTTTATACACTACAAGTATTTAAAATGGGATGTGTATATCTTTATATATATATATATATATATATGGTAAAATGAAACTCAAACTTACCTTAAGGTGTTTAATAAAAACGACGAGCGTATAAAAAAAGTTTTGATGTGACAAATTTTAAGGACAACGTTTAGTGCATATTTGAACATTTCTCTCTTTTTTTTAGTTTTTGTATGAATTAGTTCTTTCTTTCACTCTCTGCATAAACAAACAACTAATTAATCATTTATTTTTCTTCTTCCTCTATTTCGAGGACAAAATGCAGATATTCGTCTATAATGCATATTTAAAGATACTCACATACAACATTAAATTTTTATCACTTAGTTTATTATGAACTAGACATGAATGAATAAAGAATCTTCAATCCATTTCTTGTCAAACCTTTCCATATAGAGCATGAAGATAAAAAAATTATTTTTGAAAATTTTGGATAATTTTTGGAAAATTTGTTAAGAATATATATCGATTATAATGACTCACCAAATTTAAGGTTCGGGGGGCGATTTCCCTTGGACCGATATACGGGTATTGATAAACCAATTATTATTCGAGCACCTCTTCACATCACAAACCTCTCCATAAACTCGATCAGATTCAAGATGACACACAACTCCCTGGTCTCGAGTCGAGTAGGCAAAGAGATTTTTGTGTGCCATTAAGATGTCGTTTATACAACGTGACTCTGACAATTACTCATCCATTTTTACATGTGGCACCTATCTAGTGGTTGCACGATCTTTCTCTTTTCTAACATCCCGTAACCTCTCATAACTTCTCATTTTAAAATACGAAACATGTTGCGCGCATTCTAAACCCTCCAAGCTTGTGTCCTCTTCTCAATGAATTTGTCTTTTGCACCATACTCTAGTAGGTACGTTTTAGGGCTTAAACTTTCATAGCCTCAATTCACATTATAAATGTTCTTCCCACATATGTGCTAAAAGGTAATAGTCCTTATAATCTCTTGTTTCAACGTCAACCAAACGTGCTAGCGGGAACACAAGCGCTATCTCTCCTGTGTATCTGCATTTGTTTTTATTTATATATTAAATGATGTTATTATTCACACACTTATATTAACAATATAAATTTAGAGTACATTATGAATAAAAAAATGTCGTTATCATCACTATTATGTAAAATCATTATATCTTTGTGTGAATTGGCTTAACCAATGCGAGTGATTAAAAACTAGATAAATCACTATAAGTGTTCCAGTCTTTACAAATTTTGTTTCTACGAAAGAATGTCAATTATCAATAAATTGCAAAACACATTGGTTGTTGAAGCTTTGTTGAAGCTTAAGAACTTCTTGATAATGCAACATATAATTGAGAGTAGCCGAAGTGATCTTCAAGTGTTTCGAAAAGGGTTTAGGGTTTGAAAATTTAAATTTTTTGAAAATAAATTTTGAAAATTTAAATTTTTTGAAAAAATAAAAAATGACTCATAATAAGAAAATAAAATCAAATATTGATATAAGGGAAATAGGAAAAAATATTGAAGAAAGTTAAAGAGGAAAATATTTTAAAATTTTTTAAAAAATTGAAAATTTAAAAATTTAAAATGTTGAAAATTTAAAAATTAAAAATTTTGAAATTTGAAGTGTTTTTGAAAAGGTGTTGGGGTTTGAAAATTTGATTTTTTTTTTTAAATTTAAAATTTAGATTTTTTTTTGAAAATTTAAAATTTCTAAAAAATTAAAAATATTCAAATTTAAAATTTCTAAAAATTTGAAAAATTTGAAAATTTGAAAACTTTGAAAATTTGAAGTCTTCAAAAAAAAGGCCTTACGATCTGATTTTTTTTAAAAAAATAGAATAACATATAAATTCCCATTCAGGCTTTTCAATGACAGTCTCCTTCAGCGTTCAAGAAATCTGGGCAGAGCTCCCGCTCACCCCGCCCAGTCTCCGACACCTCACCGTCAGTGCCAAGATCCCTACCATGCTTTCCAGCCAGCCTCTCACAATTTCACCTTCTTCGTCCGACCGCCTAACGTCCATCAACAACAACAACATCAACCTCACACAATCTTCGATCTACGACCATGCCTCTCTTTTACTTTATCACAGGTTCTTCGACCCTAACTTTCAATTTAACAGTCAAAGACCTATTTCTTCTTATTCCAATTCCTGTTCTGTCAAGAACCACACCGCAAGTGTTTTCGATTCCTTCAACCAAGCCATTCAATCCCTAAAAACCGGTGGATCCTCCGTTGTGCCTGCGTAGGAATGCAGTTTTTCGGTGTCGCCGAGCGTAGCGGAATCACAGTGTTCACGATCAATATCACTCTGATGAATTTCGACAACAGAGTTTGTCTAGTTTTTTTTGAAGGATTCACAATCAGTATCACTCTATCTGATGGCATTTTGTTATTTAACGGAGTTCCGGTGTTCTTTCCCTTCTTCAACGATAGGATTGTAGTTGACGACGTTAACGATATTCTGGCGTCACAGGTGAGAACGCTCTTGTTGTTGATATTGTTGTAGAAATACATTCTCATTTTAAGTATTTGATTCTTCTTATGTGTTATTTATTGAACATGTGTTTTTTTTTCTAAGTATTTGTTTATGAAATCGATAGCAAGTTTTTTCTTTTTTTTAAAGTCTCTCACGTGTACTCAGTTTTTTCTTTTCTTTTGATTTCTTTGTAGATGTTTGAGTTCTTATTAAATTACTTTTTTTATAATGAATAAAATAATAATTTGAAAGTTCCGATGAATAATTTTAATTTTTTTTTATTTATGTATTAAATAAATATATTTCTGTTGTTTTTCTAATGGTGGTAAAATGATAGGATAATGAAAGCGTGGATTTCAACATCACACAGCAAAACGAAAAGGTTTGAATCGTGTTGCAGTTGTTGAAGCCGTTAAGTCACGACGGACGGAGTATTCACGTTTTTTGGGTTTGTTTGACTTGGTGTGGTTCTTGGCACAACAACAAAAATTGAAATTAGGTTTTAACTCTTAAATCGAAAGTTAGGTAAAAGAAAGTAGTCGTGTAGACTGCGTGTGTTTGATGTTGTTGATGGAAGTTACACGATCCTACGAAGAACGTGTTATTGTAAGAGACCCGCTGAAGAGAGGATGATAGGAATCTCGATACTCACACTGAACACAGATGATAAAAATATTTCACATTATTGTAAAAATTATAAATAATAATAATAATAAAAATTATTATTTGCCATTAAATATTTCTCTTTCTTCTCTACTTATATTACTAAGTAGTTTTATATTTTTATTTTTCCACATGTAAAATTAAAATATGAGATACAATAAAAATATAAATACTTTTTAATTTTTCTTTCAGAAATACAAAACTAAAGTTCTGACAAGGACAAGCTCTTCTTATTTTAAGTCAAATTTAATATTTGAAACTAAGGAAAAATTAAAATGATTTTTTTACTGAGAAGGAATGTTTGGTATAATTTTAATTATATTTTTTCCAGAAATTATATTAATATTTAACATTTAAGTAATCCTATCATTTTTAATAGGTAAAATGCGTCTTATTTAATACATTTTACACATAATTATTTCCAAATAAGTTTAAGTAATATATGAACCGGCTATAACGATGAAAGAGAATTATATAATTTTATACACTATATTTAATCCGTTATTAAATATAATTGATTTTAATATATTTTTATTTTGATATATATATATATATTGTTTGTAAAGACTTTATAATAATTTTTATTTTATTAAAAATTTATTCAAAAATATAATTTCTATTTTTTAATCAATTTTTATCAAATTATTTTAAAAAAAAATATATTTTATAAACGATTTTCTAAATATATTAATAAAGAAAAAAGTATTATTTTATTATATCAATTAATCATTGAATCAAGAAACATTCAACTCCTTTGTAAAAGTGAACAAATAATCTTTCACACCACTAGTGGTGTTTTGATTTGACATCCTTATAACAACGGTAGACAATAATAATAATATTAAATTAACTGGTTTAAATAAAATATAAATTAAATTATAAGTATAAAATAATAAAATGAGTTGTAAATGATTAAATTATTTTACTTTTTTTTTGTAAATATTTATTTAAAATGGTTGAAATTGGAGGTGTGGTTATATAGTTTGCATGTCTTCATGGATCTAAAGCTAAAAACAAAATCAAATTGGTTTCTTTATATGGACAAAATGTTACAGTACACTCTGGCTTTTCTCTTCAATGTGAGATGCCACCTTTGTTTCTTACGTTACATGGTAGGGAACTTGTGATACAATAAACTCTACTCTATCAACTCATTCTTTATTTTAAAATCTATACTTCACTATTTGCATTTGTCAAGGCTAAATGTGTGGTGGTTTCTGGCATGGATGACTTCTCAAACACTTCCCTTCTTTGTGGGCGGTTTGCATAGAGTATCCAAAGAACAAGGCAGAGCAGAACACCCACTGAAACAAGACCAAGTCCTACGTTGATAATCTTGAGGGAATGGTTTAATGGAGGACAGTAGTTTGAAGTAATTTTTGTGAATGCATCTCTCACAAAATTGCAATTCTGAAGACTAAGTAAAGGTGGGGTGTAGTGTTCTAAAGCATAGCTTTCATTCACTGCAGCTACTATCTGCAAGTAAATCTCTGGGGTAACCCTCCCCACTGTAGTGCAAAAGCCAGATTCAGACACCTCACATTCAAAGTTCTTCCAAACCTGTAAAAATTTAATCAACTCACTAAGATTCTATGTATACCATTCACCAAGTGGCAAAGCTCAATAACCAAGTGATGAAGAAAATTACCATTGAAGCATTGGCGGAAGAAACTTCCTGATTGGTGCATTGACGCTCTTGAAACTGAGAGTCAAAAGGGTAGCATAAAGATGGCATTTTAGGTCCAGACTGATTGTAGTAGCCAGGAGTACCTTGTGTTATATTTAGGTTTGCAGCATTATAGATGAACTGATTGACTACATTTGCAATGTTGATGACCACTTGCTTACTTTGGAAGAGTGTTTTGTTTGTGGTACTCTGATCAACACACGGAAGAACATTACTAAGAGCAGATTCTGTGTGTGGATTTGCAACCCACTCTCCCATAGCCATGCAGGTATCAGAAATTGCACTGTAATAGAAATAACTTATTCATATCAGGTTTTGTTGCTAATGTTAGCGTTCTAACATACATAAATTGAGATCTATTAGATATAATGACTAACTTATTAAGGATCATGAATACTCCACAAAGAATGAATGTGGCTGCAACAAGTAACCATCCAGTGATAACAAATCTGCAAAACATTTAAAAAATCAGATAGAAGAACAGAACAGCGACTCTTGATATACGAGGCATGATAAACAAACGTAACATCAATAGACATAGAAAAAAATAACTTACGTGAGGATTGCGTGCTGATATCCAAGGACAGAAAGGACTGCAAAAGAATAAGAGCCAGTTATAACCGAAAACTCGGGAACATAAATATAAAATAAGCTCAATTTATTCATAATTTTATGATCAACAAATACCTAGCCCAACAAGAGCCAGCAGAAGCATCACAGCTGCTACTACATACAAAGCTAGACGCCTGCAAAATGTACGTGGTTTAGCATCATACATGGATGGGCTATAAATTTCTGGAATCAGTTTTATCATTACTTACACGTCATTGAACACTCTTCGAATTTTTACTGAATTTTCATTTGTCTTCTCAGAAAGTGTGTTTGCTGCAGTATTTAGATCCACATTCAGCTTGTCAATACTATCCATGACATCAGATGGAAGAACAATCCTAGTGACATCGATGGTTTTTGCAAGGGAGAGATACTCTGTGACATTTCTTAGAGTTTGCACTGTATAATCTGACTGATTGACAAAATAATGAAGGGTATCCAAGGCTTGATCATGGAACTTATCCTGCCCAACAGAAAGGAGGATACATCCAGTTCTGTGTAATTAAAAAAACAGGGCACATATGTTATCATCCACACTTGAATTTGTGATGAATAAAACTTAGAGCCAGCAGTATACAGAAATTTCACAGATACTATTACTAAAATTATCACCATCACTGTTATTTTTTCACTGAAAAGTGAAAACCAAAATCAAACATCCATAGCACATGATTTTGAATTATTGGTTATCAATCATGCAAATACATTACTAAAGAACTTTTTTTCCATATCTATGATAAAGGGTGAAAGAACAAGGGGAATTTTGAGGAAATACAGCATCCCATGAGGTAATTAACAAGGGGAGCATGGAAATAGAGACTTACGCAGCAGCAAAAGTCAATGATATAAGCAGTATAAGACAAATCCTTCGGGAATGATTTGATCCTTTGCCCTTTATGTTAATTGCCCATCCACAGCATAGATGAATCACAAGCGCCAAGCCAAACGAGATAAACCACAGGGCAGCAAGAACGAAACCAGGTGCACCAGTGAATCCCACAGACTGCAGATATAATGGTTAATTGAAGTGAGAAGAATAGAATCTACCAAAAGTAGAACTAACAGCATAACTCAACAATAGGCTCCAAACATCAAATTTCACAAAAAAAACAAAGGAAACAAAATGAAAATCAAAGCTTTAGATACAAGTCAATTAAGGAATAGATGTACATCTCCATCTGTAAATTATACAGCGGTGGCAATGGCCATCATGACTTCAATGAGCAAAGAACTATCACAGTGGCATGTAGGGACAAATGTAGTAGATAATTCAGTTAGTTCAATCAGTCAGTGGTTATATGTTAGTTAGACAGTGAGCTGTTAACTAACTCTTTTAATTGTGTACTATACATTGCAACGCTGTACACGTGATACACAGGAGTGAGAATAAA
Source organism: Phaseolus vulgaris (assembly GCF_051622355.1). NCBI lineage: Eukaryota > Viridiplantae > Streptophyta > Magnoliopsida > Fabales > Fabaceae > Phaseolus > Phaseolus vulgaris. The sequence continues at coordinate 3,332,050 of NC_143504.1, forward strand.
ATTTTCTGTTCAGCATCATTATATCTTCTTTCTCTTTCCTCTTTTTCCTTCTGTTTTTGAGAGTGTTCTAAAAAGAGTAAGTGTATTTGCACAAACAACTTATTAAGTGATTATTTAATGATCTCTTATTAAATGAGATTGCCATAAATTTCACAGGTTTAACCAAGAAGCTCATCTGGAATAAGCTAAAACGAACTTATAGGAGTCATAAATCCAAATAAGCTTCATAAAAACTCTTAAAAAATGCTCCCTGGGACTATTGTTAAAGAAAACATCACTTATGCATCTTCACATTTCCTAATTACAAATTTACAATGGCATTCAATATAGAAAGATATATAAGCAAACAAACAGTTGAAAAGTGGAGAACAATAGCATTCTAGGATGTTCGATGAGAATTGTTAGGCGACATAAACGAACTCCACTTCTCAACATGGAATTGGCACTGAGCATAGAACGAATCATCCATTCATTTTAAAACACGATGATCAAGGAAGAAAAAACGGCACTTACAGCCCAATAATGCTGATCTGCAATATCCCAACCACCTCGATATCGATGGAATCCTCGCAGAATGTCAGGCCTATTGGTCCTGTTTGCCGCCAGAATAAGAACATCCTCACCTTTAGGCCCTGGTGCTGGAGCTACTTCAGTGAATTCACTCTTCCATTGACCCAAATTCTCTTCTACCTCCCCTGAAAAATCGAAACAGACAAAAAAAAATAAAAAATTAACCAAATCACACTTGCAAGCAAAGCAAAACAGATGAAAACATTCCAAGGCATCCCAAATTTCCATTACCCCAATCCTCACAAACAAAAATTAGGAAACCCAACATAAAGCAAAAGCTGACACCAAATTTTGATCTTTCATTCCAACTCCCAATCTTTCCATGATCCACACGCAACCCATCACCGTATTCAGAAACGAAAACGAAAGAGAAAAACGAACCTATAATAAACTTGACGGGATGCCGAATCGACCCAGCTGGAGAAAAAGCTGAAACCGAGCTGAGAAACAGTGACACGGGGAAGAGGAGCAGCAAAAACGAAAACCCAATGAAGGAAAAGCCCTTCATTTTGGTTTCCAAAGTGACTTCAGAACTCCCACTTAACAACTCACACCGCCATTTTGATTTCGAGTGGAACCAACCAAAAAAGTGTCATGCTCGAAACAAGGAGTGAACACACATCACAGCACTCATGGGGCCGGTCAGAACCGGTTAACCCTGGCGCTGAGGTTACTTCTAATCAAAGAACAGAGCTTGGATTGGAGATTGAGCGGAACACAGAGAAGAGAAGAGAAGAGAAAAGAAAGTGTGATGACGAGAGAAGGCACAGAGAGTCACATGGGGATGGTGTGATGTGGTGTGTTCACATTCATCAGTGAGAGAAACAAAAAATACGCGGGTTCGCTTTTTATCATTTTATTTACCGTAAATTATGCTTACTTCCGTGTAATCTGCATAAAAGCACTTTATACAAACTTTTATTAATTTTCCCACTCTGGTTAAAAAAAATAATCCAAATATTTAAAAACTAAGTTTGGCATTATTAATATTAAAAAACATTTTCTAATATTAATATACTTTCCTAAAGTACAAGGAACGAATTTCCTTAACCGACAGTAACTAAAGTCACTTGTTTCGGTGCTGGTGGCGCGCACTATACACCGATTGGTCTGTTTGACGCGGACACGCTTCTTTTTAATCTCATTAAATAAAAGTTTTTAGTTTTTCTTAGACGTAATAAACGTAGTTAGTTGTATTCATGGCATTTTCAAATTGCAACATTCATGTCTATCAACTCCTTAAAATCTTACTTTTTCTAACATCAATGGTGCTTGCTTTTTCTAACATCAATGGTGTTTGGTTATTCAAGAAAGTAGCTATTGTTTTGTGTGACCGTGGTTTAATTTCAGTATTGAAGTGGAAATAACACAAGGACAGTAGTAAGAGTCCAACATGTGCCAATACGTTGCTGTCAATCTGGCACCCAACTAGTGGTTGCAAATAAAAAAACTTGTTCCTCAATATTAACAGATCTTGTTATTTTTTATATTAATATATTATTTAGTTCATTTTTCAATTCTTAATCACTTTATTAAACTAGGCAGAATTTTATTTTTTTTTATAAAGTTTTCGTGTTAGGCATCACTATGCAACTTGACATCTCAGCTAAGCTGACACCTCAAGTAACAACAATCATATGCCATCACATAAAAAAATATTATTAAAAAAAAAAATACAAAAATATGTGTAAACTGATTTTGATTTATTATTAATTGCGAACGTAAGCTAAAAAAATGGTGATATTAACATGACTTTTTTTTTATGATATTAACGTAATTATTATAATATTTAATGTGTTTTGATCGCCAGTTGCAACCTACATTCATATGGATAAAACTATTAAATTTTCATTTATGTTTTATTCACACTAAATACAAGTATAATAATATCTTTAAATAAAAATTATAAAACACAATAATTAATCTTATTAAATATGATGTCTAATACCTTCTTAACCAACACTTTTAACTTAATAAAAAAGTTATTCTATTTTTAACTATGATCAACTTAATAAAACATGTTTCATGATTGAGATGGTAGCATGCTAAAGGGTGAGATTAGTTATAATTAAATAGGAATTAGGGTAAGATTTGGTGAGAAAAGAATGAGATTAGTTGAAGGGTGGGTCCCTGTCCTGGAAAAAATTGGAGTTGCTTTCGGCTTGGCTTTGCGTGCGAGTGAGTGGAAGCACGTGACCACTGGCAAAGGGCATGTGGGACCGTTATGCTTTTTCATAAGGGATTTGGTGGGCCCATACCCTGCCACATTAGGCTCTGTCTTTTCTTAATTGGGCCTTCAAAGGGATCACATCCATATCCAATATCACTAATCTTTCCCACACTGCTTCATAAATGTTACTACCTTCGATTACTGATCTAGTTTTTTTAAATATTACGAAAATAGTAAAATTTAAAGAAGGACTAAATAATTTTTTTATCTCTCAATATTTTTTGTTAGTGTTTGTAGCCTCTAAAAATAGATTGGATCCATTAACTAATGACATAAAGAGCCATCTCAACATGTGACAAGTGATTATATTTTTAATTATTAAAAGCATAATCATTTTTCAGAAGAAATAATGTTAAAAGCACGTTATTTTAACTTTTTAGATATTTAAGATTTAGAGAGATTAATAATTGAATTCTTTGATGATTATTATTATTATTGAACATGAATCTACTTTTTGAAAAAAAAAAATCACGCTTGAAATCATGACATCTACTTTCTTAAAAACAAATTACAATGAAAGTATTGATTGAAATGAAGACTCCAATGAAAGATTTGCTTCTATTGAAATAACACTTCTGATTATTTTTTGTTTTGGACTGTACTTTAGAAAAAGTGTCCACGGATATTTTTTTATCACGCTATTAATTTTAAACTAAAATAAATTGAAATTGTGTTTAAATGTATTTTATGAAATTGTTTTAAAAATTAAAATATTAAATGAAGAAACTGTATTTTAATTAATGACTGTACCTTTACACCGTGAATTAAAAGCATAACTTTGTTAGATTTAAATAAAAGTAAAAATAAAAAAGTAGTTTTAAAAATATTTTTTATTTAAAATCATATTTGAAAAACATTGTTTATATTTACGTAATTTATTCGCATTTATTTTAAAAGTAGATTACGCCTGATATATTAAAGAGTTACACAGGCGCAATGTTTCTAAAGTGGTATAATGGGCTTAAATCTCTCACCAAACTATTTAGGATTTCTTTTTGCACCCCATATTATTATAACTCCAAAAATATTCTTCTAAATTTGTAGTTGGAACTTTATAATTTGAAAGTTAAATTGTATTTTAAATTGTAGAATTCGAAATTTATTAAAATATATTTCTAATTCTATAATTTAAAATACAAATTTTCAATTTCAAATGGTAGAATTCCAAAGACATATTGAATATACTGCACAATACAATGCTCTTATTCAACAAAGAAACTTATTTTAAACTAATATTATTATCAATCAAAAATATCATCAAATCATAATATAGGTTTATACTTTGAAAATTCTTTATTTCAAACACTAGTTATATAAATAAAAATTTATCCTGTACTATTACATAAAGTGAAATATAACATTATTATAATAAAACTCATGCATGTATATAACAAAGGTCACAAATAATTCAAATCCAAACTACACATTATAGTTAAATTTACGGGTAAAAAGAAAAGATAAGACTGATAAGGAATATATAAAATCACTGAACCACTCTTAACTATTTGATCTCTCTGCATAAACAATGCTCTTGAAGGTAAAATAAGTTCATTATTTACTTTAGACTTCTCCATATGCATTTGTCTTTTACATTTCTTTTTCTGCTACAGCACATTGCATTCTTTCTACCCAATTGAGGAATCACTCGCAAAAGATTCTGTGCTCTCACTGTTGTTATCAGTGTATATTTCACACTCAGAAATAAATTTACAGTGACCACACTTCCATTGTTCATCCTCTGCCACATAACTGGCTTCTCTCTGTCCAAGCCACAACTCAAGACAACTCTCTATTTCACTCTTTACCCAACCTTCATCATATGCAACCTTTTCTTCCTCCAGCACTGAATGATCTCTTTGAAACTCATATCGCAACACTAACATATCATTAGATGGTGGCAGCCTTTTGCATGTATTTTGATAATGCCTCACCACATCACCAAGGATCAGTGCTGTGAATCCAGACTCGTAGCATGCTGCTTGTAGATCTTTACTCAGAGTGGCACGAGGATTCAACTCAAAATAATCATACAACTCTTTGCATGGGAAATCATGATGAGCATGTGCCACTAAATTGTCCCACAGATACTTGTAACACATTAACTGAATCCTTCCGTTTCTTCTCTGTGCTTCTGAAGGAACTGTGTCTTGGAAACGAGTCTTTGTCTCAACTAGAATCGGATTGCGATCTCTCTTTGCTCTTGGCATTTGAACTTCATCAATTTTCCCCACCATCCATATGCCTTCTGCAGAAGCAAAACTCAGTATTGGAAGCTCGCGTGTCAACCCATCAAACAGCAATTGATTCACCCCATTTATGAAGTTAAGAAGTTTCATTGCCATCTCATCTTCACGTGACTTCACCTTCAGTTCCACCGTAGTGTGAACCTCCTCTTCGAGTTCAACATGTCGATTTCTACCAGCTTTCATAGCTTCATTGTTCCTCCTTCCTCCTCCAAAGTCCATTTGCTTGCATTCATTGTTCTTCCATTCTTCAAATAAAAGAGAAAACTCCATTTGCCTTTCACACCATTCAGTTTTGGAGACATCAGTGACAGACAAGCCTCTCTTGCTCCTAAACCGGTGGAGTAAGGTGGTGTTGTCTGCTTTCGGCTTCTTCTTCCTCAGAAAATCGCCACAGTCCTCTATATCAGGTTCTGAACACATGGACATATTTCTCTTGGCTTTAACTGAGTCAATTGACTTGGCATTTCTATTCAACTTAGAGGCTGAAGGAGGGGTATGTTTTGAGGGTGCAGAATCTTCGGTGTGAAAGTTTTCTTCATCGCTTAGTTTGTGATTTGTGGTGGGACTACAGTTCTGCTTGTCCATCAATTCAAGTGATGAGAATTAGTTCTTGCAATGAGACTTGGAAACTCAAGAAACTACTGAGAGTGCTGATATTATCTTATTAGAAAGGTGCTAGTGAGTGAGAATTCGAAGGCTTAACCATCAAGAAAAAGGAAAAGTAATTGAAAGCAAAAGAGGAGTTGTGGAATCTTAGTACAGTTCCAAACAAAGTAGACAAATACGAAAGAAAAAGCATAAAAGGTTGAAAAGCAGTTTAGGGATGTAGACACTTAATTTTGGAGGATTAGTAGAGTGGCACATGGATCATAGTTCACACGGTAAATTGAACAATTCTGACTGGTTTCAGACTGTGTTCTTATGTCCAAAAGCCATGATCATGTAAAGCAAATAGCGTCAACATGAAGTGAAGTAAAGAAAACCCTGCACTAGTTGCTACAGAGTCACTGGTAGGAAATGAAAAAAGTTAACCATGAAAACCATTTTGTGTGGCTATGGTGGAAAACCTTCATTGCTAAGCTATCTACTAACTTTATTCAGGATTCAAGGGATTTGTAGAACCACCATATTTTCACAGAAATGTATCTTGAAGATCTACTAACTTTATTCAGATTTTTTTTTCTGAAAAAAAAATACCATAGCCATATAATATAATCACATTTACCTTTCAAAAAAGTTATTTTGTCATGTTATCCAAAGAAAACGATTGTTCTAAACATTTACATGCCATTTCTAAAAATAAATCAATATTTAAACTCAATTCAGTGCAGTATTTATTATCATTATTATAGGAAAAATTAATCTCTTACCTCCATGTAATTCAAGAACTCATTGAAATCCTTTGATTTATTTTTTTAATAAGAACGATCTTCCTCAAAATATTAACCTTTTCTGGTGAGAGTATTAATCAAAGTTGAATCAACACTTTTAAATGGCACTTCTATGTTTTTCTCATAACTTTAAAATGGACTCAACCCTTTAAACCAAACCTTTGGGGTTGCAAGGTTATAGTGTATCATAACATAAGATGCAGAAAGGAATATGCCTCACTCTCCAACTAAAGACTATCTGTACTTAATATTGTCATATTTCATGTCCCACATCGTTCAGTGTATTAGATAAACTAGGCTTTATAAATCTCTGACAAGCATGTCAGTTTGCCGAGCTGGGTAACACTAGCTTGTGACCCAAGTGGGGGCACCAAGGTGATTGAACAAGGCTTTGGCATTACCAAGTTGGCTTGGTGGTTGCATCATGCTGGCTTGCCCACTCCAAGCTGAGAGTTGAGCCATGGGAACTTTGCGAAGGCATTGGTCTCCTGGTTCCTAGACGAGAGGGCACAGCGTGAGGCTGGCTTCACAGAGCAGCGACTACCTCTGGCTCTTGGCAGTGGAGGGATCACAGGCTGCTGCACCTTCAGGCCACTTAGCTTGGTGAGCCTGCCTCTTGAACAATCACTTTTTTTTTTGACACTGGATGAGTTGGATGCATGAATGCAAGATAACAGTGATGGTGCTGATTTCCAAATTAAAATGATAAAGCAAAAGCCACAATAAACCGGGCTTTAAATAAACTCCACACACTACCATCTAAATGATCTAAACTTATGCAGAAAACAAAACACAAAATTCTCTGCATCATCGCAGTAACAGTTTTCCCTCAGCAGCTCACCCATTTGTATCACAATTTGAGGATCACTTTCAAAAATTGAGGGGTTATGAGACCACTTCATCATCATCTTCAGTGAGCTACAAACTCAATGACATAAGGATTTGCTTCAATTGCCATTCGAACAACCAAGTGTGTTTGGATTGAGAATAGAATTTGAAAAAGAGAATTTTAAGTGATTTGAGAGGAGAGTGGGAAGAAAGTTAAAATAGATTTATCAGGAAAGTTTATTAAAATTTATAAGTGATGTGATAATTGTAAATTTTTTTAAGAGATATAAAATGTAAATTTACAAATTATTCCTATCTTTAAATTATTTGAATAATAATAATACAACAAAATTAATTAATTTATTTAGATTTTTTTATAATAATAATATTATTATTACTATTATATAAGTTTAATTTTTATGTAAATAATTATATTTTTGATTAATTATACTATTAAATATTTGATTCAAATAAAATTATTATTATTTTTAAAATCTTATAAATATATATATAACATTTTATTTTTATTATAAATATTTAATATTTGTATTTTATAGTATAATTAATATTTTATATTTTTGATAGAATAATTATGTAATTTAGCTATATAAAATTGGGTCTTGGTTGTATTTCCATGCCTAAGGAGAGAAGAAAGCTTCTTTGACTTTCTTCACCCTTCCACGCTTCCTTTTCAGACAATAGAAAGGAAATGAAAATGGATTCGTAGTTGAAGGTGTGGCATACCTTCAACTGTGTTTGATTCTTGAGTGTGACAAACTTCTGATTCAAGAACTCTTTGAAATCGTTTGATTTATTTATTTTAACAAGGACGATCTTCCTCAAAATATTAATCTTTTACTACAATCTGATTTATTTATCCATATTTTTTTAATCAAACAGCTTGTTAGATGGGAAATCGTGATTAGCAGCATAAGCAAAATACTGGTAACATTAATTTAATATTTCCACTTCTTTTGAGGTTCGGAAGGAAGTGTAACTCAGAAATGTGTTTGTATTTCAACCAGTATCGGCATCAGAACCTCATGCTACCATCCATATGATGTGCAAAATCAAGGCTCACGTGTTAACCTTTCCTTGTACAACTAATTTACATCCTTTAAGAAATTAACAAGCTTCACGGCCATATCATCTTCAAGTGACTTCACCTTCCATTTCAACAAAGAGAGAGCCTCTCTCATTTAAGTTTAACATGTCCATCTATACCAGCTTTGGTAGCTTCATTCTTGCTTAGTTTCATTGTTCTTGGATTTTTGGAAGAAAGGAGAAAACACCATTTGCCTGTCACACCATTTTGTCTTGAAAACTTCAATGACAGACAAGTCCCTCCTGCTCCTAAACCAGTACAGCAATGGACAAGTTTCTGTTACTGTAACACAGAGGATAGTCTGACTGCTAAAAGACAATAGTATGCACAAGACTTCCACATAGTCGGTTACTGGAAGGGTAATATACACACACAGCCTTTCCCTCGTAAGCAATGCTGTTTCCAGGATTTGGATTTGAGCCACAAAGCAGCAACCTTACCCTAGCATAATCAAGAGACACTGGCTGGGGGGAGGAGGAAATATTTTCAAAGCTATAGTCTTGAGAGGTGATTACCAGTAATACCTAGGTCGCTAGGTCTGAACAATATAACAAGGTTCACATTGGGAATCAGGAAGCTGATACATTTCCACAGAATCCAGAATACTAGCAAAATCAATTTAGTATTCAACTTAACATCAACTTTAAAGCGAAAACTCATTGCCTTGCTCCTCAGGGGGAGGAACCTTGAAAGGAATTCAGAAGTACTCCAATGAAATTATTGCACACTAAACATCATACCTGACGTTATGAAGATATATTGCACACTAAACATCATACCTGACGTTATGAAGATATATAATTAACCTTGAAAACATACTATTATGTTATAAACTGTTAATTTTCAGAGAACATAAGTTTAGACATAATTAAATACACAGGAACATACAAATATCATAATGTCTCAATGTACCAATTAAAAACAGAGATGAAACAAAGATTTAATTATCTCTAACATCCAAATAAGTATATTTAAGAAATAAAACTGAACATCCCAACCAACCAACTGAATGGTAATCACCGGGAGCAGCATATGAAAACTGCATTATAATTTAAAATTGTCAATGATCCATGTCAGAAAACATCCAGCCACACGAGGAACAATGCTAGACAGCATGAGAATCAGCAAGAAAAGGGTCAATCATTCTTCTATGTAGTACTTTTCCCTGGCAAAAATGAGCTACCTTAAGGAACAAAATTCAACTAAACAGACGAGAAATGACAAAAAGATGAGAACTATTTCCTATTGATTATCCAAAATCTAAAGAAAACAAGATGAACATAGTTTGGATACGATACAATTAGTTATCATCATACTGCTGTAACTATTTGCACTTCATTTTTATTCAAGCAAAACTTAGTAGAGTTGCATGATAACTAATATTTATAATTTTAACTCTCGAAGAGCAAGTACGAGTACAACACCTTCACACGTCAATTGCAATGTGTCACCAAATACGTCACAACAGTAATGTGACACCTGCCAGTATCTTGTCTAACATCATAAGGTCAAAATAAAATTGACGTAGTAATTGAATAACCATGAATCAATGAGATGCAGTATAATATTAAACATATGTATGCACAAAAATAGCTTATCTTAGGTCACAGAATGTGTATAAATTCAAGAAATAACATAACAAGGACTACAGAGTAGCTTAGATAGAATAACCAAATTGCAGCTTGCCTTGGGTCTTTCAATGCTTTGAAAGAGTGTCTGGTTTATCTCAGCATGTGAGCAACCAAATAGCAAAAGCCAAAGCACTAACTAAATTCCATTTTCATTGCACATCATTGCATCACTTTATGGCTGGCGCATCAGCCTCTCCAATAATGCGTTTCAGAACAACAGAAATTTTACTACATCTACCTAAGGCTGAAGGAAAGCAATTAAGCGAGATTGATTCCAATTAGGGAAATATCATTTTATGCAAAAAAACAACTAGCTTCCATCCAATGATCTCTGATGATTAAAATCAATCATTGAAGAATTAGGTATATTGTTGGGTTCAACATTTCGCCAAAATCTGAGCCTACTTCTCCTTTTACATGACTGTCTCAGGTGTAAAAATTCCTTTGAAAAGAGTATAATGGCCTTCAAAACGCCGCCAAAGTGTCCACTTGGCTGCCACCTAGCAATTACTCTCAATATAAATCTGCAGTTAATATTAATTTGGGCACTCCCAGGTACATTTAAAGTTCAAAGTTAATTCTACGAAACAATAACCCTGTGTTTGGTTCAGTGTGCGACACAATTTGCCAAAATACACACTGAAGCAACTGATATTTGCTTTCAGGTTGACACGAATCCACATAATTGGTGTGCTTGAAAATCCATTGAGAATTGAAGAATTAAAGTGAAAATGCTATAAGCCTCTGAAAATTTCAACTGAATCATGAAACCAAACACACTAGTCATCAACCCAAGCATGCCATAAAACAAATAGGCACTACATACTAATGAACACAAACATGCTATATAATGAATAGGCATTACACTATAATCGTACAATTCAATAATATCAAGTCAGAAGGGGGAAAAAGAAAAATTGAATTAGATAGATTCAATTTGTTAAACACTGTCAATTCAATAACAAATTGTGTGGACAAATGGTTTAATACCACACAACAGCCATTGCATGAGATTAATATCCTAATAATCAGCTCCCCAACAAGTCTCATTCTCTTCCTGCTTGTTCAATCTAATCCCCTCTCCAAAAAAAACAAAAAATAAAACTATCGGGGAATTAAGAAACTATCTCCAAATTTGCATTAAATACTAAAAGGATTTATTAAAATACCCTCCCAATTCCCCTGACAAAAAAACTTTACTACTACATCATACAATTAGTTAGAACCCCATGTCAAAGATCAACCTTCACCAATTAACCTACCTTCATTCTCCTAACCATCTCCTCAAAAGCCTCAAAACTACTTATTCTTCACCGTCAAGCCCAGCTCCCCTGCCACAATAACAGTGGTAGCCATGTCCAGAAACATGCCATGCTCCACCACCCCAGCAAGCTGCAGAATTGCGTCACTGGCAGCCTTCAAATCCCCAATACTCCTCTCGAAATACAAATCCACAATGAAGTTCCCATTGTCCGTGACAAAGGGCTCCTCCTTCTCCCCAAAAGTCCTAAGCTTGGCAACACACCCAGCCTCCTGAAACAGCTTGCGCAACCTCTCGGCAGAGAACCTCCAACAAAACGGAATAACCTCAACGGGCATGGCCAATCCACTTCCCCCCACATAGTTGACAAGCTTGGACTCATCAACAATGACAATAAACTTCTTGCACGCGCTCTCCACCATCTTCTCCCTCAGGAGGGAGCCGCCGCGACCCTTGACGAGGTTGAGAAAAGGGTCAACCTCGTCGGCGCCGTCGATGGCCAGATCGACGACGGGGTGGGAGTCGAGATCGGACAGGGGGATCCCGAGGGAGAGTGCCTGTTCGTGAGTCATCTTGGAGGTGGGTATCCCGACGATGTCTTTGAGTTTGCCCTGGCGGAGAAGCTCGCCGATGCGTTCGACAGCGTGCTTGGCGGTGGAGCCAGTGCCAAGGCCGAGAACCATGCCGGATTCAACGTACTCGACGGCCTTGTAGGCGGCGATCTTCTTAAGGTCATCTTGGGTGAAGATGACGGAGGGGGAGGAGGAAGGGTGGAGAAGGCCGGCGTCCATGGCAGCCTTCTCGGTGGCAATGAAATGGGGGTATGGAATGGCCATCTTAATGGGTCCTCGAAATGGGTGAAAAGACCTAAACTTGAGAAGCCCCAGAGGTTTAAACTTGTGGTGGAAGAACGAAGGAGAGAAAGAGAGAGAGATAGGGTTAGAGGGTTAGAGAGGGTTGCGATTGTTTGGGTATATATAGAGAATAGCAGTTTGGTTCAAACACTGCGTTTTTGTGGTTTGAAGATAAATAAACGTGTTTGGCGCGGTTAGGGGAAAGAGATTCCACCACCAAGGAGGAACGCAGGCATGCAGTTTCCGACCTTTTTATCCATGAACAAACCTCAAACCTAAATATAGATACATTTAAACACTTATTATACATCTACTTAATAATTATTATAATTATAATAAACAAATTTTTAGTGTATAAATTATATTATAGTTGAAAGTTGTAATGAATGAATATTGCTAATGTATATATTATATATGTACAATCATTTATATTGTGATGATTTACAAATTAATTTTAACTTGTGATAAAATTATTATTTTTATTTCTCCTTAATTCTTAATAATCTTATCCATACATTCTTCTTGGAAAATTTTATGTGATAAAGGCACCTGCAAAATGTAATCCAGTGTTAAATAATTGTTCTAGTCATTTTATTATTAAAATGATAAAAATAGTAGTAAAAACACAATTAATTTTGATCAATAAATCCTTTTAAGTTGCGATAAATTTATAAAAAAGCTTCAGATGAAATTGCCGTCAATTACGAAAGACTCCTAAAGTGAAAAAAAAAATCATTATTTTTCTATTGTTCTTACTTTTTTTTAATAATAATGATGATGAGATATACATGATTTTTTAGGTTTTTTTTATTAGCTTTTATAATCAAATGAAACCCAGATTTAAGACAAGTAATTATTAAAGAGTATACAGTATTGATGTGATATTAAGAGAATTTTAAATTTAAAACTTAAAAATAAAATAAAAAAGTGAATGGTTGAAAGTAATAAAAAAATTAAGAAATTCAAACATATGAGAGGAAGAATTATTTTGAGTTATCTTAAACAAAAAAAAAAGTAATATTTTAATTATTCAATATGTAAAATTATATCAAAAACTTAAATATATTAAAAACCTGTTTCAAGAAGAACTTGTAAAAAAAATATTTTATAAACTGTTTCAGGAAAAATAGGAGTTGTACACTGTTCAATGTTCAATGTTCAATTTTCAATGTTTCAACTCTTAAATTTAAAATTCTCCCATTTTCTGCACTTGAATGGACCACAACTTGCGAATACAAATTGTTGTGACACGACCACACCAAAAAGATTGTGCTAAATCGGATCATATAATGCTGTTTGAATTCGTTTTTGACCTTATCCACGTTTAACAGCGTGAAACCAAAAATTACAATTTTTTTAGTGATAAACAAGGCGTGAATATTGCTTTTCTTACGAATCTTCGCATATCCCACTTAACCAATGTCTATTCATTCACGCCCTATGTCATTTTGTGTACTTTTTTTTTATAATTTTCTTAAAATATGCAGTTATTTTATCAGTTTTGTTTTGACCTAAATAAATATATTTCTGTGGAGTGTGTAGATTATATAATCCCTCTAATTTAATCAAAAGATCAAAATATGTGAAAAGAATAATTATTCTAAGAAAAGCAATTTCATGTTATCATTATAATTGTGTTATTCCGTGTCTTATCTTTTGCTTGGAATAGATTCTTTGTATTCTTAGGCTATGGTGGCTATGGGAGAACCAAAGCCACTATCTTTCTTTGATAATGATGTGAAGTGTGCAATTTGGTTTGTCCTTTTAAAAGGCAATTTTATTAATAATGTTTTTTTTTTGCAGAGCATCTTCTTGGGATTGGTCAATGATTTTGGTCCGCACCTTCGACCCCATCTTGCTTTGTCTGTGATTTGTATTTTACCAAAAACAAAGAAACAAAAAAGTTTGTCTGCACTGTGTATTTTCTGAGGTGCAGAAATAATCAGAGTTTCATATTTGATTTTCTTTTGGGTGAAAATGGTCGACATGGCTAAATAAATAAGCTAAACTATCCAAAATAAGCAGAAATGAAAACATCTGCAAAAAAGATCCAAAGAAAAACAGTTTAAAATAGAAAAATAAGCAGAACTTAACCAATGATTTTTTAACATTGCACGATTTTAATTTAGGCTCGCGTTTTAGTATAAAGTATTGCTAATTTCGCTTATAAAACTTTAAATGTTTTTGTAATGAGGGTTTTCACGCATTGTGTGGTGTTGGAGAATTTTAAATGAAAGTTTGTAATATTAAAGGAAATAAATAAAAATAAAAAATGAATAATTTTAAAGATAAAAAATATTTAATGAATAATTCATTTAGATAAAAAAAAGGATACATTAAATAAAAAAAATTGTGAATCAATTATTATTTAGTCACCGTCACTTTAAGGTTATGCGGGCCGTGATCTCGAATTTGAAGCCCAGCTTCAGAATCTAAAACACGGGCTTGGAAATTACTTTCGGAACCCCATCAATTTTTATCTGCATCCCCTCTTTATCTGGAATTCCAATTTTGCCTTTGCGACTTGTATTTGAAACTGGTCTCCTTTGGTGGTTGCTGTAACGTGGAGAGGACTGTTTCATCCTGCACCTCCATATATTCTTCTCTCACCTCCATAAAATTTCATATTTTCAAAAATACCCTTCTTTAATATTTTAAATTACATGATCCGAAAGTTTTTTTGAAATTCGTTATTAGCTTCCGGATTCCATAATCTGGAAAAAAAATTTCATACGCATGGTTAGTTTCTGGATTATGTAATCTGAAAGTTTCTTTAGCTTCCAAATTATATAATTCGAAAGTTTTTTTCAAATGCATGTCCGGATTACATAATTCGTAAGTTATTCTATGGGGTGGCACAAGAAAAATAAAAAAATATTTTTATGTATTATATGGGAGTAGCAGAAGAACCTATGAAGGTGCAGAAAGATGTAATTTTTTTAAACGTTTATAGCAACGAAAACTTATTAGACATGGATTATAAAGTTACAGTTAAATTGGACTTGAATTAAAAATTTATATTAATATTTTAACCAATTCATTTCGGTCTTGTGTTTCTTGTATTTTGATTACTATATCAAAATATTTTATCTACTTTATTTTTTATTACTATAGCATTTTTTTATCGAACACCTTTAACTTTTATATTATTTCTATTTATTTATGCTTATTATTTCTATTTTTATTACTTAGTTTTTGTTTTTGTTACTCAACATGTCCTTAAACAATAGCTAATATTTAACAAAAATGGTTGAATGTTAACTAACCATGTTTCTTTGAAAATGAACTCGAAGATTATAACTTGGTGAGAATATAGTGTTTATGATGAAACAAGCTTTCACTTTATATCCGATATTTAGGTCGATAAAAACACAAAAATAATAAGTTCTTAACAACATTAAGAATAAGAGTATGAGATAAAACAAAAATTGTATTTATTGGAGAGTAGATATTTATAAATATTCTAGATGGCGGTCTTTGGATTGATCGTATCATTTTCATTCATTGTTTTATAAATAGTTGTTCATCATTAAAAAAAATATTTAATAGACTATTTTGTTCATAATGACTATTGAAGATTTGGTTACAACCGAACTATTTGATATTCTGACATTAAGACGGGTAAGTTTATTATGATTTGGAAAAAAAATGAAACATTCAGAATGAAAATGAAAATAAGACATTTAAACAAGATAATGAAAATTAAATAATTTAAAAACCATAGAATTTACTATTTTTTACTTATACACATATTCTTGCGTGTTTCTTTTCATCGTTTATCTATTCATCTTGAAAAATATTCAATTTTTATTTTATCAACTTATTTTAATATAAGAGTTTATAAGAGTGTGTTGTATACTTACATAAGTCAACATTTAAAATTAAACAAAATTTGTTATAATTAGTTTAATTATAATTTTTTTAAAAAGGACATTTATAGCACAGATACTGCATAATTAATTTTGTGACTAACATAATTTATTATAGCGAATTATGTCTATTTTTCAACCTATTGATTAAGTTATCTACTACAAACTTTTTCTCTCTTTAAAGAAAGTCATCTTAGATTTGTGAAATGGATCTGCTAACCAAATGTAAGAGGTAAAATCTCCCTCATATTAATTCTAACATACATGCAATATGTTGTCCAAAATGATAAAAATACTCTTAAAAATAATGAAAATAACCTTAGAATAAAAAAAGTGTGTGGATAAAAATTATTTATAGAACTCTTTTTCCATAAATATTCTGCATTTAAATTTTTGGAACATATTTTTGAATTTTGAAAATTCTTATCCATAATGCATTTTCAATGTTGTGTTTTGAATTTTTTTATCTGAAATATACTTTTTATTTTTGAATTATATTTATTATTCTGGATTTTCAAATCCAGAATAAGAATCATTTTGGAAATTTCAAAAAATAATAGGGTGCAAATTAAAAGTGATACGGTGCAGGAAGAAATTGCCTAGGTAAGATTTATGAATGTTATATTGACTAAGAAAAAAATGCAGTTTCTGTCTGTACTCCTACATTTTTCTTCATGCACCCCCACAATTTTGTAAATTTCGAAATTGACCTTCACCTGTTATTTTAATTTGGGATCTGGAAGTATGCTATGGATTTATCAATCCGGAAGTGAATCATGTTGCTTTCTGGATGAGAGGGTGTTCTACAAGCAAAGTTTGCATAAATTATTGATTTTTGGATTGCTGAATCTAGAAGCCTAATTTATATTACGGATTGGTGGATTCGGAATGATTTTTTTCAATTATGGATTTTTGAATCCAGAATACATATTTTGAATTATGGATTATGGTTTTTTCAATTATGGATGTTTTGAATTTTTTTTATTTTGGATTAACACTGTGATTCATGTATTACCGGAAGCACCAATCTGGGAGATTACTGGACGCGCCAATCCGAAATTTTACCGAAAACGTCAATCCAAAAATTTACCGAATTTCATAATCCGGAATAAAAAAAAATATACAATTTGATGTAAGAACAATTTTGTCTTTGCGAACCTTATGGGGTGCAGAAAGAAAAATATAGGGATGCAAGAAGTAACTGCTGAAAAAAAAAAGGTAGTATCTGATCGCAAAACCAACCCAATAACCTCACACACCAAACACTTACCCTCCACACATATTTTTATTAGCTTAGGAGGCGACAATTTCTTTCCGTAACTCTATGCTTTCTTTCTTCACCTCAATAGAACACGGGAAATACATACTTATATTATGGGATGACATTTCTTAGTTTATAGTAATTAATTTTGTGTGTGTTAACACTACTAATATTTAAGACTATTATTTTTTATTTTATATTAATGGGGTCAAAACTATTTATTAATTAATGTTTTTCATTTTTCCTTTTCCTCGACGGCTGAGTTATTTTGTAGTAGATGTAAATAAGATTTATCTTTGATCAAGGTAGACAGACATTGATATAGTAATTTTTATATATAATAAGCAACTAAAATATTACATTAAAAAAATAAAAAGGTCATATCTAAATAATAAATTTAAAAAGTGAAACAATTTGAATCCAATATATATTAAAACTTTTTATAAATTGTAAGGTTCTAAAAGAACTTTGAAGTTCACATGTGAATAGAACATGATTTTCATACACATGAATTGGTACACGTAAAAGATGTAGAATCAATTTGTAAAACTAGAATTGTTGCTACAAGTAAATTTGTTAGCAAACTGATCCTCATCTTATTCAATCTCAAAATGGCATTATATAACCTTTACAAGATAACAGGTTACAAGAAAATAGCTAAAGATAAACAGCTAAAAAGAACAAATTAAAGATAACTAATTTTCCTACTAATAAGGACTTATCGAAACAGAAAACGAAAGGCTCCTAATATCAAGCAACAAACTATAACTAACAAAGACCTCTTCAAACCCTCCCTTAAACTAGCTGCAAATTGCAGTTAGTTTATCTCAGTGAAACTACACATTCCCATATTCTCTCTAAGTTTTTTGAAAAGCTTCCAACTTCAATGCTTTGGTCATCACATCAGCAACTTGTTTTTGAGTTCCACAATGAACTAACTCAATTTTTTCACTTTTCACAAGGTCTCTAAGAAAATGAAAACGCACTCTGATGTGTTTGCTTCTTCCATGCATTACTGGATTTTTTGAGAGTTTAATTGTGGAGGTATTGTCACACATAATGATGGTGCCTTTGTGTTGAACATGATTTAGGCCTTTTAAGACCATTCTGATCCATATAGCACAAGTAGCAGCAGCCACGAACTCCACCTCGGTGGTTGAAAGTGCAACAATTGGCTGCTTTTTTGACATCCAAGAAACCGCACCCGAACTCAATAAGAAAACATAACCTGATGTGCTTTTAGAATCCTCTTCATCACCAGCATAGTCTGTGAATACAAGCAACTCTTTTTCCTCTCCCTTCTTGTAAAAAATACCATGATTTGTTGTTCCATTCAAATAACGTAAAATTCTCTTAGCAGCTTGCAAATGTAACTCAGTTGGTTTTGACATGTACCTACTGATCAAGCTCACACTGAACATAATGTTTGGGCGTGTAGTCGTAAGATACATTAAGCTTCCAACAATTTGCTTGTAGTAAGTGTCATCAACTTCAGCTCCATTGGTATCTCTACTAATTTTAAAACCTGGAACAATAGGATTAGTTACAGGTTTGCTATCCGACATTCCGAAAAGCTTCAGCACATCAGTTGCATATTTCCTTTGGCAGATAAAATTCCATTTGGTTTTTGCAGCACTTCAATTCCAAGGAAGAACCTCATCTTCCCTAAGCCAGTCATGTCAAAAGCTTTCATCATGGAATTTTTGAAATCAGCCATCATGTCTTCATCCTCTCCTGTGTAAATCAAGTCATCCACATAAATGCTAACAATTAGAAGTTTACCTTCACTGCTTCTCTTAGTGAACAATGTTTGCTCATTTGGGCACTTGCTGAAACCTTCTTCAGTGAAATGAGATTCAATCCGACTAAACCAGGCTCTAGGAGCTTGCTTTAGGCCGTAAAGAGCTTTATGAAGCTTGTACACTTTGTGCTCACTTCCTTTCTTTATGTACCCCTTTGGTTGATCTATGTAAACATCCTCATTTAGTTCACCATGGAGAAATGCATATTTGACATCTAACTGAAAAATGGTCCACCCTCTACAAGCTGCAAGTGCCAATATCAATCTGACAGTGTCCATTCAAGCCACAGGAGCAAAAACTTCAGTGAAATAAATCCCTTGTTGTTGAGAGTATCCCTTTGCCACCAATCGGGCTTTATATTTATCAACTTCACCGTGCTCATTCAGCTTCGTCTTGAAGATCCACTTTACTCCAATGGTCTTAGCTTTGGGTGGAAGATCCACAAGCTCCCAAGTTTTATTTTTCTCAATGGAGCTTATTTCACTGTCCATAGCCATCCTCCATTTTTCTTCTTTTACAACATCTTTTTGGCAGCTAACATGCAACGCACCATGTTCATTATCGTTCTATTCTTCCTCTCGACAACACCGTTTTGATGAGGAGTGTATGCTGTAGTGAGTTGTCGCTTGATCCCTTCTTCACAGAAAGCTTTGAAATTGGATGAAACGAATTCACCACCTCTATCTGCCCTCAAACATTTAATGGACCTTTCTGCTTCCTTTTCAACTATCTTCTTGAAGCTTTTGAAACATTCCAAGGCTTCTGACTTCTCAAGCAACAAATACACCCATGCTTTACGACTATAATCATCGATGAAGCATAGGACGTACCTTTTCCCACTATTGGATATGGGATCAATAGGACCACAAATGTCTGCATGAATGAGCTCCAACACCTTGCTTGCTCTCCATTTATTTTTCTTTGGGACTGCGTTTCGATGTTGCTTTCCAGCGAAACAGTCAGTGCATGTTACCTTTGAATCTTTCAGCTGTGGCAGCCCATGTACCATCTTCTTAGATTGCAAAGTTTTCAGTGCTTTGAAACTCAAATGTCCATACCGCTGGTGCCAGATATATGAGAGGTCGGAGGAGCTAGCGAGTAAGCACTCTTCTGACTGTGGTTTAGTTGCTGATGAGCTTTCATTTATGAGCACAAACATTCGATTTGCACTCATTTTTGTGTGTGCAATCAGCCCTTTATCTGGATGATACAGGTTGCACGATCCATTGTTGATAAGAATTGCAAGACCCTTCTCCTGAAGTTGTCCCACACTTAGCAAATTGTTTCTAAGTTCAGGAACAAAGTAAACATCTTTAATCACAAAGCTCAAACTTTAATCACAAAGTAAACATCTTTGAATCCAATATATATTAAGGTATAAAAGAACTTTGAAGTTCACATGTGAATAGAACATGATTTTCATACACATGAATTGGTAGACTGTAAAAGAATGATAAAATCCTGAATTTTGTGTGGAAGCATGTGTTAAAAGAAGTGAAATAAACAAATATGACCCCAACATTTCTCACATTTCTCCCTCTACTACCCCAAGATACTTACTTCTCAACTTCAACTTCCATTTTTATTCGTTGCAAATGGAAATCAAAATAGAGGGATACAAAACATGCATATATCACAAATCACTTATCTTTCCTCCTCCATAACAAAAATTAAATAAATAGATATAAATATATGTTTAATGTATTATTATTTTTTGGTTAAATATGTGTTTTATTAGAGAAAAATAGTTTTTTATCTATAGAACAAACTTTAGAACTCTTAATACTTATATTAAAAAAATTATTAAAATGAATGTAAATTATATTATAATACAGCATAAAATATTTTAGTATTATAAATTGAGAATTTATTTATTTGTGACGTAAAAAAAGTTGAGAATAATTTAATTATTATAAGTATTTAACATATCTAAATTTGGAATTAGAAAGTAAAATCATTTTTACTTAAAACTATATCAACGAAAAACATGTTTAATATTTTTTTCAAGTCACTATCAGACCATTCAAATCACTTATGAGTGAGTTCTTTTGGTGGTTAATGTATTTGCCATAAAAAGTAAAAAAGCTGGTAAAAAAAAAAAAGAAAGAAGAAGAAGTGAGTGAAAGGACAAGACAGGAGAAGACGTGTGCATAGGAAAAAGATAACTTGATTTGTGTGATTGAAACTACCTCATAAGACTTCTTTCTGAAACATCAATGGTTATCTATTCTATGCATGTCACATGCAAGCCTTATTTATGTCATCTAATACAGAACCATGAAGCCTTTCAAAATACAAATTAACCATGCATCCTCAAATTTTATTAAATTCATTGTTTTAATGTTAGATCAATAGAATAATATATTCTCTACTGCAACCAACTTTTTTATAAACAAATATAAAAAAAGAATTAGAGATGTTAAAGATGAACAAAATATATCTTTTGGAATGTATGCATATTCAGTTCTGAGAAATTAAGCACAGAAAAAAATCAAACAAAATAAGGAATAAAAAGAATGAAGTGCCCAGAAAAAAGAAAAATATTTTTATAAAATAAATTTGCGTAAAATTATTATATCACTTTAAAAAAATATTAAATAAAAATTAATTGTAGAAATAATAAATAAATTATTATTATTTTAAGTAAATTATATATTATTTTAGAGAAAAAAATTTAATATATAAAGTACTTTATATTATTAAAAAAAATTATAAATTGATATAAATATAATTATATATTATAAATTTTATATAATTATAGGCAGCTTTCTCTCTTGGGTAAGTATATACATTTTAATTTACTGTATTATTTTATTTTTTTATCTCTTTGATAGTTATGTAATATTTTATTTTGAAAATAGTTATAAAAAAAGTTGATCTAAATCTTCTTATGAAAAGGATTGAAAATCGGATTGATATTATCATGAACCTCGAACAAATATATTCAATTCACAATGATTATAGCTGAGCCAGTAAAATCTTGATACAAATCTTTAACCATTAACATACTCCACCATTCTGTTCAGAACATGCATTTTTTTACCAGTATTTATGGAAACGGGTGCAAATTTTAACTTACCAATAATCTTCTTACAAAGAAGCAACACCTGCCACCTTTTTTTCAATTTTAATTTTTCTGTCAATATATAATATTAGAATGAATTTAAGTATATTCAAGTGCATTACACGAGTTAAAATAATATTAGAAAGAATTTATATAGCAAGGTCATTAATTAATGTTGTAGAATTGCTTAGGAAAAAAACAAATAACATTATTGAGCAAACTATATTAATTTAAATGCCCCACTAAAGGTAACTCCATCTCTATTTTCTTATTATTTCTTTTTCTTTTGTCATTTTCACTTTATCAAACAGTTTAGCACTGTATTCTAACAAAAAGAAAACAGTGAAAAACTTTTTTCTGAAATATTTTAAAATAGAGTTTTGTACTAAGAAATAGAATATATGAACAAAAATAGCTAAAAATTAACCTTTTTAGTTGAAAATATATATATATATATATATAGTTAACTAAACAAAAACGTGCCGATAAAAAAAATCAAAACAAAAAATTATATAAGAAATATGATAAAAACATGATGATAAATATTGATTTTAAAAATATATAAGTTCTAACTATCTATTTCTATGTTCTGTTCCATTTATCCTATTTTTCACTGTCCAAATCAAACCATTAATTATCCACATGATTGATTTATAACAAGAATCAAATTGCAACCTACATTCCTTTCGAAGTAAATTTAAATATTAAGATTGATTTAAATGTACATTTTAATTTCATTTGATAATTTAAAAATCAACTCACTAAAAACTTATTTCATTTGATTTCAAAATAGATGAAAACCATATTTTAAAGATTGTAAATTTCGGATCAATAAAGAACCATGCAATAAATATGTATGAGTAAAATTAAAAATGCAGAAACTCATTTTGGTGAATAATAAAAGTAGGGTTTATACTGTTGTCTAGGGTTATGAAGAAATGATAGTAACTGAGACAGCTGTGTTGTGCAACAGATAGACAATGATGAACCTTCCAGCTGTTTGATTAGATATAACCATGTGTACGACATCATAGAGACTTGTCTTCTTGGATTGAAAAGGCCTCACTTCAACACCATCTTCATCATCAATGCTTCATCCAGAATCTTCACTCACCCTGCTTTTAGATTTGCATGTCCCAAAATATCCCATACCTTTTCCTATTTAAACACACCATTCTTCTTCCCTTTCCTCGTACTGTACTAACATGTTCATCTTTCTCTTGTTTCCACTTCATATCTCTCTCTTTCTTTTCACACATATGCTTTACTCAAACCCTATGAATTCTATTATGTGCAGTTTTCAATTTGCCCTAGCTATCTGAAGAACTAGCTAGTATAGTTTTCTTGTACGATTAAACTAGACTAGACTAGAATTGCTTTGTCCATGGGTGATGTTTTTTACTATAAATGCTATGCTTCACAATACTTCAATAATCAATAGATTAGATCTATATAAGTCTTCTTCCTTTCTGGCTATTGATGAGCATTGCTATGCTTCAAATACGGTCTAGGACAGCCATGCATGTGATGTTTGCTAAGTTATTAGTGTCTGTGATGAACAATTAGATTGGATAGAGTTCAGTATTGTCTAAGTAGGTGGTGAATTGTTTGAGGGTTGGTGGGAGTTATGGAAGGGGCTCACTTCAGTCCAGTCCGTGGCGGTAGAAGATGGCTGAGACTCAGCTGCTGACTCGTTGGCTCGAGAGCTCACAATTAAGATTGATATCTGTGCTTAGTTAAGGTGGTGTGCTTCTGATCCAACGATGCAGGAGCTGCATTCAGTCGTTACTGTCACGTCTTGGACTGAAGGGGCCTCTTCATATTCTGCATCTTTAGCTCTTTTGCTTATGACTACCAAAACCATATTTAAACATGCAAACTTAAGTTTTCTGTGCTGTATTCTTTATGTGGGATTTCTGTGATATTATTGTACACCAATTTCTTGCTGGTAAGGCATTTAATCGCTTAACACTCACACCGTGTTTGTTATTATGTGGAGTGACATGTGATCCTCACCTACTTTCTGCTTATCAGAAGAACACAAGATTCAGACATATTAACAGATGAGTTTGTTTTCCAACATACGAGTTAGTTGCATATTGACAAATATATGAAGACTTGTCATTTTCTTTATAAACTTAAATTACTGCTGTAACAAACATGTGTGACTTCTCTGACATAAGTTTTTTGTTACAGTGATTTAGGTACAAGCGTGCTGTGATATAGTTGTTTCTGAAAAGGAGAATTTTTCTTTGAAGGATGTGGGAGGCAAAGCAGAATGTCTTTCATTCGAAGAAACACATCGTGTTGGTAGCTGTAACCAAAATAAATCGTTTATCTGTAATCAGTGCTATCAGTATTGTATCAGTATGATTTTATCTGTAATCAGTGCTATCAGTATTGGCACTATGTATAATGTTTTAAGGAAGAAAACATCAGACACAGTGTAATGTATGTATATTGAAATTTTTTAAAACTAAATGTGTATGATGATGTCATTTCAATTATTGTACTTTTATGATTATAGATTGTGGCTATTTTATATTTATCTAATCAGATCCTTGTTAAAAGAGTGTTGGACATTCTAGTAGTTTGGGATGACACAGTATGCAACTTAATAATTATTTGAAGATCTTGATGTATTTGTTTAGTTATATTCTTAAGTCTAACAGCAGATATTGTTGGTCTACATTATTTCTTAATGCTATTTATAATTCTGGACTTTTTATAATTTTGGAAGCATTAGGTTTTGAATCATTTGTTTTCTCACAATTAAGCTGTAAATAAAGTACATAAGTTCTAGATTTTTAAAAACAAAAGTATAATTGTATAACTTGATAATAGTTGATGTAATTTTATATTACACGAAAAAAAATAATTAATTTGATCAAGCTTTGCATATAGTTTTCTTTGGTTGTCAATAGAGTAATTTTGTTTGTTTATTAAGAGAATTGGAAGATTTTTCTTTTCAAATGTAAGTAATGTTTCGCAATAATAAAAATAATTAATTATTATATTGATTAATTTTATATTGTTTTATAAGTTAAAAATATTAAAATAAAATAAATTTTAGTATTAATAAAAATTTCTATCTAAATTAAATATTTAGATTTTAGTTATTAATTATTTTAAATTTAAAATAATTTATTTTATAATTTTTTATTAATAATGTAAAAAAATTACTTTAATTTTAATAGTTATTTATAAGATAATAAAGAAATAATTAAATTTTAATTTTTAAAATTAATTTTAATTTATAATTATTTTAATACATTTGACATAATTTTGATTTAATCTATGATGACTTTAGAGAAAAAGAAAGGTTGTCACATTGTAGAAAGATTTTATTTTGAATATTTGAGAAGAAATTTACCATATGCATGACTTTTAGAATATGAAATTATTATATTTCTGTACATTTTTCTTTTGTTAACTACAGTTTCATGTACTTTACTATTCCTTTTTTGAAATTAAGTGTGCAGAGCCGTAAAAATCATATTAAAATGTTTAATGATTGAGTTAAAAATCATATTAAAATGTTTAATAATTGGGTTATCAAAACTTTATTACCCCTTTTAGTATATAACCCTCATTGACTTAGTCCATCGAGATGAAGAGAAATAATTAATTTATATTTTTTTTGATTCCTACTCCTCTATGCCTTCCACTAAATATCTATTAATACACCTTCTAACTTAATTAGTTAAAGTTACTTTAGTTTAAAATAATTAAAAAAAATATTATTACTTGAGATTTTAAAATATACAGTTTTAGGGTTATAAATAAAGAAAAAGAGAATATATGCATAACAAAAATCTGTTTGGTGTGTCTGAATTTGGTCAAAATATATTCTTTTAAGTAAAGATGAAGTGAAATAAACGAACACACGGTTCTTCTCATTGGAATTGTAATATTTATTTGGTGTGCCTTAATTCTGGTTCTTTGAATCTTACTTCATTTTACACTGTAACTTTCATTTCACACACCTTTTATTTCCTTCACACCACACACACGTTCATG
The DNA here is from genome assembly GCF_051622355.1 of Phaseolus vulgaris. Lineage (NCBI taxonomy): Eukaryota > Viridiplantae > Streptophyta > Magnoliopsida > Fabales > Fabaceae > Phaseolus > Phaseolus vulgaris. The sequence continues at coordinate 3,358,182 of NC_143504.1, forward strand.
CATCCATTTTTTCTCTTCTATATATATATATACATCACAAAACCTTCCTTCTTTTCATGAGTTGGAAGCATTTTGAAGGCCCAGAAAAATGGAAGCAATTTCTCTGTGTTCTTCTGTGTTCTTATCAAACCCTCGTTCAGTGAAGATCTTCTCTAGTGCCACCACCACTCGCAGGACTTCAATCTCTGCGTCAGAAAGTGACTCCTCTGGGCACTACTACGACGGGAAGATGGTGGACCAGAACATGATCCTTCTCAGAATGCGAATTCGTGAGATTGAGACGGTGGAAATGAAGGGTAAAGGTCCTTCGGATTGGAGTGAATGGGAGAAAAACTATTTTCAGAATTATGGTTCCGACGTATGTGAAGTGCTTGGGTTGCTGCAAAGACTCTTGATGAACACCAGACCTTCTCATGCACTTGCTACAATTGTTGTTCTTATGCTAACCACGTCCATGCCAATCCTGCAACTTCTCTTTCATTTTGTAGCCTTTGTCAATGGAATCATATGATATCTGAAAATGGCAGCTTTTGCATCATTCTGTGATCGATTTGAAACGATGAAGCATAAATAGGAAAGTCCATGTTGTGAACGCAACATTCTGTGAAAGGGCCAATAAATTGTAGCTACAAATGTTTTTCATACTTTGTACAACACTTGAGATTATGATATGAACAATATAAATGTTGTGTTATTTTTTTTTAATTAATAATCTTTTGCTTGTTTCTTATAGTAAAAAGTTAGATATTCTTCTTCTCTATTCTCTAATATGAAATTGATTTTTATTTTTAATTTAATATAATGTAAGTTGTAACAATGATAATATGATTGAGTTATTTTGTATATACAATTGATTCAAAATTAAAAAATGATATGCATATAGATGATGTAAAGTTTGAACCAGAAAAGAAAATAAATTCTACTTATAGTTTATTCTTATAATAATAAACAGTGATGTTTATGTGAAATAATCTCAAATACACTTCGAAATTTGAATAGTAAATAATGATTTTTAATTTTACCTTATAAATGTAAAATATAATCAATGTTTATTAGCAACAATATAATCAATATGATGGATTATTACAATCTTGAGATTAAAAGTATATGGTTTATTATAATCAGTTTACCTATTAATTTATGAGGATGAGAACAAAGTGTATAAATTAGCGTGAGAAGGAAATAACTCTATTTTCTTTTCATTAATTTTGAAATTTGTATAAAATATTTTTTACAATACTTTCATTGGAGATATATTTAAATGTCTTATTAATAGACCTTGTTTATATTTATACTAAATTATTTTAATAAGTTAAAATTTAATATTTATTTTAGTTTTAGTTTTATATATTTATCTAAATAAAATTATATATTATTTTATATTGATATATAATTTATAACTTGAATGAATTTTTTTTATAGAAAAGTAATATAAATTAGAGATTTGCATTATAGGAAAAAGAAATTAAAAAACAAAACATGATAGTATTATATTGTAGTAGTGGTTTGTGTAATTATTTGAAGTGTGAAAAAAATAGTTTATCTCCACTATCCTTTCTTTTTCTTTTCTTATTCTTTAAATAGTCGATTAAATATCACAAAAACTGTTGTCAAATAATAGACTATAACTACATTTAATTAGTCAAAATTCTTTTACATGAAGCTAATGGCATCAATTATATATCAATCAAATCACATAATTTTCAAATAATTTATCTACTATTTTTTTAAAAACTAATTTCTAATAACTATTCTCTTAATTTTATTTTACTTTTAAAAATTATAACTTTGAAAACTGTACCTTAAAAATATAAGTTTACGTAACATAATACTATTTTAAAATAATTCCATTTCTTTAATTCATATCCATATTTCATATTATATCTATTTTTAATTAAAATTTGGTCACACTTTCTCAACATATTAGCACTTTCCATTCTTTTATCAACTTAATCTTACTTTTTCTTTTATTTGTCTTCACCAAACAAAACCCTTTAAAATAGCAAAGCCATCCTCCTTTGCTTTCTAAAATCTCAGGTTTCCCAATTCGAGCATTTTCTCAAATTGATCCTACATTTGAAGACAATTGATCTGTATTTGGAGATCTAAGATCTAAATACCATCTTAACATAAATAAACTAATAAAAGTAACATGCATAGGTGCTGGTGATGTATGAGTTGGTATTCATCTTTAATGCTTTTCTGATTTATGGAATCAATTGTTGTATGGGAAAGAAAGTAAGAAACACCCTTTTCTTCTTCTGTATATTCTCTTGAACAGGTAAAGAAAAAAAAAAGGAAATACTAAAACAATTAACTATAAAAAAATTTCTTTCATCTCATTCATCTTCAGCATTTTTTAATATAACTGCATTATTAAGGAATCTAATGACAACACATTCTTCAAGTAAAAGCAAATCACATTATAAAAGAGAATAATTACAAGTTATGTATGTAAAAAACAAAATCCCTTGTTGGAGATTCCAAATCTACTAGAGATTAAGACATTTTATTATATATAAGTGGGTGTAACTTTAAGCCTAACTCAATCCCATAAAACAGGCTCATGTGTATACAATGAAATGTCCTAATCTCTAATCAGATTAGAATCTTTAACATCTATTATGCCAAAAGATGGTGGCTCCAAATTCCAAACAATCAAAATTCTATATCATGTTCTATGTCTAAAAATGAAATGAAATAAATGGTTTTTCCAAATAACAAACCACTATTTCAGTACATATAACAAACCATGTTCTCGATTCAGGTTGGAACAACGAACAACGGAACAATTTTAACTACTCTTCTACCTCATCAATCGATCGGTTTGTACTTCTATTCTTATTTAAACACATTTTTGAATAAGAGTGCATCATCTAGTTTTTAATTGTTGATTAATCCTCCTTAAACGTGATGATCTTTATGACATCGGTCGAGATGATTAGATATGAGTAATGATCTTGGTCGTGCGGATCGTACCAGTACATACAATAAAGAATATTCTGGTCTAGGAGGGAGTAACTCCAGCAAGAAGAGCCTTAGCCAACTCAACCAAATGAAAGAAAAGCATAGCAGAAGAAGTTGGGACACTGATTGCAACCAAAGCCATAACCCCAAGAGCCAAACCAGGCCTAGTGTTCATCAAGTGTGTCTGCAAAACTCCCACTGCTTCACATATGATGGAGTCATACTTGGTATAATACCGTTTCTCCCACTCCATCCAATCCGAAGGTGGCTCGTAGTTCCTCTCTATCATGTTCATCTCGTGGATCCTCTTCCTCAGTGTTATCATGCCCTCATCCACCAACCTCCCACTGAAGTTCTCTCTCATGGAAGCCTTGATCGGAGATAAAGAACAAGTTTTCCGGCCACCGGAACATGGATTTGAGGATGAAAACGGACGGAAGAAGATCTGTGAGGAATTGAGCAAAGAAGTGGATTGCATATTTTTGTGTTGGTAATGAAAATTGCTTTGTGTGTTGTTGTTGATTTGGTGATGGAAGTGGGAGAGGAACGATGATATATTTATAGGCATTGGGAGAAGGTTCTGTTTGGTGGCAACGGAAGAAGGAGCTTAGGAAAGAAGGAATGCGGCGAAAACCGTGTTTATTTTAAACCACAGTTAATGTCTTCGTAAAAGCGCGTTTCTAGAGTGTAGCTGGATTCGTTGATGTTATTTGGATGAACCAGAAGCTGACGCGTGTCTCTGTGGAAAATAGAGTAATCGTAAAGTTCCTCGAACTTCTCTCTAGATTAATGGGATTCACGGTCGTTGACTTCTACGTCCTACTATTTTAAAACACAACTTGCTAATTATAAAACCAAGGTTTGTGTGTGTCATTCGATCTAGTACAACCTAATTTCACGCAAAGTGATGAAGATAATGTAATCAAAAAATTTATTATTGTTATATATATTATATATGTGTGTAAATGATTTTTTTTTAAATAGTTGGAAATAAATGCATCACTCTTAGAAACCATAGTCTTTTTGATGTTTACAACTTACGAAACATCCTTTGTAAATATAAAAGTGCTTCTATGAAGTGTGCACATGAAGATGAAGCAAGCATATATCTTTTACAATGGGATTTAAAAAAGAGTTTCATAATTTGTTTAAGGTGCTTCAGTTTATGAGTTATGAAGCTTGAAACCCTATTTTATTTTGTAACATATAAATCTTCTCCAACATAGACTTACCACTATTGTAGAATGAAGTAAATTATATTTCTCAATCTTAGAGAAATTTTAATATTTAACAAGATAAAACATTGAAGAACATTATTGCATAGAAAAAAGTTTATTAAGAAGTTGATAAGTTGAAGTAGTATAGGAAGGAAAATGAATTTAAAATGTTTGAAGCCATTTGGGTGAAATTTATTTCATAGTTAGAAGACTTCCCGAAAAAGGTTTCCCTCCCTTTCCTTTTAGCATTAGCTTCATGAGTCAGATTCATGTTCCTTCACGCATAAACATACTGAAAATATAAATAAAACTTTTTAGAATTTTTTTAACTGATCATTATAAATTTATTAAACTTTATAATAAGATTGCACGATTAGATGAAAAGGTTACCATTGATATATGTATTATTTATTCAAGATTATTTACATGAGAAGAGAAAATATCTTCCATGGTCACTTTGTCCAACAACATTTGTGTTGAGGCAGAAACACAAATACAGTACACTACAATAACGTTTTATGCCAAATTTTTTTACTGTATTAGGTGTAATTTTTTTTAAATCACTAAAATAAAATAATTTTTTAAAAATTACAAATTAGGGTTTAATCATATGAATGTATCACAATTTTATTAAAATGACCGTGTTGAAGTTATGTTAATATGACACTACAAGAAAATCATGAAATAAAAACCAATTTTTAGAAACCAAAATAATTAGTTGCAATAGTAACTAAATTAGAGACCATTTTAGAAACTAAAAAAAAATTGATTTCTAAATTAGTTTATATTATTGTAATAGTTTCCAAATTGGTATATTAATAACCAAAGTTTTTGCTACCAAATTTAGAAACTAAATAATTGGTAGTTAAAACCTTGGTTACTAATTGCATACTAATTTAAAGACTATTTAATAATAATAGAAACTAATCTAGAAACTTTTTTTTTTAATTTTTAAAATTGACTCTAATTTAGTTACTATTGCAACTAATTATTTTGGTATCTAAAAATTGATTTTTATTTCATGATTTCCTTGTAGTATGATTTCTCAGATGTCAATGTGACACAAATTTATTAAAAAGTCGTATTAAAATTACACGACTTTATTTTACTTATAAAAATATCTTACTATCTTAACATTAATAAAATCGGTTAATTAACTTCTACTTCGTAATCTCTAAAAAACCAACTCCACTTCAGTGATTTGGAAAAAAATTATGCCAATATAGTTAAAATAATGTTTGATGTGTGATTGAGAAGAATAAAGTTATGTGTACAAAAAATTGAAGCAACATAGAGAAATTAGAATTAGCGTGGATGAAGAAAAGCAATCTAAGTACGTAAGGGGTGGATGGAGTAAAAATATATGATTAGTTTGCGTGAAGCATGCGAATAAAAATAGTAGGATTGCATTATTGATGAAAAGAGAGAATATTCCATTGATTAAATACAAGTTAATTAGATAGTGATTAAGGTGTGAAGTTAATTACAACAAATAAGAGTTTTGGGTAATGGAGCAAAGGGTATGGTAGGCTTGACTTTTATTACAACAAAACAAATAAAGAGGTCGGCGATTTTTAATTCTTAATCATGTCAACTTTGTTTCAGTGTTTTTTGAGGTTCAGGTTCTCTGCATCTTATATATCTATCACTAATTTATAGTATTTGTGTGTTGCGTATGGTTGATGATGATGATTCATCAAGGTTCCTATTTCTGGAACATGTCATCACAATATTAATGCTTCAATAACCAACAATGTTTCATATTACAACCCAAAAATAGAAGAAATTATTTTGTATTGAAACATAAATATGTGTCAGGAGATAAAAAGGTTTCCAAATGTTACAAATTAATATATTTTACTATGTACAATTTTAAAAATAACATTTTTTCATTACACTAGCCTTATCTGCTATTACAAGAAAATCATCACAAAATAAAAATCAATTTTACTGATAAAAAATAATTAATTACTATAATGATTAAATTATAAATTATTTTAGAAATTATTATTTTTTATTTTTAAATTAATTTCTATTATTGTTAAATAGTTTATAAAATGATATTTAATTAGCTAACTACCAATTATTTAGATTTTAAATTTGACAGCAAAAACTTTGGTAGCTAAAGAGTCAAGGTTTCTTTCAACGTAGTCGCGAGTTCCATAAACCTATTATTCAACTTTTGGGAGATTCGATCTTCCATCTCCTTAGTGGCTTGAGCGGAGCGTGTTGAATTTGTCATTGAAATACTAGAATGTCCCAACTGATACCAATTGATATGAATGATCGTGTGTGCAAGCGTCTAGATCCTCTCGTAAGAGATTTCGAGGAAAGATTAGGCTTTGAACAAAGGGAACCTTTAAGTAACTTCTGATTATACCAAGAACGAGAACAACGATAAAATGATAGAGTAGATAGCAACTTAGAAACCATTTAAAAAAAAAATTAGTTTATAAAATGTCTCTAATTTAATCAATATAATAATTAATTATGTTTTGTTTTTAAAATTAATTTGTATTTAATAATTATCAAATGACAAAATATTTTAGGCATCTAATAATGTAAACTGGTTTTAAAGGTTTATTTAAATTATATTGTAATATATTTATTGCTTAGGCTTAAATTTATTATCTTATGAATGTGATATATTTATTGCTTAAGCTTTATTCAGTTTCTTTTAATAATTTTAATATGTTATAATGAATAAGATTAAATTTATTTTTTACAGTAATTATAGTATAAAAAAATATTTTTAAAAAGATATTATCATTGGGTAATGTGGAATACACACGAGGCGTACATGTATGACTTTAAAAGTGGTTCAAATGTTTTCTTATTAAATAATCACTCCCTCAGTATTGAAACGATTATATATAAAATTTAAAATATTAATATTATCAATTAGAAACAGTATTTAAACAATGAGCAAAACATATAATAAAGTGATACTGATTTTTTTAAAGATTACATATTTTGTAAGTAGTCCCTTCACATCAAATATTGATTAACCATGAACTATAGTATGCAATCTATTTTTTTCTAATATAAAATAGTTAAATATTTAATTTGATTACCCATACACACACACACACATATATATATATATATATATATATTGATTGCTGACATCAACTTAAATCAACTACGACAATTTTAATAATTTTTATTAGATATTTTATTCAAAAATATCACCATTAAATTTGGAATTTTGTTGTATTCTAAAAAATTTATAAGAACCTAAAATTATTTAATAATTTATTTATATTCGTGATTTAATATATAACTATTAATATATATATATATAATTCATATTTTAGTTTACATTTATTTTGATTTATACAAATGAGACTAAAACAATTTTATATTAATGTAAATTATATATATATATATATATATATATATATATATATATATATAATATGTGAAAATGAAATTTTTAATCTAATAAAGAATCTTAAAAAATGTTAAACAATGTAACATTTAATAAAAAAAGTTAGATTAATCTAATTTGATATTATATATGAGAAAAATATCTAAAAAAACTATACTAATATAATCCGATATTTTCTCATATATAATTATAGTTATATAACTCAATTGTCAGATTGTAAAAATATTATATATATATATATATATATGTGTGTGCGATATTTTTATATCTGTATATAATTAATAAAATTTGCAATAGACAAAAACAATCATATAAAATTATAATTTAATTAGTGAATAGAACAAAAAATTCACTTTTTATAAAATGTTTGAGAATATAATATTTGATAATGATCACAATTTCAAGTTAAGTAGATGAAAAAAAAATCGTATTATCCAAATTTAATTATTATCACAGTCATTTAATACTATGTACCAATAACAAGATTAGAAAAAGCAAAGAAACTATATTTTGTAAGTATGACTTGCTAATTATTACTTGTTACGTATTATATATTTAAAAACTCAAAATGATTAATTTATATATTATTAAAAAAATTATAATATTTAAGTGAAGATAAATTAAACTTAAATTTATTTTTCAATATAATAAATCCTTATCTTTATTTGATATTAGACCATTATCAAATTATTGACCAGTATCTAGTTTTACGTACGAAATATTTATATTTTAGTGTGAAAGATTTAATATAAGAAAGTAAAACTAATTTATAATATATAAGAACAATTTTTAGTCCATAATTTTTTTTAGAATGAGTAAGATTTAAATTATTCGTAATAAATATTTATAATACTTTGAATAGCAGTTATGTTTATTTTTAAAAATGTTAGTATGGATGGCTTTTTTTTTATTGTAAACTGAAAGAACTCAAACCAGAATCTTTATACAAGAAACATACACGATTAAGAAGTCAGATACGTTGACTTCTTATTAGCTATATTTATATGAAAGAAAATTAATCATTAAAAAGAATTATTAAATAAAAAATAATTTTAAAAACAAAAATAATTAGTTGTTATATTAAATTAAATATTATTTTAGAAACTAAAAGAATTATTATTTTTAAATTAGTTTTTATTATTAATTAATAATTCAGTGTTTTTTTTCTGAAGATAGATAATTGGGTTAGTGGTTTAAGGTATTTCAGGAAATTAGTTTCTTGGACGTGTAGAAGAAAATGTCAAAGTGAAGGGAATAGCAGATATTGGTGTTTTTGTATTTCATCCTTTCTTGAAAAAAAAAAACATGTTGTTTTGTTCTTGTCGGCATGAGCATATCTGAATATGATGAAGAAAATAAAAAAATCATACTTGTCAACTTCACTTCTTATTTAATACTTTCTAACTAATGATAATCTATTAATAATTTTTTAAAATGTGTTAATATTTTTTTTTTATATTTAGAACTGTGTTTCCCTTCGTAAGTTTTTTAATTTTATTTTAATACAAATAGACCTTATGACTTATTGGCACAGACTCTTTTTATTTTAATATTTTTCTAACTAATTGAATTATTCCTACTTGTGTAATTTTTAATCAATATAAGACATTAACTTTTACCAATGCACCCTCTCCATACCCTATATTATTGGATTTGTTGGTAAATAATATAATAAATAATCCTTTATAAAATTATAAAAATAAATTATCTTATAATGAATTTTAGTTTACTTAATCATGAAGGATAAAAATTGCCCTTTATGTTACTTGCTAACATAACGCAACTGTGAATTATTTTCACTAAAACATATTACATTTTTTAACATGTTTAGTAATTTAAATCAATTTAACATTTTGGTAATTGCACAAAGATATAAGATTAATAACTATTCCAATTCCTAACTAATATTGTTTCGTATACCACTTTCAGATATCATATGATTCCCTTGACAAAGGCTACAAAATGAAAGAGAAGTTGCACTATTGGGAAGGACATGGTTAGCATAAGAACAACAATTGTAGCAAGTGCATGAGAAGGTCTGGTGTTCATCAAGAGTCTTTGCAACGATCCAACTACTTCACATACGTCGGAACCATAATTCTGAAAATACTTCTTCTCCCATTCACTCCAATCCGAAGGAGTTTTACCCTTCATTTCCTGCATCTCAATCTCACGAATTCGCATTCTCAGAAGGATCATGTTCTGGTCCACCATCTTCCCGTCATAGTGCTGCCCAAAGGAGTCACTTTCTGATGCAGAGATTGAAGTCCTACTACGAGTGGTGGTGGCATTGGAGAAGAACTTGGGTGAAACAGGGTTTGATAAGAACACAGAAGAACATAGAGAGATTGCTTCCATTTTCTGGGCTTTCAAAATGCTTCCAACTCGTAAAATGTTGCAGTGCTTAGTTTTGTGATTGGAATGATAATGCGAAGAGTGTGTATATATATATATATATATATAATGTGTGGAAGTGAAAAGGGGGTTAAGGAGAGTAAAGAAGGGTGGGAGTGGAGAAATAGGGCAGAATAGAAGGTAGCGTGTACATTTACTTGGATTTGAATGTTTCTTACGCTAAGAGAACCTTCTTCTTTTGCATAACCTCTTTTGGATTTCTTCTGTTTTAATGTATAAATAACTACCTCAACATTATCTCCATAATATATTGCAATTTGGAAGACACTTCAATTTTTAAATCAAATAAATGTAGCTAATCATAGAATGTTCGTTAATCGGGCCAATCCCAAAAGCATACGTTACAATATTAAATTAAACTATTTGAACGCTTATGTGTTTTAAATGACTCCGTTATTGAATTTTTTGTTTTGACATGGCAACTTCACTTAAGAAATTTTAAAATAAAAAATTTATAAGAATAAAATACTTGATTTGTAAATTAAACGAATGAAACATAAAGAAAATAACAAATTGATAAATTGAACTCGTGATACCGTGGCAACGGTGACAAAGGTCAAATCTCTGGGGACGAGAAAAAGCAAAGCTATTTTGACTTCTATTGATCTGTTTAATTCTATGGAAAATAAAAGGAAAGGATAAAGAAGAAGAATTTTTAAAAGGAAATAGAAACCCCTTATTTGATTCTTTTAATGGAAAAGTAATACTTGAATTCTTAAAAGAAACAAATAAATTGTCCCAGTTAAATATTAAAATTAAAAATACGTGAATAATAAACCTATAAATTGAGAAAATAATATCTATACACGCACTGAAACTATAACACGATTTTATATCTCACTTTGTTACAATTTGTTGTAGATACTAAATTTGTCAACTTTTTAATAAAAACACTAAATTCATATTTATTGCAATTTCTAATTAAATGAGTGCAATCCCTTTAAAGTGACTTTCTTATTTGTGATAAACAAAAAAAATTCAAGAAATATATCATCATTTAAACTATTTAAACGTTTTTTTGAAATGTGAACTAAATTATTTTCTATCCTTTCCTTACCAACAATAAGAAAATTTAGTTTTGCACTCGTCTCCTCCTTAAATAGTTATTTTCCATTCCGCTACTTTGATCCAATCGGTAAAAGGAGAGAAATTGCTATTCCTGTTTCTTTATTGTCTTCTGAACTTTTTACCAACGGCAGAGATTTTCCTTCAATTTTCTCCCTCCAAATATCATGTTAGGAATTGGAAAATACGCCGCGTTATCACCGGGGGAAAAATAGGAAATAAACCCACAAGTTACGTAGGAAGAAAAAATCTATTAGGCCAATGTAACTCAAGACTAAGTTCATAGAAGAAAAACACCGTGACCAACCTCAATTTTCACAAATTGTTGGTCACGGTAGTAACAGTCAAGAAAAACCAATCTCATGGATGATTCCACATAATCTCTGGCCATTGAATTATAATCAAATGAACCAACATGAGACAGTCCCGGATTATCCCCCATCACTGTTTATTATGATATGACATCTAACAGACTGTAATTCGGCCAAAATAACTAACATCCTGTAAGCATTAGCTGATGTTTTCGTTGTCCAATTATCACATTGTGTATGTGGTCTTGTTCTATAGGAAACGGCTTACTGTCTCAGTATTTGCTGGTCATCCTTTGCAAAGGTATCTTTCTACTTAGCACCTGTATTAGATAAATCAATAAATAGATGAATATCTGATATGAACAGCAGTAGGCCCAGCTGATTACAAACCTTCGAGGACAAAAGGGCCAACAAAATCTACTCTGGGTGACTCAGGGGGCTGGTTGGAATCAACTTGGACGACTGGCGGAGCCTCAAGTGTCTGATCAACTTCTTCAGAATTGATCTCCTCGAGTTTTAAAAGTGACGTGTTGTCGTCAATGTCGTCGATGGGGATTTCAAGTTGCTGGTATTTGGGTTTGTTTTTCTCGAGGAGAAGATAGGTGGTGCAATACCAAAATAGTAGTATTCTATTTTGTGCTATCACCGTATCCCTAATCCTACTTTTCCCAAAGGAAATTCGCTCTAGCGCCTGTGAAAAAGCGAAGGGAATACAAAAGTGAGTTGGTTCGGCATTCAACAAAGCACATAGAAAATAAATAAACTACTACTTTTTCCACATATTCCAAACAGTGGAAATGCAGATAGGTAATTTGTATAATTGTGTGATAGTATTCATTCCAGAAACACTTATCCAAGTGATGACAACAGATCACAATTTAATTTCAACTTAAACAGAAATGGTTGAGTGAGAGCATATTATAAGTCCAGGTTAATATTCTAAAATTATTATTTACATGATGGAGAGAGAATTAAAACATCACTACTCAAGCAACAACCATAGTTCAGTAATATTAAGAAATGGACTTTAAGCCTAACTCAACCCCATAAAACCGGCTCATAGGGTTGAGGTTTGCACCCACTTATATACAATGAAAGGCTCTAATCTCTAGTCGATGTGGGATCGCCAACACACCCCCCTCACGCCGAGACTGCCAACTCGTGCGTGGGACTATATATTATGGGTGGTCCGATAGCGGGTGGCCTAATAAGCCCAACAAACACTCGCTAGGATAGGCTCGAAATGGCTCTGATACCATATTAAGAAGTGGACTTTAAGCCTAACTCAACCCCATAAAACCGGCTCATAGGACTAGTGGAAAGAAATAGATGAAATATATTTCTGAGATTTCTTACAAATGTGATTACAGTCTCTATTTATAGACTGTTTTACAACCTAATTAAAGAAAGAAATAATAGGCAATGAAAGCCAGAAATAATGAGTGTTTAAAGCTGGACAAATCAAATAAAATCAAATCACTAACAAATCTGTCCTAATAAATATAAAATGGAATCTGCACTTAATTATAACATAATTCTCCTGATTATGCAACACTCCCCCTCAAGTTGGTGAATGTATATCTATCATTCCCAACTTGCAAGTAAGATCTTCGAATTGTTTTGTGGAAAGTCCCTTAGTAAACATATCTGCCAATTGGAGTCTTGAAGGGATGTACTCAGTGGCTATAAGACCATCATCCAACTTCTCTTTAATAAAGTTTCGATCTATCTCTACGTGCTTTGTTCGATCATGTTGAACCGGATTGTGTGCAATACTGATAGCGGACTTATTATCACATGCCAAACCCATAGGAGCTTCATATTTTATTTTTAGGTCATCAAGTATAATCTTCATCCATAAGAGTTCACACACCCCTTGAGCCATGGCTCTAAATTCTGCCTCTGCACTTGATCTTGCAACTACATTTTGCTTCTTGCTCCTCCATGTCACCAGATTTCCACCCAAGAACATGCAGTACCCTGTGGTGGATCTCCTATCAACAATCGATCCTGCATAGTCAGCATCAGTATATACTTTCATGGATAAGTTTTCCCCCTTTTTGAATAGCAATCCTTTTCCTGGAGAGGCTTTTAAGTACTGAATAATTTTATCTACTGTCTGCAAGTGTCTTTCTCTTGGATCATGCATAAATTGACTAACCACACTAACTGCATAGGCTATATCTGGCCTAATGTGTGAAAGATAAATGAGTTTTCCCACAAGTCTTTGATATTGTGTCTTCTCCACTTTTGGGTTTTCCTCATCATTCCCAATCCTATGATTTTGCTCTATTGGCACTCCAGTGGGCTTACAACCCAACTTACCAATCTCTTTGAGAAGATCAAGGATGTATTTCCTTTGAGAAATAAAGATGCCCTGTCTCGAGTAAGCAACCTCTATCCCAAGGAAGTACTTCAGCTTCCCAAGATCTTTCATTTCAAATTGAGCAGCTAGTCTCTCCCTCAAATTTTGTTTTTCAATCTCATCATCACCTGTAATAATCATATCATCTACATAGACCAAAAGTAGAGTGAGTTTACCATTCTGAGAATGTTTTATAAACAGAGTATGGTCACCTTGGCTTTTGTCGGTACCCCAAAGATACCATAGCTTGAGTTAACCTTCCAAACCAAGCACGAGGTGATTGTTTAAGACCATATAGGGCCTTCTTAAGTTTGCACGCCTTATTCCCTTCATTAACAATACCATAACCAGGTGGAATCTCCATGTATACTTCTTCCTCCAAGCTTCCATGCAAGAAGGCATTTTTAACATCAAATTGATGCATTGCCCAACCAAAGTGTGCTGCCAGGGAGAGAATAATCCTGACGGTATTCATTTTTGCCACTGGAGCAAAAGTCTCCTCATAATCGATCCCATAGGTTTGAGTGTACCCTTTTGCAACCAACCTTGCTTTATACCGATCGAGTGTGCCATCAGACTTATACTTAACTGTGTATATCCACCTACAACCCACTGCTTTCTTATCTTTTGGTCTCTCTATAATCTCCCAAGTCTCATTCCTTTCTAACGCGCTCATTTCTTCATTCATGGCTCGAATCCAGTTCTCATCTTTTAAGGCTTCTTGTACCGATGAAGGGATTTTTATAGAATCAATAGCTGAAAGAAAACTCTGGTGCTGCATAGAAAGTTTTTCTATAGACACAAATTGGGATATAGGATATTTGGCACAAGATCTTTTTTCTTTTCTCAAGGCAATAGGTAAATCATTTAGGTTAGGTTCAAAAGCAGTATTTAAGGTGTCCTCAAGAGTCTCACTGGTATGAGTTCTTACCTCCGGTTCAGACAATTGAAGTTGCTGTTCGACCAGGACGGGTTCTTGTTGCCTTCGCTGATATTGTTTTCCAAAATATTTGTCTTCATTATTCTTCTCTGGTAATGATGTTGGTGCAGGGTCTTTGTCATCCTCCCTAAGAACGAAATCCTGCAACAAAAGAAAAGGTGGCAACTCAAGGTCCTCAGCTTCTTGAATACTCTCCCCCTGAAGCTGAGAACTAGGAAAGAAAGACTCTGTTTCATGGAAGGTGACATATTTGGAAATATACACTTTACAACTTTGAGGATGATAACATTTGTACCCCTTTTTGTTGGGGGCATAACCGATGAAGACACATTTGATGGCACGAGGATCTAACTTACCCCGATAAGGACTATGAACATGGACAAAAGCAGGACAACCAAAGACACGATTCTGAAGACTATTCAACATGGGAATAGAAGGATAGAATGTGGTCATAACCTGAATAGGAGCAACACCCTCTAAAACCCGAGAGGGTAATCTATTAATCAAATAAGTGGCAGTCAGGACTGCTTCCCCCCAGTAAGATCTAGGAACAGATGTTTGGAAAAGTAAAGCTCGAGTAACCTCAAGGAGATGACGATTTTTCCTTTCAGCAACCCCATTTTGTTGAGGAGTGTCCACACATGTTAATTCATGAACAACTCCATTTTCCTCAAGGAACTTGGAAAGGTTTTGGTTCACATATTCTCTTCCATTATCAGAACGCAATCTCTTAATTGGACTTTCAAATTGTGTTTGAATCATTCTGTAAAACTTTACAAACAAGTGAAAAACTTCAGACTTATCTTTCATGAGGAATATCCAAGTAACCCGAGTACAATCATCAATAAATGAAACAAACCATTTTGCACCCGAGATATTAGGAATAGGTGAAGGTCCCCATACATCTGAATGAATAAGATCAAAAGGTTTAGAACTTTTATTACCATTGGGAGTAAAAGTTGTCCGATGGTGTTTAGCAAACTGACAAACATCACAATGAAATGACTCAGCAGACACTTTTGTAAATAAAACAGGAAATAAGGACTTTAGGGTACTAAATGGAGGATGACCAAGACGTCTGTGTTGAAGCCATATCTGAGAGGATGACCCAGATTCACGACCTTGCTGAAAATTAGAAGTGTGTGCCTGTAGTCTAGCACCCTTTTTACTTTCTTCATGTTGTAAATAATATAACCCGCCCTGCTCTTTAGCAATTCCAATAGTCTTCCCCGTGGCAAGATCCTGAAAAACACAATGGGAAGGGAAAAATACCACTGCACAATTTAAATCTTGGGTAATCTTTTGAATAGACAAGAGGTTATTGGATAGTTTGGGAACATGAAGCACATTTTTTAAAGGAAATGAAGGTTGAAGGTGAATGTTACCACAACCATTAATGGGGGTAGTGGAACCATTAGCAACAGTAATATATGGCTTACCGGATAAAGTAGTGTAGGATGAAAAAAAAGAGGAATGAGGTGTCATATGATCAGTAGCACCAGAGTCTATAATCCAGATATTTTCAGTACTAGAAGCATTAAAGGATAAAAAACTAGAACTCTTACCACTCATAGTAAAGGAACAATAGCTAGATGGCTTACTAAGGGAGTCCATGAGAGTTCAAAACCAACTTTTTTCAGATTGGCAAAATTTGATCCTGTTCACGCACACAAAAAAAAAATCCGCCGGAAAAATTTTCCAATGGCGATTTCCGGCGAGCAGTGGCAGTTCCGGCGAGCGACGGAAGTGGTGGTGGTCGGCGGTGGTCAATGGCGGTGGCAGTAACGGTCAATGGTGCAAGGTGGTGGTGGTGGTCAATGGAGAAAGGATAAGGAAAATAAAAAGTTGCAGCAATGAAGGCTGTCCAACAAAAAAAATAATTGCAGCAATGAAGGCTGTCCAAAAGAAAAATAATTGCAGCAATGAAGGCTGTCAAGAAAAATGATTACAGCAATGAAGGCTGTCAAGGAAAATGATTACAGCAATGAAGGTTGTCAAGGAAAATGATTACCGCAATGAAGGCTAAAAAATAAAAAATTGCGGAAGCAGAGTCTCTATTTATAGACTGTTTTACAACCTAATTAAAGAAAGAAATAATAGGCAATGAAAGCCAGAAATAATGAGTGTTTAAAGCTGTACAAATCAAATAAAATCAAATCACTAACAAATCTGTCCTAATAAATATAAAATGGAATCTGCACTTAATTATAACATAATTCTCTTGATTATGCAACAAGTAATATTAAAAAATACGAGTTGATTCAAAAACTGATGATGACTGGTCTTTTCTTTCAGACAGGACTTTTGTTCCACCCTCACTTGTACATATTTAGTCAAAAACCAAAACGAACCATGTTTCCCAGCTTTGTTTTCCTTTTTAAATACTTCATAAGATTTCTCTAAAGTTTTGTTGTCCAAAGGTCACTATATCCTTTTTTTTTTCAATTGAAATGAAAAGATTCATGATTCTATTCTCACCTGCTCTCCAGTTTGAATATCAAATGAATGTTGATGGTCAAATTGAAGACCACTAAATTCGTTGATAGAAACTCCCTGAAAAGCCCTGAAAGCGTGCATAAATCAATTTGATAATCTTTAGTATCAGAGCAAAGGAAACCATTATTAAACTCTGCAGGGATATTTAGCTCAATCAAGTTCTGAGTTCCTAGTTAACTCCTCTTGCTCACTCAAATCAGAAATAAGCTTACCATCTAATCAGAGAACAACTAGGAATCCAGCGGAAGATGATTGGGGTATTCTCGGGATTGACATAGTAGCCTCCAAAAACAATAAAAACTGTCATGAGAGAGGGACCTACTGCCATTGCTGCTTCAGTGGTTGGAACCATAGCACCAACAGTAAGACCCATAGCAGATGCAGCAAAAGATTCCATAGTGATAATGCCACAGAACTTTCCAAATCTAGAACATTAAACTAGTGAGTTAATTATAAGAACATTCATTGGGCACCCCCTATGTATATGTATACCCCTGCTACAGCCTTTGGAACTGAAAAATAATCCTCATAAATGAAATTATGAAACAAGGGCAATAATGGATTGTGAAGAACAGCTTAGAAAATCATGCACATTTCTCGGTCCTCTTCATATAAAAAAATATAGAAACCTTGACTCTACTATCCCAACAAAAAGTAAAATATGAAAATTTGATTCAAACTATAGCTTGTAGAGGCCAAGATAGAAACTGACCTTTGCAAAGTAGGATGAAGACGTGCCATTGGATACAAAACAGTACCAAACATTAATGGAAATGCTGCTCCAATGGGAAGCTCAGCCAACAATTTTGACAACAGATAGGGACCCAAGGAATAGGAGCCTTTAGCTCGTTCTCTATCTACAATTGCCCGTTCCTTGGGAAACACACCTACGGTTTTTGTGAGGGCAGCCATAGCTGTGTTTATTGCAGTAACCTGTGAACCTCACCATGTAATTGAGGAAAACAAACTTAGCCAACTGAATTTGTCGTGTTGAAAACATAACAAGATTTGCGTTTAAAGCATTTCAAAGTGATTGTCAAGACAATTACATAAATAAAAGATGGAACACACATAGTCGAGTGTACTAGATTTTGAATAACACAATCCCTATTAATTGGTGGTCCCCATAATATTTTTATTTTATGTCAGTAAGCAAAAATCTCGCTGTTATTTTATGAATTTCACCTTAAAAGATCAACTAAACTAACATAACTAAACTAACATGACAAATAAATAAAATAGGTGTTGATGAGTGAACATTTTATAACATAAATATCAAATTAGATATTTTTCATTTTTCTCCTTGGAACTTGTTTACATCATGAAATTATCTAGCATAGAAACATTTCACTGTTGTTGGGAAGGAAATATGAGAATCAAGAACATCACATACCTGAAGCAATCCCATTCTGTCTTGTATTGAAGTCTGAGAATTTCCCATTCTCCAAAATACTGACCCAAAGATAATTGCCGATGCAACTGACATCCTTGCCCGAACTTTGTTTGTTGGAGCATCCCTTGAAGCCTAATCCGCCAGACAATCATGAATCCAATGAATGAGAAACAAGTTTCACTACATATCTAGTAAAAATGTTGACTCCATAATATGGAGAAAATAAATAATTTAACCACACAACATACAAGATGTGAAAACGATAAATAGTAACCCCACTTTTGTGATTATATCTTGCCAAATGACTTAAGGAAACCTCAAGATACTTAAATTAGTGCAAGAGGAAAACTTTATACGGGTACTATCAAGCAATTTGTCCATGTTCTCCTATCCTATGGGAAGACAGACAACAAATTAGAAAAGGGAGGACCTGCATCCATGCTCTTTTAAGGAGCAACCAAAATTGCTTCCACCAAACTCCTTTCTTCTTTGCTACTGCCCTCTGGCTGATTTTCTTTCTACTGTTTGAGAGATTGTTTACAGCAATTGGAGTTGCATATATAACTCCTGACAACCTTTCCGAGAATGACTCAACAAGACCGTCAATTCTTTTTTTAGAGGTGTAGACACTATCAGAAGAACTGTAGTCTATGGATATAAGATCAGCCAAAAATTCAGCAGGATTTGTATGATCTGGGCACTGGTACCTGTTACATGGACAGTTACCAACCAATTATTCATAACAGTGAAAAGTCATAGATAAAAGAATAAATAACATATGCACAGGCAATGTAAAGGCTTTTCATACTGCCATCCAATCCCAAATCACCATCTGTAGTAATCTTGCTAGATTTTATGATAATCACCTCATAGTCGTAATAAGGATATTCATGATTGGTTAACAATGACAACACATGCTTATTGAACTCGTTCAAAATAATATAAAATTATTTCAATGCACTTTTTTTTTACTCTAATTTAAATATTTGCAACAAACAAACAGTATGAAGATAGGGACTGTGATTTTGGATTGATCAATGAACACATAGATTGTTAGTCTGGATTTCTTGGCTTTGCTAGAAGTATACCAATTTAAATTAAGATTGTCGAATAATACAGACAGAAATGGTTATGTTATCAACTGAGTATAAAGAAGTCAGTTACAAAGAAAAAGGTTGTAAAGTAATATAATATTCAGACTTAAGAGAATTCCTAGTGTGGAGAGTGTATAATGGCATAATATAAATAAGACTAAGATGATAACCCAAATTTTGAGAAGTATGCCAGTGGTTCATCACGAGCAGGACCAGCATAAACAAGCGAACCCTCTGTTAGCAAGATGATATCGTCAAATTTACTATACACTGAACCTCTTGGTTGATGTATAGAACATATAACAGTATGACCATCTTGTGCAAGTTGCTGGAGAGTTTCCATGACTTTCTCAGCCTGGAAGGCATCAAGTCCTGAAAGCACACAAAGAAACTTGAAGACAAAATAAGCAAAGTGACAGAGCTGATAATTGTCTGTAAAAATTGACCACATTTGGAAGCAACTACTGGCTGGGAAAATCCATTTATACAATATTACATCAAAGACATAAAAAAGGGACTTTTTGTGACAAAATCATCAAAGGTGAAAAGGTGTATTTGTACATGCTAATATGCTATATGTTGCATAGATTAAAATACAAGAAATCCCTCAAATAAATGTCAATGTTAGAAAAACCAGTTCTGGTTCAAAACTTATCTCCCTGAACTATTTCTTAATATTTATTTATATGCACCATATATTCTTGCTTTACGGACCATGCACATAGACTATATCATATGCAAAGTTTAAATTCAATTCAAAAGCAAACTTTGCAAGCGTGTGATCACCTGTTGTGGGTTCATCGGAAAATATAACAGATGGACTTGCAAGCAGTTCACATGCCATGGACAAGCGTTTCTTTTCCCCACCACTAATTCCACGAACTTTTGCATCACCAACATTGGTATCAGCACAACTAACCTTTTGAAGAAAAAACAGACAGATGCCAAAGGGAGTATCAGTACCATACAACTATCAGCAAGTGCAACACATTTTGTATCATAAATCTGAAAGGGGAAAGCTGAAAAAACTATTTAAATACAAATTGTAGTTGCAGACTTGTAGCTGATCACAATGGATGAATTGAAATTCATTCTTCAAGGAAAATATAAAGGATTGTAGAATAACCTATTTAAAACTGTTCTTATATTCTAATATACTAGCAGTAACCACTTTGCACTAAACAGATTATGGCCGGAATACAAAAGCAATCATACCAAGCCTAGTTTGAAAAGAAGAGTGTTCACGAACTCATCCCTCTCTTCCGCAGAAGATATGTCGGGAAGCTGAAGTTCGGTAGCAAGAGATAAAGTCTCCCTCACAGTGAGCTGCGAGAAAAAGAGATCCTCCTGTCTCACATATGCAAACCTACACCAATAAGGAAAGGCATCTTAATTAATCTTCTTTTCGGCAAGCAACTGAAAACATTAAAAAAAATTACAGCAAATACAATTCATAAACAAACAAGCATACTTGTACGTGTTCTTCGAAGCAGGCTTTCCATTGAACTCCAAAACACCACTCAAATGCAACCGAGGAGAGGCCGTGAGCTGACCCGCAAGAACATTAAGCAACGTTGTCTTCCCTGAACCTGAAGGTCCCATTATGGCTAATAACCTTCCAGGCCTCGCTTCTCCACTGACATTTCTAAGCAGAAATCTCACCTATTCATTAACATCACCATCCAATAATCACCAAATTATAAAAAATAAACCAAAAAAAAATCAACAAATCCCTAAGATACACTACTAAGCAACTAATACAAAGGTTCATGTGAAACATGCAAATTACAAAGGTAGAAGCAAAATGCAGAGAGCATGTAACGAAATGATTAACAGACTAATTACAATAAAGATCCAAAGCCTGCAATACTCAAGCTCAATCAACAGTATGTTAGATAGCATCCAAAAATAGAAGGAAACAGGAACTCACGGACTTGGAGGATTTATCCGAAAGGGAGCAATTGATGTTTCTCCAGCTGATTGTGACCGGTGTGACCTTTCCGGTGGCACCAGCTTCGGAATCGTCAGAACCGTTCTCCAGCGTATCATCGGGGTCGTTTTCCGGCGGGAGAGCAGGGCCGGGAGCGGAGAAGACGCGGACGAGGAAGGAGATGGCGACAGCGATGGCGACCTGGCCGAAGCCACTGCCGCCGAAACCGACGATCATTTGGTGCACTTTTTTCCCGCCAAAACCCGCCATTGTCGTCTCTTCTCTTCCGTCTGAAGTGTGCACTGTGAAACCGAGTGTGAAGTGCGTGTTCTGAACGTCAGAGGTAAAGTATCCCAACGGAATAACGACGTCGTTTTAGTCGCGAAGTGAAGAACAACGGTGACACGTGTCCGCGAAGGGATTAGATAAGGTGCCTAGGAAAAGACAAAATAGCAAGCCAAAAACAATCCAATTAAGAAGAATATGCTATTTTTAAATCAATTCAACCCAAATTATTTATTATTAAAAAATCGTTAAAATGCTCATTAAATAAATAACTTTAGTAAAATAGGGAATATCAAGTTGCTTCTTTTTTAGAAACTATTTAACTTTAGTTTTAAAAAACTGAGAACAACTTTGTGAGAGTTTAACCTAACAAAAGAAGAATAACTATATCAACGATTATATTTTCTCAAGTTCATAAACGAATGATGATTTTCTTTTAGGGCTGTCAAAATAAATTCTTTAAGGTGAAAATATTTAAAAGTATTACACAAAAAATTAAGGTGAAAGCAACCCTTTAACTATAAAAAATACTAAATATATTCGATTACTTGTAGTTAAAAATTAAAAAAAGAAAAACATAGAAACCAATGAAATTCAATTTATTATGTTAGTCTATCAACATTTTTGTACTACATTGACAATAATCCAGCATCTAGAGTTCCTATAAAAGAAAGTTGATGTCTGAAAGATCCCTTCAATTAATGACAAAATCATTTCCCAAAAATATTAAGAGATGGTAATGATACTTGTTTCTAAATTTTCAGGGACTATTTATAATGAATTGTCTTTTCTTGTTGCAATAAAAGATAAAGAATTAAATTGAATAAAAACAGTATAAAATGTACTAAAAAAAACTACCTTAACTTGCCTAATGTAAGCATTAGAAAATGGTTATAAAATACATATCCTTCTAAAAAAACACAGCTTATTGTGTTGGACCATTTATACGGTACATTGCCAAATTCCCCATTATTAGGTGAAGAATGGATTAGTTACTTTTTCGACATTTTCTTGCACATAATGTAAAATCTTCTCATAAAAGGTGAAAAGTCGTCTAAAAACTTAAGCATCAGTGATTCTGACATCTAAAAATCCTTGTGTAAGTGTAATGCAGGCCCCTACTTTCTCCTGAAGAAAATCACCAGGTGTTCCAACGTGAATCAAGATAGTCCCACCTAAGCAAAGCATGACTGCAACACAGGAAGTAACAAAATATTCAGTAAGAACATGATAATTCATCTCAGAAACATTCCCAAAAAAGAAAACAACATGCACACAGGATTAAATTTGCGAAGTTGTCATCTTATAGCAGTAACAAATAATGAATAGGGTTCGTAGAAACAAAATAAATAGTACACATATCTGATCACCTTGATCCATACAATACCAAAATATGCTTGCTACAAAATACTAATGATCCCTACTCCCTAATAAAAAAAACATCTTAGTCATTATATTTATTTAATTTAATATATTTTACAAAAAGATTCTGTAAAACTTGTGTTTGAAATTCATGAAGGGATAAGACGAAAGCACTTTACTCTTTCATTTCAAATTTCAAGAGGGAATCCATTCTCCAACG
This sequence comes from Phaseolus vulgaris, assembly GCF_051622355.1. Lineage (NCBI taxonomy): Eukaryota > Viridiplantae > Streptophyta > Magnoliopsida > Fabales > Fabaceae > Phaseolus > Phaseolus vulgaris. The sequence continues at coordinate 3,381,633 of NC_143504.1, forward strand.
AAGATGCAGGCATTTGATTATATAACTACATAGCTCACTTCAGGAAGAACACTTTTGCCGTCTATTTATCAGCTTTGAGTCAGTACACTTGCGATTGCCTTCCTAGCCTCTTCGCATAACATGTCAGATTCCTTTCCAATAATGGGTTTATGTATAACCACTTTCACAGAACCAACGTTCACTATACCCTCCTTTCCTGCAGGCATGATTTGACCAGTTCCAATAAGGGTAATAGGTACGAGTGGAGCATTTGTCTTAGCAGCTACACTGAAAGCACCCTTCTGCAAATTCCCCAAAGAAAGTTGCAAAAGAATCGAGTCAGTTCACTGATTTAAGTCTCAGACAGTAAAGATATGTACAAAACAGAAAATAAAATAGTTGAAATTAATTTATTTCGAGTTACATTCCATAATCATCATACAAGCCAAATCCTGAGAGTCAATTATGCTTTACTCACCACCACAAACCTAGTGTAGTCACTGCGTTAAATTCCCATGCCCCATTCTAATTTTCATATCCAGTATACTTAACTTTCTGTCAGTATGGGAAAACTGAATACACTCCTGTATTTTTTAAGGTATTATCTTCTTTTACCAAAGGCATTTATTAATTTCATTTCACTATCCTATTTTTTTATTATATTATTATAACAAATGCTTTCCTTGTATTGTGCTATCTATTGTAATATACAAATTGTCCAGCCGACACCACCTATTGGCTGGAGAGCACATTGGAGCTAACCTTTTTCTCCCAGCTCTTCTACTTTTAATTTTATTTAAAAACTATGCAGAGCAAATACACTCTCTTGTTTGATAATAAACTTCATGTTCATTAACAACATTCACGAAACATACTGGTAGGTAGGTATAGGAAAGTATTATCAGTATGTATTATTTCTGTTCTTCCTACGTTTCCATCCATTTACAACTTGTAGCATGTTACCAAAGAAAGACCATTGTTAGTCGCTTAGCTGTCACCATCCTATAGTTGAAACCCAAAAAATAATTTTTCTTTCTCTTCCAGCCTTTTTCCCATTATTCTCTATTTTGCCGCTAATTCAACACTAACTCCTGCAATTCGAGACTTAGTATTTTCTCCTATTTCACACAACCTTCCAGTCAACAACAGTGTCTGCTTCTACTCTTTTACCCTTTTTATTTTCTTTGGGTGGTTTCTTAATGAGTTTCTCGACCTTTTTAATCGGAGTTGGTCGATGAATTAACTGGCAACTGAATTCAGTGACAAAGCATGCCAAAAAAAACCAGCAACGTGTTGCTTTTACCTCCTTGGCCATGCAATATTTCATGCAGTACAGCTCATTTGAAAGCACATCATTACAGCCATCTTCATTCTGTATTACTCTATAATGCAATGCAAGTTTTGTTATAGTCTACAATTCAGTTCTTATTCTTTTAGGGGTCATCTTACGTTACTATTGCTGGATTAGGTTTGTATTCCTTGCAGTACTCTAGTACTAGACCTATATGATTAATGAAATAATTAGTATAAATAGGTGTAATAAGTTTTTAGGATAGTGATTATAGCACATCTTACAACAAGTGATATATTATATCTTACTCTTATCTTCCCATCCTTACTCTTATCTTCCCTGCCCTTTATTTTTTCGGACAATTGATTAATAACTGTTGTACAGCGGAAGTGGTAAAGAGGGATTACTACCATGGTCACCATGCAATTTATAATAGAGAACTTCTTTCTAATATAAAAATGCTAATACAAAATCAGTTATTTTTCTACCACGTACACTCGTAATAATCAACAAACTTCAAGCCTTTAATGGATCCTTTCCTATCTAACTTGGATCTCAGAGTCCATCAGTTTATTCCTAGATTATAATTATCTATAAACATGGCAATGGTTAATGATTACAAGAATTTAGACACAAACTCACCTTGAATGTGCCTAGTTTTCCATCTTTACTGCGTGTTCCCTCTGGAAAGAAAAAAACAGAGGCTCCTTTCTTTATCAAATCCATGCATCGTTTAAGACAGTCCTATAGATTAAGAAGCAAACAAAACTGTGACTTGAAGGTCATTCATATCTTTTAAGCCAAAGGGGGGAATGAATTCCCAGAAAACAGTACCATCCAAATAAGAACTGGTTAAAATTAACAGCAATAACAATAATAGAGAAAGAATACCAGCTGACTTCGGCTGTCCATGCGCTTCAAAGGAATGACACCCAAAAGAAACATTGCCCACCCAATTATTGGAAAGAGAAATATCCCGGTCTTGCTAATGAACTTGAAGCTTCTTCCTAATGTAAGAAGAGTATATATGTCTAGAAAACTCTGATGATTCGAAACATACACAGCAGGGGTATCTGGGGGTGGCAGATTCTCCATTCCCTCAAATTCAATTTTGAAAAATGGTGCTACAGTCAATGCAGCCCACACTTTGGCAACAAAATGATGGAACTTTCTTCGATGGCGATCAAACAGGAGTACCAACGGATGTCCAGCCAACATCAGTACAAAAAGAAATATGGCACTGAAGGCTGTGACAACATAAAAGCAAGCTCCCCTGACTTTAGATTCCACTTTCAGCTCTGCAAGTAAGTGAAGATAAATACTTGACAAAATAAATCAGCATCCCAGTTCAAACACAAATCACACAAAAATCTAACCAAATAGAACGTATTATACATACCAGGTAGCAAATAGCCATCTTCGGCAGACCCAGCTGCAGTAAGTTCAGATCTAACAACTACATCTCTGGGAAATTTATTCTGAACAAGAAATTTAGTACTATCAAACAGCCATGATACATTTTCAAGCTTCTTGGAGATTCCTAGCATGCTACATTGAGGAGCTACAGAGGAAAAGCAAGATAAATAATAAATAAAACGACAATCAGTCATTTACCAATTCACTATATACAATCATTACACCCTCAGCCATGTATCAAGAAGAAACAAACAAACTAACAAACAAACACCAGATTAGTAAAGAATCTTTTGAAATGTAAGTTGTTATTAAGAATGCATAATCAGATAGACCCACACACTTACCCTTATGTGAAGTCCACAAAATTGGGTGCTTATAAGTTGTTGCAGAACGGTGAGAACACAACTGCAACAGGAATGGGATTCAATAAAAAAAAAAACTAAAACATGAAACGGAATAGAATGATAAAGAAATACTTACAAGGGTGGAAGAGGATCCCGCGAAGAATCTCGCTTCATTGTGGCCTAAAGATGAAAAGATGGGAAAGAAATTAGTAAAAATCGTTGTGGGGAGTTAGAGAAAGAAATAAGAGAAGAAAAAAATGACTAACCTAGGTAAAGACGATGGTGGATTGGAGAAGGGGAAGAGAGAAAAGTGATTTCCATGGCATCGAAATTGATTTAGGGTTTGAATTGTGCTTTTTCGAATTTGTAGTCGTAAATTTCAAAGTATCATATCGTTCAAATCAATCACCGGTATCTTTTGTTTCTTGGCAGAATTCAGTTCAGGAAGTATATCACATTAGCTTTAATAATTCTTTTGTATTATCCTTTTATGCCAATTTTTGTTTTGGCTCAATTATAAACTATAGAATTATTATTTTATATTTAAAAAATATTTTTTTATTCCACTCTTCTTCATCTTCATCTTCATCTTCATCTTCTTTTTTCCATGTCCATTTCTTCTCTTTTCCACCATACTCAATCTCTTCTTCTCTCTTTCCTTTTTCATTTAAATGAATTTGACTTTGTTTAAAATGAAAAACATCCATAATATTTTAGAAAGCAACTAATTGATTTTAAAAAATGTTGTTGAACAAGGTAATATTTCTAGATTAAGTTGGTTTAATAAACATTTCCCACGAAATTATCATAGACAGCTCAATCTCTTCTTCAAAATCAAACTTAAATAAATTTATACACAAATTTAAAAAATTTAATACAACTAGTTAATCAAATGTGATATCTGAGAAACTCTTCTATACTTACTAATGGAAAAATATTCAGCTTATAAAGATGTGTCTTCTAAAACCAAAACTATATCGTGAAGTAATTATCTAAAAGTACATTATAAAAAAAACTGGAATCTTTGTGAAATTATTTATAATTAGTCAACTATAATTATAATTAAGTTTGTGTATGTGTTACACTATTGTATGAACATTGATTATTAAAACAATAGTATGTTAATTAGTTATTTGTAGAGTTTAAAATTGGTTAGTTTAAAAAAGAGAGTGAAATAAATAGTGTACTATACATTACCGATCACGCAATTGAAAATTAAAAAATAATAATCCATCATATTTTGATAAATTTATTATTTAAGAAATTATATTAACATAATCAATATTATAAAATGTTTGCCTAATACAAGAATTAACTTCATTAGATCTATTAACATATATCTATAGGTGGACGTCATTATGACCACAAGTCGGTTGGACAACATCGTTAGGATCAATTATCGGAGGTCGGTGTTTTATTTTTGTCCTGAAAATGCACTTCAAAGAATGAAGGGAAGAGAAATATATAAACTCTTCTTAATCTCGATTCCTAAATGATGTAAAACTATATTATCATATTATGAAACAATACATATTTAATAATATTTATTATTTCAATTATAAAATACGGAATTTTAACTTAAGTCTTAAAAGTATACAATTGAAAATCTAAAATCAATTAGAGCACGATAAACGACCTATACACTAAAAAATAAGAAAAATATTAATATTATTTTATACAAAAAATTATTTCAACTATACTAATTTGACTAAAATAAAAATTATTTGCTAAAAAGTCAACCAAATATAATTTTTTCTATCCGAATAAAAAAAAGTTTAGAGCCTAGATACAAAATGTTACTTTCAATTGATAGTTTCATTCTTTTGAAATGTTTTATAAATTTAATAAGATATAAACAGTTTTTTCTAAACACAAGTTACATAAATCAGGCATTTAATAATGTAATTAATTATAACGTCAATTGGTACACTAACTAGCACAATAATTGCGTAAACACGCAATAAAATATTTAAATCAAAATGTGTATTTGGGTTGGATTGTTTTAAAAAATATATATGTTTTATTTGAACATATTTTAAAGGAAAGATTCTGAAGAAAACCTTATAAGTATTTAATATTCAAAAGTTAATCATAAAATAATTAAAAAATACCAGTTTTACATTCTTTTTATTAAAAGCCAATACAGATTTATACACTCGTAATCTCAACCCTCCACATCAAACAAAATTTAAATGTAAAAAACTCCTTAGATATTTTTTACAAAAATTAATCATTATTTCCAAAATAGATATCTATATTGATAGAATAATAAATATGCATTTTAAATATATTTTTAATTCATGTAAATTTAGGAAATTTTAATTTTTAGTTCTTATTAAAATTCATTTTGGGTGAATAAGGTTTTTTATATTCTTTAACAACTTATATCTTTAAGGACACCATTCTAGCTAACATTTACTAATATTTACAGTATAATATTTTATATTTTAAAAAATATATCCTTCAAATAACTTTTATTTATTATGAAAATAAATAATAAAATGTCATTTTAATTATAGTACTTCCACTTTAAGCTATTTTTATAGATAACTATTAAAACTTGAATACATTAAGATAAAATCATATAATTATCTTTCATTTTAAAATCTTATATACATTTTTTAAGATATAAAAAGTAGTTATATAAATAAATATAGTTTTATATAATTCACTAAAACCTACATTTTGTTTATAAATTTCATTTTTTTCAAAATATGTAAATTGAAATTCAACTTTTAGAAAAAAAATATAATTTGGTATTTATATTATATCTTTTTATTATTATGTAGTTTATTATTTTACCGGATAAAATTATAATCTATTCTATTATCTTCTTATCTTATTATATTAACCGAACTTTAAAAGGATTAAAATTCGTTTATTTGAAAAAAAAGCAAAAATAAACACACTTAAGGTCGAAAATATTCTCATATTTTAACAAAAGATTTGTTTATAATATATGAAGATAGCAATTTGGTTGATTCCCTGGCTTTCCCCCTTTCGTATTTGCAGAGAATAGGAAAACAAAAACACCGATGATTGAACCCTAAGTTTTAAATTACTGTGGGTGCCTAATTCTAACACTGGTATGTATTTTTGTCTCTACCACGTCTCTGTGATTCATGTCTTGGGATAACTATTTTGAAAATCATTGAATTGAAAATGAAGTTGTAAGTTGAGTGATGTGATAATTTTGATTCTCGAATGAATCTTTCTTGTTCTTGTGATGTAGTCATCACGAAGGTTGTTTTGTGTAATCGATAAGATTGTCTTTATGATGCCGATGGAGGAAGTTAGTTTGCATGTTTAGGCAATATCTGGTTATATAATCGAGAGTTGGATGGAGTGAGATGATTTGAAGTTGCCGTTGCCATTGTTTGAATATCGTAGTGAAATTAAGAGAGAGAGAGAGAATTGGTTTCGGCATTTATCTTCAGAATTAGAGGGAAAAAAGTGGGTATTAGATAATGTAATAGCCATGTTGAAAAACTTGACTTGTTTTCATCTGTTGAATAGGTAGAAGCTAATAAACTCATTTGATGTGTGAAAAAACAAATGAACTAAACCACTCCAAAAACCAAATAAAACCACACCTGAATTAACCGGAACACTTTTAAAATGGTTTTAACCTTACTTTAGTTATATTCTTGAATGGATTCTGGTTGACCCATTCACTATACAAGTTAGGAACACAGAAATTGTACTCCGTTTCACGTTTCAGTTCTCAGCTCAAATGAAAACATCTGGCTTCTCAATTCCCTACCCCAGTTCCATCTCAGCCTCTCCCAACAACCAAAGCAAACAAAACCCTTGATTCTTCTTTGTGAACCCTTAATTCATACGTCCCATTCCAAATCTCAATCACCTTATCTCTGCATTTGCTTTGCATACAAGTGTAAGCTAAGCTTGATTGTGATTCTCTTTTTCTGCATCAGTCTTTCTCACTGGTTTTGCAGTCATTTCTAGGTTCGCAGACATATCCATATCTTTTGTCTTTCGTTGTTTAATTATCTCATCTATCTCAGATTTTTTTGCTTTTTTGGATCTTGATCCTTTTTATTTATAATGTACGGTAAATTGGTGTTGCTATGCCGACTTACTTGTTCTTTGTATAGATGTCTTTGATTAATTTTACAAAAAAAGCAGTAGTTTTCAGTCAGATGCTCTCAGTTTTGGTTTCTCGGTTTTAGTTTTGTCCTATCTTATTGTTCTCTCGGTGCTTGCCTTGTGTTGGTTCTGCAATAATTCCTACAAAACATTATGGGCTCAGTGCATAATAAGAGGCGGGCACAAAAATAATATTTGAGATAATTTTAGGAAATAGTTATTATCATGAGTTCATCAGATACAATACAACAAGAGCAGAAGCCTTTGTGAGTGTGAATGTTTGCAAATCATAATCCTGGTCCAAACACTTTGAATGGAATGGTTCTTCCACCAATTCAATTAGGATTATAAGACTTTTCCTTAATATATACAATCTATTTGTATATTGTGGTAGATTATTTTTCTTGAGTTAACCCACTTTCTAATGTTAATTGATGCTCATGGGGGTACAAGGAAACTACAAAAACAATTTCCAAACTCGTTCAAATTAAAAGTTCTAATGTGACTCTGGAGCTGCACTTGCTTGCTGAGTTTTCTTCTTAGCTTCTGTCTTTCCCTAGCCTTATGTTTCTGAAACCATTGATGAGTAGAACTGATATATCCTGTTATAGTACTAGAAGACTTGTTTAGTTATATAAATTTGTGCCTTTTTGAATGAATTCAATGAAATTTTGTTCCAATCAGGCTGTCTCAGGTCTGTGAACTTTACTTCTACCATGGCCAACAAATCTCAAGAAGAGCCCAAGACTGCTCCTGAGCCTGATCGGTGGTACAATCTCACCCTTGGACCTTCCGTCAAAGATGAATCCTCCAACAAATACTGCACTCTACGATGTAAGTTACAAAATATAAAAGCCATTTCTAGTATTTTTCTTTTTCTGGCGGGTCAGTTTTTGTTTTCCTAATTACTGGCAACTAGTCATGGAATGTTCACACTTGATTTTGCAATGATTATGTCAAGCCTTTTGACTTTGGTTCTTAATTTTTTTTCCTTATTTATGTTGAATTTTAATCATCAATGTCTTGAAATCTGTACAGATGAATTTAAGCCAGCTTCAGTTGATAAGAATAAGCCTGGACTGCTACGCAAGACCAAAGAGAACAGGATTTCTGTGGAATTTCAGAACAACCAAATGGGAAAACCGAAGGTGACATTTGAGGGGAGTAGTGAGGATTACAAGGAAAACGATGCTGTATTGTTTTTTGATGGTGAGACACTTCGATTGGAGCGGCTTCATAGAGCCGTAAAGCAATTGCGACACCTACGAATGCCTGGTGAATCTGCAGGTGCTGCAGCTACAGTTGTGGCTGCTCCATCTGGACCAGCTTTGGATCCTCGATCATCCCCTGTTGGGAAGTCTGTAAAGCCAGCATCTCATGGCAGGAGCACATTTCAGGCTGTGCCGGTAAATGCTCATTAACTATCTATGGCATAGTTGTGTATACTAGTTAATTCCATTGCATCTTAAAAATGTATGTTGTTGGAAATTTGCATTATAAATATGGTTATTTTTGCAATGCATTAAGATTTTTACTGATTTTATTGGGTTAAAAACTGATCATGTGTGGTATGTGTATGGTTACCAATAATGTATATCCTCTTGATATCATAATGATTGAGAGAGAAAGTTGGGGAGGACGGGGGAGGGTGAGCTGATTGGAGAGGCCTGGAGGGGCAATATAAAAACTGTTTGTTTATGCTTGTTATCATGGAGGTACTTCTCATTTGATGACAGGGCCAATATTTGTATCCATGGTTACGCAGCAAGCTATTTTTCATTTTTCATATGCATTTGTTAATTAAGGGGGAAAAGGAGTTATAGAAAGAACTGAAAGCTGCAAAATTATATTTTTGAGACTGTCGAACAGGGTTTTCTAAATGAATGAAGCAAATAGTCTGTCTCTTGTACCATTTTAACGATGCTTATGTTGGTTTTGCACAGGTTGAGGTCGAGCGAATTGATATTGGTGAACCTGAGAATACTGGTATGTATCATATAGTTTGAAGGTTTATGTAATTGCATATTTGGACTGAATTGAGTTTTAAACTTCTTTTTCAAAGTAAACAGGCCCGAAGCTTTTCATTTTCACTCATAATGTGATGCAGGTTTTTATTTTCATCATATGGTTATTTACCATATGATCTTTTGTGTAAAACTGTTCTGGTCATGTTTTCCAACTTGATGATTTGTGTTTCCTTTGCTGCGTATTACAAATTGCTCCATTGTCTTATCCCCAGTGCTGAAAGGCTTTATTATTGGATTTCTGCTCTGTTGATTTTGTGGTACTTTCACCATTGATGAAATAGTTGAAGCTGGCTTTGCTATTTAATTATTTACTTATATATGAAGTATGATTAATTTAATGTTGTACGTGTGGTATGACAGGCATCAAAGCTGGTTCGAAGAGGTCATCTGATAGTCTAAATGAAGTGCCCATTAGTACCTCACCAGATGCGAAAAATGAAGTGGAGGAACATCAAGATATAAGTATTAATGACCTTTTTGGCAGCGAGTCACCTGAGGATGACAACAATGTTGAAGAAAAAGATAATGTTGGATTTGACATGAATGTTCCACAGGCGGATGATGATATTGTGGATATGGATGATAGTGGTGATGAGGTGGAAAAAGGACACAATGCTGCAGAAGCTGTGGAAACCCAGGTGAATGCAGAGGGGAGGGATGAGCAGACATCTACTTCTAGCAGTAGCAGTGGAAGTGGCAGTAGTGAAAGTGGCAGTGGAAGTGGTAGTGGAAGTAGCAGCAGCAGTGACAGTGAAGGCAGTGATGAAGACTCAGTTCATTCAATCTGAACTTATACCACGCTGCTTTCTTTTTTTTTCTTTTCTCATTGCAAAGTAATCCAATGCATAATGAGTTCAATGTGTTTCTCAGGCTTGGCTTCGAAGGCTTATGAATAATGTGGTATATTTTATGTGTTTATATTATTAATCGACTTTAAATAATTTGGCTTTGTCATTGAATTTTTTTGAAACAAGAGTAAAAGCTATCCATTGATTGAAAAGTAACAAATCTTACATACTCAGAAACACACACGCACTTTTTATTTACAATCAGCATTATTATTTATATAGATGCATTGAAAATATCAGTTAACGCTAATATTAAACATTGAAAATGTAAATTAAAGAATATTACATACTCAGAAACACATACACGCACTTTTTATTTACTTTCTAGTACCACTTGTAAAATATTTCATCTTATAACTTTATTTACTTTTTTAACTTGTTTTCCGTTTATATTTTTCCGTAAATCTATTAATTATAAACTGTAATAAATTATATATACTTGTATAACATATTATAATTTTAATCACTCTTATTAAATTTGTATCTTCTGTACTTTACTTTTCTCATTTAAAAATATATTTCAAGTTTTCTTAATATTCCAATTTATTAATTTGATTGAAATTAAAACGTATATTTTTTTTATTTAGATTTAGTTATAATTTGCAACCATATATTAACACGTACGATTAAACATTATTTATTTTTTCAATAACCGATTAAACATAGTGTATAAAACTATATAATTCTCTTTCATCGTTATAGCCGGTTCATATTACTTAAATCTTATTTGGAAATAATTATGTGTAAAATGTATTAAATAAGACACATTTTACCTTTTAAAAATGATAGGATTACTTAAATGTTAAATATTAATATAATTTCTGGAAAAAATATAATTAAAATCATACCAAACATTCCTCCTAGTAAAAAAAATCATTTTAATTTTTCTTAGTTTCAAATATTAAATTTGACTTAAAATAAGAAGAGCTTTTGCTGGTCAGAACTTTAGTTTTGTATTTCTGAAAGAAAAATTAAAAAGTATTTATATCTTTATTGTATCTCATATTTTAATTACACATGGGGAAAAATAAAATGCATAGAATAAAAATATAAAACTACTTAGTAATATAAGTAGAGATGATAGAGAAATATTTAATAGTAAATAACAATTTTTATTATTATTATTTATAATTTTTACAATAATGTCAAACATTTTTATCATCTGATTTCCAACTTACATGATTTGTATTCACTGCGAGTATCCAGATCCTTGTCATCCTCTTCAGCGAGTCTCTTACAATAACACGTTCTTCGTAGGACAGTGTAACTTCCATCAATAACATCAAACACACGCAATCTACACCACCACTTTCTTTTACCTAACTTTCGATTTAAGAGGTAAAACCTAATTCCAATTTCTGTTGTTGTGCCAAGAACCACACCAAGTCAAACAAACCCAAAAAACGTGAATACTGCGTCCGTCGTGACTTAACGACTTCACCAACTGCAACACCATTCGAACCCTTTTGTTTTCATGCATGATGTTGAAATCCACACTTTCATTATCATATCATTTTACCACCGTTAGAGAAACAACATAAATATATTTATTTAATGGATAAATAGAAAAGAAAATTAAAATTATTCATCAACAACTTTCAAATAATTATTTTATTCATGGCTGATAAAAACAAAATAAAAATTTAATAACAACTCAAACATCTTCAAAGAAATCAAAAGAAAAGAAAAAACTTAGTACACGTGAGAGACTTTAAAGGAAGAAAAAACTTGCTATTGATTTCATAAACAAATACTTAGATAAAAAAAACACATCTTCAATAAATAACACATAAGAAGAATCAAATACTTAAAAATGAGAATGTATTTCTACAACAATATCAACAAGAGCGTTCTCACCTATGACGCGAGAATATCGTTAACGCCGTCAACTACAATCATGTCGTCGAAGAAGGGAAAGAACACCGGAACTCTGTTAAATAACAAAACGCCGTCAGATCGAGTGATACTGATTGTGAATCGCTCCAAAAAAAACTAGACAAACTCTGTTGTCGAAATTCATCAGAGTGATATTGATCGTGAACACTGTGATTCCGCTAAGCTCGGCGACACCGAAAAACTGCTTTCCTACGCAGCCACGACGGAGTATCCACCGGTTTTTAGGGATTGAATGGGTTGGTTGAAGGAATCCAAAACACTTGCGGTGTGGTTCTTGGCAGAACGGGAATTGGAATTAGAAGAAATAGGTCTTTGACTGTTAAATGGAAAGTTAGGGTCAAAGAACCTGTCATAAAGTAAAAGAGAGGCATGGTCGTAGATCGAAGATTGCGTGAGGTTGATGTTGTTGTTGTTGATGGACGTTAGGCGGTCGGACGAAGAAGGTGAAATTGTGAGAGGCTGGCTGGAAAGCATGGTAGGGATCTTGGCGCCGGCGGTGAGGAGTCGGAGACTGGGCAGCGTGAGCGGGAGCTCTGCCCAGATTTCTTGAACGCTGAAGGAGACTGTCATTGAAAAGCCTCAATGGGAGACTATATGGTATTCAATTTCTATTTGGCGAGATTATAAATACTGTTATTTTTTAAAGTTCAATTTCAAAATTTAATTCAAATGAATCTAATTATCTATACCTATATACCTAAAGGGAGTCATTTTCTATTTTTTTTTAAAAATCAAAATTTAAATATTTAGAAATTTTTAAATTTTAAATATTTCAAATTTTTAAAAATCGTAAGGCATTTTTCAAACACTTCAAATTTTAAAAGTTTTCAAATTTTTAGAAATTTTAAATTTTTTAGAAATTTTAAATTTTCAATATTTTAAATTTAAAAAAAAATCAAAATTTTAAATTTAAAAAAAATCAAAATTTTCAAACCCCAAAATCTTTTTTGAAACACTTCCAATTTCAAAATTTTAAATTTTTAAATTTTCAAAATTTTAAATTTCGAAAATTTGAATTTTCAAATTTTTTAAATTTTCAAATTTTTTAAATTTTTAAAATATTTCACTCTTTAACTTCCTTCAATATTTTTTCTTATTTTCCTTATATCAATATTTGGTTTTATTTTCTTATTATTTGGTTTCATTTCCTATTTTCAAAAAATTTAAATTTTTTATTTTTCAAAATTTCAAATTTCAAACCCTAAACTCTTTTCGAAACACTTGAAGATCACTCTCACTACTCTCAATTATATGTTGCATTATCAAGAGATGTTTCTTAAGCTTCAACAACGAATGTGTGTGTAATTTGCAATTTATTCATAATTGACATTCTTTCGTAGAAAACAAAATTTGTAAAGAATTGAACACTTATAGTGATTTATCTAGTTTTAATCACTCGCATTGGTTAAGCCAATTCACGCAAAGATATAATGATTTTACATAATAGTGATGATAACGACATTTTTTTTTATTCATAATGTACTGTAAATTTCTATTGTTAATATAAGTGTGCGAATAATAACATCATTTAATATATAAATGAAAAAAATAAGAAATGTGGATACACAGGAAGATAGCGCTTGTGTTCCCGCTAGCACGTCTGGTTGACGTTGAAACAAGAAATTATAAGGACTATTACCTTTTAGCACATATGTGGGAAGAACATTTATAATGTGAATTGAGGCTATGAAAGCTTAAGCCCTAAAACGTACCTACTAGAGTGTGGTGCAAAAGACAAATTCATTGAGAGGAGGACACAAGCTTGGAGGGTTTAGAATGCACACAAAATGTTTTGTATTTTAAAATGAAAAGTTATGAGAGGTTACACGAAGTAAGAAGGTTACGGGATATTAAAAAAAAGAAAGATCGTGCAACCACTAGATAGGTGCCACGTGTAAAAATGGATGAGTAATTGCCAAAGCCACGTTGTATAAACGACATCTTAATGGCACACATAAACTTCTTCGCCTACTCGACTCGAGACCAGCGAGTTGTGTGTCGTCCTGGCTCTGATCGAGTTTATGGAGAGGTTCGTGATGTGAAGAGGTGCTCAAATAACAATTGTGAATAATATCTCTTAGTTGAATATGAAAAAATGTTTATCAACACCCCTATGTCGATCCAAGAGAGATCGCCTCCATGAACCTTAAAATTGGTGACTCATTATAATCGATATATATTCTTGACAAATTTTTCAAAAATTATCCAAAATTTTCAAAAATAATTTTTTTTATCTTCATGCTCTATATGGAAAATACTGCACTATAAATAAAGAAAAGGTTTGACAAGAAATGGATTGAAGATTCTTTATTCATGTCTAGTTCATAATAAACTAAGTGGGAAAAATTTAATGCAGTAAGCGAGTACAAATACACTTAAACCAAATCAGTAATAAATAGAGTATCTTTAACTATAAATTGACTTATAGATCACAAGCGATTGTTATAGACGAAATACATATTCTTTGTGAAAATTAAAATGAGCTTGAATAAAGTAGAAGTTTATTTTTCATCTTACACTTTATTTACTTTTTTTAACTTCTTTTTATTTTTTGAACATCATAGAATGTCCGTTTATCTTTTTCTGTAAATCTATTAATTATAAACTGTAATAAATTATATATACATGTATAACATATTATAATTTTATTCACATTTTTATCTTCTATACTTTACTTTTCTCATATAAAAATATATTTCAAGTTTACTCAATATTCCAATATCTTAATTTGATTGAAATTAAAACGTATATATATTTTTTATTTAGATTTAGTTATAATTTGCACCATATATTAACACCTACTATTAAACATTGCTTATTTTTTTAATAACCTATCAAACATTGTGTATGAAATTATCTAATTCTCTTTCATCAGTATAAACCGTTCATATTACTTAAATCTTATTTGGAAATAATTACGTATAAAATGGATTAAATAATACGTATTTTACCTATTAAAGGTTTACTTAAATGTTAAATATTAATATAATTTCTGAAAGAAAAATATAATTAAAGTCATATCAAACTTTCCTTCTCAGTAAAAAAATATCATTTTAATTTTTCTTAGTTTCAAATAAATATTAAATTTGACTTAAAATGAGAAAAATTTAAATCGTCTATTTATCAAAACTTTAGTTTTGTATTTCTGAAGAAAAATTAAAAAATAGTTATATCTCGTATCTAAGATTGTAATTACACGGGTGGAGAATAAAAATATAAATTATTTAGTACTACAAGTTTTTTGAACTATGTATAGAAGTTAAAAGAGTAAAACTAAATAAATATTTTAAAAATAATTGTATCAAAAGTATAAAATTTATTACATCGGTTAATACATTCATTTGAAAACTAAAAATATAATTATTTTATTTATAAAACTTTGTTTATTTTTATTTTTATTAAATAAATATAATTTTTTTTTTATCAAAAGAAGTTTAAAGGTAGAAAAGTAATAGAAACATTATAAATTATTATTATTATTATTTTATAGCTCTTATCAAAGAATTTCAAACATTTTTTATCCGTATTAATTAAATCTGACTTCCATCTCACATCGCTCATATGTTTGGATCTTTATCATACTTCTTGGTCAGTCTCTTATGGCTACAACTTCTTTTTACAACGACTTAACTTCCATCAGCAACATTAAACTCACGCAATTGTCAATCTATACGACAACTTTCTTTTAATTTACGACACACGTTCTTCGACTTAACTTTCAATTTAAAAGTCAAAACCTAATTTCAATTCCTATTGTTCTGCCAACAACCACACCATGCCCCCGATTCCATCAACAGAGACATTCAATCCCTAAATCAGTGGACATTCCGTCTACCATGGCTTCATTCCTGAAAATATAACTTTTCGGTGTCAATGAGCATGCTTCGATGTTTCGTGTCGACGGTCATGAAATGATCTCGTAAATTTTAACGACGAACCCACATTCTCTATGTTCTTGAAGTAATTCACCATCAATATCACCCGATCTAACAATATTGAGTTAACGACGGTGTTCTTTACTACATAAAAAAAAACATACCAACAAATATTTTAAAAAATAGAATAAATCTTTCATAAAATATCATTTCATCATCTTTAATAGACAAAGTAAAACATGTTAATAAATCTTTTAAATACAAGAATAACAAAAATTAAACTCAAAATAATATATTATTTCTTTATTTTTATACGTATATTGATAATTCCAATCAGCATTATTATTTATATATATGCATTGAGAATATCAGTTAACGCTAATCTTAAACATTGAAAATTTAAATTAAAGAATCTTACATACTCAGAAACACATACACGCACTCTTTATTTACTTTCCAGTACCACTTATAAAATATTTCATCTTATAACTTTATTTACTTTTTTAACTTGTTTTCCATTTATATTTTTCCGTAAATCTATTAATTATAAACTGTAATAAATTATATATACTTGTATAACATATTATAATTTTAATCACTCTTATTAAATTTGTATCTTCTATACTTTACTTTTCTCATTTAAAAATATATTTCAAGTTTTCTTAATATTCCAATTTATTAATTTGATTGAAATTAAAACGTATATTTTTTTTATTTAGATGTAGTTATAATTTGCACCATATATTAACACGTACGATTAAACATTATTTATTTTTTCAATAACCGATCAAACATTGTGTATGAAATTATCTAATTCTCTTTTATCAGTATAGTTCATATTACTTAAATCTTATTTGGAAATAATTATGTGTAAAATGTATTAAATAAGACGCATTTTACATATTAAAAATGATAGGATTACTTAAATGTTAAATATTAATATAATTTCTTGAAAAAAATATAATTAAAATCATACCAAACCATCCTTTCCAGTAAAAAAAATCATTTTAATTTTTCTTAATTTCAAATATTAAATTTGACTTAAAATAAAAAGTGTTTAAATCTTCTCCTTATCAGAACTTTAGTTTTGTATTTCTAAAAGAAAAATTAAAAAAAAGTGTTTATATCTATTATATCTCAGATCTTAGTTACACATGTGGAAAATAAAAATGCATAGAATAAAAAAAGATAAAATTATTTAGTAATACAAATTTTTAAAAAAATATATATAAATGTGTAAAAAATGAGCATAGTTTTTAAAAGTATTAAAAGAGCAAAATTAACTATTTATGATACTACGTTAAAAATATGACCAGAATATTTTCCTTCCTATTTTTTATTTATTTTATGAACTATGTATAGAAGTTAAAAGAGTAAAACTAAAGAAATATTTAAAAATAATTAGATAAAAATATAAAATTTATTATATTTTGTTATCATTATTTTATAAGTTGATTTGAAAACTAAAAATATAATTATTTTATCTTTAATTTTTTTATATATTTATTTTTATTAATCAAATATAAATATTTTATTATCAAAAGGAGTTTTAAGGAAGGGAGGTAAGAAATATTTAGCGACAAATGATAACTTTTTTTATTATTATTATTATTTACAATTCTTACAAGAATGTCAAATATCTTTATCTATATTAATTAAATTTGGCGTGGGGATCCCTACCATACTCTTTGGTCAGTCTCTTACGGTCACAACTCCTTCATACGATCGTGTAATTTTCATCACCAACATCAAACTCACACAATCGTCAATCTACACGACAACTTTCTTTTAGTTTACGACACATGTTTTTCGACCTAAGTTTCAATTTAACAGTCAAAACCTAATTCCAATTCCTACGATTATGCCAACAATCACACCGTGCCTCCAATTCCATCAACCAAGATATTCAAAGCCTAAATCGGTGGATATTACGTCTGTCGACGAGCATGCTTCATTGTTTCGTGTCAACTTCGATGAAATGGTCTCGTAAACTTCTACGATAGATCCACGTTGTCGATGTTCTTGGAGTAATTTGCCATTAATATCACTTGATCTGGCAACATTTTGACTTAACAACGATATTCTTTCCTACGTGAAAAAGAAAGAGAAACATAACAACAAATATATAAAAAAGAAAACACATATTTCATAAAATATCATTTCATCATCATCTTTAAAATAGATGAAGAAAAACATCTTAAGTGATTTTTTTTTAATACAGGAAGAACAAAAAATTGAACTTAAAATAATATATATTTTTTTTTTATGTGTATAAAAGTTATAGTTAATTCTTATCAGCATTATTTTATATATATATATGCCTTTTAATAATACGAATAATGATAATAATATGAGGTAACGCTCATCTTAAACTTTGAAAATGTAAATTAAAGAATTTGTAAATTAAAGAATCAGATACGAAAATGTATATTAAAGAATCTTTAAAGAATTGGATACTTAGAAAAAAAAATAACTTTTAGAATGTATTTAACATCACACATGCAAAACAAGAATATATTTCTACAGCAATAATTAAAAAATTAAAGTGCCTCAAAATTCAAAAGGATCAAACATGCTTCCTCATAATCAACAACAAGAACTGAAATTGTCCTGTTACGCGGGAATATCGTTGAAGAACGTGTCGGAAAGAACATCGAAACTCCGTTAAAAATCAAAACGCCGGCAGATCGTGTGATATTGATCGTGAATCTCACTCCAAGAAAATAGGCAAAGCGGATCTTTCGTTAACGAGAACATTCCACCGAAGCCGGTGCGCACAACGAAAAGCTGCATTCATAAGAACGCAGCCATATCCATCGGTTTTAGGATTTGAATGGCTTGGTTGAAGGAATCGAAGGCACTTGCGGTGTGGTTCTTGGCAGAACAAAGGAATTGGAACAGAAGAAATAGGTCTTTGACTGTTAAATTGAAAGTTAGGGTCGAAGAACCTGTCAATGCCGTAAACTAAAAGAGAGCCGTCGGCGTAGATTGGGGATTGAATGAGCTTGATGGACGTTAGGCGGTCGGACGAGGAAGTTGAAAGCGTAAGAGACTGGCCGGGAGCATGGTAGGGATCTTGGCGACGGCGGTGAGGAGTCGGAGACTGGATGGTATGAGCAGATTTCTTGAAGGCGGAATCGGAGAGAGCAAAGACGGTGGCTGAAGGACTTGGAGTGTGAGAGCCATTGAAACGAAGCCTGAATCTGAAAGAACGTCGGCGGCGTCAAATATGGCTTCACGCGGAAGAGCGCCGGCGATAGAGAAGGAAAAGACGCACGCTCTGACTGCTGCATTATGAACCTCACACTATTCCATTTCAATATTTGGCGCAATTCTCTTATATCTTACCACCCTTCTTTTCTCCTAACAATATTTCAAACAAATTGGGCTTATATGGATTAAGCCTTCAGAAGAGGCAAATTGGGCTTACCGGGCCTACATGAATTGGTAGCCTGGCCCAATCTTTACCATATTAATAATAAAAAATAATTTATATATAATTTTTTTTTAATTTAATTAACGTAATAACTAATTATGTTTAGTCTCCAATTAATAGTTTTATTGTAATATATATATATATATATATCAAACTCTAATTTAATATTTTTATGCTTGATATTTTAATTAAGTTTAAGCAAAAATATAATTTAATATGTTTTACCTTCATATTTTAATTAAGTTTAATTGAATAAATGAGTCAAGTTTTAATCGTACTTCTTTTTTTAATGAAGTTAAAGTTTCAAAAAATTTGGTTTAACGTGAATTACTTTGTTAATGAGGAGAGATCGTATTATACTAATGTGACCTTTATCACATATTATATTCTCAATAAATTTATATAACAGATAAATTCTATTAAACTATTAAATTATAATTTAGTATAATTATTTTAATCGTTTCTAAGATCAATATTCAATTTAGAGCGGATTGAGATATTAGTTTAAATATCAAGTGGTGGAGAGATTAATTTACTAAAAAATTACAACTTTAAATAATTTTGCTTTGTTATTAATTTTTTTTGAAACAAGAGTAAAAGCTATCCATTGATTGAAAAGTAACAAATCTTACACCTACATCTTATACTTTTCAACCTTCATATTTTTTAGGTTTCAACTTTGAACAAAGAATAATGAAAGAAATAAATTATACAATACAAATTTTAACAAAAAAAAAAGTCATTGTTTTCATCATGCTTGATAATTTTTGTCTTTAAAATAAAATATTTTATAAAAAAATGGTATATAAAAAATGATAAGATTCTTAGTATCTTATGTGTATTTACAACCCTTCTTATATAGAAAATATATAAAAGTTAATGAGTTAATAGAGTGATGTAAACACAGATGGTTTTAGTGAAAAAAAAATCAAAAATAAAGTTTCATATAAAAATAATTAATAAACAGATAAATAGACCTATAATTTTCATCATTATTGTTGAACGAGTACAGAAGTAAAATAATTTATTCACTTTATCAAAACATTTGTGTGAAAGTAGATTTTTTTTATTTTTACAAAAGAGTTGAAATTTTTTATGAATTATGAATTCTCCTCTGACAACAATTACTTTTTTTTATAATAATTGTTTGATTTTAAAAATAATTATGATTTTTTATAATATTTTTCAATTAATATTAAATATATTTTTTCGGTTATTTTAATAAATTTAGTTATAATTGTCTTTTAAAAGATGTTAAATTAAAATTATATTTGTCTAAATACTTAATCAATAAGAGTTTTTTATAATGTTCCTTACTAAAAAAAATATTTTAAATTATTAGTTTTATGATTTAAATTAGTTATTGACTTAAACGATAATAGTTATAAAGAAGAGTTATTTAAACTTCAAATCCTACTTTAAATAATTTTTCAGCTTGTCTTGTATCTTGCGTCTTGCAGAGAAAAAAAATAGAAGAAAATTTATTCACACACTTTAATGTAACAGTCTTCAAATTTCATTTTAACTTTTATCTTATTTTTATCTTAGAAGGTTTACCTTGTGTTTAACAATTAATAGGAAAAAAATATTTATATTTTTATTGTTTTTACTGAATGGGGTTGGTGATAGAAGAAAACAATATAAATGGAAAACGTTGCAGTTCAAAAAGGAAACAAATGTTCTTAGGTGTATTTTTTGAAATATAAATATTTTTATTAAAAAAATATTGAGAAAATTAAAATAAAACCTTTTTTAAATATTATTTATTCATTTTCAATAATTATTATAATTTCTTTAAAAGAGAACCTGATAAATAATTTTTAAAAATTAAATATTGAAAACGGAGTAAATTAATTTAATCACTCCTAACAAATCCATCATTTATCTCTAAGGTTCTAAAATAATTTTATTAGGATTTTTTCACTCAATGTTACTCTATTCACAAACTTAAAAAAAAAAATCAAATTATTAATTCTCGTTCCTTAACAATTTTAGATAAGAAATAATTGTCTCAAGATATTTCTGATTTTAAATTTCAAATTATAAGAGGGTAAAGCTTAAACAATAATGTTCAATTTCAAGAATAATTACCATATCTTGAGCATAGTTGATAAATTAATAAGATGCTCAAACTATATATAGAAAAAAAAATATACTAACAAAATCATTTTTAACTCATCTAACAAGTTTTAAATATCACAATAAACCATATATTTTTACTCAAACTTGTATAACTCAAATTAATTATGACCATGCAATAAACGAGACTATACTACAACCTAAAATTCCAATATTTTTTAACAAAAAATCTTCACACAATTTAGGTTAAGCTTCTTTAACTTCAGTGGATGGTAAAAAATATTTAAAATCATTTTTTTTGAAGAAATGGTTTGTACAGACTTCCAATTATTTATCGGAATATTTAATCTATAAAATTACACATGAACTTGTCCATATTATTAACAGTTATTCCTCTACTATTTTACTCAAATGAAATATAAAGTTTCCACATGCAAAAATAATAGAAAAAAGATTAGACCAATTGTACGAGAACAAAAAATTTATCAAAATGAATAATAAAACATAATTATAAATTATATAAATTAATAATAAAAATTTATATACATTAAATATGTTTTATTTTTTTTTAAAGAGAAAAATGTTCTTAGATTTGCTTTTATTTTTATAATCATAATAAAAATTTATACAATAAATTTGAGTTTTTAAAAAATTAATGTATTTCTCTTATTTAAAATTATGTTAAATCCATGTTAGAATTGTTATAAATCTAATAAATATTTTTTGAATTAGACACTTCATCTATATTTATCTTCGAGACACATCATTTAAATTTATTTTTTTTTCTATTGTTTCGTTTTTTAAGTATAAATAAAATTATTAAGTACAAAATAATAAAATTAGTTGTAACTGATTAAATACTTTTTTTTATTTTTTTTATAAATGTTTATTTTAAAAAATAATACATTGATAATATACAATCCTCTTTTTTAACCTAAAATTTTAATTTTTTTTATGAAATAAAAAAATACTTTTTTTTATATCATCAATTATATCTGTTATTTAAAATGGGTGAAATTGAAGGCATGGTTATAATTTGCATGTCATCATGTATCTAAAGCTAAAAACAAAATCAAATTGCTTTCTTTATTTATATGGACAGAATGTTGCAGCAGACTCTGGCTTTTCTCTTCAATGTGAGATGCCACCTTTGTATCTTACGTTACATAGTAGGGAACTTGTGATACAATAAACTCTACTTTATCAACTCATTCTTTATTTTAAAATCTATACTGAATCATTTATAACCAAAAACTCAGGAACATAAATATAAAATAAGCTCAATTTATTCATAATTTTATGATCAACAAATACCTAGCCCAACAAGAGCCACAGAAGCATCACAGCTGCTACTACATACAAAGCTAGACGCCTGCAAAATGTACGTGGTTTAGCATCATACATGGATGGGCTATAAATTTCTGGAATCAGTTTTATCATTACTTACACGTCATTGAACACTCTTCGAATTTTTACCGAATTTTCATTTGTCTTCTCAGAAAGTGTGTTTGCTGCAGTATTTAGATCCACATTCAGCTTGTCATACCATCCATGACATCAGATGGAAGAACAATCCTAGTGACATTGATGGTTTTTGCAAGCCTGCCCAACAGAGGATGCATCCAGTTCTGTGTAATTAAAAGAATAGGGCATGTACGTTATCATCCACATTTGAATTTGTGATTAATAAAACTTAGAGCCAGCAGTATACAGAAATTTTGCAGATACTATTACTAAAATTATCATCATCACTGTTATTTTTTCACTGAAAAGTGAAAACCAAAATCAAACATCCATAGCACATGGTGGTTTCTGGCAAGGACGACTTGTAAAAACACTTCCCTTCTTTGTGGGCGGTTTGTATAGAGTATCCAAAGAACAAGGCAGAGCAGAACACTATTTAGATTAAGCTGACATCTATTAGATATAATGACTCCACAAAGAATGAATGTGGCTGCAACAAGTAACCATCCAGTGATAACAAATCTGCAAAACATTTAAAAAATTAGATAGAAGAACAGAACAGCGACTCACATCCATAGCACATGATTTTGAATTATGGGTTATCAATCATGCAAATACCTTACTAAAGAATTTTTTTCCATATCTATGACAAAGGGTGAAAGAACAAGGGGAATTTTAAGGAAATATCTATGATTTAAATTTACAGAAAGCTGGAGAAGAAAATTATTTCATCGAGAACTTTCAAGTAATTTAATAACAACTCATTCATCCAGAACTTTCAAGTAATTTAGTAACAACTCAAACATCTTCGTCTTCAAAGAAATTAAAAGAAAAGAAAAAAACTGCTCGTACATGTGAGAGATTGAAAGGATATCCTACAAAAAAAAAAGGAAGAAAAAACTTAATCATCATCTTCAAAATACACCAAGTAAAACATGTTAGTTTTTAGATACAATTATAACAAAAATTGAACTCAAAATAATATATTATTTCTTTATTCTATACGTATATTGTTAATTTATATATATATATATATATATATATATATATATATATATATATGCATTTTAATAATATACATAGTGATAATAATATCATCTTTAAACTTTGAAAATGTAAATTAAAGAATAGTTAAAGAAGCTGATACTTAAAAAAGAAAAAGAACTTTTGAGAATGTATTTCAACATATGCAAAACGAGAATGTATTTCTAATAGAGAATGTATTTCAACATTACACATGCAAAACAGAATGTATTTCTACAGCATTTCTACAGAGACAATGTATTTCAACATTACACAAGCAAAATATTTTTAGAGCGATTATGGTAGCCACTAAAAATTTAAAGTGCCTCAAAATTCAGAAGTATCAAACAGGTTTCCCTCATAATCAACAACATGAGCGTTATGACGAAACGCTGTGTTCTGTGACGCGAGAATATTGCTAACGCCGTGAACTACAATCCTATCGTTGAAGAACACGTCGGGAAAGAACACCGGAACTCCGTTAAAAACCAAAACGCCGCCAGATCGAGTGATATTGATCGTGAATCCCTCCAAAAAACTAGACAACTCCGATCCGTCGTCGAAATTGACCAGATCATTCCACAGAAGCCGGCAAGGCACGACGTGCCGGCGAAAGAACGAAGGATACTGGCTGAAATCGCCGATGCGGTTTAGCACCAAGTCGTCTGCCGGAGCGAACACTGTGATTCCGCTAAACTCGGCTACACCGAAAAGCTGCATTTCTAAGAACGCGGCCACGGCGGAGTATCCACCGGTTTTTAGTGTTTGAATCGCTTGGTTGAAGGAATCGGAGACACTTGCGGTGTGGTTCTTCGCAGAACAGGAGGAATTGGAATCAGAAGAGCTAGGTAACTGAAAGTTAGGGTCGAAGAACCTGTCAATGCCGTAAACTAAAAGAGAGCCGTCGTCGTAGATTGGGGATTGAGTGAGCTTGATGTTGTTGATGGACGTTAGGCGGTCGGCCGAAGAAGTTGTGGCCGTAAGAGACTGGCCGGAGAGCATGGTAGGGATCTTGGCGCCGGCAGTGAGGAGTCGGAGACTGGAAGGGGTGAGTGGGAGCGGCGCGAGATGGAAGCGGAGGAGGTCAAGGGAAGGCTGGCCAGATTTCTTGAACGCGGAATCAGAGGGAGCAAAGACGGTGGCTGAAGGAGACTGCTCTAAAAGCGTTTCGGCAACGACTTCGAGCGTGAGAGCCATTGAAACGAAGCCTGAATCTGAAAGAACGTCGGCGGCGTCAAATATGGCTTCACGCGGAAGAGCGCCGGCGAGAGAGAAGAAGAGAACGAAAACGAACGCTGACTGCTTCATTGTGAACCTCACGCGATAATTCAATTTCGATATTTGGCGGGATTTTATCTTACCAATCCCTCTTTTATATCTGACCAACCCCTCTTTTCTTCTAACAATATTTAAAAAATAAAAATTAAAAAAAAAAATCTATCACGTGATTAGTAACAAATATACTGTTTTAGTTATAACAGTCACGGTTGTACACAACCCGCGTTTTCAAAATATTATTTTTTTAATTTAGAAATACACTTTTTTTCCAATTAAACACTGTCATTATTTAAAACAAATAAAAAGTTAAATTTTAAATTTAATTCAAATGTTTTAATCTAATTATAAATCATAATATTGTTAATATTTTGTTACAGTACATCATCGTATATGCATGATTCAAACAAATGATTATTTATTTGTAGATTCGTATTCAAATCATTTGTAGATGTTATATTGCAAAGTTGAAAAATAATTTAAATATTTTTTTACAAGCAAAACTAACTAAGTTATAAATGAGATAAACAAGTCAAACTTTAATTTAATATTTTTACGCTCTATATTTTAATTAAGTTTGAGCCAAACTCTAATTTAATATGTTTTACCTTGATGTTTTAATTAAGTTTAATTGAATAAATGAGTCAAGCTTTTTTAATGAATTACTTTATTAATGAGTTAATGAGGAGAGATCATTGTATTAGTGTAACCTTTATCACATATTATATTCTCAATAAATTTATACAAAAAATAAAATCTATTGAACTCTTAAATTACAATTTTAAAAACAAAGTTTAAATAATAATAATAATAAAATAATTAAAAGATTTATGTTTTATCATATTTCAATTTATAATACATTAATTTTGATTTATATAAACAAATTAATGAATAATTTTCTGAAGTGAGTGATCAATTCATAAAAAAAATACATATACTAAAATGATACCTGAGTAAAATCACATATCATATGTGGTTTTCTCTTCTATTCGTTGATATTTCTTCCCTATGGTGTAAGACAACAAAAAAAAGAGGTCTCTTTCTCTTTTTGCGTCCCATGCCCTTATGCATCCGTGAATACAAACAGAGTGTATAGTGCACCCATAGATCCAAATACATGCTTAGGGTTTGTTTATTTATATAAATGCTGAGTATAGAGGATTTGAGGGTATATCACTTGTTTGGATTCATGGTTTTATCTTGTTTGTTTATATAATACTACTATTTACATTCAATGCAATATTATTTTCTAATTATAATTGTAAAATTTATGAACATTTAAATTATTTATTTCTATAAAATAGTTTTCAATTTTTACATATATTCATAATTTTACATGTAAATTATTTTTCTTCAAGTAACTCTTGTTTTAAAAAAAATAAAATTATCCAACTATATCAAAGATAACTTGCATAACTTTAATTCACCAAAATTTACACAAAAAATACTTAATATTTGATTATTTTATTTTTTTGTAAAGACAATGATAAATTTGTAATATTATATTTTACATCTTTAACAAAAATCAAAACACCCTTACAATAATTACATCATTAAAAAACTTTAATAAACTTTCATCACATGTCCACTATAACATATCTCAATCCAAATACACTCACTTTTTTTCACATTTACATGTTAAATCTTTACACATTCACTTCTTATACTTCCACTTTTCAACACAAACATAATCTCAAGGACAAAACAATGACGGACTCAAGCTTAAAAACGAACAATACCTTATTTCCTTAACCCTCGACTGAAAGATTTGTTCCCATACACCCAATAATCTTATATCGTTAAGGATTCAATACCAAACCAAAAAGTTAAGGTCAAGTACAATTTATATACCATACATGAAATCATTAATGCACCAACTTCTTGTATACATCCCAAATAAAACCATAATAATCAAGCCAAATATACCGATAGTACCATAAAGTAGCAAAAATTCATCTTTATCCACTAACCTCATGTGCAACTACATATCCCTAGATACGCAATCATCCACATGCAAGACTTAAATCTTACAAGACTTAAATCTTAAAAAGTATGAAGAAATCCCTAAAAAATTTAAACAAAAGATAAAGAAAATATGTTTTAGAGAAGTGATAATTTTTAAGCCATAAAATTTTAAAAATTATATTTTTTATTTATATTTCATCTCATTTAAATTACTTTTATCATCCACGTATATAAGGGGAAAAAATACTTTTAAAAAATAATAAACAGTAAATTATGATTATTTTACATCAATATAACAAACTTAAATCTTGAAAAATATTAAAAAATCCCTCAAATATCTAAACAAAAGATAAAGAAAATATATTTTAGAGAAACAATAATTTTGAAGACATAAAATTTAAAAAATGACTTTATTTATTTATATTTCATCCCATTAAATGTTTCTAGAGAAATAATGTTGTTTTAACATAACTATATAAAAAATTTAAATCTTAAAAAAATACCAAACAAACTCTCAAACTTGAAAAGATAATAAAAGAATTATATATTTTAAAGAAATAATAACTTTTAAAACATAAAGTTTAAAACAATACATTTTATTTATTTATTTATACTTCATCTTATTTAAATCGCTTTTATTCTTAAACAAATTTAACTCGATACTTAAGAATTACTTAATTCAACACTTAAAATAAACACAATACAAACTTAAAAATCTACCTGTTATACATACACACACACACATATATATATATATATATATATATATATATATATATATATATATATAAATACTGTAAACACCATCAATGTGTAAAATATAAATTTATTTAATTAAATTATTTTTAACAAAAGAACATGTAAATCAAGTAAATTTGTTAGAAACAAATACATTTAATTTAATTTGTGTATTATATTTAAATTATTTTAGATAAATAGCCAAAAAATATTTAATCTAAAAACAAAAAACAAAAAAAAACCTTTTATATTTTTGGGACTCGCAAAAGTTATTTCACCAACTATTGAGTACATATTTATCTCCTGCACACCTACACAAACGCATTTTTTTATGTATTTAACCTAATATATTCTCCAATTAACTAATATTAATAATTAATAACCAAGAAAATAAGCATAATTTACTTACATATCAAATTATAAAGTGATACTCTTATCCTTTATTTTTTTAAGAGGCAACCCATATTTGATTATTTTTATTAAAATATGAATGTTAATTATATGTATTATATAATTATAATTTATTATGTATAATAATTTATGTCATAATTATTTTAAAAATATGTCAATCATTTCTATAATGAAAATCATTAATAGTAAACTCTTTTATGGTTGTTATTTTAAAGTTAGTGTCAAGTGATGTAGATTAATGCATAAATTTAAACGGCTAAGATGTGAGGCCTGTTTGAATTAAAAAAAAAAAAAAACCTGACACACGCGCTTACGTGGTTTGGCACGTATAGAAACAGTCAACTATTTTGCACAAGTAAAGTATAACCGAATCAACATGACCTTTTACTAAACAAAAAAAAAAATGTAGAATTTGTCCATATTTTGTCTTTCTTTCTTCATTTGTATAATAATTTGCTCATTGTGATGGTTACTTCAAAATTAAAATAAACCTGAGATTGAATCTTGGCATCATCATCACCATCATTGAATAGAGAGAAGAGAGAAAGGTAAGAGCAAATCCGTGATCTCCATTTCTTTCCCTAACACCTAACAACCAATCTAACCTCCAAGGAAGAAACCCTTGTCTTTTCTCTTTTATCCCATTTTCTCTTCTTCTCTGGAAGGTTGGGATTTGAAATCGAGCACTGAGAAAGCCAAAACCTGCAAAACTGGAGAAAATTTTTGGAACTTTCTGATCCGGGTTTTCCATGTGTCCACTGTCATCATCTCCTTTTCTTTTGTGCATGACAGTTTAACAGCTTCCATGTCCATCATCACCAAACGAGAAAAAGCCAAGATCTTTAGCGTCCATTTACGGAGAGGAGTCTAGAAAGCCAGACTCTGGGCAGACCCAGTTCTCAAAATCCCTTCTTTCAAGCCACGCCTGTTATTGTATCATATGCCCCAACGCCAAATTAGAGAGCACAGTAGTGGCTATGGGAGTTGACAGGAAATGGCTTTTCACTCTATTCAGTGCAGCATTGCTATCTCTCATGGTTCTGTTGATGTCCTCTTTCTCTGCTTTTAGTTCCCCAAAGGCTTTCCCTTCCCTTGTTCAGCATGGCTCTCGCTACCCTCCAGCTTTTGCATACTTTATCTCTGGTGGACACAAAGACAAGGACCGGATCTTGCGTTTGTTGTTGGCAGTTTACCATCCTAGGAATAGGTACCTCCTCCATCTTGGGAGGGATGCCAGGGATGATGAGAGAAAAGCCCTGGTTGCCGCCACGAGGGCGGTGCCGGCGATTCGTGCTTTCGGGAACGTTGATGTGGTTGGAAAGGCTGATTATGTCACCTACTTGGGGTCCTCCAATGTGGCCATCGCTCTCCGGGCTGCTGCCATTATGCTCAAATTGGATAGTGGCTGGAATTGGTTCATCACTTTGAGTGCACTGGATTATCCTCTCATCACACAGGATGGTATGCCTGTTTGCAATTTTCTGTTTGCTTCTTTGATTTGTGACTGTGTTTTGATGAGTCAATACCTAGATTGCTGTTGTATAGTTGGGAATTTGGAGGAGCATTCAAATCAATTTGCCTTTTAAAAAGAAATAAATAAATGGGATTGGTGGGTGATTAGTTAATAATTCAGTTTTATGAATTTGATTTTGACTGATCCAGTATTAAGAAGTAGTTGCTTGGTACTTAAGGAAAGTTTCTGCAATTTTAGTGGTCCAATAATTCACTTTCTGTTCCTTTTTAGTTCACCTTTTTTTCTCAAGTTTCACTTGTTTTTAGTCTATGCCCGAGGCTGGAATTTCAGAGGGAAAGGAAAGGGAAATCAAATTGTTTTTTCTAAAACTAAGAGTTATATAATGTTTTAAAAAATTATCAAAAAGATTAAGACATTAACTGTGTGCTAATCTATCATTTTTTATTGCATTTTAATTATTATCCTCAATAACTCAACTCCCAAATATTCCCTCAGGAAATCTGAGATAGATTGCTAATTGCAAACTTGCTCCTATAATCCTTAATTTCGCTTATCCTAGATTAGGTGTAGACGTTGTCCTATCGTTGAATCTCTAATATGATCAGCCTGAATTTATGTATTTCAGTATAAATATTCATTTTTTTTTAAAATTTCTTTTGGGGTCTTAATTTTAATGTCTTGTTTTGAAATTTTATAAATTCTGTTTGAGCAGTGTTAAAAAGACTTTTGCATTGATGTTAGCATAATATTGTTTTTGTGTCACTAAATAATACTTTGAGTTATTGTTTTGAGATTTCTTTCTGTATCGAATTTTTTGTCGTGGTAATACTGAAGATTAAGGTTTATTCTTTTAAAACTATACTGAAATTATCTTCTCATCGGATTGGTTACTACAGATTGATTAAACTGAGGCTGGTCATTTTGATTCTACTTTTGATTTTCAAATTAAATTTAAAATTTACCTAGAGCCCACCATTATTTAGCCTAAAGTTTTGCATGTTTAGATACTAAGCTAAAAGGACAGGTTTTCCAACTTATTAGTTTTTCATGCATAAGGAATTTGTGGTAACAGCCAGGAGATAAAGCCAAGACAAAAATGGTGAGGGAGCCGCAAAAGGGAGAGAAGGGTATTCAGTTGAAAAGAGGGATCACTGGGGTGAGAAGAGTGAGGAGGTGAATATGGTAGAAGGGTAATTAATGAGACAGATCAGGGGAACACTTGCCCTCGGCTGCGCCTTTGGTGGTTACATCCAAAAGACAGAAGTTATTGTTTTTATCTTGACCAAATAACAAATTCTGAGGTAGAGATTCTTCAAGCTCATCCCTGTATACCAAAGAAACTGCACCCAAATTCTTTATGTTATCTAGTTCCGTTTGCTGGTGAATAAGTTTAGGTCTTAGGAATTTGGAGTCACTTCATTTGTTCATCCTTCTTTATTTCAACCAGTTTGTGAATGCATTTTGGACTCCTTCCAAAATTTTGCCTGAGAACTTCTGTCAAACTGTGTTGGCATTGCATATTAATTTCCAAACGGAAGTGATTGGTTCTAAGCTGGAGACTGTATTTATGCATTAGATGGTTGAATATCTTAAAGTTCGGGGTCGCAAAATCTGATAGCGGATAAAGTCAATTCTTCTGATTGCATGGGATTACATGTGACTTCAAAGTAAACTGGCACTAAAATGTTTTAAGTCAGATGGACAGTTATCTAGAATTTAGTTTCAGACTTTCATCACTTCCATTATGCTTTTGATTAAACAAAGAAAATTGGGTATGTTTCACTCTGATATGCACATGCTACAGGAAGTAAGCATAACCAGAAGTAACTAAAACGACTCGTGTATTGTCATGTCTCAAATAAGTGCTTACTACATATTTATAAGATATAAGATTTTAATCATTTGAGGGTTGCATGGAAGATCTTCTGAAGAGTTGGAGGTATCACTAATGGAACTTGTGCAAGTCAAGCAATTAAGAAAGAACAAAGAGAGTGGCAGTAAAATTTGATTTTATAATATAAGGGGGTATGATGAAAATACAAGTTTTTATGTTGGTAACCATAGAGATGGGCTTTTGATGGCCAAGTATGTGAGATTGGTGGTGAGGCATTCGATGACAGACACATTGTTTTTAATAGAATCTCCTAAGGCATTCGATGACAGACACATTGTTTTTAATAGAATCTCCCAAGGCATTCAATGACATACACATTGTTTTTAAGTAAACCCTCAGAAGCCTGTAGAGCCAATGGGGCTGACTGATCCTAAAACCATGAGTTTGGCTATAGATTAGCAAGTAACAACAATCTATTCTGCATCAGTTCTCCTAGACCCTAGGTGTGTCATGGTCTTGTTGATTAAAATAAACATTGGGATTCCTCTGTTACTGGTAGGACTGGATGTTTTTATGGGCTCTTTCTATATATTATTTTTGTTGCTGTACAAGAACATCTATATTCATTATTCTGCTTTTAAGTGAATAAATACTTCATTTTTCTAAAATTTATTCATTGAATTCTTCTTGTTTTATAAGGTCAACAGAGTTCTCAGTTTTTTGTTCATACTCCCAGTATTGCTTGATGTATGCCTTCTTTCCCTACTTGTCGAAGTTGCTGATCCATATCCGTTATCTTTTATCAGATCTGTCCCACGTTTTCTCTTCTGTTAGGAGAGACCTGAATTTCATTGATCACACTGGTGACCTTGGATGGAAAGAGTACGGAAACTACTGCTAGTTCTAGCTGCTACTTTTTCGCACTTATTCAGTTAGCCTTATACCATTTACTTAGTAAGAATTTATTTGGTTTTGCAGGACTGATAGATTCCAGCCTATTGTAGTTGATCCGGGGTTATATTTAGCAAGAAAGAGTCAAATTTTTCAAGCTACAGAAAAGAGGGCAACTCCTAACGCATTCAAACTTTTCACAGGCAAATATTTTGTCTCATGCCTTCTGTGCAGCACAATATATGCCTTGTAGGGTTTTTGTATCCCCACTATATGTTGATTGCTTTTCGTGCCATGCAGGTTCACCATGGGTCATCTTGAGCCGGCCCTTTCTGGAGTTCTGCATTTTTGGTTGGGACAATTTACCTCGAACCCTACTGATGTATTTTACAAATGTGAAGTTATCTCAAGAAGGTTACTTTCACTCAGTCATTTGCAATGCGCCAGAATTCAAGAACACAACAGTAAATGGGGACTTGCGATATATAGTCTGGGACAATCCTCCAAAGATGGAACCACTTTTCCTTAATGCTTCCTTTTACGATCAAATGGTAGAAAGTGGAGCTGCTTTTGCAAGACAGTTTCATCTTAATAATCCTGTGTTGGACATGATTGATGAGAAGATCCTCCATCGTGGTAGCCATCGAGCTACTCCAGGAATGTGGTGCACTGGGCGGAGGAGCTGGTGGGTGGATCCGTGCTCCCAATGGGGTGATGTCAATCTTGTGGAACCAGGTCCTCAGGCTAAGAACCTTGAAGGGTCCGTTGCTAACCTTCTTGATGGCTGGAACTCACAGACCAATCAGTGTCAGTGAATAGATAAGAGAATAGAAGCATTTAGGAAGCTGTGCAGTCTAAGCACCACGATTCATCCACCAGTAGAAATTGCCATTTGCAGAAAACACATTCTTTGGTCACCAAAGTGTAATATCAATCTTGGAGTCATAGCATTGTTTGTAAGTGAGTGCTGATAGCAACACATCAGAGTTGTACTGGGGAAGGGAATATATGTTTAAGCTCTTGGGCTTTGGAGGCTTAATATTTGTGGTGGATCCTCCAATACCTTCCATCAGTGGGAGGATATTCCCTTCTGCATCCATTTTCATGGTGTTGTATGTTCAGTGTGCCTCATTATCATAGAGATTCTGGACGATCAGAGCAGAAAGTTCATTCTTTTTAGATATCATTGTCATTTTCCATTCCCTCATCATTGCACTTTTTAATTATTTGTTTCTATATAAGGAATATCTCTCAATTCGAAGTCAAAGAGTAGTTTCTCAAAATACTGAAATCTGTATAACTATTTAAGGAGCTCAACTTTCTTCACAATTTTTTTTATAAACATGGAGTTAAGATTGAAACTTTAACCACATATTTTAAAAAATAAAAGTATCTATCAACCATTTCATAATATAGTGGCAAAGTTGAGAATGCCCTAATACTTTAGTTCAGATGATATGCAAAGGAAGTGAGATAGTGATAAAGAAAATAAAGAGGAAATTAGGGTAAAAAAAATGAAGTTGTTTAGCATAGTTGAAGAAGAATATGAATAGAAATTATTTCTTATTATAATTTTATTTAATAGAAGATGGAAATTGATTTGATGTACCCACCAAACTAGTATAAAAGTAAAGCGCAGTGGCATAGATGTTAATGCTGGTTTCCATGGCGCTTTTTCGATCATCCAAAAGGTTCATCATCTCCAATCTTCTCCTTCCCCTCACAGAAACTTCTTCAACATTGCTTCCTCCTTTGTCAAGTTCAAATTTTTACCACCATTACTCCACACCCACAATCCAAGTTCCCTATGGGTCTCCAAAAAACACCACATTGGCCTTCCACACGGCCCAACCTAGCTCCACCCCCAACGCCGAAGCAATCTGCAGAATCTTATCCAACTCCCGCGACTCCACCGTCGACGTCTCTCTCGCTGCTGTTGTGGTGAATCCCTCGCCGGAGCTGGTACTGGAGGTCTTGAACAAACTCAGCAATGCCGGTACCCTCGCGCTTTCGTTCTTCCGTTGGGCCGAGAGGCAAAGCGAGTTCAAACACACCACAGAGACCTTCCACGCATTGATCGAAGCACTGGGAAAGATCAGACAGTTCAAAATGATTTGGACTTTGATCGACGACATGAAGCAACGAAAGTTGCTGACTTCTGACACTTTTGCCCTCGTTGCTCGGCGATACGCGCGAGCACGGAAGGTCAAGGAGGCAACTGAGATATTCGAGAAGATGGAGCGTTACGGTTTGAAGCCGCATGTAACGGATTTCAATAGGTTGATCGATGTGTTGTGTAAATCCAAGTGTGTTGAGAAGGCACATGAGGTGTTTGATAAAATGCGGCGCTTAGGCTTGGACCCTGATATCAAGTCCTACACCATTTTGCTAGAAGGGTGGAGTCAGCTGCAGAACCTGACCAAACTCAATGAGTTGTGTAGGGAGATGGAGGATAAAGGGTTTCAGATTGATGTTGTTGCGTATGGCATAATCATCAATGCGTATTGCAAGGCTAAGAAATTTGATGAAACCATTGGGTTGTACCATGAAATGAAAGCTAAGGGTGTGAGGCCTAGTCCCCATGTGTATTGTACTTTGATCAATGGTTTGGGTTCGGATAAGAGATTGAACCAAGCTCTTGAATTTTTTGAGGTATCTAAGGCTAGTGGCTTTGCACCAGAGGCTCCCACCTACAATGCTGTTGTTGGGGCTTATTGCTGGTCTATGCGTATGGATGATGCGTATAGGATGGTTGGTGAGATGAAAAAATGTGGGATTGGTCCAAATTCTCGAACTTTTGATATTATACTTCATCATCTTATAAAGGTTGGTAGGATTGAAGAAGCTTGCACGGTTTTTCGCAGAATGAATGGCGAGTTTGGGTGTGAGCCGAGTGTGAGCACGTATGAGATCATGGTGAGGATGTTTTGTAATGAAGTGAGATTGGATATGGCGATGGCAGTTTGGGATGAGATGAAAGAGAAAGGAATTCTTCCTGGAGTGCACATGTTCTCCACGTTGATCTGTTCCTTGTGCCATGAAAATAAGTTGAATGAAGCGTGTAAGTACTTTCAAGAAATGTTGGATGTGGGTATTCGGCCTCCTGCCAAAATGTTCAGCACCTTGAAGGAAGCTCTAGTTGATGCGAGGATGGAGCATGTTGCCATGCATTTTGCTATGAAAATTGATAAACTCAGGAAATCTCCTTTGGTTGCTTGACAAAAAGGCACACATGGTATATCAGGAATAGTTGGTGCGAAAGTGACAAAATTGTGTCTGCCTGTCTTGGTAAACGTCTGTTCACAGATGGATATGATGTTCTTGCACGACAGTGTATGTGAAGATTCTGTTCATATCCTTTGGAGACATTTATCCTCTGGAGAAGGAATTTGTGCATCACATTGTCATGTGAAAATTTCAGGTTTCCAATGATATATCCCAATGGCAATTCATGTGGGATACCTATGATCAACAGAACCAACTAGTAAAATTTGATTAAAGGAGTTTTTATTAGGAGGTCTGTCTTAGGCCGAAACAACTTTAGAGAACACTTGAACTCTTTCTAATTTCTATAGCATACCAGAAGGAGAAGGTTACTCCTGCACATGAAGGAAGCCATGCTAATATGAATTTCAGTATTTATCCTTTATTTATCCTAATAGTAGACTTGTTTTGGGTATTGCTGACTTCCTAAGGATATTGTTCTACACATCACTAGTAAATACATTCATCTCCATCATTCTGTCTTAATTTTTTAAAATTATAATTGAGTTTTATTTACTATTATTCTGTCTTGATCTTTCATATACATATTTGAATATGTTATTTAACTGTTTATTTTATATAGAAAAAGTCAAAATAAGGTATTTTTCACAATAAGATTTTATTGGTTCATTAATTATGTTATTTGAATTTGAAGAGATTTAACTTGAGTAACAATTCAATGAGTTTTAACAACAACAAAAAAAGGTTGGTGGTGACTAACCCTGGTAGATCACTCTGTTGGTTTTTGCTTCTCCTTGATCTCAAGCAACATCCTTCTGAAATTTAACATCTCTATTGTACGAATCTTTCTTATTAATATGATGATAAAGTTTGTAGGCCTTAGACTCCTCACTCACAACCAAGAACACACATTTGATACTTTTGTCATCAAGCTTACTCCTTTTGTGGCCATATACAAGAACAAATCCAATGCAACCAAAATTTTTGAAATAAAAAACAAAGGGTTTTGTTTCGCCACATGCATGCCTCTGGTGAATTTTTATCGCAAATGTTGAGCTTTACTTAAAATATAAACCTCCAAATTTACAACTTCAAGCCAAAAAGTTATGGGATCTTTTTTTTTTTTATTAAAACACTTTGAACCACACTTATAATGATTTGATTTTTTCTCTCAACCACGTAATTTTGTTGTGATGTATATGTCTCTTTAAATACCCTACTCATTACAAATTTGAACAAATTCTTTATACGTGTATCCCCTCTCTCTATCAAAATGTATATTTTGGATAGAGAAATCGACTTATTTTTCAACTAATGTCTTAAATTTCTTAAATACATAAAGTCGTTTATCTTTATAAAAAAAAATACACCTAAATTTTTTACTCAAACCATTAACAAAACGAGTATGTATCTATTATTTCCACTAGAGATAGAATTAATAGAGCACATATATCCTAATGAATTGATAGATCACATATATCATAATGAATTACATGTGGTTGTAATTGAGATGCACACCAATTTTTTTTCATAGAAAAATGAGCCTTTTAAGGATTTCTTTGAGAAAAAATGTTCACATAGGTGAGTTGGAAAATTGAAGATAAGTAGTCATTTCACCATAATGCTCTAATAGAGTTTTCAATCCACTAAGTAAGTGACCTTGGAGACTCTCAAACTTGATTTTGGAGACTCTCAAACTTGATTTGGTGACATTGAACTAACTTTAAAAAAAGCTGTGAGGGCAAAATTTTACAAAGATAACAAACATAAAGATTAAAAGTCATTAAAATTTCAAAAACTAAGTCATGTCCTTTAAACACTTCACACTTGTTTTTGTTTCATTTCAATACTCAATCCTTTGTCTAAAAGTGAACTCATAAATTATTTTTTTAACCCAAACACACAAACGACATGATTATATGATGGATGACTTTATTAATTATAAATGTACATATATGCATAACTTTATTAATTATTAGAAGTTTGATACTACCTTTTTCAACTACATTGAGTGAATAATTAGTCCCTACTCTAGTATCATAAGAAAACCAATCCTTTATACATTTCATCAGAATATTGCAACTTGAATTAGAGAACAACTTTTTTTCCATTAATCTTAGTTTATTTGTTTTTCTGTTTTGTTGATAATTTATTTTCATTAAAATAAATTGGTCTATAAACACCTGTATTCACAATTTATTAATTATATTTTAAATTAAGTTGCTATTTTTTTTTATAAATTACAAATCCTTTTTTATGAACTTTGTTGCTCATAATTAATTTTATCTGATTCAAGAATGATCCTCTTGTTAAAAAAAGGCCAACTTAATATGAAAACAATGCATGTACATAATATTTTTTTAATAAGTTTTTTTTTTTAATTTTTTTTTAAGAAAACATTCTTTTCACACATTTTAACAAATACTGTATACCATTATATAAAAATGAATATACTTTTTAAATAAGCAATTTTATAAAGAAAACATACTATTCATAATTATCTTTGGTATAAATTTTCATAAAATAATTTTTTTAATAATAATTTTTTTTTATGAAATATGTATCTTTGTAAAGGTAATTAAATATTTTAGATTTATAAGATTGTTAAATTATTCTTTTAGATTTATATTATTTGGGGTTAGTTATTATAATATTTATGTTTATTTTTTAAAGTATATTTTGATCAAAATAAATTACTTGTTTTATTAGTGAGGCAGTTAGAATGTTTGGGCCAGATGCAGCCCAGCCCACAAAGAGTCCACACAAGAAAACGATTCATGACGCCCTTGATACTAAAGAGCCCACAGTCCCTGCATTCAGGGAATAGTTTCGTTTCAGAGGAGAAAGATCTTCACCCACCATTTTGCTCAGTAAGGTTTTCTCCACAATTTGTTTCAGCTGCTTCATTTATTTTTTCAATTTTATTTTTTTTCTTCTTTTTTTCATTTCTTTTCCACCCAAACTCTGTTGACTAACTCCACATACTTTTTCCCTGGCTGATTTATTTTGCTTCTGTCAGATTCGACTTTGTTTGTTTTGGTTCTTGCAGTAGAAAGAATCTGTTAATCAAGAGATTTTTGTCTTTGTTTTTCTTGCAACTTTTCGATTTGGACAGCAGAACTACGATTTCTTAAACCCACTATGAAAATTAACCCTTATTTTTTTATTTATTTCAAATTGCATCTGAGAAGTAGCGCAATCTGCATCTGTTATTTTTATTTTTAATTATTAAAGTTAAGAATCTGTTCTTTTGTTATGGTTAGTATTATCATGCTGAATACGGTGTTGTTTTTTCCAGTTATCGCTATGTATAAAACATGGTTTATGTGTGTTTTTTTGGCCCAATTATGGAGTTTGTTAGGTTTGATTAGTGTGGGTTTTTTATATTTTTTTTGTTTTGTTTTCATTGCAGGAGCAAGAGGCTGGTTTGGTGTTTCTTTTGTTTCACTTTTTATGAATACCTGAATTTGGAAGGGTTTTAGGGTTTTGCAACATGCTAGGTTCATTACCTATATTGCCTCTCCCTGCCCCTCCTGCTGATGGAAATCTAGGTCCTCTCCCTGAGTCTCAAGTATCCGAGGAGAGGACTTATAATGAGGAGCAGAACAAATCAAATTCAGCTTCTGTTCCAGTGCCCGCAACAGTTGCAACCCACACAAGAACTATTGGAATTATACATCCTCCTCCAGATATTAGGACCATTGTTGATAAAACGTCCCAGTTTGTGGCTAAAAATGGTCCAGAATTTGAAAAGAGGATTATTGCAAATAACACGGGCAATGTCAAGTTCAATTTTCTTAACTCATCAGATCCCTATCATGCATATTATCAACATCGGTTGGCTGAATTTCGTGCTCAGAATCAATCATCAGGGCAGCAAACTCCTTCGCAGTCCACTGACTCGGGTGTTCCTGAGTCAGCTCCAACTGCCCCTGTCCCGGATAGTAATGGCATAGCAGCAGTAGAAAAGTTCGATGTTTCTGCCCAGTTTAAACCTGTTAGGAAAGTACTTGAACCCCCTGAAGCAGAACAGTATACTGTTCGGCTTCCTGAAGGAATTACAGGTGAAGAGCTGGATATTATAAAGCTTACAGCACAATTTGTGGCTCGAAATGGGAAATCTTTTTTGACAGGGTTGACAAGTAGGGAAGTTAATAATCCCCAGTTCCACTTTTTGAAACCTACCCACAGCATGTTTACGTTTTTTACTTCTCTTGCGGATGCATATTCGAAGGTTTTGATGCCACCAAAGGGATTGACAGAGAAGCTGACGAAGAGTGTGTCTGATATGACTACTGTCCTTGAAAGGTGTGTGAATAGGCTGGAATGGGAGCGCTCGCAAGAGCAAGCTAGGCAAAAGGCTGAGGATGAGATAGAACAGGAAAGAATACAAATGGCTATGATTGATTGGCATGATTTTGTGGTGGTTGAAACAATAGATTTTGTTGATGAGGAGGATGAAGAATTACCACCTCCAATGACTATTGAGGTGGTTATCAGGAGAAGCAAGGCGTCAGCCACGGAAGATGATACTGTTGAGCCCGAAAAGGAGGTTGAAATGGAAATGGACGAGGAAGAGGCTCTGCTTGTTGAAGAGGGCATGAGAGCTGCTAGTTTGGAAGACTCAGATGATGGGAAGCAAAATGAAGTTAGAGTTACTGAAGACCCTGAACCACCAATGAGAATTGTTAAGAACTGGAAGAGACCCGAGGAGAGGATTCCTGCTGAAAGAGATTCAGCTAAGTTCGTTGTTTCTCCTATCACCGGTGAGCTAATTCCTATTAGCGAAATGTCAGAACATATGCGAATTTCTCTCATTGATCCCAAGTACAAAGAACAAAAAGAAAGGATGTTTGCCAAAATTCGAGAGACAACTTTGGCTGCGGATGATGAAATTTCAAGAAACATAGTTGGTCTTGCCCGGACCCGTCCTGATATTTTTGGTACCACAGAAGAAGAGGTCTCCAATGCTGTCAAGGCAGAGATTGAGAAGATAAATGATGAGCAACCTAAGCAGGTTATATGGGATGGTCACACAGGTAGTATTGGGCGTACTGCAAACCAAGCCATGTCACAGAATATTGGAAACGAGGACCAAAATGATACATCTAATAATGAGGCCAAGAACCTTCTTGGTCCTGCTGCACCTCCTCCAAGACCTGGTATGCCTTCAGTTCGTCCACTCCCGCCACCACCTGGATTGGCTTTAAATCTTCCACGTGGTCCAGTCCAATATTCTGTTCCTCATAGTGGTGGCCTTCCAATTCCTCCACCCAGGCCACTTTCGATGATGCCATCTGTTCGGCCTGCTCCTCCTCCTCCAATGCAGATGAATTCTGGACAGCAGTCAGTTATGGGTGGTCAACCGCACCCAATGCCTCCAATGCATATGAATAACCAAGGATTTCAAATACCTCCACCACCAGGATCCCAGTTCACTCCTGTTCCAGTTCCTCGACCTTATGTTCCTCTTCCTGTTCCACAATCAGTTATGCCTATGATGCACCCACCACCTTTGCCTCAGGGAGTGCCACCACCGCCGCCGCCAGAAGAGGCTCCTCCCCCACTCCCAGAAGAACCAGAACCAAAGAGGCAGAAACTTGATGATTATGCTCTGATCCCTGAAGATCAATTTCTGGCTCAACATCCTGTATGGATCGACCTAGTTAACAATTATTATTGTTTTAAATGTTTATATAGAACTATGTTTAGCGTCAGTGCTATTCTATATATCCTAACTGGCTGTCTGTTTTACTGATTGTAGGGACCTGTTCGTATCAGTGTATCTGTTCCTAATGTTGATGAAGGAAGTCTCAAGGGACAAGTTCTGGAAATTACAGTGCAATCTTTGTCTGAAACCGTTGGTAGTTTGAAAGAAAAAATTGCAGGGGAGATTCAGCTCCCTGCTAATAAGCAGAAATTGAGCGGAAAACCTGGCTTTCTCAAGGATAACATGTCACTTGCCCATTACAATCTTGGTGGAGGGGAAACACTTACCCTCACCTTAAGAGAGCGGGGTGGTAGAAAGAGATGAGCATGTCGCTTGCATGTCCAATGAAGAAGGTTGTTGTAATCTTTGCCTTATTGTAAGGCATATGGACTCTTATAGTATTGATAGACTACATGACGTAATTTCATGAATTATATGTTGAATACATTAGATTTATTGTATTTTGAGACATCTTGCAGTATTTACTGCTTTCTTGAAGACTGATGTTAATTCTGGAATACAGATTTTGGCACCTTGGCGCTTCTCTCTTGAGGGAATGGGAAGTAGTGGAGTTCCTTTATCTAATGCTCTATTCAAATTACTTTCATCACTGATTATTGCTTTCTTTTTTGTATTTGAAGTAGTGGAGCTTCTTTGCTGTCAGGGAGGGATTATTTACATGTTAACATTTTTTGTTTGTTTTTTCATTTTCAGTATTGCAATAATCAACGTGAAGTGATGATTTAGGGTTTTCTTTTTTCCTAGGGTTTAGGTTTATGTCATATATTGGATATTTTCTCGTACAAGGACACTGTTGGACATTTGGTTAGAAAGGCGTTGGTTGCTGAATGCTTATGTACTTTAGCTGGGGGTATCCTGTTTGGGTTTTAGTCACGAGGTTGTTTTATTTTGTTGTTGTTTATGTCCTTAACCTAGATTATTTCTGGCAGTGGTTGGGATGGTTGTTTTTTTGATTTGGCTGTTTTGTCACAACAGAAATTCTACTTGGACTTGTGGGAAGGCTGTGCAGCTTAGCCTGATGTGTTTTTGAATGAGATGATGCGCAGGTAGAATGGTCAACAATCTTTTCTGTGCTGTTATAATCCTTATGTTGTGATCTTTCACTTTTTTATCTTTTTAGTTTTGTGCTGATGGCAGTTTCTGCCTGCCAATTTATTGCAGAATGAACCAGGTTTGGTATTTTAAAGAAGGCACCGATTCTCATGTTCATCTTTTTTGGGGATATGTTAGGAAACTTTCTGTTTAAGTTAACTTGTCGATCTCACAAGATTTTCTGGTCATCCTTAATTTGTGCATTTGTTTCTTCCCCTACCTCCCCATTGGCCTGAATATTACGTTTTTTTTTCCTGTGTGTGAGAGATTGTTAGTATACCTCATTGGAGCCTATGTTTGACTGTCGACAGACTCACAAGTTGGAGACTGTCAAGCTTGCTTGCAAGAAGCTTTCGGAGAACGACACTGATGTATTAAGATATTGGATTTGACTTCTGTTTCTATTTAAACTATGGAAATTGTGGTCTTACAAGAACCTAATGATGCCCCTTTTCTGTAGCCTTACCAGATCCCATCTAATATAAGATATAGGTCATTGTTGATATTTAGGCGCAGAATAAAGTTTCATTTGCCATACATAAAATGACCATTGTTGATATAATTGGTAGACATTAGTTTTT
The DNA here is from genome assembly GCF_051622355.1 of Phaseolus vulgaris. Taxonomy (NCBI): domain Eukaryota; kingdom Viridiplantae; phylum Streptophyta; class Magnoliopsida; order Fabales; family Fabaceae; genus Phaseolus; species Phaseolus vulgaris. Next base: position 3,424,635 of record NC_143504.1, read on the forward strand.
ATTAGATAATTGCTGTCTCTTGAAAAAGTTAAGGCCCTTTAAAGATCAGAGAGACGTAAGATTAGTCGTCCAAACATTTTCAACCCTTTATGGCAATCTCTATATAATATAATGAATAATACAGTCTACCAGAGTTGGGGTGTGAGAACAAACTGCCCTCACAGACGGTTTTGTTTTATGCTGGGGATTTGAATCCCACCAGTTGGGGGCGAGAAAGATGATGGTTTGATTTTTCCGAACCATTGTTAGACTTAAAATGATGGTTTGATCTGGTAAAGATTGTTTGATTTAGTTTACCTTTTACACTTGCATGATGTTTGTAAATTGTTTACAAACTTGTTTTTGGCAAACTCAGGAGAATTGACATATATGTTGTGTGGAATTATATAGCTAGCGATGGTCAAGAAGAGTTCGTTTTTCATGATTTACTTTTTTAAATCTTAATAATATTAAAGGAAAAAAGGTGTAAGTGTAAAATATACAATCATGATTAAGTAGAATAAAAATTATACTAACATTCATATATTTTCCATCGAACGATTATTTAATATTTATTGTATGCATAGTTAAATAGTATTTATATTATATAATTCTGAGAATATAATTTTTTATTTTGGGGGAAAACACTTAAGAATTTGTTGGTATGGATTAAAATTAAATCTCTTCATAAATAAAATAATTTGTATATTTTAAAACAAGTTATTTAAGATGCAAATTTTAGTGTCATGAGTAGAAATATTTATTAGGTTGAATAATTTGATGACTTAAATAAATTAAGTTAAAATTTCTTAATAATTGGATTAAATTTAACGTAGTTCAAAGTGAAACAATCATTTACGTTTGGCAATAAGTTACATAGGTTGAACTTTAAATCCTATTTAAACGAAATTATTATATTTTTTTTGTTAATTTAACTGTTTTTTATGTTTTTAATTTTGATTATTAACTTGCACTTCTAATTTTTTTTGTTTAGTTTTATTTACAATAATATATTCTTTTTTTTTAAAAAGTGTATTTTAAAAATGACACAAAAAGTAAAAGTAGAAAAATTAAAACCTTATCTAATTCGAGTTTTTTTTATTGGTTTGCATAATAAATTTGTCCAAATTTCGTATAATTGAATACACACTTTTAATTCAGACTTGCTATGTTTCGAATTTCATTTTATTATTAATATTATTATATATAACTATTAAAATGAGCTTAGTAGGATGATGTGGTTCGAAAACTTATAAAATCTTAAACTAACAAAAGAAAATTGTAATCTAAATTAGATTATTTTAAAATTCGGTCACTCGTTTAATAATACAACAATTTCTATTTTAAAATAAATGAAAATACTATAATAAAACTATTGAAAATAATACTTTATTATATAACACACATGCGCGCACATATATATATATATATATTAATTTATATATCAAACAATTATATTTAAAGTTAAAACTAATTTCATTAATATGATTTAAATTTTAAAATACATATATATTTTTTCTAATTTTTTTTATACCTCCACTAATATACTCCCACTTTGTATTTTTTCAAGCCAATATTGATGTCCAGAAGGTCAGGTTTCATAACATTGTAAGTATGTTGGATTTCATTAGTTCCTATATGCTTCTGTATATCCTCATGTATCATCCCTTCTAAATCCCATTATAGACTCATATTTATTTATCTAACCCTAATAAAGTTATAAATAGTATTTTATTTCTAAATAAAGTTGTAAATGACATTTTATAATTTTTTAGTTTTAAATTTAATTAAATACTCGACATTAATTTAAAAAGTACATATTGTGCAAATACACGAGATTTATTTTAAAAACTGTTTCCATATTTAAATAAAGAGTTACCTTAAAATACAGGTACGAATAAATAATTGATATCAATAATTACTTGTATGATGTTTTACTAAAAACATTTTTATTATATTTGAAAAAATAATTAATATTAATTTAAACATATTTTAATGTGATTTTTGTAAGAATTTTAATAAAAGAGCATGAGTAATTTTTCTGAAGAAGTTAAAAGAAAATGAAAAGGCTGCATGGGGGTGCATTGTTTTTACTAGCAGAATGGTATGTTATAATCTTATTTTTACCATTGTTCATCGGGTTTCCTTCACTATGAAATCTATGTTTTATTATAACTCTTTTCATGTGATAGCTCATTATTTTGTTGAGTGTAAAACCTTCTTAAGTTGTGTACATTTTCCTTTATTTCCAGCACTAGCTACCTTGTGGTAACTCAGTTTATTTATATCTGCTTCAGATTAGGATATCATATTTTGATCTGGTTACTTCATGAAGCCATAAACCAAGTGTATTCTCATGGAGGAGGGTTGGTTGGGTTTCATTTTTAGAGAAGGAACATTGTCTTGCATTCTTAACTTTGGAGCTAATCTTCCTAAACTCTACTATTAATATGGAGAATGAATCTCAGGTTGTATTTTAATTAGCTCTTGCAGCCTTTAAAAATGGACTTTGAGTCTCATATACATTCACAGGCTTTTGCCAATTAGGTTGTTCAACTTTCTCTTTGTTTTAGTTTTAGTTATATAACACCTAGTTTTTCATGTCAAATGGGAAGAAATTAATCTATCTTTCACATTTATAACACAAATGATTTGATTTCTCTTATGAAACTGATTTTAAAGACACAAGTATTCTTCATTCAGAACAGTCAGATAGCAGAAGACTAGAGAGAAAGGTCAAATGTGAGTTGTTATATTTTCCCCAAGTCCCACATCAAATGGTTTCTAAGAAATTTCTTCTGCTTACATTATAAGATGAAGGAAGGTCACCTGTTGGAAATCACGGAGTCGTGTGTTAAGCACAAAGCGAACTATTCTTTCGCCTTTTACTAAAGAATACCGTGTGCTTGTCACTCTAAGCGACATACGCCAATTTTTTAAAGAGATTTCTAAGGAAATCTCTGCAATTGTAGTTTCAAATTATTTCCTCTGTTAGGTATTTTGGACAGCTTCAGTAAACCTAGTAATTTTTTTTGGAATTCTGTTTGATGTATTGTCCAATTGTTTTCATAAATTTTGAAGTATTAAATCATTTACACAGGTCTTAAATTATAATCATTATTAGATTGTAGAAACTAATTATTGTAATAGTAAAAGGTTGGAATGAAAACTGATCCAAGTAAGGTATTATGTGGTTTTTATTATTTTAATTTAGGTTACATTCTCATTTGTTTGTAAACTTTTTAGTTGAAAAATTAATTTGATTGCATTGTTTTATATATGTAAATTAAGTCTCTTATTAATGTTAAAGAAGTTCAAAAATTAAGTCTATTAATATATTCAAGAAGTTCAAAAATGAAGTCTATTATTATATTCAAGAAGTTAAAAAATTAATATGATATTCAGAAAGTAGATAAATAATCTTTAAAAAAAACACACATATATAAAAAAATAAAAATAAAACAAACGCACAGGAAGAGTGGTTGTGGGCAGTTGCAGAAGAAAGTGAAGCCAAAATTTTCTCCAGAAAGTTGCAATGGATATAATCTCTCAGTTACAAGAACAGGTTAATTTGATTGCACATTTAGCTTTCAATACGATTGGGACATTGCAAAGGGATGCCCCTCCTAATCGGCTGTCGCCAAATTATCCAGAACCACCTGCACATCCTACAGAGGAGGGCACAAATTTTTCAGAACAGCCAAAGCTCATGAGTTCTACTTTAGTGAAGGCTGCCAAGCAGGTACGTACCATTAGTCGAATTGGAATCATACGTAGTTGTTAATGTTGTCAAAATCGTCATTTGCTCGCCTAATGGAGGGATCCATCCTTCTCGTATTCAGAAGCTAGGGTTTCACAACCCATTTGTTAGCTAAATTACAACCCGACCCAAAAACAAAACCCGACCCTTTTGTTCTGCCAGGGTTCCCTACGTTTCGAAATCGGAACGAAGGAAAGTTTCAGCCTTCGGAGCACTGACGCAGCTCTCATGCCGCTAGCTTCGGCTTTGTCGGCATCGCACGACCACCGTCACCGTGCTGTTCTGCTTACTCTGTTTTTCCTTCAAATTTTATAGAGAACAGGAACTATTTTTAGTTGGGTTGGATCTTGCTAAAAGACTGTTATTTTTATCATTTATATTATATAATTTTTCCTTTACTCTCTAAATCAGAGTTATTATTTTTTATCCCCTTTCTAATCCTCTTAGGCATCCTCGAGTTTGACAACATTCATGCCTCATCAAACACAACACAAACACTAAACCAGTGGACACTAGACAGATATATAATTTTAATTTTTGTATTCAAAGTCATGGGTATAGCTAGTGTATGGAATTGTATTAGAGTTAAATGTGTTAAATATGTTTAGAAATTCTCTAAGTATCTTCAAATATGGAAATGTAATATTAATATTTTAAAGAATACTGCTCAAATTGTAATGGATTGTCATTGCTTAATATGTGTTGAACATATGACATTCACATTTTAGGAAACAAATTGTTCATTTGCCTTTTATTTAGTGCAAATATGGCTTGCAGCTGAAAATTTACTTTGTTCTTTAAAATCCCACTCTGTACCATTAGAATCAATACTTCTATGTTTATATTGTCATAGAGGAAGAATGAAAAAGCATTTTGCTGCCGTGATCATTCCATTCCCAAGCTAATATTGACATTCAAAGAAAAGTAGAATTTTGTTGCTTTTGGAAGTACTTCATTTTCAAAATTTATTTTAGATGTGCTTATTTTAAATTTTGATTCTTCAAGGCCATGTTTAGCATTATTGAAATTTTCCCTGGTTTTTATCTTTAAATTATTATTTATCAGTTTTACACTTTAATTAATTTCACACTCAGGAGTAATTTCAAGTTATACTTCCTGAACACAATTGTTCGATCAAATTATGAGATCTTCTTTGGTCGGGAGCTAATGGATTAACTAGAGGTCACCTTGTTAGTTGGAAGATTTGCTAGATTAAAAGAGAAGGTTTGGATATTGGAAAGTTGATATCCTAAAATGTTGCTTTAACAGCGAAGTGGCTTTAGCCTTTTCTTTTGCAGACTAACTCTTTATGGTATGAAGTTGTCCAGGGTAAATGTGGTTTTGTGTTCTGAGGGATGGAATGAAAATTCTGTGGTCAAAACAATGAGATAATTGGTAGCCCCTATAAATTTGTATTCAAGGACATGCTTTTTTCATATCTTTTGTTTCCCCTTGGTAATTGATGAAGGTTCCTTTCCATATTAAAATTTGGGAGAACCCTTGGATTGGGTGTGAGAATGCATTTCCTGGACACTTCATATGTCTAATTTGCACGTAATGCTCCTGTAATTTAGTTTTATTCTTCATCTGATTCTGTTTTTATGAAATTCATTCTAATGGAAATTCCCTGAATTACAGTCCCTTTTGCCTTTTTTGAATTACATGTCTTGAAAATACTGACCAGAGGGTTTGGTTTGGTCTCTTGACACATTTTATCTTGTAAATCTTGCTTTCATTTTATCCTTATCTATCTCCGAAGTCCAAAAAATGGTTCATTCGTTTTTGCCAAGTCGATTTGGAAATTGGTTGTTCCTGCAAAGGTTAAATCTTTTGTTTGAACTGATGTTCCAAACTGGATTAGTGCCAGTGATTTAATTCAAATTTGAAGACCTCTAACTGCATTGTCTGCTAACTATCGCATGTTCTGCAGATTGAGTTTTGAAAAAATTTCCTCAGTTGTTTTTGAACTTCTCAGCAACCCTTTGGTGTTTCTGGTGAACATTGGGTTTTTCCAAAGGGGCTCCAAAAATTCCCGTTTTAATTTTAGAGGTTTAGACGCTGATAGAGATGTTAAAATTACAAGGCTTTGGAGTTCACATTTTGTGGTTGTTTGGTGTACATGGTTGGAAAGATATGCACATTTTTCTTTTGTCAAACGATGCCTCTGGAGTTCATTTGAGATCATACATAGTTCACGTAGTTTCTTGGTAGTGTCCTGCTAATGGTTTTTCTAGGGGTGTCTTAGGTTACATAGATATTGGTATATTGAGTTACATGTGTCATGTTCTTAGTTTTTTGGATTTTTCCTTTTATTCTTGATTTAGGTGATGAATTTCTTTGTCCCCGTGCATTGAATCTCTCTTTAAGAAATTTCATTAACAAAAGAAAAAAAAGTCCCCAACATATGTTAATTTTCTGAAATATTACACGGATCATATTCTAAGACTGGGATGGCTGCATAAGGTGTTCCAATTGTCTTTTTTTATTTTTATTTTAGAGGATAACATGCATAATGCTTGCTTAGAAATTGTAAACATTGGATATATACATAGAACCAATTTAATCAATTGGACTAGGGCTTATATTTTTCTTATTATGTGATGCTGAACTTCATTATTTATGGAGTCTTTGAGTCTTCGGTTTTCATTATTAGATCACTCGTAATTGGTCCATTGAAATATATGGTTTTTTCTGTAGTTTGATGCATTGGTTGCAGCTCTTCCAATATCCGAGTCAGGTGAAGAGGCACAGCTTAAGAGGATAAGAGAATTACAAGTATGTAACTCACTTTTGTATCTGATTGATTGGTGAACTAAGTAGTCTAATTGTTAAAAACATTGTTTATGCTTTTACATTGTTTATGCATTTTGCCTTCCAGGCTGAAAATGATGCAATAGGCCAAGAACTTCAAAAGCAGTTGGAAGCTGCAGGTGTGTCCAATTCTCTCTTAATCTCTGTATAACACGTGAAAGTGTAAATTCCTGTAATAGCCAAAATGAGTTTTAATTTAGATTCATGGAAAAAGGTGCCCTGGGGCACAACTTTCATATATGCAAAAGTAGTTTGTTCATGCAATATGAAGCATTTTATGAGCTGTACAGCTGTAGTTGTTCGGTGGAGGCTGCCATGCATCTGTATTGTTCCACGGAATATGCAATATTGAAATAGCAAACAACATGTGCTTTGGACTTTAGGATGTTTTGAGAAGGTATCTATCTAACACTTTGTGTTCTTGATGTCAGAGAAGGAATTGAATCAGGTTCAAGAACTGTTTAGCCAAGCATCAGATAATTGTTTGAACTTGAAGAAACCAGATGACAATTAGCAACTTGTGTTCCTGACAATATCAGAGTGATGAATTTGGCCACAAGTATCTCAACTTGACACAGAGCAGGCACTGCTGCAGGATGATTTTCCTTTTCTCCATGAAATCTTGGATAACTGAAATAGTCTGTATATTTTTTTTTTATGTTTAACTTTTGCATGTTTAGCTTAATTCATACAAGTTGAGTTGCTGTAATTATATTCCTTCAAAGGAGAAATGAAGAGTGTTTACTATCTTTATTCATTTCAGTTTCTGGAAAGTACACATTTTAGTCCTTTTTTTCTTTCTAATAATTATAGTTTAATGTTTTTTAAGTAAATATTGACAATAATAATGTGTCACTTATTAAATCAATTTTATTAAAATAATTTCACTCTCTTAATAAATATATTTTTTATGTTGTAAATATAAATATTAATTGATATTGTATTTAGAACTGAAAATAAAAAATATTAGTGCACTTAATCTTTGTTAAAAAAAAAAAATCCAATTATTTTTGGACTTTAGTGTATTTCGAATAACTTGCTACAACTACACTAAGTCTCACATGCACAGTAAGAGAGCTATTGCATAAATTTAATCTTAATCATCAAGGGATTGTGAAGAAATATTCTCTTGTTATATTAAAATTGAATATCCATGGATTTCATATAAATTAAAAAGTAACTTATGACGGAATAGATTTTCATGCTAAGTGATTAATCAATGTCATTCTCCTTCTAAACCCTTCAATAACTAGCAAGGGACTAGAAATTTGATAATACAATGTACAGTAGAGGAACAACGAAAAACAATGTTTCACATTCTTTTTCCTTTTATGAAAGGGAATGGATGCATTGTATCCCAGGGCAGATTAAGTAAATGCTTAAATAAAAGTGACCTAATCTGTAAAATATTTGTTAGGAAGTTTGATGAAGCTGTTTTGTCCAGTCAAAATGATCCCACTCTTTGGAAAAGCTTGCAACTGCTTGCTTTTGTACCTCCACGGCCTCGTAGCGTCGTCGCCTATACATGTCCTCTTCTGCCAAATGTAGCATGCCTCTTACCACATTCAACCCAAGGCTGCTATTAAACTGTTTCTCATCATCAATAACATGGACAAAACCCTTGTTTAAACCAAATTCAACGTGGAAATATGGAAAGTGCTTCGGAATTGAATTACGCAATCCCTTTTCACTTGTATCAATAAGTTTCTTTGCATTGTGCTGACTCCACTCATCTTCAGCTTCATCAATAGCCTGTCATGAACCCAATTTAAAGAGTTTAAATGTTTAAAATGTGGGTATTTGAAACTAAACAAATATTAAATGTAGTAATAATGGATAGAAAAAAAGCAACCATCAACATAAGAGCACAATATACATTGGATCTTTACACAATCTTAGTAGTATGCTTTTAATCATATGGGGCCTAAAGGATTAATAGTTCATTTCCCTGATGCATAAATGAAAAGCATTGATTCCGAAGAGAGAAGTTAGTAATCAGTGCTACAAAAGAAAATAATGTTTGGCAACTCACCTTTTTAAAGTACAAAGGAGCCTCTTTGGCAATATCTTGCGGTAAAGGAATGCACTCAACCATACAGTGCCGTCGTTGCTGTGCCAATCCCATCACAGTCTCAAGAAACACTACCTCCTTTTCTTGCTTAGCAAACATCATAATTAGGCACTTCTTGAAGTTTCGAATTTCTGTCCACACATTATCGTCCACAGTTCTTGTAGCTGATTCATGCTGTAAGATAAAAGGAAAAGACAGTAACAAGGTTAAAATTCCATGAAAATAAAAAATAACTAAGTTGCTTACGGCACAAGATCAGCAGGCTCAAAAACTAATACAACTCAATGTTACTTAGAATTCATGCAATAATACTAATCTACTAAATTACTATCCCAATTTCAAGAAAACAGTATCAAATACACTTAAATTCTCATTACTATCATCTATCTGAATATTCTCCGGGATCTGCATAATTTATCTAGTAATGGTACTAGTCAATGTCATAATGGAAGGATCTTCAGATGTCAAATCCCAAGTCAAATAGCATCTTTATGCATAAGAAAAAAACCAACTAAGGAACTTAACCACTCATAATGCAGGGATTGTCCTAAATAAACAATAACTTGTATTGGTTTCAATTCTGGAAAAAACAAAGTAGCAGAAATTAAAGTCACCTGAATCGGTAAAATGCAGCAATGACCAGGAACCATGGGTTGCCACTGTGGCAACATAAGATATGTGAAATTTGCGATTGAAACCACAAGATGCATAGGTCGATTTGGATTTTCTAAACAAAAGAGGCAGCGTTCTTGCTGAGTCAAGAACCGATTAGTCTTTTTTAGGATCTTGCTGTCATCACCTACTTGCTTCTTTCTACTCTTTCTGCTTGGACCATCCTCAAAATCATATTCATCATCGGCCTGAGTGGAAATACTAAACTTCTTGTTCTGCATTATGTTGCGAGCAAGATGCATATCAGCATCATCCTCTCCTTTCTTCTGCCGAGCAGCAAGCATCTTTTGCATACCATACCTTGAAAATAAAAATCGCTGTTAAAAACATGAGAAATAACAAAATATCATAAGGATAAATAAAGCTTTAGAGACCAATAATAATAGTGAATCACATCAAACATGCTTACAAACATAAAAAGAATAAAGAGATGCAAACTAGAAATAAATAACAAGAGAAGCCCAGTTTTTTTGTAACATATGAAATTTCATATTGGGCACAATGTTTTCACATTAGAAATGAATAAATCATGTGTGGGATAAAGGAGGAGAACACAAAAACAAATACACAGAATTCCAAGACAGCAAAATACCTGCTAGAACTGCCATCTGTTCTTGGTCTAACTGAATGATCTCGATTTTCCTGTTTTGTGTTCATAACTTTTACTTCTTGCTGCCCACCAAACAAAAAAAAAAACTGAATGAAATCGAGATAATCAAGAAACTAGAAGGATATGTTTCTGTAAGCAAAAATACAATATGTTGAATACTATCTATTTCCTTATTTTTAACTAAATAAATACTATTTGTTTACTTGTATATATAACAGCTGTGTAATTAATAATTACTAGAGAAGGATTTTCAGACTGTAATTACTATATTTAATCCCTATAAACCAAGGGATTTTTACGGTGCATTGATCATTAAAACTTAACATTGAGTGCCAACCTCTCAAGAATTTCAGAATGAATTTCATTAGAATCAACTATTATCATCAAACCAAATAACTAGGCTAATGTCACCTCCTCCCAAGGCAAAAGGAAAAGAAACATAATGCATTATGTACTCGTACATAACTAGAAGCTTTTCAACTCCTCACCAGCTTCAAGGTTCAGTTCTCACATACACGAAAGAGAAGAAGTCCACAAAATACAAAATGTCCAATTTCAGGCAAGTGGCAGCAAGATTGACAGAAGAATTTTAATAACAAGCAAATACTGATGGAAAGCAAATTTGATAACATAGCAGAGACCAGAAAAGCCATGAAGGCAATTATAATTCAAGATAAACTTTTCAAGGAACCAGAACAGAGAAAAGTTTGTCCTAATTCTGGAGTAAGGACCATAATCACAAACATTGAAACCATTATCTGAAAAAACAGTTTGTTCTGGCCATTTCTACTTTATGTAATATGGTAAGAAGGAATAAACTAATAGCACTACTCCCAAATCCAATACTGAACAGGCACATGAAATGATCGAAGATGGAAAAAAACACAATACGCTGGTCTAAACTGCAAAAACAATAAGATCCAACCACTCTAGAAAAGACACCTTATCCTCTTATTCATGTCTTACCATAAGTTTTTCAGCTTCTTCATGCTTTCCCTTCAAACGAAGTTGCATAGCCTTAGCTGCCAACTGGTTTGCACTCATCTCATTCTTGACTTCTGCACTTCTTTCCCCTGGAGTGTTTGCTTCTAACGAAACTTTTTCCAAAACAGAGCCATCAGAATTATTAGTCATCTTGCTACCGAAATCATGCATAAAGCTTCCATCATTAGAAAACTTATTTAGGCTAGATACTGCGGCAGAGATTACCCCAGCACCCTCAGCTTCCATGTGCTGGTGGCTCTTTCGCTTTCCCCAAGACAAAGAACCTTGAACTTTAGGTATTCTCATTTCATGGTGGCGAACAGAAACATCCTTTAAGTACTCCTGCTAGCATTTCATTAGCCAGTTTCAGTGAAGTGGAACAGAATATATTTCAGAATTCCAGAAAAACCAGTTGAATTGAAGGAAAAGAAAGAAATGTAAAATAGTTCTTTATGTCATCAAAGTTACCCTTGTAGAAGACCTTCGACCGTGCTTATCAGAATCTGGTGAATTTTCTTCAGTTATTCCTTTTTGTCTATTTTTTATAGCACGTAGATGTGCTCGAGCAGGAGCAGCTGCATTAGATGCAACAGATGCAGTCAACTCACCAAGAGAACCCCACCTTTCTTGCACAACCTGCACATATCCATACAAATAAATGGCAAATTTTTACAGGATGACAAAGATGTTCTTTTATATAGGAACAAGCAATGTCCGAAAAGCAAGGCAAAATAACCTCATTAAAGTTCCGTCCTTCTCGAGCTGCTTGTTCTTGTGCACGCTTTAAGGCTTTAAGTTTCCAACTTGCTCCTCCATCCCCAACAAGGGAAGAAGATAGAAGTTGGTCAGCACCAACTTTAGATCCATCCTTTTCTTCCGGGTAACCAGTTCCACTATCCTTAAAATATGGATTCAGTTCCTTAGGATTTACCTTTGGCTGAAAAAGAAAGCAAACAACTATGTCCCTTTATCACCTTAGATTGGCTGAGAATGAAAGATGAAGACAGGCTGCAAACTATATGAAAATATTTAATACAGACCACAAATGGACAGGCACTTCAACTAATGGAATGTCATCAGGAAAATTGAAACATTGTTCCCCAATCCAGCACTTTTATGTCAAACAAAATCCATGTATCGATAATGAAATAAACACATGGATATAAAATAATTCTCCTGCAGAAGAAGGCCAAATGATCAAACCATTTTATCTTCAAAAGGCATTAGCTCACCATATAACTGCCTTATACATTTTTTTAGTTTTGGAAAAAATCTTATCATTTTTCACATTTACTTTTTATTTTATCTCTTAATATGGTGAGTGATAGCAATATAAGGGGAAAAGGAGATTCTCTTTGCTTTGATTTATTCCTTGGTTTTATTTCTAGTTATTTTATCCTTCCCTCCATATTTATCCATTCATATCTTGTAAGAAATAGCAGAAAATGACACCAACTTATATCAGTTAAAGAGAAAATTCAAACAAAAAGCAACAAAAAAATTTAGTAAGCATAAAATGCTGTGTCCTCCCTTGAGGACAGAAAAAGAACATAAATATAGAACCCAACAGGAGAGATACATATGTTAACAGCCAAGAGGGAAAGATATTTAACAGAGACATACCTCCTCAACAGGAACCTCCTCTGACAAATTCTCCTCTGTTTCCACGACTGCAGGCTTCTTACTTTCAGCCCTGAGCATCCAATCCAGTCCCATTTCCTTTCTCGCAATTTCCATCTCACTGGGAGAATCATCCCTTTTCTTTTTTGCTTTACTCCTTCTCTTATTTTCATCTTTATCACTCTCACTTTCACTTGAGTAAAGAGAAGAGTCTTCATCAGACGAATACCACTTCTTCTTCCTAGATCCTTTCTTGATCTTAACAAGCCCGTCATCATCAGAACTATCCCTAGAGCTCTTCCCTTTCTTCTTTTTCTTTTCCCTCCTCCTATCTGATTTTTTCCTCTCTTTCGAGGCAGAATCCAAGTCCCCGTCCACCTAGTATACACACTATCAGACACAGGAAATAGGAACAACAACCATAACACTCACACTAAGATAAAACTAAAGTAGACCTACTCACCTGGTCCCGGGAAATGAATTTCACACCTGAAAACATTTTCTAGATTCCTAGACTGTACCAATACCTGCATAATAATAAAAATACAATGAACAACATGCAGAAAAAGGGGTTTTATTTGAAAGGTTCTTCTTCTTCAACGCAGTAGATGCAATATGCGACGGCAGGGCATGGTGATGGAAATAATACAAAAAATGTAGAAATTAATAGCAAATGAACAAATAAAAAAATAGTTGAACGAAGAAATTAAGAAGTGCAGGGAATGCATAAATTGAACAGGAAGATTGGAAATTGAGAGAAAATTTCACCAGATAATATCGTAAAATTGAATTTGGAAGAAAAAAAAAGAGTAAGGAAGAGAGCAAACTTACCCTAACAACCAATAAAGGTACCGGCGCCGGCGTGTTCTCAGGCAACACAGATGAGACGAAAGCCAAGCCACCAGCGATGGTGCCGTTTTCTTCAGACGCCGCCGTTTTGAGTTTTCACTCCTGATTTTGGTTGAAGCTATTAACGTCCTTTTGATTATTTATATTTCTTTTTTGTTAACACCAGCGAAGCAAGTATATGTGCAGATTACAATTAGAATTAAACAAAACAATAAAAACAGAGGGAATGAAAGAAAAAAAGGAGTTGAAAATTTGTTGAAAAAAATCGAAAAAATAATAAATATACTTTATATAAAAAGTGTAAATATTAATATCATTTGTTTATTTATTAATAAAAAAATATTTTATTATTCTGTTTTAAATATTTCTTCTCCTTCTTATTATTATTATTATTATAAAACCAAACTATAATAAAATCAAAGGCAAAAAAATTGATTAAAGAGTCACTTTTATGAAGTGTTCATGATGCAAAATATCAATTAATTACAACATAATTGATGTTTAATAAATTAATTTTTTTAATGAAGACAATTTTCTAATTAAAATATAAATTTTAAAAAAAATTAACATTAAATTAGGAATTATATTATTATTAAATTATAATATTTAAAGACTGATTTCTAGGTTTTTAATATATCTAACGATTAAATTATTATTTTCGACAACGTTTCTTTAGAATAAAATTGGTCGATTACTCAGTGTTATTTATATTTACAGCTTTTCTGGTTGTTGATTTTTCCCTACTTAAAAAAATAATAAAATTGTCAATTTCCTCCATCGAATAATGAATCTATTTTATTTTATTTTTTTACTAATATTATTTTTACAAATTATTTTTAAGTTTCTTTTAAATTAGTAATTTAAAATTAAGTGATAGACCTCCACTGTTAGCCTGTTTATTAGTTAATTAAAAAACTGTCTAGATATTACTCTAAAATAAATACTATAAAACTAAAAAAATCAAATATAACATATCGAATAATAGTGTAAAAATAGTATTAGATTAAGTGTTCAGTTATAACATTATTGTTATTTTTTTGTGGTTATTGACATCCTCTTTTTATATGAATAAGTTTAGTATTTTTTTATATGTTAGGAAAAAATGTAATAAAAATATAGAAAAATAATATGATGAAAATCTATTTTTGTATCAACTAAACTTGTGATGAAAGTGCTAAATATATTACAAGAACGGTCACTTCAATTTTTCAAGATGGAATTAAGTTCTTAGTCTTGTTAATTTTAAAATAAAAGTGATAGTCATTAAAAAATTATCAATTTATTATCTCAATCAAGAAAACTATTATTTGATTTGAATATTTAAAATAATAATATATTGCAATTCAAAGTAATTTATAGTATTAATATGTACTATTATAATAATTAAAAATTATGACAATGCATATCCAAATTAATAATATATACATGTAATTCATATTAAATGATGGACCTGCACTGGGCCGGGCCATACACGTGGGCCTCAGAGTAGTATCGGATGGACTGTTTCTTCCTGCACCTCCATAGGTTCTTCTGCCACCCCCATACACAACATGAAAAATACCTTTTTAACCTTCTTGTGCCACCCCCATAAAATAGCTTATGAATTATGTAATCCATGCATGCATTAAAAAGAGACTTCCGGATTATGTAATCCGGAAGCTGAAAAAGACTTTTGGATTACATAATTCGAAAACTAATCATGCATCTGAAAAAAGATTTCCAGATTATGTAATTCAGAAGTTAATTATAAATTTAAAAAAAGACTTTCGAATTATGTAATTCAGAATATTACAGAGGGATATTTTTTGAAATATGAAAATGTATGGAGGTGGAAGAAGAATATATGAAAGTGCAGGAAGAAACAACCTATCGGATGTTGCGAAGCGCGTATGGGTTATTCTTCAAACTACTACTATTTGCACTCTCTTTTATACTAAATTATATTTTTACAATAGTTACCAAAACATTTCAGATGTGGAGAACAAACCCTAAATCCTTGTACAACGTTTGTCAGTTATTTGGTGTTAGGTTTCATAAACTAAATTTAAAATGACTCTAATACTATATTACAAAATGAACTTTTAAATCTAACTCAACTTTATAAAATCGACTTATAAAGTAAGATTTACAACCAGTTATATATAATGAAATGTCTTCGATCTGTGATGAAGAATATAAAAGGTATAAATTGTAAATGACAAATGTCCTACTATGGAAAAAAGAAAAAAATGGTTGAGGGGTAGCACTTAGCAGGAAGTAGCAATTGTTGATCCCAGACAAGAAAAACATGGAAGTAGAGGGATAGTGACGCATGGATAATAATGGAGGTCAACAAAACGCAAATTTAGGCCACAGGAGAGTGAGAGCAAAAAGAATAGATGGACATCGAAATTGAATCATTGCCATTCTCTTTTTCTCTCACTTCCATTAATCTGTGCATGTATATAAATGTTTGAATAATGCATGGAAAGGACCCATCCAATTAAATTTGACAAGAGTCACAGGTGGTAGCAGGTTAACAAGTTGACAATACCATGCATCTACTCTTCAACTCTTTGATTTGAAAGCCCTTTGTCATCTTCTCAACTTCTTCTAAATCTCTAATCATGAATCAATAGCTAGCATTCCACTGCACATGCCAGGTGCAAACCTCAATTTTTTTATATTTTCATTATTGTGTCATGTAGTAGATTCAACATTACAGCAAAAGCCACCACAAAATCACACAATGTTATGCAGTAATTAACAAATGAACTAGCTTTTAAAAACAGTTTGATTTTCACGTTTTTATATTACTGTGGAAGCTGTTGCTCAAACTTATACTTAACTTGCATCGCATGCATGCATGCAACACAACCAGGTTGTGGTAGAAATATTAATTTATGAAAGTTACTATCTGTTACATATACATGCATAGAGTTTTTTCAAACAAAAAGGAAGCAATAAATATATATATAGAGAGAGAGAAACATGAATTTGTAATGGGTTCCCACTGTTTAGATAACAACATTGACACTTCAAAATAGTCCATGTTCATGCAACTGTTTTGCATCCAAACAAATGTATTACTATAACTTTTTTTATATAGATATGCTAGATTTGCTACAGTTCTCCACTGTTAAGATAGAAACATTGACCTTCAAATTAAATGATCCATCACCATCATTTCCACCAAAAATAAAGGACAAAAGATCCATGCCATTAATGCAGATATTATTATGGCTGCAATGAAATTAGTGATTAAGCTGTTTTCTTTACTTATACTTATTTGAGAGAGAAGATGCTGAAATATTGTTCAGTTTCTTTCTTACTAATAGTGTCTTCTGAGATACTCCAAATATAATGAGTTTTCATACAAAGTTTTAAGTACGAATGGTTATTTACCTTTAATGATTGAACAATCCTTACTAATTTTTCCTAAAAAATGACATTAACTATAAACAAAAAAGCAAAAGAAGAAAATTAAACTTGACCTAAATGATTTCCAAAAGGACAAACTGATTTATTGTAATAGATTGAAAGATATTATTGATAAAAGAAACATATTTGTGTGAATCAGTACCTCAAAGAAACGAGTTTTAAATGAAGTTTCAGGGAAGTCACGCACCCTTATGTCAAATCTCTGTGAAAAAGGTATCCAGAAGAAGATGCTGCAGAACAATGAAAAGAAGGTTCAAAGTTGTGTTTCTTTGAGCAAAAGAAACCAGTTAGAAAGGAGCTTCATAATAAATATTTTACCCCTATCATTCTCAAATAACTTACTGCATTCAATAATTTTGTCTATTCATGTCAAGTGGCTATTTGGTCACATATTTGTGGAGACAAAACATATAATTAGAAACAAAAGTCCTTATCTAACTTTATTTTATGCATTAAACTTTAGCACAAGTGATGCATATATTAAGGACTTTGTGAATGTATAATTTGGTATTCCAAAATATTGTTATAAATAAAGCCTCTTCCCTCCCTCATCTCTCTCTATATCAAATACCCTGTTCTGTCTACTTCTCCTCTGCTGTTCAAACTTCCCTTCTAGTTCTCAATTTATTTTAGTGTGCTAAAAAAGAACCAAGAAAATGGGTGCTCTTGATTTCCTTTCTGACTACTTTTCAGTTTCCACGCCAAAAAAGAAACGCAAACCAATGCAGGTTTTGATGAGCTCCTATACCATATCTGTGCATGTGTTTTATGGTGGTAGCAATTTCTGATTTCATTTTCCTTTTTAACCCTTTTGTCTTGCAGACAGTTGAAATCATGGTGAAAATGGACTGTGATGGCTGTGAAAGAAGAGTTCGCAATTCTGTTTCCAACATATCAGGTTGGTATCTCTCTTCTTTACAATTACTCTCTCATTTCTCAACTTTTCAAGCAAATATGGAAAAGATACCTTACTATTTTCACCTTTTGTCTAGGTAAATCAGCATATACAGAATTTCATAAGTAATTTGTTGAGGTTATTCAATCAAAATCACAGTTTTATCTCAATAAACAGCACTAATATTGACTGTATATCTTATTATGTAGATTACTGAGATGAAACTTCAGTTGTGAGGAAAAAATAGTTCACTCAAGAAAAGTGTCTAAATTTTGTCCTATATCAGAATTAACAGTTTTTGGTAGTTTGCTAATTAATTTGCTTTATTCAAATGTTGTTGGTAAATGGAGAAAACAATGAATTGATTATAGTTAACAACATGAATTCAGGTGTGAAAGAGGTGGAGGTGAGTAGAAAGCAAAGTAAGGTAACTGTGACAGGTTATGTGGATAGAAACAAGGTCCTAAAGAAAGTGCAAAGCACAGGAAAAAGAGCTGAGTTTTGGCCCTATATTCAGTACAACTTGGTGGCATATCCCTATGTGGCACAGGCATATGACAAGAAGGCACCATCTGGGTATGTGAAAAACACTGAACAAGCACTTCCCAACCCAAACGCACCAGATGAGAAACTCACCTCTCTCTTCAGTGATGACAACCCTAATGCATGTTTAATCATGTAAAGCATTTTCAGTACAAGTTCATATGTTTCACTGTTCATTATCTTGGACACTATTTCTTCTTAGTTTCTGTTGTCTTTGTTCAATGGCTAGAATTTTGGTTCTGCTTATAGAACTTGGAAGAATAGATGAAAATTCTGTCTGTCATGGCTGTGTACTTTGTTTAAATTTTGATCACTGCAAAGTTTTCTTCATTAATTGTTACATCCATAATAAAAACTTTCAACTCACAGTTACCTAATTATCAAATAAGCTTTTCTAATTACTTTATCAGTAATAAGCATTTTTTTACTCTTAATATATACATGTATTTGTGTGAATATATGCAGATATTCATACAATGAAGAGAGAGTAGGGGTTAATACTTTATGTAGGTTTTAATGCATTACATATACAGTTCAAATGAACAAAGTTTGAAAAAGCATATTTATAAGAGAGTATAATTTTTCTTTTACAAGAAAAATGATAAATAAATAAATTATGTGATCAAGATGAAAAATACAAGAAAGAAGATTATAGACTAGATATTTAATTTGTTTTCTAAAATAAAATATACGACCCAAATTATTTATTTTTTAATTAAAGAAAATAAAGTCATCAAATGCCTTTTTTTAACATTAAAATATGTGGCATAATTTTTTCCTTTTTTTCATTTAACAGTTTTCGTATTTATAGATTTTAGTTTTATTCCTCCAAAACTTTAAATTACTATTTTTAGTCCTATTATCTTTTGTGAGATAAATAAATAAATTTTACTTTAAAGATATTATATGCTAAAGTTATATCACAGTATTGTCATGGATTATTTAAAATGACTGAGTTGACTATTTGTTTGAATATAAGTAATTAATTAGTGTTATATGATAACTAAAGATAAAAAAAATAGTTCTACTTAAGGCGACAAAAATCAAAACTTGCTACAAAACTAAAAACTTATAACCATTTTATTCACTAGTTTATTTTTTTATAAGTAAAATTATTTTTATTATAAAATAGAAAAAGGTTGTATAAATTTACTTTAGAAACAAGACAGTTTTCGTCGTGCTTTAGAAGTAAGCAATTAACTAATTAATTGATTATACTTTGTATGGTATTTACCAACTTTCACTTACTCATTTTAAACACTTAGCTAAATTAACAACAACAATAGCAAAACACCCAAAATATATCTCCAATCCTTTGTGCAAATTCTACCTCCATTTCCATATTAATTGTGAAAAGTTAGTTTTAATTTTATTTAAATTTTTAAATAACCTTAAATGAAGCATAATCTTACCTTTTTAGATAACTTTAGTTGCATTTCTATATTCTTGTATCTCCTTTCTAACCGTAATACTTTCATTCTTCTCTGAAAATAGCGTTTGACAAAACAATTTCATCATTTAAGCATGTGTGAGATGGTTGATAAAAAAATTCGTTGTATTCAACATTCCAAAGTGCAAAGATATTTTTTTTTGTAGTTTTGTATTCCATTTTTGTATCTCGGGTTTTTCTTTTTAAATTTCGTGACTTACAAATGAACAAAAATACAGTCACCACCATAAAAACACCACAAAATTTACTTCAATCATCATCATCAATTACCATAAGCAACGGTCACCACTTGAAAATGAAAAAAAAAAACACATTACACTTTTCAACCAACTCGGAAGATATTATTTAAATTTAAAAAATTTATAAAAATATAAGGTACGAAGATGAAGGAAGAATATGTAAATCATATGTGAATTGTTGTAAAGGATCTTTATTCTTCCTTTTTAATCCAATGTTGATATTTTGCCAATCCTAATAAATTCGAAGATATTAAAAGCAACAATACCTACAATTGATGGATAAAGTAAATAACCCTAGAATTACGGAACGAGGACCCTTGTTAACTTTTTATCCTATTAATCGTTATAACATCTCCAATTGTTGTTAAAAAAATAGAATGATATCTTTAGCTTCAAATAAAATAACACAGAACAAAAATCTAATGTCATGTTTGTCAAACAGTGGACATCACAGTATCTTGCTTTCCCTTTAATTTTGGGATTTTACAGCAAAAGGACTATTATGTGGTAACACACTAATGGTTGATTTTGAAAATTGTCAAGAGATAACATTAAATTATACACAAGATTGTCACAAAGTGAACAACAATAACATACTAGATACTTGGTACATTGAGGGAGTTTTATTTAAATAACATTGTTCTCTTTTCATAGTAAAAAATACACAAAGATCAATGCAAGTTACTTTAAGCCAAACTCTTATAGCATATCTCAAAGAAAAAAAATTCCTATCTCAAATCAATGTATGTTAGTGGATACAGTTGGAGGATAAAGTTAGTTAGATGAAGAAGGCAAAGATGATATTTTCGTTTTGCATTTAATGCAAATTCATAATAACTTAATGCACTTTCTCCCAAAATGTAAGGAATAGATATAAACATAAAAAGAATATCTAGAAAACCTTACCTCTACTCCAATAAAGGAGACAAGATCACTCCACTATACCTAATATAAATAGGGGAGTTTCTTTCTGTACCCCCACATTTTTCTTCCTGCACCCCTGCATTCTTTGTAATACCGAAAATATCCTTTCACAGTTTTGGGTAATTCTGGAATAGAGTTTCCGTAAGCAAAAATGTTTCCGGAATAGAGGTTTCATAAGCAAAGGGTGTTTCTGGATTAAGAAATCTGGAAGATAAAAAATAATTCTGGAATATCCTTTCCAAAACACATTTTTTTTATTTTCAGATTGGTAAATCCAAAATTATAAAATATATTTCAAAAAATATGTTCCAAAAATATTCTGGAAAAAACAATCCAAAAGTCATTTTTAAAAGGGGTAAAATAGTCTTCTTAAAAAATATAGGGTGGAGGAAGAAACAACCTATCAATACATACTAATCTTATTTCACAAGTTAAATTTATAAAGTTGAATAGATTTAAAATTTATTTTATAAGATGGTATTACAACTATTTAGTATATATTATAATAAAAATGTATCGAATTATCAATAAATATAAGTTGACATGTCTTTGTGTAAGAAAAAGTTTAATAAAGATATCACAATTAACAAAAAAATAAGATCAATTTATAGTAAAAAGTAAATCTAAACTTAGTTTTATAAAATTAAATTAAATTTAAAGTCCAATTACTAAGAGAGAACAAATTATAAATATAATAATTAATTGTTAAATCAAGTTTGACTTTTTTTTAGTTAGTGGACAAAAAAGGGCCTATCTTTATATTCTATTTCCATAAAACCAAAAAATAGTAGAGGTTTAATACTTGGCCTTAGATATTGTTTCCAAAAGAGCATATATGAAAAATAAAATACAGTGATGAAGAGAAAGCCAACTTAAAATACAGTACAAGCCCTACTGGGCCTTTTAATATTTAGACCTAGACAAGCAAAGCAGTTTATGGGCCTTTTCTGCACCCCATCATTTTTCGAAATTCTGAAATTACCCTTCGCATTTTATTTCAAAATATAGCTTCCATGGCAGTGTGTGGGAACTAATAAAAAAAAAATAGTGCAGTTATATATACCAAAAGATTAACTAAGCCAAAAATTCAAAATAATGTACTTAACACACATAAAAACAGATAATGTGAACTATGTTAGACTTGATAAAATTTTAAAATAAATACAGTTAATATGAAAATAAAGCATTTACAATCTTATTATTCAGTATGAATTTATGATAATTGATTGAAAATATTTAAAAATAGTAGAACTGAAATTTTAAGTTTAACTCAATCTTATAAAAATCAACTTAAAATATGAGTTTTTCATCGATTTATATATTATGAAATGTCTTTTATCTTTAATCGATCGATGATCAACATGTGAGAGCATGCATTGTAGTGTTGGAGCAAACACATAAGTAAGAATGATATCTTTATTCCTGATCTTGAAGGCAGTTTCATTGGCAGAGAAGGTTTTCAGAATGTAATGTGTTGCAATGTTATTAGAGAGGCATTGGTATGTGGCTATAATTGTGATAACTGTTCTCTGTTCAAGTGTAGAGTGGGAACATGCTTGTTTGGGAAGAACAAGGACAAAGTACTGCACCAGTTTATCATAACAAAAATTGGAGTGATGAACAAACACTACTTTGAACCTTCTCTCCACTTGATTTCAACAAATTTACAGTTTCTATTTTTAGGCCATTTCATACCCACGGGTTGCCTTCATTTTGTATGTTATGCTTTGTTTTGATTCTGAGATAGATTTGATATGAAAGAAAATTGAAATAGGATTGTTAATTTTTTATTTATAAAATTGTAAAGATTGTAACTTTTTCTCTTTGTTTAAAATTAATTTAAAATGAAACATGGTTACTTGTTTATATATGGAATTTGTGTGTAATTGTAAATCCAACACCTAATTAATATTAAACATAAAATTGTACAATATTATATTATGAGAAAAATAGTTAAATTACAATAATTAAGCAGAAAATAAAATCATATGTTGACAATTGTCACTGAAAGATTTTTGGAAGTCACCGCATCTTTATTAGATCTGGTCAATTCTTTGGTGAACTATCTCAAAACATTCGTTGATATTGGTGTTCAAAGTATTTAATCATTGATGTAACTCTTGAGTATCACCTTACATTTGTGAAAGCATTTAAGTATCGTAGGTGAAATTACATGGTTGTCGGGTATGGTGGGTCTTTGTCATCTTGTTTATCATCTTGGTTCATACTATCATGTTGTCATATATTGTTGAATTGAAAGATATTCAACTTGTTCAAGGCCTTTCGATCGAAATAGAGTGATCAACCTAATTTCACAAATGTGTCGATGAATAAGTCTACACTAGTGAGTTATGATCCGTGTGATTAGAATGTTGTATAAAAAACATGTTGTTCTCCTTACATTGAGTCATTATGTTGTTTGTAGTGAGTGATGTGAGCGGATTTGTGAGCGGGAAAAGGCGGGAAAAGTGTGAAACTCCTTCCTCACACATGCATGGAGAAAAAAGAAGAAAGTTAACTAGACCACACATGTTTACCTTGTTATCCTTCCTTTTTTGAACCAAACTAATGGTTATGTGTGTGGTGATTCCATCTTGTTGTCATAGTGGTTTGGTCCTCTTATGAGATAAGATTTCATATATAAAAAGTTGTGCTAATCGATTATGAACATTTATAAACCGATTACATAAGACAACAATAGTCTAGTATCGATTATCCAAACCATACATATCAAACATAATCTATTATACATTTGTTTTCAAAGGATAATTGATTATGGATGTGTCATAATAGAATATATGTTTTTTTACAATGATAATTGATTACCTTCTTACAAAATTGATTATATAATTCTTGTCTAATTTAATTAATCATTTAAAAATATAAAATAAATTATTTATATTATTAATTCAGATTTTACATTATCATTATATAATATTTATAATATAATTTATTATATATATAATAAAATAAAAAATATTAAATTTTAAAAAATTTATGTAATAAAAATATTTAATAGTATCATTAATAAAAATAAATAATAATAGTAAAAATATAACTATAATATAATAAAAATAAATATATTTATTTATAAAAAAATGTATAATAATAATAATTATTATAATTTTTTAATTTAATATAAAAATTAGTTTTAATTATAAATATTTAAATATTCATTATTTTTATGTAACAATTTCTCATATATTAATAATGTCAAATAATCCCTATTTGTTTTAACTGATATATTCGAGTATAGTGGATATTCTATTCTAATCTAGACGGACTTTATGTATAAACAAGTAATTTACATTTAATTTTTAATTAATTACTATGATAAAGATAAAAATATAATCTCACATCTTCATCAATTAATTTCGTTACGTACATATTCTATGAATCAATTTCTCTTTAACCTATTAAAATGAACTACATTTTCAAATTTTCGTAAACATCTTTTACAAGTACAAATAACTAAAATTCTACTTTTACTTAGAACACAAAAATTTCTAATACACTTTGTATATTTTTTAAAATCATTTTAATACCCAAAATAATTTTAATTACAAACAACTAAAATATATAAATAAATTATATTTATTTTTCCATTATGTTTAAACAGAAAACAAATTTATAATCTTACTTTTTTTAATAATTAAAAAAATTAAAATTTGAATATTTTTCATTCCCCAGTCCAAAGAAAAGATGAGTAGTGAAGCATGAAAAGAATTGGCCTGAATGAAGCATCTTATTGTTTGGAGTAACTGTTGGGAAGGTGCAAAAAAATACTGTGTTGGAGTTAGAGCCTTATGGGTTAAAACTTTGCATTGGAGTTAGAGTTTGGGCTTATTCTTTCTCTTTCTCTTTCTCCTTCCACACACCATTTTACTCCAATATATGCTTTTCCTCTAACCAGTTTTGCCAATTTGTTTCAGATAATTTGACCTTTAGAAAAAAAACCAACAACTGATATAAAGTTAAGTTTAGGCTTTGACCAAATGAGTACTTTATCACAGTACTAAGGTTCTCTCTTTTTTATGAATGATCACAGCTCTTGCAACAACATTATGCTGCTGCTTTCTCTTGGTTATAATTGAAATAAGTGACTTTACACGGTTGAATAAATTAAGTTGATGATAAAAGAAGAGTGTGATGATTGTTGTTTAGATCTAATGATAATGAAATGAGCAATGTGAATGTGTGTCTGTTTTGGCATGAAATGAGAAGAAAATGGTAAAAGAGGGTTGCAGGAAAACAAAAGGACACGTCCCATTCAAGCCTTCTAGGGGGGACCCCATGCTCACTGTTCCCATTTATGACTTTTGGATATCAAATACCAACCATATCAGATCCTCCTCTTCCAGACTATACAATACAACACAAATCCCACCTCATCTTTCTCTCACCACACCCCATCAGATCACTCATGTCATAGCCCCTAATCCTCTTCTCTTCTGCATTTATTTATATGTCATATCAGTTACAGATTCCATATAAATTACAGATACAAATCTAATCTTATAAGATACTTAAAATGTAACATAATATGGTTTATACCACTTAGTTGAAAACCAATTCTAAAGACACTCCACTTGAAATGAATTTTATATGGGAAAAACTAGTTGTTCACTTTAAATGAGTTATAGAAAAAGGAGGAAAAGGTACAGAGGAAGAATGAGAAGAAAGTGAGTTACAGTTAAAGTTAATGATGGTAGTAGAGCAATGAGAGGCTTGGTGGAGAAGCAAAGACATAAAAGCAGGGGGAAAAAGCTTGATGTGTTGGACAAGATGCAGGTGTTTGGGAGTAGGAAGTAATGATGACCTAACAAGGGGTTACAGTGGTGACTGAACCCCACCCTCCTCCTCTCTTCTCTTCTCTAGTCCCCAAGTCCACACTTGCTACCACTTTTTCACAGCCTTTGTGTGATTGCGTGCACCCTCTGTCTCTGCCAATGCCTCTCACACTGCTACAACACCTATATCATATACCCTATCAAACCACACCCTTCTTCACTCTGTCACATACTACTATCACACCAAAAACTAAACTCATTTATTTCACTGCTTCCTCCCAAATTCCCCTCTCCCTAGCTACCCTTCCCTACCATAAATAGCTTCTAAACCATGAACTATGTTTACAATTTGAGCCCTTAAAAGGTTCAAAACTTAATTTCTTCTTAGCTTTTCCTCCTCACCCCACTTAACCCCTACCCTACCCTACCCTCTACACACCACACCTGCTCTACCAATTCTCACCTTTTCAACATTCTCTTTCCTCCCTCTACAAACCTTTTCATCAAACACACACACAGTAATATATAGTATGACATACATAAATCAACTTTAGTGCTTGTTTGAATTGATATTTGAAAACTTGGTGTGAAGGGAAATTGAATGAGCTATAGTATAGGTATGGAATATGAGGATCTCAAATAGGGTGGTGGAGAGTGTTTCAGGCTTTTCCCACTAAGATTCTCTCTTTTGTCTTCTTAAAGTACTTGTCTCCTCTATTGGGATCACCCTGACCCAACTGTTAGTGCCCTTGGAGGAGTTATGCTACAACATTAACTACAATTAAACCAGACAATTTCCTCAAAAATATCACCATCAAGTGAACTTGTTATCACTGAACAAAAAAATTACTAACAGTAACAATAGCCTCTTCTTTTAATATGTTTTTTTCTCTCCATCTTTGTTTCCATGTTGATCTAATAGTATCCAGAGACCCTCCATTGACCTCTGTGTACATGGCATCATTCCTTATGGAGAAGTTGATCAAACAAATGATGAAGAGACAAAGCGGTGATTCCATTCTCACGTGACAATTTCTCAGTCTTAGGTCAAGTCATTCATATTCTTTTTTACCAGATTGCATGTATCATTCACATCATCATCCACTTTTTATTCTCGATGCTATCTCTGCACACCACAACACACATAATCAAAACCTAACTCCACATTAACACTATTAGTTAATCTCAGTTCTTTTGAGAGATGAACTTGACCAAGTTGACTTTTCATCAAAAATAAAGTAACTTTTCTGCATACTTAATTAAACCTAGGTGGATGTTTATAATGAAATTATATGACGTGACATGGAATTTCATTTGTTGCTTGAGTGAATCGAAAACCATGGATCCATGCATCGCAGGGAATGAATGATTGTAGAATATGAGTTCCCTGAATTGCTCCAATAAAATGACAAACAAGTGGTGACAGTGTTAGCATATGGATAGCGAAAAAATAGCCTCAGACAATGGTCGCAAACCAAGGATTCTCAACTGTCACCTAGGTACGGTGAAGCTCTTCATTGTATTGTGTCTAACATAGTAGAACCACAAATCTAGTCATCATCTTCATCCATAACCTAAATCTTTAATAAAACTCTTTCTTTCTACCACTCTGCAACCTTGTAGCAAGAATAAACAAACTTTCCCAAAAATAAGAGACAGAGAGTTAGAAACATTTCCCTTTAATTATAGAGATTTTTTTAGCATTTATTATTTAAAATGGTTAACTTTATATTGTCAAAATTCATGCCGAGCAAATTTTAAACTTTTTAGATATTTATAATAAACTATTGAAATATGTGTTTATTATTATTTTTTTAAATAACACACAAATTTTGAGTTTCAAATGTATTATAATTATTATAAAGTGGACTTTAAGCCTAACTAAACCCAGTAAAATCTGTTTATGGTCACTTTGAAATATGATATTAGAGTCATTTTGAGTCTATCCTAACGAATGTTTGTGTTGGGCTTATCGTACCACCCGCTATCGGTCGTTATCGAACCACCCATAATATGTTATCCCACGTACGAGCGGTCACTCTCGACGCGTGAGGAAGGTGTGTTAGAGATCTCACATCGATTAGAGATGAAAACAACTCATTGTGTATAAGTGAGTGGAAACCTCAATTTCATAAATCGGTTTTATGGTATTGAATTAGACTTAAAGTCGTGATTTTCTCTTTTTAAGATCAGAACATTTATTAGGTAAGAAAAATTAAGAATAACTTATTTCAATAATTTTATTAGGATAAGTATTTAATAGATTAAAATGTTTAGATTATATAAAAAATTTACATATAAAAAGACATATTTAACTTTATTTTAGTTATATTTAAAATAAACTTTTGGACGTTTAATTTTATATTGAAATGTGTGTGTAAAAGGAATTTTGAGTAAAGTATTTTTTTTGTTTGTTCCGATAAATGTGGTGACAGTGGAACTTGGTACAAACAAACAAAACAGTTGTTATCCAACTAAGAAAGTTACGTTGGTAGAATAAGCTATTAAAAAGACAGTTATTGCACCTGCTCATCTTTGCCTCTTTGTCATTTATTATTAAATGCGTATCATAAGCAACATCATTAAAACCGTATCTTTATACAACAAAGTATTCCTACTCAAAAATACAACTAAATACACCACTTAATTCTTATACAATTTATTTATTTATTTACACTCAATTAATTAAAAAAAAAAAAAATATTTAAAGTAGATGTTGACACGGAGTATGAAGTGGGCATGTGAAGTCGCTGTTGTTCTTTTATTGTTTTCCGTCACCATTTTACGTCAAATCACATCACTCAGACCAACCCATCATTCTCTCTCCACCCTCTCTCACCTTTTTCCATTTTTTTTTTCTCAATAACACACTTTTCTCTTATTTATTTATTTATTTATGACAATTCCAATTTCAAACTTTATTCTCCCTTTTTCTTAAACTAAAAGATTACATTTTAATAATTTGTTGGAATACCTAATTGATGAACAAATATTTTTATAATAGTTCTAACTTATTTTTTAAGTTTAACTTAATTAATTATATATATATATAATTAATAATTTTTTTGTTAAATATTTAACATGTCCTTTATTAATGATAAAAATTGGATTTTTATTGTTACATTTTGAACTTTTTTACACCCATATAGTTTATTTTATCATCACTAGAATGATTAAACAATAAAGAATTAATATAAGTACTAAATTTATATTTTGATTCAAGAAATTTGTTAAATTTAAGTATATATATTCAAATTAATTTTATATAATCAATTAATTAAGTTATTTAGTTGTGAGAAATTTTGTTTATAATTAGAATTGAAAAATTAAGTAATAATTTAAATTTGTAATCTAGGTAGAAATGGCTCTCCCCATGTGGCTTTGTTTTGTTTGCTTCCAAAAAGTGGTTGAGAGGGAGGGAGAAGAGTGGCTACTACTACTACTACTAGCCGGTATAAGAGAGAGAGAGAGAGACAGTAGAATCTATAAGTTGTAGAAACTCACATGCAACCCCTTTTACCGTTTGCTTTAAGAACCTTATTTTTTGGTTGCAAACAGAGGGAGAGAGAAAAGAGGGAGCGTGTTTGGTTCCAAACAGCACTGAAGAAATGACTAAAGAAGAAGACTTTAAGCTCCTTAAAATCCAGGTCTTTCTCCCATATACAACTCATGCTTTCTGTCTTTCTTTTAAGACATCTTTTCTGTTTTTTAATTCCATTTTCTATGAACACAGCAAAGTTGTTTGTTAGTCTTTTCCTGAGGAATCTTTCTGTTTTCTTTTCTTGTTTGCTTTGTTTCGTCTCATTTTCATCTACAGACTTGTGTTCTCAAAGTTAACATTCACTGTGATGGGTGTAAGCACAAAGTGAAGAAACTCCTTCAGAGAATTGAAGGTCCTCCCTTTCTTTTCACCTCTCTTGTTTACTATATCGTTTCTCGCTCTTACTATTCATCCACTATGCTCATTCTTGTCTACATTGTCTCTAGCTTCCCTTGTTCTTCACTATAAAGTGTACGGATGATGAGATTTTGTTGAAGTTTTTTAGCATAGTTATAGTTATTTAGTCCATTTATGACGGGAGAATCATACTTAAATTGATGACTGTAGTAGTATTGCTGACTCACATCAAACGGATTCCTTTCATAAGCTATCATAGTTAAGTGAAAACAATAAGTAACTTTTCAGCATATAAAGTACTTATTTTCTCCTTTATGTAGACATACCATGGATATTTTGTTTTTAAACCATCTATGGGAAGTTAGGCTTTTAATTATGGTGTTTGGAACTTGTGGTAGTTTGACCTTGGTGTATGTACGGTATGAATCATGTTAGGAATTTAGTAAATTTTTTAGAAGAATGTCAGGTAAAGAGTATAACAAAGGAGTATCTCCAAGTGACATGCCATACAGAAGAAAATATCCCCTTTGGTTGCTCTTTTAAGTGTTTGTCTTATGTTAGATTTTCAGGTTTATGTTTTATTCTTGTAATTTATTGATCAGCTTGCAACTGATTTTCTGGGTTGTTTGTTCTGCAGGTGTTTACCAAGTTCAAATAGATGCAGAACAGCAAAAAGTAACGGTTTCAGGTAGTGTGGATTCTGCAACCTTGATCAAGAAGCTGGTGAGAGCTGGCAAATATGCCGAGCTCTGGTCTCAGAAAATAAATCAGAACCAAAAGCAGAAGAACAACAATGCCAAGGATGACAAGAACAAAGGACAAAAGCAAGCCCTTGTCAAGGGGCTTGATGCCTTCAAAAACCAGCAGAAGTTTCCTGCTTTTAGTTCTGAAGAGGATGAATACTACTCTGAATATGATGATGAAGATGAGGACGAAGATGAAGAAATGAGGTTTCTCAGGGAGAAAGCCAATCAGCTGCAGATGTTGAAGCAGCAAGCAGCTAATGCAAATAATGTGAGGAAAAATATGGCGCCCATGGGAGCTGGTGCCATCAATGGTAAGATGAACAATGGTGGTGGCAATGCCGGTAATGGCAAGAAAGGAGGCCCAAATCCGAATATGGGAGTGAAGGAGAGTCCAAATGTGGGGCTTGATCAGAAAACAATGGCAGCCCTTAAACTGAACGGTGGCCATCTGGGTGGTGAAGGCCTTAACCTCAATCTTGGTGAAGCCAAAAGGGCCAATGACATTGGTGCCATGATGAATATGGCTGGTTTTAATGGTAATGGGGGTAATGTTAGTAGTGCCACTGTTCTAGGGGCTAATAATCCCAATGCCATGGGAGGTTTTCCTGTTCAGTCCAATAATATGATTCCAGGTTCCTCTGCAGCTTTTTCAAATGGTGGTATGGCTACTGGCCAATACCCATCTTCTCTGCTGATGAACATGAGTGGCTTCAATAACCATCCATCCCCATCTCCATTGATGATGAACATGAACATGCAGGCTAGACAAGCCATGCAGCAACAGCCCCAGATGATGTATCACAGGTCTCCCGTGATTCCTACCAACACTGGCTATTACTACAACCATAGTAATAGCTACAGTCCTGCACAATACTCCTATTCCTATGGCTTGCCTAGTTACCCTGGAAGTGGTGATGATCACTCTGCAGCTCACATGTTCAGTGATGACAATACCAACAGCAGTTGTTCAATAATGTAATGATAGATAATAGAGCTCAAAAAGTGAAAGGAAAAGCAAAATAGGTGGTGGGTTTGACCTTGGACTCCCATTTACCAAGCTAGAATAGCTTTTGACTGCTATTTGGTGGGACATATGAATGAATGTGTTGGGGAGGGATGGATGTGTGAGTGAATCATATCAGTGTACTGTGTAGTGGTTAAGATGATGTTTGCCTTGTTATTTTTTAAAAGAATATTGTATCCCTGGTTGTTCTGTCTTGTGAACTGCTGTTTCCTATGTGGATTAGATGAACATGTTTTATGCTAAAGTCCTAACTTTTTCAGGCGATGAAGTGTATATTATTATTTATATGCATCTAATCTTGAAGCCAATGTAAATATGCGTACCTAACTTTGGACTTTAGCTTTGTGGGGACATGGTGGAAGGGCTAAGATCTTATTTTATTACATTGGATTTAATTGGATATTGGAGTATGCTTCAAAGTGGACAAGGTGACACGAGTCACTGTTTTCTGTGCACTGAGACAGGGTATGATGACACGGTGTGTCTATGAACAGTTGGGTTGACAATGTGTGCAAAGCTGTGAGTAATAGTATGTTAGATAGATACGCACGCGCTTGTCACGTGTGCTAGCATGCAGTGTTCTCACAGACAGGACCACGATACAAACTTGGGAGTTGGTGATATAAATATGTAGTTATATTAATGATCTTAAACAAAGCACATGCCACTGTGTTTAAGGGGTTTATCCAGACAGAATTTTAGCCCAATGTTGTAGCCTTTTTCTGGTTTGGAAAAAGAAACTTGAAAAGGTTTAGTGTTGGAACTGTTACTTGTAACTGGTAGCATTCCCTAGGCTCCTTACCTTTGCTTTTCTGTTTTTTGAAGTTGAGAGTTTGAACATCATACATTCTTGAACAAGATAACCATTAATATGGTAAATTGGAATAAACAACAGCACAATTACTATCTTTGTAATTTTTAGTGATGACTTTGACATTTGTGTATACTGGTTTAAATCTCATTATGGGGTTATGAGCAGATTTACCCTTGAAAAAATAAGTGGTAGTTGGTTGATGGTTGGGTTGTTATAAAGGAAGGGACAAAGAACAGGAGAGGCCATGTTGTCTTGGAAGCAAAACGCTACTGCCAAGACAAGGAACATGACCATGAGCTTCAGCAATAAATAATGAATAGAATGTTACAAATGTGGTTGCCAGCAAATTCAACAACAGGTATACATGAAGAAGTGGAATAGATACTGTAGTAGTATATTGGGAAGTGGATTATTCTAAAGAAGGGTTTTAAAAACAAGCAACTCAGATAAATTAATTCAACAGTCAATTTACTAGCTAACTATCTCAGGAATGTCACACACATCATTTCAGCAGTGAAGAAAAACTACAAACAAACTAAGAGTAAATCTGATGCAGTTGCTGTTTTTTAGAACATAATTAGAAGAATAAACAGTTCTTTTCTACAATTTTATTGGATATTACTTATATAAAGAATGAAAAGGTATTTAATATTTGTCAAACCCCCCCCTAAAGAATATTAGTTTTTGTGTACAGGATTTGTTGATGAGTATGTGCTTGTTTTGACTTTGAGTCTTAGTAAATGCAGCTGCTGCACAAGAGAAGAAATTTATCACTCATAAGATCTCATACTGATGGGACAGGACCTTCAGAATCCTGTGGGTTATAAAAAAATATTATTTTTCTGATTTAAAATTACTGTAGATAAGACAAAATTATTTTATATAAATAGATATATGAATAATATTATGAGATTGAATTTCACTTAAAATCTATTTTAATATATTATTAAAACATTCTTAGAGGTGAAACTATTATGTGGTCCTATAAATTACTCAAAAGTATCTAATTGTTAAAAGTTAAAATAGGTATCTTTTATAATGAATTTTTTCTTTTGGATGTTATTATTGAAAGTTGAAACAGCTAAGTTAGGTGTCAGTCCTTATCCAAAATACGACACAAAATTGCTACAGTGCTCTTCACAGTTCAGGCAAAGTCTTCTCTGTCAAATTGTAAATAATATATTCTCTGCAATATTACTAACCATTTTTATAGGCTTATGAAGAAAACAAATTGAAGAAACAAAATCTTTCACTCACTCACATTTGACATTCTTCACTTTAAGCTAAAAAATTGTTGAGCTTCAGAGTGATATGGAACTTAGTTCTTGTTTAATAAGGCTGGTTTATAATTTAATGAGTGTAAGAAAATTTCAGCCAAAACTAATACGTTATTATAATAGGATTGTTTCTGTTTATTTGTTTTCTAAAATAATACTCTGTTGTTTTAATATAAGTTACATTTTAGAAGAAACTATTGATTTTTTAATAAAATATTTCATTTACTTTTATTGAATATTATGAATATATATATGTTTTATATTAATAAATAGTAAAAGAAGAATTTTAAAAGTAATTGATGATGAATATTAATTTAGTACATTGATAATATTTTTTAAAAATTACATTGAATTAATTAATTCTATCAGTGATTTTATCAAAAGTATCTTTTATCAAAGACCAGAAGGAGTAAACCATAATTAATTTTAAAAATTACAGAAAGTAAAATTGATTTTTTATTCTTGATACTTGGAATTGTGACTTTGTCAAGTTCATTCTAAGAATTTTAGCTTAATTATAATTTTGCCCTTTTTTTCAAGGAAATATTGTAATACCCGCTTTGTTTGTAATTACTTTATTCTTTTAAATAATGCATTCGCTTTTGCTCTTTTTCAGTGAGGTCAAGATTATCAAGTATGCCAACATCTTGATTCTAAATTTTGATAAACCTCTGAATACAAAATTGAGAATACGAAGATGTTACACAAAAATCAAAATTTAGTGTAAATTTAAAGGATTTTTTACTAGGTAAGATTATAGTTTGAAAAAAAAAAATTAGTTTGCACAATTTTGAATAAATAAAAAAGGTCTAAACAATATAATTGGATCAATTTATGAAAAAACTGGATTTGATGATCTTTAAGTAAAAGAAATCAAAGTCATTATTTGAAAAAAAATGGAATTAATTAAATTATGGGATCAAAATCAGTTATATCCTAAATTAAAAGATCAAATACGTAATTAACTAAAAAATAACTTGAAAATAATTTTTTTTGTTGTGCAGGAATTTGCTTCTTGCTGTTACTGTAGAAATTAATCATTAATGAAAGCCTAATCACTAGAGTGAAAAGAGCTTAAGAATTCATTGTAAAAAAAAAGTGTCAACATGTTCTTAATTTGAATTATACAGAAAAAAAATGGTTACAAATTCATGCTACCTAAATAAAACTATACTTGATTGCTTTCATCAAATGTCTAGACGAACAAGATTAAATTGCTTTGATTGGTAGAAGTGCTATTGCATTACCTGCATTGATATTTTGCTTAGACAAGAACAAAATTTATCGCCAATTTCTTTGGAAAAACCAAGATTCCCACCTCTGCAGATAAAAAAAACCAGCTTAGGTAAAATATCCAAATGTTTAGTCTTCAAGAAAAATCTATCAAGTGTGCACACCACAACACTACTGCAATCTTTTTTTTTTTACCACTGCATAAAATTGAAGACCATCAATACAATGAATGACAACTATCAATTTCTTACCATAAAAGAGAAAGTTCTGATGCATTGTTTATTCAGAAATCAAAGTCCAGACTCGAACACAACCATCCTCCCCAGAACTGACCACTCTATCCTGATCAATAAAAGTTAATCCGTAAACTCCACCTAAATGAGCACCCTTTATGGTTCTGCGACTTGAAGCCGGTTTTCCAATTTCATATATGATGACACATGTATCAAGTGAACCAGTAGCTACCAGTGTGCTATCAGGAGACCAAGCTAGATTGTTAATACGAGCAGTATTAAACAACATGTTATTAAGCTTCACCTGAAAGACAAAATTTTCAGTCAAATGGCAGGTCATGAAAGGAATAATTTCTTTAGTCAAAACAACTAGGCATTTCAGTAGCTATTACAGACAGTATCATCATCTATGAAACACAAGAACTTCAAGAAATGAACCGCGTCTGTGTTAAACTGAGTTGGTAACTTGAAAAGTTTGTTGTACTGAGTTGGTAACTCGAAGTTTGATGTGTTTCTGTCAGTGGTGAGGCAATGCACTGTCAATAAAACCTAAGTTTTGTATCAGATTTTTTTTTTCATGGTTACTATGTTACATTCATTATTTGCGTAGAGATATCCAAGGTCTACACGAGGTCTGCTTGTCATGGTCATGGTCGTGGTCGTTACATTTTCTTGTAATTATCCTAATTTATAGAACATGTACATTACCACATTCATTTAATGATGACTCCTTTCCTAGCCTCAGCATTGGAGATATGGCTATAAACAGTAGTAGGAAAGCCAAATATAACATTCAAAACATGAAAGAGGTTCTTCATTTCGTCATAGATTTGAGTAAATAAGTTTAATTTTCCCTTAAGCAAATCAAGTATTATGGCTAACCAAATGTTTTCATCAGTGCTGCTCATTATGGAATCAAGTTTAACAAAAACATACTTGAATGAAATTCATATGCACTTCATGATGGGTAAAGCTAGAATACTACTACAATCAAGAAGATAAAGAGTCACCTATTTCAAGCAGGAAAAAATTGTGCATAGGATGAACCAAAGTCTAATGTTACCTCTTTGGAAGCACGGTCCCACACAACAGCTTCACGATTCAAATCAGCTGACGCAAACATGGAAACATCTGGAGAGTATTTGATTACGGTAATGGCGCCTCGGTGCTTTTCGAGTACACTCTGTTCAGTAACTGTATCCCCTGATACTGAATAGATGCGCAATTTACCGTCTTGCCCTCCTACAATTGCTTCACTGCCATCAGGTGAAAGAGCAGCCGCGGTCACAACAAAGTCCAGCTTTACAGTGGAAAGAATTTTTGAACCCTTTAGCAAGACAACTCCAGATTCAATTGCAACAATGGCAAGCTCAGGGCTATCAAGTGCAAGGCTCAAATCCTTTGGCTGACTTCCAACATCAAGAGTTTCAGCAGGACCCAAATTATCCCCTTCAAAAGGAACTCTGTATACCTACATTTAATACATGCAAGTTTAAGCACTATCTACTAAAAGCCAAAATTCTTTAGTTTGGAATAACAGTAAGGTCAATTTTCGTTAAATCTTATGAGCAAGTAAAAGAAACAATTGACTTTTGACAAGATTGACAACCCAATCAATGATAATCTGTTCCCTCGGTGGACTAAGTTATAAAATCAAGAAATAAACAAATTTGCTTCAACGTGAAAGAGGAATAAGGTAAGAAGTTTAATTTTACAGCTAGCATTAGAATATTGTCAAAATCAGAAATACTAATATTTTGTTTTAATATCTTACAGTTTATGACAGTCGCAGAACTGTTTTAAGATCTTGAATACTTTTAATAACCCGTATGTTCGTGTGTATTTTTACACGTATTGACATTCTTTTGAATGCGTATTAAAATCCATAAATTGAATGTATTGTAAATACAACCTCGAGTTTATAAATCTAGACTCTAATTTTATTTTTGGGTTAGACCAAATTTAAACACACTACAGTATGCAATTCATAGTAGCTGTAAATTTTAATAAAACAACTGCTTAAAACTGATAATAGGTTAAACTGCATGTGTAATATGATATTGGATCAAAATTTCCCTACATGAATAAATAGATTGTGTGGTAGAAAGATATCATAATGAATATCAACAATGCAAAAGGGTGCCTTCTAGACTGAATAATTTGACTAATAACCAAGCATAAATTAAGAATTCAACTCAAAGATGTGCTGGTTGTGAATATAAAGTCCAAACAGTAGTTTAAAATGTCCAAGAAGGTAAAATCAAGTAACGTGAGAGACATTTCATGTGTTCCAAGCCTTGCTCAGAAGAAGACTGGTCACTCATTCTTCTAGATATTTCTATCTCATGAAATGCCCACCCAGAAACCAAATGGACTATTAACTGCTATCTTTTTTTTATAAAAAGCAGAACTTTATTCTTTTTATGCACTCTGTTCCAATATGGAAACAAAAATTATGAATTGTTAATGATGAATGAAGACTTCATCTAAATTCATACTGAACTTACAAGGAAAGGCACTATTTAGCTACATTGCTTTACAAATCTTCCACAACAAAACATTTGTTAAACAGTAAACACCGTTAATAGAGTTGCAAAAGTCTGAGGCCTAGATCTGGATTCATCGCAGACATAAGTTCAATCTCTAATACTGGAATAAAAATAGTTGATTTTGCATGTACTTTCAGGATAAACAGCAAAACTGACTTCATGGTTTGGTGGTGGTGACTAGCCTACTATCAATCAGAAATATTATACTATATTTATCTAAAAATGATTGCACAATCATCGTACATCAAACGTGGAGATTCAGTGTTTGCAATGAAGAAATAGAAGGACCGAAGATGTCTGTATAATGGTAAATCATAAATGAACGATGTCACGTGTCAATCAGTTACCTTGTTGTCAAATCCAGAAGCAATAACTTCATCTTGGCCAGCTACTAACAATTTGATTAATCCAAATTGTTTACTCTCAAACTTGCCACTGTATCCCTTGCCTGGAATCCATCTAATGATCACTCCATCATAGCTGCTGGTCAAAAGCATCTTTTCACTTCGTTTAAGAAGAGACAAAATGGTGACATTTTTCATGTGACCAGATATTGAGCACGGGCTTTTATCTAAATCCTTAGCAGAATATAAATTAGTCATGCCACCAAGAGATATAGTAAGCAGAAAATCATTCTGCCAAAGACAACCAACAAGCATATCCTCCACCTCGCCAGATTCAGTAGATGCCAAAGTCTTATTAAGGGTTCCACTACTACCATCCTCAACAATATCCCATATTTTTGCTGATTTGTCAGCGGACACAGTAAGAACCTGCAATTCATTAGGTAGTTTAGGGTAGCATGTAAACATAACTGCCCTGAACATCGAAAAAAAGCATAAACACTATCAAATCATTTCCTTCTTTACGCGATTAGATTGGTATTTGCTCAAAAGTTATTATACTTGAAATAAATATCTTCTGGCACCATCTATTCTATATTTTCTTATTACCCTGTTTAGAACTACCTTCCAAACCATGTTGAAGTGGATTGGATGCAGAAACTACATACATTATGTAGCATGGGAATGAATTCGCATTTGTGGTTCTCAAACGCCATAACAAACATACACTATAAGATTCAAACACAAGTAGAAGCTTACCTGTTTGCTGTCAGGACTCCAACTAACTGCATATATGCTGCCCTTGTGACCATGCTCCGTGGACAACTCGCCAAGTTTGTTCCCTGTCTTTCCATCATATATAATGCCCTTCCTATCCGAGCTAACAGTAATAAATTTGCTCCCATCTGGAGAAAATCTCACACAGTTGACAAAATTCGAATGGTCCCTGCAGATACAGAATGTCTTCTATGACAACCTGAATAAAGAAATGGAAACCTACTCAACCCAAAACATTTCTGTTAAACTAAAACAACTTCACCCTATTTTCAAAAGTAAACAATTGATAAATATCAGTGCCGTGACAACTCCTGATCATAGACTATATATATAGCTATAACGAAGTTATCTTTATCCACACCGTCCATAACCTCTTGAATCTTTCATCATTTTCTATTTTATAAAGTTCCTTCATATCCCAATTCCCTGGTAAAAGACGTATATTAATTTTTATCTGCATCTTTACCAACAAAAGAGAGATGCCAACTCTTGCAGAAAGTCCCTTAGTAAGAAATTAATATACACTGCCCACTTTAAAAACTGAAAAAAAAGATCAGAAAAAGCTCCCCAAGTTAATTTGAAGAGGCATTTATCCACTAGTAAACTTACCTGATGGACATATTGAACTTGAACGGTGGACCATCATAAAAATTCGCCAAAAAATCTTCTCCACATGTGACAATGCGGAATGGCCTTGTTGGTTTAAATGCACAGCTTAAAACCCGGCGCGAATGGCCATCAAAATCACCAACAGTGGAACCTGAATCCCACCTTAAAATCCAAAATATATTAAAGATGAAAAAAGGGGACAGACCATTAGATATCGAAAAATAGGAAGCACTTTTGCACATACATGCATTTGGCCAATTCTTCTTTTAATATAATTCTGAGAACATGTAACTCAAATTCAAACATTATGACATGAGCCATAACAGAGAAAAAATGTTACAGAGAAACTCAAACAAATTAAAATAATTTCAATTTAAAAATTGCGTAGCTACCTCCATTCAGATCATACAGGGTCATAAAAAATAAAACTTAAATACTTATAATGGCAATAACTTTAACTCTGACTAGGTAGATGGAGTCATTGTCAAGTTGTCGTAGATAATACATTATCAGTTACTAGTTTTTTAAAATTATATCATCAAAACAAATTCTTACACTACATCCTTGATGTCATCCTATAAAAACTATGTTTACAGTATTTTCTTGTGCTATTAAATTTTAAAGGATTTGTTGGAAAATGAAGAATATAATAGATTATCGATGATCTAAAATCAATATTTTTTTTCTAATAATAATAATAATAATAAATAACTAAAAAAATATTTTATTTTTCATTCTCATTTGCTTAATCTAAACAATTCTATCTTTTCACTTTATTTTTTTCCTTCTCACTTTTTCATCTACATCTAACCAAAACATTAATCACTTTTTTAATCTAATGCTTGACATGACACTCATCCATGTGATTGTTTGCTGATATAAAAAATACACTCAATATATATACCTCAATTATTTCATTTCCTATAAGTTTTGTCAGTTTTTAAGGGAGTCTCTTTCATGTCAGAATTTTTTTACTTTTGCATGTATTTATTTGAACAGTATCAGACATATTGCTCACTACTTTTTGTTAACTAGGATATTACTTAACAACAAATTCTTAATCAATAACTAAAATTAAGAAAATCATGATAACTTTGTTACCTTTTATAATAAATGTATGAATAATAATTGTATACCCACGATATATAACTATTAAAAGCATGAATGTTTTAAAACTTTTACATTGATATTCCATGTCTATAGATGAAAATATGGAAATACAAATACCACCCAAAAAAAAAATGTAACAATAAAAACACGAGCTTAATTGGCATAAACTATTTCAAATATTGATAATTACATAAAAGTGAAAAATCTTGTACGAATAGACTTTTTTCAGAAAATATTTTTTAATCATACATAGATATTGCATGTAATTTTTTTTACATAATTATGACATGTAGATGATGTTACCAAACAAACTATCTAGATATTAAAATTTGATTCTCTAGTGGCATGGAAGATTTGTGGTAGTTAAAGAAAGAACGCAGAATTGATATAACTATAGAAAAGTGCAATTAAAAAAAAAAAAAAAGAGGAAATGAGAAGAAAATTACATAAAGGCGCGAACGAACGACTTGCCCTTGCCGTCCCCACAAGCGACGATCCTCATTCCGTCGAAGGACCACTGGAGGTCGTCGATCCGACCCGACAGGACCCGAAACTCGTTCTTCAGAACGAAGTCGTTATGAGTCCCCCAAATGCGGACGGTGCCGGAGACATCGGCGGAGGCGATCCACTCACCGTTGGGAGAGTAACGCGCCACTGTGACGGGGTAGGCATGCTCGCTGTAGACGGAGACCTGGAGCGGGTTCTCGAGGTTGCGGATGATGACGGATCGCCCGGTACAGTAGAGGACGTTGTTGGTTTTGGAGTCGCCGGAGATGAGGATGCCGCGGCCGCGCTCCGTTGAGGGTGCGCACGCGTAGGTCTCCGAGAGCTTCGCCATTGTCGAATCGGAATTTCTCTATTCCCATTTTTTTGGGGTTGTTAAGGATGCGAGTTATAGAGTGCGTTACAGAGAGAGTGTTCGTGTCCGAAAATGGAGGACCCTGTTTTGAACAAGCTCGCTCCCTAATCGCCATTCACATTTTCAGCTTTTGGATCAAACATTTTCGTTCTTCCATAAAACTAATTTCAATTCGTTATTAATTAAAATATTCAAGTAATTACAATTACTTATTATTTATAAAACATTATTACATTCTGATTCTCTTCGTATTAAACTTTACTTGCTATCACGAATTAATTTGTTTGTATAATACTTCTCATTAAGTGCTGTTAACTAATTATATATCCTATTAATATAATTTTTAAAATATTTATTTTTAAATTTAATAAATCTATGATAAAAGTATATATAATGTTAGATCTTAGCCTTTATCTTTTATTAAACTATAGTTTCGATATAATATGTTAAGACTGAATTTTACAAATATAAGATATTTGACTAAAATAACTTTTTAAATTGAAAATCAATAAAAAAAACTATAATGTAAAAAAAAAAATCATCTTTTTTAATTATAAAACTATGTAATATAGTTTAAATATAAAATCTATAATTATATATAAAATGACATATCTATTTTGTGTGTGTAATTTCTCACAATAATACATGCGATCACAAATTTTAAGAATATCTAATTTATATTGGAGATGCAATTGAACTATAAATCTTCAGATGATAAAAATTTTAAGAATATCTAATTTATATTGGAGATGCAATTGAACTATAAATCTTCAGATGATAAAAATACCTTAGGAACTAATAATACCATGTTTATATGAATCATGTTTTTCATCATAAGTTCATTATCGTTTGTAAAATTATTTTATTAAACGAAACTCCTTAGTGATAATTGCTAAAACTAAATTCCCAAATTTAATGAAAAAACAATTACAATATCAAAAGATAAATATACAGAGAGACAACACCCAAATATGTAATTTATAAATTTTTAGTTGTTTAAATTTATACAGAGACATATATTTTTTAATTCAATATTTTCTTTTATCTAATAGTGTATACAAGAAAAATCAATATTACATCAAATCATAGTCATTGTACTAATAAACTTTGTAAAAAAAATCTATAGTTTTTATTATTTTTTCAATATTTTATTATAGATGATATATTATGTAGTTTTTTAAAATTAAAAATAGATGACGTGTGTTCCGCAAATAATAAAAAACTCATTCAAAGACATTATATTTTCTACTTAACTAATATAAATTTACTCAATTATTATAATTTCATTAATATTATTAATAAAAACCACTTCTTATAAATTGCATGGAAATTTAAATATATATAAATTCAAAACACGAATTTTTATTTGATCTCAAAAAAAAAATATCATTAAAAAAATCACGAAAATGCAATTAGTGTTTTTCTTTTCTTTCTTAGAACATGTATGTATAAAAATATATTAAATTTTTTAATAATATTTAGAAATTTATCTCATTTATTAATTCAACCAAAATATTATTATTATAAATTTATACAATACCTATAAAAAAAACATAACAAACTTTTAAAGATATTAAAAAAAATACCAGGTGCGATAGCCTTGTATCTATAGAAACAATCCTAACATAAAAAATAATTAACTCATTTATAGTTAAATATATTTTTCTCTAGTTATATTCTCTACCAGATAATCTAAATTAAATAAATTCTCTTTGTTTTTACTTGAATCTCTGAAATGAAAACATCTAAAGAACCAATATTGTTTGTGGATGATATTAGAAATATCTTTGCCAATGTTTTTGTGACAACTTTCTCCTTTCTGGTCTCTTGAACAATCATGATTCCCTTAAATTGTTTTTTTGTTAGCATTTGTTTTCTACTTCACTCACATTTGTTACCTTGGTAAATAAAATGAACATTATTTTGTTGGTTTGCTAGGGCAGTGACAGGGAAAGATAGGTGTACCCTCCAAAGCATGTGGCTAGAGAATGAAGTTAGAGAGAATGCCAAAATGCCTTTAATGAGTTATGCCACTTTTTCCTGCATCCTGTCAAATCATCTGCTATAAAACCACTTCCTAGTAAACAACAAAACAATAACAATTTTATTGGAATGAAATCAATATACTCAATTTTATGTATTTTTTATTATATATAATGCACACTATGTGAAATTTTTAAATCATTTTAAACTCTAC
Organism: Phaseolus vulgaris; assembly: GCF_051622355.1. Lineage (NCBI taxonomy): Eukaryota > Viridiplantae > Streptophyta > Magnoliopsida > Fabales > Fabaceae > Phaseolus > Phaseolus vulgaris. Next base: position 3,467,922 of record NC_143504.1, read on the forward strand.
AGACACACTGAGACGAACAATTGATATTGACACTTGATACAACGTACACATACAAATAATCATGTAATTTTTAAAATATTTAAAATGTAGAACACGAATACACTGATTTATATATTATAAAATTATAAATATATAAATTGACAATAAAAATTTATGTATATATTTTACATTATTTTTTGAAATATAAAGATATTTTTCATGATTGGTTCACAAGAATTTGTTTTTTATTTTTAAAATTATAATAAAAATTTATAAAACAAGTTTGAATTTTTAGAAAATTAATGTATTTTTCCTTTTTAAAATTGTGTTAAAATTGTACTATAATTGTCAGAAATTCAACAAATACTTTTTAAATTAGACACTTTGTAAGGACCGAGAAAAATAGTCTTAGAGTAGAAATGGTACAATTAAAATGGCACCTGAATATTTTATTATTAAAGTGAAAAGGCTATATAAATAGAAATTTAGTTATTCATTTTAAAAAGAACTATCATCCCTCTAAAAACTCCTTTTTCCTTTCCTCTGCCTTCTCTCTAAAATCTCGACCTCCTCGCTCATCTGTTTGACGATCAGAGTCCACCATTGGACTCCTGGCAGCGAGATCTACAACATTGACCGATCAGAATCTTTCATAGAGTATGTTCATTTTTGTTCCCTTTTTCCTTTCCTCTCCCTTCTCTCTTAGATTTTGACCTCCTCTTTCGTCAGTTTGATGATCAGAGTCTGCCATTGGACTCCTGGCAGCGAACTCTACAAGATTGACCGATCAAAATCTTAGATAGAGTAAGTTCATTCTTGACTCTTTTTCCTTTGAGTTAGTTTTGATCTGGTTGGGCTGCCTTTTAATTTAAGTTTGCATGTGAGGTTTTTATCTTCAAAATTAGTCTCTGTTAGCTCAGGGTCCTAGTGATGTAGTTAGATTTGTGATCAGGACTCTGTGGTGCAGGTTAGGGTATCCTTAAGCTTTTGGTGGGTTTGGAGCTCTTAGTGAGCATCTGCTAAAGTCCAGGTAAGGGAAGCTAGTTTAAAATCTTCAATAGAACCCTAGGTTAGAAGATTTGAATGTGAGTGTGACGTGATCACCAATTCCAAATTTTGTTGCAAGATTTCTTGTTTTGAGTAGATTGTAGTTTGATTGAAATTGAAAGTGTTGTGATTGAGAATTGGTTGTTTGATTTAAATGGTTGTAGAATTAGAAATCATATATATGTATAGATGGAGATAATAACTCAATGATTCAATGAGAGTGATTGTATCATGTTGAACAGGAACTACCAATGTAATGTGCAGATTTATAATTTATGAATCGAATGAGATGTTGATTTATAATCTGATAGGTATATTAAGTTATGCAGAATTTTTCTGCATATTTCGCCCAAGCTAGCAAGTTCTAGCTCAAGCTAGAAAATTATGGGTGCTCTCTGGAGGATTTTAGCTCAAACTAGCGAATTCTAGCTCAAGCTAAAATTCTGGGTGCTCTTAGGAGGATTTTAGCCCAAGCTAGTGAATTTTAGCTCAAGCTAAAATTCTGGGTGCTCTCTAGTGGATTTTAGCTCAAGCTAGCGAATTCTAGCTCAAGCTAAAGTCTAAAAAAAATAAAATAATAATAAATAAATAAAAATAAAATATATTAAACTAATTTTTATTTGCTTTTAAAAGATTGATTTATTTATTTATATATAGTTTTTCTTATAAAGTATGTAAACTTTTATTTCATGTATAGTTAATTGAAAATCTCTTTAATTAGACATTTATATGATTAGTCAATGAATTGTTGTGTATTTTGAAAATTTTAAACATTGGTATGATTTGATTGTTTGATGGTGGATATTTTGAGGTTCAAAATATGAATTCTAATCAAGACATAGTATTTTCAGGAAAGAAAATACCGTGTTAAGATTGTTTAGGATGTGCATTGACTAGGGATTCGTCTAAAAGGAGATATCCTGACTCTCCTGAGATAATGAAATCATATAGATGAAGTTATTCAGGTGGTGAGAGTCGAAGGAGGTTCATATGAATGGGTAAGTTGTTTGAAAGATAATTAACTTGACCTGTTATATGAATTAACCCTGTCATACTAGGAGAGAGATGATATTGAGATTAATTATGCGCATAGCTGTGTGGATTTCACAGTGATGTAGTATGACAGGTGCAGATCTCTGAGTCTAAGTCAACGCACGAGTCTTCCGGAAGTAGTGTCAAGTGTCTATGTGTTATGAGTCAGTAGAAGTCTGACATGAGAAAGATGAATATTGAAATTGTTGATAGACACTTGATGGTTATGTGAAATGCATGAGAAATGATGAATTTATGTGGATGTTTAAACTCATATTTGTGTTATAAGTTTTAAAAATACCTAGCTTACCCTTTGTTTTGTTTTGTGGTTGTTTTTCTTTGATCTGTGATGATCGTGTATTTTACACGGGAGCAGATGATGTTACAGGTGATAAAGTTTCTCGGTGAGAAGATGGATAATGGAAAATTTTTATTGTTCTTTTGAAATTTTGTTTTAAAATTTATGTAAATGTTTCAAGTCCTATGAAGAGAGAGATAATTTGAAACATTATAATAATGAAATTTTAGATATATTTGTATTATGTTTATATATTTATTTTAATATTTCATACAAATTATGGTTATAGATATGAAAAAAATATAGGGATGTTACACACTTCACATATATGTGTCCTACGAATGCATACGAGTGTCGGTATTCAATACAAATATTCAACACTGACCTGCATTTTAAGAACAACTTAATCATGTACAAGTAAATACTGAATTTAACAACATAATCATGTCATTTTTTTTTTCCATTTCTGAACACGTATATGGAGAGGAGTTTTCAAATTAAAATTTGTACTGAGGAAACTGTGTTTACACAGTTATTTCTATTTTAATACAATTTTTAATAAGAAGTTCATGAATTTTGTTATTTTGTAGAATGTATATTGGTGTATTGAAACGTATTTTGTTCAGTAAGTAATGTTTATGTCTATAAATGTTTGTTCAAACACGTCAGCTAGACATTATTTTAATCGCGTCAAGTCTAATATATAAGTTTTATTTGATCTTCCAGTCATCCCTCACTAGTTATGTTAATGAGAGTATCTGTATCTTAGTTTGGCTAATATTTATCATATTTATGTTCAGTAGTGTGATTAAAGAGAATTTATTAAGTATTTTTTAACTGTTTTTGGTGTATACAGTTGTTAATTTTATTCTTATCAATATAATTTATTTTATTTTTTAGTTATTTTTAAACTTAATTAATCACTGTACCGGTATGGGCGAGGCCGACCTCTGGTCTCCCTGCTCGAGATTCACTTGGCTGACCGAGATCAGGGGAAATCTGGCCGAGACCCAAAAGACTCGGCCAAGACGACGAGGCCGACGGTCTACCTGGCCGAGACTTTAGAAGAGTTGACCGAGACGACCGAGACCAGGGAAACTTGGCCGATGGTCGACCCATATTACCGTTAATGCTTAAACCAATGTCAGTGAAGTTAATCCGTCATTAAGAATTAGGTAATACAACCCTAAGCGGATCCACTCCGATAATCGGGCTCAACAAGGTAGATTCATTAGAATAATATAAATAGCACGCATCCCAATGAGTAAGGTATGTCATTTTATTATGATCCACCTACCAGAGCATTGATCACCCACTTTACTGACTTGAGCGTCGGAGTGCCTTCGCAGGTACCCCATCGGGTGTTCACCTAAGACCGAGTGCCAGAGGAGAAGTAGGAGGACGAGAAGAACCCCAGTTCATCACCCAGCAACTTGACCGATCGGAAGAAGGAGAAGAAGACTTCAATAGTTCTCTAAGTCTCATCTCTCTAGTAGGAACAATTACCTATAATAAAATTTTAAAAATTATTTATTTTATGAATATTTTTTTTAACAAAAGTTAATAATTTATTTTAATAATTATGATAAAAATCAATTTTTAATTTTTTTAACGTAACAAAATTAGACACACTTGCCTAAGTACATGTTTCCACTAGTATTTATTGAGAAATACAATTTCCATTTAATTGAAATAATTTTAATCTTATTGTAATATTTATAATAAAAAATATTAATTGTAATGAATAAATATTAATTATATTAACAAAATTATTATTATTATTATCATTATTATTAATAACATTATCAACTAACAGTATTAATTATAATGATAATATTATAATAACTATTACTATAATTACTATAAAAAATAATAATTACTATTACTACTAATATTATTATAAGGATAAGAGTATTATTAATATGATTTTATATTATTTATTATAATATTATAATCATTATTATTATTATATAAAACTAAATTGTATTTCATTCATACAATAATAAACAACGAATGCTTTTACAGTCACCATAGCTATTCATTTTTAGTGCGTACGTTTTATTTGGCCTTCCACTGAAGTTATTAGGTTAATGAATGTATTATTTGTTGTTAGGTTAATATTAATTAAAGTGAACTAATTTAGGTCAATGTACATAATTATACTATGTTAAAAAAAACATTAAATATTTACAAATATTTAAAAAAACATATTTAATATATAAATAACAGCTGCCAATTTAAAATAATTTCAATTTGACTAATATTTTCATATTTTAACAAAGTATTTCCCCATAAATTGTTCTTAAATTAATTATTTTATCAGTCAAAGTAACGCAATTTTCGAAATAATGATAGAATTTCAGTGATTTAGAACAAAATATGCATTGTAATTAATGTGTAGAGAAACTTTAAACAGCAATTTTTTTACAATGGAAGAAATACTTTTTCTTAAAAAAGAACTCATTTAAAATCTATTATTTACAAAATCTTGCATTAAAGAAAGAGATATTTTTTTTATATCTCAATACACAAAAGTTATAAAAAATATTATACTTTAAACCATTTGATTAAAAAGTTTTTTTTATGAAACTATAAAATTTATTAAAGATATAGTATTAAAATAAAAATTGAACTAAGATTTTATATGAAAACTTAAAAAAGGAATAACATAAAAATATTGAAATAAATATGCATGTAAGAAATTCAAGAAAAAATAAACATGACGAGTGTGATTTATTGTTGAAATAAGAAAAAATGTAAAATAGTGTGAAGTGTGAAGAGAGAGAGAGAATAAAGTGTGAAACAGAACATGCATTGCATTGTCAGAGTGAGAATAAGAAAAAGGAAAAAAATTACTTTGAAATGCAGAAAGTAGTCAATATCTATTTATTTCACAATACATTATAATAATATAATAATATTGTAAATTAAAAAACAATTAAAATATTAATTTACTATATTATTAAGAATATGTTTTTTTTTTCACTATTTATAGTCTTAACCAAAAGAAAAATCTCATATGAATATATTTTCACCATCCCTTCGTGTTCTTTCTCAGAAACACGAAAGTGGAGCTTTCATTCTTTTCTCTTGAGGTTCACTCATGGCCCCAACACTCACAAAGTGGCACAACACACAATCTCCACCATTAGCCATTAAATATCAAATCTTGGTCCTATTAATACCCTTCTCATCCTTCTATTGTTGTTCAATATTTGTCCATTTTCTGAGACAGCCATGGACAGAACATTGCTCCTTAAACTTCTCACTCTTGTCGCTTTCCTAGGATGTTCATCAGCTTTAGATCATCTTGTTAATCTCTCCAAGTTGGAGATGTTTGTCGACGAGCTTCCAGATATGCCCAGAATCCATGGCTACCACGTCTTCAATGGTGTCCCAAAACCCAAATCTATCAAGATTGGGATGTTCAAGAAGAAATGGGTATGTCTGTGTTTCTTTCTCAGTTAACCATTAAACTATTGTTCTTTGTTCCCTGCTTTCGATGATTCCTAGACTGAGACCAGCTGAAATCCACTAGTAGTTTTTTAAGATTGAACTTTCAATTTTGAAACCACTCTTTTAGGCCAGTGCAATGACTAATTCTAGATAATTCTTTGTCTGTCGTTTCGTGTGGTTCACAAGCTTTGGTTTATCAGAATGAATAGTTTTCAGTTAAATTATTAATAGTTGAAATTCAAATCAATAATTTATTTCATTCAAGGTCAATTAATTCAGTTTTTTGTGCAATCTTTTACCCTTTTCTTTTTGTTAATTAATATATATTCTTTTCCCAGATATTGAATCTCCCTGAGTACATACACACATTGATACTCAAAATAAATATTGGCTGAAATCTGTTTGAAACAGTCTAAGTTTATCCTCTGACTCCAAATTGACAACCATGACTTGAAGTGTTCTTGTATGGTTTGTTTACTAAGTAAGTATCGGTTATTATTGTCTTTTGTTTCCAATCCAACAGAATCATCTCTACCTTGGATTCTTTTTCATACAATCCTTACTCAAATTTGTTTGTCGTGATATAATAGTTCTAGTAACTTTTTTTTAGGATAAATTTTGATATAATATAAAGAAGGAAACTTAATTCTAACATATTATTGTAAGATGATGTTTACATGCAGTCATATATAACAACACAGTGTATTCATAAAATTTACGTTTATTTCTTGTTTTCAAGTTTCCTTTTTCTCTTTGTGCCTTGCCCAAGTCAATGCTGCAAATACATGTGTACTCTGTTTTAGTCAGTAAAATTAGATAAATCGTCTCCATATGAAATGCTACTTTGTAAATGGTCCCCTTTTTTCTTCAAGTTATTTATGTTAAATAGTTCTTCTGAATCTTACCTTGCACGAGTTATTGACTTACTAAGTTTAGACAGAAAAAAAATATACAACAAACAACCGTGGTTGCATTCTCTAAAAACTGTTAATAATAGCTTTGGTAGTTGTGGATGAATAGAAAGTAAAAAGAAGGGTAAAATACCTGTCACTACTTTTTGGCTGATTTATACATATATATCACATTAGAAACTTAGAAAAAGTATGTTTGTTTTCCCGTGTAACCAAAAAAGTCACTTTTAATCGTGATGACACCTCTCAGGAACATCCCTTGGTTTATAATTAGATAAAATTAGTGGTGGTTCTAGTCAGTTAATTAATCCTCGAATTAAATAAATATAGTCACTAACCTTGTATTATACTTTACACTGATTAATATTCCTTGGAATTTGGGTGTCATCTCCTTAAAATATCATTCTGTGAGTGTCATTTTCTAATGGCATTTAATTATTCACATGAATGAATGGAAGTCGCTATAAATAACGCAAAGAATTGGGTTCCCAAAACTTTGAAAGTGGCATCCACTCTGGCCGTCACATTGAAAACTCAGTTTCCACTATGAGTAATGTCTTCTCGTTCACACCACTCTCTCACACTCTTATCAATTATTTTACTGTTACAGCACTAATTCATTTCAAAGTTGGTCAGAGTTTCCCAAATGTAGTCAATTAGATGAGTCACACCACAATTTTTTACACTTTGAATTCAATCTTCACGTCTCTTAATTTTATAATGTTAGATAAGAAGATGTTAAGAAAAATGGTAATAATCAATATTCACATTTTTTTTTTCCTTTTGCAGAAATTCCACAGGGATCTGCCTCCAACCACAGTCTACGCGTTTGGAACAACCAAGCACAAAGCAACTGTTCCTGGTCCAACGATCGAGGCCCTTCACGGCGTTGACCTGCACGTGAGGTGGCAAAATCACCTCCCTCCACACCACATACTTCCGTGGGACCCAACAATCCCCACCGCGATTACCAACACCACACCTGGCATTCCCACGGTGGTCCACCTTCACGGTGGGATCCACGGGCCAGAGAGCGACGGAAACGCGAACTCGTGGTTCATTTCTAAGTTCAAGGAAACGGGACCCACGTGGAGCCGGAAAACCTATCACTATCCAAATAATCAGCAACCGGGGAATCTATGGTACCACGATCATGCCATGGGTTTGACCCGAGTCAACCTTCTGGCTGGCTTACTTGGCAGTTACATCATTCGCGAACCCGCCGTCGAGGACCCGTTAGGGTTACCCTCCGGCGACGAATTCGATCGACCGTTGGTCGTCTTCGATCGGAGCTTCCGCACCGACGGTTCCCTCTTCATGAACTCCACCGGTAACAACCCCGATATACACCCTCAGTGGGTGCCGGAGTATTTCGGCGACGCCATCATCGTCAACGGCAAAGCGTGGCCGCGCCTCACGGTACGACGTCGTAAGTACCGATTCCGCATAATCAACGCCAGCAACGCCAGGTTCTTCAAATTCTTCTTCTCCAACGGCTTGAGATTCACCCACGTGGCGTCCGATTCCGCTTACATCGAAAAGCCCGTAACAACCAACGAGATCCTGGTGGGGCCATCTGAGATCACAGACGTTATTGTTGACTTCTCCCAATCAAAGACCAACGTCGCTATCCTAGCTAACGGTGCAAAATTCCCTTACCCTTCCGGTGACCCCGTTAACGAGGATAACGGCAAGGTCATGAAGTTTATCATTCTACCCGATCGAGAAGTTGACACGTCACGGATTCCTCGGCGGTTGGTGGAGTACCCCGCCGCGGATTTATCCAGTGTGACGCACACACGGTATGTTGCTATGTACGAGTACACGACCGAAGACGACGAGCCAACGCACCTGTATCTGAACGCAAAACCGTACGATGCACCGGTCACGGAAACCCCGAGGGTGGGGTCCACAGAGGTATGGTATGTGATTAACCTGACGGAGGATAATCATCCGCTTCACATTCATCTGGGTTTGTTCCGGGTGTTGGATCAGACGGCGCTGGTGAAGGCTGATGAGTTTACCGAATGCATGACGAAGAAGAACGACGCGGTGCAGTGCCACCTGCAGAAGCACGTTCGCGGGAAGAAAGTGGCGGTGGAAGATCACGAGAAAGGGTGGAAGAACGTGTTCAAGATGATTCCTGGGCATGTAACGAAGATCGCGGTGAGGTTTTCTCACATACACAACAATGAATCCTATGCCTTTGACGCAACCGCGGAACCTGGGTACATCTACCATTGCCACGTAAGCACTTTTTCTTCTTTGAGTTCTGAAGCAAAATCCATTTTTGTTAATTCTGGCATAGCAACACTAATTCTGCATATACTCCTTCACGCAGGTTTTGGATCATGAAGACAATGCTATGATGAGACCCTTGAAACTCGTCAAATAATAATATTTTAAATTAAAAAAAAAAAGAATAAAAATAATAATTTATTGGAGTGTGAATTGGATGTATTTTACAGATATACGTATATTTTGTGTCACATCTTGGTGACAGACAAAGAGCAACGGGTGAAAGTTTAAACTCAGTTTTTAAAAATATATTACGCAGAGTTTGTATGGGAGTTCAGTTAGTAATAATGGGGTGAAGGAAAACATCCCACAAAGAAAGGTCTACTAAGGGTTGTGGCTCCACTGGCCCACAATGCAGCTTGGTCCATCTCTGTTGGGCTTCTATGTTTTCGATTTCAGATAGCAATATTATTGTTTGGCTTCTTCTTCCTGCACCCCTACAATTTTCTTCCTGCACCCCATAATTTTCTAAATCCCGAAACTGGCCTTAATCTTTTATTTGAGTGGTTACCGGAAACAGGGATCTGGGAGTGTGCTACGGATTCATCAATCCGGAACTGAATATTGTTTTGTCTAGATGAGGGGGTGTTTCAGAAGTAATTTTTGCATAAATTATTGATTTTCGAATTGCTGAATCAGAAGTCTAATTCTGTTATAGATTCGTGGATCTGTAATGTTTTTTTTTTAATTACGGATTTCTGAATCTGTAATGCATATTTCTGTTACAGATTGGTGGATTTGTAATGCTTTTTTTGAATGATGGATTTTTGAATGTGAAATACATATTTTGAATTATTGAATGGTGGATCCAAAATTTTACCGGAAGTGTCAATCTGAAATTTTTCCGAATTCCATAATCCATAATGCAAAAAAAATAAATACAATTCAAGTGTATTTTAGGGTTTTTAAAAAATAATAGGGATAATTTAGTCTTTGCATAACATTGTCGGGATGCAGGAAGAAAAAATTGTAGGGGTGGAGGAAGAATAATACAAACTTCCAATCTAAGAATATTTATATATTCAGAAATATATTGATAAAAAAATTATATTAAAGGTTAGAAAACAATTTCCTTTATTTTTTGGTGAATCTCTTTTAACACAGACATAATTAAAAATAACATATTTAGAAATATTTTTTTTATAACTTTGTGACAAATATAAGAATAACTATTCTCACTTTTATATTTTTGGAATACTAATAGTTTCATTGAAACAAATTCCTTCCAAGATTTTATTTTAATCTATCGTAATTTCTTCTGGTTCACTAAATCAGAAACTAATTCCGCTTTTTCACGTAACTACAATTAAGGAGAACGTTATATTATATTTAAGTAATCCAATAATAAAAAGTAAACAACTTATACTTTTATAAAACAATACACTTAATTATGTTTCAAATTAATATACTAATTCAATATTTAATTGAAAATAGAAAAATAAGATTTTTTTGCTAAACAATTGAATTTTATAAAAAAAGCATTTCGTGCTCAAATAACAAAAAAATATACTTAATCTTGAACAAGATACATTAAAAAATGTTTAAGAGTTTGGAAAAATTCTACAAAGTCTTAAATTGTAATATTATTCTGACTATGTTCACACAAAATACTATTTTATTATAATTTTGTAATAATATATTATTTACTGAATTTTAATTATAATTCTTGCAAATATCTCTTTCGGTTTAATAACTTTTATTTATGATTTTATAGTTTTAACAACAAATAAAAATCATGATAATAAAATCGTGTATTAAGAAGTATTCAACTAACAAACTACTTAGAAGTTTTATAAACAGTTTATTTGAGTTTGTGAAACTTATTTGTAATTTCTATAAGCTTTTAACTACAATTAATAAAAGTTTAGAAAGATTGCACTTTTTTTAATATTATATTAAATGACACTCACATTCTTATAATTCTAAAATAAATACTAGTATTTGTTATGTTTTTAATAAAATATCACTTATGCTTCCTACATTATTTCAATAAACATTTGTGTTTTTAACAAATTAGATTTATCCTGGATATTTATTTTAATTTTTATGTAAATAGTTAATAATATTTTAAAATAAATTAGTAGAAGCTCAGTTACTAAAAAAAAATAAAAATCAATTTATTAAAAATATAAAAGTAATAAATAAAAAATGTCTCTGAAATCATATAATATACGATGGTATGCAGAACATAACCCTGGACTCTCAGCAACCGTTTGATAAAAGAAGTGTTTGACATCACAGTGATCATCATTCATTCGTGCATGACATTCGGCATCGCCTTCCAAAATTCAACTACCCGTTCCGTTCTCTTTCTTCCTTCTCGAAACCCTAATAAACTCCTTCACTGCTCTGCACTTCCCTCTGATTCCACTTCTGGTAACACAAGCTCTTCTTCTCAGATCTGAAACTACTTCTTTTACCCCTTTCTTTCTTTCTCTCGAATCATTTTTACGTTTTTAAGCATCTTACACGACTCCTTTTCCGAATTCCAATCCACGCTAAATTTTTCAGCTTTTTACGTTTTATTCCATCTTCTCATGCTTTACTTTAGTTGGAAATTGAAAATCACAAGGTTCAATTCACGGAAATCGTTCTCCTGAAATGGTTTTAGCTAGATTTTAGTTAGGGACCTGACTGAATCTTCCAGAAGTGTTTCCACGGGTTTCCGGATAGTTTTTTTGGGTTTTCCCTTTTGCAAGTGAAGTTCCCGAAAACTGTTATGCCAAATGTATGTCGATTTGATTTTGGCCAATACTGCTTATGTATGCATTGTCTTTCTTTCACCCAGTAGCATATTGTTATGATCGATCATATTATTGAGTATACAAGAATGATTAGATGAATAGGCAACTATTAAGAAGAAACATTATTTGAATTTTTTGTCCTGTGCAGCTTCAACCAGAAAGATACTGTTGGGCTTGGTCCACCTAATGATAAGACTTCCAATTTCAACTTAAGTTGCTGTTGCTATTTTTGTAATAAAATGGATTCAGTGCCTGCTGATGTGTCTGATTCACATCTTATCAAAGATCCACCCACTTCTTCTCCTGCTAAAGAGAGTGATGCTGGTTTAGTTTCTGAGCAAGATAATTCAGCACGTGAGACACCTTCTGTGCTGTCCCCACCTGGCATATCGTCTTGGGCCAAAAGCTTGAAAATTTCTCAGTCATTTTCTGGCTCCCAAGATGACTCATCAAGTGGAAATGTTGGGAAATCAACTTTTGCTCGCTTCACTAGTAATCTGGGATTGAGGATGTCTCCAAAGTCTCCTGTAGCAGATGAAAGTTCCAATGAAACTGCTGTACAATCTAATTTGTTTGGAAGCATTACGAAAGGGCTGGTTGACACTTCTAAGAATGCTGTGAAAGCTGTGCAGGTTAAGGCACGCCATGTTGTTTCCCAGAATAAACGCAGATACCAGGTGATGCTCTTGTTCAAACTACTAATATACTTTGTATTTATTATTATAAAGATGATTTTCACAAAGTCTTTCTCATTTTTAAAAAATATTGTTTCTTTCTTCTATTGGGAACATTGCTTTAATCCCTTAATAATTGGCTGAAGCTTATAACTTTTGCAATGTAACTGTTATTATGTAATAAACTGTTATGTAATACAGAAGCAAAAAGATCTAACCAATGTTTTTATATTTTGCTTTAAATTAGATCTCATAGCTGGTGTTGAGTTTATAAGGCCTGAAGTTTGCAGACATTTCCTTACTCCCAGTTAAAAATATGTTATATAGTTTAGGGTTCTGTATGGAGAACATTCTAGTCCCTTTCTTTGGTTGACAAAACTGTTAGTAGAATTTTATTATATAACTATTGTTCTGACTGGTGAGTGTATTAAGTTCGAACTTTTGTATTTCTTTGTTTCGTTCTGAATTGTATTTTCGCTTCTCAAAGAACCAGGTTGATGCATACCCATGTCCACTTTTATACTCTTTACCTTTAATTTTCAGGAAGGAGGTTTTGATTTAGATATGACATATATCACTGAAAACATCATTGCAATGGGATTCCCTGCTGGTGACATGAGCTCTGGGTTTTTCGGCTATGTTGAAGTGAGTTAAAATTCTGTGTTTTTTTATCGCTATCCTTATCTTTAACACCACCATTTTGACTATCTAAAAATGTAATGCAGGGATTTTACAGAAATCATATGGAAGAAGTGATCAAGTTTTTTGAAACTCAGCATAAGGTAGTAAACACACTCTGATGCATGAAGTTACTGGATGTTATATTTATGCCCTTGCTGTAGTTTATGTATGATACAAATCAATGCTGTATTGTATGGAATGTTGTTTTTGTTTCATTTAAAAAAGTATGTACCATAAATTATTTGTATTTTATACTGAGTGCTTGTTTAATTTGGTCTATTGGAAGTGAATGCTGCCTATGAATATACGATCACCCCGCCCCTTCTTGCTAGGCATGGATTTGGTTTCTCTAAAGTAGGGAGTTTGGGCTCAGCAGTTAAGATTTTAATTAATCTATAGTTTGTTAAGATGTACGTACATTTTATTACACTGTGTACTGTATACCAATGGTTATAGCTGCATTATATACCAATGGTTACAGTGCACTCTTTCACTTTAGAGGAGTTAAATCTTGCCAGGCTTATATTATTAGTAATAGTAATCACTTTAGAGGAGTTAAGTCTGGCTAGGCTTATTTTGTTAGTAAATGGAATATAACCCGGAGGACAGATGGTGAACCACGTGTGTCATGGTCAAAGGTTGAAAGTGATATACTAGAAGGCACAAAAAAGTGGCTGTGGTGGTAGGGTGAAATGGGAGTTTGTCTGAGTTGCATACAGAAGGTGTAGTGGATTGAGAATGATTATTTTTGGCAGGTTAGTTCAAGGAAAGAGCTGCAGATGATTATACTTCTGTTCAGTAAGCTGTATGCCGAGTGCAGAGATGTCTGCAGGAGTGCTTCCATGGGAAAATATTAGTGGCTTCTTTTACATTTATGTTCTTTTTCTACTTCTTCTATCGACCCCTTCTGATGCCTATATTAATGCTTGGTTTGGTGAGGGAGAAAATAATGTTGGGAAAGAAAATCATACCAAAATGAAGAAAAGGAAGTCTCCGCTTATTTAGTTGGATAGCAGGTGAGTAGAAAGAATGAAGTATTTTTGTTTAAAGGACAAAAATACCCTGAAATTGAAAGAGACATGTTCAGATAGGAGAAGTTGAGGGATTGGATTGGAACTCTATTAAGCTTAAATTGATTTCTGTCTTCTTCTCATACTGGAGTGAAAAGTTTGAAGGTGGGTCCCACATCTTTTTCTCTTATGTTATTTTGCCGCCAAACATGGAGAAAAAAAAAAATCATGGAATGCCTGTTTTTGTTTCCTTTTATTTCTCCTCTATTTTTGCTATTAATTTCTATAGAATATCCTCTGATAGCTTCGGATATATATAGGGAACCTGTTTGCTCTTGGATATTATTCAAGTTTCCTGGGTCCTATTTTGCTAGACGTATGCTATTATGCTCAGATTTGTACAACGAAAGGAGATATTAAACTGCTAAACTTATCTTCTGCATTTTTTGGCTATTTTAATTTCCTTACTTTAGTTATTGTTGTTGATAATACCATAAGATTGTATTGTTGAGATTGTGATAAGATTATTAAGGTTTATGAGATATAGGCTGAAATTGTGTTAGAACTTTCGATCAACTTCATTGTTATTATTTTGTTTTATTAAGTGTACATAGAAGGCCACTAGAAGTGTCTTTGGGGTGAATGGATTGCATGGTTTTTAGATAGGGATCAAAAGGGAAAGGTATCTCAATCTCATGAATAATATCTAAAAAGATTTGGCCTTTAATCAAGGCAAATGGTATTGTATGATCCATGTAACCAACCTTGCCTAGTGTGATAAGGCGTTTATGGCTATTGTTGTTGAATTAGTTGTACATAATTAGGGTAATTAGGCTGAATATCTTGTAATATTCTTTCCCTATTTATGGAAGGAAACTACTTGTCAGTTTTTTTACATATTTTATATGTCTAGGAAGTTTTCAATTAATTTTTTTTTGTTACTTGTGTCTGTTTCAACTTGCATGTCAAGTTGGTATTATAGTCCATGTCAAGTTGCATATTCTACCATGCAGCCAATGGCTCAGGTTTGTTGGTCGATCCTAATTCTGAAAATCCCTCCATTTGTTTCACCTAGTTTGATTTCTGGGCATCTTGTTTGTGGTGGCTTTCTACACTTTGTTTGCTACCCCAATATGTTTTTTTGTCCCTTGGTTGGCGGCTGTATCTGGGTTGTTTTTTGCCCTAAAACTTCCCATGTATTGCTTACTGTTGTTGTTGAGTTCTTCTTGAGACTTTTGTGCAGATATTGTCTGAAATTCCTTTGTCTACCACGTTTCCTCAACAGGTTCAACTGGCAGGAATCCAGTGGTCCTGGATCCTGAAATAGCTGTTTTGTGACTTCATTAAGTCTATTTCACTACAACATTTGTTGGTTGTAATGATCATCAGTCTGACATCCTCAGTAAATCTCTATGTGGACCAAGGATATATCATACATACGTAGCAAGCTGAATAAATGACACAACTTGTATGCACTGGCTTCAGGTTGAATGTCAGTATTACATTAAGATTGTATTGTTTAGATTTTGTGGTATAGGTTGAAATTGAGTTAGAATATTTTATTGGTTTCATTGTAGTTGTTTCCTTTTACTAGCTGAATATAATCCAGATAATTTGGCTGAATGAATGTCTTGTAGGTCTTGTAATATTCTCTCTAATTATGGGAAACCTCTCCTACAAAATTTCTCTCTGTCTGTCCCTCTCTCTCTCTATATATACGATAGGGCTGGGACTGGGAGACTCTCCTGAGCAATTTTCTGTCTAATGTTTATTCCTTATCTCTGTTTCAAGTATCATAAAATTGTCTTTATTATTACATATGATATGAGCACATGCTTAATATATTCTGTTATTCTGTTTGTTGCATATTTTATGGTTCAACAAGTTTCAATTGTATGGTGTCTCTTTTATCAAAGTTCCTCAAAGTTTAAAACTTAACTAGCCTTTTTCCTTGCTTATCATTTTCTTGTTTAGTTTTACATTTGACATTTTTCTTTCTCTGTATGTAGGATAAATACAAGGTTTATAATCTTTGTTCTGAGCGGTTGTATGATGCATCACTGTTTGAGGGAAAGGTGATTTCTAAATTTTCATTAAAGTCTTTATCGGGACAATTGTGATAGACTTGCTTAAGGGTTGTAAATTTCATTTATACACCATAAACTTTTGGTCATAACATGGACCTTCAATTTTGGATAGTAGTATTGAGGTTATCTTTTCTTCAATTAACAATCATTCACATCCCATCTGCTCCTACTTCTTGATCATGATTCTAGACAACCTAGATTACTCCAAGTTTGCTTTTTTGCCACATTATATTTTTCAGGGAATTTATTTGAACAGCTTCTTGTACTCTTGCATCTGAAATATGAAATTTCTTCTTTTAGGTGGCCAGCTTCCCTTTTGATGACCACAATTGCCCACCAATTCAACTGATTATATCATTCTGTCAAAGTGCTTACTCATGGTTGAAACAAGACATTGAGAATGTTGTGGTTGTCCACTGTAAGGCTGGAATGGCCAGGACAGGGTTGATGATTTCTAGTCTTCTATTATTCTTAAAGGTAAAGAGTTTCTCGGCATTTTCTTTAAAATATGATGACTGTGCTTGATATTTGCACTTTCTGTCTTGTGCTTGACTCTTAGATATGATGACTAAAATGTACTGCAGTTCTTCCCAACCGCTGAGGAATCGATGGATTACTATAATCAGAAAAGATGTGTTGATGGAAAGGGACTTGTTCTGCCTAGTCAGATTGTAAGTCTGCTATGCAATGGGTTAATTAGGTCGAAATTTGGAGATTCAGGAGTTGTTACTGGAGTTTTAATATTTTCTGGAAATGATGTTTTCTGTGAGTTCTGGAGTAATTTCTTATGTTTTACTGTTTTCTTCTGTAGAGGTATGTCAAATATTTTGAACGAGTCTTAACTTACTTCAATGGCGAAAACCCTCCTGCCCGCAGGTATTTACTGGCCAAGATGTGACTGTAGTATGTACTTGTCTTAGTATCCATACTGACATCATATTCCGTACAGGTGCATGCTTAGGGGATTCCGGCTTCACAGATGCCCTTACTGGATTAGGCCCTCTGTAACTATCTCAGATCATAGTGGTATGCTTGACAGTCTTGTACTAAAATTTCCCTACAAATATACATGTTGTCCTTGATCATTCTGTTAGTAGATTTATGAAGCATCTTTTGTACTGGTCATTAAATTTGTCCTTGTTTCTTTGTGGTGTGTTTTATATATTGTTTAGCTCTATGTCATGCACTCAGATCTTTTAGTATGAACTGAGAAGGCATATTCTCGTTAGGATTTTCTTCCGAGGACAATAGCTATGTTTTATCTCAGATGTGTATGGGGAAGAGTCGTGACTGATATAAAATGGGGAGAAAGTCTACCTGTTAATGCATGTTATTTCTAGCTACAATACAAAGGAATTGTTTGCTTTACTAGTTTTGGGTAGTGATAACTAGATATATATTTGCATGACATTATGACCTGCTTTGTTTTTGTCAAGAATTTGACGGACATCTGATCCCTCCGAAGGTGTGGAATGTAAGATCTCAGTGTCTGATAGACTACCCTGTTTGATATCGACTCTAACCCATTTCTAATGTGTAGGTGTGTTGTTCTCAACCAAAAAGCATCCGAGAACCAAGGAGCTTTTGGTGCGTTTCATTAGTAATATGACATCAGTTTATAAATATTTGATTGAATTGTTGTTCCAAAGTTATGTTTTTCGTCGCCCTCCCCTCCCCCAAGTATGATGGATTTCTGGGTGACTTGAGATTTCACAATTTGCAGCCAGAAGATTTTTGGTTTAGTGCACCAAAGAAGGGAGTGATGGTGTTTGCTTTGCCAGGAGAGCCTGGTCTTACAGAGTTGGCTGGGGACTTCAAAATTCAATTTCATGATCGCCAAGGAGATTTTTACTGGTATTAATTATTTTTCATTATTATTGATCAATTCTCTTCGGCGCTGGTCTTAACGTTGGGTTGAAATTTCTTGCTCTTTTCACTCTTAGTTGGTTGAACACAACTATGACAGAAAATAGAAAAGTATTGAACACCGGTGATCTTGATGGCTTTGACAAGGTAAGTTTTGTGGTTATTGGTAAAAAAATATCTGGCTTCTGTTGAGTTCAGCATTTCCATGTCTGTCATTCACAATTGGATCTTCTTATCAACTGTATTTTTAATTGATATGAACTTCTGGCAGAGAAAATTACCTTCTCCGGGATTTGTGGTTGAGATTGTGCTCGCGGACTATAATGGCAATGTTGTAAGTTCGCAACCTGAAACTACTACAACAAAATCAGATGAGAGTTCAAGTAACAGTCCTGCTGGTCCTGCTGGTCCTGCGCCAGTGGAAAGGAGCACACCTGCAGAGAATGCGGCCAAAGAATCAGAGTCTCATAATAATGATAAAGATGATGTGTTTTCAGATGGCGAGGCAGAGCAATCTGCTTCTTCAAAAACCAAGCAAACAAAAGTACCTTCTGAAGCAGTTGAAACAGTTAAAAATGATACCAGAGGGTCCGACTCCAACAGAATTTCAAATCAAATTGCAAATTTATCGCATGCAACAGAACAAGTTTCCTTGGGAAACAAGAACTCCTCCACGTCAATTCATCACGCTAGTGAGCCAAGAAGTAATGTTGACGGAAAAACAGTGTCCAGTATCGAGGTGCCCAGCGCAGAAAGTGAGTTTAAGGCCATGGCTGCAGATGCTTCTGTTTTTACCTTTGGAGATGACGAAGACTACGAAAGTGATTGAACTACATCAATTTGTTATCTTCATATTTGGATTTTTGTACATAAAATTGCTTGCAGCTTCCACAACAATATTTTGGTCATCCATTTGTTTTTTCGTTTGTTGTAATGATAAATCTGGATGTTTCATTGACTTAATGCACAAGTTACAAATAAGAATAGGCAGAGTTATGTGCACGATTTGTCCCCCTCCCCCAACTGATACACCCTGCAAGGCCTTCTAAAAACATATATCTCACTCTTTCGTTTTTCTTATCGCTCTAGCTTTTTCATTATCACAATATTATTATATCTATCAGATTCTCCCTTCATTTTCTTTCTTCTGTGAACATAAAGATGACATTATTATATCTTGTCCAAGCTTCATAATTGCAAAATTAATAATAGATTCAATAAACTGGAACAATGTGAATAAAGTCTCCAGCATCCATTCATTATATTGAAAATGTAAATGTGAGCTACCTAAAAGTACACTTTATATCAAGAAACACTTATGTTGATATTTTATTTGAATGTTTACGTTAAACAAAATTCTTAAAACTTAATGTTATTTGTAAAGTAATTGAACCTTAGTAAGGATTGGTAAGAGAGTGATTATTTTATAATATTAAAAGATAGAGTATTCAATAATATTATAACATACAATATATGGATTATAGATTCCATGTTCTAGAATAGATAAGATGTATTCTAGACTGTAAATTCTGAAATACACAGTATATATTTTGGAATATATCTTAATTTTTTTAACAATTAATATTTTACATATAAAATAATTAAAACTTACAAAACTTTTTGCTAACCAGTGTTGCGAATTGTACTTATCAAAGAATTTAAGAAGAATCCTTTACTAAAACCATACGAGGATGCATTACAAAACTCACATGGAATATATCGGTACATTTTCTATAAATAAACTTTATTCTTTTAATTCTTTAACTAATACCTTTAAAACACATGTTAACATTTTTATAATACGTAGATTCAAATTGTAAACATACACAAATATTCATTAACTATAACAAATTCGAGGCCCACAAGCTACTATATATTGTGATGGTAAAACATTAAAAACAAAACTTAATTATACAAAATAAAATCAATGAAAAATTAATTTAATATCAACAGTGTGGGTGAGAAAAATACTCGGATAAATTCAGCACTTCTGCAGGTTTACTTTTATATATTTGAATATTATAAAGATCGAGGCTCTCTCTATCTTTTAATGTTTATTTTTTTAAATCAAATAAGTAATAATAATTTGTATTACGTGTGTTATTTTTTGTTCTGACAAATATGGTTTATTTTTTAAAGTTAAGAAGAATACTTTTTTTATAGTGTGTTATATCTTAAGTAGTAGAATGAAAAAATGTGATAAAAAGTTTATTACACACACACACATATATATATATATATATAAATTTTTCACAATAAAATGTTTGTGTATACATAATCCAAAATTAAAAAATAAATATAATAAATAAATTCAAAAATAAATTGTAGCTTGTAAAAAATATCTAAATTGTGTAAAATTAATAAACATTAATATGAGACTTACTTAGTTGCGGCAGCATGATACAGGAGAGAAGGCGTTTTAGACTTTTTATTCTTATATACATGCAGTTAGTAATTATTAAGGTCCAGAAAGTAAAATTCGGACAGTTGGGAATGGACTTGTCACATAGGCCCGTGTTGCTTCTGTTGAATGAGCCCAGCCCACGAAACTCGGCCCAAAATATGGAGGAGTGAATTGCATTGAATAGATGGGTGTTTTTTCCCACACCCTTACATTTTACTTCCTGCACCCCTACATTATTGTGAAAGATGAGAGGTAACTTTGCACAATATAAAAATGGAGTTACATGGTTTCTTAATGAGCCAATTAAATTCACAATTATTAAATAAAATTTTGCAAGTTAACCAAGATAGTAGTTATTTCATGGTCCTTTAGTCTAAACTTAGCTTAATGAGGTGTGGAGTTAGATAGGTTTAGTAGAGTTACTTATACAAGCTTATAAATGCCAAACTCCCACATACACCTAATTTACCAAAAGCCCTATTTCTCATTTATTTTTTGCCTTTAGTTTTAGTCATTTACAAATTTATTCACAATATTTGATTTACATTATTCATTCAAACACTTTTATGTGTGTTGTCAAATTCTAGGCCAAGCATTATTTTCTGTGTTTTTTTCTAGAATCCACAGTTTAGTAACATAAATATTTCCTCACCACAATCTATGGCATGTGCACGATCTTTTATGTCGGTCAGCCAACTTAGTTATGGAGATAACTAAATCAATAGGTTAAAAATGAGACAATTTTCTAATTACATTATTTGATAACTATTTACTAGTGAAAATATAAGCCTCACAACACCTACTTACCATAACATAATAAGAATAAAGTTAGTAACGGTAAAGTTGTATAACAGAATATATACACCAAAATGAAATATAAGAATTAGTTACATTAGGAGGTAGAAAAATAAATAAAAAAAATCTATAAAAGTAGTTACCAAAATGATAAAGATAATTTTATATACATTGATAGGAGTTATGAAAATAAACATTCTCTTTGTCTCTCTTTGTCTAGCCTTTGAGAATTGGAAGGTTTTGCAAAGTGGAATAAGGAGAGAGATATGGTGGAAGATGAGGCCAACTCAACTACAAAGGAGTCTAGGTTTAGGTCTACTAAGAAAACTAACTTAGAAATAATTCATCAACAAGGAATGATCAAAATTGAACATTATAAGTAAAAAATACAAAAGACATAAGGAGCGAAAAATTTAAATTTGAAATCCCTTCAAACTAGACGTTGAAGAGAACATGTTTCTCACATGAGTAGTCATGTGTCCAACATGAACAAGTAAGGAAAACATGCATTCTTCAATCCTAGTTGACCTACCTCGTTCAAGTAAGATTGACCTAAGATTTTTCTTGGACATTTGGAAGTCCAATTGAAATCCTAATTAGGTTAAAAGACCTAATCTACTACTAACCCAAATACAAGCTCAAAATCTTACTCTACTTGACCAACTACAAGATCCAATTATTCAACACTATTTGTCCAAATACATAGTCCATAAAATCTTATTTCATTCTATATACAAAGAGACTAACTCAATGTAAGAATAACTTGAGCCTTTTAAGATAAGTTGAATTCCACTCTTTTTATATTATCTTGATCATGACTCTAATTATTTTCATCATTATTAATATAGATTAAGATGATAAAATAGTTTGAATTCAATTAAGTATTTTATTTTTTTAATACCATGATCATCCTCTAATTTTTTTAATAGTGGACAACTAGCACAATCTTTTATATTTTTTATAAATTTAAAATAATATAATTTCAAATTAAAAATTCTAATTACATGTCTGCTATTGTCCTTAGTTTATTTTCTAAATTAAATTTTTTTCAACACTAATAATAAAAAAATTTAAACTAATATTCAATGAACTTTATAAAATAAAAAACTAAAATTAGTTTTCTCTGGGAAGTGTTGGTCCAGGGGTGTGTTTATGATTGTAGGAAATTGGGTGTGAATTTAAAGCACATAAAGTTGGAAATATGATTAATTATAAGTGGATTAATGTTGCATGAAGAAATTGAATGAGAGGGCAAAAGTTTGTGAAAATGTGGGAAAATTAAATTTGAGAGTATAAGAAGTTGCTGTCATGGGTCCAACTTGGTCTGTGTGCCGTTAGATTTATGCAATTCTGCCCGCCAACTCAACAAGAACACCGAAAGCACACACTATTTCACATATTCAATAATCAATACTAAACATTTTTCAATTTTCATTTTCATTTTCATTGCTACCTTCACACCATTTTCTAATAAATGTGTGTATAAAAGACAAGAGTGAAACCCACTCAGTTGAACAAGAATCAATCTCTCCCTTTCAACTTTCTCCACAGCCTGCCACTTTTCTTCTTTCTCTGCTTTCATCACTTCTTCACTCACTGAGAAAAGAGAGAGTGAGAAATCCAAAAAGGGACTGATGGGTGTGAGAATGAGTGTTTTCTTTTTATAATGAACAAAGGACTACACACCCTCTTCTTAACTGAAGAAGATGGCAATTCAGCAACACAATCACCAACTACAGCATAATGAGAATGTCTCATCTGTTCTTGATGCCCTTTACTGTGATGAAGCAAAGTGGGAAGAAGAGGATGAGGACAGTGATGTCACAACAAACAATGATGCATGTGGGGTGCACGTGCACCACTCTGCCGGAGCTTCTCTCTTCCCTCTGCTCTTGTTGGAGCAAGACTTGTTCTGGGAAGACGAGGAACTAAGCTCTCTCTTTTCCAAAGAGAAGCTTCAACATGAACAAGTTTATGGCTGTAACAATCTCAACAGTGATAGTAATGATAATAACAATCATGTGCATTTGAACCCTTGTTTCTCTCAGCCTCGTCGTGAGGCAGTGGAATGGATGCTTAAAGTCAATGCTCACTATGGATTCTCTGCTCTCACTGCAACACTGGCCGTTACTTACCTGGATAGGTTCCTTCTAAGCTTCCATTTTCAAAGGGAGAAGCCTTGGATGATCCAGCTTGTGGCTGTCACTTGCATCTCTTTGGCTGCTAAAGTTGAAGAAACTCAAGTGCCCCTTCTCTTGGACCTTCAAGTAGGTTCATCATCACAAAGCTTTGTTCATTTGAGTGCGTTTTTTTTATTGTTCATCTTAGGTAGATGTCTCATCACACGTGTTTGTTTATATGTTTTCAGGTGCAAGACACTAAGTATGTGTTTGAGGCAAAGACTATTCAGAGAATGGAGCTGCTGGTGCTGTCCACCCTCAAATGGAAGATGCATCCCGTGACCCCACTCTCGTTTCTAGATCACATTATAAGAAGGCTTGGATTGAAAACTCATCTTCACTGGGAGTTTCTCAGGCACTGTGAGCATCTTCTTCTGTCTGTGCTTTTAGGTAAGCATTAAGAATAATGACTATAGCCTCACTATTTCAGATACCATTATTGAGTTGACTCAAGACTTTTAATGCTTTCCATCAGTACAAAGAATGAATGAAGATGCTATTGTGTTGATTTTCTTATCATTTGGCATGTCTGTGTCTTCTTATGTCTAGATTCGAGATTTGTTGGGTGCCTTCCCTCTGTTTTGGCCACTGCAACAATGCTGCATGTTATAGACCAGATTGAACACAGTGGTGGGATGGAATACAAAAATCAGCTTCTGAGTGTTCTCAAAATTAGCAAGGTCAGTGCCTAGATCAGGATGTCCAAGTGTTTGTTTCAAGTGATGATATTTGTTTATCAACATTGCTCCAACTCCATTATTATTAGGATTAAGAACATGAGTTGCATGAACATGTTAGATTAAGACTAAAAAATGTGTTTAATGCACGTGATAAGCACATTGTTTGATCCCAGTTACTGTGCATTTGACTAACAGGAGAAAGTAGATGAGTGTTATAATGCTATTCTCCAACGCTCAAACGCCAATAATTATGGTCTTAACAACAACATTTACAAACGCAAGTATGAGGAAATTCCAGATAGCCCAAGTGGCGTAATTGATGCTGCATTTGGCTCTGATGGTTCCAACGATTCGTGGGCAGTGGGGTCATCATTATATTCACCACCAGAGCCTCTGTTCAAGAAGAGCAGAACCCAAGGACAACAAATGAAATTGTCACCACTTAATCGGGTCATTGTCGGAATTGTTGGCACCTCTCCTTGATACCCCTTTTTCTCTCTTTCCTTCAAAACCAAAATAAAAGAATGTCTTATATTTATTTACTGTGGTAATTAATCTTTCCATGAATGTTGCTAAGCTATAGTGCCTTCCCCTCTGTGTATCTCTTCATTTCCAACAATGTCCCACACTTGTTTACATCTCTTGAAGTGAAAGGAGTGGTCTCTGAGGGAAGAGGACAAAGTTGGCAATGAAGAATTGAGGCTATCATCAGCACTCTCTACAATATGTTTCAAGCACTTTTTTTTTGTTCAATGGGTCTCATATAGACCATACCAAATTTGGACATATTTATATCATATTTTCCATAATAAATTGGGAACAATTTTGTTCATTTGTATATGCTCTTATTCACTTCCTTGTGTGCTTGAATTGAATGGTTACATGGTAGATGGATGGATAAGATTCAGAAATGGTCCACCCCAAGTTTTTTTACCGTTTCTTCTCTTTTCTTGTTAAGTAGTTTTGTAAGGAAAAAAAGCAGTGAGACAGAACAAAATAAGAAGGGTTTTTGGACAGATTAAGAAGATGATTTGTTTGCATGTGAAGGGAGAAGTAGTTTGTCGGCCAGTGGGGTTTTGGTCATAGGGGAGGGAGCGGGTTTCTTGATTGGGGGATTCAGTCTTTTGACCTCGTAACCAGGGCCAAACCCTTGGTCTTATAATATTCAACCACCCTAATAATCTACTATACTATAACATAACCCCTACTTACTCTCAAAACACCAAACTTATTCATTATTCATCAGCCATAGCTACAGCTACAAGCACTTCCAGAAGGGCATGAACAATAGCCTGGTCTGTTTGTAGGGGCTTGCTCTCATATGTCCCTACTTAATTATACATGTATTTTGTAGCACATATTGTTGTCTTTGCATGCCATTTTTCGGTGGATTATTAGAGTAAGATAGCATTAAATAAGCATTTCGTACATTGGAACCTTTTAGTTGGAAACTTCAAAGGAGTTGTCACTGTGCAATATTTATTGCATTCTCTTCCTTCTGCACAATCTTAGAGGCATGTAAGGACGAACATGCTATCTTAATTTATTTTGGTTTACATGACTTATAGTGTGTGGTCAGCTCCTGTACATCTCTGCCAATCCAGCGCAATAAAATTTAGACTGTAGCGTTACTTTAGTTTAATCAATTAAATTGAAATTCTCAAACGTGATGACCACTTCAAAATGTCTCATTCTAACTCTAATTATAATATTATAACTTTTCACAGATTGCTTATTATGGTATCCAAGCAATTTTTCTTTTATGTCCAATAATATGCTTATCGATACATAACTTGTCAGAATACAACTTATGTTAATTTCCTTCTGATGTGATCGATGTAAATAGATAGCATATCTTGATGATCTCAGTGATGGATAATTTGAAAACAAAGTCTGCATGTTTTATATATATAAAGTTACAAACAAAACCGAGTTGGAATTAGTTTTTGCTGGTTCTTGGCTAGCTGGTATTAGTTGTCACACTTTATCTGTTCAATTATCTAGTCTAATTGCACAACAACTAATGCATTTGCAGTCAATAGTAGGAGACAATTTATTAATGATGTCTGATATAGCACTAATGAGAAGCGAAGAACATAGCGAAGAATATGGGGGAGACACTTTTACAACTAATTCAAAGTAGTGGGATACACAGGATTAATTAACTTTTCAACACTTATGCAACATTTGCTTTGTTAGTCGTTAGTTGGATTAGACTAACTATGATTAAGTGCACACACCCTTTTTACAGAAACAAGAAAGGTGGCATACCCCATGTGGATAACATTCCGTAGACCTTCCCTTTCTCTAAGTTGCGTGGAGATTTTTTTTTTCTTTTCTGTTTTTCTTCCTACCCCTTTTTCTTTTATGAATGCAAAGATTCATGATGATCATTCTAGTGGATTCACTATAGTGCATGCTTCACCTTTAGGTTGTTCTCTTTGCAATTGTTTATTTTTTATTTTTGTCTTTGTTCTCGTGTGAAAACAAAAATAAAGTTCATTCTGCTTTTTTCACGTGTATAACACAAATTATTTCTATAAAGTTGGTGTATGTAATACCGCTTGGTATGTGAACATGATGGAATAAGAATGGCACACATAATGGTTTAGTGTAGTATGTTAGAACAGTTTTTCTTGGAGTAGTTTAAAGGCATAGAGAGCCATATTTGTTTGTCTCCATGATGAAATGGAGTGAGTGTAGTAAACAAGAAAAGTAGTACTGATATAATGATTTTGGTTTTTTGGTGGCTTTGACAAAACACCCATTAATTGTAAATTATGATCCAATGCATAAAGGAGGGGGATTTTATTATGGGGGACAAAATCTGATTTTGTAGGAAGATTGTCTCTGTTTCTGTTAATATTTTTCTCTACTTTAAGTTTAGCAGTTTAAAGATGGTACTAGATGGATGATAGTGATCATGACTTCATGAGTCAGAGGGAGAAAAATTCAAGAGGGGAAAATGTTTTTCCAAAAGGAAACAGCCTTAGTCCTAAGGAAGGACCAAAGGTTATGAGATCAGTAATGCATGCCCCCACCCCAATAATTGTAGAATAATATGATGCTTTGGCTTGGGGCTTAGCTTGGTGATTTTGAACTTTCTCTTTTGACCTAGTCTCATCCTGTGTTTGCCATTGCTTAATAAATTCAAATGAACACAGATTTGGGCTAAAACTCCTCAATGTAATTTTCCTCTGGTCTTTTCATGCTTACAGCTGTAAAGTCTAAAAGAACAATAAAAGAGGGCCATATATGCTTGTGGACCCCACACAATTTTCTAGACTACACAGAAACACACTGCTTAGGCTGCACAATAAAACATACATACTCTTCAATCTTTGATAAAATAGCCAATTCATAGCTACACAGCCGAATCTACTTCTGGAAAGTTGAAGCCGGTGACCATTCTTTCTGTAAACCATTCCAAAATGCTACAAATTATTCAACTCTCACCATTAATAATTTCCCCACTCCCATTAATAATTGCACTGCTATTTATTACAAGCAAAAGTGAAAATATTGTAAGAGCAATTAATGGTGTGATTAATTGTGAGTACTACTTAATGAATATAATAGTTTATCTTGCAGTTTCACCATGTCTAATAAAAAAATTGTTTCCATTTGCCAAAAATTAGGAGCAGGGATATAGTGTGGAGATTTCACCAACAAAAAAGTAATGCTGATATAGGATTTATCATAGTTTGATCGATTGCATGATACCAGAAAATGATAACCATTGTTCATCATCATGAATTCCCGTGTAACTATTTCCATCATGAATTACTATATCTTAGGTTTTTCACCAAAAAAATATTTCAAAATTTGTTTTTCTTTTTCACCAAAGCAGATGAAACAGGAAAGAGTTTGACTGCTCCACAACAAAGACAATTAGGGCAGGGAGAAGTAATATTCCTCTCCATAATAAGGTAATATGTCACATCATTGAGCTATAAGTTTGTCTGTTATGTGCTAAATCAATCAAAAGAATTAAGTCAACATTTTAAACAAGTAAATTCTACAACGATTTGAAGTTTTGAATTCATGTGTTTACCTGCCTCTCAGTGGAAATTCTCACCAACCTTTTTGTTGACAGTATAATTTCCTGTACGTTATTCTGACAGTAATTGTAATTGCTTTATAGAATAATAAACAACTCATCACAAGTTTCCAGGTTTCTAACATCAGGATAAGGGTAAGAAAGAAAACATATGAGAACCAAAGTTAAGTTCTTATGGCCAAAGTATGAGTTTTGGACATCTGTTTGTGTTAAATATTTTAGATGAATCATTTATAGTGATTCTTTTCTACTGGAGTAAGAATTGCAACTATAATTTTAAAGACTAATTTGACACAAAATCAATAAGGACAAAATTTACCTGGTATCGTAGAAGTCGTTGTTGTCATTTAACTGTAATATTCAAGGAATAGACTAATTGGTGGTTTACACTAAAAATAAAAGTTTTTATGGTAAGGTTTCAACTGTTAGTTAATAGAGAGAGGTCAAACATGGCGTTTTATTGTATCTGAAAAGCAGAAAAGAATTCTGATTCTTTCAGTTTGACACCGTAATCTTTTCAAGTTGATGTAAAGTTGGTTCTGGCACAGACAAATTTACAGCCAACTACATTCTAAACCAAGGTGTTGATGTTTGCTTCTCAAACTCAGAAGGAACTATCCAAGATTCATATGGTCCCAAATACCAAGGATTCCAAGCAGTTGATGCATCACTGTTATGAATGGCCCCAATGGATCAGAAATGTAGCCCCCAAACCTCTGTCAACTAGCATTTCCACACCTAATGCGTGAACAAAATTATTATCACAACGTTCCTTTTTTAATTGTTACAGTTAATGTTTGCTACCAGCAATCGGCATCCAATGTGCTAGGAAACGATCCTATTCTAACTGGTCACCATCTTTCCAAGCAGAGACAAAAATGCCAACACTAGAAACATAATTAGATTTGGCCATGTTATCCTGAACTTGTACGAGTAAAATTCATTATGCCACACACATATATATAAATGTGTACAATATGTACATCGCTATTTCTTATATTAAAATGAACCCTATTCAGAACATTGTGGTCCAAAGTCCACACATTTAAATTAAGCTTTCTTAGCATTTGAAATATTAAGAGGGGAAAATCTTTGGCTTTACTAAAGTCCTGAAAGCTACAAGCTTCCTAAGTTCTTTTTTTTTTCTCTTTTTTTCAGATAATATCTTTACAATCTTGTAAGTTTGTAAGGATAGCCACTCCTATTTGTAAGATTTTTTTGGAGGTTATGTAGGTTTATAACTTGTTAGATATAATAGGGTTCAAACATTCTTAAAATGATTTGTGTTTATTTTAATTTTTCTTTTTGCTGATAAAAGAAAATCTTATAAGTTTGTATGCAGAGGGTCTGAGGAAGAGCAACAATGAGATGGTATCAATCCTTCAGGAAATAGATAAACATGCATTGATGAGTTGGAATAGGATAATAAATAAGGGACTTTACTCAGTCTCAAAAATTAAAGGAACTGAGAACAAGTTCTTTTATGAGTGTTTGGTTTCATTACCTACTTACAATAACTAAGTGCAGAAGATCAATAAATTGAGGAAAGGCACTGAGGTTACTAGTTTAGAACCTCATAGCATGAGACCGAAAATAATCTTCTTGGCGCCTTAAGGAGGTACCCCACCATATTGCTGTAATGTCTTATATGGAAAAGAAAACGTTTATAAAGGAGAAGTAGACAAGTAGCATTGAATGCCAAAACAAAAAGGCAGAAACAGTGATGCGTTTAGGTGGTCCAATGCAGAGAAACAAGGTTAAATCTCTTTCCCTCTCTTCTAACAAGGCAAAATTTATTGTTAAGCAAGGAGGATATGGATCCCTTCAAGGTCTCTCTCTTAGGTTCCTTTACAAAGTCAGAAGAAAAGGACAAGAGAAGTTTTTGATGTTTTAGGGGCCAGCTATGAACCCCAGCATGGCTTGTGTCCCAAATCTGTGAAACTTGGCTGTCATGCTGCAAGCATGTCTGGCTCATCAGACAAAGATTTGGGTATCTTGTGACAGACAAGAGTGACCCTAGCACTATCACAAGTTAAGTTTTCAAAGCCTTAAACACTATCTAACAGTGAACATATGCTAGTTGACAAGTGAATAGTGATAAATGATGAACACCCTAAATATGGCCTTATCTGGGGTAATCATCACCTTAAGTGTTTGTTCCTGGTACAAAACACTGTTGGTATAAAGCGACAACCAGAGGACGCCAACAAATACACAAAACAAAACATGCAGCATGTGTGTTGTGTACGTAGATAATGAAAAGTCAAATCCTACGCCACGCAGCACACACTATCTCCAACAGAGAAGGCTGTTTCTAATTTCTTTTTTTCTTACAAATGAGAGGAACAGCACGTTGGACAGATCAAGCAATTACTCTTGTTTTCTATGTCTAAATTGTAATACATTTCATTGTTTTGGAAATCTAATCGTTGATAAAGTACAATGTCTTTGTTTGATCAAGGAAAACACCCCAAGAACTTGGCAACAAGCAAGTCCTCTTTTGTGTGTCTGCATAGATTTGGTTTACTTGATGATACTGTAGTAAAAGTTTTCATAGTTTACTTGTTACAACGGGGTACAATCACATCACATTAGTGTATGATTTGTTTCACTTCGCAGCAAGTCTAATGTAGATCCATAATCTACATCGAAGTAGAAACTCCTACAAATATATAGTTTCCTTTTCTACCTTCTAAAGACTCTAATAATTTCTTAACCATACAAGCTGTTAGTCTATTTTTATTTTTCATCCGTGTAATATTTAAAAACTTGTACGATGAGAATAGGAGAATGTGGATGAGTTAAGATATGGTCCAGTAAGTTATGAGCCATTCCTTGGGGCTTGTCACTTCATATACTATCACCTGCAGGTCGTGTTACTCGACCCACATGGCACAATGCTTCACAGAAAGATAGAACCCGTGACTCTTTTCATGGTACATTTTTAGCTGTTGTGCATCATGTATGCCAGCAGAAGTCCCAAATCCCAGCTGTGAAACAATTGGGTAAAAAAATAGATGAACTAAGTGAGACGTAAAGAATTTGATTTTTGTACAATTTTTTCTTCCATCTTGGCATGTCAAGATTTTAAGGAAATGATGACATATTAAATGACTGCAGCAAGTTATCTCAGAATAGTAGGTAGAGTGAGTAGTCCTGAATAGCTGCCAGAAACTAATTATGTATATAGAGTGATCATTTTTCAATTTGACTGAGGCTTTGTTAGAACTTTGAATTCTATCTGTTTTTTGTTGTCCTTTCTATCTATTAATCTTTACATGCATTCAAACCATGAAAGACCTTACTTGGTCAAAATAGATTTCTGTTCCAACATTCCATATTAATTTTAGAAGAATCTCTCCAATAAATTCATAGGGCCATAATTGCAGCAGTTATAAATATGAGCCCTCACATGTTTTGAATTGATCTGGATAGTTCATGCACCACAATCCAAGGCAATTCATTCCAAAAGATTTACATGGGATTGGTTATATTACAAATTTCATTTATATGTAATAATTTATTTCAACAGAACAAACTTTAAAAAAGAAAAAAAATTGTACAAATCTGTGCAAATAAAATCATATTCTTTTGATGTTAAAACGTGTAAGAAAGGCTGCACACGTAATGAGTGAATGAACAAAACAGTTCAACATATTTTGAGAATCATTGGCCTCAATGTTTCATCACACAAGCGCAGTTTTTTCAGCGACCAAGATTGAAGGAAAATAATCATCCCCAAAAAGAGAATCAATAATAGGTTGTGAATGCATGCCAGATGTGAAGATACAATAATGATTCTAAATACCTGTGAAAACTTTCTGTACACAGTTGATCAAGATCAAATCATAAAAGGGAAAAAGCAACTTTTGCTGTCAAAGATGATTAACTCTAATAGAAACTTCTGTTTATAAAGCAAATCAATTAAAAACATAATCATGTTATCTCACACCCCCACTTCAAAATAAAACTTGGTAAACATGCTATCCAACTGTTTGTTTCATATATCGACATTTAAACGAAAAATTGAACAAGATACAAAGTAGACAAAATGTAACAGTACATGCAGATAACAAAAGGAGCTATACTGAGTATTACATCTTTCTATGCAGATAACAAAAGGAGTTATAGTGAGTGTTACATCTTTCTATGAGGATAACTGAAGAGCCGTATTCAGTAATACATCTTTCCCTGACAGTTTTTTTTTTTTCATTTTGTTTGCTACCATTCTGGGAGAATCAACCTTAATTGCAAGGTTTTTTTTATACATTACTGTGCTGCTGATAAGACAGTGATGGAAGGATTTATAGAGTTTGAATTGATTGATTTGAATTACACATTGGTAGCCGTGGTAGTAATCATAACTTGACCATGCACAATTACAACAACATTTATTCAAGAAATTACATGCTATAATATAACTGAGATTCAAACCGGTTATTAGAAATTCTAACTTTTATTTATTTATTTATTTACTAAGATGAGTATTAGAAACACCTTTTATGAACCTAATTAAAAAATTTAAATTCATATAAGATAAAATAGTAACAAACACTTATAATCCTTTTGATAAACTAATTACCTTTTGCTCTCACCGACAAATAAAGGTTCACATAAGCAGTTAATTCTTATTCCCTAAATTAAATTATTTTGTTTTTCTTTACAAATGTTACAATTGCAAGATAGTCATAATTGCCAGAATAACATTATTGCCCGTGATATTCTATTAATCAACTTTCATGTATATTTTGGTGCTCTATACCAACAACTATTGAAACAATAATTGTGTATTTGTTAGAAGTAAAGTACAATTTCAGTGGGTTTACTTTGTAATGTACCCCACCAAGCCTATGTATAAAAGCTTTGGTCTAGGAAATGAACAGAGTGACTGTGGTGAACCTTTAATTTGTTGGTAAGAGCAAAAGGTCATTAATTTATCTTCTCAACATTGTAATGCTGGAATTTATATTAAACAGTAAACCTGAAATTTTAAAAAAGAAATCGTTAGTTTTGTTTCGTAAATCATTTAAAAACTGAAGATCATAAAAAACTAAACCTGAAAACTGAAAGAGAGCGTGTCACTTTTTTTTTACTAGTTATCCATTTTATATAATAGAATTTTGTCAACTTCCTTGCAGGGAACAGTTCTAACACTGAGTTACTCTTGAATTGAAGTTCAAGATCAATCTTTCATACTCGCATGTTCTACATACTAGTTATCCATTTTATATAATAGAATTTTGTCAAGTTCCTTGCAGGGAACAGTTCTAACACTGTGTTACTCTTTGAATTGAAGTTCAAGATCAATCCTTCATACTCGCCTGTTCTACTGTTCCTGTTTTGATCTCCAGTCTGACTTCTCTGTCCCTCTAATTTACTCTTCACTGTGACTCTTATATTCCTCTTTTGCCGCTGTGAAAACTTAGAGATATACATCGACTAAACAGTGCTGTAATATGCTAGGTTGGTTGAGTATAACCTCTATCTTTCACCCAATAAAGAATTAGATTGTTCATACATAGTTCATTTGACATCAAAGATTAAAATATAGACTACTCCACAATGTATGAAAATCATATGAAGATGAAAATATCCAGAGTGGAGTTGATTTCTTCCATCAACTTACAAGCTGTAGTGTTTCAGAATATTTTTGTTCAATTCTAGCATCCAGCACTGGATGTCAAGATTTCAAGATTGAGAAATGATGACACCAAAAGTGACAGTAGTAAGATAGGAAAACATACAATAATCCTGAACATTGTGCACAAATTCACAGCAAGAAATGAATTAGTAATTAAGACTTTGTTAGAACTTATAATTCAAACTATTTTTTCTTTTCTTTTCATCTATTGAAAAAGTCTACCAGTGACTGAGGGGTGATGGGGTGCGAATTAATTGATTTGAATTACAAATAGGTAGCCATGGTAGGGGAATCCTGCAAAAATAAGTGTCATAGTGAACATAATGCGACTATGGACCAATTACAGCAACATGCTTTCAATCGAGTAGATACCCTTCTCTGGCCAAATAGACGAGTTCATCATCAATGTACAGTAGCCTTTACTGTCAATTGAATTTGAGCCCCAGGCAGCCATTTTCAATAACAAACTGAGACCAGGTATTGCTCTGTGTAAATGATCTATGTACACGATCTTTTCTTGTTCAAAGAGACTTGTCAAATTGAAGTGCCTGTTCATGGTTACAAGTGTACGCATAAACCCCTAGAATTCAAAAATATTATTGATACCATCTTGCTCTACAAAGATACACACCACTGTTCCAACTTATCAGACAAGAGAAGACAAAATTAAGCATAATGCTATATCTAAAAAATACTGTCTTGTGCGTGTATCTAGTAACAGTGAACCTAAGCCACAAAACTCGATGCACAACACCTTGATTTACTATCTTGCTCCATAACCGAACCACTGAATTTATCAGTTCCATCCTAACAGACACAAGGATACCAAATCCAACGTAATACTAAGATTTTTGCATCCCTCTCGCCTTGTACATGCATAAACCCCTGATGATTTGCACCTCCTGCTGCATTTGACACAACACTGTTTCCTGCAGCGATTTCAACATACTCTGTTTGCTATTTATTCACTGAATATTTATTTTTTGTGTAGAAGACAAATATTAAAGAACACCCAAACACTATTTGACACCTAAAAAGAAAGAAATAGAAGAGAACGAAAAGTAAATTTGATAAGTGAATGGGTTGACAAGAAGAAAAAGATTGAGAAAAACAAGTGTCAAATTGGTGTTTGTATTATGAAGTTATCTATATATCATTGTGAGAATTCAATCAAAACCAAGACACCAAACAATAGTTATCAGATGCCCTTTTCAAACCCCTCTCCCCTAATGAAATAAAGAGGCAAATCAAAGTTTGTCCATCCCAAGCTCTCACACTTACCTTAATTCTTAATCAGAATGCACCGAATTGGTGATCCCTCAGCACCAGACAACCTAAGAGGTAAGCAATGGACCGAATAAAATCCTGCAGGAACATCATCAAGCTTCAAGCCCTCAACAGGAATGATTTCCTGAAACATTTGCAGTTGTTAGGACTTGTTCACATTGATTCTGTTTCTTATCCAAGCAACAAATGAAACATATTCAATCTGGTTCATACCAGGGAATCTGAAGACACAACTACCAATCTCGTTAAAATACATTTTTACTGACTTGTTGGCAACTATCTTTCAAACTAAACAGTAAAATATCTTAACACAAGCAAACATCAAATCAAATTATAAATTGGGACTGGCATGGATGGAGACATTGTGTAAGCTAAGGTGTTAACATTGAGAAAATACTCAGACTACTAATAGTTAGCTGCTATAAAATGCTTCAAAATTAAAGACAGTAACTCTTTAGAGTCCTCATTGACATGTACGGTGTAAAACTATACTTATTAGGATATCCTTTTCCAGGAACCTATACAGGTATATCCAAAGTTTAGGAACAGATTGCAAATAAGCTTGATAAGTTTTGAACTGACTAAAACATTACGTGAAAAGAATCTAGAAAGTCATCCAAATAAATCATTAATTTTGCAGTAAAATTACAATAAGGTCATTATTATTTTTAGAAGGAAATAAAGCTCTGATAAATTGTCATGTGGACTATCTTAGAAAATTTTATTATATGTATTGATAAAATTACAGCAAAGAGAATATCAACACTGATAACTAAACTTCCAACCATCTTTAGGAGGTCTGCTTTCAAAGCCAAATACTTGCCAGTTAACAGTTTGACAAGAGCACATTATAGCTATAACATAGAGAGAAAGATTAACTGGTATTATGATACACCAATAGGGGTAGAAAGAGCGAATGATGTTCATAGCTACATACATCACAAGTAATAAAAGTCAAAGATTCCACTTGTGTACAGAAGCCACCACAAACAAATACAGAGATTGAAAAATACTTAGTGGTACTTTGACGGTATAATCCCCAAGATAAGATTGACTTTCACTAAAAAGGGGCAGGGGATGATTAGTAATCAATGTTGAAACATAACAACACACAAACTCTCACCACAAAAGGAACTTTTTCTTACCCTATCTTTTAAAAGAACAAGGTGAGATGAAATCAAGTAATCATAAGAAGCAACAGATAGGTAATCAACTCCTGCATTACACCACAGAAAATAAATGTCAGGCAACATAATTGAGGTAGGAAAAAAAACGCAGAAAAGCTGAACAAGAAAGAAAGGTTGGGGGAGATGTGCTCAACTAAAAACATGGAATGAAAATGAAAAAAAAAAATAGTGAATCACAATTAGCAGTCCAGAAGTGGGTTCTGATGTTTCAGAGATGACAAGAAAAGACAGAGAAAGGAAAGGAAGAAGAATATTTTGTAGTGTTTATCGAATTACTAAACATATAA
Source organism: Phaseolus vulgaris (assembly GCF_051622355.1). NCBI lineage: Eukaryota > Viridiplantae > Streptophyta > Magnoliopsida > Fabales > Fabaceae > Phaseolus > Phaseolus vulgaris. The sequence goes on from NC_143504.1 coordinate 3,504,526, forward strand.
CCTAACATGTACAAACTAGATCCAGCTATTGGGCTTGAGACAAGTGACAGGAAAAGTGACCATGGGAAACTGCAGCCAAATATTAAAAAAGTAAAACCACACTTATACCTACCTATAAGTTTAATATCAGTGTTCTCCACAAGCCACTTTGCTCCATCCACTGAGAATCCTACATAGCTTGTGTCACATTCCTTCTGAAACATAAGCCGCCTAATAATTCAACACGTTTAGTTCAACATTTGATTTCAAATTAGCAATGAAATTCAATGATTGTGAAAATGATAACTTGGCTTGGACAAATCTTATGCAAACTTGGCAATCATAATTAAAAAAAAATTGTTTATCATCCACCTCTACTCTTTTAATAAAGGAGAATACAGTCATTGACACAAGTACAATGAATAAAAATATAAATAGCTGCACTCAAGTCTCACTCATACAGAAATTAAAATAAATAAAAAAGAGATAACCAAATTGTTGACAAAAGCATTGAAAAAAACTATTATTATTATACTGATGAAGTATATAAATATAATAAGTTCCCTCACACGAAAATTTTACACAGACTTCGAAAACATATTTGAAGCAAACACATAACATGAGTCCAAGAACACCACACATTATATTTCAAAATTGTTACCTCAAATTTAATAATCTTTAAGTACCTCCATAGCAGCAATGTTTGAATAGCCCAGTGTTAACAAAACATTGTAATACTTGCTAAACCTGTAGGTAATTACCTGTCTGTATTTAACGTTCGGAAGAGAACACGTATTGTACCTCTTGGAATATTTAACGACTTCATAACTTGAGCTGAAAAAAGGACAACACATTTCCATCGGGTAATAGTATTACAGTAGAGAAAATAATTCTAAAACCACAAAGTTGCCAATGCTGTCCAATCCTCATACACCACATGAAGAAAAAAAAGCATACCAGTTATATTACTATCTCTTGGAACATCGACTAACAGAGCAGGTCCTGCACACAAACAATCAGCATTTAGACCAAATGATAGTAAGATTATTACATGTATTCTAAACTCAGGGCTATTGCACAATTAGAATCTATACATCTCAGGTATTGTCCATTTTGAACCAGGAACCTCACAATTTGTCCTTAAAAGGAGTATTTATTTAGTATAAGTGATTTGGGTTGAGGAAAAAAGTGTTTGAAACTACTCTTATCCTTTATTCCTGAGGGTAGGTTTGGATTGGCGGTAGAAGACGGAATGGAAAGAGATGAAGTGGAAAAGAAAGTTATTCAATCGTTTGGTTCATAAAAATAGGAATTGAAGATAATGGATGAAAATAGATCATGATTCATCTCATCTCATTATTACTGCATCACAATTTTTCTCCCAAATTTAGGGTGGACTTGATGGAACAAAAAGGTTTTCAATTAAAATAAAGTAATTACTTTATATTTGCAAATTTTATGATATTCATCAGTGATATCATATCTAAAATAATTACGGAAATAAAAAAAAAAGTTATAACTCATTCTTTCCCTTCCATTTTGTTTTCATGCAATGGAATTAAATATCTCTTTCCTTCGTTATAGGATATCCAGACAGTAGAAAAGAGTACGAAAAAGAAAGGAATGATAAAAGAAAAGTGACCGTTGAGTATATCCAAGTCGAGCGTGTCGACGTCGAAGCCGGCGTCCAAGTAGTGGTCGAAGAAGTGGCCGGGAGCGTCGACGTGCGTGCCGGTGTGGGTTGGGAGCTTCATTTCGGAGTTGTTAGCGATGGAACCGTTCTTCATGCTCTTCGGAAGCCACAGGAACTGCCCTATGCCGTGCTTCGATTCAAACTCCGGCATCTCGGGGTGGTACCGGTGAGTGATGTCGAATATTCGGCCATTGCCGTACACTTCCCGTCGCGGCGGAACCAGGCTGTCATCGCCGTTCGCCGCCCAAACCGCCACCGCGAAGGCGCACGCAACCACTGACAGCAACACTACACACTTCATCGTCAGATTTGTTAACAATCAGCCACGCAAACAGTATCAGTTCACGTCCAATCCCCTTTAAGTTCGATGAGATATTTTTCTACCACGTATTTCATTTTGAGACGGAACTACTTCTATTTTATTCATTAATTGAAAATCATTTCGATATTTTTTTAAAAATTATTATTATTGCATAAAAATAATCTTTTTTTTTCAATTACTGTATGCAATAACTTATTATTAAAAAACAGTGTAACAAGAATATTTTTAAAAAAAATTACGTTGGGAGAAAAACTTCCAGAGGAAGTTTAATAGAAGGAAAAAATATTTTATACTCATTAAAATCATGATATATCGGAATTATGAAGCCTAATAATTACAATTGCATGACTAAATTTTGTTTAGTTGTAAGATATATTGCTGAAAATACATTTTTAGTCTATTACCACTTTAAAGGATTATAATTAATAATTTAATTCTTAAACATAACAATTTTGATTAAATAAATCAAGTCTGTATTTTTTTATTAATTTAAAAATTGATTGATATTTTAGATAAACTTAATTTGACGTATATTATACTTGTGGATATATGTAAAATGTTAAGTATGAAAATATATAATTATAAAAGAAGTTTTGATATGATTCCTTAACTAACATTCTTCTTGGAATTTATTTTCCCATTTTAAAGATTTGTAACATGTGGTTAACCACATCATTTTTAGAAAAAGAGAAGTTTCTTATAACAAAGAAATGAAAATAAAAACATGTATGATTCGTTTTTTTTTTAGTTTTTAAAAATGGCTTAGAAAGGCATGATGTGTTTGACTTAATCTCTCTATTGCTTATCATGATCAAAATTTAAATATTTAAGATAATAATCATTTTCAAGGAACCTAGGTCAATATTAAAAACATAAGTTTATTACAGTCCACAGCCGAAGTTTAATCACAATAATTGAGATGAGACATTAAACAAAGGGTATCCAGTAGTTTCCAACCCAAGGAAGTAAAAGAAGGCAATTCAACATACTGCTATCAGCTTAGCTTGCAATTCTCATCAAAATGCTTCTTGTGGACCTAAACTATATTCAGACTACGTTGCGGCAGTTTCAACCTTCAGCATCAGCATCTTGACAAAATAATAAGGATAAGGATAATTCACAGAAGGAATATGAAAAATATGGCACATTCTCGTAATATAATCATACCGTGTAATTGAAAATCAGGTTTGACCACAAACTAGCATGGACCCCATCATCTGGTCAGAATGCATCGTATTGGTGATGCTTCAGAGTGAACCAACCTAAGAGGCAAGCAACTGAGTGAATATGCTCCTGCTGGGACATCATCAAGCTTCAGGCCTTCCACAAGAATGATCTCCTGAAGCATTTGAAATTTGTCAGGCTCTTATCCAAGTCACAAATGATGGAATTTTTAACTTTTCTTTCAAAGAAGGAGGAAGTCAAGACACTAACAATCTCTTCTGTTTACACAACTGCATCTTCCACGTATTTAAGCTACAAATATCTTTCCAAATAAACTAAAGTTTATTTATCTAGAGGTAAGAGCCTCAAATATAAGAATGCTAATGCACCATAAATTTGGGTAAGGTAAGGCTGGAACATTATGTAAAGATGAATCAACTAAAATCATTATGAATTAACAAAAAGGACAGGTTAAGCAGTGGAAACTCAAAGTTCTCTGTTAGAGTGATAAACCTGACCGGCTAGAAATTTATACTAAGAATAATGAGTACAAGAATTTAGCAATGGTGATAGTTATTAAGTGATTCTTAAAGTTTATACACAATCGAAAAATCTAGTTAGGCTTCTTAAAAGATACATTAATTTGAGAAGCACAACTAAAAAAGCAATTCAATACAAATAGCTATTTTCCCTGAATAAGTCATCAAATGATACATACAGATAAACTGATATTGCCATAAACTTGCTGGAAACACTAAATCTAAATGAGATTCACTGACAACAAGAGTACCAAAAATCAGAGTTTAGACATCTAACCCACCACACCATTACGAATACAAGTACAAAAGTTTAACAAGGAAAATGATCCCAATGTTAGGCACTAATTAACATATTTAGGGCCCAGATCTTATTTGTAGTTTTATAATTTTTCAACACAATAGTGAGTGGAATGAGTAGCTTGTTATTAATAAGGAGTAACAGGTGCATAAATTTCAACCATAAGGTAGAGAATTTCTTACCCTGCTTTCCAGAAAAGCAAGATGAGATTGAACCGAGTGATCATAAGCAGCAGCAGATAAGTAATCAATTCCTGCCATTTTCATAAAAAGGAAATTGAATTAGTGCAATAACAACTTTCACAAGGAAAAAAAACAGAAATATGACTACGATAAATTGGAACAATCACTGAAGTTGTTCCCTTATACAAGGTATTTCCATTTGCTATTTTTATATCCTGAAATAAGGACAGGGTGAGAGAGAGAGAGAGGGCAAGAGAATGAAGAAAAAATGCGCTGTCATTATCAAATTTAACCCTAATTTTTAATTTTTTAAAAGTTCAGTGTATAGGACTTACGAAAACAGAAAATATAAATAAAATAATAGGTTGTTTTCACTGTTTTTGGTATAAACATTTGTAAAAATGAAATACAGTAAAAAATAAGGTGGCATCTTCTAAAAATGAAAACAGAAAATGTTTTCTCAAACCAACCAGATCCAATCTTTAGTTCAGTGGGAAAAAAACTGGTTATACAGATAATGTAACTTCAATGAATACAGTTCAAGGTCATCCACAAGTTGGAGAGAGATCCGAAGGAAATTACTTTTCTATGAAAAAAAGGGCTCCTTTTTGGTTGGCCAAGTTAAGGACAAAGTGATGTTACCACAACAAAGAATATTTTCTGTAACTACGTTGGTATGAGGAATACAAGTATATTGACTTCTTAACTAACCAATCAAGGGCAAGGAATCTATAATAGTTGGGCCTCATAGAATCACCAAAATATACATTTGGAGATATAGAAACACATGATGATTATATACAACACTGCAGGTGAAATAGCTGATCGAATATACAGTTCACGGATGAAATTTAAAGAAAGAGTGATGTCAGTAATACAAAATAATCATATGCACTTTGAACCTTGTGCATTTGCAACTATTTATTTATTAATTCATAACCACAAAGAATAGAATCAATTGACATCAACTCATCTTGATTCATTCCTAAATTGCAAATAAATACTAATAACTACCATGCACTCGTAAAGACGATAAAAAGATAAATGTATGCTTAAAAAATGGATGTTATCTGAATTGACAAAGTAAGATATAGTCAAGACAAGAAATGACTGGAACAAAAAGTGAGTTAAAAAATGTGACAAGGAAAGCTATATAATAACTAAATGACTCCACTTAGAAGCAATTAGAAGATTGTTTTATAAGAGGAAAACAAAAATGCAGGCTTGGATAACGGACCAGTCATGAGTGGAACAAGAATCAGAGGAAATGCTTTAGGGAGGGAATAAGTAACCTAAATCTTAAGAAGTCATCTATATCTCACCTACAAGTTTGATGTCAGTGTTCTGTACCAGCCATTTTGCACCATCCTCCTTGAATCCCACATAGCTTGTATCAAATTCTTTCTTAAACATGAGTCGCCTAACAATTCAGCAGTGATTAACTTATATGTAGTTTCTAATTAAAAAACTAAATATCAGTATATAGTTTAAGCAAAATGTTGAAATTTCAGGCTAAAATGATATTATCATTCATTAATCATCAAGATTTAAAATACATGATCAAATAAATAAAAACTTAAATGTGTTTGGATATGGGTAAGGGGAGGAAGGCACTATAAACATTTTTATTAAATTTATATTATTCAAAACCTTCCCCTACCTTGCATTTCCTCCATAGTCCTCCATAAAAACCATATTAAAGTTGGTAAAATGATGTTTTTTTTTTGTAATCCTAATTTAAAGTTCATAATGACTTACAAAAATTCTTTTAACATAAATAGTCATGCACTCTGTTTTCACTTTTCAGTTTTTCAAATTCCCATTAGGAGTCAATAAATCATTATGCATAATTGGTAATTAACCATTCTTATTACTTCCAGCAACCGGCCTCTTCCTCTCCATTCTCTAAATTCTAATACCCTATTCATAACAGACCATACACATAAAATGAAGGAAACTACAATTAAGGAATTACGTGTGTGCAGGTTAACATATTAGATCCACAGACACCCAACAATGACGAGAAAGGAGCAACCCAAAATTGAATTTGAACATAAAAAGGTACCAAAAAACTGACGTTGTAAATGATTGCAGTGCAATTTGCAGAATAAAATTGTTGTTCCCTCCATTTTCAAAACTATAAGAGACCATGTAACTTCAGGATTCGGGAACAACATAATTTCCTTCTTAGAACTCATTTTTCATAACTGCAAGTTAAAATCATAGAGATGATTCTCAAGATAAATATTGTAATAATCTAAAAAAAACGATGCACAAAACACGTTTCAATTCATGTATATGCGAGAACTATGAAGCTGCCTCAGAGAAGCACTTCAAAAAGCAAGTCTGAAGATTTATTAAATTAACAAGAAGAAATTCCTCCTACTGTAGTCATGATACATGTAATGTAACTTATAGAACTCACCTGTCGGTATTTAAAGTTCTGAAAAGCACACGACGTACACCTTTAGGGATATTCAAGGACTTCATAACCTCAGCTAGAAAAAGGAGAAATTTGGTAATGCTTCAGTTAAACGTGACAAAATGATAAGGACAAGCTTTTGCATTTTATAACAGGTATTCAAAATAAACAAATAAATCAAAAACAGTATGAACATGGGAAAGTAAAACATCAATCCAACTTCAGACTTGAGAATAACAAGGGTAAGACGAGTACAACTTTTAAACAAATTTACTGTGTAGGAAGGTCTAGCATTAAGACTTTATTTGAATAAACTTCTTTACAAGTATTTATAAGAGAATAAAAAAGAAGGTGAAATGAATTCAGCAATCAACTTATGCATTTAAAATTTATAAAAGCTTTTTCATCTAACTTCTCCAAGAACTAAGGTGCAGAAGTTTATTTTAGTATGAAGAAAGGTCAATGTGTTTTACTAGTTTATATTCGTCTCCAACAAATGTTTATGAAAAAGTTAATACAAACAGGATATTGTGTGTAAAAGAAATTAATCAGAAAAGAAAAAAATATATCCCACCCACTCAATACACAGAATGCAGGAGTTCAACAAAACAAAAACAAAAGGCAGAAAAAACAAACTGGATCATTAGTAACACGTACCGGTAATGTTTTTATCCCGTGGAGCATCAATCACAAGTGCAAGGCCTATTAACACATAAAACGCAGTGTATCAGTTGTCTGCATCTAAAACTAATTGGTAATCAATAAACACAGTATTTAAGAATGAAACCAAAGGAGAACAACATCAAATTAACACTATAATAACATGAACGAAAATAATTATTAAATTGTGAGAATCTGAAGTTGAGTTGAAGAAATTGACAAATGATAGAAGTTGCACGGAGAGAGGATCGATACGTTACCGTTGAGGACTGTTAGGTCAAGCGAGTCAACGTCGAAGCCGGCGTCATAGTAATTGTCGTAAAAGTGACCCGGCGCGTCGACATGAGTGCCGGTGTGAGCACCGAGCGTGAATTTGGAGCTGTTAGCGCGCGAGCCATTCTTCATGCTAATTGCAAGCCACAGAAAGTCTTCCCCGAGCCCCTCCGTCGATTCCCAAACCGGCATCTCAGGCACGTACCTGTGGCTGATGTCGAAGATTCGCCCGTCGTCGTACACTTCTCGCCGCGGAGGAACCAGAGCGTCGCCGCCCCCGCCGCGGAGGGAGCACTCATCGTCGGCGTCCGCGCCGGGGATGGAAGGATACGCAGCGGAGTTCGCAGAGACGGCGATGGAATGCGCAGAAATTGCGCAGAGGAAGGCAAAGAGTGATAGAGAGTTCATGGTTCAGTGAGCTGAATGAATGAACCATGTTGCAATTGGTGCCTCTATTTCTTCAATTCTTCATCCCAATCTCTTTGACAAAATGTTTTTTTATTTTTTTTATTTTGACAATCAAAAAACAAAAATTGAATGGTAGTAGATTGATTTTGTTTTACTTAGTTTCATTTTCATCCTCTTGTTTCAGTGCTCCTAAAATACTCTTAATTTGTTTAAGTTACTATGTTTTATATTCATATTTTTTGGTTTTAACATACACCTTCATTTTCTTATAATGTTTTTATTAAAATAATAATCACACAACTCAAATATTTAAAAGACTTCCATATTTTTTTATGTTTTTAATAAAAGGATATTTATATTTTAGTAAAGCATTTTTTATTTTATTTAAAAAAAAACGAAATAACTAAAAATTATGAAAATTAAAACTTAAAATTTTAAAATATAAAAACTCAATATATATTATTCTTGTTTGGCTAAATAATAAGTGTTGGTTTCTTAACATGTGACATGTTAATTTGATCCTTAAAATTTATTGAGATTTTTGTGTAAAAATGTAAATTAGTTATACCTTAATTATATAAAATAATTTTTAAATTTCAAAAGAATATTTATTTTTTAAATTTAATTATTATGAAGAAGAAATATAGCTATGCTAAAAAAATATAATAGCTCATAAATGTATATTAAAATTTTAAATTGATAAACTTCAAATAATTTTCATAATTAATATTATATTTAATGTAGTAGTATTTGATATAATTGTTTTTAAAAAAACATTAGTTTTATTTATTTATTAATTTTTAAATTTTGATAAAATATTATTATTTTTAATTTAATTATCATGAAGAAAAAAAAATAGTTATGCTAAAGAAAATATAATAGCTCATAAATGTATACTAAAATAAAAAATTAAAAGAAATATAAGAGACAACTATCATTTAAAATTATATTAAAATTAGTAAAATAAATATTTATATTAATTTAGATGAAAAAAATCTTAAAACAACTTTTATAAAAAAAAGAGCAGTATATATCTAATATAGTATTTATATTATGCATTATGTTTATTTTATTTTAATGGAAATTTTCATGTTAGGCATCACTATGCAACTTTTATAAAAAAAAGAGCAGTATATATCTAATATAGCACTAGGCTGACATCTCAATTAACAACAATCATCTGCCATCACATGAAAAAAATATTATTAAAAAAAGGAAAAAGAAAGAAAATACAAAAATATGGGGGGACTAGACCAAAACCCACATGTTAACAAAAACGATACATAGGTAGACTATACCTATTCATAAAGAATTATAAGAACAGACTAGATGGAAGTCTATTATACCAATGAAATGATTGTCTATGAATGAACCCTAAATTAGCCAACTTATCAGCACATGCATTTCCCTCACGAAAAATATGAGTAACCCTAAACCTGATTGTCCTACAGAAATTAAGACAAGTATTCCATCGATTACGAAGCATTCACGGAACAGTAGTCCTAGCAGTAAACGCAGATGCATTATGTTTATTTTAGTATTTGACATTTAGTGTAGTTTTTGTATTGTTTTAATGAAGTATTTGATATTATGTTAATGTAGTATTTAATATATTATATTATTACACGTAACTTTTATTTAAATTTAATGAAATTAATCTTCATTATTTATTAATTATCTTCTTTCATTATTTTTTTAATTAACTTTGCATGTCAGATGATCGCACCACTGTCATCCACATCATGGATTCCTACATAGAAGAATGTTATGTTAGAACAATCAAGAATTTCCTCAGAATTATTTACGAATAAATAAACTTTAATAAAAAAATAATATATATTTCTATTTTTAGTAATTATTCTGTCCACTTATTTACTTTTCTTTTTCTTTTGTTTTCTTAATATATCAGCAAATAAGCTTTATTTGAATTATTGTACAAAATGGATTATAATTAAAATTTTAAACACTATTATACATGTGTTTTGTAAAAAATACTTGTCTTAATTATTTGTGAAAATCAGATTTAGAATTACTCATATTTTTCGTGAAAAAAATGTGTGTGCTGATTTAGTTTGTTCTTATAATTCTTTATAAATACATATACTTTATCTATGTATCGTTTTTGTTAACATATGGGTTTTAGTCTAATTTCTTATTTTTGTATTTTCTTTTTTTTTTATGTGATGACAGATGATTGTTGTTACTTGATGTGTCAACATAACTAAGATGTCAAGTTGCATGTCTAACGTAAAACCTTTTATTTAAAAAAATAAAATACATGTGTTTTGTATGGATGAGAAATATTTATTTCTCGTAATCTTATTTATCTGTGTAGTCTCGTTTATTTGTATCATCTTAGTAATGTGGAGTGTATCACACTTAAAATTATTTTTTACTTATTGAAAATAATAAATATTATTATATATGTATTTAGGTTAGATATAATTTACCTATTTATAAAAAAATTATAAAATATTCTGACCCAATTAACACAAATATTATTATATTAACATGATATTGGTTAGTAAAATATGTTAGTCTTATTGACGATCAAAAGTCAGTGACATTCTTTAATTGTTATTAATATATTTAATGATTTTTTATATTAAAATATGTGTGTTGTGAATCGTTATTATTAACTTTAGAAGACCGGGAGGAAAAATATAATATGATAATTTGAAAAATATACTATTATTTTTCAAGTGTATCATAATATTAAGGATTTGTTGTTTACTACTCAAGTATATATATTTAATCAGATACATACATATTTTATTAAAGAAAAATAATTGTTTTATTAAAAAACAAGAGACAAATAATTTCTCGTGCACATTTGTAATATTTCAAGTATGCACAAGAATGTTGCATAAAAGAATGACAAAATAAATATATTTAGAAGATATTGTAACTTCTATGATTATATAATGAAATATTGATTACTTCAATTGTTAACGTAGAATATTAGTTAATGTTAATTACTTTTTTTTAACATTGATTTTACCTAATACACTCTAACTCTTTTTTAATTTTTTATTTTATTTTTCTTGATTTATATATAAAATATGTTTTCTAAACTACTTTTAGTTTATTATAAAGATGGTGTTCACGTTTTTAATTAAATTAAAGATACCTTTAGAATAATAATACTTAGAAGAATTTTTAGTTAAAAAAATTACATGACTAAACAAAAAGTTGTGAATTTTTTTTTTCTTATACTCTATTTTAGTTTAGTAGTGGAAAGACTATCTTGTGAAGTGTTAGTGTAAACTTTTAAATGTTTTTTTTTTTGACGGAACTTGCTATAATAATTTCATATCTCTAATAATTGATTAATATTATCGAAATAAGTGGTGAGAGATCATTGAATCATTTATTTTCATATTAACATTAATTAATCAATTATTTACAATAGACTCTTTAAATTCTAAAACATAAATTGTAGATATTATTAATTTATCATAAGAATTAGCTAGTTAATAGGATTAAAATGAATTTTATGTAGTTTAGATGGTATATATCTATATATTTATATTGATATATTTATAAAACCACTAAAGTTATTGGTAATGAAGAATCTCGACAATATATATGAAGGTGTTACACTAAAGCAGAATAAAAATTATAAGAAAAAAATATATTAAATATTATTATCATGTTAACCCATTTTTATTAAGAAAATGTCTAATAGCATGTATGATCTCAGGCTAACATAATTACAGGAAAAGTACAAGTTTTAGAAATGTGGATGTCTTGATTCGTCGGGGCTAGGATCACTGTTAAGACCCTTCGGTTGTTGTGATGGTCTGAGAAAATTAGTATCTCCGTTCAGCATAGAGAAATGTGGATGCCCTGATCCGTCGGGGCTAGGACCACTGTTGAGACCCTTCCGTTGTTGTGATGGTTTGAGAAAATTAGCATCTCCGTTCAGCATAGAGAAATGTGGATGTCCTGATCCGTCGGGGCTAGGACCACTGTTGAGACCCTTCCGTTGTTGTGATGGTTTCCGTTCAGCACAGAGAAATGTGGATGTCCTGATCCGTCGGGACTAGGACCACTGTTGAGACCCTTCAGTTGTTGTGATGGTTTGAGAAAATTAGCATCTCCGTTCAGCATAGAGAAAGAAAGAAAAAAAATAAGAAAGAAGCCTAAGCATTGAAGTTTTCAGTCATGATAAGAGTGTATAAACGCTGCTTCAACCAAATAAGACAATCTAGTACTTGAAGGAGTATTTTGATTTTACTTGTTCTAAATAAGATTCACTTCTATTTATAGTCTTTCTCATGAGTAACTTTGATTTCTTTCTTTTTTATATACATATATATACGCATTAATTAGTAAATTCTATAATTATTATTATTTGGTAACTAAAATTATCTAATTAGATACCAATTTATAAACTAGATTATAAATTTTATTAATAATAAAAATTACTTTAAAGTTTAAAATAATATTTAATTTAATTTACCAAATACTTTAATATCATTTACATTGTATTAACTAGTTTACCAAATATTTATATTACATGTTCAAGCTCTTAAATAAAGTATTTTATTTAAAAATATTATTATCATTGTGACTAGAATAAATCAAGTGTCATCCGTACACATATAACTTTCATCATTATTTATTTTAATTTTTTATTTAAATATGATATTATATAATTTAGATATATATTTATTTTAAATTTAGAATTTATAAATTTTATTTATTTTATTTTTATTTAATAGAAAATTAAATAATTTATAATTTGTATTTATTTAAGATTTTGAATAATTTAAGGATTTTATTTATTTCATATTTTTATTTATGCAGTATACTAAATAATTTAGAATTTGTATTTGTTTAAAATTTTGAATAATTTAATAATTTTATTTATTTTAAGTTAAGTAAAATATTAAATAATTTAGAAAGTAGATTCTATGTGTATTGTAGATATATTTACTAGTGTATCAACAGAATGAGAGAAAAATAAAAGAAAAATAAAAGATATATATTTCTCTTATATTAAATGTATTTATTACAATCGAACATAAAGTTTATTTGATTTTTAAACATTTCTGTAACAAATTATTTATATTTATGACATTCTTGTTTATATGCAGGAATCCATGGTATCGACTAATTGAGATAAATTGTTATTTAAGAAAACAATGTAAAAATATAATTAATAAATAATGAAAAATTAAAGTAAGATTAGTGTGGTAAGAGAATGAATGAATGAATACCAGTATTAATGTGAAGAGACTTAATCAAGTCACAAGCGTACTAAACTAACATAATAATACACAAAATTCATTATAAAAAGATAGATATTTAACATTAATATTTAAAAATTCAATTAATAAGTAAAAGTGAACTTTAATTAATCAATATCATCAATTTTGTATAGTATGTATGGTGTTAGAATTATTTACGTTAACTTTTGGATACCCACAGTAAGTCAATGTTCAATTATTATTAATTTTGAATTAAAATAATTTAAAATAATTTTTTTTATAAAAACTTTTATCTTAGGTATTATTATAAAATTTATATCTCAGTTAATATAATTTAATATTAATTTTATTAATATTAATATTTTTATTTTAAAATTTATTTAATGTCGATTTGATGTACATGAATATTTATTATTTTAAATTTTATTTAACTTAGTGTTAATTTTATCAACATTAATATTTTTTATTTTAAAATTTATTTAATTTAATATTATTTTTAATACTAACATTTTATTATTTTAAAATTAATTTTATTTAAAGTTTGTTTGATTGATGCTAATGTTTTATATTTATTGACTTTTTAAAAAGATTTACTATATATTGCATTAGAATCGGCTAAAGCTAACTTTGTTAGCCTCTAATCTTAAAAAGACTTTATTAACATGATTTAACTTTACGTTAACATAAATATTAATTTAATTAAATAATTAAAACAATTTTACAATTATTTAAAAAAAAATTATGTCACGTTAAAGTCAGTTTGAACAACACCAATAACATTATAATTTAATCATGATGTAGCACAGACGCTGACACGGATACGGAGATGACACGGATACGGAGATACATAAAAATTTTAAAATGTAAGTTACGGGGACACGGATCTATATATTATATAATTATAAATTATATAATTTGACAATAAAAATTTATGTGCACAAGTATGTTCCAGATTATTTTTTGGAGCAAAAAGATGTTTTGTCATGACTGATTCACAAGGATTTGTTTTTTTATTTTTATAATCATAATAACAATTTTTGAATTTTGAGAAAATTAATGTATTTTTCTTTTTTAAAATTGTGTTAGAACCGTCATAGAATTGTCAGAAATCTAACAAATACTTTTTGAATTAGACACTTCATGGATACGTGTCCTACAAGCGTCATATGAGTGTCGGTGTCCGATACGAGTATTGGTCACGCCATTTAAGAAAAGTATCCAAGCTTCATAATTTAAAAATTAATTTAATATTTTCTTGAATAATTTCTTTGAATCTATCGCACAAATTTCTCAAGATGGTAAATTATTTTCTCATATTTCAACCGAGGAAAATATCAATTCATACACCCTAAGATAATTAATCATACATATGATATTCACACACAAATGTCACTGGAAATAAAAAAATAATCATTAATTTTTGTTTTTTACTCTCATTAATGGACAAGTAGACACATGTATCTATTTTAGTTGTAGATTGTATTCATATATAAATGAAAGAAAGAGAAAAATGTAGTAATATTGGTGTGGTTAATCGTTGTAAGCTAAATTGATGAGAATTAATGAGCATAAAAGAAAGAATATTTATTTTTATTTGTGGTGACATTTGTGTGTGAATATCGTAGGCTATAATGAATTAGGTTGAGTGTATAAATTGATTTATATTTTTGGTTGAAATATGAGAAATTAATTTAACATATTGAGAGAATTGTGTGATAGATTAAAATAAAAATGATGAAAAAAAATGAGATAAAGATTAACAATAATAATAAAGTAAAGAAGATTTGTGATTGTTTAGTGCAATATAAAAGATGATTAAAAAGGGTATAGAATGAAGTTTATTTCCAAGTTTGTTCATTATGAATTTTTTCTTTTCTAATTATCATCTTTTTTTTATAAAAGTTCTCATGTTAGGCATCACAATGCAACTTGTCATCTCAGCAAGGCTGACACCTCAAGTAACAACAATCATCTGCCATCACATGAAAAAAAGTATTATTAAAAAAAAGAAAAAGAAAGAAAATACAAAAATATGGGGGACTAGACCAAAACTCACATGTTAACAAAAACGATACATAGGTAGACTATACTTATTCATAAAGAATTCTAAAAACAGACTAGATGGAAGTTTATTATACCAATGAAATGATTCTCTATGAATGAACCCTAAATTAGCCAACTTATCAGCACATGCATTCCCCTCCCGAAAAATATGAGTAACCCTAAACCTGATTGTCCCACAGTAATTAAGACAAGAATTCCATCGATTACGAAGCATCCACGGAACATTAGTCCTAGCAGTAAACGCAGCACAAACCAAGACCGAATCACATTCAAGCCAAACATTTGTAAGTCCCATCTTTTGAGCTTCCTCCATAGCATGTATAACTCCATAAAACTCAGCAACCAAAGCAGTCTGAACTTCAAGAAACCCTGAAAAAGCACCAATAAATTCTCTCATACTCCCACGAAAAATACCTCCACAAGAAGCAAGACCAGGATACCCCCTAGCAGCCCCATCCGTGTTAATTTTAACCCAACCTGGTGAAGGAAATTCCCATCTAACAGGAAGAGGACGAAGAACTTTCCCACTACGAGTCTTAATACCAAAAAACTTAATCACGTTGAAATCCAACATATCATTCTTCATTGAAGCTTTAGACGAATTTCCCACTAGACAAGTTAAATCTTTAATTACCGAAATAGCCTTAGAAACTTCAATCTTTTCCTGAAATCTAGCATAATTCCTCATACGCCATATCATCCATATAGAAAAGGTTGTCACAGCAAGCTTAATCAATTTAACCAAAGGACTACCATCACTCTTAATAAAAGAAAGAAGATCATCCTTATTAGAGAAATGAGAAGTAAGAAAAATCTGTCGAACCCAACTCCAAATATGTAATGCAGTAGAACATTCAAAAAATAGATGTTGAATAGATTCTTCATGCTTTTCACAAAGCGTACACATAGAACATATATGCAAACCCTTATTCTGAATATGCTTATCCGTAGGAAGTCGCCCATGAAAAGTTTTCCAGAGTACTAGAGTTTTGGAAGGCGGAATAGATGAAGACCAAATGAACTTACCCCAATCACATGGAACTCCTGGTTCCAAGAAAAAAGTCCTAGCCGATTTAAGAGTGAAACGACCAGACTCATCTAGAGTCCAATTAGGAATATCTTGTTCCTCTCTAACCATGATATGATTAAAAAACTGCGGCATATGCTGTAAAGATAAGGGAATATTCCAATCATAACCTGACCAAAATTGAGAGACTGTATCTGGAATGCTAGCCCTATCAGATAACCCTGCAATATTTGCTAAAGAAGTAGTAGAACACCATTTATCATTCCAGAAATTAATAAAAGAACCTGTACCAACAGTCCAAGAAGTTTAATCAAGTATGATAGAATAAAATTGCTTAATTCCAAGCCAAAGAGAGGAGGATCTATAAACCATTCTAAACTCGTATTTTGATTTAAGAACTCTGGCTTTCAAGAGTAAAGACCAAGGTTTGTTGCTATAAGCAAAGTTCCAAGCAAGCTTAAGAAGATATGCATTATTTTCATGATGAAGATTAATAATATTCAAGCCTCCATCCGCAAGAGGTGAACAAATTTTCGCCCAATTAACGGTAGCGATACCTTTTTTCATAATATCACCAGTCCAAATAAAATTCCGACACCACTGCTCAACTTGCTTAATAAGTGAAACAGGCCATTTATACATATTAAAACTATAAGCTAGAAATCCAGTAATCACTGTATTGACCAGCTGGATCCGACCCATCATGCTAAGAGATTGACCTTTCCAAGATGCTAGCTTCAATTTGACTTTATCAGCCAAAGGTTGAAGAAACCGACACTTTGGAGCACCAACAAAGATAGGCACTCCTAAATAATTGAAAGGCAAACAACCATGACTACAAGAAAGAATATTTTGAATTTTGGTGACAAATCTTGGAGAATTATCCATGGTGAAGAAACTACTTTTAGAGTTATTAATATATTGACCAGAAAAATCACCATATGTTTTAAGAAAAGTACTCAAATTTCGAAGAGACTTAATATCCCCCCTACAAAAAATAAAAATGTCATCAGCATACAAAATATGAGAGGGAGTGAGATAACCTTTCGGACTAGCCATATTTAAAATCTTCTTATCATTCACAAGCTTAGAGATACCTCTACTAAGAACTTCCTCTGCAAGACAGAAAAGTAAAGGAGACAATGGATCACCTTGTCTTACACCTCGACTGCAGGGAAAAAAACCCACCAAACTACCACTTATTCTGATAGAAAGCATAGCTGAACGAAGAATTGTACTAATCCAACTGACAAACGAGGGGTGAAAACCAAAGCGTTTCAAAACTAATAATAAGAACTTCCAACTCAGAGTGTCAAAAGCCTTATGAATATCAACTTTGTAAGCCACATTACCTTCTCTAACCTTTTTAGAAAGCATGTTAATAGCTTCAGAAGCAATACCAATGCAATCCTGTATCTGTCTACCCTGCACAAACCCATATTGATTAGGAGAAATGATTCTAGCAGCCACAAGAGCAAGCCTATCCGCCAGTATCTTGGAAATAATTTTAAATTTGAAATTAGCAACAGCAATTGGCCTGTAATCTTTAATGGAATCAGCACCCTGAATCTTAGGAATAAGAGATACCACATTACTGTTCATTCCAGGGAGAACCCAATTTTGTTTAAAGAACTGTTGAACAGCATTACAAACATCTGTCCCAATAATTTCCCAACAAGAATGATAGAAAACACCACCAAAACCATCAGGACCAGGAGCACTATTACCGTTAAGATTAAAAACAGCATTCTTGATTTCAGAAAAATCAGGACATTTAATCAACATCATATTCTCCTCAGAGGAAACCATCGCAGGAATATAAGTACCAATAAAATCTTCCATATTATCAGTATCCAGAACATTAGAAATAGACTCAGCATAAAGATTTTTATAAAAGTCCAAAATATGATCCTCAATGATTTTAGGATCCTCCGTAACCTCATTATCAATCCGTAGATGATGAATCCCACTAGAATTATTTCTCCTTTTGACCACAGCATGGAAAAAAGCGGTATTACGATCTCCATCCTTGAACCGTAACATCTTAGCCCTTTCTTTCCAAAACAAATATTGACAGTGAAGAGCATGATCAAGCTCCTCCTTAGCAATCTTTTCTTGACAAAGAAGCCCATCACTATCAGACAAACTAGCAGTCTCTAAGTTTTTTTGAATACCAAGGAGGATACCCTGCTTAAAAAGAACTGCATTGTGAACATTACCAAAAGAATTTTTATTCCAGTCTCGGAGCTCAAGTTTCAACCTTTTTAACTTATGTTGCAAGATAAACATAGGACAACCAACAACCTTATTAGCCCAAGAATCATGAATAAGCTTCATACACGAAGTGTCCTGAAGCCACATAGAAAAGAAACGAAAAGTGCTAACCTTCCGCAAAGAATTACTAGCAAGACTAGCAAGAATAGGGGAATGATCAGAACAATTTTTAACAAGAACCTGATAAGTACAAGAATCCCATTCATCCAGACACACTCCATTACATAAAGCCCTATCCAGTCTTCTATGAATTCTATGCAACCCTCTCCTTCCGTTACACCAAGTATAACAAGACCCAGTAAAAGGCATACAAGAAAGGTCATTAGTATTAATCCAGTCCAGGAATTCATTACAAGAAACCTGATTAGGAGCCACCCCCCTTTACAGTCATCCGCCGAGAGCACAGCATTAAAATCTCCCAGAATACACCAAGGCCCTGTAAAGAAATTAAGATCCCTCCACAAAAATCGTCTAGACAAGTATGTGTTAGCACCATAAACACCTGCAAAGCTAAAACTTTTATCCTGTAGAAGACAAGTTGCAAAGATAAATTGATCATGAACCAAGAAATTTTGGACAAGATTAGGAACCGACAAACACCAAAGTTTAGCAACTTTATTAACAATAGGAGACGTAGCCACCAAATGCATATTAACAGATTTGAAAAGGACATCGAAAGCATTAGTGTACGGCATCATGGGTTCCGCAAGAAAAACCAGGAGAGGTTTATGTAGATTAAGTAAATTAAGCAACATCTCCACAGTTTTGTGGTTTCCCAAACCTCTGACATTCCAAAAAAATGAAGAGACCTTCATTGCGACGTTGTAGAGAGAACTGCCTTAGCAGTTTTCCTGGATTTACCAGTCCCCTTAGGTGGTCTCCCTGGAATTCTTTTAGTGCGAACTGTTTCCTCCCCATTATCACTGTCATCATCCTCCATGTCATTAGAGTTAGCCCAAAATTTTGAAACAACCTGATTTTCAATATGATCAGAATTAATTCCAACAGTGGTAGGCGGAATAGTTGACGCTCCCATATGAGAATCACCTCCCACATCTGTAGTTTCCAAAGCATCAAGAGAGGAAAAATGATTTTGAAGGACCAACGATATTGCTTTAACATCCCCAATATATTTAGCCTTCTGAGGGGAGGTATGAGGCGACTGAGATGGTACAGTCACAATAGCAGAGACCTCCACATTAGGATTAGTATCTGCATGTGATTTAGCCTTCCGAAGAGAGGTAGTACGCAACGGAGATGGTACAATCACAGGAGCAGAGGCCTCCACATGATGACCATCAATAAGAGTCGTTGAATGTGACTCTGAGTCCTTAGCTTGCATAACAACAAGTGAGTCCAAAGTGGGAGTGGACAACCCCTGCTTGGGTGAGGACCTATCATGATCTGAAGCATCCTTAAGAGGAGGCATATCTGCAAAATCATCCTCCCGTCCATTTGTTTTATCAGCAAGGTGACCCAAGGGTGACCCTACATTAACCCCACCAGTAGCATCAACTTTCAAATTAACAATGGGACCTTCTAAGAGCTTCGTCTGCAGATCTTTTCGCCGATATTCTTTACGTTGGTTTGGAATCGTGGTCCTCCCTTGTTCCTGTTCATCAGAAGGTGTCTTCTGAGAAGGTTTATGTTGAGACCCAGGAACACGACCCTGGTCATGGATCACTCGACATTGAGCAAGCTCGTGCCCAATCATCTTACAATGAGAGCAAAATGGAGGGAGCCATTCATATTCCACACCAGCTACAAAAGCAAAGTCTGGACGTTCAACCAAGAGATGATCAGGAAGAGGGGACAACATATCAATATCCACCAGCACTCTAGCAAACATACCCCTATTCTTTCTCATAGTATGCTCATCCAAAGACAAAGGAGTAACAAGGCCTCTGACGATGGAAAATATTGTCCTTGGTTTCCAATACTCTAAAGACAAATGGTAAATTCTAACCCAGGTCTGAGCTTTGGTACTCCTCATGGTAGCTGGGACAAAGTCTTTTGTCCAGGCAAACAGTCTCAATAAACCAGGAGATAACTTCAGGGAACCCATCCCGAGAGCCCATCGCATGTCCTCTATAGAAGCGAACTCAAACTCATAGAAACCCTTTCCAAGAGGAATTGCTTTCCATGGTCCAAGAGTTTTCCACACCAGCTGCAACTTTTTAGTTAAATCCAGGTGTGTGAGAGGTTTATCCCCCTTAGATAGAATAACCCGACCATGAAGATGGGTTTTGCAATCCTCAAGACCAGCCAAGTAATCTGCCTCATCAATCCGGACAGCAATCATGTCACCCTTAATACAAGGGGTAGGGAGCTGGGACAAAGGAATGTCACATGTATTTCCCAAAGCCTGAGCAAAAGTCTTCTTTTGACCGGACATAGAATATACTTTATTATCAGGACATACTTTTCGATCCATCAAACAAGTCCATGGAATGAGGAAACCCGCAGAGCCCTCCGCCATTTTAAAAGGCTAACAAGTTGCCGCCAAGAACTTCCGCAAGACACACGGAATAGCGACCGCCTTCGCTGTCACGCGAGCCACCACCTCTGCAGTCACCGCCGTCGGCCGCACCGGACGCCTCGCACCAGCCCAACAACCACCGCACTTCGTCGACGTCGTCCCGCAAACGCCTCTGCTGCACAGGACCCGCACCACGTCGTCTTCTACAGCTCTCGCACCACCAGCGAACCACCGTGTCTCCCACTGTAGCACCGCCGCACCTCCAGTTCCGCTGCCGCCAGGAAACCCTAAAACCCCCAAATCTTCAATTTAGGTTTTGGGTTTCGTAAATTTACGTTCCTGTGTTCAGAAATTGATCCCCACAAGCAATCGCAGCAAGAATACCCACTGTTAATGCATCATCGACACCAGAATTCGGTGAAATTTCCTAACTGCTTCTGCCAAAGATTAATGAGGCAGAAGAAATCTCTTCTCTCTACTTTTCTATCTCTTACTGATATCTTATTTAAACACATTAATGGACTATTATATTTGCTACCAATTGAAACAAATGTTAAACTTAATCGTGAAAGTATAAATTAAATTAAGCAGATTTTCTAAGAAGAAACAAGCGTCTATTAATATATTGAGTATCCTACTAATTCTAAGCATATACTCGTGAGTTGTTTATGTGGATAATAATTTATTTTTCTGATGACAAATGATTGTTATTACTTGAGGTGTCAGTTTAAATGAAATATCAAATAACATAGTGATACATAAAATGAAAGTTTTTTATAAATAAAAAAATTAAAAAAATGTTAATGTACATCAAACCCACCGACACTAAATAAATTTTAAAATAAAAATATTAATATTAACCAAGTTAACACTAAATTATTTTAATTAAAAAAATAATAACAAATTAACATTTCGGTATCCAAAACTTAACGTTAATAATTCTAAAATCACACATACTATACAGATTTGATGTTATTGAATAATTAAAGTTAACTTTTACTTATTGATTAAACTTTTAAATATTAGTGTTAAATATCTATTTTCTTATAATGGATTTGGTGCATTGTTATGTTAGTACGTTGTGAACAAGTTCCTTCACATTGATACTCATTCATTCATTCTCAAATCTTACTTTTTTTTTTAATAAAAACTTTCATTTCACATAAATCTTACTTTAATTCTTCATTATTTATTAATTATCTTTTTAAATTATTTTCTTAATTAACTTTTTATCTCAGTTGATCGCATCACTCTTGTCCAGATCATGAATTCCTGCATATAAATAAGAATATCGAAAAAATAAATAATTTGTGGCAGAAATGTTTTAAAAAAAAAAAAATTTATGTGCGATTGTAATAAATACATTTAATAAAAGAGTAATATATATATATATAAAAAAAAAAATTCTCTCGTTCTGTTAACATAATAGTAAATATATCTACAATACACATAGAACCTGCTTTCTAAATTATTTAATATTTTACTTAAATAAAAATTAAAATAAACACATTTCTTAAATTATTTAAAATATTAAAAAATACAAATTCTAAATTATTTAATATACTACATAAATAAAAATATGAAATAAATAAAAATATGAAATAAATAAATTTATTAAATTATTCAAAATTTAAAATAAATATAAATCATAAATTATTTAATGTCCTACTTAAATAAAAATATAAAATAAATAAAATTTCTAAATTCAAATTTTGAAATAAATATATATCTAAATTATATAATGTTATACTTAAATAAAAAATTAAAATAAATAATGATCAAAGTGATATGTGTATGGATGACACTTGTATTGATTCCTGTGTGATTGGAATATTCAATTATTTTTACAGGAGATGCCTCATTCTTTGTTATTAAAAAGAAATATTACTTGGATTGAGAGTTTTTATTAAAAAAAGTATTTGATAAATTAAATCAAAATTTATTTTAAATACTAAAAAATTATTAGTATTTAAAGTAGTTTTTATTATTAAAAAATTATAATATAATTTTTGAATTGGTATTTAATTAGTTACTAAGAATTAATATAATTATAAGTTAATAATTATAGAATTTACTAATTAATGCATATATATGTATATAAAAAAAAAATCAAAGTTTCTCATGAGAAAGACTGTAAATAGAAGTGAATCTTATTTAGAACAAGTAAATTCATAATACTCCTTCAAATACTATATTGTCTCATTTGGTTGAAGCAGCGTTTATACACTCTCGCTGGAAAACTCCAATGCTTAAGCTTTTTTTTTTCTTTCTCTATGTTGGACGTATAAGCAAATTTTCTCAAACCATCACAACAACGGAAGGGTCTCAACAGTGATCCTAGCCGCAACGGACCAGGACATCCTGGTCCCAACAAACCACTAGGACGTCCACATTTCTCTATGCTGAACGGAGATGCTAATCTGAAACCTAAGATAAACTTTCTGAAGCCATCACAACAGATGAAGTAATTTATTGTAAATGGTCATGCACAGAAGGATGTGGTCAAAATTAGTGTCAAAAGTGGTCCTAGCCCCAACGGACCAGGACATCCACACTTCTAAAACTTTTACTTTTCCTATAATTATGTTAGCCTCAAATAATATATCCTATTAGACATGTTCTTAATAGAAATGGATTAACATGATAATAATATTTAATATATTTTCTTCTTATAGTTTTTATTTTGTTTTAGTGTATAATAAGACCTTGTATATATTGCCGAGATTCTTCTTTACTAATAATTTTAGTGGTTTTATACATATATCAATATAATCATATAAATATATATATATATATATATATATATTTATAACATGTTCTATCATAATAACAAAGAAAATCAAGACTAAAAGTATTTAAAATTAAAAATATCTTATTTTACTCGAACAAAATAGTATGAACGATCACTTTTCTTTTATATATACATATATAATATGGAAGTAAAGATAAGTTTTTAATGTGTCATATACAAAAATCATTTTATTCCCACTAACTAGTTAATTTTTATGATAAATTAATAATATCTACAATTTATGTTTTAGAATTTAAAGAGTTTACTGTAAACAAAACAATTTATTAATTAGTGTTAATATGAAAATAAATGATCTTTCAGCACTTGTTTCAATAATATTAATCAATTATTAAGAGATATGAAATTATTATAACAAGCTTCATAAAAAAAATTTAATAGTTTAAGAATTACATACTATCACCTCACACGATAGTACTTCCACTAAATTAAAATATAGTATAAAAAAAAAACTTCACAACTTTTTGTTTAGTCATGTAAATTTTGTAACTAAAAATTCTACTAAGTATTATTATTCTAAAAGTATGTGAACACCATCTTTAATAAACTAAAAAGTAGTTTAGAAAATCTATTTTATATATAAATCAAGAAAATTAAAAAATTAAAAAATTAAAAAAGGCTAAAGTGTATTTGGTAAGACCAATATTAAAAAAGTTAAGTTATGCATCTAATATAATTTATCCTTTTCGTAATCAAATCAATAATCAAGACCCTTAAAGAGCCGATACCAACAAGATCGATACAAATAATAATAAAGACAAGACTTCCCCATCCCATATAAAAACAAAATAATATTTTCTTAAAATTTAAAAATTAATAAAAAAATATATTATTTTTAAAATAAAATCAAGAAGGCAACCGAGGGAGTATAACACTATGTCAAATACTACTATAACTACTACAATAAATATAATAAATATTAATTGATTAAAATTGTTTAAAGTTTATCAATTTGAAATTTGAATATACATTTATGAGCTATTATATTTTCTTTAGCATAACTATTTTTTTTCGTAATAATTAAATAAAAAATAATAATATTCTCTTGAAATTTAAAAATTAATAAATAAAAAGAAACTGATGTTTAAAAAAAAACAAAAAGGAAAATGAGGGAGTATAATACTACACCAAATACTACTACAATTATTACATTAAATATAATATTAAATATTAATTGATAAAAATTGTTTGAAGTTTATCCATTTGAAATTTTAATATACATTTATGAGCTATTATATTTTCTTTAATTAGCATAACTATTTTTATCTCACAATAATTAATTAAAAATAATAATATTTTCTTGAAATTTAAAAATTAATAAATAAAAACAAACGTAAAAAAAATAGAAGGCAACCGAGAGAGTATAATATTATATAAAATACTACTATAATTATTACATTAAATATAATATTAAATATTAATTGATGAAAATTGTTTGAAGCTTATTAATTTGAAAACTACTTAATAAAGTTGATTGTTTTAGTTTAAATATAAATTTAATGTTAAAGTTTCAAGTCTTGAAATCATATGCTGAATTGTGAGTTTTTATGAGTAGTTAAATAATTGAGCATTTTAAAATCATAAATATATTTTGATTGTATAAAGATGGTTAACATTTGTATTCACATTGAGAATGATGAGGTTATAGATTTTGAATAATGTGGGTCCGTGTTTTATTATGTATTAAGTATTGACATTTATGTTTTAACAAAGATCATTTATCTTTATTGATGATCTAAGTCATGTAGATTAAGATATCAAGTGCTGAGAAGCCGACGAGGGAGTTCATTACACATTATGACTCGCTGTAGACACATGATATTAGATGTCTTAAACTTACCCTAATCATTCTCTTAGATTCGCTTATAAATCTAAATCTTGGGTATTGAATTATATGTTAGTCTATGGTATAGCCTATTTAATACAAATCTTCTGGAAGACGCTAATTGATGTTTGTTTGTTGAATATCTTTAATGTGAATGATGAAATTTAAATGAAATTGAGGTCATACATTTGCGATAATGTGTGAGTTATTGCTTGATTGTGTATTAAGTATTAATACATATCTTTTAAGAGAGATTCTATAGCTTTAATGATTATCTAAGTTACATAGATTAAAATATTATGTGGTGAGAAACTGATAAAAGATTTCATTACACATACACGATATCATATTGTTGTATATTGGTATTAGAATGAAAATGAATCTCGTATGTTTACATATATCATATTTTTTATATATTTTTTCGTATGTTAGAATATTACTTAAATAGTTTATCCTTACATGTGTTTGTTTGCAACAATGGTAAACTTTGTATAGATATTTAGGATTTGTTTTGAAAAGGTGTGAGTGGAAAAGGAAGGAAAAGAGAGAAAAGTGATTGGAAAATTTAGTTGTTTGGATGTATGAAAAGTGTGTGGATTTGAGTGAAAAATTGTAGATGATATTGTAACTTTTTATTAAAAAAATTGTGTTATTTATTCATTTTCCTAAATACTTAAAATTATTAATGATCTGAATTTAAATAAAGATAAATGTTAATATATGAAAGATAAATGTTAACACATGTATTTATATATTTAGATAGAAAATTGAAAAAAAAGCACACAATCAATATTACAATTTTAATAATACAATTTTATTGTTTTAATTGATTTACGAAAATTTCATATGTAAAATATTTGTATAATTTTAATTAAAATTATGAACAATATTTATTAATAAAACTTGGTATTGGTTGTTATTGCTTAAAACAATCAATTGAAGAAAAAAAATATTATCAAAAGTTTTGTACATTATGTGAAGTGAACAAACATTACAATAGCAACTAAATTTAGAGATAAAAATAATTAGTCACTATATTAACTAAATTATATATTATTTTAAAGATTAAAAATTTATTAGTATTTAAAGTAATTTTTATTATTAAAAAAAATTATAAAATAATTTTTATATTAGTATCTAAATTAGCTACTAAAGTTTTAGATTTTAAATTGGTTTCAATTAGTCTTTTATAGACTAATTTATGTTGGTTATTAATTCTGATTTTAGTATTATTAATTCTGATTTTATTATCCTTAAACTATTTTACTGTTATATTGCATTAATTGTCAGTTTCCAGGCCTGTTAGTATTCTTATTTTATAGTTTCAGTAATTGTAATTTTATTATATATATGATTGAATAAGATCAGTTTTGCAATTTTGTGCAATTACGTTCAATCAGTTATTATAATCTTTTGTCTTTTCTTATTTCCTTCAATTAGTTCTTACAATTTAGAATATAAAATCTTGGTAGCTAATGGTTAGATACTAATTTAAAAACTATACTTTATAAATTTTTATTAATAATAAAAACTATTTTAGATACTAAGATTTTTTTGTATTTTCTAAAATATTCTTTAATTAACTAATTATTTTGATCTTTAAAATTAGTTGTATTTTGATGATTTTCTATATTGATGTAGGGTAGAGAAAAAAATAACATTGTACAACATTATTTGTTTAAGGGTTTTTTTCTTATTTTTTAATAAAATTCAGTTACTATTTGAATTATTAATTTTTTTGTTGATTTTAATTTGTAATACAAAATTAGTTGTTATTTAAGATTTGTTTATGATTCTTTTTAAATCCAGTCACAGTTTGAATTGATATAATAACATAGTAACATTTACAAATTTTGTGTTTATTTTTTCTTTAGTGACTTTTCTATTTGATTTTTTTTCTATATGATATTAATTACTGTTTTAGGATTTCTTTATTTTATTTATATGAGAACAATTTGGTTATATTTTATTTAGTTTAATGATATAGTGACGTTTATAATTTTATTGTTTTTCATATTTTGTGCTTTTTGTTATTTTTTTATACACACTTAGTTGTTGTTTGACATTTTTTTTTATAAAAAGCTTTCAACATCACTATGCTACTTGACATCTCAACTAGTCTGACAGTTCAAGTAACAACAATCATTTGTCATCTTCAATGAAGAATGATATGTTTGATTTCAATGTGCTCAAGTTTTTTGGTATTTAACACTCGTACTGGTAAAGTTGATTGTTTTTCAATGATATATTTGATTACTAATGTCTGGCTGGAATGTGACTCTGCCTTGGTTTGTATTGTGTTTACTGTCAGGACAAATGTTCCTTGGATGCTTCGTAATCAATGAAATACTTGTCTTAATTATTGTGGAAAAATCAGGTTTAGAGTTACTCATATTTTTTTGTTAAGCGAATGAGTGTGCTGATAAGTTGGCTAATTTAGAATTTATTTGAATCCTTTCATTAGTATAATAGGCTTCCATCTAGTCTGTTCTTAGAATTCCTTATTAATAGGTATTGGGTATAGTCTACTTATGTATCATTTTTGTTAACATATGAG
The DNA here is from genome assembly GCF_051622355.1 of Phaseolus vulgaris. NCBI lineage: Eukaryota > Viridiplantae > Streptophyta > Magnoliopsida > Fabales > Fabaceae > Phaseolus > Phaseolus vulgaris. Next base: position 3,532,717 of record NC_143504.1, read on the forward strand.
TTTTGGTCTAATCTTCCATATTTTTGTATTTTTTTAATAATTTTTTTTCCATGTGTTTGACATTTTATTTTATTCATATGAAATTCTTTTGTTTTAATAAACTTGTTTACGATAAAATATCTATAATTTTTTTCATCTTTAATATATATATACGTCAAATAATACGGTGTAAATAATAAAATAAGAATTAAGGTTTGATTAAATTTTGAACATACCAGTTAAATAAAATGAAAAAATCAATTCAAATTGTCACACATATATTTAAAAAAATACACCTTTTTCTTTCTAAATTCAACAAAAAAAGAGTCTAAATTACATCAAAGATAATAAATAAAAAATAATATCTAGTTAATGTTATAACAAATTTAAAAATAATATTTTACTAAACATTTCAGAAAAAATACATGTAATTTAGAACAAATTAAAATGTTATATTTTTATTATTTGAAAGCCAACTTTATTTCTCTATAATTTACCATCAAATTAATTTAAACTAAATTAAGAACATGGACTATGCAAAAGATCATAATATATTATTTTTCATACCTTATTTGATTATATCCAATACCTTAATCGATTACATATGAAGATATAATTTGTTACATCCAAACCCTGATTACAACACTGAATTTAATTGATTAGATAGGAGGATATAATTGATTACAACCTTAAATCTAACAATAAATTGATTACAACCTTAAATCTAACAACCATAATGTATTATTTTTCATACCTTATTCGATTATATCCAATACGATTACATATCAAAGACGTAATTTGTTACATCCAAACTCTAACCGATTACAACACTAAATTTAATTGATTATAATTGTTCCAAAAAAATACTTAATCTCACCTCATTTTTTGATGGATGTGGTGGGGTCAACTTTCACTACTTCCCCACTTTTCATCTTCTCAAATCACTGTCAAACCTCTTTATTAAACATGAACAAATCATACATTTATCACTAATTTCTGTCATACGCCATCCCAAAAAAAAACATTAATGAATTTCTAGTCTAGTATGGTATTCATTTTTGGGATGCTAAAATGAAAATATTAAATATGTACTAATTTATCTTGTGTGATCATAAATATTTATTAATAAACCCTAAAATATTAATCAATATTAATTAGACAAGCAGTTGAAAATTATGTACTTAATTACTTATCATAACAGTAGTAATTGACTTACATGTCATTGTTATAAAAGAGTTCTTGAATAGATAATGTTAATGAAAGAATAATCATTTCTCTTGTTGATACATAGTTTGTCTTCTTCATATATATATATACTCTTAAACCTCTGGTTGTGGAAGATAGCACACCTTTCTCCTCTCTCAGTGTTCCTTCCATTCCCATCTGCAGCTAGCTAGCTAGCATCACCGTCTACTTTGATTTTATTTTAGCCCTGAAAATATCAGACGCTGTACCTCAAGCGTGGCCCTTCCCTCCTAAATTTCACCAATCATTCAAAGACCATCCTCACTCCAACCCCACCACAGCACAACACAACACAACACCTCAGAAATTAACAACAAACCAACCCATCTTTAGCATCACTTTGTCAGAAACCGTAACACTAAATCCAACTCCCACAAATATGCAAACCTTCACTTTCCTCTACCTCACCATCATTTCCCTCTCTCTCGTCCTCTTCCACAGCACCATCCTAGTCCAAGCCCTCACCTCACCCTTAGACGTTGCAGCACTCAAAGCCTTCAAGGACTCGATCAAACCCTCCTCCATCGCATCCTCCTCTTGCCTCGCCTCATGGAACTTCACCACCGACCCATGCTCACTCCCTCGCCGCACCAGCTTCATCTGCGGCTTCACCTGCACCGCTGACTCCAGAAGAATCAGCCAAATCACTCTCGACCCAGCAGGCTACTCCGGCACACTCACCCCACTAATCTCTCGACTCTCACAACTCACCACACTTGACCTCTCCGATAACAGCTTCTTCGGCTCAATCCCCTCTTCAATCTCCTCTCTCTACAACCTCCAAACCTTAACCCTCCGATCCAATTTCTTCTCCGGCCCAATCCCTCCCTCCATAACCACCCTCAAATCGCTCCAATCTCTCGACCTTTCACACAATTCTCTTTATGGGTATCTGCTAAACTCCATGAACTCCCTCACCAAACTCCGCAGACTCGATCTCAGCTTCAACAAACTAACCGGTTCAATCCCCAAACTCCCACCCAACTTGCTCGAACTCGCGATCAAGGCCAATTACCTATATGGGCCTCTCCAAAAACAGAGCTTTGAAGGGATGAACCAGTTAGAAGTGGTGGAGCTAAGCGATAACAAGCTCTCCGGCACGGTAGAATCGTGGCTCTTCTCTTTACCGTCGCTGCAGCAAGTAAACCTGTCCAACAACACCTTCACGGCGGTGCAGATCTCGGGGTCACGCGCGGCCAACGGGGGAACCGGCAGCCGCAGCAACCTCGTCGCGCTCGACCTCGGGTTTAACAGAATCCGAGGCTACGCGCCCGCGAATCTCGCCTCGTTTCCCGCGCTGTCGTCCCTCTCCATTCGCCACAACGCGCTACGTGGCGCGATCCCTCTGGAGTACGGCCACATCAAGTCCTTAAGGCGGCTCTTCCTCGACGGAAACTTCCTCAGCGGAAATCCGCCGGCAGGTCTTGTCGCCGCCGGCACGACGGTTTCCGGGAGCCTGGGGGACAATTGTCTGCAGGCGTGTCCCAGGTCGTCGCCGCTGTGCTCGCCCCCACAGAAAGCAATCTCCGTTTGCAAGCGAGGCTATGGTGGTAGACCAACATCAACACCAACACCGTAATCTGTTGTCGGTTAAAATAAAATAAAAATATAAACAGATAGGTTTGTACCCTTTTGTTAAAAAAAAGTTTTTTTGTAGAAGTGCGTTACTATCTGAATAAAGATGATAGTCCAAGAAAGTATACAGTGTGACAATGGCAATCTAATACTGTTTATATTTTCCTTGTTCTTCCGAAGATGACGTTGACATTTTGAATTTTTAAATAATTAGATTACAGCTATGCCACACAAAAGAGAAGACATGTGCGTTGTGTGTTGATTTGGTTGAAAAGGTTTAGATATGAAGTTTGTGATGGGTCCAACAGCGTCCACCATAATTTGGAGTTGAAGAAAAGTCATATATATAATGCACTCTCAAACTATATTTTAAATTATTTTCTTAATTTAATATCATTTTATTTTATTCAAATTGTACACTCTTGACATGAGTCGGTAAGGAATGTTCCTAGTAGCTAGGATTTCGATCTCTCGAGTCTCATTATTTAAAAGTTTTGTCATTTAAAAATTTTAATCATCGATTTTAAGAAAATATTCTGATCTTTTATCATCGTGAAGAATGATTTTTAGGTGTTGATAATGAAAAAAATCGACTTATCAAGTTCATTAAACATATTTTGAAAAATTTAATCGAAATCTTAAAAGAAATTTCAGAAATCGACAAATTAATATGTAACTATTGGAAACGATTTTCGATTACCTCATATATTTTAGTTATTAATAATGAAAAAAATCAACTTATCAATTTCATTAAGCGTATTTTGAAAGATCTAATCAAAATCTATCTTAAAAAAAAATTGTACTGATATAGACCAAACGGTCAATACCATAATCTAATTTTTATGATCAAGTTACCAAGTCCTGCACGTCTGTGCGGGTCGACCGACACACCCAATCTATTAACGCTAAATCACCATTAAGAACTAGGTAATACGCTCCTAAGTACGATCAACTCTATTAATCCGGCTCAATAAGGTAAGTCGATTAAAATAATATAAATAACGCATATTCTAAAAACAAGGTACGTCATTACTGAATATACTTGACAACCGAGTGCCGAGTACTCTTTGCTGACTTGAGCATTAAAATGTCTTCTACAGGTACCCCATTTGGTGCTCATGAGACGACCGAGATCCAAAGATAGAAAGGAAAGGTGAGGAACGAGCAAGGAAAGAGGTTGGAGAGTAGCACGATCAACCAACAGGAAGAAGGAAGACGAAACTTCTTAATAGTTCTCTAGGTCTCATCTCTCTAACATGAACAAACAAACTAATATAATTATTGAAAATAATTTTCGAGTCCCTCATATATTGTTTAAAACCTTTTTCTCCTATAAATTTAATAAGAAAAGCGGTGAATTGTTTTATTTGTAAAAGATTCGAAAGAGAAACTAGTGACAATATAAAATCATTACCGAGAAAAATATTTTCATACTTGAGTTATTAAAGTATAATATGTTCATATCATTTTTAATTTTTTTATTCAAATTAAAAAGAATATTACAAATTAAAATAACAAATACTTCATTTTATGATGTTAGCTGAAAATTACATATAATATAAATTGTGAAAAATAAATTCAATAAATACCATTTTAAATTAAGGAATAAAAAATAATTTAATTAATATTCACTAAATCAACTCATTTAAATGAGATGACTTGTTTAAATGAAAAAAAAACATACAATTTTTAAAAAATAATTACAAATAATTAATAAATTTAATTATTTAAAAAATTGTAATTATATAAAAATATTTAAAAAATACAAATGTTATTTATATAATAAAATTTTAAAATAATTAAAAGTACTAAAAAGTTTAATAATTGCATAATAATATATTTTTTTAAAAGCACAATTTTGATTTATATCATAAAATTTATGTACTTATATCATTTTACATTTAGTAGGTAGTTTATTAGCTAGTTTACCAAACACTTCTAATTTAATAAGGTATTTTTTTAAAGTTAAAACTTATAAGTTAGATGTTTATTGGCTACCCGCTGATTAACTAAAAATTAATTTATTACCTATCATCTAACTTATGAACTAGTTTTGTCGAATAAACCTTAAATAATACCATATTTATTAATTAATATTACACGTCAAAACATGGTTACTGTTATAATTTTGATTATCTTTAATTTGATATAGGCATGGGGTCTATATATAAGTTAAAATAAGACTACATTTATTTAATAAAATATGTTTGTATCTATGATATTAATACAAAACACTCATCTTTAAAAATAATAACTAATATAGTTAAAGATGTTTTATTTGTATTACAGTTTTATTTATAAAAAAATTAATTTATTAATTTATTTGAATTCCATCAAGACAATTGAACGTCTATTTAACTTTAATTTTATTGATTTTATTTGAATTCCGTCAAGATATTGAACATCTATTTAGTTTTTAAGTAATTGTTATATTTATTTACTAGAGAAAGAATTAACATTTACATGCAAGCCTTTTACCCTTTTCATTTTTCTTTCTAAATTTAGAATATTTAAAACTTGTTCACCTTTGTTTTTTGTTTTTTAAATTTAAAATCTTTAATAATTTTTTTGACATTAATTATATACTAATGTTAATTTTCTCTTTAGTAAAGATAAATGACAATTACTAAATACCATACTTCAATCATTAATGGAATTCAAGTAGAAACTTAAATTTTTATTATACAAAAGCAAAATATGAGAACATTTATTATATTAAATATTTAATTTTCTTAAATTCAAAATCATATTTTCAAGTATATTTTTGGTAATTTTGCGAAAAAGTTGTACCTCATCCATAAATTTTCCGACCCCATTAGACCACAACTAACAAATAATTAACACATACAAAAAAACTATGAATAATAAAAAAGAGTGACACTTAAAAAGAGTATTCTTATGAAATATATAAGTAATATATTAAAATTTAAAATGTCACATCAATAAATGATTTTGTTTCGGTTCAACCATAACGATTAATTGAATTAGGTACTACTCAAACAATTAAAAAAACTAAATATATAAATATTTTAGTTGAATTGGATCATTGAGATAATATGTTTAATCACTTGAAAACAAACGTTTTTTAACATCACAATAAACAATTGCTACCAACTTTGTTTAGAAGCAAAGCAATGAAGGATTATATATTCCTAACAACTTCCAAAATTTCAAGGTTTCATTATAATAAAATCTGCAGAATAATTTTGTTTCTTAATTATAATTATGTAATGCTAACAACTTATTATTATTATTATTATTTATTTTGGTAGTTTCACAATTTAAATAATAGTTAGTTGGCAAGTTTCATGAACTAGATTAGGATATGTTTATTACATTTCAAACCAATACTTATAACTTTTGTTTGAAATAAACGACAATAATGCCTTGGGAGTTTTGTTTATTTTCTTTGTAAAATAATAATAATAATCATACACACAAAGAAAAGACAGTGATGATTAATGATTGGTTTTGGCTAAACAAAACTCAATGAAACATATCTTGCCTACTTTTTTTACCTAAAATAATTAAGTTAATTCATGTTTTATCATAAATTATATAACTCAAAATACCTATGAATTTTTTAATAATCATTTTTCCTTTATTAAATTACTCCATTTTGTATATTACATTTTTTTAAAATTAACATATTTAAATCCTTTCTATTTCTCAATTTAAATTATATTTCGAATTTTGAATCATAAGATGCATTTAGTCAAATTAGATACTATCCGAGTTTTTTTTTTTTAATGTACACACGTGTGACTTTCAATTCATAGATGAATTTCTAATATTTTTTCTATTTTAGTTTTAAGAAATTCAAAAAAATTGTTAAATACGTAATTTTACTTAATTTTATTTCGATTAAATTTAACTAAAGACATGATGTGTAACATAAAAATTATTTTAAACATAAAATAAATAAATGTATGCACACTTGGAGTTAGACAAAATGTACATTTTTTAAAAATACGAGTGTGAATCATTTTATATATCCGACTTCACTTTAAATATCCGAATGAAGTTGTTTTTTTGAAATTCTTTTATAGAGTTGGTTTTATAAGAAAACTTGTGTTTAGGTTTAGAGCTTTGCGTGTGAAGTTTTTGGAGGCAAAAATGAATATTTGTTAGATTAGGTTATGATAAGTTTAGATTGTTGATTAGAGTATTTTATATATAAGTTTAGCATTTTGGTGAGAGAAGTTAAGTTAAGAATTTAAACTCTTAGATAAACAAAATGTAAAAGTAATGAAAGGTAGTTATTATTTTGATAACATTTTAGGATAGGTTTTTTGGACTCTAATGTGACTTGATCATAATATTTTGAGTTTTTGTGCAATGAATGTATTTGTTATATACCATCTAAAGAGTTTTGAGTTTTAACATGGATAATATTAGTGATGTTTTATTTAGAAATTTGTGATAATAATTATGGTTTAGGAATATAGTTTGTTTGTAATATATATTACTAATTGTTGAAAGTAAGGAAAAGAGTGATTTTGTACAAATTGTCTATATGAAATTCTAAATAAATTTTAATATAACATAATATGTTAGTAAAGAGATGAATCTCAAAATAATTATCTTTGTTATTGTAAGTGAGATTAATAATGTTTGAACTATAAGTATGAACTACTACGATATTTTGAATCACATTCTTTTAAATTGAATTAAGTTAGATGGAATATGTTACATATTTTGGTAGCTAAAATGTATAATGTTTCAAGTGAGTCAAATTGGTTCAAGATAGTCTTATTTAAAATAAATTACTCAGTTATATGTATAAACAATGGATTGAAACATATTTGGACCAATTTGGCACAATCTATGAAATTATGTAAAAATTATTTTTTAATATACTTTATGGGCAACATCTTTTTTGTTTAACAAAATTCATTTATTTGAAAATCTGATAGATTTACTATTTGTTCATTGAACGAAATTCAATTATGTGAAAACCCAACGAAATTCAATTATGTGAAAACCCAATATTTTTGTTTGTTATGTGAGCAAACCCTTGACTAAATGTAAGAACGTTAAAAAAAAAGAGAATAAAGGTACAAAGATGCCCCTTCTTCCCCTCACCACAGTTTTTTTCTTCTTTCTCTCTCTCTCTCCATATTCTCTTCTATCACTCTCTCTTAATTTCTCTCCCAATCTTCATCTATTTTAGAATCTGATCATACCACGCTGTAGCAGAGGAGTTAAGGAATATTTCTACCCGATCAAATTTTCAAACAGAGTAAGTTCATTTTTATTCTAAATATCCTTTGTTCTCTGTTTTTCCTTAGGATTTAGTCATCAATCTTGGTGGGGTCAGTTGAGAAGTTTAATCCTCTCAACTTATTCTATTATATACTGAATTTTTGTTATGTTTGGATAATTTGCATTAGGCCCGTAAATCTTGAAGCTTATTCAAACGGTGGGGAATAAAATTCTAAAAGTTGCTTGGAAAGCAAGCAATTGAGGTAAGAGAAGCTAAATTTAATTTTTAATAGCACCCTATGATAGAAAATCTGAATGCGGAAGGGACGTGGTCCCAATATTCATTTTTTCTTGCAGGGATGTTGTGTGTTTATATATTGGGTTGTTTGTTTATATATTATTTAAATTTGTAAAAATATTATATTTTGATGGTTTAATATTTAAGTGTTGTTGTTTTTTATGTTAATTACGCTTTTGAATGATATTGTATGACGGAATGGTATGGAATTGAATTCATACATTTGGGATAATGTATGGACTGATGTTTGTTGTGTATTAAGTATTGATGCCTATGTGGTAACAGAGATCTCCAAGCTTCACTGATGATCTAAGTCACATAGACTAAAATATCAGGTGGTGAGAAGCTGATGAGGGAGTTCATGCACACCATGACATATGAGATGCACGACTTGGGTTGTATTGAACTTACCCTGATCCTTTCTGTTGGATTCGCTGGTAATCTTTGGATTAGGTGTTAGTCTCTAGTAGGACTTACTTAATACGGGTCTTCCGGAAGACGTTGTTTGTTGAATATTCTGGATGTGTAGATCCATGTGAGATCTATGTGATTGTTTATTGTTGAAATTTGAATAATTTGAGAAATTGATCATGTAATTTGGTTTTCTCTTTTGATTTAATTGTGTATATTATAAAATTCTATTTTCGCTAGCTTACCCTTGCTTTTCTTGTTGTGTTTGAACTGCGATGACTATACTATGTACACGAGCAAATGACCATACAGGTGCAGGAGAGCCTTAGAGGTTTCAGATTCTTATTTTGAGCTGTGGATATGTAAATATTTGTATTTCTATAAATCCTAATCATGTATTAGGAATGTTTTGAAAAACTCCAAGTTTGTACATAAACTGGTAGAACTTTTATTGTAATAGTTATATGTAAATTATGGGATGTTACATTTAATGGTATCAGAGCGGTTCATCCTTAGGATAACATGAGGGTAGTGGGTTTATTCTGTTTCTCCTCTGTGTAGATTTTTGGTTACGTCTAGCCTCAAGACTTAGTTAAAAGTTTTTAATAAGATGTTTGACAAAGTTGTTTTTCTTGAAATCTTGTTTGTGTTTGAGTCAAGTTAATTGTTATGAATAAAGATGAAAGTATTAAGAATGAAAAGAATCTTGATAGAGTGGTGAGGGTGCACACTCATGACTAGATCAAGATTATTTTCTATCTTAATTCTAAGTAGTTAGAGTACATTTTAGGGATAAGTTTTGATTGGTTTTTACTTGTTTCGTATGATTATTTCTTTGAAGTTAATTTGTCTTAAAGATGTAGTTGGAAATTTTTAGTAATTTCTAATCCAATTCTTTATGTGCTTAGAAGATGGCACGTAGACCACCTACTCCTCCTCCACCAGTAGATATGCCCAACTTAGCTCGGGCAATAGAGATGATGGCAACAGCCTTGCAACAACAGAGTGCTACTATGGCACAACAGCATCAGGCCACCCTTCATCAATTAGAAACAACTAGATTAGCAGCAGAAGCATCTCAGCTTCATCAACAACCCCATACCTTTAGTCTGGAGGATTTTCTGAGACATAATCCATCCAAATTTAATGGCAAGGTAAATCCAGATGGGGCAGACCAGTGGGTGAGAGACATAGAAAGAATCTTTGAAGCTACTCAATGCCCTAAAGAGAGAAAGTTATCTTATGCCATCTATATGCTTATTGAAGAAGTTGAGTTTTGGTGGATAGGCATGAGACAAATGATGGAAGACAAAGGAGAAGATGCCACTTGGGAGAACTTCAAAGTAAGATTCCTGGAGGAGTATTTTCCTGATAGTGTCAGGTATGCAAAAGAAATTGAATTCATGCAGCTGGAACAAGGAAATCTTTCAGTCACTGAATATGCTACTAGGTTCAAACACCTAGCTAGATTCTACACTCAAACCATGACTGAGGCTTGGAGATGTAGAAAATTTGAGTTTGGGTTGAAGCAAGAACTTAAAGAAGTGGTGATTCCTATGTCTATTAGAGATTTCCCTGCTCTAGTGGAGAAAGCAAAAGTAGTGGAGAGTTTGAAAAATAGTAGCAGACTTGCTAAGCCTCAAGTGGGAGGACCTTCTAAAAGCATGCCTAAATATGAAGATAGAAAGAAACCTTATTTCAAACCTCAATCTTATAGCAGTGGAAGACCCAATTCTCAATCACCACCTAGTTTCAGATGTTTTAGATGCGGTGGGCCACATGTTGTTAGATTTTGCCCTCATCCAGTGTCAAATGTGACATGTGATAGATGTCACATGTATGGTCATGCAACAAAAGACTGTCGTGTCCAATTGGGAGCTCCAAATTCTGTCGGAGTGCAGCAAGTAGAACAAAATAGTAATAAAAAACCCAAAGCTGCTGGTAGAGCTTTTGCTATTAGTGGAGTTGAAGCTTCACAGTCTGATAGCCTTGTTAGAGGTATTTGTTCTATCCTTGGAACACAATTATCTGTATTGTTTGATTCTGGGGCAACCCATTCTTTTATATCTTTTAATTGTGCTAAGAAACTTAAGTTGTCAGTCCGAGAGTTGGAAATTGAGTTGGTGGTATCTACACCCACAGAAGGTATTATAGTAACTTCTTCCATGTGTGCTGAGTGTCCAGTAATTATAGATGGGCAGAGATACAAGATCAACATGATTTGTATACCTCTAAAAGATTTGAAGGTTATATTGGGAATGGATTGGTTGTCTGCTAATCATATCCTTATAGATTGTGCTCAGAAGAAGTTAATTTTCCCTAAATTAGAAGGAATGCAGGTTATCTCAGCTCATCAATTTGAGAGAGAGATACAAGAAGGTGCAGAATGTTTTATGCTCTTGGCTTGTTCTATAGTTACTGATAAAGTACAAAAAGATATATTTGTAGTTCAGGAGTTTATGGATGTATTTCCTGATGAGATTCCTGGACTTCCACCTAAAAGAGAGACAGAGTTTGCAATAGACTTGATTCCTGGAGCAGGCCCAATGTCAATTTCTCCATACCGAATGACACCAACAGAGTTAGCTGAATTGAAGAAACAACTAGAAGACTTATTGGAGAAGCAATTCATTCGACCTAGTGTTTCTCCATGGGGAGCTCCAGTGCTATTAGTGAAGAAGAAGGATGGTTCGTCACGTCTATGCATAGATTATAGACAATTAAACAAGTTAACAATAAAGAATAAATATCCTCTTTCTAGAATTGATGATCTGATGGATCAGTTGCATGGGGCAGTTGTCTTTTCTAAAATAGATCTGCGCTCAGTTTATCACCAAATTTCAGTGAAAGCGGAAGATGTTCAGAGACTGCTTTTAGATCAAGGTATGGTCACTATGAATTTTTGGTCATGCCATTTTGTGTGACTAATGCTCCAGCTATTTTCATGGATTATATGAATCGGATATTCAGACCTTTTCTTGATAAGTTTTGAGAGAAAAACAGTTATATGCTAAACTTTCAAAATGTGACTTTTGGATGTCAGAAATACAATTTTTAGGTCATGTCATCTCTGCACAGGGAATATTAGTAGATCCTTCTAAAGTGAAGGTTGTACTTCAGTGGGAGTGTCCTAAAACAGTTACAGAAATTAGAAGCTTTGTCGGGTTAGCAGGATATTACAGGAGATTTATAGAAGGTTTTTCTAAAATAGTGGCTCCTTTGACCCAATTGACTAGAAAGGATCATCCTTTTGCATGGACTGAAAAATGTGAGAGAAGTTTTGAAGAGTTGAAAAGAAGGTTGACTAATGCTCCTGTATTGACAATCCCTGATACCAATCAGTCTTTTGAAGTTTTCTATGATGCTTCCTATCAGGGATTGGGTTGTGTTCTGATGCAGAATAAGAAAGTTGTTGCCTATGCTTCTCATCAGTGAAAGGTGCATGAAAGAAATTATCCAACTCATGATCTAGAATTGGCAGCAGTTGTCTTTGCTTTAAAAATATGGAGACATTTTCTTTACGGAGTTAGTTTTAATGTGTTCAGTGATCATAAAAGCTTGAAGTATTTGTTTGATCAGAAGGAGTTAAATATGAGGCAGAGGAGATGGATTGAATTTTTAAAAGACTATGATTTCCAGCTAATATATCATCCTGGGAAAACAAATGTTGTTGCAAATGCGTTGAGTCGTAAAAAGATACAAATGTCGTCGCTTATGATTAGAGAGCTAACATTGATTGAAGATTTCAGAAGTATGAATTTGGAGGTTTCCATGTCTTCAAATTGCATTAGTTGTAATACACTTGTTATAATTAGTGAATTTCTGGAGAAGGTGAAGGAGAAACAGTTGGAAGATTCAAAATTGAAGAACTTCATGGACTTATTAAATACTGACAAAGCTAAAGACTTCTCTTTAGGAGTGGATGGTATTTTGAGATTCAAAAATAGAATATGTATACCAGAAGATAATGAACTAAAGCAAACAGTGTTATCTGAAGGTCATAAAAGCAAACTCAGCTTACATCCAAGAATGACCAAGATGTATCAAGATCTCAAGAAGTCTTATTGGTGGCATGGCATGAAGAAAGATGTAGCTAAGTTTGTAGCTGTTTGCTTGACTTGTCAGAAATCAAAGATTAAACATCAACGACCTAGAGGCATGTTAACTCAGTTAGACATTCCAGTGTGGAAGTGGGACAGTATCTCAATGGATTTTGTTACCCACTTACCACGTACTTTGAGGAAGCATGACTCTGATTGGGTCATAGTGGACAGGTTGACAAAGACGACACACTTCCTACCCATAGACTTGAGAATCTCTATACGAAAGTTGGCCCAGATTTACATAGATGAAATAGTCAGATTGCATGGTGTACCCTCCAACATAGTTTCAGATAGAGATCCTAGATTCACCTCGAGATTCTGGCAAACACTTCAAGAAGCTTTGGGGACTAAACTCAGACTTAGTTCAGCATACCATCCTCAGACTGATGGACAATTAGAGAGAACTATCCAGTCCTTAGAGGATTTGCTTAGGACTTGTGTGTTAGATCATTTGGGCAGTTGGGATGAAATTCTACCTTTGGTAGAGTTCACTTACAATAATAGTTACCAAGCTAGCATAGGAATGGCTCCTTTCGAGGGATTGTATGGAAGAAAGTGTAGGACACCTTTGTGCTGGTTTCAGGATGGTGAAAGTGTGTTAATTGGACCAGAATTAATACAACAAACCAATGAGAAAGTCAAAATGATTAAGGAAAGATTGAAAATATCTCTCAGTAGGCAAAAATCTTATGCAGATCAAAGAAGAAGACTTTTAGAATTCTCTGCGGGTGAGCATGTCTTTTTGAGAGTTACACTGTTCACTGGTGTAGGAAGAACACTCAAATCCAAGAAATTGACTCCTAAGTTCATAGGACCTTATCAAATTCTTAGAAGAATAGGCCCTGTGGCTTATGAAATTGCTTTGTCTCCTCCTTTAGCTAACATTCACAATATTTTCCATGTATCCCAGCTACGAAAGTATGTACCTGATCCCAACCACATTCTAGAGTCTGATTCCATCCAAGTGAAAGGAAATATGTCGTTTGAAGTGAAGCCAATCAAAATTTTAGATTCACAAGTGAAACAACTTCGTGGAAGGAGTATTCCCATGGTGAAAGTATTGTGGGATCTCATCTCTGGAGATTCCACTTGGGAAATTGAAGAGGAGATACGAGCATCATACCCTAACCTCTTTCTTGGTAAGTTCATTTTCGAGGACGAAAATTTTTGTAGTTGGAGATAATGTAAGAACGTTCAAAAAAAAGAAAAGAAAAAAAAAGAATAAAGGTGCAAAGAAGCCCCTTCTTCCCCCCACCACAATTTTTTTCTTCTTTCTCTCTCTCGCTCCATATTCTCTTCTCTCCCTCTCTCTTAATTTATCTCCCAATCTTCATCTATTTTAGAATCTGATCATACCACGTTGTAGCAGAGGAGTTAAGGAACATTTTTACCAGATCAGATTTTCAAACAGAGTAAGTTCATTTTTACTCTAAATATCCTTTGTTATCTGTTTTTCCTTAGAATTTAGTCATCAATCTTGGTGGGGTCAGTTGAGAAGTTTAATCCTATCAACTTATTCTATTATATACTGAATTTTTGTTTTGTTTGAATAATTTGCATTAGGCCCATAAATCTTGAAGCTTATTCAAACGGTGGGGAATAAAATTCTAAAAGTTGCTTGGAAAGCAAACAATTGAGGTAAGAGAAGCTAAATTTAATTTTTAATAGCACCCTAGGATAGAAAATCTGAATGCGAAAGGGACGTGGTCCCAATATTCAATTTTTCTTGCAGGGATGTTGTGTGTTTATATATTATATATTGGGTTGTTTGTTTATATATTATTTAAATTTATACAAATATTATATTTTGATGGTTTAATATTTAAGTGTTGTTTTTTTATGTTAATTACGCTTTTGAATATTGTGGATCACTTTTTGAATGATATTGTATGACGGAATGGTATGGAATTGAATTCATACATTTGGGATAATGTATGGACTGATGTTTGCTGTGTATTAAGTATTGATGCCTATGTGGTAATAGAGATCTCCGAGCTTCACTGATGATTGGTTCAAGAAGCAACTTGGACTTTTGCATATTTGGCCCATTCACAAAGGTAGATGCTTCCTCTGGATAATTTACTCTAAAAAGACAAAATTAACAATAATAATAGTTAAGGTCCAAATAAACCCAATTATAAGAATATTAATTAAAACAATGGATTTATTTATTATTATAGTCTAATAATCTATGAATAAGGCTAGTGAGTGTGAATAAATATTAGATTTTTTATTTTTTATTTTATTTTTCGTTTTTTTATTGCTATAATAAATAAATAAAAACTAAAAGGAAGAAAATAAAGGTTAAATATGCAGAAAAAAAAATTGGGAAAAAAAAATTATGCAGATAAGAAAGAAAAACCTGATAACCAAAATCAAATTGAATTCCCCGGCAACGGCGCCAAATTTGATAGCTATCGTTTTGCTGTCAAATTAATATGATTCTAGCGTAGACTTGTCTAACACTAGAGAGATGATAGTATAATTGCGGACAAATGTCCCCAAGTCGTCTCCCAACGAATCCAATAGTAAAATCAATTGACCAGGGTTTAAAATCTATCTGCAAGCAATAAAAGTTAGCAATAACAATAAAGAGAAAAAGGGGGTTTGAGATAGTTGTGCATAAAATATAAAAGAGATTAAAATAGCAAATAAAAAGCGGTTGATCCCAAGTTTTTCCACCATTGAATTCTTCATAGGTTCTCTAAAGATTAATCTTTTTTCAATCCTCCAACAGAGCTAAACCAGATTGAACATGCGCCGATCTGATTCAACTGAAACTCACCAGTAAAGCATGTGTCTACTAGTTTAATCAATACCCACTTTGTTCCATGCGTATACTTCATGGGAATGCTTACCTCCTCTCCCTTGAATCATGCGCCCAAGAAATTAATTAGAACAATGCGAACTAACTAAGAAACCAAAGTTTAAGATAAGGAAGACTCTCAATCATGCGTTCAAGTACAACCTCTCACAAAAACCAGTTTTCCAGGAGATTAGACAATAAAAACAACTGCTTTAAAGAATTAAAAATCGAAACTTTTATTGAACAAAACCTCAGAACTCAATGGGGAATTACAAAAGAATCAACCAAAAAGGTTTAGCCTTCCATGCGGAGGCAAAACAAAAGAATTACTAAGAAGAAAATAAACTAAGAAAACCCTATGAAGCTCTCTCTTTTCTACTTGATGCTTGTGTCCTTTTATAGGCTTTTCTGCTCCAAAGATCTTGGGAAAATATTGCAGTTTAGATTTTGTAAACAGTTTTACTTTCCATAATTCTTTTTATTTTGCAGAAGATTTGCTTCCAATTCTGTTTCTGGAATCTTGTAGCTTTTATTTTCTCTTTCTTCTCCTCAGAATATTTTTTCTGTTTTGGTTCAAGAAGCAACTTGGACTTTTGCATATTTGGCCCATTCACAAAGGTAGATGCTTCCTCTGGATAATTTACTCTAAAAAGACAAAATTAACAATAATAATAGTTAAGGCCCAAATAAACCCAATTATAAGAATATTAATTAAAACAATGGATTTATTTATTATTATAGTCCAATAATCTATGAATAAGGCTAGTGAGTGTGAATAAAATATATGCTCATCAATGATCTAGGTCACATAGACTAAGATATCAGGTGGTGAGAAGCTGATGGGGGAGTTCATGCACACTGTGACATATGAGATGCACGACTTGGGTTGTATTGAACTTACCCTGATCCTTTCTGTTGGATTCGCTGGTAATCTTTGGATCAGGTGTTAGTCTCTGGTAGGACTTACTTAATACGGGTCTTCCAGAAGACGTTGTTTGTTGAATATTCTGGATGTGTAGATCCATGTGAGATGTATGTGATTGTTTATTGTTGAAATTTGAATAATTAGATAAATTGATCATGTAATTTGGTTTTCTCTTTTGATTTAATTGTGTATATTATAAAATTCTATTTTCACTAGCTTACCCTTGTTTTTCTTGTTGTGTTTGAACTGCGATGACTGTACTATGTACACGAGCAGATGACCATACAGGTGCAGGAGAGCCTTAGAGGTTTCAGAGTCTTATTTTGAGTTGTGGATATGTAAATATTTGTATTTCTATAATCCTAATCATGTATTAGGAATATTTTTGAAAAACTCCAAGTTTGTAGTAGAACTTTTATTGTAATAGTTATATGTAAATTATGGGGTGTCACACTAAACAATTAGAATGGTAACATAATAAATTTAGACATGTGTTTAATTTGTTTAGCAAACATAAATGATGGTTGAACAACATTTTCTAGACTTTGAATAACCTGTTTTGAAATGCTTTTAAATGTTATTTTTTTCCACTAAATTGTTATATTTTATCAACATATCGTACTCGAATGTTATTATAATGTGATGCATGTTGAATTAAAATTTATATTACTATTTAAAATTGATTTTAATGTATAAGAATATATGATGCTTATGTTGTGATATGATATGCTGCATCTCATAAAATGAATTATTTCTAAGTAGAGAATACTATGTTGAGATACTTATGCTATGTATTAAAATTGAAATTCTAAAAGTGATATCCTACCTTTAGTAACACTAAACACAGATTCTGTTTGGGTTGAGGAGGAGATTTGTGAGAAGGGGAGAGAATGGATTTGTGAGGATTAGAGAGGATGTGTGATGATATGTGAGGTTGTTTGGATTGATGGATGATAGAGTGGATTTGTGAGAATGGTTTAGTGTAAGTTTACAAATTTATCCTTGTTATTAAAAAATATTTGAATAATGAATTATGATTTTTTTTGTGCAGATTTGAATTAATTAAATATTTTTAATATATAATATTCATAATTATTTATATTTTTTAATAAAAAATTAAAAAATATAATAGAAAATATTTTTGTGTTAAATTGAAATAAATTTATTAAATACATTAAAATTTATGAAAATAATATTTATTATTATATTCATTTGTTACTTTATATAACTATATATATACTGTTGATATTATAATTTTATTTTTTTATTTTTATTATTTATAATTATATGTTGTTATTAATAGTATAATTAAATATTTTTAAAATTATAAATAATAAATAAACTTATGTAATATTTTTTTTTATATTGTAATAAAATGTGCACAAAGATATTTAGGTAAAATACAATAATCCTACATCATCCTCGCAAATCTCTTCATTTTGTGAAGAGTGAAAAAAATCATCCACTCTCCACCCTAAAAACTCTCAAAACAAACACAAAAAATCTCCCCTTCCTACTCCCCCTATATATATATATATATTAATAGTTTTCTGTATGGAAATAAATTATTTAAAAATATTTTAAAGTATACTTTTTTTAAAAGTTATTCATTTAAATAAAAATTAACTAAAATTATACTATATTTTATAATTTTTTTTCACTTAAAGAATTAAATATGATTTTCACTTTTAGCTCAAAAAATTTAGAAATTTTAGATTTTCATTAAATTTTTTAAATAACAAACAAATTTTTCATGTAATATAATATAGAATATTAAAATATTTCATTTGATTTATCATTAATATAAATATTATAAGACAGTCATATTAAAAATTAATTTATTACTTAAAAAATTATTGATAAGAAAAAAAATTAATTTACTATCCATTCTTATAATTTACTTATTATAAATATATAATAAATTTAAAATTTGGACGAAATATAAAAACCAACTTCGTTACGAAAAAAATTATTAAAATAAATTATCTTTAATATTCATTAATAAAGCAAAAAATAGTATAATTTAAATGTATTATAAAAATAATCTTTAAATAAAAATTAAAAAGAAATCCAAAATACATGAGAAGAAAAAGCATAAAAAATAGAAAAAAAAATGAAAATATATTTATAACTAAAACGGTGGAGAAGGTTCAGGCAGAGAACCGCTGAAACCCAACCCTGTATTTGGCGCCGCGACTTGAGAGTTTTGTGGAGATTATTCACTGTGGAGAGAAACCCAAAACACCCAAACGACACCGTCTGATCTGTTCCTTCTCAGATTTTGCAGCAATGGGCAAGAAAAAGTTAATGTCTTTCCTTTTCTTCCCTTTCTTCCACTCCCCAATTTTTTTTAATTTCAGTTTCTAATGACTGTTCCCACATGTGTAGGTCTGATTCAAAGTCCGACCACAGTTTCGAGAAGAAGCTCCAATTTTATTCCAGTATGTTCCTGGATTAATTTCTGAAAGCTTTTTCTATTTTTAACAATTAATCAAAACAATATTTAATAAGTTTATTGAGAAAGTTAAATAAAATGTTGGGTATTGTTATATCTGTTTTATTTGCGTGTGTTTGATTGTGAAATTTTAGTTTGGTTGGTGTCATGTTAGGCGTCAATTTCTGTTCCAAATTTCTATCCTTTCTGATCAAATCCCTTTTGTTATTGCAGAGGTGAAAGAAGCTGTTACTTCCTTGAGTGCCCAAAAGTCTATTTCTAAGGTGAGAATTTTATTTCAACTCTATTATTACTGGTCTCAAGTTGGATTGATTGAACTGTGGAAGGACTTCAATTGCTTTGTTGTAGGTTTTAATTTAATGGCTAAATAACTGTTTTATGCTGTGCAATAGCTGGGCATTCTGTCCTTTCTCTCTCCCACACTCATAATTAAACATTCTTGTAATTTTGCTGAAAGAAATATTCAGAGGATATGAAAATATTGATTCCTGTACAATTAACACCCATATGATTTGACTAGAAGTATTCAAAGAACATTGAGAGGAGTTCCATATGTTGCTTGTCATGTTGATTAAAATAAAAAATGATGAAACAGGAGGGAACTTTATGTATTGCTAAGAGTGTAGTGGAAACCTACTGACTAATCTCAACTAATATGACTAACAATCTGTAACAGGAGTTTTTTAATTTCAGTTTTATAAAGCATTTGTACTCTTTAAAAGTATGTGGTGATAATGTTGTTTTAGAAGGCATTGGATACCTGATTAACATTGATCTACAAAGATCTCTTTATAGTTGATTGTACTAATAGAATTTTATAATAGAATATCATTTATTTTTCTTTGTTTAAAAGAAGACTTAGTACATTCCCATGTTCCAAGGTAATGTCTCTTATGGAACTATCTTTTGTGAACTATCTTGAACTTGTGATTTATCTTTTATGAGTTTTACCAGTTTTTATTGAGTATGGCCTGATGATATGGTTGTTGTGCTGTCGTACTACTGACTGAATCATGTTCTTTAAGAAATACATCTCCTGTAGTCTTATCAATTTTATGAGTGCTGTTGAGTTTCTGAAATGTTGTCTTCTATCAGAAAAAGAGCAAACAACAAAGGCGTCAGAATAAATTGAAGGCATATAACTTATCTTCACTTTTGGAGTCCCTTCCTGAGGTGAAGGCATCAAAGAAGAAACAACCAAGTGGTGAGAATGACTCCAAACTTAATTGTAAATCAAGGCAGACGTTAGTGTGAGTGTTTCTCATCATTATTCAATATTACATTGCCAACTTCTCATTTGATAAGTATCATTGTATTTGTAAATTGTAACCTATTGTCCTTGCTCATTAGGTTGAAGGAAAGAGATCGATTTTCCGCTGTTATCAAGGAGCTTAGCGTTCAAGCAGATCCCCTGTTCGCCATTCAGCAATACTTACAGAAGACACAACCAGTTGTAGAGGAACTGCCCCAGAAAAAAGTGAACAAAAATGGATCCAAGAAGAAGAAGAAATCAAAGGCTTCAACTGGACTAAAATCTATGGAATTTTAGTGTCTTTGTGTGTGGCTGCTATAGTGATCTGTTTTTTTAAGATCTTTCCATAATTATATTACTTATGTAAAACATTAGTTTCTCTAATTATGAATGCAAAATCAATGGCTACTGTAATTTAGTCTCTATGTTGATATTCGTGCTGGGTTTTATCTGGGGAAGACATGGGGAGATATAGGACATATAAGTCATGAGCAAACCTAGTTAAGTTAACA
This sequence comes from Phaseolus vulgaris, assembly GCF_051622355.1. Classification (NCBI taxonomy): domain Eukaryota; kingdom Viridiplantae; phylum Streptophyta; class Magnoliopsida; order Fabales; family Fabaceae; genus Phaseolus; species Phaseolus vulgaris. The sequence continues at coordinate 3,553,483 of NC_143504.1, forward strand.
GGTTTGTGAGTCTTTTCTTTTTATATGTTATTCTTCTTGCATATTTTTATTCTGAGACTCTAACTTATATTTGACTTCATCAAACTTACTCTTTAAGTGTGAGTTCCTTCTACATCAATATTTGACTTCGTCAAACTTACTCTTTAAGTGTAAGTTCCTTCTACATCAGTGATACTTCTGTTTAAACTAATTATATTAATAATTATCCGAGTCGATAAGTAAGACTAACAACTTTGATACCGAGTCGGTCACTAAGACCAACAACTCAATCATTTGTTAGTTTCTTTAGAAGAAATTGTATTAATCATTTGTTGTTTTTTTGTGTGTAGAAGGTATTATTTTATCTATATGTAAATTAACATATTCATAGAATATGAGCACAATAGAAAAACTATCAAAAGTGATCGGATAACAATAAACTGATAAAAGAAAATGCGGAAATAATAGGATAAAAACAAATTTATTCATATCAGTTAACTTAACTGTTATTTTAAATAAAACAACAGAAAAGCTTAATATGTTTCAATGGTCATATTTTCAACTCTTGGACCTACAAATTCCAAGCTCTTGTCTCAAGTATTTAAAGCTTTTGGAAGTGCTTTGGTTTGGAGCTTGGTTCTCCACAAAAAATTGTGTACTATCTTCTTGATTCATAGATAAATTTGTCATGATTTTTCTGATTCAAAGAGTCTGATTCACTGTAGCAATAACAACTACATATTTTGCTTTAATACAGTTTTTACCCTTCACAACTTAAATTCTCCATGTTCTTTACACTTTTGATAAATCTCAGATAAAAATCTTGTATCTCTGAGAGGAATTTCTTCTATGTCATCATCATGATCATGCAGGAACTTTGAGATTTCTGGTCCTTGTCAGATTTATTCAACAGGTGGAACGAAAGAGAAACATACACAACCAAAGATTATCAAATTTTGTAAAAATGGTTTGTGTACAAACTAGCCTTTAAATGGAGTTTTTTTTTGTTCAGAACTTTAGTTCACAACCTATTCAAGAAAAAATACAACAGTACTTATCATCTCTTTTCTCAACTTCTTTAGCAAATCTTTCTCATATATCATATATCATACAAGTGAATTTTCTATTTTTTCCCTCACTTACACAATTTGTTGTGGAGTGTGAGGCAGATTAAGTTAATGTTCATTTAGTTGCGCGAGTAATGCATTATACTGATCGATTCACCATATTAAGTGAAAACTCTCCTTAATTCAAAACTAATGCAACGAGGTGAACATAATTCACAAATAGAGTTTGTATTGGATGAAGGCAAGGCAACATGAAAAGTTGAGGCCATACTATAATATAAGGCTTAGTTACTTGTGACTTTTCAGGCTTCAATGCCAATTAATTTTTTCATCAAATAATACAGAAAAGAAAGATAAAGTTTTATCTCCGACAAACAAAATCTCTAAGCTTCTGAATTTACAACAAGCACAACGTGTCTAAATATGTGATCAATTCTTTGAGGCTGACTGGAAGATAAAAATTGCTGTCAAGACACCCACAAGTGCTGTTACTGCGAGGGCAACTGTAGGCAGGGGACTTGATAGTCCAAAGTTCTGTAAAATCAAAGTACAAAATAACTTTCATTCTTTTGCAACAAATGTGCCATAATATTTCTCTAGAATAGGTGAAGAGGAGGTAGAAATAGGAGTAAGGAGTATTGGAGCTCTGTAAACTTGTTGAAGATTTCAGTGAGTTGCATTCACTTTGAAGCTCAAAATTTCAAATAATTCTATTTCGTTTAAGATTCATCAGAAATGTATGTGAACTCACATCCATGATTGTGAGCTTAGCAGTTTAAAACATCATGAACTGCTGATAGCATTAGACTATTAATTTATTACCAAACACTTAAGCTGAATTTACTGGATGTCATAAACACAATAAATGTAGAAAAGAAAAAGCATATTAGAGTTAGAACATCAAAGTAAACTTTTGACTGGTGTGGAGGTTATAAAAAGGGTTAAGCATTTGATGAAAATGATAAATTGGGTTAAGGCTCAAAGATGTAAACAAGTGCTTCCGTCTAAGTCATGCCTGAAGTAATATTCCACTAGTTACTACATAGTGTATACTGTATCATACCTCTAGGAGTCCCTTCCCAGTGGCAATTTCAACAGTGATGGCTACTGCAAAGCCAATCATGGCTAGCCGGCCTAGCCACACATCCAAACTGTTCCCTTGCTGGGTGTTTTGCTCACATCTTATCGAAACCGGCACTGCTTTGCATGTGGATTTCCTTCCATGATTTCTTCGAATCACTAGAAGCAAGTCAAACAATACTTAGCTGTGTAAACTTATTTTATTTCAAAATTACTTTAGTTTCATTCTCCCCAAAACCCATAAAAGGAAGAAAGAAACATCATATGCGTCATAAACATATGGATTAAACTACAAATCCAAGCTTCCAGTTTTAAAAAGAGTTCTAGGACAATTTAAGAACTAACCAGAAGAAAGTGGTAAAATAAAAAAGATAAGAAAGGTAACAATCCTCAACGAATGCATCAACAGTTTCACGTGCCACTACCGTCTTTTACAGCTGCTTCAAATAAGCTAGTTCAGATCAGAGGCTTAACTCCTAAAGTCTATCCAAAATAAGAAGCTTTACAGATGTGCTACAATGTTGCAAGTTTATAACAAATTATAAAAAAAACCCAGCAAAAGTTTCAGATAGCATTTGTGCATTAGCATTACCATCTTTCCCAGTTGTTTCAACTTAGCTAGTTCACAGGCTTAACTAATGCAGTCTTCAAAATATAGAAAATACCAGATTTCGCAGTAGAACTCACTGTGGCTAAAATTAAGTCTAGGATCCAAAAGAAGTGCTGAGTATTAACAAAGGAAACACAAACCTATAGTAATCCTCCCACATTATGAGCATGTTTTTGTTCAATTCCTAATATGCAATTCTAAGATAGACTACCCCACAAAGAGTTCCAGATCATAAGTTCTACTTTATCCCGAATCCCAATTAACTGATGCAAAAAAATAAATAAATCCTTTGGTTGGAATAACATCTGAAAAAAAGAAGAAGGAAGAAGCAAAGAAGGCCAAGTTGCCGGAGCATTCAATTTTGAAAAGGGTTGTAATTATTGTGAAGGGATTGCAGTGACACTGACATAATTGAATGCAGTTTTCACATTATAAAGTAAGCAAATATGATAATGAATGCAGTTTTGACATTATAAAGTAAGTAAATATGATAAAGAGAAACCAGGGGAATTAGAACATTTACACAGTGGGGAGCCAGCGATGAATGATGCTCGAGTTGGAATCAAATTCCTATGAGGGAAGTGAGCAGTGGGAGGGTATTTTGGTGCTGTGAAAACACATGTATCTGCAATACAATTCAACTGAGTGTTAGAAATTGAATAATTTGAAACTGTTCCTGATTGAAGGAAAGAGTGATGATAGAGAGAGATTACCACGAACAGAGAGAGAAAGAGAAGCAGAGGGTTGAACAAGTGCCATGGTGATGAATTGCAACTATCTCAAGTGTGCGGTACCTACGAATTTCAGAGTTTTAATGTTTATCTCTTGTGTGTTTTGTGATGCGGTGTTAGTGGCTCATACTTGTTCCACACCATAACCATTCCTTTACACTTCTTTCAGTCACACGTGGCCTCTTTTATGATTTTTTTTTTAATTTTATAATTTTATTACATTTTTAATTGTTTTTAATTTTAAAAATATAATTAAATTTATTAATTTATGACCTATAAAATAATTACTCATAGTAAAAAAAATTACAAAATATTTCTTTTATGCAATTATAATATTATCAAATTTACTAAAATATTATTTTTATGTAGATATTTTTTATAAATTTAATAATATTTTTTCATTTGAATAATTAATTTAATAGTTATATTTTTATTTTTAGTATTATAAAAAGTGAACACATAAAATCTCATATATATATATATATAAGAAAATTTAAAAGACACATTTCCAAATATTTAAAAATTAATTAATTAAAAAAGTAATTGGAATAATAAGATGTAAAGAAGATAATTTTATTTTTTTTGTTAAATTGTTACGTTCTTGTTTAGAAAGCTAAACAAAGTACATTAATAATTGTTTCCTAAAATAAATTATATAATTTTAATTAAAGAGTTAAAAAGTAAATAAACTTTTAAATTGTAAATTGTGTTTATAAACTCACTCACTTTCACGCAGACGGATGTCTGGGTATCAACCCCGTTTGCTTCAAGGATGACATGCGGGTGAGGGAGCGCATGGAAAGAAAGTAGAGACTTTGGGGAATCATCTGAAGATTGAAGAGAAAGGAGGGAGGGATGAGCTGAAAGCCACGTCACACACGTGAAGTTACCATGCTACCTTTCATTTTATTGATTTGAACTCTTCACACGTGCAACTACAAACCACTGCCATGCATCGTTTACGCATGCAATGAGATTCCATAATCGATTACAGAGTTGTGAATTGGTTCACTAGGCTTGTAGAGGTTCATGAGGTAGCAGAGTGGTAGGGGAGTGAGTTTCGTAGTGCTTCTTTGATCTCAAGTTAGCTTTCTCTTACTTTTTTAGAGCACATAATCGATTATCAGTGAAAAACAACAGATTACATAATCGATTACGCTGTTAAAAATAGTGAATAATCGATTATCTGTTATTTTTTTCGAGCATAATCAATTATGTACTATGTGTTAAAGTGAGGTTAATCGATTATAGTTTGGAATAATTGGTTATGTTGGATTTATAACTGTAACAATAATCGATTATGTTTTTGAAAACTTTGGATAATAGATTATGCTGTTTTTATAAAAGCAATGGTTAATCAATTATGTTGTTTATATAATTTATTATTATATTTTTTAAGATTTTTATTTTATGAAAAATGAGTTTTAATTTTCTTTGACATTAATTTAAATTACAGATATCAATATGTTTTTTGAAAATATTATTAGTAATAAAAATAATATAATTATTTTCATGAAAATTAATTATATGCATTAATTTAAAATAGAAATATTAAGATAGTAATGGAATTTATATTATATTATTTAAAATTAAATATCTTTATTATTAAGAATTTGAATGAGTTTGTCTTAATTAAAATTTAATTTAAATATAGACTAAATTAATATAATTATTGTTTTTTATTGTTTAATAGGAGTTTATATTAGTCCTAAAATATTGAATTTTCTTTTCTGTTTTGAGAATATTCCTTTACTTTATAGATTTTTTTTAAAAAGTATTTTTTGAACATTTATTTTTTTATTTTAAATTAATATTTCAACAGTAGGGAAATATAATTCAAATATTAATTTAGATATCTTTTATTAATTTAAGATATTATATACAGTTGAACATATTAATTTATATATATTTATATATGTATACAGTTTAGTTTTTAGTAATTAGAACTGAAAATTGAATGTTACGTTTGGATTATTATTAGTAATATAAATTAAGTTTGTCTTATTAATAAAAAATAATTATATGCATTATTTTAAATGAAAAATATTAATATAGTAATGGAATTTAAGAATGTTAAATTATTTTTTAAATTATAATTAAAACTTACAATTATTTTAATTATACAAAATTAATAATATTTTTTTATTATATTTTTACACGGATAAAAGTATAATTTATTATTATATATAACATAATGTAATAGAAATTAAATAATATAATACTAATTATTTTAATTAACTTAAATGTCCTTTAAATTAATTAATATTTCATTTTCCTATTTATTTATAAGAATAAATTTGTAATCTTACAATTTACACTATTTAAAATATATTAAAATACTTTCATAACTATCACATCATTCACACTTTTCAATAAACTTTTTTCACATATCCACTCTAACATTCCCTAATCCAAACACTTTCAACTTTCTCGAGACTTTCTTCACACTTTCACTCCTCCACACCCTCAACTTTTCACTCTCATCCTTTAATCCAAACAAAACATTAGTGATATAGTGTTTTTACGAGTAAATATACAGTTTTGATTCTCGTAAGTAGTGTTATTGCTTTGAATATGAAAAAAACATAATGGAAAATAGGAGATAAACTTCTTTTATAAAAAATTAATAATACATTAATATTAGTTTCATTCACTAAATATCTAAAAATATTATCATTTTATTATAATATAATAATTTATTTAAAAAAAGTTTAATAGTGGTTTGTTTTTTACATTGTGTTAGATTATGAGAAAAACTTTATTCTATTATCAATATTTTACATCAATACAACCTTTGTAAACATAAAAATTGTATTTTTAAAATTTAAAAATTAATATCTGGCATTGAACAATGGTAACTTGCATAGAACATGTCAAAATCATGGTTCTTGGATCAAAGAAGGTTACAAAGAGTAAAAATAAAACATAATTAGGTAATAATGTTATATTTGGTACTCATGAAACTCCGTTGGGTTGTCGTCTATGCGAGGAAGAACACCCATTTGGTTGTGTTGCTCGAATGGCTAGTTTTTCAACTGCGACACACTTGTCCATATTCCAGCATTTGCGAAGCTCTAAACGTCCCCTTCATGCTCTGTGCTCTGTTGAATCTTCACCCTTCTTTGGCTCCTCATCTGTCAGAACCAAATTCACGGGTACAATTCCCAGGTTGCTTCGTCACAATGTATTGGCACGTGCTGAAGATAAGGAAAGAGACCCTACATCTTCTTCGTTTCAGCTTCAACAAAGTTCACAGTCACAGGTTCTGGTTCTCTTCTGTATGACCCATTAACCAAGTTCTAGCAATACCCTTTCAGTCACTGTGTTTTTATAGTTTACCATATTGGATATTTGATGCTGGGGTGCATAATCTGGGTTAAGGGCACCTCACTTTTCCATGAAAGATAGAAAATTTGCAGTAGATTGATTGGGTATTCAATTCCAACTGTCTTTATTTTGAATTAGTTACTGTCTTTATTTTGAATTAGTTTATTTCATGTGACGATTTTTTGTATCAAGGAGATAACTTCATCACTGTAATGTTTAATGGATTGACTAGTTCTTTCAAAAAAAGTAAAAACAAAAATGGTGGTAGGGTGAACTTTAAAAAGAAACTAAATGTAAAATCAAATGGTTAATTTTGGTGATTCAGTCAGTTAACATGTGCATCTGGAAAGAGTGCATATTAGTTCTGTTACAAGTTTGAGAAACTGCTTCTTATATGTTAATAATGCTCACACTCTGTTCACTTTGAAAACGGTACCAGAACTTGGCACCGGAATCTGGAAGTTGTGATCCCCTATGTTCACTGGATGAAACAAGTTCACAAGAGTTTGAAGAAAGCTACCAGCCTAAGACTGATTCCCTCAAAGCTCTAGCAATATTAGCAGCAGCTGCAACTGGGGCTATGGCAATTAACCATTCTTGGGTGGCCACCAATCAGGTTCATCGATGTCCTCTGTTGGTCTATCCTGATATTTATGCTGCACATTTCACAATGAAGTGCACGCTCTTGGGAAAACGTTTCTAAATATGCATATTCCAGTAGTTATTTGTTTTCTATGACATTGGACTGCAGGATCTTGCTATGGCTTTGCTATTTGTACTAGGATATGCAGGGATCATATTCGAAGAATCTCTAGCCTTCAATAAAAGTGGCGTGGGACTGTTGATGGCTGTAAGCTTATGGGTGATACGGAGTCTTGGGGTAAATGTCCACATTTTTGTTTTGTTTTGATTTTTGAGTTAGTTTGGATTTAATGTGTCCATTCTCATGCTTTTAAGTTTTAGATCGCTGTTTGTTTGATCATGTCTAAGACACTGAACAGTTTGAATTCACTTGATGCATCTACTCCCATATATGCATATGTGTAAATCACAATTGAAAAAGAGATGCTCAAGTGTCTAGTACCATATACACTTTTTTCTTAGTGATTGTTTAATGTTTATTTAGTCATCTTTGCAAGAGATAAGGAGGCACAAACAAGGATTAGAACAAGGACAAAAGTATGACCCTTCCATATCCCGCTTTTATGTAGAAGCACAGTTTCAATGGTGAAACTAAGGATGCTATGTTTTCAAATTGCTTTTGAACCTAAATTGCTTTCTCATCTCATCCAGTATATTTTGATGCAAAAATAAGGAGTTGCTCTCCTCCCATCCCCTAACCTTAGCAATAATTTTAAGATACAATTAGGTAAATGGGGGCAATCTCCCTTTTCCCCTTAACTTTTCACATGTCAAAAATGGGTCTAACTATGGTTATCCAAATACAACAGTCTATGAACAAATCATAACACTCAGGAGGGCTTTCTTGACCTAAAGAATATAAGTTGCTTTGATTCAAACTACATATTATACTTTACCTTGAAGTTTTTCGTATGGGAATTACATTTTTTTTGTAGCTATTGATGCACATAATATGTTGTAGAAAAATGTAATTTCCTGACCCTATAGTTGCTGTCTCCTTAGTGACAGTATCCCAGAATACAATGACTTAATAAATGATAGTTTGCCCGCTGATCTGTTAGCTGTAGAGACTTGTGACTTGACAAATATTTTTTGCCCCAATTATATCCCCAATATCCCTTCACTTGTTGAACTTCAACATGTCCAGTAACTGGTCTGTTTATATGTTATGTTTTGAAGTCGGTTTTTATCTTCCTCTTTCTTTTGATTGAATTTTCCACTACTATTTCCTATTTATTTGTATGGATTTTATATAGGCTCCTTCAACTGATATAGCCGTTTCAGAGCTTACACATGCGTCTGCGGAAGTCAGTGAAATAGTATTTTTCCTGCTTGGTGCAATGACCGTTGTTGAGATTGTTGATTCTCATCAAGGATTTAAGCTCGTTACTGACAGTATAACAACCCGAAATCCACGCATCCTCCTCTGGGTGGTAAGTTCTCTCCCTACTTTGTGCTTGCATGGTCAACCCTACCAAAAAAGCTTCCTACAGATTCTTGGCAAATTGAGAGTTCTTGGAGATTTGATTACATTAGTTATTGAACATTACAGTTTGTGGTCAAATTTGGATGATACACACAGCAGGAAGGGACTCAGATTCAAGAGCTCCTTTCCTCAAAAAGATGCTGTACCAATTAAGCTGCACAATAGCAACAACTTTTCAAATTTTGATCCTTATAAATGTTGGCATTTTAAAAGAATAAAAGACATCACAAGAAAAAGATTGCGAAAGGCTTGGTGCATGTTTTCTGCTTTATTGCTTTTGTAAAATAATTGTTCTTCTAAAGGTCTCAAAAAGTAGAATAAAAAACAATTATTTTTTAAAATAAGCTGAACCACAGACATACTCCAAATCCCCCTGCCCCTTTCCCAACAAGTTCTAAATCTTCTGTATTTGTATCTCTAATTATTCTGTCTCGACAATGGAAGTTGACAAATTAACGTTCAATTTGCAGATTGGATTTGTTACATTTTTTCTCAGTTCAGTTCTAGACAATCTTACATCCACCATAGTTATGGTTTCCCTATTGCGGAAATTAGTACCTCCATCTGAATACCGAAAGTGAGTATCTGTTATGTTATTAACTTCTATGTAATGTTTAAGTCATGTGGTGAAGAATTAAACATGACCATATTTTCTGAAATACCAAGTATTGATAGACTGGGAACGTTCATCATGCATTATCTAAGGTTTGATCACTAGACTTATAAGCTTGATAGCTCTGCTCCTTCCTGGGGCAATTTTATACTGCAACACTCTTGCTTGCTTGTTATTTTTTCATTCTCCTAAAAATTCTCAATTCTCATATGAGGGATCTTGACAATTTTTCCTCCTGAAATGAATCCTAAGCTTGTTACTTTATTAGTTCCTTCTAGTGCTTGTGATTCATATGAAAGGGCGTTGGCCTTGTATAAATTTGCAATCTGTATTTAGTGATATTTTAGAAGAAAAAAAGTTGTTGAGGGCATAAGGTTTTAGAGGAGTGGGTGAATCTTCTAATTTGCAATTTCTAGAATTCTCCAACTATTCCATGGTTTGGCTACATCTTATCAAATCATCAGATTGTTGATTTGGATTCTGCTGACAGGATTCTTGGAGCTGTTGTTGTAATAGCAGCAAATGCTGGGGGTGCATGGACTCCTATCGGTGATGTTACAACCACTATGCTGTGGATACATGGCCAAATATCTACAGTTCAAACAATGAAGGTTATCTGTTGGATATTTGTTCCCGTGTGATTTGTTTGCTTGAATCACTGGAAAATTTTCCTGTGAAAGAAACTACACAATAAATTTGTGGTATATGAAATTTGTACTAATAAGTAATATCTTCCTCAAATATTCTTTGGTTTCAGTGATTTTAAACATATAACTTATGGCCCTGTATTAATATTTCCTTTGCGAAAGTCTTTCTGTTACTGATCTTTGATTGCATGAAGAACACTTGGATTCAACCAAGTGCAATGCGGAATGAACGAATGTATATATGATTGCATTTTGTTTACTTGTAGAGTTTATTTGTACCTTCAGTCGTTTCTCTAGCTGTTCCACTGGCTCTATTGTCTCTGACTAGGTACTCTTTTTACACAGCAAAAGTTAAAGGTTGATTATTTGAATAGTGAGATTTAGCTCCACATATTACAATTCAGATAATGTTAGTTAGTTTTTCTTCTTCTGCTCAGCGAAGTTAACAAGAAGGGACAAAATTCTTCCAATGTCTTGGCATCTGAACAAATCGCTCCTCGAGGACAGCTTGTTTTCTCAGTGGGTTTAGGAGCTTTGATTTTCGTCCCAGTATTCAAGGCTCTAACAGGTTTGCCTCCATACATGGGGATGCTGCTCGGACTCGGTGTGCTTTGGATCCTCACAGATGCAATCCATTATGGTGAATCTGAAAGACAGAAGCTAAAAGTACCACAGGCTCTCTCAAGGATAGACACTCAAGGAATACTGTTCTTCCTGGGAATTCTATTATCCGTTAGCAGGTAATGAGGAAATATATTTTAACTTTTCTGTTATGGCAAGTTCTAGACTATAACCAAGTGTTCATGCATTTAAATCAATGAAAAAATGTCAACAATATGTCATTGTCCCTTTGAATAGAAGAGAACTTGCTATGACTTTGGATAAATTTCTCCAGAAAGTAGAAAAAATAGAATGCACTTCTCCATAAACTAATTTGTAAAAGCCATCCAATTTAGCCTTTTCAAAAACTTATTTTAACTTGTAAAAAGCTTCTTATACAAGTGTTTACAGAAAACTTAATCAAACATAACTTTGATACCCCAAAAGTATAGTTGGACTGCCTTCTGGAAAAGATGATATATTTTCCCGGTTTACCTTGTATGGTTATGAGACAGATCTTCTCTTTTGCATGAACTGTGACTATGTGACATCTTGAAATTTCTAATTTTTTCATGTTAACTGGTTTTATTTCATCAATTTTGCCCACCGTGTTTGGCAGCCTGGAGGCAGCAGGGATTCTTCGAGAAATAGCAAACTACCTTGATGCACATATTGCTAGCAGTGAACTGATTGCAAGTACTATTGGTCTCATTTCTGCAGTAATAGACAATGTTCCATTGGTTGCTGCAACAATGGGAATGTATGATGTCACTTCTTTCCCTCAAGATTCTGTGTTCTGGCAACTGATTGCATTTTGTGCTGGAACTGGAGGTTCCATGTTAATTATTGGTTCAGCTTCTGGAGTTGCATTCATGGGGATGGAAAAGGTGGACTTCCTTTGGTACCTACGAAAGGTATTTCCTACTGTGCACATCAGACACGATGATAATTTGATATGATATGTTTGTGTTGTGTTGTGTTGTGTTGTGTGTAGTTCATAACAGAAGTCATTTATCTCCTTTTTTGCAGATTAGTGGCTTTGCTTTTGCAGGTTATGCTGCTGGTATTGTTGCCTATATAGCACTTCATAAACTCAACATCTCCCTATCAACTCTAGCAGAGGTTCCTTTCCTTTCTGGTTCATAAATAAAAAGTTCACAACTCATTTGATTCGGTTTTCATGGCATCAAAAGCAGCAGTTCCAAAATTAAGATTTTGGTAGACAAAAAGTTATTTAGATGTAACTCTAAAGGATATGAGAACGGTTTAGATTACTTTTGTTTAAACTTCCATGCTCTTGATAATGTATGTATATATATTTTCTTTAGGATTGTATAATGTTTTAAATTTAATGTGGAAGTTCTAAATGTGTATCCATATAAAGGATCAATAACCGAATTAATTTATCCAGTTAAATATTTTGATTTTCAGTATTTGATTCCTTAGTTTTATAAATAATGCTGTATAATATTTTTCAGTAAATAATTATTTAATGTAATTGAAAATCCTCCAGGTACATAATTATTGATAATAATTTTCACGCAATTTGTTTATAATTATTGATCAATGAACCACATTGGTTTTCTATAATTTTATTCTAAAAAGACAACTCGGGTAAGTTGAAAAAAAATAAAATAGTTATGTAAATTACATTTTTAATTAATGTGGGACTGTTTAATTTCAAGTCCTAACCAATGTAAAATCATTTTGACGTATCAATCTCATCATACACAGTATAAAGTTTCAATCATTTTGTAATTATTGCTTCTTATACAGGAATGGTGGGAATTTAATAATGTTTTCTTGATTTTTTTTTTATATTTTCAATTTTTTTATGGGAAAGGTAAATTTATTTAAGTTAAAAAAAGTATTAATAGAGTAAAAATAGCATATTAATTTTATTAGATAATTTAATACGATAAAAATTAGAATTTATATTGAAAATATCAAATTATTCTTTTACTCTCCAAAAGTATATGAATATTATTATTAAATATTGACCATTTTTGTTCTCTTAATTTGCACAATTCCATGAACAAGAAAATTGGGTGTTTTTTCCCTGCTCCCATCAATTTTCAAAAAGACTAATTTATTCTCTTTTTAAATGATTCTGAATTATTTTTTCTGAAAGTTTTTCCGGGACATTCTTTTTAGAATTCATGAAAAATATTTTCCAGAAAAGAAATAGAATTTCTAGAAAAGTTTTTTTGAAAAAGGATTTTTAGAATAAATTTTTGGAATATATATGAAATGAATTTTTTGGAATAATTAAAAAGAATCTAATGTTAATGTGTGTTTCTTCATTTGACCTTTTTATAGTGACGAGACTGAGAAAAAGAAGGAAGAAGAAAAAAAGAAATATTTTTAATTTTATTCTAAGAGAAATAAAAAAGGACCTAAATTATTTTTGAGGCCAGTCCAGAAGTACAACACGTGGACCAATAAAAGAGAGTTCTTTATATACACTTCACAGTTGGTAGAATAAGTAATAGAGTTTAGTTATTAATGCTTAATAATTCATTATAATATGAACAAATGAAAACGATGATGGATAAGATAATAACAGATCCAATCCTTCTTCACTGCTTTCAAGTGCGCGTGGATTATGCTTCTCAACACATTTACATAACTGCTAAACGGTAATTTTGTTGGCTGCCCAAAACCATTCCATGAAACTTCCCTTATCAATATGCTTCCAAAAATACATGCAACCAACTGAATCGAGTGTCTTTTAAGTCATTATGGGACGTTTCCAACATTTTTCACCCATGTGGATTTCATTTTATGCAATATATTAATGTTAAAAAATACAAATAATATGCATAGAAAATATAAAGTGTTATTACATGACTTTATTATTAAATTTTCTTTTTCTTTTTCGACTTTTCATTGATAACTTGAACTTTCGGTTTGGGTTAGCTACTATATTCTATAGACTTGGACATATTCTTAGACACTGCATGTCGATTATCATTCAGCTATTGGATTTGAGTCAACTCTCAAATCAATCTTAAATGGGTGTGTACTTACAAGAAGCTCGGATAATAAAGTCATAATCAATTTGTTTAATTATCAGATAAAAAAAACACTATACTTATCTATTAAACTGATCACTTATTTATAGTGATTATTGTTTGAGTTTTAAATTTAATTGGACTTTATTTTCACATCTTACAAATACAAAATATATTTTTAATGTTTTGAACTTATTTATTAAATTTTTATATAATGTTATTTTATTTTATTGTTTATTTATATTATTTTAATTTTTAATATATCGATGATTTTTTAACATCTCTAACTTGGTCCGTACATAAATAATAATAATATATTGATTTGACAGGTTTATCTATATAATTGTATGTTTTGAAATATACCAAAGTCCTTAATATTTAATACATGATAATATGGATGTTTACTTCAGTTAATAAAAAAATATTTTAGATACATAAGTAATCTTTTTAGTTTTATGAATTTAAACTATAAAGCCTGAAAAATAATATTTTTAAAGATGGAGAAATTAAAATGAATATTTTAAATATAAAAACAAATTTTTAGCTGTAAAAAAATAAACGAAGGAAAAAAAATGAAGATAAAGCGAATGATAGGTTAACCCTGTGGCACGCATCAGCGAGAGAGAGTAATAAACAGTTTCAGAGCTCCGATGTTTCTTACAGTGTTACGTTGGAGTTCTGAGAAGAACGCGCGGGGAGAGGCGCGTGGTAGATTATGAATGGTGGAACCTGGAAGCAATATTGAGTGATAGTTGCAGCGAAGCAGAGGATCACAGGTGGATGCATTGGAGGGATGATGGGGATTCAGAGGTTCTTCCTCACTCTCGCCATAACACTCTCCGTACTGATCGGAAACGGAAACCCCGTTCTCAGCTTCGACGGCGGTGGTAGCCACCAAAAACAGCAACCCACTCTGTGCCAAGAGCTCATTATCCCCTTCGGTTACCCCTGTTCCGAATATACGGTGCCTGCAATCTTTCACTTCTGAATAAACTTCTTCTGTCTTTCTATCGTCATATCATATTCTGTTTCTGTTTTCTTTTAATCTGAAAATTGAATAACCAACTCCTTTGTTCGTTTTGTTACTCTCAGACTCAAACGCAGGACGGTTTCTTGTTAGGTCTTCAGCGCGTCTCTTCTCCTTCTTCTCTTCGTCTTCGGAACCGTGGAGAACGAGGTCCTCCGGTTCTGCTTCTGCATGGCTTATTCATGGTCGCTTCCTCATTTTACTCTTCTCTTTCGTCACAATTCATGCAATAAATGCGTTGACTAAACTACAATATGCTGCTTGCTTGCTTCCGTCGATCACATCCGACTTAATATTTTGGTTTTCAATTTCCTCATTCTGTTTATCATATTGACTCGATTGGCTTTGACTCAAGGATTCCACGGTCTATTATAAGTTTCACCTTTTTTTTTTCGTTTACTGCTGAAGATCCAAACGGTTCGGTGGTTGATTTGATGTCTAGGATAGTTCACTTCTATGTTTGCACAGTTCTTGGGCTGTGTTTGGGATATTTTTAAGTTTTTCTCCTTTACAACCAAATTTGAAATGAGTAAACCCTCAATTTTTAATCTCAGATTATTACTCTCTCTCTTACGGGGACCTTTTAAGGTAAAAGAAAAATGTAAGTAGTTCATTGAATATTAGAAATCATTCTAAGTAGGCTCCCAAATATCCAAAGTTAGGAAAATATACCAGGAACTAAATCGATTGATGTTCAATGCTTGAGAGATAACTTATATTATTATTACCTTGAGGAGTCGTTGGGATATGTTCAGGTCGAAACATTTTGTATCATGTTTTAACCTTTGACTTTTTCAGGAGGAGAATTCTCTAACACTTGATGGTGGGAAATTCTTTTTTAAATTTTAAACTGTATGATTGAATCTAAGCAGTGATTTGTTGATGCGATCAGGCTGGTGACGCATGGTTTCTAAATACCCCGGACCAATCACTCGGCTTCATACTTGCAGATCATGGTTTTGATGTTTGGGTAGGAAATGTGCGTGGAACACGCTGGAGCCATGGGCATATATCTTTGTCAGAGAAGAATAAGGTGGATAGTTTGCCTTTTCCTTCGTGTTATAAAATTCATTTAGTGTCAGTTGGCTGTTTGTGATAGTTTTAATTGTTTTATTATTTTCAACAAATGAAGCTGATTTTTTTATAAATGTAAACCATTGGAGAAATATCAGGTTGAAATGGGATATATTCTTCTTTTTCTATTAAGGGACTAAGGATGTATTTGATAAAACAGAAAATATAGCATTGAAGTTCGGTACTGAAATATTTAGTTAAGTTTGTTATACATTTCACCTTGTCTGTGATGTGTGATCAATTGAGCTTGGGTTGATCCCTTTGTAGCAATTCTGGGATTGGAGCTGGCAGGAATTAGCCCTGTATGATGTTGCAGAAATGATCAATTTCATCAATTCAGTAACAAACTCAAAGATATTTGTGGTTGGGCATTCACAGGTACTTATGATTCTTGACGTTGTCCTTTTGACTTGCTATTTAGCAGTTGCTATAGCATACTTTTATTATGTTTCCCATGCTTCATAGGGGACAATTATATCTTTTGCTGCCTTCACTCAACCGGAGATAGTAGAAAAGGTTGAAGCAGCAGCTCTTCTATCTCCAATATCATACTTGGATCATGTCAGTGCACCTCTTGTACTTAGAATGGTTAAAATGCACATTGATCAGGTATTTCTTACTTTGTTCTATTAATTTTCACTGTGGAAATGGATCCTTGATATGATTACTGGTTTTGTTCAGATGGTTCTTTCCATGGGTTTTCATCAACTAAACTTCAAAAGGTTTTACATTTTTCTACTTTCTTTTGCTTATGTTCTTCAATTTATTTTGTGTAGCAAATTTTCACTTTATTATTTTTATTATTTCACTTTCAGCGAATGGGGGGCCAATCTCTTGGTTTCCTTATGTGATACCCGCCTAAGTTGCAATGACATGCTCTCATCCATAACAGGTTCATGTCTTTCACACTGGATCAGTCTATGCTTCCGTACTTTCAGAGAAGTATTAGATTCCGAGTTCACGAGCTAGGCTGTGAATTTTCATGCTGAATACTGAATTTAGCTGTTTGTTGAGAATGTTATTGCCTTATTCAATTATGAGAACTCCAGTCTATTGTGTCTTTGAGAATGCTAAACCGTCTGTTCTATCCAAGTAATATTTTCCACATCAAGGAGTTCTCTATTACTATTGTCTGTGAGAGGACTAAAAGTACAACGGATTGATTTCTTTGTTTTCTTTTGGATCTGCGGTTGTACGTTTGTCTATTTTTATCCATTAGTAGAGCTGAGTCATCTTGTCTCTGTGATTCATAAATTGATGAGTGTGTATGATATGTGAAGACAAGATAATTGCATCGTGAAAGGATTTTTCAATCTTTTTTCCTCTCATACCCAATTAAGATAAGTTGATTTGTCACGGCAACCGTGATACTTCCTGCTATGTGCAAGCGTCAGGAACTTACAATTTGAAACATTTCTGAGTTTGCAAGGGAGTTCAACTTGGTCCAAATAAAAGAATTGCAAATTTCTGAATTCGTAAACTTTGTCTGCTTACTCAATTTAAATTGATGGATCATTGAGTTGGATGTTATGTGAAATCTATATCCTCTAGTGTAGAGCATGGAGGGGGTGCGCTTCTCTGTTAGGACAGAAGGGATGGGACAAATAGTTTGGGACAGTTTGTCAGAGGGGATCTGTTTGTTAAATAGTAGGAATGAGGATGGAAGGAATCATTCAGAGCATATTAGGAAGTTTGTATGTCGAAGGAAAACCCTTCTAAAGACAATTCTCTCTATGCCATTCGTGGAATGAAGTTTGTTTCTCTCAATTTCTCATTTGCTTTTCTGTTTCATAATCCTCTAAATTATTATTTTTTATTTAGTTTTGTCAAGATTATGTAGCAAAGACTTGTTTAGTTTACAACTCTATCTAATTTTTTATTTTTACTGATCACAAAATTATCAGTATGCTAAATTATTGTCATGCATGCACTTTTCATGAACTTGAATTTGTATTTCTGTGTATTGCATTTGGATTTTGTGTGGGAATCCGTATGTGCGTTATGCCATTGTCTGTTATTGAGATGCACCAAAGTCATATAATCAGGATAAGAAAAGTTTCCAAGGATAAGATAGTAGAGTGAAATGACCCAATTAAGTGTCTTCATTCTATTGTTTTATCGGCTTGAAAACTATCTTCACTTCAAAATAATTCTTGCCATTGCTGGTTCACTGAATTTACCTTAAATTCAACATGGTGATTAAACTGTTCAGATCTGGTTACATTGATGGCCTTGTGAAAGCATATTCTCTCTCTATTAATAGATGTAGTCTGCTAACATATTAACTATTTCAATAACTCATTTTGACCAATTTAATGAGAAGTTGCTCTTTTGGGTCATTTTACAAGTTTCAATAGTTTTGCTGTGTTTTTTTCCTTTCTATTTTGACAAATACTTCTACTCAAGACACTTTTGTGAAATGACAGGGAAGAATTGTTGCTTCAACGAGTCACGCGTGGAGTTTTATCTTGAACAAGAACCTCACCCATCATCCTCCAAAAACTTGAACCACCTTTTCCAGAGTATGCTTCATTATCTTTATTTGAGTAGCGTTTTAATGAGACTTTCTTTGTGGCTGTCCCAACTCCCAAGTATGTGTTAAAGTTGTTGCTCTTATGAATACAATTAATTCTTATCATCAGAGATTTTCCTCTGATCCTGTCTAATAATAATCATAGCATTTGCATGATGCCAAATAGCTAAACTAGCCTTTGTAGGGATGGTATAAGAAATATCGAAAATAAGTCTGAACTCTGGAGACAATGTTTTGTTGTGTGTACACTAGCCAGGGAAATGAATTTGATAATTTGTCTAAACGTCAACCATAATTTTTGTTGGTTTATTTTTTTGTTTGATTGTATTGCTTACCTCTTCGTGGATATTATTGATCACCTACTTAGTACTTGGCAATATGCATCAAAATAGTTCTTGTTATTTACAAACTTACAAGTAGATTAGCTAGTGAAGTTCGCTATATTTTCTTCTTTTGGTTATTTATATTCCATTACGAGGTGGGATATATGCTTATGATGTTTTTTACATCCTTTATCTTGCCAAAGACCACACGTGTACAAAAGTTCCTCACTTCCTAGCTGATGTTATTAAATATCTGATGATTTCCAAGAGCAAGTCGTTTGAACTTAAGTTAGAAATTTCTGTTCTGAGATTTCGAATGTGTTTACCTACTTTCACCGTGTTATTCACCCTGGCTTTTACTACATATTTTTGTGTTGGTCTAGAAATCAATATTCATTTTCATGTGCCATTATTCTTCTAAATGAATTGTCTCTGATGACCTCCTTTGTTCACCAGTGATCCGCAAAGGTACCTTCTCCAAATATGATTATGGAAAGCTAAAAAACATGATAGAGTACGGGAAGTTCAAACCACCAAAGTTCGACCTTAGCCGTATACCCAAATCATTGCCTCTGTGGATGGCTTACGGTGGAAACGATGCTTTAGCAGATATAACTGATTTCCAGCACACACTCAAGGAATTGCAATCCACACCAGAGGTGATTTATCTTGAAAACTACGGTCATGTTGACTTCATTTTAAGCTTGCAAGCAAAACAAGATCTTTATGACCCTATGATTAGTTTTTTCAAGTCAACCGGAAAATTTACTAGTATGTAAAGTTTGCTTCCTTCCGGCACGACGGATGTGATACAAGTCTATGGGTCCATAAAGCATTATACTTTCTGTAGAGTTAAAATGTTAATATTCTGTGGGTAGACCCCACTCAACCTGCATTTTACGTGTAAAGAATTTACAGATCTATAAAGTTCGGCATTGCAAGGTCATATTTTCCCATTTAGGTCTGCCTTCAGCTGATTGGTAAAGCTAAGGACATTTATCATAGCAAAGACATAAATGTTGAACTAAATTTGTAATTAAATGCATTTATCAAGATTATCATTAAGGTAATAAAGAAATAAATATAAACATAAAACCAATAGTTGTTAGTGTAATGGGCAATCCTGCTTAACAAAATTTGCATGCTAAGTTATGACACAACTAAGCTATTTAGCAACTGAAAAAAAAAATCATGAAACCACTCAATTATGTTTAATTTATTATTTATTGTCAATATTATTATTTTAATTTTTTATTATTATTTAATTTTAAACTTATAGTTTATTATATATTTAATTTTAAACTATCAAAGTATCATTTGTAAAATAAGATATAGGGCGGTGTGTTGTTTGTCTCGTTAGGTTGGTCCATATATTGAGACCAACCATGGGTGAGGAGTTTGTTTTTGTTGTTGATCGACGAGAATGGTCCTATGCGAAAGAACTGTTGAGTAAGATATTATCATTCATCATTTTTCATTTTGAAAGATCAAGAATAGTGATTCATTGATACCCAGAAATAAAAAAAGTAGGCATTTTTATATTTCCATTTTTATTTATGTTTTAAGTCAATTTGGACAAAAAAAATCTCCCATCGAGGAAGAAAAGTAATGATTTGACATCTAAAAAATACTTGACTATTTTAAAGACTAATATGGGCATTAAAAAAATAAATTTTTATATTTATGAAAATAATTGAGTTGAAAACAAATAATTTGTTGAAGGGTCATGATTTCACTTTTGGGAGTGTGCAAGGGCCACAATTATTGACGTTTGATGGTCTGTTTTGAAGTTCATGTAACGTGAAAGTGTTGGAAACGTTAAATTTTTTTTAACTAAAGTATTGATATTCAACGTTCATCTCCAACATGACGCTCTGAAAGATCAACCACCACTCGCCAATACGTTCAAATGTCCAAAGAATACACAGATTACAGATAATTTTATATGCTAAAAAGATGAATGTTTTTTAAAGGAATTGGAAGAGTGGGTAGTTCAAATTGAAAGGTATGGAAATTTATTTTGCCTGTGCTAATGTTTCACTGAGATACTTCCATTTAATTTATCTTATCACATGCAACAAAGATTTGATCAAAGTACACCTATATCTCCTTCACCCTAACACTTCCACGCTTTTTTATATCCTTCACAAACGCGTCAAGATTCATGGCAGAGGAGCCATTTTCAGCCACTGCGGCCTCTGCAGCTCTCTTCCACTTCAATGCCTTCTGCTTCAACTCCTCTGCTTTTGGCCCTTCTGTTGCTTCCAACAAGCACTTATTCACCACATCTCTGCTTACAATTTTCTTTTCAGTCTGACCATAACCCAGTTTAATCCCCACCCCATAAACATCCACCAAGAACTTTGCATTTGTCACCTGGTCACCCCATGCTGGAAATGTCAACATCGGCACTCCCAATGTCAGAGCTTCCATTGAAGAATTCCAACCACAGTGTGTCACAAAACATGCCACAGAAGGATGAGCCAGCACTTCTTCTTGTGGGCTCCACTGCACCACTTTACCCTTCCCTCTTGTCTCCTCTAAGAACCCATCAGGCAGAACATAAGGCGGAATCCCAAACTCCTTAGCAGGTGGTTTTAAAACCCACAAAAACGAGATTTTAGAGTCCAATAATGCATGTGCAATTTCGGTCACTTGTTCTTGAGGCGGGCACACAACACTCCCGAAGGAAATGTACACCACAGATGCAGCTTCCCTTGAGTTCAACCACTCTATGCAATCATCTCTCTTCATAAAATCACCACGAATATCACTTGTGTCTGTTGCTGTTGGGATCTTGAACAAAGGCCCAATGGGTCTTATATGCACCAACTTTGAAAGATAGTTTATGTGATCACACTCCAGTTCCTCAAAACTATCCACCAGCACACAGAATAGCTTGGACAAGTTCTTAAACTGTTCCAATATAACTGTCGCCAGAGCTGGATATGGACTAAATGGATGCAGAAAGTTTGGAATTTCATTATATTTAAGGACTACACAAGGTAATTGAACATCAACATAAGGATCAACAAGAGAAGGAAAAGTTGCCAGTTTGTGGAAATAACTATAGTAAGCAGTGAAGACAGCAGCAGATTGAACCCATAACATGGCAGAAGGAATACCATGCTCAGCAGCTACATCACTAACCCATGGAACAAAGGGGTTGTTTATGATGCACGAAATTGGGTGGTGTGCCTCAGCATGCTCCTTGATCACTCGGGAAACATATTGCCTCCCACAGTGCTCAATCTGAGCAATGAAGTCACTGAGAGTTTTCATCTTGGAACCATCACCATCACCATCCGTCATGCCACCTTCTTCAAAGAAATCGAACTTAAGAAAACCTTCACCGACGGGAGTGACTGATTCGTGAGAGATGTTGTTAGCTGTTCGCATGAGTTTGCCGACTATCTCCGCCGTGGAGAAGGTTACAAAGAAACCCTTAGCAGCAAGGAACTTAGCAAGTCTGAGGAGAGGGTTTATGTGACCTTGTCCTGGGTAGGACACCATGAGCACGTGAATAAGAGCTTCAGACTCCATTTTCTTCTTCCTTCGCCCACTTTTCTTCTTCTTGGAGTGTATAACAATAATGTGCAACCACTGTCTCATTTATATATCATAAAACCATTGATTAAAAGAATCATGAAAGAGGAATGAAGATGATAGTTTGACATTATATTTTTTTATACATTTAACAACGAAGTCATTTAACAAACGAAGGAAGATGATAGTTTTATATTGATATATTGATGATATAACCGACGTAATATATGACCCAAATTTCGAGTTTCGTCTTTAATTTTCGCGAAGGGTTTTCCGACAGTTCAATCATTAAATGGCAGCGTTTTGAGAGTTGTGTGGATCTGTTTTGACGCCGACTAGTTCCGCGCCATCATCCACGACAGCGACTGCACACGGTCTTTGCTGTTAGAGGCGGAGTTGTTCCCGGTACGCTGTCACGTCGAACACAGCAATGACGATCTCGCTTGGTGATCTGGGAGGGATCACAACCCATGAGAACAACAACTTTTAACTCAGTCTCATAACAAAGGAATTCGTCGAGAGACAATGAAACTATGGAGATGAGCATCACCGGATAAGTACTCGGTGGTGGACAAGAGTTTGGAAAAAACATTAGAAGAATCATTATATTCGTTGACATCCAAAACATTAATCTTATCTGCTTACCACCAAATTCACTATATCCACATGTTAATTAAACACCCGCAACCTTATTAGGTTTTGCTAATTAGCACTTCCAACCATCAAATTAAATCGTGTCCCCAATTTTAAGGAGCCACATATATACCTTTAGGGAAAATCGACATGACAATATGATTATTGGCCATTTTCCATTTTTTTTATTCAAAATGATAATGTTGATTAAAGGTAGTTTTCAATCAAAACCAGCTCAAAATTTTTGTATCATATTTTACAATACTCTTTATAATTTCTTTATATAGAAAAAGGTTTAAATTAAATATATTGTGTCTCGAAATACGAGTAGTCTATCTCACTAATTTTGCAAAAAACAAAAACTAATTTTTATAAATTCTTAAAAAGAACTAAACTATTTTAATGCTTTAACCTATCATCATCCTTACTCATGTGACATGATAAAATAAAAGGGTAGATTAGTTTATTATACTAATGGAGTTTTAAACAAATAGAAGCTCCAACCGTTATATTCATTAGTATTCAAATATTTGATATATAAAAAGGATTCCATTTTATAACCGTTTCTTTTTCTATAACTTTTTTTTATCATTCTATCCTTATTTAATATATCTCATTTTATTAGTATAATGAAATATTTTGTCATTTTATATAAATTATTTAAAAAATAAAATTATTTTTTAATTTTTTAAATTAATATTAATGAATAATTTTTATATGCAAATTAATTCTCCACTATTACCTCAATCCATTATTTTAAGACAACAACAAAAAAGAGAGATCAAACCCTCAACCTTTCTCACACCAAATATCACATATCAAATAAAATCACCTTAATTTCTAATCACTCTATTTCAAGCAACTATATTCTTGGATAAAATCATCATTATTTTGTATTTACTATCAAGTCAATCTTAACCTTAATGTGAACACTATCACACTCTACAATCCCAAAACTACCAATGAAAAAAGAAAAAAGTTTGAAAAAGAGAGAATCAAACCAGAAAAAAAGAAAAAAGAATTATTTAATCAATTCATAATTTTCTTTTATATGTTATTTTTTATTTTTCAATTTTAACTAATCCAATATTATTTTTGTATATATATTAAATTTTTATTATTATAAAAAAAAATTGAATAAAAAAGAAATGCGTTGTTTGTTTCCGTTGGTATATATGTGTGTGGGTTGAGTGTGATTATATTTAATTTATACAACTCATTTAGAATTTGCTTTTAACACATTATTTAAAATATTTATTATTCTTTTAATCTTTTATTTTCTGTGCTTTTGGTGTCTTTTATTGTCTATTTTATATTTGTAAGTGTGCAGAGGGATACAAGGAAGGTACGTGGCCAAGACGGATGTGGTGGGTGGGTGGTTTAGGTTATGACTTTTGACTTATGACTACTGACTTTTTAATTCGGCATGAAAATAACCATCTACCACGTAAATCAATTTTTTTTGTATTTATTTTTAATAAATAACAATTGAAATAAAAAAAATAAAAAAAAGTTGCAGAGACAAAGACACTTTTGGTAGTTGACACATAAAATTTCACATAACAAAAGCACACAATTTCTAAATACAACCTATGCATGTGATTGGTCTCATAAACTTTTCAAAACACATGACTTTGAATAAATTAAAGTGATATAAAATTTTATGTTTTAATATTTATCCGTAGAAAGTGGGTTTGCGTGGTTAGGAAGTAACGAGTAAAACAAATTTGTAGTCATGAAAACCACTGCACACTGTTTGAATATTTGTATATACAAATATCTTTTGATTGTAGAACGATAACTTCTAGGCAACAACTTGTTTTTTTTTTAACATTAGCTAATTGTTTGTTTGATTCTCAGAGAATATTTTCAAGGAAATAATATTTTTTTTCTTAAAAATTATACATTGTTTGATGAAATATGTAAAGGCCTGTTTTATAAATTTAAATTAAATAAAATATAAATGTTTTTTTTAAATGCTATAAAAGGTATATATTATATATATTATATAATATTATGAGTTGGATTTTAAACCTAACTTAATTCCATAAAACCGGTTCATAAGATGAGGTTTACATTTATTTATATACAATGAAATGTCTCAATTTCTGATCGATATGAGATTTCCAAAATATAAAACAATCATTTTTAAAATATAAAACAAATTAAAGTAACAATATCGTAGAGAAAGGAGAAATTTAAGGTTAAATGAAGAATAAATATTGTATTATGTGAAAGTTATACATGTTACATATTATGTATTGGATAAAATATTTTTTTTCGAAACATTTCCTCTCTTTAAGCTTTAGAAATCTTTTAGTTATCTTTGAATTTCTGTTGTCATTTTTTTCTTTCTTTGATTATAACGCAAGGCTTGGAAGTGGTAGAGTTTAAAATCATTTAAGTAAAAAGAATCTAATTTGCCAGTAAGGCTTTTTCTTTCTCATATATTTAGTATTTTGTTTTTGGTTTATTTGTATGAATGATTTTTTTTTATATCATGTGTTTGACTTGGGTTGAAAAAATGAAATTGTGTTAGTATAGCTTCTACTAATGTGTTTAGTTTTTAAATTAGACCACCTACACATAACTTTTAATTTTTTATTATAATAATCCATAAAAAAATTATTAAATAATAATTAAATTTAGAGATAAAAAATAATTAGTCACTATATTGACTAAATTCGATATTATTTTACAAACTAAAAAATTATTGATATTTGAAGTGGTTTTTATTATTAATAAAAAAAATATAAAATGGTTTTTAAATCAGTATCTAAGTTAACTTCCAAAATTCTAGATACTAATATTTTAGATTATAAATTAGTCTCTATTATGTTCGGATTGAATAGTAAATATGTAGGAAGGGAAGGGAGTGGATTTGTGAGGATTAAAGAGAATGTGTGAGGATATATGAGGTTGTTTGGATAAGAGTCTGTTTGGATTGGGGAAAGAATTTGTGAGGATGGGGCGAGTGGATTTGTAAATATTATATAGAATGTGTGAGAATGTGTGAAGTTGTTTGGATTGAGGGATGATAAAGTGGATTTGTGAGAATGGTTTATTGAAATTTGTGAGTGATATGATAGTTTGAAGAGAATTTATAATTTTTTTAAAGGTGTAAAATGTAAGTTTACAAATTTACTTTTCTTATTAAAAATACTTAAACAATAAGTTATAATATTTTTTTTAGGTTTCAACTACAAAACTCCAACCACTGAAGACCTAATTTGAAAAGCAAGAGAAAATATAAATATAAATTTTAAAAAAATAAAATAAAATAAAAACACAGTAAGAGAATCGATTCTCTATGCAGTTTAAATGCAAGGAGAATCGATTCTCAATGGCACAAAAAAAAAACAAAATCGATTGTGGGTGTTTTACAAATGCATGAGAATCGATTCTCTCGTGAGTACAAAATTTCCAAAATCGATTTTCATGACTAAAAGCTAAACAAGAATTGATTCTTCTTTCCATACAAAATATCCAAAATCGATTTTCCTATATGACAAAATCGAGTTTTGTTCTACACATTGCATGCAAAATCGATTTTACCTTTTCCAGAATGCTTTGATTCCTTGCACATTGCCCTATCTGAGAAAATTGTGATGCATGCAAATGTTAGGGCAAGGGTATTAATGTAAAAATGTATGCTCCTACGTGTAATCCTCTCAAATCCGCACATTTGTGTGAAGATGGCAATTTGTTATCTACCCGCTCCTCTATCCGCATAGGCACCTCCAAAACCGAGGAAACAAATAAGGTACCCGCTCGCTAATCCTCGCTCCAACCTCATCCGCAGTAATTTAGAATATAAAATACTAACTAACTAAAACTTTTGTAGCTAATAGTTAAATATTAATTTAAAAAAAAATTTAAAATTTTTATTAATAGTAGAAACTACTTTATATACCAATAATTTTTTTAATTTATAAAAGAGTCTTTAATTTAGTCAAATAGTAACTAATTATTTTAGTCTCTAAGATTAATTTTTATTTAATAATTTTTTTTAGTAATTTTTTTGAATAAAAAAAACATAGTAAAATTTGCATCAAATTTCTATGGATAAAAATGTGGTTGATCCAATAGAGGTATAAAAGGCTTATAGAATATTTATTAATAGACATATTTGCATGAGTTTTGTCATAGGGATGTGGTTGATATTTGAATAATAGATTTCATTGTATCACCCTAAATACAATGGTGCAGCATTGTAGAATGCATTTCGTTATTATATATTTTCAATACCGTTTAAGTATAATTTTGTATCAAGTTAAGAAAACTATTCAACATAAAAGTTTTATATTAGCTCTCGATTAAGATAAGAATCAACTTTATATATGATCTATATAATTATAAAGAATTATTGATTAAATGTTAATAATGTGTGATTGATGTTTTTAATGTAAATGATTTTATATTACTGTATTTTGAATTTTATTAGATATTTCATATGTGAGATTTGAGGAAAATTCATATGATCGAATTTGTGGTTTGACAAGTCATATGGATCTATCATATCAGAGGACTTAATTTTTATGTTTTTGTAGCTTTGTGGAGACATAACACAATGGTTGTAGTCAAATTTATCGCACATGTCTTATGAAAGTAAAATTAAGGATCTTTTTGCTTCTGTGTATGTATTGTTTACAGGTAAAGAAGTAAGGGGATATCAACTATTTAAATCTAGAATTTTGTGGGAGAAAAGAAGAAAAGGATATACTTGTGAACAATAAATATTCTCTCCTATCAAAATGAAGAGATGTAGAAAAAAAAAACATCAGCATGTATTATTTCTAAATTTATCCTAATTTATTCTCCTATTATAGTATTTTTTTTTATTTTCCATTACTGTAAGATTTTTTAATATTAAAAAATATTATTATTTTTATTTATATAATATGTGATTTATTTTCTAATTTTATAATATATGTTTAATTTTTTTTTAATTTCAGAATTTTTGTCTTTATTTAATTTGTTATTGTTTTTTATTAATATATTGTGTATAATTATTATGTTTATGAAATTTGTTGTTGTGTTTATATTAATATATTGTGTATAATTATTATGTTTATGAGTTATAATTTATTTAAATATAATGTTTTGTGAAAAAAAATTCTATTGTTAAGTACGTTATGTATTTTTTTGTAGATT
Organism: Phaseolus vulgaris; assembly: GCF_051622355.1. Lineage (NCBI taxonomy): Eukaryota > Viridiplantae > Streptophyta > Magnoliopsida > Fabales > Fabaceae > Phaseolus > Phaseolus vulgaris. The sequence continues at coordinate 3,581,569 of NC_143504.1, forward strand.
TTTTATTTTTCATTATTACAAAGTTTTTAACATTAAAAAAAATAATATTTATATTTATTTATATAATATCTCCAAATAAAAAACAAATTTAATTTAATTAAATTTTAAATTTTTCATAAATTTAATTATTTTCAATTAAGTCTTCATTAAAAAAATGTTAAAATGTTTAAAAAATATATTTTATAATTAATTCTTTTATTCTCAACTCCAATTAGTGTCCAATTAGTATGACCGTTTGATTTTTCAATCTCAAACAAAGCAACATAAACTTAAATAATAAAAGTAATAAACTCTAATTATCTTTATCAAACATTATTATTTAGTATTAATTTAATTTTTTATTCTAATACGTAATTTATAAAATAAAACAACGTATTTTTTGAAAAAAGTATTATAATTTTAAAAGTTGTATTTCACTAAGTTTAGAATATTTTATTTGAGTTTGTAAAATAAACAATCGGATCATCCATAATAAATAACAAAAGTGAAAATTAAAATATAATTTTTTAAATAATTAATACAATATTTTTTTTTAAATAATAACTCACTCAATTAAAAATAATTTACCATATTTTAAAATCTAATTAATATTAAAAATAATTTTATATATTTTCTAACTTATATTAAAATCGTAACAAGACTAAATATACTTTTTCTTTTTCCTAGATCGGAGGTGATCGATAGAAGTGCGGTATCAGAAAGAAAAACTAAGTTTCTCTTTGCTTCCGAGTGAACACATTCGGATTGAAAAACAAGAAATTTTTTTATTTGTTTCCACTGATTTTTACGGTAAAAAATGCGGTGTAAAAGAAAACCAAAAATCATCTCATGTGCCAAGAGAAGAAAAACAATCAAATCCTAAAATATTTACATCATATCATAAAAAGGTAAAAACTATCCTTAACAATTATTTTTTATACACATGTAAAAATTATGAAATAATAATAATATATTTAAAATAAAATAGAAATACTATATATAAAAAAGTAAAAAAATTATAAATAATAATAGTAACTAAAATAATAATAATAAATACAAATTACATACTTAATAATAATTAAAACAAATTATTAAATAATAATATTAACAATAATAAAAAATATTTTAATTTTTATTTGATTTGATTTTATGAAAATACTTTTTATATATTTATTAAATTTTAATTAATTAAAATTTATACAAAAATATCTCATATTTTATTATTTAAATATTTTTTAAGAAAAAGATAAATTTATAAACTTACATTTTATACATTAAAAAAAAATCTCTTTAAAATCATTCTATCACTCACTAACTTCAATCAACCTTCCTCACAAATCCACTTTAATATACCATAATCTAAACAACCTCATTTTCTTTACACTTTCTCTCAAATTTACTCCATCAAATCTTCTCCCCAATCTAATCATAACCTAACTAAAACAAATATACTCACTTCATAACTATTTTAACAATATAATAATATATTGATATTTTAAGTTAAAATTAATATTTTGAAATGTATAAAAAATATATTTTATTTTAGGAAGAAATTATTTGTTACTTTTTTTCTCATTTTCGGTTTATAAATAATAAAATATTATATTTTTTAAAGATAATTAATATAAATAAAATTTAAAAATAAAATAATAATATATTTAATTGTTAAATAAATGAATGACAAGTGTCTATCAGTCCTGGTCTTTACTTTATGGCTGTAAAAGTATATCCCCTTTATTTGAGATAGCTTTCACAATAGAAGAAGCGTGTCAGAAAAAGTGAGTTCTAACACCTCCTTCTTCCTCCTATTTAACCCCTCCTATTCATCCTAAGGAAAAAGCAAGGTGAGTGATTAATGGGGTCTGAAGCTCATATTCACGTGCTTATGGTGTCCTTCCCAGGACAAGGTCACATAAACCCTCTCCTTAGACTTGCCAAGATCCTTGCTGCTAAGGGTTTCTTTGTAACCTTCTCCACGGCGGAGACAGCTGGCAAACTCATGCGAACAGCTAACAACATCTCTCACCAATCAGTCACTCCCGTCGGTGAAGGTTTTCTCAAGTTCGATTTCTTTGAAGATGGTGGCAGAATGGATGGTGATGGTGATGGTTCCAAGAAGAGAACTCTCACTGACTTCAGTGCTCAGATTGAGCACTTTGGGAGGCAGTATGTTTCCCGAGTGATCAAGGAGCATGCCGAAGCACACCACCCACTTTCGTGCATCATAAACAACCCCTTTGTTCCATGGGTTTGTGATGTAGCTGCTGACCATGGTGTTCCTTCTGCCATGTTATGGGTTCAATCTGCTGCTGTCTTCACCGCTTACTATAGTTATTACCACAAGCTGACAACTTTTCCCTCTGATGTCGATCCTTATGTTGACGTTCAATTACCTTGTGTGGTCCTTAAATACAATGAAATTCCAGACTTTCTGCATCCATTTAGTCCATATCCAGCTCTGGGGACAGTTATATTGGAACAGTTTAAGAACTTGTCGAAGCCGTTCTGTGTGCTGGTGGATAGTTTTGAGGAACTAGAGCGTGATCACATAAACTATCTTTCAAAGTTGGTGCATATAAGACCCATCGGTCCTTTGTTCAAGATCCCAAGAGCAACAGACACAAGTGATATCCGTGGTGATTTTATGAAGAGCGATGATTGCATAGAGTGGTTGAACTCGAGGGCAGCTGCATCTGTGGTGTACATTTCCTTTGGGAGTATTGTGAGCTTGCCTCAAGAACAAGTGACCGAAATTGCACATGGATTAATGGACTCTCAAGTCTCGTTCTTGTGGGTTTTAAAACCACCCAATAAGGAGTTTGGGATTCCGCCTTATGTTCTTCCTGATGGGTTCTTGGAGGAGACGAGAGGGAAGGGTAAAGTGGTGCAGTGGAGCCCACAAGAGGAGGTGCTGGCCCATCCTTCGGTGGTGTGTTTTGTGACACATTGTGGTTGGAATTCTTCAATGGAAGGTCTAACATTGGGAGTGCCGATGTTGACATTTCCAGCATGGGGTGACCAGGTGACAAATGCAAAGTTCTTGGTGGATGTTTATGGGGTGGGGATTAAACTGGGTTACGGGCAGGCTGAAAACAAAGTTGTGAGCAGAGAAGAGGTGAAGAAGCGTTTATTGGAAGCAACAATAGGGCCAAAAGCCGAAGAGTTAAAGCAGAAGGCATTGAAGTGGAAGAGAGCTGCAGAGGGTGCAGTGACTGCAAATGGCTCCTCTGCCAAGAATCTTGATGCGTTTGTGGAAGACGTAAAAAAGAGCTCCACTGTTAGGGTGGAGGAGGCGTCTTCTCATGAAAAGAAGTAAGTGTGTTGTGAGGGTGTAATTGACAAATAAATGTTTAAATATCTCAGTGATAATTGAATGCAAAAGTTAAATTAATTCTGCCCACTGTTTAAACAAATACTACGGTTCTCTCTCTATTTGTATTTATATGCTTTTTTTTTTATTAATGTATTTTCGGTCCTTTTTTTTTTTTCGGAGATCACTTAGATACACGCGCTGACGTTCTGACCGAGCTGGTTGAGAAACTATGCACGGTTAGGTCGATCAGTACATATAATCATTAACGTTCAAAACAAGTTAGTAAAACTAAAGTATTTTAAGAATCAAGTAATACTATTCTAAGTGTGATCTATTTCAGTAATCAGACCTAATAAGGTAAATTTATTAAAATAATATAAATAGTATCATTTATTATTGGACACCTACCTGAAACCTAATCACCTGTTTTATTGACTTGAGCGTTGGAGTGTCTTCTGCAAGTAATTCATTTGGTATTCACCCGAGATCGATAATCAAAGGAGAAACACGAAGGCGAGAAAGATCTCAGTGAAACCATAACAAGTTGTCCGACCGAATGAGAAAGACGAAAACTTCAATAGTTCTCTAGCTCTCATCTCCACATAAACCATTAATTTTTTTAGGATTATATCTATGTGAAGGTGGTTTTTTTTTTCTCAGTTTGAAAACTTTAATTAAATTGATTTTAAGCGATAAAGTATTAAATTAGAGAAAACAGGAGAGACAGTTTAAAATTGTGTTTGGATAAAGCAAATGTGATATCTTTTCTCTGCTAAAACTGGATTTGCTCTTGTGGTCAAAGATCTTAAACTTTAGCAAATTCGATTTGACTAGCTAGGATAAAAGTGTTTCTTCCTCAAACCACATGTTTAGAAAAGACCTTTATAAAATTATATTTAGATATTTTCGTTTTATAAAACTTAGTAATGTAATGCTTCCTGTCAAGTTGATATTTTAAAGAAAATTTGGTTATTTTCAACAATAACTTAACATTTATACTTTTTAAAATTAAGTTTGAGCACGCTCAAAAAGTAATTCTCATAATTCGATCACGACCCCTCACACTTAAAGCAACATCAACTGTTCTGATGGATATTTGTGTCTATTTAGAGTTTAGGGTTAAGATAAATTTTAAAGTAAAAGATCATAATAAGACTATAGAAAAAACTAGAAAACATGTATAATGCGAAATCCTTTATAAAACATTTATAAGTCTTGATGATAAAGTGTTAAGATAAGTTTTAAAGGAAAATATCATAATAAGATTATAGAGAAAATATGATGAAATCTCTACGTATTCCTGTCTATTGATCATTTCAAGTATACTAGAAAAGTAAACTCTCTTGTAAAAGGTTATTTTTATGATGATGATAATAATAATAATAACACTAAAATTAATAATAATAAAAAATAATAATAATAAACGTAATAATAATAATAAACATACTAACAGTAAAAAAAAATAAAAAAATAATCTATACCTATATATCATGTGTCATTTTTTATTTTTTTCTACAATATTTAGTATATGTAGTGAAGACGGTTTTGAATTGAAAGAGGGGTGGATGAGTGGTTTTGAATTGGAAGAGATGTGGAGGAACAGTTATGAATTGAAAGAGAGGTAGAGGAGCGGTTTGGTTTATTTTCAAAATCAGTTACATTTTATTAATATTTTATATATTAATATTTTATTTTATTTCTATTTTATTCTTATTTTTATTATTTTGTAACTATTTTTTTTATATAATTTTTTTAAAAGAACAGTGAAATATAAAGAGAATTTTTTACTTATTTTGTAGACAATTTTAAATATAATTTTCTATTTGTTACTTTTCTTTTTGAATTAGCAGAATGATTTTTCTTTTATTTACGAAATATTTGAATCAGCAGAACTATTAATTTATTTATGAAATAATTTGAATAAAAAATATTATTTTTTACTTTTACTGAATAGTTACTTATAATTCCATATTTGTTATTACTGATTTTATTTTTATTTTTTATAACAATTATAACAATAAGTATGTAAATAATAATATCATTTATTCGATTTTAATATTAAAAATAATTATATATAAATTATAAAAATAAAAATAAATATGAATATTGAGGCACGTCAGTACCTATGTTGCAATAATATAAATATAGTCAACATCTTTCAATACGTAGTGGTGTTGGCTGCTTCCATCAACAATTTGACATTGTTCCTTGTTTCTTCTCGCTAAGAAATGTTACACACGTATCTTGTTTGTAGTATTTCTTCATATTTATGCTTTAAAATATAAATAGACTATTAAATTATGAATGCAAAGTTTTAAAAAAGTACTGGTTTGTAAAAGTTTACTTTATGGATGATAGAATTATGAATAAAATAAAAACATTTAAATTTGTATAGCTCTGGAAATCTCAGAAAGATATATTTATTTAAAATAATATGATATAGGAATGATTAATACTTCATTAAGAAATCAAGAAAATTAAAAATTCATTTGATTAAAAAATTAGTTAAAGACAAAAATATTATTTTTAGAGTTTTAATAGCATGCATTATATAAAAAGAAGGACATGTACGTTATTTGAAGAAAATATTTATAAACTATATCTCAACTTTAAAAATACAAAGTGATATTCATGCTTGAAATGTGGATGTGTAACACAGGAAGCATAATCTTATCATGTATGAGTGGTAGAAACTCTCATTTGACAGCTCAGATTCCATATATGGGTTTGTTTCACATCATAAGCTTAAATAACATATATTTAATAATATAACATTATATTCTATATTGTTATTTAATAAATACAATTTAATTTAATTTTTTTAATTGAGCTAAACCAATTATATTGTAGTAAATTATTAAAAATATCAGTTTTTATAATTTGTAACAAGTTTTTAATTTTTTTTAATAGCACCCTATCATTCTATCATTTGATACTTTTTTTATTTGGTTGAGAATTATTCATCATAATTTATCTTCTCACTAGAAAGAGTATTCAATCTATTTTGATTCTACTTTATAAAATTATTTTAATTCTGAAATAATTTATGAAAGTGCCCGAACAAACTGTGAAGGTCGAAAACGGCTCAAATCTGTTTTTTTTAAACAATGATACATCGATAATCTAATTTTTTATACAATAAACACGTTATAACTCTTAATACTATTATTTTAATATATTTTTTATTAAATAATTACAAGTTATCTCTTAATATTATTATTTTAATACTTTTTTATATTATGTAATTATAAAATATTTTTTATTATGTAATTATAAATTTATTTTTTATTATATATATTTATTTTTAAATCTATGAGACAGAATTGTATACAAAAATTGTGAAACTATCATCTTCATTTTTGTTCAATAATGGTCCACAGCACTATCCTAATTATGATATTGCTATTCACATCCCCAAACGACTGTTCAAATCCCCATCCTTTTGAACAAAACATTAACGTTGATACTCTCACAACACAACAAAAAGAAGTTTCACTGCGTGTCTCAACCAAGTACTTGTTTTTGGCTTCTATTTTGTGGACACACGCTAATTTTGTTCGAATCAAAATCAACACAATGCAAATGGTACTGTGAATGGGTGTTCGCTTTCGTCTTTTAAATGGAACTAAATGCGTATTTCAGAAAAATTTCCAAAAACACTTTTAGAAGACAAAAAGAAAATTATTTTGTTTTAGAAGGAAAATGTTCAGTGTACCGGTATGGGCGAGACCGAGACCCACCTGGCTGCCCGAGACCGAGTCTACCTGACCGAAATCAGGGGAACTTGGCGAAGACTTGAGAGATTTGACCGAGATGACGAGGCCGATGACCCACTTGGCTGAGACCTTAGAAGACTTGGTCGAGACGACCGCGACCATTGGAATTTGGCCGATGGCCAACCCATACTAGGGGAACTTGGCCGACGACCGACCCCTATTACCGTTAACGCTCAAACCAAGATCAATTAAGTTAATCCATCATTAAGAATTACGTAATACAACCCTAAGCGGTATCTACTTCGATAAACAGACCCAACAAGATAGGCCCATTAGAATAATATAAATAGCACGCATCCCAATGAATAAGGTATGTCATTTATTACTGTTCACCTACCTGAGAGCTGACCACCCGTTTTATTGACTTGAGCGTCGAAGTGCCTTTGCAGGTACCCCACCATCCGGTGTTCACTCGAGACCGAGTGCCGAAGGAGAAACACGAGGACGAGAAGAATCCCAGTTCACGACCGAAGGAAGGAAAAGAAAACTTCAATAGTTCTCTAGGTCTCATCTCCCTAGTAGAACATTCTGTATTTTAATCTTTTCTATGACTTTCGGATGCAGTTTTTCTTAATAGTATTCTATCAGTTAGAAAATGACTAAGTACATATTTTTCTTAATAAGTTTTCTATCTGTTAGGAAATGCCTAAAGGTAAATTATATTTAATTGATCATAATTTGTTTAAAGTAAATTTCATTTTGCTATAAATATTCTTTGTGTGTTTTTTTAATTTACTGAATATTTCAAGGTTTCCTTTATCTCAAATTATTTAACTTTTGATATTTATCTTAAATTATTTAACTTATGATATGTGTTATAGTTTTCTTTAGGTAATATTCTCTTAAGTTTGTGTTTGGATCAGGGTGCAAAATTTTATGATGTGGAAAATGAAAGAAATCTAATGAGAAATATTAAATTCTAATTTTCTTATTATTTTAGTTATTAATTTTTACTATTACTTTTTTTTTACAATTTTATTATTAGTATTTTATGAATTTACTATTATTAAAATTATATTTTATTTTATAATTTTTATTATTATTATTTATTTATGATAATCGTATTATTGTTTACGGAAATAAATAATGTTTCAGGTGAAAGAGTTTTTGAGTGAGTTCTTATGTTTTATTTTGATTATTTTGTATTATATATGTGTATATATTAAAAACTATATATATATATGTATATATCTATATTTTTTGAAATATTGTATAAATTATTTGTATATATTTTTTATATAATAATTAAATATTATATGTATATTACATTATTAGATATATTATGTTTCTAGAATTTATGTATTTTTGTAATTAAAAAACTACTTCGTAAAATAAACTCTCGCTTTAGTATTAAATAATATAATTATAGTAAAATATGGTCTTATATTATAGGAGAGCTTCTAGAAAAGAGATACTAGAAAATGACAACACAGAATAATAATATAATAAGACATTGAAAAATCAATTGAACCCTGCCACACAAACAGAATCATGTGATCCCATAAACGTCCATTGAGAAGTCTCAAAGTTGATGTGACAAATTAAAAAATACTAATTCGTCAAAAGTTAAATATCTTTATTTATTATTGTTTAATTAATTAAGATAGTTTTGAAACGAGTGTTATCATGTCTAATAAATTTTATTATCATTAAAGAGTAAATAAAATAAAATGAGATATTTAAGAAATTTTTATAAAATAAAATGAGGTATTTAAGGAATTTTTATAAAAAAAGAAAATAAGTTTTCTTGCACCAACTAAAGATCATGATAAGTACATTAATAATATGAAACTCGGACAATTCACTTAAATATTATGTTGGTGTTCGATATCGATATTTGTATGACACGTATCCGTGAAATGTCCAATTCAAAAAATATTTGTTGGATTTATCACAATTCTAGTACGGTTCTAACACAATTTTAAAAAAGAAAAATACATCAATTTTCTAAAAATTCAAATTTATTGTATAAATTTTTTATTATGATTATAAAACTAAAAAACAAATCCTTGTGAACCAGTTATAAAAAACATCTCCAAAAAATAATTTAAAACATATTTGTGCACATAAATCTTTATTGTCAACTTATATAATTTATAATTATATAATATATAAATCTGTGTTTCCATATCCTCCATTTTAGAAATTATGTATCTTTTGTGTTCGTGTCCGTATAGTATCAATGTCCGTAACACAAGAACAAATGATAAATAATTATCATTCTTTTAAAAATGTTTGTGTAATATATAATAATTAATAATTAAATTAAATAATTTTTTTATAAATTATACTGATGTTATCGAACTAAAACTTATGCAGAAATAAGTGAAATTTTTAAGATTTTTTTTATCAAATACTCAGAAGACCAAAATAGATAAAAAATGATACGGTAGTTTATTATTATTAACTCATAAAAAAAAAATCTTAACGATGTAATAGAAGGTGAAAACTAAATGTGTAAAGACTAAAAGTATTTTTTTTTATTAAACATATAACTATAAGTGAAAAGAATTAAACTTCAAATTTTCTAAAATGCTACATCACCTTTTTGTGATTTTTATAAAAAAATATTAATCTGTTTTTTTATTGTAAAACACATTATACCACCTTTTAAATATATTATATTAATTGTTACATTTTAAAAAAAATGTATGCATTGTAAATTTTATTAGTAATTACTATTTTGTCATAAAATAGACATGCAAATAATGTTATTAATTATAATTACGAACTAAATTATTCAGTTTAGTAATTAATTTTTAAATTTATTGAAATAATAGAAAAATAGTATTTAAAAATTAAAATACGATAGTTATTTCAAAATAATAAAATAATATGAATGGATAATAAATGGGAAAAACATTAATCACTGACAATTAACCAGAAATAAGTAAACCTTTCACGATTCATTAGATTAACTATATTTTCTTATTTTTTAATTAAATTATTAATATATTATTAAAATAAAATTGTTGAGATGGAAGTGTAGAACTATAGTTTTTCAACATCCAACAATGACAGACACCAAAGTTGCAGAGTCGTCTGCAAGAACTAAGTATTTAATTTCCCACCAATAATTTCATCCACAAACGATTGGATATTTCGGTCCGACGAGCCACCGTGAGCCACCGCTTCTCTGGCCGCCCGTTTCAGCTCCGACGCGTTTCTCTTGAACTCCTCCGCCGCAAAAACCTCTTCAAAAGCCCGTTCCACCTCCTCCGTCGCCACAAACCCATCACTCCCCGGCGTGAGCCGAACCCCCACACGAAACACATCGGAAATCAGTTTGGCGTTTGTGGGTTGGTCGGTCCACTGAGGCCAAGCAATCATGGGTGTGCCGGTGGTTATGGCTTCCAACATGGAGTTCCACCCACAGTGCGTTAAGAAACAAGCGATCGCAGGGTGACTCAAGACCTTGGTTTGCGGGCACCATGGGACCACCATTCCTTGTTCTTTGCTCTCTTCAACAAATCCTTCTGGCAGCGGAACCGGTTCCTCTCCTTCTTTATTCTTAATCACCCAAAGAAAAGGTTTGTTGCTGTTCTTCAAAGCTTTGGCTATGCTCTCTAGTTGCTTAGCGGTAAACACAATGAGGCTCCCAAACGAGACGTATATAACCGAAGAAGGAGGTTGGTGGGTGAGCCACTCCATGCACGAGTCCTGTGGTTTCCACATTTCGATTCCCACATCTTCGTTTTCGTCTTCGCCAAGTAAGGAGGGAGGGACTAGTGGACCAACCGTTGTTATGGGGCATAACTCACCCATGGAATCTATTACTTCTTTCTCCAACTCATAGAAAGAGTTTGCGAGTACCCACTTGAGCTTTTTCATGTGTTGGAGCATCTCCGCCAGCACCTTGGGCATGCTTCCAAAAGGGTTTGATGGGAGAACAAAAGAAGGAAGGTCTTGGGGTTGTAGCAATGGAAGACCGGGTAAGTTGACACTCATGGAAGGGTTTTCGAGAGTGGGGAATTCGTTTAAGTTGTTGTAGAAACGGTAGTATATGGCGTAGAGAGCGCAGGGTTGGATCCACAGACATGCACAAGGGATGTTGTAGCTGGCAGCTACATCTGCAACCCATGGAACAAAGGGGTTGTTGATGATGCAGGCGAGTTTTCTGGAAGTGTTAATGAAGTGGTTTTTTATGACGTTGGAGACGTTAACGGGTCCGAATTTTCCTATGTGTTCCATGAAGGAGTCGAGGGTACCCCTGTTTTGGCCGGTTCCAAAGCCATCGGAGAAGAAAATGATTTCGATCCCGTCGGTGGTGATGGAAGTTGGGACGGTGTCGGGGGCGTCTGCGGTGGAGGATTTGAAGACGCGGTGGTAAACTAATTCGGTGGTGGCAAGGGTGACTTGAAGGCCTCGAGCTTGGAGGGTTTTGCCTAGCCTAAGCAAAGGGTTGATGTGACCTTGGGCTGAAAAAGCGACGAGAAGAACGTGTAGGTCTTCCTGGGTTTTGTCCTTGGAAGCCATGGATTCACAGTGACCTTAACGAAAACGGTGATGGTGGAGTTAAGGAGAGACGTTGAAAGAGGACTGCATAGTTGCCCTTTATAATGGCCGTCTACTCGACATATCTTGCTGCACACGGGTCAATCCGACACATAATTACCGATTCTAGAGAAATCATACTTTGAATTTGAAACGATGAATGTTGTATCCAACTTTTAATTTGATTAATTTATATATATATATATATAATAAATCTATAATTAAATATTATAAAAAGACATTAAAATAATAATATTAAAAAGTTATAATATGATTTTATAAAAAAAGGATTCCGAATATAATATTACCCAATAATATAATACTACAATATCATGTCCCACGCGGATACATCCGGTTAAAGTTAAAGTTATCATTCTTTTATTAAAACAAGAGAATAAACTTTGTTATTGTAAAATAACTAGGTTCCATATGTTGTATAGGTAGAGATATGTAATGACAAAACATATAACCCAAAATTAAGATTTAATATATCATAACTTATTGGTTAAAATTCTGCACAGGGCATAAGTAATATGACATAAATAAAATAGCATAGTGTAATTTTGAAATCATCATTACGAGGTGCATGTGTTGGTTACTTGTGGAACATGATAAATTTGCAATGTTGTCTAAAATATGCTTTTAATTTCATGCTCTTCACATACACAAAATTCTACTACATACTCTATATTTAGTAAGTAAATGAGATTGTAATAAGAAAGATAAAAAATAATTTTAAACATAGAAGGAAACAACATATGGTGGATCACATATGTCAACAATATTCGACAAAATGTTGTTATGGTATTTTTGTGTGTTGCTTTTATAATTTTAATTATTTATAATGATAAGTAAAAAATGAGTTTTTTTTAATAAATTAATGGATTTGAATTTGGGTGGTGGCTATGATAGGAAAACACCACTTTCTAACACATGTGAAATATTTTTTTTTTATCCAAATAAATTCGGGAATGCAACTCGACAAGGATCGTGTGTTTATCAGGAAACAAGTTTTCAATTGGTATGCGAGAATGTTCGTTTATGCTTAAGTCAGTAGGAGTAACAGAGAGCTGAGAATAAGAGTATACGAGTATAAATAGAGTTTAGTCTGTCCCCTTACTAAGTGAGTCATCACCTATTTATAGGTCTGGTTGTACTCAGATCATTAAGAAAAACATTAAATGGTTATAGTGAGATATAAATGAATTTTATGATAGTAACCTATAACCACAAGTAACTTATAACTGATTTATGGTCTAATTTATGTGTCTTAAATATAATATTAAACGAGCATTTAGTGTTTGATTGCCTAAAATATTATATTAAACGAGCGATTATTGGTTTGAATGTACCCGATCGTAATTAGGGGTATGTACATAAGTCCCCCAGCTCGAAATCCGAGAAGAAGTAGAGGTGGATCAATTTGAAGGATAAACGAGTTCAACTTGGACTCGTTTGGATTTGGTTTTTAGATATGCTCGTGATTGAACATGCTTCGTTCTTGATTGAACTTGCATTATTTTAATTTGCTCCTGGTTGAACATTTCTAGTTCTTGATTCTTCGCTCTTGGTTGAACGAGTTGTTGTGCTCTTGGTTGATCGTTTTTAGTTATTGATTGAACTTACATTATTTTGCTCCGGTCTTGGTTGAACGAGTTGTTGGGCTCTTTTGTTGAGCGTTTTTAGTTCTAGATTGAACTTGTATTATTTTGCTTTGCTCTTGGTTGAGCGTGTTTTCGTGCTCTTGGTTGAGCGTTTCTAGTTGTTGATTCTTCGCTCTTCATTGAACGAGTTGTTGTGCTCTTGGTTGAGTGTTTTTAGTTCTTAATTAAACTTTCATTATTTTCCTTAGCTCTTGGTTGAACGAGTTGTTGTGCTTTTGGTTGAGAATTTTTAGTTTTTGATTGAACTTGTATTATTTTTGCTTCGCTCTTGGTTGAACGAGTTGTTGTGCTCTTCGTTGAGCATTTTTAGTTCTTGATTGAACTTGACGAGATTGTATCGAGAAAAAAAGGACATTATTCTGCCGAGCTTACCTCGTTAAAACTTTGCTTGGCAAAACCGTCCTTAGGAGAAAAAACCCAAGCTAAGGAAACAAAGTACAAGTTTTCCGTCTTTAACTGTTGTACACATTTAGATGGGTTATGTTCCACGTTCTTGGAATCAACTTGTCACTTAGTTCCTGGAGTTTATACGCTCCGTTTTGTAGGCTATCCACTATTCAATATGGGTCATCCCATTTGGGTGCGAGTTTTCCCTCGTCTTTGCACCTTCTTGCCTCGTCAACCTTTCTCCAAACGAGGTCCCTCTTGTGGAGCACCCGAGCTCTAACACGTGAATTATACCTATGGGTTATTATATGCTTTGCAGCCTCCTCCCTGACTCGATCTATTGTATCAAGTGGTTTAAGGCCCCTAATTGGACCAACTCCTTCGTGTTATGACCTATATTTTGGTGATAGCTACAATGCTTATTCTGGTACCCTGAAGGATTAAGGCCTCTCGGAGTATGATCTCCTCCGAGGCATTCATGAGGGCGTAATTTTCAAACTTCCCCGACCTCTTTCTTTAAATATTTGAGAAGGCCTTTGAGGTTGGTGCCTTCATTATCCTTCTCCGAGCATCTACGTTCTCCTCAATGATCATATATCTTGTCGCCCTAACCCGTAGTTGATCCATGTCCTTGGGGGGTTTCCCATATAGAGTGTCCAAGAATTTCCGTACACTTAGCACCCACTAGCAGGGTGTGCATGGAGACCACCGAGTGCAGGTCGGGTATGGTCAAAGTAGCTCGAGTGAACTGGGCCATGAACTGTCTCAAGCCTTTTGTCTTCCCTTGCATGACATTGTGCAAGGATGCCGAGGTGGAGGCCACGGGCTTGCAATTTGCGAACCTGGCAAGGAACCTGCCACATAACATGTCAAATGAGTCTACCTAGTTTATGGGTAAAGGAATACCATTTCAAGGACACCCTGGCCAAAGTGGTGGGAAACAGCTTGCAGTGCACATCCATGTCCTTCTAGAATAGTGTAGATTAGGTCATATAGGCTTTAACATGTACCTTGGGATCTGAGGTTGAGTATTTCTCTAGATTGGGCCAACTCCATCTATGGGACAATTGGGCCCTCCTAACCTCATTCGTGAAGGGATGAAAACACCTTAGGTTGGTCATCATTGTGCGGTTGATGAACAAGTCAGGAAGTGCCTTGAAGGGTTGATCCCCGTGGCCACGACTCCCTCGCTTTGTCTTGCACTATGTGGATCTCGGTGGGGTTCCCCTCGAAGATGATTTTCTAGTGGAAGTACGAGATATTGACCTCTCCTGCTAATTCAACTTTTTTGGGGGTACCCTCCTGGATTCGACGATATGCTCTGAATGTTGCTGATCACCCTGAGTGATGTTGTTGTTGTCCCTACAAGTTATCTGATCATGCAGTACAAACAATTATGCCCTATGTTGCTCTCTTAGGGATGCCAAATCTCGTTCCATTTTTTCCTGCATTTGACCAATGGCGTCTTTCACAGTTCTAGGTAGGTCTTCCTCATTTGTTCTAGGGGTCCCCTATCGACTGATTTGCATTTTCCTATTGGATATTCATATTAAGAGTGTATGTTTGGATTTCTGTAGCGGTCATGGGAAAAGTTTTACCAGGGTCCCATGTGTTGGAATAAGATAAATAGAATAGTGTATAAATAGGTGTGCATTTATGTTCATTTGTGTACATCATATAACACACAGTTTCTCTAATAAAGGTTTTTTAGTTTTCAATTCCAACTATCATTTAATTCCCAACAGAGTGGTATCCAGAGCATAGAGATGAGACTTGTGTGGTTTCTTGGCAGTGAGGGTAAGACTGTTGCTGGAACTTTGAGCAGAGGAGGATCTGCTGTTTTGCAAGCCAAGAATTGAAGGTTGACTGCTGTAGGTGATAACTGTCATGGCTGCATTTGGTGTGGTTCCAGGGAGTCTTCCAGTGTTTGATGGGAAAGATTATGATGATTGGATTGTGAAGATGGAAGCCATTTTTGGTTTTCAAGAATTAGAAGAAGCTGTCAAGATTGGGTTTCAAGATTCAACCAAGCTTGAAACAGAGGAGCAGAAGAAAAAGTCTGAGAAGCAGTCAAAAGAAAATCAAAAGATTGATTGCAAGGCACGGATGTTACTGCATCAGTGTGTCTCAGCTGCCATTTTCCAGAAAATCTCAAAAGCTGAATCTGCCAAGCATATTTGGGACATACTGGAACATACCTATGGAAATACTGGTAGGGTTAAGAAGGTGAGGTTGCAATCACTCAGAAGACAATTTGAATTGCTGTCCATGACTGAACAAGAATCAGTGTGTGATTACTTTGGTAAAATCCAAGCAATTGCAAATTCCATGCGAGGTTGTGATGAGCAGCTGCCTGAATCAAAGGTGGTTGAGAAGATTCTTAGAACTTTGACTCCTGCTTTTGATCACATTGTTGTGGCAATTGAAGAATCCAAGGATCTTGGTGAAATGACAGTAGAAGAACTGCAGAATTCTCTTGAAGCACATGAGCAGCAGTTACTTTCAAGAAAAGGTAAAGAAAAGGTGGTAGAGCAAGTTTTCCAGGCTCAAACTGCTGGCAGAGGCAGAGGAAGAAATGGCTGGAAAAAGAAAGGAAGAGGAAGAGGAGGTCAATCAAGTGATTGGCCTGCTTCAAGCAATTAGAACCAGAGTCAAAATAGTGTGCAGAAGCAGAAATTGGCTGCTGGTAGAGGGAGTCAAGATCATGGATCCAAGAAATTCCATGATAAAAGAAAACTGCAGTGTTATAATTGTGGAAAGTATGGTCATTTTGCAGCTGAATGTTGGGGAGCTGATAACAGTAACAACACTGGAAAATTTTCCAAGAAAGATGAAGCACATCTAGCTCAAGAAGATGAAGATTCTGATTTAGATCAAGTATTATTGATGGCCACTACAAATCAAGATGAAGATGCTTCAAGTTGGTACTTAGACACAGGCTGTTCCAATCATATGACTGGAAACAGGGAGTGGATTATTGATTTTGATTCTAATGTCAAAAACAGTGTGAGATTTGCAGATAATAGTATGATCTTTGCTGAAGGAATTGGCAAGGTCAGATTCACTTGTAAAGATGGAAGAGTTGGTTGTATGAATGATGTCCTATATGTGCCATTAATGAAGAATAATCTTCTCAGCTTAGACCAACTACTGGAAAAGGGATTCAAAATGTCAATGGAGCAGAATTCTATCAAGATCTATGATCAGAAATCAAGGTTAGTTCTTAAGGCACCTTTGTCTAAAAATAGGACTTTTAAGACTAATCTTAATACATCAACTGCACAATGCTTGTCTTCAATTGGGAATAAGGAGGAAACAAATTTGGTGTGGCACTACATATTTGGCCATTTGAATTTCAAGAGTTTGAACCAACTGAGCAGTAAACAAATGGTCACAGGGTTGCCACCAATCAACCTATCTCATAAGACTTGTGAAGGTTGCCTATTTGGGAAGCAATCAAAAAAGAATTTCAAGAACTCTGTACTGCAAAGAGCAAAGAAGCCTTTGGAGGTTGTATACTAAGATGTATGTGGCCCTCTTGATAGCAATTCACTTGGAGGTAATAGGTATTTTCTTACTTTTGTGGATGAATTCACCAGAAAAATCTAGATCTACCTATTAAAGGAGAAAGGTGAGGTGTTTGGAAGATTTGTAAAATTATGTGCTAAGGTTGAAAGGCAATCAGGCTATGCCTTAACCATTTTCAGAACTGATGGAGGTGGAGAATTCAATTCCAAAGAGATGGAAGAATTTTGTGCTGCAAAAGGAATTGAACATGAAGTTACAACTCCTTACACTCCACAACATAATGGAATTGCAGAGAGAAGAAATAGAACTTTGCTTGATATGGCAAGGTGCATGCTCAAAGGCAAAGGGCTGCCTCATAGCTTTTGGGGAAAGGTTGTCACCACTGCAGCCTATATTCTCAATAGGTGTCCTACAAAAAAATTGGAGGCAGCTGTACCAGAAACAGTTTGGTCTGGACTTAAACCAACTGTTAGTCATTTGAAAATTTTTGGTTCCTTGTGCTGTAGGCATATTCCAGATGAGAAGAGGAAGAAGTTGGAAGATAAGAGTGAAGCTCTTATCTTAATTGGATATCATCCAACAGGTGCTTACAGGTTGTTCAACCCAGTAAACTAGCAAATTCTCATCAGCAGAGATGTTGTTGTAGATGAGAATGCATCCTGGAATTGGAGTAAATCTGTAAAATAGATTCATTGTTTTTTAGAAGACAGTGGACAACAACAAGATGAAGAACATGAAAATACTGTTGAGCCAGAATCTAGAAGATCACAAAGGCAAAGATTTCCTTCTTCCAGATTAGCAGGTCATGAAGTTTACAGTGATAATTTGATCACTGATGAAGGAGAGTTGGTTCACTTAGCATTTGTGGCAGACATTGAGCCAATCACTTGGAAGGAAGCAATAGTTGATAGAAAGTGGAAGAGTGCAATGATTGAAGTGCTGGACTCACTGGAGAGAAATGAAACCTGGGAATTAGTGGCTTTGCCAAAGGGAAAAAGACCAATTGATGTCAAATGGGTTTTCAAGATAAAACTCAAGTCTGATGGCAGCATAGCCAAGCATAAAGCAAGATTAGTTGCTAAGGGTTTTCTGCAGAAACATGGAATAGACTACACTGAAGTCTATGCACCAGTGGCTAGATTGGAAACCATTAGATTGGTGATTGTTGTGGCCAATTCTAGAAACTGGAAAATCTATCAAATGGATGTTAAATTTGCATTCTTGAATGGAATTTTAGAAAAGGAGGTTTATGTGACTCAGCCACCAGGTTTTGAAGCAAAGGATGCCAGCCACAAAGTGTTCAAACTTAAGAAAGCACTTTATGGACTCAAACAAGCTCCTAGAGTGTGGAATAAACTGATAGATTCGTTTTTGCTCAAGCTAGGCTTCACAAAGTGTTCAATAGAATATGAAGTTTATGTAAGAGAGTCACAAAGTCAAAGCTTAATCTATGTATGTCTATATGTGGATGATTTGTTAATCACAGGGAGCTCAATGACAGAGATTGAGCAATTCAAAAATAGATTGAAGGCTGTTTTTGAAATGACAGATTTGGGAATGCTTAGCTATTTTCTGGGAATGGAATTTGTATACACAGATCAAGGTATTATCCTGCATCAAAGGAAGTACATTAATGAAGTGCTCAACAGATTCAATATGAATCAATGCAATGGAGCTAGGGTGCCTGCTGCTGGAAATTTGAAACTGACAGAAGCCTTGGAGGAGATTACAGTAGATAGTACTTTGTTTAAACAGATTGTTGGAAGTTTGAGGTTCATCTGCAACAGCAGGCCTGACATAAGCTATGCAGTTGGACTAATAAGCAGATTCATGAGTAATTCAAGAGTCTCTCATATGGCAGCAGCAAAGCACATATTGAGGTATCTTAAGGAGACAACAGGGTATGGCTTACTGTTTCCAGTAAGCTTGAATAAATCTGAAGACTGTTTGGAGGCTTGGAGTGATTCAGACTGGTGTGGTGATAAAGTGGGAAGGAAGAGCACCTATGGATATTTTTTCAAATATCTGAAAGCACCAATTTCTTGGTGTTCTAAGAAGCAAACTGTAGTTGCTCTCTCATCTTGTGAGGCAGAGTACATAGCTGCAGCAGAGACAGCTTGTCAATGTGTTTGGCTTGAATCTGTGCTTAATGATTTGAAGCTGGATCATGTCAAGCCTGTGCAACTTTGTGTGGACAACCAATCAGCCATCAACCTTGCAAAGAATCCAATCTCACATGGGAGAAGTAAACACATAGAGACCAAGTTCCATTTCTTAAGGGAACAAGTTGGAAAAGGAAAGTTAGAAGTGAAACATTGCAACACCAAGGAGCAAGTGACTGATATTTTCACCAAACCACTTAGACTAGACAAATTTGAAGAACTAAGAGAGTGGTTAGGAGTTAGAAGTGTTGCAGAATTTAGCTTAAGGAAGAGTGTTGGAATAAGCTAAATAAAAGAGTGTATAAATAGGTGTGCACTTATGTTCATTTGTGTACATCATATAACACACAGTTTCTCTAATAAAGGTTTTTCAGTTTTCAATTCCAACTATCATTTAATTCCCAACACCATGAAGGGCGCCAAATGTTTCTACCGAAAATAAACTCGGGAGTGCAACTCGACAAGGACTATGTGTTCCCCAAGGAACAGTTCTCCGATTAGAAGGGGAGGTCCACCTGTAAAAGATTCTCTGATGCTTAAGTCAGTAGAAGCACAAAGATTGATGATAAATTCTTAACAAAGAGATCTAAGAGTAAGAGTATAAAATAGAGTCTAGTGTATCCCCTTACTGATAGAGTCATCACCTATTTATAGGTCTTGTTGGACTCAAACCATTAAGAAAAGCATTCAATGGTTAACATGAGATATAAATAGATTTTATAACAATAACATATAACCGCTAGTAACTTATAACCAATTTATAGTATGATTTATGTGTCTTAAATATAATATTAGATGGATAGTTATTGTTTGATTTATGTGCCTTAAATATTATATTAAATGTGTAGTTATTGATTTGAATGTACCCAATCATAATTAGGTATGTACAGTCATAAATGTGTGAAAAGTGTACTAGAAATGTTCTAAGTGGTATGAATATATCCATAGAGGTGAGAAACACGTCGTCAGAAAAAAAAATGCATTATAAGATATATATATTAGAAAAAATAATGTTTCTGTTTATTTACTTATTTATTAGAAGTTGTATATATTTTTATTTGAATAATATCTAAACTAGTTGATATGAGTATTAATCAAATCAAATTTTATTATTTATCAATATAATACTATTATATTAAGTTTCTTTATTACATTGTTTATTGTATTCGTTTTTTTAGGATCGAGAAAAATAGTTTTAGGGTAAATGTGGTATAATTAAATGACACTTATATATTTTATTATTAAATTTAAAAGAGCATATAAATAGAAATTTAGTTATTCGGGTTTCATTGTAAAAGAATCATTATCTCTCCAAAAACTTAATTTTCTTTTCCTCAATCTTCTTTCTAAGATTCTGACATCCTCACTCATCAATTTGACAATCAGAGTATGTCATTAGACTTTTGACAACGAAGACTATCAAACTGCCCAATCAGAATTTCTGATAAAGTAATTTCATTTTTGTTTCTTTTTCCTTTCCTCTCCATTCTCTCTAAGTTTTGACCGCCTCTCTTATCAGTTTGACGATCGAAGTTATTGAACTCATGGCAGTGAACTCTACAAGATTGCGTTATCAAAATCTAAAAATAGAGTAAGTTCATTATTGACTCCTTTTTTCTTTGAGTTAGTTTTGATCTGGTTAGGTTTGTCTTTAGTTTAAGTTTGCATGTGATGTTTTTATCTTTAGAAGTAGTCTTTGTTAGCTCAAGGCCCTAGTGGTATAGTTAGATTTTTTATCAGGACTTTGTGGTGCAGGTTAGGCTACCATTAGCTTTTGGTAGTTTGGAGCTCTTAGGAAGCATCCGTTCAAGTTCAGGTAAGTGAAGCTAGTTTAAATTGCCAATAGAACTCTAGGCTAGAAAATCTGGATGTAGGGGTGACATGGTCACCAATCTCAAATTATCAAGGGGTAGGGCGACATGAAGGTTGAAAAAAAGACAGGAATATACAAAGAAAAAATGACCCTCTGAATGAGATTGACCCATACAGATGATGTCGGTCGGTTTACAATAATCTATGGCAAAAATATTATCATCGGAGTCCGGCTTCAAAATGATATGCTTCCCCATAAAAGAAGAGATGGAAGAACCGTATAAGAAAACAAAGGCAAACCCAGTTACCTTAGGGTCTACCTAGTCAATCCCCAAGAGCTGGAACGACTGTGCTAGTGGATCCGAACTGTCGGAACCACCCGCCGGGTCATCTGCCCTCACAACATCCTCCACAGGGGACAATACCTGAATTGCCCCAACCGCCAAGGGCTCGGTCGTGGAGGAACCAAAAGAAGAGGAGGACGAGGACGAGGAAGAAGAAGGAAGGGAGGAAGACAAAGAAGAAGACAGGGAAGACATGACTAACCTCTCTAATAAGGAACACAGTGTGCCAGGATGAATATGTTTTGAGTGTCTGAGCAAGGAAGAAGTGACTCGACACTATAGGGGACCATTATTTATAGCCTTCAAGGGGCTCAGAAGACGAATCATCATTCTTATCTCAATCGTTGGATCTCCCTCGATCCAACGGTCCTTGTCAATTGACACCCCAAAAATCTTGTCATTAATGCGCATCACGTCACTTGTTCGGTGTCACCAACGTCATGTCAGACCTCGGGAAGTCCAACTGTCACGACGGTCTTGGACAAAGACTCTTCGGATTAAATATCCTCGAGTCTGGGGGGCAAGTGTACTATTCAAGGATCAAGAGTTGGGTAATGTACTTCTAAACATGACTACCTCCCTAATCTAGCCCAATAAGAAATGACATATGAAATCATATAAATAAGCACAAATTTCAAGAATCAAGTATGTCATTACACATTGACCTCGATATCGACTGTCGAATACTAAATTCTGACTTGAACGTCGGAGTGCCTTTTGCAAATATTATCTAAGTCTGAACTTACTGGAGATTGAGAGATAAAGGAACAAAAAGATAAGAAGGAGTTCATTTGGAGAAGAATGATGAATTGACCAACCCACTCAAATATTCTCTTAATATATTATTAAAATAAATTTGTTGAGAGAGAGGTGTAAACGGTTTTTTTCAAGATGTGTAATTTCTTTACGAATTTTTTAAAATGACTAATTTTTTTTTCGAAAATAGGTAAATTGTAAATGTAAAGTACGTTTTTTTTTAAACGTAAATGTGTTATCTCATTTACATTTTTTAATTTTATAATATATAATAATGTATAAATTTTTAAAAAAATATAAAATTCTTATATTTCATATACAATTTTTAGGTAAAACCGTATATGAAATATACATTTTTTATTTTTTTAATATATCATAATTTGATATACATTTTTGAATATTTAAAATTTGAAAAAATAAAAATATTAAGAAATTAAATAAGTTTAATTTATTAATTGTAATCTTTTTATATATGTAATTAAAGAAAATTATTTTTTATAAAATATCTTCAGGGAAGTTATTAGATGTTGAAATAAGAAAATATGTCTGAAATATTTTGTAAAATATCGTGGTATACATCAAATTAAATTTTGAGAGGTATTTTCGAAGTTATCACCTATTAATATATTTTAGAAGATAATTTTTTATTATATAATTAAAAATTAAATATAACTTTTTAGTTTTTAATACATTAAAATTATTTCGGATGCTTAATAAATCCTAAATAACCCAGAAAACTTTAACGAAAAAGTTAAAACAGACAACCTTAATTGAAAAAAATATGTTTAAAAAAAACATTGAAAACTGACATTACATTAAATGGAAGTACACAAACATAACAATTTAATTTAAAAAATAAATAATTTAACAAATACAGTAATTATTTATAAAATTATGTTCCACATGAAGATCTTTGATGTTATCTCGTTCATCTGAGAGAAGGTAGGATTAGGATATCATCATTATTATTTTCTTTTTGTTGTCGTCACATAAAATATCAAATACGAATCATCATTATTTTTTATTTTTTTTCAGATAAAATATCAAATCCTATTGAAAATAAATGTTAGGAATTTAATGAAATACTGAGGACAATATTGTTGAAGTACTAAATATCTCCAAAGGATCCAAAGAAACAATATTATATATTATAAAATTAAAAAATATTATATATAGATATATATATATATATATATATATATATATATATATGATTTTTTTTAATGTGTATGCATGGCTGCCGATTTTAGTATTCAAAAATTGAATTGGGGATATACTCATATTCAAACAAAAAAATTACCGTTTTGGAAAATTCTTAAAAATATTGCACTCCCTTAAAATAAAAACCAACAGTGACAGATACCTAGTTGCACTCAGTTGCAGAGTCGTCTACAAGAACTAAATATCTAATTTCCCACCAATAATTTCATCCACAAACGATTGGATATTTCGGTCCGACGAGCCACCGTGAGCCACCGCTTCTCTGGCCGCCCGTTTCAGCTCCGACGCGTTTCTCTTGAACTCCTCCGCCGCAAAAACCTCTTCAAATGCCCGTTCCACTTCCTCCGTCGCCACAAACCCATCACTCCCCGGCGTGAGCCGAACCCCCACACGAAAAACATCGGAAATCAGTTTGGCGTTTGTGGGTTGGTCGGTCCACTGAGGCCAAGCAATCATGGGCGTGCCCGTGGTTATGGCTTCCAACATGGAGTTCCACCCACAGTGCGTTAAGAAACAAGCTATCGCAGGGTGACTCAAGACCTTGGTTTGCGGACACCATGGGACCACCATTCCTTGCTCTTTGCTCTCTTCAACAAATCCTTCTGGCAGCGGAACCGGTTCCTCTCCTTCTTTATTCTTAATCACCCAAAGAAAAGGTTTGTTGCTGTTCTTCAAAGCTTTGGCTATGCTCTCCAGTTGCTTAGCGGTAAACACAATGAGGCTCCCAAAGGAGACGTATATAACCGAAGAAGGAGGTTGGTGGGTGAGCCACTCCATGCACGAGTCCTGTGGTTTCCACATTTCGATTCCCACATCTTCGTTTTCGTCTTCGCCCAGTAAGGAGGGAGGAACTAGTGGACCAACCGCTGTTATGGGGCATAACTCAGCCATGGAATCTATTACATCTTTCTCCAACTCATAGAAAGAGTTTGCGAGTACCCACTTGAGCTTTCTCATGTGTTGGAGCATCTCTGCCAGCACCTTGGGCATGCTTCCAAAAGGGTTTGATGGGAGAACAAAAGAAGGAAGGTCTTGGGGCTGTAGCAATGGAAGACCGGGTAAGTTGACACTCATGGAAGGGTTTTCGAGAGTGGGGAATTCGTTCAAGCTGTTGTAGAAACGGTAGTATATGGCGTAGAGAGCGCAGGGTTGGATCCACAGACATGCACAAGGGATGTTGTAGCTGGCAGCTACATCTGCAACCCATGGCACAAATGGGTTGTTGATGATGCAAGCGAGTTTTTTGGAAGTGTTAAGGAAGTGGTTTTTTATGACGTCGGAGAGGTTAACGGGTCCGAATTTTCCTACGAGTTCCATGTATGAGTCGACAGTGGCCGTGTTTTGGCCGATTCCAAAGCCATCGGAGAAGAAAATGATTTGGATCCCATTGGTGGTGATGGAAGTGGGGACGGTGTCGGCGGCGTGTGCGGTGGAGGATTTGAAGACGCGGTGGTAAACTAATTCGGTGGTGGCAAGGGTGACGTGGAGGCCTCGGGCTAGTAGGGTATTGCCTAGCCTAAGCAAAGGATTGATGTGACCTTGGGCGGAAAAAGCGACGAGAAGAACGTGTAGGTCTTCCTGAGTTTTGTCTTTGGAAGCCATGGATTCAGAGTGACCTTATCGAAAACGGTGTTGCTGAAGTAAAGGAGAGACGTGGAAAGAAAATTGCAATAGGGTCCCTTTATAATGCCCGACTACACTGCATAACTTGTTCCACACGGGGCAATCCGACACAAAATTACCGATTCAGACCTTGGTCATATCAATAAATAATACACACCAATAAATTAATAATTAATACACATCAATCAATAAATAAATAATTAATACACGTCAATCAATAAATCATTAAATAATACACATACTGCCCACTTCAAAGCAAAGTCGTCACACAAAATTTCGGCAAAAAAATTCAAAACATTTTTACCCAAAATAGCAATACCATCCAATCAAACATTGACACGTTGCCGAAGCACAGAGTGCCACGTAATGCTCATATAAACACTATTTCTTCTCCCTCCCTTCGTTCTCTCATTTCTTTAAAACCCAAATCCTCTTCATTCCTTTTAAAACTCCCACTTTTCTGTTCTCTTTCCTCTTTCACAAATTTGGCAAGTGTACCTTTTGCTCGTTGCAATACCATCAATCTCTTCTTTGCAGTATTTTTCATTTGGCACGTATTTTGAATTTTAAAATGGCAATTCTAATTTTTTTTTATATTGTTTTTTATATTTTTGGCTCTTACGGGTTTTTTTTTCAACTGATGCAGTTTATAAGATTTTTTTATCATATTTCTGTTGCGTTTTTGTATTTTTTAGGATTTTTTTATCAAAGTTGTTTCCTTTTATCTTTTTTGGCGATTTTCTTCTTCTCCTTTATCTCTTTTATGATGTTTGCTTTTATTTATTTTATTATCTTAATCTTTTTTATTATTATTTTTTTAGTGTTTGTCATGTTTTTTTCTCTCTCTTTGTTTATACATTCTTTGTTCTCTCTCTAAAGTTTTTGATTTTTATCTTTTGTACTCATTCTCTTTATCTCTTTTATGTTTTATTTGGATGAGTGGAAATGAGAGAGTGGATTTGAGATGATTTGAAGGGAAAGTGTAAAGAAAGTTAAGGTGTTTGGATTAAAGTAAATAGAATGGAAAGTGTAGGGAAAGTTTATGAAAGTTGGTGAGTGATGTGATAGGTATGATTGAAATTATATTTTTTTTAATAGATAAGAATGTAAGTTTACAAATTTACCCTTATATCTAAAATTTGTTAAAAATTAATTTGATTTATTTATTTATAAATTATAATTATTTTAATTAAAATATTATTTAAATATTTATAATTATAAATATTTGATAAAAACTTATTTTTACATTAAATATATTATTATTTTTATCTTTATTTTTTAATTAATATAATTATTATATAAATTTATTTCTATATTATTAACAAGTATTTTTTATTATTATTATTTATATTTATAATTTATTATATATAATATGATTAATTATGTTATTTATAATAATTATTTTTTATAATTTTATATTTAAATTATAAATTTATTTAAATAAAAATAATAATAATTTAAATGTAAAATGAAAAGGATAAAAACGTAAATTGTAATTAATTAATTAAATAAATATATATTTAGTAAATTGTAACTTTCTTTGCAATCCAGCGAAGAAAGTTTTGATTGAATTTTTTTTTTCGATTTCTCTGTATATTTGGCTGTATGTGTATTGATTTTCACAATTTCTTCGCTCATAGTAAATACCTTCCTTCCATCGCCCTGAAACAAACAGAGGTTCTGTTTGTTTCTCATGATGGAAAGACAAAAATTTAATGGGCAGCGCAGAAAGTTGGAAAACCAAGATTTTTTTTTTTAAAAACACAAAAATTGAGACAATTTTTACTTTCAAAACTTCCTTCGCAAATATGTGAAGAAAGTTGTCTACATATATATTTATTTAATTATTTTATTTTATTTTACTTTTTTACTTTTCTTATTTATATTTAAATTATCATTATTTTATTTAAAATAAAATTACAATTTAAATATTAAAATATAATCAAAATTATAAAAAATAATTATTATAAAATAAAAATAATTAATTATATTTTATATATAATAAATTATAAATATAAAAAATAGTAAAAAAATATATTTTTTAATAATAAAAAATTAAATTTATGTAATAATTATATTAATTACAAAAGAGTAAAGATAAAATAATAATATTATTTAATAGAAAAATAAGTTTTTATTAAATATTTATAATTATAAATATTTAATTAATATTTAATTAAAAATTTCTAAATATAAGAATAAATTAGTAAATTTACATTTTTATTAATTAAAAAATATATAATTTTAATCACATTCATCACATCACTCACATACTTTCATAAATTTTCCTCACACTTTCTACTCTATTTATCTTAATCCAAACACCCTAACTTTCTTTACACTTTCTCTTCAAATCATCTCAAATTCATTCTCTCATTTCCACTCTCTCATCCAAACACAGTCTGTTTGTTTTCAATTATTTTTTTTTATGTTATTTGTTTTCTAATTGTTTAGTTTTTCACAACTTATGCAGTTTTTTAAGGTTTTCTACTAAAAGTTTTTTGCTTATATATTTTTTTCATTCTCTTCATCTATTTTACGGTTTGATTTCTCTATTTTTGTTGATATTTTTTTTTCTTTGTTGTGGTTTTAGTTTTCATCATTAATTACATCTAATGATGGATACTGCTCATCATTGCTTCATGTCATGTCCCTCCATCTTTCTGAGTTTGTCATTATAGGTATTAAGTTTTGTACACTGAGTTCGATTATTCTTGTTCTCATTTTTTTTTCGTTTTGCAATTTTTTTTAATGTTTTCTGTTCAGTTTTGTTTGCATTTATATATCTTTATGTACATATTGTTAACTCCATTTTCCTCCATTATTTTTTTTTATTGTGAAATCTTAATTGCATTTTTTTTGCGTTTCAATTGACAGTGTTTTGGATGTTTTTGTGCAACTGTTTTTTTAGAAGATTTTGCATGAGAATCATAAAGCAAAAGGTAATACAAGCAAGAAATGAGGTGTTTTTGGGTTGCTGCAAAATTTGAAAATTTGGGAAAAAGGTAATTAAATTTGAAATTCAAATGTCAAATAAATTTAAATAAAAAAACAAAAAATAAATTAAATTTCAAAATTATTCAAAATCTTAAATAAATACATACCTTAAATTATTTGATGCTATACATAAATTAAAATTTTAAATAAATAAAATTCATAAATTATTCAAAATCATAAATAAATACAAATTTAAATTATTTAATGTCTTACCTAAATTAAAATTTTCAATAAATAAGATTTCTAAATTATTCAAACTTCTAAATAAATACAAATCCTAAATTATTGAATGTTGTACTTAAGTAAAAATGTGAAATAAATAAAATTTCAAAATTATTCAAAATCCTAAATAAATGCAAATCCGAAATTATTAAAAATCCAAAATAAATTAAATTCTTAAATTCTTCGAAATTGTTAAAAAAATGAAAACCTGAATATTTAATGTTATACATAAATAAAAATAATAAATTATTTAAAAATCTTAAATAAATAAAAATTTAAAATATTTAACGTCCTACCATCACTCTCATCTCAACCATTGGATGAGATCCCTCTCGATCATGATCTCGTCAATTGGAACCCAAAACACCTCATCATTAATGCGCGTCACACATTCAACGCTGCCAACATCACGTCAGACGTAAGCCCAACCGTCATGACAATCTTGGACAAAGATTCTTCATATTAAATATCCCTGAGCCTAAATGCACTTCTAAAAATGACCCAACTCCCTAATTTGGTCCAATAAGAAGGACACATGACAATCATATAAATATGCACAAATTTCAATAATCAGATACATTACATAGTGTTGAAGATACTAAGTGTCGAATAGTAAATTATTTCTTGAGTATCAGAGTGTCTTTTGTAAGTAACATTTAAATTTAAACTTAACAGAAATCGAGAGGTAAAAGAAGGAAAGGAGAATAAAAAGTTCATTTGGAGATGAATGAAGAGTTGACTTACTGAAGTGTTCTCTTCATTTTAACCCTGTATGAGAACTTCTTTTAATTAAATTATTTTATATTATTAAAATGAGATTGTTGAGATGGAGGTGCAAACTATAGTTTTTTAACAAAACTAAGATTTTTTTTTAAGATAGTGTAATTTCTTTACGAATTTTTTAAAATGAGTAATTTTTTTTCGAAAATAGGTAAATTGTAAATGCAAAGTACGCTTTTAAAAAAAACGTATATGTGATATCCCATTTGCATTTTTTTAATTTTATAATATATAATAATGTGTAAAATTAAAAAAAAATCTAAATATAAAATTCTTATATTTCATATACAATTTTTTAGTTAAAATCGTATATGAAATATACATTTTTTATTTTTTAATATATCATAAAAATATTAATAAATTAGATAAGTTTAATTTATTATTTGTAATTGTTTATATATATAATTAAAGAAAAGTATGTTTTATAAAATATCTTTTTAATTGAATAGGGTTTTTGATTTTTTTATTATATTAAATTAAAGAATGATTGAATTTTTAGAAGATATTTTTTTATTCTATATAATTAAAAATTAAATATATCTTTTTGGTTTTTAATACATTAAAATTATTTTAAATTCTTAATAGACCCTAAATAACTCATACAACATTAACGGAAAAGTTAAAAAAAAAATATATAAAAAAAACATTGATCTTAAGGAAAAATACACAAACATGATAATTTAATTTAAAAATTACATAATTTAACAACTTAAACTTAAATATGAACAAACTATCTATAAGATCATCTCTTCAAAGATATTCGTTATCTCACGTCTAAACGAGGATAAGATATCATTATCATTGTTTTCTTTCTCGTTATCGTGAGATGAAATATTGAATCCTATTGAAGACATTTTTGTCTGATGACAATGCATGATAGAAATTGGATGAAATGCGAATAATGGTGTAAATACTGTTGAAGTACCAAATATCTGCAATTCTGCAATGGACGCGAAGAAACAATATTATATATTATAAAATTTAACAATTTAAAAAATGTTATATATATATATATATATATGATTTTTTTTAAGTTTAAACATGACTGACTATTTTAGTATTCAAAAATAGAATTGGGGATTTACTCATTTTTAGAAGATAAAAATATTACCATTTTAAACAATTCTTAAAAGTGTTATGATATTTTCACACTGTATTCCATCTTCCATTTATAATAAAATATTAATATTGAGTTGTAGGATGCAATGTAAAATAACATTTTTGTTTTTAAAAATATTAGCCTACCTTAAAGAAAAACAAAAATGACAGATACCTCGGTTGCAGAGTCTTCTCCAAGATCTAACCATCTAATTTCCCAGAAATAATTTCATCCACAAACGACTGGATATTTCGGTCCGACGAGCCACCGTGAGCCACCGCTTCTCTGGCGGCCCGTTTCAGCTCCGACGGGTTTCTCTTTAACTCCTCCGCCGCAAAAACCTGTTCAAAAGCCCGTTCCACTTCCTCCGTCGCCACAAACCCATCACTCCCCGGCGTAAGCCGAACCCCCACACGAAACACATCGGAAATCAGTTTGGCGTTTGTGGGTTGGTCGGTCCACTGAGGCCAAGCAATCATGGGCGTGCCTGTGGTTATGGCTTCCAACATGGAGTTCCACCCACAGTGCGTTAAGAAACAAGCTATCGCAGGGTGACTCAAGACCTTGGTTTGCGGGCACCATGGGACCACCATTCCTTGTTCTTTGCTCTCTTCAACAAACCCTTCTGGCAGCGGAACCGGTTCCTCTCCTTCTTTATTCTTAATCACCCAAAGAAAAGGTTTGTTGCTGTTCTTCAAAGCTTTGGCTATGCTCTCCAGTTGCTTAGCGGTAAACACAATGAGGCTCCCAAAGGAGACGTATATAACCGAAGAAGGAGGTTGGTGGGTGAGCCACTCCATGCACGAGTCCTGTGGTTTCCACATTTCGATTCCCACATCTTCGTTTTCGTCTTCGCCCAGTAAGGAAGGAGGGACTAGTGGACCAACCGTTGTTATGGGGCATAACTCACCCATGGAATCTATTACTTCTTTCTCCAACTCATAGAAAGAGTTTGCGAGTACCCACTTGAGCTTTTTCATGTGTTGGAGCATCTCCGCCAGCACCTTGGGCATGCTTCCAAAAGGGTTTGATGGGAGAACAAAAGAAGGAAGGTCTTGGGGCTGTAGCAATGGAAGACCGGGTAAGTTGACACTCATGGAAGGGTTTTCGAGAGTGGGGAATTCGTTTAAGCTGTTGTAGAAACGGTAGTATATGGCGTAGAGAGCGCAGGGTTGGATCCACAGACATGCACAAGGGATGTTGTAGCTGGCAGCTACATCTGCAACCCATGGCACAAATGGGTTGTTGATGATGCAAGCGAGTTTTTTGGAAGTGTTAAGGAAGTGGTTTTTTATGATGTTGGAGACGTTAACGGGTCCGAATTTTCCGATGAGTTCCATGTACGTGTCGTAGGTGTCCTTGTTTGGGGATTTTCCAAAGCCATCGGAGAAGAAAATGATTTGGATTCCGTTTGTGGTGATGGAAGTGGGGACGGTGTCGGCGGCGTGTGCGGTGGAGGATTTGAAGATGCGGTGGTAAACTAATTCTGTGGTGGCAAGCGTGACGTGGAGACCTCGGGCTAGTAGGGTTTTGCCTAGCCTGAGCAAAGGGTTGATGTGACCTTGGGCTGATAAAGAGACCATAAGAATGTGAAGGTGTTCCTGGGTTTTGTCTGTGGAAGCCATGGATTGACAGTGACCTTAGCGAGAACGGTGTTGGTGGAGTAAATGAGAGACGTTGAAAGACAACTGCAATAAGTGCCATCTATAATGCCTGACTACCGTACATATCGGATTCCATATCCGTCACAATTAGTTTCCCATGTGTTTTATATGATGTGTGGGGTATAATATTTTGGAAAAAGTTTCTTTAACATCATTAACTAAAAATATATATTTGATAAATATTTATATTAATATAATAATATTATGAATTAAAAAATAAAATAAAAATAAATAAAATATTAATTTATTGAGATGTGAAATATATGTCTCTTCGTCATGAAAATAATGCATATCTTCTTAAGCTTGCTTGGAATTTTGCTTATAGCAACATGCCTTGGTCTTTGCTCTTGAAAGGGAGGGTTCTTAAATCAAAATATGAGTTTAGAATGGTTTATAAATCCTCATCTCTTTGATCTGATATTAAGCGATTTTATTTTACTATACTTTATTATACTTTTTGGACTATTGATACCTGTTCTTTTATTCATTTATGGAATGATAAATGGTGTTTTACTATGACTTTTTTTCTTCGAACCAGGAGTTCCCTGTGATTGGGGTAAATTCATTTGGTATTCATCTATTCCGCCTTCCAAAACTCTAGTACTTTGGAAAGTTTTTCATGGACGACTTCCTAGAGATCAACATATTATGAATAAAGGTTGGCATATATGTTCTATGTGTACGCTTTCTGAAAAGTATGATGAATCTATTCAACATTTATTTTTTGAATCTTCTAATGCTTTGCATATTTGAAGTTAAGTTTGAGAGTTCTTTCTTACTTCTCATTTCTCTAATAAGGATGATCTTCTTTCTTTTATTAAGAGTGATGGTAGTCATTTAGTTAAATTGATTAAGCTTTGTTGTGGTAACTTTTTCTATTTAGATGATATGGCATATGAAGAATTATGCTAGATTTTTCAGGATAAGATTATGGTTTCTAGGACTATTTCGGTATTTAAAGATTTAACTTGTCTAGTGGAAAATCGTCTAAAACTTTGAAGAATGATATATTGGATTTCAACGTGATTAAGTTTTTTGATATTAATACTCGTAGTGGTAAAGTTCTTCGTTATCTTCCTGTTAGATGAGAGTTTCCTTCACCAAGGTTAAAATTAACACAGATGGGGTTGTTAGGGATATCCTGATCTTACTACATGTAGAGGTATTTTTCGTGGGAGTTATGGAAAAATTTATTGGTGTTTTCTCTATGTTTCTTGATGTTCATACTGGAGTTATAAATGCTATGAAGGAAACTCAAAAGATGGAGCTTACTAATATTTGACTTGAATGTAATTATGACTTGATTAGTATTGTGTTTACTTCTAGTACTAACTCAACTGTAAGAAATAAGCAGCTCATAAAATAAGTTTGTAACTACTTATAGAGTATAAAATATCTTTATTTTTAATGAATGTGTGATATTCAACATGTTTCCTTCTAGAATCTGTTGGGAGTAGAGAAAAGTAGGAGTTTGAATCAAACACCATTAGGGAGAGAGTGACAAGGCGTTCACATATTAAGCATTAGAAGAACAAAATTGTTCAAACTGAAATTGAGTGAAAGTGATGAAATATTCAAAAGGATATGAACCTGTTTCACGTTAAGGATGGAGGCTAATGCAGATGCAGTGTATAATGTATACCTTTTGCAGTAACATGAACCACTTCATTAGACAAGCCACCGGTTTGGTGGATAAGCAATCTGCATGTTGCAGGAAGGAAAGTTCACGAATTGTATCTTTCAGAGTACACTAATGGAAAAAGTATTTTGCATTCGTGGCCATTCATCAATATATGGTGCCTCATTACAACTTAGAGTAGTTCTAATCTTGTGAAGGAAAATGGAGCTAAGTTAACACATTCTGTTCAAAATAACATTTTTTTTTTCTAGTTGTAGGTTGCTTTCAAAACTACTATTTCTGGTGGAGTCAACTTTTCCATTTTCCATCCATTTTCTTTTGTCTAGCACAGCAGCCAAAAAAGATAGCCTCAACATACTTACCATAATGGCCAAAGTATAAAAGTGGTGAAAGTTACACAAAAAAGGAAAATAATACTTTTACAAACTTAAGTAAAATACACTAATCTTATAACCCAATATAATAATAATCAAGATTTTAAATTCAAAACTAAAATAAATATTATTATTTTTTGATTTTTTTTTTGAAGAAAACAATATTATAACATAACACCAATAAATCTTAAATATTTAATATACGAAAGTGAAAATAACTATTTTAACACTACCACTACAACAAAATTAGTTTTAATTGCTAATTAGATATCAATTTAGAAACTATTTAATAATAGTAGAAACTAATTTAGAAATCATTTTTTTTTTCTAAAATAGTCTCTAATTTAGTTACTATTGCAACTAATTATTTTGATCTTTAAAAATTAGTTTTTATTTATTATTTTTTTTATAAGCTTTAAGATAATAAGTATAAGAATTTTGTTTTCTATATATTGTTGTTTCTTATACTCATCCTTTTTAATGGATAACAAACTCACACTTAGAATTTTAATAATTATAATTTTTAAATGATGGTATATTATTTGATGTTCAACAAACAAAACTATAGCTTTCTTGTTGGAAAAACTTTGACACTCACCCAAAATATTTACACCCATTTAACAATTATTTCAACTATAATAATATATATTGATATTTTAAGTTAAAAAAAATAAAAGCTTTGGTTTCAGTTCATTTTATTATAGAATATTAATTAAATTTATGTGTTGAACAAATTAAATGATAATTCCAACAATAAATATAGTTAAGTACTAGTTCTTTGCTACAAGTCTCATTTAAAATAAAAATACGTTTTCTATTTCTTATATACTTTAAAAACATCCAAAATTATTTATATCAGGAATTCATAAATACTTTTCATTTTTAGTTTTTTGTAAATTTGAAATAAATAATATTATATTTTAAATATAAAATCAAATCAGAAAAAATAATATGTCTAAATAAAGTTACAAAATAAAATATTGATATAAATAAAATTAATTTTAAAGAAATAAATTCAAATAAATTACATCACAGTATAAATTTAATGAAAAATATTCTTTTTTAAAATAAATTTAGTTTTATAAATCTAAATAAAAAAATAAATTTATAAAATTAAATTATAAATAAAAGAGTAATTATAATCACCCATCCTCGTTAAAAGAAAATTTACGGTTATTGACAATCAATAAAAGTGATTATTCGACACGACTACTACAATAATATAAAAGTGAAATTAAACAACACACAACTTCTAATAATTAAAACCAATATTACCAACAAGATTAAACTTTAAAAAAACGACAGTCTAGCTAATAATGTAATTACATACAAGTAATGTTAACATAGATAAATTCAAATGTGTTTAATGTATATCTCATCTCTTCTATTTTTTTCCCCTCTAATAGCATGTATAAAATTAAAATAAAACAGCACAATTAGTTACCAATCAATTTGTATATTTAATTAAGAGCATCTTATTATTTAATTTAATTTAAACATTCACTAAAGTTGATACTCTTTATTGTTAACTATCCTCGTTATTTATTTCAACTCCGTTCATTTTTCATCTTTTTTCTGAAAATGTTTAGAGAAAAATTATTAAAAGTATATATAAAAAGTAAACTTAAATAATTTTGTGACTTGTAAGTTTTTGAAGCAACCCTACCTCGCAAATATAAACGAAATTTAAGTATTATATATCAATGATATTTTAAATTAGATAACATAAATACT
Organism: Phaseolus vulgaris; assembly: GCF_051622355.1. Lineage (NCBI taxonomy): Eukaryota > Viridiplantae > Streptophyta > Magnoliopsida > Fabales > Fabaceae > Phaseolus > Phaseolus vulgaris. The sequence continues at coordinate 3,617,137 of NC_143504.1, forward strand.
ATTCAAATATTAATTTTTAACAACCAGTATAAAAATATTAAATCCTGAATTTATAACTAAAACATTAATGATTTTGATTAAAACAATTTATTACATCCATATTATATTTTTGGTATACATATTTTTGTTGTTGATCTTGACTATATTTTAAAATTAAAAAAAAAAATCTATAGTAATATATAATAGGATTCTTATTTCATATTTTTAATTTTTTTTTCATAAATACATTTTAAAAGTATCAAAAACATAAATATAAATTACTCATGTGTTAAAAGTTATTATATACTATAAGTCATTTATCACTATTCTTTATTTCCTTAAAAAATATAGACACACAGAATGCCTCTTTCTCATTAATAATAATAATAATAAAAAGAAGATTTTCTGTTATATTAAAAGTTATTGTATTTCTTATAGCTATTTGTTTATATAGGAATTTTTGAAAAATAAATATGCATATAGATAAATCACATCACAGTTAATAAAAAGTATATTATAAAAAAATACATTAGTTACTATAAGATTGATGGACTGGTTTGTGTCCTTGATTTTTACTTCTCATATTCAGTGTGTTTTGTTGCTACCATTATTTAGTGTGTTTTGTTGCTACCATTATTTGTTATTGGTCTTCACAGATTCATGTAAGTTGGAAAAATTAAAATTATTATACAGTAGTTATTGCTCTTGTTGAGTTATTATTTTATTGTGTTGAATTTTCCATCAATATACAGTCAAATTTTATTTATTTTTAATTGAAATTCGTGTTGGATTTTGATGCTCAAATTTTATACTCGAATTTTGCTTTTATTTTTCTTTTCTGGCTTATTGGTTCTTGAATAATACTCCAAATTTCTGATGGAATTTTGAAGCTTGAATTTCGCACTCCCTTCTTGTTATTTGAATATTACTATGCGATTTTGATGTTGGAATTTTATGCTTTGTGAAGCAAAAAGTGTTGGATTAAACGATAAACACTTTATTCTTCACAAGTTATAAATCCAGAGGAGGATTAGTTGAGAAAAAAAGTGTTATAGTTTTCTCTTCAATGTGTTAATTGGGAAGTGAAAAGTGTGAAAAGAATAGTCAACAACATTACCTTTTAACGTAAGTATTCGAGTGGAGTTTACATGTGTTGCTCCAAACATTCTCAAACTGTCTCCTCCAGCAGTTGTTATCTAGTAATTCAATATTTTATACCTCTTTTCCCATTCTCTAAAAAAGTGCTACTACATATATATAGCTATTTAATTAAAAAAATCTCACATCAATTAAAAATAAAATAAAAATATTTTAAAATGATTATAAATATCATTTTCTAAGATTAATTTATTACCTGAATCATTTAAAACGTATTATGATGAAAGTCAGCAATTTCAAAATATATGTTTTATGAATGAGTTGTAATCGGACTATGTATAGATAAAAAAAAATGAAGGAAACATATTGATAAAAATAAATGAATAAATTGAAAGAATTTAAAAGAAATACAAATACGAACTATAATGAAACTTTAATATTATAGATAGATAAATCACAGAGAACTTTCATTAATTAATTGTGTGTATATGTGTATATATATATATATATATATATGATCTGATGAGTATCACATATAACAATGACAAAGGAATTCCCTATGTAATTTATAAAGAAAAAGCAGGGACAGTGACAAGGACAGAAAATCATTAGCCACATAAGAGCCAAATACTTCAAATCACACATAAAAACGAAAAGTGTTAGCTGAGATGATGGAAGTTTCTTAGTTTATGAAGCTCTAATTATTAATTATTGTTAGGTTTAGAGTGGGAAGGTAGTGCCTCTTTATGCCCTGGTCCATCGGGGCTTGGACCACTGTTGTCCATTACAATAAGTTTCCGAACCATCTTCTTCTCTCCATCTCCCACATTCAAGCTTCTCAGAACTGTGTTTGACAACTCCACAATGCTTCTCCTTGCTTCTTCATCAGCATCTGCATGCACCACTAGAGTGTTAAGTGGTCGTGCCGTCGCATGTTGGATGTTCAGCCACACCACGATAACAATGAAGGCTAAGGATTGGAGTTTTCCAGCCATGACAGGGAGCTAGATGCAGCAGCAAATGAATGGAATTATTAATCTTTGAAGGTGAATATGATTTTGTTAGTTTTGTTGTGAATAGAGTACCATAGTGCACTTCTTTTTATAGTGTTTCTTCCAATGCACTGTTCACTGATAACATAGTATCATGATGTCCATAAACTATAGTGCCTGACATGACATCTTGCATTACCCTAATATTTCCCCTCCTAGTTTTGAACTCCATAAGAAACGAAGGAGCAAGTAAACTTTTGAACGAATACTTGTAGAAAAATAAAATTAATTAAGTTTTGTTTCATATTTAAAATCAACTTCTCTATATATTTATGTTATATGATACTTTTTATAAATTAATATAAGTAAATTAATCTTAATTTATATTAGAAAGGGAGATTAATCAATTCTAAGGTCAAATTTGTACTCACTTATATATTATATATTATGAATTGACTTTATCTCTCATTGATTGCACCTTCTTACATCGAGATTGTATCGAGATTGTATCGAGATTGTAGTGTGAATGACATAATAGACCTAACAAACTCATGTTATAATAGACTCTGAATGACTTGATGCTATATTGAGAACTGAATTTTAAGTTTCACTTAAACTTACAAAACTGATTTGTAAAACGATATTTTTAACCTTATACCCACTTATATAATATGGATTAATCTTTTCTCTAATCAATTTGAGATGTTCAATAACTTACTGGAAAAATTTTAATTTATTTTGTTTTGTGGATAACAAAACGTATACGAATGGACTTGATTTGTTAGCATAGTTTATGATTGCAGCTTCACTGACAAAGGAGATGAAGTATAGTTTCAAGAAACAACCAAGTTATAATAGGAAATGTAAGGAAAATGTTAGTTCTAGTATCCCAGATTTGGAAAAAAAGTTAATTTTGGAATTACACAGTGGCATTGGAGGGCAATGACTTGTGGAGGAGGAACAAAACTTGTTGAAATGCAAGTAAAATGGACAAACAACGTCTACATTCATGCATGTAAGTCATGATGATGGAGGAGGAGGAATAATGCACTTAACACCTTTTAATTCCAGTAACATGAACTACCTCCTTTTTCTTTTTCTATTATGACCATATAAACCACTACTTTTGGTCCATCACCACCCTCAAACAATTTTTGTATCAATATTTGTTTAACTTATATCTACATGAATTTTAATTTATATATTAGATCATTTTCTTCTCCCCATAAAAAGTAGTAGTGGGGAATTTATGAACTCTATTCGTTGTATCTTCTTTTTACTTTCATATGCTTTGACTACCAATTTCCAACTTCTTCAAACCTTTGGAATTTACGTAGTTTATGGTTCCTTTTGGGTTTAGGTCAACTACAAGTACAACACGCAAGTTCATCCATGAAATTGAGTTTCAGGGGAAACATCTTGTTTTGCTTTCAAGGAAGAGAGTAAATTCCAAACCATTTGATTTTGTCTATAAATCTTTTGTCCTTTTATGCAAATGGAAGTAACCTCACACTTTCTTCTTTTCCCTTTCTTTTGTAACAATTCCATTCAACTTTACTGCATTCATCGTACCTTAAATTCAAACCTTACTCCATTTGCAATTTTGGAGTGCACGTATAAAACACTATTTCCTTCTGTTTTCTTCATTTATTTTGGATTTTGAAGGAAACATAACATTCACCCCCATTCTTAGGGTAACTTAAACCTAGGAAGAAGAAGAAAAACTGATAAACATAATAAGTGATGTAACGAACAAACATGATAAGAATGGAATAAAAAAACAAAAATATACTTTTAACAACCTGTTAGTGACATAACAGTTTTAAATAAATATATATATATATATATATAATTAAAAGTAAAATTATAATTAAATTATTTGAAAAATTATTAAAATAATAATATTAAGAGTTGTATAATGAGAGTAAAAAAAGAGAGTGAATTATGTATTTTTCATACTCCATAAAAAAATATCATCATGCATTCTATTTTTAAATTGAAATAATGTAGTGGAAAGAGAAAAAAAATATACAAAAACATAATGGATAATGTAAAAGGAGTAAAAAGATAAGAAAAAAATAAGATTAAAAAAATATTAGAAGCTGAGTATTTGTTTATAGTAAACCGGTTTTAAATGGGTTGACGTTTTATAACGTATATATTTTTAACCATAATATTAATACGAATTATTTTATAATTTTGACTAAATATATATTAAATTCAGATGCTCACTAATTGAATAACACTGGCTAAGAGTTATGCATGTTTTTCTCCATGCAAAAAGAATCAGACAAAATAATTATAACCCATTTGATGAAGACAGAGAGACAATGGCCCATTAAATATTGGATCGTCAGCACTGGCTCACTAGGTATGTCGCAGGAGAGATAATTACTCTTTGTACCCCTCAATTTGAACCTGCACACCCACATCTCTTGAAAAGACGATTTTACCTTTCTTTAAAATGATTTCTGGATTATCAAATCTTTTCCATAAGAAACCTTCTCTTATTCAAAAATACATTTTTGAAAAGACTTTCTGAAAGGGATTTTGAGAATAAACTTTTAAGGACATATATAGTATCTTTTAAAATACGGTTAAAAACAATTTAATTTTAATATATTTCTTATAATTTGGGAAGCTTGTTTTTAAATAATTTCTTTTTTTAAGTACTGTATGAGTTATTGTTGGAGATCTCATATTAACTAGAGGTTAAAATTTTTTTTAAGTCTAACTCAATCTCGTCAAATCGACTTATAAGATAAGGTTTGCACCTACTTATATATTATGAAATGTCTTAATTTCTAGTCGACGTGAAATCTTCAACCATAACAGTGGTAGGGTGCAGTGGGAGAGGAAGAGACAGGGCAATTTGATAATTTCTTACAAGTGTAGGGTGCAGGAAGTAATTCTTGGCAGGAGAATATTGTTGTCTGTCTTAACCCGTGTCCTGACATTTGTTACCGTGAATTTAAATTTTCTAAGTTTTGTGTGGGATTTGTTCACCTAACTTTGACCTACTTTGTTTTCATTTCTTCTTATAACCCCTCTGCTTTGTAGGAGAACCCGTACATTTTTATCAATTTCAATGCTATTATAAGATCCACATTTTTATAATTTAATTTTAAAACTAATTTAATTATACAATTAATTTTTTTATATTTTAAAATCTACGAAGTTATATATACTCTTATTGAACACATCATTATGTTTTGATGGAGTCTTTTTATTAAATTATGATATCAAATGTAAAATCAAGACTAAAATTCTTGCATTATAAAGATATAAATCGTAAGACAAATGTTAATAAGACTATTCATGATTCCAGTTCTTTTACTCGAAGTTAATATTAGTCAAAGAAACAGAACTCAGAAGTTTCTATTGGAAATGAAAATGATTATTACTGTAACAAACTAAAAACAAAAGGGTTTAATAGAGGGTTAAAGAATCATTAACTAAATATGTCTCTCACTCTAATCAAGATGGGTGATTACAGAAGCATTGACATTGAATCATTGTGCAGCTAATGTTAGATGCAAAACTTGTAGAGTAGGACAAAGAATTAGCACTTAATGAGAGTTGTTGTTGGTGATGTGCTAGTGTCCTTGACCTGGACTAGGACCAGAATTTTTCATCCCTCCAACATTTTCAAGCTTGTTAAGTCTGTGTCCAATACCAGGACTTGGACCAGAGCTCTTCAATGTTCTGAAGACTCCCTTCACCTCTCTGACAGCACCATCTTTCCTTGGTGGATAAATAGGCAGTGGTCGGGATTCTGATACATGAAGCAAAGAGGTACAGAAGAAAGCAAGAAGAACAAGAATGAGGAAGGAAACAGACTTGATTCTTGTGTTCATGTTGAATGAAGTTGAAGGTTTATTTGGTGATATGGTATGATATGATATGATACTCTTAAAAGGGTATCTTAATTTTGATTTGTATTGCTAAAGTGGGAGCATGGAAGGTCCTATATTTATAGGGAAAGAATGTCTGCTATATATGGATATGAATGTGGAGTTCACAATTTAAAACCATGTGAAACTACAGAAATAGTGAGGTGGTGCCGCCAGATGTAGTTCAATCATACCTTCTCCTTAAGGTAGGTTCATTTCAAAGATAGATGGTAGCAAAAAAAAGAAGGTTTGGCCAATTGAAAATGATGTTTGATCAGAGGTTGAAATTTTTACTAATAATTCATATTTATTTTTATTTTTTATTTTTATCGGCAATAAACAATAAATAAATATGAATCATTTTAGGGATAATTCAACCCTTATACAAGAACTCACCTATAATCTTCATCACAAAACTTACTTCAAAGTCTGCCAAAACAGAACTCTCCTAGTTAACCTAGAGGAAGACATCTAAGAGAAACAATCAAACAGCTTGAATGAATACGTCATGAGATCATCCTCATACAAACCAACGGATCTATGCATCAATCAGAAAATGAAAAATTCGCAAACTGTGACTTATATGTAATCTATGACCAAGCCTTTAATTGAACCAAAGCAAAAGTTTTCAGAACATCCACTACTTCCCGTTAAAAATAATCATGTTTCTATGCTTTCAAACCTCGTTGATTACTGCGATCCAAACAATACTCCAAACCTCATTTACCAAATCAGACGCATTGTTCAATCTAAACTAGAAAAAATTTAACAATGATTTAGGGTTAACCCAGAGAATTCATATGCATAACTCAATGTTTGTATGTAGAAATAGTTTTTTTTCTTCATGGGCCTATTTTACAGTAGTGTAACACTTTGAAGTATATGTACATCTTAATTTTCTTATAAAAGAAAGTGACAAGCACAAAGTTCATTTAGAGGAAAAGGGTGAGCAGAAAATGGTTAAATTCATGTAGTTGATGCAAGCAACCCAATTGACCTAGAAATCAAAGGAAGAAGCCATCGGGTCTAGGTGTTCTGTATGCAAGTGACGCTTGACAGATCACAACTTTCAATGATTCAAATTTGGAAATCACTCCAACGTTTATCTTCCTTTTTGTTGTCAGCAACAGTATTGTTATTGTTTTCGTGGAAGATCACACTCCCAATTACTTTCCCTTAATATAAAGCAGTAGAACAATAAGTCAAATAATTTCCAAATTCATCTTTTGCCATAAAAAAAATGTGTATTTGCCAATTCAGAACACTCCCATGCATCGTTTCTCCCCCACACAATCATATTTTCGGAATTTAATCATTCTACAACAGTCTATTTATATTTGATAATTGAGTGATTGAGTTTCGTCAAAAGAAGAATTTAGAGATTAAAGGTGAAAGAATTGCAGAACGTTGAAATAGGTGTGGAAAATGGTACATTTTTTCAGCTACACTTTAAGGAAATGTTCCAACTTGGAAACAAACGTTGTTAATAGAATTTTTGTACATACAAAAAGTGGAGCATTTTCTTAATGAAACACCACACAGATCAACCCAACAAAAATGTGGTAATCAAATAAATGCTACCATAAAAAAAATCTAGACATTTGAATTTTTAACCAGCCTAAAAAACATTAGACAGATCAAAGAGCTATTTATTTTAAAATCAGAAAAAACTGACTCTCAATATTTAAAGAAAATTATTTAAATTAACTTACACCACGTTTCTTTCAGTTTTTTTATTGCTAGATTTGTTAATTGATAAGATTTAGCAAAGATGGTTTTAAGTATCTTATAAGTTTCTAGACACACTGTTCCAATAATATTGTTTAAACCGTTTACTTTTAACTTATATATACATTATACTCTCTTTTTTCAACCTATCAATATTTATTAATTTTTCATCAAACCAATATTTATTAAAAATATGACATCTAGTTAAATGCATGTTAATTGATTTTATTTTAAATTTCATTGAGAATATTTTCAAATATAATATACGGATAATGATAAATGCATAATATATGTATAATTGAAATAATTTATGAAAAAAAAATTAAAATTAATTATCACCTTACAGTATATATTATCAATAAAATAAAAATTTAAATTTATGGATAAAATGTTGGAAAAATCAGAATTAGTGGATGTATATACAAAAGACACTTGCGAATAATAAACCAATAATATAAAATAGAGTAAATAAAATAATAATATCGAAAAAAAATTTAATGTGAGAAGGCTTATCATAGATAGTTGATAATTACTCTTGATCACATTTACAAGAAAGAGAATTACAACTTCAAAAAAACTTTTAATAATTACTAATATTCATTGGTAGGTCTTCAAGTAAATTTAAAAGAAATTTTCATCATAAAATAAAATAAAAGAGAATAATATGCTTAAAAACCCTGGGTGGCCACTCTCATGGGCAAGTGTGGACAGGTGCAGAACAGTTTATTTCACCAACTTTCAATTCAAATCGGAAAATATACTGTTACAAAATAGTTGAAGAGGCTGTAGAATGAAATTCACCACATTCACCAAATAAAATATCATTTTCTTAATGTTTTAAGAACAAAATTATACTGTTTGTAACTTTTCATAAACTGTAATTATTAAAAAAATAAGCTTAAATTTAACTCATTTTTCAAAATTGACACGTAATTTAAATGTAATTATTTATATACTATAAACTGTTCAAAAACTAGAGAGATGCCAATATTTGGTCACATTTTTACCTACAAAACAGGAATGCTGCCCTTTCAACATTTTGCTTTGTTTGGAAGTTGATGTTAGGATTTCCGTGCAGTACAGGTCTAGTTTTAGTTTAATGATAATGTCTTCGGAAAACCTTTGAAAAAAACTTGCCACTCTGTTTTAGCACAAACTTATTAGCTCAAAAGAAACTTAAGTAAGAGAAAAAAATTTAAGAGAATGAAATTAAGAAAAAAAAAAAAAAAGAGTCTCTGCACTTCTCACCTAAAACAACATGCAAAAGCTTAGAAAAACAGGTTAATTTGACAAATGTCTACATTGTTTTTATATTGTTCAAGTTATACACAAGAATAATGGATGAGATGGAAAAATGAAAGTAAAACAGTATAATGGATTGTGCATAATAACCCACGTAATCAATAAAAAAATTTAAAATATTAGTTACATAATGGATGATATTTGTTAGATTTGAATAAATGTTGATTGAATTGAAAAATTATAGCATTTATTCCATGTCGTACCTTATTACCCACCTAATTGACAATATTATCTAAATGATTGATACCATGAATGTCGCATTATTATTTACAAGACAGCTATGACATTTATTACCTTATGTCAACAATAATTAAGAGCAACTAGTAAAAAATATAATGTACAACATCTAAATTATATCTTTCTTTTTTCATAATAGAAAGAAATTGTTAGTCAACACCACTTTTATTGAATTTGGTGAGTGAAAGTAATTGATATTTTTTTGTTTTTTAGTAAAGATTTGGAATATTTTGTAAAAAATGAAGTTATAACGTTAAAGATACGACATCGATTAAAGATTTATATTTCAATGTATATTAAACATGAATTTCACCTCGTTATATATAATGTTTTATAAAGTATATGATTTGGTTTACATATAAATAAAAACGTGTCAGCAAACTCGTTCTTAGCACACAAAGTTGTCCCGTGAATTCCATGTCACTGGTTTTCAATGTGTTGATAAGCCAACCAATAACAATAAGCACCATTTTCACCTCCAAAGTGCATACTTCCCTAACTCAAACTACTCTCTGTGCCGCCATCTCCACTTACACAAATATCAATGTCACATTTCATCTTCTTATCACTACAACTTAGTTTCGAACTCAAACAAATTCTGGTACATAACTAAATCAGGTAAATGGACATTCCTTCTCATCATTTTTTCCTCATGAAGTGACACTTCTATTCTTGCTTCCAAGTTTCATCCATCACTAAAGTTAAGACTAAAAAGTAAACTTGTTCTTTCACTTTCAACAGTAAAATCGAAACTCAATATGGCAGATGAATTGGGGGATTAGAGAAAGTCTGCAACTTACACTACATTACTCCAAAACAAACCAAATTTGATCCAACGTTTATCAGTTGTCCCAGAATAGCTTTCAAAGAAAAGTTGTTCCCAGCCATGTGTTCCTATAAATAGTGTAAGAATCAAGATTTTGATGATTAAATTAATGTTATATAAATATCTTTTGTAGTTATATAAACTGAGAGCGCAAAAAGTATTTTTATTGGGATTACACTTATTGATTGATCTATTGGTGATTTTCTGATTACTTCAAGTCTTTTTCTTCAAATGTTAATGCTCTGTCGGTCGGAAGTCGGAGATTATCTGCAAAAGATACTCCGACGCTCAAGTAAGTGTTCTGGTTTAAGAATGTATTCTAATTAAATGAAAAAAAAACGTATCTTACTCCTCTCCAGAAGGCTCTATTTATAGTATTGGTTTATGGATCTGACTCTGATGATCCGTATATCAGTTATTATTTGACATGCATCGTGATCCTCTATTATCAGGGACGTGCATCTTTTAATTAATATGTTTTAACTGGTTTGTCGGAAATATTCCCATATATTTCGGGATGTACCTTAAAATGCTACTTGTAACTGTTGTTACTTATCGCATTTCTTGTTCTTTGACTCAGGCAGTCGATCATCAAAACGGAGACGTATTCGTCCAGTACTAATCATTACATCTTTCAAGAAAGAAATTTCATGAGGGTTTACCATGAAACCAATTTGAAAGCTAATCTTGACCAGTGGGTGTGTAGATTAGACAGGTAGGAAAAACATATGTCAAGACTCTCGTTTCTGTAACGTGAGGAAGAAGTTAATGCAAACTTTCAGTTAAAAGTTTACAGCACAAGACGCACTATTGAAGCCTGGTTGAACCACACATTCTTAGCTACCTGGTTAAATTTCATACGCTCTATAGATTGTCAAAGTCTAGCACATTCTATCTGATGCTGAAAGCCTTGGATATAATATGCTCAAAAACCCTCACATCTATAGACCTAACTGGCCAAACTAAGCTAGAATTCAGAAAATTTCATGTGCATGAAATTGATCAGTGTTAAGATAACAGTTTGAGTTCCAACATGGCAACATGTCATTTTCAAACCCAAAAGTGGTCATTCTTTGGTAAATCATCCAACTTGTTCAACACCCGGAAGCACACTTTTTTTCTCCTTTCTCCAGTCAATCTCCTCCTATAAAAGGGATTCTCATAGGCCCTCACAAACCAATCTACACATCCTTGGACGATTCAAAATAATATGCAGTGGTCTCTTTAATGGATAGGAAAATGAAGCTTTTCTATGTTACTGCTCTTCTACTTTTATTCCTTCACCTTCAGTTGCTTTCTTGCATTACAGCTCGGCCACTTGAGGTTAGGAAGTTAGATAACACTGCTCAGAAAACCATGGCAATGCTGCATTCAGGGCCAAGCCATGGTGGAAAAGGCCATAAATCTGAGACTCAGCATGCCCCAATTCCAAGACAGCTTAAACAATCTGTTTCAAGTCCTGGCGTTGGACACTAACTAATCCACACCTGATGCTAATCCTTAGCCATTTGGCTTCTTCACTTGGAGTATATACCCTTACTAATAACATGTAAGAAAAATAGCAAGTAGTTTCCTTCCTTTTTCTTGAGATATGATGTTGTATACCTGATATGGAATTTTATGGTAGAATTAATGTTATGGTATTTGGTTTAGTAAAACTCTTTTGAATGTCCTCAGAAAATCAGAGTAAACCATTGAAGTTGACTAGCTCATTAGAAAAGCACAGCTCAGATAATGGACCTACATTATATGCTATATCATGATTTTTTTTTTACCAGCAAAGCAAGGAGTTATATATTATTATTAGGTGCTGGAGTTTACCTTAATTCCAAAAACATCACACATTAAGACTTGGTAAACCTTACCGATTCTATGTCGTGGCATTCCTCATTTTTACAAAATTACTTTTATACCTCTGCTAGATCCAATCTCTCCCCCTACATATATATATATATATATATATATATATATATATATATTATAATTAGGGTTCAAAGGATCTTAAAATATCTTGGTAATTAGTATCGACCAACTCTCATAAGAAAAATATGTTAAAGTTAAAATATATTAACATAAATTAACAGTAAAAAAATTAAGTAATACAAATCTTAATTATGTTATGTATCTTAATCTCGACTCAATATTAAAATGGTATATCAAAACCATATAAACTCACACAACAATCAAAACAAACAAGATACATAATTATTATAACATTTATTACATTCATGAACTAAACACTTAAACGTCGAAATCTTTTGTAGGTGTACTCCTGATTGAGAGTTGTTTAGAGTAGTATTTGGATTGTAGTAGTTAATGAAATCTGGAAGCTCATGAATAAGTATATTTTTCAAGGTGGAGTGATAGACCATTCAAAAATGTTCACCTTGGTTCTGCTTGTTTTATTTATTCTAAGTGGTGTATTGATCATATGGCTTGTATGTTGTCAATTAAGTGAGATTATGCAAAGTTTATCTCTTTGATGATGGTGTTTTTTACTTTAAAGATATAAAGATTAGGTAGGCTGGAAGGGATTTTGTGAAAATGTTGTGTTATGAATATGTATAAGGGTTGAACCACCCATTAAGTAGTTCATATTAATTTATTTTTTTATTGTCGATAAAAAAAAACTCCTTATTGAGAGCCGAACCACAAACTCTAGAACAGGAATCTAGAAAAAAACTAACTCCCTTCACTGTTTTACTTGTAAAAATTTCCATAACACCTTCACCAATTCTGCTTATTTTTCCATATGTCTATATCAATATCCGAAATTAAATAACCCCAAAAATTTGTAATATATACTTTATTTTACATTAATTTTTTAAAAAGAAAAGGACATTCTTGAAGTTAGTCTCATTGATGGTTTTCATTATCTTTGACAACCCCAATATTAATATTCTAGCTCGGCCCCTGCAAAACGTAGAAAAATTAAACTAAGCTGCAAGCTTTTTCATTTTTTGGTTACAAAACTGTAAGATTTTCTTTTGAGTTATAAAACTGCAACTTTTCTTTTTAGTTACCAAACTGCCTTCATCTGATAAAAAAATATCACATCACCTTTAGCTTAACATGCTTTAATTATAATTGTTACATGTATTTATGAATTAATTATTATTATAGCTGCATTTGCAAGCTTGTTAGCACAAATTCTAACACATTTATCAGAGAAGTAACAGAGGAAATATATTGGCAAAAATATGTTGTCTTCACACAAAAAAATGCACTGCGTTGCTTCACACTCTCTTTATGAGTGTGAACTACGTTTTTTTTCTCTACGGATGATCACAATTTGGCAAAGCAAGATATGCCAACGGATTGGCCCGCCAGTTACCATAATGGCAAATGCTCACCGCACCCAACATAATTTCAAAAATTTCGAAAATATCTTTTATTCTGGAAATAAAAATCTGGAATTGAAAATAATGCATTCCAGAAAAATAAATCCGGAAGATATTTTTGTGTTTCGGATGTAAAAATCCAGAAAAAGAAAATCAAAATCCCATTTTGGATAAAAAAATCTGGAACTGAAAATAATACATTTCAGAAAAATTTATCGTGTTCCGGAAAAGAGAGTCCGGAATGTAATTTTATATGTACCCCATTTTTTTAAGGATATTTTTGAGTTTTTTCCTGTAATTGGGTGCAGTGATATGGTGCAGGAAGAAATTGCCTACCATAATTTAAGAGTTGAGTTGGTATTTACGGATTACCCACTAGTTACCAGAATTTAAGATTTGAGTTCTACCCTCAAATATTTTAAAAAATATTAAAATTATTTATTTTAAATTTTACAATTTAAAATACAATTTTTTATTGAAATTCTATAATTCAGAATATAAAATTTACATTTTGAATTGTAAAATTCAAAATTTATATTTTTAATCGTATTCAAAATACAAATTTGCATTTCTAATTTTTAATTGTTGACTATTTCAAACAATTTCTCTAATTTCAAATTTTAAAATTCATAATACATTAAATTCATTAATTTGTATTCTGGATTGTGAAATCCAAAATACAATTTTTTTTCTACTTCGATGGTGAAGATGAGAGTTATTGAATAACGAAGATAAAATTATTATTTCGTTTCTTCTATAGAAATGCAAGATGAAAGCATAAAATAAAATAAAAAATTATCTTTAGATTTTTACTAAATTTGTTGGATACACCTTACCTAACCTAGCTATCCAAAGATGAGAGAATAGTTCATATGCAAAGATGAAATAATATTATAATTTAAATGGTTAATATTATAAATTAAATTTTAATTATTAATAAAGATAAAATAGTTTATCAAGTAAAGTGATAGAAATAATAATTTATTTAATTATATGTTTTAATTAATCAATTAAAAATTAAAAAACTATTTACATAATTAAGTGTTTTTAAATGCAATGTTAACTATTTACATATATATATATATATATATATATATATATATATATAAATTTAAAAAGTGACTGTTTACATCGTTAACCACTGAGCAATGGGTGGGTCAAGATTTCCAGTCATTTTACCTCCTTAGCTGAATTTTCTTTTTGAAAAACATAAAAATCTTACCATTAAAGTAGGATTGCTTTTAATGGAGTTTACATTTAATCGTAAAAAAATACTATAAATATATTTCCCTTGTTATTTAGTTTATTCTCTTTCTTTTCTAAACCAACAACGGAGACAGAAAAATTGAATTTTTAGAAGTCAACTTTTATTAGTTTCCTTTCACTTTCTTTTTAATGTTATGCTTAGTATAATAGGTTTCTCATAAAGTAAACTATTATTGGAACTAATTTTGAAAATAAAATAATATATATATATATAAAAAGTAATCTGAATCTCATATTTACATTATAATAACAAGTTTTTTTTAAAAAAAGAAAATATTAGGACTAAGATTACAAATTGACAAAATAATAAAACAAATTATATATGAAATTCAAGACTTATCAACTACGTTTTATGTTTGATTTTCATCGTTCTTATCAATGTTAAAAGAAGATTTTTTTTTTCAAACCATGAATAATAATAAGGGTGGAGAAAAAAAATCCAAATTATAAAATCCAATCCATTATTATCAAAATCCAATCCATTTAAGTGAATTTATCTCAAATTCAAATCCATATTTTTGGATTTTAAATTCAATCCATTTAATTGGATATGGATTAGATATGGATTGGATACATTTTTGGATTATCCAAATTGTATTTTGGGTTGGATTTTGACTTGACCTGATCCAGGTTGAGGCAAGACAATTCAGACCCAGGTTGAGCAAAGTCGACCCAAGTCCACGTCGAGCTGAGTCGTCCGGGCCCAAGTCGAATTAAGTCGGTATGGACCAAAGTCAAGCCAAGTCATTTCGGACCAAAGTCGAGCCGAGTCATTTCGGGCTAATGTCGAGCCGAGCAGACTCGGGAAAAAGTCAAGCCAAGCAAAGCCGGGTCGATGTCGAGTCATCCGGACCCAGACCGATGTCAAGTCGCCTGGGCCGATATCGAGCCGAGCGGGTCCGGACTGATGCACGAGGTGTTGAATTTGAATTTAGATTGGATTTTTTTGAATTTGAATTTAGATTGGATTTTGAAAAATCCATGCACACCCCTAATAATAACTATGGTTTAAGCTTAATTCACTTGGTCAATATCAAAACCTTAAGAGCATCTTTGCTAAAAAAGAACGGCATGATACCTTCTCACATTGATCTAAATAAATACAGTCACACACTCTTTCCTTTCCTGCATATGCTACCTCCTCATCATCTTCAGCACTCAACTTTATCAACGTTTTCAGAATTAAATGATACCTTGATTTTTAGCCATTTTTGTTGAAAGTTTTGGCATTGAGTTTTCATTCCAAACGCAAATATAACAAAGTAAAAAATAAGCACAGTTTTCTAAGAAATGAACACGCATCCAACTCATATATAAAAATAGGTCCCTTTTTTTATATAAATTGGAATCATTCAAATCCAACTTAAAAACAATTTAATACAAAGGTTATTTAAAGCTGGGTAATTTTACTTACAAAGTTTAAATTGAAGTAAAAGACGTGATAATATTCAAACACTGTTGTTGTTTATGTCGTTAAAAAAAATAGATTTTGAAGGAGAAAAAATAATAATAAAATATTTGAAGTAGAATTTCCCTTATTTTAAAGCAAAAGGAATGATGATTAGTTATGATCGTAAGTGGGTGAGATATGGTGTGGTGGGCCTGAAACAGGTACACCATACACTCCAATTATGTCGTTACGTTGCAATGGCCCACCATTGCCTCATGTTCCATACGCATTCTCGTAATTGTTATTACATATTTTTCCTATTTTCAATTATGAGTAATTTTAATTTCACTTTTATGTTAAAAAAGTATCGTAAAGTTCGTTTATAGAATACTTAAAATTCTCATTTCTCAGTTTTAATTATTTTAAATTTTTGCATCCAAGTCTTTTTTTTTTTATCTCAAATACTAATATTTTATTTTTTTATATTACACTACAAATTAATATAAAATGAGAAAATTATTATACTAGTAAGCACAACTGTTATTTTGATTATATATTTTTAAAAATTAGAAGAAGACTTGCACAACTAAACCAATCCCTTAGAATTTGGAATGTTAGATTGTACTACTAATTTTTATTTATTTTTAAGTTACAAATACGATTATTTTGGAGAAGAATTTTTAAACTATAAATTGAAAACATGAGTTTCGTGAAGCTATTTATACAACTGTGTATGAAGTGTACTTCAAAAAGAAGACTTTCTTTCTTTTATTGAAGTCGGCTTGTAAAGACGTTTTTTAACTTTTTAAAGTTTTTCAATTAAAGTCGTGATCGCAAAGTATTGTTTTTTAATTTTTTTTATGGTTTAATTTTTAAATATACCGAGTTTACTTTAGAGAATAAATAAAAATGAAATTAAAAAATAATAATAATAATAAAACAAATTTATCTTAATTTTTTTCTTCTAATATTGTCCAAAGAATTCATAAAACTAAGTCATGACAACAAAGTTGACTTTACATGATCTACCATTCAGAAATAAATTGAAGAAACACATATATACACATCAATAGTTAAAGCATTAAAAAAAGAGTGGGATTTGCAGGCATGATTTTAATAAAAAAATATATAATTAAAAAATGTTTCTGGAAACATAATTTCATTAAAACTCATCTTACTTCAATAAACAACTAAAAAAATCAAATAAAAGAAATTCAAAAAAATCTTCAAAGTACAACTTTAATATAATTTTAAAATAAAATTGACAATTTCTAATATATAAAAATGGTTAAATCAAAAAATCAAAATCATACTTACAAACATGACCATTTTATTTAAAAATCATTTTTAAGTACGATTAACGTAATTTTCATAAAAATTAACAAAAATTGTATTACTATAAATTTCTTATAAAATGATCTCATAAACTCTTAGTATTTTTTAGTTTACAAAATAGTTAAACTACTCATTACGACATGATTTATTATTTCTTAAGAAGTGGATAGGTCGAGAGTGTTCAAATGGTTGATAAAAAAATTACATTTAATAAAAATATTTCTTTAAGTTTATATATATACTTTTTTTTATTATTTATTTTATTTTTAGTTTTTATGACTTTTAAAAAGATAAAAATAAAATAAACGAACAAAAACATATCAATTATTAATAAAAATATCACAAAATTTATTTTAACTATCAATATTATCAGTATAATAAAAATATCAACAATTATAAATAATAATTATTATTTAATAATAAAAATAAGTACAATAGTTTCTAACATACTAAAAATGTATTGTTAAAAAAAATATACAGATGATGATGAGCCGAGAAAATGTACCTTGGAGATAGAATTTACATTTTTCGTTATCAGGTTTGCAAATATCGAGGAATATTTTACAACAAAAGCACCTTAGGCATGACGCAATTCAGCAACACCTATTCACGTAGTTTTCTGCTTGTAAAAAGTTATCAAACAAATGATTAATTTATTTAAATTTGATAAAAAAAACTATTAAAAAATGTTATTTAACCAAATGTACATGAAATAATTTCATTAAAATAAATAAATTAATTAAAACGTCAAATTGTTTCAATGAAGTAAAAAAAATGAAAATATAATAAATTTGTAAATTGTTAATAATTTTTTATTTTAATATATTTTTTACATAATTAATTATATAAGTTAAACATTGCTAAAATATTTTAAAAAATGATTAATTATAAATAAATAATTAAATTTACTAGAAAAAAATAAAATCTATATTTTTCATACATTTGACTTTAGAGTTTGATGTTTTTTTAACTATCTTAGTAATATAAAGAAGAAAAATATACATAAATTATTTTTATAATTAAATTATAAAAAATATGTTTTTTAACTATACAAGAATATTTCATAAAAGCAACTCATAAAAACTTGTATAATACATATTTGCGTGGTTGAATGTATTGTTTATTTTAAATTTGTGGAGATTACATTACTATATCAATTTTATAAACTTATTAGAAAATTAATATTAAAATTGTTAGAGTAAATATGAATTCTTAACTGAAATCAAATAAAACTATATAAATTAAAAAAATTATTGTTATGAATTAATTATTATAATATTATTTATTAAAACAAATTATTCAAGTAAAACAATGTTACATTATTTATTTCAATTCAAAAATATTAAATCACTTTATTTACTTTTAAACCATGTACTTGGATTTTTTAAGCCCTAGAGAGTTATAACGTTAGACGATAAAAATAGAGACAAAATAAAGCAAAACATAAATAAGCTGAATATTTAATTATCTAGTAAGCTAAAAACAGGTAAATAAATAGAAAAATACATTTAAAAATTATATAATTTAAATTATTTAATAAAAAAGTATAACAAGTTTTACTATTTTTTTTCTCTGTGCATCAAACATATTTAATAGGTGATATTTATGGGTTGCTTTTCTTTGAAGTAATTTTTTCATTAGAGTAGTCTTACATAACACTTTAAAGTTGTTTTGAAGCAACTCTTTTATTCATCTTATGTGACACTCTAAAGTTACTTAAAATTTCTCTGTTTTTTTTTTTATATTAAGTAATTTAAAGCAACTCAAGTTTAAGAATAACCATTATTCCACTTGATGGAATAATAATTATTTTAATGCAATAATGAAATTTAAATTAGAAAATATAATATTGCGAGTTATTTGAAATTAATTAAAGTTTTTTCTAATGAAATAAAATTTATTATATTAATAATAAAGTCTAAACTAAAAAATAGAACGGTTAGTTTTTTAAATTTTGTTTTATTGAAATAAAATAGTATAAACTACTAAATAATAATTCCATATATAGAAAATACAAATCATATTTTCTAATTTATAAAAAAAACTCGTATTGATATTGAAGATGATCATTATATCTTTTATCGAGACAACCTATTTCTATATTATACATCAAACCAAAAACTTTATTTGCTGCAAGAAAGAAAGAAATTGTCTCGGTAAAATTTATTTAAAAAAATTGATTTTCAATAAAGCCGTCACTTATTATAATTTTTAACATATTTCGACAAAGTTATTTAAGAATGAAAATTCTATTATTTTAAAGCAAGTTGAAAGTTATATTTTTTTTTATAAAACGCATATATGATAAAAGAATTCAAAAAATAACAAAAAAAAACCCATGTTTATTTTTATTTATATAAAAAACACTCTGCTGTAATATTTTTCTTAAGCACAAAGAAATACATTCATTGTACCAGCCAATTGCGTAGAAATTAAAACAAAAAAAAAGGAAAAAGAAAGAATACGTATAAGGACAAATTTATATGAATCATAGATAGATCATATGCATTTAATACCTTATATCTGAAATAAGATTATTATGTATCACAGAAATAAACAAATATTTTTCAAAAATGTATATTACTATTAATAATTTAAATAAAATATTAATAAGAGAGAGTTTTATAAGACTTTTGTATTAAAATAAAATTTATAAAAATATCTTAAAAATAATATATACAATAAAACTTAAAAAAAAAGAGAAAATTATGCTCTTTAAAATAACATATTAAAATAGTGAAAAATGTTTTCTTAACATTAGTTAAATAGTTTATGTCTGTTGGTGTCAGATTGAAAGGAAAACAGTGAATTGTAACCTAATTGAAAGAATGAAAGGTGATAAAAATATGTATGACTAATTTTACTATTTGAAATTGAGAGTAATTTGCTCAAACTCTTATGTATTGAACTCTTATATATTGAAGTGATATCTTATATATTAATATTCAGCTTGATTTAAAAAAAAAAATAGTTTATCTCTGTGCTCTTATCTTAATAACTTTGTACAGAATTATATCTTATCTAATTTGATTGAATATTATGATAAAGTGATAAAAAAATTGTCACCTCCAGCCACCTACCGCAGAATGGTCCCACAATCCATGGTGATTGCTGAGTTGTTGGCTACGCCACCTTTATATGCACACTTCTTCCCAAAGTAACTCACCAACAAACTCCATTTCCCACTCTTACATCTTCTTTTCATTCCTTCACCACACTATCATTTGTTTTTCAGTGTTAAAACCCTTTTGAAGAACAAAAGTTAGAACAAAAGATGGGTAGCCTTGAAGAGGAAAGAACAACTGTAGGATGGGCAGCAAGAGACCCTTCAGGGATTCTCTCTCCATACACTTACAATCTAAGGTCATCTTAACTTCCATCTGTTTTTATTATTACACTTCATTTAGTACTTATAATAGTGTTTCTAATTTCATCATTGTTGTTGTTGTTTGCAGAAACAATGGTCCTGATGATGTTTACATCAAAGTTCACTACTGTGGAATTTGCCATTCTGATCTCCACCAGATTAAAAACGATCTTGGCATGTCCAATTATCCCATGGTCCCAGGGTACTTACGTGCACTGTTAACAATCCTGCTAATCATGGTTGTTCTGTGTGTTGTGTTTTTTTGTTTGATATCCGTGTTGTGTTTTTTTGGGTGTTTTGTTCCAGACACGAAGTGGTTGGTGAGGTACTGGAGGTGGGGTCAAATGTTGGCAGGTTCAGAGTTGGTGAAATAGTTGGAGTGGGACTCCTCGTAGGTTGCTGCAAAAACTGCAGGCCGTGCCAGACAGACATTGAGCAGTACTGCAGCAAGAAAATTTGGTCTTACAATGATGTTTACATCGATGGAAAGCCCACTCAAGGTGGCTTTGCAGAAACCATGGTCGTCGAGCAAAAGTAATTTATGAATTGCTGTTTAAAGTTTGAACTTTTTAAGAGTTTGATCTGCAATCTTAGTCTTGGGTATGACCCTTTTAAATTTGTATTACAAAGATTAACATGATGAAGTTAATTTGATTGTTGTGCATTTTTGGGTGTTAGGTTTGTGGTGAAAATTCCAGAGGGTTTGGCGGCGGAGCAAGCTGCGCCATTGCTGTGTGCGGGGGTGACTGTGTACAGTCCACTGGCACATTTTGGGCTGAAAGAGAGAGGGCTGAGGGGTGGAATATTGGGGCTTGGAGGAGTGGGACACATGGGAGTGAAGATAGCAAAGGCATTTGGCCACCATGTGACTGTGATAAGTTCTTCTGATAAGAAAAAACAGGAGGCACTTGAACACGTTGGAGCTGACCAATATCTTGTTAGCTCTGATGAGTCTGCTATGCAGGAAGCTGCTGATTCACTTGACTACATCATCGACACTGTGCCTGTTGGCCACCCTCTTGAGCCTTATCTCTCCTTGCTCAAACTTGATGGCAAGTTGATCTTGATGGGAGTCATCAACACCCCTCTGCAATTTGTTAGCCCCATGGTAATGCTAGGTAATCACGCCACCTCTTTCTTGGTTTTGGAGTCACTTTTTTTTCAAATTTTAGTGAAGAACTCATTAATACGTTTTCTTGATTTTGCAATGTTGGTGATGTGTGGTGGTGTGGTGCAGGGAGGAAATCGATAACAGGAAGTTTCATTGGGAGCGTGAAGGAGACAGAGGAGATGTTGGAGTTCTGGAAAGAGAAGGGACTGAGCTCTATGATTGAAGTGGTGAAGATGGATTACGTGAACAAGGCTTTGGAAAGGTTGGAGAATAACGATGTAAGATACAGGTTTGTTGTGGATGTTAAAGGGAGCAAATTTGAACAGTGAAAGCATCATGAAGAGTCTGGACAGTTAATTAACTGAACTAAAGTTGCCTTTGTTTATTAAGAAGAGTGCTCTGTTTTCTCTGTTTTGGCTTCATGCCTTTCATTAGATACTTTACATGAAATTCTTGTGGAAAGCAAAAGATTCTCCACCTCCTACTACCACTACTACTACTTTGGGTTTTGTTGTGTTAAAATATTGATTCGTTGGTCAATAAAAAAAGAAGAAAAAAGTGGATATGAGTGGGTTACCAAATCTAAGTTGCTTCACCTTTACCTAATTTTTGAGAGAGACATTATCATCTTGCGTCACACATACGTCTCTCAAATATCATCTTATCTTCACATTTTTTCTCTCATGGAAAATGATAGTTTTAATAACCTTTGGAATTTTATAATTTTTTATTTAATAGATTTAGAAATAAATATATAATAAAAAATAAACTTATAATTAAACGATATAAAATATATTGAAATAATAATATTAGAAGTTGAAATATAGTTATATAAAAGTTAGGATTTTCAATGTATTATTATCCTTTTCTAATCTTCTTTGTGTTTTTGCGGTTCTCTGCTCTCTTATGTTGTTGTTGATGGAGGGAAAATCTATACATATAAAATCTATAGATATATGTATTTTTGTGATGATTTCAAACTTGAAGTTTCCTCTTCACCATATAGGAATACTTTGAAGTAAATTCCTAAACATAACTACAAAATAATGTTATATGTAAGTTTTGTCAATTAATAAATAAATTATAAATAAACTACTAAAATATATTATTTTAAAATATTTTAGACTTGACTACAATTTTTCTAATGTGCAGTGTTGGTTTCTTTATTTTAGAAGGGAAATAGTGAGTTTTTTTTATATATTTTAAAGCATTTGTAATTTTGATTATGTTTTGTTTTGCTTTCATTATATTCATTTACCGTGTCATGGTTTAATTAACAAAAATCTAAGCAATACAAGAAGTACATATACAAAACATAAAATTATATCAAAATTTGCATATTTTTTAAAATAGAAAATCAAATATCTCTATTTCAAAAATTAAAACTATAAGTTATATAAAATAAATAAAACAAAAATATATTTAAGTGAATACGTCATTAAAATAAAATAGATAATATTTAGTGTCATTTTACTCTGTGTCATGTCATGACACGTTTTTCTGACTTAATATTTAATGTCTTTTTTAGACAATTTAAAGATCGATGTTACATATTCAAAATGGATTATATATTATGTATCTTTCCTATTTTACGCATTTTAAATAAGTTATGTCATTATACATAATATTTTTTTTATTATACTCTAAATAGTTCTTCCCTTCAGTATCTTCTTTATTAATTTTATACATTATTAATAAATATCACCATTGCACAAGTTTTACTTTTTATTCTATAAATATATATTTTTTATTATATAAACATTTTTTGTTTATAGGACCATTAACATGTCATGCGGGTTGTAGTATATATATCTATATATGAAAAAGTTACATATACCATAACACTTTTTTTTTTTGGAGAAACTCTCAATATTTGGATTCTACGTAATGGTTGTCTCTATTATATTTTTTTCCCTTTTAAGAATTTGCCATATGAATGATTATCAACAACATCCACTTATAAATATTACCTTCTTTGGTTACCAAAACCACCAATGGTTGTGGAATAAAAAGGTGGATTTGTTTAATAAATAAATAGAAAATAGAAAAATTAAAATGTATGCTTGAGAAGGTGAAAATAAAAGAAGAGAGAAAGGGAAAAAGGTTAAAAAGTAAATAAAAAACAACAATCATATTGTCGAGATATTGAAAAGTAAACATCGTCATCTTGACTTTTTTTTTTACATTATTTTTCAATATTCGTAGAAGGTTAATCAATTTAAATATTATTAATAAATAATGGATAATAAATAATTTTTGAAGTTATGATTTGAGTCTTTATACACTAGTAACCTAATCCTTTTGAGTCCAAATTCATCACTATAAATAGATAAACACGACAAGAATAAAACATAATAAAATTCTAATTATTCACTTATATAAGTACTCAATCCTATATTTGGACTCGCATTGACTTAAACGTCAAAGTATAATTGTAGGTACCTTTTTTTTAAAGACCGAGTAATCAAGGAACAAAGATAACATTGATCGAAAGTCTAAGAGACCAAGATATTGAAGATCAAAAGAGTAAACAACTAAATAATCACATTCTCGATCAAGGTTGACTTCATCGAGAATCCCTGCTGAGAATGGCTAAACAATCACATTCTCGGTCAAGGTCAATTTTGCCGAGATTCCTTCTTGACAATGGCCAAATAATCATGCATTCTTGATAGATTGAGAATTCCCAAACATTCACGCATTCTCAGCCATGGTTAATCATACCAAGTGATTTCCTGTCATAATAAAATGGTATCGAAACATTTCCAAACGAAATTTACATTATATCTTAATCAAGAACGTCCAAACTTTCAAATATTTTCAACAAAGAGTCAATTAATCAATTTACGCATCAAGCCAACAATTAGACAACAACAATAAATAAACGAACATGAAATAAAATGTGGAAGAATGCGAACAAAACTTAGAAAACTCAATATTCAATCATATAAGTCGATATAATGTCGACACTGATACAAACCTCCATTCTAGTCAAAAAGTAAAAACGGTTTCGTTTAGTACAAAAAAAACAACATTGAGATTGATAATCTTCAAGAATAGTCAGTCTTGTCAGTCACATCTTTGGCTCCGAGAATAGTGGAACGTGTCAATTCCTCCTGGGCATCTAGAATGTCTTCCATTGGGATCAATTATCCTTTGTAAAAATCTTTCCCGACATCAAAATTTCTCTCATCTAGAGGAATGTTGTAAAAGTGTGCAGCTTGTTGTAAAGCCTTCGAGACCTTTCGCATGACACTCTTGCTCGAGTTTGGTGGGCCAGTGTGACTATTGCCTATGACAACATGTCGGTAGGATGACTAAAGAAAATGGATTTTTCTTTTCAACCAAGTCATCATAAGCACACCTCGACCTACATAATCTAGACTCTTCGCCTTATAACTTGAGTTTGGGGGTCAGTATACTATCAAGATGTCCGGAAACTCACATCATTTTTGGTCTCGGACTCACGACACCCACAGAAGGTTAATCAACCGTCAATTATTCAAATAAGATTAATAAGGGATGAATAGTAAACAACCCCTATAATCATGATTAGAAGCACTTTGGTCGATATGCCCGTAGTTTAATCCTCCCCCAATCTATCACTATAAATTGATAAGCACTTCAAGTACAAAGGATAAAAAACTTCTAACTCTTCACTTATATAAGTACCTAATCCTATACTCAAATTCGTTATTCGTCGAAGTATAATTGCAACTCTTACCTTGAAAACAAAATAACCAAGAAACTGAAACATCATTAACAAAAAAATCAAAAGACCAAAATATTGAATATAAAAAGAAGAAGACAATATTAAAAATTAAAAAAAAGACGTTGAGTATAAAGAATATCCGATTTTGCAGTAACAACTAAATGAAAAATAACATTGTTTTAAACTTTAAAAATGATAGGAAAAAAAAATATTTGAAAAAGTCTTCTATTAGAAAAACGAAACAAGTACATGAACAACTTTATCCGCAACTAATCAAACACATTTTCTTTCTTTATTGAAAAGTTGCTTCCTCTACAAACGTACAACGCTTCATTAAGGAAAATTGTTTTGTTAACGTTAATTGCTTCTTGCAAACATCATTCCTTTTTCCTATCTTGTCTTAAAACATTAAATTATAAAGTAATATGGAAAATTGGTGTATTGCAGATATTCATGGTTAAGAGTTGTTCATATGTAAAATAAGCAAAACTAAATTATGTATCGATGCCAATCCTTTTGAAAGTTGTGGCAATCACAAGTTATATTATATCATGTCTTTTATAATATATTGGATTCTTAGTTATTTTTATTATTAATGTTAAGGAGGATAAAACAAGTGAGATTGATCTGATTTATCATTTATTCATAAAAAATAAGGCATGATGGGCTGTTACGGGGTGGCAACGCGGACAAATCCGCTCTACATAGGCTCATCCGGTATTTAGTTCGTAAAATGTGAGTTATGTTGATTGGTTCCACATAAAGAATGTGGATTTATTTCACTGGTCCGTTCCGCATAAGAGGTAATCTGCGGGTCCGTGGGTAGTTTGTATAAGAAAAATATTTTTTTTCAAAAATTAAAATTTTATTAATTATAAAAAAATTATTTTATTACTGAAAAATTAATTTTTTTTCTTCAATTCATTCAATTAAGATAAAAATATAAATTCAACTATGAGAGTTGTTAGAAGACTTATTAAAAATAATTAAAGTTTTGTTTTGTATGTAACGAGTATCTTATCAAAGTTTTGTTACAAAATATTTGAATGAAGATGACTAATTTTTTAACTATTCTATTGAAATATCTTCTTTATATTATTTTTTATTAACAAATTTTAAATATAAGACTTTACTTAAAATTAAATTCAATGTCACTCTTACTACTAACTCTTTTAGATGATTAAAATAAAACATTATTGTTTTTAGTACATCAAATTCAATTTTTTTTAAAATAAAATAAAATATAGGTCACATTGCAATAATGGATAAATGAGATATAATTTTTTTAAAGAAATCAAATAATTATTTTTTTATTTATGCGGGCCAACCCACCCGTCTCATTGTTGGCCCGCATGGGTTGCTAGTTATGCGAGACAAGCCTAAGCGGGTTAGCGGGCTAGATTAGTTAGTCCACCCCGTAATTTTTGGTAGCGGGCTGTAGGTCAGTCCGCATGACCCACCCTGCATTGCCATCCCTAGGTTGATTCATTGTATAAAACCGATTGAATTTTTTAAATTGTTCTGTCTAAGGTTGAATTGACTGACTGACCGCCAATATTTATAATTTATAATTTATAATTTATAATTTATAATTTATAATTTATAATTTATAATTTATAACTTATAACTTATAATTTATAACTTATAATTTATAACTTATAACTTATAACTTATAACTTATAACTTATAACTTATAACTTATAACTTATAACTTATAACTTATAATTTATAACTTATAACTTATAATTTATAATTTATTAAAATTTATTTTTTATCATATGCATATATATATATATATATGTTAAAAATATATTTAAGTGTATAATTAATTTTTAAATTTTTAATTGATCAATTAATTAAATAAATTTAAACAATAATTATATTTACATGTTAAATTATTTTATTATAATTAATAATTGAAATTTCATTTATCAGTTTTAATAATTTATATTATAATATTATAGTATATATGTATTTTTCAAATAATGTAATAAAAAAAATAATTTTATAAATACATTTTTTTTTTCTAAAAGTGAGCTCGTAGTCCATTTTAATTTAGTTTTGTAATCCATTTTAATTTAGTTTTGGTCCACTAATTTGACAGATTAGGCAAGATAGCTCGAAGTGACAAAATGGATTGAAAACACTAAAGCAAATTCTGGGAGTACCTCCATATCTTCTTCTTGCATTTTCATAATTTTTTTTTAATTCTAACAATACTCTTCTGAGTATGGTGGATGGTGTTATGTTTTCTTTTTTCATTTTAAAGTAGTGGTGATTGCTTGTGGTGACTGATGGTTAAGGTGTTTTTAATGGTGGTGATTGTGTTTTTCTTCACTCATTTTTAAAATTTTCTCAAAGCTACAAAATCCAACAAAAAACCAACAAAGTGCAAAAATGAATTACAAACTAAAAAAATTATCTTCATATCGAGAAATGTCAAATACAATATATCTTCTCACCAACACTCTCTCACACACTCAAGTGATGAAATTCTCATCTCAAATGTTGCGATTAAAGAAAAAAAAAATGTTGCGACTGAAAGATAATAAAATCATATAAATGAAGTTATTCAGGAGGTGAAAGTCGAAGAATGTTCATATGAATGTGTAAGTTGTTTAAAAGATAACTAACTTGACCTGTTATATGAATTAACCTTGTCATACTAAGAGAGATGATATTAAGATTATTTACGCACATAGTTGTGTGGATTTCACAGGTACAGATCAAGTGTCTATTTGGTGTGAATTAGTAGAACTCTAAAATGTGAAAGATGAATTATGAATTTTAATAGATATTTGATGATTTGAGAAATTGTATGAGACTTGATGAATTATATTTATTAATTTAAAATTAAAATTATATAGGATTTTTTTATATAGTTAACTTACCCAATTTTTGTGTGTTTGTTTTCTTTAATATGCGATGATCATATAATTACGCAGGAGCTTATGAAGTTATAGGTAATAGAACTTACAAGTGAGTAATCAGAAGATGTGATGCTTTTAAGATAAATGTTTTGTTTTTTTTTTAAACTTTTGTATATATATATATATATATATAATTCCTATGAAAAAGAATACATACAATTATGAGATAATTGTGTATATTCATATTATTTAAATATTGTTTGTTTATGAATAAAAATTAAGGAAGTTACAATTCCTTTAACCCATTCTTCTTTTTAACGGCTATTTAATGCGGTCCTGGTTCTATCTCACTAAAACCAATATTCGGGGCAAAGGAGTCATCAGAGACTGTCTAAGAACTAGCTATAAGCTATTTGACCTAAACCCACGATATTCCCAATTCCCGATGTAGATGATTAAAAGATCCTTGCTCTTACCCTTACTATTCATGCCTAAAACTAAAATATTTCGTAGTTAGACACTCATGCACTTTCGATAGCACCCTATAACCACGCTCGAGTATCTCTACCCAGATGACTCACTCACATCCAAATCTTACACATGCGTAGACATTAAGGTAAACACATATTTTTCAACCATAATTACCCTACTAATTTAAAAATTGAGTTGCGCATTAAAGTAGTTTTATAAGTAGCCCCTACTCGCCATTGAACCACTAAACTCCTCACAGTGAAGCAATATTCAATCAGATAAAATACATAACGAGCACATATCATACATACAAAATGCCCCCGCCCCGGCTTTGATCAGCTCCTCACGAACTCTTACTGGTACCTGGCTTGAGTGGCTTCTAACAACAAGTTAACAATGACTCCTTATGTGACAGGGACTAATGTAGATGGGAAGACCTTTCATTTGCAGAGTAAGTATCTAACCTCATTAAAGAATATATCAATAGAAATTGTTCTTTGTCTGGAGGAATCGGGAGGAAAGCTACGGGATTGACAAAGAAAATTCATTACAATGAGTATATTCATTTGAACAAATATTCTATCTAATAACTGTAAAAAATACACTGACTACCCTGACTTGCTACAGTCCAACTTTGATTGGTAGTAGTATTAGAAGGCCTAAAACGAGACATTGCTGGGCCATTGCATTCTCCAAACAAACAATCAAACATTCATTAAAAGCCTTCTCATGTTGTAGTTTTCCGAATACTCTATAACCTCAAGGACACCGATAGGTCAAAAGTTCTAGCTGGCATGATCATATTTGTCGACTGAAGTACATGTTCATAAAGTATCTAGAGGGATTGAAACCACTTAAAATCACTGCAAATAAGAAAGTGGGTTCAGATGCAATATTAACCCGTCATGAAAGAACAAAAATGGTACCACTCAATACTTACAAATGGGAGAAAGGACAATTACGATGCCAATGGGGTACAGGAAAAAGGTGGTCCTCTCCAAAAAAGGCAGAACTACAACCAACAAATGTTAATCAAATAAATTCAACGGTATTCACAGTTCCCACAAACTCGAAACAAAAATTTGTAGTTTCAGAGTTATACACACTCAGTAAACAATTTTAATGTACATTTATTCAATATGCTGACCACACATCCAACAGACACACGTCATAAGAATTTGTTCTCTACATCATACAAAAGGGACTTTAGAGTAAAAAAACAAAGAAATGGTACTTAGCTGCAGATATTCAATAACGCACAATAACCGATTTCTATAGTATAATTGGCAAGAATTAAAACATAATCACAGCAAATGAACATATTTATGAAGAGCTTAATAAGAGGATCCAGCCTCTATAGCCCTAAGACACTTTTCACGAAAAATACAGCCATACCCGAAGGAAATTACACTAAAAAAGTATTATGAACTGATCTCAACGAGAAATTAACTTACACCAGTGTAAGTTACTATCGTTCTCACACAATCAATAACTTCGTATAAAATGTGAGTTTCATGATCTAACTACTGAATTGTAGCTACTGCCTCCAGTCCTTTCTATAACAATCTTATAAGGGAAGTTTGTCTTGATTATTTTCAGACTTAAATATGTTTAGTCCCTGTAAAATGAGTAACTTTTTTTTTTATCACTTTAAAATTGAAAATCACTAATTTTTCATCCCTTGAATTATGGTAGGCTTATATGTTGAATAAAAGGACGAATGGTCATTCTGTAATAACGCATAATAGTGTTGTGATATAATGTTAGTATATGACATCCCAAAAAAACTCCTAAATAATCAGTAAAATAAACAATATTTATCCATCTTAAAATGAATGCTAGGAACTAAAAATAGGGACTTGAAATTTTGGAGGGATGAAAACTAAAAAAAATATATTATACGTAACTAATACCATAAAATTGTCACATTTTATAAATACTAAAAAATGGTTATTTTAAACTTTATATGGATGAAAAACGAAGTAAATTTTTATAGGGACCGAAATGAAAAACTCACTAATTTTACAGGGATTAAAAACATATTTAGGCCTTATTTTTATGAGTCCCTCCAAGTTGTTTACTGCATTGATTATCATTTTTACAAAACAATCCCTTAAATGGACATGCATTAACTAGGTAGAAACAGATCAAGAAAATGGAATTCCAATGGTTTTAAGGGTAATTATGGAAAAATTACACAAATTGTTTACAAATTTAATGTCATTAACTAACTTACCTATATTCTTTAATTCTTGTGAAGCAGTTAAAATGATCCTATATATAGGACCAAAGATAGTGCATATTGTGAGATTGTTCATGTAAAATCGTATAAAAATTGAATGAAGATAATTAAATGATTCTTACTTTCATATATTTTAAATGTATATAGTACATTAATTAAAATAATTTTGATGTGCATATTCAAGGTATCAAGTAATTATGAATCAATCTAAAATTTTGTATACAACGGATACTTTTAATCTATTGGTGAGTTCTGGGATAAAATAATCTAACAAAAGGGTGTTGAACAGTGTAAAAGTGTGTGCAACTTATACAGTGAGTTCTGGGATAAATACACACACACACACACACATATATATATATAATATAAGTAAAAAAATAATGAGAGAGAGAGAGAAGGTTACCATCATAACCTAGGAAATTTAGATAATGATAGTATGAAGCTCCCACCATGAACAGAAGATTTGACAACAATACTGGAATGAAACCATGAGCCACCAATAGAGGAGATACAAAATAATGGATCACTGTCAAGGGACCAGACATCAGTATCACTCTAATGCAAGATATTGTAGCTTCCTATATCAGCACAGAGTTCACACTAACCAAGGAGTCAGAAATTACCATAGAGCAAAACAAACAATGGGAAGAAAGAGTTGCAGTGTACATCAAATGCATACATCCTTCCATGAAAAACCAAAACAAATATAATCAGCTATCGAAAAATAATTAACAAAATTCTAAGACAAGGGTTCTCAATTCATTTCATTGCTTATCAATTGATCAAACATTTTAAACAAGCATGGCCAAATATCAGAAAATGTTCTCAAAATTCAAGAAGAAAACTAAATTAATACATGAAACAGGCACAACTTCTTGAACTTACCATTCAACACGTTGTTCAACCACATAGCTATTTGGAGCCTCTTCTCGAAGATAAGAATTAGTCAGGAACCTAGAGAATACACGGATAATATGAACCAGTGTTGGTACCAAGATCATGTGATTAAAAAAAAAGGATGTAATAATCACTACAGGAAGTACCCTTACCAACAAAAGGTTGCCAGAAATACACCAGTCAATATAAAGTGGAAAAACAACACTGAGAAGATAACAAGTAGTGCATGGGCAGAACTATGGTCATACCTGAAAATATATTGGAAAATACAATACAAGAAGTTAGTAGAGGCAGAGTGGGAACAAATATAAACTAAAGTTACATAATGAGTAATCCAATAACAATACAAGCTTGGTTCATGATACATGATTTGATAAAATTCAAATACCAAACTCTAAATCAATAGACTGATTTTAAAAAGGAAGTTTTCAAACTATCATCCTTCAGTCAAATAAATTAAATACAAGGATTTATATTAGCTGCATTTGCATACTCTTTCTGTTTTACAAAAGTAAAGTGAATTTTAGCTGCTTGTGCACAAGGAGCCACAACCATCAAATGCTTTAAAAAACTTACGCGGCACAATAAGCCAAAGTTGCAACTGCCAAAAGAAGACTGCAGATCACAACAAATGCTGGGTCATCACGTGCCCATTGATTCTTGGTTTCTAATATCAAACAGTAAGAAGGAAATCAATTAAACAATTTTTTGAAATCACCAAATGAAATTTCCTAATTTGATAAATCAAAGACATCAATTATACAATTAACCCAACAGTTTTTTTTTTTTTTCTGAAACATTTGCATTGTTATGTATCACTAAAATAAGTTGATTTGCAAGCCTAATAATAAGCCAAAGTTCTTCATGACTCATCCTCAAAAGCAGCTCTCTGTGAAAAGATTTAACTCTTGCATTAAAAGGTAATTTTACATGAAAGAAAGGTGAGCTGTGAAATTCTTAAATTCTATCCCATCATTGGTTGCGTCTGTCAGTTGTTGTAAGGAAACACACTCACACTCACACACACATAACACTTATATGCATGTATAAAGTTTATAAGAAATTTGTGAAAAGGGAATGGAATAGTTTGATTAGACCCAAATTAGTCAATAAACAATATTGTTCTTAACTTCTTTTGTTTGAGAAGAAATATTTTCATCCAAAGTGAAATCAGTTGATCAGTCAAGATAAAAGGAGTTTCAGCATAAGGATCAATGAATGATGTCATTGGCATCATTCATTAGTCATGGTCAAGACAAGACCACGAGTCAGTTTGTAAGCCATACAAGTTTAGTGTTCTGGGCAGGGTAATCAAACAGGCTCAACTTCAAACTCATTTCTTTATAGTCTCAACTGGACTCATTAGATTTCCGTTTCTCAAAACTCAAATAGAATCACAAATTAAGTACGGACTCCATGAGTCTGATGTAAGATGCAAATTATGAGCCCAAATTACTGAAAATAATGACAATACCTTGAACTCCCCCTTCAAAACATTGATTTCACATAAAGGGAAACAAAAGAACAAATCCCTTACCCTAGTACCCAGCAAGCCACACTATAAAAATATTTCAGCAATTCATTCATGAACGAAGAAAATATTTTTTTGAAGTATTTAATATCAACTATATTATTATATCATCATCAACCTATTCATTTATTTTATGTATGGACCTATTATGACTAGTGAATGTCAAAGAGCTTGTCACATTCTATTTCTTTAAAAATAAATCCAGGTCCATTTGTGTTGTATCTCATAATCTATCCATGGATCACAGGTGGTTCAAGTCTATACAAGGAAAAGGAGAGAAAGCAAATTGAGGAAAAGAGACTAATCTGGAAAATGGTAAGGGCGAATGTCAATTTATGGGACAACGAAGTGTTCTCAGTCAGGGATTTATGGTAGAATGATGGGTATAATAACAGGATGGGCAGATGGCAAATTTGGTTCGAAAGGGGGATTATATCATAACTGGAGCAAGGGGAATATGTAGGAGGAGAAGGAGGAGATGGAGGCTGGAAAGGCTTCTGCCTCAGAGAAGGGCCGCTACCTGCAGACTAGGGTGTTTGCCAAGTGCACCTTATTTTATACTGTCTAATAGTCTATTTATTAATACTTCACATTGGTTTCTGATTCTAATGTTGTTTAGTTCCACCCAGTGAGTTTTAATACAATTTGAGGTATTTGAGTTTGTTTTTTAATCCCTATCATCCATTCTATTTGTACTTTCAGTCCAGATTCAATGCACATTCTTCGTGTTCCATTATTCAAATATAACCATTAGTAATTCTTCATAGTAATCTATTATGCCGTGCTATACTGAGATGATAAGCACTAGAGCACTATTCTATTGCCTATTTTCTATTGTCCACTGCTTAAGTTTGAACCTTTCATTTTGCCCCATGACAAACTTTGTACTCTTCCTCATTACTATGAGGAGTTTTACTTACATTTTATATTAGGCCTACAAGTCAAGTTTATGGATTCTCCAAAAGTTTATATATAAACTCTGAGTTTGACAATCTACCACTAAATGCATTTCCAATCTGACACTGCATGTAAGATACTTACACCAATGACAAATATTTATTATCCCTGGGAACATATCACAAGCATCTAGCCTAATGTACTATAAATTATTGCAAACAAATGCTAGCTAAGGAACTTGGCCTAGCAAAACAGAAGCTCAATAAACACTGGTGAACCAATCACTATGAAAAAACATGCACCAATAAATCAAAAGAATAAAAATATTCACAAAACATAGACTTACGTTTGTGATATTTAGTATGCTGATAGCTGCATCCGTTGGACAGTTCCATTCCAAGAACAACATCAAAAAAGCATTCAGAGAACCAGATATAGAAAATTTCAAATACACACAAAGCAGAAGGGTTAATCTCGACCAAGAATCATGAGAATACACAATATTAATGTCCCATAAAATTGAATTCACATTGCTATTGCGTTAGATCATGGTGACAAAACGCGAATTTCATTGCTAACAGCAAGGGGAAGGACAGACAGAAGATTATTTAATGTACATATACTTACACAACTTTCGGTGACGTACATAGATGAAGCATTTGCCAAAAAGTGTATTCAATATCCATTTGTTGCCACTACAAGAATAACAAACGAATCAGCACAGCACAGTTCAACCTATTCCATTTAGAACCGTAACATTGAGAAATTGAGCAACAAATTGGCTTACACGGCGGGTAATTTAAGCAATGGCATTTAGGATGTGAAAACGAAAGGAAGAGATAAAAGCAAGAATTGGATCTTAGAATGGAGCGCGAAGTAAATCTAGGAAATCGGAAAATTAAAGGAAGAGATCGGAACCTTGATGATTCTGCGGAGGTAGGGAAGCAGCATGGGATTATTAGGTCGAGAGGAAGAAGAGGAAGAAGAAGAACGTCCTTTGGAAGCTGTGGGTAACATCTTCGGCTTCGGTGACTCCTTCTCTTCTCGATTCCTTTACCTCTTCTTCTGAAAACGATTCACGATTCAATTATTCTTTGTGGTGCTGTTATGTGTTGTTGATTGCGATCTCTTTCTGTTTTTCTCTCCGGTAGCTACCTCGAACTCTCTCTCACAGATGCGAGATGGGATGGCCAAGGACTGAAAGGTAAAACGACTACACCACCAACCTGGGCCGATTTCAATTTCGGTACTGGGCTCTAATTACTTTCTGACCCACTCTATTTTACGGACAAAAAACCCTTCGCAAATCATATCATATACAGAGATGCATACATATTATTCATTCTTTTATTTCGATTATAGAATGAGTTTGAAGAAAAAAAAACGTGAGGAAAATAAATTTGATTGAATTAAGATAATAGAGTAAAAAATAAAAGTTAAATTATTTAAACATTAAACATTATATGTCAAATAGGTAATAAATGATAAAAAAACAGAAATTATTAAAAGAAAATTAGTATTGTTTAATAAAGTAAAATGACTAAATATAAGTGTCAAGTATAAGCAAAAAAGTGTACATTCTAAACAACATGTACTTTTTTTATAAGTTAACCATATATAATGTAATTTTTTTAATTATTAAATATTTGTAGATTAATTATTTAATATTGTAAAATTATTTACATTTTACATGACCGCGAATTGAAACAGTACATAAGCATTGCACTAAATATTTAAAAGATTTTTTTTATAATTATTTTTACCTAGTTTAAGCGGGAATGTTTCTTGTAAAAATAAAACATTCAAATTTTACCGAACACTTTCAAATTTCACAAATTGTAACTTAGGCATACTTTTAATTAATATAAAATGTCAATAAATTTATTAGAAAATGAGTAAAATAATTAGAAACTATTTTGTTCTGATCTGTTTTTAATAAACAATTCGGTACTCAGTTCTAATTAAATAATCAATACAAATTTAAGTTTTTTTTTTCAATAATAGTTTTGATACAAAATATCTATCGAAAGAATAATTAATACAATTCGCTATAGATATTTTTTTAATATGATTTATTTTATTCATAAACATCACCCAGATTTAAATTGAATCACTTAGTTTAAAAAAATTATCCATCTAGTTATATATAACTATTATAATTAAATTTTGTTTTAATTATATGTAAGAAAATAGATAAATTTTTAAAACTAAATGATGCTTAGAATTTTGGTAATAATTATGGATAGAATAGACTAAGAACGTAACCTTACTTCATTAGTATACATTTTTTTGGTAAGATGTTTGGATTAGGAGTCCAGTAAAATACATACACTTCACATATTAATTAACTAATATTTTCATTATATTTTATTTATTTTTTAATTTAAAATATTATTATAATAGTTTGTTAAGTATATATATATTTTAATTTTTTGGATGTTAAAAAAATCTTTTTCCTTGGATTAGGGAGTAGAACAAAAATTAAGAAACTTAGGAGAAAGATAGTAGAAACAAAATTCCTGAAATTTTGAAAATCATCACTATTTAAAATCCATCTTCGAATGAAATTGTGAAATGCCCCGAATTGAAGAGGGCATTGGGATTTTGAGATTGAGAGAAGAACCGACCCAACCACGTTATTTCCTCTGTCCCGTGCAATTTGAAGGGTTTGAAGAACAACTGTTTGGAATTAGGGTCTGAAGAACAACTAAATTAACATTGACTGCAGAATTAGGGTTCCGGCCTAAAGTGAAAATCCCCAAAATGTCGACGGGCAAACCCAGAGACAGTGATTTTCAGATGGTCCCAGCGCCAGGAACTTCGAAGCCGCCCCTCCCGCCAGCAGCAGCATCGACTGCGATAGTGGAATATACTCCGGTCGTTTTCAAGGAGGAAGAGGAGGACCTAGAAGTCAAGCTCCGACGGATTATCGACAATGTTCCCGTTCGTGTTAGCAACACTTCCGGTAGTTCCGCCGGTTCAGGATCCGGCGACTTCCATCAGGTACAATTGCTTTTCCTTTATCTTAAATAAAATTTCTCTTGTGCTTGAGTTAGCTCCAGACATAAAAATTGCTCGCGATTGATGATGGGTTACGGTATTTTTTCTTTTTTTAATTGAGGATATAGCTTTGCCTGCTTATAAATTATCATTCGTTGGTTTTTGGATTCAAACGAGATAGCGAAAGCAATTTAAGGTGATACCCCGATTGAATGTGATTTTAGTGATGATACCCTTACAACACGTTGCGTTCGGAGAGTGTTTAGGAAAGACTCTGTATTTAGTGGAACTGTAGAAGTTCCATGAGATGGTGCACGCGAGGTGTCTTGTTGGTTAACAAGTGCCAGGTTGAGATGGCAGGATTTAAATTATTTGAAATAAAGCTGGCCTTATGACTATGGAAACTCAAAGAAAACCGTGTTTTTGAGTGTTTAACAATTTGCTAATCTCCTATTTGGTGATTAAACTTAGAAAACTTATTAACCGTTATTATAGAGTAAAATAGTGGTTCGTTTTTAGAAGTTGGATGTGAACTGCTTGGAAAAGCCATCATACTTCAATGTTGTGAGGTTTATTTACTCGTGGACGACTTCTGGATTTACCCACTACAACTGATAATTTGATTTTGAATGTAACAGCCTAATGCATAAACTTACCAGAAATTGGATTATCAAGGGCACACAACTTGCTCATTGTATTTTTTAAAAGCTATCTTGTTATTGAATTTCATTAACATTGTTGTCGAACTCTTTAGAGTTAACTTGTAGACT
Organism: Phaseolus vulgaris; assembly: GCF_051622355.1. Classification (NCBI taxonomy): domain Eukaryota; kingdom Viridiplantae; phylum Streptophyta; class Magnoliopsida; order Fabales; family Fabaceae; genus Phaseolus; species Phaseolus vulgaris. Next base: position 3,655,392 of record NC_143504.1, read on the forward strand.
CACGAGTTTATGGTTCCAGGGAGAGAAAATAGTTAACTTGTTGTTCAACCTTTTTCAGGACAAACACAAGCAAACATGTTAAACTCGTGTAAAATTGCATATAGTTGAGTTGGGAAACTAGTCCATGAATTTAAATCAATTGTAATTTCTGTTCCATGGTGACAGTGTTTTACTAGAGGTAAAATGATTTGAAGGAATTAACTCCTTGAAATGTTTTCTTATAGAAATGTGTGTTTTTATGAAATACTATATGATTTAGTCATTTATATAGTTTGATCGTATATAATGCTAATGTACTACACATTTTACTATTGTTGTTTTCTACATTGTTTTATTATGGGGTTGAGTGTTTGGTAAGTCAAGAATATTATGTTATGCATGGTAATGGATTTTATATACATTTTATGTTAAGTATTTTCTTGCAAGCTTACGAGACAAGCTTACATAAGTTGCACAAGTTTATCTCAACTTGACAACCTTGTCCGTTAATATTAAGGCATCCTTTCATGCACTTGATGTGTCTTGCCCTGAGTTATGTTCTTCGGACTTCTATGTGTGGAATATCTTATAATTTTTTATTTTATAATATAGTCCTGCATTCTGAAGTGCTTACTCACACACTTGGGTTCATCTAACTAGTGATGGCCCAGTTTATATAAGCTGCTAGCATGTGTGTGTGAGCTTTACTAAGATGAAAGTCAAGCTCTGTCGAGTTCACCAGTGCTTTATAGAGAAATTAGACGAGGAAGCTTTTAGAAGGTTGTGGTTCATTTTATTTTCTTCTCCTTTGCTAAGAAGTGCGGATTTAAACTGGCATGATATCTGGGTTTATTCTGTTTGTGTCAATTAATTGGTAAGGTGATGGATATGTTGATCTGATTGTTATTGTTATGTTCTTCATGTTCTGTTTCTGACAGTATCGGCAGATGAGACGCAAGGAGCAAGATCGTCTTGCAAGGATGGAAGTAGATTACCAGAGAAGAAAAGAGTTGGCTGAATTTAGTTTGAGAAGGGAGGAAAGATTAAAAGCAGCCGAGGAAAGGACAGCAAAGAAGCGAGCAAAGCGTCAAAAGAAGAAGCAAAAGAAAAAGGAGAAGAAGATAAAACTAGATGCCGAAGGAGAACAGCAGCGAGAGAAACAAGAGTCTTCGAGTGATGGAGACTCGGACAACAATGAGGAGTCAGCACTTTGAAACAAGCTTTGGTGGTAGGTGGGCATATCTGGCTTAGTTAAAACACCGGCATGACTCCGGGTTCTCATTATTTGTATCCCTAGTGTGATTTTTGTGGTACTTTGTTCGAAAGGGATTTCAAGCAAGAAAAATGATGCAGTTAGAAAACAAATCTTACAAGCTTATTCAAAAATTGCAACTCTTTGAATTTAGTGATGTAGTAAATGGTAACACACGAAATGTTGCACAAATCAACGTAGCGAGAAACAAATGAGTTGCTACAAGGAGAAACAAATGAATTGGTACAAGGAGAAACAACATATAAGAAAAGAAAATCTTTTAACTTTTTTTATTAACAAAAAAAAGTATGAGAATAGGGCTTATTACTCATATTTATACCAAAAACATTTTATAAGTGATTTTTTTTTATAATTCCAATGAGATTTTTTAAAACTTGTTCTAAAATTGTGTTTCTAAATTATAATTTTTAATCGCATTTTTCAAAATTAGTGCTGAACTTAAATATTTGTAACTATCTTCCTTCATAATGGTATAACTAAGTTTTAGAGAATAATTTCTCACCTTACCCTTCAAATTCGATTAGACTAATATTTCAGATTCTAAGTTTCTAGAAATAATTAATTAGTCTCTGATTTTACAAAAGAAAATATATCATTTGCCTCTTTTCATCTTATTTTTTATTATCATTTTACAACAAAAAATAAAGTGCTTGCTTTGTAAATTCATATACTAAGGAAAAAAATACTATACGCATCACAATTTCTTATACCCTATGTTGTAATGTCGACATCACCATTATCACGAAAATAAAGAGTTTTACTGTGTAAGTGTACATAAATTAATATTTATTCTCTAAAATGCATATTTTTCATCGTAAAAAAAGACATCAATGGTATCTATTCCATTTGATGGGCCAGCAGGCCCAGGCCCAGGCCCAGCCCAGTATAGAGGGACATTAGAACTAAGAAGAATGGCGTTTTCGTCTTGTGCAGTAGATGAGCAAAAACGAAAGAAAGAGGCAGCGTAACTGTAATCGCACTGTTACTAGTATCTGTAGTTTTTTACTGGCACCGCACAACTTCCCCAATCACCATGGGAGATTCTCAACGGATTTCCGTTCACCGCCTTCTCGGCGACGGCTTAGGTTCTCTCTCTTTCCGATTTCGTTCAATCTCACCGATCCTTTACACGTAGTTACAATCAACGGTGTAATCTGATAGTAAAGAATATCTGAGTTGATTTTTTCTCTCATTCTATTTGATTATGCGAATGGCAGTTGCTGATGTGGTGTTGTGGAAGAATTGGCGTGGAGCGGCGGCGCTGCTCGTATCTGCTTCCACGTTGTGGTACCTGTTCGAGCGAGCCGGTTACAATTTCTTGTCCTTCGTCGCCAATGTCTTCTTGCTTCTCGTCCTCATTCTCTTTTTCTGGGCCAAAGCTGCTAACCTTCTCAATAGGTATTTTTTTACTTCCTCCAAATCATCTTGCGTTTCCAGGATTAAGGTCTCCGCTAGATTCGTGTGCTTGATTTCTGTTATATAAGTTTTAAACTGTTCATCATTGGATTGAAAATAATTTCGTTTCTAGAAAATGAATTTATTGCATATAAATGCTTCGTTGACTGTTCTGAATATTTATGTACTTGAAAATTGGAATGACGGTGAGAAGAATGCCGAGTCACACTAAATATGTTGTAGTGGAGTGGTGAATTTACTTTCTTTCTTTTTTCATTCGAAGTTGATTTGAGTTTGTTTAATGTCGCAGACCTCTTCCTCCTCTCCCCGATCTGGAGATCTCGGAGGAAACTGTTGCCAGGGTTGCTGATGCAGTGCAAATTTGGATGAACCGGGCTTTGACAGTTGCACATGGCATAGCGATTGAGAGGAATTTGCTGCTTTGCCTCCAGGTATGGTTTTATATTTTCATCTTATCCTTGTTTCATCCCGATTTCTTTGAATATACATTGGGTACAGAGTTTTATGTTGACACTTCTTTATGTGAACTTGCTGAATCAGGTTGTTGGTGGATTGTGGGCAATATCTCTCATTGGTAGTTTTTTCAACTTTTTGACTTTGATCTATATTTGTAAGTTCAATGCTTCTGTGGCTTTTCAATGTTCAGGCTATCTTTTATGAAACTCTCTTGGTTGGCATTCATTTGCTAATATTTCAATAACTTTCTGGACAGGTGTTCTTCTTAGCTTGTCCCTTCCTGTATTGTATGACAAGTACCAGGACCAAGTTGACGACAGATTGTGTGTTATATATGGGAATATTCAGACTCGATATAAAAAAATTCACAGTATTGTTTTAAGCAAGTTTCCAAAACATTCAAACAAAGAAAAGAAGGCGCAGTAGGAACACAGTAAGAGCATTCTATTCCTTGACGTGTATTTGATGCTAGTAGTTACTGAAAAGCGTATCTTAGCTATGTTTTTCAGCAATTTGTCTACTGAATGATTCAATGTCTATGACTCTACTCTCATTATCAATGTAACTTATTACAATTCTGCCTGTGGAAGAGTTTTCAATTTGTGTCTCGGTATGATTCTACTGTTATTATCAATTGTTATTATCTATTTGTGTCTCGGTAACTTTCTTCAGCAGAAAACTTTTTGTTTAGCAGCTCTCTACTTAAGAGAGCAATTTCAGTAGCATCTCTACTTTAAGACAGAAAACTCTTTTGTATGACATCTCTCTATTGTCTGTTCTGGCACCCCCTCAAAGTCAATAAAATACAATTTGCATATATTTCAACACTACTATTTGGTTCTAATGGGTGGTGTTCTCCTGTGTTAGCTTTTGGTGAGTTTCTATGTCAATTAAAGTTGTCATCGGAAAAGTTATATATGCCTTGAAGCTGAAATAACTAGTCATTAGTGATCGCAGAAAGGTGTAAAAGAACTCCAAAAAGGGTATATTTTGCGGAATAAAGTTGTACTGCATAAAATTTGTAATTCGTATTTTCTGGTAGTTATATCATATTTGTGCAAATTCCATTTGTAGTTTTTAAGGAGACACTTTTTTTGTATAACTTATTCAACAAGTAATTTAATTTTTTTTATGAGCAATATACATTATACCTTCACTCTGCAGAAAAAACCTTTAAACAGCTCAGCTGAAATTTTTGGTTAATGTTTTCCGTTTGAAATTCAGGGTGCAAATGGATGAGTGAAGTCTAGTTAGGAGCGTACGATGAAGTGCTTGAGGTTTGAAATTTCTTTTTGCTGGGATGCTATCGCTCTGTTGATTGGTTAGATGGTATGTTTATTCTTCAGAATCAGGATTGACCAATAGCTTTGACGTAGGTGCGTATTCTCTTGTGATTTTCTATGTAGCACTTGGAAGAGGCTTTGTGTGAACTTTTATCAATGGGTATATTGCCCTAGTTAAATTTTACTTGGATAAGATTATGAGAGGGTAAAAGTTAGAAAGAAAGGACATGGAGAATTTGTATGCATTATGGTTTTTTGCCACAAAAAAGATTTGGGTTGGGTGGGTTATATAATGTACTGCTGAATTGTTTACTTAGGACTTGGGGAGTAACGTCATAATTGTTCTTACAAGAGTCGAGATAACCTTAAAAGAATGATGTTTCTCTTCAACTTACTTTCTGTACCTACTCGTGTTTTCGGTTCTCCAAATAGGCCAACGTGTCTTCTTCGGGCTTCCTTGTTCGAGAGGGGGTAAAGTGCATAACAAAGACACTTCGAATCCGACGATGTCAGCAAAGCTTATTGATAGTATAGTAAGTGTGCAATAAATGAACATAGCATATCTCTAAATGTCAACCTATTTATAGTATTTTAATTGGTCTTTTTTATCTAGATGAACTTATATTAACTCAATCCAAAAGCTTTAATGTATTATTAGTGGTCTATTAAGCTTAGTAAAAATACAACACTGGAAAAAATAATGAAAACAAATGTCTCGGAGTGTTCTTGCTAATTATATTTTGTTCATTGAGTACATTTGAATCGAATACATACATCATCAGTGAGTGTGCTATTCCTCTTTTAATGATTCCCAAAAGTAATTCAGTTCTCTTAGCTGGGAATATATTATTGAATCACTTTGAAAGTTTAGTCTCTACTTATAACTAAAATCAAACAAGGAGAAAGCTTTCTAATGGCTCAAACTAGGGAATGATATACGTAGAGTAATGCACAATTTTGGTTTTTTTTTAAAGGAGTATATTTTGGAACCTGGCTTGCTTTTGTTGAATTTCTTGAAACTCAGAAGTTAATGCCACGGCTCAAAGAAAAAAAGGATGGAAAAGGAACAAATTCATTTTGGTTTTATACCCATGCAATGTATGTCACGAGTTACAAGTAATTTTGTACAGCTTTAAAGTTGATGAAAAATACAATCACAAGGAGTAACTTGTGAGTATTTTTTTTAGGTTGATTTAAATGGCATTGTCATTCGTAGTTGGTAATTACACTCCCTAGCAGCGTGGGAAAATAATTTAGTAGATATATAGACTTTGCCAAATTCATCTCGGTCAATTGCTTCGGTACCATGCACCAAATTGCCTTCTGTAGTTTTTAAATAGGTTTGGGGAAAACAACTCAAAATGTATTTGAGTTTCTAAAACACTTTTCCGAATTTTGGAATCTCTTTTCCAAAATATTTTTTGGATTTTATTTTCTGTTTTTTTTAATATAAATTTGTATTTTAAATGGTTTTTTCATAATCAGATTTTGGTTTTTCAATTCTATTATAAAATTTCATTTTTGAAACAAAAAAAATTCTAGATTTTCTTCTAGTGAATGTATTTTTATTTTTAATTCTAGAATAAGGGAAAATTTTAAAAGTTGATTATTGGGTGCAGGAAGCAATTGCTTGCATTTTATGTTACCAGACCCAAACATTTTCTTCACTGCAAAGTGAATGCATTTAAGCCCATATATAGAATTGAGTACTTTTTTTGTTTTTACTTAGAAAGGATTCTGTATGAGCTAATCCAGAACTAGTGATGGTTCAACATCGATAGCTGTTAAATGTGAGGCAATTGCTTCCTGCCCCATATCACTGCATGCACCCAATCACAGGAGAAAAATGGAAAATACCCTTAAAAAAATGGAGTGGATATAAAATTACATTCTGGACTCTTTTTCCAGAACACAATAATCTTTTCCATATAAATTTTTTCGGTATTATTTTCATTCCAGATTTTTTATCCAAATTTTTTCCAGATTTTTATATCCGAAACATAAAAATATCTTCCAGATTTATTTTTTCAGAATGCATTATTTTCAATTTTGGATTTTTATTTCCAGAATACCCTGACTGAAAAACGTTAAATAACCGTTAAACTAATTCTATTACTGATTAAGATGGGTGGTCCAAATAGCTTAGGGGAAGACCGAAGAAGTTCCTCAGCTAAAATACCGAAGGTGGTCAAAAATAAAATTGTATTTACCAAAAGATTATAATTATGTTGAATATTAATTTACAAAAGTAGATATTTTGCATACAATAAAGAGTCATTTCATTTGTCAAACACATAATGCAAGTAGAAAAGTTACTTTCTCAATTGATGATGTACAAATAAAAATATAAGATTTTTTTTTGGTAAATAATAAATAAATAAATATGGAATACTTGAAGGTTTTATTAACCTTATTACAAAATCAATGTTCAATAAAAAAGACTTCCAACCTAACCTACAAGACTTAAGAGAGCTACGTACTTTTGTGTTTCATAACAAACATCATCTAGTAAGTTCTTCTGAATTCCTCGTCAACTAATTAATTACATAAAAAATTCACTGTTAAGAAGTCCTATTTCAAATATACTTAATTGTTCCACAATTAATTGTTCCACAACCTTGTAACTGTCTCAACCTTGTACATCATATATGTATTCCAGAATATAAAAAACATAAACTACAAAATATTATATAATATTCAATTATATTAAAATCTCTAGTTTAATTTCCTAAAAAAACTTTTTCTAAATTTTTTTTCACTTAGTCCATAAGAAGAATGTTTAAACCCAAATTTGTGCATTAGATTGAAATACACAATTTTGCATAACTGCAACACCAAAATTTGTAGCATAAACTCAATCTCATCATCATCCATTGATAGATACCCTTATTCTGACTGTGTATATTAATACATGTTGTCTTAGCACTCTAATCCAGATCACCAAATCACGTTTTTATAGTTATATACTGTATCCTACATTACTAAAAAAAAATAAAAAATTGGACCAACTAAATAATAAAGAAAAATACCTTAAAAAGTCAACCGCAAAACACAATAATCATACATCTTCATTCAAGAGATTTTTAAACATAAAATTGGATACATCAATTAATCAGAAAAAAAAACTATTAATTTGTATTTCAATCAGTGTAAACACATTTAAGAATATAAGATCTTATATCCTACTTAACTAATTAATCTATACAAAATAAAAATATATATTTTTTCATTTGTAACCTAGACTAAAAGATAAAATTCACATATAGAATGGTTGAAAAACAAATATATTTATTTTTTAAACAACCTCAAAACACAATTACAAAATATCAAAGGCACTTAGATTATATTTTTTTTCCTCGTTAAAATAGAGTTCACAAGTTTCTAAAACAAGCAGTGTAAGCATGAAGTGGCTAGATACTTGTAAGTAGAGGAGTTATGATCTCATGATATACAAATAAATATATGGTCATTGGCTACAATGTACAGTAGATTCGGGCATCATGTGATCAATCCTAAGGTAGTAGATTTGGCCAACGTCATTTTCTAACAAGACAACAAAAAGAACAGAATAGAAATGGAACAAATACTGTTATGCCTCCCATTAAGGAAAAAGACGGAGAAAACAATGCATTTGCGTGTCAGTAACATGAAGAATATCCAAAATCCAACATTCCCTCCGCCAGAATATTCGAATCCCCGAACCCAATAAAACCCTGCATTTCATCACTTCAACTCCTCCCACTCAATCAATTACAAGCATCTTCCTGATAAGAGATTTTACCGTAACATGAAGTTTGAGAAGATCCTCAAGAGCCTTATCGAGCAGACCTTGCCCACTTGGCGTGACAAGTTCTTGTGCTACAAAATCTTGAAGAAACAGTTGAACCTTATGTGTTCCGAAGATGGGCAAGCTCCAACCCAAATGGATGCCAACCAACTCAACCACTTCCTTAACCTCTTGCAGCTAGAGATTGACAAGTTTAACACTTTCTTCATTGAAAAGGAAGAAGAATATGTCATCAAAGGGAAGGTAACAAACTAACTATCTACTTACATACATATTCATCTTTTCTTATTATTTATATTCCAAACTTGTCTGGTTAACTTCTCAAATAAACACTTACTAGAAAGATGGTAAAAATAGGGTAAAATGAACAATGTTTCTTTGCAAGTTAAAACAAACCCTTTTTCTTCAGTTAGTTTATGAAAAACATTTAACTCATTTACTATTAAAAGGGTTGTCCAAACAAGATCATGAATATATATATAATCGATGGTTTGTGTTGCAGGAGTTGCAAGACAGAGTTGTCGAAGCCTTGGATTTAAATGTGGACTTGATGTCATTAGGGAGAGAAATAGTAGATTTTCATGGGGAGATGGTCTTGCTAGAAAACTACAGTGCCCTCAACTACACAGGCATGTTATGTTCTAAAAGCTCATACATGAAAGCTAGAATTCACCAACTGGTTTTTAATTGATATATATATATACTTGAAGTGTTAAACTTTTACTATTAGTTAACTAATCAGAACAGATTGAACTTTTAAATATATATAATGATTTGTGAAGGAAGAATAATAAGGTACAACACGTTCACATTAACAGTTCATGTGTCATTTATTTGTGATGGATAGAGAATGAGTTTGATGGTGAGTTTTTGAGAGCAGGTTTGGTGAAGATAATAAAGAAGCACGATAAGAAAACTGGTGCTCTACTTCGCTCACCTTTTATCCAAGATGTGGTGAAGCAGCCCTTCTATGAAATTGATGTAATTAACAAGCTTGTAAAGGAGTGTGAGGTGATACTAAGCATTCTTTTCACCAATGGCCCGTGCTCTTCAATGAGTCAAACTTTTATGGAAAATGGTTTTGCCTCCGTGAGTATCAATGAAAATGAAGAGACTGTAATGCAGGTTCCCGAAGAACTTTCTGACCTAAAAAATATGAAGAACATGTATATCCAACTAACTTTATCAGCACTGCATACCTTGGAACAAATCAGGGGTAGAACCTCAACTGTGAACATCTTCTCATCACCTTCTCAGCATAACTAGGCTTTGCAATTGCAAAAGGGTTGAAATGAAAGATGAATGCACCAGAGATAGCAACCTAGTAGATAAGAATAACATGCTGATAAAAAATTACATATAGAGAATGAGGAGAAAAGAAGATAATGGGAATCTCAGACACATGATGGGTGTTGTTGAGTCTTAGTCTCATGTTTTTCCTCATAGCAAGTTCATAAATGCTCTTTTCTGTGTGGAGATCCAACTCAATAAATTTGAATGGAAAACTAGTTTTACTTAGAAATCAGTATATATAGTGTGTGATGGTAGGTGGGTGTGGCTTCATTGTTTTTTCCTTGTCTGTTTTCCAATGTACAAAATGGTTTCCTCATGCTTTGAGGTGTTATGGCTCAATCTTTAGCCCTCAAAATGGCGTGTAATATCAGTATCAATGTTAGTTGCAATTGTAAATTTTTATATGAAATTGTGAGTTTGAGAAGGATGGAAAAAACATGAATGCATGCCATTGTATGTTACTTTACCTTTTCATCACACTGTTTTTACTCTTTTAGTTATTCCCATTGCCCATTGGTAATCATCTCAGTGATTTTAAATATGGAAAAAACCTTAATTCAACACATCACACAATTTACTTGTAACGAAGGAATGAGAGTTTAGATCTAGTAAAGAAGCCACCTTTCACCTGTTAAGCAACTTCTCTTCATTATTCATAAGTTTTATAATAAAATTTGTAAATATAAACTTAAAAGAAACTTAAAAAGTGAGTCATTTTTGTAAATTTAATTAAATGTCTAGGTAAGCATTTATAGAATAAATGAGTCCTGAACTAAAAGTTAGGTTTATCTTATGAAAATATATATTTTATTTATTTAAGTGAATCAAATTTGAAACTTGAATTTGTCTTTATTAAAAAAATAAAGTCGGTTTACTGTTTGACTAATTTTCCTTATAAAAAATCTTTCTGAATAAAATTGTATTTATTAATTTAGTATTTTTTTATAACAATGGTTTTGAGATATTATTGATCGTCAGATATAATAATACTTTAAAAAAAATTGGTGTGTTATATCGATATTCTTTCACAACAAATATGTTAAAAACTAAAGTAAAGTAAAATGATTATTAAAATATACTTTTTGTATTCATACGAGTAGATTAAAACGTTGCTGAAAAAAACAGTATATCTATTTTGACAATTTATGATCATAATTTTAATATCATTCTTAAAAATTGAAAGCAAAATTGAATTTAAGAGTACTTGTTTATTTAAAATAAACGAGCCGAATAGCATCTTCCTCCCATTTTGTTTCTATTATAGATCCTGAAAAGAAGATGAGGAACAGTGAAGAATGAACTTCTTAAGAACTTTCTTCAACTGCTTCTGCATCGGTACAAAGAAAGTCCAAAGTTATTTAAAAACACTTTTTTGTTCCAATCAAACTACATTTACAATGCACACGAAACAAATTATCTTCCAAACACGCGTTTTGGTTTAGCTATGTATTTTTTTAAAAATAACTGTAGAACTACTCTGATTGCTTCTGCATTTCCACCCGAACTACAAATATTTCTAACGAAGTTATTCCATGTTTGGAAGTGAATACTCTAAAAAGTAATCATCGTGCTCTTAATTTGGAATGCTATTTATTATTAGATCAAAGAAAGTTTTCCTGGTACTAAAAGGAACAAGGTATCCTCGTAAAAGAAGTATCAAACTACATACAAGCGTAGTCTGTATGTATCAAATATCGTCTTCATTAAGATTCATAAGCTTTCCTTAAATTTCTACCCTTTCTTTATGGTTAAAGGTATAGTTAGAACATGAAAAATTATGAATTCGATTCAAGTTCTTGCTACTCCAATTTAACGATCCCTATGTTCATAATCTTTCATACTTTTAACATGAAGTTCCTGTTTTTATTCTTTATTTTCTCTTAATCTGAAGATTCTAATAGGTAACTCAATTTTATAGTAACAGTTAATTTGATCAGAAGTGAAACAAGGAAATAGGATAGTTCCGTACATAGTTCTTAATTCTTAGCTGAGAGTATTTACGTGAATCAGATGCGTAGTAAACCAAAACCTACTTTTATGTGAATCCTGCGCATGAACCAAAACTGTACGAGATTGTGATGCATACATAATAGAGAGTGATACAAGTACAAAATCATGGGCAAAACGTAACTCTATAACAAGGACAAAAACTTAGCACCATACTGTCAAACAAGCTAAAGAATTCCATGACAGATCTAATATACAATAATTTCAGAGTTGAATTTCGAAATGTCTCCTATTGGATCTTACCGTAGACAAGCTATGAACGTAAGTGATGACTCCAAAGCTGTAGAGTGCAGACAATACGATCGACTCCCGCCATTGTAATAATCTGCCCAAGGATCTTCATTTGTTGAGGCATTATCATGCTTATTAGCAACATTTGCACGGGTTCTTTTAAAATCGGAAATACGCAATTTGGGGAATTGCCTAGGAACAGGACTTTAAAATGCTGTATCAGAAAAACTGGAACACAATTTCATTAAGCAAACAACCAGCAGAAATGAGGGACAATTTTGGGTGTGATTTCATAATACTAGTCTCGAGGCACATTATGCAAACTTCGGAAATGGAGTCGCTTCTGAAGGTGGTAACGTGACTGATCGCAACAACTCCAGTGAGAAAACAAGCCCAAGGAAATGTGAAAGAATAGTGTTCGCCGATGCCTGCAAAAAGAAACATGATAATGTTTAAAAGTGTTACTCATTTCTTGATGAGTAGCACCAAAAAGTCAAACATTGAGCTACTGCCGAAGGCCATATGTTGTACACAATACAATAAAAATGTTTCACAATTTTGTTTTGTTTTAATGGAAATATTCACTATGATCAATTATTACAAAAAGTAGCAAGTATACTAGTAAAATCTTGAAAACAGTAAATATTAACATCACATTCTCTTCTCTATTACACTCTTTTCAATAAATCTTCACTACTCCATAAAATTCATATGGGACCCACTAAAAAACAATATTTCCAATTTGTCTCCTCTAAAATAAGGGGTGCAATTAAGAGATGAAAGTGAAGAGCAGTTATAATTTATAAGCATGGACTGGAAATCCGAGGGAGTAAAAAAATTTAACAATTTTATAGTTTGATATGCTTAATGCGTATATTTTATCACAACCTACATAACTCTTGACTGCACTCTCACTTTAGGGGACTCATTCAGTTCATACACTCTTAAATGTGAGGAGGTTTTTTACATAATAAGAGTTCAATTGTTTCTGTTTTCAATTCTACTGAAAGTTAAGCTCCACCAATCCAAACTTCATCCTCGAATAACAGGACTCAAGACATGTCCCCAATTTATTGTTTACATATTTGGTTCATATGACAAAAAAGATGGTCATAACGGGGGCTATAAGAAGATAAAGACCCGGCTTTCATCTGAATGATAGGCTTTTTAATAACATAATTAACAACTATACAGGTCAAACGGGAAACTAGTGAGAATAACGCTGATAAAAACAAGAGCTGGTCTATAATAAAAGAACCTGGCTCCAGCACAAACCTGCGATAAAAAATTAATCTGCAACAGGGAAACTTGTATATTAAGGACATACCTGCACCAAAAATACATCCAATGCGAGAACTGGGCTGTTACCAGGGGAAATTCCCTGATAATACGGGTTTGCCGAGGTAGTGAGAGCCTTAGCAACCAACAAGCCAACCGTGGCTTGCATCCCAAGAATAGCAGCTCCCATCCCCAACAGGTTCATTACTATACCATTTTTCAAGCCTTTCACTACATCAGCACGAGGGGGTGCCTGAAAACACAAGTAAAGGGGAAAGCTAAGCTACCTCATCAAAATTCACTTAATAGATACAAACGATGATTTCACATTAATATAACTAAGTAAATGCAGTTCCAACTTGCAATAGTTAACCTCATTCAGAACCCTAAGCAAATTCAAATGCACACAAACACACACCTTGGTGGGGTCATTTGCAGTTTTTCGAAGCTTCTCCGAGAGGCGAATGTAACCAAAGGACCAAAACACAGAAATGAAGGCAGCCACTATTCCACCCGCCGTGGCATAAAATGTGGCCGGAGATGTCACTTTTCCGGTAATGATAACGGAGAATGAGAGTATGACGGCAGCCACAACGGTGCACACTAGCTGACCCCAAAACCCTAAGTTACCCAAACGCTTGAAATACCTCGCTGTATTCTCCAATCTCTTCGCCACCTGTACCACAACAATTCCACCTTCAGGAACCCTAGAAATGCAATTCGAGTTCGCAATTGAAAAATCCAAAAACCACTGGACAGTACCTGCTCGAGTTTTGCCTTCTCTGATTCGTCATTCGAGGGAGTGAAAGCCTTAGATACTTGAGAAGAAGCGCTTGCGGTGAAGGGAAACTTCCATGGTTGACGAGAGATGGAGGAACCGAAAGAGGAAGAAGAACGAGCCAAATTGAGAGGCAGTGAGGGCAGGGAATTCGGCCGCAGAAATGGTTGAGAGGGACGAGGGGCGGCGACAGCAGAGGTTGACAGTGGAACCGCCGTAAAACTGCCGGCGCGTGTTGCCGGCAGAAGTAGCGTTTGCATTGCTGCTGGTGATGAAGGAAGAGGAGAGTCTCCGTTCGCCTTTTATGATCTTTTCCTTTTCTGTCTTTTTTACTTTTCTTTATTCGGTAATCCCAGGCTTTCGAATTTTGTTATAAGAGGGCCCACATTTTGTTGGGCTTGAGCTTCTTTATTGATCCATTTCCGCTTTCCAATTGGGCCATTTAACTGGATCACTGATCACGGTGTTAGCAAAAGTTTGGCTGTTGCTTTCTGCACCCAATACTTTTTCATCCCACCACATAATTTAACAAAATATTACAGTCTTTCATACTATTTCTGGAAAGATATGTTAAATGAACCTTTTAGATTATGTGATTTAGAAAATAAAATTGTATTCTAGTATATTATTTACAAGCTAGATTCAAATTCATATTAATAATTTTTTTTAATTCATACAATGAGAATATATAGTCATTAAACTTCTATTTAATATTATCATTATTTTTTTTATGATATACGTTTTCATGAATCAACTATCTTAATCTGTTGTATTCTGTCCTCTCTTTTTTAATACATGAACAAAATGAACGTTTAAAATTTCATATAAGAGAAGTGCTACCAAATTTGTTTTAATACAATTCTCTTTGTTTAGTTAAAATGTATTTAAAATTGCAAAAATCACGAATAAGACTTATCAAATAAGAGATGTAATTTTACATTTTTGTTTCTTGCTTTTAATCAATAATAAATAATGTATTTAAACAAATATTCATCCAGGATAAAAGTAGTTTATTCTAATACAGCTTCAGCCATTAGCTGGATGAAAAAATAATGAAAACTAGACATTGAATCAATTTGATGTGGTCCAATAAACGGCCCGATAGCGGGTGACACGATAGGTCCAACAAACACTAAAATAAGATAGAAATGATTCTGATACCATATTACGAAGTGAACTTTAAACTTAATTAAACTCTATAAAGTCAGTTCATAACATTGAGGTTTACATCCACTTATATGTAATGAAATGTTCTCATCTCTAATCGATATCTAGTTGATGTGGGATCTGCAGCAGATGTCACCAGTTGAGTATAGTTTATGATCTTGAAGGCTGAAATTGTATTAGCCTTCAATAGTTTTTACATGAAAAATATTATTAGATAATAATTAAAGGAGGCGAAGACACAGTGGAAGGAATGACGAAGTCGAATTTTGGTCTCTTTTTCTGTTTGCATTTTTGGTTTGGTCATAATTAGGAAAACATGTGATGAGGCAATATTGTCATTATCGACAACCTTGGGTGATAAGAAAAAGTGGTCACATGTGTGTCTGGTAGTTTATTGAGCTCGCAACGGGTAGTGCTGAGAAAACAACAAAAAGAAACAAAATGCATCATAACCACTGAAAGAAAGAGAAAGACAGCCTCGGCTAAAAGGAAAAGTGAAAGAGGAAGTGGATTCAAAGGTGGATACGCTCAGCCATCCTCCCTTCAAACAACTACCAACATACATCATTACAAAACCAAACACTTTAGACAACTTTAACCAAAGCTCGGTTTTCGAATTTTATTGCATCACCATCTCTATCTTATTTTCTTATATCTTATTTTCTTATATCTTATTTTCTTATGTTACAAGTAACTAACAAGAGGACATATTGCTTTAACATTCAAAGATTTAATATAAATTAAAAATAAAAATATTTCATAATATAAACGATAATATAAACGAGTATAAATTTTATTTTACGAATTAATTTTGTAAAATTAAGATATAAAAGTTATTTATAATTTATCTTAATTAAATATAATATTTTTTTCATTTTTCTTGATATAACTTATGATTATATCTAGGATAAATATAAGACTATAGTTTAAATATAATTATATGTAAAAAAAAAATCAAACTTTTCATCGATTAAAAATTAAGCTAAACTTAGTCAACTTTTTAATTTTTAGTGTACAAAATCTATTATAACCAAAATTTATTTTATTTGTTATCTGATGAGATATTTATATTTTTTTAATCAATAAAAAATAAATAAAATAAATTGAGTGCCTCAAATCTTGAGTTTGATCACTGCTGCAAATCAAAATTCAAGACAAATAGTGTAGTGTGTGAATCTTACAAGAAAACAATATATAAGATGAAAAGAAATTGTCCACTTTTTTCCACATAAACACAGTCCACAAGAAGGATTGAAGCTTTTCAGAAACTAATTCCTTTGGAATCTACTCTGGGACCATATATTGTAGGGTCCTGTTATCAGAAGTTTTGGAGCAGGATTCAATTCTTTTGTCTTCCATTGCATGAGTTTTATCAATCACCCTCAAAGAAACTTTTGCAACATATACAAAATAATGTTTGTGAACAAAAAGAAATTTTTTCAAAAGTATCACTGCTTCAGATTTTGTTTCCCAAAGCATATTATTCATATAATTTACTTAAATAGCACTGTTTTATAACTGAATTATAACCTTCATTTTAATACCTCACTAAAAAAATACGTCAGTAAACCAAATCCTGATATAATTCTTCAATTTATAAAAAAGCTGAACTTGTAAAAAAGTTTAAAAAATAATAATTAAAAATATAATAATAAAAATAATTAATATTTTACAACTTTGAAAAACTAATTGAGAATTTGGTTCTTAGAAAATGGAAATATAATCTAACTGAATTCTAAAGAATAAATAATGTTATTTAGATAAATATTATGAATAATAGTTTCTGATTTACTTCTCCTATTTCGAAGTTCCAACAAAAAAGAGTGAAATCAAGCTCCTCATCAACTTTTTATCGTCATAGATTAAAATTTCATAAGAGATAAACTTATTCGGAAAGGACAAAGGCATTTTCATTTTACAAGTTGGAAAGGACCAATGGATAACTACATAAAGTAATATTTAATTAACCATTTAAATAGTTAATTAGTTCCTACTTGTAATTAATTATTATTCATTATAAAGAGGTGTTCTTAAATTTTGTCATTATATAGCTCAGACTCATTTCTTTACTTGTGACCCTGATAATTTTATACTCAATACATTTTTACATCCACGTTACATTCCCTATTTTATCTTTTATCTTTTGTTTCCTTTTCCAAATACAAAATTCATTTTTAATGATCATATTATTTCTAAAAATGGGTTGTCAAAGTGGTTGATAGAGTGTGCAAATATTATTTATCTTGCTACTTGTTTGCAAAATTCTTTAGATGAGTTATTCATTTATCTTGAAAAGATAAACTATCTAATTTAAATAATGTTTCTAAAAATTGTTGAGTCAAACCAATTTCACATTTTTCTGAAATACTACACTCCTCTTAAAGTAAGATTGGAGGAGGGATCATGTATCCTTCCCTCTCAATGAGGCTCACCAGGAAACCGCAAAAAAGATTATCGTCTCTCATAGACCGAGAACCTCACCCCAATATAGTGACCCGAGCTTAGGAGTTAGAAAGTTCCACGATCGGGTCTCAACTAAACACTTCAACCAATACATCAATGATCATATGAGACATAAGAAGACACTCATTTATTGATGGTATAATGGACGTTGTGCTTCCACTCAGCTTAAAAGGATTGACAATCAATTGATCTGATGGATAGAAAGATTTGGATCAACACATCATTGTCTACATCAGATAGATGAGCTTGTATACCACATATGACATTGTTCTGTGTCGCATCGTTCCTACATCGTTGAAAGAGGGAGCATTAGGTTGGTTCACATGGCTTTTGCCCCTCTCGATTAATTGATTTGACACGATGGAGACCAAAATTGGCACACAATTTGCAACAAGCAAACCACACCATTTAATATCCATCGTGTTACTAAACATTAAACGAGAGAAGGAAAAGTCATTCCAGAAATTGTAAATCTTCAAGATAGAATTCCAACCATATGATGACGAAATTGCGGGGTTCTTGGGGGGAAAGGGTGAAAACTATAGAGGTTGCATAAACTTGTATACGAACTTCGACAAAGGAAGCCTTAAAAGTAGGACCATCAAGATTCGATATCTACTTGTCAACGTCAATACTTCCTATAACATCCTCTTAGGAGTGATAGTGTTCATGCCTCACTTGGTGATGAAGTTCTCATCAACATCATGGAACATCATGATCGTTCATGTAGATCAAAGAATAGCAAGAGAATGTTGTGTGACAAGCCTAAGGATTGAGCTCATGACCTCGTACCAAAAGCAACCACAATTGTGAAGGGACAACATGGTTATCATGACCGACCTTAATCCGTGAATAAACAATATTCTAGTAGACTCGAACAAAGACACCACACATTTGCAAATTCATGACAATGCACCAAAATTGAAACTTCCTTGACTAGCTCTGAAGCTGAGGAGATATCTCGAGTACTCATCAATAATGTAGATTTATTTGCATGGACCATAACAAGATCTTGGGCTTTTCCCGAAGCATAACTTGACATACCCTTGTTTTGGAGGTTGAACTCATCAAATCCTCTGTTAAGTACCCATCCAAAGAAGTTGACACACTTGAGGAGGAGAACATCACTAACCTCAGAAAATAAACTTTTTTGCACCTAGCTACTTCTCGGATTGATTATAAGAATGGATGGTCCCAACAAAAGGATACACTCTATTATAGAAATTAAAAGGCAGGCAACCCATAAGACGATTCTCTCCCCAACCATTAGATCTTTCCACATCCAACAATCACAAGGATTCTAAACACATATCACAAGTGATGACGTTTCAATATCCATCTGGTCCATACCAAGATTCTTGTAGACTTTTCGGGACACATCCCTCGAGCCTATGGGACTAGTGAGTAGTATTTAGTTCAGTTTATCTCAACCAAGCGGCAAAACACTTATCAATGAAATAAGTAAAAAAATTTACAAATAAAACTCTCCAAAACAGTTCTCGAGTCTAGGGTCAAATGTACCATATATGGTTGAAACTACATGAATGAAACTAGACAATTGAGATCACTCCAACACATCTAGCCGATGATAATAGAGTTAACTAAAATAGCCTTGAAAGTAACACAAAAAAACACCTAAGAAAACCAAAAAGACAAAATAATTAATAACAACACTAACCGATCATACTGTCAAAACTAATGCAAGGATAATTATAATATTCGTAATTATAATATTCATATTGATAAAGACTCATTCATATAAAGATCCAATACAAATTTATACAAATTTATAAATAGATTGGCTTAAGAAATATAAAATATCGCTCCCAACTACCAAAACTAAGTTGATTATTGAAAAATCTTTTACAATTACTACCTCCTTCGTTCCAAACCTCAGAAAACAATTGTGGAATGAAGCGACGAGATGATCCTCTGGACTCATTTTGTATTATTTAAAACCGCTTGCTCGTAATCTTGGACTGTGTTAATCTCAAATGGACGTGAAGTCTCACGTGAAAGTTTTGCCCCTTTCCACAAACTACTGACATACTCATGAATAAAGTATATACATAATTACATAAATTCAGACTTTACATACATAAAAAATGTAAATATGTGCGTTGTGTTAAAATATAACCTCGTGACTTAGATTAAAATAAGGATACTTGGGGATTTGGATTTTCTATATGCTTCCCTGATGAAAAAAAAAAAAAACAGCATTCTTAACAAGTGGTTATAGACTGCAATAATTAATGACTTTTAAGGTTGGAATTAGGATTAAACACGACATGCTTTTTGAGGCCTTCTGTGTCCATTATTTAAGAAAATGATGGTGACACGGGCAGTTGCAATGAGTTTGATTGGTATTGAAATTGCAACTTGTGAAGTCACAGAAACACCTTCCCAATTACTATTGCTATGAATGACCCTTAATTGCACAATGAATGGCGATTGGTAATATCAGAAACTTAAAATAATTTTTCTCTCTGTTGGTATCATGAATCAGATGTTGTCTGATGAGTCAAATGTTGCTTCCTGTGATGGCTTGTCTGATGAATCAAATAATGTTTCATCTCATGGCTTCTTTTGTGGATCGTGTTGCTGTTTCTTTTTCTGATTCAGTAATTGTTTTTAGTTTTGCTCTTTCCTTCTTGTATACAAGCCATAACTAAGAGATAGTGATCAATCATATAATTTCCTTAGTTTTCTCTTATTCATGCCTTTACTCGATTATTGCTGGATGTGGAAATAAATCTTAAGATGTTTTGCGCTCCAAATAGTTTATGCCCGTGACTCCTTGTTCTGTTACTAAACAGTACGTATCAAATCAAAAAGCACAAGTGTCCAAATTGTTACCAGTGACTTCAATAGATAATGAACATATAAAAATGATTTGTAATCACTAACTACCACTGATAATTTGACACCACTTCACCATCAGTGTCCCAATCCTTCAATTGTTTTTGACCATGATAGAAACCAATCGTAGGTGGTACCTAACCCAACGTAGATAGGCCAAAAACCAACCCAAAAAGGAAGAGCATCCCGGCCCTTAAGGTCCCATGGCCTCAACATATTGTCTCATTGCATTTTCATAAGGAATTCCAGTAAAAACTATATGCTACCATCTCAAGTCTCTATTTTTGTTCTTATTTAAGAATTTTTAGTTTAAACTGTCATCATTATTAATTTTATTAACAAAGATGAAAAGATATTTCAAGTAAAAAATACTTAAAAGTAAGGAGCAACAATAGACATCTTGGAGTGAAACTAGACATACCCGAAATTCCTCTGTGATGT
This sequence comes from Phaseolus vulgaris, assembly GCF_051622355.1. NCBI lineage: Eukaryota > Viridiplantae > Streptophyta > Magnoliopsida > Fabales > Fabaceae > Phaseolus > Phaseolus vulgaris. The sequence continues at coordinate 3,676,103 of NC_143504.1, forward strand.
CCATGTTGCCATGAATTGCATTCTGCTTGTCATTGAAACACCATAACTGTTTTAACTCTTGTCTGTCAGCAATTTATTGTAGAAATGAGAGATAGAACTACCTCCTGCTGTCTTTTTATTTAAGTATCAATGGAATTCCTAAATATTGGTTTATATTATTCCTACAGGCTGTAAAATCCATGTCAAAACAATTTGCATATATGTCAAAACAAAAGATGGTGTAAAAAAATGCACTACAGTCACCATTCCAGAAATTTCATTTTTTTGACCCATATCCACAGAACACTGAATTCACGGGGGTGGTGGTGGAATATACAGATACTCTGCTACATGTTATGGCGTCCAACTCACCCCAGTGTCCTGTAGCAACAGTTAGATTCCTTTCACTTCTATTTGCCAATTATGTGTAAAGAAATTTTTGTTTTTTCATTTTTTTGTTTTGACAGAGAGAGCAGGCACAGCAGTCCCATATAACTCACTTTTATTATATTTCCTTCAGTTTGGTTTAGTTCACTTCTTCTTTATCAACTGCATAAAGAAGGAGAATTATCTTTTCTTTCTGCTACCACTTTCTCTCTACAACTCAACCCAATTCTTCCTTGCTTTTCTCAGTACCCTCGTTTAATCATTTTTCGTCCTCTCACTTACAGCCTGTTTGTCTGCCACGCTCTAACACACTTCCTAGCTACTCCCCAAACTTCTTCCACCAATACTCCAACCCCCCAAGCACCAAACCGATCAAAAGATTTGGTGAACAAAACAAACAAGTTGTAGTTGGTAACCATATCCTTTCACTGTTTGTCTCTTCCCTTCATCCTAGCCCTTTTTCTACTCCATGAACTTGTAGTTCCGAATATGTTACGTCACTCAAGGGAATCATGAGCCTTAATTCTCAGAATCTCCATTTGTGGTGGAGACTCTCATCCTTTCTTCTTCTACTTCTTCAATCTGTTACATCTCAGTCAGTTACATCTCTCAGCTCTGACGGGATCCTCTTGCTAAAATTCAAATACTCCATCCTCAGCGACCCTTTGTCGGTCTTAGAGAGCTGGAGCTACGATGATGCAACACCATGTTCATGGTATGGTGTTACATGCGACGAAATTGGAGCCCCCGGTACCCCTTATTTGTTCAGAGTAACCAGTTTGAGACTTCCCAATAGCCAACTTTTGGGTTCCATCTCTGAAGACTTGGGCTTGATTCAATACCTTCGCCACATCGATCTCTCCAACAATTTCCTTAATGGCTCTCTACCCAACACTATCTTCAACTCTTCCCTGCTTCAAGTACTTTCCCTCTCAAACAATGTTATCTCGGGTGAACTACCTGAGCTGGTTGGTAAACTGACAAACCTTAAACTTCTTAATCTCTCTGACAATGCCTTTGTCGGGTCGATCCCAGAAAACCTGACTACTCTACCAAACTTAACCGTTGTTTCTCTGAAGAGTAACTACTTTTCTGGTAGTGTCCCAACCGGGTTCAAATACGTGGAGATTCTGGATCTGTCCTCCAATTTGTTCAACGGTTCTTTGCCAGAAGACTTTGGCGGCGAAAGCTTACGCTACTTGAACCTCTCTTACAACAAGATTTCGGGAACAATTCCTCCATCATTCGCGAAACAGATTCCTGGAAACACCACAGTGGACCTCTCATTCAACAATCTGACAGGGCCAATACCAGAGTCTTTGGCTTTGCTCCACCAGAAGACAGAGTTTCTATCGGGAAATGCTGATCTTTGCGGTAAGCCTCTGAAGATTCTGTGCACCGTTCCCTCTACTGAGTCCATGGCTCCGCCCAACGTCACCACATCTTCACCAGCCATTGCTGCCATACCGAAAATTGACTCAAACCCTTCAACAAACACAACGGGAACCACCGCCAGTTCTCGTAGTGTATCACCGAGTGGCCTAAAACCTGCCACCATAGCAGCAATTGTGGTAGGAGACTTGGCTGGCATGGCCCTTTTGGCCCTCGTCATTCTCTTCGTCTACCAACAGAAAAAGAAAAGATATTCGGATCCACATCCAAATTCAAAAGACACCAATGCTGCTTCTGGTAGCAACTCAGAAAAGAAAGACGAAACTGTTTCAAGACAAGATGCAGAAGCAAGAACAGTTACTCCTTCGCTTCCTTGTTCCTGCTTAAAAATCAAAGAAGAAGAAACTTCAGAAGCAACTAGCTCCGACAGTGACCGGGAGAGCAACACCGCAGTGGACATCATGGCAGCACAAAACGGGAGCCTTCCGAAACAAGGCACTCTTGTAACCGTTGACGGGGAAACAAATCTGGAGCTCGAGACTCTGCTCAAGGCTTCAGCGTATATTCTGGGAAACAGCCTCGTCAGCATTGTCTACAAGGCAGTGCTAGAGGACGGGAGAGCCTTTGCTGTTAGAAGGATCGGTGAGTGTGGGATTGAGAGAAGGAAGGACTTTGAGAACCAAGTGCGTGCCATTGCAAAGCTTCGCCATCCCAATTTGGTTAAGGTTCGCGCCTTCTGCTGGGGTCGAGATGACAAACTCCTAATATGTGACTATCTCCCCAATGGCAGCCTCGCCACCACTGATCACAGTAAGTTCACTCTCCACCTTAATCACTATCACATCAAATATCATTCATCTTCATCTCTTAAACAGTTCATTAGGTGAAACTGATTACAAATTAAAGTGAGAGTTTGACTTTATGAACATACATGTTTAATGATGTCGAATTATGTTGTTTGGTTTTGTCATTGAAGAGAGTGTCATTATGGTTTAGGAAAAGCAGGTTCGTCCCCTTTGAACTTGTCCTTGGAGATTCGGTTTAAGATAGCGAAAGGGGTGGCACGAGGTTTGGTCTTCCTTCACGAGAAGAAACACGTGCATGGCAATGTTAAACCGAGCAACATCCTGCTAAACTCAGAAATGGAAGCCATCATCAGCGATTTTGGGCTGGACCGGCTCCTCCTGAACGATGTGACCCACAGAGGAAACGGTTCGGGTAGACAATTAATGGCGAGCCAGAGAAGCCAGCAAGAGGTGGCATTTGGGTCAAGTCCCTTCGCAGCAATGGGATCATCGTCGAGTGGTGCGGGCCACATAATGCCGTATCAAGCCCCAGAGGCAATTGAGAACATAAAACCCAGTCAGAAATGGGACGTGTACTCTTTTGGAATGGTGGTGCTGGAGCTTCTAACAGGGAGGGTTTTCCAGGAGCGGGAGTTGGAGCAGTGGAACGAACCGGGTTCGGTGGAGGAGGAAAAAAACCGGGTGTTGAGAATGGTTGACGTAGCAGTAAAATCTGAAATAGAAGGGAGGGAGAATGTGGTAGTGGCATGGTTGAAGTTGGGGCTTAGCTGTGTTTCTCATGCCCCACAAAAGAGACCCTCCATGAAAGAGGCACTACAAATCTTAGACAAGATCCCTGCACCTGCTCCACTCAATTAATCCCACACCTAGATCAAGGTGTTTCTTTTTCCTTTTCCATCTTTTCTTCACTTCAATTCGCTTCAACAGAGGAAAATATTAGAAACAAGTGTTTGTTTATGCAAGGTGACAATCATTGTAACTTTCACTAATCACCACTCAAACCAATTCTTGTCTCATGCTGCATTTTTGCTCACGGGCATGGCCATGCATGTGCACTAGTTTTTCCTTTTCAGTCTTCACGCGCGGCTGTACGATAAAACAACATTAAAAAACAAGTTACATTATATTGTGATTAAGATACTAAGACAAAGATGTTTCCTTGTCTCACTCCATATTTTCATATAAATTTATTTTTTATTATATATATTTATTTTTAAACATGTCACATAATATAACTTCAAGAATTGTCTAAGCATATTTTTTTTTCAAGATAAAAAATAGTAGGTGTGAATGAGCTCATACCAACTCTTCGGATTAAACTAAAATAAAAGTTTGGTGAATATTACTATATTGAGAAAAGTTCAAAAAAATATTAAATTGAATTGAATTATAAATTATCGAAACAGGTCTAAGTTACTGACTCACCTATACATATAAAAAAACATTTTGTTAAAGAAAATGACGGTAAGGAATATTTGTTTTTATAAATTTAATTTGACTAAACGCATGTTAAAGGGCACAGGTGGAGCACGTGCTTACTGGTTTTAATTTGTCAGTAGTTTAACGACAATGCATGTGAAGGATGTGATTTGGTGTGTAGGATAAGAAAAAAAAAAGTAGTGTGAGTTCAGTCGAAATTGGTGTAGTTCTATTTTTGTTTCTAGATGAAACCTAAAATGGTGTAGCTCTATTTTTCACACCATGGCCAACTCTTTGGTCTCATATTCCAGCAATTTAATTCTTGAAGAATTTGAAAATTTGAAAAAAATTAATTATCCATCTTTTTCATATTTTTTATATAAAAAAAACTGGTGAGAAAGAGAAAATAAGTCTCAGAAAAATACAGAAAAAATAAATATATATTCAAAGTGTGATATTAGAAATCCTAATGAAAGATTAGAGAAACATTGTATTTATCATTGTTATCTGAAATTGGTGTTATCCACATAGAGTAAGAAAAACAAATATTGTAATCATATTTCTATAATAGAAACATTTTATTTTACTAAGTTTTACTTCTAAAGTTAAGAGGTTTTTCATATTAAAAATTCTTGTTCTATTTTACTCTATTTTTTATATTACTGACTATTTTCTATCTACACCAAAAGTTTAATATATTAATTAAACTCTTGTATTGAACTCTTTCATATATAATTAAAAATTAAAAAGCCAATATTTTGTTAATAGTTAACACGGGGACAACCAATTCTTTTATTTGGCAACAAAATAACACAAATCTAAACCCAGGTCTATTACCGACAGAACCAAACTCCCTCCATAATATGTATTCCATCATTGCTATCTAGGTGTGGCCCCTTTATAAATTTATTCATAAATAAAAACATATATGTATGCATAAATATGGTTATACATTTATTACCTTTTCTATATACACGAGTGTCTTTAAAATTCACTCGATAACACAAACTAAGATATTGAACCATATTTCTCTTATCTTCTATAAAAAAAATACATAACTTTAGTGAAACTCTCCATAAATATTAAATCATATTCCTATAAAAGATCATTCAATCCTCTAACTTGTATTTGCTAAATACCTAAAATAGTCATCAGTTCAAAATATAAAGATTATGATATTTCATTATAAATTGGAAAAGCCCTATGGAAAATACCAATACAATTTTTTTTCTAATAATGTAATTTAGTTTTGAATTTCAAGAAATGAACAAATTAAAATTTTATTATGGGACAAATTTACGTGAAGAATACGATTTAATTTTGAAGAAATTGTATTAGATATGGGTGATTTTGAAAAAAATTCAAAGATCTTGAAATACGATTTCTATGTAAATTTTCTTGCCATCATATTTGAAAAAGAAAATCATACATAAAAAATGATTTTAATTAGTATGAAAAATATAAATTAAGTGAAATCCTAAACTTGTATATACGATTTTAATAAGTATAAAAAATATTAAAGTATGTTGAAATCTTTTAGTTGCAATACCATTTTAATACTTATAAAAAATGATTTCTTAAGTCAGTGGTTTTTTTTTATTTTTTTAAGAAAAAAAACTTGTTATTTTTTTAATTTATTTTTGAATGATAGAATAATTTAAGAAATATTTAGTTATGTTATTTTGATGGAAAAAAATGCAAGAAGATTAATAGCTGCGGTCAAACCATATATTGAATATGTTAAAAATAAAATGGAAACCTTTAAAAAAAATCTAAAACTGAAAATGTTAAAGAGTAAGTTCTGAGATTATAACGTAAAGTGTAAACCATGAAAATCTAAAATTAAGAATAATAAGGAGTAAACCTTGAAATTTGAAATCAAATATAGAATTTCATCATTTTAAAAAATTATATTAAATGTGATTTTATAAGGTAGAATTAGATTATATATATATATATATATATATATATATATATAAACTGTTATAAATGTTTAGCAACTACCTATTTAAATTATAGAAGAACGAGTATCAATTAATTGAGATTGAAGTTATCAAATTTATACCAACCATATAGGTAGTTGAGGGAAAAAAAAAACAACTCATAGTAAAAAAATTCCACATGCCCTAAAATGTGGATTTTTTTTTAACATAAAACTTGCTATGATTAAAATGTGGATTTTTTTTTAACATAAAACTTGCTATGATTTAGAGTGTTTGTATTGAGCCTATCGTGTCACTTGTTATCGGGCCGTTATCGGATCATCCATAATATATAGTCTCACACACAAGTTGTCGGTCTCGACGTGAGGGGTGTGTTGAAGATCTCACATCGACTAGAGATTAGAGATTTTATGGAGTTGAGTTAGGTTTAAAATTCCCTTGTAATAGTGATTGTGCTTATTAAATTTTATCTAAAATTGAACTATAATAATATTTTAAATGTTTATTTTGGTTGTAATATGATTATAAAATCATATTAGTGAAAAATTACTCTTAAATCATAATTATTTTTTAGTTCAGTTCCAAAATATGATTTGATTTTAATTTATAACTTCTTAGAAAATCGTCTACATTTTACTTAATAAATCCAACCAAGATAACTACTCAATAATTTACATTATTAACCAAAGATATAATAGTTATAAATAAAAATTATGTCTTGTGAGCAACAACTACAATTTTTTTTTAAGTTTTCAACAACATATCATCCAAGAATGAGAAGCATCACAAATAACTAACTAACTTATCACGAAAATAAAACTTTGAAAACTTAATATGATTAAAATTATTTTAAAGTATACCTCACTTTTAAAAAAACGGTTAAAAGTCCAAAATATAAACAGTGCAGTTTTGATAATATTCTTCTACGTAATCATTATTTTTTATGATTGCAATGTATTTGAATTCTTTTCATTTAGAATCCAACTTTTATTAGGTAAGCTCGTTTGAATGAATTATCAAATAATTTGGTTAAGAATTGAACTACCTGGCCACTAATTTTGAGTTAAGTAATATTATTTTTTGAAAATTCTCTTAGCTTATCCCAACTACCTGTTCTATTAAATTTATCTTGTTCTTTATTTTTTATTTTTTATTTTTACATGCAAAGAGATTTTAATTAATATAACCCTAATTTTTCTCTCCTAGTAGATGCAAAGTTTTCAATATCCCAATGATAAAAATGGTGAATATACTCTATTGTTTTCAAATTCGTCATATACAACAAATCTGCAAAAAAAAAAAATCCTAATTTTCATTTTCTGGATTCCTGAAAATTTATTTTTCTTCTATTTTTTCTTAATGTTGAACATATATATTAGTTTCAAAATGTAAAATATAGAAATTAATTTTCAGAAAATTTTAAAAAAAAAAGATGCTAACATCTCCTGATCTTTGGTGTTTTATTTTTAGGCAAATTCTTCCTACACCTAATACTTTTGAACATGCACCCATCATAATTTTAAAATTCCAAAAATAATATTTATTCCGAAAATAAAAATCCAAAATTAAAATTAATGCATTATGGAAAAGTAAATATGGAATAGTTTTTTTGTGTTTCCGGAAATAATAATCAAAGTACATTCCAGATAAGAAAATTCAATACAAGAAAAACATGTTTAAGGGTATTTTCGTTTTTTTCACTGGAATGTAGTAATATGGTGCAGGAAGCAATTCCTTATTTTTACTTTTCAAATTTGTTAGATTTCTTAACATCTAAGGCCCAACAATCTTGTAACGTGTTCAGAACATATAAGCCCAATAGAAAAAACAAAGGTGGTTTCAAATCCACAATAACGCTTGTCGATAAAAAAAATTACAATATGGCCTCGGAGAAAAAATAGAAATAAGTGTTACAAAAATAGCCACGATTCATTGTCGCGAAGAAAATCTGTTTTAATTTTCTATTTTTATTTTTTATCGACAAAATATTCGTTTTGTTTTATAATTAAAAAAATGTCGTATTATTTTCAATCTATTTTTTTAAAATTCTATAGAAAATCTATTTCTTATTTTATTTTCTATCCAAATCTTTGAAAGCGTAAAAGAGATTAAAAATTATGAAAAAGTATATCTATCATGTACGATATACGTTTTTTTAAATTAATTTGTTTACATGCATAAATATAAATTAAATATTTCATTTATATTTAACGTCTGTAATAAGAAAATATATTCGTGTATGGATATTTTGAAATTAGCACTGAAAGATAAATAATTAGAAATTAAATTATAAGCAATGAAGGAATAAAGTATTGTAAAATTAAGAATAATAAATTTACAGTCTCTTACGATTGAAAAGTACACAGCAATTTAAAGTGTTTTGAAATGTGTGACAGTGTCACGTTTATCGTACTCTATGACATGTGCGGTAGTTATAGCATTGGGTGAAAGGTGAACCGGTAGATACCTGATTTCATTAATAATTCAGAAAAGGAAAAGATCTTGTTTCCTTCAGAAAAACAACCTCAGCACTCACCAAAGTGTTCCTTTCTCTTCGTCTTGATCCAGTAGAAGAAGAAGTCAATGGAAACCAACACAATACTCCCAAAACCCAAAAGGCAGATCTTCATTCTGTCAGGACAAAGCAACATGGCCGGTCGCGGCGGAGTCGTCAGGGCCGCCGATCGCAATTACTGGAACGGCCTCCTTCCGCCGGAGTGCAGCCCCCACCCGTCCATCCTCCGCCTCTCCGCCAACCTGCAATGGGAACCGGCAAACGAGCCCCTCCACGTCGACATTGACACAGCCAAAGTCTGCGGCGTGGGCCCCGGCATGGCCTTCATCAATGCGCTGCGGCCGCGCGTGGGCGACGAGGTGGGGCTGGTTCCCTGCGCCGTGGGCGCCACCGCCATAAGAGAGTGGGCGCGTGGGGAGAAACTGTACGAGGATATGGTGAAGAGAGCGAAAGAAAGCGTGAAAGAGCAGGAGAATTGCGAGATGAAAGCGTTGTTGTGGTACCAAGGAGAAAGCGACACAGACACTGAGGAAGCAGCTGCAGCTTACAAGGTTAACATGGAGACCTTCATCCACAATGTTCGACAAGACCTCAATTTACCATCACTTCCCATTATTCAGGTTTCCAACATATTCTTCTTCTTTTGGAATTATAAAAAATGAAGTTACGAATAACATATTCAATTAGGGCTTAGGTCTAAATGCAATGATGATGATGATGATATGAGTGTGTAGGTTGCGTTAGGATCAGGATTTGAGTTCATTGAGAAAGTGAGAGAAGCACAAAAAGCGGTGGATCTTCCAAATGTGACTTACGTGGACGCAAAAGGATTGCAATTGAAGGAAGATAATCTTCACTTAACCACCGAGTCTCAAGTTCAGTTGGGTCGCTTGCTTGCTGAGGCTTATCTTACACATTTTCATGCCTCACCTGTTGGAAATGAAACCCAAATTTAACGCCTTTTTTCTAGCTTCAGTGATCAATTATGGTTTCTGTATGTACTATCACTCGTTCTGTGTGTGAGATTGTGTCCAATAACTTGGGTTAAACATATATTGTTCAAGTGACCGTGTGTTATCTTTTGTTGTACGGATCAAAAGTCCATGAGTTTATGATAAGACTCGTTCAACTACTAAGTTTCGATATTAGTATTCGGCACTTCTTAATTCTGAGCACCAACATCTTTATTTAGATTTCATATCCATAATAAATGAACTTCTCCTTGTATAGATTAAAATGACTTAGATAGTATATAAAACTAGATAGTATATAAAACTCAGATAGTAACAATTTTCTTTTATTTCTTGATTATTTTTTTTATTCTTTTCGTATTTGTTTCTTTATTTAGATAAAAGTATCTTTTATTTTTTTTAAAAGACTTATTTATAGTGTGTGGTAAAAGACTATTTGATTCAAGATTCTTATCTGACGCATATTTTCAATGAATCAATGCTAGCTGATTTTTCAGAGTGTCATCCGGATTTGATAAGTTGTGACCTGAATTTGTAGAGAAGTTATCCTGATTTATAAAATGTTTTTTTACTAATCATTCATTTGTCAATTTGTTCTTTATGTGATTGATCACTCGATCAATCAATAATATCAAGTAACATAGCTCATTCGATCTGGAATGTGGTTATCATCAACCAATCAATAATAATGTCAAATGATGTAGATTATTCGATTTCGACCAATACAAAAATATATAAATTTATTTCACTATCTTAAAGGTAAATAAGTATCCTAATGTAATTAAGTCTCCTAATGTAATTTTAAATCAAGAAAAATCTACCTCACAAAGATATATATAGATATGGGTGGAGTCACTTCAAGAGTTGAAAGGGAATATAACATATGAAAGAAACAAAAAGTACAAAGTAAAAAATATTTAAAATTTTGAAAACAATTTATGGAAGGTATGGATTTGTTGATAGATAATTAGATAGGTTTTATATTAAATAAATTGTAAACAAATGTCAAATACTTTGATTCTATCTATTATAATATAAAATAAAGACCATATTTTCAGTGCATTTCACAAGTGTAGATGGTTCCGAAGTCTCTTTCTTGTTGAACAATTCCCTGTTTTTCCATAATCCAGAGTCTAGGTTTCCCTCCTCCAGTTTTAATAATGTACCTGTCTTTGCTTGGTTTTGTTTTGGCCTGTTTGAGTTTGACCATGAACATGCCAATGCCTTGGACCAACTTCAAGCTGGGATTCATGGAATGGAAGTGAATTAGTTAATACCTTCCACTTCCTCTTTTCACATTGTTTTCTTACCATCTTTTGAAAGTTAAAACATGAATAAAGGTAAATCATAGAATAATGTTCTCATACAAATTTTATCATCATTATTTTTACATATATCCATACAATTAAGAAAAAATAGACACTTACCTTGATCCATGAGTGATCCTAGAACAATTATTTTATTTCTTTTGTCCCAATCTATCTCTTAACAATTTCGTTCTAATCACAAACTTTCGTGATGATTATCAGTGAGACAACTATTATTTGCAGAGACAAAACCTTATAACCTTTATCTCCCAATCTCCATCAAATGTAGGTTTTTATTAGGTATATCATTATATATATATTTCTCACTTTAATCAATGGATCATTTATTCTATTATTATTATTAAATCATATTTAAACTCAAACTCTAAATAATATGAATCACTTTATAGAAATTAATTTACATAATTTCTTAATAATTTCTTAATTTTTTACCATGCAACAACTTTAAACCCGTGTACGACAAATTTTATAGTTTTAGTATGGTCCACACCTACCACCATAATCCATAGAAATGAATAAGCAAAAGTTTAAAACTTTTTTGCAACAAATAAACAGATAACAAAGCACACTTCACCAACCATTGTTTACTTTAAAAGTAAAATAAAATTACACCAGTTGAATGGATCTCACATAGATGTTTGGTCTCACGCGACAAGAAGAGCGTGGCATCGTCTTCTCCGCCAGTGTTTTTCATTTTTTTTTATGTAAATAACACAGTTCCACCAACCATGCTGCTGCACGATGTGATGGTTGTAGGTGGCGGTATCTAGTTTACTATAATGGGGCAAATTTATTATTATGAAAATTTATATATATAATAAAAGATAAATTTATATTTATATTGAGTGAAAATGATAAAAAAATATAATAAACTCTATTAAACAAATATTCAGTAATGAATTAATAAATAAATCTATACATACCAAATTTAATAACAAATATTTGTTGACATTTTTTTAGAACATTCACATTAAACATGTTTTGTAGTATTAATATTCGATTAATTCTAAAACATCACGTAAGTAAAACTCTACTTTATAAATTAAGTTTTAAGTTTTTAATATCTGAACACACAAATGTGTTTTAAATGTTTAATAAACTTTTAAATTCTTTATTATCCATTGTATGAATTTATAGGTACTAAAAAAATTAAAATTAGTGGATCAAACTAAGTTACATAGAAATTATTTACGATTTAAAATTCATAACTTACTGTTATTATGAACTTTAGAAATTCTATACTATCTACGAATTTCTGTAATAGATAATTACAATTTTTCTTTAGAAGTGCTCTAATAATATTCAACCATGAGGCGTTTGAATAAGAGTTTTAACAATTTATGATCGTCCCAAAATAAAGTATTAAAAATATTTTATATTAATTAATATTCTAATTTATAATTTATTTCATATTAATTAGTTTTTCGAGTGAAGTAACATGGTTACTATAGTAAAATCATTTGTAAAAAAGTGTATATTTAATGTTGTTATAATGTGATTAGGTTATATTTATTATTATGGGAGTATTTTAATTATTTTATTTCTATTTTAAAAAAAATATTTATACTTTATCTATGAAAATAAAGTACCCATGCGTATGGATAATAATATTTGGATTTAAAGTGTAATATGCTTCTCTTTTGAATTAAGGTCAAACCCTACCAAATACTAAAAAACTAAGCAGTTGTTGAAATTGGTAAAGACTTATATAATAACAAAAATTATTAGTGAAATTGGTATTTGTTATTATGCTAATAAGCAAAGACTTGAAATTGGTGAATACATTATTTTCTGACATTCCTAATACTAACTATATTATTATTATTAGGGTTATATTATTTTTATTGGTAATAATCAAAATTATATTACGTAAACCATATTTTATAATATATTTCTTCTTATCACGTATTATTTTTTTATATATTTTAAAAAGAAATAACTAGTATAGTTTTTAAAAGGAATATTTTTGTTTGTTTGTTTCTACTATATTTTTTAATTATAGTGCATGTTATTAGTAATAAAAAGTATATAAGAATATAAAAAATAGAAAAAAGTTGAAATTAAGAAAAGTAAAAGGATTAACAATGATTTTTTTTATAGTGTATGAGCTAAATAAATAAATAAGCGAACTTTATTGAAAAATATACCTTCAAACACGGTAAAACACTGAAAAGTAATTAATGATTTAATAAGTACCTTATTGGGAGTTAGCTTATGAATTAATAGTTACCTGAACTAATTTTAGAAACTAAGTATAATTAATTATTATATTAATTAAATTATTAATTTCTTTTTATTAATATTTAAAGTAATTTATATTATTAATAAATAATTTATAAATAATATTTAAAGTAATTAGATAGTAATTTAAAAATGATTCATTAATAATATAAACTAGTTTAAATATAAATAATTTTTTAATACTTAAAATAATATTTAATTTACTTAACATATTAATTTTTTATTTTTTATCTTTTAAAATTAATTTTTATTAATGATTTTTTACCGTGATATTTGCTCGTTTTCCGATTAATTAGTTTTTGTTATCGGTTAGTTAATTTTGTTGACGAGACAATGTTCTTTTTATAGTTTTAGGTTTTGTTTGCTCAAGTTTTATTATCATAGAACAGTTTTTTTAAAATCACTTATTAATTCAGTATATGTTTCTCACAGCTTTTAAAATTTTCAGAAGATAAAAAGAAGTCGGATAAAAGCGTAAATAATTGTCTTTTATTTTTTCTCTTCACTTTGTTAGAAACTAAATATAAAAAACATAAAAAAAATGTGTAATGAAAATATTTGATGGATTTCTAACAATTGTAATATAATTTTAACATAATTTTTTTTAAAAATATATTAATTTTTAAAAAATTTAAATTTATTGTATAAATTTTTATTATGATTATTTTTAAAAAATCCGCATTTTTTTTATTTTTATAATTTATATATAATTATTTTTAATATTAAAATTGAATAAATGATATCATTATTTACACACTTATATTGTTAGTATAAATTTATAGTTAATTGTTATCAAAAAATAAAAACATAGTATGAACCATAATAACAAATATGAAATTATAAGTAACTATTCAAGTGAAAAAATAATAATATATTTTATTCAAATTGTTTCATAAATAAATTAACAGTTTTGCTGATTCAAATTATTTAGTAAATAAAATGAAAAATCGTTCTGATTCAAAAAGAAAAGTAACAAATAGAAAATTAAATTCAAAACTGTCTACAAAATAAAAAAAAAACGGTTATTTAGAAGAATTATCTTTATATTTAACTGTTATTTAAAAAAAATTATATATAAAAAAAATAGTTACAAAATAATAAAAAAAAAAAAATATAAATAAAGTAAAATATTAATAAAATGTAGAATCGTTCTGATTCAGAAAGAAAAGTAACAAATAGAAAATTAAATTCAAAACTGTCTACAAAATAACCAAAAACGGTTACGGTTATTTAGGAGAATTTTCTTTATATTTAACTGTTATTTTAAAAAAATTATATATAAAAAAATAGTTACAAAATAATAAAAATAAGAAAAAAATATAAATAAAATGTAACTGATTTTGAAAATAAACGTTCCTCCATCTCTCTCTCAATTTATAACTGTTCCTCCACATCTCTTTCCATTCAAAACCACCATTCCACTTCTCTTTCAATTCAAAACTAGTCTTCCACTTTTCTTTCAATTCAAAACCGTTTCGTATACAAAATATTATAAAAAAAATAAAAAATGACACAATGATCATAATACAATAATAAAATTAAATATTAATATAAGGATAAAATGAAAAAAAAATGAAGAATAGTTAAGAGGGGAATCCCTTTATATATAAATATAAATAAAAATAAAAAATAAATATTTGTAACCCGTATTCTACATTTTAAACAAATTATAAATATGTCTTTGTCTTTGTGGTATACCTATCCGTGTAGGTTTTACACCAAACCAATGGATATGCACATTCAATTATTATGGATATTAATATTAATTAGAGTATTAAATTAGATGACAGTAACAATTATAACAATTAAGTAAGAGGCAAATTGATAATAACAATAAGTAGAAGGAAGAGAGAAAAAGGAAACATTGACAAACATAACATAAACCCTATCGCGTTATAAAACCCTTCCGTCTCAAACATTCACATAAACCAAACTTTTCTCACTCTCTCATTTTTCATTTCATCGCAATTTCTTCATAATTTGATGGCCACCGCCACACCCCGAACCCTTCGCTTCCCATCACCGTCGCTTTCTCTCTCTTCGAGGCTTCCTCTGTCCTCCTCCTTCTCCGTCTCGCTCCGCCCGCGCCGTGGGGCTGCTCGTCCGATAGTGGTGCTTGTCTCGGCGGGACTCGGCGGGAAGCCCACGGTGCTCGTCGCGGAGAAGCTCGGTGACGCGGGGCTGAAGCTGCTCAAGGACTTTGCCAATGTCGATTGCTCGTACAATCTCAGCACAGAGGAGCTCTGCTCCAAGATTTCGCTCTGCGACGCGCTAATCGTGCGCAGCGGCACCAAGGTCTCGCGCGAGGTTTTCGAGTCATCCGGCGGCAGGCTCAAGGTAGTCGGCAGAGCTGGCGTCGGAATCGACAATGTGGATCTGGCCGCCGCCACCGAGCATGGCTGCCTCGTTGTCAATGCGCCCACCGCCAACACCGTCGCCGCCGCCGAGCACGGGATTGCTCTTCTTGCCGCCATGGCCAGGAACGTCGCTCAGGCCGATGCGTCCGTCAAAGGCGGTGAGTTTTCTTTGCATGGCGCTTCGTCGAGTTGGAGATTGTTTAGATTTTAATTCTGCTATTCAACTATGCTTTATATGAAATGTTTTATAGAGTTTAAGTATTACTTCATATTTTTCATTGTATTTTTAATTGTTTCACATGTTTTACTTGAAGAGAATATATGGAACCAACCTTTTATATTGAGTATTTTTCATCTTAAAAAGGGGGAAATTTCTTTACCTGACGAATACATTTGTCTGTGACCGATTATTTTTTTCTGTGATGAAGTAATGGTTTGTTCATTGAATACCGTATTTCTTGTAATGCTTATTATTATTCGTGTTGTGGATTTTGTTATTGGCTGCTTTTGTAACATGTTATCCTGTGCAATCTAGGGAAATGGCAGAGGAATAAGTATGTTGGAGTTTCCTTGGTTGGGAAGACACTTGCGGTGCTGGGATTTGGGAAGGTTGGTTCTGAAGTTGCTCGCCGAGCCAAGGGGCTTGGTATGACTGTCATTGCCCATGACCCATATGCTCCTGCGGACCGTGCTAGGGCCATTGGTGTGGAGCTAGTGAGCTTTGATGAGGCCATTTCCTCTGCGGATTTCATCTCTCTACATATGCCTCTCACAGCTGCTACATCAAAGATTCTCAACGATGAGACTTTTGCAAAGATGAAGTCAGGAGTTCGGATAGTCAATGTTGCTCGTGGAGGGGTCATTGATGAGGATGCTCTTGTTAGGGCACTAGATTCTGGGATTGTGGCTCAGGTTTCTGCAATTTCCGTTTTGAATCCCTAATAGACCACTTTAATGAAATAGAAAAGTATATAATTGGAACCCTGCTTACTAAAGAGATAATGATTGTGCCATATCTTTGTTTCAGGCGGCTCTTGATGTTTTCACTGAGGAGCCACCACCGAAAGACAGCAAATTGATTCTGCATGAGCACGTTACCGCAACACCTCATCTTGGTGCCAGTACTGCGGAAGCTCAGGTATGTTACATCTGGATATGATGACAAACATTTCCTTTAATTCCATTGTCGCTATTTATAAAGCTCTTGAAAATGATTACCAGGAAGGTGTGGCTATTGAAATAGCAGAAGCTGTGGTTGGGGCCCTGAGAGGGGAGCTCGCTGCTACTGCAGTCAATGCACCAATGGTTCCCTCTGAGGTAGGTATCAGGAAAAATGTTAATACTCTTCCTATTCTTTATACATTATTTGATGATATTTCCATTGCTACTCTCCCTTGCCATGAGAAAGTCGTTGTAAATTCATTTATTGAAGTGTGTACAACTAGTTTCAGATATTGATTTCGACAATGGTACCTATTTCCTTTAATTATTGCTAACTTTAGCTGTTATTTGCTCCTATGGTTTAAACTAAATGCTTAAAGTAATGTCAAAGTTTGATTTGATTAATCTGATTAGAGTGATTGGGAAATGGGAATACAGGGAAAGTACACCATGAGGGATATAATGTCAGTCATGAAATAAACTTGCTTTATGCAAGGAATGGCCTAGTCTGACATCTGTTTCTTTCTTTCTTTTTTGTGTGCAGGTATTATCAGAATTGAAACCATTCGTTGATCTTGCTGAGAAACTGGGTAGGTTGGCTGTCCAGCTTGTAGCAGGAGGAAGTGGTGTGAAAGCAGTGAAGATTACTTATGCCACCGCGAGGGCTCCTGATGATCTGGACACTCGTCTTCTTCGTGCCATGATAACCAAGGGTCTGATTGAGCCCATATCTAGTATTTTTGTAAACTTGGTTAATGCTGATTTCAGTGCTAAGCAAAGAGGTATCAGGATAACCGAGGAGAAAATTCTTCTTGATGGCTCACCCGAGAATCCACTGGAATTCATTCAGGTTCAGATTGCTAATGTGGAATCCCGATTTGCAAGTGCCATATCAGATTCGGGGGAGATTACGGTTGAGGGTCGGGTGAAAGATGGTCTTCCCCATCTGACAAAGCTTGGGTCTTTTGATGTCGACGTGAGTTTGGAAGGTAGCATTATACTGTGTAGGCAGGTGGATCAACCAGGCATGATCGGAAAGGTTGGGAGCGTTTTGGGTGACGAGAATGTGAATGTCAGCTTCATGAGTGTAGGAAGGATTGCTCCACGAAAGCATGCTGTTATGGCAATTGGAGTGGACGAACAACCTACCAAGGAATCTTTGAAGAGGATTGGAGATATCCCCGCTGTTGAAGAGCTCGTTTTCCTCAAGTTGTAAGATTATCTGCTTCCTCTATTATTTTTTCCTTTTTGTTTAGTAATTTGGATTGGGCGTGGATACTGAATGTGCCCGGTTTTGATGTATAATCATCAAACTAGTAGTAGCCTTAATTTGAAGGGGAGAGAAGGAATAATTTTGCCGTGCATTTCATCGTCTGGTTTAGTGAGTTATTACTTCTTCATTTACGCCCTTTTATTTGCAAAGAACCCACCTGCTAAAAATATTTTAAAATTCGTGCGATGAAAGCCTAGTTGTGAAAAATGTCAGTGCAGGAGTGAAAGCCTGTTCTTGCCTTGTGCATACATAAACGTGACTTTTCAACGATTAAACTTAACTTGATAGATCGCACCAAATTCAGATAGAAGTCTTTCTGGATGTTTGGATTTGCGTTGGAATATTTGTAATTGCTCCCATGATTCGATACACCGCTTAGACTTCCAGGGAATACTGCAGTTCTTATGCCTTCTGCATATTTCATTGATTGAACGTCAAAAAAACTCCAATAGCTGTGTTTTTAATGCGTAAACAAATACACTATATTCAAATATCTGTTTAACACGATTTTATGAATGTTGAAACGCAAGTCTTAACTAAACTAATTTGAATTACGTCAGTTTAAACACTCCACTTATCTTTTTAATGCATAACCAAACAATGTTTATGTTAAAATATTAGCTAATGTAATTTTTGCGCCAATGTTTGGTTGCTTGATTTTATCACGTGTTGTTTGGAACACCACTTATTTTTTCCTTTAGGCTTTGTTTGGATTAGAGGGTGTGGGAGAGTGGAAAGTTGAAGGTGTGGGGGAGTGGAAGTGTGAAGATTTGTGAAGAAAGTTGAGGATGTTTGGATTGAGGTATGTTAGAGTGGATGTGTGAAGAAAGTTTATTGAAATATGTGAGTGATGTGATGGTTGTAAGAATATTTTGAATTATTTTTAATTGTGTAAATTGTAAGATTACAAATTTACCCTTCTATATAAAAAGAAGAAGAAATAAATGATAATTAATTTTTTACACATTATATTTAATTAAAAGAAATTCAAGTTTTAATTATAAATAAATAAATAATTTAAAATTCAAAGAAATTAATTAATAATTTTTTATATTTAAATATATTTTTATTATTTTCCATTTTATTAATTTTAAATTAATTTTTTTAATTAAGTTAATTTATTTAGATAATTTTAATATTATTTATGTTTCTTGTATATAAAATAAGAATAAATAATTATTAATTTTGTGCATATTTTAGTTAATTAAAATAATTTAAAGTTTTATTTATAAATAAAATAAAATAAATGTAAAATTTAAAGAAATAATTAAATATAATTTTAAATATAAGTATAATTTTATCATTTTCTATTTTATTAATTTAAATTAATTTTGTTATTTAAGTTAATTTATTTAGATAGTTTTAATATTATTTATAATTCTTTAAATTATGTTATATATATATATATACAAAATTATTATTAATAATAATTTTCATTATTATTATTAACAAAATTAATATATTTTAAAAAATAGTTGTCAAAATATATAATATAAAATTAATTTTTAAATTATAAGGATGATATAAGAATATAAAGGGGTGCAGAAAGAAACAAAGTAATGTTTTTTTAAAAGTTGAAACCCGTAGTGGAAAAAAATGAAGCCCAAGTTAATATGAAAACCTAAATCTGAAGCACAGTGCAAGAGAAGAGACACTGAGAAGAGAAGCCGCAGAGGAAGAAGAAGTATGGGGTGCGATGGTAATGGCAGTTTACACTGTGGAAGATGAAAAAAATAAGGGCACAATAGTATTTCACTAATCTGACGTGGCTTTCCTCTCTAACCACTCTACTTTCTCTTCATATTTGGAAGGATCCGAAAATCACCCATGTTTCCACTCAATCTCACCCTCACCTTCACTCTCTCACGGAACCAAACGGGGGTGGCACTCTTAAATCCGTCTGCGCTACAGTGCCACCCCTGATCCAAACAGGCTTCTTACTCTTTTTTTCTTCTTCTCTTCTACAAGGTTTTTTCCATCTTCTCGTGGTAACTTGTTCCGCACCTTCTTTCACTTTTTGTTATTTTCCTTCTCTTTTTGCTGATTCCTCTATCTCTACATACGTTTCCTTAAGTTTTCTACTTTTTTTCTGTCATCTTAAGTTTGTACTCATGTTCCAACACATGCTTCTAACATCAGTCTTGCACAAGGCATTATCGTTTAGCATTTAAATATGATTTCAGCGTAAACCTGTCCGTTAGAGAGAAAGTTGGCAATAATATAACAAATAAAAAGTAGTTGATTGTGAAATTTTTTCACCGAATTCTTTACCGGTTTTCTAAAGATTAATCTCTCTCAATCATTCAACCGAGTTAAAGCCAATTGAAAATGTGTCAATCTAATTCAACTGAAACTCACAAGCAAAATCAGAGTTGACTGGTTTAATCAATACTCACTTTGTTTCATGCATATAGAAAAAAATTAAGAAAAATATTGTGGTTTTATATTTGTTAACGATTTCCAACTTTTCAGAATTCTTGTATTTTGTAGAAAATTTGCTTCCGATTTTGTTTCTGAGATATTGCAGATTTTATTTTCTCTCTTTTTTCCTCATAATTTGTTTTCTGTTTTGATTCAATAAGCAACTTGAACTTTTACAAATTTAACTCATTTACAAAGGTAGACGTTTCCTTCACTCTAAAAACACAAAATTAAATAAAAATAATAGTTAAAATCAAAATAAATCCAATTATATGAATATTAATTAAAATAATAAATTTATTTATTATTATAGTTTAATAATTTATGATTAAAATTATTAAGTGTAAATAAATATATGCTAATGATTAGCCAATATTATTAGTGCATGATTGGACATTCTCTTTCAATCCAGTGTGGGATTTAAAACATTAATTTATGTAGCATATTTATCTCGTTTATGGTTGAATCATGGGTTTGGGTACATGTCACATGCTAAACACCAAAACTCATGTGTAATCGTGTCCAATCTTTTATAAGCCAATATATGTGCACCATGTTTTCTCCAAATTTGCTCGAGTTGATGCTGCACGAGAAATTTTTTTCCGTTTCTTAGAAGGGAAGAAATACTGAAATAGGAAGAGTGCATAGACTCGTATAGTAATGGTTTATCTGTTTTTTTATGCAGTTGGGAGGGTATGATATAACTTAAGAGATACTAAGTTTCCTAATCTCTTAAAAACTTTATATCTTTACGTTGACGTACATGGCTTGAAATTTTCCTCAGATGTAAAAAAGTAAACAAAACGTAAGAACTCAATTAAAGAAGGAATTCGACAAAACTGATCTGTATAATTTTTTTAATGATCTGAACTGCATTTTATTATTATTTGATTAAGTTGAAGCTAATTAAACTACTCTAACTTTATCCACTTTCGTCAAAACAATGTTTTTCAATGTTACGAGTTCTTCTCACTTCGATACTAAATTTATTCACTTTCATCAAAATCATATTTTTCAATATTCTGACATTCGATGAAATAATATTATTTAATATTTTTCTAATTTTAATGATTTGAATATCAAATAATCTTTTACATATGAATTTTCAGTTTTTATCAATATTTCGACGATCAACAATCAGTTTTGGAAATGTATATTTGACTTCTTAGAAAAACTATTCTTTACTCTGTACGTTTTGAGAGAATCACACTCTTTTTCACACAAGTTATAATTTAATTTATTTTAATTTAAAATTTGTTCTTATGAGGATGAATTGTTCTTCTTTCGAGGTGTCCGGATGAGTACTGTAAGCTCTCTGAGTTGTTCTATTGAGTGGTGAGGCATCTGTAAGATTATTCGACGTTCAAATCAATAAGAATACAAGTGATTTTGTAAATGTGAAGGATCTTCTTCCTAAAAGAATGTATTTATTTATAGACAATTAGGCCTAGATAAAGGTTCAATGAAATGTCTATTTTATAACGGTTTAGTTCACATTCTTTCTTATGCATATCTTATTTATGGGAAATCATTTTCAACTTGGTAAGTTGTGCAAATTTAGGAGTTTAACTTATATTTTTAACAGCTATAAAAATAAAAATGAAAATAAAACAATAAAAAAATAACAATGATGTGTATAAATGAGGGGGTCCACTGCTTATATACAATTAGATTCGGAATATGAAAATTAACGAGGTCCACTGCTTTAATACCCTTAACTATATCAAAATCCTATCTTTGACAAAAAAAAAAAATATTAAAACTGTGACCAAGTTCATTGCATGCCATTTTTCTTTTCTATAACAAAAGTCTTTTTCAATGACTTTTACCTTTCTCTTTATTTCACTCTCCCAATTCCAAAGAAGAAGAAAAAATGCATTTGGATAATTACTAAAAGTTAATTAATTTATAATTTATTGCAAAATTATATTCTTTTAATGACAGTATTCTAAGATTCTTAAAGTAAAAAAGACTACTAAGTTGTTTTTTTTATTAAAAAAATATGATAGTTAAATTTCTCAAAAAAAATAAAAATGAGTGGATATCGTCTTAGGAGAATAAAATGAAATTGATATGAAAAAAATATCGGTTTCTAGCGTGTTTTCCTCCAAACAAAGAATAGTAAGACGCTCTTCAAATATTCCACCATTTGGGAGTTGAGAGAGTACCATTGCTCCACTCCCTTCTTGCAACCATCGCCGACCACCATGACTTTCTCGGAGTTCCGACCGCTCGACGAGAAGTTTCTCATCGAATACATAAAGTCCGTTCCTGCTCTCTCCTCCAAACTCGCCAACAATTTTGATGACTTATCAGTTAAAGAAGTTGGAGATGGCAACCTTAACTTCGTCTTCATTGTTTCCAACTCTGCAGGTTCTTTTGTCATCAAACAGGTAACAGACACTTTCACGATCAAAAACCCAAAAGGTGTTATGTTCCAAAAAATCATGGGCAATAGCCAATATCGTTTCTTTTCGTCTCGCTGTTTCAAAGTTCAAACTTTTGTCTTTGGGGTTTTGGAATTGTTGTAGGCTCTGCCGTACGTTCGTTTAATTGGGGAATCGTGGCCTATGACGAAGGAGAGGGCTTATTTTGAGTCGCTGACACTGAAAGAAGAGGGTCGTTTGTGCCCTGAGCATGTCCCTGAAGTGTATCACTTTGATCGTACCATGTCTTTGATCGCCATGCGTTACTTAGAGCCCCCGCATATAATCCTTAGAAAAGGGTTGATTGCAGGAACTGAATACCCTCTTTTAGCTAAGCATATGGCTGATTTCATGGCAAAGACACTCTTCTTCACGTCTCTGCTTTTCCGTTCCACCACTAAGCACAAACGAGACGGTATAACCTTACCCTTGTCGATTTATTGAGAAGCTAGACAAGGGAACTTCTAAAAATGTTAGGGTTTACAAATTTATCTAACTGCCTCTCTTAATTCATTTTATGTAATCTATTGCATGGTCTCCATAACTGTTTCCATTTTAAGGTTTAGTCCCTGTCTGAGAAAAATATTATTTTTATTTATACAGTTTTTGTGAAAGCTTATATGTGTCAGAAAATTTGTAGGTTTTACACCACCAAAATGACCAAAGCTAACTTTTATACTCGAATAGGGAGATCTAACCTATGCTGTTTTCTAATTTAGGAACTAAAACTTTAAACAAAGACAATAGGGACCAAGTAAATAGCTCAACCTTCATTTCATTTTCTTGTACTATCAGTGTATCATTGTGAAATTTATCTAAATTTGCTCCGAATGATATCCTTTTTTTGTGACTATAAGGAAGGTCTTACACATGATTATCTACGGATGTTGCCTTTAATTGAATTCATATTTGCTTCGTGCAGTTGCCGAATATTGTGGGAATGTGGAGCTATGCAGGCTTACTGAGCAGGTCGTTTTCTCTGACCCTTACAAAATTTCTGAACATAATCGTTGGACTGCGCCCTATCTTGATCGTGATGCCGAGGCGGTTCGGGAAGACAACCTGCTTAAGCTTGAAGTTGCTGAGCTGAAATCTATGTATTGTGACACGCTTTTCGTACCTATTTCGTACCTATTATATACAGTAGTTTGTTGTTATATTTTTGTTATAAGAATAAGAATTTATGTTCCTAAAGGTTCATTGAGAGGGCCCAGGCACTATTACATGCTGATTTACACACTTCTTCTGTGATGGTTACTCGTGAATCAACTCAAGTTATTGATCCAGAATTTTCATTTTATGGACCAATGGGTTATGATGTTGGAGCATTCTTGGGAAACTTGATTTTGGCCTTCTTTTCTCAAGACGGGCACGCTGATCAAACAAATGATCGAAAAGTAGGTCATGTCTTCTGTGATCCTTACTTGTCCCCTTCTTTGTATGCTATAGTTGTTATTTAGTCACGTATTTCTTGTTATTGTCTATAATCGAAGTAAAACTTAGACTCTTTCTTTTTTAGTGTCGTGTTTTTTATTTCACTCTGGTAGTTTTGTTTCATGGCAGAGGCTGGCTTTCTTTAGAGTCCTACATATCAAGGTGTTTGTACCAGATATTTCTGATTTTTGCTGTCTGCGCTTATTTGTAGTTCTGAATTTTCTGTATTGTTCTTTTGTTTTGTCTGTGAGTTGCCAATGCTGGCGCCTTGTTATCCTAAGAGTAGGATTCCTGTGTACTTTTAATGAGTAATCAATCAGAAATATACCATTTACTTGTTTTAGTCCAACACTAGTAACAAGTGAAGACTTGGTTTTGGGATAGAATTGTTTCATTTTTGTGTTCAGCACATGATCATACACTGAGTACTTTTTAGGGGTTCCTTTCTATGTTTCTTTTCTTTCTCCTATTTTTTGGACTTTGTTAAAATTTCTTATCCTGCAACCTTGTACTTCTATTGGTGTGTTTGGATTTCCATTCAAAAGCAGGAAATGGACATGCAATCCATGACACCCTGCATCGTGATGCAGGGGGCATAAGATAATGAGCATTGGCATGTAAACTGTAATCCTATATGATTGTAGCGGAAAATGATTGTTATGCCTTATGTAAAATTCTTTGTTGTGCAGGCCTATAAGGAGTGGATTCTTAAGACAATCGAAGACACTTGGAACCTTTTCCAGCACAAATTTACTTCACTTTGGGACGAGCACAGGAATGGTACTGGTGAAGCGTATCTTCCAGCAATCTATAACAATCCTGAGGTTCAACTCCTTGTACAGAAGAAATACATGACAAATTTGTTTCACGATAGTCTTGGATTTGGTGCTGCTAAAATGATAAGGTGAGACTTTTTCTCTAATTTTTTTCCTCTTTCCACAAAAGATAATGTGAGATTGCAGATAATATTTTTACTAGAGAATGATATATGGATATGGATTTCTTAGCTATTGTATATAGTCATTATTGGTCATATAATTAATAGTTTTGGCATTTGAAATGGTCATTGATATAGTATTATTTAAAGTAAACTTTAAGTCTAATTCAATTTTATAAAAATGGTTTTTAAGGTGAACTTTGCATCACGTACTATGAAATGTTCTTATCTCTAGTCGATATAGGATCTCCGACACATCCTCCTCATGCTGAGATTGTCAACTCGTGCATGAGATTATATATTTATGAATAGTCTGATAGCGGGTAGTCTAATAAACCTAACAAACTCTCGGTACGATAGACCCTAAATGAGTATGATACCATATTAAGAAGTGAACTTTAGTCTAACTAAACCTTATAAGATGAGTTTACACTCTTTTATATACTATGAAATGTTTTTATCTTTAGTCGATGTGAAATCTCCAACAAGTATAGTATAGTATTGTGGTTCCTTTGTTGTTGTATTACTGATAAGGTCCTTTGGTTAAGAGTTGACTTGAGTCGAAGCTGCATCCATCATTTAGGTAAAAAGTGAGCTTCTGGCTATCAATTGCATTGCATGATATTGATTTGATTGACAGGAGAATTGTTGGTGTGGCGCATGTTGAGGATTTCGAATCCATTGCTGATGCTGCTAAAAGGGCAACTTGTGAACGACGAGCTCTTAATTTAGCTAAGATGCTTCTCAAAGAAAGAAGAAAATTTGATGGCATTGCTGAAATTATTTCAGCAATTCGGCAATACTAGTACACAACCCAATACCAGCTTTTGCTACATCAGTAATACTTCCTAAACGGATCGTGTTTTCCAACTTTTTTGTTGTTGTGTACCACTATATATGTGTTTCCATAAACATTATGTATGAAAAATTATATAGATATTTTAGGAGAGGTTTTGTCTGAGATTTTTTTTATTTTATTTTCTATTTCAGGTTTATTTAGAATAAGAGAAAACAGTAAATTAAAACAAAATAATAAAAAATCATTTTCACTGCTTATATAAATCATTTTTGAAAATATAAAACAAAGGAATGAATGAGATGTTCATACCCTTAAATTTTGGTTAAATATGTTTTTTTATTATAATATGAAAATGAATTTTGTCTTTAATCCAAACATTAGACTATTTGAGTGTTTTTAATATGAAGATGATTGAAATAAATCATGTGTAATTGATTCAATTTGAATGATTGAAATAAATTTTTTGTATGTGGAATAGAACTAATTTGAAGTTTTATTTTATCAGTTTATTGGGAATAGTTATAGTGTGTATCAGTCTACAATCAAAATAATATCTAAAAAAAATAACAATTTTAAAGAAACTAACCATCATTTCACATACTAAATGACTCATTAAAAATCATTTGTTCTAATTATACATTTTTATAAGATTGAAATTTATATTGTATATGATATAAATAATAAAAAATTTGATGTTTACATTTGTTACAATTATATCCTTTTGCAATTTCCCTCATAATTTTCAAAGATAACAGTACGATGCTAACACTGAAATTAAAACTTGTGTGTATAAGTTTAAATATTTTTTACAACATTTAAATTAAATATAAACATTACTTTATCAAAATGAAAGTATATTTTAACCTTTTCTAGGATCTAATGAAAGTATATGAACGAAAAGGTTTAGGTCTTCAAATACATTTTTATTAGAGAAATGTTTTGTCTAAGGGGAATTTGTCAAAAGTTTAAATGAATAATGATATCTTGTATTTTAATGTGATTAAGTTTTTTTAGTATTAATATTCGTAGTGGTAAAGTTTTTCGTCCTCTTTTGGTTAGATGAGAATTTCCTTCATCAGACTCGGTTAAAATTAACACGGATGGGGCTGTTAGGGGTATTCTAGTCTTGTTACGTGTGAAAGTATTTTCCGTATGAAGGAGTTTATTGAGTTTTATGGAGTTATACATGCTATGAGGAAGCTCAAAAGATGAGGCTTAATAATGTCAGACTTAAATGTGATTCTGTATAGGTTTGTGTTTGTTTACTGTTAGGACTAATGTTGGATGTGTATGCTGATAAGTTGACTAATTTAGAATTTATTCATAAAGAATCATTTTATTGGTATAATAGATTTTAATCTATTAAGTTCTTAGAATTCATTATGTATAAGCATACTATACCTATGTATAATTTTTGTTAACATATGAGTTTTGGTCTAGTATCGTCCTCCCATATTTTTAGTATATATTTTTTTAATAATATTTTTTTCAATGATAGATGATTATTTTACTTTTTACTTGAAGTGTTATCCTAACTGAGATGTTTTATATATTGATGCATAATATAAAAGCTTTTATATAAGCAAGGAAAAATTCTATGCCAAAGTTCCAACTATGACACAATTAAATTTAAACTAAAATAAAATCTAAACTAAATTTAAAAATAAAGAATGTAAATATTTTATTATATCAAATTTTTATTTAACTGTACTAATTCAATAACATTATTTTATCTTATGAGTGAAAATAAAAAATAAAATAACTATTTTATTTTAAAAAAATAAAATTAGGATTGCACAATAAACAAGTAAAATTCAAAATAAACTGAAATCTATAAAAAAAATTTAATGGAAAAGTTCATAAAGCTCACAAATTGAAATTTTATTGAAAGAATAGACTAGATTACAATTAGAAGAAAATTTCATTGTACTTTTAGAAATTAGATATTTCATATGATTTTCTTAACTTTATACATCCTATCACAACATCTTAAACACTTAAAATGAAAGTCATGTCTTTGACAAAAAAAAAAATATTAAAACTCTGTCCAGGTTCATTGCATGCCATTTTCCTTTTCTATAACAAAAGTCTTTCAATCACTCCTTACCTTTTTCTTTATTTCACTCGTCCAATTCCAAAGAAGAAAAAAAATGTATTCGAATAATTACTAAAAGTTAAATAATTTATAATTTATTGTAAATTATATTCTTTTAATGACATTCAATCAATGTTTTGAATAAGTATTTGAAGAGTAAAAATGATTACAACACATTTTTTGATTAAAATATATGATAGTTAAATTTCTCAAAAAAAGATGACAGTGGATATAGTCTCAGGAGAATCAAATGAAATTGGTGTGAAAAAAATCTCAGTTTCAGTTTCTAGCGTGCTTCCTCCAAACAAAGAATAGTAAGACGCACTTCAAAGATTCCATCCATTTGGGAGTTGAGAGAGTACCATTGCTCCACTCCCTCCTTCCCACCATCGCCGGCCACCATGGCTTTCTCCGAGTTCCGACCGCTCAACGAGAAGTCCCTCATCGAATACATAAAGTCCGTTCCTGCTCTCTCCTCCAAACTCGCCAACAATTTTGATGACTTATCAGTTAAAGAAGTTGGAGATGGTAACCTTAACTTCGTCTACATTGTTTCCAACTCTGCAGGTTCTTTTGTCATCAAACAGGTAACAGGCACTTTCACGATCCAAAACCCAAAGGGTCTTATGCTCCAAAAAATCATGGGCAATAGCCAATTTCGTTTCTTTTCGTCTCGCTGCTTCAAAGCTCAAACTTTTGTCTCTGGGGTTTTGGAATTGTTGTAGGCTCTGCCGTACGTTCGTTGCATTGGGGAGT
Source organism: Phaseolus vulgaris (assembly GCF_051622355.1). Classification (NCBI taxonomy): domain Eukaryota; kingdom Viridiplantae; phylum Streptophyta; class Magnoliopsida; order Fabales; family Fabaceae; genus Phaseolus; species Phaseolus vulgaris. The sequence continues at coordinate 3,704,743 of NC_143504.1, forward strand.
CGTGGCCTATGACGAAGGAGAGGGCTTATTTTGAGTCGCTGACACTGAAAGAAGAGGGTCGTTTGTGCCCTGAGCATGTCCCTGAAGTGTATCACTTTGATCGTACCATGTCTTTGATCGCCATGCGTTACTTAGAACCCCCGCATATAATCCTTAGAAAAGGGTTGATTGCAGGAACTGAATACCCTCTTTTAGCTGAGCATATGGCTGATTTCATGGCAAAGACCCTCTTCTTCACGTCTCTGCTTTTCCGTTCCACCACTGACCACAAACGAGACGGTATAACCTTACCCTTGTGGATTTATTGAGAAGCTAGACAAGGGAACTTCTAAAAATGTTAGGGTTTACAAATTTATCTAACTGCCTCTCTTAATTCATTTGATGTAATCAATTGCATGGTCTCGATAACTGTTTCCATTTTAAGGTTTAGTCCGTGTATGAGAAAAATACTATTTTTATTTATACAGTTTTTGTGAAAACTTATAAGTTATGTGTCAGAAAATTTGTATGGTTTTACACCACCAAAATGACCAGAAGCTAACTTTTATACTCGAAATGGATCTAACCTATACTGTTTTCTAATTTGGGAACTAAAACTTTAAACAAAGACAATAGCGACCATGTAAATAGCTCAACCTTCATTTCATTTTCTTGTACTATCAGTGTATCATTGTGAAATTTATCTAAATTTGCTCCAAATGATATCCTCTTTTTGTGACTATAAGGAAGGTCTTACACATGATTATCTACGGATGTTACCTTTAATTGAATTCATATTTGCTTCGTGCAGTTGCCGAATTTTGTGGGAATGTGGAGCTATGCAGGCTTACTGAGCAGGTCGTTTTCTCTGACCCTTACAAAATTTCTGAATATAATCGTTGGACTGCGCCCTATCTTGATCGTGATGCAGAGGCTGTTCGGGAAGACAACCTGCTGAAGCTTGAAGTTGCTGAGCTGAAATCTGTGTATTGTGACACACTTTTCGTACCCATTATAGACAATAGTTTTGTTGTTATATTTTTGTTATAAGAATAAGAATTTATGTTCCTATAGGTTCATTGAGAGGGCCCAGGCACTATTACATGGTGATCTACACACTGGTTCTGTGATGGTTACTCGTGAATCAACTCAAGTTATTGATCCAGAATTTTCATTTTATGGACCAATGGGTTTTGATGTTGGAGCATTCTTGGGAAACTTGATTTTGGCTTTCTTTGCTCAAGACGGGCACGCTGATCAAACAAATGATCGAAAAGTAGGTCATGTCTTCTGTGATCCTTACTTGTGCTCTTCTTTGTATGCTATAGTTGTTATTTAGTCACATATTTCTTGTTATTGTCCATAATCTACGTAAAACTTAGACTCTTTCTTTTCTAGTGCTGTATTTTTTATTTCACTCTGTAGTTTTGTTTCATGGCAGAGGCTGGTTTTCTTTAGAGTCCTACGTATTTTTAGATATATCAAGCGTTTGTACCAGATATTTCTGATTTTGCTGTCTCTGCTTATTTGTAGTTCTGAATTTCCTGTACTGTTCTTTTGTTTTGTCTGTGAGTTGCCAATGACTGGCGCCTTGTTATCCTAAGAGTAGGATTCCTGTGTAGTTTTAGTAAGTAATCAATCAGAAATATACCAGGTACTTGTTTTAGTCCAACACTAGTAACAAGTGAAGACTTGGTTTTGGGATAGAATTGTTTCATTTTTGTGTTCAGCACATGATCTTAAACTGAGTACTTTTTAGGGGTTCCTTTCTATGTTTCTTTTCTTTCTCCTGTTGTTTGGACTTTGTTGAAATTTCTTATCCTCCAACCTTGTACTTCTATTGGTGTGTTTGGATTTCCATTCAAAAGCAGGAAATGGACATTCAATCCATGACACCATGCCCATGCCTTGACTTGAATATGCTTTGAAATTTGTGCTAATTATAATTCAAACACTCATTGTTAGCTGAAGTAGCATTGTTTTGTTTATCAACTGTTGTATCTTCATCTCATTTGGCTGGCCTTTTATATTCCATCGAGTTACTGCATCACGATGCAGGGTGCATAAAATAATGAGCTTTGGCATTTAAACTGTAATTCTAAATAGTTGCCGAAGACCATTGATTGTTATTCCTTACGTAAAATTCTATGTTGTGCAGGCCTATAAGGAGTGGATTCTTAAGACAATCGAAGACACTTGGAACCTTTTCCAGCACAAATTCACTTCACTTTGGGATGAGCACAGGAATGGCGCTGGTGAAGCGTATCTTCCAGCAATCTATAACAATCCCGAGGTTCAACTCCTTGTACAGAAGAAATACATGACAAATTTGTTTCACGATAGTCTTGGATTTGGTGCTGCTAAAATGATAAGGTGAGACTTTTTCTCTAATTTTTTTGCTCTTTCCATAAAAGATAATGTGAGACTGCAGATAATATTTTTACTAGAGAATGATATATGTATCTGGATTTCTTGTTTATGTTAGCTATTGTGTACAGCCATTATTGGTCACATAATTAATAACTTCAGCATTTGAAATGGTTATTGATATAGTATTATTAAGATGTGAACTTTAAACCTAATTTACCCTTATAAAAGGTTTACACCCACTTAGTCTTTATCTCTAGTACAACACATCCTTCTCACTTTAGGATAGACTCTAAATGACTCTCTGATATCATGTTGTGAAGTAAACTTTAAATCTAATTCATCCTTATAAAATCGGTTTATAAGGTGAGGTTTGCACTCACTTATATTCTATAAAATGTTCTTATCTCTAATTGACGTGGAATTTCCAAAAAATATAGCATTGTGGTTACAGTTTTATGGTTTTAGTGACCCCACCAAATGAATAAGGTTGTTGTATTACTGATAAGGTCCTTTGGTTAAGAGTTCATTTGAGTCGAAGCTGCATCCATCACTTAGGTAAAAAGTGAGCTTATGGCTAACAAGGGCATTGCATGATATTGATTTGATTGACAGGAGAATTGTTGGTGTGGCGCATGTTGAGGATTTCGAATCCATTGCTGATGCTGCTAAAAGGGCAACTTGTGAACGGCGAGCTCTTGATTTAGCTAAGATGCTTCTCAAAGAAAGAAGAAAATTTGAAGGCATTGCTGAAATTATTTCAGCAATTCGGGAATACTAATACACAACCCAATACCAGCTTTTGCTACCTCAATAATACTTCCTTAATGGATCGTGTTTTCCAACGTTTTTTTTTTGGTTGTGTACCACTATATACGTGTTTCCAAAAACATTATGTACGAAAAATTATATAAATTTTTAAGGAGAGGTTTTGTCTGATATTTTTTATTTCAGGTTTATATAGAATAAGAGAAAACAGTAAATTACAAAATAATAAAAAATCATTTTCACTGCTTATATAAATCATTTTTGAAAATATAAAATAAAGGAAAGAATGAGATGTCCATACCCTTAACTTAATTTTCGATTTTGCTCCAGTTGTACATTTTTATAAGATTGAAATTGATACTGTATACGATTTAAATAAAAAAAATTGATGTTTATATCCTTTTGTCATTTTCCTCTTAATTTTCAAGGACAACAGTATGATACTAACTCTGAAATTAAAACTCGTGTATATAAGTTTAAATGGTTTTTACAACATTTAAATTAAATATAAACATTACTTTGTTAACCTTTTTCAGGATTTGCGTGTCTTGATATGAACGAAAAGGTTTAGGTCTTCGAAGACATTGTTATTAGAGAAATGTTTGTAATATATTTAAGTAAGGAAGAATCATTGTTTCTTCACATTTGGTGTTTGCATCAATTTCAGCCTATGCTCAGGTTCCAGCTAAGACACTATTAAAATTAAATAAATAAAACCCAAATTAAATTTTAAGAATAAAGATAATAAATATTTCATTCTATCAAAATTTTATTTAACTGTGTTAATTACTAATTCAATAACATTTATTTTATTTCATGAGTGAAAATAAAAATAAAATAACTATTTTATTTTTAAAAATAAATAAATTAAGATTGCACGATAAATAGGTAAAATTCAAAATAAACTGAAATCTATAAAAAAAAATTAATGGGAAAGTTCATAAAGCTATATTACAATTAGAAGAAAACTTTATTGTATTTTTAGAAATTAGATATTTCAATGATTTTCTTAAATTTATTCATATATACATCACAACATTTATATATATTCATTATTTACACTTATTATTTAACAAATTTATTATTTACAAAATATCACACATATCTCATGTTATTTAATATATAACATCCTTAAACATTTTTATTTAATTATATGTACAGATACATGGTATTTTTCAATGGTTAAACACCTTAGTTATATAATAAATAAGATTTTAAAACACAAACAAAATTAATTTTTTTTGAGTGAGTCCATAAAGACTTATTTGTGACATATTACGCAAGTTCTTAGAACAGGAAATTCTCGAGAATTTTCAAGGATGAGAATTAACAAGTTACTCTAAAAAGAGTAAGATGAAAATGTAAGAGAAAGTGTGAGCGTGAGATGCGAAAGATGAAGAGAAAGTGAAGATGTGTGAGTGAAGTGGATGAAACCTCTCTTTATACAGAGAGAGGAACCAGACAATTTGTCGTTGCATCTTCACAACCAATTTGACATTTTCTTCGGCCAAAAAGATTCCGCAAGACCAACTTCACAACTGGAGCAACAAAAGCGAATTCCAGCGGACCAATCTCCACTACACTTCCAAAATCTCCTCCAACAAACACCGAAAAAAGCTAGAATTTTTCTTCTCACACTCTATTTTTATTTTGCAATATTTATTCATATCTTCATACTAATTTTACAAGTTATACAACAAAATTTACTTGCATCAACTTCAAACGTTATTTATATTTTTTGTTCATATTTATATCAGTCAAATAATATAACACAAATTATAATCCTTTAAATTATATTCTTTTTATTTTTATTTTACTGAATCAATTTAATATTTTACATCATGATATAAAATTAAAAAATATCAAGAGGTCAGTATCACTAAGCTAATTGGCAAATTAATAAATTGAAAAACTCAACTCAACCTACTAAATTGACCACGAAGCAACTTGCTTTATAAAAAAAAGTATAATTTCATAAATTTAAAATTTCATCGTAACAGTATAATTCATATATAATTTTTTTTATTAACAATACAAATTTATAAATAAAAATAAACCACAAAACTTATATATATATATATATATTTATTTATGGTGAACATAAATCAATCCAATTTATTCATCCTTTTGATCGGATTGGCCCATTTGGTTTGAATTCCACAACTATTCACAATTAAAACAAATTTATCAAATCCACCTGTGTGTATATATATAAATATAAATTTATCAAATCGAAAAATAAATTTAAAATTAAAGCACGATTATGTTATGCTTAAAAACATAAAATGAAAGATCCATTATCTTATATTAAGTAAGCACCTAAAAATATATTATTATTTGGTTATCATTAATCTAATTAGCCAGAATTTTTATAATAAATTTCGAGTTTAACTATGTTTTTAATTCTTTTTAATTCGGATTTTTTTGCTTCTTCTAAATTTAAAAGTGTTTTCTCTCTCTTTGATTTCAAAAAATGTTGTTTTAATCTCTTGTTATTATCATTAGAGGTATTATTAATGTAGCTAATGAAGCTTGCATGTTAAGTGTAATTAATTTAGTAATGATTACTTATTTTTTTTTATCTACATATTGTGTCAAATATTTTCTCTCTCCAAAATTTGAAAGTATTTTTTTTCAGTTTCTAAATTTAAAGAAAAAATAATCCTTAAAATAATTCATTTTGGTGATCAGGGATAAATTGTAGAGAGGTTAAATGAATTATTACAATGACTTTATGAATTAAAGAGTGAAAATAAGTTAGTTTGAGTTAACTTGACCATCTTTTATATATTATATAAGGTCGAAATCATTTGTACCACCAAAATTATATAAGTATAAAATATTGACTTGATCTTAAATTTACATGGCTGAAGCGATCTGGTAAATATTATCGAAAACATGTTAAAAATTTGAAGCAATAAATTATTAAATATGAGATTAACTACTAATAAAACATGTTACATCATGAGATTTAAAAGTTATGTTTATATTAATTACGATTCTATAAATAAATTTACATTAAAAAAAACTCAGTTAGTATTACAAATTGAACTTTAAGCCTAATTCAATTCCATAAAACCAGTTAATGAGATGAGGTTTGCACGCATTTATATACAATGAAATATTCTCATCTCTAGTCGATGTGGAATCTCCAACACACCACCTCATGCCGAGAGTAACAGTTCGTGCGTGGGACAACATATTATGGGTGATCCGATAACGGTTCGATAGCGGGTGGCACAATAAGCCCAACAAACACTCGCTAGAATAGACTTTAAATGACTTTGATACCATATTACAAAGTGAACTTTAAGCCTAACTCAACCCCATAAAACTGGCTCATGAGGTGATATTTGCACCCACAATAAAATATTTTTATCTCTAGTCGAGATCTCCAACATTTAGATTAATAATAATGATAAAAAAGAAAAATAGAAAATATAGCAATGGTGTTTGTAGATATGAAACGCGTGGTTGACGTGTGTAGACTGTGAATAGGAAGTCTTCTCTTAGTGGTCTTGGTCTTTGCAGTATTGAAAAGTATTATAATGCAAAAGAGAAAACTTGCATTGCAAAATTCTACAATATAGGATCCCTTCCCATTCCTTCACGCAAAACCTTATTTTTATGTGAGTAAAACAATTGATGACTCACAAAATAAAACTATTTTTTATTTTTTTTTCTCTTCCTTTCGTCTCTTATTCACTTCTCATTCTAAACAAAAGTTGGCGTGTATAAATTGACTTTATATATAGATAAAAAATGCCAATTTATTTCATTCTTTTATTTATTATAAACATTGCTGAAAAAAAAGCTCAACATATAATCTTGTAAAGGAAATGCTTTGTTTTCAACAGGTGAGATATATGTTAAAAGAAAATTTAGTTATAAACTACGGAATAAATTAAAAGTATATATCATCAATTAAAAAATAAGCTAAAAAACGATTACAAGTTATAATTTTAATTAAGAATTGTACATTTTTTTATCAATAAATATAAGTTTTAAGAAGCAAAGGACATGCATGGTCTTGGTGGTTGGTTTGAGTGAAAAGTATAGAGAAGCTACTGGTCGTTCACGCCATTGACTTCTTTTTAAATGCATGTTTGTTTCCTTAACCACATTTTGAATATTCCAAGTAATTGTCGTATGATCTATAGTCCAATCTAGTGAGAAGTGTCAAAGACAGAAAACATCTTCCATAAATAGTTTAAAATGTAACTAGAACAATGAAAGTTTATATATATTTTTCTTGTTTAATCTACTATAAAGAAAAATATGAAATAAAAATCAATTTTAAAAACCAACAAAAATTAGTTGTTATAATAACTAAATTACAGAACATTTTAAAAACTAAAAAAAAAAAAATTAAATTAGTTTCTATTATTGTCAAATGGTTTCTAAATTAGTATCTAATTTGGTAGCAAAAATCTTGGTTGCTAATTAGATACCAATTTAGAAACCATTTAATAATGATAGAAACTAATTTAGAAACCAATTTTTTTTTAATCTCTAAAATGTTCTTTAATTTAGTCACTATAGCAACTAATTATTTTTTGTTACTAAAAATTAATTTATATTTCATGATTTTCTTGTAGTGAATCCGTCTTTTAAAGCACAAAACTATAACGGGGTACTGAGTTTCGAGTTTAAAAAAAAAAATATTGGATACGGTAATTGATCTTAGTGATACTATCTTCAAAGATTTGAAGTCCAAAATATTTATGAAAATAAATAAACAATTATTAGGAGGATTTAACATTTTTTTTAGATTATAATATCTAAGTAATTAAGATTAAGGATGAAAAAAAATTGAAGTAACAAAATATATATTCGTTAAACCTTTCATTAAGAATTTTGCATCTTCAAAAAAAGAAACTCGAGCATAGATAAATTGGTCCAGCTACGTCTTTCCATATAAGAAAATCAATCTGGTGTATTATGGCTTTGTATTATCTTATATATTTTCTACATGCCTCTGCTAATAAAAATCATCAATAAAAATATAGAATAGCTCGTAATTATTTATATCTTCTAAACGTATCTTCTCTTTAACTTGTCTGTGATCTGCATAATCATTTTAAACATTTGACCAATCAGAATCAGTCACAACAACATAACTCACAACAGATGAAACATAACTCACGACAAGTAATACAAACCGACAAAGAGGTTGCGACATAGTCGCTTATTTTTGAATGACCAAGTTCTTAACCATTGTTCTAGGGTATATTCCCATACTTAGCCTTGTATTCTTGCCAAAGCTGATCCACTGTCTTCCCCAATAGCTGAACAAATAATTCATCACTATAACCACTTCTCATCTGCTGGTTCAGTTGTGCCACAAACCCACTCTTCAGACTATCACAGTAATCAAGAAAATGAGCTGTAACATCATAGCCCTGGTCCCATTTTTGTCCCTCCCCTGGTTTTTTCCAGTGGCTAGGTGCATAGTTTGCCTTCAGCCTTACATAGTCTGCAATTCCTTCAATTACTCCAGTAGGACCACTCCACTGCCAAACATGGACCATTTCATGGTACAGCACCCCTGTGATCTCTATTCTCACATCCCCGCTATAGCCATTAACGTATCTTGCACTCACATGAATCTCATCGTTGCTGGTATATGCAACCCCGTCCATGTCATCCACGAATAAACTCACCTTCTCCACGCTTTTTCTATCAGCAGGAGAGTTTTGCTGGAAGATCCCCCATATGAATTGGGTGGCTGAGTCCAGTGTTTGCTTGGTGTATTCTTCTCCTATTTCGTCACGGAAACGCACGCCACCAGGGGTTGAGAGGGCGTTGTTGGTGAAACTGTATTCCACTGCTTCTGTTCCTTGCATTGCAGCTAGGAACAATAAGAAGCAGACAACATACATTGTCATGGTTGGTTTTAGAGACACTTTTGGTTTCTCTTGGAGAATCAGTGTGGGTTGGTTATTGCAAAACCATAGTGTTGGATGATTTATATAGCAAAAAGCCAAGGGAAAAGTGGTCGTTCCACGCCATTGACGTTGTTTTTAGTGTTTGTATCGTTTGACGTAATCCAATAAGAAGGAGCATGGAGAGGCGACATAATCTATACAATACTTTCTTTCTTCTTTCCTTTTGGAATGTAAATAGTGTTTCAATAATAAAAGTAGGAGGAGGAAGTTTCCTCTGCATTAATTAATGATTTATGATTAATCAACTGTTTTTTTATACTTTGGTGGACTCTTTATTTTAATCGTTATACCTCAAAAGTACCAGAATGTAAAAATATGAAGACTAAAATATAAAAACTAAAATGTAATAAATGCAAGTATAAAAATTAAATGATTAGTTATAAATCTAACAAAAATCAAGGCTATGTTTGCTCACAAAACAAAATTATTTTATTTTTTGTTTATGTTCAAATATAAAAATATTATATTATTTTCTTTTCTAAAATTTATATGTTAGAAAAAATTATCACCATAAGTTGCAAGATTTGTGATTGTAGTGATCACCGGTTTTTAAAATAACTATAAAAAAAAATGTATGCTTTATTTGTTTTTCTATTGAACATTTTTTAAGAAAAGAGAAAACATTTTTTTAAAAGTATTTTCTAAAGTCTATTCATTTATATATATATATATATATATATATATATATTATATTTAAGTTATATTTTAAAATACTAAATAATTTATATAATATGTTGGATTACTACCTAAAAGTTGATAGAGAAAATTATGTCAATATATCACTTTCGCCTCCATCAACGCTGCAATCCTGATTCAAACACAAACAGTGTTATAAAAAAAAAAGTTAGATACTAACTTTAAAATTAAGTTATTAATAATAAAAACTACTTTAAATAATAATAATTTTTAATTTATAATATTTAATTTAGTTTCTAAATTTAGTTATTTAATGATTTTTTTTTTAATTTTTAGGTAAAATTTTATTTGTTTAAAAAATTTTATTTTTTTATTTTTATGGAAATTTTAATTTTTCATATAAAAAATTAAAATAATATATATAATAAAATCATGCATAAATATATATAGCAATTATTTAATTAATATCTACTAATACAATTTAATTTTAGTCTGTACCTTACAAAATCAATGTGTAAAATATTGATATTATGGTTTGGGGTGTTTATAAGTGTTGGTCAAATGTAATAACTTGAATTTGAGTTATTTGAGAAATTTAGATGCCATTTGGAACCACATGATATTTTGTTTTGGAGTTTAGGGGTTCAGAGTTTGTGTGCCATTTGGCACAGTAACTTGTGGTCAGAAAACATAGATCTTGCTGGTTTCCATAAATAGGGAAGACAAACCTAATAGATAAGATCTTATGATAAATATTTTAGAAGATGGTTGATACGTTCACAATTTTATAGCAACTGTTTTTTTTATTAAGATGAAATAATTTTAAAATTACATTTTTTTATTTTTTATTTTTTTAATCAGCAATAAAGATTTAATAAATAGAAGTACTAGGGGTACTCCAACCCATGTACAAAATTTCTTATGCTAGAGAAATGAGGTTTCCAGATAACATGCCTAAACATAGACATATTCTACACATATATCTGCTAATCTTAATTAACCTCTTAAAAACAACAAGATGTCAATACATAAACCAAATTAGCTATCAAGGAATCCTGTAACTTAGTCCAGTTCCAGACTATAAGCGTATCAGCTCAAAAGAAAGACTTTGCCTCCTTGCTATCTACTGCATTTTCCAAGCATCCATTATGATTATAGTTGTACCCCAAGGGTATTCCTCTCCTGCAAATCAAGAATCCAACCAAAAGCAAAGAAATGACGTTAATCATCAATGTAGTGATTTTAAACATTCATATACATTAATACACCAATCAAAATAAGAAAAATTTGACTTTGAAAATTTATAACTTATCATGTCCAATTTTAAAATTACATTAACCATATCACAATTTTAAACTCAATAATTGTCAAATTAATATTATATATATAAGAAACCTCACAAATTTTATTTTTCTTTCCATCTGGCTCTCTCTCATTTCATCAGTGAGGTCAAGAATGGGAATTGATATAAGTGAGGTGAAGCTTTTTTCTGGAAATAATAATTAATTATTTGAAAATTTCAATGCTCAATAATAAATTTCAATACATCAAATAAAAAAAATTATTTATAAAATAAGCATATCTTAAACTCTTCCAACTTTAATCTAAACATACACGCATTTATTAAACTTGCAGGCATGCCTCACAGTGACTTAGAGGTATTAGGATTTATAGTATGCTTTTATACTAAATTTAGGTTTTTGTCAGACTTTTTATTATTAAAGAACTATCATATCTCCCCACATTTTATTTTATATTTAATTTCCACATTTTAGTTGGAGTGTATTAGCAACCTACCTTTAAAATTTAAGAAAAAAAATTTCATTATTAGATCATTATATATAATATCTTATCACAGATTATACATAACTTGTGCGAATTTTTAAAAAAAATCTATTACGAAGTGAACTTTAAGTCTAACTCAATCCCATAAAACCGACTCATGAGATTGAGATTTGCACCCACTTATATACAATGAAAGGCTTTAATCTTTAGTCGATGTGAGATCTCCAACAGAATCCAATAATTTTATATCTAAGTTTATTATACCTTTTATTCTGCTTTTAGTATTAACTTATTTTATTTTTTACCTTTCATCATCTATGTTTTCATTTTTTATTTTAACACCATAGTTTCTTGGATTGAAAATCAATTAAGCATGGTGGAATGAAGATTCAACAACCCAAAGATTTAATAACTTGTTCTAGCTTGGATAAAAGTTTCCATTTATTCAATAGCAGAATCTAAGAGCTGATACAATTTTATTGAAAAACATAGTGATTAGTCTTTTATTCTTTAAATTGAAAAGCTCTTAGCTATAGGTCTCTTAGGCAATATTGCCATACTTGGCCTTATAGTCTCGCCACAGCTGATCCACTGGTTTTCCCAGTAACTGAACAAAGTATTGATCACTGTAACCACTCCTCGACAACTTATTCAATTGTGCCACAAACCCACTTCTGAGACTTTCACAATAGTCCAAAAAACGAGCAGTAACATCATAACCCTGGTCCCATTTCTGACCTTGCCCCGGTTTGACCCAGTGGCTAGGTGCATAGTTTGCCTTCAGCCTCACGTAATCTGCTATGCCTTCAATTAGCCCCCCAGGAACACGACCATTTCCATTCCACTGCCAAACGTGGACCATTTCATGATACAGCACCCCTGAAATCTCTTTCTTCACATCCCCATTGTACTTTCCAACATATCTTGCACTCAAATGGATCTGATCTCCGCTAGTGTATGCAACTCCATCCATGTCATCTACGAATAAACTTACCCTCTGCACGTTTTTTCTGTCGGCGGGGTTGCTTTGCTGAAGGATCCTCCATATGAACTGGGTGGCAGAGTCAAGTGTTTGCTTCGCGTATTGTTCTCCTATTTTGTCACGGAAAGCTACACCACCAGAAGTTGTCAGTGCCCTGTTAGTCACAGCGTACTGAACTGCATGTGTTTGATGAAATGCATGTAAGAATACTAAAAAGCAAAGAGCCTGTTTGATCATGGTTGCGTTTTCAGCCTTATGGGTTCCTTTGGTGAACAAGTTTATGGTTTATCACTGCACAAGGATTCAGTTTGGTGCTTGCTTTTTATAGAAAACAAGAGCTCCCTCACTTCCATGCTTTTCATTTTTTATTTTTTATTTTCAAAGTACGCAACCTAACTTTGAATTTTCAAATGGGTGTGTCATCATATTCAAGTCAATTTTTCTTTTCTTAAATACTCAATAGGTAGAGTGGGCCAAACTTGTCAGTATGGGTCACTTACACTAATTTTTAGTGTAAAATAAGTTTTTACTGCAACACATAGAAGTTTGTTTTTTTATTTTTTAAAAATATTTGTATTTAAGTGTTTTGACATAAGATTTGTTGAAATAACATGGTTAAAATTAATTATTATATTTTAAATATTGTTTGTTTTGAAGATTGACGAAATTTGTAATAAATTTAATTTTAATAAATTATTTTTAACTACAAGTTTTAAGATAGGTGTGACTATTAAAAAATAAAATTACAATCTTTTAATATCATAAATAGATTTAAAATAAGATAAAATCAAATGAAAAAATGGATTATTTTTACAAAATTGAGACAAATTTTTGTCCACAATTACAATGGATCGTTTTTGTAAAAAAAGTTGTTCGAATATTACATAATTTTAGTTCACAGTAACTAAACAAAAATTGTGTTACGTCATTTCTTAACTTTAGAAAGTGATCTCATTTTAATAATAAGGAACAAGTTTTGGTCAAAAACCCGAAAAAGTGGATTGCAATAAATAGTGCTGATGTATTTTTAATTTTTTCAGCAAAGTTAGTCTTCTTGGAAATGAAATTCGGTGAGAATTGGATATTGAAAATAGTCTGGAGTATAATTCGGTGAGAATTGCATATTTTTTTTTAGAGTAAATACTCTGGTCTCTTTTTAATGTAAAAGAAGAGGTTCATCTGAGAAAGACTCTTCAATACTTAAGTTAATAGGAGAACAAAAATAATAAGTTCTTATCAATATGAAAATTAAAAATATGAAATTAGATAGATTGTACTTTCTTGAGAGTCATCTATAAGCGAATGGTATCACTACAAGAAAACTATGAAATAAAAACAATTTTTTAAAAAAAAAAATAATTAGTTGTTATAATAACTAAATTAAAAACTATTTTAAAGATTAAAAAAAATTTGGTTTCTAAATTAGTTTCTATTATTGTTAAATAATTTTAAAATTGATATTTAATTAATAATTAAGGTTTTTCTACCAAATTATTTAGATTATATATTTGATTTTGTTTGTTGAACAAGTTGACGGTTGATCAGTGCAAGGATTCAGTTAGGTGTTTCCTTTTTATACAAAACAAGACCTCCCTTACTTCCATGCTATTCATATTTATTAATCTTGTGATAATGAAACATTGATTAAATCAAATTTATTGAAAGAGAGAAAAAATAACACTGATTCTATTCATAATTTTTAATCTAATGCGATAATGAAACATTGATTAAATTAAATTTATTGAAAAAGAGAAAAAATAACACTGATTTTAAGATTTTGACATCAAAAAAACTTAATTAAGTTAATAATAAAAAAAATAGAGAATGGTAGCAGTGGTCTTATAGATAAGTGGTTGACGTGTGTAGACTGTGAACAGTAAGTCTTCTTTTAATGGTCTTGGTCTTCGCAGTACTGGAAAGTAGTATTATAAAGTATTTGTTTTTAATTTTTATTTCTAAAAATTTGAAATCAATATTTTTAATATTTATTTTAAAATAGATAAAAATAAAATTATAGTATAAATCTTACACATTCTAACAAGTAAAATTATTAACTAAAGATTCAAAAGCAAAACTCATTTATTTTAAATGAATTAAAATATATTTAAGTAATTTTTTTTGACAAAAATTCACATTTATGGTAATGAGGTCAATGTTCCCCTTTCCTAATCATTTTATTTTTAAAAAATAATATGTATGTATAATTATAATTTATTCTCATAACTTATAATGTAAAAAGAGAAATTACACTCTTCTCATTTCCCACCTAAATATTCGTAACATTTTATCTCTTCTTTTGCTTGAAAGTGCACTTATTTAACATCTCTACGGAATAAATTCTCTCTATTGTTTCATTCAATCTAACTTTGGTTTATCTTAGTACATTAATTTTATCTTTTTATCTGTTAATTGATATCTTTAAATATGTCTTTAGTTTCTACAAGAAATTAATTTACATTAATATAACTTACACCAATATACTTATAGATAAAATAATATTTTCTAAAAAGAGCTTAATTTAATCAAGAAAAAAGAAGACCAATTTATATGTGTAATTTATCATTAAGAATATATTAATGTGAATCAAATAAAGAATGATATATTTAATTGTTCCGGTACTGTCAATAATCGAGGTCAATAATATTTTATATACTCCTTCCTTCAATTCATTAAGGTGTCTTTTGAGGATAAAATCGTAATACTTCAAATACGATGATTGATCCTAACATACTTCTCGTTTCACATTATTTAAGAACCGAGACCAAAGATAATTGATATACTCTTTTTCTCCCTTAATCATTCGTGGTTTTATGATATCCAAAAAAAAAATCATATTAGTAAATGTTCCTACAGATCTAGAACTTTGTAGAACACTTCTTCCAGTTGCAATCTCCTCGTCTTTTCGATCTCTCGGGTAGGCTTCTTTCGGTTGAATTTCCTCTAATTTGAACACGATGGAGGATGTGCCTGAGAAGACACTCCGATGATAAATTAAGTTCAAGAATTAGGTATCAGGAGAGTAGGGAGTGAACAGTTACCTCGAGTGTTGTGCCTCTCCCTTTATTTATACTGTTATGGATGGATTCTGGCTGTTATGGATCTGCTTTGAGTCCAGTTGGAAGCCCAATTACACCTTAACCATGTTTTGCATTTAATCTGGTTTATTCTTGTCTAATTACGTATTTGACTGTAATCTTGTTGGCTAGTCCGTCAATCGTAATACAGTAAAGAATAAATGAAATTTATGTCCAATTTCATGAAACAATTTTGAGAAACATGTAAAAAAGATTAAAAAAAAAAAAAAAGGAATCCGATTCATTCCTCCACTACTTAGTGCAGGAGGAACAAGAAAGAATTGGGGGAGAAAAACAATAGATTAGACTATATGGGTTGAAAATGGGCACTTCAATTTTTTCTTACTTTGTTGTCATTCGTCAACAAAGTATTACAACTAATAGCAGTTAGGTTTCATTGCATAATAATAGTTGTTTGCACTCACATACAAAGTAATGGTAACAATCATTGTTTGCAGTCGAGTTTAATATTATTTTTAAGTTTTTAAGATTATTTTATTCTTAAATATACTTTTAAGGGTAAATTTACCACTTAATTAGATAATATTTATCATTAAATTATAGTATGGAAATTGAATTGAATATTTAGCATTGAGAAACTATTTTTTTAACAACTAAATAGGCAACATGTTGAATATCCTGCTCCCAAAATCGAAATATCCGATATTGAAAATACTAAGATTAATTATCTCAAAATTGGAAACCTCCTAAATGAAAAATTCATTAAAACAAATAAAAGACATTTAATCAACACAAATCTAATCAAGAAAAAATTACTTAATTTTATAAAAGTCATATTAATCTTATAAAAATGTTCATATTTACTATATGCTGAGTTGAATTGTTTTTAAATAATGATACGCGTGTGAAAAAAAATATGATTTTTTTTTTTAATAATATTGACTAATAAGATCTAAAGTTTCTTAGAAATGTTTGAAGAAGTCAAAACAACCTCCAACTTACATCTCTACATCATAAATATAAATAAATATTGGCAAATGTTTCTTGTAACATATCAATTTCAACATAACCCAACCTATTATTAAAAATGACAAAAATGTCCTTCTAAAATAACGAAAATAATATTAAGAAAAGAAGGGTGTAAATAAAAATTAATTTTGAACCCTTTTATTCAGACAAATTCTAATTTAGATATCTCACTATAAGAAAATCATGAAATAAAAATCAATTTTTAGACACCAAAATAATGAGTTGCAATAGAGACCATTTTAGAAACTAAAAAAAAATGGTTTCTAAATTAGTTTTTATTATTGTTAAATAGTTTCTAAATTGGTATCTAATTAGCAACCAAAGTTTTAGAGAGCAAATTTAGAAACTAAATAATTGGTAGTTAAAACCTTGGTCGCTAATTAGATACCAATTTAGAAACTATTTAACAGTAATAGAAACTAATTTAGAAACCAATTTTTTATTTAGTTTTAGTTTCTAAAATGGTTTCTAATTTAGTTACTATTGAAATTAATTATTTTGGTATCTAAAAATTGGTTTCTATTTCATGATTTTTATTGTAATGTCTATAACACATTTTTAAATTTCAAAAATTTTTATCCAAAATGCATTTTTAATTTTGTGTTCCGGATTTTTTTTATCTAGAATGTATATTTTTTATTTTGAATTATATTTACTATTCCAGATTTTTAAATCTGGAATAAGGTAATTTTGGAAATTTCAAAAAGTGATAGGTGCAGATTAGAATTGATACGGTGCAAGAAGAAATTGTGATAAATATTCTATGTAAGCCCATTGATCCATTAACAAAACAAACTCTTTAGTAGGCTTTTAGTGGGCTCAATTGGCCATGAGGAGGCCCGAGTAGAACAGAGAACCCTGTTTTTGTACATCAGAAAAACTTAAGAATAGAACAGGAAACAAAACAAAAGACGCTGCCTATGGAAAAGTGACCATAAATCCTAGCAATGGCAAACCACTTCGGTTACTTTAATTACAACTCCAACTAAAAGATTCAGTGGTAAAACACTAGAAGAGACAGTGACAAGTATGTTGCTTGGAGATCTCACATTCAATTAGAATATTTTATAAATCGGTGTAAATTTCATCTTATAAGTCAATTTTATAAAGTTGAATTAGACTTAAAGTTTATTTTTATATAATGTTCTAGTCAACTTAAGGTCGGTCGGAATCTGGATGAGCAAGACCTTCTAGAAATGAGAGGGACTCTTCCTGCGATGACACTCCGACGCTCAAGTCAGTAAGAGCATAAATATGATGAGTACAATATGAAATAGGAGTTGAGAGTACTCCTTGTGTTGTTTATTAGATGATGATGATTAGATCATATATTAGATGATCTTTGTTGTATAGCGTAATATGGTATATATAAATCGAATTGTAACATCTCCACCTTTAGTCATGATTATACCTTAATTGAGTAATTAAAGTTAATTGATTGAGATCCCTTGAATTGTGCTCCCTCATAATGTTAGATACATAGGTCGGGAAACAACCCATAAATGACCAAACATCAGACTACACCCATGACCTAATAATATAGTATGAGAGTCAATCTAAATATACCTTAGAAAAATTTGTTAAACTTATTCGAACTCGTGTTATCAAATCATTATTATTATCAGACCATCAACAATATAACATTCTCGTATATAACAACGATTTCAAAAACATGTCTCGAGTCAATAAATTTATGTACTATATAATTTCATGTGTATGTGCTTTTACACAATCAAACATATCTATCTTTGGATCTCCAATCTTATAAACACAAAATTGTGACTGAAAAAAGAGATTTCTTTAAAAATAATTAGTCAATTTTTTACAAGAATAATTATTAATAAAATCAATTGATATTTCCTAACATATTATGGCCGCACAAGAGGCCTAAGACTCTATATATATTTGCTCGAGCTTGAAACAAAAAAGTGTTGAACTAATAATGTCAGCTCTTCATTTGATCTAGGGACTTTTCTTAGTTATTACCATGCAAATCATACGGAAAAAAAAATATCAAACAGAGGAAATAAATTGGTAATAAAAGTTTTTTATTAATTATACACTTGGAGCAGCTTTCAAACCCACAAAAACATTACAGTATTTCACAGAATTTGAAAAAAAAAGAACGTTAAAGACTTCAATGACCTCGCCCTCTGTGACTAGGTCCAGAATAAGCCCGATTGATGAATAAAGCAATGAAGGAAGGTGAAGAATATTGATCTTTGAGAGATTTTCTGGCCTCAACATAGTTGGAGTATGAGAGCAAGAGCACGAAGAGGGTGAAAAATGCCACTACAAGAGAGTAACCCTTCATTTTTGTAGCTGCTAACTACCCTCTTAATCTGCACAGATATACCAAAAAATGACAAGTACTGATCCAAGATTAATGTCATATTTATATATTGGATGTGTGCGTGTGAAGGTTGAAAACAAAGACATTTTTGTGTCTTACTTCGGTTTTGTGGGGACCTAGGTATGGTAGCAGAATTTGAAGGTTATCAGTATTTGCAGTGAATTGAATTAGATATAAGACTGAAGATAAAATAATTTATAGTCTTCAAATAAGACTCGGTAAAAGGTGTGGAAAACAAAAGTTGTCCATGTTTTTCAAAAACCAAGTTAACATAGTTTACAATATCACGTGTCTTCTTCTTTTAGGTTTAAATACATACATAAAAAACAATATAACTCACGTTACCATGAAGTCATGCATTAATCTTATCTTGGGACAATGCCTTTATAAATACTTATCATGTAGCCACACACTGTTTTCTTCTTCCACTTCCTCCATAAAGAATAAGAATGCTAAAACTAGTCCTGCAAAGAATATATATCTATTTTTTGTTGTTGTTACATAGTCCAAAATGAGAAGTGAAGTGAATTCTTAATTGGTATTGGAAAAGACTGGGAATTGAGTTTGAATTGGTCTGTTGTTTACTCTCAGCATTTTCATAGATTGATCAACATCCCCAGTCATTGGTCTAACACCATCTCAGCAGTCTATATAGGCTTCAGACTCAGAATCCATTCTCATATCTATACATTGCCATTATTCATATATGTATATAAGTCAAACATGACAGACAATATTGACATAATGACATTCAAAACAATTCTTTTAAGCAAACTACTTTTAGGTCAATTCAGTATTCACATCTGCATTTACACTCAATCAATGAATTGGTTAAAACCAATCCAAATTGACTTAGTGGCTGCTGACTCCTGAGGATCAAATTTCTTGGCTTCACGTTGCTACGTATCAGTTTCTGATGTCATGCAGGAGAAATGTGTAAGAATGGTTATTATTGAAAACTGCAGCAGACATCTCAGCAAGAAAGCCACTTTTGAAGTATGTCTGTGCATTTAATTTTTAATTTGACTCAAATTTGTATTTATGGTCCCAACATCACTGCCTTTCACTTATTGAATTAATCTTCTTTCTTTTGTATGACTAAACCGAGTTCATCTTGCATTGAGTAATATCTACCAAATTTCATATCATCTGCAAAATTCCATGTCATGGAATATAAATTGAAGAGCAGCATGCAGCATGAAGCATGAATCCAAATATTTTGTATCCTATAACTTTTTGAATGATCGACAGAAGTTTTTTAAAAATCTTGTGATCATATTATAATTGATTTAAATTTGTATTACTCTATTGATCACCTTACCTACTACTTTTAAAAAGTTTTCCTTAATTAAATTAAATTCATTGCATTGTTAAGGTATCAAAGAAAAAAGTTGTCTAAAAAACAAGACAATTTGGCGTTAATGAAGGCTAACTTTGTAATCAAACTAAAGTACTAAAGTACTTGTTAAACTGTTATGAAATTCATAATAAATAAATAAATATTTTAATCATATCAGACAAGAAAATCATAAAATAAAAACCAATTTTTAAAGACTAAAATAATTAGTTAAAATAGTAACTAAATTAGAGACAATTTTAGAAACTAAATAAAAAATTGGTTTCTAAATTAGTTTCTATTATTGTTAAATAATTTTTAAATTGGTATCTAATTAGCAATCAAGCTTTTAACTACCAATTATTTAGTTTCTAAATTTGGTTTCTAAAATCTTGATTGCTAATTAGATACCAATTTAAAAACTATTTAACAAATAATAAAAACTAATTTAGAAATCAATTTTTTTGTTTGTTTTTAAAATGGTTTTTAAATTAGTTACTATTGCAACTAATTATTTTAGTCTCTAAAAATTAGTTTCTATTTCATAATTTTTTTATAATGTACATTAATTATTTTTAATTTACAATAAATAATTTAAAGTGTGATAATGATCATTTTAATTGTATTTAATTTTAATTTAGAAGTAAAGATAAAGTATTGTAGATTAAATAATTTAGATAAAGAAAAAAATGGAGTGGATATCTAGGTGAGAGTGTAGGAAGGAAGAACTTAACGCTTTTTTCACGCAACTTTTACATTTTCGAAAATATAAAAATGAAATTTATATTTCTCTGTTTATCAGAAGATTATAAAAATCATGTATATTTTTGGATATGTTTTGTTCTCAATAAACTACATCTCTTTATCTGTATAATTTTTATTGTTGTGTTAAGGAATGAGTAAATGATATTTTTATGGGTGACTTTATAACCTCCAGTACAATTTTTATTTATTTTATATTTTAATTAGTTTAAAATTTAGAAAGTATTCTTGGAAATATAAAAAAAAAAACTAACCAAAAATATTTTTAGACATGCCTAGGAATAAATTTTCAATTATAATATTTCTATCCATTACATTATCAAGAATATAAAATCTTGAAACAAACATTTTAACCATAAGAAAAGAACTGAAGGTTTTTCATTATAATTTACGTGCTTTAATTCATAATATAAAAGTATATGAAACATATTTTGGGTTTACACGGACTTAAAAATGGAATAGGACTGTTCCTTCTTGCAATTCCATAAGTTTTCAAATTTCCAAAAGTGTCTCTTTATAATATTTCGGATTACGTAATTCGGAAGTCATTTTTTAAATTTGTAATTAGCTACCGGATTACATAATCCAAAAGTCATTTTTTAGATGCATGATTATTCTTTGGATTACATAATCCGGAAACTACTCTATGGGAGTGACACAAGAAGGACAAAAATGTATTTTCATGTTGTGTATGGAGGTGGCAGAAGAAGATATGGAGGTGCAGGAAGAAACAGTCATGGAATAGATATATAATTAAGACGAAAGATGGGCTCAGTCTCGTCATGAAAGATGGGTTTATCTGCACATTAGGCCCATATCATTAGAGAAAGCCTAATAACTTTTTTAATTGATTTTACAAGTAATGGGCTTTCGGTGTGTTGTCTTTTTCTGAGCTTTTTCTTTCTGCACCCAACCAATTCTAACCTGAACCTATCAATTTTTGAAATTCTATAATTCTCCTGGAATTGAAAATTCAAAACTGAAAAATATATTCTGGAAAATATATTCTTTTTCATTCAGAAAATGAAATTTTAGAACAAAATTGAAAACCCAGAAAAGTCAAATCTAAAATACAAATAATACATTCTGAAAAAAAAATCTAGAAACATATCTGCAAAAAATATTCTAGAAAATAAAAATCTAGAAGCATATTCTGGAGAAATTATTCTAGAAAATTGTTTTATAAATCCAAATCCACGATTGTATTCTGGAATACCAAATTATTAATATATTTATCATTTCCCCTCACTAATAGAGTGCATGTTCAAATTTTTGGGTGCAGGAATCAAAACTGTTATTTTCAGTTCAGTAAGTCGATTGTTATAAGGCAATTTTTAAAGCTTGTTACCAATTATTTTCAACTATGTATAATTCATATTAATATCATGATTAAAAAATTATTTAAAGCTGAGTACTCTTTTGCAGAAAAAAAAAAGTTAGTATGAGAGTGTCATGATTTTTTTTTACAAAAAATTTAATAACTATTTTTTTATTTATATGGGTCAGCAAGTAAATTTGTTCCTGCTATTAACCCGCGTGGGTTGCGGGTTATATAGAGCGGATCAAAACGGATTAACGGATTAGATTATTAAGCTCGCTTTGCATTTTTTGGTAGCGGCTCACGGACCCACCCGCATGACCAACTCCGTATTATCACCCTTAATTCGCACTAATTAACCTAATTCAGCTATAAAAAAAAACTTACTAAAGGTGTTAACATGTATTGAAAACTCTAATATTCCTATTAAAACATGTTAATTTGTTGATCAATTTACACCATCAACGAATTTTTACATAATATGATTTTTCAATCTAATAATTTTTTCTATGTTTACTGCTTGTGAGAATTTTTTTATCAAATTTTGGAAAATATAAATACAAAACTACAGAATTTTAGTTTTATATATTTAGAAAGTGTGTAATACATCAATTGTGTAAAAAAAGAAGAAGGAAGTATCAAACTATATAATGAGTTCGTATGGAATTTGTAAATAAGATCTATATGATGAGAACTCTCAAATTCAATCCAACTGAAATATTTTGATAAATTTATTCAATAAAAAAATTTAGAGAAAAACTACAAAAATCTCAATGCAAAATACGATATCAAGGTAATTATAAATACTTAGCTCATTGTTCTACAAGAAAAGTAAATGATAGATTTATAAATATATAATCAAGAATGAAATTTGGAGCAAGGAACATGATCAACTATTTATATATAGTTGTGGAGAAATAACATTTCACCAAAGGTTAAGGTATGGAAAGTAATGTTTATCAGAGAATCTTATACCTTGACATTCAACTCTTTTACTAAGTCCACTAAACGACCAATAATAATATTATTTTAATCATTTTTATATCATTTAATTATAAATTTTGTTTTTTTATTTAAAATTTACCCTTTTTTTTCTAAAACTAACAAATCAAAAGTCGTTAAACTCTAAGACATGTGAAAGTATAGTTTTCCTTAAGGAAAATACTAACCAAGAACATTTTGTTTAAAAGAAAAGTGTTGCAAATCCACTATGAAAATTGACTCACGGGTGTCTTGTTCACTTGTTCTAAACCTTACAATATATGGGAAGTGTTGCACGTGGATAAACATGAATGTTGTACTACATAGTATTCCAAAAATTTATTATAACCAAAACTATGTTTCCTGGTTCATGTTTAAGAAAATAGAATGGGATATCCTCTTATTTGTTGTTGTCTATAGTTTATATGGAGGTAGAAAAAATTATTTGTTGTTAAGAAGTGGACTTTAGGCCTAACTCAACCCCATAAAATCGGCCTATAAAACCAGTTCATAGGATTGAGGATTACACCTACTTATATACAATGAATTGTCCTCATCTTTAGTTGATGTGGGATCTCCATCACACCCCCCTCACGCCGAGAGTGATAGATAGAAGCTCGTGCGTGGGATAACATATTATGGGTGGTGGTCTGATAAACCCAACAAACACTCTCGGCATGAGGGGGTGTGTTGGAGATCCCACATCGACTATATAAGTGGGTGCAAACCTCAACCTTATGAGTCGGTTTTATGGGGTTGAGTTAGGCTTAAAGTTCACTTTGTAATATGGTATCAGAGTCATTTCGAGCCTATCCTAGCAAGTATTTGTTGGGTTTATCAGGCCACCATCCATAATATGTTATCCCACGCACGAGCTTCTATCTATCACTCTCAGCGTGAGGGGGTGTGTTTGAGATCTCACATCTCATAGAGATAAGAACATTTCATTGTATATAAGTGGGTGTAAACCTCAATCTTATAAATCGGTTTTATGGGATTGAGTTAGGCTTAAAGTCCACTATGTAATATTTGTGTTCCAAGATAAGGGATTTTATGAAGGTAATCCACCAAGTCAAGTTCCTTAGTATGGACAATGAGATGAATCTCACCAACTCTCCACGGGAAAAAAAACTCATAACTTTGTTTTCTTATATAATTTTTCTCAATGACTCAGAAACTTAAGGCTACGTTATTGAAGGTGGGAGAAGATGACGTATATTATCTGAATATTCACTAATGGTCCCACGATAAATAAGTGTATTTTAGTTTTCTAATTTTGTGTGTGTGAATGAAACCTTTGTTTTGAGTGTTTATTTTTACACGGTAAACAAGTAGAGTATAACCAATCTTTTTCAGAACGACCTTCACTTTTATGTTCCCAAGTTGTATACATTAATTGATAACTCTTGCACCAATTTTAGTACATGTTTCTATTGCTTGAGTTAAAAAAAAACATTAAATGTATTATTTACTAGATCAAATACTAAAGAGAGAGAAAAGATAGTTATAAATGAGAATGCATTGTTCTATAGTTGCAATGAGTTGTTGTAGTACAAAAAACACGCGCACCCAGGTCAAAAAAGCAAGGTAATTAATAACTCCAACAGTATGCTTAGTTTAAAACAAATTCTGCATAGATTCATAAATAAAAACATACACAATTAATTTCCCCAAAGTTACAACTTACCACCATCTCTTCAATTCATCGTTTTCATCTTCTCCACTCTTTTTCTTCGAACACCGTGTCCATCTTTAAACATCGAATATCTTTCAAATTCCATTCTTCTTCACCAACTTTCCACAGTCCTAATATTAACGATTTTATGTACAAATGTAGCAATTTTATCACTTCTTGCTTACTCTCAGTTTTGAAAATAATAGTTAAAGAGAAATATCTTTTTTAAAATCAAACAATCAAAATGAAACTGAGAAACAATAATCCTTTCTTCCGATTCTAGGAGATGAATCGGCACGGTTTCTTCCGGTTCTAGGAGATGAATCGGCACGGTGGAAGTCATTGTTCCGACCTCAAGTCGGTTGGACAACCACATTGTTAGGGTTAATCACCGCATTCGAGGTATTTCACTTTGGAGGTAAGTGTTTCGTCACGGTTTTATCCTGAAAATACGCATTAAGGGAATAGAAAGTATATAAACTCTCAATTCTTAAGGGAAGTGAAACTATTTTGCCATTTGGATTCTTCTCCTTTTAGAACTGCATTTCATGTTAACCTTTCTTTCAATCATCTAAAATTTCCATTCATTTGTTTTTGCGTGAATATAAATTAATACAATGCAAAACGTTAAAGTGAAAAATCTAGAAGAAACGAAGGCTAACTAACTACTTATTAACGAAAGAAGAAAGTGCGTGAGTGTATAGATAATAAGAAACAAAGTAAAAGATGCAAAAATCACAAATGGTGATTTGGCCTATATTAACTCCGATATCACACTCATACCAATGAAGTCACGATCACGCGTATTGCACCAACAGTGACGATTTTGCACCACCATTATTTTGTACAAGACTCCAAACACAACCACAAAAAACCCCGTCACATATGACGACACCTACAATAAAATACGCTAATACGATTGTTTCAATGATGTTGTTTATGTAAACAGAGGTGAAATTTTAAGGAAACCAAAGAGTAGATTATTGTGTGTTATGGAATATATAATTTGATTAGCGAAATTTACAGAGAAAATATATAATAAGGAATCCTAGAGTCCTAGTTGAGGGTTGAAGGCCACACATCCCTAAATCCTAGATAAAATATTTGGTTGGTTCCTTGTATAGAATAATGATAATATATAGATATAGATGTCCTGAGAAAAGGACCCCCAAAAGAGATGTTACATATTTAAGGACAAAATCATGACCTCTGATTTGTACCCCATGTGTGAACTTTGAACCACTCTTGTTAATTGTTATCACTCTTTTCCATTTCCTGCAGTTTACCTCCTTAACCATCCATCTCCATATAAGCTGTCATATTGAGTACAACTCCAATTTGGGCAGACATAGGAACCCATTTCCCAAAAGGCTACAAATTTTGAAAAGGATTCATTCATCTTCGTTTCTTTTCACTGCTTGCTTGATGATGGTGAAACCTTCTTCCCTATTGCACCAGGTGACCAGAAATCAGCACCGTTGCTACTCGCCACGTGTACGGTGCATCCCACAGGGATCAAGCACAGACCCCTACTCCTCAACTCCTTCTTCACTTCCTCTTCATTGTTTTCTCCGTCCCCCTGAAATAACGCACACACAACAAATATCTTCAGTCATCAAGAGTTACCTTAAATGGCAAAGTGTCACAGTGTTGACTCTGTTCAGTCACCCAAAACCAGCCTCAGCATTTTCAAGTAAGGTGATATATGTGCGCTATTGTCCCCATCAAGCGGGCCCTGCACTCACACCTTTTCTAGATTTTGTTTCCCAGTAATAAATCATAGGATCAAGGTTTTTAAAACACGCAATTGCATCCACAGTATCGGGGTTTTGCTTTTGCAACCACAATTGTCACTGCATTTGTCTACCGTTTTTCATAATGTAAAAGATTGTGACAAAAATTTGGCTGTAATTGTGACATCAGTTGCATTTACCAACAGTTTTTCACAAAGTCAAAGATGGAGACAGAACCATGAATTGAATTAAAACCTTTGCAAAATAAAGAAGAATGTGAGAATGATGAGAGATGGGATGGGACTCACGTGCTGGTGTTGGTCTGAGGAAGACAAAGTTTGCAAGTAAGGAGAGCACAGGACCTGAACTTGGTCATGAAGAAATCTTATATAGCCCATGGCCTCGTGAAGCACTGATGCTGTATCTGTCTGCACATGCAGTTGTGATCAACATTCAAAAATGTCAATTCATCATACACATTGAGCACACAAATTTACAAAATTCAAACTTTAACATGTTGGCTACCTTGCCGAAGGGAGAAACAAGCTGTTGTAACGCTGCGATTCGTTCCCCGAGCTTCTCCTTCCTCTGATATTCCAAATAATTTCGTCAAACTACATGAAACTATATATGATACAAGACAATGATATAAAACTTTTTAAAAAGCACACGACATTTTTTATCAGAAAACGACAGGCCGTGGGTCTGTGCGTTGGAAAAGTTTAAGTTCAAAGTGAAGACAGAAAAGAAAACGACATGCAAGCAATCCATGGTTGATTTTCCTCACCTTTGCATGTCCGGTTGAGGTGGGGTTCTCTGCTTTGGTCTTCTTAGTTTGTCTTTGGCCTCCAACACCAACCTTGGTCACTGGCTCTTGTCCCAACCCATTCCGCTTTTTCTGCAAACTCTTCAACAAAAGACAAAATGAAAAAAAAAAATAGTATTGGAACAACACCACCATGACTATTCCCCAGCCCAGTTGCCAACCAAGAAAACAGAGACAAAGTGCGACATACAGTGGACTTGGGTAGGGAATTGAAGCCGGTGTTGGTGTAGTTGGAGGAGGAAGCAGAAGAGGAATCGCTGGAAGTGATGACAGATTTCTGAGGGGTGACGGTGGTGGGAGGAAGCGAAAGGTGGGGTTGGTTTTGATGGTTTCCAAAGCATAGCATTTTGGGTGGCTTGTGAAAGGAGAAAAGTGGCGACCGGGAAAGGTTGTTGTGATTGTAAGAGGAGTGGTCCTGAGGAAGAGGCAATGCAGTGGCATCGTGGTGGTCATGGTGATGGTGATGGTCATGGTCATCTCCGAATAGTAACTGAGAAAAAGTGGTCCCTGTGGGTGCAGTGAAATGGTGGAGTTCAAATTCGTCCTTGGGCTCCATGGAAAAGGAGTTGGAAATGAAATGAATGGGAAAGAGAAGGCGAAAGAGAAAAGAGAGGGTTATGGGAGAAAGAGAGGAACAAGTGTCAAGTGTGAAAGAGGGTGGGAAGACATATGTAAATGTTTATGTGGTTACAGTAGAAATTGGTAAAGAAAAATGTTAGAGAGAAAGCAAAATGAAAATGAAAATGAGAGAGAGCCATGGGATGGGATGGGCTGGGTGGGGTGTGGGGAAGTGGGTTCTTTCCGAGAACGGCTTCGGTTTTCGGCAACCAATGGTCAAAGCCACCTGGCCCGAGAAAACCGTGTTTGAGCCCTCCAACGCCTTTTTTCCTCTCACCGCTTCCACTTTCCTCCAACCTCTTCTTTCTTACCTCACCAACTTACCATTTTACTCTTTCAATTTTTGTATCAATTCATTTGTCATCATTTTCCTTTAGAATTTCTTTCCTACAAAAAAATAAATAAATGGAAAAACTTTCTAGTTTTACAGATTTTTTTTTGCCAATAACTAATTTTTCAATTATTTTATAAAATAGTTTTAAAAATGTACCGGAAGACCTGTTGCTTGATTTTAGAGACGGATCGCGTCAAAATACATTTAAAACACACTTAATAAATGACAACAATGACAATTATGATTATGTCTCATCCAATTTAAATGAATCTCTAAGAGATCAGCTAACATTGATTTTATGGAAGATATTTTATTAAAGATATTCTTCAAATATACCAATATATGTCTCTGTAAATTAGGGATTCGATTATAAATCAATTAGCAACTAATATTTGATAGATTTGGTTCATCACAATAAGAAAAAAGGTCCATGACTAAAACACTACAAACAAATTATTCTAGGTGTAAGATATGTTTTAATCAGTTTTTACTATATACTCTTAGCATATTTTACTTATTTGATTCTCAAAGTATCTTTTTATATCAATCTCAACCGAACATCAACAATTAAAAAATTAAAAATTAAAAAAACAACAAACATATTAACAATTGTATGATAGAGTTACATGTATTATTTCTCTATACAAATAAAAAATATATATTTATAACAGAGAAAAGTGATTTTGATTTTTACTTTTAATTACAAATTTTGAATCATGGTCATATATAAAAGACCAATTTATTTATACCAGTACCACTTCACCACCATTATCTCACAGTAATATATTTCACATGCAGTACTTGTGGGACACCACTACAATTTATCTAACATAATATATTGAAGAAGGTTTATCAAGCAAAACAAAATAGTTATGTCTCTATGTATATAAAAGTATAAATTATTGTTACTATTTCCTAATAATGAAAAATAGTGAATTTTGGATGTATTAATTAGTATATTCATTGTTATTACGCCTACACGTAATTTTGATTATTTATGGACTAGAATGAAAACCAATTCATCAAGTTTTGATGGGCCTTTGATCCTGTTATTATTACTAAGCTTGAGACTGAACTTTTGGAAACATTGTTATCCCCTCAATGAACCTAACTAAAAGAATAGTATTTATTATCACAAATTATTTTGTATTTTTTAAAGATTAATATTAATTAAAAAAGTAAGAAAATTTCAGCCAATAATATAAGTTATTATATCAAAAATAGATAAGTATATACGGCATCCATAAATGTTCATCTTGTCACATAACAAGAAAATGAGAAAAAGTTATAAATAAAAATAATTTAGAAAAATTAAGACATAAAGATCTTTTTTTTTTTTAAACTACTGTATTATTATCACTCTATATGATCATTTTATTTTAAAAAATAACAATTGAATTTAAAAATATTTTTAAAAATATAACAATTAAATCATTTAAAAATAAAATTATTTTTTAATTTAACACGCACGTTATATTATTATTAAATTTGAGTTGTAAATTAAAAATTTATAATTTTAAATTTTTTATTAAATTTAATAAATCATGGCTGGTTAGTAAAAAGTAACTATTTGGTTATAGATTATTATAAAAATAAATTGGTTATGATAATTATAATATTTGATAATAAATCATAGCTAGATAATAATTTTTGTATTCAGACTTATATATATATTTTTTATTCACTTTATTTTAGATTTTTTTATTTATTTTTTTATTTTTATATGTTATATAGCTAGAGACTTATGAGTCCATATATTTAATACTTTAAAAATATATTATATTATTTTAATATAAAATTATTTTCACCGTTATTTCTTTAAACATACGGATTTTGGTGTATTAAATTTTTTATTATAGTGTTAATAAAAAAATATTTACATTAGTTTATATACTACGATATATTTTTTTATATAATCAATCTGGAATCTCCAACTATCTATTTTCATATATTTAGTCAACAAATATTATATTAAGTATGTGTCTAATTTTCTCCTAAAATATAGTAATAATGTTAATTTTTCAAATCTTAGAATCACACTTTAAATTATATATTAATACACTCTTTCTTATTCACTTTTCCCCTTTTTTTTAAGTATATATTGTGCTTTATAAAAATATTGTTATGTTAAATACTATTATTTTACACAGTGAGACTGAAACAAGATCGATGCTACCGTATTAAATACTCATCCTTATTTAGATGAATAATATGACGAGGATCTAATAAAACATATATCATGATAAAAGAATAAAGTGATATTCAAAATATCGTAGTTACGAAAAAAAAAATAGTTGAGTGTGGTGAAATGTATAATGAAGTTGGCAAAAGATTAGAAGAGTATAAATGTGTCTTTTTTTTGTCTGCAACTATTTAATTGAAAGTTTCTTCCTTATAATGAGTATGAGAATACATTATTAATAGAGTATATTAAAGTTGAGTGTACGATGAATCTAAACTTTTTAGGTGTATTTTTCTTAAATTAGTCATTTTTAAACATTTGCATATGTACTACTTTCAAACGTTGCCAATGAAATTGATGGCAACTTGTTTTAAGCTTGGCGATGCATTAATGAGTATTTAATTGTTATTATTTACCATGCACAATATTATAGCTATTAATGAGTAATTGCTCTTCTTCTAGTGCATTCTTTGCCTCTAAAATAATAGTTTTAGACCTGATGTATTTTGTTTTATTCTCTAATAAATGTCCTCTTTCTTATTTATTTTGTTTACTTTCTTTAAGAGTAGGAAAGCAAGTGATTTGAAATCCATAGTTTAATATATTTTTTCAATGTAATTAAATTTAATCAGGTTAAGTTAAATTCAGTTTATTCTTTTCTAATCAGATTTTAATGGGTAAGGTTTAGGTTGAGACATTTTAAAAAATAATCATTTATTTAAAGAAATCTCTTAAAGTATTTTTTTTAATAATTATAATAAAATGGCCATACTTCATAAATAAATGATAAAAAAAATAAAAAGTCATTATAAAATTATTAGAAAAGTACAATTTTTATCATATATATTATGTGGTCAGGTTATAGCTCATATTCATTAGGTTTAAAAATTGTAAACTTATTTCAAACACAATTTTATTAAAAAATTGGATGATTTGGATAATTTTAGAAACTAAAAAAATTGGTTTATAAATTAGTTTTTATTATTGTTAAATTATTTTTAAATTAGTATCTAATTAGTAATCAATGTTTCAACTACTGATTATTTAGTTTATAAATTTGGTCTCTAAAACCTTAGTTGCTAATTAACTATTTAACAATAATAGAAACTAATTTAGAAACCAATTTTTTGTAGTTTCTAAAATATCTCTAATTTAGTTACCATTACAACTAATTATTTTGGTCTTTAAAAATTGTTCCTACTAGGGAGATGTGACTTACAGAACTATTGAAGTCTTCTTCTCCTTCCTTCGGTCGGGCAGGTGACTGGGTGATGAACTGTGATTCTTCTCGTCTTCTTGCTTATCCTTCGGTACTCGGCACTCGGTCGTCGGGCGAATCACCGGATGGTGGGGGTACCTACGAAGACACTCCGACGCTCAAGTCAATAAAGCGGGTGGTCAGCTCTTAGGTAGGTGAACGGTAATAAATGACATACCTTACTCCTTGGAATGCGTGCTATTTATATTATTCTAATGGGCCTACCTTGTTGGGCCCGCTTAGGGTTGCATTACCTAATTCTTGATGATAGATTAACTTCACTGATCTTGGTTTGAGCGTTAGCTGTAGTAGGGATCAGCCGTCGGCCAAGTTCCCATGGTGTGGGTCGGCCATCGGCCAAATTCCACTGGCCTTGGTCGAGTCATATAAGGTCTCGGCCAAGTCTTATAAGGTTTCGGCCTTTCGACCAAGTCTTTTAAGGTCTCGGCCTCTCGGCCAAGTCTTCTAAGGTCTCGGTCTCTCGGCCTTTTGGCCAAGTCTTCTCATGGCCTCTTAGTCGTTTCGGCCAAGTCTTCTAAGGTCTCGGCCTCGCCCATACCGGTAAAAAATGAATTTCTATTTCATGATTTTCTTGTAGTGATATAAGCATTACAAAGATGAAAAAAATGGAAGAAAAAATAATTAAAATTTGTTTATGTTTTTAATTTTTTTTTCATTATTAAAATGCTTACTAAGATGACTGGAGGGTTGTAGAAAAGACAATAAAAAATAACTTGTTTTATATATTGATTTGTCTGATTGATAAAGAAACTTGACTGGGGCACACGTGTAAGGCGCAAGACCCCATAATGTAACCGTGACAAAACATGAGTCTACGTATGCAGTTATCACATGGCCATGAAGAATTTGAACTGAATTCTACAGCCATAGAAGTAGCAGAAGATGAAGACAGAGAAAATGAAATCAAAGTGGCGCCATTAATGAATCCAAACTAAACCTCAAATACGACACAAAGCGACCCTTACAACCACCAGTTCCTCATCCCTGCGTGGCTCAAACTGCTTCCAAGTTGGCAACTCCGTTATCATTCGTTCGCTCCTTAAAACCCCGTTCACCCTCTTCACATAACCTAAGCTTTCCCCATACACTCCACAACCAAACACCATGGATATTTGGTCCTGGATATGCGAGCTCCCCAACTCGGTGGAGTGGACCGAGTCTGACTCGCCACTCGTCTTCGAACTGGCGAGTGAAGAGAAGGACAACTCAGCTCGTTCCATCCACCTGAAAGCTGAGAGAACCTCCGGCTCTGACTCAGAAGCGGTGGTCACCTTCACCGTATGCTTGCAAGGCTTTCACCCACACAACGCCCACAAGCCTCTCTGGGTCTCCGAAAAGTGCCACCTTTCATCACAAAACCCCTTCCTCCCTCTCCTCCTCCAACTGCTCCAAGAAATCATATCCCACTCACCCAATGCGCACGATAGCACCTGCCCCCGCTCCCAGCTCCAGAAACTCAAGCCCGACCCCATCGCATGGATCATGGACTCCCACACACCGGAGTCCCTCTCCACCTTCTTCAACCTCGTCTTCACCATGCGCCTCTTCTGGCTCTGCGCCTTCCACGCGCCCCCGGAAGCCGGCTCCCTCTACTTCCACTCCCTCCTCACTCCCACCCTCGAAACGGCCTCGTCCAAACTCGCCTCCATCCTCCGCACCTTCTTCATCACCGTCGGCGTCGACACCGAACTTTGCTTCATGCGCACCCTCGGTTACATCATAACAAAACTTCACATGATAAAAGAACTGAGCACCGGGCTAGGTTTAAAAACGCTTTTGCCTTCTCCCAGATTCTCCTACGCGACGGAGGCTCACGGTCTCTGGATTCTGAAGGGTTACTCCCCGGTGATGAGCATGAAACTAGCGCGAAGCAACGCTAAAAAAAGTCAATTCTGCGGCATCGACGCCAAGGAGTCAATTCTCCGTTACGCTCTGGCGCACCACCAACTTGAGGCACACGTGCAGATAGAGTACAGCGTTGGATTCCGCGACGGGTTCATCCACGTTCGTGCACGTGTGGACAACATACGCCTCCAGGTGGCGAGGTTAGGTTTCAACCAGAACGACGAGGTGGATTTCGTCGAGGAGAAGCACTTTCCGTCGCGGGTCCGGGTGTGGGTTGGCCCGGAGATCGGAGCTACTTACTGTGCTGGGCTGAGCCTGGGGCGGTCGACGGAGAACAAAGAGAGCGAAGTGGAAGTCCAGAAGGTTGTGAAAGGTAGTTTGGAGAAGTCGCAGGGCTCTAACGTGGTAGCGTCGGCGAGGTCGTCGAGGAGGACGCGGAGTAGGAGTTGGAGAATGGACCAAGAGGCGGAAGGCAACGCAGCCATATTCGACGTGGTTTTGCATGATAGTGGTACGGGTGTGGAAGTGGGGGCGTGGAAGGGCACAAGTGAAACGGGTGATGCGCATGTTAATGGACTGAGAGGGCGATATGTGAGGGGAAATAGAGCGTTTACTAAAAGCGGAGCGGTGGTTATCGGCGGCGATGAATATGGAGAAGAAGTTGGGTGGAGGCTGAGCAAAGAGATGGAAGGGAGTGTGTTGAAGTGGAGAATTGGCGGCGAGTTTTGGCTTACTTATTTGCCGAACCAAACACAGGCTTCTTATTTTGAAACTAGGTATATTGAGTGGTGTGATGAAGTTGACTTGCCTCTTATTCCTGGGAAAACAACTTAGCTGCTGAGAAGTTTCTGTACAATTAGCTTTGAAATTAGTGTGTTGGTTGTGCTTAAGTTCTATATGTATTTCTAACAGATGTTTTATCTGTCTTTTTATACTTCCGTATACAACTACAATGTAAGAAAAATAAAGTTTAATGTTGATATACTAATAAACTTTTAAATGTTTTTCACTAAACTTGTTTCTTTTTTTTTAAATCTATCTCTTATATTGAATTTTAATACATCTTCTTCAACATCGATAAAATATGATAACATGTATAAATGATGAACATTTTATTTGGAAATTTAATTTCTATATTTTCCCGTTGCAATTTGGTCGGGGCTTCACCTAGGTATATAAATAAAATAAATTAAATGCAATCCCATTTTTTATATTATAACTTGGTTTTAATTACTTTTTATCTATATACTTGTACAATCTTTATGTTTAATACTTGAATCCTAAAACTATTTATTTTAATTTTTACAGGGATAGTTGTAAGTAATATAAAAGATAAAAAAAAACTTTTTTTATAAAGTTAAGTTATATTTAAAGTTTATTTTTTATTATTATGATATCGAAATCATTTAAAGCCTATGAAAAATTTATTTGATTAAACATATCACTTTCAATCATTCATTCATATATGAGTTTGTGAGTCTTGGCGTTAGAAAGTGTCGGAAATCACCACATCAATCATAAAATGCTGATAAAAAAAAATAAATTAAAATTTATCTTATAAATCAATTTTATAAAATTAAATTAAACTTAAAGTTCTCTTAATATTTATATGTATACTTAGAAGATATTATTAAATAATAATAATATGATAATCATCTTATTTCAATCTCATGAACACAAAAACTAGCTATAATTCTTTTTGGAATATTTTCTTTTAGTTTATTATATTTTCATAAAAGTTTATATCGTCTCTTAATATTTTGCTAGTTAGTTTTAGTCTCTTAATAACTTTTTTAGTTAGTTTTTTTACTGATGTTTTTTTACCAATTTTAATTCATTAATATTGTTTTATTAGAGTTGTAAAAAAACCAAAAGTACTATAGACAATCTAAATCAATTAAGGATTTGGGCCAAATCGAGTTTAAAACTTAAATCTTTTTTATTGTGAGAGAATATCTTATCCACTGATCACATATTCATTCAAGCTAAATTTGTAGTTTTTCAGATCCACCAACCCAAAATGACGTCCCCTATAAACCTAAGAAAATAATTTCTTAAAAAATAATTGAAAGTGAGTAAACTAGTGGTATATGAGTAATTAAGTTTATAATAATTATTTAATTTTATTTATACATTTTAACTTTATAATATAACTATAAAATAATTAGTTTTCATGTATTATTTTTAAATTATTAAAACGAATTAACATTTAATGTCTAAATTTAAGAGTTAATGGCTTTTAATACTTATTGTTAGATTTTTTTTATATGGGTGATTAAGTTCACATGAGGTATTGTGATGTTGTTAGTTGAACAAAATTTATATACCGAGAAATTGAATACAACATTTAATCAATTTTAAGAATTATAAAATTATATTTTTAAAATAATTAAGATGTCCATATAATATGAGATTATGTTAAATTTTTTTAAATATGTTGAAATAGTTTCTTTTATTCATATTTATATCGATTTATTTAATTATATTTAAATAAATCAAAAGCAATGTATATATTTGTATGATAATAAAGATATCCAAGGAACAAAAGTCAAAGATTAAAATAACTGTATACATAAATATAGAAATATATATATATATATATATATTATTTTTTATTTTTTTAAAATACAAAAATTACTTAAGATACTCTCTCGTTGAAATACATTATTAAATGTTCCATGTTTTTTTTTATAAGATTAATACCTTATCCATTACCCATAATTAAACCTACCCCGGTTAAGACCTTTAATTATGAATGATTATTACTAATTATAATTTCCATTATTACATTAATGCTCCCACAATCGATTCCACCTGCACGTTAATTCAAGATCATTGTTAAACCTAAATTTTATACAGTACATGACAATTAATTTATGTTGACCTTGGTCTAGGCCCTTTTTTTTTTTTTTTATCTTTGCCTATATTAGAAGTTACTTCTAAATATTCGTGTCTTGCACATTCATGAAGGCAAAAAAAATAAAAAAATAAAGATTGTGTAATAAAATAAATAATATAGCTGGAAAAAATTTAATATTACATTTTAAAAAATATTATATAAACAATACTAACTTTATTTGTAATTAAAAAAAAAAATATAAAAGTGGTATAATTAAAACGACACTTTAATATTTTATTATTAAAGTGAAAAAATTATATATAAATACAAAATTGGTTGTTATTTTTTATTTTAATATAATTACCCTTCATTTTAGATTTTTTTATTATAGTAAGTTCAATTGTGTTTTATTTATTTATTTAGTTTTAAGTTTTTATGTTTAACTTATTAGATTCTTTTGTATTTAATATCTAGAGATTGAAGAGTTCCAGTGATATATTTGGATGATGGACTTTGGGTGAAAGTTAAATTGTCCTTATTTTATTTATGAGTTGAAATTATTTGTGAGTATTTTTACTTCTATTTCGATAAAGGAAACTATTTTTATTTTTCAATAGAACCATAAGTTATGAGATAGTTATAAAATATGGATGTGAAGATAATGTGGTTATCAATTTTAAGTTTTCTTGTAGGGTTGTTTTGAGTAAATGAGTGTGTTAATTGAGAATGAATGTAAATAACTATTAATTTTTGAAAAGATAATTGAATGAGTTGTTCAAATTGTATTATGAATAATTTGAAGTATAAAGATTTATGAGTATTGATGGTTTGATTTTAAAAGAAATTGATTTGAAAATTATAAATTCACATTATTACATAGGAGCTTAATTAGAATACCTCTACAACTTTCACCGAACAAGTCAATATCAATTTTGTTTTGATATTTTTGTAAAAATATAGTTTTTTATGAGACTCTACTAGTATTTATTTTGAGTATTTCGGAATCATATAAATTAAAAGTTTCAGTGATGAAAAAAGAAATTCATTATATTTAAAATTGGAATGTTACGTTGTTAAATGATTTGACAAATTCACATATTGCTAATGCAAAACTTTTCAGTAATTTGTATACACATATTCTTTTTTCCTTTTAGAATTTATAATACGGACAAACATTTACAAAATGAAAATTACTCAGGCATAAAAAGTATTGAATTATATATCTTAGTCTGTCTGTAAGAAATAAATTATTTTGTGAATTCATTATAGACAAAATTATTCAGTATTTTTTCAATCAATTATATGAAATACATTTTACATAAAGTGATAAGTGTTTTGAAAATAATTTATTTAATTTTACATTCAAAATTCTTAAACAATAAGAAAACACTTGACATTATCTTAAGAACATGTGATGAAGTATCTCTAAAAAAGACACGAGAGTGAACATTGGATAGCTGTCATCCCTCTCCACACCTCTCACCACAATCACATCACATGCAACATATTTCCAATTTTTTTACCCAAAAACACCATTTTTCGAGGTTGATGTCATATTATAACCAGTGTATCAAACTAACTAATTTTTTATTATGCACTTTAGTCCCTGTGTTGGACTCTAAAAAGTTGGAGGTAAATCACTTATCATTATTCCTGTTATTAAATTTAAAATTTAAAATTCAAAATACTGTTTTCTCTAGTTGTTTTAATCCTTTTATAAGACTAGTACTTTATTTTTTTATAAACTATTAATTTATTAAATAAAAACATTTCATATAAAATATAAGTTATTAGTAAGATTTGGTATGTTGGGTAGTTGCATTGTCGGGTGGGTTCCTAAGAAAAACAGCGTCTGTGTGGGCCTGCAAACGCGTGTCCAATTTAAAGCAGTCTCTGTTACTTCTCTTCATTCACAGCTAATTCTGATTACTTGCTTTATCGTTTCATGTCACATTATTAGCAATTCGTGTAACATGAATTATGAAACAAAGCAATTAAAGGAAATAAATTATATTTTAAATATGAAAAAAAAGTAATGAAAAGGGAATTCCACATTGTATATTTTTAATTATGAATAATCTTTTAATAAAACACATCAATAAAAGAAAGAAGCTATAATTTTTTTTTTATCTTTAATAATATTTATGAATGGTGTGATAGTGACTCAATAATGGGATCTAATAAACTTAACAAAGTCGAAAATAACACTAACCCTAAATCCTAAATCCTAAACCCTAAACCTGATATTATATATTTATGAATAGTTCTATAACGACTCTTTATAACGACTCCGATAATAAGTGACCTCATAAATAATTCTGATAACATATTAAAAAATGAATTTTAAGTCTAACTTAACCTTTGACTTTAAAGATGAAATTTACACTCACTTATATGCTATAAAATGTCATAATTTTTACGTCTATCTAATATATATATATATATATAATATAATTTAATATCATGAGATATTTTTTGAATTAAATTATAAGTCTTCGGACAAAATTCCTTATTTATATTAATAAATAATATAATACTTAGAAAAACATAATATTATTTATTAAATTACATTATTCTAATGATCTATATAATAAAAAACAAAACTTTTATTAGTCCACAAAACGCGTAATATTATGATAATAGATATGAAAATATAAATAAAATTAGTAATTTTAGTTCCTAGACATATGCAGCATTCTGTGATTATAATGTTTAAAATAGTGAGAAAGCAGAAGAAGTAACTGAGAAGGCACAATAATTTGTGGTATAAAATAGTATGTGGAAACTGAGTCTAATGAGATGCACCGAGAGTAGAGATAACAACAACTATGAGGCACAGTGATGAGCTTCTTCTGCACCGACCTCTTCTTTACTTTGTCTTCTCTTGCTCACTATGCTGGGCAATGCAAGAGGGAGAAGGGGTTACGGTGCGCAACACCCCACAGAGTAGCTGGTGGAAGCCAAGTTCAAGCAATGCAGGGGATGATGAGTCTCCTCCAAGGCCCTTGAAGGTTACTTTCGCAGGGCCTGCAACGCACTGGACAGATGCCATCCCCATTGGCAATGGCCGTCTCGGTGCCATGGTTTGGGGTGGCGTACCCTCCGAACTTCTCCAGCTCAATGGTATTCTTGCTTTCAAACTCTAATCTCAAAAGCTTTCAGCTTTAATTGCTGTTACTTCGATCCAAAGGCCAATGAAAGTGATGTTTTTCTTATATGCTTGTCATAAAGCGTTATGAAGTATATGTTTCATTCCCCCTTAGTCAAAGTTAAGCATTTTTTATACCCTTTGTCACTAACTGACCCTCTGTAAGTTGCATTCTTAAAATTCACTCAGTTTGTGATTGATGATGAGAACAACACAACACACCTACATATTGTCCTTAATTTCTTCAAGATCTTTGTTGGGATCCAATTGTACGTATGGGACTTGAGTCCCGATTAGAAGTATGGCATTCTAGTGTGGGGTTTACTCTCCACCTAGAAAGGCTTGTTTTTCTGGTGTGGTTTTACTAAGGTTCTTTTGTTTTGATGATTTTTTTTGTTAGAGACTTGTA
Source organism: Phaseolus vulgaris (assembly GCF_051622355.1). Classification (NCBI taxonomy): domain Eukaryota; kingdom Viridiplantae; phylum Streptophyta; class Magnoliopsida; order Fabales; family Fabaceae; genus Phaseolus; species Phaseolus vulgaris. Next base: position 3,744,910 of record NC_143504.1, read on the forward strand.
AGAATAAAAAGTAATAAAGAAAAGCGAATTAAGCTTCTTCCATGAGCTCAAACTAGCTATCAATAAGTTAATTTATAAAAACTTTCTCATTGGATTTCTAGAAGTTTTAATTAGGCGTAAACTAAAATTAGCTTATCAGAGGAACTTAGTTTTCTTCTTCTTATTTTCTTCATCTATAAGTATTCATGGAAAAGTTTATTCGATAAAGATCTAGGAGAAATTTTCGCTCTGAAAGTTTTTTTTTTGTCTAATGGGTGACACTATTGGCATTTCTATTTGTGAAGTTATATAATTGTGATGAATGTCAAGGACATGGTCATGGTTTACTATTTTATGCAAGGTGAAACCAATCTACTATGTGTTTCTCTTTCGTTAAGCATTCTAATGTGAAGATTTAAATTTTCTTGTAGAGGACACACTTTGGACTGGGATCCCTGGAGACTACACCAACAAAAGTGCTCCACAAGCACTGGCTGAAGTCAGAAAGCTTGTTGATGATAGAAAATTCCCTGAAGCTACAGCAGCAGCTGTCAAGTTGTCAGGAGAGCCTTCCAATGTATGTAATATATCACAATTCATATAACCATCCTTTCTCTAAGTTTTGAGGAACTATACTATTTGCTAAACTGATGTTTGGGGTTGACATCCAGCAATATGATATATAAACAGAGGAATCTGATTAGGTGCTACTTTTCTACCATACAAATCTCATAATTTTATTATTCAACTAGTATTCATGCCCCCAGGCCCCCCTTTTAAATGTGTGCTTATTGGTGCTCTCATTTGGGATATGGATTGGTGCATGAGAAGGAAGCTTTATACAATCATATGACACTCATTTTCCTAACTGTTATTTCTTACTATGAAGGTATACCAACTTCTCGGTGATATCAAGATAGAGTTTCATGATTCTCATCTTAAATACTCGAAGGAGTCATATCACAGGGAGCTGGATTTGGATACTGCAAGGGCTAAAATAAAATACTCTGTGGGTGATGTAGAATTTACGAGAGAACATTTTGTTTCTAATCCAGACCAAGTAATAGTAACAAGGTTGTCTGCAAGCAAACCCGGCTCATTATCATTTACAGTGTATTTTGATAGCAAAATGCATCACGATTCAAGGGTAAGTGGCCAAAATCAGATAATAATCGAAGGGAGATGTCCGGGTAGTAGGATTCAACCAAGAGTGAATTCAATTGACAATCCAAAGGGAATTCAGTTTTCTGCAGTTTTTGATATGCGGATTGGTAACGGGGTTATACAAGTTTTGGATGAAAGGAAGCTAAAAGTTGAAGGTTCAGATTGGGCTGTTTTGCTTTTGACAGCTTCTTCTTCCTTTGATGGCCCATTTACTATGCCTGAAGACTCTAAGAAGGACCCTACTTCTGAGTCCCTTAGTAAAATGAAGTCTGTGAAAAAATTTTCATATGATGATCTTTATGCACGACACTTGAATGACTATCAAAATCTATTTCATCGCGTCTCATTGCAACTCTCTAAAAGCTCCAAGACTTTAGGAAAATCTGTTTTTTACAAAAGGCAATCGGTTTCCTCCCAAACAAACATCTCTCAAAAGGAAACTGACACAATTCCAACTTCAGCAAGAGTCAAATCTTTTCAAACTGACGAGGATCCTTCCTTTGTTGAGCTTTTGTTTCAATATGGTCGATATCTGCTAATCTCTTGTTCACGTCCTGGAACTCAGGTGGCAAACCTACAGGGTATCTGGAACAAAGATGTTGAGCCTGCATGGGAGTATGTCTTCCCTTCTCTTTTCATCTCTCTTCTAGCAATAAAAAATAAATTGTATACTGCAGTTTCTTGTTTATAAGGCGGCTTAGAGTTTTCACATGGATATTGAGTATTAAATATAATATGTAGAAGTAATTTCATGACGAATTTCTTAAAGTTTGTAATTTTTCTCCTTTTGTACGTCATCCAGTGGGGCTCCTCACTTGAACATTAATCTTCAAATGAATTATTGGCCAGCCCTTTCTAGCAACCTACATGAGTGTCAAGAGCCCTTATTTGATTTCATTTCGTCTTTGTCAGCCAATGGTAAAAAAACTGCAAAGGTATTTTGTTATTTTCCCTCTTTCTTTCATATTATTCTTGGCATTATATTTAAGAAAGAGATCCATCCTTTCTGCTATCAGTAACTTTTTATCCTGTATAACAAAGCAAAAAGACAAGAACATATAGTCTACCGTATTACCATTTGCACACCATGTCATGAATTTTATATGCTCTAGCCTTATTGTCCTCTGATCTTTTGCATACAGGTGAACTATGAAACAAATGGTTGGGTTGCACATCAAGTTTCTGACATATGGGGTAAAACATCAGCAGATAGAGGTGAGGCTGTTTGGGCTTTATGGCCTATGGGTGGAGCTTGGCTTTCTGTCCATTTATGGGAGCATTATACTTATACAATGGACAAAGTAAGTTCTGATTTTTCAGAAAATTATCTAATCCTTGATTTAAAGTATTAACTAAAAACTGATCTTGTGAAAAGTTGTTTGACCGACCAGTTGTTTTAGGGGGACTAATTTTAGATAGTTATTGAAATTATTGATGATGAACTGCTATACTTGTATAGTTGCCTGTTTCATGCATGCAATTATCTGTGTCTATTTTCATGGCTTAATGATGTCTTGGACCTGAAATGTTGGAAGATGTTATTCATCTTCATGTTATGATAGGGTTCTATATGACCAGTTGACCTATTTTTGGTTATTATGTTTTATGAACTCAATATAGTTTCAAAATTGATATCAATCCAAATAATGCCTTGATCAGCTATGATGATTAATAATTCCAGGGAGCAACATACTGTTTTCAAATGGATTTTCAAACCACAACCAAAAACTTTAATTATAGATTTCAAGTTTCATTTAAGGATGACACTTGTTTACAGCCATTGTTACCAAAATACCTTCGAGGTTATAAATATAGACTAGTATTAGAGTATTAGATACGCATACCAAAGGGATGGGGAATCTAATATTTTATCATGGCACATATAGCTATATTTTTATTTGTAAATGCTATATTCATACATTGTATCTGTTTTGTGAGTATCTTGTGTGTGTATCGATTACTAGGTAAGTGATGGTTGAATTTTCTTTTTTTTTATATTAGGATTTTCTTAAAAATAAAGCGTACCCTTTGTTGGAAGAATGTACATCATTTTTGTTGGATTGGTTGATTGAAGGCCGTGGTGGATTATTACAAACTAACCCATCAACTTCACCAGAGCACATGTTCACTGCCCCAGACCGAAAGCCTGCTAGTGTGAGCTACTCATCAACCATGGACATTTCAATCATAAAAGAAGTTTTCTCTATAATCATTGCTGCTTCTGAGGTGAGCATGATCTTAATATTCAAACCAATACTAGTTTCATATTGTCTTGGTCACTAAATATCTGAAAAACAGGTTCTGGGAAGACATAATGATGCAATCATCAAAAGAGTCACCGAGTATCAGTCTAAGCTTCCTCCGACAAAAGTTTCTAAAGATGGTACGATTATGGAATGGGTAAGCAATTATATTTATGATCTGTATTCCTTCCCTCCATCCATTTAATGTCCATTTGGCCAGTTCTTGTCATCGGATATTTTATTCTGATTTGCAACGAACAAGTTTGACTGTTTGCCAGCAATTCCATGTTGACTATAGCGCCTTACTTATTTTGCAGGCAGAAGATTTTGAGGACCCAGATGTACATCATCGACATGTTTCACATCTGTTTGGACTATTTCCGGGGCACACGATTAGTCTTGAGAAAACTCCAGGCCTCTGTAAAGCTGTGGAATTTAGTCTAATTAAAAGAGGTCTTTTATGAGAACTTTAAGAGCTAAAATCTTTCAAGGGATAATATTTTTTCCATGCAATATGTATGGAACTTATTTATTTTGTTGAAATTTCATATTCTTAGGTAAGTTGGAACAACCATATATAATTATTAATAGGTTTAATTACTCATTTCTTCCATGTAGTTACAACTTTTAGTCTCTATACTAAACAATGTTTCCGTTTAGTTACTATAGATATCCTTTTTAATCCATTTTAGTCTCTATAGGTATCATTTTAGTTCTTTTTAGTCTCTAAGACTAATACGGATTAAAACTGGTTGTACAGAAATTAAAAAAAAGTTTTTGTACTTATAAAGTTCAAATGAATAATTTTAACCTTATTAATATCCCATTTGAAAAAACTTGTAAAAAATACTCTCTAATGGTGCTGTGTTTTTTTTTGCATATGAATAGCTGAAGTGCTTTTGTGTGTTGAGACTAGAGAGAGTACTTTCAACTATGTACCGTCTTAAGGCCTCTAGTTAGTTTAGTCGACTACTATAATGGTTCTCCAGGAATTATGTTTACTTCTACCAAATCATGGATTAGTATGTTAATTTCAACCTTATATATATAAGTACATAATGTAAATCTGTATTAATTTTCTTCTTCAATACTAAAACAGCAATTCAACAGTAGTTGTTAACATTCTTATTCTGTATTACAGGAGATGATGGTCCAGGATGGTCGACAACTTGGAAAGCTTCATTGTGGGCACATCTTCAGAATAGTGAGCATGCATATCGTATGATAAAACACTTGATTGTGTTGGTAGACCCTGACCATGAAAGTGATTACGAAGGAGGACTTTATAGCAATCTGTTCACAGCACATCCCCCTTTCCAGATTGATGCTAACTTTGGGTAAGGCTCAATTTTTGTAAGGACTGTAAGGTATCTTGTCAATTTCACTTTCATCGCTTAAAAAAGTTTGGGCTGTATATTTATTCTCTCTCATATCTGGGGAAGGAAGGGATAACAGTTGAGTTTCAATACCAAGAAACTCAGTAGAATTTCAATTTCTATACGTCATGTTAAGGCTTCAACTTTTGTTTCATGAGTTCACTGTTATCTGATAAATCGTACTGATGCAAGAAGGTTTTTCCCCTGTTTTTAAACATTTGTGCAATTATCATATCTTGTTGAATCTATTCCATTGCATCTTATCAACATTATAATCCTAGACTCTGGCTCTTAATTTCTTCTGTAACATCTTAAACAGAATAACTGAGCATTTCCGTGAGTGTGAAAACTTCATTACATTCTAAATCTTTAAGTTGACCCACAGGCATAGTAGTATGTTTTAGTTGACCCATATTCTTGGTAACAACTTGGTGAGCTACTGATAATTCTGTGGCTGAGAAAAAGCACTTTTTGGTGGCAGTTTTTCAGGAGCAATAGCAGAAATGCTTGTTCAAAGCACTATGAAGGACCTCTACTTGCTGCCGGCATTGCCACGCGATAAATGGGCCAATGGTTGTGTGAAAGGATTGAAAGGTCGTGGTGGGGTGACAGTGAACATTTGCTGGAAAGAAGGAGATCTGAGTGAAGTTGGGCTTTGGTCAGAAAGGCAGAAATCCCAAGTAAGACTACATTATAGAGGAACCGTGGTGTTAACAAGTTTGTCACCTGGCAGAGTTTATTCATATAATAACCTACTGAAGTGTGTGAACACATACTCCCTCACAAAACTTAATCCTTGAATCTTCCCATAATACTTCTAAATAACAGCCATTGCTATGTAGTTTGCCGGATCAAGATACAATTATCTTGCTTCCTAAGATTATTCTTTTCATGTAACAGCAGAGGATGTAATTTAACCAATAATTTTGTTGTCATTGATGCATTTGTTTTACGGTTTAATGTGTAAAATCTGTGTAATGTTATTGTCATTCAAGTATTCAACCTCACACGGCTTCCAGAAAAATAAAAATTTTTATAAGCAAATAAAAACACAGTCAACATCTTAAAATTTATTTCTAACTACTCGAAAATAAGAAAATATCACACTCTTCACCATATTCAAAAATATATTTTTACATATAGATTCTTCACCATATTCAAAAATATATTTTTACATATAGATGCAGGAGAATAAGTTGAACAGTGTGACTTCACCATATTCAAAAATATATTTTTACATATAGATGCAGTATAAGAAAATGATAAAAAAATGGTAAGAAGAAAATATGTTTCTTATTCTCTTATGTGTATATTACATCAGTCATGTATAGGAAATATATAGGGAGTTTCTCTCTCCCAAATTACAATCTAATTAGGTAGGATACTAATCATGAGATTCTATAATTATTAAATTAATTGCATATAATTGGTACAATATCGTCAAATATTGCATACAATAATTGCATATAATTTTATAATTATTATTTCCTTAATACTCCCCCTCAAGTTGGTAGGTGAAGATCAAGAACCCCCAACTTGTGTCGTAGCGTCAAAAATCGTTCCTTGCCCAATGCCTTCGTAAAAATATCTGCGAGCTGATACTGTGTCGGTACATATGAAGGACTGATTATCCCAGCTTGTAATTTTTCTCGCACAATGTGGCAGTCTATCTCAATGTGTTTTGTGCGTTCATGAAATACTGGGTTTGCTGCTATATGTAATGCCGCTTGATTGTCACAGAAAAGTTGAACTGGCAAGTTACATGACACCTTTAAATCCTGCAACAGATATCGCAACCAAACTATCTCCAAACAAGTATTGGCCATTGCGCGGTATTCTGCTTCCGCTGATGATCTTGATACGTTTGTCTGTTTTTTTGACTTCCATGAGATAATAGATGAACCAAGAAAAATGCAATATCCAGATACTGATCTCCGAGTTGTCTGACAACCTCCCCAGTCTGAGTCGCAATAAGCTGTCAATGTCAGATTGTTTTCGGATGGCAATAACAATCCTTGTCCTGGTGATCCTTTGATGTACTTTAGGACTCGAATTGCGGCATCCCAATGAGGTTTCCGTGGATCCTGTATATATTGACTTAGGGTCCGAACCGAAAATGCTATGTCAGGCCGAGTAACCGTGAGGTATATCAGTCGTCCCACGAGTCGCCTGTATTTGACTGGATCCTTTAATAACTCTCCATCGTCTGGTGTGAGTTTTAGGTATTGTTCCATTGGAAATTTGTCTGGACGAGCACCTGTGAGTCCCGTATCCTGCAAAATATCAAGCGCATATTTTCTTTGGGACATGTAAATACCAGCTTTGGAACGGGAAAATTCAATCCCTAGAAAATATTTTAGGTCTCCAAGATCTTTAATGCGAAATTGTTGTAATAAACAATCTTTAACACGCTGAATTTCTGTCAAATCATTTCCTGTCAGAAGAATATCATCCACATAAATCAAAAGGGCAGTAAATGATGAGTTATTTTGTCTTGTGAATAGAGAGTAATCTGTCTTGGACTGTTGAAATCCTACAGATTTAATCACATGAGAAAATGTTGAAAACCATGTTCGAGATGCTTGTTTGAGACCATAAAGGGATTTGTTGAGTCGACATACAATGTTCTCCCCCTGTCGATGATGTCCGGGTGGCAAGTCCATGTAAATAATTTCATGCAATGTGCCATGTAAGAAGGCATTTTGCACATCTAGCTGGTGAGTAAACCAATTTCTGGCTGCTGCAATGGTGAGGAGACACCTCAAAGTTGTTAATTTTGCTGTTGGTGAAAAAGTTTCAGAATAGTCGACACCTTCAATCTGAGTGTACCCCTTTGCGACAAGGCGCGCCTTATATCTGTCCACGCTACCATCTGAGTTGTACTTTATTTTATAAACCCATTTGCATCCGATGGGTTTCTGTCCAGCGGGTAACGATGTCAAGGTCCACGTGTGATTTAGCTGCAAGGCGGAAAGCTCTTCGTCCATTGCTTTTTGCCAATTTGGATCAAGGATAGCTTGAGCATAAGTGTGAGGTTCTTTGGTGACTGTGATGTTAGCAAGATATGCACTATGTGTAGAAGAAAATCGTGAATTAGAAAGAAAATGATGCATAGGATACCTGGTTCCATTCTGTCGGTCTTGGGCAGTGGTCGAATGATTGGCTTGGGATCCCGTTACGTAGTCTTGAAGCCAGGAAGGTTGGGTTGATGTGCGACTGGATCGTCGATTGGAGAAGGTTTGGTAATGGGTGTTAAACTTCTTGGCATGGGAGAAGAAGGTTGGTCTACTGGAGGTTCAGGTGTATTATGACGAGTAGGAGAAGAAGGTTGGTTTGATGGAGGTTCAGGTGCATTGTGACGAGTAGGAGAAGAGGGTTGGTTTGATGGAGGTTCAGGTGTATTGTGACGAGTAGGAGAAAAAGGTTGGTTTGATGGAGGTTCAGGTGTATTGTGATGAGTAGGAGAAAAAGGTTGGTTTGATGGAGGTTCATGTGCATTGTGATGAGTAAGAGAAGAAGGTTGATCGAGTGAATGTTGGACAGGAGTGGGTAAGTCAATGTCAATGGGCAAAATACCTTGTAATGGAGGTGAGGATTGTGTCTGTGACTGTTGGCAGAATGGGAAAACACTTTCATGGAAGATGACATCCCGACTTGTAAAAAAAGTGCCTGCATCTATATCAAATAATTTGTATGCTTTTTGACTGTGAGGATAACCAATGAAGATGCATTGTCGGGCACGCGGATCAAATTTTTGCTTAGGTGAAACAACAGTTGCGTAACAAAGGCAACCAAAAGTTTTTAGGTGAGAAAGTGAAGGTGGTTGATTATATAGTAGCTCAAAAGGTGATTTATTTTTTAGTAAAGGTGATGGCAAGCGATTAATGATATATGTGGCGGTTAAAACGCATTCTCCCCAAAATTCTAATGGTAAATTGGACTGAAATAGGAGGGCTCGTGCTGTGTTTAAAACATGTCTATGTTTGCGTTCTACTACCCCATTTTGTTGAGGAGTGTAAACGCAAGTGCGTTGACATTCAATACCTTTTTTGAGAAAAAAAATCATACATTGAAATAAATTCCAGTCCGTTGTCAACGCGGATGGTTTTTAATAGATGCCTGAAATTGATTTTGTGCAAATGTAATGAATGACTCTAAGAGATGTTGGGTTTCAGATTTGTGATTCATAAGAAATAACCAAGTACATCTAGTATAGTCATCGACTATAGTGAGAAAAAAACGTTTTCAAAAATGAGTTGGGGTTTTATGAGGACCCCAAATGTCACAATGCAATAGATTAAATGGAGAATGAGATTTTATTGTGCTTAAAGGAAAGGGTAGCCTTGTCTGTTTAGCTTTGGGACAAATACTACAATGATTATGAATGGGAATGAGATTTTTACTGATAGGGATAGGTAGTAGGGAAGATACAAGTTGTAGACACGCTGGAGAAGGATGTCCAAGGCGCTTATGCCATAAATCAGGATCGGTCGATATTTGAGATGCGTGGGCTTGGTTTGGAAGAGGGGACATGTAGTATAAGCCTGCGTGTTGTTTACCCGAGCCAATCATCCTCCCCGTAGCCAAGTCCTGTAAAACGCAACCATGTGGAGTAAAAACGACACAACAATTTAGTGAACTGGTTATCTTACTAATGGACATGAGATTTAAATTAAAAGAAGGAACACAACTAATCATGAGATTCTATAATTATTAAATTAATTGCATATAATTGGTACAATATCGTCAAATATTGCATACAATAATTGCATATAATTTTATAATTATTATTTCCTTAATATGTTAAGAAGTGGACTTTAAGCCTAACTCAACCCCATAAAACCGGCTCATGGGGGTGAGGTTTGCACCCATTTATATATTATGAAATGTCCTTATCTCTAGTCGATGTGGGATTTCCAACATGCAGGAGAATAAGTTGAACAGTGTGACTTTTACCAATAGAAATAATACATTTTTGTAGATTATTCCAAAATATATGGAAGTGTAGTGTAATGTGACATTTTTGTAGATTATTCCAAAATATACGGAAGTGTAGTGTAATGTGACAGTTTCCACAACATAGAATGTGTAAAGAAAAAAATCCTATTTCTTGATGTTCACTTAATATAGATTAAGAAAGACATAGCAATAATTTAAGTGCATAATATGCAAACTAATAAAAAATGTAATATTATCAAACTAAGATTGGATCTTGTTCTTTAATTAAAATTTAGTTTTATTTTAATAATTTATGCCTATCATTAAGATGAATTTTTAATGCATTGTTTATATGTGATAAAAGTAAAAGGTAAATCAGAATGACAATAGAGAAAGAGTAGAAATAGAATGAATTATGGTGTTTTGTTTGGATTTAAGAAATAGATGGAGAAAAATGTTGATAAATTTAGTTCTTCCAAAACTCGTTACAAAATAGGCCAGTTTTTTTAAGTGGGATTCCCCCTTCCATTTTCCCATTTATCTTTATATTTTATACATTTATAATTTATCTTTGAAGATATTAAAATAAAAGTTTAAATTCTTGATACCAATTTAGTTCTTTAAACTAAATATTCAAATCGAGTAATATAAATAAAAAAATTCTATAAAAGTGATTATAGTGATTGATACTAGTCATCATATCATATAAATAATATGAATAAAAATGATTAAAAATTACGTAATTGGAGAGAATAGTTTAGGACGCGTTGAATTAAAATTTTCCTAAATATTTTTGGAGAAAAAAAATAAAAAAGTAAGTATTTTCATAAATTAAAAGTAGTTTATATATAAACTACTTAGTAAAAATTCCTTCGTGTAATTTTTTCATAATTATATTGCGAGTTATACATAAACTAATTTAGGTCATAAAAAAAAACTTTATTTCTTATATTTTCTTTGAGAAATATTTACGGAGTTCATAAAAAAATGTCCAAAAAAAATGTTACATGGTTAAAAATTGGAAACAACTAAAAGCGACATCGTTTTATATGGTCCATGATATACTAAGCAGTAGCACCAGCCACCATCACTAAACCCTTGCAAAGCCCTAAAAGCGCGTTTCGCATCTCTCAGATTGGATTGCAATGGCTTGGCGTTCTGGTTCTTTCTCTCGTTCCTTAGTATCCTCAGCTAGGGCTTCTCTCCGGCCGGCGGCGCCTTCAGCACTTCCCCGCCTCCGTCCGCCACCAGTCACTGCTCCTCGCGTCCAGTCCCGTCGCTTTTCCATGCCGGCTACCAGGTCTCGCTTTTCGCCGTTTTGCTGTCTCTGCTTATTTAACGATAACCAAAATCGCGTCGTTTCAAAACGAATTGCTAATCTGCCGTCGTTTTAATTTCCTTAATTTGGAATTAATTTTAGTAATTTGTTGCATTCTGAATTGCATTGAGAATTTGTATTTTCTTTCTTGACAGGAATTTGGGGCAATTGGGCTGCATAGAATCACTTTTACCTCTGCACAGTACAATGGCTATTACCTGCATGACTTCACACATTACTGTCGGTGCTCGTGCCTGTTGCGAGCTGTCTCATGGTACCTTCCGTCGTTCTTGTCAAGATCGCTAATAGTCTCTTTGTGAGTCTTGCTGGTTCTAGGATGCATGAAAAATGGTTTATGCTGTTTTGATTTCGTTCGAGAACAGATTTTAAGCATATTCATTCCATTGCCTCACCTAAAAATCCCTTTTAAAAAAACTTACTAGTGTTCTGGATTATATAGAAAACCTTATATTATAGGCCTGATAGATGGTAAATTTAGGTAGTCCTTTGTTGCTTTATGCGAGGAGATGAGTTGGGTAGAATTTGTGAGTTTGTCTAGCTTGGTTCATAAGAAGGTATTAAGATTCAAATTTATAGGGAATGGAAAAGATGGGTGATGCGCCAGGACATTGATCATCTTCCAATGGCAAGAGAAGATTGCTGCATAGTAGGTTCCTTTTTTGTTTTCCTTCGTTCAAAATTATAAATTCAGTTTCAGTTAAACCATGTATACAAGCAAGTAATTGGTTATTATTGGTTTGGAGATGAACTGAAGCAGTAGTCAGACAAGCAAGTGTTTTTTTTTCAAAAAAAATTTCCTTGGGCGTGCATTTTGTCTATCTATTGCTTGGATACTTCATTATTTATTTCAGTATTGAAAAATCTTATTCTTTGAGCAGTTATTGTATCCCTGCTCTACTTTTGCTGGCTTTTCATTTTTATTCAATTGTCTACTTTTGCTGGCTTTTCATTTTTATTCAATTTTATTTAACTTTTACGTTTTACCTGATATAAAACACTTTATGGTTTCCAACAAGATTTAAGGAGGCTTCCCACAATAAGTATTTGGATATTTGAGCATCTTTTGTCAGTTTATTGAATTCCATGCACAAATTTGCTTAGTTTACCAGAAATAAATCCATGCCAGAGTCATCCTTGAAATGGCTGTACGTCCAGCCCTTTCATCAGTTTTATAATGCTACTAATGAGTAAACTACGTTCATTTCACAGGTGATCCTGATTCCTGAGGTGAGGTTCTAAGTCCCCATTGATTATTTTGGTTAAAACTTAAATGACCTCCTTGACCCAACTTCAAATCCTTTGCTCTGAAAGATGAGATTTTTATGCTAAAGAGGTTGCTGCCTTGAAATTCTTCCTGCGAAGACAATTTGGAAGTCTCAGGCAGCTAGGCATGGTAGTCAAAAACCAGTCTGTCCTTTCTTGTGAAGGATGATTACAACCTTGGCTTGTTCATTTATATGATAAGTCTTCTATAAGTTTTTTATCATAAAAAAGAACATGTCAAGATTGGTTACTACTACTTTTAGTAGTTACATTCTTAGTCTGCCAAAGTATTTGCTGGATATACGTTATTTCGTAAACAAAGTCCTTTGTGTAATGAAAACTCTTGAGCAAATAATCTGAATGCCTGGTTGAGCAAGATTGTCTAAAATCTTTAATGCCATGTAATCTCATGCTTATGCTGTTATGATTTCCTTTGCTGTTGCAGGTACGTGAGGAAGCTGTTGGATTTTCATAGTTGCCTTTGAGGATACGGGTGACCAATAATAGTGTTTTCTGCGAAGTAACAATTGTAGGAATGTCGAATTAGACTCATCGGTTATGTTACTTTTTGGTTGTGTTACTTCTTATTCAACAGAGAAAAGCATATTTCTTTCCTAATCGGAACATCATTCAGGATTAGTTTTTGATTCTTCTTATATCTGGTTTTGTTTAAATGTTCATTTGTGGTCTTTCTTTTAAATATGTTCGAAATAATGTCTGTGGATTGATCACTTATCAAGCAATGCACAAAATTAGCCCATGAATGACTTTTTTTACCTCCCCTTTAATAACTTTAAACCTTTATTATTAATGTAAATTACTCATTTAACAACTCTTGATCTTATACATCATTGAAGAATTATAGTTATGCAATTTCTTAGAAGCGAGTGTACACATTTTCTTTGAGCTGTACAAATGTTTATGTTTAATAATTTTCTTGGACATGTCATTTGTGTCGATTGATTTTAGTGTCAGACATGATTAAACTTTAATATTTGTTTTGTCTTTTGTAATTATTTTATATTTAATAGAAAACTAACATTTGATCAATCAAGTATAGGTTTAATACATAAAAGCATACTAAAGATGTTAATTTAGAGGTATGATAATTTATTTTTTAGTTTTATGGTTTTTGTGTACAAATTTATACGACTAGTAATAGAGTTAAGCTGCAAACAAGTCTTATATTTTGTAATGTGCGTTAGATTACTCATAATTAATATTATTACGCTTCAATATTTTATGAGCAGTAATGTGTTCTTATTCATATATTTGGTTGAGTAGTACTCTTAACTATGTAAATATACTCAAATCATATCTTATCCGTGCTTATTTCCACTATGTATATAAAATAAATAAAAATATTCATAAAAAACTGCTACAACTAAATTAACAAAGCATTCTTAATCATCCCAATATCATTACAAAACAATAAGTACATTATTCCAATAGGACAACTGATGCAATAACAACGCAATTGTCAAATTAGATGTCCAAAATCCTTCAAATAGGAAATGCTTTGTTTTCAAAATGTAAAATTAAAAGGTTTCTCCAGAAATTCAAAGCCTATTTTTTTTTTTCTTTAGGAACATCTCAAGATAGTAAGACATCTCATTAGCATAAAAATTAAGATAAAAAGACTGAAGATACCAGCTTAGAACAGATAATAAGAATGGCTAAATACATTATTCCATTCAAAATGGCAACTTAAAATTTCATATTTTAGAAGAAAAATTCGAAATAATTTTATAGGATAATTTAAAAGACATTAACCATCTGAAATATTCAATAAAATATATACCACACAAACTATACTGTTGTTTGCATCCTCAAAATTATCTATCCCTCTTTTAACAGAAAACTATTTTCTTAAAGTCGAACATTAGTGTGCCTAGCACATATACTCACATGCACTTGGGGGAAAGGAGGTCATGTCCATCTTCAAATAATTTTATTGAAACATTTCACTTTTAGCAACATTCATTTCTCTAGCTGAGCATCAATTTGTAGTGCTGTATTAACATGTATTTGTCACTTAGGAGATTTTATATTCATCTTTAAATATATTGTCATTTTAATGAAGCCTTTGAGTTTTAACAACATTAACATGTCTACTCTTTACTTTGCTCCTTCATAGTTTAGAATGTTTTGACCTTGAATAAGGCAATTATTGAAAGTAATATTGATTTAGGACAATTCTAAAACATTTAAATTCGATTATGTCTCTCGCTAGACACAAAAACTTATTTCATCAAACTTGAAGCAATGAAATTATCTTGAGCATTGTGCCTAATACAAAAAGATAAGTGAAATAAGATAAACTCAAGAATATCAACACATCAATCACAACAATATGATATTCCAACATACATAATTTATTGGTCATGCATTACAACATTCATATTAAAATCAAAATGCTTTAAACCATAATCTTTTCTTTAACTACAATATCCCATTAAAGACCATAAACAACACCGAATTACCTTAAAAAAGAAGAAGAAATTAACGTATTAAAAGATCATACATTATTATTTGTAAATTCCTGTTCTTTACACTTGTACCTTAGTTGAGAGAAAAAATTTAAACATCATTAAAGATCGTTTACCAACAATAGTTCTTAATTCTTTTATTACATGTCTTTGGCGAGTAATGAATATTTTAGATGTGAATAATTGGTATCTTAGTAGCAACGTGTAATGAAATTTAGTGATAGCCAGGGACTGGACTTAAATGTCATATAAACAAATATTCAGTATTATTTTCTCGTTACTTTATCTCTTATACCTACAAATATTATCCTAAGAAGGCGATGTTTTTGTGAAAATAGTTGTTTTAAAATTTATTTTTTGTATAAATTGTGTTCTAACTTCGTAGGAACTACCGTGGCACAATTCTACATCCTACATTCTGGAAAACCTTTTTCGCTTATTTTTTAAAGCTTCTGAAAAGGCTTTTGTCCTTTTTTATATGTAGCAAAAAAGTAAAATTTTACAGTTAAATCTCTTTTGTATTTTTATTCTTGTCTTTACACAATTCTTTTTATGTAAAGTTTAATTCAAATTTTCTTACAAGCTTTTATTGAATTTAATTTTCATGCATTATCAATGTAAAAATCTTTAAATAGTTTACTAATTAGGAATTATCATATATATAAACCCTAAAACTATTATTACAAAATCAACTACCTTACCTTACAAGAAAATTCATAAAATCTGTTATATTCAATTTTTCAGCATTTAGGGTAACCATCCATTGCGATTGTTATGAAAAATTGGTGTCTTCTTTTATCAGATCATCATTAATGCGGACAAAGGAAGCAGTTGTTTCTTGTATGTTCATGCAAACACATCTATCTCATCTTTTAATTTATGCAATATTTGACATCGGTATTTTGATCTTGTTGCCTAAGTTACTGGATAGACTAATCTTGTTTGATAAATTTAAGTTGGACTCGTCCTTTGTTAACTCTCTAAATTATTATCCATTCGAAATTCCGAAGATAGAAATTATCATACGTAAAACTACAAATATCTGTAGCAAAAAACATAATCTAGAAATATCTCTTGCTAGCCCTAGTTGTTCTCAAAAGTGGATATGAGACAGAAACCATGACACTGTTCCATGAATTCGGTGTTATGCAATGCACGACCATGGACCAAACACTTTCTATCTTCAATCCACAGACACTCCACAAAGCAGAGCTGGGATTGGTTGGTGAGGTGTCTTTTTCTGTGGTCTGTTTCAGAGAGAAAGTGTGTGGACTGTGGAAAACCACCTTTACATAACAGGGAAACAATGGAAATTTCCCGTTATGACTCAGTTTAATGAGGGAAAGACCAAGTACAAGTGGCTTCTTGTTCCCATTGAAAAAGATAAACTAAGTGCAAGTGCAAGTGGAAATGGACCCTTGGTGCATTTCTTCCTCTGTGCATATGCGCACTCCAAAATTTGTAGAGGAACTCCAAAAAGCCCCAACAAGAAAACACCCACGTAGATTCCCTGGATCAACAGGGGAAACTGTTCTGAAATAGTAAAGGACCAAGCTATCCTGTTTGCAACTTTTTACAACCATTATTGGAAATAAGAAGGGTAATGTTCTCCCCCACAAAACATCAAATCCAAAAGCAACGAAAAGCCAACCCAACCCTACATTACATATGCTTAAACTCAGAAGTCAGATCCTACTTTCACTATCAAAAGGAATATAAAAGGTGGGAAATAAACAAATAAATTAATATAGCAGTGACCAAAGTGGATAAACATGAAGACTCCATCTTGTAAACTCCATCACATCTAATATCTATCCTTCTAGAGGTAAAGTATAGCATATAGGATGGTGTAAGGAGCACACATGGCAGGCAGTTCAAATAAAATGAGATTTGATTTTGACAACGGATGGAATGATTTAGCATTGTCAACCTTATATTTCTATAGGTATTCCTAAGATAGCCAGGAAACGATAGAACTTTGTAAGGAGAAAAGAGGAAAAAGAAGAAAAAATGATAGTGGGGAATCCTAAGCTTGAAGGGAGCCAACAGTGAAGATGACATAAGCATTGTTCCCTACAGAACCAAGCATCAACAGGTGGGGTTACTGATTCGGATGACAAAAAATAAAAAAACATCCCATCTCACTTCCATTACACTTTGATACCACTTTCGGTTAGTTTTTTCTGCTTTTGATCTAACCTTAAAAGGATTCCAATGAGCCTTTTTTCATCTATTCAACTCCCCTTAGACATCAGAGCTATCAGAGAATTTAGGGGAAATGATGATCAAAGAAGATGAAACAATCTTATCAACAGCCAAAGAACAACCAGGTGAAAGGATGAACAGAGACAAAGACAACTATGGAAGCGAACATGACAACCCCAAAGAGTGGTTGAACCTGAACATAGGAGGCACTTCACTCTCAACTGCTGCAGACCCTGATTTACAATCAAGACCAGCCACTGCAAAAGTTTTTTCATGCAACTTCTGCAAGAGGAAGTTCTTCAGTTCACAGGCATTAGGAGGTCATCAAAACGCCCACAAGAGGGAAAGGGGAGCTGCCAGAAGGTACCAATCACAGAGGTCAATGACAATAATGGGCTTCTCCGTGAACACACCAACTATTCTTCGATCACTCGGTGTACAGCCCCATTCACTCGTGCATAAGCCATGCAGAGGTGGTACTGTGCTGGCACCCAGCTTTCATGATGCACATGCAAGGCTTGGGATGGCTTGGGCACCTTTCTCGTCAGAGGATCAAACAGATCTGGTATGGCCAGGTAGCTTTCGCTTGGTTGCACAACAACCCCAGCCACCACAGGAGCCACTCAACATTGATTTAGACCTCAGACTCTGATAGTTGTTGGCCTCACCTTGCAGTGTTATCATCCTTTTTCAGCCTCAAGAGCTTGGTCCTTAACCTAATGACGGGGAAAAACACAGGTAGAAGACACTTAACCTGGAAGAGTCAATAACTATGATCACGGTACAGCATAGTATGTGCTACGAGATTTGTAGTTTCAACTGTCTATATTTGACTACATGTTTAGCACCAGAAACCCAAATTATGACACGCTAGCTATCTATTTTAGTTCCTTGAAGTTGATATAATTTCCTATATGCAGTGCTCACTTGTCATGTTAATGACAGATATTTTGCTTTTCGACATTAAATCCAGATTTTCATCCTGCATGTACATACCACAAACACTTTGTGGGTGCTAGGCAAGTTCAGTATGGGGATGCTTCCAACATATGTAAAGCCTCAGTTCCTAACCTTAGATTTTAATAAGAGATGACAAATTCGAATGAAACTTTCCAAAAAGACAGTTGTTACTACTAACGTCCTTGTACAGAGAAAATTCATGATTTATTACATTAAGCTAAAGTCCCTATGATTTTCATTCAAACTTCAAAATTAATAGTATTTCACAAATCATTGCTGTTCTGGCATTACAAATCCTGGAATTGACTCTGATCAAAATACGCTTTTCTTTTGCCAATATTAGAGTACGAGATATTCCCACTTTGCTCACCCTACGTGATGCTTTATTATCTATCCCCACGCTTTACTCTGAAATAACAATCCAATTGGGTAGAAAGTGAGATCTACAACAACCATTCTCTTGTTTAAAAATGGCATTTTGTGAACAGAATTCACGAAGATACTAAGACATCCTGGAAAAGCCTTCCATATGCCTAATGTGAATGTTAGTGCGAGCACTCGCTCGGTTCCATGCATTTCCTTTTTCCCAACGACTTTAGCATCTTTAAAATGAAAGATTATACTTTGGAGAAAAAAGTGAAAAGTTGTAGATGTTATAAATTATAAAGTTACTTAAATGTCAACCTATAACTTATAAGTAATAACTATATCATCTCATTTTTTCATGTGAAATGAGTCCCTCGCCTTAAAGTTGGATCCCCCCCAACCTTTCGTACAAAAACAACATCTAACATTAAAGTTGTTTCTTATCTCATAAGAAGCAATTTATGGTTTCTAACAGCCAGATAAAATATGAATAAAATATGAACATAACAATTGACCAGAAACCCTTATCCGCTATGGGAATTTACAGTCTTATAACTTAAGAGGAAATTACAAACTTTTTTGTCGTATGCATTATGATGGGGAGTTTCTGGCTGATGAAGCTTGGATCGCCGTACGCACCAGAATCAAAAGGATGCTCTTGCTGCATTAATAAGACAGTCAAGTGCAATGAAAAAGGTGTTCAACAATAAATTGTAACTTATAAATGATAGCCACAACAAAGAAAACTATATAGAGACAAAACCGGTAAAAGAATGAGGAAAGCATGGGAACAAAAAGGTAAATCTAATTTGATACAAGAAAAAACTAATCAGAGCAACTAAAATAAAGCCTATCACAGCAACCAGTCACTGGCCCGGCTGTCATTGTCACAGGGCTTGGAAAGAGACACATAGGAGTGTTATGACGCTAGATGGTCTAGTCACTGCTAGATAGTCTAATATCTCACTAGACGGTCTCATGATAAGAGAGTCTACAAGGTTTTGATGGTAACAAACACTATACAATATGTTAAAGTTATAATAAAGTCACTTCATGTGCAGAACTTAAAATAAATACATTACGAGATTAAACATATTAGACGATCCTACAATGTTACACCTGTTAGATGGTCTCAAAGACATCAACACGTTAGGCGGTCTAATCTTCATTTTCACAATAGATGGTCTAACGCATCATTTCATGAACACTCTGAACTCAATCTTTGTGTTCTTAAATATATTTCTAATTATCCTTGAATGTTTTCAAAACTCAATTTGATATAATTAATTCGTTTGAATCAAAAAATTTATTCAACGTCTTAATTAAACCATTCTATTCAAAGTTTAACAAGGGAAAAAAAGATCTTGACTTTGTTGTATGAGGACAAGGGAAATACTCATATCGTAGGATATTGTAATGCAGCTTGGATTGGCTATCTCATTGACAGAAGATCCACCACAAGATATTGTGTATTTATTGGAGGGAATATTATTTCCTGGAAAAGCAAGAAATGATGTGTTGTTGTTTGGCCGAGTGCAAAATTTGAATATAGATCTATGGCTTTAGACACTTGTGAACTTGTATGGATTAAACAACTCCTTTAAGAGTTGAAATTTTGTGATTTAAGCAAATGAAGTTGTACTGTAGGCAGCCCTTCATGAGAGAACCAAACAACATATTGATTGTCATTTTGCTAAGGGGACACTGCTACCAAAGCAACTTAGTACTAAATTTTTCAATTCTAATTGACTAGCTTGCAAACATTTTAACTAAGTTTTTGAGAGGGCCTAGAGTTCAGTTTATATGTTACAAACTTGGTGAATACAATTTATATGCTCTAGCTTGAAGGGGAGGTGTTAAATATTTGTTTATTATCATTTGTTGTACTACCTTCATAAAGCTGCTTTTTGGGTGTACCTAGCTTTAGGGGTTAAGTCTCATAGGCTATAGTCTTTTCTTTTACCTTGTACTTGTACTCACCTATACACACACACACACACACATCAGCTAGGAAAGTGAACCTGCTGATTTTTTTTCATTCATTAAATTCAAGGAAAACACTTTCAAATGAAGATTTTTTTAAAGAATCTTGGCTTCATAACCAAACCAACCCTCCTTTTGAGTTGTTGAAGCCATATGGTTTAGGGTTTAGGGTTTAGGTTGAAGCCATATGGTTAATAGCACTTCATCCAGGATCTCAAACAACAACAAAAAATAAACATAGTGAAGTAAAAAAAGAGTAGACAAACAACCTAAAGTCCTTAATATTGACTAGATCAACACAGGCAATAGAAAAGAATCCCCCCACTTACTTTCTCTATTTACTATGGTCAACAACAGAAAAAGAGAGTAATGTTCAGAATTAATATAAAGAACAAAGCACAAGTGCATAGCAGAAACTTACTGCAGACAAAGCCTGAAATGTAGATTCTCTCCAGCAACTCTCTCGAAGTATAATGGGATTTGTATTTCCACCAAACACACAATGCATACGTGTTTCTCTCAATCTAATCAGCACTCCGTCAACTCTAAGCTGCATCAGTACCAGGGTAATCAGTTAAATTCAAGTTTATGGAAAGTGGTGGCGATGCAAGAAAATGGGCTGACACAAATCTCAATGCTTCTCAGAGGTATTATAGATATTTAGTAATAACTTCAATATTTTATAACACCAACACTGCACTATCAACCATAAGAGTAGTAATAATGAAATAACTAAATTGCTATCCAAACATCACTTAAGACTGAAAGAAATTTCTAATTTAGGATACAAACAGAGTAGCTCACCCAGAATCGCAACAGAAGAAACCAAGAGCTTGGCATTACTCTCTGTAAAACCAAGAAGTGATATCACCAGTCATTGGTAATTATATTAGTTTGCATAACAAAATAAAAGCTCCTATCAACAGAAGAAACCAAATTAGTCATTACCACTTTTACAGTAAGAAGTGATACTCCATTATCAGCAAGTTCATCCTCATATAAGACCACCTGTTGTTCACAAATGAGGATTCATATATTTAGGATGGAAGTAAATACCATCAAGGAAGAGAATATAGACAATTTGTTATATGTAAGGCACTCAGATAAGTAAAACAAGAGCACATTCATTTTGTATTTTTTGTATAGCAGATTTCACTAAACTATTTCACATGTGCAGATTTATACCGAAGTTATTTATATGTTTTTCCTTTCTTTCACTTACGTTCTTACTTCATGAACCATGCAAAATTGTTTCTCATAAAGACATTATCATGCAAAAACAATTATTTGCAAAGAAGTTCGCTAAATTCAAGGTATTCTTTACGGACCTCATCATAGAAAAGTATGGGCTCTTTGGATGCAAGTGCTGCTACATCAATTTGATCCTTGCAGTCTTCCCAAAGAATATTACTGGTTTCCTTCGAAATCTCTCCCTCATTCTACCATAAATAAATATATATTAAATAAGTTTCCTGATTTTCTTATAACAAAATATAATAAATATGTAGTTGTGGGCACAAAAACACTCAGTGTAGAATTGTACTCGTGACTCATGAAAAATGGTATTCAAGATGACAGATAGTTTGTGGAAAAAACAAAAGAAGTATGCGTACCAGATCTTTATCAATCTCAATATTGTCACTTCCACAATAAGGTGTTGTAAATGTGTAGTCGTAATCTAGTATTATTTGCTGAGAGGGCTTGCTGCACATTTCCCCCAAAAGAATGTGAGACTAGACTAACACAACGGTCATTTAGACATTTACACATCCTATTCAATGGGATGGGTAGACTGCACAAACAATTACCAGGCAGTTTCATACTAGATATAAATTTATTGCAAAGAAAAGACCAAATGAACCTAAGGACTGTCATTTGAATTTTGAGTTATACATAAACATGAAAGTGAACATGCCAACAGCTTACCTTCTAAATTTCCACTTAGCAGCAGCTGGAACTTCAACTGGCGGCAGGGCTTCCTGTTTCCAGCCACAAAGAGCATCAAATGCATTGAAATGAATTTTGGTGCCACTGCTCAGGTGTCTCAGAATTAAAGTGTTTTCCCCGAAAACCATTTCTGGTAAATGAGACGTGTTAAGTTTCTGTTCCCACCTGCAAGGCACACATCCATCTTCAATTTTTCTTCCAAAATATCAACGAACAAAACGCTTTCCCAATTAGAAATTACAGAAGCTAGGGTTAATTGTGATGCGATAATCACTCACTCCTGGATGGTGGAAGACTTCAGTATGGAGTGCCTCCGAGTCTCGATCAACCAACCATTGATGCGAATGCCTCGCCGGCCATCTTCGGCGAAGAGTTCGGCGCCGGCGGCTTTCAAGTTGTTCTCGTCGACTTCCAAATCCATCATCACCTTCGGATTTCAACTCACCCGGTAATTCCCCGAGTTACGGTCAAAGAGACTCGCTTTTAACAATTGGGTATTACATATGGGGCTTTCGGTCAGCCACAGAGGCCTTCTTACACTGTAGCTATGCCTCCCCTTACTTTTTGTACTTCCATAATTTCTATCTATACTATACCTCTCATTACATAAGAATGATCAAAATATTTTTTTGTTCTAGAAATATAAAATTTAAAAATTTCTATAATGCAAAACATCTTAATAGTACATTGATAATTAACTGTTAGTGTATACCTTTCAAGTCTTTCACAAAAGATTGAGACATTTAATGGGGAAGAACCAAATTGATATTTAGACAAATGCAAAATATTATTAAAAGTGCAACACTTAGAGAAATATTATTAAAAATATTTCCGGATAAAACATTTTTTTAAAAAAAAAACTTTAAATTTTATATTTTGGAAATAAGTTTTCGATAACAATATTTGATTGTGATAACTTTTATTATATATATATATATACATTTGGATGAATATTATAATTTGTGTAACATACTTAATTGGATGAATAGTTTGACCAGACTCATATTTTAACTGGATTTAAAAATTTGATTTTATACATCAAATTAATGGGGGATGAACTATTTTGTTACTATTAAAATGAAAATGAAACTTAGAAGAAAAACAATTCGAATTTTCAAAGAATAAAATTAATTTCAATTTTTAAATATATTAATAAAATAATACATTTTTTTCAATTTCAGTTATTATTTTTAAAATTTGTCTCGCTACATACCAATGTAACCTACCAGTCAAAATTCATTTGTTTCAATTTATATTACAATTTTTTAAAATTCTTTTAGTTAATTTTACGGACCATTTAAGCAATCCCTATTTTACCAACTCTCCTAATAAATATCAATAAATTCAGTTATTTTATAAAATATCAAAGTACATAAAAAATGCATTATCGTCACACCAAAAGTAAAATTTATAATTTTTATGTAAATATCTCCAATTAGACAAGACAATAAAAATTTTAACATTGCATAAAATTAAACTAAGAAAAACTGGATCGTTTACTAACTTATTATAAATAAACTAATATTGATAATATTGTTAAAAATACTATATAACATCCAAGTTCTAAAAAGAAAATTATTAAACCAAAATGGTATATTTTATATTTAAAATGTATTCCGTTCATTATTAATTTTTTTAAAACTAGTACACATTAACATTTTAAAAAAAATATTATCAAATGCTATTTAAAGTTTAAATCCTCTTCTTATTTTTGTTTAATATATAAGATAGAAAAATAAGAATCAAATGGAACAGTTCCCAAAAAATGAAGGATTATAATAAGAAATGCTTAAATAAAAAATACATTATTTGGAAAATAAAAACATTTGAGGACAATCTTGAAATAAAATCGTATACACCAAATATGAAACTTTATCTTAATTTTTAAATATTCACACCAAATATCAGTGAGAAGTAGAAGCCATAAACAAGTTGCAGCAGCATACCACCTTGGAATTGAAGGCATGGGATTAGCCGTGTTTAACTCTTGCAAACAATCACAATATGCGAAATCCTCCCCCTCCCTTTGATGTTGGCTCATTCCCAATTTTCACAACTACCGTATATCATAAGCCCCAACTTCAGCACTTATAAATCACTAACTAAAACAATCAACAATCACGTCTCCCTCAATGTGTTATTCTAATTCCCTTCCTCTTAGGGTTCCCCACATACACACTACAACAGTCCCCGAAATAACACATAACAAAGAGCTTATCAACATGCGTGTCAGTTCCAGGGCATTCATTTGTACAGGAAAAATAGCTTCTCAACGTTATACAAGCCTGCAGCAATTGAGGTATATGATGTCCCATCCCAACACATAACAAAACAAACATCTTAAAGAGACTGGGATTACCAAAAAAACCAACCCTGAAAATCAATGAAAGATTAGCGTCCTATCCATATATGTTGTGAACAGTCAAACAAATGAGCTGCTATATTTACTAGGGATTGCCTGCAGGTTAATACAGTAATGATATTGAATCCTGACGTACAAAGATAAACTATTCCCCTATTCTCATCGTTTTTTTGTAGCTTTTTTGCACTGTAATGGAGGAAAAAACATATTGGAACAAGTAATGGAGTCTCTGTAAATAAATAAAAAAATCTAAAAATTGCTAAACTACTGAGTGAACTATTTTAGTGTTTGCATGAGGAGCAACACTAAAACAAAATCACCAGAGATCAATACCAGGAGAGCTATTCTTAAAAAATACAAAAATATAGCACATCTTATGATTACCTGCCTGAATGGAAACAAATCCATCGAGATCCGAGCTGATCATCTCATGGGATCTCAATCTCACAAAAAGATGGATACTTTAATTTGAGGCCTAAAAAAGGTTAAAACCGAGTTCTTACTAAAATGTCATTTCCTTCTTCTTGTCTTCATTTTCTTGCCCATTTGGGTTTGATGAGCATTTGGTGAACTTGTTGCCAAGCCATTGATATCCAGCTGTGTTTCAGATAGTTGGTGTTCTGACAAATGCTTTCTTTTTCCAGAGCTTGGGGCTTTTGATATTTCTCCACTGACCTCTGGGGACCTTAATTCACATTCACCCCCCTCATTTTCAGCTCTACTATCAGTAGATTGCTGTAAAGTATTTCTACCTGAATTGGTTTCCATTTGTGATGAATGCCGGAAGCTCCATCGTGTATTGTCAAACCATTTGGCAACCTGAAAGTGAAGAAAGAATAGGAAATTCAGAATGTCACAAGCGAAAGATAAATTGTGTTCACTGTTAAGTGCAAAGCTAAAAGATATGACCTGCTGACAAGTAAGTCCAAGTTCTTGTGCCAAGCTTTCTTTTGTGGTTCTATCTGGATACTGATTTTCTTTAAAAGATATGTGAAGTCTCTGAAAATATAAGAATAGTTAATCCAAGACAAGCCCTTTACCAGACAAACAGGCTATTTTAAATAAAGAGATGCAGGGTTCAAAGCATCCAACAAAAGGTGGATGATGGCTTGAAGATGCAGCATAAAGGCGGCTAATTGCAGTGATGTTTGACTTGTGGAAAAGATTATAAACACATTTGATTGTCTATTACTTTTCCCTCAAGTCTGGACAAAACACACTCGATTATAAACTATTTTCTGCACTTGTTGGCACTTCACTTCCCAACATTATTTATCTACCATAGAACATGACTAATTATAGTTATATTTAGGTAAAACTTTCCTTGGGTTTGACGGGCACTTTGAAAGAAATTACACCCAAAACACTTCTTTCATCCACCAAACCTTAATGACATGGAAGTGTGGCATCCTTGACACTTCGTAAGAAGAATCTAAAAACACCTAAAACATGCACAACTTGTGCGATATTGATAACTCATGTTACTATATTTACATTTCATATACTCAGTCACTCTTCTAATTAACAAAAAATACTTTGAGCACAAAGCTTCTCCGTGACTTTAGTTTTCAATTCACTCACTCGTCTCAAAATCATCAACTTGGACTATTCATCCACAGAAGGTACATTATGAACGATTTATATTTGCATATAAAACTTACAGAAAAAGCTAGTTAAAATTTATCATTGATGAAAACTTTAGATTAAGTATAATTATCTAAAACTAGAGTGAACTTCTGCTTGATTAGTAATAAACTACTCATTTTTGGGATTTTTAAGTATGTGGTACATTTTTCAAAGTTAATTAAACAAAAAAATTTGTTTAAAATACCACATAATCTAAAATAAAGCCTTAAAATATAAGAGTAGGTCGGAATCATGTGGCACTAATTGTGAGAATGGAAAATAAATAAATAGCACAATCAAAGTAGACAACTTCTTTAAAAGAACAACTTCATTAGTGGTAATCTACAAAAATAATTGTAGTAAGAGGCAAGAGGAGCATGTGGCATGGCTGGTCAATAAGGAATGCCAAGAGCCAAATAGTTTATTTTTTAAAATTTTATGGTGATTATTGTAAGAATTATTCTCCAAGTCTCTGTTTGTGGTATTTAGCTGGTAATGGTGTAGTACCAAGATCTTCTTAGGATGATACATACACATAATTGTCAATAGTGTTGAACAAGATTGTTTATTTAAAATCCAAATCAAATCAATATACCGATTATACATAACCTAAGTTCAATCACAATATATGTTAATATAAAAATTATTACACAGCCCAAAATTTTAAGATAATGGTGTAGTATTTTCATCTATGATTTCGAGATATTGAACAACAACTTCGTCCAGATTAAATTTGCTCAATCAATGCTGTAACTCCAATGTCTAAGTAGTTCAAATTTCCACAAAAATAGATATGTTCAACACTAAGCCAATAAACTTGAAATTACTATTTGTAACCTAAATTTATCTTTTTAGTAAATTAACAGTTTACAGCTTTGTATGCTCTTGGAAATATATATATATATATATATATATATATATATATATATAAATTACATATGCAACTATCATATAATTAATGGCATTTAATTAAAAATAATATGTTTAAAATAACTTTTAAAAAAAAATAAACACATTTTAGAACGTTTTTAAAACAGTTATGTTTTACATTTACATATTGATATATTTCATGATTTGGATAAAAAAAAATCAAATTTAGTAGTTATTTAAAAAACTGAAATGACTAACAATACAAATATTAAAAAACGGATCACATAACTATGTACTGCACTAGGTATGATTACTAATGTTCAAATAAAAGGATCAGGTATGGGTTGTGCAGTATAACAAAATATTTTCATCAGTATTATTCGAATAGATTTTCTGTATTTCAGGCAAACTCTGATTTTCTACCTCGTAAATTTTAAGTCATCCAATAAAGGAAACAACACTCCCCCCAACCAAAAGTCTTTTCCCCTTTAATTTTTCAAGTGGTAATTATTAGTATATTTAGGGGACATGATTTAATAGTGAGACAATTAAGTCAATATGCAAATTAGAAACTGAAATGAAAGATTCTCCAAACAGAAATTAAATTTAAAAAACAAATTTCGAAGGTAATACATTACCTCAACAACAGCTTCTCCTAATCTTTTGTATGCTGAAGATTTAGACTTTTGTTTCCTAGAATCAGATTTCACATGGTCATCAAGTGATTTAGCAGGTGAATTTTTTGTATTTTCAAATTTCTTCTGATGGCCATTCCTCTTAGGAGTGTGCATGGAATTATTTGAAGCATTTCCATCTGGTGACACTGGAGTTGCATTGCCTTTCTTCTTTCTACTTGGAGTAACAGTGGCTGTCCAATCTTCATCCTCACTAGTATCGCTGTGGTATGCCTCCTACAAAAGAAACATAGCTGCTTAAAATATTGGGAGAGTAAAACCAAAGAATGGAACAATAAATACTATTGACTCTACACACCCACCCATGATTAAGTATTATGTTTCAAGTTTTGCAATGAATATGTATAACTACTTCAAATGGGAAGGCAAACCATGCATGTAGAATCATAGAGTAGTATTTTAAACCACGTCATTAAAATGAACTTACATCATACAGCTTTTTGTAGTCCAACCTTTCCAAGTTCCTTCTCCCAGAAACAGGTGTAGAACCTTCTTGACCAGAATCTGGCTCTAGTAAAGATGACAGTTCATCAGCCATAGATAGCTTCTTACCAGCTTTACCCTTTCTTTTGCCATAACTGTTCAAGCACTTGACATCATCCAATGATGCAGATCTGATTTCACCATCCTGTCCAGGGGACGTATTCTCCACAATTGCAGCAGGTAAATCATCAGAGTCAGATGTGAAGTCAGAGCTTGAACTTTCTACATTGACTTTAGAGTCAGCATCTGGGGCAGCAGGGTCATAATCACCATCATCAGAATCATCAGATGGAAGGCCCAAGTATTGATCCCCATGTGAACCCTCCAAATTCTCAGAAGCAGAAGCGTAGTCAGATTCATCAGAACTTGATTCGTCTCCTTCAACTTTCACATCCTCTGGACCATTAGGATTATAATCATCATCGTCAGAATCATCAGAAGGGAGTCCCGAGTTGTTATCCGTCTTATTTCCAGCAGCAGCAGCTGCTTCAGGAAAAACCCTCTAAACAAGGATCAGACACATGATCAGGAAAGAAAGTTCCAAAACATTAATGATTTACAGAGAATGCACTAAAATTGCCCACTAACCTCCCAGGTGTCACTAATAGAGAGACTTGTTCCAAAGGAATCATTAATAAGGTCCATGCAGTCATCTTTGCAATCACATCCAGGGCATAACCAACCCTCATCACCAGGTGGAACTGTAATTCACAAAAGTAAACATAAATCATAAATAACGTGGAAGAAAGAAGCGACCAATCAATTAGGTAGACTAGGGATTACTATCTTCAGTTAACAACGGAGGATCCAAACAGAGCTGGTGAAAGCCACGGTCACAGACACCATCACAGAGAATTATATCATTATTAGAGCTCAACTCTTTGGAGTGGCACTTTGCACAGAATATCTGCACCATAAACTTCAAAGTATTCACATCTGCAAAACCCTAAAGAAACAATACAAAATTCAGGAACTAAATATAAAATATTAACCTACATCCTCACTGTCAATCTCTCCCTCGGAATCAAATAGAGACTCTGGTAGCTTTCCTTCAGTACACAATGAATCCAAATTTCGAAACAGTTCCCTGATGTTCAATTTGCGTCGAATAATTTCAGACTTGGCCCGTTGAAGCTCTTTCTCAGGCTTCAATTTTTCCATACTACAAAATTATCACAATCAAACCAAAACAAATTATCCACGTTGAAAACAAAAATGAATACACATTTCTAGCATTTGAAGGTTCACAAATGCATGAGAAGATTTTTAGTAGTGCAACTACCAATCATACTCGGGTTCACAAGAAAACAAGAGTGAACAAACTCCTAGAAAATTAGAACAAACAAACTCCTATCAAAGACTAAAACATAAGTTACAGAATGGTCTAGTACAATATCCTCAGCTCTCAAATACTGAAAGGTAGCAATAAAAAATATAATAAAAAAGTACTAGAAAAGAGGACATTCAATTACAAATGCAGCATATGAAGTGCATGTTGATTAAATTGATTGTATATAATTTCCAAAATGTGAGTTAAAAAGGCTTTTGTTTGACAATTCAAATAAAATGAAGCACAAAGGTAATAAGCTTTGAATGACTGATCTACTAGCTCAGTTGCATAATCCTGCAGTAACATTGTGATACTACTTAAAAAGTTAGTTTCAAGACAGTCCGGTCAAAGATAGAAGGGTGAGAGAAGAAAACAGCAAGGGACCAAATTGAGTGAATCCCAAAGTACATGAAGAATTAAAGATTAAAGATAAAATAGAAATAATAAAAAGTTGTTCATCATGATAAACCCTACTAATTGTGTACTTAAGATAAACGTCGTCAATCTCGGCCAAACCAGCCATGGATTGTATTGTTATCAAAAACCATATCCATTGAGGATCAAGATGGGGTGAACGATAGTAAATCAAAAGACAAAATACAATGCAACAATGTTGGAGCCAACAGAGAAGGATTTGGACCGAAGAAGACAAAAAAAAGTGAGAAGAGAGTTGCCAAATGAGAGGCCAAAGAAGGCAAAGAAATACAGGGAACAAAAATAACAATTTTAGGGGTGCAAAACAGGCTGGAATCTCAGGTCCAGATAGACTGGGCAAAAAATCCAACCTAGAGAACCATTGCCTAGCACCAGCACACATGGAGATTCCTTGATTACAAGATGAAGATTGAGATCATGCTTTTTCCTGATCATTTGCCAGATTCAGCACACAATTACAATCTTAATTGTGATCTTGACAAGTTCACAAACTCTTTAACTAGAAATTTAAGTACCGGAAAAGTAAGAAATTCATAAAATTAATTTCATTACATTTATTTTTGGAAAGGATTTAATAATCAAAATTACATTTGATAAATACAAATTCAAAACCAAAGATCCCATTAAACTGTTTTATCCAAATGCAACAAAAGGAGAGTCTTCGTTCAGCACACAATTGCATACTGTTTCAGAACTCATAATGAGACTTCATGCAATAATAATCATGATAATTGAATACAACAGTTAAGAGAATACAATCATTTGCCTATAAAAGGTAAGCTGCAGAGCATCTTACCATGAAATTTTAATGTAAGACCTTTGAAACACTAATGACCAGAATATTTCAAATGTAGTTCCATATCAATTTCGCAGCAATTAACCAACAGAAATTATATCAATAAATATAAGCTAATATCTAACATAGATCAAGATGCAAATGCAAATATAGACTACAACTCAAACAAGGCACAAGGTAATGATAAAATCTACACACCTGTATCCTTTCCAGCCCTCAGCAGAATAAGCATCAATCAAGTTTTTCTCGTAGCCTATTCTGTTTAATAAATATCTTAAGTGAGATTTGATTCTGGAGAATTGATCGGTAATTCCAACCTCTCCACTCTTTCGCTTCTTCTTAAAACTTTTCTTCTTGACTCCATCATTGTTGTTATTATTATTACAATCGACCAAATTGCTATTTGGTTCAGGTGTCTTGGGATTTTCTTTTGTTTTGGACCGCAAAGCTCTGTCACTGCTTCCAACTGATCGTAGCATATATGTCTTCTTCAAAAATTTTGAGTTTTTTTTACCCTTGCGCCTCAATTGCGAATTGGCGGGGCTATTAGACACTTTTTCTGAACAATTGATCACAGCATCTCCAGAAGGTGGATCCAACATATTATTCACATAACTTGTATTCGCTAGAGCTGGACTTGATTGCTTTTGGCCATCCCCAGCAAAGGCAGGTGCGGATTCCACAGGTTCATTTTCAGACAATGGTTGGGATGGGTTTTCTGGCTCATCGTTAGATAACTGTAAAGATACTTCTTTATCGGTACTTTGTTGAAGGTGTGAACCTTCTACAGTCTGACAATTCTTTTCTAAGTCATGTTGAGGTGGTGCAGGCAGTAAAATAACAGAATTCTCTGTCGCATTAGCAGAAACTTGATTGGATTTTTCATCCATAACTGAACTGGTTAACACAGTACCGGACTCCCTTTGTTCCTTTAGTAAATGCTCAGTCCCTAACTGTGTTTTTTCAGACAATCCAGATTGTTCAGTACTCATCCCTCCGGCAGTACCGTTGCTACTGCTGGTCAATTCTCCAATTGGACTAGTCATAGGTCTGAGGAAAAACCGCACACCGCAGCATCCACCACTATAATCTAAATGTGAGTCAAGTAACTACAAAAAAAGAATCTTGAGATTATCCACTACGTATATATACGACGCGGAAATGGGAGAGTGAATCAAACATTAAAACTAAAAAGCACAACCAAAATACTCATTCATGCAGCACACAGCCAATTGTTAATAGAATTTGACTACTAATAAAAACCAACAACATTAGCACGGTGCGAAGAAATTTTCATTCCCCAATCTACTTTCTAACTTCCTAAATAACACCTACAATAGCAGAACAATGTCACAGAACATTTAAGCATTTGGCTCCACGGGATGAAAGAAACACAACCCTTGCCTAGAAATAAACAACCAGAAGAACAAAAAAGAGGGAGACTGTTTGGAAATTATTCACTTCAGCTAGGACAAGTTCAGATAAAAAAATATTCAATAGGAGACGGAAAGTTCGAAGAGGGAAACGCAATGAAGTAAGAGAAGCTGACGGTTAATACGAGAGGAGGAGAAAGTGGTGTGGAAGAGGAACTTACTCTTGGTGGTGACGATGAGAGAGCAGTGAATGGGAGAAGGTGGAGGAAGAAGAAGGGTTCGATCTGAAATGGGGATTGGGTGCAAAGGGAAGAGGGTGAAGGAGAGAGAGAAAGAGAGAGTTGAGTTTCGTGAGAGTTCCCTTTTCTCAATCTCAGCGCCAAAGTGAGAAAAAAACGGTGCTTCGTTTATACTTCTTACTCCTCCAAATATGGGCCACCAAGCAAATACCGGCGGGTATTGGACCTTTTTGGATTTCAACTAATGGGCCTCTTTTTTTTTGGAACTCTCTCACTATTAATACTTCTTGTCACTGAAAAAATACTATAAATTAATACACCCTGTATTTCCCTATTTTTAAAATAGATACAAATTTCTAATTTTTAAAATTAATCTAATGTGTTCCCTCATACAATAATGCAGGTTATCTTATTATATATACTTGTATATAATTATCAAAATAATAAAATCAGATAAATTAACATTTACATGATAAAACTGTTGAGAATATTATATGAGATATCTGATAATAAAGTTTCACCGTAACTAGTGTTATTAATTCGTGCACCGAATGGAAATAAATATAAATATAATTATTTATGAAGTATTATTATTATATTAATAATTTTTTATACTGTGAAAAGTAAAAAATATTTAGATAATCAAGTGTAGGGTTTTTTTTTACCAACTTGGTTTTTTTTTTTACCAACTTGGGGACAGTTTTTTTCCTTTTTTTTTTATCAAATAGGGATTGATTCCAAAAAATTGCAAATGTATAAGTCATGCCAACGCGAATTCGTATCACGCTGGTCCAATCTTGACCATGTTAAATTGAAGTTATATTAAGTTAACATAATTATTATATGGAAGATAAAGTCATCTCAATTTAACACAATTTTGATTAAATATTATTTATGTGAAGATGACACTATTTAAGTTTATTTAAGTTCAAATCATGTTACTCTAAAGTCATTTCATATTGATGTAATTTATTTGTAAGTCAAGTTTTTTATATATACGTGTTTTAAAAATAAAACATATTAATATATATGTTATAAATTATTTTATTATAGTTTAAAATAATTAAAATTGTGTACCAAATGATGATAAGTTAGGTAATATATTGATTTAGTTATTTTGATAAATGAAATATATGAAGGAGAGTTTGGTTATTTGATAGATGAAATATATTTGAGAGAGTTTGGCTATTTAGTAATGTATAGAAAAACACAGATAGTCAAACAAAAGTTGCTGGTAATAGATTATGTTGTGGTGATTGAGATGAATCATATGATCATCTTTTAAGCAGTATAGCATTCAATTTCACAAAAAGGTTAAAAAATGTTGAATAAAAACGATAACTAATAAACATGGATAAATATTCTTTAACTTCAATTAATCATTTTAATCAATTCATAACCTTTTTCTATTAATGCCATTTTTTAAATTGTCATAATTTATGAAATGAAACCGTCAGAAACTACAAGCAAAGTTATTAATTATGCAAGCAGAATTTAAAAAAAAAATCTCTTAGATTGATAAAATACTATTAAAAAAATTGACTTAGACCTATGACGGGAGCAAGAGATATGAACACATGACTACAAATCTTGCCAAAAGCATTAAACCTATTTTAAAAGGGGTCTTATCCTAACCAATTTGTACTTAAAAGAATAAATGATTTATTTAATTAAAATGAGCAACAAAAATGTAAGAATTACCCTCACATTTCTAAAACATGGGAGAATTACCCCCACATTAGTTAAAAAACCTCCATTGTAATTTTCTGGTTTAAATTAAATTGTAAGTGCATTTGATTGGGAAAATTTGGAAAAGTTATTGTTCTTACTGAAAAAAAAAATCAATATGTAAGTGCATTTGATTTTGAACATTAGTGTATACTAAGATATTTAAAACAAAATATTGAATTAGTATAAAATAAAAATATTGGTTTGACTAATAGTTTAATAAAATATATTGATTGTATTATAACAAAATTAAAAATTATACTATAAGTAAATAATTTATACATTATTCTTTTGATATTGAATTGATATAATATTAATATAATAAGTAAAGAGTACATATAAAAAATTAAATATTGTTATATTGAAAATGTTACATAATTAATTCATACTTGTTTAAAATAATATAATTTATACAATTTTATATATTCTATCATTTATGTAAGTTGTTTTATTACTAACTTATCTAATTCTATAAATTTTATTATAATTTTAATTTATGAAAAAAATCTGTGAAACTTAAAATTCACGAAACTTTATTTCCATGAGTAAAAATAGAATCTATACTACACCAAACAGAAATTGTTGTCATAATTATTTTTATTTTTATTATAATGATTATTATTATTATTATCATGATTACTGTTATATTAATAATATTTTTAAGAAAATAAAATTAATTTTCATTTTGTTATTAATAATACAATTATTATTGATGAGTTAATCGTGTGATTAAAATGTATTGTAAATAAGTATTTTATTTTCATATTGTTGGGCTTATAAAGTTGTTAACAAACATTGACTACTGATATATTATAGTGGAAATTGTTTTTGTTGTAACCGAAGAGGTGGTAATGAAACTTTTTCTAGGGTGAAATAAACTTGAGATTGAGAATATATAAATGAAAATATTTCAATGAAAATAATAATATATTATTAATTGAAGAAATAAGAATAATATAAATGATTTCATTTGATAAAAATAAAAAATATATTTGATAAATGAATATTAGTTTAAATTTGATTGATGTTATTTTTATTAGTGATTATTATGTAAATTAAAAATAGAATTATTATGTTACTCGACGAATAGGAAAATTAAAACCTAATAAATATAACAGGAAAATTAAAATCTAATAAATATAACAAAATGTGATGTAGTTAAAATTAATACTACAGAACATAGTCATTTTGGTGAGTTTTTTTTCTCTCTCTAGTCACAAACTTCAATTACAATTTTATAAAACAAATATCAAATAAAAAGAAAAGTGAAAATGAAAGTATGATTTTACTTAAAATTTCACATAAAAAAAAAATAAAAAATAAATAGTAGGATAAAAGAAAGGATGTGGGGGAAGTAGGGTAAAATGTAGAGAGTAGGTACTTGAAAATGAGAGAGAAAGTGAAAAGTAGAATTTCAAATGAATATAACTAATATTTTTAATTTTTTATTTAATAGAGAAGAAGATAAGTTTAAAACAGAAAAATAAGTTGCAAATCTAATATTTTCACTCTCCTCTTAAAATAAAATATTATGTAGGAATAAAATAGATTTTTTTTAAAGAAAATCCCTTTTTTATATATAGATATGGCTAACAGAATTAAAATTACTACTAGATATACACTATTTGGAATATAAAATTTATCACCTAAATATTTATTCAGTAATCCAAAATATAATTTTAATGTAATGTAATAGCAAGAATAACCTAGAGTATTCAGATTCTTGCTTTATGAGTGAAAATTGATGTGCACTCTGTTGCTCTTGACCAAAGAAGAAGTTTGTTTTTGTCTTTCCAAGCAACTGAACAGCATTGATGAGAGTCAGTGCCATAACCGTGATACTGTTCAGCCATGCAGATTTTCGTACTCCTACTCAATCTCTTCGGCGTCACAAAATATTTTTTCTTACCTTTTTAGAGTTAAACCTCCCAACAACAACACCCATCATGCAGAGCCTTTTCTTTTTTATCGCAAAACGACGCCGTTGATCGTCGATTCTTGTGCGGAAGTAAAATACTCAACGCGCTTCCTTTTTCTCCTGCATTAGGGTTTCCAGTTCCGGTATATATTCTCTGAACCCTTTCTTTACGTTCACGCTAACCCTTCTAACGTTAGATTCACGCTAGTCCACATAGGTTTTCGCGCTAGAAGTGGCAGACGACGGAGAAGAGGTCTTTCTCGGAATATTCGGAGTGGCCGACGGAGATCCAACGGCCACCGTGAGGACTTGCTTCTCGACGACCTTTTCCATCTTCCGCTACCAGTCCCACACCGGATCTCTCTCCAACCGATACGACGCCGTCTGAGTTCGTCGCTACTTCCTTCTCTAATTGTTTGATTCATTGTTTTTGATTTCACTAGTGGTAGCTATCTCCTGAGTTGCACTCCGGGAACCTTGTAATCTAAGTCAAATCAGCCATGACTTCCAATCGCTCAGGAATTCT
This sequence comes from Phaseolus vulgaris, assembly GCF_051622355.1. Classification (NCBI taxonomy): domain Eukaryota; kingdom Viridiplantae; phylum Streptophyta; class Magnoliopsida; order Fabales; family Fabaceae; genus Phaseolus; species Phaseolus vulgaris. The sequence continues at coordinate 3,781,543 of NC_143504.1, forward strand.
TCCTCCTTCTGAGATCCGCTTCTTCAAGATTATTGTGCATACTACTATTCAAATAGGAAAGCTTGTGAGCACTCTTTCCTTGACCTTCTTTTCAAGGCTGTGAAGTTTTTTTTTCATGTGTGCTAACATAAAGTTTTGCAGATGATTCCAAAAGAGTTCACTAGGAAACATGGTGCTAGTTTGTCAAATCCAATGTTTCTCAAACTTCCAGATGGCATTGAATGGGAATTTTCTTGGACTAAAGAAGGTGCTCATAATGTTTGGTTGGAGAAGGGTTGGAAGGAATTTGTGACTTATTACTCCCTTGGCCACGGTCATTTGTTGGTATTCAAATACCAACAAACATGTAAATTGGAGGTAAACATATTCGATGAAAGTGGCGTTGAAATAAATTATCCCTCCAACAACACTCAAAATCATTCTGCTGAAAATTTGTTTGAAGTATCTCCAACAATACCATCTTATCCTGGAACTTCTAAAAAACAAAGGTCACGCATTGGAGTTGTTGGAGAAAGCTCCAATTTACCTCAGCAAGTGTGTCAAGGTAATAGTTTTGTGGAGTTATTTGACAAGGAAACATTAGATTAAACACTCTCTATTTCATGGTCATCTTTTTCTTTATATGGATCTTTTGAGCTTTTAAGTGTTTTTTTCATGAGGATATCATGCACTCATTTGTTTCAGAGAATAGCAGTGGTGCCATCAGTTCTGAAACTCCCTCTTTTATGGTTGTCATGAAGGAATCATACGTGAATGGATATTTACTGGTGAGCTTACAAGCTTATTTTTAGTCATTAAAGTAGTTTTGAATGCTTTGTTTGAAACAAAAAAAATATATATTATGTTTAAACTTCCTAACTCTTGTGAGAATAAACTCAGGTCATTCCATCCATATTTGCTAAAAAGTATTTGAAGAAAGAGGGAATACATGATGTCCTCCTTCGGGTCTTTGATGGGAGAACTTGGCACCTTTCATTAAAGGATGGCAAATTTCAGAAAGGATGGAAGGATTTTGCATCCGATAATCGTTTGAATATTGGGGATATTTGTACTTTTGACCTAACCGAGAGTCAAGGTCTATGTTTTAAAGTATCAATAATTCGAATTTCACAAGATACGACTTCACAAGGTAATCTTAGTAGGTCATTCTTTCAAATTACACTATATTATTTGTGCAAAAATGATTGTAGTTTTCTTCCTTTGAATCAGGTAAAGAAGATGGTGGCCTTATGAAAAATCGAGATTTAACTATTTCCATCAAGGGTAAAAAATAACTTTAAATGCTTTTATAATATCCTTCAAATGCATTTCCCCTTTTAAACATATAAAAATAAAGACTAATTATAGAAAACTATTACAAGAAGTTTCGTTAAAGGTAAACCTTATACAAGAATGCCTTGTTGTTGTGACTAAATGGTAATTAATATCTTATTATTTCCTAGGAGAAGCTAAAGTTAAATAATTACCTTGCAAGATATTCAATATTGTGTGCGGTACCATCCTAACTCAATGTGGTTTTGTTGTCATGTCATTCACAAATGGAGCTATGCAAGAAGCAAGAAATTTCACATCCGAAAATCCCTTTTTCATACTCAATATAAAGGAAAATCTTAGGGGAGATTGCCGACAGGTAAGGTTTAGTTAGGAAACAAATTAAGTTAAGTTGCTATTAGTCACATTGTGTGATCGGCTATTATTATTTGTTATAGTTGTATTGATAGTTATTATAATTGATATATCATATTGAGGTGATGAAAAAGTATAATTTGATGCAGCGTGTACCAATTGCGTTTCTGAGAAGGTACCTCCAGAATAAGCAGGTTGTGATGTTACAATTTGGAAATAAAACATGGGAGATAGGACTCAGTGGTGCAATTCAAACAAAGATGTCTAATGGTTGGTCCCAATTTGCGAAGGAATGTAAGGTTCGGCACGGAGATGTTTGCGTCTTTGAGTTAATAAACATAAAAGATGCAGTGCTTGATGTTCACATTTTTAGGAGACAATCTTAGACAATCTATTTGGAACACTTTTTCAATCCTCGCTTTGTAACATTTATTTATTGTAATTTTTAATCTTCAGATTGGTAAATAGAAATTCTCTTTAACTTTTCCATAATTTTTTAAACAATAAATTAATTGTTTTTACAAACACATAAGTGAGTACTTTGAAGGTTAAATCTTAGACACACCTGACTTACTTGGCTAGGAAAACATTGAAGTTTTTTTTTCCAGCTGAATACGTAATTTGAAGCATGAGAATATAGTTTATTTAAAAATATAAAACTTGACTTCAATTTTTATAACTTGTTTACAGTAAAAAGTAAGTAAACAACTTTTAAAGCATTAATGCTTTAAAATTGAGATGCCATTTTTACATAATTAGCATAAAAATCATATCTTCTGGTATAGCTTATATGCATATATACATATAACATTTTCTGTACAAGTTCTGTGAATTAAACAAATTAACATTTTCTATATCATTATTCTGGAATTAAAATGATCATGTCACAAATTGAAAAATAAGTAATTATTTAAAATAGTTTTGGTTCAGTCTCCATCACTTTAAGTGGGTTAATTAGTTTTGGTAGGTGGATGAAATTTTTTGTTGTGTGAAGTGTTACTAACAGAGAAAGACGCAGTAGCAGAGAGATCTTCCAAATTAAGTGGGAGATATGGTGTACTAGAAACAAATAAAAGTCAATAAATGAGATCAGTAATAACGAATTAAAAGCTGCTGCAGCAAAACATGAAAACAGAGCACACACTACTGCAGACCACTGTACATGTTGTTATTTTTTGGTACAGTTGCTTTTTCATTATTTTTTTCTTCTTTCAGTTTTTTTAAATTTTTTTTTTTTTTTATAGTTTCGGTTTGGATAAGATTTACCGTCTATATACAGATAGAAATATAATAAAAGCTCAAAAAATAAAATAAAAAACATTAATTATAAGTTTTTTTTAAAGAAAACTTTCTCCCCATATAGGATTTTTAAAAGATATAAACAAATACATAATTAAGTATGTATTTAAGATAAATTATTATGTATTACAGCATAATCTTTTATATTTACAAATATTTTATTACTGTTTACATTTGTATATGAAATTCTTTATGATAATTTCATTATTAATATTTTATTTATATATTATGATATTATATAATAAATATAAAGGTGTTAACTTTCTCTAGTATAAAACACAATAAAATATATAAATATTAAAATAATAAATAAAGTAAAAGAAAATAATTTAAATTTAACGTTTTTAAACATATTTTATTTTAATATATTATTATTTTGAAATAAGATTTAATAATTAGATTTTTTAAAATTTATATTAATTTTTTTACAATTTTTTTAAATATGTATAATTTTATTTCATTACATCAATCACATTTATTACAAAATTTTATTTATTTTTTACTTTCTTATATTCAATCTAAATAAACTCACCTCTCACTTATACTCTTACTTTCTCTCATTTTTTTTTTTACTTTTTACTTATACTCTTACTTTTCATTCTTATTTTTGGTTGTGTTTTTTTAAATATTATGAAAATTAAAATAAATAATTTGTGTATACTAAATAGAAAATACCTTTTATAGATTTTGATGAGAGTGGAACACTTACCCTCACTTTGGATAAAGGTGAAAATTCCAAAAAAGCTAGGAAATATAAAGAAAGCTTTCGTTCTTTTTTAATTGTTCTTAGTGAAAGATAAAAAAGAAAAACACAACTTTCAAAAATAAATATTTTTCACTTTTATAAATAGAAAGCTAAAGAAGTGTTATTTGACTTAATCATATATCTAAATATTTTATTGATATTCATAATTTAAATATTTATATTACAAAATTAATTATATCATCAATTATTATTATTATTATTATTTACTAGCGGGCACACATACGTGAATGGATATTTACTGGTGAGCTTACAAGCTTATTTTTAGTCATTAAAGTAGTTTTGAATGCTTTGTTTGAAACATAAAAAAATATATTATGTTTAGACTTCCTAACTCTTGTGAGAATAAACTCAGGTCATTCCATCCATATTTGCTAAAAAGTATTTAAAGAAAGAGGGAATACATGATGTCCTCCTTCGGGTCTTGGATGGGAGAACTTGGCACGTTTCATTAAAGGATGAAAAATTTCACAAAGGATGGAAGTATTTTGCATCCGATAATCGTTTGAATATTGGGGATAATTGTACTTTTGACCTAACCGAGAGTCAAGGTCTATGTTTTAAAGTATCAATAATTCGAATTTCACAAGATACGACTTCACAAGGTAATCTTAGTAGGTCATTCTTTCAAATTACACTATATTATTTGTGCAAAAATGATTGTAGTTTTCTTCCTTTGAATAAGGTAAAGAAGATGGTGGCCTTATGAAAAATCGAGATTTAACTATTTCCATCAAGGTTAAAAAATAACTTTAAATGCTTTTATAATATCCTTCAAATGCATTTCCCCTTTTAAACATATAAAAATAAAGACTAATTATAGAAAACTATTACAAGAAGTTTCGTTAAAGGTAAACCTTATACAAGAATGCCTTGTTGTTGTGACTAAATGGTAATTAATATCTTATTATTTCCTAGGAGAAGCTAAAGTTAAATAATTACCTTGCAAGATATTCAATATTGTGTGCGGTACCATCCTAACTCAATGTGGTTTTGTTGTCATGTCATTCACAAATGGAGCTATGCAAGAAGCAAGAAATTTCACATCCGAAAATCCCTTTTTCATACTCAATATAAAGGAAAATCTTAGGGGAGATTGCCGACAGGTAAGGTTTAGTTAGGAAACAAATTAAGTTAAGTTGCTATTAGTCACCTTGTGTGATCGGCTATAATTATTTGTTATAGTTGTATTGATAGTTATTATAATTGATATATCATATTGAGGTGATGAAAAAGTATAATTTGATGCAGCGTGTACCAATTGCGTTTCTGAGAAGGTACCTCCAGAATAAGCAGGTTGTGATGTTACAATTTGGAAATAAAACATGGGAGATAGGACTCAGTGGTGCAATTCAAACAAAGATGTCTAATGGTTGGTCCCAATTTGCGAAGGAATGTAAGGTTCAGCACGAAGATGTTTGCGTCTTTGAGTTAATAAACATAAAAGATGGAGTGCTTGATGTTCACATATTTAGGAAACAATCTTAAACAATCTATTTGGAACACTTTTTCAATCTTCGCTTTGTAACATTTATTTATTGTAATTTTTAATCTTCAGATTGGTAAATAGAAATTCTCTTGAAATTTTCCATAATTTTTTAAACAATAAATTAATTGTTTTTACAAACACATAAGTGAATATTTTGAAGGTTAAATCTTAGACACACCTGACTTACTTGGCTTGTAATAGGGGAGGAAAACATTAAAGTTTTTTTTTTCAGCTGAATACGTAATTTGAAGCATTATAACTTGTTTACATTAAAAAGTAAGTAAACAACTTTTAAAGCATTAATGCTTTAAAATTGAGATGCCATTTACAAATATTTTATTACTGTTTACATTTGTATATGAAATTCTTCATGATAATTTTATTATTAATATTTTATTTATATATTATGATATTCTATAATAAATATAAAAGTGTTAACTTTCTCTAGTATAAAACATAATAAAATAAATAAATATTAAAACAATAAATAAAGTAAAAGAAAATAATTTAAATTTAACGTTTTTAAACATATTTTATTTTAATATATTATTATTTTGAAATAAGATTTAATAATTAGATTTTTTAAAATTTATATTAATTTTTTTACAATTTTTTTAAATATGTATAATTTTATTTCATTACATCAATCACATTTATTACAAAATTTTATTTATTTTTGACTTTCTTATATTCAATCTAAATAAACTCACCTCTCACTTATTTTTGACTTTCTTATATTCAATCTAAATTTTATTAATAATTTTTTTTTGCTTTTCACTTGTACTCTTACTTTTCATTTATATTTTTTGTTGTGTTTTTTTTTTTTAAATATTATTAAAAATAAAATAAAATATTTGTATATACTAAATAGAAAATACCTTTTATAGATTTTGATGAGAGTTGAACACTTACCCTCACTTTGGAAAAAGGTGAAAATTCAAAAAATGCTCGGAAATATAAAGAAAGCTTTCGTTATTTTTTATTTGTTCTTAGTGAAAGATAAAAGGAAAAACACAACTTTAAAAAATAAATATTTTTCACTTTTATAAATAGAAAGCTAAAGAAGTGTTATTTGACTTAATCATATATATAAATATTTTATTGATATTCATAATTTAAATATTTATATTACAAAATTAATTATATCATCAATTATTATTATTTATGTTTACTATATGGCAATAAATAATTAAAAATTAATATTAAAATCGTAAATAAATTTATTTATTTTCGTTTTGTTTCATCTTGTTTAAACAATCTGAATCTGAATTCTGTTGTCTAACTTTTCGCTTTCTGTGATCAATTCAAACAAAAACATTGATGTTAATAATATTAATTAGAACATAGAGGCATCAGAAAGAAGACAATGAGACCTAAGAAAACGAAAATGTGCTTCTAGTTTTCGATTGGTGGATTCTGTGTTTGTTGTTTTGACCTTTTTTCCTTATTTTTATCACCCACATACATTTACTCTCTATTTCGTGTTTATTGTGGCTGCAAGACAAAGTCACAGAGAGAGAAGGGAAGGAAGAGTTGGTGTTGGTGGTTGTCTTCCTCATGGCAACCCTTTCCTCCATCCTCTCCTTTTCTTCTCTTCCTCTTCTCCGTCGCCACCCTTCTCTTTCACCCTTTCGCCCCTCTCTTTCTCTTTCATTCTCTCACACAAAACTTCGTTCCCCCTTTATTGCTTCCTCTTCCCACTCTTTCGACGATTTCACCTCCAACTCCAAGGTACCCTTTTCCTTTTCCATTCTTTATTCCCTCGTAAATAATTCTATTGTTATTGTTAGCATATCTTCTCTTCATGTGGTTGATTAATTTCCCCCCTTCTATTGGAGTGCGAATTTGATTGCAGAGTTCAATTTTTAACTATTTCGTTTCCTAATTTCCTGGCTTGAACTCTTTTACACAAGCCCTTTCACAGGGTACTGTTAAAAACATTTAGAGAGTGGAAAAGGAGTGACATTTCATCCGAGATTTCTATAGATGCGTAAATTGATTCAGGATGTTTGTAAAGTAAAATAACGAATTTGACTATTGAGTGTTGTACTTGTAGAAATCAGTGCTCACTGAGTTGATACAAGAGATAGAACCGTTGGATGTTAGCCACATCCAGAAAGATGTGCCACCAACGACAGCTGATGCCATGAAAAGGACTATATCTGGAATGCTGGGCTTGCTTCCATCTGATCAATTTCACGTTGTTATTGAGGCCTTGTGGGAACCCCTCTCCAAGTTGCTGATTTCTTCAATGATGACTGGGTATGTTCAATTATATATTTTCTATGTGGTGCCCTTGGGGGTATTGTTTTTGTTTTAGCATTATTGTTTACCTTAAAATCTGTTATGTATTTTACTCTCTTGAAACCCGTAATTAGTGTCTCTGATTCAACACTTGTGTACATAAATGGATTAGCCGTTTGGAAAAGGGGGGTGGGGATATTGTCCAACAGCTTGGATGAATATACATTGACAAGTGTCCCAAATTATTTGAAATTTCTAAAGAATGTTATTGTATTAAGTTTTTATGCATGACCTATTAATGTTTACATAGAGGGAGCATGAAAAGTTTTTTTCATCTATTGCAGGTATACACTACGCAATGTTGAATATAGGCTTTGTCTTGAGAAGAATCTTGATATGTTTGATATAGAGAAGCTAAAGGCAGAAAGTACGAAAGTGGACTTACAAGGGTTAATGCATGACAGTGTAAATGTAATTGACTTTGGTAGAAATAAGAATTTGTCTTCCAAAGTTGAAAAGCTTCATGAGGATGTTGACATTCAAGACCTTGGTGAAATATCTGCAGAAGCTCAACAATATATTTTCAATTTGCAATCTCGTTTGTCTTCCATGAAAAAGGTACTTTGTAAAAATTAGGGATCGTCTTGTTGATATTTGAATTGAAAGAAATAAGCATGGGATTCATGAAGCCTTGAATGGCCTGTGAAATGTATTTTGTATTGTACACTGTTAATTTTTTATTTTCGCATATTTGATGGTATGCTTCATCCTTTGATTCATGTTCTGTTTTGTTTTTGTGCTTGATAATGATTGATTTGCATTCAAGATCCTTAATTGCATATAGGTCTGCAATACATTGTTAATTCTTTATTGTCGCATATTTTATGGTATGCTTCATCCTTTGATTCGTGTTCTCTTTTGTTTTTGTGCTTGATAATGATTGATTTGCATTCAAGATCCTTAATTGCATATAGGTCTGCAATACATTTAGCTTGTTTTTCTCATTTGGATTTCTTTTTCATTTTGCGGGACACTTTTAAAGGAGTTACATGAAGTAAAGAGGAAAAGTGCTGCTCTTCAAATGCAACAATTTGTCGGAGAGGAAAAGAATGATTTATTGGATTACTTGAGATCTCTTCAACCTGAACAGGTTTTCCCCTTTTCTGGAATTTCCGAGTTTCCTTGCATTTGGACCTATTCTCTCCTTTAGTGCTTTTTGCTCTGTTATCTGTGGCTCATTCTCTTAACCATGAACAGGATTTTTTCTGATATAATTATTTTCGTATTCAGTCAAGTTGTTTTTCTCTCTTATATTAAAATACTATCAATGATATATTTGAAAATCTTTTTATTCATTTAACTGAACCTAAGTGGTGAAAGGTTATTTGTTGTTCTGAAGGTTGTCAAATTGATATTCAAATTGTGAGTTGTAAAACTAACTTTTGAATCATAATCTTGGAGCATAAATTTCATCACATTGTAAGGTTTAGAGATAGATGATGAATATTTACTTTAAATATATCATGTAGATGATATATAATGTTCAATATAATAATTTAAACTAGAAACAGGTAGAACAAAATTATTAGTATATTTGAGTTTGTGAAGCCTTTCTTTTAGAAGAATGGAAATAAAGCAAAGAAATTGCCTAATAGAGCACATGTATTGAATGAATGAGTGACAAATAGAGCAGTGGAATAATAGTCAGATATTGTATGTTTAAAAATTCTCCTTCAATTCCTTTCTATTTTCATGAGAAAAAAGAAAATGAATAGTGTAATTCATATCCATGATACAAAATTGCTTAGATTCATTCTTGTGTAGTAAGATACAGAATCCTGAGATTCATCTTATGATATGAATCAATTGTTAGCTGAATTTATCGAATTATAGGATTCTAATTGTGCATTGTAAGATTATTATAACTTTATGCCTCTTCGTCCTCAATACTTATATTCTTTTCCATTGCTACACTGGGCGTTTGATGATGTGACGAACTGAAGTATTCATTAAAAACATTTGAAGAAGCACGTTCTCTTGTATTCCTTGTTAATCATAGCATTATCAAATTGTGGATGCCTACTTCATTTAACTATATTTTTCAGTTTATTTTTAATTCATATTATTAATTTAGTTGGGTGTGCGGCTAATGAGCAGGTAGCTCAGCTTTCAGAATTTTCAACCCCTGAGCTTAAGGAAACCATCCTCTCTGTTATCCATGGTCTCCTTGCTACCCTTTCTCCTAAAATGCATTCTAAACCTTCAACCATGTCAGAAAATACAACAGTTGGGGCAACAAATGTTGGCAATGAGGATTGTGCTGAGGTTGTCGAGAACTCTGCTCTTCATTTTCAGCCTGTTATTTCATTGACTCGGGACTATCTTGCCCGCCTCCTCTTTTGGTTAGTTCCTCCCTGCTTTTGATCACATTCCTTCATTTCCATATATGTATTGTTCTATATTTATGTATTATGCAAGAACTAGTAAAAAGGGTTAATACTGGTAAAAGGGGATAAAAAATGTTTCGAAATTTGGAATCTTCACCATTAGTTATGAGTGCATGTTTGTTGTTGATGAGAAACTGACATTTTCTTACTGACAACCCCCTACAGGTGCATGCTGCTGGGACACTATCTTAGAGGCCTGGAGTGTAGAATGGAGTTGATGGATTTGCTTTCCTTGACAAGTGATGCTGAGAATGATGCCTCTGGCAGTCAACCAATTGCTTGAATGAAGTTATTCAGTGGTTCAATCTGTATATATAGACGTGTATTTCCAACAAGAATTTTGCTTTCAACAAGAGGAGATTATGATACAGACTCAAGTACTGATCACTTCTGCTAAGGAGTTATCTGTGCTTATTGTGCAGCCTTGCATTCCTGGCACGTACCAAATCTCAGTCTCTTCTAGTGTCAGACCAACAGTAGGATCGAAGATATTACATGCTATAGAATATGGAAATGTTGTTATGCGGTACCAATTTATTTGTTAGGTGATGTAGATTTTATATTTCTACTCGTCTCATGTTTGAGTCTCTGAAATTATTATTTTTGTAAGAAAAATAAGCTCATTGACATGCCAATTGTAACTTTTTATATCATAAGTCTTAAGTTACTGTGTGTTTACTTAGACAAGTTTTTTCGCATTGATTTTATAAGGGAAAAATAAGAAAAAGGAATAAAATGAATTTTATTTAAGTTATAATTAATTTATTTATAAGTTAAAAAATAGAGGCTATTTGAAAATGTTTTCATAAATTAGTTTATACATTAATTAGTTTTAATTTATGTAATTTTTTGTCTCCAAAATTCTTTTATAAAGTTGGTTCAATCATATCCATAAGATTATATGAATTAATAGAGACAATCTGTTATTTATCATTCATTTTTCTCTTTGTACCCATTTTATCTCAATATATACCGTGAAAATGTATTTTCAACTAAAAAAATATATACCCATTTTATGTCAACCATTGGAGGTAGGTTTTTTCAAATAAAAAAAAAATATTTGTTATAATTTGTCATAATAGTGTTTTTTGAAGCAGTTTTTGTCCTTCATTCGAAGAGCAAGAAGTGAAAAGTTTGGATTTGTGATGACAAAGGGAGAGATATGTGATTGATTATAGTTACAGATGTAAAAAAATTGAGTATAAATAAATTCACATTCATATTCATACGATATCATGTATATTAATATTAAATTTATAACTTATTGTTGTGTTAATTAAGCAAATATTTATTAAATCATATTTGATGAATTTGAATATTTTATATGAATATCCATTAAGATTCAGATTATAGAATTTGTGATTGTGAACCTTAAATGAATGCCAGATAGAAAGGTTCATAGTCAATTCCAGTTATCCAATTCAAGTTATTGACATTTTCTGTACATCTTTCTTTGCATGCAATGTTCATAAAAAAATGTAACAGTTGCAACGTACTTCAAATGAAAATTGAATCAAACAACGATGTTCCAACTGTCTCATGAGTTGGTCGTTCTCACCACTCAAAAGTTCAAACCCATCGTTGCACTTCTTCACTCTCGCTGTTCATCTTCCATTGCAGAACCCACCAACCTCGCTACCCTCCTACAAGGCAACCTTCCGTATTCTTACCTTCACCAAATCCACACACGCATTTTCCAACTTGGTGCACACCAAGACAACCTCGTTGCCACGCGCCTCATTGGGCACTACCCATCACGCATTGCTCTTCGCGTCTTTAACCATCTCCAAAATCCAAACATCTTCCCTTTCAACGCCATCATCAGAGTCCTCTCCCAAGAGGGTCACTTTTTTCACGCCTTTTCCGTGTTCAACGATTTGAAACGGCGTCCACTTTCGCCCAACGACTTGACCTTCTCTTTCCTTCTTAAGGCATGCTTTCGGTCCAAAGATCCCCGTTATGTAAAACAGATTCATGCCCACATTCAGAAGATGGGTTTGCTCTCTGATTCTTCTGTTTGCAATGGCTTGGTTTCTGTGTATGCGAAAGGCCATAACCATTTGGCATCTGCCCGTAAAGTGTTTGATGAAATTCCTGACAAAAGGGTAGTCAGTTGTTGGACTAGCTTGATCACTGGTTTTGCTCACTCTGGACAGAGTGAGGAGGCTTTGCAGCTTTTCCATGTGATGGTTGGGCAGAACTTGCTTCCCCAAAGTGATACTATGGTCAGTGTTTTATCAGCCTGTTCTAGCCTTGAGATGCCAAAAATTGAGAAATGGATTAACATTCTTTCAGAATTGATTGACGATGGAGTGAGTACTAGAGAAACTTACTGTGATTCAGTTAACACTGCGCTGGTTTATTTGTTCGGTAAATGGGGGAAGGTTGAGAAGAGTAGAGAAGGGTTTGATCGAATTTCTGCAATAGGAAAAAGAAGCGTGATTCCTTGGAATGCTATGATTAGTACATATGTTCGAAACGGTTATCCTGTGGAGGGTTTAAGTCTTTTCCGTGTGATGGTGGAAGAACTAGCCACTACACCTAACCATATCACAATGGTTAGTGTGCTTTCAGCCTGTGCTCAAATTGGTGATTTGAGTTTTGGAAGTTGGGTTCACGATCACCTAATATCTCTAGGACATAAAGACACCATTGCCTCAAACCAGATTCTCGCCACATCGTTAATTGACATGTATTCAAAATGTGGCAATTTGGATAAGGCAAAGGAAGTTTTTGAGCATACAGTCAGCAAAGATGTGGTCTTATTCAATGCGATGATTATGGGTCTTGCAGTATCTGGTGAAGGAGAGGATGCATTGAGACTTTTCTACAGAATGCCAGAATTTGGCTTACAACCCAATGCTGGAACGTTTCTTGGTGCTTTAAGTGCATGCAGCCACTCTGGATTGTTGGCAAGAGGACGCCAGATATTCAGAGAAGTGTCCTTTTCCCCTACTCTTACATTGGAGCATTGTGCTTGTTATATTGATCTTCTTGCAAGAGTAGGATGCATAGAAGAAGCTATGAAGTTTGTGATTTCCATGCCTTTCAAGCCTAACAATTTTGTCTGGGGTGCTTTGCTTGGAGGCTGCTTGCTCCATTCTAGAGTTGAGTTGGCCCAAGAGGTCTCCAGGAGGCTTGTTGAAGTGGACCCAGATAATTCTGCAGGCTATGTTATGCTGGCAAATGCACTGGCATCTGAGAATCAATGGAGTGATGTCTCGGAGCTGCGGCTAGAAATGAAAGAGAAGGGAATCAAGAAGCAACCAGGAAGTAGTTGGATTGTTGTGGATGGAGTTGTACACGAGTTTCTTGTTGGCTGTTTGTCACATCCTAAAATTGAGAGCATACATATTACATTGGCTGGATTGGTGAAGCATATGAAAGTAGCAAGCCATTGCCAGCTTGTGTGCTGTTGTTAGATAAGCTGTGTGATTGCAGCAACAAGAAATTGCACCAGTTATTTATTGTCTATGCTTGCACCTTTGGTTATCTGTGCAAGGATTTTGTGGGAATTAGACTTCAATGTTGATATAATGGTCTTTGACCTTTTATCAGCATGACCACAATTTTGAGACTAAACCCCTGGGAGGTTGTAGATTGTGTTGTGAATAGCAAGTAATTACATAGCATCCTCCTGAGTGTAATGTTCATTTTATTTTATGGTCACACTCCACTTATACGCAACCATTTAAAGATAACTAAGTCATTTTCTTGGAAGCAAATTGTCAATGTTGGTAAGTAAATCTAGCCGTAAAATGAGATTACAACTAACAGAATATGTGATATTCATTAGTATGAAATTTATCGAATTTATCAAAATATTTCTTAAAATAATCTATCAAATACATATACTTTCAAGTACCAACATACTTTTTATAAGTTATAAAATTTTGAAGGTTAAATCATACTTTTAGTTTTTTAATTGATCTTTTATACTGAGTTTGGTTCTTCAACCTTTTAAACATTTCAATTTATTCCATTTTAAGTTTTTAAAATGGTTTATTTTGGCAATTTCCGTTACAAAGCTTACAAAAACATGACAAGAGTATGATATGATCAAAATATATATATATATATATATATATATATATATATATTTTTTTTTATTTATTATTTTTTTTTCTGATAAAAAATATCACTATATATTCACTTATGATTTGAATTATTTTATTGTTTGCAATGTTTTTTTAAAAAATAACCGTTGAAAAAGTTATATCCAAAAGTATAATCTAGTCTAAAAATATATTATTTCCAAGAAAATCAATCATTCTGTTGTTTTTTTAGTTAAATTTCCATGAAATTACTCCGGTGGGAGAGATGAGAGTATAACTTTCCCAAATTAATCTGTTCACTAAAATAAATCATGTTACCTTTTATTAAATAAGACAAATGCATTTATGGTAAAAATATCATGTTACTCTCTAACTTCCAAGAAAATTTATGTAAATATTTTGAAGAATATTTTTGACTAATCAAATAAATTTAATTCAGGTAAGAATATCTTCCGCTGACCTGAGTGAGCCTTGGAAGGAGTGTCAGTTAGTTATATTGGTAGAAAATAATAACTGTATTCTTAATATAATATAATATTTTATTTTTAAAAATAGTAACAAATAGTTGTTTTTTAGATTTAGGTTATTAGAGTCTCAAACAAACTTTATCCTAAGTTAAAATCTTTATGAAAGCAGGATTTGAGTAAAATAAATATTTAGTTATAAGCTTTCAAGATGATAACAAAATGAGAACAAAAATATAGGAACAAAATCTAAGACTAAACAATTTTTCTTTAATAACAAAAATAACTATATAAAGATTAAAATATTACAAGAGATTTTAAAATTTAAATTTATCAGCATCGGTAGAATACAACCAATTAATAAAACTAATATATTCACTTTTGTAACTGCTTTTTTTACACATTTTCTTGTTTTTTTTCTTATATAATCTAAGTGTTTTTTTTATTATGGTAACTATTATAATTTATAATTACTTTTTAAATTTTGTTAACTATTTTTTTATTATCCTAGACACAAAAGTACGATAACACACATTTTTACTAGTATTGAATAATTGGAGCTAAATTTATATATGTATATCAAGAATAGGGTAGATACAAAATGACAATTAATTAAGTGTAAAATTATGGTATGTACAAAATTAACATGGAATATAATGGTATATAGATGTCACTTTCAACACTACATTTCTTAATATAAGACAGTATAAAATCGACTTGCTGACTATATTTTTAAGTTTTCAAAAATATTAATAATATTATATCTAATAACAACCAAGAAATTTTGTTTTTCTTAAAGAATATACTGATTTTAAAAACAGAAACTAAATAACTACATTTGTAAAGAAAAGATAAAGATATATATTTGGATATCTTTTTAACCACAAATAATTCAAAAGATATCGTTAAAAAATAACAAGAGAAATTATATACTAAGATACTCTACCAGAGTATACTCTTATAAATATACATATACACACATGTGTGACGAACCTTGTTTTGAATTTACTTTGGATGAGAATGGCGCAGATGAACGATGATGATCATCCTTTTCCCTTCATGCAAGAAGGTGGTGGAACGCAGAGAACAGAAAATTCAGTTCCTTCATCTTCAAGAAACCCTCCATTGTTCATGGAAGAGCTTCCATTAATGCCTTATGGTTTCCAACATTCTTATCAGATCAACCCAACGCATCAAGTTTCGTTTGCTCAGGTATCACCGCAGCATTATTCATAGTCTTATTTCAACATTTTTATTATTATTATTTTATTTAGTTTTATGATCATTTGAAATTGAAAAAAAAAAACACAATTTAATTAAGATGGTTTTGATGTTCTTCTTGGATCCTAGACAATGTTGTTGGTGTTAAGTTTGTTTGAGTGTGTCCTTGTTCTTTGGTGATGTTTCTAGTCATCTCTTTTTTAATTTTAGGCTTTTTCTTCTTATCTTAAAACAAGAGTCAAAACAATCTAAATCTTTATGTTTGTTGTTTTGTAAGCTTTCTTTGTATATGTGTTGAGATATCCTAAAGTGTTCTCTTTAATTCATTTGTCTATTGCTGATAAAAAAGAGAGTTATTATATAATAATCATAATAAATTGACTAATTTAAGATTTATTCATAGAGAATTCTTTCATTGGTATAATAGACTTCTATCTAGTCTCTCCTTAGAATTCTTTTTTAATAGATATATCTACCTATGTATCGTTTTTGTTAACATATGAGTTTTGGTTTAATCTTCCATATTTTTATATTTTTTTTAATAATATATTTTTCATGTAATTGCAAATGACTGTGGTTACTTGAGGTCTCAGTTTACTTGAGATATTAAGTAACATCTTGAAAGTTTTTTTTATATATAATAATCATAACAAATTATATATAATAATCATAACAAATTTCAGAGAATTATTTCAGTTTATAAATGAAATTTAAAGGTATACATACTAATTCACTCTGATATACAATTTTCAAAGAATATTTTATCCATTTGTGACCAATTTGTCTTAGTTTTTAAAAATAAATTAATGTAACATATTTAAAAAATATAGAAAATCTCAATTTATTTAAAAATAAAAACAGAAATTATAAATGCTAATAATCGATTCCCATTTTTTTCTACTTTCTTAGATACTGTGTTAGTTGTGAGAATATTAATTCTGTTAATTTCAATAATATTCTCGGCAAGAGTCAAGGAGAGTAATAATTTGCTATGAAAAGAGACAAATTAACAGTACAAACTTGTTGTTTCAAATTTTATAACTTCAATTCATACCTTTTCAATATTATCTCTTATTCAAAAAATTAATGTTAATTTTTCATTTTGTTTACTGATATTAATATTCTACTCTAGTATCATGTTCAGTATTTAAGAGAGAGGAAAGCTAAATATAAAGTAGATATCAAGAGAAAATAAATTAAAGCTTTATATATATTCATATCCTATTCAATTGGGTATTATATACAGAAATTCCTTTGTTGATAAAAAGATTAAATTAATTAATTACGAATTGGATTGATTAGCAATAACTCTAATTTACCTAAAATATATAATATGCTCTTTATTTTAACAAAATTATTATAATGATTAGTTATATAAAGTATATATTTATTTATCATGTATATTTCTAGGAATGTCACTTATTTAAAAAAAATATACAGATTTAACAATAAACAAGACAAATTCATTTGAAAAACAGAAACTATTTTGAATAATTATATTTGATATGATTCAAACTGAAAAGATAATCTATATATAACAATGAGGTTCAATTTGTTTTCACAATCTCTCAGTGGTTTTATTTGGCAATGGCACAAAACGTAGAAGATCATCCCTTTCTCTTCATGCAGGTGGTTCAAAGCCCCACTAATGAGGAGGTTGGAATCTTTTCTTCTCCAAGAAATCTGCATTCTGAAGAGCAAAGTCTTGCGTCTCAAATGGAAGCACTGAACTTGTCGAATCTTAATGGTTTCCATGATTCTGAGACCAGCCAATACCATGAAGATTGGTTTCAGTCCATGAGGAATACTGAGTATGCCAATGCTAGGGTTTCCATGCACCAAAGCCATCTTCTTCATCCTGTTGAAGGTGTTTTAGGCCCAGGAAACCGTGAAACAATGGTTTGGCCACGCACACATCATAATCAAGAACAGCTTCAGTGGGTTTCAATGGCGAAAGATCCACGTGGATCTCGTTTACTTCAGCAGAAGATCGATCAGGCCACGCCCCAAGAAAACTTCCAGATAGTGAAAGAACTGAAGTATCATTTGCACGAGTTAATGAAACACCCTTATGGAAATTTCGTCATTCTGAAGCTTTTTCAATCAAGAAATATCAGCTATGCCCAAAAAGATAGATGCATCTTCTTGCTTACTGTTGACCAGTCAAAGCTGAAAGATTTGTGCATTCATGATCAAGGGTAAGGAACAAATAATACCCTTTTTTTTTCTCTTAAAATTTCTGTGCTTGAATTTGATGTAACCTTTACTAATTAACCTAAAATTCATTCTTGCTACAGAAGTCGTGTTATCCAGCAGATTCTTGAGAATGAACAACTTCGAGTCTGCATAAATCAAATTGCATATGCTATGAGGTGTATCACTGTTGCACTTATGATAAATTTTAATGGTGGTTATGTTATTCAACAGTGCCTGAAGCTTTTCCCACCGGAGCAGAAAAATGTAATCCACAATCTTAGTTTTTTACTGATCCATTATATAACGAATTGCTTGATCTTAATTGGAAAACTTTCTTTCAGACTATTTTGGAAGTTGTAGCCCAGAATTGTTATGATATTGCAGTAAATAGATGTGGATGTTGCAATATTCAAAAATGCATCCAGCATGATGATGTTCCAGCTTTCTATGATTTGGTCGACAATCTAATCTCAAATGCTGAGGGCTTGGCAAAAGATCAATATGGGTATGACTAGAATTTCTTCATAAACATTTTTTTCTCATTAATTTTGTTCCCTTTTGATAAATTCTTAACCTTTAATTCATTTTATTATTCACAGAAATTATGTGATGCAGTATTTGGTTAAAAGAAAGATATTGGAAATAAATGCAATGCTGGTATCACAACTTCGCTATAAATATGTTGGATTATCTACTAACAAGTATGCCAGCAATGTAGTGGAAGATCTTTTACACTATTCCGGAACTGAGAATACTGCTATTATTGTGGAGGAGATAATGAAGAGCCCTAACTTTCTGCAACTTGTTCAGCATCAATATGGGAATTACGTTGTTCAGAGAGCTTTGCAATTCACTGAGGTTTGACATGGTTCCACAAAATCTTTTTTTTTTCCTAGCAAAACATTTTGAATCTATGTTAAGTAAAGAAAGCCTTTTTTTTATACAAAATAACATATAGTACTCCAAACTGTTATGATTTTTGTACAATTGGGGTGCATACATGCTCAAGCTTTTGTTTTCCATTGCAGGGCTCTTTGCATGAAAGTCTTTGTGACATCATTTTATCCAATCATAGCAGACTGAATAGCTGTCTGCATGGAAAAAAGGTTCTGAATGCTGCTGTGAGAGGCAGAAGGAGGAGGGATTAGAAAATGATGTGACTGAGTTTTAGTTACTTAGGGTTGTTATATATATATTAGTTGTTGTTTGTTGTTTTAGAACGGATGATGTGAAAAAAATATGTATTTGTTGGCCTCGTTTTCAATTACTATCAGTGTCTGTATTTGGGTCTTGCAGAAACACTGAGTCTGAGGTGGTTTTTAGTGTGTGTCTGTGTACACAAGTGTTATTCATAAGTGTATGTGTCTGTGTACACAAGTGTTATTCATAGAACAATTATTTTTCCTTTCTGAATTGATCGTACTCTTTTGATTTTTGATTTTTGATTTTATTTCTCTCAATGTTATGTTCACTCTATCATATTCAAATCTTGAATTACTTAATTAAAAAACATAAATTACTAAGTGTTTTTATTGTTATATTCTACATTTAGAATATCATTAACAAACAATTAAATACAAATATTTATAGTTACTTATAAATTATAACTATCAGCAAATTTAAATAATAATATCTATAATGATATATACAATTTTTTTTTCTCAAATATCTATTTGTTTTTTTTTTCAATTCAATTTTGATTGGGTTATGCTCGTGGACTTGATTAAGTTGTGAGAATGATTATTGTTAAGTTAATATAACTAAATTAAAAACTATTTTAGGGTTTAAAAAAAATTAGTTTTTAAATTAGTTTTTATTATTGTTAAATGGTTTTTAATTTATTCATATATTAACAAGTATGAGATTGTGTGATTAATATAAAAATAATATTACGATTAACGTAAAATAGTAAATGACTTTTATTAATCTCCTTGAAAACATGTTAGATAGCTTGCATGTCAATCCCAATAACAATTAAAGGATTGTCCCAATCACTACTATTGTGAAACCGTTCTTATATGTTCTTCAATTAAAATGATAAAAAGTCATTATTAATCATTTTACATTAATTGTGACATTATTTTATATTACTTACAAAATCTCACATTTATTAACAAGTAGAAACAAGTAAGTCAGATGATTGAATGAGAAGAACCACGCCATCTAGTTAATAAAATAATTAAACAATAAGACTTAATTAAAAAATATAAAATTTTAAGTAGTCAATAGAAAAAAAATAAAACTCAATTAAAAATACTAAAAATTTATAATACTTAAAACTTAATTAATCCATAACTCATTTATGTAAATATTAGGTATGTCCTATTTGTGTATACATTAAGTGTATTTTGATGATTTTAACCCATTTGATGATTTTAATGATGAAAATCCGAAGTCAAGAATGATTGAAGTTTGCATTGGATAATAGTTTTGAACTTTAAATTTCATGTAAGTTCTTTTTATCTTGATTTGGTAGACTTTCGAAGTGGTATGGAGGCACATCAGGTTTGTAGTTGTGTTTTAATTTATTAGAAAATGTTTTAATGTCTTAAAATGTTATTAGCTTTGATGGAAAAGTATTAAAGAAATTTTAATCAATTAAAATAACAAATTAATGGATTAAATTTACCCAAAATTTAGAGCTGCTACTTTTTTTATCTGTTATAATCAATTAAAATCACTTAAGTTTCAAATCATTTAAAGTCATTCTGTTTTCATTAATTAAAACGATAAATTAATCAATTAATATAAAAAGTGATTTTACCATAAGCTTTGTTTTAATCGATTAAAATAAAAAAAAAGCTTTAAAATCTTTATATCTCCATTGTTTCAAAACCAAATTACACGTAAATCAATTATATTATCTATGAAAACACCTTGCCAGCTGAAAGGGACTAATACTTGAGTAATACAATACTTTTTAGAGTCATCTTACTTCAATCTTGTAATCAATACCTTCACACAAGAATATTATTGTGATCACCTGTCTTTGTGGCGGTTTTGTTGTGCATGTCCTTTCTCAAATGATATTGTTCTTGATTGAATTCTTTTTCTTGCAAGGTTATCTTGTTGTGATAAAATGTCACAAAAGACTGAACTAAGATATTATAGAATTCAATACCCTAGAAGAACTTAGATATAGCACTAATTAAAGTGAACAATGTAAACCTTGGAGGATCTTTTTTTCTCTATAATGATAGTTCTAAAAGATATTACTGCCAGCATAGAGTGCTACAGGTTCTCCAATCATAAAGTGTCTACTTCAAGAATTCCCACAAAATAGTACTTCGAAATTTAGATTAATCTCCCATCTTAATGCTTCTACTAAAAGAATTCCCAGTTTGCTTTATAGGTAGACACTACACCAAGCATGTATCGTGTATAATACATTAGCACATTAGCAAAACACAACAATAAAGCACTCTATATATATCAAAACTAATAAAATAAAATTATTAACAAAGATGAATGAAGTTATAGCATAATCAAGTGACTTATCTCAAAAACATTATACTATAAAAAGGGGTGATCTCAAGGAACATATGTGCTAACTAGAATCATGATGAATTCTTACAGACAGAAGACACACACACAAGGCACGAAGACTGAATTTAGAGTGTAAATCCCAGTGCAAGAGAGAGCATGGCAAATAAAAGTCATCGGGAAATGCTTGTTACTCAGAATCTGAGGAGTCTGCTCTTGAACTCTGCCGAACAGTTCTTGTGGTTTTGGCACTGGACCTTCCCTGATTGAATGATGATTCACCCTCATAAGAGATTACTTGAGCTTTAGCCAATCTTTCTTCTAGCTCCTCTGTCTTAAAGTCATCAGTCCCACCAAGTTCATCAAACCCAACCTAATAAATAGCACACGACCACCATTATTAAATTGCTTGAGCTAAAATTGAACATACAATTCAAAGTTCAACTTTTGTCCAGTATCATTGTAAAACCTTTTAAAATGACCAACAATTCACAATTCATGGTGAGAGTACACTTTTCAAGAGAGTCAGAACAAATTGAACAAACTAGTCGTCATAACAGAAAATCTCTTCACACTGCTAATCACTGACTATATACTGAAATAAGTAAATAGACCATCTACCAAAATCCCACTTACCAAACCTTGTTGAACAGGAACCCTACTCTAACAATTGATTCCCATTCAGGGTGCTCTAACTTAGAAACAAACACAACTTAAATATTTTAACCTTTATACAATGTTATTATAGGACTACTTTAAGTGTCAAACAATCCAAATTCATGATAGATATGATTTTTAAAACAATCAGGGTAATACTCAATTAACTAATAGATTACAATTTAGATTAGAAGACATCAACATATGGACTAATTACTGATGAATAAACAGATAGCAAAAACCCTATCCAAAACAAAATTCCTGGCAAACACATATCACAGCCCTCGTATACACACATACCACATAATCATCGACTTTGGCATTCTTTATGAGGGCAAGAGTTGGAAGAACAATGATCTTGAGCTTCTCAGCCAGAAACGGACTTTTCTCGGCGTTGATTTTCACAAACCGAGTCTCGATATGCTGCTGCGCTAACAAATTTAAATGTTTGTCCATAACCTGCAAGCGAATCGCGAACAATACCATGAATGTTCCTTTTCAACTACGTAATAGGCAATTCAAATTCCGATGAAAAGGTGAGTGAGGATGTATGTATGTATGTACGAACCTTACAGGGCCAGTTTTCGCGGTAGAAGTGGCAGACGACGCGTTCGCTGGCCTTGACGACGGAGAAGAAGTCTTTCTCGGAGGGAATCTCGGAATATTCGGAGTGGCCGAGGGAGATCCAACGGGAGCGGTTCTCCGCCATCTTCTTCATCTGCTGAAGGCGGCGCTCACGGATAGCTTCGATGTCGTCGGGGTCGAGGCGATCAAGGGCGGCGATCTCATCGTCGATCTTGTCCTCGAAGGCGCGCGCCACCGTGAGGACTTGCTGTTCGATGACCTCTTGAATCTTACCCTTCTCCATCTTCACTACCAGTCCCACACCAGATCTCTCTCCAACCGATACGACGCGTCTGAGTTCGTCGCTACTTTCTTCTTTAATCGTTTGAATCGATTCAGGATCTAAGCTTTGCCATTTCACTTAAAAACAACAACCCAAATATTCACGGTGTAGGTTACTGCAATATCTAACAACATTAACACTGCATCATAGGATTTCAAAACTATATAACTATTATTCATTTTTGGAGGAAACAAAATTTTGAATTAAATTAATTCATATTTTGAAAATTAGTTTTCTTTTATTTCATCATTATTTAAATAAAAAATGCAATATTATTTATATTTTCTCTGTTTCTTCCCTCAAGAAGTTAAATAATTGTTTTGAAGAAATGGATAACACTCTTTGAATCATCATCCCTAACTTCTACAAATTATCCAAAGCTGTGTGAAAAAAAAGAGACTATAATTAAAAAAAAACAAACTAAAGCTCTTTTGTTCAATATTTAGCGTAATTGTGACTTGAAAATTATATAATTAAATTATTATGAAAAAAAGTTAAACCTTGAGTTGAATTATTTTTTTTTATCTAAGGTAACGGGCTTTTCTTGGGCCTTCAGCTTGTGATTTCTACTAGTTTCTTCTTCCACCCCTTTATTTTCCTCTAGCGCCATTTTTTTAAAATGCTGATTTTGTCCTTTGTGTTTTATTATTTATTCAACGTCTATTGTTGTACTTCAATGGTGCAATTATAAATTGTGCAATTGAATAATGAAATTTTAACTTTCAAATAGTAAAATCCATGAGTTATTTCCATAACACCCAATCTGAAAATATAATTATGAAATCCAAAAATATGTTATGAATTGCATAATTTAAAATGTAATACATTTTACAATTGTACAATATGAAAATACATTACATCAACCATTTGAACTTTTCTTTCATGAAGGTGGTGGAGGAAGAAATCACGAGAGTACATGAGGAAATACCTATATCTTAAAGGAGTTTCATTTAGTACGTTTCCTTCTTTGTCATTTTTATTTTCATTTTAAATATTATTTCTGAAATGTGAAAAAAATATCATAATCTATACAAAATTACAACTGAAAAAATGATTTTATAATGTATATAAATAATTACATGTACTAATAAAGACTGAACGACCAATGTTATGTCTTGGTCCTATTATTGGGTCGACCGACCTAAAGTTCACGTCCATTGTGTCGACCGATAGCATAAGTCTAACAATGCTTAAGCAAAGTCAGCGAAATTAATCCATGATTAGAAGCTAGGTAATGCGATCTTGATCGCGACCCAATTTTCTAATTCAGCCCAATAAGGAAAACTCATTAAGGTAATATAAATATCACATTCTAAGAATAAGATGCATCATTAACTACGGTGCTCTGACAATCGAGTGTCGAATCTCTTTGTTGACTTGAAGGTCGAAATACCCTCAGGCACGCCCATTCGAGAATCACTAGAAGACTGAGAAAATAGAGGCTAAAAAGAAAGTTTAAGAAGAAAGTTGAAGAGTAATACAACCGACAGAAAAGAAGAAGACGAGTTCTCTCAATAGTTTTTTAGATCTCAAAAGAAAAAAAAACATTACATATAAAACATATCAATGGTATACAATTGGGCATGTATGATATTTGAGAATAGTAGGTGTCCCCGACTAAACTTTGAAGAGTTTGAATCTTGACATCATGAAATCAACATATACATCATTGCAATCTCCACTGATGCAACACTCACATGATCCCACCAAAACACAAACCAATAGCCCAACATCTGAAAAGAATACAAACTTGTGTTGTGTACTTTAGAAATTATTGAGGTATAGTGTTCTCTGTTTATTGGTCATGGTGACACGTTTCCACCCATACTAGACCTTCATTAATATCTCATTAGGCACACCTAGATCCCTTGTAAGAGGATTTTTCAGAGTTAACTGAAAAATAAAAATATCATAAATTCGTTTTAGTATCTGAGAGAGAAAGGGGGAAAAAAGGACATTGTAGTAAGATGGGAAGCTTGTTTGGGTTGTTTTTACTATAATATTACAGACATGTCACATGCGTGCAAGTGCGCAGTGACATCACCACGGTGCTTTAAATTTTGAACTTCCATCTAGGAATCACATGCGAGAATCCCAGGTATTAAGAAAATGTTTCTTTCATAGTTCTATACATGCATCATCAGTTATTATATAATAAGAAAAAACAAAACACTTCACTTTCTTAACATGAAATTTAAATCTCCATCAAGCACATGGATTAATGGTTATAAAATTTTAACTAATAGTTTAAACACATAATCAAATGCAAATTGTTCATGGCATGATTGTGAGGTTCAAGAGTCCCAACTGAGAAGAACAGGTTTCTGCAGAATGTGTAATTTATTCGGATTCAGATCTAACATCCAACATACATTGGAAAATTAAAGTTTAGATAAGAACAAGAATCCCAACACATGCTTAGGAATAGCTGACACATATAACACGTAACATTAACCTTAACATATAACAACTAAGATAGACACACTCTATCTCTGTGAGTTGAAGGAATCAAGGGCATTTGGGCTTGCCCTTCTTGTTGAGCTTGTCCCTGTAGCAAGGGCACTCGTGCTTGTTCCCATAGGTTCCAGAAGGAACACATTTGCACTCTGCACAGCATATTCCACAGTACTTCAGACACCTATCCTTAACCCCTGCTGCAGAGCACCTGTCCGAACACTTGCTGCTGCAATAAGCTACCATCAACACCAAAACACACACATCAAACCAAGTTTGAAAATATATATTTACTCAAACACCATAGTTCTTATATTATGAAGGAGTAACTGAAAATCTTACATGATTCTTCATAGGCCATGGCTGACTCCAAGAAAGAAGAACTCAGAAGAAGAGAACAAAGTAGTAGAGTAGCAAAGAGAAGCTTCATTTTGCTTTTCTTCTATTGTAGCTGTGTCTCAATTCTTCTTAAGAGGCTTCTGAAGAAGGTGAGTACTTATAGTGATGAAGCATGAAAATGGAAGCTACTAGACAATAACTTCTTTACAAAAGTTGGTAGCAATAAAATAATATGAAAATGGGAAATACTACTTGGTAGTTTTTTACAAGTTAGGTGAGTTCTATTCTATAAATAATTTAAAAGAGTAATTATGATTTTTTTTTCTGAAACTCAAAATGAAGTTTACTTTTATTCTTTAAATTTATTTTTTTAGTTGCTTAAGTTTAAAAATAAGTTTTTTATTTTTAATTTAATGTTGGAAATTAACAACAATTTAAAAGAAATATTTTAATTCTTTAAATGTAGTATTTAAAAAATTAATGGTACGTTTTGAAACTCGAGAAAAGAGAAGAGAGAGTACAGAGAAAACAAATTAAATGAAAATATTCATCTTTTAGATGATAAAAATGTAAGGTTAAAGAAATAGGTTATTAATATAAAAATGTATATATTAGTAAATCATTGATTGTATAGGATAATTATATATACGCCTTATGCATAAAAATAAATTAATAAAAATATAAGTATTTTTTAAAATATCTTGAAAATAAATTGAATTCATTTCATATTTTACAAACTAAAAATATTAGTCTATGGTATAGTGTTTTTGCATTACCATTAAGAACAAATGCGTTTTTAATTTGATTTTTTTTTTATCAAACGAATTTGATCTTTAAACTTAAAAAAAATGGAATTTAGGTTTATTTGATTTTAAAGATAGATTAAGTTTTTTTTTACTTTTTATATATCTCTTTTTAATTGCAACATATGTTGGTTTTAATTAATCTGAGTTTTCGAGTATATCATTTAATTTCTTTAACGGAGCTTAAAAGTTATATATAAACAAGGATATAAAGACCGAAAAGAAAGTCATTAATTATAAAATTATAGTCAATTATTGGTTAAAGAAAACTAAATTAACTTGAAATTATAAGGTGCATATTAGGTTTGACCAAAAGGAAAAAATTAAAAAAATAAGTTAATAATTTTTGTATTAAAAAAATATTTTGTAAACATAATTTAGAATGCAGAAACAGAAAGAAACGCGTTTTCTGCAAAACCTGCCTCTGAAATCTGTTACATGTAAGCTGTATCCCACAACAACAACTTCATATTCATAACTATTCTATTCAAACCTCTTTCCCTGCAACTGCAAATGCAACACTTATTTCATTATACTTTTTTATTTATTTTATCAACTATTTATTTTTGGAGAATGTTACTTTAACATCATCATATTTAAAGATACGGTTTACAATTATAATTTGGTGCAATTTAATTATTCTATTTTAGTAAAAAAAATATTATAATTGTAATATAATACAACATTCTCAATATATCAACATTTTTTAACTATTTTTTTCTTATTTTCGTTTGTCCTGTTAAAACCTTCCATGGTTAAGATTTCTTTTATTTCTCATACATTGTTTCACAATTACAACTCCATAATTCTTTTTCGTAATCCAATAATTTTAATTCAAAATAATGCTTATCTAAGCAAGTGCTTCATGAGTGTTTGATATCAACGTAATAATCTTTGCATTTTAAGAAGCTTTTTTATGATTACGTTTAGTTTAGTTCTTCGAGAAAATTATATGAAAATAAAATTTAAACACGATTTTTTTTTTTTGGGTTTAGTTTTAATTTAATATAAAATTTAGATTAAACTAAACTAATATTTTGTAGTATTATTTAAATTGATTTTAACTTTTTTTGTTAATATAAAATTGTTATTTTTTTAACAAATAATGGTTAAATAGTTTATAAAAAGTATTTTTATTCTTTTACAATTATTGTTATTATATACATAATTTAAAATTTATCTTATATTCATAAATAAATTTTATAACCTTATAATTAAAATTATAATATCATATTTTGATAAATATACATGTATTATAACCATTACACTACATTCATATTTAAATATAAATATATTTAATTCAGTTTATATATACATATTTAATTTACTGTATATATAATATAATATTTAAATTTAATAAAGAATTTTGATCGGTTTTTAATTAACTCTAAACAAGATGTAATTTTTTCTTGATTTTCAATTTTCTTTTAATATTTCTTATTTTTTTTAACATCCAATTAATCATCACAAGACATTATACGCTTTAAAAAAAATACATAAACACACGAAATATATGACATAGTGAATCCACATGACCTACCAAATACAATATTTGTTCACATTGCAGACTAAGTCATAAAATCTCTTTTCACTCTAACCACCTTATATGATCCTCATGTGAGTCCAATATTAGTTGAGTCATATTATCTCCTTTACAATCTCAAATTCAATACATATCCTAAACATATTAACATAGTATTTCCTCTCTAAAAAAATGTCTACAGCACACTACTTCTCATCTCATAATCTTAACCACATATATTTTTATTCATATACATTTCAACTTATTTTAAATAACAATAAATTTTAAATTTATCATTCATCACCTTATAATAACATTCCAGTATAATAGGTTGATAAAATATAAATGAAACATAAATAAATTTATCATTTAAAAATATTTAAAAATATGATTTTTCAAGGTTTAGATACATCTCCCTGGCCACGACTTTGTTTACTTATTGAATTAAGCACATGTCTATTAAGTAAACCTCTCAGGTTTTCAATTAAATGAATTTTGTTAATAAGATATTACTTAGCCAATAACTAAACTTTTCAAAATTTCAATTAAGTGAATTTTGTCCAAAAAAAAATTGCTCGACCAACGATTTTGAATAAATATTTTTTTTTGCACAATTTTATAATTTATCAAATTGATCAAAAAATTATTCTATTTTATTTTTTATACATTGAATAATTTATTTCTAAATAAGAGAATATGGAGTCAATTTGACTCTTCCATTATGCATTTTAACCACTAAACTAAACGCACAACTATCTCAATTAGAATTTCACTCACACAAACTATACCATTTATCATATCCATCATTTTCAACAACTCACATCTTATTCATATAATGACAAAAAGTAAGAAAAACACTTTCAATTTCCTAAAACAAAACCCAATCTGTAAAACTCAATATTGTTAGCAAGTAATATCCATAGTCCAGATCACGAATGGTGCAATAAAAAAATATAATTAACTTCCTTAGCATTTCAACTTTGTTCAATCAAGCTTAAATGTATCTTTGCCTCACAAATTTTACTGCAAAAATCATATCCTAAGCATGTGACTCTTCTCCTACTATCAATTTTATCAATAGAGCAAAAAGAATAAAAACTAATTTATGACTAGATAAAATTATTATAATTTTCATCAAGATCTATAATTTGGACTCATTTGTAGAAGAATGAAGTTATATCATAAAATATAAAGAAAAATTGTTATAAAGAGATTATATTTGATGTGAAATGAAGTATAATTAGTTAATTTTTTATATTTATAATTTTTTTTTAAACTTAAATATTCAAATATTCAAGTATAAGAGAGTGAAAATGTACTTTATATTGATATTTATATTTTTTCTTGTTTTAAAAATGAGTACTCATTTTTTTTGTATGTTTTAAATAAAATAACCTTTATTGTTTTTAAATAGAGATGTTCACTTCTTTCATGTTACTAAGTAAATTATATCTTTTATCTCAATGGTTAAAAAAATAAGGTAGTGAATGTAGATTTAAAAAATAAAGGACTTATAATACTATCATTTTATTAAAAAAAAATATAAGGTAGATGAATATCTATTTTAAACCTAGACTAAATATAAGTGTACTTTTTTTCTAAAATTAATGAATGTTCAGAAAAAGTAATGAAATTGAATAGTTAACTGTTTTAAAACAAATATTTACAAAAATATTTATGATAGAATAAAATTGGTGCAGTTTCCACACACAAAATGATAAATTAAAAGGCATGAAACATTGAAGATTAATAATAAAATATATTTCCAAGAATTTAACTAAAAGTACCAATGGATTTTTAAAAATACTAGACTTAATGTATTTTTTAATTCCTATAATAATATTTATACAAATTTAACTATACAATAATACATGAAAATCAAGATTGTTTTCAATCTTAATTATTATTTCAAATTAGACTTAAATATATTTGTAGTTCTATTAAAAAGCAAAGTTTTGATTTTGGTATTTATAAAATTATTTCTTTATTTTTTGTTTCCATAAAATTGGAAAATGTCACTTTTGATTTTTAGTATAACGTTACACTAATTAATACTTATTATAAAAAGTTAAACTATAATTTTTATTAATATATAATAGTGTTATAATATAATGTCCACATGATCCTTGCCAACCATTTATCTCTTACTGTTTTCTTTCAGCTATTGAATTGAAATAATCTATTGGTCTAAAATAATTATATTACTTCTAATAAAACTAGAGAACACAATAATAAAAATGATCAGTGACATACTTTTCTTTTTCTTTTCCTTGTTGCAAGAGGTGAAAACTAGATTTATTTTTAAAAAATCCTATATTCATTACCGTTATAAGTTGTAAAAATATAACAATAAAAAACATAAAGTAAACTTAAAAATCATGCAAATGATAGAAAATAAAAAT
Organism: Phaseolus vulgaris; assembly: GCF_051622355.1. NCBI lineage: Eukaryota > Viridiplantae > Streptophyta > Magnoliopsida > Fabales > Fabaceae > Phaseolus > Phaseolus vulgaris. The sequence continues at coordinate 3,811,914 of NC_143504.1, forward strand.
CACTTACAAAGTTGTACGGGCTATCTTTTGAAAGAGCTTTAGAATCCAAATATTACGCAACAGTTGCTTGAAAATGGTGCCAAGACGAAACATGTTGAAGCACTGGATTCGGTTGCAGTAATAAAAGAAAGTGGAAAATAAAGAAGCTCTTGCAACAAGAAAAAAAAAAGCATGTGAGACTGATAGTTTCATTTTTCATTAGTGTGTTGTCAAATCTTTATTAATACTAATGTAATTATTTTAGAGCATTAAATGATGGAAATCTATGGACCAACAAGGGACAGGAAATAGCCCAAGATTCAATTTCAAGTTAGAGAAAAAAAACTCTTAAAACCCACAAAATAAATGTTATCTCTATTTATCTTAAAACATATATTAGAGATTTAAACTAATTAATTCAATTAATTATAGACACCAAACCAAAATTTACAAATTTTGCAAAGACTAAAAATATTAATTTTAATTTTTATAAACAAAAATTGTAACCAAAATCAATTATTTCAAATTATACCGTTAAAATCTTGAAGCCCACTGCGAGAGTAAAATATACAAAGTCAATTTACCTCCATTTTTTAAAAAGTGTATCCCCAGCTGACATTGATTTAAAAGGAATTTCAACAACCACATGTGGTGTTAACTTTCTTCATATCACATTTGTATTACCTGATAGTTAGTTCATACCTCGACCATTCGGCTAAGGCAACCGTTAGTATCAAACATCAGACAGTTTGGCCTTTCAACCAAATAAACCCTTTTGGGTCATCAGACCTTTCGACAAACCAGCCAATGAGTCACATCTTTGTCACGACCGATCGGCCTCTTGGCCCGCTAAGTTAAACCTGCAACGGGATTAATTACAAATAAAACCTGATTACTTCCTAGGACAATTAAAAGAATTGGGAATGGAGCTAAAATAATCCCTTTCAAAGGAAATATTTCATGACAATATAAATAAATGAATACTTAAAAGGAAGTAAATGTTTAAATCCTAAACTTGTAACCTAAACATAACTATCTGACTTGAATGTCGAAGTATTTTGTAATATCGAGAAGATGAGAGCAGATGAGAGCAAATGACCTGTAGACGTATAAAAAGACCTAGGATAGGAGATATCCGGCCTTGCAAGAACAACATCATCATACAACAACAAAAGGTTTTACAAACAGTGATATATGATCACTGCAACTATTGAATCATTACACATGCTTTTTATTCATTACAAGAACGCAAAAAACTATGGGCATGCTAGCTCCAAATTATGACTCTATGAAACACACTGTAACCTCTATACAACAAGTACAACATCGTACATCAAGCTCCCATACTGTGAAATGGACAAGGGCGCAAATCATCAGAATCATCCTTGTTGGCATGGCCACTAGATGCTAGTAAGTTGATCTACAAAAATAAAAATTTGAGAAAACTTATCTCCAGCTTAGTGAAGTTCAAACCGAATCTCCCATTCCTCTCATTTGGAATCTTCCAATGAGGAAGACATAATTAGAACGAATGTAAAGAAAAGCTTGTATTAATATATGGAAGTGAGTGTAAATTGAAAAATGAACATGGAAAAAAATAACATTTTACTATATTCCTGTGACAAAAAGAATGAAAGAAAAACTTAACTGTTATATTCATAATGTAGCCTTGTTACATTTGGATATAAAATGCATTTAACTTTTAAATATAGTAGAAGTACTTCTTATCAATTAATAATAAAGGTAACAAATGACTACAAAAACAATTTTTTTTAGAAAGATTATTATGTATGTAAAACATTTAGTTCTAGAAAATGAAACTTGGTCAGTTTAAAATCGCAATGTAGCATTCTTCTATTATTGTAGTCATTTCCTTCCCAGATTCAGATGCTCGTAAATAATGGATCCACCAACCTCAATTTCTTTTTTCTTCTTTTATATTCATACTCCAGACAAGAGAAAAAGAGAGAACGATGAACATATAATTGAGACTGTCGTGCTATAGAATAATGCATATAAGAAACAAGAAAATATGGTACAACCTTGACAATTTTAGACTTGGAGCCTGGCCGCATGTAAGCTGCTAACACGCTCATATTGAAATCCTGTATACAAACCATTTAAATTAAACAAGGAGAACTCAAATTACAGAAACATGTCGCTAATATTTGTGGGATCAGCGACAGTTTTAGTTCCAATCTAGTGAAGTATGAGAAACCTATCACAGGACGAAATAAAAAAATCAACGTGGTACTCTATCCTATTCATAATATCAAGGGAAAAAGAACAGAAATACATGATGCACAAGACATTAGTTTGTTCATAAAGATAAAATTATAAAATAATTGTTTCCTTCCTGAAGAGCATTTCCCAACTAGACAATCACCTTTAATCATGTTGAAGTTCACAATAAGAAGGCAAAAAATTATACGGGTTGTCACCAATCTCCACGTACTTTTGCACCATAAGTAATTTGCGAGTAGAAATTACTCAAAAATCAGCAATTTCAATTTTCATGCCGTGATCGGATTTTTAGAAAATGGTTGCATGAAAAACTCATGTCGAAGGGTCATACATATAGGTGGTTGTCACAATATAAGGAATCTTAAAATAGCTACCATGCCATAATAATTAATAAGCAACTGGAAGACATCTATAGTTAAGAAAACAAAAATCCACAAGAATAATGTAATTTTATATAAAAGCTACTTGAGATTTTGAAATTTTCACCCCGAAAACAATTAAGCAAAGTAGGAAAAAATTATGGAGAAAAAATGTTGTAAAAAACGAAAGAGAAAATTCATAAAATATCCAAAAAGTATAGAGTGGAATACATTATTTCACTATAAAAAGCCACACAGTGGTCGTTATAACCCCTTTAAGCCTTTTCTTTTTCCTTAAGAAAAGGCTGGGAAAAGCTTTCAAAAATAACTTACCCGGAAAGGATCACCCCTCAAAGACTGAACAAACACAGAACTTCCTAAGTTTCTTCCCTGCATACAAGTAAACGAGTAATCTTACCACAATGAAATGATAATTCAATAAAATGAAAACACGGTAATCAGATATTAGTTATTCGTGTTCCTTTTTTTGATGGCTTATGATACACTGCTTGTTTAATAGAAAAAAAATATATATGGGAGGGAATATAAACAGACAAGTAAGTTAGAGAAGTGTAGCTTCAAAAGATGGTCCAGCCCTATCATGTAAGTGCATGTTTGTAGTGGTTGATTTCAGATTTATTTTATTGTTTTGTCAGCTTTCTAAGGATCTTTTCAAAAGAGAAATAATTTTCTTAAAAAAGCTTTAGATGTCTATCCCTGTCTCCTGTAAATGTAAAACTCGCTAAACTCCATTTTGTTGATGTATAAAGAAAAAAATAATAGAAGAATGATTTACCTCGAGGGATATATCTCTCAGGCGCCTCCCTGTTTGAGCACAGCAAATACGGACGTGCTCGTCACAACTCCCACTTATGATGTAGTCTCTCCCATTCATGTAATAAGAACGGGTGTAATTTTGGGAACTTTCAGTGGGAGCTATATCAAAAACTAAGTGAAGCTTACCATCAACAGCCAGATATTGTCTAACCTGCAAAAACTCACAAGTCAGTCTGGACACAAAAAATGTGTTCTGGAGATAAAAAAAATTCAAATTGAAAGACTGACAAGTACTGAATCATTTTAAGTTGCTGTACTATATAGATAACAAGAATTTAATGGAAACTGTTCCTAGTTTTAGAGGTGAATCAGATTTCGCATTGTTGCAAGGCCTACTCTACTGAGCCATCAAGTAGTAACTAACTACTAACTAATCACATTACTGTATTGCCACTGACAATTCCTAAATAGATAACAAAAAATTGCACTTCAAATGCAGTCACCACCAGTAACTAATCACACTACTGAATGAAAATTACCTCATTATCAACCGCTGAAGCAAGAATATATTGATCATCTGGAGAAAAGCAAACCATCACATTACCTCTGGAGCTTGAAACTGTAAAGCATGGGTGTATTGGCTTTTGTCTCAAGTCCCACATCTTCACATCGTGATCAAATGATGAAGTGGCAAAAATTGATGGGGAATGATTAGCAAACTTGACTACATTAATATGCCCACGATGCATATCTGTGAACACTTGTAAACGTTTCCCACTGTTGATGTCATATAAAGCAACATTTCTTGAGTAACCACTTGCAAGAAATAGTTCATCCGTAGAGTTAACATGAACAGATGTCAACTGGTCAAATTCATCAAACGTAACACAACCAAAATTCCCATGTATGCCAGTAACTTTTCTTGGTATGTGGTGGATGTCATACAATTTCAAGGAACCATTGTCTGATCCTGCTATAAGCTGACATAAAATAAGAAGAAAATAAAGAATAAGAAATTTGACATACAATAAAAAGAAAATAAAGAATAAGAAAACTGACATCTAAATAAAAAAAATGTTGGAGTAAATTCTCTAAACCTAACAATGCAGAATGGAATACTTTAACTAAATCTTTACACCCATTGTGATAACCGTGACTAAATACCAATTATCCTTACAGGTGCCAAGGCTGCACTATCATTCTTGCAGAATACAGTATCTCTCTAGTTAAAAGTACTTTTGTCTCTAGAAGGCTATGTAAACAACACATTCTGTAAAATTTGATTAATTGCCAATATATGTTGCTTCCAGAACCACTGGAGAAGTTAATAACCATAATAAGTATAATCTACAAAATCAATTTTTATGCAATTAGCACATACCTTAGAGGGATATTTTTTGAGCCAACAGAGACCTAAAACACTATTCATTGCTCCAAGTGATGGAATATAACTAACAATATGTTCGTTCTCATGGTTGATGACAACTACTTCACCATCTAAAGTTCCAAAGACCATCAAACTTGAGTCAGATGGATGGTACTCAAACTGTCTTGGATGAAAGCCCTTGTCCAATTCACATCCTAATAGAGAAAGGGGATGCAAGAAAGGCCAAGTTGAGGACCCCAATTTAGCAGCTGAAAGAGACCTAGTATAAAAATATTGTGATTGTCCAGAGGGATATGATGTCCTATTCTTGGAAGAGTGCACCTTATTATGGCCTGATTTTATTTCTCTCTTTTGTAAGATACTTACAACGCTCTCTTTGTGCTTCCATTTATACGGAAGATATTCAAAGTATTGAGAAAATATTCCAGTAGCCCTTTCCTTGTCAATCTTTCTGATAGGCATATTATCTAAATTTTTCAGATTTGGCAATGAAGCAATCATGAACTCCCTGTAATGCTTCTCATAGCATATTGGTGATGCATGACGAGACATGTACTTCATAGAAACATCAGCAATAGGTTCCATAAAAGTGCCTTGCAATGAATCTTCTTCATCTTCATTCTGTAACGTGAAACACTAAAATTAAAGATCAAGAAGGACTAAGAAGCCACAACTTAGATAATGTGAACAGAAGAAACTTTACAGTAACATGAATCATTTCTATGCAATTCAATATCAAGCATTTCATTTATGCTTTCCTTAAACCATGCATATTATGATAATAGTCCAAATCCAACAAATAGAGTCATTTACTAAATTTTCAAAATACAGCATGCCTCGAAAACAATGTGGATATAGGCTAAACAGAAAGCCTACTTTTAATTAATATTACTATTTCAGTATCCAAGCCATATTCATTACCACAACCAAAAGCAATTCTAAACAATAGCTAAAGGAATACTAATGCAAGGTGACGCCATAACCTCACAGGCCTGAACTTCAAATGACCGCCAGTACTATAGAACCCAAACTATTATCTTTTTTTCACTAACTGATGGCAAAAAATTTACTATCACTTAAAATAACTAAAAACATATTAGAAAGGAAGAGAGATTTGTCACTGTTATTCTATTATTGAGACCACTATAATAACACTTTGTTTGGATAAATGGAAGAAAGAAATAAAATAGAGAAGGAGTCGAAAATATATTTTGTTTGGATGAATAGAAATGAAAAAGTAAAACAAAGACTTTTACCTCAGCTTGTGAGGACAAGTGGTAAACAGAGTGAAAAAATTAATAGTTTATATAAAATAACCTTTTATATAATTTTTTTATTTGACCAAACAATAATAATCTCAAATCTTTTACAAACATTTTATCCTATCTACGTATTTATTTTAAGTTTTTTAGAAAAAAACTACATTATAAACACTCATAAATAATAAAAGAAGACAGTGAGAAATTAAAGAAAAATAAAAATCCCTCCACAATGGGAGAGTATCACAATCCAATCCAGAGAAGTGACTATCTCATCCCTCTAATTCTTTCAACAATAATTCATCCAAAAGAAACAGAGTGTAAAGGAAATCTACTAGCAGGGAAAAAGTGGCCAAGTTGACTACCTCATGAAGAAGAGGCACTTCAGAACTCCACCCAGGAAAAACATCTGACAACCAGTATCTATCATGACGACTAGTAAAGTCAACTTCACTGTCATCTGACGAATCCTCAACCATGCTTTGAACATCATGATTTATAATTTCTTCATCCAAGGAATAAAAATTTCTTAGTGGATCTTCAGAATTAAAGTTGGGATCTGTCAGTTCAGTTGTACTGGTGAAGGGTTCACCAATAAAAGGAATTCTATCAAGCAGGCTAAAATCAGTAGTGTCATCAGACTTCCCACTGCATGAGATAAAAGATGTTCCAGCATCATTGCAATACTGCCAATATTGAAACCTTAATTCAATTAAAGAAGGAAGCTTAGAGAGAGCTGCAACAGTTGTCCAAAGATTTGTAATCCTTGTATCACACATTGAGAGACGCATTAGATTGGGCATACAATTAAAACAATCCTCCTGGAAACTGGTAAGGGAAGAACTGAAATCAAGATTTAGGGTATGCATATGCATGAACTCCCCCGTTAAGTTCAGCTTCCGGAAACGTGAGCACCTCAATGTCAAAACTTGGCATGCCAAACCTCTTTGTGAAATATCCCTAATGGTAACATCCAGCATAGTCATGAAAAAGAAAATATGAAACAAAAACCTATCACACCAGAAAATACAATCATGAAAAGCCAGTTCTCCCAATGATGAATTATCCATTCATGTTTTAGACTTTTAGGCAAACGTAAGCCAGATTGGTATATATCATTAATAGGAACAAAGCACCTCATGCAATTTATGCTAATTGGCTACTGTCAATGCAAAAGGTAATCCTGAGTGAGAAAAGAGCCAGTACCAGGATAATAATGTCAGACGAATTGATATAAAAAGACCTTGCAAGGTATTTTTCTAATCTCTTAAAAACCTAACTCCCATATTCAATAACATGAAGATTGTTGATGGTTTGGAATTGCCAGAATTTCAAAGGCAAGGAATTCCTAGTTACCCTTTCAAATTTGTTAAGAAGGTGAAAACAAAGTTAACAAACAATCAGAAATTGTGTCATTTATACAAAGATAATTCATCATAAATACCATAATATACCGTAAGAAGTCTTTTCCATATGACAGATCCTGTAGATGGACTACTCGAAGCTTTTTATTGACAGCACGCATCAATGATAATGCATATTCTCCATTTAATACACACGATGATTCATTACGTACATCAACAGCTTCTATTTCAGAAGCATCAAAGTTCATGCACAAGTTAAGAAGTGGAGCAATATCAACATCCTTTAGGTCATCAATTAAAATCTCCAGCTTGCACAGCTCATGATTGGACTTTTTTACCTCAGCCTGTTTGATCATGGTGGGGTTTAGATTCTTATCCCCGTAATAAATAGAAAATTTAATACATTCACTGCTCCCTACTCAGGGAGATTAAACACAGAGAGAAATGGAGTAACAAATATACACACTGCTGTATATAAAGGGTTGACTCAAGTGAAAAGATTAGTAACTGAAAGAATATAGAACTACAAATTTGGACCACTTATGGCATGTTTGGAATTGAATTGGGTTAAACATAACCAACTTAATTTTAAAAGTAACAGCCTTGATGATTTTACTTTAGTACCTTGGAATGTGTGACTTTCACGTTGAACAGAGGTTTAAGGGAAATCTAAACATACTAATAACCTTACATGGATGATCAATATTATAAGTTAATTGATGATCTCATTACCAGTCAAAAAAGTTATATGCATTTTTCTTTTAATCTAACCTGTTCAAATAAGATTTAGTATGGTCTATGTTGATGTACTAACCAGGACAACAGCAAAGCTGCATATATTTGAATGTAAAAAAAATGGTGAAAATGCTTCCAGTGATGTAGCAGTAAATTTTGTGATTGAAAATGACAACTGACCTTGAAAAGACTTGACAAAATAGAAGAATTAGGCAAAACACCCTGTCTCCTGCAAGAATCAATATACCTAGAACCAAAATCAATATTAGCTAATTAGAATGAATCAACAGCACAGAGAAACCATCAAAAAGAGTAAACAGTGACTTCACTCGCAATTGCGAAAACTATCAATGAATTTAAGCAAGAAGCGCGAAACAAATTACTAGCAAGTTTGCCATTGCTCATATTTTCTCTTTACAGCCCAAATATTTTTATTCGATAAGACAATGCAAAGGGAGAAGGAATGATTATTCAGTGCATTAAACAATACAACCGAAAATAGCGAATTCTTTTGAGAACATGAAGTTCCTGATTTCACCTAGCAACGACCAATTCAATGGAAATTAAGAGCGAAGTACTGAAACTAACCAGCAGCCACATTGTACATAACCAATAGAAATCCGAAAATAACAAACGATTGAAGAAGACAAACACCAAAATCAGAACGCATTTTGTTGAGTTGATGAAGTGTACCTGTCTTCCAAGGTCTGGATGTCGACGGTCATGGTGATCGCACAGCACAAAGTGATTGGAGAATATGGAGATCAAAGCTTATGGAATCCGAAGCGGAAACCCAAAATTTACAAACCAAAATAGATTAGAGTATGTATGTCACAATGCAAACCACGCTCTGATTCAAACAGTTATCTCTTTTCTATCTTTCTTACTTTTTATTTTTATTTTTTAAGATTCTCTTATGGTCCTAATGGCTATCGATTCTGGGCATTCAATTCTGCACCCCGTGATTTCAAACCGCACCCCTATTAATTAAAATTTCAATTTTACTCTTTAAAATTTGTATTCTAAAACGTAACTAATATATCATTTATGAATTTAATTTTTTTTAATCTGCTTAATATAAAATTAATTTTTTTAATACAAAAGTACTTTTTTAATGGTAACAATATTCAAACAATACAAGAGCATAATACGTTTGTCATAAAACATGGAAATGCGTCATATATTAATGATTAAAAGTTTTTATATAATATATTTTCTAATTTTAAAATGTTAAACTTAAGTATATAAAGCACTTAAGTTTATATATTCACTCATGGATTGCTTAATGTAAAAGGATTTCAAATTGCACAAGAAATCCAAACCAAAGACTCGTATAAACACAAGGGAAAATGAGAATAAGGAGATCTAAGAAGAAGTTCCGGGGGTGCAGAAAGATAGTGTCAAAGATAAGGTATCAACGGTGAGTCCATGTAGGCCCAATATTGAAGAATGTTATCAAAAAATGGCAAAGACTTCCTACACCCAACATTTTTTATCTGCACCCAACAAAATTTTCAAATTTCGAAAATGCTCTTTATTCCAGAAATGAAAATCTGAAATTGAAAATAATACATTACGAAAAAGTAGATCCAGAAAAGATTATTGTGTTCGAAAATAAAAATCTGGAACAAAAATCAAAATTTCATTCCATATAAGAAAATCTAGATTTGAAAATAATACATTTTGAAAAAATAAATCCAAAAGAGATTATTATATTCTGGAAAAGGGGTCCAGAATGTATTTTTATATGTACCCATTTTTTAAGGACATTTTCGTCTTTTCTTCTAAAATTGGGTGCAGTGATGTGATGCAGGAAGTAATTGCCAAAAAAATACCTTAAGCCCAATTATAAATGGAGACACATCATTCGCATTAACTAACAGTATTTATCTTTTAGATAAAATTATGATTTTCTAGTGGTATAAAATTGTGTTTAAATACATGTTTGGTGCCTTCTAAATGGTAATCCAAACACACTTTAAATCAATTAATGTCATATTTAGGAATAAAAACCAGAAGGACGAGACCGATTTAAAAGAGATTTAGAGAAAGAAAAATTAAAGATTTCAATTATATTTTCATTAGTTGGAAAAACATGCGTAAAATATATTTATTTTAAAAAATCAAGTATATATAATTTTAAATGTACAACGTAGTAAACTAATAACCATATTTTAATTCAAAAACAGAATAAGAATTTCGAGAACGAATTTTTAGTTTTGGAAAACATAGAGCTTTAATTTTACTACTAGTCACTAAAGTAACTTACTTCATATTTTTAATAATTATAGGAGATGAGAATGTGACACACGTAGTATATCAAATGAGAAGAGTTTTATTGTGACATGATGAAAAAAATTAACCTCAGATTAGTGAATCTTATAAATAGGATAAGATTACAATGTTTTTGTTTGTTAAAAAAAAAAGACATGGTAAAGTCAATTTTAAAGGGCTAGATTTCAAATACAGAGGTTGTTTGTCTTTTTGAAGTCCTATATAATCATTAAATAACTTTTACTTCAACTTTTATATGTTTTTTATCTTCTAATTTTGCCTTCTCGTACAAATACCATATTACTTTGTACTTTTTTTCATCAAAGTCAGATTAGAGTCAGACATGTATCTATATATGGATTCAATATTTAATTAACATATCTAATTATATTTTTTTGTCTATTTTAATTTACACTGGTTATTATGAGAAGAAAAAGTTCCCAACGAGAGAGAAAAAGAGGTGATTAGGGTTTTGGAAAATATTTGGAAATTGATAAAAGAAATTGAATCTCGTTAATTGCTTAAAACAAATTTGTATGCATATTTTATTTTGATTCTTATTTTTCACATTTTACAAGTTACATAATGATATTATAAAAATTCATTATATCTCATAAAATATTATTTAATGTCTCTTTAAACTCTCTGGTATCTCAACTCACATGCTTTATATACTTATTAAAATCTTCGTAGTCATTTAAGGATCGGATAATGTCGTGAAGTTTTCTCTTCTCTTTATGATCGATCAACTTTATAAATCTCAATTTACATTGAAATCATCTCATTTCCACCTTAAAATTATTAAGATTAATTTTTTGTAAAAACCGTTATCAAAACCGGTCCAATTAGACGGTGATAAAAAAATTCATAGTTTCATATCCTCGTTTTTATTTTATTTTACATTACTCATATAGAATAGTGAAGATAATTTATTAAAATAAAAATATAATTTTAAAAAATATGTATGTGTACAAACTGGTCTCTCTTGAACTAGTTATTTTAACATACATGAAAGATCTAATTCTAACAACTGTTTGTTCCACAAATTAAAATGGATACATGAAAGAGATGATTTCTGAGTGAAGGGAGTGTAAATATGTGGTAAAATTGAAACGAAAATGAAGAGGAAAGAAGGTGACAGTTTGAGACAGAGAATGTCCCAAAACATTTGTAAAAGTATTTTAATTTGGTATTTTTAGTTAAAAGTGTTACAAGGAATCCATTTAATGTTTCAGCCGTACACCACTTATCTGAGTAAGTTACCACATAGAGAAACCTCTTAACAATTGTTACATAAATATCTGTGTGTAGAAACAATATCTAAAAAGCAAAGTAAGGTGCAAAAATATCAAGATATCTATCATGCTTTTATCTCCCCTAGCTAGCCATCATTGAATGTGAGATTAAAAGTTCAAAATAGAAATACGAAAATGTGTGTCACACAAAAACCCAACCACGTTGGTCCCTCACTTTGGTCATGCAGCAGACTTGACAGCTACACAACTTGGAAAAAATAAGAAAAAGAGAGAAGAAAAAGTTGACCACACCCTCTCACTTTTTAATGGGATCTTTTCTTCTTCCTCTTCTTCCAAGACTAGCCCACCACCCATCAAGAAGATCACCCTCTTTATTGCCAAACCATGCTTTCACACCAAAACAAAACTCACCATGCAACCAAAATACACTATTTTTTATTATCCTTCTATCAAACACAATGCATATCAAGACCTCATGTTTAAATACAGGAAAAAGACATCAAATATAACATGGGCCCAAGGCCCAAAAACCAGTCCTGAAGAAAAACTAGCAGACATTTCACACTCAATACACTTTAACTACTAATGAAAAAAAAAACTAGAAACAACATACATAATCACAAATCAATGCAAGAAAATAAACAACACAAATTTAACGTGATTCGGTTGCCAACTACAACCTACACTCATACGGACAACTATTAGATTTTATATCCGTCATGTTGCGCACTAATTACAATTACAATAATCTCTTTAAATAGAAATTACAAAGAGACATAATGATTAAGCCTACTCACTAAACATAGTATCTAGTCAGTCAAACTCAATTGGTCTTAGTTTCATACATAACAACTAAGTTCTTGTTTCAACCTTCAATTGGGAATACAAGTTAAGTGACACTAATTTTTTCGATCATCATTAGAAAACCATACAATCAAATTAATGGCATGCCTATTTCAAAATCTCAAGTTATTGGATTTATAGATTTATTTTCTTCTCTATATATATATAATGTTACGTTTTAATAATTTAATATTGTTTAAAATTTGAGATTAAGAATACTTTAAATATTTTTTTCTTTAATCTTCTCTTAAACGCCATTATATTTTTCTTTTAAGTTGCAGGTGTTGTGGAGAGTAAAGAGGAAGGTTGCTGGCAAGACGAAAGAATTATAGCATATGGTTTTGGGACCCAAATGGAAGACTCTCTGCTTTAACGTTCCGGCTGAATCTTAAATTATTACGCTACTCTGATACATAGCACACTGCACAATAGAAGAAGCACAACAAGGATTATTCCTTTTACTATTCTAGTCAAAACCAACAAACACAGTTGCAACAAGATGGGAAAGAATATTTCAACATGGGACTCAGAAAGAACTCACTAACATGCATCACTTCCAAAAAATAAAAATTAAGTGTAACCATGTGGAAACTAGTACTAGACTCAGAAATCTACCTCCAGAAAAAATCCCCATTAATTAACCATCTTAGACCCTGTTATAAAGACACCAACATACCCATTGAATTCACAACTCACGTGCATTTCTCCTCATGATTTACCAACACAATGATTGTTTATGCCTAACATAACATGTAGTGTAATTAAACCATTATAAACTATTACGAAGTGAACTTTAAATTTAATTAAAAACCATAAAATCAGTTCATAAGATGAAGTTTGCACCCATTAGTGGTCTGATAAAACCAACAAACACTCATTAGAATATGCTCGAAATGACTCTGATACCATATTACAAAGTATACTTTAAATCTAATTCAACCTCATAAAACTGACTTATGGAATGAGATTTGCACTTACTTATATACAATGAAATGTCCTAATCGTTAATCGATGTGGAATCTCCAACATAAACGTCACATATCTGTGACGAATTGTAACACTTTTTTATTCATAACAAATGTGTAACTTGCATTGCATTGCATGTATGATATATGTGAGGAATTGTAATTATTTTGAGAAGTAAATTAATGGGCAACAATGGTGGTTGAAGGCTGAGTATATGATGTTATGGTGAGAAAGTGAGGAGAGTTAGCTTTGAATTAATTATAAAGCATAAGATGTTGCATTGTAGTTGTGGTAGATAGTTATTTAAGTGAGAATTTGAAGAAGTGTTTGAAAGTGAATAAAGTTATGTGCCTAAGCTGGCCTCACTGGGATCACTTATGGGTTATGTGGGTTGTAATTGACAGTGACAATGTGAGTGAGAGGGTTCTAATTAAAATAAGGTTATGAGGAAAGTGGGAAGTATTAATGCAGCTTTAAAAGCAGAAGGGTGCAACATCAAATCCAAGTGAAGGGGGAATGGAAAAAAGAAAAATGTTATGTTTCTTCTACTTTTTGAAAGCTATAAACAAAAATATATAGAAGATGAAGAAGGAAAAGGTTGTTGGGAAGAGAATGCCTTTGTCGATAAGGAACAACAATTTTGTCTACTGCATAAATCAAAATCGCAATCATTTTATTTAGTTGCAAGCCCCCACAAGCGCTTTATAATACTGCAACTTTCAACATTATGCCAACGTCATACTCAATTACTATATACTCTGCATTTCCAACATTTTAAACATACCCTATCTCAATTTTCCTTATATACAAAAATCACCATTTAATCATTACCTATCAAATCTTATTAACTAAAAAGGAACAGAAAAAAAATTAATTAGAGTTGTTTATTTTATATTTAGTTGGATATAATTTTCTTCAACCCGTCCCAATAACTAGAATAAAAAAATAGTATAATAATGTTTCTACCTGCTCAAGTAAGTTGAAATAATATGATTAGTATCTATCAGTACATTAGGGTATTGTTCAGTTTAGATCTTCAAGTTTTATCATGATTTTGACGTTTTGGATCTCAAATAAGTTAAAAAAATATATTTAAGCTATTTTTAATTTAAATTTTAAAGTGATGTCAGACTAATTAGATTAACTCAATCTTATAAAATTAACTTGTAATATAAAATTTGTAGTTATTTATATATTGTTAGAGATGAAATTTGTATTTATCTATGTATAGTTAGAAGATCAACTAAAAATAAAACATATAATAATATATAAGTAGATGTAAACCTTACTTTATAAATTTATTTTATAATATTAAATTAGACTTAAAAATTCACTGCTTAATATATCATGATGGAACAAATTCTGACTAAAATAGACTTTAAATATATCTCAACCTTATATAATATAAAAGTAATTAATTTTTATTATCCTCTCAATATGATAAAACACTTATTACTTAAACATTTAAACACTATTTTTCGTGTTTGAAAATTAATTTGAGCATGACATGTTATACTTTTTGCATATTGTATTTTTTAAAATAAATATTATTAAATCAGTCCGTATATTCAAAACACACTTTTCTTATATCTTGTCTGTATATAACGCATTTTTAATATTATCTCATACATATCATGCATTTCTTAATTTAGTCCAGTACATATAACGCATTATTGTTAGCTTAATCTCATAATTAATTTAATTCTCACATGTAAAATATAAAATTAAAATATACTATAAATATAACAACCATGATAAAACTAAAACACTAACTTTATATATATATATATATATATATATATATATATATATTATTAGATGATAAACATTATATCATATAGTATTTTAAAATTTCAGTTGTAATATTTTATTTAATTATAACTAAACTACTATATCAATATCAATTGTAACTATCAGTTTCTGTTATTTTTTTATTTTTTTATTTTTTTATGTATTATATAAATATAGTACTTGTTAGTAACAATTTTTAATTAATAAAATATATTATTTTTTTCCCTTTTTCTCTACTTTCTCTAGATGAGGTATATATAACTAAATGATATGATTAACCTATAAAACACTTGTTCATTAATGAAATTTCTTAATTGTGTTCCGTTAACAAAGTAGCTAAGGGTTCCAATAGTTTCTGTTTTTGGGTGATGGGGAATCATAACTAATATATTTAATTAAACTAACTGGTCCTACCACTGAAGGGAAGTAGTAGAAAAGATTTCAAAATCCAAAACTGAATCTCAACTCAGAAACCACATACAGAATATCCTAATTCAACATACACAACAACACCATAGTCCCCTCATGAGTTTTGTTTGTTTTGAATTTGTGTCAACATAAAAATTGGAGTAATAGTTCAAGAACAATTTTCATTAATCACAATCAATTGTTGTTTCATAGTCATATTCAACACTACAATGTCAAAATCATTACCGTTGCTGAAATAAAAGTTACTTTTAAAAACTTTGTTTCTTCAAAAGAGCGCAACGAAGAATATATATAAAAAAATGGTAAATGTTAAACTGAGTCAAACAGTGGTTTTTAGGGAATAAAAAATAGGTGAATTTTGTGTGTGTATGCATATTTTAGTTTTAGGTTTTGGGAATGCGAAGATTTTGGTGAGGCTCTGATTAGTTGGATGCACCGAAAAAAGCATAAAGTTGAAACGCGTTTATTGGGCCCCAACGCCATAGAAAACAATGCTTAATTGTTGATTGTTCTTGTGTTTTGATGTTTTCCATGCCATAAATCTCTGTTCACATTTCAAACTCTACCAATACGTGCTGTCTTTCATTTTTAATTTCAAAAGCAGTTTTTAGTTTGAAAATATATGATTGTTTAAATAGTTGGTGGATATATATATATAGAACAGAGTGTATAAAATATTGTTTTTTCAAATATGTTTATGCATTTAAAATTATAAAACAAATAACAAAAAACAACCTTATCTATTGTTCTTTCTCTTTTCTTTATTTGGATAAAGTCTTGGTTCAAACTTCTATTGTTTAAGTCAGATTTTGGGGATTTGATGCTCTGTTTTTAATCCATTTTTTTCTTAATCTTACAAAATATCTTCTACCCACAAAACTACTACAACCATGTGAATAACTTTTAACAATTTCATTATACTTCACATGTTTAACTGGATTTCAAGTTTTTTTTTCACTAAAAAACTTATTTAACTTTTATTAATAGTATCTGGAAGGTAAGTTCACTCATTAACTTTATTAATAGTGTTTGATAAGTAAGTTTTCTTATTAGCTTTTAGTATTTTTTTTAACTTTATTTAAAATATTGTATTATGGTTTATTTATTTATTTTTTATCATTAAACTATTTATTAATTTTTTTTATATGAGGTAAAATTTATTGCATCTTTATTTTCTTTTCTGCCTTTCCACTCATAAGGTAGAATTTGCTTATTTTTATATATAAAATAGTTTGTATTAAAAAAATGTAAAAAATAACTTTGACATGAATGAGCGATATTAATACTGTGCCGGAGAACACGAATAGAAGAGACACCATAAAAAAAGGAAAAAAGGTTTCAAAATATATATAAAAAATAAACTTTTTCCAAATTGCTAAAGAAATTTACGCGTAAAATTTCTGTATAATCAATTTTAATACATAATATCATATTCTAAATATATTAATAAAATATTTATGATATTATTGATTAAGTTTGAAATATAGCTACAATAGATTATATAATAAATAATATTCACGACATAATTTATGATAATATATATTGATGATCTCATAAATATTTTATTAATATCTATATATTATAAACATAATATAATACTTTAATATAATTAACAATATTTTATTAATATTGCATTTTTATTATAACAACATAAATAATTAAACTACAAAAATTAAATAATAAATAATTTAAATTTTTATTATTTTCTAAATATACTAATTTATAAAAAAAATGTTTTACTTTATTAATTAATTAAATTTCTCATAAATTTCCCACTTTTTTTTTTCATTTTCATGTTCTTTCCTTTAATCCGTGTTTGCTTCTGTTATGCAGATTTAAGGGTGTAGATTTAGAAAAGTTGTTGTTGTTGTTTGCTTATACATGTTAAGAGTAGAGATATGCCAAAAAAGAGTTTATACAAAGTTCATTATAAAATTTTACTCTTTCAAATGAGAAAACTTACATGAAAGGCTAACTAATAATACGGGGAGCATTTTTTTAAAATAATTTTTGTATATAAAAGATGTTGGTCTATTATTTTTTATTATATTGATTATGTATTTTTTTTTAAATAATGTTGGTCATGTAATGCCTCAACTATAGGTGATATATGCTTTTTCTAAATAGTCATAATTTTCTTTGCTACATGTCACTCGAAGGAGTGGAATTTTGCACGTTACATTATGATTTCTTTGACTTCTGTAAGGTAACTTGGTTGAGAATAATTATTTTTTAGCATATTTCTTTAATAATTATTTGTAAGGTTTTAAATTTGATTATTTATTGAGGATGATAAAATCCTTCGATATTTAATATTAATTAAAGACCATTTATTGTATTTAAATTGATTTAGTTATACTGGTATGTTATTATTCGAAATGAATCTAACCTACGTAGTTATTATTTGAAAAGAGTCTTGAGGAAGAATACTTATTTTGGGTATCTTTAATTATAGAAGCATATAATATTAAAGGATAACAGTTGTTAAAAATGAGTGATAATCTTAACATCTCAGCATTGAATGAATGATGAGAGTAGAAGAGCATGGATGGATTAGTCCATGGGAGAAGCATGTAGAAAGAAGCTTGGGTGGGACCCACCGTGGCGTCCTTTGATCATCTTGTGTCTTCATCAAGAATTAGACAAGAATCGGCATGATTGATCTCTGTAGTCCCTCATTTCGCAGCAATGGAATGGAACAGATGAAGGAAGCATGAGGGTTCAACTTGTGGGTCTCATCGCCCTTTCAAACTTCAATAACTTTTCTAACTTTTGATTGAAATTGAGGTATAGTCTACCACCACACACTTCTCTTAAATGGTGTGATAGTGGATATCAAACACTTGTAGGATACAAGTGAAATATCCCATTTAAAAAAAATTTTGTTGGATTTCTAACAATTTTAACACGATTCTAATACAATTTTAAAAAAGATAAATATATTAATTTTTTAAAAAATTAAATTTATTGTATGATTTTTGTAGTATGATTATAAAAATAAAGAACAAATCATTTTGAACTAGCCATGAAAAACATTTTTCTGCTAAAAAACCGAAACATACATGTGCACATAAATCTTTATTGTCAAATTTATATAACTCATAATTATATAATATATCAGTATCCGCTTTCGTGTCTTTGCTACATAGTGTATAACGTGTTTTTTTTTTAAGGTGAGTGTTCTGGGTTTGTATTAAAATATATCGATGAATTAGAGGAGGAAAAATATAAAATTATCTTTAATCTCCATTCAAAATAGTTACTCTTCACTTAATTAAAAATAATTTAAAATTTTATCTATTTTAATTATTAATCTATATTTATACACTTTTAATAACAAAAACGAATTTTCACAACTGTTAGAGACTTATCAACCAATTTAAATATTTTATAAACTCCAACTTTCTCTTACCTAAATTGCCTCTCAACAAAAAATCTCCACATCCCTTTCTTTCTGTTATCCAACAACTCTATAGGTATATAACAGTTAGTTACAACTAACAAACTCTTAGATATAAAGTAATATTTAAAAATAAAATAACAAAAAAAAACAATAAAATATATAACTTTTGATTAAGTTTTAAAAGAAAGTTATACTTTAACTTCACTAGTCCACTGCTTGATTGATTGAATTTTGAATTGTCTGCAATTATTTTTTAAAAAATATGAAAGTTTTTAATACCCTGTTGTATTATTATTGAGTAATATGAAACAATAAATATGTTTTTGTGTCTACAAAGGATATATTCTTCTAGTGTAAATACTTTCTATTTTGCTATTTCATTGTAAAAATATTAATTAATTAATTAATTTGTATATGGTACCAGAGTTTAGTAATTGTGTTTTTCGTGATTATTGAACCTCTATCCTAAGCTCTGTGACTTTTATTATTTAAAAAGTATTTTATAATAGAGTTTATTTATTTGTAAAGGATTACATAAATTTCTATAATCAAATACTATTGATGTTTATGTCTTGAATTCATAATATGAGAAGTAGTGAACTGAGTTTAGAGAACACTATTATAAATATTTTAAATTAAAATTATGTCCATTAAAATATTAAAATATATATAGGGAAGAAATATGATTGATGTGTGTATGTAAGTGTACATGATTGAATTTATATACACATTCTTGTTTAAAAATTTTAACTTATTCTATTTTGTGTATTTGTTTACAAACTGTAAAAGATTATATATATATATATATATATATATATGTGTGTGAGAGAGAGAGAATGAGTGAAGAGTTGTAAATATGTATTAGTTAATATCTCTATAATAATAGAAATGTTTAAAACAATACTTAACCGAAAATAAATTAGTTTTAATTAAATATTTAAAATAAATTATTTATAATGTTAATTAATTCATTATAGTCTATACAAGATTGAAATTATAATAAATTAATTTATGTTTACTTTATTAAATAATTAAATTATTTAATGAGATGATGATGTAACAGAGATTTACCCGAAGCCGTCATCCTATCACAGTTTATCACATAAAGTTCTCAATTATTTCAACATCTATTAAATTCAGAGTTGATTTTTTCCATTTTACCAATTTACTTTTTTTTTATTTTTATATTTATTGTCACCTCTTAATTTCATATTTTCACGAGTATATTATTTTAATCTATTTATTTATTTAACATAAAATATCTGATTTCATAGAAAATATAAATTAATAAATAAACTTTTCATAACTCAAACATTGAGATGTTTAATACTTGAAAAACTTGTTAATATCTCTAAGAGAGAAGTAAGTGATAAACCTTATATCAGTGAATTTTTCATTTATTTATACTTGATTCAATTTGTCAATCTATAATTTCAACCAGAAGACTAATCACTATGTAATTATTTTTAACCTGGAACCCACCACCTCCAAAAGTAACAAATTTAAACGGTGACTTTAGGTTGAAAATTATTATAAATTAATAGCTAAGTACGTGTTAAATATGGATTAGCTATGAGAATGACTATAAATATATAATCATTTTTGCTACACTTTACTCATGAATAGCTGAAAGTAAGAAAAACAAATATTATTGCAAAATTAACCACGAAATAGCTAGTATTCTTTTAAATAAATGGACTACAAATTAGCTGAGAATATTCTAACTATTTTATACCAAATTTATTATGCTCAATTTATAGATGTTGTTTTTCAGTATAAGTTAATTATAAACTTGTGATAATGTTTGGTATATCTAATTAAAAAAATAATTTGATTGGATCATGAACAGGAATAGAAAATCTGATATTTTAGGAAAACTTCGGGAGCAAACTTTATGGAGGTGTTTGGTCTGATCTTTTTTTTATTTGGTTCTGAATATTGGTAGAGATTTTATTCTTTTGTTTTGCAGTCTCTCACCACACGTGAATTAAATTCTAAATATACTAATATAGGAGAGAAAGATCACGTTACCAGCTACTTATTTTGTTTGCTACATTATATGATGTCATTATTCAGCTTCAGATTTTTCTACAATTTTTTTTAATATATTTCAGATTCTCTTAATCCTATTTAATATTTTGCCACAATTGCGCAAGCAGTGTAAAAGCTATTTAATCCTGCTTAAAAATTAACTTATTATTCTTTCAAAATACTCGAAAACTATATGCATTCATTTGAGAATCATGAATTACAGTATATTAACTCATTGATTTTTCACTGATGTTTGATATCATTAGCACCTAAAAAAGTTAAATATATGTTTAAAAAGAGAAATATCAAATACTAATGAATTGTGTACCATAAAAACAAACTCATTTAAATATTTCGTATGGTAGAAGAGAAACATACTAAATTACTATATATATACTCTCTCTCTCTCAATTTTAACTAAATTAGTGTATATTTTTTTGTATGACTTAGTTCTTAATTGATTCCGAAAATTAATATTGATATAATATTTTGATTTACGTGTCTCTGCTATTTTTTATTTTTAATTCATCTGCGTACAACTAAATCTAATTCTGGAAAAAAAGATAGGGAAAAGAGGGAACTGGGTTTGCAAGAGGTAGCTGTAATTAGAGTAAGAAAGTGGGTTTAAATAATAAAATGTAGTAATAGGATTTAATAAAAATAAAAAAGATAAATATTCCGCGGTTGTAACTGATAGTGCAACTGACCAAAAAGAGCTATAAAATATTATCACAACCTTTCAGCCTTCCCATAAAGCAGCAAATAAAATACCATTCTCTCTCTGTTTCGCTTTTCTCTCTCTCTCTCCGCAAAACCGTACGCCCACAAACCCACCCACACACACTGCTGCAAACAAAACTCACTTCCTCCCACTCTTCCAAAACCGTTTTCTCATTCTCTCTCTGATTCTTTCTATATCTATGAAATTCTCTCTTTTTCTCTTTCCCTTCTCTTCACCTTTCACCACTTCTTCCTCAGCCTCCTAGGAGTGGTTTCTTCCCAGTTTTTTTTTTTTTTTTTTCATTTTCTTTTTCTTTTTACTCGCTCAAATGGAAAACAAGCAATCTTTCTTCGCCGCTCTCAAAGACGAGGTGGTGCGCGGCCTCTCCCCGTCGCGCTCTCGCTCCAAGAGCCCCGCCCGGACCGCCTCCCCCATTTCGGCTCTCCTCCGCCGCAAGAAGCACAACCCGGACTACTCCGTCGCGAGATCCGTCAGTCTCCGCCCGCTGGGGGAGACGCTCACGCCTCTTATAGAGGGGCCTGACCCGGACGCCACCGAGAACGGGGATCCTAAGCGAATCGGGTCGGGGCTCGGACACTGGATGAAGGGCCAGTTGTCACGTGCCCCCTCCGTGTCTTACAAGAGGTCTGATCTGAGACTCCTTCTCGGCGTCATGGGCGCCCCACTCGCTCCCGTTCACGTGTGCGCCACCGACCCCTTGCCTCACCTCAGCATCAAAGACACTCCCATTGTGAGTCCTCACTCCAATTTCTCCTTTTCTCAAACAAGCTTTGGTGTTTTGCTGTTTCTTCGGTACTTTACAGTGAATGAATTCGTTCCTTCTCTCACTCTCTCTCTCTCTCTTGTTTGGATGCTTGTGCTTTGGATTTTTGGTCATTTTCTCTTCAACTCAGAATATGGCTTTTCTGGTAAATTATGTAACGTTTTATGCTCCTTGTCGTCTTTTGATCCCGTGCAAGATTCACTTTTCGATTTCTAGTTTTATCTCTTGTTCTGAGTGTTTGGCTCAAATCGTTCGCCAGGGTCACACTCAGTCACGTGCCTCCTCTTTGTAATTTCACTTTTGCTGAGAACAAAAATTTAGGATGAAAATAGTTAGAATAGGGACGAAACAAGAGCCTTTAAATCCGGTTATGTTTATTGAGATGGTTTGACTTAGTAATAACTCAAATAATGCTCTTAAATTGATGCTTTCAACTGTTTTGTAGTACAGGGGGGAAATGGACCGTCTTCTTTTTAGAAATTAAAGTATAAAAAGTGTTAATTATTGTTAATGGTGAAGT
The DNA here is from genome assembly GCF_051622355.1 of Phaseolus vulgaris. Classification (NCBI taxonomy): domain Eukaryota; kingdom Viridiplantae; phylum Streptophyta; class Magnoliopsida; order Fabales; family Fabaceae; genus Phaseolus; species Phaseolus vulgaris. The sequence goes on from NC_143504.1 coordinate 3,835,036, forward strand.
TCAATCGTGATAAGTAAATATTTTTAACTCTTTTTTGGGTTTTATTTTCCTTATGGGTAATCTTGCAGGAAACTTCTTCTGCCCAGTACATATTGCAGCAGTATCTAGCAGCGTCTGGGGGGCTAAAGTTGCAGAACTCTATACGAAATGCTTATGCGATGGGAAAGGTTAGAATGGTGGCTTCTGAATTTGAAACTGCGACCAAGGTAGTGAAGAACCGTAATGCGTCTAGGTGCGCGGAGTCTGGCGGATTTGTGCTCTGGCAGATGAATCCCGACATGTGGTATGTAGAGCTTGTAGTTGGGGGAAGCAAGGTTCATGCCGGCTGCAATGGCAAGCTTGTCTGGAGGCACACACCTTGGCTCGGTGCTCATACGGCCAAGGGACCCGTGAGGCCTTTACGGCGTGCTCTTCAGGTTGATTTTATTTTTTAATTTGCATTTTCACATGTGCTGTCTGTTCCCTTTTTCTCTGAAATTTCAAAGTGCTCATAATGTTTGTTTAATCAGGGAATTGATCCTAGAACCACTGCAAGTATGTTTGCTGATGCCAGATGCATAGGAGAGAAAAACATCAATGGTGAGGATTGCTTCATCCTGAAGCTTTGTACTGACCCTGAAACGTTGAAGGCTCGGAGTGAGGGTCCTGCTGAGATCATAAGGCATGTCTTGTTTGGCTACTTTAGCCAGAAGACTGGTCTTCTTGTGCACATTGAGGACTCTCATCTGACGCGCATCCAATCTAACGGGGGTGATGCAGTTTATTGGGAAACCACAATCAATTCATTCCTTAGTGATTACAAGCCCGTGGAAGGTATAATGATTGCCCACTCTGGGCATTCTGTGGTAACCCTTTTCAGGTTTGGGGAGATGGCCATGAGCCACACTAAAACAAAAATGGAAGAGGCCTGGACGATTGAAGAGGTTGCATTCAATGTACCAGGTCTTTCATTAGATTGCTTCATTCCCCCAGCTGATTTGCGAACAGGTTCTGTAAGTGAAGCTTGTGAACTTCCTCAGGACGAAAGAGGAAAAAACTCACTAGCAGTACACCGAGCCAAAGTTGTTGCACTGGAGAAATCACATAATTGCAGTATTGATAACATGATCTGGAAGATGGAAATCTAACGATGGGGGTAGGATCAATTCAAGGCAATTGTTAATAGCAGTCACTAGTTTTTGACTACTAACGTTTAGATGTTAGAGTAGCGGGTTCAGTTGGTTCTTTTTGTGGAAGTTTGTTCATGCCTCTATATAGTTCTGTAAATAGAGCATAAAAATTCACGGGTATTATGCACACCCGAGTGAATGTTTATACTCAATGCAGAATCCAACTATGGAGTTGGAGCTCGTTTTTCCACTTCGGAATAGAGCAATCGGAGGTTAATTTTAGTTTACCTTCCATAAACGAGGTAAGGTGGCGAAACTCTGGTATAGTGGACCCATTAAACTTTTGTTACTTAGCAACATATCTAAGCGTCGATGGTGGTAATATTAAAGAGTCTACCATCGACCTCAGCCAGTTTGGCGCTAACAGCTTCTACATGGTGTGGAAGTTATGTGCTTGAAAAGGCAACGTGGGTGTTTTGCCGAGATAATGGAGTAGGGTTACAGGGACAATGCCCAGTCTATATTGATGTACCAAACATCTCTTGTATGTTTCCGGTTGTGTTATGATGTTATTTTTGTCAGTGCTCCTGATAATGAAATTGTCAGATAATGAATGCTCGTGATGAATATGTCACTCTTTACATTATTTTTTAGGGACTTGTGTGCTTGTAAGTAGTAACCATAATTTTCTTCAATTTCTCATTAGAGAGTATGGTCTTGGGTATTCTCCCAATTTTATTTATATCTGGTAAAATTATGTGCGAAAGAAAAATGAATCGTTAATTGCAATTCTGGGATTCTATCTAATTTGTATTCACATCAGTCCAGTGTGTCTGTTACTCTGAGTCACATCATCAATCATATATTGATTAATTAAATGTTCGTATCAAATTACATTTATGAAGGTGAGACTCGGGAAGTTGTAATCTCGTTGTTTACTAGTATGTTAAAACTGAGTGAATGTGCATCTTATAACTCCCAAAGTATTAAATTGTAACCATATCAAAATATTCAGTGTCAGTGCGAGGGATAGTTACAAAGTTTTCTCCTTCGTCATGTTACTGCATGTGTGGAAGCTACGCTCTTTTTCCGACGGTCTTGGTCAAACGAATCGAGCATAGGGAAGAAAATGGTAACCTAAAGGGAAATATAACAATTTTTTAAATATGGGGAGCAGAAGACAGTGAGTAGGGAATAAATAAAGCGAAACTTGGTTATGTTTCTGATGAAAGGCCCGCGCGTGTCTCATTGTGTGTCTGAACGTGATTATGGAACAACCAACCACGAGTTTTGGTGCTTCCAAAGCCCAAGTGATGTTACCAGCTTCTTTCGCTTTCTTGCTCATTTCACAGGATGTCTTTATGGTTTTCTTTTGCTTTATCAGACACCGTCTTTTACTTCTTTATCCTCTTCAACAATATTCCTAGAGCAAGATTCTCAAAGCAGTCAATATGACGAGTTAAGCGTTGTTTCTTATTCTTAATTTTAATTTTAATTATTCCATCTCTATTCCTCTCTTTTCTCTTTGGTGAAACCTGGTTGAGTCGTGTTGTCTACCCTCTAACGTGCAAATGTTGCATTAATATGTTTGTTTGCCCATTTTCAGTGGCATCTGATTTGTGTTTTTGATAGTCTAAGCCAATGTAATCTTCTTCTGCATAAACTCTTCGATCTTTCGTTTTCTTTTGGTAAATAGTTTTACCTTCAAGAAAAAGTTCCTTTAAGAGAGTAGTAACATCCATTAAATTTTAACGACTTCAAAACTACATTAAACTATAGATTAAGTATGGGAGTATATGCCCTTGCTTCTGTACTTCATAGAAAACCTCGCTTTAAAATACTAATATCCTTTTTTTTTTTACCAGTACATCATTACATCTTTGTGGGGACGAGGTCAAATGTGCACACATTTATGGCCATCACCATCCCCATGCTTGCTAAATTAATTATCCGTGGTTAGAGAAACTCGGATGTGACTCATGTTTGGATTATGGGTTTTCTGAATTCTATCAACTTACTTAGCAACATTGCAGTAGTTAAAAAGGAAAAACAAAGAAGAAAAACTCGTATTACAGAAGAAGATTGTGAGATTGGAGAATGTAATTAACTTTGGTCCCTCGTCTCTGCTCTCTTACGTCTCTCCTCTAGATTTTAAACTCTCACCATCGAGTGAAACAGAGAACGCAACCAAGTTTTGACGAGCTGGTCCCTACAGCGCGTACATTCTAAAACGGTTAATTTGGAAAATATGTGGTGAATCCTAAGCCTAGTGTATAGGTACTTGTGTACACATGCACACACAGTTACCGTGGCGCTGCAATAGGATAAGAATGGATAGCCTAGCCAAGGGTCAAATGGATTTCAAGGTTGAAAATTAGTTAGCCCTCTGATAAACGAGTTTCAATTTTTAATACCTCGTGCAACATTGGACCAAAGTTCGTACCAAATACAACGACTACACCTACTCTGCTCGTTAGTGGTAGGACATTCAAATTTTACTCAATACATACTATTGCCCAACTTTATTTAAGGATACTGGGTTGCTGTTACTGATGCTTTCCTTTGGCCTGCCATTTTTAACGCCACATTACTTTGTTTATCTTCCTATAAGACCCAAATGTTTAAAAATTACAGAGTGCCAGAATTCAAAACACTAAATTCTAGATGTCAGTGCCTCATTAATGTTTGTTTGACTTCCTTAAACACGTCTCCTTCCTTGCATGAACAAGTTAGATTCCAAGGTTGACTTACACAACTTCTTATTTAACCATGAACATGCTTGGAGCCTTCCGACCAAACCCATAGTAACATATAATTTTACAATATTTCACAATGCCATAATACATACATTAATGGCGGTGTTAAGATACTGTGAGTATTGGCATCTTATATGCATTCCTTTAAAATGAATTCTGTTGAAACATGATGATAAAATATTTGTTGGGAGAATTTAAAAGATGGTGCAGAGGCATGATGCTAGTGAAGAATAGAATTATGAAGTGTGAGGCAATTGGCTTGACTTTTGTGAGGGTGGTTTCTCTGACAGTCTTAGCAGAATCCTGCATAACAGGAGGGTCTTAGGAGGTGTAATTTATTTGGGTGAAAGAGATGCGTGCAGAGGGTGAAGGCGAGTGCCGAGGTTGCAGCTTAAAATAATAAGTGTGAAATTGTAGAAGGAGTGTCGGCAGAGGAGGCTTGGTTTGCACGGAGATGGAGACAAATTTATTATACTGCTGATGAGACCTGCAATTGATGCATACATATTTATTACACTGTCCATGTGGTACCGTTGCTCCCCATTACACAAATTCAGTATCCCACTCCAAACATCATATTTCACTCTCACTAATCTCTATACCCTATTATTGCCTTTCCCACCAGGGGAGAGAACCTCCATATGCACTAAATACTTCCCATATTCATAAATCATTACCATACTTTTAACATTATCACTACCATACTTTTATATCCCTTCCTATACTCATATACTCTTTACAATATTTATCAAAAACTTAACTTATTTTCATCATCATAAATTTGGTTACATTGTTAACAATATTGTTGGGTATGAAGTCAAAACCAATTGGGTTGGACTGACTAGGGATGAAGCCAGAACTAATTGGATTGGACTGACTAGGCACCATATTTAGTGAGTGAGCTTAATCATTATGTCCCTTTTATAATATCTATTTAAAGAGATCATTGTACTTGTTATTGGTGTGCAACAGGACATAATGGAAACATAATAGTTGTCCGTGTGAATATAGGTTGCAATTGACGACCAACCACATTAAATATTGTGTCGTTTATTTTTCTGCAGTTGATTCGTGATTGTGTGTGTTGTTTTCGCGTGGATTTTTTCCATCAAATATTTTAGCTATTATTTTTTATACATGTTTTATTTCACTATATTAAAAATTTTAACACATAAGTCAATCCCATAAAATCGATTTATGGATTGAGTTTGCACCGACTTATATACAATAAAATATTTTCATCTCAACACACTTCTTCACGTTGAGAGTGACAACTCGTAGAGTGATCGGCCGAAAGCGGTGAGATATTTTAGTGAATATATGGTGATTTGACTGTAGTGTGTGATATATAATAGAAAATTCAGTAGGCAATATATGTCGTTGAGAGGATGGTGAAGTGGGCATTTGCACGTGCAGAGTGTGTTATCATTTATTGTCCACGATGGGAGAACAGGGTGTGTTCATATTCTGTACCTGCTTCGAACATGGCTCCTAAATAACTCTATGTACGGTACTTAGATAATTTCAGCAATCAAATGTAAGGTAAATTTAATTAATTTTAATTTATTTAATATTGTCATTCTTAACTTTACTAAATTTTATTTCAACGAAACAGGGATAATACTATACTCTTATTCGGCCCTGTTTTTAGCATGTGGGTTGTTTGGCAGTGGCACGAAAGAAAAAAAAAACTTAATATAGACTTTGAAATATTAAAAAAGAAAACTTAAATTCAATCTCACGTAATTAATTTTTTTAAAAGTTGCTAATATATTTTAAGTTTGTCTTATCTTTAATCAATGTAACATATGCAACAGAAATAAATAAATAATGAATTTCTTAGAATTAGTTCAATTAATTAATATTAACTGGCAAACTAAAATCAGGTTAAATAAAAAAATATAGAAACTACAAAATAGATCAAGAACCATAAATTAGTTTGAATAGTTGAAATTTCAAAAAGTGATACTTTATTACTCACCTACTTTTCCCCATTTATATCAGTTAAATGCCAATATGATATTTACATACCTGGATCTAGAAAAAAAAATATAAAAATACGTTAGAAAAAATAGTTTATAAAATATTTAACTCTGTGATGTTAATAAATTATTCTGATAATATACTTTTTAATTATATTAAAATCATAAAAAACAAATACAATACTTTTTAATTATGAAGAGGAATATAGTAAATAGGTATAAGAATATTATAAGAAGAAAACTTACCTATACAATATCAAAAGCATTATAAGTATTATTTTGAAATCATATTTATAGTTTTATCTTAATAATATATTATAAATTTAAGAAAATGGAAGTAAAATTCTATATTTGTTGATATCAATATAGGTATGTATGATTTGTCTTTATTATAATATGGGCTGATAGCGTTGAATTACATAAATAGTTTTGATGGGGGTTTCCATCTGTAAGTTCTGTATTGATTTACATCTTGATATCATAGATGCGAATTAGGACCGCAGGTTCGGAACTTATTATTATAATAATAATAATAATAATCATAAAACATATTTTGAAAAAAAAAATCCAAAATATATTTTGATCTACGTCTCTTCTTATTTAAAAATTAGAAAAATATTTTTGTCATTTCATATTATTATCGGGTGTATGTTCAAAGGTATGGAGCAACTTCATTTTTGTTTGATGATTCAAAATCATTGTATTAGTCTAATGGCTAGCTAGTCATGCAGGACTCTTTCTTCCTGCAACTCCGTACCTTCTTCCATCACCTCTTCAAATTTCCAAAAATGTACCTTTATAATATTTCAGATTACGTAATCTGGAAGTCATTTTTTAAATTTGTAATTAGCTATCAGATTACATAATCTGAAAGCTATTTTTCAGATGTATGATTATTCTCTGGATTACATAATTCGGAAGTCTTATTTAACTTCCAGATTATGTAATCCGGAAGTCTTTTTTCAAATGAGTTTCCGAACTACATAATCTGGAAACTATATGGAGGTGACACAAGAAGGACAAAAATGTATTTTCATCTTGTGTATGGAGGTGCCAGAAGAAGATATGGAAGTGCAGGAAGAAACAGTCGTCATGCAGGTACTGGATTACATCCCACAAAAGCCCACTCACTTAGCATTTCAAACTATGGGCTATCATCACATAACAAAAATGGACGTCAGAGTAAAGAGTTAAAATATGGGTGTGAATAGCATCATCATCCATTGTAAATTGTTAAAGGCTCATTTAAATAAAAAATAAATAAAAAAACCATAACGACATCCCACTCATTTCAGAATGATTTTTTCAGAATATAAAAAATACATTTTAAAAACTAATTTCAAAATGAATGAAAGGTATCCAAGCGTTTTATAGAAGTGCAGAAAGAAAGTGTCAAAGATAGGACAGTTTCTTCGTGCACCCTACATTTTTCTTACTGCACCCTCACAATTTTGTAAATTCCAAAACTGACCTTCACCTGTTATTTCAATTTGAGATCTGGGAGTGTGCCACGGATTCATCAATCCAGGAGTGAATCATGTTACTTTCCAGATGAGGGGGTGGTCCGGAAGCAAAGTTTGCATAAATTGTTGATTTTCGGATTGTTGAATCCAGAAGCCTAATTTCTATTACGGATTGGTAGATCTGGAATGATTTTTTTCAGTTATGAATTTCTGAATCCAGAATGTATATTTTGAATTACGGATTGACGAATCCGAAATGGTTTTTTCAATTATGGATGTTTTGCATTTTTTTTATTTTGGATTAACACTGTCATTCATGTACTACCGAAAGCACTAATCTAGGAGATTACGAGACGTGTCAATCCAAAAATTTACCGGATTTCATAATCTAGAATATAAAAAAATAAATGTACAGTTTTCTATAGGGACAGTTTTGTCTTTGAGCAACGTTATGGGGTGCAGGAAGAAACTGCCCAAAGATAGTTGTCACTAGAAAGTCCTAAATGTAGCAAAGCCCGGTATTATTTGGGCCGAGTTTTGTTACACTACGGGCCTTGTTCTATTTGGGTGCTGGACCAAAATAAAAATATGCACCATATCAATTTCAACCTTATTATGTTATGAAAATCCAAATCTGCAAATATATTCTGAAAATGGAGTTTCGGAAGTATTTTTGTATTTACACCTTTTTTTAAGGTTATTTTCGTACTTTTGAATACTATTTTTGCCATTTTAAATGAATTGGGGATATGGTGCTGCGAGAATTAGCCGAATTTAGGAATTGAAGGAAGGGAAGATTATTAATCAGAAGATTAATAATATAATGTGTGATTTTGCGAAAGTTTAAACAGTGTTTTATGTTTTAAATTGCAGTGTTAGCCACAGAGAGATGAAGTGTTTTGTTGAGTTCATAGGTCCTTCGTGAAAGAAGAGATGAAGCGTTGGAATTGTTTGGTGCTGCAAGCTCAGCTCTGTGATTGTGAAAGTTTCTCTGCCCTGCCTTCAAAATTCAACTCTGTTACTCAGATTTGATTGCTTTTAGAAACAGAAATCACTGCATCACTGCATCACATTCCATGGCACAAAAGCTTTCTTTCTCTCCTATCCTCCCACACCCAGCACCACCCACACCCACACCGTCAACCACCGCATTCCCGAACCCCCCTTCTCCCACACGCATAACCATAACCCCTCTTCTTCGAAACCTCTCTTTTAACCAAAAACCCTCTTCTCCGACTCGTCTACCCCTCACCACCTCCTCCCACCCTACGCCCCGCCTCTCCCCTCAGGCTCACCGGATTCTCCAAACCCTAATCCACCCTTCCTTCGATTCCAATCGCTTCCACCAAATCATTTCTCTCCTATTCAACCAACCCGCTTCCTCCACTCTCTCCTTCGACGTTCTCGGCATAATCAAGGGTTTAGGGTTTAACAACAAGTTTGACCTCGCATTGTCCGTCTTCGACTTCATTCGAACCCGAAACGACCTCGTTTCGCTCTTGAACGGTTCCGTCATTGCCGTTATTGTCACCCTTCTTGGGAAAACGGGTAGGGTTTCCCGCGCAGCCTCGCTGCTGCACGATCTAGAAACCGACGGGGTTGAGGTTGATGTGTACGGCTACACCTCCCTCATAACTGCTTATGCAAATAATAGAAAATACAGAGATGCACTCAAGGTGTTTGGCAAAATGAAAGAAGAGGGGTGTGAACCCACCTTGATTACTTACAATGCAATTTTGAATGTTTACGGGAAGATGGGCGTCCCTTGGACTACGATCATTGCTCTTGTTCAGGATATGAAGTCCCGTGGCCTTGCCCCTGATTTGTGTACTTATAATACCCTTATAAGTTGTTGTAGGGCAGGTTCTTTGTATGAAGAGGCTCTTGATCTTTTTAAGGAGATTAAGGTGGCTGGATTTGCGCCTGATGTGGTCACTTATAACGTGCTGTTGGATGTTTATGGTAAGTCCAGGCGGCCGAAGGAAGCCATGGAGGTTCTGAAACAGATGGAGATTAATGGTTTTCGGCCTAGCGTTGTTACTTACAACTCTTTGGTGTCGGCTTATGTTAGAGGTGGCTTTCTGGAGGATGCCTTGGAGCTTAAAAGGGAAATGGTGGAGAAAGGGATTAAGCCTGATGTTTACACTTATACTACGCTTTTGTCAGGGTTTGTGAAGGCTGGGAAAGATGAGCTTGCAATGGAAGTGTTTGAGGAAATGAGAGAGGTGGGGTGCAAGCCTAATATATGCACCTTTAATGCGCTTATTAAGATGTATGGTGACAGAGGAAAGTTTGAGGAAATGGAGAGAGTTTTTAAGGAGATCAAGGTGTGCGGGTGTTCCCCTGATATTGTTACTTGGAATACACTTTTGGCAGTTTTTGGACAAAAGGGAATGGACTCTGAAGTGTCAGGAGTTTTTGAAGAAATGAAGAGAGCTGGGTTTGTGCCGGAGAGGGACACCTTCAACACTCTGATAAGTGCGTATGGCAGGTGTGGTTTATTTGACCAAGCTATGTCTGTTTATAAGAGAATGCTGGAGGCTGGAGTGAGTCCTGATCTTTCTACTTACAATGCTGTTTTGGCAACATTGGCTCGAGGAGGGCTTTGGGAACAGTCTGAGAAAGTCCTTGCTGAAATGAAAGATGGTGGATGTAAACCCAACGAGGCAACATATTCTTCTTTGCTCCATGCTTATGCCAATGGAAGAGAGGTTGAAAGGATGAATGCTCTAGCAGAGGAAATATACTCTGGAAGAATTAAAACGCATGCTGTTCTTTTGAGCACACTTGTTCTAGTAAATAGCAAGGTTAATCTTGTAGTGCAAACTGAACGTGCATTTTTGGAGTTTATGAAGAGAGGAATCTTGCCGGATATTACTACTATGAAGGCAATGCTTTCCATTTATGGGAGGAAGAATAAGAAGGGACCCAAAGCCAATGAGATTTTAAACTACATGTATGAGAGTGGATTGACTCTAAGTTTGACTGCTTATAATGGCTTGATGTATATGTATAGCCGCACGGAAAATTTTCAAAAGTCAGAGCAAATCTTGAGGGAAATTCCGGATAAAGGTATTGAACCAGATGTTATCTCATACAACGTAGTTATTTATGCATATTGCAGAAATCGGATGATGGAGGAGGCAAAAAGGATATTTGAAGAAATGAAAGATCCTGCTCCTGCTCCGGATGTTGTAACTTACAATACATTTATAGCAACTTACGCAGCTGACTCAATGTTTGTGGAGGCTATTGATGTAGTTCGGCATATGATCAAGCAAGGATGTAGGCCAAACCAGAATACTTACAACTCCATAGTTGATTGGTACTGTAAGCTCAAGTTGCGAGATGAGGCATGCCATTTTGTTCAAGACCTTGGCAACCTTGATCCACATATTGCTGAGGATGAAAAGAGCAGATTACTTGAGCGCATAGCAAAGAGATGGTCACAAGTTAAGCCATGAATTTCTTGATCCTCTTGTCAATTCTCTTAGGTTCTATTTAGATAATTTTTTCAATAAATACTTTCAGGAAAGAAATTCAATATAACAATGAATCTGACTTCTTTTATAATATAAAGTTAATTTCTGCACCTCATGAAGAGTTTTGTAAAAAATGAAGTTTATAAAAAATAAAGTGCATAAGTTAATTTTAGTTATATGATAAGTTTTATTCACCTAGTGAAGGTTGGCATATGCACCTAGTGAAGTCATAACTGGTTGTTTTTATCTGAAGAAAAAGTCAGTTGCAGGTGTGCTAAGTCACAACGGTTGGTTAGATTTTTGAAGATTGGTAAAATGTAGAACACATTTTTAGAAGACAAAAAACAATACTTCGTGTGTTACGAGAAGACTCTTGGCACATAACACAGGACTTTACAACAAACAAGTTGGTGGCATGTGTTGCAACTTTTTTTTGTATTAATTTTTAAATAATATTTTCTATGTTTATTTATGATAGTAATTTAAGGTGTTTTTATTAAAATTAGCGAAATTATTTAATTTTACAGGTTTTAAATAAGTTATTTATTATTTTTTTTAGTTTTTTTATTTCAATGTTGTTGTATTTTTTCTGTTATCTTAACTATTTTTTCTATATTAATTAAATTAAGAATATAATTGGAAAATTGTTATTCTAAAATTTAAAAAAGTCATAAAAATTATAAACAATCGACCATTAAAAAAAAAAGGAGTATTACTTTTAAAAAATGTTTAATATATACTGATGCCTTTCGCTAACACTTTTATAATAAATTATATAATTTGAAAGTAATTATAAAACAAAATTTAGCTTATGAAATTATGGCACAAATTGTTTGTATATTGAAAAAATATCAGTAAATGCAATTAAAACTTAAATATGTTAATTTTATATCGACAACTAATAAGGAAACACTATAAATTTAAAATAAATTACAAAATGTTATAAACTTGCATAGTTATCTTATATAATATTCGTTTCTTTGAAGAAAAAATTAGTGTTTTTAAGACTTTTATTTATTATTTTAGTTATACCTTTAGTTTCTATTTTTTATTATGCATTGAAAATTGCTTCGGAAAACAATAAAGAAAAAGATATAATAGTTAAGTTATTTAAAAGTTCATTGAAAATACACGTGTCTCTTGATTTTGGTAAAAAAATAAAACTAATCAACATATTATAACATATAATCTCTCTAAACTCATAAGGAAAAAAAAAATCATCCTCATTATACTTAAATATAAGCAAACTTCAACTTCCAAATCTCTATTTAATATTGCTATTTCAAAAACTATCCAAATATTAATTAATTCTAGGAACAATTTCCAAGTACATACTACTAACGTAATTTATTACATTTTACGAAATAAAAAATATTAATTTAATTTAATTTTCATTCTTTGTAAGTGTAAAATTGTTAGTTTTGTTTATATCTGAGTCCAAAGGAAATATTAAATTAAGGATTTGTAACAGTTTTTTTTGGAACATAATTAATAAGCTATTTAAAATTTGAATAAAACAGTGTGGGCTAAAAAAAATCAGTTTTTTTTGTTAGAAGAAAAGCATGAAAATAACGGTTATTTCTATTCTCATGAACATGTTTAGACTAGATGAACTTCTCCTCTATAGGACTTTCAAAATAGAAAAATACGAAAAGGAAGTTTCACAATATGAAAAAAGTTTTGATATTTTCTCAAGTTAAAACTACTTTATATATAAATAAATAAATAATCATCTTTTTTTACAAATTAGTTTATAATAAACTAATTTTAATTTATAGAAATTTTCATTTCATTTTCTCTTCTAAAAAAATTTAGAAAATAAATATAAAAATATAATTGCTTATCTTTTAATTTATCAATAAATATCAAACAACAATATAAATATAATTAATTATGTATATATACATGTAGTTTACTGTTTATAAGAAATATTACAAATAAGTTTATATATAGTTGATTTATATATGTGTGTGTACATACATAACCGATTATATATTTACAAAAATGAATTATTATATTTTTTTCTTATTTCTGTTCTTTTTCTATTCTATTTCATTTTAGTTAAGTCATTTTTATTTCTCAAATATTTCTCTTATCTCCCCTTCTATCCTAACCTACATATTTTTCTTCTCACTGTTTTTTCTCCCTTCCAAACTAATCATCAATCAGTTGGTGGAAGATAACTTTCGGTTAATTTTTGGGAAATTTCTGTCTAGCTTCAAAGTCTAAATGAGCCAAATTTGTGGTCTAAAAAAAGTGCTTTATCAAACGTTGAAAATAGGAATACTTGCCTATGATGTGACACAAGGAAGAAGTACTACATTCCAAGTTTATGCACACACTCATGAGAAAGACCACTTGAAATGAAAACGAGTACTTTCGAAAGTGATTGAGGCCAGACCCGCATTGACTTTGGGGCCCAATTTGACAATTGACTTGCTAACAAACCCAAATTACTAGTCATACCACATTATCACATACTACAATAACTTGGAAATTTTCACTTTGAGATCACTACACACAATGTGGATTACGAAACCTTTTAATTGTATCTTATCACAATATGTTTTATTTAACCTATTTAGTTTAAATACTTATCATTTTGTTAACTAAGAGCATATCAAATCAGGATTATTGTTGACCTAGGCAAGTTTCTTACCGTGAAAATTGAAAATTACAGATCAATATTTAAATCATAGTCGAGTAGTACCAAACGTGAAAATTATTGGTTATTATAAAAAGTAAAACTGTAAACCAATTATTAAATTGCATCTGCGTAATTACAAAATTAAAGGACAAATTTCTCACCATGTGTTTAAATATAATTTATTTGATTATTATTGTTTAGTTTTAACAAAAAATATATAAATAATGATATGAAATTGATAAAATTAACTTTTCTTTATATGAAATGGAAGACGAGAGGATTGGTTTATTGAGAATTTTAGGATTTCAGCAGTCTGTGTATTAGGTTGGTTTTAATATAAGCTTTGTTATTCAATTCATTGTTGGGCACACTCATTCTTATTCCGGATAAGCCCAAAAAATGCCGACTCAACGTTCTATAAGATAATAACAACCGAACATTAACATTATCAGAGAGTGTATTTTTTCAACGCGTGAAGATTGGTTTCAGAACTCAAAAGGAGAAGTCAAATATCTCATAAAAATCAATGCCTCTGATGAATAAAATGCAGTCTGCTCCAGCACACTTTAGAACGCGTCAATCACAAATTTTCCGCCTGTTTAAGGTGGGAAATGACACAACCAACATTAGAAAAGAACCTTCATATCGTGGCAACAAGAATGTGCTTGCTTGTGAAAAGTATCCACTCACCTGTGCTGCCGCCTCAAACTCCATTATTCACCATGAACAATACCGAGGGATAAATATCATGACTAACCAATCAATGTAATTTTATTTTCTTTCTTTCCAAAGAAAAACAAAATTGATACCATAAAACCCAAAAAATAGAGACTTCAAAACTATACATATGCATATCTGCATCACAAAGAATCTGTCAGTCACTCCAAGCTACTATATCTATGCAGTAATTTGTATGTTCTCTCGATAATTTCCTTTGTTTACCAACAATATTAATGTCACCTATAAATATTTTCGACCCAAATAATGTCAGTGTATGATCCTTTGAAACTATTTCACTCTTTAGGCAACTGCCCCAAGCATTCTCTTTTCTGCTTCTGCTTCGTCCACATTTAGGGAAAAAATATCAACAGGGGCAGTTGTATAGCCGACAGCAGTTTGCTTGAATCTACTATTAGAGGATCCCGCATGGTGGTCAAGATAGATTACAATCACAGTGATATCATCATGGAAGTGTCGTCTTATTCCTTTGTCGATTTTCTTTATGTCATCATATCTCATCTCTCTCTTCTTTGCAGCTTCTTGAAGAGCAGCTCTCACCAGTCTCTTGGCAATTCCCTGCAAGTAAGGGAACACAAATCAAAATCCTTGTAAGAATGTACCAAGTTTATCGTTATGAGCAGCACCCGAACAACAGTGGAAACTCACAGCTCTTGGATACTTGAAAACAATCTGAACTGCTGCTTCATCACTTAATTGTTCCCACAGGCCATCGGAAGCAAATATCAAGAATAAATCCTCCGACTCAAGCTCCCTAATAATGATTGATGGTTCGGCTGTCATCACGGGACGCTTCAAAGGAACAGGATTTCCATATTGCTGAAAAACAGGGTCTCGGTAGAAATCAGGTTTTTTCAAATACACATCACCAATGGATCTTGACACCTGCAACACCAAAACTGTCTAGATTAGCTATCCTGACCCCATGCTTGTGAAATGAGATAAACCAGGCGTAACCTCTCCCCGTCTTTCTCTCCAAGGGAGGCAGAAAGACACATGAAAGACAACAAAGGGGATCACAGGTTAGAGCATCCAAGTCTTTAGTTCTAACCAGTTACATCTTCGTGTAGAATTGCAGAAATACATCAAGCTTGTAATAACAATGCAAGTAGGTATTACAAAGAAAGGTTGAACGAAGAAACACGGGAAAAAGATGAATTGGGCTAACTCAGGTGATAACTGTAAATAACACCTGGAGAGAGTACGCTACAACCAGACACATTTAGCAAACGCGATCATAGACTACATCATGGATATATTAACAGCTTACTTATCTATATTCAACATGAAGTTTAAAATCGTACAAAAATTTGTAAAGAATAAAACGATGATATCAAAGCTACACCATATAAGTTTTTTATACCTGAATAATGCCCTTTATCCTCCAAACTCCTCGGCTATAAACCACTATGTGTGAGTCATCAGGATGGAGAGCTTCAACTTCTCTCCTCACCTCCACATCAGCTACATTATGATCAGTTGACAAGCGCTGTGCCACCACTGGACTGTTCTTTCTCTCTACAGCCCTCCTGCCAAGAACAGCTCTAGAGTCTCCGAGGTTGGCAACATACAACACATTATTAGTAATTGCACCAAAAAGGCAACAGGACCCCACAGAAGCAATCTGAGGACTAATGGGCAAGGATAGCTTCACCAAATGCAAGAATTCCTCCTCTGTGGCACTAAATGCCTTTTTAATCACATCCACAGACAAACCCCCTTGCTCAGTGGCAAATTCTACAAATAAAAAACAACAAGCAAGTGAGCATGGTGCTATTTTAGTTCAAACTCTTTGTTTACAAATTCAATACGAATTAACATGCCCTATCTTAAACCTGGTAAAGACTAAAAAGGGGAACAAGGACGGGAAGAGACAGCTGTTGATAGCAATTCTCCAATCAATTACAAATGTCTCTTCCTACTGACGAGTGACCAAACCAAAACAAACCATTTGCTTCTCATAACTGAGAAGACAACAACACTTAGCATATCACTTTTTAGTTTCTAAATATCACAGTACAAAGGAAAAAGAAAACACTGTCAATCAATACCAGAATATCAATATCCTACAACGTATACATTCCAGCAATATTCTTCCTACTCAATAAAGAAAATTACTAAATTAAAAAAAAATTCTGTCATCTCAAAAGACATTTAATATTTTATCTAATTATATTGATAAATAATAATAAAGAAACACTACTCCATACCAGAACATCAATATCATATCTCCCAGAAATATTCTTCATAAAAAAAGCCTATTAAATTTAATAATTATACTCTTTTTTTAAAATCAAACTCATGAGTGAGGGTTGAACTGGATCTTAAACTCAAGAAAAGAAAAGAGAAGGATTCACGGATGGATAGATAGATTACTGTGCAAATAAGGGAAGAGTCTTTTGTTGACGAATCTAGAAGCTTCGGGGCCGCCGTGGCCGTCATAGACGCCGACGTAGGTAGCGGAGGGGGAGGTGAAGACTTGGCTCTGATCCTCGAGACTGTAATTGGCCTGTGCGACGGCGATGGAGAAGTCGCCGGAGGCGTGGGGCTTCAAGTCAGTGTGCCAGAGTAGTCCGTCGGCGGCGCGTCCACCACGGCGTCGGAAGCAGCAATCGAGAGGACCGTAGCACAGACGCAGCATGATCTGTCTAAATCCTAGTGCGCGCGAGATCACAATTTGTTTGATAGGTTCCGAAAATTAGGTCTGAAATATGCAGAGAAGAAGAGAAAAAGATGAACGAGAAGAGAAAGAGAAAGAGAGAGAGAGAAATTGGAATGGCGCGTTTGGAAGAAGAAGAGTCTGAAAGATATGATATATTGATTTTGATATGCTTATTGTTGTCGTTGTTGTTGGTTGAGTTGACGCGTATACTACACACATTACAAAATTACAATTACAACTTTCTTTTTCTTTTTCACTTTTCCTTTTTCTCAAATTAATTACTTTTTCCTTTTCCTTTTTCCTCATTCAAAACTAAGCTTTTAATAACAACAACAATAATAATAAATAATAATAAATTTATTAATACTCTACTATTTTTTATCTACTGTTTTCATGTTACATCCCTAATTAATAATTTCAAGTTTCAGATCTGCTCAGATATGTAGAAGTTTCATTACCAATTAAGTATATTTTAAGTTTGAAGAGAATACGTGTAAAAAAATAAAAAGAATAAATTATACTGCAAGTGATGGAATTTGATCTTAAAATATGATTTTGTTATATATTGAAGTGGTTGTTGAAAAATAGTTTAAATTTAAGGTCATATGTTAATGTATTGTTATCGTAACCAACCCATAGATAACGTGCATAATGAAGTAAGGATAGTTTAATACTTTTGTGTGGGCATCGTCATTGACTTCAATGGGAACAATACTTCTTTAGCCAACCCCTCTTATACGATATTTAACGTTTTGCTTCACATTTTATTTTAATTTTAATTCAACTTATAATAATACTTTAACCACTCAACATTGATTTAAAGACTTTTACGTAAAGTCTAAAATTTCCATTTTGTAAATAAAAAAATAAACATAAATAATTATCAATATAATAAACAAATATTAATCAACAAGGTTTCAATAAAAATAGTTTATAATCAAAATTATAGAAGTTAAAAAGTGAAATATCTCGAATGCGATGATTGATCCTATTAATATTATCTTACTTATCAAAATATCATAAAAATATTGGTATTGTAGGTAAAAATTGAAAACTCGTTTCCTTAACTTTAATTAAAGAATTTCTTCATACATTCAGTATAATCGTGACTTATAAATTTTTAGTCTGTTTTAATTAAAAAGTATTATTTTAGGTGCTTGATGTTCTTTGAAACCTATTTCAAAACGTAGGTAATTTGAAAAATAACATGTTTAGGGTCAAACATTTATTCATCTTAAGATAAAATCTATAATTACCTTCGTATGAAACTTACAGTTAAACTTTACTTTATATTATTCAAAATACAAATCAATATTTATATAAAAAAATCATTCATATGTGTAATTAAAAACTAGTTTTTATCTATAAACATTAAAATTAAGGGTATTGGAAATATCGATATAACCCGTTTCAAATAATTAAGAATATTATTGTAAAAGTAAAAAAAAAAAAAATATCAAGAGAATTTCACTAAATGTTAGTATAGTTAATTATAATTTTGTTAGCTATGACAATGTGACATTTGATAGTATTGGTTAAATATAGAAAAATACTATCATTTAAAGTAAACTCAATTAAAATTTTGATGGGTTTTAAACTTAAAATATAAATAGCATTCACAAAGTTTGAATCAAATAAAATAAAAATAGAACGAAAATGATAAATTTGAAATTTGAAAATCTCTTTAAATGAGAACACAATTAAAGAAAAAATAGCTAACTTACGAGTTAGTAACTCTTAATCTCAACTTGTGTCACTTGTTATTCAAAATTCTATAGCTACTCAAGTACTCATACAAGCAATTCAAACAATAGTGACTAACCACCCTTCACAACAAATAATGAGAGATCATAATAAAACCATACACGAATAATACTTCAATTTCTCCAATCTATCTAATTCAATTTTAGCAAACTCAACAAATACACTCTACCGACATCAAACATCCAACTAATTCATATTACTTATCAGTGTAAAACACATCTATTTCATTCAAAGGTTAAATTCGTGCAAAAAAATTCCAACAAGTGACCACGTCACTTCACATTTAGATTTTCAAACACAAGGTACTCTTAAAAGGTAAAAGTAGTTTGTCTTACCTGGTTGGATGAAAAAAAAATAAGCTTTAACTTCTAAAAGACGCAAAGATAAATTAGCTTGCACCATAAAGCCTAATCAATGATCATACCACATCACTAGGATCCTAAACTATTATAGACTAATCATAAAAACATAAACCTCGCATGCAAGACACGTATATGTAGGTACATAGAAATATGCAAGACGCAAAACTAACTAAAAAGAAAAAAAAAATAGAAAAAAACTTTTAAAAAAAACTCTTATTAAACAGTTTTACTCTATTAATTGTAAGGAGTCTAAATAAAACATTTTATTTGTTAATTTAATGAAAATGAAGTCAATTTTTTTAGATAAAAAAAAAGTGTTTATAGAAAGATAATAATTATGTTAAAATGAAATATAAATAAGTGACAATTTTTTTTTTAGTAATAAATACTCATATATTATTATATTTATACTAGTCTATTCTAAATTACTTTTTAATCTTACATATACAATTAAAAATATGAATATTAAATTTAAAATGGACCTTATAAATGGATTTATCATTATTAGGTCTATCATATGTGATTTTATCAATTACAGAAAATAAATAATAAAAAAAGTCAGGTGAATGTGCCAGCCGATATGGCTAAAATAGTTGAGCTTAACATTTCAGACTAATTTAAGTAATTATATCTTTCCATCGAACTTGAACTGCTTTAATAATATTAAAATATTTATTATAAAATAAAGAACCATGACTAATGGAAAGAATTATGACTCATTCAAATAACTAGGGCATTTTTATTAAATTTTTAAAAAATACAAGAACATGTTTCAAAATAAATATTTGTTTTATATAGACTTTACTGTTTTAAAAAGTTACACTGTCAACTTATTATAGCAATTAGTTTATATATAACTTTTAAGGTTTTTTAAAAATTATATAGTAAATTTATGATCAGATAAGCATGTATTCTTATTTTTTATATTGTCAATGATTTTTTATTAAATCCTTTAACAATGTATTTGAATAATGGTTAGTTTATATTTTATAAGGAAATTGAAATGATTTAAGATAAGAAAATTATACTGTTAAAGGAAATATTAAAATAAATGGATTTGTATAAAATAATACAAAGAAATGATTCATTTTATTAAAAAAATAAGAAATTCAAATTTATTACAGTTTTTTCATATTATATATATATATATATATATTTATATCCTCTCACTAGCTTAGTCTTAATTAATACAGCTTATAACATCAATTCAGACTTTATTGATTTAGTTTGGTCAAGATATTGTTACATTTCAGACTTTATTAATTTAGTTTGGTCAAGATATTGTTCGCTATTAACATTGTTATTTTTTAATTAGATTTTTTATGAGACTATTTCACAATCAATGTATACAATAATTCATATTGTTAGGATTATTATTTTATCAATTTATATTAGAGTTATTTTTATATTAACATTAGTTAAAAAAAAATAACTAATATGGTCAAAATCCTTTTTAAACCGAAATTATTTTTTAACTAAAATATTTATAAGACTGTTTTTCACTATTTTTACCCAAGGTCATTCTATTTTAAGCTGTTTTAAATTTTGAGAACAAATTGTGAAATATAAATTATTCGATAATATATTTTTTAAACAATATATAAAATAAATAAATAAATAAATAAATTGATTAAAGAAGTAGGTGAGAAATTGTTTTGTTTTGTATGGAGGTGACAATGTACCTTAAAGTCGAAAAATGATTTGGTTTGTTGGTTTAATCAGAAAACTGCAGCTTAGAATGTCTGTGTTGTGTCTACTCATTAATAAGATGTAAACAACACCAACACGAGTTGACTTCATCTTTGGGTTTGGTCAATTCTTTTCATAACGCGTGTTCAACACTTCCGTCTATTCTCCAAACTTGAAATTAGGAAACACAACCCCACCTTCCATTATTTAGATAATTTGTAAAATTATTAAAATTATTTTAATAAAAAATAATTCATTTTTAAATTTTATCTTGTATCCTTTAACTCTTGCTAATATTTATTTTCTCATGTAAAAGTTATAGGATCATTAAATATTCTTAATTATTACAAAATAATCAAATAAATAGTTTTTATTGAACTATGTGTATATATCATTTATATAAAAAACTTTCATGTTATATATTATTATGCTACTTGCCATTTTAGTTAGGTTGACAAACAATTCGTCATCAAAAAAAAAGTATTATTAAAAAAAATATAAAAATATAAAAGTATAGAGGCTAGACCAAAACTCATATATTAACAAAAGCGATACCTAAATAGACTATACCTATTAATAAAGAATTATAAAAACATACTGTAGGAAAGTTTATTATACAAATGAGTGAAAGAATTCTCTAGGAATACATATCATTTATAAAAATTAAATACTTTTTAATATACTAAAATTTATTAAATTTAAGATACTAACTACTTCCAAACAACGTTTTCGCAATAAATTGAATATTTAGTTAAATTTCTCCTTTATTCTATGGACATTTTACTCACTTTTTTAGTAATTTTTACGTTTTATCTTATTTCACTCAATATAGTTGAAAAAAAATGTATTTTTCCGTCCCATAAAAAGTCTCATCTAAGATTCTTTTATATTTATTAAAAATAATATATAAATAAAATTATCATTATTACTAGCTAGCAAAACATATACACAGATGCATGTGTATTTACATTTTTATTAAATTAAAAAATATATATACATAATTTTATTATTTTATAGTTTTTTACTTTTATGAATAATTAATTGAAAAATAATATAATATTGTAAAAATAATATTAAAAAATTACATAACTGTTATTTTTAAAAAGATGAATTATTTAGTTATTTTAAAATAAAGAAACGTTATTTAATTATTTATTTATTAAATAAATATTAAAGAATAAAATTTTCCAATTAAAAGAAATATAAACAATTTTTATAATTTTTAAAATGTTTTTTCTCATTTATAGATAGTTATGTTATTTTTTTTTTAAAATGATAAAGTTTGTGTACAACAAAATTAAAATAAAGAGAATAATCTCTTTTATTAATGTTATAGATATTATTATTTTTCCTGCGAGTCATAATAATATTAGAGATATTATTTAAATACTAAGTTAAAATAATACTTTCTTGTGACTTTTTTTTTCTTATACGACACTTTTAGTATGGGTGGAAGGAGTATAATTTTTTAATTTTTTAAATTTATAAGGAATTTAAAATAAATGTAAATTCCAAAAGCATATAATTTTTGAAACAGAGTTTTTTTATGTCTTAAAAAATGTTTGCTGCTTAATTTTTTTTTATTTGTTTTTATTTAAAATAATTAAGAAAATATCATTAATATTTATTATCTTCTATAAGTATCTCAACCAAACAAAGGAGAAACAACTAGGTGAGATGTTACTTAAATCTAAATATATTTTTAATATAAGGATATTTCCTACTGTTTTTTATTTTTCACGAATAAATTGAAAATAATTGTTAATGTAATTTTTTTTATAAAAGTTTGTATGTTACATCATGCAACTTAACATTTTAGCTAAACTTTCAATTAACAACAATTATCTATTATCACATAAAAAATATATTATTATTAAAAAAACAAAAAAAAATGATAAACTAAATCAAAGCTTACATATTAAAAAAAAAATACATAAATAGATTATATTTATCCATAAAAATTCTAAAAACATACTAATAAAATAGTTTTTGTAAATAAATTTTAAAAACTTATTACTATACTTCCCAAAAATATGTTAATGTTGTAGTTTATTGGAACAATGAATGATATGTTTAAAGAGTGTGGGTAAACAGTAGACAGGGTGAATGATGATGATTAATGCTGGTTGTTGGAAGGTCATAAGTTATTAAACAAATGGAGTTAGGTTTTGTTTTTGTTTTGTTTTGATTTTAGGTTTCGAATATGACAACAATAACAGAACAACCAGCCTTCAATCTCCTTTGCCGACAACACTTCCTATTCCTAGGTATGTCGCCCTACCATATATCTATCATGATTTTGATAACTTTTCTTATTAAACTTATTTAAACTTTTTTGCACACCAAATAAATTATTCAAAAGAGTTTATGAAAGAGTTTTCTCAGAAAAAATATCTTATTAGGCAAATTTATTAATTACTTAAAGTTTTAAAACGAGAATAAGTCTGATTTGTGTAACATATGTAGAACATTCAGTTATATAATATATATATATATATATATATATATATATATATATTTTTAACATAAACTGTTAGAAAATTAAATTTATTAAGATAATATTGTTATGGTTGATAATTCTATCACATTTGAGTTATTGTTCGTTATTGAGTTTTGTCCTTAAAAAGTATATTAGAAGTTATTTTTATTTTAATATAAATTGTTCCGATCTCAAATTCATTGACATAACACATGTGTTTTGTCTGTTTTGATCTTGAAGTTCCGTCACGATTTCGTCTTTAGAAAAGGTCTAAGAATTAAGGAAAAAAAGATGCATTTTGGTATTGACTTTTAAACAATTAGAAATTATTTAGAAAAAATTTCTCAACTTAAATTTAAGCTTGTTTCGACTCACTTACTTGAGCGTCGGAGTGCCTTCGCAGGTACCCTCCCCCGTCCGACCGAAGGAAATACCAAGAAGGAACGACCGAAGGAGAAGAAGATCGACACGTTAGCAATTATACTACGTCAACCGACCGTGCTTGGGCCCCATCTCTCCACTCAGGTACAAAGCTCAAGTTCACTGAGATGACATCGTTATGATTAATCACCACATCTAAAATATTGTTTATTTTAAAATAAATATTTATTACGATTTTATTTTTAAAAATTATCTCAATAAATTAAGATAAAAAATTATAGGTAAAATATTTTTGACCTCAAACCCTAAAAGATTATTGAAGATTGTGAAACCTAAACCTAAAACATTGTGAGGAGAAAAAAAAAATACCGTGTACATCTACAAAAGATAGAAATTGTTTGAATTGAAAGCAAGTAGTTTTCAAATATTCTAATCAAATAGTCACATCTCATATTAAACATTTGGATGTAATGGTATTAAATATTGTGACATGAACATTGCATATTTCTTAATTTGTTGAACTTTACGCATTGTAACTTATCTAGAAGTACCTTCTTTTAAAAAAGTTTAATAATAAACTTTGAAAAATATCTATTTGTCATAAATTGCATTGGACATATTGATAAGGTCCACATCATAACATAATCAGTCTTCACGTAATTAAGTTGTATTTGACCGGAGACATTAGAAGAATTTTCATTTACTTCATTTATATATGTAAAGATTATTTATGATTTTTATATGTTTTTAACTTACTCTAATGAGTTGTCAGTAAATTCGTTAAAATAAAATTTAGTATTTTTTATTAAATGTATATTTCAAATTTTTGACCTATATAAATTCTTATTGGATAATTTTATTAAAAACAAATGTTTGATTAAGTATTTAAATTTATCTTATTACGACAATATATATTATAACTTTAAACATTATTATTGATTTTGTTTTTCTATTTAGGTTTCTATTTTAGAAACAATCTTCTTTGTTAAAAGAATCCTCACCGGCTAAAATATTAAGAGAATTTTTTACTTATCTCAATACATTTTGTATTTTTAATTCTTAAAAGGTGTTTTATAATTTTGGTTAAAATTTGTCTTATTAGGTCCTGTAGTTTTCTTCTTTATCTATAAACTAAAGTATTTTTCACAAATTGTGTAATTTTATTTAATATTTTATTAAATAAAAATAAATATTTTAAAATTGGATAAGTCGTATTTTTCAGGTAAAATCTCAATTTTTATATTAAACTGAAATTATATACGTTATATTAAATTTTTCTGAAGTCATACTTTATATATGAATGAGTTATTCAATTTTAAAATAATTTTCTTTTACTTATTTTAAAAAATAATAATATTTTTTTTATGTGATATTTTCACTTGATATGAAATATAGTTATTTGTAAACGAAGACCATCTTAAATATACTCTCTAAATACTATAGAAATATAATATGAAAATATGATCAAACTTAGAAATTTGTGCTTACTTAACTTTATTCAAGTTTGCTAACTATTATTCCAGCCCATTGTGGGAGAGATGTATGACTCGGTTATATTTATGAAATTTCCAGTTTGGATACATATGCTTTTAACAAACTATTTACACTAGATTTTTTTTTTGCCTTAATTTCTTCTTAAATATTTTATGTATTGAATACTTAAAAAAATTATATTTTTTAATTAAGTCTTTACTATTTGATTATTTTGTTAGTGAGAAGAGTTTTTTTTTTCAGCAATAAAAATAAAAAAATAAATAGGAACCACTTCAGGGGTGGTCCAGCCTTTATACATAAATACCTGACAATAAACTCTTATTAGATCACCTACCTACTAACTTAGCAAAGAGATTACCAGACCAACACTACCAAACCTTACTGAATCAACCTCATACAAGCCATAGGATTTAAAACCCAACTAGAATACGGGAAATATGCAGAACGAGACTTTGCATGAATCCAATACCATACCTTAACTTGCACCGAAGTGAACGCTTCAGACATATCTGCCACTCCGCTATTAAAGATGACCGAGTTTCTAAGATTCCAGATTTCGCTCACTATGTCAACCCAAATTGTACTCCAAACGTCGTCAATCGAAACAGAAGCCTGACTGATTGTACAAAATTTGACTTAGGGTCCTTGTGAAATACAAACGACACACCGAGCCACTCAAAGTATAGACAACAAATACGCCAAACAAACCTGCAAACAAAGAACAAGTTAGTGAGATTAGCTTCTTATATTGTCCTCTTATTTTGCTTTCTTGTATGAATATATTAAAAAAGATAAAATTGTGTAATTAATATAAAATGATATTACATTTAATATAAAATAATAAGTAATTTTTATTATTTTCAACCAATACATGTTGACTAATAAAGGGTTCTCATTGTCACCTAAATATTCTGCTTAGCTATATAATTAAAATAAGATTGTTGTTAAATATTTTTAATTGAAATTTTGATAAGTCTAGTGTGAGCATCTTTATCATGCTATTTTATTTTATTGAATTAAAATTTAATTGTTATAATATTTATTATTATTTTATATATTAATATGTTTATTAATTTTTAATTTTATTTATTTATTTATTTAAATTTAAGATATTACTTAAAAGATTTAAAAGTAAGAGACGAAATAAATTGGATGAGAGAATAGAGATTTTGAAAGTTATAACAAAGAAATAAAATGTAAAGAATGAGAAATTTTCAGATTTCAAGATTTCGATATATATTAAGGGATCAGATAGAAAACGTAGTTTTATATTAATCAAAAGATATATTAAAAATGTACAATATGTAACATGATTTTTTTTATAAAAAAAAAGTACAATATGTCTAAAAAAGGAAATAATTTATTCATACAGTTATAAATTCATAATCAAACTTTTGTGAATTTTGTTATTGCCATATTAATATTCATTTTTATTAATATGTCAAATGAACATGTAACAATAAACCATATTCAAATTAACTAAACGTAACAAATGAATATTCAAATAAATGAATAAAAACTTTCTGGTCAGGAATACAATATTAACATCACTATGTACGGGACTGGTATTGTTCTACAAGAACAAGTCTTACAATAGGGGTCCTATTTAGATACCCTTATTGTCACCAGGAGAGAAAGAAAAACTACATAATTTCATGATAAGATACAACATGCTTACAAAAAAACAGCTCCATTACAGCATTCTTATCCTTTCATAGAACAAGCACGGAACAAGACAGTCAATTAATTCAAAAACCAACAACTCATGGTCGTATTTATGGTAAGTGAGTATTTAGAACTACACGCCTTCGACAGTAGGGGCAGTCTCCACAAGAGCGAATCCATGGATCCAAACAAACAGAGTGGAATTTATGTCCACATGGCAGACGTATCAGCTCATCTCCATCTGTGAAAGTTTCCAAACATATACTACAGTCTTGCATTATCCTGGATTCCAATCCTGTCTCGCTGCTGCTAAAAACTTCCTGATCCAAACAGCCCAAGGCCTCCTGAGTAAGTCCAGGTGGCTTTTTGTTTAGTTCCTGCAAGAACTGGGACCTTCCCATCTGAGAAGTCAAGTCAGTAACTAAAGTAGTCCCAGTTGCAACTTCATTTGGTGATTCACTTTCCCGATCCTCACCTACAGAATCTCTACCATGTTGCCTAAGGAAATAAAACAAACATAAATTCCATTAGCTTATCAAAGGGTAACGGCTGATCTTTTTAACCAAGAATAAACAAAGAACTTCGACCGCGACATCAGTTAGAGCATTTATTCCATGAAAGAAGTTTTTTTTATTATTATTAGCTACTACTAGAGCAGCATCTCTTTCAGGGGTATATAAGTTCTACATGAATCAAGTGTGTGCTATGACAAGCTTAACAAATGCCAAACCCTAAACTAATAACCAAGAGACAAATAATTGCATGTAATTCATTTGAATAGTAAAATTAATTAGGTCCCTACAGATAAAATTGAATCCAGAGTAATCGGTTCTGTGTGCAAAGTAGGCATCAACACATTGACAAAAAAGTAGTCTCCACATGTTTCAATATTATAGCAAATACTAAGTTGAACATGGCTGCACACACATCACAACAATGCATCAAAGACAACAAAATCAAATGTCCAGGATTTTCCATTTTTTTCCAAAAGGTTGCTTTGCAAAAAGGAAATAAGTTAATGTATGCTCAAGCGGTTGATAACTGGACATTGAAGCATCGGCATCAAGAAAGAATTGTCACATTAACACCATAGCCGCACTTACCAATACTAAATAATCAGATCATGTTTGTTAAAGAGATTAGGCATCTCAACACATAATTTAAATTGATCTTTGTGTCACAAGGATAATAGAACTCAATTAACAAGTAAATCATGACAACTATTAATGAAGAGAGAGTAATACAATGTCATCCAATATTCATATCGGTAAATAGATGAAAATGATGCTTACAAGATTACATGATAATGCCCCATTTTAAAAACTTTCAAATAGAAAAAAATCTTACTTAAATGGAAAAATTCCGCCCCAAACAATTAGTATATTTATTCCAGGGTGGGGACACTAAAATAATGTAGATACAATGGCATATAGAGGCAAAAAGCACACCTGTTTCTAGAAAGAGGTTCCCCTCTCAACCTCTGAAGGAGTCTGGTCCGTGCAAGAATCACACCCACTGGTAATCTCTCACTGACACTCCCTACAAGACTGCCTCTTACATTTTCTTCAGAATCAACGCTATCACTTACGAAAGTCCGCCGAGACCTCGCACTGATTCTATCAGATGCACGCTCCTAACGACCACAAAATTCACCTCATCAAAAATCTAATCGTCAAAACCACAATTCTAATATCATATCAACTTTCCGCTCCTGATAATACTTCAATACATACTACGCATACAAACCTTCAGGAATTTCAACCTTCAATTGCGGTAATTGAATTGCGGAATAGGGCAAGAAAAAAGGAAAATGTATATACCGGGTGGTGACGGAGGCGGCGGGCGTGGTAGTGACGGCGGAAAGAATCGGCGGCTTGGAGTTCTGTGTCGAACCCTAGATCGAGAGAATTTCGTCCCAATCGATGTCTTCTGGTGTGGAATAGCTCCGAAGCGCTCGTCATACACAGCTAAATCACGATTCAGTGTTCCTATTTGGGCGAGCGAATGAAGAATGAAGAGTTACGAGCGATGGAGAAAAAGGAAAGGAAAAGATTTTAAAGGTCAAAGGCAATGGCAAGTTCGATGAAGAAGCGGAACCATCTGCGATTCTTCGCTCACCAATCTTTTTTCCAAGAAAGTTCGAAGAGGCTAAAACAAATTACAGAAAAAATAAAACGGTCGATTAAATCCAGAAAATGAAAAAAAAAATAGTATTTTAATGATTTTGTGTATTTATTGTAACTTTTCAGACACTCAGATATTGTTATTGTTAAGATTTGGTGTGATTGAAAAAAATGAAAATGATTGATAATTACAAAGTATTATAGAAATACTATTATATCAAATTAATTTAATTTTTTACTAATTATAACATGTTACTGGTATTTATATTTAATCTATATATCTGTAGATATCTATCTTCTATATTGAAGATTTTACTCGTGTTTTTTTTTACACGTTTACTTTATCATTTTATATTTATATTAACAAAGAGATTTTTTTGTTATATTAAAATTATTAAAATGGAGTTTGATAAAAAAAAAATTGAATAACAATAATTATAAATTTTTTAACCAAAATTAAACTGAATAAAATATCAAATTGGTATAAAAATTTAGAACCTAATAAATATTAAACATTATTTATAGTTACTACATTCCAAATAGAAAAAATTACAAACTATTAGCACCGACAATACATATAAAAATATAAAAAAATTCAGAAAAAATAAATATAAAATAAAATTTTAGTTTAATAATTTTACTATTTATATTTTTTTTATATAATATTACATAAATTATTTTTTTGTTATTTTATGTACAATTAAAAATTGAAACCACAAATCAAATGTGAAAGTTGAATATGAATAATATAATATACTGTGCAAACAATAATAAAAATAAAATGAGAGTTAAATTTGTGAAAAATTTAATGAATATATTTAGAAGTAGAGTTTAAGGTTAAGTTAATCTAATAAAATTAATTTATTAGATGAAATTTATATATATTTATATATTATAAAATATTTTTATTTTTTATATATTATTTTTCTGCGTGGACGAAAAGGATAAGATTGTAGATATTTTATTAGAAGATAAGTGTAGCAAAGGTTGCCATTATTTACGAGTCTTCATCACTTTGGATGCCTATTTTAGTCAAAAACACGAGAAATTCTCTGAAACTCTGTGCTGCGTGTCGGAAATATTGGCCTGATATGACACTACGAATGGACCATGCAATTTCGAATATTTCATAACATAAAGTTTCAAGTTTCAACAACACATCATTTTTTTTCCTCGCAAAAAATAAATGATGTGTTTGGTAGAAAATAAATGATAAAGAAAATTAAAAAAAGTAAGATATTAATTAGAAGTAAATGTTGTTAGTTGAAAAATAAAAATAAAAAAAGTTAATGTTGTAAAATTATTTAGTCTAAGACACAATGTTATCACTTATTTTGTTCTAATTGTGTCACTATTATTTATTTTATTCTTTACAGTATTACTATTTAATATTAATTTTTTAAATATTAATATTATGTGTAAATAGGGAGAAGTTAAATAATACAATAGCCAAAGAAGAGTGGTAAATAATTAACTATGAGAAGGTTCATATAAGGATTTGTGCTTTTGTATGATAAATAAGTGAAAGACATAGTTTAAAAAATAATAAATTAAGACATAATGTATTTATGTTTTAATTAATTAATCATGTATTTCAATGTGTATGTAATATAAGTGAGCTATCTTTATACTGTTCATGGGGACCAGAGTTGTGTTTAGGAGTTAGGGGTGAGAATGGAAACAATAGTGGGTGAAAATAGTATTGAAATACGGGCTTGCTTCTTCCTTTTTAACTGTGTAAAAAATTGGTTGTTTCTTATTGTATTTTCATAGTTTTTTGTGGCACCTCCATACTACTCAAAATGTCAAAAATATCTTTTATTCTATTGATATTTTTTATATGAAAAATAAATAATTCGAAAAAATTATTGATTATAAAATTCAAAAGGTATTTTCAGATTGGAAATACTTTATAATTTATAATGTATTTTTTAAAACAATACATTATATATTATGAAATCCATAATATACTTTTGGATTACAAAATGGATAAAATATTTATAGATCTAAAAATACCTTTTAGATTTTGTAATTCATAATGTATATTTATTTTTAAAAATAAAATATTTTAGATTGTAAAAATTGAAAGGTTTTTTTAGTTTAGAAATACCTTCCAGATTCAAAGAGAGGTGTAAATAGAAAAAAAAACATTTCTAAATTGTAGAATCAAAATGTATTTTTTTAAGAACAAAATGGTTGACCTAATCTATGGGGTGCAAAAAAAACTATGGAGCTGCAAGAAGAAACAACCCAAAGAAATATAGAGAGAAGGGATGAACTTGGTAGGCATGTGTCTAAATATAATTTTTTTATTTATTTCTCCACACTAAAATATAATTTTTTCTTTCATTTTCTTTTTTAAGTCTCTTTTCTTCTTTCCTCCCAAAGCTAACTGTTATACCATCTGTTTCCTTGCATTGTAATTTGCATTTGCATAGCAATGAAGAGAAAGTTTTAAATTAAATAAATTTAAGTAGCATTTTGGTTAGTTTCTTTCATTTCTTATTTTTGTTTCATGTGTATATGTGAGGTTTGAGTGAAATTTTGAGTTTAAGCTTAACTTGACGGTATTCAACAAACTATGAGTGTTTTTGGTTCCTCTCCTCCATCTATTATTCTTTAACCTGTAAAGAAAGTTAACTTTTTTTTTCTGTTATATTTCAATTTAGGTTTTAGGTGACACTCATTTACACATGTATAATATTCATGCATGCAGTTAATGTGGAAATCAAATTCATATTGTGGTCAATGGTCAGATAAGGAGAAAGTTGTGTTATAAATTTATTAAGAAGTAAATATAAAGTCTAACTAAATCTCATAAAATCGATTTATAAGATTAGGTTTACACGACATAATAGGTTTACAAACTCTCGCTACCTCAAAATCAGTTTAGAAAGTGAGGTTTGCAGGACACGATAGACCCAACAAACTCTTACTAGAATAAGTTTTAAATGACTATAATGTCATAATAAAATATGAACTTTAAGTCTAATTCAACCTCATAAAACCGGTTTATATTGCACTTACTTATATATTATAAATTGTTTTTGTCTCTAGTTGATGTGAGATTTTTAACAAAATTATAAGATAAAGCTTAATTTGGTTTTGGAATGAGTTTTTTTTATCTTGTTAAAAATTGTTACAAAATTTAGAATGTTATTATATAAGGGAAATTGAAATGGCTGGAAATTGTTGTTTGATTTCCATGTATAATAAGATATGTTTAATTCAAACCTTCACTTTCGAATGGATATTGATATGTTTAAAATTAGCTAACTTGATGCTTCAATATTATATTCTAAAATGGTACATTTTTGGCATGGTTTTAGAGTGAGGCTTTGAGTACAAGTTTTATTTTGTTTTAATAAGATATAAGAAAATGTGATTTGCTTGATTTAAGTAATTGACGGTTAATTGTTTGAGTACACAATTTTCTTTCTCTTTTTTAATATAATTAGAATATGTTTCGGATATCAAATAGTTATTTAGTATTCAATTAGTTATGTTTCTTGCTTGATTTATGTATACAATTATTTTATTGTATACTTTTAATATTTAAAAATCCTATGCGGCATCAATATATTTAGGCTGTTGTGGTAAATTATAAAAACAAAGGGAAAAAAATAAAATAAACTCTTTATCTTATAAATAAAGATAACTATCGTCAGAGTTGGTGTTATCACACCATCACGTGGAGTTAAATATTTTATACTTTAATTAATTAAATAGCTTTTGCAGTTGACGAAAGAGATAGCAAAATTGACTCTTAACTCTTAATTTCTTTAATTTTTTTTATAAAATATAAGAAAAGAAATTTATGGCATTGATCATGACTGAAAGATCAATTGCATGAAACTTGCCAACAGAGTAGAGACTAATAATTCGTTTTTAGAATAAGAATTAGTTTTGAAAATAAATATACAATATTAATATTTTAAAAGGTATATTCAATATAGAATGTTTTATTTTAATACAAGTATTTTATTTTTTTTATTTGTATTTTCTTCGATAATAAAATTGTTATAGCAAATAGCGTAGGTAGTACATTGGAGAGTCGTATTTAGAAATATAATATATATAGGATGTTTTATACCATTTTTGTACGGATTAATTATCATAAAAATAAGAGTTTTTTTATAAATAGATTTTTAAAAACTATGTAATATAAGTTTTTTTTTTCTATAACATGTTTGGTTTTAACATTATTAAAAATCAAATTTTATACAACTTCATTAAAAGACTTGAAACAACCAATAATGTTGGTAAATAGAGATATTGATCATGAGTTAAATATGAAATTGAAGTTTCTATGCATAAAAAAAAGTTATTACGCATAAGAATAATTTGGGTTAAAAATAAAGTTTGAGTTATGTATTTGATAAAAAAAAAACTAAAAGTCAACAACGGTTTAAAACGAAACTAAATTTGAAGATGTTAGTTTATCAAAAGGGATAAATTTTAGAAGAATATTTTGTAGGTTAAAAATTAAATAAATCTTTCGAAGATTTATCATTTGTTGATAATTTTATTGTTATAGTTGATGATACAGAGATGAGTAAAGGTCCCATGTTAATATTTTTGTTGATTTTTTAAAATAAAAGAACTCTTTGTCTGAAGATAATTCAGGACATCTTGAATGATTCTCTCAACTCAAATATGCATGCAACGCTTCCTAAATTTGTTGTTGTTAAACAAATTACTTCTAAAACTGTTTGTAATGATTTGGTCTTACAAAATTGTTTTCAATCTCTTTTAAGTGATGATCAAGAGGTTCATGCGTCATGTCCGACTATCTTGACAATAGATATAGTTGAATCTACGACTAATATTTTCTTAAAATAAGTCAATTTGGTTGCAGAGTTATGAACTAAAAAAATGGATGAAGATGAATAAGTGAAGAAGAAAAATATATACAAATCTTTAGAAGATTGAGACATTCTCCTAAAACTAAAATAAAAGTCAATAAAAAACCTCCCAATCAAGTGAACGTAAAAAATAAATAAATAATGATGTGTGATTATAAAGAGACTTTAATATGGATATTATATGCGAACATGGTCAATATGATTAGATTATTGACGTTCAATAACTATTCTTTAATGTATTTGGAAAGAGAAGGTTTTTTTTTTTTTTTTACAGTATTTATATGTAGTTCATCCTCAAATTTGAAAAATGAATAATTTAGTAATCAAAATATAAAGTGGCATAAAGTTAAATTTATACTGAAAGCTTGTTTACAAAACACTTATAATAAGATTAAATAATCTGTTTCTAATTGAAATGACAAGTTAAATAAACTGATTTGTCATCTTACAAGAAATGGCCATTTTCTTGCCTCCCAGAACCCTTTTGAAAAATAAAATAAAAACTAATATAAGTAAATTATCCTGTGCTCCTTATACTCTTTCGAATAAAAAATAGAGAATAAAATAAATAAATTTAATTTAACCATTGAAATGATGTTCCAACTAAAGTTTAAAGAAAAAAACCAACTACACCAACCTCTAAAAAATGAGTGTAATAAGTGAATCATCTTCTGTTTTCTTTACTATACACTGCAAGAAATCTACTCTGAGATAGATAACGATAGAATCTAGCATAAATGCTTTGATGATTGAAAACGCATTTTTCCTGTTACATTCAATGTTCCACGTTTCAGCTTCAAAAACAATCGCCTCTTGTAATTAACAGGGCAACACAAAGTTCAAGAAGCACCACAAACTACCCTTTCATATGATTCCTTCAGGACAACATCAAACACTGTGCAACTTGTTTTATAACACGAAAGTTGGTGATGTAAAATGAAAATTAGAATCATATCTAGATGCCATGATGAACTTTTCGTGATTAATATTGCCTCCTTTATCAAGTGCTCACACAACTATGTGCAGTGTACGTACTCCGTAACTGTACCACTACCAACACAAAAAACAAAAACAAAAAAGGTAAGAGACTTTTACAAACTTCTGATACATATAGTTTCATAAACTTGTCATGATACATATAATCATTATGCATGGTTATGAAGTGAAGAAGCCACAGCTACTTACTTCTTACACGACCGTGTTGCCCTAGTTGCAACCTCAACCACGATAAATTATTGCACGCTGTTATTCTGAGTAATCTATGTATAATATTCTTATGTTTTCTGGTTTTTGGAAAAGGGTTACAATGTGTGACACGACTACATGGTTTCAGATTGTAGAATGTTGTCGTGGGACACTAGGTTTGGTGTCTGGGGATGTCAACACCATCAACGTTTCTGAACCAAAAAGTCTGGTTTAAACGAGCTGCATCCTCTGGAACATCATCCATCACCCACTCATGTCCTTTTGGGAAGTAAATTCCTGTGCGTGGGTGAGGAACCCACCAAGATGAATCCTCTATCCTCCCACCACTCTTTGAAACTTCTCCAGACCTTTCTGCAGCAGCAGCTTGAGCAGTGCCAGAGAATTTGCTCACTCCACTCTTTGCTCTCTTAGCTCCCCTGCAGTTAAAGCTTTGATCTTTCAAGTTCTCCACGAAATCAAATAAAAGAAAAATCTGAAAATATCCTCTCCATGCAAAACCAGACAAAAAGACTTTGGTAATAACTTACCCCAGAAGCAACAAGTTCGATTTGGTGATGCCTCCTCTTACCATTAGCTGCAAGAAACGGAACAAATGAAGTGTGAATTATTGTAGTACTGTGTCGTACAACAAAATATCTCAAGACACGAACGTTTAGGCTTTTCGAAGTTTGAAGAGCATATGAGGATATTTATAGTGATAATAATAGTGTATGCAAAGGATCAAATTTTCTAACTCAGACTTTATTTACTTAGAATATTTTTATTGGTATAATATACTTTCATCTAGTCTTTTCGAATTCTTTATTAATAGATATTGTTAGATCATGGGTCTTGTCCGATAGTTGGTCATTTAAGATTGTTTCCTGACTTATATATCTAACGTTATGAAGAAGCACAAATCAAATGACTCATCAATTAGTCTTAAACACTCAATTAAGACAAAATCATGACTAAAGGTGAAGAGGTTACAATTCAGTCTATATATATCAGATTATGCTCTACAGAAAGGCATATAATATATTACACGGGAAGTACTCTCAACTCTTATTTTATACTATATTTATTATATTTTATGCTCTTATGTTCTGATTTGAGTGTCAGAGTATCATCGTAGGAGGATTCCTTCATTCCCAAAAAGTTGAATTACTAGAGCTTGAAAGGAGATCACTAGAGCTTGAAGGGAGACCAGCTCAACCAAATTCCGACCGAGCTCAAGTTAGAAAGGTATAACATGAGAGTTTTTAAATCCATTTGAAGAATAAGTTCCATTGCACGTGTGAGGAAAGAAAGGAGAGATTTGAGATGTGAAAGGGTAAAAGGTTTGTTTGTGTATAATTGTGGTGTGGAAATGAATCTGCGGTTATAAAACCTTGCTTTGGATACAAAACGTTTCTAGAAATGAGAGGGAGTTATAAAGTTGTGGAAATTTGAGTTGCAATAATTTGATATGTATCTGTGGTATCTGTAGGACGATATGGAGTAGTGGCAATGTACCTGAAAAGGTTTATTTGACATTTAATTATTGTTCCATTGATCGATTGTGGAAGGGTCCGTTCTATCTCGTGTGTACCCCGTGTGAGAATAAATGCTATGATGAAGTCTCGTGTTTTGTTCTTCTTTTTTAAGACACCAATTTAACACCATTAACTTATGCGCGTAGCTTAAAAGACTTCTGCCACTTATAAAAGTGAAATACACACAAGTGGGTCGCTGCATTTTTAGAATGCAGATTTACTATATGGAACTGCTCCCTTTTTTTTTCAAATAACTTAAAAAACATCTCATTCTTCAATTTTTTTTTTTAAATATATTCTTCGTCCATTATTATAACATGAAATTATTTTCATTATTAAGAAGTAAAATCAAATTAATTTATAAAATTAACTTAAAATGTAAGGTTTATATTCACTTATATAATATGAAATGTTTTAATATTTATTCGGTGTAAGATCATTAATACCTAGTCCAAATTTTAGATCTCCTTTATATTTGTAATAAGAAAAAATTATCAGAATGAATCATTGTCCTATTTACTTACCTAACAAATAAATTTTCAGTGTAAATTAGAATGTTAAAATATTTCATCTTAACTTATAATTAAGATGAATTACACTCGTTTGTTAAGTTAAATAAAGAACGAATAAAGTCTCATTTTATTAGTTAATGAAATTTCTTCGGCATACATATATATATATATAAAGTTTAAATTAGAAATAAGAATCAATTTCCTTACCAGAAAAAAATATTTAACTCTTATTTTTTTTTTTACTTTTACTTTTTCCTTAAAAACAAAATATCATATGTAATAGTGGTCAAATGAGAAGTGAAATTAATGGATGAAGAGGGGTTATTGACTATGACGCGATC
Organism: Phaseolus vulgaris; assembly: GCF_051622355.1. Classification (NCBI taxonomy): domain Eukaryota; kingdom Viridiplantae; phylum Streptophyta; class Magnoliopsida; order Fabales; family Fabaceae; genus Phaseolus; species Phaseolus vulgaris. The sequence goes on from NC_143504.1 coordinate 3,872,270, forward strand.
ATGATTAACAGTTTCTTGAAGGATATATTGTTTACAAAAAAATCTATATATACTTTTGTGCTTTAACTTGCCAGTTAACAATCTCATGAGTATAAACTTTACCAAAATAAATAAAAAGCCTACAAGAATAAAACATCACATATATTCACGTACATGCACCTGAAATTTTACCAAAATAGTTCACTTTATTTTGAGATTTATGTAAATGCAGAAAAAATTATAGGAATAGAAATTTCTTAGTCAAAGTTGTTAAATACATTAATTTGTTCACTTTTTTTTGTTATTTTTAATTAAAATTGTCAATCAGATATACCCAGATTGCATGTCTTATGAGTCTCAATAATCTCTCATTACTTTTCCAAACATATTTAGTAACATGTTTCTAATAGGAACATATTCACGAGAAGATATGAGATACCATAAAATTCTAATAAGATGATTCCTGAAAATACAACCAATTTTTAAAGTACATTTGTAGATAATTTCTATTAAAAAAGTATTCATTTGTAGATCTCAAATATAAATACATTTAATTATTTTTTATTTTATTTAATGAAATTATACTTTAAATTATATTATATACCATTATTGATAAATATTTATTTTCTTAAATTAAAGATAAAAAAAGATATTTACGGTTATAGTATGCTATGAATTAAAAAAACATACTAATGTTATTATTAATAATAATAAATAATAAAACTCTTCAGGTTTTGTGGCAAGAATTATATTTAATAAATAATTTACAATTATAAACATAAAACTTTAACGTTACAAGAAATCTGGTTTCTGTAAAGGTTATTTAAGTTCTTTACTCCTGCAAATGTTATTGACTCTTTTATTATATAAAAATTTGTGCTCAATCAAGTTTAGGGTTTAATTTTTTTTTCGGGCGGGGTAACTTACTTTATTGTTCACTATTCATTAAGTGGAATTTGTGCAGTGATGTTTAATTGATGTAAAATAGAAAACATTTTGTTTACTAGCAATTTACAAGATACTGATTAAATAAAGAGTATTCAATATAACATATTAAATAATTTTATTCATTTAAAATATAAGTATTAAATATGTGTTTCCTTAAGTCTTATGTTATTTTATATTAATACTCTATTTATATCCAAATACAAATTTAAATATAAACAAATTTCAACTACTTAGAAAATATTTTATTCTTTAAATTTAATCATCATGTTAATATTTTCAAAACAAATTTAAGTAGTGAATTTTTTTACAAGTTTAAAGATTTTATTACATTAGAACTAAATTCTTTTACATGTAATTTTTACTCATATATATATATATAACTAAATTTTAATTAAAACCAATATATAATTTTTTTTTGGATTGAACAATAATTGAATACAACAATTGTAACATGAGTAATGCCACCATGTAAGACCCAATTGAAATACTTACAAATCCACTCTCTAAAAATGCAAAACAATTTATGATAGTTGAAATATATTGTGTGATATATCATAACCTTTATTAGCATGTGCTTGCTACTACAATTAATTAAAATATTAGAGAGAAATTATCTTTGAAAATAAATGGGCACACCTAAGCACTTTTAGAACAATGGCAAACCTAAAGAAATATAAAAATGGGTGTGTGTTGTTGAATGTGTATTGCTTAGGAGATAAAAGTCTATTAAATAGAGATGCTGAAACATTGTGAGTTTCAATATAAGTTTGAAAATAAATGGGCATACCTAAGCACTTTCAGAACAATGGCAAAGCTAAAGAAATATAGATGTGAGCGTGAGTTGTTGAATGTGTATTGCATAGGAGATATAAGTCTATTAAATAAAGATGCTGAAACATTGTGAGTTTCAATATAAGTTTGAATCCACCAACACCAATGAATGTAAGTTTGAATTCAAATTTCATTGCGAGAAAGAATCTCTGTGACCATTGTAATTATTGTACCCATACCAAAGTGAGAATAAGTTTTTTGGATACACCCTAAACTCTAAATCCCAAATCCTAAATCTCATATCCTAAACTCTAAATTCCAAATCCTAAATCTCATATCCTAAACTCTAAATCCTAAACCATAAAAGTATTTGGATACACGAATATGTGATTTAATCTTAAATATTCATTTATAAGACATGGAATTTATTTAGTTAATTTTTTTTACTTAAGTGATTTATATTTAGTTTATTTAGTGACATTTCTCTGGGTTTTAAAGAGTTTGATGTGATTCCCATTGATTGTTAATGGGGTTGTTTTCAATCATAAGGGAGTTTAATTCTAATTATGGAGTGTTATTGATACTTAAATTGTTGAAAAGTGTGCTTTAACGTGTTTGAATTGAAATTGGTTGGGATAAGGTTTTCATTGGTTTGATACATCATTTTTTTTGTTGGAATTATCAAATTTAGTAATTAATACTAGTTTTGAATTTGGATGTGTTATTGCGAAATACATCGAAGTGTTTTGATTCTAGATTAAAAAAAAAAAAAAAACTTATAATCACGCCTAGTAAAAGTAATAGGAAAAATATAATTTGATACCAGTTGGTAATCAGTTATAAATAATTTTTTGATAAAATAAATAACGAGAAAGGATTATGAATGCAGATAAATTATCAATATATTTTTAATTATAAATTTTTTGAAGTTGTGGAATTTTTTTAAATTCAATATATCATAATCCAATATAATAATAACTGGGAAAGGAGTAGTTATTTAAGTTGGTGAATTTGTAAATGCATTTACCAAAGATTTTGGCTTTTAAGAGGAATGAAAACGCTAAAATTAATATTTGGCATGTGATTCACATAAAATTCTAGTAATTACTTTTAAAAATGAAACTCAAATAGTTTTTTATTTTGTACACTTTTTTAATTTCTTTATAAGCGTCCTTAATTTTTGTTGTCTTAAATTTAATAAAATAGTTATAAAATGTACTATTTTGTCTTTATTATTACTTATTGCATCATGATAAATAAATATATGTAAATTAATAAAAAAATGAGTAAAGAATAAAAGTATAAACAAAGAAACAATAATTAATTTATTTGAAATTCTAAAATAACACATAAAAGCTCCCGCCATAGTTGCTTTTGGTGACAGGTTTCAATAGCGGTAGTTGCAGAATCGCTTGAGGAGAAAAAGCACAGAGAAAAAGGAGAAGAAGAAGAAGCTTGCATCGTTTATTTTTTATTTTTTGCCGTAACGAGAAACAATGAAAGGCATAGTGAAGAGCTCCAAACTGAAGTTCGGCATACCCGCATTTTTCTTCCTTTGCTCCCTTTTCTTCTTTGTATCTCCTCTCCCCTTTTAGATTTCTATATTGCTTCATTTCTTGGGTTCTTGTGCTTTCATTAATCACTAGCAACAATTTCAGGATTTGGATGATGTGGGATCGAAGTCAAGAATACTCCAAGAATCGGAGAAGAAAGTATATGAACCTGTTGAACATGGTGAATCCGGGGAATCCTTTTTTATTCAATCCCATTTCAGGTGAATTCCCTTCGTTTTCTTTCCTCTGGGGTTGGATCAGTGGATTTTGGTTGGGTCGCAATTTGATGTATATTATCTGATGCACTTACCTGATTAAGGTTTTGATTATAGTACAAGAATACTGTTTGACTTTAACTAATGCATGTTGTTTCATAATTAATATTTTTTAATGAAATAAATTTGGTCATTAATTACTGATGTTTTTGGGTTATCATTAGTATCCTCTGTTTGTCAATTTTCTTGCACTATCATTAACAATTTAACAGTAACTCATCGGTTGTTGGAGGCACTTTTTTGGGAAAGGTTTTGTTAAAATCTCTTGTGAAAATAGGAAGATATGTTAACTTGTCGGACATTGGATCTATGAGTTTGCAAATGTGAAGATATATTGGCTTTATGGAATAGGATTTGCAATTGCTGGGTTGTACCTGGCGTTAGTAAAGGCCATTGAAGGTTGATACATTATTAATTAACTCATCTTGCATTGGTTTAAAAGTGAATGGCATCTGTTTGAAATAAAGACCCCAAATAGAAAGTGCTGTTTTATATAGTTTGTACTCAATGCTACTTATGATCGTCACTTCATTTGTTTCAGTGTGATCCCGTTCTTTTTGCAGATTTTAAGTTGGAGACCACGGGCTGTTTACTTTCCAAACTTCACAAGTGTGGAAGCATGTCAGCAAATAATTGAAATGGCAAGGCCAAAACTTGAACCATCAAAACTGGCTTTGCGGAAAGGAGAAACTGCTGAGAGCACAAAAGACACTAGAACAAGGTACTATTTTGAGCAAACCCTTTTGCTATCATCTATTGTAATATATGTGGTGTAACTTGTTGGACCTCTCACAGAGAGAAAGGTTTATGTGGATACATGGATAGATACGTAGATCGGACAAGATATTCCGATATAAATTAACAGGATATGATACCTACATAGAATACATATTTAAGCTTGTATAAAAATCCATAAAACATACTATATATAAGTGTATTGTGTAAATTCAAATTAAAGACATTGCTTTTAAACATTACTGAAATAAAAATTATAAATTGTTTTTTTTTTATATTATTTTCTTATGCAACAATACTATATCTCATTATTATTTTTAAAATAACTTCACAAAGAGATCAATTTCCCTCTTAAAGATACAATGTTTCTATCTTTCTACATTATACATACTTAAATCTTTCTCTTAGTTTTATTGTAGATAAATGTTTTGGAAGCTACTTAACTCAATTTTTGGTAAATAGTTTCTGATGTTGAAAGTTAAAATTGTTACATATTAGAGCAGATAAAGATGATGGTGAGACATTTGTGTTGCTGATATATGCTAACTTTCGCTGGCAACAGTTCAGGCACATTTATCAGTGCATCAGGAGACAAATCTGGCATCTTAGACATGTTAGAGAGGAAAATTGCTAAAGTTACAATGATTCCAAGGAGCCATGGAGAAGTATGTCTCTTTCCTAATTATTTTTTCTGACCTTCCACCGCAGTGTAAGTGTTCATGTATGAATAAAGCTGGAATGCTGTAACAATTTTGCAGAAATTCAATATATTGAAGTATGAGGTTGGCCAGAAATACGATTCTCATTATGATGCGTTCAACCCAGATGAATACGGCACTGTTAATAGCCAAAGGGTATATTAAGTTCTTAAGTAGTGCAACTTGTCAAACACTTCGTATATTTTCATAGGAATATGCAAGTATAAATTGATCACGCCATTTCAGCAATTCCTTTGCATGCAGGATCTCTCTATGATGAGTTTTCATTCTATATGGATAACATTTGGCGGAAATTTTGGAACTTGCTCAGCAATTTTCATTCTATATGAGTTTTATTCTTTTCTGACTGTGCCTTTGCTGGTTTATCGTGCAGATTGCTTCCTTTCTGTTATACCTATCAAATGTTGAAGCAGGAGGAGAAACAATGTTCCCTTTTGAGGTAGATTAGGAAATCAATAGCTGTCATTCTCTCTGATACATTACACTGTGAAATCTTGATGAGTAAGCAGTCATTTAAGTATTCAAATTTGCAGGGTGGTTTGCATATTGATACGGATTATGATTACCGAAAATGCATTGGTTTGAAGGTGAAGCCACGGCAGGGCGATGGACTTTTATTTTATTCACTGTTACCAAACGGGAATATTGATAAGGTAATCTTTCATTTTCAGATATATGAATATAATTGCCGTTACTTTTACAGTACGCATGGACAGAAATTTTCATTAAGCAAAAGGGAAATAAAATACATGCAAAATCATAGAAATACAGTGATATTCAGAACTTTGAGCAAAGTGGTCATTTTGTTTGTCAACCCACTTCTGTTTTTTTTGAATATTTCTGCAGACTTCTCTTCATGGAAGTTGTCCAGTGATTAAGGGAGAGAAATGGGTGGCAACAAAGTGGATTGATGATAAAGAGCAATAGTACTAATTGATTTTCTTTCTAAGGAGTCTACAATTATGTGTGGTCATGCATGCTTATCAATCATATGCAGAAATGTTGACATTTCGGTGCTACCAAGTTTTCAATGTTATGGATAAATGGCACTAACTCATGCGAGCAAATGAGTAAGCTCGTGAAATGTTTGGATGTTTACGGTGGTCCAAATTAGTTGGTTATGAACTGACATTTATATATAAATATATTTATGAAAAGATTGTAAATATGATTTCTCAACAATCAATGTTTTCTTCCCTGTTCAATGAATATTTTGTATCTTCAAAATTTGTATGTATTGAGATTCATATCTTCTAAATTTATTCAATGTTTTATTTTAATATTTAATGAATATTATAAATTTTCAGAAAACAAATTCAAACCAGTTGACCAGTTGAAAAACATTTGTTTTTGGATTAGTTAACATTTCTTAAGGCAAAAATTAATCACACAAAAATTAAAAACGAAACTATTTAGATACTTAGGTTCGTCTTGCATAACTTGCAGTTTACGTGGACCAACAATCAGTGGAACAGATTGGTTCGCTGACTAACATAAATAAAAAATAATTATTTTATATTTTTAAAAAAATATATCTCATTCACTTCTAGTTTTAAGTAAAGTCTTATATTTAAAATTTGTTAATAAAAAATTAATATAAAGAAGAGATTTCAATAAGATACTCTTTAAAAAATTAGTCATCTTTATTAAAATATTTATAGCAAAACGTTATTTTTAGTCAAACTTTGTAACAATCTCATACTTGAATTCAAATTTTTATCTTAATTGAATGAATTGAAACATGAATACAATTTTAATTTTTCAATAGAAGAAATAAGTTTTTTTTATAATTAATGAAAAATTATTTTATTTTTTAAATATTTTCCTTATGCAGACTGACCCACATACTACCTCTTATGCGGAACATGTTAGTGAAATGAGTCTGCATTCTTTGCAAGGTGGGCCAACCCGGCTCGCATTTTGCAAGCCTATGCGTGGCGATGCAACCCGCATTGCCATTCCTACTTAAGGTCGTAAGTTTTCAACATGACTTCATCAAACACCAAATTTGGATCCTTGAGATGTCCAACAATGTGTTATAAAAATAATACTCTGAGGTCATTTATCTAATAATAATAATTTTTTTAATACACACACAAAATGTATTCAAAATTTAAATTTTAAAAAAATCATTAATTTTTTTAAACAAATTTCTTATGCAGGATGACTCAGACATCCGTTTCTATGAACCAACTCTTATACGAGACAAACTAATATGATCCCCATTTTGTATGTCAAATACGAAAAAAATCAATATGAAGCAGACCAACCGCATTGTCATCCCTAACAAAATTTACTTATTAGTTTCTAATAATTGAAATAATTTTTTTCCTCAATTTGAAAAAAAATTATGTTCATTTTCAATAAAAAAATTATAAATTTGATTTTAGTTTAAAATGAATACTCTTGTCATCTTTCCTCTTCATTGTTGTTCACCAAATATTCATATATATTTATGAATATAAATAAATCATTTTTAATTAGTTTAGTTTTAATTAATAGAGATAAATGAAAGAGAGTGGAGCGAGAACAGAAGGGAGTGAGCTAAACGCAATGTCGTGCAGAGTGGGGAGGAAAATTTGTACAGATAAACATGAAGAGAACGAGCATGTGTCACGCGCTACGCCGTCGTATTGAGGAGAAAGGGAGAGTGAGGGACGCGCGTGGACAAGGAAGACAAAACAATAGAAAAAAGAAATAAGAAAAAGAGAAAGTGGCAATAAGACGCGCCCTGAGTGCAGAGTGAGAGACGAGCGAGTGAACCAAGCGAGTTGAGTTGCTCTCCGATCCCATCCATAATTCAACTGTTTTCCCCCAAATTTCAAAACCCTAGCTTTCCCACTCGCGCTTTTCCCCACTCGCGCCTCGTGATCTCCCGCCCTTTTAAGGTTTTTCGCTTCTCCCTCTTCCCTTCTGCTCCCCCCTTCCCCCTTTCAATTTTCTGTGATTTTTTTCTACCAAAGAAATATTTTTTATGTTCTGTCTATGCTCACGAACTGAACCTACTTGCTCAAACACCATGTGGGTTTTCTAATTCCATTCACTTCACGCACATTTCTCACGTAAAAGTTCTAATTCACTGAAAAAAATGTATACTTGTAGTCTAAGAAAAGTAGCGCCATTTTAGTTGGAACCCAGACCTACAAGCTTCGGTAAAATGTGATTATGAATGAAGAGCTGGAAGCTGCTCTTTGCTCTCTCAGCTGTAACTATCAAACTCTACTCACTCAATGCTTCGTTTGTTTTATGTCGAATGATCATTCTGTGCTCACTGATAAACAAGTTTTTGAGTTTAGCTACAGCAGCAGTAGCTTGCTTAGCTTCTTCTTTTATCTATTTCCATACGGCAACATGCTTTCTTTGAATTTAGTGTTACTGTTGCTGTCTTTTGGATTATTCGTTTATTTGTGATTTTCTTGCGTGGTTGTTTTGTTTCAATTCTTGTTCTCTGGTGCCAATGGGTTTGGATTTAATAGAATGGACTAGGCTCCCTGCGTGATTAACAATGTTTGAATTTCTACTGAAAGGGTTGTTCACACTTAGTGTTTCGTAATATCTAAAATAGTAATGTTTCTGAAGGAGGATACAAAATGCTTGTGGGAAACCAAAAAACAATTCTTGTTCTGATTTTTAACAATTCTTGTTCTGATTTTTAACACTTCTTGGTCTGGGTGCCTGATTTGGAAGCATCTAGAACCTTTGTATTTTCTTACTTGTCTAAAGTCAATTTTTGTTTTATAACGTCAGTCCTTGAATTTGGGGCTGGCTAACTTTATCCGAGTTAGCTTAAGTTACCTAAGTTACCTTACGATTTCACCTGACATTGTTAAATAGCAAGGTGTGCATCCCCTACCCTGTCAAGAATCACTGTAAATATAATATTTGGATGGCTACATTTTGCTGTTGTACTGATTAGAAACTTCCTTATTTGTATTTTTCAGAGACAGGTAGCATCCAAAGTGCAATTTATACTGTAGCAGGTATTCAGGAAGCAGTGCATGCTAGTGCCGTGAGTCAAAATATGGGTGATGCACTAAATGAAGTGCAGCACAGGGGTGGTGTACCTGCTACTTCTCCCAAGAGGGACATTGCATTGTTTGAAGGAGACAAGGATTTTGAGCCGCACAATGGCATTGAATTTGAATCCCATGAAGCAGCATATTTATTTTATCAGGAATATGCCAAATCTATGGGATTCACTACTTCAATAAAAAATAGCAGGCGCTCAAAGAAAACGAAAGAATTTATTGATGCCAAATTTGCATGCTCTAGGTATGGTGTTACGCCTGAGACTGACAGTGGGAGCAGTCGAAGACCAAGTGTAAAGAAAACAGATTGCAAAGCTTGCATGCACGTGAAGAGGAAGGCAGATGGAAAGTGGATCATTCATGAATTTATAAAGGAACATAATCATGAACTTTTACCAGCTTTGGCATATCATTTTCGGATTCATAGAAATGTGAAATTAGCTGAAAAGAATAATATTGATATTTTGCATGCTGTTAGTGAACGCACCAGAAAGATGTATGTTGAAATGTCAAGGCAATCTGGAGGCTGTCAGAACATCGGGTCTTTCTTAAGCGATATAAATTATCAGTTTGACAGAGGCCAGTATTTGGCTTTGGAAGAAGGAGATGCCCAAATTATGCTTGAGTATTTTAAGCATGTACAAAAGGAGAGTCCCAACTTCTTCTATTCTATAGATTTAAATGAAGAGCAGCGCTTAAGAAATCTATTTTGGATTGATGCAAAAAGTATCAATGATTATCTCAGCTTTAATGATGTAGTTTCATTTGATACCACTTACATAAAAAGCAATGACAAGTTGCCGTTTGCACCTTTCGTCGGAGTGAACCACCACTCTCAACCTATATTGCTTGGATGTGCATTGGTTGCAGATGAGACTAAGCCAACATTTGTTTGGTTAATGAAGACATGGCTTAGAGCTATGGGTGGGAAAGCTCCCAAGGTTATAATTACTGATCAAGACAAAGCCTTGAAGGCAGCAATTGAAGAAGTATTTCCGAATGTACGTCATTGTTTTTCTCTTTGCCACATACTAGAGAGGATACCAGAAAATCTCTCTTTTGTGATCAAACAGCACAACAACTTCTTACCAAAATTTAACAAGTGCATTTTTAAATCATGGACAGATGAACAGTTTGACATGAGATGGTGGAAAATGGTCAGTATATGTGAACTCCAAGATGATATATGGTTTCAGTCATTGTATGAGGACCGGAAAAAGTGGGTGCCAACTTACATGGGGGATGCCTTTTTAGCTGGAATGTCTACACCTCAGCGCTCTGAAAGTACGAGCTCTTTCTTTGACAAGTATATTCATAAGAAAATTACCCTTAAAGAGTTTGTAAAACAATATGGGACAATTCTTCAGAATAGGTATGATGAGGAAGCCATTGCGGATTTTGAATCATTGCACAAACAGCCAGCACTTAAATCTCCTTCACCTTGGGAAAAGCAAATGTCAACGGTTTACACACATGCAATATTTAAGAAATTTCAAGTTGAAGTTTTGGGTGTAGCTGGCTGTCAATCTAGGATAGAGGATGGAGATGGAACGGTTGCAAAGTTCATAGTTCAAGATTATGAGAAGGATGAAGAGTTTTTGGTAACTTGGAATGAAATGAGCTCAGAGGTCTCTTGCTTTTGTCGATTGTTTGAATATAAAGGTTTCCTTTGCAGGCATGCTTTGAGTGTTCTCCAACGTTGTGGTTGTTCGAGTGTTCCATCTCATTATATCTTGAAGAGGTGGACGAAAGATGCCAAAATTAAGGAATCAATGGCAGATAGGACAAGAAGGATACAAACTAGGGTGCAACGTTATAATGACTTGTGTAAACGAGCTATCGATTTAAGTGAAGAAGGATCATTATCTGAAGAGAATTACAGTGTTGTTTTTCGTGCACTTGTTGATGCCTTGAAGAATTGTGTACTCGTGAATAATTCTAATAACAGCGGTGCAGAAACTAGCAATAATGCCTATGGCTTTCGTGAAGCAGAAGAAAATCAGGTTCCTCTCGCTTTGAAACCAAATAAAAAGAGGAACGCAGCTAGGAAAAGAAAGGTCCGTGCTGTTTTTTGTGTTTGATCTGCATAAATTTTATTTTGGGCTTTTATGAAGATCAGGAAATTGATATTAAAATCTCTTTTATAGGCACAATTAGAGCAAGATGTTATACTTGTTAATGCTCAAGATAGCCTGCAGCAAATGGTTTGTGTTACCTATCTTTCAATCCTGATGTATTTTAGTTTTTACAAATCCAGAGTGCATTTGATACGTTGAAAATTGCATCACAATTTTCATGAATATCTACTGCGCTATGTCAAGACTGGAAAGTTCTAGAGCCTATGCTTCTTGTAACTCGTGCTTCCATTCTTTTAGGATAATCTTAGCTCGGATGCAATGACCCTTAATGGATATTATGGTACCCAGCAGAATGTGCAAGGACTGGTATTTTATACTTTTTGGTGAATAAATGCTTATATATGTCCTGTATTTTAAGAGTCAATGCGATGATTAATAATTTTGGTTTTTGTAGCAGGTACAATTGAACTTGATGGAGCCTCCTCATGATGGTTACTATGTTAATCAACAGGGCATGCAAGGCCTGGTAAATTGGTCTAATGATGATTATAATTAGCAAATATGAGTTTGTCATATAATTGTATTGAAACAGAAGAATTATAAATTGATATTCGTATCTTCGTAGGGTCCTTTGAATTCCATGGCTCCAAGCCATGATGGGTTTTTTGGCACACAGCAAAGCATTCATGGGCTGGTAGAGTACTTTATTTAAATGCAATGTTGGGAAGTCAGATTACTTTATTAACTTCAACGTGATCAAAGTTGGCTAATTTTTGTTGGATCATGTAGGGAGGGCAATTGGAATTTCGTCCAGCAACTACTTTTGGATATAGCCTTCAGGTTTGCGTACGAAATAGGCCATATACATACACCACTACCGCCATATTCTTGGAATAAAAGAATTTATGCTTGGTGCTCACTGTCTTTATCACATAACCTTGATTGCAGGATGAACCTGATCCCCAGTTTCATGGCAACAGTTCAAGAAATACTTAGAATTTTTCTCTTCTCTGAGATGATAGTTTCCTTAAAGGCCATCAAGTTTCTATGTGGTGACTGAAAAGACGATTCAAGGAACATGGGCACTTCATTATCTTGACACACCAGTCCATACATAGTTTCTTTAACTAAATTTACAACTGAAGTTTTGTTTACCTCACATCTGGACAACATTTCACCATCCTGTATTGTACATGGAAGTTGCCCACTATGTTAGGTATATGAGCTCCAAATTCTGTCTCCACTTGCTTTGCCTTCACTGTAGTGGACACCTTACAATGAACATATGAATGAGTAAAAAATTTTTTGCTTTCTGCGTATCTTTTGTTTCTGGTGGCACAAAAGAGGGGAATCAACTGTTCTCAAATTGGAGTAAGAGGATGTCACGAAATCCTGTGCTAGTATACTGAGAAAGAATATATTCAGTTTCACCCGTGAGATGCAGAAGTTGTTTTTGGCTACTGATAGGAACAAATACAAGCACACTATTTTTCATGATAACCACGAGGTGTCCATTAGAACGATTTGTATAATGAGGTATATATTTATGTAGTGAAAGAGATGGAGTGAACTTTTATATCATAGCTTACTACTACTACAAGATCCTTTTCTGAAGATCGTTCTAACTGTTGTACTATTGATGTTGTATTTAGAGTGAATGGGATGTTAGCGTTAAAAGTTTCTGCATTCCCCATCCCCTCTTTTTAACCCTCTGAGAGAAAAGCTTTACGAGTTCCCTGTTGTATGTAGTAGAACGATTTTGTTATTTCTGCATTCTGCATCCATATTGGAACCATCTTAATACAATTCAAGTGATTCATTCTAAGGGAATTTCTTCCTCCACCTCTATAGTCACCTTCATATTTTGGTGAAAACTGAGATTTATCCTTAATGAAATTAAAATGATTAAAGAAAATATTTTTAATAGATAGTTAGGGAAAAATAGATGTTAATATAATATAATTTTTTTATAAAATATGTATCCTAAATAAATTAAAAAATTGAAGAAACAAATAATAAAATTGAAAGGTTGCACCTAACCAATTATTGTTCAAACCATTAATAAAAAAACTATTGTTCAAGCAAATATTTATGTGGGACAGCATCTATAGATAGTTGAGTAATACTGGTCTATATTTCTTTTAAAATCACCAACTATTGCAGGAAGTGGCCATGGATTTATTTGCAATAAATTTGCTTTCGTTTCAAACCTGGAATAAAATAAATGCAATTTTTTTTCCTCTTTAAAGTTTCTACAACTATCAATTTGATTTTTCATGCAAGCCAAATTCTTAAAAAAAGTTTATAACATAAAAAAAAATACATAATTAGACTGGCTTATTTATAGTAATATATAATGAGATTTTATCATTTTATATAAAAAATCATTTTATTGTGTGATGTGAAAAAAAAAATGAGATAAGGTGTGATAAAGTGAAACTACAAACAGGGAAATCCATCATATGTTGGTGAGTGATGTGTTTTTGTAAATCTCAAATTTTAAAACACATAAAATTAATATAAATATTAAATTTTACTTATTAAAGTAAAATAATGTGATAGGAAAAGGAAGAAATTAACTTATTAAATTGTGTTTCCATAAAGATAAACATTACATAATTTAGGAGTATAATTTTCAAGTTGATTTAAATAATTTGTAAAAAGAGAAAAAGGAAAAATAGTTAATATTTTAAATGGCCGTTACAAATTTATACAACGGCTAGTTTTCTATGTTCCAATTGTCTGAACTAAAAGGAGGGTTTCATTACGGGAAAACTAAACGTTTCGTTATCTTCTTCTTTGTTAGTTGAATCTGAAACTGAGAAGATTCGTGAATCTGAGAGTGAAAGTGAAGACTAAACAGATAGTGTTGAAGAGTTCGTATGTGATGGAAGTTGGGTGCAACTCTGGGTCAGAGAATCACTCCCCCAATGCCTCTGCTCCTCCTCCTTTTCATTCTCCTACCGCCTCCGTCAATTCCAAGATCGGAAAGGTAAGCTTTCCATCTTTATTTTCAAACGTTTTTCATCCTCAATTTCGGTATGCAATTCGGTTGTCTGCTGTTTTTATAGTTTTCTGCCATCCTTGTGTTTGTTTGGTGTTTAATGGTTCAAAACCCTAACCTTGTGAGCCACTGATCCAATACTAGTTCTTTTTGAAACCCTAGTAACAGGAGGACCTTGTTGGTCGTAGAATTACTTAAGATCCAAGTGGAAACTGACAATTTAGACTCGAGTAATTACAGAGATGAGTGTTGTTTTAGAACTGGTCTTAATGAGGAGTTCCTCTTATTCAGTAACATGTTTTTGGAATTTGGATAGTTCAGATGAAGTGAATGAACGAACCCAAGGGTCTGAAAAAATCTAGCAAATTCATGTAACAAACGAACAGTTACATTAACTAGGATAATTTAAGTGCCTAGTTGGATTCATATTGCATTATCCTAATCACGTTTAAATTTCAGCTAACTTGATTTTGGATCCACAATTGATTTGATTGAGTTAAAACAATATAACTACTGTGAACTTTTAGAATATAAATATCCAAACATAAATTACTTCACTCCAAAATCAAATTTTTAACCAAAATTAGTTTTGCTAACACAAACTAAGTAGCTGGTTGAAGTCATCTGTTGAAGAGGAGTGACGCCAGCTTGGAAACTTGCTTTAATGAAGTACGCACTGCAATGATCAAATAATTTGATAGCTCAGGTTGATCACGACATTATTTTCTAGAAGAGTTCAATAAATAATTTTCATTATTTATTTATTCTTTTGTTATTTATCTATTTGTACTGTAAATAAATTGTTTGGGTGAGTCTATAATAACTCTGTGTTTTCTTTTACTGAATGGTGCAGAATAAATTGAGTAGGGAGGCTGGTCAATCTACATCAAGTGCTCTTAACAAGTTCAAATCACAAATTAGAAAGCCTCCTCGTCGTAAAACCTCTCCTATTAACTGGTTCCCACGCAAAAAAGGGGATACCTACATGAATAGGAAAATTAAGATGCTGCAGGTTTTGCCATAAACACATATTTTTAACTATTAGTATTTAGTTTTTTATTTCTGAATTCCAATGCTAACACACATTTGACCTTTTCAGGAAGTAGATGGTATAAATTTGACGCTTGATCAGACTCTAGGCAGTTCTTACCCACATTATTCAAGAGTGCTGAGAGAGAAAATCGCGGCTAGAGAAGCGGCGCATAAGGCAATGGAGACCCAAAGAGCTGCATTAGTGGAAGCCTCTTGGTGTCGTATTTTACGTGCTGCCGGGTAAATATTTTCTGCAAACTGTACTTGGCGTTGTTGAATTCTAATTTGTATATTGTATTTTATTTATGTGGTGCCAGGTAAAGTTTTCTGGAACCGTGCTAAGCATTGTTGATTTCTAATTTTTTTATATTGAATTGAATGTCTGTTTTTGATATTGTTGTTTTCAGGATTCCTAGTGATGATGCAGAGGCTCGACTCTTAAAGGCAGAAAAAAGTGCGGAAGAAGCTTTTGAGACAGCCCAGGCTATGGGTGTTATTATGTTTGACTTGCCAAACTGCCCTAGGAAGACAGACACATCCTCTGTTCACGGAGAAGGATCATATACCCACGCTGTTACTGCATCTTTTGAAACTGCCTTTGAGGTGGACAGAGAAGTGGCTGCTGCAGTGAAAACTGCATTTATTAGGCTTGCAAACTCTACTTCATTTAGTAAAGGTGAATTCAGAGAACTGCTAAGAAAAATTAGTGAAAATCCAGATACGGAAGAAAGTGATCAGGACCTGGTTGAGTTCTGTTCAGAGTATGAAGCTGAGTCTGGGGCAGAGTTTGTTTCAGCCTCTCAAAAGAGTGACTTGAACTCCCAAGAGTTAGATTCAAAGATACCTTTTCTTGGGAAAAGCAGGTGGAGGAGACAGTCTCTTGAGAACAGAATAAAACTTGTGGGTATGATGATTGAGAGGTTAAAATGTTTTCAAGAAGATGAACTTTCTTCTCTCGCCACTATAGTTGCAACTTATGGTTTGAATGCTTCCTTGGCTGAAGTGCAGAATGCCAAACTGCACAATCCAGACTCTTCAACTGAGTATTCATCCTCTTTAGCGACTAATTTTCCTGCAAGAAGAATGTCATCATTGGGATGGGGAAAGTTAGCCTTGGATGTGACGAGAAAGAAGCAAGTTGAGCCAGAAGTACCAAGCCTAGATAAGTTTTTGGTTAAGCACGTGACAAAACTTGAAAGAGAGATTTGGGAAGCCAAACAAAACCGAAAGATTGAGACAGAGCCAGTGAGGGATAGCTCTCGTAAATCTGTTGATGAAACTCCACCAGAGATGGTACCTGATTTGGGAAGTATTCTAGTGAAGAATTATTCAAAATTAGAGAAAGACATCAAGGAGGCCAAAATTAAGTCCGGACAAGAGATGCCAGCAGTTCCAAGCGGCATGCCAAACAGGCAAAAGGATCACATAGACGTACCAAGCTTAGATAAGGTCTTAGTGAAACATGTCTCAAGACTTGAAAAGGAAGTCCAAGAAGCAAAAACCAGAAGAATGAACGAGAATAAAAGTTTGAAGAAAAAAGTTTATCTAGATACATCAGGTGAACTGGATTCAACTTTGTTTTCTGATGAAGCATTGGATAGCAAAGAAAACATAAATTCAAATACTGGGTTCAATTCAGGGGAAAACAAAGATGGGTTGGAGAAAATACTGGTAAAGCCAGTGCACAGATTGGAAAGAGAGAAGCAGCATGCTTTGTCATTGGGAAGCCGTGAAAACTACAAACAAAGAATGAATCATGAGGCAACCAATGTTCAAGATGGTGAGAGCTTGGATAAAGTTTTAGTAAAGCACGTCTCTAGACTGGAGAAGGAGAAAATGAGGAACAATCTGGAGGAAGAATGGGGCCAAGTTAAGAGAAGCCACAGAAACAACCATTTAGAAACAAATGAAGGCGGTCTGGATCAGGTGTTGGTTAAGCATAAATCCAGACTCGAGAAAGAAAAGATGGTTGCTACTCAGCAGCCAGAGACCTCAGTTAGTCATTCAATGACTCGTCGTGAAGCAAGGGCGAGAGAGTTGCAAGAAACTTGGGGAGGATTGAGCTTAGGAAACGCCCATTTAGAAACAAATGAAGGTGGTCTGGACCAAGTGTCGGTAAAAATTAAATCCAGGCTTGAGCGAGAAAAGATGGTTGCTGCTCAGCAGCCAGAGAACTCGGTTAGTCTCTCAGTGACTCGTCGTGAAGCAAGGGAGAGAGAGTTGCAAGAAGCTTGGGGAGGAGTGAGCCTAGGAAACTCCATTAAACCTCGCGTCTCTAGGCTTGAACGAGAAAAGGTTAGCCTTATCTAGCATGTCTGATTTAGCTATCAGAACTTCAAAAGTTTTTCCAAAACCAACCTGCTATTATATTGTGTGGTGTTTGACACTCTAAATTCCTTGCATGATTTTTTCTTTTACATTGACAGTTGCAAAATGTTATTGACTCTGCCTAACCTGCTTTGCTTGGTATTTTGTAGGCTGCCTGGATTAAAGCCGAAGAGGAGGAGAGGAAGCAAGCAATGAAAACACTTTGATTGCAATATTTTGTACTATTCATTCATTCATTCATCCTTGTTCATAAAAATGTGCTAATACTTCATGTATTTGGCTTCTTAATTGTACTTCAGCTTCTGACAAATTGTTTGATCCTTTCAAAAAGGGACTTTATTAATGGGTCCATCTCATAGTCGTCTGTTTGTTTGCCCTTTGTTTTGATTTTATCCTCTACACTGACAGAGAATCAACAAAGTTATAAGAAATGTGAGCAACTTAGTCAATATGTTGTCCTGGGATAGAAGTTGAAATAACTGATTTCAGCCAGCATATGAAATAGACTGTCAGCACGTTAATAAAATCTGTATCAAATGGGAGCCATTGATGTAAACAAACAATGATAAATTCAGAATCTTTACACTTCAAAAATTATTTCACGTTTTAAAATATTCATCAGATTTTGTAAGCCTGTCCTGTATTTAATAATGGCAATGCAGAAATATTGTTTTCATGGTTAGTTAGTGTATGTTTAAGATAATAGCAACACAAGTATTTTTTATAAGTTCTGTATTTAAAAATGAGCCAAAAAAAGTATGTTTTTAATTTTTAAGACTCTGATTATTTGATTAGTGGAAAGCAGAAAACGGAAAGATAAAGGAGTAAAAAATTCTTTTGTCTATCTATTTTTCTCCTGCGAAACCACCCCACTACCACCCACATTTATTTATTATAATATTAGTATTATTTCATTGATTGATAAAAAATATTAATTATATGGAGGATAGTTCTAGAACGGTGGGTGAGGTGGCATGGGAGATGATTTAAGTTCCAGGTCACAGCCTTGACAGTGACGAAAAGCTGCATTATTAAGCTACCTTTACTCTTCCTTTCTTCTCACTTTCATCAATCCATTGTTTTGTGTTTTTCCGATCATAACAGAACAGCCATGGGAGGAGGCAATGGCCAGAAATCCAGGATGGCGCGTGAGAGAAACATGGAGAAAAATAAATCTTCCAAGGGTATCTATTTTTTATTTTGTTTCAAATTCTCGTCGTTTCCTTCTCTCATGTCTTTTTATTTTCTAATTCTGTCTGTAGGAAGCCAGTTAGAGGCCAACAAGAAGGCCATGAACATCCAGGTACCTACCCTCTTCACCCCCTCCCAATCTCATTCATTATTTATTTTTTTCTATTTACGATTTACTTTTCTAGATACAGCTATAATTATAATAAGCCGAAGGACTTTGGTTCTGCAAATTGCCTACCTAATCATATCTGCTTATACTACTCTACTTTATTTGTCCTCACTCTTTGAAATTGCTGTTGCCTGTGAGGAGTGCCAAGACTCCCACGCACTCCTTTACATATTCTTTTATCAAGTAATAAAATTTATTAAAAAAATGTGTAAACTTAGGAGAAAGGTTTATTAAATAAGAAACACGACTCATAACATGTTTGGATTAGTCTCTGGAAGACATGACTTGAGTTTAGGGATGGTCAAAATGGTTTTTGCATTGACCATGATGCTTGGACGTGTGTTGGAAACACATGGTTCTAAACTGTGGACTCAGTCGGACTCAGTCTTATTGAAGCATTTGGAAGTAGCTTTGCTTAACACTGAAATAAAGTCTTATATTTATTCCAAATCCACCCCTGATAATGTTTATGTTTGTCCTGATGAATAGCAAGACAAAACACGTTTTGCTAATTACATAACCAAAACAATTTTGATTGCAAATTTCTGAACAAAACTGAAAAATCAATTTTTTGTTATCTGCTGTTCCAGCAAAAATAATATTCACCTTTGCTTAAAATCAACTATACAAAATCAATTCCACATGTGTATATTCAAACATGTACTTAAATAGTATGTTCTTTTATAGACAAATTATTGAATCCGTTTACCTATGTGATGACTTCTGCTCCTGTCTCTGTGGCCGGTGTTGTTGCTGGCTGTTGAAATTGATGAATCTCGGGGACAATGGATAACGAGTGCAGTGCAAGGTGTGCATGCAGACATTCATTTGTACCACATCCGAGGTGAAGTGTCGGGAACATGCTGAAGCCAAGCATCCCAAGGTTGATCTCAATGCTTGTTTTCCGCATCTTAAAAAGTGACCATCACGGTTTGTACAATATGCTTATGTAATACTGATAAACATTACCGCGTTCACCAACCAACTATACTTGGTTAACCAAACTATCTAGAACAAATCTCTCAATGCCAATTTCAAGTGTTAACTGATTCCAAGTTAATTTGAGATTAAGATTATGAATAAGTTATGATTTCCTCACCATTCAAGCTCCCGTTACATTAGTCACTTCTGTTTTTTTCCTTGTCTTATTACATCTCATTGTCAAAGATGTCAATCAGTTATTTTTTATTTCTCATCTTTGTGGATCTTTACTTTCTTGGGATGCTCATCAATTTTATTAATGTTGGTTTGATGTCGGATAAAGTTGAAGTATGAACATGTGATCCACATCCAAATCAAACACTTATTTCCACTATGAATTTGTGTACTAGCTGGTGGGTGGGAGACTAGCAGGGATGGGTAAGAAGGCTGAAAATTAAGACCCTTTCTCTTGCTGTGTGTGCCTGCATGCGTTAGAGATTGTTCGGGGTTAATTTGGTAAAAAAAAAAGGGAAATGAAATGGATAAAAATAGGAATTATGAAAAAGGTAAAATATAAAATAAAAATATTAGAGAATTAAAATAAATAAAAAAATATGAAATAAATTTCACTCCATTTTTACTTTATTTTCATGTTTATAAAAATTCCTCGCATCTCATTTGATTTCTTTCTCCGTGGCACTCTGCTTGCATCTTCAATATGTTTGACTCTTTAGGTTCCTTCTCTATAAGTGACCTATTCACAGCAATCACATTATTAGGAACAAAAAGTGGTATGACAATATAGTCGAAGGATTCTTACACTCAGTAAAACTAGGCAGTGACACAAGTTTAGCAGTATGTGGCAAGGGAGATATTAAACTGGGGGTACAAGGAAGAACATAACTAATAAGTGATGTGTTCTATATTCTGAGTTATGTATTAATTTACTGTGTTGGTCACATAAGAGAAACATGTGGCTATTTTAATTCAGAATGGAAAATGTTGAATTTATCATCAACAGAAGGGTATTATCATATGATCCATTCTATGTTGGCAAGTAGGATGTTCCATGTAGTAGCCTCTACTGTGTTGTCAAATTGCTTGCAAACAAACATAAAGGAATTTGCTTGTTTGTGGCATGAAGATATGGACATTTGAGTTACTAAGGCTGAGAACACTCTACAATACACAAGGATGGTAAAAGGGTTGCCTCAATTCTAACCTTCTACTATTGTTGTTAAAAGAGTCATACCAGAGGACAAGTGAAGTAGAATTAAACCAACAGTTAATCACTTCAAAATTTTGGTTGTCTTGGACATGTTCATTTTCCAGATGCTAAAAAGAATCAAACTTGATCCTAAGAGTCAGAAGTCTGTATCTTTTGGCGTCAATGAAGAATAAAAGGCTTATTGGCATTTACAATTGTTACCCAGAAGATTGTAATCAATAGGAATGTAATTTTTGAAGAAGAAAAAGGTTGGGATTGGGAGAATTGAAATACTTCCTAGGAATAGAAATATTTTGTTGTAATTTTGTGTGGAATGGTTTAATACCCAACAATTTTTTTCATTAATTACTTTGAAGAGTTAATAAAAAGTCAAATTTAACAGAGGAACAATAAAAAAAAAACTACTATTCAAAGTAAATAATTTTAATATCAAGTTTTTTTATTATTATTGCATTGTACTTTTTATTTGACAAATTAAATAGTAGTTTTTGTCGTTTTCTCTTGTTCTTTTTAGAAAAAAAATCAGAATAATTCAACATGTGAGGTCTTTTCTTCTCCTGATAAATTTGAGTTTCAACCGACTTGATTTTTTTTTTGGTGTGAAGTGGTTGGTATAAATTATTTATTTTACCACGACAATTGAAAATCGTGTTCGTGAAAATTGAAGATTCAATATCATTTCCTTGTTTGTGAGATTTTACATCTGAATTCTTATTTTATTCAATTTTAAGTCTCCACTTCGAAATCAAAAGATTTCTTTTTTAATTTATAATAACATCATTTCTTCTTTTTACTGTAAAAAACAGAATATTTTCTCTTTTACTAACATTAGAAAAGAATCAAAATTTCGGATTCAATGTGGAAATATTTAGTATTAATAAAACCTTTCTTGAATGAGAATAAATTAGCAAACTTACTCATCTATGAAAATTGATATACAAAATCAGAATCCACTACTACTAAACTAAACGACAAACTAACTATTGAAATTATGATTAGATGAATCTACATGCAATAACATAAATTTAAACACTGTTTTTAAATCAACAACTATAATTTCTCATTTTATTTTCTAAAACGAATCTATGGTATAATCACAAGTGTTGTGATTTTCCATTTTTCAACCTCTTTCGTTATCCACTATGTTGCACATTTATGGTTATTCACTGACCTACAAAGTTTGTCTGTCAAACACTTCTTCGGAAATCAATCTGTGTCATGCTTAGAACATTCATATTTAAAATGCAGGATTGAATAAAGTGTAGCTGGAGATGTTAAAAGTAAGATTAACATTATAGTCTGAATCATTGAATTGTAACTGTTCACAGTGCTTTTTGTTCTTGAACTGTTGAAGTCTTGCAAGTTGAAGCAACCAAAGATTTGAATCATAAAATGGCAGGTGCGTATTCTGAAAGAAAGAAAGTTGATTAAAAATAGTACCAAAAGAGGAATAGTCCAATCTAACCAATGCAGACTGCCATTGATACACAGCATCCTATGCTGACCCTTCTTCATTATCAACAGTAGAAGACACAAAGTCCACAACTTTCGTTCCAGTTTAGTGGAGATGTTAGGTGGGAAGAAGACACTAATCAGTAATCACGTTTATGGCCATGTCCACAATTTCAGACAGGTAAGTACTTAGTGCTCCATTCTGTCCTGCAGTCAACACTGTTTCCTTCTGAAGCAACCAAAAACCATGTAACAAGTAACAACAACAAAACAATAAATAATAATAACAATAAGTGCTTCTAACTCATAAGTCACCAAGTTCCAATAGAAGGGGTGGGGTACCCCACAGAACGCGCTTAGAAGACTCTATCTCACAACTGAAATCTCACACAACCAATACGTGACTTTTCCACTCATCCCCAATTTGAACCATAATATAATAATTTGACCATGACTCACTTTTCTTTTTCCAACCACTGCCAACTTGGTCCACTTTTTTCTTCTCTTCTCTCTTCTTTAGTCCTTACACTTCACCTTTTCTTTTCCTTCCTCTTTCTAAAGTCTGCCTCTTTCTTTCTTACTTTCTCTCACTCAACAAAAAAATTGCTCACAAAGGAGGAATAATGGCACCTTTCATTTCCCTCTCTTTGTTGTTTCTCTTTCTCCATTACCCCCTGCTATCCCTCTCAACCAACCCTGAAGGTATGCCCTACTGCTTCCTTTTTCTCAGTTGTGGATGCTCAATTTGGTTTCTCAAGAGTTAATGGCAGCTGGGGAACTTAATGTTCAAAGCTTTTCTTATGGCTGGATCATTTGCTGTTTTGTTTCAATTGTTTGGTTTTCCTTCTTTTTTTTTTAATTTTTGCTTTGGGAATTGAAATACTTAAATGCATATTGTGTTTCCAAAACTACCAATTTTCTTTGGCTTCTTCTGAGCTAGAAAACAGACTTGGTTTGGTCTTAATAGCTTGATTTGATCCAAATTATTGCGTAGGGAATGCTCTGCATGCTTTGAGAAGCAGGCTTTCTGATCCCAACAATGTGTTGCAGAGTTGGGACCCAACACTGGTTAATCCCTGTACTTGGTTCCATGTTACCTGTGATTCCAACAATCATGTGATTCGCTTGTAAGAATGCCTTTGTCCTTTTCTTTTCTTTCTGTTAGTTTATTCCAGAGATGTAGCTTCTTTTTTCTTTTACCTGTGACTCCAACCATCATGTTTTTTTCTTTTTTCTTTTTGAGTCTCTTGGTTGCAGTAACTGGGTTGGGGCTTTCTAATAAGTTGTATTATCTTTGGATTTCAGAGACTTGGGCAACTCTAACGTTTCTGGGATTCTGGGCCCAGAACTTGGCCAGCTACAGCATCTTCAGTACTTGTATGGTCTTCTTCCCTTGCCCGTTACAGCTCAGGAGTTCAGAAGCTAGCTCCTATTTGATCTGTTGTTTGATTTAAAAACATGTGCCATCTGACATTTTTCAAACAGTGCAATTGAACAAGTTAATTTTTGGATTTTATTTTGTGCCAGTTTAGATTATTTTTGTCCAAGGCTAGAGAGTTAGGATAGTAACAAATTGTGGACTATTCTTGAAGTTTAATCACGTCCTGCACATGTTTGCAGAATATTTGTAGAAAATAACCACTTTGATGCCTAATTTCTCTCTAGAAACTGATAAAATCAAACCATTTTTTCTTTAAACTAAACTATGCCAAACGCAAGCAGTGGCACATATTTTTGCCTAACCCAATATGCATTTAAAGTGTTGTTTTTTTCTTGTGGGGTGGAGATTAGTTTTGCAAAAAACTGATGAGAGATTTTGAAATTCTTGATTACAGGGAGCTCTACAGAAATGACTTAACAGGAAAGATTCCTGAGGAACTTGGTAACTTGAAGTCACTAATTAGCATGGATTTGTATGATAACAAGTTGGAGGGGAAGATTCCAAAGTCCTTCGGAAAGTTGAAATCACTTAAGTTCCTGTAAGTGTTGCTAAAAACTTGTTGACCTTTTGTTCTTGATTCGTGTTTTTTCACTGATGTATAAATTGCTGGCTGTTATACTCACTCATTTTTGCTTTGATGAATTAGGCGGCTAAACAGCAACAAGTTGACAGGATCCATCCCAAGAGAACTCACTCATCTCACTGATCTCAAAATCCTGTGAGTTTTCTTTTCATCTTGTTTTCTATTCTTGTTCTTTTACTTACTTCTGTGATTAGTTTATCAGCTAATTTTGAACCCCAATTTTTACAGTGATGTTTCTGATAACGACCTCTGTGGAACAATACCAGTAGACGGCAACTTCGAATCTTTCCCAATGGAAAGGTATACCAACTCTATTTCATTGTCATCCCACATTCTTAACAACTAGAAATGGCTTACCAACTCAAACATGTTTTGATAGATAGACAAGGTTTAGTCATTTAGAACTCACAACATATTTTCTTGCACCAAGCATGTATAAACGCCAATGCCAAGACTCCTAATCATGGTCATTCTTCTGTTAGATACTTAGATTCAAACATGAAAAACCAGAAAACATCAAGAGCTAGCTTTCTTGCACTTCATTTGTATAATTTTAATGAAGCTGTATACCTAATTATACTTCCTGAGAAGTGAGTTAAAACCTAACACATCTTTATAAAACTAGTTAGTATGGTGAAGTTTGCACTCTAATTATGTATTACAATTATGATCTCACTAGTATCATAGTATCATTAGGCACATTCCCTAGGTTATTCCTCTGGAGATTAGATGATCATATTTCAATATTTGACATGCATGCATGAGATCTAATTGATTTGAATGAGATATCCAAAAGATAAAATACATTTTGCAAATGTGAAGGCACAAAATCTTCACTTTTAAATGTGAAGCAGGAATAGTTTTGATTTCAACAGCAATCTAGTTGATGTAGTATTTACCAAATATTTCTCCTACTATTGTTTCAGTTTTGAAAACAACAGTTTTAGTGGTCCTGAACTGAAAGGACTTGTTCCATATGATTTTGGATGCTGAAGAAAGATAAAGTCGCAATGAAGAGGCTTAGTTTATGTAGGGAGGGAGTATCAGAAAGGGAAAGGGTGGTGTTATTTGCCCATCAAAATTTCCTCACCATTTTTACACTTTTTAGTTGGGAAAAAGTTGAAATCTATGCTTTTCTTATTTTATTATAAAAAGAAGTGATGTAAGAACATTTGTGTGTAAATAACATACATTATTAATGTTGTATGCTTGACCCGAATATCAATCTAAAAATGTCAGATTTCTTATGACATATTTGCATGGCGTTTTGTAGTAAGATGTGTGTAATAAGTGAAACTAAAATACCTCTCACAGCTACACTGATAAAGATTATTATTTTTTTAATGGAAGAAACTCATGAAGATTCTAAACCATAAAAAAACATTCTAAAATTAAATAATTTTTTTGGATAAAATATTTTAAATCTACTAAAATTTCCATAAGGACATTCCAAAATGGTTAAGGTTTCTGATCAAATCTATTAATATTTTCTCAACATTCAGGACACATAATACATTGCAAATAAAGACTCAATTGTAATAAATCAAAAGTAAAGTAATTTACACAAATAAGTAACAATCTTTCAGAGCTTTTAAAATAAATTACTTGTTAATCATTGAAAATTTTAAGACTTTAATCCTAGAAGGAATAACCGAAAAATTACTTTAAATAAAAATAAAATGATTCTTGTAAAATTGTGAGTTCAAGGTGAAATTGTGGGGTGCATAAAGAAGAAGCCCTGATCCATAGGCTACATAACAACATTAGTCACTCCACTTGTATGAGTTAACATGCCAAAGGATAAATTTAATCATGTTAGGAAATATGTTATTTGATTCATAATTATCACATAACTAAATTATATTTAACACATCAATATCAAAATTATATTTTACAATGACCAAAAATTTATAGTGATACAGAATGACCAAAATCAAACTTAAAATGAACAACTATTTTTAAATTAATGGCACTCTTCTCATTAATACACTATTATTAATGTAAAACAGTTTTAATGTAGTACAGTATTATTTTTAAATTGAAAAACTCAGTTACTGTAATAATGTGTGGTGTATTTGTTATTGTCTGAACTTTCTTCAAAGAGAGAAAGAGCATAGCCACAAATTATAGTTAATCATCTTAATTAATTTAGGGATTATGGAAAAATAATTTGAAATTAAGCTAAAAATAATTATGATATTATCATATTTAAAAATTGTATAAGAAGATTGTTTCCTACACGTCATACTAGTTTTAGTAAAAAATCCAATATTTCAACTTTTCAACCCTATTATTCAAAATCAATTTTTCAGAAATATTAAACAACGTGTTAGGTTAGACATATACGTGTCACTCAAAGAAATGACATGTTACATAGATGGCACGAAACTAACACGGCAACCTGAGCCGACATGCTTAAATAATTTTTCTGTTGTTTTTTAATAGTAATATTTTTTAATTAAACAAATTCAAATTCAAATTCAGAACTTCATTCAAATCATTCAAAAGTTAAACACCAGTTAACATAATAAAATTAATACTTTGGAGTCAAATTTCCAAAATCATTTCATAAGAAACATTATTTGTCAAAACATGCTTATATCACTTTGATTACTAATTTTCAGAATTTGTTATTTTAAATTTGATAAAATTTTGATTACAGAATTTTCCAATTTTTTATTTTTTAATTTACTGTTAATATAATATTTAATTATTAATGTAAATAAGTAATTGAAAAATTGAAAGACCAAATTTATAATTATAATTTTATAGAATATAAAATTATGCTTTTACAAAAATATAAGGACTAAAAAGTGGATTTAGTTCTTTTTAATGTTAGTAAATGAATTATAATTTTCCAATTAAATAGTTAGATTTTTTTCTTAAAATGAAAATCTTATTTTAAAATAGTTATATCAAATGCATGAATTCATGAACGAAAATTATGTCAATTTCATCATTAATTCATAAGTTTTTAAATACTTTCATAGAAATTTTCGTAGTCTGTGCGATGAATAACAATTGTCATAGAAAACTAATTAAATTGAACAAATTGGTTGAAAAAAAAAATACAAATTTTTGACAAAAAAAAAAAACAAAAACTGTGTTAGGCACGGATTCTGGAGGTTGATGAAGAAGAGAGTTGGCTGGCTTTTGCATTTACATTGAACTGAACAAGTTGGGGGTTTAAAGAGCCAAACCCCTTTTCCTTTTTCCTTTTCTGACTTATGGAACATAACCATACACCACAAAATTCCCATGAACTGGGAAGTTTGACAACTGAAACCAAATTTTCATCAGATAAAGATTCAATCTTTCTTTGTTGAAGGCTACCAAAACCCCAAACACAAAAACCCATAGATAAAAAATGAGCAGTGCTTTACAAATGAACTCTGCCAAGATTTTTCATGTAATGGGGATGCAGAGGCACTTCATGCTGGTGAACCGTGTCATACATCCCTTCAAAAGCACCCCTTCTTCTCTTTACACCACAGTGCACTCTAAACCTTTTGTTGGATTGCCACATTTCCTCAGAAAATCCAGAAAATATGACAACTCTTTGTCTTTCTTCTCTTCATCTTTCTGCTCTTCTTCCTCTTCTTCTTCTTCATCTGCTGCTGCAACTTCCTTTTCCAAGGTTGGCTTTGTGAGTTGGTATTTGGGGATGATCAAGTCCTGGCCAATTTTGACAAAAAGTGTTACTTCTTCACTCATTTACATCGGTGCTGATTTATCTGCCCAGGTTCAATGCTCCCCTTTTAAGCCAATCTCTTTTGTTATGTTAAGATTGGTAACTAAGAAAAGAAAGAGGAAATGCATTTGTTTGGGTTGAAAATTAAGAGTTTTCTGTTAAGGCTATAGTTGATTTGTTGCCTTACATTTCTTACAAAAATTTAGGGTTTATAATGCAATTTCTGGTATTGCCTTGCCTAATGTTGTTGTCAATTCAAATAACTGAAGTTGTCTTATATTATTTTAATAATACGGGAAAGCTTTGGAACTAATTATGATTCAGAGATCCTGGTTCTTCTTGTTCTTTCTTCCCCTGCTTGTTCCTGTGAATATTTCATTATTTGGGCATGCTGTATGCAATTAAAGATGAGGGAACTGTAACGGTATAAAAATGTAATAATCTTGGGTAAAGTAGTAGCATGATCACAGTGTATTGTTCTGTTTCTCCATGATTTTCATTGTTGCTCTAGTACACACTTTGGTTTATCACTCTGCCATGAGATGCTTTGGATGTTTGTTAATTTTTTAGCAATATATTTTTTTCAATAAAATCAGTTTTAGGTGTTTCTACAGTCTTGAATATCCTGGAATTAGTTGTCTCTTTTACAATTCAACATTCAATTTGTAGTTTTTAATACCCATGGGATCATGGTATAGCGGGTGAGGTTGGTTTTTTGTGGCGAGCTGTGGTTGAAATCCCTACTGAAATTGATACCTTCATTTTGAACATGCTTGATTAAGACTCCTTAATGGTGACACTTTACTTGTGGAAAGCTTGAAAAGAAAAATTGTATTATCTAATTTTGTTATTGATATTTCTCTGGTGACACTTTACTTGTAGATAGTTAATTGTTTTCCCACAGAGATGCCAGTGTGCACCTATTTAACATTTGGACAATACATGAAGTGAATAAGTGCCTTTTGTTTTCTTATTCACCTAGCAGTGCACTGGATGCAGAGAACTTGGCTTTTGTTTTCTCTTGGTAGATGGCTCTTTGCCTGTTGACTTTTTGCCACTTACTTAGTATCAATATTACACCATTCACTTTCATGTAAAGTTCGATGATTTTCCACATTATAGCTTGGGCCATCTTTCAGTACATTGCACAATCACTAAAGATCTTTTGGCCATACTTTGCTTCTGACCATTTTTCTCTAAATAGAATTTATAACTTGGAACATGGAGTATGTTTTGAAATTGTTATTAGTTTGTACTTTTAATTGGTAAAAAAGTTAATGATAAGAAGGAAGCAAAAAATATACTCAAATCAATAAAAGATTCATTTTTTAACCTCAAATTTTATCCTGTAGTATTGTTACATGTTTTGAATGTGTTGATGATATGTAATCTTGAAAATACATACATTTCAATTTTCCTACACAATATGGTAAAAGTTTTTGCTGCTCACTTAATATTCTGAAAGTTATATGGTTAACAATGCTTGGAAGCCTCAAGGCTGACTCTATTAAATTCTTGCACTACTTACATTGGTTCACATTCTTGTGCAGACTTGAGACCTTTTTTATTCTATTGAATAGATATTTTCAACTCATTAAGTGACTTCACTTGGTTTAACTTGCATACTTCATTGAGTTGTCTGATCTGACGTACTAATGTTATTTATTTTGTTATTCGTTTAGACTATTGTGCAGGAATCTTCAGAAGATTTTGACTTTATGAGAACTTCACGCATGGCAGGATATGGGATGATCGTTTTAGGACCATCCCTGCATTTCTGGTACAATTTTATGTCAAAGCTTTACCCAAGGAGGGATCTTTTCTCTACATTGAAGAAAATAGTCATTGGTCAGACAATTTATGGACCTGCCATGACTGTTATTTTCTTCTCCTTGAATGCACATATGCAGGGTATGTTCAATTCTGTTACCATACTATTTATCACGTAGTTTCCTTTTTTGTACATGTTCTTAGGGGTAATGTTCTGGAACTGAATGAAGCTATTTTAAAACCAAAAAGATTAGAGCAGACAACTAGAGCTGTCATCTGGCTATATTATTGTGTTTGCTTTTTTTGAATCCTCAAGTTCATACTGTCATTTCTAAAACACTATAAAATACTCATAAACTTGCAATTTTACAATGTGGCAGTGCATTGTTGGGGTCCAGTGGCTTATTTCTTTTCAAAATATTCAATGTTATGCAATTTTGGTCTTCCTTCAACAATATAAGCTGGCTTTCAAGATGCAGGGGATATGCTTTGTACATGCATCTTGATTAATGCTGTGTTGCAAAGTGTCAATGTGCTGCTATTGAATTGCATTTTACCTTGCATATGTTTTTTCTATCATGTATTCTGTGTTTACCAATATGTCCAATCTCATGCATAGGTTGGCTGTCCGTGTTTGTGCATCAAACATCTAATATGAAGTCCAAAATTTATGAACAAAATGAAGTGTGTTGAAACTCAAAACCGTTTCATATTTGATTTTCTGCCAAATTCGTTATGAAGTGCTAAACATTTTCTCTTGGGTTGCCAGGTGAAACGGGCTCAGAGATAGTTGCTCGCTTAAAACGTGATTTGCTTCCAACGATGCTAAGTGCAATTATGTATTGGCCTATATGTGACTTTATTACCTTTAAGTTCATTCCTGTCAATTTACAGGTACCTGTTTAATATTTTAGCTTCTAGCCTCTTTTGTCTTACAGCATTCATGCCAGTAAAATAAGTTTTGCAGCCAAAAGATTTCCTTTCTACTTTTTGTTATTGACTCTGCATTGTTTCATATTGGCAGCCATTGATCACCAATTCATTTTCCTACTTGTGGACTGTTTATATGACTTATATGGCAAGCCTGGAGAAAGCAGCCTGATCACTATCTTTGTTTCACGATTCAGACTGGAAGCTGCAGGATACAGACAAATCTTTTGGATGTCTGCACTAATTCTGATCTCACTTTGTCCATCACTATGCTACTCACCAAGATACTCGGTTGTGTAATTGCTGACCTTTTTTTCTCGAAATGCATTTTTGAATCATTAGCATTTCCTTCTTGAGTAACTCTATTCTTTCAAATAACATACTCGTGGTGGTGAAAAATTAAGAAGTGGTTGATACTTTGCAAAACTTTAAGCATAATGAGCAGCATGATCGTAAAAAAATCGTCAGAATAGTGAATTATAACTGTTGAAAAGGTAATATCAGAAACATTGACCATACCCACAATGTTTCTTTGATATAAACACATTTATAAGTTGATTCGAGCCATGATTTTAAAAGCGAAATGTCTCTGACATTATGAAAATGAACTTTTTTCAAGTCTTGTAAAGGAAACAAGTGAAAGAAGATATTAAGTTCAAATTCTAAGTATTATTAGAGCTTGTTTTATGTAGAACGGGATCATAGGGTGGTATTGAGTAAAATGGGCGTATAACAAATGGCATTTTATGTTTTGCAATTGGAACATGAGACCATAAATATTGATAGCATAACACACTTCTTCATCACGTCATATGCTATCATGTGTATTGTTCCGCTTTGCAAACACCCTAAACATGTAACACGCAGTGAATTAGCAGTGTTCAAAATCCAAATTAAGCTTTTACAAACCGTTAAGTCGACTCAAAAACTGATAAAAGAAAATAACATATTTCTTGCAATTTGGTTATGTTTCCAGTTATTGTTGTGAATACAAATTTATATTTTTTGATGTGTTAAATATATTTTTTATCCATATATTTTATGTAAAATTGTTTTTTTTTTCATAATCCAAATTTTACTCATTGTAAAATTGTTTTTTTTTCATAATCCAAATTTTACACATCGTTGTATATTTGTAATAAGGAACTTTTTGGAATATATACATGAAAAATATATTTAACCCATTAAAAATTATAACTTTTTTAGTACTAGATCAATAAAACTTAATATAAATTAAATTAAAAATACCAAATTTATCACAACTTGAAACTTAATTACTATATATTCTTGAAACTGAATTAAACTATATTTTTAAGAGGTTTGTAATATGTGATTTTTGTTTTTCAATTGGGAATATGTATTAAACTAATTTGTATCATTCACTTTGTAATTGAAGTGCACAATTTACTTCCATGTTGTAAAAAGGGTGTTAAATATTGTAAAAGAATAATGACAAGAAAGGGTGGTGCACAAAATACTTTTATGTTGCAAACGGTTGCGCCAATAAGATTAACGCGAATATATCAGTAAAAAAATGTTGCTTTTTAGCTAAAATAATTTAAATAAATAAATGAAAAAACTACTTTTTTTTCTAAAAAATGTCTGTGTACAATATAGAAGTAAAAGGGTATTGTCTTTTATCTAGAATATTTTAAATAAAAAGGAAAAAATATTTATCTTTTCTAAACCAATATGCCATAGTAATCGTGTAATTTAATAATTAGATTTTATGTTCTGGTGGCTTTTCATTTCAGCTCATTCACACTATTATCGGTCCAGCACTGATGCATGGTGAAACAGTAGACAATGTCTTTGCTACACGAAAATCTTTGCAGGGCTCCTTCTACACAGGGAATCAAATTCCTTACATTCAAAATAGGATGGGTTCTTGACTCAGTTCTTGTATCTATTTAAGAAGCCTATTGTCATTCATTCGAAATTGTAGAGTATAGCAAGGTTATAGGAGTGATCCAAAATCAATTCCAAAACCTGTTGGCAAATACAGTGGACCAGCCATTGGTGAGATTTAGAACTCAGAATGCAACATTGTTATATTTCAATGAAAAATTGTTGAACTAAAACAAGTACAATAGAGAAGAAGTGAAGATAGAAACAAGAATAAGAACGGGATACCATGAAAAATGGTGACCCTCTTGAAAGTATGAAACAATGAACTTCTTAAACCCCTATCTAGAAGTTCACATATTTTTTGTATTAACAAACATGACTCACTTCCTAGCAATCATCAATCTTTAAATCTAAAATCCTGTTGTTTATTGTTTTGGTAAATTGTGGAGCTTCAGGAAAAGACAAAATTCCAAATGTAAGTCAGCTGTAGTAAACGCTTCCACATTCCAAGCTTTCAGCAATTGCAGATTACTAACTCTGCCTTAGATTTCCTCTAGCAGTAAATATCTGATCTACAGTAACATAAGCGGATTCACTCTTCTGAGGCACGTATGCAAATCTTCTCAAGTTGTATAGGCCAATCTGGTCCAAGAACTTGAGGATTTAATTCCATTGCAAGACGGAAATCTGAAAGAGATGCACAGGCAGATCCAGTTGCTTTTTGCATGCATCTTCTAGATAGCAAAACATTTGAACTGGTGGCTAACTGCCTGTTCCGTTGTGCATGCTGCTCATTTCCACATCTTGACCCAGCTAAATCCATAAAGGATTCAATCAACCTCTTCAGGTATGAATCCAGTGCATTATTCAATAGATTTACACAATCCACTGTCACAGACAAACCTTCCTTCTCCAACTTTTGCTCCAAACGACTCCTCAAAGATCTGGTGTCAGGGAGATCTCCATTGCTGAGACAGGTCTCTGGAAAACCTTTGCTACATAATGAAACATTAGAATGACGCCTTCCACCACGAACAAAATTCATCGATATACCAAGAGGAGCTGTAACAGGGCTCCTACTTTGAACGCTGGGGCTTCCAGCCATCTGTTCAACCTCCTCTCCTTCTTCAACGGAAATTGGAGGTCTACTGCCAAGGGAATTCAATTCTGTCGCACTCTGCTGCTCCAGTGTCTTAGATATCAATTCTTCAGACGCAAGACCAAATTGGGGTTTTCCCAGGGGGCCCAAAGCATTTTGGCGGCCCTTAGACCTTCGGTCTCGAGCAGCTGAAGGGCCAATCCTCCGCAAGGAAGGAGGAAACGCGTCCCCAAACGTTTGCATAGAGCCTCTCTGCAACCCATTTGAATCTTTTACACTCAAGGCAATCCCTGCTCTTGCAGAGCCACTCACAGGTGGGACTTTAGCCAGACAAGCATTCTTCAAAATCGCTCTAATTAGTCGATTGTGAAGAGGGATATTTTCCCTCCCAATTATCACGATGCAAATTCTGTCAAACTCTGACTTGCTTATCTTTGAACTCAATAATCTTCGAAGCTGATCAAAGTACTTGTCAGCTCTCTGATGACCAACCTTCCTAACGATCAGAGCTTTCAGCTCCAATGTGTCAATTCGAGAATAGCTTCGTTTCGGTATCGTCATTTTGCCCAATAATCTTCTTCTCACAATCACTGAGCCAAACTATACAATCGTAATCTCATAAGCTCCCGCAAATCCAAAACAAACGCTTCCTTAAACCCTAGTTCCCTAACAATATGCGTATCTGCAATTAATCAAGTTTTCAATCAGAAACCATAATCGAATTCAACTATTCACTGATTACAATAGCAAATCAGATGACAATTGCTGGGAAAGACAGCATGCTTTGGGAGGAAATTGAAAAACGACTGAATTCGATAAATACAAGCATAATTATCAAAGAAGAAAGAAAACCCTAGCACGATTTTGAAGAAAGTTGGGAAAATCAATGAAGTTAGGGGAAAGAGAGATTCGTACCGTAACGGGTCGCCGGCGGTGGGAATTGACTACGAATAAAGCTTCTGCGCGGCACAATTGATATGTCAGTGGCGTGTGTTTCTTCCGATCGCGGTGGTTCGGATGAGATGAGAGAGACCAAACCCTAACGGAAATTGACAATTGAAGAGATGTGTGTTTCTTTCAGCACCCCGTTCTCAACCCAACCCTGCGCTCTTTGTTGTTGAGTTTCTCTTCCTTCCCATTCCAATTTGCAAAATTGAGAAAAAATAAAATAAAATTAAAAAATAAAATTAAAACTAAAAAATAAAATTAAAACTAAAAAATAAAATTAAAACTAAAAAATAAAATTAAAACTAAAAAATAAAATTAAAAATTAAAATAAAAATAAAAGGATCATAAAGAATATAGATACATAATATTAGTTATTATCATTTTCACTTAGAGTATTATTAGTTATTATCATTCCTTTCTCGGATCTGCAACACTCTTTATTACCCTAGGCTCGTTAATTTTTGGCTCAGTAAACTATAAAATACATAATATAGACTCATTATGAGAGATTGATTTTTTATGATTATATGTTGAATATAAACATGTTATATAAATAACATCTTTAGATAAACATTCATTATTAAAATCAATTTTAATATATTGAGAAATTAATTTTTAATTCAAAATATTGTATTAATTAAAATGTTATCGAAGGTTTATGAATAATATATTATATATATGTTTCGTATTTAACACATATATTACGTATATACTTGTGTTTTTACGCGTATATTTTATCTTCTAGATAAATAATGTAGATTAAAAGATTTTATAGTGTGTAACTAAAGAATATAATACATATCTCAACATATTGGATACTTTAAACTTATCATTATCCATGGAATTAAGTATCTATGATATTTATAATAACTAATTGGTCTCTCTTATTATATAATTAATAAAAGTATTTCCTATAAGATATCAATTATTTGCATAATTCTATATTTATTTAAAAATTATATATATATATATATATATTATTTATAATTCATAGTTTATCTAATCTTAAACTAAAACCTTCAAGTATGTTGAGTGAACTTATTATTTATATAATGGAGGTCTTGGGATGAATAACTAATTACAGGAAAATAATTTTATATATAGTTTTCGCAAACAAAAAGCAAGTCAGAGTCTCATCTATAAGTCTAATTTTGATATGACGTTACACATAAAACTTTAATCGACTTACTTATTCATGAGGGAATATGATTAGAAAGTATTTTGTGTTTTTATTCATAGTTATGTGTTATCTTTGTAGTACTTAATTGTATTTGGTAACTTGTTCTCTCACTATTTTTACAAATTATTGTGATTATAAATAGTATATGAACATATAAGACTACAAGTGATAATGTTATTTTCACTATTATTATTAGTCATTTCACAATAACAAAATCAACTCTTAAATTGCTTTTAACTTAGTTAATCATTCTTTTGATACTTGCTTGTAAGTAATTGAGTATTGATTACCTAATCTAATTATATTAACGATTGAATAAGAAGCATTTTGATTAAGTCAAACAAAAGCATACTCCATGAAAGTGTAAAAGGAAGGTCAAATTAGGATTTATAAAAGATAATTTGTGATGGGTGTCACCTAGCTCATGCCATGAAGTGAAAGAGGATTTTTCATTGCCAAAGCTAAACACCATTTGTCTTGCATTGGGCACCATTTCATAGTCATGCTCAATGTTGAGCACCATTTGATCCATGCTGAACATCATTTGGACGAAGAGATACTTTTATTGCTTTTGTATGCATGCACCCAACTTGAAATAAAGTCCTTGTTCCTTATGCTTAATTTATTAAACATAATATTCCCTTATTTCATCTTTTTCAAACACCTTAAGGTGATTTTCATACCTTTCTCTTAATTTTTTATAATTATATAGGAAAATAATTTTAATTATACTTTTTATTGATACATCTGACATTTTAAAATTCTTTTGATAGGATTTAGTAATGAATACAAGTAGAAGAACAAAGCAACATAAAAGCAGAAAATCTATCAAAGACAACACGATCTCTTGCTTAACGAGTATGATTTCACTCTCAATCAATCTTATATTTGATCAATCAAAACATAAACTAGAGAACAACAAATTTTGATAATTAGGTATCATTTAACAAAAATTATGCTTAACCCAACAAATTTTGTTGATAAAGATCATGAAAATATTGCTTACAAACCTCGTCCATCAACCTAAGTCTTGAAATAACGACTCACTTATGAAATGTTCTACCTTTGACTCAAAATCTCATATGTTTCAAAATAATTTTTATTTTTATTAAAGTAATACATTAATTTATTAAAAAAAATATTATTATTTTAAAATTGGTATGTTTTAATTAGTTTTATTAATTTGCGTGAGAAAACCACAAACTAGTATCATTGTGTGATAGTGAATAAATTACAAATTATTGAATATTTGGTAAGAGATAAACTTTTGAGAATAATTTTAATTTATTTGGGTTTTCATGTATACTATTATTGATTTGGAAATATTTATAAAGTTTTAAGAGAATTAAAAAGTGGACATGTTTATCACATCTTTTTAATTATTCGTCGCATTAAATAGTTTAATAAGAATTATATACTCGTAATATTTTATTTTATCTAGAATAAGTTAAATTCTCATCTTTAGTATAAGGGATTTTGTGGAAAATATAATTAATTAAGATATATTTGTTGAAAACATAAATCACCATTCCCAGTTGCAGATATTGTAATATAATAAATCATACGAATATGGTTATAACAGTATTATAGTATAAAAAGCTAAATAACTTAAGTCCAAATTTATAAAATAATTAAAACAATTACACAATAAATACTTAATTTTTTAATTATTTATTGAAATGAAACTATTTTATTTCCTGAATTATTTTAAATAATAAATTAAAATTCCAAATACTTTTGTTTGAATAATATTAAACGTAATATTAATTAAATTAATTTAATATTTTATGAAAACAATTATTTTAAAACCATATATTTTTTAGTTTCAATTAATATTTTATTATCACTAATTCATAGTATCCTTTAAATTTAGGGTTTTTACATTGTATACATATTAATATTTTTGTGAAGCATATAAAATATTTCATCATATATGTTGCTTTAATATATATTCATGAATGATTTGTTATTGATTCTGGTTACCATTAATAATATTTTTAGAAAAGTGGTTAATAGAGTTTAAAGAACTCGAATCCCAAAGAATATCTGTTAATTTTTATAAAGAAAAGATAGTGTGGGACTTCACCATATTTTGAAGTTCTATTTTATAAAATTTGAAATTTTAATTTTCTTAAATTTATATTTTGAATTGTAAAATTAAAAATATAAAATATATTTTAGAATGTATAGTTTATAGCATAATTTTATATTTTAGATTGTATTTTTTAAAACTAAATTTTAACAAATTTATTTTTTAAAACTAAATTTTAACAAATTTATTTTTTAAAACTAAATTTTAACAAATTTATTTTTTAAAACTAAATTTTAACAATTTTTTTTTTAAAAATGAATATATTATGCATTCGAAAACACGTTTGAAATTGTAATCTAATATACATTAACACATTCTAAAATAGGAAATCCAAAATATAATTTTAAATCAAAAATATATTTTTGAAATACATCTTTTGAATACATATTTCAGAATATGTCGATATAATATTTTGAAAATAAAATCTAAAATACATAACATATATTTGATATTTGATATTGTACATTTCAAATATATATTTAATATTTGAAATAATATATTTGAGAATAAATTTAACTTTAATATTCATGAAGTTAATGCAAGGCCCACAAAAATACCACACTAGGAGAGTTGGGCTAAAATTTAGCCCAATTAATATTTGACCCGGACTCCAGAAAAAACCCTAATTTGAGTGTGTCTATAAATTGATATATGCAGAAACCACAAGGAGTTCTCCCGCATATTCTTTAGCGACTGCGTTTTGGATCGAAACCTCTACTGCGGCGCAACAATGGGACACTCCAACGTTTGGAACTCTCACCCCAAAAGCTACGGTCCTGGTTCTCGCACTTGGTATGTCCCTGTTTCACTCCCATTTTAAGGTTTTAGATTTTTAATATCAATGTTTGTTTTTGATCTCAAATATACCCTTTAGTTGTTACTCTTCCTGTTTTTTCATTCCCTCCGTTTTAGATTATATAATCATGCAGGCTAAGTTTGAGCTATGAATGGAAATTGTGATTTTTTTTTTAGTTTTTTTTGTTTCATTTGTTTTAATTAATTTGGTTACGTGTTTGCGACCTTATTTTCATGTCACATCTTTT
Source organism: Phaseolus vulgaris (assembly GCF_051622355.1). Classification (NCBI taxonomy): domain Eukaryota; kingdom Viridiplantae; phylum Streptophyta; class Magnoliopsida; order Fabales; family Fabaceae; genus Phaseolus; species Phaseolus vulgaris. Next base: position 3,911,306 of record NC_143504.1, read on the forward strand.
GTTTCACCATATAACTTCAGTGATGATTTTATAGAATGAGGGTATGTGTGTTCAGCTCATTATATCGAATGTTACCTTTAGCTTTTATTGGTTTTTCATTTTGCTGTGGTTTAAGTTTGTGTTGATACTTTGAGTGCAATCATGTGGTGGTTTGATCCGTGTATTCAACCCACCTAGCTGCATACGGTTTTGGATGTATTTGCTGCTGTATTGCCACTGAGTGAACATTTGAATTTTGTACTATTAGGATGTATTTGCTGTTGTATTGCCACTGAGTGAACATTTGAATTTTATACTATTAGGATTTATGTTGGCTTTTGATGTGTTGGGTTCATTTGATGTTGTTTGTCACATGTACTTTTGTGTAGTTCAATTGTTTCGATGGGCTCTGCTTATTGTTTTTATTGTTGTTTTCTTGCAGCCGTGTGTGTGGAAATCCACATGGATTGATCAGGAAGTACGGACTTATGTGCTGCAGGCAGTGCTTCCGCAGCAATGCCAAGGAGATTGGCTTCATCAAGGTATACACACATGGTTCTGCTATCCCCATTTATAGTGTTCTAACTAATTCAATCTGATATTGTGTCAAACTGTTATATGCTTCTTGATAGGTTGATTTGCTTTGTGTAATTTAACTGTCGTGCCTTTTGTCCTGATTACATTTTTTTTTATCGTTGTTGCAGTATCGCTAAGGAGCTTTTGTTACCTCCCGTCCAAATATCATGTTCTAGCTCTAGATGTTCCGAGGATGTTATGGTTGAAGAAACTTGAGACTTTTATTTTGCATCTAATTGATTATCAGACGTAATTTGTGGATCTAAGAATACTTTTATATATATTGTTTTGAAATATTGACTTTCATATCTGATCCTTAATCATTCTGCATCATATGCATGTGTCATACAGGTCCAAGTAATGTGTCCATTTTTGTTGGCGCTGCTTCATACGATCCTAGTTTGATTTTAGTTTTCAATGGACTTGTAAATGTGGAGTAACTAATCAATTATTTTACACACGGTCTGCAAATGCTGATTGATACTAAGCGCCTAAATGATAGACAGATAAATGTAGTATTTCGCCGAAATTGGCCTTGATGCAGCAATCGATTTAATGTTTGTAGACTCGTAAATTGTCGTTGTATAAGGTTTAGACGTAATATTTCAAAGAAATAAATGGTAAATTTATAGTGATACAGAATGACCAAAATCAAACTTAAAATGAACAACTATTTTTAAATTAATGGCACTCTTCTCATTAATACACTATTATTAATGTAAAACAGTTTTAATGTAGTACAGTATTATTTTTAAATTGAAAAACTCAGTTACTGTAATAATGTGTGGTGTATTTGTTATTGTCTGAACTTTCTTCAAAGAGAGAAAGAGCATAGCCACAAATTATAGTTAATCATCTTAATTAATTTAGGGATTATGGAAAAATAATTTGAAATTAAGCTAAAAATAATTATGATATTATCATATTTAAAAATTGTATAAGAAGATTGTTTCCTACACGTCATACTAGTTTTAGTAAAAAATCCAATATTTCAACTTTTCAACCCTATTATTCAAAATCAATTTTTCAGAAATATTAAACAACGTGTTAGGTTAGACATATACGTGTCACTCAAAGAAATGACATGTTACATAGATGGCACGAAACTAACACGGCAACCTGAGCCGACATGCTTAAATAATTTTTCTGTTGTTTTTTAATAGTAATATTTTTTAATTAAACAAATTCAAATTCAAATTCAGAACTTCATTCAAATCATTCAAAAGTTAAACACCAGTTAACATAATAAAATTAATACTTTGGAGTCAAATTTCCAAAATCATTTCATAAGAAACATTATTTGTCAAAACATGCTTATATCACTTTGATTACTAATTTTCAGAATTTGTTATTTTAAATTTGATAAAATTTTGATTACAGAATTTTCCAATTTTTTATTTTTTAATTTACTGTTAATATAATATTTAATTATTAATGTAAATAAGTAATTGAAAAATTGAAAGACCAAATTTATAATTATAATTTTATAGAATATAAAATTATGCTTTTACAAAAATATAAGGACTAAAAAGTGGATTTAGTTCTTTTTAATGTTAGTAAATGAATTATAATTTTCCAATTAAATAGTTAGATTTTTTTCTTAAAATGAAAATCTTATTTTAAAATAGTTATATCAAATGCATGAATTCATGAACGAAAATTATGTCAATTTCATCATTAATTCATAAGTTTTTAAATACTTTCATAGAAATTTTCGTAGTCTGTGCGATGAATAACAATTGTCATAGAAAACTAATTAAATTGAACAAATTGGTTGAAAAAAAAAATACAAATTTTTGACAAAAAAAAAAAACAAAAACTGTGTTAGGCACGGATTCTGGAGGTTGATGAAGAAGAGAGTTGGCTGGCTTTTGCATTTACATTGAACTGAACAAGTTGGGGGTTTAAAGAGCCAAACCCCTTTTCCTTTTTCCTTTTCTGACTTATGGAACATAACCATACACCACAAAATTCCCATGAACTGGGAAGTTTGACAACTGAAACCAAATTTTCATCAGATAAAGATTCAATCTTTCTTTGTTGAAGGCTACCAAAACCCCAAACACAAAAACCCATAGATAAAAAATGAGCAGTGCTTTACAAATGAACTCTGCCAAGATTTTTCATGTAATGGGGATGCAGAGGCACTTCATGCTGGTGAACCGTGTCATACATCCCTTCAAAAGCACCCCTTCTTCTCTTTACACCACAGTGCACTCTAAACCTTTTGTTGGATTGCCACATTTCCTCAGAAAATCCAGAAAATATGACAACTCTTTGTCTTTCTTCTCTTCATCTTTCTGCTCTTCTTCCTCTTCTTCTTCTTCATCTGCTGCTGCAACTTCCTTTTCCAAGGTTGGCTTTGTGAGTTGGTATTTGGGGATGATCAAGTCCTGGCCAATTTTGACAAAAAGTGTTACTTCTTCACTCATTTACATCGGTGCTGATTTATCTGCCCAGGTTCAATGCTCCCCTTTTAAGCCAATCTCTTTTGTTATGTTAAGATTGGTAACTAAGAAAAGAAAGAGGAAATGCATTTGTTTGGGTTGAAAATTAAGAGTTTTCTGTTAAGGCTATAGTTGATTTGTTGCCTTACATTTCTTACAAAAATTTAGGGTTTATAATGCAATTTCTGGTATTGCCTTGCCTAATGTTGTTGTCAATTCAAATAACTGAAGTTGTCTTATATTATTTTAATAATACGGGAAAGCTTTGGAACTAATTATGATTCAGAGATCCTGGTTCTTCTTGTTCTTTCTTCCCCTGCTTGTTCCTGTGAATATTTCATTATTTGGGCATGCTGTATGCAATTAAAGATGAGGGAACTGTAACGGTATAAAAATGTAATAATCTTGGGTAAAGTAGTAGCATGATCACAGTGTATTGTTCTGTTTCTCCATGATTTTCATTGTTGCTCTAGTACACACTTTGGTTTATCACTCTGCCATGAGATGCTTTGGATGTTTGTTAATTTTTTAGCAATATATTTTTTTCAATAAAATCAGTTTTAGGTGTTTCTACAGTCTTGAATATCCTGGAATTAGTTGTCTCTTTTACAATTCAACATTCAATTTGTAGTTTTTAATACCCATGGGATCATGGTATAGCGGGTGAGGTTGGTTTTTTGTGGCGAGCTGTGGTTGAAATCCCTACTGAAATTGATACCTTCATTTTGAACATGCTTGATTAAGACTCCTTAATGGTGACACTTTACTTGTGGAAAGCTTGAAAAGAAAAATTGTATTATCTAATTTTGTTATTGATATTTCTCTGGTGACACTTTACTTGTAGATAGTTAATTGTTTTCCCACAGAGATGCCAGTGTGCACCTATTTAACATTTGGACAATACATGAAGTGAATAAGTGCCTTTTGTTTTCTTATTCACCTAGCAGTGCACTGGATGCAGAGAACTTGGCTTTTGTTTTCTCTTGGTAGATGGCTCTTTGCCTGTTGACTTTTTGCCACTTACTTAGTATCAATATTACACCATTCACTTTCATGTAAAGTTCGATGATTTTCCACATTATAGCTTGGGCCATCTTTCAGTACATTGCACAATCACTAAAGATCTTTTGGCCATACTTTGCTTCTGACCATTTTTCTCTAAATAGAATTTATAACTTGGAACATGGAGTATGTTTTGAAATTGTTATTAGTTTGTACTTTTAATTGGTAAAAAAGTTAATGATAAGAAGGAAGCAAAAAATATACTCAAATCAATAAAAGATTCATTTTTTAACCTCAAATTTTATCCTGTAGTATTGTTACATGTTTTGAATGTGTTGATGATATGTAATCTTGAAAATACATACATTTCAATTTTCCTACACAATATGGTAAAAGTTTTTGCTGCTCACTTAATATTCTGAAAGTTATATGGTTAACAATGCTTGGAAGCCTCAAGGCTGACTCTATTAAATTCTTGCACTACTTACATTGGTTCACATTCTTGTGCAGACTTGAGACCTTTTTTATTCTATTGAATAGATATTTTCAACTCATTAAGTGACTTCACTTGGTTTAACTTGCATACTTCATTGAGTTGTCTGATCTGACGTACTAATGTTATTTATTTTGTTATTCGTTTAGACTATTGTGCAGGAATCTTCAGAAGATTTTGACTTTATGAGAACTTCACGCATGGCAGGATATGGGATGATCGTTTTAGGACCATCCCTGCATTTCTGGTACAATTTTATGTCAAAGCTTTACCCAAGGAGGGATCTTTTCTCTACATTGAAGAAAATAGTCATTGGTCAGACAATTTATGGACCTGCCATGACTGTTATTTTCTTCTCCTTGAATGCACATATGCAGGGTATGTTCAATTCTGTTACCATACTATTTATCACGTAGTTTCCTTTTTTGTACATGTTCTTAGGGGTAATGTTCTGGAACTGAATGAAGCTATTTTAAAACCAAAAAGATTAGAGCAGACAACTAGAGCTGTCATCTGGCTATATTATTGTGTTTGCTTTTTTTGAATCCTCAAGTTCATACTGTCATTTCTAAAACACTATAAAATACTCATAAACTTGCAATTTTACAATGTGGCAGTGCATTGTTGGGGTCCAGTGGCTTATTTCTTTTCAAAATATTCAATGTTATGCAATTTTGGTCTTCCTTCAACAATATAAGCTGGCTTTCAAGATGCAGGGGATATGCTTTGTACATGCATCTTGATTAATGCTGTGTTGCAAAGTGTCAATGTGCTGCTATTGAATTGCATTTTACCTTGCATATGTTTTTTCTATCATGTATTCTGTGTTTACCAATATGTCCAATCTCATGCATAGGTTGGCTGTCCGTGTTTGTGCATCAAACATCTAATATGAAGTCCAAAATTTATGAACAAAATGAAGTGTGTTGAAACTCAAAACCGTTTCATATTTGATTTTCTGCCAAATTCGTTATGAAGTGCTAAACATTTTCTCTTGGGTTGCCAGGTGAAACGGGCTCAGAGATAGTTGCTCGCTTAAAACGTGATTTGCTTCCAACGATGCTAAGTGCAATTATGTATTGGCCTATATGTGACTTTATTACCTTTAAGTTCATTCCTGTCAATTTACAGGTACCTGTTTAATATTTTAGCTTCTAGCCTCTTTTGTCTTACAGCATTCATGCCAGTAAAATAAGTTTTGCAGCCAAAAGATTTCCTTTCTACTTTTTGTTATTGACTCTGCATTGTTTCATATTGGCAGCCATTGATCACCAATTCATTTTCCTACTTGTGGACTGTTTATATGACTTATATGGCAAGCCTGGAGAAAGCAGCCTGATCACTATCTTTGTTTCACGATTCAGACTGGAAGCTGCAGGATACAGACAAATCTTTTGGATGTCTGCACTAATTCTGATCTCACTTTGTCCATCACTATGCTACTCACCAAGATACTCGGTTGTGTAATTGCTGACCTTTTTTTCTCGAAATGCATTTTTGAATCATTAGCATTTCCTTCTTGAGTAACTCTATTCTTTCAAATAACATACTCGTGGTGGTGAAAAATTAAGAAGTGGTTGATACTTTGCAAAACTTTAAGCATAATGAGCAGCATGATCGTAAAAAAATCGTCAGAATAGTGAATTATAACTGTTGAAAAGGTAATATCAGAAACATTGACCATACCCACAATGTTTCTTTGATATAAACACATTTATAAGTTGATTCGAGCCATGATTTTAAAAGCGAAATGTCTCTGACATTATGAAAATGAACTTTTTTCAAGTCTTGTAAAGGAAACAAGTGAAAGAAGATATTAAGTTCAAATTCTAAGTATTATTAGAGCTTGTTTTATGTAGAACGGGATCATAGGGTGGTATTGAGTAAAATGGGCGTATAACAAATGGCATTTTATGTTTTGCAATTGGAACATGAGACCATAAATATTGATAGCATAACACACTTCTTCATCACGTCATATGCTATCATGTGTATTGTTCCGCTTTGCAAACACCCTAAACATGTAACACGCAGTGAATTAGCAGTGTTCAAAATCCAAATTAAGCTTTTACAAACCGTTAAGTCGACTCAAAAACTGATAAAAGAAAATAACATATTTCTTGCAATTTGGTTATGTTTCCAGTTATTGTTGTGAATACAAATTTATATTTTTTGATGTGTTAAATATATTTTTTATCCATATATTTTATGTAAAATTGTTTTTTTTTTCATAATCCAAATTTTACTCATTGTAAAATTGTTTTTTTTTCATAATCCAAATTTTACACATCGTTGTATATTTGTAATAAGGAACTTTTTGGAATATATACATGAAAAATATATTTAACCCATTAAAAATTATAACTTTTTTAGTACTAGATCAATAAAACTTAATATAAATTAAATTAAAAATACCAAATTTATCACAACTTGAAACTTAATTACTATATATTCTTGAAACTGAATTAAACTATATTTTTAAGAGGTTTGTAATATGTGATTTTTGTTTTTCAATTGGGAATATGTATTAAACTAATTTGTATCATTCACTTTGTAATTGAAGTGCACAATTTACTTCCATGTTGTAAAAAGGGTGTTAAATATTGTAAAAGAATAATGACAAGAAAGGGTGGTGCACAAAATACTTTTATGTTGCAAACGGTTGCGCCAATAAGATTAACGCGAATATATCAGTAAAAAAATGTTGCTTTTTAGCTAAAATAATTTAAATAAATAAATGAAAAAACTACTTTTTTTTCTAAAAAATGTCTGTGTACAATATAGAAGTAAAAGGGTATTGTCTTTTATCTAGAATATTTTAAATAAAAAGGAAAAAATATTTATCTTTTCTAAACCAATATGCCATAGTAATCGTGTAATTTAATAATTAGATTTTATGTTCTGGTGGCTTTTCATTTCAGCTCATTCACACTATTATCGGTCCAGCACTGATGCATGGTGAAACAGTAGACAATGTCTTTGCTACACGAAAATCTTTGCAGGGCTCCTTCTACACAGGGAATCAAATTCCTTACATTCAAAATAGGATGGGTTCTTGACTCAGTTCTTGTATCTATTTAAGAAGCCTATTGTCATTCATTCGAAATTGTAGAGTATAGCAAGGTTATAGGAGTGATCCAAAATCAATTCCAAAACCTGTTGGCAAATACAGTGGACCAGCCATTGGTGAGATTTAGAACTCAGAATGCAACATTGTTATATTTCAATGAAAAATTGTTGAACTAAAACAAGTACAATAGAGAAGAAGTGAAGATAGAAACAAGAATAAGAACGGGATACCATGAAAAATGGTGACCCTCTTGAAAGTATGAAACAATGAACTTCTTAAACCCCTATCTAGAAGTTCACATATTTTTTGTATTAACAAACATGACTCACTTCCTAGCAATCATCAATCTTTAAATCTAAAATCCTGTTGTTTATTGTTTTGGTAAATTGTGGAGCTTCAGGAAAAGACAAAATTCCAAATGTAAGTCAGCTGTAGTAAACGCTTCCACATTCCAAGCTTTCAGCAATTGCAGATTACTAACTCTGCCTTAGATTTCCTCTAGCAGTAAATATCTGATCTACAGTAACATAAGCGGATTCACTCTTCTGAGGCACGTATGCAAATCTTCTCAAGTTGTATAGGCCAATCTGGTCCAAGAACTTGAGGATTTAATTCCATTGCAAGACGGAAATCTGAAAGAGATGCACAGGCAGATCCAGTTGCTTTTTGCATGCATCTTCTAGATAGCAAAACATTTGAACTGGTGGCTAACTGCCTGTTCCGTTGTGCATGCTGCTCATTTCCACATCTTGACCCAGCTAAATCCATAAAGGATTCAATCAACCTCTTCAGGTATGAATCCAGTGCATTATTCAATAGATTTACACAATCCACTGTCACAGACAAACCTTCCTTCTCCAACTTTTGCTCCAAACGACTCCTCAAAGATCTGGTGTCAGGGAGATCTCCATTGCTGAGACAGGTCTCTGGAAAACCTTTGCTACATAATGAAACATTAGAATGACGCCTTCCACCACGAACAAAATTCATCGATATACCAAGAGGAGCTGTAACAGGGCTCCTACTTTGAACGCTGGGGCTTCCAGCCATCTGTTCAACCTCCTCTCCTTCTTCAACGGAAATTGGAGGTCTACTGCCAAGGGAATTCAATTCTGTCGCACTCTGCTGCTCCAGTGTCTTAGATATCAATTCTTCAGACGCAAGACCAAATTGGGGTTTTCCCAGGGGGCCCAAAGCATTTTGGCGGCCCTTAGACCTTCGGTCTCGAGCAGCTGAAGGGCCAATCCTCCGCAAGGAAGGAGGAAACGCGTCCCCAAACGTTTGCATAGAGCCTCTCTGCAACCCATTTGAATCTTTTACACTCAAGGCAATCCCTGCTCTTGCAGAGCCACTCACAGGTGGGACTTTAGCCAGACAAGCATTCTTCAAAATCGCTCTAATTAGTCGATTGTGAAGAGGGATATTTTCCCTCCCAATTATCACGATGCAAATTCTGTCAAACTCTGACTTGCTTATCTTTGAACTCAATAATCTTCGAAGCTGATCAAAGTACTTGTCAGCTCTCTGATGACCAACCTTCCTAACGATCAGAGCTTTCAGCTCCAATGTGTCAATTCGAGAATAGCTTCGTTTCGGTATCGTCATTTTGCCCAATAATCTTCTTCTCACAATCACTGAGCCAAACTATACAATCGTAATCTCATAAGCTCCCGCAAATCCAAAACAAACGCTTCCTTAAACCCTAGTTCCCTAACAATATGCGTATCTGCAATTAATCAAGTTTTCAATCAGAAACCATAATCGAATTCAACTATTCACTGATTACAATAGCAAATCAGATGACAATTGCTGGGAAAGACAGCATGCTTTGGGAGGAAATTGAAAAACGACTGAATTCGATAAATACAAGCATAATTATCAAAGAAGAAAGAAAACCCTAGCACGATTTTGAAGAAAGTTGGGAAAATCAATGAAGTTAGGGGAAAGAGAGATTCGTACCGTAACGGGTCGCCGGCGGTGGGAATTGACTACGAATAAAGCTTCTGCGCGGCACAATTGATATGTCAGTGGCGTGTGTTTCTTCCGATCGCGGTGGTTCGGATGAGATGAGAGAGACCAAACCCTAACGGAAATTGACAATTGAAGAGATGTGTGTTTCTTTCAGCACCCCGTTCTCAACCCAACCCTGCGCTCTTTGTTGTTGAGTTTCTCTTCCTTCCCATTCCAATTTGCAAAATTGAGAAAAAATAAAATAAAATTAAAAAATAAAATTAAAACTAAAAAATAAAATTAAAACTAAAAAATAAAATTAAAACTAAAAAATAAAATTAAAACTAAAAAATAAAATTAAAAATTAAAATAAAAATAAAAGGATCATAAAGAATATAGATACATAATATTAGTTATTATCATTTTCACTTAGAGTATTATTAGTTATTATCATTCCTTTCTCGGATCTGCAACACTCTTTATTACCCTAGGCTCGTTAATTTTTGGCTCAGTAAACTATAAAATACATAATATAGACTCATTATGAGAGATTGATTTTTTATGATTATATGTTGAATATAAACATGTTATATAAATAACATCTTTAGATAAACATTCATTATTAAAATCAATTTTAATATATTGAGAAATTAATTTTTAATTCAAAATATTGTATTAATTAAAATGTTATCGAAGGTTTATGAATAATATATTATATATATGTTTCGTATTTAACACATATATTACGTATATACTTGTGTTTTTACGCGTATATTTTATCTTCTAGATAAATAATGTAGATTAAAAGATTTTATAGTGTGTAACTAAAGAATATAATACATATCTCAACATATTGGATACTTTAAACTTATCATTATCCATGGAATTAAGTATCTATGATATTTATAATAACTAATTGGTCTCTCTTATTATATAATTAATAAAAGTATTTCCTATAAGATATCAATTATTTGCATAATTCTATATTTATTTAAAAATTATATATATATATATATATATTATTTATAATTCATAGTTTATCTAATCTTAAACTAAAACCTTCAAGTATGTTGAGTGAACTTATTATTTATATAATGGAGGTCTTGGGATGAATAACTAATTACAGGAAAATAATTTTATATATAGTTTTCGCAAACAAAAAGCAAGTCAGAGTCTCATCTATAAGTCTAATTTTGATATGACGTTACACATAAAACTTTAATCGACTTACTTATTCATGAGGGAATATGATTAGAAAGTATTTTGTGTTTTTATTCATAGTTATGTGTTATCTTTGTAGTACTTAATTGTATTTGGTAACTTGTTCTCTCACTATTTTTACAAATTATTGTGATTATAAATAGTATATGAACATATAAGACTACAAGTGATAATGTTATTTTCACTATTATTATTAGTCATTTCACAATAACAAAATCAACTCTTAAATTGCTTTTAACTTAGTTAATCATTCTTTTGATACTTGCTTGTAAGTAATTGAGTATTGATTACCTAATCTAATTATATTAACGATTGAATAAGAAGCATTTTGATTAAGTCAAACAAAAGCATACTCCATGAAAGTGTAAAAGGAAGGTCAAATTAGGATTTATAAAAGATAATTTGTGATGGGTGTCACCTAGCTCATGCCATGAAGTGAAAGAGGATTTTTCATTGCCAAAGCTAAACACCATTTGTCTTGCATTGGGCACCATTTCATAGTCATGCTCAATGTTGAGCACCATTTGATCCATGCTGAACATCATTTGGACGAAGAGATACTTTTATTGCTTTTGTATGCATGCACCCAACTTGAAATAAAGTCCTTGTTCCTTATGCTTAATTTATTAAACATAATATTCCCTTATTTCATCTTTTTCAAACACCTTAAGGTGATTTTCATACCTTTCTCTTAATTTTTTATAATTATATAGGAAAATAATTTTAATTATACTTTTTATTGATACATCTGACATTTTAAAATTCTTTTGATAGGATTTAGTAATGAATACAAGTAGAAGAACAAAGCAACATAAAAGCAGAAAATCTATCAAAGACAACACGATCTCTTGCTTAACGAGTATGATTTCACTCTCAATCAATCTTATATTTGATCAATCAAAACATAAACTAGAGAACAACAAATTTTGATAATTAGGTATCATTTAACAAAAATTATGCTTAACCCAACAAATTTTGTTGATAAAGATCATGAAAATATTGCTTACAAACCTCGTCCATCAACCTAAGTCTTGAAATAACGACTCACTTATGAAATGTTCTACCTTTGACTCAAAATCTCATATGTTTCAAAATAATTTTTATTTTTATTAAAGTAATACATTAATTTATTAAAAAAAATATTATTATTTTAAAATTGGTATGTTTTAATTAGTTTTATTAATTTGCGTGAGAAAACCACAAACTAGTATCATTGTGTGATAGTGAATAAATTACAAATTATTGAATATTTGGTAAGAGATAAACTTTTGAGAATAATTTTAATTTATTTGGGTTTTCATGTATACTATTATTGATTTGGAAATATTTATAAAGTTTTAAGAGAATTAAAAAGTGGACATGTTTATCACATCTTTTTAATTATTCGTCGCATTAAATAGTTTAATAAGAATTATATACTCGTAATATTTTATTTTATCTAGAATAAGTTAAATTCTCATCTTTAGTATAAGGGATTTTGTGGAAAATATAATTAATTAAGATATATTTGTTGAAAACATAAATCACCATTCCCAGTTGCAGATATTGTAATATAATAAATCATACGAATATGGTTATAACAGTATTATAGTATAAAAAGCTAAATAACTTAAGTCCAAATTTATAAAATAATTAAAACAATTACACAATAAATACTTAATTTTTTAATTATTTATTGAAATGAAACTATTTTATTTCCTGAATTATTTTAAATAATAAATTAAAATTCCAAATACTTTTGTTTGAATAATATTAAACGTAATATTAATTAAATTAATTTAATATTTTATGAAAACAATTATTTTAAAACCATATATTTTTTAGTTTCAATTAATATTTTATTATCACTAATTCATAGTATCCTTTAAATTTAGGGTTTTTACATTGTATACATATTAATATTTTTGTGAAGCATATAAAATATTTCATCATATATGTTGCTTTAATATATATTCATGAATGATTTGTTATTGATTCTGGTTACCATTAATAATATTTTTAGAAAAGTGGTTAATAGAGTTTAAAGAACTCGAATCCCAAAGAATATCTGTTAATTTTTATAAAGAAAAGATAGTGTGGGACTTCACCATATTTTGAAGTTCTATTTTATAAAATTTGAAATTTTAATTTTCTTAAATTTATATTTTGAATTGTAAAATTAAAAATATAAAATATATTTTAGAATGTATAGTTTATAGCATAATTTTATATTTTAGATTGTATTTTTTAAAACTAAATTTTAACAAATTTATTTTTTAAAACTAAATTTTAACAAATTTATTTTTTAAAACTAAATTTTAACAAATTTATTTTTTAAAACTAAATTTTAACAATTTTTTTTTTAAAAATGAATATATTATGCATTCGAAAACACGTTTGAAATTGTAATCTAATATACATTAACACATTCTAAAATAGGAAATCCAAAATATAATTTTAAATCAAAAATATATTTTTGAAATACATCTTTTGAATACATATTTCAGAATATGTCGATATAATATTTTGAAAATAAAATCTAAAATACATAACATATATTTGATATTTGATATTGTACATTTCAAATATATATTTAATATTTGAAATAATATATTTGAGAATAAATTTAACTTTAATATTCATGAAGTTAATGCAAGGCCCACAAAAATACCACACTAGGAGAGTTGGGCTAAAATTTAGCCCAATTAATATTTGACCCGGACTCCAGAAAAAACCCTAATTTGAGTGTGTCTATAAATTGATATATGCAGAAACCACAAGGAGTTCTCCCGCATATTCTTTAGCGACTGCGTTTTGGATCGAAACCTCTACTGCGGCGCAACAATGGGACACTCCAACGTTTGGAACTCTCACCCCAAAAGCTACGGTCCTGGTTCTCGCACTTGGTATGTCCCTGTTTCACTCCCATTTTAAGGTTTTAGATTTTTAATATCAATGTTTGTTTTTGATCTCAAATATACCCTTTAGTTGTTACTCTTCCTGTTTTTTCATTCCCTCCGTTTTAGATTATATAATCATGCAGGCTAAGTTTGAGCTATGAATGGAAATTGTGATTTTTTTTTTAGTTTTTTTTGTTTCATTTGTTTTAATTAATTTGGTTACGTGTTTGCGACCTTATTTTCATGTCACATCTTTTGTTTCACCATATAACTTCAGTGATGATTTTATAGAATGAGGGTATGTGTGTTCAGCTCATTATATCGAATGTTACCTTTAGCTTTTATTGGTTTTTCATTTTGCTGTGGTTTAAGTTTGTGTTGATACTTTGAGTGCAATCATGTGGTGGTTTGATCCGTGTATTCAACCCACCTAGCTGCATACGGTTTTGGATGTATTTGCTGCTGTATTGCCACTGAGTGAACATTTGAATTTTGTACTATTAGGATGTATTTGCTGTTGTATTGCCACTGAGTGAACATTTGAATTTTATACTATTAGGATTTATGTTGGCTTTTGATGTGTTGGGTTCATTTGATGTTGTTTGTCACATGTACTTTTGTGTAGTTCAATTGTTTCGATGGGCTCTGCTTATTGTTTTTATTGTTGTTTTCTTGCAGCCGTGTGTGTGGAAATCCACATGGATTGATCAGGAAGTACGGACTTATGTGCTGCAGGCAGTGCTTCCGCAGCAATGCCAAGGAGATTGGCTTCATCAAGGTATACACACATGGTTCTGCTATCCCCATTTATAGTGTTCTAACTAATTCAATCTGATATTGTGTCAAACTGTTATATGCTTCTTGATAGGTTGATTTGCTTTGTGTAATTTAACTGTCGTGCCTTTTGTCCTGATTACATTTTTTTTTATCGTTGTTGCAGTATCGCTAAGGAGCTTTTGTTACCTCCCGTCCAAATATCATGTTCTAGCTCTAGATGTTCCGAGGATGTTATGGTTGAAGAAACTTGAGACTTTTATTTTGCATCTAATTGATTATCAGACGTAATTTGTGGATCTAAGAATACTTTTATATATATTGTTTTGAAATATTGACTTTCATATCTGATCCTTAATCATTCTGCATCATATGCATGTGTCATACAGGTCCAAGTAATGTGTCCATTTTTGTTGGCGCTGCTTCATACGATCCTAGTTTGATTTTAGTTTTCAATGGACTTGTAAATGTGGAGTAACTAATCAATTATTTTACACACGGTCTGCAAATGCTGATTGATACTAAGCGCCTAAATGATAGACAGATAAATGTAGTATTTCGCCGAAATTGGCCTTGATGCAGCAATCGATTTAATGTTTGTAGACTCGTAAATTGTCGTTGTATAAGGTTTAGACGTAATATTTCAAAGAAATAAATGGTAAAGGAGCCGGTTGACGACTTTAATAGTTCCTCTAGAAAAATATTCTGCTATTTTTCTTCCAATAGGGAAAGAAACTACGTTAATTTTGGAAGTTCCCGTTGACTAGCATTTCAGCCTTAACTAGCGTATTCAGCTTTACTTTCAGAAATTCATGTTTACATTTGTTCTTGGAAATTCCTGGTGTATTTTTTTATCAGCAAATCTGTGGCTAAAGGTGAATATAGGAATGTTGACTGTCTGGTTTTCCAATTATATGATTTTGTAGTTAAATTGGATTGAAACTCGTCCTCTTTTGCTAAGCAGCAGAGTAAAATTTGCATGTAGTAATCTCAACAAAGGAAGTTATTAATGATTAGTGGAAGCATGATTGAAATGAGTAAGGTCAGAAAAAAATTGGTATCAACTGGTTATAAGTGTAGCCCGTTGCCGTGGTTTTAATGAACTTGTTGGCTTCATAGGGTACGACCCACTGACAGTCAGAGAGAGTGAAAGCACATGAACGTTTAAGTTACCTGCTTTATAAGTTGTACCAACTACTAAATGCAGAGTTCCAATTTCCTTCTTCTTGAAGGCAACTCAGCATCTTACTTTTTTGTATTATTGTTCTTTTCATGCATGATAACCTCACCTGCCATTCTACAATAGTTTTTCATTTCTGCTTTTCCACCTTATCCATCTCCATCATAACTTTTACTGTGCAGACACCCAACATCAGGAGTACATGTTTTCTTAATGTTCCCAATCATCACTACGTTGTAACTAATATCAATAGAATAGTTGATTGCGTAGGTTTAAGAAATATCCCCTAGAATAATAGGTTGAAACCAGAAGTGTGGAAATTATGTTATGTTGCTTTATAAAATTTCAATATGAAGTATCTGTTAACAACTTCAGATATTGATGGAAACCTGCAACTTTAAACAAATTGCAAAGGATAAGGATCCGTTAAGGTAGAGTGATCCAGAAAAGACAAGAGTGGCATGAGCTATACTTTTTTACTGGTAAGACGTTGCAAAGAAGATAATATGTGGTGAAGTGGTTAAATCTATAGAAACAAATGGTATATGTACTATTGTAAAATTTTCATAATATGTCATATCAATATTTTTAAGTGAATATAGATAATATATTGAAATTAAACTCAAATTTTAACAGATTACAGTTGTCCTTATCCTAAATAATATAAGGGAAAAAAGAAACACTTTCCACTCTGCGAATCACCTAATTCGGGAGCTTGGAGAGTTAGCTTGTGCAGAGGGACCACTGCTAACCAACTTATTGTATCATACGAAAATGTTTTAAAGGAAGATCTTATCCTCAAAATGAGTTCCACTACGTATGGTGTTGTATCGAGGCTTTCAAACATAGCTTAAGCACATGAGTTAGGGAGAAAACCAGAGTTTGTAGTACTTGAATAAAAATGCAGATGATTTAAATCCATACTTATTGTGTTGTTGGAAAAGTGTTCATACTCTGTTGAAGAAATCAAAGTAGAAGGATTGAATACACATACATCATGAGAAGCAAGTAGTGACCGTGCAAGAGGTGACCTCTTAAATGGTATATGTATAGTGCAGAACTTTTGAAAAGAATATTTCGTTATACAAGTAAGCTGTCATTTTCGGTATCTCTTTGTCCTAACAAAAATTGGACTGTTCACAGATTATGATGATTGAACTTTTCACTGAATTTTATGCTGCCTTCGTAATGGTCCAGTAATTTGTTTGCACCAAGTCTGCTTTAAGATAGGAAAAGAAGAGGGTGATATAAGCCTCTTTCTATTGATTGCTTAAACATTTCCAACATGTCTACATTGAGTTAGTCTGAGATTACTCCATTAAATCTTCTCTAGGCAAAATTATGCAAAATCAGAGTTGTTAACAAACCATTCCACAACATAATTAAGAAAGAGAGAAGGTGATAGACAGTTACAAGGGGGTGATCTCTTGGAGTTTTTGCTTTTTTAATTAGTAAGATGTATTATGAAAATAAATGATTTTTATAGAAACTTAGTCTCTAAGAGTATTCAATTTTACCTATATTAGGGTAGGGTGGTACAAAATGTTTAAGTTACTTATCTTTTTGTTTTGATTGGGATGTCAAATGTAGTCATCCTCCAAACCAGAAATGAAAACCAAAATCTTAAGCCATAAAATAGGATTTTCCATTGAATTAGGTTCTTTTGCAAGTACTCAAAGAATTAACTCAACAAATCAATTATAGGAATCTACAATCTTTGGCTTCAAGTGTTATTAACCCCAGCTTAATATAATAATTACCACATTTTTGAGCATGCAGAATAGCCGCCAAAATGTACACCAACTTTGAGCCCCAAAGTTGCTTATCACATTGTTTCCTTCTCTACCATTGATAAAATAATCACACACTTTCCTTGGTGGGGTTGAGCTGGAAAGAAGAAGCAAAGTTGGAAAGCTATGGGACAGAGGAAGAATTATTTCCTTAAGCCTATAATCACTTCCGAAGCAAAGTTAATTAATACCTATAAACGGACATCTTTGAGTGTGTGTTTACTTTTTATCCAATTATTCCATTGAGTGTAACTTAAGTTACATGCCTTCAAAGAATTATGCCTGTCTCATCATTCCATGATACATTTGGCAGGGATTCGTTAATCAAATAGCATAACCATATCTTCTGTTTTGAGTGTTTTCTAATGCTAAATGGGAATTACAACCAATCAATAAATCAATGAATGTTAACTGAACTGAGAGATTCATCTAGAATTATTCACAATTATGAATATGAACCTATAGTTTTATATATAGTCAGTATTATTTGGCAATGAGCAATCTGCAGCAAAAAATAAGTAAGAAACTCAGGACTGAGCAATCAGTGTCCTTCTCCATTGAAGTAGCTAGTTGGGGTTGATAATCATGTTGGTCTAACATCTAACTAATTATTAGTTAACAGGAAAACAAAGAAGAATTCAACCAATCCCATGTTCCAAGTTTGTTGTAAGTTATATTGTTTATAGGATCACCTGGAAACTATTTTGGATAGAGATGTCTCTAGGTATAGGAAAAATGCCTGTGACGCCACATTATCACAATATGAAACACATTTTTCTCATAAATGAAAAGAAGAGAATTTGTGTGTAAAATTTGACTATAAAGGAAAGGAAAGGGTTGCTTCAATACTAGTCAAGATTTGGAATTATATGCAAAACTAATCAGGAGGTTAATACTTTGTTTTATCAAATAAACCATTATTCCTTACAAGTTTCACAAAATATACTGCTTTAATTGCTTAACTCCTTAGCTCAACCTAGGAAATAGACACCATCTTAACTATTTTTAAAAACAGAAGATGCTTTGAGATCAAACAAGAAACAAGCACACTGGGAAGATGCACATGTATTTTTGATCTGAATGAAGATATCAGTGACCAAAATGAATGAAATGCAGGAGAAGATAGAGAGGGTAGAGGAAAACCAAAGGTTGGAGAGAAGAAAGAAGAAAGTGGAGGATGTTGATATTAAGAAATAATGAGATGCGTTCAATGGTTGCAATGAATGGCGTAGATGGAGAGGGACAGAAAGGGATGTGGCATCTTAATCTAGTTATAATAATAAATTGATTATAGCTTAGCTTGCAAAAATCACAATTAGGCAACATTGCCTTTCTGGTTGATAATGCCTAAGCTTTTTGGGCATTTCACTGATAGCATCAACCACTGTATTTGATTTAGAGCTCCTTTCATTATGGTTAGCTCATTCATCTCTTTCCCAATGAAGTGATCTACCTATCTATCTATCTATCTCACGTCATACCTCTGCCAAATCTTACTCTATATACGCATTATCATATTATATACACATAATATACACACGTGAAAACACAAAAACATCACATAATAAACATATGGTGAAGCCCTTCTTCTATTCTTGTATAACAAATCAAACAGTTTACTCCATATTATACCTCAGTTATAATCAAAATTAATGTTTCACAACGACATGAAAAAGACAACCCTCTAGTCCTCATGGCAGAAATAGCTAAATCAAAACAATGTCTGTAGCTGTGGCTTGAATCTTGTGACTCACTAATTTTGGAAGCTACCTACACAATTAGTGCTTAATTCACAATATTATCAAGAAGAATAAGAAGGAAATAGTGGAAATAATGTGTGTGTATATAAATAAGTGGAACTGTTGGTTTTTCCTTGTTCATGTAGTTGTAGCTGTGGAAAAGTATCATTCATGACAATGGCTTAGCAGAAGACTTGAAGGGAACAACATTAGTGTCATGTTTGGTAAGCAGAAAATAATTAAAAGAAAATGAAATATGTAATGTATTTAAGTTTAATTGAAGTGTAAAAGTGTGGCCAACTTGCTTTCTTTGTTTTCAAATCTCTCCTACCAAATATTGTGAAATGCCAAGTTACTAACTGAACAGAGAATTCCATGAAAATAAGAAGGATTTTGAATGTTTGAAGAGAGCATAAATTGATGCAATATCAGTTTATGAAAGGGATGGCCACTAACCCTTGTAATCTAATTGGTGAAAAACTCCAGTTATGGCTAGAATTTATGAAATCTATAATTAGTTACCAAAAGAAGGTTTATTTTTTAATTACTCTTAAATTATGTGTTGGTATAAAGTAACGTAATCATATAATTGTTATTAATTTCTTTCAATAATTTGACAACACACAAAAATGATGGCATTAAGAATACTCTACTTATACATATTAAATTAAACTACGTTTTCTTGAGTGTGACAACTTTTTAGCTAATTCTCCCTTAAAGAATGATTTGTGTGTTATTCTTAACTTTTTAAATGTTTAAACTTATAGGAATTTCACTACATAGAAAAGTATATTGTTATCTTAAAAGAGTTTGAATTTAAAGGAAGACATGCGATTCTCCTTACCAAAAAGTTAAGTATGTCTCAAAGTAAGAACTTGATTTAATATATAATAATAAAATAACTTTGATCTAAAGAAAAAGTTTAAAAATTAATGGATTTTTTTTTGAAATAATTTAATAAAAAATAACCATGTAAAATTTTCGAACAAAATTTAACATTAAAAGGAAACATATTTTCATGATTTTTTTTGGTATGTGTGTAGTAAATTGTTTTGTTTTAAAAATATAACAACTAAAATTAATAAAATTCAAAAGAAGAGGAATATTGTATATACAAGTACAATAGTTTCGAATATACATTTTTATAGTTAAAAATATTGTATTTTTCATGAAGTATAATGTACATCCATCTTATAATTTTAATTTTTCAAAAAATTTATTTATATTTTCACATTTTACTTCATTTTAAAATACCTATTAGCACTAAATCAAAACCAAATCCATCCAATAAGAGAAAGAAAAACATCTGGATTTCACTTTTACAATGAACTAAACTTGAACTTGTAAGAAATTTTAAATATGAAACTTTTTTCCTTCATTATATTAGCACTTTTCCCTAACATGGTTTATGTATAAAAAAGTGATAGTAGCATTTTCATTTTCTTCTAAATTTCCCCTTCCTTTTATATATATATATATATATATATATATATCTATATATTATTTATTTTTTCCTTCCTTGCAAGTAAACGCATGGCATTATTAGGTTACACACTAAGAATAAAATGGCATATTGTGTAAGGAAAGAAGGTAAAGGAATTTTGAGAGAGAAAAAAGAAGAAGCAATAAACAAGAAAGTTGGGAATAATTAAGGGTTATTAACATTAACATTAACATTAACAACACATAACGTTTCTCCAAAGATTGAAGCAAAGCAAAACCGAAAACCAAAGACTCACTCACTCTACACATTATATTACAGACTCTTTTGTATTTCTATTTTTATTTTTGTTTTCTCTTTTTTAATTAACACCTACTTCCCTTTCTCTTTCTCTTTCTCTTTCTCTCCAAAATCCCACACCCTGCATCGCTATTTCTCTCACTCACTCACTGTTCCTCCCAAATGCTGAATCTGAACCACACCCACTGATCTGCAGGGTCGAGAACAGGGTCAAGATTTGAGCTTTGGGGGAAAGAGAAAAGGAAAACCCTCATCAGAGAGGCAATGTGAGGGAAGGTTCTAAGCTTTCGGAAATGGTGGCTGCCATTTCGGAAGACCCATTGACCTCTTCTGAGAAAGACAACAACAACAACAATGGCACAATACCCAGAAGACCAAAGGGTAGGCAAGTTTCTTCAAGGTACATGTCGCACTCTCCTTCACCCTCGCCTTCTTCAACCACAACCACAACAACAACGACAACTTCAACCTCAACATCAACCACAAGTTCTTCTTCTCGTCGATTCCCTTCCCCTCTCCTCTCTCATTCCACCAATTCCTCCACCCCTTTGGTCCCAAAGCGTTCCCAATCGGTGGACCGCCGCCGCCCGCGTCCCGCAACTCCGCTTCCCGAGGCGGCGAAGCTTCTGGTGACTTCCACTCGGAGCCTGTCGGTTTCCTTTCAAGGAGAGGCCTTTTCGCTGCCCATTAGCAAGACCAAAGCCACCGCCGCCACCCCTCCGCCGCGGAAGGCCGCCACGCCGGAACGACGGAGGGCCACGCCAGTGAAGGGGGAGAATTCAAGGCCGGCGGATCAGCATCGGTGGCCGGCGAGGACCAGGCAAGCGGATCATCTTTCCAAGAGTGTGGATATCAGTGATAAGAAGAAGGTTGTTGGGAATGGGTTTGGGAAAGTGGTGAGGGCTTTGCAGAAGTCAATGGTGGTGGAAGGTGAAAAGAGAAGAGCTTCTTTGGATGGGCTAGGAGGGTTGAGTTTGGATTTGGGGAAAGCTGAGTTGTTGAAGGGTAATAGTAATGCTAATAATAATTCTATTACTAATGCTAATAATCATAATAATAATGATGGTGGTGGTGGGAATTTGGTGAGTAAGTCTTCAATGTCTTGTGATCTCACTGCTTCTGATACTGATAGTGTTTCTTCTGGAAGCACTTCCGGAGCACATGATTCTTCTGGGTCTGTCAAGGGCCCTAAGGAGCCTCGTGGCATTGTTGTGTCTGCCAGGTTTTGGCAGGAAACTAATAGTCGGCTTCGCCGCCTGCAGGACCCTGGTTCGCCCCTGTCCACCAGCCCTGCTTCTAGGATTGGGGTGCCAAACAAAAATGCTCAGTTGAAAAGGTATAACAGTGATGGTCCTATGTTGTCGCCACGAACTGTGGCTTCTCCTGTCAGGGGGAGTGTGAATGCTCGGCCTGCTTCGCCGAGTAAGCTTTGGGCAGGATCCTCTCCGTCAAGAGGGATGCCTAGTCCTGGTAGGGTGAGAAGCACAGTTGCCAGCTCCATCAATAGTGGTTCGGGTAACTCACCATCCATTCTTAGCTTCTCCGCTGATGTGCGGAGAGGGAAGATTGGGGAAGATCGGATATTTGATGCACATACGTTAAGGCTTCTGTATAACCGGTATGTGCAGTGGCGGTTCGTGAATGCAAGGGCGGATGCTACATTTATGGTGCAGAAACTAAATGCTGAGGTATGGTTAAATGTGTATTAAGGCATGCCATATTTAGTAAGTATTATGGTTGCTGTTATCTGTTTTTGACAATAATGTGTCTAATTGTTAGTTATTATGGTAATTGTGTTGTTTAGTGCTTGTATATTGTAGAGTGTTTTGTGGAGTGATTCAGATTAACAGGGCACACTTGTAACACTCAATAGAATAGAATGTGCTTAGGAATGCGTTAGAAAACTATATTTGAGATGTACTGTGCTAGAAGTTTAGGCTGCTAAGTTCATAAAGATCAATGTAACACCTCATTTTCAAGGAAATGTGCTAGGTTTCAAAATGCTGATTGACCAAGAGGGTGGCAATTTGTTACAAGTTGAAGTTTAGGAGTGATTCAAATGGAACTGTAAACTCTTGAACCTTCTATCTATGTGAACCAAAAGAACATATAACATGCAGGGATAAAGAGGGTCTTGAATACTCATACACTTAAGTATATGTACACAAAATAAAAGTAGTTGGTGGAAGAATAAGACTCTTGGTACCATAGCTTGACCTAATATCTTGTTGATCTTCGAGTCAGGTATATAATGAAGTTGACACCACTTTATCTTTCTTACATCAATTTATAGTCCCCAGAAATATATAGGTCTTAGTGACATTCAACAATTTCATTCATGATTAATGTTCTGAAATCTTTATCATGATGAGAGGCAGTCACACATATCCATAAGTTGTATTTTCTGTATGTAGATCTGTACATGCACATTTAATTTATTGTTTTGTGAAATGTGCTACTCCCACTATGTTTAGGATGACAATGCCTATGCTTTTTGGTGATAACAATTACAATACTTCACCCCCTAATAACTATAGTTTAACCTAATAAATTATTTTAATTATGGCAGAGACATTTGTGGAATGCATGGGTAACAATTTCAGAACTCCGGCATTCAGTCATACTTAAAAGAATCAAGCTTGTATTACTGAGGCAAAAGTTGAAGTTAACTTCCATCCTTAAAGGACAGGTATGATTCAGCGTTTTCAATTTTAAAGTAATGCCTCTTGTGCATTGAATGTAACTTGGTGGAAGGTTATTAGCTTGATAAAATTCACATTTTAATCTGTACTGCTTTTTGGTTAGAAATAATTGCTTGCTGTTGAAGTTCCTGACCTGTTTATAACTTGATGCAAAGTTGACTATTTGATAATATTTTAGCAATTTAATATTGTTACTTCGAAGCATATCTTGTAAGAATTAAACGTTATTTTTACTTGAGTTGATAGTCATAATCAGCATTCATCACGTCAATTAGTCAGCTACTTCTATCATCATCATCATTACTGTTAGTCATAATCAAAGTGTATTTTGCTTGGGTATAGATCTCTTATTTGGAGGAATGGGCCCTTCTAGATAGAGATCACTCCAGTTCTTTGCTTGGAGCAACTGAAGCTTTGAAGGCCAGTACACTCCGTCTTCCAGTTGTTGAGAAAGCAATTGTATGTGCTACTTTTCTTTTTTGCTTTTTTGGACACTTTGCACTATTTTAAAAATAGACTATCAAATTTTAAACTGTTATTGTTTATCAGGCTGATGTACCAAATCTAAAGGATGCTTTGGGGTCAGCAGTTGATGTGATGCAGGCAATGGCATCCTCAATATACTCTCTTTCTTCAAAGGTGAATTTTTAATATCTTCTGTATGTTTCTTTATTTTAATTGTCAGTTTAGATGTGCAATGTCTGCGTGAAAACCATATATCTATAATTTATTTTTCTGACTTCTGTTTGATAATTGGTATTTGTGTTTGAAGTAATACTTTGATTGTTTCAGTCATTAGTCACATTGTGTCAAGACAATTGAAGCTCTTTTTTCGTTATAAATATTCTTTGAACTTTTTTTTCGGAACAAATATTAAATTTAACTATTATCACTTGGTTGACCGAAACTTTTCAATACATACCACTTACTATTGTTTGGGTTATTAGCTATCCATATTTTTGTATTGTCAGTATTTGATGTGCTGCTGTTTGTTGCATGTCAATGTCTATTTTGCTTATTTTAAGCTCTACCTCCTTTTGAGTAGTGCCAATTGAATGTTCAGAACAGAAGTGTTATTAAATAAAGAGAATGTTATGGAATTCCTTTGTGGCTTGACGCTTGACAGTTGCATTTTTTTAACCTGTTTTGAATTTTCACATTCTTTACTGAATTTCTTGGCTAATAACATAGGTGCTCTATTCCTAGGCATTATTGCATGGGTTCATTTTTGCAACCATCATATTATTTTGCTTTCTGCAGTAATTTTTTCATCTAATATGATGAAAGGGACAGATTAAATGTAACATCTAAGCTCACTAGGTGGGGTGAGTTACATGGTCCATTAAACACCATTTAGCTCTATACAACAACCAAATTGTAGCAAAAACACTCACTAGAACCCCATGAAACCTTTGTTTAATTCACATTACTGCTGCTCTAGACCAATCGCTGACTTGCTCATTTAGTTCCACGGAAGGCAACTGCTTGGGGGGAATTGGCATTTGGGTTAAAGATAAGCATTTGTTCGCACTTCTGGTGGTATATCTGAACACATTGAGTTTCTAGCAGGTGGAAGAAACTAATTGCTTGGTGGCGGAAATCCTAAAGGTGACCTCAAAAGAAAGGTTTTTGCTTGAACATTGCAAGGAGTTTTTGTCCTCGTTAGCAGCCATGCAGGTAAATCATGTTTGCTTGAAGCTATCTAATACTGATATGCTGTATCAATGCTTATTGCTATTTTGAATCTAATAAATCTGGCAGGTCAAGGATTGTAGCTTAAGAACACATACCTTACAACTTTCTCGTGCGCCAACTTCCAGCTGCCTGACAACACGTGTGTAGAACTGATCTTATTTGACTGCTCACTCTTAATGCTAACACTACTCCCAGCCTTTTATTTTCCACGGGGTGGAGATATAACACAGAAGGTAATAAGAATGGAAGAATGGAATGGAGTTAATAGCTAGCTTTTGGTGTTCATTTGACATTTTTGAAACCTGTTGTGGTCTTGTATGTCGTGTGTAGTATATCTTTGTGTCTGAATATTACAATTTACAAAGGAAAAGTGGTGGCTTTTCGCTCACTAGTTAGCTAGCTGTATACAATTACCTTGTCATTTGAGGAAAAGCGGGTGGCTATGTATATATCTATATGTAATCAACTAATCATTGTTTATTAGGTAGTTTGCTGCTTAGATCTTCATTTGAATCCCTGGTATATGTCTTAACTGTATTTTGTCACTTTAGTTTTAGCAATCAGAGACATGATTTTTGCATATCATCAGAACAATTATTCGTCTTGGACTGTCAAATTGCTAACTGGTTCTGGTAGTAGAACATATGTTTGAAGTTGTCTATAATATTCGTTGTGTTTGAAGTGAAATGCAATCATGACAGCATAGCAAAGATGCAACTCAGAACCTTCCGTTTAAGAAACGTACCATAATCAAATTAAAACTTCTGGGACAATTGTTTAATTTTCATGTACAAAAGTTTGTGTTTCTGAATTGAAAATATACGGAGTTCGGTACGATGTTTCCCCTACTCTGGAAGAAAAAAGAATGAAAACTACAAAAATGTGTAACTATTGCAAAGATAACTTTGTTTGGAAGCAATATTGAGCAATGAACCTAGTTTATAAATTACAAGTCTTTGTAGATAGAAGTCGTTATCACCAAAATCAAAGAGACGATTTTTAAGCAATCGTAAACAGTTAGCGTGAGGACTGGTATTTGGGATTGAAAAAGAAGAAAAACAGGAATGCACTCCAACCACAAAGCAATATGAGCCCTATTACCTGCCACAATTGCGGCTTCACTAACGTTGTCCTTTTTAATGTGCCACGTCCTGCTAAACTTGTATCCATGTTTTTTTTCAGTAACTCATAAAATTTCTCCATACGTTTGCATTATTAACTTTATAAAGATTGTGTTTTTCAAATTTGCCAACTAGATCAAGAGCACTCGTTGCTGCTGGACTAACTATTTTGCTACTATTTGTTCGCAATTGATTGGATACATCTGTGTCCCTCCCTATCTAATCTTGAGTTGTAAAGGATTAACTGGATTCCATTAGTTAGTTGATCAACAATACACGTTGACTTTTGTACAAGTTTCTTTTTAATGCTGTGCCGAAAATTGAGGGGGAAGTACAACATTTATGTTTGACTAGTCAGGGTCATTTTATTTTATTTTTATCATTCAAGAAAGACTGCAGTAGATATACCAAGAAAAAAGGAGGGAATAAAAAAATGAAAAGTAGCAAAGTCCATTGTTAGAGAACAAACCTGCACACTCAAATTCATATTTTGCACCTGAGCCGACTTAAGGGTGTTTATCAATTTCCATTTACTTTTAACGGGAATAAAGACATATCAATAGGAAAGCATATTGACAGTGACCTGTACCCAACAATAAGCTAGCGTTTCACAACATTTTACATTTAGTTTTTGGTGTTTACTTGGAAGAAGTGCAACAGTAGAAATGAAAAAAAAAACCGAAGAAATTCTTCTTTTCAAAATGGCCATCAGGAATCACGCTGGAGGATTGGGATAGACTTTGGGCTTTGGCTTCACCTCAATCTCGTTTACACTACGAACGAAAATAGCATCTGGTTCGTTGTTGCTGTAAAATGTAATGAACAAAGTTACTTAAAACTAGCTCGTATAAGAGATACAGATAATTAGATACAGAACATACCTTTTAGGTCCTTCTTCGAATGTGTAACTTGAGGCAACAGCCAACAAGCGTCCATCTCTGCTAAACGAGAGTGCGGCAACGCTAGTTGGATATTTTGAGTACTAGGAAGAGAAAACGGCAATTTAGTAACTTCATTAATTACATCAAGAAAATTTGGTCACTCAATTTACCCAAAGCAAAAAGGAATAAAACCTGGTATAGCCTCTTCTTATTGTTTCCGTCCCATACGTTAACATACCCATCACAACCTCCCGTGGCAAATGTGCCATATCTGCAGACATTTTTATAAGGTGTTCGTCAAAATAACGACTAAGTCAACATATGAGTTGATAATCC
Organism: Phaseolus vulgaris; assembly: GCF_051622355.1. Taxonomy (NCBI): domain Eukaryota; kingdom Viridiplantae; phylum Streptophyta; class Magnoliopsida; order Fabales; family Fabaceae; genus Phaseolus; species Phaseolus vulgaris. The sequence continues at coordinate 3,938,882 of NC_143504.1, forward strand.
TAATATGCGTAGATGACGACAACATTTAATTCCAAACTCCATCAAACGGGTGTCACAACATTTCATCTTTGGAGCTCTTGAAATTCTAAGGATATGAAAGAAAGGAAACAGAACTTTCATCTACCACATGTATTATGATCAAACTACATGTGAAGAAATCAATTCCATCTACTTAAAATGAAAAATAACTAAACAAGAATTTTGTCTTAATATAAAAATGGTGACTCTAAGGTTCCCCCACCTAGTAAAGTCCTGGGGGATAGATGTGTGCAAACTAGCTAAAATTCCACAAGTGGAAATACTGTTTCTCAATATTTAAAATTATGACCTCCAAGTCGCAACGGAGCCATTAAGAATTTTTTTAATGTAATTTTTATTTTTATTTCTGTTTCTCAACAGGATCCTTGAATGATACATGCTACAGCTATTGACACTGTAAATCCTAGAGAAACAACTAAGCAAGCAATTTAAAATACTTGTTAAAGTGTCGCAATTCATGGAGATGATAAAATCCAGGTGACAGAGCACTCACATGGGGTGGAATGCAATTGCATTTACAGGATAGACTATGTCCCTTCCAGCTTCCGATTTTCTGTGACACTTGAAAGCATATCTGCATGAAGGTTAGGCAGATTTCATTAATAGCTAGAAGTTAGTGAAGATATACTGTTTTCCATATGCACTGAAATACTATCATCTATGTGGACATGAAGTTCAAAATAATCACATAACATTAGTATTAGAAAGGGAGAACATAGACGTGTAGAGAAATGGATACTTTTTTGCTTGGCTAGCTTCTGAGAGGTCAAAGAATTCCATTGCAACCCGGCCCTCAACAGAACTAAGTGCATATCCTGCACAAAGCAGTTATATTTGAGTACGAAGGGTAACAACTATCTTGGCTAAGAAACAAAAGAAATCAGTGTGTCATCTTCAGAAATATAAACGAGTGAGAATTGTAGCCACCAATTAAAGTTCACCTGTTCCATTAGGGTAACAGCGAACACATCTGGTTTGATATTTTAATGAAGATTCTCTCTTTTGCTCAGGTTGAGACATGTTTCTCAAATCATAGATATTAACATGTCTTCCAGCTGTTGCTACAACCAGGCGATGTCCAACCAGTGAGAGAGAGTACACACGCTCAGGTTGCGGATATGTCCCAACTAGTGTGCGCTCCTGCCCACTGGCGCCTCTAGGGTCCCAGCATTTCAGGGTTTTGTCCCAACTACCTGTGATCAATTGGCCTACAGTGACAGAAAAGATACAGGTAAATACTTTTAGAGTAATGAATAAAGTGACATTGTAACACAGGTGAAATGAGGTCAGAATTATAGAGATAGAGAGAAGAGACCTGCAGCATACGAATACTCAACACAACGAACAGGTGCATCGTGCCTCCCCAAAATATCCTCTTTATTGGAGCTGAAGAAAAGCCTGGAGCATGATAAGATAAATGATGAGTTACTTTCCCTCTACTTAGAGATGAATGTCATCTTTCCGCTTAGAAATGTTCAAAATACACTTTATTTCCCCTTTTTTAGAAATTACATTTCCCTCTCCATCATTGGGATTAAATGTCCTAAATTTTAATCCATTCTAAGTGTAAACCAATCCCATTAAGTGGTAACCAGCAACTACAAACAAGCCTCTCCCAAGGGGTGTTTTCTTGATGCAACTTCTAAAAAGTCACTGACTGACAATTAATTTTGAACTTCGTACTGTCAAAAATTTGGAATTTAGAAGATTAAAAATGTCGTTTTATATACAAACAATTGCGGCGGGGTTGGAACCTAACTAATAATCTTCATCTCATTTTCTGAAGTCCCAAAACGGATAGTTGGAATTCAAAACTAACTAACGGTATGGAAAGTCACGAAATATAAATTTTTTACGATCCACTAAATGTGAAGCATATTAATCTCTCCAAAAAAACTGATCTTCCAAAGTAAATAGTAAAGAAACGTAATTTCCAATGTCATGGGCAATTTACTTCGAACATAACATTACCAAATATTGGACCTCACAATATAAAACCAAGTCTCAACCCCACAATTCATATTTTCACTTCATCTTTTGAAGCATTAAAGCCAACAGTCGGGACTCAAAAAAACCTAACCAATGATATTGAGAGTCACGAGAAGAGAAAAATCGAGAGCAAGCGATTAGCATAACTAACATCAATGCATCGTAAACAAAGTAATCATATAAAGAAAAGAAAAATGAGATGTAATGTAATTTCAGGATATAAGAAAGAAAAAAAAAATGAAATTTAGTAACCAGGTAGAAGGAACAACAAAACTAGGTTACAAACTCAACAACAACATAAGTAGGTAAATTCGAATTTGAAGAGAGTGAGTGAGTGACTGACTGACCGTCTAACAGTGTTGTCGGCGGAGGCACTGAAACCGGAGGAATCGTCGTGGAAGCAGCAATCGAGAACGGGACCAGCGTGCATGAACTCTCCTCTCAAGACATTGGCGCTGGCATCATACAGGCGCACACTCTGAAGCGCAGAAACAGCAACGAAGGTAATGAAATTGATAGCATACATAACATAACACAGGAAGTAAGTAATTGAGAAGTGAGAAAGTGGAGCATGCATAGCATACATACCTTGTCCCATGAGGAGACCAAGAGATTATCGCTGTGGTTTGAGAATCGGAGATTGGTTATGCCGTCCGATGGAGGATTCGACAACTCTCGCCCCGTCGCGGCGGGAACCGCAGATGCCATGTCTGGGATTGGTTGAAATTTGAAAAGTTTTGGGGGTGGGAAGGGGAAGATTCAAAATTGAATAGACCAACGCAGCGAGAAGCGGGTGACCTAATCAAATTTCAAAAAACAAAACCGTTCCCTTTCCATTTCTCATTTTCAATGTAAATCATTGCCTGAATTATATATATATTTTTCAAATTTAATCTGATTTTTTTTATCTTCTAAATTTTTTTATCATGCAGATTGTTTTCACCCGTTTTTTTTTTGTCAAATAAGAAACAATTTTTTTTGTTTCATTATATTACAAAAATATTCAATTTTTTTCAATTTAATCATATTATTAGAATCTAAATCCTAAAATTTCTTACCTATAACCATGTAAAACAAAAACAAAATATCAGCATTTCTAAAAATTAAACATGGCCACAATACATATTATAGTAAGAGATACATATTATAGTAAAATGTGTTATGGATTATCCAATTCAAAAATATTACTGGATTTGAAAATATCTTTCGAATTCTGTAATTCAAAATTGAATTTAAAAAAAAAATTATTTCAGATTGTAGATTCCAGGGCATAAATAGAAAAAATAACATTTTTACAAAATACATTTTTTAAAAATAAAATAGTTTGTATATTTGACACATGGGGTGTCCAAAGAAGCTATGCAGGTGCAAGAAGAAGCACCCTAAAATTTATAATAAATGAAACAGCAGCCCATCTACTCGGCCCGGCCCATAATTTATGGTTTATTTTTCTGAACCTGTTCTGATTCTTCATTCTTATATTAGTATCAACACAAAACAGCAATAATTTCATTGAATCAGCCTTGTGTTGTGTTGTGCCTTTAGTCTTCTCTTCAATTTTCCATTTCCAAATCCACCTTTATCAATCCCTCAATATAATGCTAATCTGCAAATAAACGTTGCATGGTTTTGATAGTTTCTTTGTAAGTTGGTTTGATGAAAATGAAATCCAAAACTCTCATGTCAAACCACCCAATTCTCCAGAAGTTGCAAAAATGTCACAGCCTCAACACCCTTAAGCAAGTCCATGCTCTAATGGTAGCAACTGGTCTTTCACTCCAGACATACTATCTAAGTCACCTTCTTAACACATCCTCCAAATTTTCCTCAACCTATGCAATTACCATCTTTAACTCTATCCCAAGCCCAACAGTTTTCCTCTACAATACACTCATTTCTTCATTCACTCGTCACACTCACCAAATTCATCTAGCCTTCTCACTTTATAACCAGATTCTCACCCACAAGACCCTTCACCCCAATAGCTTCACTTTTCCCTCCCTCTTCAAAGCTTGTGGCTTTCGTCCTTGGCTCCAACATGGTCCTCCCCTCCATGCCCATGTTTTCAAATTCCTTCAACCCCCTTATGACCATTTTGTAAAAAATTCATTGCTCAATTTCTATGCCAAATATGGAAAATTGTGTGTGTCTAGATTTTTGTTCAGTCAAATCAGTGAACCTGACCTGGCCACATGGAATACAATGTTGGCTGCCTACGCACAAAGTGCAAGTCATGTTAGTTACTCAACAAGTTTTCAAGATGCTGATATGTCCTTAGAGGCATTGTATTTGTTCAGGGACATGCAGTTGTCTCAGAGAAAGCCTAATGAAGTCACACTTGTGGCATTGATCAGTGCATGTTCTAATTTGGGTGCACTGAGTCAGGGTGCTTGGGCACATGGTTATGTGCTAAGGAACAATCTTGAACTGAATCGATTTGTGGGAACTGCGCTGGTGGATATGTATTCTAAATGTGGCTGTCTGAATCTAGCATGCCAATTGTTTGATCAGCTGTCTGAAAGGGACACGTTTTGCTACACTGCCATGATTGGGGGGTTTGCAGTTCATGGTCATGGGGGTCAGGCACTTGAACTGTATAGAAAGATGAAACTTGAGGGCCTAGTTCCTGGTGATGCAACTATTGTAGTTACTATGTTTGCCTGCTCTCATGGTGGATTGGTAGAGGAGGGCCTCGAAATTTTCGAGTCCATGAAGGGTGTTCACGGAATAGAGCCAAAACTTGAGCATTACGGATGCTTAATCGATCTTCTTGGTCGAGCTGGGAGATTAAAGGAGGCAAAGGAGAGGTTACAAGCTATGCCCATGAAACCGAATGCAATTTTGTGGAGGTCTTTACTTGGTGCAGCAAAACTTCATGGCAACATAGAGATGGGGGAAGCTGCTCTCAAACACTTAATAGAGCTAGAACCAGAAACAAGTGGAAACTATGTGCTTATGTCTAATATGTATGCTAGCATTGGTCGGTGGAATGATGTGAAGAGAGTGAGGATGCAGATGAAAGATCGTGGTGTTGACAAGTTGCCTGGATTTAGCATAGTGGATATTAATGGTGCCATGCATGAATTTCTCACCGGTGACAAAGCTCATCCATTTTCAAAAGAAATATATTTGAAGATCGGGGACATCAATAGAAGATTACAAGAATATGGTCACAAACCAAGAACATCAGAAGTTTTGCTTGATGTAGAAGAAGAAGATAAGGAAGATGTCCTTTCTTACCACAGTGAAAGGCTAGCTATAGCGTTTGCACTAATAGCATCTCCTTCAAGTTTGCCTATAAGAATTATAAAAAACTTAAGAGTTTGTGGGGATTGCCATGCTATTACCAAGGTAATATCAATGGCATATAAAAGAGATATCATTGTTAGAGATCGAAATCGGTTTCACCATTTTAAGGACGGGAGTTGTTCTTGTCTAGACTACTGGTGATACCTTGCTCACCTTACAACAAAATATATACCTGAAAGAAACTTGCAATTTGTTACATTAATGTAAAAATTCACCGAAATGAGTGTAGTTTTTTGTTTAGCAGATGACATGAGAACAACTTCCATAAGCTCCTATTAGTTTAATTTGTTTGAAAATTAATTTTGAGTTCTTTATTTCTGTAGTATATATACTTAACATTTCATTAACTGAAGCTTAATTTCAATAAGATATAGGAAAGCACATGTCCATCTCATCTTTGTTCAATATTTTCACAGTTATCATGGAAGGGATGATATACCATCTGGGAAAACTCATCCAATGCATCATGTCTGATTTCATTATATTGATTAATGAAGAGTGCTCAACGAGTCAATATTTATGTTGTACAGCATTGCTTCTTTTCTGGTATTGTACTTTAGCAACTCTACCAGTGATCGCAGTTCCAACCAATGCAACCAAGGTCTCAGAAGGCCGTGCACATCAAAGATGGACTCCACAATAGTCTTTCTCATTTCAACCCTCCATCAGGTGAAATTTCTTACCATGACTTTTAAGTGATGACTGTGAGACTAAAATAATATAATTGTGATAAAAAAATGTAATTAAGCAAACGAATGAAAAATCTGAATTCTTACATTTCTGCAATTGAAGTTAGAGTTTCAAAGTTTGAATATAAAAATTTTACACTGATTCATATGGATTTATTTTCTGACTCTTTGCATATGTAAAAAATAATTTAACTAAAATGCACACACAATGTAAAAGTTTCTTTCTTTTATCATCTAATAATAAATTGTCATCTATAATCTATGATAAATTTGTTGAATTTTATTTTTTTATAATATATGTTTTAAAAATATATCTTTGATTTTTTTTTTCAATTGGTTGAAAGTGTACAGTTTTTTAATAGAACTAAAGTCTTTATCTTTTTTCCAAATCAAAAGAATAATCTTTTTTCCATTCTACTGTTTTTAAAAACTCAAGCGGATTCACTCTTTTTCCTACAAATGTACAAAGATTTGAAGTTTTTTTCTTTAATAACTAACAAAGTGTTTTATTTATTTAATTTTCGAAATATTAAAGTCTAAATTTGTTTAGTTTTACATTGCACTAAACATGTATTTATTTATATATTATTTCTAATATTAAATTATTTTTGGTAAAATAATATTAAAGTTTTTATTAAAAAATTTGATAATGTTAAAATGTAAACTTGAATTGATTTAAATAAGAAAAAGACTATACACTACAATAGATATTGTTGTTGTTGGAATTTTCTCTTCATAATATACATCTTATTTAGTACAGTGCAGGTAAAACTTTAAATATAAGTTTACTCCTTTGAGCAAACTAATAACTCAAATTTCAGTAATTAATATTTTTCACAATTCAAGGTTACAACATTTCAAAAGTGGTGAAACCGATCTCGATCTCTAGTTATAATATGATATCTTTTTTATTATGCCACTAACATTAGCTTGATAAAAGCATTTCAATCCCCACAAACACAGTTAAGGTTATTTATATCTCTATTATAAGGTATCATAAGAATAGTGTAAGGAGGTTTCTTTGACTTTGAGGAGCACAATCCTGTGGTTTACGTCCCAAATAGGAGGTCTCTGATTCCTGAGAGGTTGTCCCCACACGTTGCTTCTTTGCCTGGTGACACAATATTCCACCTCCAACCATCACTCTCTCAGTTACATGGTGTTCATCTGCACTACTCAAGAAGTGAGGGAGTGGGGTCAACTCAGCACCACCTCGGAGCACTTTCTCCACACCCATTTGGCACAGCTGCCAGTTCCCAGTCCACAACAGCCCCACTGCTCCATTCACTGGATTTATAGTACGCCCCACTGCTTCATAAAGCAGTGACTGAAACAAAGCTGTCAGTGCCACATACACACACCACAGGTCACAACTTTTTCTCCCAACTTCTTCAAAACACACCCAAAGTCAAATAAATTGCATACAATTACAGCTCCTCATCAATCATGCTATGGTCTATTATAGTAGATACTGCAGTTATAGTGAAAATTGTGCATAAGAATTTGTTTACTTCTTGCATCTGAAAGTATAACTATATCTCATCTTAATTTAACGGAACCAGGTTTAACAAATGGTTATTGTAATTTAAAATATTTATAAATAGCATGAGCAATACTACTCTTTAACACACTTTTAATTTTGAATACACATTTTATCTTACTTCTTATTTAATTACTACCTCTCCTAGTTTTGGAGTTTTTCAAAAATTTAAACATACTGTATGTTAAAAAGAAAACATGTTGATGGCACTTCTTATGTAAAATTACTTCAATTTGGACACTGGCTGTGGTGCCGATTATTTAGAAAAGATAAAACAATTGGTTATGTGGAACTGGATGGCCTATAATATTATGATATCTTCCTAGCTTTAGCTAGCTATTTGAGATTAGTGATGCAAAAACATCTTTGGTAGGAATTGCTTAGGGGTTCTTAACCTTAAGAACTAGTTCTTATGTAAGAATACTCATAAATTTACTTAAGAATTGTAAAATAACTGTTGAACCTGTTTTAAGTTTTTAAAAGATTGTACTGTTGGATATTTTCTAAGAAAATTACAAGAACAGAAATCATGTATCCCCATTTATACCATATATACCTTGGTAACTGTTTTTCATGCATGCATAGATAGGGTTACATTGCATACCGGATCTTTGGTTGGCAGGTACGGAGGAAAGGAAAGACATGAGCGCAGCACGGCCAAAGAACTTGGCCACAAAGAGGGTGGCGTGAGCTTGGGCTTGTGGGTTCTCTATCCATTGTAGGCAATGTCGTAGCATGCAGTTCTCACTGCAACCCTTTCTGAGAACACGACAACCATTGCAGCTCATCTTTTTCTTCTTTTGATCCACTCTACAACAATCTTACTATGAATCAACTAGACTGGGACAGTGAGTGTGTAGGAATAATATATCTTATTAAATGGATAGCTACCTTGCTAGTCTTACAGAAGCAGAAAAGATGCAGGTTTTATATATATGGAAGAAGAAAGGTGAGTTGGGCATATATAAAGTGAGTGTGGGAACATGCATGCATCATCAATTAATCAACCAACCTTGTTCACATTTGTTTATTAATATAGTATATAATATTAGAATAACGTTACTTGTAGGTAATTTTATATCATATAAATTCAACCATGGTTGAGTTACTAATGGGTAGGGTCTTGTGGAAACAATGCGTGGCTAGATAGTATTCCAAAGAAACGGGTGTTCTCTCGGCCTGCTCAGGTTCTCCGCAGATGTTGGAATTTCTCCATAGTTGGATTCCAATCAACGTATGTATTTTTCCAACCATCATGTTCTTGCTTGATTCCCCATTCAGATCAATGTGAATGGAAGCTCCGGTATCCTCTTGAATATAGTGATTGGTTATAGTTTATTCTATGATATGACAATGTTGCAAGATTTATCTCCTATTCAACGCTTTCCCATGTGCTTTTCAAAGTTAGCTAGTGAGGTGAGGGTGTAACTTAAGACATTTTTACATTTTGATTTTCAAACTTGCTTGTTCGTCTATAGAGCTTGATTCCAATTGATTAAAAATGTAGAGTGAGGTTTGATGATGCCTGCCACAAGGATGATAATGATTAAGCTGGCGTATAAAGCTACACATAGGCATTGGATGTTATGGTCAGAAGTTGGATACGTGGCAATTGGCATCTTTATCCGAAATGGACCACATCTCCATCCACATGAAAAGAGTTTGGCGTATTTCCCAACAAAATTAATGTCTGTGGAGAATGGGATTCCAATTAGGTTAATCTTTAGCAGCTAAGACTTCGGCCTTATATACATGCATCTTATGCGGTTAAAGGACTCCACCATAGTTCCAAATTGCTGTGATATTTAATTTGAGGGGCAGGACCCATTATATCCCCTGCATATTATTAATACTAATAATTAGGTTCGATTAGGCCCTACACATTTCAAAACTAGTTTGTGAAAGAGAGGGACTAGTATTGGTGTATCTTCATCATAAACACAAGCTATGTAGATATGTCCCTTCAATGCATCAGGAAGACAAATGGAATTTGGGCAATATTATTATTACTTCCTTATAGGCACCTCTCAATGAATTTGACCTTTTTTGTTGAATCTACCATCAGCTGAAGTTGGAAAGAAGGCCCTTCTCCATCCCTTCAATTCAACACTTCATACTTGTGTACAATATTAAATAACCTTTTCTTCACAATGATGTCTGTTTTTTTTTCATTTTTCTTATCTTGATCAATATTCTGTGTGTAACAAGTAACCATTCCTACGGCTTTGATCTTAACATTTGGCACTCCTTTGTAATAAACGAATCTTGCTTTATAGGTTTTGGAGTATAGCTTATGAAGCTGACCACAACTTGTGACAGAAACGATAGGTTATTAAAAGGCACTTTAGCATAGTAACTATTTGGTGGCATTAGTAATATTTATTAGAGTTTGATTAAACTAGCTGCCGCGGCACAATTAACTGGCCTAAGGACTAACCTTGACTTTATTAATATACTATTACTAATCTAATCCTCAAAGATTGCTATGCGATTAATGGGTGCCGGATTACAATTAATTTTCAATGTTTGTGACGTGCATTTTAAAGCATGCTTCTGTGGATTTTAGGGGAATAAGTTTGTTTCTTCTGATATATGTTGGATAAACAGCTCACCTAATGTCACTTGGATTAATTTAATTTTATCATTCCATTTAAAAATTATACTTTTTTTTTCTAAACCCTCCCTTATTATTATGATCTTCTTAAAATAAAGTCATTAAAACTACTACCAAATCATTAAAATACATCTCAATCAAATGAAGACATTTTGACAAAGTTTATGAAATGATAAAATATTTAAAATCAGCTTGTATTTTTTGTTTATATTCAAGATTTAAGAAATAGTATATGCTGGAAGTCTCACTGTGGATTACAAGCACTAATTCCCTTCTTCCATATTGAAATAAATAAGAGTGAATCTCTAAAGATTCCACAAGTGGACTTTAAATTATATGCAAAAAACACTGGTTTGACTTCAAACTAGAATAATGGATCACAAGTTTGCAGGTCCACAAAATGTTAATGCATGTGTCATCTGCCAACCTCTCAGATCCCCCCAAAATAATAGCTTTATTTTAAATACCAGACGAATCTACTTCTAGTCGCAAATCTTGGGTAGCAAACTCAAAAGTTATTCAAATATTGGGTACGAAATAATAATAGACCATGAGGTCTTGTCAGTATTTCAGCAAAACACATGGCAGTAACGGATAACACTTGATTATAGTGGTAAGTGGTAAATATCCATTCATTCCATCAGTTACCTTGAAAAAGTTACTCAGAAAAGGAGTGTGGTCATAATATTGGGATATTTCAATCTCAAGGAAGTGCGAAGGGCAGCTTAAAAACTTATGATAGGATAGATGTTTGGATTACATGATTCCCATTCTTCACAATTCTACTGTTTTAAACTATATGTACTCTACTCAATATAGAAGATATAAACCACTAGTGTTGGAATCTTGTCATAGTGAACTAGTAATAAAAAGAAAAAGAAAAGAAGCAATAATAGAAAATCCAACAAAACGAACCAAACTACTTTCAGGAAACTGAATGTCTCCTATTTCTGGAAGGAGTAGACTTGGCTTCTTCTGGGTTAGCAGAACTAATACTCTCTGATGAGTCTGAGCCACTATTTTCCCCTTGACCCCCTTTGCTGGCCCAAAGCTTTATGAAAGACCTTTTTGACTTCAGCAACCCTTTCATCTTGCCAATGACAGCTTTGTCCATGCTGGGTTTTATATCTCCATCTTTGTCATTGTTTCCAACTCCATTGCTCAGCCTCAATGATGCAAGTTCCTTTCTTAATGCCTTCAGTTCCTCAGCTGTGGCCACAGCATCCAACTCATCTTCTGGGTTAGTTGTCCCTGACCTTGAGCTTCCATTGGATTCATTGTTCAAGTCTTTGATTCCTCTAGGTATGTCAGGAGTGCTAGTGCCGGATGATGCAGCAGTCCTTAACTGCTCAAAATATAGTACCTGCACAACTACACGCAATGGTAGTCTCTCGTTTTGCACTGCATGCAAGCATGCGTCAACTGATAGCTTTCTACAATCCATCAGCTTGCATATCCTCTTCTTTTCGCCTTTGCTGATCCCAGGGTGCTCCTGTGGTGTTTAAAAATTAGAAATGAATTAGTTACCTCCACATACAACTTGCAAAAGAGTTATGTTAAAATATTACTGCATATTGAGTACATAAATTTCCTATATGGGTAATACCAGAGTGTGGATGCTCACTCTATTAAAGCCAAAATGAAAAGGCAAATTGAATAAAATAATTCATTTTGAGAACAGTTACCTTCAGATATGTGTCAATAGCCCTGTAAAGGCCATCATGAGCTGGACGAGAGATGCTAGACACTAACTCAGCAAGATTAACAAAATCAGACAAAGGTAAGTTGGGATCTTTCGCAATTTCAGCAAGGTATCCATCTATGAGTTTTGCAACCATCAGCTTGGAAGCATCTGATAAAATCCCCGGTTTTCTTATTCCATCAAGTTCACCACCCGCAACTGATTCAATCTCAACATTATAATCTTTCATAAAAAATTCTGTAACAATGTTTTGTACTATACTAACATCATACAAAGTAGCATCTCCATCTGGTGCTTGAATCAAAATATCAGTTACAGAAGCCTCCTCCAGCTGCTGCCCAATTCTCTTTACTAGCTCTTCTTTAGTTCTATCTCCTGATTCTACAAAAATGGCAGCTTTCAATAACTTGAGTAAGAACCTACAAGGAACACTGCCCTTCTCAGTAGGCAACTGCCGCACAATAGTTTCAACTACTACACGATGCTTTGATACATCCCCACACTGGATCATACCCTTGCTGAAATTTGGCAATCTTCTGTAAGCATATGCTTTCAAAGCTTCGCCAATCACTTCATTGGATTGAACTGCCTTGGATTTAATATTTGTAATCACAGACTTGTACAAATCAACTTCAAGCTCGCATAAATCTTCTACCCACCAGTCTTTTGGCACCAGTCGAGTTCTGAGTCCATTCTGGTTTGACTCAATCCCATTTTCCTCAGGAAGCTTCTTCCGATTATAGGTGTAGGACCAGTCAACTTTGGATACATCAACACATGCCTTATTTGCAATTGAATCAACGCAATGACTGACAACCTTTAGGTCCTCAACCAAGGGTAACATAGACTTTGAAGTCTGAAGAAGGATGATTGAATCCTTCCAACTACGGAAAATGCTAGAGCTAAGGAAAACATCAATCTTGTAAACGAGGTTCCCTTTCTCAATGGTCTCATGCATTCCAAGATACTCTGCTGCACACCGAGTTGCTATTACATTGTAAGCATTGAGGGTAACAGTCATGCCATAGCAAAACTTAGCACATATTTCAAAGGTACTTGCACCACCAGGAATATCAGAAATCTGAACTTCATCTAAATTTTCTTCATTGTTGAGGGAGATTAATGTCTGTAAGTGAGAACTCTTTGACAGGAGAGGAAACTGCACATCAAAGGATTTGGTATATCAGTAATATAAAATAAAAACTTGCAGCCAAATTTACTTAACTGTTTATTTCGAAGTTGTAATTAATATGAGCCAGTTTCCTCAACCTCTACAGTGACTTTCGAGTAATTGTGGCCCAACCAGGTTCTTTGTAAATCTAACTGAGTTTAAACTCAACAAAAGAAACTAAAACTGTTCAATTCAGCCTTAGATAGCGAAGTTAACATAGGTCAGTAATAGCCCTTACAGGTTCTGCTCCCTATCATAGAGCAATGTAGACAAGTGGTTTACCAATTGAAATTTTTGTTTTTTTTTTACTGTGAGCCCTTTAGGTACATGCTAAAAATAAAATAAAAATGACCAATTTACTTGATAAAACAAGACCAAACCCCCCTAAGTATCTTGAAAATTCAAAACCCATACTGAACAAAAGCTTTTTTTGTTCTTTTATGTGTCCTGCTGGAAATGAACATCGAAGAGTGAACCATCCTCATGTTACAATAATATAATGGGAACATATTATCAAAGTAAATAATTTTGTCGGTAATTGTCCAGAAATTGCCATAAATAATTGAAATTTGACACTCATAGAAATCATTAAATGCCAATATGGAAATTCTCAGCAGGAGACTAGATAAGTTTACTGGGCTGAATCATACCTTATGTAAATAAAACTTGATGTCTCCTACACTAACAACAATATCTGACGCCAACTCACTTGCCACATACCTGCACAAGAAATGCACCATGAGAAATACTGTCTGAAAGGTTGCATAAAATGAAAAAATAAAAGCCAGAAAAGTATGGGACTGGGTTAAAAAATTATTGAAAATCTAAAACTTTTAATTTTCTTTTTCTTTTATGCTCTTTTTAAATGTCTTATTCAGCATCACAAGTGGATTAAACAAACTCAGTTAATGATTTGATGTTCAAATTCCAGGCTCAATATGCGAAATCTTATTGTATGTAGTTTTTTCAATGTGCCATACTTATCATTGGTAAAACCTTTGTTTATATAAAGCGGATATCCAACTAATATATAATGGCTTCTGAAAAGCTCGTTCTAACACCACGAAACTTTGCAAATAGCTTCTTCTCAGAGCAATGGATTCAGGATGAGAGCTAATTGGCTTCTTTCAGGATACTTTTCTACATACTTGATGCAGTTACGCAGCAAATGATGTTGTGTGCTGTAGTTAATAGGATATGTGACTCGGTGACTGATTGTGTTCCAAATTTTGGTTGATGTAGATCAATATTGCTTCTAAAACAAGACTAAGAAAGTGATGTTGAAAATTATTTAGCCAGTATATTATAAAATTAACGTAATTTGCATATGACAATACCAAGAAAACAGTTTCAGAGAATAAATAATTGGATAAATTGTACTGTGTAACAACAATGCACCTACAAACAGTAGTTATAGGAGTAAATGGAGAAAAATAAGATAGAAAGATAATTAAGCCATCAAAGGAATGTATGAGTCCTAGCTAGGTCGGCCACCAAAGATGCCATAGGTCAATAGCTATCAGGTACAGGGCATGATTATTATTGATATGTCTAATATTTAATCAGCTACATTTCCCAACATTATCTTTTTGCGTGTTTTTTTACTTATACCATTTTGAAAGCTAGAAATCATTTACAATTACGAATAGTAAAAGAGTAAAGTTGTTGCCCCAATTAAAAAAAGGAAGAAGATGAAGGAATGAAACTGAAAACATCTACTCAGTCACTGAAAAGCTCCTTGAAGAATGAAGTACATGTACATAAGGGGAAATCATGACTGATAGGAACTGTCAAATTCTTACTTAGTGTGTTGGATTAGCTACATGGTGAGAAATAATTAATTAATTTTTCATAGTGGAGGTAAAGTAATAAAATAGTTCCCTCTACTTTTTCATGGTATCACCATGATTTTGTAGAGTATAATTGATTCTTGTATGTTATCCAAACACTATCAATTATCCACCTTCAAAGCAAACTATAGGAACAAAAGAAAGAACCTGCTGACACTTATCAGCTTGTGTAAATTTATTTATATATGTTAAAAAGGAAAAAAAGGGAACATCAACACATCAAGAAGAGCAATTTGCATCTCAAATAAAACATCATCAGCTAATAAAGATAAAACATAATCTCACCTTGCATTGTTCCCATCAGTCTGAAAGGTATCAGGCTTGGATCCAAGCTTCATGAACTTCATCTTGACAGTATAAGATCTTCTTCCTCTCAGCTGAGGCCGAGTCGATCGAAACAACAAAAAACAGATTTCACTGCTACTCAGTAGCTGATCTCTAAATCCAATAAATCGTAGATAGCCCCAATAAACATCCCAACATATATAGCAGCCAAAATCTGCCCAGAAAAGGAAAGAGGAGACAAGCCCAGGTCTGAGGGTCAACTCACACTAAGATTTATCCAAGTTTATTTGTTGGGTTAAGAGAGAAAAGGAAGGTTTGTAGAGCAGCAAGGTTAAATAGTGCAGAGTGTGAGCGAATCTTTACAGCAAACAAGGCAGAAGGTGAATGAATAATGAGAGATGAGAGAGTCCAATTTTTTAAGCAAAGGTTCTCTTAAATGGGAAGAGACTCCACCAAGAGATTGTTTCCTTGGTCGGCGGCAAAGCCCACGGAGCCCGGGCGCACCGAGTCAGCTCAGGGGACATAGCCAACAGAGTGTTAACACTAAACAATTATCAAACCAGAGACACAAATCTGACTCCACCTCACTTTCTCATATTTCTTTATCTTTCACTTTCTGTTTCTTAGTTTTTTAAAAGCCAATAAAGATTCACACCAACGACACCTCTTGTGCCCTCAAAGCTCCAAGTTCCAAATCCAGCATCGATTTATATATCTATATCTCTATACTTGCAGTGCTTTTGTTTTCTTTTTTTTCTCCTTTTTTTATATGGTTGAAGTTTGAAAACCTGCAACTGAAAACAGCATCTCGGTATCAGTTGAAAAAACCACCAAAACCGTAGACAACAAGAATCTTTTGCCAAGTATGGAATAAATGAAGAAGATCACGAATATGGAGTTATTATAGTAATGAACAATCATACATCAGCTACTTGCAAGAATATATCATAAACAAACTTGGGCTGCTAAAATCTGAGGAATCCACCAGAATGTATCACAGAAATCTAGTAAAATAATGAAGGCAAGATCATAACTTTATGCTGTTTGGTGCTGTGAAACTCTCAGCCACACATGAAGAAATATGCCCTAGATCAACTTGCAAATCACAATGACAAGCACCAAACTTCACTCTCCGTGTAGTTCCCAACATCACCCAACACCCCATTTTTTTTTAAAACCCATAATATATAGATAAACAACTACACGCATTGCCAAAAAAATACCTCCAATAATCACACACCCCTTTTGTTAAATTTAGAAAGAAAAAATCTTTTTTTTCTAGAGTAAAACAGTAAAAGAATATCGAACACGACATATCCAGATATGAAGCTGATGGTAACAAAAATAAAGGTAAAGCGAGAGAATGGTAAACCAAGATTTTACACCTGAATCACAGTGGCAAGAGACTCACAAGCAGTGGGAGTTCAATAGAAGACGGACAAGACAAATGGTGCAGTGCAACAGGTGTTGTTGCTGTGCATGACAGTGTGTTTGTTTGTTATGGAGTCAGGAGCACCAAACTGAGTTTCAAGTTCCAACTTTCAACACAGCCACGGAAGCCAGAAGCTGAAGGAGAAAAACACACAAAAAAAAGGACAAAGTAAAAAGAAAAAGAACAATCAAGCAGAGACTGAGGTGAAGCGGTTTCTTTTTCTCATGTGTTTGTAACTCAAAATACAGAAAATGCCAAAGTGTTAAGAAACAAAGGTTGTGTTGTGTCTAGCAGCCTTGAACATTGCCACTTTGTTACACTTTTCCTAATGCATTTTGGTCTTTGATTTTAGGTGAGAAAGTGTGTAGACACCATTCAATTTCTGGGGTGCACGTTGCTGAGTTGTGCACGCCAAAACTGACACTTCAGCTTTCTCTTTTGCATCCCTTCAATAACACGAACTTCTATACATACTATAGTATAGTATGGTAGTATAGTAGTAAATGGACCTGTCATTAAATGGCTCAGTTCTGTTCATCTTCGCTTCTGCTGTGTTCTGATCAAAGGCCTTGTTGTGTAGTGTGCAGCCAACTCAGTCCTAATCCTCCACCCTTTCATTTTCATCATCACTCACCTCTTTTTCCTTAGTGGACAGTTGGCATTGCCACCACTTCCAATTTTTCTTCTTACTCACTTTAAAACAATTCATCAAACACTTCAAATACACTATTTAAAATTTTGAGCTTTAGACACAATTTAGTGACACCTGCTAAAAGTTTTATATTCTCTATTCCATTAAACATTATTATCATTCATATAGATTTTATAATAATTATTGTAAAAGAAATTATCGTATATAAAATATTACTTATATTTCTTACTTTTCTGATAAAAACTTAAACATTAAAAAGATAGAACAAATAAAATATTTTAATTGATTTCTCTCTTTTTCTTTTACTTTTTTTTTCTCTTAAGTTGGAAAAAAATCAATTATGGTTATTTGATAAAAAAATAATTGTTTTTTAAATATACTTTTTCAATTAAATATACGATCACTTAAATTTTGTTTGATAAAAGTAATTAATTTTTCTATTTAATGGCATTGTGTTAAAAGAAAATGATTATACTTTTTATAATGCCACAAAGAAATACGTTATAATTTTTTTATTTCATTTTAAATACATGTATCCATATAATTAAATTTACAACTTAATGTAAGATTAGTTCTCAAAAATACAATTTAATGTCAACTTGATTATTTTTTACAGTTTAATGACAACAAAATTCTCACAAAATTAAACAATATATAGAACATAATTTTGTACCTTTTTTATATTCAGGACTAAATATAAAACATTCATTTAAAATAACTATTTTACTCATTTAATATTACTTAAACTAAGACAAACTGATTGCTTAACTAAATATTCCTGAAATATAACAACAAAAATACTGTTTATTTTCATTCATGAGTAATGTTATAAAACACACTTTTCTAACAAAATATAAATTTAAAATTATCAATATCATATATATTAATAAATGAATTTTAAATCTAATTATTTAAAACACATAATGTTAAATTTGTAGGATACAAATTCACTAAAAAAAAGACATTAACATTAACTACTTTGACATTTTTTCACAATGCAAAGGTCACCACTATTAAACAATTTTTACTATTGTTGCAGCAAATCAATGGTGATGTTCATTAATTGCTCCTACTCAATGAAACCAAGTTTGCAAACTTAAAAGGAATCAATTTTTGGGTTCAAATAAATAAGTAGACAATATTTTGCTAAACTTTTATCTCTATTTATTAACAAATTGGATTTACTTAATCTTTCTAGTTACACTTCTGCTTGTAGAACTACTCATTTTTTTTTAATGATTTCATTATTGCAAGAAAAATCTATATAAAATCCATGATACCAAGAATTTTTGACAAAAAAATCTAAATTTGTGACCATAGGGTTCTCAAATTTGAAGTTTTGCAATCTGAAAAAAAATAAAAAATAAATAAATATATATATATTTGTTAAAGAAAATGTACTGTAGAAATACTTTAAGAAAGAGGTATCTTCACGATTAAACCTTATTAACATGAATAAGCAAAATGTTAGTAAATTTGTATCCACGAGTATATTACATCAATTTTATCATGTGAAAACTTTTTTTTTCTAATGATGTATTATATTCTGAAGTCATCGATCCAAACACATCAAATTATGGTGCATTCCACAAATTTTTTCTACAATTTTCACAATTTTATTATGATTACATTGCTGATAACATAAAGAAGGGGAATAGCCTCTTTTTAAAAGATAATTTGACTTAGATAAAGATAATTTTGAATCGAAATTATATAATAATGTTAGAAACTGTTTTAGGAATTGTTTATCAAATCTCTCTTTATTTTTTATCAACTAATAATTTTTATTAAACTTACAAACTTCACATCTAAAGTATACTTCAACATAAAGAGATATATGTTGATATATAAGTGAAAAATAATTTTCACATTGCATGCTAGTTTATGAAATAATCAAAATTATAGTATGATATCAAAATTTATGTAACAATCAATAGTTTTTAAATGTTCAGTTTTTGACATAAAGAAATGTATTATAAAATTACTCTTAATCTTTTAAATTGATTTTGTAATTCTATATTGTAAATGGTAATAAAAAGGAAGGAACATTAAAAGGGGTTTGATTTATTGTAGTTCCAGAATGAACGGTACTATGCTAGACTTTCACATATGGAAGCAGACATATACAACAGATAACTTATAATTGAAGAAATAAGTGTTCAAAAAGTTTAATAAAACTTTCATTGGTTTCAAAAAGTGAAGTCAATCTGCCAATAAACTTGAACAAAACTGGTTGGTAGCAATTAATTAATGGTACACAAAAGTTTCAACTCCAATATTTATTGACCTAATTTTGCCCTAGTTCAGAGGCTGTTGACCATATAAATGCTAGATTTCTAATAAGTGGAAACATTACTTAATATTGATAAGTGTATGTGGAAAAACATCAATTTAACGGATACAAAATTTAAAATTATTTCATTTCAATAAAAAATTTATTTTTCAGATCTAGTTGTAATTTGTTACAGGATTGTAAACATACCATCGATTTTTCTTATTAACAATAAATAAATAAATAAAATAAAACGAGATACTTCAGAAATGTCTCAATCTTTATACGAAAATTCATACTAAATTTCTTAACATCCAATCAACTGGGATTCAACATACTCTATAAAACATCGGAGTGATATAGACATGACAAGACTGATATATACATGATTATATCATAATACAATTACACCATCCTTCCAAAATACGTTCTCACAAAATAAGATAAAATAAATACCACCATACACTCTTATCCAACAACTGAATAAGATATTTGTTACCAAGTATAAGTAACTCAAACACTCAAGACCATAAATATCAAACCAAACCTACAAAAAAAAATTGCGAAAACCAAAAACCTACATTGAATCACATAAAAACTTACAAACTTGATCAAAACGTTAAACATAAATCACTTAACATCAATTTCTCAAATACCTCATATAATATAAAGGTTCTAAAGATCAATCCAAATAAGAGAAATCAGCAAATAATAAAAATGTGTTGCATCCAATTGAAAGTAAGAAATGAGCACATTGTACTATAGAAGAACTAAAGAATATATGATATTCCCATTTGAACACATCCCAATAATAGTGCTACTCTGCTACATTTCTTTAAAGCATGTACATCTCACCTCACTCATGCACATGTTTAGGTCCCCCCATTCCTTTTTCTTCTTTTCCCTAAAGTCTTCAAAACTGCCTAAACTAAACTCACTCTTACACATGCTGCTCACTCTATCACCACAATTTCTAAATATTCCTCTTTCAAATCTTTTTTAGGTATATTCCTTCGCCCACACTTGATTCCTCCAATTTTCAGACTAGTTCTTCAAACTCACTGTATTCTCCTCAGATTCCCAATCAGATTAGTCAACGCCCAGTGCATAGAGTGTTGGAATACCATCCAATCGCATTACTCCCTTTAATTTCGGCTTAATAAAGATTGTCTAAACACTTTCTTTTAACTTGTTAACTTTTGGATAAAATGTAGTACAAGTGCCACACCACACCCATATGGTTTCCTTGCCAGAAATCCGTTTCTATTAGACTAATGTTTAGGCGAAATAAGGAAAGAAAAATAACTTGATTTGTGACAGTGATGGCTACCAATACCATGCATTCTGCGTAGAAAATGTCAACTCTATATCAAACTAAAGTATATACTAAGTTTGTGTGGTAATATAATATAATATCTTGGAGGGAATATTAAAAAGTGGAATTTAAATTTATTAGAAAATGGAATTTAAGTTTAAGTTAACTTCATAAATTCGATTTATAAGGTAAGGTTTACACCCACTTATATATTATTAATTGTTTTAACTGAGTGTGACAGTCGGGACACAACCTCCTAAATAAGTTCGAGCTGCTCCTTCTGCAGCACTTCCAGCCTTAGCTCAAAATTCCTTATGTTTGCTGCGGAAGTGCGAATGTATTTGTCTGCCGCAACTGAATCTACTGCTTGAATATTCCTTAAAAATAAATTGAGAGTTTTTCGACGGTTAGTCGATGTGAGATCTCTAACACACTTGTTCACGTCGAAAGTGACATCTTGTGCACTAGACAACATATCATAGGTGGTATAATAACGGTCCGATAACGGGTTGTCTGATAAGTCCAACAAACTCTCATTAGGATAGGCTCAGAATGACTCTAATACCATATTATGAAGTATTAAGAAGTGGACTTTAAACTTAACTTTACCTTATAAAATCGACTAATAAGGCGAGGAACCTCACAAAATCGACAACTGGCTTATAAGGTGAGGAACCTTATAAAATCGACTTATAAGATAAAATTTTATAACACTTTATATTATGAGATTTCCTTTTATAATCAATATTGGATCGACAACAAGAAAAAAGATTTGTAAGGTGAGGTGGGAGACAGCATAATCATAATAGAGTACCTGTAACGGTTTAATGCTGCAGATTTTGCGCATAACCTCTGAGATCTTAGCTGCTGCTGCTGCTACTTCATTTCCTTTCACAATAATTTAACAGCGATTGCATTCAGAAACTCATCATGCACAAACAACACCCACTTTAAGAAATTTGTAAGCAAATTTAAATCACTTATACTTAGCAGAACTCACATGGCTTAATGACACTTGCTGCATCTATGCTACTAAAAAATAAGAACTAGAATCATACCGTTAGCTAGGTAGAACACATAATTACACATGTTATATCTTCATACTCTAAATCTGGTTAAGAGAAAAATGTGCAAAAATACAATTTCATAAACTTAAATTTTGAATATGTTACTAGAGTGATATAGAGTCTATTCCAACTAGAGTTTATAAAATTGAGTTATGTGTAAAATTATTTTTTAATATTTAGTTTTGAATTGTATCAAATAAATGCAGATATATAATGCACTTGGGAAATGAATCTTCAAAAGTGAAATAAAAGACTCTTAATCAATACAGAACGTTGTAATCCATGGTTAAAATATTGGGCAATGGCTTTTGAGTCTTAGAGTGTGTCAGATGTAGGATCAAAGGGAGTAATCATACAAACTTGTGCAAGGAAATGATACTGTAATTATGGCTGTCATCTTCAATGTTGAGATCCTGCCATATAATGTAATACCGTCTCATTACTTTAAAAGCATCATTGCATGGTAGCATGCGTACGTTCGTCGTTCCTAGCTACTTCCTACACAACATGTTCCCACAAAGCAACATAACGTTTATGTTTTAGAATGGGGTTAGGTCTAGGGAACTATTAGAATTCCTCATTTATTTTTTTTGTCGTTTATCGGTTCTTACTTTAAATAAACTTCTTTTTCTTTTTTGGAGTTTTTACTTCTCGGTCTTCATATAATCCAGATTCAAATGGTACCTCTAGAGGCACTCCGATGCTCAAGTTAGATTTTATATTCGACACTTAATATTATGAGTAATGTATAATGACGTACCTAATTCTTGGAATTTTTGTTATTTATATTATTTTGATAGACCTTGAGTTAAATTATAGAGATTGGTCATGTTTAGAGATGTATTACCTAACTCTTGATTATTAATTAAATTTATTAATTTTGCTTATACGTAATTGATTGTGTGATGTTGATCGACATAATAATAATCAAATCTGATATATAATACGATTGTGCGAATCTTACCAGTTTTGAAGTTAAAAAATTCCTTTTACGAGTTTTAATGTAGTAAATAAGAAATGGTAATTTTGGAGTAAAAAATAGTTTAAAACTATTCTCTTCACTTGAATCTATAGAGTAAAGATGTGTAACGTGAGGATGTGTGAGTGTGATGGTACGGAGCACAGTATTGAGCTTAGCTTTAAGCGTAATCTCCATTATTTGTGTTGGTGACAGGAATAAGAAAATGAAAGCAATGGTACGATATCAAAAACTGCAAATTCATATGATGCTATCACAAACCATATTAATCACCATTCATGCCAACGAGGTTCAGAATAATATATATAAAACAGAAAAATAAAATAAAAGAGCATTCAACCCATTTAATATGGTATTAGAATTTAAATTTGGTAGTGAAAATTATTATAGCTAATTCATACTAATTTATAAACTATTTATCAATAATAAAAATTAATTCATGAATTAATAATTTTTTTATTTTTAAAATAGTTTTTAATTTAATTACTACAATAACTAATTATTTTTAACCATTAAAATTAGTTTCGACTCACACTATTACATTACGATAATATATTTACACTATTTTAAAAAAATATATAATATATAATTAATCACAAACTTCACATTATAAATTATTTTTATAAAATTTATTTATTTTTACAAATTTATGTATTAAATTTTTTTACCAAATATTATCATATTTTTTATTAAGTTTCAACTATTGTTCCCAAACACACAACTAAGATCATGAAAACTTTTTTATCAGAAAAACACTTCGAAATATTAAAATTATTTTTTCTTAAACATGCTCATCGAGAATGATTTTTTTATAAAATAATGATTCCAAAAGAAAAGAAAGGTATAATAAGTAAGTAAACAGTGAAGACACATGAGAGGTAAAGAAGATATTTGGAGATATATGCTTTAGATAATTTGTGGTTTGGACCGCAAACACAGTGATTTGTTTTGTTCTCCAACTTTTTTTCTTCTTCTTCTTTTCTTAGACTAAAATAATCAATTTTATTTGCTGCATTTAAAGCTCTTTTATACACAACGGCTCTCTATTAATGTTGCTACTATTATTTAAAACGAGCTTTGGATCATCACATCAAAATCTTAATATTATATTTTAAAAATGGTAAAAAAAATCACCCTTTTAATTTATTTATTTTCCATAAAATATGTATAAAATTGTTATTATTTTAAATCATTCCGACAATAAGTACAGATAAAGTTTTAAAAGTCACTTTCACACTACTCTTTTTAATAGTAAATAAATGATAAGTCGATTTAAATGAAAAGTGTTAATATGTTCTATCGGATTACAATGGAAATTTTTTTTTATTGAAATGTGAATCTCACGAGAAGAAATTAAGTAAATTTAATGTTGTAATATATCACTTGTAAACTGATAATTTATATTGTAAAGTTATCAAAGTAGCATTCTTTCTTAAATGAAATTTTTAAATTTCTTGAAGATTATTTAATACATTTCAAAATTAAATGAAAATTGTTTAATAAATTATAAATATTAAAATATAGTCATTAGTGTATTTCATAATTACTTTTATAAAGAAGTGTTTTGAAGTCTATCATACGATTTTGAAGGGTATCAGTCAAGATTATGACTGAATTCTCTTTAAATGACATGACCGATATAGTCTCCATATACTCCCACAAAATCTTTTAAAACAAAATTATTAATGTAATCGCTATACAATTTTTTATCTAAAATTCGAAGGTTAACTCGATAACATACATTAATCTCAGCTCATCACGACCTTATAAATAGACACATTAAGACAATTATACGCATGAAACATTATTTATTACACTCACATACCTCATACCGAACGCTATTTCAGACAAAATACCTTTTATAAATATATCACCCACACTGATCGAAAACTGAAAATCGCACAACATCATCAACCAAATAAGCCGCAGCTTTAGGAACTCAAACAAAACCAAATAAACCGCAGCTTAAGGAACTCTTACGAAGACTGATGTCTTTCCAACCTTTTTGTGAGAACATGAATATTAGAAAAAATTATTTTCAGAATCTTTTGTTAATTACGTTTGAAAGTTATTGAGATTGTATTATGTATACTTGAACATTTTATGATGAATATGAATATTTTTAAAGCAAAAGCTACAAAATTAAAATGCGGTATAACTAGAAGAATCAGATGATAGAAAAAAAAAATTGTCCTTAAACAACAAGAGTATGTTACATACTGAACCCAATAAGGGCCACTTTGGGCTTTTTAATATGTGGGCTTTTTACCCAGTCTGTCTGGGCTGCTTATTCCTGCACCTCCATACCTTCTTGTGCCACTCCAATATATATTTTATATTTCAAAAATACCCTTTTTTAATATTCCGGATTACATAATCCGGAAGTCTTTTTCTAAATCTAAAATTATCTTATGGATTATGTAATCCGGAAGCCTTTTGTGATTAGCTTCCGGATTACATAATCCGGAAGCCTTTTCTATACATAAAATTAGCTTCCAGATTATGTAATCCGGAAGCCTTTTTTTCAGAGGTGTGATTAGCTTCTGGATTACATAATCCGGAAGTCTTTTCTAAATATGAGATTGACTTCCGGATTATGTAATCCAGAATATATCCAGATTACATAATCCATAGGCTTATTTCAAATGCAAAAAAGAATTCCAGATTTTATAAATCTCAGAAAAACTTACGGATCCCAAAACAGCTTCCAGATATATGGAAGTGGCACAAAAAATGAGAAAATGGTATTTTTACATTTAGTATGGGGTGGCAGAAGAAGGTATGGAGGTGTAGAAAGAAAGAGTCGTCTGCCTGATACGGACCATCTTGTTACGAAGAGAAAACAACTAATTTCTGTACTGACGAAAATAATATTTTCAAATCATTATACTTTCTAAAAAATATTATTTAGAATATGTTAAAAAATTTATGGATTATATATATTTTAACTATGTTAGTTTTACATTCTGAAACGTTCTATACTAAGATTTTTCATTATATAATAAGGCTTTGGAAATAATTTAAAATGTGTTATTTGTGTATTTTAACATAAGATGGTTTGGCCGTTAGTTAGAAGTTCTTACGAAAATATATTCCCAAGTTTAATCTATAAACTTTCTATATTTCATATCATGTAAAAGTTATTTATAACCACTTATATAAGAATTGGAATGTTCTTAAAAGTGTCTTTTTTAATTTATTTATTCTTTATTAATAAAAAAATATAAAAATATCCTAATTTTTGTGTGTTGTTCATATTTTGAGTAAAACATGGTAAATGAATACTATTACTGCAGTACTGCATCAGATATAAAAGGATCTTTTAATTAATTGTGAGATTAATTAACTAATAGAAATATTCACTTTAATGTGGTCCTTAACCTTTAATTTAATAACAAAAATGGTATTAGTCCTCAAACTCTTCATTATTAAAGACCATGCCATTTCTTTTCTTCCCTACACCACAAATAACATTTTTTCTTAATTATTTATTTAGTTTTTTAACTTATTTTCCTTTAATCTAATTAGGTATTATGATTGAATTTCGTCAATAATAATAAGCATAACTATACAAATGCAAATTTTATATAAAATATTCCTTTATCAATTAGAAATATTTTTTAGATATTTTAAAACAAAACTTAAAAACACACACACCACAATTGTTGAGTTAATGTCAAAACATTTAATAGTTAGATTAGAAAAAATATAATAAAAGTATATTGATTGAGTATTCGTATATGTAAAACTTGAGGTGTGTTAAACCACATTCAATTTAATTGTGTGCTCTTATTTTTATATGTTTTTTTTTTTATGTAAGTGTGCTTTCACAAAGATATGATATTGTTTAGTATTATGTGATTCTAAACATTTAAGTTGCAACTTGTATGGATTAATCACAATTGTAGTCCGAGAAAAACAACTTTTTAAAATGAATTAGAGGTGATTTTTTGATATTTTAGTATTTTTTATTAACAAGAAACTAATAAATAATAGAGATTTCATAAATATCTTAATCCTCATACAATACTACAAAAAAAAAATTATTAAATAAAAAATAAATTTAAAGATAAACTAAATTAGATATAAATTTATAAATTAATTTATAAATTTTTATTAATAGTAAAAATTACTTTAAATATCAATAATTATTTTAGTTTATAAAATAGTCTCTAATTATTTTAGTTTATAAATATCTCTAATTTGGTCAAATAGTAACTGATTATTTTAATATATAAAATTAATTTCTATTTAATAATTTTTTTATCACTACAAGAAAATCATGAAATAGAAACCAATTTTTAGAGATCAAAATAATTAGTTGCAATAGTAACTAAATTAGAGACCATTTTATAAACTAAATAAAAAATTGATTTATAAATTAGTTTCTATTATTGTTAAATAGTTTCTAAATTGATATCTAATTAACAATCAAGGTTTTAACTACCAATTATTTAGTTTCTAAATTTGGTCTCTAATTGCTAATTAGATATCAATTTAAAAACTATTTAACAATAATAGAAATTAATTTAAAAATTAATTTTTTATTTAATTTCTAAAATGTTCTTTAATTTAATTATTATAGTAACTGATTATTTTAATTTTTAAAAAATATTTTTTATTTCATGATTTTCTTGTAGCTTATAATAAAAATAAAATAATCTAAATTTCTTACCAATACAAACACATTGAAGACAGATGAAACTATTATAAAACATAACCTCCTACCTAAGTCATCTTACAGATAAAAAGACAAAAAATAACCTATTACAAAATCATATAGAAGACTTTTTAACCTATTTATGATATTTTGCCCCTATTCGTTGCTAATAGCTTTATTGTGGTTTTGTGATTATGGTTGTATAGGTTAAAGGATAAGATGAAGGTTAAAGAGGTGAAACTGTGTAGCTTAGGTACATCATAGAATGACGTGGAAGTTTGGTGGCTGTACCAATCAAATTAACCAAATTATTATACATGCTCACAAAAATAGTCACATTTATCACTATATTAAAATAATACAAGTAATGTCATTTTTTGTTTATTTTTAATATTGAAGATCACACGTTAGTAATTAAAATTATTTAAGTTTGAGAGAATATTAGAGTTTACGTTAACTATTATTAATTGATCTTTTAGACAATTTTTATGTTTGAAAATGTGTTAAAAATCATCCATGGATTAATAATACGATTAAATTAGGGAGTATATAGATATGAATAAGAATCAGTGTTGTTTTAAATAAGTTTTATAAAATTGGGTTAAATACTCTTTAGTTCTTACGCAATGAAAAATACATTAATATAAATATATAATAACAAAAATGATTTAAAACAAGAGAAAATTCAAATCAAATATATATATATATATATCATTCAATTTAATCAATTTATTAAGATTAATTTTGAACAAAATAATTTTGACCATAAATTTAAAATAAATTATTACTTACTTTAACTTATTAAATTATACATAATAATTAAATTAAAATAAATACTTAAAAGTGTGTATGAATCATAACTGATTTCAATTATTTTTTTTTTAATACTAAAATCGTGTTACCAACTTACCATGCACAACTTTTTTTTTTATATAAAAAATTTTCATATTAGGCATCATTATGCATTTTGACATCTCAGTTAGGTTGACACCTCAAGTAATAACAATCATCTGCCATCACATAAAAAAAATATTATTAAAAAAAAATACTAAAATATAAAATACTAGACCAAAACTCAATTTAACAAAAACTATACATAGATAAATTATATATATTCATAAAGAATTCTAATAACCTGTAAAACTTTAATTAAACAATTCATACATCTAATTATTGTTATATATATCATGTCCAACTTTAATTTTACAATTTTTTTGACAAAAAATGTTTTAACATAACACGTTTTTGCTTTGTTAACTGAAATCATCTTCAACTACATGGGATTGAACGTACACTAAGATGTTGTCGATGAGGTGGCTGACTCAATTTTATGTTTCTTATATTGTTTTTGCTTCTTTTATTTGGTTGAGTTCATCCCTGACTTAACTAATAATAGCTGTCACATTTTTCAAAGTCAGAAGGAATAGCGTGACAGTGTAGTTAGTCAGAAAACAAAACTGGTTACAGAGATCACGTACAAAAATTAATATATAAACACCCTCTTCGGATAATGCAAGAGTTTTCAGAGTAAAGTTTCACACCTATCATGAATCATGATAATGAAAAGTGCAGTGGTCATAAAAGTTAATGGAGTAATTAGCAGAAAGATCCAAGGAATGAATGAATGCAGAAGAGGTGGTGTTTCTTTCACGTTTCTCATGCTTTCGTCCAACGTTTTAAAGTGACGTTGAGATCATGTACATCTCATTTTGCATGAGTTATTGTGTGTGGATTAGTTACTTAAATCGTAATTAAGATTAGTTAATTTGTTTCTTGGGAAGGTGGTAGTGGTAGTACGTGGATTCAAGAAGCTGACTTATGCTGCTTTTTTTGCATTCTAAAAAGACAAAGCATACGCAACGCAAGAGCTTCTTCCTCTACATTTTTACCTCCCATACGCAAAGGACACAAATTCCTTTTATCTTATCTCATTCATCATCTTCTTCCCTTTTTCACACACTGCTAAATAATCATAAAATATTCAAAATAATATAAACCATTTCATTTATCAAAGAACACTACTTTTCTAACGTGATCATCCTCAAGTTTTGCCATGTTCATGTGTTGCGACCATGCATCTTTCCACATATGATAAGGAATACTATCCACGTTCTTTTTCTTACTTTAAATGCTTAGTCAACCTTTAAAAAGAAACAACCCATATAATTTATATTTTTTACCCTTCTATTATAAAAAAACATTCAAAAAACTCGCTATGTGAATTTGACTTTCAATTGCTATTTAGATGAGGTTTAATTTAATTGTTTTTTTTATTTAAATTAAGAGAAAGGTTTTTTTTTTAAATTAAA
Source organism: Phaseolus vulgaris (assembly GCF_051622355.1). Lineage (NCBI taxonomy): Eukaryota > Viridiplantae > Streptophyta > Magnoliopsida > Fabales > Fabaceae > Phaseolus > Phaseolus vulgaris. The sequence goes on from NC_143504.1 coordinate 3,968,756, forward strand.
AATTAAGTTATTTGTGTATACACACGTAATCTATCTATATTTATATAATCCATAACATAATATATCTATATCTATTCTATAACATAACGAGGATTATCTTCATAGCTGGTTTTTAGAATACACAATCTTTTCTTAATTTTATTATTGAAGAAATAATAATTAGCTTAGTATATCAACTTAAAATATATTTTTCCAATTTTATCTTTATAAAAATAACCGTCATCAATTTAATAACTTCTCTTACGACTTACAAATTTTTTTTAAATAATTTATTTCAAGCTCTACTTCCTTTCTCCATCTTTCTCGAGCCATTTTTTAAATAATTTATTTCAAATTCTACTTCCTTTCTCCATCTTTCTCGAGACAAATACTCTCATTTTAGCTATTTTCTTTTCTCTTTTCTATCGATACACACTCCCATTAATCTTTACAAAAACTATTCCTTTACTGAACTAATTTATTTTTTTTCAATTCTTCTATCTTATTTTTGACATGTATTGTGTTTTTACCTAGATTATAATATTATACTATAAATTTATAATATTTATGATAAGATAAAATAAAATAAAAACGGATACAAAGGCGCCAATAACATAATAATATGTATGTTAATTTATAACTATTTATAAACGTTAGACTTTGTTCCATTAAAACAATGTGAAATTTGAGTAGCTCCATGAATGCTCCTTTCCTTTGGTGAAAAGCCTTGGAAACAATAAAAGAAAAGAGTTATGAACGTGAAAAGGGAGTACTAAGTAAAATCTGTTGGAAAGAAGGTATTAATTAAGGAGATTTGACAAAGTATTAATCTGCATGGAAAAGTGAGTTATAAGGAAGGAGCAATAAGAACGTATGCGTTTGGATTAGCATGTAGAGTAAAATGGTATAAAATATGTAAGTATGTTCGTGAAGGGCGTGTTTGGAGGAACCGACTTTGACAACACGACACGCATATAATTTCACACTTCTTCAAGTCACAACTTCTTAATCATCTGCGTTGTACATACCCACATAACGCGTAAAGGATATTATATATATACACTTTTGCATCCCAAAGAAAGCTTGGAAAATTATAACAACACAACTAATAATTAACGTGGCTTAGTTGAATGCATTATCATTAGTACACTGTACCACACGTTGAAGCATTCCCCACACGTCTTGCCAGATCAATCAATCACTTGAATATTGTTTGTGATTACTTTTTGATGAACGAGGAGAAGGAATTGGCCAAGTGTAAAAAAATGGTATTATTAGGTTTAGGTATAAAGGGATTAGAGAGTAGGTAGGTAGTTATCTGTTTGTGAAACGGGTGTGGTAGAAGTGTGAGTGTGTTGTCTAATGCAAGATTGTGGAGAAAGAGTTGTTATTAATTAGTGGGTGGATATTTAGATTTGCCAACCCAATAACAAGGGTCCTTAGCCACATAATAAAGCGGTTGCAAATTTGGTGTGATCATACCAACATGTGCATTAAAGGCACCAGTAACCACATGGGGAGGGTTTCGGTTCGGTTCAACCCACCACACCCATTGCCCTAACATTGCACAACTAATTGGCCTCTTTTTTTTTATATAATTTCATTGCACAACTAAATTCTAGCATCTTTATGCTTAAATTACCCAAAAAAAATGTCACTCACTCACTCTATAAAATATGCTTAAATTTGTTAATAAACCTAATTAACCAATACAGTGTGTGAAATGAGGCCTGCGTTGTTCACGCGTCATGCAGTGGATGTTGCTGTTATTTAATTGGAGAAAGAAAGACCTTGACTTAATCCATTCTTAAGCAGTGGTCAATTAATTTGGGTTCACTGCTATATTATTATTATTTTTTATAATGCTGCCTTATTTGGAATTGGTTTCCACTTTAACTGTGTGTAGAAAAGGTCAATTTTTATGAATTTAGACATGTGTCTTGCCTTGTCTCATCACCTTTAACGTCGTCTAAATTCACTTTGCTTCTTTTTTTTTTCATTGTCTTAGTGATAATATTAAATTGGGTCAAAATTATATTGTTTGATTTTCTTCTAGGTGTTTAATTAATACGACCGCTAAAAAATATACACGAAAGTAGTGAAGAATGGAAGAAGTGAAAGTATAAGAACTTATCTTTAACATGATTAATAGTATTACTGATAAACGAATTTGTTAGATTGCAGCAATGACAAAGAAGAGTCCAAAAGCAATGAACAAATTTTGTCTGTACAGATGAGCGTAAACAAAATCCGAACCTAATCCCAACCCAAAGAAAAAGAAAAAAAAAACACAACGAATGGAAATTAACCTAAGTGGTTACGAATCATATTCACTGTACCGGCAAATTCAATTACAATAGAATTAAAGTAAACACGTCTTCTTTGAACAAATCTACGCCGTTTCGTCATCGTGGTCCTCCCTTGAAAACAAACGCGCCTTCTTGGCGGCGGTTACCGGCAACGGGCTTTCCACCTCCTGCTCGCCGACTCCGCCGACCTTCTTCCTGAAGTCGAACCCCGCCGGCGACCAGAACTCCGTCAGCGGCGCCGGAAGGTTCAGGTCGAACCCACGGAGCGTGTGGGAGGAGGCGGCAACGCCGTCGGAGGAGGAAGTGACGGCGCTGCCGTTGTTGGCGTGGGCGTTGCTGTGGTGGTTGCCGCCGTCGTAGTGGCAGCGCTTGTGGCCACCCAGGGCCTGTCCGGTGGGGAAACTCTTGTGACAGATGGAACACTCGTGCATCCTTCCGCCGACGGTGGAGGCGGCAACGGTGTCGTTGGCGACGACGGAGACAGAGGTGGATTCGGACGAGGACTTGCGGTGGCTGGCCTTGTGTCCACCGAGCGCTTGATAAGAAGGAAAGGCCTTGTTGCAAACGGTGCACCTGTGCGATAATTTCAGCGGCGGTGACGGTTCTTTCTGTGACTGTGACGGTGACGGTGACTGTTGAGTTTGGCGGCGAGAAGAAGCGTTGGTGTTGTTGCTGTTACTGTTACTGTTGTTGTTGTTTCCGCTCTGTGCGAGCATGATGAGGCAAAGAGCGAGGTACTCTTCCTCGGTCTCAAAACGCGGTCGTTTGGAGCGTTTTCTCTTGGACCAAGGCTCGCGGAACTGAAGCTCAAGCTCCTCCTCCTCCTCCTGGTAGGCACCGAAGGGAGTGGCGGCTGCTGTTGGAGAATTCAAAGCCTCCAAAGCCATTAATCAAGCAAGGAACCCTAAATTGAAAAAATATGATGATTGGAGGTAGTTTCTGGTTATCTGGTGTAGTCGAAGAGCAAAGAAGGAGTGTGTGTGAGGTAGTTAAGTGGGTGTGAGTTGGTGTTTATATAGAGGGACGAAACGAGATGAGTTGGTGTTATGATCGAAAGAGAGTGAAGTCGGTCAACTAAAGAGCGAGGGGATTCACTTGGATGACTTTTTCCAAGTCAAAACTGCGTTACGTAATACGTCTGTGTCTGCGTTATCTTTACCCTTTTTCCTGTATCGTTCTATCTCCATTCATTACCCCACACACACACTAAGCCACTGCTTAATTAACGCGCTTGTTGCCAATACTTTAAGACTTTAGATAACACTGATCAGTTCAAACAACTAGTTAAAGGATTAAAATATGAATTGAATTCATGTATCTGTTCTCCTCACGAAAGCTCATGCATCGATTCATATCCGAGATATACATGGAATGTGATTCCGAAGAAGGAATATGCTAAATTTCATATTAATTGGGAAGAAAGAAAGGAAGAAAAAGAAAGGTTTGACTGTTTGAATCTTGAAAAAGCAAAATGGAAAATGTGAATTTGGTTTAGACGCCTCGTGGCGAAAAAAGGAAGGGGAAGTTGTCGTCATGGCTTGGATCACAGTGAGTTTCGTGGTTTGGGCAACCACTTTCACTGCCATGCTATCACTCATCGATTATTCGTTAGTTGGCACACTACAACTACGCTAACACTCACCAACATAATCACCACCTGCCACCTGTTTTCCCCTCCTCTCGCCAAATTAATGCATACAAAATACCTTCTTTTTATTTACTAACAATTCATTTCCAATAACACAACAATACTCCTATTTCTGTCAAATCAATTTTCCTATTTTCTTATCCACACTTACTAAACAAATATCTCACACTTTTAACATTATTATCTTTAACACCCTTGCTAGTAATAATCAAATATATATATATTATATATAGTATTAAATAATAATTTTATCAATGGTTACCTCAAAAATACTATACATGTGATAAATTAACGTATTTACATATGTATAGGACAATATAAAATAATTGATTATTCTCGCCGATAATTTCTTCTGGTTTGATTAATGTTAAATTAAGCAAACTCATTTTGAACTGTTTGACTATTTTCCTCGTTCAATTTTTTTGAATTGTTTGAATAAATGACCCGACTAATTCTTCCTTTTTTTTATATGAAAACAGCTAACTTGATCTAGTTTATTCATCCACCAGCAACTGACATTATTCATTTATTTTAGTAAAGTTTTAATATTTGAATTAGTATATAATAAAATGGAGAGTATTCCTTTTAGTATATATAAAAGCAGAACACAATGTTACAGATGATTAATGGATAATTAGATTGAGTATAATTAGAGAATTATGACAGGTGAGATGAGGATGATGGAGAAGGAAAATATCCATAAGAATTATTTTGATGATTAAAAAAATGATTGTGTGTGTTCTAGAACGAGAAGGGGAAAAAAAGTGTGGAAAGGCGTGTTTGTGATTCATTTGAACGTGTCAGGCTGAGAGAGTGAGGAAAAATGGATGGTAGAGTGTGATAGTGGGAGGAAGTAGTTGCTTCACCGACGCAATAAAAAAAAGGAAGAAAAAAAGCGTTTTAAGAACATTGATACGCAACGCAGGTAAGTTTTGTATTGGTGACACGTTGCACCTCCGGCTCTCAATTGCATTCTTCCACGTGTCCTTTATAACCGACACGACCTCATCGTATCATCCTATTGCGCTTCCACTGCCCCTAGAACAACCAATACTCACTTTCTACACTTAATTTATTCATTTTAATAAATTATTATCTTTAAGATTCATTTCAAAATGTAATTGAAATGTAATTCACTGAATTAGTAGAAATTAAAGATAAAGGTATGATAGAAAAACACTTCATTAAACACATGCTAATTTAATGTTGTACTGGTATGGGCGAGACCAAAAATCCGGTCATCCTGATTGATATTTGGGCTCGTTAATCGAGATCAATGAAATTCGGTCGAGACGAGAGAAATCGTCACGGTCAGTCTAGTCGGCCGATCCATACATATATTAACGCTCAAATCAAGATCAGTGAAGTTACTTCGTCATTAAAGATTAGGTAATAAACCAATAAGTGAGATTTATTCCACTAATCAGGCTCAATAAGGTAAGCTCATTAAAATAATATAAATAGCACACATCCCAGAGAGATAGGTACGTCATTTATTACTGGACACCTACCCGAATACTGATCCCCCACTTTACTGATTTGAGCGTCGGAGTGCCTTTCACAAATACCCCTCATTCGTGTTCACCCGAGACCGAAAGCCGAAGGAGAAGCACGAAGACGAGAAGGACTCCAATCAAGCACCCAGCAACCTGCCCGACCGAAGGAGGAAGACGAAGACTTCAATAATTCTTTAGGTCTCATCTCCCTATTCGGAACCGTTGTGATAAATGTTGTAAGCCTCTTAAATTTAAGACGTACAATTCTAAGTTATAAGGATACATAAATATATAATTATATTATTAAATTATAAAAAAATAAATACACATAAAATATTATTGAAATGTAAATCTTACCACAATTAAAATAAAACTCATAAGAAGCTCGTAAAATAATGTAATGTAGTAAAAATGACCTAAAATAACGTCTTATAATACTCTTATATTGAATTATTAAATAATATAATTTTTCATATTCGTTTCAGTTATGTTATTTATTCCTTCCTTTAAGATATATCAGTTAAATATATTTATGCATGAATTATAAATTTGTATGCCTTCTCTTCAAAGGGACTTGTGAAATATCAGCTTTCAATCCCAATTGGGCTTTCTACACATGTAACAGGAATTTGGTGGACTCGTCTGATCAAAACCACTTCTACAAGGAACTGAGATATTATGTTTTGTTTTTTTGGATAAAGATAAATATGTATATGATTTTGAAGCCTACTTTTTTGTCCACTTGGAATATTTTAGGTTAAGGCAGTGTTTTAGTTTGTAAATTGAATAGGACTAATATTTATTTCTGTTATAACCATTATTCACAATAAATAAATAATTTAAAGTTTGTAATTTATATTATTATTATTATAAAAAAGTCATTGAATAGTAATTAGTTTTAAAATTTATAAGGAAATGTATATAAATTATTTTTTAAATTTGTAATGAAAAAAATAATCAATTGTTATGTAAGTTGTCCTCTGAGTTATGGGCATGATTGATTGAAAAAGGAAAAGTAGCAATAACATTGATGATGATATTTTATATTTATTTATTAAGCATTGGTCTCGAGATATTTGCACGATGAAGGTAGAAAACACGTGGATGTTAAGGCATTCAACAAATTGCATGGCTTTTGATGTAGAATAACGAAGAATTTTTTTTATTGTCATTTTCATTCAACTTATCTTTTTTTAAAAAAAATCTGTGACCACTAATCATTCAGTGCGTTTTAGAACATATTCGAGAGTCTTAGAAGGTTGGTGACGAGGTCGTCTTTATCCATTTTTTACTTTAAGCTTTGGTTGTGTAACCATGTTCCAAAATAGGTTAATTTTGCTTAATTTCACGTTTATACTTTGTCTTCTAATTCATGAACCTAAAAGATGGAGTTATTCCAATTTGAAAGTGGTTTGATAATTTGTGTTTAACTGTGTATTTATGTTAATTTGAAATTAATGCACCTTTATACAAAGTTTTTTTTAAATTGTAAATAATTTGAAATGACACTCGAGCTTTTAGATGGATGAACTATTTTTAGCAAAGTGTTATATATCAAAAGTGTTTGAAAATCTTTTATAAAACAACCAATTTTTTAAATTTTGATTTAAGAAATAGACTGAGCTATTCAACCATGCGTGCTTTGATAGAATTTTGAATTATATATATATATATATATATATATATATATATTATTCATATTCTTATGGTATCAATTACTTTATTACTTTTTTATAATTTGAAATTACCACATAACTTACTTTCTGTTGATTGTTAGATAAGTATTTTATAAATTTTAATTAGTTGTTTTTTATTTTCTGAATTTTAGTTAATATTATTTTATTTTTAAAGTTTAAATTTTACTAAACTGAACTCAAGTACTATACATAACCTTTATTTTTTATTTAATATTTTGTGTATTTTTTATTAAACTTATTTTTTAATAATCAATAATAAATTATACTTTCTCTAATAGAAGTTTGACTAACAATTATACAGTTATACTTATTTATAAAAAATATATGATTTGGGCTTTCACTCTTGATCTAATTGACTTTGACTCTCTCAGTTAAGTTAGTTTATACTTTTTTGGTTTGATGAATGTACTTACAAGATGCTCCGATAATAAAGTCAAAACAATTGGATTAAGTTGTAATCTTATAAAAAAAACACTTCATTTACCAATTAATCAGATCACCTATTTACAATTCTCGTTATTGGGTTTTATCAATTCTATTTAGCTTTTACTTTTCGCGAATTTCTCCTTGCACCTCTATGTTTTTCTTCTTGCACCCCCATAATTTTTAAATTTTTGAAACATGCCTACTTTTTATTTGAAAAAGTGCAAGGAGGTGGAGTTGGTTTAGCACTAATTTTCCTCTTCATTCATTTGAAACGTTGGAGGGTTATTATAACTGTGTGGAGCAAGGTGGAGGAGTTAGTTGCATTGTCAAAGTGTTGCTTGGCTTTTGGAGATAAGAATTAAGTTTTTTTTAAGAGCATGGGTAGTTACGGAGTTTTCGTGGTTAGCGAAAATCAGGATCTGGGAGTATACTATGCATTGAAAATGTGATCTCCAGATGAACCAACCCGTAGTGTAAATCATTTTGTTTTTAGAATGGGGGGGTGTTCCAAAAGCAATTTTTTAATAAATTGTTGATTTTTGGATTGCTGAATCTAGAAGCCTATTTTTTGTTACAACGATGGATCCATAAGTTATTTTGACTTTTGGATTTCTGAATCCAAAATATTAATTTTTGAATTACAAATTGGTGGATCTGGAATATTTTTTTGACTTATGGATTCTTGAATATGGAATTAATTGTTTGACTTATGAATTGATGAATCCAAAAGATTTACTTATCCCCCCAATTCAGGATTTTTTCAACATTATGGAATGTGAAAAAACAAATGTGAATTCCTTATTCCATACAACTATAGGAATACATTGTTTGGAATACTACATATGAATTGCGGAAATGAAAATCCAAAAAAAAAATGGAACTATAAATTTGAAAAAAAATGACTTGCCTACTTCTCCGAACAAGGAACTGCTAAGAAAAACCACTCAACCAACACCAATTCGTTGAGACTCCATCGACCACCACCAAAAGAAACGCCTTCCTGTGTCAAGAGATGGAACAACGTTGTTAATAGAGAAATGGAGTCCGTATGTGCAGTTTGGGCAAATGAAGAAGAAAGAGTAATGCGAGTCTTATATGTCTTTTAGAGTTTTTAAAAAATAATAAGAGTAATTTTATCTTTGCATAACATTGTGGTGGTACAGAAAGAAAAACGTAAGGTGCAGAAAGAAACTATCTTACCTTTTATGCCTTACAACCATTAAATATATTTGTAATGTTTTAACTTATTTATTTTACATTGATACAATATTAAAATTGTTTTATTATTATTTTTATCTTTTTATGATTTTACTTATTTTTAATATGATAATATCTTTCCACTCGACCTTTCTAGTTAATATAAATATTTTTTAGTAACTATTTAAGTTTTGTTTTTATATGTAACATGTATTTAGAATGTTATAGAATCATGTTGTGTATAATGACATAAATGAAAATTTTAAATTATATATTATAATATTTATTATCATTTATTTAATATTTTTCTTAAAAAATATATTAAAACTAAAATTATATTGAATACAACCCACTTTAAATTGAAATATATTGGATTCTGTTAAATTTTTTAAACAAAGAATTTGAACCAATTTAAGAAAATTTATATAATTAGATCCAACGACTATATTTTTTTTTCAAAATTGACTGGATCCAATATATAAACACTCCTACGAGTGTTAATTACAAGTTCATACCAAGTTTAAAATCGAACCTCGTAATTAAAAAAGACTAACTACGAATAATTTGTTAAGAAGTGGAAAAGGATGTTGGCGGCATAGTTTGTTTAATTTTTTTTATTATTTTTTTCTAAATCAAACGTAAAAATTAAATGATACTCATTTTATTTTATTTTTTTAATTTAATATAGAATTTGAATTAAATTAAATTCATGTTTTATAATATCATTTAAATTGATTTTACTGATTTTTGTTATTACAAAATTATGAAATAATTAAAATGTATAACAACTTTTAAGATGTATAATCATAAATATCTAATAGTTGTTAGTTAGTTATAAAAATATAATATTATATTTAAATACAATAAGTAATTCTATTTTATTTTATTTAATTTTTAGTTTTTAATTCAAAATTTAGTTACATTTGAGTAACAAAAAATACTTTAGATAAAAAATCACAAGTGTACCTTTCTTTAAAATTATATATTATTATTATATATATATATTTTTATTTTTATTTTGTGTTATGACAATTTATCAATGGTTATAGCCTTAGGCCACATTCTAAAAAACTTTTCTCCTAATTCAATATTTGATTTGTTTTTCAATATTATAATGTGGTGTAATTTTATAATTATGTTACTAGAGTTTTCAAAAAAATTGATTATGAGACATTTTTTCCAACCACAAGACTAAAATTTTGAAATATTGATCAAGAAAAATAATACGAGATATTTAAATATGTAAAATAAAAACAATCTTAATTTTGTTAAAAACTACAAATACATATCTTACCACATGAATTCCAACAAGTCCCATTTCCAAGAGTAATCAAAACTACCACATATTAACTATTAACAATAATATACAAATAAAAACAATATATACAAAAGATAACCTCAAACTAATCAAATCATTAACCTTATATAAATAGTGTAACAAGAAGATGCAGAGGTGTTAAGATTAGAAAAAAAATAGTATAGTGTTTACCACGACAACCCGAACCCGTACCCGTACCCGTTTAGCACAAGAACTGGATAGCACCTTCTCGCACCTATCTACGTCGCCGTTGGAACCAAAACCACATTCCTAGTGTCATACCCTTCACCCGTTCACTCCAAATTTTGAAACTTTGTTTCCAATTGCGTGTACCCAATGTCCTCTTCTCCCTCCCTATCGCTCTCTGTTTCCTCCATCCATGGTTCTTCCTTCCTCCATGGAACAAAGTTCTTTCCCCTTTCTCGAAGAGTGACACCACGCGCCTTCAATTCTTCCTCTGCCAAGTGCTCCCTCGACCACATCCCCAAACAGTTCAGAAAGGACAATCTCAAAGATGGATGTTAGTTTTTATACCTTTCGTTCCTTCTCTTTTGTGTTTGATGATAATTTACTCTGTTCGATTTAGTTTATTCCAAAGCAAAAAAAAATACTTGAATGTCATTTTTAGGTAAGGTTAGAGCAGAAAAATAGAAGAAGTTGGGATTTTATAATGTGGTTATGAATTGGTTTAGTGCTTTTTATGTGATTTAGGACTGTGCTGTTCAGTGAGTTTATGCGCTTGGTTATTTTTTAACCCCTTAAAAAGGTTTAAATACTTAAATTGAATTCAGTTTCCCTTCCTGGTTTTTTGTCCAAATTTATGCTCGTCAAGTTTCAGGGGCATGAACCACAGGTCCTTAAATTTTGAGAAAAAATGTAAGTGATATTCCCCTAAATTGAAAACCAGTGCATATAGATATGTCTTTTGAAATGTATTAGTAGAACAGATAGTGAATTATGTGCATAAATTGTAGGAAAATAAAATAAAGAGACACTATGGATTCTGGTTGTATTCACTAGAAGAAACAGCCTTGGACAAGACCATGTGAAGTTTTGGTTGCAAGAAATTCACAATATGCATTTCCATTTTCAGTTTTGACTGATTTTCATACTCTTGGTTTTCAAAGTGTTATAGGCAAACAGAGGGGTAAAGTTTGTTTGTGAATCATAAAAGCTTCAAACTGGTGCTCTTAGATTAATCTGGATGAATTTTTCTGGAGGTTTAGATCAATTTTCCCAAATAAAAAATCTTATTCAAGTTCGGTTGAAAAGTTTAAAAATTGGGTGCCCTACCTTTAGTTTTATTTTTTTCTATCATATGCAGTGACGGAAAACTACAAGAACGTACCTCAATATCTATATGGCCTCAGTCCTTCACAAATGGACATGTTCATGACAGAAGATAATCCTGCCCGCCGGCAATCTGAAAAAGTTACAGAGGTTCTCACCATATATATTCTTCATATTGTCTAAGTGTTTGTGATGTTATGATGGCAAATTTGCTAATCTGTAACCTAATTGTTGATTTTGCAAAGCACCCAAATTTTGTCACGGCTTATTCGACCTTTCAAAACTACTCTTAACTTTAATAATTGTGACAGGAAAGCATATCATCTGCCAAGAATTATATAGATAATGGTGGAATGTGGAGTCTATCTGGCATGGCAAAAAATGGTCCTTCAAAATACAGCATGAGTGTTAGTATGTATCAAGGAGGTAGGGGAGGTGACAGGCCAGATACTGCTCCACCAGATCTGCCTTCTTTGCTTTTGGACGCTCGAATATGCTATCTGGGTATGCCGGTAAGCCGCATCCCGACGGATTGTGTTTTTAGCCTGCTAGCTTTTGTATATAGATAAAAACCTGATATCTTTCATCTCAATCTTCTTGATGTTCCTATAAGTCTTTATGATTTTTTACAGATTGTTCCAGCTGTAACAGAACTTGTCATTGCTCAATTCATGTGGTTGGATTATGATAACCCAACCAAACCTATTTACTTGTATATTAATTCGTCTGGAACTCAGGTAAGTGTTATGAACATTTTCTATCAATTTCCCTTGTGGTGTATGAGGTGCTGATTAATTGCCTTTTCTTACCATTTTTTCTTGTTCAGAATGAGAAGAATGAAACCGTGGGATCAGAAACCGATGCATATTCCATAGCTGATATGATGTCTGTAAGTTTTATCATGAATCATGTGCCACTCCTACTACTCCCACCCCACCAAGGCTGGGACATGGTTTTTCACTTTGTGCTACTCTTTTGTAACTTGCTTTTTAACTAATCTTATTTCTTTCTGCTCTAAGTATGTCAAAGCAGATGTGTATACTGTGAATTGTGGTATGGCATTTGGTCAATCAGCAATGCTTCTGTCGCTTGGAACAAAGGGTTATCGTGCTGTACAACCAAACTCATCTAGTATGAATCATATCTTTGCAAACTTTTGAAAAAAATTGCTTTCACTTATTTATTGTGGTTTCTTGGAACTTCTGACAAATGACTATATATTTGGAGATGGACAATGGGTTACTGATTTATAATTTTCCCATCATCCCTTTTGTCATCACATATCACACCTTTTGATCAGATGGCTACTAATATATGCTTTGTTAAGAAGTATTTTCCGGAACATCAGTTTATCGAAATCTTGTTCTTAGTATCCTTAGGGCATGGATTTTAGAGTTATGATCTGTGTGAACTGAAACCCCAGTACTCTACATTGAAACTGTTGGGTTGCTGTTTTTGTGATTAAAAGAGATCCCGATTTTCAAGGAGCTAATAAAAGAATTTTGATCTGTATGTAATGCTATAATCTGCAACACCTTATGCACAAATGTGGCCTACATGCTCATGGAATGAAAGGCTGCTGCCACAGCAGATTACTTATTAGTTATGTTTTCCTCTGTTTGTGTGTGGGCTTCGTATTATTTATTCCTCGAGCACAGGTAGAACCAATTTTCCTTTATATTTTGGCACACATAGCACCACTATGGTATTGATTCTTGTCACACATGCAATAGTTTAGGAAAACATAGAAAAATGTCTTGATTGGATTTTCATAGAAAGCCTTCTTTATTGGCTATAGAGTTTGTTTCCACCCTTCAATGCTGAATTGCTGATGGTATATTTTATTTTGTGACCCGAAATTTCTGCATAGTTAGTGATATTTCTTCCTTGTCAGTTGGTAGTTTTGATCATTGACAAGGTAGAAAGATAACTGTTCGTGTGTTTTGTACAAATTATGTGGAATAAAGGGATGTATAAACTATGATTTTTAGCATTGCCTTACCGTGGATTAACTGTTTGCTATTGCAGCAAAATTATATCTTCCAAAAGTCAATAGATCAAGTGGAGCTGTTATAGACATGTGGATTAAGGTACTGTCTACCTGTTTGTTCTCTTCTCTATATTCTCTCCATTATTTTAGACACTATTTATATCAATTATGTTGGCAAAACACATACAGGCAAAAGAGCTCGAGGCAAATTCTGAGTATTACATTGACCTGTTGGCAAAAGGGACAGGGAAATCAAAGGAAGAAATCACTAAAGATGTCCAGAGGCCTAAGTATCTTCAAGCACAGCAAGCTATAGACTACGGACTTGCTGACAAAATAATTGATTCAAGTTCAACGGATGCTGCATTTGAGAAGCGGGTAATTATTTCTATTTACTGATGGTATTCTCTTTAAACATTTATATAATATACTTACGATTACTGTCTGGATCAGAATTATGAAGCCATGCTTGCTCAATCAAGTGCTTCGAGGAATCAAGCTGGTGGCAATCCTCAAGAGTCTCCTTCAGGATTCAGGTAATCACACAGGGAAAGGCCACTTAATCAGCTTCGAATCCTATGCCCTTCAATGCTCATGGGTTTAAGTTGACTCCTGGTATAAAGGTCAAGCAGCTATCTCATATCAAAAGGCCAAATGGAAAATTTCAATGGAGATAGTATATGAACTCTGTATCTTGGCTGTTGGGTGACTTCTCAATACTTACAATTATTTTGAATTACGTATGCTTAGTTTCAGTAATTAAAGAAAAGGACCAGGTTTTTTTAAGTGTAAATATCGAACCATTACCAATGAGATGGACTAGATTCAGACACACTTCATGCTTGCACAGTAGCTGGCATTCGTCCTTGAAATTTTTTGCCTTGGTTTTTCTTGTCCTAGATTAACAATTTCGCAGTACTCGTTTTACAATTAAGTGAATGCAACTATGACTTGATTCTTGTTGTTGGTTAAGCAGCCCTCACATAATCATGACAGGTTTCCAGTGATGAGTTGAAAATGAGTGAGAGGCACCACAATTTATACTTCACAATATACCTACTTGCACGAAGTGCAATATTTGAAGAAAATCTAGACAAACATAAACTATTTCACAACAGTAGTTTACATGTTTTTAGCGTTCACCAGAGAGAAGTGAAACAGTAGAAATAAAAAAAAAGTGAAGAAAACTCTATTTCTGAAACGACCATCAGGAATTACGCTGGAGGATTGGGATAGACTTTGGGCTTCGGCTTCACCTCAATCTCGTTTACACTGCGAACGTAGATTGCATCTGGTTCGAAGCTGCATACGAAAGCGAGAAGTTACGTTAGGCATGTGTACGGAAAGATAAAAAAGTGAGTGAGAGATAAAACTTACAATTGAAGTCCTGTTTTGGGCCCTTCTTCGAATGTGTAACTTGATGCAACGGCCAAGAGACGTCCATCTCTGCTAAACGACAGTGCAGCAATGCTAGTAGGATACTTCGAGTACTGAAAGAGAAAACGAAAATTTAGAAATTGTTATCACTGTATGAAAATTCTGGTCACTCAATTACTCAAAAACAAAAATAAATATAAAAACCTGGTATAGCCTCTTCTTATTGTTTCCGTCCCACACGTTAACATACCCGTCACAACCACCTGTGGCAAACGTTCCATATCTGCACAGATTTTTATAAAGCATTTTCATGGTCACAATTCAATCAACGAGTCAGTAACCCTAACACGAACAATATCTAATTCTAAAGTTCATTTAAAAGTCAATTATTCACTGCACTTCATCTTTGGAGCATTTGAAGTTTTAGGAATTGGGTAAAGGATGAACACAAAAAAGTATAACTAAGTTAAAGATTGTGGATATTTATAATACTGTAATACAGAACACTCATCTACTAACTCCATGCATTATTTATACCACGCAAACTGTGAAAAAACATCTATACCCTCTATTTTGGATGGCAATATGTACGTAGAATACTTTCTTAACAATAAATTATATTTATATTTCTCAACTAGATCCTTGAATGATGCAAGCTACCGCTATTCACATCATAAATAGTAGAGAAACAGTTAAGTAAAAGCAATTTGAAATACTCTTCTTCACAGAGTGTCTTGTTTTAGAAGTATTTCAAATTCTTTGATTATGAAACACTTACACGGGGTGGTATGCAATTGCATTTACAGGATAGACAATGTCCCTTCCGGCCTCGGATTTTCTGTGACACTTGAAAGCATATCTGCACAAAGGTCACAAAACATTAACAGCTAGAAGTTGATGGATACATGCTACTTTTCCCATGGGCTGAAAGACTATCATATCAATGAACAAGAAATTCAAAATATCCATATCACAGTATCATTAAGAAGGGAAAACAGAGAAATAAATAAAGTATTTACTTTTTTGCCTGGATAGCTTCTGAGAGGTCAAAGAACTCCATCGCAACACGCCCTTCAACAGAACTAAGTGCATATCCTGCATAATGTAGTTGTACAAATATGAAAGGAAATCAATGGTTGAGTTATAGCCTTGTTAACCATTATTTAAAGTTGTGTTATCTTTGAAAAATCAATGGTTGAGTTATAGCCAGTAGTTAGTTAAAGTTCACCTGTTCCATTTGGGTAACAGCGCACACATCTGGTTTGATATTTCAACGAAGATTCTCTTTTCTGCTCAGGTTGAGACATGTTCCTCAAATCATAGATATTAACATGTCTTCCAGCTGTTGCTACAACCAGGCGATTTCCAACCAGAGAGAGAGAGTAAACACGCTCAGGCTGTGGATATGTCCCAACGAGTGTGCGCTCTTGGCCACTTGCACCTCTAGGGTCCCAACATTTCAGGGTTTTGTCCCAACTACCAGTGATCAATTGCCCTGTGGTGACAGACAAGATAGAAGTAAACATGAAATATCCTTTTAAGAATAATTTCCCAGAATTAAGTGACATAATAACAAAGATGAGATGAGGTCAACATTATAAAGATAGAAAGGAGAGACCTGCAGCATATGAGTACTCAACACAACGAACAGGCGCATCATGCCTTCCTAGGATATCCTCTTTATTAGAGCTGAAGACGAGCCTGGAGCATGACAATATAAAGGGTGAATTACTCTCTTCACGGCTTAGAGATGCATAAATTCAGTTTCTCTTCCCTTAATTTAATTCCCTCTCTAAACAGACACGAATTGTGTTACATTTAGTCCATTCCAGAATCAGTTTGGTAGGACGGGAAGAAAAGATGAAAATATGGAAAGTGAATAAAAATAAATAAGACATAAAATGAGAATAAAAATATTTTAATTTAGAAAATAAATAAGAAATAGATTAAAAATAACTGCTGAATCTTGCAACTTTTAATTTTTCTTTTTCTTTTATTTCTCCTCAACCAAATATATAAATTAACTTTACATCTCTCCTCTCCACTCTATTCCCCATTTACCCAGCCAAAAAATGTAAACTAACCTCAAAGTGGTAACAGACAACTACAAAGAAACCTATATCCAAAGGGCTTTTTTTTTTTTTGTGTTAGAACACATCCTTTTGGATAAACATTTCAATATACATTTCTACAAAACATGAAATTAATTTACATATAAAATAATATGCAGCAGTTATTTTCTATAAGTTTCATCAAAATTTATTTTACAATTCATATTTTAGTTTATAAAACAGAAATTTCATTGTTTTAATTTTTTTCTTAGAAGTATCTACGAAGAAGTTAAGATCGGCTCAACTTCTACTAAGAGTTAATTTTGAACTTTGGATTATCAAATATTGGAATTTAGAAGATAAATGAACATTTTGGAGCTTAAAACATCTAGGTTACTGGCCAAACAACAAGTATGAAATTGAAGAAGAGAGTAAAAGTGTGACCGTCTAACAGTGTTGTCAGCGGCGACACTGAAGCCGGAGGAATCGTCGTGGAAGCAGCAATCGAGAACGGGGCCAGCGTGCATAAACTCTCCTCTCAACACATTGGCGCTGGCATCATACAGGCGCACACTCTGAAGCGCAGAAACAGCAACGAAGGGAATGAAATTGATAGCATACATAGCACAGCATAGCACAGGAAGTAAGTAATTGAGAAGTGAGAAAGTGGAGCATGCATAGCATACATACCTTGTCCCATGAGGAAACCAAGAGATTATCGCTGTGATTTGAGAATCGGAGATTCGTTATTCCGTCCGATGGAGGATTCGACAACTCTTGCCCCGTCGCGGCGGCCACCGCAGATGCCATGTTTGCGATTTGTCGAAATTTGAAAGTTGAAGAGCGTGGAAGTGTGAAAGTGAATAAAAAAAAAGTGACCCTTTATTCAAATTTCAAATCTTAGGAAAATAAATCATGATCCCAACTAGTCTATAGTGCCAAATTTTAAGTGTATGTACTACTTTTTATTAATAAAATTAAAAAAATAAAGATAAAAGAAAAATGTTTATTTTTTTAAACCAACTTTAAGTTAAATTAAATCAAATATTAAAATTAAGAAACATATTTATCTTTAAAAAGAAAATGGTTTCTTCAGTCAATTTTTCGGTGCAAAAGTTGATTACACATAAGAAATGGATTAATACAAAATTATCTAAAGTTTAGATAATTTTGAAATTATTTGTTTTATTATTTAAAATAACTATCAAAATGCTTTATTACTTTTAAAAATGTGAATTTTATTTTATTTTCATGAAAATACTATTATATTATAATAACAGTATGCGGATAATAAATTTTCTAATATAAAATAATTTAATAGCATAAAAATCTCTCTTAAAATGATATTAACCTTTTTTACATTACTTTGATTTATATAACTGCATAAGAATTTGCATGATTTGAAACTTAATAGAAAGTATACGATGTTTTACCATTGCATAAGTTGAGAGCTTCTTTACTCACAGTGATCCATAAAAGTTTATACCAATTTTTTAATTTAATTTTAATATAATGTAGGTGTAAACTTTTTTAAATGATCATTTGACTACTAAAAAAACTGTAAACAGTATTTTTAAAATAATTATTACAAAACTAACTAATTTTCGATTGAATTGAGTTTGATAGTAACCAATAAAAATAAAAAATAAAATTGTGAATTGAATTGAACAAAATAAAAAGCTCACACATAGACTTTTAACCAAATAGTCAACGTGTGTTATCCAAAACACAGAGAAAAAACACAAACGGGACCTTATCTTTTGTAAAATCAAAAGAAGTAAACCAAAATTAAAGAATATAATCAATTATTAATCATATTTTACTTTCTCTTCAATGATTTTTTTTTAGTTAAATTCTTTTGTAATTTTAATCTTAGGTTATCCTAAGAGTATGATATGACCAATGATTGAGTTTTGCATTAAATATAGCACAATTTTTTTTTGTAGTAAGTTTTCTATTAAAGTAAGTCATTAATAATATCAGTCTCCCTAAAATTCTAGTAATAAAGATTAAATCTTATTAAAAACATCAGTTAAATTTCTAAAATATGTTAATAATCAATAATGTCTATAATACTTATCATTAATAACACTGTGAAAGTAAAAATACAAACTCTAAATGAGTCTCTACTAATAAGACTCAAAAAAGTTATTTCATGTTAAAAAGGATAGACTTTATCAGTCAAATTAGTAAGAAAAACATTGATTTATTAATTTCATTTATAAAAAAATAGTTTACGAAACAAATGTTTGGAAAATGATAATATCAGATTTTTCCACTGTCTCAGTCTACATTTCAGTTAAATTATTTTTAGGCAATTTCTTTTTGTAAATCCATGTTTTATTCCTGCATCTCCATACATCACATTAAATGATAAATTTGTTCTTTTTATTGATCTCTCTTTCTTTTTGTTTTAAAATTTATGATTTAGAATTATTTATATATTTCAAAAATTTAGAATATAAAATCGTATTTTGAATTCTAGAATGCTAGAAAATATATTTTGAATTATAAAATTTAGAATGAAAAATTATATTTCAAATTTTAGAGTTTTAGAAAATAACTTCTAAAGTATAAAATTTAGAATTGAATGTCTTTCGAATTTTAGAATTTGAAATGCATTTTTAAACCTAAAAAACATCTTCTGAATTATAGAATTGTAAAATTTAGAATATATTTTTGAATCTAGAAAATACTTTTCAAACTCTAAAATTTAGAATAAAAAATATATTTTAAATTTTATAGTTTGAAAATAATTCTAAACTCTAAAGTTTAGAAAACCTACGAATTATACAGTACAGAAATGAAAAGAAATAACAAAAACAAATCCTACACATTTGCTCAAGAGTAATTTTAAAATTGAAAAATTTATGAAAATGCAGGAAGAAATCTCCTCTTTTTTATTTATATAAAATAGACATAAACTTTGCTGGGCCAGTAGAGAATACTGTGGCCCATATTTAATAACCTGGCCCGTAAACATTTTTTTTTTGGTTTTTTGTCTTCACCTGATTTTTGCAAATAATTAATTAACAGAAGGAAAAAAAATGAAGGAAAAGGAAAACTCAAACGGATCTGAATTGCAAACATAGAGGGGGGTTTTGTTTCGCAGTGAACTGTGCGTATTATCAACAACACAAACAACAATTTCAGTGAATCAACAAAAAAAAAGGAGAGAAAAACATTATTGTCTCCGTGATTTCGATTATTGACCATTCTCTTCGCTTCAATTCCCCTTTCTAAATCCTCTTGATTTTTTTTTTCCGAATATCATCAGATTCAATTGAATTATACCCCTCAATGCAATGGTGGTCTGCAAATGTCGCAAGGTTCCGCTCCTTTTCTCTTTCTTTGCACACAGTTCGCGCCCTTTTATTTCCATTTTCAAAACCCTGATTTGTGTTTTCCCAATCACGATTGACTTGTTAGCTGGGTTTGTAGATCCGATTGGTATCGTTAATTCAGATCAACTGCGGTGATCTGCGTGTTCTTGCATTTTGCGTGATTTGATTTTCATTTCCATTTTATTATGCATTTGGGTGAGGGAAACAATTGCTTGAACTTAACATATAATTGATACAAGTGATTATTTGTCTTGGCTTGTTGATGTTGCATGTGATTCTCGTTTCTTGATTATCTTGGGGAGCTGTGCTAGTTGTTCCCCATTTTCTTGCTTTGAATTAGAGCTAATGCTGTGTTGCGCCTTGTGTATTATGTTTCAGGCTACTAAGTTATATTGCTTCGTGCACAAAGTTCCTGTCTGCGGGGAATGTATCTGCTTCCCGGAGCACCAAATCTGCGTGGTAATTTATTTTTCTACAATTCGTATCTTTTGTTATCATTCACTATCAATTTATGCTATATCCTTTGTTCTCTCGCTCTTTCCTTCATTCCCCCCTTTGGTTATTTCTGATTTTTGTTTTTCATTTAATTTATTATTTTTGGTCATTTGTTTCCTGGTCCAAGGCTTCAATTTCTTTTTCTAGTTCTGGACTGAGTATTATTGGGGATCATGCAATCTTGTAATTTGCCGGCATATTATGTATGAAGCTGTATAGTTTCCAGGGTTAAGCTGAGTCTACTTTGTAAATTTTGCAGGTCCAAACTTATTCGGAATGGGTTATAGATGGGGAGTATGATTGGCCTCCGAAATGCTGCCAATGCCAGGCTGTTTTAGAAGAGGGGGATGGATCTCAAACAACTCGACTGGGCTGCTTGCGTATGTGATTTTGCTTGTTTTCCTTCCAAATAATTTTGGCTGAGCTTGCTCTGATCACATTTATAAATTTAAATTTTGTACATAGATGTTATCCACACAAACTGCTTAGTCTCGCATATCAAGAGTTTTCCTCCTCATACTGCCCCAGCAGGATATGCGTGTCCTTCATGTTCTTCTTCTGTAAGATCTACCTTGAAATGCTTCCTTTCTTTTTTTACTTTTCAAATTCATAATCGATGAGAGATTGGACAGAAACACTATAAAGGCAATTGGTGTTTTAGGTGCCCAGGACTATGTGTACAAAGAGGGAAAAGAAAATGACATGCTATTCCCAACACTTTTTTTCTCTCCCCATTTGATTTTTCTTTTTTTAATAATTTTTTTTCTTAATTATGAGTTGTAGATAGAAACTCCAGAAAGCTAACCATTCATTCGTATATGTTTTAAAACAAGTATTTAGTGGCTTGTCTTAGGAGGGACCAAGTCACAAAAAGAAGTTTCTTAGCAGGTAGACTTACAGTATGTTTTGTTAATAGATACTCTATTAAGAATTAGCTACATAAGATGTGACTTGTTCAACCACTATTGTGATTATGTTTTCCCCTTTACATTTTAAAACTAAATTTATTTAGACAGTAGTACGGTAAAATTCTCCATCATTTCTTTTTGTCCATGTGTCGTTTGATGAAATAACTGTACAGATATGGCCTCCCAAAAGTGTGAAAGATTCGGGGTCACGTCTACATTCCATGTTGAAGGAAGCTATCATGCAGGTGATTTATGAAGTTTTTAGTATATGATTGCCTCACTTCTATATTAGTTTGAGATATAGTAGGTTATATTTCTTGACATTCAGAAATCTAGAACAAGCTTATTGCCACAGTTATGAATTATGAATGAATTGGGACTTGACAGTTATATTCATAGAATTTTTATTTTTAAGAGAATCCCTGTTGTTCCATGTCTTTGTCGGCCTTCATTCTTTGATGATTATAATGAAATAGTATTATATAGAATGCCAACATTCTTTGGTGCTAAGACCTATTGAACTTATCAGGCAATCAGAAGAATTTATTTACTAGCAAATGTTTGGACTATGCATATACTTTAATATAATTAGTTTCTCTTTGGTTTCCATATAATTTTTGTTTAACATCTTCGTGCTCACTGTGGAAGGGATGATGTTCAGGATTATGATATACCATCTGGGAAATTCAGTCAAGGCATCGTGTCTGATTCTTTGTTAAATGGACAATACTGAATATTTGTGCTGTACCACTGATCAATAATTGTGGTTATAAATGATTGATTATTACCGCAGAAAAAGTTACCATTTCTATAAATCACATGAATCCACACTTCCATTCCGTTTTTTGTCTTGATGATTTTATATATATAGGCACCTACTAGAGTTATATTCCTTGTCTGTTTTCTGCTCATTCATTATATAAATATTTTTTTCATTAGTTTTTGTCTGTTTTTGTGCAGTCTGGTATGGAAAAGAATGTTTTTGGAAACCATCCAGTTTCAATGACAGAATCGCGAAGTCCTCCTCCTGCTTTTGCTTCAGATCCATTGATTGGTAGAGAAAATAATGGAAACTCAGACTTGGTTGATGGATCACCTGTGACTGGGTCAGAACTACCTAAACTTACAGTGGCAGATATTATGGAGATAGATGGTGCTAACTCAGCAGGAAATTTCATGAAAACCTCAAGTCCTGTTGCTGTAAGAGGATATTTTCAGTGCACTGTTATTGTGTTTGCATTTATCTATCCTCTTAAAACTTTAATGAGTAGGCTGAATTTTCTCTTGTTTTTATTGCAATGCGAGTTGTATCTGATTTCGTGTATTTCAAATTTTTTTTAATATAGTTTTTTTCTTATTGCAAATAATTTAGCCTGGTGCCACCACAAGGAAGGGCTCTGTCCATGTTGAACGACAGAATTCTGAAATTTCTTACTATGCTGATGATGAAGACGGGAATAGGAAAAAGTACACAAAACGAGGTGATATTGTCTTTTTGAATGATTTTTAATATTTTAAAATTTTGTGATTAAAACTTGACATGTCTTCCTCTCCTCTTTTGTTATAGCTTGTTTATTTGAATTTCATCTTTGAAAGTGTAGGTCCATTCCACCATAAGTTTCTTAGAGCTTTGCTTCCTTTCTGGTCTACTTCCTTACCTACTCTACCGGTGACTGCACCTCCAAGGAAAGATGCAACAAATGCAACTGAAACCTCAGAAGGCCGAACACGGCATCAAAGATCATCAAGGATGGACCCAAGAAAAATTCTTCTTCTGATTGCAATTATGTATAGCTCTTCACTTCATGTTAATATATAATAATCCAAAGTAGGAAGTGCAGTAGTGGTAAAAGATAAAAAGTTCTGGGACCTGAAATTTGGGCGGTTGACCTTATGTTTGAGTCACTGATGATGCCTAACGAGGAGTGTTTTGTTTAGGGCAAGTAGGGAACAACTGGTTTAGTGAGCCTGGGCTTTTATTGCAACAAGTAGTATGTATCCCAGGGTTAAAATGCTTGCAGTCTCTTTTAAGTTTATCTAGCATACATCTTTCGCATTGCTGATGCTCTAATTCCTCTACCATATATGTAACAACTATACGGAGTTTCAGTTGTGGTATATACTGCTAGTTTTTAACTGATGAAGGTATTATGATGATCCCATTTGCAGGGCTTGCATGGCGACTATGGGTATATTGTACTACAGACTGGTGCAACGGGGACCAGGGGATGAGCTTCTTAATGATGAATAAATTTGCATTGGAGCTCTTAAAATCCGGAGACTCTCAGTGGCTCCATTTTGGATATTGCTGGTTTCTTGTTGCTTCTGCTGGTTCTTATCTGTTTGGCTTCTTTATTTGGACCAGTCGCTGTTTTGGCCAACATACAAGTAGTTTGTTGATAATTTTTCATCTGAATGGGCTATGACAGTGACTTGTTACATAAAATCTTACTCAGCCATCTTTGCTCTTTGCCCTCAGTTTTGGTGCCCTCTTGGAATGTAATTGCAGATTCAGATCAAAATGTTGCTCTCTTAATTGGATTAAGTTGTCTTGATGATTTCAAATATAATTCGCACATTGTTAGTCAGTCAACATTTTTTATCTGTAGTTGTGTTGCACAAAACAAACTCAAACAAAGTTATGCATTATATATATTGATAGACCAGTGATACGAAGATATGATCATCTGCATCTGCAATGATGATACAGCATGTTAATGATCTTAATCTTTTGATTTCGTTAAGTATAGGAAGTGGAGCAGTATTTCTGTTCCATCAGAAAATTGTGAAGGAATGCTATAAAACTCCGCAGCTGGGACCGTATTTAGGTTGGACGATTCATTTGAGCCCACAAATCATAGGCAAGAATTCCGTGAAGTCAGCATTAGGGTGCACTCCATGTTATTGTTTAGGACGAAGATATTATGGCACCCATCAAATAAAAATATTCAATTAATAATTTAAAATAATCATATTTTAATTAGATTTTTTTTTTTAATTTAAAATTTCAATATACGTTGTTATATTATTAAAGTGGGTTGTCATGTATTTTTTTAAGGCATGTCAAAGTAATATTTTCTTATCGTTTATGACCTAGACTAGAAGACCTTTACGTATTTGGTTGAGAGGAAAGAAAGTAAGAACCCAAAGTTTGCTATTTAAATTGTTTGTCAAATAAATTAAAAATTTTCTTTAGAGAAGACAATTCTTCTTATTCCCTCTTCAAGAAAAAGACATATTACCTGCGTTTCTTTTATCTCAATTTTATTTCCTCATTTCTATTTTTCTTTTCAAAAAGATATATATCTGCATAACCTTCTAATATTTTCTTTCTATAATTTTTTCTGCTTTTTTAAGTATAGCTTAAGATGTTTAAAAAAATAAAATATTTTTAAGAGTTTTCTATTTTACTCATATGTTATATATATATATATATATATATATATATAAACTAATTAAAAACTAGTTGGATAGTAAGAATATAAATTAGAAAAAAAGTAGTTATCGTTATTTTGAACTTTGTAAATCATAGTTACAAGTAGTAGTAATACACATTTAAAATCGTAAAAGTTGACTAATTTTGTTTTCATTATTCAAATTTTATACATTCTTTTAAGGGCTTGAAAGATTGAGGTAATTTAAGAAGTGAGTTGTTCACTTTTGACAAATTCCCTATGTACCTCCATGTCTTCCCTCTACATACCTTATACTTTTTTCTATAAAAAATTCAACAATATTCTTATACTTTTTTCTATAAAAAATTCAACAATATTCTTATACTTTTTTCTATAAAAAAAATTCAACAATATTCTTTTGAGTATGGTGGGAAATGCACTATCTTTTTATATATGTTTAAGTGATGTTGATTGCTAGTAGTGTCTTCTATATTTTTAAGTGGTGAACGTTGGTGGTTGAGAAGACTAACACTGAGGCGAAGTCCAGGAGACGAGACAAATGTGAAGCCGTTAGACCATTTGATATATCTAAAGAAGATAGATACTTAGCTGATGTGTATGAAAACGATAGATGTTTTACATCTAATGAAGACTAACATGCTTATGATTACAAACTTGCTAGTGATAGAACAAAGAGAATGTCAAAGCTTCAAATAAATATGATTACGCAAAGCTAATTGCATTCTCCTTAGTGGTTGCTAGTGAGATATTAGAAGATAAACCTTCTAGTGTATCATCCGTCTTAGTAAGTAACGACAAGACTCAATGACTAGAAGTCATGAATGAAGAGTTGAAGTCACTTCGTATGAACAATACCTGAACTATAATGCATAGACATGAGGGTTCTAGGTTGGTTGGTCGCAAATGAATTTTCAAACGAAAAGATGGCACTCCAAGAAATGATCAACAGATATTTAAGACAAGACTCATTGCTAGAGGATTTACAAAAATAAAATAAAATATTGGTATCACATTAATTCTCTCTCTGTTTCTTTATTTACTCCTCTTGTTTACCTTCTTCTATATATTCTTGTAGACTTCTCTATTAATATTGTTTGGTCTATTTATTTGGTAAGTGGAGTTTTTTTTAACAACTACAATTGGCTCGTTTTATAACTTTGTACAACCTTTCGAAGTCTTTGGATATGAAAAATAAAAAAAAAACATTATAAATAAATAAATAAATCTCAAAGTTTACACATTAATAACTGAATATATGTTTGTTGATGTGATAATTGGTATCTTGTTGCAGTTTCTTACATAATACCTTCAAAGATATAATTCTATAAACATGTGCGAAACTATTGTCAAAGCTAAATAAACGAATTTAATTTGAGAAGTCAAAGGGCTTAAAATTGAGATGCTTTTATAAAATCCTAACAAATAGGATGCTTAGTTTACATTCTAGAAGTCAATCTCATTCCAATATTAAATTGGATATTAGGGCTAAAATTCTTCCTTTCTTACCTAATATTGATTATAGTATTTCAAATAGTCCATTTATCTAGAGTTAAATGGTTGACAAACCAAAAGTCATATTTTTTTAAATAAAAAGGAAGAGGCCTATTATTTGAAACCATTGAAGTCAACCATCACACTTAGATCAAAATTAATATAATGTTTCTCTTCATTGACTTGCATGCATGGTCTTCCCCTAGAAGGGTTTTCATTCATAAGTTATTAAAATTTCTCTCACAAAATTAACTGGAAAAAAAATCTCAGGAAATGTTTATTTTAACACAATGGTTTATCCCTCATTTGTCAACATGTTATGTGTTTTGATGGACGAACTCACCTTATATAACTAAAAAAATCAAGTAGTTGCTAAATAATTGGGCCATATTAATCTGTATGTATAAAAAAGACATAAAAAAGACAAGAAAAAGTTATATTAACTTTGATAATCCCTTTTTCTTGAAAGAGATTCATATTTAGTCATTGATTGATGTAAAAAGTCAGAAAAAAAGTTCAATTATATGTTCTTATAGTCTATGAGACTCAGACATTTCTTCTTAAATGATGTATACGTGTCGAACACACGTATCCGTGTTGACACTCGTACGACACTCGTATGATAAAAACAAATTCTTTTGAACCAGTCATGAAAAATATCTTCCTGCTCCCAAAAAAATCTGGAACATACTTTTGTACATAAATATTTATTTTTAATTTATATAATTTAAAATTATATAATATATAGATTCGTGTCCTCGTATCTTACATTTTAGAGATTATATGTATCTCCGTATTCATATCCGTGTCGTGTCAGTATCCGTATCCGTGCTACATAGTTTACCATTTTTATGGTTATATGTTTTAGGAAATTAGTATGACATGTAAGTACCTAATTGTTATTTTTTTGCTATTTTTAATGGATTTTTAAATATTTATGAGAGAGCCTTTGATGGTTAATTTAAAGTAAATATTAATAGGAGTTTTGATGTAGTTAATTTAAGTATGAGAATTATGAATAATGTTTTATGAAGTGGAAAAGTGAATAAAATAATGTTTTATATGTTGACGTGATTCTGATATCCGTACGGTTGGAGAGTACATTATTATTGTAGTTGCTTAACTTAAATAACAATCAAAATCAGTCTACTCACCGGAGAAGGCACGACTTATCAGTGGACTGCACGTTCCCAAATTTTAAAAAATATAAAGTAAATTTTATTTTTTCCATGTTAAACATAACTTTATTTAATATGTACCATCTTATAATATTTTTAATTTTTTAATTTTACTTTATTTAAACTAATCTAAACTTATTTTTTAAAAATAACTTGTAACTCAAACATATTTTCCTTTTTATATATATAATTGTTTTTTTAAACAAATGAGAATGTTGAGATAAAAAATAATATGTTTTTGAAAAACTCACATTCTTAAATTTCAATACACAAAATAAAAGAATAAATATTTATTTTTAAGTAAGATTGACAAAACGGATGAGTACACAACATATAAAGTTCATAATTGATACTAAATTAATGAGGTTGGATTTAATTAATTAAAACAACTATAATTTTAGTAGTATACAGAAGAGAACATATTTCATTTAGATTGAAATGCTATTTGTTTTTTATTTAATTGGAATCAATTGGTTTGTGAAGTTCTTTTTTATCTTGTTCAAGTAACCATATTTCTTAATAAAGAATTTTATTGCTCAAATTATAGATGGTAGTTTCAACGAGAAAAAGATGTCGTATCAATTTTTTTTTATTGGAGTCATATTCACTTAATTAAGAGGTGAATATTTTAGTAAAAGATAAATTATACTAATTTTCTCTCATTTGAGAGTTTAGTTGCTCACGATAATATATTGACAATCAAATAACAATTGGATGTTTATGTTAGAAAGAGACTAAGATAATCCACAACATAATTATTTATGACAAATTACAATGGGTGATTTTTAGTGTTAAAATTACCTGGATGTGAGTGATTTTGTGTTAAAATTACATATGAATGATTAATGTTAAATTATAAATAAATTATTTATACAAGCTCATTATTAAGAGTAGAATAAAATAAATATGTTTGTTAATATAATATAAGTATTAAGTTAATTATTTAAAATTTAGTGAGATTTTAAGTTGTATTGATAATCGTATCACGTGGATATATGTAATAAAAATTCAATAAATGTGTTAAGCTAGTGCTATACTCATTATAATCTTTTGGGAAATTATTTGTATCAATATGAATAAGAATACTATGATTTATTGAAATATTGAAATGACTTAAATAAACATTGTCGATAAATAAGTATATATTTTCTACACAATGATTTCAGATATTTTATCATAAAGAGAGCAAATCATATTATAGGAACATCAAAAAACATGAAAAGAAATTAATGGAGTGTATATATATATATATATATATATATATATATATATATATATATATATATATATATTTACATCTGTAATACAAATGAAGGTAGAGAAGAGTTGATAAAAAAAAATAGTAGTTGTAAGAAAAAACTAATAAAATGGCAACTGTTTTATAATACGAATAAGGCAACAAATAAATTAAAATAAATAGATGCACAAAACCATTTTCCTTTAATTAAAGTCGTGCCTGCAGGTTTAAAAAATTTAGTTTTTTTGGTGCATGCTTTATAAATTATTTTTGCAATATATCTTATAATATATATTATTTTTTTAGTCTAAAGTGCAGACGCATTGCCACAAACAGAATCTCATTTTTTTATGGCCTTCCTCAGTTTATAAATAAAAGATTGGTAGTTAAGTTATTAAGTACAAATTTAACAGCTAAGCAACCTTCACAATATTATTTTTTGAGAAAATATTAAATAATAAAGAGAGTCACTTATTCAGGATGAAGATACATTGAACTTTAATTTATTAGATCCATTTCAAAATTAGGTATAAGGGAATAATAGGTAAATTCTTCCTCCACTTTCATCTTAATTGTGAAAAGTTGATTTTATTTTTGTTAATTTTTTAAATAAATATATTTTTAAATAATCTTAGTTGTACTCTCTACTCTCATATCTTTTTTTTAGTCACATATATTCTTTTCATCCGCAACACTTAAATTTTTCTTTTGTCGCAATGTTTAAAAGAATAATTATATTATTTGAACGTGTGAGAGAGTTGACAAGAAGTTTCGTTGTATTCTATGTTTTTTTGAAGATTTTTTTTTTTTTAGTTTTGTACTCCATTTTTAGTATCTTGTTAGTTTTTTATTTTTGGTTTTGTGATTTCTAAAAAAAAAAAAATAAGCGAACGATAACAAAACCATCACAAGTTAAAAAATCACAAAACTTACCTCAATCACAAATGTTCACCATTAACTACCACAAACAACCACCGTCACTTGAAAATAAAGAAGAAAACTCCACATCCTCCAACATACTCATAAGGGTATTGTTGAAATAAAAAAAAGTATAGAGGTGCACGGAGAATTTGTAGGAATAATTTGATCTCTCATGTTAAAATACTTAATATATCTTATACTTTTTCTTTCTAATGAATTAACAGATGATGATCCACAACTGCATTTTCATCCCTATTCAAAAATATAAACAAAACCAATTAAATTGTTTTAGATCTTTTGTTTAGACTAATCAAATCTAACAGTGATCGATTTAAATGTTAAAATGAATTTCAATCAAATTAACATATATTTTTCTTATTATTAATTATTATAATAAAATTGTGATATAATTTTATATATTTATAACTTTTATTATTGTTTACTTCCTGTAAGTTAATTACAATAAAAGAATCCAGTTAAAAGAATGTCTTTTATTCTTTTTTTAGTTAGTAGTTTTCATGACACGGTGCTAATTACGTAAATATAAATATATGCCAACAACCCAGTCTAACATATATACCCATTTCGATTATTATTGGTTTTTGGTTTAATAGAAAAGGATTATAGTTTATTTTTCAATCGAATCAACTCTGATTTTGATGATGCACAATGAATAATATATTCCTCTCCACAGCAAAATTGTTAGAGCATTGTAAAGTAAACTTATTTTTAGAACAAAATTAAATTATTTAACTCTAGATAAAAAAAAATTGTGGATAGGGTTAATTGACTTATATATAATAATTACAGAGTTACCTTATATTTATAGAGAGAGCATATTAATTAAGTTAATACTTTTCTCTCTAGTTTAATTTTTTTTTGGCTCTCGATGTAAATAATCTGCACTTAATTTACCTTATTTTTCTAGAGAGCATATTACGTAAAATGCTGATAAAAAAAAAGTAAAATGACTTTTGTTACAAGAGAAAGAGAATATATCATTTAATGAAATGATGAAAGTTCAAGATTAAAAAAAATCAAATCATGTTCTTTTTAAGTGATAATCTATCATCAAATAACTATTATATAATCCATATATAGTGTTCCGAATCTGTAATTTAATTTTTTTATAAAATTTTAATTATATATTTAGTCTTTAGGTTTTTTAAAATTAAGCAAGTTTAGTCTATATTAGTTTTATCATAGTGTTATTATGAATTTTGAAGCGCGTGACAGTTGCTCGTGTGGTGTGCAGAAGATACTTACGCGCAAAATCTACCGTCTAAACTGGCGCGAACATCGGTGATCGGTTAGATAGTGACACAACTACTTTCTAATTCATTTCAAACACTCCTCATTTTCTCTTCTTCCAATTAAAACTAGTTTTTCACTCTTTAATTAGCTTTCTTTTTACAAATGTTTAATTGACTTTTTTTACACTCTTTCAAATAGAATAACTTAATAAAAATAAGAATGAGTTGAACAAAGAACATGTTAGTTAAAAATTAGGTTATGTACTTTTATATAGACAATAGTATTTATAAATGGTTGTATAATTGTGTGTCGACGATCTTCTCGCTAATTTCTTCAAGTCTATTTTTTTAATTGTTGATGTTCGACTGGGGTTGAACTGAAAAAGATATTTCGACATCAAATAAGTATTATATGTAAAGAATGTATATTTGTTAATAATAAAAGTGTACCTTACATCTTTGTAAAAGATTTATTTATAGTGTTGGTCATGATCCTTATTGTGATGTGTATGTGATCCTTAATTTATAGAGAAATACATTGGTATATAGGTAGAGTGGTACATTTGAAAAATATATGTATAATACGCAGTTAATTAGTATTTAGCTAATTTGTCGAAGATATTTTTCGTATAATCTAAAACATGTACGCGATTCATAAAGAACTTTTGTAACTGTCGTCGTTGTAAGTTATTATGTGCCTGGAAATATTCTTGCACATAACATAATGAGTGAGTCAGTTGCTCACCAAGACTACCAAAATTGAGACTAACTTTTGTCCAGTATTGACTTGAAAAGTATTAAGAAAAGTATTACAAGTATTAAGAAAAGAAAAACATGAGTTGAGGGAACTGAATGAGTTTTGGAGTGCTTGGGAGGGCACATGATTCCACTTGGTAGACATCAAACAACACAGTCCGAGTGGAATTAAATTAGGCATTTAGAATGTTGGACAGACATGAGACACCACTTCAATTTCCCCATTTCGATGTCATTTTCATTCTTTCTGTCTAACAAATTAATATCATATTCTGGGCCAGCAATGGTTTTTTTCATTCTCCTTTTTTTTGTCTCTAATGAACCAACTCCCACACTAGTCTCATTCTGCATTACTTGATCATTGTATTTCTTTCTCACCTGAGAGGGGATATAAGCCCATTCAAGGATTATTATTTTAATAACACCATTAGCTGAATCTTTTAATGTATTACTACTTTGTCAGCGCTTAATTATTTCCAATAATTTTGGGATCTTTTTCCATAGATGAATCCAATCCCTTTTTGGCATTACCTGAGGTTGTTAGGTATAAATGTACTACTAGTGTTCTCACTTTTCTCATCCTTAAAATACAGAAACAAAGCAAGATTCTTCTGTTGTTGCACACTATCACACTAAAACAAGACAACCCTTTCTTCTCACAGATTCCAAAAGAGAAGAAGAATGGAATCTTCTCAACACATTTCTGAAGAATGGGGTTCTCTTTATGGATTGCACACAACTGAAGAAGCTGACTTTATGGCTCAGTTGTTTGGAGAAAAACACTATGGAAATACCACTTTAGGCTTTTGGCCTGGCAATGAATCCACAACAGTGACCATTAAAGGCACTGATAGCAACTCATACTTCCTTTCAAATGTTACAGACATTAATTTATGTTTTTTACAAGGGAGCAGCTGCAGCATTGATACTGGTAATAGTATCTTTTCCACTACAAGTAGTGGACCCTACTCCTGTGATCCAGCAACAAACTTTGACTCTGTGTCCATGGCTTTTTGCTTGGGAGATGCCCAATTTAGTCCACATAGTTTTCAGTGTAATGACAACTCAAGCCAACAGATAAATGAAAACACTGATGAAGAGTCAAGTCTAGCTCTTGCTGACAACAATTTGCAGGCTAAGAGGGAGTATGAGATGATGGTTTCTGAACATGTACAAGAAGTCAGAAGTGGAAACCTGGAGAACCTAACAAAAAGACTTAGGAGCTCAAAAGAGGTAGAAATAGAATAATACCGAGTTAAAATTCTGTTTGCTAGTGCCATATTTCTACTTTTTTCCTTTTCAGAATATTTTGAGTCATGTTGTTTACTTGTGTTGACTCTGATCATGGTTTTATTATTTGCAGGTCTCAAAAACATTGAGGAACGCTAAGTTGAAGAAAAATTCAAAATCTGCTTCAATGAACAAGAATGAAGATGACAGAAGCTTGAACCTCCAAGGGTTTGGCTGTTTTTCACAGGGTGACTCTAGTGCTTCTCTGAAGCCAAATGGAGGAGCATCCAAAGATCCTGCACCTCCCAATTTGCTTCGAAAATCAAGAGCAAGTAATGGTCCTGCCACTGATCCACAGAGCCTTTATGCAAGAGTAAGTCACCCTTTAGAAGCACATTTCATCAATGAAATCACAGTGACAATTGCACTATCACTTGCCTAATAACAATAATAATCAAGGTTTAAATAGCATTCTACGACTATAATTTCAAATGTTTTTAGAATTTCACAGAATAAGGGATATAGTTACTAACACTTTATATTAGTAAACTCTTCTTATAAACTACTAATTTTCAATTAAAGTTTCATTCTTAATAGCATTTATTCTTAATTAAATAAACATATTTTATTATGTCTAAAAGGGTTTTTCCTATTGGATTGTGCAGAAGAGAAGAGAAAGAATAAATGAAAGGTTGAGAATACTGCAAAGTCTTGTCCCCAACGGAACTAAGGTAACTCTCTCTGTTAATTGAACTGTTTCTCAACAATTGGTGAGTGTTCAAATTCTCATGTTCTCTCTTCCTAAATTGTAGGTGGATATCAGCACCATGCTTGATGAAGCAGTGCAATACGTTAAGTTTTTACAGCTCCAAATTAAGGTCACAATTAGGAAAACCTTCCCATAAGCTTTTTACAAAGATCTTTTCATTTTACATTTTTTTTATTTGGGAACTATTGTGATTATTAATTCCTTTTGATTTGGTTGAAACAGCTTCTGAGCTCTGACGACATGTGGATGTATGCCCCAATAGCTTACAATGGTATGAACATTGGACTTGACCTCAGTGTTTGTCCAACCAAAGGAAGATGAATTAGTGTGACAGTTACAGTATTTCATTACCGTAGATTGACACTGTGTAATGTTTTAGTCTATTCATCTGTGTAATGTTAGTGTTGGAGATCTCATATCGACTAGAAATTAAAAAAATTTATTAATAGATGCAAATCTCACTACACAAACTGCTTTTATAAGATTGAATTAGGCTTTAGACTCGGAGATTAAAAAGTTTAAATTGCTTTTGCTTAAATCAACAACATTTTGTTTTTTTATTTTTGGAATTGATAAACTTTGCCTATTTATTTTATTGGTATTAATAAGTGGACGGTGACAATTTTGCGCGTACGGAGCATGATGTTCATATTTATAATTGTGTAATAGTTTATCCAAAAGAATTACTTTATTAATGAATAAATACCAACTAATAAACACACGTCTAGGGTGATGCTTCTGTTGTGATTCTAAACCAGTTCTATTCTATTAATTATTGGATTGTGACTACATTTTTAATATCACGGATAATTCAATAACAAGACTAATTAAATTTAAATATATATTTTGTTCCTATAAATTATGAGCGGACAAAAAAAATATAACTACTAAAAATATAAATCAAATTAAATAAATTAGGAACACAGTATATTTAAATTAAATAAGTATATTTAGGAATGATGAACTGTCGAAGGACTTCAGACCACCTTATATGCAAACATGTTCCAACAAAAGTTCTACTAAATATTGGCATTGAGAAGAGAATATACATTGAATCTAAGTTGATAGTAACTTAATATGATATGATGCATTAGCTGTATGATAAAAAAAGAGAAAATATTAATACTACAATTTTATAATTAAATAAGAAAATAAAACAAATTATATATTTTTTTTCTCTATTCTCTTCTTTCTCTCTTTTTTTCTTGGTTCAGAGAATATAAAAGAATGATGAAACAAAATCAAAAGAATTAATTTAAAATGTTCTAAACTATTTTATGACACCGTTTAATACATATTTTTCATCTATTATAATATTCACATTTCTATTGTCACCTTGAAGATTGAGAATAGTTACAGCTCCAACAAGATTCAACCCCGATTTAATGTCTCCTTGTTAATGGGGGCATGATTGCATATCAAGTACAAACAACCTGGTAAATCACACTAACTTGATTAACAAAACCATGTGTATCCTCGCCAATGGCAAAGAACATAGATTATTCTTGGGATTGGTTAAAAAACAAAACATTTAAATTTAATATTTTTGTAAGCATTTTTAGTACCTGTAGAATATGTCATATAACTTTTTTTATGAACACAAAGTGTAGACCTATATCTAGTAAATAATTAAGATCTTATGAGTAACATTCTTAAATTGGAGTGCAAGAGGAAGAAGAATCTTACGGCAGGTTGAATCTCTCATCTAACCAACCAAACGGGCACTCACGTACTCACAAAGGATTTATAAAATACATAAAATCTTGTTAATCATTGGTATGTAGAGGAATATATTGTTGTCCATATATATTCCAACACCATAAACATAAAATATAATTGAGAATGTAGAACACTGCCCTGAAGACAGAACTGATGCTCATATACAAATCATTAATTGTGCCACTGTTTCATATATGGATTATAGCCCAGATTTCCCAACTCACCAATACGATAAATTGCTCAAGTGGGCACAAGAATCTCGCATTATATCGATCCACGTAGCGTTTGCAAAATCTGTGTAACTGAAAACTGATAGTTGAAATGATGAGGAGAATGTGGTAGGTTTTTCACAGCTCTAGAGGGGACAAAAACACAGTTAGCAGATAATGTTGTCTGGTTTTTAAAACAGTTTTCAGAATGGCAGACTTACCACCACGATCTCTAGCCGTCCTTCCTGCATACGTCATTTCTTATTTTGTACAATACATAATTCATATAATATCATATTCAGGGCCAACCCCACGTCGGTCTCACAATTAACAGGTGTAATTCTCTTTGTACAACCCTCCAAATCTCCTTATCTCACTCACAAGTACTTTTATATTCTGCTTCTCTCTCATCCGTGGAAGGAATTTTCAGCTCTAGGAAATCTGTACAGGGCTTCCTCTTCATATATTCATATTCTAATCAATGAAAGTTCGACCTGGACTCATAACATATAACTGTAGTATAGACTTCATCTTATAAGTCAATTTTATACGGTTGAGTTAGACTTAAAAAATACTTGTTAATATGGAGAACCTATACGAGAGTTTGTTGACACATCCACTATTGGACCACTATCGGACCATGATGTTATAACTGAGTATAGACTTCATCTTATAATTCGGTTTTATACAGTTCATTAAACTTAAAGAATACTTCTTAATATGAAGAACCATTTAGAGTCTATACGAAATTTTGTTAGCACCATCCAGTATCGAATCGCTATCAGACCATGTAATCACACACAGAAGTTGTAGGATGTGTTGGATTTCTCACGTCAAACATTTTTGTCAGCTGGATGAAGGTATGGTCTGGAACACAGGTCGACTTGGTGTTCCAAGACTGATTTTCACAGTGTTCAAATAATTTTTTCATCAGTGCAAGTCATATCCCACTAACACAGATTAATCGTCTGTTTAGAATTACTGTGTGGACCATGTCCATGAAAAAAAATACTTAGGAAAGGGAACCTCTTCAGTTATAACTTAAAAGTGGTCCCATCAAGGACTTTTGCGTATTTGATTAAAGGGTGTAGGACTTTGTCAGATGCTAATTATTGCCAATTATGAATTGAGATCTTTTTATATGGATGAAGTCAATCCTTAGTGGTTTATGATTTCTTCTTGTTGGGTATAAATAGAGTACAGTTCTCATTCTAAAAGTGGGCTTCTTCAATAACAGTAGAAAAAGAAGAGCCACACCTAAGAAAGAAAATGGATCCTACTGACCAAATTTCTGAAGAATGGAGCTCTCTTAGTGGCTTTTGCACAGCTGAGGAAGCTGACTTCATGAGCCAGTTGCTGGGAAACTGCTCACTCCCTGAAAATCTCAGTGGAAATTTCCACTTGGGAATTCCATCTGCAACATGGCCTGGCCATGAATCAACAATAGTGACCGTGACAAGCATCAATGAAAGTCCATATTATCCTACAACCGCTGATAATAGTAACAGTAGTTATTTATGTTTTTCACAAGGAAGTAGCTCCACTTCTGATAGTAGCAATATATTTCCTACTACAAGTGGCAATAAACACTGTTTGAATGACCCAGTAGCCAACATTGGCTACATGTCCATGGGTTTTGCCAAGTTCAGCCCATATAATGTTCAAGGGAGTCACAACCAACAGATGAATGAAAACACTGATCAAGATTTAGGTCTAGAGGTTATTGCTGACAAGAATTCGCTGGATCATCAGGAATGTGAAGTACTAGTTTCTGAAGCAGCAAAAGAGGATATAACCACCAATCTGGAGAAGTCGGGAAAAAGATCAAGGGGCTCAATGCAGGTAGAATAGCACAAATTATTATTCTTTCCTAAATAAACCACTTACTAATGCTGTTTCTTTGTCCTATAATAATATAGTTATATAAGCTTTTCCTTTTCCAGAAGAATTTATTGTATGTGTTTGGTTTTGTATGGTTCTTCTCATCATGATTTGATAATTTTGATCTAATGATTTCGTAGGTACGAAAGAGCAAGAAAAATGCTAAATCTGTGAAGAAACCAAAATCTGATTCTATAAGTAACTCTGAAGAGGGTAGAAGTCCTGATCTTCAGGGTTGCTGCTCAGAGGATGATGACTCCAATGCTTCTCAGGAGCTAAATGGAGGAGGATCTTCAAGTTTGAGCCTGGAGGATTCTACATACCTTAAGTTGAAGGGGAAAAAATCAACAGCTAGTAGAGGTTCTGCTACTGATCCACAAAGTGTATATGCAAGGGTGTGTATTTCATCCCATTAATCCACTCTAATAATTTTATGATGTTTTATTGTTTTCAATGTACTGTAAACTGTAAAGGATATGATCTCAAGAAATTTTCCTTTTTGCATAATGCAGAGAAGAAGAGAAAGAATAAATGAAAGATTGAAAATCCTACAAAACCTTGTCCCCAATGGAACCAAGGTAGATTTCTCAATCAATATCCAACTACTGCCAAAGTGAAACAAGTGGTTGACTTAAGATGCTGAATTTTGCTTCCTCATGAATTGCAGGTGGATATCAGCACCATGCTTGAGGAAGCTGTTCAATATGTGAAGTTTTTACAACTCCAAATTAAGGTAACAACTTGAGTTGAGATCCTCCTTAGTCCTTATTTTGCATCCAAATTTTAGTTCAGTTCTTTATATTAGAAGATAGAGACTCATTGTGATTTCAATTTAACAGCTTCTGAGCTCTGATGATCTTTGGATGTATGCTCCTATTGCTTACAATGGAATGAACATTGGACTAGACCTCAATATTACCCCAACCAAACAGCCATAAGTATATTGCATAGCAGTGAAAGGGTGATGCAGCAATTTGGGAGCTACCTTTTGTCACACTTCTATTATAAGTGTGTATTAACTTCCATTTAATCATAAAGAAGTTTGAAATTTTTTTATTCATAGAGTAAGAGATGGATTAATCAAGCGAACCTTATGTATTTTTTTAACCGTGAGAGATCATTTTCGGTTGATTTCCTGGTTGTTTACTCCTCATACTTTTAACAATCTATGTTCGGTTTCACCTTATATATAATGTTTTTTAAGATACAGTGACTCTTGCAACTTCAAATATTAAATGAGATTGAGTTTGATTCTCTCTGGAAATAATTTTGATCAGATTTTACTTATTTTTAAGTCGAATCTGAGACAACAAAATTTAGAACATTGATGGACAACGAAAAAGATAGTAATTTTCTTCAAAAGAAAAATTGTAATCTGGTTTCAATGCTAAAACATTTATGAGGACAAGATGTTCAGAGAATTAAAGGCCCTCTTAAGGGTTTTTCTTAACACGGAACATCGACACGATTATAGAAAATCATTGTTATAAAAATTTATAGAAGTAGAAGACAAAAATTGTAATTAGAAGTGAAAATAAAATATTGGTATATGCTTCTTACCAATCCAACCATTTTACTCTTTCTTTCTTCTTCTTCTTCTTCTTCTTCTTTTTCCTTTCAAAGAATGCAATACCATAAAGAATAGAGGTGTAGTTGGGGTGCAACGACCTCAATGGCAGC
Organism: Phaseolus vulgaris; assembly: GCF_051622355.1. Classification (NCBI taxonomy): domain Eukaryota; kingdom Viridiplantae; phylum Streptophyta; class Magnoliopsida; order Fabales; family Fabaceae; genus Phaseolus; species Phaseolus vulgaris. The sequence goes on from NC_143504.1 coordinate 4,008,021, forward strand.
AGCGAGAGGGAATTCTTTAGTTTTTTGCTATTAGTATGGCGGTGCAGTAATAATCATACGGGTGCAAAAAGCAAAAAGCAAAACTCATGCCATATTTATTTTATGCTATACTTATGGGAAATATTAATAAATAATTCTTAATAAGATTTAAATTATCACATTTTAAATACAAAATAAGGTTCATAGAAAAAGGGGAGAGAATCGTTTCATTCACTTTTCAGAATCAACAACAGGGATCTTGATAGTTTCATTCTGATCTTTGCTTATAAGGAAAATTTTCTTTTCTGTTGAAGCCTGGGACTGAGTATCATCTGAATCACAACTTCTGGAGCTACTAAATGCGTGCTCGTGCCCGATCATATTCCTCCTTCCTCTCATCCACAATTCTAAGAACATTGTTTTTCTTTCCAACTTCATTGGCTTCATTTAAACTGGTTCCATTTGGCCTAGGCCTTATGGCAATTTTTATCTGCTCAGGTTTATCATTTTCCAATTGTTTAGCAGGTATTATTTCAGACCAATGGACCACAGATACTTGCTTTCAGCTAACTTTCTGACCTAATCCTGATTCCTTGACCATTATTTGCGTTTTGAGCAACATAATGTGTAACCAGTCTGATATATGAAGATATACAAATCAACAACATTTTCCTTCTTCGTATATCAGACTAACACATAGTGTTGCTCATCACGTATGCAAATAATGGTCTAAGATAATGACTTAGATGGTCAAGGAACCAGGATTATGGTCAAAAAGTTAGCTGAACGCAAGTATCTTATGGTCTACTTGTCTGAAATAATACCTGCTAAACAGTTGGAAAATAATAAACCTGAGGAGATAAAATTTTCCTTAAGGCCTAGGCTAAATGGAACCAGTTTAAATGAAGCCAATGAAGTTGGAAAGAAAAGCAATGTTCTTATAAGTATGGAAGAGAGGAAGGAGAAATATGATCGGGCACGAGTGCGCATTTTTTTTAGTGTACCAAAATATAATTTTTCATATACTTGAATAACAATATTTCACTACAATTGAGTATAAAATGTGACTAGAAGAGTACCAAAAGCTCACTACCACCATCAAAACGAAAAACCTAAAAAACGAACACGAGGTTTATAAGATTGCACAAAAATTGTATCTAAGTTAATATAAAAGTTGAATATAAGTAAATGCAAACCTTATCTTGAAGTGTTGGAGATCTCACATTAACTAGAGATAAAAAATTTCATAATATATAAGTAGTACAAACCTCATCTTATAAACAGTTTTATAAGATTGAGTTAGATTTAAAGTTTATTACTTAATATGACATCAGAACCATTTAAATCTATAATAATAAGAATTTGTTGGTCTTATCAAACCACCTATATAGTCTTACGAGTTGGTAACCTCAGTATGATAGAGTGTATTGAAAATCACACATAAAAAAATATTAACTTATCTGTCAAAAAGACTAATATTAATTAGTTATTCACTTAAAATAACAATATTTGAATAATAAGTAAAGTTTCAATACTTATTATCATTGAAAATGAGTTAGCATTTTTTTAACAATTACATCATATATTGAAATTTTATCAAAATTGCTTAATTTTTAAAAAATGAGAAAACCAAATGTGTTGCTAAATTTATATAAACTAAAATTATACGATAATTATAAAACAAAAACCAAAGTATGCCTAATAAATAGTTGCAATACAAGAATGCGAAAAAGAGTTAGCTTCTAGCAAGAAAAAGAAAGGTTTTTTTCTACCTAATACTAATTCGATTGTTCGGACGTTATCTACAACATAAATACAGTTATCGTCAAATATGTCTGAAATTTGGCAGCAGATTGACGCTGGTTAATTTGAAGATGAGAGAATAAAATTTAAAATCAATAATCTCTAAAATGCATTACCATTCTCATGTGAAATGCTATTTAATCCAGTCTTCTCACAAATAAATAGACAACTTGAATTCTTTGTGTTTATGTTATCATAAAATGATGTTATACAACATATTCTTAATGAAGGCAACGTAATACATATAATGCATGTCATCATTTGATTTGAAAATCTAAAGACAAAAGTGCATCAAACTTGATATTTTTATCTACCTTGAATAAATTGCTTGGTTTAAGAAAAATAATGAAAAAAAAAAAACATTAGACAACAAATAGAATTGATTTGCCATTATTAAACGCAAATAACACTAAAAGCCCACTAGCAATTTTAAAATTTTGAGTTTGGAACCATCAGTAGAAAAAATAAACGTAATTAATGCGAATATTATGTGTGAATATAAACCGGCTGAAAAAAAAATGCGTCTACTTAGCTATTTGTATGCAGGAAATAAAGTGTGGATCTAACTTCTGTACCTGTATACCTATGAATGAATGAACAATGTTGTTAAGGCTGCAATAAAAAAAAGCACGATAGGTTACAATCAGAAGTGTGGAACAAGATGTGGCATAAAGAGAAATCCTAGAATCTAGTGGAAATAAAATAACAAAAAGTATGTCCTAAATTAAGTATACAACTAGCTACATTCCCAATAAAAACGTAGGACAACTATCTAATTCTGAACCCTTTTATTGTCCATATGATACAGTATCAAATTCATGTGCTCAGAAATCTGAACTCAAAAAAGGTACACAATAGGGTAAGGCTTCAGACATAAATATCCAATCCAAAGAAGCTCACAACTTTTCTCCTCTCACGCTCTTTCATCGTTCGCATGATTTACAACCTCTGATTGGCTGTCCAAGGGCATATACTGTGCCATGATGGCTCTGATCTCGGAATCCATGTACGACTGCAAAAACACCAACAGAGAATATAGGTAAATGGTAAGTGACATGTTCTAATATTTGAGTTGAATTTCTAATAATAGGTAATTTGATTGATCTCATTGCATGCCATAATGCTGCATAAATTAAGAATTGAATAGAAAAGGAAGCTAATAGCATCAATAAACCGAGAGAATGTAACTAAGCTTACCCTTATTCTATATTTGTACACGAGGTATGCCCCACCAGCAGCCACAACTAAGCCAACTAAAATAACCCAAAAAGCAGCCCAAGCTGATCTTCCCTCCTGACTCGCAGTTTTACCTGCAGAATACCCAGTTGGAAATAAATGAAACCAACCAATTCAAATGTCATGCAAGTAGAAGAACATCAAGCGTGTTTGACTCACTTATGCAAGTATCGTGGTCTCTTATATACAAAAGATCTCCACTGCAAGTGCAGTCATAGCTGCCCCAGGTATTCTTGCAGCCACATTCAGGGCACTGACAAGCTTTCTTCTCTCTGCATTCATCAATGTCTGCAAGGATAAAACAGAAGAGTTCAGATGTTTTGTTTAGTTTTGATGAAAACTCACAAAGATAATCAACAACGCCCAGGTAATGGATTAATAGTAGTACACAACTACTTAACAGGGAGATGAAGTTAAAATATGGCTTATCAAAGTAATCTCTCTTCTCTCAAACATAAGCAAAAAAAAATGTGTTGGATGTATGTTTCAAATATAAACAAATCTAAACTAAATTCACCTTATTTAATGAGACTATTTCTAATGACCCTTGTATTCTAGATAACAAGTTCCAATAAAAGATAGTTTAGGAAAAAATGTTTATTTTCTAAAAGAAATTAGTACAATTAAATGTTACCTTCTAAACTAGTGAGAATTAATTTATTTCTAAAATTTGAGACGGATTACATAATAGCCAGCTTCACTTAGGATCTATTTAATAAAGCTTCTACAAAATAAAATAAAATAAAAATTGACTTTTTCATAACTTAAAATTAGTCTATATACAAGTTAAAGATAAACATATTGAGAAAATATATGGGAATGATTCAACTAATGGAGTCAATTTTATTTTTTCCTTATTTCTTTTTCCTCAAAGTACTTACGGAGAAACCCGTCCAGTTAGGCCCTCACTGAGACAGCTATACATCTTTCCTACTTTTATACTTTATTTTTTCATTGGAGCTCAACTAATTTAGTTCAAAATGTTCTTGTAGGGAGTTTATGTGTGCGCATAGCAAATCAGCTTGTTATGTTAGAACAGTAGGAACTTACATTTTATGTTAAGATCAGGAGCAAATCTTAACCATAAGATCTTCCCAGTAATGGTAGAGATTGAAACATACGAGCCATGACACTTTAAAACAAAATTACCTTTTTCAAATTGATATGCGACTCTAATTAACATTTAATTTTAATTTTGACCATTCAAGTACTATTATTATAGATCCAAGATCAACTACTTTCACTGTTACACAAAAATGGCTTTAGCAACATACAATACAATCCCTGTACATGTAAACTGAATTTCATCCTCAATCCAACATGATGCCAAAATTCAGTTCATTTGTGTTTAAACAGAATTTTATCTCAAAAACATTGGTTTGGGTGGAAATGAGAGCAGTTGTTTTTCTATAGAGTCTCAAACCAGGTTTGAAAACTATAACCCACATGCATATACAGTAAGCCAGGGATGCTGTGACTATTTCCAGTACATTAGTTTGTGAAATAATGAGAATAACCACTATTGAACAGGATCCAGGGAATACTACAAAAGCTCAATACCAGGAAAAAATAATAATAAAAGATAAATTATCAATATATCTCACCTTCACAATTTTTGACACCATCCCCTTTAAAGCCTGCAGGACACTTACATTTAACCCCTCCATCATCCTGTCCACGAAGCAATAATTCAGTTTCCATTATAGATTTATAAACCCTACCGAGTGAAGTCGACATTCAAAAAATTTAGTAACTACTAACCAAACAAGCAGAATATGCATGTCCATTCCGAGCTTCATGCCAACAACCTCCATTGTTTATCTTGCACCGCCCAGGTCCACTAGCTGCAAACCCAGAAGAAACTAGCTGAATAAAACTCTGAATACATTTAAGGAAAAGGTTTATTATTCTATATGTGTGTATATAATAATACATACATATCATAGGTTTCTATAATTTTATTGAATTGTATACTAGGTCCCTATAATTTAAAGCTAAAAGCTTCCAACAGTATCCCTAGATGCTAAGGAGGAGTCAATCTTGGATAGCAGCAAGTAGTGGTCAACCTTAAAACTGCTAATGAGGAATAGCTGAGGGATGGCCACTATTCTAATTGTTTTGCTATTATTATAATTTCTTATATTGTATGTTATGCTTTGTTTAGTGGTTATTATTACTGTCATCATTTAATAATTTACCTTTATAAAAAATACAGATTTACTAAAACAACAAGGATCTACAAATAATTTACATTTATGAAAATACAGATTTTGTAAACTAAAGAATCATCAACCAGCCAATGCATGTAAATGAGATTAATAAGTAAATATCAAACCCATGACCCACTCTATTTCATTAAGCTTGACATATTTGTAAATTAAAAAACAATTAATTATGATCATGGATAAGTGCTCATAATGTTAAATACGCATCCTTTAATCCATCCTTTTCTTATTCTTTTAAATTACAAATAGATAAGTTTGAATTTTAACCTGCACATGTTGTATAACCATCTCCTTTGAACTGCACACCATCCACCAAGGGGCATTCACATACTCTCCCACGGAACGTATCCTGAGAAAATATTCACGTATATTATCAGGACTACAGAAAACTGAAACCAGGATTGTTAGATAGTCATTTTAATTTAAGTACAAATACCTTGCAAGCGGTGATGTTAGCTGGTTTATCCTGCCAACAACCACCATTATTCGCCAAGCACTCATTTGTCTCCACATCTGCCAAGAAAGAGTTTGCCACTTAGAAAACAAATTGCCTGTTTAATCAGAACTGAAAGAAAGCCAACATTTACCACTGCTCAAACAAACAGCAGGTTCCGTAGTTTCTTCAAAACCAGCACAAATAGCTTTCATAACAGCACCTTTCTCTAACTTTCCTGAAAAATAAAATACTTAAGAATTGGAATTCCAGATCAATATCAATCCAAGAAGCATATAGTACTAGTACAAACCTCGATACTGTCTATTGTTGACAACTAGAGTAGGCAATATGGTAACATCACCTCGTGATCCCTTTCCAACCTACAAACACTAGATTGTTAAAAGTCTATAACAATGTGATACATGCAATTAAATGATAACATGAACTGAAAAAAAAAACAATAAATGTTTTAAAGGAGTACTTGGGCATCTTGCTCTTCTTTCAAAACAGGATTTTCAGAATCATTATTTGGATCTCCCATGCACTTTTCAATCTTTTTAATATCAAGGCCTGCAAATATTGAATAATCATCTTTTAGAAGTAATTATTAACCAACCACCAACGGAAAGCATAATAAGCAACAATGATTCACTTGCCAAGTGATTCAATGACAGCATCTGCACATTTCTTGTTGTATTTTTTCTCCTTCATTGGACATCTAATTTGAAAATCAGTGACATAATCCCACCACACCCAAGGCTTTTTGGTTTCATTTGCCACCTTGAAAACACATAGCTGCCTTAAATTTTCAATAACCACGTCCTTTCCATCATATCCAGTACTGAAATCCTGCTCAGGATCTGGAGCACAATATCTCCCATGATTTATGCACTGGGACTTGCACTGTTTGCTCAATGTGAATGCTTGGGGACAGTACCAAGTTATATAATGGGGCGTAAATTGAGTATAACCACCTTTCTCCAATATCTGCGCTGCACCCTTAAAATCTTTCACAAATTCCATCAACATATCACATTTAACTCCACACTCATCATTGCTGTTGGTCCACAGTTCATACTCCACACGATCATCTGGGTGGGGGACAGCCTCTCTCCAATCCAGATTTACATTGACCATATCCCCATTACTTATGGCATCCTTTAACTTTCCACCAAAACTTTTTTCAATCAGAGCAGATGGTATTGTTATGTTCTCTATGTATTTTGCAGAAGACCCATCCTCTTCAGGAGTGTCCATGGTTATCAACTTTTCCTCGATGTCATCTGCAACAAGAACAGCAGAAGCTCCAGCCTTTTGTGCATTCCAGACCTTCAAAGCAAAGAAGCAATCTGCAAAAGAAAGAACACATAAAGACATTTAGAATACACCCAAGCAACATATCAAGACTTGGTCAAATTTACAGCATGCCCCTTGTGCAAAAGCAAACCACAAATTTGAACTAATAGGTCTTTGTGAATGATTGGACAAGTGTTTTCAAAATTAATTTTTATTTTTTGCCGTGATATGCTTTATATTTCTCTGTCTTTATTCTAAAAAATAGAAGCCGTAAAAATCAGTATAAGGCTACTTAATATTTGTTTCAACTCCAAAAAAAAATTAAGACTAGGAATCAACTCCTAAAAGTAGAAATCGCGAGAATATTTACCTAAAATCATGTTAACAGGGTCAACTCAAATAGAACCAGTCGTGCAAACTTTACTTATAATCATATTAGTTGCTATTTTAACGCGATTTTGTAGAATCAAATGTGAATCCAAACACGCACGAAATAAAACCTAAGACCCGTCATTATCTATCTACCCATTCAAAACAAATAGTGGGGCAACAAAACCATTTTCTCCATAGATACATGAAAAAGCAATACCTAAGCCCCGTGAACCAAACAGCAAGATAGTGTACGTAAACCAACAAAAGAAAACAACTTTGGCTCCCAAGAAGCAAAACATTAAACCGAGAGACAAAAACCCTTCTCAAACAACGCAAAACGGGCTAAAAAAAACCCTCAAAACCACATACAAATTACACCCCAAATCACTACCAACAGAACCTGAAACCTTAAAATCAGACGTGAAAATAGTGGAAATAATAGAATCTTACTTCCTCGATCGAGCAAAACGACAGTGGGAAGAGCACCAGGTTTAGATTTGAAGGAAATCCCAGAGTCATCGAACTCCTTGCAACCCTTTTGGTTTTCCTTAGGGTACACCACGTTCCCAGCCATGCTGCCTCCGTATTGAGGTATCCCGAAGTTCCCAATCGCGCTATCGTGCGTGCCCTTGATGTTGTCCGGCGACGTCACCGTCAAGCTGTTCTTCTCCACCACGAATTTCGCCATTGACGGCGGCGAAAGAAACAGTACCAAAAACCCTAAAAAGACGCAGAACGAAGATCTCGGAAGCTTCATTTTGGGAACACCCAGAGAGCGATTAGGCTGGGTTTCAAGAATTCCAAAATGGGTCAGCTTCAGAGATCGCTCCAAGGGAGAAAGAAGGGTAAAAAATAAAAATTGAACCTTTGCTTTCTCTCAGTTTCCTATTGAAAAAAAAAAAAAGGAAAGTGGGATTTTTTGTTGTTGTTTAAGAAAACAAAAGTGAGTTTACTACTTGAGTTGCGTATTTATAATTATGCGAGGACTTGGAGACGCAAAGATCTTTCTCTGTTGAATTCTGAATTCGAGTAGACAACAACAAAATTCCTAATCTTCTTTCTTTCTTGACTCGTAAGTCTTAACCATTAAGCATTTACAATTTTTATTTTATTTTAATTTTTAAATATATCATCTATTGCATACAATAATGATAATAAAAATAGTAATATTATACAAGTTATTGTATGAATTATCTTAAGTTATGCTTCTTGAAGAAAAAAATATATTGTGAAAAGAATCTTATTATACTTGTAATCTTATGTATGTATACCCTATATCTCTTCCAATAAAAAAGGAGAACGTATTGTGTGAAGGATAGATACCCCGTATCTCAATTCTCTACGCAAAAAGAGGTTTTTGTTCTCTAAAATAATAGTAGTAGATAAGATTAACAAATTAAGAGTAAATTATATTTATATGGTGGTATTTATCTTTCATTTTTGTCAGGAAAAAAAATTAAAATCTTAATAACTAATTAGATATCAATTTAAAAATTATTTACTAATACAAATTAATTTAAAAAATTTTAGTTTTTAAATTTATAAAATTATCTCTAATTTAGTTATTAGAACAATTAATTATTTTTTCTCCTTAAAATAATAGTACTCATAAGATTAACAAATTAAAAGTAAATTATATTTATATTTTCTAACTTATCTTATTGCAAAACCTATTATCACTCCTATTGTTTTCTCTGATTTAGTTATTGGTGGTCTCTATCTTTGATTTTTGGTCAGTCTAAAAACAGGTGCAAAATTGCAAAATATTGGTAGTTAAATTAGATACTAATTTAGAAACTATTTAATAATAATAAAAATTAATTTATAAAGTTTTTTTTAATTTTTAAAATGGTCTTTAATTTAGTCATTAAATCAACTAATTCTTTTTTATCTCTAAAATTAGTTTTTATTTCATGATTTTTTAATGTAAATAATTGAAATATTTGTTTAGAAAGTTAACCCTAGGATAAATAAAAGATTTTGAGTCTAAGTTTTTAATGATGAAATGATAATTATCTTCATAAGGATTATTTTGTGATGAATATTTGTTAGTTTGCTTAATTGATTGAGTTTTTTTTTGTGAAATGTGTCAGATTGGGTTGAAATCAAGGTGATTTTGTATTGACTTCATTTTGATTTATGGATTTTCTAGAATTGGGTTTTGAAAGTTATTCCACTCTTATCATATGAAAATATGGGAATATATGAAAATATAGAAGTAAAAATAATAATATAAAGGCATTTGTGAGTGTATATACGCGTGAGAAGTTTATTTATTAATGTTAATTTTGTGAATTATAGTTATTAAATTTTTATTATTTTAATATCTCTTTATTATTCATTATTATAAAATCATTAAATATAAATTAATTTTAAAAATAATAAATATTTAGTTATTATATTAACTAATTTAAATATTATTTTAAAGAGTAAAAAATAGATTGATATCTAAACTAATTTTTAAATTAGTATTTAATTTACCATCAAAGTTTTTAACTATCAATTATTTATATTTTAAACTTTGTACTTAAAATCACATTGTTAACTAATTAGATACCAATTTAAAAATTATTTATTGAAAGACCATTTTAGATACTAATTAATTTTTTTAATATTTAATTTAGTTAATATAACAACTAATTATTTATAGTTTTAATTTTTTTTATTTAATGATTTTTTATTATTTAATTAATATTTAATTGTTTTAAAGTATTATCTATTTCAATTAGAGTTAAATATTTGGATTGTGAACTTTACTAATTTCAATTAATTATATACTATTTTAAGTGAGAAGATTCAACTTTCAAGTTAAATCATAATTGAGTATTTAATGTTTAAGTGGTAAAGATGATGCATCAATGTTTTATTTTCTAAGAGTTTGACTGTTGACCATGGACAATCAAGCAAAGAGACATATGTTACTCAAACAACTATTTAGACTTTGAACAATAAAGATTGTAAGTTAAAGTGAGATGTGTCACTTAAGCTGTTTTTTTTTTTTTTGAAATACACGTGTTTATTGTATTTAGTTTATTTTACATGTCTATATTTATATAATTGTATGTACTTATTTATTTTTGTATTTTTGTGGGAATTTTATGTTAGGAATTGGAAGGAGATGAATTGGATTGATCTGATTAATAAAATAGATAGATAGTAAAGTATATGAATTGAGATATGCAATAATTTTTTTTGGATTAAAAATCTATGTGGTATTAAGTAAACAAATTTATTAATATATTTCATGTATATTAAAATACCAGAAAGTAAAATATAATATTTGTATACTAACATGCTTAAATAAGTTAAACATAAATTATGTGATTTCATGAATTATGATTATATAATTTCCATAATACACATTAGCGCAGAAATGCTAATCAAATGTGGTTATTTTATATTTATAAATGCGGCTATAGAGGCATATTTGATCAACACGCATTCATAAATAAAAGAGATACAAATGCAGTTATTTCAAATAGCCGCATTTGTATATTCTTCTGAATGACCTGAAGGTTTTAGTGGGTTTAAGATTTACAAATGCAATTTTGGTAAATAACCGCATTTGTAAATAGTGTTTTTTTTAAATGCAATTTGTATTGTTCCTAAACCATATAAATTTATGTTTAAAGTGAAATTAATTTGATTTACAAATGCGGCTATACAAACAACCGCATTTGTAAATCAAAACGCTTTGATTTATAAATACGATATACAAATCAAATTAATTTAAAAAATACATGCAACCGCGTGGTTTACGAATGCGTTTAAGCACAAAGTCGCATTAAATAAAGAACGTTTTTTTTTTAATATATTATGAGATTTACATATATGTAATAAAAATCAGATAAATCAACGCCCATTTGGTAGAAAAATATTTGTTCATACCAAAAAAATTATGATATACTGAAAAGTATAATTTATAAAAAAAATAACTCAATTTTGTTGGTTTGATTACTTAAAAATATTCCTAAATATATTTATATATTTTTGAAAATAAATAATGTATTATTTTATTATGAAAATAATTTATTATCGTATTAAATATTTAATAAGAATAATATCATATTTTTTTACAAGATTTTTAATTTCAACTCAGAAATTAGATTTATATTTAATCAAAGCCATTATAAAAAAATATGATTTCATAAAATATAAATCAGTTATAAAATACATAGTTTCTTTATCTCAAATATCTCAGAAAACAAAAAAAAAAACTTCAATGTAACCTTTTTTTTTTCTCTCTCACGACCTTAACCTTCGTCTTCACATAACATTCTAGAGCTACAACTAGAGAGTACAAATTGTTTATTAACGGTCCACTGGAAAACTAAAATTTGTCTCTCTAATAAATACTTGTTAAAATACACGATAAGAAAAATCAATATTTTTTATGTAATAGAAAATACAAAATCTAACAATTATAAAATACAAAAACACAATTTGTCATAAAACATTATTTTGTCCCCAGAATATATTATCCTATTAAGTATATGGGTTGAAAGTAAACAATAACTTGTGGACCAGCCAATTTCAAATCAATGTGCATTATTATTGAAACATAAAACATATTAGATTGGGGCCAAAACATATTAGAAGTGGAGGATGAAGCAAGTGCTGATAAGATTAAGGTTTCAAGTTGATAGGATTAAGCTGATAGGATATTTTATTCTTTTAATACTTTTTTTTTATATATATAAAACTTACATAGACATTACTATCACTATTAGTATGCTACTTGATATCTCAGCTATTAGTATGCTACTTGATATCTCAGCTAGACTGACACCTCAAGTAACAACAATCATTTGCTATCACATGAAAAAAAATATAATTAAAATACATACATATATATATATATAGAAGAACTAGACCAAAACTCATATGTTAACAAAACGATATATAAGTAGACTATACCTATTAATAAAGAATTTTAAGAACAGAATAGATGGAAGTCTATTATACCAATGAAAGTATTCTTTTAATACTTTATCACTAGATAATGTACAATCTTTAGACACTAACAATGAAGTATTAAACTTTAGGTGGAAGGTTTCCTTTTACATGGTATCCACAATCTTAGTGCCCATGACAGACATGAACATGAGAGACAACATGAGTAGAAATTTCCCTGGAAGATCCTATAGGTTTTACAATGGTAGCTCCCTCTATGAATTTGGTCATGGATTAAGCTACTCCACATTCTCCATGTATGTTGCATCTGCTCCCTCCACCATAATGGTTCAAAACACATCCATTTCTTAAGCACATAACATCCTCTCTTCCAACTCAGCCACCCAAGTTGAGTCTCTCTCTTATGGCCAAGCTGTTGACATTTTTCCTCCATAAATAGCCAGGACTTGACATTTTTGCTTGTCATTGGTGTGAAGTGTAAGTCAAAACATGAATAAACGTAAATTGAACACATACAATTTATGTTCACAAATAGATCTTATCATATCATGATTCTCACACAATCATACAATCAAGAAGGAATAGGCACTTACCTTGATCCATGAATGATCCTAATTGAGCAGTTACTTTATCTCCTTTATCTCAATCTATCTCTTGCAATTCCGTTCTTGTCATACACTTTCGTGATGGTTAACAGTGAGACAACTATTATTTGCAGAGACAGAACCCTATAGCCTTTAGTATCCAATCTCCATCAGATGTAGGTTTTCATTAGGTATATCATCAGATATATATTTCTCACACTAACCAATGGGCCTTTAATTCTATTATTATTATTAAATCATATTTGGGCCCAAAGCCCAACCTCTAAGTTATGTGAGTCACTTTATAGAAATTAATTTCCATAATTTCTTACATGAAATTTCCATAATTTCTTACATGAAGAACAATGGATCCTTAAATGGATCACTTGTAGTGCTAGTGTTTCTGGGAGCCAGCAACTTCAGAGCTGGTGACTGGTGCTCCAATTAAACAACTTATAGGATTTGAAAGAGTATATGTTATGTGGGGATGACAGAGTTTGTGACAGTGAAAATTGATATATGCCAACTGCTAAGTAGCGTGGATAGTGATGGCAAAAGAAAGTTAGTAATTGAACAACACACTATTTTGATTGACTCCTCCAGTGAAACCCAGGTTAGACACCATATGGTTGTGTGATAGGAATATAAAGCTGCATAAGCAATGATGAGTTTGACAACAGTTTGTGAAAGTGGAAGAGTATTTATGTATGATCAGATGCTATATATATATATATATATTTTTTTTTTTTTAATATATAGTTAATATTATATACATAAGTAAATAACTATTTCTTAAGTTTTTAATTAGTTGTGGAGGGTATATAACAAATACAAATAATAAAATAATTATTAACACCAACGAAAATAAAATATAAAAACTTATTTGATGCAAAACAAAACGCTAGAAGAAGGGGTTGAACCTTCGACCTTGTGGTTAACAGCCACACGCTCTAACCAACTGAGCTATTCCAGCAATTGAGAAATCATCGAAACAAAACTAATTTACTATATACATATGTTGTAATTTATTATTAAAAATGTTGGATACTGGTGCCAAGCCTTTTATTTATAGTTTTTTTGAAGACCATATACCTTTGATATATATATATATTTATTTTTATTTTATTTTTCCATTAAGGTAAATATTTATTTTTGTATAACTAAAGGTTACAAATAATAAATATTTTAAATTTATAGCTATAAGATTTGTAATATATAAATTATATTTTAGGTTAGTATTAAATAATTTAAATTGAGCCTAAGATTATTTTATTTAATATTTTTTAATATTATTGAAATTTAATTGATCAATGAAAAATAAATAGGGTAAAATAAAAGTAATATAAGATCAATAAGATTAAATACAAAAAATCATGATAGCTTGAGTATATAATCTATATTATAATTAAAATTTATAAAAAATCGACATTTATGAATACATAAATTCTATTTTGAATTTGTGATACATAACATATATAGTGATATAAAGGTCTTTGAGATATTATTATTAATAACATATTAAACAAAGAAGAAAAAAATTGATAAGAGATTAAGAATATAGAATTCTAAAAGTACATTCTAATTAGAGAAAAGCTTTCAAAAATACAATTCTTAAAAGCACTTTGGTTTAACACAACTATCTTAATTTATATAAAGATAGTGAGATCATTTTAAGAATATTGTTTGTTTACAGTATATAAATAGAAAGTTGTTAAAAATTGTATCATATATTTTAGTGATTCTTCTTGCAGTTTCATGATTATGAAAACCAAAGCTTAATGTTGGGTGGTTTTGCTTACCACGCGTAATGTGACAACCACCTGGGAAAATTCATACAGTCAAATTATTGAATAACAATAACAATCATAATTTTTAAGATAAGAAGAACAGTGGAGTTTTCAAACGTATAAATCAAAATTCATAGTCAGAGTTGGCATCCACACAACAATGACAGCCTTAAAAACCCAATTTCCGTGTCAACATATTCAAACAATCCTCAAAAGTCAAAACAACTTTTCTTTTGTTGGAAGGGATATTCATGCATCAATTTTATTTACCATAACGGATAATATAACCTAATCATATAAAATAGTTTTGCGTGGCTATCTAACAGTAATAAATCATAAGTTTTTAGTTAACATCAATAAAAACAATAATATTTATGTATTAATTTTTTGTTTTTTTTCGTTTATAGAAGAAATATACTACTACGTGTGGTTCTTATTTTTATAAATAAAAAGTAACAGAGCACAAATATTTAAAAAAAAATGGAAATAAAGAAGCGATAGAAACGAAAAACATGTTTTCTTCTTAAAGTGGCAGTGGAAGGATATGAATGGAATAATCTGCGTTGACAAATTGAGCTGTGAAATCTTTCGCACTCCACCAATATAAATATGTTCTGCATCGCAACCTTCAACACAGAAAAGCAAAGCTGAGTTTGTGAGAGAACAGAAGAGAAAGAGAAAGAGAAAGAGAAAGAGAAAGAGAAAGAGAAAGAGAAAGTTAAGCGCATATGGAAGGTTTGATTCCGTATCTCATTCATGCGATGAAGAAGCAGAAGCCTCATGCTCACCGCAGCTATAGGAGCTTCTCCCATTCTGAAAGCTCAACCCGCAGCTACCATTTGCTGTTGGCATCTGATTCCTTCACAGGATCTTCTCACAGGAGAACCAGGTCTGATTTTCAGCCTCCCACAAGTGAGTTCTTAGAGCAGAAACATGGTGCTGAGGGATTCTTGGCCAGCCCCACTACTGCTGTCATTGCTAATGCTACTTATGCTGCCCAACCCTCTACCAATACCACCAACATTCGCCATCGCAAGTGACATCTTCAACATCCATTTTGTTTTCGACTTTTAGATATTATATGTCTCTTTTAAGGTTTGATTCATTCGTTTGAGATCATGGGTGACTATCAATTGTAATTTTATTGTGTATTTACTTCTGATCTTGTGTAAGCTAATTTCTAGGGGAACGACACTGTAATCAAGAGAAGCAAGTCTCTTTTCTTCGGTTACAGACTAAAATTCAGTAATATTCGGTACAAAATGCTTTGTAAAAATTCCGATTGAATTTGCTTTCCTATTTTGGTTATAAATTATGTTTTTTTTAATTTTGGTTTGCTAATTTGGTTATTTGGAGGTGTCAAAAGAATAATTTTCCACATGAACCCTGAGTTGTAACCATTTTCATTTTAATTTTTAATTTAAAATGTTGTAATATTATTATATTATTATAAAGGGTTGTTGAATATTATTTAAGATGAAGGTAATTTATTTAAAAATAATAAAAAATGAATATTATTACCATATAATATATGGACTTCAACATTTTACATCAATCTATATTAGTTTATCCTTTAATAGTGAGATTTATATATAGATTTAGGAGGTGTAAAAGTTTAAAGCTTAATAAATTTAATTAGAAGTTTAAAAAATTAAAAAGAAGTCCGGTTGACTATGCTCATTACTCGTTAACAATACAGTTTCGCCACCGGATTAAGACAGAGATCAAAGTGAAACGTTTGCAAATGTGTTTGTAAGTATAATTATGGCCATAACTGGCGTTCCGTTGTTTGTGAAATTCGTTGTCTTTTGTTTTTAGTTGGAAAACTTTGGTTACCAAGTTATAGTGATAAAAAAAACACTTTACAGTTGACGAACATGTAATCCTCGGACAGTAGCAGATATGGAATAGGTAGACGAGTTGTCATAAACAAAAAGAAACAGTCTCACTCTAGATATTGTTCTCTTACCAAAAAAAGTAGATTGAAGTTAAAACAAAAACAGGTAGCCCGAGCTTGTAGACTGCATTTTGCTCTGATACCCAATGCATAATTAAAGCATCTCTGGAAATTGTCCGACAAGCCACGACTTGAATTTTTGAAGAAAAAAATAGAGGTTTAGGAAATACTACTTCTGATTGATATTACGAAGCCAAGAGTGCTTCTAACTTAGCAATCTGATCATCCTCATTCTTTGGAATAGGATCCCTGTTAACCTCTTGATACAGATCATGTTTCCACTTCTCTACTCGCGACTTAACAGGACGGTGAACTTGTTGTCTTCCATTAAGTTTGTCTCTTCCCCTGTAATTACTGTCGCCTCCACTGCCCCCAAACCTTGCTCTAGATGAAAAGCCATCCCTCCTTGCTTCACTCTTATTGAGTGCTCTGTCCTCTGTAATTTGTTTCTCAGGTCTATCCAGATGATGAGGATTGCTGCTTCTTTCCTCCTTCCTTTCATTCCTTTCCATAAAATGTTCAGTATGACTTGATTTTACTGCTACTATTGGAGCTGGATTAGCATCTGCTGAATCCACAGGAATCTTCTTCTCCCTAAATGCCCGTCGTTTCCTCATAGTAGGGGGTAGATCATCTTTTCTTTCGGCAAAACCATCTCTTTTCTGTAAATTATCATCCAGTTTCACCTGAGATTTCGTATTTGTTTGCTCTCTACTCTGACCTGTCTCCACCCTTTCATTATCGTCTTTACTCTGAGCAAAGACTTTTCCTGAATGCAATGAAAGAATTTTTTGTGCTTCATTTCAGTGTATTGAGTCAATCTAAATATCATTCACGCACAATAAAGCCAAAGTAAGCTTACTACCAGCTTCCCTTTGTCCATTGCTTCGACCAACCTGCCCAGTACTACCCCGTTCTTCATGCTGTTATACAACAAGCATAGGCAAGCCTAAGATGGTTATATATGGTGGCACTTGAAGGCATGGGACTGAACAAGAATCCGCTACATCAGCCCAGAAAAATAGTTTGCATATACTGAATAACTATCAATCATATAAAAGGAAATTTAAACCTATTAATCAAATGAATCTCCACATCATCTTGAAAATGATAATTGAGACATTTCCTTTCAAATGCAGCTAAAAAACGAAAGGGAAGAGTAGATAAATATAGCAAGTTCTTACAAATCAAGTGTGGCAAAGCAAATGATTTGATATCATACAGCTTGCACAATCAACTATGCAAGTATAAGCTATTCATAGTCATAGTGTTTAACCTTAAAAGAAAGTGCCAGTTGTTTTCTTCTGATAACATTTCTAGTTCATATTTCACCTAGTATCACAATACCACGTACCAATCCCACCAATATTGAACAACTTGAAAATCAGGACAAGTTGTAGTGGTTAAATATTGTGATAAAGGTCAGGGCCAAGAATTTGCATTAAAATTGCTAGCCAAGCAAATGAAATCGTTCACAAGCTGTACCTGACAGCTAATGGCATGAAACAGAATAAAAATTAGTTTATCACATTTTTCTCCCCTTCCCTTCCCTTCCCAAAACAATATAAACCGTTCTTTACTAGCGCTACAAGACAACTGATTCAATACAATTGCAATCCAAGGCCATATACAATGACTGTGAACTCAAGTTCACAACTTAATCATGGGGAATGACATAGCTAGGTAGTGTATAATATTAAATAAATTTAATTTCTTTTTCGAAAATGACTAAATACCAACCAAACATGTTCATGAGAATAACATTCCTAGGTATAATATTCAAGGGAATTTGACTCCTGGGAAAAAAAATATTATATTATGAAACAAACACCCACAGATAAGGTTAGTACCTATCTTTACCATCAGATAATTTTTTTTGGCATTGCTAAATCACTACAAAAAAAATTGTGTAGAGAAAAAAAACTTACAACTTTCTAATCGTGACTACAACTTGAAATCAGAACAATTATAGGGAGAAAACAAATAGTTTAACCGCTTAAACAGAGCAGGGGAATTATACATTTATTTTTTTTCTTTCATTTCCTACGAATCCCTTTTGGCTGGACACACACACTACTCAAAACGGAACTTAAACAGAATCTAAACAAGATAAAAGTCAATATAGAAATTTGAGCACAATTAGGAGCAGAACTCCGTTCACTATGAAACAGGAATGGCTCATGCATTCATTCAAAAAAATTGGTATGACCTGGTAATGAGAGCGAGATCTTGATGGCTGAGACGAATGTTTGGATGGCTGAGATGAATGTTTCGATGGCTGAGATGAATGTTTGGATGGCTGTCCATGATCGTTTGAATTTGATTTCTTGGGAGCAACAGCATCGAAAGGTTCTCGCCTAGAATGATGTGGCAGCGGTGGGTTTCTCTTATCTCCCCCATCAGAGGTTACTCTGTTCCTGTCCCTTTCTCTTTCTTGTTTTCCATCCCTTCTATATCTCTTGGGACTACAACCCACAACCCCAAAAACAACAATATTCAAAAACGAAACCATATACGTATTTTCCCACAACTACAATCAATGCATTTAAAAATAATCCAACCCCAGTTCAATCGAAAAAAACATGGAATTGCAATATTGGAACGGTGAATAACCAATGCACTACGTTAAATGTTAGGTTGAATTGAAAAGCAGGGAATTGGCATTAGGTTGAAAATGGGAATTGACATTGGAGTGAGAATAGAGAGCACCTTGGTTCTTGATCGAACTTGGAGTGGCGACGCTTGGAATCAGAGTCTCGATGAGACATTAGGTTTTTTCTGTCGAGAATTGGAATGGATTAGGATTAGGGCTAAACGTGTTTCAGTTTCTGTTATAGTACAAGTGATTCATTTTAGATCTCACAATGCTCATGGAACGCACACTACCACCTCAAAGATCAAAATTTATTTCTTGCGTATTCAATATATTATTTATTGAATATTGAACAAACAACGAAAATTATATTTTTTATACTAAAAGTTATATATATAATCTTATTGAGCCTTTTTAATGGTTAGTGTAGAACAAGCTCAACATAATTTAAATCACAGAATCATAATCGTTAATTAAACGTTAATACTTTGGTAATTTCATAACATCCTACATTAATAAATATACTTAGAACTTTGCATGAATTGTACTAATATATAAAGCGAAAAAATATATAAAATTCAAATTTAAATAAGATTATTTTATTTTTAATGATAAAAATTGAAATGTAAAAAGTAAAATTATAAACATTTTTTTTTATTTTAAAAATCTTAAAATATTATTTGTATTTTGTTCTCTATGAAGCTCATAAAGAGATGTAAATTTTATTTGGTGTATATATATATATATATATATATATATATAAGTAAAATTTAAAATGAACAAACAAATATTTAAAATTTTATTAAGATTAATTTTTCCCATCTTTGAAGTTTTGTTAAGATTATACAATCTTATTTCATCCATACTGTATAAAAAAACAGTAAGCTTAAGACAAAAATCTCATTTCATCAACACTGTTAATGACAAACATGGTTGACATAAGTATGTTTATAAGAAGGGATTATACTATATTAAAGATATAATTCTTAAGTGAATGATGAATGGAAAAGTTTCTTAGAAAAGTTTATAAATAAATTTATAAATAATTTTTTTTTCTATAAATATTATATATTTTCAAAAATATAAATTCACTATATATTTAGTTCTCTATTGTTAGTCATCTAAAATAGATAAAGAGTAATTTTACTGGTAGATTTTTAACATATAGTATGTTATTTGCAAGATTTTACATCAAATAGATAGATAAGATTATTGTAATAATAATTACAAAACTCTAAAGATCTTTGAGTTGATAAAAAAAAATCATATTTTAAACTCTCTCATACTAAAAAATATTATAACGAGACCTGCAGTATGTTATTTAAAATCTTAAAATGAAATCTACATTAGATAAAAAAAATAAATATAAAAAACTATAGCATCAACAAGAAAAGATTTCTTAGATTTATATTTTGATTTGTGTAAGTTGTATTTTAATTAAATTTTAATTATTTCATAAATTTAGTTATTTTTAATTGAGTTTTTACTAAATTTTTCTATTAGATTGGATTTTTTTTTTTATCTAAGTACATTAACAATAACAAAATGAAGTGAGTTAATTTACGACTTTGAAGAAATTGGAAGAGAAAGAAGTAAATTGATTGGTGAATTGGAGACCATAAAACAAAAATAATGGTAAAATCATCTCATTTACAACAAAAAAAATCAAACATTGAACAATTTTTTCAATACAATTTAAAATACCCATTTATGATATACATACAAAAACTTAATTTTTTTTATAAAAGTTGAGATATTTTCATATGATCAACACACTTATCTTTGTCATATCCACTAAAATTAGGGATATCAAAATAGATCAATCCAATCCATTTTGTTTATCTGTCGTAATAAAGTAGATTGTAAATTTTGATCTCTACAAAGCTCGAGTCATCTGGTTGATGGACCAACTTACTAAATTTTAAATTTTTTTTATTTTTGTTGAAGATCTCACATCGACTAGAGATTAGAGCCTTTCATCGTATATACTCACTCCCATAAACTGGTTTTATGGGGTTAAGTTAGACTTAAAGTTCACTTCTCACATAATATATGTATGCATAAATATATTTTAAAATCACATTTAATCTTTTAAATATTATCAAAGGTTTTAATTGATTTATTAATGTCTCTAATTGAATAAATTAAAATATTTATTGTATTTTCATATTAAATTACTTTATCATAATTAATAATTATAAATATTAATAATTTAAGTTAAAATATATGACATATTTATATTTAAAACAAACAGATTAAGAAACTAATTTTTATCAACCTTTTACGATTTAGGCGAGTTAAGTTGACAGATTGAAAATACCAATTAAATACGATAAATTTTGACAAGTGGGCATACCAAAATCTTTTTGTCACCCTTAACCAATATATCTTCTTTATTTTACATTTACTAAAGTGTTTTAAAAGATTAATTCAAGATGATATTGACCTAACTAACCAAAATTATCTCCACATTATATTGTATGTTAATTAATCTAACAAAATATATATATATATATATATATATAATACTATAATGTTCATGGTGAATACTTAATGGATGAGTACTTTTCCATCTTTTAGGTTTAGGAGTAGTGATTTCATTACTCATCACACCTAAGTAGTATTTATTGAAATCCAATGCACTACTGTGTACTTGAGCAATATGAATCAATGTAAATCGCATGCGTTTGGCTAAATGAAACCAAAAAGATATAGCCATGAGCCAACAAAACTTAAAAATATTCATGAATCTTTTATTTTGGTGGCAAAAATGAGTTGTAACACACTAAAAAGTGATTTATTTTTGGGATTAAAATGCCACAACAGTTCATGGAATTTAAATTTATGTAACCAATCTTTATAAAACACTATGTATATGTGGTTGATGATGCCCACATTAACTAACTAATTTTGTTTACTTGATAAAACTATATTTAAGCATGAATATGCATTCCTCTTCAGATGGCACTTGAATACTTATTAAGTGTTCATAAATGACAAATAACCCTTCTAGTACTTGTTAGGTTTATAATAATAAACAATTTACAATTCGATTAACTTTTAATAATAAATATTGTACACGACTTCCCAAATATTTAATAATGAATATTTTATTTTGTTAACAAGTAATAAGAAATAGAACAAACCTCATGAATCTAAATTTAATTGTATTCACGATTCTATTATTAATAATCAATTATCATTTATGCCATTATACATAAAAAAAAATAAAAATATAATACTATCTATTAGGAAGTGAACTTTAAGCCTAACTCAATTCAATAAAACCAACTCATGAGATGAAGTTTGCACCCACTTATATATAATGAAATGTCATAATATCTAGTTAATGTGAGATCTCCAACACACCTTCACGCTGAGAGTGACAGCTCGTGCGTGAGATAACATATTATGGGTGGTCCGATAACACTCATGAGCCGATTTTATGGGGTTGAGTTAGACTTAAAGTCCACTTCGTAATATGGTATCAGAGCCATTTCGAGTATATCCTAACGAATATTTGTTGGGCCTATCGTGCCATCCGCTATCGGACGGTTATCAGATTACTCATAATATGTTGTTCCACACACAAGCTGTCATTCTCGGCGTGAGGGTGTGTGCTGGAGATTCCACATCGACTAGAGATGAGAATATTTTATTGTATATAAGTGGGTGCAAACCTCATTTCATGAACCGGTTTTATAAGGTTGAATTAGACTTAAAGTCCACTTTATAATACTCGCAAATTCATAACCTATTTTTACTTTTTTTTTCATTTTTATATATGGAGTTTTTATTTTATTTTTACATATGTTGTAAAAATATAAAAATAGTTGAAGTGACCTCGTATTATATAATAGTTTGTTTTGTAAGTTGTGACAAATAGAGCCGAAGATGATTCACGGGACATCATTGGAGTCTATAATTAGAATTATCCATGTCTGTGTTTTCAATCTAATTATATATTTCTTATTTAATTTGTACCCTTCATTGCATTTGATGCTAAAATCAAATTTTTGTTTGGTAATATTATTTGACTACTCAGAATAATTTTATAACAAGATTTGCTTAGTGTCACGACAAAACATCGTTATTTTTATTCCAGTTATCATTTTATGATTTATATCTATATATATCTGTTAAATTATTTTTCCCATGTGATAGTTGTCGACAGATTTATTTATTTATATAAAAATTGTATCTTCAGTAACTTATTTGTTCGGAAAAGTAATATGTACTCAGTATTTAATCACGATTTATTATAAAGTTTAATTAAAATATATTGATAATATTACTGCCAATGTTTTAGTCAAAAAATGGAAAAAATATGGTAAATTAAATTATTATAATATCAATATATATTTGAACACAAAAATATTAAACATAGAGATTTATTTAGAAGTGATAATATATTTTACAGTTTTAATATGAAAATTGTGTTGCATCCTAAATTAAATAAAAAAATGCTTCTTTGATTAAAATAAATAGTAAATGAGGTTTTGTTGATTGGTGAAGTGAAAAGGTTGGTGCAGAAGGCTGCAATTTGTTGTTCACTGCCTCTGCTATTCTTACCTTTCTGCTCTCTCCCTCATAATTTCTAGTTCCACCCTCTTTATACACTGTCAAATTCTATTTATATAACAACAAAAAAAAGAAGATAAACAAAACAAGTGTATGATAAAGATGAAATATAGGATCTACCAAAACTAAGAAAATCATTACATTTCAATTTTTACTGTTTTGTCAGCTAATTTAACCTTCTGAATGTGTTGTATTAGGCGTCTTCATGTATAACGGTCACTGAGATTTATTTGGACTGCTGTTCCATTCAGTACAGTTGATGTTTGGTTTTTACATCCAAAATTTTTACTTTCACCATTTTTTTATTCTGAAATGGATATTTTGGATCCTAATTTTTACATCTATTCCAAAATATAAAAAAGGCAATGATGGCTTTTTTGGAAGATAAGAAAAATTGTAGACCAACTGTTATAAACTACTTTCAATTCATTAGAGGGATACAATTAAATCAGCCTTTTCTATGCCATAAATTTTGCTCAGAAATAATACATAATAAAAAACAAAATCAAGGCAAATTTAGATCAAATTTAGATAAGTTTCTGGCTCACAAAGAATGCATTTAGCTCTAGTTAATTATTATAACCGGTAAAAGGTGCATTGTGCAAGGGAGGTTTTTTGTTTGTTTTTCTTTTCTTTTTCAGTACCAGGGGAAGCTCTTTACACTACATGATTTTCTGCTGCAATATATATATATACCTCTGATAATAGCTTCAAATTTATACTTCTTTGATCAGTGCAAAGATGAAGGTTGCTACAGAAGGTTGCAACTTTTTGTTCATTATCATTTGCCTTTTACTGATATCAGGTTTCTACTATCCTTCCCTTCAGTCTCTCTATGTCAATGCCAGCTAGTTATTCATTCTCAGATACGATTCCTAATATATATATTCTCAACTGTGCAGGGCTTGGCATTCATTCTTTGTCTTATGATTATTCTGCTACCACAAAGGTAATAACTCTTCCTCACCAATAGTTCCATATACTATAATCTGGAAAGTTCACACTAGAGTATTCTTTTTGAGATGCAAAATGTTTTCCATGTTATTTTATTTTAGACTTGATAACAAATTCATTTTATAAATTATAGCTTAAACCAGATTAGATATAGTTATGTGGCAGCTTCTGTCAGCAGTTAATGCACAAACTTACTTGTGTTGCCGTTGCTTTGAAATTAAGCAGTGCTTGGTAGAACCTGAGAGAGCACAGTATGGAGGAGGCATTATAGTAAATCCAGGATTTGATCACAACATAGAGGGTTGGACAGTGTTTGGAAAAGGGTCAATCAAGGAACAGATATCGAATGAAGGCAATAGATTCATTGTTGCTCACAACAGAACCCAACCGCTGGATAGTTTCTCTCAGAAGGTCCAACTTCTGAAAGGAATGCTATACACCTTTTCTGGTAACTTCACTTTTTCCATTGCTGAGTTATATGACATCTCTTTCACTAAGATTCATTTGAGGAATGTTTTGACATGGTGGCCATTACTTTTCTGAAACATTTTGAATGATTGATTTTCTCCCTTCTCCATATTCAGCTTGGTTTCAGGTCAGTGAAGGAAGTGATACAGTGTCAGTCATGCTCAAAACAAAAGAAAGTGAACTGGTACGAGGTGGCCAAGTGATAGCAAAGCATGGATGTTGGACCCTTCTAAAAGGCGGCATAGCTGCAAACTTTTCAGGCCCTGTTGAAATTCTTTTTGAGGTGAAACACATTCTGGATTTATACCTACCATTCTTTCAGCAACAAAACCTTTACAGGGACCCAAATGAAACTCTAGATAGTTATCAACAACCAAAAACATAATTATACCTACCTATTTTCATCTTGTCTTATTTTACATATTTCCTCAAAATTCAACTGAAGTAATACTATAGGGCACCTATTTGTGAGAATAAAATGCAACCTTTATTTTGTGTGTATTTTGATACATGTTTCGTTAGCTAAAATTTGTTCAACCCTGTAGAGCAAGAATTCAACTGTGGAAATATGGGCTGACAATGTCTCGTTACAACCATTCACTAAAAAGCAGTGGAGATCACTACAAGATGCCAGCATTGAGAGGGTAAGCTTATATGCAAATCCTACCCTCCTCACAAATGTTGAAATTTACATGAAAGCCAATGCTTTTTTATTTTCAAATATATAGAGTGCTTAACATCAGGGGAAGAAGCATTGCATTTGTTTTGATACCACTACTAAAATGAAATTCACCAATTTTTAGTCAAGCATGTGGTCATTATTAAGAGGATGTCTGCAGTAGCAAACCAAACTGCATATAGAAAATCAGTAGCAGTAAATAGTAGACTAAAATACATTTATTTTCCGTTCTCTTATTTTTTATTTTTTCTTTGATCTTCTAAATTTAAAAAGTTTAATCTGGTCTCTTAAAATGTCTCTGTTAGACTATATTAGTTTTTTGTCAATTTACCACACTAACAATGTTAAGTTGATTGACTTAACAAACATCCATGTACCTGTCACAAATTGTCATGTGTGTCTAAGTTGTTAGTGTGCTTAATTCATAATAGAGACACTTGATCGAAGTATAAATCCTTAAACTTAGGACCAAATTCAAACTAAAAATAAGATAAGAACCAAAAAGTATTTGAACCTAATTTGTAAAAGGAAAAAGAATTAAGTGTTGATCTATAACATGCAGGTACGCAAGAGGAGAGTGAGATTTCAGATAACTCGTGTAAATGAAACAGCATTGAAAGGAGCTAAAGTCATCGCCAAACCAGTGAAGTTGAACTTCCCATTTGGATGTGGAATGAACCATTATATCCTCACGAACAAAGACTACCAGAATTGGTTTGTGTC
Organism: Phaseolus vulgaris; assembly: GCF_051622355.1. Taxonomy (NCBI): domain Eukaryota; kingdom Viridiplantae; phylum Streptophyta; class Magnoliopsida; order Fabales; family Fabaceae; genus Phaseolus; species Phaseolus vulgaris. The sequence goes on from NC_143504.1 coordinate 4,034,608, forward strand.
AAGGTTCAAATTCGCAACCTTCACCAATGAGATGAAGTGGTATAGTACAGAGAAAAAGCAAGGCGTGGAAAACTATACTATCTCAGATGCCATGCTGAAATTTACCAAAGAGAATGGCATTTCTGTGAGAGGCCATAACATTTTCTGGGACGATCCAAAATATCAGCCTGAATGGGCCAAGACCCTATCACCTGCGGATTTAGCGAAAGCAGCAGCAAAAAGAATGGAATCTGTGGTTTCAAGATACAAAGGACAACTGATTGCATGGGATGTGATGAATGAGAATCTCCACTTCCACTTCTTTGAGGACAAACTCGGCCAAAATGCCTCTGCAGAAGCTTATGCAACAGCTTACGAGATTGATCCAAAGCAAAAAATGTTCCTGAATGAGTATAACACCATTGAAGATAGTGGGGATGAGGATTCCAGCCCAGTCAACTATATGAAGAAAATTAAGGAGATTCTGTCATTTCCAAGAGTTGCTGGAATGTCACTAGCAATAGGGTTGCAAGGCCATTTTGCTAGTGGCCAGCCAAACCTTGCTTACATGAGATCATCTCTTGACCTTCTTGCTACAACTGGACTTCCAATATGGCTCACAGAAGTCAGTGTGGATCCACAACCAAGTCAGGTATTTCCTTAACTTCAGAAAATATTTTTATGAACTTCTCATGAACCAACTTCAGCTTGTAACATTACACATTGAGTCAAGTTGTAAAGTTGGTTATAAAGTTTATTAATATATATACAAAACAAAAAATGTATTTTGATTAATTAGACTACACTATCAGTAAACATTCCTTTCATATTGTCATTAAATCACATAATGTCATGTATGTATTGTAAGTTTGCTGATATTTTTAACAAGTAACTTTAAAGTGATACTTATAATAGTTTCTGCTGAATCACAGTGTAATTTCTTTTACTGATACAAAATGGAAATTATACTCATCAAATTATTTATTTAGTTCTTCTCAGAGACCCCATAAACAAAATTTTATCTTTTTATCTATTAGATAAAAGAAAAAGAAAGAAATCTGAATATACCAGCAAGGTGACTGACTGCATTGTGTTTACTTTTCTCATTCTTGTTTCCTGAGTAGGCAGAGTATTTGGAAGATGTACTAAGAGAGGCCTACTCTCACCCTGCTGTGGATGGGATTATAATGTTTTCTGGTCCAGCACAAGCTGGTTTCAATACCACTACTCTGGCGGATGAGAATTTCAGAAATACTCCTGCAGGAGACGTTGTGGACAAGCTGATTCAGGAGTGGGGAACTGGGCCTAAGATTGCCGCAGCAGATGGCAGAGGAATTGTAGATATTTCACTGCACCATGGAGATTATGATGTAACTGTTACACATCCTCTAATTCACTCCCCTATAAAAATGAATCTAAGTGTTAAGAAAGATTTTTCTCTGGAAACCATTCATGTGAAAATGCGTACATAAAATGTTTTGAAGCATGCAGGCATTGCAGTTGTAAATATGAAAGATTGTAATAAAATGGCTGCTGCAATGCAACAGGGTTCATTCTTCTTAATGGTTTATGTTCCGGTATTTGAATATAGTTTCATTCCCTCCTCCTCAATTCATCGAGACGTCTTTTAAGGATAAAACCGTGATGAGCACCGACCTCTAAAATGGATAATACTTAATATGTGGTGATTGACCTTGATATTATCTCTCGGAGTTAAGTTCGGAAGAGTTTCGTCCCACTGTAAACTATACATGCTATTTGGATAAATATAGGTTAGTTAGTCACACAAATAGTAACTCAAATCATGTTCCTATAAATAATAAAATAGGTTAAGTTCTCACTAAAGACATCCAAGCCCATATGAATAAAGACAGAATGAGGATATAAACACCCGTGAGAAATTTCTGTCATCAAGTAAATAAATTTTATGAATAAGTTAAAAATTAGTTTTTTTATGTGTTTTGCTTATCACATTTAGCTTCTATAGAAATTTTATTTTAACTTTTATGTACTGGCTGCAATGAGTAGTTCACAGTAAAGCAATGTAACCTCTTTACAATTTCAGAAACGTAATTTTTTTTCCAGAGCAGAACAATGGAAGAAAAGAAATCAAAGTCTTTTGTCCTTGTAGTGGTTTTGGGGTTAACTTTTTAGCATTTTTATTTGGTTGAAGAATGCTAATAGATTATAATGATGTGGTTCGTTGAGATGATGAGACAATTTTAATTTTATTATAATTATTATAATAAATTAAAATAATATGAAAAAACACAAGTTGAATTTTACTTAAGTGATACTTCTTTACACCACTTCATAATGGAAATTATATTAATACTAATAATTGTAATAATAATATTAATCATAATAAAATAAATTTGGAAATAATACTTATAATTAGTAAGAATAATAATTTTTTATATTAATATTAATGTTATAATTAAAGTTAATTATAGTAATAAAAATAAAAATTAATATTAGTTTTAGTATAGACAATAAATATTAATAACTATACATATTATAATTAATTATAATAATAAAATTAATTATTAATAATTATAAATATGATCTATATTAATGATTACAATTAATATTAATATTGTAATAATAGTTATTGTAATAAAACTATTATCGTTTAAAGAAATACAACTTGCAGCCGTTTTATTACAATTTTAAAATTGAAATCATATTTTCAGTGATTTCTTATTTTTATTTTAAAAAATAAAATAAAATGAAAATTGTATGCACAAATAAAAATTCTATAAAATGAAATCATATTTTGAAGTTCATCCAATTTTATATAAACATAAGAAAAATGATATTTGACAATTGTTAGAGTTGTATATAAGAAAAATGATACTTTTGACAATTCTTGAAGTTGTATACAACTTTTGATGTGATAAGTTTAAAAATAAATATATATAATAAAAGATAAATTTGTAATTAAATGATATGAAAAAATATTAAAATAATAATATTGAAAGTTGTATATGGTTGTATAAAACATTGTGGTTGTCAATGTATCATTACCTTAAACATAAACATTTCCAAATGGGTAATGATACATTGACAACTCATTTTTTTATATAATCACATTACAACTTCCAATACTATTATTTTAATATTTTTTATATCATTTAACTTTATTATATATATTTATTTCTAAACTTATTACATCAAGAATTATATACAACTTTAAGAGTGTCAAAATATCATTTTTCTTTGGGAATTAACATTTACGAAATTTTTAAACATGCTCTTAAATGAATAATAAACTTTAAAATAATTACTATTAAAGTTTGTAATTACTAAAAAATTAAACAAAGTTTTGGATAAAAATAGTTCTATATAAGTCTAAAACTTTAAAAATTTACACTAGTTTGTTATCGACCCTGTAACAAGATATTTTGCTCATGCCAATCCAATGCTTCTGATTAACACTTGTTGAAAAACTGTAACATGTGAATTCAGTTCATAAGTAATTAATAATTTAATTTATCATATATATATATATTTATATATGAATCCAATATCTATCAATATTATTTCATACAATGTCATTATCTTCCATCATGTAACCTCTTACAATGCAAAACAAACATGATTAAATCAATTAACGACAATAAAAAATGAATGATGCCATTTAAATACGCTGGCACAAGAGTTCAGAATTTCAGTCATTCTTTCACTTCCTGAAAAAAAAATCTGACGAAAGTAATTGTTCTTTTGAGAACATTTCTTTCAAATCTTCCTACAAGTGCTTCGTGTTGTCTATATACCAAATACTCTGATCAATTGGCGTTGTCAAAGTGAGCATTATTCACGAAATGACTATGACATTGCATCGTGGTTTCATTTAGATCATCATCACGTGACTGTTCTAGAATTTTTCCATTTATTCTTGGAGAGTAAAACTCTCTTCATTATTGTTAATTCTAAGTTTTGTGATAGATCCATCAGAAACAAAAGGATAACGAAAAAACGGAAGGAAAGGAAAAGAAAAGCGCAAGAACATGAAGAAAAGAAGAAAGAACAAGAAGAGAAATGAAATCAGGGTTCAGAAAGATACCTTCATGAGGAAAACTGCGGATTTGCGAAAGCAGGAGAAACAAAGTGAAAACAGATAATGGAAAGCTGATGCACTTTCAGTATAAGGTATCCAACATATTATATACATGGAAAAACAAAAAATGGGCTGAGAGAAAGAAACAAATAAACCGGCCCAAGAGGCCCAAAGGGGTGAAACTCAAAATTTACTGTGTGAATATATACCCCCTACACTAAAATGAAATATGTTGTGTGGGGCTTATTTGATGAGTGATAAGATGAAGGTTTGTGCAGAAGGCTGCAACTCTTTGTTCATCACCATTTTCCTTTTACTAATCTCAGGTTTCTCTCTCCTTTAATGGCTGCTGAGTATTCACTTCAACCATTTCTATATATCTAATGCGTCTTCTTTAACATATGTGCAGGCTATGGCGTCCATTCTTTGTCTTACCATTATTCTGCTTCTACAGATGTAATGCCATTTCCTCACCAATACTTACAAATCTCAAAACTCCACTAACTTGCAAAATGTTCTTCACGTTACTACGTCATAATTTTATTTTACAGTTATCGCAATCTACATAACATGATTTGTCCATTTTAAGAAGTTTATGATAAAGGAAATAAAATAATCTATGTATTTATTATCTATTTCATCAAAGGGTAAAAATACCAATTTTCAAGATTCAACAATTTTTTTAATGCTTAATGAATAAAATTAATCTTACAAAACATGTTTAAAAAAATTGCTATGGAATATATATATATATTTTAAATATAATTATCTTTAAGATATACTGAGGTCTGTATAAAAGAATAACTAGGGACTATTCTAAATATAGTTTAGGAAACTTAAATGCATTAATATTATTAATTTTTTTATCATTACTTTATTTTGAAATATTAATAATGCATTCGCTTTATTGTACTATATAGCAATACGCGTTATTCTTAATATGGTTGAAAGTTTATTTATTATATTATATGCACTGTCATTAAGTATAAGGATCACTCGAACTATTTATGAGTATTTGTTTTGAATTTTTTAGAATAATATTAATTAAAATGAAATAATTAAACCAATTTTATAATTAATTGTATAAGGAGTGTGAGATCTGTACATTTTATTTATATTATTCCTTGTTGATAAAAAAAATCTATAATTAATTATTTCTTATATTATATATAGTATTATACCGTGGTTGAATTGGATATTTATTTATGAAAATAATAATAATAATTAAATTGATTGTTTTTTATGAAATGAATAAGAATTAATTTATTTTACTGGTTTGAAAATAAGCAGTGCATAGCAGAAGCTGAGAGAGCAGAATATGGAGGAGGCATTATAGTAAACCCAGGATTTGATGAAAACATAGAGGGTTGGAGAGTTTCTGGAAAAGGGTCCATCAAAGAAGGAATATCCAATGAAGGAAACAGATTCATTGTTGCTCACAACAGAGAACAACCGTTGGATAGTTTCTCTCAGAAGCTCCAACTCAGGAAAGGAATGCTATACACCTTTTCTGGTAAGATTCATTTGAGCTTTGAGGAATGTTTTGACATGGTTTCTGAAACATTTTGAATCACCATTTTTCTCCCTTCTCCATGTTCAGGTTGGTTTCAGGTGAGTGAAGGAAGTGACACGGTGTCAGTGATGTTCAGAGCAAAAGGAAATGAACTGATACGAGGTGGCGAAGTGATGGCAAAGCATGGATGCTGGACCCTTCTAAAAGGCGGCATAACTGCAAACTTTTCAAGCCCTGTTGAGATTCTTTTTGAGGTCAAACACACCTTCCACAAATTCTTAACAAACAAAAACATATTAAAAAACATATTATGCTTATGCTTTCATCATGTCTTATTTTGCTTATTTCCTCAAAATTCAACTCAACTACAAAGTTATAGGGCATATGTGCTATTGCGGCTTCATTTGCATGTTGACAAACTTCTATATTTTATAGAGCCAACTAACAATTTTTATTTTATTGTTTAAATATATGTATATTTTATTGTTAATAGTTGGTTATCTTACTATTCACGATACGTATAGTACGAAACGATGCGGTTTCACCCTCCCACGATACGAATTGTTTGAAGAATCTTTTTCGTTCATGAATCTTAGCTGTATCGTGTGATTCGCACGAAGAATCACTGAAATGCAAAACGAAATGATTCCGTATTGTGTGAATCAATGTAGATTTTGAAAAATGAGTAAATAAATAAAGATAGACAGAATTTGTTTAATAACATATATGCACCACATTATTTTTTTAGAGGTTGTTTTGGTAAAATTGTGTGTATATATATAATTTATTGTATCTTTGATGGATACATATCTTATATATTTAAGTATATATTAAATTTTTAATGTTTCTAAATCTTACGATTCACTATACGAAACGATTTATAATATCAGTTTTCCCATACACTACTTGTATCTCGATTCTAGTGCCATGGTTAAAAGAAATTGGTAAGTGGCTGTTAAAAAAATTTATAGGTGTTAAATGATGATTTTTTTTAAAGATATTTTTAATAAATTTATAAAACCATTACACTCATTGTTTTGTCCTTCCTTCTTTATTTTTCTTTATAATTATAAAAGTTTATTTTTTTTTATGATTACACTATCTCAAAACAGGTTGTCAAGTAATTATTTAGATCTTAAAAAAATATTCTTTTGTTTTGAAGAAAAGGTATAATTCATCCATATTATACTACCTTACCAATAATTTTATTAATATTAGTGACTAAAATAATGAAGTCTTACATTCTTATATGTATGTTTTCTTAACGAAAGTGATTAAACTATACAGAGCAAAAATTCAAGTGTGGAAATATGGGCAGACAATATTTCCTTACAACCATTCACTAAAAAGCAGTGGAGATCACTACAAGATGCCAGCATTGAGAAGGTAAAAATAATGCAAAACCTAACCCTAATTTACATGATAGACCATGTTTCTTTAAGTTCACCAACTGTTAGTAAACTCAAGCATGTGATCATTAAGAGGAATGAATGAAATAGAAGACCAACTTGCATTGAAAAAATCACTGTAAATTATCTATAACATGCAGGTACGTATGAGGAAGGTTAGATTCCAGGTAACTGATGAAAATGGAACAGCACTGAATGGAGCTAAAGTCATCACAAAAGGAGCAAAGTTGAACTTTCCATTTGGATGTGGAATGAACCATTTTATCCTCACAAGCAAAGATTACCAGAATTGGTTTGCTTCAAGGTTCAAATTCACAACTTTCACCAACGAGATGAAGTGGTATAGTACGGAGAAAATCCAAGGGCAGGAAGACTACAGTATCGCAGATGCCATGCTGACATTTGCCAAAGAGAAAGGCATTTCTGTGAGAGGCCATAACATTTTGTGGGACAATGAGAAACAACAGCCTCAATGGATCAAGACCCTTTCACCAGAGGATTTAAAGAAAGCAGTAGCAAAAAGAACCAGGTCTGTGGTTTCAAGATACAAAGGACAAGTGATTGCATGGGATGTGATGAATGAGAATCTCCACTTCCACTTCTTTGAGGACAACCTCGGCCAAAATGCCTCTGCACAAGCATATGCAGCAACTTTCGCGCTTGATCCAGGGACACAGATCTTCCTGAATGAGTTTAACACCATTGAATTTAGTGGGGATAAGTTAGCCAGCCCTGTCAAATATATACAGAAAGTTAAGGAGATTCTGTCATTTCCAGGAGTTGCTGGAATGTCACTAGCAATAGGGTTGCAAGGCCATTTTGCTGTTGGCCAGCCAAACCTTGCTTACATGAGATCATCTCTTGATCTTCTTGCTACAACTGGACTTCCAATATGGCTCACAGAAGTCAGTGTGGATCCACAACCAAGTCAGGTATTTCCTTAACTTCAGAAAATATTTTTATGAACTTCTTCATGAACCACTTCATGAACCAACTTCAGCTAGTAACATTACACATTGAGTCAAGTTCTAAAATTGGTTATAAATTTATTAATATATATACTAAACAAAAAATGTATTTTGATTAATTAGAATACACTATCAGTAACACATTCCTTTCATATTGTCATTAAATCACATAATGTCATGTATGTATTGTAAGTTTGCTGATATTTTTAACAAGTAACTTTAAAGTGATACTTATAATAGTTTCTGCTGAATCACAGTGTAATTTCTTTTACTCATACAAAATGGAAATTATACTCATCAAATTATTTATTTAGTTCTTCTCAGAGACCCCAAAATCAAAAGTTTATCTTTTTATCTATTAGAAAAAAGAAAAAGAAAGAAATCTGAATATACCAGCAAGGTGACTGACTGCATTGTGTTTACTTTTCTCATTCTTGTTTCCTGAGTAGGCAGAGTATTTGAAAGATGTACTAAGAGAGGCGTACTCTCACCCTGCTGTGGATGGGATTATAATGTTTTCTGGTCCAGCACAAGCTGGTTTCAATACCACTACTCTGGCGGATGAGAATTTCAGAAATACTCCTGCAGGAGACGTTGTGGACAAGCTGATTCAGGAGTGGGGAACTGAGCCTAAGATTGCCGCAGCAGATGGCAGAGGAATAGTGGATATTTCACTGCACCATGGAGATTATGATGTAACTGTTACACATCCTCTAATTCACTCCCCTATAACAATGAATCTAAGTGTAAAGAAAGATTTTTCAGTGGAAACCATTCATGTGAAAATGCGTACATAAAACGTTTTGAAGCATGCAGGCATTGCAGTTGTAAATATGAAAGATTGTAATAAAATGGGTTGCTGCAATGCAACAGGGTTCATTCTTCTTGTTTTCCAAATATCCTACAACTATCAATGGTTTCCTCACACGGTTACATATACATGCGATTTGGATAAATATAGGTTAGTTAGTTATTTAGTCACACAAATAGTAACTCAAGTCATGTTCCTATAAATAATAAAATAGGTTGACTTCTCTATGTAGCACAAATACACATGGATACGTAAAATTTCTAAAATGTAAGACACATGGACACGAATATATTATTATATAATTATGAATTATGTAAATTAACTATAAATATTTATGTGCACAAGTATCTTTTAGATTTTGTTGGGAGCAGAAAGATATTTTTTTATGACTGATTCAAAAGAATTTGTTTCGTATTTCTATAATTATAATAAAAATTTATACAATAAATTTGAGTTTTTAAAAAATATTGTATTTTTTTTAAATTGTGTTAAAATCATACAAAATTTTTCAAAAATTCAACAAATATTTTTTTATTTGAACACTTCATGAAATATCGGATATGCCATTTAAGTTTAAGTGTAGGGTTTCTCACTAAAACATCCGTTGCCTTAATAGGCTGAGTTTCCTTTCTATCTTAATGGGCCAAGCCCATATGAATAAAGACAGAATGAGGATCTTGATAAACACCCGTGAGAAATTTCTGTCATCAAGTAAATAAATTTTATGAATAAGTTAAAAATTAGTTTTTTTTATGTGTTTTGTTTATCTCATTTAGCTTCTATAGAAAATTTATTTTAACTTTATGTACTGGCTGCAATGAATAGTTCATAGTAAAGCAATGTAACTTCGTTACAATTTCAGAAACATCAATATTCTATGTCACAGTAATTTTTTTTCCAAAGCAGAACAATGGAAGAAAAGAAATCAAAGTCTTTTGTCCTTGTAGTGGTTTTGGGGTTAACTTTTTAGCATTTTTATTTGGTTGAAGAATGCTAATAGATTATAATGATGTGGTTCGTTGAGACGATGAGACAATTTTTAATTTTATTATAATTATTATAATGAATTAAAATAATATGAAAAAACACAAGTTTAATTTTACTTAAGTCATACTTCTTTACACCACTTCATAATGGAAATTATGTTAATACTAATAATTGTAATAATAATAATAATAATATTAATATTGTAATAATAGTTATTGTAATAAAACTATTATCGTATAAAGAAATACAACTTCAGCCGTTTTATTACAATTTGAAATTTGAAATCATATTTTCAAGAATTTCTTATTTTTATTTTAAAAAATAAATAAAATAAAAATTGTATGCACAAATAAAAATTCTATAAAATGAAATTTTGAAGTTCATCCACTTTTATAAAAAAAAAATTAAATTTTATCTACAGATTTCTATTAAAAAAATACACTACTTTCATAGAAATTCCGCAAAAGGCTGCACTGATATAACGTTATTGTTGTAATAAAAAAATAGAAGGGCTTTTGAAACTCTTTTTGGTTGAGTAATGATGATAGTTTTAGAATAGAATTCTCGTTAAAAGTTGGAACACAACGACAGATAATATTGAATGGTTGTTGTATGTGAAAATTTTCTTTTAAAAAAAAAACGTGACTATTTTATACATAATTCACATGCAAACATTATGAGCAGATATATTCGTATAAACATAAGGAAAATCATCCTTGTTTACTACTGATACAATTTACTAAAAAGTGGACTTTAAGCCTAACTCAACTTCATAAAACCGGTTTTTTGAGGTTTGCACCCATTTATATACATTAAAATGTCCTTATCTCTAATTAATGTGAGATCTGCAACAGAATATGCCATCTAGTTTTCATAAATTCATATAAAAATAATCATTTTTAAAAGAAAAAAAAATTGTAATTTTTTTTTATCATGAGTGATGATTGACACTTTGACAATGTGAAAATTTACATGGAAATATAAGTATTTTTATTTTATTTTATTAAAAATCATGTTAATAATTCATATTAGTCTCAGTACGTCAATTGAACTCCACTTTGTATAATAAAGTATTACTTTTTTTTTTCAATTTGTTGAGGCATGTGATCTTATATGTATTGCTGTCCATAATGCATGCACCTGAAAAGAAAATGTATGAGCACAATTATTTATTCAAATCCATTACACACGTGGCATTACCAAGTATCTTAATTTAAGTTAACAACACTCATGTAACATGTGATAACAGACAGAAAAAATCACATGTGGTTTGATTTGATATCAGTCTCAGAAAAGGAAAAGAAATCTAATATAACACCGACAGAAGTTCCTTCATTCAGTTTGGTTCAGTCTGTAATGCCACATACATACTGCATAACTTTATTTCGTTAACATTGTTTATAAGTTATATAATAAGCTGGGCATTTGGTCTAGTGGTATGATTCTCGCTTTGGGTGCGAGAGGTCCCGAGTTCGATTCTCGGAATGCCCCTTTTTTTTCACATTTTATGTTTTGTTTCTTCCACCAAAAGAACAGTAGAATATGTGAATCAGTCCCTAACAATCTGGCTGCATTAGTCTTCATGGTTAAGCACAATTTCTGTATTTTCTCTCAACAAGTTTGCAAGCATCAGTCACAAACAGAGAATGTGGAATGCTATCCTTAAACCACACTATTTGTGAACCCTACATTCTACAGTGAAGTAGTTTTGCTAAATGAACTATATTATTCAAACTGAATTGGGAAGGAAGCTGTGGATTGTTGTCCTAGATGCTGGCAGACAAAATTATCAATCTTAAAAACAAAGTATGAACACAATTGTCTGAACTTATAATTTACAACACTCAGATGCAATCACCAAATCACATGTCTGGTTTGATGTAAGCTACTCAAAAAGGGAAAGGAAAAACTAGTATCACACCAACACAAGTCACTTCAATCAGATAGGTTCGTCTGTAATACAACGTACAAATATATTTATAGGGCAAAACTCGAGCTTCAGTTTATTGATTTAGAATTTTTTACAAGCCAATCAACAACTGTATCAATGCTGGTAGAGTTTTTACAGGAGATCATGAAGCAACAAACTTCTCTATCAGTGATGGATTTCAGTCCCCTGCACATATGAAACAAACATTCAAAGTACATTCTGAAAGCTAAATTTAATTTTTACTTTATCATTTGGAAAATTTTTAAGCAAACTTTTTACGTTGATCAGCATTATTCTCAACATGGGTACGTACATCTGAACATCTAATACACCTAGAGAAGATACTTACATCTGATCTGTGAGGCCTTGCTTGGACAATGCTCCAGGTTTGTCAATCTTATTACCCAAAATTAGAATGGGAATCCCATCTAAAGAAGGTTTGCTTAACAAGTCATGAAGTTCAATTCTAGAGACAGGTAAATTTTCATAATCAGCTGCGTCAACAACATAACTGCAAGTTCCTCCAAAAAATAATTTTCATATGTTATGATCTTGACCGAATAGATAATCTAAAAAGAAATTATACAGTACGTAGGGAAAAAAGAGTGTGAAAAGTTGAAAACATTTCACTAGATAAGAAAAAGCAATACTTCAGTTACTGATGCAGAGGTTGTGTTATGTGTTTCAAAGTTTTAGAGGACATACACAATTGCTGAAACAGCACGACAATATCTCTCCCACATACTGCGAAACCTTGGTTGACCTCCAAGGTCCCATAACTTTATTGTCACATTCCCTTTAGTTATCTTTTTCATATTAAATCCTACCTGTAGGTAACAAGTCATCAAGTAAATTTGCAGGCACAAAATTAACCTCAAATTTGTGGAAATAGACAACACGAAGTATGGCATCAAAATTAGTTATCAGTGATTAAAGAAAGATAATTTAATTACCGTGGGAATCATCTCTTCACTATATCCACCAGTCTTCGTCAAAATCAAACATACACCAGGCATCAGCAAGGTAGAAAAAGAACAAATGAAATGGAAAACGAATCATATACAATGTTTTCTGTTACATACTGCAATGACATTTATTAGTGATGTTTTCCCCGCATCCTGAAGACCAACCAGAGATAACTCCATTTCTTGCTTGAAAAAGAGACTATATATCATTGGAAACAAGAGAAAGAAGAATAAAACATTTAAAAGAGAATCGGTGTAAGTCCTAATTCCAACTCAATACCATTATATATGCATTATGTGCTTAAAAATACTAACTCATCACAACTTCATATGCAAAAGAATAGAAGTATGAGCCTTAGATTTTGTGACAGATATTGAGCATGCATAACAGAAGGAGAAGAAAGAGAAAAATAGTGGTAGTAAGTTCACCTGCGTAACCAATTGACAAAGGCTCCCCATATCCGCAACCCCATTAATTCAACAGAAACACTTTCCTTTTTCAATTTCTTCACAAACACTTTCCCTTTATGAAGTTCTGCAGCACCACTGATTTTTTCTTTCTATCCCCTAGTTTGTTTTACTCTTTCAAAAAGTAGAACCAGACATGGTATGTATATAATACAAAAAATGGGTACAAATAAGAAGTGCTTATTTTATCATAAGACAATTTCATTTCCTAAAATTGATATCATTGACGTATACAGTAAATACATGTAAAAGAATACATAATATATCCATGACTGGAAGGTGCGGACAGTTAGGTCCTGGAATGCCATTATTGCCCAACAGGTTGATGAGATAAGTTGTCAACTATGCGCATGCACAAATTGTTGAACTTTTTTTTATCGGATCACCTTTTACATTTGATAGTTGAGAGGAAGATACCAATCATACAGTTCTTCTTGGCCTACCAAGAATCTGCCTTACCCAAATGATGTTGACGTTAGTTGATTGCTTGCGATAAAGATCAGAGCAAGGCAGTATGAGACAGGACTACCCAAGTTTGAATCTTTTGAAAAATATCTGTAACCTTAGGCAGTAATTTTCATTTGGGTGAACCGTTTGAGAAATCAAATTACAATATTTGAGGTATAGTTCCTTAACCCTTTTGGTAATTTTATTTATTTATTAATTCTTCTCCTTCATTTATATTTCTCCTGTGTTAGGTGCATGTTGAGTGAATGAGAATCGATTTCTGGGTACCCATATAAGCATTTCTTTGCACCTTCGATGACTTCAGGCTGGAATTTTAATTTAGTTAATATTGCCTAGGCCATATTTGTGATAATGCTTGCTCTCTAACTTGGTTTTCACTGTCTTCCTGGGCACAAGAATATGTTATTTATGCAATTAATAATGTCTCTGTGAACAGGGAATGAGGGGTTTGCGAAATCTTGAGGTTTGGAAACTGGGAGTTGTCAACTATTTGGATGCATTGAAACTGCAAGAAAAACTGGCTTTGGATAGAAAGCTTCATCATAGGAGATGTGATACTCTTCTGTCTTTGCAACAACCCCTACATAACTGTTGGCAAAAGTCCACAATTTGTTAATCCCCCAGTCAGAGTTGGAAAAAATTGGAGCGGAATTTCACTACAGACGAAAGGGAGAAGGCATTACATTTCATGGTCCCCACCACCCCATTTTATATTTATATATCTCTTCGCCACATTGTTCTTGGTGCTCATAGTTTTGGGGAGAAAATTGAGTCAACCACGATTGAACTGGCTGCTGCCTATGGTGTGAAAGCTTGTCCTGGACAAAGTGGTGAGACTGGGGTATGGGTTGGAGAAAGGAAGATAGGTGCTATTGGCGTTCAGATATTGACTGGAATCACTTCTCATGGGATGGCATTTAACATTGATCCTGATTTAAGCCACTCTAGGCACATTGTTCCCTGTAGAATTGCGGGTAAAGAAGTAACATCTTTGAGAAGGGAGACAGATCTAGTCCTTCCCAGCGAAGAAATACTACAGGAAATGTTGATTTCATGTTTTGCAAGAATCTTTTATTATAGTGACCTGATCTTGAAGTAGGATGCTTAAGATTCAGTTACTTTAGCTTGGCGAAAATTGTAAACATTTGTTTATTCTTTCATTCTTGGACAAATCTTTAAGTTAATATAATTCGTGCTTGTTCTACATATATGCATAGATTCTTATGCCCTCGATTGTATGACACACATAAATTGGTCAAATCCTGTGCATTCTGAATTTTTGTGAAAGACAATGATCAACCTAATTCAATAGATTGATTCCAAGATTTAAATAATATGTGTTGTTGAATGATAAAAGACATATTACTCTCTACTCTGTATATTTGATTGTTTGTGACTTGAGAAGTAGATATAATAATAGTTGAATTTTGGTGTAACGGGGACCAAAAAATGCATCTTCATAACACTAGATGTTGATTCCCTCATCCGCACACTCACATTCATCCTATCTGGATTTTGAAACCACTTCTATTAATGAGTACTTCACTTTTTAAATGGTGAGTATTTGGTAGGTAGAGTGTTGTGTTGCTAACATCACTTGGAACTTGGAAGTGAGGTCTTTACTTCATGACCACATGCTAGGTTGGAAGTATGCTTTCGCTGTGACATTTTTTTTAAGATCAGCTGCGGGAAATAAGATCAGAGATTCAGACTAAACATCATTTGTTGGGGAATTGCAGTGATGAAATCTGTTTGGTTGGCTGTTAAGGCTTCAAAATTAAATTTCTTTTCCAATCAGAAAATGCCTACTTGTGTCACGGGACCAAACCAAACAAATAGCAAAGCAAAGGGCAAAATAACCATAAGAAGAATTATGGAGTTTCTGATGACAACTAAGACCACGAGGTTATGAATCGAAGTCACTCACACAAACAGTTAAGTAGATGAAAACATGCCGAAATTAGCCAACATAAGCAAAACAATAAACCATGTAGATATGTGATTCCACGTTCAAGGGGGGCAGCATCAGAACATGATTGATGAACTAATTTGATTAAACTAGCCAATGAATATATAAGTAAAAATATTTTATTAAGGTTCTATTTTATTCATGCTGACATGGACCATATGTTTTTCTCAGCGGAAAGAATATTGAACCTGCAGTCTCACATGCAAATTTGATCCTAAACAAGAAAGACACTTTGATTTAAAAACCTCCATGATTAAAAGCAAAACTTTATTCCAGACCAAATTAAAATACCACATCCTCTATAAAAATATCTGCATGAAACCTCAAAACTTTATCAAATACCATATAAAAAAGGTAACATGCTTTAGTAGGGCAAATTCTGCAAGTCATGGAAAAGTTACGTTCTGTGTGTTCCCTAATAAAGTGGCATAAGGTACTGAGATGTGGGAAAGTTATAGTGAGTAGACAATCACAAGATATTGAAACTAACTAATGTTCCACACATGGTATAAATATCTTCCATAGACATGATGTGTCTACAAGTATAATTGGTTCGTTATTGAGTTCTATACAAAAAAAAAATACAATTGTACGTACGTACACTAATTGCAGAGTTTCTGTTGCATGTGTGGAGAGGAGGTAAAAGATGCTTCCCTTGGGAGGAAGAAGCTTCATGCTCCTAGAAAGTAATCTTACCCAGCTAGGTTTAGCTGTATAATGAAAGTAATATAGGAAAATGAGAAAACCCATTAATATATCATGTGATTAGTCACATGATATGTATTGGCATGTGATGGAAAGATTGTGGAAATGTCAGAAGTATGGGATTTGATTAAGGATCACATGATAAGCTCCTTCCATTCCATGTTCTACCCCACTACACAACAAACACGCGGCAGGTTAAATAATGCAAGCATCATTCTTCTCCTTCCTCTTCAATTCCCTAAATCTGATTCTTTCACACAGCTATTCAGTGTTACTGGCTAAAAAAACCTTGAATACGTTTCTCCATTGTCTCATAGTTTTCACTCGTCACCAACAAACAAATAAAAAAGATTGATCCACTTCTGATACACCATTATACTTCCCTTCTTCTATCTTGGACACAAACTATAGCACCTTGCAACTTTCCTATGGGATAGTTCCAACCACCTGAGCTCCGTTCTTTTACCTATTTTCAGTTGTTGTGTTTTTACTAGACTCTGCCATGAAAACCTCTCAACGTGCTTTGGTGGGCCTCTTTGTCTTAATTCTCACATACTTCATCATTTGCTCTATAGTTGTAATCACTGGTGAGACTAGAAGTAATCTGATTGGCAGTGGTCCGCCACGGAAGCTGCTAGCTCGTGCCTCCTCCTGCTCTGCAAGTATAGAAAAATTGAAAATAGAATATGTGGCCACTCAGAGACCAGTAACCACAAGTTTAAGGAAGAATCCTCCAAGCAACTCAAATCCAACCCATAACAAGTGACTTTGACCTGATTTGTGCGTTGAGATCTCAATGGGAAGGAGGAATTAAGTCTAATTCATCTCTTTCTTCATTTTTGCAGTTTGGCCAGCTGGATGTTGCATAGGTAGGAAAGCTGGTTTTGCAATCAAAACACATTTTTGACTTAGTTGTTAGGACTCTTGAATTTTATTTTCGTTTTGGACTGTGAAAAAGTGTTCTCAGTTGATGTATACGGAACTTTATGTAGCATATGTAGCCTTGTTTTGAACTTCTGTTTTATTACATTAGATCACTGTTTGGTGGCAGGTTTCTGACAGTAGATTTTTTATTTAGAGATTACTGAAAAGAAGTGTCCGTTGGTTTTATTATGGCAATATTAGAATTTTTACCTTTTTTGATGGATCAATCTAACATTAGTTTCTGACTTTAGAGTACTGATTCTGACAATCATCCTTTAACAAGCTGATCTTGCAAATGGCCCACAAACACTAGCCTTTTGAGATTTTTCTCACTTGATCTACCCTTGCCCATGGCTACATATAACATCAGCATATGAACTGCCACTTCCTACAATTCTTAATGCCCAAATTCTATCACAAATTACAAGAAAGATGAAGTATACTACCCCCAAAACTGCTATAGCTCCAAAATGAATTTGATTCTTCCTGGGTCAAACACAAATAAGTGAGTTCCTTCATCATCCTCTGGGACCTCAAGTGTTTCTGTTTTGTTTTTGCAAAACTTTTGCTGAGTGAAATGGAATATTGATGTTTCTGGACTTTGCAATGAGGAGACATTGCTTTACTATAAACTTGCTACTGTGAGTGATAGGAGTATAGATTCAGACCATTACTTTCTACACTACCAAATTTTCCTCCTACATTCAGTCTTTTGAAATACTCATTTTGCCCTTTGTGATTTATATTTCTTTGAAGTTCTTGTGCTTCTTCTGCTCTGATGTTCAGCTGCTGTTTTGGACATTGTTTTTGGAAAAGGATTGGTTGGAAAGCAAGGTTTTGTACACATTGTTTGGAAATCAAGGATTGGTTGGACATTGTTTCCTCAAAGAGAATGACTTCACTGAGATATTTAAGAGCACCAAGGAGCAGTGAAAAGCAGCTCCCTAAGAGCACGCCTATTGGATTCAATGTTCTCTACATTGATGCTGGCCAAACGCTTACCAATTTCCCTGTCGACTCATCAGCAGCAAGACTACCCTTTCCAGGAATGTAAGCAGCATTGGAAATAAGCTTATCTGCAAGCAAAACCATCAATCAACAGCAACAAACAGACATCAATTCCAAACTTCCAGATCCGGAGGTGAAAAATTAAATTCCGAATTAGACGTTCGGAATGCACTTCTGGATTGAACAGTAAAAAAATCCGGATTAACCAATTTAGAAGTGAAAAAATTAATATTGGAGTGTAAAATCTGGAAATAAATTTTAGATTATATAATTCAGAACAACACTGTAAAAATATAATTTTAGATTGTGTGTAATCCAGAGCATGATTTTTAACTTTTTAACTTCTAAATTGTGTAATCTAGAAACTTTTCAATATCACTCAATCCGAAGACTTCACAATTAAACCGCATGGAAGAAATTTTAAACATTTCTCATGGTCTATGGAAATACAGGGAGAAAGCATAGAGATGCTGAAAGCAATAGTCATGATTCATGTTCTTATTCATGAACCTTCATTCTTCTTCTTTTTCATATGGCTTAGCCCATTAAACTAGAAAAGGAACTCAGTCCAATCAGAAAACAGATGTCTCAAGTGAGACGTTAAATTTTGTAAACTACTTCATTCAATTTGTTTTACTGATAGATACACTTTACATTCTTCACCTATACTCATGGACAAAGTATCCAGACCCGTGAAACACTAATACTCTTATTTGTTGAAAGTGTCGAATATTATTTTTAGATACTTCATGAATGTGCAATATAGAAATATAGAAGACTGTCCTCGTAAACTAAGATGGAAATTGTTCCCTTCATGAATAATGATTTATAAATTTTTTTAGTTTGGCAATGTCTAACAAATGAGTTTTTTGTTTGGTTTTACAGAGTTGCAGTTATATATTCTTTATGACTTTTATACATTTCTTAAATGCATATCTTGCACTATCCTATCATGTTATTTTTTACAATAATTGTATATGCGTATCATATTGATGAATCATATCTTATAAGCAATGACTTACTCCTTCAACCAATAAATAATCATATGTAAGTATTTATGTGATTAACTAACTAACTGGTATTTATAAAAATTACTGTGTACATGTTTTATGTTGGAGTGAGGAAGAGCATTGACTGTTGTAGGATTTTAGAAAACCATAATAATCAATCACGATGCTGTCGAACATTTTATTACAATCTTGCTTTATTAATGCATTTTCACATCAATGGTTTCAAGTGAAAAATCTCTATTTACACTTAGATTCAACTTTCTAGGGGAGTGGAATAGAGGATGTATAACAGTTACATCATAATCTCCATGGTGCAGTGAGATATCTACTATTCCTCTGCCATCTGCTGTGGCAACATTAGGCCCAGTTCCCCACTCCTTGATGAGCTTGTCCACAACATCCCCAGACGGAGTATTTCTGAAATTCTCATCCGCTAGAGAACTTTGCATGAAACCAGCTTGTGCTGGGCCAGCAAACATGATAATCCCTGCAACAGCAGGATGAGAATACGCCTCTCTTAGTACCTGTTCCAAGTACTCTGCCTGCTCACGAAATGAGAAAGAGGAGATTAAGGTAATGCAGTCAGTCACCTTGAAGGTATATTATGATTTAGTGACAACATAAAATAAAACTTTTACACTATTAAAGCCTTCTAATTAAACTTTACTTTGATACATATAAAACAATTTTTTAAAATTCATTTTAATCCATAAAAAAATTCATAACATGACTTATTGGGTGGCTATGTAATAAGCTGAAGTTTCTGTTATAAGTTGCAACTTAATGTTGATGAAATACCTGACTTGGTTGTGGATCCACATTGACTTCTGTGAGCCATATTGGAAGTCCAGTTGTAGCAAGAAGATCAAGAGATGATCTCATGTAAGCAAGGTTTGGCTGGCCAACAGCAAAATGGCCTTGCAACCCTATTGCTAGTGACATTCCAGCAACTCCTGGAAATGACCGAATCTCCTTAACTTTCTGTATATATTTGACAGGGCTGCCTATCTTATCCCCACTATATTCAATGGTGTTAAACTCATTCAGGAACATCTGTGTCCCTGGATCAAGCGCGAAAGTTGCTGCATATGCTTTTGCAGAGGCATTTTCGCCTAGGTTGTCCTCAAAGAAGTGGAAGTGGAGATTCTCATTCATCACGTCCCATGCAATCACTTGTCCTTTGTATCTTGAAACCACAGACCTGGTTCTTTTTGCTGCTGCTTTCTTTAAATCCTCTGGTGAAAGGGTCTTGATCCATTGAGGCAGATATTTCTCATCGTCCCACAAAATGTTATGGCCTCTCACAGAAATGCCTTTCTCTTTGGCAAATGTCAGCATGGCATCTGCGATACTGTAGTCTTCCTGCCCTTGGATTCTCTCCGTAGTATACCACTTCATCTCGTTGGTGAAAGTTGTGAATTTGAACCTTGAAGCAAACCAGTTCTGGTAATCTTTGCTTGTGAGGATAAAATGGTTCATTCCACATCCAAATGGAAAGTTCAACTTTGCTCCTTTTGTGATGACTTTAGCTCCATTCAGTGCTGTTCCATTTTCATCGGTTACCTGGAATCTAACCTTCCTCATACGTACCTGCATGTTATAGATAATTTACAGTGATTTTTTCAATGCAAGTTGGTCTTCTATTTCATTCATTCCTCTTAATGATCACATGCTTGAGTTTACTAACAGTTGGTGAACTTAAAGAAACATGGTCTATCATGTAAATTAGGGTTAGGTTTTGCATTATTTTTACCTTCTCAATGCTGGCATCTTGTAGTGATCTCCACTGCTTTTTACTGAATGGTTGTAAGGAAATATTGTCAGCCCATATTTCCACACTTGAATTCTTGCTCTGTATAGTTTAATCAACTTTCGTTAACAAAACATACTTATAAGAATGTAAGACATCATTATTTTAGTCACTAAAATAATAAAATTTTAAAACAATATAAAAATATAATTGTTGTCTTACTTTCATGTTGGATTAGCATTTGACAATCCACATTTTCCACACAATTATTATACAATCCATTTTAATTTTATATAATAGCTTTTATTATTATATTTGTTAATCAGTTTGAGTAAAATATTTTTTACTAAAGTGAAGTTGTAAGTTGGCTTTTAAAATGTATTTTTTCATAGAAATTTACTCTTTAAAAGGAAAAGTTGTTTCATCCAGTTTTTCTCTTACGTATGCTGAATTATAGTAACATTAAATTAAATTATTTAATAAAAATATATTTAAACTATTGAATAGAATATTAATAAAATTATTGGTAAGGTAGTATAATATGGATGAATTATACCTTTTCTTCAAAACAAAAGAATAATTTTTTAAGATCTAAATAATTACTTGATAACGTGTTTTGAGATAGTGTAATAATAAAAAAAATAAACTTTTATAATTATAAAGAAAAATAAAGAAGGAAGGACAAAACGATGAGTGTAATGGTTTTATAAATTTATTAAAATATCTTTAAAAAAAATCATCATTTAACACCTATAATTTTTTTAACAACCACTTACCAATTTCTTTTAACAACAAAAATATACATATATTTAAACAATAAAATAAAAATTATTAGTTGGCTCTATAAAATATAGAAGTTTGTCAACATGCAAATGAAGCCGCAATAGCACATATGCCCTATAACTTTGTAGTTGAGTTGAATTTTGAGGAAATAAGCAAAATAAGACAAGATGAAAGCATAAGCATAATATGTTTTTTAATATGTTTTTGTTTGTTAAGAATTTGTGGAAGGTGTGTTTGACCTCGAAAAGAATCTCAACAGTGCTTGAAAAGTTTGCAGTTATGCCGCCTTTTAGAAGGGTCCAGCATCCATGCTTTGCCATCACTTCGCCACCTCGTATCAGTTCATTTCCTTTTGCTCTGAACATCACTGACACCGTGTCACTTCCTTCACTCACCTGAAACCTACCTGAACATGGAGAAGGGAGAAAATGGTGATTCAGATGTTTCAGAAACCATGTCAAAACATTCCTCAAAGCTCAAATGAATCTTACCAGAAAAGGTGTATAGCATTCCTTTCCTGAGTTGGAGCTTCTGAGAGAAACTATCCAACGGTTGTTCTCTGTTGTGAGCAACAATGAATCTGTTTCCTTCATTGGATATTCCTTCTTTGATGGACCCTTTTCCAGAAACTCTCCAACCCTCTATGTTTTCATCAAATCCTGGGTTTACTATAATGCCTCCTCCATATTCTGCTCTCTCAGCTTCTGCTATGCACTGCTTATTTCCAAACCAGGAAAAAAATTAATTCTTATTCATTTCATAAAAAACAATAAATTTAATTATTATTATTATTTTCATAAATAAATATCCAATTCAACCACAGTATAATACTATATATAATATAAGAAATAATTAATTATAGATTTTTTTTATCAACAAGGAATAATATAAATAAAATGTACAGATCTCACACTCCTTATACAATTAATTATAAAATTGGTTTAATTATTTCATTTTAATTAATATTATTCTAAAACTTTCAAAACAAATACTCATAAATAGTTGGAGTGATCCTTATATTTAATGACAGTGCATATAATTTAATAAATAAGCTTTCAACCATATTAAGAATAACTTGTATTGCTATATATTACAATAAAGTGAATGCATTATTAATATTTCAAAATAAAGTAATTATAAAAAAATTATAATATTAATGCATTTAAAAGTTCCCTAAACTATATTTAGGGGGAAAATAGTCCCTAGTTATTCTTTTATACAGACCTCAAGAGTATATCTTAAAGATAATTATATTTTAAAAAAATATTTATTTCATAGTAAATTTTTGAAACATGTTTTGTAAGATAAATTTTGATTCATTAAGCATTAACAAAATTGTTGAATCTTGAAAATTGGTGTTTTTACCCTTTGATGAAATAGATAATATATAAATAGATTATTTTATTTCCTTGATCATAAACTACTCTTAAAGATGGACAATGATGTTTTGTGTAGATTGCGATAATTGTAAAATAAAATTATGACGTAGTAACGTGAAGAACATTTTGCAAGTTAGTGGAGTTTTGAGATTTGTAAGTATTGGTGAGGAAATGGCATTACATCTGTAGTAGCAGAATAATGGTAAGACAAAGAATGGACGCCATAGCCTGCACATATGTTAAAGAAGACGTATTAGATATATAGAAATGGTTGAAGTGAATACTCAGCAGCCATTGAAGGAGAGAGAAACCTGATATTAGTAAAAGGAAAATGGTGATGAACAACGAGTTGCACCCTTCTGCAGAAACCTTCATCTTATCACTCATCAAATAAGCTCCACACAACATATTTCATTTTAGTGTAGGGGGTATATATTGACACAGTAATTTTTGAGTTTCACCCCTTTGGGCCTCTTGGGCCGTTTATTTATTTCTTTCTCTCAGCCCATTTTGGGTTTTTCTATATTAATATGTTGGATACCTTATACTGAAAGTGCACCAGCTTTCCATTCTCTGTTTTCACGTTTTTTCTCCTGCTTTCGCGAATCCGCAGTTTTCCTCATTAAGGTATCTTTGACACGCTCTGTTTCTCTGAACCCTGATTTCATTTCTCTTCTTGTTCTTTCTTCTTTTCTTCATGTTCTTGCGCTTTTCTTTTCCTTTCCTTCCGTTTTTGGTTATCCTTTTGTTTCCCATGGATATATCATAAAACTTAGAATTAACAATAATGAAGAGAGTTTTACTCTCCAAGAATCCTTGATTTTTTAGAATAATTCAGAGAGAATGATATGTTATTATCTTTACTGAGAATTACATTTATAATACTTGCAGTAACAAACTCTTTAACTAATTTTATTTATGAACAGTTACTTAAAAATATTAAATTAATAATTAAAACAGAATAATAAAATAGTATTTATTTGTCGATAAAAAATAAAATTTCCAACCAGAATAAATGGAAAAATTATAGAACAGTCACGTGATGATGATAAAAATGAAGCCACCATGAAATGTCATAGTCATTTCGTGAATAATGCACACTTTGACAACGCCAATTGATCAGAGTATTTGGTATATAGACAACACGATGCCCTTGTAGGAAGATTTGAAAGAAATGTTCTCAAAAGAACAATTACTTTCGTCAGATTTTTTTTTTATTTTTTTCAGGAAGTGAACTCCATTAAGTAAGGTGAAAGAAACATAACTGAAATCTAAGCTCTTGTGCAAAGGTATTTAAATGGCATAATTATTTTTGTATTGTCGTTAATTGATTTAATCAGGTTTGTTTTGGATTGTAAGAGGTTACATGATGGAAGATGATGACATTAATTATATAAAATAATATTAATAGATATTGGAATCATATATATATATATATATATATGATAAATTAAATTATTAATTACTTATGAACTGAATTCACATGTTACAGTTTTTCAAAAAGTGTTAAACTCAGAAGCATTGGATTGGCATGAGCAAAATATTTTGTTATAGGGTCGATAACAAACTAGTGTAAATTTTTTAAGTTTTAGACTTTTATAGAACTATTTTTATCCAAAACTTTGTTTAATTTTTTAGTAATTACAAACTTTAATAGTAATTATTTTAAATTTATTATTCATTTAAGTTCGTTTTACTTATACTTATAGTGTAAAAAATTGTAAATGATTCACAAAGAAAAATGATATTTTTGACAACTCCTAAAATTATATATAACTCTTGATGTGATAAATTTAAAAATAAATATATATGATAAAAGATAAGTTTGAAATTAAATGATATAAAAAATATTAAAATAATAGTATTGAAAGTTGTATAATAGGGTGAGGTTTGCACCCACTCTATACTATGTTACGAAAATGGACTTTAAGCCTAACTCAACCCCATAAAACCGGCTCATAAGATTGAGGTTTGCACCCACTTATATACAATGAAAGGCTTTAATCTCTAGTTAATGTGGGATCTCTAACATATTCTTCCACCACCTCAATGAAACATCCCCATAAAATTTTGAAATGCAAAATATAATGATAGTATATATTAGAGAGTTTGTTTAAACGGAGGAGTTGTTATTTGAAGGTTCCGATTTAGTGAAGTTTATGAGTGATTCTTGGTGGTTGTTGAAAGTAAAGGTGAGTTAATGATTTTCGTTCACTTTTTTATTTTTGTTTTGTTTTTATATATCGGAGATGTTGGTACACCTCATTTTTTGAAACACATATCGGTTTGGTCTATTTGGTATATAAAACTGGATTCCGTATTCTATGTCAGATTGACCAACTTCGTATGTATTGTAAATTTACATACCGAATTGTGTTATCGGTATACAATACCGGATCAATTTTGTATATTGAATGGACCAATCCAATTTGTTTAAAGAAAATGCATACCAGAGCAAATGGGTATCTTCTTCAACAACATAGGAAATAAAGATTAGAGAAGGTCAAAAAATGGGATTCAAATAAACAATAATTTAACTTAACTACTCTTGTGCAAATGCTCTCTTCAACCATAGCCATTGAATGCGCTCAAATGTTCTCTCAAATTCACTCCTGCTAGAAAAACAAAGGTGTTGTCGCTGGAGAAAAAAAGAGGTAAGGAGGTGCACTGGTTTCGAGAGAGAATGGTTAATGGAGGGTGTGGGATTATGAGTGAGAGAATTAGGATTTTAAAAAAATTTAAATAGGTGCATAAATTACCTTTCACTTTTTATATGGAGGTGTACGAAATGATTATGTAAGTTGACCTAATTTGTTTTAATCCATCTCCCATGACTTGCAAAAAGTTGAACGGAAGATTGACGCATATAAGAATTGGAAGTTAGTTTTGTTAATTCAAAAAACATATGTTTTACTAATTATATAAATGTTATACATTTATTCATACTACTAAATTTATAGATAAAATAAAAAACAAAAATAAAAAATACGATTACCACTGATAGAGTAAATTTAGAAAATGTATGAGATTAAATTTATCATCTAATAGCACTTATAAACTGAAATATGTATATCTTTATGTTTAACTTGGATAAGTTGTTATGAAAGAATTAATAATATAGAAGTTTATGATAAATAATTTTACAATCATTATTGGTCTATTAAAAAGGCAAGGAATAGTGAAAAGTGATAGTAATGAAAATTTTTCTTACATATATTCTTACCAAATTAACTTAGTTCCTTGTAAGTTCTCTTGACCCCTTAAATTATCAAACAAAACATAGCACAAAGATAAACATAAATTCCATTTAATGTGACAAAAAAGTTATTAGAAGGATAGGAGGGAGACACACATAAATTATTTTAATTAATAAGATATATATAATATTTTATTATCAAGACCAAAATGCATTTTTAATGATAGATCTTTAATAAAAACCTTAAATACAAAATCTATTATTTAGAAGATGTTACACTAGAAAGTTAGAAAGGATAAGATATCGTGAACAGATAAAAAATTGTTTTACATTAACCGTCAAGGTTTTTAAATAATAAAAAATATTATATTGTGAATTCTTTTATGCTAGAAATAATTTATAAAAGTATGAAAATAAATTATTTAAAGTAGTGTCTGAAAACAAGATATTGCAATGAAGCTCAATCGACCAATTTTTGAAGGACTTTGGTATTGCTGTCAAAGCCTTTGCTCTCACACCCTTCGTTGTCATCTTCGGCCACTCTGTTTTATTTTGGCAGGTAACCATTTTTCTTGCTCTGTGTGTTTGTTTGTCCTTTCAATATCTGCTTATATTCGGATTATAAGCTGAAATTCGTTTGTTTTTTAGGTATTGTTGGTTCAGTTCTTACGCTTCTGGTCTCGTCGCTGGTGCTTTCAAGGTTAGTTTTTGAGAGGTTAACTTGTTTCTCTGGGTGGGTTTAATGTACCATGGTGATGGGTACAAATTGATAGATGCATTTCTCTCTCTCTCGAGGAATGATGCTTGTGATTTCCTTAATTTCTCGTCTTTTGTTTCACATATAAGATGCAAATTGCAATTCTCCTCTTTTCCTGTCCGAAGTGGTATGATTGAAGTGCTGTTCAAATTAACCCAAGTTCGAGGAGACCTAGTCTGTACTGTAGCAACGGGAACTGTAGATATGGGTAGGGAGTATAATTGTTTCATGGTATGGGAATTGCATTTCAAAATTATAATAAAACTTAAAAAATGAAGTGTTATAAGGGTATAGTTAAATAAATGGATTTGGTAGAGAAAAGTGAAGACTGCTTGTATGTGTTCACACGAAATTATCAAATACCAAAATATATGATATTTAAAATGTGATAGGTCTAACTATTGTGCTATCTTATTACACCAAGTTCCCTACAACAAATAACAAACATAGATTGGCACAGAAGTCCTCGAATCTAATAAAATATCAGAAATAAAAAAAGGGCATGAATAAAAAAAATTAATTTTTTAATGAAAAAATGAAAAAAATTGATAGTAAATGTACGAAAAACCATATTTTACGTTGAATTTTTTTAATCAACCACCTTTTACATAAGATTTGAGAGGAAGATACCAATCATACAGTTCTTGTTGGGCCAACAAGAACCTCCCTTGCCCAAAGGATTTTGACGTTAGTTGCTTGGGAGCGATAAATATCAGATCATGGCAGTTTGAGACAGAACTACCTCAAATTTGAATCTTTTGAAAAACATCTGTAACCTTTGCCAGTAATTTTTATTTGGGTGAACCGTTGGAGAAATCATACTACGATATTTGAGATATCACAGCAATATTGGTCGTTCTAGTTCCTCAACCATTTTGGTATTTTTTATTTTATTTATTAATTATTCTCCTTCACTTTTCTTTCTCCTGTGATTGGTGCTTGCTGAATGAATGATAATCAACTTTTGGGTACCAATATAGGCATTTCTTTGCACCTTTGATGACTTCAGGCTAAAATTTCAATGTAGTTAATGTTACCTGTTCCCTGTTTGTGATAATGCTTATTCTCTTTCTTGCTTTTCACTGTCTTCCTCTCTTTCTTGGCACAGGAATAGGGAATGAGGGGTTTGCGAAGCCTTGAGGTCTGGAAACTAGGAGTTGTCAACTATATTGATGCATTGAAACTGCAGGAAAAACTGGCCTTGGATAGAAAGCTTCATAGGAGATGTGATACTCTTCTGTCTTTGCAACACCCGCCTACATACACTGTTGGCAAAAGGCAAACTGTTCACAATTTGTTAATCCCCCAGTCAGAGTTGGAAAAAATTGGAGCTGAACTTCACTACACACAAAGGGGAGGAGACATTACCTTTCATGGTCCCCACCAAGCCATTTTGTATCCTATCATATCACTTCGTGATATTGGGCTTGGTGCTAGGAGTTTTGTGGAGAAAATCGAGTCAACCATGATTGAACTGGCTGCAATGTATGGCGTGAAAGCTTGTCCTGGACAAAGTGGTGAGACTGGGGTATGGGTTGGAGAAAGGAAGATAGGTGCTATTGGCGTTCGGATATCGAGTGGAATCACTTCTCATGGGATGGCATTTAACATTGATCCTGATTTAAGCTACTTTAGGCACATTGTTCCTTGTGGAATTGCAGATAAAGAAGTAACATCTTTGAGAAGGGAGACAAATGTTGTCCTTCCCGAGGGAGAAATAGTACAGGAACAATTGATTTCATGTTTTGCCAGAATCTTTGGTTATAGTAATCTGATTTGGAAAGAGGATGCTTCAGTAATATTTGATAAAGAAATTGAGTGAGATTCAGTTATTTGAGCTGGCAGAAAATTGTAGATATTTGTTTATTCTTTCATTCTTTTTCAAATCTTTAAGTTAATACAATTCTTCCTTATTCTACATATATGCATAGATTCGTATGCCCTTGTTTGTATGATACATAAATTGGTCAAATCCTCCGCATTCTGATTTTTTGTTGTGAATGACTGATGGTTGATAATGATAGACCTAATTCAATACATTGATTCCAAGATTTATATAATATGTTCTGTTGAATGACAAAATCACAAATACTCTACTCTACATGTTTGATTGTTTGTGACTTGAAAAGTAGATAATAATAGTTGAATTTGAGTGCAATGGGGATGAAAAAAGGCATCTTAACAACACTAGATTTTGATCCCCTCATCCTCACCTCATCCTATCTGGATTTTGAGATTTCATATGTTGGGGATTGTTGCTATGATGAATCTGTTTGGCTGTGGGTTATGACTGCAAAATTAATTTTCTTTCCCAATCAGAAAATACTTACTAATGTCGCATGACCATCGAGGAACCAATTTTATTAAACTAGCCAATGGATATTATTTAAGTAAAATACAATATTAAGGTTGCTAGAGCATATTCTATTTTATTCTTGCGGACATGAACCATAAGTTTTTCTCAGCAGAAAGAATATTGAACCTACAGTCTCACTTGCAAATTTGATTCTAAACAAGAGACACTTTGATTTAAAAACCTCCATCATTGAAAGCAAAACTTTATTCCAGACGAAATAAAATGCTCTATAAAAATTTCAGCGCGAGACCTCAAAACTTCATCAAATACAGTAAAAAAGGTTTACATGCTTTAACAGATCAAATTCTGCTAATTATAGAGAAGTTACGTTTTGTGTGTCCCCAATGAAGTGGCATAAGGTACTGGGATGAAGGAAAGTTACAGTGAGTAGACAATACTGTATTGAAACTAATTAATGTTCCACACACAATATATGTGTCTACAAGTATAATTGGTTCGATATTGAGTTTAGGGTTTAGGAGTATTATTATAAATTCACAATGGCGTTTCTGTAGCATGTGGAGAGACGGTAAAAGATGCTTCCCTTGGTAGGACGAAACTTCATGCTCCTGGGAAGTAATCTTGCCCAGCTAAGTTTAGCTGTATAATATAGCAAAAGGAGGAAACCTAGTATATATATCGTGTGCGATTAGTCACATGATATGTATTGGCATATGATGGAAAGATTGTGGAAATGTCAGAAGTATGGGATTTGATTAAGGATCACATGATAAGCTCCTTCCATTCCATGTTCTACCCCACTACACAACAAAGATGTGGCAGGAAAAATAATCTTTGCATCAATGTGAAAAGTTAGAATTATTATTAGGGTATAATGTGATTACAATTTACAATTTGAAAATTACAGGAACTGAACTTCAGTGAAACTATGATTGCCAAAAGTGTATCTACGTGAACCTTTGTTGTTTCTGTCCAAGGCAACACTAACTTTCAACTTCACATTCTTTTTTCCCTACATACAGTATAATTTCATGTTAGATATCTATTCTGTCAAGATCTTAATGTGTCATTGATATAATTTATTTTATGGTGGAACTTGCAGTTATGTTGTTGACACAGCTGATTATGACGATTTACCAGCCTCTAGAAATGACCTTCATAACTTGTTGAGCAAACCTTCTTTAAATGGTATTCCCACTCTAATTTTGGATAATAAGATTAACAAACTTGGGGCTTTGTCCAAGCAAGACCTGACAGATCAGATGTAAGTATCTTCTCTAGATGTATTCGATGTTCAGATGATGTAAGTTCAGTATAAGGCTGATTAAGGCAAAAGTTTTCTTAAACATCTCCCAAATGATCAAGTGAAAATTAAATTACAAGTTAAATCACACCATGCAATTGATATAGCAGCACTAGGAATAGATGGAATTCGAAGAACTGCAGAACTTGCAGGAAATCCAAATAAGAAAGAATGGATCCTGAGACTGTTATTGAATGAATGAAGATACAAGAGAATTACAAGAATTTCTTGTTTTCCTCTCAATACTGTACTAACCTCCCATATAAAGTTGTGCTATTGCAATGCAAAGCTTCTAAGTAACTTCTAATTGAAATGGTTAAGTACAACACGTGTCCCCCCATTGATCATAATACTGTAACAGCAATATAACTGTATCTGCAACTTTATTATCATCTCTTCTTTCACCATCTAAGGATAGCCACGAAGTAATATGTTTTATCTTGTCTGCAACTGATAACGTGGTTCTATAATCTCTTTTAAATGATTTAGCTTTCAGAACGTTTGTACTTTCAATGCTTGTTTCATATGTGCAAGAGGGGACTGGAATCCATCAATGATGGAGACGTTTGTTGCTTTATGATCTCCTGTAAAAACTCCACTAGCATTATTGTTGATTGGCTTGTGAATTCAACATCCCAAATTGATGATCAAGTTTCACCCTATAAATTTATTTGTACATTATATTACAGACAAATATCTGATAGATGTGACTTTTATTGGTGTGATACTAGTTTTCTTTTCCCTTTTCTGTTTAGCTTAAATTAAACCAGAGAACATGTGATTTGATATGAACGTTGTTACAAATTACATCCGAGTGCTGTAAACTATAAGTTAAGACAATTGCTAATGTTGTATATGTAATAGATTTGAATAAAAAATTGTGTTCATACTTTGTTTTCAAGATTGATAATTTTGGGTGGCAGGCATCTAGGACAACAATCCACAACTTTCTTCCCAATTCAGTTAGTAACATAGTTCATTTAACAATACTACTTAAAGATAGCATTGTAATGAACACATTTTTACTTATACTTAGACCATTTAATCTTAGGTTTCTTGTCCAGTAATTGAGAATAAATACAATGTTTTAATTGGAATTTACCCAATTGGGTTTAATTGGACCTTACCTAAGATTATTAATTAAATTCATATTTTTAACCTAGTTGTCCTGTTTGATGATATCTTGAATTGTA
The DNA here is from genome assembly GCF_051622355.1 of Phaseolus vulgaris. Classification (NCBI taxonomy): domain Eukaryota; kingdom Viridiplantae; phylum Streptophyta; class Magnoliopsida; order Fabales; family Fabaceae; genus Phaseolus; species Phaseolus vulgaris. Next base: position 4,066,460 of record NC_143504.1, read on the forward strand.
GGTTATTGTTTTGAGTTATTTCAATGGTTTTAGAAAGTTAGGATTCTGAGCTTGATAAAAGAATAAAATACTTTGAACACTTGATGTGTGCAGTATACCATCTAGTTGTTCAAGGTCCATGGGCCGCCGACTATAGATTCTTTTGCTATGGACCAACACAAACAAATTTTGTTGTTATGACCTGATTAGTCAAAGTTTAATCTGTTTATTTGAAACAGATTTGGAAACAAAATATTTGAAAGATGAGTGCAAACAAAATCTGAGAAAAAGAATTGGAAACAAATGCATAGAATCTAGAAAATAAAAAACAAAATGTGAGAAAAAGAATTGGAGAATAAAATCTACAAAATCTTAGAAAAACAAGATCTCAAAATAAAAAATAAAAAATAAAAAATTGAAAACAAAATCTGAATAAAAAATATGCAAGGAAAAGAAAACTATAAATGGATACAAGCCATAAGGAGGATGGACATAATCTTACTCTTACACTACAAACTCCACACTAGAAGACTTTCTAACCTAGTTGCACAATTTTCCTTAGTTTTCTATATTCTTTTTTGTAATTTTTTTGGTTTTGCTTCCGCAGGGAGGCTAAATCAATTTGGGTTGATTCTCTTGTGATTTCACATTATATTTTGAGATTTTGTGCAATTTAGTCTTGTTCTTCAATTTGTGATAGACTATGCTAGACGGTCTAATCTTTTTGAATTATAATTCTGCTTAGGAATTGTTTTTGACCGCTTGTCAATAATTCAATTTTGCTCTATGATTGGAATTCTTGTTTAGTTTATTTTATTCTAAACAATCTCTTGTTTGCTTAATTCAAAAGGTAAAAGACTAAAATTCTCACACATATGCTTGAACATGGGTAAGGAACTTAATGAATTGATTGACGCTTGGTTGATTAATTCGCGAATTGATTGATACTTGTTTGGTTAATTGCCTTTTGTTTGAAAATTGGATTAATAATATATATGTCAATTGATGAAGGATTTAATGATGAATAAACTCGAGAATCAATATGCTTTTCAATTTTCTTTAGTCTAGTCTTTGTAATTTTCTATCTTCAACAGCAAATAACCCCCTTTTTAATTAAGGGTTCTTATTAACTCAAACTACCTGCAAATGATTTTTGAACTCTGTTTTACTAAATTTGTAATTGAATTCATTGGGAGACAACTTGGAGTTTTCATGCAGTAGATGGTATCCAAGACACTGCATTAGACAGTCTACATTCATACTCTTTTTATTTGATTGGAAACAGATCAATTGGTAGTGTCTTATGGCATGACAAGCAATTTATGTGCTTAACTGTGAAGGCTAATGTAGCCAGATAGTTAGGACTGATTCACATCTCCCGTCCTTTTGGTGGAAGAAACAAAACAAGTTTTTATCTTTTGGCTGAGAAAACAAAACAAGGTTTTGTGCCTAGTCAATGACAAACACACATGAGAATAATATAAAAACAGATAAATATGAAAAACAAGTGCGGAGAATGAAGTGCATGAATTCTGAAGTTAAAACTTTGTGTCTAACTTTGTATATCTGACGTTTTACCACATGTCATCAGTAAATTGGCAGCATTTTCTTTTTCACCACTAGTTGAAACATTACTTGTAGTTAAAAGTTTGCCAACAATGATAGAGTTGTTCTTTGGCTTATAAAACATTTTATAGAAATGAAGTTTTGCAGTATGTGCATGTTGCATTACAGACTGAACCAAACTGAATGAAGGAACTTCCGAGAATTTGAAAAGCGAGAATCAAATCACTAAACCAAATGTGCACATCGAATGGGAGTGGGCTAAGTCAAATATATGTCTCGTTTTCCGATAAAATTGTCTATGCATTTGTAAAGTTGTCACGTCAAATAAGAATGGAAATAATGGCACTGAATAAGATGGATAAACCTGATGGAGGAGGGCCAAGCACATCTAGCCATGGGAGCCAAAGCCCACACCATGAAGAGCGTCTAGACCAAGGAGAGCGTCTAGCTCCAAGGAATGAGCGTCTAGACCGTGAAGAAGGGAAGCGTCTACCCATGGAGCGTCTAGGTGTGGCACTAGACCGTCTAGGCCCTCTCACAAGATCAATGGCTAAGCATGTACAAGCACAAGTGGATGAAGCCACGGATGGAAGAGAGAAAGCCTTGTATATGTTGCATCAAGGCCCAATAGGGGTACTTAGTAGATAGGGTAGTGTAGAAAGCACATTTGAAAGAAACCTTCTAGAACTTGGCTAGGTGTGACCGGTCATGGCACATGGTCTAGCTTTGCATTTCATTTGGTTTACATTTCATTATGTTTTAGCTTAGGATTTACGTCCCAAATAGCCTATAAATAGGGAGGCTATCTCATGTATTTTGCAAGTTTATTGTGAGTAAAGTTATGCTGCCCATTTGTGCTCAACTTTGCTTCTCCCTAGAATCCTAGGCTTTAAACTTCAATTCCTTCATCTTTTCCCTTGGGCTGGCCGAACCACCCAATAACCACACATAGCATGCACCTACAAGATCAACACCACTCCTAGGAGGATCTTGCTCACCTTCTTTCATTGCTTCCGCCCCATTACTCTACATTGATTCAAGAAGAACTTCATGAAATGCCATCAAACCTCTCTTTGTATTATGGCATTGAAGGGTTCATACCGTAAAAGAAGAATGTTGCTATTCAGCTATAGCAACTACAAAGACAACAAGGAAGAAGAAAAAAAATGCAACAACTTGATATAAATAGATTGGAGAGGAATTTAATGAAGAAGGAAAATAAGAACTACACAAATAATACAAGCAAGGCAAAGAAAAGCACAAATATAAATAAAAATGAAGATTCCAAGAAAAATTCAAAAGAAGAATTAGAATAAAAAGTAAAGAACCTCTCAATTTTGTAAAGCTCTTGAATCATAGAATATTCCTTGATTATATATGAATATTCTACAATCCAATAGTCACCAAGAGACACATATGGGACAAAATTCATAAGTATAGAAGTCACATGAAGAGTTTCTAACCAATAAATGTCACCTTAAAAAGTGTAATGATGTTGTAACTACTTCACATGGCTTTTAACCTCTTAATGAGAGCCACCAATGCTTATTGGAAGTGTAATGATGAGTTTTTCCTTAATTTCAAGGAACCACCCATGTGCAAAGATTAATTAGAAGTTAACTAAAGTGTTAGACATAGGATTAGTTGAGTTAACTTTAGCTTAAATAGTCTTATGTTTACATTTGGGTTTCTAATCTTTCTAAACAGTTGTTGGGTGCATTTTCCTCTTCTAAAACCGTGGCATGCTCCTTATAAAAGAGAGCACCTCCTCTTTTAACCTCCTCTTTTAAAGTCATTCTTGAAGATTTCATTAAATTACACTTTGTGAGTCATCTTTGAGAATTCTCAACCTTCTAAGGTTTACATCACAACCCCCCTCTCTCTCTTCCACTAAGATTCTATATAACTAATTGCTGCATCACAAAATCTCCCATTCGTGAATTGGTCTCCTCACTCGAACATTTTCGACTGCCCACACCCACAAGATCACTTGACATGTGGTCATTCTCCTTAACAGATTTATTCTCAATCATACTCATTTCCTGAATTGCCCCTGTGCTATGTTTTCTTGCGACACATTTCTACAGCCTGATTATAACAAGGTTGCATATAAAAAGATCAGATTTGGTTACCTGGACAGGATTGTATGTGAAAGTATAACTTGTTTTTCTATCAAGATATCAAGAGGAGTTTATTCCTTTACCCCCTCTTTTTATGTTTTAAATTCAATAATCACTTACAGCAAACCATTCTATCACATTTTCAGTGGTAATTGGTTTAAAGACGAGTTTCCCAACAAATGGCAATTGGTTTAAAGATGAGTTTCCAAATCAACAAAGTAAAGGACATTCTGAGAATGAACTCGGAGACTCTATGCATCACACCCAAAGCAAGAATCACATCCATATGACAACACCAAATGCCTTAATAAGCAAGTTTTTTCGTTTGCTTATTATATTAAAAACTAATAAATCAATTTGGTGAAATTATTGGTGTATTCTGAAATTAAAACTTTGCTTCAATTTTATATATTTGACTTTTTCTATTTTACCAAACGGCATCACTAAAATTGTAGCATTCTCATATTTTTTTACCTCAAGTTGAAACATTACTTGTACTTCTCATATTTATTAAATAAGATACATGCTAATGCTACATGCGTAGTGGACACAAATAAATAATTGTGCAACTTGTTCACGTACATTATTTTAAGATCAATATTTTTGGGTGCTAGACATCATGGACACGACCACAATTCACAACCTCCTTATTCAATATGAAATAACATAGATGATTTAGCAATATTACTTCATTGTAGAATGTAGAGTTCAAATGATGTACTAGAGACTTAATATCACATACCACAATCTCAGTGTTGTGGCTCAGCTTGCAAACTAGTGTAGATATAAGAAATCAAAGAAACTCTAAGTGCTTCTTGGGAGTCTGTCTTGGTGCTCAATTCTCAAAGACTAATAATATAGGTAGTTGTTTAAGACTAATACAGTGTTCTTTCGGTGGAAGAAATGCAATTGCTAATTCTTTTGTGGCTGAGAATGTAGTGCATGCCTTTTGTCTAGTGAATGACAAACACACATGAGAATAATACAGGCATAGTTGATTATGAAAAAAAATATAGGGGCATTCTGATTGTTAAGATCGTGATTTGCACATGAAGACAATTCAGGCCAAAGATAAAAAAGGGGGCATTCCGAGAATTGAACTCGGGACCTCTCGCACCCTAAGCGAGAATCATACCACTAGACCAAATGCCCATATTGGGAGAATTAGAGCAAAGTTAAATCTATGTCAGTTTAATTTAGAATTGTATACCATATTTGCTTAGCTGGATATCCAATTGTAAGTCAAGGCAACCTGTTTTTCTAATCAAGGCATCAAAGTGAGTTTACTAATTTACCACTCTAGTTTTATGTAAAATATTTATCTGTACAGATATCCTGTTTTTGGAGATAATGGTGTTCAATTCAAGGCACTATTTATGGAGAGCATTAAGTGTGTGAACACCTCTCCTAATTTAGATTCTTTACCTGCTTTTCTTTATAACCGGACCTGCACCATTGTCTCTGGTTATTTTAACTTTCAACTACAACTTACAACAAATTATTGTATTACAGTTTTGGTGGCAAGCAGTTAAAGAATGAGTTGATTCATCCCAACACAATCACATGCAATCTCTGATGCTTTATTATTTAACTAGACAAATTAACAAGTAAAGTTCATCAAGTTCTGGAAGTTGAAAAGAGTATAATTAGAAATCAAACCTGGTGTTTATTGGTTGGTATTTGACTAAAGCAATTACCAAGTTAAGTCAAGCTTGTCAGCTTCCAAATAGTCAAAAAACGAGAAAGGGCATTGGGAGAACGATCTTGGAACCTCTCGCTCCCTAAGCGCAAACCATCTTAGTCAACACTCCTTTCTTACTTTTCACTTTTCTTCTCCTGAACAGGGAGAACCTGACCTAACCTAACCTAATTGCTTTTTCAATAGAAGTTCTTTATTTTAAAAATATCAGCAAAAATGAATGAGACATAAAAAGTGTGTATAATTGATAATAAATAAATAAATTTGTATAACTTATACTTATAAATGGATTAAAGCATTTTGTGAATTAAAGAATAATACAGACACAGATAAATATGAAAAAAATAGGGGCATTCCGAGAATCGAACTCGGGACCTCTCGCACCCAAAGCGAGAATCATACCACTAGACCAAATGCCCACTTTGAAGGTAAAGGGCAAAGTTAAATCTATGTCTAGATTTTTGTTAGATTGTCCTCACTTCTCTATTGCACACAAGAATTACTTGTATATGTAGATTTCTAATTCAGAGTTAGTTATCCAGCTGTTATTCTGCTATGACAGATGATGTTAGTTAGTTTAGCCAGTTGAAATTCTGTTATGACAGCTGGAGTTAGTTGGTTTAGCCAGTTGTAATTCTGTTCTGACAGCTGAAGTTAGTTGGTCTAGGTCTAGCTTGTAGCCTAAGCTATTCCTATGAATAACTGAGCTCAATAGCTGTGTAATCAATTCATTTCTACAGTTCAGTAAAATTTCAAATTACTTTTTCTCATTTTCTCTCAATTCTGTTGTCAGTTAAGGTAACTTGTTTTCTTAATCCTGCTATCAGAGTTTTCTTATTTAGACCTCTGATTTTATATTTTAAGACAAACTATGACCTGCAAAATACTATCATATTACGGTTTCATTTGGTAGCTATCATTTGATACTGAAAAACTTCTAGCCAAAATTATTATTGAAGCTGATAGGAAATGGTTCAGAAATGAAAGAAAAACAGAATATCTTTATTGATAGAGTTTAGGTCTACAAAGAATTCCCTGAATATTCAAGGGATCCAGGCCTCTCCCTAGTTCTAATCCTCTTTCACCAAAATGACAAATTCTCAACTCTTCTTATTTATAGGCAACCTGCCTCATTAATTTCTCGTAATTTACTCACCTTAACTAACTAGCTCTCTAATTATTCTACCAATGGAAATAACATTGTTAATTAAGCAATATCTTTACTTCACCGTAGAATATGGAGTTCAAATAGCATATATAGACTTAAGACTACATACAATGGCAAGCGCTATCTTGGTGCTCAGCTGTGAAGGCTAATACAGCCAGGTTGTAAAGTCTGATTCACATCTACTCCAACTCAATGAAAAAAAAAACACAAGATAATAAAGGCCCAAGAAACATGTGGAAATTGGAAACTAGGGGCATTCAGACAGCTGTAAAGGCTAACACAGCCAAATTGTAAAATCTGATTCACATCTACTCCTAGTCAATGAAAAAAAAAACAGGAATAAAACAGGAATAAAACAGGCCCAACTTAAAATTAGGGGCATTCCGAGAATTGAACTCGGGACCTCTCGCACCCAAAGCGAGAATCATACCACTAGACCAAATGCCCACATTGAATGGTAAGTCAAATTTATTTCTAGTTTTGTTTTAAAATTGTTTATATGTGCCACTTGTCTGCATTCTATATTAAGATTGCACACAAATGATTTATTTTGCTTACTTGGATAGGCAGTTGTTAGTCAAGGTAACTTTTTTTCTAGTCAAGTTATCAAAGAGAGTGTGGTTATTTAATCCTCTGATTTTATATTTTAAGACCAACTATGATTTGCAACACATTGATATATTACATTTTCAGTGGCTAGCTGTGAACTGGTACTGAAAACTAGCCAAAAGTGTTAATGTATCTTTAAAGAAATGGATAATAAATGAAGAAAACACTTTATTTAGATCGAGTGTATCTCTCTATAAAGGATTCCCTGGATATTTGAGAGATTTGCTCTCCCTAGTCCTAATCCTCTTTCACCAAAATGACTATCTCTGTCAATTCTTATTTATATGCAACCTAGCCTACCTTATTAGTGTCTGGTAATTAACTTTCCTTAACTAACTAACTATTTAATCCACTAATTTGGGGGTTACCCATCGGTTTCACATCATCATCCATCTCAATGCATTCACTAAACAAACTAACAAGTCAAGCTTGTCAACTTCCAGCTTGTCAGTTTTCAAATCATCAAAATATAAGGCACTTGAAGAATGAACTTGTGACCTGAAATTGAAATTGAAAAATCTCTTTTATTTTTAATGTTTTTTCAGAAGTTCAGGGAACTGAAATGCATCAGTGATAGAGAAGTGTGTTACTTCATAATCTCTTGTAAAAACTTCACCAACATTCATAGTTTTTTATTGGCTTATGAGATATTTTATAGGAGAGCTACTAATGCTCATTTTTCTATAACACTCTTTAACACACCCTACTAGTGGTTTTAATTTATTGAAAATTGTAAATTCAGGTGAGACTAAGTGCTGGAAGCAACAAAACATTGTTAAATCCAATAAATTTTAGTGTATTCAAAAGAGTCTGTTAGAGAGATTGCTACTGGCATTTCTCAATGATTTAATAGAAAGACAGTTTTGCAATATGTATCTATGCGTGTTGCCTTACATATTATTAAAATCTTAATGAAGTAATTTCTGTTGGTATCACATTAGTTTTTCTTTTCCTTCTTTACATAAAATCAAACAGCATGTGATTGATATGTATGAAGTAGGTTATCACAAATTACATCTAATTCTTGTGCATTATAAAAGAACCTAGCTAAGGCCACATGTGTAAGGAATTTGAATAAATAATCTTGTTCATACATTACACTTTAACATTTTGATAATTATGGGTGTCAAGCGTCATGGACAACAATTAATGCAATATAATGTAGATGCCAGAGTTCAGATGACATACTTAGACCTAAGCACACATGCCACAATCTGTTGTGACTGATGCTAGCAAAATGTTAGGGAGATACAGAAATCAAACAACTTCTAAGTGGCTCATTGCAATTTTTTGAGGTGCTTAACTGTGATGCCCAATGCAGTGCATGTATTCATGCCTTCTCAATGACAAAAACACACATGAGAATAAGACAGGCACAGAAAAATATGAAAAATTAGGGGCATTCCGAGAATCGAACTCGGGACCTCTTGCACCCAAAGCAAGAATCATACCACTAGACCAAATGCCCACATTGAAGGGGAAATGACCAGATTTGCTTACCTGATAGGTGATTGTCAGACAAGATATCAAGGAGCTTACTTATTCACCTCTAGTCTTTTATTTTAGGATAAACTGTGACTTGCAACACATTATTATATTACATTTTAAGGGGCAAGTAGCGATTTGGTACTGGACACCTTCTGGTTAAAACTAATAATGTATGTTATTATTCATTCCAATGCATTCACATGGAGCATCTGATGCTTGTTGTTATTTAACTAAAACGAATTAAAAAGTTAAGAATGTCAGCTTCCATAGCTTTGAAGGGCTAATATTCAAAATAACATCTGATGCTTCTTCCTATTTAATAACACCAATTAACAAATTAAGTTAAGCTTGTTAGCATCCCAAACCATTAAAATATGGACATTCCAAGAATGAACATGTGACCTCTCACACCCTAAGATAATCATAGCAACTAATCAAAAGACCTAGTGTGAAAATCTTTTTGTTTGCTAATTATATTAAAAACTAAAAAATTGGTTTGGTGAAATTATTTTAGGGTGGATTCTGATCTAATAAATTTGCTTCTGACTTTTACCTCATGACATCAGTAAATGGTAGCATTCTATTACAAATTGAAACATTACTTGTACTTTCAAAGTTATTTCACATGTCCAGGGAGCTGAAATCCATCAATGATAGAGAAGTTTGTTGCTTCATAATTACATGTAAAAACTACATCAACATTCATAGAGTTGTTGATTGGATAATAAAACATTTTATATCAAAGAATTAAAGTCATGCTATTTATATCTATTTGTATGTTGGATTACAGACTAAACCAAGCTGAATGAAGCAACTTCTGGGTGTCATTAGTTTTTCTTTTCCTTTCCTAACTGGCTTACATCGAATCAAAGTATCCAACAGCAAGTGATTTTATCTGTTGGTAATCACACATCATATCTTAGTGTTGTGAACTATAAAATAAGATATTTTCTAATGTTACACATGAAATGGAATTGAATAAATTATTGTATTCAATTACTTTACGAATTTGATAGTTTTGGGTGAAAGGCATCACGGACAACAATTCACAACCTCCTTCCTTATTCAATTAAAATAACATAGCAATATTAGTTTGTTGTAGAATGTATAAATGGCATGACTTCTGTTCATTTCACTGGAGAAAGGCAACTGCAAGTATTCTATTCTGGCTGAGAATGCAGTGTCTGTCTTTGTGCCTAGTCAGAGATAAAACAACCTTGAGGACAATACTGTCACATAAATACATGAAAACTGAAAAAATAGGGGCATTCCGAGAATTGAACTCGGGACCTCTCGCACCCTAAGCGAGAATCATACCACTAGACCAAATGCCCACCATTGTAAGGGTGAGGACAAAGTTAAATCTATCTCTAGGTTTTGTTAAAATTGTTTATGTATGCCACATCCTCTTCAGTCCTAGTGTAAGATTGCATACAATTGACCAGATTTGCTTACCTGGATAAGCAAAATTAAGTGAAGATAACTTGTTTTTCTAGTCTAGGTATCAAGGGGAGATAACTTACGTAACCCTCGGGTTTTATATTTTAAGACCAACTTTTGACTTGCAACATATTATTTTACAGCTTTTTCAGAGGCAAGTTGTCACTTGGTACTGAAAGACTTATAGCAGAAACTGTTAATCCGATGCATACACATGCAAACTCTGACACTAACTATTATTTAACTATACAGACTAAAAAGACAAGCTTGTCAGCTTCAAAAGACTAAAATTTAGAAATAACATTCAAAGCTTGATGGAATTTAACTATTCTAATTAACAAGTAAGGATAGTCAGCATCCAAATCATTAAAAAGGCATTATAATCAAATTAACAACTTCAAACCTTTCCCAACCTAAGCAAGAATCAAATTCATATGATTATATCAAATGCATTATTATGCAAAAAAAAATTGTTTTCTAATTATATTAAAAATAATCAATTTGGTGAAATTATTTTAAAGGGAGATTGTGAAGTTAAAAGTTTGATTCTTACCTGTACATTTGACTTTGGCCACATTACACCTCTAAAATGTTAGCATTCTCTTTTTCACAACAAGTTGAAATATTACTGGCAATTGTTCCATTTTTATTTATTAAGGGTGCTGAAATCCATCAGTTGTGGATAAGTTTGTTCGTTTCAGGATCTCTAATGAAAACTCCACTGCCATTGTTACAATTGTTGATTGTCTCATAAAACATTTTAAATCAAAGAACTGAAAATTTGCAACTTGTATATGTTTGTATGTTACATTACAGACTGAACACAATTGATTGAAATAATTTATTTTGGTTTCAAACAACCTTTTCATTTCTTTTCTGACCAATTACATAAAATATAAAATCATACAGCATGTGATTTGATGTGTATTCTATTACATATCACATCTGAGCATTGTAAATTATGAAGATACTTGTAAATGCTACAAGTGTAAAAGGACACAAATAAATACTTGTGGTTATACATTTTCTTTTGGTAAGATTGATATTTTTGGGTGATAAGCCTCATGAACGATTCACAACCTCCTTTCATATTCAATTAAAAAGTTAATTTAGAAATATTACTCATTGTAGAATGCTGAGTTCAAATGGTGTGTACTTGAGACTTAAGATCACAGAGCACAATGCCAGTGTTGTGAGTGATGATTGCAAACTAGTAGAGAGATACAGATATCAAAGCTACTTCTAAGTGTCTCATGCAAAGCTGTCTTAGTGCTTAATTGTGAAGCCTAATACAGCCAGATGATTGTTAAGACTAATTCACATCTTCTGCTCTTTTGAATAAATGCAACTGCAAGCATTCAGTGTGTGTCTTTGTGCCTAGTCAATGACACACATACACATGTGAATAAATTATGAAAAAGTAGGGGCTGAGAATGCCTTGCATAAAAGTGAAAAATCGGGGCATTCCGAGAATCAAACTCGGGACCTCTCGCACCCAAAGCGAGAATCATACCACTAGACCAAATGCCCTCATTGGAAAGGAGAGGGCTGAGTCCAATCTATGTCTAAGGTTCAGTTAAAATTGTTTGTGCATGCCACACTGTCTTCAGTTCTACAGTAAGGTGGTATAAAAAAATGACCAGATTCCTTACCTAAATAGCCAATTTAGTCAAGATAACTTGTTCTAGTCAAGGTATCAAAAAGAGTTTTCTTATAAATATAGATATTTCAAAAGGTTAAAATTTATAAATATCGATGGTAGTTGGTATTTAAGAACAGCAATTAACAAGTCAAGTCAAGATTGTAAGCTTCAAAATCAACAACATATGGGCATTCCAAGAATGAATTTGGGACCTCTCATGCCCTAAGTGAGATCATATGGCAAGGCAAAATCCCTACTATGCCAACTCGTTTGTTTGCAGTTTATTATATTTATATTAAAAACCAATAAATTGGTTTGGTGAAATTATTTAGGGTGGATTCTGATTTCACTTTGCTTCGATCTTGTACATCTGACTTTTACCAAGTCATCAGGAAACTTGTAGCATTCTCCTTTTTATTGCAAGTTGAAGCATTACTGTACTTCTAGTGTTGCATGGGTTTGAAATCCATTAGTGATAAAGAATTTTGTTCTTGCTCCACAATCTCTTTGCAAAATGTCAACTAAAATTGATATTGTTGTTGATTGGCTTATAAAACCTTTTAAATCGGAGAACTAAAGATTTGTATATGCATCAATCTGTATGTTCTATTACTGACTGAAGTAAGCTGACTGAGGTAACCTGTGTTGGTATCCTACTAGTTTTTTTCTTTTCGTTTTATGACTCCTTACATCAAATCAAACATCATGAGATTTGATAATGTAAGTAATCACATATTCCATCCTACTGTAGTAATGTAAATTACAAAATAAGATACTTTCTAATAAGATGTGTTCGTAATTTGTTTTAAGAATTTGATACATTTGAGTGGCAGGCACCAATAACAACAATTACCAACCTCCTTCCTTATTCATATATTCATTCTGAAAAAAAAAAATAGTTCATGAACCAATATTTTTACTTGATTTGATGTTTGCTAAAATGTGGAAAGTTCAAGAAATTAAAGCAACCGCTAACTGCCTTGTGACAAGTTGTCTAGGATCTCAACCTAAGGCTTATACAGCCAGATAGTTAAGATTGTGATTTGCATCTTCTCCTGTTCTTTTGGAAGACAGGAAACTCCAAGTATTCTATCCTGTCTGAGAATGCAGTGCTTCTCTTTGTGCTTACTCAATGACAAAAACACAGGAAGACAATTCAGGCAAAGAAAAATATGTAAATAAAAGGGGGGCATTCCGAAAATTGAACTCGGGCCTCTTGCACCCTAAGCAAGAATCATACCACTACACCAAATGCCCAGATTGGGTGCTTAGGGCAAAGCCAAATCCATGTCAGTTTTATATTAAAATTGTATATGCATGCCACATTCTCTTCAGTTCTATGGTAAGATTCCATACAAATTACCAGATTTGCTTGCCTGGATAGGCCATTGTAAAACATGGTAACCTGTTTTTCTAGTGAAGTTATCAAAGTGAATTTACAATTTATCACTCTGGTTTTGTGTATATACTTTTCTCCCTACAGATATCCTGTTTTTGGAGACAAGACAATGGTGCGGCGTTCAATGCACTGTGGAGGATTAAAGGTTTATGTACCATTATCTCCGGATATATTTTAATCATCAACTTTGACTTACAACACATTATTGTATTAAATTTTCAGAGGCAAGCTGTTACTTGCACATAAAAATTTCAGATAAAACTATCGATCTACAATTTCATTCATTCCAAGGAAATCACATGCAACCTCTGATGTTTATTAATATTTAACTAAAGGAACTAACATGTCAAGTTTGTCAACTTCCGGAACTCGAAAAAACTAAAATTGAAAAATCAAACCTGATGCTTGTTGGCTATAGCGATTATCAGATCAATCTTGTCAGTTCCAAATCGTCAAAAAACAAAAAGGGCATCCAGAGAATGAAGTTGGAACCTATCGCGCCCCACTTTTCACTTTTCTTCTCCTGAAAGAGAAACTGACCTAGAACAGTTAATGAAAGGGATTTTTGAGAAGTTTGTGTAAAAGTTTCGTATGTTAAGATTTCACTTAAATATTGTACATCTATATTTGTTTTACTTTAATTTATCAGACTGTAGCATACTCATTTTTTTTATTACTTTTTTTTTAAGTTTTCTTTTTAAGTCTTTATAGAATAGAATATTTTCTTAACAGTTTGAAAATTAATTTTTGTTATTTTACTTAATATTTTATTCTAATAAAATTTTTATTCTTTTATTTCTTTAAAAGATTTATTAGACAAGTATAACGGGTTGTATCAGATTAGGTTTCAGATTATTTTAAGATACTTTCTTATGATAAATTTATATAATTACTTCTTTTTTTCTAACATGAAAGGTCAATAATTAATTTGATTTAATATTTTTCAAAAATTCAATTTTATTCTAAGGTTTTTTAAAAGAAATATGTAATTTGATCTCTTGATTATTATTATGTGCACAGTCTTCACTCTTTAAGCAATTCTTTCCAAACCCTTGAGAGAACACTTTTCTTTTTCTTGGTTGCTAAACTGTACGTTCATCATGTACTTAAAAACTATCTAAATGAAAGATGTGAATATCATGAATTTCTAAATAAACCAATAAACAATATCTTTACCATTAGTTTTACTTTTGTAACAAAATACCATAATTGTAAACATATTATTTAAACCTAAAGGAATGAAAAGATGTTAATACATGAATAGCTAGAATAGAAGGACACAGTTAAAATAAATTACCTATTTGAGGATTTAAAAAATTGTATTGATATATCTTTCCTTCATCCAAACTTTGTCCCTTTTTAATTATTTTTTCATTAACTTTGGTAATTCTAGATGGTTTTAAAAATTTCGTGAAGATCTTTTCAAATCCTTTAAGTCTGTAAAGTTAATTCAGATCTTTCAAAATTTACTATAAAATAAATCCATTAAAAACTTAACTACAAAATCTTAATTGTACTTTTTTAGGAAAGAATATCATTGTATTTCTGCATAAGCTTTTAAAATCCAATGGTCTTCCAAAATGAAAACTCCGGACACCTCTAAGCCTATCAGCTTCAAAGCTCCAAAATGCAAAAAAAAATTAAGTAAACCATATGCTTGTTGGTATTTATAAACACCAATTTGCAAGTCAAGCTTCTGAGCTTCCAAATTATCAAAATGTAAGGCATTCTGAGAATCTTGCCATTAGACCAAAACCTTATCATACAAATTTTGTAGTTTGCAAGTGATAATATAAACAACCAAATCGACTTGGCAAAATTATTGAGGGTGGATTCATAAGTTAAAACTTTGCTTCTAACTTGTACATCTGACTTTTACCAGGTGACATCATTAAAAAAAGGAGCACTCTTTTTTTACCACAAGTTGAAACAATACTTGCATTTATAATGTGGTTTCACAAGGGCAGGAAGCTGAAATCCACCAGCAATAGAGAATTTGATGCTTCTTGATCTGTCGTAAAATTTCCACAACTTTGTTACAGTTGTTGATTGGCTTATATACAAAGAACTGGAGTTTTTGCAATATGCTTCAATTTGTATGTTGCATTACAGACTAACCCATAGTAACTATTGTTGGTATCATACTGGTTTTCATTTTCCTTTTCTGACTAGCGTAGATGAAATCAAACAGCATGCGAATCTATATATAGAACATCACATATTTAGTCTGAGTGTTCTAAATTATAAAATTAGATACTTGATAAATCCTAATGGATTTGATTTCTTGAAAAAAACAACTATGACATTTTTTTATTCAGAATATTATAATTTGGGGAGGAAGGCATCATGGAAACAATTCACAACCTCCCTCCTTATTCAATTTAAGATAAGGATAGTTGATTTAGCAATATTACTTCATTGTTGAATGCAGGTTCAAATGACATATATAGACACAAGATCACAAACCACATTCTTGGTGTTGGGACTGATGCTTGAAAATTTGTGGGAGAGATGCAGAAACCAAAGCAGCTGCTTGGTGCTTCATGCCAACCTGTCTTGGTCCTCAACTGCAAACACTAATACAACCAGATTGTCAAAACTGTGATTCACATCTCCTGTTCTTTTGGTGGAAGAAGGGACACCAAGTATTCTAATCTGAGTGACAATCCAGTGCTTTTCTTTGTGCCAAGTCAATGAAAAAAACACAAATGAGGACAATAAAAGCACAGAAAAATCTGAAAAAATTGGGGGCATTCCGAGAATCGAACTCGGGACCTCTCGCACCCAAAGCGAGAATCATACCACTAGACCAAATGCCCAAGTTCATAAATATAGGATACCAAATGCACACATTCATAAACATAGGACTAAGTCCAATCTTTCTCTGATATTCCCTTAATATTGTTTTCTAATTCCACATTGTCTGCAGTTCTTTAGTAACATTCCATACAAATGGTAAGAACTGCTTACCTGGCTGGGGAATTCTCAGTTAAGATAACTTCTTTTCCAAGTCAAGGTATCAAAGAGAGTTGCCTACCCCTCTGGTTTTATATTTAAGGACATCCTAAGACTTGCCATATAACTTTATTAAACTTTTAGTGGCAAGTTGTCACTTATTAGAGAAAAGCTTCTGATGTAAATCATCATCTCATTCAGATTCAGCCTCTTATGCATATTGTTTTATAAGTTCACAAACTAACATAACAAGTCTAGCTTGCGAGCTTCCAGGCATTGACTTCCTATAAAATGTTAGCCAACATTGTTACGAAAGTTCATCAACTTATAAAACTTTTGGAACCAAAGAACTGAAGTTTTGCAATATATATCAGTTTCTATGTTGCATTACAGTCTGTACCAAGCTCAATGAAGTAAGTTATGTTGGTGTCATACCATTTTTTTTTCCTTTATCAACTGGCCTAAACCAAATCCAACACCACATGATAGGATATGTAGGTAATGGATTTGAATATTTGTGCCCATACATTTGTTCAAACATTGGGTGCAATGGAAAATATTAAGAAATCAAACCTGAAGCTTGTTGTTGCTAATATACAATAACTAAAAAACAAAAATGGAGAAATTATCTTAAGGTAGATTCTGTTTTTCTATATGTATGTGTTTGTACATTGCATTAGAGACTGAATCATGTAGACAGAAGTTATTTCAGTATCATACTAGTTTTTCTTTTCCTTTGCTGACTGACTTACATAACATCTGCAAACGACATGTGATTTCATGTGTAGGTTATCACATATGACATCTGAGTGTTGAATATTATAAAATAAGATATTAGATAATGCTTCATGTCAAATGGACTAGAATAAACAATTGTGCAACTTGAACTCATTAACTTGGTGAAAATTGGTATATTTGGGTGCAAGGCATCATGGACAAGACAACAACAATTCACAATTTCCTTGCTTACAGATTTTTGAAATAATATAGTTGATTTAGCAATCACGTCATTGTAGAATGCTGAGTTAAAATGTTTTTGAAACAAAATATAAGATTGCATACCACTATATCAGTGTTGTAACTGATGCTTGCAAACCATGGGACAGATAGAAAATTCAAAGTAACTTTTGCATGCCTGTTGGGAATCTTTCTTGGTGCTCAACTGTAAAGGAAAATTCTGCCAGATTCATAAGATTATCTCACATCTTCTCCAGTTCTTGAGGTGGAAGAAACAGAACTGCCAGTACTGCTTCTGGCAAACAGGGCGGAATGTAGTGCATGTCTTTGTGCCTTGTCAATGTTCAGAACACACTCAGAAAAAGAATGGGAAACACACATGAGAATAATACAGAACATTAAATATGAAAAAATGGGGGCTTAGAGTGCAGTGCACACCATTCCAAGTCCAGGACAAATACAATACCAGAAACGACAAATACAATACCAGACAGGACAAAAAAAGTTAAAAATATTTGGGGCATTCCGAGAATCGAACTCGGGACCTCTCGCACCCAAAGCGAGAATCATACCACTAGACCAAATGCCCATATTGAATGATATGGGGCTAAATCTTTCTTTATTCATGCACTGTCTTCAGTTCTACAGTAAGATTGCATAAAAATTGTAAGATTTGGTTACCTGGATGGGTAATTATCAGTAAAGATAACTTGTTTTCCAAGTTAAGATATGAAAGAGAGTTTGCTTACCCCTCTGATTTTATATATTTAAAGACTTCCCATGAAATTCCGTATAATTTAACTACATTTACAGTGGCAAGTTGTCACTCTTTACTGAAAAACTTCCAGCTAAAACTATTAATCATTCTTCCAATACATTCACATTCAGCCCCTGATGCTTATAAGTATACAAAATAACAAGTCAAGCTTGTCAGCTTCCATACTTCAAAAGCTTAAATTTAAGAAATAATTGCTAGTTGGCATGTAAGTATGAGGATTAATAAACTAGGGTTAGTTGGGAACTCACACCCTAAGTGAGAATCAGATGACTAGAGCAAAGCCTTACAATGCAATATTTTTTGTTTGCTAATCATATCGAAAAGTAATTAATTGATTTGCTAAAAATATTTTAGGGTGTATTATGAAGTTAAAACCTTTGCTTTGTAAATTTGACTTTTAAACATGAAATCAGTAAGTTGGTAGTATTGTCTTTCTTACACAAGTTGAAACATTATTTTTACTTCACAATTCTAATATTGCTTCTAGGTGGAGTGGTCTGAACTTCAACACCGCAAGTTTTGATATGTAGGTTAATCACATATTCCACCTAGTGTTTGTAAAGTATAAAATAAGATACTAGCTAATTACATGGGCAAAGGATATAAAGATATAATTGTGTTGATACATTTGTTGATAAGAATTTGATACTGTTGGGGGTCATGCATCATCAACAAGTCACAACCTCTGATAGCAGGCCCAGGATAGCAAGGTCCATTAAAAACAGAGAAAAACCCATATTAGAGATTTTATCTAGAAGCATATCAGCTGTCACTTTCGGATAGGAAGAATATATTTCTGTTATGTTTTCTGTTACAAGAGTACAGCTGTCCCTTAGAGACTAGCTCGCAAGAACAATATAAGGCCTTTTGTGTAGTAAAGAAGGCAGAGAATAATATTGTAGAAATTTTCTTATCTTGCTTAGTTCTTCTCATAGTTTTATTCCCCTTTACGTTTCTCCTCTTCTTATCCTTTAACATAACAACCTCCTTCGTTATTCTGTTATTCAATTTGAAATAACATAGTTGATTAAGCAATATTTTAATTCCCTGGAGAATATGGAGTTCAAATGGTGCATACTGAGTTAAGATCAGATACCACAATCTAGCGTTAAAACTGATGCTTGCTAACACATGGAGATATAGGTAAATCATAACAATGCTAAGTGTCTTGGAGCTTAAATGTAAAAAGACAGATCAACAGTCAAGCTCAATACAAACAAAACTGATTGTTAAGATTGTGATTTGAATTTTCTCCTATTCTTTAGAAAAAATGCAACTGCAAGTATTCTATCCTGTCTGAGAATGCAGGGTTTTTCTTGTGCCAACTCAATGACAAAAACACATGAAGACAATTCATGCACAGACAAAAAGAGGGGGCATTCCGAGAATTGAACTCGGGACCTCTCGCACCCTAAGCGAGAATCATACCACTAGACCAAATGCCCATATTTGGAGAATAAGGGCAAAGTCAAATCTATGTCAGTCTAATTTAGAATTGTATATGAGACATTCTCTTCAGTTCAACGGTAAGATTGCATACCAGATTTGCTTACCTGGATATGCAATTGTAACTCAAGGCAACCTGTTTTGCTAATCAAGGTATCAAAGTCAGTTTACTAATTTACCACTCAAGTTTTATGTATAAACTTTCTCCGTACAGATATCCTGTTTTGGAGACAATGGTGTTTAATTCAAGGCACTATTTATGGAGCATTAACTGTGTCAGCACCTTTCCTAATTTAGATTCTTTACCTGCTTTTCTTTATAAAGAATCTGTACCATTGTCTGGTTTTATATTTTAATTATCAACTATGACTTAAAACAAATTATTGTATTACATTTTCGGTGGCAAGCAGTTAAAGATCTATTCATCCCAATCCCAACACAATCATGTCAGTTTTATATTCAAATTGTATTGCATGCCACATTCTCTACAGTTCTATGGTAAGATTCCATACAAATTACCAGATTTTCTTACCTGGATAGGCAATTGTAAGTCATGGTAACCTATTTTTCTAGTCAAGTTATCAAAGTGAATTTACAATTTATCACTCTGGTTTTATGTATATACTTTTCTCCCAACAGATATCCTGTTTTTGGAGACAAGACAAAGGTGTGGCGTTCAATGCACTGTGGAGGATTAAAGGTTTAAGTACCATTATCTCCGGATATGTTTTAATCATCAACATTGACTTACAACAACTTTTGTGTTAAATTTTCAGAGGCAAGCTGTTACTTGCACATAAAATTTTCAGATAAAACTGTCGATCTACCAATTCATTCATCCCAAGGCAATCACATGCAACCTCTGATGTTTATTATTATTTAAATAAAGGAACTAACAAGTCAAGTTTGTCAACTACCGGAACTCGAAAAAACAAAAATTGAGAATCAAACCTGATGCTTGTTGGCTATAGCGATAACCAGATCAATCTTGTCAGTTCCAAATCGTCAAAATACAAAAAGGGCATCCAGAGAATGAAGTTGGAACCTCTCGCGCCCCAAGCACGAATCATCTGGATCAAACACTCGTTACTTATTTTCACTTTTCTTCTCCTGAAGGGGAAAACTGACCTAGAAAAGGCAATGAAAGGGATTTTTTAGAAGTTTGTGTGAAGCTTTCGTATGTTAAGATTTCACTTTAAATATATTTATTCACCTTTAAATTATCATATTGTTGCATACTCATATTTTTTCTTTTTTATAATTAACAACTTCAAATTTTTATACATTATAACTCTCAATATTATTATTTTAATATTTTTTTAATCATTTAATTATAAATTTAATTTTTATTATATATTTATTTTTAATCTTATCATATAAAAAAATTATATACAACTTTAAGAGTTGTAAAATTATTATTTTTTATTACTTTTCTAAGATAGTATCAAAACTAATATTTGTTATTTTACTAGATTTGTATTCTTTTATTTCTTTAAAAGATTTATTAGACAAGTATTAAACGATGTACTAGATTGGGTTTCAAGATAATTTTAATACTTTCTTATGAAAAATTTCAATATTAAATAAGACTTCAAATTTATATAAACAGTATTGTGCAATCCATTAACTCTATCAAGATTACTAAAATGTATACAATTTTTAACAAGTTATTTTTTAAAAAAGAACTTGACTTCACTTTTTTGTAGAATGTATAAATACACTCTCTTTAAGCAATTCTTCCAAACCCTTGAGAGAACACTTTTTTTTTTTTTTTTTGGTTGTTATACTTTACTTTCATCATATATTATTTTCTCTCTTTACTAAAGGCAATATAAAGTTCATGTATAATAATACATAAAAAGTTTATGATTAAACCAATAAACAATATCTTTACCATTAGTTTTACTTTCGTAACAAAAAACTATAATTGTAAACATAGTTTTTAAACCTAAAGGAAGGAAAAGATGTTGTTCCTGCTAGGGAGATGAGACCTAGAGAACTATTGAAGTCTTCTTCTCCTTTTTTCGGTCGGTCAAGTGACTGGGTGGTGAGCTGGGATTCTCCTCGCCCTCCTGCTTCTCCTTCGGCACTTGGCCTCGGCTAAACATCGGATGGTGGGGGTACCTGCTAAGGCACTCTGACGCTCAAGTCAGTAAAACGGGTGGTCAGCTCTCAAGTACGTGAACAGTAATAAATGACATACCTTACTCCTTGGAATGCGTGCTATTTATATTATTCTAATGGGCCTACTTTGTTGGGCCCGTTTATCGAGGTGGATACCGCTTAAGGTTGCATTACCTAATTCTTGATGATGGATTAACTTCACTGATCTTGGTTTGAGCGTTAACTGTAGTAGGGGTCGGCTGTCGGCCAAGTTCCCATGGTATGGGTCAGCCATCGGCCAAATCCCAGTGGTCTCGGCCAAGTCTTCTAAGGTCTCGGCCAAGTGCGTCATCGGCCTCGGCATCTCGGCCACATCTCGAGCAGCCAGGTGGACCTCGGCCTTGCCCATACATGTACACTTGCCCCCCCAGGCTCAAGGGCAGATGTGTTAGATATGTCCGATGAGTCTTTAATGATGGGTGTCGGTCGATCTCCCTTTATCGTGCAGTTATTCCATTTCTCGAGGTGTGACGTAACCCAGGCGGCGTGACGTGATCCTAGGTGACATGACATGACTGGCATTTATGAGGGGTTTTTCGGGCAGGAAACGTAGTGGACCGTTGGATCTCTTGGATCTAACGGTTGAGATTGGTGCGTCGGTTCAGGATCCGAGGCCCATGGGCCTTATAAATAGGGGTCTCCAACAGTGTCGAGATCATGCGTTTTCTGAGTGAGTTTGTCTGATAGACGAGCCTTCCCTCGCCCACTGCTATGAGAACCGAGTGACCGTTCGGCCTTTTTATAAAGCTTCGCCTTCCCTCGCTTTTACAAAGGTTAGTGATGTCGATCGTGTCTCGGCCAACATCTTCTTCGTCCGGCCATTCTTCCCCCTCTCTCGGTCGCCCCTCTCCTACCCTATGGCTTTCTTCCTCTTTGTCAACCTCTTCTTCTTCATCTGCCACCGATTCTTTATCAGTTGGGGTGGCCGAGGCGCCACCCATGGTAGAGGCGGTTAGGGTGAGATCGAACATCTGTCGTCGTATGGTGGGCTCGGCCACTTCAACCGAGATCATGGCCTCGGTCCCGTATGTCAGGCTGTAGGGGGTCTCTTGTGTGGTAGTTTGGGGGGTCCTCTCGGCCAGGCGGGGGACGAACCGGAAGAGGACGGTCAGCCGCCCTAGGAGCTGTTGTACCTCCTTCACACTGTTCGGACTTCTCATGTTGAGTATGACCTGACACTTGTCGGGGTTGGCCTCTATTCCTCAGTGGGTGAGCATGAAACCTAGGAACTTCCCTCCCCCAACCCCGAAGGTACATTTTTCGGGGTTGAGCTTCATGTTGACTCCCCTTAAAGCTCTGAAGACCTCGTCCAGGTCCTTCAAATGTTACTCGAACGAGTCGAACTTCACGACTATGTCGTCCACGTATACTTCTACCGCCCGGCCTATTAGGCCTTTGAAGATTTTGTACATGACGCGCCGGTAGGTCACCCCTGCGTTCTTGAGGCCGAATGACATGACCTCGTAATAGTAGTTGGCGTCGGCCGTCATGAAGGCCGTTTTCTCCTTGTCCCTCGGGTGCATGGTTATCTGGTTATAGCCAGAGTAAGCATCCAGGAAGCTCATAATTTTGTGGTCGGTCGTCCCGTCCACTAGTCAGTCAATGTTCGGGAGGGGGTAGGTGTCCTTCGGACATGCGCTGTTGATGTTTCTGTAGTCGACGCACATTCTCTAGTTACCGTTTGGTTTGGTGACCATGACGACGTTGACCAGCCATGTCGTGTATCGGGCCTCCCTTATGAACCCGACCGACAGGAACTTGTCGGTCTCCTCCTTCACCGCGAGTCGTTTTTCGTTGCCCAAGTCTCTCTTCTTTTAGGAGATTGGGCGGGCTTCTTGAATATTGACAATCGATGGGTGATGACATCCGGGCTCACCCCCGGAATGTCGGCCGACGTCCATGCAAACATGTCAATATTCTTTTTCAGTGTGGAATGCATGATCTAGGCCTCGGCCGCTGCCAAGGCTATTCCTACAGCCGTGCTGTGTTCTTCGTCGAAGAGGGGGACTCTCCTCAGCTCTTCTCTCGCCTCCAGCCGGTCCTCGGTTGCCCGGGGATCGAGGTCCACCAATGCCACGGTTGGCTTGATCTCCCTCGGTTGGTCCTTCCTGGGGGAGCGATCCTTTCGGGAGGACTTCCTCATTTTGAGGGGAGAGGTGGCGGCCCTTAAAGGTTCCACCCGGAGGCTCTCGGCGTAGCACTCTCGTGCTTCTTTCTGGTCTACGTGGACCGTGAGAATGTCTCCTGTTCTTGAAGGGAACTTCATTGCGAGGTGAGGGGTTGATAGTATGGCCATCAGTCGGTTGATGGACGGTCGCCGAGGAGGATGTTGTAGGAGGTGTTGGCGTCGATGACCAAGTATCGAATTTTGATGGTCTTGGTGTTCTTCCCCTCTCCGAAGGTGGTGTACAATTCGATGTAACCCTTGGTACCTACCCTCTCACCCGAGAATCCTACCACGTGGTTGTCGTATGGCATCATCTCGGCTTCGGCTATCCTCATGGCCTTGAAAATTTTCCAGTAGAGTTTGTCTACCGAACTTCCTTGGTCTACAAGGGTCTTTCATATGGTGAATCAGTCTATATCGACCGCTATCACCATCGGGTCGTCCTGCTGGCGGTAGTCTTCGTCCGTGAACGTGATGGGTGACATCCTCGGTCGGAATGTCACCGCGTTTACCTGGTGTACTGCCCGGAGGTGCTTCTTCCGGGCGTTGTTCGTGCTTCCTCCCCCAGCAAAGCCGCCGACTATAGTGTTGATGACCTCTTGGTTACCTCTCCTATCGGCCTCCCTAGGGGGGTCGTCCTTTCGATGGGGGTCATCCCTCGCGGATTTTCGGTCGCCTCTATTGTCTTGGTCATTTCGGCCGCGTTGGGGTGACCTCGTCTGTCTGGGTGGATCCACCTGACGGGGCGGGTCTCGGCCATTCCTGACGAAACGGAGATGCCCCAACTTGGATAAGTTCCTCGATCTTATCCTTTAGGGCTTGAAAACTCCTCGATCGAGTGTCCGGCGTTCTGGTGGTACCGACACTGCTTCCTCCGATCGGCATTACTTGGGCTGGCCACCATCCTTGGAGGAGGGATCAACTCGGCGTTGAGGGCCTCGTCTAGAATTCTCCCCCTCTCGGTCGTCAGGGGTGTGTACCTTGAGAACCGGATTGGCCGGTCTTGGTTGTCCTGGCGTCGGTCATTTCTTTGATTCGACCGCGCCTGACGGTCCTTTTCTTCCTTGTTTCTCTCACCACCAGCCTCGGCACGGGCTTGGTTGCGGAATTCTCTCAGCTCTTCCAGCTGCATGTACTTAGCTGCTCTCTTTCTCAGCTTGTCTAGGCTGTCGGCCGGCTGCATGCACAAGTTGTTGGCAAAGGGCTCCGGACGTAGGGTCGTCAGCATGTGGTGCATGGCAACGTCCGGGCACAAATTCTGGATGTTCATTGCCACTTTACAGAATCTATCTACAAAGGTTCTCAGCGACTCTCCCTTCTCCTAACGGATGCCTACCAGGGCGATGGAGGTTAGGTGGTGCGGCTGGTTGGTCGCAAACTGCGTTTCAAACTTTGCGACGAGCGTGGCAAAGCTATCGATGGAGTTGAGTGAGAGCTTGGTGAACCAACTAAGGGCTGCACCCTTTAAGGATGTGGGAAACACTCGGTACAACATGGCGTCGTCCGAGTTGTAGAGACCAGTGTTATCACATATCGGCCATGGCAGATTTTGGTGGCGGAATTCCAGACCACCGCCACAACAAGGCGGTGGCGAATCGGATTTCGCATGGCGACCCATGGCGGGAGCTATTGGCATGGCGGAGTGGTAACAGATATCGGAGATATCCAAAATATCGGTAAAAATTGTTGGCAGCAAAGCTTGAAGGAGTTGATGAAGAAGAAGGGCTGCGGCGGCTGATGAAGAAGAAGGGTGCAAAAGCCCGGAGTTGATGAAGAAGAAGGGCTACGACGGCTGATGAAGAAGAAGGGTGCAAAAGCCCTAACCCTAATTTCTAAGACAAAAAGATTTGGGTCAAAAGCCCATTTCAGATTTAAAATAATAAAAACTTTAAAATTTAAATTAAAAATTCTAAAAGTTTAAAACTGACGTGTGGTGTGGCTCTGAAGGCAACCCTAATTTAAACACCTTATTAGTATGACTTTTAGCCCACTATTTCAACCTTAAAATTTTAAAAACTGACGTGTGGCTTTTGGGCTTATTTTGGGACCAATTAAAACACATATTACCCTAAACCCTAAACCACAGCCACTACACATTCTTATTTCTCTCTGCCACCACT
This sequence comes from Phaseolus vulgaris, assembly GCF_051622355.1. Lineage (NCBI taxonomy): Eukaryota > Viridiplantae > Streptophyta > Magnoliopsida > Fabales > Fabaceae > Phaseolus > Phaseolus vulgaris. The sequence continues at coordinate 4,092,156 of NC_143504.1, forward strand.
TACTGTTGCTGCCTACCGTCGCCGCCGACTGTCGCCGCCCCGTCGCTGCTTGTTGCCATCGCTGCCTGTCGTTGTTCAAGTGATTTTTTTTTCATTTGTTATTTTTTTTCTTTTTTTTTTCACTTTCAATATAATTATTTTAGAAAAATATTCCTATTTTCCAGCATAATGGCCAATGAACATAACACTTCAAGAACATCCCAGAGAAGTGATCAAGGCTGGAAACATTGTTATCCATTGGATGACACAAATTTAAATACAATTGTTTGTAACTACTGTGGGAAAATTATGAAAGAGGGAGTTACTAGGGCCAAAGAACATTTGATGGCGAAGAAAGGCAATGTTGCTGCTTGCACCAAGACTCCTAAAAATGTAAGAGAAGAGCTTTGGAATTTATTGAAAGAAAAAACAACCACTTGTTCCGTTAATCATGTATATGGTGCGACGACATGTGATAATATTGAAAGTGAAGATGAAGTTGAAATTTCCACCACCAGTAATGATAGGGGGAGAAATAGTGGTGGAAAAAAAGGACCAATGGATGCCTTTATTAGAAATCCAAATGCTGCAATAGAGAAGAGAAAGAGAGAACAACTCAGGCAGACTAATATTAAAGAAGCATGTGACAAGAACTTAAAGGCATCCGTTCATCAATATATTGCTTGATTTTGGTATCAAGCGGGCTTGTCATTCAATCTTGTAAGATTGAAGAGCTTTCAAGATATGATTGATGCTATAGGTGCTTATGGACCTAATTTGCCAGCTCCTAGCTATCATGAGATTAGAGTTCCACTCCTCAACAAGGAAGTTGAGTACACCGAAAAGTTGTTGAAAGATCATAAATTGCAATGGAGCAGACATGGTTGTTCTATCATGTCAGATGCATGGACTGATCGAAAGCAACGGTGTTTGATTAACTTTTTGGTGAACTCTCCTGCAGGGACAATGTTTGTCAAGTCGATTGATGGTTCTAAATTTGTGAAGACAGGAGAAAAGCTCTTTGAGATGCTTGATGCCCTTGTGGAGGAGATTGGAGAAGAAAATGCCGTTCAAGTTATCACAGATAATGGTAGTAATTATGTCTCTGCTGGTAGATTACTGGAAGCAAAAAGACCTAATCTTTATTGGACTCCTTGTGCTGTCCATTGTATAGATTTGATGCTTGAAGACATCGGAAAGATTCCTTTGATAAAGAAGACGATTCAGAGAGGAGTTAATCTTGTTGGCTTCATCTATAGCCATTCTAGTACCTCGAGTTTATTGAGACAATTTACAAATAAGAGGGAATTGGTAAGATATGCAGTTACAAGGTTTGCTACCTCTTATTTAACACTACAAAGGTTGTATCAAGAGAAGGGAAATTTGAGAAAAATGTTTACTTCAGATGATTGGAGCAAAAACAAGTTGTATAAGGAAGCTAAGGGGAAAGAAGCTACCAAAATTGTTTTTATGCCTTCATTTTGGAATCATGTTGTATTTACTCTCAAAGTCATGGCTCCTCTGGTTCATGTACTTCGTTTGGTTGATGGAGAGAGAAAAGCAGCAATGGGTTATATATATGAAGCAATGGAGAAAGCAAAAGAAACAATAATGAAGTCATTCATTAACAATGAAAGTAAGTACAAAGATGTATTTACAATAATTGATAATAGATGGACATGTCAGCTTCATCGCCCCTTGCATGCAGCGGGTCACTTTTTGAATCCAGAGTTTTATTATTCTAATCCAGAAATGGAATATGATTTGGAAGTTACAAATGGATTTTATGCTTGCATCAAGAGGTTGGTGCCAAGTAAAGATGTGCAACAAATTTTTTTAACCGAGTTGCCTCTTTATAAGAGTGGAAGTGGACTGTTTGGTGATGACTTTGCCAAAGAATCAAGGAAGACCACAGCCACATGTGAGACAGTTAAATGCTTTCTAAAATGCGTGCGTTAACATATAAATTATATCATACATTCTAAGTTACCTTTTTTACTTTTATAGCTCAATGGTGGAAGAATTATGGGCACGCAACTCCCAATTTACAGAAGTTAGCCATCAAGATTTTAAGTTTGACATGTAGCTCATCAGGATGTGAGCGAAATTGGAGTGTATTTGAGCAAGTAAGTAATACAAGACTCATTTCATTATTATCTTGTAGGATGTAGAAAGAAATTAATTCACATTATATTTGCAGATTCATTCCAAAAAAAGTAACAGATTGGAGCACAAAAGGTTGCATGATTTGGTTTACGTAAAGTATAACCAATAACTTGCTCAAAGATATAATATTAGGGATGAAATAGACCCTATTCTACTCAATGACATTGATGGTGCAATGAGTGGTTAGTGGGACAAGTAGATGATGATACTGAAGACGGGGAAATGAGTTGGTCTTTGATGATGATCCCACTCTTAATTGGGCAACTGTTTATGAAGCTTCAGGGGTTGGAGAACCAATAATTTACACACGGAGACAAGCAACCAACAAAAGAAAGTTACCATCTAGTGGTGATGGTATTTTCATTGGCTCTTCCCATGCTTCTAAGAAAGGTCCAGCTACAACTTTATCCCCAACAAGAAAGGGCAAAGAGAAGATTCAAATTGGGGTTGAGAATGAATTGCATGATAGCTCTGATTCAGAGTTTGAAAAATTACTTAACTTTGACAAGAGTTTCTCTGAAGGGGAAGAGGAGGAGGGATATGCCCCATTAGATAATATTGAAGACAATTATGTGGGGATTTAAGAAGAGTCTGATAGTTATAAACATCAGACAATTTCTTTTGGTTTTGTTGTTGTTTTATGTTTTGAACTTTAAATTTGTGATGTTTTGATTTCATATTATTGTTATTTGAATCTTTAGACATAATATAATCTTTAGTTATGATTGTCTCTTTCATTATTTTTGCATTTTTTGAAGTTATTTATATATATATATATATATATATATATATATTATATTTCTTTCAACCGCCATAACCCGATATGGGTTCCGTTATAACTCTATAAAGGAAATTTGGGGTCTCCGATATGATCCGTTATCCGATATTGATAACACTGGTAGAGACTCATATGGGTGGTGTAGGCGTTCATATGCTCGTCCGGGTCGGTCGACCCATCATATCAGTCTCGGTTGAAACCCTTCCACTTCTCAGGCAGTGGGACTTCGATGATGGTGTTGGTAAAGGGATGTTGGCGATTCGGGTCGGCCGTTAGGGTCGTCCGGGTGGACCTCATTAGGCATGACTCGTCGCCCATCTCGATGTCTCAGGGAGGGGGTCGGCCCCTCGTCCCCTCGACCACATCTAGGTTAGGGGGAGAGGTGTAGGACTTGCCGACAACGTTCGTCGGTATGAAAGAGGGTCCTCCCTCCCCCAGCTTCTTCTTCATTTCTTCATTCTCCCTACGGAGAACTTGCAGCTCTTGTTTGTTTTTCTGAGTAGCCTCCTCGGCCTTCTTTCGCATCTCGGCCATCTCCCTCTGGAGAGACAGCAACAACATTGTTTGGTCGGCTTCAGTTATTCTTTCCATGTTTCTTGTTGAGACCATCTACTTTTTTCCTTCAGCTAGTTTCCCTCGGCCCCACGGTGGGCGCCAATTGTTCCTGTTAGGGAGATGGGACCTAGAGAACTATTGAAGTCTTCTTCTCCTTCCTTCGGTCGGTCAGGTGACTGGGTGGTGAGCTGGGATTCTCCTCGTCCTCCTGCTTCTCCTTCGGCACTCGGCCTCGGCTGAATACCGGATGGTGGGGGTACCTGCGAAGGCACTCCGACGCTCAAGTCAGTAAATCGGGTGGTCAACTCTCAGGTAGGTGAACAATAATAAATGACATACCTTACTCCTTGGAATGCGTGCTATTTATATTATTCTAATGGGCCTACCTTGTTGGGCCCGTTTATCGAGGTGAATACTGCTTAAGGTTGCATTACCTAATTCTTGATGATGGATTAACTTCACTGATTTTGGTTTGAGCGTTAACTGTAGTAGGGGTCGGCCGCCGGCCAAGTTCCCATGGTATGGGTCAGCCATCCCAGTGGTCTCGACCAAGTCTTCTAAGGTCTCGGCCAATTGGGTCATCGGCCTCGGCATCTCGGCCACATCTCTTGAGTCTCAGCCAGGTTCCCCTGGTCTCGGTCAAGTAGGCTCGGCCTTGGGTAGCCAGGTGGACCTCGGCCTCGCCCATACATGTACAGATTAACTTCACTGATCTTGGTTTGAGCGTTAACTGTAGTAGGGGTCGACCGTCGAGCCTATAGCCTTTTTTCTTATTTTTAACCCTCATTAGAAGCCTCAAAACATAAAAAACCATGTTTGTCCCTACCTTAGAAGATGAAGGAGCTTTGAAATCATTTGGGAATAGGTTTTTGAATAAGTGTGGGGTGTGTCTCATTTTCATAGTTTACCTTTCAGTTTTAAAGAAAAGAAAAAAAAAAGAAAAGGGATAGAAAAAAAAAGGAATACAACAAGAGAAAGAAAAGCAAAGCAAAATAAAGAAAATAAGAGTGGATCCTCTAATACATTGGATTGACTGTCTACTATATGAAAAAAAAAATTATATCTTGAAATAAAAAGAAGAGTTGAATTGTCATAATACTTACACTTGTTTTTAGACCTATCCTCCATTGCTCCTTTGTTTTTCTATGGTTTTAAGCCTAATTTCCCCCTTTTACCTACCTTTACCTTAGCCTCATTACATCCCTTATGAAGACCTCTTGATCTTTGATTGCATGTTTTTCTCGATTGTTGTGAATATTAGAGTCTTGCTAAGCATATGGTAGTGTTTGTCTGCATGGGTGTTGAGTGTAAATACAAACCCTAAACACTTGAGAGTAGGAGAGTGTCCAGTGAAGTTTTGTCAATTTTGATTCAACCTTTGATTTCAATTACCTACTTGTATATTAAAATATAGGAATTTCCATTCACATTTTTCTTGATTCCTTGATTTCTTGAAATTATATCATGTCTTTCATTATGAATTCTTAGAATTTGCTATTTGTTATTTGCACTGTTTTTCTTTTCTTTTTAAGCCTTAGAGTGTTTTGCCCGGGAGTGCAAAAGGATAAGTGTGAGGGTATTTGATGAGCATATATTTATTCACACTCACTAGCCTTATTCATAGATTATTGAACTATAATAATAAGTAAATCCATTGTTTTAATTAATATTCTTATAATTGGGTTTATTTGTGCATTAACTATTATTATTGTTAATTTTGTGTTTTTAGAGTAAATTATCCAGAGGAAGCATCTACCTTTGTGAATGGGCCAAATATGCAAAAGTCCAAGTTGTTTCTTGAACCAAAACAGAAAAAATATTATGAGGAGAAGAAAGAGAAAATAAAAGCTACAAGATTCCAGAAACAAAATTAGAAGCAAATATTCTGCAAAATAAAAAGAATTATGGAAAGTGGAAATTGTTTACAAAATCTAAACTGCAATATTTTCCCAAGATCCTTGGAGCAGAAAAACCCTATAAAAGGACACAAGCATCAAGGAGAAGAGGGAGAGCTTCATAGGGTTTTCTTAGTTTATTTTCTTCAATGGGTCAGCCATCGGCCAAATCCTAGTGGTCCCGGCCAAGTCTTCTAAGGTCTCGGCCAAGTGGGTCATCGGCCTCGGCATCTCGACCACATCTCTTGAGTCTCAGCCAAGTTCCCCTGGTCTCGGTCAAGTAGGTTCGGCCTCGGGCAGCTAGGTGGACCTCGGCCTCGCCCATACATGTACAGATGTTAATACATGAATAGCCATAATAGAAAGACACAGGTAAAATAAAGTAGCGATTTAAGAATTTAAAAAATTGTATTGGTATGTCTTTTCTTTATCCAAACTTTGTCCTTTTTTTAATTATTTTTCATTAACTTTTGTAGTTGTAGATGGTTTTAAAAATTTCGGAGATCTTTTCAAATCCTTTAAATATGTAAAGTTAATTCGAATCTGATCATGTCTTCTTCCTCTTCTCCTGCTTCCGCTCAAGAAACTCCTTTGTCTTCTTCCTCTCCTGTCTCTCAACTTCATACCTTTTCAACACCTCTCACCGTTGAACTCATCGATGACAACTTCCTGATTTGGCGTCAACAGGTTCTTACGCAGGTCAAGGAACTCAATTTGCTCAAATTTTGGAATCTTCTTATGCTCCCCTATCGTTTCTCTCCTCTGGAAATGAAACCCCTAATCCTCTTTCTCTTCTGCATAAACAACAAGATAACCTTCTAGTTGTCTGGTTGTTGGCTTCTATGCCGAATTCATTGTTAACCAAAATGGTTGGTTTACGATTGGCTTATCAAATTTGGGACTAGCTAAATGTCTACTTTGCATCCAATACTCGTGCGAAAATTCGTAAGCTCAAAACCCAGTTGAAAACTCCTAAGCGGGATCGGTCTATCAGTGTTTATCTTCTTGACATCAAGCGAGTTATCGATTCTCTTGCAGCTGTTGGCTCAAATGTTTCCACAGAAGAACATCTTGAAGGAGTATGATGCGTTCATCACCTCTGTCACGTCCCGTCTTGATCCCTACACCGTTGAGAACATTGAAGCATTGCTCTTGACTCAAGAAGAAAGGTTTAATAAACATAGGTCTCTTGATCGTCCTTTCATTCAAATGAACCGTGCTTCTTGTTACATTCCCAGGATATCATTGTATTTCTGCATAAGCTTTTAAAATACAATGGTCTTCCAAAATCCAAACTCTGGAATAGTTTCAAAGCTCCAAAATGGATTTTTTTTTTAAATAAACCATATGATTATTGGTTATAAACACCAATTCGTAAGTCAAGCTTGTAAGATTCAGAATTCTCAAAATGTAAGGCATTCCGAGAATTATGCCATTAGACCAAAACCTTATCATACAAATTTTGTAGTTTGCAAGTAATAATATAAACAAACAAAGCGACTTGGCAAAATTGTTTAAGGTGGATTCAGAAGTTAAAACTTCGCTTCTAACTTGTACATCTGACTTTTACCATGTGACAACTAAAAATTAGTAGCACTCTTTTTTACCACAAGTTGAAATATTACCTGTCTTTTTAATGTGGTTTCACAAGGACAGGAAGCTCGAATCCATCAGCAATAGAGACTTTGTTGCTTCTTGATCTCCTCCAACTTTGTTACAGTTGTTGATTGGTTTATACAGAGAACTGAAGTTTTGGCAATATGCTTCAATTTGTATGTTTGCATTACAGACTGAACCATAGTAACTATTGTTGGTATTATACTGGTTTTCATTTTCCTTTTCTGACTAGCGTAAATGAAATCAAACAGCATGTGAATCTAGAACATCTCATATTCAATCTGAGTGTTATAAATTATAAAATAAGACACTTCATAATTCCTAATGGATTTGATTACTTTAAAAGAACAACTATAACATTTGTTTGTTAAGATTATTATAATTTTGGGTGGCAGGACCATGGAAACAATTCACAACCTCCTTCCTTATTCAATTTAGGATAAGGACAGTTGATTTAGCAATATCACATATAACAATTTTGGTGTTGGTTCTGATGCTTGAAAACTTGTGGGAGAGATACAGAAACCAAAGCAGCTGCTTGGTGCTTCATGCCAATCTGTCTTGGTTCTCAACAGCAAAGACTAATACAACCAACCAGATTGTGAAAACTGTGATTCTCATCTCCTGTTCTTTTGGTGGAAGAAAGGAAATCAAGTATTCTAATCTGAATGACAATCCAGTGCTTTTCTTTGTGCCAAGTCAATGACAAAACAGACATGAAGACAATCAAAATCACAGATAAATCTGAAAAAATTGGAGGCATTCCGAGAATCCAACTGGGGACCCCTCCACCCAAAGCGAGAATCATACCACTAGACCAAATGCCCGCATTCATAATATAGTTGATTTAGCAATCACTTCATTGTACAACGCTGAGTCCAAATGTTTTTGGAAAGAAATATAAGATTGCATACTACAACTATATCAGTGTTTAACTGATGCTTGCAAACCATGGCACAGATAAAAAAATCAAAGTAACTTTTGCGTGCCTCTCAGGAATCTGTCTAGGTTCTCAACTGTAAAGGCTAATTCTGCCAGAATTATAAATTAGTTCACATCTTCTCCAGTTCTTGAGGTGGAAGAAAAAGAACTGAGTACTGCTTCTGGCAAACAGAGTGGAATCTAGAGCATGTCTTTGTACCTAGTCGATGTAACGAGCACACCCAGAAAAAGAATGGCAAACACATATGAGAATAATACAGCACATTTAATATGAAACAAACGGGGGCTTAGAGTGCATTGCACGCTATTCCAAGTCCAGGACAAGGACAAAAAAACAATACAGGACAAATACAATACAGTTAAAAATATTTGGGGCATTCCGAGAATCGAACTCGGGACCTCTCGCACCCAAAGCGAGAATCATACCACTAGACCAAATGCCCTTATTGAAATGATGATGCCTGAGTCAAATCTATGTCTAGGTTTCCATTCAAGTTGTTCATGCATGCCACATTGTCAGTAGCATTATTGTAAACTTGCTAATAAATTAGCAGAGACGGTTACCTGTATAGAGAATTAACAGTAAAGGTCACTCATTTTTCAAACTAAGATACCAAAGAGAGATTACAAATTTACCCCTCTAGTTGAATACGTAAACGTCGACAATGACTTCAGACACATTATTCTATCCCATTTTTCAAAGACAAGCTGTTACTTGGTACAGGAAAATCCCAGCTGAAACTGTTTTTGTATCACTTTATTCATCCCAAGGCAATCATGTTAGTTATTATTTAAACAAACAAACTATCAAGAAAAACTTGTCAAGATCCAAAGCTTCAAAAGGATAAAATTTAGAAATAATCCCTAATGCCTATTGTTCGCTAATTATAAAAAACTAATCAATCAATTTGATGAAATTAATTTAAGGTAGATTCTAATGTTAAAACTTTGTTTCTAACTTCTACATCTGACTTTTACTGCATGACATCGCTAAAGTTATAGCATTCTCATTTTCAGGAGTTGAAACATTACTTGTACTTTTAATGATTTTTTCATTTCACAAGTTAAGGGGGCTGAAATCCATTGGTGTGGAGAAGTTTCTTGCTTCTTAATATAATAAAAGAACTCCTCAAACATCGGTATGGTTGTTGATTCCCTTATACAACATTTGAAGTAAAAAACTGAAGTTTTGCCACATGTACCTGTTAGTATGTTGAATTGGAGACTGATTCAAGCTGATTGAAGTATTTTAATTTGGTGTCATACTAGTTGTTCTTTTCTTTTTCAAACTGGATTACATTATAGCAAACAACATGTGATTTGACATGCAGGTTATCACACATCGCATCTGTGTTAAATATTATAAAATAAGATATTTGGTAATGCTACATGTGTAACTGACAATAATAAATAATTGTGCAAGTAGTGCTAATACAGTTTTTTAAAAATTGATATGTTTTACTGCTATGCTAGGCCTCATGGACAAGACAACAATTCACGATCTCCTTCCTAATTCCATTTGAAATAATATAGTTGATTTAACAATATTACTTCATTGTAGAATGCAAAGTTCAAATTGAAACACAAGATCACATACTAATCTCAGAGTTTTGACTGATACTTGCAAACTAACAGAGAGATACAGATGTCAATCAAATACTAAGTGTCTCATGGCATGGCAAGCAGTCTTTGTGCTTAACTGTGGATGCTATAATGCAGCCAGATAGTTAAGATTGATTCACATCTTCTTCTGGTCTTTTTGTAAAAGAAACACAACTGCAAGTATTCTTCTCTGACTGACAGGCTGAGAATGCAGTGCATGCTTTATGCCTAGTCAATAACAAATGCATGCGCTTATAAAAAAAATAACATACACACACATGAGAATAATACAGACACAGATAAATATGAAAAAACCATAGGGGCATTCCGAGAATCGAACTCGGGACCTCTCGCACCCAAAGCGAGAATCATACCACTAGACCAAATGCCCATATTGAAATATATGGGGCTATATCATTATTTATTCATGCATTGTCTTCAGTTCTACAGTAAGACTGCATATAGATTGTAAGATTTGGTTACCTGGATGGGTAATTATCAATCAAGATAACTGTTTTCCAAGTTAACATATGAAAGAGAGTTTGCTTACCCCTCTGGTTTTATATATTTAAAGACTTCCCGTGAATTGCCATATAATTTAATTACATTTACAGTGGCAAGGTGTCCCTCTTTACTGAAAAACTTCCAGCTAAAACTGTTAATTACCTTCCAACACATTCACATTCAGCCCCTGATGCTTATAAGTATACAAAATAACAAGTCAAGATTGTCAGCTTTCATACTTCAAAAGCTTAAAATTAGAAATAATTGCTAGTTGGCATTTAAGTATGAGGATTAATAAACCAGGGTTACTTGGGAAGTCACACCCTAAGTAAGAATCAGATGACAGGACCAAAAGCCTTACCATGCAGTATTTGTTATTTGCTAATCATATCGAAAAGTAATTAATTGATTTGCTAAAAATATTTTAGGGTGTATTATGAAGTTAAAACCTTTGCTTCTAGCTTGTAAATTTGATTTTTAAAACATGAAATCAGTAAGTTGGTTTCTTACACAAGTTGAAACATTATTTGTACTTCACAATTCTAATATCGCTTCTAAGTGCAGTGATCAGAAATTCAATATCGCATGTTTTGATATGTTGGTTTAATCACATATTCCACCTAGTTTTTGTAAGATACTTGCTAATTACATCTGCAAAGGATATCAAGATATAATTGTGTTTGTTGGAGATCCACATCGATTAGAGATAAAGACATTTCATAATATATATGTGGGTGCAAACCTCATCTTACAAGCCGATTTTATAAGGTTGAGTTAGGCTTAAGTTCATTTCTTAATATGGTATCAGACTTATTTAGAGTCTATCCGACCACCGAGAGTTTGTTAGACTTATCAGGTCACTCGCTATCAGGTGTTATTGGATCACCCATAAATGTATAGTCTCACGTACAAGTTAGTAGCATCGGCGTAAGGGGTGTGTTGGAAATCTCACATCAACTAGAGATAAGGACAATTCATAGTTTATAAGTAGGTACAAATCTCATCTTATAAGTCGGTTTCATAAGGTTTAGTTAGGTTTAAGTCCACTTCTTAATAGTGTTGATACATTTGTTCATAAGAACTTGATATTGTTGGGGGGGGGGGGGCATGCATCATCAACAACAACTCACAACCTCTGCAAGCAGGCTCAAGATAGCAAGGCCCATAAGGAACAAAGAAAAACCCATAAGTTTTAGAGATTATATCTAGGAGCATATGAGTTGTCACTTTTGAATAGGAAAAACATATTTTTGTTTGTTTTTTGTTACAAGGATACAACTGTCTCTTAGAGACTAGCTAGCAAGAACAATATAAGGCTTTCTGTGTAGTAAAGAGGGCATAGAATAATATTGTAGAAATTTTCTTATCTTGCCTAGTTTTCTCATAGTTTTATTCCCCTTTACGTTTCCTCTTCTTAACCTTTAACGTAACAACCTCATTCGTTATTATGTTAATCAATTTGAAATAACATAGTTGATTCAGCAATATTTTAATTCATTGTAGAATATAGAGTTCAAGAGGCACATATGAGTTAAGATCATATACCACAATCTAGCGTTAAAATTGATGCTTGCTAACACGTGGAAATATAGGTAAATCATAACAATGCTAAGTGTCTTGGAGCTTAAATGTAAAAAGACAGATCAACAGTCAAGCACAATACAAACAAAACTGATTGTTAAGATTGTGATTTGAATTTTCTCCTATTCTTTAGAAAAAATGCAACTGCAAGTATTCTATCATGTCTGAGAATGCAGGGTTTTCTTGTGCCAACTCAATGACAAAAACACATGAAGACAATTCATGCACAGACAGACAAAAAGAGGGGGCATTCCGAGAATTGAACTCGGGACCTCTCGCACCCTAAGCGAGAATCATACCACTAGACCAAATGCCCATATTTGGAGAATAAGGGCAAAGTCAAATCTATGTCAGTCTAATTTAGAATTGTATATGAATGCCACATTCTCTTCAGTTCAACGGTAAGATTGCATACCAGATTTGCTTACCTGGATATGCAATTGTAACTCAAGGCAACCTGTTTTGCCAATCAAGGCATCAAAGTGAGTTTACTAATTTACCACTCAAGTTTTATGTATAAACTTTCTCCGTACAGATATCCTGTTTTGGAGACAATGGTGTTCAATTCAAGGCACTATTTATGGAGCAGTAACTCTCAGCACCTCTCCTAATTTAGATTATTTACCTGCTTTTCTTTATAAAGGATCTGTACCATTATCTCTGGTTTTATATTTTTAAGTATCAACTACGACTTAAAACAAATTATTGTATTACATTTTCGGTGGCAAGCAGTTAAAGACTCATTCATCCCAACACAATCCATGTCAGTTTTATATTTAAATTGTATATGCAAGTCTCTACAGTTCTATGGTAAGATTCCATACAAATTACCAGATTTTCTTACCTGGATAGGCAATTGTAAGTCATGGTTACCTATTTTCTAGTCAAGTTATCAAAGTGAATTTACAATTTATCACACTGGTTTCATGTATATACTTTCTCGCTACAGATATGGTGTTCAATGCACTGTGGAGCATTGAAGGTTTAAGTACCATTATCTCCGGATATATTTTAATCATCAACTTTGACTTACAACACATTACTGTATTAAATTTTCAGAGGCAAGCTGTTACTTGCACATAAAAATTTCAGATAAAACTGTCGATCTACAATTTCATTCATCCCAAGGAATCACATGCAACCTCTGATGTTTATTATTATTTAACTAAAGGAACTAACATGTCAAATTTGTCAACTTCCGGAACGCGAAAAAACAAAAATTGAGAAATCAAACCTGATGCTTGTTGGCTATAGCGATTACCAGATCAATCTTGTCAGTTCCAAATCGTCAAATAACAAAAGGGCATCCAGAGAATGAAGTTGGAACCTATCGCGCCCCACTTTTCACTTTTCTTCTCCTGAAAGAGAGAAACTGACCTAGAACAGTTAATGAAAGGGATTTTTGAGAAGTTTGTGTAAAAGTTTCGTATGTTAAGATTTCACTTAAATATTGTACATCTATATTTGTTTTACTTTAATTTATCAGACTGTAGCATACTCATTTTTTTTTATGTTTTCTTTTTAAGTGTTTATAGAATATAATTTTTTTTAACATAGTCTCCATACTAATTTTTGTTATTTTACTTAACATTTTATTCTAATGAAATTTTTATTCTTTTATTTCCTTAAAAGATTTATTACACAAGTATAAGGCGAAGTATTAAATTGGGTTTCAGATAATTTTAAGATACTTTCTTATGAAAAAATTTAATATTTAATAAAACTTTAAATTTATATAAACAAGCCTTGTGCAATCCATTAACTCTATAAAGATTACTAAAATATATACAAATTTTAATAAGTTATTTAAAAAAAAAGAACTTGACGTCACCTTTTAGTAGAATGTATAAATACACACTCTTTCAGCAATTCCTTCCCAACCCTTAGAAAACACTTTTTTTTTGTTGGTTGCTTAACTTTACTTTCACCATGTATGATTTTCTCTCTTTACTAAAGGTAATGTAAAATCATGTACAATAATACTTCAAAACTTTCTAAATGAAAGATGTAATTATCATGCATTTCTAATTAAACCAATAAACAATATCTTTACCATTAGTTTTAATTTTGTAACAAAATACTATAATTGTAAACATATTGTTGGATGTTAATACATGTTTAATATGAAAGTTTTTATAGAAAAAAAAAATGTTATACATGAATAGCTATAATAGACGCAATTAAAATAAATTACCTATTTAAGGATTTTAAATATTGTATTGTATATCTTTTCTTTATCCAAACTTTGTCCTTTTTTTTAATTATTTTTCATTAACTTTTGTACTTGTAGATGGTTTTAAAAATTTCTTGGGAGATCTTTTCAAATCCTTTAAATCTGTCACGTTAATTCAAATCTTTCAAAATTTACTATATAATAAATCCATTAAAAACTTAACTAAAAAATCTTAATTGTCCTTTTTTAGGGAAGGATATCATTGTATATCTTCATAAGCTTTTAAAATCCAATGGTCTTCCAAAATCCAAACTCAGGACACCTCTAATCTATCAGCTTCAAAGCTCCAAAATGCAATTATTTTTAAGTAAACCGTATGCTTGTTGTTATTTATAAACACCAATTAGCAAGTCAAGCTTGTTAGCTTCCAAATTATCAAAATGTAAGGCATTCTGAGAATCATGCCATTAGACCAAAACCTTATCATACAAATTTTGTAGTTTGCAAGTAATAATATAAACGAACAAACCGACTTGGCAAAATTGTTTAGGGTGGATTCAGAAGTTAAAACTTCGATTCTAACTTCTACATCTGACTTTTACCAGGTGACATCATTAAAAATTAGTAGCACTCTTTTTTTACCAGTAGTTGAAACATTACTTGCATTTATAATGTGGTTTCACAAGGACAGGAAGCTGAAATCCATCAGCAATAGAGAATTTGTTGCTTCTTGATCTGTCGTAAAATTTCCACAACTTTGTTACAGTTGTTGATTGGCTTATATAAAAAGAACTGAAGTTTTTGCAATATGCTTCAATTTGTATGTTGCATTACAGACTGAACCATAACAACTATTGTTGGTATCATACTGGTTTTCATTTTCCTTTTCTGACTAGCGTAGTTGATTTAGCAATATTACTTCATTGTTGAATGTAGGTTCAAATGACATATATAGACACAAGATCACAAACCACATTCTAGGTGTTGGGACTGTTGCTTGAAAACTTGTGGGAGAGATGCAGAAACCAAAGCAGCTGCTTGGTGCTTCATGCCAACCTGTCTTGGTTCTCAACCGCAAACACCAATACAACCAGATTGTCAAAACTGAGATTAGCATCTCCTGTACTTTTGGTGGAAGAAGGGACACCAAGTATTATAATCTGAGTGATAATCCAGTGATTTTCTTTGTGCCAAGTCCATGAAAAAAACACAAATGAGGACAATAAAAGCACATAAAAATCTGAAAAAATTGGGGCATTCCGAGAATCAAACTCGGGACCTCTCGCACCCAAAGCGAGAATCATACCACTAGACCAAATGCCCAAGTTCATAAATACAGGATAACAAATGCTCACATTCATAAACATAGGACTAAGTCCAATCTTTCTCTGATATTCCCTTAATATTGTTTTCTAATTCCACATTGTCTGCAGTTCTTTAGTAACATTCCATACAAATGGTAAGAACTGCTTACCTGGCTGGGGAATTCTCAGTTAAGATAACTTCTTTTCCAAGTCAAGGTATCAAAGAGAGTTGCCTACCCCTCTGGTTTTATATTTAAGGACATCCTAAGACTTGCCATCTAATTTTATTAAACTTTCAGTGGCAAGTTGTCACTTATCAGAGAAAAACTTCTAATGTATATCATCATCTCATTCAGATTCAGCCTCTTATGCATATTGTTTTATAAGTTCACAAACTAACAGGTCTAGCTTGCTAGCTTCCAGACATTAAAATATTAAAACTTAAAAATAATATCTAGATTAGTTTGTTGGTATTGTTAGAGATTTCACATCGACTAGAAATAAGAACATTTTATAGTATATAAGTGGGTGCAAACCTTACCTTATAAGTCGGTTTATAGAGTTGAATTAGGCTTCATGGACAAGACAACAACAATTCACAATATCTTTCCTTATAGATTTTGAAATAATATAGTTGATTTAGCAATCATTTCATTGTACAACACTGAAACAAATATAAGATAACATACTGCTATATCAGTGTTGTAACTGATGCTTGCAAACCATGGGATACAAAAATCAAAGTAACTTTTGCGTGCCTCTCAGGAATCTGTCTAGGTCCTCAACTGTAAAGGCTAATTCTGCCAGATTTATAAGATTAGTTCACATCTTCTCCAAGAAACAGAACTGAGAGTACTGCTTCTGGCAAACAGGGCAGAATGCATGTCATTGTGCCTAGTCAGTGTAAAGAACACACTCCGAAAAAGAATGGCAAACACAAATTCGAATAATACAGCACATTAAATCTGAAAAGAAGGGGGACTTAGAGTGAAGTAAACGCCATTCCAGGTCCAGGACAAACACAAAAATATAATACAGGACAAACAAATTCAAAAAAATGAGGGGCATTCCGAGAATCGAACTCGGGACCTCTCGCACCCAAAGCGAGAATCATACCACTAGACCAAATGCCCATATTGAAATAATGATGCCTAGGTCAAAGCTATGTCTAGTTTGCTATTAAAGTTGTAAAATTGCTAATAAATGAGCAGATACGATTACCTGGATAGAGAATTAACAGTAAGGGTCACTCATTTTTCAAACTAAGAAATCAAAGAGAGATTACAAATTTACCCCTCTAGTTTAATATATAAACGTCAACAATGACTTCAGACACAATATTCTATCCCATTCTTCAGTGACAAGCTGTTACTAGGTACAGGAAAATCCCAGCTGAAACTGTTTGAGTATCACTTTATCCCAAGGCAATCGTGTTTGTTATTATTTAAACAAACACACTATCAAGAAAAACTTGTCAACATCCAAAGCTTCAAAAGGATAAAATTTAGAAATAAACCCTAATGCCTATTGTTCGCTAATTATAAAAAACTAATCAATCAATTTGAAGAAATTAATTTAAGGTAGGTAGATTCTAAAGTTAAAAATTTGTTTCTAACTTCTACATCTGACTTTTACTGCATGACATCACTAAAGTTATAGCATTTCTCATTTTCAGGGGTTGAAACATTACTTGTACTTTTAATGTTGTTTTCATTTCATTAAGGGGGCTGAAATCCATTGGTGTGGAGAAGTTTTTTGCTTCTTAATATAATAAAAGAACTCCTCAAACATCGGTACGGTTGTTGATTCACTTATACAACATTTGAAGTAAAAAACTGAAGTTTTGCCACATGTACCTGTTTGTATGTTGAATTGGAGAATGTGGATGGCAAGCAGTCTTTGTGCTTAACTGTGGATGCTATGATGCAGCCAGATTGTTAAGATTGATTCACATCTTCTCCTGGTATTTTTGTGTAAGAAACACAACTGCAAGTATTCTTCTCTCACTGATAGGCTGAGATTGCAGTGCATGCTTTATGCCTAGTCAATAACAAATGCATGCACAAACACACACATGAGAATAATACAGGCACAAATAAATATGAACAAAAAAATAGGGGCATTCCGAGAATCGAACTCGGGACCTCTCGCACCCAAAGCGAGAATCATACCACTAGACCAAATGCCCATATTGAAATATAAGGGGCTATATCATTATTTATGCATTGATTGTCTTCAGTTCTACAGTAAGACGGCATACAAATTATAAGATTTGGTTACCTGGATGGGTAATTATCAATCCAGATAACTGTTTTCCAAGTCAAGATATGAAAGAGAGTTGGTTTTATATATTTAAAGACTTCCCATCAATTGTCATATGATTTAATTACACTTACAGTGGCAAGTTGTCACTCTTTGCTGAAAAACTTCCAGCTAAAACTATTAATGATTCTTCCAACACATTCACATTCGGCCCCTGAAGCTTATTGTTTTATAAGTATACAAAATAACAAGTCAAGCTAGTCAGCTTCCACACTTCAAAAGCTTAAATTTAAGGAATAATTGGTAGTTGGTATTTAAGTATGAGGATTAATTAACTGGGGTTATTTGGGAACTCACCCTGAGTGAGAATCAGATGACAAGATCAAAAGCCTTACCATGCAATATTTTTTATTTGCTAATCATATCGAAAAGTAATTAATTGATTTGCTAAAATTATTTTAGGGTTTATGAAGTTAAATCCTTTGCCTCTAACTTGTATATTTGACTTTTAACACATGAAATCAGTAAGTTCAGAGTATTATCTTTCTTACACAAGTTGAAACATTATTTTTACTTCACAATTCTAATATTGCTTCTAAGTGCAGTGGTCTGAAACTCAACACCGCATGTTTTGATATGTAGGTTAACCACATATTCCACCGAGTGTTTGTAAAGTATAAAATAAGATACTTGCTAATTACATTACATGTGCAAAGGATATAAAGCTATAATTGGGTTTGATACATTTGTTCACAAAAATTTGATATTGTTGGGGGTCATGCATCATCAACAACAACTCACAACCTCCTTCGTTATTCAGTTATTCAATTTGAAATAACATAGTTGATTAAGCAATATTTTAACTCATTGTAGAATATAGAGATCAAATGGCGCATACTTAGTTAAGATCAGATACCACAATCAAGCATTAAAACTGATGCTTGCTAACATGTGGAGATATAGGTAAATCACAACAATGCTAAGTGCCTTAGAGCTTAACTTTACAAAGACAGATCAACCAAGCACAATACAAAAAGAAACTGATTGTTTAGATGGTGATTTGCATTTTCTCCTGTTCTTTAGAAAAAAATGCAACTTCTAGTATTCTATCCTATCTGAGAATGCAGTGTTTTTCTTGTGCCAAAATGACAAAAACACATGAAGACATTTAGGCAAAGATAAAAAAAAAAAAGGGGGCATTCCGAGAATTGAACTCGGGACCTCTCGCACCCTAAGCGAGAATCATACCACTAGACCAAATGCCCATATTGGGAGAGTTGGAGCAAAGTTACATCTATGTCCGTTTAATTTAGAATTGTATATGCATGCCCCATTCTCTTCAGTTCTATGGTAAGATTGCATACCAGATTTGCTTACCTGGATATGCAATTGTAAGTCAAGGCAACCTGTTTTTCTAATCAAAGTGAGTTTACTAATTCATGGAGCATTAACTGGGTGAGCACCTCTCCTAATTTAGATTCTTTACCTGCTTTTCTTTACAACCGGACCTGTACCACTGTCTCTGGTTTTATATTTTAACTATCAACTACGACTTACAACAAATTATTGTATTATATTTTCTGTGGCAAGCAGTTAAAGAACCCAACACAATCACATGCAACCTCTGATGCTTATTATTATTTAACTAAACGAATTAACAAGTAAAGTTCGTCAACTTCCGGAAGTTGAAAAGACTAAAATTAGAAATCAAACCTGGTGTTTATTGGTTGGTATTTGACTACAGCGATTACCAAGCTAAGTCAAGTTTGTCAGCTTCCAAATCGTCAGAAAAAAACGAAAAAGGGCATTCGGAGAACGAACTTGGACCTCTCGCAGCGCGAAACTTCTTAGTCTACACTCCTTTCTATTCTTCACTTTTCTTCTCCTCAACAGGGAGAAACTGACCTAACCTAATCGCTTTTTCAATAGTTCTTTATTTATAAATATCAGCAAAAATGAATGAGACAAAAAAAAATGTGTATACTTATTAATAAATAAATTTGTATAACTTATAAACGGATTAAAGCATTTTGTGAATTACAAAAAACTACAGACAGATATAAAAATGAAAAAAAAAGGGGGCATTCCGAGAATCGAACTCGGGACCTCTCGCACCCAAAGCGAGAATCATACCACTAGACCAAATGCCCACATTGAATGTTTTGAGTCAAAGTAAAGTGTATTTATTATTTATTAAAATCCCATTATATTCGTTTGAACCTTTCAGTGGGGGCACCTGGATTTTCACCAATGGAACTACAGTCAAGTACACAAGTTAGCTTGATACTACACAACCAAAAATTAAAGCATTAGATTTACCTCTCTCACTATGGATGATCATTTAAGTGCATTTGCCTATAACATTATTGGTATGATTTTTTCATGTCATGAGATTCATTTTTTCCCTCATGGATTAATGATTCAGGGACTACTTCTCCTATCTGTAATTCCATACTTTTGTTTGATTCTTACACTGTTTTGTCAACTAGATGTGTTCTTCTGCCTTACAGTTCCAAGAGCAGTGTTCAAGCCACAAGGCAATGTATTTTTAAGCAATGATTTGTCCACTTTGTTTCAGAATTTCATCTAATATATATCTGTTGGATCGTTGTAAACCATAATACATAATCTTTCTTTTCACATAAAATGTCTTCTTGATTCAGGACATTCATAATCAGAAGGTGAATGTTTAATTCAACAATTGCATTCTTCTTCTGTTTCAATAAATCAATGTAACTCTGTTATCAATCATGGTGCCAACTATGCATAATAGATTTGGACAGTTGTCTGTAAGTGCTAAAAACTCAGTAATATAAACACCTTTTTTGTTCTCCGTGGTTTTACTACTCTTTAGCTAACTCCACCGTTCCCTGATAAAGCTCGATGTAAAAATTCAATAACTGAAGCTCAAGTTCTGCCCTATGAATTGTATTCTTATTGACTTCTTCTGGTATGATACTAGATTTTCTTATTAAGAAATTACATCTCGGTGCTGTAAATCATATGGTTAGACAATTGCTAATTCCAGTGTCTAATGAATTTGAATAAACAGTTTTTTAACACATGTCAGAGAGTTTAACAAAACCCACACTCTATTCAATCAACTGAGCTAGACTCTATTTCCTTTTCATTTAGTAATATTCATTCATCATAAAATTTGGAGTTCAAATGCTGCTACACTTAGAGATAACATACAAACTTAGAGTTGTGACCAATGCATGCAAACTTGTGGAGAGATACATAAATCTAATCAATTGCTAAGAGTCTCATGGCATAAGAAGCAGATTTTGTGCTTAATTTGGCTAATGCAGCCAGATAGATTGGTAAGAGATTCACATACGTAAGAAAAAAAACAAAATTAATATGAAAAAAATGGGGCATTCCGAGAATCGAATGCGGGACCTCTCGCACTCAAAGCGAGAATCATAACACTAAACCAAATGCCCACACTGAAGGTAAGGTAGCTAAGTGAATTGTATCTATATTATAGTCAAAAAAATCTGTGCATATTGCATTGTCTGCAATTCTATATTAGGATTGCGTACAAATTACCAGATAATTTGCTTTTCCAGTGAGGTATAAAAGAGATTTACTAATTTTCCCCTCTGGTTTTAAATTTTAAGATCAACTATGACTTGCAACATAATATTTTATTGCTTTTTCAGTGGGTAGTGGAATTGAAAATTTTCCAGCTAAAACTGTTGATGTAGCAATCAATCATCCCAACAAACATTCACATGGAGCCTCTGATGCTAATGGTCATTTAACAAAACAAACACACAAGTCAAGCTTGTCAGCTTCCAAAGCTCCAAAAGGCTAATTTAGAAACAATACCTTGTGGTTGTTGGTAGTTAATTGGTAATTAAAAAATCTAGTCAAGCTTGTAAATTTCCAAATTATCAAAATGTAGGGCATTCTGAGAGTCATACCACAAGACCAAAAGCCAAATTTTATGCAAATTTTGTAGTTTTCTAGTACTTTAGAAAGTGGCTTGCATCCAAAGCGAGAATCATGCTACCAAACCAATTGCCTTCATGGAAATGGTGAGGGCCAAGTAAATTGTTCATGCATGTCACACTGTCTGCAGTTCTATTATTAAGGTCAACAATGACTTCAGACACACTATTCTTACACATGTTCAGTGGCAAGCTGTCACTAGCAAAACTGATTTTCTATCACTTTATGCATCCTAAGGCATTCACATGAAGCCTCTGTTGCTTATTATTGTTTAAATAATCAAAATGAAAAGAACAAGCTTGTCAGACTCCAAAGGTTCAAAGGGTTAAAATTTAGAAATAAAATCTGACGCCTGTTGGTATTTAACTGCACCAATTACCAAGTCAAGTCAAGTTTGTCAACTTTCAAATCTTTCAAAAGATATGGCATTCCTATAATCAACTCGGAAACTTTCTCAACCTAAGCAAGAATCATGTTCTGACTAGAGCAAATGCATTATTACGAAAATGTTGAGTTCTGAAGTTAAATCTTTGCTTCTAAAATGTTGAGTTCTTTTAAAGGATAATGCTAAAAGATTCAAAACTAATCAAACACAAACATTTCATATAGAAAAGTTAAGTCACCATTTCCAATCCAAAACCTTTAAGTAATAGATATGTGAATCTCTTTTTTTATATACTCATCTTTAGGCTTATTCTTGTTCAAGGTGAGATCAAACCACACTCGGTATAACATATAAGTAAATAAAAAAAAGTGTAGGTTTTGCTATGTGTTTCTGTTTGTACTTTGCATTATAGACTGAATCAAGCTGATTTGTAGTAATGCATTACTTCATGGTATAATACAAATTTTAGATGGTGTACTTGAGACACGAGATCATATACCATAATCTCTGTTGTCATTGATGCTTGCAAATCAAAGTAACTTCTAAGTGCCTCTTGGGAAGCTTTCTTGTTGCTATGCTTATAGAGCAGATTGACACACATGCACAATAATAATGTGTTTGTTTTTAAAACTTTGTTTCTATATGAAGTTCTGCATAAAATCAAAAAATGGTTTGAAAACACAAAATCTTGGGGGCATTCCGAGAATTGAACTCGGGACCTCTCGCACCCTAAGCGAGAATCATACCACTAGACCAAATGCCCACATTGATAATTTGGAGCATAGTTAAGTATTTGAAATTATTTTAAAAGTGTTATATCTCTGGTTTCATTTTTAAGATTAACTATGACTTAAAAGGCATTATTATATTACATTTTCACATGCTGCCTCTGATGTCTATTATTGTTAAACTTTCCAAGTCAAGCTTGACAGTTTCCAAATCCTAAAAAAACAATGAAAATAAAATAAAATAAATGGAGATTATGAACTTGGAAGCTCTCCAAAGCTTAACAAACCAGACCAAACACTTGATGCCTTTCAGATAACTGATTTCTTTTTGTAGACTAAATCATTAGAAAAATAAACTTTTAAAAAAGTCAAAGGAGTAAGTTTGTGTATATAATTTGTGAATAAAAAATACTTAAATTTGTTTTAAGGGTCTTATAATATAGTCTTGTTTGGTTTTAAACATTGTAAAATTTTATTATTTTTATAATTATGATTTTTTTACTATTTTTTTATTATTTTTAATTTTTTTGTATGTTTAATGCCTACCACGAACAATATTAATTGAAATATTTAGTGTAGTAAAAATATTTTTAAATAAGATCAATAAATTATTTTAAAATACATAATGTCTTTAAATTATCTATTTATTATTTATGTAAATAATTAATTACATGTAATTTATTTTTAATATATTATAAAAATTAATTCTCTATATTTTTTTATTACAATATATATATTACATGTCAATCGTACATTAAAGAGATTATATAAAGACACCTAAATATAAATGTGATTATAGAAAAATATCACTTGAATGAGATATCTTTTTACACGAGTACATCCTTTCAAAAACATAATTAACATGGATTTCCCCTTTTCAAGTTGTGATTTAAGCAACTCTTGTGAGATGTGATCATTATCCTCTAAGATGATGAAAATTTGTTTCTTAATCTTATTGATTGAGCATTCTTTTAATGTTTCAACTCTCAACTATGAGAAATCAACAATTTGAAAATTATAAATTTTAACTTTTAGATTTTATAATCTTAATTTTACATTATAAAATTTGTAGAAAAAAAAATTGAATACAAATTATCAAATGGTAGGGATACACAGGAAGAATAACATAAAGGAGGTGCAGAAAGAATTTACCTAAGTTTAATTACTATTCTCCTATTGTTCTTTATAGGACCACTTTAAATAGGTATCAAGAAATGCAGATTAATATTTCTAAAATTTGGGGCATTCCGAGAATCGAACTCGGGACCTCTCGCACCCGAAGCGAGAATCATACCACTAGACCAAATGCCCAGATTGGTAGGTCTGCCAAACTCAAATTATTTTTCTTCAAACTCCAGAAACATGTATTTCTGTTTTAAGATCAAAATAAAAAATAGCATTTACAAAAAAGGGGCATTCCGAGAATCGAACTCGGGACCTCTCGCACCCAAAGCGAGAATCATACCACTAGACCAAATGCCCTCTGTTAATCCAAGTGGTTTTATTGCTATTAGTAGAATTAATTATATATTAAACCATCATCAAATCTTTATCTGAAAATATAAATCTTATTAGGTGGATTTTCTTACCAGGAGATGAAGAAAAACAACATTCAAATCAGAACCTTCGCTACCAATATCATACAGCTGATCTCTGTTGTGAGTAAAATGCTATAAGTAAATCAAACACTTCTACAAAAAACACTCTGCATGCACCCACGGTTTGTAACATCATTTATTATTATTTAAATAATTTTAAAATATATGTTACGTATTCGAATTGTTTCATTATACTTTAATGTTTATTTTAAATTATACATTAAACTAGTTTCTATAATAATTTTTTAAATATCAATATAAATAAAACAGGGGATGTTATATTTCTTGACCATTGGATTACTCTGCTGCTAATCCTATTTTCTGCTTCTCATTTAAAAAAGAATAAACTTATGCATACAATTCATCTTCAACTAAATTTAGAGTATTTCTATACATATACTGTAACAGACTTATTCAAGAACAAGCTAATTTAATATTCAAAGCTTCATTCATACACCATTACTTTACAATAAACTCACTTCAAAACAGTTATTTTTTTCCAAAAAAAAACTCTTAATGTATGGCATAATTAATGCAACTACTTTTGATTGTATCTTTGTTCATTTGATCCATAATTTAAGGTGATCCGCAATTCACTGGCGTCCACAATTTCTCTCTTTTAATCTCTTGCTTTCATCCCCATTTCTCATAGGAAACACAGAGAGAGAAGCAGAGGAAATCCTTGCAGAAAGTGCAGCATCTCCTCCCTTTCTTTTTCCTTTCTTATCAGACTTTGTTCATAACAGAATAAGCAATGGCCAGTTTTGGGGGAACCACGCAAAAGTGCATGGCTTGTGACAAAACGGTGTATCTTGTTGATAAGCTAACTGCTGATGGCCGTGTCTATCACAAGGCCTGCTTCAGATGCCACCATTGCCGCAACACCCTTAAGGTTTATAAACATATTACATCCCTATATACATATTTTATATGTATAACCAGTACACATTTCGCCATTTCATTATGTTTTAATGTTAATGTTGGAGATCTCAGATCGATTAGAGATGAGGACAATTCATTGTATATAAATGGGTGCAATTCTCAGATGAACTGGTTTTATAGGATTGAGTTAGACTTAAAGTCCACTTTATAATATGCTCTCAGAGCTTATGAGATGAGAACAATTTATTATATATATGTGGGTGTAAACCTTACCTCATAGCCAGTTTTATGGAGTTGAGTTAGGGTTAAAATTCATATAGTAATAGTTGATTTTGCAAGCATTACATATAGTTATTTATGTATATATATACGTTTTTTCTAAATTTTATTGTATTGATTTTGTCTAAGTTTGTTTGATGAATTTGTTTGATGAAGCTTTCAAATGACTGAGAAATTTTTATTCATCATACGTATTGATGAATCTAGTCTGAGAAATTTGATGAATTCATACATTTTTTACAAGTGTGGTGCAACTTTGTTTGCAGCTGAGCAACTACTGTTCTTTTGAGGGGGTGCTATACTGCAGACCTCATTATGATCAACTCTACAAGCGAACTGGCAGCTTGGACAAAAGCTTCGAAGGTAAAACTGACTTCAATGCTAGAAACTCATACCCCACATGAAATTATTTAGAGCTACAGCATCTTTTGTTCCTTTCTCACTTTTTTCGAAACAACTTCACTACTCAGAATCAAATTTTCATCCAAAGTCTATTAAGTTTTGAAAACACAAAACAAACAGTTTATATTTTCCATCTTCTTCAGTTTTTTTTTTCAAGTACAATTTAAGTGCTCAGCAGCAGACAACACTTGTTCAAGGAACAAACAATTAGAAAACAGAAAACTGTTTTTAATAAACAAACAACGCCTAAATTTTTTTTCCCTTTTTGTTGCCTCTTGTTCTCGTATCACAGGAACACCCAAAGTTCAGAAACCAGAGAAACCGATCACTGAAAATGAGGTGATCTTTCTGTAGCTTTTATTGCCATTCATTAAGTAAACACGATTCAGAATTCTAGTTTTTTTTTTATTCATTATATACTGTATCTGAACCTGCGTAAAGTTTGAGCAAGTATGCTTCCTTTGTCATGCAAAGTTTGCAATTGCCATTTTCACTGATTTAATGTTTTATTTAGCAGAACTCTAAGGGCCTCGCAAACGTGTTCTTGGGCACCAGAGACAAATGTGTTTGCTGCAAAAAGACAGTGTATCCCACTGAGCGGGTAGCCATTACTATATCTATCACTGGTTTTATTTAATTATTCGTACCAATATTTTTTTTATCAATAATAAATAAATATAAGTAAATTTAGAGGTGATTCGATTCTTATACAACTTATCAAAAACAACTGACAAAATACTATCTCTAAAACAAGAAATTTCTTAACCAGAAACCAATATCTCTAAAACAAGAAATTTCATAGCCGGAAACCAACAACCTAAATCGAGTATCGGCAAACCATAGATTCAAGACAACAATTTGAATAAGGAAAACAAACAGATGAGATTTTAGAGGAAATCCAAGACCAAACCTTCAATTTGGCCAAAGAGAGAGTCTCTGAATGGTCCATCACTCCACCTTTAAATATGTCCTTGTTCCTAACTCACCAAATCTTCCTAACCACCGACATTCATCAAGACCAAATTAACAGAATTAGGTGCATTACTTAGATTAATTTCATCTGGTTAGTGTGGAGTCTCTGCTTTATTGATACCAATATACAATGTATGATTTGTTAATATTGTTTATATATGTTGAAGGTAACGATTAATGGAACACCCTACCATAAGAGCTGCTTCAAATGTACCTATGGAGGCTGTACTATAAGCTCATCAAACTTTATCACACACGAGGGAAAACTGTACTGCAAACACCATCACATTCAACTTTTCAAAGAGAAGGGTAACTACAGTCAGCTGGAGAATGACCAAGTTCCTACCACGGAAGTCGTTGCTTGATGTGAAGTGACCTAGAATGCTAGCAGTTATTTTGCACCATTGATGCTTGTAAAGAACATATGTACTGATGAAACAGGAAGTTTGCTACATATGCACGCATGTGTGTCTGCATCTTGATTATTCAGAATATTTTTTAATAAATTTTACTACAACATCCAGTTTTTTAAGTTCACAAAGAAATACTCCATACACAACTCATCTTCCTATTTTGTATCATTAAAATATTGAAAACTGTTTAATCACTCATTCAGTCTTTATTGTTACAATTCTATTTAACAATAATATGAATGGAATCAATATAACTATATATGTTTATGATGTTTTTAAACATAGACTTTAGTTATGTTTATTTTGCTCTAGAATTTAGAATAATCGTGGTTTTGGTCCTAAATTTTTGTTTTACTCCTTTGAAGTTAACATCAATCATTTACACAATTTGATAAACGAAAATGAGTTTTTCATGATTTAAAGTTTGTGGTTTCAAATTTTAGGGTCTAATATTGTTTTTATTCATTCAAATTTAGAATTTAGGAAAATTGTTTCTTTTGTTTTAATAAATTAAAAAAAAATCAGAAGATTAAAACCATAATTATTTCAAATTTTAAGGATTAAAAATATAAATAAACCTAGTTATGAGTGTGATAATGAGCTTCGATAATTATTTTGTTCCTAAATATTAGCTATGTAACTAATTGCACCAATTATCGGCTTAATAGCTCGACTTCATTCTTAAAAAAAATCATTTTCAAATATAACTTTAATTCAGTACAAAATTTTTATAAAAATTATTAGAACACAACACGTACGACTTTATT
Source organism: Phaseolus vulgaris (assembly GCF_051622355.1). NCBI lineage: Eukaryota > Viridiplantae > Streptophyta > Magnoliopsida > Fabales > Fabaceae > Phaseolus > Phaseolus vulgaris. Next base: position 4,119,897 of record NC_143504.1, read on the forward strand.
TAAAATTAATTGATATTATAAAGTTTTTTTCATAAAAGATTAAGTGGTATTTTTTTAACCAAAGTCGAACAATCATTACATAACTTTAGTATGCATCCACGCTATATTTAAAGTCATTTTTCTCTAAAATAACTCCTTCAAAACAAAATTGTAACACAACTTATTTATGATTAAAAAAAACTGTTAATTATTGTAATATCACACCAAAATTTGACAATTTTCATGTATTGACTTTTTTATATACCTACTATTTGAAAGTTGTAAACGTCATTTTCATTTAAATTTATGTACAATAGCTGGATCTTTAAGAATCGTCATTTGTTTTGGATTTGGTGGTTCAAATTCACACGTTACTCAATCTACGAAATCTAACAGCAAAACATGAGAATGCTAAAAGAACAAATGGTCTCTTTAAACTCCTAGCTCTCAAACAAAATTGGCACATATACAACATACTATGATTATAAAAAATAAAACAATCACATAATCCATGTCAATGATATAAGGCATGACAGTTCAAAGAGGTATATTGATTTTTTGCTCCTACCCAACATTTGAGGTTATAATCATCAGCAAAATGGTCTCTCATCCAAATCAGGACGAAAAATAAGAAAAATCATTTATAAATTATCCATGCTCACGCCTTTATTTGAACCATAATAAAAATTTCAATAGGATCTACCACTCTATTGTTAAAAATAATCTTATTTCTATGATTCCAAATTTCTCAAATAATGACAATCCACATAATTACCCACATAATTCATGTTCATAAAGTCATTTGTTCAAAATGTTGAGTAGCATTATCACAATGTACAAAGACTTTACCAACCCACACATAAGACATACACCACACTTTAGAAGCCACTTTACACGTAGAGAAAAGATGATTTACACTTTCTAGCTCAGTCCCACACATGACACACATTCCCCCATCAGTCTTAATTCCTCTATGTATTAAATTATCATAAGTTGCAATTTTTCCAGTTCGAACACACCAAGCAAAATAGTGTGTTGATGGAAGAGCTTTTAAATACAAAATTTGAAAATAGTCTGAGATATCTGTCCAAGACAAAATATTACTCCCTGAATATTTATATCTTATAATTTAACTATTATAAGTATATAAGTATTATTGTATAAGTTAGAATTAATGTAGTTAATTATTTAGTTTTTATTACATGTTATTTTTCATGTGTTACCAACTTTTACTTTTATTGACAACATTATTATTATTATTTTTAATTAATTACTTAATTAATTAGGTTATTATTACTGAGTACGTTGAAAGTGTTTTATAGTCACTATATATAATAAATAAAATTATAACATAATAATATTAAAATTATAAAAAAAAACTATATATTAAATACCTTTACGTGTATGTAAATCTGTTTGATTGTTATCTCATAAACTTCTAACTCGAAAGTTACTACCTTATTGATTTAAAAATGTGACAAAGAAATTAATAAACTAATTATTCAATATAAGTTGTCGTAAAAGAATATAGGTACATAAATTTTATTACACAAATAGACTTTTTACTTTCTCAAATAATATGTAACTATAATTTTATATTTTCTTTAAAATGATTCAATTTTCGCTAAAAATTAAAATTTCTATTTTTATTTTTAAAAAGTTGTATATGTTTCTAAATTTGAATATTTTATTTAATGTAGTTTATTTAATGAGTATAACTCAACTTTAATTTGTGTTATGTGTAACTTTCATATATAATCATATATAATGAAAAATTAATTGTTTGTAATTAAAATATTTTCTAATTTTAATTAAATAAAATTAAAAAATAGTAAAATAATTAACTTTTTCTGTAAAATTTAAGTATATAATAGGAAAATAAATTAAAGATATTATCTTTTAATGTGTAAGATAATAAAAAAATTAAACGAGCTTTAAAATTATTAAATCATTCACTTTCATTTACATAATTTACATAAAGTCAATCTATCTATCTATCTATATATATATATATATATATATATATATATATATATATATATATTAAAAAATCATTAAATCGAAATTAATTTAAAAAAAATAATATATTGATTGAATTAATTATATATTATATTTTAATTTAATATCAATTTATAAATTATTTATCAATAATAAAAAATAATTTAGATATTAATAATTTTTTTAATCTCTAAATAATATTTAATTTAATCAATATAACAATTATTTTATTTTATTTAAAATTAAATTCTATTTAATAATTTTTTAATAGAATATATAAAGAATGAAAGATAAGAATGAAAACATATTTATCTTAAAAAAAGTTATTTAATTTTTTTTCTCTTCTGCATGCCGAACTTCTATCATTCTATTCTAGTATATTCATTACATAAAGGAGATTTTACACTTCATTACATAATAAATTACACTAGTTTTTTTTTTTAAAACTTAATAAACTATGGATAACGTTTTCTATACATAAATGAGAAGATTAGATAAATTATATTTTCTATTTAAATAATATAATTTTTTCATTTATTGTTATAATTTAATAATATATATATATATATATATATTTATTAACAAAAATTTATTTATTACGAATAACATGGAGGTGAAACACATCCTGAATATAAAAAACTATATGATTTAAGAGGAATTTATTGTTGCAAAATCATAACATTACAAATTAGTTTTAATGTTAGATATTATCTATAAATTACTTTATAAATTTTTATTAATAATAAAATTTTATTTAAATATTAATATTTTTTAATTTATAAAACAATATCTAATTTATTAATATAATAATTAAATATTTTTATTTTTTAAAACTAGTTGTTATTTAATGATTTTTTTTATTTACAAACTTTTTTATGAGTTAAACTTAAAAAATAAAAAAAATAAAAAAATAAAAAACTTTTTTCACGTTAACTTATACCCAAACTAATATTTTTTTATTTTCATGTAAACGAAGAGATACTGCTAATTAAAATATAATAAATTTAAAGTGTCTCAGTTTATTGAAACAACTTATTAATTATTAAACCCATTAATTTATTAGTATAGTACATAGCAATAAGTTTTGAGTAATGAGATCTGAAACATGTGATCATTCTTTTGTACATTCGCATCTGCATAAAGAATCGGTAAGATCACAGTATGGAATAAGACATGGTGGAGGACAATGATTCTCACAATCAGCGTGTCCTCCACATTCTTTCTTTGCTTCTTTGTTCTGGAAACACATGCAGACACCATTATCACACACTCCTTCTCCTTTGCAATTATGTAAAATCAAATTGCAGTCATCAACTTTATGGCATTCAGGAACTGTCATCAGCATCCTCGGAAAACCAAACCCTGCAAAAATTATGTAAAAATTACATTCCTAATGTTTTGTCTGATACCCAAACATTAAGACGTTGAAGAAGAAATACCATTGCTGGTTAATAGAGCAAGAAGAAGCACTGCCAAAGCTATCTTCACTGTAGCCATCTATTTGCCTTGTTTTGGTGAGCTTCTTCAGTTCAAATTAAACTTAAACAGTAGCTTTTCTTATCAGTTCAGACTACACATTCTAACTATTTATAGTCTCAAATAAGAAATATGATTGTACATGATATATATATATTTTAATGTTTCCTTATATTTGTATTCTTATATAAAAAATACATCATTTGACAACTTCTTATGATATTTTAATTGAACAATTTAGCTTTTAAATAATGAAAAACAATTTATTAAATAAAATAAATAATTGAATCATTTTTTTTATTTTGAAATAATTAAATAATGGTTAAAAAATTTAATACTGTTTTTCTAAAATTATATATAATTAAAAAATTTAGTTAATTACTCATAAAAATAATAAAACTATAAAGGCAATAAAATTATACATATTTTAATGTAATAAAAATATAAAACAATGAAATTAGCACTGAAGATAATAATAAAAAAATTTCATTAAATGAAACATGACTTTTTTAAAAAGGTCAAATTAAATTAAATCTAAGCTATAGATATATATATGTGGGGTGGGGGTGGATGAAATTACTTTTCTAAAATTATATATATATATATATATATAATTAATTTTTTTAGTTAATTAGTCATAAAAATAATAAAACTATAAAGGCAATAAAATTATACATATTTTATTGTGATAAAAATATAAATAATGAAATTAATAGAAGATAATAATAATTTTTTCATTAAATGAAACATGACATTTTTAAAAAAGGTAAAATTAAATTAAATCTACTCTCTCTCTCAATAAAATAAATTTTAATACAAAAATATATAATTATTTATAATAAAAAATATAATAATTACTATTGTCATACATATATTAATACTATTTATATTTAATATAAAAATATTTTATAATTATAATATTAAATTTATAAATATTTAAATTATTTATTTTTAATATTACATTTTACATGTTTAAAAATAAAATAAAAATACTCTCACAATCATCACATCTCTCAGAAACTTCAATCAACTTTACTCACAATTATTAAAAATATAAATTATTGACATATATCAATGAGATTATGTTATGATTAATATTCTCTTTAATGTGACTTATTTTACTAACCTTTTATCTATTTTGAATTATATATTACTGTACTTTCTTTATTCTTTATATATATATATATATATATATATATTTGTATAATTTATTTATTTTTGCTTATTTTTACCTTCAGTTACACGGGTTCTAATTTTTTTTCTTACAGTTACATCCTATTTATCTATCTTTATATTATTTTTTTTAATTTCTAGTTATGCATTGATGTTATTTATTTATTTTTGCCTCTAACAGTTCCTATTTATTTATTTATTTGTAGTTCTATTTATGCATCAATCCTCATTTATTTATTATTTATTTTTACCTCTAGTTACACACTAGTCATTTATTTATTTTTACTTCGATTTTTTTTTCTAGTCCTATTTATTTATTTAGTTACTTATTTTTACCTTGTGCGCTGAACCTAATTATTTTTTTGATATTTTTATTATTTTATTTTCTTATAATATAGTTATCAATATCTTATTATTTAAAGTTCTTGATGTAATTCTTATTTTATTTTATAAATATAAGTTTTTTTAACTCAAAGAAATATATAAAATAATAATAATAATTTTTTATTTAATAAATTTGGATAAAAGAAAGTTGGTCTATATACTTTATTATTATTTTTATATTTTTAAAAAGAAAAATAAAGTATCTCAGGGAATTAAAATATAATAAATTTAAAGTATCTCAGGGAATTAAAATATAATAAATTTAAAGTATCTCAGGGAATTAAAATATAATAAATTTAAAGTATCTCAGGGAATTGAAACAACTTATTAATTATTAAACCCATTAACTTATTAGTATAGTACATACCAATAAGTTTTCATTATTGAGATCTGAAACATGTGATGATTCGTTTCTACATTAGCAAGTGCATAAGGAATTGGTAAAATCACAATATGGAGTAAGAGATGGAGGAGAACAAAGAGCATCATCGGAAGTATCACAGTGTGGAATTTGAGAAGGTGGAGGACAAAGAATAACCTCGCAATCAGCGTGTTCTCGACATTCTTTCTTTGTTTCTTTGTTCTTTAAACACATGCAGACACCTTTATCACAGACTCGTTCTCCTTTGCAATCACGTAAAATTTTATTGCAGTCATCAACTTTATGGCATTCAGGAGCTGTCATCAGCATCCTCGGAAGACCAAACCCTGCAAAATTCATGTAAAATTTACATTCCTAATGTTTTGTCTGATACCCAAACATTAAGACGTTGAAGAAAAAATACCATTGCTGGTTAATAGAGCAAGAAGAAGCACTGCCAAAGCTATCTTCACTGTAGCCATCTATGTGCCCTGTTTTGGTGAGCTTCTTCAGTTTAAACTAAACTTAAACAATAGCTTCTTATCAATTCAGACTACACCTTCTAAGTATTTATAGTCTCAAATAAGAAATATGATTGTACATGGTATATATTTTAATTTTTCCTTATATTTGTACTCTTATAAAAAAATACATCATTTGATAACTTTCTTATATAATATTTTAATAAAAACAGTTTATCTTTTAAATAATGAAAGTTACATTACAAGAAAAACATGAAATATAAACCAATTTTAGAAGAAAAAAAAATAATTAGTTGCTATAGTGACTAAATTAGAAATCATTTTATATTTTTGGTGTTTCTAAATTAGTTTATATTATTGTTAAATAGTTTCTAAATTGGTATATAATTAGTTACCAAGATTTTAACTACCAATTATTTAGATTATAAATTTGGTAACAAAAACTTTGGTTGCTAATTAGATACCAATTTAGAAACCATTTAACAATAATAGAAACTATTTTAGAAACCAATTTTTTTGTTAGTTTCGGGTGTCTAATTTAGTCACTATAGCAACTAATTATTTTTGTTCTCTAAAATTAGTTTCTATTTCATGATTTTCTTGTAGTGATAGTCTATTAAATAAAATGAATAATTGAATCATTTTTTATTTATTTTGAAATAATTAAATATATTTTTTTAAATAATGGTTACAAAAAAAATTAATACTATTTTTATAAAATTATATATATTAAATTATTATTTTTTAAGTTAATTACTCTTAAAATTAATAAAAGTACAAAACAATAAAATTATACCTATTTTATTGTAATAAAAATATAAAATAATTAAATTAGCACAGAAGATAATAAAAAAAATTCATTAAATGAAACATGACTTTCTAAAAAATGTAAAATTAAATTAAATCTAAGCTATAGATATAGACATGTGGGGTGGAAGTTAGTTTAGGTCTAGAATTGACCCACATATACCTTGATCCATGAGTGATCCTAATTGACCCAGCAAACTGCAGCAGCTGCCAGGATCCGAACCCAAGTCTGTCCAGTGATCAGGGGAAGCATTGACCACTAGACCAGACAAATTCTTTTTTCATATTATAATTTTTATTATACTTATACATATTAATATAATTTATACATATTAATATAATTAATAATAATAATAATAATAAAATAAATTATATTTATATTATTAATATTTATTAATATTATTTATATTATTAATATTTATTAATGTTATAATTAATATTATTATTAACATTATTATTAATATTATTAGTATTAATATTATTAGTATTAATATTCATATTATTAATATTATATTCATATTATCAATATTATATTCATATTATTAATATTATATTCATATTATCAATATTATATTCATATTATTAATATTATATTCATATTATCAATATTATATTCATATTATTAATATTAATTTTGATATAAATATACATTTAGATATTTATTGTGTGTGTATAGTAGTTTTATTTGACTTGAGTAATATTACTTTTATCCGGATATAGATAGATAGAGAGAAAAAGGAAGAAATTATATAATATTAATATAACTTTAATACTATAAATACATATATATTGATTAATATATTTCTTTATTTAATCATTAATTTTTTAAAACTCATGGTTAAATTTAAATTTACTTTCATATTATATATATATATATATATTAATATAAAATTATTTGATATCTTATTTTCAAATATAGGTTATTATAGGTAGTTGTGAAGTTTTTGTTAGATGGCTATATAGGTGCTTGTATCTTACACTTCTTTTCTGATCTGAGATTCTTGTATAAGGATTGAAATATCCTTAAAATGTTTTGTTTAATTTTTTTTATTCTTTGTCGATAAAAAAAACCTTATTTTCAAATATTTACTTACATAGATTAAAATTGATATAATGTATAATTTTTAAAATATTTTAAATTATAAATTATTTAATCACTTTGTCATTATGATTTATATTATATATTAGTAGAAAGGGTTATTTAGTAACAACATTTTACATAGATTTATGGAATAATTAATATAGTTTAAACTATAATGATATGCTAACTAGTAATCTGTATTAGAGATTTAATTAATAGCTAATGTAAAAGTCATCATTTTATGTTAAAAGATAATATTGTTTGTTGACAATATTCTTTACTATAACACACAAGTAAAACCAACTACCTATAATGAACTTAATTAAGTCAATATGATCGTAAAATAATAATTAATATGATAGTTGATTTTAATGTAATAGGTAATATGATGACTATGAGTATGACATATATTAAATTTGATTCATACTAATAGATAATATAATAAATTATATTTAGATTCAAGTAGATTATAGATAAATTAAATGTGATTCATATGTTAATATTGTTAGTATCATTAATATTGTTAGTATTATTATTATTGTTAGTATTATTAATATTGTTAGTATTATTAATATTGTTAGTATTATTAATATTATTAATATTGTCAGTATTATTAATATTATTAATATTGTCAGTATTATTAATATTATTAATATTGTCAGTATTATTAATATTATTAATATTGTCAGTATTATTAATATTGTCAGTATTATTAATAATAATAAGTATAATAAAAATCATAATAAAACTAAAGAATTTGCTTGGTGTAGTGGTTAAATTTTACTTGGTTGCTGAAGGAACGACCAGTAAATGTTTTGGGCGGTAACCCTTTTGTTAAATGGTCAGCAATCATAAGATCAGAGATCAGTGCTAATATGTTCTATTGACACTTTATGTTTCTGAACTTCTTCTTTAACGACAAAGTATTTCAATTCCATATGTTTAGCACCTTTGGAATACTTGTCGTTTTTAGAAAAGAAGACTTCTGCAGAGTTATCACAATAAATTTTCAGCGGCTTGGCAATACTGTCAACAATTCCAAGTCCTGAAATAAAATTCCGCAACCAATTAGCCTGAACTGTGGCTTCAAAGCATGCCACAAATTCAGCTTCCATAGTGGACGCAACAATGACTGACTGCTTCGCACTTTTCCATGAAATCGCTCCTCTGGCTAAAAGATACACATAACCAAAAGTAGACTTTCGTGTATCCACACAGCCAGCAAAATATGAATCTGTATATCCAATCACGTCAAGATGATTAGATCTTTTATAAGTAAGCATGTGATCCTTCGTTCCTTGCAAGTATCTTAAAACTTTCTTTGCAGCTTTCCAATGATCCAATCCTGGATTACTCTGGTATCTACCAAGCATACCAACTGCAAAACTAATATCTGGTCGTGTACAAGTTTGAGCATACATTAAACTCCCAACAATAGATGCATAAGGTATATTCTCCATCTGTTTCCGTTCCAAGTTATTCTTTGGACATTGCATGAGACTAGATTTGTCTCCTTTCTGTATTGGAACAGAAGATGTCGAACATTTATCCATTCTGAATCTCTCTAAAACTTTATTAATATATGCTTTCTGAGACAAACTTAACAGTCCTTGTGATCTGTCACGGAATATTTCAATTCCTATCACATAGTATGCCTCACCCATATCTTTCATCTCAAAGTTATTAGAGAGAAACTTCTTAGTCTCACTTAATAGACCAAGATCATTAGTTGCAATCAAGATATCATCAACATACAGAATCAGGAATATAAACTTGCTCCCACTGACCTTCAAGTATATACACCGATCAACGATGTTTTCCTTAAACCCAAAGGACACAATAGTATCATTGAACTTAAGATACAATTGCCTAGAAGCCTGTATATTGATTTCTTAAGTTTACACACCATGTGTTCCCTTCCTTCTTCAATGAACCCCACTGGTTGGTCCATATAAACATCCTCTTCTAAATCCCCATTCAGAAAAGCAGTTTTGACATCCATCTGATGCAACTCAAGATCATAATGAGCTACTAATGCCATGATAATTCTAAAGGAATCTTTCTTAGAAACAGGTGAAAATGTTTCCTTATAATCAATGCCATCCTTTTGAGTAAAACCTTTGGCAACAAGTCGGGCCTTGTAACGTTCGATATTGCCATGAGAGTCACGTTTAGTCTTAAAGACCCATTTACACCCGACTCTCTTGCATCCTTTTGGCAATTCCATAAGGTCCCATACATCATTCTGTGCCATTGATTTAAGCTCATCTTTCATGGCATCTAACCACTTATCATAATTATCATCATTGATGGCGTCTGAAAATGAAACTGGATCATTATCAATACCTAAGTCATTTTCTAACCCTTGTAGATAAACCACATAATCATTCGAAATAGCAGACTTTCTTTCTCTTTGAGATCTTCTTAATACTATTTCTTGTGGTTGTTCTACTACAGGTTCATTGTTAACTTCATGATCATTAATTTGTTGTTCTTCTTCATTGTTGAGTGACTCATCTACATTAGGAACAACAATACTTGAAGTAAAGGTACTAGTTAAAGGAACTTGTACTCTAACTTCCTTAATCTCCACATTTTGTGAAGTATCACTCCCACTGGTTTCACCATTTTCAATGAACCGAGCATTCCAGATTCAACAATTCTTGTGCTATGGGTAGGACAGTAAAACATATACCCTTTCGACTTTGCTGGATAACCAATGAAATATCCACTGATTGTTCTTGCATCCAATTTCTTTTCTTGTGGATTGTATATTCTGACTTCTGCCTGACATCCCCAAACATGCAGGTGTCTCAACCTGGGTTTCCTTCCTGTCCATAATTCAAAAGGTGTCTTTTGAACTGCCATACTAGGAACCCTGTTCAACAGATACATGGCAGTTTTTAAAGCATACATCCACAATGAAACAGGTACAGTTGACTTACTTAACATGCTCCTAACCATATCCATTAAGGTTCGATTACGCCTTTCTGAAACACCATTTTGTTGTGGTGTACCTGGCATTGTGTATTGAGCACAAATACCACGTCTCTCAAGGAACTTAGCAAACGGACCATGGTGTTGTCCACTTTCATCATACTTTCCATAATATTCACCACCTCTATCTGACTTAACAATTTTCACCTTTCTGTCTAATTGCCTTTCCACTTCATTTATATAAACTTTCAAGGCATTCACCGCTTGCGATTTTTCATGCAGTAAATAGACATAACCATAATGTAAAAAATCATCAATAAAGGTGATAAAATACCTTTCTTTATTGAAAGAACTTGCATCAAAAGGTCCACATATATCAGTGTGTATAATTTCAAGAAGCTGAGTACTTCTTGTGGCTCCCTTCTTTGTGTGTTTTGTTTGTTTACCTTTAATACAATCCACACATACATTCATATCAGTAAAATCCAAACTTGGAAGTATTTCATTATTTACCAATCTCTCCATCCTTTCTTTAGAAATATGTCTCAAACGTTTGTGCCACAAGAAAGCAAAACATTCATTCACTAAACTACGTTTAGTGCCAACATTATGATGCGAGGTCATAAGAGTTTCAGCATATAGATTATCAAGGTTCAATCTATATAATCCATCATAAAGAGTACCAGATCCAATCAAATAGGTACGCTGATATAAACTGAAACATCAATTCCCAAATTTAAAAGAGTATCCGACAACATCAAGTTTAGACAATGAAACTAAATTCCTAGATATACTAGGTACATAAAAAGCATAAAGTGGTTTCCTCGATTTTTTTCAATCTAGTCTCTTCTTGAACTAACATGTTATAGTTCTCATCCACTGTCATTCCAATAGACTTAAGTCTTGCTACAATATTAGTCATTTCAATGACATGTTCGTGCATAGTACGAGAACCATCAAATTCCATGGTGGTTAATGTACTCATTAATGTCCCAACAAGAGACTTATCAGTAGCTTGGGAGCACTCTTCCACAAATTTCATAAATTCTTTTGCACTATTAGTTTTGGGAAGAGCAAACTTAATATTACTTGTTATGCTCATTCGCATAAAGATATATGAACAGATACTTGATCACACATGCTTAACATTAATACTTTGAGTCATAAACTAAACATACTATACAGATTCATAAAACATTCTATGTATACTAATGTTCTCCTTTGAGAGATTCATTAATACACAAAACATAATGATGTTAATAGTATTAACTTTATTTGGTAAGATATATGCATTAACTAGAAACACTTGTTATCTTTGGATATACAAGCAAAACTAATAACACATACTCACTACCAAAAATCATATCCATTAATTATAAGGACAACTAATCAACCTTTGGGTGATCCAAAAATGTCTTATAATAATGAATTTTCATTTACCCATATTTAAATAATTTAGCATCCATTCTATAGGTAATTGAAATAAAATTTATCAATAATTTGGAATTAAATAAAACTTAAAGATTTGATCACTTTGGTGATTACAAATCTATCATACAAATAATTCCATAAATAATATCATTAATTGAAATAAAATTTCATCCATAATTTGGAATTAAATAAAACATAAAGATTTGATCACTTTGGTGATTACAAATCTATCATACAAATAATTCCATAAATAATATCATTAATTGAAATAAAATTTCATCATCCATAATTTGGAATTAAATAAAACATAAAGATTTGATCACTTTGGTGATTACAAATCTATCATACAAATAATTCCAAAATCTTAATTTAAAAATTAATACATAAAGCGGAAAAATAATTTTCCATTCCTCACTTTCAATCAATTAATTAAAATTTAATTTAATGAACATAATAAAATTTCATTAAAACTTTAATTTAACGTAAATTAAATTACATTAAAAAATGATACATAAAACAGAAAATAATTTTTCGTTACTCACTTTTAATTAATTAATTAAAGTTTAATTTAAATGTAAATTTAATTACATTATAACATAACCTAAATTACAGAAAAGTAACAATTGATTAAACTTTAATATGGGGTGCAGCAAAGAATTCATGCATTTCATGATGGCAGAGAATAATTCATACATAGATTCACTAATTGGATTCTTTTCATGCATTTTATTATTTTATATTATAATATAATATTAATAAAATTGACGTATTTCATTATTTTATATTTCTAATATAATATTAATAAAATTGATAACCTAAGGCACAGTAAATCAAATTTGCTTCTTTTTCATGAAGCAAAATTGCTTAAGCTGCAGGGATGCCGTTAACCACCCCTCTCACAATGAATCACCATGTCGTCAAGGGTCTAGAAGGTCCAAAAACCTCTGCATCGCAGCCACGAACCACCGTTCTGCGCGAACGACCGCACCGCAGCAGGAGCAGCCACCGTTCTGCGTGAACCACCGCGCCGCAGCAACCACTGTTCTTGCGTTTGGGTTCAAAAGGTTTTACGTCGTTAATGGCGTTGATCCATAAACCCTAATTTTAAAAAATTAGGGTTCTTCAATTGGGATTAATTAAAATTAGGGTTCTTTAATTTTGATGGTTTAGGACAATTAGGGAACTATCATAGAGGAATGAAAACCTTAATTTATAAACCCTAATTTTAAATTAGGATTTTTAAATTGGGAATAATTTTTAAAATTAGGGTTCTTCAAATTTTGGAAAAACATTAATGGAGAATCACAAAAAATGAGCAACCAGGCTCTGATACCACATATAATTCAAAACATGAATAAACGTAAATTGATCTTATCATATCATGATTCTCACACAATCATACAATCAAGAAGAAATAGACACTTACCTTGATCCATGAGTGATCCTAATTGAGCAGTTATTTTATCTCCTTTGTCTCAATCTTAGCAATTCCGTACTTGTCACACACTTTCGTGATGGTTAATAGTGAGACAACTATTATTTGCAGAGACAAAACCCTATAGCCTTTAGTTCCCAATCTCCATTCGATATATATTTCTCACATTAACCAATGGGCCTTTAATTCTATTATTATTATTAAATCATATTCGGGCCCAAAGCCCAAACTCTAAGTCATGTGAGTCACTTTATAGAAATTAATTTACATAATTTCTTACATGTCCTACTGGAAATCGATTGACCTAGAGGTCGTCAAGGCATTCGGCCATTAAGTTCCTCGGATTGGAATGTTTAGAAGTAAATTAAGGCCAAAAAGAGGTTATGAATAGTAAAGCATAATTACGCAATACAAATTCTTCCTACATCCAATATTTTTTAACCTGCACCCAATACAAATTTAATTTCCAAAAAATACCCTTCATTATGGAAATGGAAATCCAGAATTGAAAATAATACATTCTAGAAAAAATATATTCGAAAGAGATTATTGTGTTCCAGAAATAAAAATCCGGAAACAAAAATCAAAATCTCATTCTGGATAAGAAAATCCACAATACAAAAAATTCATTTTGGAAAAAAATAATCTGGAAACATATTCTCAAAAAGGAAGTCCAAAATGTAATTTTATATGTACCCTATTTTATTTAAGGACATTTTCGTCTTTTCATACTAAAATTGGGTGCATTGATATGATGCAGGAAGCAATTAACATATCATAAAGCACAAAGCCCACTATAGATTTTATAAATAAAGATAGACCCATAACTTTTCTAGTCCTAAATATATAAAACATTTTTATACTCAAACTAACTTGAATATTAAGTGTCTTTGCACGGGTCTCATCTCTCGAACATACTTTATGTGACTTGCAAACAATCGATAGGGAATATTCGACCTGAGATTGTAAGAACAACAAAAAGCAATGTAGTATTTTGTGTTGATGTATATTTTTTGAAAGTAAACATCTCAAATTAGTTAAAGGAAATACACTATTTAAATGCTCATTTTACATATTTAATCATCCATTGTGTTAACTATATTTAAAAATTTAAAATATTAAAACTATTATTATTTATAACAATATAGAAAGTATTTTCCTTTTTAATACACAAATGTTGTATCTTTAATGATCTTCTTAAATTACAATATAAAATTTACAAAAATATGAAATAAAAAATCCATAACAATATAAAATGGCTTGTGTATTTTATCTTTGATGAGATTTTTAAATTATAATATGCAATTTACTAAGACACCAAATAAAAAAGTATTAAATTATTGAAGTGAAAATAGAATAAAAATAACTAACCTATAGAAGAAACTTCTTCGTATATTAAAAAAAAAAACTATTTGCTCCTAGTACATGTTAACTAAATTATAAATGTTTCAAATGCCTCAAAATAGGGGGTATGGTGATTTTACAATGTACTGTATTACTATTATTTTATTGATTTTCATCCTTAAATAAATTAATATGTTCAGTATTGGAGCACTACAATTACCTCACTTTTCATTTACCATAATTCTTGAAATTATAATACACCTTTAGTAAAATTGTATACAAATATGTATATCATATTTTTTAATCTATGAATGAAAATATTAAATTACAGATAGATTTGAAACTATAAATTTATTAAATATATAACTTTTCATCTCAATCTCTGTATACAATGTACACTATTAAACAAAAACTATTTCAAAACTAAAAAGATGAGATTAAGAAAGATGGAAAAAATAGGAAGAGATAAAAGAGTCAAAAATGAGTTTGGTTGAATTGAGAGAAAGAAACTAACACCTAAGTTTGATATTTATATACATGTGATTAATATAATAAAATATAATGTTTCTATATATTTAAAATAAATTTTAAATTAAAAATTAAAAATGACTATCAAATATTAATAAATAAATAAATTTATTTTAAAATAATAACATGTCAATTAAATTACTTTATAAAATATAAATATTTTAGATCAATTAATTTAAACATTATTTTTTTAATTGTTTTTTAATATAAAAATATATATTAATAAGTATCAAATTATTTTATTTATTATTTAGTTATTTATTTCCTTATAGCATAAAAATTATATATTAATAAAATATTAATAGTATAGTTATTAAAAAAGTTATAAGTTATATCCATAATTTTATTAATTATACCAGCATAAAATAATGAAACATTTAAAAAACAATTAATTATATTTTCCACTATAATCAGTTATGTCATAAATATTTTATTATTTTTTATGTGCATAATAGATCATGTTACTATATTTTCTTCTGAGTTATTATTTTTCTAAGTTTTACTCGTTTTTCACACTGTTATTCTTCTTTCCAATCTTCTTTCCAATTGCATAAACAGTACATACATAGCAACAGAAGCTACCCTTCACTTTGTGTCTTTCAACACTCCGTTTTGTACTGCCCCCATCGAAATAGGTTAAAACGTTTATCAGTTAAGTGTTTAAACATTATCTCTCCTTCTGTTTACAGTCTGAATAATATTTGTTGTACTTATCAAGTATAAATATGTTCTGTAAAATAAATCGATAAGAATAGCACACATAAAAATTTGTTAAGAAACATGGTAATTGAAAATATAAGAAATGTGTAAATAGCAATTATAGTGAAGAATATATCCAAGGAGATAAGACACACACAATGAGGTAGAGTCACAGAGTAAAATAAAAAAAAATATTATATTTTGAACTATTATAGTTCTTTGTTTAACCCAGATTCCTAATAAAGTACTCAAAAAACCTTTGTAATGAGGGAGAGAGGGAACATGTGATTACAATAGAAACAAGGTGACACAGTGATATTAGGTGGCAGAACAGATGTGTATATGTGTGGTTTAGGGAGAAGAGTAAAGATATATAGGTGGAATAGACTGTTCAAGGTATTTGGGGAAT
Organism: Phaseolus vulgaris; assembly: GCF_051622355.1. Classification (NCBI taxonomy): domain Eukaryota; kingdom Viridiplantae; phylum Streptophyta; class Magnoliopsida; order Fabales; family Fabaceae; genus Phaseolus; species Phaseolus vulgaris. Next base: position 4,136,421 of record NC_143504.1, read on the forward strand.
CCACTAGCCAAAGTTTATAGCACTAACAGCATGACAAAACACATTATTGGCAAGCAAAAGCCAAAACTAAAGTGCAATTCTCGTAGTCATCCTCACATAGAAAGTTGTTGAGCCAAACTATTTTCTGCTACAAATTTGTTTTCTTACGCAATTGAACTCATATTACATGTTTCAGCTGAATAGTTGTCTTGTCTATGTTCGCAAAATCCAAAACTGAGACTAACTCATCAAAATACAAATTCAATTAGCATGCAACAAATGAAAAACTACTGTTATGCTAATTCGAGTACAACTAGAGAGATTTTTTTATGAATTGTCAATATTAACAAAAACATCAAATGTAACACAGAAAGACAAATGAATGTCGTACATAAATGCTGTAAATGAGGCAGAAGTATAATTTTGAAAGCAATAGTTCATATCCACGAAAGGTAAACCAACAAGGAAAAATAAAAAGCTAAAAGCGATATTCCTCATGTTCAAAGCCATATTACACTTTCAAATCCAATTTGTGCAACCCAAGGTATTCTCAGAAACAAGCATCCAACAGGCAGCAGCAGCAGAGAGCAGCCAAGCTGCAACAATTCACAAATTCAAACAAATTAAGCCAAATCCGTGATTTAAACAAGAGATTTAAACAAAGAGGCTGATAATTCATATGCTACCTTCCTCTTTCAAATATGTTCACATTTTAAAAGTCTCAGTTCATCATAAATTATTAATCCCTACTTCAATCTGATTATTTTTTTCAAATATGTTCCCATTTTATAAGTCTCAGTTCATCATAACTTAATTAACCCCTACTTATAAAATAATTTGATTTCTCAATGCTTAATAGAGTAGTCCAATAATTAACTAAAAAAAAGTTTAATTTAATAAAATATAATTATTAGTTGTACTAATTGTTGTTAAAACAAATAAGTATAGATTACTTAAGAAAAGGTGCAAGTGGCGGGTCCACAAAAAAAGTGACATCCGCCTCGAATGACGTGCTAGTGAGAGAAAGTGCCATTGACACAGACAAAGCAACTCCTGATAAATGATAATGAAACAAACAAGGGCACACCATAGATGCGATGCATCCGCAACCTAGTCAATCGAGTCAATTCTGATCTAAAATGGGCGCACCTAGTCAATCGCGTCAATTCCGATCTAAAATTCGGAATCGGAGTCACCACGATCATCTCCACTCACTCGATTTTAATTTTATAATTCATTATCTATAGAGAATTAGGGAGATAAAAAACGCACCATCCTTCTAAACAACCAGGACCCGAAGACTGATGTTGTTGTTGAGGCGGAGGCTGAGCGTACTGAGGAGGCGCGTAGGGCGGAGGGTAACCCTGCGCTGGATATGGCTGCTGAGGGTAGCCTTGCGGAGGGTACCCTGGGGGAGGGTAGGCATCCTTTCCATAAGCGTCCCCTTGCGGTGGGTAACCTATAGTCATAACAAATCGGAAATCCGTGAACAAAAAACGAGAAGAAACAATCGAACAAGATGAAGTAACATGCAAAGACTTAAATATAGTTTTAAGAAAGTAAATAAAATAAAAAAAAAAAGAGAAGAAGAACCTTGCGGTGGAGGAACACCGACCGGTGGTTGCTGCTGGTTGTAATAACTCATGGGATGAGAGAAAAGAGAAGAGAGAAGAGATAAAAGAAGAGAGGGGTGAGAGAGAAGAAAAAGAGGGGAGGGTATTTATTGGATTTGGGATAGTGGGTGGGTTTTCCACCTCGGAGGTTATAACCGAGGAGAGCTATTTCCTATGCAGTCTTTCTTCTTTCTTTCTTTCATTCTTTTTCATTTCATTTTAATTATCATTTATAAATAAAATTAAATAATATAGTAATATAATAATATAATGAGTTATTTGTTTGGCAGGAAACAGGGAAGCAACGTGTCATGGTCACACGTCCTCGTCGGAACCATAAATTGTTACCTTCTGTAACTTCTTCGCATTCAATATGCTTTTTACCATTTTCTATTTTATTTTTGGAAACGGTATATTCCGTGTCAAATGCGCGTAAGGGACTACCACCTTTTTTTTTTCTTACTTAACATTTATTATTAATTTAATAGGACAAAATAATATTATTCATTCATATACAATAAATTTAAAATTATATATATTGTTTATATAAAAAATTATTATAATGTTAAAGTAAAACAATAAGAAAATCATTTTTTAATATTTTAATTACAATTATAATTCAAATTTATGTATAAATATTATAAAAAATAAAAGAGAAAAAAAACTTATGTTATCCTTTTGAATATAAGAGAATATCTAGCAATTTGTTCAGTCATAACTCACTTTTCATAGGAATAAAAAAAAGGCATCACGATAAATCATAACAAGTTAGCGTAACCAATTATATTCTGTCATATAATATTTTCTTCATCAAACAAGTCATAATATTTTGTTCATCAAACAAGTCAACCTGTATTTATTATTTAAAAAAAGAGTTAAAGTTAAATAGCAATAAAACAAAACAATTTATATATTTCCTTGTCACCATTTAATGACTTTAGTCGTCAACATTTTTGCCTTCATCTAATCCTAATAATTACTATTATCATTGTGCTAATCATTATTATTATTATAATCATGATAACCATTATCACTATTTTTATCATAATAATGGTATATAATTCAAAGTTTATTATACTCTTTATCATCCATGGTTACCTCTCTTATATTATTTATTTGAAACCCATTATATATACACATATAAATCTAAATTGTAATATTATTTATATATTTAAATATGATATTAGTTTTTACATTTTAAAATGAATTGCATCCCAAGGTGCACGTGACATGCAAATGATTTGTAACTAAAATTACTATTATGCGGGTGTTATTAGTCTATATGTTTTTCTCTAAAAAATAAATAATTCGAATAAAAGAAACCATTTTAAACAACATCCAAATGTAAATGTCATGTGTATTTTTAACTTTTAAAAAGAAAATCTATAATAATAATAAAAAAAGAAATACCATTATTTGGAACTAACGAAAACACCGGCGCAATGTATCTGCATTTTTTCTTTCTATTTAATTTTTACGGTGATAGAAATTTAACATACAAAAATAGTTTTAAATGAGTCGAAATTAAAAAGCAAAAAATAATATAAAAAATAATATGTAAAAGAAAAATATGAATTGATTAATCAACCTCTTTTTTCTTTTTCTCTAGTTTGAATTTCTTTTCTTTTTTAAAAGTTTTTTTTTCTCTTCTTTCATTGGTAATTAACGTTAAAGTTAGGATTGAATTGATGATAGATACAAAAGAATAATGATTTTACCGAAGGATAAAGTTATTTGAAACGAAATGGAGAGAGTAATTTGTACCTGAGTGGAGAGATGGGGCCCAGGCACGGTCGGTTGATGTAGTGTAGTTGCTGACGTGTCGGTCTTCTTCTCCTTCAGTCGGTCGCTCCTTCTTGGTGTCTCCTTCGGTCGGGCGGGGGAGGGTACCTGCGAAGGCACTCCGACGCTCAAGTAAGTATGAGATTCTAAGTGAGGTTTAGTAAGTGAATCAAAACGTACCTTTCTCTGGCTTGAGCACTGTATTTATAGGATTGCTAAATGGGCTTTCTACCTCTAAGTGGGCTTTCTACCTCTTGGGCTCAGGGTGGTTATGGATAGGTTTTACCAATCGTGCTCCGGAATACCCGGGGGAAAATATCTTCTTCACACACGTATTCCTTATTTTTCGGAGTATCTTAACTACCTTAGTCTTGTTGCGCCCTCACATTTATTATGAGTTCGGTAGGCCGGTCGGTAAATCCGTTCGTCCGGTGCCTGCCGGTACACTTGCCCCCCAGGCTCGAGGTGAACAAAGGCCGAAGAGTCGTAATGGTTGTTCTTTCGAGGTGTCAGGCATTAAGTGTAACGGTATGATGGGACATTTGCTTTTGGTCGAAGACGGCGGAGAGGAATCCGGCGGTGTGGATTAAATGACGTTTCGAATTCCGGCTGATATGGGTCGTAGGATGAGAGGGAATCTAACGGATGGGGGTGAGAGGGAAATGCTATAAATAGCGTTCCCAGTTGCAAAGAGATCACGTTTCGTTGAGTTCGGCATCCGAGTTGCTCTGATTGCAGCGTCTACATTGCGAGTTATTGCGCCGTACGAACCATAGTTGCCGACCGAGGTGTTAATTTGTGAACGAAAGGTTAGTTATGTCGCAACTTTCTTCAAATAGGGTAGGGAGTAGAGAGTCGGGTGAGAGTGGGGAGTTATCGTCCGGAAGTGACGAAAGTACGAGTGGATCTGTGGGTCCGAGCTATGACTGGGTAGATATGAGTGTTAAGAACACACCCACTGTTTTTAAGAAACCGGACGACCTTGACAAAGTGATAGCTAGGGCCCCCGTAGTGCGGTCGGGTTTACCTTCAGATATTCTCATTGCTGAAATATGTGGGTACACCGACCGTGTCTGTCATGGAAGGGAGAATGCTCCGGTAGATTTCTTTTATGTTTATAGTACGTTATTCGTCGATTTGAAAGTAACGTTGCCGTTCGATGAGTTCACAATGGATGTGCTACGGTTTCTCAACATAGCACCAACCCAACTTCATCCGAACGCGTGGGCGTGCATGCAGGCCTTCCGAATGGTGTGTCAACTTTTTGACTTGACGCCCAGAGCGGGAGTGTTTTTATTTTATTATAACACACATTCGTCCAATCCTGTAAGTTGGGTGTCATTGACCAGCCGTCCGGGAAGTGTGCGGTTTGCGGCCTTCACCACGTCCTACAAGAATTTCAAGGAACGATATTTCAAGATATTCGTAGAGCCGGACGGCCTAGAGTACTTTTATAATGATGGTATTACTAAGTTTCCATTCCATTGGACCCAGGATCCGACTGTGCTTAACGCGAGTTCTCGTATGGCTCTGTCGGATTTGGATAATTTCATTATATGCGTCGTCCGACCCCTGGGCGGATTTTATTGGTATGTAATTGTAAATTCGGTTTTACTGAATAACTTCATTAATAGTGTTTAATTCCTGTGTTTTGCAGAAATCATGAGTCGTGCGGACGCTTCCATCGGTACGGCCGGGACATCGGCAGCTGTGCCGGCCACAACGGTTACTGCGGCGGGTGCTTCGGCTGCTGCAAAGAAAAGGGGGTTCGGCCTTCGAAGGGAAGTCGTGAGGGCCGAGCTGGGTCATCCCGTACGGCTTCGGAGCCAACGGTGTTGGCGGTCGGCCTAGATATAGCAGCTCACTTGCAGGCGGAAGAGAGTGAGGTTTTTGCCACCATCCCAACAACTAAATTGATGGTGGAAACATTAGAGTTGCAAAGTAGGGCGCTCATGGCAAGCCGGACGGTGGTTGAAGAGCTAGAGAGAGTGACGACCGTTACCATTCCTCGGTTAAAGAAGGATGTGACCGAGGCCACTCAAGCTGCTAAGATGTCGACCGAGAAGGCAGAGGGGTTGAAGGTTCAATTGGAGGAGAAGCAGACAGCCTTAAAAGCGCAAGAGGAACTTACAAAGAACCTTGAGGCGCAACTGAAACAAGGAGCCGACCGGGAGGAGGCATTAAAGACGGAAGTGGCTAAGTGTCAGGACTTTATGCTTCGCATTAGCGAAGAATACTTCCGGCTAGGCATCCAACAAGTGGCTTGTCTGCACGGTACGCCCCTGGAGGACGACCGGTATGATATTGAGAAGTTAGTGGTGGATGGAAAGCTTGTGCCGACCAACCTTGGTTGTATGCTGTAGATTTTTATTTTGGATGCCGAACGGGGTGTAGTTGATTCTGTTAGTAACAATGCGAAGCCGAACGAGTAATACATAATTGCGATTTCGTTATAGTAAGTTAATTCTGATGCTGAACTCGGCATAAATGAGTCGGATGCCGAACGAGGCATAAATAAATTAATTTTGACGCCGAGCGTGGCATAGATAATTGAATAATTTTGATGCCGAACGTGGCATAAATAATTCTGATTGTTAAAGTAATAAGTCTGATGCCGAACGAGGCATATATAAATCCGATAAATTCTGATGCCGAACGAGGCATAAATAATTCCGATAACGTTAAAGTAATAATTCGGATGTCGAACGAGGCATATATAATTCTGACTACGTTAAAAGTAATAATTCTGATGCCGAGCGAGGCATATATAATTCTGACTACGTTAAAAGTAATAATTCTGATGCCGAACGAGGCATATATAATTCTGACTACGTTAAAAGTAATAATTCTGATGCCGAGCGAGACATATATAATTCTGACTACGTTAAAAGTAATAATTCTGATGCCGAACGAGGCATATATAATTCTGACTACGTTAAAAGTAATAATTCTGATGCCGAACGAGGCATATATAATTCTGACTACGTTAAAAGTAATAATTCTGATGCCGAGCGAGGCATATATAATTCTGACTACGTTAAAAGTAATAATTCTGATGCCGAACGAGGCATATATAATTCTGACTACGTTAAAAGTAATAATTCTGATGTCGAGCGAGGCATATATAATTCTGACTACGTTAAAAGTAATAATTCTGATGCCGAACGAGGCATATATACTTCTGACTACGTTAAAAGTAATAATTCTGATGCCGAGCGAGACATATATAATTCTGACTACGTTAAAAGTAATAATTCTGATGCCGAACGAGGCATATATACTTCTGATTTCGTTAAATACCTATGAAACCGAACGAGATATGAATTGAGTAAAGGACTAGGAGATTTGGATTTTAATTTAGTGCCTCGTTAAAACCTTCCCGGTCGTAAACCCTCCTTAGGGAAAAACCGACCGAGCGAGGAAAGAGTGCACTTTTATTATTAAAGTTCAACTGTAATAAAATTTGAGATGTGTGGCATTCCACGTTCTCGGTATTTCCTTCCCAGATAAATATTCTAAATAATAGGCTCCACCGGCTGCCGTATCTGCTATGCGGAAAGGTCCTTCCCAATTGCTGGAGAACTTGCCTCCTTCCTTCCGTGCGCTGCTCCGCATTCGCCATACTAAGTCGCCTTTGTGGAACAATCTTGGTTTAACTTTGGAGTTGTATCGTCTGGCCGCCCGAATTTTGCATGTTTCTTCTCTAATTCTACACTTGTCCCGGAGTTCGTTGATGAGATCGAGACCGACCGAGAGGCTTTCCTTGTTTAGATCAAGATCAAGGGTTTGCCGGCGGAGAGAGGGTTCGCCAATCTCGACGGGGATCATAGCCTCGGTGCCATACGTTAGGCTGTACGGCGTTTCTTGTGTAGTTGTCTGAGGAGTACAGCGATATGCCCATAAGACTTCTAAGAGTTCTTCAGTCCAGTTGCCCTTTGCTGGGCCGAGACGTTTCTTCAGTTCGTTCAAAATAACTTTGTTTGCAGCTTCTGCCTGTCCGTTTGTTTGCGGATGTTCGACTGAACTAGCGATGTGTTTGATGTGGAGCTTCTCGTAAAATTCAGCTAACGTTCGGTCGGTGAATTGCCGACCGTTATCGGTGATGATGATTTGTGGAAGCCCGAAGCGGCAAACGATATTTTTCCATACGAAATTTTGAACATTGCGGGCGGTGATTGCAGTCAGGGGCTCGGCTTCGATCCACTTGGTGAAGTAATCAATGCCGACTAGTAAGAATTTACACTGGCCTTTACCGGGGGCGAAAGGACCAATGATGTCCATACCCCATTGGACGAACGGCCAAGGTGATAACATAAAATGGAGTTCCTCAGGCTTTTGATGGGACAAAGTGCCAAACTCTTGGCATTTAAGACATTTTTGGACGAAATTGGTGCAGTCACCCTGGACGGTCGGCCAGTAATATCCGGCCCGGAATACTTTGGCAGCCATTGTCCGTGCGCCGGAGTGAGTTCCGCAAATTCCTTCGTGCAACTCTTGGATGACATAGGAAGCTTGGTCTGGTGTCAAACATTTAAGGAGTGGTTGGGTATAACCTCGGCGATAAAGGTCGTCGCCGATTAAGACAAAACGGGCGGCCTGCAGCTTCATGGTTTTTTCGCCGAGAGGACTACATGTGTCGTCGAGTAAATATTGCTTGATTGGGGTAATCCAAGTAGATTCCGTGTCGGTCGTCAGGCATTCCTGTAGGTCGATGCTTGGGCGTGCAAGCGTAACATGGATGACCGACCGATGCATTCCTTTACACTTCGTGGTTGCTAACCGGGACAAGGCGTCCGCGCGGGTATTGTGATCGCGTCGAACGTGCTGCATAGAAATTTCAGAAAAGGTGCTCATCGACTGTTTGACTAAGTGATAGTATCGCTGTAAAAAGCTTTCTCGGACTTCATATTCGTCGTTAAGCTGACCGATGACAAGCCGGGAATCACTTTTGCAAATTAACTTAGTGATTTCTAATTCTTGAGCGAGACGTAGACCGGCTAATATGGCTTCATATTCGGCCTGATTGTTTGAAGCTTTGAATTCGAATTTGAGGGCTTGGTCGATGACAATCTCGCCGGGGCCTTCCAAAACAACTCCAGCGCCGCACGACCTCTCGTTGGAGGAGCCATCAACATATAAGATCCATGATGAATGTTCGGTCTCGGCTGAAGAAGTAGTGAGTTCAGCTGCGAAGTCGGCGAGAGCTTGCGACTTGATCGCTCCGCGTGGTTGGTACTGAATATGGAATTCGGATAGTTCGATCGTCCAACCGATCATTCGTCCGGCTAAATCTGGCTTAGTGAGGATCTTTACAATAGGGTAATTTGTCCGAACAATAATCCGATGATTCTGAAAATACATACGCATTCGTCGGGCGGTAATGATGAGGGCCATGGCTACCTTTTCGATCGTCTGGTATCGGATTTCGGCGCCATGAAGGGCGCGACTGACGAAGTAAACCGGCCGTTCTTCAAAATTAATTTCTTGCACTAAGACTGAGCTGACGGCTTCGTGTGAAACGGCGAGGTAGACTATGATGGGTTCTCGTGCGTCCAGTTTCTGGATGACCGGCGGGGTTGATAAAAAAGTTTTCAAATCGAGGAAAATTTCCTCACATTCGGTCGACCACTCGAAGCGGGATGCTTTTTTCAGTAGTCGGACGATGGGCCTCGTTCGTTCGGCGAGTTTAGGAACAAATCTGGATAGTGCGGTGAGTCGGCCGATAAGTCTCTGAATTTCCTGAATGGAGTTGGGACTTCGCATTTCGGAGATAGCTCTGCACTTCTCGGGGTTAGCTTCTATGCCTCTATGAGTTAGCATAAAACCTAAGAACTTCCCCCCCTCGACGCCGAACGCACACTTGTCCGGATTGAGTCGCATCTGGTGTTGGCGGAGGGCCTGAAAAACTTCTTTTAGGTCGGCAATATGTTGTTTGCATGAGTCGGACTTGACGACGATGTCATCGACATAGACTTCAACATTCCTACCAATCATGTCGTGGAATACGTGGTCCATTAGTCTTTGATAAGTGGCTCCAGCATTTTTGAGTCCGAAGGGCATCACTTCATAGTAGAAATTGCCGGAATCAGTCATGAAGGCCGTCTTCTTTCGGTCGGCCGGGTGCATTTGGATTTGATTATAGCCAGAGTAGGCATCAAGGAAGCTGAGGATGTGATGCCCGGCTGCACCGTCAACGAGACGATCAATGGTAGGCAGAGGATACGAGTCTTTTGGGCAAGCTTTATTGAGGTCTGTGTAGTCAACACACATACGCCATTTTCCGTTCGCTTTCTTCACCATAACCACGTTGGCTAGCCATGTGGTGTAATGGGCCTTCCGAATGAATCCAGCCTGTAACAATTTGTCGGCTTCCTCACGTGCGGCTTGACGTCGTTCTTCGCCTAGATGTCTTTTCTTTTGAGCTATTGGCTTAGCTTCTCTATACAGTGATAATCGGTGAGTGATAACCTGTGGGTCTACGCCAGGCATATCAGCGGCCGTCCAGGCGAAAAGATCGGAATTTTTAACAAGTGTCGTCCCGATGGCTATTCGGTCATCCGGTTTCAGCGAAGTACCGATGTGCGTAGTGTGGCGATCATCGCGAAGCGGGAATGGATGCAAGTCTTCTCCTGCTTCCATACGGGGATCGTCCATGCGAGGGTCGAGGTCAACAAGGGCTATCATTTGACAACGAGACATGTATCGTCCGGAACGCCGTGTGGGGGAACGTCCTCGTTTTTGCGGGACTCGGTCGTCCGTATTGGTTGTATAGAGTCGTCGAGTTGGCTCACTTTTCAAACTTGCGACATAGCATTCCCTAGCGGTTTTTTGATCGACATGGATGGTTGCAATGTCGTTAGTGGCCGAAGGGAATTTCATGGCTAAGTGTGGGGTGGAGACAATGGCTTTTAATCTGTTGATAGACGGCCGGCCGAGCAGGATTTTGTAAGAAGTCTGGGCGTTAACCAGCAGATATCGTACGTTTATTGTTTTATGGAGACCATCTTCCTCACCGAAGGTTGTATACAAGTCTATATACCCCTTAGTGTCGACCCGTTCACCTGAGAACCCTACAATTTGTTCGTTATAGGGTTGAATTTCTGATTCTGGAATGCGCATTTTTTTGAAGATTTCCCAGTATAATATGTCGACTGAGCTACCTTGGTCGACCAAGGTCTTGGCAATTGCGAACTTGTCAATTTCGACAGTGATTACCATAGGGTCGTCCTGGGCTGGATCTATAGCTGTAAAGTCGTCGTCAGTGAAGGTGATCGGAGGTATGTGTGGACGCCTCCTTATGGTAGCATGAGCGGACTGGATGTCTCGGAGATGTTTCTTTCGGGCGGAATTTGAGCACCCGCCACCGGCAAAGCCTCCAGCTATATAATTAGCTTCATGGTTCGGTTCGCCCAAATTAACGGGTCCAGCAATCATGTTGATGACTTCACGGACTCGTTGGCGAGGGCAGGTGTTTCGGTCGGGACTTATGCTGCGGGCGCGTGTACGCCGAACGGGGCTTTCACTGCGTTTCCGCGAAGCCTGGTTATGGTCGGTTCGGCGTTTATAATCGTTACGGTAAGACCGGTCGGCACCACGAGATGTACGGTCGGTACTCCGTGGTGGGGATCTTGAATTTCTTGCCCTCTTAACGAACTGTCTCAAATGACCAGCCTGAATGAGCTCTTCGATTTTGTCCTTCAACGCCTGACATCCTTCGGTCGTATGGCCGAAGTTTCGATGGTATTGACAATGCTTAGCGGTGTCTGCATTCGGTGGCGTTTGATATTGCTTCAATATCGGAATTAAGTCTGTTTGTAGTGCTTCATCTAGGGCTCGTCCCCTCGGCACAGTTAAGGGGGTATAACTGTTAAACCTGGGCATTCGGCCTCCTCTGCTCCGGTCGGATCTTGGAGTGATTCGGGCGGTGCGTTCGGTCTCGACTTCTCTTTCTTTGTTCGGGGTTTGATCTTTGAGGACTCCAGATCCGACGGTTTTGAACCGTTGGTGGTAATCGATGTGTTCTTCGATTTGCATGAATTTGGTTGCTCGAGCTCGAAGGTCTTCCATGTCTTGAGGCGGTTTCTTGATGAGACTTTCAGTAAAACGGCTCGGCCGGATGGCCGAGACCAAATGGTGCAATGCAACTTCCTGCTTGAGTCCTCGGATGTGCATGCATGCTTTGTTGAACCTATCTAAAAAGGTTCTGAGAGATTCACCTTTTTCTTGTTGTACCGCTAAGAGAGACATGGAGGACATGTGATGCGGTCGGCTGGTGGCATACTGAGTAGAGAATTTTACGACTAAGATGTCGAAGTCGTCAATGGAATTCGGAGACAGCTCTGTAAACCAAGTAAGAGGTTCTCCCTGGAGCGACGTGGGGAATACTTTACACCACACATTATTATCTGTGGTATACAAAGTCATTTGCGTCTTGTAGACATTTAAATGCTCGTCCGGGTCGATCGAGCCGTCATAGAGTTTAATAGCGAGACCCCTCCATTTGTCAGGAAGTGGAGTGGTGATAATTTCGTCTGTAAAAGGATGACCCCTTTTACTTGACTTTCTTTCGACTGTTTCAGCTCTGGAAGCAGGATTGGTATTGGCAGGTGTAGGTATGCGAGAGGCGGTTCGGTCGGCCATATGGGATTGGCCTTCTCGTTCGGGATTATCGACCTGTTGTTGGAGTCGTGCATTCTGCTCTCTTAATAAGGCGATTTCTTCTTCTTGGCGGCGTCTATCTTCTTCATGTTGACGATGGTCTTCCATCCCCTTTTGTCGCAGTTCCTCCATCTGAGCTTGGAGGATTTGAATCATAGTCATCTGTTCTGCCATAGCGTCGTTGTTGTTGTTTCTTGTCGCAACCATTATAGCTTCAAAAATTGAAGATTTGTCTCGGCCCCACGGTGGGCGCCAATTGTACCTGAGTGGAGAGATGGGGCCCAGGCACGGTCGGTTTATGTAGTGTAGTTGCTGACGTGTCGGTCTTCTTCTCCTTCAGTCGGTCGCTCCTTCTTGGTGTCTCCTTCGGTCGGGCGGGGGAGGGTACCTGCGAAGGCACTCCGACGCTCAAGTAAGTATGAGATTCTAAGTGAGGTTTAGTAAGTGAATCAAAACGTACCTTTCTCTGGCTTGAGCACTGTATTTATAGGATTGCTAAATGGGCTTTCTACCTCTAAGTGGGCTTTCTACCTCTTGGACTCAGGGTGGTTATGGATAGGTTTTACCAATCGTGCTCCGGAATACCCGGGGGAAAATATCTTCTTCACACACGTATTCCTTATTTTTCGGAGTATCTTAACTACCTTAGTCTTGTTGCGCCCTCACATTTATTATGAGTTCAGTAGGCCGGTCGGTAAATCCGTTCGTCCGGTGCCTGCCGGTACATAATTGAAAATGAAAGTTATTTTATATGATATGTGAAATTTGGTGTGAGAAAAATATATTTCTTATCTCTTGTTGTCTTAAAATAAGGAATTAAGAAAAGAGTGGAAAAATAAATTTACATATAAAAGTTAATTTTATGATAAAAATACTTTATTATGCTAATAAAATAAAATATATTAAATAAAAATATAATTAAAAAAATGTATATAAAAAAATCCTTTTATATATAGATATATATCAGTATAGATACATTAGTGTTTTTACTCATAATGATAATAATATAAAAAAAAATTACTGTATTTAAAATGTCTTTGGCTGGTATCACTGGTCCCCTTCTTCTTTGATACCTGTCCTACTTCTCTCTGTTTTGTTATTCGTCTTCTTCCGTCTGCGTTATCCTAAAAACAATAAATATACTTTTTGAAAATTCATAAGTTTTCTAACTAAAATTAAAATGGAAGCCATCATCAAAGAAAATTTAAATATCAGTGTGTATTCTTGAAAGGAAAAGTATAAAAAAAATTGAATTCTTCTAGAAAAATTGACTTGACTCATTTAAAGTGTTATTTTAATAACCTGAACTGATGTGAAAACTATCATAGGAGAGTACCAAATTGTGGTAGCCCTATGCATGTGTGACCATTGCCATGATCAGACCAAAAAATGGGTCAATTAACCAAAACTAGAAACAAATTATCGAAAAGAGTAATTTTGAAATATCTTGTGTTCACTGAAATTATTGTTATGTGATCTCAGACCCCTGTCTATATAGACCAAAACATAAAACAAACAATTCAAAACATTTAAAACCCCATTCACTTGGAATTTTCAATACAATAGCCTCAATTAATCAAATAATTTGTTGTTTCACAAAAAAAATGATGAAATCAACTAACATATATTTATTACCAAAATTAAACTAGTTTTAAAAAAAGTTTATTACATTCAAACATGGGAGTCCGAAGCTATTTTTTTTCTTCTAAATTTGTTAATTTTGTTTATTTCATCAGTACAAAGTCTTTACATACTTATTTAATAGAAGTCCTTCATGGTTTAGGAAATATGAATTTTTATAAACTTTTTAAGTTTGACTTTTAACTTCGTATAAGTTATTCACATCCTATTCAACAAGTCAATGATGAAGGGATATAGTTAATTTGATTAAATGAAATAATTAAAACAATAAATATTGCATTCAAAGTTAAAATCGTTTCCAATATTTGATTTAAAAGTAAGATAAAGGTGTATCGTGATTTGAATTGATTGATGAACGTAATTTTATTTATATTTTTAGATTGTAATAATGAATAAATATATTATTTTAACTAAGATTCATATAATTGAGTTTAGTTGAGTTTTAATTATTATTTTTGTTAATTTTGTGTTTTTAGAGTAGGGCAGATATATATTTTCAATTAACATGTATAATTTCATGTATATTTTCAATTAGAGGAGGTGCAAAATGGAGTTCAAAATTAAAAAAAATATATATATTTTCACATTGGAGAACATGAAATAGAATGAATATTCTCGTCAACCCTCTCTCACACACACTCGAATGATGGGGGACTACTCTCTCAAATGCGTATGAAGAAGAATGAAAGATTTAGAGAGGTATGTGAATGTCGGGTGCGACATTATTTATTTTATATAATATTTACAAAATTTAAATACGTATTTTTTTACTCAATTATTATTTTTCTACATTTTCAATTCTTTATGAACTTTTTAAGATAATTTTTTTAAATAATTTTAAAATTAAACACTTAATCAATTTAAGAAATTTAATTTAACTAACTTATATCAAAATTTTCAAAATTAAAATATTTATAAAAACATTATAAATTAAATAAATTTAAAACAAATAATCTTTAAAAAATTAAAATATTTTATATAACATTTACAAAATTTAAATACGTATTTTCTTTTACTCAATTATTATTTTTCTACAATTTTCAATTTTTTCTAAACTTTTTAAGATAATTTTTTAAATAATTTAAAAATCAAACACTTAATCAATTTAATAAATTTAATTCAACTAACTTATATCAGAAAAATTAAAATTAATTTTTTTATTATAATATTAAAAATATAAAATATAAAATAAATACATAAACAATTAAAAATTAAAATATTTATTATGATATTACATATTAAATAAATTTAAAATAAATAAACTTTAAAATATTAAAATATTAAAGTATAATTACGTGTCGGTTGACGCAACATATTTTTTTCTATAAATATCGTCGGTCAGGTGGACGCACAATGTAACATCCCTATTTTTTTCATATTTGTTAATATATTATGCATGCAATATTTAATTAACATGTAAACATATATTAGGTTATCATATTTGTATCTCAAAAAGATATCCCTCTTCACAGGGAGTTAATATATACATCAAAACTAAAAAAAACAAAAAAAACAAACAAAACAAACAAAGCATTCAAAGGTAAATCTATCTCATACTCCAGTTGCTCACCGAGGAGCTCTATTACTTGCAATTTCATCTGCTCTCGTGTAAAACACGATTATCACAGGTAAAGAAACAAACACAAACAAATAACAGGGTAAGCTAGCTAAATAAATTTTTTTATAAAATTTCATGTCAAATTAATCAACATAATTCATCAAGTCTCATACAATTTCTCAAATCATCAAGTGTCTATTAAATTTCACAATTCATCTTTTCACATGTCAGACTTCTACTGACTCATAACACATAAACACTTGACTCTACTTCCGGAAGACTCATGCGTTGACTTAGACTCAGAGATCTGCACCTGTCATACTACATCACTGTGAAATCCACACAGCTATGCGCATAATTAATCTCAATATCATCTCTCTCATAGTATGATAGGGTTAATTCATATAACAGGTCAAGTTAATTATCTTTCAAACAACTTACCCATTCATATGAACCTCCTTCGAGTCTCACCACCTGAATAACTTCATCTATATGATTCCATTATCTCAGGAGAGTCAGGATATCTCATTCTAGACGAATCCCTAGTCAATGCACATCCTAAACAATCTTAACACGGTATTTTCTTTCCTGAAAATACTATGTCTCGATTAGAATTCATATTTTGAACCTCATAATATCCACCATCAAACAATCAAATCATACCAATGTTTAGAATTTCCAAAATACACAACAATTCATTGACTAATCATATAAATGTCTAATTAAAGAGATTTTCAATTAACTATACATGAAATATAAGTTTACATACTTTATAAGAAAAACTATATAGAAATAAATAAATCAATCTTTTAAAAGCAAATAAAAATTAGTTTAATATTTTTTATTTATTTTTATTTTTTATTTTTATTTTATTTTACTTTAGCTTGAGCTAGAATTCGCTAGCTTGAGCTAAAATCCACTCGAGAGCACCCAAAATTTTAACTTGAGCTAAAATTCGCTAGCTTGAGCTAAAATCCTCCAGAGAGTACTTAGAATTTTAGCTTGAGCTAAAATTCGCTAGCTTGAGCTAAAATCCTCCAGAAAGCACCCAGAATTTTTAGCTTGGGCTAAAATTCGTTAGCTTGGGCTAAAAATCCTCCAGAGAGCACCCAAAATGTTTAGCTTGAGCTAGCACTTGCTAGCTTGAGCGAAATATGCAGAAAAATTCTGCATAACTTAATATACCTATTAGATTATAAATCAATATCTCATTCAATTCATAAATTATAAATCTACACATTACATTGACAGTTCCTGTTCAGCATGATACAATCACTCTCATTGAATCATTGAGTTATTATGTCCATTTATACATATATATGATTTCTAATTCCAAAATCATTTAAATCAAACAACCAATTCTCAATCACAACACTTTCAATTTCAATCAAACTACAATCTACTCAGAACAAGAAATCTTGCAACAGAATCTGGAATTGGTGACCCCGTCACACTCACATTCAAATCTTCTAACCTAGGGTTCTATTGAAGATGTTAGAAGATTTTAAACTAGCTTCCCTTACCTTTACTTGAGCATATGCTCACGAAGAGCTCCAAACCTACCAAAATCTTCAAAAGTAGCTTAACCTGCACCACAGAGTCCTGATAAAAAATCTAACTATATCTCTAAGACTCTGATCTACTAAAGACTAATCCTAAAACTAAAAGTGGCACATGCATACACTTAGATTGAGATAAACCTACTAGTTCAAAATTTGACTCAGAGAAGGGTAAAAATTGAACTTACTCTATAAGAGATTCTGATCGGGCAATCTTATAGGATTCACTGCCAGGAGTTCAATGACAGACTCCGATCGTCAAATTGATAAGTAAGGAGATCAGAATCTTAGAGAGAAGGGAGAGAAAAGGAAAAAGAGGAACAAAATTGAAACTCTATAAGAGATTCTGATCGGACAGTCTTGTAGTCTTCGCTGACAGGAGTCCAATGGCAGACTTCGATCGCCAAACTGATAAGCGAGGAGATCAGAATCTTAGAGAGAAGGGAGAGAAAGGAAAAAGGAAACTTTTAGAGAAATGGTGGTTGTTTTGAAATGAAACCTGAAGTGAATTTTCTATTTATATGTCATTTTCATTTTAATAATAAAATATTCAGGTATCATTTAAAATATACCACTTCTACTTTAAGGTTATTTTCTAGACCCTTACACACAACTTAAATTAAGCGTCGGTTATTGACGACACAAAATAATTTTTTTTTTTCAAAATCTTTTCGCACGTTTGTTATGCGTCGAACATCTCACAAAAACCAATTTTGCGTCAGTTTTAGGTGGGTTTGGCCAACGAAAAATGCATCCACACTAGATCAACGCAAATATCTGACAGCTAATCACGCGTTTTCTTGTAGTAAATTTGGTATAAGAGAGGTTTTAAGTTATCTTAAAACTTGAGATTAAGAATATTTTTTTATATTTATATCATATTTAAAAATTAATAATATTCGTAGGGTACACTATTTTTATTTATTATTAGAAGAAAGTTAACTTATCTAATGAGTCTATATAATGATTCCCTATTTATTAATATAGATATTTAATAAAATTATTTAAAATTTTAGATAAAAAATAAGAGAATAAATCCTTGTGGTATTTAAAAAAATACAAAATTTAAGAATTAGATATTATTATTATTATATTAATAAAAAAAATTGTTAAGTGGTTATATTTTAAAAAGAAAGTGTTAAAATATACCCATATGAAAGTCTCGTCTGTGAGGATACATTTTAGACTGCAAATAATTTTTCATGATAAAGTTTCATAGGTCTATAGTAGCCAATAATAACCCGGAATAAGAAAAAAAGCCTGCTGACTATAATGCATGCGCTGTTTTTTTTCCTTCTTTTGTGTTTTAGCTTCAGCTTGTTCTTTTGTCATCTTTCTCCTTCACAATGAACGGCCCAAAACAAAGTTAATGCATATATATTTTTTCAATTTAATTTATTGTGTAGAAGTTATTGGTTATTGGATATATCAGCATTGTGGAACACACCATAGAAAGTAAAAAACTATATTATATACTTCATCATAAATTAAAATCCCTTCTTATCGTTTTTCTCTTTTAATTTTACTCATTTTATTTTCTTTACTTATTTTCACTTTCTTACTATTTTATTACAAAGCAGAAAACTTTCAACTCAATAAGTTGTGACTTGTCTACATATATGGCTTTATTTATAAATGACAGTAAGTGAATTAGGTAATGAAACAACATAAATAACTAATGTATTTATCACAAACTACAACTTTAGTTAAAGTAGATCAAAACCTTAAATATAAACTCTCTTTTTTAAATACAATGTGAAATAATAAATTTATTAATAAACATCAACATGGAAAATTATTGAATCATTGTTGTTTTATTTTGCATAGCTTTTTGTAAATTCTGTGTCCATGAGGTGGTGAACAATGACATATTCCTTGTTTTGGTGTTCCAACATTTGACCCTAGAACCATGGTAGTACAAGTTAGCAAGTCATTCCATAAACAAAGCAAAAAAACATAAAAGCCAAATAAGAAAGAAAGTTAGGGTTAATAGTAAGCTAAACTAACATTACCAACTACAACAAACCAATTAAGGTAACCTCATCACTGCGGGAACCTCGTAAAAAGCAGTCCATGGTGCACCACTTAGTTTTGACCATTAGATGCACTCTTAAATAAATCAATGGTCAGGATAAATGACCTGAAACTTGTCTGGCCAGATAAATATCTGCCATATGTATGTTAAAAAGACAGAGAAGCAATGATAAACCTGCATGTATTCTGATCTGGTTGGTGTATGTCAGACCCTCTTAGGTACACATGCATGGGTTGCATATTCTAAACCAACTTTGTATTAAATTTTTTATAGTTATTTGTATTAAAAATATAATTATTATGTATTCAGTTTTCATGTAAAAGGAAAGTTGAAGTTTATTAGTAATTATATACATATTATTTTAACTTCCCTCAACAAGTACAAACCAGATTCTTAGATTGAATTTGGAATTATCTTGAAAAAAATAATCATTCAAAGGTGATAAACATAAAAGTATTATATCCGGTGGTGTTGTGGTACTGTTATGAGTTCTTACCCTGCGCATGGTATGAGGGTACAATTGTGTCCCATAAGTGCAGTGAAGAAAATGACAGTAGTCTGTCAGAGTTGTTGAAAAGTGCGCCAGGTGAATGTGGAAAAGCGTTTGAAGCAGTAGCTAGAGTCACAACGCCTTCGCCAACTCTCACTCATCATTTTCATTCTGGACCATTTCTTAACGAACACACCATACACCTGCTTCTTCTTCTTTTTCTCTCTGCACTATAAGAAACACCAACTAAGAAATTAAATTGCTGAGTAAACAAACACCAGAGAGAGAAACAATGGTAGCTGGTGGAGGTGGAGGAAAGGCTGATGAGTTCCTACCTCATCCCGTGAAGGACCAACTTCCCGGTGTTGATTACTGTGTTACCAGCTCGCCCTCATGGCGTATATGCCACCCCTTTGGCCTTTTTCTCTATCTAAGCTCAATTTTTGCCACCCTTTATTTGCTGAGCCGATTTTTTTTTTGTCTTTAATTTGGTTGCAGCTGAAGGGGTCATTCTTGGCTTTCAGCATTATCTGGTTGTGCTTGGGACCATTGTCATTGTTTCCACCATCCTTGTCCCGTTGATCGGTGGTGGCAATGTAGTGCAATTTTTTAATACCTTGTTGTTTAGTCTTCTCATTCGTTTTGATTCTAATTTCTTTTCTCTGAAATAAATTATAGGTAGAAAAGGCTGAAACAATACAGACTCTACTTTTTGTTGCTGCCATTAACACACTGCTGCAAACGTTGTTTGGCACACGTCTTCCAGTGGTTGTGGGGGCATCCTATTCTTTTCTCATTCCTGCTGTTTCCATTGCCTTTTCCACCAGAATGAGTGTATTTGTTGATCCACATCAGGTTAGTCTGTGTGTGTGTTCATATTGTTGTAGTGTACTGTGTAGCTCTCTCTGATTACTGCTTGGTGAAAATAATTAATGGATGGTGTAGATATGCTGTTTCTCTACTTGAAAATTGACTAGTTTTCATGACTATTTTTGAAGCGTTAGTGCATGTTACTAATGCCAATTGATTCTTCACTGAATTTTTTCAGAGATTTAAACAATCTATGAGAGCCATACAAGGAGCACTTATTGTTGCATCGTTTTTTCAAATCATTGTTGGCTTTTTTGGCTTTTGGAGGATATTTGCCAGGTAGATTACAAACCAGAGAATCTCTTGATCATTATTTTGCAATCTGCTCTCTGTAGAAGTCAGCTATATTTTAGAATAGAAAAGTTCACTATATTATCTCTACTGATACTGCAGATTTCTCAGCCCGCTTAGCGTGGCCCCTCTTGTAACTCTGACTGGACTAGGACTCTTTGTGTTAGGATTTCCAAAAGTACACGCTTTGCTCTTTCTTATGCATATCGGCAGTCTCTTTCATGTGATTGTTAGTTGTTTAACAAACAATCTTTGATATTTCTCTGATTCTTGTAGTTGGCAGATTGTGTTGAAATTGGTCTCCTTGCATTGGTTATCATTGTCATCTTTTCCCAGGTATGTTACTTTCTTTACCATTCTCTCTCATCCATTTTAGTTTAATTCTCTTGAAATATTTGTACAGCAACAAGAAAGTGATTAGTTAGACAAAAATTATAGCTCTATTTTTTTTAATATGTTACCCAAATCCCTTCCTATTAAATTTACATGGGTCTGCCAACAGTAAGTTAAACTAGTAAATGTTTGATTTTCCTTAAGCAAGGTCCACATTCAAGTCTTGTGTGTAGGAAAAAGTATCAGACTGGAATAAGATTGTCTTTTGCAGAGGATATCTATAATCGAGACCACAAAATATATATGCATCTGCTTGATATTGTTATATGCATAATTTCATTTGGTTTGGCCAACTCTTGAATAAAATTTAAGTACGAAGATTAAAATAGTGGTACTGCAAGAAGTGAATTACACTTGTTATCTGTGTATATTATATATCAAAGTAAATCAACACTTTGAATTGATATTTTTACTTATGTTAAATCAATGGCCTTGCAGTACATTCCGGAAAGGATGAAATCAAGAGGAGCTGATCGATTTGCAATTATAGTCTCAATTGGAATTGCATGGGCATTTGCTGAAATTTTGACTGCAGCTGGTGCCTATAATAAAAGATCGCCTAAAACTCAATTAAGTTGTCGTACTGATCGATCTGGGTTAATTAGTGCTGCTCCTTGGTCAGTCTTAATAACTTGCTTCTATTATAAGAGTCATGTAGTGCTTTTAGAACCATATATTATATTCTATGATATAATAGATGATGATATCTAAGGCTTTCAAGCATCAAATTAGTGTTTGCAACTATGTGCAAGGACATGAATGTGTTTAGAACACCTCTTCATAAAATACACAGATGCATACTTGATCATATTTGGTGATGGTAAATCCATTCAAATGGATGGTCATTTAATGTAACACCCTTCAATTAAATTTCTCTTCATTTATGTAGGATAAGAGTTCCATATCCATTTCAATGGGGACGCCCTTCTTTCAATGCCGGTGATGCTTTTGCTGTGATTGCTGCTTCTCTTGTTGCAATTGTAGAGGTTTGCTTGTGTTTCTTTTAATGTGTCGACAAACTTGTGGGGATGGTTGTTATATCATTTTAATAAAATAATCAGAAGGGCTAATGCTAGCAATATTTAGCACATGACAATTTGTACCATGATCAGTATGAATTTGTTGACTCTATTAATTGGATTTACAAAAATTCTGTGAGCTTCCCTCGGGTCTTTTTTTATGCTATCTTCTTGATTTGACAATTTCTAATTAAAAGGTTTATGATTAAAGTTCTTTTCATTTGGATGTACTTTTATATAATTTTTTCCCTTTTCATTCTCTGCGGGCAGTCAACAGGGACATTCATTGCAGCATCAAGATTTGGCAGTGCAACCCCTGTTCCACCTTCTGTGCTTAGTCGTGGTGTTGGCTGGCTGGTGCTATGTGATTCTTTGACATTACATTTGTTCATGCAATTTCTTTTAAAATTTAGACTTATATGTTAATGTTTGACGATTTCAGGGTATAGGCACTCTTTTGGATGGCATTTTTGGCTCAGGAACTGGATCTACTGCATCAGTGTACGTTTTATTGTCTTAAAAGTTCATCTGCCTTGCTGTATTCTTAAGCTATGGACCTAAGTTGTTCTGACTCAGTGCATAAGATAAGATGAGTTGCTAATATTCAATCAATCAATGTTTATTTCATTGTTTCATTGTTGTGTGGAAGACTGTAAATTTACTTTTATGTGATACTTAGATGTTAGTACATAGGAAAATATTGGAGGTTATCAAGAAGCCACTTATTTAGACTACCTAAAGGTTTTGATGGGTTTTGGATTGACATGTTGCTATGTAGGAACATTTCTGTCTGAAAAGGGTGTTGCCTATTGACCCAATATATGAATAATATGTCTTCCTAATTTCTTTCTTTCATACAAATGTATGAACCTTGGATAATTTTTATCTAATTGTCTTTCCTTGATATTAAGTGAAAATGCAGGACTCCTTGGTTTAACACGAGTAGGAAGCCGCAGAGTCATTCAAATATCAGCTGGATTCATGTTTTTCTTCTCAATATTAGGTATTGAAACAATTTCTTCAAATGTGTAAACACTTGAATTGGTGAAAATACTTTATTATATTGGAGAATTTGATCTTTCCTAAGGCTCTATTTTTAGTAGTACCCAGCAAAAGGTGGAATAAAATGAATTGGATATATATCATAACATTATGATGAAATGTAAAAGAGTTTTTATTTCATTATTTGAGAAGTGAATAGAATAGTAATAAATTAAAAAACAATAATGTTTTTCTATACCTCCCAAACTGGAAAAAAAATAGAGGTATTTGATGGAATGGGATGGTATATATTTCATATATTCAACTCCCTCTGTCAAGCACTGAAAGCTAAAGTTTCATTCCATTCTACGTTTTTCGTATCCCCTCCATCAATTCAAACTTTTTTTAAGTGATGAAATAATCAAACTGATCTAGCTTTACTTTTATTATTTTGTTCTGCTGATTCTTTACTTAAGTTCAGGTTTGTGCTTCTGTGCCAGGAAAATTTGGAGCAGTTCTTGCTTCAATACCTCTGTCAATTATAGCAGCTATTTACTGCGTTCTCTTTGCCTACGTAGGTAAGTCTGTGATTTACTGATTTATGTGTTGCTTGGCCCAATGCATTGAAAATAATGCAACATGAATTAGGGAAAATAACTCTATCATCTTTATGTGTATGTTTTCTTGTGAGAACAAACAAGTTAATGACCTAAACACCAGAAATAAACTAGTGAATGCCGAAACTTGTCAATTCTCATGTAAAATGTATTTCCATTTGGATCATGGTAATTTCATGTTTATTCCTGCATTATTTCTGATTTAGTTGTATCATTTTTTATGATGAGCAGCATCAGCTGGGCTTGGTTTTCTTCAATTCTGCAACCTAAACAGCTACAGGTCATTGTTCATCCTAGGACTCTCTCTCTTCATTGGTTTATCTGTTCAACAGTATTTCAACGAGTATCTGTTGATATCTGGACATGGCCCTGTTCATACTGGCTCCACTGCGGTTTGCATACTCAACTTCAAAGAAGTTTCCTTCATACTTCTTATTTTACTATTACACCATTGATTATTGTTTTTGCAGTTCAACGATATAGTGCAAGTGATTTTCTCATCCCCAGCAACTGTAGCAATTATAGTTGCTTACTTCTTGGACTTAACTTTGAGACGTGGAGACAGCTTAACCCGCAGAGACAGTGGGAGACATTGGTGGGAAAAGTTCAGGAACTTCAATCATGATACTAGAAGTGAAGAGTTCTATTCACTTCCTTTCAACCTCAACAGATTCTTTCCTTCATATTGAGAGCACTTCCTTTTTAAAATGATCAAGAGAAAATCTATGTTCCTTTTAGAATTTCTTCTCTCAAAGTGTGTAATATCTATACAAATAATACTGACTTGTTTCACCCTGCCCAACTATTTCAATTGGGCCTCTAGCAGTCCACTCTATAGTAATTAGGCCCATATGTAGCCATTGTCATGAGCCAATCACTCTCTGATGAGTTTTTTCTTCCTGCATCTCCTACTTTTACTCTTACACCTACGTATTTTCTAAAATTCCTATTTTACTCAACTAGAACGATTCTAAATCCAGAATAGTGAGAACGTCATTAAGTTAAAATGTTCGCACTTAATTTCTCTTAGTTCTTATTTTGAAGTGATACACGCTGACATTATATTACCACAATAGAATTTATTTATAACTTGAAATGATCATATAAGCTTTTGTTAAAGGCATAAATAGCTAATATGTTATACAACAATAGGGATCAAAACTGATCATTTTAAATTTTAGTGGGAGCAAAAAGAAAGAAATAATTTACAGAGACCAAAATTTTAATTTATTTTAAGAAACTAAAAACAAATTTGAACTTTTCTTTAGCTGCATAAACTATTTATTAAGTTTTATAATCAAACAATTATGATATTTTACAGTAAGATGCCTAATTTATTCTGTCTATATTGTAACATTGGTAATCTTAGATGAGATTTAAATAATTTGATTTTTTTTTAAATGTGATAACGTTTACACATAATATCATTAAATTATGTAGTATAAATTCAAATGATAAATAAATAGTTTTATATAGCTTAAAAAATAAAAAAATTATATACTACAATAAAGTGTACCAAAACTAATAAATTAATATCTTACGAATGTATTTTATTTTACTTTCGATTGAAGTTTTCAATTAAGTTCACGTTTCTTTTAATAAACAAAAAACTCATGATGTTGTAACAAATATGTTGTTGATGTGCCACGCGTCACTAAAAACATCATATAGCACAGTACAGAATGAGTAAATACCAAAGAAGCATAACTAAAGGCATTTACTCCTTTCTTTTTTCCATTTTTTGTCATAAATAATGTATGCTGTTTATCAGTTTGGTAAAACAAAACAAAATAGATTGGAGAAAAGAAAAGAAAAAATAGTAAATTTTTTATTATTTAATTAGAAAAATGAGTTAAAATTTATTTTATTTATTGTTATTAATATTATTTATCATTAGTTTATTACAAAAAATAGTTTAATATTTCATTTTAACAACATAATTGACTAGATATACAAAATAATTATTATAATGAAATTGTACAGATAAAAAAACATAAAGAAGAAAAAGTTTCACGACTAAAGACAACATAAATCATAGGATTTGGAACATGTAAAGACATTTTTGTTAGTAACATACATATGTAAGGAAAAAAAAGTGAATATTGGAAAATTAAAAGGCCTATATTATATATAAGCAAAGCTGCATTTTCCTCACTAGGCCATAGGCCATAGGCCATAACCGTAACCTCACAAGAAAACAAACAGGCATTTCGAGCACTCATCGTGTTTATAAGAGATATCGAAATCAGAGACAGAATAAACACTAACAACGAGAAAACGAGAGACAAACAATGGAAGAAGAAAACGTGAATGAAATTCTCGGTGTTGCTCACTGTGTTCCAAGATTTCCCTCATGGCGTATATGCTATTGCCAACCCTTCTTTTCTACATTAACTTAATAATTAACACTTCACACTGATACGGTTTCTTCTGCTTTGCTTTGGTTTCAGCTGAAGGGATTTTTCTTGCGTTTCTGCATTTCGCGGTTGTGCTTGGGACCATTGCCATGGCTTCCTCCATCCTTGTCCCTTTGATGGGTGGTGGCAATGTAATCGAACGTTTGAAGTTTTCTTATTAGCATTTTCATGTATACATGCTGATATATGTGTTTGTTTAGTTTTTCTGTTTCACTCGAATTTCTTTCTACTTGTTTTGAAATAAAATAAAATAGGAGGAGCAGGCTGAGATGATCGAGACTCTACTTTTTGTTGCGGCCATTAACACACTGATGCAAACGTTGTTTGGAACACGTCTTCCTGTGGTGATGGGACCATCCTACACTTTCCTCATTCCTGCTGTGTCCATTGCTGTTTCCCAGAGGATGAGTGTGTTTGAAGATCCGCATCAGGTTAATCTATCAGAGTGTCTGCATTGTTGTATTATTGCTCTATCTAATCACTATTTGGTGAAAATGCTTCTCACTAATTTCAAACTTTTCTTGGATGGTTTTTGTAGAGGTTTCTACATTCGATGAGAGCCATACAGGGGGCACTTATTGGTGCATCGGTTTTTCAAATGGGTATTGGTTTTTTAGGATTTTGGAGGATTTTTGCAAGGTAATGTGCATGGTTGAGTTGAGAATCTATTTTGATGATTAGTGCAATTTGCGTCTTTGATTAAATGAGTTATACTTTGGAATAATAGAAGAAGAATCAGTGATATTTAGTACTGATATCGCAGGTGTCTGAGCCCGCTTAGTGTGGTTCCCCTTGCCACTCTCACTGGCATAGGACTCTTCATATCAGCATTTTCAACAGTACACGCATTGCTCTTTTCTTGTCTCTTTCATATTATTACTTCTTTAACAAACATAATCTGATTCTTGTAGCTGCTACACTGTGTTGAAATTGCTCTCCCAGCATTCATCCTTCTCCTCCTGTTCCAGGTTTATTTTCCCACATCTATTTTAGTTTATTTTTTTAAATATTTGTATAGCAAAAACATAGTCATTACTGAAGCAAATAGCAGAAGCACTATTTTTTTAATATAGGTTAAACTATTTATGTGTTATCTATACTTTAATAAACTTTACTGTTTAATATTTATATCTAAAAATGATCTTGATAGGTTTTTTTTCTTCCATAAAATATTACGATTTTATTTTAAATTTATTAAAAATGAATAAATTTTTGAAAGATAATACAAATAAATAAGTCAACGCTTGAAAAAATGACTTCAAAAGGAAGAAATAATATTTTAATTTTTTTAAATAAAAACAATCGTGCTTCTATAATTAATTTTTAATCATTTTTAATATATTTTTTAAACCGAGGTCGTATATCATTCTCTTATTCTTTTATTGTGTTGGAAAGATTACACGGTAATTGTGTTTTTCTAATTACAATCACTCAATTGGTCCTTTTTTTTAATTACAACTCTTTCTATTATTTATGCTAAGTTGGGATTTATATCTGGAACAACCTTTGTTGCTTGTTTGGCCTTGTACTCTTTCACTTGAGCTTCTCCTAATTTACTCTCTGAGTCAAAATAAAAATAACAGAGCACATACAAGCAATTGGTCACAGGAAAATGCAAAGAAAAAAAATAAAAGGAAAGAGATTTGTGTGAATAAACTGGACTTCCGTTTCAAAAATCGTGCATTAAATCATGATCTCTTTCTTTTTGTTCAAATACAATTTTTTCACTAATTTAAAAAATATCAAAATAAATTGTGCATTGAAATATAATCTCTTTAAAATAGTGTTTCAAATTTCGTCTTACTCGTTTATGCAATTTTTAAAAACTTTACCTATTTATAATAAAATTGCCCCAATTTTATAAAATTAACCTTCCATTAGTTTATGCTACTTTTAGTAACTAAATTTATATAACACTAACTAAGGGTTTGTTTAACGAAAATGGAAAGGAAGAGAGTGGTAAAGGAAAGAACAACAATTTAGTGAAAATGAAGGATATTTTAACTAAAAGAAATGAGAAAGAATACTTTATTATAATATTATTTTATTATTTATTATTTATATATTATTAATATATTTAAAAATCGTTAAAACTTAATAAAATCAACATAATCGATAATTCCATCCTCCAAATAAATAATTTTCATCTACCTTCCGTGCCATGATTAAGACTAAAAGATATTAACCATGATATGTATATAGATACTAAAAATGGTAAATATATATGAGGATATATATATATATATACACACACACTAAAATGAATATTTTTAAATATAAGGACGAAGTAGTAAAATTTGTATACCTATAGGTGCTGAACCAGTAATTAAATCATTAATATATCATCAAGATTTCTTGATATTAAATATATATGCTACCAAAGCTTAGTTGTTCTAGTGTTACAAGTTTGATTTTCTGAGTTTCAAGTCTTCTGTATGGATATAACTCACGAAGAGCTAGAATAAGATTATTTAGACCGAAATATATATATATTCTTCTGCTTAACGTTGCTACATGCATAATAATTTCACTAAATGATTTGGCTGACTCTTCACTAAAATTTTAACTTAGAAGATTCAAATATGTAAGAAATGATTTACCCTTTTAATCTGTGTGTGCATATTATTTACCCACATAAATCAACATTTTAAACTGACATTTCTACTGTTGTTAATCAATGGCCTTGTAGTACATTCCTCAAAGGCTGAAATCAAGTGGAGTTGATCGATTTGCAATCATAGTTTCAATTGGAATTGCATGGGCCTCTGCTGAATTTCTTACTGCAGCTGGTGCATTCAAAGAAAGATCGGTTAAAATTCAAATGACTTGTTGTACAAATCAATATGCGATAGTTACTGCTGCTCCCTGGTCAGTCTTAAGTAGCTTGTTTGTGTTATTAAGACTCATGTAGTTCTTTCAAATCCATATTTTGTATTTCTGATATGATGAGGCTTTAAAATATTAAACTGGTTTTTTCAATTTTGTACATGGAGCTGAATGTGTTCTGACCACCTCTTATTGCTGATGGTAATTCATTCATTCATGTGGATGGTTATCTAAAGCTCTATTCTTCAATTAGATTTCATTTCATTTGTGCAGGATAAGAGTTCCACGTCCATTTCAATGGGGACATCCTTCTTTCAATGCTGGTGATATTTTTGCTATGCTTTCTGCTTCTCTTGTTGCAACTGTAGAGGTTTGCTGCTTTTTTTTATAATTTAAACATAATTGTTTTGTGAGGATGGTTTTTATATTATTGATAAAATAATCATAAAGACTAACGCTAGCAATATTTTGAACATGACAATGTGTAAATTTGCAAAATTTTGGTGAACTGCCCCTGCTCTTTTTCACATTATCTTGTAATTTGACAACTCCTAATGATAAGGGGTATTATTGAAGTTCTTTTTATTTGGATGTACTTTGATATAAGTCATTATTTGAGGACAGTCAACAGGGACATTGATTGCAGCATCAAGATTAGGTAAAGCAACCCCTATTCCACCATCTGTGCTTGGTCGTGGTGTTGGCTGGCTGGTAATGTCTCATTCTTTGACATTACATTTTTACGTCCATTTACTTCTAAGAAATCAGACTTATTCGTCGAAGTTCGATGATTTCAGGGCATAGGTACTCTTTTGGATGGATTTTTTGGCACTGGAACTGGATCCACTGCATCAGTGTACATTTTGTTTACCTTTAAAAATCATCTAAACTTATCCTAGTTTTCCTGATTCTAAGCATAAAACGAGTTTCTAATATTTTATCACTCAATGTTAATAGTCTACAAATTTGTTTTATGATGAGATTAAGATGTTATCGTCTAAGAAAGACTTTGAGGTTATCAGGAACACCTGATTACACTACATAGAGGTTGTGAACAGATTTGAGCATCCTGCCAATCACTGGTTAACGCAGGACATTTTCTGTATGAAAATGATGCTGAAGATGTTGCTTATAGACCAAATATATGAATAATATGGCTGCCCAATTGTCTTCTATTAAACGTGTGAACTTTGGAAAAAAAATCTTTTGTTTTTGCCTCAAAGACTTTATCTAATTGTCTTTCCTTTTATTTCCTGCATTAAGTGCAAATGCAGGACTCTTGGGTTTAACACGAGTAGGAAGTCGCAGAGTCGTTCAAATATCAACTGGATTCATGCTTTTCTTCTCTATATTAGGTGTTGCAACGACTTATTCCAATTTCTAAACACTCAGGTGTATTGGTGAAAGCAAATGTGCCATATTTTATATTTGCCTTGGAGAAATTGTTCCTTCCTAAGCCTTTTTTTGGATATCTAACAACACAGGTGGAATGGAATAAAATGAATATAGCGAGAATGGTCTTAGTGATAAAAAAAAAGTCAAACTTATCAAGCTTTACATGTTCTTTTTTCCGCCTAAATTGTTCTGCTTAAGCATCCAGGATTGTGTTTCTGTGTCAGGAAAATTTGGAGCATCTCTTGCAGCAGTGCCTTTGCCTATTGTAGCAGCTATTTACTGCATTCTCCTTTCCTTCGTAGGTACGTGCGTGATTTATGTTATATGGTCGGATGATACATTGAAAATAATGCAACGTCAATTAAGGAAAATAATTCTACAATATTGATATGCGTATATATGCATTTTATGAGAACTAACAAGTTAATGACCAAGAAACCAAAAACAAACAAGTGACTACTTACTGATTGCCATGAAACTTATGTAAACCATTGGATCATACTAATTCTATGTTTTGATCCTGAGTTACTTCTATATTTGATTATGTTTCTTCTATGACGAGCAGCATCCGCTGGCCTTGGTTTTCTTCAATTCTGCAATCTTAACAGTTATAGGTCGATGCTCATCCTTGGACTTTCTCTCTGCATCGGTTTATCTGTTCCACAGTATTTCCACGATGATCTGTTGCTACCCAAAAATGATCGTCTTCATACTGGCTCCACTTGGGTTTGTATATAATAATAATACCTTGATTCTGTTGGTTTTAGTTTAACTATACCTACCTTTGGTTCTTGTGGTTCATTGTAACTCTCCTTTTGCAGTTCAACAATACAGCGCAAGTGCTTCTCTCATCCCCAGCAACTGTGGCAATTATAGTTGCTTGCTTCTTGGATTTAACTCTGCATCGTGGAGACACCTCAACTCGGCGAGACAGTGGGAGACTCTGGTGGGAAAAGTTCATGAACTTTAATCAGGATGTTAGAACTAAAGACTTCTATTCACTTCCTTTCAACCTGGACAGATTTTTCCCCTCAGTTTGAGTGCACTTCCACTTTAAAATGAACAAGAGGAAATCTATAACTCTCAAGACAATCTTCCTACGAATATAGTACAACATATCATTGTATCTTCGATTGAAGTAGTATGCATAAAGAAAGATACTAGAGCAAAAGAGTTGCAGTTTACAGCAGTTTGCATGCATGCTAAGTTTTTGTCTTACACGTCTATGTACTTGAAGCGGAATATTCTCTGCATTAGGAATGTTTACAGAACCTTACTCTACTTATCTGACTCTGCTCAGTTATTCTAATCGGGCCTTATGTTTATCCAGTGAGGATGTGAATGAATGTATTGTCTTTTAGGAGTGAAGCTTGAAATTGAGTCGAAGCTCAAAGTGGGAAACATATGAGAGATGACAATGATGTATGAAATCAAAGGACTAAAAAGGAACGTGCAAATTGAAGTTTTGAAATCTGTGTTGTGGAATTGGACATGAAATTTATGGCTTTCTTATAGGCTCACCTAGGCATGGTTTAGACTAAGTGGGTCCATGTGGAAGCCCTTGTCCTGCGGGAATCAGCTTCCGTCTTGTCGTATACTCACATGAAAAACATCAATAATTTAGTTTCAACCGAGTACTGGTGTGAAAAAAGGTTGATACTCATAGTTAATGAAAAATTAGTTTCGGTGTAGAAATATAGATATTTCTAGCTCAAAACAAATTCACTTCCTCAAAAGGTTGTTTTTTCTTTTTGGATAAAGAAGGAAAAGCTCAAAACAAAAACAAACTCAACTTATTATTTCATAATATAAATTGTGTTTTTTATGATTCTTTTACATCTATATTTATTTTAATATTGTTTTCATTTAAACTTTCAATGCACATTGTATTACACAACACTGTTCAACTCCCGCGTACGAAGGTAAAGGTTGTCTGAAATCTTTGATTTCGCTTTGAACAACATATTTGATAGTGATCTCATTTTTTTGGTGTATGTAACACGTGATGCAGTTATATAAAGAAGAACTATTTAAAAGACAGAATGCTCACGTGTCATGCGAATATAGTGATTTCCTTTGACTTTCACATAAGGCTCGATTCATCATTAGATTTGATGTTATATATAAACATAATTATAACTCACATCATATGTTGAAAACTTTTATATTATATATAATATCTCAACAATCACGTATATTATTATTATTTTATTTAAAAAATCTATTTATGTTTATATCTAATTAGTTTCTTTGTCCTATTTTTATGTTACTTTCCCTCATAAATTTTATTGGTTCAACCCAATTCAAATACTATAAATAAATTTTGACGATTATACTACCTATTCTTTATTTAAAGGTATGCCCAAAAGACATCTGTAAGTGTGGCTTACAATACCAGTTTTTCTTGTGAATTATATTTATTTTATCTTTTTTTTAAATAAGTTATTAGTAGATGATACATCAATAATGTTAAAATAATTATCTCCCCCAAAGTGACAAACCAACATATAAAATTACTAATTGTAAATGTTATTTTGTTTGTTTTTAACATTTATTACATTTTTTTTACCACAATCTAAATTAAAGGGATAAATACATTGAATTGTTATAGGATATTAAATTTAACATAATAGAAATGTGAACCCACAAACGTGAAAATTGCCGGAATTTTATTAATATATATTTTTTAATAACTTAATGATATATTACACATCTAATACTCTTAATCATTAGTTTTCTTAATAATTAATAATAAATATATATATATATATATGTGTGTGAGAGAGAGAGATAGGATGAAGAGAAATCAAATTACATTTAAATAAATATAATAACTTAATACTTTATTTAGTACATTTTAATCAGATAAACTCATATTCAAATTCAATATATAAATTAAAAAAATTATTTCATACATGAATAATATTTACAACATTTCTTACTTTGTCGGATGTTACTTATTCTTATTTTATTAAAGCACAAAGTTATCACTAAGAAAGTATTTAATATTTAATTTTATAATGGAATAAGAAGAAAATATCTAATACTTTAAGTAAGTCTGGCTTACAATACCAGTTTTTTTTTTTTGAATTATATTTATTTTATCTTTTTTTAAATAAGTTATTAGTAGATGATACATCAATAATGTTAAAATAATTATCTCCCCCAAAGTGACAAAGCAACCTATAAAATTACTAATTGTTAATGTTATTTTGTTTGCTTTTAACATTTATTACATTTTTTTTTACCACAATCTAAATTAAAGGGATAAATACATTGAATTATTATAGGATATTAAATTTAACATAATAGAAATGTGAACCCACAAACGTGAAAATTGCTGGAATTTTATTAATATATATATATATGTGTGTGTGTTAGGATGAAGAGAAATCAAATTACATTTAAATAAATATAATAACTTAATACATCATTTAGTACATTTTAATTAGATAAACTCATATTCAAATTTAATATATAAATTAAAAAACTATTTCATACATAAATAATATTTACAACATCTCTTACTTTGTCGGATATTACTTATTCTTATTTTATAAAAGCACAAAGTTATCACTAAGAGTATTTAATATTTAATTTTATAATGGAATAAGAAGAAAATATCTAATAGTTTAAACAGTGTCTCTAGTAATATTTTTTTGTCTTACACTCTTGTGCTTTTGTAGTCATCATTAGTCACTCAATGGTATAGACGATAATAGGATGAGATACTATATCCTCTCCACTTTGAAAGTAAAATCCACACCATCTTATTTTTTTTTTTATATAGAATTTGTGTTTTATTCTCATATTTATTCTTGTATTACCTTATATATTATTGTTTCAATAATTTTTTTATAAAAAAAAATTACAACAAAAACAACATGATATTAAAAAGATTCCCTATAAAAACATACACATATTCTTTTCTTTCATATAAAATAAGAAAGAAAGATATAAGGTAATTATAGAAAAAAAAAAGTAAAAAAATTACATGTGATTAAAAGTATAAGACAACTAAAACATATATTACTTGTGTATATGATTTAAAGATAAAGTATCTTAGTAATCTAGAGTGAATATCGAACAAATTAAACGATTGAGATACAAATAAATATGTAGAAAAAAATAGTTTTTTAAATGTGACCAAACTAAAAATGAAAAAAAAAGTGAAGAGAAGATAATTGTTTTAGGTTATCTATTGATTCAACATTTAAAATTAAGAATTTGACATTTTCACATAACAAAAAACAAATAAAAATATTAAAAATGATTATAAATTATTAAATGTGGGTTTTATATGATTTAATTTGATAAAATTGATATTTGTGTTTCCTAAAATGCAATACATTGTTTAAAAAAACCATACAAAGAAAAAAAAATCTTTAATCAAATGTTGTGATGAAAGACATGGGACATTAGAGATTTGAATAAAATTAGTGGATATCATACCATAGAATAATCAAGAGAAAAATGAAGATTTGTGTAGTGAAAGAATAATTGTTTAAATTAAACTAAATCAAGAAAAAAAGGGGGAATGGTGAAAAATAATTTTTGTTAGGTTACCTAATAAACTAATGGTATTTTAGTAATTTAAAACGGGGTCAAATATTTTGTTGGAGATCCCATATCGATTAGAGATTAGAGCCTTTCATGGTATATAAGTGGGTGCAAACCTCAACCTCATGAGCCGGTTTTATGGGGTTGAGTTAGGCTTAAAGTCCACTTCGTAATATGGTATCAGAGCCATTTCGAGCCTATCCTAGCGAGTATTTGTTGGGATGTGTCAATACTCCACAACAAAATAGCATAGTTGAAAGGAAACATGGTCATATATTAAATATAACAAGAGTTTTCATGATACAATAATTTTATTTATCTAAAATTGATTGGTCATATTATGTGATACATGTTGCACATATTATAAACATGCTTACAACACCTGCTTTAAACCATTATTCTCCTCATGAAATGCTTTACAAAATTGCATCAAATTTTAATGGATTAAAGGTGTTTGGATCTTTATGTTATGCTAGCACTTCGTCAACAAGTAGAAGAAAATTTGATCAAATGACATCATTTTTATTGGTTTTAAAGGAGAATAAAAAGATATGTTATGTTGAATATTCAATCCATATCAATTTTCGTGTCTAGGGATATTATCTTTTGTAAACATGTTTTTCCATATCAAAGGATTCAAGATACTAACAATGAAACTATCAGTACTAATATTTATGATCTTTTTTTTTTACTATTTTGAGTCAGTCATCACAAGTCATTATTGCATCCTGTGATAATGCTAAAAATAACATGCGAATCAAACATTGAGGTTCCAAAATACTTTTTTTTTCATATAAACCAAAACCTAAATGAAGATCATGACACAAATTTTTTTTTTGAATTAGATCAGTATGTCTGAACGAGTACCAAAATAAAACAACCACCTGAGTATCTAAAGGATTACCATTGTAATCTTAATGTTTCCAATACGTCTTCAAGAGTTAAGTATCATTTTGAATTTTGTTTTGACTTATAACAATTTATCACTTTCTTACACATCTTTTGTTATGTCTCTTCCTTCACATGTTGAGCCAAACACTCTAAAGCTGTGAACCATGACTGCTGAGGAAAAACTATACAATGTGAGATATTTGCTTTGGAGTCAAATCAAAAATAGAAGATTGTTCTTCTGCCTAAGGAAAAAAACAACCATAGGTTGAAAATGGGTATTCAAAATAAAATATAAGGTTAATGGGACAGTCGAAAGGTATAAATCAAGGCTAGTAGCAAAGGAATACACACAAATCGAAGACATTGACTACTTTGATACTTTATCTCCAATAACAAAGATGGTCACCATAAGGTTGTTTCTTTATCTAGCTTCTATATATAATTGAGAATTGAAACAATTAGGCATAAATAATGCCTTTTTACATGGAGAGTTGAAAAAACATGTATACATGGTTGCTTCTCCTTGATTGACTTCTATTCAACTAGGATGAGTTTGTAAATTAATAAAAGTTTTATATTGGCTTAAACAAGCTAGCAGAGAGTGGTTTGTCAAACTGTCATCCTTCTTTTTTGCTTTTTCCGGGATATACTCAATCTAGATCATTCCTTATTCATTAATTCTTCTGAAGAATCTTTTATAGCATTATTGGTGCATGTGAATGATATAATATTGACATGAAATGATAAAGAGGAGATTGATCGAATCAACACAAGCTTTGAATCAGACATTTAAAATTAAGGATCTTAGATATTTAAGATATTTTATTGGTTTAGAAATAACAAGTAAGAAATGGATAATGGTGAATCAAAGGAAATATGCACTAAAATTGTTAACAGATACAAGTCTTTTAGCCTACAAACTTGCACTCACTCATATTGACAATCATATGCAAAATTGTCTTCTACTAGGAGTGTTCCTTTCACAAATATTCAAGCTTACAGAAGATTGATTAGAAGGCTTACTTGTATCTCACTAATATCCGACTTAACATGACATTTTCTATGGAACAACTTTTTCAATTTCTTATTAAGCCTACAATTACTCACTATATTGCAACAATTAGAATTCTCAGATATATTAAAGGAATTTCAAGTCTTGATTTATTTCTCTCTTCCAACAGTTCTACTCATCTGAAAGCCTTTTGTGACAGTGGTTTGAGGCACATGCAGTGATTCAAGACAATGAGTGACTGATTTTAGTGTATATTTCTGGAATGCCCTCATATCCCAAAAATCAAAGAAGTAAAGAACAATATCAAGGAGTTCATGTGAAACTTAATATAATGACCAATGTTACATGTGAAATTTAATGTTCAACTTATCTTGTTCAAGATTTCAAACTTTATTTTAAGCAACCATCTCTTTTATATTGTGATAATGACTCAACAATATTATGAAATAGATTGTCACATTGTTAGGAAATAAAATGAAGATGAGTTATCACTGACATTTATACAAAAGTCTTAAGTCTTCAATCTTTCAAGAGTATTTGTTTCAAATTGGGTTTCATAAATATTTGTTCTCCAACTTGCGGAAGATATCAAAATACAAACTTTTTATAGAAAAACTAAACATTTTATAGATAAACTAATATAAATTTTGTCTTTTATAATTTTTAATTGTTTCATTCTGTATAGATATTAATTTTTATTTTATCTTTTCTCATTTTAGCCTTTATGAACTCTTTATTTTACATTATTTCTATTGAGTTAGACCTTATTATGTATATATATAAATAAATGTATGTATATATGTCTTTTAATCATATGTTTTTTATTTTAATAGAAAAACATAAGAAATATTTTTTTTATTTATTTTTCTTTTTGTTCATTTTTGTTCGATTTTATTCATCTATATATTTTTTATAATAGAAATAATATTATATATATAGTACGACATAAATAATTTAAATAAGTAATAAATTTTTTTTTTGTTGATTATTGAAAAGAACCATTATTTGGATTGTGGATGATATGTAAATGAAACCTAAAACATTTTGGGTGGATCTCTACTGTAGAATTTCTCTCCTCTCCTCTCTCAGGTTACCTAATCGAGGACGGTATATTATTTTTAACGCTCTCTTCTCCTCGTTCTATCAGCCCATCATCATGTGGCGTAATAAACGAAAATTTAGTAATTATTCTGAACCTCATCACTTCTATGGTTTAGCATTCCAATGTTTATATCATCTTTATACCATTCCGATTCTCGAAGCATACTATGAGTATAACATTATTCACATTACGTCAATGACATGTTTATATGCTTAATTAAATTCTATCTATATAATTAGTGTATAAATATAAATGTAACATTTCAACAAATCAAACCAATACTCACAAAGAGGAAAGTTAATGTATTAAACTTCTTATCTAATTAAATGATACTTTAAACGTGATTCTGGATGAACTGTATGAATAGTCACACATTACATCACTGAATAGTAAAACACGGATCGTTCATCACATGTCATTGCTATGTCTGTAAACAATATGTTGTATAAAAAAGGTGAAATAACCTTCTTAATTAGTGTATTAGGAGAAGATTTGTTAAGAAAAATGAAGATTAGGGTTATAATTTTGATTAGTAAAAGTGATGATAAGAAAAAGAGTTGTGAAAAGGTAATGCTGGGGATGAATATACAGTGAGTAGCGACAGATAAATCACCACCCCCACCGCATATGTCACTGCCATTAACGCATTAATACTCTCTCTCCTCTGTCTTGTCTATGCTTGACAACTCCTCGTTTCTGCAATACAAAAAAATTAAAACAAACAAATAAAAACTGTTCCACACTCTCTCTGCAACTTCACACGCACAGACCAAAAAGAGAGAGAAAAAGAGAGAGGCGCAACCAAACAAACAGACAAAAAAGAAAGCTTCAGACACAAAGAAAGAGAAACCCAACCCACTTCAACATGTCAAACACAAATCCATAAAAACCCAGTCATGACCCAACACCATTGCCTCCTCACCCAACGCCGCAATGTCTCACTCGCCGGACTCTCCCTCCGCCGCTTCTAACTTCCTCTGCCGCGAACACGCCATCGAGGTCACCTCCGACCACCACCACCCGCCGACACCTCCCTTCCCGGATTCCGATGACCTGCCCATCACCTGCCTCCTCGACGCCGAGCTCCACCACATGCCCGAGAAGGACTACCTCCGCCGCTGCCGCGACCGCGCCATCGACGTCACCGCGCGACTCGACGCCATCAACTGGATCTTAAAGGTACTTGCGCAACGCACGCAGAAACACGTTGGTTAAGATGCATGAATGAAAAGTGTTTTATTCTTGGCAATGCAGGTCCACGCATTCTACCAGTTTTCTCCGGTGACTGCATTTCTCTCCGTCAACTATTTGGACCGTTTCCTCTCTCTATGTTCTCTTCCCGTAATACATCTTTTCTCCCCCGAAAATGTCACGCTCTTTAGGCATAAAGTTAGACATTGCTATTTTTTATTATTTTATTTCCTTCCATTAATTAATTATTTTCTTTTATTCGTGGCAGCAACCGAGTAGGTGGCCGTTCCAGCTGCTATCAGTGGCATGCCTGTCTCTCGCTGCGAAAATGGAAGAGTCTCGTGTGCCGTGCTTACTCGACCTGCAACTGTTCGAACCTGAATTCGTGTTTGCTCCCAAAACCGTTCAGAGAATGGAGCTTTGGGTCATGTCCAATCTCAAATGGAGACTACGCTCCGTCACGCCCTACGCTTATCTTCACTATTTCATCAACAAGCTCCCTTCTTCCTCTTCCTCCTCCTCCGAATCCACGAATCAGTTTTTCTCCACCGCCTCCAATCTCATCCTTAGCACCACCCGTGGTAACCTTATACTACTTCAAAAGAAATGCCGTTTTCAGAAATGTGTTTATCTCACGTCGTTTCTACTGTGCAGTGATTAACTTCTTGGGATTTGCGCCCTCCACGGTGGCAGCAGCCGCCGTTCTCTGTGCAGCTGGCCGTGGCATTGCTTCCGAGGACGCCCAATTGTCGCCGAGTTTTCATGATAGAGTAAACAATGTATGCTGAATAATTTTTTTGTTTTTTATTCGTTTTAAAATATAAAATTCGAAACTCAGTGAAGTGAAGTTGAAGTAATTTTATTTGTTTTAATTATTATGGTTAATAGTATAATTAGAATTGGAATAATTGGAAGGTTAAAGAAGCATGGAAAGGTGTGTGTGTGACAGTGTTTCTTGATGATAACTTGTTTTAGCTGTTTGGGGTTGTTTATTTGTTTATTATTATTATCACAATGAATCTTTGTTCTTCGGGACAGGAAATGGTGAGATGCTGTCACCAACTAATGGAGGAGTACGTGGTGGACACGTGTTACGCATCTTGCTCCACCATCAAAGCGAGACTAGCCGAGTCGCCACCACCATCGAGCCCAATTGGCGTGCTCGACGCTGCCACATGTGTCAGCTGCGACACACCTTCCGAGAGAAATTTCCTCGGCTCAGCCGAATCACAACAGCGAGAAGCCGAGCCACCAAATAAACGGCTTCGATCCACTGTTCCGGATGCACCCCAGCGGTAGATAAGACCGGATGAAACTTCTTTCCCGGGCATCAAAATATAAAATTCAAATATTCATATATTATTATAATTAATTACAGTCACAATATAATATAAAAAAATGTGTCCTTTTCCTGGGTATCTTTTGTCAGGGAGAAAGAGGTGGTTAATTACTTTCTGGTCTTTTATTATAATTATATTTCGATCGTATAAAGACGAAGGTCAAGATTTGGTTGCTCTGAAGGTAACTCTATGATCTGTTCATTTAAATTTATAATTTATGATTGTTGCATAATTATAAGTTATAATGTATTTTGAATGATGCTCTTTAGTAATAATAATTGCGTGAATCTAATGAGTGGTTTGGTTCAATCCTGCATTGGAAAGTACTAGATGGGTCAGAGGAAGTGAGGAAGAGTGAAATTATTTAGCTGTGAGTTATAATGTTGGAGGCATTGGGCTTGAAAGGACAGAGTTGAAATGAGAATGGTTGGGCCTGACGAGCCAGCGGGGATGAGCCACGTCTCCTTGAAGTGGGCCCATGGGTAGATGTTGAATTGTGAGGGTTATTATGGTAAATTGGATGGGTGACGTGGGATAGGAAAAGAGAGAGTGGAATGGTGATGGTGGGGTGAAAGAAAAATATGATTTGACTAATGGGAAATACTCACATCAAATCATTATTATTGATTCACTCACATCGTTTCGTAGGAATAGTAGTAGGACAATGCCCTATAAGTCTAAGGGCTATATAAAATAGTGTGGTCATAGACCTAGGATTGTAGGTAGGGGAACAAAGAAGGAACCAAAAAGATGGTGCTGAGAATAACGAGACCTTTGGACTTTGGACATTGTTTATCCTCATAATAATTAGATAACCCAATACACCCACGAGGCAAGGTAAAGACAAACATTTTCGTTAGATTATGTTTGGATCCGATTAGTACTGTTCACTCCATAAAAAAAACCTTATATCAAACAAGTTTGTATCAAAGGATTTGTGAAGAAATAAAAATGGAAAAATACGAGAAAAGAACTGCATGTTTCTTGCATGATATGAACAAAGACAGATTGCATTCAACAAGCCAAAAATTACTCTATTTTTCTTTCACTTTACAATTTGTACAAGAAAACTTGGGTAGTCGATTTGTTATAGAAATTATAACATAATATAATGGTATAATATAATAATAATAGTGCTATTATTTTAAATAATAATAAGAATGAATTAAGAATATTAATAATATAAATATTAAAACTTATAAAATAATAATAATAATATAAAAAATACAATTAAAAATAATAATATTCTAATTCATTTAAAAAATAATAAATATAAAAAATAATGATGAAATTATAAATGATAATTATAATAACTATATTAAAAGTAATAATAATAACCTAAAATGAAATTATAAATAAATGATATCTATAATAATAAAACAAATAAATAATCAAATTTATTTTTAATTTATTTATTTTACTTTCACATTTATTTTATATATTTTTTAGATTTATTAGTAGTACTAGATTGCTCTCATTATTTTTTTATTATTTTCGTGTGATTATTGTAATTTAATTTTATTTACTTATATTGTTTTATGTTTAATATTTTATTAGGTGCTAAATTTTTATAGCAATTTTTATTTATTTTATTATATTTTATAAAATTTATAATTTTGATTAAATCTTTTTTAACAATGTTGCATGTATTTAGAATGTCATATAATTTGTATGTACAAATAAATAATTATGTTTTATTTAAATTAATTTTAATTATAAGGATAAAATTATAATATATATTATAATTTTATCAATTATTTTTTTTATCAATCACACTAATAAAAAATATTAACAAATAAATTTTAAGTCTAACTTATTCTTATAAAATTGACTTCATTATATTTATATATATATATATATATATATATATATATAATGAAATGTGTTTATTTGTAATTGAGATAGATTGATAACATACTTCTCACATCGACACTTGATAACTAGTGTATTAAACTATATATTTATAGATGATTTAACAAATTTTTGTTATATTAGATCTTATAAACTCTAATATCATTTTAAAAAATAATTTTAAATAAAATTAATCCTTAGAATTTACAAGATTTATATACTATAAAAAATGTTATTTTTAATTAATATAAGATAAAAACAAAGCATTTTATTCATTTTTTTCACTTTAACCTTTTTAGTTCAAACAACTTCAATTTTCTCTATTTCCTCTCAAATTGAAACAAAACCTAAAACAAACGCACCTAATTATTTTTTAATCTTTTATCGTGATTAAATTGGTTCAGTGTGAATGAAAGTATTTGAAAATGGGCTTTTAGATTATTTATTGACTCAACTGGTGTACAGTGAATGCTAAGCAATAATGATTTGAATGAGTACATAGGCCGACCTAGTAGTATTAATGAGAGATGATAAGACTCTCTTACTTAATCGGATTCATCTTTCCATCTTTATTTCTCATACATACATTATTTCATGAAACTCTCCAAATTAATTTTACTCAATTTGAATGCTTTTTTTTTTTTTATCTCTGTCATCCGTAGCAATCCAATGTCCTTTAGATATATTCAGCAAAAACTTGTTTTTCGCACGCGGGTACCTTCAAATGATTAGTTGTTTGAAGTGGTGCAGTAATTTGACCTTTAACACATGATAGGATTCATTTTGTAAGCATACATATAGAACAACACTTTGAAATTGAAGAAGAATGCTTAATGGTGGATATGGTGGTAGGAGAAAAGAAAAAAATTGAATTGAAGCATTAAAAAAATAACTTTAAGTTTAATTTAATTTTATAAAATCAGTTTATAAAATTATAAGATTATTATCGTGTAGAATTTTCAATATATTATCTCACACATATTGATTTGTGTGTAAGACAATATATTAATAGTGATATGATAATAGTTCAATAACGATCCAATTATAAGTAGTCTGATAAGTTATAAGTAGTCTGATAAGGTTAACAAATTCTTCTTAAAATAGTTTTTAAATAGCTCTAGTATTATATTAAATAGTTTTCAAATAACTTTAATATTATATTAAATATTAACTTAAATATAAAATATCTTTATTATTGGTGGATAATATATATAACATTTTGGTTTGAAAGAAGAAAAAAGAGAAGTTGGGGAATAGAAAGAAAGAGAGGGAAGTAGTAGGTTGTCCTTGGGAATAGTAATTAGGGAATAGGAAGATAAAATAGTTAGAATTTGTGTGGTAGGGCAGTGAGTAAATGAGATTTAGGTTATATAGGTTGAGGGAAGGGTGTGGGGTATGCATTGGTAAGGGAAGATGGTCAATTTGAATTTGACATCCCAGTCTGTAAATGGGACCCTTCCGATCAGCAAAATTTTCGGCACTGCAGGACAACACACTATCTTCTCTACTTTCCACGTAACACTTTTCATACTTTCATTTTTTTATTTATCTATCTTCAAAGTGTAAAAACTTTTATATCCTCTTCAATTTAAATTTCTTTAACATGACATCTGAGTTATTCTGTCTTTTAGAATTTCAAAGTTTATCACTATTTAAATTAATTTTGACTTTTAACTTCTAAATGATGTAACATTATTGAACCTGTCAGAATATATTTATCCTTTTAAAGCGAATCCTCAAATTAATATTTTGTTCTATTATTTTTATGTGATTTATTCTGTTTGTTTCTATTGATTTACTATTATGCATTACTTTTCCAAATATAATCGATTGTGTAATTATTATTTCATAC
Organism: Phaseolus vulgaris; assembly: GCF_051622355.1. NCBI lineage: Eukaryota > Viridiplantae > Streptophyta > Magnoliopsida > Fabales > Fabaceae > Phaseolus > Phaseolus vulgaris. Next base: position 4,180,344 of record NC_143504.1, read on the forward strand.
TTTTTTATCATCACTTATTTAAGCTATATATTTAAATATCTAATTAATTATAAAATATATTAATTATTATTAATATTTATTAAATATTAAATATAATTGATTATATATAATTAATTATACGTTTTCATTATCTAATATAATATAATATAAATAAAAAGTATTAATATTAAATAAATTTATATAATAAAAATATTTATTAATAATAAATAGAAATAAATATTGAATCATAATAATAATAGTAAAAGTATAATTATAATATGATAAAATAAATATATTTATATAACAAATATTAACTATAAAAATTATATAAAAATATTATTATTATTTTATTTTAATATAAATATTAGTTTTTTATTATCATAAATATTTAAATATTATTTAATTTAATTTAATGATTTTTTATGTATTAATAATATCAAATCATTAACAATTAAAAAATAATAATAATATATTTATGCAATAATAATATTAGTAATAAAATAAATATAAAAATAGTAATATTGATTAAATTTAATATAAAAATCATTTTTTATTAAATTTTTTATAATTATAAATATTTAAATATTATTTTTTTATTTAATAATTTTCCATATATTGATAATATAAGATTATTTGAATTTTTTTAACTAAAAGTGTCCGCTGTAATAATTGTTATTATTTTTTGAAATATTATTTTAATATCTATTTTTATTTATACTATGTATTATACTGTATTTTATTTAATATTTGTTATATGCTATGATCATATAGATTATGTTTGCTTTATGTTATTAAAATTTAATGTATTTCTAAATTTTCGCACATCTTTTATAATTACGAATATTAACATTTTATTTCTAATTAAAAATAAAAAATTTATGGTATTTTTTGTGTTTCGACAATTCTACATAATTCATATTTTATTCGAAGTTAGTTTTAAGATAGTACTGAAAATATATTTTAATTACAAACAATTAATATTGTATAAATGAATAAATCATATTTTTTAATTATTTTTAAATATAAAGATAAATTTGTAATCTTATTTTTTATTAATTAAAAAAGTTAAAATTTCAATCCCACTTATAAGAATTTAGAAAAATAACTTTAGAGTAGAAGTGATGTATTTTAAATGACAGTTGAATATTTTATTATTAAAATGATAAAAAATGATAAATAAAAAATTCAGTTATTTAAGTTTTATTTTTCATCGTCTGTCTAAAATATCTTTTTACTTTTTCTCACTTCTCTTTAAGATTCTAACCTCGTGAGTCATCATATTGGAGTTTGCTATTAGATTCTTTGTAGCAAAGACTACAAGACTGTCCGATCTGAATATCTAATAGAGTAAGTTCATTTTTGTTGTTCTCTTTAAGTCAAATTTTGAACTTGTTAGGTTTGTCTCAGTTTAGGTTTTGAATGTGACTCTTTTAACTTCAGGATTAGTCTCTGTTAGCTCAGAGTCGTAGTCATATAGTTAGATTTTTTATCAAACTCTATGGTGCATGTTAAGCTACTCCTAAGCTTTTGGTAGGTTTTTATTGAGCATATGCTCAAGTTCAGGTAAGGGAAGCTAACTTAAATTTCCAACATAATCCTATGTTAGAAAATTTGGATGTAGGGGTGACGTGGTCATTGAACTCAAATTTTCTTGCACGATTTCTTGTTTTTTAGTAGATTAGAATTTGTTTGAGATTGAAATCTGAAATTGTAGATATGGTAGATGTTGTAGATTGTATATGGGCTTGGAATTGAATGAGTTAATGAATTTATTTTAATAGTTTGTTGAATCACTTAAAATGTAATGTTTGATGGAAATTGGTTGTTTGATTTTACATGATTTTGGTTTGGAGAGCATATATATGTATAGATTGACATAATAACTCAATGAGAGTGCTTGAATAATTTTGAGTAACTATCATTTTAATGTGTAGATTTATAAAAATATGAGTTGGATGTAATTTTGGTATATAAATCAGAAATATAGAAGGTTTATGCAGATTTTTCTACATATCTTGCTCAGGTGAGATAATTCTCGCTCAAGCGAGAATAGAGTAAAAAATTGGATGTTCTCGGGTTCGTTTTCTCCCAAGCGAGAAGAAATCTCGCTTAGACGAGATTTGAGATGAAATTTTGGGTGTTCCTGAGTTCAATCTCGCTCAAGTAAAAGAATTTTCGCTTTGGAAATACCCATTTTGGCTTAAGAGAGATGATTTTTACTCAAGCTAGTCTTAAAAAATAAAAATAAAAAATTAGAAGTGAAATTTTTTATCTTTGCGTTTAAAAGGTTGGTTTATATCTATTTTATAGTTTTTACTTATAACTTACATTAAAAAAAATATGTATATTTAATTGAAAAATATTTTAATTATATATTCATGTGATTGTTGGATGAATTTTTGTGTGTTTTGAAATTATAAACTTTGGTATGATTTAATTGTGTGATTTTGGATATTGTGATATGTGGAATATGAATCTTAATCAAGACATAGTATTTTCAATAAATAAAATACCGTGTTAAGATTGTTTAGGATATGCATTGATAAGGGATTCGTCTAGAAGGAGATATTCTCCCTCTCCTGATATATTGGAGTCATATAGATGAAGATTATGAGGTGTTGAGAGTCGAATGAAGTTCATATGATTTTATCTGCGGTTTGAAATATAATCTGGTCTGTCAGGTCATATGAATTAACCTTGTCATACTAGGTGATATGATATTGAGATTATTAATGCGCTTAGCTGTGTGGATTCACATTGAGGTAGTATGTCATGTGCAAATCTCTGAATATAAGTCAATGCACAAGTCTTTTGGAAGTAGAGTCAAGTGTTTGAGTATGGTTGTACGTAGAAATCTGACATGAGTAATGTAAATGATGAATTATAATAAACACTTTATGGTTTGAGAAAATGTATGAGACTTGATGACTTGTGCTTAAATTGAAATTCAAATTATATAGAACTCTTTTATAGCTAGCTTACTCTATTGCTTGTTGTGTTTTGTTTTCTTTATCTGTTATGATCGTGTATTTACACGAGAGCAGATGAGGTTGCAGGTGATAGATTTCCATGGTGAGAAGCTAGAGGATGAAATGTTTTTATTTGGAATGTTTTATTTTTAAACCTTTGTGTATATATTAAAATTCCTATGAAGATGGATATATTTTGATGATATGTTAATTAGATATTGCATGCATATTATTTTATTAAATATGAACAAACATAGGGATGTTACAATACTCATCACATTACACACAAACTTTCATAAATTTTTTCAATATTTTCTAACTTTATTTACATTAATCCTAACAACCTCATTTTCTTTACATTTTTCCTTCAAAACATCTCAAATTCACTCTCTCGTATCCACTCACTAATCCAAATAACCTTTTTTGTAGGAAGAGAAAGGGATTTAGACGGAATTATAAGTAATTGTGCTTTAAAATTATAAAAAATCAATATAACTTGATTGGATTGTCCTTCCAACTACTTACATACGAAGCTATAATCGTTGTTCCACATCTGTTATGCCTCTATTATAAATGTACATAAATTAAGTAAATTGATCTCTGGAAAACCCGCTAGTGTGGATTGGACTCTCAGAGATCAACCCTTTCAAGATATGGTTGTGTGGATCGGTGTCTCAGAGATTGCCCTTTCATACCTGTTAATCTCTTATTCTCTCTATATAATATTTTATTTATGTAATAAACTATAATTTATAATCTTTTCACAAAAACCTAACTATATACTTTTAATTATAAATTTTATGACTAATTATATGAAGTAAAAGAATTATACTAGTTAGATAAAATTTATGCATGACTAAAAGAAACGTGTTAAAAGTGTTTCCAAAACTTAAAGATAAATATTCGTTAATAATGACCCTCCTATATTGTTAATGTTTCCAGGGATAACATAAAAATTAACGACACCCTTCATGAATTAAATTTCGTGGAAAATTTTAATAATATTTGTTATCAATTTTTAATTTTGTACACAAGTAAAATATAGGTAACAAATATGAAAATGATAATATATAAATAATAAGTCCGTGTGACACTAAAAATTAAATTTGTAATCTGCGTAATTATGAAATGGGAATAAATATTGTTTTGAACACGAATATATGAACAAACTTAATTATATTATATCCAAACTTAATGTATTGTCATCCGTACTTGTTACATTAAATTTAAAAATGTTAGTAAAATATAAAAAATATAAATTAAAAACATTTAATGAGAACTATTTTAGTAACGATAATCAATTAAGTTTCCATAGTTATATCTAACATAAAATATTTTATTTAAAATAAATCAACATCATAAAAAACTATAAATAATTAATAATGTCTACTTATACTAATACAAATACAAATATCTATATCTATATAATATATATATATATTATATTTATTTTTTCACTAAATGGATGATATAATTATTATCTTGTTTCATTTTTTGTTTATTTGACTCTATATTTTAAAAAGTAAGAGGTTTTGGGTTAATATAAAATAAATTATTTTTATTGTTTAATGTATTGAATAACATAAGACTATCGTCGTTACCTACATTTTTGTGATGACACCATGATCCCTTCTTTACTATAGATAGTGATATTAAAGTTTTTAGGTAACACGATAACATTTTTATCCAAACATGTTACAATGAAAGAAATAAAAGTTAATTATTATTTTGCATTAATGACAATATAATTTTATATTGACCACACAGTATCATATCTCTTAATACGTGGAGATAAATAAACAAGATGACAGGGCAAGATAACAATCACGTCATCCAGTTAATGGATAAACTAAATTGTAGAGATTCAATTGAACATACCTAAATTTATGAGAGACTAAAACTTAATTAAACCAATAGTATATATGAATAGAATTTTTTTCCATTAATATTATTGTTGCTTTATCATCATGTGTTCTCATGCTACTATTTATGACTATAAGTTACAAGGACAATGAATAAGAGTAAGTTAATGCAAATTAAAATATTTATCACATGATATATGTAATACAACATATACACAATTTTTACTTACATGATATAAAACATCATACATATAACGACATTTTCATCAATGCAAATAGAAACCACTTAACTAGTTATATGTATATCATGGATTACATCATTGCATTGTCAACAAGATGAAAATATCATTCAACAACATCCACAAGCTGAAACATTGTCAACAAAGTATCAAAATCCTTAATTAGATCACTAATGTACATGGTAACCTCTACAAGACTTCTTTCCAAAAAACACATTTGTGCTAAGTATGGCCGATTAAAAAGGAATAATAACATTCACCCAACCAAAGTCTGTTTATGCACCTATCTTGAGCTCCTTCTGTAACATCCCTATTTTTTTTTTCACATTTGTTAATATATTATGCATGCAATATCTAATTAACATGTAAACATATATTAGGTTATCATATTTGTATCTCAAAAAGATATCCCTCTTCATAGGGAATTAATATATACATCAAAAGTTTTTAAAAAAAAGACAAAAGAAACAAAGCATTCAAAGGTAAATCTATCCAATACTCCAGCTGCTCACTGAGGAGCTCTATTACCTGCAATCTCATCTGCTCCCGTGTAAAACACGATCATTACAGATAAAGAAACAAACACAAACAAATAACAGGGTAAGCTAGCTATATAAAAATTTCTATATAAATTCATGTCAAATTAATCAACATAATTCATCAATTCTCATACAATTTCTCAAATCATCAAGTGTCTATTAATTTTCATGATTCATCTTTTCACATGTCGGACTTCTACTGACTCATAACACATAGACACTTGACTCTACTTCCGGAAGACTCGTGTATTGAAATTAACATCCAGAGACCTGCACCTGTCATACTACTGCTGTGAAACTCACACAGCCATGCGCATAATCATCTCAATATCTCATCATCTTCATATGACAGGGTAAATCCATTTGATCTGCTCTGATCAGTTCTTTCAAAACCTCAGACTCAGCCAAATGGACCTCCTTCAACTCTCACCAACTGAATAACTTCATCTATGTGATTCCATTATATCAGTAGAGTCAGGATCATCTCATTCACAGGACACTCACAAATCAATACACCCTAATAACAATCTCAACACGGTATTTTCTTTCCTGAAAATACTATGTCTTGATTAGACTTCATATTTTGAACCTCATAATATCCAACATCAAACAATCAAATCATACCAATGTTTAGAATATCCAAAATACACAACAATTCATTGATTAATCATATAAATGTCTAATTAAAGAGATTTTCGATTAACTATACATGAAATAAAAGTTTACATACTTTATAAGAAAAACTATATAGAAATAAATAAATCAATCTTTTAAAAGCAAATAAAAATTAATTTAATATTTTTATTTTTTATTTTTATTTTACTTTAGCTTGAGCTAGAATTCGCTAGCTTGAGCTAAAATCCTCCGGAGAGCACCCAGAATTTTAGCTTGAGCTAAAATTCACTAGCTTGAGCTAAAATCCTCCAGAGAGCACCCATATTTTTTTTAGCTTGGGCTAAAATTTGCTAGCTTGAGCTAAAATCCTCCAGAGAGCACCCATAATTTTTTTAGCTTGAGCTAGCACTTGCTAGCTTGAGCAAAATATGCAGAAAAATTCTGCATAACTTAATATACCTATTAGATTATAAGTCAATATCTCATTCAATTCCTAAATTATAAATCTACACATTACATTGCCAGTTCCTGTTCAGCATGATACAATCACTCTCATTGAATCATTGAGTTATTATGTCCATTTATACATATATATGATTTCCAATTCCAAAACCATTTAAATCAAACAACCAATTCTCAATCACAACACTTTCAATTTCAATCAAACTACAATCTACTCAGAACAAGAAATCTTGCAACAAAATCTAGCATTTAAATCAAACAACCAATTCTCAATCACAACACTTTCAATTTCAATCAAACTACAATCTACTCAGAACAAGAAATCTTGCAACAAAATCTGGAATTGTTGACCCCGTCATACTCACATTCAAATCTTCTAACCTATGGTTCTATTGAAGATTTTAAACTAGCTTCCCTTACCTTTACTTGAGCATATGCTCACGAAGAGCTCCAAACCTACCAAAATCTTCAAAAGTAGCTTAACTCTATAAGAGATTCTGATCGGGCAATCTTATAGATCTTATAGGATTCACTGCCAGGAGTCCAATGGCAGACTCCGATCGTCAAATCTATAAGCGAGGAGATCATAATCTTAGAGAGAAGGGAGAGAAAGGAAAAGGGAAACTTTTAGAGAGATGGTGGTTCTTTTAAAATGAAACCTGAATAACTGAATTTTCTATTTATATGTCATTTCATTTTAATAATAAAATATTCAGGTATAATTTAAAATATACCACTTCTACTCTAAGGTTACTTTTTTTAGACCCTTACACCTTCAACTTCTTATTACCTAATAGTTTAGTCTTTGTGATCAACTTATCAGTGAATTTAAGATATCTCATCATTTACTTAATGAACTAACATTATTAATATCACTTCATCTAAAGCATGACACCATCCTGATATCTCACACACTCGCCCATAAAGGGTCACACAATCCCATAACAGACAATACATAAAAGATCATAGATTCATAAAAAAATCGTAAAACATATATATATATATATATATATATATATAATATTTATCGATTCAAATGGGTCATGACCACACACACAATTCACACATACCAAAACATGCACACATGCTCGAATGTACGCATGCACGCACACCCACACCCACACATGCATATGGACACACACACAAATAGACATAGACACACACATGCACACTCGCTCGCACCTACACATGCACGCACGCACACACCCACACACCCACACACACATGACAAAAAATATATACATATTTAACAAACAATACACACACATAACACCATGTTTCTTGAATGTGTTCATCTTGCCTAAACGACATCCCTTTACTGGAATTGGAAGTAGACATTTTGCTTAAGCAACTACATGTCACTTAGTGTTTCGTAACTTAACTTTCATGACTTTCATGATGTCGTTTTAGTGACCTACATGTGTTGGAATCTTCAAACAAGTTTCAAACCCTCTAACACTTTATCACTAATGCTTAAATAATCAATCATCGCTTAAGCGACATGTGTTTTATGTGTTTTATAAGAGAGAGTTATATTGGTCTTTCTCTTGCTTATGGTAGGTGCTCTCCTTGAATTACATCATCTACTGAGCATCCATACATATCATAAATGATGCTGAGTAGTAAATGTAATGATTATACACTTAAATGTTGGTAGCAACATTTTCATGAAAACGAGAGAAAACTCAATGCTTTTCATTACCAAAAATCATTCTCCTGCATCCAATTCAATAAAGACACAATTGGCATGCCTCAAAACATCCATAATCTTAATTGTACTTAGTATTTCTTCCATATCATATATGTAAAATTGTATATTTCCACTCCAACATACGCATAACTTATACTATCATACATCTCACTCTCAACTAAAGAACCATATAAATAGTATACATGAAAGACCTTCTTACCATGATTGAATCCTGCCTGTTATCAGAACTTTGTTCTCACACTTTCAAAATCCCAAATCAATCGAGACAAGTTTCCAAAATCAAACTAAATCATTCAAAATAAAATAAAATAATAGAGAATAACCTATTCACCTGTTGATCCACATAAATCTTTACTCAACAAGCTTCTTGAAACTATAGTCTGATAATATAGTTAGAATATTCTCTAAACCAAAACAAAATAGTTAATTATTTAAGTTTTAAGTGAGATAAAATTCCAAATAATAATGTATGTTTGTCTTATCTATTTGAAATATAAATATTAAAATACAGGTGAGGTTATTGACTGGAAGTGCATGCAAGACTAATAGCATTTATTTTCCAAATCTTTTTGGTTGGTCTAACATTTATTTTGTAAATCTGAATTGTGGATGAAGAATGGGGCCATAAACAGTGCAGAGCTCTGTAGGAAGAAGCTCCACAGGCTTTATATTGAGTTAGAAAAATGTGAGGACCTGAGCATGGGAAACTGCCGAAGCATGAGCCAAAGAAGCATTAAGAACCTTGGACACTCACCACCCACTCTCTTCATCTATATCACCAAATCCTTTCACACCATTCCCAAGTGCACTTTCTTTTAACTACAAAATTAATGCTGCCATTATCCAATTGCATCGGGCCAAGTAACACATTTATTGAAACACCACCCAATTCTAGTAAGCCCTCAAAAAGTGAGGAAATGCTAAACACTCCCATCCAAACATACCTCTAAACTTAAATTATTTCAAAGACACTAAGTATTAGCATAAAGTGACATATAACTTCAATAAATTTTAAATAATTTTAATATCTTATAAAAGAATAAATTTTAATTTTAATTTTACAAAATCTGTTTGAGATCTCACATCGACTAGAGATTAAGATATTTTATTGTATATAAATGGGTACAAACCTCATCTTATGAGCCAGTTTTATGAGGTTGAGTTAGACATAAAGTCCACTTCGTAATATGGTATTAGAGTCATTTCGAGTCTATCCTAACGAGTGCTTGTTAAACTTATCAGGTCACTCGCTATCAGATCGTTATTGGACTACCCATAATATGTTATCTATGCACGAGCTGTCACTCTCAGCGTGAGGATAGTATGTTGAAGATCCCACATCGACTAAAGATAAGGGCAATTTGTTGTGTATATAAATGGATGCAAACCTCATCTGATGAACCAATTTTATGGAGTTGAGTTATATTTAAATTCATTTTGTAATAAAATTAATTTAAAAAATAAAATTTACACTTAATTATATATTAATAAAAATGAGATCTCATACTATTCCTGGAATAGAAGAACAAGATTAATTGGAGTTTTTATGCCTTAATTATCGTGCTTAATTTAATTTTTTTAGTGTGTAGTATGTTTAAAAACTGGGTGGTAGTTTTTGGATATATATTCTAAGGTGGGTAACCTGTCACTAGGTTAGGGTCAGAGTTAGCAGAGACACTGGTGGAGAGCATGGGAAACAGTACCTGCTATTTTATGAATGGATGAATAGGGTTTAGATTATTTGTTTGACCAAACATTCACTTCAGCCAGCTGTCAATTTATTTTGCTCCTCACTACTTAACGGTTTTTTTTTTATAAAACTAGGTTAATTAATAAAATAGATAAAATTTTAAAAAGTTATTAAAAATATAAATCTTTTTAAGTTGATACAACTTTATAGTGTTAATTAAAATTTAATTATACTCAAATTATAATAACTTAACTCGACTTATCGATTTCAATATTTTTTTAAAAATTTTATTTATTTTAGTAATTAGCTTACAAAATTAACTTAGTTTCATAAAAAAACGCACTAAATATGAATAAATTTAATTTTAACTTCTCATGGTTGGTTACACGTGAAAGATGGTGGGAGAGGAACGAAACAGAAACAAAGTGATTTGGTAGGATAGAGATAAGATGAAAGTGCTCAAAATTTAGGGGGTTATAGAAAATAAATTCCATGCAAAAAAAAAAAAAAACTAGTGATAAATTGGTTTAAGTCGACTTAATAAAAATATAATTGATTCTAAATCAAAGATGTTGAACAATGAGGGATGAAATGGTTCTGAAATCTTTAAAAAATGATATTTTTAAAATTATCTCTTGAATATTTTAGCAAATTTTAAGATAAAGAACAATAAAAAAATAAAGGTTGGAAAGAAAGAATATTAGAGATTTTTAAACTAGTTTAATTCACTCTAAATCTAAACTCGGTTTAAAAGAATAAACTTGAGATTAATTATTTAAAACTTATTGCAAAACAACACGACTACATATACTTAATTTTGAATAATATGCAACAACTATAAAATATGAAGGTTTTTTTAAAACCTATCAAGAACACTATAAAATATGGAAACCTACAATACCGACACACCAAACCTAAGTGAGAAAGTAAAATAAAATCAATTAATAAGAAAATAAGTTAGAAAGGTATATATTGAATGTGATTACATTTTGAACAAGTGAACAAAAAAAACATCTCTTAAAAAAAGTTTCGCAAATTGTTTCATGAATACTTGTTCATTTGAAAAGGCTCGAAATATGTTTTTTTGAAAAAGAAACAATCTTAAACACTTTTTACAAAAATAAATGTATCTATAGTTTCAGTATTATTTCAATTTAAAAAAAAAAACTTTAATAGTCAATTAAAAAATTAAAGTAACTAAAATTTTCACGTGATAATTGATTATGTATGCAATTGGTATTTGGATAACTTTCAAATAATCCATTATTTTTTCATCATAATTAATTATTAGCTCAAAATAGTTGAATTTATATTTTTTTTAAGTTTGAGTATTTGCAATAACGAATTATATTATTATTTAATTAATTAAATGGTTCTTGATAACATTTTTTTAAATAATAAATATTTATGGGATGTAGTAAACATATGAAGCTCATTTAATTTACTTATAATTACTAATAGGGTGATGATATTTTGACATCTATTTCACCTTACATTCATAATAAAATATTAATTTTTGTAATAAAAAAATTATAAATCTCTTCATTGATAATATAAACAAAATGTAAAATATTCAAATAATTTTTAAAATTAAAAAAATTATAAATAATTAAAATATTAATATTTATTGAGATATAAGATGGAGTATGGGTGTAAAAAAATATTTTTGTTACTAATATAATAAATATATCACATACATTATATATATATATAGATCTGCGGGTTGGGATAGAGTAGCATATTAAATATATGGAATATAGAAATGTAGTTCATCTTCGTTTATAAATAGAATGATAGTTTAGGGGACTTAAAAATTTGCAATATAAATTATAAATAATAAAAAAGAATAATTTTGGACTCGCTAGTTGTTATTTATTCCACTAATGTACCTACCTAGTAGTTTTTCATTGTGTTATTTCATAAAACACTTCTAATTGTTTATTTTCAGTAAAAATTATTAAATTTATGAAACATGCATCTAAATTATTGACCATATTATATCTTAAAATATTGCAATAGAAACACAACAATGCTTTCATACAAAAATAAAATGGGAATCGAAAATCCAACACATTCTTTTACCATATTTTACATAATTAAAAAATAAAAGGGCGTTGAATTCTATTACATCAGTTCACTCATATTACTTGATGAATATTCATATTAATAATCCTATTTTTTCCTACTGCAATAAATTAAATACACTTAAATAATGTCTTTCCCATATATTTTTTTCCTTATTATACTAATGTATTAAATATTATTTTTTTAGTATTTAAAAAAATTAATTTTAGAAAATAAATTGAAAAAAAATAGTAACAAATATATAACAACAATAAAATTTTAAAAAGCAAATATTAATCTTTATTTTATTTTTAATGTGAATTTCAGCCTGGGTTTACTAGTCTTGTATGAAATAGTTCTCCACCATTTTGTGAGTTGGGCTTCAACTTGAATTGGGAATGGTGGCCAACGGACCAAAATAAGTCAATTTCTTTCTTCACCTCCATAAATTTTTTATGACAATTTTCCTTTTTTATTTTCAAAATTACCCTTTTACAAAAGGTGTTAGGTTTATTTTTTTCATTTTCAAATTGTATAATTTATAGGTTTATAGATTTTCTGAGCTAGTTATATTTCGAATTTTAAAATTTAAAATGTATTTTCTGAATTGAATGTACATTCCAAACTCTAAAATATTTAATTTATTATTAAATATAAAAAAATCTCCTAATATGAAAAATATTTAATACTTCAATAAATTAGTTAACGATGATTTTCATCAAGCTATTTTTAAACTCAGCAAATATATTTTGAACTGATATCAATAACAAATTTTAAATAGGTTATTTTTATTTATTGTCAATAACAATTACTTACATTAATAAATAAGTTGTTTTCAAATCTTGTTGGTGATGATTTTTTGCAAACTTTTTAATAGATGTCGTTGAAATTTTTTCTTATTTGACATTGAAAAAAAATACTAGTCAAAATTGACCAAAAGTTTATCCATTTAGCAATAGAAAAAAAAAACTATGATCAACTTTACATAAAAGACTGAACTCGTAATGTCAAATAATTCTACAAACATTACCAAAAAGTAAGGAAAAAAATTCAAGATATGTTGAAAAATAATCTCGCTAATATTCACATAAAAAAATCTTGAGATATCTTTAGTTTATATGAATACAAAAATAGTAATTTTAATCGAAAAAAATTCCTATTAACATTTATATTAATAGAAAATAATTTTATTGTCGTTGATAAAAAAAAATACTTTAATCAACATTAATGAGAAATAACTTTGTTAATGTTAACAAAGAGAATTTTGACTAATGTTAGTTCAGAGATAAGTTCGATTTATATTTGTAAAAAATTATTTTAGTTAACACTGGTTAAGAAAATTTTCAATTAATATAAATTTAAAATAACCATTTTACTTTAAAATATTATTTTACATCAATTTAATAAAGAGAACTCCAGATAAGGTTGATTTCGAAATAAAACTAATTTCCATAAATCTTTATAATACTGATTAAAAAATAACTATAAGAAATTTTAATTTAAAAAAAAAACTTTACTTGTGAGACTGATAGAGGAGAAATTACAAAAATAAAAACACAAAATTATAAGAATAAAATTAATTTTAAATTCGTATTTTTTAAAGATAAAATTTGATCATTTTTTGAAATTTCATTTTTTTTACTTAAACAATATATTATATTATACAATTTTTTAAATTTTCTACAATTTTTTTTTCTAAAACAATCTATTTCCAAACACATTATTAAAGAATGAATATTATAATTGAATTTTTTGCTTAATTTTAAGGCATTTTATTGTAAGATCAACTGAATGAACGGTTTATTGTAAGATCAACTATGCTTAATTCACAAAATGTCCTTAGAAAAATTACACATGCAAATTCTTATTTACATGTCAGCAAATGCCTTATTAATTTAAAGATGAGATCTGATATATTGTTTTTTTTTTGTTACTTACTTTTAAGGCATTTTCTTAACAAAGTCAACTTCATTTTCTATTAAAATAAATTTAAATTAAATAAAAATTATGATAAATAATGTTAAGTTGAGATATATTCTATCTAATCAATATATGGGAGTAGAAATTACAAGTAAAGTAATATTATATTTTAAGAACAAAAATTACACCTACATTCCAGAAATTATAATAAATGATACTTATTTCTTTTAATTTTGAAATATTTTTTATTATATTTTAAATAAAATAATATTTAATTTTCTATTTTTTAAATATTATATTAACTAAAAATTAAATAAAAATATAATAAAACATAAAGCTTTAAAAGAATTTTTACAGAGAAAAAAATTATAAATAAAATAAGATAGTAAGTTTCACGTCATTAAAAACATAATAGATAAATATATAATTTATTAAATAAAAAATACACATCTATTGAAAAATTATGATTTGTGTATTAAAAACATAATAGATAAATATATCATTTATTAAATAAAAAATACACATCTATTGAAAATTTATGATTTGTGTATTAAAAATATAGATAAAATAAAAGGTGTATTTTTCAAAACTTGAACGGATGCGAGTGTTATTTAGTATACTATTATAATTTTTACTCAATAATATAATAATTTAATTATTAGCTTATTTGATTATATCCATCATTATTGAATTATAAAAAAAAATATCGAATACTAATAGATTAATTTTCTAAAATTGTAAGATGTATTTGTTCTAAAATAATAATAATAATTTTGAAAGAGACAATTATGATTTTAAACGTTTAATAAGATACTTAAAAACAACATAGGAAGGTGGTCCCAAACCATGACCATGATCAGTGCAACATGTTACGTCGTACGAGATTTAGTCCGTTGTACGGAAGAGCGTATGTGATAGAGTTACGTAGCCGTACAAAGAATTGACATGTAAACATTGGCGTAATGTAATAATTAATAAACACCCCAGTTACTGTTACTTTAGTTTTCGGAAGTTCTTCCTCCGAATCACTCTCAAGCTTAATTCAAAACTACCACACATTGTTACTTTAGCTTAGGGAGAAAGTTATTTATAGACACAAAAAAAAAAAATTCACACTAATTTAAAATCATTTTATTTTAATTAAAACTAAAATTGAAATATAAAAAAGTTACTGTGGAAATAAATATATATATATATATAAAATTCCCTTTCTTTATTAGTTTCATAAACTGGTCAGCATTGATTAGTTGTATATACAATATAGAAAGTGATTTTCTAAAAAAAAACACTTTTAAAAGTACTATTCTTTTTATATTGTTTGATTCTAAATTTGCTCACAGAACCAATCTATATTGTTGAATTGAAATCAATTAAAGTTTAAAAAAAAAATCGGCACTTGAGACGAATACATACTTATAAGTCTTGGCTCAAGAGAAAAGAGAAGTTGCTATTTCACAATGCAGTGAATCACAATTTAAATCTCCGTGTTCATATTTAGAGCCCAATAAATCATATATTGAATGAAAAATAACAAGAAAAAGAATTCTCATGTACATTCACTTAAAAACAACTATAATAAAATTTAAGTTCTGAGTAATTAAAATTTATTTAGTTTTAATCTAACAATTATTTTTATTAATTTTAGGTACAATAATGTGTATACATTAGTTTGAAAGTATCATTGAAAAATCATCTTTACATAATTTTGTTTTTATAAAACTTTACATTAGACAACTTGACATTTTAGTTAGGTTGATACTCAGGTGTTAGGAAAATAAAAACATATTTTTTTTCTTTGGTGTAGATACAAAATAGACACTTGTGAAAGTAATGAGCAGACAAAAAAATTAAAGCAAAATAGAATAATGACGTAAAAAAAACTTTTAAACTTGAGAAGTAAAATTCACAGGACCTACTATAAAAAATGTTTCTACTCTGAAAGTATGATTATAATATTTGTTCATCTCACTTTGTAAGAAAATGCACAAGCCCATTTTCTGCAAAGACAAGCCAGAAGGTAAGGATGACAAAGATTGAAAACTTTTGAATCGAAAAGTTGTTGTAATGATTCGAAAGTATATTGATAGAAGTTTGTTTGAGCATGTGTCCACATATACAAATGCTTATGAGTTGTGTGGTCAAAGCGTGAATCTGTGATTCAAAAGAAAACTCCAAGAAATAAAGCATCTCTTGTTAAAAGACTGGTGAAACTTGACTACTAGTATATCCTAACTTTCAGGCAATGAACTGAGTACCAAAAGTGTCTGCTACTCATCATCAATCTTCATATCTATCTTTGCCAATTGATTGACAAGACCCTTAAATGAATTTAAGTGTTTCATCATACTTTGACCATTCGTGTAGTTAAGTTTCGCCAGTCTTCTAACCAGAGATGTTTTATTTCTTGGAGTTTTCTTTTGAATCATAGATTCAAGCTTTGACCACAACTCATAAGCATTTGTGTATGTGGACATATATGCTCAAACAAACTTCTATCAATATACTTTCGAATCATTGCAACAATTTTTCGATTCAAAAGTTCTCAATGTTTGTCATTCTTACCTTCTAGCTTGTCTTTGCAAGAAATGGATTCATGCATATCCTTACAGTATAAGTGATCCTCCATCACGGGTTTCCGATAGGAATAGTTGTCTGTTGTCAACTTGAACATGTCTCAATTATAAAATACTTCTTCCATCTTGTATCAGAACCAAGTTCTAATACCACTCTTGAAAACATCAGAACTAATTATCCCTCTTTAGTATATAAAAAATGGGTACTTGCGGAAACAATAAGCAAACAAAATAAATTATAGAAAAATAGAATAATGACACTGAGAATTTTTAATGTGGGAAAACCTTCTCAACTTGATAAATAAAAACTCACGAGACCTAGTTCAGAAAATGTATTCACTATGAAAGTGAGATTACAATATTTGTTTCTCAAACTCTAAGGGTAACACTTAATCTCACCAAACTAGGATGAAATACAATAACTCTATATAGCCTTTCCCTAGGAATTTTAATCTCACACTATGGTGGTTATATATTCTCTCATTTACTCTTTATGTTGCTCTTTTCACTTGTTTGTTTTTTTTCTTCCTCACAACTTCCCTCCCTTTATATATAGAATGAGAGAAAGTCTTCAACATAAAGAGATTATAGATAATTAATACTCGTTACATTTTCAAAATATATCTTCAACTTTTTAGATTGAACTTCATAATTTTCAAGAGAAATTAATTCCAAGACTTTGAAATGTTCATAATTAAATATATTCTATTGATCAATGATCAAAATTCATTAGTCACAGTCTCTTATTAATTAAGAAAGAATTCCTAACACAAAGTTCAACCATAATCTATCATTACTTAAAAAAACTATTAAACAATAAAAAAACATAAATAAAAAAAATTAGACCAAAATTTATATATAGAAAAATCTACAAATCTAGATCAAACTACCCATAGAAACTAAATACCTAAATAGGTAAATCCCGTAAAAAAATCATCACAAAACAAAGAGAAAAAACAGATAATAATTTTTTGTAGAACATCCAAATTTTCTAGAAATTTGAACAACATTGTCTTCCGTCTCATTTTTTTTTAATCATTCATTTTATTTCAACTGTTTTTTCATTAAAATTATAGATTTTTTTTATTATTATTTTTGTGTTTTTTTTTTCTCTCATTCACAGAACAAACATTTGTATTATATTATGACGTAGTTGGGAAGTAAAGATTTTAGCGCCTAATTAACCCGATCCATCGTAGATCTGGAAAATAAAAAGTAAAATATTTATATGAAGCAACTCTTTAATTTATTATTTACTATTTTAAATAATATATGTCCGAAATGGATGGTATTAATTTTTAAAACATGAAATGTAGCATTGAGCAGCTGTCACTAGGCCCCAGGGTAGGTAGGTATCCAGTAGCCACAAACACATTCTAGACAGCCCACATTTTTTTAATGTCAATTTAAGGGCATGTTCCTGCTTTGGATTTATGATTTACTCCACAGTGGGAAACAGTGAATAATATTTGAGAAAATTATAGAAGGACACCAAAGTGACCACTAAAGTATAGGAAAAACACAATGTACCTTTCGCTATTACCATTTACCAGCTCATGGAAGTTGACACTTTCGAAGGAGACTAGGTCAACATATTAATGGGCCCAAACCCATGCCAGATATTAGCTGGGTTTCAACTCAAAACAATTATGATGCCCTTTAATAATACTAATTATTATTTTTTTTATTTAATAATATTTTTTAGTGTTTAGGGTTTTTATTACTTTCCACAAAAGCCATAAAGCCTTTGCATATTGCATGTATTAATTCTTGTGCTATGTATTTGCATTATTTAGGCCTCCTTTTCTTGGCGTTAGGTTCCTCCAGTTGTTTCCTAGTGTTTCAATAATGAGCATTCATCACCATCTCCTCTCACTAGAAAAATAAAAAATAAAAATAAAAATAAAAATAAAAACCTCATAAATACTAGGAAGCTTCGTTAATTATAGTTTCCATGTTGGAACAGACAATTTCAGTTTGATTGATTAGTGTTATTTTGAACCAAACATTGACCATTTGGTTGTTGTATCAAATTTTAATATTAGTGACGGGTGGCTCAACTTTTATGGCTGCTGGGACTGTCTCTATTATTCAGTCAATTCTTTTGTACATAACAAAATTAAATAATCAAACTTAAAAACTAAGCAAATCATGGACATGAACATTCCATTTGATCTTATCCTAATTCACGCTAATCATATTACTATTACAGATTATTCGGTTAATTATTCTAAATAATTTAGTTTTTATTTATGATTTATTTTATCTATGAAGCCTGAAAACATATTCATAGTAATTAAATCTGATATGAGCCGAGTCCACAATATATTCGTTATCAATAAATTACTTTATGAAACTTAAAATTATTTTGGTGATTTTTTTGTTTTAAATCACATAAATTTCTATTTATCAATAGAAACAAAACAGTGCTCGCATTTTACTTTCTAAAAGTTAAAAGAAATATTATTATTTAAAACCAAATATATTAAAATTTATTTTATTATTTCATACACTACAAGAAAATCATGAAATAGAAACTAATTTTTAGTGACAAAAAAAAATTAGTTGTTAGACTAATTTTTTTTTTTAAATTAATGTCTATTATTTAGCAAGGTTTTTCTATCAAATTTAAAAATTAATTGGTAGTTAAAACCTTGGTTGCTAATTAGATATTAATTTAAAAATTATTTAACAATAATAAAAATTAATTTAATTTTTTTTTAAATGTTATCTAATTTAGTTAGTATAATAACTAATTATTTTTATTTCTAAAATTGGTTTCTATTTTTTAATAATATATTAATATTATGTTATTTATTAATGATATTAAACTTATTGAAAAGTATAATCATTACAAGATCATTTATAATTTAATGATCTTATAAGATGGTCTCATAAAATTTTATTTTACTTTAAGTGAGTTTTATTATAACGTATCATTCTAAAGTTTTGCTGTGAGTTTTATAAGACTTATAATGTTTCTAATTTTAACTTTTTTACAATTTAAAGAAATAATGTAATTATTTTAATAAAATATTTTTACTTTTAAGATTCAAAAGATTTTAAATCTTAAATTTAAGAACATGAGTATACTGCAAAAGATTTTTTTTTATAAACTTATATCTTAATTTTAATATTCAGCTAATTGAATTCTATGAAGACAACTATATTTTGTACGACTTAAACTAAAAGTTGGAAATTAAATAATATTAATTTATATCCTATCAATAATTAAATAATACAGATTAAGCTACTTTTGTATATTTTCTCTGGGTATTGTTAAGTTGTCTCCGAGTCATGTAGTACATTGTACTTGTATTATTTGACCATCATCACGTGCATAACACCTTTTTAATAGGTAAGATTAAGAATCGTTATTCACATTCTCAATTATATTCATCTGTTGCTTTCAAACAATTATTTTTTTGGTAGAAAGGAACAAACGGATAGAAATTTGGGATAATTTAAGAAAAAAATAAGAAAAAATAAGCAACTTTTTAATTTTTTTTAATTAAGAGTAGATATAAAAATTAAAAATAAAAATGAAAAAATTATATAAAAACCTATACAACATAACATGTAGATAAGTTAATTTCAATTTCTAATTTTTTATTTTTTCTTTTTCTTTTTTTATCTTAAAATATTTTTGTGATTTTTTCTAATTATACCCTTATTATATTTTATTTCGTCTTGAAATATTACTGGCATAAAATTTCAAATTATTCAGACGAGCTTCTTAAACAATCTGAAATGTAAATACTTAAATAGACTTTCGTGTCTACCAATTAAACGAAATTGATCATCACTTCACTTACACATGTTGATTAGTAATATGATAATTTTTTATAAAAAGAGAAAAATATTCATTTTCAAAGACCATTTATAATAATCAAGCATATTATGATATTTTTCAACAAAAAATACACTTTTAGCTTATTAATATATATGTTGGAGATCCTACATCGACTAGAGATTAAAGCCTTTCATTGTATATAAGTGGGTGCAAACCTCAATCCTATGAGCCGGTTTTATGGGGTTGAGTTAGGCTTAAAGTCCACTTCGTAATATGATATCAGAGCTCTTTGAATGAAGAGTCTGCTGCGCTTCTCTCTAATTTTTATTTCAAAGTGGGTTTTCCTTCTGGTAATGTTAAAACCTCAAAGTTTTCTTTTAATTACTACTGACACTTTTTCTGAGCTTTTTCCTAAAGAACAGGATGTAAAGGGGATTCAACTTACATCACAACAGTGTCAATTCCTTACCAACATTTTGCGTCAGCAAAACCTTGAGGATCCTGCCCCTCACACTCAAATTAATCAAGCCGGCACCATCTCTACGGATGAAATCCCCAATACTGAGCATTCTTCAACAGGTAAGTTTCTCTCTTCACTATCTTCTATAAAAGAATATTGGATTATTGATTCTGGTGCCACTGATCATGTTTGTCACAATTTGAACGTTTTTACTACTTATACTAAAATTAAACCTGTCTTAATTAGTCTTCCAAATGGCCAAACTGTTTATGCCACATATTCTGGTTTAGTACGTTTTTCTGATCGGTTTTATTTGTCTGATGTGTTATACGTGCCTCATTTTCAATTAAACTTAATATCTGTTTCTAAACTCACACACCAACTTAAATGCACTTTAACTTTCACTTCAACCCACTGCATTATACAAGACAATCTCACTCAAGAGAGGATTGGTACAGTTAAAGCCACCGCTGGCTTGTACCTTGTCACTACCTTGCCTGCTTCTAGTCATTCTAAACCGCATTGTTTTTCTCCTTTTATTAATTGCAATATCACAGACAAAACACTATGGCATTATAGACTAGGATACCCTTCATATGAAAGATTACATGTCTTAAGCAAACAATACTCTTTTATTACTGTTGATACTCATCATGTATGTGACACTTGTAGTTGTGCAAAACAGAGAAAACTTCCTTTAAGTAATACTGTTACCTCTGCTATTTTTGATCTTGTACACTTTGATATTTGGGGACCATGTTCCATAATTTCTATGCAAGGTTTTCGTTATTTCTTGACTATTGTTGATGATTACTCGCGTTATACTTGGGTTATTCTGCTGCATAACAAATCTGAAGTGCGTCAACACATCATTAACTTCACTGTTTTCGTTCAAAATCATTTCAAAACTAATATCAAAACGATTCGTATTGACAATGGTGTTGAGTTTGCTATGTCAAATTTTTATGCTTCAAAGGGAATTATACATCAAAAATCTTGTGTTGAAACACCACAACAAAATGACATTGTAGAACGTAAACATCAACACATACTAAATGTAACCCGAGCCTTACTTTTTCAAGCAAATCTTCCTCCTATTTTTTGGGAATTTGCTGTAAATCATGCTGTTTTCTTAATAAATGCTATTCCTACTCCATTACTTGATAACATCACTCCTCATGAAAAGTTGTTTGGAAAACCATATGACATTTCCTTATGAAAAGTTGTTTGGAAAACCATATGACATTTCCTTTCTAAAAGTGTTTGGTTGTCTCTGTTATGCCAGTTCTAATATTTATATATATGTATATATTTGAATTTATTTAAAAACTGTGTTATGTTGTTGAGATTTTATTTATATTTTATGATTTATCAATAATAAAACGTGTCTCCCGACACACTTCTGTAAAAAAAAATACTGGTTTGAATTTAGATTGAAGTGCATGTACACGTGCAGACATGTGTTTGAATAGTAAGCAATAATACTGGAATTTGGAATATATACAAACGGATTTAAATGTTTTAAATAAAAAAAAGATACATTATATATTAAAGGTTTGAAGCAATTTGAAAAGACTATAAAGAAGTTAAATCGAAGAACTTCATGATTTATTAAAAATATATAAAGAATATTATAATGAATTTTGAAATAGTTATGAGGTGAAGCTTGTCCTTTTGAAGACGAACTCAATGCACACGTGCCCACATGCCTATGTGATTGCATGTGGATGCATAAATCCTAGTCAACTGCGCTATGCCCCAAAACATTTTCACAGTCTCTCCACTGATGCACTTATGCATCAAGCTTTATCACTTTTGCAGTGCTATTAATTAAAATACTATTAATAAATATAATACTTTTATTTTATTTTCCCTCTTCATCACAATAATATATAGATTATTTAAATATTAAAAAATATGCAAAGATGTAATTGATAAAAAAGTAACTAATGTAATTTTGAATTTTATAAAAGAATTGATAATTAAAATGAGACAGAAGAGTAAATAATTCATATTTTTATTTAGTGTTATAAATAATTATTTTCATAGAAATCTTAAAAACATTAAATGTAATGGAGCATGTGATTGAAAAAGGAGAAACAATAAAAATACAAGGTGGATATAATAGTTAAAATGTAAAAAAGTTAATGTTATAACTCTTTTGTTTGCTAATAGACTGATTTGACAGACATATGTATTGTGAAAGAGGAGGAGAAAAAGGAGGGGTACTAATGTATACTAGAGTGTGTGTGCAGTGTCTATGTTCAGAATGTTAACGTACTTCTTTTTAGCATTCTTCCTTCCTACCAATCATCATGAATACTGATAAAAACCATTTTTTGGGAATCCCTTTTAGTCCTATGATTAAACAAAACCCTTTACTAAACCAGTATATATAGTTAGATTGTTCCTCTAAATTGGGATAATAACAGTGATGATAAGTGAAGAGAGAAAGAGGTGCATAGTATAGTAGTAGGTGTCCATGTTTTGTTTGTTAAGAGGGTACACAGTGCTTCGCTGTCTAGCATGTGAAAGGGGTGTGGCTCACCCAACTGGCACTTACTCATTGGCATAGAAAGGCTAATGAGAGGAGAATGAGGACAAAAAGTAGTGTAGGATTTATTTCACTCTCATTCTCTATGCTCTTTTCAACCTCCTATCCAAATCCACTCTTGTTACTTCAATATAACTTGGTGTGTGTGTGTGTGAGAGGACATTGCTCCCCAAAACCAAAACCACATTGCCATTCCGTTAATAGGGTGTGCAAGAGTTTCATATTTTGTTCCATTCTTTTCTTCCTTTTACCACTATCACTCTCTCATCGTAAATTGGAGACTCCTATATTTTCCTATATACTAGGAAAAAAGAAAAGTAAAGACAGGAAGATGAACACATTTGGTTCAGAAATACGCAGCAGTGGGTGTGAGTCTGGCTGGACTCTCTACCTGGACCACTCTTTCCTTAACCAGAATGCTTCTTCACATCAACACAAGGACAAAAGATTCAAAGATGAGGACTCTGGGGAGGAGGATTTGTCCATGCTTTCTGATGCTTCGTCTGGACCTCCTCATTTTCCACACTACGACTCTTACTTCAATGAACATGTCAATGGTTGCTTCTATTCACCTTCCAAGGCTGTGAAGCTGGCCAAGAGTGCTAAAAAGAAGCAGAAAGTTAAGGAAAATCAACACCTTGAGGATCAACATCCGACTTTTCTTCATGACACTGCTAGCTCTCCTGTTTTTGACTTTTCCACTGTAAGTTTGATATGTTGAAAGCCAGGAGTTTGAGCTTGCATTGTTTACTATTTTACCAAAAATGATGAACCGCTTGAACGCGTTTGTTACTCATGGTTCTTGAAAATTTTGCAGGAAAATGTCACAAGGGGCAACCAGCAAACATCTGTAGGGAGTGTGGTTGATTATTCACAAGGCTCTTCTGCAACTTATTTTGAGGTACTTGACTTCTATTCTTTTGATTTCACTATTTTACACCTCTTTGAAAGACATGGCTACAATATTTATATTCTTTCAGGGAAGATCCTCATTCCAAGAAGAACACTTCGGTTTCTTACAATCAAAAAATGAACTTGAAGACAACAAGTAAGTTTCTTCTTGTGTGTACAGAAAGAAGAAAACAGATTTCTAGATTTCTACATTTTGGTTGTGATTGAGATTTTTTCATATGCATTCTTTGTTTGACAGATGGTACGGAGGGAAAAGAATGGGAATAAGGTGAATTATATATCAGTTCTGCTAATGGCTGTCTCTGCAATGGATGGAGAATCGTGGTGTTGAAAGGGACCCTGTACCTTTCTCTTATTTTTTTTTCTTTTGTAGTCGTTAATGTAGTGGGAAACAACATGAAAAGACAAGTTAGATTTTTTTGTTCACTTTTTTGTTTTTGATATCTTATTTTCTTGTCAATGAATGATGATTACATTTACAAGGCAGGCTTTTCGTATGTGTCTAAGGATGCTCCTCTTTTGTTTCCATGAAGCCTCACTAGCACTAACAACAGTGAAGGATTTAATATTCAATTAAAAATGAAATATAACCCATCCTTATTTTTCGTCCTTTTCGATTCACGCGAGCAATAATCTATAACTTCAAATACAAAATGTTAATTTGAACTCAATAGTATCATCTGTTCTACAAATAAACTAAAAAGAAAATTTCTAATCATAAAAAGTGAGGAAAAGACTAAGATAATTTGAACTCAATAGTATCATTTGTTCTACAAACAAACTAAAAAGAAAAATTTCGGGGTAATATATGCAACTGATAAGTATTAAAATATAAACTGACTAAAACTAAAAACTAATAAAATTTCATTATGATATAATCTAAAGACTTTATAATTGCTGCCGACTTTATATACAAACAGTGGTCTCACGAATAATTCAGATTTAGGTAACGTGACCCTTTTGAGAGTTAGGTAGGATTGGTTGTGATTTAGATTTGATTAAGTAGAATGTTTATATTAGTAGTTGTAATAGCCATGATTAAAGGTTAAGGAAAAAAGGGACAAGGGGTTTAAGAGTGTTGGGAGGAGGGATGGGCAATGAGGAGGTTGTAGAAAGAAAAGGAAGAAATGTGAAAGTTGATGTTGGAATATTTGGCTCATTCAAGCTCTCTGGAGATCTGCCTGTGATCTTCCTGACCCAAAGAACATGACCCATTTTGTGTAGTTTCTCAACTTTTATTTTCTCTCGGAACAATCATCTTTTAAAATATCATATTTCATGTTGGTTTCTGTGCTCTTTCTCCCTCCAATTCTGTCTGCTTCGAAACTGTCGTAGGACTTTGATGTCATCCACAATTCTCCCTTTCATTTTTTTATTCCTAGTTAGTTCCTATTAAAATAAAGGACCAAAAATCTTGCATGAGTCCAGAAAGGTTGAAAAAAGCTAAAGAAAAAGATATCCATTCAGAATCTAGGATCACAAAATTATAATCTCAATCCACATGTTTTCCAGTACATAATAGTTCAGTTATTCTATCTATGTATCAATATATAACATTTTTCTATTCTTGTTTCATTTTCTTTTCTTCCATACATTTCTTAACTTCACTTATATAAAGACTAATTTGGCTCATACAACCAACTACACGCACTACTGATATGACTAATTAACCTATCTAGTTTTAAATGATAATTTTTAAATAACAAAGAACAATCTTTTGAAGTTATACAATGGTAGTGTGGATAATGAAAAGTTAAAGATGCAGAAGAAACGAAATTGTAGAGAGAGAAAGTAATTAAAAAAAGAAGATATTCCGTGGCTTGCGGCATTCCATCGAAATGGATAAGAATGAAAAGGGTGGTGGTGGGAAGGAAACATCTGTGTTCTTCCAACCACAACCAAACCCCTCTGTCATTGTAAGAGGGTAAGGAGGGTGCTTTGTTTCTTCCAACAAGTTTTTTGTTTTTTGTCTCATCTCTTATTTATGTGACAATGCCCAATTTAGTTTGGATGTTTCCATTTCTCTGGACAATTTCTGCACTCTTGAAGATTGATAGCTCTGTGCCAAGAACATGAACATTTATTGTATAGTCTGAAACTATATCTGATTTCTCATAAATATGTAGTCATTTTTTTATTATAAAAAACGAATAAAATTCAGTAATGTATCTCATAAAAATAAGCTATATCACAGATATATGATAATGTCCTACCTATGTTAATTTCTCCCAGGACTTGAATTATACACACTGTGAACATACATCACTGCATAATTCATGTCATGGTTGAAAGCAAAGTGTATACTGTAATTACTGTTCACTATCACATTGAAAAAGTGTAGCAGGCAAAATCATTCTTCCTTTACCTTTTAGTCAAAACCTACACTTCAAATCCCAATGGAATTTTATTTTCTTTTGAAGTGTAGAGTGTTATTTTGGTAAGTAGTACTAAATTTGCAGTGTTGAATCTGGGCTTCACATGTGGGACAAGGACTCTCATATACAGCTTTTGAGGACAGGATTAGCAAAGCAAGTGATAAAAAATTTGAATTTTGATCCTTCACAGTGTTAGTACAAACAAAAACATTGGAGGAAGGTACCCCTTTCTACAGGTGAAGACGGCTGCAGATTTTACTTCAAATGTAACTTCATAAAGGAAATTCATTCTTATAAGTAAAGTTCATAATAAGAGTTTTAAAATTCAGATCTTATGGAAAAGTTTCATTAAAACATGATAACATATTAAAAGAATTAGAATTAAAAAAACTGTGTCTAGAACTGAAAAATATAAAAAAATTCTATGTCAACTGTCATATTTTCAGAACATTACATTTAAACGGAATTAAATTTTATAAGACTTAATTAAGTTTTAATAATTTTATAAATTTATGTATTTTAAATTAAAAAAATCCATTTTATTAAATATTTTAAATATTTTTTTACTTCTATTTAAGTATCATATTATTTTATCAACTTACACATTTTTTCTCTTTAATCTTTCACAGCTCATCGATGACTCATTAATGGAAGAATTGGAAGTGATTGGAGAAAGAAGAAACATAGTTGATAAATGAGTTGGAAGCATGAAAAAAAAAGTTATGATATTATATTAATGACAAAAATCAAACGCTCAAATACTTATCTAAAAATAAAAAATATTTTGAACACTTAATATAATCAATATTTTTCATTGAAACTTAATTAAAAATAAAAATATTCAAATTTATGAATTATTTAAAATTTAATTAACTTTTTATAACGTAATTTTTGTTCACTGTGGGAAGGATGAACTCTTATATATTGATACAAAGTTATGAATAAGATATACAAAATAGGGGTATTTCTTTGTTCAAATAATTTTGAGATTCAGTCAAATCCAAATAAATTGACTTGAATTTTCTATGTGCAAATCCAATCCAATGCGAATCGATCCAATCTCGTAAAAGTTAGATGCCTGAGTTAAGTACATTGAACTCAAAATCCAATTAAATTTAACTA
The DNA here is from genome assembly GCF_051622355.1 of Phaseolus vulgaris. Lineage (NCBI taxonomy): Eukaryota > Viridiplantae > Streptophyta > Magnoliopsida > Fabales > Fabaceae > Phaseolus > Phaseolus vulgaris. Next base: position 4,208,183 of record NC_143504.1, read on the forward strand.
AAATGATGATAAAACAATATTTATTATTTGAAAATTTAATAGTTTATTATTTTTATTTTATAACTATATTTTTTATGTAGTTCTACTTACCATATACAGTGTTTTTGTAATAGAAATTTTCAAAAACATCTAAAAATTAGTGTTATTTATCTTTTAGATGGCATTAGGTTTGGAGCTGAGATTTAAAAAAAGATAATTAAATGTGGGTTTAATTAGGAATTGTGAGCATGAAATGCATGTGGTGATTGGTGAACCTAAAAGTAAAGTTTGACCATACCACCAAATCATTCCTTGGATTAGTCACAGATTTATTTTTGAGGGAAGACTTTGAGGCCTTATTAGTCTGCCAAAAACATTTCATGTCCTTTGAACAAGTCATGGCAATGCAGTGAAATGCTTATCTTATTATGTACATACAATTGCCACCATATCCAAATACCCCACAAGGCTGGAATTGCGGAAGACAGTGAAGAATGTGATGCCATCCAATGTAAAATTAAAGTCATTAATTGAATCACCTGAAAAGGTTGTACTCAGAGGATTTGAAGGACACAGTAAATCACAATGTACAGGGTTCCTAAGTGGATCTCTAGTGTACAATTCCATAGGTAGAGCTACAGTCTACAAAAGCAAATTCAATGTTATCTGATAAGCATAGAAAAGTACAACAAGAAAACCTTTCACTTGTTCTTTTGAAGCCACTCAAGGATATCCTTTTCTGCATCCGATAGCTCCCCATCCCTTCTCTTCAATGTCCCTTCCATCAATTCAAAGTAATCCTTGTAATTACGTTTGTAATAACTATCCAGCCTCTGTACACAATGTGATACAAAATTAGACACACCATAAAACAAACGTTGAGTGGGGTTCACTAGACAAAATAATCTTCATTTGGCAAAATATAAGAACATTCTCAGCTAGTGATTTGTTTACCTCTTTGTCATTTTTCTCCTTGTTTTCCTCTGATTTCTTCTGATACTCTGGAGATAATTTCAACACAACATTTTGATGTTAGCAAAACCAATACAACTTGTTAAAGCTCAAGAGTAAAGAAGGAGAATGGAGAGAAATGTGTACTTTGAAGAAGCTGAGTCCTAGAGTCAGGTATTTGGGTGGTGGCAATTAGAGTGCTTAAGACAACGCCTCTTCTTCCCAATTCAATTTTGGTGCTTAGGTTTGGTGTGGATGTGTGTGGTGCTTTCCCTCGTGTTCTATGAACTGCTTGCAAATTAGATGAAGCATACTTGTTTAGTGTAATAGTTAGTGCCATCAATATGGTTTGCCCAATTGAACTCATTGGATATTTTTATTTGTCTTGTAGGTATCTTGTTAAGCAACCAAGAATCAAGAGTTATCCAAATGGATAAGGAGATGAGGCAGAGCAGGACGTGTGGACTAGCTTTTGTAGGGACTAACCCATGAAAAAAAATCTCATGTGGTAATATTGTTAAAAAATTGTATCTACTTTTTTAGGTAAGTCGTGCACATATTTAAAAGTTCTGAATTAAGAGTAAATTAGTGTTAATATCACCACTTTTAAGATAATTTACACACTGTTTTTATATCACATAATTTTGTGGAAATTCAACATTACGACATTGATTTATTCCCCCATTAACATAGATCGGTTAATTTAGGACCATTGCCGAGGGATTGTTTACTGTGTTTGACCAGTGTTAGTAAATTTAATTTTAGATGGTGTCTAGGTTCTAAACTTATTTTTGGTTAAAAGCGAATTTAAGGTGAAGTGATTTTGATAAAAGTTTAAATACATTGGCAAAAATTACTTTCTAGGGGTGGAAATAAAGGCATGAAGTCCTGTTTAATTTAATATTATAATATTAAACTATTTTTATAAAAACTTTATTTTGGCTGAAAGAGCAATTAAATATAACTTTATTTTTGTCTTATAAAGATCGGCCTGATCTTATAGGACTGAATATTATCTTTTAATAAAAATTATTTTCTTCTATTTTGATATGTCCTAAATTATTTATAATACTTCATTTTATCTTTAATTTTCACTTTTATTGCACACAAACTCCATTTAAATAAAATTATATTCCACTCATTTAAAGTTTCAAAACTGCATAATATATTAATATTTAATATACGGTCAATATTATTTATGTACTTATCAACTCGCAAGAATCTAAGTATTTAAACTAATCAACATAGTGAGATTATTTACTGTAAAGTTAAAAAAAAATACTGAATACAACTACGGAGAATCGAAAATGTTCACAATTTCATTCTTATATTATCTTTTACTATTTTAATAGCTTTTTTTTTTAATTTATCCTTTATACCGTTTAAATGAATAATAGAATTACAAATTTTCTCTTTCATATCTATCTTTAAAACCTTAAGTGAGTCATTAATAATAAGAGACATGTTTTGTTTCTAAGAGAAATCAACCTCTTAGATGAATCTTGGAGAGTAGTCTTTGTCGGCTATAAGATATGCTAAGTTCTGACAAAAATAAGGATAATCCACACCAAGAAAATTAAGAAATTAAAATGAGTTTCCTTTGTTACACTATTTGTTGTCCACACACATCACAAGTGATATTTGAACAATGAACTTCGAAAGATGCAAAGACAATAATTACACCGCATTACCTAGTAGATATAAATTGTTTATCCTAAGATGCATAAATATGGGGTGTGGTATGGATCCTTAATACAAAATACGACATTTAAATAATATAAAAAAACTACAAACTTCATGATCAAAGGGGGAAAATAATCTTGAGAAATCATGTGGGAATAGAATAAAAAATCTCTAAATTTAATTAAAAACATGACATTTCTGAAAGTGGGAAGATAAGTTATCTAGCTATACCCCAGGTCAGGTCGCTAATAAACTTCCGTTTTATCAATTATAGAAAATACCTTTGTGCAGCATTACCTGACGTGTCTTCTCCCTTGCCACGGGTTGGATTTATGAATTGATACCCACAGTGAATTCTCTCAATTAGAGAAGGAAAAGATCAACAAATCTTTACTGCTTTATATCCATTACACTAAATTAATCTAAAAGACAAGTAAAACAAAATATATATTCTGTTTCTAAAACATAAGCATGCCTGACCTACCTACACTGAGGAATCAACTGACCGAAGTTTCCAGCGAGTCAGACCATAACATGACAGTTGCCAAAAGTGATATCGTGGCAGTTTCAACCCGAAGACGATGAGGTCCAAGACTAACAGCTGTAGCACCTGCTTCCATCATCAAACTCGCTTCATTCTCGGTGAAATCTGGAGAACCACATGGCAACATAAACTAACGTTAGTTCGATTTAAGCAGAAAATAGGTATATTTATTCCCTCCAAATAAACATAGCAATAAATAGGCAAGCACACAAGGTTAACACAGTGTTATTTTACCCTGATGATGAGAGGGAGAATTCACCTCAGGCTCACAGCCAACCTCAACTTATTATCTTATCAGTTGAACTTTCATCATGTCCAGACATTTGGTGAAACAAAAAGATGAAATTGAACTGCAATAAACATATACTAACCGCCTTCTGGTCCAATAATTATTAAGCCACTGGTTTCCTTTTCCAATGATGTCAATGCACTAAGAACAGGAGTTGCCTTCGCTGTCGCAACAAGAGCTAGCTTTGATTGTGCTATCTAAGGGACAGAAAATAGACCAAATTAATTAATGACATCAGCATAATAAGTTCATTAATTCTATTATGTATCATGTATATCAATTAAATTGCCAACAAACAACACAAGGATCAAATTCGTTGTTAAACTCAGGAATTTACAGGAAAGAAAAACGACAGCAAGTAGATAGAAGAGTGTAGACATCTAGAATTACAAACATATCACTGATTAATCCTATGGAGCTTATTACAATGTATTGGTTAAAATTATTCTCAAGGAATTGAAATTCATGCATAAATTTCTGGCTAGGTAGTACGAAATGGAGAGCTCACAAGGTTCAAAAGGTCATCAATCTCTAAAGGATCTTTCAGAACCATTTCATGCAGTCGTTGACCTGCAAAAGAGTTATCAAACAAAAAGCAAAATAGGTTGTCATTTTAGACCCAAGTTTAAAATTCAATTCAGTCTGAATGAATCAAAGATTCTGATGGGAGTATAATAATTGTATAATCTCAAATGAAAGTAAAAATACAGTTACATTGTTTCGATGCTGCTAAAATGACACGTTTCAATCTGTCCACCCGATTTTCTGAGATCGATGTAGAACGTTCAGTCAACAGAGGAGTTACACTATCGGCTCCAAGTTCCTATCGCATTTAAACATGAAAAAAAGAAAACAACCGTCACACATTGAAGCTGTAAGTCTAACCAGATAAAATCTCAATATATTATTGAAACATACTGTGCACTTCTCTACAAGCCAGTCAGCACGGCCACCCTTTAGAGTACCTAGACAGGCATCGTTCTCAATGAGGGAAAATTTGGTTGTAAAAACTAAAGTGTACAAAACATGCAACAATTATTAAGTAATTGTAGTTTGGTATAAGACTACAAGAACTTGCCAAAACCAGCAAATACGTGCAATTGTGTATTTTGTGGAGGTATTGATATCAAATCACTCGATGCAACAAAATCAAGTCCACTGCGATCAATGTCCTGTATGCATCCTTCTACAAGACCTCCTTTCCCATTGAAGAGCTGTACCCTTGAACAGCATGATAGGATTATCAACAAAATCTTCTTAAGATCAGAGTGTAAGTGTAGTGCTAAAAAAATGAGAAAGAACTCTCTTCCTTTGCTTCCTTTGAATTAGTAACAAAGAAAATCGTGTCTAAATAAACAACCCTAGATAAACAAAATACTTGCCATAAATCATTGGAAATAATCTATCAAAGCAACTCCCCTCCCATTTCAGTACAAACAAATTAGTAATAGACTCTACCACACAAGATTTGTCGAAACAAGATGTTCGACCTTCATCTACTTGTGATTTACTAATGCCTTTATTCTCCTTCGTAATTGACATCAAGAAATTTATAACTACTATCTTTTTTTATTATAAACTTTTAAGTAAAAAAATAAAAAGATAAAAAGAATTGAGTTTCTCTCATAAGCAAAATAAACTTACGCACTTAATTTTTGCATGATTTCTCTCATTTAAATTCTCCGAAAGCTGATTACAGTGATAAATTGATTTTAACTCATGAAAGAAAGCGAAATTGATATCAAACTTCAAGGAGAAGACAAGTTGTCACAAATCAAACTGTCCTATCTGAATAACGAGCAATCATCAATCAGAATTACCTATCGTTGGTGCTCAACCTCAATACTTTTGTCATATGCCAGAATTCATCACCTTGCACGCGTATAACACTACCCTGCATTGTCCCGGGTAAAAATAAATAAAATAATAAACCCATCTTTAACCAAACTAAATAAGGCATGCAAACCAGAATGACAGTTTAGAAGGGGAAAGTTGGAAAAAAGAATGTCAGAAAGCCGTTAAATGACATTTACAAAACACGACTTACGAACTTTCATCAAACCCTAGCTCCATGAAGCTAAGTAATTTATAAATTACACCCAACAAGGATAATGACAAACGAGTGGTTGCCAACTGAAACTCATTCCAAATTGAAACTACAAATAGTGAAATTGATAAGGATTTGCTGAGTAAACATGATTGTAGTAATATGAAAGAGTCATAAACGAAGAACGGAGAAAGAGGAAGAGAATGAATGCCTTGGAAGGAGGAAGAATTTCGGAGTAGAAGCGGGGAAGGCCACCTCGTGACTGGTCTCCATAATCGGAGGAGGAAGAGAATGTCATTGCACGCACCGTCAGGTTTCGGAGCCATGACCGATTCACGAAGCGAGGGGTTACGCCTCCTAAGGTTTGCAACATTTGTCTTCGGCACCCAGTTCAATTTCAATTTTGAGATTCTTCTTGTCTTCACCAGAAACGGTTATGCTGCGTTTGCAGGGTGAGAAAGAAAGGTTTGTGGCGGGAAAAACCCACTACGGCCCATATAGGTTAGGCCCATCTAAAATTCCAGTCCGTGGACAATTACTTTCGGTTTCTTCTTCCTGCACCCCTACGTTTTTCTTCCTGCACCCCATAATTTTTTAAATCCCGAAACTAACCTTAACCTTTTATTTGAAAAAGGGCACCGTGGTTACCGGAAATTGAAATCTGGGAGTGTGCTACGGATTAATCAATCTGGAACTGAATAATTTTTTTTTCGGATGAGAGGATGTTCTGGAAGCAAATTTTGCATAAATTATTGATTTTCGGATTGTTGAATCCAAAAGCCTAATTCTGTTACGGATTGGTGGACCCATAATACATATTTCTGTTACGGATTGGTAGATTCGGAATGCATATTTCTGTTACAGATTAGTGGATCTGGAATGCTTTTTTTAAATGTGAAATGCATATTTTAAATTGCGGATTGGTGGATCCAAAATTTTAGCGGAAGTGTCAATCCAAAATTTTTCTGGATTCCATAATTCAGATTGTAAAAATTTTAGTATTTTTAAAAAATAATAAAAACAATTTAATATTTGCATAACATTGTGGGAATAGAGGAAGAAAAATGTAGAGTTGCAGGAAAAAACTTCGTTACCTTCTAGAGTTTCTTCCTGTAACTCCATAAGAAGTGATAATCATCTTCAAACTAAACAAAGAGTAAAACATTACTGTTTTGGTATGCTCACTTACGCTGTCTATACTGATTTTTCTAGACTTTGACTTCCCTTTTAAGGTAAACATCAAAATTATGAGAATAATAAGCACTAGTAATCCTAGGTGTCCAAGTCAAACATGGAAAAATAAATCCAGAGAGAACATTGTGTAGTTAGGTTAGGTGGTGTGGATCTACATTTCTAAGCCAATTATAACCCACTCAAAATAAACAAATCCTTGAATTTGATCATAGTGGCTCCGAGTCAGCTCAAAGACACGCCACCATTAGTAGCATGCCAAAATCATGGTTGTAGACCAACTTATTTACATTGGTCAACAATGCACTAACTGTCCCATAATGATAAACTCCATGGTAAATATGTTAAACAATGAACCAAAAAGTTCCATACTGTACACATAATATCTCTGTTTTTAGAACCAAACCCACCAAAAATGAACGGACAGAATCACAGATGAGATAAACATGTTGCCTCTTGGTTTTCATTAATGATGTGTTGTGTGGGCAGGCAGCCGCAAAGTCCACTGCTAGTTGTTGTTTGAAACATGATTTGATTGATATGATTACAGTTATGGTTAATCGAATCAGAAAGTGTATTATTGTTTGATTAAAAAAAATCATTTGTCTCCATTTTGCACCCTCAAGGAAAGCATCAAATGATAGATCCTTCTCAAACAGATCAATGGGCGTGGTTGTAACTTGTATAAGCTAACAAAGAAGGCAACCGGGTGGAAGAAGAGAAATCCACAATTATCAATATCAATGTAAGGTAAGAAGAATATATATATATATATATATATATATATATATATATATATATAATTGATAATCGAAAAGTAAAAAAAAATAAAAATGTCCAACTTAAAGCAAAACAATCAAAATTAAGTGTCTCGAAAATGAATATTAAACATTCCTAACTTAAAACAACTATCTTGAAATAAAGTTTCTGAGAAAATTTCTATGAATATATCTGAAATCTAAAGAGAAGAGAAGATGATATTTGCAAAAGTTTAATCAAACCATCATTTTAACTTTACCTCTCACATGTGAAAATCAATTTCAATATACTTAGTCATTTTATAAAAAAATTGTTTAGAAATAATTTGTAATGTTAAATGATTATCACAATATGACAATGCAAACTAAGATATGACACATGAAAGTCTGCAAGTAAGAATGTGAATCATTGAATCTTACAAGTAGTGGAAGCAAGAGCACAATACTCAACTTTTAAGGAACTCTTGGATACTGTAGTGATATGAAATTAATGAAGATCCAAAATAGATAAAAAAAAGAGTCAGTGATAGATCGACAATTATCAACACACCAAACCCAATCCAAATATAGTTGAAAGCCTTAGGTTAAAGAGTAGAATTTGCATAAAGAAATGTGCCTACACCAGGTGTACTTTTCAAATAACATAAAATACGAAAGACAACTTGATAATGATCTTGAATAGGAGATGACATAAATTGACTCAAATGTTGAATATATGTAATGTTTAGACGTGTGTGAGTTAAGCGAAGAAGTCGGTCAATCAACCAACGATATGTCGATGTGTCTTGAAGAAGTTCGCTTGAAGTAAAATGAAGACAAGTGTTGTAATCAAGTGGAGTAGAAGAAATAGGACAAGAGGCCAACATGCCATTATCAAATAATAAATCAGGAGTATATTTGTGTTGACATAGATCACTGCTATCTTCAATGTGGGCAACTTCAATATCAATGTAGAATCTTAGATTTCTAAGATATTTTATTTTGAAAGTAGCATGAAAACATGAAGTAAGACATTGAATTTCAACAAGATCATCACCAACGAGGACAATATCATCAATGTTAATAAGGAAAGTAGTCATATAAGATGCCAAAAACTTAAGAAACATAGAGTGATATGGAGCATAATAATGATCTCCATTTTGAATAGAAGAAAGAAGAAAGACATGTATACCATTAACAACTAGCTTGCTTAAGATTGTAAATAGGTCGTTGAAGTTTACAAACTTCTCTAGGTTTTGATAGAGATAAACCAGGAGGAGGTTATATTTATACCTCCTCAATAAGATCATTATGCAAGAAAGCGTTGTTAACATTCAGTTGCTTGAGATGCCACTTATGGTGGACTGCAAGAGCAAGGAGGAACTGAACTATGGTTATCTTAACAACAAGCGATAAAGTATCAAAGTTTTCCAACTATGTGTATCCCTTGAGAACTAAACTTGTTTTATATATTGTTCAATAGAGTCATCCACATTATGTTTAACTATGGTAGTGTTAACAGAACCATCAACTTTACCGAGAAAAATATTTGTGCATAAATCACTGTTTACATTACCAATTTTTTGCTTGTTGTTTGTATCCCTAATGCAAAAGTTATGTGAGAAAATTAAATGACATTGAATTGAAGTTACAAGTTTAGAGATGGATATAGATTGAACAAGAAAATGGGATATACAAAATATCAGTGAGATAAAGAGAATCATGATAGTAGAAAAGTAAAAACAGAAAAAAAAATTTGTAAGAGAAAGCAAAATAGAAAAAAATGGAACCAAATTCAAAATTATTTAAAATAATGAGATGAAATTAAAAAATATTCATGAAACTAATATAAAAAGCCTATTTAACCGATAAAATATATATGATTTGATCTTAATGAACGGTTGTGTTGGATTTGTGTAAATGCATGAATACCCGAACACTAGGAATATCTTGACAGAGGATAGCACTTGATTACCTAAAGGCTATAAAGCATAACTAGTATGATCACGAAGACTAATTATAAACATCGTTGACTTGTATACCTTTTTTCCAATCTATTAGTTATGAAGGGAATGGTAGAAAATATGGGGTTTGAATTTGGAGATTTTCTTATGAAGGAAAAGTTGTGGAAACTTCTTTTTCTTAGAAATGAGATTAGAAAGAAAAAAAAAACTTTTTCTAATAGATTTTCACGGTAAAATAATTAACTTTGGTTAAACAAAAAAATTTCTAAAAATCTTATTTCTACACATATTGAGACTTTTGTATAAATTATTTCTTTACTTATGGACATAGATAAAATTTTTAAAAATTATTAAAATGAGTAAGTTATCTCATTTTGATACGAATTTAATTAAAATTTAATTATAATAAAATTATACTACCTTAACACAACTTCAAATTAAATATACTAAAATCTTCTTATTTTAAAATTTCTTCATGAAGTTGTGTTAATACAACTTACCAATCTTGATAATTAATAAAAATTCCAAAGATGAGCATGCCTTAGAAAGTTTTTGGATAAAAGTCACGAATTTATGTTTAAGATAAATTAGTTTGAAGTATTTGATTTTTGTTTCCATCCTGCACCAGGAACTTCATAAATCTTGTTAGAATATTAATCACTAAGTAGTCCTTTAGCGAAAACATTATCTTTTGTCCCAAACAAGTTTCATTATCTTTTGTCCCAAACAAGTTTCATTATCTTTTAACAGTGATATAAATATTGATTATAAATAAACTAAGAAACGCCAAAGCTATAATAATGAAGGATCTATAATTTGAAGTTTTTCTCTTCATGCACATGTTATTATTCACTTTGGGTCCATTGTGTTGGTTATTTCCCAAACAAGTTCAAGACTTTACAGCTGATGCTTGGCTTCATCATGCAAGGTTCCATTCTCTTTGATATCACCAATCAAATTGTGAACATGCCAGTGTCCACCCACCACCACCACAAGGTATGAAGTCAGGACCAATTGGATTAGACTAAATAGACATCATGTTTTAGTGAGTGTACTTAATCATTGTGTCTCTTTATTATCTTTATTTAAAGAGATCATTGTAATTGTAATTGGGTGTAACAGAATATAATGAAAACCTAATAGTTGTCTGTGTGGATGTAAGTTGTAGTTGGTGACCGAACCACATTAAATCTTGTGTCCTTTATTTTTCTGCAATTGATTCATGATTGTGTGTGTTGTTTTCGCGTGCGTTTTTCCCATAAAAAAGAAGCATACTTTCTCTAGTCTAAACAAAGTCTCAAAACAATTATGGACAAATAAAAATAAGGGTAATATCCAAATTTATATCTATCAAAATCGATATCTACATATGCATTGGTTACAATATATGAAACAAAAAGGAATACATCTTTCAATACAGATTATAAGAAACTCCTATCAGCAAAAGCAGTAAATGAAAATAAGTAACTCTTAGAATTTCAGAAGTGGGTTATATTTATGAATATATATGAAAAGTATTGCTTATGCATAATTACAATTATAATTTATAGCTTGAATCTGATATGAGAAGCTGCTATGAATCTCATGGTTTGTGCTTCTGTGTGTAGATATAATCCGTGTGAGCCACAAGTGTTCTTCTCATCAAGCAATCTTCTTCTGAAATACCATCACAACTTTCCTCCACGTCCAACTTCTCCTCTTCCAAAGCCTTAAAGCACATACCAGAAGAAGATTATTACCAATTGAATAATACAGAAGAGAAAAACATATGGTGTATATGAATTAAGAAAACAAACTCACCCCATGTTGAGTTTTGGTTGAAGTGAGAGAGGAAGAAGAAGGGCCAAGTCTTCCAGCAGCATATGTGAAGGTTAAGAAGAGGAATAAGACTGCAAGGCAAAGGGTGGCACTAGTGAACTTTGAAGACATTTTCATTCTCTGCTTTCTAAGAAAAATTTCCAACTGAGAATTACTGTGTGTATATATGTTGTTCACGCACCAAGAATATGACTCTATGATCAATTTATATAGATGGTTGGTGTAGGGGCACTGGTGGAACTTTACTCTTTGGATACATATAACTTTGCAGAACTTTTTACAAAGAGAATATGAAAGATGTATAAAAAATTCTTACTAAAATTTAATGCGTAGGAAGCTACAAAATCACTACCTTATTGTGGTGGGGACTACTCCTACTATTTTTTGGATTAATTACAATATTTTTAGAATGTTCTTTCTGTGGAAAGAATCTTTTTTGACTTTTGAAACATGAATGATACTTATGCTACAACCATTCATTCAAGATTAGCGTGGAAGATGTGTTCATGATATTTCAAGTGTCTGAGAGTGCTCATGGTATGTAATCATAAACTAAGATTTTAAGATTTTGTGCTTTCCTATGTATATTTGACAGAGATTATGAACGTGTGGTTTTGACAAATTGCATGAGCCCTGACAAGGAACGGTGAAGGGTTTTTTTAAATTAATATTGATTAAAAATTAAAATGAAATAAGGTGAAATTTGAGGGAGAATATTGAAGAATAGTTTTTTGTAACAATAGTACTTTAATCGTTAATAGTACCAGATAACTTAAGATATTAGACACATAGTAGTGTTGTTTTATAATCTATAAATAAACAATTATATCAGATTAACAAGACTTTGTACTTAAAAAATATCTGAAAAAACATAATGTAAATAATCATATCGACAACAATTGGTAGAAAAAAAAGAATTTCGTACATCATGTGTGGCTGTTTCACTCAAAAGTGCAAATGTATATTTAACCATAAAATATGATGTTGCTATGATATGATTCGTTTTAATATCAGCAATAGAGAAGCAAGTTTGGTTTTTAAAGTCCTGATAAATTTGTTTCAGATTTTATTTAAATTGTGTTACAATTATCTGTCTAATATTTAATAGATAGCAGGAAATGTGTTTTACTCACCCATTTTAATGACGAAACGACTTTTAAAACGTTAAAAAAATAATTACGAGTATTGGAATTTTCTTTCTTCAACCATCGTAGTATTCTAGAAAAATGACTTTTAATGTGAACCAAAGCATTTGGTGGCCCTTGGAATTTAAGTTGTTAAGGATTTGTCAAATGATATTTTAATATAGAGAAAATATGTTCCTTTATAAATTAGAGTGCCATTATTTCTCTTTGAAATATTTTTCTTGGCAGAAAAAGTCCATTAAAATATAAAATATCAACGTTTTTTTTTTTATAAGATCAAAATAGTAATATTGAAGGAAATTTTGATACTTAATTTGTATTTTTAGTTAAAGGTGACATGACATTTATATTTAAAAAATAAATTTGAAGCTTTACTCTTTCCAAACACAAGTAGGACCAACTGCAGAAATAAGGCATCTACTGTGATTGGTGAAATGGTCCCAGTAATTGAGATGATGGATCTTTTCACATGCGTGTTATGCATAGCTTCATGTGTTTACTTAATCCTTTTTTTTTTCCTTCCAATATAAAGCTTTAGAATATTAATGGCTGTGACATCAACATGATAATCCAATTCGTGACAAAACAATGATGATGTGCATCCACATGTAATGCAGAATTGATTACAGTGATTTTTAAAGGTGTTTGTGAAATAATATTTGGCATGTCTAATGGGGAACATTAGCAGCTACAAGCAATGAGAGTGCACCCAGTGGCACTACTGGATGACGTAAACGTGCCAAAAGTTAAGAATCAAAAGCATGAAATTTGCAAAAGGAAGAAGCTTTTCATTTGCATTTATTATTCAGCTTTTGCATTTCTAGAGATAATCTAGCTCAGCATCTATCTTTCCATATTCACGAGTTTCTTCTTAACAGGATTCTCATTTTTTGTACTTATGAATGTTGTTGGAGTATCTTTACCTTTCAAACAGATGCATGCATCGTAGTAACTTCTAGAAACCTGAAATTTATGAATTCTAGCTTTGTAAATTCCATCCCTTTGCATTTCGATGATAATATAAGGTCTGTATTCAAACCAATTTTTATTAGAATTAAGAAAGAAGTAGTTCTAACTGTGTCAAAAGTTAGGTTCATGTAGTTTCCCATGTACTTACGGTGTTGAACACTAGAGATTAGGCCATTCTGAGACCTTATTGTAATTGAGAACAAACCTACCTCATTGCATATCAAGAGGATTGGAAAAGTCATACATAATAAGTAGTATTTTGCTCATGTATCAAGTTATGATAGATACTTTGTTCACATACTGATTCGGTTGAACCAACCAAGCTTTTAATTGAACCTTTACCAAATATATCTATGATAGGACATTGAGACAGATTTTCACATAGATTAAAGAATTGAGGTGGTCTACAATGTCAGAACTCACAAGTCACAATCTAGTGGCGTCTAAGGCTAAAACTCAGGAAATTGTGCAATAGCCCAAAAACTATTATTCAGTGATAGCAATACATGCCTGTAAAATTTCTGCATTTCTCTTTTATTATAAAGGCATTTAAGAGCGGAGGTGGGGACCAGGTTATGCAGAATTGTGTTGCGCAAGTCTTCCACATTAATGAGTTGATTTCGCTTGTCAACACAGAGAGGCAAGTAATGCATATATTCCACTTTTGACTTGGTATATATGACTAGTTAGTGATTAATGTTGTTGAGTGCTTAAACTCCATTATGCAAAAAAAAAGATAAAAATGACCCAAGTTGTCATTGTTTCCGAACTCTTTTAATTTGGGTGAAGCATTTAAGAAATTGAAGATAAGACCTTCATTGTAACTTCACACTCATTGTATTTTGAATATGTTTGTCATAATAGACGCCAGAAAATGACTTGAGGGAACAAGTTCTTACCAGCAAAGTCATTGAAATGAAAAGAGAAACGAATGGAAGGTGCGAAGAAAGGCATAAAAAATGGGGCATAAAGGAATAGCGCGGCGGTTGTTTGGCCATACTTGGACATCTTCATTAAATATTACCATTTTTTTCTGTTTGTTTTGGAATATATCGAATAAGATGCTTCTAACTTTCCAGATATCATATACAAGTCATAAAACACTGGTACACGATAACAGAAAAGATAAGGACCATCTGCTTTGAATCTATTCCAAAACAGAAATAATAACTTCATTGTTCATACTTCACCTTGGTCATTAAAAAAGGGTAGGCTAGATGCTATTTGTGAAAGAGTTCTTTGGTACTAACAATGAAAAAGGCACACTTTGAACCATAATCTGATACTGGATATCTATAATCTATATTTTCAATTATCTCGAAAAGTTAATTCAGTAATAATTGTAGGAGGGAAAAAACAAAGTTTAAAAGGTTTGTGTCTAGTATCAACTCCACTAACTATAGATAAAACAACGCAAGTCAAATAAGCGGTGCTTGTTACCTGATCAACAGAATGATTTCTCCGTTATGACCATTTCGGAATTTCCAATAGCTCGCGGTGTTAAGCATTTCCCTACGTGCTGAGTTCTGATCACAGGCCAGAATGCAACTCAACTGTAAATGATAATGGTTTAAACGTAGAATCAGCTGCTAACCATTAGCACAAAACCTCGTAGAAATCTTAGGCCTTGGCATTAAATTTCTGTGAATGTAGGTCCTTATATTATTAATGAGTTTTGGACACACCTATTCGTGGTTATGAATCATGTTCAGCCTAGGAATGAGAAACAATAATTGTTACAGGCAATCAGTGACATAACACCATCGCAAAGTAACCAAGTCCGATTCAGTCCAGTCTGCACTCAAAACATTGGTCTAAGATTCAGCGTTAAACTACAAATGATATTACATATGGACCAAAATGAAATCACATAAGTGCCAATAACCCTCCTAATTGAAGCTAACTAGATACACAACAAGTGGGATTTTATGTAATTAGTGATTTTTGTGATACACAAAGAACATGAACATGATTTTGTGAAAACTTGACATGAGAATGTTCATTTATCAATCAAAGCAAGTTGCAACAAACTGGGATCCTCACGTGAGAACTTAACCTTTCATTCTTGTGGCAAAATCTTCAGTGCAGAACATTAGAATACTAGTAAGTTCTCTTCAAAATGTGTTTGAATAATTTTTTTAGAAAAATAATACATATTGAGCTAAAGAGGTAAGCATAGGAGTTCGAATAGAATAATATGGCTACCATCTATCCACACCATCTCCAAACTCCCCATCTTCAAGATCTCCATGATCACCTTCTCTCCGGTGGTCTCTCTTGTGTCTTTTGTGCCGTCCTTCATCTGATTCATGGCCAGATGCACGCTGCTCCACCAAGGGAAAAATGCAACCAAAAGGCAGAAATCAGTGAACAATAAATTATAGAAATCATTAACAATAACATCTTTAAGACAGACAAGTCACAAATCTACATACACGTTTTGACTTCTTGCGGTCACTACCATGACTGTGAGATTTCTTAGTCTTCTCTTTATCCATTTCGTGCTCGGGACTATGACGTTGCTTCCTTTGTTTTCTACTATCATCTTCAGACCTTTTGTTTTCTTTGGAGGATTGGATTTCAGATAACTCCATACTGTCACTGTCTGCTTTATCCTTCTTGTGTGCCTCATCTTTCCCTCTTTCACGCCCACCATCTTTTTCCCTTCTTTGCTTCCCTTTCCTTCTCTCTCTTTCCTCCCTGTCTTTTTCCTTCTTCACCTGCAGAAAAATTATTACAAGCTACTCAGTGACTCCTTTTCTATTGACAGACTTAACTTAATGAATAAAGAAATTCATATCAGTTTAAGATATTGCTGTCCAGATTTGACACTACTCCATGCCTGACTATAAAGATGGTGAAAAACTACAGAGGATTTGAAAATAATTTATATACTGAAATTACTACGATATGCACTATGTATTTATTTGGAAAATTCACTCGTATTCTTTGTTAATGGTAGAAAATTATAGTGACAAGCATGCATTAAAAGGAATTCATGTACACCTTAAAAGAAAAGGATAAAACAGAAAAACTTAAACAGAAGAACATACTTTCATCTTTAGAAATACTTCATTTAGCAAGATGTCCAGATAAAAGTAACAAATACATAAATTGGCACACTCTAGCATACATCACAATTCACAATGACAATTATGATAACTGATATTCCCAGCTATCGAACTAGGCAGCAATCAACTAGCTGACTGATTATCCACAACATATTTGCACTCCTTTTCTTCTTTATTCTCCCCTAGAATTTAGAAGGATTTGCACGTCGTATAATGATAGCTTATTATTCATATGTAAGAGAAAATGAATGACACAAATCTCAAATACATATGCAATGAGCAAAAATTATACCCTTTCCTCCTTCCGTTTCCGCTCACTTTCTTTTGCCTCTTCTTTCAGTTGTGCAATGTACTCCTCAAATACTTCCCTGCAAAGACTCTCATCTCCAATAGACCTAATAACATGACAAATAAAATAAAAATAAGAGCTTGAATGTATTATAGGTTAATTCTAAGAAGCAAATCCCAAAGACCAGTGTGAAGCAGAGAAGCTAAAACATGTAATCGCAGATCACACAGTGCCTGCTATACTATACCTAAGATATATACAATACAATATTAACTAATTTATAATACATGTAATGATGCTCTAATCTCAAAAAGTAAATCTGTTCAAGCCATTCATCAGTAATAGGCCAGATGAATATACCTGGATAAAAAGATCCAACCAAATCATATCCAGATCCAATTAAAAAAAAACTGGATATATAAAATATATTTTAACAGGATTACTCTTTGTCCATATTCAAAATTTCGTTCTATATCCACATTTATCCAAAAACCATTTTAGCAATGAACCTCTGATCCTTTTTCTCAAAAAAAATCCTCTGATAAGAAATATTCCATCAAATGTGTACTAAATAGTCATACTCATACGTTTGAGATATTCAATCCTCAACAACATGATGGGGTGTAATGGAGATCTCACACTAACTAGAAATATAGACAAATTATAGTGCATTTATGGTTGCAAATATCACCTTACAAGTCAGCTTTGAGAAGTTAAGTTAGACTTAAAGTCCACTTTCTAAGAATCTCCATAGTACTCGGTGAAAAATATCTTCAGAATCTTCCTATTCGTTCCATCGTTTTTTTATTTTTTATTTTAAAGGATTTGATTATTACAAATACAGATGATAAGAATGTAATTGGTGTGATTGTGATCAATAAAATAATTATTTATTTTCAAGTAAATGTCTGCTTCATAGTTTCAAATCATCCCTGGAGTTGGTTTTGGGCATTTGGCAATGGGAGGCACCAAACTGGGTGGAGGCAGTTCTGAGGAATGGAGGGTGGACAGTCCAATACATCCCAAATGGATACAGGTTCGGGTTCAGGTTCTGAAGTGGTTTTGTTCCATAATCGAGTGGTGCTGGAAGCTCTGGTTTTGGAAGAGAAAATTGTCTTTGTAATCCTCCAGAAATATGGCTAGACATCCAAAGAGGTGTCAGGTGCCAAAATCAGCTTGTAATTGATACATTTTGGATTAATCAAACCATGCAGGTCTCTGATCATTAATACTCAAAATCAATAATCCAAATAGCTTACTAAAAAGTTTCAATACTTTAATCAAAGAAAATTATGCATACTAATCAATGTGTTTGAATCACTTAAATAACAAATCCCATGTATCAAAACAGCCTATTATGCAAATTAAAAAATGGTAATCCAAAGTACAACAACAATGTCAACATCAAAAGAAAAGGACCGTCCTCAATCTGGATCATTTCTTAAATTCGAAAAAAAAAAGGACCAGATCTAGTCAAAGGTTAGATAAGCAAAAGAAAGAAGGCTTGAATCTGCCATGAAAACAAAGCCAAAACACCTGCAGTGGAATCTTCCAACCGAACAGCAGGTATTTCTCCCATAGGAGCAGCACCAGACATTATTTGACGGTGATCCCAGTCAGAACCGCCACAAGAGAAAGATAGAATGTTACGGAAGGTTTGTAGGGACCACAGGTGGAGATACAATGCTGCAGCACAATGGTGCTAAAAAAATTTTGCATTTCATTATTCTAGATTTATTATGGAAAAATAGGATATCAATCAAAAGTAATAAAGTGCTGGAACTGCACCATACAAGTATTTGGATACTCTATATTATAGTGTGTTTGGATAGAGAATTTTAAGAGGAGAATTCATTTTTATAAAGAATTTGAATTTTTTTATGACAAAAATATGTTGTTTTTTAGGTAAGGAATTTCAAAACAAAGTTTAAATTCTAGAATTTTATGAGTAATTGGATTACTTAAAATTAGACAATTTCAAATTTTATCTAAAATATAAGAATTTGAAATTCTTCATGCCTCTTTGTATTATCTCCGTAGCTTGATTTTGGTTGAAATAATGACTTGACTAAAAGACTAAGACATTGTTGGAATGACTATTTTTCCGTTGATATCAACTAAGATTGTTTTATTGATACTGATAGGAGTTATTTTTTAATAAAATTGTTAGGATTAATTTTTGTTGTTATAGACAACTGTTATTTCTCACTTGATGTTGTTAACCAGTTGGCCCTTATAGGGAAGACTCTTTTTTGACGGATATGAACTAGATTTTTTCGATTGACTTCTGGTGTGATTCTTTTTTTTATCGACACCAATGTTATTCTTTATCAATAGTTTGTTGGACTTATTTCTAATATTTGATTAGAAAAACTTTCAGCCAACATTAATTAGGATTGTTTTTGGCCAACTATGACAATTTTTCAGCCAACATTGATTGAAGAGTTGGTAAAACAATATCTCAAACCAACAATGTAAAAAACAACCACAATCAATGTCGACCTAAATAATTGTCGTCAACATTATATGAAAACAATTTTGGCTAACATCAACAAAGAAAAAGATTTGTCAATATCAGTTAATAAAATTTTGACCAAAAAACATAACATGAAGCAAGATCGACTAAAAAATAATCAATATTGATATTTTTGAAATATTAACAATTGTTTGATTTACAATAATTTTGCATTTGGTGGAAATTGAAATTATTTTACCAAACGAGAAAATTAAAAATCAATAAATTTGAATTGCCTTATCTAAAGAATCATGTGTTAACATAATTAATGCATTTAAAGAATCAACATTATAATTTGTAATTAATTGTCTTTTTCTATTCTCTTGTATTATTGAGAGGCATTCCCTATTTGGTACAAGCCTAGGAGTATAAATAATTAGTACGCTCCCTTTGCGTTTTATACACACTGCAAATAACATTTCACATATTCCTTAACAGTTTCAGCATGTTATAAAATGAACTATACCTAACTTGACCCTAAAAGTTAGCTCAACAGAATTGTTCAAGCTACGTAAAGACTGATTTGGCCATATTCCTTTTGGGTATAGGAAGTATTAACACTACTCTTACCTAAAACTAAACATTTGACACATGTAGTTTACAAGAATGGGCATCCACAACAACCCTAAAATCAAGAATAGATAGGATCAGATGCCATATAAGAAATGGAGTGGGGTTAACTCAACCGAAAAATCTAACTTAATAGGGAGAGAATTGTCAAAGCCCCATAAAACATATAATAATTAATCCTATTTGATGAGGGACTTAACACTGTTAAAAACATCACTGGCTTTGTTCAAGCCTACATTTCCCTGTATTGGCTCCATTCTTGCTTGTCTTTATGAAGAATGGCATGGCTTCAATTTGGTTGATCTTTCCTCATATTGGCTTTACTCTAGCATGTCTTGAGACGAGTTTGATTTACTTCATCCTATTTTTTCACGCTCAACTCCCTCTACTTTTCAGTCGTCATCATCAACTTATATTTGTCATCTGCTCATTATCCCCTAACCTATTCCCAACCTGGCATACGACCCTATCATTGACTGCCACTATTATCTCTCACCCATATGTCAGTTAAATGGATGGATTGTCTTCTCTGCAAGTCATCAATTGCCAAAGTTTCTATCACTTCATTTGACCAAGTTTTCATACCCTAGTATCTAAATGCCAGTCTTTGGGTTTAACATAGACAATCGCATAATTTACACAATGAAATGTTGGGGAAATCAGCATCCTCATTTGTAATTAATTGTTTTTCCTATGCCTTACATCGTTGATTGTAATTCCCAATTACATGTATTTACCATTGTACAACCTTACGACTGTAAACAAGGATAGCTTTTTTTTCTAGCATGTTCCAAATAATATTCAAATATTCATATGCAACTTAAATCCTTGCAATTTCAACACCATAGAATAGCTCCACTAAATGAGATTTAATTTCTTTTTCCAAATATATTTTCATTTATTTTAAAGAATTAAAATCATCCTTATATAAATAAAGCCTTATTGCTCCACATCCACCCATAAAACAATTTATTCACAATGTTTAAATTTATCATTGATTCACACCTGAACTCCTGGCTATCCTCAAGAAGTGGTATACAGTCCTCCCACTTTGAAGACACGGTAATGTCCTGCAGTGAAGTAAGCAAAAGAAAAGATATATAATAGTCCTTATTTCTCAACCATTACAGTATATAACATAACTTAGACATTGATGTTCACGATACTGCACCTTGATAGAATATAGCAGATGAAAGAAATCATCGGCAAAACGTTTGCGCTTCTTAGCTTCCTTCTCCTCCTTCTCTTTCACCCGTTCTAGTAGCTCGTCAAACACTAGCTGCAGGATAGTAAAGCATCGGTCAAACATGCATGCACAAATTATATTCCAAACTGAGAATTATTAGAATCAAACTCTAAGAAGTTAACCGTTGTAAGACATATGACACCATTTATGGTCACTTATAAATGAAACAAATATTAAGGACTGTGGTAAACAATTCATAAAAGACAAACTTCGATATGTCAAAGACAAAAGTAACTTTAGATTTCTCCAATTATCATAATAACCAGTTTTCCAACTGTTTCTTTCTATTAATTCCTGTATTGAGTGAGAATACGATTGTGGGTGATCCATTCGGTTATATAGGCAAGTTTTATGATGACTGTTTAAGGCATTACAGGAAATCACCTCACCTTAAAAGGCACAGTATCAATGCATCATGAGGGTATACAGGGGTTTTCAAGCCTCATACAATTGCACTCACATCTACCATGAATCAGATAACCACCAACACTGTAGTGGCCACAATAGTCAAAAAAATGAAGACCTGGTGTATACAGAAAATGGTACACAAAAAAGGTACACAATTTACAACTCTACTTTCAAGAATTTCACAATTCATTTTTTGTTAAGGAGCTAGTCTACCTATCTGCATTTGTCTATCCAAGTAAGATTGAATGGTCAATATTAGTGCCTCTCTCCTAATATACTCCCAACACGGGTACACATACACAGAATATCATAATTAAAGCATGCAAAGAAAAACCAAAACTAAAGAATAGCTGAGAAAAGCTAGTGACAAAAGCAAAGTTTAAGCCACCATTCATTGTAACAAACAGACTTATAATTAGTATTGAGACAAGTAAAGAAATTTAATATTGAAATGCACAAAACAGAACATAAAAGCATATATCCCACTCATTTACATACCTTTAAATTGAAATCAGATATAGGAAAAGTACCAATGTCTTTTGATAAAGCTGATTTGAAGTCTTCAAACGTCCAGGTTGACAATAATGTGATCTGAGATGCATGATAACATCATATCCATCAGAAAATATTTGTTAAGCAGAAACCACTGAAGAGTGATACATCATACCTTTGCCAATTTCACTGCATCTTTTATTCGACTTTTTTCCTCATGATACTGTAATATACAAAACAAGGGAAGATTTCCGTTTTATGAGAACCACTTGTTATCAATGGTAATTTTTTTCAGGATTCATGAAAGTAGAAGTCCACCAGCTCTATTTAGTCATACAAGAACCTCATATAACAAGATGTGTATTGTAATGGACTCTCATTAGAACCCCATCTGACCTTTTACAAATGTGGATATCTTTAACCCACCTGGGCTAGTGTAAATCCTTATGGGTGTGCATGATTCCAACTAAAGATGTGTAGCCTCATGATTTAGTGGGAGAGAACTTAAGAGATTCCAACTAAAGATGTGCAGCGTCATGATTTAATGGGAGAGAACTTAACAGACTCAACAAAAATATAATAGCTTTTTTCGTTTAAAAATAAATTAATGTATAAATGCATGAGATGAAAGACCCTAAAAGGAAAATAAATAAATTTTACCCATGAAATTACTAGACAAAGTTCAAAGCCAACCATAAAGAGAGATTAGCATGCTCACTTGTTTCTCTAGCTCTTCAGCAACATCTTCATACAAGTCTTTGGGAGTTGAACCCGAAGTGTTTGATGCCACTGCTACGTAGGCAGGTAAATCTTTCACCTACAAGACCACTCAAAAGATATCATCTCTGTTGTCATAATAAAAAGAATTATCCTAGGCAACAAATAAGAAAACAGAAAAAAACTTAAGGTAATATTACGTAAGCTACCGCAGTTTAAATTTTGCACTTTAAAATATAACAAAAAAATACAAATAACCACAAAATAGACACTTAACCTTTGTATAATAATCACGCCAGTGAGTTTTTGCTGTAAGAATGCCTGAAGCAATATGGTCTTCCATCAATTTGCGGAATTCATCACGGTTTTTACGTTCTGTCTTTCTCAATTCTTCCTATTATGTTATGAAAACATATACGATGATATTAAGCAATAAACAGAGGAACTACAGGGTAGAGTTAAAGAGCCCTATAGAGGATGAACATAATAGCACCTTTTGTATCTTCTTCTGCTCTTCCTCTTCCTTTTCTAAATCACGTAAATAATCCTGAAAAGAAAAATATAATTAGATGGGCACAAATTTTCAATAGTAATGATGTTGATTTAGAATGACAGGTAAGTTCAATTGTGAAGATAAATAAAAAAGATAAATTACCTGGAATATTTCCAAGCGATCAATCTTTTCAAGACAAGAACATCTTTCATCAGCCTCTAAGCGATCTTGAACTTTTCTCCACTGTGTACTAGCCTGTGAAGAGTTGGATGAGAGAATAGCATCATGGAAAAATCTTATAATCTTTTAGGGCATAAACAACTATTTACCTTTATAAAGTCACAAGATTCCAAAAACTTTTTGTATTCCATTATATTTCGCTTTCGTTCCTCCTGTACCCTTGCTCGTTCCTGATAAAATTATATATCAGCACATATTTATTTAAAGCACTTCAAAATATTTCTATGTTTTAATGCATTGATTACAGCAAAAAAACTCCACTCATGGTTCCATACCCAGTAAGAATGGAAACTTCATTCTTTTCTCAACTTTTAGCTTTTTTTATTATTTGACTCCTGACAAACTTCATTTTTCCATAATATAACTTAGCTACCAACAATGTTGTCAAAATTTGCAAATGCACAATCCTGCGAGTATGGAGACCCAAGCATGCAAGGCTGATAGCACATAGCATTGATCCTGAAAGTATTTGTGTGGGCTTGGGCATCGTTACCCAACTCATGTATTTGGGCTTTCCGGGTTGGGTTACAGTGACCCAGTTTTAAAAATCTAAAAAGGATGACCCTTTTCCCCTAGGATTACCAATGAAAAATCAGTACCAAATGGCATCCTGTGTGACTCAGCTCTGCTCAACTGTGCTCATCATCAATACTCCCATCACCATTGTCAGCCATTATACCTCTCCTGACACCGGTCATCGCAGTGTACCTATCGTGGTCACCGGCCATTGCAACACTTGATTTTTTGTCGCCAGCCATCAAAACACTTGTGTTGCTGTCCCTGGCGACAAGGCTTGCATCACCATCGCTAGTGCTGGCGTCATTGGCATCAGTCTTTGCAGACAGTGACACCAATGTCGGGGTGCATCAGTCTTCTCTGTTACTTTGGAGGTTGCTGACTATTCAGAGTTTTTCTTCCGATGAAGCTTTTTATTTTATCATTTTAATAAAATATAAAAATTTAAAAGATACTTCTTCTCAGTGATCTGTTTTATATGTTTTCTATTCTAGCTGCCATTTAGAGTTGGAGTGTTCAGTTACGTTTATAATTTTATTAAGTTATACTGATTTATTAGTTATTACGAGTTAGTTATTTTATGACTTATGAAACTATGTTGAGTTGTGTATGTATTGGATCTTAATATTTGAGTTATCATGCATTTTTTTTGTCCATATTACACTTTTAATCTATTACCAGTCGAGTTATGATCCTTGAGCTTGATATTTAATCCCCCTTCAAATCCCTTGAGTTTGACAACACTAGCTACCACTCTGACTTAAATCCTTGAAAAAAAAGGTGTTGCACTTCACAATAGCAAAATTTTGATCATCCCAGAAACATCCAAAATAAACCGTAGTAAATAGTGAAAGTATAGGCACTAGAGACTAACAACACTATATATCATCCAAAGACATAGCATGCATGTCTAATCCAAAGTTTTTACTCAGAAGCAAGGTCAACATACTTAACATTAACAAATATGGGCATATATAGTAAACATTCAATCAAAGGCGAATGCCCAAAGGTTCTATAAATGGTTGAAGGATGAGGTAGCAGAATCCACCTTGTTTAGAAGTTCCTCCAAGAAGCTTTCAAACATATCCCTGCGATCTCTGTCCCGTTCAACAGCCTTGAAACGTTCATCATTTTCAAATATAGACATGGCTTTGCTGAGTGAGTCCAAAAGAATCAATAGCAAAGGTATTAATTATCAAGTATATCAACTGGATGCAATATCTCAAAAAAAAAAAACAATTTAAATATCATGAAAAAACAAACCTCCAAAAGAATCAATAGCAAAGGTATTAATTATCATTAATATCAACTGGATGAAATATCTCAAAAAAAAACAATTTAAATATAATGAAAAAACAAACCTCCATCTAGTGGATGAAGCCAAGTCCGTGGATTCCTGGAACATAATTTAATATATTAGCAAAAGGAAGGTAAAAAAGGAAGCCACACATAACACAGCTATAAAGAAACATGGAAGCACATAAACATACTTCCAACATTTTTTTAAAATCCTCCCGTGCTTTTTTTTGTTTCATTCGCTTTTCCTCTCCTTCATGTTTTTTCCGCTGATTTAAGTACTGAAAAATGAAAAAGATAAATAGTGTTATCATTTTACCAACATTTAACGTAGTCATCCAGTACATATTATATTAGGGATGGTAGTAAGAATAGAATCTCCCCCAATCCCTGCAATTAAAAGAGATTTAGAGATAAATCTTGTAGGGATGTACAAACATGGAGGAGGTAGTCACCAGTAACCTATTCTCTCTTAATAACAATCATACATAAATATATTCTTATTCAGATTTGTTAAAATAGTAATTTGGTATAAATTTTCCTTTCTAAGAAATAGAGACAACGAGAAGTGTTAGATTGATCAAAAGAAATAATGGGAATTGAGAGAATAAAGGGGAAACCGTTCTAGAACAAAATCAAACTCAGGCCTAAATAAGGGAAGTAGATGACGTCCCCAGAAAATATCATAATAGTGTATCCACAGGAAATTTGACCCCATCCATTCCCACATGTCTGCATAATTTCTTGTGTTGAGGAGGAGGCATTAAGCTTTTTTATTTTCAAAAGTGCATAAAAAGTCCAACATATTCTGCAAACATTTAAAAAAAAAATAGTTCCATAGATTGTATTTCTATAGCATACATCCAATGTGATGCACACGAACAAGACCACTTGACAGATATTTCAGCCTCTTAAGACAGTTGTTGCTCTTAGACACGACTACAGTTGTCAATAATTAGATTGAGTGGCCAACCCTAAAAGTGCTATAGCAGGTTCAGAGATGAAAAATCCATCATAACAGATACAACATATATATTTTATACGACACAAAAATGCTCAAAAATAAAAATATGTTCATAATTAATAACTAAAAATTACATTACATCACAATACTCCAATAACTCACAATTAAAACCAAAAAGGACCATAATGGCATTAAATGGAAAGAAAAAAACTCAAAGGTCGTAAGAGTGCAAAGTACTCTACACACCCAGGAATAGAGCATAGTGCCTATAGGAACAAAAATCTAACAGGCTTGTGCAAGAGTATTGGCAAGGAAAGAGAGGGTGTCTGAACAGTAAAGGACATGAACAGAGACCCATAGGAGGGTAGTAGCTGACAATGTGACTGAAGAGTGGGACATGTATGCAGTGGGTCATGGATTGGCTAAAAATAAAGGTAGGTTTTAAAAGTTGTGTAAATGATAAGAAATGAAAATTTTCAAACCCTATATAGTTTCAGATGCCAAAAATGGAGAGATGATGAAAATGATAGAAAAAATGTTTAATAACTCAAACATGTGAGCCAAGATGGGTTTTAAACAGTTTCGGTATAGTGCAGCAACAGTCACAACAACCACAGGTGTCCCAAACACAATTACTACAACACAACTTTCCATCTATTATTTATACACTTCAAATTGGACTTGTTCAAATACTTTACAAATAGAAAAAAAACAATTGATACTTACACCTTACAGGATAAAATATGTCAGCTAAAGCAACAGGGACATAATAGGAAAAAGAGTAAGGGAATAAAGGAGAATCTTAAAAGCAATAATAGTTCTCTCCAAATTATATAAGAATTACCTCATTGAAAGCTTGCTTCCTTTCACTGAGTGTTTTTAACGCACCATACCTTTTGTCATTAATTATTAAACGCATAGCCTAAAACATAGAAATGTCTATGTTAGACAAATCACATAAACAGGAGACAGAGAAACATTCAAACAATTTAAAATTGTATAGAGGTATGTGACTTTAAAATATATCAATGAAATCACTCTACCCGATCCCAAGTCCAGTCAGATCCAACATTTGCAGATTCCAAGAGTGCTTTGAAAGCATCTTTGGCCTCCTAATAAGGTAATATGATGAATGATTAGTGCCCAGGAACATAATACAGATAGAAATAAAAAAAAATTGATATTTCATTCTCATACCATCTTATTTGCAAAAATAAGGGTTTCTGGCTCAACTGCCTTTGTTTCGGCAGCCACATGATTCCTTCTCTCCCCTACTGAATCAGTTTTACCATCCTACAAAATTTGAGACAAATCAGACTGATAAGCACCAGAAAAAAAAAATCATCCAACACATAAAGAAAACAACAATGAGAGAAGTGTACTTCTTTATCTTCTGCGGGAACTCCATCGGCAGAACCTAGAGTATCTTGAGCTGGATCATTGTTAGTGTCGTTCCTACAACATTTACCACACAATGAATTTGTCATTCATGTAGACAAAAAATAAATAAAGACTGAAGAGGAAATTAGTGGAATAGACACTACGTTGGAGTTATAGCAGTGCTAATATCCGTAACTACAGCTTTATCACCTCCCACGCTAGTATCTGATGGTGTGACAGTATTTACAGGTGCGTCGAGTTCATCCACTTTTGTTCCAGTTATAGGAGTTGCAGAAGGAGACGTAGATGGTCCAGGAGGCATCTCAGATTGTTGAATACTTGTGGATGTAGTAACAACTGGAGCAACTGAAACAGGACTTGATGGCTCTCCTTGACTGGTTGAAGATATATTATCTGCATTTAGTGTTGCTTCAGCCACAGAAGGTGTCGGAGAGGGTTGAGTATGAGAATTGAGTAATGCCTCAGAATGTGGTCCACTGACAATTGCTTTTTCAACTTGCTCACGGGCCAACTTCAAGGAAATAATTTGCAGAAAAAAATTAGTTCAAAATTTAAAGGCAGAAAATAACAGGAAGAATTTTGAAAGAGCATTGCTTGCAATGGTGGAAACCTTCAGTTCCTCAGGAATTAACCACTTAGATTCCTTTGTGACCTTGTTGTAGAAATACCTACAGAATATTTCATTAAATATAAAATCAGAAATGAATATTAAAAATAGAAGGGAGAAAGACATTAATGAAACTAACACCCACTTTCGTCCATCGGGACTAATATACTCCTTCCAGTTTGTTGATTCATCCACCCTCTAACAAAATAAAAAGGAAAGCAATTTGTGGATCATTTCTCATAAAGATATTTCTTTTCAAAAGAAAGATTATAAATTAGAAAAATTAGAAATTCAAGTCTCAGAAAGCAAGAATGTGAGAGAAGAGAGAACATCAAATCCAGAAAATAAATGGGCAAGGTAAAGGATAAAAACTAACTAACCAACTCACACCAAACAGTGACAACAAACCTATTCGACTCTTGTTATATTTTTCTAATTTCTAAGCAGCAAAAAGTGAAGTGATG
Source organism: Phaseolus vulgaris (assembly GCF_051622355.1). Lineage (NCBI taxonomy): Eukaryota > Viridiplantae > Streptophyta > Magnoliopsida > Fabales > Fabaceae > Phaseolus > Phaseolus vulgaris. The sequence goes on from NC_143504.1 coordinate 4,236,789, forward strand.
TTTCATGAAATTTGTAGTTTCTATTAGTCCAGTCCCATATTCTTGTGTTATGAACTTCAGCAAATAAAAAATGATTTAAGTATTTCCAAAAACTGGTCACATCTGCATATCCATAAATTTCAGAAGTCATATATTGCTTAGATAGTATCCTGCAATCATGAAACCTCTGTGAGAAATGTCTATTTAGAAGAAAATTCTAAATATTTAGTACTAATGCTGATTGGAAGTCTGCTTCCAAGTTGTTTATTTTTAATTCACTTATTTTCACAATAGTCAAAGAAAATCCAGTGAAACAAATCATTTGACTGGCAACGTAGTCAAGTCTGTCTTGCTAATCACAGTCCTTCCAACAGAGCATATTTTGTATAGATAGGACTATCTGAACCTTCGCTATGCATCTGCACCTTACATTTGTACCAAAAGTCCATTAAATAAATACACCTGTAAATTTCTTTTACAAATATCATTCACAGTAACCTTCGAAGATCCTAGAATCAGACACCTTTTTACATGTTTCCTACTTGCATAATATTAATAGAAAAATCCAAGTGAACCAAACCATTTCACCAGCAATGTTGTCAATGTCCATCTTGATAATCACAATCCTCCCAACAGAGCATATTGTGTATAGACAGGAGTACTAAAGGAGTCATAGGTAGTGCACATGATGATCTGAATCTTCATTATGTAACTACACCTTACATTCATACCAAAAGTCCATAAATAAATGCACCTGTAAATTTCTTTTACAAATATTATTTACAGTAATCTTTCTAAGATCCTAAAATCATACACCAGTAAACACTGCAGAGAGGAAATAGAAGGCAACCTAATAGATTGCTGCCATAGCAGAAAACCAGAGCTCCAAGGTGTGAGCCATAGTAATACAACAAAAATCAACACCCATGTTCTAACAATACACTTCTTCCACACAAATGAAGATTGGAAACATTCTTTTAGAATTTGGACAAAAAAAATGCCTCAAAGACATTTACTTCATCTTTTACAAATCATGATATTTGAAACTGATGATAGGATGCAAGTACCAAAAGTCGTGCATAGATTTAGAAGCACGTGATGCTCATTTTATCAAGTGACAAGATTAATAAATCATGAGAACATCCATGACAAAGGAATTAATCATCACGACAGTAATGCAATGATAGAATTTTCTAACATTCAAGCAATATAGGTAGAGCAACCAGCAAAGACCCACGGCATCACCTACCTCTCAATAGAGTAGCACAGCATGTACCTGTAAGCACCTTAAAGCTATGGGAGTCACACATGCAGATTTCAATAAGGTAAAATTGAAAGATATGAAGTCCTAAAGGCATTAAAAGAATTTTGAATTGTCTGCACTGATACTAAAAGATAATCACCATATGTTCAATATTTACAAAAAAGAAACTGTCTTTTATACTTGAAATTGTTGAGTAGTGAATTTAGAGTTTGAGTATATTGACCTTATGAATTTTCAATTTAAGTTTACATAAATTAAATTTAGTAGAGATGTTAAGGTTGTTTTCCTTGTTATTTTTAAAATATAATTTATATTTTTGGTAGAATCATTTGATCCAAGCTATGATAGCATGATTTATGCCCCCTCCTAACCTTAGGTATGATCTTGATTTTGACACCCTTGATCCAATTGACACTTTATCATAAAAAGAAAAGGGTAGAATAAGAAGTCAAGTCAATATTACAATTCTCCTTATTTAATGTAACAATATAATCTATGTATTGTCCACCAATGGATATGAAGTAAAAATGAAAGAAATAATCATAATCAGAAGAAATCCCTTTAAAAGTAAAAAAGATTCACACATACAGGAATAGGAAAGAAACAGCACTTTCTTTTCCGAAGCTTAAACAAATAACAAAATATATCAAAGTAACAAACATAAGCAATCATGAGTAAGAAGTCAACAAACCATTACTAAATGCCCCAAACATAAAGAAATAATCCTAGACAAATAAAAAGTGTTTTAATATTGGATAGTGAAAATAAATGTAGGAGAACATCAACAGTCTTTTGTCATTCTTTCTGATTTATAGAACGGAATTTCTATTCTAGACTAAAAAAAATGGAATAGAAAATTCTTCTAGAGCATCACCCAAGGAAAACAAAAAAAGTTGATATCAGACAGCCCAACCGGCATTTATCACAACACTGACCTTACAACAAGACGTAAAAGTCAAGATTGATGGTTGCCTGCCTGAGAGAAAATCAGTTCAGTAATGAATGAGCTAATGGAGCAGATTATTTTCACCAGACTTGGACAAATAGAAAGCACATAACAATACTTGAATAAGTTGACTCAGCTGATACAGTGAATTGACCAAGAGAGATATATACATCGTGACATTGGCAGAACCAAATAAATAAAAGATCCAGGGGTATGAATAACAAGTCGTTTAACAAAATGATAACGAAACCAATCGCACGACTAACCTCAATAGGCGTCATCAATTCAAAAGGCTTCTCCCAGCTAGATACTTTAGTTTTCTTATTGTAATAAAATCTGCAAAATTAATTGAAAACTCATACAATTAAACTTGTGGACAAATAATATCTAGAAACCCAGAAATATTGACTAAATTAAAACCTAATCCCGCTTTACCAACCCCTAGTTTATATTTAACCATGATACCACATTATTCTAATTTTTGTATCTGAGTTGACTGACTGTTGTGCACCTTCGGATGACCTAGATTCAAGTTGACAGACAGTTGCCTTCCTTTACAGTAAGCCTAAGATGCGGCAGAGGTAGGTTACAAAGACACTGCAACGTTCTGAGTTAACAGAAACTTTGTAATTTAATGATTAGCAGTAAATATGCCAATTAGTGGGGCGCATGTTATTTCTCGATTGAATGTCATTTTCAACCCTCGCAGCAGTTATGACTGCAATTGTGGGATTTCACGTTGCAATCATGGCAATTGAAATCTATGGCCAGAGTGTCATTTTCACCATGTATTCCAATATATACATGGACATTGAGGGGCAAAACAACTTTTCCACCTTCAAACAAAGGTAAAAGTGGAACCCCAGCCAAAAATCTAAATTTTCATTATTGCAACAAAAAACCCCACAATTGTTGTCATATTTGTGGCAAGGCTCAAAGACTGACATCCAATCAAGTAACGACACAAGTCCCACTAACTGATGCAACTATTGCTTATCATTAATTTGCCAAAATATTTGTTGACTCGAATATCAAAGTGTCTTTACATATACCAACCCATGTTTACTGCACTGCACCAGAAAGAAACCGTCCATACAACTCGGATCTCAGTTAACAAGATCCATGCCTTGGCCAAAATCAAACCAGTACACAGTTAATATCTTGAGTACCTCAAATAAAACAATTCTTAATACCAGTATATATTATTTTTTTCATTCACCTAGTAATCAAAAACAACAAGACCATTTCCCACTTGATAGAATTGGCTACACGGATCCGGCGACATGCCATAATGTTCATAAATTATTTGAAGAATATGCAATATAATGAGCATCGTAACCTAAGAATACAAGCAAATATTCAAATCACTTACTTTCTTCCTGTAGAAGTGGTATGCTCAATCCAATCTGTGGAACCATTCTTAGCAAGCTGTGGCTGGACAACGGTAGCCTGAAAGACAGAAATTCAATCTGCATGAAATTCTACTTATAGATGAGGCAAAACACTGAATCCATGTTATGTCAAAAATAAGTAAGATTCATACCGAAGGTATGACAGTTGTAATTAAAGGCTGTCCTCCACCATTGCTCTGAAGAGTTGTCCCAGTGGTAATGCTTTGGGACGAAGAACCCGTGAGAGCATGAATTTGAGGAACATGTTGGAATTGCCCGGCAGAATTAAAATTTGTCTGCACTTGACCATAAGTGGGTGCTGCAAACTGTGTAATGGCAATCTTCAAATCAGCATTCACATATAGGAGTTTTAGCTTACCCACTACAAATGCAACATACAGGCCAAGACTTTACCGTATATGATGACGACAGTGCCATTCCCGGACCACCTACACCTGGTGTGTAACCATTTGGAGCTTGAGAATCAGGCTGAGGCATCATTGATTCAGAAGGCATGTGCATGTTTGGGCGCGCAACCGGCATTGGAATTGCCTGTGATGGGGGTGGTAACTGCGGACTAGGCCTTGGGGGCAACTGTTGAATTGGTTGAGAAAATTGGGGCTGTTGATTTTGTGGAGGCATTCCAACACCAATCATGGGAACACCACCAGGACCAACAGGTTGATGTTGGTGATGCTGGTAATGTTGAGAAGGCATGGAAATGAACTGTTGTGGCTGCTGAGCAGGAACAACAGGTCGGAACTGCACAAACAGATAAGTTGCTTAAGATAACTAATAATTTGACATAGAGCCAATACAATCACAGGAAAAAAGAAACGCATTACTTGAACAGGCATAGGTGGAGCATAATTGCGGGGAGGATCCACTGAACCGGTAATAGGAGGCCGAAGAGGCTTTCATAACAAAAACAAAACGCATTAAAACAAAAGAGACAGCCGAAAACCAAAGTTCATAGTTCAAGATATACTCTACCTGTAAACCTGGAAATTGCGGATTATTTGACATCTGAGCAGAGAACCCTCCACACACTAATGCAGTCAAAAGAGTATATAGTTATCAGTATCTTAGGAACCCCAAAGATATCATCTTGAAAAAAAAAATTACAAGTTTCGTGTGCCCATAAATTGAAATTTAAAAAATTACACAGAAACAGATACCCAAAACAATGTGCCTCAAAATTGACCGACAGAGAAGTTGTGTGGATGAGAAAGTTCCGATACTGAATCTTTTTGGACCGTGGGTAAGGGAAATTAGGTTGCAAGAAGAAACGAGGGTGGCATAAAGTGAGGGTACGGAGAATAATTGAGGAAAAGATGAGACATACGTACCAATATATTAGGTTGATGCCTGCGATTGGGTGCTGAATGAAATGGTAATGGGGATTTTACAGTGAACGAGATGAGGAGACAATACAAGAAGACTATGCTGTTACCTTGGTAATGGTAAGTGTCCCTCTTTATATCTTAATTAATTATTTTTCCCAAACCAAAACCTTTTCTCTCTCCTTTTTATTTTCTGCTTTTCTTTTCTTAGGGCTCAGAGAAACGGGCCGTGGACTCATGGCCCATTAATTCTTTTTTTAAATTAAATTATGTAATCTTTTTATATTGAAAAAACATTTTAAAGTTAAATCATTTGACTTTTTATGACCTTTAAATACTCATTTTCTATTTCAAACATCTACTTAAAACTCATTAATCAAAATATTAAAATTTACTTTAAAAAATCTCGAAGCTCAGCTTCTCTAAATCCCAACACTGATAAAATCTTACAACTTTTATCAATATTCCATCACGTTTCTTATTTAAATAAAAACTTTTAATTTTTTTCATGTTTCAGATCTATTACAAACTCCCACATATTTAGATAAATAATAATAATCTTAGACTTCGAAGTGAAATAGAAATGACAAAAGGGTCAAAAATGTATAAGGTTAAATAAACTGAAAAAATGGAAAAAAAATTGTAATTTTTATAAGTATTTAATAATATAAAATAAATGTTTATATGTTTCATATATTCGGCCCGTTTATTTCCTCTGGTAATTATGTGTACTTTTCTTTGTAATTTCATTATTATTCTTGGAATCTTAAAAAAAATTATACAATTAGAGGATTTCAAAGTAAATAAACACCTCACTTACAACTTTTGTGATGTTATTATGTATTGAAATAAACAAGTATACTTTCACTAGTAGATATTATTAGAATGAGAAAATTGCATGTACCATAAATTTAAAATTTAAATAATTAATAATTAAAACTTTAATAGTTAATTATATACTAATTTATAAACTTATTAATAATAAAAAATAATTTAAAAATCAATAATTTTTTTAATCTCTAAAATAGTATCTAATTTAATCAATATAACAACTAATTATTTTTAGTTTATAAAATTTATTTTTATTTAATAATTTTATAGTAATATTATCATCTATATTTTATCATAATAAACAACTAAAACATATTTAAGGTAATAAGAGAAAGCTTTATATAATCAAAGTTATTATTATTACAAAGGAAGATTTAATAATGGTGTTGAAACATTTAAATTATTCTCTTTTATGAATCTTTATGAATTATATTCTTCCATCTTATGTTATTCAACCATTCAAAACGTTATGGGATGTGTGCTCCAAAACATAGACATATGATTGGCCAATGTAGTATCACAAAGGCACTGTTGCATAATAATGAGATAAAAGAAGTGAGAGAATTTGACTCCAACAAATAATGTGAGTTCATACAACCTTTAGCAATGTAAACATGTTATTGAAAAAATCAAGTTTCTGGAAAAATATGGAGTTGAGAAATAACTTATTAAAGTCATTGAAAAAAATGTTTCCCAGATCAATTATATGATTTTCACAAGTGTTTGCTATTGGGATTGAATGTAACCAGCAAACTTCTATGTATTGAATCTAAGATTTATGCTAATCATCTCTATTCTATTTTATTGATTCAAATTTCATACTTACGATGTTTAAAAAAATTATGTTTTGCGTTTACAAAATTATGATTTATATTTGGATATAGAATGCAATTTAAAAATATTTTTTCTTATTAATTTGGATTGAATTATATAAGAAGTTTGATGGTTGCTTATTAATTATTATATATTGTTAGTTTTAAAGTAAAATGTTTTATTAAAAATCCATTAATTATTATATTTTGTTAGTTTTAAAAAAATATTAAGAAATACAAGAGAGTCAAGACAATATTATTACGATAATATGACAATTGTTATTTATGATGATAAACTTTATATTTTCCTTACAATGACACACGATCTTGACTTACTCAGAAAAAAAAATTGACCAAAATTTTTTCAATTTTAAGGAAGATGTGATTAATAAATAAGTATTTGAAAAGGTAAAAAGTTAAATTTATGTTAGTGAATTTTAAAATGTGGACTAACTCATACACATATGTTACTATTATCTTAAAAAATAATTACTAATTATGTGATCCAAAATATATGATAACATTATTGATGCAAAAATACCAAAGATTAAAGAAGAGACCCAAAGGATCATGATAACATTATTGATGCATGAAGTTGTACCAAAATACATTATACTAGATTTTGTATACAAATTTCTCAGAGTATGATTTTTGACATAACTGTCAAAAAAAATGATAGCCACGAGAGTTAAGGTAGAGAATTACTTATCGAAATTATATATTGTATATCCTTCGAAAGGAAATAATCTCTTTTGCATATTTTGATTTGTTATATAAGGAACCAATTAGTTGGGAATACTTATTATCACCGTCAAACATATTCTTTCACATTAAAAAAAAACGGTTGAGAAAAGATAATTTTTAAAAATGATAACAACATTCATTAATGCTTAGTTTAAGTATCAAGTTTACAAATATCTTATGCATTAAAGAGATTGTTTGTGATCATATTAATTTGTTGTGAACCACGTCAAAAGTTGCTTAAATGAGTTTTGTATCTCTATGATAAATTTAAATTTAATTCTTTAAATAAAATAATTTAAAATTATATTAATTAAAATTTAATGCATTTAAATATCCTAAAAGTTAAAAAAAATTATATCCAAGCACAAGGTTTACTACAACGGAAACACACATGCTTGGTTACTTCAATAAAGTTGATTCAAAAGACTAAGTTAATGGTCAATTAATATTCAACTTCCTCGTAACTTTTAATTAAGATTGACCTTTAGATGTTTTTATTCAAGAAGGAAAAATATAAAAATTTGAGAATCACATGAAATATAAAAATCTACCGATTAAAAATTAAATGAACTAACAATATAATGGATAATTTTTTTTATAAATATATATTTAAAAATATATATTATTTTTGTTCTTCTAAAATTTAAATATATATTTTTAAAACATATCTTTAAATTTTAGAATAATTAATATTTAAAAAAATTATTGTGGGGGAAAACATATTCGACCTAGTTATAATTAACTAATTTATTTTAAAAATAAATATTATTTATAATTAATAATTAAGAAAAATATATATAATTATTTTTCGTGTACATATACCAAATTTGTCATTATTTATAATCTATCTATAATATTTATAATAATCTATACATAAAGAAGTTCCCTTTGAAATTGTTTTTGTGTACAATTTTTGTTTTCCTATTTTACCTCTCTAATCTCTAATATAGTTGATTATATTATTCTATCGGAAGAATTATCTGGTGATTTAGTAATAGCCCCTTCCACTAAGCAGTTTTCAAGTTCACGAAACTGTTTGATATTCAAATTAAAACCTGCTAATAACTGATATAAAACTAAAAAAATAATATAATAAAGAAAAGAAAGAGAAAAAAATAAGATAACAAATTCCAGGAAGAACCCAATAAAATATCTATTTTCTAATCGTTTTCTTGTGGTTTATATTTTTTTATTTTTTTATTTTCTTTTTCTTTTTTATTTGTTTTATTATTTTTTTCTTACACTTCTCTCAATTTTTTGTGTGTACCTTTTTGTCTGTTTGAATTAAAAAATAAGAAAATAATATGCAGACCTCATCTATACTTATATATAAAAGGATTTTTCATTATAATTTTTTTTGATTGTTACAAATTTATTTCTATTTTATTCTTATTAATATTTTATTTTATTATTTTATTTTGGTTATTTTATCATTTTGTAATTTCAACAATTAACAAAACAGTTTTTTGGTTTTAAAAATTATTTTATTTTCTTTATTTTATAATTACTTAAATTTAAAACTAAAAAATAAATAATATTAATTTTGAAAAAAGTTGTCAAGAGAAGTGCACTGCATTTATTATTTGAGAAGAATGAGTCAAGTTTAACTTTTGAATTGGTTTGATAAGTTACTTAACTTCCTATAACTCACACAAAAAACACACTACAAAAGAAAACTTTGAGAAGAGAATCTTCATAAAAAAGAAAACTTTGAGAGAAGTTTGAGATAAAGAGACTAAATTGTTGTTTATTTTGTTATAATCAATGAACGCAGGTTGTATAAATTCGGATTATTTAATTGTTCATGCTCCTCATTTTTATTTATTTTTACTCTGTTTTTCATTTTCATGCCGCAAGTAGAGGCGAAAGAGGAGAAAGAAGATAGAGAAGCAAATTATCTCAAACCATTACTTTAATAAATAAAAACATTAAGATTTTGCACAAGTACATAGTTTCGATACCCGCGATTGTCAAATGTGCTGCATGGATGTTCACGACCTTCTTTTTCGTTCAAGAACAAATTTATAAAGAAATTAAGAAAAAAAGGGATAGATGATGAAGGACCTATGACAAGGAACACTTTGATTGGACCGCCAATGTAAGTTTTATAAACTATCTTGATGTTATTGTTGATGTGGGCGTCGACAGGGAGGATGAATGCTTTATGATGTCGACATTGTTGCGAAAAATGTGAAGAGATTATAAAATATATATTTTCCTAGGGTTTGTTAAAGGAGTTTCTCATCTTATTCCTATTTTTTTTTCTTCATTATTATATTCCTTTTGCTTAGTTTTATATTAGTGACAAATTAAGATTAGTGATTTGTAAGTCCTCACAATGAAACAACATATGGCGTAATTGTTTTAATATAATGATGTTCATTGTGTTAGCAGGTAGCAGGTAATAGGTAGTAGGTAGTAGGTTACATGTTACAGGTAGCAGGTTACAGGTAGCAGGTTACAGGTAGCAGGTTACAGGTAGCAGGTTGCAGGTTGCAAGTGGCAGGTAGCAGGTTACAGGTAGCAGGTAGCAGGTTACAAATAATAGGTTACAAGTAGCAGGTAGCAGGTTACAGGTAGCAAGTTAAAGGTAGCAGGTTGCAAGTAGCAGGTAGCAGGTAGAAGATAATAGGTAGTAGGTAGCAGGTAGTGGGTAGCAGGTAGCAGGTTGCAGGTTCAGGTTACAGGTACCAGGTAGCAGGTTACATGTAGCTGGTAGTAGGTTACAGGTAGCAGGTAACAGGTTACAGGTAGCAGGTTATAGGTTATAGGTAGCAGGTTACAGGTCACAGGTTATAGGTAGCAGGTTACAGGTAGCAGGTTACAAGTTACAGGTAGCAGGTTACAGGTAGCAGGTTACAGGTAGCAGGTAGCAGGTTACATGTAGCAGGTAGAATGTAGTAGGTTACAGGTTACAGGTAGCAAGTAACAGGTTACAGGTAGCAGGTAGTGGGTAGCAGGTAGCAGGTAGCAGGTAACAGGTAGCAGGTAGCAGGTTACAGGTAGCATGTAACAGGTTGCAGGTAGCGGGTAGTAGGTTACGGGTAGCATGTTACAGGTAGCAGGTAATAGGTAGCAGGTAGCAGGTTAAAGGTAACATGTAGCAGATAGCAGGTAGCAGGTAGTCGGTTACAGGTAGCAGGTTACAGGTAGCATGTAGCAGGTTGCAGGTAGCGGGTAGTAGGTTACGGGTAGCATGTTACAGGTAGCAGGTTGCAGGTAAAATGTACCAGGTAGCAGGTAATAGGTAGCAGGTAGCAGGTTAAAGGTAACATGTAGCAGATAGCAGGTAGCAGGTAGTCGGTTACAGGTAGCAGGTAGCCGGTAGCAGGAAACAGGTAACAGGTAGCAAATAACAGGTAGCAGGTAGCAAGTAGCAGGTTATAGGGTTACATGTAGCATGTTACAGGTTACAGATTATAGGTAGCAGGTTACAGGTAGCAAGTTGCAGGTTGCAGATAACAGGTAACAGATAACAGGTAGCAGGTTACAGGTAGTAGGTGGCAGGTAGCAGGTAGCAAGTTACTGGTTACAAGTAGCAGATAGCAGGTTACAAGTTTTGGTAGCAGGTTACAGGTAGTAGGTAACAAGTAGCAGGTAGCAGGTTACAAGTTATAGGTAGCAGGTAACATGTAGCAAGTAACAGGTAACAGGTTACAAGTTACAGGTAGCATGTTACAGATAGCAAGTTACAGGTAGCAGGTAGCATGTTACAGGTAGCAGGTTACGGGTAGCAAGTTACAGGTAGCAGGTTGCAGGTTACAAGTAAGAGGTAGCAGGTTGCAAGTAGCAGGTTACAGGTAGCAGGTTACAAGTTACAGGTAGCAGGTTATAGGTAGTAGGTTACAGGTAGGAGGTTACAGGTTATAGGTAATAGGTAGCATGTTAAAGGTTATAGGTAGCAGGTTACAGGTAGCAGGTAGTAGGTTATGGGTTACAAGTAGCAGGTTAGAGGTTACATGTATCAGGAAGTAGGTAGCAGGTTACAGGTAGCAGGTAACAGGTAACAGGTAACAGGTAGTAGATAGCAGGTTACAGGTAGCAGGTTATAGGCAGCAGGTTACAGGCAGCAGGTAGCAGGTAACATGTAGCAGGTGACAGGTTACAGGTAGCAGGTGACAGGTTACAGGTTATAGGTAACAGGTAGCAGGTTACAGGTTATAGGTTACAGGTAGCAGGTAGCAGGTTACAGGTAGCAGGTAGCAGATAACAGGTAGCAGATAGCAAGTTAAAGGCAGCAGGTTAGATGTAGCAGGTTATAGGTAGCATGTTACATGTAGTAGGTTACAGGTTATAGGTAGCAGGTTACATGTAGCAGGTTACATGTAGCAGGTTACATGTAGGAGGTTACATGTAACAGGTAGCAGGTAGGAGGTTACATGTAGCAGGTAGCAGATTATAGGTAACATGTAATAGATTATATGTAACATGTAGCAGGTTATATGTAACATGTTATAAGTAGTAGGTTATATGTAACCAAGTTATAAGTATTAGGTTTTAGTTAACAAGTTTTAGGTAACAGATTATAGACAGTAGGTTTTAGGTATCAGGGTATAGACAACAGGTTATAAGTATAAGTATCAGGGTTTGGGTAACAAGTTATAGGTATTAGGTTTTAGGTACCAAGTTATAGGTATTAGGTAGCAGGTTATAGGTAACAAGTTATAGGTAGCAGGTTATAGGTAACATGTTATAGGTACCAGGTTATAAGTATCAAGTTATAAGTAATAGGTTATATGTAGCAAGTTATAAGTAGTAGGTTTTAGGTATCAGGTTATAGACAACAAGTTATAAGTATTAGGTTTTGGGTAACAAGTTATAGGTATTAGGTTTTAGGTACCAAGTTATAGGTATTAGATATCAGGTTATAAGTAATAGGTTATAGGTAGCAGATTATAAATAACAGGTTATAGGTAGCAGGTTATAGGTATCAGATTATAGATATCAAGTTATAAGTAGTAGGATTTAGGTATCGGGTTATATACAACAAGTTATAGGTAACAAATTATAGGTAGTAGGTTATAGGTAGCAGATTATAAATATAAAATAAATATTTTTTTAGTAATGGAGTTTCTCATTTTTCTTTTCTTTTTAAAATCATGTTAATTATGTTAGAAAATTAAAATTTATTTAATATATTTTGTACTTAATTATTAAAATTGTTAGTGATATTTGATAAAGAAGGTCTACAGGTGTACATAATTATTTTTTTAGTTCTCTTCTTTATAATATTAAAACATGACAATATGATAACCATGAAGTTATTGTTTTGACACTAACGGTTACAATAATAAAAATCATATTCACACGTGTAATAGCTATTTCATATCAGTTTTAAAAACTAATTTTTACTCGTGACAATTTGTTCGGGTAATATTTTTAACTCAATTTATAATTTATATATATGTAAACTAAAAAATTCAGATAGTATTATTATATATAATAAAATGGATTTATTCATGTTTGTTTATTTTTCGACGCTCACACAGGTAAAGCGTGATAGATATAAAAGATCCGTCAACGAATTGAAGCAGTGTGTGCGAGACACAAAACGTTTCTCCCTTCTCCCATCAAAGAAGAACCGAGGCAGGAAGAAGTAGCGACACAGAATCAAACACGATGAAACTGAGACTCAGATCCTTGGAATCCAAAGAAACCCTCAAAATCGAAGTCCCCAATTCATGTTCTCTGCAGCAACTCATCGACACCGTTTCTCACACCATTTCTTCTTCTTCCTCTTCTCTGCACCTTTCCCTCAACAGAAAGGACGAAATTCGCGCCTCTTCGCCAAACGACTCTCTCCACTCCCTTGGCGTGGCCGCCGGCGACCTCATATTCTACTCTCTCAACCCCACCGCCTTCTCCCTCGAAACCCTCCCCCACAAGCCAGAAACCGCTTCCCGCGACCGACCCACCGTCCAAAACTCGCCGGAAATGCTCACCGGCGATTCCCCCTCGACCCCCGCCGTTGAAAAGTGTCCGACTTTGGACCCTGCGGAGGTGGAAACCATCGAAATGGTTGATGGATCTGATGAGGCGGTGGCGGTGAGTACCAATTCAGAACCTTTCTTTGTGAAAAGTGTTCTAAAAGAAGCCCTCGGAAACAACGTTAGTGATTTCAAGTTGTTAGTGTTTACGGTCCACGGTGTGGTTCTTGAATCTGGGTTTGTTAGAATCGACAAGGATTCGGGTATGGCGGTTAGTTGTTTTCACCTTCTTGATGATTCTCCTTCGGCGTCTTCTTCAATGATATCGTTGAGGTATGCCCTGCCTGAAATTCTGGTTAATGGTGCTTCTCATAGTGTGAATTTGAGATTTCAGACATTGGGGCATTTTGTGAATGTTTGTGGGTCGTTGTCTGATGATACTGGCTCGAGGTTGCATTATGTTTGTTTGGATAGACGTAAATATGTTAGGCCATTAGAGTTGATGCTGGCAAATTCTGAATCTAAAGGCAGTGTTAATGATGGGGAAGAAATTATCTTTGGGAACGAAGTTTTTGAAATGTGGAAGTTGGTGAAAGATAGGCTTGCATTGCCACTGTTGATTGATCTTTGTGAAAAGGCTGGATTGGAGCTTCCACCTTGTTTCATGCGGTTACCGATGGAGATTAAGCTCTTGATTTTGGAGCGTCTTCCTGGTGTTGATTTGGCCAAAGTAGCTTGCACCTGTTCAGAGTTGCGATACTTGTCCACTAGCAATGAGTTGTGGAAGAAGAAGTATTTGGAGGAGTTTGGACAAGGAGAGACTAGAGGGTGGCTTTTCAAGGATTTGTTTGCTGTGTCCTGGGAAACAAAAAAGAGGTCCCAAGGGGTTCCTTTTCGACGACATGGGATTTCAAGACACTTTATTCTCCCACCGAACCCCTTTAGAATGCCTCCTGCTCCAATTTGGGGTGGAGAATATGGTGTGCAGCCAGTCTATGGTGTTGCTTTCCCTAGATACCAACCAAGCCGGATTATCATTCCTCCGTGTAATCTGAGAGATTTCAATCCATAATGCTAAGTTCTCCTCATCAATGAAGTGAAGTGCTGGGACCCAAACCTTGGTATGGCTCACCTATTTTCTCCTTAGTTGTTTAGAAAATAAGTTGCAAAGTTAGTGCATCACGAGTGTCTGGTTTTTGAATAAATAATGTTTGTAAGTATTGTTTGTCGGTTTTTTTTTTCCTGGTGGGAAATCATAATTTTTAGTCGGTTTTACTTGTGTAGTTATATGTTTTGGTTAAGATGATAGTATTCCAAATATGTGGTCAGGACATAGTTGTTTTTCAGTCTTTGTGCGTGTTAGCTTTGGTTCATGTCTTCCAATTTATGCCAAGGCAAAGCCTAACGCTGTTCCAGCATATGTATAAAACTGTCTCGGATTATTTTCTCCAAAAATGTATGGACCTCATGTTTTTGCTTTGTACATATTACTGTAGTACAGTAGAGCAGTATATAACGTCATTAATATAAAGTGATTTGAATGTTGTGATGTTTCTTACTAACATAGCCAATTGACCATATGAGGATGGTATGTTATGACATTAGAAAAAGTTATTGTTTGCGCACGATTCCTATCCGCAGAAAGAAAACATTGGCGTGGTGCCAGGGGTAGTTATTTACGATAATGATTCGTTTGTGCGATCCTATTTTTCATACTTGGTTTTGAACTTAAACATGTTTTGATAAATGGTGAATCCAAACTTCTTAGAAGCGAGTCAAATTTAGTTTTAGTTTGTAGGGCATGCTAGCAGTGTGATGTGTAAGTGTAATAATTTAACTTCATAGATAGTAGGATGATGGACAATGAAGTGCATGAACTACGTGGTGACATTGTATCTTGATTCTTGCAAATGGAAAGGAATATCATGAGCCAAAATAGAGCACTGTGCATGTGTTACCTCTTTTTTGCGGGTGGAGGTTTACTTTGTATTGGTAACTACTAAACTACTTTTTGCCTACTCAACTAAATGGGACGTCAGACATTCTGAACTGACTATTTTTTGCATACTTTTTCTTTTTCTTTTGGTTATTCTACTTCTATTTTTGTCATGCATTAGGCTATCAGTTTAATTATAAAGCAGCTCTTTACCATTAATGTCATGGAGTAATGGGTTCTCCATTGTTTGTTATCTTATAGTCATAGTGTGTCTCTGGTTTGAGCATGACTTCTTATAGCTATCAGTACTTTTGCTGAACCAAGTGTCAAAATTACTGAAACAAGAGGCTGCTGCTGTATTTGACATGGACACTGGACTGAAGTGAAATCCAGCCTCCATAAAGGAAGTGTGAATCTCTCCAGTAATTGTTATGATTGAATGAAATGTGATGTTCAAAGTTTGAGTGTATACATTATAAATCGCCTCCATCAAACAGCTCATAGTGTAGGAAAATACAAAGAACAAAGAATTGAAATATGGCTAAAGGGAAGTAATCTTCAGGCATGGACTTTTTTGTAGAATGATTGGAGTGGAAATTGTGTTTGTTTTTAAGTGCAGTGTTACTGCATAGATGAAATAACTTGGACACTAGAGTTTCTAGTTTTGCAAAAGTATTTTTGTTTGATACTACAGAAAGGGGGAGGGGGAGAAGAAATGGTAGGGAAATTAGAAAAACAAGAGGTATATTAACCCATTCAATTAGAATTGGGTTGAACAAGTTTATATATTCTAAGTTTGATAAATTCAATCTAATTCAACTTATAATAAATAAATAAGACATATTATACATGACATATTATCATTATTTTTTATATATATATATATATTAAGACATATTGAATCGACTTGTTAAATTAAAAAGCTAAGTCTAATTTAATTAAGTTGGATAAAAACTTAGATTAAACTTGATTCATTCTATCATTATCCACAGTCACGGCTTCCTCAAGGAGTTCCCAAGAAATGCCTCCTCAAGCAGTAAGATACAGTAGGAAAGAATAATACAACATCAATATCGTTATAGTAAAAAAAAACTCGTACTTTTGTTACTTTAAGGTTTAATATTATTTTTGTTCCCCACATTTTTTGCAATTACTTAACGTAGTTTTTGAGTGTTATTTTTCCGATTCAACGTAATCTTAAATTTTGACAGAACGACTCAATTTGGTCTATTTCTAAATGTTCAACTTTTATTATGTGTTTAAAAATTTGGTTTAGGTGACAGGACATCATGCATTAATTCTACCTATCTTAATGATATCAAGACAATTAATGGAAGAAATTAAATTAAATTATTCTAATAAAATTGGAGATTATATTAAGTAAAAAAAAACTAAAAGACTATTGAGTAATTACAAAATATACTAGGATTGAATTAAATTATTCTAATAAAATTGGAGATTATATTAAGTAAAAAAAAACTAAAAGACTATTGAGTAATTACAAAATATACTAGGATTGAAAGCGGTGTTAAACCTTACTTTAAATATAAACAAGGAATATAGACCAAGTGGAAAGATAAAGCTGACATGAAGTTGCAACAACATGGACTAGTAAGTTTATTTGATGTGCATATATATTTTTTCCAAATCAAATAAGTATAACTTTATTTTCACACATTTTTTCTTCAACAAAATAAGTTATAACTTTTTTCTATTTTTTAATTTTTGTTCTCATCTACCTATTTATTTTCTCCTTTACCTAAGGAAAGTGTGAGTTCATGAGTTACTAATGCTAAAAAAGAGGAATAGCAGGGAGACAATTTAAAATAAATTAAATTTAAATTAAATTTTCACCTATCTATCTATTTAAATTAAATTTTCATCTATCTATCTATTTAAATTAAATTTTCTTACCGTTGTTCGCTTTTGTCAGGTGGGTATTTTTTTTTAATATTCAGTCCAGTACAACGGGAGTTTTGGACTGGCCTCGGGCGGCAAAAAATATATTTAAATTTCAAAAAATAAAAAGGATGGGAACTAACCATGGTTACGAAGTTGGGTTACATGGGATGCAGACAGCTCAACCATTGCTTGCGCACCGTGAACCAACCCTGGTTAGAGACAATGACAGCGCAGCAACCCCATTTATCTCCCTATAAAAGGAATCCAAAATCCAAAATCGTTCATCAAGATTTCAGAGAAGGCGTCTTCATAAACGCCTTTCTTCTTCATTTCTTCTTCCTCTCTACGCTCTTCTTTATTCATTTCAAATTCGCGTGTTTTAATCTGCGAAAATGAGAGAGTGCATATCAATCCACATTGGTCAGGCTGGTATCCAGGTCGGAAATGCTTGCTGGGAGCTCTACTGTCTTGAACACGGCATCGGGGTGAGTCTTCCATCTCCACATTTTTTTTAAAATTTTCATTCAGATCTGTGTCCTAGAGTCTTCTTTCGTGTAATTCTGTTGTCGATGCAAATATCCGTTTCTCAGATCTAATGAATTTTAGCATTTTCTTTTTCAATTTCATCCGTTTACTTATTTTTCTTTGATCCGTACTTTTTTTAACTTTTTATTATTATTTTTGAAGGCCTGTTCTCTGTTTATTTTGCCAGATCCGTTTTCCAATTTCATTCTCTAATTCGGTTGTAGATTCATACTAGTAGTGATATGGCCTGTTTATGCCTGTTATTTGAAGTCATAATGTGGTTTCTTTCTCCATTTTTTGGATCTACACGTGAAGCTTGCAAGTCATTCTGATTAGGAAGTTCTTTTAGCAGTTAGATATAATGTCCGTGCTTCTGGTTTCATTAGTTGTTGGCAGTTTTTTAGTTTTGTACTTTAAGAAGCTGAAATATACTTAATCGAGGAGTAATGAAAAGTATTAATGTATCGAGAGCTGATGTTTATAACTTTTATGCAGCCCGATGGTCAAATGCCAAGTGACAAAACAGTTGGAGGTGGTGACGACGCCTTCAACACTTTCTTCAGCGAGACAGGTGCTGGAAAGCATGTGCCTCGTGCCATCTTTGTGGATCTTGAGCCTACTGTGATTGATGAGGTGAGGACTGGACCTTACCGTCAGCTTTTCCACCCAGAGCAGCTCATCAGCGGCAAAGAAGATGCCGCCAACAACTTTGCCCGTGGCCATTATACCAGTGAGTTGCAACATAGTATTATATGTGAATTTTTATAATATCACAAGTGGGTATTATAAATTCTTACACTTATTGTTTGTAATCTATATCAGTTGGGAAAGAGATCGTTGATCTGTGCTTGGACCGCATCAGAAAGCTTGCTGACAACTGCACTGGTCTCCAGGGGTTCTTGGTCTTCAATGCTGTTGGTGGAGGAACTGGTTCTGGACTTGGTTCTCTTCTGTTGGAGCGTCTGTCTGTTGATTATGGCAAGAAATCCAAACTTGGTTTCACTGTCTATCCCTCTCCTCAGGTGTCCACCTCTGTTGTTGAGCCATACAACAGTGTTCTCTCCACTCACTCTCTCTTGGAGCACACTGATGTTGCAGTGCTTTTGGACAATGAGGCCATTTATGACATCTGCAGGCGCTCCCTTGACATTGAGCGCCCCACTTACACTAATCTCAACCGTCTGGTTTCTCAGGTAATGATCTGCATATTAATGAGATTCATCGTAAATATTACCAATTCTGTGGATTAATTGATTTTTTTCTGTTGGATTAGGTGATTTCTTCTCTGACAGCTTCCCTGAGGTTTGATGGTGCCCTGAATGTGGACGTGACTGAATTCCAGACCAACTTGGTCCCATATCCTAGAATCCATTTCATGCTTTCCTCCTATGCTCCAGTTATCTCTGCCGAAAAGGCTTACCATGAACAACTTTCAGTGGCTGAAATTACCAACAGTGCTTTCGAGCCATCTTCCATGATGGCCAAGTGTGATCCTCGCCATGGAAAGTACATGGCCTGTTGCCTGATGTACCGTGGTGATGTGGTGCCCAAAGATGTGAACGCTGCGGTTGCCACCATCAAGACCAAGAGGACCATTCAGTTTGTGGATTGGTGTCCTACTGGTTTTAAGTGTGGTATTAACTATCAGCCACCTACCGTTGTCCCTGGAGGTGACCTTGCTAAGGTGCAGAGAGCAGTATGCATGATTTCCAACTCCACCAGTGTGGCCGAGGTATTCGGTCGCATTGACCACAAGTTTGATCTCATGTATGCCAAGCGTGCCTTTGTCCACTGGTACGTGGGTGAGGGTATGGAAGAAGGTGAGTTTTCAGAAGCTCGTGAGGACCTTGCTGCTCTTGAGAAAGATTATGAGGAAGTGGGTGCTGAATCCGGTGACGGTGTGGAGGAGGAAGAGGACTACTAGAATCTATTTCAGATTCTTGTGCGTGTTTTCTGTTGTGTTTTGTGTTGAGTATCCAGTGCTATTAGTGTTTAATGTGGATGCATTGCTTTTATGCTTCACTGCTTATGTTCCAGACCTAAACTTAATGACAATACATAATTTGTCCATTTTCTGAACCCATGTTCTTCTGTGTTGATGCTAATTTCGACTAATTGAACTTTGCGGGCTAAAATTTGGCCCAAGAGAAGTAAAGTAAGGGCCTGAAATTAGTCGGGTCAATTATGTGAAATTTGGGCTTTATATAACTTAATCCCATTAGATTCGGGTCAATTTTGTTATTTAAAAAATATTCTCTAATTTGTATTCTAAATTTAAAAGTCAAAGCTACATTTGATTTTCAAATAGTAAAATTCTTAAACTCTTAATTTGAAAGTTATTTTCTGAATTCAAAAATCACTTTCAAATAGTAAAATTCGAAATACAAAGTTGATTTTTCAACAGTCATTTATGAATTCAGATTACAACTTTGAAATTGTAGAGTTTAAAATATTAGATGATAGAGAGTGTAGAGACTTAAACTTAATTTTTGATTTAATTAAGATTAAACTTAATTTTTGATTTAATTAAGATTAAACTTAATTTTTGATTTAATTAAGATTAAACTTAATTTTTGATTTAATTAAGATTAAACTTAATTTTTGATTTAATTAAAAATAAATATGACTTTTCACCATAACTATGGAAGTCCAAATAAAACTATGAAGGTGAAGGAAGAAATTGCCTATATCAAGTTTCATGTGTTCTACTAACTCTCTTAAATTGATTTAATATTGAATACAATTAATTCAATTTGTTTTCACATAAATTTAATCTTATTTTTATCTAATCAGCTCGATTTTACTTGGAATTAACTTGATTAAATCTCTTGGATCTATTTTTACTAGATCAGTTGCCACCTATGTTTTATTTTATTATTAAAATATTTTACATTTGTTTTATCTCATGATCTATTTTTTTCTTCAGAACCTTATATTAAGAAGTAAGTTACAAATACAATAAAAATAACTTAATATATATCGTCATTGAATATTGACACATATTTTGACTTGATTGATACTAAAATAATAAAATTGGCATAAATAGTATAACATAAACTAAAATATTTAAATTATTATACACTTAATTAAAAAAAGTTATTAAATATTCAAAGTAAAAGTTATTTCCGTAATAAATACCAAAAGCTTATTTTTTATTTTTTTATAATCTTTCATATCTGTTTTTGTAAGTTGCAGAATTTATCTTTATTTTGACCAATGAAGGTATTCCCAGTTTTCTAAATGTTTTTAAGAGAGTGTGGCATTGGTAATTTAATTATTTATGATAGCCAATGTCGGTGTGTTTCAATTTCAGCTATTCTTTTGACTTTAAATGGAGTTTCTAAAAGCAATATTTTAGGAGACTTTATGATATAACAAAGGAAAGATTGCGTGCACTAATTTTATTTTTGGGAAGAGTTACGAGAATTAGGATTTTTCTACTACAAAACTTTATATTTAACTGTTAGTTTGGATTGAGAATGTGGGAAATGAAAGAAATGAAATAAAAGAGAGAAAAAAATGAAACTTATCTAAATTAAGAAAAAAGAAGTAGAAAATTTGTACTAGATTTAATTGACCTGACTCAATAAATTCTATTATATATTAATATATTTTTAAAATATTTTAGTAAAATAATAAAAATGTGAAAATATAAATTAAACCCCAAAATAATTTTTAAAAAAAAAATTTATTTTAAAATTTTAATATATACAAATGTTATATATTAAAATAATAATATATAAAATAAATTAGTTTACTTGATATATAAAATTTTAAGTTAATTTTTTTGATTTACTTATTATTTTAATATTTATTTTAATTATTTACAAAATATAATTATTAATAAAAATCAAAGTTTCAGTTAAATGTAAATATATGTAATTCATAATTATTGTATAATTAATATAATCAATTATATACTATTTCCTCTCATTTCTTCATAATTCAATAGATTTATCTTATCTCGATTATTGTATTTTTTTTTATTTTCAGTTGACGCTCTTATTTTGTACATTATTACATCTCTACTTTTTTTTTTCATGGGAAGCAAACTAATTGTTTTGAAAATTTCTCCAAAATTAAACTTTTTACTTCTTTATTTTTTCATAACATTAGATTATTTATTAATTTAAAACTAATAAGAATACAATTGACTAATAAGTATTGTTTTAAATTTTAAAAATAATAATTAAATAAAAAAAATTCAGAAAACCCAACCGTTAAAAGAAACAAAAGAAATAATGTCTTCTAATTAACTGTTATGAAGTACATATTCATTGGATGTGACTTCTAAAAATTTATATTAATATCAACTGTTTAATTATTCATCAACATGAAATTTTTTTCATAAAATAAATAAGATGGTCATGGATAATTTAAGCATTTAATAAATATTTCTTTTATACTATCTATAAATTATATAATAAATATAATTGAAATTAATTTAATTATTCCTCTACCATTTGACCAATTCAATTCAATTCAATTCAACTGTTACTGTTATTACTGTTATCTTAAAATTGGAATTTGAAATAACACTCACCTCTAGTCTCTCCTTCTTCGTGTAATAATTAATGAGACTATTTAGTTGGAGTATACAAATTAATTTTTATTTTATTTTTAAATCATAAACAGATTACTTTCGTATTTTATCTTCAATAATATTTTAAAATTATAATATAAAATTTATAAGGACACACAATTAATAAGACAATTTTTTTTTATTAAAATAAAAAGAAAAGAGAGAAAAGAAACTAGTTGGTTGACTGAAAAAGACTAAAAGTAACCATTCATATTTTAGATTTAATTTAAAGAATGTTTAACTGTAGATAATTGATTTTTTTTATTATAATATAAATTTAATATAGCATATAATAACTAACATTTTTTATTATTTTATTTTTATACAATAAATAAGATAAGATAAAAAAAGATAACACGTTTATAGATTTATAAAAAAAACGCATACACACGTTTGATCAGTTCTGTTTCCCCCAATAACAATTCAGCAATTCGGATAAGGATTGTGATTATAGTGTTTCCTTAGTTTCTTGTTCCTTCTTAGTTCTTCATTAATTATGATAAGTAGATACTCCTATTAATATGATACCAAATGTTCCAGTGAAAATATCAGTGAGTGAACAGACAGAAACACTGCATATGGAGTCTCTGCCAAATCATGCACAAAATTCACTCAAATTCGACGACGATGGTCGCTTAAAACGAAAAGGTAATGCTATGTGTCTTCCTCAAAAGTTTACATAATCTGAAATCGAATCATTGTTTTGATTACATCAATTGTTCGTGTGATTTAAGT
Organism: Phaseolus vulgaris; assembly: GCF_051622355.1. Classification (NCBI taxonomy): domain Eukaryota; kingdom Viridiplantae; phylum Streptophyta; class Magnoliopsida; order Fabales; family Fabaceae; genus Phaseolus; species Phaseolus vulgaris. Next base: position 4,259,706 of record NC_143504.1, read on the forward strand.
TTTGTAATGGTTGTGTTGTGCATGAAGGAACATGGATAACTGCTTCTGCACACATTGTCACTGCTGTTATTGGATCTGGGGTGCTGTCGTTGGCATGGGCCGTTGCTCAGTTGGGTTGGATTGCTGGGCCTGTGATTTTGACATTGTTCTCTTTAATCACTCTCTACACTTGTTTTCTGCTCTGCGATTGTTATAGGTACCCTGATTCTGTTCATGGGACCAGAAACATCACCTACATGAACATGGTCAAAACTATTCTGGGTAATTTCAACTCAAACAAATTCAATTATTTTTTATTTGTCTTTTCTTCACGTGTTACTTTATTACTTGACTGTATAAAAACAGTTACATGAAAAAAGACAGAAACGATATCATTTCCTTTTGTTATAATTTTTGAAAGATAACACCAGACAAAAAGATTATACGCTAAAATTTTATGACATTAGAAATGCTAAAATCCATGTTTTTAAACTGAAATTATCTTTTCAAGAAAAAAATTGTGATTTCAAGGTGTACCTAAAATAAAGTTTGACTGAATTAAATTTTATGTATAGGGACTTTATATTTCACCAACGGAAACACGTGCATCTTCATATTTTTTTTTATCTTTTTGGATTTTAATTTTATATTTATTTAAAAGATATATATATATATATATATATTTATATTAATTTTATATTTGATGTATGCATTTTATAATTTGAATTAAAGCAATACTAAAAAGAATAATTTAGATTACATATTTGTGCCAAAAAAAGTAACTATACTGTTGAATAGTAAAAATAGGTCCAGTTACTTTTAGTTGACAGTTAGCTTATATTCACTATTAATTTAAAATATATATATATATATATATATATAATGAGGTATCCTATTATATATTGTTAAAAATAATTGAAAATAAAAAAATTATTCTAGATTATATATAAGTTGGTAATATTATTAAAATGAGTTATTAAGTAAATACTTTTTTCTTTTTAATGGTATCAAACTACCATAAATATATGATAATTTCTAGTAAATATTTTGCATGATAAATTTATTCACGTAAGTATTAAAAGATAAGATTTTTTTTTCATAAGCTTGTTATTTTAATTAAGGAAAGAATTTTGATTTTCTTACATGTTGTAAGTATTAAGTATAAAAATTACTTTGAAATATTGTCCGTAAAACATGAGGCGGGTTATGTTTGTCATATTAACGATTTCAAAAGATTGAACACAGCCGTCCATTATCATTGGATTGTTATTTTCACATCTGGTTCCATTTTACATTTATAATAAATATTAATATTTATAATAAAAAAATTAAAAAAACCTCAATTGAAATATAAAATGTTTTAAAATTAAAAAATTATAAATTTTTATAAATAATTAAAATATTAATATTTATTGAAGTGTATGGCGAAATAAATATTTTTTATTATCATCCATACTTTGATAGTTATAAAGAGTGACACATGTGTTTTTTATTGAATAATGTTGTTTTTTTTTTGTTGCAGGAGGAAGGCAATATCATTTATGTGGAGTAGCTCAGTTCGCAAATCTTGTTGGATCATGCATTGGATACACCATCACTGCATCCATAAGCATGGTGTAAGTGATATTTCATATATTTTAGGTTTTTTTCTTGTTCAACCTACAATTTCTAATTACACCCTTCTAGTTTTTAAAATAATTATCCTATTTTTGTAGGGTTTAGGAACAAGTTTTTCATAATTTCTGAAATATAATTTCTAAAACATGATTTTTGGAATAAGATTTTTAGAAAAAAAATATAGAATAAGACGTTTAGAAGAAACTTTCTTAAATACATGATTATTTTCTATAATAAAATTTCTAAAAAGAGTTAGAACAAACTTTCTAAGACACATATGATGTATATAAAATGGATTTATGGAACAAGCTTTTTCTAACATAATTTCCAAAACAAAAGAATGATAAATTTTAAATTTAACTTTTCAGAACAAGTTTTTTTATAGCCACTATTAGCATGGGTACAGTTATTAAAAATGGGGTTTAAGATTTTGTTAAGGTTGATAAAAGAAATAAAAATGTATTTTCATTCTACATCACATTATATCACATTATTGTTGTTTATGAAACAGGGCGATAAGAAGATCGAATTGCTTTCACAAGTATGGGCATGAAGCTAAGTGCCAAGTATCAAATTACGCATATATGTCCATCTTTGGAGCAGTAGAGATTTTAATAAGCCAAATCCCTGATTTCCATAATCTTTCAGGCCTTTCTTTCGTTGCTGCTGTTATGTCTTTTGGTTATTCTGCCATAGGCATTGGTCTCTCCATAGTCAAAATTGCAGGTTTGTCATTGCATTTAGTTAATACATCATTTGTAATAATACAATTACATTCTTCTTTCATACATATCCATCACTAAATTTTGCAAACTCACAATCATTAGTGAGCTTTTTCTGGCTAGTTAAAGAGACTAAAATCTTACCTAAAATAATCAAGTCTAGTACTACTTAAACCAATGAAGTAGTTGTACATTTTAAAAATCTTTACTGAATGAGTGAATGATAATTTTGTAAAGTAAAGAACATTTTAGTACATTCATTTAAATCTTATAGTGAACCCCTTTTAGTAATGTTAAGTTAAAGGGACTCAAATGAAAACAAAAGTTAATTTCTGACGGGTTTGTAAAGTGAGAAGGAATGTGATCTTTCCTTTAAAAAGTTGTCATATATAGTATGTACATAAGCATCTGATTCGTTTAACATTTCTTGTGTAAGGCATGAATAAATAAATAACCTGAAACTGATAGATGTTGGAATTTTTTGCATGGGCGTGGAACCTAAAAGGTGGAAGCCATGTGGAGACAAGTATTACAGGGTTGGTTGTTGGAGAAGACGTGACAGGCACACAGAAGATATGGAGTAGTTTCCAAGCAATTGGGAACATTGCTTTTGCATATTGCTTCAGTCAAGTAATGGTTGAGATACAGGCAAGCTACCTTAGCCAAAATTGGTGCTTATTTCATTCTATACTGTTTTTTTAGGATTGTTTTGATAAAACTTGATTTCAACAGGACACATTAAAATCAGTCCCATCAGAAAGAGGAGCCATGAAGAAGGCAACCGTAACTGGAATCTCCATCACCACATTTTTTTACTTGTTATGTGGCCTTCTAGGCTATGAAGCATTCGGCAACAAGGCACCCGGAAATTTTTTAACAGGGTTTGGGTTTTATGAACCATATTGGCTTGTTGACATTGGTAATGTCTTCATAGTTGTTCATTTAGTGGGAGCCTACCAGGTAATTCTTTCATCACCAATAGTTCCCAACTCAACACTATGTATGCTGTAGGGAGAAAAACAAAATTCAAACTTAACTCTATATCTGAGTTATTTGATCTCTAATTAACAAATTAGTATTGTAATTAAGATATGCTGGCTTTTTATTAGTCTTTGTTGTCAGCTATGAAAAAAAAATGATGTTACACTTGTGGCATTGTTTGAAATATGCTGATATGACTCAGTTGCATTTTTGTTCACTCGTATATGTGTGATACTTGAGGGACCAAAAATGTAATAACATGTGTTAAGCAATGTATTACACAAGAAAAATATCGGGAGTAAGTTTAAATTTAATTTGTATGATATGATTTTTAACCTTGATTGTTAAATTATGAATCTTCACTTTGTGTGTACATGCAGGTATTTTCACAACCAGTATTTACGCTTGTGGAAAGTTGGAGTGCAGGGCGTTGGCCTGAAAGCAAAATCATAACAAAAGAATATGGTGTGGGCATTCCATTGGTTGGAACATTCAGACTGAATGTGTTCAGGGTGATATGGAGGACAGTGTTTGTGATATTCACAGTTGTGATTGCTATGATTCTGCCATTCTTCAATAGCATTGTGGGGTTGCTTGGTGCAATTGCCTTCTGGCCCTTGGCAGTCTACTTTCCAACACATATGTACCTTGTTCAGGCCGAAGTGCCCAAGTTCTCTATGGTCTGGAATGGGATCAAATTGCTAAATGTCTTCTGCTTTATTGTCAGCCTTGTTGCTGCAGCTGGATCAATCCAAGGAATTATTACAGACCTTAAAACCTATAAGCCCTTCCAGTAAATCCTATGTGTGCTTTAGCTCTTAGGATGAACCAATGTTTGTAGCAATGTCTTTGGTCATTATTGATCAGTTGTTTGAATAAATTTTTTTTAATATATTTGTTTGTCTCATCCTTCCAAGTTTCTTCCCTGTTTCATGTTATTCCAACGTAGGATACTAGGATGAACAGTATCCAACAAAAATGGTATATTTAATTTTCATGCTGTATAATAATGTTTAATTTAATTAAAAAAGATTTTTTTTTTCTTGAAAAGCTCAAGTAAAGCAGCTTTGTTTATATACTACGTATTTACATTAATGCTTACGTAACAACTGCTACATGATTTCTCTCATACTTAATAAAACCAACATTTCAACATTCGATGATTCCTTCTTCCTTTTATTCATGTTCAAGAAGGTGCAAGACCTTCATTGTTTGCCAAGTTTGTGGGCTTTCATTTCATCAGAATATCGTCTGGGGGTGAGGAACTTTAGTTGTAACAGAAAAATAAAGCATTATAAGCAATGTTTCTTCTGATGGAGCTTTTATTTATATTTAAATTATGCATAGGATCTATGCAAAATGGAAGAGACGGATGAAAAGAATTGAGTCAATGATGAAAGCAAAATAGATAACAAGAAGTTGATCTGGATGATATTTTACAATGGAACTAAATCAACAGAGGCTTAAGTAAACAGAAATTTGATATATGCAACTAGATTCCTAAGAGCTAAGTATGTTTAGTCTTGCCTTTAGTTTAGACGAGGTGCTATCTGTGATATCCTTTCATCTTCAAGGAGTGCGTAAGGGTCCACATATTGTGGAGGTGATATAGCCATCTTGCTTGCATCATGGACAAATGTTGGTCCAAAATACTGCAACAGTAAACTAAGGATCAATTTCAAAGCCATTTCAAAAACATCACTCCTATTTATCCACTACAAAGTGATGCCTGAAGTGTAAGAAGAGCATGCCAACAAGAACAAATATATTGCCATTAAAAGTTTCATTTCTCGACGGGGAAAATCATTTCAAACTAAGGATTCATGTTGCATTGAGCTTTGTTGCCACATATCAGATATAAAACCACGGCGTAGATTAAAAGATTTAAATGTACAAGCTTCAGCATTATGAAATGAAGTGGCTGCTCCCAATAATTAAATGTACAAAAACAGTTGTAGTCACAAATTGGGAGCTTTGTTAGTTCACCAGACAACGGGGACAAAATTCATACATATGCTAGTTACAGCATTGGCTATGTCTATCATGAATTATAACTATTTACAATGAAGAAGTTTAGTATATAGCTTAAAGTTGTAGGTGCTAAATTGACATAGTTTGTCCATATACTAGACTATGTTCTTTTACCCGTCAAATTGTTATTTGCTTCAATTACAAACAAGCTAATAAATGAAAGAAAAATCATGTTGTCATTGTACAAGTAAGATGGTCATGATACTGACATGCATCAATATGGTGATCTGATATATAAAAAAAATGCACTCATCACATCAGTTGTCAGGCCAAGAACTTACGAAGTAGAGAGCAGAAAAAGTTGCAACAATTATGAGGATCAACGGTCCAAATCCCAAGAAGAACGTTCCTCCAATTGTCAATAGAAGTTTAGCACGAGGTATTAAGCCCTGAAATAGATGAATACACAAGTGATTTCACGGGATTTAACTCAATATAATATATTATTAATTCTGATGTAGAGGCATTTCTATAGGATATATAGATTTTTTTTTTTCATATTTAGCATCCAAAAGACTCCTCATAATTTAGGCAGTGCAGCAATTGCTACATTCTCATGTAGTAATAATATACGATGAAAAAGAAAGTGCATCAATATCTAAACTGGTCTTACAGAAGGCCTTTGCATACTATGGACATCATCATGTTAATTTCTTAATAATATTCTGTTATTAATACTAGAACAGTGTACTGATGAACGATTTCTTCAAGTTACTAATGCCCATTTCACACTCAAATTTAGGGAGTATTTAGGTAAACAATTTAATTAAATACTTATTCAATAAGATTTTGTTATATGAGAGTTTATTCTTAAGCTTCATAGTGAAGTGTACTAGAATAAGCTAAAAACATATTATTTTGATAAGCTCATCTACAAAGCTAATTAAAATAAGTGAAAATGAACTTATGAGAAAGTCACAAGTCATGAAGCACTATACTTCAATTCACTTTGCATATCCATATCCGATACTCTTAAATGTTTCACCAATAAAGTATCTAAGCCTTTAAAAGAACTATAAAACTCGAATACAGCTACATATGAAACATTGAAATATATGTACAGTATAGAACTAGAAACATAGTCTCTGGGTGGGGCAAAAATGGAAATTACCCTCTTCACAAATGATTTCAAGAAAGAAATAAGATTGATATTATTTCTATTTGTCAGGAAATAAAAAAATTATTTATGATGACAATGATTTATGAATTCTATTTTGTTTTTAGTAATGCCTAAAAGTATGTTAATTTGGATTTGCTTGCAGAATATAATTTTATGTTTTATGCATTTCTTAAAATATCTGTATATGAATCCTACACATATTATATCTTATGTATTTTTAGAATAATTGTATCTAATACATATCTTATTAAAAACAGGTATAGTATTTCTGAATCATAACATAAGCACAAATAAGCTGTGGCAAACATTTCATTAGTCTTATGCAATCATTGAAATTCATAATAAGAAGCATGGAAGCTGTATTTCAACATGAAGATTCAGAAATGAAAAATTCAAAATTTTAACAGCTTATTATTTTCTTAAGTCTTAAAGTAATAATAATTTACTACAGAGAAGCTAAAGTACACACTTCAAAGCTATTTATGGCAACACAAGAAATAATGTCGTTAGAATTTAACTATGAAATCTTACATCTCTGAAATTAAGGGAGTTACTTATTGCAAAACTGATAAGATACAATTTTATTTTGAAAATTATTTTAAGTTCTTTCTAATTCTATGCATTCTGCAGAAGCCATTTGAATTTTAAGTTCCAAACATGTGATGTCTCAAAGGGGACTATTTGAAGTTCTAAATTCAACAGCAAGATCAAGTTTGTTGATTTGAGTAACAAGCCAAAAGTTTATAGCAGTAACAGCTGCCAGCTAAAAAGGGCTACTGATGTCACTCATTATTAGACCTACTATTTATATAATTGTTGACACATAAAAGATTAAAAAGTATCGAATGTTTAGAGAATAAGGTTGAAACCACAATCTTGTAAGTTGCCATTCATTAATTCATAGCTGGATTTCAGTACTTCTTTTCATATGTTCATCCTTCGTGTCTTTTCCTTGTCCTCCCTCCTCATTTTCCTCTCTCTTGTCTCTCATTAATAAAAAAAAACTAAATTAGTATTTTTTGTTCAACACCGGATAACAAAGACAAACTACTGACAACAAAACTATTGAAATAACATAACTGTTTGTTTATAAATTATTTAAGGAAAAGGAATGTTGACAATGAATCAACCTCAAGACCTTCACTGTTCAGGGCCATAGATCGTTCCCTCTGATTGTCTAGACTCCTCTCAACATTGGTTGACACAAATTTTCTTTTTGGGAAACCTCTATCTTCCTCATTCACGTACACCTCTTCATCAAGTTCATAGTTGCTTTGTTGGTAATCATCAAGCAATGATGTAGGGGTCATACCTCTCCTCTTCAATTCCTTCATAAATAATGACTCCGGAGGCTCTTCACCTGAAAACAAAACAGAAGCAGTATGAAGACACAAAAAGGTATTGTCCATTTTGATGTTCTCTTTAACCAGTTGTAGACTATAATCTGAACCCCTTCACTACAAAACCTACTTGTCTAGCCAAAACATAATGAGATACTGTTTTTTTTGCTAACCAACACATGAAAGGCCACACAAATAAACATGCTTAAAGCACAAGAACTCATCCTACACCAGATGAAGACAGACATAAAAGGGGGGAAAAATCTAAATTTTATTTTAGTAATCTGCCAAGCAAAGAGAGTGGATATCACAAATACAAATCATTAAACAAACAGAGCTAAGAAATTTTAGTAAATTTCTGTATTATTTCAAATTAAAAAGCAACTATTTTTTCTCATTAAAACTAGAATTATAACAATTCCAAATAACCATCATTAAATGAGACATGAAAATAATTTAAAAAAAAATCAAACTTGCCATTTTTTTGGTTATTGGAATCTTGAGAACTACAACAGACCCTGAAAGTGGAAGACTTAGAAGAGGTGAAAGTTTGCAGCTTTGCGATCCTTTTGTGGAAACAGCATGGTAGGTGATTGTTCCACGTGGATTTTCTGGGGAAATTATATTGGGAAAGGGAAAGTTGGGAGAGGGTAGGTCTCAGAAAAGCCATAACTAAAGCACCAAATTTGAAGAGACAGAGAAACCCAAATGAAGGAAAGGGGTTGGTGGCAGAGAGACGTGAAGAGGCTTCTTCTAGAGGAAGTAAGAAGTGGAGTAGAGCTTGCATCGGCTGGATAAGCGCAATTTAGAGTGATAGAACTGAGGATGCTAATGTGAGCGGAGAGTGGGTGTGCGTTTGTGGTTAGAAAGAAGTAACCAGTCGCAGATTTGCGGTCAGAGGCTGCTGACAACATGGACAAAATAATCATGATTTTTGTTTCGCGAATGGATTTCCTTCACTATTTATTTTATTATTTATTCTCATAAACTCCAATCATTTTGTTCCTTCCACGAAAATATGGCAAACTTATTTTGTTGGGTTGTGATGTTCGGTAAATTTAGAAACGTATTTATCAACTTTATCACCAATAATAGAATAATACACAAAACAAGAATTCAATTACACATGTATCTACTAATATTAATATAAAACTTTTTTAACAATTATTTTTTTAAATAAAAGTTAAATTGAAAGAGATAAAAAAAAGGCAAGTGTACTAATAAAGATAAAAAAATAATTTTAAAAGGATGGAATGACATTTCTTTTATTAATTTAGGATAGTACTGGACAGACCCATTAAAAAGTGGAAGAGGTAAAATAGTAACTGTGTCAAATTCAGTAAATTATTTATTCTAATATATTAGAACACAAGAGTATACTTCAACTTTTTAAGAAATGTCATTTAAATCTAATTTCAATGAAAATGATTCACGATTTAATACACTAAATCAAATTATAGGTATCTTTCTTAAAAAATAATCTTTAATGTTATTATAACCTTGGTTAATTCTAAAAATAAATAGTGCCCATACCAATAGTATAAAGATTTTTTATTCTTTTTGTGTGTGCATATACATATACATATATAATATTTTAATTTTTCTTTTTTCATTTTATTTTGGTAGTACAGAAGTTTAGGAATGGATGAGACATTTTGAAATAGTTAAACTTAAGTAACTTTTGTAGTAAATAATAAATATCTTAAAATCATATAACAATAAATTTTAACTGATTAAGATATTTGAATAGAAATTAAATTCTAATTTAGTTTTTTAATACACTGCCTATAATCTTTAGAAGGAATGCCATTTTTTGAACTTCACTTTTTGTTAGACTCATTTTTTATCTTTTACCTACTTTACCACTTTACCTACTCCTTTTTTGAACTCTTATATGAAGCGAGAGACAACTGGGAAGATCCCTTTCGTAAGAATATCATGGAAAGACGAAAGTGAGTATTAGATTCGCGTGTAAGCAAAGAAACTTGCGAATGTAGTATTCTGTGAGTTCACAACAATCAAACAAAGTTGATGAATATAATATAATTGCGACATATTAGTGCAATTGTATTAACTACTTATAATGGGCAATTCACGAAGTGTAATTTCATAAGCATCTTTTGAAACAGGTTTCAGATCTAGCTAGAGTTTTACAAGAGAGAATTTATAAACTTTGTTGTTATACATAAGGACAAGAAACCAATAATACGATACTATCCCAAGCTAATTATACATTAGGACAAGAAAATTCTTGGACACGTGTCCCTGGATATTTTTGCAACCTTGCGTTTTAGCCAATAGTCTTCACCTGAATTGATTGGAGAGCCATAGGAGAGGAACGTTTGGGAGCTATATCCGAGACCACTAGGACAACATCTCCTTGGCTGATCAATCCTTTGGATTCCATAAGTTGGACTGACTTTGAGATGTTAGATTCAGCATCATCTGATAAATCAACCAGAAGGGGTACAACCCCCCATCGCAGATTCAGAGCCATACGGGTACTTTCATCGTCGGTGAAGGCAAAGATGGGAGGATTTGGGCGGTTGCGTGATAGAAGTGATGCCATGTGTCCATGCTTTGTGTACACAAAGATGGCATCCACACCAAGGTTGTTGGCTGCAGAAGAAAAGGGTAATTTTTTATAATGGTTATTAGACTCTAACCACCACGCACAATTCATATTAGAATGAAGTGGCAAGAAGAAATATGAAGTACCCATTTCAACAGCACAATTGCATATTTGCTCAGTGATGCATTCTGGCAATGCTGCTCCAAGTTGGTGGTGGTTGAGAAGATTCTGTCTGTTCTCCTCCCGATTCCATGACTCCATTCTACTGCTAGTCATATCCAAGACTGCCAAAGCTTTACGTCCATATGACCCAATAGCTGATTCACCAGACAACATCAAAGCATCAGCATATTGTCGAACTGCTTCAGAAACATCTGCTACCTATTACATAAAAGCAAATATTTATGAGGTAAGAACAGAAATCCAATAGGGAAACTGGAAACATATAATCATAGAATGGAATTCTGTCCTAGTTTCCTAGTAACATTTACTCTCAATCTAAGATATTCAACCAAGTTTATAATATTCATCCTGGAAAAAAATTGATTTTACCTCGGCACGAGTTGGGGTTGGATACTCAACCATTGACTCAAGAAGTTGAGAAGCTACAATCACTGGCTTATTTAGTTGTCTGCATACGTAAATTATATCCTCTTGGACAGAAGGAATCTGTTCAAGTGGTATTTCGACCCCAAGATCACCCCGAGCCACCATGATTCCATCAGAAGCTCGAACTATTTCCTCAAGTTTATGAAGAGATTCTAAGCTTTCTATCTTTGCCAAAACTTTAATGGATCTGAAACAATCATATAACTTAGCTAAAATAACATTGAATTAAGTCCATAGAAGAAAATAATTTTGTAACTTAACAGGTTGAGTTGGTTAATTATCGAATAAATATGCTGTTAACAACAGTATTATCAGAGAGCAATGACAGAGAGGAAGCTGAACACTGAATTTAATAGCTCAACCTATGACTTCTTCAATCACAATATTGCAATTTAACCTAGGAAATAGTACTGAATACGCCCGCTTGAAGATGTAAATATGACACCACTAGGGTGCAAATGACTGGGTGTTACATGGCTATCTCCATCATAATGCAGCAGGACTTCAAAGGGAAATCGAAGAAAATCAAGTAGACATTGTGACACTGCAGTAGAATGATTGTGATACTTAACAGATTCCTAGCCACTGGCACGACATTTTGTACTAAAAAATAATATCAACATCCTTTTAGAGGAATTAACGGTTACATTATATTGCTAGAACCATATAACTATTCCTTTTTTAAGTCATGCTTCCTTACTTGGTTGACTTCGTAGAGAGGTAGTTCTTTAGATCCTGAACAGAATCAGCATGATTGACAAAGGATAAGGCAAAAAAATCTACACCCTCAGCTATACCAAGGTCAATGTCAGCCCAATCCTGTGGATGTAAACAATTCAAATTTAGGAGAGAAAAAACATATAAGGGAAAGATTTTCAATCCATAATTATAATTATTTCAAAGAAAAATACAAAAATAAAAAGAGGTCCAAACAGACAAACTCATTATTAGTTCTGGTAAATTATGAATACGATATGTTCAGTTAAGAAAAAGGTAGCTTCTCTGTATGCTGTCACTGAAACTTATACAAATAGTTATACAGACATTGTAAAACGGAAAGGTTTATTGCATTGTCTGAGAATTTAATAAAAATATTGTATTTATGGAAGTTGAAGAAACGTCAGTCTAACCAGTTCTTCCAGATTTTCTGAATGGGTTTTGAGGAGCAAAACTTGGGACTTTGGAAGGAACAATATAGGGTGCAGTTTTTTTCATCCATATATTGACAAATGTAAGCACTGATCCTTGAGGTAATATATCATTTCACCTTATTTACAAAAAATATTAAACATGAGTTTTGACAACAGTTGACACTGTTAGCCTAAGAATGCTTCCAGAAAATCAACGCCATACATGTAAAGAAGTAATTGCAGAATGCTAAATTTATCCTTCATGATGTTCATCAAATGAGCCCGGGAGAAAAAAATGGAATATGTATACCTTTGTTGATAGAGTGGGGAGCTTGTAATTCCTCCTCACAAGCTTTCCATCTCTCCAGAAACTAAATTTGGCTCCAGGAAGGAAAATACCAGCATCGATGCACTTACAATGCAAATCATTTCCTGTCTTTTCAATGACTTCAAAGCAAGCCATTCCACCATCAATAACAAGTTCATCACCCACTTCAATATCTGATAGACATCAACTTAGTTCAGTACTAACTTTAATGCATAAATTCATTGCGATAGAAAAGGAAGAGCTGTTTCTTCACTCTTTAAGCAAGACATCACCTTCAGAAAAACCTCTGTAGTTTGTCTGTACTGTGAATGGGCGAGAACCCTCAAAATGCTCAGCAGTAAAATGCCATATTGAACCTTCCTGAGATGGAAACAAAAACAATATAGAAAAAAGTGCATCTCTCCAAATTAGCTAACTTCAATAAGTGTGATCATTTAGGACAAGCTAGCACAAAAAAGCCTTTCACACAAAAATATAAACATATTCATTAATAATTTGGATTAATATCTAACTTAACCCCAAAAGACAGCTCACGAAGGGAAAGTTGCTCCATATCAACACACACTGTTTTTACCATATCACAACACAAGTCAAGGTGAGATCTCTAACACTCTCCCATTGAGTACTAGATAGTTTGCAAGGCTGAACATCTATGAATGATGCGAAAACAATCCAACGAGATGTGGTACTTGATACCCCCATTTATATGTACTACTTTTTAACATCTAACCATTGAATGTTAAATAAAGCAGAAACAGCATACCTCTACTTTAACCGAGGATGAGGCTCCATGATCAACAACATGAATCTGACTACCCTCGGTGTCAATCATCACAGAAACACAGAACCCTTTCTCCTCATTTAACTTCTTGATCTTCTTAATCACATCACGGTGCCACTCCCTGGTGCCATGGCACATGTTGAGCCTGGCAACACTCATACCTCCCAAGGCCAAATTCTCAAGTTCCTCCAAAGAGTTGCATGCAGGACCAACTGTACACACGAGCTTGGTCTTCCTCAACCCCGCAAACCCCTTTACCGTTATATCTCCCTCTGAAACCACATCCAATCCACAAGTCCCCTGCAAAGCCTTACTCCTTGATCCCTCCACTCCCACATCCAAAGCAGCCCGAACCTTAAAGTTAAACCTTTCATTGCCCTTCCATCTCCCTCTGTTGAACCGAAATCCGAGGCTAACGACTCGGCCGCCAAAAACCCGATTCTTGAAATCGAGTGGAGCGTTCCCAGCAGCACTCACTAGACTTAGATCGCTCGCTGAAGCAACCATTGACTTCAAAACCATTTTCAGAAGTAGAAGCTAATGGAAGCTTGTGCTGGTTTCAATATAGGTTTCAATGGAAATGTGGTATCAGAGACTTCAACTTTACCAGGGTTTATTTGAGGGTTTGAATTGAAAGGGTTTCTTTGTAGACTCCGTCTTTGTTCAGACTTTGGATTTTTGCTGCCAATAAGAGTAGGTTTTGGAGGTTGGCTTCATTCAATAAAAAAATATTATTTTAATCACAGAAAAATATATTTATTCTTCATTTTTAAATATTTTAACCATTTAATGACATTGCACTGAATTATTTTGAAATCCGTACGGTAATGATTACTCAATTCATCCCTTGACTTCGATATTTCCAACTAAGATAAAATAATTTAGCTTTCACTCTATTTTTTTTCTTTTTAACTTTCTCATTTCGCAATCTTAATTTAATATAAATTTACATGTTATTAATAAATTTATTTTAGATATTAATTATTTTATTATAACTATATTCTAAATGTTATTAATTTATTAAAAAATCAAATTGAAATTGAATTTTTCAAAATAATGATAATCTTATATAATAATATACTTTTAATATAAATTGATAAACCCAAATCCATCGATTTAATGTTTTAATTTGATCCACAATCGGACCGATTTTCATACTGCGACATACAGAATAACTAGTTATTTATGTTTTTATTTATATTTATCGATATATAAATGATTCTTTATTTTAATTTTTTTCTTATTTTATCTTTATAATAATATTTAATTTTATTATTATATTATTGTGTATTATATATTTTTTTATTTAAAAAAAAATATATTAAGACAGTTATTAGAAGCAATTTTAAATGTAAAATAATTTTTTTTTTAATTTAAATTTTTAAAATATATCTTATTTTCATCAATTTTCAAGAAATTGTTGTTTTCCAATTTTAATTTTTGAAATTTATCATAATTTTCTCTTTTACCGCAGTTTTTCACTCTATCTCTCTTTTTCCTATAATCTCTTGAAATCCAATAATAAGATTCTTATATTCTCTCTATCTTTCATACATACATAAATCTATATTTTATTTAAATAAATATAAATATATATATTATTATATAAGTAAAAAAAAATGCATATCGCGCTAATATTTATAATAAGTATTTGAAACACTTTACATTTAATTTTAAATTTTCATTATATCATTAGTCTCATTTTGTATTAACTTTTATTTACTTATATACCTCCTTTATTTGCTTCTGTAACATGTTGTATTTCTTATAAAATTTAAATTACCATTTTGGTTTAATTCAGAACTTTTTTATTCTTTGAAAATTTTTAATTTTTATATTTTTTAAATTAGTCAGTTATTATTCTTTCTGTTTAGAGTTATTTTATTTAATGGATTCAATATATTGACGATTAAAATTTATATGTTTATGACAGTTGTTAACTGTTAGTATGCTTTTAAATTAGGAATAGAGTTAATTTTAAATCAATATAAAATATTATACTAAATTTTAAAATGTAATAGATAAAAGAAAATCTAATTTAAAAGAGTGAATATTGAAAGGAAAAATTATCTTTTATAAAATACATTATCTTTTGTTTTATTTTTTTATATTTATTTATCACATGTGGGGTATTGAGCTTTTTTATTGTGTTTAGTAAGATACTTCTAATGATTAGGGTGTCATCATTGTGGTCAGAGTGGGAAATAGTCTCAGACACCAACTTTTATCTGGGGTCAAAAAAAGGACAGTAACTTTTTTTTACTGTTGTGGACTTTTATAACATGCTTTTAATTTTTTTGTGTGTAGTAAAATTCAATAAAGAAATTGTATATTAAAACATTAGAATATATTTGTTTATTAAAATATGGTTGATATATTTCTTTATAAAAACATGGCTGATACATTTTTGTATAAAATTATTTTCATTTTTTAAAATTATATTATATCGTAATATACAGTACTTTTTAGTTTATTTAAAAATATTATTAATATAAAGTTCCCTTTATTTATTTATATTATCAGTAAATACCTTAATATCATTTTTAAGCTTTTGTTTTTCTATTTAATTGTTGACTTATTTTTAAGATTAAATAATTTCATTGATTTATAATTTTAATTACATAGTTGTGTAATCATTTTAATTTCAACCTTTCTTTTCTTCTTTCCTCTTCTCCTTCTTTCTTTCTGTGGCTTTTACTTCTCTTTTCAATTTTAAATTTTATATCCTACCTTGTCTATGGCCTGAAAAAAAAAAAAAATCCATCTGATTGATTTTTAGAGTAGAATAAGTTTTTTTTTATAATCTCTTTTATCTTTAACAATCTTCCTAAGTTTTAGTAGTTGAGAATTTTTAATCTTTCAACTACTTTTATAACTTCTTTTAGTTTGTAATTTTGTTGTCATGGAGTTAAAAGTTTCTAGATGAGATTCTTGAAGTTATGATTCTTTGGTTTTTTTCTTCTATGATTTCAAGGAAATTTCAAGTAAAAAGGGTTAATCTATTTACTTTTAGTTGAGAATATGAGAACATATGGCACTGTTAATTGTTAAAAAGATAATTTGTACACTTGATAATGAAGTTAAATTGGTATTTGGTTAAATAACTTTTGGTTTGAAATGTTGTTATATTGGTCTTGAGTATAAGAAAATCAATTTGGGAAGTAGGTCAATTAGACATAATTAGACATGGTTATTGAAATGTTGGTGAGATTGAAGTAAAGAGTAGTATTTTGATAAAGGTTCAAGTGAATTAATAGTCTCATGTAATTTTGTTGATTTGGTTTAGTATATATTGGTTAATCTTAACATTGGTGTGTAACAAAACAAAACAATCATATATAATTAATAAAAAAAATTATTATAAATATAAAATAAAAATAGTCATCCTAATAATATATCGGTGTTAACTATTTCGCTTTAACAAAAATTAAAACAATATAGAAAATGTAAAAAAATATAAATTTCACTGCAAGAAAATTATTGATAGAAATGAGACAAAAAAATAGTTGGTTGCTATAATAATTAAAATAGATATTATTTTAGTTATTATAAAAATTATTAGTTTTTAAATTAATTTTTATTAATTATACGCAAAAGACTTCCGGGTCCAAACATATATTTCCTTTGTATTTAACAATTTCAAATAATATAAATAATTATAAGAGTATTAAAAAAGAAAAAAAAAACAATCGTCGAAATCATAACTTAAAAAATGTAGTGTGAAGATTACCCTAGAGAGAAAATATGATCTGTGAAGGTATATTATCAAGAGAAAACCAATGCGTGGATAATAAAAACAACAATTAAGCATCAAAATTTAACATAAAAATATGTTATACCTGACAAAAAAAAGAAGAGAGACGAGAATTAATCAGTGTACTCAATAGAAACACACTTACATCATTAAATTGAAAATTGTAAAAACTTCAAAATTTAACACGTTGTTAATCCTAAAAGCACAAATGAAGAAACAAATTTACAATACATGAAAGTGGTAAGGAATGAATTAATATGTTTTGTTGGATTTCGGAATTAATATGTTTTGACGAGGATGATAGTAGAAAGGGAAGAAAGAAAACGAAAAACTATGTTATTTGTGCGAAAGAATGTAGATTGAAAGTAATTAGATTGATAAAAAAAATTATAAATAATATGATTGATGTAGTTAAAATATAAAAAATATTATATAATTGATAGATTTATTATACATCTTAATTAAAAAAAATAAATAAATTTTTGAATGATTTTATTCAAATAAAGAAGATTTGTTCTTAATTTTAATATTAAAATGTTATTAAATTTGTCAGAAAATAATCATTGAATTGAAGTGATTAATTTTGTAAATTTTGTTAAGTTTTAATTTTTCATAAATTAATTTTTTATTAAAAATTATAGTTTTATTGTGTATTTAAATTTTTATATTTTCCAATTCAATGTTTATGGATTAATTTGTTCGATAATCTAGGTAATGTAACACCCCATAATTTACATATAACTATTACAATAAAAGTTCTACCAATTTCTATACAAACTTGGAGTTTTTCAAAACATTCATAATACATGATTAGGATTTATAGAAATACAAATATTTACATATCCACAGCTCAAAATAAAACTCTGTAACCTCTAAGGCTCTCCTGCACCTGTATGGTCATCTGCTCGTGTACATAGTACAGTCATCGCAGTTCAAACACAGCAAGAAAAGCAAGGGTAAGCTACTGAAAATAGAATTTTATAATATACACACTTAAATCCAAAGAGAAAACCAAGTTACATGATCAATTTCTCAAATTACACAATCTTCTTCAAATCCCAACATTAAAACAATCACATAGATCTCACATGGATCTACACATCCAGAATATTCAACAAACAACGTCTTCCGGAAGACCCGTATTAAGTAAGTCCTACCAGAGACTAACACCTGATCCAAAGATTACCAGCGAATCCAACAGAAAGGATTAGGGTAAGTTCAATACAACCCAAGCCGTGCATCTCATATGTCACGGTGTGCATGAACTCCCCCATCAGCTTCTCACCACCTGATATCTTAGTCTATGTGACTTAGATCATCAGTGAAGCTCGGAGATCTCTGTTACCACATAGGCATCAATACTTAATACACAGCAAACATCAGTCCATACATTATCCCAAATGCATGAATTCAATTCCATACCATCCCGTCATACAATATCATTCCAAACACGATCCACAACATTCAAAAACGTAATTAAAATAAAAAAAACAACACTTAAATATTAAACAATTAAAATATAATATTTTTACAAATTTAAATAATATATAAACAAACAACCCAATATATATAACACACAACATCCCTGCAAGAAAAATTGAATATTGGGACCACGTCCCTTCCGCATTCAGATCTTCTATCCTAGAGTGCTATAAAAAATTAAATTTAGCTTCCCTTACCTCAATTGCTTGCTTTCCAAGCAACTTTTAGAATTTTATTCCCCACCGTTTGGATAAGCTTCAAGGTTTACGGGCCTAATGCAAATTATCCAAACAGAACAAAATTTCAGTATATAATAGAATAAGTTGAGAGGATTAAACTTCTCAACTGACCCCACAAAGATTGATGACTAAATCCTAAGGAAAAACAGAGAACAAAGGATATTTAGAGTAAAAATGAACTTACTCTGTTTGAAAATCTGATCGGGTAGAAATGTTCCTTAACTCCTCTGCTACAGCGTGGTATGATCAGATTCTAAAATAGATGAAGATTGGGAGAGAAATTAAGAGAGAGGGAGAGAAGAGAATTGGAGAGAGAGAGAGAAAGTGGTTTGGAAGAATGAAGAAGAAAGTGATAGTGGGCACACTGTTTTTGCTTTTTATAAAAAAAGTGCCGTAACATCATTATTGATTTACATCATCCATAATTATGTGTCTTTATAAAAAATACTTAATTAAATATTAAATTTTATAAATTTGAATATTTTCCACTAAGTTACTCATATTTTTCGTGAAAAAGATGCGTGTGTGGATAAACTGGTTAATTTATGATTTATTCATATAGATTAATTTTATTGGTATAATAGGCTTCTATCTAGTTTATTCTTAGAATTCTTTATAAATAAGTATAGTCTACATATGTATCGTTTTTTTTAACATATGTATTTTGGTTTAATCCTTCCATATATATATATATATTTATTTTTATAAATGATTGTTGTGACTTGATATGCCTATCATGAAAACTTTATATATATATATATATATATATATATATATATAAAACCTAAGTGAGAAGAAGATTTTTCAACCAACTTATTTAACATATCAATATAATAAAACTTATTTTACAAGTAAATTGAAATTAATATATAAATCATAGGTATAAGATAAAAAATGTGATATGTAACTTAGCGAGAGTTATATATAAATTAATAAAATAAAAGGAGACATTTAAAAGTGTCTTAACCATTATACATAAGTCTCTCCTAATTTAAGAATTTATCAGTTCAAAACAAATTAAATGAAACAACACTTAACTCAAAAATCTTAAACTAAAAGAATAATGATTCTCCAAGTTCAACACTAACAAAACTGATATGCAAAGTTGTTCTGGACAGACTAATAGACTACCTAAACCCAAAACATTTAAGGTAGTAAAAAACAAGTGTGCTCTTAACTTAATTTGTGATTTGTCTATCTCTGAGGTTTTACCTAGTATACATGAAGTCAGTCTTAACTGCATGTCTATCGTTATGATTCTTTCTTTACTATCTGGTTAGTGCTAATTAATTCAAATATATATCCCATGATATTTTTTTTACATTATTCATTTACATTGGCTTCCTACTCAAACCAACAAAGATCGGTCTAAGAGCCGTAACCCAAGAAAAGTTATTTAGGGGTAAAGAGCTCAAATTGCCTCTGCATCCTATATAGGATCAAGTTCTAAAAACCTGTGCTGCAGCCATGTACCAAGTGCTGTCCATTTGGCTATCCATTGCCGCAACATTGATGCAGATGGTTAGCTCAGCTCTAGTAACCATGCGAAAGGAATTGCTGTGATTAAAAAGATACATAATGCATATGATATATTACAGAGTATTATGAAGCTTTAATTTCACAAACCAAATGGTTGACGATTTCAAACTTTATGTCATGCTCCCTTCATAAAAGACACATTAATTCGCCTACACTAATTCTACCTATCAATTAATATTCAATAACTTGGATTAGCAACATGCCGAGTTTCAAATTATATCTTCCCAGAAATGACGATCTAACCGTCTTAAAAAAACTATTTTCCACTATCAATATTGCAGATTTTGTCACGCTCAATCACTCTTGTATTTATTATTATATTTGTCAAATTATTAGCTATAATTTTCATAACAACCGAAACCATGATGGTAAATAAAGTAATTATAAATTATGATATCTATTAGAGGTATAATATGATTAAAGATAAAAACTAATTTAGTATACAAGTAAGGATAATTTTTATCCTCAAAAGTTAATTTTGTAAAAAAAATAAAAATTAAAACTTCACTTTATAATACGAGTATCCAAATCTATTTTAATGAAATTTATTCAATTTATAGTGTTACTCATTATTAAATAATTCATAAAATATTAATCTCACACATAAAATTTGAAAAAATATTTTAAAATTTGACTAAAAATAAAATTAATTTATAATATATAAATAGAGATAATTCTCCACTTATAAATCAATTTTATAAGTATAAATTAAACTTATTTCTTAATGTACCGGTATGACCGATCGACATGATGACGTGACCCGGTCACATTGATCGAGATACACGCTGACGTGGTTCGGTCTCCCTGATCGAGCTGGTCGAGACAACACACAGAATCAGACCGACCGACACATATACAATTAACGCTCAAACCAAGGTAAGTGAAGCTAAACTACCATTAATAATCAGGTAATGCAACCATAAGTGTGATCCATTCCACTAATCAGGCCTAATGAGACAAGCCCATTAAAATAATATAAATAGCACACATTCCAAGGAACAAGGTACGTCATTTATTACTGTGCACCTATCTGAGTGTCGATCACCCACTTTATTGACTTGAGCGTCGGAGCGCTTTCTGCAGGTACCTCCCCCATTTGGCATTCACCGAGATTGAGAGACGAAAGAGAAGCACGAAGGCGAGAAGAATCTCAATGAAACCCTAGCAACCTGTCTGACCGAATAAAGAAGACGAAGACTTCAATAGTTCTATAAGTCTCATCTCCGAACACTTAATAATATAAGATGATTTCACTTAAAAGAAAATTACTATTTCATCAAATTGGAGTCATGAAAATTTGCAATTATTTTGATATGTTGGTTTACTTTCCACACTAATTTGGTCAATGGGAAAAGGGTATATGTATAATATTTGTTTTTGTGATAGATTATAGAAATATTCTAGATTTGTTTATGCGGATAATTTGGTGGGAATTAGATAGAATCCAATGCCCCAATATGATGATGAGATACGATTCACGGCATCTGAAAGCAACAGAAACGACAAGGTGTAATTAGGAAGAGCAGGTTCAAAAAAATGTTTGTGGAGTGCAGCTCCTTGGACTAGTGTAAGGTCATGAGAGATTTAAGGTGATCCAAAAGCCAGAGTTTTAATTGGCTCAACTGCACTGATGTCACATGCCATGCAAAAGGTTTGGTATAATACTATTTTTAACCATCAAAATAAAGTGGATCACGGAAATTTAAGGAAAAAGAATATGCTAATTAAGTCAACTTCCAAATACAACAACTTGGAGCATGTGAGGAATATGGTTCACGTTGCTGTTGCATCTTTCACTTATCAAGAACAACTAACACTTCTTATGACACACCTATTTTACCATGTGTAAAAGGCTAAGATCGTGTTTGGACGGAAGAAAATAAAAAATATTAAAAAACAAGTTTAAAGTTTAATTTATCTTTATAAATTTTAAGAATTAGATTTTAAGCCTAACTCAATTTTATAAATTTGGTTTATGAGATTTGCACTTACTTATTTTTTTATCTCTAGTCGAGGTGGGATCTCTAACACACTCTCACGTTGAGACCTGACCTGTCAACTAGTGCGTGTGATTATATATATCTATGGGTGATCCGATAGTGGTTAACTTGATAAAACCAATAAACTCTCGCTAGGATAAAATTTAAATGACTCTGATATCATCTTTAAGAATGTGAATTTTATGCCTAACACAATTTTATAAATATGACTTGTAAGATAATGTTTACACTCACTTATATACTTTTGAGATGTCACTAATTATCTCTAGTCAAGATCTCTAATTTTATAATATTCTCCACTTATGTACCTTTCCTTTATATGGTATTCCATCACATTTCTTTTAAGAAATCTTATTAAAATATATTTGGATACCATATTAAAAAATAATTTAAATTATTTTTACAAAATCAGTTTACAAATGATGATTATTTTAATTTATCTAATTTATAATTTATGTAAGATCTTAAAAAAATAAAATAAAAATATTTTTTTTTATCTCGTTAAGAGTTTTGTGTATACATTAAAAAAAATGGACATCCATATTCAGAATCAAAGTAACTTGTTATCAATTATATTTTATGACCTTATATACTCTTTTTTTGCCATGCCAAAACTTCTATCATTTTGAGTATTAGAATCGATTTTATGTCCCTTTCGAGATGATTGGAGAGAACTTTGAAAATTATTGTGGTTAGGTCAGGCAACACTTAGCTCAAACCATAGGTGAAGTTGAAAACATACAATCGAGAAGATTGCAAATCTCTAGTCATGCCCTAATTGATCGAGATTGGTTTTAAAAATAAAATAAATTAGAAAAGGATATCAGTGTCAATGTTTCAATGAATTGATTTGATGTTGAGCCATATGCTTTGAAATCCCTGTTAAATTAGATGGTTTAAAGTTATAAATTTTACTTCCCACCTACATAATTCAAATGTCAAGTTGGGTATATTTCTAATATCTTCTGCAAATATACTTATTGATATATAAAAAATAGCATTAACTTGACCTTGGAAGCACATGCTGCTTAAAACTTTCACTTTCACTTTGTTAATGATTAACTTATAAAGGCAGTTATGTTATAACAGTCCTGTTTAACTTAAATCAGAATATTCATATCTCGTTGGAATCCCATAGTAAATGTTCTCGTTGCTAAAGTTTAGTTGTTCGAGTTCTTAAACTGCTTCACAATAGAAAATATTTAACATCATAAATATGAGTTGTGTACATAATTATTTTTGTCTTGTTGAGTTTTGTAAAGTCATGGACATGATCCCATGATTAACAATTTATAAGTCGCTTTTTTTGACTTATAACACAAATCAAGGGATCTTAATCCATTAACACGTAGATAGGTTGTTCATTGACTCTCCCTTCCATCAGTCAGTCCCTATAGAAAAGAGATAGAAAGTCTTTTCAAGGGGATCAGCTCATATTTTTCTATTTTTTAAGAATTTATTTAATTGTTATTTAATTAAGACATAATCATGATTAAAGGTAGAGATGTTAGAATTCAGTCCATATATATACACCCTACAGAAAGGATAATCTAATACACACTGGTAAAGGGTATACTTATCCTTCACTACCTTGGATGTTCTAGGTAGGAGATCGTCTATGCTCTTGCCTATAAGAGGTTTTAAACTGCATTGTTATGTGAAAAGAAAAATCTAAATGTGTATGTTGATTATGAAGTTATTGTGTACAATGGAAAAAAACTTTCACTAATAAATAAGACAAATCCTCCCCCCACCTCGTCATGCATATCCATGTTAATTGTGAAAAATCGGTCTTAAAATTTTTAAATAAGAACCATCACCTCATCTTTTTAAATAACATTAGTTGTATCCTTCACCTTCTATTATAAAACAGAACAAAGATGAACAAAGAGAAAAGGAAGGCAAAATATATGAGAAAGAATATTTCTTCTATTTTATTTTCTTTACTTATATCAAAGCAAAGAGTCTGAATATATACCCGTAGTACATTCATTCTAGGTTTAGTAAAAGAGACATAATGTAACATAAAAGCCAATAAAAGCTAGAATAAGAAAAAACAAATTAAAGACTAGACATAAGTACAAAATGAAACAGTTAAGAGTTAGAAAAGACAACATTAATATTAGTTTTATTCTATAAGTCTTGTATCCATATCTTTTGTTACCTTCATACTTCTCTTTCACCCGCAACACTTCCATTGTTCTCCAACCTTAACATTCCCATGTGTAAAGATATTTTTTTTAGTTTTGTGGTTTCAAAAAATTAGAAAAAAACGAACGAAAACACAGTCACCACTAGTAAAAACACCACAAAACTTAACTCAACTACCAACGTTTGACACCAATCACTACAAACAACCACTATCATTTGAAAATGAAAAGAAAAGTACCACATTCTCCACCATACTTAGAATAATATTATTGAAATTAAAAAAAATATGAAATGCAGAAAAAAGGTATGAAGGCACAAAGAATAATATTATTGAAATTAAAAAAAATATGAAATGCAGAAAAAAGGTATGAAGGCACAAAGAGAATTTGTCATAAATAATAATGATTTACAATAAAAACAACAAAAAATTCTAACTATTTAAATAAAAATAACTTTGGCCAAAATCAATAAAAAAAAATGTAAGCTAATTACCCTTTTCATCTATATATTAAGTTCCAAAAATAAATTTCATCCTCGAAATTTTAAAAAGTTTAATGTGGTCCCAGTTTTTTTTGAAAAAAATTCAATTTTGTCTGAACTTTAAAATAATTCAACACGGTAGTCATAAACTTTGTTTAAAATGATTCAATGTGATCATAACACATATAATTCAATGTGCTGGACAAGATCACTCAAGTAAATATGTTTTAATAAGAACAATTTAACATTTAACATAAAAAATCACATTTAATTATTTTTTTAAAAAAGTTGAGATGTTGAACTTTTTAAAAGTCTTTTATACTTAGTACACGAACTAAAAGGATAATTAAGTAAAAAACTTAATAAATATTTATTAAAAAATAGTCGTTTTATTTTAATATTATATAGTATCACAAGTTGAGAAGAGAATACAATGAAAAAAAAAACATAAATTTAAGAATAAAATAATTTTTGAATTCCTACCGTTTGAATGAAATTTAAAATTATATAATTTAAAATAATTTAATTACTCCAATAAATTATATAAAAATCAATTTATTTAATCAAAGAAGATATTTGATCATAAATTATTTTAAATTTTATATAGCAATAAATCCCTTCTTCAAATTTCCTATCAAAACATACTATTAAATTTTAGATCTCCATATATATAAAAAAAACTGACAAATTACTTCTATTAATAACACATGACTAATACTGCAAAAATAGATAAATTATTTTTAGGAATACATAACTAATAATTTAGGTGTAATTAATTATGTATGATTTAAATATCATAAATTAGTTATTTTGAACTATAAGATTTTATATAAAAGTATGAGAAAATTTAAAATAAATATTAATAGATAATTTAACTTAGTATGATTTTCAACGTGAACCACTAATTAGAAACGTGTTTTTTTGTTTTTGTTTTCACTTTCCAATCTAATGGGTTTTCGGATAACAGTTTGTTTTCTTGTTGTAAAAATTTAATTAATGTTTTGAGTTACACAAAATAAAATAGGCCAACCAAAAATTTGAAGCAATAGATAAAAAGATAAAAAAAAAAAAGAGCATGGAGGAAGACTTTCTACAAGGATTGACACAATCATATACCACAGTATTGTATTATTATTATATATATTCTTCTCATACCATTCACTTCTTCCACAATTACACCCAAACCCAATCTTCTTCTTCTTCCTCTGCAAAACTCAACATTCTTCTTCCCACAAATCATCACACATTCCTCTACGTCCCTTCTCCACCCTCTTTCAAACGTTTTCCTTCTCTGTTTCTCCTTGCGCGATTAGCAGAATCCGAGATTGAGAACCTAACGGCGCCAAAATTGAAGCAGAGGAGGGCTAAATATTTGATCTTTGAATCGAGGGGCTTCTGGGGTGTGCGAGGATGAGGCTCAATGGAGAAATCTCAAGCGGGGAAGATGAAGAGGAGAAGCAAACGGGAACGACGACGTTTTCGGCACAGAAAGTGGTGGTTGGGTACGCCTTAACGTCGAAGAAGAAAAAGAGCTTTCTACAGCCAAGTTTCACTGGCCTTGCACGGTAACTATTCGTCTTTCTCCTTCATCTGCATGCATATTCATTTTTACTTTTCAATTTCCCCAAACAAAGGGACTTCATTCATTCCTTCATTATTTATTTATTTGGGTTTTATTTCGTTTTATTGTTTTGATCCTTTTACTTGTTTAGCGTTGAAGTAGCTTTTGCTTGCAGTGGTAGGGTTCACAGCCACACGTTGTGTCCCTGTCTGTGTAGTATGTAATGGTGGAGCAATTTTTGCACCATGCCTTATGGCTATCACTTTCGTGACTCGAACCCTGGCAAATGTGTTTTTATTTTTTATTTTTTTGTTGTTTCTTAAATTATTTTAAACGTACCCGTTTTGCTTGTGCATATCTGCTATGTCTTGTGCCTTTCTCTATTCTAATTTAAATTGGAATATTCCAACATTTATGCCCTACTTTCCTTTGGATTTGTCCACATGGACATCCCAAGGTCAAATCTTAGTGCATGGTTTTGTATTCTTAATTTGAATTAATTCAAGTTGCTTGCTTGTCTGGAATGTTAAAGTTACATTATTGTCCACTGATGTTGCAGTCTCTTGTCTGTTCACTGACAAGACTGCTGCCAACTGGGCATTAGAATGAGAGGAAATCGAATTACGTCAGAATGGCCTGTATATATTACCCCATTCAATAGTATTACTATTTTTATGGATTAAATTGCATTTTTATTCCTTACCCAAGTTCTTTAAAAGTTAAGCAATTAAAAAAAGTTTAAGATTATTATTTTTCATATATTTTAAAATAGTGTTAAGTTAATCTTGACCTTTATCAGTGAAGTTCAACTACGTAATGAATAATGAACTTTTTTTTGAGAAGTTATACTGTACAATATTGAAAGTTCCTATCATGTAACATATTTTATAAAGTTTTACAATGAATATTATGTAAAAAAACACTATTTTACATCAAGATTTGCTTGATATATGCTTTGAAGTATTTGAAAATAAAAACAATTTGATTATATTCTTATTTTTGCTCAATTTCCCCAAATAGGTTGTTATAATTCAATGATTTGGTCGACAAAAATGATATCACATTTCATATAAAGCTCTTTACCGGACCAATATGGTTATTTCCTATACTAGTCTTAACCAATTTCTCCTTAAAAGTATATATACAGGCAACATGATAAGATTAATACAAATCTTTTGCTTAGATAGTAAGGATTTGTTTGAGGTAATACAAATTTCGACCATTTGTGTGTGCTGTATGTACTATTACGATGAAGCATATTTGGTTGGTAGTATATCTGAATAAAATTACTAATAAACTCTTCTACTATTATCTTGACACTCTTAATAGTGATGTATAAAAATTATATCCGATGCAGGAACAAGGGGATATACTTTGTTGCTGTTGATCTAAAGAAGCCACTACCAGAACAAGGTCCTTTTGATATTATCTTGCATAAGGTTTGTGACATTTCTTTCAGCATTTTACGATTTACCGTTGTTTCCTATTCTCTATTATAATCTGACTGGGTATTTGTTCTTTCCAGTTATCAGGGGAGGAGTGGCATGAGATTATTGAGGTTTGTGGACTACTAACACTTCTACCCACTTCCACATTGTGATAGCAATCTTGCGCAGCTTTATTGTTTTTCTTTACACACTTGTGTCGCATTGCATGAAAATCGTTAGTATCTTTAGTCTGGGAGTTAAGCATGAAGTGGCGGTGATTGACTGGACAGCCAAATATTTTGGATTCTTAAAAGCTTATTATTGTCTGACAAAATTTGCAGAGTTCATGCTCTCCTCATCATGAATCATGATCAGATAGTTGAAATCAGTCCCCAAGTGTTCAAACAAGTGAGGATTTACTTTTGTGATTAATCTAAATAATTTGGTTAGGCATGGCTGGAGTTTGTTGCCCAAAGAATGAATTATTATCTGTATTTGTTATTTGTTTATTTGTTTCTTAGTTGAAAATGTTGTTCTTTAATACTTTTGCTATTGACTACCACAGTGCTATGCATGGAAATCAAATTTCTTATATAGGTCACACCAAATGCATCCATTTCATATGAATGTTTTTATCTTTTGCTTCTTCAGTCTCCTAACTGATGATATTGTTTCATGATTTCTAAACAGTCTGTAAAATTTTTATTGATGGAGCTCATTGGATCTTTCTTCTCCCTTTTTTAATTTTGAAGGATTACAGGCAAAAACATCCCGAGGTAACTGTCCTTGATCCTCCGGATGCAATTCAACACTTACACAATCGCCAATCCATGCTGCAAGATGTGGTGGATCTGAACTTATCTGACTGTCACGGTAACTCTCATCTGAAAGTTTCAGGATAGTATATATAATCAGAAGTACTAGAATCATCACAATGCAGTGCATCTTGCTCTTGGGTTGAGCTACTTACTATGTTTTATTTTATTTTTGCTTTTCAATTTTTCAAGCTGATTCTGTATTTCATGTATGGTAAACTAGGTTTTTACCCTACCAGTATCTGCATCTACGTATTAATTACTGTTGTTTTCCAGGCAAGGTTGCCATTCCACGTCAGCTGGTTTTCACAAAAGAGAAAGACCCCTCTAGCATCCCTTATGAAGTCACTAAAGCTGGGATGAAGTTGCCATTAGGTATGTATCTTTGTTTAATCTTTTTTTCCTATCTATATTTCTTGGGATGGATCTAACATGAACTATTGGATATTCTATTATAATGTTATGTTTTACTACCTGAAGTTTGGATTTAGCTAGTTGACAAATGCATGGTGTCTTATTACCCTTTTTTGTATTTTCAGTTGCAAAACCGCTAGTTGTGGATGGCACTGCGAAGTCACATGAACTATTTCTTGCTTATGACGAATTTTCTTTATCAGAGCTTGAACCTCCGCTAGTTCTACAGGAGTTTGTCAATCATGGTTTGTGAACTGAACTATGGACCATGATCTTTTTCTGTTCAATTTGCATTGCTATCTAATCTCTATTTATTTTTTTTTGGTTTGTGGATTGATAATACAGGTGGTGTTCTCTTTAAGATTTACATTGTTGGGGAAACCATAAAGGTTGTGAGGCGTTTCTCTCTTCCTAATATCAGTAAGCGTGAACTATCAAAAGTTGCAGGTGTATTCCGTTTTCCCAGAGTTTCATGTGCAGCAGCTTCTGCAGATGATGCTGATCTAGATCCTAATATCGCAGGTAAGTGGAACATTTTTTTTAAAACCAATACTATTTATTACCCTTTTTATTTTCAATTTTTGGTGTATGCCAAAGGTGTGCTTATTTATGATATGGACGTGTCCCTAAAGCTTTGCAAAGGTCAAGTGAATGGTTGATACAATTAAATAGTGTATATTGACCATTACAGAGTGTATCCCATTGTGCAGCAACCACTAACTCTTTCTCCTCCATATTTCAAGAAGCCTTTATGTTGTCTGGTGATTGTTTGAGAGTTAGTACATGCATCTACGTGCTTTGACGCAATGGCTGGGACTAGTGTCTCATTTTTCTTCTGTGATATTTTTGTTACAGAACATCCCCCGAGACCTTTATTGGAGAGGCTTGCAAGAGAGCTCCGTCATAGATTGGTACTGTTGTCATTTCTTATTTTCTTCCTTTTGCAGTCATTTTTCATTTTCAGATGATATACTAAACCGGAACTGATTCACCATCTCTAGGGACTCCACTTGTTCAACATAGATATGATTAGAGAATATGGAACCAAGGATGTGTTTTACGTCATCGATATCAACTACTTTCCTGGCAAGTATCTCTAGCCATACACATTGTGTGTAAAAACATGTCACACTTGTTATGTCTCGATTATTTCATCCAAGTTTGTCTGTACTTTCTTGACATGTCATGTTAATGATAACTGTCATTTTTACGGTTTTATGCACTTCAGGGTATGGGAAAATGCCAGATTATGAGCACGTATTTACAGATTTTCTACTTAGCCTAATGCAGAGCAAGTATAAGAAGAAACTTACGACTTAAACTGGCGCATGTTAGCAGGCTCGGTTCTTACTGGTGGCTTTCTTACAACTTTTTGCAAGCTGCTTTAGAATGTCAAAGAAGCCACCAAAATATTGGAAAAAAGGTTGAAATATATAGATGTCCAATCTCTCAATAAAGAGCGAAAAATGCTTTTATTGTAAGTTATATATATATGCTTATCCAAATTAATGCAAATTTTGGTGACGCCAAATAACTACCACGAGATTTCAATTTCACTCGCCAAAGGTCCGAATTCTTTATTTTTATTCCACTGGATAAAAAAGATATAATGCACCAAAATTTGGACGTTATTTTTCCTGCAATTTCATGACCATGCAAGTAGCCAATAAAAATAAATAAATGATGGTTGAAGTTTGACTTATTTATTCAATCGGTCTTAATTAAAAGTTTAAGTTTGGTTCATAAAAAATGTATTAGGTTTAAATTTGATTTATTAAATTTATTTTTAACGTAAAGTTATATTATTTTCATTTTAAAGTTATATATATATATATATATATATGGGATACTGTTTTCTTAAATATAAAACTTAACTCATTTAAATAATTAAGTCTGATAAAAAAAAGAATTTATTTATTTAACTTAACATTCGCATAATTAAAAATTCAAGTTGGAATAGTTTACTAGTAGCTTGACACATTCTATATGCAACCATGTGATGTTAATCTAATATCAGATATTCAAATATAATTTTTCACATAGATAACACTAATCACGAACCTCAGTTGTCACTTCTTTTTCTCATTTTCTGCGTTATTGATATTTGACAAAATTGTATGTAATAAAATAAATGGATTCTTTTTAATAAATAATGATGCTTGTATAAATGTATGTATATGGTTTTGATTTTTTTCATTACGTTCATCGTATGATTGAAAACATGGGCTTTTATTCTGTTTAATAAGATTAATTAATTGAATGGACCATTGAAAACATGTCACGCATTCAGGGCTTCAAGCCCATAGACCAAGTTATTATTGGGCTTACTGCGGTCCAATAACTAGCAGATTAAGATGTGGGACTATTGACACTCGTTATTTTATTAAATTAGTGTGTTTTGATTTTCATCTCTATTTTTTTTTTCATTTTTGTAAGATTTGAAATCACTTCTTTTAATTTTTATAAAATATGTGAACTTTGATTTCACTTTACGAGAAATAATTTTCATTATTTTTATATTTTAAAATTTAACCATTTTTAGTTCTTGATATTTAATTTAAGGTAAAATTTATTTTAAAAATTTAAAGTTTTTTCAGTAATACATAAGATGTTATATTACCACATTAGTGAGTGTTACTCATTTAACCTTTTTTATTCAACTGAAAATAATAATTGATGTTATATAACAGGACAGAAATTAATAATTCTTTTACAGGATGAAAATAAAAACTGATGTATTTTGAAGGGATTAAAAATATATTTATAATAAAATATAATTAATTTTTAAATTACGTAAAAAATATTGTAAAAACAGCTATGTTTCTATAAAACAAGCTTGTAAAAATAAGTTACTTGTAAATTTTATAAATAACTATATTGTGTAAAAATTGATTTTATCATTTTTTTTCATTTGAATAATAATAATAATAATAATTAAAGGAAAACTCAATCAAACAAGAAACTAATTGTATTTGTAGAGATTTAACTTACTTTATGTTACACACTACATACAAATAACATTGTCTCTAAAAAAAATATATAAGAGGATTTATTAATAAACACTATTGATACATTGTGATTCCTAACATAAATTTTAATAATAAAAAAACACTATTATACCTTTTATTTAGAAAATACAAATAATTTATTAAAAATAGTCTATTTAAAAAATATTTATTAACAAGTTTCACTAACCACTAATAATATATAATTATTTCATTATTAAAATCATTAGTACCAGTTAATAAATACATATATTAATTAAAATTATAATTTTGTAAACTTACATTATTAATATATGCAAAGTCAATTTCCATAAATAAAATGTGTAATGACATATGGAAAAGTCAATTTCCATAAATAAAATGTGTAATGACATGACATATGTCAGCAATGTTTTATAATAAAAAAATTAAAAATTAAAAATGTAATATTTTAATAAATAAATAAATAAAATTTATATAAATGGAAAACATATAACACCACGAATAAATTATATAATTTTAAAATAAATATATTTATAAATTAATTATAACATATTTTAATAACAAATAATATTAATAACAAATTATAACATTACGGAGTAGTAAAAAAATTTCATTGCATTTTTTTTATACAACTACTCTTATAAAACACAAGTATCGAGGCATAGATTTGTTAGTGTAAAAAATTGAAAAGGATGATAATATTTTGAAATTTTATTTCAAAACAAAATATTAATATTTATAATAATTTTTTTTTAAAAAAATCCTTAATAAAATGTTAAAATAATTTTTAAAATTAAAAATTTATAAATAATTAAAATATTAATATTTATTAAAATGTAGGTTGAACATGGGTAAAACAATATTTTTGAATTGAAAATAAGACGAATGATGTCTTTCATAAAGCAAGCCAACAACCGAAATAATTTTGCACTTTTATAACTTTTGTAACACATTTAAATAGAAAGAAGAGAAAAGTTTTATTTACACGAACACTAAAAAACACACATTTGATATTATTTATATTAAAACAATAATACTTTTAAATTAAAAAATAAAATAAAAATAATAAAATATTAATTTATTATAGTGTGAAACGTGTATTTTCAATGTTAAGGGTATTAATTAATATATCAGCATCTAGAAAGAATAATTTATACTTGTATACTTATTTTTTTCAGTGAGGTCTTTCTTTTAACATTAGTATCCTATTACATATTATTTTGTCTTCTCAACATATCATTTATCTCAGGGTTATTTTTTTTTATCTCTTTTTCATCCACGTCCCTTCATCAAGGAGAGGTCTATGTGTTGATCAAGGTTCCTATTAAAAAATAAACTAAATAAATTGGGACAGACATATTTAACACTTTAAACTAAGTCATTTAAAAATAGTTTGACCCAAAAAACAAATAAATAAGATGTAGTTTATTTAAACAATTAAAATAAATAAAAAAAACTACTACGGTAACTACGTAAAAAAAAATGAACATGACATGGAAGATATGATGGTTCAAGAAATGTCTCAAATATCCGAACCCTAATGAATACTAAGCATGTCACACCATGAAATTAACTAGCTAAAACCAAGCTACACCGAAATCAAAATAAATAACTTGAATTTTTTAACAAGGCGTCACAGATGTGGATCCATTGAATGGATCAAAAGAAAACACCAGCAGGTGCAGGTCCAGGTCCAGGTGCATATCCTTCCATTTCCACGTGATTAAACCCATGGTGGCTTACGATGCTCCCATCAGGGAACATGAAGTTCTGAAACATGGGTGGCTGAATCAGGGGTTGGGGGAACACCTGAGGAGGGTGTGGATGATGCAGCAGATTGGAAGAGGAAGAAGAAGAAGAAGCCCCGGGTAAAAACTGACAAACCTGGTTTGTTGCAGTCTGAAGCATGGCCCTGTCAGCAAGACGCGCAACCAGTTTCTTCAGCTCCTCCAAGGCCGCCTTGTACTGCTCCACCTGGGTCGGGCTCATTTTCTCGATGGGCTGGGCCCACCATAACTGGGCCTGTGAGTCCTTCTTCATACGATTCAGCTCCTCCCCGTGCTGCCTCCCCGCCTCCAATTGCGCGTTGATCTGAGTGAGCTGCGCGTTCAGGTCACGCACGTTGGCCAGGCGGTGAGCCTCGATGAACTGCATGGTGCCCATGTCCTGCGACGGGGCCCGCGCGAGGTAGCTGTCGATCACGGCGTCGACGTTAGGGTGACCGAAGGAGAAGACCTTCTCTCCGGGGGAGAACACAACAAGAGCGACGTCAGCAGCGCAGAGAGTGCAAAGCTCACTGGCTTTCTTGAAGAGCCCGGTGCGGCGCTTGGAGAAGGTGACTTGGAGGTTGCTCTCTTTGCTCATTTTCTTCATCTCGATCTTCTGACGGCCGCGGCTTTTCTTTGATTCCGAAGACATGGTGGTGAACAGAGAAAAAAACAAAAACAATGAACGAAAAGGTTGTCGCTAGGCTTAGAGTACGATGTCGCTATGGAGAATGTTACCTTATATGGTTCATACAAAGGTTGCAAAGTGAAGGGGTGAATTTATACACATCTTGTCTGTGAAGGAACACATTCCAAACTACACCAGGTTCTTCACACACAATTGCTTTTCCCAGCATTCAAGGGGCTTCTGGATTAGGAGATTCTGAAAATCCCCTTTGCATGGAGTATATGGCAGGGAATTTAATGCAAAAGAAAAGGTCTTCTCCCAGTATTCCATGTTTTCCTTAATCTTAATCAGAGTGTTTTTTTTCCAATAAGATGTAACTGGCTATTTTCAATCTAGGTACATGAATGAAGTACCAACAGATTTGAGAGGTGAGAACAGTGAAAGTCAAAGTGAGAGAGTTAAAATTTTAATGAGAAACACCCATTAGTGTTTTACCATATTATCTCATTTAACTTTTATTATTCTCCTATATTTTTCTTAAAAGAAAATAATCTAACTAATCATTTTCAAAGAAAAAAAAGTTTAAAAGAAGAATCTAATTAAAATGGCATTCATAGTATATCTTTTGGTCAAGAAAACATGTATTCTTTGGGAAGAAAATTTTATGATGGAGAAAATTCTCTCTCCAAATATTTAATATAATTGCATATCTATCCACCAAACTTCCTATCACTTATAGAACCGGAACAATCTCCTACAAATTACATTCATTTGTTTTTTTTTTATGAACGAAAAATAAATTAAATATGAATAGGTACTTAGAGAGTTACTCCAACTCTTATTCCATAGCTGGTGTGCTATCCTTCCTGTTCAAATGTATATTAAACAAGGTTATTTCTATTATGCATAATATGATTTCTAAACATGTCTTGACGCACTTTTTCTATTTTCAAGTTACCTGCACCTGCACAATGACTATTAATATTGGATAACAATTATTTAGTGCTCTCTTCTTACACACAATGTCAAAATTCAAAGTCAGAAGGAACAATTGAAAACTCTAAAGAAAAGAAAATACCCATATAACAATCCACTTTAATCAATATAATTAAAATATTATTATTTTGAGTTATCAAGTGAATATTTTTTATTTTATTTTTTAGTGTTCTCAAAGTATCATCACTGAGGACTAACAGAAATTATAAGACAAAAACAACAATAAAAAAATGTATTGGATGCTTCTGCTTCTTCACTTTCTCTTGTTCTTCTACAAATTGTTGTGTCAAATCCTTTTCCCTGCTGCCACATTTACAAATCTTTTTCCTAACTATTATATATGTTAAAAAAAGTTATGTCATGTTTTACGACTTCAATTTATCAAATTAAAAATAAATTAATTTTTTAAGACATATAATGATTTTTACAAATTTAAATTAAAAATAGATAAATAAATAATAGAAGTTGTATATAGTAATTTAAAATTAAAATAGAAAGTTACGACTTGTATATAAAAAATAAAAAGTATAAAGTTGTAGTTATACTTATGATTTTTTATAATAAAGTAGTATGTTCACTCAAGTGTAATCTTTTTAAAGTTTATTCATTTCGAGAATTTTGAAAAATGAAATTGTGCTGTTACTAATTAAAATCCACCTTTAATAAATTATTCAAAGAAAAAAAAAATTCTCATGATAGATGATTGGTGCAATTTTTTTTATGTATTTAAATATCATTCATACAATTTTATTAATTGGACCAATCATCATACTATAAATTGCTTAACCTCAACTGTATTTGGAGCAAGCTATATAATCTATATTAATACGACAATTTCTTCCTTTTTGTACCTCTACATTTTTCTTCCTGCACCCTACATTCTTCAAAAATATCAAAATTATCCTTTCTAATTTTAGGTGTTTTTGGAATAGTGGTTATGTAAGAAAAAGTTATTTCCATAATAGAAAATTCGGAAGACAAAAAATTATTCCAGAACATATTTTCTGGAATATATATATTTTTTATTTTCAGATTGATAAATCTAAAATTCATAAAACATGTTCTGGAAAAAAACAATCCGGAAGTTATTTTTTAAAGGGGGCAAAACAATATTTTCTGAAAATGATGGGGTGCAGGAAGAAATTTGTAGAGGTGCAGGAAGAAGTTGCCTATTAATACTAGATAATCACTTATGGTGGGCTCGGCCCATAGAAAATGAGTAGTGTCCAATTGGAGCAGTAGAAAGGAGCATTAGATTGCTAATTCTCACATAATAAGACAACCAACTTATCATATCAATCACATTTCATCATATATCTTAATTACAACACAATAAATCATAGAACAATTTTGTATATAACCTTAAAAAGAAATTTAAAAGAGAAAAAGTGAACACTAATTTGGTTAGAAAAGAATATCATTAAAGTAAGACATCTCATTTAAATAATATTTTTAAGTAAAAGAGACTTGATATACCATTTCATTACTCAAACAATGAGAATTCATAAATTTCTTTCTAACTCAAGTAACTTATAACATCACTTAAACCATGGATTTGAATGAGAAAATACTGTATCAAATTCAATCCTTATTATCTTTACATCGTTTAAGTACTCAATACATCCTCAAACAATATATACAAATCTCAATAATAAAAAAATAAGTTTAAAAAAGACAATACAATTTTTTTTTCCATTTTTTTAACCATTCTATTCCATATAAACCTAGTTTGTTCCAAATATACTTTGAAATTCTCAATTTTATCAAACATATAAATTATATTATAAATTTAACTTCAACCTAAAATTTCATCATACCATAATTAATATATTATAATAACTTGTCATTATTTTTTTATTTATTACTATCATCACAATAAAATCACTAATTAAAAACTAAATTTAGATATTAAAAATAATTAATCACTATATTAACTAAATTAGATACTCTTTTATAAACTAAAAAATTATTGATATTTAAATTGATTTCTATTATTAATAAAAATTTATAAAATAATTTTTAAATTGATATCTAAATTAGCTATCATGGTTTTAGCTATTAATATTTTATATTTTAAATTAGTCTCTAAAAGATTAATAGAGAAATTTAGAATATAACTAATTAGGTTAGTAGCTATTGGTTAAATGATAATTTAAAAATTATTTTATAAATTTTTATTAATAATAGAAATTATTTCAGATACTAATATTTTTTTTTAGTTTATAAATTAAATTCTAATTTAGTCAGTATAGTAACTAACTAGTTTGATATATAAAATTAGTTTCTATTTCATAATTTTCTTCTAGTGTATTATCATTATCATAAAAATATATTTCAATTTTATGAGTTTAAAATATTTATAATTTATTAAAAACCAATTTAAAAGTAATTTCAATTCAAATTTACAATACAAACAAAGCTTATAATGTCTCTAATACAATTTTAGATTATCTTCTCTTCAATTTCTAAACAGTATACTCCTAATTCATGCAGAAAATATGTTTCTTATTTTTTCTAAAAAGATCATACTAAGATTAATGTTTAATTTTTAAAATGTGTTTCATGAATAAAATTAATAAAATATATTTAGTACACAGACTATTATATAATAATTTATTTTAATTAATAATAATGAAAATGAATTATGAAATGAACTATTACGAAAAAATTATAAAATAGAAACTAATTTTAGAAAAAAAATAATAATTAGTTGTTATAGTGACTAAATTAGAAATCATTTTATTTTAGAGACTAAAATAAAATTTGATTTCTAAATTAGTTTCTATTATTGTTAAATGATTTCTAAATTGGTATCTAATTAGCAACAATGTTTTAACTACCCATTATTTAGATTCTAAATTTGGTCTTGAATGCTAATTAGATACCAATTTAGAAACAATTTAACAATAATAAAAACTAATTTAGAAACCAATTTTTTTTAATTTCTAAAATGGTTTATACTTTAATCACTATAACAACTAATTATTTTTTATCTTTAAAATTGATTTCTATTTCATGATTTTCTTATAATGTATTATTAACACTATACAAAATCACTAAATTTGAGTAGACAAAAAACACTAAAAATTCTTACATAAAACAACAAATTTTCATGAACTTAACGTCCCATAAATAATAGATGTTAAACTCATAAACACAAACACACTTACCTTGCAATTGAAAATCCACGTTGTTATTACCTATACTTTTTATTATAACTATTATAAGATAATTAAGCTACACAAAACCGATAATATAATATATAATATAATATAATAAATATAACTTTTGTCGGACAAAACCACAATTACCAATACAATTATTGGAAGCTAAGGCTACACAAAACTAACATATAATATAAAATATATAATAAATTTGGCTTTCGTTAAACATCACCACGTGACTTTGTAAACAAACATTTTCTTTCAAAATTTATTATAGCATTTTACAAAATGACGCTTTGATATTATTTTGAAAAAAAATAAAAAATAGTAGTTGTGCGTAAGTTAGACTCACGACCATACTATAATTAGTCATTTATAACAGAAACTATTGTTTAGTAATAATTTACAATATATGTGATTACAATGCTATTTAATCAAGAATCTCTTTAAAAATCAAATATTCAAATTAAATGCCAAATTAATTTAGAAATTAATTTCTTTGAAATATGTCAAAATTGGATATTAAGTAATATATATACTTCATTGCCAAACCTGTAAATTAATATTAAAAAAAATAATCTAATATGAATATGCATGTTTAAATGATCTCAATTCCAAACTAAAATTGATTTTTCAGTTATGTTGAAATATAATATTTATATTTCCATATGAATTCCTTAACAAATTAAAATTAAACTTTAATTTTAATAATAAAGTTTGTAAATTTTTAAAGTAAAATTAAATCTGAACAAAAATTAATTTAAATAAGAAATCAAATTTAAAAGACCAATATCATCTACTATGGAGAATTGATTGGATGATCAGTTTAAAAACAAAACAAAACAATTGAAATCGTGAACCCTAAAAAAGTTCCTAAATTGTGTTTTAGCCACTCACACCTTCGCCACTTGTGTCTCCTTCATGCGTGCCTGTTGTTCTCCTCGTTGTCAGCAACATCACTTCTATTCCAGATTTTGTTGTTGAAGATATCATCACTGCTTGCAATAGCAGTTGTCTTCGCGCTTGCCTCTTACGACCATCGTTTCACACTCGTCATCATTGCACCCCCTATTGTTGTGTTCGTCGTCACCAAATCTCGCTTTTAATTCCAAATCTCACGCGACAAAGCTTCAAATGACCAACGGAGCTCGGGTCACCACCATCTATCGCTCACCTTCAACGACACTACTAGGTAACCATGTGCATCTTTACGGACCTTCGTCGCAGCTTCACAGGGGATGATTTTGAGCAGCTGGTTTTGGGGAATTTCTCATATATTAGGGTTTAAGTAAAAAAGGAAAAATATTAGTGTTTAAGCAGATAGAAGGAGAGTGGGAGAATCTGGCACACTAAACCTTTAACTGTTATTTGATATTTTTTTTATTACAATAATATCTTTATACGTTGACCTAGCCTACTAGTCTACGTGGATCATTATTACACCTTACATTTAAAACTTTGATAATCTAAAAATGTTAAGTCCTCACATAATTTTGTATTTAATTTTAAAGTTTATAATCAATTGCGTAGGTTTAACCTTCATAATGTTTTATTATTATTTTTATTAAAATAATATGTATTTATTATCCTACTTTTAGTGTGTTAAACCGGTGTAATAAATATAATTTTTTTTCCATTTTTAGTGTGTTAAACCGGCGTAATAAATATATTTTATTTTTTTTTTCTTTTATTTGACTTTGTGTTCAATGAACGAACGTTAATTTTTTAAAATTTATTTTTGTGAGTTTGATCGACAATAATATTTCTAATATTGGGTCAACACAAACATTTTTGGAAGCTAATTTATATTTTTCTTGTAGTGTAATTTTAATTTTATAATACTTTTTTTTATCAACTTAATTAAAAGACATTTTTTGGTATTTTAAGTAAATTTAATACCATTCCTAATAATGTATTTTTAGAAAATGCTTAAGGATAAAAATGTTAGAAGATAAACTATTTTATATATATATTATGTATAATGTTTGAATAATTAATTTTTAATAATAATTTTTAAAAGAGTATCAATGAGATTATATATGAAATTAATACTTATGTTCAATTCTATTTAACTATATACATTGGTTATTTTATAAAATATGGGTTAACTAACTTGTTTATTTATTTAGCATAAATAGTAATATAATATTTAATGGTATATACTTAAAATTAGAATACTGATCAAAATTAATACATAGTCTCTCAAATTATATAGTAAATGAGACAAATTTATTTATTTATTATAATGACATCTACACACTGAGTTGAACATATAAACTTTTGTTCTTAGAAAATTCTGAAATATTTTTGTTTGATAAGATGTATATAACTTTTGTTGGAATTAACTTTTTCCAACTAGAAATTAAGAATAACATGATAAAAGACGTTAATTTATTAAATATTTATTAGATTATATTTTGATATTTAGAAATACATTATAAATTATTGAAGTAATAGTTCATAAAATTAAGGACAATTTATCTATCTAATAAGAAGTGACAATAAATAATAATATTTCTTTTAAATTTATTTTGATTTGGAATAAAACTAATATTCGTATAAGATCTATACAACTTTTGTTGGATATGAAGGAATTAACTTCTTCTTATTATAAATTAAGAATAATACGATAAAAGACGTTAATTTATTAAATGTTTATTTGAGATTATAATTTGGTAATTAGGAATACATTAATTTTTTTTTGAAATAATAGTTCATAAAATTTAGGAGTATTTATATGATATTTGACATGAAGTGAAAATAAACAATAATGGGATATATTTCTTTAAATTTATCTTTACTAGAATAAAACTAATATACGTATATGATCTATACAACTTTTGTTTGATATGAAGGAATGAACTCTTTCTAACTAGAAATTAAGAATAACACGATAAAAATTATACAACTTTTGTTTGATATGAAGGAATTAACTTAAGTAGAAATTAAGAATAACACGATAAAAGATGTTAATTCATTATATATTTATTTGAGATTATACTTTGATATTTAGAAATACATTAAAAATGATTGAAATAATAGTTCATAAAATTAAGGACTATTTATCTGATATTTGACATGAAGTGACAATAAACAGTAATGCGACATATTTCTTTATATTTATTTTAATTGGAATAAAACTAATATACGCATAATATCTACACAACTTTTGTTTGATATGAAGAAATTAACTCTGTTTAACTAGAAATTAAGACTAGCATGATACAAATTATACAACTTTTGTTTGATATGAAGGAATTAACTCTGGCTAACTAGAAATTAAGAATAGAACGATAAAAGACATTAATTTATTAAATGTTTATTTGAGATTATATTTTTTTTTATATAATTATATTTTAGTAGTTAGGAATACATGAAAAATTATTGAAATAATAGTTCATAAAATTAAGAACTATGTATCTGTTATTTGACATGAAGTGTCAATAAACAATAATAAAACATATTTCTTTAAATTTATCTTGATTGGAATAAAACTAATATACGTATAAGATTTGTACAATTTTTGTTTGATATGAAAGAATTATCTCTCTTTAACTAGAAATTAAGAATTACACGATACAAATTATACAATTTTTGTTTGATATGAATGAATTAATTTTGTCTAACTAAAAATTAAGAATAACACGATAAAAGACGTTGATTCATTAAATATTTATTTGAGATTATACTTTGGTATTTAGGAATACATTAAAATTTATTGAAATAATTGTTCATAGAATTAATGACTATTTCTCTGGTATTTGACATGAAGTTACAGTAAACAATAATGAGACATATTTCTTTGTAATTTATATTTAATAAATAAATTAATTGCCACAAAATAATTAATAACTTGTACTATTGATTAATGATTAATTTAACACATTTATTTCTATTAAACATTCCTTCTTAAAAAAGATAAATATAATAAATAAACATTTTATTTTTATTTTTTGGTGCATCTTTATTTAATTTTATTTAACATTTAGCAATGTTATAAGCAATGACTACTCAGAAAAACTCACCTGTTTTTTATTTTAATTAAAATAGTACAAAGCAAACATTTTTCTTTTAACAAAAAGATTCAAATATAACTTTAAGAAAGTTTTATTTACTTTGGAATCACTAATACCACAGTAATTAATATCTTTAAAAGTTTTTTTTTTCTTTTCAACAATAATGTTGATTACTCGTATCAATATTGAATTAATATATTATGAATGTCGGTCTAACTAGATTCTTCTTTTAACCAGTTTTTCCAAAAAAAAAACTAGGATTTTGTTTAGATAATCTTACAAATAAGCTAAATGAAACATATTTTACAAATAAGACAGTTTTAAGTTTTAAGTATTACAAGAAATTTTATGATTTATCTTTTTATTATTTTGTGTAAATATTAGACTCATTTGGTTGAGACTTGTTTTCTCAAACATCTTATTAAAAAAAGGTTGTCAATCTTGAAATAAAAGTTGAGTTAATCAATTGGATTGTAAACACTTATTAATTGTAATTTTTCATGCAGTTAAATATTATTACAACAATCATTCTTCTGAAACGTATAATCGTTTAAGTGTTCAAGTTTGTTTTTACAAATTTTAATTATGAATAAAAAGAAAAACATTAAGATTATTAATGAGAGGTGGGAAGTGTTGAGGTACACCTTATCAGTAAGATTAAGAAAAGGCATGCAATTTTGTGAGAGCTGATGCTTTTTTTTTACATTAAATATTCTACCATATATGCATCCGAAGGGGATTTTCACAATCTCCCAATCCAGAAACCACTTGAATGAAAAAAAAATAAAAATTTGGTGGTTTTCGTTCGACCCTTCAGAGATGCGTGTTGTTTTGGGTGTCTCCATTTGCAGACACAAAACACCTATAAATTCTCTTCTCCACAGCGGCATATTCTATGTTGTGACACCATGGATTCTGGAGCAAAGAAAAGCCGTGGTCGTCAAAAGATTGAGATGAAGAAAATGAGCAACGAGAGCAATCTCCAAGTCACCTTCTCCAAGCGCCGAAGCGGTCTTTTCAAGAAGGCCAGTGAGCTCTGCACCCTCTGCGGAGCCCACGTGGCGCTGGTGGTGTTCTCCCCCGGCGAGAAGGTGTTCTCCTTCGGCCACCCCAACGTGGACGCCGTCATCGACCGATTTCTGGGGCGGGCTCCGGTGCAGGACTCCGGCACCATGCAGTTCATTGACGCCCACCGCATCTCCAACGTGCGTGACCTGAACAAGCAGCTGACTCAGGTGAATGAACTTCTAGAAACGGAGAGGAAGCGCGGGGAGGAGCTGAGCCGGTTGAGGAAGGAGGCGCAGGAGCTGATGTGGTGGACCCGCCCCACCGAGGAGCTGAGTGTGGAGCAGATGGAGCAGTACAAGGCAGCATTGGAGGAGCTGAAGAAGCACGTTGCTCAACTTGCTGAGAGGGCTATGCTTCAGAGTGCTGTAAACCAGGGTCATCAGTTTTTCCCCGGGACTTCTTCCTCTGCCAATTTCGTGCCTCAGTCTCAGCATCAGCATCAGCATCAGCCTCAGCCTCAGCCTCCTCAGGTGTTCACTGCACAGACCATTCCTTCTATCCTTCAGAACTATATGTTCCCTGATGTAACCATCATGCAGCAACAGCATCACGGTTTCGATAACATGGGGATGGGAGGATATGGACCTGGACCTGCTCCTGCTGCTGGATTTTTCTGATCCATTCAACGGATCCATGGTGGTGATGCCCTGTCGTTTTTTAGATTTCATCTTGTATTTTAAGTTTCTAGTTCTTCCTTAAATTTCATGTTGTTTTTATATTTCAGTGTAAGGTAGTTGTTCCTTTTATGTATGTGACATAGTTAGCACTGGACTAGGGTTCGGATATTAAAGACATGTCTTGAACCATTATCTTGAGAGACTCATGTATTGTTGGATCGGATCGCAGTCCCTGAATATCTTCTATTGTTGGATTGGATCGCAGTTCCTGCATACTGTCATTTATTTCT
Source organism: Phaseolus vulgaris (assembly GCF_051622355.1). Taxonomy (NCBI): domain Eukaryota; kingdom Viridiplantae; phylum Streptophyta; class Magnoliopsida; order Fabales; family Fabaceae; genus Phaseolus; species Phaseolus vulgaris. The sequence continues at coordinate 4,304,310 of NC_143504.1, forward strand.
TATGTAGTTGGGTCTGTAGTGTTTTCTTTTTCATTCCAGTTAATTCAATAAAGGGCATATTTACTTACTTTTTACCTGTTTGGTTTGCTTTCACTTAGGTGAAATTAATTTTTAGTTTATAATTTGTTTTAAATTATTCAATATGATTATTTAAATAGATTGTGGTTACAGATTTTCCATTGGAATGCTGATAAGCACATACTTTTGGGGGCTGCAGATGGTTGAAAAGAGAGACACATAATAAGAAGAGAAGGCGAAAGAATTAAGTTATTAAAAGATGAAAAGAAGTTGTGAAGAAAATAAATCAAGTAGAAAATGTGAATATAAGTATACTTATTATTTTTTATTTTAGATATTATTTATACATTTTTTTCAACAGTAAAAAATAATATTATATGAAGTACTTGGGATTATCCAATAATCCATGTACAGAAATATACATATATGAAAAAAATATATGCTATATACAAAAATTCCTCTTGGATCTTACTTTATGTGTAATTGAAGCTTAACAAAATCTTATACATCAGTAATTGAGTTACACTTTTTCTATTTTCCCTTATTCTTCTTACCACCTTCACTTATACTTCTTCCTGTGTATCATATTTCCTTTTCTCCTCAGCATCCCCAAATAGATATTGATTATATAAAACAAGCTGTTTCTAAAATAACTCTGATGTTTGGAAATAACTCTAAAATAAGTCTGTATTAAGGTTTTATCAAATATCAATCAGCTAATTAAAAATCTAGTTAGAAAACTTGACTTAAGATTAATAACTAAAAACAACTAACGAGCTACATTTCTCCATAAATATGCAATTCACTTGGTGGTTTAATCCATATCAAAATATAGAACGATACTTTTTAACATTAGATCTCGTATCTAAAAATAAACCATGATTTTTTAAGCATAATATATTATTAAACATATAATTCAGTAACATAAATTATACAGATGATTTTAATATAAATAAATAGATCAAATTCAGCATATGATAGTTGATGGGTTACATTTAATTTTAACAAAAATGAAAACTATGTACCTTTTAAAAATGTATAAGCAATCATAAAGATCATAGAGATGATGAACAATTCCGCATTCCAAAACATCCAAAGTTTAAATTATTATAAGAATTTTTCATATTTTAAGTTTACAAGTTCCCAAAGTTTTAAATTTATTTGACAATAATAATTTTTCTCTCAACGGATTTTGGGTAAAAAAATATTCACCACCTTTGACTGAAAATCTAACCTCAAAAGTGTTCATTCTCCATCATCTTCATATTGTAATAAGATTTTTTCTATTTAATTATTATATATGTATATATATTGCTAGAAACTTTAAGTATTACAAAATTTTAAATAAGAAAAAAAGCATTGAAAACTAATATGTTTTAAACTAATAATTACTTATAAAAATAAAAAAAATTGATAGATATATGATGAAACTCAACATTTGATTTTAGTTTACATAACTATTGTTTTGAGATGTATTTAGGTTTATTAGCATAACATGAGATGATGTGTTGATTTGAAGGAGATTTTGATGACGTTTTCACCTCTGATTGATGGTTTTTTTTTTCATTGCTTATTATTTTAGTAGAATGAAAATGTAAAGTATGAATCAATTTCTAAAATAATCTTAAACAAATTTGCATTGAAAATTTGGTTTTCTACCTTTCCTACATAATAATGTATTGTATTGAGAAATAATTGATTATCTTAAGAAATAATCAATTATGTTGGTCAAAGAACTTGTATAGCTAACATCTTGTGTTAGGAGGATGTAGTAGTATGTTTTGCAGGTTTGAAGAGACATTCTTATGTTAACTAAAGTGGACCGTTGGAGAAGTAACAACTTTTTGTTGTCAGGAGCGTAAGAGGAAAGAGTTAAATTGTAAAAGAAATTTTCTTTCTTTTAATTTTCTAGGTCGTTTGTAACAAATTGTTATGTTTGGTTAGAGTTGACATCAGTATATCATCATGATCCTTTTTCACACTTCTAGCATTTCAAACTTGTTAATGTACCTGTCAATGCTTTTTGGAAAAGTGTTTGGATTGCAGTTGTTGGTGAGATTTGGAGACATAGGAATAATTTTTTTTTAAAGGTGGTGTGTTTGATGTTTTACCCTGCTAATGTGAATGGTCCGCAGTTTAGAGTCTGGGAGGGTGTGTGGATTGCTTTGGTAGGTGAAATATGGAAACATAACAACATGAGGGTTTTTAGGAATGAGAGAGCTGATTATTTAGAGATATTTGGGGTGGTACAAAGAAAAACCTGAGTTTGGATTAAAGAAAAATTTGTTGAGTTCTCTTATTCTGAATGGTGTATGGAACCATTGGAATGTATGAAATATGTTAAGAAGTAATGATTCATATTAGAAAACTTGTATAGCTAACCTCTTGTTTTAGGGAGGATGACAATGTGTTTTGCAGGTTTGAGGAGACATTCTTATGTTAACTAAAGTGGATTGTTGGAGGAGTAAAGTAACAACTTTTGGTTGTGGGGAGCGTAAGAGGAAAGAGTTAAATTGTAAAAGAAATTTTCTTTCTTTTAATTTTCTAGGTCGTTTGTAACGAATTGTTATGTTTGGCTAGAGTTGACATCAGTAGATCATCATGATCATTTTTCACACTTCCAGCATTTCAAACTTGTTATTGTACCTGCCAATGCTATTTGGGGAAGTGTCTGGATTGCAGTTGTTGGTGAGATTTGGAGACATAAGAATAAACATTTTTTTAAAGGTGGTGTGTTTGATGTTTTACCTTGCTAACGTGAATGGTCCGCAGTTGAGAGTTTGGGAGAGTGTGTGGATTGCTTTGGTAGGTGAAATATGGAAACATAAGAACAGGAGAGTTTTTAGGAATGAGAGAGCTGATTATTTAGAGATCTTTGTGGTGATACAAAGAAAAACATGGGTTTGGATTAAAGAAAAATTTGTTGAGTTCTCTCATTCTGAATGGTGTATGGAACTATTGGAATGTATGAAATATGTTAAGAAGTAATAGTTCATATTAGAGAACTTGTATAGCTAACCTCTTATTTTATGGAGGATGTAGCAATGCCTTTTGCAGGTTTGAGGAGACATTCTTATGTTAACTGAGGTGGTGGATTATTGGAGGAGTAGTAGCTTTTTGTTGCCGGGAGCTTAAGAGGAAAAAGTTAATTTGTAAAAGAATTTTTCTTGCTTTTAATTTTCTAGCTCGTTTGGAACGATTGTTATGTTTGGTTAAAGTTAACATCGGTAGATCATCAAGATTCCTTTTCACACTTCCAGCATTTCAAACTTGTTAATGTACCTGTCAATACTGTTTGGGAAAGTGTCTGGATTGCAGTTATTTGTGAGATTTGGAGACATAGGAATAAATATTTTTTTTAAAGGTGGTGTGTTTGATTATTTACCCTGCTAATGTGAATGGTCCGCGGTTTAGAGTTTGGGAGGGTGTGTGGATTGCTTTGTTAGGTGAAATATGGAAACACAAGAACATGAGGGTTTTTAGGAATGAGAGAGCTGATTATTTAGAGATCTTTGTGGTGGTACAAAGAAAAACCTGGGTTTGGATTAAAGAAAAATTTGTTGAGTTCTCTTATTCTGAATGGTGTATGGAATGTATGAAATATGTTAAGAAGTAATGGTTCATATTAGAGAACTTGTATAGCTAACCTCTTGTTTTTGGGAGGATGTAGCAGTGTGTTTTGCAGGTTTGAGAAGACATTCTTATGTTAACTAAAGTGGTGGACTGTTGGAGGAGTAGCGACTTTTTGTTGCCGGAGCGTAAGAGGAAAGAGTTAATTTGTAAAAGAATTTTCTTGCTTTTAATTTTCTAGCTCGATTGGAACTATTGTTATGTTTGGTTAGAGTTGACATCGATAGATCGTCATGATCCCTTTTCACACTTCCAACATTTCAAACTTGTTCATGTACCTGTCAACGCTGTTTGGGGAAGTGTCTGGATTGTAGTTGTTGGTGAGATTTGGAGACATATGAATAAACATTTTTTTAAAGGTGGTGTGTTTGGTCATCCTTGGTTCAATTAAATGTATGGTCTTGGGTTACTTATAATTTTTTCTCTGTATGTTTTTCTTATTTTGATTGATGTCTTGGTCCTCTGGTTTGTATGTATTTTATAAAGAGACTTTGAAACTCCAGGCCTTTTGTTTTTTAGAAGGTTAGGATGAGGTGTTATGTTGTTTATGAGGTGTCTTTATTTGTTGATATTTGTGGTAAGCTTTTTGTGGGAGGTGTTGTACATTTCTGTTCAATTTTGTACAAGGGTTGGATCACCCCTTAAGTGGTTCATATTTATTTATTTATTTTTATTGATAAAAAAAATTCCACCAATAACTACTCTTAAAAAAATAGAAAATTCTCTCTCATTCATTGCAATGGTTTCATACTTCTGGAAAGTTAGAGTTTGTTTATTATATGAAAAAGATGTTATGGAAATGTTATACATCACATATTATTTGAAAAAAAAATTTATAAAAAATTTATAGGTTTTTTATTTTATAATCTATCACAAATAGTATATTTTTTAGTTTGTTTTTAATCTAAATTTGGAAATCATTGCACTAATATTTGGTGTGTTATAGGTAATTGAGTGTTTTCATTATGTTTTTAAATTTTCTTTAATGTATGTTTCAAGAAGGGTTGTTTTTGTTTTGATGTAATTACATAAATGTTTCTTGTAATAGGATATTTTATTTTAAGATTTTTAGTGAAAAATGCAGTTCATATTCTCTAAATTAATTGGATGTAAATTTAGAAAACATTGAACCAATATAAAATTTCTTATATATTATTTATTTTTACTTTACAAAGCCCATAAATACTTTTGGTGATTAGAAAAAAGATATCATTTATTAATGTATCTAAAATCTTAACCTATCAATGATTTATATGATGTTCATAATTAAGTTTACTAAATTGAGAAAGATTAATACAAAATTTTGTTTTCAAATTTCGAAATAAAATTATATAATATTAAAATAAAATTAACAAAGTCTTGAAATATAATTATCACACATGTTAAATAAAAGAGGATAAAAGTACTATTAGAAAAATAAATAATATTCAAATACTTTATTTGAAAATAAAATTAAATAAAATTATTTATGTAATTGAAACTATAACAAATTAGAATATTCATTAAAATTGTGGAAGGAGAGTTATGGGCGAATGATATATGGAATTGGTTGTTAACTTGGAGAAGATAGTGATTCGAATGGGAGAAGTCTTTGGTTGAAGGACTGGACATGTTATATGACACTCACCTTCGTGTTAATAGGGTAGATGGTTGGGTGTGGAATCTAAGCAAAAACAAGGAGTTTTCTGTTTAATTTGCCTACAATATACTAAGTCTTTTAAAGGTTTTAAGGGTAGGATTAGGGATGAGACATTCTCATATTTGTGGAATACTAAATTTCTACAGAGTGCAAACTTTTTTGCTTGGCACATACTTAAAGGGAGAGTAGCAACAAAGGAAAATTTGTGTAGAGGATGAATTATACAAGCTGATATGAGGTGTCCATTGTACACATCCCACACTGAGTCAATCAAACATCTATTTTTTTGAGCACAAAATCGTATGTGAAGTTTGGAAGTTGTAATAGATGGATCAAAATCTATATTGTTATACAACAATCATCCTAAAGACAACTTTTGCAAGTTTCAAATTGAGCTACTTAATAAAAAAGAAAATTGAGTTTAGAAGGAGATATGAGTTGTAGTGGTCTAGAACATGTGCACACAAAAAAATAAGATAAAAATTTAATAAAATAAATACAAAATAAATTTGTCGTGTAACACAACTAAAAATTTGGGCTTGATTTAGGAATAAGTACTCAAATTGGTACTTGAACCCAATTGACACTAGAAGGTCAAAGATACCTTTTGTGCTGAATGCATAGTATATAATAGTCATCTCTAATCGATGTGACATTTTCATTCCAATAACATATTTTGGTCCATTGTTAAATTTTTTTATTAATTAAAATAAAAACATTAATTTAAAGGAATATTTTTTCATTGTATTATTCAAATTTTAAAAAATGAGTTGGTGGTTTAGTTCCTTCTGTTCCGTCATTAACCTATCAATATGATAGTATAAAAAGATGATAAGAACGGACTCACATATTAAAAACACTAATTCAACATAAAACATAATTCAACATAAGAAGATGATACTAAATTTTAATTGACTAATATGCCAATCCAAATCAAGATTCATCCTTCCATCCTTAGGACAAAGTAATGTAATATAACAATATAACTTTTGATGTCAAAGTTAAGTGCTTTTTAAAATAACAAAAGACAAAGTAATATTGATTGCAACATAAAACATGTAGGTAATAGAATATATAAGAATGCAATCATATATTTCACAAATTTAAATATTAAATTTAAATGTATATCATCATAATAATGTAGAGGAAACAATTGCATTACTTTCTTCCTCTAAAAAATATGCTATCATTTGTTCCATACCCTTCTCATCCAACTCAAAATTTTGTTGTTTTTTTATTTAAATAACATGTATTTTATGGTTAACATATATATATATTATATTTTTTTTCAATATTCTTGTGTCATAATATTCCATAAGGATGGACTTGATGAAATTTCTTTTCTAAACAATGTTTGTTTTATATATTCTATTAAGTTTTTAACTGAGTCTTACACTTTCTTTGTTTTCAGTGATTACCTGATTATGCATAAAAAAAAATGTTGTCGATATTTTATTCAGCTCATCAACGACCATATGCAAAGAAAGAAAGACGAGTAATTTGGTTGAAATAATAAAAAAGAAAAATGATATTTATCATATTAAACAAATACTTGACGACAGACCACCTTAATAAAAAAAAAACCAGAGCACTATTGCCATATCATACAACAATAGTAAAAAAGAAAGATCATTAACAATAACTACGTGTGAGAATAAATATTTTGAAAGCCATAATGAGATAAGGTTTAAGCCATAAAGCTGCTAAGGTGGCCGAGATCGAGAACTGGTCTAATAATGCGTAGATCCCTCTTTGACTGTGAGAAGTTGTTGGAGGAGCAGTTGAGTCAGTTGCTGCAAGGGATAAAGATGGATGCGGCAGGAGTGGATAGTTGGGTCTGGAAGGTTGAGGGGTCTCAAAGTTTTATTGTTAACTCAGCTTATATTAAGGTTAGGAGGGTTAGTGATGGGGAATTCTCTCCGATTTACTGTAGGTTGTGGAGGTGTAAAACCTTGCCTTCTGCTGTTTTCTTGGCCTGGAGGGTGTTGGTAAATAGGATTGCGACTATGGTTAATTTGGTAAGGTGCGGGGTGGTGGTTGAAAACCTTGTATGCTACTTGTGTGGGATGGTTGAAGAGTCGTCGAGTCACTTGTTCTCCGTTTGTGACTTTTCCTGGAGGGTCTGGTGTCTTTGCTTTGAGTGACTTGGAGTGTCGTTCGTAATCCATTTGGATCCTATGCAAAATTTTATCCAATTCAAGTTGAGTCAGACATCTATTTCAGCTAATGATGTTTGGGGGGCAATTTGGGTTGGAATTGTGAGTGAAATTTGGAAGCATAGGAACTCGATCGTCTTTAATGGAGGAGTGGCAGATGTGTTAGAAGTTTTTGCCTCAGCGCAAGTAAAGGTGTGGTCTTGGATTGCTGCAAAGTCCCGCGAAGTTTATTTTTCCTACCCCTGTTGGGTTTTGGATCCTTTGGCCTGTATACGGCTGATTCGGTAAAGCTAGTTAGTGCTTGGTTTGGTTGGCCCTTTGTCTGGTGATTTTTGCGTTTCTAGTTAGGAGTTGGATTCTATGTGTTCTTGTAAAAGGGTTTGACCATCCTTAAAGTGGTTCCCATTTATTTATTTTTTATTGCTGATAAAAAAAAAACTAATAATCTTGTATACTATACACATAAGAAATATCAACAAAAGTTAATAAATTTAGCTGAATAAACATATTTTTTTATCGCAATAAGTGAAATGAATTAAAAAATCATTTAAGGAATACTGTAACTCATACAAAATATAAGTTAAACGCCTCCAACAAAACCTAAAAACTGATAAAAAAATATCACCAGAATAGCAACAGAAAGGAAAACTATTAACAAATTATGCTTTGTGGATTAGCTATAACAAAATAACCTATCAACTATCCAAAAGAACATAATGCTTCAGCACCATCGTGCCCATTAAAACAAAAAACTGACAGAAATCTGATGCAGAATCTAACAATAAGGATCAACATAGAAATTTGTGTAAAACCCAAACAATATCTTCTGGATATTATATGCCATTTTCTCTTCCAACTATATTTCTTTTTTTTACTACTTGTACTATTGTTCTAGAGCTCATTTCAATATTGTGTCATATGCATCTGCCTCTAATATGCAATTTGATATTGGTGCCAATCACAATCACTTCCAACAAATACAATTCTATTATACAAATTGTTAACCTTACATATATCAGTAGTAGGCTTTGGCATCCCCTTAGTTGATGTTGGATGGGACTCTTCCATCTTAAGGGTCTGTGTTCCAAGGTTGTTGGTTTTCATGGGTATATTTTTATGTTCACATCAATTGTTCACCTTCTTACTTGTGTGTATTGGTATGTTGTTAAACTACTTGTTATGATTCTTTATAGTCTATATTTGACATACACAAAGAAGAAGAAATCAAAACTATCTGTCTTTGTTTTGACTGTAATCTGCCTATCATTAGTTATAATTACTCTCAAATTCTTTTAAAATGACTCAACATATACTAAATATAAAATTCAATAGTAGCCTTCCTCAAACAACTCATATGAATCATGTTAATTGATATGACATAAATCTCATGTAGCATTTTTCTCATATCAGTAATAAAAAATAAATAAATAAGAACTATTTTAGGGGTGATCCAACCATGTACAAAATCGTACAAAAATGAGTAATCTCTCCTCTCATAATTTTGCCACTAATTTTCTACTAGAACAAATACAATTTGACCAACCTAAACAAACCAGAGAATCCAGACACCAGTCAAAAAATGAAAAACAAGCAGAAGGGACTTTAGAGGTTACCCAGGATCAGACCTTTAGTTGAGCCAGGGAGAAATTTTCAAAATTATAAATCACTCAATCTTTAAAGATGTGTTTATTCCTATGCCTCCTAATCTCACTTACCACCGCAATCCAGACACTTCCCAAAATTAAATTAACAGAAGTAGGTGCTTCATGTATACTGTAGAAAACGTGAGACAGAAGTGTGATGAGTAGTCGAACTCAACCCTAACCACTCGAAGCAAATGTTCCAAACTAGCAAAGCAATTTTACAGCAAAAAAACAAATGGCTTGTTGTTTCCTCATTCGCTCCACATAGGCAATATAAAATACTTTTTAATTCAATCCCACGTCTCTTCAAGTTGGCCTTAGTAGCTAACTTATTTTCCAGCACCCTCCAAGCATTGACATGGGTTGAGGGCAAAACTTTTATCATCCAGAAAGAACTATACAACTGTTTAGTTCTCCCTTCTTTCTCTCCCCTTAAGACTCTGTAAGCAGACCTAACAGAATACTCAATAGACTCATCATCATTGCAAATCCATCTATCCTCATTTTTCAGGACGAGACTCAAACCGGACACCTCCTAAAAAACCTGACTAATTAACTTGGTTCTTCTCTCACTCGAAAAGTCCTTCTCCAAATTAAATTATTTTCTAGTCAATCAGTTTGATTAATCCAATATATAAAATCATATCTTAATCTTGGGTTGACATTCTAAAAAATTACAATAAAAAGGGGGAAGATACTTAAAAACTGACTTGACAAAGCTTACCCTTTTCTATGCATGTTTAAATTTCCATCTAATTAGTTTTTTAAAATTTTTACTACTACTGGTTTTCATAACTGATATGTTATTGGAGTCTCCCCAAAATAGACCTACATAGATTAAAGGTAAATTCATCTCTCCAAAATTTATAATAGTTGCAAATCTTTCCATTAGATTCCTTTTTACACATAACCCTCATAATATACTTTAACAAACTTTAATTTTAGACCTAAGATTGGTTCAAAATATCTTAATAACATATTTGACTTTTGCTTCACACAAGAAAAGTATTATCAACCAACTCTAACATATTTACCATATTTCATCCACTCTTACTTTTATCGGTTCTAAGTGTTTTTTTTTTCTTTCTATTTATTATTTATCTAACTAATCCTTGAACTACAATTAGAAACAAAAATAAAATAGTAGTATTATTGATAATTCTAAATACCTATTTATCTAATCTATCCACTTTAGAAAAAAAATGAATTTTTGCACAGTCTATCTACTTTTGACAAAAACTTAATTTTTCCATCTAGTAATATAGAAATCTTTATCTAACTAAATTATACTTTTTTTATATTCTATTTTTATTATTATATAAATTTTTGTGTCCTATTTCTTCCATCACTTCATTTACAACTTTTACTCTTCAAAGTAAGTTTGTTTCTTTTAGAAAAATCAATTTTTAGAAAAATCAATTTTTAGAAAAATCAATTTTTAGAAAAATCAATTGTGTATCTCCTATATATAACCTTAAATAAAACATTATTCAATATTGTTTGATAACATTTAAAAAATAATCTCATAAAAATATCTACCAACAATATTGACGAATATTCATCTATAAGGATAATCTTTTTTTAGTATCAATATTATAAAAGATAGAGTACTTTCCCTTCACCACTTTTCTTCTATAAATTCTCATATACCAATAAACTTACAATAACGTTTAATATTTTTTTTTCATTTACTAGTTTTTTTTGAATGACCTTAATGATTTTTGTAATATGCTCTAATACTTGTATTTTCAGATTAAAAATATGTAATTATTGTATGATGTTGAGTTAAAAAGAATACATTTTTAACATAATATGAGAAGGCCGAATAATACCGCATCTCTCACACAAAGAAAGTGTATTTTACACTTACTTTTCATAAAATAATAGAAAAATAATGTAGCAAGTAGATATCTCAGAAAAAAGATATGTAATTTAGTATAAATATCATAAAACCAACCAAATATCAATATTCATTTTATTATAATAAATGAATTTATTATTATTATTTCTATATAATATAAAGATACTTGTTCATATAGTAATTTTTTAACATATTGTTATATATTTCTTATTTAGTCTCCTTATCAATAAATATATTAATTTTTGTATTTATTAATTACATTATTATTTACATTTATTAATTACTATACTAAGAAATATTAATTTAATTTTTATATGAATTATTCTAATAAATCATAAATTTATTAATTTATTTTTATTAATACTAATTTATAAATTTATTAATTGATATATTAATTTATATTTATTATCAATTAATAATTATAATTCTATATTTATTAACTAGTGTATAATTTCTATTAAATCTAGTATAATCATAAATTATTTAATTTCTTATTATAAAATAAATATATATTGTCAAATTAATATATTAATAATACATAAATAATATTACATATATTATATGAGGAAGGATGTAGTCACTTCAAGAATAATTTTAATAAATATATTTTACTTTCTTCAAATCTGACTGTTAACTTTTTAATTACACTTGATTTAAAAAAGAGAAATATGAGAATGCGGAATAAATTTGTTAAAACTGTTGTTTTTGTATTTGATTTGTCATCGATATGTATATTATATTATAATATTAATGGTATATAGATATATATTATATAACTATTACAAAAATAAAATTTATTAATATTTATTTAATTATAAATAATGATTAATGTATGAACTTATAGTAAATAAAAGAAAAATAGTTGAAGAAGAGTTTGAATGATAATTAACAATTACCATTGGTCCTGTTGGACTAAAATCACGGCCCGTAAGAGAATCTGGTCATTTTATCTTGGGCTTGTAAAGCATGGCCCGTAAAATATTGTCTAACATAAAGAAAATATCGAATTAAACAATTTAATAAATTAAAATTAGTTGATACATAATCTAATGGGTAGAAATTCTCTCTTATAATTAGTCTAATTTTTATTTTTTAATTTGTGAATTCTTGTTTATAAATGGAAGAGTTTATTTATTTTTCTTATTTTTCTATCTTAAAAGTTCTAACTAAAAAAAATTGTCCAAAAAAGTATTTCTACGAATTTACTTTTCGGAACTCTTCAAGGTTACAAAGGTATTTTTATGAATTAAGAAGAAAAATGGTTAATTTTTAAACAGTTTTTTTTTTTTTTTTATATTCTTCCAACTTTAATCCAAACATCCATCCAGCAATGAAACATATAATTTTTCTTGGTATACCTATGAGTGTACATATTCATGATTTTGGACCCCTTCGTTTCGTATATAATTTGTCAACGTAATGAAGAGAAAGTTAATGCAGCTTTTTATATGTAGATCACTTACTGAAAATTTTGATATCTTCTAATTTGGTCTGGTACCATAATCACATATTAAGAGCAAAGATTATATAACTTCCTCGTTTAGGAGTAATAATAAAAAGAAATAAAAGACATAAAAAGGAAAATTAAATGGGACAGGTGGAAAACAAAGATTTAGTGATATAAAACAGAGCAATGCGAAAAGGAGGTATTGTGTGTGTTTTTGTTGGAGCATGTCGAAGATTAAAAAGTCAAGCTTGGGTCGTCAAAAGATCCCAATAGAGAAAATACCTAAGAAGAGTCATTTGCAAGTTACGTTCTCTAAACGTCGTTCAGGAGTGTTCAAGAAAGCGAGTGAACTTTGCACCCTTTGTGGAGTAGAGATCGCAATCGTGGTTTTCTCTCCTGCTGATAAGGCCTTCTCTTTTGGGCATCCAGAAGTTGAGTCCCTCATCGATCGCTACACCACGCGGAACCCTCCACAAGACTCCAGTGCGCACCACCTCGTTGAGGCTCATCGAAATGCGAATGTTCGTGATCTCAACATGCAACTCACTCAGGTTTTTAACCTCTTGGAGGTTGAAAAGAAGCGAGGGGATGATCTGGACCATGTCAGCAAAGCTAGGCAGAGGCAGTTTTGGTGGGAGGGCCCTGTTGATGAGCTTGGATTGCATGAGCTGCTCCAGCTAAAGGCCTCCATTGAAGAGCTCAAGAAGAACATAGAAAAACATGCCACCAAATTCATGATTGACCACTCTTCTGCTATATCTTCTTCTTCGTCAATTCTTGGACCTAATCATGGATTTGGTGTACTTGAACGGTATGATGCCTTTGATAACAAACCTGATGTTGGGATTGCACTTCCTAATGCCCATTATCTCTCCTTTCGAACTGGGTATCTTTGATCTTGTTCCATTCTTTTCGGATTACTGCTTTTGGATTCAGAGGGGTGAATCAGAAACACTGATAAGGCTTTGCTGATACAAAAAAAAACACTGTTGAAAATAATTTGTCCTTTATATCTAATTAATCAGGGGCTCTGGACAAGGGAATAAAACTTCACCTTTTCATTTTGTTGTTCTTTAGATATATACAGATTTCATTATTCAAGATATTTGTCACTACATTTAAAAATAATTAAATGATTCTTCGTTGATCTTACTCGCTTGCCCTTGCTTGTTCACTAGTCTCTTTCTTCTTGAGTAAGGTGAGTTTTTTCCCTTATCAAGAGCTTTTTTTTCAACAACACAAAATACCATTTTTTATTGCGAATATTCATTGAATGAGAAGATTAAACGTGTATAAGTACTACTCTTGAAGAAGAAAAGATGGAGATAGATGCAAAAGAAGACGGGTGGTGACTGATTCTTTGAGCTTATGAGTGGAGTTCGTTCTGTAAACTTTTTGTTGTCTCAATCTAAGAAACTCTCAAAGAAAAGGTTGCTTAATAGAGAGTTAATTTTAAACTAATCAAATCAAATTTAACCCTGAAAATATAATTTATTTAATTTTTGTTTAACTTATATTTGAATTATACATATTAACTAAAGTGTGCTTATATTCGAAGCAACCATTTTAGTTTATTAACTATTTTCCTTTTAAAACCAAATATTCTTCAGATTCAAAAGTAACAACAGGAATTAGATTGAATTGACTTAAAATGATAGTAAAGACCTAAAATTCATCCTTTAAATAACAAGATTTAAATCATGAAGTGTGATGAAGGACACCATATCTTGTAGATGATATATAAAAATATCAACATATCAGATTATAAATGGTTAAATTTAAGTTAACTCTGAATCTCAAAGCAAAAGGCAACAGTTTCTTCTAACTTTTGTTACCTGTTTTAAAATAATGAAAAAAATGCAATTTAAATATCCAAATAAAATGTGTTCAAGGGTTAGTTACAAATAAACTCTTATAAATTTGGTCTTTTGATTACTTTTTATTTATAATATTTTAAATTTATGAAACTTTCAATTTCTCTTAAAAGAATTGGTAAAATAAATTATAGAAACAAAAAAAAAATATCATTGAATCATGAGATTCGAATCAATGATACCAAATTTCACCCATTTATAATTCATGTATAAATTTATACGAATTCATTTGAAATCTATTTCATTATATGAGTTTATAGTAATCCATATCCATAGAATCTTAACATATAAATGGTGAACTTTAAGGTTTTAATAAAATATGAGGTATAATATTGAGGAATATGAATAAAGTGATTAAAATATAGAATGTTCTTTTGTAGAAGGAATAAATATGGCTGTTTCTTGGGCTAGGAGAAAGGGGGAAAGAAATGTAAAGAGATATGAATTAAATAAAAGTAAATATAATGGGCAAAAGAAACTAACCATACTTTCCTTTAGTTTATCACACCATATTAAGTGTTAAAAAACTATTTTGAACTAAACTAAAAGCTAACTGAACTAAAAAAAATAACAATCTTTTTTATCATACCAAAATTAAGAAAAACAAAACTATTATAATGAAATAATTTAATGTATTTGAATTAAAAAACATCACCTCACGTAATAGTTTAGTTACACACATGCTACATTGTATATCTTTCTAGAATTGGTTCCAAATTCTATCTCTCTATTTTAATTTTCACATAAAATTTGGACCTAACTTCTTCATTCTTCAGCTTTAAGTATGGTACCAACCTCATATATGTATCAATCTCAATTATCGTAATAAACTAACCAATAGGCACATTATAAATAAAATAAGTTTTATTGAAAATTATTATTGTTATTTCTATCTATCAAATCAAATTTCATATGAGATCATTTAATGAAGTAGAAAATCGTCCTATATTAGGAGTTTGGAGAAAATTGTCAATCATGGAAACATAAGTCTGTGTTAACATCTGGATAGAGAAAGAAAGGTCATTTTGAAGTTTATTGCTGTAAGAATAAACAGACAGCTAGCAACACAATGAATTAAAATTAAAATTTTTAATTCTTTATAAAATGGAAAAAAAATTTACCTCTCTCTATAATCAATGTTTTCATTAAGATTCATAATATATAATCACCATTCTTTATCTTGTATATGCATTTGAAAATTTTGCTTGTCCTACAAATGAAATAATAAATAACATAAAGAAACTAAGTATTTTACAACATAAATAAGGTATATAAATTTGGGAAGGATTAATAATATAACGTTCTCTAACACAATTGCAAGATAACAAAAATTGAAGGTAAGAGTTGGGGTGATGTTACTTTGATACCTACACATTAAAACACATTCACGTCACAACCTAATAAACTATTATTTTAATCATATTTATTTTATTTTTTAATTTAAAATATTATTATTATATTTGGTTTTCAAATGCATGTTATATTATTTTTGAGTGTCAAAAAGAAACTTTTCCCTATAAGTTGCACCAAGATAGATCCTGGTTCATTTCACCAGCACACTAGCCCATAGAGTACAAGAAATACAATTATTCCTAAATAAAATTACTACATATGAAAGATAGAAAAATAGATAAAAATATGAAGAAAAAAAATGTGTAGACTACTACACAACATTTATAAGGTAATAAAAATCATATAAATTGATGGCAATAAATTGAAATAATGTTAAGGTATTTTATTATTGTATAAATGATACGCCTCTAAATCATATTTTAATAAATTTTAATATTTTTATAATTATAGAAATTATAATTAAATAAGAAATAAATCAAAATATAAAATAAGAAACAGTTTAGTTGTTTTAAAAAAATTAGTTTGTGATTTTGGTAAAGAAATATTGAATGGCATTGGAGTTTAAACACTAACTAACATATTGGATTACAAATAATTGAACCACGAGTGATGCAATCCATGATGCTCTGTTTAAATGCTAACTCAAACTATTTTTCAATAATACATTAAATTCAACTGTCTTCTGTTTTCCTTCGTGTTTTGTTTCCAATCATATCGTTTCTTTCTTTCCATTCAGGCTCTGTTAGTTTCTGGTGAAGCTTGCATGCCTCATGAAGCAGTGAGTCTAAAGAGGACTGCGATGAACCACCCTCTTCCAAGGCCTTATGTGCCATCTCACCAAGCTTCATCACCTTCCTTCTTACTTCCTTCCCCTCTTCTCCTTCCATAACCGCCCTCACCGTTCCTCAATGCTTCCCCTTTCACAAACCCTCTCACCGACCCATCACACGTTTCCACCCTCAAACCCACCTTAATCTCCTCCTCCTCCATTCTCGCGTTTTCAAACTGCTCTGCACACAAGGGCCACGCCACAATAGGAACACCAGCACACACGCTCTCCAACACCGAGTTACACCCACAATGGCTTACAAACCCCTCCACACTCTCATGCATCAGTATCTCTCTCTGATCCACCCACTCCCTCACCAACATCCCCCTCCCTTTCACTCTCTCCTCGAACCCACTCGGTAACTCTTGCTCATCCCCTTTCAATACCCACATGAAATTCACCGTCGACTGCTCCAACCCCTTCGCTATATCCACCAACTGCTCAGACGAAACCTCAGCCTGAGACCCAAACGCCACGTACAGAACTGAACGTTTCTCTTCAAGCCTGTGGTCCAGCCACTGCACCCAAACCGATTTTTCGGGAGTTTTCTTTTCTGGACAAGCCAGACAAAGAGGCCCAACACACCATGACCGTAAAAGAATTTCTGCGTTCATGTAATCTACAAAGACAGGCTCAAGCTCGTAGAAGCTGTTCAAAATCTTGCCGTAACTATTTAACATTGCCGTATGCACTTTGTTTAAGAACACATTGAACAAGCTGTGAGGATCTTTGTCTTGAAACGCTGGGTCGAAATCGTTCTTGCTGACTCTAATACCAGGGAACCGAGTCAGCGGTACCAACTCGTCCGGGTGGAGGGGTCCACTCAGGAGTCCAATCCGAAAGGCTTCTTGGATAAGGGCATGGGAGTAATTGGACATGCCGTCGAAGACGAACCTGTGGAAGCCGAACTTGGAAGCGGAGTCAAGGGTCCACCAGAGGAAGATGTCAGAGACCATGAAGGAGACAGGCGGAAGGAGTTGGAGCGCGAGTTCGAAGTGTGGCTTGATGAGGGACGTGGAGGTGGCGAAGGCGTGGAAGAGGGACGTGGAGGGAAGCTTGTCGGTGCTCTCGACGCCGGCGGGGATTTCCGGCACGCTGTGGGGGAAAGGGAGGTCGATGACTGCTGCTGCGGTATCTTCGAGGTTATTACCGTAAGTGAAGATGAATATTCCTTGTCTGATGTGATGCTAATTGTAGAGAAAAATAAATATAAAAGAAACTTTTATTCACTTGTATATTAGAGAGTAAAATACATGGTGTATATATAAGAAAAGGATTAAGACCTAGCGGAAACAGAAAAGGAAAGTTGGGTCAAACAAACAAAGTCCAATAACTTAAAATAGAAAATTAAATATATTAACACCCTCAAGCTGGGAGTAGATATTTGTCAGGCCCAGCTTGGATTTGAGAGTAGAGAATTGTGCGGAAGCAAGGGACTTGGTGAATATGTCAGCAACTTGCATTGCAGAAGTAATGGGTAGTAGTTTGAGGAGACCAAAGTTAAGTTTTTCACGAACTAGGTGTCAATCAATTTCGATATGTTTGGTTCGTTCATGAAAAACTTGATTGGAAGCTATTTGAAGGGCAGATTTGTTGTCACAGTACAGGGTTGCAGGCTGGGAGAGAGGAAGATGTAAATCCTGAAGGAGGTAAGACAACCATTGTAACTCACATGTGGTGGTGGCAAGGGCTTTATACTCGGCTTCAGAGGAGCTGCGGGAGATAGTTGACTGCTTCTTTGATTTCCATGATATTAGGGAGTCTCCTAAGTAGATGGAATATCCAGTGACAAATTTGCGTGTGGTAGGACATGTTGCCCAGTCAGAGTCACTAAAACCACAAAGGTGAAGTGAATTAGTGTGAGAAAAATATAGTCCTTCACCAGGGGTGCCCTTGAGGTAACGCAAAAGACGTGAGACAACTTGCTGATGATGAGTTGTGGGTGCATATATCAATTGGCTTAAATTGTGGACAGCGAAGGCGATGTCTGGTCGCGTGTTGGTTAAGTAAATTAGACGTCCAAGGAGTCTTCTGTATTGAGAAGTGGCATCAACATTGAGAGGTGAGCCTTGGTCGGGAGAGAGACGGGAGGTGTGAGTCATAGGAGTGGCCACAGGTGCAGAGTCAAGCATGCCAGTTTCTTGAAGGAGATCAAGAGTATACTTGCGTTGACTTAAATGAAGACCAGTACTGTTGCGAGTAATTTCCAGTCTAAAAAAGTAAGTGAGATTACCTAAATTTTTTATCTTGAAGTGATGGTGAAGGGATGCAGTAATTGTATTGATTTCCTCCGTGTCATCACCAGTTAAGAGCAAGTCATCAACATAAACAAGAATAACAGTGAGTTTATCATTATTATATTTAAGAAAAAGAGAGTGATCAGCAACAAAAATAGAGTAATTATTTGATAAAAGAAAAGTAGAAAGTTTGGCGTACCATTGGCGACCAGCTTGACGAAGGCCATACAAAGACCGTTGAAGCTTGCAAACATGCTGGGGAGAAGGAAGAGAGAGGCCAGGTGGGGGGGTTCATGTATATCTCTTCATGGAGATCACCATGAAGAAATGCATTATTGACATCAAGTTGTTTTAAAATCCACTTTTTGGTAGTGGCAATAGCAAGCAGAAGGCGGAGGGTAGTGAGTTTAGCAACAGGTGCAAAAGTGTCTAAGAAATCAAGTCCTTCAAGTTGGGTAAACCCTTTGGCAACAACTCTAGCTTTGTGGCGCTCAACAGTGCCATCATAATGGTATTTGATTTTTTATACCCATTTACAACCAATAGTTTTCTTTCCTGGAGGGAGAGGGGTAAGTTGTCAAGTATTGTTAGCAGCAAGAGCTTGAAGCTCATCTTGCATGGCAGATTGCCAAGAAGCATGTTTGGAGGCTTCGTTATATGTTCGAGGTTCAGGATGAGAATTGATAGAGGAAATAACATTTCTAAAATTGGAAGATAAGGAATTGTAAGACAAGTAATTATGAATAGGATATCTACTACTTACAGTGTTGGTTGCAGTGTGGAAATCTACAAGATAGGCAGGTTGTCGGTGAGGACGAGCTGATCTTCTTGGAAATCGGGGTGAGATGCTTCCTGGAGATGCAGGCGGTGATAATTCTGATGGAGGTGCAATGTTGGATGCAGCAGCAGAGGCACTATTTGTTGGAAGATCATAGGATAATGAGGCTGGTGGAGGAACAATATTGAGTGCAGGAGTAGAGGCACATGGCTCGACAGGAGGTGCAGTATCAGAAAAAAAAATCAAAAGCAGAATTATATGCATTAGAAATAGGGAGAGATAAAGTGTTAGGGTCCTTAGGCAAGCCACTGTCCAATTTATATGGAAAGTGGTTTTCATGAAAGATTACATGTCTTGATATCTCTATGCTATGAAACTTTAAATTTAAGATAATATAACCTTTTGTATTTTGCGGGAAGCCAAGAAAAATACCTTTGATAGATCTATCATCTAATTTTTTACTAGCATAACAGAGACAACCAAACACTTTTAGAAAGGAAATGTCATATGGTTTTCCAAACAACTTTTCATGAGAAGTGATGTTATCAAGTAATGGAGTAGGAATAACATTTATTAAGAAAACAACATGATTTACCGCAAATTCCCAAAAAATAGGAGGAAGATTTGCTTGAAAAAGTAAAGCCCGGGTTACATTTAGTATGTGTTGATGTTTACGTTCTACAATGCCATTTTGTTGTGGTGTTTCAACACAAGATTTTTGATGTATAATTCCCTTTGAAGCATAAAAATTTGACATAGCAAACTCAACACCATTGTCAGTACGAATCGTTTTGATATTAGTTTTGAAATGATTTTGAACGAAAACAGTGAAGTTAATGATGTGTTGACGCACTTCAGATTTGTTATGCAGCAGAATAACCCAAGTATAACGCGAGTAATCATCAACAATAGTCAAGAAATAATGAAAACCTTGCATAGAAATTATGGAACATGGTCCCCAAATATCAAAGTGTACAAGATCAAAAATAGCAGAGGTAACAGTATTACTTAAAGTGAAAGGAAGTTTTCTCTGTTTTGCACGACTACAAGTGTCACATACATGATGAGTATCAACAGTAATAAAAGAGTATTGTTTGCTTAAGACATGTAATCTTTCATGTGAAGGGTGTCCTAGTCTATAATGTCATAGTGTTTTGTCTATGATATTGCAATTAATAAAAGGAGCAATACAATGCGGTTTAGAATGACTAGAAGCAGGCAAGGTAGTGACAAGGTACAAGCCAGCGGTGGCTTTAACTGTACCAATCCTCTCTTGAGTGAGATTGTCTTGTATAATGCAGTGGGTTGAAGTGAAAGTTAAAGTGCATTTAAGTTGGTGTGTGAGTTTAGAAACAAATATTAAGTTTAATTGAAAATGAGGCACGTATAACACATCAGACAAATAAAACTTATCAGAAAAACGTACTAAACCAGAATATGTGGCATAAACAGTTTGGCCATTTGGAAGACTAATTAAGACAGGTTTAATTTTAGTATAAGTAGTAAAAACGTTCAAATTGTGACAAACATGATCAGTGGCACCAGAATCAATAATCCAAGATTCTTTTATAGAAGATAGTGAAGAGAGAAACTTATCTGTTGAAGAATGCTCAGTATTGGGGATTTCATCCGTGGAGATGGTGCCGACTTGATTAATTTGAGTGTGAGGGGCAGGATCCTCAAGGTTTTGCTGACGCAAAATGTTGGTAAGGAATTGACACTGTTGTGATGTAAGTTGAATCCCCTTTACATCCTGTTCTTTAGGAAAAAGCTCAGAAAAAGTGTCAGTAGTAATCATATTATTGGCTTGGGATGTCCAATTGGTGAATTTGTAGCCAGGAGGGAACCCATGCTTTTTATAACAGGTGTCAACGGTGTGGCCAAGACGATTACAAAAAGTGCAGACTTTTCTAGTAAAAGAAAACTTTGAGGTTTTAACATTACGAGAAGGAAAACCCACTTTGCGAAAACAAACAGCCTCAGTATGACCATATTTACCACAAAAATTGCATGTAATAGTGTGACTACTATTAAGACTATGAAACCTAGGGTTTTCATTAAACATTGCCTAAAAGATTTTTAAAACCAATCAAGATTTTGAAAGAGAACAGAAAAAATAAAAAACCAAGAACAGCAAAGAGAGAAATAAAAATCAGAGAGAAGCGCAGCAAAACTCTTCATTCGAATAGCTCTGATACCATATTACGAAGTAGACTTTAAGCCTAACTCAACCCCATAAAACCGATTAAATGGGGTGAGGTTTGCACCCACTTATATACTATGAAAGACTCTAATCTATAGTCGATGTGGGATCTCCAACAGAGGTTATGAGAGACGAAGAGGCAGTTTGCGTGGATGGTGAAGACGGTGACCGCCACGTTACGACGGAGGAGGAGGCGGGCGAAGTTGAGAAGGGGTAAGGTGTGGCCTATGGACATAAATGAAAATATGACAGCGTGGAGCGTGGAAGAGGACCCTTCAGACTGAGACTCCATTTCCTTGTCTTTGAGGCTAGCCTTCTGTGTGTTGCCGAACCAGTGAATTAACATGGTTCGTCCTCAACATTCATGGATGAGAAATTACTGTTAACTTTAGCTGTAGTAATTTTAGTGATTTGGGTTCTGTTCCACACATTTCTTTTATTTAAACCACTGGATGTCATCTCACGCCTTTCTATCCTCTTTTTCATTAATTTTTTTTTTCTGTTTCTACTGTGTTAAATATATATGTTACATTAACATAATTTTATTTTTATATTAGGCATCAACATTCGTATTAATTTTCATATTATTTTAATTTAACTTTATGGTGGCCGTTTTTTTTCCTTCATCACTTAACCCGTTAATTAGTTTTCATCCAATTAACGACTCAAATCATGTCTGCAGTCAAACTGTTGACTTTTATAATAATAAAAAATCTTAACGTATCTATTGTTTGTCGGATTCTGACCTTATCTGCATAGTCTGTAGGATATGTTGTTTATGGGAAATTTTAAGGAAATGGTGCAATTTTGTCGTCATGTACAGATAGACTTCTATTGAAATGGAAAAAAAAGTTTTGTAAAATATTTATATAGAAGTTATGTTTGGTTGCGGAGACTTTTATAAATCGTATTTATAATAGAAATCGTACATAATGGTCTGAATTAACCAATCTGTTCTATGTTTGGTTTGGTAATACATGATGGTCTGAATTGAGGTAGAAAAATGGGTTATTAGAATCAATTTTATATGATATATTTATAAAATTTAAAATTTACTTTTGTAAAAAAAGCTCTTATTATAATAGGTGGATACGATACAATATAGCTTTAAAAATTGAGAACACATTTTCATACACAATACCTTAGTCTTAATAATATAAAACGATATTTCAATATCAACACCAATACAAAATTGATTTTTGAGCAAAAAGTTACAAAAATAGATACAAGACTTTGTTATTGAACCAAAAACTGGTAAAATAAAATCTCATATAATATAACATGGGGAAATTTATTTGAAGTAGAAAAACACTCATATAAGTTTCGTACATAATTACGATGTTCTTAATATAAACTTTATTACAACAATAAATTGTTGAAATCAAACATTCGACATTACTACTAGTAGTTGGCACCAAACTTTGATAGACCACAAGCTCTACATTAGGTGATACAATATTACTCCATCTCACGAAAAGTTGTATTAAAAGGATATCTCACATATTGTGCTTCACACTTTACACATATTAAAAGGACAGGGGGAAATGAATCACGAGGATTTCATCAAATGAATTAAAAAAAAAAAAAAAGAAAATTGAAAAATAAAAATAAAAATAATGTGAGATCTAGTTCATTTCAACCTTTTTCATTATGGATAATGTTTGGTTGAGATTAGAGAGCTTATTGGTGGAAGTGTTGGTAATATCATGTTATAAAGAGAATATTTATTCATTCCTTCAAAAAATAAACGTTGAGTTAAAGCCATAAACAGTAAAAACATGCAGTAATGCGGAAGTTAAAATCGACTTATATTTTATTTTTTTCTTCTATTAGTAACTCGTATAAAAGTTTATCCAGTGAGAACTAATGTAATAAAAAAATGGCCTAGGGAAAGAATAGAAAGAACGAGAAAATGGCGCAAAAATAAGTGGAACAAAAGTAGTACAGTGGAATGTAGCAATAAATTACACACACCCAGACCTTGATACAATCATAAAAAATATCCTCTAAACTGTGTTTGCGTCTTAAAAGTTCTTGTCTTGACACAATTTTGTGTCAAGCAAACAGGTTCTAACAACTGGGTCAGAAGAAAAACTGAAAGAGTTCTTTTCAAGAACCCTATGACCTTCTTTCCACTTCACTCTGCGGCAGTTTCATCACTGTCATCTACTTCATTTCTGATATCTGGCAATGTATCAAGATCAGTTTGAGCTTTGGCCGCATCCTCATGGATACGATTATCAGAAGAATCAGAAGAATCGATGGGATCTATTTCAGCTGGATCCAAAGTTTCATTGGCAGAGGAAGAGTCTGATGTTTCATCAGTTTCACCTGTTTGAGTGTTTCCTTCGGACGTTTCATCCTTCATGGCATCAGCATTCTGAGTTTCACTCGTTTCATTGTTGCCTTTGGACTTGTCACTTTCAGAACTATCAGATTCAGACCTCTCATTTCTGTAAGGGTTCTCAGTTGCATTTGAAGCTGCTAGATTAGATGATTCTCCTGCAGCTGCATCTCCATTTGCAGTTTTAACAGAGTCAGCAGAATCAGTATTATGCAGCTTTTCTTCAGAATTTCCACTGCCACTCTGCTCTAATCCCTCTGTTTGCACAATTTTGACATCTTCAGTGTTTGTTGTGTTGTTCGTGGTGCTCTGAGCTTGGTCAGATTCAACTAGTATCACTGTTTTATTTTGTTCAGATGAAATCGTACTGTTATTACCAGTTCCAGTAAAGTTATTGTTCACTCCTGTGGTCACTACTGTCAGATTACTGCTTGATTCCAAGTGGCTGTCAGAGTTTGTTGAGGTTGTTTTGTTTAGATACGAGCTATCATCCACAGGGTAGGACAAAGTATTATTTTCAGTCACTTTAACAGAAGTTTCATTTGAAGAAATCCCATCTATTACATCACCTTCTGAAGCCCTCAAATCTGAATCATTTTGATTCCTGATATTTTCATCTGAGTAAGTTGTCTCGTTTTCAGATTTTGTGATATTCATTTCTGAGTTTACATCAGAGTTTTCCAAGCTAACTGTCTCAATTTCAGTGCTAGTTGCATGAGTATCATGAGCCACAGCACTAGAAGCATCATCCCCCTTGTAATTTTCCTCCCGCGCCTCATGATTGTTGTGGTTTTCAACTAAACCCCCTTTTTCCTCATCCCCATTTCCGTTCTCCTTCTCATCAGACTCTTCTTTCTCTTTCTCTTTCTCTTCGTCCAAGAATTCATCTTCACGATCAGTAGTATCCACCTCTGATTTCTCTTGATCATTTTCATCAATCTCATCATCTCCTACCCCTCTTCCTTCATCTTCAACATCTTCATTTTTGTTTTCGTCCTCCTCCTGCTCTTCTGCTCCATGTTTATTTTTTTCTTCCCCGTGTTCTTCGCCTTCATGATTGTTATCATTGTGTTCTTCAGTTTCATGCTTGCTTCCATCTTCCTGTTCTTCGTGGTCATGTTTATTTTCTTCATCCTCTTCAACATGTTCATCTTCCTCATCTTCCTCATGTTTTTCATTCTGACTTTCGTCATGCTTACCTGGAAGAAGGTCTCTTCTACCAAGTTTCAGGATCGGATCTCCCTGGGTACTGACAGAAAGTTTTGTATCCTTCTTGTCAAATTCCTTCTTCTTATCATGATTGTGCTTAACCTGGTAGATCAACCAGAAGCAAACGCCAAGCAACAGGAGAATTTGCAGAACATGTTTTACCTTGATGCCTTTGGACCTATGATTCCTAGTTGGAAATCGTTTTATCATGTTTAACTTATTTGGAAACCCCTGATTTGTCTTCTCCAAAATGGCAAGGACAGGCAATCTGCTTTGGACAGGAAAAGCAATATTAAGGATCAGTGTAAGCTATGCTCATTATAGTAAAGATATAATTACAAAGGAAACACATATAATAAGCTTAAAGTATCCCAAGTGTTTGTATCTATCAAACACTTCAGAGCCTTCATTGACCCAACAAAGAAATGTAGAAAGAAAAAGGAATTAAAGGGAAAACACAAATTTTGCTCCATTTCAAAACATTTTTTCTGTTGGTACAACTGTGGAGAAAAAGCTGTAAACAATTATGGTTCACTCACAAAAGGCAGATTATACCAAAAGAAATTTTCTAAAAATGCAGATCTAACACATTCCTATGTTGCATGGATCCGGGTGCGATACCAGCACCTAATATGACATTTTCAAACAAATTGGGGTACGGTCCATTAATATATATATATATATATATATATATATATATATATATATATACACACACACACACACACACATATATAAAGAATATAACTAATTATAAATATGATCACATTCTATAAATAGTAAAAACATGAAAAAACATAATTTACAATATAACATGAAATCAAGACGACCAAAACATATCTCATAATAAAAAACTAAAAAAATGTAATTTTTAAAAAAGATACAAGACCTAAACATAACTATGATATCACACTTTAGCAGTGTTAATCTCATCATTTTCTTCTCCAACATCTTTGAAAAAACATTCTTTCAAATCTAGTTCATCACCAGAAAGACTAGTATATGCCAAAAGCTTCAGCACCTTCAAGTGTGTGGATCTCATTCATCTCCATCAATTTCCCATATTTAGTTTTTACCCTCTTTATGATTATTACTCTTTTATTGGGGGAGACAAATATTTCTATATAGAAAAACTAAATCTTTAGTTCCTTTCGGATTAAACCTATTTCTTTTCATAGAATGAATAAATGGATATGTTTTAGTTCCTCTCAACAAGAAGACAGTGATGACTGTAAAAGAGTTTCAATGCAATTTATTGAAGCCTAGAAATTGCAACACTATACATGACCCACCATTCTTTTGGTTTCAAGTTCCATCTAGCCTGCAAGGAATCAAATTGGCCAAGATATTCTCTTTTATTTGAATGACTTGGGTACAGGTCCAAGTATCCATTCTTTTTGTAAAATATTTCTGATGCGTAGCTATTAGTACCCAATGAGTAGGATATGTGTATAAACCTGGTTCGGATACAGCATGGTTTTAGGAGTACCCATGCCTCTGAGACACATTCCAATTAAGGTACTTTTCCCCAAGAGATTTTCCAATTCCAGAAAACCATGTTCAGCAAAACCATTTTAAACTACACATTAATAGGGTCGAATTTTCATTCTCAACTTCCACGGCAAGTGACATCCTCAATTATGTTACTAGGTAAATCAACTCTATAGCGTAATAGTTAATTTCAGTATTATGCTATGCACTTCCACCACAAAAAAAAAATCAATAATTTGCAAGACAAGAGAAAAACCAGTACCATGGGGTTTCAGGAAAACAATCACCCAAAGGAACAAAATGCAAAGAAGGCATAGATAAGAAACCACACGAAATCCACAAAACCCCCCTCCCCCCACAAGCAAAAAAAATATCCCACACTCAACAATCACCGAGAATCTCAAGACAAGAGAAGTTCAAGACAGATTAATCCGAATATAAGCACATCCTCAGATTTTTTTTCCCCTTCCCAGTAAAACCCCATTTTCGTCAAGAGCAAGCTTCAAGGGTTGTAACCATTCCAAAGCAAAAAATGTGAAAGGGGCAAACAGATATAAGTTCCTTAAAAAAATTGAATTTTGAATAGAGATTCAGCCCTCTCCCGTTCTAAAATGAGTTCAGCACACGAATCCATCTTCCAGAATGGAAAAGGAAAGAAAATTAGATAAGGGATAAAAAATTACCTGAATGAGCACAGAGAAGGAAGCAGAAGCAGAAGCAGAAGCAGAAAGAAAGGGTGTGTGAGAGGGAGTTGAGAAGGTGAGACTAAGACGAAAGTGGTGTGATTTAAGGATTTAGATGTCAAAGTGGTTTCATGAGAAGCATGAGTGGTAGTGAGCAACACAGGGATCTAAAACAAGGAACTTGCCTTGCCCTTTGACCTCCTTCCGAGTCTTAACCGTACCCTTAACCCACACTCGCCAGGCTCACCATAAAAACCATTGTCCTTTTCTTCATTCTTGGATGCACAAATTATAAATTTGCCCTCTTCTCCATCTGTTCAGTGAGAAGCTAAACATATTTGTAAACGTTTCACAAAATCAAGCAAGCACTCAGCATCAAGAAATCTTTAGTTATTCTAGAATTACTTTCACAGGTTAATATTATTTTCACTTACACTAAAACTATCTTTTTTATTCTTATTATCTTTTTAAGTATTTTTTATTTATTTTTTATTTTAGTCTATATAATAATTAAACTAAAATAAATTATATCTAGAATACATGAGCTAAAAATTAAAAAGACTAAAACAATAGAAAAAGGATTTTACATGTAGGAAAAATTGAGAATCCTTCTTAAAGATAAAAAATATACTTCCAGAAACTAAAAATATATTTATTATTGGTGCAAGGTTTATAAAATATAAACAAGTTTATATTGCTGCATATATATTATCTTGCATTTTGTTTTTTTATTGCATTCAACTATTGGAATGATATTTGGGTGGGTTGTCGCATTTAAATTTGTTTATTACAGAAATGCTTTCCATGATTTATTTTCGTATTTGAAAACTATCAGAGAAGAAGCACAATTTTTATTTTGGACAATAACTTGCAGGATTAAATAATTTTGTTCTTGTGAAGTTTGAAGTATAATTTGGTGCAAGAATGTAAATATACATAGCTTTTCTCGTCCCTACCAACCCCAAAAGGACATTATTTCTTGTCAACAAGAGGCAAACAATTTTCAAGAATTTATAGACAGTGGGGTTGACAGTTGCATCCCACATTTTAATATTCATCGACGTGTTTTCTTTCAGTAAATATATATTTTGAAAATCCTTAGAATTTTATATATTTAAAAAAAATAAAATATATATATAAGGTAAATTTAAAATAAAATAATATTAAAATATTAAAATAATAATATTGAAAGTTGTAATATTATTGTATTAAAAATTGTGGACCAAGTGATTTTTTATTTATTTTTTATTTTTTTATTGTGATAAAAAAAATTTAATTAAAAATTGTAAGTGGTTCATATTTTTCATACAGAAAACAAATGACCAAGCTTCATCCTACATTATTTAAATGCATTCTCAAATTGAAAGGCTTGCCACCCAATATGCATTAATTTAATGGACTAATTTAATTTCTTCCAATAAATTAAATTAAGTTCACTTATGCGCCTTTCTATAAATTCTTTCATTTAATTTCAAAAAACTGATATGCATAACTTAATTTTAGTTTTACTATAAAAAAAACTTAACTTTAGTTTTATATCTTTTCTTTAATGAATACTTATTGAAATACATAATTGATTTGCTAAGGAGACAACATTGTAAACAAATGAAAATTTTAAGAATTCCTTATCTTCTCTAGACTTTTTGTTTTAATTTATTCACTCAAACCATTTATGGTTAACATTTCAAAATAGTAGTATTTATTTAAAAATATTTTTTCTTAACGGTTATTTTATTTAGTTTAAAAGATAAAAAAAATACATCTACCAAAGAAAATTTTAAACAATATAAAAAATTAAATTAAATAAACTTTTACATAAGCTATAGTTTACTTTTGTGTGAATATAAACTTTTTGCTTTTTGAGGAAATTCTTTGTGAATGCTTATTAACAGGCAAGGAATAAAAAATGTAGATATGAGTTGTAGTATAAATAACACAATAACGTCCCCTGCAAGGGAAGGGAAGGAATAGATCTTTTGAAGCCCTTGGAAAAAATAGAAGCTTTAAAAATAAGTTATCTTAGGAGAAAATCTAAGGAGGCAAGAAAGCAAATGTGTCGTCAGCTTCTCATTTCGTAAACTTTCTGCTGAGCAAGCACAAGTGTGTGTCCAAAGACTGATACATATTTTATTATCCTTCTTCTCATCAATGCGATCAAAATAAGTTTCCTTACCGTTGGATATGGATTTTTAGCACGCAACTGAATAAACATGTTTGGTTCATAACACTTGAGGCAACAACGAAGAGATTCTATCAAACATGTAAAAAGAACTTACGTAAATGACATGAGAAATTCAAAATGGAGGTTACAGCAGTCATCACTACCTCAACGTTTGTTGTAATGTGAACTCTTAACTTAACGAATCGAGGTACTCTCGTCAAGGAAGATTACGACAGCTAAAATTCCCTTTACTTCCTTCTAAAGATATTCTTAATTTAACAGAACTGTCATTGTCATTCCCATGCAATATCTACATATGGGTCATCAATTATCATTTACAAGTTAGAGCCCTCAGCCATATGCATTCACAGGAACCATGAAAAACTTCCACACAGCACTTATCTTCTTCATCGGGTTTGTTTCCTCCAGTCTGTTTCAAGATTCAGTTGCATCTGTTGTTTCAACAGGAGACTTCAATAAGGACTTCTTTGTGATATGGTCTCCCACCCATGTGAACACATCTGCTGATGGACAGACAAGGAGCTTGAAACTGGACCAAGAATCTGGTACTAACTATAAAGTTTCATTTAACTAGCTGCAATATCAAAACCAAATATCCTTTCTTAGTTATGAATTCGGGTTAATTATTGTTGCAGGAGCTGGTTTTGCTTCAAACCAGATGTTTTTATTTGGGCAAATTGACATGCAAATCAAACTAGTGCCAGGTGATTCTGCAGGCACTGTCCTGGCCTATTATGTAAGCAACCCTTTACCCTTTTTTTTTCTTATTGCTAATCTGAATCATAAAACTATACTAATTTAAGTTTGTCAATAAACTATTACAGCTTACCTCTGACCAACCTAATCGAGATGAGATAGACTTTGAGTTTCTTGGCAATGTCTCCGGGCAGCCATATATTCTACAAACAAATATTTTCGCAGATGGAACAGACAACCGAGAGGAGAGAATTTATCTGTGGTTTGATCCAACAAAGGACTTTCATACGTACTCGGTGTTGTGGAATATGCACCAGATTGTGTATGCCATCTTCTACAATCAATGAAATCTTTCTATAGCCTAATTCTATTGCTCCTCAATCCTTTATACTCGGTTGGCAGAGGAAGTCACACCAGTAAATTACTTCAGTTTTATATGCATAACTGCACTAACATACATGATTAAGTTTTATATGCCTAAGTTTTTGAAGGTGGATATGGTCAGGGTTAGTCATATACGTACTTAGAAATATCTGTTTCTATTAAACTGATCTCTACAGGTTGGTCTTTCACTCTCTGTGAAGGATACACTTGAGCAAAAAAGTTGAACATGTTTAACTTTTTATATCAGTTTCTATAGCATGTAAGCTTAAAAAGTACTGTGTTTCGAAAAGGTTACTTTGGATTTTGCAGGTTAATGGTGGATACGATTCCTGTAAGAGTGTATAGAAACCATGCGGAGAAGGGTGTAGCATTTCCTAGATGGCAGCCAATGAGTCTGAAAGCCTCTCTGTGGAATGGTGATAGCTGGGCTACACGAGGTGGGCAAGATAAGATTGATTGGACGAAGGGTCCCTTCATAGCTTCATTCAGAAATTACAAGATTGATGGTTGTGTGTGGAAAGGAAACCCAAGGTTTTGCAGAGCAGCTACCCCTGCGAATTGGTGGAACCAATACAGCTCTAGCACACTCACATCCACACAAAGAAGATGGTTCAAATGGGTCAGGAAATACCACATGATTTATGATTACTGCCAAGACAATCAGAGGTTCCAAAACAATCTTCCAAGGGAATGTTCTCTTCCCAAATACTGATCACAAAGGAGGATCATTGCTTCGCTCTCTCTTTTTTCTCTTTTTCCTTTCGCTTTTAGCTTCAGATGTGTTGCTACCGTTCTCTTCAGTTTAATGCCAATTTGTTAAAATCTGGATTCCACTGTTTTTAAAAGATTATATTAGAATTGTGAAACATCAAATTTTTATTTCTATGTTAAAGAAAAGTGAATAAGATAATGAGATTTTAAAAGACTATTCTATTGTACAAAAAACCGTTTAAAACACTAATTAAGAATGTTATTATGATTTATCAAAATTTTAAATTAACTTACAATTAAGATGTTATTATTTGAATTTTAACAAATTTATATACTAAGAATTTGAAAGATTTTTAAAATGCTTTATCAATTTATACTAAAAGTAGCAAAATAGATGAGTTGATAACTCTCTTTAAAAATGATAAATATATTCATAATTTTAGCTAAATTTGATTTGAATATAAATCCTTATATTAATATTAAAGGAATTGAGTTAATAAAATATACTAGTAATAATAATAATAAATATATTTAAGTTTTAAAAAGATACTAAAACAAAACAAACAAAAAAACATTGTGAAAAACCCAAGCTTTAACCCCCAATAATTTAAAAAGATATATTTTAATCGTGGGCATATCTCTGAACGAGTTAATCACCCACAGGACGAACCTCTAAATTTTGATTTTAATTTTTATACTTTTTCTTTATAAAATTTGAAAAAGTTGTTTGTCGTTTTTATAATATGAAAATTTTGATTTTATTTCATCTTTTTAAAATTTCAAATTATTATTTTTATATGTCAGATGTTAACATTATATAAAACCTTTACTTGTTGTAAAAGATCAAAACTAGTTATTTTTAATTTTAAAAAAATAATATTAAAAAGTTAAAGAGTAAAATCATATTTAAATTCAATAAAAATATATTAGTAAATATAGAATGTGTCAATAACCATTGCCTATAGTTATTTGTGCCACGCAGAAACAGCTCAAGGCCAGGCCCAAGATAGAGCCCAATTAAACAATTGGCCCTAATTGGACATCCAAGCCCACAACAAAGTTCCAGAGGAGAAATATATGTCGTTATGCCATTTCTTTTCCAACTAATTATATTTCGCCTAACCTAAGTGTGCAGTTCCTGATACAACGTCTACATTGGCTCGCTTCCTTCAACGCTGTCCGTAACCGTGAGGAGCATTGAGAAGGGTGACCACAAGACATGGCAGAGAGAAGAAGCAAAGAGCTTCTGCAGTTGGAGCATAAGGGCACGCCCCTTTCTTCCTTAGGTCTGTGTCTTTCTTCAATGGAATTTGTTTTCTTGTTTTCCTTTTTCTTGGGAACTCATCATGAAGTTGTCTTTGTTTGTGCAGAATCTGCTCTTCTTCTAAGTGGCAATAAAAGAGAAGCAGACACTCAAACTAGGACATTGCCCTCTCATGGCACGCCCCTCACTGCTCCACTTCCCCCAAGCCAACGTACTGTTTCAAATTCATCCCAAGTCTTTCAATTTTACATGTTTTTATCAAGGCATGGCTTATATATTGGTTAATCCCTCCAAAGTTAAAGTTGGTTATGGATGCTAGTTCTTTAATCTGCTTATGTTTCTTCTCCGTAATTTTAGTAGGTTAACTGATGACTGAGATACCTCTCTATGCCTAGTGTCTACCATTACGATACCCTTTCAACTGCTTCAGAATCAATAGATTTAATTACTAGTATTATATTTGTCAACGATTTGTATAATTTTTCTAGAGTTGCCCTTAAACTATTGGATTTCATTTTTTGTTCCGGACTAGCTCAATGTAATGATCATGTACCTCCGTGGATGCTACATGTAGCTTAAGTCAAGATTTGAGCCTTCAAGTCGGATGCTACGGGTTTGATGCTCTTTAAGTGGTCTTCTTGTTGGGTACGATAACAGGAGGCCAATTGCAAGGATTCCAAGGCTTATGTTAGTGAGAGCCAAGTTAAGAGGTGGCTAAGATTAGAGAAATAGAACACCTTATACAGGCTAATGTGAAACATTTTCAGTCTCTTGGTCTGTGAATGATGGTCTCAGTTGGGTTTTTTTCTGTCTGTTCATGTGGGTTTTTGTAATTGTCTTACAACTATTTTGTATATTATTGGTCTCTCGAGAAATTTTCATCACTTAATTGGTAAACTTTTGTTTTGAAGGAAGGTGACAGACAGAAAAAAAGATAATGTTGCCTTTTACCTGAATAAGATTCCACTCTTCAATTGGGTTTATATTAATTACACTGCCCATTTATATTTTGCTTATAAGCATTGGTCTAGTTACTTTCAGAATGTAGCACAACTCTTAAGAAGACGAAGTTTGAAATTTTGTTTGGTGATGCAGTTTTAGGGAAGGTTAAAGACTTCCTGGGAGTAATGTCAGAAGCAAATAAGCGGCTGGAACTTGATGCAAAGGTTAAATCTGGGTTTCTGATCGAATCCATTTTTTTCACTACTTTTCAACTGTTTTGTCTCTCTACTTTTTTTCTGTATTTCATAGCTCTAAATATATACATAGACACACATTTATAAATATATTATTATCTGTAGGACAATCCAGAGAATTATGATATTGAAGAGCTAACTGGAAATGAATCCGAAGTTATTGAAATGGTCAGTGTCAGTCGCTCTATTTTCTATCTTTGTATATCTAGCTGTTTATATATTACTGATTTGCAAATAGTGAATGAAATTATTATTTTTTCTTTCATTTTCAATTCTTGCAGGATTTGATGCTTGGTGTCGCTGATCTTAAAACACCGGAGGCAGTGGCTGCTGCTGAATCTGCAATTTCCACTTGTCAGCCTGTGATTCCATTGGCTGTTGATGGTAGTGAAACAGATTCCGAGGATAGTGGTGCTGATGATGACAGTGAGGATGATGAAAATGAAAGCAGTGATAATTACTGTAAGGATGGAATCAATGGTGAAAATGGAAATGGGTCAGTAATTAAAGAATCTATTTCTGGTGAGGATAATATTCAGGAAAAACAAAAGGGAACTGGGCAATCCAAAAAACGTTCGAGGATAGTTGAGCTCTCATGAGCCTGACGGGTTTTTGAGGAGTAGAGTCTCGTGTTAAAACAATTTACTGAAATTATTTCGACCAGTCATGTTATATTCATACATCTGGTGTGTTTGACTTGTGCTGAATTGGAATATAACATAGCAGCCC
Source organism: Phaseolus vulgaris (assembly GCF_051622355.1). NCBI lineage: Eukaryota > Viridiplantae > Streptophyta > Magnoliopsida > Fabales > Fabaceae > Phaseolus > Phaseolus vulgaris. Next base: position 4,338,867 of record NC_143504.1, read on the forward strand.
ATACACACGCTTGAGATGATGCTGTGGGAAAAATTTTCATTCTTCGAAATGTATCTACGGCCTCTACGGGCGGGGCAACTGGTAAAGGGACAATGCTTGCTTGCATGTCTTCATTGTACAGTTCTCTATTTTTAAATTATTGCGTACGTACATTGTTTAAGTTACCGTCCTTTTTAATTTTTCTTCCTCTCAGCGAATAGAAAAGAAGATAATACAGAATAGGCAAATTTGCTGAAAAAAAAAACAGAATAGACAAAGCACATGTCACCACACGAGCTGTGATAAAAAAAAAACAAATATTGTAGGAAATAGCAGTATTAAAAATAAGTTTTGTCAGTGATTTAGTTGAAACTTTTTTGTCCATCTGTTGAAAACTTTACTTAGTTGCAGAATATCATCCTGTTGAAAATGGAGATTCTGGGAATTTTTTTGTCCCGATGAATTCAGCGGACACAGAATAAAAGCCAAGCATAGCTACTAGCAGAACTCCCACAACATACGTTTTATAATTATAACAAACTGAGGGTCACACATTGCAAGTTTCTCTCTCACTTTGAACAAAGGAACGTTTAGTGTGTCTATACAAGACTAGGAAAGAACAACTTCCACGTGTTCCGCTACCCTGCTCTTTGGTTGAAGATTTGACTTTATTTATTGTGAAAATCTAGCAAAGGTATGGGTCAGTAACTGAAGTCTTATCGATCTATTCTTCAGATGATCTAGTTGTTTGTGCACTTGATCATCCTTGAATTACAGTCCATTAATTGCATGTCTTCAAGATCTAGAGGTCAATCCGTAGAAAATGTAGGTTCCAGAGGCACTTGGAGAGTGATAGAATGGCTATTAACCAAAGAAAGGTTCAATTCCATGGTGGGTCTTGCAGCTACATTTTCTTGAAATAATAGACTCTAAAATTCGTGAAATAATGCATTGACTTGTTAAAAGGTCTTAGTCTTCCATTCCTTACTTCACATCTTCCTATGGAAACTGTGGTCCTTTTTCATAGTGTAGTGGACTACTGCTCCTCTCATATTTTTCATCATCCCTCAATTATTTATTTGAAAACTTATTTCAAAATTGTAAATTTAAAGAAATTTATTTAAAATTAGTAATTTTATCATTTATGTACTAGTAAATTTTCAACATCATTACAATCTCACATAAATTTGAACATTTATATAAAAGGCTCCTTCAATGATAAGATGGTAGAGGGAAGTGTTTACTTTAATTTAATTTTACAAATTCTATAATTAATATTTAAAACATGCATTCAATAACATTTCTCCTTCCAAACTTAGAAAAAGAACATTAAACAGCAGCTTAACAACAAGCAACGAACATGTATAACCAATTAAACAAATGTTGTAAATAGTAACATTGATTTGAGATTCTTTTTAATGTCAAGATATAAACTAAAGGGGTGAGGAAAATCTAGCGAGGATATGGCTCGGTAATTGAAGCTTCACTGAGCGAATCTTGATCTTTTCTATTGGTGGATTCGTTTGATCTTGTTGTCCCTGAATTAATCTCCCGTAACTGCATGTCTTCAAAGATTCCAGACATAGCATTCCCATAAAACGCAGGTGCCATAGGTACTTGCAGACTCAAAGAAGGGCTATTCAACATGGATACAACGGAAGCCATGGTGGGTCTCGCAGCTACATTATCTTGAACGCACAGTAACCCAATATGGATGCATCTCATTATTTCACTTTCCGAACCATCGTTTAATGTCTGATCTACAATATCTGTAGCTCTTCCTTCCCTCCAACTTCGCCATGCCTGCATGCATCAATTTTTACACCTACTTTAGCTTCTTTAATTTCACACTTCCAACGCCGAAAAACATAAATGGAAACAAAATTCTCACTTACAATATGGCGTAGATCGCCCGTTTCCTCTCCATGTTGAATGCTAGTGACTTTCTGGCCACTTACAATCTCAAGAACAAGTACACCAAAACTAAAAACATCTGACTTCTCTGAAAACTGTCCATGCAATGCATACTCAGGTGCCATATATCCACTGTATCATAGTGGAATATGAACAAACTTAGTTAAACAAAACCATTTACAATCATCTTCGAATATTTCGCAGTTTTCAATAGCTAAACCTAAACATTAGTAAGCAAAGTTTGAGTACTTACAATGTCCCAACAACTCTCTGTGTATCTTCATGAGTCTGATCCACAACAAATAACCTTGCCAAGCCAAAATCTGCTATCTTAGGGTTCATCCCTTCGTCTAAGAGAATGTTACCTGCTTTGAGATCACGATGGATAATGCGCAATCTAGAATCTTGATGGAGGTAGAGAATACCTCGAGCAGTACCTGAAATGATTTTGAAGCGTGTATACCAATCTAATTGTGCTTTCTTGGTTTTATCTGCATATACACAAACAAGGCATACATGAATCTTAGGACTACGTAATTAAGCTAAGTGTCAAGCCATGCTGAAATAGCAGAGGTATGGTCCAATTAAGCAGACATTCAAACTAAACCTACCAAATATGAAGTAATCAAGGCTTTTATTTGGAACAAATTCGTAGACAAGTAGCTTTTCTCTTCCTTCCATACAGAAACCAAGTAGTCTAACTAAATTTCGGTGCTGAAGTTTGGCCAATAAAAGAACCTCATTCTTGAATTCTGTATCTCCTTGTCTAGAATTAGCTGACAACCTTTTGACGCCAATCTCTTCTCCATCGGGAAGCGTACCCTGAAAACATATATGGAATGGTAAGTTCTCTGCAAGTGGTGTATGTATACCATATTTTGAACAAGTTATGGTCAACAATTATCTTACTCTGTAAACAGCCCCAAATCCACCCTGTCCGAGTTTATTAGAATCAGAAAAGTCATCTGTAGCCTCTCGTATGATACTAAATCTGATTTGCAATGACTCAGAAGCGTCAATTCCATCATCATCATCATATAGTTCTTCTATTTTAGCTTCACACAGGGAACGGTTTTGAAATAGTAAGTTTTTCATATGAGATGCTAGAGCAATATTAAAATAAGTTTTCTCCCATGTGAACTTACAAATGCGGTCTAAAATTAAACTAATGTTACTTGATATGATTTTTAATGGTTACTACTTCCTCTGTGGTTGACTATTACTTGCAGCAATTGAGTAAAACATGTTTTGAATTAGTTATTGATTTTTTTTTTTGCAAACTGGGCTCTTTGTCTCACACTATTTAATGGAAGGAATTACTCTTTATCAAACATTACGTATCTATAAAAAAAAAATACTAAGATCAAAGTTATGATGTTAGGATGAGTTGTACTCTACTTAAATCGTTGCAATAATATAGCACCATTAAATAGAAAACATGTCACGGTAAACCCGTACTTAACACTTACTTTCAAACTTCGTCCACGACTTCCTCGCTTTTACACGAATGTAGATAAAAATAACCACCACGGAAACAACTGCCACAGCTGTTGCTATGGCGATGATAATTTTCTTCCAGTTTTCTGCACAAATCAGAATCCTCAGGGGACATTGCACATATTAAGACCATAAAACATCAACAAGTCCAATAACTAATTATTAAGGCCATCTAAACACGGTTTGTTAAAACTCGTTACTTTAGATCCTAATTCCGAAAGAAAAAACTAACTTTTAAATATTAAGAAAACTGGAAACATTTATTGTTTCTTATACAGATGTTTGGTTTCATGAAATACACAGATGTAACATTTACTGTTTCTTTATAGCATGAACAATCATATTTCGATATCTAATTTGTAAAACATGTGACTGACATTTATCATCAAATACAGATGTAACATTTATTTTTTATTTTTTTTCTGTCATATGAATGGAAAACAAAACAAAAAAGTCTACATAATATAATACGCCACATAAAAGTTTTCTTCGTTGAATAAATATTTTTCTTAACATAGTTTCTGTAATTCAATATCTTTCGCGTGTTTATTTAATAATAGGAAGTGATCATACTATATATTCAAAATTGTTACACATATTATATATATTTTAAGATGTGTCAGACTACTTTTAATATGGTTTCACATACTTAACAAGTGAACTACACCAATATATTATTTTAAATTTTAATTCTTTTTTACTATTTCATATTCACATTCTATGTAATATCACTAAATTTTTAGAGACTAAATAATTAATTGCAATAGTAATTAAATTAGAGACCATTTTAGAAACTAAAAAGAAAATTGGTTTCTAAATTAGTTTCTATTAAGTAGTTTCTAAAATGGTCTCTAATTTAGTTACAATTACAATTAATTATTTACGTCTCTAAAAATTAGTTTCTATTTCATGATTTTCTTTAGTGTATCTTTACTTTTGCAGTTATTGAAGTAATCAAACATACTCCTACATCAAAATAAAACTTTATTTATAAAACTGATTTAGTTACCAAAAACAAAAAAAATAAAAATATATATTTAATACATATTATTTAATTATTTTTGTAACATCACATAAGTTCCAAAAACTTGTAATTAATATATAAAGAATATTTCTCTTTATTTCTTTAATATTATAATTTAAGTATAAAATTTTAGAAAAATCACCCGAAAACCCCTTTTTACCAAAGTAGTAGTATAGATATAAATGTTAGAAGCAGGCGAAAACCACATTTTACGAAACTATACTACCGTATAGGTGGAAGAAGAAAATGTTTAAATTGTGTAACACAAGTAAAAACTGTAGATGGATAAATTTTGTTGAGCAGGAGCAATTGAATTAATTAAGATAGTATAAGGAGTAGTACCTGGAGGTGGAGGTGGAGGGGGACCTGGTGGTACAAATGCTGGATCTCCATAGAACTCATGCGAGGTTTCGAACCTCATATTACAACTGGGTCTTACAACCCTACCACCTGTCATGTTTTTGCAACAATCTATTGGTATACGATCAATGGACCGTTTCAAACAATCCAAGCACTCTGACTCATCCAAGTCCGGTGTGCACTGAACTAGACCATATATGACCTCAGAACCCAGTGTACTATTTGCAGCATACTTAACACAAGAGTCACCTGATGCAGCTCTGCGGCTTAGGTCAAGCAGCAACTCGTTCACATCTTTATTGAACTCATCCAAGTTCGTTGCAATCTTCTGGCTGTCAGCATAATACGTAGGTTTTCCATCTTCCATAAGGCCGAATATTGAGCGGGGTGAGTAGCGCAACATGCACTTCTCATCCTCGTACCAACCAATAACTTCCTTTTGGTTTGGACAAAGTTTAGTGAGATTGGCCCTGGAATCGTTAAGGCATCTGCGACATTCATCTGCTTTGATGTCTCCTCTACACAGCCCAATGGCGTACACTTTATCAGTGCTTTCACCGTTTGTGAAATTGTAGAAACCGTAATGGATTTCTGTATTGGAAATGAGAGTGGACAAAAGGGTGTTGAGGTTGGTGTGGTAGGTGCTGTCGGTGGTGTAGGTTCCTTGATAGTTGGTATCATCACAGAAGAAGTGGAACTTTTGTTCATTGTTAGCTGCACTAACTTGAGATATAAAAATTGTTATCGGAAGACAACAGAGAAAGAAAAGCAGCCTTGGCAAAAGCAGAGGCATGTTGATTGTTTTGTGATGTGAGGAATAAGAAGTAAGGAAAAAATGGGATAACAGGAGTCTCTTTTAGATAGAATAAGCTTAGTGATTAGCTCAATCGAACTTTCATAGTTGCTTCAACTATCATTGACGTTTTCAATTTCACTTTCCCTTCCATTTAGTCAGATGCAACACTTTCCATGAAATTTCAACAATTGATTAATTAGAAGAGTGTACGTTTGAACTACATTAATTATTTTTTTTCATTTATATCCTTATTTTTGTACTTAAATTACATAAATGCATTATAATGTAAAAAATAAGAATAATTTTTTTTTTCTTATAAACAATGTATTAATTTAAAATAAAATATATTAGTTTTCTTAGGTCTCCTAAAAATATCATTAAAACTACACTTCAAAAAACAGAGGGAGTAAGTCGTAACAACGAAATTATACAAACATCTTAAGCCATCAACAATATTATACCCATTAAATATTAATTTGATTTTACACTCTTTAATTTTAGAAAATTACACTTATTTTCCTGATCTTAAATAAAATTGTTTCATAAACGGTGAGTTCCACGTATTTAAATAAAATTGTTTTATAAGAATAATATTCATATATACAACTAAAAAATTATAGAAAAACCATAAAAATGTAATTAAAAAATAATTTATTGAAATAATTTTAAATATAAAATATAAAATAGTTATTTAACAGCGTAATTCTACTAGAAATGAGTAATAAAAAAATTTATGATTAAAAAAACTAAAAGTGTCTCTCATTTGAAGTGAGTTGTGAGAAAGAATGGGTCTGTGTTCATTATTCTGCCATATGAAAAGTGTAGTATTTCCCTGTACTCGTCAAGAACTACGGCCTGGTCCACCTTCGTTTCTGTGATGTTTCTTCCTCGGATCGATAGGGAGTTACGTGGACTCATATCCATTACAAGTTTTGATAATTTTATATTTTTATGAACCTATTTTTTGTTAAATTATTATGAGAAAGAAAATAACAAACAAATTTTTTTTTGCCTTAATAGATGAACTAAGATGAAGAAATCATTTTAAATATAAACTCCAAGTAAGTATGCAAGTAGGTATGTCCAGTCCAGATAAAAAAAATTTGATGTGAATAATAATTTTAATAAAATTGTATTTATTTATTAAAGATATTTATAGTGTCTTAAAACGAATATTGTTATTTGGTGTTGGTGGGTGAAGGAAAATGACACGTGTCTTAAAGTGTCTTAAATATGAAAGAAAGAAAGATGAAAAGTCAGCCGTTTGAACAGATGGAAAACGAGGAAAAACAAAGGAAAAAGATAAATTTTATCCACAAAATCTACCAGAAAACCAGAGCATCTGTGTTATTTAGGTTCCTTTAATTAATTTCTCTAATATTTCACTTTATATATTTCAAAGTTATTTTAAAAATACTTTAATTGCTTGTTCAGTTATTTTAATTTTAAAATTATAAAAAATTACACGGTCTATTTTAATAAATATTAATAAAAAAATCCAAACACTATTTTAGGTGTCCCGTTTTAATTCAGTTCATCATTCATTCACTCACTAAAGAGGGATTGAAAGTTTGGGTCCATCTCGTCATAGGAGTTACCGTATTAATTCTTTTAATTGTATAAATTTATTATTTTTATTTAAAAATTATATATGTTAAAAGTATACTTTATTTATAAATATTTTTAAGTCTTTAATTAATTAATCAATATATCTAATTAATAATTAAATAAATATATTGAAAATGATTTTATTATAATTAATAATTAAAATTTAATTTATAAATATTAATTATTTAATTTTTAGTATCTTTCAAATATTAAATAAATTATTAAAATTTTAAATTATTTTTATTTTTAATTAAAAAATAATAGACAGAAGATGTTATTACATGTTGATGAATTAAAGGTATAAAACTCATCCCCTTAAATTAGTGGCGGATTGACACAACGACCTACTTCATAACGTGTCTGAATTTTTATTTTTTTTTATAACTAATATATATATATATATATATATATATATATTATTAAAGTAATCTTATTGTTAAAATTAATTCTTTAAAATTAAACTTTCTAAACCTTCATATATTAATTATATGTATTTAAATATGGGGATTTATTTATTTTTAATTTATGTGGATTCCCACTATTTGTTACTTTATTTTATTTTTCTACTAGATTATGAATTAAAAATTTTACTTTTTAATTTTTTTATTAAATTAAAGTTAAAGATGAATTTTTATTAACAATTTATATGAGTTATTTTTACTATTGATGCTCCAAATTATAAAAAAAAAAATCTGCCCAAAGTCAATAAGAAAGTCGCTTGAAGAAAAAGTAAAAGTAATAGTTTATAACAACTTTATAATTGATTTAATATTATTAAAATAAAATAAAAAAACAGATAGAAGTGTTTTTTTATTAATATAATCAATTAAGAATAGTTATAAAACGGAACATTCATAATTAATTATGATGTATTTTTTATTATAACAATAATAAATAATTGACAAATATCATATTATTAAAAATAATTTTTTATATTTATTTTTTATAATTTAATAATATATTGTATTCATTTATTGATCACAATTTTTTTCTTTTTCCTTTCTTTTATTTATTTTCTCCATAAAATCATCATAAAAGAATATGGATAGAAACATAAAGGAAGGTGCTTGAATGAAAGACAAGGGTTGTGCCACAAAGATTTGGAGATTTTTCAGTGAACATAGAAGCAAAGCATGTAAACTTAAGCTTCATATTAACACACTTTGAAGGTAGGCTTAACCAGGGACATAAAAATCCAAACATTGATAAGCGTGTAACTTAAGCTTCAAATTATCACTATTGTATCAAATTCTAACGAGGATATGTCTCAGTAATTAAAGCCTCATCCACTGAATATTGACTTGTTTGTGGATTCACTCGATCCTTTTCCCTTGAATTATGCTCCGATGCAACATGTTTGGAAAGCTTCTTGTTCTACTGTCCACAACAAATGCAGGTTGATAGTGGGGAAAATAGAGGATATGTTATGTTTCATACACAATCTTCCCATTCAATTGTATTTCTAAATATTCACTACTATATGATGAATTTCTCTCTCAACGTCATTAATGTCATTGAACTAGTCACATATGAGAATAAGAATTTCATCTTATCTTCTCTCTTATTAAGTCCTTCTATTTTTTCACAATATATAGATATTAAAAAACAGTTTAAAAAAATTGTGGATTAGTTGGTTTCTGTATTTTCATTAAGATATAAGTTATCTTTAACATTACAAGAAAATTAAAAATTAATTTTAGAGAAAAAAATATTGTTGCTATAATAATTAAATTAATAACTTTTTTAATATTTAAAATGATTTTTAATTTAGTTATTATAATAACTAATTTAGTCACTACAACATTAAAAGAGAACCAGCTAACCTAGACAACAAAATATTTTGAAGACATTATTTATAAGAGATTACTATATATTCATGGTTAATATTTTTTAAATCAATCAATTTACCATAGTTGATTGCTATATTGTTAAAAGAAATAATTTTCGTTTCTTTTTATTTCCTTTTTCTTTTCCTGCTCATCGTTCATCGTTCACACGTTTACGAAATATAAAAGGATAAAGGTGCTGGAATGTGGGGAAGTGGTTGACGTGAAAATAGAAAAGTTGAAATTAAACTAGGGGTGGCAAAGTGGGGCGGGCCATGCGGGCCGGCCCGCGGCCCGCGATAAAAAACGCGGGGCGGGCTGACGTTTTCAACCCGCTGACCCGCATTAGCCCGCCCCGCATAACCCGCGGCCCGCGCGGGCCAATAGCAGGGCGGGACGGGCTGGTCCGCTAGCCCGAAAAAAAAAATTTTAAAAAAATAATTGACTTGACTTGTTTGAATATAACTTTCTCTATTCATCAATTCTTAAAATTTATTTTATAGTGGTTCATTACATTACAACACTAAGGATTCTAATTAAATCTAGAGTGATTAAACTATTTCTTACAAAATTTGAAGGTTCCTTTTAAGTGATCATCCCTTTATATTGAGACAATGATTTAACAAGACATACAGTTAATTTTATATTTTGTGAGCGCATGAAACACGGGAATCAATCTCGTTAAAAAAAAACTTTCTCTATTAAGTAACTGGTATAGACATATACATAAATTTTATATCCTGAATCCTTTGTTGCGTTTGTTCTAAGCTTGGTTTCATGAACATTGATTTCCAACCTCTCAGTAGGATTAGACAATAAACTTCTAAAAAAAATATAATAAATCATTAATTTTAATTTTTTTTTTTAGATGTTTCTGCAACACTCAATTATTTTTTCTTCTACGTTAAAAAAAAAAAAAAAACGGGCCGGTCCGCAAGCCCGCGGGCCAACCCGCATGCGGGGCGGGTCATGAAAACCAACCCGCATTTTGTATGCGGGGCGGGCCAACCTGGCCCGCATTTTGCGGGCCTAAGCGGGGCGGGCCTATGCGGGGCGGGCCTATGCAGGACGGGTTGGCCCGCTTTGCCACCCCTAAATTAAACGCAGGCATTGATTAAGTGGGTCCAATTCCGTGACCTACACTGCAGAGTTTTAGTTGTCTTGTTTTTTTGTGGTGTAAAGTAAATTAAATAAAAGAATAGACTCTAAAATTAGTCAAATAATGCATTGACTAGTTAAAAGGTCTTAGTCTTCCATTCCTTACTTCACATCTACCTATGAAAAACTGTGGTCCTCTTTCATAGTCTAGTTGACTACTGCTCCTCTCATATTTTTCATTATCCCTCAATTATTTATTTGAAAACTTATTTCAAAATTGTAAATTTAAAGAAATTCTTTGTTACTTGTAAATCTAAAGTAATTTATTTTAAATTAGTAATTTTATCATTTATGTATTAGTAAATTTTTAACATCATTACAATCTCACATAAATTTTAACATTTATAAAAAAAGGTTCCTAAGATGGTAGAGGGAAGTGTTTAGTTTAATTTAATTTTACAAATTCTGTAATTAATATTTATTATTCAATAACATTTCTCCTTCCAAACTTAAAAAAAAATAAAAAATTTAAACAGCAGCTTATACAACACGAACATGCATAGGGAATCAAACAGATGTTGTAATTAGTAACATTGGTTTGAGATTCTTTATAATCTCAAGATATAAACTAAAGGGGTGATGAAAATCTAGCGAGGATATGGATCGGTAATTGAAGCCTCATTGAGCGAATCTTGATCATTTCTATTGGTGGATTCGATTGATCTTGTTGTCCCTGAATTAATCTCCCATAACTTCATGTCCTCAAAGATTCCAGACATAGCATCCCCATAAAATGCAGGTGCCAAAGGTACTTGCAGACTGAAAGAATGGCTATTCAACATGGGTACAACGGAAGCCATGGTGGGTCTCGCAGCTACACTGTCTTGAACGCACAGTAACCCAATATGGATGCATCTCATTATTTCACTTTCCGAACCATTGTTTAATGTCGGATCTACAATATCTGTAGCTCTTCCTTCCCTCCAACTTCGCCATGCCTGCATGCATCAATTTTTACACCTACTTAAGCTTCTTTAATTTCACACTTCCAACGCCGAAGAACATAAAAGGAAACAAAATTCTCACTTACAATATGGCGTAGATCGCCCGATTCCTCTCCATGTTGAATGCTACTGATTTTCTTGCCACTTACAATCTCAAGAACAAGTACACCAAAACTAAAAACATCTGACTTCTCTGAAAACTGTCCATGCAATGCATACTCAGGTGCCATATATCCACTGCATCATAGTGGAGTATGAACAAACTTAGTTAAACAAAACCATTTCACAATCATCTTCGAATATTCCGCAGTTTTCAATTGCTAAACCTAAACATTAACAAGCCAAGTTTGAGTACTTACTATGTCCCAACAACTCTCTGTGTATCTTCATGAGTCTGGTCCACAACAAATAACCTTGCCAAGCCAAAATCGGCTATCTTAGGGTTCATGTCTTCGTCTAAGAGAATGTTACCTGCTTTGAGATCACGATGGATAATGCGCAGTCGAGAATCTTGATGGAGGTAGAGAATACCTCGAGCAGTACCTGCAATGATTTTGAAGCGCGTATACCAATCTAATTGTGCTCTCTTGGTTTCATCTGCATATACACAAACAAGACATGCATGAATCTTATGACTATGATTAGGCTAAGTGTCAAGCCATAACTGAAATAGCAGGGTATGGTCCAATTAACCAGACAGACATTCAAATTAAACCTACCAAATATGAAGTAATCAAGGCTTTTATTTGGAACAAATTCATAGACAAGTAGCTTTTCTCTTCCTTCCATACTGAAATGAAGTAGTCTAACTAAATTTCGGTGCTGAAGTTTGGCCAATAGAAGAACCTCATTCTTGAATTCTGTATCTCCTTGTCCAGAATTAGCTGACAACCTTTTGACGGCAATCTCTTGTCCATTGGGAAGCGTACCCTGAAAACATATATGGAATGGTAAGTTCTCTGCAAGTAGTGTTATGTATACCATAGTTTGAACAAGTTATGGTCAACAATTATCTTACTCTGTAAACAGCCCCAAATCCACCCTGTCCGAGTTTATTAGAATCAGAAAAGTCATCTGTAGCCTCTCGTATGATACTAAATCTGATTTGCAATGACTCAGAAGCGTCAATTTCATCATCATCATCATATAGTTCTTCTTGTTTAGCTTCACACAGGGAACGGTTTTGAAATGGTAAGTTTTTCATATGAGATGCTAGAGCAATTGAGTAAAGCATGTTTTGAATTAGTTATTGAATTGTTTTTCTTTTGCAAACTGGGCTCTTTGTCTCACCATTTAATGGTAGGAATTACTCTTTAACAAACATTACGAATCTATAAAAAAATATTTAGATCAAAGTTATGATCTTAGGTTGAGTTGTACTCTACTAAAATCGTTGCAATAATACAACACCATTAAATAGAAAACCTGTCACGGTAAACCAGTACTTCCACTTACTTTCAAACTTCTTCCCCGACTTCCTCGCTTTTAAACGAATGTAGATAAAAATAAGCACCGCGGAAACAATTACAACAACTGGCACTGCTGTTGCTATGGCGATGATAATTGTGTTACTCTTTCCTGCACAAATCAGAATCCTCAGTGGGACATTGCACAGATTAAGACCATTGAATATCAACAAGTCCAATAACTAATTATTAAAGCCATCTAAACACGGTTTGCTAAAACTTATTACTTCATAGATCCTAATTCCTAAAGAAAAACTAAACTTTAAATTATTTGGTATTCAGGTGCGAGTTTGATCAGACTAGAAATAAGTTCGAACAACATTATATAAAAAAGAAGACGAAATATGTTTTCTTAAAAGTTTGGGTTTACAATGTTGTTTTGGTTTTTTTATATGGAATGATTCATTGACGTCCAATTTTCCTATTCTTTTTTTCAAACCCTACATAAGTATTGTGAAAACTGGGAACATTTATTGTTTCTTATACACATGATTGGTTTCCACCAATACAAAAAGACCTGATACCTTAACACTACATACAGAAAAATTAGTAATGACAAAGTGGGTGAACCCCGCAGTCCCCTAGTAAAACTTGTGACATCGTTTCATTTTTTTCAACCTATTGATCTGTTTTATCTCGTCCTGCATAATTCAAAGTCCGCACAGGTCAACAATGGAATGGGTGGACTGATCCGTAAAAACAAAGTTTGTGTGTTGACTTAATAATAAGAAAGCAAGTTGAACTAAAAAAAAAAAACTTTTCTATTTATATTGCGACAAGTATGTCTATTGCGATAATATTTATGTTTAATATTTTTAAATTAATTATTTTTAATATTTTTGAAATGGAAAAATATTAATATTTGATTTTTATCTTAATTGAATTATTGATATTCGAGAATGTTTGAAATGAAAAAATTATTAATGTTTGATAATTTTTCAAGAGAAAAAATAAAAAATATTTTCATTGAATTTTTAAAATCTTATGCAGGTGGACAGAGAAATTCATCCCTAAGTAAAAATACATTCTTAACTGTATTTTAGAATAGTGTATTTTTACTGTTTGCACAAAACTTTTTCAATACAGAATGATCAAACTTTTTGTGGGTCCTTTTATTTTGGATTCTTACATCGTAATTGACACGGTGACGGCCCCTTAAACAGTTTCAAGGATGGAACTTATTGAGAAACAGTAAATAACATATTTTTAATACCCAATTATAATAATCTAATAATATTTTTAATTAAAAAATAAAATAAATATAATTGAAATAATAATTTATTGATATGTGAAATGGATGTGTTTTACTCTATGGTGTCACCACCCTTATTTAAAAGCTTTCTTTGTTGAGTGCCATTTTGGGTGATGTATATTTGAACAACTCTGTCAACATATAGATATAAATATTAAAGGTGGAAGAATAAAATATTTAAATTGTGTAACACATGTAAAAACTTTACATGAAGAAATTTAGTTCAGCAGGAGCAACTGAATTAATTAAGATAGTCTAAGCATAATTTGACAAGTGCGTACCTTCTGAGGAAGTGTTAGAAGGTGGCGAAAGTGATGGCGAGGGTGTATATGCTGGTGCCCCATAGAATGGAAAGGAAGTTTCATATCTCAGATTGCAACTGGGTCGAACAACTCTAGCTCCTATTTTACTATCACAACAATTTCCGAATTCTTCCATGGACTGAATCAAGCAGTTATTGCAATCTTGTTCAGACAAATCAGGCGTACACTGTGCAAGCCCGAAAATGGTTTTGTCATCTGGTCCGGTTGCATTTGCTGTAGCATATTTACTCTGAGAGTCTCCTGATGCAGCTCTGCTTCTCATCCCATCAAGCAAATCCCTTAGCACTTTATTGAACTCCTCCGCTTGCGTTGCATTACCTAAATTCCACGCAAAATACGCAGGTTTTCCAGTTTCCATAAGGCCGAATATTGAGCGGTCTGAGTAGCGCAACATGCACCTCTCATCCTCGTACCAACCAATAACTTCCTTTCGGTTTGGACAAAGTTCAGTGAGATTGGCCCTGGAACCGTTAAGGCATCTGCGACATTCATCTGGCTTGATGTCTCCTCTACACAGCCCAATGGCGTACACTTTATCAGTGCTTTCACCGTTTGTGAAATTGTAGAAACCGTAATTGATTTCTGTATTGGAAATGAGAGTGGACAAAAGGGTGTTGAGGTTGGTGTGGTAGGTGCTGTCGGTGGTGTAGTTTCCTTGATCGTTGGTATCATCACAGAAGAAGTGGAACTTTTGATCATTGTTAGCTGCACTAACTTGAGATATAAAAATTGTTATCGGAAGACAACAGAGAAAGAAAAGCAGCCTTGGCAAAAGCAGAGGCATGTTGATTGTTTTGTGATGTGAGGAATAAGAAGTAAGGAAAAAATGGGATAACAGGAGTCTCTTTTAGATAGAATAAGCTTAGTGATTAGCTCAATCGAACTTTCATAGTTGCTTCAACTATCATTGACGTTTTCAATTTCACTTTCCCTTCCATTTAGTCAGATGCAACACTTTCCATGAAATTTCAACAATTGATTAATTAGAAGAGTGTACGTTTGAGCTACATTAATTATTTTTTTTCATTTATATCCTTATTTTTGTACTTAAATTACATAAATGCATTATAATGTAAAAAATAAGAATAATTTTTTTTCTTCTTATAAACAATGTATTAATTTAAAATAAAATATATTAGTTTTCTTAGGTCTCCTAAAAATATCATTAAAACTACACTTCAAAAAACAGAGGGAGTAAGTCGTAACAACGAAATTATACAAACATCTTAAGCCATCAACAATATTATACCCATTAAATATTAATTTGATTTTACACTCTTTAATTTTAGAAAATTACACTTATTTTCCTGATCTTAAATAAAATTGTTTCATAAACGGTGAGTTCCACGTATTTAAATAAAATTGTTTCATAAAGTAGTGGAAGTTTTGTGTATTGTTAACTGCACTAACTTGAGATATAAAAAATGTTATCGGAAGACACCAGAGAAAGAAAAGCAGCCTTGGCAAAAGCAGAGGCATGTTGATTGTTTTGTGATGTGAGGAATAAGAAGTAAGGAAAAAATGGGATAACAGGAGCCTCTTTTAGATAGAATAAGCTTAGTGATTAGCTCAATCAAACTTTTATAGTGGCTACCTTGTTCATGTATCATTTCACAAATGCAACACTTTCCATGAAATTTCAACAAAAATATCATTAAAACTCCACTTAAAAAAACAGAGGGAGTAAATCGTAACAAAGAAATTCTACAAACATCTTATATCATCAACAATATTACACCCATATTAATTTTATTTTACACTTTTTAATTTTAGAAAATTACACTTATTTTTCCGAATTTTATTTAAATGTAACAAAAGAGATGAGTGTCATTTTCTTAATTAAAATTGTTTCATAAAAGGTGAGTTTCACGTATTTAAATAAAATTGTTTTATAAGAATAATATTTATATATACAACTAAAATATTATACAAAAATCATAAAAATGTAATTAAAAAATAATTTATTGAAATCATTTTAAATATCAAATATAAAGTATTATTTATTTAACAGCGTAATTCTATTAAAAATGAGTAATCTCCTTTCTCAGAAAGCCTTTCTGTTTAAAAAATTTATAATGAAAAATACTAGTGTTTCTAATGTGCACTGAGTTGTCAGAAAGAATGGGTCTGTGTTCATATTATTCTGCCATGTGAAAAGTGTAGCATTTCCCTGGACTCATCGTGAACTATGGGATGGTCCAACTTTGTTTCTGTGATGTTTCTTCCTTGGATCGATAGGGAGTTATGTGTGGTGGATGACTCAATTCCATTAAAAGTTTTGATAATTTTATATTTTTATGAACCTATTTTATTGTTAAATTATTATGAGAAAAAAACAACAACAAAAAATTGTCTTAATAAATATCAGGATGAACTAAGATGAAGAGATCATTTTAAATATAAACTCCAAGTAAGTATGCAAGTAGGTATGTCCAGATAAATTTTTTTGATGAGAATAATAATTTTAATAAAATTGTATTTATTTATTAAAGATGTTTATAGTGTCTTAATATGAATATGGTTATTGTTGTGTGGGTGGGTGAAGAAAAAGTATGCAAAGAATGAGTGACAATGAAGAAAGCAAGATGAAAAGTCAGCCGATTGAACAGATAGAAAAGGAAGGAAACAAAGGGAACGCGCAAGAGAAAACATCAATTTTATCCACGAAATCTACAAGAAAACCAGAGCATCTGTGTTATTTAGGTTCCTTTAATCAATTTCTCTAACATTTCACTTTATATTTCAAAGTTATTTCAAAAATGCTTTATAATTGCTTCTTTAATTATTTTAATTTTAAAATTATAAAAAATTACGCTGTCTAATTTAATAATATTAATAACAAATCCAAACACTATTTTAGGTGTCCCGTTTTAATTCAGTTCATCATTCATTCACGGCAATTGCTCCCTCCACCCAACACTTTTGAATCCCAACACAATTTAAAAAATTTCAAAAATATTCTTTATTGAAATGAAAATTCAGAATTGGAATTGAAAATAATGTATGTAAATTTTTGGAATTAAAAATAATACATTTTAAAAAAAATTATCAGAAAGACATTATTGTATTCCCAAAAAAATATTATTTTCATTTTTTCGACGGTAATTGGGTGCAGTAATATTAGTACAGGAAGCAATTCCTTCACTAAAGAGGGATTGAAAGTTTGGGTCCATCTTGTCGTAGGAGTTACCGTGTTAATTCTTTTAGTTGTATAAATTTATTATTTGTATTTAAAAAATATATATGTTAAAAGTATACTTTATTTATAAATATTTTTAAGTTTTTAATTAATTAATAATTAAATAAATATATTGAAAATGATTTTATTATAATTAATAATTAAAATTTAATTTATAAATATTAATTATTTAATTTTTAGTATCTTTCAAATATTAAATAAATTATTAAATTATTTTTATTTTTAATTAAAAAATAATAGACCGAAGATGTCAATGCATATTGATGAATTAAAAGTATGAAATTCATCCCTTAAATTAGTGGCGGATTGACACAACGACCTACTTCATAACGTGTCTGAATTTTTATTTTTCTATAACTAAAATATATATTATTAAAGTAATCTTATTGTAAAATATAATTATATAAAATTAAACTTTCTAAACCTTCATATATTAATTATATGTATTTAAATATGGGGATTTATTTATTTTTAATTTATGTGGATTCCCACTATTTGTTACTTTATTTTATTTTTCTACTAGATTATGAATTAAATTTTTTACTCTTTTAATTTTTTTATTAAATTAATGTTAAAGATGAATTCTTATTAACAATATATATGAGTTATTTTTATTATTGATGCTCCAAAATATAAAGAAATATAAATTTTCTGCCCAAAGTCAATAAGAAAGTCGCTTGAAGAAAACGTAAAAGTAATAGTTTATAACAACTTTATAATTGGTTTTATATTATTAAAAAAAAACAGATTGAAGTGTTTTTTTATTAATATAATAAAATAAAAAACAGATTGAAGTGTTTTTTTATTAATATAATCAATTAAGAATAGTTATAAAACGGCACATTCATAATTATGATGTATTTTTTATTATAACAATAATAAATAATTGAAAAAGATCATATTATTAAGAATAAATAAATTATTAGTAATTAAAAATAAATTTTTATATTTATTTTTCTAATTAAATAATATATTTTATGCATTTATTGATCACAATTTTTTTCTTTTTCTTTTTCCTTTCTTTTATTTATTTTCTCCATAAAAGGCATCATAAAAGAATATGGATAGAAACATAAAGGAAGGTGCTTGAATGAAGGACAAAGGGTTGTGACTGTCACGGCATTGCAGAAGAGTTCGAGATTTTTCAGTGAACTTAGAAGCATGTGTTACTGTGACTCAGAGAGAGGAAAACCAGGACCTGGGTGCTTGCTTGAGGCAATAGATAACCTTGTGTAATTGACATACAAGAGTGGGATCACAGGAGATAAAACCTGGTGGTTGCTGCATATACACATGTTCATTGAGATCACCATGAAGGAAAGCATTATCAATGTCCACTTGACGAATAGCCCAGTTATTTGTAACAACATGTGAAAGAACAATACGAATCGTGGTGGGTTTGACTACAGGACTGAAGGTCACATTGTAGTCAAGTCCCTCAGTTTGATTGAAGCCTTTGGCAACAAGGCGTGCCTTGCAACGTTGAAAGGAGCCATCTGCATGCAATTTGGTTTTAAAAATCCATTTACAACCTACCAGAGAGGCATTGGATGGGAGAGCAGTGAGAGTCCACATTTTGTTTTTGAGGAGAGCTTGATACTCATCAGTCATTGCTTGGGACCATATAGTAGAAACAATAGTATAAATTTTGATGATGCCTACCTTGGCACGAGTGGTCATGGGATAAGTGTTAGTAGGAGAAGGAATAGAAGGAAGACATTCAATATTACCAGTTGCAGAAGCACCAATGTCAGTAATAGAATTGCCAATGGTACCAGTTGCAAAAGCACCAATGTCAGTAGTAGAATTGCTATCAGAAACAACATGCTCATTAACAGAGTTAGTATTTGTATGAACAACAGTCAAGGTGGGTGAAATATCATGTGTGTGCTTATGAGAAACAATAGGCATAACAAAACTATTTGAGTCTTTATTATATGGAAAAGTAGTTTCATCAAAACGAACATGACGAGAAACAATAGTCTTACCAGTGGGCATGAGACATATATAGCCTCTATTAGTTGGACTGTATCCAAGAAAGAGAGAACATTGCGATCTAAAATCAAACTTATTATTATTATAGGGGCGTAAATTGGGATAACAAGCACAACCAAACACTTTGAAAACATTATAATCAGGTTTGCGTTTAAACAACCTAGAATAAGGGTTATCACCATTCAACACAGGGGTGGGAAGATCATTGATAATGTGGGTGGAAGTGATGAAGGCTTCTGCCCAGAAACGACTAGGCAATGAAGCAGTGGCAAGAAGCGTTAGGCCCATATCAAACAATATGCATGTGCTTTCGTTCTACAGATCCATTTTGTTCATGGGTGTAGGGACATGTAAGTCTATGGTGAATGCCATAATGTTCAAGGAAAGGTTTAAGACAAAGAAATTCTTTGGCATTATCAGTTTGAATAGAGCAAAGTTTAGAATTTGTTTGGTTTTCAGCAAAACTTTTGAATTTTTTAAACACAGAGGAAACCTGAGATTTAGTATGAAGAACGTATATCCATGTATATTTGGTGTAAGCATCAAGAAAAGAGATGTAATACCTTGCACCATTGGAAGCAGGACCCCAAACATCAGCAAACACAAGTTCCAAAGGACGAGAGTAAATGGTAATAGAAGAAGTAAAAGGAAGCTCTTTATTTTTACCAAGCATACAAGCAGAGCAAAATTTGATATCAGAAGAACCACGTGCAAAATTTTGGGAGCGAGAAAACCCACGACCACCACGATTGCTATGGAACTTGAGATTGGCTTTGTCATTGGTAGGATTCGAAGGCGTCCAAGTTGAGAGAGCGGCAGTGGCAGGAAAACTAAGAGGATCGAGTTGATGATGGCGTTCAAGACGTTCTTCTTGTAATAGAAGCAGAGCTTCAATCTCTGCAACTTTGTAAGGATCAGTTCTAGACAAAATGGAAGCAACAAAGGATCAAAATCAGGAGGAAGACCATCAAGAATGGTTTCAATGTGATCTTCAACAGATATTGGGGCACCAACGGCAGCCAGCGCATCCACCGCGCGTTTGATATCCAAAACATATGCGAAGATAGAACGATCTTTCTTTGGATTCTTTAAAAGGAGTTTCAATTTCTTGATCTGGGCTCGAGTAAGAGAAGAAAAATACGTGTTTAGCGTCTGCCAAATCTATGTTGCAGAGGTAAGACCCACCATTTGGGTTAAAATCGGAGTGGTCATGGAAGCCAGAAGCCACGCAACCAACAAATTATCTTGTTGCTTGTAAGAGATGAAGGAAAGATTGGGGCTGAGGGTTCCATCGGCCGCAGAAAGACAGCGTGGAGGAACGTTAGTTCCGTCAAGAAACGAGGAGAGCAGCAACCCATCAATAGTGGCCAGAACCTGTTGTTTCCACAACAGAAAATTTTTGTCATCCAGTTTGAACGGAATAGGAGTGGTAAGGTGATGTAGGGAGACGGAGGAGGAACTCTTGGTGGGGAGAACCTGGGTGGACGAAGATGATGATGTAGAAGAAGAGGAAGAAGAAGGAGCGGAAGTCATGAAAGAAAAGCGGAAAAAAAAAAACTCTATAGCTCATGATACCATGTTACTGTGACTCAGAGAGAGGAAAGGAAAGATTATCATATTAACTGATGTGTATTACAATGTGTTGATAAAGAAGTAATTTATACACAGGGTTACACATGTTACCTTAACAGCATGTAAACTTAAGCTTCATATTAACACACTTTGTAGGTAGGCTTAACCAGGGACATAACAATCGAAGCATCGAACAAAATAAAAAAACTACAATAAGCATGTAACTTCAGCTTCAAATTATCACTATTATATCAAATTCTAACGAGGATATGTCTCAGTAATTGAAGCCTCATCCACCGAATATTGACTTGATTTGTTTGTGGATTCACTCGATCCTGTTTCCCTTGAATTATGTTCCAATGACAACATGTTTGGAAAGCTTCTTGTTCTACTGTCCACAACAAATGCAGGTTCTGAAGGTACGGGGAGAGTGAGAGAATAGCTGTTAAGCATGAGCATAACACTAGTCATGGTTGGTCTGGCATCCATGTTTTCTTGAACACATAGTAACCCAATGTGGATGCATCTCATTATTTCATTTTGGGAACCCTTGATTAATGTGGGGTCTACAATATTTGCAATTGTTCCATCCTTCCAGTTTCGCCATGTCTGTATGAATTGCTCAAATGCATGTTCGTCAGATTTCATTCATACAGTTATTATGTGAAGGAACAAATAATTTTCTAATCCTATTATTCTGACAAAGGAGAGGGAAGATACAGTGACAAGAAAAGAAAGACTTACAATGCTCAATAGATCCTCCACTCTCTCCCCGTGACGAGAACCAATGCTTTTTCTGCCACTTACAATCTCAAGAACGAGTACACCATAACTAAAAACATCTGATTTTGTTGAAAACTGACCATATATAGCATACTCAGGTGCCATATATCCACTGCGTGCCAACCACATGCACGTTTAGTTACTCATAAAATTTATGAAACTTCAGTGTACAATATTTTACTTGACAGTTGATTCAAATTAAGCTTCTAGAACAATTATATTATATTCTCTCACTTACTAGGTTCCAACAATTCTGTGTGTATTTGCTTGAGTCTGATCTACTTGAACCAATCTTGCCATCCCAAAATCTGATATCTTAGGATACATGTTTTCATCCAAGAGAATGTTGCTTGCTTTAAGATCTCGATGAATAATTCGCAATTGAGAATCCTCGTGGAGATAGAGAATGCCTCTTGCAATACCTCTAATTGTTTGGTAGCGCATTTGCCAATCCAACCGTGTTTTCTTTATTGGATCTGTATATACATACCGAAACCATACGAACATTATAAAGCAATTTTAGTTGAGTGTGTGTCTTGAATCAAAACCAAAAGTAATAGAGTAACAGTTTAATTATGCAGATATTCGACTTTACCAAATATGAAGTAATCAAGACTTTTATTAGGAACAAATTCATAGATAAGCAGCCTTTCTCTTCTTTCCAAGCAGAAACCAATTAGCCTAACTAAATTTCGGTGTTGAAGCTTAGCCAATAAAAGCACTTCATTCTTGAATTCCGTATCTCCTTGCCCAGAATCACTTGACAACCTTTTGACAGCAATTGCTTGTCCATTGGAAAGCCGACCCTGAAAATATATCAGTCAAGGATAGTAAATCTCTTGAGACAAATTACATGATGTATCATGTTTGGATGAAGGTTTTAACTGAATGAAATTATGGTCTTACTCTGTAGACAGCTCCAAACCCGCCTTGTCCAACTTTATTAGAATCAGCAAATTCATTTGTAGCAACTCGGATGGTTTCAAAATTAAATTGCAATGACTCGGCAAATGTGACTTCATCTTCATCATCACTATCTTTTTCTCTTGTAACTTCACATGCATGAGGACAGGGTAATATTAGTGAGTATTTGAATATGATAGTGAATGCAAGAAACAAAATAACAGAGAGGTCTATTTCTCAATAATAAAAATCAGAAGGAAATGGCTAAATTTATTTCCCCTGTTACCTGGCCAGAAGTAATTTGAGCAAAACACGCTTAGAACAAAGGAATCATTTATATTTTCCTTTACTACATATGAAGGCAAATCCATGTTTAGAGCCTTAGAGACTTACTTTCAATTTTTTTTCTTGGCTTCCTCACTATCAGATATATGCAGAAAAGGCTGAGCGCTAAAATAGCACTAGCAACTGGCACTGCTATGAGGATGATAGTTCGTGACGTCTTGCTCTTTCCTGCGGAAACCAGAACCCTCAGGGCACGCATTAAGAATAACAAAAGTCCTAAAAACGCAGACTAATTTTGAACACGAACAATTACTTTCCCTTCAGCAGATGAATAAGTAAAACAACAGCTCAGACAGAGGAAAAGTATTGGTGGAAGAAAACTTCTCCATAGATTAAAAATTGAATAAAAAAGTAAGTCTTATAAAAAAGTTGATTTATTTTTGGTACAAATGTTTATGCATATGCTTTTGGTGACACCCCTTTAAATTAACTTGGAATGAGGAATAGGTTGTGAATGTAAACAGGTAGAGAAGAAGAAATACCTTGCAAATGTAAAGAAGTGTTGTTGGTTAAGCGAGAGGGTGGTGGTGCATCTGGGTCCAACTTGAGTGTAGGTCCATAGAAGATGTAAGGGTCAAATCTAATTCTGCAACTGGGCTTCAAAACATTGCCTCCAGCCTTGCCATTGCAGCATTCCGGAATTTTTGAGATAGCTTCATTCAGACACTTAGAACAATCTTCGGATGACAAATCAGGCGTGCACTGCGTGTAACCGAATATGGTTTGAAAATCTGGAGCAGATGCACTGCCTGTAGCATACTTACGACGAGAGTCACCAGACGCAGCTGTTTGTATTAGATTCCTCATCAGGCTTTGAAGCGCTGCGTTGAATTGCTCAACCGAACCCCTTACTTCCAACGTGTACAAGAGTTCCAACGTAGGTTGATTCTCCATGAGGCCAAATATGGAGCGGTTAGAGTAGCGCAAGGAGCATTCACCACCCCAGTCAATTGCCTCTTTCTGGTTTGGACACTCCTTTGAGAGAGCCGCTCTGGAATCGTTGAGGCATTTGAGGCATTGATCCCGTGTACGGTCGCCTCTACAGACCCCTATGGCGTATGCTTTGTCTGTGCCTTGGCCATGTGAGAAATTGTAGAAACCGTAGTTGATTTGGTCGTGGGTAGAGAAACTGGATAAGAGAGTGTTGAGGTTGTTGTAGTACGTGCTGTTGACTGTGTAGTTGCCTTTGCTGTTATCACAGAATGCTGTGCCTTGCGATATGATTATGGTGACACAGAGACAAAAGAGAAAGAAAATTGCAGTCATTGTGATTCAGGCGCAAGGAAGAAGGAGGATCCATGCTTACATATAAGGAGCTTTTGTTTCAGACAGTGAGAGGTTTGACCAGGCACACCTCAATATTCCGTAGAGAATGGAGACACTGAAAACCCATTTTTTTTTTTTTTTTTATAAATTATAACTTCCAATACTATTATTATTTTTAAATTATCAAATAAAAAATAATACAAATTTAATTAAAATATTATTATTTTAAATTATCAAGTAAATATCTTTTACTTAATGAATATAACATATCACTACTTGTTAAGTAAAATGGAAAATAAGAGAAAAAATATTTTCAAACCATTCATTTTTTTACATCCTCAAAACAACAATAAATAATAATAATAATAAATTAAATTAAGTTCTTTAATTAAAATATAAATTAAATTGTTGAATATAAAATTAGAACTGGAGTGAAAAAATTATAAGATATCAACTAATCACGGTCCAAATAATAATGCAGATGAAAAATATAAGGAGGATTGAAAATAAGTAAAATGGAAAATAAAAGCATTTTTATCAAAAGTATAAAATACCACTAAATCTGATTTTATCTATTTTCATTTAAGTAAATAATTTTATATTATTTTCATTATCGGTACTTTTTTTAACTCTTCTGTTATTTTCATTCTACAAGACAATAATAACCTCACGGATTCGGATAGATTAAACATTATTATATTATTATAAGAAATAATATTATTATAAGAAGTTATAAAGTGTGTCTTTTTTTTATTTGTAGTGTCAAAGAAAAGTTTTCCTAAACTTAATGACATCTCTCTTGTCCCACAAACTTGCCTAATTTTCTTAGAGTGTCCATTGGTTATAAATAACATTTAAAATTATCCTCTAATCTTTATTCTAATCATACAATTCAACTTCAGTTATTAAAAACAATTACATTTTATATCTATTTATACATTATTTTTCTTAATTGATTAACAATTTTTAAAATTTTATAAGCAACTTTTTAAAACACTTTAGAAGAGTTGTTTTGCTTCAATTACTTGCGTTGAAATAAAATGCAGCGTTGAAAAAACCCGTCAGCTTGCGGCGTTGATTAAGTCAGTCTGGTACCGCGTCAATAGGTCCAAAACACGTAAAATACCAACCACAAAATTACTTTTAACTTCTAATTAAAATATCATTTTTAATATGAAACCAGTTTAAAGAAAAATAAACACAACTATGTATACATAATAACTACCATTAATTTTTTTAAACCATATCATTTATATTATTATTCAATTTGTATACCCTATTATTTATGATATTAATATTTGACTTTTTTCTATTTTGGATTCAAACATTTTATTGTTAATATACACTATTGTCTTTTATTAAAATTTAACTTGCTATATTTATTTGAAATTTTACTAATACTTTTCATATTAAGAACTTATAAAGTTATGTTTTATTTATATTTTAGTGTTATAAAGCTATGATTTTATTTTTGTTCAATATTGTTTTTATACTATTTAATTATGATTATGATTATTATTATTTGTTTGATTGCAATCCAAATGCGATGTAATTAATAAATATTCTTCAATTTGGTATATCGATTCTCCTGATTTTTTAAAACATTAAATATTATAGTAATACCAATGTTTTTTTAAATTATAGTTTCTTTGAATATATTTAAAAAATTTAATAATTAAATGTAATTAATTTATAAAAGGTAAAAAATTACATCTAATACAACTTTTATTACATATTAGACTGTTAATGATTTTGTATAAAAAATCAATTTTATTTATAAATTGTATCTATTAATAATTAATTTAATTAAAATTAAATAACAATTTTAAGGTGATCAAATTATTCATATTTTAATATATGTTATATATAGATTTGATTAATATAAATGAGATATTTATTTTAAATTAATAAAATATTTCATGAAAAGAACTTTCAACTCAAAGATGACTTTTAAAGAAAAAAATAACAATGAAAAAAAAACATTAAACTACATAGCATCTTATATGATTTAATTTGACTCTTGTAATAGAATATGGTTAGATTTAAAATAACTCGTAACATATTTTAATAAGATTAAAGTTAAGAAATAATATAGAAAATATTAATTTTATGTACATATTCCTATTAAAGAAATTCATAAGTAGCCTTTCTCTTCCTCCGAGTATAAAGTACCAAAGAGTCTAACTTAAGTAGCAAACTATCAAAGACTAATTAAGGGATATTTCTGGATATTTGAGAGAACATTTCGTAAATACATCAATAATAATAAAAATAAAATTGCATATTAATTAAAAATATAAACTAATTAAAGTACAATAAAATCATTAATTAGAAAAGAAGATGGTGATATCACATGATGAATGAATCCAACATCTAGCGAGGGTATAACTCAGTAATTGAAGCTTCATTTTCTGATTCTTGAGCTGATTTAAGTTTCGCTTCACTTGATCCTGTTTCCCTTGAATTATACTCCCATGACTGCGTCTCTGGAAGGCTTCTAGTTCTACTGTTCATATAGAATGCTGGTTCTGCAGGAATTGGGAGACTCAGAGAATAACTGTTAAGCATCAGCACAATGTTAGCCATGGTTGGTCTGTCAACTAAATTTTCTTGAACACAGAGTAAACCAATATGGATGCATCTCAGCATTTCATTCCGTGAATTGTTGTTCAGTGATGGGTCTACAACATTTATAGCCTTTCCCTCCTTCCAGCTTCTCCAAGTCTGCAAAATTTGTTATCAGATCATGGATTCACTTCTACATTCTTGTTTTGGAGCATTAATCTTGTAATACATAATTATTTTAAGTGGCCAAGAAGAAACAACAGTGACTAAAGAAAGACTTACGAAGCTTAGTAGATCCTCCATATTCTCTCCATTATTAATTCCACTGTTTTTCTGGCCGCTTACAATCTCAAGAATCAGTACACCAAAACTGAAGACGTCTGATTTCACTGAAAACTGTCCATGCATTACATACTCTGGTGCCATATATCCACTGTATTCCCATAAGGTAGAATTTTAGTCATACCTCATAAATTTCAGTTCCTAATGCCAGTGGTTTTCTTAACAAAGCTTTAATTTCTGAATTCAAAATTGCTATAAAAGTATTTTATACTAACACTCAATCATACAAAGTTGAACGATTGAAAAGTAATGTTAAAACTTCTGATTGATAGTTTATGGAAATTAAAGTCTTACATAAGCTATGTTTGTAATACTTACTAAGTTCCAACAATTCTACTCGTATTTGCTTGAGTTTGATCCATTAAAACTAGTCTTGCCATACCAAAATCTGCTATCTTAGGATTCATCTCATGGTCCAAGAGAATATTACTTGCTTTCAGATCACGATGTATTATCCGAAGTCGAGAATCTTCGTGAAGGTAGAGAATGCCTCGAGCAATACCTCTAATGATTTTGTAGCGCTTTTCCCAGTTCAATTGTGGTTTCATGGTTGGATCTGCATATACATTCACCAGTTTTAACGCTATATCAATAACTAGGCATTGTCTCAGACCAGAACTGAAATATAGAGAAACATTATAATTATGCAGTCATTGAAACCTACCAAATATGAATAGAAGGCTTTTATTATATCTTGAACCAGTACCACGGTAAGTGTAACAATCAAATTATGCAGATGTTGAACTTACCAAATATTAAGTAATCAAGACTTTTATTAGGAACAAATTCATAGACAAGTAGCCTTTCTCTTCCTTCCAGGCCGAAGCCAAGTAACCTAACCAAATTTCGATGCTGAAGCTTGGCCAATAAAACCACTTCATTCTTAAATTCCAAATCCCCTTGCCCAGAATCCCTTGAAAGTCTTTTGACAGCAATCTCTTGTCCATTAGAAAGCTGACCCTGAAGATAGACGATTCAAGGATAGTAAATCTTTCTAGGCCAAGTTACAGGATATACCATATTATGATGAAGAGGTGTTATTTTTCTGAATGAAAAGTGAAATCTTACTTTGTAAACAGCTCCAAACCCGCCTTGTCCAAGTTTATTAGAATCGGCGAATCCATTGGTAGCAATACGTATGGTGTTGAAGTTATTTTGCAATGGCTCAGTAAATGAAATTTCATCTTCATCACTTTCTTCTTCTCTTTCAACTTCATAAGCATACAGACTCGAGTGAAATTTGAGTTATTCAAATGAGACAATTAAATGCAGTAAAAAACATCGAGAGTTATAATTTCACAATTGATAACCAGAAGCAAATGGCCAGGTTGATTTCCATATCTCTATGGTATGATACTCTATCGCATCAATGAATTTTCATGTCATAGAATCTAAGCTCCCTCAGAAAGAGTTCATTCAGTTATGATGTATGTTAGATTACTGCTCCATTAAATTCTAAGACTAATTTTTATAACAAAGGATGGAAAATCCAAGTTAGACTCACATTCAATTTTTTTTCTTTGCTTCCTCAGTCTTAGAAAGATGCAGAGAAGAGTGAGCACCAAAACAACACAAGCAACTGAAACTACTATGGCGATGATAGTCCGTGATGTGTTACTCTTTCCTGCACCAATCAGAATCCTCAGTCCATGGATTAAGATTAATAAGTACAAAGTTAAGGTCACCGCTAATTCAAAAGCACTAACAAAAGTTGTGATCATTAAGACGTAAGCAATTTGAGTAAAACATAAGAAATACCTTGTGAAGAAGAAGTGTTGTTGGTGGACGGTGACGGTGGCGCATCGAGGTCTATATTCAGCGTAGGGCCATAGAAGGAGTAGGGGTCAAACCTAATTCTACAACTGGGTTTTACAACATTGCCTCCGGCCTTGCCACTACAACACCGTGGGATAATTGAGACAGCTTCATCCAAGCACTTAGTGCAATCTTCGGATGACAAATCAGGAGTACACTGTGCTTGACCGTATATGGTTTGAAAATCTGAACCATAAGCACTGGCAGTAGCATACTTACGGCGAGAGTCACCTGATGCAGCTATGCGTGTTAGATTCCTCATCAAGCTCTCCAGCGCTGTATTGAATTGTTCCACCGAACCCGTAACATTCAAATTGTAATAGTTATCATTCGTGGGTTGGTTTTCCATAACGCCAAATATGGAGCGGTTAGTGTAGCGCAACATGCACTCTACCGTCCACCAAATGGCCTCCTTCTGGTTTGGACAACGCTCTGCCAGAGACACTCTCGAATCATTGAGGGATTTAAGGCACTCATCGGGCTTAAGATCGCCTCTGCAGAGCCCAATGGCGTATACTTTGTCTTCACCTTGGCCATATGAGAAATTGTAGAAACCGTAGTTGATTTGTGTGTAGGAAGAGAAACTGGAT
This sequence comes from Phaseolus vulgaris, assembly GCF_051622355.1. Classification (NCBI taxonomy): domain Eukaryota; kingdom Viridiplantae; phylum Streptophyta; class Magnoliopsida; order Fabales; family Fabaceae; genus Phaseolus; species Phaseolus vulgaris. The sequence goes on from NC_143504.1 coordinate 4,368,389, forward strand.
AGAAGGGTGTTGAGGTTGTTGTGATAGGTGCTGTTTATTGTGTAGTTGCCTTTGGTGTTATCACAGGGTGTTTGGGCACTGCTTTGTGCTATGATTACGATGACACAGAGACAACGGAGAAAGGAAAAGAGGGTGAAAGACACAGAGGCCATTGTAGTTGCCTTCTTCTGTTCTGAATTCTGATCCAAGCCTTACATAAGTTTTTTGAGTTTGACTGTTTCTTCTGTTGTTTGATGTGAAGTGTCTGATTGAATACCACCTAAGTCTTCTTTCAGTCATTAGAAGGGAATCAACGTCACCTTGTATGTAGAATTTATAGAGTGGATTTTGTTCAACAAGAACTCATTATTTTTCTATATTTTGAATTGATAGATGAAAATTTATTACAAAGTATTTTGCTTTGTTCACAAATGTAAACTAACCATATACAAATGAATTGCCTTGTAAGTTGCTTCGAAAAAAACCAAGTAATTTAGGTGTTGAAACTTGACCCCTTTGAATATAATCACTTGTTTTTTGAATTCGTCATCTCCTTCTGCGGAGTGGGTGAGAATTAACGCAGATTTGAAAGAAAGTATACTCTTTGCAATTAATGTTTTACAGTTTAAACACAAAAGAGACCATCCTCTTGTTTTCGTATTTCTACCTGCTCCTCACCGCTTAGAAATATTAGAAAATGTCAAAGTTTCATGCGCGTGCTCATGCACAAATTTCACATTTTTGCCATCCATCTAAAGATAACCAAATGAAAAAATTATTACCATTAATTTCTCCATGTATATTAGCCTCATTATCGCTATGTTTAATCAAATTATCTCGAAAATAAAAAATTAATTCGTAGTGAAAAAGCTGTTAAATTAGTTTATTATATCATAAATATTTTATAAGATTATTTATCAAGTTATTAGTTGACAAATATAAATGATAGAAATTGATGTATTAATTTTAAATTTTAAAAAATTCAAACCAATTTCTTTTATTAAATGTTTTAGTTTCAATCATTTTTTATGTTATGTAATTTACTATTCATCTTAAGTTATATTTTAAAATATTCTCTTCAATTAAATTTTAAATAAAATAAATATTATACATTTAAGTATATATCATACTTCCAACAATATGATTAATATAATGGTTAGAAAAGTTTAATGTTAAAATAATAAATAAATATTAAAAATAGTATAATATTAAAAATAAATATAAAAATATAAAAATATAAAAACTATTTATATATTTATTATTATGAGTTTCTGGTGTAATAGAAGGTAAAAGTAAAAAAAAAAGGTATAATTTATAAAAAATAAAATTTTATCATACAACGAAAGAATATATATATATATAATAATAATAAAAAGATAAGTTATAAAAAAGATAATGAATAATTTAAGAATGTAAAATAAAATATAAAAAAAGTTAGAAACTAATATTTTTAAAAAAGGTTACTTTCCAGTATGTTTCAAACAGTACTACTAGTTGTTCTTACAAGGTCGAGTTCCTCTTATAGTGATTCTTTCTCTCTTCGTCTTCTCGTCCTCCCGGCTTTCAGGCTTAGTGATTTTCGATTTGTACTTCCTTCTCCGAGATGAGCGGGGTGAGGTACATGCGAATACGCTCCGACGCTCAAGTTAGTCCGAGTACAATATGCATGTGAGTTAAGAGTGAAGAATTACCTTTGATGTTGGATCTCATCTGATATTTATAACTTTGGGATGAGCCTCAGCTGTTATGGACTGCTTTTGGATTCAGACGAGGGCCCAATTGTGCCTTAATCATAGTTTATAATTAAACTAGTTAATTACAATTAATCATAAATTTATTATCTATTCTTAGGTTCATTCGACTTGTCGATCATTCGGCCTCTTGACCATAGTACACTAGCTATTGAAAAAATATTTATTTATTAAATGAACTACTAATAAGCTTAAACAAGTTTTCTGCTAATAAGGTTGAAATGAACCACATAATCCAGCAGTCATTTAGCTGATAACACTCCCAAACGATAAAACATACACTAAGGCCAAATTGTATTTGTATTTACCGAGATCAGAACCAACGAGTAACAAAGTACTCTATGAGCAAACACTACATACCTCCTTTAACAGCACTAATAGCGAAAAACAAAACCAAACAACAATAGTTTTACTAGCTTACTGATAGCATGTATTTATATTTAGTATGTGATGGAAAAATCATGTGTTTTTTCCTTTTTACTATAAAAATAAAATAAAAATACGACTAGTGTAATTTTTTTTTATATTGAGTGTATAAAAATTATACCCGTTTTATAAAAACATAAGTACAACATATTTAAAAGCATAAATATATCTAAATGTGCTTGAGTATCTAATGTGTTATATAATTTCTATCATATTTGATAAATGGTTTCATTAGACTAGTCTTAATGTTGGTTGAGTTATGGATTGTTTTGTAAGATTGTCTAGAATTTGCTTTGTAACGAGAAACATTGTTTGCATATTTTTCTCGTTAGTCTCGATGTATTCCGTGTGTGTTATAACAATATTTACATTAAAAATAGGACATTGTACCTTCAATAGAAGTCAACTTTTAAGTTTAACTTGAGTGAGAGATGACTAAGAGAGAAACCGCTAAGTTGTAAGTTCTATTCCTCAATGGATGTGGATTAAAGTTCGTTAATACTATAATCGAACCACATTAATTTTGTTGTTGTTGTGATTTTCTCTTCTTCCTCGGTTACTGTTTAACTTCAATAGTCTAGTTTTGTTATTTCTCTCTAATTATTTATATTTGTGACAAACATTTTGCGTTGAATTTGATTGAGCTATTTCCTTATAAACTGGTTTGGTGAGCGTAAAATTTCAATCATCGTGACTTTGTTGAGATATCCACCATTCTATATGATTTCAGATCGTGGCGGTTGAATATGCGAACTTTTCCACTTTAACAAGGTCTCTTTAAAGTTTTGGAAGATGAATCTAAGTTTGTGGTATCCATGGCGGAGAAGGACAAGATAACATTGTTAGAGAGAACTCACAATGAAATTGTTGTTAGCCTTGATGATAAGGTGTTGAGACAAGTTTAGAAAGAGAAGACTACAACAAATTATGGACAAAGCTTGAGAACTTCTACATGGCAAAGTTCTTGGTGAAGAGTCTATACCTAAAATAAGCCTTGTACTCATCATATACTAAAACTAGCCCTGTACTTATATAAGATGAGTTGTGAAGAGGTTATTATAGAACAACATGATGATTTCAACAAGTTGATCCTTGTTATTTCTAGAGATTTTAGAGAGCATTTCCTAAATACATCAATAATTAATAAAAATAAAATTGCATGTGATGGTCATATATCAGGTTCCAATCTAAGATAGGCAAAAAAAATGTATTTAAACAAGATTTGTCACTCAATAAGACATTGTATTTTGGTGTAAGAGAAGAAACATGGATGATGAATATCACCTAGCGAGGGTATAGCTCAGTAATTGAAGCTTCATTTTCTGATTCTTGAGCCGATTTACGTATTGATTCACTTGATCTTGTTTCCCGTGAATTATAATCCCATGACTGCATCTCTGGAAGGCTTCTAGTTATACTGTTCATATAAAATGCTGGTTCTGCAGGAATAGGGAGACTCAGAGAATAGCTGTTAAGCATCAGCACAATGTTAGCCATGGTTGGTCTGTCAACTAAATTTTCTTGAACACAGAGTAAACCAATATGGATGCATCTCAGCATTTCATTCCGTGAATTGCTGTTCAGTGATGGATCTACAATATATATAGCCTTCCCCTCCTTCCAGTTTCTCCAAGCCTGCAAAATTTGTCATCAGATTATGGATTCACTTCAACATTGATGTTTTGGTGCATTTAATCTTCTAATCCGTAATTATAATGGTGATGAAGAAATAACAGTTACAAAAGAAAGACTTACGAAGCTTAGTAGATCTTCCATATTCTCTCCATTATTAATTCCACTGTTTTTCTGGCCGCTTACAATCTCAAGAATCAGTACACCAAAACTGAAGACGTCTGATTTCACTGAAAAATGTCCTTGCATTGCATACTCCGGTGCCATATATCCACTACAGACCAATAATGACAGGATTGTTATTTTCGTTCTGTTTCAGTTACTAATGCCATTGGCAGCTTTGAATCTGAATTAGTATTAAAAAAAATTTACGCTATCACAGCCATACGAAACAGATTGATTCTAACAACTACCTGAGATTCAAACTCTTTAAAAAGTTACTAATTCATGATTTGTTGAAAATTAATGATAAAAGTTCTCTTCAATTGTTGATTGAAATTAAAGTCTCAACCATCAACAAGCTATAACATATTCTAATACTTACTAGGTTCCAACAATTCTACTTGTATTTGCTTGAGTTTGATCCATTAAAACCAGTCTAGCCATGCCAAAATCTGCTATCTTGGGATTCATCTCTTGGTCTAAGAGAATGTTGCTTGCTTTGAGATCTCGATGGATAATTCGTAGCTGAGAATCTTCGTGAAGGTAGAGAAGACCTCGAGCAATACCTCTAATGATTTTGTAACGCTTTTCCCAATCTAATTGTGCTTTCATGGCTGGATCTGCATATATAGCCGCCAACAGTTTTAACGTTATGAATAATTAGGTGTTGTTTAGCAAGATGTGAAATATAGAACAGCAGTCATAGAAGGTACCAAATATGAAATAATCAAGGCTTTTATTGGGAACAAATTCGTAGACAAGTAGTCTTTCTCTTCCTTCCAAGCAGAAACCAAGTAGCCTAACTAAATTTCGGTGCTGAAGCTTGACCACTAAAACCACTTCATTCTTAAATTCCGTATCTCCTTGCCCGGAATTTCTTGACAGCCTTTTGACTGCAATTATCTCTCCATTGGGAAGTTTACCCTGAAAATATCTCTTTCTCAGGTATAGTAAATAATTTGCTAACTGCTGTTATAGAATGTTTTGATGATGTGTGTCTGAATTCAAGAGCGTTACTTACCCGGTAAACAGCTCCAAATCCACCTTGTCCAAGTTTATTAGAATCAGAGAAGCCTGCTGTAGCAACTCGTATTGTGTCAAAGTTGAATTGCAATGACTCAACAATTTTAATTTCACCTTCATCTTCATCGGCATCTTCCTGTTCTTCTTTAACTTCACGTGGGAAACAGATTTAAACTAGTTAGATTTTAAGAACAATACCGCTGTCGGTGGTGCATTCGGGGGTGTTTGTCTGCTTCTAATTTACTTTGACTATATAGGATTAAATTGGACATAAAAATATAAAAATATATTGATAACTGGACTTGCCTGGAAGGTTTTTTCTTGCCTTTAGCCTCCTTAAGTAAAGGAAGAGACAAATGAGGAAAAGAACAACGACAACAGTTGGCACCACTACGGCAATGACAATTATTGTTGTGTTGTCACTTTCTGCAGAAACAATAATCCTTTGCCCGGTAAGACATTTCAAGGATGAAGAATTGTAAAATACCAAAATGCCTAATAATTACAAGTTAATTACAGAGGAAGTGGGCAGCGGGATGAATAAGGAAAACAAAACTCCAGAGAGAAGAAAATGTGTTAAAAGTGGATTATTAAGTGAGGTTTGGGCGAAATGCAATAATTAGGCTAAAGGAAAATTGAGAAGAAAAAGAAGTACCTTGTGAGGAAGTGGTATTGGTGGAGGAAGTGGTATTGGTGGAGGGAGGAGGTGCCTCCGGATCTGGGTCTAATGTAGTTGTAGCTCCGTAGAAGCTATAAGTTTCGAATCTAATATTACAACTTGGTCTAAGAACTCTACCACCTATCTTGCCATTGCAGCAGTTTGGGATCTCTAAGATAGCCGTATCTAAGCATTGAGTACACCTTTGCTGAGACAAATCAGGGGTGCACTGCACAAGCCCATATATGGTTTGAAAATTTAAACCAGTTGCATTTTCCGCTGTAGCATACTTACGACGGGAGTCACCTGATGCAGCTGTGTCTTTTAGGCTCTTCATTGAGTTCCCGAGCACTTCATTGAACTGAGTCGCGTCTGTTGCATTTGCTTGGTTCCACATGTAATAACCAGGAAAAGTTTCCATTTGATTGAATATTGTGTCGTTAGAGTAGCGCAACATGCATTCATCGGACCACAGAATTGCCTTTTTCTGGTTTGGACACCTCTCTGTTATATCGACTCTGGAATTGTTGAGGCAACTGCGGCACTCCTCTGGCTGTTGATCTCCTCTGCAGAGCCCTATGGCGTATACTGTGTCAGTGTTTTGGCCATATGAAAAGTTGTAAAAACCGTAATCAATTTGTGTGTTGGAAGAGAGAGTGGACAAGAGGGTGTTGAGGTTGGTGCTGTAGGTGCTGTTGGCTGTGTAGTTGCCGTGGCCGTCGTCACATAAAACGTTCTGGGCGCTGCCTAGAGATATAAATTTTAGAAATGGAAAAGAAAGAAAGAGAATAAGCATGAAGGAGACGGCTGCCATTCTGATATTTGTGTGGGTAATCAGATTCAGAATCACAAACAGAATATTGAAGCTTTGGGTGTATGATCATCAATGCCCAAACTTCCCTTCAGTCATATTTATAAAACATACTATTCATTTCTAATTTTGCTTCCATACGATATCTATGGCTGTCTTTGATTTTTATTCTCTATTTATTGAATAAATGTTTACATACTATAATTTAATCAGTGGTTCGATCAATTAATGCATTTTTTAATTAGGCCGTCAAGATTACGAAATTTGAAGGAAGGTGATGCCAGAGTCAACGGCAACCGAAGTGCGTAGAGACAAAAGAGGAAACAGGAACAAATAAATACTTTTCTTTTGTTTAGAAATTAGAAATATAAATTAATAGTAAAATAAACTCAACATTTAAAAAGCCCATTCCTATTATTTTCTTTATTAGTAATTCGCTATGGTAACAAGTGTCACTAAAAATAAAAAATATTATTATATTTTTTTAATTATGTTTTACTTTATCAAATTTTGATGAATATAGTTTTGATCCCAATTTTTTAAAAAATTCTCAAATATAAAAATATAGTGTTTTAGTTCTTTAAATTTATTATTTAAAAATAAAATTAATTTTAAATTTTAAATTTAGTTTTCAGAAACTTGAAATATTTTTAAAAAAAAAAATTTAAGGACTAAAATATTTTTTCAAAAATTAAAAAACTTAAATGAGATTTATTTCAAATTTTAAAGACTAAAAATATAATTAAAGTTAAATTTTAGTGTTTAAAAGAAAACATAATTCTTTTGATGTTTTTAATATCTCTTTTGTCCAACTATTCGTTCAAGGATTTAAAGAAATTTATATTTTTTAAAAATATAATTTTATTAGTAAAATTATATAATATTGAAGCATCAAAATGAAGGAGCTTTTCACAAATTTTATTTAGTAAAATAAAAAGTAATTTATAATATTCTACACTAACGATATAACTAGGTTTTACAAAATGCATATATTGTTTTATGATTAAAAAATATCCAAAAATACATATACTTTGTAAATTATAATTACTCAATTTATTTTTACATTATAAAAAAATAGTAGAAACAGAATTCTTACATTTGTGTATCCGCATTCTTATTATTATTCATATCTTTCACACAAAAATTCTATAAGAAACACGATCTCCTTTCAAAATTCTAATTTACCAAAATCAAACATATATAAGTAATTCAACTACTCCAACTCCACGAATAAAGAGAAATAGCAATGAATTGAAGTTTAATCCTTAAATCCCTCACCACTTCAATCTTCTTCCATCTCTGATCCAAAAAACAATGGATGTGCTAAAATATGTGGTATCGTTGAGTTTCTCTCATTCTCCTCTCCTCTTCAATTTATTCAACTCTGAGCAACGCAATAGAGATCTCGATCGATCTTTCTCTTAAAAGATTTGTTCACCCAGGTTCAAAGAGATTTGTGGTGTGGACTACATATGGTACAACTCATTGTTTTAAATTCTATTGGAGTGGAATGGAGCAGACAAGAGTGAGTGAATATGAAAATTATTTCTTTGATATGTAAGTTTTGGGTGTGGTAACCGAACGAGAATGTGCTCTCTCTTTTTACTGTTGTTGTCTTCTTCTTATTATTGATATTAATATTCATATTTTTTTCATTTTATAATTTATTTATTTATTTTAATATTATAATTTTTTCTTTAATTAAATTAAAAAAATAATTAAACTCAAATTACTTTTCCAATTTAATTCTAACAACGTAATAAATCTTAAAATTATTTCAATTCCCTATAACCTTCTTTTATATTTTCATTTTTTTTCATTGCTTTTAATTCCCATCAAGAACTATACGAATCCAAATTTGTATGTAAAAATCCGTATATAATGCTCACTTTACATACAGATCTGGATCTGTAAATCGGTATGTAACACTTACTTTACGTACGGATCTGGATCCGTATGTAATGTTCACTTTATATACGGATCTGAATCCGTATGTAAAAATCTGTATGTAACGCTCATTTTACATACGGATCCAAATCTGTATGTAAAAATTCATATGTAATGCTCACTTTACATGCGAATCTGAATCCGTATGTAATAATCGATATGTAAATAACAAATTTCTTGTAGTGTTAGGACACCTTCTTAACATCACTTTAAAACGTTCCCAAGCTTCACAAAAAGGTTCATCTGACCCTTGCTTGAATGTGGAGATATCATACTTAACTTTGATATATCGAGAAAGTGGGAAGAACCTATATAGGAATTTCTCTTCTACATCGTTCCAGCTACTTAAACTCTGGTTTGGATGAGACTTTAACTATTCTTTTGCTTTGTCTGCCAGTGAGAAAGGAAATAGACGCAAATAAAAAAATTCAATATCATTTTCCTCAAAGCCCATGGTCTTAACCAACTCATAGAATGTGGAAAGATGAGTATAAGGGTCTTCATGATCCATTACAGTGAATTTTTGAGTGTTGATTAAGCTAAGAAAAGTTTGCTTCATTTCTAATGATTTGGTGGCAGAAGGCATGGCTATGCTGCAGAAATGCCTCGGTCCTTGTTGCATGGCTTAGTCTCTCAATGTTCTTCTAGGTGGATTTTGTCTATTATCAGTCATTTGTAACTTTGTTTGATTGTGTGAGTTGAAAGTGTTAGAAAATTCCTCCTTTTGCTTGTCCTTCCTTCTTCTTTTCTTTCTCTTCTTACTCTGACTTCTTCTAACTGTCTTCTCAATTTATGGGTCAAATTCCAATTGAACTTCAGGAACCTATCCTCGTAATAGCATATATCTAAGACAACTCAAGCAAGGATTAGCACAGGATAAAAGAATAAGATCTACACAAGTGTCTATTCACAAAGAAAACAAACTATTCACAATACTTATACTTTAGAAATTCTTAAAAGAAATTGTTCCTCGACAATGGTGCCAAAAACTTGTTGATTTATCCCGACAAGTATACTGAATCAATTGTAATATAGTATTACTTAAAGTACGAATGTCGAAATCACAGGGAACAATTTTAATTAAGATGTTCTGTTATAAAACTCATCAAGTATAGAAAATGACTTTGAGAACTTTTTCATAACCAAATTAACACTTTTACCATAAATAACTCAAAGTTTAAGATGTGATTCAACAAGTAACGAAACTAACTTATCAAATATAGATAAAAAATACTTGGGATTGAATTGCGTCTATCTCAATCATCTGTATCTTGGAATAATACAATATATAATACTAAAAAAATACTTATTCTTTATGCTTAATTTAAATTCATTCACCTTGATTCCTCACCGATGAAATTCATAAGATAATTTCTCAAATATTGATTCCTCAGATATCTAACAAATCATCTTGCTTTATGAAAAAAAATTATGATGCAATTAATAACCTGAAATTTATTCCTAGCATTACAAGTTATCAAATATTTTCGTCTATTTCAGATCCTTAAAAATACTTTCCAGTTAAATTTAAGGATCAAAATCAAGACTCCATTTATCAAATAGAATCCAACAATAAGCATGAAACGAAAATACCAAGAACAAGTAGAAAAGAGAATATTATATATATATATATATATATATATATATATATATATCACCAAGAATACATTTGACCAGAGTAGATTACATTCAATCTCAAGTTTGAAAGCACTTAGCCGCTCATGATAGCTCCTTCAATCTTCATTCTTGATCTGGATTGCATAAGAAGGGCTAATCTGAGCAAGTTCTTCTCCTAAGAAGAGAGTTTTCTTCTTCTTCTTCTTCTTCTCTCACTAATTTCTTCCAATCTCTTTCATCTTCTTTTCCATCGCCTTTGTTTTAACTCTGTTCCAGAATTTATTTAATGAAATTTAGCTCAAGCGAGCCAATCTAGTTTAGGCTAGATCATTCAGTGCTATTTTAGCTTGGACGAGCAATTCTAGCCTGAGCTAGATTAATACTCCACCATTAATTTAATCTGGATAATTTTAGCCTGAGTTAAATCTTCTAGCTTGAGCGAGATGTTTCCTTTAAATTTTCCTTCTTTACTCCTTCTTGTGATCCATTTAAGTCTTTGCTTTCTTCCTTTTAATGCTTCATATTCATATGAAATTTACACAAAAATTGAGATTAAATTTCTTCATTTGTTTCCCGGTTCAAAATATATAATTGGGTTCAATAATTCTCAGATTAAAGTAATTTTCTGACATTAAGCAACAATTAAGTTCCAAAGTATTCTATTTTCTCAATTATAAATACTACACATTGGCACTTGTCATGTGTGTGTTATAACAATATTTGCATTAAAAATAGGACCTTGTACCTTCAATAGAAGTCAACTTCTGAGTTTAACTTGAGTGAGGGTTGGCTAAGAGAGAAACCGCTAAGTTGTAATTTTCATTCCCCTGTGGATGTGGATTGAAGTTCGTTAATACTATAATCGAACTACGTTAACTTTTTCTTCTCTTCTTCCTCAATTATTGTTTAACTTTAATAGTCTAGTTTTATGATTTCTCTCTTATTGTTTCTATTTGCATGGCAAACATTTTGCATCGAATTTTATTGAACTATGTCCTTATAAACTGCTTTGGTGAGCGTGAAATTTCGATCATCGTGATTTTGTTGAGAAATTCATCACTCTAAATGATTTCGGATTGTGGCGGTTGAACATGCAAACTTTTCCAGTTTAACAAGGTCTCTTTAAAGTTTTGGAAGGTGAATATATGTTTGTTGTATCCATGGCGGAGAAAGACAAGATAACATTGTTAGAGAGAAGTCACAATGGAATTGTTCTTAGCCTTAATGATAAGGTGTTGAGATAAATCTCGAAAGAGAAGACTACAACAAAATTATGGACAAAGCTTAGAACTTGTACATGGCAAAGTTCTATACCTAAAACAAGCATTGTACTCATCCTAGACTAAAACAAGTTGATCCTTGTTCTTTCTAGATATTTTAGAGAGCATTTCCTAAATACATCAATAAATAATAAAAAAAAATTGCATATTAATTAAAGATGGTCATATATCAGGTTCCAATCTAAGGTAGGCAAAAATAATGTATTTAAACAAGATTTGTCACTATAAGATATTGTATTTTGGTGTAAGAGAAGAAACATGAATGATGAATATCATCTAATGAGGGTATAGCTCAGTAATTGAAGCTTCATTTTCTGATTCTTGAGCCAATTTAAGTATCGGTTCACTTGATCATGCTTCCCGTGAATTATACTCCCATGACTGCATCTATGGAAGGATTCTAGTTCTACTGTTCATATAAAATGCTGGTTCTGTAGGAATCGGGAGACTCAGAGAATAACTGTTAAGCATCAACATAATGTTAGTCATGGTAGGTGAAATGCAATAATAAGGCTAAAGGAAAATTGAGAAGAAAAAGAAGTACCTTGTAACAGAGTTGACGTGAGTCTATGGGATCGGTAGAGCAAACCTGCTGAAGCTTAGCAAGGAGTCGAAGAAAGAAACCCTAATTAGCAAGAGAGAAACAAGAAGCGAGTGATAGAGAAACCCTAATGTAGTATTGAAAAGAACAGAGATAGAGAAGGGCAGCAGTGTGAAAAATAGAAGAAGAAAAGAGAATGAAAGTCAATTCTGATATTATTATCTGATATCTCATAACAGTACACGTAGAATATATGGTGCTGGAAAGAGTAAAAACAGAAAGCCTACAGAAAGCCTAAAAACAGAAAAAGCCCAAATATGCACGGGCCCAATAAAAACAGAGCATATACTTTATCACCCCCCCTCAAGCTGGGAGTATAAGTTCCTCATTCCCAGCTTGGATTGAAGCACGTTGAAGGTGGAAGGAGGTAAAGGCTTGGTGAAGATATCTGCTCTTTGCATGGAGGAAGGGATGGGGAGTAGTCTGATCAGGCCAGCATTTAGTTTTTCCCTAACAAGATGGCAGTCGATTTCTATGTGCTTGGTTCGTTCGTGGAATACTTGATTGGAAGCAATTTGTATGGCTGACTAGTTATCACAGTAAAGTGTGGCGGGTTGAATAAGAGGAATGTGGAGATCATTGAGCAGATAGGATAACCATTGTATCTCGCAAGTGGTTGCTGCGAGAGTTATATACTCAGCTTCAGATGAACTTTTGGATACAGTCTGTTGCTTTTTCGATTTCCAGGAAATGAGAGAGTCACCAAGGTAAATAGAGAAACCAGTAACTGATTTTCTGGTCTCAGTACAAGCTGCCCAATCGGAATCACTGTAAGCCTTGAGCTGGGTTGTGCTTGCTGCTGAAAGAAAAATCCCATTACCAGGTGCATTCTTGAGGTATCTAAGAATAGGAAAAACTGCTTGATGATGAACTGTGGTGGGTGCAGAAACAAATTGACTGAGCTTGTTCACACTAAAGGCAATGTCAGGCCTTGTGTTTGTCAAATAGATAAGGCGTCCTAGCAATCTTCGGTAAGAGGAAGACTCTGCAGCATCAAGAGGAACACCTTGAGTGCTAGATGGAGGTGAAGAATGAACCATGGGTGTTGGAACAGGTGCACATCCAAGCATTCCTGTTTCATGAAGAAGGTCCATGGTATATTTGCGTTGTGAAAGATGAATTCCAGTGCTGTTTCTGGCAACTTCCAGACCAAGGAAGAAAGTGAGATCGCACAAATTCTGTATTTTAAACTGTTGATGCAGCAGATTGGTGATGTGGGTGATTTCCTCAGTATTATTCCCGGTGAGAACAATGTCATCAACATACACAAGAAGAGCAGTTATCACTACAAGAAAATCATGAAATAGAAACCAATTTTTAGAGACCAAAATAATTAGTTGCAATAGTAACTAAATTAAAGACCATTTTAGAAACTAAAACAAAAATTGGTTTCTAAATTAGTTTCTATTATTGTTAAATAGTTTCTAAATTGGTATCTAATTAGCAACCACGGTTTTAGAAACCAAAATTAGAAACTAAATAATTAGTAGTTAAAACCTTGGTTGGTAATTAGATACTAATTTAGAAACTATTTGACAATAATAGAAACTAATTTAGAAACCAATTTTTGTTTTAGTTTCTAAAATGGTCTCTAATTTAGTTATTATTGTAACTAATTATTTTGGTCTCTAAAAATTGGTTCTTATTTCATGATTTTCTTGTAGTGTATGTGATGATCAGTAGTTTTTAAGAATAATGAGTTATCAGCAATAGATATAATATAGCCATTATTAAGTAAAAAACTGGATAATTTTGCGTACCATTGTCTGTCAGCCTGACGTAGACCATAGAGGGAGAGTTGCAGTTTGCAGACAAAATTTGAATTAGGAACAGCAATTCCAGGTGGTGGCTTCATGTAGACCTCTTCAAGTAACTCTCCATGAAGAAAAGTGTTGTTAACATCTAGTTGTTTGAGATTCCAGTTATAAGATGCAGCTAGTGCAAGTAACAAGCGCAGGGTGGTCAACTTTGCTACAGGGGCAAATGTGTCAAGGAAGTCGAGACCTTCAAGTTGTGCGTAACCCTTGGCAACGAGGCGTGCTTTGTAACGATCAATCGTGCCATCAGATTTGTGTTTTAGTTTGTAAATCCATCGACATCCAATTGCTTTCTTTCCCGATGGCAGAGGCATAAGAATCCATGTATGATTGGTCGAGAGAGCTTCCAATTCGTCCGTCATAGCCTTTTTCCAGCAGTCATGTTTGGAAGCATCCTCGTAGTTTTTGGTTCAGTAAAAGAGGAAAAGGAAGCAATAAGACTTTTAAAATTAGGAGATAAATCAGAATATGACACAAAGTTGTTAATGGGATATTTAGAACTTACACTGTTTGTAGATGGCAGATCAGTATTGAAATCCTGAAGGTAAGCTGGAGGTCTCTTGATCCTGGATGATCTCCTTGGTGGAGTAGTATTCATATTTCCAGTGGGTATAATGAGCTCAGTAGCAGTATTGCAATTATCAGGAAAAAAAATCATAGTTTGAATTATAAGACTGTGGAAGAGGCAGAGACAAATTGTTGGGACTATCATTTTTATTATCTTTCAAATTGTATGGAAAGATATTTTCATAAAAGACAATATGTCTTGAGATCTCAATGTTATGATTTCTAAGATTAAGAAAAAGGTAACCTTTAGTATGAGGTTGAAAACCTAAAAAAATACCTGACACGGATCTGTCATCAAATTTCTTTCTATGAGAAGTAATGGTGCTAGAGTAACAAAGACAACCGAAAACACGCAAAGAAGAAATATCATAAAGAGAGCCATGTAACTTTTCATAAGGAGTCATGTTTTGCAATAAAGGGGTTGGAATACAATTAATGAGTAAAACAGCATGCAAAACAGCAAATTGCCAAAATATGGGGGGTAAATGGGCTTGAAAAAGCAAAGCACGTGTAACATTAAGAATATGCTGGTGTTTATGTTCGGCAATACCGTTTTGTTCCGGTGTCTCAACACAAGTTTTTTGATGTATTATGCCTTTAGAAGAAAACAAATTAGTCATGGCAAACTCAACACCATTATCAGAGCGTATAGTTTTTACAGTGGTGTTAAAATGGTTTTCAACATAAGATAAAAAAACTAATTATGTGTGTTCTAACTTCAGATTTTGTGCACATAGGGATTACCCAAGTATAACAAGAAAAATCGTCCACAATAGTTAAAAAATATCGAAAACCATGCATGGAAGTAATAGAACAAGGGCCCCAATTATCCATATGTAAAAGATCAAAGATATTAGAAGTATTGGAATGACTTAAAGGGAAAGAGAGTTTTCTTTGCTTTGCTCTATGGCAAGTATCACACAAATAAGGTTTTTGAACAGAAATACAAGGGTATATAGATCTCAAAACATGCAGTCTTTCATTAGAAAGATGTCCCAGTCTATTGTGCCACACATTAACATTCTTAGAAACACAATGAATAGAAGGAATGTATCTGTTTGTCAGATTTCTTTGAAAGATAGAAGGATGAAAAATATACAAGCCATTTTTGGCCTCAACTATACCAATCTTCTCTTTCGTTAAATTGTCCTGTATGACACAATCCTTAGATGAGAAAATCAAATGACAGTTCAAATTTAAAGCAAGTTTGGATGCAAAAACAAGATTGAAGGTAAACTCAAGCACATATAGAACATCAGTAAGGTAAAGTTTATTACTAAAAGTCACTATTCCAGAACAACTAGTATAAAACTGATGACCATTCGGCAAACTAATCAGGACAGGTTTTATAATTTTATATGATGTAAAGTCAGATAAGCAAGTACAAACATGATCAGTTGCTCCTGAATCTAGTATCCAAGAACCTTTAACAGTAGTATAGAGATTAGAGAAAATGGCATTACCCGTTGAAGAACCCTTTTGATCTTTATTGACAGCGAAAGAGCCCACTTGATTCAACTGTACAGGGGGCTGGTTCGCAACACTATTGATGGAGTTTTGTTTGATCAGCGCTGATAAAACTTGATATTGTTGGGTGATAAGTGTCTAATTTCAGTAATATTTTAATATTTCATATTAAAATATAGGCACTTATGAGGATTTATTGCTAATTTACATATAAAATAATCCCTAATTTATGAATTTATACCTTTTTACATTTTTTATGATCTTTATTTGAATAAGAGTATTTTATTCCCAAATTTGGTGTTAATTGCATATTTCTAAGGAAGATTGGAGATTTGGATTAAAGATGAATGATTTGAGCTAAAAAGATAAAGATAGAAGGTCCCAGAATGGAAAAAGATGCAAAGGAAGATTGTGCCTTTTTTTTATGTTTTATCATTTAGCCCATTAGCGCGACACAATAAACAACCTAACCCTAGAAAACTAGGATAAATAGAGGGCTAGAGGCTCAACCTTAGTGCGCCAGATTGAGAGGAAAACACCATAGAGTGAATTGTAACCCAATTGGGAGAATGGAAGGTGATAGAAGTATGCGTGGCTAATTCTACCCTTTGGGATTGGGAGTAATCTGCTCAAACTCTTATGTATTGAGGTGATATTTTATATATTAATATTCAGTTCTTGATTGATTATTGGTATTGTTGTTTTACTTTTAATTCTCCGTGACAAATTGAGAATCTTAAATCTGACCGGGAGGTATTTTTAGGGTTCGGACCTAAACAACAATGCTTAACATATTTGAGTGCTAGGAATAGACTTAAAATGTTAATTGCTATTAAACGTCTAAGCTTCGTTCTAAGTTGTTCTTATAATTATGCGAGGGATCGATAGTTAGGGGACATTCTTAAGGATTTTATATGCGAGGAATCGATATAAATGATTTTTATACGGGCATCAATTTCAATCGAAGAACTTAATATTGACATGCTAATCAAAATACTTGAGAGTGAGAGAGATGAAACTAATCCTTATTTTTCCAATTGAAACAACTAATTCTTTGTTTGTTTTCTTATTGATCAGTGCCAATACAATTAATTCAAAACTCTTTTAATTGTTCTGTTTTTATATTTAGCGATTATTGTACTCGATAATTCACTGTTCCTTGTGGGATCGATATCCGTCCTTAGGGACAATTATTAC
Source organism: Phaseolus vulgaris (assembly GCF_051622355.1). NCBI lineage: Eukaryota > Viridiplantae > Streptophyta > Magnoliopsida > Fabales > Fabaceae > Phaseolus > Phaseolus vulgaris. The sequence continues at coordinate 4,385,324 of NC_143504.1, forward strand.
TTTTGACAAACGCGGTGCACTTGCCGTAAAAAGTCATCAAGTTTTTGGCGCCGTTGCCTGGGAACAGATTTGATTTGTTGAGTATAATTTCCTAACTATTGTAAATATTTTATTTTTATTTTTATTTTTTTGTTTGTTTTGATTTTGTTTATTTTATTAAAATTAGATTTGATTTTATTTTATTATAGATTTGCTGTTTTAAAAAAAAGAAAGTTGTTGATTTTATATTATTTTCTTTTCTTTTCTTTACGTTATTTAATTTAGTTTATTTTTATTTTATTTTGTTTTGATTTTGATTTTGTTTTATTATATTTTATTTTAGTTTTTTTTAGGATTAGTTTACGTAGTTTTATTTTTATTTATTTGTTTTAATTATTATTTTTTACTAGTCTTAAGTTTTATTTTTACGTAAGCTAGTTAGAAATTTTGTTAGTTGTTTACAATTATATTTTTCAGTTTTATTCTTGTTTAGCTTTATTTTATTTATTATTTTATTCCTAGTATTTATTTTTTATTTTTATGTACGTTATTTCTTGTTTTTATGTTTTCTTTTATTCTGTTTTTAGTTTTGGTTTTATCTGTATATATTGTTTTTAATATTTTTGTTATTTTTCTCTTAACGTCATTTTAGTGTTTTATTTTTATTTTATTTTGCAGATTTTATTTTTTTTTTATTTTTTTTTTATTTTTTTTAAAAAAAAAAATACTCTGTTTTTTTTTTCTCACTAATATGTTTTAGGAAGAAAGAAACATGGCAGAAGAGCAAGCACCACCTCCTAAGAGGACACTTGGAGATTATGTCATGTACCAAGGACCAAGGCATTATTCTAGTATCGCAATACCTGCTACCGCTAAGGCCTTGAAAATAAATCCTAATTTTCTCACTATCATCATTACTCATCAATTCAAAGCAATGGATCATGAGGATCCATGTTCACATTTGTCTACATTTTATGAATTGGTGGGAACAATGGGCTTTCAATCAAGTGATCTTGAAAATGCTTATATGCGTTTGTTTTCTTTGTCATTGGCAGGAAAGGCTAAGGATTGGCTCAGATCATTTCCAAATCAGAGTCTCACTAGTTGGAAGGAGGTAGAGGAAAAATTCCTGCAAAGATTTTTTCCAATTTCTCGCTACATCAAAGCAAAGTCTGAAATTTCTGTGTTCAGACAAGGAGTAGATGAATCATTCTGTGAGACATGGGAAAGATTTAAAATGTTACTTAGAAAATGCCCAAATCATGGGTTTGAAGATATTGCTCAACTGAGCATATTTCTCTCCGGTCTCAGATCTGACACAAAGATGCTCCTAGATGCTGCAGCTGGCGGCACAACGATGACTCTTGATGTAGAACAAGCGACAAGGATTATTGCTGCATTGGCGTCAACTGATTATCAATCCCAACATGATAAACAAAATACTCAGAAGGAAGGTTCGTTAGAAGATGCACTCTTGGCTCAAAATAAAATTCTGACACAACAGATTGAGCAACTAACCGCACAAATGGCTAAATTGTCCCAACAGTTATATGTTGTGCATTCATCTCAAAGCCAGAGTCACTCAATCATGTGTGATTTTTGTGGAGGTGATCATCCTAATGGACACTGTTCTTATCTGAACAATTCACCTAAAGTTGAGGATCCATTCATGCTTGAAAGAATGAGTAAAGTTGAAGAAGCCCTAACAAAGCTTGTGATAATGGAAGAAAATAGCATGGCAACAATCAGGAATATAGAGATCCAAATGGGAAAAGTGGCCAAACAATTTGAAGAAATACAAAGTGGTCAGTTTTTAGTTGACAACCAAACCAACCCAAAAGAGCATTGCAATAAGGTAATAGCTGAAAAAGAAGATGAGACTGAGGAGTTAGAGAGAGAAATGAAAAGAAGTGAGGAAGAAAAAATTAAAAATAATGAGAGAAGTGTTCTTGAAAAAGATTTATCATATCCTCATCCTCCTTCAAAAATAGAGAAGGACAGAAAATTCTTTGACAAATTGCTCCCTAGGAATTATTTTGCAGGAAATCTGAAGCAAGATTCAACATTTGAGAGATTTCTAAAGAATAGGAGCTATATTGAAGAGAGAAATAAAGAGTTGGAGGCTAGATGCAGTGTCATGACTCAAAGGAACTTGCTTCAAAATTCTAAGAACTTGAGAGGTTTTAATCTTCCCGTGTCTATAGGTGCTTTATCTGTGGACAAGGCTGCACTGTATTTAGGCGATTTGGAGGTTCAACCCACCAAGATGCAGTTGGCAAAAAGATCCATCAAAGATCCTTATGGTGTGGTTGAAGATGTTCTTGTAACGAGGAAGAATGCATACAACATGATGCAACAAAGAGAGTTGTCCATCTTGAAATAAACAGGCGTCAAGCTAGATGACGTTAAACGAGCGCTTACTGGGAGGCAACCCAGTCCACATTTTAGTTTTATGTTGTTACCTTTGTTTATTTTATTTTTCAAAAAATAAAAATATAAAAAAATCAATCTTGTATGCCTCCTAATCATTTTGCAGGTTATGTATTTTGACCTGAGGACATGTTCTATTATTCAGGGGGCAGATCCAGTAAATGAAGCAAGACTATAGATAAAGATTTTAACAAAAAGCTGGATGACTTCTTAAGAAGAGAGGATTGAGCAAAAATATGGTTTTATCTTTCTAATTCTCTTTTCTTTTCAAATTATTTGAATTTTGTCTTATTTTATTTATTTTATTTTTCGGTTATTTTGTTTTCTGTTTATTTGCTTATTTGTTTAGTTTGTTTTTATTGCTTATTTTAAATAAATTTTCTGGTTTGGTAGTTTGGTAATTTAAGTCTTGAATTATCTTTCTTGACTAAATTTCAGTTTTAATTTGTTTGTTTTCTAGTTTTTTTTTCTTTTCAAATTAAAAAGAACTAGAATATTAATTTTGAATTGTGGAAAAAAGAATTTGTGTTTAAATATTAAGTAGTGAGATGAATTAGACACAGGTTAGAAAAGAAAATATGATTGAATCCCTATTCAAATGTAGTTAAAATTATGATACATGAAAATTTAACAGGATGATTGATTAGGACAGATAATGACAAGACAAAAAGGAATGAGACCATTTAAACCAAGTGAGTGTGTGAACCTTAAACAGTTTTGAGAGTTTTACTGATGATTTGACAGTTGTGGTTGCTTAATTTTTATTTTTGTTGCATCATAAAAGAGCATGAAGATGATTGAGGCATTTGTTTGTGTTAATTAGGAGCCAGGGCCAAAAAGCCAACCTTTATATTAGAATTCCATTTTTTTTATCCCCTTTGGGCCAAGATTTTTTTTGTTAATATTGCACCTTAACCTTTATTGATATAATTTCCTACCCTTTAGCATGTTTAAGGAAGGAGAACATAGATGCAATACATATAGAAAAGGGAATGGTTGGTTCTGATTGTGAAAGTCAAAAAGTTGAAAATAGGAAGAATCTTTTCCTATTATTGAAAAGAAAAAAAGGAACAGAAGAATAAAAATAAATAGAAAAGAAAGATAGAAAAATTTCATGAAAATCATGAAAAGTCAGAAAGAAAATGAGGGAAAATGTGACATCGAAAGAAAGTGGTAATTAGATAACATATATGTTCTCTATAATTGAATTGTAGATATGTTCTTCTTCTTTAATATGTGCATTTTGTTATCTAAGAAAAACCAATATTTTTTGGAAGCCCAACCTCATTACAACCCTGGAAAAGACCTCAAGATTCATGTTTCTAATATGTTTGTGATTTGAAGATGAAATGAAAAGCAACTGTGATTTGTTATGATTCAGTGAAAATAGAGAGAAACAAACACTTACCCGTGAGCATATGAGAAGATATTCCTTGATGAATTGTCATTTATTTGTTTTGATTTGATTCTGGAAATTGATTGTGTCTATAATTTTCTATATTTGAATTTGGAAGCATCATAAGTTTCTAATTTGATCTGTTCTTTAGTGAATTAAGCTATTTGATATTTAAATTCAAATATATTCATTTACTTTGCTTGAGGACAAGCAAGATTCTAAGTTGGGGAGAGTGATAAGTGTCTAATTTCAGTAATATTTCATATTAAAATATAGGCACTTATGAGGATTTATTGCTAATTTACATATAAAATAATCCCTAATTTATGAATTTATACATTTTTACATTTTTATGATCTTTATTTGAATAAGAGTATTTTATTCCCAAATTTGGTGTTAATTGCAGATTTCTAAGGAAGATTGGAGATTTGGATTAAAGATGAATGATTTGAGCTAAAAAGATAAAGATAGAAGGTCCCAGAATGGAAAAAGATGCAAAGGAAGATTGTGCCTTTTTTTTATGTTTTATCATTTAGCCCATTAGCGCGACACAATAAACAACCTAACCCTAGAAAACTAGGATAAATAGAGGGCTAGAGGCTCAACCTTAGTGCGCCAGATTGAGAGGAAAACACCATAGAGTGAATTGTAACCCAATTGGGAGAATGGAAGGTGATAGAAGTATGCGTGGCTAATTCTACCCTTTGGGATTGGGAGTAATCTGCTCAAACTCTTATGTATTGAGGTGATATTTTATATATTAATATTCAGTTCTTGATTGATTATTGGTATTGTTGTTTTACTTTTAATTCTCCGTGACAAATTGAGAATCTTAAATCTGACCGGGAGGTATTTTTAGGGTTCGGACCTAAACAACAATGCTTAACATATTTGAGTGCTAGGAATAGACTTAAAATGTTAATTGCTATTAAACGTCTAAGCTTCGTTCTAAGTTGTTCTTATAATTATGCGAGGGATCGATAGTTAGGGGACATTCTTAAGGATTTTATATGCGAGGAATCGATATAAATGATTTTTATACGGGCATCAATTTCAATCGAAGAACTTAATATTGACATGCTAATCAAAATACTTGAGAGTGAGAGAGATGAAACTAATCCTTATTTTTCCAATTGAAACAACTAATTCTTTGTTTGTTTTCTTATTGATCAGTGCCAATACAATTAATTCAAAACTCTTTTAATTGTTCTGTTTTTATATTTAGCGATTATTGTACTCGATAATTCACTGTTCCTTGTGGGATCGATATCCGTCCTTAGGGACAATTATTACTTTTGACAAACGCGGTGCACTTGCCGTAAAAAGTCATCAAGTTGCTGTGAATACAGAAGGCATGTCCCCATTTATCTGTTCTTGTTGACAAATTTCAGAAGAAACATCATCAGTCACATTAGCATTGAGTAAAGGAGTGATCCTGCTATTAGGTGCGTTATAACCCGGAGGGAAACCATGTTTCCTGTAATAAGTATCAATGGTATGACCATTCTTGCCGCAATGGGTACAAATTTTCCTATTGCTATTGAACCTAAAATTTTTATTTTCCTGATTGGGGAACCCCACCTTTTTGAAACAAATATTCTCAGTGTGACCAAATTTTCCACAGAAAGAACAAGTAGGAGTAGAATTACGAATGGCACTAGTATGGTTAATATTCGGAATCAGAAAGTTATTTTCTAATTGACGTTCTTGATGTGCCACCAAAGAAAAAAATTTAGAAATAGGTGGTACCGGTTCCATAAGGAGAACGTGCGATCGAATGTTGTTGAATTGATTATTGAGCCCACGTAGAAATTGCATAGCTTGGTCCTCGCATTTTCTTTTAATGATATCAGACGCTACAGAGCAAGTACACTTAACTCGACAGACACATATAGGGTTAGGTCGGAAATTATCAAGCTCATCCCAAATAATTCTGAGTTTTGTAAAATAATCAGTTACAGATAAGTCGTTCTGACTCAAACAAGATGCCTCAGATTGCAAATCAGAAATCATAGAAAGATCACCTTGCGAATATCTAGTTTTCAAGTCATTCCAGATATCGATTGCTACATCCATCCATATAATACTTTGTCTAATAGGGAGAGATACCGAATGTACTAACCACGAAACAACCATGTAGAGTCGTTCGTTGATGGACAAGGGTGAGTACCCAAAACGAATTCCACCTTATTCTTCGCACTCAGCGCTGTTACGATGGACCTGCTCCAGGAATGGTAATTCGTCGAGTCAAGCACCGGCGAGACCAATGAAGCTGCTGGATTCTCACCAGGATGGAGATAAAGGTAACTGCTTGTGGAGGGTTCCAGAGTAGTTGTTCGCCCTTCCGCCATTTCGCTAAAAGAAAACCAGAGACAGGTCGTAAGTACATAAAAGATTCATAAAGAAAGAGAAGACGAAAGAGGAATAGAGCGCGCAGCAGAGCTCTTCAAAGGAAGAGCTTTGATACCATAACAGAGTTGACGTGAGTCTATGGGATCGGTAGAGCAAACCTGCGGAAGCTTAGCAAGGAGTCGAAGAAAGAAACCCTTATTAGCAAGAGAGAAACAAGAAGCGAGTGATAGAGAAACCCAAATATAGTATTGAAAAAGAACAGAGATAGAGAAGAACAGCAATGTGAAAAATAGAAGAAGAAAAGAGAATGAAAGTCAATTCTGATATTATTATTTGCTATCTCATAACAGTACACGTAGAATATATGGTGCTGGAAAGAGTAAAAACAGAAAGCCAATGATAAGTGTCTAATTTCAGTAATATTTCATATTAAAATATAGGCACTTATGAGGATTTATTGCTAATTTACATATAAAATAATCCCTAATTTATGAATTTATACCTTTTTACATTTTTTATGATCTTTATTTGAATAAGAGTATTTTATTCCCAAATTTGGTGTTAATTGCAGATTTCTAAGGAAGATTGGATATTTGGATTAAAGATGAATGATTTGAGCTAAAAAGATAAAGATAGAAGGTCCCAAAATGGAAAAGATGCAAAGAAAGATTGGGCATTTTTTATGTTTTATCATTTAACCCATTAGCGCGACATAGGAAACAACCTAACCCTAGAAAACTAGGATAAATAGAGGGCTAGAGGCTCAACCTTAGGGGCGAGATTGAGAGGAAAACACCATAGAGTGAATTGAAACCCAATTGGGAGAATGAAAGGTGATAGAAATATGCGTGGCTAATTCTACCCTTTGGGATTGAGAGTAATCTGCTCAAACTCTTATGTATTGAGGTGATATTTTATATATATTGTTGTTTTACTTTTAATTTTCCGTGACAAATTGAGAATCTTAAATCTGACCGGGAGGTATTTTTAGGATTCGGACCTAAACAACAATACTTAACATATTTGAATGCTAGGAATAGACTTGAAATGTTAATTGCTATTAAACGTCTGAGCTTCGTTCTAAGTTGTTCTTATAATTATGTGAGGGATCGATAGTTAGGGGACATTCTTAAGGATTTTATATGCGAGGAATCGATATAGATGATTTTTATACGGGCATCAATTTCAATCAAAGAACTTAATATTGACATGCTAATCAAAATACATGAGAGTGAGAGAGATGAAACCTAATCCCTATTTTTCCAATTGAAACAACTAATTCTTTGTCTGTTTTTTATTGATCATTGCCAACACAACCACTTTCAGTACACTTTTAATTGTTTTGTTCTATATTTAGCGATTATTGTACTTGATAATTCACTGTTCCTTGTGGGATCGATATCCGTCCTTAGGAACAATTATTACTTCTGACAAAGTGGTGCACTTACCGTAAAAAGTCGTCAAGTTTTTTATTCTCCCAATTGGGTTAAAAAAACAAAAAGCCTACAGAAAGCCTAAAAACAGAAAAAGCCCAAATATGCAGGGGCCCAATAAAAATAGAGGATATACTTTATCACCTTGTGAGGAAGTGGTATTGGTGGAGGAAGTGTTATTGGTGGAGGGAGGAGGTGCCTCCGGATCTGGGTCTAATGTAGTTGTATTTCCGTAGAAGTTGTTACTTTCGAATCTAAGATTACAACTTGGTTTGAGAACTCTACCACCTATCTTGCCATTGCAGCAGTTTGGGATCTCTGAGATGGCCCCATCTAAACAGTGATAACATTCTTGCTGAGACAAATCAGGGGTGCACTGCACAAGCCCATATATGGTTTGAAAATTTAAACCAGTTGCATTTTCCGCTGTAGCATACTTACGACGGGAGTCACCTGATGCAGCTATGTCTCTTAGGCTCTTCATTAAGTTCCCGAGCACTTCATTGAACTGATCCACTTCTGTTACATTTCCTACGTTCCACCAGTAATAAGTAGGAGAAGTTTCCATTTTATGGAATATTGTGTCGTAAGAGTAGCGCAACATGCATTGATCGGACCACAGAATTGCCTTTTTCTGGTTTGGACAACTCTGCATTATACCGACTCTGGAATTGTTGAGGCAGCTGCGGCACTCCCCTGGCTGTTGATCTCCTCTGCAGAGCCCTATGGCGTATACTGTGTCAGTGTTTTGGCCATATGAAAAGTTGTAGAAACCGTATTCAATTTGTGTGTTGGAAGAGAGAGTGGATAAAAGGGTGTTGAGGTTGGTGCTGTAGGTGCTGTTGGCTGTGTAGTTGCCACCCTTATCACATATGTACTTCTGAGCGCTGCCAAGAGATATAAGAAATGGAAAAGAAAAAAAGAGAATAAGCATGAAGGAGAGCGCTGCCATTCAGAATCACAAAGAGAATATTGAAGCTTTGGGTGTATGATCATCAATGCCCAAACTTCCCTTCAGTCATATTTATAAAACATACTATTCATTTCTAATTTTGCTTCCATACGATATCTATGGCTGTCTTTGATTTTTATTCTCTATTTATTGAATAAATGTTTACCTACTATAATTTAATCTGTGGTTCGATCAAATAATGCATTTTTTAATTAGGCAGTCAAGATTACGAAATTTGAAGGAAGGTGATGCCAGAGTCAAAGACGACCGGAGTGCGTAGAGACAAAAGAGGAAACAAGAACTAACAAATACGCTGTTTTGAATTGGAGTACCAAGACTTTTCTTTTGTTTAGAAATTACAAATATAATTAATAGTAAAATAAACTCAACAGTTAAAATGCCCATTCCTATTATTTTCTTTATTAGTAATTGGCTATTGTAGCAAGTGTCAATAAAAATAAAAAATATTATTACATTTGTTTAATTATGTTTTAGTTTATCAAATTTGGATGAATATAGTTTTGATCCCAATTTTTAAAAAATTCTCAAATTTAAAAATATAATGTTTTAGTTCTTTAAATTTATTTTTTTTAAATAAAATTAATTTTAAATTTAGTTTTCAGAAAGTTGAAATATTTTTTTTAAAAAAAAATTAAGGACTAAAATATTTTTTCAATAATTGAAAAACTTAAATGAGATTTCTTTCAAATTTTAAAGACTAAAAATAGAATTAAAGTTAAATTTTAGTGTTTAAAAGAAACATAATTTTTTTGATGTTTTTCATATCTCTTTCGTCCAACTATTCATTCAAGGATTTAAAGAAAATTATATTTTTAAAGAATATAATTTTATTTAGTAAAATTATATCCCAATATAAGCATAAGTAATGAAGGAGCTTTTCACAAATTTTATTTAGTAAAATAAAAAGTAATTTATAATATTCTATAATAGCGAAATAACAAGGTTTTATATAATGTTTTATGATTAAAAATATCTAAAAATACTTAGACTTTGTATATCATAATTACTCAATTTATTTTTATATTATAAAAATTAGTAAAAATACAATTTTTATGTATTATTTTTATTATTATTTGTATCTATCACACAAAATTTCTATAAGAACATGATTCCCTTTAAAGCTCTAGTTTACCAAAATCAAATATACATAGAAGTAATTCAACTACTACAACTCTACAAATAAAAAGAAATAGCAATAAATTGAAGTTTAATCTCTAAATCCCTCACCACTTCAATCATCTTCCATCTCTGATAAAAATGGATGTGATGAAACGTGTTATCATTGAGTTTCTCTCGTTCTTCTCTTCAATTTATTCAACTTTGAGCAATGCAAGGGAGATCTCGATCGATCTTCCTCTTAAAGGATTTGTTCACCAAATTTCAAAGAAGTTTGTGGTGTGGACTACGTATGGTATGGTACAACTCAAGATGAGCAGAGATTGAGTGAAGATGTAAGTTATTTCTTTGATATGTAAGTTTGGGTGTGGAAATCGAGCGAGAGTGTGGAAACCGAGCGAGTGTGTTATCTCTTTTTGTTGTTGTCTTTTTATCCTCTAAAACAATTCTCATAAGAAATTGTTTCTTATACAATTTAAATAAAGACATAAGGGAGGGGAGGGGAGGGGAGGGGAGGGGAGGGGAGGGGAGGGGAGGGGAGGGGAGTTAACGGAAATATTCACAATTCAATTTTTACATAATTTCAAATAAAATATATTAATAAAAGTAAAATTAGAAAAAAATTATGTATTATAAATATTATATAATGTTTTCATTATTAATATTATTAAAATATAAAATAATAAAATTATAAGTATTTTATTTTTTATTTCTATAACTTTTATATTTATTTATAAAATGTCTTATATAGATAACAATATTTTTAAATGGAATAAAATAAAAAGTTATTAAATATATTATTATAAATAAAACCTTGTGGAGACAAATTGTCTCCATAAACTTCCAAGTGGATGTCCCACAGGTGTGAAGTGTTGACTTTTATTGTCGGGAAAAATCCTTTATGAGATAAGTAAAGTATAAGTTTCACTCTACTACAACAAAAAACCGACCCCTATCCAACTAGGAGAATGAAATGGCACAATTAGGGATTTTCAGCATCATTTTCTTGTCGAATAAAGTACAGAATGTTAATGAGAAACTTAATCCATGCATAAATGAAAAGTTATAAAGAATCCAGAACAGACCAAGAACTGTATCATACTCGTATAGGTATAGCCAAACATTTTTGCGAGCAAATGAAGAGTTCTAAGCAGATAAGTATCGGTGGCTGGCTAATTAAAAACTATGCAGCCCCACCCGCATCCATCCTAGTCTCCCTTCCTTATAAAATTCAACAAGGAAGAAAGAAAGCAAGACTCAGTGTGGAAGTCATCCACAAGTTTTATTTTTCCATCTCCACCCAGTATTACTTTATTTACAAATCACAAAACTACGATAGTTTAATTTCTGAAGTGAGATTTAAAGCTTACAAAAGAAATAGCGGTTGAGGGCTGTTTCTTCCTGCAACTGCCTACCTTCTTCTCTTACATCTATAGATTTTCGTATTTTCAAAACTACCTTTTTATAATATCCTGGATTACATAATTCGAAAGTTATCTTTCAAATTTGTAATTAGCTTTTGGATTATATAATCCAGAAGTCTTTTTTTAGATGCATGATTACTTTACGGATTACATAATTCAGAAGTCTTTTTTAACTTCTAGATTATGTAATCTGGAAGTCTTTTTCTAAATGCGTTTTCAGATTACATAATCCGGAAGTTATTCTATGGAATGACACCAGAACAATAAAAATATATTTTCATATTGTGTATGGAGGTGTCAGAAGATATGGAAGTGGAAGTGGAGGAAGAAACAGTCGCGGTTGAGTCAAGGGGCGGGTGCCGGAGGCCCAAAGAAAAGAAAATCGGTTTCGTACCTCACATAACAGCTAGGTCTAATAATTCTAGCTCCTATCCTGTTATTACAGCACCGCGGGAGTTCAGCGATGGACTGGACCAAGCAGTCAAGGCACTGAGGCCCAGTCAAATCAGGGGTGCACTGCGCAAGCCCAAATATGACTTCCTCATTTGGGCCCGTCGCAGTGGACACCGCGTATTTCCGACCACAGGCAACCGACGCTGCCGTGTCTCTGAGGCCATCCAGAAGCTTCTTCACCACTCGATTGAACTGGTCGGCGTTGGGTGCGTCGTTGAGGTTCCACACGAAGTAAGCAGGTCCGATTTCGTCGAGGCCCGTTATGGTGCGGTCGGAGTAGCGCAGCATGCACTTCTCGTTCTCGTACCATCCAATGGCCTCCTTCCGGTTGCGGCAAACGTAGGTGAGGTTGGCTCTGGTTTCGGTGAGGCACTTGGTGCACTCTGTTGGCTTGATGTCACCTCTGCACTGCCCAATCGCGTTGGCTCTGTTTTTGCCCTGGCCGCTTGAGACGCTGTAGAAACCGTTTTTGGAAGCATGGAAAGTGATGATGTTGAGAGCGTTGTTGAGGTTGTGGCTATAGAGGCCATTGGTTGTGTAGTTTCCTCTGTCGTTGTTGGAGTCGCAGAAATAGTGGAAGTCTTGTGAAGTTACGTCGGCTTTGGCTCCAGATATGATCGTAGCTATGAAAAGCAGAAAACAAACAAACCAAATCAAGAAACAACAATTACCCATTCTGCCTGTGCTCTTCCAATAACAACTGATAATTGGATGCTATCGATAAGCTTTTATAGCTGAGGATTCAAACCTCATTACATAACTACTATCTTATCATATTATAAATAAAAATAAATCATATTTAAAGAAACTAAAAGCAATTTTCATCACACAAATAAATCAAAACTCACTTGTTTTAAAAAATAACTATTTTATAAAATACTTTCTCATTCCATTTCATTAAACTTTTATTTAGTCAAATTCTCTTTGAACCTCCATTCCTTATGTTTTTTGTTTTTATTTTTAAAACACTTGTGGTGGTGGTTGCTTGATTATTGTTAAATATTAATAGTTGATGTAATATGAAGTCAAAAAACTAAAACAAATTAAAAATCAGTGAGTGAGATATAAAATTGAAGTACAAAATTTAATATAAAATACAATAAATCTTTCTGTCAACTATTTTATTCACTTTCAAACGATGAAATTATTGTATCAAACATCAGAAAAATATACAACTAAAAAAGAGATATGAAATGCAGGATCTCCTGAGATTATTTAAATTTTTTTAAAAAGTTAAAACGAACTTTTAACCATTCATGGAGAAGTACAGGGAGAAGAAGTGGAGATCGGAGAAGTATTTGCCTTTATTTCTTAGTAATTCACATTTTTTATAAATAGATCTTTTTTTTAAAATTACATAAATAAACTCTTCCAAATTTTATTTACATAATATTTAACTTAGATTTTTCCACAAAGATGGAGTTTGATAATCCTACAGAGAAAGAGCATGTTATGTTTACTCATAGCTGGCCTCCACTAATTGCATGTGTGCAATAACACCATACCCACTATGATGATAGTGCATGGACTTCGTTTATGATTTAATTCAATTAACTTTTTCTTGTATGATCTAATTAATGGAAAATATGGTGTTAGGTTTTAGCAGCAAAAATTGGGTTTTCTTTCATTTTTTTTCCTTCAAATCAAATTCAAATAATGGTCATAAAAATAAATGGAAGATAAACAAAGAAGAAATCAGAAGAAAGAGATGAAGAAAATTGGGTATTTGATGGATGTGTAATTGTGTCCACAAGCTTATTCACCTAATAAACAAATCCAATTTGCAATAAAAGAAACTGGAAGAGTACATTGTATAATCATATCTGGCCATCAACTTTCAGCGTGGTGCTTGCATGATCATCGCAATCAGCTTTTTTTTTTCATTGATAATAAAAAATCAATAAATGTTGAAAGTGGTTCAACCATATAAAAAAACACAAGCCAATTGAAATGAGGATAATTAAAATCCATTAAGATGCACAATTATGATGTATTAAATTACGAAATTGGGTACTGTTTATAGACCATTTTTGCAAAATTATAATAATACCTTTAAAAAATAAGAAAAAAAATGTTGCATGGACAACCAATACTTTTATTCAAACTCGTTTTAAACCAAAAAATCTTATAATTTTATTTTACTTCCATTCCATTTCTCCACAACTAAAAATTCTTTCATTCTATTTTATGCATTTTAGGATTATTTTTGGGGTGGGGCTTTTCTTGCCTAACCATTCAGCAAAAGTAGATTTAAGTTAGGATAAGTTATATAAATTATATTTATTTATAGAATAATTTGTGGGGTATTTAGTTTGGTGGAAAGTCAACTTTGAGAGGCTTGGTGGCTCTGGTCTATGACAACTACCAATGGCTGGATTGCATTACATTTTCAAGTCAGCTCAGGTCAATGCATTTATTTAACCGTCTCTCAATTTCCCTTTTCCCAATTTTATCTAAGTTCATCCTATTATATTGTTTATAAGATTTTTTAAAGTTTATTTTAATATAAGCTTTTTAAGACACATTTTATTAATTTGTATATTACACTCTCATCATGACTATATATTGGAACCAAAATTATATTAACCAAAAAATTGGATGGTTCAAACGAGCAAGGAAGATGCAACAGATTCTAGTTTAAACAATATATTTTCCCTAAGAATTATATTTTGGTTAAAGAAATTAAATTTATTAGTCTGAATGGCTATATCACCAATATGATACAAAATTTAACGAGGAGATTGCACAATAAGCAGGTTACATTAATTAACGGTTTATTAATTTAATTGCTTAGAATTATGTAATATCAATATTTTGTTAATATGAACTGGAGAAACTTTGACTAATTATGATAAAGATTATTTCTAGAAAAGAACTTTAGTCAACATTTGTTGCTGACAAAAAAAGTCAACATTTGTTGCTGATCGAAAAAGTCAACATTCGTAAACAATTCAGCCTAAACAGACTGACGAAAGATGTAAGAAAATAGCTCAATCAATGTTATCCAAAAAAATATAGTTAATTGAAACTAACTTCGACTAAGAATTCAAACCAACTTCAACTAATTTCTATTGAGAAAAACTATACTCACATCAATTAGAAAATTTTGAACCGACTTTAATAAAAAAAATTAATTAGAAACATTTGAACCGTTTTTAATAAAAAATTACGTTTATTAATAATGATAGAAAAGTATCACCAACTCGTATTTTACATTATTAAATATTCTTTAACATTAAAATATTTTTTTTATTTTATAATAATTGAAATACTCCATTTAATTATAAGGAACTTGAAATTCAATTATTCAAATTTTCTTGTCAGAGCAATTTAAAGTAAAAATATTTAAAATGTAATATATTTAATTTTCTATCGACACGGTGTAAAACAATTTATTATCAGTTATTTTGGAGAGTGGTTGGTTCTGAATAAACAGAAAGGCATGGGGAATCTGGGAACCAGATTTTGAACATCAATAGTACTAAAGAGACACGTTAGTGTAGAAAGAGCAGAACCAAGCTGCGCTAATAGAATAACCATAACATAAACTTCAGGAGCAGCTGAAAGACATATCACAGGTTTCGGTTTCAGATTAAACAAAGAGAAAGTGTGGTTTATTCAAACAAGACATTGCGTGAAAAAATTACATGAGCTCCAAGACTGTATTTAAGTTTAAGACTAAAGCATTGATGGTGAATGAATATGAATTCCGTGACCAAAATCTAGCGAGGATACGGCTCAGTGATTGAATTCTCATTTTCTGACTCTTGAGCAGATTGGTTTGCTGTTGCCCTTGAACTATGCCCCCATGACGACGTGGCTGGAAGGCTTCGAGCTGTACTGTTAGCATAAAATGCAGGTTCAGAAGGAATGGGGAGACCCAGAGAATAGCTACTGAGCATGAGCATAATGGTCGCCATGGTTGGTCTGTCAGTTAAATTTTCTTGAACACAGAGCAAACCAATATGTATGCATCTCATCACTTCATTTCGTGAATTGTTTTCCAATGATGGATCTACAATGTTTACGGCTGTTCCATCCCTCCAGTTTCTCCATGTCTGCAAAAATTTGTTACTAAGTGACTGGTTCCACCAATGTTTTCGCCATGTAATTTTCTAAAACATATTTTTAATGACAAAGAAATAATGAGGAGAAAGTAGCACTTACGAAGCTTAGTAGATCCTCTACATTCTCCCCATGACGAAAGCCACTGTTTTTCTGGCCACTTACGATCTCAAGAAGCAATACACCAAAACTAAAGATATCTGATTTCACCGAAAATTGTCCTTGCATTATATACTCCGGTGCCATATATCCACTACATACCACAATGAACAGGTTGAATTAGTCAATCTCTCCACTATCATAATTTTTCATTCAGCTTCGGTTGCTAATGCCAGTAATGATATTCATAACAAAGTTCTAATTTGAATTCCTATAACTGTGAAAGTAGTTTACATTATCACTCAACATACATTATTATATCATTATAAAGGCTTGATTCTTACAACCATTTCTTAAAAGTCATACTCTGAACAATTTAGTAATAGTACATGATGATTATGATTAGGTGATAATACTTACTAGGTTCCCACAACTCTATTTGTATTTGCATGAGTTTCATCCAGTAAAACCAGTCTTGCCATGCCAAAATCTGCTATCTTAGGATTCATCTCTTCGTCTAAGAGAATATTGCTTGCTTTGAGATCACGATGTATAATACGCAGAAGAGAATCTTCGTGAAGGTAGAGAAGCCCTCGGGCAATACCTCTAATGATTTTGTATCGCATTTCCCAATCCAACTGTGCTTTCTTGACTGGATCTGCATACAACCAAGAGTATTAGTGGTATATATGTGTGTATAAATATATGTATTAGTCAATAAGACCTACCAAATATGAAATAATCAAGGCTTTTGTTAGGAACAAATTCATAGATAAGTAGTCTTTCTCTTCCTTCCAAGCAGAAACCAAGTAGCCTAACTAAATTTCGGTGCTGAAGCTTGGCCATTAAAAGCACTTCATTCTTAAATTCTGTGTCTCCTTGGCTGGATCCACTTGACAACCTTTTGACTGCAATCATCTGTCCATTGGGGAGCCTACCCTGAAAATATATCTCTGTCCGGTTAATATTTTAGTATGGTATAGCATGTTTTGATTGAAAAACGATGTGCATCTGAATTCGTCAGAGTTATTTACCCTGTAAACTGCTCCAAATCCACCTTCTCCAAGTTTATTAGAATTAGAGAAGTCTTCTGTAGCAACTCGTATTGTGTCGAAGTCGAATTGCAATGACTGAGAAATTTCAATGTCGTCATCATCATCATCTTGATTAACTTCACATGGGAAAAAAATTTAACTAGTGAGTTTTTCAAATATGTTACAACACAAGCACAATAATAGTGCAGTCAGAATGGGAAATCGGGTGGTACAATTTCTGAAACAGAACATAAAGGGTATATAAGCCTCTTTTTTACATTCTCAGCGGCTACTTTACTCATGCTTTCAATAACTAAAAAAATCATATTTTGTCGGTTTAATAGATTTTATGTAGTTCAATAACAATTACTATTTATAGGAAAAAATACTCTGAAGTTATGACGGATCATATATGCACTAGACACTTGAAACTTGCCTGTTGGACTTTTTCTTGCCTTCTTCCTCCTTAAATATATGCAGAGACCAAGGAGGGAAACGACAGCAACAACAACAATAGAAACGACAACGGCGATGACAATTGTTATTGTGTTGTTGCTTTCTGCATAAACAAGAATTTTATGCGGGGTGAGCGAGGCATTTCAAGCAATAGGGATGAAAAAATATCAAAATGTCTAACAATGACAAGTACCTTTGGGGGAAGTGTTAGTGAAGGAGGAAGGAGGTGGAGATGGTGGTGTTACATCAGGGTCTAATTTAGGCGTTTGATCGTAGAAGATTGCGCTTTCGAATCTAATATTACAACTTGGTCTGAGAACTCTACCACCCATCTTGTTCCCACAACACGATGGGATTTCTGAGATAGCCCCATCCAAGCATCTATTGCAGTCTGTCTCAGACAAATCAGGGGTGCATTGCACAAGACCATATACGGTTTGAAAATTTGCAGCAATTGCACTGTCCGCAGCATACTTAAGACGAGAGTCACCTGATGCAGCCACGACTGTGAGGTTCCTCATTAAGTTGGAGAGTGCTTGGTTGAACTTATCTGCTTCCGTTACATTATTAACGTTGGTCAAGTAGAAGCCAGGAGAAGATTCCATGACCCCGAATATTGTGCGGTGAGAATAACGCAACAGGCATTTGCTAGTGTTCAACCACAGAAGTGCCTCTTTCTGGTTTGGACAAAGCTGTGTGATTGTGAGTGCAGAATCGTTGAGGCACCTGCGGCACTCATCTGGCTTAACATCTCCTCTGCACAGCCCAATGGCGTTTACTTTGTCATTGTTTTGACCATGTGAGAAATTGTAGAAACCATAGTTAATTTGTGTGTGGGAAGAGAGCGTGGATAGAAGGGTGTTGAGATTGTTGTGATAGGTGCTATTGATTGTGTAGTTCCCTTTGTTGTTATCACAGTATTCGGTGTTAAACTGGGCGCTGACTTGAGATATTAGAGAAGAGAGAAGCAAAGAAAGGATGCAAGAAATGGCAGCCATAGGTATGATAATGGCCATTGCCCAAAGATTCCTTCTGACACTTTATAATCAAAATTTCCATCCATCATTTCCAGGATCATGCCCCTTCGTCTACTTGTCATTTAATGTTACATATTTTATAACTAGTAGTAAGATTTCGATATATTTTAATCATAATCAAATAATTTAACGTTGCCTTCTCTTATATCAATTGACACTTGAAGAGTAAAAACAAATATACAAATATATATTTTTTTTTAATTTTTTTTAAAAGAAGGCTTTATGGTCAGACCTATCTATATCTCCGACAATGATGTGAAGGTGTACCTTTTAAAGAGTAAAATAATAATAAAAATGAGGTGCAAATTGTTGAAAATTTTCAATGGTCAGAGTTCTAAGAGTTACGAATGAATTAGCCGACGCGGACAGAACTGCAGTATGCGTAAAGTTGTGAGAAGAAAGAACAGATAAAAAAAAAGAAAGAAAATAGATGGATGAAGAAGGAAGGAAGGGTTTGCAATAAAATAAGAATGGTGATTAAACCACTAACAATAAAAAAAATATATTGAACATATAAAAATATTTATTTATTTTTTAATTTAAAATTTTAATATATGTTATTAAAGTTGGTTGTTTAATGAAAATATTTTTTTAGTTAAATAATAAAATAATGTAAGGACTGAGTCAATAACATTATTTTTTATCACAAGTAAAATAAATGAAAAAAAAAACAAAAAGTTAATAGAAATTAAAATTATTTAAGTACTGTAACTTTATTTTGTCTGATTTCCTTTAATTTATCTAAATTCGGTACACCTAATAATCACAAAAATAAGAAAATGTCTGTTATTTAAGATCAATTTAAGAAAATATAAATTTTAAAAATTAGAAAATATTAATTAAAATCTAGAAATTAATAGAACAATGAATTAAAAAATATAAATATACCTTTTATTATGAATAAACGCACAAAGATTTTGAACGCTCTTACAACAAATACAATTTTTATCAGTTTTGTATGTATATTATGTTTTTTATTTTATTAATCAGTCTAATATGATCTTGAATGCTCTTACAAAAAATACAATTTTTATCAGTTATATATATTATGCTTTTTTTCATTAATCAGTATAATATTAATGTTTACTCTAGTATAATTTATTCCTCTATTTAATTGTTATAGAAGGATGTTGCACAATAGTAAAAAGAAAAATATTTTTTGGCACCATAGTTCCCTTTACATTCATTTGACAATTGTTTTTATAATAAAATATTATATTAAAACAATAGAAATATTTGAAACTGTCAAAATAACATGAATCTTTTCATTGCGTTAAACTTTTTCCAAAGCATAATTAATAAAAAGTTATACAAAAAAATCCATTTAATTGTATTTAATCGTCAAATTACACAATTGTACATTTTAATCCATTTTCAATTACATTAATGAAACTTTCTCTTTATTCTACTACCTCTTTGTTCCCAACCAAGAAAAGACACGAGGTTCCAATTTAGATGGAAAAAAAATGAAGAAAATTCGATGGGAATTTATTTTTTTAACTTTTCACTCAAATCATCAAACCAATGAAGAAAGTTTCAAATTTATACATAAATCAGTTATGATATAATTGTAATCGATTATGTAAAAATATTTCATTATATTTATTTTAAACTTATACTAAATAAATAATAATATTATAATGAATAAATAATTTGAATTTTAATGTTTAAAAAATATTTTTTTTACTATTTAATAATTAATCTAATAAAAATTACATTTAATCAATCAATTTTATTATATATTTTTACATTAATATGTAATAAATGATAATTAACTATTTGTAAATATATTTTATTATTATAATAAAAGAATAATTAGAATAAAAATATTAAAATAAATAAAATCAAAATAATTTTTATTAATTTTTTGTAATTTATTTAAATATATATTATTGTAAATATAAATTTTTATTTATTAAAATTTTGTAATATTTTAATTGAATTTTATTTTAATTTTAATTTATATTTTTAAAAACTTTTTTGACATTAAATTTTTTTATAAATAATTTTGAAAAGATATTTTAATATACAATTAAATTCATTTTATTCCATCAATCACACCTATTATAAACTTTTTTTTTCTCACTTACCACTCTTTTTCTTTTTCTCAATTCAAACAACTTCAATAATTTTTTTTTTCTTTTTCTCTCTTCTTTTAATTTAGATTAGTTGACTTAGAAAAGAAAAAATTGGATAGATTATGAAACCTATCATTAAATTTAACCTAGGTAAAAAAATAAATAATACTGTTGACTCCTTGTTCTTACATTAAAAAGGTAATCTATTGATTTAGTTCTCCCATATATATTTATTTATTTATTTATATATATATATTAATAATTTTTTTTAAAGTGATGGTAAATGATTATTTTTCCGGTATCAGTATAACTGAGATAGATGTTAGTAACACTTAATAATAAGAAAACTTTGATTTAAAAAAATATATAAAACATCTTAATTTTTTATCTCTCAAATTTATATGATTTTATTACCAAAATGGAATTTGGTATTATGTAGTATAAATAATATTTTTATTTTATGCAATTTCTTTTAAAATTAGAGATTTTTAAGCTCTATATAAGATAGATGTATTATGTAAAAGGTTATATTTTTTAGAAGTATTTCTGAGAAAACCTGTAAAATATACCAAAAGTATTGCACTAATAGTTTTCATTTTAAAAAACATTACATCCACTTGATAGTTATTTTAATAATATAATAATATATGTTGATATGTTAAGTTAAAATATTAAAAAGTTATAATAAAATATGAATGTTTTAAGTATAATAGATATATTTTAGACAGCTATGATCTATATAAGCAAAGGAAAGTTTGGGCATTCATTATCGTACACCCCCAAAGCTTCAATATTGTATCTGTGATTCTGAAATATCAGAATGGCGGTCTCCTTCACGCTTATTCTCTTTCTTTCTTTTTCATTTCTTATATCTCTTGGCAGCGCTCAGAAGTACATATGTGATAACCGCAGCGGCAACTACACAGCCAACAGCATCTACAGCACCAACCTCAACACCCTTTTATCCACTCTCTCTTCCAACACACAAATTCATTACGGTTTCTACAACTTTTCATATGGCCAAAACACTGACACAGTATACGCCATAGGGCTCTGCAAAGGAGATGTTGAGCCAGAGGAGTGCCGCAGCTGCCTCAACAATTCCAGAATATATCTATCACATAGGTGTCCAAACCAGAAAAAGGCTATTATGTGGTCCGGTGATTGCATGTTGCGCTACTCTAACGACACAATATTCCTTAAAATGGAAACTTCTCCTACTTATTACTGGTGGAACGTAGGAAATGTAACAGAAGTGGATCAGTTCAATGAAGTGCTCGGGAACTTAATGACGAGCCTAAGAGACATAGCTGCATCAGGTGACTCCCGTCGTAAGTGTGCTGGGGGGAAAAATATATCTGGTTTAAACTTTCAAACCATATATGGTGTTGTGCAGTGCACCCCTAATTTGTCTCAGCAAGAATGTTATCAATGTTTAGATGTGGCTATATCAGAGATCCCAAACTGCTGCAGTGGCAAGATAGGTGGTAGAGTTCTTAAACCAAGTTGTAATATTAGATTCGAAATTTATAGCTTCTACGGAAATACAACTACATTAGATCCGGAGGCACCTCCTCCCTCCACCAATACCACTTCCTCCATCAATACCACTTCCTCACAAGGTACTTCTTTTTATTCTCAATTTTCCTATAGCCTAATTATTGCATTTAACCCAAACCACACTTCATAATCCACTTTTAACACATTTTCTTCTTTCTGGAGTTTTGTTTTCCTTATTCATCCCATGGAGTTTAAATTATTGCCAGATCTTACTGGTGCTTATATACACTGCCCACTTCCTCTGTAATTAACTTGTAATTATTAGGCATTTTGGTATTTTACAATCCTTCATCCTTGAAATGTCTTACCGGGCAAAGGATTATTGTTTCTGCAGAAAGTGACAACACAACAATAATTGTCATTGCCGTAGTGGTGCCAACTGTTGTCGTTGTTCTTTTCCTCATTTGTCTCTTCCTTTACTTAAGGAGGCTAAAGGCAAGAAAAAATCTTCCAGGCAAGTCCAGTTATCAATATATTTTTATATTTTTATGTCCAATTTAATCCTATATATTCACAGTAAATTAGAAACAGACAAACACCCCCGGATGTACCAATAGCGGTTTCGGAAAACTGACTAGTTTAATTCCGTTTCCCATGTGCAGTTATAGAAGATGATGATGAGGATAAAATTAACATTGTTGAGTCATTGCAATTCAACTTTGACACTATACGAGTTGCTACCGAGGACTTTTCTGATTCTAATAAACTTGGACAAGGTGGATTTGGAGCTGTTTACTGGGTAAGTAACCCTGTTGATTCAGTCGCACATCATAAAAAAAAAGTGCTATAACTGCAGTTACCAAATTATTTACTATACCTCAAACATATATATTTTCAGGGTAGGCTTTCCAATGGACAGATGATTGCAGTCAAAAGGTTGTCAAGAAATTCCGGGCAAGGAGATACGGAATTTAAGAATGAAGTGGTTTTAGTGGTCAAGCTTCAGCACCGAAATTTAGTTAGGCTACTTGGTTTCTGCTTGGAAGGAAGAGAAAGACTACTTATCTATGAATTTGTTCCCAATAAAAGCCTTGATTACTTCATATTTGGTAACTTTATAACTGCTCTTCTATATTTCACTTCTTGCTCAATAAAACCTAATTATTCAGAGTTAAAACTGTTGGCGGCTATATATGCAGATCCAGCCATGAAAGCACAATTGGATTGGGGAAAGCGCTTCAAAATCATTACAGGTATTGCTCGAGGTCTTCTCTACCTTCACGAAGATTCTCAGCTACGAATTATCCATCGAGATCTCAAAGCAGGCAACATTCTCTTAGACGAAGAGATGAATCCTAAGATAGCAGATTTTGGCACGGCAAGACTGGTTTTAATGGATCAAACTCAAGTAAATACAAACAGAATTGTTGGAACCTAGTAAGTATTACAATATCTTATAGCTTGTTGATGGTTGAGAATTTAATTTCAATCAATCATCGAAGAGAACTTTTATCAATAACTTTTACCAAATCATGCATTAGTAAGTGTTTAGTTTGAATCTCAGGAAGTTGTTAGAATCAACCTGTTTCGTATGGCTGTGATAGCGTAAAAACGTTTAACACTAATTCAGATTTAAAGCTGACAATGCCATTAGAAACTGAAACAGAACGAAAATAATAACCCTGTTCATATTGGTCTGTAGTGGATATATGGCACCGGAGTATGCATTGCACGGACAGTTTTCAGTGAAATCAGATGTCTTTAGTTTTGGTGTACTGATCCTTGAGATTGTAAGCGGGCAGAAAAATGGTGGAATTAGTAATAGAGAGAATATGGATGATCTACTGAGCTTCGTAAGTCTTTCTTTTGTCACTGTTATTTCTTCATCACCATTTAAAATTATGGATTAGAAGATTACATGCTCCAAAACATTAATGTAGAAGTGAATCCATGATCATGATCTGATGACAAATTTTTCAGGCTTGGAGAAACTGGAAGGAGGGGAAGGCTATAAATATTGTAGATCCATCACTGAACAGCAATTCACGGAATGAAATGCTGAAATGCATCCATATTGGTTTAATTTGTGTTCAAGAAAATTTAGTTGATAGACCAACCATGGCTAACATTATGCTGATGCTTAACAGCTATTCTTTGAGTCTCCCAATTCCTGGAGAACCAGCATTTTATATAAACAGTAGAACTAGAAGCCTTCCAGAGACGCAGTCATGGGAGTATAATTCAAGGGAAACAGGATCACGTGAAGCGAAACTTATATCAGCTCAAGAATCAGAAAACGAAGCTTCAATAACTGAGCTATACCCTCGCTAGATGTTGGATTCATTCATTATCCATCTTTCTTCTCTTACAACAAAATCTAATGTCTTTATGGCAAAATCTTGTTTAAACACATTTTGTTGTAGTCTAATTAATTTATATCTGTAGTTAATATGCAGTTTCCTTTTTAAATTGTTGATGTATTTATTAAATGGTCTCTAAATATCCAGAAATATCCCATGTTCGATATGATGGTCTCTAAATAAGTCTATATAATGATTTACTATGTGGTGGTGAGATAATTAAATGATTTAAATATGACAAATTAGTGTCTGAAAATATTTAAACACGCAAATAAACAAGAATAAAATGTTCCTGTAATAATAGCTGCGGAGGATGGAAGAAGTGTATATTTATATAGTTTTTCACTGTCTTATCACATGCGGAAAAGGACGGTTCTCGGAGTTTACGACAAGAAAATACGTTTTATTATAGAGGGGTGATAACTCAGAGACAAATAAAATAAAATAAACTTAATGTATAATTTAAAATAATAATATTTTAAGTTGTTAGATATCCTATGTTCTCTCTAAAGAGATAATTTATTGTATATAAAAGGATACAAATCTCATAACTAAGATTGAATTAGAATTAAAATCTAATTTATAATATAAATAATTTTCTTTCTTTTTAACTTAAAATATCAATATATATTATTATATTATTAAAATAATTTGTTTGATTTCATATAATTTAATTGTATTTTTGTTTTCATACTATATCTATGGTAGCCTTTAATTTTTATGTTCTATTATTGAATTAATATTTACATTCTATAATTTAAAGAAAAAACAGTGGTTCAATCAAATAATGCATTTTTAATTCAATTTAAGTGATTTTGTATTACACAGTGAAGATTACGAACTTTGAACGAAGGTGGTGGGAGTCAACGGCGACTGAAGTGCGTAAAGAGAGAAAAGGAAACAAACACTAACAAACAAATAAGCTGTTTTGAATTGGAGAAAGACTTTCCTTTTGGGCAGAAACTATTATCTTGACCCGTGCAGAAACTAGTATCTTGACCCGTACCCGTGCAATGCACGGGATTTTTTTTAAAATATGATATTTATATATATTACATTAAATTTGTTTTCTTACATATAATATATTAAATTATAATATTAGTTATAATAATTTAAAATTAAATAAATTAAGAATGATATAAATTAAAAATAGATACGATTGGTATATTAAAAACACAATATATAAAAAATTTAACAATAATTAATAATTTAAAACACTTAGAAGATAATCAAATGAAATGAACTATGAGGTATATTTATTTTTTATAACAATAATTAACAACAGGATCATATATGTAAAATTATATACTTAATTTATAATATTATAATATTAAAAAAGTAAAGAGAAATAATGTTGATATATTACATTCAAAATTACATCAATTATTACTAAATAATTTAAGAATAGATAAAATTGACCAAAAAGAAAGGTATTATGACCAAAATTATTGATCAATTCAGGATGATGGTAAGTCTCTCATTTGAATATCTTATTTTCATGATGACATGTAATGTTAGAAAAGTAATTAAATAATATTTATTAAATACAAAAATAATAAAATACATTAATTAAATATACATTTTATTTGAATACTCTTCTCTTCATAACAAAATGAGCTCTCTGAATGAAGTTTTATTTTGATATGACTATATTTAATTCTTTTGATAGTTGAAAGAATAAACAATGTGATATCTGTCAGATACAATATGCGTATGAGGTAGTAATGAAAAATGAAAATTTAAAAATCATATATTGGTGGTTGCCTTATTATGCATGTTAACCACATAAAAAGTGGTAAACACATTGTTCTAAAGACAACAAGTCAGAACTTAAAATGTATAATCGTACATGTATGCATGATTTTGGAAAACATTATATGCTTACTTCTTATTATTAAATAAACACTTTTGACATAATACTTGTCACACAAGGCAGCATATGATGAATTATAACAATTATTGTTAGAGAAATAATGCAGCAAATTAATTACTTTTTCACAACTCTATTTAACACTCAATTCAAACAACAATTTTGTAACAATTTTCTGTAAATTGTACAATAATATGCAGAACAACACTTACAAAATAAGATGTACTGTTAAATAGATGCTTTTCTTTAGGTGCTATAATATGAGTGTTGATCAATATTATATTTAATGTCAACACATCTCAATTAGCACAACACGTTAATTGCATTATCGAAAAAAGTAAAAAATAAATAAAAAATCTGAATGTAACCTTGGATAGTTAATAAACACATGGAAATATTTAAAATTATGAAGAATGATTGAGTACCTGTCATAGCTTCTGTGTCAGTAGTTTAAAGAAAATATACAACTCAAGTTAATAGTTATAGAAAAAATAAGATAAAATAATATAATACAATAAATTTAATTAACAAAAACGTCTATTAATTTTTGTTCATGTCATTTGTGTGGTGACTGTTGCTTGTTTTTGTAAACAAAAACAACCAAAATCCTGTCTGAATGCACTACAACAATTAGTTATTTAAATTCAACTAATCTTTTAATGCATAATTTAACGTTTGAATACTTTAACTAATATAAACAGTATATCCAAAGAATGTTCATATGCAATGTATTGTTATATGAAACAAACATAACACAAAAAAACGCATTTGAAGTCGGATCACTTTATTTAGGAAACATTATGTAACAACACATGTGTAAAATATTATAAAACAGAATTTGTGTAAAGTATAATAACTTCATTATTTTCTGTAGTGAATATGCACTTCTATGTTACTAAGTACAATGAAATTCATGTATTAAAACCATTTAGAAGAAAATAAATTATCAAACTAAAATTATAGACAATTAAAATTATTAAATTATTAAAAAGTTATAGATTTATAGATTTATACCTTTTCTGGTTATCCATTATAGTCTTGTTGAAAGATTTACTATAAGAAATAAGAAGAAACATGTTATTACAAAAAACAACGTATATAAATTGTTAAATTCATCTTCATATATTAGAACAAAGAGATGAAAAATAAGAATAGTTTTGGATTACAGAATTTTCATACTGGATATGTATGGATGTAACAATATGTTTCAAACATTTTTAAATATTTCTTGTAAACTAGTTGAATTATTAGTATTTCCATTATCATCCAAAATCAATATTTCAACTCTTTCTTGGATTTCACTTTGGAAACAACAACATATAACTGTCCATATGTAAACACTGGACGTGGTAGATATATACCAACTTTATTAAGCTTTGACCTTGAGTTTTATTTATTGTCATAGAAAAGCATAAGGATATTGTGAATTGTCTTCTATAAAACTTAAAGGCAGACCTAATTCAGAAGGAGTCAAGTTCATTCTAGGAATAAATATTTTATCACCAATATTTTTTCCAGTAATAACTTTGGCACCAATAACATTATTCCCCGAGTGAATTACTTGTAATCTTATTCCATTGCAAAGTCTATTGGCTTGATCAATATTATCAATTTCAGGCATCTATTAAAACCATCCGTGTTGACAACGAATTGGATTTATTTCAATGCGTAATTTTTTTCTCAAAAAAGGTATTGAATGTCAACGTACTTGCGTCTACACTCCTTAACAAAATGGAATAGTAGAACGCATTTTAAACACAAAATGAGTCCTCCTATTTCAATCCCATTTACCATAAGAATTTTTGGGAGAATGCGTTTCAAACGTCACATATATCATTAATCGCTTGCCATCACCTTTACTAAAAAAATAAATCACCTTTTGAGATGCTATATAATCGTCCACCTTCACTTTCTCACCTAAAAACTAAAAACTTTTGGTTGCCTCTGTTACGCAACTGTTGTTTTACCTAAGCAAAAATTTGATCAGCGCACTCGACAATGTAACTTCATTGGTTATCCTCTCAATAAAAAAAAGATACAAATTATTTGATATAGATGCAAACACTTTTTATTTACAAGTTGGGATGTCACGTTCCATGAAAGTGTTTTCCCATTCTGGCAACAGTCTCAGACGCGCAATCCTCACCTTTATTACAAGATATTTTGTCTGCTATTGACATTGACTTACCCATTTCTGTCCAACATTCACTCGATCCACCATCTTCTCCTACTTGTTGATGACTTTTTACGGCAAGTGCACCGCGTTTGTCAGAAGTAATAATTGTCCCTAAGGACGGATATCGATCCCACAAAGAACAGTGAATTATCGAGTAAAATATTCGCTAAATATAACAACAGAACAATAAAAAAGAGTTTGAAGTGATTATGTTGGCACTGATTAATAAGAAAACAAACAAAGAATTAGTTGCTTCAATTGGAAAAATTGGGATTAAGTTTCATCTCTCTCACTCTCATGTATTTTGATTAGCATGTTAATATTAAGTTCTTTAATTGAAATTGATGCCCGTATAAAAATCATTTATATCGATTCCTCGCATATAAAATCCTTAAGAATGTTCCCTAACTATCGATCCCTCGCATACTTATAAGAACAACTTAGAACGAAGCTCAGACGTTTAATAGCAATTAACATTTCAAGTCTATTCCTAGCACTCAAATATGTTAAGTATTGTTGTTTAGGTCCAAACCCTAAAAATACCTCCCGGTCAGATTTAAGATTCTCAATTTGTCACGGAGAATTAAAAGTAAAACAACAATACCAATAATCAATCAAGAACTGAATATTAATATATAAAATATCACCTCAATACATAAGAGTTTGAGCAGATTACTCCCAATCCCAAAGGGTAGAATTAGCCACGCATACTTCTATCACCTTCCATTCTCCCAATTGGGTTACAATTCACTTTATGGTGTTTTCCTCTCAATCTGCCACACTAAGGTTGAGCCTCTAGCCCTCTATTTATCCTAGTTTTCTAGGGTTAGGTTGTTTATTGTGTCGCGCTAATGGGCTAAATGATAAAACATAAAAAGGCCCAATCTTTCTTTCTTTCTTTTTTTCTTTCATTCTGGGACCTTCTATCTTTATCTTTTTGGCTCAAATCATTCATCTTTAATCCAAATCTCCAATCTTCCTCAGAAATCTGCAATTAACACCAAATTTGGGAATAAAATACTCTTATTCAAATAAAGATCATAAAAAATGTAAAAAGGTATAAATTCATAAATTAGGGATTATTTTATATGTAAATTAGCAATAAATCCTCATAAGTGCCTATATTTTAATATGAAATATTACTGAAATTAGACACTTATCACTCTCCCTAACTTAAAATCTTGCTTGTCCTCAAGCAAAGTAAATGAATATATTTGAATTTAAATATCAAACAGCTTAATTCACTAAACAACAAATCAAATTAGAAACTTATGATGCTTCCAATTTCAAATATAGAAAATTATAGACACAATCAATTTCCAGGATAAAATCAAAACAAATAAATGAAAATTCATCAAGGAATATCTTCTCATATGCTCACGGGTAAGTGTTTCTCTTTATTTTCACTGAATCATAACAAATCACAGTTGCTTTTCATTTCATCTTCAAATCACAAACATTTTAGAAACATGAATCTTGAGGTCTTTTACAAGGTTGTAATGAGGCTGGGCTTCCAAAAAATATTGGTTTTTCTTAGATAACAAAATGCACATCTTAAAGAAGAAGAACATACCTACAATTCAATTATAGAGAACATATATGTTATCTAATTACCACTTTCTTTCGATGTCACCTTTTTCCTCATTTTCTTTCTTTTCATGATTTTCATGAAATTATTTTCTATCTTTTTTTTTTTATTTCTTTTGCTTCTTCTGTTTCTGTTTTTTTTTTCAATAATAGGAAAAGATTCTTCCTATTTTCAACTTTTTGAACTTTCAAAATCAGAACCAACCATTCCCTTTTCTATATGTATTGCATCTATGTTCTCCTTCCTTAGACATGCTAAAGGGTAGAAAATTATATCAATAAAGGTTAAGGTGCAATATTAACAAAAAATTTCTTAGCCCAAAGGGGATATAAAAAAAATTGGAATTCTAATATAAAGGTTGGCTTTTTGGCCCTGGCTCCTAATTAACACAAACAAATGCCTCAATCATCTTCATGATCTTTTATGATGCAACAAAAATAAAAATCAAGCAACCACAACTGTCAATTCATCAGTAAAACTCTCAAAACTGTTTAAGGTTCACACACTCACTTGGTTTAAATGGTCTCATTCCTTTTTGTCTTGTCATTATTTGTCCTAATCAATCATCCTGTTAAATTTTCATGTATCATAATTTTAACTACATTTGAATAGGGATTCAATCATATTTTCTTTTCTAACCTGTGTCTAATTCATCTCACTGTTTAATATCTAAACACAAATTCTTTTTTCCACAATTCAAAATTAATATTCTAGTTCTTTTTTATTTGAGAAAAATAAACTAGAAAGCAAACAAATTAAACTGAAAATTTATTCAAGAACGATAATTCAAAACCTAAAACTAACAAACTAACAAAAACAACAAATTTATTCAAAACACAAAATAAGAAATTAAAACAAACTAAAAAAATAAACAAATAAAAAAAACAAAATAACCAAAAAATAAAATAAAATAAATAAAAACTAAACAGAAAATAAAATTTAAATAATTGAAAAGAAAAGAGAATTAGAGAGATAGAACCATATTTTTGCTCAATCCTCTCTTCTATTTTTGCTCAATCCTCTCTTCTTAAGAAGTCATCCAGCTTTTTGTTAAAAATTTTATCTATAGTCTTGCTTCATTTGCTGGATCTGCCCCCTTAACTAATAGAACCTGTCCTCAGGTCAAAATACATAACCTGCAAAATGATTAGGAGGCATACAAGATTTTTTTTTTTGAAAAATAAAATAAACAAAGGTAACAACATAAAACTAAAATGTGGACTGGGTTGCCTCCCAGTAAGCGCTCATTTAACGTCATCTAGCTTGACGCCTGTTTATTTCAAGGAGGATATTTATCTTGTTCCACCCGTGCTTTTGTTATCACTTTTATCCGTCTTGAATATGGCTCTTCAACTTCAATTTTTCCGTCTTTCTTCAATTCCTTGATGACCCATAATTTTCTTGTTTTCTTCCTTCCTCTACCCCTACCTGCGTTGAGCATGATAGGTTGTCCTGGACGATACTCCTCTCCTTCCACTAGCTTTCCTTGATTGTCTCCTTTTGCCTCTAACTTTTCATGACGTATAACTTTCTCCTTTGACTTTGAACTCTTCATCTTTTCACTATTTCTTGGAATTTCCTCTTGTTTCCCAGTCTCATCTGTAGTACACTTGGTTACATCATTAAAAAGATTAAATTTTACCTCTTCATCATGAGACCTTACAAGAATTTCTCCCTTGTCAACATCAACTATGACTTTAGCAGTTTTCATTAAAGGTCTGCCGAGAATCAAAGGGACATCCTCATCTTCTTTCATGTCCAGGATAACAAAATCCACCGGAAATATGAATTTGTCTATTTGCATAAGGACAACTTCAACCACACCATAGGGATACTTCACTGTTCTGTCAGGCAACTGTAACTGCATCTTGGTGGGTTTAACCTCCAAGTTACCTATCTGTCTTAACATGGATAATGGCATCAAATTTACACTTGACCCTAAGTCCAATAAAGCATTATACACAAATAAATTACCAATTGACACAGAAATAGTAAAACTCCCTGGATCCCTGAATTTCTTTGGCAAAGTTTTTGAGAAACTGCTCCCTGCTTCCTTCTCTCCATATTTATTTTTAAAACAACATATCTTCCTTCTAACTTCATCAAAATATGTCTTTTTCTCTGGCCATCCTGCAAAATAATTTTTTGGAAGCAAATTGTCAGAAAATAATCCTTCCTTTTCTTTTTTTATGTTCCTCTGGGATATTTCTTTTGCGATTTCTACAATTTCACAATTTTCTCCCTCTTCCTTATTTTTTTCCTTTTCTTTTTCAACCTTCACCATCTCACCATTTTCTTCTCTAGTTTTCTCATCACCTTCAGTAGTGATGTTATTGCACTGCTCCTTGGGGTTGATGGTAGTGTTAGCTGAGAATTGGCCAATTTTCCCTTCTACAGTTTGTGTGAGTTGTGACATTTGTTTAGCTAGCTGTCCTATCTGAGTTTCCATGCTCCTAATCATAGCCATACTATTTTCCTGTGTACTCACAATCTTTGACAAAACATCTTCCACTTTATTCATCCTGTCAGGAATAGATGGAGAATTCGATTGATGCTGCTGTTGGAAAGGCCCTTGCTTGTTGGATGAATTATAGTCTTGCTTCCATCCAAAATTCTGATTTTGATTATTTTTCCAACCTTGAGGATAATTGTTAGAAAAACCGCCTTGCCTTCCTTGATTGCCCATATAATTCACCTCAACTTCGGATGCGTTGTTCTGATAAGAACAGTGACCATTAGGATGATCACCTCCACAAAAATCACACCTGAGAGGTACATTCTGACTTTGGAGTGATTGAACAGCATGCAACTTTTGGGGTAATTGGGTCATATGTGCGGTCAGTTGCTCAAGTTGCTGTGTCAAAATTTTGTTTTGAGCTAGCAATGCATCTGCAGTGTTTAACTCCAATACTCCTCTTTTTTGATGATTTTGTCTATCATGTTGAGCTTGATAGTCAGTTGTGGCCAAAGCTTCTATAATCCTCGTTGCTTGATCTGCATCAACAGCCATCATTGTGCCACCAGCCGCGGCATCTAGGAGCATCTTTGTATTTGATCTGAGACCATTAATAAATATGCTCAGTTGAGCAATATCTTCAAACCCATGGTTTGGGCATTTTCTCAGCATCCTCTTGAATCTCTCCCATGCCTCACAGAAAGACTCTTCTACCCCTTGTCTGAACATAGATATTTCAGACTTAGCATTGATGTAGCGAGAGATTGGGAAAAATCTTTGCAAAAATTTTTCCTCCACATCCTTCCATTTGGTTAAACTCTGATTAGGATGAGATATAAGCCACTCCTTTGCTTTCCCTGCCAAAGAAAAAGGAAATAAACGCATGTATATACTCTCAAGATCACCTGATTGGAAACCCATAGTTCCCACCAATTCATAAAAAGTAGCCAAGTGTGTATGAGGATCCTCATGATCCATCGCCGTGAATTGATTGGTACTAATGAGGGTAAGGAATGCAGGCTTCATCTCCAAGGCCCTGTTAGTTGCAGGCACTGCAATGCTAGAAAAGTGTCTAGGCCCTTGATGTATGGCGTAATCTCCAAGAGTTCTCCTAGGAGGTGGTGTTTCCTCCCCCGCCATGTTGTTATTCTCCTGAAAAATATCAATGGAAAAAGAAGAAGATGTTGAAGAATACTCTCTATTATCTTCTTGATTCTCTTTTGTCTTTGATTTTCGATTTTTTCTGGCCACCTTCTCAATTTCTGCTTCAAATAGCAAGTGGTCTTCTGGAATTTGACCTCTCAATATCATATAAAAACAACTAATGCAAGGGTTAGAAGGAAAAAATCACAAGTAATAACCCCAATTTTATATTTTATATTATTATTTAATTTTTTTTTATTCAAAAATTCAAAAATAAACAAGAATTTAAATAGCTAACTAAAATAAAATCAATAAACTACAAATTAAAACTTAAAGATAAAATAAAACAAAAACAAAACAGTAAAATGACACTAAGAAAATAAAACAAAGATATTCAGAAAAAAAATAAAAATAAAAAATATAACAAAAATAAAAATAAAAATATATAAATAAAATAAAAACTAAAACAGAATAGAAGAAAACAATGAAAACGAGAAATAACTAAAATCAAGAAATAAAAACAGAATAAAATAAATACTAGAAATAAAAACAAAATAGAATAAAACAGATAAAACAAAACGTAAACAACTAACGTAAAAATACAAGCTAAAACTAGTAATAGATAAATAATTAAAACAAATAAATAAAAACTACCTAAACCTAAATAAAACTACGTAACTAAACCTAAAAAGAACTAAAATAAAATAAAATCAAACTAAATCTGAAAATAAATAGAAATAACTAAAATCAAAATAAGAATTAAAATAATAACAGCAAATCAGCAAACTAAAATAAAATCAAATAAAATAAAAAAGAATCTGTAAAAAAAAATAAAAAAAATAAAAACAAATCAAAACAATTAAAATATTCACAATATTTAGGAAATTATACTCAACAAATCAAAACCTGTCCCCGGCAACGGCGCCAAAAACTTGATGACTTTTTACGGCAAGTGCACCGCGTTTGTCAGAAGTAATAATTGTCCCTAAGGACGGATATCGATCCCACAAAGAACAGTGAATTATCGAGTAAAATATTCGCTAAATATAACAACAGAACAATAAAAAAGAGTTTGAAGTGATTATGTTGGCACTGATTAATAAGAAAACAAACAAAGAATTAGTTGCTTCAATTGGAAAAATTGGGATTAAGTTTCATCTCTCTCACTCTCATGTATTTTGATTAGCATGTTAATATTAAGTTCTTTAATTGAAATTGATGCCCGTATAAAAATCATTTATATCGATTCCTCGCATATAAAATCCTTAAGAATGTTCCCTAACTATCGATCCCTCGCATACTTATAAGAACAACTTAAAACGAAGCTCAGACGTTTAATAGCAATTAACATTTCAAGTCTATTCCTAGCACTCAAATATGTTAAGTATTGTTGTTTAGGTCCAAACCCTAAAAATACCTCCCGGTCAGATTTAAGATTCTCAATTTGTCACGGAGAATTAAAAGTAAAACAACAATACCAATAATCAATCAAGAACTGAATATTAATATATAAAATATCACCTCAATACATAAGAGTTTGAGCAGATTACTTCCAATCCCAAAGGGTAGAATTAGCCACGCATACTTCTATCACCTTCCATTCTCCCAATTGGGTTACAATTCACTCTATGGTGTTTTCCTCTCAATCTGCCACACTAAGGTTGAGCCTCTAGCCCTCTATTTATCCTAGTTTTCTAGGGTTAGGTTGTTTATTGTGTCGTGCTAATGGGCTAAATGATAAAACATAAAAAGGCCCAATCTTTCTTTCTTTCTTTTTTTCTTTCATTCTGGGACCTTCTATCTTTATCTTTTTGGCTCAAATCATTCATCTTTAATCCAAATCTCCAATCTTCCTCAGAAATCTGCAATTAACACCAAATTTGGGAATAAAATACTCTTATTCAAATAAAGATCATAAAAAATGTAAAAAGGTATAAATTCATAAATTAGGGATTATTTTATATGTAAATTAGCAATAAATCCTCATAAGTGCCTATATTTTAATATGAAATATTACTGAAATTAGACACTTATAACTTGTCACAGTGCACTTAACCTCCAGCAGACCAACCTTTTTCTCCCACGCCCGAAAGTCTAGCACCCATTACCGAACCTTCTCCAGCCGACCTTCCAGCCGATCTTCCTATTCGACGATACAGTCGCACATCAACCCCATCTTCTTGGCTTGAAGACTACTTAACGGGATCCCAAGCCAATCATTCGACCATTACCCAAGACCGGTCGAATGCATCATTTTCTTTATAATTTACGATTTTCTTCTACACATAGTGCCTATATTGCTAACAACACAACCACCAAAGAACCTCATCACACTTATGCTCAAGCTATCCTTGGTCCAAATTGGCAAAAAGCAATGGACAAAGAGCTTTCTGCCTTGCAGCTAAATCAAATGTGGACCTTGACACGTTACCTGTCGGGCAGAAACCCATCAGATGCAAATGGGTCTATAAAATAAAGTACAACTCAGATGGCAGCGTCAAGGTGTCGACTATTGCGGAACATTTTCACCAACCGTGAAATCAACAACTTTGAGGTGTCTCCTCACCATTGTAGTATCCAGAAATTGGTTTATTCACCAGATGGATGTGCAAAATGCCTTCTTACATGACAAATTGCACGAAATTATTTACATGGACTTGACATCATCGACAATAAAGAACATTGTATGTCGACTCAACAAATTCTTTATAGTTTCAAACCGACATCTCAAACATTACAAGTTTTCTTTATTTATTACAAGTTTTTTGCTATTTTTTTTATAAAAAAAAATTGTGGGGTGACAAGTGGCAAAATTTATATTTTGAGGAGTTATGATATTTTGACAATAGTGCTCCATCCTATTACCACAATAAATATTAATATTTGGAACAAAAAATAAGAAAAGAAACCCCTTAATAAAAATACAAGCAAAGCGTAAAATGTTAGAAATTTTTTCAAAATTAACAAAATTATAAATTTTTATAAATAATTAAAATATTAATATTTATTGGATTGTAGGTAGAGCAGAGTTGTGAAATAAACATTTTCGTATTTTGAAAAATTCTGTGTTTGGTAAAATTATTTTGAGAGTATCAAAAAGAAAAATGATATTTTGACAATTATAAAATTTGTATATAACTTTTGATTTGATTGATTTAATTATAAATATATAATAAAAAATAAATTTATAATTAAATAATATAAAAAGTATTAAAATAATAATATTAAAAATTATAATGTAATTAAATAAAAAATAAGATTGTTAATATATCATTACCTATAAAAACCATACTAAACGGCGAGTAGCATACAGAACGAAGTATACACTTCATCCATCTGTTTACAAGTTCTACTATTGCAGGAAATATTTTATTCTTTTTATTTGTGTGTTTAAAGTTTTCAAACATTAAGTTGTCATATTTAAATCATATCGTTACCTGATCACCACATAATAAATCATTATACACACAGGACCAGATACTTTTACACCATAAACAGTACAAACATATACTTAACAAATAGATAAACTAATATTTTAACCATTTTCATTTTGATTTTTAATCTAAAATAATATTATTATAAAGGGTTGTTGAATAGGGTTAATCACTGTGTGCAGTGTCAATAAAACTTTTTCCTATACACATATCATAATATCGAACATGAGATTATTAAAAGGTACAAAATTGAAAAGGACCAAACTTTCTCATCTCTCAAAAAACATTCTACCCATGAATAATTTTACAAGGAGCAAACTATCAGCACTAATTAAGGAATATTTGGATATTTTAGAAACCATTTTATAAATACATAAATAATTAATAAAAATGAAATTATGTATTAATTGAAGAAATATAATAATTAGATTACAAGAAAATCATCACAAGTTTCAGTCTCAGGTTAAGGAAAAAATGTATTTAAACAAAATTTTGCAGTCCGTAAGAGATCTATGAAACTCGGATACGGCCAAAAATGCGTTGTTGATGTTTCTGATACACTGCGGACACGAACACGTGGCAGAAGCGTGCCCGACACGGGGTCAGACGCTTTTTATTAGATCGAAAACGACACTCTTTCTGGATATGTCGGAGGGGACAAGTTTCCCTCCTTAAACACGCCAAAAAAACTAGAAAAAAAACGCGGTTCAAGGTTTTAAATACCTCTTCTCTTTCACACTAAACTTTAGATAAAATATGATAAAATCTCAAACAAAATATTAATATCTCCAAAAAGTAAAAGTTAAACATTATGTTTTTCTTGATTTTTTTTCATATAACAAAATATATTACTACATTTTAATTTATATATAGCCGTGTTCCGTGTCCTATAATTTTCAGTTTAACCGTATTTTTGTGTCCGTGTCGTTCGGTATCCGTGTCTGGGCTTCTTAGTAAAAGATTGTATTTTGGTCTAAGAGAAGAAAGATGGATAACGAATGAATCCAACATCTAGCGAGGGTATAGCTCAATAATTGAAGCTTCATTTTCTGATTCTTGAGCTGATTTAAGTATTGGTTCACTTGATCCTGTTTCCTGTGAATTATACTCCCATGACTGCATCTCTGGAAGGCGTCTAGTTCTACTGTTCATATAAAATGCTGGTTCTGCAGGAATCGGGAGAGTCAGAGAATAGCTGTTAAGCATCAGCACAATGTTAGCCATGGTTGGTCTGTCAACTAAATTTTCTTGAACACAGAGTAAACCAATATGGATGCATCTTAGCATTTCATTCCGTGAATTGCTGTTCAGTGATGGATCTACAACATTTATGGCCTTTCCCTCCTTCCAGTTTCTTCAAGCCTGTAAAATTTGTTATCAGATCATGGATTCACTTCTACATTAATGTTTTGGAGCATGTAATCTTCTAATCCATTATTTTAAGTGGTGATGAAGAAATAAGAGTGACCAAAGAAAGACTTACGAAGCTTAGTAGATCCTCCATATTCTCTCCTTTATTAATTCCACTGTTTTTCTGGCCGCTTACAATCTCAAGAATCAGTACACCAAAACTGAAGACGTCTGATTTCACTGAAAACTGTCCATGCATTGCATACTCCGGTGCCATACTACAGACCAATATATTGACAGGATTATTATTTTCGTTCTGTTTCAGTTTCTAATTATTATCCACTACAAACCATTGACAGCTTTAAATCTGAATTAGTACTAAAAATAAATTACGCTATCACAGCCATACGAAACAGATTGATTCTAACAACTACTTTAGTTTCAAACTCTTTGAAAAGTTACTAATTCATGATTTGGTGAAATTAATGAGAGAAGTTCTCTTCGACGATTGGAATTAAAGTCTCAAACATCAACAAGCTATAACATATTCTAATACTTACTAGGTTCCAACAATTCTACTTGTATTTGCTTGAGTTTGATCCATTAAAACCAGTCTTGCCATGCCAAAATCTGCTATCTTAGGATTCATCTCTTGGTCTAAGAGAATGTTGCTTGCTTTGAGATCTCGATGGATAATTCGTAGCTGGGAATCTTCGTGAAGGTAGAGAAGACCTCGAGCAATACCTCTAATGATTTTGTAGCGCTTTTCCCAATCCAATTGGGTTTTCATGGCTGGATCTGCATATATAGCCGCCAACAGTGTTAACTTTATGAATAATTAGGTGTGTATTGAGAAAGAAGTGAATAGCAGTCATAAAAGTTACCAAATATGAAATAATCAAGGCTTTTATTGGGAACAAATTCATAGACAAGTAGTCTTTCTCTTCCTTCCAAGCAGAAACCAAGTAGCCTGACTAAATTTCGGTCCTGAAGCTTGACCACTAAAACCACTTCATTCTTAAATTCCGTATCTCCTTGCACAGAATCTCTTGACAACCTTTTGACTGCAATTATCTGTCCATTGGAGAGTCTACCCTGAAAATATCTCTCTCTCAGGTATAATAAATAATTTTGTATCTAATGCTTGGATTAGTTATTCTGCATAGATCACTATTATTATTTCAGGGTTTTTTTTTATCAAAAGTAATTCATAAATAATCAATGGTTCGACAAAGAGTTGGAAAAAATAGAAGAAAGATTTGAGTTCACTCCATTGTAGAAGATTTTATATTCTACAATGTTATTGGCCCTGCTGCTATTCTGGATAGATGCAGCAAGTAGATGTGTCTGTTCATGGTTGACGGGGGATTGTGGGGTTAAATCACAAAAAAAGTATCAAAACACTGTCATAATTGATCAATTTGGTTAAAGTGTCGAGAACAAAGAGTACAACATGATGAAAATTGAATCATCTGTGTGCTAGAGTGACAACACCAATAATAACAAAAATATTAACAACAATTACAAACCAAGCGTAAAGGCATCCCTTTTCTTCGTGGCTTCTGCGAACATGTTCCACATAACTTGTGTCTTGGTACTGTGGAGGTGCATACATTTTTTTCCCTTATTTGTGTTGTTGGAGAAATTCAATCTTGAAGGTGAAATCATGCATTGAAAGCATACACTATATAGAATGTTAAACCCTGAAGCAATTTATCTGGTATACCATGAGGGGCTTGGACAGTTGGTTAGGGCAGTAACAAACAAGTCATATGTTTTTTTCATTTTATTTTTACTTATCAACTAAGTTTCCTCTCTTCCAACTGCCATTCCATTAATATTTGTTCAGTTTCTCTTCCTTTTTTTGAATGTAGGATGCTCTTTGACTTTGAAGTGCTCATGGAAATATTATGAACATAATTAATTACACTATTCAAGGAAACTTGTATATACCAAATACCAAATGTGAAGAACTTATGTATGGCAGAAAAGGAAATCTGTGAAGATCTTAAATTTTGAATCCTTCAAGTCCTAAAGTTTGATATATGTGATGCAAAAGTGGTGACATTAATTATTGAAAAAGAGAGTTGAATATTGATATAGTCCAAACCAAAGAGGAGACTAATAACAGTGGTGTGTAAAGGGTGAACGCATTAAATCTAAAGTAAACTTTTTTGTCATTCAAATGTGTGTCCATGTCCTTTTATTTGTTGGACATTCTAAATAGGGTTTTTTTATTATCATGGGTTTATTTTTTTGCTTTTTACCAAAATGGGATCCGGTTAAAAAAAATTACAAATTTAGACAAGTCGTGTCAATTCGGCACGACTTCATATACACAAATCGTCCCAATTAGACACGACTCTGTCATGTCATACTGAAGTCGTGTCAACTTGGCACGACTTCTGCCCTGTCATACTGAAGTTGTGCCAACTTGGCACGACTTCTGCCACGTCATATATATATATATATATATATATATATATATATATATATATATTATTGTTTATATATTGGATAGTAAGTTATGTAATGTTAAAAATTAATTTGATACATAATTTTCTAAGAGTGTTAGTTTTAAGAAACAAAAAATTGCATAATCGTGTATTGATTATGTTTGAATTGAATGAATAAATACATAGATAAAGAAAATGAATGTTCTAAGAGTGTTATGAATGAATAAATACATAAATAAAGAAAATGAGGAAATTAATAATCAAACTTGAATTAAATTTTATTATTAAGTTTGTCTGTGCAGACAATTGCTTCTATTGTGACCTTCCGTTCTACAATATGAACATTTTTTTTTGCTTATTTGGAATTGAATCATCCATTTCGTTATGAATGCGTTGAGTGTTAGGTCTTCCTGATTGATGTCGACGCATGATGGGGTCAGGTAAAAAATTTGGTCCCGTGTAAGTAGACCAATAATCCTGATTTCGAACTGGATTAAATTGGACCTCATAAGCCTTTAAAATATTGTGCAGACTGTATACTTGATAAGTGTCTAATTTCAGTAATATTTCATATTAAAATATAGGCACTTATGAGGATTTATTGCTAATTTACATATAAAATAATCCCTAATTTATGAATTTATACCTTTTTACATTTTTTATGATCTTTATTTGAATAAGAGTATTTTATTCCCAAATTTGGTGTTAATTGCAGATTTCTAAGGAAGATTGGAGATTTGGATTAAAGATGAATGATTTGAGCTAAAAAGATAAAGATAAAAGGTCCCAGAATGGAAAAGATGCAAAGAAAGATTGGGCCTTTTTTATGTTTTATCATTTAGCCCATTAGCGCGACATAGGAAACAACCTAACCCTAGAAAACTAGGATAAATAGAGGGCTAGAGGCTCAACCTTAGTGTGGCAGATTGAGAGGAAAACACCATAGAGTGAATTGTAACCCAATTGGGAGAATGGAAGGTGATAGAAGTATGCGTGGCTAATTCTACCCTTTGGGATTGGGAGTAATCTGCTCAAACTCTTATGTATTGAGGTGATATTTTATATATTAATATTCAGTTCTTGATTGATTATTGGTATTGTTGTTTTACTTTTAATTTTCCGTGACAAATTGAGAATCTTAAATCTGACCGGGAGGTATTTTTAGGGTTCGGACCTAAACAACAATGCTTAACATATTTGAGTGCTAGGAATAGACTTAAAATGTTAATTGCTATTAAACGTCCGAGCTTCGTTCTAAGTTGTTCTTATAATTATGCGAGGGATCGATAGTTAGGGAACATTCTTAAGGATTTTATATGCGAGGAATCGATATAAATGATTTTTATACGGGCATCAATTTCAATTAAAAAACTTAATATTGACATGTTAATCAAAATACATGAGAGTGAGAGAGATGAAACCTAATCCCTATTTTTCCAATTGAAACAATTAATTCTTTACCTGTTTTCTTATTGATCATCATCGCCAACACAACCACTCTCAATACACTTTTAATTGTTTTGTTCTATATTTAGCGATTATTGTACTTG
The DNA here is from genome assembly GCF_051622355.1 of Phaseolus vulgaris. Lineage (NCBI taxonomy): Eukaryota > Viridiplantae > Streptophyta > Magnoliopsida > Fabales > Fabaceae > Phaseolus > Phaseolus vulgaris. Next base: position 4,427,531 of record NC_143504.1, read on the forward strand.
ATAATTCACTGTTCCTTGTGGGATCGATATCCGTCCTTAGGGACAATTATTACTTCTGACAAACGCGGTGCACTTGCCGTAAAAAGTCAACAATACTAGGGCCACATTACATAACTTACTACCCAATATATAAACAATAAAATTAAAAAAAAATAAAAATTATGACGTGGCATAAGTCGTGTCAAGTTGGCACGACTTCAGTATAACAGGGCAGAAGTCGTGTCAAGTTGGCACGACTTCAGTATGACATGACATAGTCGTGTCTAATTGGGACGATTTGTGCATATGAAGTCGTACCGAATTGACACGACTTACCTAAATTTGTAATTATTTTTAAACGGACCCCATTTTAGTAAAAAACAAAAAAAAATAACCCCATCATAATAAAAAAACCCTTCTAAATAACATTGCCACTGTTTTGTAATTTCTATGTATCATTCTATTGTTCCGTTTCCTGGCTAATTATGTCTCAGTGATAGATTACAGAATGAGTATGAATCTCTTTTTACATGTTTATCACTGAGCTTTAGTTTACAAATTAATGCCTCGTGAAGTACATGTTAATACAAGTCAAAATAGTAGTAAGTAAAAGTATCTAAAAATTATAATTTTAAATATGTATTATGTCATCTTTTTTGTACATTTCATAAATACGAGATTAGATAGTTTCTTTTTCTTAGGTGTTCTAATGCTTATGTGTTTAAAAATTATAAAGAGAGATGTGTATAAGGTGTTTGCGGTGCTTTACAAAATTGTTGACAAAATAATAATCAATATTGTTCTTATTGTTTGTGTATTGAATTTAGTTTAATTGAATTCTAATTTTTTGTAACACTGTTTATGACATAATGATCTATTAGTGACTCAAGCTTTTTTTTTGAATAATGATGATTAAAATATGTATGTGTAATGTAATTTGTATCTAAAAGTAAAATATCTTAAAACTGTTAAAAAGTATATTAGTAACACTTTTTTAAAGTAAAAATGTAATAATAACTAGCAGACTGGTATTCAAAAAGCAAAGACATGACAATCATCAATGTTTTGTCTTGAGAAGCATGATAGAGTAAAAGTAAATAAGTAAATTAGGTAAGTATGACTTTGATTGAAAGTAAATACAAGTAAAAGAAAAAGTACCTAGATTAAATGTAAATTAGGATAAGGATGTAAGGAATAAAATTTGCAATGAATGGGATTCAAGATCAGGTTACTTAGTAACTAAAGAAAATTTAATCACTACACTAAACACATACACCAAACACATTCTTTAGTATTATTATGATTTTTATTATACTTATTATTATTAATAATATTAACAATATTAACAATATTAATAATATGAAAATAATATTAATATAATATTAATAATATGAATATAATATTAATAATATGAGTATAATATGAATATAACATTAATAATATGAATATTAATACTAATAATATTAATTATAATATTAAAATTATAATATTAATAATAATAAGTATAATAAAAATGATAATATGACCAAAGAACTTGTTTGGTCTAGTGGTTAATTCTTCCCTAGTCACTGGAAGGACTTGGGTAACTAAGTTAGGAGCAGCCTTGGAAATGTTTAAATGTTTTGTACGTAGATAAATGATGCTTTATGCATATGTCCCGACTTCAGTTCAAAGGGTAGTTAATGGATTTTAATTGATACATTTGGTAATGAACATGTAGAATAATGGATTGGTGTTGGATGTATGACATGCTTGATCCTTCAAGGAGACTTAGGAAAGAGTTGGGATAAGGCGTCCTTGTGTCAACCAAATGAGGATAACTTACCTCATTCTTCAAGCAGCCATGATCAAAGCAAGGTTTATCATGAATATAGACTAAGTGAGGGTTTGCCCCTCTTTATTTTAGGAGGAAGTTTGCTTTTAGTTAGGACGAAAATGACTCCATCCTTACTCTAACAATGAGAGTTAAGCAATCTCTACTAGCTTCAAACTAGAGAGGATTAAGCCTACACAAGTAGTTGCAATCCCTCGCTCAAAGATTAACGTCCAACTTTTTAGCTTCCCCTGTCTAACCCAAGCTAAAGGACATTTAGTGTCCAAAATCCAACATTTGTGTCCGTATTTGGCAGGTGCTATATGTTGGGTTTCTTGTGATGACTCTCAATGAATTTTCTTTCAATTTAAAGTATATTTTTTAATTATGGTCATTAAAATTAGTATTATTTATCAATGGATGGTACTTAGAATTTTCTTTATATATATCAACTTTTTTTAAACTAATATTATAAATAATTTTTTAATCATAAAAATTTCTACACTTTTCGAATCATAAAAGAAAAAAAGAGAAGAAATGTTTCTTTTGTTGGTTGCTAAAGTATTCGTCTTCGAAATGTGTCATTAGTGTTATTTAATTTCCTTATTTACAAGTCACCTTCATTTTTCTTTCTAGAAGGATAATTTATTCTTAGAAAGAGTCATGGAAATAAATATGTAAGACGTTGCTTTTCTTCCAACCCTATTTTTATGTATCTTTATGTTCTCACTAACCAGATTGAATTGAATTCTATATTTAAGAAGGATTGGCATTCAACCCAATTTGATTCCATTATTAAAAACTATTTAATAACTTCTAATTCTTCATACAAAATTTTACTTAAATTATAAAAATTATCATTATAAGTGTTCCAGACAAGAGTATTGGCGATCTAAAACTTAAAATATTCAGTTGAGGTTGATTAAATTATGAGATGATCACTGATCGTATCCTAGCAAGTTTCATGGGCTTTAAGGAAATGAGGGGACTCCACCTACAGATGATACTCTGACGCTAAGTCAGTAAGAGCATAAAATATAATGAGTATAGTGTAAAATATGAGTTGAAAGTACTCCATGTGTTGTTGTGTTACGTGATTTGTTTTCTTTCCTTTATATAGAGTAGTGTTCTCCCCCTTCTCCTTGTATTTGGTCTTATTATTGACTTAATTCAGTTATAAATGTTGACTCCTATTTAAGACCGATTATCCAGATCCCTTGATTTGCGTTGATACAACATTAATGTCTTTAAATATAAATATCGGTAGACAACATGTTTATATGTAATACGAGCTTGACCCATAACGCTACATAATGCTCAACTTCTGAACATACATATAAATCTCTAAGCATCTAGCTCGTTACCATGGAGGGTAAACACCCTTCCATGATTTTTTCAGCTGGTAATGGACCGAGCATCTAGCTCAGCACCTTGGAAGGTAAACACCCTTCCATGGTTTTTTCGGCTGGTAATGATCGAGCATCTAGCTCGACACCATGGAGGGTGAACACCTTTTTTTTTTTTTTCCAAATGGTGATGAACCGAGCATCTAGCTCGGCACCATGGAGGGTGAACACCTTTTTTTTTCAACTGGTAATGGACTGAGCATCTAGCTCAACACCATGGAGGGTAAACACCCTTCCATGATTTTTTCGACTAACAATGGATCGAGCATCTAGCTCGGCACCATGGAGGGTGAACACCCTTCCATGTTTTTTTCAGCTGGCAATGGATCGAGCCTCTAACTTGGCACCATTGCCCTTCCATGCTTTTTTCTTCATATGAATAAACCAAAGTTGCCCCCCTACAAATTGAAAACTTGTACACCATGTAGTATATTGCATAAGCAATCTTATTTTCAATCAGCATAAATTTGAAATAAATCAAATTGTACCAAATACAAATTAGACAAATCAACAAAATTTTTACAATTAGCTGTAATAAAAATGTAGATTAGTCATGCTTTATGTTCTTGGTATAAGTCTCCTATCCAATAATTTAGAAATAACTAAATGGACACTCTCCAGTGGAATGGTTATGGTAAGAGAAAATGTTCAAAAACATAAATATTCTATATTTTTTGTATCTACTAGTTGTTCGGATACAAGAAATCATTTTTAATTCTTGAACTTCGACATTTTTAATTTAATAAACTTTCTATCAAATGGATTTTCAAAATTTATGGCATTCATTATTAATTTTTGTTGTTTAAAATATAATTAATAATGAAACAACATAATTCATCCCTAGTACAAAATCTTATGGCCCATTAGTGCAAATTGTCCGTCCATTCTTTTAATTTTGGTATGCAAAATAAAGTGAATAAATAGTGTATGCATTCTCACTCAAGATAAAGAATAAAAATTAAAAGAAGTAAACTTGGTGAAATTTGTACCTCTATCATTATTTCTCTCTCTTTCACTTTTATATTCTTTCTTTAATAAAAATGACATTGTAATATAGTGATTTTTTATAATAAAATATGATATAATCTTAAAAACTTTGAGAAGAAAAAAGTATGGATGAATGAATAAGTTATATTGGTAAATAAGCAATTTTTTTTAAAAAAAATCTATTATAAAATTAAATAATATTTTAAAAAAATCATAATACTGTGTATAAGTTTTGTAACGTATATAGTAGCATAAAAGATAATTTTACTGTAAAAGAAATTCACCTAATAAAAACATATTTAAACACTCAGTAAACATGCTGATAAACTTTCAGGGTGAAAATACTATTTTTTTTCCACTTTTCATAAATTTTAAAAGCTTAAAAAGTTCATCTGTGTATATAGATTATATTGAATGAAATTGTAAAATTTAGGAAAATTTTTAAACATAACATTTCTCTTCTACTTTTCCAAAAACATCTCTTAAATATTTTAACCAAATAAAATCCAACACAGGACAAATTCAACCAATAAAAAATAATATCATTTAAGAATAGTAAAAAAAAATTTAAAATTCAGAAAAATTACCAGAGGTTGCGAAACTATGGAAATGTATTATACACACCATTTCACAAAAATTTCACAAATATTTCCAAAATTCTCTTTACCCAATTCTTACCAAATATACTTTAAAATTATTAATTTTAAATTTCCGCTCCTATTACAAATTTAATTTAATTTTACTCTCTTTATAATGATATTTTTTTTGAGTTTTAATTATCTTTTATCTATAAAATTTTCGAATAAATTTATGTGATAGAGCATGAACACCAAATCAATGAATAGTATATATGACATTGAGTATAACGATGTGACTCTTTTACTCCATTCATCTATTCATATGTTTTTCCATTATTATTTGGGTTTTGTGTTCAAGGTGATCAATCATGAATAAAAAATAATGAAATATAAATTAATATGCTCATTAAAAATTAAAGGCAATGTCGGTGTACCTAGCACGGTGGCTGCAAACTATATCAACTATGGTAAAACAGTCCCTTCATGGGTGGTGTGTGCTACCTTGTGGAATAAGGAAAATTTTACATATATATTGTGAAGGTAAGAAAAGTTTTATCTGTCTCACGATGCGTGCCAAAATGTTTCAAACAAAAGTATTGACAATCTAAAACCTAAAACATTTAGTTGAGGTCGGTTAAACTCTGAGATGGTCACTGATCGTATCCTTGCAAGCTTCTTCACGGACTCCAAGAAAATGAGGGGGATCCAGCTGCAGAAGATACTCCGACGCTAAGTCAGTAAGAGCATAAAATATAATGAGTATAGGGTAAAATATGAGTTGAGAGTACTCCCTGTTTTGTAGTGTTATGTGAGTTATTTTCTTTCCCTTATATAGAGCAATGTTCTCTCCCTTCTCCTTGTATTTGGTCTTATTATTAGCTTAATTCAGTAATAAATGTTGTCTCTTATTTAAGGTTGATTATCTAGGATCTCTTGATTTACGCTGATACGACATTAATGTCTTTAAATATGAATATCGATAGATAACTTGTTTATACGTAATATCGAACTTGGCCCATGACTCTACCGTCCTAGCCTAGACATAAGTCAATGAGACTAAAAACCAAGTTTATTCTGACAATTTCCAATCAATCTACATATCTCTTAACATTGGACTTGACCCATAACACTACAATAAAATACAACTTATATTTTTTTAAATAATGTAAAATTATATATTTTCTTAAACAAGAGATCAGTTATTAAAATTAACTAATTAAATAATATCACGTTAAAACCTCAATGAATGGAATAGATACCTATACACCTTAACGGTAAACAATCAGAAATAGCAAAATCGCCTCAACGAGAATCTCTGCCACAAAGACACACCAACAAAATCAATGTCCCTAAAGATAAATGATAAAAACAGAGAGAAGAGAGAGTTGAGAGTATAATCATCTTTATTTAGTTTTTCTCTTTCTTTATACATAATCCCTCTTGTACTAACCTACAAAGGTTAATTAATAAAAATGAAATTGCATATTAATTCAAGATATAAACTAATTAAACTACAAGAAAATCATTAATAAACAAAGATGATGGTCATATAACAGGTTTCAGTCTCAGGTTAGGGAAAAAATGTATTTAAACAAGATTTGACATCGTATTTTGGTGAAGACAAGAAACATGAATGATGACTGAAACCAACATCTAGCGAGGGTATAGCTCAGAAATTGAAGCTTCATTTTCTGATTCTTGAACTGATTTAAATATCGCTTCACTTGATCCTGGTTCCCTTGAATTATACTCCCATGACTGCATCTCTGGAAGGCTTCTAGTTCTACTGTTCATATAAAATGCTGGTTCTGCAGGAATAGGGAGACTCAGAGAATAGCTGTTAAGCATTAGCACAATGTTAGCCATGGTTGGTCTGTCAACTAAATTTTCTTGAACACAGAGTAAACCAATATGGATGCATCTCAGCATTTCATTCCGTGAATTGTTGTTCAGTGACGGATCTACAATATTTATAGCCTTTCCCTCCTTCCAGTTTCTCCAAGCCTGCAAAAGTTGTCATCAGATTATGGATTCACTTATACATTAATGTTTTGGAGCATGTAATCTTCTAATCCATAATTTTAAGTTGCAATGAAGAAGTAACAGTGACAAAATTAAGACTTACAAAGCTTAGTAGATCCTCCATATTCTCTCCTTTATTAATTCCACTGTTTTTCTGGCCGCTTACAATCTCAAGAATCAGTACACCAAAACTGAAGACGTCTGATTTCACTGAAAACTGTCCATGCATTGCATACTCCGGTGCCATATATCCACTACAGTATGAACAGGATTATTATTTTCGTTGTGTTTCAGTTTCTAATGCCATTCACAGCTTTAAATCTGAATTCTTGTAAAAGTTTTTTACGCTATCACGGCCATACGAAACAGATTGATTCTAACAACTTCCTGTTATTCAATCTCTGTGAACAGTTACTAATTCATGATTTGGTGAAATTAATGATAGAAGTTCTCTTCGATGGTTGATTGAAATTAAAGTCTCAAACATCAACAAGCTATAACATATTCTAATACTTACTAGGTTCCAACAATTCTACTTGTATTTGCTTGAGTTTGATCCATTAAAACCAGTCTTGCCATGCCAAAATCTGCTATCTTAGGATTCATCTCTTCGTCTAAGAGAATGTTACTTGCTTTGAGATCTCGATGTATAATTCGTAGCTGAGAATCTTCGTGAAGGTAGAGAAGACCTCGAGCAATACCTCTAATGATTTTGTAGCGCTTTTCCCAATCCAATTGGGCGTTCATGGCTGGATCTGTATATATAGCCGCCATCAGTTTTAACTATGAATAATTAGGTTTGTAATGAGCAAGAAGTGAAATATAGAACAGCAGTCATAAAAGTTACCAAATATGAAGTAATCAAGGCTTTTATTGGGAACAAATTCATAGATAAGTAGTCTTTCTCTTCCTTCCAAGCAGAAACCAAGTAGCCTAACTAAATTTCGGTGCTGAAGCTTGACCACTAAAACCACTTCATTCTTAAATTCCGTATCTCCTTGCCCAGAATCTCTTGACAACCTTTTGACAGCAATCATCTGTCCATTGGAGAGCCTACCCTGAAAATACATCTCTGTCAGGTATAGTAAATAATTTAGTAACTGCTGTTATACCATGCTTTTTTACGATGTGTCTCTGAATCAACAGGGTTACTTACCCAGTAAACAATTCCAAATCCACCCTGTCCAAGTTTATTAGAATCAGAGAAGTCCTCGGTAGCAACTCGTATTGTGTCAAAGTTGAATTGCAATGACTCAACAATGTTAATTTCATTCTGATCTTCTTCATCTTCTTCTTCTTTAACTTCACATAGGAAACGGAATTAAATTAGTCAGTTTTTCGAATACGTTCGAAGAACAATACCGCTGTCTGTGCATTCATGGGGCCTTTTAATTTTTTAAACCAAAATACAAAAGGTATACAACTCCCTGTTTCTATTCAAAATATACGTGACTTACACTTATCGAAGATTTTCATATTCAGTCTGTTTTGCATGTATTTAGTTATTATTTATAGTTAAGAATTACTATATATTATGTCAGATCATATATGTCTATCTACAAAAAAGATTTGTCCGTTTAGGATTTGTTTTAACAATATATAGGAGCAAAATTGAAAATAAAAATGTGACAGTAAATTGATTACTGGTCTGGCCTGCATGATTTTTCCTTGCGTTCCTCCTCGTTAAATACAGGAAGAGACAGATGACCAAAACAACAGCAGCAGCAGGCACAATTATGGCAATGACAATTATTGTTGTATTACTACTTTCTGCAAAAACAAGAATCCTGTGCCGTGTTAGAGACTCGAAGGATTAAGGACAATAAAACAGCACAAAATGGAAAATGATAAAAGTGGATCATGAACTCAACTGTAATTATTAGGCTATTAGCAATTAAATATAATGATAAGTACCTTCCGGGGAAGTGTTAATTGTGGATGGTGGTGGTGTCTCAGGGTCTATTATCGTGGTCTGTTCGTAGAAGCGGTAGTCTTCATATCTAATATTACAACTGGGTCCAACAACTCTACCACCTCTCTTGTCGTCGCAGCAAGTTGGGATTTGTTTGATAGCCTCATCCAAGCAATCATTGCAGTCTGTCTGAGTCAAATCAGGGGTGCACTGCACAAGACCATATATGGCTTGAAAATTACTAGTTGTGTTATCATCCGTAGCATACTTACGGCGAGAGTCACCGGATGCTGCTTTGTCTTTGAGTTCCCTCAATAAGTTTTGGAGCACTCGATTGAACTCATCCGCTTCTGTTGCATTGGCCGTGTTGTACGCAGAAAAATCAGGAGAAATGTCCAAGACCCCAAATATTGAGCGGTTTGAGTAGCGCAACATGCAGTGGTCATTATATATAGAAGCCTCTTTCTGGTTTGGACAAAGCTGTGTGATATTGCCTCCGGCATCTTTGAGGTAACTGCGGCACTCATTTGGCTCCACATCTCCCCTGCACAACCCAATGGCGTTGACTTTGTCAGCGTTTTGACCATGAGAGAAGTTGTAGAAACCATAGTTGATTTCAGTGTTGGAAGAAAGAGTGGATAAAAGGGTGATGAGATTGGTGTTATAGGTGCTATTGGCTGTGTAGTTGCCGTTGCTGTTATCACAGGATTGGAAGAGATACTGGGCGTTGGCTTGAGATATTAGACAACAGAGAAAGAAAAGAAGCATGCAAGAAACGGCACCCATCCCATAATCAGGATAAGGAACAACGTTAACTGAAGCTTTGCGTATTATCATGAATGGTGCTTTCACTTTATAACCAGAATTTCCTTCGGTAAGTTTCTACATTTTGTTTGTAGTTTTCATTGAATATATAACATCTTTTGATACCGTGTGTTTGGTAGCTTTTCATTTCAAATGGTTACTAACTAAAATAGAGTTATGATTAATTTTTGTTCTTATAAACACGAGTTGCTTACGCTGAAAACTACGCGTAGTCTAGAAAAAAAAATTCTAGCGTTAAATATATGGAGTGATTTTGTTTAGAAATTATAAATATAAAATACATTTAACATTTAAAAGAAGAAGTCAAGGCTTAAACAAACATTATTTAAAGGCGTTGAAATTATTTGAATTTTCACCTTTTACAATAGAGTTTCTTTTAATCGTCTCTCATTTATTGGAGCTGTTCATCTACTATAGACGTCTTCCATTTTTCTTTAGTTTATGAAAGAAGAAAAGATTCAAAGGAGTAGAGCAGGAAAGAAAATTAATCAATCAATTTCGAGGCTATCTTACTTTTTATTAATTTCACAAAAAAAAAATCATAAAATAAATCAATATTTAGTGATAAAAAATAATTAGTTGTTATAATGATTAAATTAGATATCATTTTAGAGACTAAAAAATATTTTGATTTCTAAATTAGTTTATATTATTGTTAAATGGTTTCTAAATTGATATCTAATTAGCCACCAATGTTTTTGCTACCAATTATTTAGATCCTAAATTTGGCAGCAAAAACTTTGATTGTTAATTAGACACCAATTTAGAAACTATTTAAAAATAATAAAAAACTAATTTAGAAAACAATTTTTTTAGTCTAAATGGTCTCTAAATTAGTCACTATATAACAACTAATTATTTTTTTTCTTTAAAAAATAGTTTTTATTTTATGATTTTTTTTTTAGTGTTTCTATTCATACGTCTAAATTATTTTTCCAATTCATATGATATTAAAGAAACATTTTAGTCCTTGCTAGCTTTTTAAATAACACGACTGTTTTTTGTTAAAGGTAAAAATCTTTCATGAAAAATATTCATTTTGAACAAGTCCTTTGTTATTATAATTCACTAAATTATTTTTGGAGGTACACCAATACTCTGTAAAAGGGCGAGTTTGTTGTTTTAAAATTTCCAGACACTATATAAAATTTCACATTATTGTTTTCATTGATATTGGTACATAATTTCTATAAAAAGAAAAAAAAAGTACTGTAAATTAGTCGATTCAATTTATTGATATATATATATATATATATATATATATATATAATTTGAGGTGACAAAATCATATTTTATTAAATTCTTTAACTTGAAAGCTGAATATACATGTATTGTTATTCCTGTGTTTTTAAATTTTCTGCTATACATTAAACAACTCCACTTAATGTATACACTTTTTTTAGTTAAAATATTATTTGAGTAGTTTTTAATGGGTGCCATTTTTGAAACAGTCTGAAGGAAAAATGTGGAAAAAGTGAAATAGATTTAAAGATGTTATCTAAAAGTCTCACATATATAAGTAATTTATTTGGCTTTGACATCACTGGTAGCTATATTGATGGATTCAAGAAGAGAAGTTACAAAAGAACGACACCTTCTTAAAAGGTTGCCTGAAAGAGACGGAACTGACACGTTCAAATTTACAAATCCAAACAGAGAAAATGAAGACGAAAGCTTCAACGTCCATTCTTTAACAGTTCATCATGTTTGGGGAGGATGTATTCATGCTCTTTCAATAATTTTAGTCCTCCTTCCCCGATATATTAATATATTATTTTCTTTTTTTCAAGATAAATAATTAAATAAACATGTCTCTTTTTGGATAAAAAAATAGAAAATATTTTTTTTACATGAAATTTGAATTTTTATGATAAAATATATTATTTGAATAATAAATTAAAATTTTAGAAATTTATAAGAATAAATCATTTAAAATAAAATCATTTCACTTTTCAACTTAAAAAATAAAATTTATTTTTATGTTTTCTCTCTTTCAAATTTACCTTTTTACATATTATATCTCTAGTTTAAATTTAGTTGAGATATTATTTACTCAACTTCATTCAAAACATTGACTTAATTAGGTACAGATTAGCTCGATATGTATTTTTTTGATTAATCTCGATGAATTTCCCTTCAATTTAAAGTATATTCTAGTTTTTTTTTTAAAATTATGGTCATTGAAATTAGTATTATTTATCAATTGATGTTACTTATAATTTTCTTTATATCAACTTATTTTTAAATTATTATTACAAATAATTTTTTAATCATAAAAATTTCTACACTTTTCGAATCATAAAAGCAAAAAATGAAAAGTAGAAATGTTTCTTTTGTTGGTTGCCAAAGTATTCGTCTTTGAAATGTTGGCATTAGTGTTATTTAATTTCCTTATTTTCAAGTCACCTTCATTTTTCTTTCTAGAGGTATAATTTATTCTTAGAATGGGTCATTGAAATAAATATGTAAGACGTTGTTTTTCTTCAAAAACACTCTTTTTATGTTTCTTTATGTTCTCACTAAGCAGATTGAATTCTATATTCAAGAAGGATTGGCATTCAACTCATTGATTCCATTATTAAAAACTATTTAATAACTTCTAATTCTTCAGACAAAATTTTACTTAGATCATAAAAATTATCATTATAAGATACAAATTATATATTTTTAAATAATGTAAAATTACATCTTTTCTTAAACAAGAGATCAATTGATAATACAATAAATTAATTAAATAATATCACTTTGAAAATTCATACACCTTAACTATCAGAAATAGAAAAATCGCCTCGACAAGAATCTCTGCAATAAAGATCAATGATAAAAATAGAACAGAGAGTTGAAAGTATAATAATCTTTATTTAGTTTTTCTCTTTCTTTTATATATATATATATATATATATATATATATAAATGTGTGTGTGTTTATTACTTGGAGATTAAAAAAAAAAGCTTTCCATCATGCAAAAATACATTTTCCTTTATCAAAACACAAACACTAAATTTTAAATGTATAATGTATAAATATATTATTTTAAAAGTAATTGATATTGAATCATTGAAATTGGTTCGAATTAAAAAAATAAACCTGAAATAAAATTAATTTGATTTGAATTTAAAGTTAGAAAACCAATTTGATGAACTTATATAAATTAATTTAATTGATTAATTATTTCAATTATGAAGATCATCATAAAAAAAAATCAATGACGTCCATTCTTTCTCTTTATTAACTTCAACCATCTAAAAAAATGGTTAGTTCTTTGTTACAATTCATATACTAGAGGTGTAGACAAGGTATATTACATAGAATAATAATCTAATTCAATAAAAAAAATTGTTTGAATTGAATTGTTTTCATCAGAACCAATCCAACTGAATTAATTCTTAATTTTATCGAATTGAATTGAATCAATTAACTTACAAGTTTTAATTATTTTTCTAAAATTTATAATTTTAAATATTTATGTTATATTTAAAAAAAAGATTATATTATTTAATGTTTAAATTTTTTAATAATTTAAGATTTAAAAAATATTTAGTTTAATGCCATCACTTAGAAAACCCAATCCCTATATTATCATATACAAACAAAACAAGGCTTCTGGAAAAGCAAGTTCAACATATACGAAAGCTTGATGGAAATGACAAGTGCAATCAATTATTTATTAAACAGAAGCACGTAGGAAAAAAACACAATAATAAGTGTAAGAACAATACATAATAAATTTATTCCTAGCAGTGGCATATACAATATATAGCTAATAATGGCCACCTTTATTGAGTCTATTACAATGATTAGGAATAATTTTCTATCAGTATTATATAGATGGATAATATGGTGGAAGTGTGACGCATCACATTAACGGGGATGGTGCTGGTGCATATGCAGGTTCATCATAGAAGGTGTAATTTTCATATCTGATATTGCAACTGGGTCTGCCAACCCTACCACCAATCTTGCCTGTGGGGATTTCTGCGATAGCCCCAAACAAGCAGTGGAAGCACTCTTGTCGAGACAAGTCAGGAGTGCACTGCACAGCACCATATATGGTTTGAAAATTTGAAGCACCTGCACTTGCCGCTGCATACTTGCGACGAGAGTCACCTGATGCAGCTATGCCTGTTAGAATCCTCATCAAGCTGCTCAGAACTTGATTGAACTGGTAAACTTCCGTTGCATTGTTTGTGTTATACATATAGTACGAAGGTTTAGTTTCCATTAAGCCAAATATTGAGCGGTTTGAGTAGCGCAACATGCACTTGTCATGGTACAAAATAGCCTCTTTCTGGTTTGGACAAAGCTGTGTGAGATTGTCTCTGGCATCGTTGAGGCAACTGCGGCACTCGTCTGGCATAACGTCTCCTCTGCATAGCCCAATGGCGTTTACTTCGTCACTGTTTTGTCCGTAAGAGAAATTGTAGAAACCATAGTTGATTTGTGTGTTGGAAGTGAGATTGGATAAAAGGGTGTTGAGGTTGGTTTGGTAAGTGCTTTCGGCTGTGTAGTTCCCTTTGTTGTTATCGCAGGATACATAGTTATACTGGGCGCTGGTTTGAGATATGGCAATGAAAAGGAAAAGGAGACAACAAAGAAAGGACCTAGAGGACACAGCAACAACAACAGCCATTATGGTTGGTCTCTTCCTTGGAGTAGAAAGTAACAAATTCAGGCTTCAGAGATTTATGACATTCAATGTCGAGAGAGTGAAGTGATTTGCTGAGTAAAGTTTGTGTTGTTATTGCTGCTTTTATAACGCAATTTCTTTGCATTGGAACCGTGTTTGAAACGAAACTTAATTGCACAATTCAAATGGCGGGACGCGGTGACATACATGGAAACTGTAAAATTGAGACTGGTAGTGTTTTCTGTGGCCCAAATCAATGCTTTGAATTTTGATTAATAACACGTAGTCATTTCTACTTTGTAGGAATTAATTTTTTTTTTGTTGTAATTGATTTGTTAAATGTTTTTCAATTTAGAAACTTCTCTAGATTCGCCTCAGATAACATATTAGTCCGATATGATATCTCATAAGTCTAACAAATATTCTTTACTATAAGTTTTAAATGATTCTGAAACCATATTACAAAATGGATTTTAAGTCTAACTCACTCTCATTAAACCGACTCATAACGTGAGGTTTGCATCCACTTATGTACAATTAAATACTCTAATCTCTTTTTCGTGGGAGTATGGGAGAATTTATTGGTGCTTTTTCAGCGTTTCTTGAAGTTCAAACTGCTTTGGTTGCTGAGTTTTAGGGAGTTATACATGCTATGGAGGAAGCTCAAAAAATGGGACTTACTAATGTCTGGCTTGAATGTGATTCTGCCTTGGTTTGTGCTGCGTTTATGAATAGACTCCCAACTAGTCTGTTCTTAGAATTCTTTATGAATAGGTATAATCTACCTATGTATCGTTTGTGTTAACATATGGGTTTTGGTCTAGTCCCCCCATATTTTTGTATTTTCTTTCTTTTTTCTTTTTTTTAATAATATTTTTTTTTCATGTGATGGCAGATGATTGTTGTTTCTTGAGGTGTCAGCTTAGCTGAGATGTCAAGTTGCATAGTGATGCCTAACACGAAAACTTTATAAAAAAAAATACTCTAATATCTTGTTGACGTAAATTTCCAACATTTTTTATTTTAAATTAAGGTAGATTTATTAAATAAAAAATAGACCTACTAAAATTTGTATTTTTTTTATAAATTTTAATCAATAGTGAAAAGTATATTATTAACATTCTTTATATTTTAAATAAGCTAGACATCTAGATATAATCTGATAGACTTGTCTCTCTTTTACTCCGTTTTTCTTCAAATACATTTCTTTTTATTTTTCATCATATAACTTCAATCACGATTGCAACAACAAAGGAGATACTATTTGAAAGTCTGGGTTGGCATGAAGGAAGGTTCTATATTGGTGACACTATGAATTTTTTCTTCTGCATACATTCCTACACTTGAGCAAATCCATGAGGTCATCTTTGAACCCCCATAATTGGAAAAAAAAAAAATTAGCAATATAAAAAATATATTGTCCTTTATTGACTTATACTTAACTTTATAAATTTCTAAACAAAAATATGTAAGTTATTAATACACCATATTCAACTCAAACTTTAAAAAAATATTTAGTTAGATTCTAGAAGTCACCTTATTACCTTAACTTAATTGATTAGACTATAAAGGTCAAACCTTTCCAATAGGACTAACTTCATAACAGAATTCTTATTATATTGCCTAGATTTACACACGTTAGACCAAACTTTTAATTAAAAAATTATTAT
Organism: Phaseolus vulgaris; assembly: GCF_051622355.1. Lineage (NCBI taxonomy): Eukaryota > Viridiplantae > Streptophyta > Magnoliopsida > Fabales > Fabaceae > Phaseolus > Phaseolus vulgaris. The sequence goes on from NC_143504.1 coordinate 4,443,351, forward strand.
AACAAATTTTAACTCAACGTTTTTATTTTGAATATTTATTTTACATTAATATAACACTTAATGGAAGACAATAAATACTTTTTTCTTTCCTATAATCATTTCACTTTTTTATATATAATTTTTTTGTCATGTTTTTTTTTTAATATTTTTACTCTATAAATTATGTTATTTTTGTTTTTAATTTTCTTATGACGTGATATTTTATAATGTGACACATAACGTGACACCAGTTTTCCATTCATTCCAACGCCAAAAAAGACGTCCTACTTCTTTTTAATTAAAGATTAATTCTTCCAACTGCTTGTACCATTATTCCAAAATGTATTTTTAATATTCTTTTTATATATGCGAAATTCTATCCCAAAATATAAATTAAAATTAGTTTCAAAATTAGTTTTCTGAATATTTAAAAATGTTTCTGAAATAATTGTTTTGGACCATAAAAATATGCACTCAATTCTGGAGTTATATTTTTGGAATATAAAAATACATTTATTTAATTTTAAAATGATTTTCAAAATATAAAATATATTTCAAAATGATCATTCCAAAAATTCTATATACTAAATTTTAGAATAGTTCTATGTGACACATAAAGGGTTGTCACATAATATAGACTTCAAGGCCAACAGAAGGTGTGGCCTATTTAATCAAGACTATTGAGAGTAAAAAACAATCATTCAACAACAATTTTTTTTATATAAAATAAAATATTATAATAAAACAATATTTTTTGGATATCAAGTATTATATATCCAGATATGACTTAAAAATTGGCCCAGGTTTCTATATTATTTGGAGGAACGGAGAACACGAAGTACCGTGAGATTTTTATTTGTCCTCTGTTGAATTTTTTTAAAAATGAAATAATCTAAATCATGGTAACAAAAAATTTTAATTTTTAAATTTTAAGTATCAATACATGAATATTTTTTTAGTTCCTCTAAAAATAGTCCGTTTTCATTTTGGTTCATATAATTTTCTTTTCTTTTCTTTTCATTTCTAGAAAATTTGGAATAATTGCTTTTAATACTTATAGAATGTGTGAATTTTGTTTTTAGTTTTTATTTTTTTTATGATTTTCATCCTTCAAAAATTTCAAAATCACCAAAGAAAAAAAGAAAGAAGCGAAGAAGATTTTATAAGCACTAAAATTATATTTAAGTCTAAGCATTTAGTAAAGTTAAATAATTAAATCATGAAATATAAACTTAATTTCTTCTCCATTCTCTTCTTTTCTGTTAAAAATTAAACCATTGAACACAAGTTTATATAAAAGGTTTCTTCCTATTTCTCCATCAATTTCATACCACTAGACATCATGTCAGTGATCAATTTAGAAAGTGTGAGATTTTTGCTCTTTTGGTGGAATTGGATATTTTTGCTCCATTTTAGTAATTAATTTAAATTTTAATTATAGCGAGTTTCATTTTTTTGAAGAGGAATTATAGTGAGTTTCATAACTCCAAATGCAAAGACAATGAGTTTCAAGCTCGAAACATAAAGACTAAATAATGACAAACAAATTTCAATTTCAGATATTTATTTGACTATTTTTTTCAATTTGAAATAATACTATGCCCTACAACTGCATGAACATTTATTCAGTTCACAGTAAGTTCAGCTTGAATTTCCATTACCATTAAAGGTTGATGGTGGAAGTGGGAGGGCATCACAGTGACGGTGCTGGTGCATCTGTCGTGGTAGAAGGTTCATCATAGAAGCGATAGTTTTCATATCTAATATTACAACTGGGTGTTGCAACTCTACCACTAATCTTGCCGCTGCTTGTGATTCTTGAGAAAGCTTCAACCAAGCATCGATTGCAGTCTTGTTGAGACAAATCAGGAGTGCACTGCACAACACCATATATGGTTTCTAAATTTGGTGCAGTTGAATTTCCCGCAGCATACTTACGACGAGAGTCACCTGATGCAGCAGCTATGCCTGTTAGATTGCTCACCAAGTTGTCCAACACTTGATTGAACTGGTCCACGTTGGTTGCATTGACAAACTCCAACGTATAAAACAAAGGTGAAGTTTCCATGAGGCCAAATATTGATCGGTTTGAGTAACGCAACATGCACTTGTCATACCACCCAATTGCCTCTTTCTGGTTTGGACAAAGCTGTGTGAGAAGGACCGTTGAATTGTTTATGCAGCTGCGGCATTCATCTGGTTTAACATCTCCTCTACACACCCCAATGGCGTATACTTTGTCACTGTTTTCGCCGTAGGAGAGGTTGTAGAAACCATAGTCGATTTGTGTGTTGGAAGTGAGATTGGACAAAAGGGTGTTGAGGTTGGTGTGATAAGTGCTGTTGGCTGTGAAGCTGCTTTCATCACTGAGACAGAAGTGATTTAGGAAACTTGGCTGCGCGCTGGCTTGAGATATGATTATGAAAATTAGGCCACAAACATAGGAATGCAACCTTGAGGAAACAACAACGGCCATTGTGCTTGCGTTCTTTCAATGATTAATTTGGTGAGTAAAATCTGTGTTGTGAGTACTTTTATATATTTGGCACCTTGTATGAAACGAAACTTCACTACTGCATTCGAGGAAGAGGTCACGTATTATGGGAACGGAAGAAACTGTAAAACTGAGACTTAGCCTTGTGTGAATGCTTTGAATTTTTCTTTTTAAGACGAGGGAAATGCTTAAACATATTGTCATTGTAATTTGTATGCTTTTTAAATTTAGAAACTTGTCTGAATTTGTTCCTGCTTGTGTTAGAAGACCATGTCAACTACGTATCATTATTGGAAGAAAAAGTTATTTTCCGGCTCAGTAAAACAATACCAAGTCCTTATTTTGATTCGTTACCCTGAAAATATATCATAGTCCAGTATAGTATCCAAATATACCATGTTTAGGATGAAGGAGTAATATTTTTCAGGATGAAAAGTGCCATCTACTCTGTAAACAACTCCAAACCCGCCGTGTCCAAGTTTATTAGACTAAGCTAATTTATTTGTAGCAACTCGTAAGCTAAATCCCTGTTAGACTTACATTCAACCTTTTCTCTTGGCTTCCTATTAGAAAGCACCAAGTATCTGTTTGCCTTGTTACATGTAATTGCATTAACGATCATTACATTTGACTATAATCATGTGATTCATATTTAACGAGGGTATAGACTACTAATTGAAGCCTCATTAGTTGATGCATCAGCACAGTAACTTTTCTGCTCATCTGACCCTGTTTCCATAGAACTACACCTTGAAAACTGGTTGACTGATGAACAGCTATTTTTCATAAAATAAGCAGGTTGCAATGGAACTGGTAGAGTAAAAGAGTGGCTATCAAGCATAAGCACCACTGATCATTGTTGGTCTATCAGCAGCCTTTTCTTGAACACAAAGTAGTCCAATGTGAATGCATCTCGCCATTTCATCTCTGAAAGCATTATTTAAGGTGGGATCTATAATATTATCCGTTCTCCCTTTCCTCCAGTTTTTCCAAGCCTGCAAGAAGTTCATACGAAAAAACATTAGCTCCATTTTTCCACTTGTACCATTTTAAGTGGATTAGTTAATGCCTAATTCTCCATTATAAACCTTATGAAGACAGAGAAGATAAAAAAATGTAAACATACAAAGCTTAATAGATGCTCCACATTCTCTCCATTACGAACTCCACCATTCTTTAGGCCGCTTACAATCTCTAGCATTATTACACCAAAACTGAAGACATCTAACTTCATCGAGAGTTTTCCATGTCTTGCATACTCAGGTGCCATGTATCCACTGCATGTCAATAAGAGCAGGCTCAATTACGTACAAACATTACCTGTTATTTGGACAATAGTCCATGCTCCTCGTCTGTATTAGTTAAGGACACATATCAGAAACTGAACAGCTTATAATATTTTGATACTTACAAGGTTCCTGCAATTTTACTTGCATTAAACTGAGTTTGATCCACATTAAAAAGCCTTGCAAAACCAAAATCTGAAATCTTAGGATTCATGTCATCATCTAAAAGAATATTGCTCAATTTGAGATCTCGGTGAATAATCCTCTGCTGAGAATCCTCATGAAGATAAAGAAGGCTACTTGCAATGCCCGTAATAATACTGTAGCGTTTTTTCCAATCCAAATGTGCTCGCCCGATGTGATCTATTTGCCAATGAGTACAATCACTTAATGTTTTAAACTAGAGTCAAAATCTTTCTTCATTTAGTCATGCAAAAGAAATTATGTGATTGACTTGCTGTATAAAGTTAAATAAACATACCAAATATGAAGTTGTCAAGACTTTTGTTGGGAAGAAACTCGTAGATAAGGAGTCGTTCTTCACTTTCAAAACAGAAACCAAGGAGCCTAACTAAATTTCGGTGGTGAAGCCTTGACATTAATAGCACTTCATTCTTGAATTCAATATCTCCTTGCCTAGAGTTTCTACATAACCTTTTGACTGCTACTACTTGTTCATTGAAGATCGTCCCCTGAAGATTTCACAGTAACAGTGTTTCACTTATATAAAATTGGGCAACAATCACGTTTTGACATTAAGATAAATTTAATCGTAAGGGTGCAATGTTTACTTTGTAAACAGGTCCAAATCCTCCTTGTCCAAGCTTGTTTGAATTAGAGAAGTTGTTTGTAGCGACTCTGATGGTGTCAAGGTCAAATTGTGATGACTCTAATTGTCTAATTTCATCATCAACCGTAGCTTCACCTAGATGGGGGAGATAGTTTTAAGCTATAACAGTTGAGTTTGTCAAATGGAAATCAAAACTGCAGCATGCAAAAGTAAATTTTCCAAGACAATTATTCAATAGATGAAGCACTACATGTAAGCAATTCATTTGAAAATAGTTATATTCCCTTTTGGTTTTTGTTCTTAACTACCGATTAGTAAAGTTATTTTAGAAAAAAATATCTCTTATATGCCATATCCATTGTCAATGCCAAGAAAAAAGAAAAAGAACATTGGTTCATCTTGCAGTAGGTGTCACACGACCTAAGTAAGAAATCACAGGAAAAAATATTGACTCTTATATAACAGATTAAGTAAACATCTGAACTTACTCTCGAAATATTTTCTCGGCTTCCTAACTCTTAAGCAGATGCAAATAAAAATCAGCATCCCAATAAAGACAAGAATGGGCACAACGTACTTGGCGTTGACAGGTTGTATTCTGTTGCTTTTTCCTGCATAAACAGAACGTGTCTTCTGAGTAAAATAATCCTCGTCAGGGAGATATCTCAATTTAGTTAGGAAACAGAGAGACAAGAAATTGAAGATGCCACTAAGGTGCTGGAATTTTAAGTATAAAATACCTTTGAGTACTTGGTTCAAATGTTTTTATCTTTCCTTACATTGGAATAATATTATATAATAATAAAATCTCCCTCAACATATATGTCTGAGAGGTTTAACTTGACTTATGATGTACTAAATTGGGGATCAGTATTGTAATTCAAACCATGTTGCAAATTGTAACAATTAATACCATGATAAGTACTCTCGGAGGAATTTGAGGTGGTGGAGGGTGCAGGTGACGATGAAGGAGGAGATGCAGATCCTTGTGGTGGCAATTGTAGTGTTAGTGTATCCGCAGTAGGCTCATAGAAGCTGGAGTTCATATATCTGAAATTACAGCTTAATTTAACAACTCCGCCTCCTGATCTGTTATTACAATATTTGGATATTTCTGAAAAGGCACCACCTAAGCAATCGTTGCACTCTGCCACTGTCAATTCAGGTGAGCACTGAACAACGGCATATATAGTTTCATAACTCGGAGCAGTTGCATTTCCTGCAGCAAATTTGCTTCTGGGATAGGAGTCAGTTGTTGCAGCTTTCTCTCTTAGTTTTGACAGCAAGTTATTCAGCACATAACTGTACTGATTCCAATCTGTTACATTAGTTTCCCACCAAAAATAGAAGCCGAAACTAGAGTCTTGGTAACCAAGAAGTGAGTGATCTGCATAGTGTAACATGCATAAATCATATCCTCCCACGGCTTCCTTCTGATGTGGACAGTACTTGAGGAGAAGGGAACTAGAGTTGTGGAGGCAAGTAAGGCAAGTATGTGGGCTAACATCTCCTCTACAAAGGCCAGTTGCGTAGACTCTATCAGAGTCTTGGCCATAGGAGGAGTTGTAGAAGCCATAGTCAATTTGGGTGTTATAAGTGAGCCTTGAAAGAGCAGCATTGAGGTTAGTGTGGTAGGTGGTATTAGGGGCATAGTCTCCACTTCTGTAGCAGACTGTGTAATTGTATTGGTAGTCTGGCTCGGCAATAGCTTGAGATATAAGAATACCAAGAAGGGACAGGAAAAAGGGCACTGCTTCAGAGACCATGCTATACAATGTTGTGCTATTAGTTTTCAGGCATCAAAACTACATATGATTGGAATTTAAGGCAGAGAAGGAGTGAAGAGCTAGGAATTTCAACCAAAGTGAATGACACTTTGTAATGTAAGGAAAGAAAAGTAAATTAATTTATCATTACAAATTGAAATTCCTCAAATAAAATTATACAAAAAAAACTCATTTACTGTTATTTTTTTCTGCCAAACACGTACAATCTAATGATTTATTGTTTTGAATGCTAATTTTTAGTAATATTTTACAATCTACATCATAGTCCATTCTTCACTAACAGTATCATAATTATAATTTTTTAATTAAAAATAACTAATTTGTTCTTTTGAAAAATGCCACTCCAGCTGGAAGCTGTTATCAATACTGCTACAATTTAATAATTTGTCTTTTAACTACAATTTTTGCCATTAATAATGGTCCATTGTAAAAACAAGGTTGCATACTCATCCCCTGGTCTTTCTGCCCACTCCTCACGTCTTAGAAGATGTCATGTCAGAGTTTCATCTTTCATGCGTATTGGTCACGGACAGTAAGGTTGGACCAAAAATTCAAACAGACAGTACTGGTCCTACTTTTGTCATAAAAGAAAATTAATTATCCATGTTAAGATTATTAACATTAAGTTGTCATGACATTAACATAAGTATATACCCTTTGAAAATTGACCGTTGAATTTGTCTTGCATGGAGTGGAGAATGGACACCTTCCAAGTCAATGGTGGACAAGACACTATGATAGTCTACGGATCCACTTACGGATCCCCAGCAAAAACTATGACAACTTTATTCTTAATTTCCATTCTCTTAACTGACTAATTTCAGTAAAAGAAGAACTTAACTCGTCATCTCTCATCTCTAATAGAGTTTCCTTTTTCTAATAATAATGTTTTCTCCATCCAAATTAAAATTGAACCTTATTATATCATTGCAAATCTGTAAAATATTTGGTCAGATGGGGTCTTCAGAGTGTCACACATTCATGGGTTCGCAGTTTTGAGCTAAACTCTAGGAGACTAGTTAAAAGAACTTCAAATGGTTATTTGGCACCAATTCTTTCCATTTTACGATCAAATTGACGCCTCAGATGTTGTGTAAAATCATTAGAGCGACAACCTAGCAAGACACAAACATATGTAAACTACTATCAGAAAACATAAACCCGACAGCAAACATAGTTTATTTGGTTTATGTAAAAGGGTTGGGATACCCCTTTTGTATCCCTCTTAATTTAATTTCATTCTTTGCTGATAAAAAAAAATAGTCCAACAGTAGGGGTGGAATTCTTACAAATCCAGTTGGAACTCATACTAGGATTCTCAATAATCAGCCTGTTCATCTATGTATTTAAAGCTATCATGGACTTTTAAAACTTCACTCTTCCTTCTCTAAATATATGCTTCAATGGAAGCATGAGCACAATTTATGTAATTTGATCCACTTTCTTGATACGAAATCCCCCAATTATAACAGAAACAGATATAAGAGTTTGGATAAGGCTAATTCTGTGAATGAAATCTTTTCACTGAAATGGTGTTGAACAATTCTTCATTCTTATTATAGCAAGCTCCAAAAAACTGTTTTTCATGGTACATTTAATAGTAATTATGGTTGTTACCTTTGACTATAATCATATAATTTACATCTAACGAGGATATAAACTACTAATTGAAGCATCATTTGCTGATGCATCAGCAGAGTCACTCTTCTGTTCATTTAATCTTGTTTCCACAGAACTGAACTCCGAAAACTGGATGACTGGTGAACATCTATTGATCATAAAATAGGCAGGTTGCAATGGAACTGGTAGAGCGAAAGAGTGGCTATCAAGCATAAGCACCACTGAAGCCATTGTTGGTCTATCAGAAACCTTTTCTTGAACACAGAGTAGTCCAGAATGCATCTCACTATTTCATCTCTCAAAGCATTATTTAAGGTGGGATCTATAATATTAGCTGCTCTACCATTCCTCCAGTTTGTCCAAGCCTGCAAGTAGTTCATTTTAGAGAACATTAGTTCCAGTTTTCTACCTCTACCATTTGAAGTGGATTAGTTAATGCCTAATGTTCTATTATAAACCTTATAAAGACAAAGAGGATAAAGAAGTTAGACATACAAAGCTTGGTAGATGCTCCACATTCTCTCCATTTCGGAATCCACCATTCTTTTGGCCACTTACAATCTCTAGTAGTATTACACCAAAACTAAATGCATCTAACTTCATTGAGAGTTTTCCATGCCTTGCATACTCAGGTGCCATGTATCCGCTGCATTTCAATAGGGACCGACTCAATTAGATACAAATTGCAATGACCTGTTCTCTTGATAATAATCCAGGATCCTCATCTGTATTACTCAAGGATACAGATTAGAAACTAAAATGCTCTTTATATCTTGATACTTACTAGGTTCCAGCAATTTTACTTGCTTTAACCTGAGTTTGATCCACATTAAAAAGTCTTGCAAAGCCGAAATCTGAAATTTTTGGATTCAAATTGGCATCTAAAAGAATATTACTCAATTTGAGATCACGGTGAATAATCCTCTGCTGAGAATCCTCTGCTGAGAATCCTCATGAAGATATAGAAGGCCACGTGCAATGCCTTCAATTATTTTGTAGCGTGTTTTCCAATCCAAATGTGCGCGCTTGATGGGATCTACATGCCAACACGAGTATAATCATTCGAAGTTTTTTTTAAACTAGAGTTTAAACCTTTCTTCATTTAGTCATGCAAAAGATTTAATAATGTAATAGACTTCCAGTTTAAGAAATCAACTCACCAAATAAGAAGTTGTCGAGGCTTTTATTGGGTAGAAACTCATAGACAAGGAGTCGTTCTTCTCTTTCAAAACAGAAACCAAGGAGCCTAACTAAATTTCTGTGTTGAAGCCTTGACATTAAAAGCACTTCATTCTTGAATTCAGTATCTCCTTGGCCAGAGATGCTACATAACCTTTTGACTGCTACTTCTTGTTCATTGAAGAGCTTCGCCTGATTAGTAAAAGACTGACAATGTTTTATGGATGTAAAATTGGCCAACAATCTGGCCCTACAACGTTTTGCTAGACAGATAAATTTAATTGTAATAATGCAATGTTTACCTTGTAAACATGTCCAAATCCACCTTGTCCAATCTTGTTTGCGTCGGAGAAGTTGTTTGTACCGACTCTAATGGTGTCAAAGTCCATTAGTGACGACTCTAATTCTCTAACTTCACCATCAACCTTAGCTTCACCTGGAGGGGGAGGGGTTTTTAAAGTAGTACATGTAAGCAATTGATTCTTGAAAACTGTTATATTCTGTCTTTATTTGGTTCTGTTCTTAACTTATGGTTAGTACATATTTTTACAAAAAAATGCCATTCTTTGACATATCCTATGTCAATTTGGAGAAAATTAAAACAACTCTTTTTTTCTTCATATTTTGATTAGGTCTCAAAGGACCAAAGAAGAAAATACAAGAGAAAATAGTAATGTACTCTTACATCAAACGTTAAATAAATATTTGAACTTACTTTTTTTTTTATTAGTAATAAAGATTGAATAACAGGAACCACGGTTCAACCTTTATACATACCTAACAAAATAAATGAGACAATTTCTCTGGTCTCCTAAACCAACAAATAGAGAGACAACCAGATTTTGTACGGATTAGTTTTTGAAATTTGAACTTACTCTTAAAATGCTTTGTTAGCTTCCTCACTCCTATGAAAATGAAGATCAGCAACCCAATAAAGACAACAATAGGCACAGTGTATTTTGTGATGACAGATTTTGATTTGTGGCTTTTTCCTGCATAAACCCAAGAACTCTTCTGGTTAATATAATCTTTATCTCGAAGACAACTCAATTTAGTCATTAAACTGAGTCGAGAGACAAACAATTCAAAATACCATAAAGCTTCTGGATTTTTTAAGTCTGAAACACCTTTAGTACTTGGTTAAAATCTTTTTCTTTTTCTGCATTGGAATAACAATAAAAAAAATCATCTCGGTTTTACTTGTGCCAAATAGATGTTGCTTGAGGATAAAAATATTCACTTCTAGCCATGTAATAACTAATACCATGATAAGTACTCTGTGGGGAATTTGTAGTGGTGGATGGTGAAGGTGAAGGAGGAGGAGATGGAGATCCTGGTGGTGACAACTGTAGCGTTTGTGTATCAGCCGTAGGCTCATAAAAACTGAAGTTTTCGTATCTGAAATTACATCTGAATTTAATAACAACTCCACCTGATCTGCTACTACAACATTTTGGTAATTCTGAAATGGCGCCACCTAAGCAGTCATTGCATTCTGCCACTGACAAGTCCGGTGCACACTGAACAGAAGCATATACAGCTTGAGAATCCGGACCTGTTGCATTTCCAGAAGCATATTTACGATTCTAATAGGAATCAGTTGTTGCAGCTTTCACTTTTAGTATTGGCAGCAACTTCTTCAGCGCATATATTAATTAACTTATATTTAATTTATTGAATTCTTTTTTTTTGGATAAATAGAGAAGAAATTCATACCAACTTCATTTTATCGACAAAAAGAACATACATAATATAAAATTGAGAATCTTAATAAAGTATTTTTCGGGTAATGGGTACAGTAAAAGAAATGAGAGAAAGAAAGAAAAAATTGGAACAAAAAATCTACAAGTGACACTTCTATCCATAAACTCTAGCGAGCAAATGGCTCAGTAATGGAAGCCTCGTTTACTGATTGAATATTTGGTTCATTTGATTGAATGACTGATAAACTTGTACTATCAATGGAGAAAGCAGTTTTTGAGGGCAATGGTAGCGTAACAGAGTGGCTGTTAAGCATGAGTGCCACAGAAGCCATGGTTGGCCTATCATCCCCTTTTTCCTGAACACAAAGCAACGCAATGTGTATACATCTCATTATTTCATTGCTCGAACCACTGATTGTGGGATCAACGATGTTTGACGTTGTCCTTTTCCTCCAGTTTTGCCATGTCTGCAAGTAGTTGATCAATATTAGAAATATTGATTCAGATTCAATCATAAAGTTTATAATTCCATAAGTAACATGTTCAACCTTAACTTCTAAGTGCAAGGAAAATAAGTCATTAAAAGAGTAATGATTACTTACATAGGTTAGAAGATCCCCTTCATTCTCTCCTCTTTGTACCCAACTGTTTTTCTGGCCACTTACAATCTCAAGAACCAATACTCCAAAACTAAAAACATCAGATTTTACTGAGAATTGTCCATGGATAACATACTCCGGTGCCATATATCCACTGCATGTCAACATGGACGACCACATTAGCTCCATTACATACAAATATTACCAAACTTTGTTAATTAAGATCACCTTTACAGATCCTTTTGTTTTAATTGAAGACGGTGATTAGTATAAATTATTTGTCATAGAACATTCTAATAGTAATACTTACTAGGTTCCAACAACTCTACTTGTATTGGCCTGACTTTGATCCACTTCAAATAATCTTGCCATGCCAAAATCTGATATCTTAGGATGCATCTCTGCATCCAAAAGAATGTTGCTTGCTTTGAGATCTCGGTGAATAATCCTCACACTTGAATCCTGGTGAAGGTAGAGAAGACCTCTAGCAATGCCTATTATAATTTTGTATCGCTTTTCCCAATCCAATTGTTCACGCCTGTCTTCATCTTCAAACCAAAGCCAAGATATAATATTCCAAATGAGTTAGAGTGTTTGTAAACGATGAACAAATGTTACATAGTTCCGTAGCCAAAAAAATTTACTAACCAATATAAAGAAATCAAGGCTTTTGTTGGGGACGAATTCATAAACCAGAAGCCTTTCTCTTCTTTCCAAACAAAATCCTAGTAGCTTAACTAAATTTCGATGCTGAAGCTTGGCCACTAACAACACTTCATTCTTAAACTCTCTGTCTCCTTGGAGAGAATTCTTAGACAACCTTTTCACTGCTACTTCCTGACCATCGGAGAGCCTACCCTGAAAGTTTAAAGTTGATAATGTAGGTCAGGGCAACCAGCCTATCAGGTATACCACATTGTGTAGATGAGATTTTCATTTTTATGTGACACTGTTATATGTACCTTGTAAACAGGCCCAAATCCTCCTTCTCCTAGCTTATTTGCATCAGAGAAGTTGTTGGTAGCAGCCATGATACTGTCGAATTCCAATGGTAATGTCTTCGTTGACTGAATTTCGTCATCATTTTCAGCTTCAATTGAGAATGAGTTGCAACCAGTCAGTTTTCCAAATGGAATTTTTGTTCATTTTTGGAATAGCCAATTCGTTTTCGTCAATGATAGTATTTTTATGAGAACTGGATAGAACATAAGGATGCAATTTTAAAATATTGTTTACTTTTAACATTTAAACTATTTACATTGTGGCAATCAGTCAAATAAATTCTACAGTGAATTATTCAGATTAAGCTGCTGTTAAGCCAATATTTTCTACTCTTGAAAAGCTGTATTATATGAACACTTACAAGTTGCAAGTGACTTTTCTTTCAGTTTATTTCTTACCGATTGTGATTGAACCATGCATTTTTTCAATAATGGAAGAAATGTTTCATATTTCATTCCGCTAAAATATGCAGTGACTAAAACTCTAACATTAGTCAATTAGACTAAATAGATGGTTTTTTATTTTGTTGTTAGAGAGTGGCAACCACAGTAGACCTTTCAGAGAGAATCCCATGTCAGCTTACCTTCAAATTGTTTCCGACAACTCCTCATTCTTAAATTGATGCAGCAGATAAGGTTGACTAGAATGACAAAGGCACTAATTGTCACAGATATTGCTATTACAGCTCCAGATACAAATATCTTTCCTGCCAAAACCGAATTCAATCGATGTTATTTATGAATACATATTTCTAGGAATAAGAACAATTAGTCCTCATTCAGCGCAAGTTTTATCGAAATTTCATTAAAAATGTGGTCATCAACAACTAAATTTTTTGTAGAAGTCGTGTCTAGGTCTTACCTTATCATAAGAAGAAACTGGTTTAAGTTGAATTACTATTTCACGTTACCTTTCAAGTAGCATTTACCTTTTGTTGACACCTGCGGTAGTGGTGGTGGTGATGCATGTGTTATTGCAGCATTGGTAGGATCATAGAAGGGGAATATCTCATATCTGATGATACAACTGGGTTTAAAAAATTTAGCACCTTTACTGCCATTACAACATTGTGGAATTTCTGAGATAGTCTTAAGCAGGCATTCATCACAGTGTTTTTCTGAAAGGTCAGGTGTACACTGCACAAGACCAAATATAGTTTGAAAGGCTGGTCCTGAAGCATTTGCTACAGCAAACTTACGCCGAGAGTCGCCTGTTGAAGCTTGGCTTGTGAGGTTCTCTAGCAAATTCCTCAGCACTTCATTGAAATTATCACCATCGGTTGCATTATAGGTCCGCTTAGAGAATCCAGGTGTGGCTTCCATGGTCTTGAATATTGAGCGGTTGGAATAGCGTAACATGCAGTAGTCATACCACAAAATCGCCTCCTTCTGATTTGGACACAGTTGCGTGAGAAGGACTTTTGAATCATTCAAGCATCTACGGCAAGCATCTGGCTTAGCATCTCCTCTGCACAGCCCAATTGCGTTAACTCTGTCACTTTCTTGGCCATATGAAAAATTGTAGAAGCCACAGTCAATATCTGTGTTTGAAGAGAGGTTGGACAAAAGGGTGTTGAGGTTGTTGTGGTAGGTGCTGTTAGCAGTGTAATTACCCTTGTGATTCATACATTGGTGTAAATGAAATACTGGTTGGGCGTTGCATTGAGATATGGATATGAGTTGGAGAAAGATAAAAAGAAATATGGGCATCCTGAAAAACAAGGTCATAGTTGGGAGGTTGGAGAAAAGCATAGAGAAAGAAAGGGAAGAATGAAGATTGAAGGTTATGTAGAATATGACTTAAAACATTCACAATACCTAAGTGTGGATATGAAGGTCTGTGCATGTGGTCATTACTGCTTTAAAGATAAAAACAAGATTCCCTGTGTTTACACCTTTACGCGTTTACGCATATTGCCAATACATAGCCTCGTGTTACACACACTATCATAAAACTTGCTTAGCCTCGTGTTACACTACACACGTGTATGACAGAATATATGTCTAACCAGAAACCAAATGGTAGTAAAAAAGTTCATAAGCTGAAATTGACGAGCTATTCTTTAGGCCAAGTATTTCTTACTGTCACATGCACATTCAAATTATCATATTCAAAACCACATTTTTCATATCATTACATTACGATTTCTAATCATATTATTTTAATTCAAAACTTAATTTTTATTATATGTATTTATTTTTAAATTCATCACATCAAGAATTATAAACAACTCTAAAATTCTAAGGATTGTCAAAGTATCATTTTCCTATAAAAAAAATGTTTTCATGAGAATATATAGAATTGACACTAGAATTAAATCATGAAATAAAAACCAATCTTTATAGACAAAAAATAATTAGTTGTTATAGTAATTAAATTAGAGACCAGAAACTAAAAAAATGGTTTCTAAATTAGTTGTTATTATTATTAAGTGGTTTTTAAATTGGTATTTAATTAACTGTCAATGTTTTTGCTATCACATTTAAAATTTAAATAATTGGTAGTTAAAACTTTGATAGTTAATTAGATATCAATCTATTTAATCATAATAACTAATTTATAAATCAAACAGTTTTTTAGTCTCTAAAATGTCACTAATTATTTTTTGTCTCTAAAATTGATTTTTATTTCATAATTTTCTTGCAATGTGGGTTGAATTTCCACTTCACTCCACTCAACAAAATAATCTTGACTTCAGTTGATTTTGAATTTCTAATTTTTTTTATTAAATAAGTTAATTCACTTTTTATCGGATTAGATTGAATCAAGTAAATTGGGTCATTTAATTTTAAAATTTATTATTTTGCTAAAATACATAATTTTAAAATAATTTTAAGAAAATATAATGATTTTTTTTTAAAAGTAGAAACTGATATTAATATTTGAATAATTGAATTGTTTAATATTTTAAAAATATATATTTAAATGAGTAATATAATTATAGTATTATTATTTAATAATTTTAATATAAAGAAAATTCATTCTCATATTTAAATTGAATTAAGTGATTGAATTATCTAAAATATTGTCCAATACATGGGACTTGGGCATAAATATATTTATAACCCAGTTTAAAATAAAATGAAAAAGGAAAAAATACTGAAATCTCTAAAATTTACTCTTTTTTATAAATGTCTTAAACTGTAATGTACTCTAGTTAATTTTTAAATTTTATTCTAATTGATTTTTAAACTATACCATATTTGCAAATTTAAAAAATAATTACCTTAATTTTCAATTCTATCTTAATTAATCATTAACATGTACCTTTTATTTTATAAATAGATATTGATACTAGATAAGCGTTAAACTAGCTATTATTAATAAAAAAGAAATCTGAATCGTTTATTTTATTTTAAATCCTAGTCCTTTATTAATTATCTTATAAATAATCGTTTATTTTATTTTCCAAATAATATAATTTAATAAAGTGTAGAATTAAAAAACCAAATAATGACTTTTTTAATAGTTTTTTATTATATTTTCAAAACGCATATTTTTGTTTATTTAAATATATGAAAAAATTACGTTTTGTATATTATTCAATAATAGCATAAAATTATCCTCCCGTTAAAAGTATTTGAAATAATTACTATATATTAACGTAGAAATCTATGTACTATGACATTTTTTAAATTTCAGATTGTTAATTACTATTTTTAATATTATTTTTTATTTCAATAAATTAAATTTATGATATTAAATCACAAATATTACACCTTGGAAAATAATGTAGTTAACGATAGTTAAAACTGCAAATCAAGGTAAAATATAATCCTGTTCAATATATATATTTTATAATGTATACGTACTTCTATAAATTAGTTATACAAGTATAACTTTATATATATATAAATTTAATTATTAACCGTATATGAAAATACACATCAATCAAGTCCAATAAAATTGGATATAATCCAATAAAATTTGAAGGGATCGTATAACTTGAATTCTTATATGATAATAGTTAATGAATGATATATTTCAAAAATTTACTTTACCTATATTTTAACATCATACTCATAAAAGTCTATTAAAAAAATTATAATAGTTAATTATCATCTTCTTTTAATAATTTCAATTATTTTGTTGTTCTATTTTAGACACAATAACTATGCGGAAGGAGTTTAAGCTTCCTCATAACATATATATCTATATGATAAATTCTTCTTAGATAGATTTTGCAGTAAATACATATATAATAATTGATCGGAATTATTATAAATGACAAATATGTTAAAATTAATAAATAATATAATAAATGCATGCTTAAAAATTCTACTATGGGAATGACAAAATAAACTACCTTTGTAAAGAAAGTTAAAATAAAATTTAATAAGATTTTTAAATATAAAAATAAATAAAAGATAAGAAACTTAAAAGCAATTAAAAATTGTTACTTAAAATAATGTCTTCAAAACATACAGTAGGCTATTAAAAAATTATATGCTATTTCTAAATATATTTCCCGTCCTTCATCTTATGAAAATGATTGGGAATATAATACAAAAATATGTAATATTTCATTTTTATTGTAAAAATACAAATTAGAATGAAAATTTGGAAATACAATGGTGTCGATTGAAAATTTTTTGTGTTGTCCGTGTGGGAAGGCGGAAGAATCTTATCGTCATTTGTTTTTCGATTGTAGTTTTGCTTGACGCGTTTGGTGTTTATATTTTAAGTGGCTTGGAGTTCCGTTTGTGTTTCACATTGATCCTAAGTCAAACTCTGACCAATTCAGGTTGAGCCGGTCTTCTGATTCGGTTAATGTTGCGTGGAACACAATTTGGATTGGGATGGTGAGTGAACTCTGGAATCACACGAATTTTATCATATTCAAAAGGATGTGACGGACGTGTCTGAAGTGTGTTTGCTTTGGTACAAGTAAGGGTTTGATCTTTGATTTCGGTAAAATTCGCTCTGCTTCGTTTTCCTACTCTAATTGATGTTTGGAACCTTTGGTTTGTATGAGGATGTTTTTTTGAAGTTTTTTTTCAGGATTGTTAATTAGTTTGGTGGTATTTGTTAGATGTTGGTTTTTGTACCATTTATTTATTTTTTATTGCTGATAAAAAAAAATAATGAAATCATATTTTGACTAAACATTATGGACAATGTATTTCCTTCTTCCGTTTTTATTTGATTTTCTTATACGAACCAGATAAGCTAGTATTAGAAAAAGAGAATCTTAGATAACGTCTAATGATTACAGTTAATAAGAAATTGTTAACTGAACTTGGAATCTGCACAAAGTTCACTTGGAATCTTCACTGATGCTTTGGCTGATTGAACATTTGATTCAGTTTATGCTGTTGCCACTCACTGGATCATACTCTTCTGATTGAATGACTGATACATTTCTGCTTCTAACGGAAAAAGCAGGCTTAGAGGGCAATGGAAGCGAAACAGAGTAGCTGCTAAGCATGAGTACAACAGACGCCATGGTTGGTCTATCAGCCACTTTTTCCTGAACACAAAGCAACGCAATGTGAATAAATCTCAATATTTCATTTCTTGAACTGTCTATAATTGTTGGATCAATAATGTTTGACACTGTTCCTTCCCTCCAGTTTTGCCATGTCTGCAAGCAGTTGATCAATAATAGAAATATTGATTCAGATTCAGTCTTAAAGTTTGCAATTTTATAAGAAACTAATGGAAAACAAGTCATTAAAAGAATAATTATTACTTACATAGGTTAGAAGATCCCCTTCATTCTCCCCTCTACATGCCCAACTGTTTTTCTGGCCAGTTACAATCTCAAGAACCAATACTCCAAAACTATAAACATCAGATTTCACTGAGAATTGTCCACGGAAGACATACTCTGGTGCCATATATCCACTGCATGTCCAAATGGACGATCTCATTAGCTCAGTTACATACAAACATTCACAACTTTGTTAAGATCATCTTTAGAGATCCTTTTGTTTTAATTGAAGACAGTGATTAGTATAAGTTATTTGCCATAGGGCATTCTAATACTTACTAGGTTCCGATAACTCTGCTTGTATTGTCCTGAGTCTGATCCACTTCAAATAATCTTGCCATGCCAAAATCTGATATCTTAGAACACATCTCTGCATCTAAAAGAATGTTGCTTGCTTTGAGATCACGGTGAATAATGGTCAAACGTGAATCCTGGTGAAGGTAAAGAAGACCTCTAGCTATGCCTCCTATAATTTTGTGTCTCTTTTCCCAATCCAATTGTGCGCGCTTAACTTCATCTTCAAACCAAAGCCAAGATACAATATTCTCAACGAATTAGAATGTTTATAAAGGAAGAATAGATGGTTCAGTTCCGTTAGTTTTGACTTACCAAATATGAAGAAATCGAGGCTTTTGTTGGGAACAAATTCATACACCAATAGCCTTTCTCTTCTTTCCAAGCAAAATCCTATCAGCTTAACTAAATTTCGATGCTGAAGTTTGGCCACTAACATCACCTCATTCTTGAACTCTATGTCTCCTTGGAGGGAGTTCTTACACAACCTTTTCACTGCAACATCCTGACCATTGGAGAGCTTACCCTGAAAATTTAAATTTTATGAATGTAACTCAGGGTAACGGCCTATCAGGTATACTAGTACATTTTGTAGATGTGATGTGCATCTTTTTGTGACAACGTTATATTTACCTTGTAAACAGGTCCAAATCCTCCTTGTCCTTGCCTATTTGCATCAGAAAAGTTGTTTGTAGCAGTCATGATTGTGGAGAAGTCCAATTGCAATGTCTCTGATGGTCTAATTTCATCATCATTTTCAACTTGAACTGAAAATGAGTTGCAACGAATCAGTTCTCCAAATGGAATTCTGCTTCTTTTTAGGAAAATCTTCTGATTACAGTCGCTCACTTGCTTATTTATGATAGTAATAACTTTATTTTGGGAACTTGGTAGAACTTATAGTATAAAATTTATATATGTCGACTATTTACATTATGTCAATCAGAAATTCTACAGTGAATTATTTAGAATAAGCTGGTTTTCTGACATCTTAAAAATGTTTCTACTCCATCTCCAATTGCATTTTATTATATAAACACCTATTGCTGCAACTGACCTTTTTATCATTTTACTATTTCCATTGAACCATGCACTTTTTTCCAACAGTGGAATAAATTTCATATTCTATTATTCTGCTAAATAGCAACTAGAATTCTAAAAAAAGTTATTCGATAACTCTACATTCCAAATTCATATTTTGTCACTTTGTGGGTAGCAACCATAGTGGACTTCTTGAGTTTTACCCTATAAACTCCATTGCAGACAGCAAATGATTAAATCAACAAATAACATATTAAAAGAGAATGTTATGTTAGGTTACCTTTAATCTGCTTCCGTGACTGCCTCCTTAAATAGATGCACATAAGAATTACTAGTATGAAAAAGGCTATTGGCACAACTATTTCTATTACAGTTACAGATGTGTTGCTCTTTCCTGCCAAAACAGAACTCAATCTTATTAATTAGTTTATTTCTAGGATTGAGGATAATAAATAAATTAGTTCTCAACAAGTCTAATCACTTTCCTGGAAAAGGATTTCATTAACAAGTGTTTAAATTTTGTAGGTTTAGAAATGGTAAAAATACACTCACTTATTTCTTAGAATTTTTTACAATCATAAAATTAGCATTTCAAGAAGGATTTGATGTTTACCTTCTGTGGACAAGGTATCTGTTGACAAAGGAGGAAGAACAGACACCTTTAGTGCTGGTGCTGGTGGTATTTTAACATCGGTAAGATCATAGAATCTGTATATCTCATATCTGAAGTTACAACTAGGCCTTAAAATTCGACCACCTCTCTTACCATCACAACATTGTGGAATTTCTGAGATAGCCCCAGTCAAGCATTCACTGCAAGCTTGTTCTGACAAGTCAGGTGTACACTGCACAAGACCATATATAGTCTGAAAGACTGATACTGAAACATTTGCTGCAGCAAACTTACGCTGGGAGTCGCCTAGTGTAGTAGCTTGGCCAATGAGGCTATCTAGCAAGTTCCCCAACACTTGATTGAATTGATCAATATCTGATGCATTACCAGGGTTCCACAAAGCGAAACTATGTGAGGTTTCCATGGTGTTGAATAGTGAGCGGTTGTAATAGCGTAACATGCATTGGTCATACCAACCAATTGCCTCCTTCTGATTTGGACACAGTTGCGTGAGAAGGACTTTTGAATCATTCAAGCATCTACGGCAAGCATCTGGCTTAACATCTCCTCTGCACAGCCCAATTGTGTTTACTGTGTTACTATCTTGGCCATATGAAAAATTGTAGAAGCCATAGTCGATATCTGTGTTTGAAGAGAGGTTGGACAAAAGGGTATTGAGGTTGTTGTGGTAGGTGCTGTTAGCAGTGTAATTACCATTGTCATTGATACAGAAGCTGCCTAAGAAACTTACTTGAGCATAGGATTGAGATATTGTTACGAGCATGACAAGCATACAAAGGAATAGGGTCATTCTTGAGACCATGGCCACAGTTGTCCGATTGGAGTAAGGTAGTGAAAGAAAATAAAGGGAAGATTTATTGTTGATACCATTCAGCAAGTGTGAACATTAACATTTAACTTTTGACCTGAAGGTCCGTGTAAAATTGCCTTGCCACCGTTTACGGGTTTAAGTATCATTGTCATTAAGAAAGTTGGTTGAAAAGAAGAGGGCAAAAACTAGCCTCATGTTTCGAACCAAATAGGAAGGAACTGGTATCCAAGGTCATGCATGGACCCTCTCAATATCAACAGATTAGAAACTGGTGAATCCCACTTGCGTTAAAACTGAGATCTCTAAATTCACCTTATTAATTCTTAGTTCCTAACAATTTTCCATTTAGAAAGCATAGTTTGGTCACTCAGTTGACCACCAAGCTTCAGTTGGACTTCGAACAATTCTGTATTACAAAAACTTGATGGAATGTGACAGCAATCACTAGTATATGCCTTAGATTACTTTTAGATACATAATTTCAATTGAGTAATATATTTGTTATTTTACATACATGAAGTGGTTATATTTTATTTCATTTTAATAACATAATTTTTTTAAAAATTAATGTTCTTACTTCTCAATTTACAAATTTATTTTCAATGTTTTATTTTTAAAATATATATAATATAGTTTAACTCTTATAATTTATCCTATCTTTAATTATAGATAAATATTAACATACTTAATCTTTAGTACAATAAAAAAAATTAACACAATTTTTTAATTCTGTTTGTTTTATTTAAAATTTGCTAATAATTGAGATAATTGAGTATACGTTGATATTTAGTGATTTTTACATGTTTTTTTATTAAAATAATAATATTAATTAATATACAATTAAGTTTGAAGAGAGTTTTTTTCCCTTTATTTTTTGTTTTTTAAATTTAAATTTTTTTATTCTTTCAAAATTAATTTTAATTTTTTCCTTAATAATAAATATACTTAATATGTTCAATTACCTTCTAACACAATTGAAACAAAACTAACGAACTAAAAAACAAATACTGAAATTATTTTTTTATATTATACTTAAAAACAAAATATATCGATATTTACAAAAAAATATATCTATTTTACTTTGGAATGTGTTGTTGATCCGGTTTTCAACACAAATTTTAATGATTAAATACTTTTAAGTATTTTTCTTCCAAATATCTCGAGTATCGTCTTCAAATCCTGGAACGTCAATGATGGTTCGTAAACTGGTCAACAAGTCCCGCTTTACCGTTTGCGAAGGGGTGTGAAAAACAAGATAACAGGCCCAAACAATTAACCAATCCACTATAAAACTAAATCTCATCATAAAAATTAAACCGTTTTGGAAAACAAGGATCAAATAAAATTATGGATGAATCAATACTAATAGAATTATTAGTATTAAAAATATTATGGATTAATCAATACTGATTAAATTATTAAATAACAAATGCACAGATATATAGGAAGAAGATTAATTAAAATTATTTGATATAAACGTTAATACATTGTTTACACACTTTAGTCACTAAAATTTATAAAACTATGACGAGTTGTCGTTATCTTCATTCTTTGAATTAAATCTTTCGAATGATGTATTTAAATATTTATTACGATAAATTTTGGTTATCAAAAAATAGGCGTTTATATTGGATACAAAGGCTAAAGTATTACTTAAATTATATTTATTAGGAAAAAAGTTATGTATTATTCAGACGCAACCTTAAACTTAAACTGTTATTTAAATTTAGTTATAATATTATTCTATTTATTCAGCTCATCACAACAAGAACTCATTATTGATTTTGGCTTAATCCCAAGTCTCACATCGGTGGATTCATTCACTGTTATATATCCCAATTTGTAATATATCTTCTCCCATAATAATAAAAGTGAGTTGTTTTTGCTGTGCTCGGAGATTAGGCTAAATTGGATAGGGTTTTGTTTTAGTGGGAAAATTACCCGTTTTTCCCAACAAGTGGTATCAAGAGCCGAAGGTTCGCCTTGGGTTGTTTGAAATTATTTGTAATATTGAATATTATATTTTGAGTTTGTAATGGCAAATCAAGAAGAAGAAGAAGCATTGATGGCAAGAGGTCGTCAACAAAGTCAGACAAAGGGGAGAAGAGGGAGGTCTAAGTCTAAAGGTCGAGCCGTTGCCAAAGATGAGTGTGCTTTCTGTCATGAGAAAGGACATGGGAAGAAAGACTGTCCAAAACTGCATAAGAAAGGGAAGGCTCCACAAGATGCAAATGTTGCAGAATGCAAAAGTGATGTGGAATCAGATATCTCTTTAATTGTCTCGCTTTCAGCATCATCGTATCCAGATGAGTGAATATTGGATTCAGGTTGTACCTATCATATGTGTCCCATTCGGGATTGGTTCTTTGAATTTCAAGAACTTGATGGCGGGGTTGTTTACATGGGTAATGATAATCCATGTAAGACAGCTGGGATAGGTTCAATCAAGCTGCGGAATCATGATGGATCCACCAGAATTTTGCGGGATGTACAGTACGTGCCAAAGTTGAAGAAGAATCTCATCTCATTGGGGGCTTTAGAATCTAAAGGCCTAGTTGTGACGATGCGAGATGGAATTCTTAAAGCAACTTCAGGAGCACTGGTGATGTTGAAAGGCGTGAGGAAGAACAATCTGTATTACTATCAAGGTAGTACAGTGGTGGGGACTGTAGCGGTAGCAACTTCTAGCTCTAAGAAGGATGTTGAGGCAACGAAGTTGTGGCATATGAGGTTGGGACATGCTGAAGAAAAATCCTTGCAAATTCTTACCAAGCAGGGACTGTTGAAAGGTACGAAGGCTTGCAAACTTGAATTTTGTGAGCATTGTGTTCTGGGAAAACAACGAAGAGTGAAGTTTGGCACTGCAATTCACAATACCAAGGGTATTCTGGATTATGTGCATTCAGATGTGTGGGGACCTGCCAAGACTCCGTCAATCGGAGGTAGGCATTATTTGTCACTTTTGTGGATGATTTTTCCAGGAGAGTTTGGGTGTTTACTATGAATAACAAAAATGATGTGCTTGAAATTTTCCTTAAGTGGAAAGCTCAAGTTGAAAACCAGACAGGAAGGAAGATTAAGGTTCTCCGAACAGACAATGGAGGAGAATACAAGAATGATCCGTTCCTGAAGGTATGCCAAGATTGTGGCATAGTTCGACACTTCACTGTTAGAAAAACACCACAGCAGAATGGGGTTTCGGAGCGTATGAACAAGACACTTGTGGAGAAAGTTCGTTGTATGTTGTCTAATGCTGAGTTAGGCAGAGAGTTTTAGGCTGAGGTTGTGACATACGCTCAACATCTCGTCAATTGTTTACCATCATCTGCTATGGATGGCAAAACCCCGTTAGAGGTATGGTCTGGAAAACCTGCAACTGATTATGATTCTTTGCATGTTTTTGGTTCTATTGCATATTATCATGTGATTGAATCAAAGTTGGATCCACGGGCAAAGAAGGCTCTTTTCATGGGCTTTTGTCCTGGAGTGAAGGGATACCGTTTGTGGTGTCTAAAGGCAAAGAAGACGATTATCAGCAGGGATGTTACCTTTGATGAATCTGCCATGTTAAAGAAGGTAAATCCAGAAGGAGCTGATAGCACTCCGCAACAGGTGGAGTGTGCCCGAAAGCAGGTGGAGTTTGAGCAGACAGTGGTGATCCCAACACGAAATACCACAAGTGACTCTCCTATGGCAGAAGAGTTAGATGAGGAAGAGGTTCCTACCCAAGAACTGTCAATTGCAGTTAGAAGACAGAGACGAGATATTCAGAAGCCTGCCAGTTTCATGGATATGGTTGCCTATGCACTTCCAATTGTTGATGACATTCCATCCACTTACCCAGAAGCCATTCTGAGTTCAGAGAGTGGTAATTGGGCAGGTGCGATGCAAGAGGAGATGCAGTCTTTGAAGAATAATAAGACGTGGAAGCTGGCACAATTACCAAAAGGTAAGAAGGCAATTGGGTGCAAATGAGTATTTACAAAGAAAGAAGGATTTTCTAATAAAGATGTTCGCTACAAGGCAAGGTTGGTTGCTAAAGGCTTTGCTCAGAGGGAGGGAATTGATTATAATGAGGTATTTTCACCAGTTGTTAAACATTCCTCCATTCGAATTTTATTGGCCTTGGTAGCACAGTTGAATTTGGAGTTAGCTCAACTCGATGTAAAAACCGCGTTCCTACATGGTGATTTGGAGGAGGAAATCTATATGACTCAACCAGAAGGATACAAGGTTGCTGGTCAAGAAGATTGGGTTTGTAAACTTAGCAAATCGTTGTACGGACCTAAACAATCTTCAAGACAATGGTACAAACGATTTGATAAGTTCATGAAGGATCAGAAGTACAAGAGAAGCAAATATGATCATTGTGTGTATTTGCGCAGACTTGAAGATGGTTCCTACATTTACTTACTCTTATATGTTGATGATATGCTGATTGCAGCAAAGAGCCAAGTTGAGATTGACATGTTAAAGGCTCAGTTGAGTAAAGAGTTCGAGATGAAGGATTTGGGGGAAGCCAAGAAGATTCTCGGCATGGAGATAAACAGGGACAGAGAGAGGGGAAAACTTTGGCTGTCACAGAAGCAGTATTTGCAGAAGGTACTACAATGTTTTGGTATACACGAAGATACAAAACCTGTAAGTACCCCACTTGCTCCTCATTTGAAATTGAGTAGCCATTTATCTCCGACGACTGATGAAGAACGAGAATACATGGCGAAAGTCCCATATGCAAATGCAGTTGGAAGCTTGATGTATGCAATGGTGTGTACAAGACCAGATATTTCACAGGCTGTGAGTGTTGTTAGCAGGTACATGCATGATCCGGGCAAGGGACATTGGCAAGCTGTGAGATGGATTCTACAGTACCTCCAAAATATCTTAGATGTTGGATTGACATTTGAGCAATATGAATCACTTGGTCAATGCATAGTTGGATATTGTGATTCTGATTATGCAGGTGATTTGGATAAGCGATGGTCTACAACTGGCTATTTGTTCACTTTAGCAAAAGCGTCATTTAGTTGGAAGTCTACCTTGCAGTCTACGGTGGCTTTGTCTACGACAGAGGCAGAGTATATCGCGATTACAGAGGTTGTGAAGGAAGCAATTTGGCTTCATGGGTTGCTTAAAGACTTGGGAGTTGGTCAGAAACAACTTGAGTTATATTCTGACAGTCAGAGTGCTATTCATTTAGCAAAGAATCAAGCCTTTCATGCACGGACGAAGCACATTGATGTTCGCTATCACTTTGTGCGTGAGATTCTTGAAGAAGAGGAGATTGTTCTCCAGAAGATTCACACTACGGAGAATCCTGCAGATATGCTCACCAAGGTGGTTACAAGGGCCAAGTTTGAACATTGTTTAGACTTGGTTAATATCTTGCACATTTGAAGTTGGTGCCCGGAGGCGCAAATTTGAAGCACTGCAAAGTTTGTTTTTGTTATGTTTTGAGAAGATTTGTTTTAGGTGGGACTTGAAATTAAGCCAAGGTGGAGATTTGTTGATTTTGGCTTAATCCCAAGTCCCACATCGGTGGGTTCATTGTTTAGGAAGGAGTTTGAGGGTTATAAATTAAACTCTCCTCCTTCTATATCCCAATTTGTAATATCTTCTCCCATAATAATAAAAGTGAGTTGTTTTTGTTGTGCTCGGAGATTAGACTAAATTGGCCGAACTCCGTTAACAATTTTCTGGTGTGTTTTTTCCTCTTTATCTCTTTTATTATTCCGCTTTATTTATCCGTTTTTCCCAACACTCATAACCAATAATATAAATAAATCATTTACAGAAGTGTAAGGTACTATTTACACAAATTACTTACTTGATCGTCGGATTACTTTTTTTAGATCAACTCCGACTGAGTACTAATATTTGAGGAAGAAAACTCAAAAGAAGGAACGAAGAGATCATCGATATGTTTGCAACTATACAATCAGTTTCAAATACTATCTAAGTCATCTTTATCTATACAGGTACACCATTAAATGTAATCCATTAAAAACAAATTCATACACTCAATTAAACATGATTTATTCACTTACTTAGATAATTTATTATTCTTAACCGAAAAAAGATTTTTTTTACCATTATTGCTCCATTTAATAGATTATTTTGAGAAATAATATATTAAATGTGTGTAGGTTATTTAAACTGGTTAAAGATCTTTATTTATTTAATTAGGATAATCAATTATTGGCTTGTCCTTGACTCAAATAAATTTCAGAAAAAAATAATTATCTATAGGAATGATCAATTATTTTTATATATAACTGATTTTTTGTTCTTAGTTTTCTTCATTAATATTTTTCTTAAACGATTTATGAAAACATACACAATCATACAATACTTAGTTTTTCAAATACTTAATAAGATACATTTACACATTTCAAATAGGAATATACACTTATTTCATTACACATACTTAGCCTATGATAGAGTATTCAAGTTTAGCCAAAAATAAGAAAATAACTCCTTCAAACTTGACTTACCTAATTTCAATGCAAAGATTAATTGTACAAACACACAAAGTCTCTCCTCATCCACCCATACTCACTTTTGATTCGGTAGTCAAAATGAGACATGAGAGACCAAACTCTTATATATAGTGGCCATCAAATAAAAGGAAAAATTGGAGATAAGGTTTTGGCCAATGGATTTTCTTATTGTCTAGAACTTCATAATTTAAATTAGTTTTAGACAATGTAACTCTACATAATATAAATTTTACTTAGTTTATTAAGATAAAGGGTAAAATCTCATGGTATAATATGATTATAAATTTATTAATACTTTTATTAGATTCTAATATTTTTATAAAGTAGTTATCATAATTAAAATATAACAAAAGAAAACTATTTTGTTATCTTCTTAAAATTAATAGAGATAATATTGCTAACTTACATAATATACACTAATATTTATTTAACTATTAAGTTAAGTTTTCTATAAATGCTTTAACAGCAAATGAAGATCCACGTTTGGAAACCATCCAGGTCATTGAATGTGGTATATAATATATATTTAAACAAAATTAAAAATGATGAAGAAATTTAAAAGAATTTTAAGAATCGAGTGAGGGTGTAGAGCTTTGTTCTATCGAAGAGGAAATTTCGTTAATAAATGTAGGACTGGTGCTGAACTCTCCTGCAACCATTTTCTTCAATATTTTTTTATGCATAGTGTTCGTCGGTTCTCCTGGATATGGCAAGTCAACTGATGGATTACTGAGATAGGAAATAACTTCTGCCATTGTTGGTCTATCGTTATGTTTATCTTGGACACACAGTAGACCAATTTGAATGCATTTCAGCACTTCATTGTGGTTGCTAGATTCTTCAATATTTTGGTCCAATATTTTTAAGGGTGTTTCATCTCTCCAGTATCTCCCAGCCTTAACAATTTTAGATATTTAAATGGTTAGTTTCTTCATGCATTTTTTCAATAAGAAAAAAGTTTAAAAAAATAATATACTCACATCACTCAAGAGATCATCCACGTCATCCGAAAGTAGTGAGCGACTATTCTTTTTTTGAGCTTATGATCTCTAAAACTATAACTCCATAACTATAAACATCAGATTTTTCAGAAAATTGTCCATGCATAGTATATTCTGGAGACATATAACCACTGGAAAAAAAATCACCACTAAATTAGAAATATAATAAAAAAATATAAGAATGAAGGTTAAGATAAAATTGACTAAAACTACCTGAAATAATCTTTCTCATAAAATGTAGATAGGTTTGCATAACTATTAATTTAGATGAGATAAGTTATTGAATATTTAACATAAGTAGTTTTATGTGTATCAAGAGCAACAAAATATTTTGAAATGACTAACATGAGATCTTTTACAAGAAAAAAGAAGAGCAACAAAATATTTTGAATTAAACATTAATTCTAAACTTTAAGCATATTCAAAATAAATATGTTCATGTTAATTTGAAAAGGTAAATATAAAATGTATATAATGAAAAAATAAATAATAAGATATATAAAATAAAATACTTACTATGTTCCAACAATTCTATTTGTACTTCCTTGATCTTGTTCTAAAGCAATAATTCTTGCAATGCCAAAATCTGATATTTTGGGATTCATGTTATTATCTAACAATACATTACTAGATTTAAGATCACGATGAATGACTTTCAATCTTGAATGATCGTGTAGATAGAGTATTCCTTGTGCAATTCCTTAAATGATTTTGTAGCGTTCAATCCAAGTAAGCAATCTAGTCTTGTGACTATCTGTAAATATGTAATCAAAGAACTATTAATAAAATAAAAAGTAATTAAAAATTTCTTTCCAACTTATAAATATTAAATTTCATCGAAAAATATGGTGAAGAAGTTGATTACCAAATAAAAAATAATCAAGACTTCTATTGGGTACGTATTCATAGATGAGTATTTTTTCTTGATTTTCCAAGCAAAATCCAATCAAAGTCACTAAATTTCTGTGTTGAAGTTTAGCTATTAGTAATATCTCATTCTTAAACTCTAGGACACCCTGTCGTGAAGTATGAGAGAGTTTTTTCACAGCTATGTGTCTTCCATCCAAGAGAATACCTGAAATTATTATAACCAAGCAACTAAGGAAGAACGAAATAAAGAAGAAAAATATCCATACTAAGGATTAACAAAATAAAAAAGAAAAACATCCATAGGCTTAATTTTCGTTACCTTACCTTACCTTATAAACCTCTCCAAATCCTCCCCTGCCAATTTTGTTCTCATATGAGAATTTCTTTGTAGCTACTTCAATGGTTGCCAAATTAAATTGCAATGACTCTAAAGTAGCACTGTCATCCCCAACTGAGAATAAGATATATAGGAATTTCAGTCTTAATATAAGTTACAAATATCTGCTCTTAAAGCTTCTAAAACATAAAAGGTGGATTTGACTTTGTATTTCAACTTACAGTTTTCTTTTAAAAGAGTCTTATAATTCCTCCTTGATCTTCTCACTAGGAAATAGCCACCCGAAAAAACGAGAATTGTAGCAGCCACCGCAACCACAACAATTATGATAGTTCTTTGTGACCCAGACTTCTTCTTTTCTGCATAATTTGTTTTTGAAAAAAAATCAATATTCTACTTCAAGAAGTCGTAATTTCAAAATACTATTTTTAACATGAGAATAGAATTTGTGTTTCAATTATATGACTTTAATTTTTTATTATTTTTATTTTTAATAAAATAATATGATAAAAAGTATGACTTTAACTTTTAAATTTATTTTATTTTATTTTGGTAGAAGTTAGGCGATTAATGAACATTCAATATTATGAAAAGATCATACGTAAATGCTTAGAATTATAAGTTAGATAAAACATCATCATTATTCAAAGATCCGAAGAGCAGCCATGCATTAACCGCACGGCCTCTAAAAAAATAAAATAAAATAAATTTAAAAAATAATTTGGTGCATTCATTATAGGACTTTATTAAAAATAAAATCAAAAATAAAAAATTGGTAAATTTTAAAATAAGCACCACAGATTCGTGAAAAAAAAAATCTAAGTCTTATACTCTCGTCCTTTGAAAATCTTTCACACAAACCAAAATTTTCAACTTAACAGTTGAGACAGTTGAATCAACTATTAAGATCAATGCGTATAAATGTCTTTTTGCTAAAATGAATTACATAAAACAGGTTGAAATCTCATAAAGAAACTAGCATTCAACGATTGATTTGACCCAATTCATTGACAATCTTCCTCCATATTAATAACTCAATAAATATTAATATTTTTGCAGAAATTTATAATTTTTTTAATTTAAAAAAATCTAACACTTTACATTTTATATTTTCAATGAAAAGTTTTTAATTTTTTTAATAAATACTAATATTTATTATGATTATAAGATGGAATACGGTTATCAAAATATCATAACTCTTGAGTCTTGAAAGAAAAACAAAGAATTATTTATCTTTATAGATAGTAAAAGGTTTTCAACATAGCACTCAAATAAAAAATAAATAAAGTTAGTCACCACACCACAATGATGAAGATATTACAATTCTATAATGTTACAGTGATTTTGCATTTTTGATTTGACATAGCATTTTTGTGATTTGTGAATTTGTTACCTGAAGGAGGGGGAGGAGGAGAAGGAACCGGAGACGACGCAATGCTAGTGTTGTAAAACTGGTAAAGATCGTATCTAATGTTACACCACGCAAGAAGAGCTCTAGCACCTTGCTTTCCTTGGCAGCACGTGCCAAGCGTTATCGACGCATTCACCAAACACGCTTCACACTGAGCATTCGTCATGCCGCTCGCACACTGCGCCAACCCATACACGCGCGAAGTGGCGGTGAAGTTCATTTCCCCGATGGCAAATTTCGACGCTGACTGGGAACCCGCAGCTTTGGTAGCCAAACCGCTCAACAAGCTTGACAACGTTTGATTGAAGCTTCCCCAATCCGAGGTGGAGATGTTCTTGTCGTCCCATAAGTTGGCTCTTGGAACCACGCTGGTGGGGCTGAAGTAGCGGTCTGTGTAGCGTACCATGCACTCGTCATACCAGATTATGGACTCTGTCTGGTTTGGGCAGCGCCGTCTTATTTCTGTGACTGCGGTGGCGACGCAGTCGTTACTGGTGGCGGAGGAGAGGTCCGCGCGGCAGAGGAAGAGGCCGTTGACGGCGTTGGTGGATCCGAAGCCCATTGTGGTGGTGTAGGACACAACGCCTTGAGTGGCGTTGGAGGTGAGAGAAGCGAAGAGGACATTGAGATTTGTTTGAAATGTGGTGGTGTTGGATTGGTAGGATGCGTTTTTGGGACAGTAAATGTCGTTGTATTTCGGAGTTGCTGAGGTTAATGGTGTAAGGGATCCTAATAGGGAGAGGAGAAGAAATGAGATGAAGCAATTGCTGTTGAAGATAATCATTTTGGTGATATATGATTATGAATTTGATTAGTAGAAACCCATTCACTTGGGAAATATTATGGTGAAGTATTTATGTAACTTCTATATTTTGATGAATTGGGTGCGTTGCTTGTTCTGTTTTTGGCTCTTGTGTGTAATGAGTTAGGTGCACGAGAAGAAGAGTGGCACAAGAAGCCTTCTAGTAGAAGCATCCAAGGTCCGGTCTATTCTGCACACCCCAAAACTTTCAAACCACAAATTTTTCTTTTTCTTTCTTCGTATTTTTATTCACTTTATCGTTAATGGGGCCATGTAATGGTTACTTTCGTATTTTGACTTTCAACTCCCTCGTTCCCTCTTATCTTTTCCAATAACAAATTAATGGATAAATTGAAAAAATAACAAAATGACATTCACAAAATTTCATTAACGACAAAATTACAAGATAAAAATACTTAAAAAAATAAATTCTTTTAAATACACCATAGAAATTTTTTGTAATAAAATTTTGGATTAATTATATTTTTCATTTTATACTATAATGTAAAATTAATTTTTGTTCTTAATACAAATTTTAACTCTACTAAATAATTGTACTAAAAAATTATTGAAATAATTTCTTATCAATAAAAGTCAACCATTGTGATTTCTAAGCACTGGTGACATTAATACAATGGTGACATTAGCGCAGCTGTTCTTGGACTAACTGTTAATTGTTTGACCATAGTCCAAACCAACCATAGGTAACATATCTGCCTCCCATCTCATGTTTCTTACAAAATATTATGCTGTTGTTTTAACCTTTATGTTTCACCCAAGTTACCAATCTGGATCGTTAGTTTTATTTTTTGGACATAAAAATATTTTCAAAATTTAAAATAAATTAATTTGCTTGAATTTTAAACTAAATTTTTATTGTACAATTAAAAGAAGATTGCTTTTCTTGAAAATAAGTTATTTCATATTTATCCAAATGTCATTTGGCTAAGCTTCGGTTTCAATTCAAACAAGCGATGGAGATTGACAAAGAAAGAAAAATGTATTCTGACTTTGTTTGATACAATTTTAGGAAGGAAATAGAAGCATAAAGGTATGGATCCCATTGTTTTATTCTCTGAATTTGGATGAACAGAGCATACAAGTGTTTGTGGTTGCCTAAAATACCAAATTATTCTTATTTTTATATTTTTTATTTTTTATTCCAGATATTTGCGTCCGAATATTTGACATTTTACTTTCATCTCTCATCCCACACACAAAATCATTTTTTTTTTCTTAAACACGATTAAACCAAAAGAAGAACTAACATTGGAGACATAGCAAGAACTATTAAAAGATACCCACAAGTAACAATGTTAACATCACATCAAACTACCATTTACAAACAGTGAACAAGACTTTTAAATAACAAAAAGGCACAAACAGATTATTAGAGCCGAAAAATCTATAATGTAGACATATCAATCTCTCTCCATCATAAATAACAAAATAAAGTGACAAATAGCAGAGCTTGTATTATTTTTTTTTATCAACAAAACAAACTCTTCTTAATTAATATGCAGAGCTTGTATCCTTTTTTTTCTTTGAGTTAAAGTTGGCAAGAAAGTTATTCTATTTTGTTTCCATTCTTACAAATAATTTTAAAAAAAATTACATTAATTCTAATGTATTTTTATTCTTGTTATTTGTGTAGGAAATAATAAAAATTATTCATTTTTATTTTAACCAATTCCTAGTACATATTTGACGGAAATAAAAAAGGTGTACTTTTAATCATCTTTTAAAAAAATATAGTAACATTATTTTACCAGCCAGGAAGAAAAATGTAATAACATAATATATTTTTCAAATTAAACATTTCCTTCTTTAAGTATAAGAGTATTTTTTTTTATTCAACAAAGAATAAATAAGATAAAATAAAATTTTAGAAATGGCTTTCTTATAAAAAAAATCAAACCAACCTGACCTACAAAAATTTATGAGACTCTGCATACCAACAAACAAATCATCAACTATACATAAAATACACCACATAAAAAAATTCAACAATTAAACTGCTCTCAAATTATTCTATCAAATTTTTTGTAATCAATCTTTAGTAAAAATTAGTGGAGATTTTATAACTAGCTAGGATGTACAATTTATTTATATACAACTCTATACATATACTACCGAGGGATAAATATGGTGACAGACATTTCATTTTTTGACAGTGCAGAACCTGAACTAGATCCTCCAACTAGCATCCTTTGAACTATTCCACTTTGATTACAATTTATGGGTTTTTCAGGCAATGACAACTCAGATAAAGAGCCACTGAGATATGAAACAACTTGTGTCATTGTAGGTCTGTCCTGTGGCTTCTCTTGTACACATAATAAACCTATTTGGATGCATTTAACCACTTCACTGACATTGCAAGATTCCTTAATATTTTGGTCTAATATGTTTATTGGTGTCTGATCCCTCCATTGATCCCAAGCCTGCAACAAATTCATAAATCAAAAATTAATTGGATCTTTGCTTTCTTTATGCCTAATTAGCATCAATTAATAATTAATGTAAAATAATCTCCAAAGAAATAAATACTTACATAACTCAAGAGGTCTTCATGATCTGAGAAAACATGTCTAGAATTTTTTTTTCCGCTAACTATTTCTAACATTATTACTCCAAAGCTAAACACATCTGATTTTTCCGAAAAATTTCCATACATTGCATATTCCGGAGACATATATCCACTGTTAAAAAATATCAACATTAAAGAATGAGTATATGTTAACAAATTAAAATGTATCTTTATAAATAAAACAAAAGTTGTATTTGAAAAGTTACTTACTATGTTCCCACAATTCTGTTTGTTTTTCCTTCATATTGATCTACCGCAACCATTCTCGCCATTCCAAAATCTGAAATCTTTGGATTCATGTTATTATCTAGTAATACATTACTAGGTTTGAGATCTCGATGTATAACTTTTAGTCGTGAATGTTCATGTAGATATAAAATTCCTTGTGTAATTCCTTCAATAATTTTGTAGCGTTGTGACCACTTCATTTGCCTACTTTTATCAGGGTCTGCAAATGAAATATTGAATGTAAGAACAAAGAAAATATAAGAAAGTATTTTTTAAGTCAGCACAAGGATTATAAATTTCAACAATAAATAGGAACTTACCAAATAGAAAGTAGTCGAGACTTTTATTGGACACAAATTCATAAATAAGCATTTTTTCTTGTGCTCCCAAACAAAATCCTAACAATGTCACTAAATTTCTATGCTGAAGTTTTGCAATTAATAAAATCTCATTCTTGAATTCTGCTGCACCTTGGCCTGAACTATGAGAAAGTCTTTTAACTGCTATTTCTCGTCCATCTGGAAGGATACCCTAAAAGCACAAACAATTCAGGTTAAATACAAGAAAAACAAATAGAAACAAACATGTTTATATTTTTTATCACACTTTATCACCTTATAAACATCTCCAAATCCACCTTCACCTATCCTGTTTTCAAGTGAAAACTTCTTTGTGGCAACTTCCATTGTGGCTAAATCAAATTGTAACGATTCCAAAGTGGAACTTTCTTCCCCAACTAGAGGAACATCCAAGAACAGAAATTAGTAATTTTAGGCGTTCAAAGAAATGGAAAAGGGTCAGGCTTTCTTTTTCAGATTACTTACAATTTTCCCTTAGAAGAGTATTGTATTTCTTCCTCGATCTTTCGAATATGAAATAGCAGACACCACATAAGAGAATTATCGACACAATAACAAGGGCAACAATGACGAGTACTCGTACTACATTATTGTTACTTCCTGCATAAATAATTGCACGAAAAAAAAAACAGGCTTTAGTAATTACAAAGGGAAAGAAAGATGATGATTCATTATATATGCATACACCAAAAAGCATGGCACTATAACTATTTGGCATTCAACTAATCTTGATCAATATATTCCTTAACTTAATTATAAGGTAATTTCTCTGGTATCCTCTCTGAAATTGATGAAGATTAGTGTGCTACGGTCACTTGAATTCAATTCACGAACCCTAATCAATTTTTCGAATTGATGAAGAGCAGTTCAATCTCCTTCCGTCGAGTTCATACAACGCAGAACCGGTGACATCTTCTCTGTTTCATATTTGTAACCTCTCCGTACGCCTCCAACACCGTCGTCATCATCGCTGGAAACTGTACTCGTCCAATATTTGTCTCCGTCGCCAGAATCCCTACACTGCCATTTCCGTTGTTTGCCGTTTTACTATCGCCTCCAGCTCCTAATGTTGCATCTCAATCACCGTCGTTTTCATTTGCCACAGTACCTGGAGCGACGTCATTTTCGCCTTTTGGGAAGCGGCAATGACGAGGACGAAGGAGATGAGAGACATCGATATCGTGTCTCAGCCGCCAAAGAAGTCAGGGAGGAGAGACATTGTTATCGTTACCGCTACTGCTTTTGATGAAAACTCACTGCCGAGAGGTTTTACAAAATGATACTTCCATCCAATCAAATGTTTCTGATGCTGAGAGGAAACAGCGATAGCTATATATAGGATTCAATAGAAGTGCGAGGGTTTTCCAAGATTTTCTATATTCAGATGGCCATGGAAGAGGCACAGGCTTTTCTTAACCTTCTACATGTTTCTATTATCTATAACCTTCAACATGTTTTTATTAAAACCAGTTTTCTGATTTCTTCTGCCACCGGAGACGGAAGCGATGATAACGATGATTGTTCCTCCATCGTCACTACCCCCTTCCGTCACGACAGAACCAACATTGGATGAATTCGACGGCGGAGTTAGAGGCTGCTGTTGACCGATTTGAAAATTTGGAAATTAGAATTGGATGATTCCAAACTAATGAGATGGAAAAAAGAAATAATCCAAGTGTAAATTAAATTAATAAAAAATATTATAGTATTAGTATTTCTACTTTCCACGGGTACAAATGAAATTATATGAAATACAGAATAACGTTGCTGATTAATCTAAGTGAAGATAAATGGAATAAATATGATCTTAATTAGAGTAACATCAAAATAGGTTTTTGAGATAGTATACACAAAAAATAGAGATTAGCGATTAGTGTAATACATTATACTCAGGTAATTTCATTAACATAGAAAAAATTATATATACTATTAATATACGAGTAATTAGGTTTAAAAAAAATACCTGATGAGGGTGCTGACGTGGCGCTCGTATTGTAAAACTGAAACAATTCGTATCTAACATTGCACCACGCAAGCAGAGCCCTGGCGCCCTGTTTTCCTTCGCAGCACGATGGAAGAGTTGAAATGGCGTTTTGCAAACACTCTTCACACTCAGTACTCGTTAAGGTCGGCTCGCACTCCGTCAGAGAGTACACCGTTCTCTGAGACGAGGATCCGGCGAATTCTCTGTCGCCGGTGGCGAATTTTCTCGCCGAGTTAGAGCTCGCAGTCTTTTCCACCAAATCGTCCAACAAGCCGAACAACGTACGGTTGAAGCTGTCCAAGTCGGAGGCGGATATGCTTTTATTGTTCGACAAGCTGGCTCCCGGTTCGGTGGCGGCGGGGCTGAAGTACCTGTTTGTAAAACGGAGCGTGCACTCGTCGTACCATATTATGGACTCTGTTTTGTTGGGGCAGAGTTGTGTTATTTCGGCGGCGGCGGTGGTGATGCAGTCGTTACACGTGGTGAGGGAGACGTCGCCGCGGCAGAGGAAATAGCCACTGGCGACACTTGCGGTCCCCAAGCCCATGGCGGAGGAATAGGAGCCGTCGGATTGAGAAATGTTGGAGACGAGAGATTCGAGTAGGACTCTGAGATTGGTTTCGAATGTTACGCTGGAATTGTAGGACGCGTTGCTTGGGCAGTAATTGTAAACCGGAGCTCCAGAGGAACAAAACGGTTCAATTCCGAACAGAGACAGGAACAAAAGAAAGGTTACAAGGTTGTTGGAGATGGAGAGGAACATGTTGCGCGAAAACATTGTTTCGCGCACAAGATTTTGGAATTGGAATAGTAAGTGTAGTTTTAACTAAAAATTATTGTAATTATAAAATGATAAACTCTCAGAATATGTGTTTTACACATACACTTCCGGCCCCATTTTCATTGCGTGATGTTGGACAAATTGAATTTGGCTGTGCATCATGTAGATCTAGAAGCAACCCAACAAAGAACTAGTCAACTCATTAAAAATTCAGAATTGAAGTTTGAAAAGCTTTAGGTTGTTAACAATCATTTCTCACTATCAACTTTTTTTTAAAATTTTGCATTTCTTCTTGTGTGGGTGGAGAAAGCATTTTTCACATCTACCTGAAGATTCTTGATTTTTTTTTTCGGAATGATTTGGTTGGGAAGTTAATTTGGAGTAATTAATATTATCAAAACATAAATCATGTTTAGCTGATCTGAACATATTTATAGAAGTGTGTTAAAGTCAAGAAAATAGAGCATTCACTCTAAATCAGAAACATAAGGATTTTAAGTCGATTTTTTTTTTCAATCTTATCTATTCTTTTTATGCTTTACGTGCTGTTACTCTTTCTCTATTTATTTATTTTCTTTAATATTAAATTGATTTTACACATTAATGTAAATTTTTATTATTCAAGTTATTTTGATATAAATAAAATAATAAAATTTTTATATTTTATATTTATTTTTTATTAATATCACTACAAGAAAATCATGAAATATAAACCAAATTTTGGAGATAAAAAACAATTAGTTGCTATAGTGACTAAATTAGAGACCATTTTAAAAACTAAAAAAAATTTGGTTTCTAAATCTATTATTGTTAAATAATTTTTAAATTGATATCTAATTAGCAACCAAGTTTTTCTACCAAATTTAGAAACTAAATAATTGGTAGTTAAAACTTTGGTAACTAATTAGATATCAATTTAGAAACCATTTAACAATAATATAAACTAATTTAGAAACCAATTTTTTTTAGTTTCTAAAATTATCTCTAATTTAGTTACTATATCAACTATTTATTTTTTTCTCTAAAATTAATTTATATTTAATGTTTTTCTTATATTGTATTATTTTTAAATTAATTTTTTTATTTTTTTCGTATAAGTTTTTAATTAATCAGACTCGTCTTGTAAAATCACACAATTCTCATCCTTATTCTCAAATTTTAAAGACTTAGTAATCAGACCTGACATATGGTATATGACACTGTATAAGTTATTATTTAGGTGAGTAGTTTAATACGGTTTTCAATATTAACTTTGATTTAGTATGACAATATAGACTGATAACATATTTAAATCAGTTTTAATTATTATTTATTTGTTTCTTTAAGTTTTCAACATCGGTTACCAAATTATTCAAGATCATTTAACTTTATTAATCTTCGTATAACTTGTCAAAATGACATCGAATAATCAATGGTCTCGAGATATCGACTCAACTATAATATTAATTCACATGTTAAATGTATTCAAACTATGTGGAGTAGATCGACTAACATATCGGCGTACACATAAGTTTATGATTAAAAATAAGTTACCAAATAAAATGAGCAAAGAGTAAAAAGAAGGTACCAGTAAGAGAGATCTCCTATTCATTCATAATTCTAAACTGACCTATTTTAAAACCTTTTCTGAACGACAAAAACAATAAATGAACGGCACTTCAAGTAGGGTAAGGGATAAGAAAGGACTTCAGAACCCCTTCGCTGACCGCAGCCTTCTCCTATCTCTCACGTTCAACACTCTATTGTGAGATAAAACTTTCTAATAACTATTTTTCCCCGGGTTTAGTATTAAATAATTCAAGTACTTTCTTAAATATATATGTTGATTTTAAGGTTGGGGTTTTTAGGGTTATTTTTGATAATTAAATATTTAACTTATTTAGTGGATAATTCGTCTAATAAAGTTTCAATAAAAAATGATATGTTCGATTTCAATGTGCTCACGTTTTTTAGTATTAATACCACTGGTAAAGTTCTACATCTTCTTCCTTCACTAGGTTGGGTTAAAATTAACCTAGGGGGTAAATATCCTAGTATTGCTACTTGTGAAGGTCTTTTTCATGGGAGTATGAAAGAATTTATTAAAACTTGTTCTGTGTTATACATGTTATGGATCATTAATAATAATAAAAATAAATACTAATTTATGTTTATAGATTCAAATTTTATGCTCTATTTAATTTTTTATTTTTTTCATTCTTAAAAAAATTTAAACTAATTTTTTTTAATTTATTACTTTTTTATTTTTATTTTGTAAAAACTCGTTTCTTTATTTATTAATAACTATTTTAAACATTAAAAATATTTATTTTTTTATTACATTCTAATTTAAAATTATTAATTTTTTAAATTTATTATTATTTTTACTTTTGAAATAATGTTAGATAGAGAAATAAAAACAAAAAGGTGTTAAATAGAAAAATAAAAATAAAAGGATGTTAAATGAAAAAATAAAAGTGTAAATAATGTTACACGAAGAATTAATCTGAAATTGTATCATCTATTTAACAATAAATTAATATAAAGAGCGTAAAACTTTAACACTATTAAAAAGACAAAAAATATTCACTTAATAATCTAAAATAATAATTTTTTAATTATATGTATTTTATTTTTAAATAAAAATCTTAATATATATTATTTTAACGTTAAAGTTGGTGGTTAGGAGGATGTATTTTTTTTAGGGTTCTAAATTATTATTTTTATTTCAAAATCTCATTGTAAAAGAAAAATAAAACTCATTCGGATGCCTTATTAATTCACTAATTAAGTAAAAAAAAAAAAAGCTTAGAAAGTTGGCCTACCCTTCCGTAACATCACTGCAAGTTGTTATTATAACACATCCTAAAAAATAAAATATGAGGTTATCCAATTGGTATTCGCCGTTGACTTATAATTTTTAACACCAGATTTTGTTTTATATTCTGTATTCAATGCCAGATATCCAAAGTCTTTAATACTCTTCAATCACGATATCTCTCTCTTAAAGAATATATGCTCTCACTAAAAGTAATCAAATTTTCAATAAAGAGAGTCTTATGTTTACAATATTTTATCAAATTATAATTGAAAAGAAAAATATTTTTTTATTAAAATAAAATAGTTTTGAAATTATATTGTGTTATATCGATATTTTTCTACTATTTTAAAAGTGACATTTTTTAATAAATATTTACTTGAGATATTATTATAATAATATTTTATATTTTTATATAATTAAAATATTAATTTATTTAGTTGTTAAATGAATTTACCAAATTAAGCCGACAACCTTACCGTTATGATCAGGCCAATAACACTCTTTTTTCAAACTTTTTTCTGCTTTATTCGATTTGAGACTCCTTTATAATTAAACAGATGGAGGGCCCCACCATCTCCAAGGTTCTTGTTGCAGGCAAGGAGAAGGTGATATCCAATACAGTATTAGGTTTAGTTAAGTCGTTCACTCCAATGACTCCATCGTACTCCTCCTTGTTGCTCCGCTGACCAAACCGACAAAAGATGGTGCTTTGAGTTGCACAATCAAGTTCGAGGATACTGTCACTCGTTAATTTTTTTTTAAAAAAAACAACTATTTTTAATTTAAAACACATTAAATAATGGGTCGTATTTTTTTTTATATTTTGTATTAGTGTGTTGAACAGGAACAAAGACAATGAGATGCAAGTATACGAAAGATAGGAGGCAAATTCGAAGTTTTTTTTTATTAAGGAAGCATTAATCATAATAAATATAATAAAAATCATAGTAATATTAAAAAATTTGTTTGAATAGTAGTTAAATTTTCTTTAATCAGTGAAAGAACTTGGTTTCGAATCTCACTACAAATTTTATAACCTACACAAGAGGCCTTCAAAAGAAATTCTTATTTGAATCCAATCCATTGCATCAAGAGTTAGGCATGTTCATCTTTCTCAAACCCATAAGAATCTTCCTCTTATCTTGTTTTGAACCCGATAAAATATATTTGGATGAATTTTTTTAATAGACCTTTTGGAGAAAAGAATAACAAAATAAAATAAAATATTTTTTAATAAATAAAAATGAACTTATATACAAATTAGAAGTAATAATTTAAAGCAATTATATGAGAAGTTAGTCCCAACATATTTTACATCTATGTTTAAAACATGACTCAACAAAGACCGAAATTATGTCAGATCAATTTGTGACTTTCAAGGAGAAGAAAAGAGAGATTTTGAAGTTTCTAACATTTCTCATTTCCCCTAGATTAAAAGAAATTTTATATATTTTCTCCATTTCTTGTAACTTTTCATTTTAATCCTTGAAACACATGAATGACAAGAAAATATGCACGGACAAATTTACTAAGTTAATGCATGAAAAATTTACAAAGTTATGTTTTCTTTTATTGAGAATCAGCTTTATGGGGGATTTTTTTTTAGAGTTAGAGGACCTCGAGTGCTCAGTTTTTAATATATTTATTCATTTGAAAGAAACTTAAGTTAATGTATATGAAAAATGTCTAAATGGTTATAAAGATCTATATGTGATAAATTTTATGTTTTTTTTCTTCGGCTGTTGGGCGGGCTGCATGTAGCCCTCAGGCCCACTTTTCTTTTTACACCTATACTATATATTCTCTACTTGTACCCAGTTTCATAATTAGATCAATAAAAACTTTCTCTCTCTACGTTCATCTTTCTTTTTCCTCTGCTTGAGTTTTCCTAAGTTCATTCATTTTCTAGGGTTTATAAATTATTTATCAATAATAAAAACTAATTTAAAAATTAATAATTTTTTTATTTTTTAAAAATGATTTTTACATTGTATAGTAATTAATTATTTTTGAGATTTTTTTTTAGTGTATCTATATCTATTAAGATTAGTAGAATTCATATGTAAAAGAATATATAATTTTTTTACATTATTTAAATCAATAAAGGTAAACAAATTTGATATGTCACATTTGTTTAAACTTAAGTTAGTCAGATAATAAAGATGAGTTATTAGACCCGGAACTAGCATTTGTGAAAAACTTTTTACTTTACTGAAATAGTTTATATGTTTTGTATAACTTTATTAGTTTTACAGAAAATATTGCAATCAAATTTATAAACAGGTTCTAATATTATAATTTTTTGTTAATGTCTGTATTAGATAAACTTCTAAACAGAGACAAATAAAATATTTTTATATGTTAAAAGTAAACTATATCAATGAGTCATAGATAAACTAATGCAAAAAAATTACAATATATATATATATATAATCTTTCTCATTTCTACTAAACGGATCAGAGTCATCAGTAGCATGCTTTATAGAATACAAAAAGGGTTCAATTAACTGAGATTGATCACAGCCTTTAACGGGGATATACTTCAGTGATTAATGAATCACCAGCAGAAAAAGGGACTGAAGAAGTGTTGGAGTGATCAGAATCAAGCTGCTGTCTTAATCTGTCTGTTGTTGCTCTTCCTCTCACAAAAAATGCTGGCTTTCGAGGCAACCCTAAAGTTACTGAATAAGCGTTCAACGCAAGCATTATTGTCGCCATTGAAGGTCTCTCAACTGGGTTTTCTTCAACACATAATAAAGCAATATGGATGCATC
The DNA here is from genome assembly GCF_051622355.1 of Phaseolus vulgaris. NCBI lineage: Eukaryota > Viridiplantae > Streptophyta > Magnoliopsida > Fabales > Fabaceae > Phaseolus > Phaseolus vulgaris. The sequence goes on from NC_143504.1 coordinate 4,486,720, forward strand.
TCTGAACTTCATTTCTAGAATAAGAACCTCTCAGTTTTGGGTCCAATATCTGGAAAGGTGTTTGATCTATCCAATTCTTCCAAGCCTGTGCCAAAATTTAGTTAGATACACACATATATATATTGAAAAACCTGGCACTCCTAAACAACTAAAATTCCAATATCTTTTCCTCCAACCATTTTCAGCATAATCCGACCTAACTAAACCAAAAACATGTTCAAAACTTACAAAGCTCAAGAGCTCATTGTCGTCATGTGATCGATAATAACTACTGTTCTTCTTGCCACTGATGATCTCCAAAACCAAGACTCCAAAACTGAACACGTCGGATTTCACTGAGAATTTCCCATGCATGGCATATTCAGGAGACATGTAACCACTATAAATGAAAAAAATTGTTAACACGTAGATTCCAGCAAATAACACGCAAGATTTTCAAATGGGGAAATGAAAGATATTCCTGTTAGAAACAATTCTTTCAGCTGGTATAAGCTATACCATAATCTACAAGTTAACTTACAAAGTTCCAACTACCCTTCCTGTTCTTGTATTTTCTCGACTTTGATCTCCATGAAAAATCTTTGCCATCCCAAAGTCGGAAATCTTTGGATTCATATCGGAATCTAATAGAACATTAGATGCCTTGAGATCACGGTGTATTACTTTTAGCCGAGAATCTTCATGGAGATATTGAATTCCACTTGCAATCCCTACTATAATTTTGTAACGTCTTGCCCAGTCTAGCCCTCCTTGGTCTTCGTGCCCTACAATTTATACAAGATCGTAATATTCCAGAACAATTAGTTCATACAATATCTGCAAAAAGCTAACCAGAGCAAAAGGGTTCAAAACAACAAACCAAATAGAAAGCGGTCAAGGCTGGAATTTTGGATAAACTCGTAAATCAGTATCTTCTCCGTTCCCTCCATGCAAAATCCTAACAGTCTAACTAAATTTCTGTGTTGAAGCTGAGCAACAAGTAGAACCTCGTTCTTGAATTCTCTGTCACCTTGGAGAGAGGTTCTTGATAGCCTCTTCACAGCTATCTCTTCTCCATTAGGAAAGGTACCCTGAAAGCATTCTTCAGATTACCAAAGCTATACACACTATATGTATATGTTATTACCATAATAAATTTATTATTCATACCTTATAAACCGCACCAAATCCACCTTCTCCTATCTTCATCTCATTTGAAAAACTATTTGTGGCTGCTTCGATTGTAGCCAAGTCAAAACGCAAAGACTCTTCCTCACTTGCTAAATATCTCCTAACTGCATTAAAAAGCAATGTAAAGTTATAACAGTTGCAAAAATAAGCACATATGAAAACTTCAACTTCTATTTTCTTCAGAAAAAGAAAAACATTACTGCTATCATTCACTTCCTGGACATCCTCACGGTTTTTTCTTTGCCTTCTTCGCCACCAACAGCATCCTATAAACAAAAGCGCCGCCAAAATAGCAATAGGGATAACAATTGCCACAACCATCAATATACTTTTGCTACCTGCCCAAGGAACCTCTTTTAAAACATGCAGAAAAAAAAGAGAAAAAGACCAATACTATTCAAACCACAATAAAATACTATTTTTCCTAAATTAGATATTTGATAAATTAAATATTTTGGTTTAACTTCTTTTTTATTGTCTGTGTCCCTTTTATTTCTCATATATTTATCAAGTTAAAACAAGTATTACATGATATGGAGATATTATTAAACAAAGAATATGCATTAAATCCCTTATTTATACTTATAAGATATATCATCATATTTAAAAAAACATAGAAGTTATTATGATAAAAAAGTTTTAGAAATAAGTTAATAGAGTTAACCTAATAAAGAACGAAACAAAATAAATATTTGTTCAGAAATTTAAACAAAAGTCTAATAGTTGCTCAAATACAAAGTTAAAAAAAAATCAATTAAATTAATTATATATTAAAGATTATACTTTTTATTCTATCATATCCATAAATACCTGTGGCCCCAATATAATAGAACCAACTTCCTCCTTAAAGACCACAAAAACTGAATCACAAAACAACGTTGACTTAAGAATGAAATTAGTAAAAAAAAATAAAAAAATAGTAGACTCTTAAAAATTACTATTACTGGACAGTTTAAATCTCTTTTATACTATCATTCAATTATAAATTATCCTATTAAAAATCATGTTACTTATTTTAATTTTACATTTGTCTTAATTTTCAAACAAAAACATGTATCATTAAATTCCCTCATATATGTAACTATACAACTTAACTGTTATTTAAGGGAGAAAAGATCATAAATATAGTGAAAATCACATGAAAATGAATGTAACTAGCACTTGAAAAATCTAATATATTATTTACTCATTTTTTTCAAACGTTAATTATAATTCATAGTATGTATGAAATAAATTTGAACTTGAATAAGTACAAATTATTCAATATTATGACTCAAAATTAAAAATAATCACAGCTTTTGGAATGACCAAATTGGCAAAAAGTTTAAAAGATAAATAAGAAAATATTTTTTTTAGATAAAAAATAAAAGTGAATGTCAAAACAAGATAAAATTATAACTACGATAATTTCTTATAGATTCATCACAAAAATTTCTGTACACTAAACAATGTATCAAAATTATATAATAAACTAAAAAGCAGAAAACTTAAAAAACTGAAGAATGAAAAAGGAGATTAATGTACTGAGTTAAATCGTTTTAGAACTACTGAGAAAAACAATGGATGAAGAAACTTTGCTTAGGGGAGAAGACTCATTCTCAGTGGAATTGTATACCTGAAGAAGACTCATATAATATGCATACCTGAAGAAGGAATGAGAATCATCGCAGTGGAATTGTATAAAAAGGGATACAGTTGGTATCTGATGCTACATATGGGAAGCAGAAGCCTTGCTCCTCCGCTTCCGTTGCAACACGACGGAATACTTGAAATTGCGTTTTCAAAGCACGCCGCACAACTACCACTAGTGGCGTCAGGCTCGCACTGCGCCATTCCGTACAGCGTTTGCGCGCTCGTCACACTCACCGTACCTGCAGCGAACTTCTTCTCTCCCATGGAACTCGCCGAAGCTTTTTCCTCCAAACCTTTTAACAAGCTCAACAGTAATTGGTTGAACTGGTCGTGATTTGAGTTAACGATGCTTCCTTCGTCGTTGAGGGTAAACTTGGGAACCATGTTATCATATTGGAAGGTGCTGTTGGAGTAGATTAGCGTACACTCATCGTACCAGATATAGGACTCGGTATTATTGGGACAGAGGCGCGTTATGTTCGCTGCTGCGGCGGCGATGCAGCTGTGGCAGACGGTTTCGTTGACGTCGCCACGGCAGAGGAAACGGCCGTCGATGTCGTCGGGGGTGCCTTTAGCGACGGAGGTTCGGAGGAAACCGTTGTTGGAGGGGAGGGAGGAGTTTGAAACAAGAGAAGAGAGAAGGGTATTCAAGTTAGACATAAATTTGGTGTCGGATGCGTAAGAGTTTTGGTCGGAGTTTTGGTCGGAGCAGAAGTGGGCACTGTAAACGGGTGGTGATGCAGTTGCATGAAAGAGCATACATAACAGACATAGTGATTGAAGCGTTAACGAGGTTGCACAGAAGTTGGAGACTAGCATGTTGGATTGAAGAATTAATCGGAGAAATTGTGTAGCTTATGTTTTAAGATTATGATAATGGAAAACCTTTGTTGTTATGTTCTGTGTTTAGATATTCTAGCTTCATTTTGGACCGGAATGAATGACAACCATGTGATTATTGAGTGGGGGCTTTTGCCGTCATTATTGCAGATAAATGGACATTTTGTTGACTAAAAAGTCGAGCAAGGAAAAAAAAATAATACTTAGGACTTTGTCATCTCTTAATAATGGTTTTGAATTTATATATATAATAAGTATATATTCAGAAAATTATTAATATATATTTTATAATTTGTATTTTAATTTTTTTTAAAGCTAGAATTCCTGATTTCCTACCTTTCGTGTGGTCTTCTTCGCTATAACAAATGTATCGTCCTCTGATTTGTGTGGACTTTCACTGCAACCACTGCTTCTATGCATGCTCCTTAAAAGCACTTTGTTTACTTATAAATATAAATTCTAAATTATTTAATTTTTTTCATAATAAAAAATTAAAATAAATAAAATTTTGAAATTATTTAAAAATTTAAATAAATATAAATCTTAAATTATTTAATATCCTATTTAAATACAAATATAAAATAAATAAAATTTAAAATATATAAAATAAATAAATAAATTTAAATTATTCAAAATTATAAATAATACAATCCTAAATTATTTAAATAAAAATCTTAAATTTTAATTTTTAATCCTGTATTTGTAATAATTATTATTTAAGATAATTATATTATCTCTGGTACTATAAATAATTAAATATTAAATCTTAACTTTATCAATATTATTATTTTTATATTTATTTATATTTTATAATTAATACTATTAATTATTATTATTTATTTTATTTTTTATTGTTTATTTTTATTAGTAATGTTATTAAATATTTTTATTATATAAAAGAAATTAGGTTTTATTTTTCTTTCTCATTCTACTGCTTCTCCTTTTATTTCTACTTTTATTTATACTTTTACTTCAAGTGGACAACTAGAATTAGGTCCAAGAACATTCAACTCATCAACCACCACCCTCAAAATCCCAATTCCCACTCCTCCCAAAATATTAAAAAAAAATTGATAAATCCGTCGCGGTGGAGTTATGATTTGAATTTCGTTTATGGGTATATTGATCTGTTTAACTGTGTAATGTTTGGTGTAGAAGGTGTGAGTCCTGTTTTTAGTTTTCGTTTTCGTTTTAGGGTAGATGGTATCTGTTTGATCATGTAATGCTGGTGTAGTGTTCCTGTTTTCGTTTTTAGGGTAGACGGTATGTGTTTGGCCGTGTAATGCTTGGTGTAGACGGTAGACGGTATAGGTAAACAGTCTCTCTTTGGCCTTTGGCGGTGTAATGCTTGGTGTAGATTGTCTGGGTCTCTATTTTCGTTTTTTGGGTACAAGTCTCTATTTGACCGTGCAATGCTTGGTGTAGACGATCCAGTCCTGATTTTGTTTTCGTTTTAATATACCTTTTTATGCTCTCTCTTCTTATTCTCTGTTCTTTTTCTCTCTTCCTCGCCTTTCTATTTGTTTCTCATTTTTGACAAGATATTTTCTTTATGTTGATTATTTTCTTTTATCATGATGTCTACCAAGTGGCAACCCACCAACATCTCCACCTTCGCCTGAAATGCACCTAACCATTCACTAAAAGCAGAAGCATTTCAGTGATTTCACTGATGTCACTTTCCTCTCATTTCTCTTCAGAATAGAGCCCCACGCAAATCCTTGATTGTCCTTCTTCCTTAACGGGAAAAAGTAACATTGTCTCCTCAAAATCCCTCTTAGTGTACAGTACATAAGTGAAACGCACAAATGCAAGTTAACCCAAAAGAATATAGGCAATCGAAACACAAATTCCTCTTCGCTTAGTTTCGTGTTTTCAACTCGCGTTGGGAACGAGCTCCCATTAAATCGACCAAACATGGATGACACTGCTGATCCTAGGGATCTATGAAATTTCTAAAAAAGTTATTTAGAGAAAATAGAAAGGAATTGCCTTTAGTACTTCTTTGTGTTAAAGGTATGATGGGTAAAATGAAAAGGAAGAGATTTCTTTGACATTAGACACAACAGTAAAAACAATCACTTCACTATATTATAATACTATTATAATATTTAAAATTAAAAATAAATTAAATATAATTAAAATATAATTTTATTAAGTTTAGATAATATTATTTTCTACTCGGTATGTTGTTAACATATCACTACTCCAATGAGAATATCTTAAGGAGACATTTAAACCATAACTTAAATGGATGAAACAAAAAAAAGGTCTACTTTAATTTAGATACAACTGATCTACTTGATCAAATTCACTTTACCAGTTTTTTGCATCAATTTATATCTATTATATTAAATCTATAAGGTTAAGTCAAACTCGTACCACACTGAAAAATATCCACAAAATTGAACAGTAAGTCCTGACTTTTCAAACTTAAGGCATGGCCCTGCCATAGAATGGGACCTCAATTTCCTTGCACAAGGCTCTTTGAAATGCTCACAACAGTCAAAGCTATATACTTTATTAAACCGAGACTATAGGCTGCATAAACTATGAACCCAGTTTGACATCAGAACCATAATTTAAAGTGATCTACCATTAGGATTATACACTAGCTAGTATCTGTATTGCAGTTCTGGAGAGCTAGATACTTGCATTTAGGAGCACTAACTTTAACCAGCATAATGCGGGCAAGAAAAAATAATCCCTCATCAAATCAACCCAATGCTTCAAAACCAACATGGCTCAGGATTGTAAATTATTCAGGTATTTATCTTGCTTTATCTACTCTGCATGTTCATCCAGCACGAAGCATGGATAGGATTCCTTTAATATTTACTTTACAAATCTGCTAGAATAGTACAACAGATACACCATAGTTTGACAAGATTTCAGCATACACTAGATTGATTGAAGAAAACTTAAAATCATCATTTAGCGAGGGTATACTTCAGTGAGGGATACTTCATTCACAGACCATGGAACTGAACAGGAAGTAAATTGATCGGTGGTAGACTGATCAGATTCAAGTCCTTGGTTAAGCCTGTTAGGACCTCTTCCACGCAGAAAAGATGCTGGTTGTCGTGGCATTGACAAGGTAACTGAATAACTATTCAGCATAAGTGCAATGGTGGCCATTGATGGTCTGTCAGACGGATTTTCCTGAACACATAATAAACCAATGTGGATGCATCTGTTTACTTCATTTCTCGAACAAGAACCTCTCAGAGCGGGATCCAGAAACTCCATAGTTGTTTGCTCTGTCCATTTCTTCCAAGCCTGTGGTAGTATAATGTTAGTATTTAAACTAGGATTGTCTCATTTCCTCACCCACTGAAATAGTATGTAGCTAGGAATTGCAGCTAAGCATGGCATCAGCAGAGCAGAAGAAAGATACTATTGCTTATACTCACAAAGATTAAGAGGTCATCAGCGTGATTGGATTGATAAAAGTCAGTATTCTTCTTTCCACTCACAATCTCCAAAACCAAGACACCAAAGCTGAACACATCTGATTTCATAGAAAACTGACCACGCATGGCATATTCTGGAGACATGTAACCACTGTAACAACAGCATAATCCAGTTATTTAGAAAGAAAAAAAAAACAAAAATTCTGGAAAGAACAACCAAAGTTATAAATGCAAGAGGAGATGACTTTAAGACATTGGACTTACTAAGTCCCAACTATCCTTCCTGTATTTACTTGAGTCTGATCTGCCTGGAAAATTTTTGCCATGCCAAAATCAGAAATCTTTGAGTTCATATTTTCATCTAGTAAAACATTGCTAGCTTTGAGATCACGGTGAACAATTCTAAGTTGAGAATCTTCATGTAAATAAAGAATTCCTCTAGCAATGCCAACTATAATCTTGTAGCGTTTTGACCAATCTAACTCTCTTTGCTTTATAGAATCTACAAAATGTCAAAAAAAAATGAAATACCCAGATTAAAATAGCAAAATTACAACAATTTCTATTTACACAAAGCCATTAACCCTCCAATGTCGATGTTCAATGAAGTGATTCTGTTTATGAGGTGTCATATTAGTCTGTTGAGGGAAATCAATCACTGCACTAATTGAGATGTCACATATAAGAAAAGTACAAAGATACATACCAAATAGAAAGTAATCAAGGCTTTTGTTTGGTATGTATTCATAGATAAGAATCTTTTCCTGGCCCTCCAAGCAAAATCCCAATAGTCTCACTAAATTTCTATGTTGAAGCTTGGCAACAAGGGCAGCTTCATTCCTGAACTCTACTGCGCCCTGCAAGGAGGTTACTGACAACCTCTTCACTGCTATCTCCTGTCCGTCAGGGAGGACACCCTAAAAAAGGCATTGGAATGGACCAGTTAACTACTTTATCATAAAATGAAATATGTTTACTCAAGATTTAGCATAAACTTGCTTCATACCTTATAAACCACCCCAAATCCACCTTGGCCAATCTTGTTCTCATCCGAAAATCTGTTCGTGGCAGCTTCAATCGTAGCCAAGTCAAATTGCAAGGACTCCACATCGGTAAGATCATCAACAACTATACAGCAAAGAAAGACAGTAATCATCAGCAACCCAATTAAAGGCAAGTGAGACAGATTACATGAAACAATCACTTTGAAGAAGAAAGAGAGATTACTTGAATCCTGGCGAAACGAATTAATGTATCTATTGCTTGCCCTCTTGCGTAGGAAGCAGACGCCAACAATGAAAAGTACCACCGCAACAACAATTGGGACAGCAATAGCCACAATTATAGAGATACTTCTTTTTCCTGTACAGGTTCATCACTTTCTAAGACACCCATTAACAAGGTTGATGGAATTTAGACACTGACAAAGCTGAGATTCACTTCTTTTAAGTACCTTCAGTCTTATTCTACAGCCAGAATTATAGTTTTACCTTGATAATTATACTGATCTTTAATGCAAATTATAAATGTAAAACTCCAATTTGATTAGAGAATACTAAATTATTAAGGAACTGCATATGAGCTTAGCACATGTTAATATGCTGTAAAACTTTGATACCTGAAGATGGGGAAAGAGACTCCGGTTTAGCAGATTCGGCGGAAACATTGTAAAAAGGGTACAATTCATATCTGACATTACAACTAGGAAGCAAGTTGCGTGCACCTCGCTTTCCTTCACCGAGGCTACTGATGGCGCCTGTTAAGCACATGTTACAATCAAAGGCGGATAAATCAGGCCTACACTGCGCCAGGGAGTACAGAGTCATTGAGCTCGTGAAAATCGCTTCTCTTGTGGCGAACATTTTAGCCGAAGGAGAATTCACGGCATCCTGCGCCACACCCTTCAGCGTGGATGCAAGAAAATTGATAAAGCTAGTAATTTCGGAGTCAGGAACGCTCTGTTCGGAACTGTAGTCAATACTTGGGACTATGTTGTTGAGGAAGGAAAGGTTGGAGTAGCGCACCATACACTCGTCATACCATATTACAGACTCTGTTTGGTTGGTGCAAAGGCGTGTGATGTTGTCAGCCGCGGCGGCGACACAGTGGTGGCAGACGGAGGGGGTGACGTCACCGCGGCAGAGGAAGAGCCCCTTGACCTCCCCAGGGGCTCCAAGGGAGATGTTGGTGAGGTAGTAACCATCGTGGAGGGTGGCGTTGGAGACTAGGGATGAGAGGAGGATGTTCAAGTTGGTTTGGAATGTTGTGTTGGGTCGGTAAAAGGATCCATCGTTTGTGCAGGCATGTCTGCTATATGTAGGAGCAGCTTCACTTGCAAAGTTTAGAAACACAAACAGGGAGAGAATTAGCAAGTGGGTTGAACACGATTTCAAGATGAACATCTCGAAGAGGTAAAATAAGTAGATTTTGTTCTGACACTTAATGTTTCAGTGTAATTATCAGATTCTGGTGGGGTGGATGATGATGATGAGTCTTATAATGACGAGTATTGTATACAAGTCAATGTTAGCTAACGCCAAAGACTTTACCATTTTGCTAAAAGTTAAATCAAATATTGTAAATTTTGAACGATTTGAAGAAAATCAAACAGTGTCTCTGTTTTGTGTTACAGTTCTATAAAAAAAAATGATTAAAGTACTGAATAGTTTGGCGGAATTTACCTGATGTTGATGCGTTAAGTGTAACACAAATTCGTAAAATAAAGTATCTTTGACAACTGTTCTTGAGCTGATGCAAGGAAAGGACCAGTGTGGGAGGTGGGTAAAACAAAAATACTCGTTACATAGGTGCGAACTTGGATTTTTCCTTTTTAAGTTTCGCGCAATAAGTATTGTATTTTTCGACTTTTTATTTTTGGCTTCTTCTTCCTCCACCCCTACATTTTTCTTCCTGCACCCCCCACAATTTACTAAATTTCAAAACTGGTCTTAATCTTTTATTTGAAAAAGGACACCGTGATTACTGGAAATAGGGATTTGGGAGTGTGCTACGGATTCATCAATTCGAAACTGAATAAGTTTTTTTTTCCAAATGAGGGGGTGTTCTGGAAGCAATTTTTGAATAAATTATTGATTTCCGGATTCCTGAATCCGGAAGCCTAATTCTGTTACGGATTCGTGAATCCAGAATGTTTTTTTTTGAATTACGGAATTCTGAATCCATAATGCATATTTCTGTTACGGATTGGTGGATCTAGAATGCTTTTTTTGAATGATAAATTTTTGAATGTGAAATGCATATTTTGAATTACAGATTAGTGGATTCGAAATTTTACTGGAAGTGCAAATCCGAAATTTTTCCGGATTCCATAATCCATAATGCAAAAAAATAAATACAGTTCAAGTGCATTTTAGGGTTTTTAAAAAATAATTGGGACAATTTAGTCTTTGCATAACATTGTGGGAGTGTAGGAAGAAAAATGTAGGGGTGCAGGAAGAAACTACCTTTATTTTTTTCTTTGTAGCTTTCTACCATGTAATAGATATATAATTTAAATGTTATCATTAATTTTAAAATTCCAACATAAAATAATATTTTGAAATTTTAGAAGATAAAATCATATTTTGAAAGTTTATTTAAAATATTTATTTCACTTTTATATTTTAAAATTACTTTGCTTGAGATGTGAAGTATTTGACATTAATAATTGACTTTGATAAATATAGTTTTCCTTTCTTTTTAGGTACATATAAGTCTTGATAGAGATGATTTAGAATATAAGTATGAAAGACATTTCGGACTCAAATTAGTATTTTTTTTTTTCAAAATAACCATGTGTGTGGTCTTAACAATAATTTATATTTTTAGGACATTCGAAATAGGTTAAATTGCAAGACATGAGTCCAAATCCTTTTTTCAAAATACTTCCTTGACTTTGAAGTTGTTCGGTTTTAAAGAAAGTATGTTCTTGATATTGTAAATAATGTTGCCATGCTAACTTGTAAGTCTGTTTCTACTCTCATACATGATGAAACAAGACTGCATCAAAATTTTGATCTCTCTTGGTGATACGGTGCCTTAGTTTTTCAAAGACTCATCGAATAGTTGATTTATTTGATGGAAATCAGGCTAAACATAATCTTTGTTATTCAAAAATTTCAATCAATTTATGTCTAAACCTACTTCTGCACATAACAAGCTACTAATTATATTCTCGATATATCAAGTAAGCATTAGATTTTGGTTTCTTCTTTTCTTCAACTAACACTCCTCGATTCTCAATTGAAGGCTTTTAGTTATTCTTATTGGATTGAATACATTGATGCAAGAAGATTCTTTACATGTTATGGAATCAACGAACAAACAATATTATATTATAATTCTTCAAAAACTTGAATATTGAGTTTTAGCTAGTATCACCTGTGAACTTTAGTGAATTACCTAATTTTCACGTGAAATACAATCAATCAACTCTCTTATCTCTTCATATTATTGTCAATCTGATGTTTTGATGTTACATGAACAACGCACTAAATATACTAAAATTGATCGTCACATTATGCATCAAATAAACCCAAGGTCAATTTCATTATTTGGGGAATGCACTAGTATCGATTATTGCGGTTTGAAAAAGGAACTTCATTCTATAGTAGCAAGCAACACTCCTGTTATCTTGACATTTTGCACCCTCAAAACAACTTCCCTTGGAACAAATTTAAAAATCATCTTACCTAATCATCTCAAAGAAATTTCCGGCCAAAAGGCTAGAAGCTTTTTTATATAAAGTTTTGATATGTTGAGTATCACTACATACAAAAGACATGTCATGTAAATTATCATTCATTATATTATCTATAATTTGCAGCATATCAAAATAGTACAAAAAATAATACAAACATGACATATCAAAATTAATCCTCATAACACTTGACAAATCAAACTATCATATATGGAAAATTATTAATGCCTCAAGGGTCTATGTACAACTGGACTGGGGTGGATTTGTTCTCCTAACAGAGCAGATCAACAACTCTCTGGATATGAGAAGATGTTCGGTTATGACTTTTCGCCTATCCTTTTACATTTCAAGATTTAAAGAGAGAAGTGTCTCTTTCAATAAATGGTTTATTCAAACTCTACCACACTGAAATGTGTCTGCAAAAATGAACAGTAAGTCCTCAATATTCAAACTTCTGGCATGCCCCATTAGAATGGGCAACCTCACTTTCCTTGCACAAAACACGAGTTTTTACTTATAAGGCTCTTTGAAAGACGGTCGCAACAGTCAAAGTTGTATATAGTTTCATATACTGGGATTATATAGCATGCATAAATTCTCAATCCAGAGCCAGTTAACGTCACAATCATAATTTGAAGTGATCTGTTGCAGTATTGGAGAACTAGATACTTGCATTTGAGCATGATGCAGACAAGAAACAAGAATCCATGAGGAAATCAACCCCTATGCTTCAAAAGAAGATTGGTCTACATTTTCATCCAGCATGAAGTATTTTAAACAGAACCCTTTGAGCCATTTAGGTTTACTCTGTATATCAGTTTGGTACGTTTGAAAGTAACACTATAGTTTGAAAGATTTGATGGTTCACTGGATTGATTGAAGAAAACATTAAAAACAATCCTTTACCGAGGGTATAATTCCGTAATGGATACTTCATTCACAGACCATGGAATTGAACTAGTGGTAGACTGGTTGGTGGTAGACTGATCAGAGTCAAGCCCTGGGTTTAGCCTGTTAGGACTTCTTCCACGCAGGAAAGATGCTGGTTGTCGTGGCATTGACATGGTAACTGAATAACTGTTCAGCATAAGTGCAATGGTGGCCATTGATGGTCTGTCAGATGGACTCTCCTGAACACATAATAGACCAATATGGATGCATCTATTTACTTCATTTCTTGAATAAGAACCTCTCAGAGTTGGATCCAGAAACTCCATAGGTGTTTCCTCTGTCCAATGCTTCCAAGCCTGTGGTAGTGAAATGTTACTATTTAAACTATGAATATATAATTTCCTCACCCACTGAAATAGTGTGTAACTAAGAAAAAATTACTATTATTTATACTCACAAGAGTTAAGAGGTCATCAGCGTGTTTCGATTGATACAAACCAGCATTCTTCTTGCCACTCACAATCTCCAAAACTAAGATACCGAAGCTGAACACATCTGATTTCTCTGAAAATTGTCCACGCATTGCGTATTCGGGAGACATATAACCACTGAAAAATAACAATATAGTCAGCAATTAGAACTGAACAATAATTTTTTTGAAAAAACATACATTTTTTTCCTTATTCTTAACTTAAGTAACGATATGTTAAAATATGGGAGAAGATAAACATAGACATTATACTTACTATGTCCCAACAATTCTTCCTGTCTGTACTTGAGTTTGATCTGCCTCGAAAATTTTTGCCATACCAAAATCTGAAATCTTTGGATTCATATTTTGATCTAGTAAAACGTTACTAGCTTTTATATCCCGATGTATAATTCTAAGTTGAGAATCTTCATGTAAATAAAGAATTCCTCGAGTAATACCAACTATAATGTTGTAGCGTCTTGACCAATCTAACTCTCTTTGCTTGACAGGGTCTACAATGTTTGCAAAAAGGAAATACCTATATTAGCAATAGGAAAGTGACTAAAATTTCCGATTACACAACTGTTAACTTCCTTCAACGTGACTGATGTTTAATAAGGATAAAGGTATCATCCATCATGTGAATAAATGAAGTGATTCTGCTTATGAGGTATTATATCAGTCTATTTAGGGAAATTAATCACAGTAGAAATAGTACATACCAAATAGAAAGTGATCAAGGCTTTTGTTTGGTATATATTCATAGATAAGAATCTTTTCCTGGCCCTCCAAGCAAAATCCCAATAATCTCACTAAATTTCTATGTTGAAGCTTGGCCACAAGGGCAGCTTCATTCCTGAACTCTACTGCACCCTGCAAGGAAGTTACTGACAACCTCTTCACTGCTATCTCTTGTCCATTAGAGAGGACACCCTAAAACAAGCATTGGAATAGACCAGTTAACTACTTTACCTTAAAATGAATTATGTGGTACTCATAATTTAGCACAAAAACGTTTCACACCTTATAAACCACCCCAAATCCGCCACGGCCAATCTTGTTTTCATCCGAGAATCTGTTTGTGGCAGCTTCAACTGTAGCCATGTCAAATTGCAAGGACTCCACATCAGTAAGATCATCCACAACTACACAACCAAGAAAGACAGTAATAATCAGCAACCAAATTAAAGTCAATGGAAACAAATTATAGGATACAATCACCTTGACCGAGAAAGAGAGATTACTTGAATCCTGGCGAAAAGAACTAAGGTATGTATTACTTGCCCTCTTACGTAGGAAGCAGACGCCAACAATGAGAAGTACAACCGCAACAACAATTGGGACAACAATCGCCACAATTAACGAAATTCTGCCTTTCCCTGCACGGTTCATCACTTTCTAAGACACCCCAGCAACAAAAAATTAACCAAGTAACTGCATTTGATACCTGAAGATGGAGAGAAGAACTCTGGTTGTGTGGAGACAGAGGAAACATTGTAAAACGGGTACAATTCATATCTGACATTACAACCCGGAAGCAGGGACCGTGCACCTTGTTTGCGGTCACAGCAGTTTGGAAAGGAACTGATGGCGCTTGAGAAGCACGTGTTACATTCAGAAGTGGACAAATCGGGAGTGCACTGCGCCAGTGTGTAGATCTTCATTGAGCTCGTGACATTCGCTTCTTTTGTAGAAAACATTTTCCCCGAACTGATAGCTTCTTGTTTCGCATCATTCAACGTGGAGGCAAGAATATTGTTGAACTGTAAGTAGTCCGAGTCAGGGACGCTTTCTACGTTTAATAAGTTAACCCCTGGGACTATGTTGTTGAGGACGGAACTGTTGGAGTAGCGCAGCATGCACTCGTCGTACCAGATAATGGACTCTGTCTGGTTGGTGCAGCGTTGAGTGATGTTTTTTGCTGCGGCGGTGACGCAGTCGTGACAGACGGAGGGTGTGACATCGCCGCGGCAGAGGAAGAGTCCCTTGATCTCTCCAGGGGCTCCGAGTGAGATTTTGGTGCGGTAGAAACCGTCGTGAAGGGTGGCGTTGGAGACAAGAGATGAGAGGAGGAGGTTCAAGTTGTTTTGGAATGTTGTGTTGGGTCGGTAAAAGGATCCATCTGTGCAGACATGCGAGCTATATGTTGCAGCTTCACTTGCAAAGTTTAGAAACACAAACAGGGAGAGAATTAGCAACTGGGTTGAACACGATTTCAAGATGCACATGTCGGAGAGAATCGAAGAGGTAAAACAATAATGAATTGTTTCTTTCTTCTTTGGAAACAGGTTTTGTTGTTGCGCCTAATATTTCATCATGTCCATTTCGATGAAGATGAGTTTGCTGAGAGAAATGCGAAGTCTTCACCTCAGGAGAACCACAAAGACTTGCTCGCCACAAGTCAATGAACAATTAATGTGAAACTTCTTTTTTGTAATAATAGTAAAAAAAATAATGATTTGATGCAAATCTAAAAGTATCACTAGGTTTCCATTTTATAAACGATTGTAAAAATTTAATGAGTGGTTAAATCGACAATTAGATATTTAAACTTGCTAGCGTTATGAATTTAGATTTGGGTTCACGATATATTTTGTTATTTAATTATTATCATTCCACCAATTTTATTTGTAAAATTTTCCCACATTTTATCGTCAATTTTTTTTAATTTAAACATATTTTATCGGTCTATTAAATTTATAAGAGTGATGATATTTTACAAAAAATATATAAAAAATTAAAATTACACCTTTTTTTAAAGGAAATTAATTTAGTTAGTGAATGTCTAAAAAGTAAAAAAAGAAAAAATTGATCTTTAAATAATAATAATAGTAATAATAATACATATTTAACGTGGTTGAATGTACGAAACCTTAAAACATTTACAGAAACAATAAAAAAACAAGATAAATAAATTTTAAAGTAAAAAGAGACTTATTCTAAAATAAATTTAAATAAACCAGAGTAAATTTTGGGGCCGACAGTAACTTATTATAATAGAATAAAAAGACTGTGGAAAATAAAATTAAGATGAAAACGTCTAAGGGAATAATTACATAAAAAAAAATAAGATTTAGAAAATATTAAAAGTGGAACTCACATGGTCATTAATTGAATATCTAACTCTTATCAAAACACAAACTCAATGAATATATCACTCATTTAATTTGTGTATATGGGTTTGGTTTCATTTTCATTTTCTTTTTCTTTTAATAGTTTTCAATAAGATGAGATATAATTGATAAGTCTTGAAGTGCTAGCTTGACTTGGGTGTCAAAATTATATAATAATGTCCACTATATAAGTTTTTTATTTAAAAAAAAAAACTACTTTGCCGATAAGAAAAAACCAATTGTAAATTAAAACATAGTTTAAATATGCATTTTTATAAGGTTAGTTATGTGTGTTAAAAATATAACATGTTAATAAATTAATAATTACAATGGTTGTCTTTTTCTCTACCTATCATATATCAGTGTTTCCAATAATAATTAATTAGTGTCTGTTTGATTAAAATTACAAACAGTGTACAAAATTTTCAATGTTACAAAGTTTATAATGATGTGAGACCAATCGGTTTTTCCATGGCAATATAGCGTGTTTATTAGTTTTGATGGAGAAAGAAGTGAGAATAATCAAAGGAACGGACTAAGAATCCATGGTCAAATTTGGCGTCTACCAATAACTAAGATCACTTGCAGTTCAGAAATGTATAAGTGTGTTGTGTGTGATAAATTATTCTATAATCTAATATTTTATTAGATTGTATTAGTTTTATATTGATTTATTTATTTTCTAAACTAACGGTTGGATTAAAAAGTTCCATTCTCATAAATTATAATATACAAAATCTTATATTAATTTTTAATTATTTAATTTTAATTTAAAAAATTGATATAAATAATCATTATAATATAATTTAATAGATAAAATTTACCTTTTATAAAATATTTATAATAATTAATATAAATAGAAACAGTAAGAAGTACCAATAACTCGTGGTTCACTAATCTGCACTACCAATTGCCAAGTCGCCCTGTTAAACCATCTGATGCGGCCGCATGATGTGTTTTTTCGACGGATTCGAAACATAAAAAACGATGATTACCAATACAACTTCCTAAACACTGAACTATCTGATAAGAATAATCAAGGTTGTCTTGCATTACGCCCTTCCAAATTAAACTACTCATTCTTACCATCTATTTTGCTATTCTTTGCAGCATCAGTCGCATCTACACCTCAGAATAATTCTGTTATTCAGCCCCAAAATCAAACACTCAGCATCGACCACAACATGAAGCTAAATTGGAATAAAAGAATTCAAGTATTGTTACCGTTTTCTTCCATAATTCTATCACACTCTTTGCTTGCTTTCTCATGACACTACATATCCCAAAGGTGAAAAGCACCATCGCAGCAACAATAGGGATAACAAATGTAAGAATCACTTCAACATCACTCCGTCCTGAGCAAACATCAACACAATTCATTCATTCACTACTCAAAATCAAATAAGCACAATATACTACTTACTAGCAGTGTACCTGAAGGACGAGGCTTCACAACCGGTGGGGCCAATGTGTTACTGCTGTTGTAAAATGGATACAGTTCATATCTGATATTGCATCCAGGAAGCAACACTCTTGCCCCTCGTTTCCCATCACAGTAATTCGGAACATACGCAATGGCGCTGCTAAAACACATCCTGCAATCGAACAAGGACAACTCTGGCGTGCACTGCACTAACCCATAAAGGGTCATCGAACTAGTGAGGTTCACTTCCCCTGTCGCAAATTTCTTATCTGCGGAATTCTTAGCTTTCGTTGCCAGAGAATTCAGCAGTCCCGCAAGCAACTCGTTGAATCGGTCAAGGTTAATGCTAGTCACGCTTTTGGAATCAGAGATGTCCACTCCTGGTATGATGTTGTTGAGGTATTGGTTGGAGTAGCGTACCATGCACACGTCGTACCAGATTATGGCCTCCTTCTCAACCGGGCACCGGCGTTTTAGGTCCGCTGCTGCGGCGGTGACGCAGTCGTGGCACGCGGCGGCGAGGGTGTCTCCGCGGCAGAGGAAGAGGCCCTTGACGGCGTTGGGGGTTTCGCCGGCAATTGTTGTTTTGTAGAATTGGGTGGCTTGAGTGGCGTTGGAAGAAAGGGAAGAAAGGAGGAGGTTGAGGTTGGTTTGGAATATGGTGTTTGTTTGGTTTATGGTAGAGTCTGTGCAGACATGGGAACTGTATATTGGCGTTGCTTTGGTTGAAAAGAATAAGAAACTAAAGAGGAAGAAGAAAACTGAGGGAATTGCTAAGTAGTTGGAATGAGGCATCTTGGTGATGCTCGTTTGGAGAAAGATTTGCAATTCGTCAATTGTTTTTCCTATTTTATGTTTGCAATACTTTGTTTTAGCAGTTTGATCAGGGTAGACAGTGATATGATATCCGTACATAACCAAAGATATCCGTACATAACCAAAGAGAAGGGGTTTGAATAGTAAAATTGTACAAGAACCCGGACGACCGAAAATATGAATTAATA
The DNA here is from genome assembly GCF_051622355.1 of Phaseolus vulgaris. NCBI lineage: Eukaryota > Viridiplantae > Streptophyta > Magnoliopsida > Fabales > Fabaceae > Phaseolus > Phaseolus vulgaris. The sequence continues at coordinate 4,505,377 of NC_143504.1, forward strand.
ATATAACGTAATAAATATGTAGCAAGAAAACACTTATAACTAACGTTGAATGAGTTAAAGACATACTTCGAAGTACACTCCCGTAATATCAGGAAGCTACTACACACGATCTGAGGACTACTACACACGTCTTGGTGAATTAATTATCTGGCACACACAAGTGGAGGCCCAAGTCAACCTATAAGTAAAACTTCTGAAAGGAGAAAATATACGTTTTTTATATCCTGAGAGAACAAAACAAAACACTAGAACTGACTTAAGCATCAGAGTGCAATCGCAGGTACCCTTACCGACCGACGGAGCACACACAGGAGAGGCAGAACTTCAAAGAATTTGAAGACTACCAACACGACAACGAATTGCGTATCAAGTGAACACAATTATAAAAGAGTTTCCACATTTACAAACACCTGCAAAACCAAGAGAAGCAAAGTCTATGTCCAATCATTTTAAGTATAGGTGGTGGAAATAATTGTGATGTGAAGACAAATGAGGGTTCGGTTTCGTTGGCAATGACGAAAAATAAAGCATCAATTGTTGAGAAAGATGGCAACGAGAACACTCAGATGTGAACTGAAGTCAAAGACAGTTAAATATCTTAATTAGCGACGGATTGATTGGTTATTTGGTTAACTAACAAGTTTCCACAAGTTTCTTATAAACTTATTGTAAAAGAGAAAAATAAAAAAGACTAATTAATTTTAAAAGGTTCTTTTTATAGATTTTTAATTTATATAGTTTATATGTAAGTTAATTTTGATTTATAAAAGACTGTTTTAAAAAAAATCAGGGGAAACTCGTAGATAAATACCCAAGTCAAGTTTGGCTGCTTACAAATAAATTGACATGGACGATGGTAATCGATTTCATGACTTTATGTGTGGTTATCTTCTTCTATTCTGGATCGTCTCTTTCAACTAGGAGAGTAGAGAATAGTCAAACGACAAACAACTTTACATTTTTGTTTTTTCTCGTATGGACAAGAATTTAAGTTTTTTTTTTCAAAAACAATTGTCCAAAAATAACTCTTATTTTCATTTTTGAATGAGATATTTAAATATGTGATCTTATCTTATAATGTCTTCTAATAAATTATCTTGTCTTTGAAAATATTTAATAATACATTTACTAATAGAAAGAAGAAATATTTTAAAACTGTTACCTAATAAATATCTGGAATCCGTAATTTTTTAACATGTGAGAAATATCCTTAAACTTTTGGGAGGAAGTGGTACTGATAACACTCTTTAATTACATCTCTGAAAAATTAAAAAGACTAATTAATTTAAAAAGGTTCTTTTCAAGTTACATCGAAATGCGAAATTAAGTAGGATATGATCTCTCTATAATATGATTAATTCTATTCAAATTACATCAGAATACGAAACTCTGTTTGTTAAGATCACTCTGTAGAATTAGAAGCATAGTCCTGTCCTGCTCTCTTTGTTTCAAAACTTTTTCTTTGCGTATCTGCAGAAAGTTGAAAATGATTCTTCTTTCTTGCTCTTTTTTACTTAAGTACCAAATACCCACCACAGCCCAGTCACAGTAATTGAAACAAAAGTTACAGTTCCTATCTCTGATGAGATGCCTCTCTTTCCTGCTTCACCTAAAGACAGAAAAACAGGTCATTAAGTTCAGTGAATTGTAACGTAATACTGCTTCACCTGATACTTTTGTCTATCTAAGCCCACCTCTTGCAGCAAGAATATTTTGACACTCAGGGAGTTCTATTCTACATGCTTTTATTCTGTCTCCTCACTGCACTTTTCTTCTTCTAATTACATGAATAAATAAATAAACCCTGTTTCAAATATATATATACTCATTCGACTTCCATTAAAATATGATTATGAGTTTTTGTATTATCTTAAATAGTAAAATATCTTTTAGGTATTCTTTTACTGTTTGAGTGTGTGTATATATTACAACATTCTTTTACACTTTCTTATTACATCTACCACATTTTCTATAAGTGTGTTTTTTTCCTTGTTAACCTAGTCTGACCTAAACCAGTTATTCGCATGATGTTCCAGTTTAAATTCATAACACTAACAGTTGGAAGAATTTGTAGAATTTGGCATTACCTTTTTTGATAGTAGAATTTGTAGGACTGGGAATTCCTTGAGGTTCCGGGGAATCCATTCTATAGAAAGGATACAGCTCATACCTAAAGTTACAACTTGGATACAAAACTCTTCCTCCTTGGCTTCCAGGACAACACCATGAAAGATCACCAATCACACCACTCAGACAGCTTCTGCAATCTTGGGGTGACAAATCCGGTGTGCACTGAGTGAGACAATAGAGGGTCTGAAACACAGAGATATTAGCTTGTTTTGTGGCGTATAACTTGGCACCATTAGAATTCGCTGCCTCGTCTGCGGTTTCATTCAAGGTGGTGTACAACAAACGCAAGAAGCTTTTTGTGTGGGAAATGTTGGCAGTGTTCCGTAGACGCATTCTGGGCCTTGTGTCCACCGTGGAGAAGAAGTCCCTGTTGGAATATCGAACCAAACATTCGTCATACCAAATGATAGCGCTTTTGGCAAACTTGCATGAATCTGTGTTTTGATTGCCGAGTCTTTGGGTGGCGTTCAGCACACACTGTTGACAGAGCTGAGGGGGCACGTCGCCACGGCAGAGGAAGAGACCGTAGACTGTGTCGGAGGGGCTTCCGCCGGATACGGTGGCGTTGCGAAATTGGGTGTTTGAGGTGGCGTTGGAAGATAGGGAAGACAAGAGGGTGCGGAGGTTGAGTTGGAAAGTGGTGTTGTAGGTGAAGGTTTCGTTGGTTGTACAATTTTGGCGAAGGAAAATAGGGACATCTGATGCGTTGGTAGTGGTAAAGATAAGAAACAGGAAGAAGAGATAAACAGTCATGGCGTGAAGCTGTTACTATTGTATTTAGTTTGTTTTGTAAAAAATGCCTTAGATTGCTGATTCAATCGATAAAATTGACCACAAGTGGCGTTTTACTGTTCTTGATGCAGGGGAAGTCAATGAAGCAAGTCAAGGTTTTCTTCTGTCCTCATCCAGATTTTGTTTTGGGAATACAGCTCTACTAATTATCTTATCTTATTTCTCTTAATGTTTTTGAAAGTTAGTATACAGGGAAGCACCATGCACGACTTTTGCATTTTCTTTTTATCATTTCACATTTACAATTATTGTGAGATGATACATTGAGAACCTGATACAACCACTAACTAATGATATAAGAAAAAGGTATTTTTATCATTTCATTCAAAAAATTAAATGATTTTTTAGTTAAGTTTGCTTGACGACATAGACGTTATAGGCATGTACAATACATATTTAGTTAATGATTTTTTATACACTTAATAATTATAGTAGTTAACTTTATAATGTAAGAGACAAAATAGTTAAACATAATTGAAGACACAAAATAGGTACTGCCATTATCACTTTTCCGACCCGCAACCTTGCTTAACATGATTAGAATAATATTTATAAATGATTTATGAATAAAATCTGTCACTAAATTTATTAACGATAATAAACGTAAATTATTATTTTTTATGAGTTGGGTTAGAGTTAATTTTGATATAGTTATTTCAAACTATTAAAGACAATTCTGATATACACTAACAATTATATTCTAGGTTTAAGATTATCAATATTTTTATATTTAAATTATTTTATATATACTTCCTAGTGCTTTCTTTTATATATATATATTAATATCTTTTTCTCGTTGTTTGTTGAATTTTGTTATTGACTTTCTTCCAAATAAATACAATCCTTTATTAAAAACTGATTATTCGAAATTTGTGCTATATGAAATTAAACCTTAAAAACAAGATCGACAAACAACCAATTAACGTAATATTAGACTCGACCATGACATTACAATAAATTTTAATTAAATTGAAATTAGCAGATTACACTAGAAAAAAATTCACTCTAAAGGCATGTTTAATTTAACAATTTACTCTAAAGACATGTTTAATTGAGTTTATTCATGAGGACATATAGATTAAAAAAATGAACTTTTACATATCTTAAAATTATTTTATATATAAGTTAATTTTTAAAAATTGTTTTATATAGTATTTTTTAAATTTCTTTAACTATATATATATATATATACTAGTTTTAACTTAAGAGTAAATTCATTTCATTTATTTATTTATTTTATTTTAAAACTTTTTATAAAAAGAAGTTGATCGAACAATTTAAAGATCAACAAAAAAAATATAATATAATTAATTTCATAATTAAAAGAATAAACGAATGTCTAATTTTTCGTCAACTTGTCAACTAATTGAAAAAATGAAGTATAAACTCTCCACTTTAAAAGGTATAAATCCAATATTATCTTTGACTTTAGATAAAAAAAGAAGAAGAGATAAATTATTTTTTTATCAACAGAAAAAAAGTAATAAATTATTATAATTTTATTGAAAAGTTATCTTTAATAAATAGTATAAATTAAGTGTATAAAGTTGAACTTTTTTAGTAGGAGATTTGTCAACATCATTCGGTATTAGTGTCAATTTTTTCTTGAATTTAGAGCTTTTTATGTATAATTAATTATTTTTAAGGTTGTAATTAAATTCCATAGTTTATAATTTTTTCTATTCTTTAGTTAATAGGTCCCTTTTAAATTGAGTGGATTCAATTTCACCTCATCTAAATATCTTACAAGTCTCAATAATATTGGTCCACCCATAATTTCATTCATTCACGTGATTTAATGATACTCGTGGACCCTTTTAACTTTATTCTTTCCTTTTTCCTTTTTGCTTTCAATCATAACAAAACGCATATTGAATACATTATGTTTTTAGTTTTCCTTTAAATTAAAAAATGAGTAAAATGTAGAATTCTAATTAATTTAACATCTATCAATCTGAGAGATTAATTATGTTTCTCAATCAAAAAAAATCAAGTCTTATAAATGGAGAAAACATGCAATAAAATTTTGTTTTGACAAGTGAGTTAATATTCACTCAAGTTAATCAAAGAATAAAATCATTTTAAAAATAAATTAGGTTGTGTAAGTGCTAACCTCATCCAAGGATCTAGGTGGCTTCATTAAAACTGTGGGCCCTAAGTTGGAATTTTCTTCATGTTATTGCTTCAATTCTTTCCAATGTCCATCAATTCGTTCCAATGTCTTTTTAGGGTAAATTCTGTAATTATTGTCAATAATTAATCATTATTATTCTCCCTTTAAAAGTCTCAATCTTCTCTCAAATTAATTTCGTTACTTCCTTCCATGAACTGATAAAGCTTTTAGATAACCTTTTCAATTACTACTTGTAAAAAATCAGTACAAAAAGCAAATTATAATTTTGTGTCACAAGTTAAAATTTAAACTTATGCTACATCCGAAGGGGGAGAATTTTGCAACATCCTCTTAATAATCTTTCAATATTAATATTAAATAAATAAGAAAAACATAAAATCTGTGATATCTTTTTCAAATTGTTATGAAGGAAAAACTTAAGCTGAAATATGTAATCAATTTAATTTGATATAACATATAAGAATACTATCTAGGGAAGAATATGGTAGTAGACATCTTATTTACAGAGGAGGAGAAAGAATGATTGGTGGAGTAACCTGATGATGGTTGATGTTCAGTTGAATGTCTTCTTACTCTGCCATGCATGAAAAACGCTGGCTCTAAAGGGATTGGAACTTGAACTGAAGTGTTGTTAAGATATGAAACGATGGTTCCTATTATAGGTCTCTCATCAGGATTTTCTTGCACACACAATAAACCAATCTGTATACACTTTTCAACTTCGTTTGGACAATAAGATTCTTCAAGAGCTGGATCCAACAACACAAATGGCGATTCATCCCTCCAGTTGTTCCATGCCTGAAATTAATTTTTGTTTGTCTCTTTTAAACTATGGTTCCGACAACAACAATGAATTAGAACAAATAAGAATTGAATACTCACATAACTCAAAAGATCATCAACACGATGTGATTCAAAAGAACAAGAATTCTTCTTTCCACTAATAATCTCAAGAGTCATAACTCCAAAACTGAACACATCAGACTTGTCAGAAAATTTTCCATGCATGGCATATTCAGGAGACATGTACCCGCTGAAAAAAAGAATAAAGAATGCAGAAAACAATCAGCATGAAGATAATACACATTTATAACGTGTTTGGTCACAATCCACATTTTCAACATTAATTTAACCTGAACCTATCACGTTTCTTATGATGACAAATAAACGAAGAACATAAATAAGAATTTACATTTGAAAGAGATAAGGTTTTGCAGCTTACTATGTACCCACAACTCTTTTCGTACATCCTTGAATATGATTTGTATCTACCATCCTTGCCATGCCAAAATCGGAAATTTTTGGATTGATGTCATTGTCCAATAGAACATTGCTTGGTTTGATGTCACGGTGTATAATCTTAAGACGAGAGTCTTCATGAAGATAAAGAATTCCTCTTGCAATTCCTTTTATGATTTTAAACCGCTCTGACCAAGTCAATACTCTGCGTTTTTGGGAATCTATAAAATACCATTAGTCCACTACATTAGAAGTATAAATCAATTTTTATTTCAAATTCGATTAAAATTGCAATATAAAACTCAGAGTAGAAACAAAAACTGAAATGTCATACCAAATAAAAAGTGATCAAGGCTTTTGTTAGGCACGTATTCGTAGACAAGTATTTTCTCTCTGTCTTCTTGGCAAAATCCTATTAACCTTACCAAATTTTTGTGTTGAAGTTTAGCAATTAACAACACTTCATTCTTGAATTCCTCCTCTCCCTGCTTAGAATTTGTTGACAATCTCTTTACAGCCACTTCTTCTCCGTTAGGAAGGATTCCCTATGATTACATGCCATTAGAATAGAACAAGAAAACTATATAGATGACACATTAATCATCGCATTTGTGTTACCTTGTAGACTTCTCCGTAACCCCCTTTGCCAATCCTGCGCTCTTCAGAAAACTTGTTTGTTGCTGCTTCAATTGTAGCAAAATCAAATTCCAGGGACTCCAACACACTGATTTCTTCCCCAACTGCATTACAATTCACAGAGCAGTTACTAGAAATACTCACAGCAAGTACATGTAATTTATAAAATAAAAAAACTAGAGACTTTTCTACTAAGCTCAAATATTGAAGATGATAATAGGTTTATTGAGATTACAGTTTTCTCTGTGGTCGCTGGCCTTGCGTTTCTTTCTCCCTTTTATCCAGATGAAACCGTAGTAGCCAAAGCAAAAAAAGATTACCAAAAGGGCAACCAAGACAACCACTATCACAATCACTTCAGTGCCAATATTTCCAGAACCTGTCAAAACGTGTCATATTGACAAACCACACACCATCAACAACATTTCAACTTTTCTTTTGTAGAAAAAAATAAATAAACTAATCATCAATCTGAATACAGCACATATTCGACAAATATGCTAATTATTTGAAGTCACTGTTCATTATTCATGCTTGCTGTCACCAAACAAACCCGCAATTTATGAAGAGTTTTCTGTCTCAGTTCAGGTGCTTTAATTAAAACTTCTGGTTGTTATATTAGAAATCAAATAAGTAAAGTATTTTTTCCTTCTCTAATTAAAATCTTTTGCTTTCTTTGCTCTCTTATTCTTTCCAACTTATAAGGCAACATCGAAATATGTGAATGATGGCCACTACAATATTTACAGTAACATTGACCACATTGATCTCTATTCTTGAATTTCAAGGATTGTGACTAAACTGTGATTGGTTGCAAATTAAAACTTTGATTCTTTCCACTAAAACCTTTCTCTCTCTCCTATCCTTTAAACCAAAGAATATACATTTTCATTGGAGAAACAAAAGAAAACAAATTTACCCTTAATCATTGTTGGCGCGGAGGTTCCTGAATGCTGATAAAACGGATACGTTTCATACCTAACAATGCAACTGGGAAACAGAATACTTGCCCCTATGCTCCCTCCGCAACAAGACACTGCGAATTCCGCCGCCGCATCCGCGATACACCGTCTGCAATCTCCGGCCACCAAGTCTGGTGTGCACTGAGCGAGGCCATAGACGGTAATACTCGCAGAAGCGTTTTCTTGCTTAACGGCATAAGGATTATTAGACCCTTTAAGAGCCAGTGCTGCTTGATTTGGAAGTTCATCAAAAATGGACCCTAAAGCATCGTAGAATCCACTACTGTGCAAAACAACAGGATCCCCCAACGGGATATTGACCTGGTGCCTCGGCCACTCTTCCATTTTGGAGAAGAAGAACCTATAAGAGTAGCGCAACAAACACTCGTTGTACCAAATCACAGCCTCTTTCGATGTGGGACACGACGAGGCTATGGTTTGTGTCGCAAAACCCACACACTCTCTGCATAGAGCAAACGGGACGTCTCCACGGCACATGTAGAGGCCATAGACGGTGTCCGAATCCTCCCCTGACGTTGTGTTGAAGAATCTAGTGTCGTTGGTGACGTTGGAGGAAAGGTAAGAGAGAAGGGTGTTGAGGTTGGCGTTGAAGGTGGAGTTTGGAGTGAAAGTGTGGTTGCTGGTGCAGCTAACGTTGTTGAAGACGGAAGCAGATGTTTCTGTAACGGTGAGCACAAGGGTGCAAAAGAGGAAGAGTTTTAGATTATTTTTGGACTTGGTAATCATGATTCTGTTGCGCTGAAAATTTTCTGCACTGACTGAGACGAAGAAATGAGTGATGGCAGCATGCAGATGCGTGTGAAGGGAGACTTAGTCGGAGACGGCGCAGTGTATGAATTGGATTGTGATTTGTGAGCACAAGCAACAAAGTAAAACGTGACTAGTTTAAAGAAGAAAGAAGGAAATTCAAAAATCTAATCTCTGTGCATTAATTACTATTATAGAAAAGTTTTGTTGACCTGTGAATCATAAATAATATATATTTCACATTGTTTTTAATAATATAATAATATGCTTAAATTAAAAATAAAATAAAAAGAAATAAAATATTAATTTAACAAAGTGTGAAGTGTATATTTTATTTTTTTTTATCAAAGAATAAAATTAAACTTAAGAGTAATACAAAAGAGGTATTCTAACCTTTTTACATTATCCAAACCATGTTAAGATCACCAAATAAAGAAAGAACACCCAAGATGTTGAAGAAGATGTGTGCTGCTACCTACAGAAAACTAAAAGAGCCTTGCACCAGTAGGCACCTGCCTCTATTGGACTACTATAAGGGATGCAAACTGCAGCTTCAATGCCTCCAAAGTTCACCGTCTTTAGTGTCTTCCAATTGGTCCATATTGAACCTTGGCTTCACCCTATAACAACTAATTAACTATATGGTCTGCAGTATCTTTCAAACCTCAAAACAAGATGTAAGCAACTAGTTGATTGGGAAAGCAAGTGTGTTGAGAGAGCATCCACTCTCTAAAGCAAATAAATCTGCACACATAATTTCTGATTTAAAAAACAGTCCCTGCTGCTACAAAAAACTCCCACAAAGTTATTCCTCCAAGACAAATAGCTATTGTGACCAGCAAAGATCTTCTTGGGTACAAAATCTGCACCAACCAGCTCCCCGCTATCCATACCCTTATTATAAATGTCATTTTCCTTCCTTATATTGCGTGGATAGTTTGGTTAAAAAAAATTGAACATAGATAAGTTGTATTTAGGAGTGACAAATTTGAAATAGACAAATTGTTCACTTAAGCACTATGTAGCATAGATATGGATATGAACACCGACACGACACGGATACAAAGATACTTATAATCTCTAAAATGTAAGATAGGAGGACACAGATCTATATATTATATAATTTTGAATTATATAAATTGAAAATAAATATTTATGTGCAAAAGTATGTTTCAGATTCTTTTGGGAGCAAAAATATATTTTTCATGACTAGTTCAAAAGAATTTGTTCCTTATTTTTATAATCATAATAAAAATTTATACAATAAAATTGAGTTTTTAAAAAATTATTATATTTATACCTTTTAAAATTGTGTTAGAACCGTACTAGAATTTTTAAAAATCTAACAAATATTTTTTGAATTGAACACTTCACCGATAAGTGTCCTACGAGTGTTAACACCGATACGTTTATCCAACACGAATACGCTATTTAAGATAAGTATATGAGCCTCATAGCTTAAGCATAACTTCTTCTTCTTAAATTAAAATTAAATTAGGTATTCTTTTACAAATCACAATTTGGTATTAATTTTCTTAATTTTTTTTATAGAAACTGTGTGTAAAGTTATGATTACTTTATTTATTTTTAATACGTGAAGACACAATTTTTTCATTTTAACTTTTTTTAAATGTTTTTTTATTTTGTTAAATAAAAGTCGAGAATTAGATCACGACTATAGGTTTTTATTTTTTTAGAAGTCGGTACATCGCTTTAGAAAAAAAAAATCGTTTATGGTATTATTTTTGTGAAATATTTTTGTTTTCATATTCTTTTATTTGATTTTGTAAATTATATTGTATCTTACTGAATATAATTTTTTTTAAGTTAAGTAAATGTGTAAAAAATTATAAGTGTAATGTATGGAAATAAGTTTATTGATTAAATGAATGGTGCTAAAGAATTATAATATAAGAAATTTGTTATATAAAATTTTCACTGTTTAAGTGAGTAGTTGTAAATATGAAGAGGAATAAACGAAAAATATGTGAGAACAAGGTAGCCTAAGTGATTGAATATGCATTCAGTTACATAGCCCACACTATCTCATACATATAACATCTATAACCAAGACCTGAACACGATGTAAAGCTCAAACTCAATACATTTAATTAATTCATTTGTACATCAACTCACTTAACATTTAATCCTTCAAATAGTATAAGACAAGAGACACACCCAACTCAACCACAAACATCTTATCAATGTTGGATATTTCTCAAACATTCCATCCCCACAATGTTTGAGAATAGCTCTCATCAAATTATTCTACATTAAATATCACCTTATTATTATTTTTATTTAAATCTCAACAAATTTTTCAAGAGTTAAAAAAATTCTGAATATACTCAAGTTGTAACTTCTTAAACTTAAAAAACTTAAAGTTGTGCCCAACCCATAACTTAAAAAAATAAATAAGAAACCTAAAGTGGTGGCCTAATCCACCACTTTTACTTTACAAAATAAAATAAAAATAAAAATAAAGAAGTCTTGCCTTACTTTTACTTTCATTCATTTCATTAAAAAAGTTAAAAAAAAAACTGAAATTTTGTTTCCTATGACAACTTTAATAAAAAATATACTTAATTTAATTTAAACAGAAATCATACTTAGCACAATTTTTCTATTTCAACATCGTACATCAAACATCCATTTCGATAAAAAAAAATCATCTAAATAAATTTCAAAAAAGAAATTACGGCAAATCAATAAAAAAAACCGCGGTCCAATCGCATCGTCAATTGTTGTTGCTGGGTGGAGTTAGCACTGGAAGCCAACTTCCCGATGTGCCATTTTGCCTGTGCTCATTCACTTGTACCCAACCAAAGTATTATTATATCTTATCACTTAATCAAATAATTCAACAACCCACATGTCAATAATGAGGAAGAAAAGTTAACAAATTTTTTCAATCAATTTCACGTGGAGGTACTTCATAGATTTTTTATTCCCGAAATAAATTATTTTAAATTTCTTTTAAGTAAATGTGTTTTCACTTAACTTTTAAATTATATCTCTAGTGGTATGGTCGATCGACATGCTGACGTGTTTCGGTCTTTTTGACCGAGCTGACCGAGACATTCACGGACAGTCTGGTCGACCGACACATATAACTATTAACGCTCAAATCAAGATCAGTGAAACTAAACTATCATTAAGAACTAGGTAATGCAACCATAAGTGTGATTCATTCCACTAATCAGGTCCAATGAGCTAAGCTCATTAAAATAATATAAATAACACACATTCTAAGGGACAAGGTACGTCATTATTATTGTACACCTACTCGAGTGTCGAATACCATCTTTACTGACTTGAGCGTTGGAATGTCTTCTACAGGTACTTCCTCCGAAGGAGTAGCACGAAGGCGAGAAGGATTCAATGAAGCCCGAAGACTTCAACAATTCTCTAAGTCTCATCTCCCTATTAGAAACAATATCAGTTTATTACTTAGGTTAAGTTTCTCACTCATTTCTCTTTCATTTTTTAAAAGGAAATTAAAAAAAAATCAGGTTGGATTTCCGTTAACAGATAAATGAATTTCAATACAATTTTTTCAATTTTTTTAAAAATTGAAATAAAAGGGAACGAAAATCTAATGATATTCTGAAGAAGTTATTTGAATAATATTTTTAAAGTAGATATATTTTGAGAAAAAAAAAATCACCCTGCGTGCTTTAGTTTAAACTTGTCTTCGACATTACGAGCCATTGCCCCCATCTCTATTCTTTAGGAAGTTTGTGGATTCCTGAACGTTTTTCTGTATGAATTATCTTAAGAAGTAATATAGAAATCTAAACAATAACAAGTTTTTTAAAAATTTTCAATATGAGTTATACAAGTTATAAAAACTTATGTAATTTTTTTTTCAAAATTAGTTATTATATAATTAATATTGAATTATACTTGTAATATTGATTAAAAATATAAAGATTAAATATATTTTATATTTTTACGTAAAATTGATTTTTTTCCTAATTTAAACTTTAGATGTTCTAACTAGTTAATTATTTTATTTCAGCTTTCGGCATTCCTTTTTCCACACTGTAAGGTGTTGCTTTCAGTCGACATGAGGTTGTCTTAATTGCCTATGCTCTCAGTAACCTTTCTCGATCTCCACCCCCGACACGGTGTTTGATTAATTAATTATTATTACCATATAATATGAGAACCTAGAAATTTTTGGTCTCCACATTTATGTATTATTTTATTTTGCATGTTGACGTTGATTGGATAACAAATTTAAAAGTTGCTTAAAAATGTATAGTTACTTACTAACGAACTCTATCTTAAAAATAAAAAATATTATTGTGATACATAGTTCTTACCTAAAATCCTTAAATTAATATAATTTTTTTAAAATAAATTGTTTTTATTCAAATTATAATCACAAAATATATAAAATATTTAAATTCATAAATTAAGAATTATAATATATTTATTTTAACAATTAATATTTATAAATATTTATATTTTAATATAAAATATTATTGGAACGTGATATTTATCACCGATATTAAATAAAATATATGAAAGATACATTATAAGGTGTGTACTAATAATATTTTTTTTAAACTGTTTAAATAGGTAATTCAAGATTCAATATGATTAATTTTGGCACAATCTCCATTATTTTTAGTATAAAGTTTATCATGACGAAAAATATTTTTAAAATTGAAAAAGTACTATAGAAATTAATGTATTAAATCTCAAATAAAAAATTAAAAATCCCACAATGAACAAGTTAACAAAAATTGAAGAACATAACACAGAAAATTGAATTTAAAAAAACCTAACAATATTTTTTAGAGTCTAACACTCCCAGAATTAATCCCAACACCTTTAAATGGAGTGCGAGGGAGCGTCGAGTTCGGACTCGAGACTAGAGGTGTTGGATCAGTGACGACGAGTAGCTAAGTTACAAATTGAAAAGAGTGCAAAGAGAGAAAGTGAAATGCAATATACAAAAAGAAAGCAAAATAGAAAAGAGTCGGAATTTTAAGGATGGTGAAAAAGTAATCATCATTATTTCAAACACTTATATGGTAATTCTTTTAGGATTGTCATCCTTTTCTATTTTCTATTTTTTTTTCTCGATGATTTTTATTTGACTTGATATATTTTATCATTTTTGACAATGATCTAATTCCAACCATCTTTGAAAATTTTATATTTATTTTAAAAAAAAGTCACCACATTCTCTTCTCTTTGATATAGTAACTTTATAATTACCATTACGTCTTTAATTGACTATGTTCTTACACGGGCCTAGAAGCAAAACTTCTTTCTGTAAAATATGTTTAGGGTTTAGGGTTTAGGACCCTAAACCCTAAAATATGTTGACTTCAAAGAATTTCAATCTATTACCACTAAATTCACACATAATAAAAGCTTAAACAATATCGAAATCAAATGTAATATATCTCAATTTTTATTTCACCAAGAAGAAGAAAAAAGAAAATTGATGAATTCAGTTACGTCTAAATAAAGCTATTAATTAGTATGGTAGAGATCATCTAAATGCATATTCAACATTAGAAATATAAGTAAAAATGTTATCAAACATTGAAGTAACTTATTATCGAGGATAATATGTACTAATGGACATCTCGTTAACAGAAAAGTGTTCTGTAGATGTTTTTGTATCCATCTTGTCCTCTAAGAAAAATGTCGGTTCTTGTGGGGATGGAAATTCAAGTGTGTGACGACCATCAAGATATGAAACAACATCTGCTATTGTAGGTCTAATACTTTTCTTTTCTTGAACACATAATAAACTAATATGAATACACTTAATTACTTCATTTTTAGAATAATTTTCTTCCAAAAGTGGGTCTATTATGCTCAATTGTGTTTTCTCTTTCCATTTTCTCCAAACCTGCAATGATTTATGAAATAATAATATTTTAAATTTCATATTTCTTAACATTTAAATTAACTGAATTTGACTTTCATAAATATGAGTAACAAGTAAAAAAAAATAACTATTATACTCACATAGCTCAAGAGTCCATTTGGCATGTATTGTGATTCATGAAAATTTATGTTCTTTTTTCCTGTAACAATCTCCAAAATCATAACTCCAAAACTAAAAATATCTGATTTCTCAGAAAATTGTCCAAACATTGCATATTCGGGAGACATATAACCACTACAAGAAAAAAAAAGTATAAATTAGTCAAAATATATCATGTAAAAAAGTGACTAGGAGATGTTGATGGAATTTTGTAACTTACTATGTTCCAACTATTCGTTTGGTCTTTCCATGATCTTGGTCTATTTCCATAATTTTGGCCATACCAAAATCTGATATCCTAGGATTCATATTTTTATCCAATAAAATATTGCTAGGTTTGATATCACGATGTATAACTTTAAGTCGAGAATGTTCATGCAAATAAAGAATTCCTCGAGCAATTCCTTCTATAATTTTGAAACGTTGAGACCAACTCAATGTCTTTTGTTGATTACCTGCAAAGTCTGTTTAATGAATGGAAAAAAATAAGTAACACATGTTTAAAATGTTATCATATAATGTATGCAAAAATGTTGAATTTCAAGATTTTAAGATCAAGCATCAAACCAAATAAAAATTTATCAAGACTCCCGTTGTGCATGAATTTGTATATAAGTATCTTCTCTTGTGCGGCTAGACAAAACCCTATTAATTCCACGAGGTTCCTGTGTTGTAATTTGGCTATTAATAAAACTTCATTCTTAAATTCAATGGAACCTTGTGTAGAACTTTGTGATAATCTTTTTACTCCGATATGTAGTCCACATGAAAGGATACCCTGAAAATATACAACATTATTAAAGTACGAAATATAATTATATATAAGTTTTAATTAAGCACTTAGTAAATTAAAAATGAGTTTCTACTAAAAAAAATTATTCTATTGATTATTACAAATATTTGTTATTATTTTTAAGTATCATGTTGTTTGATTTTTATTCTCAATAAGATTATATATATGATCATTACTTTCGTCTTCTCATCTCAACTAATTTATTTTTATTTTTATTTGTATCTTTTCCAATTCACTCTAAAAAGATAAGAGAAATGAGTTGACCAACTAGTAAGAGGAGATTGTAGAAAAAAGAAATAAGTTGATCACTAAATTAGAGATAAAAAGATGAAAGTAACAATCATGTCCCTTAGCTACAAGAATCAAACAACATATTACTTAGATAAAAGTAAAAATTATTTTAAACATTTGATAGAATTTTTTTTTAATAAAAATTAATTAGAAATATTTAAATTTATGAAATACTTAAAACTTAATTAAGTAAAATCATAAAATAAAAAGTTATCACATTTTTCTTACCTTGTAAACTTCTCCAAAACCACCTTTTCCAATCTTGTTTTCATTTGAAAAGTTATTTGTTGCTGCTTCAATTATAGCTAAATCAAATTGTAACCCTTCCAAAGTCACACTTTCTTGACCAACTAGACAAGGATATGGCAAATTGTTAAGTTTGCAAACTTTTTTAGCACTTATAACTGCATAGTTACATATTAAAATGTTGTTGTTACAATCATAATACTTACAGTTTTCTTTTAAAAGAATCTTATACTTGCGCTTTCTTGCTCTTCTCCATAAGAAATAACAGTGAAAAGAGATCAGCATTGTCAAAACGAGAAGAATGACAACTGTGAAAATTGATCCTGGTGAACCCATTTTAATTCCTACACACGAAATTGATGTGTTATTCTGATGCCAAACTAACAATTGTTAAAGGATTCACCATATCAATTTTTGCCTTGTAGGGTAAGAAAAAGGGTTTACCTTGCCTCGTCTAGTGTAAAAATACAAAACATTTATTCAAAAGAATTACAAATATTAACAGATAGAAATTAAAATCATTTATTAACAAACACCAAATTATTATTAAGAGTATGAATTACCTCAGTCTTTGTTTAAAAAAATTAAGGCTAAAATAGAGTTTTACTTATTTTTTGTTTGTTTGTTTTAGCCTCCTAATAAAATTATAAAGTTTATTTTGGTCATTATTTTTGGAGTGTATGGATGAAAGAAAAGGAGATAAAGAGAGAAAATAACTTCAAGAGAAGATATACTGAAATAAAGATAGAGATAAAATGAAAAAAGGTAAGATAACAAATAAATACATAATTATAGTAATTCTTTCTATATCCATTACGAGGAGGGAAATTTTTATGTAAATCTCACTTCTTGTTCATACAAAATAAATTAAAATAATAATTTTCTCACATTTTCTCAGCTATATACATTCTTTTTTATTAACCGACACAGTATTCTCTTAATTTCTTTGGAGGGACCAGATACTTTGATATCAATTTTATATTATTAACCTACAATAATTTTTATTAATATTTTTAAATTCAATAATTTAATTTAATATTTTATTAATATATGAAGTTATTAAATGGAACTGTCTCCGAGTTCCACGTTAGAGTAAGTAGAAACATGTCATTATTACTTAATAGTTGAAGTCGCGTTACCAAACAAGTTATCTATTGAATGGACGAAAATGAATGCTGGTTTGGTTTAACCTGCTGAATGCTCACTGAGTCTATCAAAGCATGATAAAGAAAATTATGCAATGTTAATTTGGAGGAAACTTATGGGAAAATACTTTTAGAAGAAACTTATAAAAAATTATTTTACTAAAATTAATTCATATATATATATATAAATAATTAACTATAAGATTTAAAAAGAATATAATTTCTATAAATTTATTCATACATAAATTAATTTTAAATTGTAAAGATTTTTTCAAAAATAAGTTTGTTGAAACATTTGGCATGAGAGTTTACCAGAAGGTTTTGATTCTTGGATGGCATTAACGTCTCTGTAGAAATGTCTTGTACCAAACATCAAAGTGCAGCTGGGATATAGAACCATTCCACCTATCCTTCCAAGGCAGCACAAAGGAATATCTCTCATAATATCACCCAAACAGTTACTGCAATCTTCGCTTGATAGATCTGGCGTGCACTGAACAAGAGTATGAATCTTCTGAGACCCAAACACGGTAGCGTTTTTTGTTGCAAACTTCATGGTGCCTGCGGGACCAGCGTTCGCTGCCTCACCCACAGCATCACTCAGCGTTTTGGATAACAACCAGAACCCATAGCTTCCTTTCTCGTTTCTTGAATTCGTTACGTTGTAATCCATGAAGTTGAACCTTGGCCACTCCTCCAAGGTGGAGAAAAAACACCGGTTGGAATAACGAACCAAACATTCGTGGTACCAAATCAAGGCCTCTTTGGAGATGGGACACACTCTGGATATTTGTTCGGCTGCAGTTCTAACGCACTCTTGGCACGTGCGGTTGCTGACATCGCCGCGGCACATGAAGGAGGCGTAAATGATTTCGCTGCCGTCTCCACCACCCGTTGTGGTGTTGAAGAATTGCGCAGTGGTGGCATGGGAAGATAGGGACGTGAGGAGCGTTCGAAGGTTGGTTTCGTAGGCGGTGTTTGGAGTGAAGGTTTTGTTGCTTGAGCAACTGTGATTGAGGTAGTAAATTTCAGTGGCTTCGGTTATGGAAAAATTGAAGAAGAACCCCAAAAAGAAAACGTAAACGAGTAACGACATGTTCGTGGTGTTTGTTGAGAGAAACAATGTAAGAAGAGATGAATGAAATTCATGTAGACAACAAAAGATTCTAATACTTCAGGTCTTTCAATTTGTCAAACTCGTGGGAAAAGACTTTTCCTAAGATAACATGAAGAAATAATTTTAGACCACGCAAAGTATTTTAGTTGAACAGAGAACCCACCATTTTGACCGTTACATGTGTATCTTATACTCCATTACTTTCAAGGATTTAATAAAGGTATTAAGAAATTCAGACAATATTTTAAATTTATAAAAATATTATTTAATTTTAAATTAATTACTCATTTATTTTTATTGTATATTATTTTTTTTATTGAGGATAGTCTTAAAAAAAATTTAATAGACTCTTAATTTTATAGAACGACATCCAATTTAAGGTATTTATTTAAAACATCATATACAAAATGAAACCAAAAAGGTTTATCTCATAACAAAACGAAAAAAAATGGTTATAATATTTTATTTTTTTAATCGAATTATTCTTTAGGAATTTCAAATTCAAAACATAAGGGAAAAGTCTTTTTTAGATATCAAATGCAAAAACGTAATTTTATCTAAAATACTGTATTAATACACACACACACACAATAATACTGTATTAATAATGTAAGAATATATTTATGTGATAATTAAATGTAATTTGAGTTTAATTTGTAACTGATTTTTTATGTGCTAAAAATATTATGTAATCTGTGTTGGTTTTAGTTTTGGATGGGGAGTTGTACATTTTCAATTGGCGGGTGAAAACATAATAATAAGATTGGTGGTGTTTATAAAGAAATTAGATTGAGCTTGAGTTTGTTAGACTAAAACAGATTATTAAAATTAAAGAAAATTACTGGGATAGTAAAGGAAAAGAGAGGTGTGGTTAGTCTTTTAGGTGGTACTAATAGTCAAAGTAGATGGGCTTGGAATAGTAGTTGATTGATAAGCCTATAGGCTAAAATAGATAAAATAAAAAGTGGAATGTTCCGCGAGTTGAAAATAGAAAGAGTGAAGTTTCTTTCTAGCTTACAAAGTATAATCAATAGCTTTTTTTCCTAATCTCTTTTTTCTATCACTTTATAAAATTAATTTTCTATTTAATAATTTTATATAGTAAATATTAAAAAACAAATTTATCATAACTAAAAAACCAAAAAATAAAGTAAAAATAAATTTTAAAATCCCCACAACCAACTAACTATAGCATTGAATTTCCTTGTATTCTCAAACATTAACTAATAGTAAGGGATTTATAATATGCAATACCCATTTTACTAAATAATACCTAAAAAGATAAATTTTATGAAAATTATGATGCGATATAATATATATATATATATATATATATATATATATATATAGGATATTAAAAAATTATGGACGGCTATGTATGTTCTTCCAAGACAATTTTAACCGGCCGGCAAAGATTTGACCTATGCCAGCATAAATATGACAATTGAAGTTTAATACAATTTAAAACTAACAAGTAGATAAAAATTAAAATTATCAAAGTAAACTTGCTATGAAATATATACACATAAAAAAATATTTACAAAATTCATATCGAACATTAAGAGAAGAGACAATTTAGAAAAGAAAGGGGTAATATTTCATTTACATGACCAGTGATTTTACATATGAATAGGAAAATCAATAAAAAAATATTTTATAATCATCTAAACCATCCTTTCAAAATTATCATATCCTTTCTGAAGTTAACAAAGGAAGGATATCTATACAGTAAATAGATTTATAATAAAAGTAAACTATTATCGTGGATAAAAACTAGTTGTAGGCATTTCATTGACAGAGAATGGCATGGAACTGTTGGCAGAAATGGTGGAACTTGATCCTTGCTGCATAACTTTTTTATCTATTCCGTGTAAGAAAAAGGCAGGTTCTTGAGGTGATGGCAATTCAAGTGAATGATTATTAAGATATGAAACTACTGTTGCCATGGTAGGTCTAATGTTTGGATTTTCTTGTACACATAATAATCCAATTTGAATGCATCTAATAACTTCAGTTTCATAATAATTTTCTTTCATATTTGGATCCAATATACTCATTGGTGTTTCATTCTTCCAATGTCTCCACACCTGTAGTAAATATCAAATTAATTAAATATTGAATTTTTACTTTTTTGTTCTACTCAAACTTCTTTTTTCTTATACACATTGCATTTGTTGAGCACAACTCTTAAGATTTTACCCTTAACAACAAGCTTTCTTGTAAGGGTGTATGTTATAATATTTTTCATTCAATTAAGAGGTGTTAATATAAAGTATAATGGGTGCTAGTTATATTTTTAAAAATAACTATAAGGTTGTAAGATTAGTATTAGGATTGTAACATTATGAAATGTTTCTTTATATTCAAATTTCCTAATAAAAAAATATAAGATTAATCTATAGGGATATAAAAAAAATCAGGGATTTGATGAAATTTAACATGTGGGAAAAGTTAGAAAAACTTACATAAGTCATGAGGCCTTCTTCCATATTGTGTGATTCATAAGAACGCGCATTCTTTTTACTTGTAATAATCTCAAGAACTATAATCCCAAAACTAAATACATCTGATTTTTCAGAGAATTGTCCAAGCATTGCATATTCTGGAGACATATAACCACTGTTGAAAAAATATAAACAAGCTAAATTATATGTTGTACAAAAATGATAATAATAATGAATATAAACCAATTAGAAATTGTAACTTACTATGTTCCAACAATTCGATCAGTTTCAGCACGATTTTGATCCACATCAAAAATTCTAGCCAGACCAAAATCTGATATTTTAGGATTCATATTTTCATCCAACAAAATATTACTAGGTTTAAGATCACGATGTATAACTTTAAGTCGAGAATATTCATGCAAATAAAGAATTCCTGAAGCAGTTCCTCCTATAATTTTATAACGTTCGTGCCAACTTAACTTTTGTTGTTGATTACCTACAATGTCAAATAAATGAGAAAAAAATAAGGAATATTTTATAATCAATCACTTAATCTAGATTAATAAATCTTGAACTGAAATGCATGCAGGAATCAATTCAACTAATTAAAGAGTTGGTGAAAAGAACAAACCAAATAAGAAGTAATCCAGACTACGATTTGGCACATATTCATAAATAAGAATCTTTTCTTCCTCTTCTAAACAAAATCCCATGAATGCCACCAGATTTCTATGTTGTAACTTAGCTATCAACAAAATCTCGTTCTTAAATTCAACTGAACCTTGTTTGGAACCTATTGAAAGTCTTTTAACCGCTATATGTCGCCCATCAACAAGAACACCCTACAAATATAAACAATTATTTATAAAAATTTGATGAGTAAAGACATAAGTTTTATTATACTCTTTTCTTACCTTATAAACCTCTCCGAATCCACCTTTTCCAATCTCCCTTTCATTTGAAAAATTATCGGTTGCTAATTTAATAGTAGCCAGATCAAATTGCAACCCTTCTAGAATTGAACTTTCTTCACCAACTGCGTCAATATGCTTGTAAATAAGTTAATGAACTAGCAACTTACTAATCAATAATTAAAAAATGAAATTTTATGATACCATCACAACACATACAATTTTCTCTAAGAAGGTTCTTTAGCCTCTTTCTTGCTCTTCTCCTTAGTAAGTAGTAGCAGAAAGCAGAGAGAGTTGCCAAACTAACAATGGGTACAACAACTAAGATAATTGTTCTTGATGTACTCGATTTTTTTTCTGCGCAACAAATTTATGTGTTATATACTCATATACACATAATTGTCATTCTTATAAGTATTTAGAAGGTTCTTTTAAAAGTCACACATACACACACAAAAATTATCTGTTTAATCATTTTTTATATAGAACTGTTTAATTTATAAAAATAAAAATGAGATTAAACTATTTTATTTTAGATAATTGACAGAATTCTTTTGTATATTTTGCATGTATTGATTTGATCGGTTATTTAAGATAGGATTGTTTAATTTCATCTCTGTTTTGGATAAGTTAGATCCTTTTTGTATACATTATGGTGTGTTTATTTAGAGTATAATTTTGGAAAGAAATGAGTAGATGAGAGAGAAGTGAAATGAAAATGAAAATGAAGTTTAAGAATGGAACACGAAAGGAAAGTGTGATAAGATCTAAAAAAATCTCTTAGGGTGAAGCCAGCACCATTTATTAAAATTAGGATGTATTATGTGGTGCTCTACTATTGGTTGTTGTCCTACTCAACACGAAGAAGTGGAAGAATTTTCATCATACTATTGATATAACACTTCAATAAATTTAAAAATGAGTGGATATAATTATTTTATCAAATTGATGATAACAATAATACAATAATAATATATGAGATAAAAATGGATAATACATTATTAGTGTAATTTAACTCCATAAAAATTTGGGTTGGCATTTGAGCGAAATTTGAAATCTTAGTTACTCGATCATCTTTAATAGTGGAGTGACAGATGTGTCTGAAGTGTTAGCTTCAGTGTAAGTTAAGGTATGGTCTTGGATTCATGCCAAATCTCATTTTGCTTATTTTCCATATTCTAGTTGAGTTTTAAATCTTATAGATTGTATGAGGTTGATTGTGTAATGTTGGTCTGGTAGCCTCTCTCCTAAACTAGTAGGTAGACGTTCTAATAAGAATTTATTGTATGATATTTATGTATAAGGGTTGAACCATCTGAAGTGATTCCTATTCTATTTATTTAATTGTTGATAAAAAAAAGATAATTTTAAGAGAATTGAACTAATTTTACCTCCCAATTTCGGCGGTGTTGGCGTTGGAGCCGAACCATGAGATCGAAAAAAAGGGTAAATTTCAAACCTGATGACGCAGTTGGGATATAAAACTCTTCCTCCCTGCCTCCCTGCACAGCACCGCGGAAGATCGGAGTTTATCAAACTATTCAGGCAGCTTCTGCAATCTCGGGGAGACAGGTCCGGTGTGCACTGTACAAGACAATATAGCTTCTGAAATATATCTATGTCTGTTTCCTTTGTCGCGAACTTCTCACCGCCGCTACCTGAACCCACTGCCTCATCCGCAGTTTCGTTCAAACTCACATACACCAAACGCTTGAAGCTTTCTTGGTTTGTCATGTTGATGGGGCTCGCCAGAACATAGCCTGAGTTGATTTCCATGTCGGCGGTGCCGAAGAAAGAGAGGTTGGAATACCGAACTATGCACTCGTCGTAATACACCACTGCTTCTATGGAAAACGAACAATCTACGTGTGTGGACAGTCTCTGTGTCGCGTTTCCGACGCAATGGTTACATAGGTCGGAGGGGATGTCCCCTCTGCACATGAATAGTCCGTAGACTGTGTCGGAGGGGTTTGTCCCCGTGACGGTGTTGTTGAAGAATTGGACATTGTTGGAGGCTTTTGAAGATAAGGAAGAGAATAGAGTTGTGAGGTGGCTTTGGAAGGTGGTGTTGGGAGTGAATTTGTTTGGTGAGCAAACTTGGTACTGATATTGAAGTCCCTGAGCTCTAGTGGGAGTAAAACAGAGAGAGATAAAAAAGATAAAGGGTATTGCATAGGTGAAACACGATGCCATGGATTTGTTCTTTGTGACGATGCAGAGTTTCATTTCATAAGACTAAGGTGGGGAACTTTTTTAATTTTCATATTTCAATCATGACAAGGACTTTTACTTAAACCACCAACTTTCTTACGGGGAAATCGGTATTAGTTAATGCAAGTAAATGAGTAGTTAAATAATTTCCTGAGGATGTACAACGGACGGAATCCCTTATGCTATTCCATTTGGAGTTCGCCAAAATAAATACTATTTTTCTATAAAGTCATGCTCATAATATATATTAAGAGTTTGATTATGAGTAAAGTGTTTTTCAAAAAAAAAAAATAATAATTGAGTTTATCTTTTCATTAATTAAGTTTTTTTTTTCAACACTCAATTGAGATCGGTTAAATTCTGAAAAAGTCATTGATCCTTACAAGTTTCATTAATTTCAAGAAAATGAAAAAATTTCAGAAGATATTCCGACAGTAAAAACATAAAATGTAATTATTATATTGTAAAATATTAATTGAAAGTACTTTCTTATATTATGTCTTATGTAAATTGTGTTTTTTTTTATATAAGATAGTGTTTTCTCCTTTCTTCTTATATCTGATCTTATTATTGATTTAATTTAATAATAAATATTGTCTCTTATATAAAATTAATTATCCAATCCTTAATTAATGTTTAATTAATGTTGATATGAGGTTAATATTTTTAACGAAGATCCAACAATCTATTTATACACAATATTAAATTGGACCATAATACTACATTTCCTTAACCAAGTTTACTTTTACTATCTCCTAACAACACATAACACTACATTTTTCTATTTCTTACGTAGCAGATGAACGAGGAATACCTAATTCTTTATAATAATAGTATAATCTCATTGTACTAGTAAAACTACATATAGCTTTGGTTTTTTAAAATTAAACAACTATAGTCATCCTAATGGATGAATTAGTGATGACATTTTAAGATTTAAGAGTTAAATATTTAATAAAGGATCTTTAGAGATTAAAGACGCAATTTTACTAAAATGTTAAACTTTATTATAATTAATAAATATAAGAAATTTTAAATAATCTTTAAAAATTGCATTATATTTATACGAGGTCATTCAAGATTTTTTTAAAATATATTATGTATCTGTTCTGATCGTGAATCCTTGGTCACCCTCATTAAACACTGGTACCTTATACAACAACTATATAAAATTGTCCACATAGTCACTCTGAGGAGACTTTTATAGTCTATCTTTCATCACTCCCAATAACTTCCCATTGGAATTTTGAGTTCGATGAGTATCAGAAACACTTCGTTGTCCATTTCCTACAAAACCAACAAAAAAAGTAGTTGTGTGTACTAAAATATGTTTTACGGCTTAATTATTAGTTTTTAAATTCTTAATTAGGACTTTTGATCCCTTTTATTTTAAAATTCCATGTTTTTCTTATTTATTATAATTAAATCTATGTCATTTTCACGTAAGACATAAAAAACACTAAAATTCCAAGATGGTTTAAAAGGTTATTTTTTTATTCAATTTCAAACAATGAAAATAATATTTAAAAAAGTTAAATGGCTAAAGAAATAAAAATATTAGTTATTTTATTTAAAAACATATAGAATAAAAATAAATTATAGAGCTATTTGATCTAAAGAGAGAAATATTAAATTATGTAAAATGTTATTATATCCTTAGAAAGTTTATATGTAAACTATGGTAATAAAACGTAGGAGTTATAAACTTTCCTCTTTGAATCATTAAAATTGAGATAACCTGGTATATGATTTTTTATCTCAATAAGTCGTGTCATTTTTTATATCAGTAAAAATCGTGTCATATATATATATTAAAAACATATTTAATAATGCAAATTATATATTACAATTAATTAATATATCTAATTGGATAATTTTATTTTATTTTACTTTCATATATTAAATTATGAAATTATAATTAACAATTAAAACTTAATTTATAAGTATTTATAACTACAATATTATTGTATATGTTTATATTTCAAATAATATAATATTAAAATAATATTACTTTAAAGTTTTTTTTATTTTAATAAATTGTATATTTTTATACTTCAAACAATATATCATTTAAATGATAATTTTTTATTTTAATAAATGAATTTTAAATTTTACATGAATAATATATGCTTTGTGACTCTAATAAATTTTCTTAATCTGAATCAAATTTCTCTCACACACAACACACATACAAAAGTACAATATTTAAAGATATTTCATTAAAAAGTAAATAAAAAATTACAAGAGATAAAAATAATAGAAAATGGATAAAAATAATGCAACAAAATTTATCAAAATTTAAATTACTTATTTTTTATTTTTTTTAAACCGAATAATATGAACTTATTTTTATCTATACGTATTATTTTGATACCTTAAATCAATCTATATACATACAATGAAAAACCTGAATTTTTTCTGTATCTATTATAGTTGTTATTATTGTTATAGTTTTTTAAATTTTATTCTATTTTAAACGTTTGTAATTTAGTTTGGTTTTTTTAAACACGAATTCATTTCTATCAAATTGATAATAGTAGTTACTATAATCTATACTATATAAAAGATTTTTCATTATAATTATTTTCTGTGTATATAAATTTGTTCCTATTTTATTTTATTGTTTTATTTATTTTCTATTTTATAAATATTTATTAAATAATTAATTTTTTTTATAATTAATTGAAAATTATTTATTTTATTTTTAATACTAATATAGTTTCATTTCATAAAAATAATTATCAATTTTAAACTATAAATGTGGAGTCATAGTTTGTCAAAAACAGTTGTGAGTTTTTTTTATATCTTTATCTCTTTTAAAAGTTATAATTTATATTTTTAAATATTATTATTTAAAGTTAATTAATTGATAAAAAATTAACACATAAAACAAACAAGGAATGGCTGGTGACAGTAAAATAATATCGTGATCGTTGAAGTGACCCCATGTGTTATTAAATAGGAAAAGAAATATCATAAAGATGGGTACGGATAGAAAATTGTCCACACGTTGCATCTGTACTCTTCTTATTTTTTTCCTTGCGCGTCCCTTACGTTTTCCATCACTATTTGACGTTTCAGAAATATCGTAGGTGGGGGTAAACTTTTTGATGATTTAATTTTTTTATTTCTCAATTACAATTTTCATTCATTTATATTTAACTTTTTTTCATTTTTATAATTATCGTTAAAAATATATGCAAACAATTAAACTTATAATACGAATTAAAAGGGCAAAATGATTAAACTAGAAAAATATTATGACTTTATTTATTTTAATAAAAGATAACAATTTTTCCCACTTTATTCATGTATTATTTGATCATAGATAATATTGATATGTATAGATATTAACTATAATTAAAGTGGTATAGAGAGTGCAAAAAAATTCTTAAATTTAATGTTTTAAAGTTTTAAATTGAATATTACTATGCATTTACTTAATGTGGGTTTGTGACACATTAGTACATTAAAAAAATTAGCAGAAGAAATTATGAAACTATTTTTAACCTAAAATTTCAAAATAAGATTAAGTGTTTACGAGTCTTATTTTTTAATATATTAATTAATTTTTTTCATTTTTATTTTGTATGGACTTTTGACTTATAATTGAATTTTTAATATTTTTAATCAAACTTTCTACTTTAGTTTGTTGCCTTTAAAATGCTCAAGAAGTCCTACACTTTTGTGCCTCTTTGGTCTTTTTTTTTTTTTCATTTTATCCTTATGATATTAAATTGTCTTGCAACATAATATTGTATTATATTTAGCGTAGATTTAGACGACACTGATATTTGTTTCTCAGGTAGTGTCCGCAATCAATTTACTCACATTTGTTTTGTAACATAGTGTCCCCAACGACGACACTAAGTTTAATTATTGTTGGAGATCTCACATCGTCTGGAGATTAAGACATTTCATAATATATAAGTGGGTGCAAACCTCACCTTATAAGTTAGTTTTATGATGTTGAGTTAAGCTTAAAGTTCACTTTTTAATATGGTATCAGAGCCATCTCGAGCATATCCTAGTGATTATTTGTTGAACTTATTAGGACACCTGCTATCGATCCGTTTATCAGACCACCCATAATATATAGTCCATGTACAAGTTGGTAGCCTCGGCGTGAGGGAGGTGTGTTGGAGATCTCACATCGACTAGAGATTAGGACATTTCATAATATATAAGTGGGTGCAAACCTCATCCTATAAGCTGGTTTATGAGGTTGAGTTAGGCTTAAAGTCCAATTCTTAATAATTATTTAATTTTATATTCAACTCCAAACCTGCGCTATAGTTAAATAATATATTTTTCTTTATGTAGGCTTAGTCAACACTACTTTGTAAATTTGTGTCCCATTGTAAGCCGTCTATAATGCATAGCCACCAAAAGATCAACATTCATTTCTATTGGGATGCTAAACCCACATTATAATGTGGGTTTAGGGTTTAGTCCCATGTAACATCTCTTTTTTTTATACTCTACCATTATTATTTCTTGTAGTGTAATATCTAAATTAATTTTTATTTAATGATTTTTAAAAAAATATATCTAAGAATAATTTTACAATAATAAAATTTATCTACCTTCATTAATTCAATCAAATATATTACATATATCAATACATTTTTTAAATCCCCTTATTTTCCATTAAACTAAACTACATCCTTTTTCATTTATTTTCTTTCTAAATCACTTTAAATCAACCATTCACTTTTCACACCCCAAATCAAACAATAGATAAGACATTACAAAAAAGAAAGTCTAATATTTCTTGTAATAAAACAAGTTATTTTATAATGAAATATTTTCAAAATAGTCATATATCCTTATTAAAAATTAAAATTATAATAGATGATGACCATCTACTAAGTAAGGATAATTATAATAAAACTTACATATTATCGTGGATAAAAGTCACTAATAGACATTTCATTGACAGAGAATGGCATGGAACCAATCACAGATGAGTTCGAACTTGATTCCTGCTGCATGACTGCTTTTTGATCTATTCCATGAGAGAAAAATGCTGGTTCTTGAGGGGATGGTAATTCAATTGTGAGATCATTAAGATAAGAAACAACTTCTGCAATGGTAGGTCTCATATTTGGATTTTCTTGAACACATAATAAACCAATTTCAATGCATCGAATCACTTCAGTTTCAAAGTAATTTTCTTTCATATTTGGTTCAAGTATATTCAATGGTGTTTGATTTGTCCAATTTCTCCAAACCTGCAAACAATTATCGAAGTAGTTAAATATTGAAGTTGTTGCATTTTTCCTTATATTATAGATAGTAAGTTATCACACTTACATTACTCATCAAGCCTCCGTCATCTTCGTTGGATTTATAAGAATTTCCATTTTTTTTTCCAGTAATAATCTCAAGAATCATAATTCCAAAACTAAAAACATCTGATTTTTCAGAGAATTGTCCAAACATTGCATATTCTGGAGACATATAACCACTGGAAAAAAAAAGAGTCAAATCATATAATGTAGAGTAATGAAAAAAAGTGAATGAGTTAAGAATTTGAAACTTACTATGTTCCAACGATTCGATTAGTTTCTGCACGATTTTGATCTATATCAACAATTCTAGCCAATCCAAAATCTGATATTTTAGGATTCATGTTTTCATCCAATAAAACATTACTGGGTTTAAGATCACGATGAATAACTTTAAGTCGAGAATATTCATGTAAGTAAAGAATTCCAAGAGCAGTTCCTTTTATAATGTTATAACGTTGATACCAACTTAACTTCTCCTCCGGATAACCTATTATATCAAATAAAATAAAAGAAAAACATTATATCTTATAGTTAATATATATTAAGTTGAATCACATGCACAAATAGTTTGAGCTGATTAAAAAGTTGAAGGTTAAAAAGTGTTTACCAAACAAAAAGTAGTCCAGACTACGATTTGACACATATTCGTAAATAAGAATTTTTTCTTCCTCTTCCAAACAAAATCCTATGAATGCCACAAGATTTTTATGTTGAAGTTTGGCTATCAATAAAATTTCATTTCTAAACTCGACTGACCCTTGTCTTGAACTTTTCGAAAGTCTTTTAACCGCTATATATCGTCCATCAATAAGAATACCCTGTAAAGTGAAACTATTATTTTAAAATAATTATCATTGAAATATAAAGTTATCATATTTTCTTACCTTGTAAACCTCTCCAAATCCACCTTTTCCAATCTCGTTCTCAGGGGAGAAGTTATTTGTTGCTTCTTTAATCGTGACCAAATCAAATTGCAATCCCTGTAGAGTGGAACTTTCTTCCCCAACTAAACCAATATGTATCAAGTATGAAATAAGTTTATGAACTTTTTAAAGTTTTACAAATGAATAATTAAAATTGAAGTTTCTTTTAGAATTGTAATACATACAATTTTTTCTAAGAAGAATCTTGCTACTCTTTCTTGCTCTTCTCCATAGCACATAGTATAATAGAGTTAAGAAAGTCGCCAAACTAACAATGGGAACAACAATTAAGATAATTGTTCGAGATCTACTTTTATTTTCTGCACAAGAAGTTTATATGTCATTCGTATACAAATAATAACATCTGCGATTGAGTATGGATAATAATAAATAGAAATGCATTGATACAAGACAAGAAAACAAAATTAGTTAAAGGATTAATAATAATAGGAATGTCTTGCTATAAGACAAGAAACAAATTATTGCAAAGTATACAAAAAGGTATTTCATAAAAGGACAAATAATGTCTTTTGTCTCCTTAATTAAGGGCTAAGTGAGGTATTTATATCGATGATAATAGGTTTTTTTTACTATGATGGGGTTATTTTTTTTGTTTTTACCAAAATGGAGTTTGTTTAAAAAAATTTACAAATTTAGACAAATCGTGCCAATTTGGCACGACTTCATATGCACAAATCGTCGCAATTAGGCACGACTTCTGTCATGTCATATTGAAATCGTGCCAAGGCCTGTCATACTGAAGTCGTGCCAACTTGGCACGACTTCTGTCCTGGCACATTGAAGTCGTGCCAACTTGACACGACTTCTGCCATGTCATGTATATATTTTTTTAATTTTATTGTTTATATATTGAGTAGTAAATTATGTAATGTTAAAAATTAATTTGATACATAATGTAATAAATAAGTCAAATCATAAATAACAAAATAATATAAATAAATTATTTTATTTGGATTTGTTTAAAGATATTACATATCATGAATTATTATAGAAATCTTATTTGAAAGCATGAATAATCTGTGAATTTTGTTATTTGAGATTTGTTACAGAAATGCAATTATTTATATTATTTAAATTATTCATAGTATATATATATATATATATATATAAATAAAAGTACTTACAGTTATTTAATCATTTTAATATAAATGGCATTTAAAAGAATAAACAGATTTACGAAAAATGTATTATTTGATTTGTGATAAAAATAATTATTAGTTAGACAAAAAAAATCATAATTTATGATTTGTTTAGAATTTTGTTATTTGTGATTTGCTACATTAGTCAAATTATTTATATTATTTGACTTATTTAAAATATATATATTTTTTTTAAAATTATTTGTGATTTGTGATTTGACTTATTTGCTACATTATGTATCAAATTAATTTTAAACATTATATAACTTACTACCCAATATATAAACAATAAAATTAAAAAAAAAATAAAAATTATGACGTGGCAGAAGTCGTACCAAGTTGGCACGACTTCAGTATGACAGGACAGAAGTCGTGCCAAGTTGACACGTCTTCAGTATGACAGGGCAGAAGTCGTGTCAAATTGGCACGACTTCAGTATGACATGACAGAAGTCGTGTCTAATTGTGATTATTTGTGCATATGAAGTCGTGCCGAATTGGCACGACTTCAGTATGACATGACAGAAGTCGTGTCTAATTGTGATTATTTGTGCATATGAAGTCGTGCCGAATTGGCACGACTTACCAAAATTTGTAATTTTTTTTTAAACAGACCCCATTTTAATAAAAACAAAAAAATAACTCCATGATGGTAAAAAAACCATGATAATAACATTTCCGCGGAATAAATCAATATAAACTTTTTATTCCGGAAGGATAAAAAACAGAATGAAAATTCTTTTTGTTTGAATATTACTCGGACTCGACCATGATAGCAAGCACAGTATAACTTCTACTTTTTATTTCTTGTTATTTTACTTTATTTTGTACCCGAACAATTTTCAAATTCATATGTATAGAAACTAAAATAAGTAATTTCTAAATATAAAATCTAAAACATATAGATTTTATGAGTAAACAGACTAAATACATAATTAATCATTTCTAATAAAAAATATTTTAACAGTATCTGATGAACGTGTTTTTCCATTAAAAAAATTTGAAAATTGAAGTAAGAAAAATGTTATTAAATTCTTAAATATGATCTGCTACGGCTTAAAAAAATAACGAAAATCAAATCTTAATTCAGACATGGAGATGATAGAAGCATATAATATAACAGTAGACGTAATTCACCTCCTGAATTGGTTGGAGGAACGAGTCCTGCCGGTGATGGCGTTGGTGCCGTGGGAAGGGATCGAAAAAAAGGGTAAATTTCAAACCTGATGATGCAGTTTGGGTAATAAACTCTTCCTCCCTGCGATCCTGCGCAGCACCCTGGAAGATCCGAGTTTATCAAGCTATCCAGACAGCTTCTGCAATCTCCGGGAAACAGGTCTTGTGTGCACTGAGCAAGACAATAAAGCTTCTGAAATATGTCTATGCTGGTTTCCCTTGTGGCGAACTTTTTAGCACCGGTAGGAAAATGGGCTGCATCATCCGCAGTTTTGTTCATGGTGTCATAGAGTAACCTCTTGAAGCTTTCTTGGTTGGTCATATTGGTGGGGTTCCAAAGGGCATAGCCGGCTTGCATGGTTAGGGTGGAGAAGAAAGAACGGTTCGAATACCTAACTATGCACTCGTCGTAATACACCACTGCTGCTTTGGACAAGGTGCAGTCTGCGTGTGTGGACAGTCTCTGTGTTGCGTTTCCGACACAGTGATTGCATAGGTCGGAGGGGATGTCACCCCTGCACAAGAATAGTCCGTACACTGTGTCGGAGGAGTTTGTCCCCGCCGTGACGGTGTTGTTGAAGAATTCGACATTGCTGGAGGCTGTGGAAGATAAGGAAGAGAAGAGGGTTGTGAGGTCCCTCTGGAAGGTGCTATTGGGAGTGAATTTGTTTGTTGAACAAACTTGGTACTGATAAGAAAGGCCCTGTGCTCTGGTCGCAGTGAAGTTGAGGGTGATGATAGAAAAGATTAATGGTATCACATATTTGAGATACCAAGCCATGGATGAGTTCAGAGTCTGGTTCTTTGAGTCTGGTTCATATGATGAGATGGGGTAGAATTTAACGATCACACACAAAGACTTTTATCTATGCTACCAAATTTCTCTCGTACCCGTAACTCGGTCACAAGTCTATGATTAATAAATGGTAATGGATTTTATTAAATATTTTCTATAGGATGCTAACAACCGAATAATCATGGAGATGACGTCAATAAATATTGTTTCTTTAATAGTCTTTTTCTTAGTATATTTTAAGAATTTAATTATGTTTTTTTTTTCATCAGAGTTTGCTATTTTCGTTAAATAATAATATAAGTTTTATTTTTATTAAATATGTGTCATTCTCTATGTCTTGTATCATAAATGGAAAAAGAGCATATATTTCTATTTCTCTATGTATAGTAATTTTATTATAATTTAAAATAAAAATTTTACATTTTCTTTATCAGATAAAAATTCTTACTTATAAATTATAACAATAAGTTGTGGCAGAGATCTCCTCTAAATTTCCGACGCGAACTCAACACACCATTAAATGAACAGAAATAAAAAAAATGAATATTTTATATAAATTCGTAACTTTATCTTAAAAATAAGTCAATTTAATAAAAAGTTAATTAAATGGCAATTAAAAGTCTAAATATATCTCTATCAGAAAATGAACGAAAAGCAATACAACAAAATATTGGACCAACATTGCACTGGAATCATTTTGAGGAGACTTTTGGTCCGTCTTCCATCCTAAAACCTTTATATAAATAAAAAAAATGAAGAAAAAACAGTACAACAATAAAATTGTCCACACATGGAGTCCGTCAATCTAGGGAGACTTTTCATCGTTTATTTTCAAAGTTTTGTTTACAAAATATTGAAATTATTTTTTAGCTTTCCTATGTACTGTACAAAATTTGAAAAAGAATACAAATAAAATGATTTTTTAAAATAAAAAAATAAAACAGAAAAATAAAAAAATAAAAAAATTACCTGCTAATATTTTATGATTATTAATCTCAATTATGGTTTTGAC
The DNA here is from genome assembly GCF_051622355.1 of Phaseolus vulgaris. Taxonomy (NCBI): domain Eukaryota; kingdom Viridiplantae; phylum Streptophyta; class Magnoliopsida; order Fabales; family Fabaceae; genus Phaseolus; species Phaseolus vulgaris. Next base: position 4,539,575 of record NC_143504.1, read on the forward strand.
TGTTTGGTCTTTTTATTACCTTTTTTTCTTATTATAATCAAGTTTTTTAATTGAACTTTCAAAATTTAGATTTATTAAAATATTTAGATTTTTTACGAGAAATAATTAAGTTTAAAGATGATTTAAAAGGTCAAAATTTTCATTAAATTTAAATGTGACTCTGTGATTCAGTCGTTGTATACGTAACATTGAGGGAAATGAAAAAAAAAAATCATAAGATAAGGCATGTAGAAGTTATTTAAAATATGAGTGATGTGTGTCCCCACTAATGGGCCAGCGCTTGGCCTTTATTCTAGCCCGTCTTTATAGGATAGATAGACCTATTTTTTCAAGGCAATTGCTTCAAACACCATATTATTTATTACATGCATCCAACGCGAAATTTAAAACTCAATATTGTCCTTGATTTTATTTTTCTTATGGATGCAGAAATCTGGAAGAGAGTTTTATACATTTTGGATTTCAAAATCTGAAAAGTCATTTTTTATTTCATTTTAGCTTCTGGATGATCATATCCAGAAGTGAGTTATGAGTTTCGGATTTCTATATCCAGAATGTGTGATGTAAATGGTGCTGAAGATTGAGATCTGGAACTCATTTATGTTTGCTTATGGATCTTGACATCCGAAAGTCATTTATGTTGTTCAAGTAAGTTTCTGGATTGTGATATCTGGAAGTGACATATTAGTTTTGGATTTATATATCCGAAACTTTATAATTTGACTTACGAATATGAATATCCGAAAGGCAAAAATTTTAAATCATTAAGGACAAAACGGACATTTCACGTCAATGTGTTGGGCAGGGAGAATAAACTTTTTTTCAGTTGTAATTTTTTAACAGGTCCTTAACTATAAAGGTTTATATGATCGATACGAACCTTGGCCTTAACTCATTACGACATCCGAAAGATAAATATTAGGGGTAAACTAAGTAAATAAGGTAATGTTCTTTTAGTTTTTTAAATAGGGGTGACATTGCGAGGCGGGCCATGCAGGTCGGTCTGCGGCCTGCTATCAAAAAGTGTAGGGCGAACTCATTAATCTAGCCCACTGATCCGCTTTGTCCCGCCTCGCATAACCCCCTTTGACCCGCTGACCCGCGTAAATAAAAAAATAGTTATTTAATTTTTTTTTTTGTAAAAAAAGATCATACTCCATCCATCCATTATTGCAGTGTGACATATCTTTTATTTTATTTTAAAAAAATTGAATTTAATGTACTAAAAAAAAGAATGTTTTATTTTAATAATCTAAAGGAGTTAGTATTAAGAGTGATAGTTGATTGCTTTATTTTAATCATCTAAAGGAGTTAGTATTAAGAGTGATAGTGGATTTAGTTTTAAGTAAAGTCTTATATTTAAAATTTGTTAATAAAAAAATAATATAAAGAAGAGATTTCAATAGGATAGTTAAAAAAATTAGTCATTTCATTAAAATATTTTGTAGCAAAACTTTGATAAGATACTCTTATACATTTACATACATATATAGGAAAAAATAGATGCAAAGCAAAACTTTATTATTTTTAATCAAGCTTTCTAACAACCTTCATACTTGAATTTATATTTTTATCATAATTAAATGAATTGAAACACAGATAGAATTTTAATTTTTCAATAATAGAAATAAGTTTTTTATAATTAATGAAATTTTAATTAAAAAAAAATCTTGCGCAGGCTGGTCCGCAGGCCTGCGGGTTACTTCTTATGCGGGGTGAGCCAGTGAAATAAGTCTGCACTCCTAGCATGGGACGGGCCAACTCGACCCGCATTTTGCGGGCCAAACGTGGGATAGGCCAACCTGCATTGTCACCCCCACTTTTAAACATAATTTTTTTACAAATAATCGAAAACTAATTACCTTTTTGTGTTTGGAGAATAAATCTCTTTTTCGATCGAAATAATTTATTTTAATAATGATTGTACAAAGAACACATACGAGTTTATCTTTCTTGCTCTTGAAATCAACACCATTTTTACTACGAAGGCATGGGAATATTCAATAGAAAAATGATACACTGACAACCTTGCTCCAGTATACAATTCTTTTTCTTTGTCTAAAATTTCAATTTTTATATAAAATAACAAAAATACCTTTTCTTTATATTATCAATTAGAAGTTGTATAGTGGAGCAGGTTGTCAATATTCAATATTGGCTCAAGTACTAATCTTCTTATACTACTTTTCTTATATGATTAGAGAAAACATTTTGGTGATGGAAAATGATCAATTTCAAGAATCGGATCCTTGATCAAAGATTAGACTTCAATTAGATCTATGAGAAAGTACATGACATACTCCATTTGATCATAACTCAAACATGGTTGGATGTCATTGTAAGTACATGTATGAGCACACTTCAGTTCCATTAATGATTCTCAAATACATCTTAATTTTGTATAATAGGATGAGACTAACATTGTTATTCAAAGATTTCTTAGATATCATTCCAATTTTGCTTAACTAAAGAACAATGCAAAACACTCACCTATATGTCGTTTGAAAGTGAGTTCAAGATCCATCAAACAAGTTGTTCTTGCAAAAAAAAAGATAATATTTATCGGATCCAACAACAAGTTTTGGAATGAAATCATCTATAAAGTGATATTTTTTTATGACTGAAAGTGTCATATATATCATGTGGAGAAAGGGTTGGATTATCCATTCCCATGAAGTGCATTAATGATCTTTACAATACTCTTTTTCAGCTTAAAATCTTTTATTATCTTATAAAATTATATTTCTAACATTCTCATTAGAAAATATTGCAAATATACATTAAAAGATTATGATTCAAATCTTTAACATAAAGTGTCAAATGAAACTTTATTATACTTTAAAATTACATAATGCTATCAAGTGTTAAATAGCAAATTATCTAGGATAAACATCAGTTGTTGACATCTCATTGATAGCTTTACTTTCACTTGATTTTTGTTGTATATCCACATCTTCATCCATTGTACATTTGTGTAAGAAAAATGCTGGTTTTTGTGGAAATGGTAGTTCAAGTGAGTGATTATTAAGAAAAGACATAACCATTGCTATTGTAGGTCTAACATCTGGATTTTCTTGAACACATAATAAACCAATATGAATACATTTGAGAACATCCATGTGTGAATGATTTTCTTTTAAGTTTGAGTCCAAGATGCTTAGTAAATCTTGATTCTCCCTTTGTTTCCATACCTGTATTAGTTAATCAAGATAAATATTCATATATACCATATATATGTTATTTTTTTTATATAAAGTGTGTATATATAATTATCATTTAAAATTTTGGACTATCATACTTACATAACCGAGGAGGCCTTCCACACCATTGTGTGATTCATAAGTATTTATACTTCTTTTTCCGGTAATAATTTCAAGAATCATGACACCAAAACTGAAAATATCCGACTTCTCAGAAAATTGTCCCAACATTGCATATTCTGGTGACATATAACCACTGTAGAACACAAATACCATTTAGTTAAAGCATAGCACACACAAACATGAGATCAAGAAGAAAATATGTAGATGAGAAAATCTTACTATGTCCCAACAATTTTATTGGTATTTGTGCAATTGTGATCCATTTCAACAATTCTTGCCATGCCAAAATCTGATAATTTAGGATTCATATTTTCATCTAATAGAACATTACTAGGTTTAAGGTCACGATGAATAATTTTAAGTCGAGAATAATCATGTAAATAAAGAATCCCCAAAGCAGTTCCTTTTATAATTTTGTAGCGTTCCAACCAACTTAATTTTTGTTGTTGAATACCTGGATTTCAAGGAATGAAGAATGGATGAGAAAAGTAAGTGAAACATGTTTGGTGGTTAACCACTTGAATAAATTTAATATATAATGAGTTAAAAAGATTACTTAATAAAACACATTAACTAATGATTTTGTTAAGGTTCAGGGGTCTAACCAAATAAAAGATAATCCAAGCTCCCATTTGGCATGTACTCATAAATGAGAATTTTCTCTTCGCCGTCCAAGCAAAACCCAATAAATGTTACTAGATTTCTATGTTGCAATTTGGCTATTAATAAAACTTCATTCTTAAACTCAACTGAACCTTGTTTAAAACTTGTTGAAAGCCTCTTTACAGCCACATGTCGTCCATCACAAAGAATACCCTAAAATTGTGTAAACCATTATTAGTTTGTTAAAAACTAAATTTGTTAAAACAAATCATATATGATACATGTTATCACAGTTTATAACATACTCTTTTCAACATACTCGTTCAAAGTTCTTTTTTAGTATACTAATAACTATAATAATTTTCTATTATAATAAAATATTAAAATTTAATTTTACCTTTTGTTTTTTATATTACAATTATTACAAGAAAATCATGAAATAGAAACCAATTTTTAGAAACAAAAAATAATTAGTTGGTAGAGTGACTAAATTAGAGACAATTTTAGAGACTAAAAAAATTTTGGTTTCTAAATTAGTTTATATTATTGTTAAATGTTTTCTTTGGTATTTAATTAGCGACCAAGGTTTTTGCTACCAAATTTAGAATCTAAATAATTGGTAGCAAAAACTTTGGTGGTTGTTAATTAGACACCAATTTAGAAACCATTTAACAATAATAAAAACTAATTTAGAAACTAAATTTTTTTAGTCGCTAAAATTGTCTCTAATTTAATTATTTTTAATATCTAAAGATTGATTTTTATTTCATAATTTTCTTGTAATGAATAAATACATATGTATGGTAATAAAAACATTGATAAAAGATAAGGATATAAATTTAAAAAATGGGACACTAGAAAGGAAATGAGGAATAAAGAGGGTTAAAAAGAATGTCTTAAAATGTTTTGTTGTTGCTTCTTTAAAAGTTTCAAAACATTTACTCACCTTGTAAACTTGTCCAAATCCACCTTGTCCAATTTTATTTTTGGGCGAAAAATTATCTGTTGCTGCTTTAATTATAATTAAATCGAATTGAAGTCCCTCTAAAGTGATGCTTTCATGACCAACTGCAGCAAAATATGAAAATATTTGAATTAAGTTGCAAAGTTTATAAAGTGCAAAGCAATAATTATGAATTGAAATTCCACAATACATACAGTTTTTCCTGAGAAGAGTCCTGTAGTTAGTTCTTCTTGTTTTCCTCCTTCGCAAATACCAGCCAAAGGAAAGCAGTAGCACAGAGACAGTGGCGAGGACAACAATTAAGATAATAATTCTTCGCCATCTAACTTTTTTGTTTTCTACATAAGAAATAAGCACTTGCCATTCAGGCACCATGATAATTGTTAATTGAAAATGCTGACAGTAGTAAAATTCTTATTTTTGTTTGATTTTGTTTTTTTATGTATTGATTTTGTATAAGAATTAGAACACTTTAAATATCTCTCTTAATTTATAATTTTTTATCGATAAAAAAAGAGATTAGTAAAATTGCCATACTATTATTGGAAAAGAAACAAAATATAAAAATGAAACAAATCTAGTAAAAATATTTTACCTTTTATCTGTTGCGCCTTCTTTGACAGGGTTAAAAATTTAAATCAAATAATAAAATACCTAATTCTATTATAAACAAAAGTTGTTATTAATTTATTATATCTATTATAATTTATATATCAAATCATTTTATTTAAAATTAAAAAATAATTATATTAATACCGTTTAAATCTTAAAAATACATTTTTTATTTAATTTTTGTACTTTTTAAAAATATGTTAAATTATATATTGGTTTCACATCAGATTAGGTTTGACCTAAAAATTGCAAACCACTTAAAAATTTAAATAAGACTGGATCAGCACAAATTTATTAGGAGATGATCGGTCAAGTTTACTACTCCGTTTTGAAACTTGTTTGAAAATATTAATAAATTGTATATTATAATAATTATTTTTAAAAAAATGTATATTTATAATAATTTTACATATTTTTTCTTATATTTTAATATAAAATTCTTTAATTATTTAGAATATATTTTACAATAACTAGCTAGAAATTAGCTTTAAAACTAAATTGAATTGAAAGTTGATAAGCAGTAAATTATAAATATTTAGTAATTATTTGCTAAAATAACGAATACAAAATAGACATTTTAACATGGTGTTTCATATAAATTTTAATTTTATTTTAGTGGAAAATAAACTTTTCAGTATTTATAATTTTAACATTCTTTATTTTTATTTACAGATTAATCATTTAACTATTTTTACTTTTAGCTATCATAATTTATGTTGTGCATTTTAACATTTATTTCCGACTAAATCCAAAATATTTCCAGTCAATTTTAAAATAAAGTAAAAATATCATAGTTTTTAAGTAGATATTATACTTTTATTATATAAAAGAGGTATACTGATAGAGACGACATATGTTTGGTGGAGGGTTGCTATCTCCCACTGGTCATCTCTAATATATTTTTTAATACAATTTTTTTAGCAAAAGACAATAAATTATAATATGATAATTAAAAATTAGTGTTATATGAAATTTTGTATTTATCAATTTCAGTATTTAAACTCTAATGTGAAACACAATAAAATTAAGAATGCAAATACTGTAACATAAATATATTGAAAACTAATTAAGAAATATTTTTGATTTTTTTTAAAAGATTTACCTGGTTTGGGAATTTTTAGATTGAAAAGGGGGTTTTACATAGTTGAGGGATATTGGTTAAAAAAAGAAAAGAATTATTAAAAATTATGAGAGCAGATTAAAAACTAACAAGAGAGTAATTTTTTTTTTGTGTTTTAATAAAAAGGGTTATTTTAATTCTTTCCCGATTATCCTCGGTATATTAGTTATGCACTTTAAAAGAAAGGGCAGATGATTCTAAACAATTGTTGATCAGTGGAATGTGTTTGTTAAATTATACTAATTATTTTTCTTTTCACAGAAAATAAAACAATCTTTCGTGGTATAATTTGTTCAAAACTTCATCAAACATTAGTTCTATAACGTATTTTAGAAAGAGTTTACGTATGCATGCAAATATTGCAGGAATGGGAAGATGACCTGTATTTGGAGAAGAAGAATCTGGCTTGCGCGCATCAACTAGAGAAACTTCACTGTGAAATGGGGACAAGCCAAACATAATATAGCAACTTGGATACAGTACTTTTCCCTCTGGACTCCCCAAACAACACCATGGAATTTCTGTGTTGAAAATGTTTTGTAAACAGTCTTGGCAATCAGGATTAGATTGATCTGCAGTACATTGAGCAAGAGTATAGAGGGTTTGGTGATCATTCAGTTTTACAGCTTTTGTTCCATAATTCTTAACGCTACTGTCATCTGTCAATCGAACCAGTTCAGATAAAGTATTGGCCAAAGTCCAAGTGAAGAAACTTTGCAGAAGGCTGGGGTTGGAAGTATTGACGATATTGAAGTGGTGATAGGTAGGATTTGTGTCCTCCGTGGAGAGAGAGGGACCATGGGAATAGCGAAGCATGCAGTGATTGTACCAGACGATAGCTTCTATGGAAGAGGGACACTCTGAGGATATTCTTTGGATTGCTTTTAGGACACATAGCTGGCAGAGGGTAGGGTTTAGTTCCCCGCGGCACATGAAGAGGCCACTGACGGAGTCGGAGGGGTTTCTTCCGTCGACCGTGGTCTTGAAGAAGCCGGGGTTGGTGGTGGCATTGGAAGACAAGGAAGAGAGGAGAGCCCTTAGATTTGATAAAAAAGCGCTGCTGGTTGTTTCGTTTGAACAATTGAGGGAAAGATACGCAGGATCCAGTGAGTAGTTTGGTTCTGCGTTGGAAGAATCTGTTACGGGAACAAGTTGAGATGGTGCCGGAGCGATACTGGGGCGATAGAAAGGGTACACGTCATACCTGATCTTACAACTGGGATTTCTAGAACTCCCTGCTCCTTGGCATGTTTGCAGACCATATAATATGGTAGCATTTAGACATTTTCTACAATCTTGGGGTGAAAGATCAGGTGTGCACTGAGCTTCAGAATAAAGGGTCTGAAATCCAGATATTCTTGCTTCCTTTGTGGCATACTTCTTGGCGCCAATGGGAAAATTGGCTGCTTCATCTGCCGCTTTGTTAAGTGTTTTGGAAAGCAAACTCATCATTGAGTGGTTGTTCATGATGCAGCTGCTCCCAGGTGAACTCGTGTCGGCAATGGAAAAGAAAGAGTTGTTGGAATAGCGAATCATGCAATCATCATTCCCAAACATTGCCTCTTTGGACAAGTAATTACAGCCAAACTCCGGGGGATACAAATCTTGGAATATTGCTTTGGTTGTGTTTGCGACGCACTGGGTACAAAGGTGAGGAGGGACGTCACCCCAGCACAAGAACATTCCATAGACTGTGTCGGAGTGGTTTCTGCTGCCCACTGTGGTGTTGTAGAATTGCTTGTCAGCGGTGGCGTTGGAGGTTAAATAAGACAGAAGGGTCCTCAAGTTATTAAATTGGAAGGTGCTGTTTGGAGTAGATGTACTATTGAGTGAATTTGAACACTCGCTATAGTCGTACTGTGCTTTAGTGGTTGCAAAATTGATGAAGGTGAGGAGGATAAAGTGGTATACAAGGCTGAAATAAGATGCCATAAACCTGTTTGTTAATCTTGGATAACTGTATCTCTATGAAGCCATGGATGGATATAATGCTGCAATATATCGTTTTGGCAGCTGTATATTTATGGTTATATGTGGAGTATGTAGTCAACTTAAATATTCAATTTAACCATGGTTGCACTCACAAGTCAATCAATGAAGCAGCAAGTCAACTTAGGTGGTGTATTTCCATTTCCAAGAGAGATCCAGTCAATAAGTATGCGCGTTAGCTTTCCTACCATTTTGGTTGAATTTTCTGTCGGACCTCAATGCAATGAAATTTCATTCTGAATTTCCAAATCTCTTTTTTCTTTACTGGTACGAGTGGGCGAATCACTGGTTGACCAACACTCGAACCAAGTCACCGTCTAAGCAATATCGAGGTGGCCGCGTGATGACACGTGGCCGACTGATCCTTAACGTTTAGTCAAAGATTCACCAAGTCAGGAGGATTAATCCATGGTTAAGGGTTGTTTAGTGCAACTCTAAACACGAACCAAATCCCTAATGTGACTCATAAATGAAAGTCCATTAAGATAATATAAATAACACATATTTCAAAAATAAATGTACGTAATTATTTATAGTACTTTGACACTTAAGTGTTAATGCTCCGACTGACTTGAGCATTAGAGTGTCTTCTGCAGATATCATCCCCACCTGTAATGCCAGACGACCGAGAGGAGGAAGGTGTAACAGAACTTGAAGCATTGTAGACCGATAAAAAATAAAGTAATCGCTCTCTAAGTCCAAATCCGTTCAAGAACATTTTCCATTATAAGACAATTCTGCACACTTATATCGTATTAAATTAAATTATTTAATGATGAAGACAAAATTGACTTATTTCTAGCTAAAAAGTTAGCTGGTTCATTCAATTTTGTTGATTTTTTTTGTTACACTAGGACAGGCAGACCCATTCACAGATTTGATACGAGGAAAATGGTACAAGAATATCCTTCAATTTTCTCACACTCTTTAAATACTTAATAAAATACTAATATTTTTATTTTTCTAGTTGATTCATTCCAAATTTATATTTTTAAATAAATTTTTTATATTATTAGTATTGACTGGGTGATTAATAGAAAATGAGGTGGTTTTGTATCGTCACTCCAAATTTAAAATAAATTAAATATATCGAATTCAGTTATAATTATCTATTTTCAACGCAACCCAAATTTTATGCCATCTTTAGAAGTTTCGAAGAAATTGATGAATTTGACAATAATAAAGGGGTAGAGAAGTTTCAACGAAGCCTATTTCTTTTTTTTAACGTCAGATGGGAGGGTTTTATTCATCGGTTTGAATCAGATTTATTAAAAAAAATTATTAGTTTTAATTAGTTTATTTTTTTAATCACATTCTAAATCTAAATAACCTAATTAAAAAATTTCGAGCAATTTTGTATAAAACATAAACACGATTAAAATTACTGAATACTAAATTCACTATTGAAAGATGAGTGAGCTTACTAATATATTTCCGATTTTAGATAAATTGATTATTAAAAAAATTATTTACTCTCGTACAAATGATTCTGTGTCAAATATAAAGAGAAACATGTGATTGTGTGTGAAATATCCAATATCCTAAAATCTTATATATAAACAAATAAATTTCTCATAAAAGTTTTAATTACGGAAACATATACATTTTCTATGCCTCATTTTTTATACCAATTCAAATATTTAATTAAATTAAAACATTAAAAAAGTTATCTCTTTTCATTAATATATATTAAAAAAGGTTTAAATATATTTTTAATTCTGTAAACATAACTCTTTTGACTTTTAGTCCTCCCAAAAGTATTTGTTAATTTGATTTTTTTTATATTTTCTAACTGTTGTTTTTATTTCTTGTTATTAATTATAGTTAATTAAATAAAAATATACTAATCTATATAATTAAAAGTACAAAGAATATTTTAAATTAATATAATATTTTTTTAGACAAATACTTTAATTAAGCAATACTTTTTAAATATAAATATAACTATGATAATTATTTTTTAATTTTTATTCAATAATTTATTTATTTATTATTATTTTAAATGATTATATCTTACTTAGAGTTTATAAGTTATTTTTTAAATTTGATATTGTAAAACCATAAAAAACTTTGAGTCTTTTTTTTTTTTTTTTTATTTCATGTGTTATCTATTTGAGTATCTAATTATACTTTAGGGAGCATTCCTACCCAAACATAGGGTTATTTTTTTTATTGGTTTGTGTTCCTGCAAGGGAGATGGGACCTGGAGAGTTACTGAAGTCTTCGTTTTCGTCTTTCGGACGGGCAGGTTGCAGGGTGCTTGACTAGGGTCCTTCTTGTCTCCTTGTTTCTCCTTCGGCTCTCGGTCTTGGATGAACACCGAATGGGGTATCTGCGGAAGGCACTCCGACGCTCAAGTCAGTAAAACGGGTGATCGGTATTCGCGTAGGTGCACAGTAATAAATAACGTACATTTCTCCTTGGGATGTGTGTTATTTATATTATTTTAATGGGCTTACCTCATTGGGTCTGATTAGTGGAATGGATCACACTTAGGGTTGCATTACCTAATCCTTAATAATGACTTAGTTTCACTAACCTTGGTTTGAGCGTTAATGGTTATACATGTCGGTCGGTCTGACCATGCGTGGTGTGTCGGTCGGTCGGGCAGAAATACGCCGGCGAGCGTGTGTCTCGATCATCTCAAATAGAGAGACCGAGACACGTCATGATGTCGGTCGACCATATCGGTACAGTTTCTTTGTCCAATTTTCTGCATTAAAATGGTCATCTAAGCATATAGGAAAGGCGTATGACAATTACAGAGGAAAAGGTTCTGAAACTGGAATGTGGAGCAGTATAGGATCCAACAATTTTTTTTGTCAGCTATGAATAAAATAAATAAGATACATAGAGGGTCCTTGAAGGTAACAGTTTCAACTATATATTTTCCCTTTGCCTTATTTGGTTCTATCAGGAAATATGAAATGGGATCATTACTTTGGTTATCGCCTACATCTGAGTGGTAATATAATCTGCCATATAGACATGATATATGTGCTGTAGTGAGTATGTAATAATTCTTCCAAGTAAGTGCACATAATTTCTGATGCACATGTGAGACAGATAATTTTATTCTTAATGCTCTGTAACGAAGTATATTATGAAATGGGGTCGATTGAACTGGTGGAGAGTTTAACAATCATCCATTCTTAAACATATATACTACCCATTTTTATCCATGGTAACTCTTAACACAATAAAAGTAGGAACAACAAAATATACTTAAATATTATGAAATTTAAACTATTTAAAGAGAAAAAAGTATATTAATAATCAGATTTTGACTCACAAAAAATATGAAAATAAAATAATTAATCTCATTTATTAAAAACAAAATTAGTTATTCAAGCAAATGCATAATTTATTATCCATGCACCTGTAGATCATTGCTTTTTATATTAATATAAGAGATTATTTATTTTATCCTTTAAAATAAATACTCCCTTTATATTAATCAACTTATTATGTATCATCACTTCCCTTCACGGTTTTGTGGTTTGTATATAAAGAGTGGTTTGCAGATATCTTAAGAAACTAAAAGAAGACGAGTATGATCATCAAATAAAAAAAAAGAATAAAACTAATTATGTATCTAATTACATACTTTAAGCTGATGGATGTAAATGACTATACAATCATCCACTACTAAATATATGTAAATTAATAATATTAAATTTTTTAACTAAATAAATAAAAATATTAATATACTTTAGTAACATTTTATCAAAAGTTAGATATACTCTACGTTATTAAAAGTTTTAAATATATTTCTACATATAAAAAAAATATCATTAAATATTTTTAGTAATATATATTTAATAAAAAATTAAAACTGTAATTATTTTTTTAATAAAGATAATATTATAAAAATATTATTTAATATAAATATTTTGTAATATTTCAAAAAATTGTACTAAATTGTTTAAATAGAGGAACTATAAATATTTGTGATTCTGATTGATTCCCACATTCGGGATAATTCCAAGGATACCCTGTCACCCATTCATGAAATTCCAGCGTTGTATTGTAATATTTTATGATCTCACTCCAAATTCTAGGTTGCTTAAAAGTGTGACTAGTTCTTATCTCTTCATAAGTATTGTGCAAAGTCACATGTTAATATGACCCCACAAGTTCTTTAATTGGAATTTAGTATCAGTTTGTTTTTTATGGATACATCTTTATCTGTCACAACATATTCAATTACATATTTCTATATATGCATGTGCCACATAACTAAACAATTTCTTTAGCATATAGTTGCACCTTTTGGACCATTCTCATATTTTAATAGAAAAGGTGAATAGATACATCATAAAACCTAACAGAAATAGATAATGTTGTCAATTATCTTGGATAAAAATTACTTACTGACATATCATTAATAGATGATTGTTTGTAACCATTCTCATCTTGACTTGATCCTTGTTGTGGAATTATGTGGTGATGTATGTTCCGCATGAAAAATGTTGGATCTTGTGGAGACGACAATTCTGAGTGATTGTTAAGATATGAAATAACAGTTGACATGGTAGGTCTAATATTTGGATCTTCTTGAATACATAATAAACCAATATTAATACATTTAAGAACCTCTACTTCTGAAAAATCTTCCTTTATATTGGAGTCCAAGATACTTAATAATCTTTCATCCTTCCATTGTCTCCAAACCTATAATACATTATCAAAATGAATATTCATATATCAATATTTATCTAAATCAAAATCAATTTCATTATATATATATATATATATATATATATTTAGAATACTATACTCACATAACCCATGAAGCCTTCCATAAGAGTATGTGATTCATATTGTGCTTCGTATTGTGATTTGTAAACATTCACATTTCTTTTTCCAGTAATAATTTCAAGAACCATGATACCAAAACTAAAAACATCTGACTTTTCAGAAAACTGTCCAAGCATTGCATACTCTGGTGACATATATCCACTGTAGAAAAGTTATAGATTAGCTAACAAAATATGTATAAAAGTGAGATAAACAAGAACAAAAATATATAGAGGAAAAAACTTACTATGTTCCAACAATTTTATTGGTATTTCCACGGTCTTGATCCAAATCAACAATTTTAGCCATACCAAAATCTGATATTTTAGGATTCATGTTCTCGTCTAAGAGAACATTACTAGGTTTAAGATCTCGATGTATAATTTTAAGTCGTGAATAATCATGTAAATATAAAATTCCTAGAGCAGTTCCTTCTATAATCTTGTAACGTTCAGACCAACTTAACTTGTCTGATTGAGTATTATCTGCAAAACATTTGGAATGAATAAGAAAAAATAATTGTAACTATGTAGAAAAAAGAAGAAACAATATTCAAATCACTTTTAACAAATTAAAAAGTTTAAGGTGAGAGATATCTAACCAAATAAAAAATAATCAAGACTTCCTTTCGGCATATATTCGTAAATAAGAATTTTTTCCTCTTCTTCTAAACAAAATCCTATAAATGCCACAAGATTTTTGTGTTGTAATTTGGCTATCAATAAAACTTCATTTTTGAACTCAATTGAACCTTGCTTAGAACATCTTGAAAGCCTTTTAACAGCTACTTGTCGTCCATCGGGAAGAACACCCTTGAAAATATATAAATCATCATTTTGTTTGTACCAAAAACTTTCTAAAGAAAGTATAAATAAAAAATATCACATTTTCTTACCTTGTAAACTTCTCCAAATCCCCCTTTTCCAATCTTATTCTGCTGCGAAAAATGATTCGTTGCTGTCTTAATTATATTGAGTTCGAATTGCAAGCCCTTTAAAGTGACACTTTCATGACCAACTATACCAAAATATTGTTAAATTAATTCAGTAGGAAAAATCTTTAAATCTCACATGTGAACAATTATAGATTGAAATTTCATTTGAATGATATTCACAATACTTACAGATTTTTGCGAGAAGAGTCTTATAGCTACTTTTTCTTGTTTTTCTCCATCTTAAATAGCAGCATAAGGAAAGGAGTATCACCGAGAGAGCCACGAAGACAACAATTAAGATAAGTGTTCTTGACCAACCTTTCTTGTTTCCTACATATATATTAATACGCCTCACTAATTCAGGAATCAATAATAACTGTTGAGACTTGTTATTAATATTGGGACCTGGGAGTATATACTAAAGTTATTGGTTAAACAAGTTTGAAAGTTTGTGAGGGAGTATATGAATTAGATGAATATTTATGCAAATATTGATTGAATGAGAAGATCACCTGTAACCGTGCTTTTGGATTCAGTTTGGTGATCAGTGCTGTTCATTGGCGACAATCCAAACATCATATAGCAGCTTGGATAAAATACTTTTCCCACTGGACTCGTCAAACAACACCATGGAATTTCGCTGTTGAAGATCTTATCTAGACAGCGTCGGCATGAGAAAACATCTATATTTGGCGTGCACTCAGCAAGAGTGTAGAGGCTTTGGTGATCATTAAGTTTTGCTTCCTTTGTTCCATAATTTTTAAATGGCCCCCCAGTATCGATCTGTGCATCATATAAAGCATTCGCCAAAGTCCAAGTGAAGAATCTTTGATGCAGATTGGGGTCAGAAGTACTTTTTATATTGAAGCGGTGATAGGTAGGACTCGTTTCCGTTGTGGAGGGAAATGGGTCATTGGAATAGCGAAGAAAACAGTTATTGTACCAAATAATTGCCTCATTGGAAGAGCGGCACTCTGAGGCTATTCGTTTGGTTGCATCTAAGACACATAGTCGACAGAGATCAGGAGAAAGGTCCCCCCGACACATAAAGAGGCCGCTCACCGTGTCGACGGTGGTGTTGAAGAAACGAGGTTTGGTGGTGGAGTTGGAAGACAAGTAAGTGAAAAGGGTCCTGAGATTTGATAGAAAAACATTGTCGGTGGTGATCATGGTTTTGTTGCTGGAACTGGAACAGTTGTGGGAAAGATAAAGAGGATCTTGGGAATCTGTGTTGGAAGAATCAGGGAGCAGAACAGGTTCGGGAGGTGCGGGAGCAGTACTGGGGCGATAGAAAGGGTAGAATTCGCACCTCAAGCTACAGCTAAAGTAAAAAGACCTAGGTAGACAGATGTTATCTTCAGCAGCAGGTGGCATGAGAGAATTTAGACATTCTGTGCAGTCATGGGGTGAAAGATCAGGTGTGCATTGAGCTTGACAGTAAAGGGTCTGAAAGCCAGACACCCTTGCTTCCCTTGTGGCATACTTCTTCTCACCAATAGGAGATTCGGCTGCCTCATCCACCACTTCCTTAGATGTTTTCAAAAACAAGCTGCTAAAGTTTTTCTGCTTCGGCTCACTGTCAAGGATGCAAAGGTTGAGAGGGCCAAAGTATGGATACAAATCAACCTTGGAGAAGAAATAACGGTTGGAAAAGCGAAACATGCAGTCGCCGTTCCCAATCACTGCATCTGAAGACAAGGAACAATTTGGGTATGAATCTGGGTCTGAGAATATTGCATTGGTTGCGTTTGCAACGCACTCGCTGCAAAGCTGAGGGGTGACGTCGCCCGAGCAAAAGAACATTCCATACACAGTGGTGGAGTGGGTTGTACCGGTGACTGTGGTGTTGTAGAATGGCTTGTTAGCGGTGGCGTTGGAAGATAAATATGACAGAAGGGTCCTCACGTTCGATTGGAAACTGCTGTTTGGAGTGGTTGGGCTTCCTGAGCAATTTTGGCCCGAAAAGTCATTGCCGAACTGTGCTTCACTGGTTACGAAATTGATGAAGCTGAGAAGGGTAAATATATGGACAAGATTGAAGGAAGCCATGGATTTGTTCGTTAATCTTGGATAAGTTTAGCAATTTTATCATCTATTAGGAAATTGCAAAGGCCATGAACTGTACTTAAACTAGAGCATCTTCATTACGCATAAGTAGCTAGACGACACAAGTCAACGAATCACTGAGTAAAAAAAGAATAAAATGTCTTCATCTTCCTCGAAGGTGTACTTTCGAGCATGAGGGTTAGGGTGTAGCGCTCCCCAGCACTTCATTTTCTGTTCACATTTCTAATTAGGAAAAGATTTCTTTCACACTACACCTCAGAGTAAAAACATATTATTCACACATTGGCCTATGTATAGCTGTCTAGCACTACACAATGAAAACACATTTTCATGCAGCTTTATGGGGAAAAGAGAAGTTTTGGGATAAATAACATTAATCACATGTGCGATTCAACATATATTAATCTATACACGCTGTCTAAGTTAGATGAGTCAAAGTCTTTCAACCAGATTCCGCCCAATCTATTTCTTTTTATGAAGAGGGAACTTTACACTGCTACAAATCACTTCCAAATACATTGCAGGTAGGTCTCTTAAAAAATGGCATAAAAAAAGAAAAGAAAAACAACTTCAAATAGATAGACTTGTTATCTCTGTCTTAATATATAATGGATTCTCCATTGTGTTAATTAATAATTCTCTTGCCTATATTTTTTTTAGGAAGTGATCAATGATCAATCACACGTAGATTAAGTCAACCGAAGTTAATGGAACAAAATGTGATAGGTCTCTATTTCATGTTCATGAACATAATTATAAGCAAGAGAGAAACTGGAGGATATTATTGCGAGTTATATACCAAGATTTTAATTTGTTTAGTTAATCATCACCTTAATTATAAACTTATTGTTGATAACGTGATGTACTTGAAAACATTTTATTTTATGTTCTATTTTGTTTATTATTTTGTTCTCTGATATTATGTTGTCAACAAAAGCCGAATAATTTATTAACACGGAAAATGGATGCTGACACATATAAGAGACACTCACGAGTTTATCAAATGAATGTATGATATGTATTTATATTCGGCGAGTGCAATAGTTGATGATGTAAAAATATCATCATTTGAACTTGGTTATAATAAAGGTACAACCATCTCAGGGTGACCAAATTGTTTATATGAAAGAATATTATAAAAATTGAATGTGATCAATGTTAATTACATCTCATAACATGACACTCTTAGCCTACATCATCAACATGTTAAGGAAGAATTCCTACAAATTTTCAACTCATATATCCTATTTTTTATTCATTTCTCCTCATTTTCTACTTTCCTTTTTATTACCGTTAATGAAAATGAATATTCCTTGTCTGGTGTGGTGCATCAAATGTAGCGCACGAAATCGCAATGGAGAAAATGAGGTTCTGATGAACCCTAATTGCAAATGAAAAAGAGACAATGACTTAAGCACAAAAGAGATTCTTATTTACTTGTATATTAGAGAGTAAAATACAAGGTGTATATATAAGAAAAAGATTAAGACCTAGCTGAAACAGAAAAGGAAAGTTGGGCCAAACAAACAAAGCCCAATAACTTAAAACAGAAAAACTAAATATGTTAACACCCCTCAAGCTGGGGAGTAGATATTTTTCAGACCCAGCTTGGATTTGAGAGTAGAGAACTGTGCGGAAGCAAGGGCCTTGGTGAATATGTCAGCAACTTGCATGGCAGAAGTAATGGGCAGTAGTTTGAGGAGACCAGAGTTAAGTTTCTCACGAAGTAGGTGACAATCAATTTTGATGTGCTTGGTGCGTTCATGAAAGACTTGCACTACAAAAAAACGTGTATAAAGCGGCGGTTATTTTTGCAAAAACTGGCGTTTTTAACCGCCGCATTATACGTCTGTGGCGGTACCGCGTACCGCCAGAATTCTTGCCGCCACAAAATTTAATGTGGCGGTCAATTGAGAACCATTGTAGCAGACGCCATATTATGCATGGTATAAAGTGGCGATTTTAAACGTGTAATTGACGTCAGTTATAAATGTCATAATTTTAAAACTGGGTAAACCAATTCTAACGTAAATAGTGACAGTTTTAACCGCCACTTAATACAATATAGTATGACATTTATAATACACTTTATAATTGTCATAATTCGAATATTAAATATTTAATTTTATTTTTAATATTTATAATAATTTATTTAATTCTATTTTATAATTTGATTTCATAATATTATTTAATTTCATATTATAATTAAACTTTAATTTTATTTTTAACATTTATAATAATTTATTTAATTCTATTTTATAATTTGATTTTATAATATCAATTAATTTGATATTATAATTAAATTTCACTACACATTTATGTTTCATAATATAATTAAAATTGATAAATATAATAATCAAAAGATGACTTCATTCATTGATTGAGAAAACAAAATTTATAATGTTAAACTAATCCAAACAACAAGTAAATTAAATTGTCAAAATATAAATTGTTTAACTTTCTAAATATATTACAAGTAAATTTCCAATCCTAATTTGTCTTACTACCTCCACTTGAGCTTGGTGATATATTCTGGTTTCGCGATGGAGTATGACTGCCGATGAAATGATGATTATCAACTCCTGCAGATACCATAAGGGTTGTCAACTTAGCGGCAATACACACGAAGAAATGGGATAGATACTAACTAGGGTTGGCATTCAACAACCAAAAAAATTTCAAATAAAACTAGTCGCAAGAGAGGTGTGCATCTTATTTCCAGACTAAATAAAAAACCAATGCATGCCATAAAATGTGTCATTCAAGAAACAGTTTGTGTTATGAGACAGACAAGAAACCAGACTGGTCCCACCATCACCCGTAGACTAAGTTGCATGATACGTGTAAATTTAGTTTAAATGACAATATTGGTCTTTAAAAGATGATACCAACACAACACTGGTCCTCAATTTATAAATACATCAAATCAGTAACATGATCAAATTGGTTTTAAAATTTCACATTTTATCATCAAATTTTTTTTTTGAAGGAAAACCAATGCCATTAATTATCATCAAAGCAACAATCTTTGGAGAACCAATCTAACCTCATATATTTTTAGAGGACCAAAATGAATGTTAATTATATAGATAATGAAAAACATAACAGCATAGAAATTTTATATTGTAAAGGATAAACTAACACTTGAATTGCAATCGACCATAATGAATTCACAAAATATTAGTTGATACCTTTAACTGTTCAAGGAGAAAAGTTCCTAATATTGCACTTGTGCTTCGTAAATTTTATTTTATAACCCAATCTAAATTCATATGCTATTTAAGAAAATGGCCACTGAACTAACTATCTTTATCCTAGTTCCAATGTTTTAAAAGCAAAAAAATTGTCGGGCACACATCATATCATTCACGAGGATAGTGGACAACTTTATAGTGGACAACAAATGGTTCACCAAAACAGAAAATTTCTTCAATACCCTACTTTTATTGCAAATTGTTGATCCAAAGATTACAATGAAAATTTCTTTTGGACAATCTATAGTCATTCACAAATGCTTGCATACTTATTACTATCAAGAGAGCAAAAGCAGTATAAGTAGGATGTGTATAGTACTGATAAGTGTCTAATTTCAGTAATATTTCATATTAAAATATAGGCACTTATGAGGATTTATTGCTAATTTACATATAAAATAATCCCTAATTTATGAATTTATACCTTTTTACATTTTTTATGATCTTTATTTGAATAAGAGTATTTTATTCCCAAATTTGGTGTTAATTGCAGATTTCTAAGGAAGATTGGAGATTTGGATTAAAGATGAATGATTTGAGCTAAAAAGATAAAGATAGAAGGTCCCAGAATGGAAAAGATGCAAAGAAAGATTGGGCCTTTTTTTATGTTTTATCATTTAGCCCATTAGCGCGACACAATAAACAACCTAACCCTAGAAAACTAGGATAAATAGAGGGCTAGAGGCTCAACCTTAGGTGCCAGATTGAGAGGAAAACACCATAGAGTGAATTGTAACCCAATTGGGAGAATGGAAGGTGATAGAAGTATGCGTGGCTAATTCTACCCTTTGGGATTGGGAGTAATCTGCTCAAACTCTTATGTATTGAGGTGATATTTTATATATTAATATTCAGTTATTGATTGATTATTGGTATTGTTGTTTTACTTTTAATTCTCCGTGACAAATTGAGAATCTTAAATCTGACCGGGAGGTATTTTTAGGGTTCGGACCTAAACAACAATACTTAACATATTTGAGTGCTAGGAATAGACTTAAAATGTTAATTGCTATTAAACGTCTGAGCTTCGTTCTAAGTTGTTCTTATAAGTATGCGAGGGATCGATAGTTAGGGAACATTCTTAAGGATTTTATATGCGAGGAATCGATATAAATGATTTTTATACGGGCATCAATTTCAATTAAAGAACTTAATATTAACATGCTAATCAAAATACATGAGAGTGAGAGAGATGAAACTTAATCCCAATTTTTCCAATTGAAGCAACTAATTCTTTGTTTGTTTTCTTATTGATCAGTGCCAACATAATCACTTTACACTCTTTTTTATTGTTCTGTTGTTATATTTAGCGAATATTGTACTCAATGATTCACTGTTCTTTGTGGGATCGATATCCGTCCTTAGGGACAATTATTACTTCTGACAAACGCGGTGCACTTGCCGTAAAAAGTCATCAAGTACCCGAGTTGCAAAAATGTTATCCTTTTTCTTGTTTTTGAAGATTGCCAATTGAAATTCTTCCTGCAAAGAAAGATCATCCAAAACCACACAATATGGACATCGAATTCCATGTGAGAACAAGTTGTCTTAGGACGATAAAATATATAAAGTATTTTTATCAAATATATGAAAGAAAAGTTTAACAAATTGATATTCTATTGTAGATCATTCATGCTTAGAAGCATCATTGAGAAAATAACAACCGATTATCCTTATATTATAAACATTATCAGAAGAGAAGACAATAAACTGCAACCCAATTTAAAAGTTAGCTATGACTAAGAACAGAAACTTGGAGAACCAATCTAAAATTGGAAAATATACACAAAATTCTAACCAGCATATCCCAAGACATTATGACATATTTATAAAATTGAATTTCTTCCAAATAGTTGAGAGTTGAGAAAATACCTTGTAAAATGTATGTATCTTGGAGTTGAGCTAGCTTCCAACACAAATCTGAAATAGTCTGAAAAGGGAAGAAAATGATAAGGCATTGGACCACACACAAACCAATTATTTAGAAAACCTATTATAGTATTTTCCACCAATTTTGAAGAGACTATAACAAGGTCAAGTAAAATAATAGACCAACATTACCCATTTAACAAGGTTAAAATTGAAACACAAGTTGCATTGTACTTTCACCATCAGACTAAAATCCTAAGGGAATACATGTCACAGTGAATCAAATTGTAAAGTGAAGAATGCCCCAATTTAAAAGGGAGGTTGCAGTAAGAGTACCCAACATCATAACCTTAAGTGTTTGTTTGGTGTAGAAATAAAGTGAATAAAAATAAAAACGATAATTGAAAAAAAAAAGTTGAGAAATAAAGAAAAAAAAAATTATTTGGTTGAAGAGAAACGAAGAAGAAACCAGGAGAGAGATACACACTAAGGTAAAAAAAAATAGAGTGAAGAAGTATTTGTGAGACAGATTCACCTTTTAATTTTCTCCTGCCTATTTCTATCTCATACAAAACAACCCATTCAAATTCGTCACCCCTATTTTAACTCCTTCCCCTCCACCCAAACATACCATAAAGAAACAATTACCATATCAATCATATAAAAATCGAACATTTAAGTAGGATACAACATCATCATCCTGAACAACCTGTAGTAGAATCAATGAGTAAAGAGTTAAGTTATCAGTAAACTACAAATAACATATGTCATAATATACTTACAAAGAAATCACCAACGACAATAAATATGAGAAGGCAAGAAAATAAAATTCCAATTTTAACTGAGAACATTCACACAAAAGAACTGCAGAACAGCATAGTTCTTACCAAATAAGAATAAAAAACATAGTTATTTGAATCCAAAACATGTAACAAAACTTGCCTGAACAAAATTGTAGTTGTGGTGTTGGGATATATCGGTCGAATGCAAATGCTTTCCAAAGTCTTCTTCAATATCATCTCATACTCCTCCACTTTTCCTAAACCATGGAAAACAGATATTATTTTTTTATTTTAAAATGAAAAGAAAGAGCAGAGTTTAGCATTGTTCCAACCAATTTGTCCAGTCTTCGGCTTCCAAATAATTTCAACGAATGCTTTTTCAGGATTTTCATTCTTCTTGGTTCCAGCTTTGGGTCCATAAACTGCAGCAAGCACTTTGGTACATGCGTGCAGCACAACCGCAACCACAAACAAGACCAAACACCTGGTGTGCGTGGCAATGTGCATAACCATCTCCCTTCTTTTCATCTTTCTCTCAAGAAACTCACCTACTGAAGAAACAACAACGTCGTATGGCTCCAATGGTATCTCACGTAACACGCAGTCCACACGCCGCTGGTAAGCAACGAAATCGAAGGTGAATTTGTGGCCATTGATGGACAATAAATCATTGGAAACCTTCTGAACAGTGGGATCTCCTTCGTCCTTGTCGAGGCAGAGCGGCCTCATCCTCACAATAACCTGCGACAAAGGCAAGAAGAGAGAAATCAGAGTTAGATAGAAGGCATTGGAAATTGATAAATCGAAAACCCTAATAGGAGAAACCAACCTTAACGGAATCGGAGGGCGCATGAAGTGAACTGTCGGTTAGGGCATCGGCGGCGGTGGCGAGCTTGCGCTTTAGAGTGTTGGAAGAGGGTGGTCTCGGGGGCAAGGGGCTCTTGAACTTAGCGGGGGAAGGGACGACGAGATTGGGATCGGAGGAGGGAGGGTCATTCTCTTTGGAGGGTTTGTACTTGCGAAAGGGGCGAGGTTTAACAGAGCTAGGAGAAGAAAAGGGGGTTGGAAACTTTTGGAGGATGGAACGAGAGAATAGGATTTTGGAAAATTAAAATTTTGAGTAAGTGTGGGAAATGAAATTTTATGAGAGGGAAATAAAGTAAATATGATGGAGGGAATAAAAGGAAATTTGTGGCGTTTCTAAATGACATATTTTGAAGGATAATTGTGACAGTTATTAAAATGTCGTATTATACGGATAATTGTGGCGGTTTTTAATAACCGCCACAACTTACACGTTTTTTTGTAGTGTTGATTGGACGCTATTTGAAGGGCAGATTAGTTGTCACAGTACAGGCTGGGAGAAAGGAAGATGTAAATCCTGAAGGAGGTAAGACAACCATTGTAGCTCACATGTGGTGGTGGCAAGGGCTCTATACTCGGCTTCGGAGGAGCTGCGAGAGATAGTTGGATGCTTCTCTGATTTCCATGATATTAGGGAGTCTCCTAAGTAGATGGAATATCCAGTGACAGATTTGCGTGTGGTAGGACATGTTGCCCAGTCAGAGTCACTAAATCCACAAAGGTGAAGTAAGCTAGTATGAGAAAAATATAGTCCTTCACCAGGGGTGCCCTTGAGGTAACGCAAAAGACGTGAGACAGCTTGTTGATGATGAGTTTTGGGTGCAGATATGAATTAGCTTAAATTGTGGATAACAAAGGCGATGTCAGGTCGCGTGTTGGTTAAGTAGATTAGACGTCCAAGGAGTCTTCTGTATTGGGAAGTTGCATCAGCATCAAGAGGGGAGCCTTGATCGGGAGAGAGACGGGAGGTATGAGTCATAGGAGTGGCCACAGGTGCAGAGTCAAGCATGCCAGTTTCGTGAAGAAGATCAAGAGTATACTTGCGTTGACTTAAATGAAGACCATAACTGTTGCGAGCAATTTCCAATCCCAAAAAGTAAGTGAGATTACCTAAATTTTTTATCTTGAAGTGAAGGTGAAGGGATGCAGTAATTGTATTGATTTCCTCCATGTCATCGCCAGTTAAGAGCAAATCATCAACATAAACAAGAATAACAGTGAGTTTATCGTTATTATATTTAAGAAAAAGAGAATGATCAGCAACAGAAATAGAGTAATTATTTGATAAAAGAAAAGTAGGAAGTTTGGCGTACCATTGGCGACCAGCTTGACGAAGGCCATACAAAGACCGTTGAAGCTTGCAAACATGCTGGGGAGAAGGAAGAGAGAGGCCAGGTGGGGGGTCATGTATACCTCTTCATGGAGATCACCATGAAGAAAGGCATTATTGACATCAAGTTGTTTTAAAATCCAATTTTTGGTAGTGGCAATAGCAAGGAGAAGGCGGAGGGTAGTGAGTTTAGCAACAGGTGCAAAAGTGTCTAAGAAATCAAGTCCTTCAAGTTGGGTGAACCCTTTGGCAACAACTCTAGCTTTATGGCCATCAGAATGGTATTTGATTTTATATACCCATTTACAACCAATAGTTTTCTTTCCTGGAGGGAGAGGGGTAAGTTGTCAAGTATTGTTAGCAGCAAGAGCTTGAAGCTCATCTTGCATGGCAGATTGCCAAGAACCATGTTTGGAGGCTTCGTTATATGTCCGAGGTTCAGGATGAGAATTGATAGAGAAAATAACATTTCTAAAATTGGAAGATAAGGAATTGTAAGACAAGTAATTATGAATAGGATATCTACTACTTACAGTGTTGGTTGCAGTGTGGAAATCCGCAAGATAGGCAGGTTGTCGGTGAGGACGAGCTGATCTTCTTGGAAATTGGGGTGAGGTGCTTCCTGGAGATGCAGGCGGTGATAATTCTGGTGGAGGTGCAATGTTGGATGCAAGAGCGTAGGCACTATTTGTTGGAAGATCAGAGGATAATGAGGCTGGTGGAGGGACAATATTGGGTGCAGGAGTAGAAGCACATGGCTCGGCAGGAGGTGCAGTATCAGAAAAAAAATCAAAAGCATAATTATATGCGTTAGAAATAGGGAGAGATAAAGTGTTAGGGTCCTTAGGCAAGTCACAGTCCAATTTATATGGAAAGTGGTTTTCATGAAAGATTACATGTCTTGATATCTCTATGCTATGAAACTTTAAATTTAAGATAATATAACCTTTTGTATTTTGCGGGAAGCCAAGAAAAATACCTTTGATAGATCTATCATCTAATTTTTTCCTATGTGTAGTAATGGTACTAGCATAACAGAGACAGCCAAACACTTTTAGAAAGGAAATGTCATATGGTTTTCCAAACAACTTTTCATGAGGAGTGATGTTATAGTGTGACTACTATTAAGACTATGAAGACTAGGATTTTTATTAAACATTGTCTAAGAGATATTTAAACCCAATCAATATTTTGAAAGAGAACAAAAAAAGATAACCAAGAACAACAAAGGGGGAAATAAAGATCAGAGAGAAGCGCAGCAGAGCTCTTCATTCGAAGAGCTCTGATACCATATTACCGTTAATGAAGATGAATATTCCTTGTCTGATGTGGTGCATCAAATGGAGCGCACGAGATCGCAATGGAGAAAGGGAGGTTCTGATGAACCCTAATTGCAAATGAAAAAGAGACAATAACTTAAGCATAAAAGAGGGAAAAGCAGAGAAAAGAAAATACAAAAGAAATTCTTATTTACTTGTATATTAGAGAGTAAAATACATGGTGTATATATAAGAAAAAGATTAAGACCTAGCTGAAACAGAAAAGGAAAGTTGGGCCAAACAAACAAAGCCCAATAACTTAAAACAGAAAAACTAAATATGTTAACACTTTTCTTAATTTAAACAATACTTTTCATTCTATTTTTTCTCTTTTTTTTTTCATTTTACCCTGTCACTTGTCATTCACTCAACCAAACAAAGACGTACTATCTATCGAGGATAAAAAATACTCATAGACATTTCATTAACAGATAATGATTCAAAATCTCCAGCAGCTTGATTGGATTTGAATTCTCTTTGTATAACTATCTCTGAATCCATTCTGCGTTTGTGGAAGAGAAATGTTGGTTCTTGTGGAGATGGCAATTCAAGTGAGAGACCATTAAGATATGAAATAATTGTTTTCATTGTCGGTCTATCCTTTGGATTTTCTTGAACACATAATAAACTAATATGAATGCATTTCAGAACTTCAATCGGTGAATAACTTTCTTTTATGTAAGAATCCAAGATGGATAATGGTTCATGATCTTTCCATTGTTTCCAAACCTGAAATAGTGTATTAAGAATAATATTAATACTTAAAGATTTCATTAAACAAAAAATAAATATGTTATATAATATATAATATATATATATATATATATATATATATAAGTGTAGATTATCGCACTCACATAACCAATGATGCCTTCTCCTTGAGTGCGAGATTCATAAAAGTTTACATTCTTTTTTCCAGTGATAATCTCAAGAATTATGATACCAAAACTAAAAATATCTGACTTTTCAGAAAATTGTCCAAACATGGCATATTCTGGTGAAATATAACCACTGCAAGAAAAAAAAACTCCACATTAACTCAAAGATAACCTACATAGTATATGCAAAAGTGAGATTTAGAACAAAATATCATTAAGAAAAAACTTACTATGTTCCAGCAATTCTATGCGTACTTCCACGATCTTGATTCATTTCAACAATTTTAGCCAAGCCAAAATCTGAAATTTTTGGATTCATATTTTCATCCAATAAAACATTACTTGGTTTGAGATCACGATGTATAACTTTACATCGAGAATATTCATGTAAATAAAGAATTCCTGAAGCTGTCCCTTGTATAATATTATAACGTTTAGACCAATCTAACTTTTGTTGTTGAGTACCTACATAATTAATTTAAATGATCATGAAGAAGTTAAAACATAACAAATACTTGTACTAATTTATGATATCTTGTATTAAAAAGCATATATATGTTTAAAATACTTAATTAATATATGACATAGTGTAGCAAAATAACTATAAAAAGTTTTAAAGATAGAGAGATATCTAACCAAACAAAAGATAATCAAGACTCCCGTTTGACATGTATTCATATATAAGAATTTTTTCTTCTTCTTCTAAGCAAAAGCCCACCAACGATACAAGATTTCTGTGTTGAAGGTTGGCTATCAATAGAACTTCATTCTTGAACTCTCCTAAACCTTGTTTAGATTTTGTTGAAAGTCTTTTTACAGCTACATGACGTCCATCACAAAGAATTCCCTAAAAAAAAATACATAAATAAGTATTTATTTATATTAAAAGACATGATAAAAATAAATTATTACATTTTTCACCTTGTAAACTTCGCCAAATCCACCTTTACCAATCTTATGTGTAGGCGAAAAATTATTCGTTGCCGATTTAATTGTAATCAAATCGAATTGCAGTCCCTCTAAAGTGATACTTTGCTGACCAACTAATAAAAAAAATTGTTTAGTTTGCTGAATTAAATTTGAAATTTCCTAAAATTTGCAAACGAATAATGATGAATTGAAACTTCATTTTTATATATAATCAGGATACTTACAATTTTCTCTGAGAAGAGTGTTATAATTAGTTTTCCTTGTTTTCGTCCTTAGCAAATAGTAGCAGAGAGAAAGGAGGAGGACGAAGACACCTAAGGGGACAACAATTAAGATAATTGTTTTTGACCCATTGTCATTTTCTGCATAAGAAACTAACTCCAAGATCAATGAGCCATCGATAAACATGAAGAATCTAGTTTTTAAAAAATTGTACAGAAATTTCTCCTTGCTTTTAAAAAACATTAACCATTGAAATTATATATTAAAACGTGAAGTTGTTAAAATGTACCTTTTTACATTGCAATTCAATCAGATTACCATATGTTTTCTTACACTACCAAATCAAAATAACCTTGGAAGAAATTAACTTTAAAAAAGTTGAATAAGTTTGAAAGTTGAGTAAACAGATAATGTGTGAATGCAAATATTGCAGGAATAGAAGATGACCTGTAGCAGGAGAAGAAGAAACTGGCTTGCGCCCATCAACTGGAGAAGCTTCAGTGTGAAATGGGGACAAACCAAACATAATATAGCAACTTGGATACAGTACTTTTCCCTCTGGACTCCCCAAACAACACCATGGAATTTCCTTTCTGATAATGCTATCTAGACAGGTATTGCAATCCTCAGACGATAGATCAGGCCTACACTGAGCAAGAGTATAGAGGGTTTGTTTATCATTCAGTTTTCCAGATTTAATTCCATAATTCTTAGTGGTTGTGTGCTCCGCCTGAATATCGAACTGCACTTGAGATAAAGAATTGGCCAAAGTCCATGTGAAGAAGCTCTGCAGCTGGTTGGGTTTGAAAGTATTGACGATATTGAAGTGGCGATAAGTAGGAGCTGTGTCCAGTGTAGGGAGAGACGGGTGATCGGAATAATGAAGCAAACAGTGATTGTACCAAATGGTAGCCTCTTTGGAGGAGAGGCACTCTGAGGATATTTTTTGGGTTGCATTTTGGATACATAGCTCACAGAGGGTAGGGGAAAGGTCACCGAAGCACATGAAGAAGCCACTGACCGTATCCACGGTGTTGTTGAAGAAACCGGTCTTGTCGGTGGACTTGGAAGTCAAGGAAGTGAAGAGGGTTTCGAGATTTGACCGGAAAGTTTTGTCAGCTGCGATCATGGTTTTGTTGCTGGAACAATTGTGGGAAAGTTCTGTCAGAGCTTGTGAATCTGTGTCGGAAGAATGTGTGACCTCAACGAGTTCCGAAGGTGGCGGAGAGGTACTGGGGCGATAGAAAGGATACACATCACATCTCATGTTACAGCTGGGACTACCAACAGTCATCGGTAACTCTTGTGGACATGTCTCTTGAGCTTCCGCTACGCTAACATTTAGACATTTTCTGCAATCTTGGGGTGACAAATCAGGTGTGCACTGAGCTTCGCAGTAAAGGGTATGAAATCCAGCTATCCTTGCTTCCTTTGTGGCATACTTTTTGTCACCAACAGCAGAATTTGCTGCCTTTTCCACCACTTCGTTAATGGTTTTGGAATACAAACTCATCAAGCTTGTCTTATTGGACACATCGACAGAGACACATGAAACGTAGCCCGAATTTAAGTCAGGGGTGGAGAAGAAAGAAACGTTGGAATACCGAATCATGCAGTCTCTGTAGGTAATCATTGCATATGTGGCTAAGGAGCAGAAAAACACTTGATCTGGATCTGAGAACACTGCTTTGGTTGCGCTTTCCACACACTTGCTACAAAGCTGAGGTGGGACGTCTCCCCAGCAGAAGAACATTCCGTAGACATTACTTTCGGGGTAGTTTTTAGTGGCCACTGTGGTGTTGTAGAATGGCTTGTTATTGGCGGTGGCATTGGAAGATAAATCAGAAAGAACGGCCCTCAGGTTAAATTCGAAGGCGCTCTTTGGAGTGGTTCTGTTTAAATATGCGCATCTGGGGCCGGAGATACTACGGTCGAATTGTGCTTCAGTGGTTACGAAATTGATGATGAAGCTGAGAAGGCTAAAGATGTGGACAAGGTTAAAGGAAGCCATGGACTCGTTTGTTAATCTTGGATAATACTACACTACCATGCAATGGTGTGTTTTGGAATTTTATTATCTATTGGGAATTCGCAATACCCATGAACTGTACTTAAACACTTGAACATCTTCATTAACCAGCAGAGGAAAGTAGCTAGACGACACAAGTCAACGAATCGTTGAGTCAAAAAAGAATAAAATATCTTCATCTTCCTGGAAGGTGTACTTTGGAGCATGAGGGTTGAGGTGCAGTGCTCCCCAGCATTTAATTTTTTGTTCACATTGTTGCTTCTGATGCTTGTTGAATTTGCTATGTATAGCTGGCTAGCACAGCACAATGAAAACAAATTTTCATGCTATTTTATGGGGAAAACAAAAGTTAGGAATAAATAAAATTAATCACATGCGCGACTCAACGTATTTTAATCTCACGCTGTCTAACTTAGATTAGTCAAAATCTTTCACCCAGATTCCGCTGAATATATTTCATTTTAGGAAGAGGGAACTTTACACTGCTACAAATCACTGCCAAATACAGTGCAGGTAGGTCTCTTAAAAAATGGCATAAAAAGAGAAAAGAAAAACAACTTCAAATAGATAGAATTGTTATCTCTGTCTTAATGCATAATGGATTATTCATTCTGTTAATTATTAATTCTCTTGGCTGAGCCACATGGGCTGGGACTTGAGGAATTAATCTAAAACTTTGTTTAGTCAAAACCAATTAATCACTATTTCTCAAGACTCGTTCTATGTCATGGTTTTCATAAAATATTCTCCTAAGAGTTTATTTTAAACATTTTATATATTAATTAAATTATATATTATTCTATAAACTAAACAAATCATTAGTATCTAAAGTAGTTTTTATTATTAATAAATAATTTTTAAATTGATATTTAATTAGTTACCAAACTTTTAACTACAATTTTTAAAAGTTGTATAGTTGGTAGTTAATTAGATATCAATTTAAAAACTATTTATTAATAATATAAATTATTTTAGATACCAACTAGTCTATAAAATAGTATTCAATTTAGTCAATATAATAACTAATTATTTTTTGTCTCTTTCTATCTAATGATTTTCTTTTAGAGTACCAATTAAAGTTCATTATACATGAGGATGACAATGTGGGCTCACTCATCCTACATTGGCTTGCTCCGCATTTGGCCCGCCTCACATAAGAAATGTGGATTGATTTTATTGGCCCGCCCAGCTTAAGGGTTGACACACCCGCATAAAAAATTAATGTTTTTTAGATTAATGAAAAATAATTTTTCAAATATGAATTTTGAATAAATTTACTTTTTGTTTATTAAATTGATTTTTTGTCTTATTAAGATGAATTAAGTAAATTGTCTTACATTATTATTCTCATGACACATGCGTAATAAGATATGGATAAAAAATATTTATTATAATTATGATTTTCAATGAAAATTGAATTTTAATCTTATTAATAAAATATTTATTAAAAGGTAATACATATAGACACATGATATATGTATTTTAGAAAGACAAAAAAAAAACAATATTTAATATTTAATAACTATTATCGAATTTCATCAAGGTGTTATGAATTAAGAATTGATGAGAGTTTCTTCATGCACCTCCATGTCTTTCTTCTTGCATCTCATACTTTAAAAAAAATATACAAATTACCCTTTGACATCTTTCATTGAACATTTTTTCAAAATGTGAAATTCAGAGACTTCTCGGATTATAAAATCTGAAAGTTAAAATTTGTGTTTCAGAGTGTACAATCCAGAGTACAAATTTATATACTACATTGTAGAACTTTTGAAAATATGAGACTTCAAGAAGAAATTACAAGGGTGTAAATTAATTTCAAGTTTTTAAGATACGCGGGTTAGGAAGGTTCGTCCTATCTTACACTTCACTCATATATGTTGTGAGTTATGTAGAGCAGGACTAAATGAAACTCTCATCCATAAGAAATTAACCAACTATTTGGATGAAAATTACTCAACCAAATTTCATTAATAGAGAATAGTGTGAAACCATTATCATTCATTATCATCTTGATTGAAACTTGATTTTTGTCATGTAATTATCTCTCAAGACATTTTATCCTCCTATTTACTCTCAAATAACCCACAACATGATTTTAGTCAATATGATATAGTGTATAGAGTTGCAAGAGTTGCAACAATGATCAAGTGAACCATTATACTATCTATTTAAAAAATTAAAAAATTTGTGAAAAGTTTATAAAGAACTCAATAATATAGTTGCCCAAATTCAAATTCTATTTTTTTTATAAATTTACAAAATTATGAATTTTATGATAAATATGAGAAGAACTCATTAATATAGTTGCCCAAATTAAAAATTTGAATTTTATGATGAATTTTTAACAAGTCGGTAATGTATAGTTGCCAAAATTCAAGTTTTATTGGCCCATTTTTTTTAATTTGTCTATTATTATAAGATGTAAATGTTCTTATGCATTTGTTACAATTCAATGCCCATGGTTAAATTCTATGTTACATCAGAAACAAATAAGACACCAAGGACTATGACCATAGTATTATCGAGGAAAGAATTTAGTTAGAGAAATTTCATTGATGGAATCAATGATATTATCCAATTCCTCATTGGTAGCCATGTTGTCTTTTCTATTACTCTTAAAATAGCCTGGTTCATTCGGGGAAGGCAAATTGATTGAATGGTTGTTGAGGTAAAACACAATTGTTGCCATTGTAGGTCTGTCGTTTGGATCTTCCTGAACACACAACAAACCAATGTGGATATATTTGATGACTTCTTCGCAAGAATAAGGTCCTCCTACATGAGGATCCAATAGTTCTAGTGGTGTTTCCTTTGTCCACTTTGTCCAAGCCTACAATTTCCATGCGACAATGAATCAGATCAAACTCTCAACCTCATATTTCTCTATTTACAAACTAGAAATGGAATAAATTTTCTACTTACATGTTTTCGGATGTCATCAATAACCTCTGATTCAGATGAACAACATTTTCTTATTCCACTAATAATCTCTAGAACCATAACTCCAAAACTAAATACATCAGATTTCACTGAAAATTGTCCATGCATTGCATACTCAGGAGGCATATAACCACTGTATATAAAACATTACCAAAAAATTTAAGTGAGAAAGAATGACAATAATTGTTAGTTAAAACATGATATGATAAAGTGAATGAAATAAGAATGATATCTTACTATGTTCCTACAATTCTGCCGGTACTTTCTTCAATTTCATCTCCAGCAACAATTCTAGCCATACCAAAATCTGAAATCTTTGGATTCATATTACTATCTAATAAAACATTACTAGGTTTAAGATCACGATGTATTATTTTTAGACAAGAATCTTCGTGTAGATATAAAATGCCTCGTGCAATTCCTCTTATAATCTTCTGTCGTTCAGACCAAGATAATAGTGCTCGCTTCTTGATATCTAGAAATAAGTCAAACATTTTAGAATGATCATTTATTCAGTTTTGTTATGAAATCAGAAAATAGTAACACAACAAAAGAAAGGATAGAAACAACAATTCCAATTTTCTAAATGGAGTAGGTTGTGTTACAAAAACAAAGTTTATCTATTTAGTTAGATATAAAAATCACCACAGGACTAACATAGTTTTTTACCTAATTATTCCACAAAAGCAACTCTCCCATAAAATAAGTACTAACACTAGTTTCAACCTAATAAAACATAACAAAATAGAAAATATTATATGTGACTTAAAGTATCTAGAAAAGTCTCAATTTATAACACTATTTCGTGAGATTTTTGTTAAATGCTCCAAACTTTGATCTTAACAATTCTTGGAAACTGCTTTGGTCAAGATGTGCAATCTAATTATCTGGACTATAATGCTCCAAGTTGATTTTGTATGATTTTCCTTTGCCTCTCTTCCCTCCAAAACGTTTTTTTTTTTCATAGCTACTTCTACCTTGAGGTTTGCTTTTGGTGTTAGCCACAAAAGCACCTTCAACATTTTCTTCCATTCTTAGTGATCTTCTTTGCTTAGTGGCTCAATTAAGTCTAAGAAAAAAAAATTCTCCACAACTCTTTGATCTTTAAGCTCTTCACCTAACAATCTGATTTTAGTAACCACTTTAAAAAGTCTATCAGAATACTCCTTCACTATTTCAAACTCCTTCATTTTGATTACTTCAAATTCTCTTATCAGATTCAACACCTTCATCCTCCTTGTTCTTTCACTGCCTTGAAATTCCTCCTTAAGCTTGTCCCAAGCCTCTTTTGTTGTCTTAAGATTCAATATCTTGATAAAAACATCATTGTGTACTGTTACATGTATAATGGCCAGTGCTCTGCCTTCCTTTGCCATTTCTTCAGTATGGAATCTTAATTGAGCCACTGCTGGGTTGTTTGGTAAAGGGGTTGGATTACTCCCATTTTCCACCACTTGCCAAAGAGTTTGAGATCTCAAATGAGTCCTCATTTTCCCATCCCACAAATCATAATTTTCTCCTACAGAAATTGGAGCTGGAACTACAGAACTATTGCTAGATGTCATCCATTCTTATTGTATAAATTTCTGGTTTGTTTATGACTTTGGATACCATGTTATGAAATTAGATAACAGATAAAATAGGGAAGATGGGTTTTGTGAAGTTGAACAACGGAAGAAAGGAGAAAAACAACAAACTTCAATTTTCTAAGTATAGTACGTTGTGTTACAAAAGCAAAGATTGTCTCTTTGGTAAATATATAAAAGAGATATAAAATTCTCCACAAAATAAGAACTAACATAACTTTTTACCTAATCACGATAAACAAAGCAAAACATATGCACATTAAAGTATATAGAAAGTCTCAATTTCTAACAAGTTTGAATCAGAGTAAATTTTAAAAGTCATGCATCTTACAAGACATCTTTTGTTTGATGTCTAATATAGTTTAGAATATCATACCTGATAAAAAATAATCAAGACTCTTGTTTTTCACGTACTCGTAAATGAGTATCTTTTCATCATCTTCTAAGCAAAATCCTAGTAATCTCACTAAATTTCTATGTTGAAGCTTGGCTATAACTTGAACCTCATTTTTAAACTCTACTGCACCTTGCCGAGAGCTTCCTGTAAGCCTCTTCACAGCTATTTCTTGTCCATCAGAAAGAATACCCTGAAAAACATACAGTTAATATGGGAAATAAGTATACAACTATTACCTTTTAATCTGGAACTAAATATTTACCCTATAGACTTCTCCAAATCCGCCTTTGCCTATCATGTTTTCTTTAGCAAATCTATTTGTTGCAGCTTCAATTTTCGCTAATTCAAATCTCAAGGACTCCAAAGTGGTACTGTCATTCCCAACTACAGAAAAGAAATTTCAATTGAGTTTTTAAGCTAAAAGAAGTGCTTCTTGAGGTTCTGAAAAAAAAAAAAACAAGTGTATTTTTTTCTGCATTACAGCTTTCTTTGAGAATGTCATGCTGATTCTTTGTTTCTTTCCTACGTAGAAAACAACTGCAGCCCAAGGATAAAAGCACCAGTGAAACAACAATTGGAACAACAGTCACAATTATTGTTAGTGTCTTCTGTTTTCTTTTCCCTGCAAGAATATCGATATATACCTTATGTCATTTCTACTTTGCAGCAAGTATTATTTATCACGCAACTAAAATAATATAATTCTCATGACTGATGGGAGTTTTATCTTTTAGCAATTGCTCTTGAATGATGAAGAGGAAGAAAAGAGCTTGGTTGGCAATAAAATGCAAAATGAATGGCTAAGAGAGAGTGTTTAGAATGAATCTCTATTTCCAAGACCCTTAGTTATCAGACAACTGATGCTTTCTCAACTTGACCTGTCGGTATATGTTCTGAAGGTGTTGTAGATATAACTTTGCCACGTAATAGTCATTGGTTGATAGTAACATATGACGAGTGGGAATTGTGTTATGATCGATAAAATCTTACGATCTGACCCTACTGTGTTGCCTAATTCACTGACTTATAGCTCATGTCTAGTGTATGAAATAGTTACAAAATTGTGATAATAGAATGATCTGAGACACCCAGTTCGTTCTAAACACCTGCGATACCAGTCACATCATACTACTTAACACCTTCAGAATTTTCTCTATTTCTCTGGGAATAGATGAGCAAATGGATTTCCAAGGATTTTTTAAGAGAATAAAAAACCTGAGATAATCATAGCTACCTAACCTGATGAAGCAAAAGGGGGAGGACTATCGGGAAGTGGTGGCGGAGACACCCAACCACTATTTACATGTGCCATACGGAATGGATATAATTCGTATCTAACACCACAACTGGGAAATATTACGTGTCCCCCAGATTTTCCTCTGCAGCAACCGGTTGGAATGTCTGCTATGGCCTCGCTAAGACACCAGCTGCAGTTCTCTTTGGTGAGGTATGGTAGGCACCAAGCATGGCCATACGACTTTTGGTTATCCGTGATGTTCACAGACTTATCAGCGCTTTTATTAGAAGCACTTGCTGCCTCACTTCTCAAATCGTTCAGCATATCCCAGACAATATTGTTGAAGCGTCCAACGTCACCCACGTAGTCCTGATCATTCATAAAGGAGAGTTTAG
Organism: Phaseolus vulgaris; assembly: GCF_051622355.1. NCBI lineage: Eukaryota > Viridiplantae > Streptophyta > Magnoliopsida > Fabales > Fabaceae > Phaseolus > Phaseolus vulgaris. The sequence goes on from NC_143504.1 coordinate 4,576,025, forward strand.
GACTCACCTCCACAGTGGAGAAGAAACGACGATCAGAGTAGCGCACATAGCACACTTCGTACCATATGATAGCCTCTTTGGCAATGGTGCAAAGCGATGATAAAAGTTTGGCAGCTTCTTTCACGCATCGTTGGCAGATTTCAGGGTTTATTGTACAAAGGAAGCTACCATAGGCAGTGTCTGCTGCGTGTCTGCTAGCTACTGTGGTGTTGTAGAATCTGGCATTGTTAGTGACATTGGAGGAGAGCCAATCTAGGAGTGTTTTGACGTTAGAACGGTAAGCCACGCTATAGGAAGCAAAAGTGCTGTTCCTTGTGCAGTTATAGTAAGCTTTTGAAGCTCCGTCCAAAGCACCTTGGGTGATGGGAGAAGGGGAGCAATGAAGAAAGAGGGAAAAGAAGGTTAGGTGCAAAATGAAGAAGTTAAATGAAGCCATGTATTTTTCGTAAGATGAACAAGGAACTCGGATAATATAACAGAGAGTGGCAATATATGAGATGACAAATGCATTTGAATAAAATTTCTTTCAATCAAGTGTTTTCGGATAAAGTTTCTTTCACATTCTTATTTTTCTTTGAAGGAAATTTTCTTCACACTTTTTTTTTTCTTTCTTTCACATTCTTGTTTTTGTTTTTCTTTGAATAAAGTTTTTTTCACACTCTCTCTTTCTTTTAAATCTTGTTTTTCTTTCATTTCCACCTTACAACTCTATTTAATAATAAAATATTATAATTAACTAATAAAAAAATATAAATAAAATTTTGAAATAAAATAATAATATATTTAATTGTTAGATGGAAGTGGAAAAAAATATGTTGTGAAGTTATTATTACCAGCTTTCTTTATAATCTTTAAAGTTAGAGAGTTACAAGGGTATACTATAATTATATATCGTTTTATTTAAAAATATAGTTAAGATGATAGTTTTTTGTAAATTTTTTTAAAATCAACTCCATCTTTTGGGACAAATTGCTCCACTTTTGTAAAATTTACAAGGATGATAATAGCCAACCCACTAGTACTTATATATTTCCCTCCATTTCATTAAATCCCAAACTCATTTTTTTGTCTTTTTCACTCATGTCATTTCCACCCAATCATTTTATATTGAACTCCACCTTCAAAATCCCTGGTGACAATATTTTATTGTAGTAATTATAAAAGGTAACGACCCACTTCGCGCACAACAATTATGGAGACAACCTGATTGATTCTCTTTAAGTGAATAGTTAGGATCACTCGAAAGCAGTGTTATCTACAACTTCTTCATAAATTCAATACAAACTTTTATTTAGAATGACGGGCTACACATTGACAATAATAATCAATCAATAAAACAATTATTTTATTTTACAATTTTACATCCTAGTACAATAAAGTAATGTTTATAATGTTTACTATTACTAGTAATTGGGTGGCAACAAATGATCATTCAATAACAAAAACTAGATATCAATGAAGTCCTTAATTGTTATTCAGAAACCTGGATGCGAATGATTGTGATGACTATTTATGAGAACTTCAACACTCAAATATTAAGAGAAAGTGGGTGAAAGAAGAATTATGTTCATACTTCCATTGTCAAATTCATCTCATACAGTAGTTTTGACGGGAATATAGCTGTTATCCATTACAATCAATGAGCCAATTGATGTTTGTAAAGGCGTTTTCAGACGTAGTTAGACAGATTAATTTTGTAAATGTCTTCATTAACAGAAAGTACCAATCATAAATGCAATAATATGTTAGAAATTGACCGAAAAATGCTTGTGTATCACATGTGATACCATGACTGTTTATATATAGAAGATTACGGTAAATCGAAAACGTAAAAGGTAGACGTACTTTATACATACACATGCCTGCATTTGGTAAGCCACCCTATTCTCCAAAAACAATGCTCCATTTCGTTCAGCTTCAACTTCAACTTCAACAACCAAAAATATTCAATTCAATTCCCACTGCTCTTCTGACATTGAGTTGGGTTTTGAGTTTTGTCGTGACATTAATATGTGATGAGGTTTGTGTTGCATTGCATCTTCTTCGGTGTGGACCCAACACTTCATTCATGGCCGATCATGATTTTGTGACCCTACCATTGTTTCACAATTCTGAAAAAATGCACAATCAATCACCTGCATTTTTAATTCAAGCATGTTCATTCCTATGCTATATAGGTTCTGCATCTACTTGAGGTGGGTTTCCATTACTTTTATCATCAAAGCTATTTTAACTGAATTTTCGGTCCAAAATAATATCATATAACAAATACCATTGATGCCATCACTCATCTTGTCCCAATCCTGGTTAGATATAATGATGTCGTCCACTACTCTGCTACACATAAAATATATTGGTCTGTGAGAAGATCACAAATAAACAGATTAAGAGCTCTTGAGGTGATAAACCAACTTGGGTCCATTCGATGTCATCCTCTAGACGATAAGATCCTTCCATATAAAAATAATAATAAATAATTCTTCAAGGAATCATATTTTATAAATAGTGTCCTCTTAAAAATCCATTACGCTAATATTTTGATTAATTTGAAAAAAAATTAATAGTACATTGTAATTGTTACAGAGAAAGATATTGAAAAACTAAGCTTAAAATATTCAATTTTATCTGTTCTCTATGTTATTAAAGAGGTTTTTTTTACTTGTGGATCTAAAAATAGTTAATATTATTATTATTATTATCACACATCATTACCTTAATTTAACCAACTAAATTCTATCATAATCAGTATACTATCACATAATCAATATTATTATTTGATAAATGACTTTTATTATGATATATTATGTATTCAATGTAATTATTTATTAAGCAATATATTGGAAATCCTCATTCAATTATCTTTTGTATTTATCTTCACCTTATTACCCAATCAAATTTTAACAAAATATTACACAATGAAGATCATTTTTTATAATTGATTTTTATTATAAGATATTGTTATTAATTCTATTTATTTCCTCTTAAAAGTAATAAAAAATAATCAAATCAACTCTATTGGTATGGGCGAGACCGCCTGCCTACCTGAAACCTGGTCTATCTGACCGAGACCAGAAAAATCCGGGAGGGACCATGGAAACTTGGTTGAGACCACGGAAACTTGGCCGAGATGAGGGAAATAGTCACGAGAGTCGAGAGTGTCTTCCACACATAATCCCCCCCCCCCCCCATTCGGTGTTCACCCGAGATCGAGAGATGAAGGAGAAGCACAAAGACGAGAAGGACCCCAGTCAAGCACCCAACAACCTACCCTTCCGAAGGAGAAAGACGAAGACTTCAATAGTTCTATAGGTCTCATCTCCCTAGCAGGAACATCAACGAAAGCCTATAAATAGACTCTTAGGGACTACTCTCAACTTTTTCATACTCAATATATTCTTTATACATTATACACTATATTTTATGTTCTTAATGACTTGAGTGACAGATCATCTTCAACAGGTGGAGGTTGTGGACTTTACTAACTTAAATCATGCATGCCCAAAGGATTGTTACCAAATATTGATACTTTGGTAGATAATGCTTCGGATTATAAAATCCTTAGCTTTATGGATACTTATTCCGGATTTAATCGGATATGTATTTGATGACTTTTTACGGCAAGTGCACCGCGTTTGTCAAAAGTAATAATTGTCCCTAAGGACGGATATCGATTCCACAAGGAATAGTGAATTATCGAGTACAATGATTGCTAAATATAAAAACAGAACAATTAAAAGAGTAGAGTTTTGAATTAATTGTGTTGGCACTGATCAATAAGAAAATATACAAAGAATTAGTTGTTTCAATTGGAAAAAATAAGGATTAGTTTCATCTCTCTCACTCTCAAGTATTTTGATTAGCATGTCAATATTAAGTTCTTTGATTGAAATTGATGCCCGTATAAAAATCATTTATATCGATTCTCAATTTGTCACGGAAAATTAGAAAATTAGAAAATTAGAAGTAAAACAACAATACCAATAATCAATCAAGAACTTAATATTAATATATAAAATATCACCTCAATACATAAGAGTTTGAGCAGATTACTCTCAATCCCAAAGGGTAGAATTAACCACGCATACTTCTAGCACATTTCATTCTCCCAATTGGGTTACACTAAGGTTGAGCCTCTAACCCTCTATTTATCCTAGTTTTCTAGGGTTAGGTTGTTTATTGTGTCGGCTAAATGATAAAACATAAAAAAAGCTCAATCTTTCTTTGCATCTTTTTCCATTCTGGACCTTCTATCTTTATCTTTTTAGCTCAAATCATTCATCTTTAATCCAAATCTCCAATCTTCCTTAGAAATCTAAACCCTAAATCCGGTTTAGGGTTTAGAATTTAGGAATTATTTTATATGTAAATTAGTAATAAATCCTCATAAATACCTATATTTTAATATAAAATATTATTGAAATTAGATACTTATTCATAACAGATTCAATTGCAGCAGTTACTCTAACAGCGGCAATCGCCCATGGTCCTGCCCTACTATATTCATTATGACCCAAGGCTAACTCCCTGCCCTAAGCTAAGCCCTACGGTTCCTTCGCTTCCCGCCGTTAAGAGTTCTGGCTTCTTTCTAGGGTAGGGCAATAACCGGGGGTTTTGGTAGGAAAGGCGGTCACAGGAAGAAATGCCCTACCAATGAATAGATTAGTCTACTAACGTCAACAATCTCTTTCTTCATATACGATACCGTCCGGTTTGATATCCGAAACTATAGATATGACACAATAAAGAGATTCCCATGGTAGGAATAGGACAGTTGCACTAAGGAAGAGAGCTAGGAATTTGATAAAGGTGATAGGACAGGGTTCCAAACCTGCCTGAGTCTCAGTCTCAAATAGGGCGCAAGAAAAGGACATTACTATATATATGAATATACATTTCCTTATCACAAGCGATACCTCAAATTCAAAAAATGCTCCTCTAGTCCCGAGCTTGGTAAATAAGGCCGTGGGAAATGATAAAACCTCTTTCATGGAAAAAATAACTAATTATTGTTATAAGCAATGCTGTCTGGACTAAAAAATGCAAGAGCAACATAGGCAGACTAATTTCTCAGTTTTTTCCTCACCAAACAAGGAATAGAGGCAAATTTCAACAAATGTTTGACCATTATCAATATATGAGAATTCCAACCAATGTAAAGAAGAGGTAAGAGTTGACGGATGAATGATGACGTTATCACGTTTTCCACATTTTCAATATTTCAATAAAAATGAAAGATTTCCATGGACGAGACAATGTGAACAGGATTTTGTTGAACTAAAGAAATACTTCTCTCATCCTCCAGTTAGTTTTCAGCAAGCTGGTTCTAGGAAAATCATTACAATTGTATTTCACGGTAATCAATTAGGCATTAAGTTCAGTACTCATCCAAAAAGAAATAAGTACACAAAACATCATATATATATATATATATATATATATATATTGTGAGTGAAGTATTACAGGAGTGGAAATTCATTATCAGAAATTAGAAAATGCAGTCTTAACTTTGGTGATCACGACCAAAAGATTGTGGCACTACTTCCATGGATATGAAGTAATAGTTCACATGCCGATAAAATAGGTGTTGAGGAAGCCCGACACAACCGGAAGAATGGTGAAAGGGTCCATAGAGTTTTCGGAATTTGATTTACTATACAAAACTCGAGCGCTTATCAAAGGACAAATTTTGACCAATTTTATGACAGAATTAACTTCTCGTCCAAATGTCATACAGAACATGGACGGTACAGAAATAATTGTAAAATTATATTGTGAGATATCACAATTATAAATTAGTATATTTAAATATATAATTGTGAAATTAACATTTCTATGTTAAAATATAATTTTAGTTATAAATATTTAAAAATGTATTTCGCTTTACTTCATTCCTAACCTAAATTTCTATTTTTGTCATTTCATTTTCAAAAATCCATTGATGATATTGCGGCACACATTTCAACCAACCCAACCCTTAATATTCTGACAGAAAAGGGGCCCGTATCTAAGGAAGCCGAATCTTACTAACCCACAATCTTCACATACTTGGATTGTGGGGACATAATGATCTTCTTTTAGACTCCCACTTTTATTTAATTAATTTATGATTGAATCAAAATAATTTTTCTCTTTAAATTTTTTAATTTTCCCAACAAATTAGTTTTTTAAATTAGTATTATCAAATATTTTATATTGAAATCAATAATAATTTATATTTTTTTTTTATTTTATTGAAATATTTTTAAGAACAAAATTATAATCAAACTGAACTTCAAAATAAAATCCAGGGCAGAACGTTAATCACGTCTAGCACTACTATTAAATTCAATATGAGCTTTATAAAACAAAATCTTATTAGACTTGTAGTGTGGAAACTTATGATGTAAAATCAATTGCTACAAATGTTTTCTCTTTCAAAAACTAAATAAGAATGGTGAGATCGTTTCATACAGGAACTAATCAAATACCTGGTATTAATTTTGAAAAGACATATATTTCTTTATTTAAGTAGTCTAATTATACAAGAAGCACTCAATTTACATATGATCTTACCACTTATTTATATGATTCTCCTCCACATTATATTTATATATAAACTCCTTAAAGGACTTAATTTTTGCAAATTCTAGAGAGGACTACTTACTCGAAAAAAATAAGTTTGAAGACACATGTGATATAATAGTCTTAGTAAGTATTAATTAGTATAATGATATAAAAAATTATCTCATTTGTCTATTTATTTATATAAAAAATATCAGAAAAATGAATTTATCATAATTGTTCTTTATCTAAATGACATAAGCATCTTTGTATAATATTAATTTATTCGTGAATATATATATATATATATATATATAATTATAAAATACAATTAATTTTTATAATAATAAATGCATAACGATGTTTAAATTAATGTAATAAACAGTTTAATTTTATAATTTTTAATTTTAATAATTTTTTGAATTGTTAAAATTAAAAATTAATTACATTAAATAATAACATTAATCAGAAACGCGCATATGTCTTGTCTCAATTTGCTATAAGATGTTCGATTATTGTTTTCTCTAGTTGGTTTTTACGTATAGGCTTTTAGTTTGTTTATTTGTTGGGTTATCATGTTTACTCCTTTTGTGGCTTTGGTGGTTTTTTGGTTTGTTTATGTTTGATGGTGGCTCTTTTCTTCGTTTGGGAGTGGGTGTGTTGGAGAGATATGCTATAATGTCTTGTTATGGATATGAGTTAAATTATCTCTGAAATTATTTTATTTATTTATTTATTATTGTTGATAAAAAATAAATAAATAAACACACATATAGATATCATGTGATGTCTAGATATACAAACAACACTACAACATTTTTTAGTTTAGACCACGCTAAAATAAATCATAGGTATAAAAGTGTTGCCTAAACCTACTAAATGCCACAGTTTTATAAATGTGGCCTAAAACTTATAAGAAGCTACGGTTTTTAACCCGTTGCCCCTTTAAACCACACTTATCTACCCGTAGCCTTTTGGTTCTACGAAAAAATTGAAATGAAATATAATTTTGCGGGAAAAAGCTTTTTTTCTTCCCTCTTTACCCAAAAAAACGAATGCACTCAACACCCAATACCCTGTTTTCCCGTCTCCCTCGAGTTCTTCGTGTTCTTCGTGTTCTTCCTCTCTCATGCGGTCTTCCTGCTTGCTTTCTTCGTCAATGTCTTACGTTCCTCATTCGCGTTCTTCCTCACAATCTCATCTCACTGTCTTGCATTCTTGTCGCCATTCCTGTCTGATGTTCCTCCTCACTTAACACCGAGCTTTGGTAAGTCTGTCTGTCATATGTCTCGCTCTTTCAACTATATAATTTAGGGTTTTTTTTCTTAGACTTGTTTGGATGAATTTTGTTTTATTATTTGTTTGGGATTTCGAAGATTTTTAGGGTTTTGAGTGTCTGGAAGTCTCTAGCCTCACAACACCGACGAAAACTTCATATTCACCTTTGATGTTTAACGCGCCGCTGTTGGTGCTCGGTGTTGCTGCTGGTGCTCAATAGAAAATTCAAAAAATGTTATTAGACCATGTTATCCTACTTCTCAACATTCATGAAAACTGGATGAAACACACTTTGGGGTAAGTCATGTTTCAATTAATTTGCTATTTACATCAGTATATATTTGGATTGAGTTAGTTCTCTTCATTTCTAGTGGGAATCCTGATACAATCCTGTTTATTCGTAAGTGCATCAGAGCTTGCGTCTTCATTCTCTTGTATTAGTAGTCAAACAATCAATAAACCAGTGGTGCCAATGGAATAATATTTTTAATGATAGTATCTGGTACGTATTTCAATTGTTGTTATATCCGTGGGCATGGTATATATATTCTGGTTAGTGATCCATTAGGCTTCTTGCTTTGTCAAGGCAGAATTATACAGTGCAGGGCTTGTTGGTCAACTAAAACAAAAATGAATTTGGTTTGCTTGATTTACCGCAACACTTTTGATGATAAAAATACTTGTGCATTGATTTGCAGATATTGGGAGAATGATAAGATCTGGTTAGATTACAAACCAGTGCACATGAACACGTTGAACAGGTGGAATCATTCCCTCCTAAAGCTCGTGTTTATTGATATACTTGTTTAATTACTACTATGGATGATTTATACGGATTGTTTCACCCAGTATGAAATATGAAATGGCAAGTGCAAGTGAAAAAAGATTCAATAAAAGTGTTGTAGATGCATAATCGTTTCATTCATCATCACTCAATAATATACGATGTCTGTATTGAAAGCTAAGAATAATACCCTTAAATCCCAATAAAAGAGATGATTACCTGCACAATAGTAGTTTTAGTCTGTTTTGAATTCATTTTTATTTTTCTAACCTAAAGTTGCAAATGAAAGCCGGATTTATGTTGTGGAAAATAATTAAAGTGTTATTTTGAATGTTACTGACTTGATGTGCTGCAATTTGCAAATGCAGATGATCTAACAATGGATGTCTAACTGATTTACAAGATTATAATTGTTCAAGATTTATGGTTCTACTTAAGCAACATCTGTAGTAAATTTAAGGTTGCAATTAAGACAAACCCAAAGGGGCAACAACTAAATCAAGCTAGAGATGACTGCAATTAAGATGACTTTTCAACAAGTATTTCTCCATAATTTTAGTTTATAAATTTTTATATATTCAATTTCATCATTATTGTAGATTATTACTTCAGCTATTCTAGGTACATTGGGAGCGACACTCATTGGGCTTGTGACTTCAAGAGAAGATATTCCATATCTGCTCAAGGCAAGTAAAATTCCTAAATTCCTTTGTTTGAAAATTCATAACTGGGTTGCCATTTTTCTGATCTTTCTATGTTATAGGTGCTGCTACTAGTTTTTTTGCCAATATGCTGCTACTAGTTTTTTGCCAATATGTTGCTCTATTTATATCCTCTGTTTTTGGTGCTACAGAACATGTTTTCTGCATAATTATGCAACAAAATGTTAGTTTTTGTAGGGTCCTTAGGTGCTGAAGGTGTCTAGCTCTGGTGTCTATAAATGCCAAGTAATCATGAACTTATGATCCACTAGTTTAGAAATGAAGTTGTGTGCAGGGAGCAATGTGTTTTTGCTGCTGTAGGGATGTTTGAATTGGTTTTTTGTTGGTTAGATGATGATGGACAGGTTGAGGAACTTGTAAAAAAAAAATCTTAAGAACTTCAAAAGTAAGAAACTAGTAAAACAACTTATGTGTGTAGTAAAACAAGGTTGTTATGAGCGAGGAGCAATTAACAAGTAGTTGTATTATATTTGACACAAAGACCTGGTATTGAGTTGAAGATATTTGTTTGATTTCTTGAATTTTCCTGTTAGATTTTTTTTTGGTATCACACATACTTGAATTATTCACAAGAGTCTGTGACTGTTGGGTTTATTAGTTTGTCTGGGTGGTTATTTTAACTTAAAATGAAACTATAGTATGTCCTTGCATAGATGATATTTTATACACAATTACACATTCACACTGAAGATTAAATGCTACGGGGGACTAGGTTCCATGTATGAGATTAAATATTTGTTTGCACTATGCTATAAAGTATCATTTTAACCAATGAAAGCTCAACTTCTTGAAAAGTATGTCACTTCATTTTACTATTTGAGATATCATATATCTATTTTTACCTTATGCTAAATTCAATGAAAGTCTTCAAGATTTAAATTCTAATAAGTAATTAGTTGACTATTTAAGTGCGTATATTGGTGCAGAGGGTGCTTGGAAGCATGTAAACCAAGCACTAGTACTTATCACTCTTGGAGGCAATGATTTTGTGAACAATTATTACCTGCAGCAAGATCTCGCCAGTTTTCTCTTCCAATACGTGAACTATATCATATCTGAGTATCGCCTAGTTTGGAAGGTATCAATAATATTTCCCAATAAAATCTATATATCGTTGAACCATGCATGCCCTTTCATGCCTATAGTTCAATTAATTTGTTAAGAGTTTTGAGAAATTTAATAACAAAGATATGTACTTCAAAGGCTAATACTACTGAACCAGTAAAGTTAATGCTTGCTTGACTCAAGTTAGCAAATGAGTGTGACTATGCAGGAGACAAACATTTGGTTGGTGAATTGTACTAAAATTGTTTTGGATCTTGTTTAACAACATTTCTTCAAGCAATAATCAATAATATTAGATTATGTTGTTAATTACTATTTTCATTTGTTTAAATAGATTTCCCAAGTCATTATTAATTAAAACTTCTAAGGTAGTAATAATCCCTTCTTCAATTAATAATATTTTATTTTGTGAAAAAAATTTATTCTGATAATTTGGATTTTAAAAAATTCTAAATAAAAACTATTAACCATTTTATTATTAAAACTAAAATTAACAAAAAAAATTATTTTATTATTTGTTGCATATTTAAGTTATAAATAAAATTTTATATATATATTGAATATTAATGGAGTAAGTATAGATAGCATGATACTCATGTACCTACCTATTAAAAAATAATTAAAATACTCATATTTTTATTACCATATAAACTCCAAGTATAAAATTAGCATTTTTAATAATTTATTTCCTTGAGATTTTTATGGTCCAAAGAATTAAATATTTTGGTAGTGTTATATTTATTTAAAGTGTTACATCAAAGTTTAAGACATGTTACTGATTATTTTTATACAATTATATTTTGGTAGTTTCTATATTTATTTTATTTGAATTAGATTTAATTAGTATATATTTATGTATTTTTTTGCAGTTTGAAGGCAATGAAGACTATGAAGAATGAACTTATTGATATGTAGTAAAGAAATAATACATTATGTTTTTTTACTGAGTTTGTTGATTGTTATCGTTATACTTTAAGACAAATTTTTTGATTATGTAATTTGAACACATGCATTAAAATATATGAGATTTCTTGTTGGGTTACTTCTATTTCAATACACATTATCCTTTAATACTTAATTCTTTTCATCTTGAATTTTTGTATGAGTAATTTATCTAAAATTAAAAAATGTATTGTTGTTTTTGTCAATACTTTAAGCAAAGCTTTTAAAATTGTGGCTGTTATAAATATTTTAGGCAACGGTTTTAAAATTGTTGTCTTTATAAAAATCGTGGCCTATTACAAACGGCCACGCTCACCTAGATCACGGCTAAAAAATCGTTGCCTAAACTTTAGGCCACGGTTTTTATGCTTTAGACCACAATTTTATGCTGTTGCCTAAAGTAATAATTGTTGTAGTGCAAATAATAAATTAGGTGTCTAAAGAGTGTCTTCTTCCATCACCTTCCGCAAAGTTCTCTCTACATTTTCCTTTAAGAGTCCTTCTCTCAATCAATTTAATCATCCAAGTCAAATTTATGTCATATATAGGTGCAAGACTTTACAAAATTTATCATACATATTTAGAAAGTCATAGTTAAAAATAACTCTTTTTTGAAAAAATTAGTATACAAGAGTGGACTTTTTCTTCTGAAGAAAATAGCTTCAATAATTAGAAACATTAAAGTTTCACACTCTTCTTTCCTTTGTGTAATATTTTCTCACTAGGTTTTCTAACAAAATCTTTGAACAGGGGAATCACGATGTTCTAATAAAGCAATACTTTCTTGAAATAGTGTATTTCATCAATATTATATCAAAATTTAAATTAAGATAAATTATAATTGAACAGTTAAATTAATTACTATAACTAATGAAACTTTATTATAATTAAATAATTTAATTTACTACAATTAAATAAAATCAAATATTACTCTTTTATTGAAAGCACGTGAGTTTTTATTTAGAAACTGAACATTTGTGTGAATATCACCTAAAAATAACTCAAAATATAAGTGTGATTTCTTCTTTATTTTAAAGCAGAAAACATCACATTCAATCAAACTTAGTCCAGAGGAAAGAAATTTTCCAGTGAAATTAGTTTGAAACCCATGAATTCGAAGGGTTATTTTTTCTTTTTCTTTTTATTATATTAATTTATTAAATTAAAAAAATGAGTTATATTTATTATATTACTAATAAAATATTTTTAAAAATTATTTTATATATTATTTTAATCTTAGCGATGGTGTATATAATATAAGAAATAATTTTAATAAAAAATGAAAAAAAATCTGTATTCTATTTTGAAAAGATATTCAAATCCTTGATTAAGAAAACGTAATTCCAAATACTATTTTTTAAACTTTCTAGGTTTAACTTATCTTTCTCAACGATTCACTTATTTTTGTAATTTTTAAAAATTTATCTATTTTAATAATTTTTAAAAATTATCCCAATTTCATTAAAATTATCCCAATTATCCCAATTTTTAAACTTTCTAGGTTTATTATCTATTTTAATAAACTACTATGTGGATATCTATGATAATTGTATTTGTATTATTTTTTTAGAAATCGGTTAGTTTTGTTAAAATTAGTTATTATTTGCATGAATCCGAATATCTTTACCATTTTGGACATTTACTTTAAGATATATCACAAGTTGAAAACAAAAGAATTGTTGCTGAACATTATCAAACCAACTAATTTTAACATTAAACATAGTGATATGGTTTTCTCTTGATATTTTAATGGACTAAAAAGATAGAGTTTATAAATCACAATTAAACTATTCTTAAATAACTAATCTAGATTTAAGTCTTCGTCAAAATTATCAGACAATAATCACTTAAACCCCCTTTTAACAGCAATGTTTTAACCTTAGTGTGAGAGTTATTACATTGGAAGTGTTACTTTATATTTTTTATTTAAGTTTTATTAAATATTTAATTAGAGATTATGATATTTGTTGATTTTATAAGATTAAGTAAGATTTAAAGTTTTCTTAATAATTTTTCTTACAAATATAATAATAAGTTAAGAAAAAAAATTAACTAATTATTAATATCATGAAACTTTTAATAAGAAAGAATGATTTCGAACTAATAAAATATCATACTTAAAAATAATATAAAAAAAATTACTAAGAGAAAAGACACAATGATTTAAGAATAAGAATAGAAAATTATTAAATAATAAATAATTTTTAAAATAGAAAATAATTAATTATCAATATGTATTAATTAAGTTAAATATGTTTTTATAAACTAAAAATTATTAGTATTTAAAATAATTTATACTATTAATCAAAAAATTTAAATTAATTTTTAAATTATTTCTAAAATTAATTAATAAAATTTTAATTATTAATTAATTTATATTTTAAATTAATCTTTATACCGACTAATTGATCGTTTTTGTTTGGTGGGTGTGAAAATATTAGCTGTCTTTTATAGATTTAATTTGAAGATTCCATTAAAGTAGAAAGTATAAACTACAAAGTCTAGTATTAAGTGAAAGCTTTTATAAAAAAACAGTTTTTTTTCCTTCCTCGTTATAATTTCTAATTATTAGGTCACATTATGTATTTTGAAAGCAAAATGTTTTTTGTGTAGGACTAAACTCAAAATCAAAGTCCTATATATTGGGAATTGAGCTTATATAAGTACTAGATAGAATCATATACTTTCGTGAATAAATAAACTCATACTATTGTGATATAATCAAGCATAAATAATGCTTATTTTTTCTATGAAAACAATTCTGAAAAAGAGAGTTGGAATTTCAGGTTTAACCAAAAAGTAAATTAAAAAATATGTACAATTTTTTATTATTTATCTCAAAGTATAAAATTATTTCTTACTATACCTTATTTTTGCTTCCAATACCATTGATAACATGTGAACAAATGAACTTTAACATTAGTTTTTTAAAGTCGAGTACTCATGGAGGTAGAATGAGAAAAAGTAATATAGGTTATTTTTTCAGCATCTTAACAAATTCTAACATAAATATGAGAAAATTATGAAAATTACACAAATATGAAGCAACAATGAATCCTTTTAAAAATAAAAATTGAGATAATAAAAAGAGAGGGAAAAAAAAGAATAAGTTAATGAATTAATTAGAGCAGTTTTCGTTTTCTTAATTAAGCTAAGAGAAATAAAGAGGGCACCTCTTGTCCTTGAAATTGGTCAAGAGGGAACCATCAGGTCCCACTCCAGCATTACAGTTGACGTGCATCGTGTGGCGTTTGCTCTCCCACGACGAAATCTTGAATCGGATAACAGACGTCAATTCCAAGCGGAACACCACGCTACCGTCACCCCTATCGCTCTGGAACTCCGACCACCGCTCACTACTAACAGTCAATGAGGCGCCGCTAAGTTCGCCGTTCACCTCTGTGGTGTTCTTGGGTTCTTGGTAAAACGGAAAGAGTAACGGCATGTAGCCTATTTTCTGGTCCCGGTAGAAAACCGCTCCCTCCATGGACTCATAGGTAACCCCGATGTTCTGGTTGGAATTTCGCGCGCTTACCTTGAAGGCTATGACGGCGTTTATGAACCCGGAATTTTGGGTCAGGCCCGGCATGTTGAACTCGTGGATGTGAAACCTGGGCCTGTGGGGCCGGAGACTGAGCCAGAGGATGAAGGTGATGAGGCCCACAATTAAAAGGAGGCCCAAGAAGGTGGCGCAGATCATCTTGGAGACTCGCGTTGTGAGGCTTTCGTGGACCCGGTGGACATAGTAGCGGACGGAGCGGTGCCGGTTCAGTTTCAAGGGTTTCGGGGTCGGACCGTGGACGTGGTGAACGGGTATGTGGTCGTTGTTGCGCATTTTGGTTTGTGCAATGCTGGAGATGATTGATGAATGAATGAATGGTGATGATGCCTTGGAGTTTGTGGTTTTGTAGTCAAGGTAAGAAACGGATTTTGAGTTTGGTTCATGGCGGAGGAAAAGAATAAGAACTTTGTCTCATCAGTTGCATCTCCTCCTAGGTAAGAAAAGGAAACAATTTTGTTGTTGTAGCTTTTGCCTTTCGCAGCACGTTTGGGGAATTGCATCTTACACTTGTTAGCTTAGCGTTTAGCTTAAAGAATTAGAACAACTACTTCATTAGGACATGATGAACTTGGTTTCTTTTACATTAAATGAAAAATTCTCGTCACTTTCATATGAACTTGCGTCCCTTGAATCATGGTGCAAAGGCTATGCATGTTATACATAGGGAAAAGGACAAAATTCAAGAATGATGGATAATTCGGATTTGATAAGGTATAAAGGTTTCGTATGATGTTGCCTGAGGTATATATACGAATTTTACGCATGGAGATCAAGGGATGGGGACCTTACCTTATATACTAATATGAATATAACGCATTTTTTATTTCATAATATATAATGTGTATAATTATATTAAAACTTAGTATATAATTAAAACATTTATTTTTTTAAATTTTAAAATTAAATAAAATATGTGAATAAATAATATATATATATATATAGATAGATATCAGATTTTTTAGTTAATAAATATATCATTATTTTAGTAAAAAACTGCTCAATTTTCATTTAATTTATATAATTTTTTTAATATTATTTTAAAATGAATAAATAAACTTTACTAAATTAAAAAGTAAAATTTATTTTTAAATTATCAGACAAAATATACTTATGACACATAATTAAATTTAAATTTATTTCACCATAAATATTTTATAATTTTTTTTCAAAAAGTTAATTACGTACTATTTAAATAATCAAATCACCTGCAACCTGCTACCTATTATCTGCAACTTGTTACCTGTAATCTACTACCACCAACCTGCTACCAGCAACCTGCTACCTGCTACCTCTAACCTGCTACCTCTAACCTGCTACCTGAAACTTGTAACCTGCTACCTGCAACTTGCTACGTGCTACCTGTTACCTGCAATCTGCTACCTGCAACCTGTTACCTGCTACCTGTAACCTACTACCTGCAACCTGCAACCTATAACCTGCTACCTACTACTTGTAACCTGCTACCTGCAACCTGCTAACCTACAACCTGCTACCTGTTACTGCAACCTGCTACCTATTACCTGTAACCTGCTACCTATTACCTACAACCTGCTACCTGCAACTTGCTACGTACAACCTACTACCAGCAACCTGCTAACTGCTACCTGCTACCTGCAACTTGTAACCTGCTACATGTTACCTCTAACATGTTACATGCTACCTACAACCTACTACTTGTTACCTTCAACCTGCTACCTATTACCTGCAACATGCTACCTGCAACCTACTACCAACAACCTGCTACCTGCTACCTGCTACTTGTAACTTGTAACCTGCTGCCTACTACTTGTAACCTGCTACATGCAACTTGCTACCTCCTACATGCAGCCTGCTACCTCTAACCTGCTACATGTAACCTGCAACCTGCTACCTGCTACCTGCAACCTGCAACCTGCAACCTGCAACTTGCTACCTGTAACCTGTAACCTGCTACCTGCTACTTGTAACCTGCAACCTGCTACCTCCTACCTGCAACCTGCTAACCTACAACCTGCTACCTGTTACCTGCAACCTGCTACCTATTACCTGTAACGTGCTACCTGCAACTTGCTACCTGTAACCTACTATCAACAGTCTGTTACCTGCTACATGCTACCTGCTACTTGTTATCTCTAACCTGTTACCTGCTACCTGCTAGCTACAACCTACTACCTGTTACCTTCAACCTGCTACCTATTACTTGCAACATGCTACCTGCAACTTGCTACCTGCAACCTACTACCAGCAACCTGCTACTTACTACCTGCTACCTGCAACCTGCTACCTGCTAACTGCAACCTGCTACCTGCTACCTGTAACATGTAACCTGCTACCTGCTACTCGTAACTTGTTACCTGCAATGTGTTACCTACTACCTACAACCTGCTACCTCTAACCTGCTACCTGCAACCTGTTACCTGAAACTTATAACCTGCTACCTACTACTTGTAACCTGCAACCTGCAACCTGCTACCTGCAACTTGCAACCTTCTACCTGCTACTTGTAACCTGCTACCTGCAACCTGCTACATGTTACCTGCTACCTGTAACCTACTACCTACTACCTACTACATGCAACCTATAACCTGCTACCTAGAACTTGTTACCTGTTACCTACAACCTGTTACCTGCAACTTGTAACCTGCTACCTGCTACTTACAACCTGCTCCCTGCAACCTGCTACCTACAACCTGCAACTTGTAACCTGCTAGTTGCAACCTGCAACTTGCTACCTACTACCTTCAACTTGCTATGTATTATGAGCTACCTTCAACCTATTATCTAAACACATGCAACCTGCTACCTGTAACCTGTAACATGCAACCTGCTACCTATAACCTGCAACCTGCTACCTGCTCCCTACAACCCGCAACCTGCAACGAGGTACCTGCTACCTCCTATCTGCAACCTACTACATGCTACCTGCTACCTACTACCTACAACCTTCAACATATAACCTTCAACCATCAACTTGTTACCTTCTACCTGTTAAATGCAACATGCTACCTGCTACCTCCTACGTGCAACCTGCTACATGCAACCTACAACCTACAACCTGCAACCTACTGTTACCTGTAACCTACAACCCGTTACCAGCAACCTGCTACTTGCAACTTGCAATCTTCAATATGCAAGTTTCAACCTGCAACTTGTTATATGCTACCTGCTACATGTTACCTACAACCTGCTCCTTGCTACCTGCTACCTGCAACCTTCAACCTGCTATATGCAACCTGCTACCTACTACTTGCTACCTGCTCATAAATTTTCTTTGATCTCTACTCCTACTTGATTTTGGACTATTAAATGTATTAGAAGAATCCCACATTTGTGTGTTAATGAAGGAAATTATATTTAAATTGTCTTTGGCCTGTACTATTAAGCGATGTGAGATTATTGAGATTATTGGATGTATTGGAACAACCTCACATTTGTGTGTTAATGGAATTATTGGATGTATTGGAACAACCTCACATTTGTGTGTTAATGGAATTATTGGATGTATTGGAACAACCTCACATTTGTGTGTTAATGGAATTATTGGATGTATTGGAACAACCTCACATTTGTGTGTTAATGGAATAACCCCATATTTCTTAAATATCTTTTATTTAGTTACTACAAAATATTGATTATATTTTATCTTATTATTATGTTTATTTTTTAAAGTGATATCTAAAATATTTTGGTCTTTTATTATATCTATGTTTATGAAAATATTTTTTATATATGACTTTCCTAGGAGGTGTGGTTTTGGTTGAGAAAATGGAGAAAATAAGATGCGAGATGAATAGAGAAATAGAAGTTCGAGGAAGAATGAGTGAATGAAAGAGTGTGAAATAGATTTGTTGCAGATTTGATTGGGTTCTGTACACACATTATTATATTTTTACTATATCATTAAATGTTAAGGATTTGGTGCAGAATTTCCAATACTCTCAGATGATGTTATTGGCCCAATTGGTTGGCCAATAAAATATAAGGGTGTTTCTTCCTTCACCCCCAACAACTTTCTTCCTGCACTCCATCATATTTGAAAAAAACACCCAGTATAAAAAAAAGTGGCGGCCAATGGGCTCAGACTATTGGTGTTGGACTTAGCCCAATCTGTACATGAAGAAGTAAGGAACAGGCTTGTATCATCAAATGGGTCATACATTGTTTTTTAAGTAGCCTAGAAACTAGCCGAAGGGAGGATCGTGGAAAAGGAACGTGAGTAATAAGTTGATAGAAAAGTTACCGTTTAGGATTTGGAGTAAAGAGAAAAGGTGAGAGAGATTTGGTGATACTATCGATGAAGCTAAAGAAGAAAAAGAAAAGCAAAAGGGAAGAAACTTGTGGAAGAAGGCATAAAAGAAATGAATCCAAGAAATCCATGCAGTCAAATGCATATGCAACTGATGATAGATAACGAGATTGATGATGAAGACTTTGAAAGAAGGAATCATACATTGCGTAAAGAGTTGGGTAACTCAACAAGTGTAAGTAGGTCAGATATGGGAAATTTACAAATCACCAATCTTATCCCATGATGCAAGTTAAACGAGGGAGTTGTAATTGCATATGCATAGCTCAAGAATGGGTCACCAATATTAGAGGTTCAAATAACTTGTTAGTGAGAATCGTTTTCTTTTCTCCACTTGGAATTGAAGCTTCATTGTGTATGGCTCCAAAAATCAACACCTTTGCGCGATTTACTCAAACTCTGGACCACCCATTAATTCAAATATATAAACAATACCACCATTCATCAATTATGATAATTGGATGTGCGCACTATCATCTTTAAATATCAAATATACCTTATAATTTGTAGCTCCGCATGAACCATTTTATTCCAATGCATGTCCTCCAATTACTTATTTTTATATAATATGCAAATAACCATAACAAGATTGTGTGGGGTTCGTCTAAATTCTATTATGTCCAAAACACTTTTTTATAACACAACCCTATGCGTGTATGTTCTTTAACTAAATTAAAGTTTGATTTTCGAATAAAGTCACTGATTAGTTCATTGACTTGAAGGTTAGAGAAGGAGGAGAATGGAAAATAAAATTCCTATTATCTATGGAAACGATTCTCGAATAGAGTCAAGAGAACATTGCTCTGCTCCTCCTTTCGGTCGTACGATCAAGTCAGTGGTTGTCGGCACTCGGTTGTCAAAGTACTATGAATGACGTACCTAATTCTTGGAATCTGTGTTATTTATATTACCTTAATGGATCTTCGTTGGTGGGCCGGATTAGGAGGTTGGTCCATGTTTAGAGTTGTGCTAAGAATTCTTAATTATGGATTAACTCTACTGACTTGGTCAACTCATATATTGTCATCATGGATCGGTCGGTATCGTCACATGACTTTATCGTGGTTAAGTGGTTTGATGGTTCAAGTGCTGACCGACTCACTGAGTCATCCGGTCGTGGTAGTACAAACACCATTTTACTTTATAATTTATACACCTGGATTTGTAAGAGCAATAAACTAGGCTAAATACAAAACATTAATCCTTTTCAAATCCAATTCAGTGCTTGTCATCATCATGCATATGCAAAAGCAACACATGCTGATTTTCTCTTTCAAAATGTAATGGAAGTTTTTCATATTTAGAGACTTATTGTCCTACGCATTCAATCGCTGTGTTTGATTCTCAATGAGTCGTTGCCTCAAACACGGATATTTTTTTTCGATGAATTGTTACGCATAATTTGAAATATGACCGTTTGTATTATTATTCAGTCATAAATAAATATCATATATCATAACTTTTTTTTTATAAAAAATCATAGAAAAGTTGTTTTTTAATTGGCTGTAAATGTTACTTCATGCATTGCATGGCTTTAAGCAAATTAATGTTCTGTTGTCATCTATTATTTTCTGCCAATAAAAAAATAATAATTATTCTAGCCCGTTTCCTATCAATTTATCCGGAATCTCAGACGACCATTATTATATATCTTACTCTTTTCTCAGTAATATACTTTGCCTCATACATGCATGGTCTGTAACATCAAAATTAAAAGTCTCTTCATGTTCATTATGGATGCAAAACCTCTTCTTTATAGTCATTATGGAGCATAGTAGACGGGACATACCTAGGTTAATCCTTGGGAGGCATGGCACTCTTGACATTTTTTTAATTAATTTTTAGGTAAATTTTACTGTATCTTTTAATTGTAATGGCTACTATAATTCTGTTTTTTTTTAGTTAACCAAACCATAACAAAAACTATGTATAAGTTTCATCAATAGTATAAAATATATAATATGAATTATTGTTAAAATTAATTATATTTTAATTATTAAATGACTTATAGCTTTATTACATACTCATTTATAATTTGTAGTTTTTATGCTTAATATTTTTTTAAAAATTGATATAAAATTTTATAAAAGAAAATCAATTATAAAATATAAAAATATTTAAAGTAAATGCCAGCTCATTGATAATATAATTTTAATATATAAAAAATTATTCTTTTATCAAGTCAAGAATGTAAAGGCAGTTCTTTTTAACATTGAAGGTACCGAACCAATCACCAATTTTTCTATAATATATATATATATATATATATATTTAATATTAATAAAATTAGTTTTATTTAATAGAGTCTATTTTTAGAAATAATAATATTTAAGTATTATTATTTATGTTTTTTTTATAAAACTCATGTTAAACATTCGTATGAAACCTATATGAACTTAGTTAACATGGTATATTTTAACAATTATTTATCATCATATGAAATAATTCATTAAAATAAAAAAGCAAACATGTAAGAATCAAATCAAATGCATGCAAAAGAAAAAAATACAAAAACAACTTTAAGTCTAGATAAAATAATAAATAAGAAAAAAAAATCTAAATAAAAACTAAAATACCAAATAAACTTAGTTGATTAAGCAAACACAAACTTATTAGCACAAATAATATTTGTAAATGAATATTTTATTTTTTATAATTTTATTAGTTGTGTAGGTTTTTTAAAAAAATATTTAATATTATTTTTAAATAATGTTATCTATCAATTCATTATATATTTTAAAAAATATAAATCATTATAATTATCACCAATTACAAAACTAGTTTGTACCACGATGATTACTTTCAATTATATATTTTAAAATTATTTTATTTTTATGGGATTTTCAATACATTTGTTTTACATCAAGAGATAAATATTTCGTATTTGGAACAAACTCAGTAAAAATGACACGATCATACTTCACAAATCTCATTATAATAAATTTTGATCTTATATTAAAAGTTTAATTTAAATTTAACTCATCCAACCAACTTATAAAATAAAGATTGCTCTTCTTATACAGATAAACTATCTTTATTTTAATCGATACTTTGAAATTTCTAAAAAAAAAATTTATACATACCATAGATAAGACATCAATAGGAAATCAAATGATCGATAAAATAAGACAGCGTGTGTTTCTTTTGTTGCTAGCGAAGCTTAAGTGCTTGGGACAAACAAATTATGCAACTTGTAGAATAGTTATTAACTATTTGTTTTGGTTCTTTCCAGCAAACAATCACGTCCCTTCTTGGATATAATATATATAAAACATTTGTTGGTGGATGATGAATATGTGATTATATTAATCGTGTGGTTATGATTACGCGCACCTATCTTCTTCTGTTTCTGGTTATGGTTATGGTCTTTCTGTTTCTATAATCAATCTCGAACCATACCAAACTTTATACATGGCTTTTCCTGAACAGGACAAAGGTATAGGAAAACTAATACAAAACAAAATAGCACGTGCAAGGATAAGAATGTGACCACACAAACATTTTAAGGTGGAATTTCAACCGACCCTATTGCATACCAAGATAATATGAAATAACAAAGAAAAGTGGAGCTCACCTCAAAAACAAAATACTATGAAATACACTTAGTCAAATCTCATTATTGATGTTTTCAAACATCTCATCAAGATAAAAGTATTTTCCAATATAGAATTAAGAATTAAGAATAAATCTTATTTAATTATTTTTTTTCTTATACTTAATATATCTTAAACAGTTTACCGTTTTTCAGGACGATGATAACTTAAAAAACATTAGCTAAAACAAAAGCTTATTGATTAGAGATAAAAAAAAAGTGAAACCAAACCAGGGAGATTAAAATATTGATTCTTTCTCTGCCCTGATAAAGAAATATTGATTCTTTCTCTCCATACTTTGATGTATAAAATAAAGATCAAAGAAAAAAAAGTGTGAAGAGTCTGATTCTTATCAGAGCAAAATGGAAGTTGCCACCGCCAGGAGGATGGAACTTGGAAGGCATCAGAAGCACTTTTGTGTGATTAAACTAACATTACGTTAAGTTTATCTTAAGAGAGTGTTTGGCTTAAAATTAAAACACTTGTTTTTCTTCGTTTTAGAAGGAGAAATCAGGTCAAATATGTGTTTGGAGAAAAACTTTGAAAATTTAAAAGAAGCTAGAATTTTTTTTAACAAAAGAAAAACGTAACTTTCTAAAAAACTAAGTGAAATAACTTTAAAAAATAAATTGTACAAAAAAAGAAGAGAGAGCTTGCAGCCAATTTATGCACTAGCTGAAAGGTGAACCGATAACTCGTGTTTTATTATATTTGAGTTTTTATAATATATAATTATTATTTTTATCGGCAAATATAATTATCTTTTTAATGTTTACAAATAAGTTTTTAAAAAACATTGAGTGTAATATGATTCTTAAGTAATAGAGAGTGTTAGTGTGATATTTTTTAGTTAAGTATAAGCAAAACAATTAGTAATATTAAAAGTATTTAATTTTGCTAGTTTTATTTAAAAACAAGGTTTTCACTTATTCTATTTTATATTAAAAATGAAAATAAAATCACTATAAATAAAATCTTAATTATAATTTGTCGAAGAGATAAGGGTTGGAATAATTGATACAAAATATATATTATATTCTTATGTTATTTTATTTTAATTAGAACTTATATTAAATTATATGATAGATATTTTTATTTTATTTTCTAGATTTAATTTTTTATCAAAAAAATTAGATACTATGTTTATAAAAAAAATTTATAACTTTGTATTTTACTTATATTTATATTTTATGTCTAATATAGTTCTAGTGAACAATATGTAGTGATTAATCCTTAATACTATCTCATAGACTTGAGTTGTAACATTTTATAAATAGATTAGTTTTTTAGGAGTTTTTCATTAAATAATATTAAATTGTCTAAAATTTACTTATCTTTAACTATAATATATATTTTTTATTTGTATTGAATACCACATAATATATTACAAAAAATATCATTGTGATATATTTGAAATAATACTCACTCCCACAGCTTCACCCCTCTTACTCAATTTTCACATGGTAGTGGAGTCTGCACTTTTCAAAATGCACGAGGCATTTATTTGTGATTAGTTAATTTTTTTATCAGTACCACTCAAATTTGTCATATTAAGAACAAAAACAAGTTCTATTATTTTTATTATAGTCACATTCTTCTTTCTTTCCTTCTTTTATCTATCCTTTTCCTTTGTTGTATATTTTATATAGATAAGCTTCTTACACACTCAGCTATGTAGAATAAAGGTATACAATTTGAAGATTCTTAACCATTATTAGCTTATAATTAGTATACAATCATTCAGTTTAAAAAGAAAGCCCACATTGATCATGAATTCCGAAAGTAAGAACCTACAAAAAGCATTTAATTTTTTAGTCATGTTAGAGTTATCTTAAACTCGCGTGCAGCAAAAGAAAGTAAACTAAACAATTAATATATATTAATAGTTAATCGATATTGAATAATAATAATAATAATAATAATAATTTATACGTATAATAGATGTGAAAACATTGTTTAACTTGGCACAAAAGTTACTTGACAATAGAAAAACTGGTGTGAACTTAGTATGATATTGTTGAATTGAAACGAGTGGTCTTCACTGCAACACATCTTATGATTGCGTATTGCTATTCTCTTTAACTCACAATTTATGTAGATGTAACTCTCGTATTTTTTTTAAATTAAAAGGTTAAATGGAGTTTTTAAAATTTGGTTTGTATTATTTTTTTGGCTAAAGAGGTTTTATGTAGCGATCTAGAAAATAATCTTAAAACAGTGGTATATTTTAAATGACATCTGAATATTTTATTATGAAAATGAAAAGAACATATAAATAAAAATTTCAGTTATTCATGTTTCATTTTAAAAGACCCACTATTTCTTTAAAAGTTTTTTTTCCCTTTCCTCTTTTTTTTTTTTTAAATTCTAACCTCATCGCTTATCAGTTTGACGATTAGAGTACGCCATTAGACTCCTAATAGCGAAGACTACAAGACTACCCAATCAGAATCTCAGATAGAGTAAGTTCATTCTTGACTCATTTTCCTTTGAGTTAATTTTGATCTTATTAGGTTTGTCTCTGTCTATGCTTTGCATATGATTCTTTTAGCTCCAGGGTTAATTTATGTTAACTCAAGGTCCTAGTTATCCAGTTAGATTTTGATTAGGACTTTGTGGTGCAGGTTAATTACATTTAAGCTTTTGGTAGATTTGGAGCTCTCAGTTCAGGAAAGGGAAGCTAGTCTTATTCTTTTCAATAAAATCCTAGAAGATTCTGGATGTGGAGGTGACGTAGTCACCAATTCCAATTATTTTGCTTGCAGGATTGTCTCTTTTTAAAGAGTAAAGTAATATATTGACCGAAATAGTTGATTTTGAATATTTTATATTGATTTTAAGGTGAATAAGTTGTTGAAGGTGTTTGTGATTGAGAATTGTAAGTGTTTGAATGATAATATAAATGAGTTGAACTGTTTTAGAATATTTTGTTGAATTACTTAAATGAGATGTTTGATGAGGAGTGGTTGTTTGATTTTAGACGATGAATGATTTAGAGAGTATATATTTGGAACTTAGTTATGTCTTTAAGTGAATTTGAGATATATTTGGATTGTTTAGAAAGTTTAAAATATGATGTGATTGAATGGTGCATTGATGTGTTAAATGATGTATGTAATGAGGTGAAAGTATAATCAAGACATAATATTTTCAGGAAAGAAAATATCATGTTGAGATTGTTATTAGGGTGTATTGATTTGTGAGTGTCCTATGAATGAGACGATCCTGACTCTACTGATATAATGGAATCACATAGATGAAGTTAATCAGTTGGTGAGAGTCGAAGGAGGTTCATTTGGCTGAGTCTGAGGTTTGAAAGAACTAATCAGAGCATATCAAATGGATTTACCCTGTCATATGAGATGATGAGAAGATGAGATATTGAAATTGATTATGTGCATGACTTTGTGGATTCACAATGAGTAGTATGATAGGTGCAGGTCTCTGGATGCTAATTTCAATACACGAGTCTTCCGGAAGTAGTCAAGTGTCTAAGTATGTGAGTCAGTAGAAATATGTCAGGAATAATGTGGATGATGAACGTGATAGAACCTTGATGAACTTGTGAAAATGTGTGAATATTGATGGTTTATGTTGATATTTAAAGTTTTATATTTGAACTTTTAAAAATAGCTAGCTTACCTTGTGTTTGTCTTGTGTTTGTTTTCTATAATCTGTGATGATCGTGTTAATTTACATGGGAGCAGATGGAGTTGCAGGTGATAGAGTTTTTCAGTGAGCAGCCAGAGGAACATATGTTTTATGTTGAATGTTTTGTTCGTAAACTTTTGTGTAAATATTAAAATCCCTATGAAGAGGGATATCTTTTTGAAATACAACTATGAGATAGTTGTTTATATGCATATGTTAATTAGATATTTCTTGTTTTACTTTTATTTTATTATATATAGGTAAAATTATAGATGTTACATTTTATCCATAGCAGTCACATGCATCTTATATAAAACAAGTTAAATATAATTCAATACATTAGACTTTTTGTTTGTTTTTTTATTATGGTTATTTCACATTTTTTCCAATCAAAAGTTCAATAGAAATGTAACACTTCTCTTTCTTATTTTACTCCATTGTTGGTAGACATCCCATATTTTAAAAGAGAATTTTCGAATTCATCTCTAGTTCAAAATCCAAATCACTCTTCAACATCTCTTTAGCCTATTCAATTCCTCATTTAACTTATTGTATCTAATATATCTAAATTGTTATAAATTATTATGTTTATTAGGGTTATAAAGGATTATTGATATTTGTATGGTTTAATATGCTATACCTTTTTTTTTTAATGATGAATTAAAGTAACTGTTTGTTTATATATACTCTTTTCTTTATCAGCAATAAAAAATCAATAAATGAGAACTACTTCAAGGGTGGTCCAACCCTTTTACAAACACACAGACAATTTAACTCCTAACTCAACACCCAAAACCGCCGGTCAAAAAACCAACCAAACCAAACGCTAACTAGCTTTACCGAATCAACCGTTTACAGGCCAAAGGATCCAGAACCCAACAGGGATAGGAAAAATAAACTTCGCGGGACTTTGCAACAATCCAAGACCACACCTTTACTTATGCTGAGACAAAAACTTCTAACACATCCGTCACTCCTCCATTAAAGACGACCGAGTTCCTATGCTTCCAAATTTCACTCACAATTCCAACCCAAATTGTCCCCTAAACATCATTAACCGAAACAGATGCCTGACTCAACCTGAATTGAATAAAATTTTGCATTGGATCCAAATGGATTACGAACGACACTCCAAGCCACTCAAAGCAAAGGCACCAGACCCTCCAAGCAAAGTCACAAACGGCGAACAAGTGACTCATCGACCTTCCCACACAAGCAACATACAGGGTTTTCAACCACCATCCCGCGCCTAGTTGCAATCCTATTTTCCAAAACTCTCCAGGCCAAGAATACAGCAGAAGGCAAGGCTTTACACCTCCACAACCTATAGTAGGTCGGAGAGGACTCCCCATCACTAACCCTCCTTACCTTGCTATAAGCTGAGTTAACAGTAAAACTTTGAGACCCCTCAGCCTTCCAGACCCAGCTATCCACCCCTCCCACATCCATCTTCACCCCTTGCAGCAACTGACTCAACTGCTCCTCCAACAAGTTCTCCCAGTCAAAGAGGGGTCTACGCCAACACAAATACCAATATACTACATTGTAGATGAAAGTAGATGAAATGGATGAGATCAAAACATAATTGATGAATGAATTTGATATTGTTATCTTTTGTTTTGAAATTATTTTATATTTTATCATGTAATTTAATGTTTAATGTATTTTTTATTTGAATTTAATTTTTTTTATTTAAATTTAGTTTAATTTAAGAAATGTGTTTGAAGTGTATGAAAATTAATTTTAATGATATTTTGGATAACCCATGAGTTTTATAGGACTTATGCATCATGTTAAAATCGAAATGTACTAAGTCTTTTTAGATCCTTAATTTATCTTTTTTTTTATTTCTTGAAATTTGGATAGTTAATTTTTTTTTTTGTTAATAGTATTAATTTTTTTATTCTCTCATTTTAAAAATTTAGTGAAAAAATAAATACTAGAAAAAACTAATTAATATTGATGGATAAATAACTGACGTAACTTACTTTGACAGAAAAATAATTCTCATCCAATAATTGAAAAAGAATTTCTATCAACGTGTCAAAAAATCATAACTTGCATTGTTAAAAAAATAATTATATTATTATCAATAATTTTTTTTATTAACATCGATGATAAAATTGTCATATTAATATTAATCGAAAAAACTATAATTAATATCGGTTCAAAAATCACTTCAACAATGTTAAACTTTTTTTGTTAATGTTGATAAAAAACAATTTCCACTTACATTAATTTTTCAAGGTCAAATATATATTAGTCAATGTTGATAGGGGAAACGTTAAATAACATTAAATCTTAACTATATTATAGTTAATTCAATACCGTTTCAGGATTGATTGGAAATTTTCAATCAAATTAGTGTCTCAATCCAAACCAAGTCAATAAAAAGATAATATAAAAATATACACGAACATAAGAATTATATTTCTTTATGTAAATTTTAAAATTATATAATTTTAGATGATAAAATTATTCTCATCTCAATTTTATTTTAAAAAAATCATCAAAATATTATATTTTATTATAAACAATTTGAATTTTTTTCATATAAATATGTTACTCTCTAAACATTTTCAATTAAAAAAAATATATTAAATATCATACCATGATTGGTAGATGTAATGATTATTTGGTTTAAAAAATATTATAAAAGAAACATGATTGGTGAAGATAAAGTTGGATAAATGATATAGATAAGATTGGAACTAACAACTGCATAATACTGGAATTTTGGGACTCTTGAAGGTTAATCATTTGCTTGGTTGGGAAAACATCTGCATCAAATCCTCATCGTATTTGCTTCTCCTTATTAATGCTATTTTAACATTGTACCTAAAATGAAACTCGTAATAATCAACTGTTTTGTATATCAAACTAATATTTTTTAAATATACTTAAAGTATTTTACATCATATAAAAATATCTGAGAAACATTATCCATTATGTCAACAAAAATTGTTTCAATTGTTAAGGATGAGACACGCTAACAATAACGTCGATTCAAATTCTGCTTTTGTGTCGTGTCTTTACATGTCTTGACAAACACCAAGTAGCCTGTTTTTTGAATTTCAAATAAAAAAATATTGGCTTTATATTTTATATAATATATTAATTTTTAAAATAATAATTCAATTAATTGAATATAATTTTTATTAAATATTGCATTATTAATAATTTTATAATTTTTTTTATTAACTTATTATTAAATTATAATCTCATATCATCGTAATTATTTATCTTAAAATTGAATAATCTAACATGATTAAAATACTCATATTTTAGCATGTTTTAAAAAATATATATTTCGTTATCTTTTATCTATCATAATAATATTTTTTTTTTGTAAATATCGTTAGTATAAAATAAACTTTCAATTTAATAATAAATAAAAAAATATGATTCAATTAAAAGATACTGAGATTAGATTGTCATTTAGATAATATTTTTTCATAGTTCATTATTAGATTGAAGGAACATTTCAAAAATATTATATATATATATACATATATATATATACATATATATATACATATAATAATAAAGTTGTTTAATATTTTACTTATATAGATTATAATCAATATAATAAATATACTACTATATAAATAACTAAATATTTATTATTTTTGTTAAATTTTAGTCAACTTTAATCTGAATAATTTTAATGATATGATATTATAATTTAATAGCTAAAACGAGAAAAATTATTTTATATAAATGTGTGTGTAAAGGTATTCATAACATTTAATAAAAGTTACCTGTTAATTTGATTTCTTCCTATGTATATAAATAAAGATTTTATAGTATATTAAGAATAAGGTTGTTTATATTATTACTTATTATAAATATATGTCCACGATAAAGTTGTTTACTTTGTATTTAAGTTTAAGTAATTTTCATTAGTTGACCTATTCAATTTTTTTATATATATTAATAATAGTATATTAAAATTAAATTCTATCGATAGTTTGACTCAAGTGGTAGTAATTCGTATTGTTTAGTTAAGTACAGTGGTTCAAATAATGATAAAATAAACTTATGGTTACGAGAAGAGAAATACAAAAATTAAAATTTGAGAAAAGATAAAAGGAGAAAAAAATTAGTTATTTAATAAAGTTAAAAATAAATGAAGATTTAAGAGAAAAACTATTTTAAAATCTATGTAATTTAATTGATTTCGTAAAAAAGACAATAAAATTATTTTTTCTCTTTTCTTTCACTACACAACAAAACTATATTACTTATCTCCTTCTCCATATTTTAAATAGACAAATAATTTAAAATGGATATGTTATTCGCAACTGTTATATCGCCCAATAGTATTCTGCTGCTCATTCGCCATCTCTGTCAGAATTAAAAAAATGAAAAAAAAATTCGAGATAAAGTGGTGTTATCGTAGTTTGAATTGACCAGTTTTTGTGTGTGAATTTGATCCGATTTTTTAAAAATAAACTGAATAAATTGCTAAATTAAAAATTAAAAATATATTGGTCGTATCAATATGTAAAATTTTCAAAGTACTTGAAAAGTATATTAAATTTTCTTGATAGATAATGTTTTTCAAAAAGATTGTTTGATGATCCAAAGACTCAATCCTTATTTTATGTGATAACTGTTAACTAAAATTTAGATAACATAAAATTGTAAAGGTAAAATTTAAAGTTTAAAATATAAAAATAGGACGATTTTTCAATAAGGTAAAAATGAAAAATTTAATTATTATATATAAATAATTTTTTGTCTCATTATAATTTTCATATAAATTATAAAAAGGTTATATTTTTATGATAACTTTGTTTTTTCTAAAAGTAGTTATAAAATATAGAGGTAAGTTTTTTAACATTACTATATTTACATAATCTAATATAAATGTAAATTTAGGTAAAAAAAAAAAGGAGCGTGAATGTCTCAAATTAAAAATATAAAGAAATGAGTATCTAGTTGTTATAATAAAAATATATAAGATTTCACCTCAGTAATATTTTTTTAAAAGTAATAAGAAAATATATTTAACCTCAATCCATTTTTAATTTAATAACTTAATAATTGAGCTTTAAAATTTCATGTTTATTATGATTTATTATCATCGCGTGTTTTAATAGGGTTTTTTTTAATTAGTTTAATTATAAACTAGTTTTATTTATATCTAGTAAAAAAATAGCTACTTCATAAATTTATATATTTTAAGAAAAAATAATTACTTTTTAATTAAAAATAAAATAAAAATATTAAATTAGCATATATATATATATATTCTTAAAGATTTTTTATTTATTTTTAGTTTTAAACATAACTAAAAATAAAATAAAAATAGAAAAAGTATATATTAAAATGAAGAATTATTTATATATTCTTATAGATATAGATATTGTACTTTATATAATGAGAACACACTTTAACGTATGATTTAAGTTTGTATAATATTTTTTTTACAATACTATTTCAAAATATATTTAATTGAAATATTAATTTTCTTCGTTTTTTGAACTAAGCCACTGTCAACTTTTTAAAATTCGTAAATCTTCAAAAAGTGAATTAATTAAACTGAATTTGTCAATTAAAACATACTATTCCCCTTATTCGTTATGAAATTATTTGGGCTAACGAAGTCAGAATTTGGCAGCTAACGGAAAATTTAGTTGAACAAATTGGGTTAACTGACTGACAGCTGAACTATTGGTCCGTCAAGTCAAAGTTCAAGTTGACTTGTGACAAATATATTTACAAATTTTAAAATAGTGAAAATTGTTCAAGGAGTTATTCGTACAAGGTGAGTAAAAAATATGTAAATTGATTAAAGTATGTATAATTAATTTAAAAGAATTTGGATTTTTAGATAATAGCTATTAAAACACGTATTATTTTTCAAGAGAGAACAGACAAAAATTAAGGTAATTTTGTTTTCCAAATTTATAATAAAGATAACCATAAATAATAATAACAACAATGATTAGAATATAGGAGTAAGTGGAGAGTGGATTGTTTTACTTAAAATGTTGATTGAAACTAATTTCCTTAATCATACGAAAAGCGAACATTTAAGACATAATTTTTTAAAACAAAATTACTTCACAAATATCAAAAAGATAATCATTATCCTTTCCTGTTCAACATTATTAAGATTCAAATCACGTCATTTTAATTTATGAGAAAATAAATACAAAACTATTTTATATAGTAAAATATATAACTAAAAGCTCCTTTTTTTGTATTTATGGATAGAATTAAGTTCATAATATTTTTTATTGACTGGTAATTGAAACATTTTTTATATATTCATTAAATTTGAATTATTAGAGTTTAAAAACAATTGTCCGATTCATTGGTGCAAAGATGTACTTATCTGCTACACGTGACAGATTGACAGAGTAAAGTACATAGAAAAGCAAAGATGATGGTATAAACATTAAACAAAAGAAAGAGAGAAAGAAGTTTAAGATGGAGTCCATCTTGCAATCAAACCCATTCTTACTTCTCTGTTTATGAATGCATATTTTTTCTTTCACAGAGCAAACCCCACAGTCCGCATGATGATGATGATGATGGTGATGTCCTTCTCTCTCTCTTCTCCTCTTACACTCTTCCCATCCATTCTCTCCTCCTTTCCTCTTTCTTTCTTCCAATAAAAATCACCCTCTTCTTCTAATCAGACAAAAAGAAGAGTTGTTATAAGTCCATTCCTTTCCTCCATTTCCACAAAATTTTCACCACAAGAAACTAACACCTTCCTAACTGCTCTTCTATCTCTTCACTGCCACAATCACTTTCCCAATAATCCTGCAACTCAAGAAGGAACAAAGAAGAAATTTCTGGGTTATGTTCACGGGTATGTTTTGTTTATTTTATTTATTTTTTATATATATAATCTTAAGCGTTTTGACTTATGGGGTTCATTTTCATTTGCAATCAGGTGGTGTGTAGCTATAGCCTGAGCTGTGCCCCATTCCATACGCAACTTTTCCTCCTTCATTATCCTTTTCTTCTTCTTCTTTCTATTAAAAAGAGATGGAAATGGAAGAAATTCCAGAGTTGGTAAGAATTTCTTTTACGGTTTTTCTCCCTTAGAACTGTTCCATTGAAAATTTGGTCTTCTGGGTCTTCGGTTTTCGGTCATCAAGCTCCTCCATAATTCTTAATCATTGTACCTCTGTTTCCATGGGTTTGGGTTTTGCAGAATTCTGGTGATTCTTCTTCTCGCGAGGCTTTGGAATCAGAACAGAAGAACATGGGTACCCAGAGAATCTCTGTTTCAGACCACATAAACGCATATCAGTATTCAGCTGAGGAAGCTGATAGCTTTGTGATTGACATGGATTCCTTCTCTTCCGCCATCAACAAAGATAGCACCAATGCTAATTCCAGAATTACAGTAAGATCCTTTTTTGTTCTGTGTTACATTGTATCTTACCACGCGATAATTACTTTATTTTAATTTTGTTTGGCACATATTACAACCAAAACAGGTTCAGTGGTGTTTTGTTCTTCTTGCAATTAGTATAATGTACACTAATGGGTGGGGGCATTAATGAAAGTTGAGAAGGAAAACACACGTTATCCACTGTTGTTAAACCTTTGCGGCCATTGAAATCGAATGTCTTTCTCAAGCTCTATTATTTTTATTATTATTTTTATCATCATTATTATTAATTTTCCACCCTCAATTCCCTCACCCTTAACTATAAATTAAATTAATGAAACGTTGAAAATTAGATGAAGCCATTTAATATAATCATTTAAGTTTCACCTTTGTGTATCCCTTACTTAACTCCCCACCCAAAGTTGACTTGTTCACTATTTTTTTCACGTTATTGATTGATTGATTTTAACGGTATAGTTGCAGCGGAACCTTTCCAGGAAAGGATCTCAGCGTGGGGGCGACAGGATGGTGAATACACTTCATGATAGGGATACTGTCCCAACTACATGCTCACCAAAAGGTACCATACACCATTGTCTTCGCAAAAAAATTGTGAACTCATTAATTGTATTATTCTAATCTAAAATATAATATAGTATGTTTTGTTTTATTTAGAATTAGATCTTCCTCTGAGTCTCTTCATGCGCATAGTAATTTGCAGATAAATATATAAAAAATATGTACCACATAAAGAACACATGAGAGGATCCAAATATCTTTTTTGTATTTTTCATACTATCCTAGACCGAATGATTCACCAACTTGAGATTTGTCTTCATGTATCTCGTGTTGAAGATAATTTTAATAAAATTACCAACAGTCGCGTCTGTTTCTATTGTTTGACCATTATGGAACTTGGGTTAATCGATATGTATATACGTGCATACAGGTGACAAAATTAGTAGTATCATTAAATATTTCAACACCAACCTGTACCTGTGAGGCCAAAGTGGTTGTCCCCTGATTCTTAGGTCTCATTGCTGTCTAACTCTGTCTGTTATGAATATACTATAGTTGTCAGTACAGTATCAATATCTCAGATCCAATGTAATTTAGGTTTCTGAATATAATGACATCAATATGATTAAAAGTCACACTGGGATTACGTAGATAAAAAATTATGATGGCGGTGAAATTAGTTTGGCCTAGTCCCTGGTAGGTGGAGATTAGTTCGGGTGAAAAACAGGAAACCTACTATGAGAACATGCCAATTAATTATAGCTCTCTGAAATAGATATCTGGGTCAACCATGTGTATTTCTACAGACATTACAGATCATGAGATAGATATTAATATTAATATTTTGTTGGTAACCCACTCTTGGGGGCCACAGGTAATGCCATTATCAGAAATTGAGACAGTATTGTGATGTGGGTTTTATGGAACTGCAGCTGCTCTAGCAGGATCCTGCACGGCTGAAAAGTCAGCGGCGGTAGCTGTAGGGTCCACGCAACACTCCACAAACACACAGGTTCATCATCAGATTACTATTACTGCCAGTAACATGTGCAACACCAACACCGAAAGCAAATGTGTTACTAGAAGAAATAGTTTTAAACGAACTTCTTCATGCCTCCTTGACCCTAGAAGAGTTCTTCTTTTCTTTGCCACCTTGTAAGATTCAGCTCCTATTAGCTTCAGTACTTGGCTTCAGTTATGTCTTTCAACCTATTTTATGTGTCTTAATTTCCCAGCTCTGAAACAGGTCAAGCATGGGAACAATGTTGCTAATATACTTCACTCTTACTATCAGCAAGCAAAGTGCAGATGAATAAGGGGGTGACTGGCAGCAGTTAATGATGCCACTGATTTAAATGGGACAAATGAGATAATGGGTTGTGTAAAATCTAGATCCTAGGATTGGAGAAAAACGCACGAACAAGAAGTTTGAAGACAAATTTGTAAAACATTCAGTAGGCAACTAAAATTTCCACCACCTTGACGTCAGAATCAGTTATCTGTTGGGGGGCTACGAAAGGCAAATTCAATGACATACTGCACTATGATAAAGGGGGAAGGAATATTTTTTTTATGTGAATGGAATACAGCAACAGATAAAGATCACATGTAAGAGAGTGCTCTATAGTTTATTTGGAGTGTCATCTAAGGGAATAGCGGTGTTGGAGGATCAGAAAGTCCCTTTTTGCTCTTTCTACTCCGTCCTTATTTTTATCCCCTGTATCTTTTGTTTTGATAATGTAATGGCAAGTGAAGCTTTTTCTAATGTGTGTAACTTTAATGTTAACTGTGGGAAAAGGTAGGGGAAAGTAAACCAAAACCATGAGAGCTACT
The DNA here is from genome assembly GCF_051622355.1 of Phaseolus vulgaris. Classification (NCBI taxonomy): domain Eukaryota; kingdom Viridiplantae; phylum Streptophyta; class Magnoliopsida; order Fabales; family Fabaceae; genus Phaseolus; species Phaseolus vulgaris. Next base: position 4,612,159 of record NC_143504.1, read on the forward strand.
TACCTACAAGCTACAAAAGTAGACACAAACGGCATGCGTGCTAAAAGACGTTTTTTCTTTCTGGAAGAAACTGTAATCCACGAGTGCCTTTTCTAGGGACAAAGAATGTTTATATATTAGGAGACCTTTCGGAATAAGCTGTGTGTATATGGAAGATTAAGATTAATTTAGTAAATTTTTGTCTGCTGTGTACTGTGGTCTACATAAAATGTAGAATGTCAAAGTTAGAGACACTGGGATCCTTTTAAGATAAATGTTTCCAGAAGACATAAACAGCCATGCGAGTTTTCGATTGCGGACTTGAGGACAACCCTCAATTACTATAAGTGTTAAATTTGTCCTCAACCATATTAAGAGATCAGATAGACTCCTTAGGTAATTGAGCTAACAATTATTCTAAGGTTGCAGCAAAACTGTTAATCCACAGTCCCAGTTAGGTTTACAAACATTAGCAACCCAACCTACAAAATTTGTGAGTTATTGAATTTCACCATGGGAAAGAAAAACAAAGAACCCCTCACTGTCCATCTGCTCATGCTTTTGAGCCCGTAGGCAAGTTTGGTACACCAGCAAGTTTACTTATATAAGTTAAATGACATAAGTTGCTTGGAATGTAAGATTTTAGCATGTTTAGCATGTTTAGTATATCTTGTATTTTTTCTACAAGTGTTGGCAACCAAACTAGCATAAAATATTAAACTCCACCAGATATTTTGGCAAGAAAATTGATGGCTTACATAACAATAAATATTGCCAGCATACCAGTCAGTGTAACTAAAGCCAGTAGTCATCATGGAGGGATACTTCACTATTTTGGCGGAAACAGAACTTCCTTTCCCTTGAAGGAAAAGAGCATTCTACTCATTCATCATGCTCCATGAGATTTTTCACAAAAAGAGAAGCCACCAGCACTCACCAAAATTTTTGAAAGCAGTTTTTTCAACTGATCAGTAGGTTCACCATAGCAAAGCAACTTTTCGGCCGCTGGGCCAAGACACGTTCGACTCTTTCTTGGAATCGAATTACTTATGATACAAGCTGTTGATAGTAGCATTTCACCATATACATGTAATGATATGTAAGACGAATATGGTTGTTAACTTTTAAAAAAAGGCATGCCTGCTGCTAGTTAGCAAAAAGAATACCCCAAAAAGTAAGTGGCATATAAAATTTAGGTTTAATTACTTGTTTAATTCCTATAACTATAAAAATTTCATTTTTTAATTACTGAACATAAAAACATTTATTTTAGTCCATATGCATATATTATTTTAATCTTGTGATGATAGGCAGAATGCCGACCTTAAAACAAGTCTTTACTCATATATTGATGGTTGTGTAATGGTAAGTAGAATGTTAACTTGATTAAAACAAGTTTTCATGTCGACTTGATTAAAATAAGTCTTCATTCATAGTTGGGAGTAGACAAAATGTTAATCTGATTAAAACAAGTCTTCACTTAGATTTGAAGGTTGTATAATGTCATATAGTGTCATGGTAGAAGCTCGATCTCTTTAAATCCAATTTTAACATTCCCAGTAGGCCATTGTTTAAGAGTAAGATATTACTTAGGTGAATTCCCATAATATTGTTGAGACATTTAAACCTTTTTAATATAAATCATGATATTAAAGAGACATAATTAATACCAAATATAATGAGAATGGACTAAAAACTAGGCTTCATACAAATCACACTGAAGTGTAAGAAATGAGCAAATATGAGATTAGAAAGAATAGTAACAAAGAAAAAAAAAAGAGGTGAATGATGTAGCTTATCTTGTATATCATTTCAAATCGTTTTTAGTACATACCGTCTAAATTTATATAGAGACTAAAAGAAATTGAAATAGTATGTATAAGGACTAACAAATGATGTTTATTCAATATCTGAAGTTCAACCTGAGAAATACTTGTCATCTCTAATAGCGTTTTGAGATCCTCGACATGGTGCACTTCTGCTTCCTGTCATGGTACAGCCTCAACAGAATTGCTGCAGTCTCTTCTATGGCTTTTTCTGTCACATCTGTAAATAGATAACAAAATAAGACGTCATAAGCATAAGTCTGAAAGGCTAACATTTTCCAACCACTGTTATGAATTAATGTAACATCAAAGATGATAGAAATCAGGACTTGAGAAGAATAAATTTGTACCAATGACTGGCCAAAGAGGGTTCTGAGCAAAGACCCTTCCACCGAATTCAAGTTCCTCCATGACATACTTCATCTCCGAATACGTACTCTTACCATCTGAACTTAATCCCATGGTTTTAGTCCTTGCAGTTCTAATATTCTGCAAGACAAGAGGATTTATAGTCAAGCCAAAAACCTTCTTCGGATCCACCTCAAACAGAGTCCTTGGAATTGCCACACCCAAGACAATGGGCACATTGGCCACCTTGTACCCCTTCTGAGCCAGATAAATGGACAAGGGGGTCTTGCCGGTGCGCGAAACTCCGGTGAGAACAATGTCGGCCTTAGCCAGATTCTGGGGAGATGCTCCATCATCTTGCTTGATGGTGAACTCAATAGCTTCAATCCTACGAAAGTAATCATCAGATAGGGGAAGGCCAGAAGCCCCACGCGGAAGGCCAGATGGAGAAACACCCAAATGAGAAGCAATGGCCTCTGTGATGGGTCCCAAGACATCACTGGAAGGCACACCCCATAACTTGCATGCCTGCTTTGCAGCCAAAGCCAATTGTGGATCAGCCAAAGTATACACTAGCAAAGCGCCTTCCTTAGCTGCTTGCTTTGTGATCTCCACCAACTTCTCCGCGTTATCAATCTTAAAACCATAACATCAACAACAAAATTTACATTCTAAACATAACTGAACAAAAATTGAAACTATACAGCATCAGTCAAAATAATAATTATTGATATGATTCTTCATGCATACAATTATTTAAAAATCGTATCTAACATTTTTAATTTATTAATTACTAATGTAAATGCAAAATTAAACTCATACTATGAGATTATTCAAATTAGTAAAGCACATTTTCTGTAAGATGTGTTTGCATTTGATTACCCCAGAAAACAAATGGGTACTGACGGGGCAGCCACGGTCGACCAAGCAGTAATCGAACTGGCCCAAAGCGGCACTAACGCAATGCTCGGCGGTCCAGCCGGTTCCGTCGGAGACTATGTAGATGGACTTGACGGCCATGACATCTGCGACGTCCAAATTGACGGCATCGTCTGGGTCCACCGTTAGAGCAAATTGACGTAGAGGGGCGTTGGGTTCCGGTGGTTGGGTTCGGAGACGGGAACGGTCCAATTTCTGCCCGGACCGTACGGCTCGGGCTCTGGACCATCGGTTCAGCTGGGGGCTCCCCTTGGGTCTCCCTGAAACGGACTTGGACCCGGTTTGGTCATTTTGCGTGCACGCTACGATTTGAGGAACAGAAGGACTTAACCGCAAAATTGGCATGACTAACATGTGCTTCCGTTTTCTTCTTTCTCTTTGCCCGGGGTAAGATTAGGATAATGAAAACATTGCCAAATATCAACAATTATTTTTCCTTTTTTAAAGAAATGTTTTTCATTATTATTAGCGGAAACATAGGTGCAATAGCGGAAACATAGAGAAATCCGCATTTTTCTCTTCTATTCAATTTTTATGGTTTGAGTTTCTCTTTTCCTTCAAACCTTTTATTTTCTTTCATTGGTGATTTTTGGATCTGGAGGGTGTGAATGATCTTCACCTTAAAATTAAGATTCACAGATGGTAGATACAAAAAGAATGATGATTTTATCAAATAATAGAGTTGATTGAAATGGAATGGAAAGACCAGTTGAAAATGAAGATTATTTTATTTGATACGGAATATTTGGTGTGGAAATGAGTTGAGATTGTAAGTATGTTCTCTTTCTTTCTGGTGTTGCCTTAAAATAAGGAATTAAGGGAAGAGTGGAGAATTGGTTTACATATAAAAATTGTCTCATAACATTAATTTTAAAAAAATAAAAAATAATTTTAATTTTTAAATAATTGATATGAAATAATAAAATATTTAATTGTACTAATAAAATGAAATATATTAAAAAAAAAAATCAGTAAAAATTTGTTACACCAAAGAATCCTCTATATAGGTATAAATTATTATTATTATTATTATTATTATTGTTGTTGGTTAACCTACTATTTTAATTTCATGGTTTTGTTAACTTAATTCGCCATGTTTTATTTTGTTATAATTTTATATAACTCAGATAAACTATTTTATTGCAATTTTCTACTTCTTAACATCAATTCTCTATCTTTGAAATTCGGAGCTTTGTCCATTTTGTTTCGCTTCACATTCTTACTTGATGAAGGGTCGTGAGAGATTCCTGAGCACAGCCACAAAATATTCTTAAGGGCTCGTTTCGGCCCAAAATATATTATAAGTTAAGTCCCTAACTCAGACTGGTACTTCAACAGTATTCCTTTCTTTATGCACCCCTATCTCAAACTCCTCCTTATCAAACAACCAGCACCAGAAAGGGGGCCTAAACAAAACCTTTTTATTATTAAATCAACCGAAAAGATTATTTAAATTTATTAGTAATATTTGGTATACAATTTGTTTTTTGTAATTTTACTAAAAATAGAGTTGTTTTTAAAAGTTAACATTTAGCTTCTAGTTTTTTATATGTATTTTCATTTTATTTTTACTTTTTCTATCAAAGACATGATTTTATTATTATTTCTTTATTTACTCATAAGACATGCAAAACAAAGTTGTGATAAAGCAGAGGCATGAGGAAGTGGTATTCATGCACATTACGTAGCTCCTCTACGTATGAGAAACTTTGGTAGGCCAATTTTGTAGCCCAACTTCTGAACATCATCTCGAACTTCTTGTCTATATTCCCCAAAGCTAAAGTTCCTGTACTTCGACGCCTCTGTGCAGCTTTCTATCAATGTATCATCAGAGGGGCAAAAGAAATACGCCATAGAGAATCTCTCTAATTTTGGGTTCGTCATAACTCGGTGTTCAAGACTTTTGTAAACTCCATTGCTCCATGCCTGCATATCCCAGATTACCAAGTTAACGCATGTAACTTCACCATAAACAGTCTCGGAAAAAGTGTTCTTAGATAAGAGAAAAGATATGTTGTGCCTAACAGTATAAAGTACCTGGAACAAGTCGCCAATGATGATTACAAGGGCATCAGGGTTTGGTTTGACTGCAATCCATTTCCCATCTTTCACGATTTGCAAACCTCTGACCTGATCTTGATGTAAGATGGTGAGGAAAGCAGTGTCTGTATGTGGCATCAGTCCGTGAACCTCAGAAGCCAAGGGGCATGGAGGATATCGATTCAATCGAATATAACAAGAACTGGGCAAACAATTCTCCTCAAAGAAACTACACTTGTGACCCATTTTCTCAGCCAGGATATGAGCCAACGTTTTCGCCAGAATAGAAACTTGGCTGGCAAACTCTTCAATGGTTGAGCTGCAAATATAGAAAATTTTCAAAATTTTCAATGTGTGCTGTATCTTTTAAGTCCTTTTCCAAAGGTTAAGTGGAACATACATATTTGAGGAGAACTATGTCTGTCTTAATTCAATGTTCAATGTTTGTCTTTGAACAATAAACACGAACCAATGAAAGCACACTATAATAAAAAGATGATGATGAAACATTAAAATTAAATAAATAACGTGATTACCTAAAAGTGTTGGAATCGGTGGAACTGAGTATATCAGTTAGAGGAATATGGAATGCTTCAGACCAAGATAACTGCCTAATGCATGTTGCAGTGGGGGCTCCCCAACGGTAGCTACCAGTGGAAAAGTTGAAGAGCTTGTTCTCTTTGCTCTTCTTCTCAAAAGGTTGCTTAAATATCTTCTCTCGTTCGACCCTCAAAACACTGAAAACGTCATTGGAAATTCCATGATTAACGATCTGAAAGAAACCCCATTCTTGAGAAGCCTTAGCTATCTCGGACTTGCACTCCTCCCTCCTCACTTCATCACTCTCTGCTAAATGACTCACATTGATCGCTGGCAACTCTGTCTCCTCCACCACCAACACCTCATCATCATCAAAACCACTCTGTTCGTTACTGTTTCGGCTCTTGCTCAAGAGCATATCGTATGCCTCGTGAAGGGGTGGGTTTGAATTCGAGTCCATGCTTTGTTAGTGGTGGCTGAAAGGAGAGAATTTCAAGGAAAAAACAATTCATTCTTGTTTCCTCATTTATTTTGGTAGATGGAGACAAAAAGAGATAATTAAAGACAACCAGTACTTGTAGCTTTCTTTTTTCTGTTCATATTTCGTCTTTGATTGAAAGGTTTCATAGACAAAGGTACGTACGTAGCTTGGTGTATGTCTTCAAGTTCACACTACATTGTAGTGCTAGTCATTTTCTTATTATCTCCTGCTTTTACTGATTTCTTATGATATTAATTGTTTAATTCTAACTACATTGTGTTCAGACGAAACTGCATCATAATTAGATCTTAATATATGACCCACTTTACTTACACGGTCTTAGTTAGATCTTCATTTTTCAAACTTTATCATAATTAGACCAAACTTCATCATAGTTAGATCATAATTAGACCAAACTTTTTCACGTTCAATCATGCAGCTATTCAACAATTGAGGACCATATTATCATAATTAATTCTAAGTACCAACCATAGCACCGAAACAAACTCATATTTTAGCACAGGTTTGTTTGAACTCACTTTGAAGTGACGATCAGTATATTAATGACATATGAGGATTATAATTTTGGGTTTTAGTTTTTGAACAAAACTTGTTCTTTTATGTACTTTGTGTGGTGCTCTTTATTAAATTTGAGGTTTACTTCAGCAATCTTCACAATAAAAATCGCTGCTAATTTTTTAGATACATCTTTAATTGTGATAAGAGAATAACTACAAAATTTCACTTACTTTCTTTTACCTTTTATCTTCCCACACCTTTTGATTCAAGGGAAATCACTTTTTTTCAGTTATATTCAAACACAAAACACCGAGAACTTACATACATATTATTATGACAGAAGAAAACCTTCGTCTGATGTTTTTCAAATATATCAGATCGATCAAAACATCTACAGTTTGTATTTAAACACAGTAGCAATACACTCCGGGAGAAATTAAGAACATGATAGAAACTAGCTAGCTGTTATTATTGAGAACAAAAGAATTAAAAAAAAATGTATAAATATGAATAATTATAAATACACAAAGAGATAATCATCTTGTTGGAGGAATTAAAATTATACAGACATGTTAATAGCAGAGAAACGTGGCACTCACACATATAAGGAGACTATCCACCGAACAATGAGCAATGAAATTTGCTTTCAGCTTTAGAGATTAAAGAGTGTAATTTAGCCTGTCAGCTACATTTGCGGACTTGGGATAATTTATAGGCTACAAGTCCCTCAATTATTGTCACTACTGATAATACCAAGGACATATATTGATGTAGAAAGATCAAGTTGAAGAGAAAAATAACTTTCAAATACTCAAATGACATGGTTTTAAATGTCACTTGGTGAATTCAAAAGCTTAAAGGGAGAATTACAACAAGATAATGGCATAAGAATATAAGATAGGCACATAACTATTTACATGTAAATTGCACAGGAAAAAGAGAATTAATTTAGTTTGGAGATATTGGAGATGTTGGAGATTCCACGTCGACAAGAGATGAGGACAATTCATTGTATATAAGTGGGTGCAAACCTCACCTTATGAGTTGATTTTATGAGGTTGAGTTAAGTTTAAAGTCAACTTCTTATTTCGATAGTTTTTTAAAAAAGATTTTTTATCCGTGTTTTGTAGATAAAAAATAGTTTACTTAGAAATAAACTCTTTTCAAATCTTCCAAAAAAAAAAATTCTTATACGTCATCTCAAACCCAAATTATGATATGAAATTATTATCCTAATTTGGGAATGATTTCAATTTTTCTACATATGGAGAAATATTACATTTGGAATCTTGTTCCATGATCTGAAGTGGCGAAACCTATAGGTAATTTGAAAAAGTTCAAGACTCATCTTGTGACGAAGAAGAGATCTATACAGATGGAAGACGTTGATTGTAAACAAATTATTTTCTTTGATTTCTAAAGACTCTTTTTGGAGTAATTGACATATTTTTTATATTGAGTTACATCAAATAAATGTAAAGAAAGTATTATTGATGAAATAATTTATATGGTACAACTACAAAACTTTGTTTTAAAATGTTCAAAGGATTTGGTTGGAAACTTAAGAAATTCATCTATGGACTTAATGTAATTAACTCTTGTGATTTTGTGGTAAATTTAGTTTATGATTTGATATACCATAACTTTTGTGGAAGCAAGTATATTTTTATAGTTTTATAGGTTGATGTTATTTTGCTTTCCGGCAGCAATATAAATTTAGTGCATAAAATCAAGAGAGTTTTAACTAAGAACTTTGAGATGAAAGATCTTGATAATGCATATTTTGTATTAGACATATATAAATACATCAAGACTTTTGGGTTGTTCATGATGTAAGATATTATAAACCAAGTAATGCTCTATAATTAATGGTGTGTTTCTAGGAGTGGAAACATTAATGAAAAGCAATGAAAATGCAAATTTCAAGAATTTAAAACATAAAAAAATGCACAAAACTAAACTAGAAAGTTGGTTGTGATTTAAACTTTTCACTCATATAGGAAGAGATTTGTATGGAAAGTACTGTTCACTTTAAAATGATAATTGATTGTATTTATTATAATAAAATAAGTAAATTAAAGTAAAAAATATTAAAATAATATATTATACAAATTAAATTGTTTTAAAATGTTATTTAATTTATAAATAAATCAATCCAATTAATTTTTTAAAAATATTTAAATATGAAAATAAATTTGTAAATTTACATTTTTAGCAATTAAAAAATATAATTTCAACCATTATCACATCACTCACAAACTTTTATAAACTTTAATAAATTTTTCTTATACCTTTTATTCTATTTACCTTAGTTTAAACAACCTCACATTTTTCATATTTTCTCTAAATCTCGAATTCATTTCCTCAAATTCACTTCTTAATTCAAACAAAGAAAGAAAAATCCATTAGTATAGAATTCATTTTGAAGAAAAGAAAATATAAAAGATTTCTTCTTCATAAGCAGTAAGAAGTCTAATATATGCTCTCAAATTTTATAATTATTTCTATAATTTTATTTTTAATTTATAGACAATGTATTAATCAAATTTTAGATATAATGATTGTACTACCTAACCTGAATAAGCGGAGCAGTTAGAACAGTGATACTTGTAGAATATATAGTATAATGATATACATTTGAAGGAGAATTTATTATTATTTTAAATATGATTAGATAATAAGTCTTGAATTGCTTATTAAAAAAATGGTTTGTGCTTGAAATATATGTTTTCACGTTGGAATTATTGTTAGGTGAGTAAAGATCATATATGAGACATCTTTATCGAAAGCTGAGTTGCTCTATAGACTTTCAATACTTTGAAGCACGCACCTTTTTCACAACATGGGTATACTCATGATCTAAGCAATCTATTGATTACACGTGTTTCGTTAATGTTAACAACTCATCCGTGTTAAATTTTAAGGAAATTGTTGCTTTATAAAGATGAGACCTAGAGAACTATTGAAGTCTTCGTCTTTCTTTCTCTGTCGGGCAGGTTGTTAGGTGCTTGATTGAAATTCTTCTCGTCTTCGTGTTTCTTCTTCGGCTCTCAGTCTTGGGTGAACACCAAATGAAGTACCTGCGCACCCTAACGCTCAAGTCAGTAAAGCGGGTTATCGGTATTCGAGTAGGTGCACAGTAATAAATGACGTACCTTTCTCCTTGAAATGTGTGCTATTTATATATTATTTTAATATACTTACCTTATTGGGCCTAATTAGTAGAATGGATCACACTTACGGGTGTATTACCTAATCTTTAATGACATGTTAGCTTCATTGACCTTGATTTTAGCGTTAATGGATGTATGTGTTGGTCGGTCGGACCGTCTGGAGTAGTTTCCCTCGTCTCGGTTAAGTTTCCATAATCTCGACCAGGTGTTCTTGATTTCGGTCAGCTAGACCGAATCTCGATTTCGCCCGTACTTTTTTACAGAAATATTTTATGATCATCCTAAACTAATCTCATATAAAAAAGAGAAAAAAGAAATTAGGATTGAGTTTGTTTGATCCATTTAAGAAACAACTTAGAAATGTGAAAATATAGAATTAAAAGGAAGTTTGAAAAAAAAGAGGTGAAGGTTTGTGCACGTATATGGTTTGATCATATGGTGGATATTGATTGTGTGGACATTGATAGAATGGAAGAATTTGATTTAACCCTGAACTCAAAATTAACCTAACATGAATGAACAGAAGGCAGATGTGAGATGGAAGTAGGCCTGAAGAAGACAGAGGGGCCATGGATGGATTCATGTCGAGTACCAAACAAGGCTCCACCCAGAGTAACATCAACGTCAAAATTTATCCTCAAATTTCTAATTGGCTCAGCCTCAGAAATTGAGCCCAGAGCATGCATGTGAATTGCTTTCATAAGTGACAGACACTGAAATGAAATTAGGTAATGTGAAACCCATGCTTCTGTTGCTACACAATATCCCTCCTACTTCAATTCATGCACATTCTAGTTTAACCAAGTAACAATTTGTTAAATAATCTCTTTATCATTGATTACTATTATTGTACCTGATGTATAAATTAAATTATAAACACTTAATCAAGTTATCTAGATCTGGTGAGATAGTTAATAAACATAAACCTATAGAAACATACATGTATATACTTTATTTTATTTTAATGGTTGAAATAAATAGTATGATGTAAAATATTAATAAAAAAAACTTATTATTTATCATTACTAGTATTTTGTTTTTAAAAAAAATTATTTTATATAAAATAAAGATAGCAATTATAAAACGTATGTTTGACTAAAGAATGGTGGTTATGTGAAACTAATTCACGTTGGATAAAAAAAATTATGCCGTGACAAATTTTGAAATTCAAATAACTTTTTTTTATGTCGGAACACTTAAAGTCACACATAAATTTTTAATTTTATATTTTTTTTTAAAATTGTGTGTTTTTTTTCTTATTGTGATTTTTCGTTTTCTTTCCAACGAATGTGATGAGGTTGTGAAAGTTTCATTGATGATCCAAACAATAGTTTTCTTAATTCTTCAGATTTTGCGTATTCATCATTTTTATTTGTTTGAATTGCGTTCTTTATTGAGATTACTGGTCTGAAAACCTTCCATTTGTTTTTAAATTGATAATGTGATTAATTTTTGGGATCACAATCATAGCAATTCCTAAATGTGTCCCTTAAATTGTTATTGCTTAGTCTTTTGTGTCATGTTATTTAAATGTATAAATTTAAAATTTTGAATATTGAAATTAATTGTTAAAATCAATTTATTAGTATAGATGAATTTTTATTAGATGTTTAAAATTAAAATTTAATATTTAGGAAAATAAAAATGATAGAGGCTAATTAATTATTTTAGTATCTATATTAAGTCACTAGTTTGTTTATTATTACTAAATTATAGGTAATTTATATAATATATTTTAGGGAAATTATAGTTTGTCTGAGATTTACGGTAAATGATTAAAATTGTATTAAATCTTAAATTATCCTATTGAACAATTTGAAAAAATTATTTTTCAATTATTAATACATACGCATTGTAAATTTGATAAAATATTGGTTTTAACTATTTTATGTTGTTCTCCGTATGTATATTTGATTCGAAACATATAAGATGTTGTGAAAAATTTATCTAATTTAAGATAATACATTTTGTTTAGCTTTTGTTTATTATAGATTTACATATGTTATGTTGAGATCCGACATAAATATAAATTTTTTATTGACGCATTGAATTATTATTGAAAATAAAAATTCTTAAATGAATAATAAATGTAAAAAATTAGTTTTTTTGGTTAGTGTTCATGAATAAAAGAAGAGAAATATGAATAAAATAAGAGAAATGTAGAAAATAGAAATCAAAGTTAAAATATTTTTAAAACGAAAAGAGAACAAATGTAATAAATTAAAGTTAAAAGTCAACGTTTGAAAACTACACTACTTTCAAACAAGTTTTCTAATTAATAAAGTAAATAAAAAAGTTTAACTGAAATTACCTTGAAAACATAGTTTTAGATTTAGTGATCATTAATGTCTATTCAATGAGGTTAGATAGGAAACAAAAATGATAGATTGACAAGTAATGTTATTTAAAAGAATAGAGAGAGATAAGAAGGACTAAGAACAAGGAAGAAAATTAAATGAGAATTAGATAAAAGAAAAATAAATAAATGTTAGTATTTGATCTTAATTTATGCATTTTTTAATATTTATTCATTAATATTTTATGTGATATTTATATAAGTTTTTTATTTATAGAAATATTTTTAAAAAATCTCATAACAAAAGAAAATAACAAAAAGTATTAATACAATTGGCATATCAATCGATGGTGACTGGGCTTATTTACTTGTTATTGTGTACTCAAAACCTCAAAAATAGAGGAAATAATTTATTATGCTAAATATGATTTAGAAAGACAAAAAAAGTAAGTATAATAAATGAGAAATTATGTGATAAAAAGATATAGATAAAAAAACTAATGGGTCATACATAGTGTTCTCGTTAAGATGAGGTCAATCAGAATTTAAAGTAGTTTTAAGTAGTCTCTATTTGAGCTTTAGAATCGGCTCCAAAGGAATGAGGAGGTTCCACCTACATAAAACACTCTGATGCTCAAGTCAATAAGAGTATCAAATTATGTGTGTATAGTGAATATAGTGTAGAATTCGAGTTGAAAGTAGTTTTTGTGTTGTGTTCTTTCTTTCCCTTTGTATCTAGTCTTGTTTTGAACTATATTCCAAATTAATTATAATCCTGCATATTCAATAAATCACCTTAATTAATGCATTCCTCTATTTATGAGGAGCAAATAAGATATTTTTCATCATGTTATATATAAGATCACCTTTCATCCTATTATCTGACTCGGCCCATGATACTCCACATATACATATTTATATATCAATTATGTTGATAAAAAGCTAGATTTATTTTATCAATAAAAATCTTAAAAGTAAAATATGAGGATGTAACACATTTCTTTCAAAGTTTCTCACTAACTAGTGCTACATTCACTAATATGAAAAAGAATTCCTAAAGCGTAATTTTATATTATTTTTTATTAGAAAATAATTTAAGAATAATTATTAATTAATAAGTTGTATGTAATTTAAATCACCATGTTTATTTTTGAATTAGTGAATTTTATTTCATGTAAAAAAATTAATGAGATAAACACCTTTTTTTTCAAACTTTCTCAAAAAATTAAACAAGTTATAATTTTTATAAAATAATCAAAGTGCAAGAGTTTTTAGAAAAAATAAATTCACTTAAGTTATTTTTTCTCTTTCTTTGCTTACTCTTTAATGTAGTGTTATTTACCTCTTGGAATACTTATGTTAACCGACTTACAAAGTCATGTTTATAACTTAATTATGTTTTCTGCCATAACATAAGCTTTTAATTCATGGAAATTGCATTACACTTTAAAAGTAAGTTTGTCATAACAAATTAACACTATCTTTAATTTTGATATAGTTTATCATTTATTTTGCATATAGTTTTTACCGTTGACTAATTACCCTGTCTAGAAGTAGCTTAATATAAAATAAAATTTAAGTAAACTAATTGACCAAGACTAAGTAAAACTTTTTTTTTTTTTTTACAAATAATAGATTATGACATATTTTTCACTCCCATCTTCTTTCTTGTTTTTTTTTCCTATCTCAATTTTAAGTTGGAAAAGGGATAACTATAGGTATTTTTCAACTGATAATGGTTAAAAAACTTGTAGCCACATAAAATCAGAAGTTCATGGTTGTGTTTCTCTCATCTTTCTAATAAAGTAGAATGAGGAGGGAATCAATATATATATAATATGTGGACTTGAAAGTCAACATGTTGATGATCTCAAAGCCACATGAAATAAACACTATATAATGTAATTATGATAATGAGTTGTTGAAAATGGTTTGAAATAATAGCTACATTGATTAGAGATAAGCTAAATCCTATTTGATTGGAAATTTGGATTGTGTGTGATGTGTGGAAGTGGCCCTTCCCTCTTCTTGTCAAAATTTCACTTTGGTTAATCAAACCAAAAAGCCTACGCGTACACACAACATCTACTCTTATTCAAAAGAGCAACTATGTCTTACATACTATATCTCTATCTCAATTCTAGTTATTTTTTCAAACAGTTTTCAACAACCCATAATAGGAAAAAAATACATAATTCAAAAAAATTATGAGGTATGATACATTAAAAAGATATATTAATTAAATAATAAACATTTATTAATTTTAAATTCAACTTCCGAGTGGATAAAATAAGAATCTGTAACATTTTATCATTTAATTAATTTTTGTATTCTTTAGTACGTGACTCAATTTATTCAATCTATAAAATATTAAATAAGTCATATGGTTGGTTTATATTTAGTTATTTGCAACATCTAATTTCAATTGCAAATCTCTAAAAAAACTTCAACTGGAGAAATTAAACAAATAAAATAAAAATATGGTGAGAAAATAATGGTTGCATTTATTTCCCAGCCCTCGAGAATGGCTGCATGATTAAGTCTTAACTCCACGTCTTTGCTTAAAAGGGGACCGTTTCTTCTTGAATCTTCGTTTTTTTTTTCTATCTCCATAAATTTTCATATTTTTTAAAATTTTTATGTAATATTTTATATTATGTAATTTGTAAGTCATTTTTTAAGTCATTTTTTAAATTTGTAATTAGTTTTTAGATTACATAATTCAGAAGTTTTTTTTAAAATATATGATTAGTTTCTAGATTATATAATCTGAAAATTTTTCTAACTTTCGAATTATGTAATTTAGAAGTCTTTTTTCAAATGCGTGTGCAGATTACATAATCCGGAAACTACTAGCAAATTCAAACTTTCAAATTATATAATTTAAAATATCATTTTGAATTATGTAATCTAAAATATAGAAGTGACACAAGTAAAAAGGATAAAAAAGTTTTTTCATATTTTGTATGGTGTGCCAGAAGAACTGGAGGTGCAGGAAAAAAACAGTGTAAAGGGGCTGTGTCTTATTGCACAATTTGGACTGAGGTATATTTGGGCCACATTTGTGGGCTGCCATTTAGAAGCTCATGAAAAGTAGGGTTTTGTATTTTGCAAGTCCATAAGAAAATGAAATTATAAAGTTGTCTAAAAAATTCCATTCCAGATTCTAAAATGTATTTATTATATATTTGTCTTTTGAAAAGGAAAAAAGAACCAAGAGTGTGGAGTTTGAGAATGTGCAATCTCAAAATTATATACAACAATAAAATGAACAGGTGTATAAGCATGACTAACATTATATGATATAATTCTTGATATTTATGTAAACATCTAGATTTTAGTAATATAATATAAAAATCATAAATTAAAGTTCGCATTTTTAATGTAGATCAAAGTATGTTTATAGTTGGTATTACTCAATTATCCTGCAACTTCCATTAATTTTCATCATATAATTCAATCACTAAGTAATTGATAATACATATTTTTTTATTATGAAATATAAAAAAACAAGCTTCTATCATTGTGACCAGATTGTATTGTGATCAGATTGTATATGGAACATAAACTTACCTATTATTGTTAGGGAGATGAGACCTAGAGAACTATTAAAGTCTTCGTCTCCTTTCTTCGATCGGGCAAGTTGCTGGGTGATAAACTGAGGTTCTTCTTGTCTTCGTGCTTCTCCTTCGGCTCTCGGTCTCGGGTGAACACCGGATGGGGGTACCTGTGGAAGGCACTCGGACGCCCAAATCAGTAAAGCGGGTGATAGATACTCAGGTAAGTGTACAGTAATAAATGATGTACATTTTTCCTTGTGATGTGTGTTATTTATATTATTTTAATGGGCTTACCTTATTGGGCCTGATTAGTGGAGTGAATTTCACTTAGGGTTGCATTACCTAATCCTTAATGATGGATTAACTTCACTGACCTTGGCTTAAGTGTTAATGGGTGTATGGGTCGGCTGGTCAGGCCGACCGTGATGATTTCTAGAGTCTCAGCCAAGTTTCCGAGATCTTGACCGATTCCACGTGTCTCGATCAGAATGGCACGTGTCTCGATCAGGATGGCATGTGTCTCGGTCAAGGTGGCACGTGTCTCGGTCTGCCCATACCAGTACATTACCAAAATCACTATTCTATTTGACATTCAACACAACCCAAATTTTAATTTTACCCCAAATTTTATATTTGTTTAAATTTATATAATTAATGGTAAACTCATATTTTAATAAAAAATATATAATAGTATTAACACACTAACTATCAACTAGTTTAAGTAATTTAGTTAAGTTTTAAATATATTCATGCTTTTTAGTTATAATTTTGG
The DNA here is from genome assembly GCF_051622355.1 of Phaseolus vulgaris. NCBI lineage: Eukaryota > Viridiplantae > Streptophyta > Magnoliopsida > Fabales > Fabaceae > Phaseolus > Phaseolus vulgaris. The sequence goes on from NC_143504.1 coordinate 4,628,632, forward strand.
CTTTCTTTTTGTTCTATTGTTTATATGCTACACGTGATAGATGAGCTAATTTTAATATAACATATGTTTTTAATATATTATACTCAGATAGATTTTAAAATACAAAAAATAATAATTTAAAATTGTATTAATTATTTGTTAAATATAGAATCATTATCCATGATATATTAAAATAAATTATATTGCAGTTATTCAAAATTTTAATTTTAATATAAAAACAATACATTAAAAGTAAATTATTAGTTTCTAATGTTATTATATTTAAATTTATTAATTGAATTACTTTTATAATGATTAATAATTCTACACTAAATTGTAATTCAAAAATATTTATTTAAATAAATTAATTTTAAAATTGTATTAATCAAATCATAATTATAAATTGATGATGTTTAATATGCATTTAAAGTAATATTTTTTATTTATTTTATATTTATAAAATATATTATTTTTAAGAATTTTAGTAAATTGATAATCTTAGACTAGAATACAATTAAAAAAAGAAATATTTTTTTTACTGGAATGTAGATTACAGATAAATCAGATAAAGAGATATAGTAATTTTGCAAGATTGACATCATACTAAAGAACATTTACTTAATAATCAAATAAATTAATATTTTAATTATATTTAATTTATTTTAATTTAAAATAATATTATAGTAAATTATCAATTAGATGTGATTTCGGTGTAAAAGTATTTTTTTTAAATCATATTGTGTCAGGTTCTTATAATAATGGTGAGTTTGTAAAATAACATTTTCTTATTAATAACTTAAAAAATAAAAATTAAATTAAATATAGTCAAAACATTAAAAAAAAAAAACTAATTCGCAGAGCATGGAAGACCCGAATTTAGATGGGAAGTGTAGCAAGAGAGCATTCGTTTGTGGAGTTTGGGTCAACAGAGAGAAAGTAGGGAACAGAAGGAAAAGAAAGCCTCACCGTTTTCGGCGTCATGGATCCGCTGCCGGCAGCGCTCCGGTGGCGCACTACCGCCATCCTGTACTTCGTGGCGGTCCTCCTTCTATCCACCGTTTCCCCTTCGCGCGCAATCTACTGCGACGAAGATGATTGCTACGATCTGCTTGGGTCAGCTAACATTCCTTTCCTTCCTTCAATTGTTTGTAACCAATACTTTAATTCTTATCGTAACGCTTCCTCTTCTTATTCACAGGGTTTCTCAAAGTGCCAATGCTTCCGAAATCAAGAAAGCTTACTACAAACTCTCCTTGAAGCAGTACGTGTTTCTCCTCCTTAAGACGCTCTCTCTCTCTCTCTCTAATAATATCTACTTTCTCTTTGGTTTCGTGTTTAATTCAGTCATCCAGATAAGAACCCTGATCCAGAATCGCGAAAGCTGTTTGTTAAAATCGCCAATGCTTATGAGGTGCTTTGGTTTTCTAGCTACTTTTTGTTCAATGATTTGGATGTAGGAGTGTGTATTTGATAAGATTTAACATTGTGCAATGTTGAGTGAATTGAAAATTGAACACACTGTTCTGCATTTGGTGAGATATTGGTTCTGATGGTAATGAAAGTTACACAACTTTACAGATTTTGAAGGATGAGGCCACGCGCGAACAATATGATTATGCAATTGAGCATCCAGAAGAGGTGTTTAGACTTTTACAGAAACTTTGGTTTATTTTTAAAATTTGGGTCAATATCCCTGAATTGTTCATCTCTGTCCTTTTAGTGTTTGTTGAAGTATGTGTTTTCATTGATTGATTTCAGGTGTTTTTTAATACGGCGCGCTACTATCGGGCATACTATGGACATAAAACGGTAAGATTTGTTGGTTTACAATTTGAATCAGTGATGAATTTTGGATAAAATTGATTAGAAATTATTGATTTCTGCAAGTGAGTCTCATTTTGTAGTACTTACGTACTTTTTTACCTGCCAGGATCCTCGCGCTGTGTTGGTTGGCCTTCTTATTATTCTTTCAGGTTTTCAATATCTAAATCAATCAACAAGGTATAATCAGGTATTGTGATATATGGAATATCATACGATTTATTGTTAAACTCCCCTTATGTGAAAATGTACCATACGATTGTGTAATGTCTAACTCAGGAATAGTAGAACTTGCTTATGTAAAATGTACTTTTATACAATTCTCTAATTGGCTAGCTAAAGTTTGAAGAGCTGTACCTGTGGTGTTAAAGATTGTATTTAGCTAGCCCACTAGGGTCGGCATGGTGCTAGTACCTTTGGGTAGTTTTTCGGTTTGAACCTCATTTCTGCCATTGTACGCACCAAAAAACAGATTGTACTTATCTGACTTATGCCCAGTTGAGCTCAACGCTGTTAAGGGTTTTGGAAAATCTCTTAGCAAGGAAAGTAAGTAGGTCAAGAAATCAAGGGTTGCGGTCCCAAGTTTTAGGGTGAAAAATTCCTGTTCCATACATGTCATATGAATCCAATATCATTGCCACTAAAATGTTTTACCATGATTTTCAGTCTTAGAGGCTTGCATAAGATTTGAAATAGGTCAGGGCTGTGCCAATTTTCTTTGGTGGATATATGTGACATTTCTTATGTGCAAATTGCTTAGTTTGTTATTTGTACAAAGTGCTTTTGGAAGATTTAGACATTTACGATCATTGCACTATTTTTCTGTGCATAGGCTGTAGCCATGGTCAAGAAGACACCTGCATATAAAAACAAACTAAGGGCATTGGAACTTGAACGCAGTGGAGGGATTACAAACAAGAAGAAGAGTCAGAAGAACATGGTCAAGTATGCTATTTTTCTCATTCTGTATGAGTCTGTTGTATTTGTTTCAAGTTTTGCAAAATTATTCCCAGGAATATTATATTTGTGTGTTATAAGTTTTAAAAAATTTCCCATACGTAGTTGATTCCTATGAATTTGTCTTCTCCATACTTTGCTTAGATTTCATTCCCATGGGATTGTTGGACGTTATCATATATTCCAACTAATAGCTTTCTTTCTCCTTTTTTTTTTTTATATTTGATTGTTGAAAACATTCATCAAGATACTAAAGCTTAACTAAACATGTCGTTTAGTTTTCGCAGGAATACTATTCTTGGAGATTTAATTACATGCCTTGATATAAATTCCACCCATAGTTGTTACACGTAATTTCCTTTTAAGTTTTTCAGTTGCACCTATATCCAGGGTCAAGTTACCTGTTCAATTTGGTTCTCCACTTTGAAAACTCTTATTTCCTTTTTTAAGTCAGTTTGTCTGTCATATGTAAGATTGCGCTTTGTTGACTGCGATTTCTTTACTTCTGGTACACAATGTGAGGAATCTATGCATGCAGGAAAGTGGAGGAAGACCTTAGCAATGAACTCGACCTGCAGATAACTGGAACTGAAAGGGCCTCTGTTTGGAAACTTCTTGGTGTCCGCTTTGTTCTATTACCTTATACCTTAGGCAAGGTTAGAGTTGAATCTTTATCTAGAAAATGCAGTTACTACAATGAATCTTTCATTGCTCTATTTTAATTCAAGGTAACATCTGTGAAGTTCTTTCCCACGAATAGTGGTGAACCTTGAAATATTTTTTTTGCGCGTGAAATTTATTGATCAGTTCTGTTTCCATTCAGCTGCTATTGTGGTCTGCCTGCTGGATTTGGAGATACAAAGTGAAGAAGCACTCTTATTCTTGGGAAGATGCTTCTTATCTGACACACAGATCCCTTGGTATTCCTCTCGATAGATGGAGAAATATAGGTAAATATTTCTTCTTTTAGACACCATGGACATTGGGGACTTATGTGTGTTTTTTTGGTTACTTGTGTTGGATTTTACAAGCATGGCCTAACCTACTAGTATGCATATTAACGGTTCTTATTTGGTGCCTGTTATTAATAGATGAAGCAACAAAGGAAGATCTTGTGCTCAAACGCTTATGGGAGAAATCCAATATGGAGAGCTATGTAGCAGAGATGCGGAAAGAATCAAAGCGCAGAAGATAGCTACATCAGTGGCCTCATCTGCTGATTATAAAGTTCTAAATTTGGTTTTAATTATGAAGTTGAACTGAAACACGAAGTGACAGTTAAAGTTGGAAAGCTGCAAATTGAGTTGGGGGAGGAGGGGGTGATAGAAGCAGAATTATTCATTTCAACCACGAAATCGTGGAATCATAAACAACAAAGTTTACTGAGTTTAAACATGCTCTCTGACAGCCTGTAAACAGTGAACGCTAAAGAAAACCGCATTAGATATTTGCTTTTTTGTTTTGTTTCAAAGTCAGGTATTTAAGCCTCAATCTTACTACAATCGGATGTTCGGTGGTGGTTTTGTGCCACAATTTTAATGAGGGATTATATGAAATCTCGGCATGTTACAGTAGAGTTGTGACTTGAATGTAGATGTGTCTGAAATATTTATCATTCCACTCTTCCTGAGTAGTATATCACGGTTAGCGTTGCTTTCTTAGACTTAAGATTCCTGGTGTTGCTTACATGAAGAAACGGGATAGATGGGTCTTTGAGCCACTTTGTGAGGTGGTGAATGATTTGTTAGAGCATCTCTAATGTATGAGTTTTAACTAGACTGTTAAATCTAATACATAAATCTAATAAAAAAATTCATTTGAACATGTCATATAACATAATGAAGGTCTTGAGATCAAAAGATATTTAATCATAATAATTAAATTGATCTTAAAATACAAATAGTAGTTATAAAAGTACATGTTTTTAAAGATTTTATTATTCAAGTAAAATCTGAAAGACAGTTTTAAAACGATACTGAGATGTAGATAAAGTAAAATAAGATTTTATGAAAAGAAATTCTTTTAAGACATTTGGAGATGTTCTTATATTTATAGAATCGTTTGAGTTAAAAACTTAGAAATTATCTGTCTTTTTGCTTTTTTTATTGGATAATCATGTTAGCTAATGGATAAAAAAAATAAAAACTTTTATAAGATTCAATTGTTATAAAAAATCTATATTGCAACATATTGGTATATCATGGTGTAAATTTTAAAATTAATAATAAGATCTAATATAATTATATAAGACTACCTAAATTTTAACTATAAAATATAATATTTTAACAATTAAATTAAATTTTAAAGTTATAAAAAATTAAAATAAAAAATGAAAAAAGTATGATTTTTTTATAAGATTTAATTATCAAATCAAAATTTATAAAAAATATAATATAAATGCTACACATTTAAAATTAAGTGAGAAAATCTTAAAAGAAATTATAATACCTTGTATTGTAGTCATCTATTGGATATTCACACCCAAGTGCTTGAAACATACCTTTGAGCTTGTATATATGATATTCTTCTTTCTTTTGAACTCTATTATATTTTGTCATAACAGATATTTGGAAATGAATCCTAGATCCAAATTTATTATGTGAAATGAAAAAAAAAATACTTTTTTTAGTTTTTAAATAAAAGTGCAAGGCAAAATGTATTCTGATTTTGGATTTCTAGAATACATTTTCAGATTTGTATTTCTATAATATTTTTTTTGGATTTTTATTTTCCAGAATATATGTAATTATTCTAATTAATTATATTAATGCACAATTATTTCTCTTCAATTTTGTTTGAGGTAATAAAAGTATAAACATTTATTGGTTATCATTAAGCAATAGAAGTATGTATATTGTCGTTGGTGATCTCTAATTTTATTCTTCTTTTGTTGTACTTTGTATTGTATTTTCCATCTAAAAAATTAAGTTTTATATAATTTGATTTTTTTTAATTTTTCACATATATGCATATAATTATACATGATTTAATTTTGTGTTTTTTTAAGCCATTCTTTTATGGAAAATTGACTCATTAAATAAACTCAACATTGTACCAACTAAAGTCATTAAATTAACAAATTTTAAACAAATTGTATTATATGACACTTTTAATTTTAAAAATATTAAATTATCAACTCCATAAAATTATATCCCGTATGTACATATTCCAATCCTAACTGTTTCCTGTGACAAACTATTTGCACCAAATTCGCCTAAAACTTATAAGAAAATGTATACAAAAATAAAGAACAACGGGGAAAGTAATGTAATTTTCGTTCCCTTTTAGCCAAATATATATTTTTTATACAATTGAATAAATAGTGTTTGTAAACATAATTTTCAAATAAAGAAATTATACTTATAATCAGGACGTCTGTTTTTTTTTTTTCAAATTAAAAGTTGTGCTTTCATACATATGTTTCAATTTCTTTTTCATAATTACATTGAAATCGTGGTTCAGAAAATGAATTTTAATTTTTTTTAGAGTTTAGGGTTCAGAAAATGAATTTTATTTTTTTAAATTTTTTGATAAAGTCAATGTTTGTAGAGACGTTTTCAATTTTTATTTATTGAAATCGTTCTTGTAAGTATATTTTTCGTTTTTTAATTTTTTAATTTTTTAAACAATATAATTATTTTTATTGTCTTAAATTATTTTCTTAATTTAAAAATATAAAATAATATTTTCTTATATTACTTTTTATTTCTTCATTTACTGTTATTCATTTAAAAATATAAAATAATATATATAAAAACTCTTATTGTTATAAAAATGAAACTAATACATATACATAACTTTTATATACATACATAGGTTATTTATATATAGATATAAACTAATAAATATAAAATTATTTCTATTGTTTTCAGTTTCATTAAAGTAATATATAATTCAAAAATTAATTACATTGTTTAAAACATAAAAGCATAAAAAAATAAAAAATAAAATAGAAGTTGACTTCAATAAAAAAAAATTGTTTAACACAACATTTTGAAAATCAGTTTTTTGCAAGCAATGACTTACCAACCGTGTAATTGTTTTAAAAGTTAACTACTTCTGTGAACTAACAAAAATTACAACATTTCTGTAAATTTGGCACAGAGCAATCTTTGAGCTTGTATATATGATATTATTCTTTCTTTTGAACTGCAATCCCACATTTCATTTTCAGAGTTTGTTGATTTTGGTTGCGGCATGGATGTGACTTTCGTGTTGGAGGATAAAACGGCGTTCTGTAGTAGAGTGGAGTTGTTCGACAAGTTCCAAGAAATCAAAGAAAGGATAAAGAAATCGAGGAACATTCCCGTTGACCGACAGACGCTACTCTTCAATGGTGAAGTTCTTCAAAACGAAGCCTTGGTCATCGACTCTGACATCTCTGAATTCTCTCGCGTTCAACTCTTGGTTCAACCAAATGAAAAGGTCTACGATCTTCCGCAGTGGATTAGGAACGTCTCCAATCTAAATATCCAGGAGATGCAAGAGATGATCTCGTCGATTCCAGGAGCACAAAATACGCCGTTTACTATGGACCCATCGATGGTGCTCTCAGAAAATCCAGACGAGATAGAAGAGTCTATATCGTCGATGATGCACGCTCCGGCGAAGGAGCCGGTGCCGCAGTTTCTGGTGCCTTATAACCAAGTCAAGTTCACGGTGAAAAGCTTGGATGCGAAGCGGAAGCCTCTCCCCATGCAAATGAATCTGGACGACACCGTTCTGCTGCTGAAGAAGATGTATTTTAGAAAGAAGAGACCTCGAATCCTGAAGCTGAAGGATATGGTGGTGGTGACTAAAGTAGGTTATGAATTGTATGACCGCATGTCTATGCTAGCGTGCGGGATGCTTAATCTGTCACATGTTTACGTGTGTCAACGATCAGAAGAAGGAGCTTTGATTGGTGGTGATCTGAAGAAGGGGAAGATGTTGAAGGTGATGGTGGTTCCCGAGGGCAGAACTGAGAAGATACCTATCGAGGTTAATTCTCTTACCCTTTTGGAAGATTTGAGGTATGAGTTGGAGAAGTTTCACAAACATGTTCTTCCCCGAAGTGTTCATTACACTTTTACCGTCAAGGACGACCCTGTGCCATGTGAAGTATATTCGTTTGACAAGTTAGGGATTAAAGAGGGTGAGACCATTGTAATCAAACCTATAAAACTGTCCCTTCCTTTTTCTTTCCACAGTTCTGAAAATGGTGAAGAAGCCATGCATGCATGAAAATCGTTCAGTGTTGTGTTGAATAACAAAAATTGAGTTGCAGAGTCAGTTACTTAGGTCTGGTGCCTGTTTGTTAGTTAGTTAGTTAGTTAAACTAGCTTCTAGAAAGTTAGTTTGTTTGTCGTTATCATAAGAGACTTGTACTAGTATGAAGGGGTATCGTTTCACAGAGCTTTGTAAATCATTCAAATCAAAAATTTTGCAAACACCTTTTCATGCTCTTCTTAGCTTTTACATTTTATATTTCAATTTATTTAAATTTTCTCAACCTCCGATTAGCATGGTTTATATTTCACAAATATTTCTTTACGCGTTAACTTACTGCACCTTTCAAGTAGTATCCATTTTTTCATGACTTATATGTTTAATAAAAAAAATTATCGATAAAAATAATAAATTTGAATAAATTTCTTTAATACCCAAAAAGTAAAATACATACAATTAACAAAACATTATAATAATATACTAATATTTTTAATTAAAAAAATATTAATTTATTAGTATGTGATGTGTATATATTTATTATGTATGGTGTTAACATGACCCTAATAATTTGGGGCAGTTTCTTCCTGCACCCTACATTTTTCTTCCTGCACCCTCACAATATTATGCAAAAATTAAACTCTCCCTTTTATTTTTTAAAAACTCTAAAATGCACTTGTATTTACTTTTTTTCATTCTGGATTATGGAATTTGGAAAAATTTCGGATTGGCACTTCTGGTAAAATTTCGGATCCACCAATCCGTAATTCAAAATATGCATTTCACATTCAAAAATTCATCATCCAAAAAAAGCATTCTGGATCCAAAGGGGTGATAGGGTTTCACCCACAGAAAATACTCTAACGCTCAAGTCAATAAAAACATTAAATTTAAATTCAATGTGTATAGTGAGTATTGTGCCAAATATAAGTTGAGTTTACACTATGTGGATGACCATCTATTTATAAGTTTTCATGGACTTAGATTTTTGACACTGATTTTTTCAGGTTTTAATGTGACATATTATAGTATCCTCTTATTAAAATTTAAATATTATGTATATAAATAAGACTATTCTTTAATATAATCAGAACATTGATGTAATATAATCAAATATATTATATAATTAAATCAACGTATTAATGGAGTTAGAATATTATCTTTATGGTCAGAGATGTTATAAAATTTGTGCAATTAAGAAGATTGAGATATTATGCTCTAAAAACAAATTACATGAAAGTCTATTAATTTTTACATTAATAATTGATTTCCATGATATATTTATTCAAATTAACGACACTACTAATGATAATCACGAGGGAAAGAAATTAGTTTATAATATTTCTAGAAATTTTGATTAATTTCACTAGGTGATGGTCACTTTGTGATTTGAGCTTATGTTCGACTCACCCTAGTTAGGCTAGCTCGACATCTAACTAATCCATATTTGGACGATACAAAACCCTTCAACCTTGAGCCGAGTGAGTGAGACGAAAATACTTGTCAACGTGAGTCTGGAAAAGTGAGTTTGTTTCCGAGAATGTCATCTGAAAAGATAAAAACACGCACATATATATATATATATATATAATTAATAAATATTTTAAAAAACTTATATAATTTATAATTGTATAAAAATAATGTTCAGCTCCTAATTATCAAATGAAATCTTTAAGGCATCATACTATATATAATAGGTTTTCTGCAGGTATTTTAAGTGATTTTTTTTTTGGTAGTTTGCCATTTTTGTGAGTATTTTCATATGATGAAATGTTAGTTTTATGTAAGGGTTAACTCTTTTTTATATCTGTTTCATTCCTTAAATAATCTATTTTTATTCATTCACTTTGTTAGTAAAAAAATGTATTAAATGTGCATTTTTATAATAGTAGTCCATTTTCTTACAACAAAAAAAATGGTATATGAGACATTTCTATTGAATTTGTATCTATCACCATATAACCTCTATCAATGGCAGAAAAGAGAATAGGAAAGAAAAGAAAGAAGTCATAGAGATTCACTCATAACAGAATAAATTACCCACCTAGAATACATACATATATACACATATATATATATACATATATATATATATATACATATATATATATATATATGTATATATATATATATTTTTTTTCTTTTCGTGAGAAGCTTTCTCCGATATTTGTGTTACAATTAACATTCGAATATTAAGTATTTACATGCTTAAAATATTGCGTACTAAGATTTTTTTAAACCTTGTAAAAATTAAATATTAATATGTAATTTTTATTAAAATCCGATTTTATAAAATTGACATCATATTTTTTTTTTCAATAAAACTTTCTTTTTAACTTAAAAGCTAAACTCTTGTCTATCATTGAATTTATAGAATTTAATTTTAGATATATGATTTAATTTAATTTAATATATATGATTTTTATAATTTTAGAATATATTTATTTTATCTCTTTAAAGTCAATCAAAACTTTTTTTGTGTGTTTATCTTTTTACTAAAAAGTAATTATATCAATTTTTTTTAAAATTTAATATTTACAGATATTTTTTTATATTCATCAAGATATTAACGTTCCTCATCCATATTTTTATTCGCAATAAAAAGTTAGCATGACATAGTTGTTTGTAAAAGAAAAAAAACAACTTTTAATAGTTGATAATATTATGAAATCAAAAAAATCTTGCGAGACTTTTAATTGAATTAGCTATATGAGTATAAACATTACTATTAAGATTAATTTGAATAAGAGTATTTACTCGTAAGTTCAGATTGGGTCAATTTTTAATTTCAATCTTGTTTCTTTAGAAATATTTAATTAAATTATCAAATATCTGATAAAAATAAAATTTTATTCATTTATAATGTCGAAAAAAAATAGCTATATAATCAATGACAGTATAGGTTCAAAGTTTATATTATTAAAAAAAATAGCAAATTTAATAACAGTACGTATAAAATCAATTTGAAATTAATTGAATATATTTTGAAAATCAAAATTTCAAGATAATGTTTGTTATTTGTTTCAGTTTTGAAACAGTTAAATTTATTCGATTTGATTTGATTTCAACCGTTTATAAATAGGAAAGAACGTGCCTAATTCAAACAAAAAAGGGTGAGATGGATATAACTTTTGTGTTGGAGAATGAGAGAACGTTCTGCATTGAAGTGAGTTTATTTGACTCGTTTCTTGAAATCAAACAAAAAGTGCAGAAGTATAAGGCCATTCCCGCTTCTTCCCAAACGCTCATTTTCAACGGTCAAATTCTTCAAAACGACGACGTCATCTTCCATACTCATATCTCTCAGCAGTCTCGTCTGAAACTTCTCGTTGACCCGGAATATTTCGCCAACCCCGCCGTGACGTTGCCGTTGCCGTTGCAGTTTCCACCGCCGCCAAATGAAAACGACTACGGAGATATGCTGCAATGGAATGCGGAAAAGCAGGCATCAAATAGAGGCCAGTTAGAAGAGGAGCTGTTGAGGATATCCGCCGCGCTATCGGAGACGACATTACCGCCTTTGTGTTTCGAAGACGATTCAGCGAATGCGTTGCCGCAGTGGAAGCCTGAGTTTAAACCGGCTCCGCCACCGCTTCTGCCAACGCCACCGGCTATAATCAGGTTAACGGTGAAAATAGTTGCATGCAGAGCGAAGCCTTTCTTCTTAGAGATGGATCTGGACGACACCGTTCTGCAGCTGAAGGAGAGGATTTACAGAATGAAGAAACCTAGAAACGTAAACCTAAACGAGGTGTCGGTGCGGATAAAATCAGGTGAGGAATTGCGTGACCAATTGTCGTTGCGAGATTGCGGGATGCTGAATCTTTCTGTTATTTACGTGCATAGAAAATCAGCAGAATCAGAACCGCCACCGAAGTTTACTTTTCCGGCTGTGACCGCTGATGGTGGTGTGGGGGCAAAGATGGTGAAGGTTATGGTGGTTCCGAAGGACGGAACTCAGAAGATAGCGATCGAGGTGAATTCGTTTAATAGAGTGGAAGATTTGAGGTACGAGTTGGAGAAGTTTCACAAGCATGTTCTTCCCGAAAACAATAGTTATTTTTTCACTAACAAGGATGGCCATGTGATGACCGAAACGCATTCGTTTAACTGGTATGGGATTGAAGATGGGGACGTAATTGAAATCACCCCTGAATATGTTTCTGATGAATCCAATCCCTGAGTATTATTATTTCCTAGTGAAGAAGCCACGCGTTCAAGCATGAGTATCAGTTGGTATTGAATAACAAATTTTCTGTTTGTTACTTAGGCGTGGTGTTTTTGTTGAACAATAAATAGGCGGGAACATTAGTTACTTACTTATCCTAACACAACTATAAACAATAAATTTGAAAAACATATGTCATGATTCTTTTCTTTTATTAGATATATTTATATATTCTTTTAACAGCTTTTTTTTAAAAGGCTTAGATGCATAAACATTATTATATATGATAAATGTTTCGTTGACACTTTTTCAAAAAATTAAATTCACTTCACAATCTACTTTAATAATATAATAATATATATTAGAGTTTTAAATTAAAAAATAAAGCTGTTAGAAAGCAATGGCGTTTTTTATGTGATCACCCTTATTATATTTGATAAGATATTTTTTATCAGAAAAATAAATAAATAGCAAAGTATTAGAAATATTTTAAGTCATATACAAATTTAAAATAGAATCGAAAATCCTAATAAGAATGACAACTCAAGTTCTTCTATTACATCACCAAAGCAATTAAAAAAAATCCTTTAATAAAAATATATACAAAATGTAAAAAAGTTAAATATTTTTTCAAAATTAATAAAATTATAAATTTTTATAAATAATTAAAATGTTAATATTTATTGAATTATAAGATGGAATACATTTTCAAATAAACATTAATCTAAAGGTATATAAAAGTGATGAGAGAACAAGAGCAATATGATTCACAAGTTTATCAATACAAGACAAGAAGGGTTAAATATTTTTTTTTCTTTATATCAATTTTTCTTTGTCTTTGTATTTAGTACAAATTTTAGACCTTTTTAATATTTATAGTAAAAAAATATTAAAATTAGTCATTGCATAATAAACGAAATTTTAGCATATTAAACTAGTTATTAAAAAAACTAATTTTACCAACAGTCAAAATTTGTAAGTAATGCATAAATTTTTGTTAATAAATAAAAATTACTGACAAAATTCAAAAACCATCCAAAGACTTGTATCTAGAACTTCTCAACTAAAAAGTAAGATAAGAGAAACTTAATCTGGTTGCTGTAGGGGAGTTGAACACGCGTCATTGACTACAGGAACTTGTAACCACTGTAGAAAAGATGATCATTATTATTTGGTTAATAAAAATTAATATAAATAAAATATTATTATTTTGTTAATAAAAATTAATATAAAAAAATTAAAATAGAATAATAATATATTTGGTTGTTAATTAAAATGGAAAAAAGAAATTGTGAGTGTTAAAGTATGATTACCCAAATGGAAATGGTGGAAACCTATCACTCCATGTTAGACAGATTTTTTCCACTGTAAAGGTATCAGCCCCCTCCTTATAATATATGGTTGGAAAGAAGTTTCCAGAAACGATATAAGGAAGTATGCATGGTGGCTCCCTCTCATTCTCAGATTCTCACAGACCCTAAAGTGATGGTGCTGATGGATGTGAATGTTGATATCCAGGGAGGGGAATCGTTCTCCATTCAACTTCATTCCTCCCAAACAATACGTGATATCAAGGAAAAAGTGCAAGACCTTCGACAAATTCCCATTCGCCAACAAATCATCCTCCACAATCAACAACTTCTCTACGACGATCTAAAGCTTCATGAATGCTTCATCCAAAACGGCTCGCGCATTATCGTCCAAATTCTCGACGATGCTCCAATTCCTGTTTTCTCGCCGAACGACTCTGATTTTGACCCGGGATCGTCATCGCCGGAACCCTACTCAGACTTGCCTCCATCGCGGGCTCAGGTACCTGACTTAAACTTGACTCCATCTCCAGCTCTGGAGGCTGATCCGTCACCGGCACCGCTGCATGACCTAAACTTGCCGCCGGTGCCTTCGCCATCACCTTCACAGTCACCCGCACCATTACAACAATCATACTTGCCGCCGGTGCCTTGCCCGACGTTAGGCTCTAACCTGACACCGCAGCCAACGTCTGATCTGCAACTCCCAACGCTTTTCAATAAGGGATACAATCGATCGGATATTCTACAGTGGAATCCATCATTGCAGCTGATTCAGGCGTCAAATGAAGACGATCTGTTAGAAGTTGGAGGGTTTTCATCTTCACCGCTGTTGATGTCGATGCCAAGTACGCCGTCAAGGGTAAGGACTGCGGCAGAGTCGGCGCCGTTACCGCCGCCTTATCCGTGGTGGCTTCCACCGCTGCCTCCTGCACTATTTCAAAATATACCGAATCCTGTTCCCCCACCGCCGGCGACAGTGACGTTGAACGTGAAAGTGCCTCAGTCGAGAGATCGTGTCCGTATAGAATCGGAGCGAACGGACACGGTTCGGGAGCTGAAGGAGAAGATTGTTGCGCTGGAAGACATGCAGGGCGTGACCGTGGATAGGATCGTGCTGCAGTTGCACTCATTGCGTCTGGAATTATTGGACCATGTGGCACTGCGTGATTGTGCAGTTTCAGAGAATTCTCAGATCGATGTGCTCTTGAAACCTGCTGTTGAGGAGAGTGGTAGCAACGAAGAGCAGTTTCGGAAGCTGAAGGTGACTGTGTTGCCTATGCGAACGAACGAGAGAATCGAGATAGAAGTGTTTAGTTTTGACAAAGTGTCGGTGTTGAGGCAGAAACTGGATGAGTTGCACCAGATGCAGGGGTTCCTTCTTCCTGAAGATGGTGGCTATTTTTTCATTTACGGACGGCAGGGCATGCATGAAGAGCAGTCCTTTGATTGGCACAGAGTTCGTGATGGTGACACCATTCAAACTTTTGATGGATTCCTTACAAGAAACTCCTCACCCACACCCTCCCTCACTCTCTCCCCCACTCTCTCCCCCTCATCCTTACCCTCCTCACCCTCTTAGTTCCTTCTCTTTAGTTCTTCTATAACTACCGGAGCTTAAATACCTGTAGATACAACTTTCTAAATACAACCACTGTAAATTTCACCTTTCCATCCAAATGTGTATAATCCTTCATCATCAATCAAAGCATTCTTCTTTTTTGTTTTCTATCATACACCTCCATTATTCAAATTACAACATTCAGTATAACAAAGGCGAGTAATGCACTTACTGATCAAAATTTATGTAAACGATAGCGCCTGTGTGGTAAAAGAAAAAAATTAAAAGTTAAGTGTGTCCGAAATGAACAAATGATATATTTACCCCCAACTCTAATTTCTAATTAATGATAAAAAAAAAGTTATAAAAATTAAAATTTTAAATAAAGAAATTGAGTTGTATACTGAGTACGGTTGTGCATGTATATTTTTGTCCGAAATATCATATTCTTTATTAAAAAAGGTGGTTACTAAAACAAAACAAAAAGCATTCAGAACGCAAAATAATAATATTTTAATTATATTTATTTTATTTTTTATTTTTTAATTTAAAATATTAAAATATATTATTAAAGTTAGTTGTCAGATGGTGGCATTGTTGTCAAATTATTTTTTCATTAAAAAATGATTGGTTGACACAAATTAAATACTTCCTATTACCGCATTTTTAACAATATAATAATATATTAATAACTTCTATTAAAATATAAAAATAATATGATTAAAATAATAATATACTGAATTAGAAAGTGAATATAATTTGTAGGAATCATGATACTTTCCTGCTTTCACTTTTCTCACATTCAATTTACAACAATATTATATTACAATAATAAAACTGAATAAAAAAAATTATAATTTATCAAGTTGTAAATTGAATGTAATAGAAAAATAATCATGATACTTTGAAGTTTTAATTTTTTTCTTGTAAAATTTCTACTTTATAAATTATTATTTGATTATAATATTTTATTTGTATTTACTTTTATTATTGTAATATAATATTTTATTATGAATATCAATTATGAAAATTGATGTAGATAAAGAAGATGTTCTCAAGAAATATTTTTCTAATGAGAACAAATCACATTTATCATAAAATTGAGAAATAATATAATTCACATTTACTTCACAGCTAAATATATTATTATTTTATTTTAAAATTTTGTTTATATTAATTTTTTTAAGAAAATTTAATATTTTATTATTAAAAGAGATGGTAAAGTAGAAGTGTAAAAAAAAAAAAAAACACTAATGTGAGAGATTATTTTTAAAAAAAATTACTAGATAGGAGGTATGTGTTGATCGATGTTTATAGTTTAACCATATGTAGTTAACATTGTCTTACCTCAATAAAGGCTTCATAGCCTTAAGAAAGTTTGACATTTGTTCAAACTCAAAGAAATATGTTTTTGGAATTGAGAGAGACAAATTCATATTGTTTATGCTGATCTATTAGAGTGTTAAGCACAAATTCATGTGTACTATCTGTATTACTCATGTGTATTATTTGTATTACACGTGTTCGATAAGACACATGTATACATCCTAGATCTTACAAGGAACTAATTACATCTTGAAAACTTAGTATGGTTTTAAGATAATCAATTAAGCGTAACTCATATTTATGAAATTCTCTTTTAATTAACAGATTAATTCAATAAGTTGTTGTGAAAAGATCTCATTTGACCTTATAAATACACGTTTAGAGACAAGATAGAGATACATATCTAATAATATTTCTTACATTTAACACTAAATTTCGATTACTAACTTGAGCATCGAAAGACCTTTAATAGGTTCGATGACTCCCAAAAGTTCAAACGCCAAAAAGAATGAAACCTTCTTAATGTATACAAGAACATTATCCAAACATCTTTAAAGAAGTTTGATATTATAGTTATTCTTAATATAGAAAAAAATAAAATTAAGAATATAAGTACTATAATTTTTATTTATAAATATTAACTTATTTTTATTTGTAGTTCAGTCAGAAATTATACAAACAATTATTTTAATTATTTTGGTCTTATTAAATGTAATGAAAATAAACAAGGAAATATTATTTATATAACTCGTTTATTATTTACCTGTATTAAAGGAAAAGAAAGAATAAGATAAATCTTTTGTGTATATTAGACACATAAGATTATGTTTATATAGGAAAAGAAACATATGGGTTAAGCCCATTACATAAATAGAAATATCTAACAATATCTATAATATCTTATAATATCTAATAATATCTAACACTCCCCCCTTAAGTTGGTGCATATAGATCATATGTACTCATTTTGTTACAAATGTAATCAATCCTAGGCCCTCGTAAGGGTTTAGTAAAAATATATGCTAATTTATTATTTAAATTAACAACTCAATCTTGATATCTCCTGATATGATCTTTTCTCGAATGAAATGACAATCAATCCCGATATGTTTGGTCATTTCATGAAAAACTGGATTTGAGCTAATATGAAGAGCAACCTGATTATCACATATAAGTGTCATTTGAGTGACCTCTCCAAATTGCAATTCTTTAAGTAACTGTTTAATCCAAATAAGCTTACAAGTAGTCAAGGCCATAGCTCTATATTCTGCTTATGTACTAGATCTCGCCACAACACTCTGTTTCTTGCTCTTCCAAGAGATCAAGTTATCACCAATAGAGACACAATAACCAGAAGTTGATCTTCTATCAAATGGAGATTATACCCAATCAACATCTGAATAACAAATGACTTTAATATGGTTATTATGACAATATAACAAACATTTTTCCAGGAGAGCCTTTAATGTACTTCAGTATACGAATGACTTCATTCCAATGATCTTCACACTGATTGCAAAGGAAATATCAGGACAAGTAATAGTGAGATAATTCAATTTTTCAACTAATCTCTTATACTTCTCGAGGTCTGAAAGAGACTCCCCCTTATTGGGTAGAAATTTGACATTGGGATCCATGGGAGTATCAACAAATTTCAACTTCATCAACCCAATTTTCTCCAAAATATCCAATGCATATTTTCTTTGAGAGATAACAATACCAGTATTCCATTTTGCTACCTCAATCCCTAAGAAATATATGAGTTTGCCAATATCTTTGGTCTGAAAGTGTTGACAAAGGTGTTGTTTTACTTGCGAGATGTCATGGTGATCACTGCCTGTAAGAACAATGTCATCAACATATACTACAAGATAGATACACCCAACACTCGGGTGAAGATAAAAAATTGATTGATCTGCTTCACTACGATTCATACCAAACTATTGAACAACATTGCTAATTTTTTCAAACCAGGCCCTAAGAGACTGTCTGAGGTCATATGAGGATTTGTGAAGATGACATACCAATCCAGAAGACTCCCCGTGAGCAACAAAATCAGGAGGTTGCTCCATATAAATTTCTCCCTACAAATCCCCATTAAGAAAGGAATTTTTGACATCCAGTTGATAAAGAGATCATTGTTGAGGAGTAGCCATGGCTACGAATAAGTGAACATAAGCCATTTTTGTCACTGGAGAAAAAATATCACCATAGTCTAAATAAAAAATTTGGGTATAACCCTTAGCCACAAGACAAGCTTTGAGACAATCAATAATACCATTAGGACCAACTTTGATAGCAAAAATCCACCTGCAACCAACATCAGATTTCCTAGATGGTAAAGGAACAAGTTTCAAGTTCCATTATTCTGAAGCGCATTCATTTTATCAGGCATAACATGACGCCAACCAGGATGAGCTAAGGCATCACTTACAGATTTTGGAATGGATACAGAAGAAATAGACGAAAGGAAG
The DNA here is from genome assembly GCF_051622355.1 of Phaseolus vulgaris. NCBI lineage: Eukaryota > Viridiplantae > Streptophyta > Magnoliopsida > Fabales > Fabaceae > Phaseolus > Phaseolus vulgaris. The sequence goes on from NC_143504.1 coordinate 4,647,433, forward strand.
GTATAAAAGGGTTGAGATAGTCTATGGTAACATAAAACAATATAATGTGGAAAGGGATTATAAGTAGAACGTATACCTTTACGGATAACAAAATAGGAAGATCAGGTTCAACTCTCAAAGCCAGAGGGGGATGAGGTGTTGGCACTAGAAGAGAGTCATTTGATGGACGATGAGACGTTTGACTACGACTATACACCTAAAGAGTTGGTGGCGGTGGTGAATCTTTAGGTGCACTAAGCACAACAAGAGGAATATTAACTTGATGATTAGATAAAGACATAAAAGGAGAAGGACAAGACTTAAAGTAAAAGAAGATTCACTGAAGGTGACATCACGGTTTAGAGAATGTGAGAAACATTTATATTCTTTTTGTGATCCAGTGAACCCTAAAAAGACACATTGACTTGGGAGATAATTTATCAAGACCAGGACTAAAATTAACAACAAAGCATGCAGACCCAAAATCTTTGGGAGGTAAAGAGTGAAAATAAAATAAAATGAGGAATTTTGTCCTCTAAAACTGAAGATGACATGCGATTAATGAGATAACATGCCCTAAGAACAACATCACCCCTAAAAACGTTGAGGAACATCATCATGGATTAAAATAGTACGAATTGTTTCAACAAGATGTTTATTCTTGCGCTCAGCTACCCCATTTTTCCATTTTGTTGAGGTGTATAAACACATGAAGTCATGAAGTTTGATGGATAATACCATATTAAAGGAAAAGAAAGAATAAAGTAAATTCCTTGTGTATATTAGGGTTATGTTTATATAGGAAAAAAACATATGGGCTAAGTCCATTACATAAATAGAAATATTTAACCATATCTATAATATCTCATAATATCTAACAACTTTATTCTAATTTTAAAACAATAAATATGCAGATGTCTCGAAAATGTTTTACTTGAGATACTTTTTTTGTGAATTTTTTAGGAGCTGAGGTTGTATTGATGAAGTTTATTTGTGAGCTTCAATATTTTTTCAGTTTTGATTTTACTTTGTGTAACGTTCATTTGGTAATTTATCACTTCTACTGCTTTTTCTTTTCTAATTTTTTTTGGTTAACGTTGCTTGTACCAGAAAGTATACTTTTATAAATAATATCATATTGCTGGAAAAAAAATCACTTCATATGTTCCAAGTGTATTTTTCTTAAATCCACAATAAACATTAATCGACCTTCTTAAGTACTGCTGAAGCTAATCTTAGTTTGTTTCTTGTACGAAGAATTATACAGATATTCATAATTCATGGGGTGAATTAAGTTTATACCTCTTACATTTTAATTAATATTCCTCCATCCACAATCAAACAAGAAGCTCTGTACTTTTTAAAATTATGTCTATACTTCTCTGTTAATTTTATGGACATATTATTTATATAAATATGTAGATATTATACTGTTTTTAATATATTATTAAATCTTATATTTATTCAATTTTATAAACTATATAGTAGTAGTATATTTTTTTATTTAATTTATATAAAAATATATATATTATTTAATAAAATATACTTATAAAGAAGTTTATTCTGTACTTATCTATTAAAAAATATCATATTTTTCACATTATTTATTTAAAATAGCTTATAAAATGACTAATGAAAAATAGTAATTTATATTTTTATTGTTATAATTTTCTTATACTTGTTTTGTCAAAATTATAGGCTGATTTAAAGTTACTTAAATCCTCTTTTAGATTATTTGTGTTATTTCAAAAGTTGAAAATAAAGAAACTGTAAATAATTTTAATCAACAAATTTTCAATACCAACAATTGCGTAAAATTTGTTCAAAAATATTCAACTAAATTTTAAAAAGATAAACAAAAAAAATCACCCTTGATAGAGAATAAACTTATAGATAAATCTGTGTTTTTAATTCTTTGTCTCGCCACTGAAATTGAAAAAAAAGTAGTAAGTTTCTATTCCAAAAAGAAATTATGAAAAAATCGTAAGTATTTACTTACAGTTTAACTGATCGTATGAATTTTTTTATGAAATTTTAATAATGCAGCATACAAATAGAACTGTAAATAGAATGTGCAGTTTTATTCTATTATTATTAATACTTATCAATAAAATAAAATATTTATTATTACATACTAATATAACTATCGACAATAATTTACCTTATTATTTTTAATTATGAAAATAAACATGATGGTATACTTTAAGTATAAAAAATGTATTGGGATCTATTTAAAATGTAATATAGCAATTATACTCAATAAATATATATTTCACATTTTAATTGATAGCATTAAATAAAAGAATAAGATAGAAAAATCATCTACAACTAAACGAAAAAAAAATTGAGATCCCTTTTCCAACTTTGGAGGCATAAGGGGTGGAAAAGAAGTTAGAAAGAAGTTTCAAGAAAGTACTGAGTACAGCAGCAATGGACTTTGAAATTGATGTTATTTTTGAGGTCTCTGGAGGGATCTCCTTCTCCATTGAAGTTAATCGCTTCGAAACAATCCGTGAAGTCAAAGAGAAGATCCAAACCATCCACCATATTCCCATTTCCCAACAATATTTCGTTTTCAATGGCCAACATCTCCAAGATCATCTCTACGTTTATACCACTCCAATCCTTCACCGATCCCGCATTCATCTACTTATCACCACCGCCGATGCCGCAAACCTTGCGCCTCCTCCGCCGCCGCCGCCGCCGCCGCCGACTCCACCGCCGATGAATTGCCATTCTTCTCCGGCACAACCGCTGCTGGAGCGGCAACCGTCAACACTTCCGAGCACCAAGATGCCGGATAACGCATCGGTAACGCAGCGGCGAATGACGACGACAGTGACGTTGAGCCTGAAAATGCCAAAATCCACAGATCGTATCCGTATAGAAATGGACAGAAAGGACACCGTTGGGAAGCTGAAGGAGAAGATTGCGGCGCACCAAGACATGCAAGGTGTGCCTGTGAATAGGATCGCGCTGCAGTTGCATTCAAGGCGCCAGGAATTGAAGGATCACGTGGCTCTGCAAGATTATGCGGTTGTAGAGAATCCTGAGATTGATGTGTTCTTGAAGCCGCCTCTTCCGGTGGCCGGTAGCCGCAGAACGCATCCCGGGAAGCTGAAAGTGAAGGTATTACCGATGCTAACAAAGCAGAAGATCGAGATAGAGGTGTTTCCTATGGACACGGTGTCCGTGTTGAAACCGAAGCTGGAGGAGTTGCAGCGGATGCTAGGGTTCCGTCTTCCGGAAGGTAACGGTTATTTTTTCATTCACAAACAACGAGATATGCATGAAGACCAAACATTTCATTGGCACGGAGTCAGTGACGGTGACACCATTGAAACTTTTGATGGATTCATTATAACAAACCCCCAATCTTAATTCCATCTCTTTACATCTTAATTCCTTCTCTTTAATTCTTCTATTAAGAGAAATGCTAATTTGAGAAGTGCAGAGCCTCAAATTTACAATTGTAATGTAAATAACTTTACCTCAATCTAATATACTCACATGGTCCACGATTCAACAACAAAATTACATAATAAATACAAGTATAATTAATTTCAGTGCATCAAAATGTGTAATTATTCTCCCTCCAAATATAGAATAAAATTTTTGTAACACTAAAATATTTAAGAGTTAAGTGAATGTAACTAGGTTCAAAGTATTCTTGTTCACCTCCAAATAAACCACTGAGATCGTTTTTTTTAGTAATAATACCTTCACACCATACACATTAAAAATACTCATTTCATCTTTTCTTTTCTGTTATAAATTGAGTATGCATTCTGATATTTTGACTTTTGTTGTTTTTCTTTTCTTTTCGATTTAATCTTTCACTTCAAAGTAGTGTATGAGTTTCTTCGTCACTCAGAATTTCTCAAATATGATTTGGGTATCAGCCTTTGCTTTTTCTATGATTTTTATTGTTGATTTTCTTTTGGGCAACTTTTTTTTTTTCTTTATAGTAAATCATTAATATAATATATATATATATATAAAAGTAATGAAAAAATGTTTATTCTTAATTGTTTGATGCGATATATGCAACACATTAGACATATGTATGATGACAAGTCACCTACCAAAAATAGTAGCGACTCATGGTACCATACCAAAAAATAGACAAGTTTATCTCATGGTGTTACATATATAAATAAACATATACACATTAGTTAGGATATCATGTATTTCATATGTGAAAACATGATTTTGACTTAGCTCACTTTATCTTTTTCTTAACAATTATCCAGTTGGAAATTGAATCCATAACTTTGGCTTCAATATCAATTCTTGAATCAAATGCTTACCATTAAAGTTATGGCTCATAATCATGGTGTAACTGGTTCTACTAATATTGTAGCAACCTAAGCACTATATGGATTAATTATGATTAGGCTCACTAATTACAACCTTGAGATAATTGATGTCACTTCGATACCTATGTCATAATAACAACCTCGAAAGTCAACACAAAAAATGCAATGTCATAACTGAAGGACCTCTTCCATCAATAACTCCATCATGACCTTTATCAAATGAGAGCGTAATGACTAATATAATTCATCATAATGAATTCTTAAAATAATATATTATTTCATCACAAAAATTGACTTAAATAACAAATAGTCAACACTAACTCGTGATTATCGTCCATCTTTTATCAATAAAAAATATGACTCTCCATGACTCAAAGCTATGATCTTTGTGTCAACACCCTATTATCAATAAAAAATATGACTCTCCATGACTCAAAGCTATGATCTTTGTGTCAACACCCTATAAAAGACGTTATTAACATCAACTAAACCCGCATTAAGATGAACATTATATATTAAACATTAATTAGTTATGAGGATGTAGCATCGACTTAGTGGACTAAAAGGTTATAAAATTTAATTATTTTTTAATAAATAGAGTTGGCTTAGCCAATATTTGTCATATTAATTTAATTTGTGTTGGTTTGATAGAAGCTAACGACGGTAATTTAAAAAAAATTATAATTTTCATTTCTAATAAAATATAATAAATTGAAAAGATTTGTAGTAGATGAATGAGATGGGAAAATAACTATGAATAATAAAAGAGATGAAAGATTAATTTTTTTTTAGTTCTTAACAAAAAAAATTGATCTTTTATTTTATTGCTTACTTTATTTTATTACTTAAATGTTTTCTAACCTGTGTTTTCTTATTATGTAGTTCATATAGTGGTTAAAGGAAAAATTTGGTTTGACACGGTCTTTTATCAACATCATTAGACAATTAATTTAAATAATAAAATATTATATTATAAATAAATATAAATATAACTAAATATTATAATAAAATAATAATTTATGAAGTTGTAATGTTATTGAAAAAGAGAGTGTCAAGCTATCATGGTTGCGTTATTCCTAATTTCATAGTGAAATAAATATCTAATATTCAATTGTAGTTCAATAAATAACTGCAAAAGTATGAATGTGAGTATTATATAATGTAATGGGTGACATATTTTTTTAACTTCTAAAACTCTAGGATAGACGATGATCTTTAATTACTTAACTCTTTGGTGGTTTAGTGTTAAATTCAATTTATGTGTTTATAGTGTATAAATTTTTTAAAACATATTTGATTAATTTTAGTGTATAAAAATTTGATTACTTTAAATATTCTATTTTTTTATGAATATTTTATAATATTTATATCTTTTATTATCATATTTCTGCATTTGGCCGAGGATTACTAGATTACATGTTAACAAAAAGGAAAAAAAATAACTGAATAAATTGTACTAAAAATAATTTGTAATATAAACGATGATTCATTCCAAAATTGTCGTCTATATTACTACATAGACGACAATTATAGATATAAAACATTGTCTATAAGTGTTTTCTACCTTATTTATTTATGTCGCCTAAATATATAAATTACGATTATATAAATACAAGTATAGATAATAGATTCACTTAAAATCGTCCTTTATTTGAAAATTAAAAAAGACAACTTAAGTCGTTACCGTGTATGTTTAAACGACGATTACAAATATGTCATCATACAACTCGAATGTTAATCGTCTATGAGCCTTATGAGCCTTTTTACAACAATGAGTGTAAAGTAAAAAAAATCTGTTGTAAAATAATAGTTATATTAGTGCATTAAATTATGGATTACCTAAAGTGAAAAGCAAGACATCAATTCCTTCCAAATCCATTTAATGCAACAATTACTATCCATCCCGAAAATAATTTATGTCTTAGGTTATTTTATCCCGGGTAAAAAATGAAACTCTCCAAGACAAATATTATTTATTTAGACACAATTCCACTAAAATAATCTTATTTTCTCTTAACTTCAATACATGTAGGTCAATTTTATTAAAAAAAAATGTTTGACACGTGTTAATATTTTTCATATAGAAAAACTTCGTATTGATAAAAACTTCAATAACTATATTATTAAGTCCTATTATTTAAATAAAAGTATCTATTTTGGGACACATGTTCAATGTTGGAACTGAAATTATTTGAGGAAAAAGGAGTAATTAATTATAACTTGTCCCTCAGGAACTTTTTTGTTTAGGGAAGTTTAGAAGTTTTCAGAAACCAAAGCACAAGAATGATGGCTTTTTTTTTTATCAAGAAGATGGTTTCTTGAATGAAATGAAATTTATGGGAAATGACATCAAGATCATGATGCCGATTTGGAACGTTTGTTAGGTACAGTTACAAATTAACCGTCTCACTTCCTAGCGAGTGGAGGGATTTTCTTAATTTGCACCCATTTACTCACTTCTCAACAATAGCCGTTATAAATGGATGACGACGGAACGCTGTTGCCGCCGAGGTTGAGGTGGAGAATACAGTACAGAGGCAAGAAGACGGTGGATGCGTCACTGGCACCGTCACAGCAGACGCAACCTACGACGGTGACCTCGCCGAGGGAGTGGTCGACAATCGTGCTGAAAGTGAAAGTGCCTGCGAGGAAAGAACGTGTTCCAATAGAAATGGACGTCAACGACACCGTTATGAAGCTGAAGGAGAAAGTTCTAGAACAGAAAGGGATGTACGCCGTGGCAGTGGAGAGAGTAGTGTTGCAATGGCATAAAGAGCACGTGGAATTGGTGGACCGACAGTTGTTGAAGGATTTCGTAGATTTCGATCAACGTGAGATCGATGTGTACTTAAAGCCTCCGCCGCGACCGCCGCGGACGGTGAGGATGAAGTTGTCGGTGGTGCCGGTGAACTCGAAAGAGAGGATAGAGGTGGAGGTTAGGGCTGAGGAAAGCGTGTCGGTGTTGAGGCAGCGGATAGAGCAGGCGCACCAAATGGTTAGGTTTCGTCTTCCCACTCGCGGTCGTTATGTTTTCATTCACAATGAAAAAACGATGGACGAAAAAATGTCGTTTCGTTGGCACCGTGTTAAGCACGGTGACACCATTCGCATGCTCGATGGGTACTTGGTGAAAAATAAGAACACCCTCTCTGGATACATGATGCAAGATCAAAACGACGTCGCTCAATATCGTTCGTGACGACAAAGATTGTTGCCAGCTATTATTTGGCGGGAATGTTAGTGTTTCTTTCATAGAATTGTACGAGTAATGTGTAATATACAGTTTAACTGAACTTCGAAAATGAACGTTGGATCAATAGGTAATGGTAATAGTCGTTTTGTAGCAATTTTCTTGATAATAAAATGGACAATGATACACATACACCTATTATAAATACTTCTTTTTCCTTTCGATCTCTATCTTCCTAACACATCATATATCCTATAAACCTATAATTTTGTTTCTCTCTAAGTGTATCTAAGGTGTTGAACAACATTTTGGGTATCAATGAATCATTTTCAGAATAAAATTAGGTTATTGGTTTTGGATAGTAAGGACTAATGTTGTGTTGAGGTGTAGCATGCAATGGAAGACAGTTCGAAGCTTCCAGATGGACTGATTCTAGTACACTCCAACAAAAAACAAGGTAATTCGCTATTTGAAATGCTTAAGGTAGTTCGCATGCAGAAAAAATGCCCTAACTTCTTAATAACATCATTTCAAATATGTAAATATAAAACGGTATTATCTTATTAACACCACTTGAAATTTGATATTAGACATTCTTTTAGGAAGCAAATGTTAGACATCTTATTAACATCTTACTAATTTTCAAATATTTCACGCATTTAATTTTACTTAAAAAACTAGTTGAGAAATATTTCAATATTTCAATATTTCAAAAAAGACAAAAAAAAAACACAAGATTAATTATAAAATTATAAAAAAAATTATAGTATTTTCATAACATATCTATGCGTAAAACTAAAAATTCTAAGATTTTTAACCCGCTCTCTGATTAATGTTTACATACAAAATCTCACAATGCTCCTAAATACAAATTGAAAAAACATAATTTACTCAAATAATTTTTTTTGTGAACTTGTATCAGACACCAGCGATTTACAACTTATTTCGCCTGCTTTTAACTCCATTTATATTTCCGTCCCTGTATTCAATGTCTAGTTAATCTTAAGAAAAAAAAAATGTATATATATAGTAAAAAAAACGTTCATTGATTGCAAAATACTGAATAGCAGGTAATCGTATTTTTTTATTTCAACATAAAAATAAACCTAACATGAGAAATGAACGTATCAAAGTCTGATTTTTATTAACATGAATAAGATTACGTTATATTTCATCTCCTATTAAGCCCGTCTTCATTGATTGGGCCTGACCCATTTTCCTTGCGTTCCTTTCTTTCTTTTCTTCTTCTTTATAGGTATTATTTTCTTAATTCTACGCGCATGTTCCCAACCGTTCCGCTCCATCATTCTGTATAAATTTCTCTATCGTTTTTTTTAAAACGTTTATAACCCGTGCAATGCAGGAAAAGGAGTGTAAAATATTAATTATTTATGAAGTATTACTAATATATTAATAAATTAATTAATTATTAAATAAATGTTAATATATAAGAAATAAATATTCAATAAATATATTAAAATTAATATAAATAATGTATAAATATAAAAAATACACATAAATAAATAAATTGTTGAAGTATCGTTAAATTGACACAAATTTTTAAGTAAAATAAGTATTAAACAATTATGTAAAATAATGATGATTTATCTTAAAAGGCGAATAACTTGAATTTTATTATTTAGTATGTTAACCTCTACTTCAAAAATAATCTTATCGTTTTTTTTTAAGTCACTTATCATACAAAAATTCTTCTATCCCGCTTTAAGTTTTGTTGATTTAATTGACAAGTTTTCTTTTACTATTATGTATAAAAATATAATTTATAAAATCAAATATATATATATATATGAATGTAAATGTAAATTAGAAAATAAATAAATTAAAAAGCAAATATTAATATATAAGAAATAAACATATAAGAAAATGATATATAAAAAGATGGTAAGAAAAAGAGATATTTTTTATTCTCTTGTGTAGATTTACATCAATCACTCCATGTATATATGAAGACTTTCTCTCTCTAAATTACAAGCTAATTAGGTAGGGATTCACTAATTATGAGATTTTATCATTATTAAATTAATTGCATATATAATTGCGTATAATATCGTACAATAATTGTATACAATAATTGCATATAATTTGATAGTTAATATTTCCTTAATACTCCCCTAAAGTTTTGGTAAGTGAAGATATGAAATCACAACTTGTGTCGTAGCGTCAAAAACTGTTTCTTGTCTCAGTGCGTAAAAATATCTGCAAGTTGTGTGTTGGTACATATGAAGTGTGTTGATACATATGACGTGTGTTGGTACATATGAAGGACTGATTATCCTGACTTCTAATTTTTCTCGCACAATGTGGCAGCTTATGTCAATGTGTTTTGTGCATTCATAAAATACTGGGTGGGTTTGTTGTTATATGTAATGCTGCTTGGTTTGGTTGTCACAAAAAAGTTGAGCTGACAAGTTACATGACACATTTAAATCCTGCAACAAATATCGCAACCAAACTATCTCCAAACAAGTAGTCATCGCACGGTATTCTGCTTCCGCAAATGATCTTGATACGTTTGTCTGTTTTTTGACTTCGATGAGATAATAGAACATGGCATTTTGCACATCTAGCTGGTGAGTAAACCAATTTCTGGTTGCTGCAATGGTGAGAAGACACCTCAAAGTTGTTAATTTTGTTGTTGGTGAAAAAGTTTCAAAATAGTCAACACCTTCAATCTAAGTGTACCCTTTGCGACAAGGCGCGCCTTATATCTGTCGACGCTCCCATCTGAGTTGTACTTTATTTTTTAAACCCATTTGCAACCGATGGGTTTCTGCCCAGCGGGTAACGGTGTTAAGGTCCACGTTTGATTTAGCTGCAAGGCAGAAAGCTTTTCGTTCATTGCTTTTTGCCAATTTGAATCAAGGACAACTTGAGCATAAGTGTGAGGTTCTTTGGTGGCTGTGATGTTAGCAAGATATGCACTATGTGCAGAAGAAAATCGTGAATTAGAAAGAAAATGATGCATGGGATACATGGTTCCATTCGGTCGGTCTTGGGTAGTGGTCAAATGATTGGCTTGGGATCCCGTTACGTAGTCTTGAAGCCATGAAGGTGGGGTTGATGTGCGACTGGATCGTCAAACAGGAATGTCGGTTGGAGAAGGTTCAGTAATGGGTGCTAGACTTCCTAGCGTGGGAGAAGAAGGTTGGTATGTTAGAGGTTTAGGTGCATTGTGACAAGTAGAAGAAGAATGTTGGTTTGCTGGAGGTTCGGGTGCATTGTGACGAGTATGAGAAGAAGGTTGATCGAGTGAATGTTGGACAATGGTGGGTAAGTCAATGTCAATAGTGGGCAAAATACCTTGGAATGGAGGTGATGATTGCGTCTGGGACTGTTGGCAGAATGGGAAAACACTTTCATGGAAGATGACATCCCGACTTGTAAAAAAGTGTCTGCAACTATATCAAATAATTTGTATGTTTTTTTATTGAGAGGATAACTAATGAAGATCCATTGTCGAGCACGCGAATCAAATTTTTGCTTAGGTGAAACAACAATTGCATAACAGAGGAGTGTAGACACAACTGCTTTGACATTCAATACCTTTTTTGAGAAAAAAATTACACATAGAAATAAATTCCAATCCGTAGCCAACGCGGATGGTTTTAATAGATGCCTGAAATTGATTTTGTGCAAAAGTAATGAATGATTCTAAAAGATGTTGGGTTTGAGACTTGTTATTCATAAGAAATAACCAAGTACATTTAGTATAGTATTATAGTGAGAAAAACACGTTTTCCAAAATGAGTTGAGGTTTTATGAGGACCCAAATGTCACAATGCAATAGATTAAATGGAGAATGAGATTTTATTGTGCTTAAAGGAAATGGTAACCTTGTTTTGTTTAGCTTCGAGACAAATACTACAATTATTATGAATGAGAATGAGATTTTTACTAATAGGTAATAAGGAAGATGCAAGTTGTAAACACCTCGGAGAAGGATGTCTGAGGCGCTTGTGCCATAAATCAGGGTCGGTCGAAATTTGAGATGCGTGGGCTTGGTTTGGAAGAGGGACATGTAGTATAAGTTTGCGTGTTGTTTACCCGAGCCAATCATCCTCCCCGTAGCCAAGTCCTGCAAAACGCAACCATGTGGAGTAAAAACGACACAACAATTTAGTTTAGTGAATTGGTTATCTTACTAACGGACATGAGATTTAAATTAAAAGAAGGAACGCAAAGAACATCATCTTTGATAGTGATATTAGTTTAAATTTTTTTTGATATATATATATATATATATAAAGAAAATTCTAAGTACCATCAATTGATAAATGATACTAATTTCAATGACCATAATTAAAAAAAACAAAAATATACTTTAAATTGAAAGAAAAATCATCAAGAGTAATCGAAAAATATACTTTATACGACATAAATGTTCTGTTCTCAATACATGATATCAAGATATATTCATATTTTAGGAACAGTTACCGTAATATGACACGTTAATTCCTGGAGAAACCAGAGTCCAAGAGTCAAGCCCATGAGGCCTTATAAATAGACAACCACCCCAGGGAGTATCTCAACTTGCTTTTTTACATACTCACTAGATATACAGAATTTTATGCTCTTACTAACTTGAGCGTCGGAGTGTAATCGCAGGAGGAACCCCCACTCGTTCTTTGAAAGCTGATCTACTGAAGCTTGAAGGGAGGCCATCAGAAGCTCATCTGGATTCCAACCGACTTCGAGCCGGCGAGAACAAGAATCTACTATGATCAAATGCATTCTTGGTGGAATATATATAATATTCTCTTTTCTACTTGTTCTTGGTATTTTCGTTTTATGCTTATTGCTAGATTCTATCTGATCAATGGAGTCTTGAGTTTGATCCTTAAAATTTAACTGGAAAGTATTTTTAAGGATATGAAATAGACGAAAATACTTGATAACTTGTAATGCTAGGAATAAATTCCAGGTTATTAATTGCATCATAATTATGTTCATAAAGTTGAATGATTTGTTATATATATGAGGAATAAGTATTTGAGAAATCATCTTATGAATTTCATTTGTGAGGAATCAAGGTAAACGACAAGAATAAGTAGTTTTGAGTATTATATATTGTATTATTTCGAAATACAAATGACTAAGATAGAAGCAATTCAATCCCAAGTATATTTATCTATATTTGATAAGTTAGTTTCGTTACTTGTTGGATCAAATCTTAAACTTTAAGTTATTTATGGTGAAATCGTTAATTTAGTTGTGAAGAAGTTCTCACATTTATTTTCTATACTTAATGAGTTTTATAACAGAACTTCTTAATTAGAATTGTTCATATGGGTTCAACATTCGTACTTTAAGTTGTACTACATTATAGTTGATTCGGTATACTTGATGGGATAAATTCAACAATTATGTGTCGTATCATCACTAATTAATGTTATTAGTGAAAATTTAACATAAGGAACTAAATTATAGATTTTTTTAAAAAACTTAGAGAACAATTTTATTTTTTTTTAAAATCAAAAACAGTTTAGAAATTAAATACAATTCAGAAAGTAGAAAGTAAGAAAAGTAAATGATTAAGGATAAAAAAGTAGAGCGGAAAAATTAAAAACACATGAATAAGAATACAAGTATATTCAGCTTTTAAAATATGATTTGTGAAGTAATTTTATAACTACTTTATTTGCACACGAATTGTATTAGGCTTCTTTCAACCTTTTTGAAAATATATATTAAACATGTACTTTTAAACTACAATCATCTTTTTTAAACATAGAAATTTATCTCTAATTTCTTATATTTTTAACACGAGTAAATGTATCTAAAATATGTAAATCTATAGTTTGCATCTTCTCTTCTTTCATATACAAAGAAAAATGGATGACGTTTAGAAGATGAACAGTTCCAATTCTCTTCTTTCATATACAAAGACAAATGGATGACGTTTTGAAGATGAACAGTTTAAAAGAAACTCTATTGAAAATTCAAATAATCCAACGCCTTTAAATAATGTTTGTTTAAGCCTTGACTTTTTTTTTTCTTTTTTTAAATGTTAAATTTTGTATTGTATATTTATAATTTCTAAACAAAAGCACCATATATGAGCTGATTGAAAACTACTTGTCTTCTAATTTTTTAGAGTATTCTGTGTTTGCTTTCCACTTCTGTCCTAATCAGCTCGACGAGCCTACGCTTTAAAACTTTTTAATTTGACTACAGAAAATGCAAGTTTTACTTTACTTATCTTAAGTTGAATGTAGATTTTTTTTTTTCTAGACTACGTGTACTTTTAAGCGTAGGCAACTCGAGTTTATAAGAACAAAAATTAATCACAAGTCTATTTTAATTAGTAACCATTTGAAAGGAAAAACTACCAAACACACACGGTATCAAAAGATGTAATAAATTCAATGAAAACTACAAACAAAAGGTATGAAACTTATTGAAGGAAATTCTGGTTATAAAGTGAAAGCACCATTCATGATCAGACGCAAAGCTTCCGTTAACGTTGTTCCTTATTCTGATTATGGGATGGGTGCCGTTTCTTGCATGCTTCTTTTCTTTCTCTGTTGTCTAATATCTCAAGCCAACGCCCAGTATCTCTTCCAATCCTGTGATAACAGCAACGGCAACTACACAGCCAATAGCACCTATAACACCAATCTCATCACCCTTTTATCCACTCTTTCTTCCAACACGGAAATCAACTACGGTTTCTACAACTTCTCTCATGGTCAAAACGCAGACAAAGTCAACGCTATTGGGTTGTGCAGGGGAGATCTGGAGCCAAATGAGTGCCGCAGTTGCCTCAAAGATGCCGGAGGCAATATCACACAGCTTTGTCCAAACCAGAAAGAGGCTTCTATATATTATGACAACTGCCTGTTGCGCTACTCAAACCACTCAATATTTGGGGTCTTGGACATTTCTCCTGATTTTTATATGGCAAATCCAAACAATGCAACAGAAGTGGTTGAGTTCAATCGAGTGCTCGACGACTTATTGAGGGAACTCAAAGGCAAAGCAGCCTCCGGTGACTCTCGTCGTAAGTATGCTACGGATAATGACACAACTATGAATTTTCAAACCATATATGGTCTTGTGCAGTGCTCCCCTGATTTGACTCAGACAGACTGCAATGATTGCTTGGATGAGGCTATCACACGAATACCAACTTGCTGCGACGACAGGAGAGGTGGTAGAGTTGTTGGACCCAGTTGTAATATTAGATATGAAAACTACCGCTTCTACGAACAAACCACGATAATAGACCCAGAGACACCACCACCATCCACAATTAACACTTCCCCGGAAGGTACTTATCATTATATTTAATTGCTAATAGCCTAATAATTACAGTTGAGTTCGTGATCCCCCTTTATCATTTTCCTCTCTATGCTGTTTTTACTGTCCTTAATCCTTCGAGTGTCTAACACGGCAGAGGATTCTTGTTTTTGCAGAAAGTAGCAACACAACAATAATTGTCATTGCCGTAATTGTGCCTGCTGCTGCTGTTGTTTTGGTCATCTGTCTCTTCCTGTATTTAAGGAGGAGGAAGGCAAGGAAAAATCTTGCAGGCAAGTCCAGTTATCAATTTACTCCTATATATATATATATATTGTTAAAAAAAATTATAAACGGACAAGATAAACATATAGGATCTGTCATAATATAGAGTAATTCTTACTATAAATAATAATTGAACTACATGGAATATCAAACAGTCTGAATATGAAAATCTTCGATAAGTGTAACTCACAGATATTTTGAATAGAAAGAGGGAGATGTAAACCTTTTATGTTCTGGTTTCAAAAATTATAATTTAGAGTAATTTGTTTCCCTACAGTAATAATTGAACAGCATACAATTTATCGAACTGACAGAATATGAGAAAATTTCAATAATTCAAAGCATGAGCAAGTCACGACTACTTTGAATAGAAACAGGGAGTTGTATGCCTTTTGTATTTTGGTTTAAAAAATTATAAGAAATCACGAATTCACAGAGAGCGGTATTGTTCTTCGAACATATTCGAAAAACTGACTAGTTCAAATCCGTTTCCCATGTGAAGTTAAAGAAGAAGAAGATGAAAAGGAGGAGGATGAAATTAGCATTGTTGAGTCATTGCAATTCAACTTTGACACAATACGAGTTGCTACCGAGGACTTTTCTGATTCTAATAAACTTGGACAAGGTGGATTTGGAGCTGTTTACTGGGTAAGTAACCCTGTTGATTCAGACACACATCATCAAAAAAACGTGCTATAACAGCAGTTACCAAATTATTTACTATACATGAGAGAGATATATTTTCAGGGTAGGCTCTCCAATGGACAGATAATTGCAGTCAAAAGGTTGTCAAGAGATTCTGGGCAAGGAGATACGGAATTTAAGAATGAAGTGCTTTTAGTTGTCAAGCTTCAGCACCGAAATTTAGTCAGGCTACTTGGTTTCTGCTTGGAAGGAAGAGAAAGACTACTTGTCTATGAATTTGTTCCCAATAAAAGCCTTGATTACTTCATATTTGGTAACTTTATAACTGCTCTTCTATATTTCACTTTTTGCTCAATACACACCTAATTATTCATAAACTTAAAACTGTTGGCGGCTATATATGCAGATCCATCCATGAAAGCCCAATTGGATTGGGAAAAGCGCTACAAAATCATTAGAGGTATTGCTCGAGGTCTTCTCTACCTTCACGAAGATTCTCAGCTACGAATTATCCATCGAGATCTCAAAGCAAGCAACATTCTCTTAGACCAAGAGATGAATCCTAAGATAGCAGATTTTGGCATGGCCAGACTGGTTTTAATGGATCAAACTCAAGCAAATACCAGTAGAATTGTTGGAACCTAGTAAGTATTAGAATATGTTATAGCTTGTTGATGGTTGAGACTTTAATTTCAATCAACCATTGAAGAGAACTTTTATCAATGGTAAAATGAATTAGTAACTTTTCAAAGAGTTTACATCTAAGGTAGTTGTTAGAATCAATCTGTTTCGTATGCTGTGATAGCGTAAATTATTTTTAGTACTAATTCAGATTTAAAGCTGTCAATGGCATTAGAAACTGAAACAGAACGAAAGTAATAATCCTGTCAATATATTGGTCTGTAGTGGATATATGGCACCGGAGTATGCGATGCATGGACAGTTTTCAGTGAAATCAGACGTCTTCAGTTTTGGTGTACTGATTCTTGAGATTGTAAGCGGCCAGAAAAACAGTGGAATTAATAATGGAGAGAATATGGAGGATCTACTAAACTTCGTAAGTCTTTCTTTTGTCACTGTTATTTCTTCATCACGACTTAAAATAATGGATTAGAAGATTACATGCTCCAAAACATTAATGTAGAAGTGAATCCATGATCATGATGTGATGACAAATTTTGCAGGCTTGGAGAAACTGGAAGGAGGGGAAGGCTATAAATATTGTAGATCCATCACTGAACAGCAATTCACGGAATGAAATGCTGAGATGCATCCATATTGGTTTACTCTGTGTTCAAGAAAATTTAGTTGACAGACCAACCATGGCTAACATTGTGCTGATGCTTAACAGCTATTCTCTGAGTCTCCCGATTCCTGCAGAACCAGCATTTTATATGAACAGTAGAACTAGAAGCCTTCCAGAGATGCAGTCATGGGATTATAATTCACGGGAAACAGGATCAAGTGAACCAATACTTAAATCGGCTCAAGAATCAGAAAATGAAGTTTCAATTACTGAGCTATACCCTCGCTAGATGTTGGATTTATTCATTATCCATCTTTCTTCTCTTGGACCAAAATATAATGTCTTACAGTCTGCAAAATTTTGTTAAATACATTTTTTCCCTACTGAGACTGAAACCTGTGATGATTTTCTTTTAATCTAATTAATATATTTCTTCAATTAATACGTAATTTCATTTTTATTAATGTATTTATAAAATGGTTTATAAAATATCCAAATATTCCTTAATTAGTGTCTGATAGTTTGCTCCTTGTAAAATTATTCATGGGTAGAATGTTTTTGAGAGATGAGATTGATAGTTTGGTCCTTTTCAATTTTCTACCTTTTAATAATCTCATGTTCGATATTATGATATGTGTGTATAGGAAAAAGTTTTATTGACAGTGTGATTAACACTATTCAATAACCCCCTCTATAATAATATTATAATATTTTAAATTAAAAATTAAAATGAAAATGATTAAAATATTAATTTATCTATTTGCTTTGTTCGTACTGTTTAAAGTGTCAAAGGATGAGGTCCTGTGTGTATAATGATTTAAATATGACAATTTAATGTTTGAAAACTTTTAAACACACAAATAAACAAGAATAAAATATTTCCTGCAATAGTAGAACTTGTAAAGAGATGGATGAAGTGTATACTTCGTTCTGTATGCTACTCGAAGTTTTAGTATGTTTTTTTTTATGGGTAATGATATATTAATAATTTTATTTTTTATACAATTATATCATAATTTTTAATATTTTTTATATTATTTAATTACAAATTTATTTTTTATTATATAAATTTATATTTAAATAAATCAAATCAAGAATGGTATAGAATTTATAGCTGTTAAAATATCAATTTTTTTTATATTGTCAAAATAATTTTACCTTCTCAAAATTCAAAAATGTTTTTTTCACAACTCTGTTGCACCCTACAACCCAATAAATATTATTATTTTAATTATTTATAAAAATTTATAATTTTGAAAAAAATTATACCATTTTATGTTTTGCTTGTATTTTCACTAAGGGTTTTTTTTTTCTTTTTTTTTTGTTACAAATATTAATATTTATTGTCCAAATTCTTGTATAAGGGTTGGGACATCCCTGAAATGTCCCTCTTAATTTTAATTTTATTCTTTGTTGATAAAAAAAACGGGTGGACCACGGTTGTTAAAATATCATAACTCCTCAGAATAACAAATTTTGTCACCTTTCACCCCGACAAATTTTTTTAAAAAAAAATAACAAAAAACTTGTAATAAATAATGAAAACAACCCAAATACATGATCTCCAAGTTGCAATACTCAGATACTCATCTCCGAATTTTCTGACAACCTTCATAGTCTGAGTTGCAATAAGATGATGTCGGTGTCAGATTCATGTTTCTAATAAGTTTGTGATTTGAAGATGAAATGAAAAGCAAATGTGATTTGTTATGATTCAGTGAAAATAGAGAGAAACACCTACCCGTGAGCATATGCGAAGATATTCCTTCATGAATTGTCATTTATTTGTTTTGATTTGATCTGGGAAATTGATTGTGTCTATAATTTTCTATATTTGAATTTGGAAGCATCATAATTTTCTAATCTGTTGTTTAGTGAATTAAGATGGGTTTGATATTTAAATTCAAATATATTCATTTACTATGCTTGAGGACAAGCAAGATTATAAGTTGGGGAGAGTGATAAGTGTCTAATTTTAGTAATATTTCATATTAAAATATAGACACTTATGAGGATTTATTGCTAATTTACATATAAAATAATCCCTAATTTATGAATTTATACCTTTTTACATTTTTTATGATCTTTTATTTGAATAAGAGTATTTTATTCCCAAATTTGGTGTTAATTGCAGATTTATAAGGAAGATTGGAGATTTGGATTAAAGATAAATGATTTGACCTAAAAAGATAAAGATAGAAGGTCCCATAATGGAAAAGATGCAAAAAAGATTGGGTCTTTTTTATGTTTTATTATTTAGCCCATTAGTGCGACACAGGAAGCCACCTAACCCTAGAAAACTATGATAAATAGAGGGCTAGAGGCTCAACTCTAGGGTGCCAGATTGAGAGGAAAACACCATAGAGTGAATTGTAACCCAATTGGGAGAATGGAAGGTGATAGAAGTATGCGTGGCTAATTCTATCCTTTGGGATTTGGAGTAATCTGCTCAAACTCTTATGTATTGAGGTGATATTTTATATATTAATATTCAGTTCTTAATTGATTATTGGTATTGTTGTTTTACTTTTAATTTTCCGTGACAAATTGAGAATATTAAATCTGACCGGGAGGTATTTTTAGGGTTCGGACCTAAACAACAATACTTAACATATTTGAGTGCTAGGAATATATTTGAAATGTTAATTGTTGCTATTAAACGTCTGAGCTTCGTTCTAAGTTGTTCTTATAATTATGCGAGAGATCGATAGTTAGGGGACATTCTTAAAGATTTTATATGCGAGGAATCGATATAAATGATTTTTATACGGGCATCAATTCCAATCAAAGAACTTAATATTGACATGCTAATCAAAATACTTAAGAGTGAGAGAGATGAAACTAATCCTTATTTTTCCAATTGAAACAACTAATTCTTTCCGTCCTTAGGGAAATTATTACTTTTGACAAACGCGGTGCACTTGCCGTAAAAAGTCATCAGCAACCAAAAGTTTTTAGGTGAGAAAGTGAAGGTGGATGATTATATAGTATCTCAAAAGGTGATTTATTTTTTAGTAAAGGTGATGACAAACAATTAATGATATATGTGGCGGTTAAAACGCATCTCCCCAAAATTCTAATGGTAGATGAGATTGAAATATGAGGACTCGTGTTGTGGTTAAGGAGTGTAAACGCAAGTGCGTTGACATTCAATATGAGGACCCCAAATGTCACAATGCAATAGATTAAATGGAGAATGAGATTTTATTATCCTTAAAGGAAAGGTAACTTGTCTGTTTAACTTTGGGACAAATACTACAATTATTATGAATGGGAATAAGATTTTTATCGATAGGTAGTAATGAAGATGCAAGTTGTAGACGCGTCAGAGAAGGATGTTCGAGATGCTTATGCCATAAATCAGGTCGGTCGAAATTTGAGATATGTGGTATTGGTTTGGAAGAGGGGACATGTAATATAAACATGCATGTTTTTACTCGAGCCAATCATCATTCCTGTAGCCAAGTCCTGTAAAACGCAACCATGTGTGAAAAAAACTTATCTTACTAACGAAGATGAGATTAAAATTTAAAGAGGGAAGATGCAATGTGATCGGTTGCTCCGCTATCCAAAATCCATGGTTTCGTAAAAGCAGAATTAGTAGACGAGTTATGAGCAAATAGACTTGCAGAGAGCGAGAGCGTGTAAATAGTTTTTGCCAATTGTTGAATTTGCTCGGCAGTGAAGCCTTGTACGAGTTTGTATCAGACTCGTTACTAATGCCTTCTTTGCTAGACATGATCTTTTATTTAGGGGATAAAAATGGAGAGGTTGTCAGGGCACCATCTCATGAGTTAGTTTTATGAGTTTAAGTTAAGTTTAAAGTCCACTTCTTAACAAAACATTAGCATATGCAAATAAAAAAAACTAAATATACTAAAATTAATATAAACAATGCATGAATATAAATAATACACATAAATAAATAAATTGCTCAAATATCAACATATTGACACAAATTTTGAGTAAGAAAAGTAACAGTAAACAGTTATATAAGAAATTACTCATCCTAAAAGCCGAATAACTCGAATTTCATTATTTGGTAGGTTAACATTTGCTTCAAAAAATAATCTTATTGTCTTCTTTGAAGTCATTTAACCTACATAAATTTTTCCATTTCGCTCCAAGTTTTATTTTACTATTTTGTATAAAAATATCATTTATAAAATTATATGTATATATGTATATAAATAAATGTAAATGAGAAAATAAAAAAAATAACATAAAAAATATTAATATCTAAGAAATAAACATCAACAAATGTGAATAAATAAAAAAATAAACATACTAAATTAATATAAACAATGCATAAAAATAAAAAATACACATAAATAAATAAATTGTTCAAAGTATCAACAAACTGATACAATTTTTTTAGGAAAATAAAGTAGCCATAAACAGTTATGTAAAAAATGACTCATCCTAAAAGCTGAATAACTCGAATTTCATTATTTGATTTTATTCTATGTTTCAAAAACAATCTTATCGTTTTCTTTTTTTAATAACCTTTGGTGTTCTAGAATGTTTTCTACTAGGTCATATTTGTACTTATGCTACACTTTGTTTCGTGCACGACACACAGTTTTAATATTTATATTTTGGTTATAGAAATTTTTGTTGGGGTCTAAATAGACTGAGTATATTTTTTTTTGGTAAGATTTTAAATACTCCTTAAATATTTTATATTTTATATTTAATTAATTTTTTGTC
This sequence comes from Phaseolus vulgaris, assembly GCF_051622355.1. Lineage (NCBI taxonomy): Eukaryota > Viridiplantae > Streptophyta > Magnoliopsida > Fabales > Fabaceae > Phaseolus > Phaseolus vulgaris. Next base: position 4,669,067 of record NC_143504.1, read on the forward strand.
AATTAAAAAAAAATATGCTACATTTATATGCATATAATTTTTCAATTTCTTTTTGTGATATTTTGAGTTCAATTGATTAAGTAAGTTGACAGAAATATCATACAAAATAGATTGATTTTTGGCTGATCTTCCCTATGATTGGGTTATATCATTCTAGATATATAATATTTTGGTAACATTTCAAATTTTTGTAGTCAATATTTGGATTACAAACAACTTCCAAACAACGGAATCTATTAAAACTACAATTGATTGGTTGTTTTGTGATGATTGTGTATTGAAAGAGAATCAATGGATGTTGATGATTATTTTTATATTTGAACATTAAACTGGATTGGAAGGGTTAAATGAGTAGTTGGCTCCTTAGTAACGTGTGCTTTTACTAAGCATAAAATTATGTTTTGAACTTATAAAAAATGGTTAGTTTGGTAGAATTTATTTTTGGATAAATTTTTGTCTTTATGAAAAAATTATTCTTTTATAAAGTGACGTTATTAGAGGATACTAGTACACTATTTTTACAAATTTCAGAATGGCTCAAACGAGGAACAAAAGTTTGAGTAACACAAGAAAATGACTATCTCCTACTCTTTAGAATTTTATAGCTTAAACAATGACTATCACTAATTGATAAGGTTATTAGGATCTTAGGTGAGTCTTTGAAGGATACTCTGCAGCTAGCATATCATTATTTATCTAAGAAGTGTACTTTAAGTTTAATTAGACCTTATAAAATCAGTTTATAAGTTGAGGTTTGCACTCACTTATATACCATAAAATATTTTTATCTCTAGTCGTTGTAGGATCTCTAATACATCCCCTCACGCCAAGACCCTCCAACTCATGTGTAAGATTTTAAATTAATGGGTGGTCTGATAGCAACCCGGATGCTGTGATAAGTCTAACAAACTCTCGTTATGATAGACTTTATATGACTCTAATACCATCTTAAGAAGTAAACTTTAAGCCTAATTCATTCTTATAAAATCGACCTATAAGATGAGATTTGGACCCACTTATATACAATGAAATGTCTTAATCTTTAATTGTTGTGAGATCTCCAACCATTAGAGAATGTATTACTCAGATAACAATATATTCTATATATTATATATTAAGTGAGGAGGAATCTAAGTGTAATTTGTGTTATATAAATATTATAATAAACATCTAATATGATGAAGTAGTTTCTCAACAAGTTTAACTGTAAATTTATTATAAAGTATTAAACATACAATACAAAACTCATATCACAGTACACTAATATTTTAATTATATTTAATTTATTTTTTAATTTAAAATATTATTATATTATTATAATGGTTTTTCAAACATATATATATATATATATATATTACTTTTTGAGTATTAAAAAATCTTTTCCTTTATTATAAAAGGAACATTTAGAATTTCGGAAAAAAATAGGCTAAAATACGCGTTGATACGTGTACAGTTTAAAATAAAGTATTATATTATATTACATATAAGTAAAAAAGTTTCTAATAAACAGCCAATTTTTGTTTCTTTTGTTTTCTTTATGACGTAATTATTACAAACTATTAATTATCAAATAAAATGCTAAACGATAATTTTTGTACAAACAATTAAAATTACACATAAATAAAAAAATTAATAACCTGACAACTCAGATAAGATGGTGTAGCTTATTATATGGAAACTAGATTAGATGATAATGATTATACCCATCACTCTTAAAGTTGTCTTTAATACATCATTATTATTTTTTTCAATAATCTATCTTTTACTCTTATTTAATTGGTGAATCCGTCACCTCTAAGTTTCATAATTTGTTTAGAGTTAAAACATGGATAACTACAAGACATTTCCTCATTAGAAAACTGAATGATAAAGTTTTTCAATCATTCATCGTTATCGCCCATAAAAAAATCCAACATGACAGCTTTTAAATAGAATTCTTAATGAGTAAAATAGGAGCCAGTGGGCCCACATGAAACTGTGAACGCTCCACTTGCAATGGTTCGGGCCCAAATTGTGAAGTGGGGCCCAATTTGATGACACCGTTGTAACAGATTCGACCGAGCGTCTGACTCCGTCAACATTACGAAAATCCAACAACCACGCAAATTGCCATCCTCCTTTTCCTAGAAGGTCTCCCCGAAAACGCATCCAACACCACATATCACCCGTGTCATAAGCACCAAGTAACGACACATGGACACGCGTCACAGTGTCATTGGACAGGATTCCACCGCTTTAGCTATAAAATGGCCCATGCCCCCTGTCTCTCTTCACAGTTCAATTCAAAACAAACTTGTTCATCCTCTTTAGGCCGTTCCCAACCTCTCCCTTCAAGGTTCGTTCATTTCTTCGTGTTTATGTTATTTATTCGTTCTGTGAATTATCGTTTTCTCGATTAGGTCGTTGTGTTTTAGTTAGGGTTTGCACGGTTTAATCGATCTCGAATTCATCGTCAGAACATGTTCTTTATCTTTTACAATAACGTCTGGTATTGTTGATTGTGTAATCTTATATTCGGTCTAGTTATTTATTTTTTGAAGAAATTGTTCAGATCCCTTAACAGAGCTTTTTTTCTTTCAAGAAATTGTTCAGATCCGTTAACAGAGCTTTTTTCTTTCAAGAAATTGTTCAGATCTGTTAACAACCGCCTTATGTTGTTTGTTTTTTAGCTAGATTATGTTTTTTCCATGAAACTCTCCAGATCTGTTCTTGAGATTTACTTGATTCAATTGGATAGCTGTTTAATTACATCGATGTGATTCGTCTCTGGTTTTTATCTCTGCAGATGCAGATCTTCGTTAAGACACTGACCGGAAAGACCATCACTCTCGAGGTCGAGAGCTCCGACACTATTGACAACGTCAAGGCCAAGATCCAGGACAAGGAAGGAATCCCCCCAGACCAGCAACGTCTCATCTTCGCTGGAAAGCAGCTGGAGGATGGGCGCACCCTCGCCGACTACAACATTCAAAAGGAATCAACCCTTCACCTAGTTCTCCGTCTCCGTGGTGGCATGCAGATCTTTGTGAAGACTCTTACCGGAAAGACCATCACCCTTGAGGTGGAGAGCTCTGACACCATCGACAACGTCAAGGCCAAGATCCAGGACAAGGAGGGAATTCCCCCGGACCAGCAGAGGTTGATCTTCGCTGGAAAGCAGCTGGAGGATGGGCGCACCCTCGCCGACTACAACATCCAGAAGGAATCAACCCTTCACCTGGTTCTCCGTCTCCGTGGTGGCATGCAGATCTTTGTGAAGACTCTTACCGGCAAGACCATCACCCTCGAGGTGGAGAGCTCTGACACCATCGACAACGTGAAGGCCAAGATCCAGGACAAGGAGGGAATACCCCCGGACCAGCAGAGGTTGATCTTCGCTGGAAAACAGCTGGAGGATGGAAGGACCCTCGCCGACTATAACATCCAGAAGGAGTCAACTCTCCACTTGGTGTTGCGTCTTCGTGGTGGTATGCAGATCTTTGTGAAGACCCTCACTGGTAAGACTATTACTCTTGAGGTGGAGAGTTCGGACACTATTGACAATGTGAAGGCCAAGATCCAGGATAAGGAGGGTATTCCCCCGGATCAGCAGAGGTTGATCTTCGCTGGGAAGCAGCTTGAGGACGGGAGGACCCTTGCTGACTATAACATTCAGAAGGAGTCTACCCTTCACCTTGTCCTTCGTCTTAGGGGAGGAATGCAGATTTTCGTCAAGACCCTTACGGGTAAGACCATTACCCTTGAGGTGGAGAGCTCTGACACCATCGACAATGTGAAGGCGAAAATTCAGGACAAGGAGGGCATCCCACCGGACCAGCAGAGGTTGATCTTTGCAGGGAAGCAGTTGGAGGATGGAAGAACCCTTGCTGATTACAACATTCAGAAGGAGTCCACTCTTCACCTTGTCCTGCGTCTTCGTGGGGGCTTTTAAAATTTGAAATGTGGATTGGGTCTTTATCGACCCTCTAAATAAATTTGGTTTGTGTTGGACTGTATTGTCCCGTTGATATTATCGAACTTTGTTACGAATCCATCCTTTGTTGAAGGATACTCTGCAGCTAGCATATCATTATAAACATTTTACTCATTTCACCAAATAATATATCCTAAATTCATGCTTTTCTTCTCATAATTGTTTCAATTCAAATGGTAATAGAATACACAATACTTGTTGGAACATAATTAAAGATATGAATGAAGACTATTGATAGAGTAACCATCGTCTTCAAGATCTTGTCTCTCGTTACAAACTCAATTGTTAACTGCAGTTTCGCGTGATCTGACTTACTGAGTATGGGAGAGGCTGCCAAAGAAGTTTTGAGACCTTTGAAAGTTTTGATTCTTCAAACAATTGATTAATAGTTTCACCTTCTTGGTCATTTTAGGTAATAACCTATAGAGTCTATCGCAACTTTGTCCCTCTTTCGAATCTCATTTTATGCCTGTTATCACTTGGTTAGGTTAACTACTTGTTTGCAGTACCATGTGATTTTATCACTTCACCTATCTATTCCTATTTGTCTTTTGAAAACCTCATCCTATCAAACGCTTGTGGGTTATCATTGCATTTTTTTCAAGTAAAAAATATAACTCTAATAGTAATTGCAATTTTCTAGTAGATAAACCGTCATCTTACTATACTTTAAATATGCCCTAAGAAGCTTAATAACTTGTAGTTTGAAAAGTTTGAAGCTCCATCAAAAGTTTTTGTTGTACCACTCAAACCAATTTAAGGAGTTAAATATTAATATAAACTCAAAACCCTAAAATCACACTCTAATTGAGTTAAAAATTGATTTTGTTGTAATAAGTTAAAATACTATTTTTAGTAATGACTTATATTTAAATATTAACTTAAACTTAAAACTATTATATAGTTTTATTTATATATTAGAAAATCCTTTTACTTAATACATATTTGATCATAGTTATTCTAACTTGCTCTATTTTAAAGAGATTAATCAAAATTTTAGTGAACTATTTTTCTGACACTTACTTTTAATTTAGGTTCTATTATAAAGAGATTAGTTAAAACTCAGATTTTAAAAAAAAATCTTTCTTAATTCACCTAAAAATAGTTTCAATAAGTTTCGACAATAATATTTAGAGTTCATCATCAAACTTTGGTGAATCTATTTTCAAATTTTAGTTATTATGATACTCACTAAAAAAAAGTTATATTAATGAATCTATTTTCAAATTTTAGTTATTATGATACTCACTAAAAAAAAGTTATATTAATGAATCTATTTTCAAATTTTAGTTATTATGATACTCACTAAAAAAAGTTATATTAATGTGACAACATCATTATATTGAGATGAAATCATCTTTTCATGATGTTTTAAAAATTTATATGAAAGCTGATTCGAGATGAACTCATCTTTTCATGTTTTAAAAACTTATATGAAATCTATAAACAAGTGTTCAAATTGTCGTAGTTAACATATGTAAAATAAGTTTGATAAAGACAGAACTTTTACAAAATCAATGAAATTCAAAACTTTCAAAAGAGCAACTCGCTATAATACACTAAAACTGGATCAATCTTACAACATATTGCAACATATAGAGCAGGTTATCGATTCTTCTTGTCCTGTTATCCCCAATAAATTTGTCAAGAATGTACGTCAACTAGAGCAAGATACTCGACCACAAAGAGTATATGTTGAATCACAGAAAAAGGGATTTAGATCAAAAGTCAGTTCCAAACTATTGACAAAACTACCAACTTACCACAACTAGTAGGTTGAGTTCAACTATCCACCACAAAAAGAATTGTTAAATCCCAAGTCTAAATCCCTTATTGAATGTAAGGATGCGAGTCAATCTAACTCATTTTTACCCTTTTGAAAAGTGATCGTCTATTGAAAAGTATAACTCAGATTCCATATATGAGAACAAAAAGAAAAAATAATGTGTATTTTCGTAGTTGAACTCTACAACTAGTTGAAGAAAGATAGAAAGTCACTAAGAAGCTTGTACTATCTCTTATCTTCTCGACATGAACACTCATACACTATTTTGGGAGTTTCAATATTATTGTACGCATTGATTATCCTATCAAGTAGATGCTACAAAAATCAAAACTAGCTAAGAAAATGACTGAATGGTCAGTGAAACTATCACAGTTCAAACATAAATAGGAGCAGAGAACCAACGAAGGCCTAATTCTTAGCAGAATTTCTTATCAAGTTTCCACAACATGGAGAAAGACATGAATCGTGGTATATCAGTATGGATGAGTCCTCAATAAGAAAGAAAGTAGAGATGGGCTGATCCTCAAAGGTCATGATAACATTACATTACTTTCGAGCTACACTACATACACAAGTATTTCTTCCTATATTCAATAAATTTTTTCACTCGTGTATTCATTTTGAGAACAACTTTTCGCAATACGTCTCGGAATATAAAAATTATCTTCGAAATTTCATTCCGAAATGAATGAGACATCTCAAGAAATTTATTCAGTAAATGAAGAAATTCCCTTCTTAGACGAATGCGATCATATTACTTTGAGCCCTTTGCTTTTGGCATTGTATTCAATAATAAATTTATAGGTAGCTAGTGCTAATTCCATTTTCAAATCCATTTTTCGACCACTTTGACTATCATTCCTGTGAAATTTGCATAAAGGTTGCATCCAATACACAAACATCAGGTAATACTTTATAATCCAGTTCTTTCATATACTATATCCTTCTAGGACAAGAAACCATGCGCTTAATTCTTGAGAAAGCCATTAGGCATAATCCGTGCTGGAATAACAATTTGGCATGTTATCATACTATATCCTCTCAGCGGAAATATTAAGATAGTAAAATTTAATTCTAACTTCATCTTATAAACCTAATTCAATAAGAAAAAGTTTATCCCCACTTATAAGGTCTTATGTTTAGTCATTGTAGAATCTCCCAATATCACTACCATGCATTTACGCCGGAGACATTAAGTGCTGGAATTGAAGGAGACCTTATAATAGGTGGTACCGTCAACCCAAATATTGACTAGAATAGATTTAATGAATCTGATATCATATTAAAAAGTGAATTTAAATTTAACTCATTTTCACAAAATCAACTTTTGAAGGTGATAATTATTTCCACTTATATATTATAATTAAACTTATATATAGTAAATATAAAATCTCCAACACAACACCTTTTGAATATTACACCAATAACATCGAGCATGAAAATCAAGAGAACCCTTCATAACTGGTGACACGATAATCCTAAATCTCGACTAGGATAAACTCTAAAAACCTCACCATATTAAGATAGTAAAATTTAAGTCTAACTCAATCTTACAAATCCGACTCATTAAAGAGAGGTTTGGACTTACTTATATATATATATTATAATTTGGTCATATATCTCTCCCTGAGATGGGATTTCCAACAAAGAGTTTAACAACATTTGGTTTATGTTTTGGATCTATAACGTAAATTCACTAAGGACATTATGGAAGACAGATAAACTCATTGTATTTGTTTTTTACAGCTTCAGTTACATTAGCAATACAATCAACTAACAATTAGAAAGATATTGTGCAGCTAAAAGAAGATGCAGCAAGCAGTCCAGTACTAGCATTCACTGCACATTACACATTGCTCTGTTTGTAAAACTTGGTGTCAAGAACTTGCTTGCCACACATCGCACAAACTCCTGCCATACAGAACACATCAAAAATTGAGTCATGCCCTTTCATATACAAGGCACCCTGTATCCAAAAGGGGAAAAAATGTATGGTAGCAAGTGCAAAAACATCTCAACATGGGAATATCACCTTTAGAGTAAGCACAGGTGTGGCAGTACTTGGCATCCTGGTGCACTTGCTGCTTGCATATGATGCACTTAGTATTTCCGTAAGGGGTCCATCTGCAAGAAATTAATGTAAGAATAAGTGCACTCTTCACAGATTATTAATGACTGAAACATGCATGGTGGAACAAATATCAAGGTTAGAAAAGGAGAAAAAAGAACATGTGACCCAAGCAGCAAAGGTATAACAGAATATTAGATAAAAAATTGCATAAGGTATCAATAACCATCGACAAGCACAAGACTTGCATACAGATTTACGAAAAGGTAATGCCCCTAACTCAGGCGTACTTGCTCTTATACTTAGGATGGAACTGGCTTTATTCCAGAATGTCACTCATTCTAAATCCGAAACATGGAAAGCTTTTGGACAGCTATGAAGCCATGAAAAACAAGTACCAAACTTATAATCATTATCAAATGATATGAAGTTCACATTTAAAAAACAGTGCTTATAGTGTAGAGCGTCACTTACAACAATACTAAGCTTGCACACATTACAACACCATACGGAATATATAGTAGTTTTGGAGCTTGAGACAGCTAAATTAAAAGTATTTCCCAAGAGCCTCATAAATCAAATACAGATATACAGTTTTAACTTTTAAATATATGAATATCATATGACTAAAAACATGAAGTTCGAAACAAAACTAAATTGTAGGGGATAACTGTGAAGAGGGAAAGTAATCAGGGTTGAAAGTGAACTAGGAAGGGATGTCACACACAAAAAAGTATGAAATAGAATGAATTGTAATAACACAGATGTAATTGTGTTCAAAATTCGTTACTTACAGAATCAGGTCCTAGGGATAGTGAAAAAATGATTTACTTTGTTAAAAATACTTGTTCAAAATAGCCGACTAGTTCCCTATCACTAACTACCGCCGATAGAATTAGGTTTCTTTCTCAACTCATACAATACAACCATTAGTACAAATGTACATGTAAATATGCATTGCCTAAAAGAATATATATATGTATGTATGTATTCTAACCATCAAACCAAGTATGCAGTGACAATTGTGCAGGGAATCTCCAATATCTCCATATAAGGTCGCGAATATGCATAGCCTCTCATAGTTAGTGATGCATACAATTTACAAACACTAAAAATTCAAAAAACCTAACATTCAAGGGTGAATCTCATCCAACAAGTTCAACCCATCAAATTCCTCAGAAGATTGTTCCCCCCTTAAGGAAGTTCTATGCAACACAAATGAAATATAGTAGAATAAATACTGTCGAGACTCAAAGCTGAAAATCGGGGATAGCATCAAACAAATTCCACATTGCAAATTGATTTTTAAAATATAATCTCCATCACAAAAATTTATTATATCAAGCAGCTGTCAAGTAATTTACATTCAAAAATTTCTGCAGGAAACTAGAAATGCTCGCTATAACATGTTATCAGCTAATGAAAAATATACAAGGGACAAAGCTAAGTTATGGTTCTTTATGTCCAGTTTCAAAATTAATAAAAAAAAAAGAGGAAATAATAACAAAAAAAGAAAAATTAAAGATTATCGAAGACCTGTTTTTCTTAGAGAGAAGCTTGTTCTCGTTGATCTTGCGGCCACCACCCTCGGTAGTGTTGCTGGCCCCTTCTTTCCACTTGTCTGGTACTATAACCTTTGTTAATTTCTTCTCACCTGCAACCCAAATTCCAATTCCAATTCCAATTCAAATTCAAATGAAACTTCAAAACAATTAAATAATTAACGGAGAGATAGAGAAGGAAAGGAAAGTGTCGAAGGAGTGGAGATGAAACTCACACTTCTCGCAGACCATAGCTGTCGTTAAGGTGTAATTGGACTCAGAATTTTGAGATTCGATGATCAAAGTTGGGATGCTAACAACAAAACCCTATGCCCCTTTTCACTAAGTTTTTCCAACGACAAGCTCTCCCACTAATACACTTCTTCAAAGATTCCAACTTTTTCAACCGACAAAATTACCCTTTCTTAAAAAATAACTGAACCAAACTAAGGATCTATAAAAAAAAAATTATCTATTTTTTGTTCAATAAAAATGTTTGATTCGGATTAAAATTAAAAATATTTTAAATTTAATTATATGAGTATAACAAAATGTCATTTAAGTTTAATTATCATTTTAATTGATGTACCAAAGGCTAAAAATAATTTTATCCCCTAAATTTAAAAAGCTCAATATAACTTCAATTTGTTTTAAAAAAATCAATTTCTTGTCAACTTTCATTAAAACTTTCAACGAGATCTAAGTATTCAAAAATTAATTCAGAGTGATGATCTCAATTTTTTTTAAAATAATTTAATATGATAATCACATATAATGATTTTATAAGGTCTAATTAAACTTAAAGTACACTTCTTAGATAAATAATGATATGCTAGCTGCAGAGTATCCTTCAAAGACTCACCTGAGATCCTAATAACCTTATCAATTAGTGATAGTCATTGTTTAAACTATAAAATTCTAAAGAGTAGGAGATAGTCATTTTCTTGTGTTACTCAAACTTTTGTTTCTCGTTTGAGCCATTCTGAAATTTGTAAAAATAGTGTACTAGTATCCTCTAATAACGTCACTTTATAAAAGAATAATTTTTTCATAAAGACAAAAATTTATCCAAAAATAAATTCTACCAAACTAACCCTTTTTTATAAGTTCAAAACATAATTTTATGCTTAGTAAAAGCACACGTTACTATGATCTCAATTTTTTTTAAATAATTTAATATGATAATCACATATAATTCAAGATAGAATGAAGGAGAAAATAATTTAGTTAAATTTATTTTAAGGAAATCAATCTAATAAAAGAACTATATTGAATACTAAAAAAAAGAATTATATTAAACTTGAACTGAATTGATTTATAATCTTTAATATAAAAATCAAAAGAGTAATTAAGTCTATAATTTAATTATGAATATCAGAATCAATTAGATAACAATGATACGAAGATAAATAATAATTTTTTATTTAATCCATTTTCATTATAAAATATTGACTATTTCTTTTGTTGCATTTTAAAAAGAAAATAACAATGAAAATTGATTCAAAATCTACTTCAAAATATTAAACTATTTTAGTTTGAATTTTATATCAAATTAAAATTAACTAACTTATAATTAAATTTTAATGTTTGATTCAAATATTTTTTTAATAAAAAAATTGAATTAAATTAAGCCACAAACACGTTATGGATTATGTTTAAGAAATTCTTTTCATGTTATTAGTACTAAACAATTCCACACATTTAATAGGATGTAAAAACATGATACATTTTTATTAAATATATATATATATATATATATATATGTAAAAAAAAAGTCTATATTCACATCACATAAATTATTATTTTTCAAGTCGACATGTATTTTCATTGATAATTGTACCCGTCGGCACCGGACGACTCAGAGGTTCTCATTGAATAACTTAATTAAGTACAGAACGTTGTTACAGTGGAATAAAGAGCAGTTACAACAACCGTTGATTAAGTCAAAGCACGTTCTCTAGATTACTTCCCTAATTTTCAGGAAGCCACCAAACACGACCTAGGGACCACTAAGCATGTCCTAGCGAACAACAAACGGTTACTTGGCCCACATGGTCAAAACCCAAGTCAACCTACTAAAGGGACGTCAGAAAGGGAGAAAATGTATGTTTTTCATAATATCAGAGAATTCTCACTTGAGCATCATCGCTGACTTGAGCATCGGAGTGTAATCGCAGGTACCCCCACCGACCGACAGAAGCACGCGAAGGGAAAGGATACGTGAAGAATAGGACAACCAAGAGTGAAATAAACAGTGTATCGACGTGGATTAACATTACTTGGCCTCCAATATCCATTCAATAACTTTTAATATATTTTAACATAATTTTTTATATAACAATTTGCAAAAGTTATAAGCCCTAATTAGTAAAATAAATATTTTTTTTCTAAAAAGTAAACTCTGTAGTTATAAAAAAAAACTAACTGTTTTCATAAAGTTATTAATGGAATGAACGAATTCAAAAAAATATTAATAAAAATGAATCAATTTAAATATAAATAGGATGTCATCTATTTAATTTTTTATAGTATTATTAACTTAATATTTATCCTGAAAAAAAAAGAACACAGATGAATAACAAATAATATCGAATAAAAAATTAATATAATAACCAAATAAACAAATAATTTTGTTTAGAAAACTTTAACATTTAAAGTTACCAATAAATTTTTATGATATTTTAATTAATTTTATTTATTTAGTAACTCCATAACGATATGTTTAAGACACTTGAAAGAAACAATAAACATGGTTTTAAAAAAAATTGTTTCTTTTATATTCCTTGTATAACACTTTAAAGAATGCATTTGTTCTATTCATTTCCCACTTTTCAATTCACTTATAAAAATGTTTCTACTGTTACTAATTATTTTAGAAAAGAAGAGTAACTATGATTAACGAACTTTCAAGTGTGTTTGCTTCTCATCTCCCACTTCAGAAATCACGACCTAAGCGAAAATAGGAGACACTGTTTGTTAATGGATAGAGATTTTTGAGGTTTTATAACAATTTATGCATTTCACTAATATTTTTAGTTTTGTAAATAGTGTTCAAAAGGAAGGGAACGAAGAATGAAATAAATAACTTTAAAAGCTTACAAAACCAAAACTGCACATTATTCTAGTGACAATTAACAAATTATAAGCCAGAAAATAACACTCTAAAGAATAGGAACTTTTGCTGTTGGTATATGATATTAATCCCATGGACTCAGTGAACACTCTTCTGGTGTAGTTGGAAAACGTTCAGAATCCTTGCAGTAATCATAGATCACAAGGTTCCTCTGAACCCAAGCATAATCCATTTTCTGATCACCAGATAGATGCCAAGCATCATACTGATCCCACCAATTTTTGGTTGTGGTTGAGACACAAGCAGGGTATGGATCTTCCCATTGGCAACCATCCACACTGAAGTCCTTGTAGGATGACACAAATGGAGATAATTTCCAGTTTGTCTTCTCAAGCCCACCTCTTGTGGCCCAGTCATCTGCATTCCATATGCTGGAGAACAAGTACATGGGTTTCTCATTGGGGAAGAAATTGTTTGCTTCTCCATTGTTCTTGAACACCCTCACAGGAACTTTATCCACAAAAAACCTGTCCACAATTAATTGCATTTGCATCTTTCAGTCAACAAAACTTTCTTCACCTCATCTTAGAATGAAGTACATAAACCACATGAATATTCTATAATTAGAATGTGATATCATATATGACAATATGTGATGTATTATTGGTATTTTAGTTAGATTTGAAACATTTAAGAATAACTCGTGTTAATTATTCACAAGTGGTTGATCTTAGTAGATAAAAACAAAAGTGATTAGAAATGGCATACTAAAAAAGGAATAATAATTTTAAGTACCATTCTTTCTAATCCTTGAGATGTATGGTTCTTTAAGGTAAAAACCATGGATCCTTCTTACTGTCCACGTGATTTATATATATGCACTATAACTTATAAGGTAACAAGATTCGTTTGCTCAAGCTCAGAAACACATCGTGCAATACTTTTGACTATTAAGAACATATAACTTTAAACCTCAGAAACACATCATGTAATACTTTTGACTATTAAGAACAGAACTTTAAACGACAACAGCATAAAGGATATGTTCAAACACGTTTTGAAGAATATAAACACCTTTTGAATCTGAGATTAGGGTGAGAAGAACTCAGGTTAGAAGCATAATACATAATAAGATGGAACTTACACTATCTGATGGTTGTTCCAGAGGATGGAATAGGTGTGGTAGTCCTCAGTTGGGTCAAACCATAACATATGCCTCATCTCACGCCCACCAGTCCCATTCTTGTACACGTTTGTTTGAATCAAATAAGGCTCCCCAGTTCTGTTTCCCAGAAACTCAAAATCAAGCTCATCTCTCTCTGGCCCCGCACCATTTTCTGAGCACATCTGCAACAATTCCCCACTCGCTGAATAAAACTTAGATGCACTATTTATTTATATAATTGATGTTTTAATTCAATAATTTGTACAATGAAGATTTCTTACAAAGATGGGTACAAGTTACTGAGATGATACTTTAATTCTAATCAGTGAACAATTGTAAAAACACTTGGCGACTAAATGTTGTACGATTCTAACTACTGTACTTAAATGCTTTGTACACTTACATAATATGCTGTCACAACACCAGCAGAGTCACCTGCTACCAACTTCAGCTTCATACTGAACCACCCAAATCTGTAGCGTTGTTTTGTTTGAAACCCACATCCTATCAAACATTGAGTGCTTGAGAAACAGCTCAGATATCAAATTTGATGCTAACAGTTGCAATTCTTCTCATCAAATCATAGTATGCAATGCATGTTGAACAAAGTGCTTATTTCAATGTCATGCATTTGGTACCTGTGTCTTTGTCTAGGGAGAGATACCAGATCTGTCCATCTTTAGAGGTAGTAAAATGGTCCTCGGACCACATTATGCTGAAATTGTCCTCAAAAGATCCCTTGGACACAGCTGCTTCTGATGAATGCAAATGAGCAAGAAAGACTGCTGCAAGGAAAATCACCATGGACACTGAAGAAGCTGAAGAAGAGATCCTTGAATCCATTCTGAGTGGGAGGAGAATACGAACTCTCACAACACAAGGGAGGGTTTCTCGGTTAGATCTCAGAAACCGAGAAGGGGGGCACTTCAATAAATGACCATCACTTTTAAAATGGTTTTAGCACTTCCAGTTGTAACATCATATGCTGTTGTTCTGTTCTTCTTAGATTTCTTTGTTTATTTAATTATACTGCATGTGCCAGTGCTCAATTGTACAGATTTGCCCTTTTTGAATAACAAGATCCTAGATATCTTACAAATAAAAATGATACAGAATTAGTAAATATATAATTTTATTAGAAATAATCTAAGAATATAGTGAAAAGTAGAGTGAAATATATAGATGATCAAGTGAGAGAGAGAATGAGAAATAGATGAAATTTGAGAAAGAATTGAGGAGGCAAGGGCATATTGGGGAAAAGAAATAGAACTGTGGGACCTTAGCCAGGCTGCATTTGCAAATTGCAATGGTAGTCTGTCTTGAAGGCTAATGAAAGTGGGAGTGGGGCCCAGCCATCGCATGTAAGAACATCTTTCTCAATAATGGGAACTGCTACACCACCGCCACTACCATTTCCATTCATTTATTATATTTTTACTTTAACTTTATTCATGCTGAAATTTAAATCTTTGATTTTTTTTATTTAAGGATTGGGATTCGACTAAGATGTGGAAAATGATGCGAAGGAAGGAAAATAGAATGAAAAAATGAGTTATTGGATTGATGTTATAGATAACAGATTTTTTCTAATAAATAAATTTATAATATTATTATTTGGTATTGTGTTTAAAATGAATAGTGATAAATTATTTATTTATGTTATCCATATTTAGTTAAAGCATTATAGGTGAAGTCCACTAATTAATTAATATTGTCAATACATTAAAAATGAATAAAAATAATTTTAAAAAATAATTCATTTTAATTTTTTTTATTTATTAATATTTTATTGTTTTTTATTTATGATTTTATTATTATTTGTATATATTAGTTTATATATTTTTAATCTTGATAATTGATTATTTATACTTATAGGCCATTTTAATCCACAATTATTTGGCTTTCTAATTTTTCTCACCTCTACACACTAAACAAAAATGTGAATTTAATTTCTCATCACATTAACTTTGATCCATGTTAAGACCAAGAGTATTATTATAGCTTCTAGGTATAAACACAAGTCATGTCTACTTTATTTTCATAAACAAAACTTATACATTAAACGTAATACCAAACAAACATGTTGAGAGTATCAAGAATTTTTATTTATGTTTCACTTTGTAAGCAGGTGCAATATTATATATTTATTATTAAATTATTTAATTATAAAGTTAAAAATAGGAATTGAATATTAATAGTACTCGATAGTCATTAAATTATTTAATTCAGTTTAAATAAAATTTTAAAAAATAACAATACTGTATATGTAATTTCATTTGAAGATTTAAAGTAATTTCTTTGAATGCATTTTTTATTTTTTCAATTGAAAGTGTTTAATAAATATTATAACAAGAAAGTATCATCAGAAGACAGTTTGGCCGAGTGGTCTAAGGCGCCAGATTTAGGCTCTGGTCCGAAAGGGCGTGGGTTCAAATCCCACAGCTGTCATTATGTTTTTCATTTTTTCAAGTTTCATTTATTGTTGATATAACTTATAAGGGTCAAATATAATTAAAAGAATTCCATGATTATATTATAATAGGAATATTCGTTACATTTAAAAATATTACAATTCAATTCAACTTAAATAAATCGGATTATAGTTTAACTAAATTTAATTCAACCTAATCTCACTCAATTTTCTATATGTTAATGTAAAAGTAAACTCGATCCTTATTAAATAAGATTAATATTAATGGTCATAATAATAAGAATAATAATAATTTATTTATTTATTATTCTATTAACTAAATTATATTTTGAAAAGTTCAATTATTTAATTTTTCAAATATTAAAAAATATAATATATTTTTAAAAAGAAAATTATTCCTACGTAATTCAATCGGTAGACCGAAAGCATAATATAATTTTTCGTTCTTGTTATTCATTATACGTCAATATCACAAGTTTTTAAGAAAAAAATACATTTTAAAATAGCAACAGACAATAGATACATTAATTTATTGTGAATTTAAATTATAGTTCATTTCAAATTAAAATAATTACAAGTATGTTTTATTCAGTCGTTATTAATCGACTGTATTTTACTGAGGCAAAACTACGTGTTTATTTTATACAAGAGTGAATGCATTTCGATATATGGTTCTCAATATTGATTTTTACAAAAGTTAATCATAAATCAACTTCAAATCGATTTATAAGCACTCAATTTTATAATTTATAATGTTACTATTTATAGTTATATGAAATTTTTAATATATTTTCTTACATATATACTTATTAGCTTGTATACACTATATATTTAAGCAAATTCTCTCTCCATCTCAATATCTTACCCTTATACTTTCATATTAATTTGAAAAGTCAATTTTAACTTTTTTAAAACAATTTAAATATCCTAAATAAGACATAATCTCACTTATTTAAATAATCTTAGTTGCACTCTGCATTCTCATATTTTCTTTTCGGTCCATACATTTGTCCAGAACTTCCATTTTCTTTCCGGTCCATACATTTGTCCAGAACTTCCATTCTTCTCTAGTTGTAGCATTTAGGAGAATAGTTATATCATTTGAGTATGTGTGAAAGAGTTTATAAGAAGATTCGTTATATTTGATGCAGTGCAAATATGATTTTTTTTTTTAATTTTGTATTTCATTTTTGCACATTACTAGTTCTTTTTTGAGTTTTGTGGCTTTCAAAAAAATGAACAAAAACACAATCATCACAAGTAAAAACACCACAAAACTTACTCCAACCACCAGCATTCACTATCAGTCATCATCACCACTTGAAAATGAAGAAGAAGTATCACACTCTCTATCATACTTAAAAGGGTATTGTTTATTAGAAATCTCATATTGACGGAAGATAAAGACATTTAATATATAAGTGGATGTAAAGCACACTTTATAAATTGATTTTATAAGATTTAATTAGAGTTAAAATTCACTTTTTAATATTTTAATATTGTATCAGAGTGATTTATAATCTATTTATAATCTATGTTGGTTAAGAGCCTTTTATATTATATATAAATGTTTCAAGCATGTATTGAGTTATACAGATGAAATCATGTCAGCAGCAAAAAAAAAATTAAGGAAAATTTTCTATAAACTTTTATGAAGACACTGAAGCCGAATCAACCATTGTTGAATAATTAATGGACAGAGGAAAACAGATTTTGCTCCACAACACAACTAGCTTTTGTTGAAGCTACTCGTAATTGGGCCAGCAAACATCTAATGGACCCATAAGTTGGCATAAATGGATATTTTACAGGTGTCTCTTTAGGACTACCAGCAGCTACCATTTACTTTTTGATTTCATTTTCTTTCATCTTTCTCACTTTTGTTTTTTCTTCTTTAGAGCTACATATCAACCACCACATAATTTAATTTTAGTAATCAGTTTTATTTATT
The DNA here is from genome assembly GCF_051622355.1 of Phaseolus vulgaris. Taxonomy (NCBI): domain Eukaryota; kingdom Viridiplantae; phylum Streptophyta; class Magnoliopsida; order Fabales; family Fabaceae; genus Phaseolus; species Phaseolus vulgaris. Next base: position 4,687,055 of record NC_143504.1, read on the forward strand.
TTCATCATATAATTTTTCTTTTTTCAATTTTATTCTAAATTCTTTTTATCTAAATTCAAGTATTTATTCTACCTTCTTATATTACCATAGATTTTTTTAAAAAAACTGTTAACTAACACATATACACTCAAACATTGAAAAAAACATGTAATGATATGATTTGTAATATATTATTCTATTATTTAACATTTAATAAAATAATATCATAAAGAACTAAATAAAAAAATAATATCTTTTCTTGTCATTTTCTGTCTAAAAGCAACATAATTTGTTTTTGGTATTTATGATCTGAAACATAATAAACAAATAACTTAAAAATGGTTTATGGCAGAGAAGACAAGTGATGGAACTGGTTCGTAATGGTAAACCATGGATTCTGGTGTGGAAAAGAAATCAACCACTTTACATGAAAATATCCCAAATGGAACGTTCTGCGCCTTTCAAATTCTATCTCCTCCTACACAAAAAAAACCATGGAGTTGATAGATTTTTGAGCAAGATATTTCACCATGGCCAGCCCCATGAGAGCCCCATCACTGCCCCATCACTCTTGGTTTCCTTTATAAAACCCCACTCCAGTGCACGGACAAGTATCAAGTCTTCAACTTTTCTTCTGTTCTCAGTGTCTCTCCCTTCCAAAAACACATAATCCATCAAACTCTGATGGCGGCCATGGCAACCACTGCCCTAACTTCAAACCCCAAACTCTCATTCTTCGACCACAAGCCCACCTCCTTCCATGGAAAGCCCGTTTCTCAGTCCCGCCTCACACCCACAAAATCCTCCTCCAAACAACCCACAATCTCCATGTCCTTAACTCCACCACCTTACGACCTCCAATCCTTTAAGTTCCAACCAATCAAAGAATCCATAGTCTCACGCGAAATGACGCGCCGCTACATGACCGACATGATAACCTACGCCGACACCGATGTCGTCGTAGTGGGGGCGGGCTCCGCCGGCCTCTCCTGCGCGTACGAGCTGAGCAAGAACCCGGCGGTGAGCGTCGCCATAATCGAGCAGTCAGTGAGCCCCGGCGGCGGCGCGTGGCTCGGTGGGCAGCTCTTCTCCGCCATGGTGGTGCGCAAGCCCGCGCACCTCTTCCTGGACGAGCTCGGCGTGGACTACGACGAGCAGGAGCACTACGTGGTGATCAAGCACGCGGCGCTGTTCACCTCCACCATCATGAGCAAGCTCCTGGCGCGGCCCAACGTGAAGCTCTTCAACGCCGTGGCGGCGGAGGACTTGATCGTGAAGGAAGGGAGAGTCGCGGGGGTGGTGACGAACTGGGCTCTGGTTTCGATGAACCACGATACGCAGTCCTGCATGGACCCCAACGTGATGGAGGCTAAGGTTGTAGTGAGTTCCTGCGGGCATGACGGACCCTTTGGCGCCACCGGAGTTAAGAGGTTGAAGAGTATTGGCATGATTGATAGCGTCCCTGGAATGAAGGCCCTGGACATGAACACTGCTGAGGACGCTATTGTGAGACTCACTAGGGAGATTGTGCCTGGCATGATTGTGACTGGCATGGAAGTTGCAGAAATTGATGGTGCTCCAAGAATGGTATGTTAGCCTTACAATTTTGTTTATATACTGACCAATAACTTTTGATAAACTTGTGGATTAGGGCTTGGTTTGGATTGAGTGGTGATCAAGGTTTTGTGGGTGATATTTGGTGCAGGGTCCTACCTTTGGGGCGATGATGATATCAGGTCAAAAAGCAGCTCACTTGGCGTTGAAGGCTTTGGGGAGGAATAATGCAATTGATGGAACGTGTGGAGTTGGAAGGGAAGAACCAGAACTTGTTTTAGCTTCGGCCAACACTGAGGACATTGTTGATGCTTAAACTTTATCATCACATACCTTTTCTGTTTCACCTGCAGCCTATGATTTGAATTCTGGAATAAATAAAGAAAAGTGTGAATGATGAAGGATAAAGAGACGGTACCTGTTATGTCTGTGTTTGTGTGGATTGACAAATTGTCACCACCAGCCATGTAACTGTAAGTAAGCAGCCAAAAATCAAATTATCGGATCAAGAAGAGATAGGTTAAATTACCCTTCGGCCTGCTTGTTTGTGTTAAATCATAAAGAATTGTTTTATTCTATAAAAACAAGAGTTGCAGTATTTTTAATTGATTTTTTTTTTAAGTATGATATTTTGTTGTTAGAACATAGTTATTTCCAAAAACTTGATTGTGAAAAGATAATTTTTTGAAAAAAAGAAATATGTAATACCACAAACATTTTTAATAAAAAAAACTGTAAAAAGGGAGGGACATATTGATGTTGAGTTTAATAAAAGCAACTTTTTTTTTTCAAATTGGTTGATTGTAGAAATACTCCCATTTACTTTTAGAATAAAGTTTGTCTCAAATTCCAAATAGTTAAAACAATAATTCTACCACTTTTTTTAAAATAAAATATTACATTATAATAAAACAATAATTTACTTAAGTATTAAATAAATTGATTTCAAGATATCATTTCTAAGTTCCGAATTATTTTTCACCCGTACCCGTATATTGATACTTTTAATTTAATTATTATACTTTTAATTTTAATTAAAAGAATCATATTTTTCATACTATCACGTTACGACCCTTAATATTATTATTTTAATATTTTTCATATTATATAACTACAAATTTATACTTTATTATATATTTATATTTAAATCTATAACATTAAAAATTTATATCACTTTCATTAATTGTCAAAGTATCATTTTTCGTTAACAATTACCAATGTGATAAAAAAATATTATTATTTATGAATCTTACATGACACTATAAGAAAATCGTAAAATAAAAATCAATTTTAGAAACAAAAAATAATTAATTGTTATAATGACTAAATTAAAGATCATTTTAAAGACTCATTGTGTACTCAATACATTCATAACATGGTATCACATAGACAACAATTAACACAAGTTAAACTACTAAAAAAGGTCATAAGAATTCAAAGTTATTAACTAAATATTGAAACAAATACTCAATACAATATATATATATATATATATATAAACACGCACAAAATCAAATAACACATGAATCTCCATAACCAAAATATTCATCAAGGAATATTCATTGATGTCTTCCTGAAAATCTATATTAAGCATTATTTACTATATAGATTTAACACATGACTCATTTTAACACCTCAGATATGCAACCTGACTCATAGTCTACATGACTTAGACCATTAATGAAGTTATGAGATCTTTGTTATAATATAAACATTTTCTCAATACTTATGAACAATAGTGGTCCACATATCATTCCAGATTTGTGACTTCAAAATCACACCTCATACATAATCATGTCATTTCATGCATATCATACATTTCATAAAAAACAATAATCACTCAAGCACAAAATGAAACATTTTTACCTAACACACTTATATACAACAACTACATTGGAACATACCAAGTGAAGATAACTTAAACTGAGATATCATATTATAGTTTCACTTGGGTGAAAATAATTTCGCTAGGTGAGGGTATTATATGAGCAGTGACTCAGACGCTATTTCGTTGGAGTAAGGGCATCAAATGATACTCTCACTAAAATTATTCAGATGAAATCACAACAGTGGCCTTGTTATTTAAACGTAACTACCTCCATATATTTTTAAAACATATTTTTTTTTATCTAAAACACTATATTCTTTCTTTCCAATATGATATTTGATTTTACATTTGACTCAAGACTCGATGGAAGTCTAGATTTAGACAAACATGAAGGGACCCTAGTTTTACAAATAAAACGAAGGCTATGAAAGTATTATGATCATGGAAAGCGCCAGATGCATGCACATTTGAAGTTGCTCAGAGTCTAAATGTTTACTGGAAGCGTCAAATGCAAATGCAAAAGAGGTTTTTCAGATTTACAAACAATTTGAGCACTTAAAATGCAACTGAAGTCCAACAAATTCCTCAAATTATTGGGGAACATTAGATGTTGATGCAATTTTTTTGGTTTCCTGTTGAATATCTTTACTCTGACATGCAACCCCAAAGCTTTAGACTCACATGCAACTCACAATATTCAAAATTAGTCGGTGTGGAAAGATAATACTACAAGGATTTTTACAAGAAAGTACTATACCTTTAAGCTTACTAACTACAACTTCCTTACCTTAATTTTGCTTCTTTTTCGAGAAGATTTCATGCACCGAGGTTGCTTGACACTCCAAAGCTTCATTTGAAAATTGTTTTAATGAGAACATTACTTGGTATTCCAAGTAACAAGTAGTGTGGTGTTTCAAGTAAGAAAGAGTGCTCAAATAGGAGTTTAAGATGAAATAGTAGGAAAAAAAATTCTTCCTTAACAATTAGTTTAGCGAGATGCATTATTCAAAACAAAAAACTCTTCCTTATACAAATAAACAACTACATATTTAATTAAAAGTTAGGTGATTCAAAAAATATTTTTGTACTTGTATAGGTAAATATGACCTAGATAGTACCTGAAACTGGTTGTACAATTGCTGACGTGTTGGTGATATCCTTGCTCCTTTCTTCAAGTCTTATTCCTCAATTTCTAGTGCTCGGTCGTGGTTGACCTGGAATAGGTAATTCGACGATCAAGTAAGTACTCTGTGTAAAGAGTGTATGTTTGTAAACTGATTAAAGCGTACCTTACACCTCTGTAGATAATTTATTTACAGTGTTTAGTCATAGACCCTTGTTGCAATGGGCTGAATCAATCAAATATCAGTTGTTAATTAATTTATAGCACGATTCTCAATTTATAGGGAGATATATTAGTATATTAAAGAATATTTGGAATATCTTTCAATTGTTCACTGTTTGATTAATTTCTTAGAACATAATTTGGGATCTTATTACGACTCATCAAGAGTTCCTCATAACTGTCGTTGTCATTGTTGTCATCATTAGTTTCGAAGTATGTTTTAACACGATCGGTCGGTCACCGGTACCGATCGGTACAATTTTAATTTTTTAAACAACAAATATTTTCTATAACTCATATGATAAAACATATCATTTGCATTAATATTCATAAAAGTATTTACATAATTTTTAATTATTCTTTTAACTTTTAAAGAGATTAATTCCAAATTATTTTTCTCTGAAAGGAGGGGTCAATTTATTAGCATGTTTCATTAGAACTAGTAATTTGGCATCACAAGACAAAAACAAAAAAACTTTAGAGAGAGAGAGAGAAAGTGAAAGAGTAAATTTAAATTATAATAAACTATAATTATATAAACGTTTCTGGGAGTGGAAATTGGGGTATTTTTTAGGAGTGTTTGATATTGTGAAAGACTGAGAGTCTTTCTCTTGTTGTGCTCCGTGCAATCGTAGACTTCCAAACCGTCTCCTCCAATCCCATCCATTGAACAATGTCTCCATTCCGGAAGCTCCTATTGCTGATCCTCACGGTGGTCGTCTCCTCCGCGGCGGCCTCCAACGATGAAAGAGTGAGCGAATTGCTCTCCCTTCAAGCCAGATCCAAATCGGGCATAATCCGTCTCAACGACCAATCGCTCTCCCGCTTCCTCACCTCCGTCAAAACCCCGCGGCCATACTCCATCCTCCTCTTCTTCGACGCCGCGCAGCTCCACGACAAGCCGGAGCTCCGCCTCACCGAACTCCGCAACGAATTCGCCATCGTCTCTTCCTCTTTCCTCACCAATAACCCTTCTTCTAGTTCCAAACTCTTCTTCTGTGACATCGAGTTCAAGGAGTCCCAGCTCAGCTTCTCTCAATTCGGCGTCAACGCCCTCCCTCACATTCGCCTAATTGGGCCCAACATGTCCCTGAAGGACTCCGAGCCCATGGACCAGGGCGACTTCTCCCGACTCGCTGAGTCCATGGCCGAGTTCGTCGAGGCCAAGACCAAAATCTCCGTGGGTCCCATCCACCGTCCCCCCGTCTTCTCGCGCAACCAGTTGATCCTCATCGCGGTTGTCATCCTCATCTGGATCCCATTTTTCATCAAGAAGGTTCTCACGGGGCAGACCCTTCTCCACGACCCTAAGGTCTGGTTGGCCGGTTCCGTCTTCGTGTACTTCTTCAGCGTTTCCGGGGCTATGCATAACATCATTCGCAAGATGCCCATGTTTCTCGTGGACCGCAACGACCCTTCCAAACTCGTGTTTTTCTACCAGGGTTCCGGGATGCAGCTTGGTGCAGAGGGTTTTGCCGTGGGGTCTCTTTACACTGTTGTGGGCCTTCTCTTGGCGTTTGTTACCCACGGGCTTGTCAGGGTTAGGAACGTGAGCGTGCAGCGGGTGGTTATGATTTTCGCGCTCTTGGTTTCGTTTTTGGCCGTCAAGCAGGTTGTTCACTTAGATAACTGGAAGACGGGTTACGGGATTCATGGGTTTTGGCCCTCTAGCTGGAATTGAGGTTTGATGACGCTTCTGGGTCTGATTCCCATTTTGAAATCTAAACATTAGCTAAATGTCTTCTTATGTTGGAACTTTGTCGGATGGCATACTATATAGCTTGTTTTTTAGTACTAAAGTTTTTATTATCCGGGTACTACATTTTCGCTTGATGTGTTATCATTATTAGTTGTGATTGCATAATGCTGAATTGCATTGTTCTGAATTGCTGCTGCTAAATTGATTGTTATATTAGTGTTGTGTCGAACCATTCCTTTTAATGATCTATTGATCTTCAAGCTGACGTATGCTGTCGTGCTGCAAGTGCATGATTGATATCTAGGACGTGGTTGGTGTGAACTCAAAACTGCAATCCATAGTTTCTTATCAAGTTGCTTAAGTTCAGCAAAATTTGATCCGCTTGGCACTTCCGTTTAGAATATACAACTTGCACTTTAGAGAGCCTAATTATGTTTCCTCTGGTACAGAATTGACAGAACCAGAAGTTTATGCAGAAGTATGGTCATACCTTGGGCTATAGCATTTGTTTTTGTCAGTACCATCATGCATTAGAATTGGTTAAATAGTGTTTCTTTACAAGGTCTTTTATTGATTATCACATCAAAGATCCTATGCTTCATTGTGAAATTTATAGTTTATTTTTATTTTATTGAGATATCCTAATGCATGAGTTAAATATGGTAATCTTCCAGAATCATTTTCAATATTTCCATGGTCATGCTTCCATCCTTTATGATAACACATTGTATTGATCGAGGAGGTATTTTTTTTTTACCTTTCTTTTTAGGTCGAAAATTCATTTGCTATTTAATTGTACATTGCATATTATCCTGTGAATTTTTGGGAAATTCTGGTTGTGATTGGTGTCAGATGGAATTTTATCATCATTCATCTTCTACACCACCGCGTCTTGGAAGTCTATTTTTTGGTATTCATACTTTAGTCAGTGGGTTTAATATCTAATTTCTCCTTTTTCTACACTTGAGTCTGTCTGGCTTAGTAGGTAGAAACGGGCAGGTGAAACAAGCGGGTTGGAATTATTTTCAACCGGAGAAAATTAGTTATATATCCTTTTTCTGTCTTTTCATATTTTTGTTATGCCAAGCAACTGTAAAATGACTTTCATTCCAAGGTTTTACCTTCCCACTTCCAACCTCTCAACATGCAAGTGGTTTATAGCTGTAAGGGATCTGTGCATGCAAATTGGCTATCACGGAAAGAAATGGCGTCTGTCATCATTTTGATGGTTAAATTAGATCTAGTGGGATATCCATGTTCTCTACTTTGATCGCTCTATCAGCATTTAAAATTCATGGGTATAGATAAGATTATATGTTGAATCGGAATTTGCTGCAGTCACAAATCCATATATCAACCACAGACCACAGTCAGCAAACTAAGTTGTTAGATGAAGATGAGATTAAATGCCTTATATTTAAAGTGTTTCAAATCTGATTTACTGGAATTGGAATCAAAATCATTTGTTCATCATCCATCAACTCCGATTTGTTGACTGGTGTGATTTCATGAATTTGTGACTGCAGCATATTTGAGTTGATTAGATTTCCAGTTAGACGTACTCAATTTTTTAGTTCGAAAATATATCTGTTTTGGATTTTCTGATGTATTGTGTTAAAAACCTTCTTGTGTTGAACGGTCAACCTAATGGCCGATGTTGGTGTAAGGTGTAAAGTTCTAGAACAGTGGGAAATTTTAAGTTTGTAATTGTTTTGTCACATAAAATAAAGTTTTTTTTAGCTTTTTCACGGCAACCTGATTTACTGTTGCTGATTCAACTCTGCTTTCAGCATGCGTTCTGCATTTCACTATAATGTGTTAAATAACGTGGGATCCTGAGGCAATGTTTGGATTGATGATAGGATATAGAATGGAGGAGGAAAGTAAGTGGACACTTTTGTTTGAATTTTATACATTAGGATGGAGTTCATTGAAAAGTAATGGGTAAAGATTCATTCTATTTTGTTACACACAACCATTTTTCATCCCCTTCACTTTGAGAGTGTGTGATGGAACATCAATATTTTATCATGTATTGACTTTTTTAGCATTGTTGTTGTTAGGGAAACGACAAGGAATCCTTCCCACTTTAGGGACAGAATTGATTATGGGTATTAGTTGTGAAGAGAATGGTTGATGTAACTAGAATGCCCTTACATGAACCTAAAGGATGCATTATTTATAATTCAAGAAATATTTAAAAAATGCAGTAAAGTTGAGTTGAGAAAGAGAGGAGATAGATTTTTTTTTATCCTGGTTTCACCAAACCTAAGTCTAGTCCCAGCAAAATATGTTTAAATTCTTCATTAAAATCTATAAATCCTTGCAATTAAACAAGTAAGTCAACTTTTGACCTACACAAAAGGCCTTTTAGAAACCCTTAGGAAGTCTACAAAGAAACTTAATACAAATATATTGCTTAGAAAACCTATTTCGTATCTATACCAAAACGTAATGCTTGAGAGGATATCATTTGAATGTGATACAATTGAAGTTCCCTTTTTTTATATGAAATTTTATAATTTTTAGAAAATTTTACAATTAATTTAAATTGAGTCAATTAAATAAATGATGTCAAGTTGACAATGTATTAATCTTAATTGAAATAATAAAAAGATAATATGAATTCAAGAGAGGAAATGGAGTAAGAATAATTTCATATTCTTGTATTTTAGGTTAATTGTAAAATAATTTTAATTAGTCAAATTACTCTTTTAATTTAATTATTTTAAATTATATTCAAACTATTTTTTTTCATTAAAAATCTTTGTAAAAGTAAAACCATTCTCCATCCACAAGCTTTTGACATTGAAAAACTGTTTCCCTCACATTTAAATGGTATTTTAACAATTTGGTATTTACCTATAAAGTGTGTCATATGTGATCTATGACAACAAAACCAGGGAGGGAGAAAGAAAGCTAAATAAAACACAGACAAATTGGGAGAAGTATAACTATAATGAAAGAGCAGACAAAAATCATAGATATTTTCTGTGCATGAGTAGTGAGTGCAGGAAAGTAGTTAGTTTCTTTTTTCAATATTATTTATTTGTATTCTTTTTTTTAAGATTAACTACGTGTAGTTATATAATTTATAGCGTACATATGAGCTAATAGTTCCGTGATGATGTAAATGTCGCTCTCAATAAATATAACCACAAGGTAAAAAAAAATTAAGAACGAAAGAATCACTTTTGTGTCAAAGTAATCGATTATTAACAGTGTTTTGTGAAATCAATTGCAGTCTCATATTAGCTACGACATTGCTAAAAAATTCCGAAAGTGTGGGTTACTCTTCTTTTGGGTCGTATTAACAGCCTAAAAGATGTGCTTTCAAGAGAAAACAGGCTCATCAAAGAAAGATATTGCGTTCTACACCCCGTGTTTTTAAAACTGTACCCCCATTTTCTATCCCTAAAAAATATATTCCAGATTGCACGTATGTATTTTTGGATCCATAAAATATATTCTTGAATGTATAATCCAGAATTTAATGCATTTTTATTGCACAATCTGATATGTTTTTCTAGATTGAAAATACTTTCTAAAATGTACAATTCATAATATATTAATGTATTTTAAATTGTACATTCCGAAAAGTATTTCCAGACATGGATATCAGATTGTGCAATCCATAATACATGAATACATTCTAGACTGTATATTCCAGAATGTATGTGTTTTTTTGAAAAAAAAAGTTTGTACAAGACCAACATATGTGCGTGTAATTCATAACATTTGGTTAAACACTTGCATCCTACTATAATATAAAGACCATAACTTAGCATCCGCATAATAGTATGTAAAATACAATGCCAATAGTTAGTATGGGACGACCATCATAAATTTTCACTTGCACTTAGTTGTTAACATATGATATCAGTGAGTAGCCGTGAATACAAATGTTAAACATGACCACACACATTAGAAAATACTTGAACAAAATATGAATTGTGCACATGTCCTATACACATGACTCGATTCAGACTAACATCCGTGAGAGGCTTACTTCGTAATGAGAATATCATGATATTTTGCCTCAATGATAAACACACTAAAATAACATTATATCTACTAACAATCATGTATCTCATATCAGGCATAATTATCCATTTGTTCACACTAGCTTGTGAAAACATCAATGTGTTGGAAAAAAAATGTGTGACATGTGTCATAACTTACCATTGACATCTCATCCATCAAAACTGGTCTTTTTAGTTGGTGTACCCATTCATAACCACCCAACAATGTAGCATATTCATCACGCCACAATTTAATTTCTTTAAACAAATCCTTTTTTATAATCGTCCATGAATCTTCCCCTATTCCCAGTAGTGTAGTTATAGATCGATAACTACAATGACCATCAATATTGACATTAATGACATTATGTATGTAAGGGTGAGTACTGAGATGAAACTAATCCAACATTGGAGTTGCTTTAATTCTCAAGAGGACTATCATTTCTTCCCTCTTATTGCTTGACTTCCATGTAAAATAACTATCATATATTGATTGAATGACATCAACATGCTCCAAATATAAGAGACCACACTTTGTAGATCTCACATTTATATTTGCTCAACTTTTTTGGGATCCCTTGGTTTTCAATTTATCCACTAGTGCACACATTGATGTCATATTTGAGTATGTTATTTCATGGAACTTGGACTTAGTTGTTAATTTTCCCACAATGTCAACTTCTTTGAAACGATTCAAAATAACATCAAATTCTTTTTTAATAGACAACTCAAAGGATGAATCACACGATGATATGTCAGAAAAAATCAATTTGATCCACTTAACATGACTGGATTTAAGGGTATGTTATCGAGGTCTTCTCTCGCTAATTCACATGCACAAGGTAGATCGTGAGTACATTTGAGTGCACAACATAACATTCATTATCCATACCAACATGTCTAACTCAATCAAACTCCTCAAAAATGTAAATCAAAGCATATTTAGATATGAATCCTTACAATCTTCTATATAAACTAACATTGAAAGTGCGACCCACAATTTACAAACTCTTCTAAAAGATGCCTTAATTTCATTTTGTGGCAAGCTAAGGATGTTTTTGACAGCGTCCCAATAGGTACACAAGTCTCTCATACTATTTTCAAATACTTGCTTTAGGCTCCAATGAGCGAATTCTACCATGCGAAATGAATGTGGAGTAAAAAAGTTTGTTCATTTATTAACAATGACTAAGGAATACATACAAAGTAATATACCTATTCGTCACCGTGTATTCTCATGCCTTAACCAAATTTTCCTTGTGTGGAAGGATCCATGTGTCATTCATATAGTCAAAAAAATAATGGTCATAACAAACAAACAACTTCAAAATGTTTCACACATCCCACAAAAGCATCACAGTCTGCACAATCCATCACGTTGCATAGTGGCAACAACTGGTGTTAAGCATCGTGGCCAATTTGGGGAGGGGATCCTAAACTTACTTAGTCCACGTCCGTGGGAAACCAACTTCAATACCCTCTCACAGTCTACAAGTTACATGGTTGGTGTAACTCTGTAATAATGACATATGAGTAGGTCTCTTAGGAAATCCTACTCCAATTTCCTCATGCTCTCCTATAGCATATGATGGCAAGACATCACCATCAATAGCAATGACGACAACTTGTTCTCTATCCTTTTTACATACCAATTTTGTCGATTTCTATCTAGCTTGCACTTGCAATGATGATTCATTTATGGTCTCAACCATATATATATATACCAATAATAATAACAAACAATCAATAATTTAAAAAAAAATATATATGCATTTTAGATTGATGGAAACTATCCAACCACAACATCCACAAAATAGGAAGGATAAATACCTAGAGTTTTGTTCAGAGACTTGTTAGAATAAATGATCCTAATTGGGCTTTTTTTCTATCTTTTGTAGGCCCAATAAAAATGACAACTCTAGGAGGAAAGAATGCACAAAGTATATCAAAGAAGAAATCCACACCATGAAAGAATATTAGAGTCTCAAACTGAAACTCAATTGGTTTTAGCAAGACCAAGTTAATATCTCTTAGGGTCAGCCTTTAGCTTTAAAATTTTTTACAAATTAGTCTAGGATTTTATTTGAACCATGTATTGGGCCTTGGTTTAATTTTGGGCTATGTATTGGGCCTTGTATTTGAGCTAATAGAAGTGAGTGTGTATAGTAATAGAGGGTGCATTTGTAAAGTGCTCACAACTTGGCATGGGAAGCATGTGCGTGACATGAGAAGCATGAACGTCCACATGACTCTTGCTCATTAGATAGGATCCCCACCAGTTAAGAGTCATCATCTCATTTGAGAGGATCATGAGCATGGAACATGTGACGCCACTTGTCACCTTGCCAATGGAGATTTTTTAGGTTAAAGATTTTATTTTAGACATCCAAGACTCCTATAAATAGGAATACACTCTTATATTTTTTTTTTTTAACTTGGAATTAGTAATAAAATGTTGTCCATTTTTGGCCATTCTATTTGTTCCTAAGTTCTCCCTAGGTTAGCCTCTTTCAAGACTTAGCCTAAGCTCTTTCGTAGTGAGTTGGTCTCACCTCTCACTCTCATAAATTCTTAACTTCACTTCAATCCATGAAAAATCCTCTTGAGTTTCTTTAATGCTTCTCCTCCTTAAATCTCCTTCTTCATCCATCAAAAGAAGAAATTAAAAAAATATCAATAGACGAAGAGTGTTTTCTATCACGGATTATGTATTTTAAAATAGACTCTAAATAATTACCTCTTTACAACAACACTACTTAAGTTACTTCTGCTCTCCCACTCATGAATGGAGAAAGAAAATTTGAAAAAGGTACAACGAAAGGTAAAAAAAAAGGTTGAAAAGAAAAAAACAAGAAATTAAGTTAAATATAAATATAAAAAAATAGTTTAATCTTTCTACAAGAAATTTATGGTGTGCAAAATACATCGCTTTGCAATAAAAAATGGATAACTTTTTAATGAAAGAAATACCTTAATACAAAAACACTATCAACATTTTCGGTATAATTTTTAACTTTTATAAACTCAAATAAATATACGATAATTATAATTGAATGAGTATATATCCCAAATATCAAAATAATACCATCATTCAAAATTTTTGAAATTGTCTCGTATTATTCTCTTGCTCGTGTGTTTACTTATTTATTATATAAAAATATTATATAGTTCCTCGTAAAGAATGATGGAGCCAGGTCCTAGGTGTTACCATGTTAGGAATGATATTCATATTTATAGAAAATGTGCTATAATTTACATTAAATGATAGTCAGAGCAGCCAGAATTAAGTAAGGTCAGCAGAAATTTAAAATTATATTTAATTGTGCTTCCTAATATTCACGTTTTAAAAATCTTTGAACTACGAACTTTTGGTCAACGCTATTAAATTTATTCTCCATTGCAAATATTGGGGAGCTTTAGTTTATGAAATCAGCGTACCCAATTTGCTACTAAGTGGAAAATTGATTATTATACTCCATTATCAAAATCTCTAATAAAATCAAAACCTCTAATAGAATGATGAATGATAAGAAAATGTTAGAGTGAAGCATGATTTTCCCACTTGAGAAAGAACTCTCTCGTCGTAGATGTTATCCAAATCACTAAAAAAATAATGAAAAATTAATAGTTAATTAGTTACCAATTTAAAAACTATTTAATAATAATATAAATAAATTTAGAAATTATAAATTTTTTTAGTTTCTATTAGGTCATGGGTCTGATCCGATATTTGATCATTTATGAGTTGTTTCCCGACCTATGTATATAATATTATGAGAGAGCACTATTCAAGGAATTTTAATCAATTAGTTTTAATCACTCAATTAAGGTATAATCATGACTAAAGGTGGAGAGGTTACAATTCTATCTATATATACCAGATTACGTCTTACATAAAAGATCCTCTAATATCTAATATAATCATCATCATCTAATAAACAATACAAGGAGTGCTTTCCACTCCTATTTCATATTATATTCATGATATTTATGTTCTTACTGACTTGAGCGTCGGAGTGTCATCGCAGGAGGAACTTCCTCTCATTTCCTGAATGTTGAATCACTTGAAGGGAGATCACCACTAGGAGCTCATCCAGATTCTGACTTACCTTAAGTTGACTAAAACAGTTTCTAAAATAGTCTTTAATTCAACCATTATAGCAATTAATTATTTTTTTTCTTCTAAAATTAGATTTTATTTTATGATTTTCTTGAAACAAAATTATGTACACATGAAGGATAAAAAAAATGATGTCTCTTTCCCAAAATAAGAAAATAGGTAGTGGTATGAGATCCACAAGAATATTTTGTTTGGGTATGACGAAAGATACAAAGGCTTTGTCTCTGGAACGTGCTTCCAACCCATTCTGGGATGTGCCAACTAAGCAACGGAGTTTGTGCAGGAGAAGTGCCTACGTAGACGATTCAGAGGTTTTTTTTTTCTCTTCTTTGTTTTCCTGTCAATTGAAAACTGTACTAACAATGACATATGCACCAAAAATGTCAACATACATACAGCAAAAACACTGTTACCTACACAAAAGGGCACAAATCATTTCCTTTTCTTAACCATTTTCTTCTCTTCACCACATTTTTCAATTTTCGAAACTCCAATGCTTTTCTGGACTTGTTCATGCTGGCATGGTAATGCTGCACCATTATATTTGTAACGTAATAACATGGACCACCTCTTTCATTAACATTGCAGCTTTGGACCCTTCATCATCCTCCAAAACTAAGACACTCTAAATCTTGGTAAAATAATATATGAAAATCTTGCAGTAAAATAGTAAAAGTTATCTTGCATAATCGATGCTTCTTTTTACATAAAATTTTCATGTTAGATATTATTATACAACTTCACATCTGAACTATACTAACAATTTAAATTACAACAATCACTACAAGAAAATTATTAAATATAAATTAATTTTAGAAAAAAAAATAATTAATTATTATATTAATTAATTTAGATACGAGATTACAAATTTTTTTTTTCTAAATTAGTTTCTATTGTTATTAATTTAATTAATATAACAATTAATTATTTGTTATCTATAAAATTAGTTTTTATTTAATAATTTTCTTATAGTAAATACCATTACACAAATATACTAAGATTTCAAGTAAGAATAATCATTTATTATTAAATTTCGTTTCTCATTATAACAATTAATACATGATTCAGTGAAGAAGAAAAAAAAACACAAAAGAACCCAAAAAAATTGATCATTTCATAAGAATTTGTATACTTGTATAAAATTAAAAAAAAAAACAGTTAAGTTGTGAAATTATACTTTAATAATGATACGTAAGTATTTAAAAAAATTAAAGTATTAAAAACAAACAATTAAAGAAATGAAAGTTTATTGCAATTAGATGGTTAATTAAAGAAAAAAAAAATTGATTCGGCATAAAATCCTATAAAATAACTATTACAGAGAAAATGGTTATCCGAATTATTTATATGTACTAATGAAGAGAGTTAGCTTTATGAAAAAGTATATATAAAAGTTAAATTTAATTGTAATATGCTAGTGGGTTTTTCTAATTATACAATAATATTTTTTACATAATAAAATATTACATTTTATAATATTTATTTTAAAGATCATAGACTAATAATTAACAATGTAAACATTTTAAAGTTGCAACTAAAATATTAAGATTTTGGTCTACTAGTGAAATATTAATTATTAGGTATCTTTCACCATACACCATTACTTATATCCTAACATACTTTTAAAAAAGGTACACAATAAATACTTGCAACATGAAATACACCATAAAATATAATACATATTATACCTAACAATTATATATGCATAAATCCTTCATTTATATATAATCCAGCATAAATAATGTCGCTTTAACAAAATCTTTCTAAAGAAAATGAGTTTATTTTCTATCTCTCTCCGTTTGAGTGAAATGTTTCGTTCAAACAAAAAGACTTTAGAAAGAAAGTCATATATATATATTTTTTTTTTTATCTTTTTAGTGATATATAATAACTTATTTGAGTAAAAATAATAAAAAACAAGAATATGCAAAAATTTGTAAAATAGGTTTCAGAGTGTATCTAAAACTTAATATAAAATATTTATCAACTTCTCTAACATGATCATAAAACATCATTATACACTTGTTTTATATTTTAATATATTAAAAAATTGTTTCTAACTCCAAAGTAGTTACTATTTTTAACAAAAAAAAAACCAACATATTAATTCATTCATGATTTTACCAACTTTATAACTTAAAAGATTTCCACTTCAAAACTAAATATCAATACAAAGGCCATATCTTGACTATCTCAAATTCAATAGCAACATATATCACCATCACAAATAAAATAATTCAGTCATATATACCTATTCGATTTCGTAATTAGGGATACAAGTTTTTATTTCAATTACTATTATTTTTCTTGCTTGTATCTATTTATTTAATTAAAAAAGAAACTAATTTAAAAGTAATATATGAATTTAATTATATATAAAAATATATAATATCAACTCTAATGAATTAAGTCTCGCACTATGCATCACTTAAATTTAACTTATTTATTCAATGAAATCAAATGTCAACTTAACTTTGACAAATTAATTGTCTACTATCATTCCCATATCTTCTCACATATTTAAAAAATGTTTATATGAGGTTTAAGAAGAAATTAATGAATGATTATAAACATTAGGATAACAAAGATAGTAATGGCTTCGTTTGTTAAGCTTTTTTTGTGACTTTATCCACAGTGAAGAAAGATCAATTTATTAGATTAAAGAAAAAAAAATTAAGGTTGTGATTACAAGCTTAACAGGAATACCATTCACCATATATATAACCCTCCTCACAATATTGTTATAAAAAAGAAAAACAGATCAAGAAGATGTTAAAACCATGCATGATATTATAAAATTCGTATCTATAGACTACACAATAAAATTCATTTTATATATATAAACTAATGACAATAAACAATGATATTATATAACTGTAAGTGTAAAATACTATAATTGTATTTATAAAAAAAACTAACAAATGTCGAAAATTTATTTAATTGTTTAAAAACTACAAGAGTAATATTGTCTTTTATTTAATTTATTGAATAATAAACTTGTACATGTATATAATTTAAATTAATAAATTCTAAGGTTGGCCTTATCTTAAAATATAATTACATAGATTGTCGTATTCTATTTATTAGAAATATAACAGTGATTCCTCCAAAAATATTATAACATGTACTGACTACAATAAGTTTCTCGAGAAATATGTAATAATTTTAAATCTTCTTCCAATAAGTAATTTCACCAAAATAAATTCTACTTCTTCTATTTTTTTTTTTTTCACATTTTCCTTCTCTCTCCTCCACCTCCCTAAGTTCTGTTTGCTAGTATATATTTATGAAATATCATGACAAGATATTTGATATTTGAATTAAATTAAATTAATGATATGATTGTATGAAAGGAGATTATTAGTAAGGTTATATTTAAACCTTAAGTAAAGTAGTTGACGGTTTTTTTAATACTAGAAAGGAAATTTTATCAAAAGGTTTTATTTTAATGCATAAATAATTGCACCAACTTTTAATGAGTGCATTTATACATGTTCATTGATAAATATGATGGGTTGAAGATTATGCGATAAATATAGCACAAAATAAAATAAATAGAAATCAATTTTTATAGATTAAAGTAATTAGTTATAATTGTAATTAAATTAGAGATTATTTTACAAACTAATTTTTTTTTTAAATTAGTTTATATTATTATTAAATAGTTTCTAAATTGGTATCTAATTAACAACCAAGGTTTTAGAAACTAAATAATTGGTAGTTAAAACTTTGGTTGCTAATTAGATACCAATTTAGAAACTATTTAACAATAATAGAAACTAATTTAGAAACTATTTTTTTTTAGTTTCTAAAATAGTCTTTAATTTAGTTACTATTGCAACTGTTTATTTTGGTCTCTAAAAATTGGTTTCTATTTCATGATTTTCTTGTAGTGTTGATTGCTGTTTAAGAGAAGAAAAATGTTTTATTAACACCCCAATGTCACTAACACAGACTTGACACCGCTTGAGTGACATTAATTGACGCGGCAGACGTGATATTTGGTAAGGATGTGACACTGACTTTATATTATAATATATGATCCGTAGCACATGCAAAACTGGTCATCCGTGTCTAGAATTGGTTACCTATGTGACGTTTATGACTCACCCACTCTTTATGAAAAAAAAAATCAATTTTTTTAATATGGATCATATATTACATGACTGAACATATGGGTCATTATGAGTAAAAAAATATATATTACACTGGTTGTTTCTAAGAACCGATGTAATATGTTCTTTTTTACCCTATTTTGAAGTTCGTGCTGCTCATTCGCGCGCAAGCTTACTCTGCCACATTCGCAGCATCAAATGTGTGTCATGTGCAGAGAGATCAATATATCGGGACTCTTAAGAGAAATTTCCCCAATAAAAAGGAAACAACATACTTTACTATTCATTAAAATTTTAATTTATTAAAAAGATTGTATAAAAGATTATTTTAATCTATATTAATTATAAATAAGTGTCATTAATTTTCTTGCATAAAAGATTAGGCGATAAGTATTGCCAATTCAAGAATTTATCCAATAAAATCATAGTTTGTGTTTATTTACCAATTCAAGAAATTTTCAAATAAAAGAAACAATATAATCTATTATTTTAAGACAACTTAAAAAAAAAATCAATTCATTATTATAAATAGCCTATTAACCTATATAATAGTGCAGTTATACATACTTTAATCAATATAATTAGGGTAAAAATTAATGTCTAAAGGGTTAAGTGATAGTTATTAATGCATAACAACTCATCCAATAAAAGAAATAATTTTTTAAAATAATTTATTTAAAAGGCAACTATACTCTTAAAAACAGACAAGTATAGCAAAAAAAATTAACTTCAGTGCATTGTATATCAATAAGCTTGTTGTATCAATGAATCTCTTAAGACTGTTGTAATACTTTTATTACATATAATTAATGCCTAAAAGGCTAGGCCATAGTTATTATCTATCTGAAAATTCCTCCAATAAAAAAAACAACAATAAGGATTCCCCAATATATTTGAGATATTTTTCTTACTTTTTCTTTTTTTATGTTTTTGTATAATTAGGCTATGCTTAAAGTTTTTTTTTTCTTAAAAATAAAAAAAAAACGCACTTTAAATAATATCAATATTATTCACAGAAAGTAGATTTCTCTTAAATCCAAAATACAACAACTCAATAAATTATTATTTTATTATAATATTATTTTTATTTTTATTATTTTAATATAATATTTTATTATAAAAAAATTATTAAGTGAAAGTAGGTGAAATAAAGAGTCTTAAACAAATATTTTCTCAAAGACTAATTCTTTTGAAACATTAATATTATGATTGAACATAAATATTAACATTGGTCTATCACTTAAAAATTATATCAATTTACCTTACTTTCATATAAAAATTTTATAATAACATTAAATGACAGGATTTCTACATTTTTAATTGAGTATTGTATATGAAACCTTAAATCTTAGACCATAAACCCTAAATCTCTATTAGTTATTTATCATATAATATCTTTGTATATTTATCTTGATGTATCATTATAATAAACATGTCTCAATTAAATGACTAACTTAATACTTACACTACATCTCAGTAGTATCTCTTTGATAATTTTTGACAATTACAAAAAGAATCACATTAATATCACACATATCCACATGCACAATATATCATCATCAATCACATATGATTCACACCTTATCATCAATAAAATACATCCCATCTCATATCATTAACCAAATAAGATCTTCAATCTATCTCATCTATTATACTCACATATACATAATATTTATAACTTCAAAACATATCAATTTCATCCTATAAAATCTTTTTGTGACACAATCTCGCTTAAGGAAAAATTCAATAAAAAAGAACATTAATTTTTGTGAGATTTTTTTTACTAGAGAAAATTTTTTAGATTGGTGAAAACTTTTAGCTCAAGCGAGAAATGTCTAGTTTGGACAAAAATACTAAAAATAAATAAATTATACAACATCCAAATACAACTACTTCAACCACACAATTAATAAAAAAAAACAATTCTACAATCATTTTTCATTAAATTTACACTTTAACAAAAAATTTAAAACCAAAACATTCCATCATTTTCATAAAAAAACAAGATAAAATATTAATTTTCCAACTTCTACATGTCATAACATTCTTAAAACAACAAAATACAACTAAATAAAATATGCATTTAATCAAGTACTAATCCTACAAAAAAAAAGCTACTCCAATCCTCCAAAAGCCTAATTAACTTTGTAATGCACCAACTCATCACACTTGATTCAGTTTCAACCTAGGATCAACTTTGTACCAAATCCAAAATCAATTGAAAATAATTTGTAGTTACCATCTCCCGTTACCTTAATTATTGTATTCTTTAAGAAAATTGCTCAAATAAGTTAGAAAGACTTAAGAGTGTAGCAATCCAAGGATCACAATTCAATTGTGACTTAACTCACCTAGTATGTGTTACTTGATAATTGATGTCACTTGTAATAAACTTCTCATCAACAATTATCCTGCTGAAAATTTAAGTCATGACCTTAATTTTAATACCAATTGTTGAATTGAATGCTTATTACTATGTCAAAAGTTATGAAAATTAAACTCATGATTTTGATTTTAATACCAATTATTGAATTGAATGTTTGTTACTTTGTCAAAAATTATAATTGTTAGTCAAATTCTACTTTTTTGTATTGAGGAGTGTAATAACTTAAACATTACTGTTTGAGTGTGACTTGTTCCATCTAACTTCTGTAATGGAAATTGATGACTGTTATAATAACCCCATATGCAAGAAGGAAAAAAAAAACTTACCCTAATTAAAATTTTAATCAATCAAAACTGATTTTCACCTTTTCACCGCTCTTTAATAAAATAATATAACAAAAATTAAAGAAAAATAAGAAAAAGTTAAAAAATTTAAATTTAAAAATAAATACAAAATAATTAACAACTTAAGTTTTGTATTAAACATAAAATATAATTTTAAATACTGTTCTCGTTTAAAAAATCGGCTCAATGAGATGAGGTTTGTACCCACTTATATACAATGAAAGACTCAAATCTCTAATCGATGTGGGATCTCTAACATAAATGTTATTTTTTTATGATAATTTTATAGTTTGAATATCACATTCCAATAAAAATAATTTCGAAAAATATTCTTAAATGAGATTGAAGAAATTAATTTATATATTAAACAAATTTTAATTAACAGGATTTTTTTTGTTTATATCTGTACCGGTATGGTCGACCGACATGTTGACGTGTCTCGGTCACCTTGACTAAACTGACTGAGACACTACGGATGGTCAGACCGATCGACACGTTCAACCATTAACGCTCAAACCAAGGTCAGTGAAGCTAAACTACCATCAAGAATTATGTAATGCAACCATAAGTGTGATTCATTTCACTAATAAAGCCCATTAAAATAATATAAATAGCACACATTCCAATGACGTAATTATCAGTGTACACATCCAAGTGCCAAATACTCTTTTTATTGACTTGAGTGTCGGAGTGTCTTCCCTTATTTGGCATTCACCCGAGACTGAGAGTCAAAGGAGTAACACGAAGACGAGAAGAATCCTAGTGAAACCCTAGTAACCTATCCGAAAAAAGAAGGAAAACGAAGACTTCAATAGTTCTTTAGGTCCCATCTCCATAACAGGAACAATATCCAAATATAAAAATAAATAATTTTTTCACAAAACCTAAAAATAATTGAAAATATTATATAGGACAAAAGCTAACTTTAAATTAATTAGCAATTTATACTCTTAAATGAATTACTTTCTATACATTACTATCAGATTATTACTCTATAACTAAATTAGTTATCTTGAATAGACTTTCCAAATAATAAGATTTGACACCTAAGGCAAATAACAAAGAAAAGAAACTTACCACTCATATCTCAGGAATTGATCTTCCATGTTCATAATTTTCAGTAGAACTGTATCCACCCTTACCAACATACAAACAAATAAACTGACATACCATAATGGACACTCTTAAATAAACAATTCCATCAAACAACATTATTAAATTACCTTTCAGTTTCGAATCTTTGTCCTAATTTATTTTTTCACCATAAACCAAGTCTCTCTCTATCTCTCTCTCTCTCTCTTCACATTCTAGTTTTCAAATTTTCATTAATGGATGCCCACCTTCTGTTATTCTCCTCCTAGAGGCAAGTCCCCTTCTTTCTCAGTATTCTCCTTCTTCCCATTGTTTCAGTTCAACTTGTATTCCACACCCCTCCAATCAAAATCTCAACTTTTTAAGACCCATCAGACTTTTTCTTCCCTCTATTCGATCTTTGCATGTGTCAGCACTCTCCACACGAGTTTCAGAATGATGGTGAATGGAGCACAGAAAACATAGTTGGATTTCTATCAGCACCTGCCTCAAAATCATCTTCGGGTACTGTATTTTTCTTTGTTTACCCTTAGATTTTTTCTACTGAAACATGTTGAAAGAGAAGTTTTCATTTTTTTACATTAATGAGCAATAGCATCTTCTTTGTGTTCAATATTCAGATGCTAATCTTCACTCCTAGGAAAAAAAAAAAGGTTCTAATCACATGCAATGAAACCTTAGCTGATACTCCACATCGTTTTTGGGATTGAGCATTTGTATATATCAATACTCCATTTTGTGACAGGCAAAAGCATCTCCAAGTCAGAAAATTTCCGGTCTCTACTTCCAATTTTGTCACTTTGCTGTGGTCGTGATCTCCACCATGGCAACCAAATTAAAGGGAATCTACAAGAGTTTCAAATATATCACCCAAATATTTGGTAATCTTTTATTCACCCTCCATTGCAATTTTTCTTTTCTGGGTTTTGTTGTTGTGGCTAAGCTGGGAAGTGGGTACTGTTCCAGTTGTGAAGGAGCGGGAGATGGAAATTGGGTACCCGACAGATGTTAAGCATGTGGCTCACATTGGATGGGACGGCCCTTCAGGAACTGGACCCAGTTGGGTACGGAGCTGATGTCCACTTTACCTCTCCATTTATGTTTCAACTATAAAAGATCCAATTTTTTAATTTCTTTTGTCATTTTCTCTTAGAGAAAGCAATACATAAAGTGCCCATTTAAAGAGCTTTTGCACTGTTATTCAATATCTCATTGCTTGGTAAATTGTTTGATATTTATAATAATAATCTTCAAAATCTGTACATATCATAGTTTTTTATTGATTTGTTATTATTGTTGTTGTTGCTTTTTATGCAGATGAATGATTTTAAAACAGCGCCTGATTTTTCAACGTCACTTGGTAACTTGGGTGAACTAAGTGACCCCAATGCTATGGCTGTCACAACATCATGGTCCTCCCAAGGTATGCTTTGCTTCTCACCTCTCATACAGCAAAATTTCATCCGAGTGCAGTGCTGATTTTTGCTTCCAAATGTGGTGCCATTAAATATTAAGATTGAGATATTGTATTCTTGTGGAACCGTGCAGTGTCCCTAATTTAAATAATACAAATGCAGATAGATGGCTCTTCACGGGTTAACTAGTAAAAAGAGGAACGTGGATTTGATTATTATTGTGTCTCTTGATTTTCTTCTAGATAAAATTGTGAGGCTTGCAAAAGCTATCTAGATTCTTTGCCTCCCTAGGAAGAATTTGGCTGTTCTGTCACGAGCAAACTCAGCTCCATCGTGGGGAATCTAGTGACTCTTAGCTTTACAATTAACACTGTTTCAAGTGGTCCACAGTAGAATTTCTTAAACGGATGGTTTGATTGTATGGAAATTAGTATTTAATATTATAACACTTTTCTTGATAAGAATATGTTTTGTTGGTCTTTCCATGTGGTAATTTTCCTCAATGTGATCAGTTAAACCCTTTAAAGAACTGAACAGCCTAATTGAAGGAAGCTGCAAAACTGTATGAATAGTTCTGCTACTGGAGATCACAAGATTTGTTCTTACTGGAGTGTGATTAAAATGGAGCTTTCATCACATGACATTACCAATTACTACGATTTTCAAATCTCCAGAAATTTGTTGCTATCATTCATATCAATTATATATTTATAGCAAATTGTAACCTAAGAAGGACAAACACTTGTAAACAGAATCTGTGTCGTCCGTCATGTAATTGTGTCAGTACGTATCTACGTTAGATACTGATGAATATTTCAAATAGTTTATTGCATTTTTATATTTGTAATACTTTTATATTTTGAACTTCTATACCAATACTGATTAGAATAACACTCTAATTAGATAAATTTGTATTTTATCACATTTATAATGACTTATGCTCAATTTTAGAACACAGATTCTATATTGTGATTTAAATTTTTTATATTATGTTAACTTAAGAATAACTGTATGCATATATTATGTTATAGTTCTGTTTTGAGCTATAGTTTTTTAAAAATTTCCACATTCTCATGTATCTGTTGCATTGCATCTTTATCCTGTACTGTAGTTGTGCTTAGTAGGTTGTAGCAGCAGCCAACTATATCTTCCTTCACCTGATCTTACCCTTAAAAAGCTTTATGACTGCATTACTTAAATGATGGCAGTTCTTGGAACTGTATATTTTCAGAACCATGGTATATTCGGAGGCAATTGTTGCTCTTGCTAAGAATAATTTAGATGTGCAATTTAGTCTTCTGTTGGACATATTTAGCTGTGATTTTGTGAACTACTATGCCTTTCTTGAAAGGAAAAGTATTCAACCCCTTTAAATCCCAGGGACAAGTATGATATAATGTGCTATTGCAAAAACAATATTTTGATCAAGGGTGAGTCTAGTGCATTTAGAATACTTTGATTCCTCACACTTAAAATGTCAATTGAAAATGAGGTTGTGATATTCTCTGTTCGAAAGGTGTATGCCGAGAAATTAGTCTAACCACAAATTGTGTTTGAAATAGGCTGTCTACATCGTGATATTCTTTTTCTGAAGTTGTATGTTCTCTCTTCATGAGATCTTTGGCTGTGGTCACTGCACATTGCTGATTTCATTCACGGTCATCTTATATGCTAACATTCAATTATGCAGTACATGCCATTGATTTTATATCCGTTGTTTTTGAATTTTGATTGTATTGCCTACTAGTTCTAGGTGAGAACCGTGAGCAATAGAAACATCATATTTTTATGTTCTTCACTGTTTCATGGGTGTTGGAACTGTATGAATGTAAATCAGATCTTGCCGAGTTACCCGGTCCCAATGACTTATTTAGTTTTTGGATGTATGTTATCTGATACTTTTCCCTATGATAATCATTCATTACCTGAACTCTTTGAACAGATTTTGAAGAGTCCACAGGAAGCCAATCGTCATCAAACATTTACAAAGGCATCCAATCTGCAGGGGTTTCTCATGTTTCTAAGAAATCCAAAAAGAAAAAGACCAAGTCAGCTTCTTCTGAATCGCTATCTGCTTCATCAAGACAGTCAAGATCAACAAAGTCAAAGGCTACATATAGTGACAGAGAAGCAACACCAATTTCTCAAAACTAGCAGGTTCAAGACTATGGAATTAGTGAGAAAAAGATTGTCTTTGTGAATAGCAAAGATCATGCTCTCATCCGGTAATCCGTTAGGGGAAGAAGGAAAATAAAGGTGGCTGTAAAAGTTTTTTTGCTGTTTGCTACATCCTAATCCACAGAGAAAAACCAAATTGCTTGTCTTCTTGTCTAAAGGCTGAGAATACTAGTGGAAAACCAGTGGAGGTTTTTCTTGGACGACAGAATGTGTTATGAGTGGTTGGTTTTCTCTGGATCATATGCATCCTTAAATTCATTAGTTGTATTATCAGTTTTGCAGATCAAAATGAATGGACATGGTAAAAGGATACACCAATAGATGCCCATTTAACAAGATTACTATGTTTGTAATTTATGATTCTTGAAGTAGAATGTAATCAGCGCTCTATGTACCTTCCAGATTGAAATTCTAGTGGCTGGAGAAGGGTATTGTAAGTTGCTTGTTTTACTTTGACATATTAGCAAGAAATGACCCTCGGTATCCCTCTGTGCTGAATGGTGTACATTACTCAATTGGTCGTGATTAGTCCTCGAATGTGCATACTGATTGTATATTTTTTCTTATTTGTACTTTTAGTAGTAGCTATATTCACAAAATTTCTTAGCCTTTGAGCAAGCATAGAGGTGACAACAATATGAAAATGCTGTGCTTTTGCTGCATAAAAATAATAACCCAACAGAGTTGAGTCTAAGAATTTGTCCTCTTAAAATCTTTGAAGCATACTAATAAATTCACCTGTTCATTTATAAGAACAAGTCCATGTGATCAACTTCTCTTGTATACTTTAATCAATTCATTTTGAAATTCTGATTATTAATAGTTGCTACTACTTGCTTTCCCTTTTCTTTCCCTGTTGTGTATTTTTAATAGAACATTGAAAGTAGGATGAGTTATAAGTTAGCAAATCTAAATGCTTGGTAAATCTTGGTGACATTTTACTTTCAGTTAAGTGTGAAGAATCTAAACAAATCTCGAAGGCTAGCAAATTTATGTGAATTAAAATCTTCATTCTATTTTTATCTATATGTGAAATGGATGTGTACATTTCAGATTTTTCTCTTCATACAATTACCTGAATGTGGTCAGTTTCCACTACAAAGCCTATTCTCCTTTTCATCATACAATATCATCATATATAGAATGTAAGGATTTGGAAACTAGAAGTCAGCAGCCATAACATAATGGTGGGATGCTGTTTTTTTTTAGCTTCTGCAATTGTATGATGTAAATGTGTCTTGTTTGTGACATTTTTTCATGTTTAGATTATTTGAAACGTTTTTCTATCATTTTATTTCCTATTCTTGTCCTTGCAACCAAAGTATAGCGATTGAAAAAAAGGATTCATGGCAATTTCTCAGGCAAAGGTTTTTCCCCTCCCTTCGTTTTGTAGAAAATTAGTTACAAGGATCACTACATCTTTGCCTCAGTCAGTGGCGAAGCCAAAGGGGGATCTAGAGATGCCATGATTAACTCTCTAAATATGTTTAATGGCCCCCTATTGAAAAGAAAACACATTGGTCTCCTTTCATATAAATTCTGTCTACGCCAGAAAAACTCAACGCTGCAAAAATTAGAATTTACAATGCATAAATAGTCAAATGAGACAAAGATAGAATTACAAATGATTGCATTAGCAAAAAAGAGTATCCCGACAACACTTGTGAAAAAGACAAGAGAAAAAAAAAGAGTAGTGTCATTGATGAAAATATTTATAATTCATCATTACATGATTTGATTCACACAGTCAATCGAATTAAAGAAGAAAAGGGTTAATGTACACTCTTGTTGTACTAGTTGTTTACTCAAAAACAAAAAAGCACCTGCAAATAGAGGCCCACAGAAGGGTATGACATGGAAAAAGTATACATCTATAGAGAATTTAATGGCTATTGTTGGTAATAGACCCGCCAAATCCATGCCCAAAACTTACTATTTTCATCACTCCATTCTCATTTTCATTTACTCTCAGAAACCAAGTTTGGGGCAAGTCCATTTCCAATGCCTACAATCTAGTTGTGGACCAGCTTTTGAAGCGTGCAAACTTTCACAATCCATAGGCACTTTCTGATGAAGAGGTGACACTGACACTAGTTGAAGTGTCACTTTCTATATTTATATTATGACGTTTAATTTTACTTGCCTGTGGCTGTCATATTAAACGAAACAACAGTAATCATCATGGGTACTACAGTAATGCTTCTCCCCCCAGAATCTCTTTATGTTAAAGACTTTCGTGTCCCCACAAAATTAATATAGAGGACAAAGCTTTCTATACTTCCATTTGGTTCAATCAAATTAAAATTTTATCTCAATAATCACTCTTAATATAAGCTTTTATTCTACAAATTAGCGACATAAAATTCTGATTATAGTAACGGAACAACACTAAAGTCATATAAAGAATTGCAACAAAGTTTTGTCTTTATGATACTGCTTAGGACTGCAAAGGTGGAGGGGGGCAAGCATCACTCTGATCAATTGGAAGCAAATTGATTTGAGAATTGGTTTGATGCACTGCAATTCAAGAACATATAAACCACTGTCATGCTATAATTTATTTTCTAGGAATGAAGTTTTTGATTGGTGAAGACAAAGTAACAAACCTGAAGATGCTGGGAAATCAAACAATTAGTTGTTTCCTTGACAAAGAAACACCGAAATATATCGAAATGATGTAACTGTTTAAGCTTTTATAATGAATTTCCATTGTCAAGAAACAATTCAAGTGGGCATTTCTTTTGTATCTGCAAATCGAACACCAATCTGCTTGTGAAGTTTCTTACTTTCTGATATGATTGATTTATACTATTTAACTGAAAATTGAGAAGCTCGTTTTGGTTACTTGTACTTTCTGCTGAACCTGAGCACCAAAATTAATGATAAAAAATGACAGGTTTAAAATTAATGTTGAAGCACCAACTCAATGTACAAGGTGGACCCTTTGATTTTCATATTAAGAGCTATGCTCTGCAATTACGTAGCACTGAAGTTGAGTACCATAATATGGTTCGTTGAAATATAAATGCATATACACTATTGAAGTCAGAAGCAAAAATAGCAGTACATAGAGATTCTTTTCAAGGATTTTCCTCTCAAAAGTACACCAGATTAATTGAAGCAAGGGTAGATTAATGCATGAATTGTGGAGACAATATTTGCAAAGCTAAATTCATGCTACCATGTGTTAGGAAGAAATTGGTGAACCAATTTTGGAGCGACAATTTACGTTGGTTGTTTCAGTGCCGGCTCATCCGGCTACAATATTGGACTTGATGGTCAACCACGTTAAACATGTCAGATAATATTTACTACTGATGAATGCTGAACCTCATTGATTAAGTTGTAGAAAACAATAGCTCGAAGGGAATTTGACATAGACTTGTGTTGGGGTCAGGGTTTAGAGAATATATTCGTATTTCAACCATTGAATTCACAAAAGATAGATAACCATGTTTTTTTTTCCCTATTTACTTTACGCAACAAGATCTGTGCATTAAATAGCAATGACTCCTAGTAGTAGTGATGGTTGAGAAGGACGATAGAAACATGAGCAAGGGCTCCTTGTTGTAAGAATAAGATTATATATTACTTAATGATGAACATCTTTTTTTTTTTCTTTTTTCAGAAGGATGTTTCCTAGAACACTCAAAATAATCAGAAACAAAGAATTTTCAATCTAGTTTTTTCTATGTTAACTCCAATATTCTCCGAGATTAAGATCAGGTTATTCATTTCCAGTTATCCTTATATACATCGTAACCGATCCCTATCACAACGGAACCCACCAAACTTCATGTATGAGTCTAAGAGGCTTACAATCAGAATTTAACCCTAATACCGTACTATTTTAATATAGCATAGAATTTTCATAATCAAGTTCATAAATCACAAAAAAGTGTTGTATAAGAAGGGAGGTGTATTTTACTAATTATTACGTATAAGAATACAAGAATTGAAGATCTCAAATCTAAAATATTCTGTCTATAATCAAGAATATGGATATTAGTAAACGATCTGTTTGTCTATAACCAAGAATATGGATATTAGTAAACGATCTGTTTATATATAATATCGGGCTCAGTTCATGACGAACTAAAAGTTAAATTTATTCTGACGATGCTCAATCTACCATATATCTTACTTTCCTTACTTTCAGGCTTGACACATGACAATACACTAATCATACATGTGGCAACTTAAAACTTTCTTGCGGCTAAAGGGTGATGCTAAAGTATTAGATCATGGAAAGGAAACGGATAAAGAAGTATATGTAGTTTATACTTATTATTATGTATATCTCTGTTACGAAACCAAAAGTTAGATACTGATATCTTCATTATCTTTATCCTACGAAAAAGCAATAATATGCATGCTAATGACATATGGAAATGTGTACTTAAGGATTTTAATCGAGATTGCCTCATTCTAATGATGGTCTTATCATAACTATGTGCAAGCCAAAGTCATTATTTCTATTAGAGTAGTTTTAAAGAGGGATGGTATAAAATGGGTTTTCTTAAAATCGATTGGACTACTTGTAAGCTGAAAAAGGACTGGATAGTTTCACCATTTTCTAAAGGAAATAAATTCTATGATAGTTACTTGATAATCCACTTTTAATAATAACATATTAAATTAAGATATTTAATTAAAATATAAATTATTATTCGATAAAAAATAATAAAAATCATCGTAGAATGGTTGATGTTGTCAAATTTATCTCAAGATAGATTGATAAGCTATGGTCATAATAAAAATCATTCTTTTATCAGCAATAAACAATAAGTTAAATATAAATCACTTCAGGGGTGATCAAATCCTTATACAGATCTTAACAACCTTCACAACACCAACTCTAGAACTATCTGACAAAATTACATCACTTAACCAACCTCATACAAGCCAATGGATCAGGACACCAATCAGAGTAGGAAAAAAAATCAGAATATGACTTAGAAGTAACCCAATACCAAACTTTTAATTGATTCATAGCAAACATTTCTAAACAATCAACCACCCCCCTTTGAAAATGACATTATTCATATGTTTCCAAATCTCGCTAACTACTGCAATCTAAATTGCTCCTCAAACATCATTAACAGAATCAGAGGCGTTACAGAATCTAAACTGAACAAAATTTAATAGTGGATCATTGTGACTCACTAACATTACACCAAGCCAAGCCAAACAATGACTTCATACCGTCCAAGCAATTCTGCATTCATAAAATAAATAACGACAAGTCTCTTTCTCTACCCCGCAAATACTACACAAAGGCTTTCAACCGCAATCATGCGCCTTTGTAAATTGACCCTAGTTGCAATCTTATTTTCGAGCACCTAATTAACGAAAAAATTGAATAAGAAGAACTAGATTAAAAAATATTTTTTTTAGTACTTAATAAAAAAATATGAGTCTAAGTTGAAATACTCAAATATAAGAGGAGTTTTAATTTTAAATAAGACTTACTTTTATAACTGAGATCCATGTATAATAATACAAAATTATTTAGTATTTAAATTTAATAAAATAACGTTTTTATTTTTTCTCTATGTCAGACAAATTAATACACCAAGTTTAAAAATATTCACTTATCTATTTTCTATTTTTAATAAAGTGATACTTATATCTTATTTTCTTTAATTTTTAAATAAACATTCACATATTTGATGTTTTTAATAAATAATATTCACATATTCCACTTCATAATAAGTGTGACACTTTTTTTTTTTTTTTAAACATTGTATTAAGTAAATTTTAAATAAAAATTATAAAAATTAAAATATTAACATTTAAAAAACATAAAGTTCCTAACTATTTTAGATTTTAAAGTTGATAGTTAGAATCTTAGTGGTTAATTTAGAAACTATTTTAAATATTAATAATTTTTTTAATCTGTATAATAATATTTAATTTAGCAAATATAATAAAAAATCAATTTTTTTCTGTAGTTTCTATTTGATAATTTTTTTATAATATATATATATATATATATAATGTAATTTTTTATACTTTTAATTTTATAAGTATAAAGATGATGTTTCAAGACATTATATGCACTATATTATAGATATATGGGGTTAGTTAGGAAAAATTAAAAAAGTATTATAATTAAAAAAAATAAGTTTGAAGATGATCTAAAATATTTGATTGTATACATAAATTGATTAATTGATTTAAATATCAATAAAAACAAAATTGAAACAAAATTAATATTAATTACCATAACAGGTGTGTGATAGCAGAATGCCAAACAGACCAACTTGTTAATAAACAATAAGAACAAAACAGAAGAGACAGTGAAAACAATATTTGATATACCCGAAATTGACGCATTATTTTGGCACTAATAAAACATGTATATTCAAAAGAGGGATATCCACGTGCGAAAATAGCAGTGAACCTATGCCACTATTGGATGAAGAAAACTCACCTCCATTTGAATGATGTATATCTCCCTTCTCGTTTTTCATCTCATCCAAATACAATCTAAATTCAATAAAATAAATTTGAATAAGATTTTATCATATAAGTAAATAAAGTGTAAACATAGCTAAGTTGTAGGGGTTGTAGGGGTGGCAAAGCGGGCCAGCCCGCCCGCATTGGCCCGCCCCGCTTGGCCCGCAAAAATGCAGGCTGGGTTAGCTCGCCCCCACAAAGTTATTGCGGGTTAAAATTTCCGACCCGCCCCGCGTAAGAGCTGACTTGCGGATTTGCGGCTAGCCCGCGTTCTTTTTTTTTTAAATTAAATATTTTTTTTACATTTTGTTCTTAAAAAATTGTCAAATTAAACCTATATATTTCTTACTATTAAACCCAATTTTTTTTTCTTCCTTTTCAAACATAGTCAAACATCAAAAAATTAAACATTAAGATAAATATTAAATATCACTATTCTTCCACTTCCAAAACATTAAAAATACCTAATTCCAAAACATTAAACATAAACATAAACATTAATTCAAAAACATTAAACATAAACATTATTGACATTCTTCCATTTCAATAACATTGGATGCCGCCTTAGAAGAACTTTCATCCATTTTTTCATAATTATAATCTTCCCCGCCATTTGCACACATTAAAACAATGACAATTTTTTTTCTTGCGGGTTAGCGGGTCAGCCCGCCCCGTCCCGCTGCTGGCCCACGCGGACCGTGGGCCAATGCGGGACGGGCTAATGCGGGTTAGCGGGTTGAAAAGGTAAGTCCGCCTCGCGTTTTTTATCTGCGGGCCACGGGCCGGCCCGCATGACCCGCTCCGCTTTGCCATCCCTACTAAGTTGCATAGCTTTCATTTAAAAAAATGTGACCATAAATGGATCTAAATTCAAATATTTAAATTTGAATTTATATATTCTATAAAAACAACTTGAATTTTTATAAATTCAAATCCAAATTTATGGATTGAATTTTAATTTCAAAGTTTAAATCCATATTTTTGTAAATAATTTTCTATAAAATTACATAATATTAAAAAATCATTATTAGTATAATATAATATAAATTTTTTTTGGTGTGATAAAGGATAATTATTAACTTTTTAATCTTAAGCTTATGTTTTTAATTATACATTAATTTCAATAGTTTATTGTAGTTTAACGTTTTTATGTTTATGCATTTATTATTTATTTTATATATATTTAAATACGTAAGTTTGATTTTACGAGAAATTTTTTATCCTGATTTGACTTTCTCTTATATCTATTCAGATTAAATATAATTTAAATACTTTTGATACGTTTAATTTTAAAAAAATCGTATTACTCACACCTTAATTTTGATAAAAAAATTCTTAACGAAAAAATTACTCCACTAGTTTTATTTGGATAAAACATTCTTTCATTTTCTATTTTTTTTATGAAAATCATTTAATTTTAAAATACTAAAATAAATTGTATAAAAGGATATTTTTCAATTCAGTACGAAAAGTTTATTTTCCAGAATTCTAAAATGAATATTTTTCATTTATGAAAAACAAAAATTTAATATTTTTATTTCATGTACATCTTCCCTTTTCTACATTTTCGTAAAAAAAATATCTACTAAAAAAATCATGGATAAGCCAAATTTTGTTAGACAAAATCTGAGATTTTTGGTCACGAGAGAAAGTTTTGGCTAAGCGAAATGTTTTTAATGAAAACTTCAAGTTGTGTAGTCACTAGACTAACAGTTTGTTAATAGACGAGTAAAATTTTCTTCGGGCGACTAAAATTTGTTGGAAAAACGAACAACTTTGGTAAGCGAGTATAATGGTGGCTTAGTGAATTGTAACATATGTTTAATTTGTTTAATTCTCAAGAGAGTATTTTCAAAAAATTTGAAAAACATATTTTTAAATGTTTCTAAATTTTAAAATTTATCTATCTTTCATTCTACTATTATATTGTTGATCAATATATTAGGTTGAATGTTATTAAATGTGATAAATGATGAATGGATGATAGTATTAGTAATTGAATTGAGATGAAATGTATATGAATGAAAGTGTATGATGTTATGGTTGTGGCATAACATATGATGTGTGGAAAGATAGTTATTTATTATAAGGAGGGAATACTATGTTGAAATGTAGGTTGTGTATTGAATTGATGATTCGTGAAAGAAATATATCGACTTTAATGATATTAGAAACATAGAGAAAAATATAATGTGATCATAGTCGAATGAAGGTTCTTATGACCTAGTCTGTAGTGGAAACTTAGTGAAGATGGTGTGACATATGCACCTCTTTGAGTCTAATTCAACACATGTATCTTTTGAAAATAATGTAAAGAGTTTGTGGTGGCTGATGTCAATAGTATTCTGACATGAGTTGATATATAGTTAGACAATTTGGATGTGTTTGCTTCTAATCATGATCATTGTACGCGGATTGCAAGTAGTGAATTGTCTATTATCCATTTGGAT
The DNA here is from genome assembly GCF_051622355.1 of Phaseolus vulgaris. NCBI lineage: Eukaryota > Viridiplantae > Streptophyta > Magnoliopsida > Fabales > Fabaceae > Phaseolus > Phaseolus vulgaris. The sequence goes on from NC_143504.1 coordinate 4,722,044, forward strand.
CAAATAATTTGACGGTAGGTCTGAAGATGGACAAAACGAATGGAATGAAATTTTTGTTACTCTCTCATATGCATTAATTTAAGAGATATCCATGTAAATCGAAAAATAATTTATTGAGATACCCTTCACTATATGGCACTAAAGCACTGGATGAAAAATAAAAAAAAATAGTCAAAAATATATTTTCATACTTTAGACCCTTTCCGATTAGAAGCAAAATCGATTTTGATGATTTTGGTGGATGAAAAATAAAAAAAAATAGTCAAAAATATATTTTCATACTTTAGACCCTTTCCGATTAGAAGCAAAATCGATTTTGATGATTTTGGTGCATGTAAACTAAGAAATAAAATTGATTTTCTTAACGAGCAAAATCGATTTTGTCCTAACATTTTCTAATAACTAAAATCGATTTTGCTTTATGTTTACAATTTTATATTATATGTTTCAAATTTTAACAAATTACTTCAATTTCTTTTTATTCAATTTGTTGTTGAAATTATATTAATATTTTTTTTTATAATTGTTATGTTTATAGTTATTATTTATTTTATTATATTTTTTTATATATATTTTATGGTTATATGATTTTGGTTATATTTTATTTTGCACTGTCTACCTTCTTTTATTTTTATGCAGTAACTTGTTATGTTTAATGTTTTAAAAAAATATTGTTGTTATGTTTTATTTCCTTTACTGCAACGTTTTTTTTAAGCTTGAAAATTTGTGTTTTGTATTTATATAAAATCTCATTTATTTTACAATTTTATATTATGTATTTCAAATTTTAACAAATTATTTGAACTTCTCTTTTTATTTAATTTTTTATTTTGAGTTCATATTAATATATTTTTGTATATAATTATTATATTTATATATTTATGTCTTTTTATTTTTTAATTGCATACAAGTTAAAATAAAAATAATACATTAAATATAAAATATCATTTTTATATTATTTATGTACCAATTTCTAGTTTATTTTTATATATATATAATCTTAATTTTTCATTAAAAATACTGACAATTACAAATATTATATATTACAAAAATTTAATTAATTTAAATATAAAAAAATATCATAATTCATTATTTAAATTTATTATTAATCTCCATACTCTCACATGTACATAAACTTAGAATTATTTCTGTCTTAGAATTAATGAAATAATGACCATAAGATTATGAAAACGAAAACGATAAAATTTAATGAGAAATAAATTCCTGCACATGCAAACTCTTTATCCTTTCTTTATCTTGAAATGAATATCTCATACATGATGACAAATTATATTTAAATCTAAACCGTAAACCTCATTAATTAAATCATTAAATTATAATTAATTTTAGAAACTAAAATAATTAATTACTATTTAATTAAATTAGAGATTATTATAGAAAATAAAAAAATTATTGATATATAAAATAATTTTTATTATTAATAAAAATTTATAAAGTAGATTTTAAATTAGTATCTAACTATTAGGTAACAATAAATTTATTTACTAACAATTTTATGTTCTAAATTAATCTCTAAGCTCTGGTTTGGATTGAGGGGTGCATTGTTCACGTGGACAAATGTGAGAGTGCATCCCACGTTTGTTTCTAGGGATGGGTGAGGGAGAAGATATAACTTTCATAAGATCAATTTATAATCTAAAATATTAGTGACTAAAATTCTGGTAACTAATTTAGATACTAATTTAAAAACTATTTTATAAAATTTTATTAATAATAAAAACTACTTTAAATATAAATATTTTTTTAATCTTTTAAATAATATTTAATTTAATTAATATAATAATTAATTTTGTTATCTCTAATTTTAATTTTTATTTAATATTTTTTTAGTGTCATAATTTTTAGGTAAAGACACAATTCTCATCTTCATATTGATTTCAAGGCAAAGTGACACCTTCCCAATCTAGGACAGTTAGCAAGGTTTGTTAAGCTTCTCCATTTATAGATCCCTATATAATTTGTGTTGATTCCCCTGCAAGTTCATATACTCCAGTTCCAAAATTTTGAAACATCTCATTTATTTATTTATTTTCTATTTCTTAATTATAAAATTTGTTGAATAAACAATATTTATTGTAAATATTAACCATTTTTCTCTTTAAAAAAAAACTTATTTCTACCATATTTATTTATAATTAAGAGATGTAATTTTAAAATAAATATGGTGACGAATTTTTATTTTTTTTAAATTATAAATATATTTAAAATAATTTATTTTTTAATTATTGTAAAAATTTCATCTTTGTAAATTTCTAAGGATTCTATTTCTATGAGTCGTGATTGGTCATCAGTATTCTCTACAAACATATTATATCATTGATGAGACATCAATGAGTAGGTGAAAATATATTAATTAGATTTCCCCTAAATCGATCTTTTATCTTTTTTTAGTTTAGGAAATTCTAATCCAATTGTTTTAATAAGTTGAGGAATATGAATGAATATGAGTAAGTGGAGATTTAGTTGTTAGCTTGAAGTTTTGGAAGTTTTATTAGTTTATTTATAAATGTTTTGATATTATAGTTTTTTTTATAAGACAAGTTATCTTCAATTAAGTGGATTTAATAAATGGCATGTCTAATTATTTTAATTAAGATGTGTTGAACATGTTGAAGTTGAATTGATAATTTTAGGAGTTGGAAATACTAAATTTCTCCATGGTGAACCATTTGGTTTATGCTAGTTTTGCTATAATTGGAATATTAGTCAAAATTTTATTAAATGTAAGTTTGAGTGTAAACTATCTTTGTTTTGGTGTCTAGGATTTGTGGAATGTATTAGAAAAGTTTTGTTAGATGACTTGCTCTATGTTTTTTGTAATTTTTTAGGATTTATTTATATCTTATTTGAGTGTTGAACTATAATTCTATAATTCTAGTGATGTTAAACTTACAAACAAATAGTTCTTAATTAATTAGATCATCCACCACATCGTACACGACAATAAAGAAAAAATTCACAAAACAAATAGATTATTAAAATAAAAGAATAAACAAAAAATTTATAGAAAAAATAACATGATTTAATTGAAGTGTTAATTAACTCAAATTTATACCTACAAATAAAAATTTAATTAGTAAAACTGATATTATAACACGAAATCTATCTCACACACAGTGAACTCTCAATTCTAGGTTTGATTGACTAATCATCACAAGGTCCTATTTATATAAACAAACAAAAATGTCTAACTAATTTTCACAAACATGGGTAGAGAAGTTGCATGCATAGTACTTCACTTGAGAGCTCAAAATGTCAACTGACGCAAACTCTGATAAGATAATGTGAAAGTTACAACAGTTGCATGTAGATAGTGTGATACCCTAAAGACAAACATTCTAAAAAGAAGACAAAAACTCTGATCAAGACAAACAATCTTGTACTATCAAAAGCTCTAAAACTTGTAGACAATCTATTGCATTAGACGATCTAGAAATCTTTGAACAAGATTTTTTACTTAACCGATATTTACAAATCTCTATCTTGATTCGACACAAATCTTCTAAGTGATAAAAAATTCATTGTCTCTAGAGTTTAGGTCTTTTCAACGATATTCATCATAGACTTAATCTCTAATCAAATAAACAATAAAATTACTATTACACAGTACTTTTGTCATCATATCATAAAGATTTTTTGGTATGTTAAAGATCTTCACCACCTTCATCTTCATACGCTGATTAAAAAAAAACCTTCATCTTCATAGATATCCTCTGATAATCTTAAATTATATGTACATTGATTTGCACATTGGATTAGTTAACCCACATAAGCTACGTTTACTTGATACTTTTAATTTATATTTATCTATTACTGTAGGAAATAAAGAAGTGAGAAACTAACAAAGACTTAAAATATCTCAACTCTACACTTAAGATAGTCATTCAATTATAAGTAACTTTTATATAACAGTGATAACGCGCTGATAAAAAATAATAAAAATAAAAAATATAACAGTGATAACATCGATTTAATTTTATTAAGCAAATTGAGTTTTGTAAATAGAAATATATAATTTTTTTACTAAAAGAAATTAACTATTTTTCAATACAAATTAATTATTAGTAAAATTGATTAATTTATATATAAAAAATGCCTTTTTTTTTTCCTTCTTCATATCAAATTCGTAGTTATGTATATTTGGTTTTTTTTATATTTATTTGAATGTCTATATCTATAGGTTATGACAAACACGTTCTATCGATATATTTAAAATAAAAGAAGATAAATAATGATTGTTGTATTTAAAAGATACACTTAATCTTGAGAAAAAAAAAGCACGCTCTATCTTTTTAAAAATAATATATTTAATGAAAATTAAAAAACAAATAATTTCATTTCATTCAATATTGTTCTATCTCCTACACCTTATTGTCTTTTTCATTAACTCTTTTCGATAAATATATTTATTTATAGAAATATTAATTATAAGCTTTGGACTGTGGAATCTTAAGTTGGAGGAACTTTATGCATAATGATTGAGACACTTTTAAAAGGTCTCGTTTAATTTTATTAATTCTAAAAGATCTCGTTTAATTTTATTAATTTTTTTTGAAAAAAATATAAATATTAATTAGAATTTTAAAAAATAAGTTGAGATATAAATATATACTAACATAATAAATTTTTATGCATAAAATAATAAAAGCAATTAAAACTTTAGATGAAGTTCACATGAAGATGATAGTTACTTGATGTTAAAAGACTTTAGTGTTGAGACCTTTGACTCAATGTTGAATATGAATCTGAATCATTTTACCTAGGTTAATGTTGTGGCTAAAATAAAATACAAAATAAATTTCATTAATTTTAATCAATCATAATAAATTGTTGGGAGGATATGAGATGAAAGCACATTTTTAGTTTTAAAAAATCTATTTAATTAAGACTTAATTAACAAAGTTTGTATTAATGAACCAAAAATATTTTATTTACAAAATAAATGGTATAAATAAACAGTAAAATAGTTTTATTTTTTAAATCTATCATTTTGAAATAAATTGAATTTCTTATTTTAAGCTAAAACTATGAAATTGAAATAAACCAACAAATTATTTTTAATTGATTATTTATGTGATTTTTTTAATCTAAACTATATTGTTTTATATTTGCTTTGGAAAAATTGGTGAATTTAAGAGTGGTATGTAAATTGATCATAGTTATAAAGATTAGGAAAAAAACTGCAATTCACTAGGTGATCCTCAATTTTGAACTTGCATCTCCATCCAGTTATATGCTGGTTTAAAACATCAAATTAATGTAACAAACTATAAAAAAAAAAGACAATGATTGAATAATATACCATGGATGAATAAGAGATAGAGTAACTCACACTTAAATCCTTAAATGTGGAATTGTGATAAGGTAATAAATAAGAATAAAATTGAGTAACTCATACCTAGGGCTAATATGAATATGTGATAAAGTAGATTTTATGATTTTTTAGTCAAACTTAACTTTTTAAAATTTTGTTTAATTTTTTCTATTTAAAAGTTTACTTCTTTTATTAAACAAATAATAAAATTAAATTAAAAAAAGATATTTCAGAATTGTCTATTAAAAATAAGCATAGATTTATGTACACCTAAGCTTCATTAGGCAACAAATCTTCAAAAATTGTAACACCAAAAATCCTTGCAAAGTAAATCCCTTCCCTACCTAAAATGAGTAAGGTGTTTCAGCAACATTTCTGCTACAAGTTCTTTTATCCTTTATCCTGAAAAGGAAGCCATAATTGCTAAAACCTACTCTACATCCCATAACTCCTAGAACCAAAGTGAAAAATTATTGTGTTTATCAATCCAGTTACAAGCACTAATAAAAGTTTACTAATCTTTGATGATTTTAAATAATATTTTAAATAACTAATAAATATGATACAAATTACTTATACTTACTCGTTAATTTTTTTAATAAAATATTTTAATAAATAATAAATAATCTTAAAATACTATATATATCATCATTATTAGAAGTATTTATCATAATTTTTTATAATAAAATTTAAATATATTTATTTTGATAATATTTAGTTTAATTAACCCAATGTAATTATTTTTAAGGATATTGTTTTTAAGAACAATTATTCTATATGTAACTCCATGCTTATAGAATTGTCTATAATTTTCTAATAAAGAATTACTTTTGCTCCTTTATTTTTTTCTTTTTTTTAGTTTCAATGTGTTTATTTAAGTTTTTAACAGCACTTTTAAAGATTTTTTATAATTCTATTTAATATAAAAAATTATATTTTATAAATTTAAATATAAATAAATATATTTTATAAATTTAAATATAAGTAAATATTTTATATTCTTAAATCATTTCTTGTTAAATTTTAGTAAAGAGAAAACTTTATCATTTGAAATTAGTACGTATTGGAACAACATTTTTTTATAAATATTTTTAAATATAAAATAAAATAAAAAATGATACATTTACCTGTTTATAAATCAACTTATCTATAAACTAATTTGTAAAGTTTTTTTTTAATTTTATAAATTTTTTTAGAATTTTATAAATTAATTAATTTTATTTTTATCTAAAGGACCAAACCTATCTATAGATGTTCTCAACCGTTTATTTAATATTCAACTAATAACATATCATGTTTATCTTTTTTTTTTGGTGTAGTATTTGCAAAATTGTGCAGATATTATATAGATATTTAAAGTCAAGATTTTGAAAGATAAAATTTACATTAAATAATAATTTCCATGATCAAACGTTAATTGAATATTATCTTTATTATACATAACTAAAGTGTTAGTTATTAAATAAAAATATTAATATATCACTAATTAATTTGACCACCATTTGACTTTTCATGTATTACAACTAATTTAACTCAAGAAAAAACGTTTTGCATTAGTATAAGCTAGAAACGTCCCAACCTAACAAGCATTGGTATTTGCAAAAAAATCCCACCTTCCAATGCTAATGTGGTCTAGTGCATGAAGAGTATGACAGAGCTCATTGCCAATATTATGAAGATTTTGTATCACCACTTCTAAAAAAAAATAGAAAAAATAAAATTAATTTACATAATTTTTTTAATTTTATTTTAATTTTTTAATATGTGTAAATTAATTTTAGCATTATATTTATTTTATTATTTATAAAATCTTGTTTGAAGATGACTAAAAAACAAAGATTGAGTTTCCTTCATACAAACAAAAGTTAACAAAGGCGAAACTTGTGTTCTCTCTCCGAAAACTAATGCATTTATGTATTTATGTTCTTCGTCACAAAAGTTAACAAAGCCGAAACTCTTGTTTTCTCTCTCTCAAAGATAATGCATTTATGTTCTTCGTCACTCCCATTAATGCATTTACACCCGTTCAATACTCTCATCAATAACTTTCAACCCTCTTTTCTTTCTCTTCTTTTTAGTCATCTTATTTTGTTTATTTATTTATTTATTTAATCATTTCATTATTTGCCCCACCACTGTTAAACCCTACTTAAACGTGTTTCTGGTCTAAGTCACCCCAAAACAACTCTTTCTCTTCCTTAATCCCCACCCACTAGTTTCTTTGAGGTGACCCACACATTCAGTTTTTTAGCTACCTAGTTCCTTCTATATGCAATTTTTCCTTTTATTTTATTTTATGTAACTTATATTATTATCTCAGCTTTCTTATATTTAACCCTTGTCTTTTGTAACTTTGGACTTATTGTAGAGTGAGAGAGTGTGAGAGTTGCATGCACACACACCTTATCTCAGTTAAATCTGATTGTTTTTCAATTTTCTTTCCTTTTTTCTCCTTTTCGTGTAACTATTGTTAACCTTTCACACCATGTCAACTCTTTTTCTATTTTGTCGGTTCTGAATTCTCGTTTACATTTGTCAAGAAAGTAATGCATTTTCTCTGCATGTAAGAGAGAGCATTACCGTTTAGCACAATCCAAATTTTGTAGTCCTAGAGAACTATTAACTCGGTTCATGGTTTTGGACAGATACTGACAGTTTTGAAATCAATATTTTCTCTCTCTCCTCTTCTTGCCAGCCACAGTTTTAGCAGAACCTCAGGGTCAAATTAAAACCACATTTAAATACCAAGAGTTATACAAGGAGGAGAAAGACACCACATAAGTTCATTCAGGAAGAGTGAGAGGCTTGGATCACTGTAGTTCTGCAAAGTGCTGTGGTTTGTAAAGAAAATCCCCACCCTTCCACCAAGGTTGATCAAAACCAGGTGAGTTCTCCTCTCTCCAGTCTCTTACTTCCTTTCTCTTCATAAAACACATCAAGTACATTACTGTACCAGCATTAAACTAACATTCTCATACCATTTATACAAGATTTGTGATAAAGCCCTTTAATTTCTTCTTTTTGTTACACAGCACTACTGATACCTTTACTTTTTTTTCCATATCTGAATTCTCACTTAGAGAATTTACCACCTTCTGTAACTGTTGCTACTCTAATCAATGGTGTTTTTTCTAGAGAAGAACCTTCTTGTTTTTTTTTTGTGACAAAGGATTTTGTCAAACCACTCTTTTAATTTAATTTAACTATTTTTGGTCATCCCCAGTGTATCTTTTTGAGTGTGAGAATAAGACTGCATGGTGTGTTTATTTTTTATTGCTAAAATTCCAAAAAAGATATTGTTGGTACTACTACCCTTTTTGATTAATTGTGTAACACATGTTGACTTGTAGAGAGCTTTCTCTTTCACTTTCTGTCTTGACATGCAGATTCAATAACAACAGCCTGTGACTTTTCTAAACAAAAGGATTTGAAACAATGTATCACAATAACAACACCAACTCTTCCAATTCTCAACAACAACCACATCAGTCCACACCAGAAATTCCACCACATAGGACAACCTTGGAGAATGATTTGGAAAGGAACAAAGATGATGAAGCTGCTGGTAATGAAATAGATGTTCCTCCTTCCAGTGACCAAGATCCCGACAGTCAGATGAGAAAGAAGCAGCGTTACCATCGTCACTCACATGATCAGATATTGGAGATGGAATGGTAAGGATCCATGTTCCAATTCACATTTTTTTTATCTAATTAATAAAATGACAAAAAAAAAATTGAATGTTTAATTAAATATTATTAATGTTTTTGAACTGTGATCTTGTCAGTTTCTTTAAAGAGTGTCCTCACCCAGATGACAGACAAAGGAGAGAGCTGAGTCGAGAACTCAAATTGAACCCCTTGCAGATCAAGTTCTGGTTCCAAAACAAACGTACCCAAGTGAAGGTAAAGGAGAAAGTCTCTTAAATTTCTATGTTAAGAACAATTCACCTTTATCTCATTCTTTTCCTCTTTTTCTAATTATGAATTATTATTATTTTTTCTTACAAATTTTTCCCCATTTTTTTTCATTATGTTAATTACCCCTCTCTTATATATTTTTTTTTCTTGCTACCACTTAAGATGAAGGAAACTAGTTATTAAATTAAAAAAATATTTAGAAAAAATATTGTTATTTTTTTATATGTCTTGCGTTCGAGGTTTCTCCTTTTTCCAATTAAAAACAAATATTTTAAAAAACTATTATTTTTAATGAAGTGTTAATATTAATTCTCAATTATAGAAAAACACAAATACAAGGATCTAGAAATTCTATTGTAAAAAATTCTAAGCCCAGTCAAGAGATCAGAACAATTACGGAAAAGATTTAGACAACTCGGATTTTATTTATGCATTAAACTCCAAGTCATTCAATCTTTGTTCAAGGAGATTTGAATTCATTTTTTTCAACTCAGAACAATATACTATTTATCTTATTCCCCCCTTCTTTTATCACATTACTTAATATACAAATATAAAGTTATTACTTCTCTTTATCTCTTTTTTGTTCTTTATATCTCTCTTCTGTGTCACCAGCACTCTAACCAGTATTAATTGTTCTCACAGTACCACTTGATTTAGGTACACTTGCTTGTCTTAAATATATGCATGTTGTGCTATTATCTAATTATACTCTCTTGTCATGTATACAGTCTCTACATGAACGCCATGAGAACAATCTTTTGAAGGCTGAGAATGACAAGCTTATTGCAGAGAACATGAGGTACAAGGAGGCACTACTTCATGCTTCTTGCCCTAGATGTGGAGGCCTCACTGGAGAAATGTCCTTTGATGAGCAACAGCTGAGGGCCGAGAATATGCGAATAAGAGAAGAGGTAATCACTTTGATCATTAAATCATACAACTCTCAGTGTTCAATCTTTAGTGTGCTCATTTTTCATTTTTTGTTTTCTTACTTCTATTTCAGATTGAAAAGATGTCAGCAAAGATACAGAGATTTGATGGAAAACCTGGGAGTTCCTATTATAACATGCCATCTCAAAACCAGATGATGCCTCCTAAGTCCCTTGATCAGGGAGTTGGAAATTATAGAGCACAGACACATATGATAGGGGAAATGCTCGGTGACAATAATGAATTCCTTGGGACACTCCCAATTTCTAATGATTTTGAAAAAAACATCGTCATGGAGATTGGTAACGTAGCAATGAAGGAACTCACAAACTTGGCTATGGCTGAAAAGACTTTGTGGCTCCCCGGAAGCTGTGGCTGTGAGATTCTGGACCAAGATGAATATCTGAGGTCTTTTCCTAAGGGAATAGGTCCAACACCCCTAGGCATAAAAATAGAAGCTTCAAGGCATTCCGCAGTGGTCATCATGGATTACAATAAACTCGTTGAGATGTTTATGGATGTGGTGAGTATTAATACTCTTTCCAACTATGTGTTACAGGAACACCAGTAAAAATATCTATAGCTTCTGATTTGATTTTCCAAACTTCTTACTCTTATTAGGATTTACTTTATCTCTCTCCAGTTTAATCTTATAATCATCACCTTATTCATTATGTTTTCCACTTTGATCATTTTTTTATTGAAGGTGAGACATCATTGTAAGACGATTATATAATATTTTTTTTTGCTAAAGAAACATTTATTTTGATGTATAGTTATTGTCAAAATAAAAATGGTAGGTTTGGACAATTTGCAGAATCATATTAACCTGGTTGACTGACATTGAGACTGTTGATAATGATTTTCAGAATCAATGGGCAAACATGTTTTGCGGCATAATTTCAAGGGCATGGTTACATCAAGTTCTGGAAATTGGCCTAACAGAAATCTTCGATGGAGCCTCTCAAGTGGTAAGCAAAGTTTAATTTATTAATTTGTCCTAATTCCTTCAAGCTTATCCACTTTGTCACCTCTCTGGAGAATTGATTAACTGGTTAAAATTAATTCCATGACTAAACCTAACAATTCCAATTTCATTTGTTATTTCAGATGTCAGCTGAGTTCCAAGTCCCTTCACCGCTTGTTCCTGTTCGTGACGACTATTTCGTGAGGTTCTGTAAGAGGAGAAGTGTAGAATCATGGATTATTGTTGATTTTTCCGTGGATCAGCTGCGACCTAGTTCATTCACAAAAAGCCGAAGACGACCCTCTGGTTGCGTGATCACAGAATTGCCAAATGGTTACTCAAAGGTCATATTTCAACTATTAACTTCTACAGTGATTAATTACATTACTTTTCCATGGAGAAAACATTGTTGAAACAACCACTAATTATGAATTGTTTTCTTCAGATTGTTTGGATTGAACATGTAGAACTGGAAGATAATGAGGTGCATGAGCTTTACAAAAGCTATGTTAATTCTGGCCTTGCCTTTGGAGCTAAACGCTGGGTGGCATCATTGGGTAGACAATGCGAACGTCTTGCTAGTGCAATGGCCACAAACATACCGCCCGCAAGCATTGGAGGTATATATATAGATATATGTGACATCTTTTGATCTTTCTTCATTCTTTTTTTCTCTTTTTTTATCCATTAATTTTTAAGATTGTGTAAAAAGGTTAGACACACTCAATTGCAAAAATTGGTGACTTAATTTGTGTGACTTGGAATGTTTATATTTATGTATACAGTGCTAACAAACGGCGGCGGTCGAAGAAGTATGATGAGGCTGTCGGAAAGAATGATGATGAGCTTTTGTACTGCTGTTGGTGCTTCCACTGCAAATACTTGGACACTACTAACAGTTGCCGGTGAAGATGTAAGGGTCATGACCAGAAAAAGTGTGGATGATCCAGGCAGACCTTCTGGTATTGTGCTCAGTGCTGCAACTTCTTTGTGGCTCCCACTTCCTTCAACGACCGTTTTTAGTTTTCTGCGATCTGAAAACTCAAGAAATCAGGTAATGTATACAATCTCATTATTGGTTACAAGTTACATTACATATCTCCATTCATAATACAATATCTAGCTATTTTAACTAAAATTTCTGAGAAATAAAGGAGAGTACTAATTTAATTAGATGCAAAGGTGAGAACTCAAGCAATTTTGACTTGGATAAATTTGCATTTTATATATTTTGAACAGAACTAATCTGACAGTATCTGTTATATGCCCTTGTTATAATGATTAATTTTCTTGCTTGGCCTTGCAATGGAAGCTTAATTGGTAGCTATTGTTCATTATATTCTTCAAATTTGCAAACATCTTGTTGAATTTGCAGTGGGACATTCTCTCTAACGGAGGACAAGTGGTAGAATTGGCACACATTGCCAATGGTCATGATACTGGGAACTGTGTCTCCTTGCTTCGAGTCAACGTAAGTTGTTAGTATAGCATGCTAAAGAGGTACACTTGATAGTTTGTTTACACATCTGATTACAGTTATAAATAATCTGACATGGTGTTTGGTGAATGCAAATTGTAGACTCAGGATTCCAGCCAAAGCAATATGATTATACTTCAAGAGAGTTGCACTGATGCAACGGGATCGTTTGTTGTGTATGCTCCTGTTGATTTAATGTCCATGAATGCTGTGTTGAAAGGTGGAAATCCTGATTGTGTTGCCCTCCTGCCCTCGGGCTTTGCTGTTCTTCCTGATGGGCCTGAACCGATGGTTGGATCTGGAGGTTGCCTTCTAACAGTGGCATTTCAGATATTGGTTGATTCTGTTCCAACTTCAAAACTCTCTGCTAGTTCAGTGACTACTGTTAGCAGTTTAATCAAGTGCACAGTTGAGCGGATCCAAGCTGCAGTGTGCAGTGGCCGCACTAATTAGGTGCGGAGTCCTCAAATAGTAAGCAAATTAACTATGTTTCACTTTTAGTAATGAATCTATAGAAGTTTACATATAAATTATTTCAGTCTCTAAGGTTTTTCTTGTACTACATGCAGATAGAACAGATAGATAAAGATGATAGACAAATAAGGAAGGTGGTCCTAACTTTATAGTTCTTGGGTGCAGCTAGTGACTTTACTCAGCTGGTGGGAACGATGTTAGGTTGGGGCATTGACTTTCCTCAAAGTGAAAGTTGTTCCATATGGCCTTCATATATAGATGTAATAAATAAGTCTGGATTTCTCTTTATCAGCGGACCTTTTATTATTGTGCTGTAAACTTGGATGATTTTTTTCACTTCTAAACTTTCTTAATGTTTCTTATGTGCTTCAGAAAATCGCTATACAGCTCCATTGATGTGTTTGAAAACCTATTTTATTTTATACAACAACCATATACCTTTCAATACTATTATAAATCTATCACATTAGAAATTATATACACCTCTCATATATCTCATAGTTTGTTAAAATATCATTTCTCTAAACTTATATAAGATATTTGTTTTTTAATATTTTTATCAAAACAAAAATGAAACATTTAATGTTTCAATCTTATTACAATAAAAGAAATTTAAAATTTCTGTATAATTTCCAAAAAAAATCAACATAAGTCAAAGTAGGAAGAATCACCTTTCAACTATCAATAGTCCCTTACTCATCAACTATATAAAAAAAAAACATATATACTACTGCTTAGATTGAGCATAGAAATTGTTGGCACTACTAAAATATTAAGCACACAAACAAAAAGAGTTAAAATATAAGTATTTAGAAGATCAAGAATCAAACCTCATATTTGTATAGTTAGTGACCTCATGTCTGACCTCATATTTGTTCATCAAAAGAATGACTATTTTGCCGATTAAAAAATAAAAGTGTTTTGTCGTCTGTTATAACTATGATCGAAGTGTTTTGTTATGTTTTTAACATTTTCTTTGCTAAATTAATTAACAAATTGGTTTATTAAAATTTAATTTTATTGGTTTTGTTGAGCAAAGCATATTCTAAGTAAGAAAAAGAGACTAAAAAATTTACAAAAAGAAAATAAGATTAGAGACTTTTTTGAAAGACCAAATTGTGTTCATGTCTACTTGGTTAATACATTAATCATTACTTTCTTTATCGATGTGAATCCAAGTGGATAATCAATCGATGTGATATTTTTTTATAAAAACACTTATATAAGGCAATATAGTTTTGGGTTTGATTTCCATGCTTGAAAATGTATACATAAATTTGGGTGGGTATGATTTATACAAAAATATTTACTTATATTAATCATTACTTTCTTTAACGAAGTCATTATTTAAAACCAACATTTTTCTCAATATAAAGGAGATTTACGCAATAAGTTACTCAAGAAAGTTATCTATTGCATCCTTTTAAATTCAAAAGTACAACAATAATTGCATGTATCATATAATATAGTTAAAGAACTGTGTGAGATAATTTTTTATTATTTTTTTCATTAAAATTATATATATTTTTCTAAAAATAATTTTACAATTATATATAATTTTCTAAAAATAATATACTTTTAATTAATTTTATTTTTTTTATAAAAAAACAATTATGATTATGAAAAATATAAATATTTTAACTTAATTATATAAAATTATAATTATAATTTACTCATGCAATTTCTTTTATTAAAATTATAAAAATTATTCAAAGATTTAAAAAAATATTTAAAAAATAATTATTCAATCATTAATAAGAGTAATAGAAAGTGTGCCTTTTCATAAGAATATCATCGATTCATTTATTGAAGATGTAATGTGGTTGTTACCACAAAAGTACACTGGTACTTTCACGAGTCTTGATATAGTGACACTATCTTACAATAATATATATTTCATGCTTCAGACGTCACAATAACAATGTATACATTTGACGCTTCAGACGTGACAATGACGTGTCAGAATGAGATCGTGTTTGTTGAGGTGACATTCAAATTAGGGTAGTAACGCGAATGAACAGTGAGATGCGAGTTCAAAATAGAATAAAAAATATATATTACATTGGTTCTTAGTAACAATCGGTATAATATATTATTATTTTTTACTCGGAATGACCCATATTACACCTGTTAAACCATCTAACCGGTGTAATATATGACCCGTATTAAAAAAATTGAATATTTTCATAAAGAGTGGGTGGTCATAAACGTCAAGTAACCACTTACATGCACATGAGTAACCAATTTTGTGTGTCAGTAAAAAAGAAAGAATATATTACACCGATTCTTAATAACAACCGGTGTAATATATTATTATTTTACTCATAATGACTCATATTCAAAAAAAATTTAAATATTTTTATGAAGATTTGGTGGTCATAAACGTCACATAAGTAATCACTTATAGGCACACGGGTAATCAGTTTACGTTTGCTAGTACATGTGAAAGAACCTGTGGTTGGGTAACCATTTCTGGTAGGTGGGTGTCCATATTACACCGGTTAAGTCATCTAATGGTGTAATATATGACCTAATGACACTGAACACTTGAACAACAAACAAAGAAGCAACGACAACCGCTTATTATAATGATTGGTCCATGCTTCCCGCAGCTTCTTTCTCTCTCTCTCTGACGAGGTCGTTGCTTCTTTCTCCCTTTTGTTTGAAACTCTTACGATAAACCCTTACACTCTTACAAAACTGTCACATCGATCACATCAGAATTACAAAAAATCTCACTGCCACATCCTCATCGTCACATCTGTGACGTCAAGTTTGTGTTAATAGACAAAGGGTGTTAACAAAACATTTTCCTACTTTCAGACTGTAAATTTTCTACAGTACACTTGTCAATCACTAATATTATTATTTTATTTTAAAATTATATTATATTTATTTTTATTAGTTGAATATAACATTTTATTATTAAAAGGATGGTTTGTGAAGAAGTATAAGTGAGAGAAAAAGAGTGTCAAACTTGTATTTTCCTAAATAAAATGAAGGTGTTATTATTAAGAATTTACGTATGTTTTTATCCCTGAGAGCAAGAAACCAAATTTAAAGGAATTAAGAGATGGAATAAAAGCAAAGGGAGACAGTATAATTGAAGCCTGCTTTTATTTATGGTCTGACAAAAATACAAGTACAAGAACTTCTCATAAAACTGATAACATCTGCATTGCCTAAAATAACAATAGTTTTTACACTACATGTACATGACTCTGGCATAATGGTCATACTACTGCAAGATTCAACTCTTTCTATTTTGGTATAATCATCAGAGGTAAAGTTCAAGATTTGAGTCCAGTCTAAGATAGCCAATGCACAAAACTGGTCAACTTGAGTCAGTCAAATCCGCATTCGTTTCCTTGGGGTACCCTCTTCATAATCATGCTGCATATAAACAAAAGAATAAACATGCTTAAGTTAGAGTGTGTGTTGAAAAGAGAATAGTTCAGAGTATGTTACAAGCATTCTAAAAATATACCTTTCGAAGATGTTGGGAGGGAGGCCTTTTAGATTCTGATCTGCATTTGGCATGGATTATGGGACCTAACTGTGACCTGTCCATGGCTGCTAATGTTCCTGTGGGTTGATAGAGGTATGCAGCTCCTCTATACATCCAGTCATCCATTTCATCACTGTAAAACTCATCAAAAGGCTCTTTACATAGAAAACATGTTTTCTGGTTCTCATCTGCTGACACTGCCAACTCTTCATAATCTTTCTTTTCTTCTTTTGTTTCTGTTGGGAAAAAAGATGGAACTGACTTTGTTCCCAATGCCTCTGCACCACTAAGCCACATCCTTTCACTCACAAAGAATTGGCGACTTGATCTCTGCTTCCGCGTTTTAAGCGCCCGATTCTTAGTCACATGCCAATCCATATGACTTCTGTGTTCCTCTTGGCTTCTGAATCGGAGCCCACAAGTACTGCATTGTCTTGGGAGATCACCATACAAGGCATTCACTACAGACTCATACCGAACCTTCAGATTGACTGCATTAAACTCTGTTCCGATACATTTCTGAAAAGCAAATAATTTGTATGAAAATCTTGGGTGGCACAACACAATCAAATAAACAAAGGATAAAGATGAAATGAACTCATGATAGATAATACATTACTATTTGAGAGCAACGCACTCTTCTTAACTTACCTGTGTTGGCAGCAGTTTATCCCGTGAGATGACCTGAGAAATTTGAGAAGCAAGTGAATCGGCCTGTTGGCTTGACATAACTGGACCAACATTTGAATGAGGTTTCATCATTTGAGATGAAGCAGGAGGATGACTTGGATGAAAAGGGTGGTTTGCAATACTTGGGAGTGATGAAGGGAATTGCACAGGTAACGGATTCAACATGGTTGTACATGTAGATTCACCATGTCCCGAACTCATCCCTTGACTAAACTGTGAGGTTGATGGATCCTGAGATGGAAAAAACTGTGGCTGTGGTGCTTTCCAGTGATTTTTCTGGTTGGAAGAAATTTGTCCAGGAAGTATTGGATTTAAGATAGGAGATCGAGTGACATTCTGATTTGCAGAAGGTGGTGTTTCAGAAGATGCTAGCACAACTGATGGTGGAGGTTTCACATTAGAAGCAATGCCAGAAACCATTTTTGGCACTGCATGTCGAACGCCATATGGGTTGAAATAACTTCTGCGAGTGTGATTAATTGAAGGTTTCGTAAGAGTCCTTGCTTGATCCCTATCACTAAAGATATGTTGTGACGAGTTATAGGGATGATGAGAAGTCTTCCTAGCACAATGAGATTGAGAGGAGACCAGGCTATGCTTCATCTGCATAAACGAAATTGCAATCATTTCTAGAGGTATATATTTTAGCTTTCACACAAGGTATTTTGTTGTTATAGCCTTATAGGTATATAATTTAATGGGGAATTGCAACATGGTAAATCAAATATACTATAGCAATGTATAGCAGAAAGAATAAATAAGAGATACAAGTGAGGAAACATACCTCCATAGCAGAGGAATCATCAAGAGGAGGAAGCTGAGATCCACTAGACCGATACTTCCAGGCATTTTGCTCTGACAAAGTTGCATTATCTGCAAGAACAGGTCTTTCCCCTGAGAAGCCAACAGTTGAAGGTAATAAACTTTGATTCCTGCCATGGTCTATTAGGGTTGACTTAATATCTTTCCAGTCAAACTCCTCCTCTTCAGTGGTCAACCATGATTGTGACCACACCTTATTGCCTATGCAGTTTATATCCATCTGTTCAACTAACAGTGCTTTACTGCTTGGACATTCTTGGCTTTTCTCATTGCCATATGATTCAATTAAAGCTCTGGAACTTTCAGGATGATATTCATTACTAGGGATGTGAGTGATAGAAGTTGGAAATTGATTACACCCAGAATACTGCATTCGACACCTTACACTCATTTCCACAGTTCTACCTACTCCATAGTCAACTACGTGATGAAGAGAGTTTCTCTCAATTAACCTGCCACCACAATTGTGAAATGTATATTTTTCCATTGATGTAGACAGAGACCTATCAAGTCCAATTCTTGAAGGGGAAAAGGAAATTCCAAGCCTGCTACTGTCTGATAAAAGTTTGTGTCTTGCTATAGCCACAGAGCCAAAGTTTGTATTACTAGCAGTTACTGATGAATGCCACTTTTCAGCACCAACCTGCGAGGATAAAACACACACTGCGTCACTATCCCAACGTTGTTACCTTTTAGCAAAGATGAGTTCCCAAATAAGCGATGAATATTTTTTCTTGAGTGCTAAATATTCACAACAATCATTTCGCACCAGACATAAAATATGAGTAACTGATAAAGACAAACATGCAGGAAAAGACATCACAGCATGGGAGGAAAAAAAAGGACATTCATATATAACACAAATTACTTCTGGTTTTACATGCAAACAATAAACAATTCTAGCTTGTTTCGAAAAGAGAGATATCACAAAAAATCTTACAGAATCCCCAGTTGATCGCTCCTTCTCCCCCACAAGTCAAGTATTTCTGAATCTTTCTATTAACTTGTTAGGGGATACTAAATCTCAATCCAAAATATGTTTATCTTTCTACTCTCTTTTTCTATCATATATTTCTTTAACCACCTAATCTTTTAAATCTTGAAAGTTAATGATTTTTTTATCTTTTATTATATGAAATATGAGAATAATGTTAAAATCTATCATATATTTATTTAACCACCTAATCTTTTACATTTTGAAAATTAATTATTTTTTATCTTTTATGATATGAAATGTGAGAACAATTAATGTTAAAATCTATCAAATATTTCTTTAACTACCTAATCTTTTAAATCTTGAAAGTTAATGATTTTTTATCTTTTATGATATGAAATATGAGAATAATGTTAAAATCTATCATAGATTTATTTAACCACCTAATCTTTTAAATTTTGAAAATTAATTATTTTTTATTATCTTTTATGATATGAAATATGAGAACAATTAATGTTAAAATCTATCATATATTTCTTTAACCACCTAATCTTTTAAATTTTGAAAATTAATGATTTTTTTATCTTTTATGATATGAAATATGAGAAAAATGTTAAAATTAATGATTAATCTTTTAACAATTAAATTTGACTTAGTTGGGATTTCGAAATTATTTATCTTTTTCAAAAATTCTTTTAAATTATTTTTAATCTCTTTATTCATTTAAAATATGCAATTTCATCTATTAATAAAAAACTAATTTTTATTCTTTTAAAGTATTATTAAAAAATAAAAAATAAAGAAAATACAAAAACAAATATGGGGGACTAAACCAAAACTCATATGTTAACAAAAACGATACATAGTTAGATTATACTTATTCATAAAAAATTATAAAAACAAACTAGATGGAAACATATTATACCAATAAAATGATTTTTCATAACCAAGAGAAGAAGAAATCCAAGAAAGGGCGAAATGTGCCGAGAGAAGAAGAAACACAAGAAATGAAAATGCTTGAGAGAAGCGAAAAAGGCAACGAAATAAAGGCGGAATAGAAGACAAAAAGTAAATGAGAGGAGAGAATGAGAGAAACCAAAATAAAAGAAAGAGAAAAGTGTAAATGAGAGGAAAGAGAGTAAATGTGGATGATAATAAAATGAGAGTTTTGTGACACGTGTAAATTGTACCGTGTGCCACTTGTCACTTCCAAAATGAGTTTAAAATTGTTATTTTGAGTTAAAATTTGAAATATTTTCTTTTTGAATTCTTTTTAGAACTTACCCTGAAAGTACCTTATATTTTTATTATAGATTTGTGTTCTTGTATTCTACAATTTAAAAATTACACTTATCTTTGTATTCGTATTTAGTGTTTGTGTCTGAATCTATGTTATGTAATCGAAAAGACAACTCGTACTTATGATTTGATAGTAATACACTTTTTTTAGATATACTGTTAGAGAGATATCACAAAAAAAACTTACAGAGTCGAGTTGATCGCTCCTTCTCCCCACAAGTCAAGTATTTCTGAATCTCTCTATTTAACTTGTTGGGGGAATACTAGATTTCAATCCAAAATATGTTTATCTTTCTACTCTCTTTTTCTATCATATATTTCTTTAACCACCTAATCTTTTAAATCTTGAAAGTTAATGATTTTTTATCTTTTATTATATGAAATATGAGAATAATGTTAAAATCTATCATATATTTCTTTAACTACCTAATCTTTTAAATCTTGAAAGTTAATGATTTTTTATCTTTTATGATATGAAATATGAGAATAATGTTAAAATGTATCATATATTTATTTAACCACCTAATCTTTTAAATTTTGAAAATTAATGATTTTTTTATCTTTTATGATATGAAATATGAGAACAATTAATGTTAAAATCTATCATATATTTCTTTAACCGCCTAATCTTTTAAATCTTGAAAGTTAATGATTTTTTATCTTTTATGATATGAAATATGAGAATAATGTTAAAATCTATCATATATTTATTTAACCACCTAATCTTTTAAATTTTGAAAATTAATTATTTTTTTATCTTTTATGATATGAAATATGAGAACAATTAATGTTAAAATCTATCATATATTTCTTTAACCGCCTAATCTTTTAAATCTTGAAAGTTAATGATTTTTTATCTTTTATGATATGAAATATGAGAATAATGTTAAAATCTATCATATATTTATTTAACCACCTAATCTTTTAAATTTTGAAAATTAATTATTTTTTATCTTTTATGATATGAAATATGAGAACAATTAATGTTAAAATCTATCATATATTTCTTTAACCGCCTAATCTTTTAAATCTTGAAAGTTATTGATTTTTTATATTTTATGATATGAAATATGAGAATAATGTTAAATCTATCATATATTTATTTAACCACCTAATCTTTTAAATTTTAAAAATTAATTATTTTTTATCTTTTATGATATGAAATATGAGAACAATTAATGTTAAAATCTATCATATATTTCTTTAACCGCCTAATCTTTTAAATCTTGAAAGTTATTGATTTTTTATATTTTATGATATGAAATATGAGAATAATGTTAAATCTATCATATATTTATTTAACCACCTAATCTTTTAAATTTTAAAAATTAATTATTTTTTATCTTTTATGATATGAAATATGAGAACAATTAATGTTAAAATCTATCATATATTTCTTTAACCACCTAATCTTTTAAATTTTGAAAATTAATTATTTTTTTTATCTTTTATGATATGAAATATGAGAACAATGTTAAAATTAATGATTAATCTTTTAACAATTAAAATTGACTTTGTTGGGATTTCGAAATTATTTTATCTTTTTCAAAAATTCTTTTAAATTATTTTTAATCTCTTTATTCATTTAAAATATTGCAATTTCTTCTATTAATGTTTTAAAAAACTAATTTTTATTTTTTTAAGTATTATTAAAAAAAATAAAAATACAAAAAAATATATGGGGGACTAGACCAAAACTCATATGTTTACAAAAAAATATACATAGTTAAATTATATTTATTATAAAAATTATAAAAACAGACTAGATGGAAACCTATTATACCAATAAAATAATTTTTTATAACCCAGAGAAGAATAAATCCAACAAATGACGAAATGTGACCAGAGAAGAAGAAACCCAATAAATGAAAATGCTTAAGAGAAACAGAAAGACAACGAAATAAAGGACAATAGAAGAGAGAAAGTAAATGAGAGGAGAGAATGAGAGAAACCAAAATAAAAGAAAGAGAAAAGCTTAAATGAGAGAAAAGAGAGTAAATGTGGATGATAAGAAAATGAGAGTTTTCTGACATGTGTAAGTTCTACCGCGTGCCACTTGTTACTCCCATAATGAGTTTGAGATTGTTATTTTGAGTTAAAATTTAAAATATTTTCTTTTTGAATTTTTTTTAAAACTTATCCTGAAAGTACCTTTTATTTATATTATAGATCACTACAATAAAATCATGAAATAGAAACCAATTTTTAGAGACCAAAATAATTAGTTACAATAGAGACCATTTTAGAAACTAAAAAAAATAGTTTCTAAATTAGTTTCTATTATTGTTAAATAGTTTCTAAATTGGTATCTAATTAGCAACTAAGGTTTTAACTACCAATTATTTAGTTTCTAAATTTGGTAGCAAAAACCTTGGTGGCTAATTAGATACCAATTTAGAAACTATTTAACAATAATATAAACTAATTTAGAAACCAAATTTCTTTTTAGTTTATAAAATGGTCTCTAATTTAGTTACTATTGCAACTAATTATTTTGGTTTCTACAAATTAGTTTCTATTTCATTATTTTCTTGTAGTGGATTGATATAGATTTTTGTTCTTGTGTCCTACGTTTTAGAGATTACACATATCTTCGTATTCTTATTTAGTGTATGTGTCAGTATCTATGTTATATAACGAAAATACAACTCGGTACCTATGATTTGATAGTAATACACTTTTTTTTAGATATACTATTTTTTTAGATATACTGTTGGTGAAAAATTATTGAAAACTATTGTAATTTTCAACAAATTTCAATAAACAATAGAGAGACATATAGAAAAAAGTATTAGAAAATGTAAATAGCATTCCTCGTTTTTCTTTATGAAAATAGTGCAATTCTATTTGGATATTATCTAAATAAAAAATAATTTTTTTTATAGAATTGGATAAACACGTTTTTAAAATCAAGAATTCGTATTTCTAAAGTACAATTTGGTTTAAACTAATTTTCCATTACTGAGATGAGCTTAGGAATATGTTTTTGTTTTTTTATTATTGAAAATTGTATTTAAGAATACAATTTTTATTTGTTTAATATTTTTTAAATAGTACTGGTAAGTATATTTTCTATTTTTTAATGGCGATTGCATGCATTTTCTTTTAGTTTTTATTTTTTGAAATTGGTTTTTTGAATTTTATATTTTTTTAAATTTTATATAAAATTGTGTATGTAAACACATTTTCATTGAATTTTTATTGTTTTTTAATGCTTTCATTAAAAAAATATTTTTTATTTTTCCAATTACATTGAATTAATATAATTATTTTAATAATAAACTACATTGTCAAAAAGATAGAATACACGCAACTTGCAAAATAAACAAAACATTAATTTAAAATTAAAAACTATATGTAAATATTTAATTTTTCGAAATAATAATAAATAGAATTTCTAAATAAATAAATAAAAACTAGTATGTTGATTAAAAAAAAACAAAAAAAAGTTTTAATAAAAAAATATAAAAATTCATGAAAACGTTCTTCGGTGCTTGATTTCATACAAAATTAAAAATAAAACATTTATAAAAAAAAAACCAATTTAACAAAAAAAATTAAAGCGTGCATGCAAACAAAATTTTAAAAGAATACAAATATTTTTAGAATCATGATTTAAAAAATATTAAATAAATAGAAATTATTCTTCTAAGCACGATTTTAATAAAAAAAACAAAAATATATTTCTAAGTACACTTTTAATATTAAAAAATTATTTCAAACTAAAGTAATGTTTAAAAATACAAGTTACGTAATACTGTAATTCTTTTAAAACTTATCTATTTTTATAATATTCAAACAAAATTGCATCATTTTCATAAAGAAAAAAAAAACTATCAGCCTTTACCTTTTTTATTTAGGGTTTAGTGGATAGTTTTCACCTTAAACTTAGAAACTGACATATACAAGTTCACCAAATTGGTTTGTTCTCTTCTATAGTTTTCATTTTAATAATTATTTCATAATTTGGGACTAAGAGTTGAACTTTCTTTCCGCACTAACTTTTTTTTAAAATATTTTTTTTTTGTAATTTATGGTTGAGCCTCTTTTTTTTTTCAAAATAACTTAATTAATCGCCGTATGTTATTGAAAATATTTGTTAACACGTTTTTCTAGACAAGAAACATTAAAAAAAATCCATATACTGTGATGTTAAACGAAATATTATCTCTCTTTTTCATAATTTTCTTTATTTTTTAAATTTAAATAAATCAATGTTTTATTTTATTTTTCATTTTGTATTGTCATTGGTAGTTCTAGTAATTATATTCTGACAGCTTAAATATAAATTGTATTAGTTGGTTTAGGAAAATACTATGAATTTACATAAATTAAAAACTTGGGTGTAAAATGAAATTTGAAAGTTCCAAAGGAATGAAAAGTTCCAAATAGTGCTTCAAAGAAGACATGTTTCAAATATTAAAAGTGTTATTCAATAAAAAAATATATTATGTGCATATAGTAATTATTTGAAATTTAAAATTCAATAATTAAGTGAAAGATAAATTAAACTATTTGGTTTGGGTTAAGATTAAATTATTTGGGTTTAGGGAATCCCAACAAATGGTAAAATTGAGTGTATAGGTTTTACTAGACACAACTAGCCTTCTGTTTATATGGTGTTGTTTGCTTAGGAGTAGAGTAGTTTTTTAGGCTTCTAAGTATTAACACCTTTTTGGGTGTTTCTTCTTATACCCTTATATTTTTCTTTCTACACCCCTACATTCTTTGAAATATCCAATTATCGTTGCAGTTTTGGATCATTCCGGAATAGGAGATGTTTTATAAACAAAATGTGTTTCTGAAATAGAAAATCTAGAAGACAAAATAATCATTCCAAAATATTTTTTTGAGACACATTTTTTGAATTCTAAAATGATAAATCCATAATTTATAAAATGTGTTCCAAAAAGTATGTTCTGAAAATATTTTAGAAATATTAATTTGGAAGTTATTTTTAAAAGGGGTAAAACAATGTTTTCCAAAAATAATGGGGTGCAGGGAGAAATTTGTTGGGAGTGCAGGAACAGAACCCACCCCCTTTTTTTAAGTGTGATTGGTTTTTTGTATGTGATTCCTTCCCAATTTGACATTAGCATTACACCCTACCTACTTTTTCCTACTTTTTGTGAATATTTCTTTCTTTCTTTCTAAAATATCCTAATAAAGTATGTCTTCCTTGTGTATTTTGAATTTCAAACATCCTTTTTATCGGTCAATATTAATAACATTAATTATCGATACCAATATTCTTTAAAAATTGAGTAAAATTCTATAAATATCACACTAATATCCGAAACCATAAAAAATAAGTGTACATGAATAAAATACAAATACAAATTTCAAACAAGGTCTAAACATAAAACAATAGAGAACAACTTTTGTCCACTAATAAAATAATTTTTATAAGTTACTATGAAGAACAGTTGTATTTTGATAATTAGGTAATAATCCGTGGCAACTAGAACTTTTGATGTCTCCATTCTTTGTTCGAACCTTTAAAAAGGGATCTTGTAATTTGATGTCAACATATTTATATGGCATTACATTATGAAAATTTCAATTAATAAGTTTCAAAAAATTAGAAAAAAAAATCTGAGATGTCAACTAGGGTAGGTGAGAGCAAAAATCGTTTATGCCTCCATTTTTATTGAACCTTGCAAAGGATCTCATGGATTAATGTCATCTCTTATACATGACATTATGAAAATTATACTTGATACATTCATAAAATTTTATTAAGAATTTGATGACAATAAGTTCTTGTTCCCTGAGAGAAAGAAACCAAAATGGATGGAATTAACTTGTGGCTAGCACAACAAATTAATTTGTGGACATTGTCAGAATATTTTTAAAGTCTTCTCTCATCCATGTCAGGAGTTTAATAAAATACAAATAGTTAGTATGCCATTCTGAGTTACCGGACAAATTGTAGAAAGTAATTATGACCAAATTAATACCATGTCGCCGCATACGCGTCATCCCAAAAATAACAATGTACTACTAACAATAGTTTTGATTTGGGGACGAAATACTTCAAGTTAATATGTAAACCTTTGGCTGCAAGAAAATATGCACCATACTAGTCCAACTATACATGTACATGACTTTGGCAGAATGGCCACGGTATTCAACTCTACTCTAACATACACTAATGGAAAATCTTAAGTTACAAAGCAAAAAATAAGGTCAAGTTTAGTCAACTCCGCCTTCGCTTCCTTTGAGTACCCTCTTCATCAGCACCCTGCGTATACAGAATAATAATAAAAAAAAAAGATATTTACTGAAGATTCCTTGAAGCATATGCAAACATGCAAATTAAATTCAAACAAGCAAGCAAGGAATATTAAATTCAAACAAAGAAACTGGTTGACAATAACACAAGAAAAAAAATCATATACAAAAGACTAATTTATTAGATAGAAAAACTTTGACCAAGTATAGATCAAATAGTTTATTTTACACTACTCATTGTGGAACTCCTGGCATAATCTTTTGAAAAAATAACAGAGGCAGATGCAGTAGACAACAATTGATATGGAAAAAAAATACCTTTTCATCCAGCCCAAGATCTTCAGATGGTGCCATATTAGATTCTGATCTGCATTTAGCATGGATTATAGGGCCTAACTGTGACCTGTCCATGCCTGCTGTTGTCCCCGTGGGAGCATAGAGGTATACAGCTCCTCTATACATCCATTCCTCCATTTCATCACTGTAAAACTCATCGAAAGGCTCTCCACATAATGCACAAGTATTCTGGTCCTCTTCTGCTGGAACAGCCAACTCTTCATCGTCTCTCTTTTCTTCTATGGTTTCTGTAGGCAAAAAACCTGGAACTGACTCAGTTCCCAATGCCTCTGCACCACTAAGCCACATCCTGTCACTCACAAACCACTTCCGAGAGGGTTTCTGCTTCCGGCTTTTAGACATCCGATTCTTAGTCACATGCCAATCCATATGACTACTGTGTTCCTCTTGGCATCTGAATCGGAGTCCACAAGTTGTGCATTGTCTTGGGAGATCACCATACAAGGCATTGATAGCAGACTCATAACGAATCTTCAGAATATCTGGATTAAACTCAGTTCCAACAGAATCCTAAAAACAAATAACAAAATTATCCCTCTGGTGGCACAATCAAGCAAAGAAAGGAAAAAACAAAAGGAAAGAAATGAAAATACTAATACTAATACTAAATACCTGAGCAGGTAGCTGGTTAGCCAATGAGATCACACCTTGAGACATAAGAGAACTAATTAAATTAGTATATCCAACAGTTGGCTGTTGGCTTGACATAAATGGACAAGCATTTGGATGAGGTATCATTTGAGATGGAACAGGAGGGCGACCTGGAGGCAAAGGTGGACGGGCTACACCCCGTAAATGCAAAGGATGATTTGCAATACTTTGGAGAGGCAAATGAAATTGCATAACAGGTAACGGATTCGACATGGCAGTACTTATAGAAGCACCATGTCCCTGCAAAGAACTCCCATGACTAAATTGTGAGTTTGACGAATCCTGAGATGGTGGGAAAAACTGCAGTTGTGGTGCTTGCCTGTGATTTTGCTGGTTGGACGAAATTAGTCCAGGAAGCTGATTAGGCAACTGATGTATCTTCAAAATACTTGCATCCTTGTTCTCAACACTGTCAAATGACTGCTCTGGCATAAATGAAGATTTATTTACATGATTCACAATAGGGTTACTAGTATGTATAGCTTCAAACTGACTCCTAACATGTTTTTGCAATGGAGTTATTGGATTTAATGCAGGTGGTCTACTGACATTCAAATTTACAGAAGGTCTTATTTCAAGAGTTGCAGGCAAAACTGATGGTCTAGGTTCTACATTAGCAACACGGCCAGAAACCATCCTTGACACTGCAGGTCGAACCCGATATGGATTTGTATCTGCATTGTGAATGTTATCAATAGGAGGAAATGAAATAGTTCTTGCTCGTCCCCTATTACTAAAGATATGTTGTGACGAGTTGGACAGATGATGAGAAGAGCCCAGACTGACATGATTTTGGAATCCAGGTACCTGTCCCAGTGGTGCTCGCCGAAACTGCAAAGAGAATGGATAAATTTTCAATTCTATCAGTCAGAGCAAGTATTGGCAAGTCCTACTTCCTTTCAAATTACACTAATTTTTTTCTTAACCAAGTATCCGTACTAAAGTTTAAAATGTTGGGTGAAAACACATAAATGGTTTTATATTACAGACAACTCTCACATGTATAGCTTCAAACTGAGTCCTAACATGTTTTTGAAAATAGTTATTGCATTTAAGGTAGGAGGTTGCGTAACATTCCGATATTCATAAGGACTTACTTCAAGAGATGAAAGCAACACTGATGGTCTAGGTTTCACATTAGAGACATTGCCAAAAACCATCCTTGACATTGCAAGTCAAACCCAATAAGTTATGCATTGTGAATGTTATCAAATGGAGGAATCGTAAGACTCCTTTCCATTAGTAAAAGATATGTTGTGACGAGTTAGATTATGAGAAAAATTCCAAGCATCATGAGGTAACTATTTTGAAATCTTAGCTATTAGGTAATGACACAAATAATTTTATATTAAATCTATAACAGAATAAAATTCATGTTAATAATGGAAAGATGAGAACCAAACTTAAACCACTAAATGAAAAACATCAACACTTCTACTAACAAAAGGCCGGTTGCTATTTACTAAATTGGCTAAATTATAAGTGGTTTACTGCTAAAAACAGTGCATTAGTGAATATCTGCAAACAAAATTAGAGGTCCCGCCCAGACAAAGGTGAGTAATTGAGGCATTTTATAGAGCCTACCCAAACAAACCTACACAGATCGTCACTACCAGCAAAATATCACAGATCACAAAACATCAATGGCGTTTGCTTGTACATCTTAATAGGGAAATGTAATATCATAAACCATACTCTCAAACAGTATATAGCAGAATTGATAAAATATAGGAGGAAACATACACCCAAAGAAGCAAATGCATCATCTGCTGCAACAGAAGAATCATCCACTGGAGGAAGCTGAGATCCACTAGACCAAACCCCCTTCCTGGAATCATGTTCTGACAAAGCTGCATTACCTGCAACAGGCCTTTCCCTGGTAAATCCAATAGTTGAAGGCAATATACTGTTATTCCTACTATGATCTGTTAAGGTTGGACTCATATCTTCCCAATCAAACTCCTCCTCTTCAGTATTCTGCCATGATGTAGGCAATACCTTGTTGTCTATACCATTTCTCTCAAGCCGTTCAACTAGCAAAGGCTTACTACTAGAAGTTTCTTGACTTTTGTCACTGCCATATGCATCGATTAAAGCTCTTGGACTTTGACGCTGATGTCCATTACTAAGGCTGTACGTGATAGAAGTCGGAAATCGATTACGACCATCACCAGCATACTGCTTTCGCTGCCATTCACTCAACTCCATATCTCTACCTAATACCTTGCCTACTCCATAATCAACAGAAGGATGAGGAGAGTCTCTCTCAATTAATCTGTTAGCAGAACTGTCAGCTGCATAATCATCCATGGGTCCAGACAAAGGCCTATCAAGTCCACTTCTTGAGGGAGAAGAGGGTATTCCCAGCCTGCTACTGCCTGATAAAATTTGGTGTGTCTTACTAGCTACAATGCCAAAGTTTGTATTATTGGCATTTCCTGATGAATCCAACTTTTCAGCACCAACCTGTGAGGATAAAATAAATACTACGTCACATGCCACTCATTATATCTGCTTGCAAGAAAAATTTGTCAAATAATTTATCTATTCAATGGTAAATATTCAGAAGAAATCTCTAATCCTACAATAAATGGATAAAATACTTAATTCTTTCTCCACCACACAAAATATAAGAGAAGTTATATGACTAGAGAAGGAAAGGAATAACTAATAACACTGACCATGGTGACAAAATTTCCACATAATAAAAGAAGAGAGAAATCACAGAAAAACAGATAAAATATGTATTTCTGACATGTTGCCAGCAAAATTATTCAATAAACAAAAAGTTGTTGTCATTCACAACATGCAAACTGCTGGAGGGCTTCAAAGAGAAAAAAGGCACAAGTATTTGGTTGTCATCCAGGTTTTTCTCCTTTGGTTCCAAGGAAAGGAGTATAACACATGATAATTAGAGATAGGAAATTCAGTAAATCAAAACTTTGAAATACATAAATAAATAGAGTCTTGCAGTGCTAGGACTTGGTGTTCATTTGTTTTAATGTTAGGTCAAATTGATTTATATAGTTTGATTTTGAAATATCCAATATTATTCAGAGGAGTACACAAATTCATCTTAACCATGGATTTTCAATTAGAACGTGTCTGACTGTAAAATTGATTTTAGATGGTCAACATACAGGCCACTAATCATAATTCATAAAAGCTTAGATGAAAAGAGGAAGCAAAGGGTAAGCAAACAGGACATGCAAAAAAAAATCCAAAAGATTACCAACATGCAGGAAAGGAATGATAGATAAGCAGATATCCTACAATAGGAGATACGATAAGATATTTGCAGCAAAAATTACATCTGGATACAGTTATGTTTAAACAATTAACAATTCTAAATCCTAATAGTGAAATACACACTCTTAGGGTATCCACCAATAAACCTTCAGCCTTGTTCCTGTACAGTTTGTATGGAAGACAGAGTTGTCACAAAATAGCTTACACTATCCACAGTTGAGTGCTCCAACTGGCGCAGGTATTTCGGATTAACATGTATGCCATGACTAGGCCGAGGAGATTCAGAAGCCCTTGCAGAATTCAGGGTGGATGATTGGGTGTTAACTGCTAGAGAAAATTGCAATTCAACTTCAATCTTGCGTAGGACAGAAGGTGGGAAAACTTTTGACCAGGTCCCAAAAAGATGCCGCATAGCAGGATGCAAACTAGGCTGAACCTGCCTGTATGCCTCACAAAAAACCTGGGAAGACAAAAGAAACAGAAGTTTCAATACCAAAGAACAAAGTGTTATCAATTATAAACTAAAACAATAATGCAATTCTAGTTCACATACTTCTGGCAGACGTAAAGAGAAGTATTTAATGTATTCCTGCCCAAAATTCTTCACAATACTGTCCAACAAATAGAGTGAGGGAAGCTTTTGATCTGCTGGCACCTGAAAAGAATATCTCCAAAAAATTGAATTCTCATGTGAACAGTGGCATAGTCAGATATACAATTCAACGAGAATCTAATTCTAGTAAGTAGAAAAACTAATATTCTATGAAATTGGTCATTAAGAAAGTTCTTGTTCTCTTTAGATATTGTATTATTTGCATAAAATTATCTCAATTTGATCTATACTATTTAAAAAATTACAGAACGTTTTCCTGCGTACTCAAATACCCCGTTCATTCATCAACTTTCTCTCTTTTAAGCAGAAACCACTTCGTTCCAGCAAAACTGAAATAGCAAATTCCCTTTAATGGCCATCCTGATTCTTTCCAGAGTAAGTAGTTTTCATATTTAAAATTTCAATTCGTAAGCCCTTAGACTTTACTGAAATCGAAGAAAACCTCAAACACGTTGCACTCAATCTTCACAATGCGTGAGGAACTCCCCATGTTTGTTCAGATTGTTCTATTTCCTATTCTTTAAAATACCAGTACCAACTAATTATTTTTTTTCTGTACGCTTTGATGTAAGGTCGAAAACACCGGTGAATTCTGAATTGAATGAGTATAACCCAATTGTTATGTGCTTCTATAAGTGATGATCATTTTTTAGAAAAATGCAAGAGAAAAAACATAAAAAAAAAATGCATAACTGAAATATAAGAAAAAAAAGCAAGAATTGGAACCCCAATAGTGACATTAAAAAAATGAAACAACAAGAGAGGGATAATTTTGACCCGAACTATTAAAACGATTCCATGACATTTTACAAATTTGGAGGGGCAGAAGAAGAAGTTTCGTCGGCAACGGAGACGGACCTCGAGAATCCGAGCGCAAATTGCGTCAGCGATGCCTTTGGCGTGCTCCCTCTGCTGTTCGGCTATGATTGTGAGATCGGTGATGATAGGCTTCAAATTACAGGTGAGTTCCGACAAAAGGAGGTCGTAAATCTGGACGATTTCTTCGGTGGCCGGGGGCGGAACGGGGACCCCTGCGACAAGTTTAAGTTCGTCATCACGCTGCTTGAGGAGTGCCTTGAAGCGCCCAACGAGAATCGACGGAGGAGGTTTCTGCGCAGCGATTGCGATCTCATTGCTCATGGGTTTTGAAGCGAACGAAGCCGCTGGTCTAGGGTTTTCGGGAGGGAGAATCAGATTTTGGGAGAACATAAAGAAATACGATTTGATTTGGGAGTCACAGATAGAGGAGGAAGGAGAGGCTAGGGTTAGGGTTTGGGAGGATGCGTCGCCGTTTCAACCGTTTCAATACAACGGTGTGGTAAGCGGCGCCACAGAAAGGGGAATTGAAACTGAAGACGGAAAATGAAAAGGAAAGGGAGTTCTAATCGGACGGTGTGGAATCGGCTATTGGAAATGGAAAGTTATGATTTGAAACCCTTTTGCTGGTTATGTAGGCGTGTTTGGGAACTGAACTCTGAAGCCCAAGAGTTGCACTCCTTTCATTCCTGCCACCCAATAGAATATCGCTTCCATTTTAGTATTATTTTCTTGTCTGGAATAAACTTTTTTTTCCATTTCCAGTAATACTACTAATCAACAACAATTTTGACCAACAGTGTATTTTTTATTTTTTTTATTTTTTTTATTTCAATTGTGATATTCACAAAAGTGTATTTTTTTTATTTTATAATCTCTTGCCATGTTTATGTCGAGTAGTTATTAGTATTATTTGGAGCTACTTTTTTTACATATAATAGTTTATGGGTTATAGTGAAAATTCAGGTGTATATATATTATAAACACTCCAAAAACTACTAATATTATTTTACATCTAAGTAAAGGATTTGTGTTAATGTTCAATAATACAAAAATAAATTGTAATCATAACATAATATTTATTTATATATATATATATATATATATATTGAAGAAATAACATAAAATAGGTTCACAGTACCTTCTAAACACAATTTTAGGATTTTTATCTACATTTATTTATTCATGTAAAACATTTATAATTGATTATCACATAAACAACAAGTCACTAAAAGAAATTATGATAATACCATAAATCTATGATAAATTATGTAAATAAGACAATTCATGACATTTTCCACTTATTCCATCGTCATCTCATCATAAATGTGTTTACATTGTTGTAGGTGAGATTAATTGTCGTGTGACGGAGGCAAGATGGACCAAGTCACTATAATCATGGCATATGAACGGTTACGAACTTAAGTAATAAGAGTTGTGTTCGAACTATCAGCTATAATTTTTGACCTAGTGATAAGCATTTGATCCAACACACATGCATGTATTC
Organism: Phaseolus vulgaris; assembly: GCF_051622355.1. NCBI lineage: Eukaryota > Viridiplantae > Streptophyta > Magnoliopsida > Fabales > Fabaceae > Phaseolus > Phaseolus vulgaris. Next base: position 4,755,830 of record NC_143504.1, read on the forward strand.
AAATCACACATGAATTCAAATATCAAGGATATTCTCTAAGGAATAGTACCTTACGTCTTTTAAAAGACATGCCAATTCCTATCAAAGATTAACATTTATCATTTAAGCACACTTGAACTTCATGAGTTCAACGTAAGTTTAAGGCCTCCAGTATCCAGAAGTCAACCCTTGTTGAGTTTCTCACCACCTAATGTTTTAATCTGTATGACTTAGATTATCAATAAAGTCAGTAATCTCTTTATAGATTCCAATACTTAATACACCATATCAAACTACAATTCATAAATCATCTCATATTCATGACTTCAATTCATATGTCAAATTACAACCACATCTCACTTCATAAGATCATTCCACCTGGAATACAACAATTGAAATTATCTTACTTTAAAACTTAAAACAAAAATGAAGACTTTAATTAAAGAGATAAAAAAAAAACATTAGTTTAACAAGTTAATCAATAACTTCATACTAACATGCAATAGACGAACTTCATACTCAACATGCATCTAAGGGGCATAAGACTTATATGTCCACTGAACTTGGGTGGGTTGTGTCTCATGAACTCCGTCAGTCCCATCTGCTCCTGAGACTGACTCACATAGGAAATGGTTGCAGTTGATCTAGTAGTCTCCCAATGATACATTGTTGCCTGATGATTCTGAATCATTGTCATATTTTGTTGTTGGGTAGCATTAGCCATCATCTTTATGACTCTGGCAATCTGGTTCATCTCAAAAGAAGGTCGGGGAGGGGTAGGAGGTCCAGGAGTCATTCTATAATACACAAAAGGAAAGATTTAGGATAAGTTTTTAGAATTTTATTTTATTTTAAAAAATGTAGTTTTACTAACCAACAAACTAAAGCACACACAAATAACCCCATAACCCTTAGGTCTCCTAAGGTTTGAACAACTATGATACCATAATGTAACATCCCTAATTTTACCCATATTTAATAAAATAAAGTGAAACAAGCAATATCTAATTAACATATGAATATATACAACTATCTCATAATTGTATCTTATTAAAGGAAAAGAAAGAATAGACTAAATCTCTTGTGTATATTGAACACATAGGGCTATGTTTATATAGGAAAAGAAACATACGGGCTAAGTCCATTACATAAATAAAAATATCTAATAATATATATAATATCTATAATATCTTATAATATCTAACACTCCCCCTCAATTTGGTGCATATAGATCATATGTACCCAGCTTGTTACAAATGTAATCAATCTTAGGCCCTCGTAAGGGTTTAGTAAAAATACCTGCTAATTGATTAGTTGAATTAACGAACTCAGTCTTGATATCTTCCGATATAATATTTTCTCAAATGAAATGACAATCAATCTTAATATGTTTGGTCCTTTCATGAAAAACTGGATTTGAACTAATATGAAGAGTAACATGATTATCACATATAAGTGTCATTTGAGTGACCTCTCCAAATTGGAATTCTTTAAGTAATTGTTTAAGCCAAATAAGCTCATAAGTAGTCGAGGCCATAACTCTATATTCTGCTTATGCACGAGATCTTGCCACAACACTTTATTTCTTGCTCTTCCAAGAGATAAAGTTATTGCCAATGGAGACACGATAACTAAAAGTTAATCTTCTATTAGATGGAGATCCTGTCCAATCAGCATCTGAATAACAAATGACTTTAATATGATTATTATGACTAAATAACAAACATTTTCTAGGAGAGCCTTTAATGTACTTCAGTATACGAGTGATTGCATTCCAATGATCTTCACATGGAGAATTAAGAAATTGACTCACCACACTAACTGCAAAGGAAATATCAGGACGAGTAACAGTGAGATAGTTCAATTTTTCAACTAATCTCATATACTTCTCAAGATCTGAAAGAGGATCCCCTAATTGGGTAGAAGTTTGACATTGGGATCCATGGGAATATCAACAGATTTTGAATTCATCAACCCAATTTCCTCCAAAATATCCAATGCATATTTTCTTTGAGAGATAACAATGTCAATATTGGATTATGCTACCTCAATCCCCAAGAAATATTTGAGTTTGCCAAGATCTTTGGTCTCAAAGTGTTGTTGACAAAGGTGTTGTTTTACTTGTGAGATGTCATCGTGATCACTGTCTGTAAGAACAATGTCATCAACATATACTACAAGAAAGATACACCCAACACTCGAGTGACGATAAAAAACTGAATGATCTGCTTCACTGCGAGTCATACCAAACTGTTGAACAACATTGCTAAATTTTCCAAACCAAACCCTAGGAGATTGCTTTAGACAATATAAGGATTTGCGAAGACAACATACTAATCCATAAGACTCTCATTGAGCAACAAAATCGGGAGGTTGCTCCATATAAATTTCTTCCTGCAAATACCCATTAAGAAATGCATTTTTGACATCCAGTTGATAAAGAGACCATTGTTGAAGAGCAACCATGGCTATGAATAAATAAACAAAAGCCATCTTTGCCACTGGAGAAAAAGTATCATCATAGTCTAAACCAAAAATTTGGGTATAACCCTTAGCCACAAGACGAGCTTTGAAACGATCAATAGTACCATTAAGACCAACTTTGATAGCAAAAATTCACCTACAACCAACAACAAATTTCCTAGATGGTAAAGGAACAAGTTCCCAAGTTCCATTATTTTGAAGCGCATTCTTTTCATCAGGCATGGTCTGACGCCAACCAAAATGAGTTAAGGCATCACCTACAAATTTTATTTAAAACATTTTATTTTATAAAAAATAAAATAAATTATTTTCTTATATTTAAACGAATGCTTTTTATAACTATTTTATCATTTCCTTTTTAGCATTATATATATAAACTGATATTTTGAATTTAAACAAAATTAATTATATTAAAAATATTTTTTATAAATTTATTTAAACAAAAATAATATAATTATCATCCACTAATATAATAATAGTGGATTATATATAATTATTTTTTAAGATAATTTAATTTCCACACACTGTTACGAGATAAATAAAACACAATTCAACACATATCTTAAAATGATTTTTTCCGAAATGTTTTGTAAAATCTAACTTTTTAAAGAACATATGACTTTGTCACTTTTGAATAAAAAGATGTCTACAATAATTAAGTTAAATGTTGTATAAATTGAAAAAAAAACTCAGGACCATCTACTTACATATAAAAATAATAATAGTTTTATATAAAATGATTTAATAATATTTTTAAAGTTAGTTTGTATAATTAAAAAAATGAATGCATGATTTTATGATAAACTGAAAAAAAAATTATTTTGCTTAAATTTTATATTATTTTTAGTTTTTGGTTATTCAAATTTATCTTGCTTTTTTTCTTTGAATTATTAAGAACTTTGAGAATAAAAAATATCAAAGACAAAGAACTCCATAACTATAATAATCTCCTTACTTTACAAAAGTTTGGTTACAAAGACGATGATTTTTAAAATTTTATTTATTGTTAAATTAAGAATGCAACTTGTAGGTCAAATGCTCAACTCTATGTTACTACTAGACTATTTAGTCTCCTGGTCTATCTTACACCACATTTTATGAGGGGATTAGTAACGTTACAGGATAATTATTATACCATAATGATGTGAAAATCGCAAGAAAGAGATAATTTTTTGGGTTTGGGTCATTGTATATTACAAGCCCAAATTTACGGTTATAAATAAATAAATCTCTCTGGTAATGAATATAGTATTCAAAACTTTATTAATTGATCTTAAGTTAACTTAAACTTAGAGGTTAAGATTTAGAGTTTAGTCTAAACATCATGTAACTCTGCGGAAAAAATCGAGAAAATGATATGTCGAAGATTGAGAAAACGTTGCACAAGTAACTGAGAATCGAAAACTTGAAATTGTGACATTATGGAAAATTCTTCCCTTAGAAAGAAGATAAGTTAATTATTTTGTTAGAGATCTTCATCTTATTCTAATTAGAGATGTTTGAATCTTTTCCTCCAAGCTCTAAGAAGAATGAGATGAATAAAAGACATTGTGTTCAATCCAGACACCGTCTACCCAAGGTTGTCTGCTTTAAATTTCAGAAAAGGAGCAGACTCAAAAAACTATTATTTTAGTTGCACACTGCCGGGATCATTTTACACTAACCATTAGATTTGTTATTATAAAATTTAATAATAAGACGAGTTATCTATAATCTTGATAGTAGGTTTTATTAATTATAATTTATATTTTTCAAATTATTGAGGCTGAGGAGCTTCTAAGGCACTAGCTTACAAACTAGGATGACATCGAAGTTGAAACAATGTGTCACAGGTTATGAAGGACTAATACTTCCATTTGATTCACATATAAACTAAAGATGAAATTTCTTTTTAACTGCATTATTGCAAAAAAGAATGAGATTGAAAAGTGTTAAACAATAGAAAGTGATTTAGAATGATAATAATTCATAATTTCTTATTTATATAAATGTGTTTTTAATTTGAATTTGCATAATCACATAACATATGTATAAAATTTTATACATTTTCACATATTGATTAATCTTATCACTATAAGCATCATATTTGTGTATCATAGCACACGTGTTAATGTTAGTATGCTGAAGGGGAGCAGGATGTAAAGTAGAGACATTTAGGTTGATTCACTTAGAATAAAGGAATTTATTGTGGTCAGAATTGATGTTGAGTTAAAACCAACTTTTTAGCTATTGTATAAAAAGAACTCAACTTGTTTTCAGTGATTTTTTCACTGATTTTATTCTCTACATATCGGTATTAAACGAGTCACTTATTCGACTTCGTGATCGGGCGGCTACATCAAAACACATTTAAGACACTTAATATAAGAATTTTTTACGGATCATGATAATGTCCCACCTAATCCGGGTGACATCCCCAATAAATCAGTTAAACACTGATTTAGTAAAAGATATTGAAGATATTCTCCAAATACAAACTATACAGATATACCAATATATCTTTCTATAAATCAGGAATCATGCTATAAATAAGTTAACAACTGATATTTGATAGATTCGGCTCATCACAACAAAGACTCATGACTAAAACTATAAATAAACCTTCTACAGAGGTTTAAGATACGTTTTAATCAATTTTCACTATACACTTTTTACATAGAGTACTTACTTGATCGTCGGAATACCTTTTCCACATCAACCGACGCCAACAATTAAAGAAGGAGACTTAAAATAAGGAACGATGAGATCACCGACACATCAACAATTCTATAATTATTTCCATTTACTATCTAGGTTCACACTTTGTTTATAAAGAGGTAAAAAACATTCAAATATAAATCTCATCAAATCAAAATATTTTTTTATTACCAGTTTTGCAAACACGTCCAAACACATGCACTTAGACATTTGTAATGTCCTATTTTTGGTCAAACACAAAAAAAAGAGCACCTTGGAATTTGTGGCATATTGTATTACTACGATGGTGTATGGGGATGACAAAGATTGGATAGACAATTTACCTGATGAAATCATTCAATACATTGAGTTTATTTCCAACAAAAGATACTGTTAGAACAAGTGTAGTGTCTAGAAGGTGGCATTCCCACTGGATGTTTGTCACCAATCTGAACTTGTCAAAATTTGCACCAGATATAACAGAAGAGGTAACTACTCATGGATTTTGTGGACAGAGTTGTTGCGATCCGTTAAACCATTGTCTCTTTGCCTATTTACATATCATAACTTTTATAATGGCAGAAAGTTTTCAATTCACTTTACCAATTTGAAGTTGTTGACTTTTCAGTATGTTGTTTTTCCGGTTTTGAGTACACCCAGCAACTATTTTCTAGAGGAGCTAACTTTGAAATGCTGCTTCTGGTTGAGTTATTTCTGTTACCAAAGCTCTTTCCATGCCGAAGAAAATAAAATTATGTAGATTTTTTATTAAGACATTTCATAATATATAACAGGTGCAAACTTTATCTTCTAAACTGATTTTATAAGATTGAGTTAAATAGAATTAAAGTTCACATGTCATTTAAAATTTATCTTAAAGTTCAGATCATACGAGAGTTGAGAATATCGTGAAAGAACGTGAAAGATCTAAGTATTATTATTTATAACAGTATCCACGTTTACACTTTCTATCTCTACTTGTATATATTATAATAATTATTATTATCATTATTATTATTTAATATTTACTTTTCTTCTTATAAATGTATTTATCTTTTATATTTTTTTTTAAATTACATTATTTTAATAGAAATGCCAAGACACATGTTTTCGCGTACATGTTTACGTTAACAATAATAATAATAATAAATAAACTTATTGAGTTTTCTTAGTGAAAATAACTTATTTTTATTTTACATGAGAAAGGAGATACATATTGGGAAAAAAAAATGTGACAAGAACGAGGCAATTAAGGACGTGAAAAAAATGGGTGTGAAGTGATAATTATTTATTAGATGTAGGAAGTTATGATATTCAATGTGTACATTAGTAGAGAAGACATCTAATATCCAGTCCAAAATTTATTGGGTGCACCAAATTGGTGTAAGGCAGAGACTTTTAGGTACAACCTACTTCCTTAATGGGAGATGATAATCGCCATGTTATGTGATATGACTCTACTAATCCCACAATTATAACAAATTCCACATGTAAAATGAAAAAAATCTATGCATGCATGGGAAAAAAGGACAAACCCATTTTAATCTGATACTGAAATACCAGCAACCATTTTCCTTACCGTTGCAATGTCTTCCTCGGTGTCGGTGTGATGTCCATAGCTTCTAACGTATGCTTGAAGAAACAGTAAAGCACCCTGTACTAGGAAACTTGTGTTTGAATTGAACCCCTCATATAGGATCCGAAAGTGCCAACCTTTTCTGCTATGTGAGGAGTCTTCATCTACACCTAACAACACTAAACAGCCAAGGATGGTGCTTCCCAAGTTCTCTCTGTGTTTCTGGCTTCTCCTTTCTCCCCTTCTGATTCTCTTCATGAACTATCCAGTTAAATGTGACAGTGGTGAGTACTTCTTGCTCTCTCTTGAATATGCTAGTGTTCATTATTGAAAGAACATTTTTCTTACTGATTTTAGTAATAAGCTAATGTAACTGAGTTTATGTTTTTCTGCTTTCTGGGTACTTGGTCATTTGTGTTGTGATTGTTATCTTTCTTTTGTTTCTCAATGCAAGCTAGGCCTGATTAGGAGACAGATCGATCTGGGATTATGAGTGTGCTAAATTGGACCAAAATATCACATGTAATTTGCATTATAGTTAACATATTTTAAAAAATTAATAAAAAGTTACTTTTGTTTCATATACTTAAGTCTTGTTCGAGGATAGATGTTTGTCAAAAGGAAAATTTGTATTTTCATGCACCACAAACAATCATATCATGCTTGTTCATGTATAAGTAAAAGGGGGAAGATGGTACTCTCTTCATCAAAATTTCATTTTATAAAGCATCTAAGGGCTCTCTTTTTTAAGGGTAGAATTAATTTTAAAATCTCTCGTGTCAAAATTTTCTGGCTTACATGCACATTCGCGGACGTTTGCATACTATTGAAGTTAACATGTTGAACCTGCACTTACCTCACCTTAACATTTTTTCTGCAGATGAGGAAGACAATCTTTATCAGGGTATCAACAAGTATCGAGCATCAATAAACTTGAAAGCTCTAACAAGGAATGACAATGCAGATTGCCTTGCTAATAAAATAGCTGACCAATTCAAGAAACAACCCTGCACAAATACCACAGGTGCTAACACCGTACCTGGCACTGAGCCTCAGTTTTCCAACTATCCAGACCTCTTATCAAAGTGTGACTTGGCTATTTCCAACACAAGGGATGGAAATATAATGCCTGTTTGTGTTCCTGGTCTCGTTCCAAGTCTTGTCCTCACTAATTTCACGAAATCTCTCTATTCAGATAGTCTCAATGACACAACATATACAGGAATTGGTATTGGTTCAGAAGATAACTGGATTGTTGTTGTCTTGACAACAAACACTCCTGCAGGAACCTTTTCTCCTTATAGTTCTAATGGTGCCAATTTGATTTCCAAATCTGGATTGCTTTATTGCTCAATGCTCTTCTTAGTTGGTTACATCTTCCTGTTATGAAACCAAGAGGATGGCCGTTGATAATGCTTTAGGGTTGCAATTTTGTTACCAACAAAATGTATTGCTTGTGTCAGGGTGAGCTGATTGAGATGCCCTTGTATAAGTGTTGTTTTTGTATTGTAATTCTATAGAATGCTAGAGACAAATAGGAGAAAGAAAGCATTGTTCCCAAAGGATTGTTATCTTGTTGTCATTATTATCAATAATATCATTTTTTTAGAGCTTGGCATCTGCCAAATGATACAAAAGCTAATATGGGGCTAACAGAAAACAGGCAATGTATAAACAAGTCTACTTTGATGCTAAGATCTAATGAGAAAAAAAAGCATAATAGATGGTCAGACTTCATTGGTCTGAAATGTCATTTTTGGCACTCCTTCAGAAACGCAGTCTAAACTGCTAGCTACACTCCTCACATTATTTTCCTCCATGGTAAACAAAGTCAATTTTAGCATATTCTTGGATGAAAAGTTGTTTTAAGAATTACTCATGACATTCAAATTGCTTTCAATTTGGGGGAATTCACAGATAGGTATCTTCCAATCATGAGCATTAGAATCCATGTGGACTTTGCGATCTTCTCCTTTACCATCAGAAGTAATGCAGAGCTGAGAACAGTTTTCACTATCTGCGCCTGCAATCCTTTGAAAAATCCCAATACACCTTCTCTTTTCCAAATAGTATAGAGTGCTCCAGAGATTGTCCTCTGTGCCTTCCTCTCAGCTTCTGTACTCTTATCATCATCTGATTCAGCAGCCTGAATCATGACCTTACACCTAACCAAAATTAAAAAATCTTTAATCAGCGAGTCCACAGCTTAGCATAAATAGAGAAAACACTATTGTATCACATTAGTTTTTTTTTATCACGATACTGGTGGAAACCGATTTAGATTACACCCCTGAGAAAGTAATTACATTGATCAAGAAAAATAATAACTCCTAGGATATTCAAGAGATCCAAGCCACAATACCAACTCACAGTGGAGTAACTCTTTTTAACCCCTCTTCCTATTTATTGGTAACATGCCCTATTTCTTAAACCAACTAAGTTAACTAAATAATGTAACTAGCTAACTAACTAATGGTATCTGTCAGATACATCTCAAGAGACAGCAGATCTGCATAAAATAAAAAATGATTTTTTTCTTCTTCTGCATAATATTCACCAGAATCAATAAAAGACGTAAGGTAACAAACTTTGGGGGAAACTAATTTAAATTGATCATCCACCTGATAGCTGGGTATGTCAAGCACGTAGCTGCACATTTTGAAACTGCACCAAGCATGAAAGCAGAAAATGCAGAGAGTGCTTCTGGGGATGACTTTGTACCTGTTTTTTTGCTTATCTTGCCCTTTAATATTCTCTGTTTCAGCTGATCGTATGCAGTATACTGTTGGGTAGAAAAACCCCTGTCTGAGTTAGGTAATCCTCAACTGAAACCTAATCTGGAAAAAGGGTTCCTCTCTACGTTTCATTTGTATAAATGCATCCTAAAAATGATACCTGAATGGATGGATTTGTTGTTAAAAGAATGGAAATGCCAAGTCCTTCATATGCTTCGCTCCATGTACCCTCTGAAAGGGTCTTCCAGAATCCCTTGGCTTTTCCAAATTCACTTGTCTGCATCCTCGAGGATGCTGTATCTAAGGGCTATAATATACAAGCACAAACTAGTGAAGATTGAGTAAGGAAAGGTTGAGTTCGGAGAGTACAAGAAATTAATTAGGAAACAGTTTGTTTCTTTTGTAAATAATATTACTTAACAAGTTACTTAAAAGAACACTGTATTGGTTGGTGATATTCCTTTCTTTTTCTCGCTGGATAATGTTCTTGCTATGACATGAACCAGAAAACCTACCCGAAACCCCAATACAACAGCTAAGCTTAGGTGACTCTTTGTTGATCACATACCACAAATGCCAAATATTGACCTTAGCTATAGTTGCTATGTCAACAGAATAATTACCCTCGGAATAAAAAAACTTAATTTCATGCTAATTTAAGAAAGGCCAGTTGGCATATTACAGAAAAGCACAACACATCTAAGTAACTAACAATAATTTTTCTCCAAAACATAATTACAAGTATGCTTGCCTGCGTTATTACTATTGTAAAGACCCCAGCAGCGGTGGCAACAATCAAATTTGCTGCTGTTCCAATGGACCTGTTTCCAGTTTTTTTCAAATACAGCTTCCTAAAGTAGCTGTATCCATAGAAATAAATGAAGGACGAAATGAAGGACTGCACGTTTTTTGTCCCAAGGCCTTGGTACAATGAAAGCACCTGACGGGTAGCAATTGCTTCCCATAAAACATCAGAAATACTCCTACACAAGAAGACAGAGCAACAAAATCAAATAAGCACAACTCACTATAAAATTCCTTCTTCCTAGAAAACATCAAGATAAAGCAAACGAACACCTGCAATTTTGGCAATTAGAAAGTTTTATTGTCATTGGCTTTTTACATTGAACCAGATTTTCTAGTGGAAGCAGTGACCAGCTTTACATGGCACACCCAATTTCCAGTTTTTATTGCTTCATTTTTTACCAAATAAAAGGGCTCTATAATCCAAACACACACTTAAACCTAATTTGTTTAATTTTGGCTTATGATCCAGACAAAACGCACTTACAAATAATGTCAACTACTACAATAATAAATACTAATAAGCTGCTTAAATAGAAATTGGGCAAAAATATCAAAATCAACCCAACCCTTCAAACAAGTACATATATTTCGGAATATAATTAAGTCGGACCCCCAAAATGTCAAAAGGGTGAAGAATGGAACTTGTATTTTCGCTGATGCTGAGCTTGAACTTCAGCTTGATATTTTGTCTTGCAAGTATCAAGAGGGTACAAGACGGTGGTACTAACAAGTGACCCAATGGCACCAGAAGTAGCTTCTGACAGTGATTCCAGATCAAGCTGCATCTTCTTTTCTCAACAATCCCAAAAAATCAAACAAATGATCAAACACAAGGTGAATAGAGTTACAAGACACAAAATTTATACTTGTTGGACAAAAGGGAATTGGGATTTGAAGGATACAAAACAAAAGGTGCTGTCTTTACGAGCTTCCAAGACACCCATGAAGTGAATAAGTTAAAGGACAGTAACTTGGTAAGGATTGGGCTGAATTGAATGCGAATGTTGAGCTTCCAACCTTCAAACTTTATGATACCGCTAATGAGGAAAAAAGACAAGCAATTAATTATCAGATAAAAATAGGTTCCTACCCATTTATATTATATTCACTTAGATAAAATGAATTAAGTTATATCTATACAAAAATAAATTATAAATTTAAACTAATTTATCAAAATCGTAATATGTAATATTGATAAAAATCCAAAACGTGGGCTAAGAAGAACTTGCATAAAAAAATATACGGTTGGATCGGTAACCAAAGAAAAAACAAAGAGACTATAGATAATAGCTTTCAATTTTATATAATATAATATTTATCTCTTTTAAAAAATACATTCATTGTGTTTAAAATATTTTCCCTGTGAACTTACTTGTAAAAGTTACGAGTTATCCAACAACGTAAATAAATGCAAAATTGTTAAAAATGATTTTTTGATAAAATTAAATAAGATTGTAAAAGAAATAATGATAAAAATTTTAAGCAATATTATAAATTTCATAAAATTAATCGAAATTAGTTAAAAATTCAGCAGCAAGTAAATATTAAACATAAAATCATATAATACAGTATTATAGAAAAAGATACTCAAATTACCATAATTAAAAAAAAAACAATACTTATATGAGAATCGAGAATCTATATAATTTGATAGACTCCTCTAAATCATCAAATTTTGAATGAAATTGATTAATTTTTTATGATTATTATATTATTATTATTATTATTTTATAAATTTGGATTATTTATGATTTTATTATTATTATTATTTTAAAAATTTATGTTTATAAATAATTAAACTATCTTTACTATTATAAATAATTAAATTTTAAATTTTAATTATATTAATAATATTGATAATATTATTATTTATTATTTATTATTTTGTTAATAATATTATTAAATATTTGTATTATATAAATTTATTTAATATTTATTATTATATTATATTATTTAACCAATTATTTTATAATATTAAATAATCATATATTAATGTATTTACGTTAAGATGATGGATAATCGATTATAAGTAATATATAGTTGACTTTTTTTTATTCTTTATTTAGTTGGAAGCTCCTCACTTGATTTCATTACTTTATATTATAATGACATAATTTACGCTTATTAAATAACAATTATTCACACATGAATGTAACATAAATATGTTATTAAACTATATAAATTAAGTAAACTAAACATAATATAAACATAATTATTGATTATATACTATTATGATTGATAATATAATATCATATAATTAATTATAATTATAATTTTATATAACTGATTATGGTATTTTAAAAATTAATTTTGTTTTGTCTCTTCACGTATAATTCATCTTAGTAATAATGTTTCTCAACAAATTATCATATCATCAACAAATCATCATAACGTTTCAACGAACACCACGACCAATCACAAATGTCAACACAACATCAAGATCTCTACATTCAACATGTAAACGAATACATGTGCAATGAACAATGGTCATGCATAACTGTCATACATAGTCAAAAGTAAAATGATATTTTTTTATTTACCTAAATTTCACTTGACTTTCTCTCGATCTCACCATGTAAGCGATAATGCGAAAACGATCTAATCCCTCAATTCCATACTCATAATAAATAAATAAATTAAAACATAAATAAATACCTCAAATTGGTTAGAATGAATAGTAAGAACCAAATACAATTGAGTTAAATTTTTATTACAAACAAGATTTATCCATCACTTATATAGAAGTTTTAAAATTCATTAATTTCCATATTAACAAAAATTTAGACATTTTAAAAATTTAGATTCACTTCTAATATACTATCTAATAGCATTTTTTTTAAAACAAATAAAAGCACCCAACATAAAAAAGGAACTTTAAAATAATGGGTCATAAAGCATTGAAATTAGGGGCATACCATTCATGTGATGCGATGGGGCCATTCAAAAGTCAAAAGAAGATGACCGTTGGGATACACTGTCCAGCAGGGAGCAACCATCATTTTGAAAAACTCATCATCTGCTTCCTTCCTTCTTTCAAATATTGCATTCCTCGCACTCACGCCAACAACGCCACCCTCACCAAACCCTAGCCATAGCCACAATATGCAAGACTTTTTGGGCTCTCTTCGCCGGTCCCTGGTTTTCCGAGCCGGCGGCGACGATGCTCCTTTTTCCGGAATCGCCGACAAGCTTGGCTCTGCCATTCGCAAATCGCGAATAGCATTGAAACCTCCTCCTCCTCCCATCCGGTGGCGCAAGGGCGAGTTGATTGGTTCCGGCGCCTTCGGTCACGTCTACATGGGAATGAACCTCGATTCCGGGGAGCTTATTGCCATCAAACAGGTCTACTTCTGATTCGTCGTTTTTTTTGCTATAATTTTGTTTGATTACGTACTAATTGTTCAATTTCTGGCTTTCTGTTAGGTTTTAATCGCGCCTGGTAGCGCTTACAAGGAGAATACACAGGTGAAAATGTGGTTTCACTTTTACCTGATTTTAGTACTGCTACTGTGCTATAGGTTTACATTGTTGAGCTTCGTGGAAGTGTTTGTAGTGGTCATGGTGTGGAATGAGTGATATGTATCACTTCACATCTTGTGTGTAAAACAATAGTGCTCTTGTTTTGTTTAAGCTGGTTGATGTTTTACGTTATGATTGATATGTGCAAAATCTGTTGAGTCAGGCTAATATTCGGGAGCTCGAAGAAGAAGTCAAGCTTCTCAAGAATCTTAAACATCCAAATATTGTTGTGAGTGTGGTCTTATTATGCGAATCAGAGTACTTCGATTCCTTGGTGTTCAATAATGTACTAAGTGCTTTCCCCCCTCCATTTTTTGTTTGTTATTTATTTATCATGATAGAGATACTTGGGAACTGCGAGAGAGGAGAATTCCTTAAATATTCTGCTGGAGTTCGTACCTGGTGGTTCTATCTCATCACTTTTGGGGAAATTTGGATCCTTCCCTGAATCCGTAAGTGATGTTCATTCATTATTTTATGAAGCACATAAAGAATTAATCGCGTTGTGATTCTTTTGTTGCACAATGTTAATTTTTTTTTTCAGGTTATAAGAATGTATACGAAACAGCTTTTATTAGGCCTTGAATACCTTCACAATAATGGGATTATTCACAGAGATATTAAGGTACCGCGTTTTTACTTTTACTTTTAGAAGGCTCTCGGCTTTGGTGCCTCTCTTTGTCATTTTGGTCAATGTGTTGTTGGATACAGGGAGCCAACATTCTAGTTGATAACAAAGGGTGCATTAAACTTGCAGACTTTGGTGCATCCAAGAAAGTTGTTGAACTGGTATGATACTATTGATGTTATTAGTTCTTTATGATCTTGCGAGTTTCTTGGGTAACATGTTTCCGGCCATGATGTCTGAATTTGTGGATTGATATAGGCTACTATCAATGGTGCAAAATCAATGAAGGGCACTCCACACTGGATGTCCCCTGAAGTTATTTTACAAACAGGACATACAATGTAAGTGTATGAGTAATACTAAAAAGGTTATCATCATAGTACTGTCAAGTATTTTTAAGATTTATTTGTCACAATAAATGTTTTCAAAAGGAAATAGTTTTGTATGATATCGATAGGGAGGAAATATTTATCTGTTTTGAATGGTGGTTTTATAAAAATTCTCGGATTGTATTCATATTCATAGTGAGGCTTATGTCACTGTTTTTGAGTTGTGAATTGCTGAACTAATTTTTGAATTGTGAATCACAGTTTGTATCCAATTGTAAGATTTGAGACAATGGAAAGTTACTTCAAATATTGTATAGATTATATACAGTGTTCAATGTAAAACAAATTTCTTAGTTATATCTAAGATTGTAAAGTTTCTATTTTGGAAGAAAGGAAACAAAGCAATTAGATAGCTAAATAGTGTTACAACTTACATGCATTAAATGATTGAGTGACAAAAAAAGCAAAGAATAATGAAATTGGATAAGTTCATAAGTGTTTCTTCAGTTCTGTTCAATTAAAAATTTAATGTTATGTAACTCTCAATTTTTTTATGAGAATTGATAATGAAAAGTAAAAGAAAGAAGAAGTATGAATGGTTGAATCGTGTTATTCATGTCCATGATACAAATTTGTAAGATTCAGTATGTGTTTTGAGATACAAAGTTGAATGATTTGGAGGAATATGAATAGTAGGATTCAAATAATTTTGAACGGCAATAAGAGGATATATTACACAAACTTTTTTGGTGATATTCTTTTTGTTTGCCCCTCAAGCTGTTTCCTTTCATTATAAGGAATGACAACTTTGTATTTTGGTCAATGGATAATTAAATTTAAGCCTTCAAAGTAGTGAATTCTAGAAATTAAGCTCACTTGTAAAGCCAATATCTCTGATTTTTTTTCTCTCTAGGTATATCATTGTTTTCATCCTTTATCAGTATCTTATTCATCAGAATTTTTTTTCAGATCCCTTGAGTCTCAAGTTGAAATGTTTCCTATGGAGCTGGCCTCACAACTAATTATTGATAATATAACTTAGCAATTTTTAGGTTGGAGGTTTGGTCTACATGTGCTGTAAACCTTAAAAATTCACAAGGTGAAATAGTGAGGCACATTAATGGAAACCTTGTAGATGTTGCTTATGCCTTTGGTTCTGACTTCTAAAAGTATATGCCTTCATCATAGCCCTTACGCATAAACAAACAATATCTGTTTATAGTTACTTAAGGATAAGCTGGTCATTTTTTTTTCTTCATTGTATACTTGTTTTATAGTCCTCCTATTTAAGCCTCATTTTCTTTTCTTTTCAAAAGTTCACTTGTTATGGATTCATTTCTTGTTTTGATACAATCAATGAGTTCTTGTAGAAGCAATGTGTGAACCACATTTGGCATCCTTTTCTTATTAGTATAACAAATGAAATATTCTCATTTATTGGCCTACCAAAACCTTCAAAATAATTTACAAATCATTTGTAAAATATTCGAACAATAAAGGATATAGTATTGATATTTAAATTACCTTTATTTACATATTAGCAGGGTAATGAATTTAGGATGAACAACAAAAGCATCTTTCGGGAATTTAGGTGCTATATTAAGTAGTGTTAGGATCTAAGCACAAGACGAGAGTCCAACCCAAAGGTTGGAGAACTTCAAGGCTTAAGTACAACATCAAATATCTTATCTTACTTAATGTCATACTCCTATAGACAACAACTTTAACCCTATTGACACTAACCCTATTTGATGACTTTACTATGTAATAGTATTTGGTTTGTACCTTAATCCAATGTTTTGTGAGTTCAACTCTTAATTAAAGCACCAATTTTAGAAGTTAAGACATTAGAAGAAAATCTATCTTGGAAGACTAGTCCATTGGATGGGAGAACTTCAAGGTTTTAATACCACATTTAGTAGCTTATACTCAATATGGGACTCTTAGCAAGTACCATATTTGTTTTCATATTAATAAAAACAAGACGTTCAATTATTAATTTCTAATTAATGTAGTTGTGATAATTTCACATTACTTCTTTTGAGATTTTCTATGTACTCTAGTGTCCAATGAAACAATTGTTGTTCTAGAAGGATGATGCAAACCTTAACTTGTTTCTTAGTGCTCCATTCTTGATTATGAACATCTAACTCCACTCCCAAACCTCTAATCAACATATAACCTAGTTAAGGATCTACAATATGGACTAAGCATCTAATATGTAATGGTTTCTGTTTTTTAAAATTGTTTGTGGCTCATGACGTATGCATTTAAATATTTTTTTCTTTCATTTTTGATGGAAATGAATTTAGAAAAAGAATCACAAGTTTAAAATTATAGAGTGAATCATGTGATGTCTTTCTTTCTTTTAAGAAACATGTGGATTTTTCAGCCATTGTGAAGGCATTCTAAAGTTCTGATGAAAGCCTGGTAATGATTTGAGTTTTTTAAAATTGTTTCTGGCTCTTGAAGTATGTGTTTAAACTTTTTCTTTTCTTTTCATTTTGTTGGAAATGAATTTGAGAAAAAAACAATGAGTTTAAATTATAGAATCAATTGAGTCTTTCTTTCTTTAAGAAGCATGTGGATTTCAATCATTGCGAAGCAATTTTAAAGGTCCGGGGAAATCCTAGTAAATAGATAAGAGTCAAACTTCTAATGCAAATTATGGAAATATGTTTCATTATTCTTTTTAAATTTTGGAAAAATCTAAACTAAGCGACAAAAATGACGTTTTATAATTTCTCACAAACTACTTAGTTTGTGCCTATGTTTTTTGTCATTTTGATCATTAGATTTGATTAGAGATATTGACTATTCTTTGTGACAAATTCTAATTTGTGATTATTAAGCTCCACTGATATATGGAGTGTTGCATGCACTGTGATAGAGATGGCCACTGGAAAGCCTCCATGGAGTCAACAATATCCCCAAGAGGTAATGAAAGCCTCACCTAACATAGTAATCTAGTTTTATCATCGACATTCACCAATTAATATCTGTTGTGTGAGTGCATATATATGTGATGGTTCAATGACATGCTTTCACTTAAAATTCTCTTTTTTCTTAGGTTTCAGCTCTTTTCTATATTGGGACAACTAAATCTCATCCACCCATACCTGAACATCTGTCTCCTGAGGCAAACGACTTTTTGCTGAAATGTTTCCACAAGTACATACATATAATATTTTTTCCATTATAGTACATATATATAATGCTTTTTCCATTATGATGATTCTATTTTATTTTAATTACATTTGTTTTTTAAAAGGCTAGTGATTCAATTTGACTTTTAGGTTAAGAATGCTAATTTGAGTTTTAATCATTATGCATTAATTTGTGGTGATAGGGAGCCAGATTTAAGACCTTCTGCATCAGAGTTGTTACAGGTATTTTTGCATATTTCCCCCCCTTTTTCCCTAACTTGTACAATATCAACTATAATCACATACTATTAAGGCTAGTAATTGAGAGAACTCATTGACTCAGAGAGAAGTTAATGCTCTTGTTTACTTGATTTTAGTAAAAATTGAACTACATTGGTGAGATTACATGGGTCCTTGATTTTATGATCATCGATCATATAACTGGTAATAAATCCTTTTATTTTCTTTCACAATATGCTCTTGTAGGATCTGCTTCTGCTTACATTATACCATTAACAATCTTCAACAATTTCCTTTAATGGTATGGGGACCTTCAAGCCTCTAGTTCCATTGTTTCTATTGCACACAATGGTAATGATTTTGTCTGCATGTCTCACTCTTTGAACTATCGAGTCCTTGATTTTGCAGTCACTAATCATATAATTGTTAGTAAATTTTTAAGCTTCTCTTTCTACTTTTGGTTATTTACCTTTTGTCACCACAACAAATGGTTTTCAAACACAATCTCAAGGCTTTTGTATTTCCATACTTTTCCTTCTCTTTCTATTCATAATGTTCTATGTGACCCTAAGGCTCCCTTTAATTTATTATCCATCATTAAACTTATGTGGCCTCAGGATTGTATAACTTTTTGTAAAGATTTTGTTTTCCAACAAGAAAAGAGGATGTGACAAATAACTTTAGATGTGAGTCTCATTGCCTCTATTAGCTGAACATGCCTTCTCTTATTGAATAGACAACAACATCCCCACTCCTGATCCATGCTTAGTTACAAAATCCAAGTCTCGATAATTGATAAGTTTTTAAATAGTTAACTTATAGTCTTCACAAACAATGTTGTTAAAATCGCGATCTAGATCGTAAAATCGCACGATTTTGCGATTTTTTGGGAATGGTGGATTGTCTTTGATTCGTGACTCGGCCCAAAAGTGTTTTATAAAGACACTTATCAGAAACCCTAAAAAACCCTAATATCAAACTCAATACTGAAAAGCTTGTCACCGTTGTGCCTCTGCCGTTAGCTCCCCACAAGCTCCCCTCTCTTTTATTTCATTTGGTGTTGTTTGTGTTTGCGGGTGGAGAGGTTGAGTTTTTATCCTATGATTAGTATGAATGAAATCATTTGGAGGAAGATGATTATCCTATGATTAATATAAATGATCTTGGATAGTTTATTTGTATTAAACATTTATGAATTTATTGGTTGTTCTATTTTATGCATGACCAGTTTATGAATTATGAATATATTTTTAATTATGTTATGTATAGTAATAACTCGAGTAGTAACTGTTCCAAGTCAAGTTACGATCCTCAAGTTACGAGTTTTCATTCCCTCTTCGATCCTTTTCCGAGTTATGAGTTTCACAACATTGTTTCCAAGTTAGAATTCTTATTTTGTGAGTTATTTCAATTAGGTACATATTCATAGTTCTTATTCTAGTCATGTTATTATTCAGGTTTTGTCTTTTTCTTTAGTCCATTTATAGATGTATAGGTCCAAGTTATATTTCCTCTATATTAGGGTTTAGGGTCAAAATATCTTATTACTTTTGTAGATGATTTTTCTCATTGTACTTTTTGATATTTAATGAAAGATCTTTCAAAATTGTTTTCTGTTTTCAATCCTTTTATCATGAAATCCAAAACGGTAAATAGTTGATTCAATACAACAAGTATTGACATATTTCATTTTTAGTATAATAAGAAAAAAAAAATACAAAAACTTTAATTTCATTAGTTTATTTGAACTTGTTAATGCTTAAGGTAATTGAACATGCGTTTAATTCCTTAGTAATTGCCACTTTTTTTCTTACTATACTTAAAGCGAAATACATCAATACTTGTTGTGAACCGACTATCTTCCCAATCTAAAATCAATTTGATATCTCTATTTGTAGTTTAGAAAATGACAATGTGTGTGGGTATTTTTCTACCCAATCAAACCTTTACAACATCCCATACCTAGAACAAAATTGGGTTGCTAAACAGAGAACCAAACATCTTTAATTTCTAATTTTCAATCCTTTTTCATGAAATCATAAGATCAATTGTGTATTCTCTATTCGTACTTTACAAAGCAATAGTGCATGAGTATTTTGTCAACTCAGTTTCTAATCTTTATGACATCTCATGCGTGTTGCTTAAAACATTTTGTCTTTGTATCCCTCAACAAAATGAGCTTGCCAAAAAACAAAACATTTTCTTGAAGAACATACGAACTTTTCATATTCCTCACCAATTTTGATGCCATACTTACGTGTTATATCTAATGAACCACATGTCTTCCTCCATCTTGAAAGATATAATCCCCTCACTAAGTTTTATATGTTGACCACTTTCTTCTCATCCTTTACAGTCTCGAATCTTAAGTTCTACATGTTCTGTTCTGCTTGAGGAAATTTTACTTGGAGAAACCTCCTTACATGTTACTCAAGGAAAGTCTTCTAGTCATGTATGTCAACTGCGAAAAATCTTTATATGGATTCAAGCAATTACTCAAGGAAAGTCAAATATGTCAACTGGGAGAAATCTTTATATGACCTGAAGCAGTTACCCATATCACGGTTCCATAGATTTTAGTATTTTGATTAAATAATTTTGTATGACGCAGAGTGAGGCTGACGACCACTTTGTCTTCCATCATCACTTGCATGTTGGTTGCACTTGTTTTTGGTTTTTTGTTGTTGATGACATTGTGATCATGGGTAGTGATCATCTTGGTATGACATAGGTGAAACACCATTTTTTCAAGCATTTTCAAATGAAGGATCCTGGCTAACTAAAATATTTCTTGACATAGTTCAAAAGTGGGCTCATCATATTCCATAGGAAGTGTGCAATGAATATTCTAAAGGAATATTGGGATGCAGTAACTCCTATTGTTTGATATATCAAAGGAGCTCTAGGAAAGGTCTTTTATATATATAAGGAATATTGGAACGCAGTGACTCATGTTGTTTGGTACATCAAAGGAACTCTAGGAAAGGGTCTTTTGTATCAAACAAAGGACATGCTCGAATTGTGGGGTATTATGATGTAGATTGGGTGTACTCCCCATTGATCACCTCTAGTTTTTCTATATATTATCAGAAACGAAGTATCAAGCTATGGTTGTAGCTATTGTCAAGAGTTTGTATGGTTCAGAAAGTTGCTTCAAGAACTAAAGTTTGGGAATTTTACACAATTATCACTTATATATTCAAGTAGCCATGTCTTGCATATTGCCTCAAATCTAGTATTCCCTAAAAGTAAAAGCATATTGAAGTTAATTGTCACTTTGTTGGAGAGAAAGTCATGTTCAGGGAAATATTTACTAGCTTAGTCAATTACTATAATCAACTAGTAGATATTTTAATTACGATTCTAAGGGGTCCTTAGATTAATATATCAAGTTTGGTATATATGACCTTGCTCCAACTTGAAAGAGAATGTTAGAATCCTATAGATTTAACAACTAATGATATTAGGATCAATTAGATTGATTCTATATTTATGTTATTAGTTTAAAATAGGTAAATGTTATTAGTTTTGTATATATGACCTTGCTCCAACTTGAAAGAGAATGTTAGAATCCTATAGATTTAACAACTAATGATATTAGGATCAATTAGATTGATTCTATATTTATGTTATTAGTTTAAAATAGGTAAATGAATATTCTGTAATAATCTCTTATAACTTGAATAGCTCCTATGTTGTCTCAACACATGTGAATCATCATATGTTTTCTTAATTTCTCTCTTCTTAACACTTACAAATTAGATTCTTCTAGTATGATATCCTTGCAATAACAGATCCTAATTAAATAAGGAAACAACTCATAAAATACAATCCCAAGAGAGATACTCTAAATTATTCTGATATGATAGCACCAAATATTCTTCATATTTCTAACAATGATGTACAGTTGCAACATGGGCCAATTTTTCTGATCCATAATGGCGAGTAAAAGTCTGAAAATGGTTAACTGGTGATAAGATTTCCACGAGTTCATTACCGTCATGTTGTATGTGTAACATTTAGCTATTAAATAGTCCTTATGCACTGTTGTCATCTGCCTCAAACTTAGTATTGAATTTCCAAAAACCATATCAAGGTTTTGTAATCAAGAGAAAACTCATGAACTCGGTAAGTGAAGCTCTTGTTAATTGATTTCAGTAAAAATAAACTGAATGAATTATTATTACACATGGTTTTGGTTCTAAAATGCCTTAATCCACCAATAACTTAAGTTAACTACAAGATAGAACAAAAATAGATAACAGCTAAAGTCAGTAACAACTAGCCCAACTGTGGAACATTCTTTTGAAATTGTTTTACTTAGGTTTTCCTTCAAAGTTACTGTAGTGATTCTGCAATATTTATCATCTGCAGCATCCGTTCATCACCTGTGACTATCATGGATCTCATTCAGTCTTACGCAGTTCAATCAGGGTTAGTGTCCACTTTGTGAGTATATATGATGCACACCATAACTTGCTTTTTATCAACTATTTATTTTTCCTATCTCAGGATTCTTGCAGTAAGATGGCAACATATGGAATGAACTCTAGAACCTTGTAAGTATATCTTTTATTCTTGGTGAAACTTCTTATGGGTATGGAGGATCAACTAAGATTACCATATTGGTTCTGCAGCTTGGATTCTGTCCAGGGATCAACTTGCACTGGCTTGAAGGATGTTTGTCAGATAGATAGCATAAAGTTCTCAACTGTATATCATAAAGCAGATTCCTACCAGAGAGCGGACAACAATGATGATGACATGTGTGTGATGGATGAAGATGATTTTTTGATTGGTTCACCAGTAAAATCTGAATCTCTATTAGCTTCTGATGATACCAAGGTGTCAAGTCTGTTTCATTCTTCCACTGTTTTAGATGTTTCCATTTATGATTAGTAAATTTTTTAACACTGAACTGCTCAATTTTCTGGTATAGAGTTGCAATCCTTTGAGCAGACCTGCGGATGACCATCCTTGCAATTTTAATGAAACCCAATATTCAGAGAAAAACAGACCGAACTTGTCATTGTCAAGTGAGCCTCCAGGAACCGAAGATGATGAAGAAGTCACTGAATGTAAAATTAGAGACTTCCTTGATGCTAAGGTGCTATTTTAATTCAACACCATATATTTGTTAACTTCCTATATAGAATTACTCAATTGTTGTTACTTTTGTATTGTGTTTTGTTTTTTCTTTAAATGTAGCATTATTAAGATTACAAACCTGTTTTAATTTTATTTTAATGAATTACATTAGGCCCTTGAACTCAAGAAGCTCCAAACACCTCTTTATGAAGAATTCTTTAACATATCAAATGCAGCCATTGCTCCTACTCCCTTTTCAAAGAGGAAAGTTATTTCGGGTGTCCCAAATGTAACATCAAAAGTCAGATCGCCTAGTCAGGCTTGGAGACGATTCTCAATGGTTGGCAGTGCTACTGTAGCAAGCCCTGGGAGTCATACCATATACCGATCGAAGCATAGTGGTGCTCACTGTCAACCTTTGCAAGAAATTCAGCCACCTGAGCTGAATGAATCAAAGGAGACTCTTCATGATGCTCAGCTAGAATCATCTAGTGTAAGGTATGTATCTGGTGCTTGATAGTAAGTGCAATTTTATGGAGAAAAATTATATTCAGTACTATAGGCACTGTTAATATTGTTCTCTATATAGATTTGGAGTTTTACCTCAGTAATCTGCATAATAAATAGTTTTGTTAAATGCATCGCATTTTACCGAAATAAAACACCAAATCTGATTGGAAATTAGCACCTATGTATGATACTGTATATAAGTTTTGTCCTTTTATTTTTTCTACCGGTATGTGGAAATTGGACGAAAATTATTTTTATCTGCAGCTCAAACTTCTCTGAGAGGCAAAGGAAATGGAAAGAAGAATTGGTTGAAGAGCTCGAGAGGAAGCGAGGCAAGTTTCTCTTTTTACCAATTGTAAAATGAATGCAGTTTACTTTTTTTTTCTTCTTCTTTTTGCTGCATGTATATGAGGGCTGGTTTTCCATTTAGAATATATAAGATATCTCTAAAAAGAGTATATATTCCTTTCCTGCCATTTGGTCAGCTTGCAAGATGAGCTACAAACCCTGCTCCCTCCTAACCAATCCAATTACATTTTTGTGGGTTAGATTGGGTAATTGGGGTTGGGTTGAGTTTTTTAGTGTCTCCAATAAGAATTGGTTTGAGGAATTGATTTCTGAATTTCGAACCTGATTGAACCCAACTACATAATAAATAAATACATAATAACAATATGAATTTTCTAATAATTTTACTATAAAAAATGAATTTATATTTTTATCATGTTAATATTATTTTTGTTTGTTATAAGTATTCTTGTTATCTTTTAATACGAAACATTGAAAATATTTATTTTGAGAATATTAAGAGGTGTTATTTTTTCAAAACAATTTAAGCTATCCAATCTATTTATAGTTAAGCTGGATTGGATCCAGCTGCTAAATAAAAAAAAGGGTAAACTTGACTCAATTAGTTTTAATTGGATTAATAAAAAAATATATTAAATTTGGTTCAATGGACCACTTACACCCCTAATGCAAATGTTGAATAGAACTTGGAAATGTCCATTACAAATGGACTTGGGCTTGTCCTATGGAACTCTGATTGAGAGTTCAAGGACCTTTTTATCTTTTAGCCTAAAAGGTTGGTCCAAACACATTTTCAATTTAAATTAGATAACACCATTTGGAGGTGTTCTCCAGCTCGAGCCTTCCAACCTATGAAGCTCAGACACTCCTCTTAAATGAGGTGTCGGTGTCGGATACTCGTATCGGACGAGACTTCTATGATACTTGTAGAACACGTATCCTTGAAGTGTCTAATTTAAAAAGTATTTGTTGGATTTATAACAATTCTAGTATGATTCTAATACAATTTTAAAAAGAAAAAATACATTAATTTTCTAAAACTCATGAAAAT
Organism: Phaseolus vulgaris; assembly: GCF_051622355.1. NCBI lineage: Eukaryota > Viridiplantae > Streptophyta > Magnoliopsida > Fabales > Fabaceae > Phaseolus > Phaseolus vulgaris. Next base: position 4,780,907 of record NC_143504.1, read on the forward strand.
TGTATAAATTTTTATTATAATTATAAAAATAAGAAACAAATCCTTTTGAACCAGTCATGAAAAACATCTTTTTGCTCAAAAAAATAATCTGGAACATACTTGTGCACATAAATCTTTATTATCAATTTATATACCATGTCTTACATTTTAGAGATTGTACAACATTTTCTTCAGCATTTAGTCTTTTATGTCTAGTTACAAATTATTCACTTCAATTTTACGCTTTTAGCAATTTATTATTGAAGTTTTACTTTTGTCAGTTACCCATCCGAACTTCAAGCATTTACTTTCTTCTATTTTTTCCTCATGGATCCCTTAATGCTAACAATACAGCATTTCTTTAGCATTTGTCCTTATTATGTCATGTTACAACAATTCACTTCAATTTTACACTTTTAGCAAGTTACTCCTAAACTTTTACTCTCATAAATTACCCATCTGAACTTCAAGCATTTTAGCTTTATACTATTTTCATCAATAATTTTACTTTGTCAAGCACAAACCATGTCATTATGTTTATTTTTTCCTCTAACGCAACTAAATTGCCAAATGTCTAAAGGTTAAAGCAGGTACCCACTTTATTGCTAGAAAACGTGGGGGCTTATTTTCTTTCCTTAGATTGCTAGGAAATCAAATCTATATTTGAAAAGCAACCTCCATGGCACATGTTTGTACATTAAAGTTTGCTGACAAAACGTTTTATCTTGGATAAAATTAATCTTAAACTATTTCTGACATTAAAGTATATTTCAGAGATTATGCGTCGGGCCGGAACTGGAGGAAAGATTACATCTCCAAAGGATCACAAATTTTATGAAGCCTGATGGTTTACTCATTGTCTTTTCACTAGGCTACTGACATTTTACTACAGGGAGAAGAAAGCGTTTTTCCCTTGGAGAAGTCATATGTAATCTTGCAATGTCATCAAATAAGATGTTGCAACAAAGTTGGAAATATTTTGTCAATTAAATGTATTATAGCGGGATATGCTTCATAGAGTGTACTGAGTTATGTATAAACATATATAATGGAAAGATGCAAAGAAAATTTAGTCTGAGTACCGAGTTGGGTATAAATAATGCGTAGTTGCCATTTATTTACTAATTTATTTTGTCTGGATTAAAACCACTTCAGGGGGTGGTGATTAGTTAGTAACTGTTTAACGGGAGAAATAAGGTAGATACGTTTGACTTACAAATAACAGACAAAATCATTATTGACTAAGAGCATTTTTTTTCTTCAACTGTAAAATAAATAAGACACTGCCCTGTTTTTTCATAAATCATTATTATAAGATGAGCATGATTGAATGATAGTGAGGCTGGATCGAAACTTCGGCAAAATAAAATGCATTTTTCATCCTTGAAACACGAAGGGATAGGGATGTCACTCCTTATAAGTTCAACTTCAGACTTCGAGTGCAGATGGTTTCAGTCCGTGCACATTTGAATAGCCAAAAGCCACATTCGTGTTAATCACGTGGTTAACAGACAAAAATCAGAGGAAAAAAATTCTTGATTCTAGTAGTTGTTAAGCAGTGAAGGGGAGTTGAATATAGAAACCTGGCACATAGTCCCTTTTAGTTCATTTGTATGAAGCAAAGAGAAAATCAAATTTGAACTTTGAATTAAATTGAATGAAGGTTGAAATCACATGGAAACAGAGAAAAATAGCTTTCTGACACCTTTGTTATTTCCATTCTGAATGTAAGGGGGCATGAAAACTGTGAGAATGTGCAACACGCACCGAGTTAGAAGAATCTGCATCTATAAGGAAATTATTATTGTGGGTAGAAGCTAGAGACTGTTTGACTTTGAATTGCCATGTTACTTCCACCGCTCATTTTTTTCGTTTGCCTACTGCCTCCCAAATTAAGCACAGTTTTTCTCACTGGACCCTGCCTGCCTTGATTTTCCATGAATTTGTTTCTAAATCACAATAAGTTCTTTTTGTTCCCCTGAAATAATGGTGGAGGATCTTTTGGGATCTGCAAATCCCGTTTCACATTGGTTGTTGAGGTCAAAAAATAGCAACAGATGCACCTTTTTCCTGATATTTTTTAATTACACTGTTTTGATCAAAGATTGCAGCAGGTCCCCCACAGACAACGGAAGAATCTGATTGAAAAGAAAAAATTTGGGATTGAGGGGCTGAATTTTGTGTTGCTAGAAAAGGCCAAAAGCTAGATGAAAAGATATGTTTGTGTCCAGGTGGGACGTGTCTTTTTCTCTTATTAAACCTCCAAACGTGAAAGACCTGGATTCTTGGTGGATCAACATGATGATAGAAAAGATGCATGAAAATATCATTTCTAGATTGGGAGAGAAATTATGATAAAGATGTTATTTTCATGGGAGACCAAAAGGAACGAAAAAGTTTGTGCTGTTAATTTTATGCAGCTCACCTCTTTTCGGGGGTTTATTCACCCTTATTTGAATTTCAAGCAGTTGAAATTCATGGAATTTATTAGAGTATAAAAAAAGTTCAAAAACGAATCTTTCTTTCTGAAAGTTCATTCCTCAAAGAGGTGCTTTGCTAGAGAAAAAAAACTCTATAATGAACGTCACCCATTAAATACAATTTAAAATTATTTATTATATTCTCAAAAGAAAAATCTATAAGAAAATAAATAAAAGAAAAACAGACCATATAATTATAAATAAAATCTGAAAAATCTTTCTGATACGGTCTAAAATATGGCAATAGGGTAACTGGAGGTCTAAAATTTTGATCCGCATAATCTGCAATGTTGGAACACGACAGCCTTTATTTACAATCTTATGTCTGCCATTTTCAATATGTTTCTAAGGAATAGAGAAAGAGTAATTGATTGTCAAAATCTTCTTCCTTCCAAATTGTAAAATTATGTTGTCATGATTCTCATGGATACACTCGTAGCAAGTGACTTAGCATTTTCATAGCAAAAAAAATATCTTTATTTTTGCTGTATACACTGGATGTTCTCTATATGTTAGGTGCATTATTGTTCTTTTCAAGACAAACCATAAAATCCCAAAAGAGGTGCATATAGGTACACGTGAGATGCCCTGCTAGGCAAGTGGATTTGGAGGTGGGGGTCGGCCAAGGAAGGTTTGTGGAAAGAGATTCTTGACTCTAAATATGGTGGATGGAGGAATTTGAGAGCGGAAGGTAAACCCTGTAGGGGTTCTCTTTGGTGGAGAGACTTGAAGGAGGTTTGGGCCTCGGTGGGCTGGGGCAGAAGTTTTGAAGATGGGGTTGAGTGGAAAGTTGGTGATGGAGGAAATATTTCATTCTGGGAGGACAGCTGGTTGAATTGTGGTGCTCTGAAGGGAATGTTTCCGAGATTATATTCGCTTAGCACGGCTAAAGCTGCTAAGGTGGCCGAGTTCGGGAACTGGTTTAATGGTGTTTGGATTTGGCATTTGTGCTGGCGTAGATCCCTCTTTGACTGGGAGAAGTTGTTGGAGGAGCAGTTGAGTCAGTTGCTGCAAGGGGTGAAGATGGATGTGGGAGGGGTGGATAGCTGGATCTGGAAGGCTGAGGGGTCTCAAAGTTTTACTGTTAACTCAGCTTATAGCAAGGTAAGGAGGGTTAGTGATGGGGAGTCCTCTCCGACCTACTGTAGGTTGTGGAGGTGTAAAGCCTTGCCTTCTGCTGTATTCTTGGCCTGGAGAGTTTTGGAAAATAGGATTGCAACTAGGGTTAATTTGGTAAGGCGCGGGATGGTGGTTGAAAATCCTGTATGTTGCTTGTGTGGGAAGGTCGATGAGTCGTCGAGTCACTTGTTCGCCATTTGTGACTTTGCTTGGAGGGTATGGTGCCTTTGCTTTGAGTGGCTTGGAGTGTCGTTCGTAATCCATTCGGATCCAATGCAAAATTTTATTCAATTCAGGTTGAGTCAGGCATCTGTTTCGGTTAATGATGTTTGGGGGGCAATTTGGGTTGGAATTGTGAGTGAAATTTGGAAGCATAGGAACTCGGTCGTCTTTAATGGAGGAGTGGCAGATGCGTTAGAAGTTTTTGTCTCAGCACAAGTAAAGGTGTGGTCTTGGATTGCTGCAAAGTCCCGCGAAGTTTATTTTTCCTATTCCTGTTGGGTTCTGGATCCTTTGGCCTGTATACGGCTGATTCGGTAAAGCTAGTTAGCGCTTGGTTTAGTTGGTCTTTTGACCGGCGGTTTTGGGTGTCGAGTTAAGAGTTAAATTGTATGTGTGTTTGTAAAAGGGTTGGACCACCCCTGAAGTGGTTCTCATTTATTGATTTTTTATTGCTGATAAAAAAAAAAAGAAAAAAAGAAAGGTACACGTGAGATTCTTATATATTGAGCAATGATGGTTTTGATTGAAAGTTATCTCCGTGCTTATTTTGGTCTGTAATTTTATCACATTGCAGGTCTTTTAGCTTTCTTTCTTTCTTTCTTGTGCACTAACTATATTTGGGGTATATTCTGCTATAATCTCCCAAAGGCATTGATGAAATCTGAAAGAGAGGAAAAAGACGAATTAGACATGTTGTGGTCCAGTTGCTTGTACGTGGAGGGATCAAAATCAGTCAGATATGTACTAGATTTGTGGCTGCTGCATCCACCATATCCAAAGAAAGGATTTGCATTAGTAGCAAGGTTTATGATCTAGTTACAACGATTGCGATACCTGAGCATGTGTAGCTTTTGATGATGCACCCACACCTTATCCACTTTCTTAGTGAAAGACACAACCCTTATGAATTTATGCCAGACAAACTTCAAAAAGATCCAACCCTTTTCCTTTTCAACCAATTTTTTTGTTTAGTACTTGAAAATAACGATGAATACTAATGAATTTATGTCATACTACTCTTACCCTTATTCTTGTAGTTATGTGATATTCACAAGTATTTTAAGAAAAAAAAAATAATCATAAATAGAGTATCTCCAATAGTCTAATATCGCATTCGATAGGTTTGTTTTTAAGTGTGTGCAATGAGGAGGGAGAGGAAGAGAATACTTCTTGTATTTGTTTTAGTGATTTTGGGGGTAGAGGGTGGATGGGAACATATTAACAATGATTTCACGTAGGATTAATGGATTTTATCCAAATAGTTTTGTGCATGAATTTTCAAAACATAATTATATACATACAATATATAAAATTAAATATTAAATAAATTTATTTAACAATTTCAAAAATATCTAATTATAATATTAATAACAACATATAATTATAAATAATGAAAATTATAATATCAACAAAATATAGAGTTATATAAAATAAAAAATTGTATATAATAATAAATATAATTTTAATATATTTTAATATATTTAATAAATTTATTTCAATTTAACACAAATATTTTTAAATTTTTATTAAAAAATACAAGTAATTATGAATATTATATATTAGAAAAATTTAATTAACTCAAACCTGAAAAAGAAATATATCATAATTCATTATTCAAATATTTTTTAATAACAAGGATAAATTTGTAAACTCATATTTTACACCTTTAAAATAATTTTTAAATTTCCTCTTAATTATCACATTACTCACAAATCTACTCTATAATCTTTTAATCCAAACAACCTCATACATTACACATATTCTCTAATCCTTACAAATTCACTTTTTCCCCTCCCCCACAAACTCATTCTTCAATCCAAACATATTAGAGTTGATGTCAATGACTATTTATATACATCTTCCTCCCTTAATTTTCCAATTTTATTTATATATTTTATTTTACTTAAATACAATCATATTATAATATTTTGAAATATTAAAGTAGAAAACCAAAATTTCAGGAATTTTTTTTTATCGGCAATAAAAAATAAATAAATGGGAACCACTTCAAGGGTGGTTCAACCCTTATACATAAAGAGCAAAACACCTTACTATACTCCTACCACGAAACACCTACCTGATTATCTAAGGAACAACCAAACTAACCACAGGAAAACATTAAACAACCATCCTCATACAATCCACTGGGTTCAAAACCCAATTAGAGTACCCGAAGGAAGTACAACGGGACTTTGCATAAATCCACGACCAAACTTTTACCTGTACCAAGGCGAATACTTCGAGCGCATCTACCACCCCCCTACCGAAGGACACACAGTTCCTATGATTCCAAATACCATTCACAACTCCAACCTAAATTGCACCCCAAACGTTATTAACCAAATCTGAAGTCTGACTTAACCTGAACAGTAAAAAGTTTGCCAAAGGATCCTTATGAATAATGAACGGCACACCTAGCCACTTAAAACAAAGACAACCAGACACACCAAACGAAGTCGTAGACGGAAAATAGATGACTGGACGACTCTTCCACCATCCCACACAGACAACACAAGGGATTCTCAATCACCACCCCGCGTCTTTCCAGATTTACCCTGTAGCAACCTTATTCTCTATCACCCTCCAAGCTGTGAACAAAGTAGAAGGTAAGGCTTTGCACCTCCACAACTTACTGTAAACTGGAGGGACCTCCCCAACTGTATCCTTCCTAACTTGAACATAGGTTGAGTTAACCGTAAAATTTTGGAACGCCCCAGCCTTCCAAATCCTACAATCTTTCTTCCCCAGTTCCAACTTCGCTCCTTACAACAACTGAATCAACTGCTTCTCTAGAGGCTTCTCCCATTCGAAAAAGGATCTACACCAAACAAAGTGTCATACCAAAATTTCAGGACTAAAACAGTTTTTTCCAGAAAATTAAACAAACCTGTGGATATTTAAAGAGTGTTGATATGTTGACAACCTAAATCATATTATAACTGGAAAAAAAAAACATTTACTTACATTAATTTTAAAATTACATAAACCAAATAATAGTTGTAAAGTGATATCTTTCCTTCTGCTTATAAACTAATGTGTTTGAATATGCCGTTATCTAAACACATTTTTCATTTTTGATATAAATTGATGAACGACATGATCTTGAACATAACCATTAACAAGTAATGATTGGTTGAGTCTCGATTTGAGTGGTTGAAGTGTGGTTATGTGCATGGGTTGGTGGATGTGGTGGTGGGGTCTAAGTTCTAAACTAAGAGGGGTGATGGAATGCTTTGTGTGACAAACGTTGTTCCTTTTGTTGGGTGACGCCATGGCAGCTTAGACCCACCAACAATGGAGGAACTATAAACAATCTTATTCATTGCAAACTTCAATCTCTCTTCTCCTTTCCATTCCCTATGTTCATTCATCCACACTAATCAATCTTTCTATTGTTCAATCATATAACACATTTTTCTTCATTTAAAATTTGTGAATGGAAGTGCATTTTCCATTATTCAAAAGTTGCACAACATCATGTACGCACTCAATTGTCCAGTTGTGGAAAAGCTCATCCATGCAATCCAAACAAACTCAAAAATAAAAAAGAAAAGAAAAACCAAAACCCAACAAACAAAAAATGTGGAAACTAATATCAATGTAATATTGATTAATGCAAACTAAGTTGTTCTTTCTTTTTAATCATCTTTTTTGTTCTAGTGCCAAAGTAGGTGTTATTTGACAATTGGCTTTCTGGAAACTTTGTGATAAGAAGAGAAAGTGTTTATTTCTTTTGCACATAAATGAAAGATAAAGGGTTTCAAATGCTTAACAAACAAGAAAACCAAACTTCTTTTGCATATAGGCCATGAAATCCATTGAGATTTGCATTCACTTGGTTTCATTGTGGATCAGATCAAATCCAGTGACTTCGTGGATTGCATACATCTAATTCATACCCTTTTTAGGGCAAGAAAAAAAAATATTGATTCCAAGCTATGGATTCTGAACCCAACAAATTATCTTTATTTTGTGTTTAGTTTAATCAATGACATCACCTTCTTTTAGAGCTTTACCTGATGTCACAGTCTCAGTTTAGGACTTTCTTTAAAATTCAAAGCTAATGTCACAAGTGGGTAGGTTTTGTAAGGGGAATTTTCTTTCACTTCTTTTTTTTAATAAAATTTTCCTTTTTTCATTTATATAATTCGAATTTAAACACTTATTTAACTCAAAGCAGCAGTATTAGTAACATAATAATAGTTTATGAGTTTGTTCATATAAAATCGCATGTTTAATTTATAATGTAAATTCGTTTTATATAGAAATTTATCCCATGAGACATATCATATTATTAAATAAAATTATTAAAATTTATTAATATCAATATAATAACATACATTAAATTCTAAAAAGTTAAGTGTCAGCATGCATTAACATAAAGATGTATATTATTTAACAAATTTCTATACACCTCATGATACTTAGAGCTTCACTACACACGTACATATATAGAAAAGTAAATGAAATGAAATAAAATTATTATTTTAATGTTTAAATGTGTTCTCTGGAAACATAAATGTATTCCATTCTGCTGAAAAATATTAGAATAGTATGAATCATATAGAGTATCTTTCATATGAAGATTTCTAGGTTGATTTTGAAGTTAAGAATTGTTCTTATTATTTGAGTTTACCATAAAACAAGTTGGCATACCTTAGAATATTAAAACATTAAGCTAGAGTATTAAAACATTATTTATATATATAAGTAAAAAATTGCATTGGATAAATAAATGAGAAAATATAGTTATTTTATAAAACTTTATGTTTGACATCCTCGTGAAATTTTACATCTCAATCCTAAAACTTGCTTAAAAATTACATAATTTTATGAGATGAAATCCTTATTCCTTTTTATTGAGTATCCTCATTTATGATTTTATAATTCTTAAATAATAAAAATGATGTTAGATATGATGTTGTAAACATTAATAAGTAAAGACTCATATGTCTAATAGGAGTGCGGGTCTCTATTATTTGACGTGTTTGGAAGTATAGAAATGAACAGTGTTTAACTAAGCAAAAGTAGATGCAGTTGAAATATTTACTCTGGCAAATGTAGTTGTGTGTTTGGTTAAAAAACAAGGTTTCAAAGGCATATTTTTCGTTTTCAAGTTGGTTCAAATGCTCGAGTACATGTATTAATATGACAACAAAAAGGTCCTTCGATCAAAGAGGGGGGACTTTATCTCTTGGTTTTTTGTTATACTTTACTTGGTCTTGTGGATGTTATGCCCAGGTTAGTAGGTTGGAAATTACTATAGGAAAGGAAAACCTTGATTATATATGGCATCACGTGATTTCTAGATGATCAGAAGCAAACGCATTATGGGATTCTTCTTGATTGTTGTTGGCACAGACTTGACATTTAAACTGTACAAGAAAGTGCAATTGTCTTCAAGTATAGGGATTAAGACTCACTCATTGTAGTTATACATCTTTTGTTACTTGTTTTCTGTGAGCGGATTTGGTTTACTCTGCTATAGCGTGTCTTACCGTGGTTGTTGTCCAACGCAATCTGCACCTAATTGTGTGTTTTGGTTGCTTTTATCTTTGGTGAGGAAATGATGCAAACTGGTTTAAGATTTATATTTTAGTAGGATCGCAGTAAGTATAACAAACTACTTTATCTTGTATAAGAGTTGGGATACCCATTAAGTGTTCCTTTATTTATTTATTTATTTACTTTTTACTGAATAAAAAAATGCCTAATGTTCTAAAACTGAGTTGAATTTAATGTTTAATTACGTTTTTATAATTAACTTGTACATTAATGGATACATCTACATAGTCTTAAAGGGAATTGGTGGTGAATATTAAAAGATTTTATGAGAATGTGAAGTAATTGTTAATGTGAGGTAATAAAGTATAAATCCATAGAATGAATTGTAAGCATTGATCATGCATTGACCATGTAAGCTACTGTGACCACTGAATATTTTGCTCATAAAAAAGTGTCCATGAAAGGAAGCATATACTAGAGATTATTGAAGTTTATTATTACATGTTTCCTTTCATTGATAAGGACTAATTTTATTTGTAATATTATCACTGTTAAAAAGTTAAATCATAAGAAATGTAACATCCATAAAATCATTTTCCTTCTTTCTTTTCTTTTTCTGTCATATATTGACTTTTGAAGCCAAATGCCAGTCCTTTTCTTCTTCTTTTTGGTTTTACTTATTATTTATTAACTTATAATACTATTCTCTTGGATATTCATTTTTTAGCAATAATTTTAATTTGTAAACAAATACTATAAACTATTAAAATGAACATCAGCTCAGGATATATTATTTAATCCTGTCAAATATAGTGTACATAGATCTATTTACTACAAAATAAATTATATATGAATAAGTATCTGATGCATAATTTAGTAAGTTAATATCATACAAATGAAAATTAAAATTATGGTGCATTTAATTGTATTAATAAACTAAAAATAACTATTATTTTATTTAAATTAAAAGTAAATAAAGATGAAAAAATAGTAAAATGATATAAGAACGGTAAAAGTAAAATGAAAATAAAAGAAAATTTCAAGAAAGTATAATTTAATAGTTTATATATTACATTTTTAGTTGATATGAAATTTTTAACAAATTTTTTTATAGTAAGAACGTGGTATTATAGAAAAGCTGATAGTTAGTGGCATAATAAATTCAATAAATATGAACTTTAAATAATTTAAATATTATTTTTAGTTATTCTTTAAAATATTTTTTCTATTTTTAATCTCTAAGATTATATGATACAAATTAATTATTTATATGTTAAAAAAGTTCAAGTAATCATTTTAAGTGGCACACATTAATATTGTAATATAACATTAATATTTGATATATTAAAAACCTTTAAATATTTATAAAAATTTACATATATTTATTAAACATCTTAAGAAGAGTTATCGAAAATTGACTCACACATCTTCATAAAAAATTTGAGATAGAAGTTATGGATGTATGATTAAAAACTTTTACATCATTATTTTACATCCATATTTCAACAATGAATATTTATATTTATATCAATTTATATCCATATCTTTTCATATCATCTTTATTTCTCTGTTTCTGAGAAAAAAAAATGATAAAAGAGATAAGTTCGAATAACCTGGTATAAAAATCAATTATTTCTTTCTTTCATCAATTATATTTGTGCAAACTTTTTGTATCCTTCACTAGGTTTGGTAAAATCTTTTCAAAATTGTTTTAAACTACGAAACAATTATCCTTAGATTATCTATCCATTAGCGTCTTGTTACAATATTTTAAAATATTTTTTTAACTTTATAAACTTTTTCTAAAGGCGAAATCTTATTTTCAACTATGATTAATTAATACTAAATTTATACATTTTTACTATAATTATAAAGTAATATTTTAATTTTTATATAAATAATAAATAAATATTTTTAAAGTACTAAATCAAGATTTGCTAAAGCAATTAATGTATAAAATTCAGTTTTAGTGAAAATCTATTATACTCAAACAAATACAAAGTAAACTAAAGTTTTATAAAAATATTAATAAAGTGCACTTATCAATGTGAAGATTGTGTTAAATAGCACTTACACTCTTTTTAATTTTAAAAATAATGTTTTCAATAGAATTAATTCATATTTCTTTAGATTTTATATACATTCACTTTTTTTATCTTTTTAAGAAATGTTATTCATCTCTCTTAAATTTTTAAATAACTAAAGTGATACTTATTTTTATTATTTATTTAAAATAATAATATTTATTTAAAACTTAAAAAATATAAAGCTAAAACTTTAAATTGTAATATTCATATATTTAATTTAATTTTTTATAAATATATTTTTAAAATAAAATAAAAATGGTGAATTTCAAGTTATTAAAAATATAAAGAAGATTAGTTTTAGTTATTAAAAGTATAAAAAAAATGTTAATGTCTTTAAAAATGTTGGCATCATTCTATGAAAAAAAAATTGTATATTTTATTAAAAAATATTAAATAAAAACTATTTTTTAAGATAAAAAAATAATTAATTATTATATTAACTAAAAATAGATAAATTAAAAAAAAATTATGTTTAAAATAATTTTTATTATTAATAATAAATTATAACTACTAAAGTTTTTAATATTAATTACGTAGATTTTAACTATTAAAGTTTTTTAAATTTTAAACTAATGATTAATTTAACATTTAAAATAATTAGTAGCTAAAGAATTATTATTATATTAATTTAAAAATTAATTACATTTTTTATTAATAATATTCTTTTTATAAAAATGTTTTTTATAAAATAATGTATAAAACTTAGTAAATATATTAATTAATTATTATTTTTTAAATATTTTTGTAAATACATTATTGTTGTTATTATTATTATTATTATTATTATTAGTGATGAGGTAAATACATTTTTCTTGAAAAAAGTAACAATAAATTAAGAAATAAGATGAAGTTGATAATAGTAATTTATAAAAGACAAAGATGGTGAGTCTGAAAGGTGGGGCGCACGCCTCCAATTACTGACCACCGACCTGTAGTTTAGGTCATCCTTCGTCCATCTCTATCCGTACTCCTCTCATGTTATGCATGTGCACACTTTTTACTCTAACACTCCTATTTCTTACTCTTTCTTTTTCATCTTCCATCACTTTTAACTTATATTCATTTTAATAATTTAATAAAACATATCAATATTTATTCTTTAAAGTGGACTTTGAGAAGGCGTATGATTCGGTGAGATGTGAGTACATTTATTATATGTTAGAAAGAGTTGGTTTTTGTGAAAAATGGATTCAGTGGATAAAGGGATGTTTAGAGTCAGCTTATGTGTCAGTTCTCGTGAACGGTAGCCCAACCAAGAAGTTCTTTCCGAAGAAAGGACTTCGACAGGGAGATCCACTTGCTCCTTTTTTGTTTCTTATCGTGGCAGAAGGTTTGGCAGAAGTGTCTAGGATGACAGTCGAACAAAATTTGATTGATAACATGGAGATTGGTAGGGAGAAAGTGAAGGTAAACATGTTGCAGTATGTTGATGACACTATATTCTTTTGTGAAGCAGATGTTAAAATGTTTTCAATATAAAGGCAACATTGAATTGTTTTGAACTATCTTTCGGGCTAAGGTGAACTTTTTGAAGAGTAAGATAGGTGGTTTGGAGGTTGAGCAAATAATGATTCAACGCTTTGTGGCGATTCTTAATTGTGAAGTCATGACAACTCCTTTTATATACTTGGATTTGTCGGTAGGTGGGTGTCACAAGAGAAAGGTGTTTTGGGCTGGAGTGATTGATAGATTGAAGAGAAGATTGAGTAGGTGGAAAGGTAGATTCTTGTCTTTGGCGGGGAGGATTTGTTTGATTAAGTCGGTATTGTTGAACCAAGTGGGTTCAAGCTTTGAAGAATCCAAACCCTTTGAAGGATGATGAAAGGCTGGTTGTGCTTGTTGTTGCTGAGCTGTCTTTTAGATAGGTTCTGGGGTAGAATTAATGTATAATCCACTCTTGATTGAATCCAAAGCATAAGCTCTCTCAATCCTTTTAAAAGAAAAGTGTTTTTCAAACTAAGTGAAAAACAATATGTTGTTTTGTCGAAACAACCAATTGTTTTATACTTAGGTGTTTTTAGAAAAGGTTTAAAACTGTTTTTCAAATGGTTGAGCTGTCAAAACCAAAACAACTGATTGATTCGTGGAAACAACCGATTGTTTGTTTTAGTACCATAACAGAAAACCGTTTTATGCTTTGACTGAGCATTAAATGATTTTCTAACTGTTTACGCTCCAGTTTTTAATGTTTTGACCAATCTTTAAATGCAATTGATAGTTTGTTAAGATTTGATAACAAACAACAACTTTGATTATATACAGAAAAACAGATTTGAGTTTTTCACTGATTTTTTATTAAGAGAAAAAGTTGAGATTGCTTCGAGATTGAGATTGATCAAAGAGTGTGAGCTAGGATTTTCTACTTGTATTGATTTCCGATTTGTTCGGTAACAAGTGCAATCCTTTGTATTGTTGAAAGAAACTTTCTATGTGTTGCTGAGAAGTGTTGTGTGTTCTTGAGGGGATCAAGATCAGCATTCTTAGTGTTGGTGTGTTTGACCAAAGGAAGTGTGTGTCTTGAGGGGATCAAGGTCACTTCTTTGGTTGTATTGTAAGTGATCTAGGGTTGATTGCTTAGTGGATTTCCTCAATGGTTTCTGAGAAGACTGGATGTAGCTCTGGGTTTAGAGTGAACCAGTATAAATCTCTCTGTGCATTTTCTCTATCCCTTAACTCTTTAAATTCAGTTTTTATATTTGTAAACTGGTATAAACAACTGATTATTTCTGCGAAACAACCAATTGTTTTTCTGGTGCTGTGTTTTTTGCTTTGTGTTTTGAAAAACGGATTTCTTAATCAAGATATTCTCGAAGTAATTTCATTCAAGGCTTAAAAGTTTTCAAAAACCCTCTTTAAACCATTCACCCCCCCTCTAGTTTAAAGTCATACATTCTAACAGGTATTGTCTTCTATCCCATTGTTTTATCTATCTCTATTTAAAATGTTTGTTGCGGTGGCAAACGAGATCGTGAGTATCCAAAGGAATTTTTTATGCGGGTGGGGTTCTGATGGAAGAAAGGTTGTTTGGGCTTTTTGAAAAAAGGTTTGTGATGCTCGTGAGGATGGTGGCCTTGGGATTATTGACCTAAAGACCTTTAATTTGGCGTTACTAGGTAAGTGGATTTGGCGTCTGGGGTCGGATAATGATGGTTTGTGGAAGAAGGTTATTAATTCCAAGTATGGGGGTTGGAGAAGTCTGAGAGAGGGAGAAAAAGATAATAAGGATTCTCTTTGGTGGAAAGACTTGAGGGAGGTTTGCAGCTTGAAAGGTTGGGGTCGGAATTTCGAAGAAGCTATCAATTGGAAGGTGGGTACTGGTAAGGATGTTTTGTTCTGGGAAGATAATTGGGTGGGGAATGGGGCTTTGAAGAATGCCTTCCCGAGGTTGTTTTCCCTGAGTTCATCAAAAGCTTCTACGATGGTTGAATTCGAGGATTGGAACAACGGAAAGTGGGAATGGAAGTTTGTTTGGAGACGAAATTTATTTGAATGGGAGAAGCAACTAGCGGGTCTACTTTCTCAAGAAGTCCAAGTTGAGAGTCTTGACTTGGAAAAGGAGGATAGGTGGGTATGGAAGGAAGGGGAGGTTCTTGGGTACACGGTCAAATCTGCTTACCGAGTGTAGATTTGCATGGTTGTTGTGGAACCATTGTTACGTATGACTGGGGTGCAGAGTGTGTTTCACAATGTTCCACTGCTAAACTTCTCTCAGTTTAGGATGTGTAATGTGTCTGCTTCGGTAAATGAGGTTTGGGGAGTGATTTGGATCGCAGTAGTCAATGAGGTCCGGAAGCATAAAAACAATGTAATATTTAAAGGGGGAGTAGTGGATGTAGTGGAAGTTTTTGCTTTGGTTCAATTAAAGGCTTGGACGTGGGTCACATCTAAGTCGCATTCTGTGCTTTTTTCCTTTTCTGAGTGGTGTCTTAACCCTTTGGTTTGTATGAAGATGGTCTCGTGATGTACTCTTTTTAGATGTAGGCTTGAGCACCTTACGTGTTTTCTGAATTCAACTAGATGTTTTAATGTTAGGCTTATTTGGGGATCTGCCTAGTAAGAAAGGTTAAAGATTGTATTTATGTATAAGAGTTGAACCACTTCTCAAGTGGTTCATATTTATTCATTGTTTATTGCCGATAAAAAAAAATCAACTTACTATTTATTTATAATTACACCAATTTAAAGAAGATCAAAGTGTAACTAAAAAAAACAATTGAAATTTGACATTTATAAATTAATTTTAAAAATATGAAAATTAAGAAAAATGTACCAGTAGTTTTTATACACATACAACGAATTCAATAATACATGAAAAATAATTATGTTCATTAGAATGATCAAAAGAAAAAGCAACATAGTAAAATGATGCACGTGACTAGTTAATGCTTCCTATTAATAAGTTTGTAAGACTATTTTGTTATTAAAAATATAATTTTAAGAATAATTTTGATAATAAATTAAAAATTATTAATTATTTTGTTATTAAGGTATAATATTTTGTTATTTATAGATCCTTTTAATCCAAGTATACCGCTAAACTAATTTCAAACTACCAATCGATTCTATTCTATTTTAAATTTAAATAGATCATAATCACTACAAAAATTGAGTGCGTTTGAATTTTGATTCGAAACTTTATATAAAAAAAATCGTAAGAAAACAAATTATAAAAAAATGTGATTTAATACTGACTTTGTATTAACTTAAATTATTAAGTAGTGAATTTAAGTCTAATCCAACTTATTTATAAGATTAGGTTTACACTTATTTATATACTATGAAATGTTTTAATATCTAATTAATGTGAGATCTTCAATACACATCTCTCATACCAAAACTACCAACTTGTGTGTGAGATTATATATTAAGGATAGTTCGATAATGATGACCTAATAAGACCAATAAACAATTGTTAGAATATGTTTAAAATGACTCTAATATCATATTAAAAATGAACTTTAAATCTAATTTAATTATAAAATTAATTTATAAAGTAAGATTTACAATCTAATACTTATGTACAACCTAGGTATGTTAATAACTTCAAAAACATAAGTCTAAAATTGTGTCGATCTTAAAAAATATAGTTTGTTTTTTGTAAAAAGTAGTTAAAAGTAAGAATATTGGGAAAGAATTAGAAAAGTGGTAGAGAAAAGATGTTTGAGGAGAAAATGGAAGTGTTTGTGGTAGTACAAGTGAGAAAAGTGAAGAAGAGGGGATTGATTTAGATTGTGTTTCAGAGTTACATATTTGGTGGTCCCTTCACTCTCCATTTCAAGATAGTCACTGCTTTACTTTCAGTTCTCTCAAAAAGGATAAGATCTCTCCTTTTCTTCAAAACAACACACAAAATGTTTGTTTATCCGTACATATATCAACTCCATCATTGCTCTGTGAATCAAATCTTGTTAAGATCAGTGCCATCAATTTGATGCTCACCCAAAGGACACCCTAATTCACTTATTCAATTCATCACACACTGCCACTGCCCTGCCAGACATATATATTCAATCAAATATAATCAATGTCTTAATACACTTAAAATTACTAAATATAAGCTCATTTTAAAAATAAAAATAATTAATTATTATATTAATTAAATTAAATATTATTTTATAGAATAAAACTTATTAATATTTAAATTAGTTTTTAAATTTTTAAATTAATATTTACTTAGTTAATTGATATTTAATTAACTATCAAGATTTTAATTAATAATTTTAAAATTTTAAATACGTTACAACCTTAATAACTAATCAAATATAATCTAAAAAATAATTTATAAATTTTATTAATAATAAATATTAGTTTAAATATTGATTTTTTTAATTTTTAAAATAATATTTAATTTAATTAATATATTAATTAATTAATTTTTGTTTATAAATTTAATTTTTGCTTAATGATTTTTTATAATAATAAATTTGGATTTTAAACATTACAAATTATGCCCATAGTTTCTCCTAACAATAGAAAACATGATGAAAACTCTTTAAAAAAAACTAAAGTTACATGTTTTTTAAAGTTTAAAGGTAAATTTTATTTTTGTGAAAATGTTAGGACTTTGATATAACTAATCTAAAGTGTAGGAGCTGAAACTATGTTTTTATAACCAAGTTCAAATATGTAATAGAAAACTATTATGATATTTGTTTATGTTTTGTTTGGATGAAGAATAATATAAGAATAGAAAAATGTGTTGACTGAATGTGAAAAGTTGAAAATTAATTTGTTTTATCAGTGTTTAATTACGGAAAGTTAATTAAACTAAGAAGTTAAACAAATTCGTTGTAATAGTCTTCTCAATAAAAATATATTATTTATACTTTTTTTATGTTATTTATAAAAATATGAAACAGTAAAAGTAACTATAGAAAATAGCCATCCTCGAGAGTTTTTCCTTTCCCTTAGAAGGAAATGTCGTCCACTCTTTTTTCTTTTTTTTTTCTTTTATCCTTTACTTCTATCTTTTCCATCAAACAAATCATTAGTATTTTTTGTTGAAATTATTTTTTTAACTTATATTAAGATTAATGAAAACAAACCATTATGTTTATAATATAAACTAACTTAAATATGCATTCAATAAATAATCAAGTAGTAACCACAAAATCTTCCATGCTAAAAAGTATAAAGCAAGAAAAGAAAAAAGAGTAAACACCTTAAGAGAGAGGGAAAGTTCAATGTTTCAAAGTGCTTCTATTTTCTCTTTAAAGTGCAATGTTTTTCTCGCAATTTCCTAAAAACATTTGATTGGATTATAGACGAATCCATTACATCAAATTGAAGAATCAAAAATTTATTGGAAAGAAAGTCCTAATATAACTTAAGTGGTAAGAAAAGTGCATCATGGATGTCATGATTGGTTTGAGAGAGATATGTTGTTAATATAACTTTTTTTTTTTTAGGATTAAATATTTTTTTTTGTTTTTATAAGAGTGAAATTGATTTTTGTTGTTAGTCTAGATTTTACACTATATATTTATAATAAAAAATTATTGGAATAAATCATTGTCAATGTTTCTTTCTTTGACATGACAAACAAACAAATTTTCAGTTTAGACTGTATTTTAATATTATAACATTCATGTTGACGATGAGTCACTATGAAATATTTTAACATTTTCGTCCACAAACTATAAATGATCTATTCCAATAGTTTCTTTATTGTAAGTATCCAAAAGATCTAAAGTTTGGACTATGAGCGAAAATCAATTTCGCATGAAAATATAAGGACGAAAAACATATTTAACCTTTTTTAAAATCATATTTAATTATTCATTAGAATTTATTGAATTTTAAAATTAGGTGAATCTCACATAGTTAAATTTTAATAAAATGCAATTAGTAAAAGCTTGTTTGATCTAAATCATTATATAAACAAACTGACATTTTCAAGTAAATTAAAACTCTAAAAAAGTGATTGCAATGGTAAAAGGTATCTGTTGTAAAAGGAGCATCTTCCACTCATTGTTATAGAAATCTCAACCAAGATTAACATACTACATATTTCAATGGGAGGTTTGTAATATGGTTGAGCGCAACTCATGAATTAACAGTTTAAGTTATGTATCTTCAACTAACTAAACTAAGTTAAGAGACCATTTGGTGTATCTTTAAACTATCAGAATTGAAAAAAAAAAACTTATGACGTAACCTAATTTGTCACCAACATTTCATGTTGCAATTTGGTACTTTGGTCTTCATTTATGTCACTTTCCACTTGTATTTTTTTTTACGATATGAAACGAGATCGATTTCCTCTTTGTACTATACTACTAGGTGCTGGTAGATCGAAACTAACTAGATCATCGTCAGATCACTGGTATTCGACTTTTCAGTCAGATAGGGTAAGATTGAGTCTGATAATTAAGAAGTAAAATATAGTTACATGTTAAATGCATAATTAGATGAGTATTGAATTTGTGTTAATCTTCTTTATATGAGAAAAAACTCATTAAAAAACTATGAATAGAAGGAGACTTTCAAGATAAAAGGTAAAAGATAATGACTGTTTTAATTATGAACTTGTGCAACATAGTATAATTGCACCTGACTTAAGTGTGAAGTGTATTTACAAGTACATTCCATAATACGAGAAGATAAGACAAATAACCGAATGATTTAAAAGTCAAAAGATTTAATAGGTTCAATCTTATAAAAAACATCATTATTTCCAAAAGGATGGTTAAAATCATGGATTTAAACAATACTTTTATAACTCTGATTGTTTGATTAAAATTTGAGATTTTTAATCATCATTTGAATTGTCTTTGTGTATAAAATATGTGTGTCAATGACGATATATAGATTAGTTATTATATTGTTATAAAGGGTAATTATCATAAAGAAAATTGTCTATCCTCTACACATGTCATTTAAATTTAATTTATATATTATTACAAAGATATATCATGATAAATATAGAAATTTTAAGAGCAATACAATACAAGCAATCTCAATATAACCAAGATATACTTTGAAACTATAAAGCACAATATGTTTCATAGTAAAAGTAAAATTTTATAAGAACTAGCCTTATAAAAAAATTGAATTTTTTTTCTTACAATTTTATCATATTTTTCAGAAAACCAAAGCATAATTTAGCTTTCTTTTCATTATCCTAATAGTCTACATTGATAATAGTATAAAAAAGTATTTTTTAAACCCACATTTAAGTTTTGTTTGGATTGAGAAGTGAAATTGTGAGGATTTAAGAGGAAAGTGTCAAGAAAATTAGTGTGTTTGGGTTGAGGTATGTTATAATGAATTTGTGAAAAAAGTTTATTGAAGTTTATGATAGTTGTTAGAGTATTTTTATTTTTTTAAGGTGTAAAATATAAGATTACAAATTAACCATTGTCTTTAGAAAATTAAAATAATCAAATATAATGTATTTTTGTGTAAATTTGGATGAATTAAAATGATTAGTAGTATAATCCGATATAATTCAATTAATTTTTGAAAAAAATACGAGTTACTTGACAAAAAAATAATTTACATATAAAAATTGTCAATTATTATATATAAATAAATAATTTAAATATTCATAAATTTAAAAATTGTAATTAAAAAATCCTTTTGTATTAAATATAAATAGTATTATTATATTTATAATAATTATTATTATATAATTAGTTTATTATAAATAAGTATATATTTATATTAAAAGTTTATTTTATTATTAATTATTATTATTTCATTTTATTAAAATATTTATATTAATTAAATTTATTTAATAAAGACAGAAATAATATATGCGGACATGATTTTTCCTTTATTCCTATTCCTATCTATTTTAAGAGAAAATGATATCTAGTGTTCATCCTTATATTATTTTCTCTCTTTTTCACAAAATCTTAATCTAAATAATTAATATCCTCTCATATCTTTACTTATAAATAATTACTCTTGGAAAAACTTTTTAAGTTAAATTCATACAGGATATCATACACTAATGAAAAAAATATACCTGCTTTGTGTAACTGAAAGTGAAGAAACATGTTACTTTTGAATAAATAATTGTGTCGTGACAATATATTTGTGTCATATCAAGGCTTTATAGCGAGTCCACCGCTGTTTCTTAGACTCAAAGTTTACAAATCAAATAATTTCTGTGGAAGAAAGTACCAAAAATGTTTCCCCCACCTAAATGAATTATGTGATGATTTAATTTGAATATCTTAAAATATACTTATGTTAAAACTAAAAAATATATATAAATGATATGTCAGAGATTTCTTTTTCCCCATGTACGTCATTTATATGCATAGATTGATAATAGAAATAAAGTAACATGGAACAACATAATATGAATGAATGAAATGTTTATATCACTAACTCTGTTAACTTTTTTGAGGTTCAACCCCTCAACATACACTTTTATACATTTAAGTATTAACTTTTACTATAAGAATTAATTTTAGAAAAAAAAAATTAGGTACTTAATTAAATTAAATAATATTTTGAGATTAAAATATATTAATATTTAAAATAATTTTTATTATTAATAAAAAAATTAATTACTTTTTAAATTAGTATTTAATTAACTATCAAAAATTTAAAAACTAATTTATAAATTTTATTAACAATAAAAATAATTTTAAATATAAAAAAGTAGTTTTTAAAATAATATTTAATTTAATTAATATAACAACTAATATTTTTATTTTAAAATTAATTTTTATTTAATTAAATATTATTTTATAAACTAAAAAAAATTGATATTTAAAGTAGTTTCTATTATTAATAACATTTATAAAATAGTTTATAAATTGATATCAAATACTACCTACCAAAATTTTAAATACTAATTATTTTAAATTTTAAATTACAAAATCTTACAAGTAAACATATAAAAATAAGTAAAGTACTAAATGAATTAGTGAATTCTAATATTTTAACATACAATATTTGATCAATTCAATAATATTTGATCAATTCAATAATATTTTGATCAATTCAATAATATTTGAATGATTAATATATATATATAGATGGATCGATGAAGAATTGATGATTAAAAGAGTTTGAGACTCAATATGTTTGGCTTTGGCTTGTAAAATACTAATCGATTAGATTTAATATTAGATTTAGTATTGGATTCCTATTTTGTCTTTCAAATTAAACAATATAAACTAAAATCACGTTAATTTTGATTGTAAAATTAGTGCCAATCAACAATTAGTAATTAAATAGATACTAATTATAACAATTTAAATCTAAAACCTTGTTGTGATGCCCAATTAATTTAGAACACCTTTGGTAATCCTTAAATGCATCAAACCAAATCACTTATGGGTGGGGACTCTCCCATTTAATAATGAAGTGTTTTTGTCTCCTTAGTGAAATCCCTTTAATCTCATTATTAGTATACCTCAACACTCACTTAACATCACTCTAGCTATAAAAGAAATTGACAAGTACTTTAAAGACACCAGATTAAAATAAAAATATATATTTTATTTATTTATAATAAAAACTTTTCATATTTCTATTATTTATTTAATATCAATACACTAATTAGCATGATATTCAGAATGTACATATTTAGAGAGCAACAACGAATACTTTGTTATTATTGAATATACACTAAGAACCTGTTTAAAATAAGTTCACCTTGTACAAACTCATTTCATCTTTATTTTAAAAACTTGTGGATAAGTTTGTCTAATATGAATATATACTCTTAATATATATTTTATTTTTTCAATTATTATAACATTAAAATATTTACTCTAACTTTTTCACATATTTTACTCCTATATTTTTTATTTTTGTCTTTTACTAATTCATTAAATATGCAGTGGTATACCGTGTTAGAAAAAAAAACGACATCTTTTGTTATAATTTTTCTTACAAAATAACGTAGACACATAATTATATAGTTAATACATTGATATAATATATAAATTGAAATTATGATAATAAAATACGTAAAAAAATTGGATGGTAAAACAATTGTATTAAGTACAAAAATTAAAAAAATAATCCCTTGGTTTGTTGTATAGCTTGTTTGTGATAAATATATATACCATCTTACATTTTTTTCTGATAAAAAAAATATTACATTTTTTATTGTTTTACTACTATATTTTTTCTAAACAAGCACTTTTAAAATTTATTTTCTACCTTACTTTTTTTTATGTAATTTATTTATCTTTTGTCGATACTTATTTTATAAATTTTAAAAATTAGTGAAAATAAAGAAGAAATATTTTATTATTTAAAATTTATAAATATTTTATTATTTAAAATTTATAAATATTTTATTTATACATTATATAAAAAAAACATATAATGTTGGTGTTTATCATATTATTATTTTTAGTGTTGTTCTTTTTTAACTCATTTTGATTTTTTAATAATTTTTATGAAATTTGGAACGGTAAATAAAAAAAAACATGTTATAGTGGAATCGGTATATTTTAGTTGCACAATAGTTATGTATTTGTTGTTTTTTTTTTCTGAATATATCATTTGATTAATTAGTGGTTATTGTAGCAACACTTAAAATGGTAATATTTATCATTGTTCCATAATTCAATTGATCATTTAATTAAAAAAAATATCGGTTAAATTATAATTTAAAGTTTAAATTGAAGAAATATTGAAAAAATATTTTTCCTTTAAAATTATCATTATTAAGAGACACGAAAAGAGAATATGAGATTTGAAATGGATTATGAAAGTTTGAACTCAAATGATGATATAATGTTTAAGCGAAAAAAAGTTAATATTGATTATCTTTTCATTGGGAAGTAGGTATTCAAACTTGTTTAATTGTCTAGGTAAATAATACACTAAACTAACTTTTTCATATATTAAGTTGTTATTATTAAGCGATGTGAGTTTTCTTAAGTAATCAATGAAGCAATGGATTTATATGAATAATTTTTTTTTTTATTTAATGACGATCAGTTCTTTAAGTCAGACTATCTAATATATCTTTGTTCACAAGTAAATAATATGTGATTAAGTGTTTTGGTTTGTTAAATATTTAGTTTTTGAGATGATTTTTGACTATTTGTGATCATGATATTAAATTTAAAAATTTCTTAAAAATATGTAATATTTTAATTTCATTGGCAATTTAAATAATATAAATTAAGATATTAAGTGATAGAAAAAAAATATTCTTACAGAATTATTGCATTGAAACTTTTTTGGATGTAACATAAGCTCAACATAGTTGAGATTCGTTTTAAGAAATGATGTTTCTATTGAGTTATGAATTAATATAGAATTAATTTTTTTATTATAATGAGTGAGGTGTATTTTCTATCTGGAATAAATTATGTAAAATTGAAAATAAATGTTGATGTTAAATTCAATAAATCGAGAATGTATGTTGATTTTGAGTTCTTTATATTAAAATTGTTTAATTATGTAAATAATAACGGAATTAGTATATTTTATATCTTAATTGATATAATAATTTATTATGTTATCACATCTTATATTTGTAAAAACAAACATACGATTCTACACGTAGGAACACAAATTTATAATTTATGGCATAAGTAAGAGTTTCATCAATTAATTTTTATTTAATCTAAGTTTTTTTGTGCTTTTTAAAAAAAATTATCTTTGAAAATAAACAAATTTATGTTATTTATGTCTTTATCTAATTTTCTTTATTTTTAAAATAAACACTTGTATATTTGTTTAAAGAACAAAATCCTATTATTTTGTAGATAAGTGATTATTTAAAAATGAGTTATTTTATAAATAATTATTTGAAATTTAAACAAATGCTTTAAATCTCCATCGAACAAAACATAAAGCTTAGGAACCAAATTATCATTTATAAATTACATAAACTAATAAGAACAGATAGTGAAAAAACTAAAACATTTATTTATTTAATTAATCTTGAAAGAAAACCTCTGCAGTGAGATCCAGAGCCATTTCTATCATTTTCACCATCTTGTGTGTTTCTCGTATCTGGGAAGAGTTAAGTTAACCGGCATTGTCCAGTTTCTCCATATCCACACAATCTTCCTAAAACAAAACTAGAATCACACCCAAACGGGCGTTCGCATTCAAAACGTGCTTTTTGATTCAATCAATTCAAATTAAAAACTCTCACCGGGCTGCCCAAACAAGCCGTAGCCGTGCCTCTGCGCATGTTAGTGTGCGTGTCCCCGAAACAGAGTAACGATAATAACTGCCGACAACAGCCATAGTTTATGGGAAAATACGGCAATTCAATGATTCATCGCGTAAAGGAAAATACAAAAAAAAGAGGACAAAAAGAGGAATTACGAAAAGGACAAATGCAAAATTTTTATTAATTAGAGACACAAAAATCTCAAGGTTGTTGGAGTGGCAGCAGCAGCTAGCGAACTAGCTTTAGGAAGTAACCACACAAAGTGAGTCACTCCAATTTAACAATTCATTGTTCTCGTGGTCACCACCTTCTCTGCACCTTCTCACCCTCGAGTACTTTTCCACAATAACATCACTCTCCACACACCCACATGCAACACATTCCTCCTCCTCTTCTTCTTCTTCTACTTCTTCTTCTTTTTCGTCTCCATTTTCTTCTTCCTCTGTTTCTTTGTCTTCTTCTGGGGTATCTTTTACTTCTCCAATTATTTCATTTTCCAATTCTTTTCCATCGGCTAACTGTTCGTTTTCTTCTGCGTCATCTTCTTCTTCCGGGTCAAAACTGGGAGTGGGGTTTGTCAAAAAACAGAGGCGAAGTCGGCCATGGCTTCTTTCAGCTTGAAAGCACAAGGGACTCGGTGGGACCTTGGTGACCTCAATCACCAGCCTTCCGTTTTCACGGTGGGGTCTCACGCGAAGAGGCTCTGATCCCCTTATCGTCGTCAAAGGGGGCGGAAAATTCTGCGTTTTCGCTTTCTTCGCTGTCGAAAGTTGACGAGGTTGCCCCTTTTGAGTTTGTTCCCTTGTCCCCGAATTCGCGCTCACTGCCGAGAGCATGTCAATGCTGCTTTCATCGCTGTCACTGCCGCTTTCGTTTCCGAGGTTTTCGGTGCAGAGTTGGAGACTCTCCGGGCTGAGGGTGAGCGAGGAGCGTTTCTGCTGAGGGTGCAAGTAGGTGGTTAGATCGTTCGATGGTTCTTTTGAGACGTTGGAGAGTGCTTCGAGGAAGCTACAAGAATTGGAGTTAGAAGGTGTTGTGGGCTTGTTGTTTTCTTCGGTGTGGGGTTTTAAGGTTGAGTTTGAATTTGAATCCCAGAAAGAGGGTTTGAAGAATTGAGTAGGGGGTGGCTTTGGGGAAGGGAGTCTGAGTTTGAGTACTATTGACTCAGCGAGTTGGGAATCGAGGTGTGACTGCAATCCGTGGCACACAATTGCAGCCATGTGGTGATGGCTTGTGGAGATTTTCAATGGGTGGATAAAGGAGAAAACAGAGTTCTCTGTTTTGTTGTGGTGTGAGGGATGAGAAAAGAAACAGAGGTGTTAGTGTGAGGTTCTAGAATGGAAGGAAGTGAGTGAGAGGAAGGAGGTAAGAAGTGGTGGGCAATGGGCATGGGAAGAAGTGAGGGAGGGTGGCAACCAATTTGTAGTCCCCAAAAAGTTTTTTAGCCAGATAGAGGAACTGAGGGCAGCCACTTTTTCTTTTCTTTTTTTTTCGTTTCAGCAAGTTGATATATACAATTCGTAATCCAACACACAAGAAAAGGAGAAGTGCAATTTCGAAATAAGGAAAACGAGGGGGAGAGCATTAAGAACATTCCTCACAATTTATTAATTCTAGTAGTTTCTTCAAAAAATTAAATCAGAATAATACATCTATTTATATTACACCTTATAATAATATTTACTGTACACATGATGCATAAGGGTTGCTTTAATTTATAAGAGCTGTGTACTCAAAATTTATAAGAATTTATGTTTTAATTTCACTACTAGAATTTACAAAAGTTTTTTTTATCTCCAGACTTGTTGGGAGTTCCAAAAGATTCAACATCTAAATATTTTATTTTAGAAAAACCCAGAGAGAATAACGGCATAACAGATAGAAATAAATAAATTATGGTTATAACTTCTTGGATATGATGAGAAAAAAAAAAGGACTTTAGGTGCTTGTATTATTTGGTATCTTTGTGTGAGATGTTATAAAGGATAATAAGAATTAAGTTTAATTAGTTATAGCATACATATAAATTCTTTCACTGTTATCTAAATTCATAATGACTAAATGACTAAAGAAGATTAAAAATACAATGCATAAAATCTAAAATTGATGGTCCTTGTCTTTTTACTGGTAGAAATTAAGGGTTTTAGACATGTCCATATGTGGAAATGAAGGTAAAATGGGGGAAACAAGAGAAGCTTGTTTGGCTGCAAAATAAGCCCCTTTTAGTCTTTTCTTCCAAAAGAAAGACAACAAAAGGGCAGATCATACATGTATAGTATAGTGATATCTTGGTGGTTATATTCAGGATCTTAGGAACAGTTGTTTTTTAAGGCATTCCATTGAGAATTGTCTAGGGTTTTGATGCCATGTAGGGCCAACATAGGTTGATTGCTGCTAATTCATTCAAAAGAAAGTAAAAAAAAAGGAGTGAAAGGATGAGCACAGAGGCTTTAAAAATCATGGTAACTGCTTAATTGTTTCTCCTCTTTATGCAAAAGTGATGAACAGAATCTTATGGGGCAAATGAAAAAAAATCAATGTTTTACCGATTTACTGTCAGGAATTTATGATTCACTCAAATGGAGTGTTTGGTACATGTTCGAGGTCTGCCTGCTACAATGATTGTGCTTTGGGAAAATCTGGAGCCATAAAAACAGGATCCCATGACCTTATATTCTGTCCAGGGTTTCAAATTTTGGGATAAACACGGCACTGCGGGACATGTTCGGTCTCAAACAAATTCAAATTCATTAATCATAACACACCACACCACAACATGCTTAGGATACAAGTTTTAGTGCCATTCACATCATTTTTCTTTTAAATTCATTGTCGACCAATTTTAAAAAGTGATAAAGAATTGAAAAATAATGCATATAATTAAATAGGTTAAATGTATTTTTTTTTCACCCTACTATAACATAAAATTAGATTTTATTCATAATTTAAACTTTAGTGATTAGAACGAATTATCTTTATAAAATGATAGTTAGTTTTTTTTTTAAATTATTATTTTTTTAATTGCAAATTGATATTTGATGAAGTGAAACTTCAATCAATTTTACTTATTTCAATATTTTTGTACTATAAACTTAGAATTAGAGATAAAAACAAATTTTATATTATAGTAGAAGAAAAAAAAACATATTTAACTCTAATTAAATTTATATTAAAAACTTATAATTATAAACTTATTTTTACTCAACTAAGTAAACTAAACTCCTATCTTACATTTCTCTCAACAACAACAAATGGTAAATAAATAAATAAACACATGTTCATTCATATGATTACCTTTGAAATTCTCACCTCAATCAAATTACCCTTTTCATAATAATTACTTTAAACATACTAATTATTATTTATGTTAAAATAATTACTAATTAGTAATTATTAAATAAAACATTTTTCATGAAATATTTAAAGAAAGAGATTAATCTAAAAATAGAAAAAAAATATAAAGATAAATTTGTTCAAAGTTAAACGGTTAAACTTCATTAGGTAACTTACCAATACAAACAGTTGAATTTCTATTTTGTTTTTGTTTTTTTTATCTCTAACCAACGAATTCAAGCATGGAACCAGATATAATTTGAACTAATAATAACAAACAATTTCAATTAATTTTTATTTTTTTTACTTTTAATATAGGATTGAATCACAAATTTATATTTAATATCTATATTATGTACATTTTGACTTTTGAGTGTTATTATCAAAGAAAGCTCTTTGCTTATATACTTTTTGTGAAACAGACAGCACGTGCCAGAATTGTTGATAGTAAAGAAATAAAAAAGAAACAAGTAAAAGAATAATGATGGGCGTAATAATATTTATAGACCAATTAATTCAACGGAACTTGTTAAACTAATTTGAATAAATTAAAAAAAAAACTGAAAACTAAAATTATGATCTATTAAAAATACACACGTACTCACATTTTTATTATATTAAAGTATATATAAATTTAATATATATTATTTTTACAGTTTTATTATTTTTAATATAATTTAAATATATATTATTTTATAAAAATAATATTAAAAAATTATATAACTTTTGTTTAATTATTTATTTTAGTAAGTAAAAAAATAAATTATTTTTTATTTATTAAAGTGCAATTTTTTCAATTAAAGATAAATACAAATATAAATAATTTTATATTTGTAAATATTTTTTTTTATTTTGTAAATATTTTTTTATGTAAATAGTTATTTTAATTTAAAAAACCGGTTATTTAAAGGAAAAAACGGTAAGAGTCTTTGTAAAAAAAAAGTTATAGATTTTTATTTATTTTATATTAATATTTGTCTTTAAATAAATTTTAACTCTATCTTTTTAACAAAAGCTAATAATTTAAACGTGACTGTTATCATCATTATTATGACTATTGTGTACTTTTAATTGGATAAATTAAAAGGGAAAATTAATAAAGACAAAATTGGAGAATCAAATAATTAATCTTTTCAATGTAAATTTGCTTACCATTTAACTATATATTATTATATTAAAATTATAAAATATGTAATAATATACTGTCATACCTTCTTTTATCAATAACATTTTCATTAACTAAATAGTAGAAAAATTTAAGACAAAGGGTTGATCATCTTGACTTTATCACATTTTTATTAACCAACTAGTCAAATATTTTAAAAAACAAACAAGAGGGTTAATCCTCTTGATTTTAGCTCATGCATGCGAGTCCATATCATTACTTATTTTAGACATGTTCAAATGAGTTTCTTCATAAAAAAATCAGGAGAAAAAAAGAAAGAAAGAAAGAAAAAGGTAAACTTTTTTTAAAAATTATTTTATACATATAAGTTAATGTGTGATATAAATTAATTTTATTTTATAAAAAAATAATTTCTTTATATATATATATAAAAATTATCTTGCTTCAAACTATTTAAACTGTAAAAATTTATTGACATTTAAACTATATTCATTAATTAGGTTTTTGTGTTTAGTCAAGACTTACCTAAAAATATAGAATAATACCGCATGTAACCACATCCCATTTAATAAGATGGAAGAATGAATAAATGGCTTATAGGTTTCAAAAAATATGGTATAATTGGAAAATCACTCAGTCAAACAATTCCATCAATGTTATATTACTAAAACTCTCTAAGGATGACACATTAGATGAGTGAAAATAGAGAGATGTAGAATAAAGTTCTTATTCGATAAGTTGAACATTTAAGTGAATGCAAAAGAAATGGATTGATGTAAATGAGAGTTTTTTAGATCATGTTAAATCTCTACCATCAACTCAATTTTGTGTATGGAGGGTAATTCTTGGTAGAATAGCTACCAAAGACCAGTTGACAAGGAGAGGCCTCATTGCTAATATGTTCATCATTGTGTGCAATGTAATGGGAAAATACGAATCACTTGTTCTTCACATGTCTCTTTACTAAACATGTCTAGAATAGATGCAACAATTGGTGGAAATCAGTATTTCTATTTGAATTTTGTGGAATTACAAAAATAATGTTTTGTTCAATGAGAGAGTGACTGACGAGATAAAAGTCTTTATAGTTGCACAACTTAGATGTTAGAATTATATAACAAACAAACATGTAAAGACAAAACTTTCCTATTCCAATTGGTGTATATGTGCCCCCTTAGACATCTCAAAACATTATGACAAGAATATGTATCTCGACGGTTGTACAAAGCATATGTATTAGCATTGAACTGAGTATTGAGACCATCATGTATCATACTTTTCTTTTATATATGGATGGAAGCATCCATCAAATATTCAAATTAATTTATTTATTCTTTGTCGATAAAAAAATAGGCCTTTTGTGGCTGATAATATTATACTTTTATCAAATTCTTTTAACTACTTAAAATTGTAATTTTGCATAACTAATTAGATGAAACTAATTGTCTACATTTTTTTTATTATTGGCATAATTACCTTTTTGGTCCATATGTTAAGGGTCAATAGTCAATTTGATATAGTTAAAAAAAAAATCAATTTCGTCCTAATCTTTGTTAAAAAAATATGCAATTTTGTCATTTTTGTTAAATTCACATGATGTTAAATGATGATGATGTGATAAGTGTGAGTGACACTATTATGCATACATGTCTCCACGTCAGAGTCTCATCATCACAATAAACCCTATTTTCTCCCCACTTTCTCTCTCAACCCTAACCATCTTACTCTGCAGGCGACCACTTTCGCATGCTCTGCTTTTTGATCTTCGATGTCGTCAACTACGACGACACCTCTCGTTATCGGTATCACTAACATGGCAGCGACGAAGGAAGAGAAGTCGAAAAAGGTGTCAGATCTAGTAAATGCGACGAAGATGAAAATGGAGATCGAGAGGCTTTGATGTTAACGTTTGGTTTCCCTTCACAATTTTCCTCACACCGCTCACTCTACTCTTCAATAGGGGTGGAAAAGTGGGACGGGTCGGCCCGCTAAAAAAACGCAGGGTGGGTTGTTTATTTCAACCCGTTGGCCCGCTGAGGCCCGCCCCGCATAACCCACAACCTGCATGGGCCAAGTGCTTTGCAGGGCGGGTTGATCCGCATAACTTTAAAATGTAATTTTTTTCTGCACCCCCATATTTTCTTCATATAGCCTCATATTTCACATTCCGAAATTTTTAATAACATCTTACTATGCATGTCTCCTGAAAATAATATTATGAGACCATTTACTTAATGCATCTAAATAAAAAAAATCAATTTTTTTATTTAAAATATTATTTTAAAAAAAATATTTCTTATGGGTGCTGTTCTGTAGACCCGCGGGTCAACCCTTATGTGGACACGAGCTAGAAAAATCAACCCATAAATACTATGTGAGACGGGTCAACCTAGTTAACGTCGTTTATCCGAATTTAAGATAAATGGTCAAATTGCATAAGTTTTAGCAAAATTTAAGATGAAATTGATTTTTTAAAAAATTATTGGGGAAAAAATAATTATAATTTTATTATTTTAGTTTCGCTGAAATCAATCGCACAAATACATTCATTAGTTGTGAGTTTTAAGAAGGTCTTTGATACCAAATGAGACCTTTTATGGTAACATCAAAGGCAGGAGTTTGATAAAGAAACCCATGTACTGACTCGAAATGGAAAGTATTTGAAAACTTAAATGCTCATTCTGCAAAAGGTAAGAAATAGGTGTCAGGGAGTGCAAGAATTTAGCTCATTTTTTTGAATTTTGTTTAGATTATCTTCATTCTGTCCTATTATGGTTGTCAGTTTTTGACCCAGGTCTTCCCCGTGACACAATCACCCTTCATTTTCTGCACCCTATTCTCTCTTTCTGGACTGCCATCAACAATCCAAAGCTGCTTCTCTATTATTTCTCTGCTTTTTTTTAAATATTGGAAGAAGCCAAATTAACTCAACGGCTCTCTCTCTTTCTCTCTCTTATATTATATTATATATTGTTTAAAATTTTCCAGTCAAAATGAGTCAAGTCCACGTGTGTATATGTTCTTGCAAAGTCCATTAAAATACTGATATGAACTAAAACAGGTATTGAAGGACAGTGCAACGTTGGATTATTCTTAGATTAAAAATCTTCCTCGTTTTGAGTCAATATGTTTGGCCTTCAGGTCAATTCCTTGCCAATTAAGCTTTTATATAATTGTCATGTTTTTTTATAAACGATATATTCCCACTCTATTGAATGAGTTTAAACATATTAATGGTTAAACATTATAAATAATGTGACAACAAGTATTATTGGATGTCGTTTTTATTTTTACATAACAGCGTAAGATTAAATTTTAAATTGTATATAAAAGATAATCTTAAATTTTATTTACCCCGTTCGTTTAAGTTTCGAACTTTATTTATAGTTTACACTTTACACCACTTAAGCCTAAGAAATGACAGAGATATTCCACTAGCTAGCTAGAAATTAAGTTTTAAATTTGCTTCATGAATGTATTGAAAGAACATTCACATGAGTTGAACTAATGTGGATTCGTCAGAGGAGAATCTCTATGTACAAGCATCAGCATCTTTACGCACAAGCACAAGAATCTTATATATATTTGCTTACACTATGCACAAATTGTTAGCTTTAATTACCACAATATGTAATCAAACTCAGCCAAACATGAATTGAAACGTATGCCTAAACACTAGTCCCACGCACAAGATCTTGCCATGAAACTTGTCATGAAAGAGTGTGAGAGACCAGCAAAATCTTCACTAATTTTAACGAAATTTAGCATTCATATATACACGAATATGAAAGCTTGCTAACTATTTGTAGTTCTAAAGATGATGGTGTTTTGATGCCAAAGCCTTTTTCCTCAGGGAACTCGACAAGAATATATTGTTTGTGCGGCAACTGATAAGAAAAATGAATAAAGAAAATATTTGGTATCTGAGTACCAATTTTGGAGTCTGTTTTTTTCCTGTTAAAGGCTTAAACCTATGGGGACCTAGCTAGGTATGACAACTTGATTAGGAAAAGTGTGATATTTTGCATCAGAATCCATATGTAAATGCATGTTCTTTAATCTTGTTTGTAGTGGAGAATCTTTGTACGTCATGTCCTTTTGAACTTAATTAATTGAGCCCTAAGGTTAGCCATGCTTTCAAATTGTTTCACCATAAATTTATCATCTTTAATAATAGGGACTTTATTGGGAATGAAAAGAGAATCCTGTTCATCAACAAGCAAGGGAACAAAGTCAAATTTTTCCCCCCACCAACCTTTTTGACCATGTGTAATGTTGATCACCCTTTTAATAATTCTTCCTTTTCAACTAATTAACAAAATAGTGAGATCGCTACGTACGTAAACCATGCAAACTTGTCAATCAATTAATGGTGGTTGATCAAATTGCTAATTACAAGCACATCGAGCCCTTGAAAAGGTTTGTAAACATCATGATTAAATATTAAGTGTGTTGAGAGACAGCGATTAGCACTGCACACAACAGATATAGTTGTTCAGTTCTTCTTACAAAGCTTCAACTAGCACACATGTATCATTAATTAATACATGTTACATCTATTAGTATTAGATATATTCTATTCTACTGTCACCTTGGTATTCTGCAATACAGTTCATTGGGAGTTCTTGGGCTTTCAAGTGGGAAACAAGAGATGACGGTGACAAAGAGGAGAAACATTTTTAAATATCTGCCAAAATATTCTTTTGTGAAGCGATCGATCGAGTTTGTTGCCTCCGTGCAACAGTAACGGTTTGTTTATTCATTCTTGGATACAAGAGAACTTATACATATTCTCTTGAATCCACGTTCAGTTTAAGAGTATGACAATTCACATTTTTTATATAATTATATTATAAATTTTAATATTATTATTTTAATATTTTTTCATATTATTTAATTATAAATTTATTTTTTATTATATATATTTATTTTTAAATCCATTACATCAAAAGTTATATACAACTTTAAGAGTTGTCAAATTATCATTTTTCTTAATTTTAAAAGCACATTAACATATATATCTTCTTAATCTTCTTACCACTTTGTACAGTCAAGTATATTTAGCATTGCAAATAATAAATAAATACTTTTAAAATATAATAGAGATTTTAATTTTATATTTCAAAGGTTTTATAAATATATTATATATATATGATAATTTGTTAAATGATTTTATTAGATAACTTTTTTAATTAGCTTTTTAAATATTGACTTACAAGAAAAAAACACAGATTAGCTACCAAGGATTTGTGTCAGTCAAAAGATGGATGCAAATAACATTGGTTAAACTCAGAATAAGTGGACGCAAAAAAAAAAAAAGTAACGTGAGTCAAGTCCACTCTAAATCAACACTAATCAAAAAAGAAAAAAAAAATAACATGTGTCGGCTTGTACGATGCAAGAAATAATATTTTTGTTATATTTGTGAATAGTATGACATCGACTTGGCCGACGAAAAATCAAGGCCGACGAAAAATCAAAATTGATTTGATATTAGCGTTAGCTTGGTGTACGCAACATTAATATTATATTGTGCACCCGCCATTTCCCATCCACATTTCATTTTCTTCAAATTTTCAAATTTCTCACCCTAGAGCGTTGCGGGGAATTTTTCCTGGAGAAGTGGTCTTTACGTCTAGGAGGAGTCTCAGGTCAGCCATCTTCTTGATGTGGCTCTTAGTTCATGCTTGTTTGTGGAGTTCGAGGATAGATGGGTTTGGAAGAACGACGAGTCTGAGGTGTTTTTCGTCAAGTCTGCTTACACCGTGCTAATAGGGGAAACTGAAGGGGAAAACTTGCGGTTGTACAATTTCTTCTAGAAGACTAAGGCCCTGCCTTCTGCTTAAGTCACAACTTGGAGGGTGATTGAAAACAAAATTGTTTCTAAAGCCAACCTGGAGAGACGTGGGGTTGAGATAATGAATAACCTTTGTTGTCTTTGTGGGGTATTGAGGATACAACAAGCCATCTTTTCATTGGTTGCAGAGTGTCCTAGCTTGTATGAAATCTTTGTTACACTTGGTTAGGAGTGAGTTCGGTAAACCATCTTGATCCTGGTTCGCATTTTATGTAGTTTAAGTTACTCGATGCACCTACGTCAGTTAATCTAATCTTGGGAAGTATTTGGGTTGCGATGGTAATTGAGATTTGGAGGCATAGAAACAAATGTATCTTTAAAGGTGGAGTACTTGACATTCTGAAATTTTCTCCTCAGCTCAATTAAAGGTTTGGACTTGGATTTCTTCCAAAGTTCATTCGTTATGCTTCTCCTTCTCTGATTGGTGCCTTGAACCCCTAATATGTATGTTTTCGATTAAAAGCTTGTGACTGTTTTAGGCCGGTTGGGTTGTCTTCTTTGTGTTGTTGAGGGGTGCTTTTTTTTAGGGGGCTTTAAGTGGTAGACATTCAAGTTTTATTAATTTGATGGTTTGGTTGAGGTTATTTGTTTGGTAGGTAGATGTAGGCAATCTGTTGGGGTGTGCTTTGGTAGGGCGAGTGATGTGTCCTTCACTACGCTATGTATTAGGGTTGATCGACACCTTAAGTGGGTCATATTTATTTATTTTTTCTTACTATTAAAAAAAGTTCAATTATTTTATAGAATGGATTTTTTTACAAAACAACTAAAATATTAAAATATTTATACTTTAATTATCATCATTAATATTTATATTAAAATATTACTTAGAAGTATTAACAAGTCAATGATTTTTTTTATAACAAAGAATGAAATTAATAACATGAAACATTTTTTGAAATGTCTCAACCCAATTACAAATTAGACTATGGTGAAATATTGTGAAATTAGAAGTGTCTATGGTGAAATATTAGACTAGCATCTTGTTTCTCCCTTGTTTACATAAGTCATGAGAACTTACAAGATCATACAAAAACATGAATAATCATCATAACAAAATTAATATTAACTAAGATTATGATATGTTTTCTTTGGGTCTAAGAGCATGAACGTTGTGTTTGTGTATTTTTGGATGTTTAGTTATCAAGATTTTAAATACTAATATTTTATATTCTAAATTAGTCTTTAAAAGACTAATATAGACTAATTTAAAATTTAAGGTAGTTAGTAGATAAAATTTTAGTAATTAATTAGATACCAATATAAAAACTACTTTATAATTTTTATTAATAATAAAAACTAATATAGATACGGATAATTTTTTAATTTATAAAATAATATTTAATTTAATCAATATAATAATTAATTATTTTAATTTTTAAAATTAATTTTTATATAATAATTTTATTATCGTGATGCTAACCTCTTTCGACAAGCTACTTATCTCTAACCCCATCCTCCATTTCAACTTAGCTAATGATGCCATAATATATATTTTTTTTAAATTTTTACCCAAAACTCTTTGTCTGTTTTCTTGCATATTTAATTCCATTTTAGCTATGATAGCTTTCTTTCTACTTTCGCTTCTCCAACCCCATAATAAGTTCAATTGGATATTTCTAAAATCTACTTAAACTTTTAATATTTTCAAACACCTCTTTCTTCTATGAAGATATGAAAAATTGAAAGGGTCAATAAATTGTAAAAGGTGAGAATCACATTGTAAAAGTTAATTAGGTCAAATTCCAAAAAAATGTTTTTACTATACACAAACAAACACATCATTTTAGTCATCATCCATTATTATACACGTGAAAAGCGCAAAACACTTATTAGATATTTGAGCAATCTTACCAATTTAATTTAGTACCAAGTTTTCAATCGTGTTTAATTGGTATATAAGTTAAAGGGCTCAAAATAAACACTTTAAAATGTTTTTTAATGTTTTTGTTACTGTAATACTTTTACCACTTGCTGAGATTAGCCAGTTATGTCTTAAAAGCTGGTAAGATATGATCGATATGACATTACAGATGGTTGGCTAGTTCAATGTACGTATGGAACAGAAAGGTTTAGAAAGGTTATGAAAAGCTTGCAGCACTCAATTTCCAAGGATCGGAATACCTGCTATCTTGCAAGCTGGCTATGTAGCAGCTTTACATATATACATATCACAATTGCCACACTTGCTATGCCTTTCATCCTTAAACATCTACCCATCACTTTTTGGTCACAAAAGCACTTATTTGCTTTGCACTTCAGCATCTTTCCTCAACTTCCGCATCTGGTCGCTATATTATATATACACACACAGTTACAGCACGTACGCTAAAAGGAGCATCTTATTCTTTTTACATATATATAACCCTACTCATGCAGCTAGTTTTTGTTCATAATGTTCAATGTACTTCTGATACAGCAGTGCCATCGCGGCGCAACCAACGGTTTCGACTTTGAAAATTATGAATTCTGAAGAAAAAGAAGATCGATGGGGAAAAGGGAAAAGTTCAAATATTGTTGAAGTGATTGTGAATCCAATTCTGCGGCTCTTTCTTTATGTAATTCAACTCAATTACGCACCTTCGCCAACCTTATTCTCATTTCTGAAACTTGGAATGGATTCTCGAATAGTATATTTCATACCAAGTGTATATATATATAATCTTTTCTTTTCCTAACTCATACTCAAATCTCACTTTTACTTATTTATTATCTACTCAATATAAACATTACATTTACATTTGAAAAAAGTCCAAAAAAGTTTGCAAAAAAGATGTAAAATTACTTTAATTTTTGAAAAAAAAAAGTTTAATTAATGGGAGAACGGAAATGATATTTTTACAACTTTAAAAAAAAATCCACTTATCAATTAATATTTCAATTATATTTTTTAAAAAATTTAAACTACTAATATATATCATTATACTAAAAAAATAAAACAAATTAATTTTTCAATAATTTTCAAATACAATGATAAATTTGTAAATTTACATTTTTATCAATTAAAAAAATACAATTTCAATCACATCACTCACAAATTTTCATAAACTTTCCCTACACTTTCTATTATATTTACCTTAATTCAAAAATCTCACTTTTTTTTTCACACTTTCTCTTCAAATTATCTCAAATTCACTTCCTAAGCATAAAAGTTTTAATATAAACAAAAGTTTTAATATAATGTTTTAGGAAGTAAAACATTAGCTATAACATTTAAAATATATTGTTTATCAACAATATAATTATTAAGGGAAAAACCCAACTTGTCTAACTAATACAATTTCAATAACTTTTTGGTAATTTATCCGCTAAGTGTTTTTGGAATTTTAGAAACAAATTTAATGATTTTTTAAATTAAAAATCCCTTTAGAAGTCGCCCCTAACCTAACTTTTAAACGGGCTTTTTAAAAATTTGTCAAATTCATCGACAAATCAGGTCCCTAACTCGATTTTTCATGTAGGTTGAAGAAAAAGTGCCATTTTGATAAATAAAATGGAAAAGATGAAATTTTGTGAAGAGTAATTTTAAAATGGTGGTCTTTGAAGAGAGAGAG
This sequence comes from Phaseolus vulgaris, assembly GCF_051622355.1. Classification (NCBI taxonomy): domain Eukaryota; kingdom Viridiplantae; phylum Streptophyta; class Magnoliopsida; order Fabales; family Fabaceae; genus Phaseolus; species Phaseolus vulgaris. Next base: position 4,819,781 of record NC_143504.1, read on the forward strand.
AAAAATCAGTCACAATGTATGTGTAACTTTCCAAGATGAGTAAAGCCTTTGCTCAATATCACCTAATCCAAAGGGAGGGAATAGGTTAAATTCGGATTATGCAAAGTAAGATCCAACTAAAGTTCATCTTACCTTATATCACACCTTTTTAAAAATAAGAAGAACACTAATTAATACATTAATGATTAATGCTTAAGGGATGATGAAGTCATGAACAACTCAATTCTTAATGTCATCAAAATCACCATTCTAATCCTCTTAGAGAATGTGTACGTTGATATCATTAACGTTTTGTTGTAAAATGTCATAATCTCATAAGCAACAAAATTAGCCGACTCACCCATATGAACATTGTTTTATATTATGTATGTTAAAGTTAGAATGTGAAAATGTTAAAATATGCATTTGTATTTCTTTCTTTATAACTTCAAAAAGTGGTGCCAAAAAAAAAGAAATGTTAGTTTCAAAACTGTTTAAAAGAAAAATTAAATGCATAACTAAAGTTAATCTACTGCATGCATGATGAGAAGTGTTAATTAATGTGTGAATTAGTAGTTGCGCTGACTAGGACAACAATTTAAGGACTTATCAATCAATAAATGCCTAGTTCTGCAACAGTATGAAAACATTGGACAAATGGACATAGCTAAGCATCCATTTTTTTTATATATATTTAAAGGGGTTCTAGGATGATTAATTAAAATTATTTTTCATAATAATAATAATAATATTAGTATGAGTGATGTATATTGGACTATTGTGGTTTCAGCAAACGTAATGGTTAAGTATACTTCACATTTTATTTATATTGAATAGTGTACTAATACGGTTGTGTTTTTATATTAGTATTTTTCGTACTAATCGATTAAAATATTTTGAAAATATTAAAAGACATATGCCAATAAAAATAAGTAATAAATTATAGAAAATCTGAAGTAGAGATAAAATATCTTAGATAAAAATTAAATTTAATAAATAATAAAATAAATTGGCCTTTGATTTTGGGTTCGCGGTTACACGTAAATGGATTCTTATATTAGAATTGAAATAAATAGGATAACCATAAACTTAGTAAATAAAGAGTGTGAATAGAAATTTGAAAAGATAAGGAATTTGTTCCCTTCTTTGCGAAGATAGAAACACATTCACATTTCTTTATACAACCTACATTTATTTTCCATCTTCCAAAAACAAAGCCTAAATTCTTATTCACTTTTTTTTAAAAAAATTCCAAGGATACAATCTAGCTAGTACATATAGTAGAGTAAGGGATCTGTCTTCTATATCTCCCTTCAAATCTTCATCTTTCTCAACATGTAGACATGCAAAGGTTTGAGAAATCTAATGAATGAGGTTTTTATAATCTTTTTTCTAGTAGTTACGAACTTGAATTTTCTTAACTAAAAACATTTTTTTTAATTTATGTTTATATTATTCTTAGGCTCTGTTTGGATTAGGGAGGGGATGTGTGAGGATTTGAGGAAGTGGATGTGTGAGGAAAGTGTGAAGAAAGTGAGGGTGTTTGGATTGGGGTATGTTTGGGTGGATGTGTGAGGAAAGTTTATGGGAGTTTGTAAGTGATGTGATGGTTATGAGGGAATTTTAATTTTTTTTAAAGGTGTGAAATGTTACTTTACAGATTAACCCTTGCCTATTAAAAAAATTAATAATAAAATGAGTTGTTTTTGTTTAAAAATGAAAAACTTTCACACATTTCGTAGATTTAAAAATTATAATTAAAAAAATATATGTTAAATGTAAATATGTATAATATAAAAACTATAATTAGAAAAAAAATATGTATTCAACAAATTAAATAAAAACAGAACTTCAAGTAATAAAATTGAAAAATAAATCAAACATTATATAAATATAAAGATATTATTTTTTAATATTAAAAACCCTCTAGAAATGAAAAATAAAAAAATAGTAGAACAACAAAAATATAACGTAATTAACAATAGAACAAAATTTCATAAAAAATTATAATAAAATAAATTATAACTCATAAACATAATAACTATATATAGAAATATTTTAATATAAACATAACAAAAATAAAATTAAAAACAGAATTTCAAATAATTTCTTTAAATATTAAACATATACTATAAAATTAAAAAAATAAATCACATCTTATATAAATAAAAAATTACTATTTTTTAATATTAAAAAACCTCACAATAAAACAATCTAAAAAATACAACAGTAACAAAAATATAACTTAATTAACCATAGTAAAGGATTCCATAAAAAATTATAATAAAAAATAAGGATAAAAACGTATTAGTAGTATAATCCGATATAGTTCAATAATTAATTATTATTATTTTGTTTTATTAAATATTTGTGTTAGTTAAATTTATTTAATAACTACTAATAGGTCAAGAAAAGACATAAAAAACAATATTTTATCACCATGGGTATGCCTTTTCAAAGAATATGCTTTTGCATGCATGGGTCTTTTAAAAAGTACTGTTTCTAATGAATAATTTAAGTTAGAATAAAATTATTTCAAGTGATAAATTGTTTTTAGGGATTTTTTTGTATTAAATAAATTAAATATTTAGTATAAAATAAAATGAAAAATGTTTAGTATAACCTTTTGGTGATGACCATGATCCAACCGAGGTAATATTTTCAATTTTAATTAGATATAGTATATTATTTTCTTTTAAAAAAACTAAATCCAACCACATTTAATAAAATATCTAATTAGAACTTGAAAAATAGGTATCATTTGATTTACTCTAATAACTAATATATAAATGGAATATTTTATTTAACTATATTTTATTACACTGATTTATAATATTTTATAAAATAATAAACAAACTTAAAACTTCATTAAAATTTATTATGATTTGTTTCTTCATTTTAAATATTATATATATATATATATATATATATATATATTAAACATTGTACAATAATTTTTTTAAAATACTAATACATTCAAATGAAGCATTGTGATACATTCAAATGAGGGTAAATTTGGAAATAAGGGATGCTGACATGACTTTCCCTCTACATCTCGGGGGAAGATATTTACTGTTCTCAAGTATATCCTCTCATTCACTTCCCTGCCCATCCCTGGATCCAAACCTTGGATATCCACCCACATCCTTCCTCTTGAACAGTACATTCATGGAAGCAAACAGGGAGTTAATGTTCAAAGCTTGGAAGGTAAATAAATTTTAGAATTTTAACTATTATATTTTATATATTTCATTTAAAGAAAGAAGACAAATAATAATAAAAAATTATTATTAACTTATATTATAGAGTACTACATTTATATATATGACATATAAAAAGATAAAAGATAGAAATAATTATAACTATATAACAATTATAATGGATACAATAATTTATAACTGATAAAATAGTTGTAACTAATAACTGAAAATATAAAATATTATATGAGATTATATTTATCATCTAATAATTATTTTATATTTTACAATTTTTTTTGTGTGGTTTGTTTTTTATTTTTAAGAAAAAACAGTTTTGTGTATTTATTTGCCTATTAATCCAAGACATATTTGTTTCACGTGTTATATTTTTTTAATGTGTATGTGGTGCGTGCGTTAGTATTTATTTATTTTTTAATTTAAGAAAAGTTATATACATGGGAGTGCTATTTATTTTTAATCTTCAGAAATATTATTTTAAAATAATATATATATATATATATATATATATATATATATATATATATATCATAAAAGGCTAAACATCTCTCTCTTGAAATATTAAATAACCCTAGTCCTTACCTCTCTTCCATTCAAATAAAAAATCGTATATTATTCTTTTCAATATTTTATATTTACTGAAATGTTTCAATAATTTGTAAATTTAATAAAAAAGGAAAAGAAAAAACGGTGCATCTAGCATTTAGGAGAGCCATGTTTAAGAATTAATCTTGTGATTGGTAATGAGCCTATCTCTCGACTGAGCCCAACAGGATCCAAAAATTTTCCCTTTCATCCTTGTTATTCTCACCCCCAATTTATACTATTTCCACCGTCGCTTTTTAATTTGTGGAACACGTATCTACCCTCACATCCTAACTATATACACACACACGTTAAGATTAAGAAAAAAAGAGAGAATGATATATAAATAAATTATTATATATAAAGTGATATTTAAAAGCGAAAGAAAAAGGAGGTAGGAAAACCCTTGGAGTGGAAGGAATGGCGAAGAGGGACAAGAAGCAGAGAACAGATACCGAGGTGGAAGCAGAGCTCAACGGCAACAATGGCGAGAACGATGATTCTCGCAGTAAGAAAAAGCTTAGGAAGAAGAATAAGAGGAAGGAAATACCCACAGTTAGCATGGCCGTGCCTGCTTCCATCATTGATAACGTTCCAACACTCGAGCTCGCTACGCGGGTAGGATACCCTTCAATTCAAAACTCCGTTATTCCATTTTCTCATTCCATCTTCATTCTCAGTATTCCTTTTTTCTTTTAATATTATTTTCCCTTTTCAGTTGGCTGGTCAAATCGCTCGTGCCGCAACCATTTTCCGAATCAACGAGGTTCCTAAACCTTCGTTCCGTGCTTTCTACATTTTCCTATATTTCTTTTTCTTATGTGCTTTAATTAATCTTTTAACCCTTTACCTGCACCAACTTTCGTATGATACCTGAATCTCTACGTTTTAGTCATGTGCATTTTTTGTTCGTTTTAATCCTTCTGCTCCATTTAGTGCCATTTTTACTCTCATAAAACTAACAATAGGGACTAAAACGTTAAAAATTTGCTTGTTTAGGAACTAAATCATCGTTCTTTTAGGCATACAGACTAAAAAATGGTTGCCACAGACTAAATGATTTATTAATCTTTATTGTTGTTGTCATTGGTATTGGGGATTTTTTTGCTGATATAGATAATTTGCTATTTGTACACGTAGGTGATTGTGTTTGACAATAAAGGTAACCCAGATAATGGTTCCGTGCTGGATAATTTGGATGATGAAAGTGGTGCTGCTTTTCTGATGCGAATCCTGCAGTACCTTGAGACACCTCAGTATTTGAGGAAGGCTCTCTTTCCAATGCATAACAGCTTGAGATTTGTGGTTGGAACAATTCACTAACTTCCTTCTTTCCTTACATTTATGAAGTTTGTTAGTCTTTTTGACTGTTAGTCCATCCCTGACTTCAAATGTTTGTATTGCACTTTGTGTGCAGGGCTTGTTGCCACCCCTTGATGCTCCACACCATTTGCGCAAGCACGAGTGGGGTCCGTATCGAGAAGGTAGGTTTTCACATTCTAAAGTGTACTTCTATTTTTTCCATATATAAATATAGATTGTTACTCATCACCTGTGCATTGGTAACGTTTGGTCAGATGGGCAATGCTAATATAGAACCTTTATGGGGACAAAGTATTTCCATACGGTCCTGTTGTCACACTTTTTATATATTTTCATATACTGCTCCTATCTATTCCTGAAAATACGCTTTTCATGAGAGATATCAACTTAGCTGCAATAGCTAAAAAAACTAGGGGAATATTAAAAATTGATACTGGCTATCAAGGTAGAAGTAAAATCTAATTATAATTGGATAACAACACTGGCTGTACCTAATATATTGCAGTTAACTGTTGTCTTTTCATGAGAGTAATCAGTAAATATGTAAAAAGATTTGAAATAATGTTTTTTTCTGGGATTGGTTGAGCTTCTTTAATTTGAGGGACATGTAGCATTTAAGCTGGTTGTAATTTGTGATTGCAGATTTCTTATTAAACTTGTAGGGTATTTCTACCAATCAACTTTTAGACTAGAAATATTCTACAGCAGTGAATGTTGGGCAATGAATCACTAGGTAGCAAAAATAAGTGTGGTAGAGACAAGAATGCTGAGGTAAATTGAAGATTAAGAAAAAAGATAAAGTAGGAATGGAATTTATTTGGTAGATAGTTGTAGTAGCATGCCTGATAAGGGGAATACAAAAGGAGTTCATCTAAGGTGGTATGCTCATGTGAGAAGTGAGGCTTTGGTGAGAACGGGCCTATACAACAACCTGAGCAAGCAGACCTCTGCAGAGTCTTCAATTATTGATGACTTTCAGATTTTAAAAGCTCACAAATTTGCACTAGCCTTTTTTTTTTAAAAGTATACCTTTATTTTTAATTATTAGGGGCGAAGGGTCCTGATTTTCATGTCATGATTGGAATAATAGGGCCTCAAAATTTTTTAAGACACCCTCGGTAAGAAATTTCAGTTAGAAATGGTATATTACGAAGTGGACTTTAAGTCTAACTCAACCCCATAAAACCGGCTCATGAGGTTAGAAATGGTATATTACGAAGTGGACTTTAAGTCTAACTCAACCCCATAAAACCGGCTCATGAGGTGAGGTTTGCACCCACTTATATACAATGAATTGTCCTCATTTCTAGTCAATGTGAACACCCCCTTCATGTCGAGAGTGACAGCTTGTACGTGGAATAACATATTATGGGTGGTCCGATAACGGCCCGATAGCGGATGATCTGATAAGCCCAACAAACACTCGTTAGGATAGGTTCGAAATGGTTCTTATACCATATTACGAAGCAGACTTTAAGCCTAACTTAACCCCATAAAATCGGCTTGAAATGAGGTGAGGTTTGAGGAAAAGCTAAGGAAAATTTAGGAGAAACCATTAAAAAGGACTTACTCTTGGAGCAAATTTGGTCTGTGATGGAGTCCAATGGTATTAATTAATATATTATTCTATCTCACTTTCTTGGATGATACCTGGTGTAGCTGGTTGGTGATGTTTATTGTATTGGCGCCCTCTGAATACTTTAAATGGACATTTTATCCTCTTTATTTTTCTGTTCTTTTACTCACCGAAACCTGTTAAAGTAGAAACATTTTCAGCATTGGCATTGCTGTCACATGTTTGTTATTTTCTCCATGGTTACTATGGCCAGGTTTTGATATATTGCTATAATAATTTCATAGGTGTCACAGTAAAAGAAAGAGACTCAAACTCTGGGGCAACGCTGGTTGATGTTGGGCTAGTGAAGGTATGGGCATACATATTGTAGATTACTTCACCCGAACCTTAACACTTCTGTTATTAGTCAGGGGAGGGGAGGGAACATTATTCCCTTTTGATTCTTTTCTTTCTTATTTCCTTCATTTTTCATATGGCATTCTCTCTCAAGACATATTCTTTTATCTGCATTTTCATTCATGTTTGGCACGAAGTTTGGATTTTGGCATCTGACCACAAGTTCAACAATGATGTCTAGAAGTACCATCATGGAATTTCCTTTTTTCTCTCACTTTCATTTCCTTATCTTCCCTTTTAATTTGCAAGTTGTAACAATTGTGGATTGTTAATTTTATTTTGTAGATTAAATAACTTTGGTCAGTTTCTACTCTTTTATATGGCTATTAAGTAGGCTTCAGTTTATTTTGTATGATCTGATTCAGTACACATCATATGCAGAGTGTTATTGTAGACCAAATATTTGAACCAGGAAGAAGAGTGACTGTTGCCATGGGTACTGATCGCAATTTGGATTCTGGTAATGAATTAATCTTTGTTTTTTTACTTCTGCTTTAGATGTTTGATGATATTTTCTTGATGAAAGTCGTACCGTACAACATTAGCTATAATTGATAAAACAGTGCTATACTCTTCTGATTGTGCTAACTTGACTGTTTTCCTGGTTATCAGTGTCTTACTGTAGCTCCCGCAAAGCATTTTCCTCTCATCTTGCTCAAAATAAATATCATTTTCTTCTTCATTGAAAAAATGATTTTTATTTGAGTAACTTCATTCCTATTTTTTTTATTGCGGGATTGATTTTCCACCCATACATTTCTGCATATCCTCAACAATATTATCTTGAAGTTCTTTTGTGTCTCTTGTGCTGAAACCCATGGTCATTTAGGCTTTTTGTTTTAAAGATATTTTTTATATTAAAATCCATTACACAATTTCTCCATTTTTTTTTTATTTCAAGTTTGTCAAGCACATGTTATGCCCATATTTTTGCTAGAGGAATTACATATATCTGTGCGATATATTTCAATATGGAAAGTTACCATATTCATTCAGTCAAATATCTCATGTTCATGTCAAATCATTGCTTCTCATTGTTGATGCATAAGTTCTATAATTCTGGACCTAAAAGGAAACACTGCACCTTGATTACATATTAAACTATTAATCAAGAAATTAATTTACGAGTGCCAAATGTATTTAACATTTTCAGTATATGCTAAGCTGATATACAATGAACTTCATCTAGATTTACCACGCCAGGTTGTCTCATCATCTAAGCCCAGCGAAGAAGGGGCGTATTGGGGATATCAAGTACGATATGCACATAATCTTAGCTCAGTATTTAAGGATTGTGCGTACAAGGTATTCTCTTCTACACAGACAAATATGCTTGTAATAATATCCTTAGTCTAATATTTGTTGTTCCACCCTAACTCTACTCACAAGCCCTTCCATTGACTTGTTATTGTGGCAGGGTGGTTATGATTTTATAGTTGGTACCTCTGAGCACGGTGTTGTTATTAAATCATCTGATCTTGAATTACCTTCTTTCAGGTATTGTGTTATAGAATCTGCTGCGTAATAATTAATGTTAGATTGCTTAGATGTTGATTTTAGCTTTTCTTTATGTTGCTGTTTTAAGTGAAAAGGCTTATAATTCTAAGATATGGTGTTTTGCAAGCCCTTCCCTACAAATTTGTTTTCTTTTCGATAACATATATTTGTAAAATGAAAAATTTCCAAATGGGTGCGGATTGCAAATTATGTCTTGCTCCTAAGACACATGACAATGAAGTTATTCTAACTCAACGATTCAATAATAACCATCAAGCACTTTGTTTCTTTTATACATTTTATTGAAACAGGAATCTGGAGTCTGGATCGATATGATCAAGAATTGCTATTTGGGCTGTGTGGGGAATGGATTCTTTGATGTGTTGTGAAATTGATTTCTTGTTATAATAATATTGACTTTTGCAATTATAAATTTGGCTGATGAATGAAAAGGTTTCGTTATCTGTGTAACTTCCTACTTATAGCGAGGTTCTCTAAATTGACTAAATTTGAATATAAAGTTTAAAAGAATTATGTCTGTTGGTGCAAGTTTTTTTACCTGAATTGATTAGTAAGTTGCTTGTTTCTCTGAATTGCTAGACATTTGTTGATTGCCTTTGGTGGATTGTCTGGGTTGGAAGAAAGTATTGAAGAAGATGATAACTTGAAGGTATTACATAGTTTCTTTTAGTTATCTATACATGGTTGTAATTGTGAGACTGCTGCCAATCAGAGATTCCATAAATTGCCAGAATCGCTTAGTGCATCCCTTTTTCTGATGTTACACTTCTATTTGATTTACTAGAAGTGGAAAACCTTATAGGTCATAATTCTGAATATCATCAAGAGTTGAGAGTTTCCTTGCACTTTTTCAGGCTCCTCTTTCAATGAGATTCTTGTCTTTCTTAGGTTCTCATGCAATGATTTATGTGTTAATTTCATTATAAAGCAGTATGAAGAGTAACATTGGATGTTCTCATAATTTATGTACTCTTTATAGAGTTTACACATGAAAAAAGAACTACCATAAAATCTCATAATTTATGTACTCATTATAAATTCTCTTGCTGCTCTACTCCATAGAATATGCAGGCACATGATACAGAGCATATATTCAATTTATACTTAAATACATGTCCAAATCAGGGGAGCCGAACAATTCGAACAGAGGTACCGTCTGATTAATTGTTTTCCTACTCAAATTGTTAAACTTATTGGCTACCCAGTTTTAAGTCATTTTTCATCGTTTTGAACAGGAAGCTATTTTTATCTCTCTTCAGTACTTCCAAGAACCAATCAACCGAGTATTGCAGGGTTGAAGATTGTTGAAGTCTAAATTTCACATGGCTAAGGCATTGATTATCCATATTATGGCTGAAACTAAGACACAGGCAATAGTTGAAACCCTAAATTATAAATTGTCCGTCTGCCTTATCCCAAACTGGCCCTTATGTGGCTGGAATTTTCTTACCTAATATTTTGGAAGTTGTAACACTATCTGATGTTTACCAATGTTGTAAAACTTAAAAATACTGTGTTGCATCTATAAGTGTAACTGAGAAATAGGAGGTGTTATTGAATCTATTGGATAATTACAATACAAAGGAAGTTAACGATTGATTTGAAGAAATTCAATAAGCGTTGACATCATTGCCACAGTAGAGAAAAATGCAAGTTTTATAATCATAGATGGCATATCTGCTGTCAGTTTATTCATTAAAAAAATAATGTGTCTTTTAATTATGTTAGACTGTTTGAAAATGTATCTACAATAAAGTTATGTTTAATTTGGATCTCATAATGTAGATTTGATTTTCATTCTCTGAATTAAATCATTCTTGTTTTTTAAAATTTACAAGTACATTTTAAATATTTGTTTTACAAAATATATTTCCAATTTTTAAAATATTTTAAAATACTTTATATAGAATATAAACAAATATTTTTTTAAATATACTACCTCAGGTCCATATAAGAAACATTTTTTAAATATAATATATATAACCACAGTCAAATGCATAATTAATTCCTTATAAAGTATATTAATGAGACATTTTTATCCTACACTTAATGTCCATTAGCAATACAATTCATTCTTGGTTGAACAATAATCCTTTGAATTATGAGTCATGCCATTAAATACCACAAAAATACTTACAATATCTAATTCTATGCTATTTTTAAAATCAAAATACATATTTGTGCATTTATTAATTAAAACTAACCAATTTATCTATTTTTATTAGTTAAACATTTGTTTGTTATACACATAATATTATTGCAGAAAATGAATTGGGTATAATTATCATGAAAAAATTGTTAATCGATATATTATGATTTAGGAATATTCGGATTCCAGGTAAAAATATTAATCTGTGTTTTTTTCTTTACCTAGCGTCCTTGATATCTTTTCTACGGTGAATTAGATATACATGAAAATACCTTTGATAAATTATTTTCATTTTAAATAAATTTGAAAATAGCTATAAGTATAACAGAATTGTCGTGAGTGAAGTATACTTGGTTTTAAACAAACAAAAATTATAAGCACCTTTTAAAATAAAATTATCCTTTGCAATTATAACTAGACAGAAGTTAATTAGTACATACTGATAAAAATAAATAAAATTTTCATTTAATTAAATTTATTATCTAAATCAAACTTAAACGAGTGGCCAATATTGCAAGTTTTGATTTGTTTTAACAACAAAATATGTTTTAAAAGGGACTTTTATTAAACATAAGGAGAGGGCAAAAAAGTCTTTGCGGACAAATATAGAGGCGCGTTTGGAGTTAGAGAAAAAAGGAGTGCCGCGTTGGTAGCATACAACTTAATTCGTCCCCAAATTCGTTCATACCCAAAGAAGGCGAAGGGAGGGTTTTTTGTCTAGCGGAGTAAACACAAGACAAGGCGTGATAGAGTGCGTTTTTGTCTGTGTAGTGAGTGAGAGTCACAGAGTAATTGGGAATTTCAAATATTGGTTAACAAAAAAAAAGAATAAGGGACCGTTGTGTGACTCGACTCGCTCGCGCCATGGAGAAGCAGAATGAGCGACATCACGCCAAGACACTCATCTGTGCCCTCAACCTTCTCTCGCGCGACCTCCCTCTCCCTCCTCACATCCTCAATTCCGTCTCTTCCATCTACCGCAATCATGTAACCTTTTCTTTTTCTCTCTTTCTCTCTCCTTTAGTTTCTCGCCGATTTCGTTTAATCTCGCGTCTGGCTTCGCCGTTTCTTTTGTCCTTTGCGCTCGCTTGTTTTGTTCCTATGTGTGTATGCGATTTGAATTTCGTGCACTCGCTAGCTTCGTCGCAACTTTACTCCATGTGCAAAGTGTTGATTTCCTTTTCGGTTCCGTCGTGTGTTCAACGCCATTTTGTGTTGCAGTTTCCCTATCCGTGCACTTCTGGTGTTGTTTGCTTCTAGATTATTCTGTAACTCAGTTATGTTGTATTGTACCGCTACATTTTTTCTTTGCTTGTAATTTTGTAGTAATTATTGAAATTGTAGGATGATGGAGGCAATTCTGGAGAGGATTTGATGACGGATCTTGAAGATGCACTGTCGAAGCAGCGTCCAAACTGCGAGTCTGGTTTTAAACTGGAGAAAGCAAGGGAAAATCGGTATCGGAGTCAGATTCAGCATCGGTTAGATGAGCTTCAAGGTTAATGATTCTAGTGAAAATGTTTTTGCTTGTTTCCGTGTTGACTTGGTGCCAAATTTAGATTTAATTTGTACATAGTTTCTGGGTGCTTGTTTTGTCTACCCTTGGTGGGGCCAACACTCACACCATGTGCAAAGTCATTAATGATAGTATATGAGGATTTGGTCTTAAAACTGAACTAAGTGACATCATGTGATTCATGTAGCTAACCTCTCATACCAGGATAATGCTGATGTTGTCTAGCTCCTTCACTTTTGTTACCAGTGATTGATGTGATTGCATAATGTTGTTATACTACTAATTATCTTTAGTGGTATGGCTTTTGCAATCCCCATTTACTGAACTAACTATAATTATTACATATATTTCAAAGGTTTATGTGGTTAGGATGATTGCTTTGTCAGGAGGAGAAAAGCCCTCAAACCATTCAGTCTTATTACTTTGTGACCATTATACAACAATTCATTACAATCATAAAATATATTGAGAAATAATCATTCACTTCCTATCAATCATTACTTTCAATTGCCTGGTTGTATTTGGTACCAAAGATCTTACAAATTCTTATGCTTTAGTATGTTTCTCTTCTTGCTGTGAGTCTGCCATGAAGTTATAAATAAATTAAATCAGTGTGTATTAACTATAGTGTATAGTTTAAAAACATGTATATGACTTGAAATTCAAGTCTTATGTTGCTAAACCATATATAGCGTAGCAAACAATATTTGGTTCAGATACCTTTAGATTATAAACTTGTTGCCTATTTAGTGTTTTAAGAGAAGATAATTGAGTCAACTCACCAGATTTGGATGATGTAGTAGTGTCAGTTGCTTCATCATATCAGCTGCATCAAGGAGGATAATCTGTTTCACTTTTCCATCAAACACCTCACTACACCTCAGCACCTAGAAAGACACGTCAATCACCTCATAGAAACACTGACATTTCCCCATATATTTTGATAAGTTTGTTAGTGAGGGTGAATAAAGTATCCTTCTGTCTTTGAAACTTCATTGAAGTGTTTTGAAGTGGCAAGTTATCTCTGACAATGTCTCTTCTAGGACCATATCCATTAAGCAGTAGTTGTCTCTAAGTAAGAGCTCTGACAATTTTACTGAAGAACTGTGTTACTGTGTTGATCCAGAATTGCCTTCAAGCAGGGGAGAGGACCTGCAGACCAAATGCTTGCTTGAACTTTATGGACTAAAGGTAAAATTGATTCTGAAAATTTTCTACAATGCTTAGCTATTGTGAGTCATGTCTAATGATTTGCAAGTCTTACCAAACTTTCACAAATTGAATGCTAATTTTTTTTATAGTAGTTGTCCTGCTTTTTCTTTTAATGCACCTGAAGTGCGACCTAGTTTGACTGGTATAATAAGGCAAAAGTATATAACACCTTTGTAGCTTACTATTTAATGTAATGGAGGTTGAAAAGAATTTATAGTGAGGAAACTTAGTTGATTTTTTACATTTTTTATCAACTGCAACCGAGAAATGACAAAGAATTTTGTCCTTGTTGGCAAGGACTTCTTTTCTGACAGCTTGCAGAGCTTCAGATGAAGGTTCGAACTGATGTGAGTTCTGAATACTGGCTCAATACTAAGTGTGCATTTCCGGACAGGCAACTGTTTGATTGGGGCATGATGAGGCTGCGTCGTCCATTATATGGGGTTGGAGATCCATTTGCCATGGATGCTGATGATCAATTAAGGAAGAAACGGGAAGCTGAGGTAATTTTGTTTTTCAGTGATAAGTATTTTCCCCTCTTACCTTTTGTGTGTTTGAACCTGGTTTCCTACCATGGATATCATGGATTATAGCTGCATATGCAGTTTCTAAGGTTTCATTAATGCAATGAGTTTATATTCACTTATTATCTGACTGTAAATAAAAATATCACAAACATTTTTCACCTGGGATAGGCAAAGAAGGGACACAACTTTCTTTCTTTTATTAAAAACTTTGTAATTTGTAATATCAATTCTTTCTCCAAATGAACAATAACAGTATGATTGACAATTTGAGAAAACAGACTAACGCATCCACACATGCAAGCTTGTGGAGGGACTTGGAAATAAAAAATTATCTGGAATTTCAATTGTTATAGATCATCAGTCATACTTGTACTAGTTAAATACAGAAGACATAGTGTAGTGATTCAGTTTCTATTTCCTGATGTACGCATGGTTTTCCGGTGTCTGAATATGAAATGAAACTACTCTATACAGCTTATCTCATATATAGTTCCTCAAATGCAGAGACTGTCAAGATTAGAAGAAAAGGAGAAAAATCATATAGAGACTAGAACAAGGAAATTTTTTGCAGAAATACTCAACACTGTCCGTGAGTTCCAATTACAAATTCAAGCTTCTTTGAAGAGGAGAAAACAGAGGAATGATGGTGTCCAGGTACAGTTCTTCCCCTTATTTTTCATTTATTATATAAATCATGTATACATATGCGGAAATAGATTTCAAACTTTAGGTATAATGTAACTTTTGGTGTGTCAGAATCAGAAGTTCTTGAGTTATGTGATATTGTACATGGTCAGTTGTGAGAGTCAAAGTCTGCTATGATACATATAGGTTAGTCAAGGTGGCTTACTAGATAAGACTCACTGTTATATAAGTATTACACATTAATAGTTTTTTGATTACTCTCTTCTCTCTAATTCATTAAACATAAACCTGAAACACTTACCATCTTTAAATAATAAGTTATGGTCGAACTTCAATTAAACAAAATAATTAATCTTTAACAAATGATTTTTTTGGTGTGGGGGGTGGGTGTTGAGTTTCAATGCTTCACTCAACTTCTCACTCACTACTTTTGGAATCTCTTGTATTATTTGCCCTCACAACCATCATACCAAAAAGGTGTTGTTGAACATAAACATATAGTTTGAATGGGCTGTCTTTCCGCATATCAATAATCTAATTGATAGACTTACTCTAATTATCAGTGCCCTTCTACTCTGTTGCATACCCTTTATTTCTTTGCAAAACTCCTGTCTATATACTTTTGCGTGGAATATTCATTTGGTTGTCCCTGCTTTCCTTTTCGTCATCCATATAACACTAATAAACTTCAATACTGTTCTTCTGAATGTATTTTTCTCAGTTACTCTTTTTGCGACAAAAGGGTACGAACACGAACGTGTGACTTTCAATAGTGGAGTATTCATCTAATATGATGTTATATTCAATGAATTAATTTAAAATGCAGTTCTTAGTATTCCTATGAATAAAAAGACGACTTTTGCTTGGATATATCATGCTATACCAAGACAATGGAGCCAAGCAAACATCATCTTTTATTCAATGGGTATACTGCCCTGAGAACTACATTTTGAGGTAAAGATTAGTTGACAATAACAAATCTGTTTTGTAAAAAATTAATGATAGGACTTGATAATGTTATATGTGGGATGAAGTGATGGTGAATTTTACTTGTATAGGACAATAAAAAATTCTTCTATATGGTGTAAATCAACTTTGTTTTGGGTTTTGCATTCTGGTCTATATATTGGACTTGTTTCTAGATGGACATAGGTTAGTTGTTATATGCTATTTACAGGCAATGCTGTTAAATAGTAAATACCTGTCTTGTATCCTGATGTCTTTGCTTTTTTGTTTGTATCCTTTATACCAACATCAGGATATATCTCTTGCTGATAAAAAAATCTCCTTTTCCTCCTAAAAATGTGCATCCTATTCAAACTTAGCAGTGGAGTAATAGTGGACAGATCATGGAAGATGTTAGTTATGCTTTGGTACCAAGTTGGAATTAAGGGCTCAAACTGTGTTTGGGAACAAAGGAGAATAGTGCCCAACTAATCAGTGAAAAGACAAGCTAGAATAGAGTAATTGTTAAAATCCAATTCCAAGGTATGGGACTTGAATCCCATGGGATCCGAGTGGAGGTATATAAGGCCTTGGACTCTTAAACTAAAACAACTAGCTTTTGTGGATTGGTCCTCCCAAGCAATGTTGTTAAAATCGCGAGTTTACTCGCAAACACGTATGATTCAACGAGTTTGGAGGAGAAGGCGAGGAGACACGGGCATTGGATTGTGACCTGTGTGGTCGGAGCCAATAGGTGTGCTGCTCAGTGAATTGGAGGATTGTTGGAGTGTCTCGATCCTCCTACTTGTCTCCTTTTTTGCTAGGGTTAGTAAGCAAATTAGAAAGAACCCAAAAAACCAACTCCCAAAACGAACCCGTGACCACGCTTGCCACCGCCCGCTTCGCCGCCATCGCACTCGCCACCGTCGTACTTGACATTGTTCACATTTGCAATTGCTTGTGTTCATTGCTGCTTGTTGCCGCTTGCACTCATCGCTTGCTGCGGCTCACTCTCATTGCTGCTATTCCTCTATGTTCTTCTCTGTTTTTCTCTGTTTGGTGCCTTGTATTATAGTAACATGAAGCTGCCTTGTTTTATAATGGCATGAATCCGTGAAGGTTTAATAATAGGAAGGATTACCTCGAATAGTATAGTAGTTGTTTAATGCATTTTTATGAATTTTCAACCTATGTGTAAGTATTGAATATTATTTTTAATATACCAATAACTCTTATGAGTAGAGTTACGAGTTTTTATCTTCTTTTTTATCCTCTTTTGATCCTTGAGTTTAACAGCATTGCTCCCAAGGTTCTTATGAATAATAAGGAAATATGAATGACAATTCTAGGAGATAATTAAAATATTAAGGGACATAGAACTTGTTAAGAAAAGACTAGTTGTATATGCTCTCAGTGAAATATTATTATTGAGAGAAGATTAGTTGTACCTGTTGTCAGAAAAAAGTACTAAAGCTTAATAAAATTTGTTTTTATGTAGTCTGAAAAGTGGATATATAGGTACAGGTTCTTCTTGATTAAAATTGTGCTATCATCCTTCTAATGTACTCTTTTTGTTAATATACACACACATACATATTGTTGCTGAGTGAAATTACCCCCTCAAGCATTTTCAAAAACTAAAGATCTTCAAGTTGGTATCAGAGTAGGTTTGATCCCGCTTTGTCACTCCAGTCATGTTTCGTCCTTGTTTTCCATTGACAACCATCATTCATTCTCGTCCACGGCTAGTAGTCATTGCCCTCCATCGCCCACGATTGTCGATGACTTTTTGGCAATTTTCTAGTGACTGTTTCGGTGACTATCCAATGAATTCTCTGACGACTTTTCCAATAGCACAATCTGGCAACTATCTTGATGAATATTAAATCTGGTTCAACTTTTCAAGTCTCACCTTGATCTTTACCTCCTATTTGGGTAGCTAGTGTAAGAGTTGTCTCTCTTCTTGAAGACTATCCTCTGCTTTCTACAAATGGCTTTTATAGGTCCAATTTTTCAATTTTTGGAAAACCCATCATCACTACAACAAAACAAAATGGGAAGAATTAGTTGTCATGGTCTGCCTCTATAGGAATGTGGTTCCTAGGTCAAAGATATTATGAATATCTTGAAGTTGAATTTAATGAAGTATCAAACATGATTTCCAACAATGTGCAATGTTGTAGGAGTCAACGGAAGCAAATATGTTGGAGACTCTCAGAACATTCAAAACATGATTCTTATTTTAGAAGAAAACTCAAAGCTAGTTTACTAATGACATTCAACACTTGTATGATCAATTTGAAAGTATCTCAAACAAATTGATCATTATATGATATTATATTTTTCCCTGTTGAGGAGTTCAAGATGTTTATGGGAATTAACTCGTTAGAAGACTTACATGGTGTTGGTTCTTTAGGGTTTTGGATCTAGGTTTTTGAACATGCTTATGATTAGATTCTTACTAGTAAGAGCTTCACTCAATGGGAAATTTAGTAACAAAGACTTCTTCGCATTGCTACTCTTAAGAAGATTGGAGGTACTCCTGATTCTACTTAATCATCTACTATGGTCACCATTCATGCAAATCGTGGAGGGCACAATGGTATAGGTGGTAGTCTTTCTCAATGTTCTTATCGTAAGAGAGAATGGGCCTTGTTTAGGAAACTTGCTACTCCTTGCACGATTTTCCTGAAAAAGCAGTGAATGTTTCGAAGATGGAACATTTGGGGAAAAAGTTCTCTAAAAAGGAATATCAAGAGTATCTTTGCTTAAAGTCCAACAACCTAGCCCGAATTTCTTCAACACCTATGGTTTCAACAACCTATGTTTCTTAATCTATGGATAGTCAAGTTCCATGGATAATTGACTCAAGCGCTTTTGTTTTGATCACTTGTATTGATTCTCTATTTTCTTCCTTGTCTTCTCCTAAACTTTTGTATCTTATTACCTTAGCAAATAGATCTAAGGTTGCTTCCAAAGGAATTGGTCAGGTCTCTCTTTCTTCTCTAAATTTGAATTTTGTTATCTTTTTCCTAAATTTTGACCTTTTGATCTTGTTTCTCTAAGTCAATTGACCAAATTCTTTAACGTTTTGTAGCATTTGATGCTTATTCTTGTTATATACTTGCTATATAGGAATGTAATTGGCGTAGAACATGAATCTCAAGGCATCTACTATCTAGAAACAACTCCTTATGTGTCTTTTTTTGTTGCTCTATCTCTAAAACTTGTTCATGACTGAATAGGACATCCAAACTTATCAAAGTTGAAAATGGCTCGTAGTCTCAACAAATTATGTGTATTAGATTGTGAATCATATCAATTAGGCGAACAGATTTGGTCTTCTTTACCTAAACTATATGAAACAAGATGTAAATATGCTTTTTCCACCATTTATTTAGACATTTCCCTTGTGTTTGGATAAGGAATTTCATAATTTCTAAAATGTTTAAATATATTGAATTTGAATTGATCTCATTTCAAATTGTTTCATTTTTTTTGGATAAGGCAATTCAAATTTATTAAATTTGAATTTTGTTTGTTTGGATAAAATAGAGGAAATAATCGGTTTAGTAATACAACAAGTATTGACATATTTAGTTCTTAATATAATAAGGAAAAAAAGAATAGTTTAAATACAAAAACTTTAATTCAATTAATTTTGTTTGAACTCCATTAATGGTTGAGGTAATTGAGTAAGTGTTTTGTTTTTGGTAATTTTCACATTTTTGTTTATTAAAGAAAAAAATTAACATTAGTATGCAATTAATCTCAAAGGAGACACTAAGGTTTTTAAAGATTTTAAATTTACAAAGCAAAAAAGGAAAGAAGGTAAAGACCTCCTTCAAGGTTAATTGTACATTAACGTTAATTTTCTCTTTATTAAATACAATTGTCAATTATTAAAGACTAAATATGTGTTCAATTACCTTAATCATTAAAGGAGTTCAAATAATTACTTTGTTGTATTGAACCAATTATTACCCGATAAGATATTTCAATTACTACCAAATGCAAAAAATTATTTAAATATCAAGCCATTTTTAGTAATTCAAGAATATCAATATTGATGATTTTTTTTTGGTTGATGTTATTTTTCGATTAAAGTTCATCAAGATGTTTTTAATTGGTATTTATAAAGCTTTTTCTCGATTACTATTATTTAGATTGACATCAATAAGTGTTAATTTTCGTTGGAGCTTTTTATTGACTTTTCAATTGATGTCAACTAAATAATCCCCCCAATTGACATTGGTAAAAAACGATCATTGTTAATGTTTGCTTTCCAGTTAGCATTTGAAAAACAAATCCTATCAAACTATTGGCAAAGAAAAGCATTGATGTTGATAATAAAAATATAATCATTGCATATATCTATGAAAGAATAACTACTCAATGTATTAACAGAAAAAATCTAGTTCACATCGGCTAAAAGTAGTCTTCCCAACATCCAAAAAAAATCTTGACTAATATCGAGCAAGAAATAACAATTATCTACAACAACCAGTACAACAAAAATATTCAACAATTTAAATAAAAAAATAACTTTTATCAACATGAATAAAAAAAAAATCCTAGTCGGCATCAACAAAAATGTGGTCATCCTAACAATGTCTCAATTTTAGTCTAAGTTGACCACCTTTTAACCAAAATTGAGTTAATGAGAGAATACTAAGAAAAAACACATGAATTTAAAATTATCTAATATTAAGTAATCCAATTACTAATAAAATTTTAATTTCTTGTAAAAAAAATTATCCAAACAACATATTTTTGTTATAAAACATTTCAAAGTCTCTATAAAATGAATTACCCTTGTAAAGTTATCTATTTAAAGACACTAGTATTAGGGTATAAGTCGTGTCACGTCTTTTGGGTTTAGATATTTTTTTACTTTTAGAGATGAATATTCTTGATGTACTTTAGGTATATTTAATGAAAGATTGATCTCAACTTTTGTCTATTTTTGTGTCCTTTAATGAGATAAAAAATGAATTGAAAAAATTTAAGTGAATGAATTGAAAAATAATTAAAAAAATTTAAGTGACAATGCTAAAGAATACATTTCTTATACACTCTCTCTTTATCCTTACAAGGAATCTTTCATTAGTTCACACGACCACACACACCACAAAAAAAATGGAACAAGAAGAAAAAATAGGCATCTAGTTGAAATTGCATGAACCTTGTTAGTCAATGCTAATATCCCTATTCATCATTCGAATGATGCAATTCTCACTACCTTCTTCCTAATAAATAGGATGCCTTCTTCGTCTCTTCAAAATAAAATCCCTCATTCAATCATTTTTTGTGATGAGTCATTTTTTATTATACTTGCATTGTTCATGATTTGTTTTGAGGCACATACAACCTTTCTGCAAGGACCATCAAAAGTATTTTTCTTGGATACTCACGTCTTCTAAAGATGGTTATTGATACTGCATTTCAGTTGTGTCACATTCTTTGAAGAAACCCCATTATTTTCTTCTTCCTTGGAAGATTCCAATTCTCTTCAACAAATCTTACCCATTCCGTCCTTCAACCCACCTATGTTTGTCTTGAGTCTTCTAATCAAGAAATCCAAAATAATTCTCCAATTGACAATTTAATAGGACCATCTCCTCTAAATACTTACGAATATAGGACACAAGATTGATTCTCAATTTTATGTTCTTCTCAATTAGTCACCATACAATGGATCCCAAGGATTCAAATTTTGGTTGGCCAATAGATCTACTTGGAATCACCATCCTATTTCTAACTTTCTTATTTATCATCGCTTGGCTTCTTATCTCTCCTTTATATTGTTTGACCAATATATTCTATTTGTCTCCATTACCATTCCCTAAAATATTTGTGAAGCACTTCATATTTCTGGATGTCAACAAGTTATGTAGAGAATTGAATGCAATGGTACTTTGGAGTTGTTGTAAAGCTAGATCAGTGCCAAAAGATTATCCTCAAATCTATGACCTTGATTGCTGTGACATTTTTTCTCCTCTGGCCAAAATCATCACAACTCGTCTCATTCTTGCTATGGTTGCTTTCAAACACTAGCATCTTCATCATCTTGATATTAAAAATGCATTTCTTCATAGTGAACCTTAAGAAGAAATTTATATGGAGCAATCTTATGGTTTTGTTGCTTAAGAGGAGTCTGGTTTGGTTTGCAAGCTTTGTCAATCTCGCTATGGTTTGAAGCTATTCTCACAGGCATGTTTTGGGAAATTGATTCAGATATTGCAAAGTGTTGTTCTTCATAGTGAAGCAAATTATTCAATTTGGTAGGTGAAGCTATTTATGTAGTAGTTTATGTTGGTATTATCATCGAAAATTATCTTGCTAATATTTCTTTTTTGTAACATCTTTTATTCAATCACTTTCTACTAAAGATCTTGGTAATCTAGAATACTACATTGGAATTACTCCAATCTAGAGAAGTATTGGAGGTTAGGTGGTAAACTCTGTTGGATTGAGCGTTTGCTGCTAGTCCAAAAGTTATAACTAGTAGTCAAAGCGTAGAGCATAGCAATTCAAGCGTCATGATTTGATTGTGAGTTGGCCCACATGATTTCCACCGTGTCACCTGCAACAATCTTTTCCTTAACAATTGTCATACTGGGAATCGAACTTGTGACTTTGGCTCTGATACTAGTTGTTGGATTGAGTGTTTACCACTTGGCCAGAAGCTATAGCTAATAGTCAGTGCACAACTCCTACTTAAAAGCGTAACTGTCAAGCGCTATGATTCAAATGTGACTTGGTCCACCTAACCTCCACCATAGGACAATTGATGTCACTTGCAACAACCTTACTATAACTAGACCCAATTTTTCTTTGCAGTTTTGAAAATTAGTCAGTTTAAGCAAGCTCCTCATATTGATGATTGAAATGCAATGGGTCTTTAGTTAGGGGTTCTTGTATGAAGATAAAGGAGATACTTAGGTAAATGGGTATTGTGATGCAAATTGGGTAAGATCCATTGGGAGGAAGTGTTGTTTCTTGAAGAAGAGAGAAACAAGGTGTAATTGCTCAATCTAGTTCTAAAGCAAAATATTGGGTTATGGCCTTGGCTACTATTGCACTTGTCTAGATTAAGCAACTTCTTCAAGAGTTAAAGTTTTGTGAAGTCTGGCAAATTAGGCTATATTCTAATGATCGAGTAGTTCTTCACGTTGTCCCTTACCCAATGTTTCAAGAGAGGACTAAACATATGGAAATTGATAGTCATTTTGTTCATAATAAAGTGTTGTCCAAGGAGATTGTTACTTAATTAGTTAGTTTGAATGATCAACATTCAGACATCCTAACAAAATCTTTAAGAGGTCCAATAATTCAATTTATTTGTTCCAAGCTTGGTGCATTCAATTTGTGTGTTCCAACTTAAGGGGGAGTATTAAGAAAATAATAGTTGTATCTGCTGTCAAAAAATAGTCTTGTAAAGCTTTATAAAAGCTGTTTTTTTATGTAGTCTGAAAAGTCAACATATATAGGTACAGGTTCTCCTGGTCTGAACTTGTCCTATCATCCTTCTCATGTGCTCTTTTTTGTTAATATATACACATATACCTACAACACACACATATAAACCACTCAACCATTTTCAGCAACTCTAAATCTTCAAGTGAACTTATCTTAAGATATAATCAAGATGAGATTGGATATTTTTCATTTATTCTAACATTATACATGAATTTTGTGAACTTCGTATTAACTTTCTTTCACCTAGTGAAATTTGATTTTGCAAGTGCCAATTGCTTATATAATTTCTCTCTCTCTTCCTGAATTTCTCCTAAACTGTCTTGTTTCCTTGTTGGACTTAAATAGAAATTGAATTTTTTCTGAATTTTGATTTAGTTGGATCTTTCCTGTCAAAATTCATTGAGCTAGTGCCATGGTAATGTAGATAAATGATAACAAACTATGCTCTTCTTGGTAATTAATTTATAGAATTTAATTGATAGTAATTTGAAACACATCTATGATCTATCTTGTTGAGAGATGTAAACATGTGATGAGAGGCAAGTTGTAGAGAAATCTCAAACATGATACAAGGTGTCTAGAGAGCATTCAAAGGAAAGTAATGATTCTGACATAATGACCCCAGTTGAAATTCCAAAACATTGGAAGAGTTTTGAGGGGAATAGGTTAGGAAATGGATATAGAAAGAGATAAACGAGGTTGCAAAAGTAAATTTAGAGAATAGCAATTTAGTGTAGTCATAGGATTTTCAGCACTGCAGAGGACCAAGTATTTCGTACACTTACAGTGTTGTGTTGTGTTATTAGTTATGCAATAACACTTTCTGTGTCTATCTCTGTCCATATATCATTTATCACATACATCTCATACTAGTTATACAATTTGTTGTATAAGTTGTACAGATAATTGTTCTGAAATGCTCACATATATAACTGGTTATATTGCAAATTTCTTACTCCTTAGAACATTGTTTATTTCAGAAATATGATGAATATTATTTATAGTTGCTGTGTCTTTTTCAGTTCCTGGCAAGTTCATTTTAGATTAATTTTTTGCTCTTCATTGTGGGTTAAGATATAACTTATCAAGAGTTTTTATTCTCATAAATATTTTTGCAGGCATGGCATGGAAGGCAAAGACAAAGGGCAACTCGGGCAGAGAAATTGAGGTTCCAAGCCTTGAAGGCTGATGATCAAGAAGCCTACATGAGAATGGTGAAAGAGAGTAAGAATGAGAGATTAACTTTGCTTCTTGAAGAAACAAATAAACTACTTGTAAATTTAGGAGCAGCTGTTCAACGTCAAAAGGACAAAAAATATTCAGATTTTGAGCCATTGGAAGATTCTGAAGCTGATTTACCAGAGTCAGATGCTTTAAAGAATGGAATTTCTAAGGATTCACCTGTTGATGAAGATATGGATATGATGGATTCTGATCATAATGGGGATTCCAGTGATTTACTTGAAGGTCAGCGGCAATACAATTCTGCCATACATTCAATTCAAGAAAAGGTAAGTACTGATGGATCCCTTAATCTTGGAGAAAAAATGCATAGTTTTTCTACACAATTTTCATGCTTTGTTAAACTTATTTCTTACTGGACATTTACCATAATAGCTTATATGGGAAAATAGGTGCCTGGTTTCTATTTGGGGTAATGCCTTGTCTTTTAAAGGGGTTTCCTTTAGACATAATTGAGGAAATGTCAACTGTGCCTCATTGATATCTTATTTTCTCTGTTTTTTTTATAGTGTCTTTAGGAGGATTTCTTCTTCTCCAAATGTATTGAATAATTTCCCGTTTTTATGAGTTTCTTCTTTTTGAGGAAAAGAAAATAAAAAGTTACTCCTTATTAGTTGTTTCTAAGTAAAAGTTTAGCAGCACAATGGAAAATATAACCCACTTAGTTGTTTACAGGTGACTGAGCAACCGTCTATACTTCAAGGTGGAGAGTTAAGACCATACCAGATAGAGGGGCTCCAATGGATGCTTTCTTTGTTCAATAACAACTTAAATGGAATTTTGGCTGATGAAATGGGGCTTGGGAAGACGATACAAACAATTTCGCTTATAGCATATCTTATCGAAAACAAGGGTGTTACCGGTCCCCACTTGATTGTTGCTCCAAAGGCTGTTCTGCCAAATTGGGTCAATGAATTCACAACATGGGTTCCTAGGTATGCCCAGAGCAGACATTGTAAATTATTTCTTTCCCTCTTCGGAGGGGGAGAGGAGATATATTATATCTGTTTGTGAACTTTGCACATCATATTCACTTTTAATTTCCAAAACTCAAATCACGTGTGCCTTTTCTTTCTGATTTAGCATCACAGCTATTCTTTATGATGGTCGGCTGGATGAGAGGAAAGCAATGAAGGAAGAGTTGTCAGGGGAGGGGAAATTCAATGTTTTATTAACACACTATGATCTTATAATGAGAGATAAAGCATTTCTCAAGAAAATTCAATGGAAGTACTTGATTGTGGATGAAGGTCATCGGTTGAAAAACCACGAGTCTGCTCTGGCAAGAACCTTGGACAATGGGTATGATTCTAGACAACATATATTTATGACATGGATTAATATGTATACTTCCCTAAAATTCTTGGTTATGATATCCATCTATTTTATTTAAAACAACTCTGAACAGTCCTGACAACTGTACTGAACTAGAAAAAAGATATAGTGAATAAAAATTGATATATTTCATAACATGTAGATGGTCAAAGTATTCAATGGTTAACTCAATTCATTACATGATAGTGTTGTGCTACTCAGGTGGTTTAGATCCTCTCTTCTCTAATTCTTAAATTTTTGGGTGCAGCTATCACATCCAACGAAGACTTCTGTTGACTGGTACCCCAATTCAGAACAGTTTGCAGGAGTTGTGGTCTTTGCTTAATTTTCTCCTTCCAAACATTTTTAACTCAGTTCAAAATTTCGAGGACTGGTTTAATGCCCCCTTTGCAGACCGAGTTGATGTCTCCCTCACTGATGAGGAACAACTATTGATCATCCGCCGTCTGCATCAAGTGTGTTTCTCTCTTTTCTAGTTTCCTATACTCATGCTCTTTTCCCCTCTTCTCTGATGTGTTTCATTCCATCTTCAGGTAATAAGGCCTTTCATATTAAGAAGGAAAAAAGATGAGGTGGAAAAATTTCTTCCTGGGAAATCTCAGGTCATACTCAAATGTGATATGTCGGCTTGGCAGAAAGTATATTATCAACAAGTTACTGATGTAGGCAGAGTTGGGTTGGATAATGGTTCGTGTCTATTTCTTGTCTTCCCTAATTCACTTCTCCTTTTAGCCACATAAAAATGTACATTTCTTCTCATACTTTCTTTGGTTTTGGATATTCATATGCTAAAGGTAGTCATCTTATTCCCCTCTCGCACTTGTTGCCTCCATTGCTGGTTCTCAAACTATGAATTTAGTTTTATTTTCAACATGCTTGTGAAATAAGTTGAACACATCCTTTTGGAAGTAAATCAAGAGCCTATTCCCCTCAGTTCCATATATATATATATATATATATATATATCCCTTATTAATATGTTTTGCCAGTTGCAACTTTGTTATGAATTGGTGAAATATGACCATTTGCTACTTCAACGTAAATGTGGCTTTCAATCACCACCTATTATTCTTGTCTTCCTTTTTACTAAAAAATATTACCCAGCCTTGTAACTTGTTTCACATCCCTATATGACTGTGTGGTTTCTTAGAACTTCCTAACAATTTTCCCCCAAAATGTATATTTTACAGGTTCTGGAAAATCAAAAAGTCTACAAAACTTAACAATGCAACTCAGAAAGTGTTGTAACCATCCCTACCTATTCGTGGGAGATTATGATATGTATAATCGAAAGGAGGAGATTGTTAGAGCATCAGGTAAGTTTGAACTTCTTGACCGTTTGCTCCCAAAACTTCGCAGAGCTGGTCACAGAGTCCTCCTTTTCTCACAAATGACTCGACTTATGGACATTCTTGAAATTTATTTGCGACTTCATGATTTTAAGTATCTTAGACTTGATGGCTCAACAAAAACTGAGGAAAGAGGCAATCTTCTAAGGAAATTTAATGCTCCGGAGTCCCCATTCTTTATGTTTCTCTTGAGCACCCGTGCTGGAGGTCTTGGTTTGAACTTGCAAACAGCAGATACTGTTATAATCTTTGATAGCGATTGGAACCCGCAAATGGATCAACAAGCCGAGGACAGAGCACATCGCATTGGACAGAAAAAGGAAGTTAGGGTTTTTGTGTTGGTTAGTGTAGGATCAATTGAGGAGGTGATTCTAGAGCGTGCAAAACAAAAGATGGGCATTGATGCCAAAGTCATCCAAGCAGGACTTTTCAACACAACTTCGACAGGTTTGTAGTTTGTAGTACTTGTGCCGTGTCCTGTAAATATCTATCAATTGTTATTTTGCCTAAATGGGGATGGGGAGGCGAGATTTTTTCTTTCACTGCTTCATAACAAGGAGTACATTTATACCAGCAAATTGCTGCCTAATCTTTGTAACCTTCATCTAGCAATCCGCTTATAGTATGCATTTATGTGTTTAACCGTCACTAGAGCTATGAACTGATTACCTGGATAAGTAGTCCTTAATCTTGGACTCTTATTTGTTTGAAAATCGATTTTATTACATGTCAATAGTTTGAAGATTTAAAATTTCAATTGGAATCAGTTAATTATTCCATGCAACTGTGTTTACCATGTCCTTGCTCCTTAGGTCGTATTGCTAAATGGTGAAGATTATTTGAACCAGTTATATTTTGGTTTGTGCAGCCCAGGACAGAAGAGAAATGTTAGAAGAGATTATGCGCAGAGGTACAAGCTCACTTGGGACAGATGTGCCGAGTGAGAGAGAAATTAACCGCCTTGCTGCTCGATCTGATGAGGAATTTTGGCTGTTTGAGAAAATGGATGAAGAGAGAAGACAAAAGGAAAATTACAGATCCCGTCTCATGGAAGAGCACGAATTGCCAGATTGGGTATATTCTCCAATTAACAAGGATGATAAGTCCAAAGATTTCAACAGTGCTGTCACTGGAAAGCGGAAAAGAAAAGAAGTGGTATATGCAGATACATTGAGTGATCTGCAATGGATGAAGGCTGTGGAGAACGGGGAAGACATGTCAAAGTATTCTGGAAAAGGAAAAAGAAGAGACCACCTCTCATCTGACAGCATTGCACAAGCCAGTGATAGCACAGTAGTAGCAGAAGAAAGTTTAGAGTTGAGGACTGAAAGTGTTCCTATGGCAAACGATCGCACGAGTGAAGATAGTTTCCATGTGACCCCTTCAAAGAGATTCAAATCTGAAGGAACAAATTTCCTGAAAAATGCATACGAAGATGTTGGAACTGGTTTGAACCACCACATGTTATCATGGAATACCCACAAAAAGAAGAGGTCAAGTTTTCTTGGCCAGGGTTCATTATCTGATGCCAGAGGGCATTCTTCAAACGGAAGAGCAAACTGGAACTGATTTGAGGTTAATTAGTCCTGGCCTATGGGTGCCAGAATTTTGCACAACTATTGAATGTGATTCTGCATGAAGATCTTGCAAAAATGACAAGGAACTTTAGTGTATTATGCGTAGATTTTTCTATTATGTATGCAACATCCATATTTAGCTAAAGAAGTTAATGAAAGAAAGTATTCAAGGTTAAGTTATACTCTATTTTGTTGCTGTATGCTTTAATTGCACTATTTTTCCTTGAGAAAATAGTCTAACCAGATGTTACGTAATTACAAATTGATAACTGAAGGTATGTTTAGTTTTGCCTCACGTTTAGATTTTTTATTCAAATTTTCACGTTTACAGCGAAACAACAAAATATAGCTTTGTTGGTTTCAATGCAAAACCAAAAAAGTTCATTAAATTTTTTACTTACTAACTTGAAAAGCTATAATGATTGATTGATTTACAATATAAACATTGTATATAAATTAATTTACAATGGCAAATTTTATTATTTTGCAAGTTATGGATAAACACTTCATTAAAAAAAGATTGATTCCTCTCTTCCATCCCCCAAAATTACAAGCTTTATTATTTTCATTATCCGTAAACAGGGTCTAAAATTAACCGTTTCAATATAATATTCAACTTCAACAAATTTGACACTTGGACATCATATTTTTTCATTGATGATTTTACTGTATTTCTTATGATTGATTTTTTTTATACTATGCATTAAGTCATAGGCTTAAGCCGACAATTTTGTTAAAAAAAGAATTTTATGTTAGAATTATATAATGATTTACCCTTTATTCAGTTGCAAAGAAGAAAAATTAAAAAGTGAGAAAAGAACAAAAAATGTAGTGTAAAAATTATATTTCTTCCATGTTCAGAGAAAGTGAATAAAAATAAACGAAAATTGTCATTTTTTAAAATAAGAGATGAAAGACGAGGATGAATTTTAAAAATATGAACCTTGTGAATATGATCGGTTGAATAACCAATAGATATTTAAATAACCAAATAGTGAAAACCTTTAGAGGACAATAATAGTTGACATCTGTTCATTCTCTTTACATCTAATAAGTTCTACCGTTAAGAAAATGAAACCATCAAAATTAGACCACAAATTAACCCTGTATATTCATAATAGGATTAATTATTTGTGTTCAAGAAGGAAAGGTGCATTAGCTCCCGTAAACAGCTCCTAGTACAACATATCATCTCATCATAAGCGGAATCATATGTAAAACAAAATAACACAGCATCGATTACAAGATGTCATTACACTAATGACTGCTAGGATGCAACTGAAAATAATAAAATCTACCTTAATGAAATCAAACTATGAAAAGAAACACTAAAAACAAGGTTTTCGATACATACTGCAGACATTTTATGTCCCGTCGATGATTTCTGCTGTCAATTGATAGAACTGTAAGTTACACAAGAGTTGCTTGAGCAGCAGAACATGAAAGTACTTTAACTGCTTCAGTTCAATCAACTACAAGGTTCTTCATTTTAGATTCCAGTTCATCCGCACTACCTTCTTCAGATTCTTCATCCATGTCTCCTCCATCCGGGTCATTTTCGTCTAATGGACCAAGCTTGTCAGGAGAACTTTTAAAGATATCCGTCAACTCCTCAATGCCTTCATTGGAAATGAAATTCCCATCAATATTGAGAAGTTTGAAATCAGCCTTTTGCACCACAGTCACAGCCAATTGTTGAGCCCCGTCCCTGGTTATTTGGTTGGCACTTATATCAACTTCCTTTAACTGGGCATGACCTTCTATGGCTTTACTTATCAGGTTGGCACCTTCATCCTTGAGTTCATTCTCAGAGAGGTTCAACTTAGACAGAAACTGCTTTGCTGCTATGCAGGCTGCAATTGCAGGAGCAGCATCAGCTGTAATGTCATTCCCACTCAACTCTAAAACTTCAAGTTGAGGTGCTGACTCCTTAAGAGCATCAACTATAGCAATTGCACCATCATCTTCCAAGTTCAGGTAGCTCAGGTATACCTCTCTTAGCTCTGTGTGCTTGGAAAGAGCTTTACTAAGAGAAATCCCACCTTCAGTGCCTAACATGTTGTCTCGTAGATCAAGCTTCTTCAGATGGGTACAATTCCCTAAAGCATCAGACAAGGCAACTCCACCCTCAGTGCCTATCCTTGTGGAGGAACAACGAAAATCCTCCAATGAAGGAGAACGCTTCACAACCTCAGCTATAGCTAGTGCCCCTTCATCTCCAGTCATATTATTATGAAAATGAAGAACTTTGAGTTTCTCTGTGAAAGGAATCAACTCACAAACTGCTTGAGCAGCTTCCTTTGAGATGCCATCATTCATCAGATAAAGCTCCTCCAAGCATTTCTGCGATTTCAAAAGTGCTCCAAATGCTCTGACACCTTTTTCACCTAATGCATTGTCCGAGAGGTTCAAGGACCTCAAGACACTGCCTTCAAGGGCAGTAGAGAATATTTTCATGACATCAAGAGCTTCTGCTTCTGGTCTTCCAGCAATGAAATCTGATAGATCTACTTCCCTAAACTGGTCCTTGAGGGAAGTGAGAATGGGCGCAGCAACTTGTGCTGCTCCTAACCCAAAGCTTCTGTTGCTAAAGCATATCTTGGTGAAAGAATTCCCTGGATCCTTCAATGGACTTAAAAGTTCCTGTGCCTCGTCTCCTTCAATGAATGCCCGTTTGCCTTTAGATATATCAAAAACAGATTCATGAGGCGTAGTGGTATGAACTGATGTCACCACTTCATCCTCCTTTTTACCAGGTCCTCTTTTGAGAACATCAAGGAGGAGCTTACTACATTCTTTGGCATAAAGCTGGACCGCAGAACCTCCATCACCATCTGGCTCTTTCTCATAGTTTAGGTCCGCTGTTGCAAAAGCCACATCCTCAATCCTCTTTGCATTCTTCTCAGCCTCTTCCTTGTCCAAAGTTCCATACTTCTGTGTGAAAAGAGATTTAGTAGTCAGATTGTTGGTCATCCTCTCCACAAGGGTCTGTCTAGTGTTCTGACTAGGAGGCCATAATTTGATTGAAAATGATCTCTGCTGCGAATTCAGCTCCATGGCAATGATACCTACAAGAACAAGTAGTGGTGTAAGTATATATATGGAACATTTGAGGATACGTAACAAGAACAGAAATTAGTTCATCAAAACTTGTAAGAGAAAACATTTTTTAAACAATGTTATTCACAGATGCATATCCCCAATATGGTATCGGCCCTTCAGACAGAATAAAACACTGTAGATGTCAAACCGAAAATACAATTGAAGAGATATACCAGTTAAGTCACTAGTTTTAATATTGTCGTCTTTATTGAAGGTCCCACGCTCTAATTGTTGAGGACAACTTAACACAAATTAAAGTTTTGAATGAATAAGAAAAATATTTCGCTGAACAGGTCAGTAAATAGGAACAGAAACATAAGAAATTCCCTCCCTAAAATAATTGCCGTGACAAATATCATAAAAACGCAACATTGACTGCAAAACCAAAGTAGGACACTTTCTTTCCATTTCAATAATAAACTCTTGATGAAACTAATCAAACATTCAAAGCATGATGAAACATGAAAAGGGTTAGAGAGTTTATAAAGGAAACATAGCAAAACATGTAATGAATGCGTGTACGGGGATGTTTTCTCGGAAGAGAAGAGAACACCCATAAAACCGTCGACAGCAATAAATAACCGACAAACAGTATGGTTTGGTTCATTTCACCCACAAATCAAATCCACCCTAATAAAAATCTCAGCTTTAAGCTAGAAATGCAACAGATCTGGCACTATGCAAAGCTACAGATTTTAAACGCAACTTTGAAAGCCATTGGAGAAAGCGCAGGGAACTGGGAACAGGATAAACAAAAATAGAGAGACAAGTTTAACAAACCGCACAAAGTCGGGAACAAAAACCTTATACATGAGAAAAGGGTACCTCTTTTTCCGTTGATCTGAGGATTAGTCCTCTACTGCAGTTCACTCTGCAGTTTCGCACAATCCTTTAATTTGAATGGTAGAAGCGTAGAGTGAGAGAGGAGAGAGGAGAAAGGAGGAGGAGGGAAAAGTTAATGATGCTAAAGAAAAGGATCAAAGAGAGTACTTTTGTTGGCACCAAAAACAAAAGTGTTGTTTTTGAAAGTGGCATGCCATTGGTTGTCATTATAATCCCCAACCCTAAAGAAACCTGACAACAAAATTTGAATTTGTGGATACTCCTCTAACAACCACCTAATTTTAACAACAGAATCTTGTTTCCATTCATATATTTTTTTTTTTATCAGCAACATCACTATTAGGTAAGGTGTGAAAATTTGTAAATTCAGTTTTTAAAATTTTATTTAATTTTTGAATTTATAAAAGAAGTTCAATAACTACTTTCTGCTAAGTTTTATTAAATCACTTTTTAATTACATTGTAATTTTAATAATCAATTTTATATTAAATTGGAGTTCTTTTTGTTATTAAGTTATAATATTTAAATCAATTTATAGCTTTTACATATTTAAAAAATAAATCAGATTTTTTTCATTTATTAAATAATTAATTTAACAATGTTTCACACATTTAAACAGTGATTTACTCTTTTTAATCTATCAAAATGAATTTAGTTATGTTACTCCTTATAATTTAATTAATTGGTTATGAGTGAACTTCGTTTATCATATATATATATATATATATATATATATATATATATATATATATATATATATTATCTTCATGATTCAAATATACTTCTAATATTTTTTACCTAAACATTCGTATGATATGTCATCTTATATTTTTAATATCAATTGAACGTATTAACTTAACTTCTAGGTTTTTCCATCTATCATTACCAATATTTTTTATTATGACTTCATTTTAACATTTTTTAAGAAATTTATTAATAATTAAAAAGAACAATAGACAATATTAGCTTATTAAGTTTAGTTTAATACATTATAACAATTTTTCTTGTTGTGTATTGACATATATTGATTTTTAAAAGAAAAGAAAAAAAGATTTATAATAGTAATTAAAATTTAATATAATAATTTAAAAAATGGTAACCATTAAGTAGCTTTTATAAAAAAAAATTCTTCACCTTTAAATATATTATATATAAGAAATTATCTATTAAAATTTAACATAACAATATTTAATAATAAAATTGAACATATTAATAATTAGATGATATATATATATATATATAATAGTACAACTAGTCTTCTGGCTTTTCAAATTAAACAATTTTAATTTAACATTAATATATATATATATATATATATATATAAATTACGTATTTACTTAATTATAAAATAAAATAAAATGGATTTAAGCAAAAAAGTTATACTATAAGAAGTATTCAAAACTTAAAATTAGACTTTTTTATATTAATTTCCACTTTGTTGTCTATCATGATTTTTCTTTTTACAAGACAATTAATAATAAAAAATATTTTTTTTTTTAAAGTGTACAACAAAAAGTGGAATGGATTTTATATGTTATAATGTTAACAAAAATACTTGTGTTCTACCACATGTATGTCTTCATCTCTGTTACGCAAAAAAACATTTTAAAAAACTTGAATGATAGATAATTTTATAAAATAGTTTTGAAAAAATTGTAGAGAGAAATAAATAATTTTAATAGTATGAGAAGATGATATTCACTTTTAAATCATTATACGGGATTATACAAAGATTATGTAGTTATTCTTATCAAATAATAAAATTACTTTTATTTAGGAAAATTAAAATGGTCTAATTAAAAAATATCACTAAGATCAGATATAAACACTTCCCTTTATATAATAAATACTATTATAATGTTAAAATAAAACTGTTAAGTGAATATTTATTTAATAGAGTAAAGGGGTGTTGAAATGTTGGAAAGTGATTAGAGATGAAAAAGTTAATATATATATATATATATATATATATATATAATCATTCATTCATTAAAAGTTGATACCATCATTTTTTATATTAACTAACTTTTTTTATATAATTTAACTCATTATTTATTAATGTCAATTTTTCTAATAAATTCTCTTTGAACGAATACGGTAAAATATGGTTTTTGAAATATACATTTGAAGTTGAGGCTTTTGAAGTCACTATTTATTTATTTCCGTTAGGACTAACTAAAATGATGATAATTTAAAAATGGATTATTTGTCCTGATCATTTACTTTCTGAATGCTACGTAAATCACTGACCAAATAATTTTTAAAAATTATTTATTTATTAGTACTATCTGTACTTTTATTGTTTAATAGGTTATTAACTAATGTTTAGCTAAAGTATGACATAATCAGTAAACAAAAATATACAGCAAAATAAAATATTAACAAACTACAAAAATTTTCTTTTGGTCTTTACAAATTTTGTGCTTTATTTCTTTTAAAATTTGGAAAGTTTTTGCTTTTATTTTAATTTTTGAACGTGTAGAGCAATTTATTATCCTACAAGTTAAGTGGAGTGAACAAGTACCAAACAAAAAAACATTTGTTTATATTTTATTTAAATTCAAATTAATCTTGGTTTAGTATAGATGTATGGTTTGAATTAAGAGTTGTATTTCTTAGCATTTAACTTATTCAACCTGAAAATAAATATACATTCTATGTATATTATCGTCTTCAACCACTTTTATTAGTAATTTCATTTATTTTTTAATAAACAACTTAATTTAATATTTTATTAATATATAGTTATCAATAAATATTCACTTAACAATTTTATATATAATAATAACTCTATTTTATTTTAATATTATAATAGTATTTAATAATATTGTTAATTCAATATAATAACAATTTTTTTCTTAACTAGTAAGAAATTTTAACCTAAGAGAATTCTTAATTTATCAAAGGAAAAAACTATTTTCACAATTTATACTTTTTCTTACTTCCATTTAACAAGAGAAATTAGTGTGTGATTGGTTAAGAAAAGAGGAAGAGTAAAATTAACACAAAACACAAACGAGAGATTATAATTTGTTTTTAACAACTCCCTTTCTCACTCACAAAGAAAGTATCATCTCTCTCTCTGCAACAAAACACCCTTTCTCCAATTTATTCCACAAATTGTATTCAAACAAGGAAAGAACACCAATTGTATTCAAACAAGGAAAGAAGCCACGCGAGTGATGAAGGTCTTAGAATTAGGAGTTTGAGGATGGTAAATCTGAAAGCAATGTTCCTCTCCCTCCACTTCAACCAGTTCTACATCACCCTCCCACCCACTTTCCATAACAGCATCACAGTACCAAACCCCTCGCTCCCTAAGATCATCCTTCCCCGCCACAAAAATCAACATCTTCGAGCACCCTAGGGAGGCCAAGCTAGGAGCCCCACCACCCAAAGGATTGATCAAAGGGTTGTCAATGCCATGTGGCGCATCAGGGTACACAAACCTCCACACCTGCATGGCCGAACTCTCCTCAAACCCCTCAACTGGTTCGGACAAAACCGGCTCAGAGCTCCAAAACAACGGAAAAGCAAGAACCACACCCGTTATTTTCACACCCCCAAGTAAACCCCCACTCTCAATACCCACACGAAGAGCTGCATTGTGTGCAATATTGGCACCTGCAGTGTCACCACCTATGTAAAACCTGCTAAAATCACCGTGGTTTATCAACCACGGTTCAACATTGGTGTTGTTGGAATGACTGGTTACCCATTTGAGAGCTTCCCAGCTATCTTCATACGCTGCGGGAAGAGGGTTCTCTGGGGCGAGCCTGTACTCCACGGAAACGACCACAACTTTGGCTTCAGAAGCTACGATGTTGATGTAGCGGTGGTGGAGGAAGGAGAATGCGGATTCAAGGCAGAACGCGCCGCCGTGGAAGTACACCAGGATTGGGATCTTTTCGGCGGTGTGGGAGTTGAGTTTCGGGAGGTAGAGGCGCGCCGAGATGGAGGGGTTTTCGGAGATTACTATGTCTTTCGATGAAACCAATGTTTGGGGGTCTTGGAGGGAGGGTGGCACCTGCGGAGAGCCTAGGAGGCGTTCCACAGTTCCATCGCTGTAGACGCGGATGAGAGGTGGAAGCTCTCTCACTATCTCTTTGGGGGTTGCAGAAGCCATAAGGAAGATGATAGAAATAAAAACACAGAAATGGTGCAATAATACTACACACTGTGTTTGGGAATTTAACAATGAATGAATGGGAGTCAAGATCAAATACTTACTTTTGTTTGATACTTACTTGGAGGGATGTGACTGTGGGTTGATTCAGATAAACATATTTTATTTTGATAACTTGTTTCATATATGTTCATAGCATAAGCCATACATACAAACAAAGCATTATTTTACCATAGCAATCCGCACACTAAAACAGAACAAATAAGAGAAGACACTTCATTGCAGAAACAAACGCAGGCGTTGGGTCAACTTCATTGCATTCTCAGATTCTGGATGGAAGATATGATAAACATGATCCTCACCTTTCTCCTCAAACAGTTCCAATTCCCCATGCCACCCACTCTTCCTCACACCCTCGCAGTACCAAACTCCTCTATCCCTAAGCTTATCATCGCTAGCAACACACACCAAAATCTTGGAACACCCCAGTCCATCCAAGCTTGGTGCCGCAGGAGCCAAGGGGTTGACCATGGGGTTATCAATGCCACCTGGCGCAGAGGGGTAAACAAAGCCCCAAACTAAATAGGCTAAACTCTGTTCGTGCCCTCCTTTAACAACTTCCGATCCAATTGGGTTCGAACTGCAGAAGTAGGGATGGGAGAAAATAGCTCCTACTATTTTAACATCACAAGGTAAGGGTTCAGTCCCGGCACGCATGGCAACGTTGTGGACTATGTTCCCACCCGCACTGTCACCCCCAATGAAAACTCTTTGTAAATTGCCGTGGGAAATCAGCCATGGATCTTCATTGGTGGCGTTGTTTTGAGTGGAATGGGATGCAACCCATTTGAGAGCGTCCCAGCAGTCGTGGTAACATGCAGGGAGAGGATGCTCCGGGGCGCGCCTGTACTCCACGGAAACCACTATGACGTTTGTCTGGGAGACGAAGGTGTTGAAGTAGCGGTGGTAGAGTTGCGAGAAAGCGGATTCGAAGAAGAATCCACCACCATGAAAGTAGACCAAGATGGGAAAATTCTGAGGATGGTCTTGGTCATTGGTTGGGATTAGTTTCGGAAGGTAAATTCGAGCTGAAACAGAGGGGGTTTGTGAGATGACAATGTCTTTGGATGAGACTCCTGTTAGAGGGTCATTGATTGAAGGTGGCACAAAGGGTGATTCTCTTGGCCTTTCCACGGTGCCGTCACTGAAGACTCTGATATAGGTAGGTAACTCTGCAACGATCTCTTTTGGGTTTGTGGAAGCCATGTGGACAGAGTAATTAGAAACAGAGGAGTTTGAGTTTTTTGTTGAGAGAGAAGAACAGTGATTGGGTTCTTATGAATTATTGGAATTGGAACAGAGGTGAATAATTGCCAGACAATTATTAGGGATATGCTTCCAAATCAATATTATTTTATTAAATTATTGTTTTAACAAAAGAAGTTAAAGTAGATTCGGTAAAACACTTTTAGTATTTTCCATTTTAAACCTATTTTTTATTAATCTTCGATAACCCCTTTGGCTTGTAGATAAGCTTGGGGCCTCTACCAGCACATTCAATCTTCAAATAAAATTGTCGTATTTACTTATATTTGTCTTGCAGAAATCGAAGGTGACACTACGTCGTGTATTTGAATCTTCTTCCTTCTTCATATTCTGTGTACATCAAGAAAATCATATTCCTATTCCATTATCATTCTTGTTTTGGGAGCTTCTAACTTTTAGGGTTATCGAAATTCTTTTAGGGCTATTGAAATTGTTGCGAGAGTTTTTATTTTTGTTATTTGTTTGTTCTATTAGTTCTAGGGTTTTTTATTTGATCCTTTAATTGAAAGGACGTGGTGGGAACATGGTGTTTTGTTTAAACCCCTTTTTTGGTTTTCGAACTAAATAATGTAAGATTTCCGATTATACTTTATTATTCAATTTTCAAGATGTGGGTGAGATTTGACCTTGGAGTGATGGTTTCCAACTCTTACATGTTTGTATTTTGAGCAATGAATGATTGTCTTTTATGTTTTTTATTATATTGTAATAAGCAAGGATATTTAAAATAATTCCACTTGTGATATTTTAAAAGATAATGTGTCCAAAATCACTTAAGGCAAATTCTAATTTTGAATGCATGGTCTTTTATATGTATTTTGTGAAACATTATCCTTTATAATTGTCAATATTATGCCAATGGTGTTACCTTGAAAATTATACTTCAACATATTTTGAAGTAAATATTTAAATTCTACATATCTTATATTTTACTTGTCAAATGAATTTATGAAACAAGTCTCATTACATAACATCAATTTTTTTTAAAAAGCATTTATTTTGTGTGACCTACGACTCGAAATACAACTAATACAATAAAAAATAACATTACAAATGTTACATCTTGAACACTTTGACTCATTCACTAAATTATATATCAAAATCAAAAATTCAATTCTCCATGTATCTTCTCCAATTTCTCAGCTCACTTTTGCTTTGCTTCGATTTCATGATATTTCCTTGAATTGTCATTATTTTTCATATTTACCCAAATAAAAAATGACAAAGAATGGGATTGATCTACGTTTTCAAAGGTTCAACGTAACTAAATCTCAACATATTGTCCACTGTGTAAAATCTATACAACAACAATCTATGAGAGAGGAAAATATCTACACAAAAACTCCAAGACAAGATAATATACTTTTCATGGATCCAAACGCATATTTTTCTTTTCTTTTTAAAACCTTAATAAAATGGGAGAATTGAAATTATACAAGTAAGAAAATTCAGAAACCTATTACCTTAAGGATTGAATTTGGAATTAATCTTTTATGTGAATAAAGCGTATCCCCTGAAAAGGCTCCAGCAGATCCACCAGTCTTTTATTGGGTTGGTGGAATATTGACTCTATTTTGAATTGGAGTGAAAGATAAGAAACTCGTCAATTTTGGAAACCCAATTGCACCCGCACATGAGTATTAAAATGGAAAGATAATATAAACAGATAAAGTATGAGAGAGAAGGAAGAATTAGGTTAAACAATTGCTTATTCAACGTCTTAAAATACTTTTATTAGACAGAAAATGGAGAAAATAAGAGTGAGTGGTGAGTTATTCACCATCTAATTGACCAGAAAAGAAGCCATGAGGTTGATCAATTTGTTAGCGTTACGAGTGTCTTGATTGAGGGAAGGTTTGAGGAGATGGTAAATATGGTCTTCATCTTTCTGGTGAAAGAGTTGGATTTGGCCTTGCCACCCACTCTTCTTCACAGCCTCATAGTACCAAACCCCTCTCTCGCACAACCCGTCCTTTTCAGCAACACAGACGAAGATTCTAGAACAAGCAAGCTGAGCCAGGTCGGGAGCCTGAGGAGCCAGAGGGTTAATGAAGGGATGATCGAGCCCACCGGGTACAGATGGGTAGGCCAAGTTCCAAACCTGATTGTACAAGTTCTGGTCAAGTACGGTAACGGGCTCAGACCCAACGGGCTCTGAGGAATAAAAGTAGGGATGGGCCAAAACAGCGCCCAGTATTTTAACGTCTCCGGGCAAGGGCTGAGGCCCAAAACGAAAGGCAAGAATGTTGTGGACGATATTGGCACCAGCACTGTCTCCTCCTATGAATAGTCTGTTGAAGTCAGCGTGGTGAATGAGCCATGGCTCAGTGTTGTGAGTGGGGTATTTGGCGGAGTCTGAATGTGATGCAACCCATTTGAGAGCCTCCCAACAATCATCGTAACCTGCAGGGAGAGGGTGCGCCGGGGCAAGTCTGTATTCCACGGAAACTACCAGAACTTTTGCGTCGGAAGCCAACTTCCGCAAATGGTCGTCGTAAAGTTTGGAGAAGGTGGATTCGAAGAAGAAGGCACCCCCGTGAAAATAGACGTAGATGGGAAGCTTCTGAGTCTGGGAATCGGTGATGTTTGGGAGGTAAATGCGTGCCGAAATTGGTTCTGGAGGGTTGTTGGAGATTGCAATGTCTTTGGAGCAAACTCCTGTGTTAGAGTCCCGGAGCGTGGGTGGCACGATCGGAAAATCGCGCGGACGCTCCACGGTGCCGTCACTGAAGACGCGGATCCACCCGGGTATCTCTGTAACGACTTGTTTGGCACTGGCATTGGAAGCCATTTTTAACTGAAATTGAAGAAAGGTTAGTGTGAATGGTTGGATTGGAACCCTTGGCATTTACTTATGGAAAATGATTATTTGACCCATTGGTCCACCTACACCCACTAAATATTTTATTCATTTTTTTATTTTTTAAATTATTTTTATTATAAATATTAATATTTTTTTTGTGAGAAATCATAATAACCATCCTTCAACAATAAGTCGTATTCAAAACGAAAAAGGACTTCCACCATTAAATAAGACCATTGACTCCTGCTATAGGCTGCTCGGTGGATTATAACTCTATTATTATTAATTTCAATTTTTTTAAATGTAATCAAATTTATCAGCCTAATTTTTTATTTAATAAATTTTACGCACAATTTTAATTAGCAGTAGAATATCTTTACTCATTAAACTTGTTCAAAAAACATACAGTCAAAGGTCTAGCCTCTTTCCACCTCTTTATTTCTTTTCTCTTTCTAAATATTCCAGCAAACATTCTTTTATACGTATATAAAACAGGTAGAAATAAATACTATCAATGCCTTGTTTTTATTTTATCATCATTTGAATAAAAAACTATTAATTTGTTAAAATAGTATTATTTTTTTATTTGAACATTATAAATACATACCATTAAAATATCATTTTTATCCATGACTTTGGAAAGGAAAATAAATGTTTCAACTACTTATATTTTAAGTTAATATTTATTTATTTGAACTTAATAAATGCACTGCCTTAAACAGTAAATTTATCATTCATTCAAAAGGTTTAAAAATAGAAAATTACTAATTTCAAGAGTTATTCATTATAACCAAAGATGAAATACACCTATCAGCGGCAACAGATGGATGGCCCATTCATCCTTTTGTTAAATTAAATGTAGATGGTGATTTTATATCAAGATGGAAATTCCTTGCATGCTTGGAGAGTATAATTTGTGAAACAGTCTTCGAAGTTGTTTTTCTGTATTTGAGTTGGAATCCTGAGTTGGAATTCTTCGAGAGGTGGATGTACGACTATGAGGTGAGGTGACATATTTATGAAAGAGGCGTGGAAACTTTAATGATGAAGACAAAGTGGTAATTTACCTGTCAAAGATTTTTTCATCCTTTTAAGTTAGTAAAAATTTAAAAATATATAATCATATTTAAGTGAGTGAATAACATTAAATTAATATTCTATGTAGTAATTTTTGTTATATCATATGTAAATTTTCAAGTTATTTAGATATGTAGATGATTTGGTTCAAACTATTTCAAGTAAATATTATATTATTATTTTTTGGTATTAAGTAGTATGAGTAATTGGTTTTTATTTTGAATTTTTAAGCTCTGGACAATTTTTTGGTTGAGCTTTGAGAAAATGGATTGTATTTTCAAGATTGCTTTAGGTCAGACTTTGTGAGCTTAGTATAATTAAATTATAATTAAAACAGTTACTATCTATTTAGTTTTTATAGTCTTAAGGTGTTACGTCCCTTAGACGATGCGACACTTCAAAATTGTGTTTCGTGTCTTTAGGGTGTGTTTGGATTAGAGGGTGTGAGGGAGTGGAAAGTTGAGGGTGAGTGAGAGTGGAAGTGTGAAGAAAGTTGAGATTGTTTGAATTGAGTATGTTAGAGTGGATGTGTGAGGAAATTTTATTGAAAATTGTGAGTGATGTGATAGTTGTAAGAATATTATAAATTATTTTGAATAGTAAAATTTGTGATATTACAATTTTACCCTTGAATATAAAAAAAGAATAAATAATAATTAATCCTATTTCATATTTTAGTTAATTATAATTTAAAATTAAAGTATAATTATATTATTTAACATTTTATTAATTAAGAATTATTTTTTATTTAAGTTAATTTATTTACATAATTTTATTATTATAAATGATGTTATAAATGATGTTATGTTATATATATACAAATATATATAAAATTAATTTTAATACCAATTTTTATTATTATGAATAGAAAAATGAATTTATTTTAAAAAGAAAATAAAAATTTAGAATATAACATGAATATTAAGTAAGTGTCAAAATATATAATATAAAGTCATTACATGAAGAACATAATAATGTTAATTAGAAAAAGAAAAGACATTCCCAGTAATAACATTTGAATCCTTCTTGTGGAGACCTTCAAACGGTTTTCTAGAAGACATATCTTATTCCGTTGTATGATAATAATTTCATCTTTTTCATCGGCAACGTCTACAATGCACCATTTGAAAAAATTACAGCCTAGAACCATGCCACTTTTAATCTGTTTTGAAGAAAATAATAAAATTGAACAATGAATAAGTTTAAAATAACATTTTTAAGTTTGTTTCAAACCTAATTGAATAAATTTTACCTTGTAGTTGGGACAACCCCAAAAGAATTTTCCAGCATTTTTTTGTGTTGTCGCTATTCTCAAAGCAGCAAATTGTCCACAATCACAAATAGGATCAACGAAGGCACTTGTGCTCCCAGTAGCATGGGTAAAAGTACCACATTTTTGCACACTACAACCAGTACAACTAGATGACGACGTGTTGTGATACGCAGACATTAATGACACTTAACTAATGCTGTCGAAGTAATAAGATGGTAAAAAAGTTGCATTAAAAACAATATGATTATGTAAATAAGTAGCATGAAAAGTAGCATAAAATCTTAACAATAACAATGTCAACGTCAAACATAACAAACACAATTCATTAATGTTCAACATGAAAATTAGAAATAAAAATAACAATGACAATAACATAATAATAACACACTCAATGGCCTTAATGACGTCGAATGTCAGCCAGAGTAACCTCCATTCTGTCCATTCGGGTATTCATGTTTTGTATGCCGGACAAAATTTGATTTAACAATTCCCTTTGAGTGGGGTTTGCCTCCTCAGGTTGACCACCTTCAACATCTTGTGCTGGCAATTCATCCTCTTCATCATCTTCTTCGTTTGCATGGTGGAGTCTACCAAGTTGTCATATGCCATTGACCTGGAATATATTTAATTTTGTCATACTTTTTTTGCCACAAAGTAATTATTCCAGCCTAGCATTATTGTTTGTTCATTCGACAAGTCAAAGCCATACACCTACAAGATTCTCGTTATCAAATTTGCATATGGGAGAGACATCTTGTTATCCCGGCATTTGATGATGTTGCATGATGTAATGAGGCCAATTAATGCATACATTATTCTTGATTAACCACATCATGAAAATATCTTCATTCAGTAGTTGTGCATAGTTGCTTCCTCGAGGGCACAAGATATGCACCCATGTGTAATGCAACAGTCGGTCATTCATTTTCAGACTACCGACATTTTTCAGATTTTCACCTTCAACATCTTCACGAATCATGGACGATAATGCTAGACCTCGATCAAAATTCAGTTCCTCAGATATCGTCCCAGGGGTTAACTTAAGACCGTCATATACTGTAGATGAGCAATGGTCATCCAATCTATTTCTTTAATGTGTATCATTTTTCTGCAAATCTCAATGGCAAGGTGACCAGCAGGTGTGAATTTTGCATTTGTATAAAATACTCTTACCAAATCCTCATAATACGGAAGATTAATTCCAAGGAAAGGTTGTAAACCTTGCCAATTCAGAAAATTTTGGAATTCAAATCCTGGATCAGCAAAAAATGGAGTATGCATCACTTTTGGTGGTAATACTGTTCTTGCGTGAAAGTTCTTTTCAAAAACCACCATTTGACGCCTGGTACTGAAGTATCTTGAATAATCAAGAACTTCTGGAATCCTCGTTGGTG
Source organism: Phaseolus vulgaris (assembly GCF_051622355.1). Classification (NCBI taxonomy): domain Eukaryota; kingdom Viridiplantae; phylum Streptophyta; class Magnoliopsida; order Fabales; family Fabaceae; genus Phaseolus; species Phaseolus vulgaris. Next base: position 4,864,296 of record NC_143504.1, read on the forward strand.
GAGGAGGAACATCAACATCTTCTGCTGGAGATTTACCCTTACGGGTTTTGTTACGTTTGTGGGATGATGATGCCATCTATAATGCAATTACTACAATAAATAACTAAACAGAAGTTAACATAATATCATAAAGCAATAATGCAAGTTCAAAAAGCAAAATATTACATTGCTAATGAAAGTAGAAGTTCACAAAGCAAAATATTACATGTCCAATAACTAACAAAGACAATCAAATATTACATGTCCAATAACTAACAAAGACAGTCAAATATTAGATTAATAATAAATAAGCACTCAAGAACAGCAATGGGGATGGCTTATAGGAAGAACAACACACCTGAAAACAACATAAAACAAATTAAGAAACATTTCTATTTCACAAATTTTACAACATAATCGATTATCGCATCACTTATACACACAGGATAATCGATTATCAACGCATAATCGATTATGTTAGTAGGCAAAAAACAAGCATAATCGATTATCACAACAAATAATCGATTAAGACCCCTTTTACACACTTCAGATAATCGATTATGGGTCGAAAATTTTACAGATAATCGGTTACTCGCTTAACTTAATCGATTATCTACACCATAATCGATTATTTTGCCTGTGTTATTTAAGCCATAATCGATTAACCAACAATCAAACACATAAACTCACCTCAGATGAACCCAGATATGAACCCAGATGAAGGCAGAGATGAACCCAGAGATGAACACAACACTTTCAGATGAACAACCTATTCGTTACTGAAGCCCCTACCACACACTATGACTTACGAATCTCTCCAACTACACACTCTATGCTTCGCTCTCTTTGCTTATGCTTCGCTCTCTTTGCTTATCTGTGAATGGAGGAAGCAACTACATCGTTTTATAAAGAAACCAGGTTCCACACCTACCTCTCACCCACTTCATTGATGACCTTTCAAACTTTCACATGGTCAAACGATTCCTGAGCCAAGTCAGGAATCTCATGCTTTCATGTGGCATGCATAGAGGGCCACTGTTCTTCTTGATTCCAGCACAAAAGTAAGGGCAACATTGAAACTTCGTGTGGATGACTTGGCACTCGCACTGCACAGTGCAACTTTCTCTTCATCTTTCAGAAGAAGCACAATTCACTCACCTTTCTCTTTCCTTGCACCCTCACCCGCAACAATGCATGGATCCAAACAGGGTGGTGTTGTGACTTCCGTCGTCGACAACAGTACCACCCCTAGATCCAAACGGGGCCTTAGGCGTGCTCTTGTCGTCTCCACCTTTGTATATAAGTCAGAGCCTTCTCATTTCTTACTTCTTCTTGACTTTGTTGGTACTTGCTCAAGCATTTCGTTCGTCTTTCTCATTTACCTCCATTTGCTTTCGTTCATTCTAGGTATATATTTTTAATGGCTTCTTTATTTTCTTCACATTTTGGTTCCTCCAACGAGAATAATCCTCTAGTAAGCAGAGAGGTTGCTCCCATTAGAGGCAACTTTTTGACGATTTGTACATACTCATTTTCGATTGGAGGGGATTCCTTGAAGGAGGTTACTCCTCCTAAAGCAATTGTCGTGGTAGTTTCCTTTGTGCCCGTTGCAACTGCCACTGTAGTAGGTTTCACCACGCCGGGGAGGAACAAGGCTTCTTTGGGAAAATTAAAAGCCTCATCTCACAATAATATGCAGGCCTCTTGGACCGAGTTTGGCCAAGAGGAAAAGTAAAGATAATTTTCCTTCAAGCATTGATCCCAAGTACTCTTGGGTGCTAGTAAGATTGCTCCTACCACTCGAGTTTACCTCGAGGGAGATGGTCGAGGTTTTTGTGTCATCGATAGCGTTTGTTCAAACTCCCTGGTCGAGTTTATCTTGGCAAGTCCTGTAGTAAGTCTAACCGAGTTTTCATAAAGCCTTCACCAAACAATGATTCTATCTTTGTATGAGTTTTTCTTTAAAGAACCCAAAATGTTATTTCCATTGTCACGTGCCAAATAATCACCATGGCACTGAGCCAACCACACCGAAATAGATGAACTTTTCTAAAAGCTTTTCAAATATTTTGCAATTATCTTCATATTAGACACATTGAACCTCATTGCTATGATATTTATAGTACCACGAACCTATTGGAGATTTGTTGTGGTTGTTCCCTTTGCTCTTGTTCAGGTTTAGGAGGGGGCTACTCAACCCTGACCTTGATAGCCATCTTTGAAACCATGACCTATACATCATCCACATCCTCCTCCACGTCCTTAGCCACGATCAGAACGACCATTTTGAACAAAGCATCTCAATGCCCCAGACCGTATGTGCTCTTCAATTAGATCCTGAACTTTGTAGCATTCTTCGTAGTGTGTCCCTGATATTTACATTGCTTAGTGGGATCGACGAATGAAGGGGAAGACGTGAGTTGGGACGCTCGGACTAGCTCAAAATTGAAATTTTTGTATATCTAAAAGCTTGGACGTTGGAGGGTGCAACGGTGGGTTGTGTTTTGCCTCTCTTTCTGGCCTCCAAGTTCTTTTTTATACTGATATATCTAGCTACTCAAGCTCGAAGTGCGTGTATGTTAACAGGTGGATCAAATATAAAAAAGTCTAGAAAAATACCTGGACGAAGTTCTACCTTCATCGAATGCAATTGCTATGGTAGAGTGCAAATCAAGGATGCTCATAGAGGCTTTGGCAAACCAATTCATATATTGTCGTAATGACTTGATATCTCCCTGAATGACATGTTGGAAAAAAGGTAAATTTGTAAATACAAGCTTGCATAGAAAGTGTTAATGAATCGATTAAATGTTGAGGTAGAGTAATACCATTTGAAAGTTGTTCCCTCCAAGGTGGTTGGGAACAATTGAAAATATATTCGCAAGTCTTTGGAAAAAAGGTTTATCAGGGTAAGATAGGCCTTAATGTGTGCCTTTAGGTTTGAGGAACCATCGTAATTACCAAAACTCGACCACTTGCATGTATCTAGTAGTCGAGCTTGGATATCTTCAGGGGGATGAAAAGATTAAAGACAACTAGCGTTGGATATCTTTATCTACCTAAGGAGGTGGCAATGCTTTAAACATTATTTGTTGTTCGCATACTCGTGATTTTTGGGGTTTAGGGTTATAGAGATAAACCAACAAAAAATTCTCTAACACTGAATTTTGTAAAAACTTAAAGAAATATTATAATATTTAAATGAATAAATAAGATTAAGTAATACTCGGTGAAAAATATTTATAAACTTTTGGACCTAGTAAATTATTCAATAACATTATTAACAAATATTGGAGTGATAAGTCTATATTGAATATTGAGTAATTTCTGTTATAACATATATAAGTTTTCGATTGATGCCAAGTTATTCAAATTTACACAAATTTAGAGGTAATTTGAGTCCAACTATCTCAAATAAAAGTATTATATTATTAATATTTTTCGATATTTGGTTAAGAGTGAAGTATTTAACATCTTCCATAAAAAAGAAATTCACTTTCAGAAATATAGCAACATTCTTTGGAAAATATTTCCAAAGACTTTTCTTCTCGAACATTAATCAAGAACAATATTAAGAAGAACAATATTAAGAGTTGCTGACTTGATTCATAAGAGGAATATTAACGTAAGAATATTGAAATCAAGTATTTGCAACAATAATTTACAACAAATTCCATGTCAAATGACAGGATTTAACAGTCTGGCAGAAGTTACCCCAGCAGCACAATTTCCTTGCAGAAAACTATAATTTTGTCCATATATACATTGGGAACAAATATTTACACCTACAATCATAAAGTTAACAATGGTAATTTCCTGAACGTAGGCATCTGAGAGAAGAACTGGTAAGTCATATAACCATCACATTGCATGAGAGAAAAAAAATGTTCGTGAAGGTCATATTTGCTATATCTATGATAATGAAGTTACAGACCAAAAGGGGCTTACACCTCGTTTAAAAAGAAAAGAAGAAGCACGACTCAGTCGTTAGGTATTTCTTTTAGCCGAGTTGTATATCACAAACAGGAGACCCCTTCCTGGTACAACAAAAGGAATAACATCTACTACATTCTGTACAACACAATCGGTTAGAGGTCAAGAGTATAGAATGGGTGCATACTACAGTCGGTTGTTATGGGAGTTGGCCTTTGTAAGTGCTTTAACAAAGTAATTGCGGATCTCTGGTATTACACGCTGAATCAGAAGAGAATGCCTGCAAACAATTAGAGTAAACAGAAATATAAGATGAAGAATCAGTCAGTCACAAAAAATGCCTTGATGCTGATTATCCAGTTTATTTCAAACTACTTATAGAACACAACTGTGTATAAACAGAAAATGACCATGTATAAAAATATCAAATCCCTCGTATCTGATCTGAATACGGTACAAAACAACCATACAAATAAACCTTCTACCTGCTGCTTAATCTTTGAAGAAAATGGTACTTCACATATAAGAAAGGAATGTGGAATACATAATCATATCCAAGATATTATTGGAACCTCCCCCAACCACAACATTGTACCACAGTATGCATGGAATATTTATGTTTCCAAAGGACTATTCCTTACTGATTTTTGGATACAATAGGCTTTTTGAATATTTGCTATTTTCACTAGTGACATTATTCACGCACTGAGGGATATGGCTGTTTAATTAAAACAAAACATGGTCATGAAAAAATAGATTAGTGACATTTTCAAGCCTCAAGATCCAAATTTCCTTTTAAGTCAACAACATTCTTCTCGAAACAGCACGCACAACACTACTAAACCAGATGACCAATTAAGACATCATAGAGGTAATAAAACGCCCACAAGAAGTAAACACGGAAACGAGGAAATCGGATCAATACCCTGGCCTCGCACTCAATTTGTCAAATTGCTCCAAGATAAAAAGGATGCATGCATGCCTCAGTGGTACTGCATTGAAGGCTTCTGAAAGTTCGTACATACTTGAAACATTTTCTAGTGATATATCCTGTCACAAAAACATGGGGTAATGAGGAAGCCCACTTTCAAGTATAATATTTAGCACATGGATACATAAATAAAAACTGGTTTTCCTAGATCACCTGTGCAATTGTGTACTCACAGAGCCTCTTAAGTCCTTCCAAAAGATATTGATCGGCTGCTCGAAGAAGATCTTGAGCAATATCCAGTGTGACATCAACTGATCCACAATACACAAATCTGAATAGAGATCAGACAAACAATGAGATATAAGATGCCCAGAAATTATTAGAAGCATTCACAGACCAACTTTAATAAAATGCAAGACAGCAGAATTTAGTGACCTCATCATCAACTCGAAAACCTCCCATCTAATATTTGGAATCTCTATGTCCCTTGCCTCCTTCTCCTGACATGCAATAAAATACATGATTCACAGATATGAACCATAACTTAATGCTTCAAATTAAAACATAATTTTTGGTAATTACTTAATATTAGATCCACCGTTCAAATCAACAGTAAAACCATAAGTGAAAAATAAATACCTCATGAAAGTCAACAAATGAGTTCCTTTTATGACCAACACACTTACTTTGTAACAATGTAAAGGACTTACAAGAATTGCTTCTAGTGATATCTTTATTAATTGGAGTGGCTTTAGTGGTAGGGTGAAGGATAAAGATGATTCATGGGTGAAGCTAAATATAATAAACTCACCCTGTAGCCACCGTCAAACATTGCACGAAATGCATCTGAAGATGCAAGTAGACAAATTCTATGTGCATAAAATTGTTTGCCTGCAACGAAGAACAAAGATCACCAAGTTTACTACTACACATGTCAACTGAAGCTACAACACATTTCAGGGAAGGTAGTTCTCAAGCTACAATTTTAATGATGAAACAAGGTGGACAAAAAGCATCAAACCTTCAACCAAAAATGTAACGTCGGACAATGTAGCATTGTTTACATACTGCTCTCCTAAATATACCTGCAAGATAAATAGTGTTTGATCATAAACATACCAGCTTTTAGAAAATCTTATTCCAGAATTATTTAGACAAGGCAGTCTGAAGAGAGAACTTGGCATCGGGATTCTTATGCAAATGGCAAGCATGTAAAACAGCAAAAAGCATTGATCAAGATGACTGCTGGCTGTTAGATCATTAGATGCTCGTTATATTAAATGTACCACAGTATTTATATATAGTCATGTCATTAGTCATCTTAAAATATCATATAAATCTGTTAAAAAGTCATTGTTATTGGCTACTAACTACTAAATATGAAACCAGGGTTTAAAGAAATTTTAAATAACAAAGTATTTCCAAACACGTGTTACATTCATATAAGCAAATTACACTTATACCTACTTGAGTGCCTATAAAGATCTTACCTATGAAGAAAGTTTAAGCCTAAAACTGTGGATGTAACAATTTCATCTACCCTTAAATGAAAGTTGAAGGAAAAATAAAACTTATGAAAACATTCTTTTATAATTAAATTCTATGCAGTGAAATTGTGAAAACTGATGTCAAGTCAACTGGATTTACCTGTGGCGTTGGAGAAAGAGGAGGAGCATCAATAGGAGACAAGGTTGATGCTTTATTGGCCAACTTGCATAAAGCCACAGCACCATCAAGTTGCTGCTTAGAGCTAGATGAGCCAAGAAGCCCGATAAGCAACTCAAGACCTGCATGGACAGATGCTCAGCTTCAAAACAAGAATAAAAAGGAGTTTATAAAACAAAAACCCAACTGAACCTAAAACCCATGAAAAATATTTTACTAAGATACATACCGTAGTGATCAATAAAAACTTTTCTCTGATCATCTGCAGAACAAAGATGCGCAAGAGCCAAAGCAACTCGCCTTTGACAACCCTTTTCTGAAACTCGCATAAGATATAACAGATGGTTCAGCACCTATAAAAAGGAAAAAACATCACATTACAAATTTGAATACTATAAAACTGACAATCAATATAGTAGTCAGTAGAACTCCCATCATTTTAAAGATATTAAGTATTAATAACCAAAAGCAGAAAGTATCATGAATATGACATCTTACACGGCCCTGAATCTTCTCCTCTAATCTTTTCAACGTCTTGGCAACACAATCTTTAGTTGCCTGCAACAAAAATCAATTCCGTAAATGTCAATATTGGTCCAAGATGAATTTTTTAGTAAAGGCATCAAAGGGCAAAAGCGGAAACTGCAAGTCAAGGTATGTAGTAAAGAGAAAGCTTACTTGAACAATAAATTCTCCATCTTGCAGCCTCTGAACTCCACCTACCCTAATGAAATCGGACACATTATCCTATTGGACAAAATAAAATAAATAACCCAAAACCAGAGAATAGTTAGTTAACTCAAAGTCTCAAAGTAACAAGCTTTTTAAGCAATTAAGACAGAAAATCTTCAGTCCAATCAAATTCAGTTATATCATACCTCATTGTCTGCAAGGCCATAAAGAGCAAAAGCAGCATTATGTTGCAAAGACCCATTTTTTGAGTCAAGAAGCTTGAGTAATGGCACTAAGCCACCATTGTGAGCAATACCAGCTTGGTTATGTGTGTCCTGAAATCAGCAAAAACGTATAAATTTATATTCAGCCAAAAGAAAGAACCACCAATTCAACCTATAAATGGACACAGGTGCATAGTAGCTTTATATAAAAAGGTGTGATATATCGCTAAGATGATTTCCATTCTCAGAGATAAGCCACACATAACTATATGAGGACTAATGAGAACATGGAAAGGCATTGAATGTGTTAAAGATCCAAATGCTATCCAGCAGAGAAAGATACAACTAACTTATTTCCAAAGATATAATGGCAACTTTATATTCCAAACTAATGCAAGTAAATTATAAAGGGGAAAAAAAAAGAAAAGTAATAACCTGGGCTAATCTTCCCAAAGCGAAAGCGGACATTTCCCTGAGTTGTACATCAGATGACTGAAGCATTTCTATCAAAGGTTGGACAGCACCTCTCTGTACAATGTGAACCTAAAATCAAGCAGCACAAACAGTAAAAACTAAGGTCAACAGAATATGATATATGATACATCATAAGAGTAGCAACTATACTGCTCAGTACTCTACTATCATTGAATCTTATTTAACAAGAAATAAATAATACAAAACAATCAAATTGGAAATGGGGATGTCACCAGACAATTGCTTCAACTAAAGTTCAGTTATGAATTGGTTCTTATCTCCCCCTCCTCACTATTCAGGCATACAAGCATAAAAGGGAACTATTTATATGTGTTTGTGTGTAATATTAAACAATTTAAACTTGAAAACTGGAGTTATCCACCCAATTAAAGTTTTGCTTTTGTCCTTTACATCCTGAAGCTTACGCTTACCTTGCAGTCTGAATCAGTTGCTGCAAACTGTCCAAGTAACAAGGCTGCTTCTCTCTGGCTTTCAGAGCAGCAGGAACTGTTAAATAAAGTAAAACATTATATATGTTAATTGGAAGATATCTTTCAGTGAGCACATTTGCTAGAATGTTATTGCCATAAAAAAAATAGGCATATAATAATCACAAAACATGTTCAGGGTAGGGAGGGAAAGGGCATTGCAGTTTATCAGGGTCCAGAATTGAGGATAAACCTGAGTAATCCAATAACTGGCTGTAAAGCTCCAGCGAGAAGAACTTCTTTCTTTATATTAGGTGAAGAGTGCACTAGATTTCCAATCACACCAACCTGATATACAATCCATTTCATAGGCATGTGCCACATAAGACATGTGCGAACAAAGAGCTGAAAATTATTGCAAAATCTTGCATTTATTATTAAAGGTTTCGTTACCCTCACCGCTTCATAATGAACAGCAGCGTCTTCAGAACGTAGCATTAAAATCAAAGTTGGAAGAGCATTGCATTCAACAATCTGGAAAATCATCATGTTGTGTGACTTGTTTGTAAAATATCCAAAGCTCAACTTTCAGCAACAACTTACCTGATTTTTATTTTCATCATTTTTAAAAGCCAGAGTTCGTAGAGCACCAGCAGCTGCTCTTTGAACCTTTGCATCAGCAAAATCAAGCAAATGAACAAGTGGTGGAATTCCACCTTCCATCCTACAGATCAAGTCAAGATAATAATATTAAGAACAAATCCAAACTAAATTTTAAATATGCTAACCTTAGAAGAAGGCAAAACCTGACACGGGTTTTAATGCTGCTGTTTTCATGAGCAAGATTAGTAATTGCATCCGCAGCCCTACGAATAAGACTATTAATAGCACGGGACGTTAAGCCGTCCTTGTGCCTCTTTAAAAGATCAACAAGATGTATTAAGGCACCACTGTCAACAATGAGCTGTTGATGTTCTGGCTGTAGAAAGCATTTCAAATAAAATAGTAGTTTAGAAATAATATTCTTTTTAACAGATAAAAGAAATATGTCAGACGAGAAAAGTACAAGTAAATCTAAAAATTGCATCCAATTATATGAAATTGTCATACACACACACACACAATTCAAACTCCACTCAAACATGACACAGTCATCAGTCCTAGTTATTTGGGCTTCACCATAGTTACAAAAAAAGGAGATGGGCAGTGCTTCTATATTCACATCCGACAACCAACACTAAATTAATCTTGTAATTGACAAACAGGATACATAAATTTCCGTTTAGAAATCAAATCAGTAGTATCTCACACACTCCCACGGTTACAAACAAAAACTACGGACCTAGTAGGCTAGACTGGCTTTCAAGGGTGGATCTTCATCAGGACCAAAGGGAACAATCCCCCCATCTCCCGTTCCCGAATTTATTTGTTTGTGAATCTATGTGGGACATTTGCTCTAATGAAGAATTTCACAAGAATTCAACCCACCACGAATTGACTTTCTATTAAATCTAATGGTTTTTGCACCAAGTACAATGCTCAAGAACATCCCTTCCTTACTTCTAACTTCATCCAATATATTGAATTTGATTCAATTGGTGATCATTTAAATTTTTTAAACAAGTTTCCATCCAATACTTCATCTAAAGTATCCAAAGCCCAGACGTAATATCATAAAATTAGCAGATCCCACAGTTTTCAAGAATTGGCACATCATCTTCCCCCACTAACTAACTTATGCACATAAACCCTATAATTTTTGTCCTATCAAAATCTTCAGCCAAGTTCCACCACTGCTGACTACCATCAAAGCAGTGTATGGAAAGGGCAATTCAACAAGCTTTGAGAGAACCAGATTGCATTCAGACAAGCTCAATCTTTTATAAATAAATAATTCCTACCAACCAGCAGGTGCTTAATTTAATATGGATTATGGAATTGATGCACGAGGACAAACCATAAGCATTATTACAAATAACAGTATGGTTATATTAAATCAATGCTAAACCCTTTGGCCTCACATCCTCAGTTCTTCTATTCTCTTTGTTTTAATTGAACCCCATCTTTAGAATGGGATACCATGAAGAAACAGTACTTGCAAAATGAAACAGAACAGAACTGAAAGTGGATGATAGTATAAACCACCAACATTTCTGTTCTCCACCTTAACAGACACACACACAAATTACTGTATATTCAGAAATAACTCCATTCAATTCAAGAAGATTATGGCGTCCAAAATTCCACATGATACACATCAAATGGTACTACCTCTGGACTCCATAGTAGTTGAATCGAGAAACAAAATGTGAATAAGATCATCTAATTTTCGAATCACGAATCAAATTGTACCGTGAATAATAAGATTCATGATCAATAATAAAACATGATATTTTTATGCTAAAAGACATAAAAGCACAAGTTCATGATCGATAACTAAGCTTTTTTATTTAGTTTCTGAAATGTCTTATTTGAAAAATATATCTATTTAAATTTAATCAAAATATACAACTTTATTATAGTGCTAAACTTACGTTTTTAATTTTATTTTTACAAGTGCTGACTAAAAGAGATAAAAAAAAAAGTCTTACATGAATAAAGGTCCAATAATTAAAAAATTAACAGTTCAAACAACAATGTTAAAACTGACATCCCAAGGCCAAACACAGTTTGTCTTGTGCTAGAACATAAAAACAAAAGTTACTTAAAGTAAAAAGGAAACCTAGGACACTGTCATTTAGAACTAGGGCTGTAAATGGGCCATCTCTCTTCTCTGACCCACTAAAAAGATGCACAGCCATGAGAGCAGGACAGTGAACTGAAGCAATGAAGTTGTAGGTTTGGAGTGTGGGGGCCAAGGGCAACAAGATGACCCTTGGAGGGGCAGCAACATCCGATTTTGTGATTAACTACTAAGAGTGCTGCGGGATTTGCTGGCTCTGAGGTGTGATTGAACAGCAAATCACGATTCTTAAGATTCTAGACAGAGTCATGTGTCATGCACAAAAACAACCCATTGTATCACATCGTAATAAATCCTGCAAAAATAAATAAACACTCCATCCAATCCTCATTATAAGGTTCATTTTAGAAGGTACACTGGTAACATGTTTTAAAAAATTTAGCTGAACTAATTACTTTCATTGGTCTGTGATAGTGCTAATTAAAGACCAGAAAGTACTATGCTAGACTCAAACACTAATTAAGAATCTTAGTTAAGTTCATTTAACGTTCTTAATTTCATAAAATAAATACATCTTTCAAACTACCACCAGTCATAATTATTGGAAATTGGTGCCCCAGTTTAAATATAAGGATATTTTTTAAATAATAACATTAAATAAAATTGAGATGATTGGAATTTGATTATATTTAAGTCCTTTAAACATGATTAAAGGGAGTACTTATTTAGCAAACCCAACCTACAAATTACAGCATCAGGCATGATGTCTGACACTGGCTCTACTATTACTCCCTTAGTTCCTTTTTAGACCTTTTCTGGATAACCCAAGAAATGCAATGTTATTTAACTTGAATAAAATATTTATTTTCATTTCTATATAACTATAACTGCATATATGTAAACAAATTAAATATTAAGCGATAGATAAGAGTATAAATGAAAAAAAAAAATATTGCGTTGAACTTTGAAATGTCAGTTAAATACAAACCAAAAAACTTTCAAAAGTGCAAACACTTGAAGTATTATATCACTCGCACACCATTAAACAAAAAATAATGAAACAGCATTACAGATTAAAATGCATAAATAAATAATCAACACTCAAAAGCGAATTGAACATTACAAAACTTGGAATCAAACTACAGCCGAAATCACACTCATACTTCCAAATTCGCAAAACACGAAGGAACATCTATCCAAATTATGAAGTACCAAACTAAAACAAGCTAAGACCTACGATGTATAGACGATTAAGTATGGAATAGAATCGAAAATAACAGTTAGAGGGAAATGAAATCACCTTGACGGCAAGAAGTCCTAGTGCGAAAGCGCTCCCCTTCTCAACCTCGTGCTCGAACGGCAATGGCTTCTCGACACGGTCAACCAGAGGCGGCGCCTGAAGATGCTTCACCAACGCCGGAATCGCGCCTCCTTCAACAATCACGTTCACCACTTCCTCTGCAAACACAACCGGCAAGCACGAATTGATTCATACACACGGACATGCAACCGACACGAGGAAACACATAAGAAGAAACAGCACACCGCAACCGCAATCCAAACGAACACAGCGACACACGGCGAGATCGGAGGCATCGATTTACCATTCTTCGCGAGATCGGCGAGCGCGTGAGTGGCGCGTTTGGCCGCGGATCGATCCACTTCGTTCCACGTGAAAGTCGACTCGAGGACGCTCACCTGTTCGGCAACGTCGTAGAGGAGCGCCGCTCGCTCGTCGGCGGTGGGCGGCGCCGCCGAGATCTGCCCCTCGTCGTGATGTTCATCGTCGAGCTTCCGCTTCTGCCCCTTCCGCTGGGAGAGACTCTGATCCTGGCGCCTCTGGAGCTCCATGAACGAGAGAAAAAGCAAAGGAAGGTTCTGAGAACAGAGTGTTTGCTCTGTCTGGTGCGAGAAAGAAAAGAGAGGGTGAGAAATGCAATTGGAGATTTGAACGGGTGACATGTAGAAGGGGCATTTTGGGAAAGGAAAAGTAGCAGTGAAGAAAAAAGGGAAAATAAAAAAGAGCACGCACTCTAACTTTGAGAACAGAGGTGTCTGGCTTTGAACCGGCCACATCATTTAGGGGTCTGGATTGGGCCAAAGCCAAACACTCAACAATACACTTTTGTTTTTTAAACTAAATAAAATCACCACACATTTTTATAATCAATATTCTTGAATTCACTAATTAAATATTTAAATTACTAGTTCTAACAGGTGTGAATTGATATATAAATATACAAAATACACAAACATAAAATATTTAAATTAAAATACGTATAACTGTACTTGTATACATAAAGAGGAGTCTAGATAGTACCGAAAACTTGTTGTACAATTGTTGAGGTGTCAGTTGTCCTTCAGTTCCTAGCTTCCTTCCTTTGTTGTAGATGTTCTGTATGATAGAATATAAAAAACGTACCTTACACTTTCGTAGAGGGTTTTATTTATAGTGTAAGTTATGTATTAACTTACATGTATCGAAGTCCCTATAAAAATATGACTCATTAAGTGTTATTGTAACTGTGATTATTATTATTCATTGCGTGTCTTGAGGTATCCTTTGACTGAGCGTCGGTCACCTTGGTCAAAACTGATTAGTTCGGTACCATAAACACTATTAAAAAATAAAAAAACTGACATAAAAGTTTTAAAAAAACAGTTTATATATGAATAAATTTAAATTATGTAAAAGCGTATTTTGTGTTGTTTTTTCATTTTATTCTTTTATGAAAAACTTCGTTCAAACATACCCATATTACATTTGTTTCATCTTTAATAAATCAATGTGGTGGAATGGTCTAAGTAAATTTTACCTAAATTACTGAGCAGAAAATTTGGTCCTTGTGAACTTTAATTTTATTTTATTTATCACGAGTGAGGAGCATGTACAAATAAATTTTAAAACACTATGAGATAATCATTATTGGACATGAAAATCAATTTAATTTAAAATTTGAGTCTATTCCTACTAATTGGATTTAGTTTGTAGCAAGAGTTTTGACTGCTAAGGGCATCAATTTTCAACTTTACAATTATTTGTTGATTCTCTATCGTCATATGATTGCATACACCTCCTTTGAGGTTAGTAGTAATCTTTGCTTCTTTCAAACATTGCACTTTTTTCTTGCACAACTCCCTTACTTTGTTGTTTTTAATGATTGTGTTTGGTTCATACATAAAAATAAATAAGGACAAAGAGTGGGTAACTTTATTAAAAAACAAATAAAAGAATAGTTAATAAAACATGTGAAGTGTGTAAAATTTTCAAATTACGTAGGAGCTATGTGTAATAACTTCATATAAGGTGAGTTTTGTACAATTCTTCCTAATTTGATTTCTGTACACTTCTTTTTATATTCTTCTAGATTTTTTATTTATTTTTATTTTGAAGATGTCTTTTAAGAAAAAAAAAACATGTTTCAGATTATATGATAGACTAATTGCAATATATTTTTAGAATAAGTTATACTAATATTTTCCAAAATTTTATAAATTAACATAAAAAAATTCTAAAGTTATATTAATATTTTTAATTTTTAATTATTTTACATAAATCTTCCGTTTATTGTAAAAAAAATTATATTATTAATCTTTTTACATTACACTCTTTAAGTTTAAAAAACATTACACAATTTCTTGAAGGTTTGAACACATATACTTCTTTTCATATTAAATATGTATCTCCTTAAAAATTGTAGGACTTTGGGTATAATTTACTATTTTTTTTATCTTTTTTGTAATTTGACTTTGAAAAAGGTTCTTAATATTTTTAGTCTCAGATATAATCCATTCTTTGTAAAAGTTAATGTTTATAACAGAAAAAAATGGAAAATATTAGTAAAAATGTGTTAGTGAAAACTGAATCATTCAAAATGGCAAACGTGATATCGATGGGGAAAGGAAGGAAATAGTAAAAAGGATAAAGAAAAAAACTCGTAAAATCACGAGCATGACGTGTTTGTGTGATTCTTTCGGCAAAAGAGTAAAGAATGGGAAAAAAACCCGTTCAAGATGTTTTCTTTTTGCACCCTCGTAGTTAATACTCGTGCCTTCGTATTAAGAGCAAAACGACTAAAATATCTTTCTTTCATTGTATCATGTCACCATCACTATTAAAGCCATTCTCGTGATAGTGTTTTCTTCTTCCCTAATGATACTTTGAGAACAACAACTACTCCATTATATAAATTGAGATTGATGATATGAAAAAAAATTATTTTCGTCATTTTATAAATTAATAGAAGTTTTAGAAAAGAAATGAAGTTGTAAATTGGTGTAATTTTCAATATATCACTTTTTTTTTTCTTGCAACTCGCTTCACGTACACTATTTTTATTATGTTTTTTTTTCTTAATTACTTGAATGGAATGTACCTTTTTAATCGATCCACTAAAGAGATTCCTTGTCTCTGCGACTTAATTGCATTGCGAAGATCATTTTTGACATCTTCTGACTTATATTAAAAATAATAT
The DNA here is from genome assembly GCF_051622355.1 of Phaseolus vulgaris. Classification (NCBI taxonomy): domain Eukaryota; kingdom Viridiplantae; phylum Streptophyta; class Magnoliopsida; order Fabales; family Fabaceae; genus Phaseolus; species Phaseolus vulgaris. Next base: position 4,879,760 of record NC_143504.1, read on the forward strand.
GAAAAGAAACTAAAAATATATTTTGGGAGAGTGAAAGAGAAAGAGTCAAAGGAAGAAAACGGCATTGTACCAATGTTTTTGTCTCTATCTAATCTAATCTACTCCAACAAAACAACTAGTATAGTGGTGTCTGACCGGTAAACTTTGTTTCCCGCGTTATCATTACCCGTTCCAACCAATAACTAATAACTAATAACCAATAACCAATAACCATTCCATATTCATATTCTTTTCTTCTCCAACCTTCTCTGTTTTCTTTCCTACCACTCCAACTCCAAGACCCTTTCAAACTCCATCACCACATCATTTATTCATTCATTTTTCTCATTCCAACCACTTCCACCACCATGTCCCTCTTTCTCTTTCTCTTTCTCTTTCTCTTTCTCTTCCTCCTCTTCTTCTCCATCACCCTCTCCCAAACGCCCCCCAGAGGGCTACTCATAAACTGCGGGGCCCAATCGCCGGCCCAATTCGATGACCTCACATGGTTCCCCGATTCGGACTTCGTCTCTTCGGGCTCGCCCATAACCCTCAACTCCCCCGTTCTCGTCCCCACTCTGCAAACCCTTCGCTCCTTCCCTCGCCAAGTCAAGAAGCACTGCTACTATGTTCCCGTGTACCGCGGCGCAAAGTACTTGGTGCGTACCACCTACTTCTACGGCGGAGTCAACGGCGTCGATCACCCTTTGCCCCCCGTCTTTGACCAGATCCTCGACGGGACCCTCTGGAGCGTGGTCAACACCACTCGAGATTACGCCAACGGAAACTCCACCTTCTACGAAGGGGTTTTCTTGGCCCAGGGGAAGATCATGAACTTCTGCATCGGTTCCAATCCTTACACCGATTCTGACCCGTTTATCTCTGCTTTGGAATTCTTGATTCTCGAGGATTCTCTCTACAATACCACGGACTTCACCAGCTTTGGTCTTGCATTGTTTGCGCGGAACAGTTTTGGCTACTCCGGACCACCCATTCGGTTTGTTTGTCCTTTTCATGCCCTCACTGTTCGAACTCAATGCCCCTTTTGAAGTTTTGTTCATTTAGTAGTTTCTTTTTCCTTTTCTCTTTTCTCTGTCGTGAGAAAAGAAAGTAACCTTTAAGAGAGGGTTGCAGCTTACAAGGCAGCTAAGGAAGCTTATGGATTAAATTCCGAACAGAAATTGGTTTTTTTCTTATGAATTTAATTAGAACTAGAATGTAAGGAAAGTGAAACTGTTTATTATAATGTTATCCAGTTACAAAAGAAGATGATAATTAAGAGAATTTTTTTATACCCTGAAAAATCGACCCGTTTTTTAACTTGATAATTGAAAGAAATTTATGATATCTGATAAATTTAGGAATTTTGTTACAGTTAGTTCATGATGACGACTCTTTCATCCAAGACTAATTGTACCAAAACCTTTAAATTTATCAGATATCATATCGACTCATATTGGACTTTACGAGTTTGCTTTTTACTGTGAAACCATTACCTTCGTGTTCTTTTTATTTGTTGTTTCCCTGGTCTCTGATGCAGAATTGTTTGTTTTTTGTTGTTGTTCAGGTATCCTGATGATCAGTTTGACCGTATATGGGGGCCTTTTGGGCAGAGTAGTTCTGCCGAAGCAAACACTGACAATGTTTCTGTTTTTGGTTTTTGGAATCTTCCACCTAAAAAAATATTTGAGACGCACATAGGATCCGAACAATTGGAGTCCTTGGAACTGAGATGGCCTACAGAGCCACTTCCAAGCTCTAAATACTACATCGCTCTATACTTTGCTGACAACACTGTTGGATCAAGAATTTTTAACATAAGCGTAAATGGTATTACTTATTACCATAATTTGATTGTGATCCCATCAGGCATTGCTGTATTTGCCAGCCAGTGGCCTCTTTCTGGTCCTACTACAATAACTTTGACCCCTGTTGCAAGTTCAACCCGGGGCCCCTTAATCAACGCTGGTGAAGTTTTTTATCTGCTGCCACTTACAGGAAGAACTTCAACTCGAGATGGTATAGTTTTTAATCTTACGCTTGACATTATATCTTCGCCAACAAGAAAATATAAGTTTCTAAGCACAGGATAGAAAATGTATTCCTCCAGAGCCACTGTCTAGCAATATATCCTAAGGTCTTTTATGTCACTAATCAAAATTGCAAATTTTAAAATGACTTTATATGAGAAACGGCCTCATATCTAGATACAGTTGACTAAAGTTCTAGAGCAAAACGATTAGAGGAGTGGTGTTTTGCACTTTTTTTAAGAGAGAAGGGGGAGAGAAATTTTTTGAAGAGATGAGTTAAAGAATGATAGAGCTACGAATTTTTTATGAATGATTGGAATAATTGAAGATAAGCATCGTATAGGTCAGTATACTGTCACTGTAATAGTATTTTTTATTGTCATGCTTGCCCCAGCTTGGTAAGAAAAATAATTGAAGATAAGCATCGTTAGGTCAGTATACAGTTACTGTGATAGTATTTTTTATTGCCATGCTTGCCCCAGCTTGGTAAGAAAGAGTTTGAAATTGGACAAATTTGTTTATAGTGAGAAGTGTAATGAATGCCCATTACTACTCGACAATTACCACTACTTTAACCCGAGTTTTGTTTTCCTTCTCACATATCAAAGAAAAATTCTCAAACTTTTTTCTGGGGTTGGGGATTGAGGGTAGCATGCCATTGGCAGCCCAAGAAAACAACAGGACCTGCTCCTGGTTGACTGGTTATTGTTTATTTTAAATCAACATTTCCACATAGCTGTAGTGCGCTTGAACATTAATTGTAGACATGCAAGGTTTTTAAAAGGGTAACTTTCTTTTGACAGTTATTGCGTTGGAAAAAGTAAAAGAGAGCCTTCGAAATCCACCACTGGATTGGAATGGTGATCCTTGTATGCCTCAGCAGTACTCATGGACTGGCATCACATGTTCTGAAGGACCACGTATCCGTGTAGTGACATTGTAAGACCAGACTTGAGTTGTTATAGCTAGCACATGGCATCCTGTCCTTTCAGTTTTGTTGTGCTGTGTGGATGAATAGCTTACTTATGATTTCCTTTTTCGTTCAGAAACTTGACAAGTATGGATCTTTCCGGATCTTTAACACCCTCTATTGCCAATATGACAGCCCTGACCAACATGTAGGTTCTTAAGTTTACGTATATCACTTTATGAAATTTAGTATTTCAAATTTTCTGATCAGTAAATCATTACCTTTCTTGCAGCTGGCTTGGGAATAACAGTTTAACGGGGCAGATTCCTGACCTCAGTTCACTAAAGCTGTTAAAGACACTGTAAGTTTTTACTTGGCGTGTGTGTATTTTTAACTGTGACATGATCGTTTATCTTTTAGCATATGGTTTACCTCATCACTGGCTGTAGCTAGTCTATCATTTTTCATTCAATGCTAACAAACATATTTTTGCAAGTTATTTTTATCCTAAAGCAAATCATGTACATATCGAAGTGTTTGAAATCTAAGAAAACTTCAATGTATTCATGGACTCAGTATTTGCATATTGTTATTTTATTTTAAGGCACTTGGAAGACAATCAATTCAGTGGAGAGGTTCCCTCATCCTTAGGGAACATCAGCAGCTTGCAAGAAGTGTAAGTTGTATCCTATTCTAGATATACTAGAGGTTACAAGCAAATTGTGTTCTTTGCTATTTGAATACGTGAAAATTTTCCCTACAAGCCTCCTCTTTTTTTCCGATTACGTTTTGATACCTTCATTATATCTAGAAAATTAGTCAACCTATAAAACTATATTGATTATGATCATTATGAATTTAGTTATATGAGTAATCTCCACTCATTATTTTGTTATGCTTGATTATTAGATTAGTAAGAATCAGAACAGACATTTGTTCAAAGCTAAATAAGTTCTTTGGCCTGATAAATGAGTGTGCCGAGGAAAAAACAAAGTGAATTTGACATCTGTTGAAGAAATAAGAGACTTGATTGTTCAATCCTTGAATGTTTTGATTTCGATCAATCTAAGAAATCTATCCATATGAAATTTCACTTATTTGTAGAATAGAGAATTTGAGTTTGTTGATCTTTATTACTTGGTATAACTGCAATTATGCCTGAATACGTCTTTCATGTAGCTTTATCATTGCCATTAAAAATTATATTTACAACTCATGTCCTGGAGAATTTAACAGATTTGTTTCACTACAATTATTTTCTGTGTACATTGTGTCACTCCAATTTTACCATCCCTGACTCATGCACCTCATCAAATTACAACGTTTTGCTTTTTTCTTGTTGGAAACTTTTTATTTCTCATGATCGACTACTGAAATGAGTTACTCTTGAATTCCATTACATGTCCATGTACTTGTCTTCCTTTCCATATTTGTTTTATGTTACCTGATGATTGTCCCCCCTCCCCCATCTGTTTGTTGCAGATTTTTACAAAACAACAATTTGACTGGTCGAATTCCTGAAAGTCTCATTGGAAAACCAGGACTGGATATCAGGTAAATAGAGACCTATCTCTTCTTATTGTCAGCATCAATCACAGATGCTGTTTTACTGACTTGAGCTTATTTATTATCAACAGAACTTCTGGAAATAATTTCTTATCCCCTCCGCCATCTTGAGCGATTTTATTTCCTTCCACTTGTAAAGATGAAGACTATCCCTTTTTCAAGAAATTTTTATTCTTTTACTGCTTGAGTATTTTGATTCTGTGGTGAAAATTCTTCTTTTACAACTCATCAACCCAAGATGAAACTTCATCTCAGCCTTTCCTTGCTGGAGGACATACGGATTTCTTGTATTGACTTGGAGTGTACTTTCAGATTGGTTGATCGTTTGACTCTCGCTTCCTTTCAAAATGGAATGTTATTTCAAATTGTATTATACAAATCCTTGTATAGTAATTATTCATTAGTTTATTGAAAATTTTGGGTTTTTTTTTCTTGTTTTTCCATAACTTGTCTATTTTCATACTTTTGTAACTTGTATCATGTTCTTATATCAGAGTAATCACCGTGTTTTGTATTTTTACCTGAAGCAATTGTTCATTTATGGATTCACTCGGCAAGTGGGCCAAGTTAAATGTAATATAGTTGAAAGGAGGTTCTCATCCTTAAGGATTAGTAACTATATTAGCAGTTATGATTTCCTTTATATAGAATTGCATAAACATAAAATTCTTAAACTGCATAATGGACTGAAAATAAAATAAAAAAGTTCACAAAGCTAGAGTTGAAAAGATGATTGAATAAATAATTATAATTCTCAAGTATGATAAAGTATTCATATTGAATGAGACTTGAAAACTAATATGCAATTTTTTGTTCATACATGCAATATACAAGTTCTCTTGTTCTACTAGGCTAAACAAAATTAATTCCTTAATCCAATCTCAATAAATCAATTCTTTGATTAAAGTAATTTTCACTCCTGCATTAAGATTGGACCAATATTAATAGTCAAATACAACAACTCACCATGTTCCAACAAATGAAATCTTTGTTTGATTTAGTTTGTTTCAGAAAAAAAAAACAATAACATTTAATCTCTAAAATCAAGTACAGTGATTCCTCTACTCCAAACACTAAGCACAAAATCAAATCAATTAAAAACAAAATATACTTGGATATGTAGATGAGTAGAGTGATACAATGATAAACAACAGCAGAATATTACATTTCTAAACTAGCTTAAGTTCTCCTCCCTTTGCCATTAATCTTTTTCTTCTATTTATAGTATTAGTTACTTTGTCTTTAGTTGATTTTCCACACTCAAACCCTTGGATCTTCTGCTTTGTGGATTGCATTTCTTCATTTGAAAGTATCTTCTGTGTTGAGCTTTTATGTAGCTTACTCAACAGATTGTTTTTCTTCACTTTGAGGACTTCCCATGTGTTGAGTGTGTCTATGACTTGTTTACCATATTCTAAGCTCAAAATGCACATTTCTCTACATTATGTTTGTTCAACGCTTTGAAATGAAATTTTGGAATGCTCTCTGTCATGCCAATTTTCTGCACTTAGCGAATTTTTTGCCCTAACTCAAATCTGCTCAAAAACTTCTGACTTCTTCTGTATCAAAATCATATAGATATGTTAAAAATTGTACACATTCTAAATTTTTAAGTTGGTGAGAATTTTGTTTTGCAAAAATAATACCAATTTTGCAAATTAAATGCCTAAATCAAGAATAATGATGAATAAGTTTTACACTTACATCAGTCAATCATATATATATATATATATATATGTATATTGTGCTTTTTTTTATTTCTTTTGTATTTGGTAGGAGGATAAGTTTTTGTTTTAACCATTCAACCTCTATTCTTTATACATGACCTGGTGGGGGGACTTTATAAGTTATGTTCGGCTTTCATTTGATATCTTACAAATTCAGTAGCACTTAATTTAATTTCAATTGGTGATTTTTTTTAAAGCAATATGTTTATTACATACAGTCATTTAAAATTAAGTATTTAATTAACACGTGTGTTGTATTAAACAAATGTTTATTTTTAAAACTAAGCGTTATAACCAATAATTTTTAATATATATATATATATATATACATACATATTATAATAAGTAAATTTCCATAATATATAAATTGAATTTATGATAAACAACTTAAATCGTGATGTGAGATTATTCTGTAACTATTGAGAATTAAGAGTAGTTAACTATTCAATCACTTAAAAATGTTTCAGACTTGCATATTGAAAAGATAATTGTTTAATCTTTGTATGAAATAGAATTTGTGACACTTTTCACTCTATGAATTCAAATATTGGTGATTTTTTTAGAAGCGTAGACTGATATTTCTCTCCCTCTTATTTTGTTTTATAATTTATTTAAGAAAATGTATTATTTTACCACAGCATAATAATTGCTTGGGTTGATCGATCGATGAGATGTATGTGGCTGACAGGTGCCCATGTGGGACTTGCAAGTTGAGGAACCCTGCATCTCACTGTCTCATTGCTCTTCATCAATCAAAACTACCCATACAAAACAACCAAAAAATAACTACTCACCTCTACCATGCCATTGCAACCAAAGCCAAAATAATGCACAATCCAATGATTATACAAGTCAGAATTTACATTGTAATTTCTCAGATCCACCCAAATTAACACCTAATCTACCATGGCAACATGATTTGTTGGAACAAATATAAGAAATAACCAAAACCATAACCAAAAACAAAAACAAACTTATTCCAAAGGATCAAACTAAATAAATAAACATAGGCGTGGTGGCATGCAACATCTTTACTTTACCTCTCTAATTTTCCTTTCTTAAGTGGGAAAAGAGGAGGCAAGGCACTGCTCTTCACCTGTGTGCAAATTGGCACGTTAATCATTGGTCTAATTCTAATAGTAGCTGACCTTGTTCTCTCCAAACCTTTCTTTACCCTCTTCACTTGCTGCTCTTTATTGTTGTTATTCCTTGACCCTTCTTTCCCTTCTTTTGCAGCTACATCACCCAGTGAGCTTGCAGAAGAGGAGGAAGACGAGGAAGAAGAAGAGGGTGACAAAGAAGAAGCACGTTGCTTCTTCAACCTCAGCAACTCTTTCCATAGAACAGTGCACTTTGGTGGCCTTGGAGATGGGTCATCGTCTACAAACCAATTTACTCTACTGCTATTACTACTACTCTCTTCTTTGTTGTTGCTCACCACTGCCTCCTCTTCTAATTCCTCTTCCTCTTCTTCCTCTCCCTCTTTGGGTTTCAGACTGATCTTGCTGAGCTTCTCTAGGTGCTGCATCTGCCAAAAGGGTAGGAGTTTCCCTTCAAAGAAAAGCTCATCAGCAGTTACCACTGTGTTGTTGTTGCTCATGTTGTTTGAAAGGAACTCAAACTCAGCAGCATTCCTTGTTCTCTCACGTTCCTTCTCTTGATCTTTCTCATACACAGCGTTTGGACTGATGGAGATGAAGTTGTTCTCATCTAAGAACTCTGCTGAGAAAGATATTCTAGGACTTGAAGGTGCATCACTAGATCTGGGGTTGCCCTCAATAGGTTCAAGGGAAACCATAGTTTTTTTTTTTTGAGGGTACGGAGAGATGAGAGATTGTGTGTGGACTTGTTGGCAACTGAGGTGTGTGTGCTTAGGCTCTACTCTAGCATATGCATGAGAATTGTGATTTTTAAAGGGGGAGAAGAGTGCTTTAATGTTGCTTTTTATTTTTAATCCCTCTTCTTTTAACTGTCAGGACGGTGAGATTATAATAATCAAATGGTCTGGTAAACCCGAAACAAGTGATTTAAGGTTCTGTTTAGAATATAGGGACAGCACATGGACGCCTTGGGAAGTAAAAGACAAAAGCTTTTCATCAGCAATTCTTTGCATGCAAGCCTAACCCCCGTGTCTGCATGCTTTAATATTTTTTTGAATGTGTCTCTGTGACTGGTTTAATAATTACTTTTTACCATTTTACTTTCCCATTCCATTGGTAGAGAGGGAAAGGAGTAGATATTTTCAAATTTATGGAGGGTGTTATGTTATGTCATGTTGTCAAGTATCACAATTTTTTTGGCATGAAATTACTGCTGCTGTTTTCTTTAATCTGCTTAAATAAAATAATGCACGACTTGCACACTCCTAAATAGATTTGGTGTGGTCAGTGTCACTTGAAAGTTCAAATATAGATCAAGCAAGAAGATATTGGTGGGGTTAGAACTTAGAAGTTGGAACAAGAAGTCTATTATTCAAATGCTTGAAATTTCACAAGAAGCTAGTTTGGCATAAAAGATGTTTCAAACATTGGATTCCCTTAACTGCTAAAATGGAAGGAAAAAAAAACAGTTCAGACTAAAATTCAAAATTTATCTGAAGATTGGAGGCTGAAAGAAATAACAATAAAGTCGATTGTGAAAAAAAAGCTGATTATCTCAAAAAGTAAAATGACAACTCCATGTGATTACATGAATGAATGGTAAACATTTTGAAGCCAACATATGCAGGCCTTTTTCTTTCAGATTATTTAGTAATGGTTTGGGCAGTGCAGTACAGAAGATGATACAGAAAAGACAGAAGGGGATGAAATTATTTGAAGTTATATTAAGGCTTGACAAATAAGCTTAAGGATCCTTATGACATATATATTACAATTAAAGTGCTTGGTCAAAGAAAGATAGGATTGTTATTTTGACTCCACCTGCATGCAGGGACTTAACATGGAGGAGTCCCAAGCATGTGGGCACATGAGAGTAGTTTCTGAGCATGTGACAACTGGGGTTAAAGATTGAAGAGATATTAATGAAATGACCAAGTTACCCTAGAAATAAGTTGGTCACAGCTGGTTGAGATTGTTATTTTTTGTATGAGCAAATGAGTTGATTGTCCTAAGAAGAGGAAATCAAGAGTTGGGGTCTTGAAAAAGCTTCCATTAAGATTTGGGCAGGCTCTAATTAATTCCTGACAGCTAATAAACATTGGGGTAAATCTTTCAATTATTACACATTGGCTGCTTTTGTTTATAAGTACATTATCCTTGGGCATTCTGTGGTCCTGCCGTGGACTATTATTGAAGTCGATCCACAATAATGTTAAGTGACAGCAGTGTGAAAAAATACAAAAAACTTAAACATGTGATTTCTCATTAATTTAAGCTGCTAATTATGCAGATCCTTACCCAAACCAGACACTTCTATCAAATTCAAGGACAATTAATAATACTTCATCTTTTCTAACACGTCCACATCCTGAGATTTCACATTTCACCAATTAGTCAGTTGCTTTAGATTGTTCTAACATTTAATGTTCAACGGATTTTATCCATAAATTGAGAATAACATGCCATGTTTTTAAGCCCCTCTAGTGATTATCCTCAACAACAACTCCTACTACTACACATATCTGCTTTACAGTTCAAGTTTTTTTGTAGTGCCAGCAATTTCTTTATCTCGTTCTACAGTTCTGCAGAAAGACCAAGAAGGGAAGGAAGAGTCTAGCCATCAACTGTAAAGATCAGTGCTTCTCGGCACATTGACCTGTACCATTCAAGTGGGGCCCTTTGGAATTGATGCATGTACTATCCAACTTAGTCAGTAACAGACAAGAGTAAAGAGTTATGTAACAAGAACTTAGTAGTAGTAGTACCTTCCAATTCAGCATATATGGGAGAGCCAGGCATGTGTTGCTTTGAGAGAAAGAGGGGCCACATATTTGTCTTGTTGGTGTGGAATTAACATGAAGAGCCTGAAAGTGAAACTAAAACTCGTTGCATCGTGCACGTTTCAAGAGGAAAAAACATCTAGAGTTTGTGGAGATTGACCCCAAACATGGACACATACAGATTCCAACAAATCCTACACAAGAAGGAGACTGACTCAAAACACAAACACGTAATCATTCTAAACTAAATTATAATTTTTAGAGACTAAGACATTAACCAGAAACATGGACAACTCAATGATTCTAAACTATATACTAATTTCTGCACACACAAAAAGCCTTTGATACAAGCCAATGTGATTATACTGTTCTGGGAGAAAAGGACCTTAGACCAATAAGACCATATTCTATTAAAAATTAAAGAGGATTCGTGTTCATAATAGCTGTTCAGGACAAAAGAGAAAGAAACAAAGTGATCTTTTTTATTTGAGTAAGAAGTTTTTGAGCTCATAATAAACTGAGCTGGATGTTGTCAAGGAGTGGCACTAGGTGGGTTTAATAATGTTCTTTACTTTAATTAAAACCCAAAATATAGCCAAACTTTCCCACCCAGCACAGCCTTTGTCTTGATTAGTTATTTCCGTTTAATAACTTCAAATTAAGTGCTTCTCTCATGTATCTCTTTGATTAATCATTTATTGTCATAGCTTATGAATAATCTGCATAACTGTCCTTTTTGCCCTTCGGAAACACAAAGTAGAAAATGATTGGTCTGTACTGTTGTTGTCATGGCTCAAACAAGTGGAACAACGAAGGGAAAAATAGATAAAAATCAGCATTAAAAAATATTTAGTTGAACACACTTCTTCCTCGTAAATTCCAGGAGAAAAAATAATGAAAAGAAAAATTATATAATTTTCTTCACTAAGAAAAATCACTTTATTTAAAAACTCTTTCATACTCTAAAATTTTATTTTTTAACTTGGATACAAGTTGATTTTAATTTATAAAAAAATTATTGTATAAACTTTAGTTTTTTTTTGTGAGATTTGCACTCACTTATACATTATGAAATACATTTTTTCGAGACTATTTAACTCTACATGAGGATTATATATTTATGGTGATGCGACTGTGTTTCAATAAAACTAACAAACTTTCATTAAGATAGATTCTAAATAATGAATTCTAAATAACTCTGATATTATATTGATAAGTAAATTTCAAGTCTAATTTAACTTTAAAAATCGTAAGTTGAGTTTGCACTCACTTATATAATATAAATGTCTTTATATCTTGAGATCTCCAACTGTGTATATAGTTGTAACTCTCATTTATTTTGTTTGTCAAAATTACATGATTGAGAGTGAAAGAAAAAGTAACAAATTCCGTATATATATAGGAAAATATGGTGATATTTAAAAAAAATAGTTATTTAATTATATTAAATACACATAGTTTAGCCAAAAATAAATAAGCATATGGATTTAAGAATAAGAGGTTTGAGGGTGAGTGTAGGGTATATAGCCTAAGAAAACGCAACTTAATTTGGAGGGATTAAGTTTGACTATGGAGAAGTTAGGCTTGTTTGTTAGGAGTGTGTCACATAGCATACCAATTCAAACCAACAACAAGAGTCCTAGGGACAACAAATTATGACTATCTATTCACTTTTTATAAATAATTTATGCTTTCACGTCAAAAATTGTACATTTATATGTGAAATTTAAATAAAATTATTATTTCAATTTTCAATCTTTACCTTATTAAAAGATAATTGACCAAAAAGATCACAAGATCAAATTCTAACTTTGACTGATATGCATAAATAATTACTCTAATTGTTCAATGTCTTTACCAACTTTCATATTACTCCGTGTAATATTATATTAGGTGTAAAAATGATGAATGAGGAATGAAATTATGAAACCAAGTAGCCGTAGTCAATCTTTTAGATAACCATAAAAAAAATATTTCTAGTAAATTAAAAAAAAAAAATCTTCATAAAACCCTTTAAAATTTTCAAAATTAAAATGAAAATATTAAAAGTTAAAGCACTAGAAAACCATGAGTGATATTGTGGATATTTTAATTTATAAGTACATATCTAAATCTTATTTTATTGTCCATTTTAATTTTTTTCTAATATATTTTATTATTTACTCGTAGTAAATTATAAATAATTAACTTTTAAACTTTTATCGTAGCTGTTATATTTATAGTAAAGCCTTGGTTTTACAATAACCTAGCTTTTTGGATTAAAAAAGACTTTGTTAATTTATTATAATTTATACGAACGATACCTATTATGGACCAACCACCCATTTTTAGTAGGTTGAATATAAAATAAATTAAAACAGGATAAATCAACATGCATTGTCAACCTATTTAAAACATTTATAAACAAAAAAACAAAAGAAATAATATAAAGTAATTTAGAAAACCAATTTGAAATATGAATAATAGAATTATTAACTCATAATTAAACTTTTTTTTTATAGAAGACCCGCAGTTCTATCTCTTCAATTTGTACAACTTTAGAGATGAGAGTTAGAACATCTTTATTATTTTTTAAATGAAATTAAAAAACTATAATGTTTGTGAAATTATAAACCATCAAAATTTTACAAAAACTAACTACATCACCGTGTCTCTTCAACCTACATAGTAAAACATTCATAAGAATAAACTACGAAGTAAAAAATTGCAAGATTCATAAGAATAAACTATAATTAAAAATAGCACAAAACACAAATAGATCAGATATGATATGTCACAGACGTGGAAGATTTATACATATGACAAACCACTGTGAAATAATAGAAAATATTAATAATTTAAATAAGTGGAGAATTTGAAGAACAAATAACTTTAAAATGTTAAAGAAATCTTTAGCAGAAGGATTAGAGTCAGAAGACATTAGTTTAGTAATGAAACTAGTTCGGGTAATGAAGAAATAAAAAAAAATTGTGAGTGTATAGGTAAATTGTAACTGTTTACACGAAAATAAACATGGTAAAATCTGAAACAGGACTTGTGTTATAAATTGATAAACAAAATAGAAAATGAAGAAGAAAAATATGAATATTTAACTAAAATAAAGAACATGTTATTACACGAGGAAAAATGAGGCTAAAAAACACTAATAAATTTGAAGGTTGAGCTTGCTAAAATATTAAAGAAGGCTAAAAAAGGAAAAATAACTGTAAACAACTTACAAAAAGAAGTGAAAATTTATCAGAAATAAAGAATTATTAGTACTTATCCAATATTATGAAAATACTATAGGAAAACTATTGACAGACAATAATTTTAATCAAAAGATACAATATAAATTATCAAAGGCCAGTGTTTGTAATGAGGAAAGATGTTATAGAAATATTTTATATTAACTAAAGACAATAACCAAGGAATAATACTTGGAACCCCTTCTTAACATAATTATGTGATTTTGAAGTTTTAAATCAGTGAATTAACATAAAATAATTTATTTTAATTTATAAAACCTATAAAACAAAAAGGAAATCCATAATATAAAAGAACTAGAAGAAATTAACTTTATAAATAAAATTGCTAATAAACTATCTGAAAGCCATATTTTTAAAACAGGAGATTCTTTATAATACGATAAAAGAATAATTAAATAAATTGAAGAGAGTTGTATACAAGAAGTATGTGAAATGATTCAACTGTGTAATTCTAAGATCTAAAATAATATAAAATTTCAGCCATAATCTCATGATAAAGGGTTTATGAATTGATTAGAGAAAGTATATATTCTCTTGTTATGAGATTAAGTTTATTGATAAAAGCACGGGCAAATGAAATTAAGGTAAAATTTACTCATTTATTGTGAAAGATTTGTAGAAAACTGGGAGAAATGATCGAGAGGACAAACAAGGTTGAGTTTGAAATAAAAAGGTTTATACTTTTTTAGAAAAAAAAAGAGTTGATAATTAAAAAAAAAGAAACGGAAGTGCAAATAGCAATTTAATGTAAATAGCAAAAAACTTAACTCTTTTCTACTTACACTTTGGGCTCAGGCCTGTTCAAAATAAGGCTCATTTTTTATGTACCCGTTAGATTTATTTCTGCATTACTCAATTTAAAATGTTCTTCACAACATATTTTTTACAACATAAAGGAATGTCAAAACGGGTCAGTCCGTGAGTCTCCCTTATTTAAACAGGACGGATTAACTTTTTGAGTCCGCCAGTCCGCATTCACCTGACCACCTAACCTTCAAATCCGACAGGTCGTCAGGGTGGGACGGACTGACTTTATATATGATACTTTTAAAAAGGAATTTCATGTCTCTTAAATTAAAATTATTGGTGTCAATGTTTTATATACAACTTTATGTACATCAATTTCTTTATAAATAATTTGATTCACTAAAATTTGTTGATATTTACTTTATTTTGTTAGACATTAAATTTTTTTATTAAAATATCAAAATTTGATTCGATTTTATTGTTCTTATATAAAATCTAATATTAATGACTACACCAAAATAAATAAATCTAAAATAAAATAAAATAAAATAAAAAAGCGAATTACAAATTTGGGCACGTATCACCTTGGCAAACCAATGACGAGTCATCCCTAAATTTTCGGAGCAAAATTTCCAAAAAGTGTTTTTCAAAACAAAACTATATTTAAAAAAATTGGAAGATTTCTTAAATAAATCCATAATAAATTTTCTAAAGTGTATTTTGGGAAGAGCTTTCTAGTGAGAGTAAGATGGGGTATTTGGTCATTTCATCTAATTATAATGGGTGAATGAAGAAATTTGATGGGTGCAGTGAGAAATGCCGTGAGTATAAATATACAAGTGTGCACAAAATAATTGTCAATGATCATAATCTTTTTGTTACAATAATTATTATTTATTGTAATATTAATTAACAGTTGATTGAAAGATAACTATTATTTTTCTTTAAAGTATAAAAATACAAATGATAGCTTGATAATTAAATTAATACAGATGTAAGAGTTTAAAGTTTTCAATTTAATTTTTTTAAACTTAGTTTAAATATACAACAAGAGGAAGAACACACATATATATATATATAAGGGAATTTATTAAATATAAATAAATAAGTGATCCATGATTATAATACCTTCTATAGCGTTTTGGGGAAAATCGAAGTACAGACTCTCTTTTTTTTTGTTAGAATCTATCAAATTAATTAGGAAAAAAACGTCAAATTTCAAAGTTTCAATTTTCAAATTACGAATTATAATTGTCAAATACCACTGGAAAAAGGCATTAAAAAGATAACAGTTAAATAAAAATAGTAATAGATAATTTGTGGTGTGTACTTTTTAGCAGTAATTTATACTTATTTTTTAATAATTTTAAAATATAATTATAAGTAAGATAGAAATATAAAATGTGTATATTAAAATAGTAAATTCTTATTATATATTTTTATTTTATAAATAAAATATAGTTAAAAATCAAATAAGAACAAGAGATATGAAAAATATAGTAGTCTTTATTGTAAACAATCTAAAGATTTTCCAATCCTTTTTCCTTCTTTGGAAAAGTTACGGTCTTGCATACATTGAACGTTAAATTGGAAAGCTGAATAAAAATAAACGAGGTAAAAAGTTAACTACAAAATTTGCCGAGGAATTAGAGAGTAATTAAAAATTGTTAAACTTACTTATTAATAAATATAAAAAGATTGAACTATAATTTTTCTAGTATATATATATATATATAGTTTTAATCTAATTTTACTGATGAAATATATTTTGAAAATATTTGTAACTTTAATTTTCAACTAAATTTAAACTTTTATAGTAATTTATTGATAGATAAATGATTTCAATTACATTTATTTAATGTTTTTAATTATTATATATTTTCGTATTGTGCATTTACTATTAATCTTATACTATGAATATTGATATTTAAATTAAAAATAAAGAAAGAATAATATATTTAAAAATAAATGTAACAGTTTCATTTAATTTAATTAATGTAATAATTAAAATATTTTGAAGTATAATATTAAAAATAACAAATTAGATTTGTAACACCCCATAATTTACATATAACTATTATAATAAAAGTGTTCTACCAATTTCTGTACAAACTTGGAGTTTTTCAAAACATTCCTAATATATGATTAGGATTTATAGAAATACAAATATTTACATATCCATAACTCTCAAAATAGTACTCTGAAACCTCTAAAGCTCTCTTGCACCTGTATGGTCATCTGCTCGTGTACATAGTACAGTCATCGCACTTCAAACACAACAAGAAAAGCAAGGGTAAGCTAGTGAAAATAGAATTTTATAATATACACAATTAAATCAAAAGAGAAAACCAAATTACATGATCAATTTCTCAAATTATTCAAATTTCTTCAAATCTCAACCATAAACAATCACATAGATCTCACATGGATCTACACATCCAAAATATTCAACAAACAACGTCTTCCGAAAGACCCGTATTAAGTAAGTCCTACCAGAGACTAACACTTGATCCAAAGATTACTAGCGAATCCAACAGAAAGGATCAGGGTAAGTTCAATACAACCCAAGTCGTGCATCTCATATGTCACGATGTGCATGAACTCCCTCATCAGCTTCTCACCACCTGATATCTTAGTCTATGTGACTTAGATCATCAGTGAAGCTCGGAGATCTCTGTTACCACATAGGCATCAATACTTAATACACAACAAACATCAGTCCATACATTATCCCAAATGTATGAATTCAATTTCATACCATTCCGTCATACAATATCATTTCAAAAAGTTATCCACAATATTCAAAAGTCTATTTGACATAAAAAAATAACACTTTAATACTAAATCATCAAAACCTAATATTTCCACAAATTTAAATAATATATAAACAAACAACCCAATATATATAACACACAACATCCCTGCAATAAAAAATTGAATATTGGGACCACGTCCCTTCCGCATTCAGATCTTCTATCCTAGGGTGCTATTAAAAAATTAAATTTAGCTTCCCTTACCTCAATTGCTTGCTTTCCAAGCAACTTTTAGAATTTTATTCCCCACCGTTTGGATAAGCTTCAAGATTTAGGGGCCTAATGCAAATTATCCAAACAGAACAAAAATTCAGTGTATAATAGAATAAGTTGAGAGGATTAAACTTCTCAACTGACCCCACCAAGATTGATGATTAAATCTTAAGGAAAAACAGAGAACAAAGGATATTTAGAGTAAAAATGAACTTACTCTGTTTAAAAATCTGATCGGGCAGAAATGTTCCTTAACTCCTCAGCTACAGCGTGGTATGATCAGTATCTAAAATAGATGAAGTTTGGGAGAGAAAATTAGGAGAGAGGGAGAGAAGAGAATATGGAGAGAGAGAAGGAAGAAAAATGGTACTGTGGTGGGAAGAATGTTTCTGTTGGTTTTAAAGAAAAAAGGCACGCTGTTACATTATCTCCAACTACAAAAAATTTCGTCCTCGAAAATGAACTTACCAATATAGAGATTAGGGCATGATGCTCGTATCTCCTCTTCAATTTCCCAAGTGGAATCTCCAGAGATGAGATCCCACAATACTTTCACCATGGGAATACTCCTTCCACGAAGTTGTTTCACTTGTGAATCTAAAATTCTTATTGGCTTCACTTCAAATGACAGATTTTCTTTCACTTGGATGGAATCAGACTCTAGAATGTGGTTGGGATCATGTACATACTTTCGTAGCTGGGATACATGGAAAATATTGTGAATGTTAGCTAAAGGAGGAGGCAAAGCAATTTCATAAGCCACATGGCCTATTCTCCTGAGAATTTGATAAGGTCCTATGAACTTAGGAGTCAATTTCTTGGATTTGAATGCTCTTCCTACACCAGTGAACGGTGTAACTCTAAAAAAGACATGCTCACCCGCAGAGAATTCTAAAGGTCTTCTTCTTTGATCTGCATAAGATTTTTGCCTGCTGAGAGATGTTTTCAATCTTTCTTGAATCATTTTGACTTTCTCATTGCTTTGTTGTATTAATTCTGGTCCAATTAACACACTTTCACCATCCTGAAACTAGCACAAAGGTGTCCTGCACTTTCTTCCATACAATGCCTCGAAAGGAGCCATTCCTATGCTAGCTTGGTAACTGTTATTGTAAGTGAACTCTACCAAAGGTAGAATTTCATCCCAACTGCCCAAATGATCTAACACACAAGTCCTAAGCAAATCCTCTAAGGACTGGATAGTTCTCTCTGATTGTCCATTAGTTTGAGGATGGTACGCTGAACTAAGTCTGAGTTTAGTCCCCAAAGCTTCTTGAAGTGTTTGCCAGAATCTGGAGGTGAATCTGGGATCTCTATCTGAAACTATGCTGGAGGGTACACCATGCAATCTGACTATTTCATCTATATAAATCTGGGCCAACTTCCGCATAGAGATTCTCAAGTCTATAGGTAGGAAGTGTGCCGTCTTTGTTAGCCTGTCCACTATGACCCAAACAGAGTCATGCTTCTGCAAAGTACGTGGTAAGTGGGTAACAAAATCCATTGAGATATTGTCCCACTTCCACACTGGAATGTCTAACTGAGTTAACATGCCTCCAGGCCGTTGATGTTCAATCTTTGATTTCTGACAAGTCAGGCAAGCAGCTACAAACTTAGCTACGTCATTCTTCATGTCATGTCACCAATAAGACTTCTTGAGATCTTGATACATCTTGATCATTCCTGGATGTAAACTGAGTTTGCTTTTGTGACCTTCAGATAACACTGTTTGCTTTAGTTCATTATCTTCTGGTATACATATTCTATTTTTGAATCTCAAAATACCATCCACTCCTAAAGAGAAATCTTTAGCTTTGTCAGTATTTAATAAGCTCATGAAGTTCTTCAATTTTGAATCTTCCAACTGCTTCTCCTTCACCTTCTCCAGAAATTCATTAGTTATAACAAGTGTATTACAACTAATGCAATTTGAAGACATGGAAACCTCCAAATTCATACATCTGAAATCTTCAATCAATGTTAGCTCTCTAATCATAAGCGACGACATTTGTATCTTTTTACGACTCAACGCATCTGCAACAACATTTGCCTTCCCAGGATGATATATTAGCTAGAAATCATAGTCTTTTAAAAATTCAATTCATTTCCTCTGCCTCATATTTAACTCCTTCTGATCAAACAAATACTTCAAACTTTTATGATCAATGAACACATTAAAACTAACTCCGTAAAGAAAATGTCTCCATATTTTTAAAGTAAAGACAATTGCTGCCAATTCTAGATCATGAGTTGGATAATTTCTTTCATGCACCTTTAACTGACGAGAAGCGTATGCAACAACTTTCTTATTCTGCATCAGAACACAACCCAATCCTTGATAGAAAGCATCACAGAAAACTTCAAAAGATTGATTGGTATCAGGGATTGTCAATACAGGAGCATTAGTCAACCTTCTTTTCAATTCTTCAAAGCTTTTCTCACATTGTTCAGTCCATGCAAAAGGATGATCCTTTCTAGTCAATTGGGTCAAAGGAGCCACTATTTTAGAAAAGCCTTCTATAAATCTCTTGTAATATCCTGCTAACTCGACAAAACTTCTAATTTCTATAACTGTTTTAGGACGTTCCCACAAAAGTACAACCTTCACTTTAGAAGGATCTACTGATATTCCCTGTGCAGAGATGACATGTCCTAAAAATTGGATTTCTGACATCCAGAAGTCACATTTTGAAAGTTTAGCATATAACTGTTTTTCTATCAAAATATTCAGGACGGTTCTAAGATGTTCTGCATGTTCTTCCCTTGTACGAGAATAGATCAAGATGTTATCGATGAACAGTACCACAAACTTATCAAGAAAAGGTCTGAATATCTGATTCATATAATCCATGAAAATACCTGGAGCATTAGTCACCCCAAATGGCGTAACCAGAAATTCATAGTGAACATACCTTGATCTAAAAGTAGTCTTTTGAACATCTTCCGCTTTCACTGAAATTTGGTGATAACCTGAGCGCATATCTATCTTAGAAAAGACAACTGCCCCATGCAACTGATCCATCAAGTAATCAATTATAGGAAGAGGATATTTATTCTTTATTGTTAACTTGTTTAATTGTCTGTAATCTATGCATAGACGTGACGAACCATCTTTCTTCTTCACTAATAGCACTGGAGCTCCCCATGGAGAAACACTAGGTCGAATGAATTGCTTCTCCAATAAGTCCTCTAGTTGTTTCTTCAATTCAGCTAACTCCGCTGGTGCCATCCGATATGGAAAAATTGACACGGGGCCTGCTCCGGGAATCAAGTCTATTGCAAACTTTATCTCTCTTTTAGGTGGAAGTCCAGGAATCTCATCAGGAAATACATCCATAAACTCCTGAACTACAAACATATTTTTTTTGTACTTTATCAGTAACTATAGAACAAGCCAAGAACATAAAACATTCTGCACCTTCTCGTATCTCTCTCTCAAACTGATGAGCTGAGATAACCTGCATTCCTTATAATTTAGGGAAAATTAACTTCTTCCGACCACAATCTATAAGGATATGATTAGCAGACAACCAATCCATTCCCAATATAACCTCCAAATCTTTTAGAGGTATACAAATCATGTTGATCTTGTATCTCTGCCCATCTATAATTACTGGACACTCAGCACACATGGAAGAAGTTACTATAATACCTTCTGTTGGTGTAGATACCACCAACTCAAATTCTAATTCTCGGACTGACAACTTAAGTTTCTTAGCACAATCAAAAGATATAAGAGAATGGGTTACCCCAGAATCAAACAATACAGATAATTGTGTTCCAAGGATAGAACAAATACCTCTAACAAGGCTATCAGACTGTGAAGCTTCAGCTCCACTAATAGCAAAAACTCTGCCAGCAGCTTTGGGTTTTTTATTACTATTTTGTTGTACTTGTTGCACTCCGCCAGAATTTGGAGCTCCCAATTGGACACGACAGTCTTTTGTTGCATGACCATACCTGTGACATCTATCACATGTCACATTTGACACTGGATGAGGGCAAAATCTAACAACATGTGGCCCACCGCATCGAAAACATCTGAAACTAGGTGGTGATTGAGAATTGAGTCTTCCACTGCTATAAGATTGAGGTTTGAAATAAGGTTTCTTTCTATCTTCATATTTAGGCATGCTTTTAGAAGGTCCTCCGACTTGAGGCTTAGCAAGTCTGCTACTACTTTTCAAACTCTCCACTACTTTTGCTTTATCCACTAGAGCATGGAAATCTCTAATGGACATAGGAATCACCACTTCTTTAAGTTCTTGCTTCAACCCAAACTCAAATTTTCTACATCTCCAAGCCTCAGTCATGGTCTGGGTGTAGAATCTAGCTAGGTGTTTGAACCTAGTAGCATACTCAGTGACTGAAAGATTTCCTTGTTCCAGCTGCATGAATTCGATTTCTTTTGCATACCTGACACTATCAGGAAAATACTCCTCCAGGAATCTTACTTTGAAGTTCTCCCAAGTGGCATCTTCTCTTTTGTCTTCCATCATTTGCTTCATGCTTATCCACCAGAATTCAACTTCTTCAGTTAGTACATAAATGGCATAGGATAACTTTCTCTCTTCAGGACATTGAGTAGCTTCAAAGATTCTTTCTGTGTCTCTCACCCACTGGTCTGCTCCATCTGGATTTACCTTGCCATTAAATTTGGGTGGATTGTGCCTCAGAAAATCCTCCAGACTAAAAGTATGGGGTTGTTGATGAAACTGAGATGTTTCTGCTGCTAATCTAGTTGTTTCTAATTGATGAAGGGCGGCCTGATGTTGTTGTGCCATAGTAGCACTCTGTTGTTGCAAGGCTGTTGCCGTCATCTCTATTGCCCGAGCTAAGTTGGGCATATCTACTGATGGAGGAGGAGTAGGTGGTCTACGTGCCATCTACTAAGCACATAAAGAATTGGATTAGAAATTACTAAAAAATTCCAGCTACATCTTTAAGACAAATTAACTTCAAAGAAATAATCATACGAAATAAGTAAAACCCAATCAAAACTTATCCCTAAAATGTACTCTAGCTACTTAGAATTAAGATAGAAAACAATCTCGATCTAGTCATGAGTGTGCACCCTCACCACTCTATCAAGATTCTTTTTATTCTTAATACTTTCATCTTTATTCATAACAATTAACTTGACTCGAACACAAACAAGATTTCAAGTTTCAAGAAAAATAACTTTGTCAAACATCTTATTAGAAACTTTTAACTAAGTCTTGAGGCTAGACTTAAACAAAAATCTACACGCAAGAGAAACAAAATAAACCCACTACCCTCAGGTTATCCTAAGGATGAACCGCTCTGATACCATTAAATGTAACACCCCATAATTTACATATAACTATTACAATAAAAGTTCTACCAGTTTCTATACAAACTTGGAGTTTTTCAAAACATTCCTAATACATGATTAAGATTTATAGAAATACAAATATTTACATATCCACAACTCAAAATAGGACTCTGGAATCTCTAAAGCTCTCTTGCACTTGTATGGTCATCTGCTCGTGTACATGGTACAGTCATCGCAGTTCAAACACAGCAAGAAAAGCAAGGGTAAGCTAGTGAAAATAGAATTTTATAATATACACAATTAAATCAAAAGAGAAAACCAAATTACATTATCAATTTCTCAAATTATTCAAATTTCTTCAAATCTCAACAATAAACAATCACATAGATCTCACATGGATCTACACATCCAGAATATTCAACAAACAACGTCTTCCGGAAGACCCGTATTAAGTAAGTCCTACCAGAGACTAACATCTGATCCAAAGATTATCAGCGAATCCAACAGAAATGATCAGGGTAAGTTCAATACAACCCAAGCCGTGCATCTCATATGTCACGGTGTGCATGAACTCCCCCATCAGCTTCTCACCACCTGATATCTTAGTCTCTGTGACTTAGATCATCAGTGAAGCTCGGAGATCTCTGTTACCACATAGACATCAATACTTAATACACAACAAACATCAGTCCATACATTATCCCAAATGTATGAATTCAATTCCATACCATTCCGTCATACAATATCATTTCAAAAAGTTATCCACAATATTCAAAAAGTCTATTTGACATAAAAAAATAACACTTTAATATTAAATCATCAAAACCTAATATTTCCACAAATTTAAATAATATATAAACAAACAACCCAATATATATAATACACAACATCCCTGCAAGAAAAAATTGAATATTGGGACCACGTCCCTTCCGCATTCAGATCTTCTATCCTAGGGTGCTATTAAAAATTAAATTTAGCTTCCCTTACCTCAATTGCTTGCTTTCCAAGCAACTTTTAGAATTTTATTCCCCACCATTTGGATAAGCTTCAAGATTTAGGGGCCTAATGCAAATTATCCAAACAGAACAAAAGTTCAGTGTATAATAGAATAAGTTGAGAGGATTAAACTTCTCAACTGACCCCACCAAGATTGATGATTAAATCCTAAGGAAAAACAGAGAACAAAGGATATTTAAAGTAAAAATGAACTTACTCTGTTTAAAAATCTGATCGAGTAAAAATGTTCCTTAACTCCTTAGCTACAGCGTGGTATGATCAGATTCTAAAATAGATGAAGTTTGGGAGAAAAAATTAGGAGAGAGGGAGAGAAGAGAATATGGAGAGAGAGAAAGGAGAAAAATGGTACTGTGGTAGGAAGAATGTTTCTGTTGGTTTAAAAAAAAGGCCCGCTGTTACAAGATCTATCATTATTATTATCAATATCTTTTAGAACTAAGCTAACAAAATATATATATATATATATATATATATATTACAAATAAAATAATATTTAAAATAAACAATATAATATAAAAAGTATTTTCTGCCATGGTTAATGTCTTAGCAAAATATTGAAAATAAGAAAATCTTATCTTACATATAAAAAGTTAAAAATAACATCCAAATTGAAAATCATAAAATATTATTAACCTGACAAATAACTTACAGTAAAATCTATTCTTTTATTAAGATATTAAATATATATTTTTCTTCTAAATAAGAACTTGCAAATTATCATACATACAAATAAAATTTCCATACATAAACTGAAACACGCATTTCAAAATATTATAATGAAGTTTTTATTAAGTCACTAAACCAATTTAATTTCGACAAATTATTTGAAGGGAAAAAATTGTTTTGAGGGGGATTTTATATATATGTTGTTACGATGTAGAGATGATAAAATACTATCTATAATTAATTCATCATATGTTTCATAAGGTTAGAAGGTTTTAGGGTTAGTTAAGAATGTGAGATTGTCTATCTCAAAATCAAGCTAAATATATTATAATATCTAAGGTTTTAGGTTAAATACTTACTTATAATATTTGGTTAATTTCTTTTAATGTAATTATGATATTTGTAAACTTTTTAACTTAGTTTTTATTTTGTTAAAAACAAGTTAATTTGATCTCTTCTAATATAATTATGTTAATGTTGTAAGAGGGTAATGTTATATCATTGAAAATATCTAACATGATATAAGAAGACATTTGAAGTTGTTATTCCCATTGTGAATAACACAATGGAGGTGATGTTGCAACAAAAAGTAGGGTCGACAAAAGAATTTGGTATAAGTGATAGGTACGTTGACAAGGGACAAAACACAATTGTGAAAAATGGTAAGGCACACATGCTTGATGTATGACTTTGTTGTGCATGTTTATCGCTATCAAAGAGGACAAGTGAGTGTCCACATTGCTAACCTATGTAAATGGGACACTGATAAAGGAGACAAGGTTGAAGGATTCGACACGACGTTTCAGTGGGAACCTGCAAGTCATTTGAATAATGTCGAGAGTTATTATAGTTTGTTAGACTTCTTCCCACTCTAATGTTTTCAACACCATCTTTTTGCTTGAGCAAGATGTAACTGACGATTGAAAATACATATTTCTTGTTGTAACATGTATAATATTTTTATGTCATATTGAGGTTTTTCATGATTGTTGCATAAAAAAAGAAGAATGCACTATGCACATGTAGAGAAAAAAAATGTGTGCTTTTTATTATTTTGTATTTAGGTTTCTTATCTCTAAAGAGAGATACCCAAGTAGTGTATACATATGGAAAAAATAAGAAAATAAACACAAAACAAAGTATAATAGAAAACATATTGTTCATCATCTGATGCTCATAAGATGTTTCATGCTTATGGAATATCTAATGCACACGAAATTGCACATAAATCATCTCGTTTGATAAAAAAAATAATAAAAGATGAAGAAAAACATCGTGAAATAGTTAAATGTCATTAAATTTATACAATATTTTTTATTAGTATCTGTTATTACTAATATAATTAAAGATGAATCATTAGAATGATTAAAGTAATACACTTTATCTTATTTACTTTTTAATTCATGTCACATTCAAAATATGATATACTAATAGCACCTATTATTATATTGCTTACATAAAAATAACAATCACAAGAGAAAAGATCAAATGCATAGAAGACATAACAATAACCCAATCACGATTGTTTTACAAAAACTCAAGGGAAGATGAGAAAATAATATAACAAAGGTGATAATAACAACCAAAGTGGAGAGAAAAAAATATAAAGATTTATAAAGAAGTTAAAAAAACCACAAATATTTAAACACTTTACTACAAGTATATATAGTCTATATAGAAACTATCACTTTACATTGATTCAATTGGTAATTAGTTAATTTTGAGAGGATTGATCCCTAAATTTTTCTTAGTCATAGAAAATTAGAATTTCACAAAATTTTAATATTAATCTAATATAAATTTAAATATACCAATATTTGGCAAGAACCAAAAAGTGTGTGTATGACCAAAGAAACATGGATCGGGCTGGGTTACCAACAAACCTGACCCAACTTTTAAAGTGTAGATGATGATGCTTGCCGTTTTAGATAATTCTTCCTTGCTTTTTCAACTTCAAATACAAGCTACCTCTCCTCTCAACACCTCTTTTCAAAACCCTAATTTCTCTTTTCGTTCCACTCTCGTTTCACAAGATCGCCTTCGCTGCTTTTCCCTTCAGGTGTGCCTCTCAATTCTGTTCTTTCTGCCAGCCGATCATTTTGTTTCGCTTTCTGATTCTTCAATTTCGACATCCACGTTCCACCTGATCTGCCTGATGGATTTTTGGCTTCGAATTATGTGTTTTTCGTTTTCTGTGGCATCGGATATTTTAAATCGTAATTTGTGTTCTTTTTGCGCTTGTTCTGGGAAGATAAACTGGAATTTCATCTCTTGCTCTCCGCATGTCTTGATTGTCACAATTATCTCTATCGGGATTATAAAAATCCTTTGATGGATCGTTTATTGATTGATATCAAATAATGTTTCGTTGCAAAAAAATAATTGAGTTTCATGGCTGAAGCTTTTAAATTTAAAGGTTTTTTTTTATCTTTCCTTTTTACAATTGAGCATTAATTGTTGGCGGGTGTGTGATCAGATTGGAGTTTTATCGTAACGTGCGATCAATATCCTGATAAAATAACAAATGATCTGTTGAGGTTGTTTTCATTAACATTATTGTGATGACTGATGAGGCGAGGTTACGAGTGGATTTAATGGTATGTTTTTTTTATAGCTTATTTGATTTGATTTCGCAGGAATTATGTCTTTTGTGCGGAATTATCAAGCAGAAGATCGTAGTTTACATAGTGGTTACTGGTCCACCTATGATGAAAACAACTTTGGCCGCAACAATAGAAAAAGAAGCAGGAACAATTATCACCCCAGGAGTTTTAATATTCACAACGATAACCAGACGAAATTTGGAGACCATGGTTGTGCCTTCAATTTTTCCTTGGCCGATCATGCCAATTATCTTAGGTATGATGTTGTTCCATCATCTTTGAAAAGGAGGAAATATTCAGCCCCTATATGGCAAGAAAGCCATAAATACTATGTTCCACCCATGGTCCATGATAATATCCCTTCGTCCTGTAATTTTCAAGCTCCTCCTACAAGATCCGATGGTGATGCCTCCACATCAGCTGTCTTCAAGTACTGCTGCTCTATTTTTGAAGATGATAAGCCTGTCTTCATGTCAAGGGATGAGATTGATAGATACTCTCCATCTAGAAAAGACGGTATTGATGTGCATCATGAGACACACTTGCGTTACTCCTACTGTGCCTTCCTTCAGAATCTCGGAATGCGTCTTGAGCTGTAAGAGTCAAATTACTCGTAGCCCACACATATTTGTCATTATTGTGACGTACAAAAACATTTAATTATAACCATTAGATTGAAATGAGAAGTCAGATCGCTTGTTTAATTACAGTTATTGGTGAGGCTTTTAAAAGTTCACCTGATATCTGCAGTTATATAATCAATCTGAATAGTTAATTTTAATCTAATGGTTATAATTAAATGTCATCATCTCACAATGACTACGAGTTCTTACCTAATATGTTCTGTATATATTGAAAAAAAAAACATTGCTATGGACATTCATGTAAGATTTTAGTTTGTGGATTTAATTTAATTCATTGATATTTGACCAGCATAAAATATTGTCATGTTCATTTTGCAGGCCCCAAACCATCATTGGGACATCTATGGTTCTGTGCCACCGTTTTTTTGTTCGTCGGTCTCATGCTTGCCATGACAGATTTGTGAGTTTTTTATTTGACCTCTAGTAGCTCTAAATACATGTTTTACTTTTCTTATATGTTACTTGTAATTTGTTCCTTCAAGTTGCATCTCTGTGGCCAAGCTGATTTTCTATTAACATTAATCTGTGCTGCAGTTGATTGCTACTGCTGCTCTTTTTCTTGCTGCAAAGTCAGAGGAAGCTCCACGCCCTTTGAATAACGTATTGAGAGCGTCAAGTGAAATTCTAAATAAGCAAAATTTTGCTTTGTTTTCCTACCGGTTACCTGTTGTGAGTATAGTTCAAACTACCTGAAATATCTTATTTTTATTTTTACCTGTGGGAGACACGCAAACCAAATAATAGCCTAGCATCTATTAACTTGTATGTGGATATGCCTGATAATCATTAAAGTATCCATGTTTGCTGATTCACTATAAAGTAAATTTTTGACAGGTATCAATTCAAATGTGTCAAAATTTCTTGGATAAATCCAATTTTCCTTTTAGTTGAATATTAGTTGAAACTTTTATTGTAATTTTCATTTGTATGTTAACTTGATTTGAGTTGTTTCACAGGATTGGTTTGAACAGTATCGGGAACGGGTGTTCGAGGCTGAACAGTTGATACTTACGACTCTAAATTTTGAACTCAATGTGCAACATCCCTATGCATCTCTCACGTCTGTTCTTAACAAATTAGGTCTATCAAAGACTGTTTTGGTGAATCTGGCATTAAACTTGGTCAGCGAAGGGTGAGTTTTCACACATTTCATGCTTATATTTGATGGTTTCAGTGGTGATGTTTGTTTATACCATTTATTTTTTGAGGACAAAACGTGGTTGGCTAAAATCCAATCTGTATGAAATGTTCTGAGCTGTTGGCTGATGTCCTCTTCAGGTATCCCATTTGTTGGTTCTGACTAGGTTCTTATTATCTAACCGAGTGAACGGAATAAAAAACCTAGTGTAGGAAACAGGACATGGGGCTTTGGGTGTTAAATCTCAACTCAAGCAATAGAATGTCTTGAGGTCTGGAGATCTAGTGGCTGAGGAAGATACCTTGGTGTCTCCCCTTCTAAATTTTGGTTCCAAATAGTGTTGATTCTCTCAATATTTTGCTTTAGCCCAACTTCTGTGTGTAGATATTCTGTCATGGAATATTGATTGTTTTGGCATCCATATAATTGCAGGATATTCACAAGATTAGCGTGCTGGCCTGTATGATATTCTTAGCTGGCGGATTGATATGCTGTTCATCAAAAGTTTTGTTTTACATCTGAAGTTGAACTGCTGATGTCTAATGGATTGCTTTACCTTGAATATGTCTCATCAACTTTTATTTTGGCTACCCAAGCTAGCCACCAGAGCCCTACCCCACAACTCAGATTTTCTGTCTAAGCCTCAATACCTTGTAGCTTATGCTGATTTCCATTAGCTAAAGGGGCTCTCCATAATTTTTAGTAACTTCGGTTGAAAGAAGATAATTAAGGGACATGACAATATGAAACTAACAAAAAGGAGAAGAGAGATCGAGAGGCAGCCCATCTTATCTTAAAAAATTTGAATCTTTGTTCTGAACAAGTTTTAGTCTGTGATTATCCATTGATCATAATGAGGCTTTTCCACTAGAGTCTACGTGTTACGTGGAGGAAAATAGGGGTATTATTTTTAGTTTTACTAAAGAGGGTTAGAGTGTCTCTGGTACTGTGTTTTTGTCTATTCATTTTTTCCTAAATGAAAAAAAACCAGTCCTTCATCTATATATTGATTTGGGGGGAAACTGTTTCTAAGATAAATCCACTGATAAAATTCTCTTTAGAAGTGTTTCCTTTGTGGTTAGTTTAATATCCAAATTTTGGGTTTGTGAAAGTTTCCTAACCTCCCTCTCATTTCCCGCTTTGAGTATTCTGGTCACTCAAATGGATTGGTTTAATCACATGATTTTTCTTTTCCAGGTGTTTTAGATTTGAATTTGTTTCATTTCCCATCTAAAAGATGTATAAACTTTATCCAATAATTTGTTGGCTAAGAGTTTGACTATGACAACTACCAAATAGGTTGTACATCCAAAATGATTGGATGATATTGTTCAAATTTTTATATTGAAAACATATATAAAATATATGAAAACATTTGTTCTAATTTCTAGCTAATTTGTTTTGTCAAAAGTTCAAATATTCTTGTTCATCTATTACTGATCACTCTTTCAAAAGGTTTTTTTGTTTCCTTGTTTGTTGACATTAAGTCTGTAATGATAATGGAGAATAAAGATTTATCTGGCTTTCATTTGAAATAGATTTTTTTTTCTTCAATTTTTAAACTCAAAATTGTTTGACGACCCTACCTAGTGGTATGTGACTTTATTGTTGTTTAAGTTAAAATTGTGATCATTGTATTGTAGACTTGTAGTGATATTTTTAGTTTTAACAGTAATAGGGGTGCATTGATAGTTGTTCATGTTTTTGTTGTGTTCTTCCTGTGTGTTGCCCTTTGTTAAGAAACGGGATGGAGAGTAGAGAAATAGGTGAAAATAAAATAAAATGAGAGAAGAGAGAGAAATAAGGTGTGGGGTTTACTATTATTTTTATTCTATTTCTCACATATTTATCTCTTTCCTTTTTTTTAACTACACACCTTTATTTCACTCACTCTTTTCTGTTCACCATTAGTTGCTAGTGACTTTCTGTGATTACATGATGTTAATTCCTCCTTTGTGTTTGTTGTCTCTCTCCTAGCTATTTCTCAAATTGTTTATTGAATATGATTTTGCTTGATACCTCCCTTCAACAAAAAAAAATCACACTTAAGGTGGCTCGCATTTTGCTTTTATTCTTCATATCATTTAGCATGTAGTGATCAGCCGTAGTTCTTTTAAAATGTTATTGATTGGAGAGGTTGATCTTTTATTATACTTTAAATAGCTCAGCATCTTCATGAAGTATGTACCAGTATTATATGTTGGTATGGTCAGCCTGCCATATTTCAATTGATTATGTAAAGAGCTTTTGCTTCCAGCTGAGTTAAATTGCTCAACTGTTTTCGTGTCTTGAAAACCTTTGTTGGATGGGTGGGGTTGAAGACAATGGCTCTCACTGTATGCTTCTTGTGTCTGAAGGATGTTTTGTACTAGTATTATGGTTTGGTCCAAGCAGCCCTTCTTACCTTTCTCCTCCAATTTGATTTACAATTTAATACCTGCATTGATTAGAAAGTTATGAACAACTATGTGAAAATTATAATATACTCCATCTCCTGTGCTCAACCATGAGGACAAGGAAGATTAAGAAAAAGGAACTTTTCTTTTTCTCGTTCTCTTTTTATCCCCGCTCCACTATAAAGGGGTTAGCTGGTCTATAAAGTGGTTGTGATGTGTAGGGGTTCTATGCAGCCCAAAATCCCTTTACCCTACCCTCTCAGGTCGCAATAATGACCTCCCACTTTTTGCAGGAAATGGAAGTGCTAGAACATGAGACATTTTTGTACATAATAATCCAACTTTGTACTTCGTATTTGTGCCTTAAGTGTATGCCAACTTTGATGTGAAATTGCAATAACTTTTGTACTTATATGTCAACTAGCTGTCTGCTTCAATTCCTTTGCAAAATGTTTTTATGTTTTATATTGTGTAGTCAGTTTTAAACTTCTATTTTTACATCTGCAACATGGACAACAATGGGATCTTGTTCTATAGCCTGTTAAATTAGTTGCATTCATTGTAAACATTCCAATGAGCATGGTAGCAACAAGGCTCTGCAGGTCAAAATATTGAGAAGATATGGCATTAGCTTTGAAAGATTCAATTGTTTGCAATATGCAGCACAGCACACCATGCATACTTTTTAATTTTAGTTGCATAAAATTTCTGGAGCTTAGAACCCCACGGCAGAGTTGGGTCTGAAGTCTGATAAATTCTCTAGATGAGTATAAGATATTGCTATAGTTTGGTTATACTCTTATCAGCAATCCTGCACAGATTCTTGGAATTGTATGCTTCCTGAGTTGCTGCTTTTCTAGTTGGTAAGGAAAAGTTAATAAACTTTTGTTTTCCTCTTGGCATGAATGTTGAATATTATTTGAAATATGTAGTTCATATTACTGCTCATTCTAATAGCTGACATGATCTGTCATGGTGGGAACATATGCTAAGTTGGTGGCTCGGATGGTTAGTTTGACTATTTATGTATATTCTCTATTTGTGTTGAACAATACTGGCTGTAGTGGTGCCTATCTTGTATAGTCTATTGAGGATGGAATTTGTTTTGCAGGCTTCGGAGTTCTCTCTGGCTTCAATTTAAACCCCATCATATTGCTGCTGGAGCTGCATATCTTGCTGCCAAGTTTTTGAACATTGATCTCACTGCTTCTCAGAACATATGGCAAGAGTTTCAGACAACACCAACCATTCTTCAAGGTATCCTGCACCCACTTCACCGTTCTAATTTTCATCAAGCAACATTACTAGATTTAATGTTCTGTTCTGAAATGATCGGTTCAGGATAGCAATAGACAAGGCAGGGCAATTTATTAAGATTGGCATGTAATTTGAATATTCTTTTGTTAGTTATTAATATTGGTTTTGACATTGATGCAGATATCTCCCAGCAACTAATGGAGCTCTTCTGAAAGTATTGAAAAACTAGATTATGGCATCCTTCCTAGTAGAGTAAATTTTG
Organism: Phaseolus vulgaris; assembly: GCF_051622355.1. Classification (NCBI taxonomy): domain Eukaryota; kingdom Viridiplantae; phylum Streptophyta; class Magnoliopsida; order Fabales; family Fabaceae; genus Phaseolus; species Phaseolus vulgaris. The sequence goes on from NC_143504.1 coordinate 4,912,152, forward strand.
AATATATAATTCAAAATGTCGTGTACTTCGGAGGGTGAGGTAGAGATCGTGTAGGAACGTCGACATATATTTTTGGCGAGTTACAAGATTGGTGGGTGTGACCTAAGGTTTTCTATGTTTTACCAACTTCCCTGAATCCTCTGCTAAAACGTTGAGCATGATTTGCGTTCATTTCTGTTGATGCCTTGTGATCAACTGTGACATGTCATAATGTCAAAGCGTGGTTAGTGAATGAAGAATCCATCCATGAAAGTACACAGAACTTTGTATGTGCAGCAAATACAAATTATTGGTTCGGAGGTTATATTTATTGTTGGTCGCTCCTTACCCTGGTTTTATGTTATGAAAGAAAGAGTCATTTGATATCTGTAGTTACGGTTAATCTTGGTGCTTACAGAAAAAAAAATAGTTTTCTAAGTTCTTGGCACATAGAGGAATATCACCAGATCTTTGCGGAATTGTTTTGTAACCCTCCGCGTGTTATGCTCAACAAATACTGTTCATTCTATTGCATCTAAAAATTAGGTACAACATCCCAGTGTTCAGAGCTTGCACGTATTTTACACTATTATATTATGTTAAGTGGGTTTGGTCACAATTGTCTTGGTTATTTAAAAATATAAGAAAAGAAAATTAAATGCTAGTTCAACGACGTATTAATTCTTTTTTATTAAATTTTTAGAAAACTAAATTGGGTTAATACAAATTTTCTCACTTGAATCCGCAGGAAAGATGAACTTAGATCAGATTATATTGTGAAGTGAGATCTCAGGCTTAAATCAAGAGAATGAATTTTGCAAACAAAATTGTGTCCTTCGGTTCGAAATATTTGAAAGAGTGAAAAAAAGTGATGGACCTAAATTTTCTCTCTTAATTTTATGTTGTCTTTAAATATTGAAAAGTTTAAAATATACTGCAACAGCAAACTATACTGCAACTGCAAATATTGATATATTTTGCTTATATTACAATAAAAAAATACAACTTAAATATTTTAATTTTATTTAAAATTCGTTGAAGCTTTTATTTATTAAAAAAGTAACATTATTTTTTCTGTAATAAATATATATAACAATTATTAAAAATCAAATAGTATTAATAGAATTTTAAAAAAGTTAATATAATTAAAGCTTTTGTATTACAGGCAAAATATATAAATAGTTGTTGTAGTGACCATTTATTTTTGTATTTCTAAACAAAAAAACGAGAATTACATTTCACTGTTTATGAGTTTTAGAGATGTGGTTAGTTATACCCCATTATTTGATGTGGTCATTTTTAAACAATTATATCCCTTTCATTTCCTAGTCATATCTTTTAAAATATTCACAAGAACTAAGAAATTTCTTATTTTATTAATTTTTCCACCTAAACATAACAAATAGATGTGTGAATGGTTTAAGATTTATTGTAAAAAGTAAGAACATAGAGAAAAAATATGTTTAGGGAAGAAAACCAGAAGTTTTTTTTCTTATGACAGATAACAGAATAACGGGAGAAACTTATTCTTAATATCAAGTCACTTCACATAATTAAAGATAAACTTTAATCTTCATGAGTTTAGTATTAAAAATTAAGGTGTATGAACTAAATAATTAATTAACTATGGCTAACTAAAATTTAGTTAATTTTAATTTAATTTTTAAACATTGTATTTTGACATTTTAATTCAGTTTCCTCTTATTTTTCTTTGTTATATATTTAAAAAGCTATGCATTTAAGCTATGTACGTGTAAGGAGTAAATTGAATAATTTTAAAGCAAAAGTATTAAAAGGATAAATTTGTATAATTTAGAAACTAAATGATTAATTAAATGAGTTGTTATAAATAACTAAAAAGGAAAATAACTGATGGTTGATTTGATCCCTATTTCTATATGCATAGAAAATGATTTTTTAACAATTTTAAGAAATAATATTAGAAAATGTATAAATAATAAACAAATCTGATACTATCATATTCCAATATATCAGTATCTTTCACTTTTGTAAAGTGATGATTAAAAGGTCTTATGTGTATACTTAAAAAAAGGTTTTAATTAACACGAAAAGGCATAAAAGGTAGATGAGGTTGACTTTATCCTCAGAACTTTTCAATCATTGCTGCCACATTCTTTAATTAACATTCTTATTATTTTAAGTAAAGCAAGATAATTCAATTTTAGCTGTCAATTAATCTTAAAAGATGGCAATTTTTTAATTAATGTTCACCAATAAAAAAAGAATAAACGTTTCTATTATTTAATCATAAAGGCATATTTATTTATTTTTTTACAAAAAGTGAGTTTCAGAACCAGAAAATGAGAGATTTTGAAAGATTCCGTTTCTTATCCTTTACTTTTCACAACTAAAAACGACGTCAGATAGATACACGGATAAACTTCATGTCTCCAATCGTTTTAAAAAATCAAGATTTCAACTAATGTAGTTTTCATTTAAAACAAATAAATAGATTACAAATATTTTTTTTATAAACTTAATAGACACTGAACAAGGTTTGCATTAATTTTATATATTGTATTTTGATTTATTTTTAAAGTTGAATATCGGTTAAAAAGTATATATTGTGAATGAGTTATATGGCTTTTATACTAATCAGCCAATCCTATAAATTTTTTTATTTATATTTTGAAATTGAAAACATGAAAAAGATTTAATATATTTTAATTAAGAAATAAAAATTGAATCTAAAAAGTGGGAAGGTTGGTCTTAACCTTTTGTGCCTGTTGTTTGTTTCGTCTAAACCGGTTCATCATCAATATCCTCGCTTATTTTTCTCATCCTTTCAGATAAACTATACAAATCAAACACGACACAAACGCTCACTCCTTTTCTTACCAAAACGCCACTTGTCTATTGTCGTTTCGTCGATCCCATGGATCACACGCCTGCAGCGCAGCGTCGTCTCCGAGCTCTTCACGACCACCTCTCCCCCACCGCTGCTGACTCTCCCTCCCACCTCCGATCTAACCCCACCGCCGGCGAGTTTTATTCCGGTACTCCCTCCCTCTCATGACTGCTCTTATTGCACTTATCTCACCTCACTTGAACGAGGCTAGGATAATATGATAGTTACGTTCGATCTCTCTCTCTTTCTCTCTCTGTGTGTGTAGGATTATGTTCTGTGTATTTCTTTTTGGTCTTTGATTAGCAGTGAGTTGTCGCTTTTGAATTTGAGATTGGTGAAAAAGGAAGAAAATGGATTGGAGGAGAGGATTCCTGTTTTGAGCTATGCGTACTTATAGCTGATTGGAGGGTTTTGAGAATGAATATAGTGAAGTGTCTATTTATTGCTATCTTCGATTCGTGTGCATTTGGACCGTTTCTTTCATGTTTATAGAAATACAAGGCATAGAGTAGTAGGCATTTCTTTTGGAATTAAAATTCAACAGAGGAAGAAATGTTTAGTATGGGGGAGGTTTTGGTTGTTATAAATGTTTTGGTGGAGAGACTGAATAGTTCATTTACTAGTTCCAAGTCTTCACTTCATCATGATCGGGTTTCTTTATTTATTTTTACTTTTATTTAGTTATTTATCAGAAGCAAGGTGAAGGTTGAACCGTGTAGCGCAAAAGTTTTAGTTCCTGATGCACCAATACTCTTCATGTATTGTTAGTGTTGACTTCCTGCCTTCAAGTTGTGTGATATGGGCCAATCAAGTCACCAATATTGGTACTTAGTTGTTAATTAAATGTGATAATCACGTATTAATTTAGTGATGTCAGTGTCGTAGTGCTCTCTGAATTTTATTTAGAATCATTTTACATTTTTTTGGAGGCAATGGTAGGTGCTACGACTCAAATCAGAATGGGATTTGTCATAACACATTCTGTTTCTGAAAGGTGATCATGTTCATAAACTGTCATTTTTTCTCTGTCAATCATATTACTCAAAGGTGATATTCATAGTGTTACATTTGTCCAAATTTTCTCACAACTTAAGGAATTTTTCTATCCCTTGACTAAAGAATATTTTCATATGCCATGCTTATTTGTATTACTGCATTACTTTCTTGCAATTTCTTTTAGTTGACATCGTTAATTTTGATCTTTACTTCTGAACAGAACAGGGGTATAGTGTTGTACTCCCAGAGAAATTACAAACTGGAAAGTGGAACGTTTACAGGTATAGCTCTTCCATTCTTCTCGATCTTGATTTTTATGCATCATTCTGGAGCTAAATCTGAGTCTGATATTATTTTCAATTCTTTATGGAAGATCTGTTCGATCTCCTCTGCAGCTAGTGAGCAAGTTTCCTAATCATCCTGAAATTGGTACCCTGCATGATAATTTCGTGTGAGCATCACTCCTTTTTCTATGTAAAATTAGCTCTGAACTTCAGAGGATTGATAGTAATCTCAATCAACTGTATTTTAATAAAAAAATATTTTACATGCCTAAGAAATTGATATGTATTCTTTCAAACTCTGCTAATAATAGGCGCTCAGTTGACACCTTTCGAGACTACAAATATCTGGGAACTCGTGTCCGGATTGATGGAACTGTTGGGGAGTAATGTTTCTTTCTGGGGCTTCTTTGCTTTTTCATTCAAATTTACTTTACATCCTTCTCATCAGTTCCTCTATCCCTTCGCTTTTTAAGGTACAAATGGATGACTTATGGAGAAGCAGGAACAGCCCGGTCAGCAATAGGTTCTGGTTTGATTTATTATGGAGTCTCAAAGGTGAATGCTAGGTTATATTTTTATATTTGATTCTTATTTTATGTTTAACGAAGTATCATATAAGTTACCATTGGTTTATGCATTCATGTTTAGGGTTCCAGTGTTGGATTGTATTTTATTAATAGACCAGAGTGGCTCATTCTTGATCATGCCTGCTCTGCCTACTCATTTGTATCAGTGCCTCTGTATGATACTCTTGGTATGTTATCTACAATTTATCAGGAATTTTTTTCTCATTTATATCTACCTTGGCTTTACCCTCAGGTTTAACGACAAAAAATTGCTTGCTCTTGTAGGTCCTGATGCTGTCAAGTATATTGTTAGTCATGCTTCCGTGCAAGTTATATTTTGTGTAGCTGAAACATTAAATATAGTAAGTATGTGTGGGCTTTTTCACAATATTGCGTATCCCTTCAGTTCCTTTATAATGAATACCGTACAATCACCAGTACCCATTTTGATAACTTGTTGTGATGATGGATTTCCACGTCGAGTATACTTTTCATGGCTTCTGGACCATGTCTGTAAATATTAAGTTAATCCAATGCACACTAGGGTGATTAAATTCTGTAGATCATTCAGATATTCTAAAACAAAGAGTTAAGGACCATGTTCATATATACTTTAGTTTTCTTGCTAGCATATTTTATATAACTTATGGTCTTCTTTTGCAAAAACTTACGTATCATATAACCTGCCCTTTCAGTTTCTGAGCTACTTGTCTGAGATTCCAACAGTGCGTCTAATTGTGGTATGTCTGAATTATGGCTTATGTTTGAAATTAAATCTTCATTTTCAAAGTAAGTCATACTGATTTTTGGTTAGTATGCAGGTAGTTGGAGGTATTGATGATCAAATTCCATCAGTTCCATCCTCAAACGGAGTTCAAATTATTACATATTCAAAGCTACTTAATCAGGTAATCTTATTGCTTTCTGTGTCAACAAATGTTGGTTTGTGGAGAATAGATAGTGTTCTTATTATATTATCTGCTTCCCTGAATTAGTAAGGAAATCCCATTTCTGTTCTGTGGTTCTCTTTCTAATTATCCATTTAGGTGTATCAGTCCTAAGATCCTTCTGTAAATGGTGTTGCTATTAATTTGGTCTGCTGCTATACATTATACTCGTTACTTCATTGTTCATGTGGTTTTGGTTTAGGGACGCAGCAATCTCCAGCCCTTTTGTCCTCCCAAACCTGATGACATTGCGACCATTTGCTATACAAGTGGTACAACTGGAACCCCAAAAGTGCGTAGGTTCCTGTAGAATTATGGTTTACTTTTTTCTTGCTGACATTATGATATACTATTCTCTTATAATGTTTTCTTTGCTTATAGTGTCTTTATAAAGCGTTTATTTTAATTTTTCTGCTCAACAAATTATGATCAGGGTGCTGTCCTGACCCATGGAAACTTTATTGCAAGTGTTGCTGGGGGTACTATGGATGAGAAGTTCGGCCCTTCTGATGTGTGAGTCATTTTTTAATGCATACAATGTTTTCCATTTTTTTTCTTTGACAGTTTATTCTACTGTCTTTACCTCAATTTCTTTTGATTTTCAGTTATATATCCTATCTCCCTTTGGCTCACATTTATGAGCGAGCAAACCAGGTCATGGCAGTACACTTTGGCATTGCTGTGGGATTCTTCCAGGGGGTGTGTCTGACAAATTAAACTCCTTTCTTTCTTTCATTTGGTTTTTGTCTACTCATTTTGAATGAGCTTATACTTTTATGAAAAATTAACGTTATATATAAGTGTTGTAGCATAGGGGGGCCCATACGATATTTTGTGAGGTCAAAATAATTTCATTTTTCATACTTGCATTCCTTGAAATGCTGCATTGATCCATAAAAGAGTTGTCAAGTAGCAGTCTTTTATTATAGTATTCTTGTGTTCCATATATACTTGTGTATGTATGCATGGATTATAAATTATAATGCAACCTAAAGTGTAGAATGTCTAAATAATAGCAACCTTTTCTGCTTGACTGTTATTGTCTTTTCCGGCCATGTAATATACTTTAGAGCACTGCCTTATGTGATGTGTTGAAGGTAGATTTTACTAAATTTTGTTTCAGTTTATTTTGCAATATTCTCAGATTAGCATAAAATTTATTTTTAACATTTTGTATGCAGGATAGTATGAAGTTAATGGATGACATAGCTGCCCTAAGACCTACTATCTTCTGCAGTGTTCCTCGACTATATAACAGAATATATGCTGGGTAGAGTAATTATACATTTATGCTGTACTTTTTAGAACTCTTTTTTTTTGCTTCTTGTGTGCTCATTGTATCATTCAATTGGATTTTTTTTACAGTATCATTAATGCTGTTAAAACATCTGGTGGTCTGAAGGAGAGACTATTTAATGCTGCCTACAATGCTAAAAGGCAGGCTTTATTACATGGTAAAATAATGGCTAAAAAGTTGTAACTTATCATTTTGGCTTAAAGTTTTAGTATCATTTAAAAAAAACTTACTCTTGACATCCATTTTTCCATTTGTTTCAGGGAAGAACCCCTCTCCAATGTGGGATAGATTAGTTTTCAACAAGATAAAGGAAAAGCTTGGAGGACGAGTTCGGTTTATTGCATCAGGTGCCTCGCCTTTATCACCTGATATCATGGAATTTTTAAAGATGTAAGTTTTGCATAATATTAATATTATTGTATACATTAATAAAGAGAACAGTCCACTTATTATTTTTAATCAATTTTCTCTTACTGAATAATATGTGCGTTCTGCAGTTGCTTTGGTGGTCGAGTGACTGAAGGATATGGAATGACAGAGAGTACTTGTGTTATAAGCTGCATAGATGAGGGTGACACACTTGGTGGTCATGTTGGCTCTCCTAATGCTGCCTGTGGTGAGTACTAAGTATGACTTCTATATCACACAGCTAATAGCTTGCAGTATATTCATATGATTTAAAACCTGTTTGATATTATATTTCAGGTAATATGTGATGCACCAATGAACTTGTTCATGAACTGGTTAAATTTTTTCTTTTTAAAAAAATAAGTAGTTGCAACATCCCAGCATTTGTAGTTATTCAAAATGTTCTTTTCCTTGGTAGTAGGTACTGAATTTTGGGGATGGGCTGCATTCTTTATTTGGGGTGTAGTTTGTAAACATCAAAGTTAAATTTCTTGATTGATTTTGATGCACCTGATCAATGAGTAGGTCTATCTACGTGTGTTATTGGGCTGCTGAGGGGGTTCTTATTATAGGATTTCACCTGGACTCTCCGTGCAATGCAACCTAACCTTTATCATTTAAAGGACCTAATAGAAAGTGTGTAACTTAATAACCTCAGTATATATCAAATCTGCTCAGAAACAGTACACGTCTTGACTTTTGAGCCAATTCCCTTCCACAAATAACGATTCTCCCAGTCTTTTTTAAATTTATCTGCAATGGTGTTTAAAAGATGAATTTATATTTAGTTTATGTCAGCTGAAGCTTTGTTATGCCTAGTGCCAAGATTTTGTTCTTTCTTTCAGAGATAAAACTTGTGGATGTTCCAGAAATGAACTATACATCTGATGATTTGCCCAATCCCCGTGGTGAAATTTGTGTCAGGGGTCCCATTGTTTTCCGAGGTTATCACAAAGACGAAATTCAGACGTAACTACTTTTCCTGCCTGGTGCCTCTGAATGAAGTTTACCTTGTCACATATAAAACTACTTGACTTTCAATCCAATTATGCAGGAGAGAAATCATTGATGAAGATGGATGGCTTCATACTGGAGATATTGGGACGTGGTTGCCTGGTGGTAGACTAAAAATTATTGATAGGTGAGATAGCATTGTTCTAGTTATAATTATAATCCATAATTGTTATGATACACACGGCTTCTTAACTTACCACCTGACAGATTGAATCCATCTCTGTTTAACCTTTAATTCATCAGGCCGCAAGTATGCTCTGTTCAATGAGTAGACTTGAATGGCACTTTATAGAGTGAACTTGCTATCTCCCATTGGTATTTTGTTCAATGAGTGCTATTGCTGTAAGACTTATAACTGCATACTGCCTCCATTTAACTTTTATAATTTATATATTTAACTTCAGTAAGACGCTTTTTGAAACTTGACACCCCTGGTTTCCTGTCTATTTTCCGAGCCCAGTTTTTACAACATTGTCAAGCATATGAATGAAAGTTTAACATTTTATTATAGGAAGAAAAATATCTTTAAGTTGGCACAAGGCGAGTACATTGCTCCTGAGAAGATTGAAAATGTATATGCCAAATGCAAGTTTGTGGCGCAGTGCTTTGTATATGGTAAGGAAATTAATCAACATAAAAATTTGGTGTGATCTTTGTATCTCTATCTTACTTTACTCTTTACTTGCTTGCTGATGCTTCTTTTTTCTTTTTTAGGTGATAGCCTAAATGCTTCTTTGGTAGCTGTTGTCTCGGTGGATCATGATATGTTGAAAGCATGGGCTGCTTCAGAAGGCATAATGGTAGTATAAACTTTTAGATTGTTTTAATATTTGTTCCCCTCTATCATATGCATGTACTAAACGTCCATCTAGACAGTGCTTAAAAGTTGGTTTTACTTTGTGCTTGATATCTTGAAATGTATTTTTGATTCAGATCACTCTAAGTCTACAATATAGTTCGGAAAATAAGTTTGATAAAGACTTGGTACTAATTTTGTGAAAACAAAATTGTAGGATATCTGACATAAATTAAGCATTTTCCGTTAAGTTGAACCGACTTTCCTTTGACTTGGTCATACAAGTGAACTAACTTTTCTTTGATTGGTGATCATACAATTGAAATAACTACATATATTAGATTAAATTTTTATCCCAGGGTTATCTTTCTCTAGAGTTACGCTTCTCGTGTTTCCATCTTTGTTTACTTTTTCGCCATATGATAGCTCTTCTATGATTAGTTTAGTATATTACATATTCATCCTTTTAAGGTTTGACAAAATCATACCGGTTAAAAAACATGGGAGGTTTTTATGTGAAATCTTGAAATTTGGACTGGCCCGAGTAATTTTGAAATCAAGAAAGTAGAATCCTGTATTTTATATCAAATTCAAGGGAGGTTCAAGAAATTTACTCTAATAATTTTATTTTGCTGCAATGAGTTGATGTTAATTTAGCGAAGCAGTCTGCAAGTTTAACTGATACTCTTGTGGTCATGGGTGCAGTATAATGATTTAGCACAACTTTGCAATGATCCAAGAGCAAAGGAAGCTGTCTTGGCTGAGTTGGATGCTGCTGGACGAGATGCTCAGGTAGGTTATTCATTTTATGTTACACTTATCTTATAATTTGGCCCCGTCTTTAATTAATAATATTGATATCTGTAACTTTATGTGATACCTGTAGCTTAGAGGATTTGAATTCGTAAAAGCTGTCACTTTGGTTGTCGAACCCTTTACGTTGGAAAACGGTCTGCTTACTCCAACATTCAAGGCAAGCTTTGAGTCCTAAGATTTTTTGTTTTTCATTTTAAACTGATGTGGCAATAAATCATGTGTATTGCGTGCATCTTTTCAGATTAAGAGGCCTCAGGCGAAGGAATATTTCGCAAAAGCAATATCTGATATGTACACTGAGCTCTCAAGAACTGATATTTCTCAGAAAACGTTGTGAAATTGAGGGTCTCCCTTCACTCCCCTCAACAGATAAATAAAGACACATGATTCATAGCATCGTAAGGCAACATAGCAGAAGCATCAAATGGGTACGATCTTGCAACTTGTTGTTTTGTAATGAAAAGAGTCGTGCTAACAATTTCGTAGCTTTATCTAGTTCTAGTTGCCTTACGTGATTTTAATATTTTTTTTTTCTGAATAAATATTACTATACTTTTTAATATATTCATTATTATTATTATTGATATTGCTGTGAATCAATCAATAGTTCACTACCAACCTATTTCAGTAGCATTTTGATATTTATTTATTTTCTTTTGGTGGGATTTCACTAACTAATATTATGCACCTGAGTATTTATGGTGATGACTGTTATTATGATTTTTGTGAATAAAATGGAGTCGAAATAATACTTTTATGACATTATATAATTTTTTAGAAAGGATCTTGATTCTTTGTGAAATTTAAAAAAATGCTAGCATTATGTCTCTTATTGTCTTAGGGCAATGATTAGGGGAACAAAGGTAAAAGGTATTCAATTAACAAGAAAATTATTCATTATATTGAAAACATATAAAATAAATTAAATTCTTTTAACCAGTATCTTGAAATATATGTTATGTTAGCAATATCATTAAAATATTAAATATATAAACATAAAATGCAGTTCTATTTTATATATATATATATATTAAATTCAGAGTTTTTTTTTTTACTTTTTAAAATGAAATACTTTTTGTGCATTTTTTGGCAGGTTATTCAGCTCTTCAATCTATTTTGTACACATGTTGAGTTTTATAGCTAGTTAAATTATTATTATTTTATTTAACAGGTTATTTGATCTAAAACGATTTTAAAGCATGAATACGAAGGTTCCAGTTGAAAGCCATTGCTCCTTTTTTTTTTCTATTATCTTTCCGATTTGTTTGTGATTTAACCAATTTGCTTAGATGCTTTTTCAGAACGGTTTCATCATGTCAATTTTGTGGGACTTAACCCGAATAAAAGTGTCATTATGCATTTGTGGATTTTTGTTTTTCAAATTATCTTGAAAATAAACATATTCACTCATTGAGTGAACACTTCAATCGGCTGTTTAATCTGCTAAGTTTAATAAATGGTATCAAGTAGGTACGGAATCTGTTTAGAGTTATTTTATCATCTTATGTTATTGGCTTGTATGTTTGATGCTTTGTGCAAAGTTACTTTTACTGTTTCAGTAAGATTGCAAGCTGACTACACATGATTTGTTTAATTCTAGATCCATTAGGATCAAATTACATACAAAACTATCCTCGGTTTCCATTTTTTGTTGTCATTTTTCTGCTGTTCAAGTCGTTGTAACATTAACAAAGCAGCTGCATATGTGTCTTTGTGGGATTCAGACGCTAACTGCAACAAATTGATTAACCCAATGGGTGTGTAAAATAAAATGAATCGAAACTATTTGTATTTAGATAAATCAAGTTTGATTTCAACGAGTATTTTTTGTAGAGTATTTCGGTTCCATTTCTTTAAAATATCAAACCATGATCTGGTATGTAAAGATAACCGAACTGAACTATTTAAGCGAACCAAACTATACTGTGAAACAAATTTTTGTCGAAATCGATCTGTTTCTAGGGAGCAGTTCAATTTGATTTAGATATTTTTAAAGAAAAATGATGAATGAAGAATATCCCTGATTAAGTAATCTCTTTTTCACGTCACAAAATTTGGCATCGCTATAAAAGTTAGTGAGGAATGTAGTCAGTTACTCTTTTGCTGATTTACAAATAGGTGATAATAGTCATATTCTGGTGTTTAAATAACTTTCTTCTGTTACAATTATTTGCTGTAAAATTCTTTAGCTATACCGTCCAATGCACGATAAAATGTTACTAAGGCGACGGTTGTGATAGCCAATTCTATATTTGATTGATGATAAAGTTATGTGTTTAAATTGTGAAAGAAAATTAAATTCTTGTATCTGACAGTTAACTATTGTTAATGATCTTTCAGAAACCAAAATCCAGAGCCAAAACCTTAAATTGAATGACATAAGTAATAGACTTTTTGTCCTCTTGGCTCTAAATGGTGTCTTCGCGTGCCTTTATACAAAATATTGGCCTAACGAACCAATTATGATGAAATCAACCATTATTTGCAGAGCACGCTTTGTTGCTCTACTTGGTACCCGTGAGGTTCTTACTGCAACAATAGATTCATACCCTCACTTTACCTTTTTCTTCTTCAACAACTAAGATAAATTTCACTACACTAATTTTTGGAATTCCTTTAAAGTCTGATCAGACCATCCATAAATAAAAATCTCATAGTATATAAGTAAATATAAATCTCATCTTTTAAATTAAATTTTATAAAGTTAAGTTAAAAGATAAACTTAAAGTTCGTGTATAAGCTTCCACCACATTTTTACAATAAAATCCATTTTCTATTTATTTCAACCCGTATCCTTACATTCACGTAATGTTACCCTTTAAAATCCTACATGCAAAATTTTATACTGAAGGTGTTCTTGTTAAAAAAATTAAAGACTAATCCATCCACGTACTGAAATTTATTTAAGGAATCGACTTTTTCAACGATTTTTTTGTTACACATAGACTTGTCATGATGTTTAATGTGTAAAATTATAGGAAAAATACCTCGTAATACATCTAATATGTGTTTTTATTGTCACTGAAAATGGTATACAGACTTGCCAATGATCTAGGCAAATGAGTTGAAAAATTTCCTTGATCAGTTTCAATACAAGAAGAAAAGCAAAAGAAGTCCATAAAGCAAACTAAGCATAACACTTTGTCATTAAACATAGCCAGAGAAAGCAAGTGATAGGATTATTGGCATGGCCAAACTCATCATAGCAAAAGCTCCCTTTAGAGCAATCAATGGGTGAGCATAGCTAGGAGAAGGTGCTGGTACATTGGAAACTTGAACTGTTGGAGAGGCCAAAGCTGATGAAGTAGGTGCATCAGCAGAAACCTTGAGCACGTTTATATCAACCTTCTGCCCTGCTTCGCAGTGGCCAGGGACGCCGCAGAAGAAGAAGTGGTGGCCATGATTGGTTATATTGATGGAGTCTTTGCCAGTGGTGAAGGTTGCAATAGGAGATGATGCATTGCATGACTTGTACATGGCATGCGTCACTCGCATTACATTGTGGAATTTCTCATTGTATTCAAATACTACAAATAGAAATCACCAACAACAATTTGAGTTATGTAGTTACGTTGGTACTAATAATCATAATTAAGTAAAAGCTGTGCTCTATAATGATTTTGAGTTGAATGTTTATGGAATATACTATGCAAATGTCCGCGGTGAGGCCAACAATCTCATTGCATGTTGTTTTGTCTTTTCATCCGAAAGAACTTGTGCAGAGCACCAGAGCACAAAAGGTTAATGCAAGTTAAAGTGGTGGGTCATGCTGGTTTTTACAACTCTCCTCATGAAACAGACGTATGATAGTCTCTTATATACGAATAAAAACCACGAAGAAACAAAAATAAAATGTGTACAAGTGTAAAAAGCAAGAGTTTTTTTATGTAGGGGCCCTCCTTGAACACATACTTTATTTTCTTAATAATACTAACGCTTGCCATGGAAGTGCAATGGTGGGCTACTTCATGAAAAACAGAAGAAAAGAAGTAACTGAAGTTTTCAACACTCAATTCCGCATTGCTAGAAAGAGAGACTATGGCAATGTATTTTCTTGCACATTATTCTATAATGGGGTGAAATCTTTAAAATCACTTTCTACTCTTATTTAACGAGTTTCATGCATAATTTTGCAATTTCAAGGTAACAATTCAAACTGTGTTTGGAGAAATGTATTAAAAGTTATGTTCTTAGCTCTCCTCTTTCTAGATAAAAGAAAGGGTATCACCTAACTTCAGTATTGTATGTATTCTTATCATTATGAGAAGAAATGCAGACATCAAAAGGACTTTTTTTCCATTTTCCAAAATGATTTGATCTCCCATCTGCTAACAAGAACAAAAGCCAACTCAATACCCCAAACAAAGCATGCAATTGGATTTGGAGTGAGGAAACTTACTGATAGTGTCAGCAATTTGGAAGTTCTTGGTAGCAGCCCACTTCTTGTAGTCTATTTTGCCAAGGGTAGTCCAACCAGAAGAGTCCCCAACCTTGTATACAGCTGCATATGAAACCTGCACAATTGCCATCACCATGAACAAAGCCACAATTCTCTTTACCAAACCCATGGTTTCAAAAGCTTGTTGTTTGTGTCTCTTATCCTTGAGGTTTGGGGTCTTTATACCCTTTTGACTACTACTAATTGGCATTGAAGGCATTAGATGTTGGAACTTGAAGAATGGCAAAGTGGATGAATAGGTCCCACTATTTTTCTTTAATTAAATGGTTTGTAATGTTTGATGAAAACTCCATCTCCATTAGTAGTACTTAGAAAAGGGAAATGTGGGTCACAGTAATAAGTGCTCCACTCACTCCTATTATGCTTTTGAAATCTCATTCTCAAGTTTTTTTTTTAAAACATAATTAAGGCAGTAAATAATTTGGAAGGAAACTTATAATAAAAAATTATGAAAACGTTCCTAAACTTCCTTATAAAAAAGTCAGGAAATAATTCTTATTTCTTTCAATGTATATTTTTTTTTCTAAATTCAATTTTATCAAAATTAAAAACAAAACTATATCAAGATATAAATTATTTTGTCATATCTTTAAATCATATTTTGTATATTCAACGATATTTATTCATAATATAATTTGCATATTCAAAAGAATTTATTTATTATCATTTTAATTATATGTAAATATTTATTCTGTTAGCTATAATACTAGTCTTTAACTAAAACATGAAAGTCAGCAGCATTAAACATAAATGTCAACATTAGTTAAAACAGAGATATGTCAATTCATGTAACTCCTTTTACAGGATATATCAATGTAACTTAAGTTTCAAAGACTATAAGTAGCTTTGTTCATGATTTTATCATCGTTTGTGTTTTCTTTAAATTTACAGAAAACAGTGTAGAATTATTTTAATTACATAAATATTTCGAATGCAAGAACATTTTTTTAATAAATTGGAGCAGGGAGAAACACCAAATTTGCATGCTGAACTCCTTAAAATGGTGACAATATAGTAGAGTTTGTTTACTTGTTTTCTTTTACTTCATTACAATATCTGACACACTTTAACACTTTCATCCTTTTTGACAGTTATATAACACTGCAGAAGAGCAAGCAACTAAATACAAATAGTGTAACAAAAAAAACACCCATTTACTAAATTGAAAGTCACATTTGATCAAATTTTGAGTAATGGTATAACATAAAATCTAATCCAACTAATAGGCCTTTGCTGCTACTGCATTTCATCTGCTACAAAAATTTGTGGGTGGCATGATTACCACTTTTGTATTTTCATTGGTAACAAATAATTTGGTGACTGTCATTATAGACAGCAACCACCATATATTCTTTCCTTTGATGATCACATTACTTTGCTGCACATCAGAGAAGCCTTAAGCAGGGCACTCACTTATACAACCTCCAACTGAAAGCTACATTATCGTTTTTTGTGTGTATCAAATGACAGTAAGTAAAAATAAGTAAAGCAGCAAAAATAGTTCTTTTTAAATGCACTTACGTGTCTTATGATGGTTATTGTATAAGAAACTCATCACAGTCACAGAATTCAAATTCTGACTCTATTCAAAATCGAGTCCTACTTTACCTAATATTCGGTACGCTGCCTACCACCAATCATTAGCACCAAATGTGTCGAATTCACAAGTAATAACGTAATTAAGGTTTCATAATGTTAGTATTATCTATTCCCCTCAATCTATATTGATTTCCTGGAGGTTGGTATCATCTAATTCAGTGTATTTTTCTAACAAATGGCTTCATGAAGAACTACCACTAATTCATAGTGCAATGTATTAAAATAACACCATGACTCCTACCACAGTTCACCAACCATGCGTCAAAGTTAATGCTTGTTGTTAATTTATTTTATACTACATTTTCCACTTCTAATCTTATTCTATTGCATCAGAGTTACTGTTGAGATATGCAGGAAAGAAAGAAAAAACAGAATAAGCAAAAACAATTTAAGCAAAAGACAAATAATGTGCTAGGAATAGGATTTTGTTTTTTTTTTTTTGAGAAAAGGCAACAAAGGAGAAAAATAATACAAACGTAGTACACACAATTAAGTGGCAATACAGTGTTACAGACACATGCCACTAACAAACTTGGTAAGCTGTAACAACCAAATCTAGCCAAACACTCCATAGAGTCTAATATGGTCATTTGAGAAACCAAACTATTGCTAGAATTTGTCTGATTTATATCTGTGAAGCAGATTAAATCCCTGAAGATTCTTACTTCTACTTGGTCAAATGTCAGTGACTACTTTCTCTTCTTTAACACAATCATCTTCAGCAAACCTCTTCCACAGCCAATGCTGCTTCCACACTCGCTCTGTCATCTCTTCAATAGGGACATTCTTTGTCTCGGGGAGCAGGAGAAGCACGAAGGTGGACATGATCAAGACACATCCAGAGAAGAACAAGAAGATACCAAACTTGAAGATGCACAGCATTGAGAGAAATGCCTGGGCAATGAAAAATGTGCAGAGCAAGTTGACACATACAGCGATACTCTGCCCCGCTGATCGAGTCTCCAGAGGGAAGATCTCACTTGGGATAAGCCAACTAAGAGGGCCCCATGACCATGCAAATGCAGACACAAAAATGCACACCATCACAACTACCAACACCGCAAAACCCTTTGATAGGTCCTCATCGTGGTCCCTCACCTTCATTCCTATTATAACTGCAATAACAAATTGAGACAAGAACATCTGAACTCCAGCTTCCAACAACAGCATTCTCCGCCCGAGTCTGTCCACTGAATAGATTGAGACAACAGTGGAGATGACATTAACGGCACCAGTAATGACAGCAGAGTAGAGTGAAGCATCGTTCTTGAATCCCAATGTGTTGAAAAGAACCGGGGCATAAAACATAATGGCATTGATGCCAGTAAACTGCTGAAAAACCTGTTTTTTCGAAAACACTCAAATGGAACAAGAATAAGATAAATTAGGAAATTCCAATTAAGAATAACATTGTTTCAATTATGTTAAGAAAAGAGTGAACGTACAATTTTGTACCCATACATAAGTTTCAACAATTTGGTCCTTGAAATCTTGTATATATAGAATTTAGTCTCTAAAATGTCATTTTTACTACAGATTCAAGAGATAAGGCTATCATTGGTTACTCGCAGAAAAAAATATTTACACACTTCTCAAAAAAGAAAATGAAAACATGATACAGATACTCTCATTTTGATTATATACTACTTAATCATATAAGAAAAAACTAAACAGACAAAGTTGATAGATTCAAAGACTAAATTATGTATATCTAAGTTTTTAGGGGCCAAATCAATGCAAGTTGGCACCAGAAAATTTTTGCTGACAAAAAGGTATTTCAGAAGACAGCACTGACCTGCAGGGCAATTGAAATGAGGAGTTGGGGTCGGTTCCTGCGCTTCAGGATATTCCTGAAAGGGTGTTTGACCTCTCTAGCCACAGTACATGCATCAACAAGCTCCAAGAACTCAGGCTCAATGTTGTCAATGCCACGAATCCTTCTCAACACAGCTTTTCCTTCTTCCAAGTGACCACGCTCAATGAGACTGTTTGGGGTGTCCACCACCAAGAAAGCCCCCAAGGTGAGAAGCAGTGCTGGCAAACCACCCAAACCCAGAGATAGCCTCCAACCCCAACCACCTTTGATTCTGTTGTTTCTCAACAATAGTCAGCATCACCAACAATGAACAACATCAAGAAGAAACGAATGATCCATGCTTTAGCAATCAATCATGCAGAACAAATTGGATATAATTTTGCATGAGAAGCAGTACCTTGCAGTTTCATCATTGAATTCTAGATTGCAGGATTTTTTCTTACAACTTGAGTTACGGAAAATGAGTTCTTATTATACTACCATTAAATAATTGAAAGCTTATTTACCCAGATTGTTCTAAATCTTGCTATAGATAAATCTTTATACTAATAGAGCATTAAATGTTCCTTGATTTTAAAAATACTTAATATCAGTTTTTTAGTATTTTCATTATAAAATATATTTAATATGTCCTTCATGATATTTGCTAAGTTTAAGGTGAGTACAAATTTTCACACTAACCAAGCATGATGCAAGTTATCATTTCTGTGCCTGGACCAAGCAGGCCTTTCCCAATCCAAGACTCATGGGAAGGAAGCAAGTGATGAAATCATGAATGAAAAAATTGTTGTTTCCATTCCCACTAGAATACTATGAAAAAGAACATCAGTTCTTGCTTTGGTGGGAAACAGGCACTTGCCACGTTAGCAGATATACTTGGTTGAAAAGCTTCTTTCTTTGAGCCATTTATGAAGGCCCAAAACCCTAAGCAGAGTGGGCAAGCATGTGCTTGACTTTTGGGTATGTGAGAGGAGTAATACAAATGGTTAATTGTGTTGGTTTTCTGTGCACCAGAATCTCTTTGGAGAACAACTCCAATTAAGCCCTCAATTTTCAAAATTTTGACCACCACCACTCACTAAAAACCATTATTTCAATTGCTGATAGTATCTTTTTTCTCTGTTTTTGACACAACTCATATGATTCATTCAACAAAAATGATGAAATTGGAAGCAAGCATGCACACAAGAAACTTACTTGTTGGTGGCATAGTTGACAAGGTTGGCAAAGAGAATGCCAAGTGTGATATTAAGCTGGAACAGTATATTCAATGCTCCTCGTATTCTTGAAGGTGCGATCTCTGAAAGAAAAACTGGCACGGCCTGCCAACAAAGATGAATGTGTTCCACTTCATACCTTTAAACATTACTCAACTTATTTATTTTTCCCATAATAATTTGAATTAGCTTTCTCGTTTATATGGATAAGATGTAAATAGATGCGTAAGCTACAAAAAAAAGTAGCAGCAGAAGTTGAATTTTTGTGGCACTTTCAATGTAAAAAGGAGAGAAAACAGGAAGTGATTTCCATGAAGGTAGTAAAGCGAAATAGAAAGAAGGATTTAAAGCCTAAAAGTTTGAAGAAAGAGGATAGAAACTCATTAAGATTAACTTTACTTTTAATATTATATTAAACTTTAATGAAATTTAAACTTACCTTATAAATAATATATTTGATACATTTTTTAAGAATATTTTTTATCATTACTTTATAAATTTTAATCCTTTAGGTTGGTCAGATATGTCGGCCACTTTCTCTATCTGTGGTTACCAAAATATACAGACATACACACACCTACTCAAAACTACAAAAACCTATTTTTGTCTTAAACTAAGGGACACAATTAATATGTCAATATCTCACGTCAGCTTTTTAAGTTTTTACTTATAAAACAACAACCATATTTTTACGTTAAAATATACTAATAATGTTTAATTTTAGTTAATGTTGACTTACATTGAAAATTTAATTTTAAAACTATTTTTTAAGAACGTCTTTAATTAATATATTCAAGCTTTTTTTATGCGTCTAATTGTAATATTCAAATACTTTTTTTGTATCATTTTCAAAATTCAAGAGAGCATGCATTGTTTTCTTTTCTCTTCACCTAATTAACTTACAAATATCTTATTAAAATGATTTTTTTTATTACATTTCGTAACGTTTTTTACAAGTTACTACTATATAAAAAAATATTGTGAATGTCAATACAAACATAAATAACAGCCACACATCCCAAGATAATTACTGTTCATTTAATTTTTAAAAAATACTTATATTGAATTAATTTTAGAAGCATACACGTATATGATGAAGACGTAGGAAAATGAAAGCATAGCTCTGTTCAATAAATTATAAACAGCAACCTGAACCAAATACCAATTATATATCATGCACATGGGATATCATGATAAATGATATTTCAGTGGGACACATCCCACAGGAACATTTTTCCTCAACCTTTTTCAAAATTATGAATAAAGATTACCCTTCGTTCCTATTTATAACAATATTTCAATTCATTCATACACTTTTTAATCAAATTAGTTAAATTATTTAAAGTTATATTAGTATTGTTATAAAATTTTCCTTATTATATTTAAAGTTTAAATAGTTGCATAAGATATTCAGTACTTATTTTTTTAAATCTTATTAAAAGTTGTATATTATTCATTATTTTTAATTGAAATATGTCAATTCATTAAGAATATTTTTTTTTAAAATAATACGTCATTCAACTGCAAATAAATCTTGTGCGAAGAGAAAATAAATTTTCTGACAATGGTCTTAATATCCTTGACTCTCTCCTTTGGTCTAGTCAATAAATGGAATACACTGTATAGCAGAGAAATTATTAAAAAAGTTATTAAATGGAATATAATATAGAGGAAAAAAAATATAGAGTGAATTAGAAATTATTTTAAAAATTAAGAATTTATATTCTTTAAATTATACTCTGTCATTATTGAATAAATTTTTGAATGAGTGATCACTTAGGGCATACATTCATATTAATGGATATGTAAATAGGTATATATATACTATACGAAAATCATCAAATTGAAACCATTTTGAATTAGAAAGTAAAATAATTAGTTGTATTAGTAACAAATTAAAAATCATTTTAAAAATTAAAAAGAAATTTGATTTTTAAATTAGTTTCTATTATTTTCTATTAATGTTAAATAGTTTTTAAATTAGTATCTAATTAGCAATCAAGGTTTTTGCTACTAAATTTAGAAACTAAATAATTGGTAGTTAAAACCTTAGTTGCTAATTAGATATCAATTTAGAAACTATTTAACAATAATAGAAAACAATATAAATTAATTTAAAAACCAATTTTTTTGTTTAGTTTCTAAAATGATCTTTATTTTAGTTCTTATTGTAACTAATTATTTTGGTCCCTAAAAATTAGTTTCTACTTCATGATTTTCTTGTAATGATAATTATAAATTATATAAATTGATAATAAATATTTATGTATATAAATATGTTTTAATTTTTTTTAAACAACATTATTAGTTCAAAAGAGATTGTTTCTTATTTTTATAATCATATTAAAAACTTATACAATAAATTTAATTTTTTAGAAAAATAATGCATTTCTCATTTTTAAAATTGTGTTAAAATCGTATTAGAATTGTTAAAAATTTAACAAATATTTTTTGAATTAGACAATTTGTCAATACATATCCTAATGCATGTCTTACTAGTGTCGATGTTGTTATCCGAATATTATAGGTCATAGTATTAGTTAATCTCTAAACTTAAGTAGCAAAATTTGTAATTACTTCAATTTGTACATAGTTTCTGAATTCCCCATCCAAACTGCAGATTAAAATTATTTAGTTTGATTTTGATATAAAATGTGGATATTGAAGGAAATCATGATTTGTGTGCATCTGGAATGAATAGTATTTGAATTATGAAGGATAAAACAAATGAACCTGGTTAGCAAAACCAACTCCACAGCCAAGTAAGAGCCTGCCAATGATGAGCATGGCGAGGTTCTGAGCTGCAGCATTGAAGGCAACTCCAGCAATGAAGATGAAACCTGCAATCAACATGGTGGCTCTTCTTCCCTGCTTACGAGTTATATGTGAGGCCAAAAATGTGGCTGTTAAACCCGCAAGGTACAGACACGATGTGAATAGTTGCAACTTTTCATTGTCGTATTTGCAGTAGTTGCTGTCCACCACTTTCTCTTCCACTGTCTTTCTGTACACCTCCGGAAAAAACTCTTTCAGGAATGCTGCCATGGATGTCACACCACCTGATTCAAATCACCAAAAATCAGATATCTTCAATCAATCACAAAGCACTATTAGAATATAAGGGTCTGTTTCTTTCTCCTTTCTTCTTTCTCCTTTTGCCTTTAAAATTTATTTTCTAAAACTTCATAGGGAAAAGAATGAAGACTATTACCGGAAACACCAACGTCGTATCCGAACATGAGACCTCCGGTAGCAGCCATTATGCACGAAAGGATGACAATTGGAGTTATCTTTGCCTCAGAATCATTGACACTTGTTGTTGTCATAGTTATTTCAGATAATTAAGAAGCTGGTTTTTCTCTTGAATGTTTTTGTCACCCTCACACACATGCACAATAGAGTGAAGAATGTTTTACTTTCACT
The DNA here is from genome assembly GCF_051622355.1 of Phaseolus vulgaris. NCBI lineage: Eukaryota > Viridiplantae > Streptophyta > Magnoliopsida > Fabales > Fabaceae > Phaseolus > Phaseolus vulgaris. The sequence continues at coordinate 4,934,638 of NC_143504.1, forward strand.
TGCATGCCTTTACACTTTGATTTATAACCATTGAGAAAGAGTTTCACTTTGCTTTTTCTTCTTTAACTTTTTTTTATCCACATCCCATAGACAGAATAGTCATTCTGTGTTTCCATGATTTTTGTCGGAATGATATCATAGGGTTCGAAATATAGTATATAGTCTCTTTAATTCTTGAAATCGTCATTTATATTTATTATTTGTGCTGATTGAAAAAAAAAAACTTTACCTAAAAAGGTAATATGGTTATAAGTTAATGTGGGTTTATGACTCACCTTTCCGTTTTCTTGTCATAATTGGGAGGTTAATTGTCGCAATCAATTGCAATCGATAGGAGATTAATTGCCGCAATCAATTGCAATCAATGGGAGATTAATTGCCACAATCAATTGTCATCAATGGGAGGTTAATTACCATTAATTGTATTTATTATTGTTGTCTCCTAGAACCACTATATATACTGGCTTCCTTCAAGCAATGTAATAACACTACAAAACAAGCAACACACACTTTGCTTCCTCTCTCTTTTCATATACTCTCTATTTCTGTTCTTGGGTGTAAGTGTTTAACCCATATAGAGAGGATTTGTTTTAGGGCTATTTATCTATTAGTCTGAGAGGAATTCATTTTACTCCCAGTATCATTATAGTGAAAGTTTTGGTTCTCTCGCCGGTGGTTTTTTACCTCTATTTAAAGGGGTTTTCCACCTAAAAATTTTGGTATCATTCTCACTTTACTTGTTACTTTAATTTCTCATAATCTTTGGTTGAAATTATCACGCTTCCGCACACGATATCCCTACAAATTGGCATCAGAGCTTTTCGATAATTCAACCAGATCTTTTGTTCAATAATGTCAAAATTGGATATTGAGAAATTTGATGGTAAAATCAGCTTTGCTATCTGGCGAGTCCAGATGCTAGCTGTTGTTCTCACCCAGAATGGTTTAAAGAAAGTTCTGGCAGGTAAAATGATGAGACCAACCACTATGGCGGAGGAGCAGTGGGATGAGATGGATGAAAAGGCATTGTCTGCAATCCAGTTATGCTTGTCCCGTGAGGTGTTGCGTGAGGTCATCAACGAGAAAAGTACAGCAGGCATATGGAGTAAATTGGAGTCTTTATACATGACCAAAAGTCTTGCAAACAAACTCCGGTTAAAGGAGCGACTCTTTACACTCCGAATGTCTGAAGGTACTCCCATCCAATCTCACCTTGATGAATTTAATTCCATCATAATTGATTTGGAAAATTTGGATGTTAAAATTGATGATGAGGATAAAGTTGTTCTACTTATTGTTTCTCTACCACCCTCGCATCGACAATTCAAAGAAATTATGTTATACGGTAATTATCTTACCTTAAGCTTTGATGATGTTAAGACTAATTTACTAGCCAGAGAAAAATTTGATACTCAAATTCATTCTGAAAGTTCTGGTGAAGGATTAGTAGTTAGAGGGAGAAACCAAGAGAAATGTAAGAACAATAAGTATAAATCTAGGTCAAAATCTAGAGGCAAGAACTCCAAATATTGTCGTTATTGCAAGAAAAAGGGACACGAGATCTCTGACTGTTGTAAATTGAAAAATAAGCAAGATAGAGAAGATAAGGGAAATGGTAAACAACCAGAAAAATTTGCCGAAGCTAGTATTGTTGAAACTGAATCTGATGGGGATTGTTTTGTAGCTTCCAACACTGAACAAAGGTCTAAAAATGAATGGATTCTTGATTCTGGTTGTACTTTTCACATGTCTCACAATAGAGATTGGTTTACCACATATGAACCAGTTTATAATGGTCTTGTTTTAATGGGAAACGATGCTCAATGCAAAGTTGTTGGTGAAGGAACAATCAAAATCAAGACACATGATGGAATTGTTAGAACTTTAACAGGTGTCAGATATGTCCCTGAGTTGAAACGGAATCTCATTTCCTTAGGCACCCTTGAATCTCATGGGTGTAGATACTCAGCTGAAGGTGGAGTTTTAAAAGTGTCTAAAGGAGCTCTTGTGTTACTAAAGGCAATTCGATGTGATAGTTTGTATGTGCTGCAGGGTTCAACTGTTACAGGTTCTGCAGCTGTTGCCTCACCCAACAAAGATAACACCAAGTTGTGGCATATGAGATTAGGCCACATGAGTGAGAAGGGAATTCTAATCCTCAAGAAGAAGGGTCACCTTGGTAACCACTGTACTGGAAAGGTTGATTTCTGTGAACATTGCATTTTTGGTAAGCAGAAAAAGGTTAGTTTTTCTAAAGCCATACACAGAACCAAAGGTACCTTGGATTACATTCACTCGGATCTTTGGGGTCCGTCAAAAGTTCCCTCCAAAGGTAAATGTCGTTATATGATGACAATTATTGATGACTTCTCACGAAAACTGTGGGTGTATTTTCTTAAACATAAGAATGAAGCATTTTCCACTTTTAAAGAGTGGAAATTATTGATTGAGAATCAGACTGGCAAGAAGATAAAGAGGTTAAGGACAGACAATGGCCTTGAGTTCTGTTCGAATGAATTCAATGATTTCTGCAAGAAGAAAGGCATTTTCAGACACTTCACCATCCCAAGTACTCCACAATAGAACGGGGTTGCAGAAAGAATGAATAGAACTATCCTGGAGAGAGTTCGTTGCATGTTCTCTCATTCTGGTTTGAGCAAATCTTTTTGGGCTGAAGCGGCTTCAACGGCATGTTATCTGATAAACCGCTCTCCTAACAGATCAATTGATTGCAACATTCCAGAAGAAGTTTGGTCAGGTAACCTTGTTGATTATTGTAATCTTAAAATATTTGGTTGCCCTGCTTATTCTCATGTAAACAAGGGAAAATTAGAACCTCGTGCTAAGAAGTGCATTTTCTTGGGTTATGGCTCAGGGGTTAAAGGCTATCGTTTATATGACCCAGAATCTCATAAAGTAATTCATAGTCGAAATGTGACCTTTAATGAAAATGCTATGCTCTCTTCTGCAAAAGATACTGTCATTTCCTCAATTGATACAGGTGACCAGGAAGATGCTCGAGAGAAGGTGGAGTTTGAGATTAAAACACTCGCTCATGAGGAAGACGTTCCCAATTCCTCCAGTACTCAAGGTGATCAAGTCACTGTTACTGATGGTACAAATGAACATTTGAGTCCACATGAGCAATGTCCACCTAAACGACGAGGATTACCACAGCCGTGGTCTATGGCTCAAGAACTTCCACAATAGAGACCAAGAAAACCGACTCAAAGATTAATTGCAGAATCTGCCAACATTGCTTATGCTTTAACTATTGCACAAGAGATGGGTGAAGAAGGTGAACCCAAGAATTACTCTGAAGCTATCTCTGGTGACGACTCAACAAAGTGGATTGCTGTTATGCAAGAAGAAGTTGAGAGTCTTCTCAAAAACGAAACATGGGAATTGGTGAAGTTACCAGAAGGAAAACGAGTCATTAGTTGCAAGTGGATCTTTAAGAGAAAAGAAGGGATCCCTGGTGTTGAGAGTACAAGGAATAAAGCAAGATTTGTTGTAAGAGGTTTTGATCAAGAGAAAGGTATTGACTTTAATGAAGTTTTTTCTCCTGTTGTTCGTCATACTTCAATACGTATATTACTTGCTTTAGTTGCCTTGTATGATTTGGAGCTGGAACAGTTAGATGTGAAAACTGCTTTTCTTCATGGTAATCTTGAGGAAGAGATTTACATCCAGCAGCCTGAGGGCTTCGTTGTTCCTGGAAAGGAGGACCATGTATGTCGTTTGAAGAAATCTCTATACGACTTGAAGCAATCACCAAGACAATGGTATAAGAGGTTTGGTTCTTTTATGGTTGGACATGGATACTCCAGAAGTAGCTATGATAATTGTGTTTATTTTCAAAAGACATTTGATGGGTCATTTATATACTTGTTGTTATATGTTGATGACATGTTGATTGCTGCAAGAGATAAATCTTTAGTTAACAAGTTAAAGGCCCAACTTAGCAGTGAATTTGATATGAAGGACTTAGGTCCTGCCAATAAAATTTTGGGAATGGAGATCAACAGAGATCGTCAAGCTGGAAAACTTTTTTTATCACAAAAGAAGTATGTTCTTAAGATGCTTGACAAATTTGGAATGCGAGACTGCAAAGCTGTTAATACTCCAATTGCCGCCCACTACAAGTTGTCATCAGATCAGTGTCCAAAATCAGACGAGGACAAAAGACGCATGTCACATGTCCCGTATTCAAATGCAATTGGAAGTCTCATGTATGCTATGGTATGTACTAGACCTGATTTAGCTTATGCTGTTAGCATTGTTAGCAGGTTCATGCATAATCCAGGCAAGGCACACTGGGAAGCCGTTAAATGGATACTTCGTTATCTGAAAGGTTCTCCAGATCTTGGGTTGGTATTTGATCAACATAGAGCCGATCCCGGAGGAGCAGTTGGCTATGTTGATGTTGACTATGGTGGTGATTTAGATCGGAGAAGGTCACTTTCAGCTTACATCTTTACCCTATGTGGGTCTGCTATCAGTTGGTATTCTTCACTTCAAGCAATTGCGGTTTTGTCCACCACTGAAGCAGAATATATTGATGCTACAGAAGGTATGAAAGAGGCTATATGGCTTCGAGGCTTGGTAAGTGAACTTGGTCTTCAACAAGATGTTCTTGTTATATTTTGTGATAGTCAGAGTGTTGTCCACTTAACCAGGAATAGTAAGTATCACTCAAGGACCAAGCACATTGAAATTAAACACCATTTTATCTGAGACATTGTTGATACAGGAGATATAATTGTTGAAAAAATTCATACGACCGAAAATCCTGCAGACATGTTGACCAAGCCACTTCCATCGGCTAAGTTCGATCATTGCCTGAACTTAGCTGGTATTATCCATACTTAATCAAGGCTTCATGGCGAGAGAGTGTTCAAGTCAAAGGCAAGTCAAGGTGGAGATTTGTGGGTTTATGACTCACCTTTCCGTTTTCTTGTCATAATTGGGAGGTTAATTGTCGCAATCAATTGCAATCGATGGGAGATTAATTGCCGCAATCAATTGCAATCAATGGGAGATTAATTGCCACAATCAATTGTCATCAATGGGAGGTTAATTACCATTAATTGTATTTATTATTGTTGTCTCCTAGAACCACTATATATACTGGCTTCCTTCAAGCAATGTAATAACACTACAAAACAAGCAACACACACTTTGCTTCCTCTCTCTTTTCATATACTCTCTATTTCTGTTCTTGGGTGTAAGTGTTTAACCCATATAGAGAGGATTTGTTTTAGGGCTATTTATCTATTAGTCTGAGAGGAATTCATTTTACTCCCAGTATCATTATAGTGAAAGTTTTGACTCTCTCGCCGGTGGTTTTTTACCTCTATTTAAAGGGGTTTTCCACCTAAAAATTCTGGTATCATTCTCACTTTACTTGTTACTTTAATTTCTCATAATCTTTGGTTGAAATTATCACGCTTCCGCACACGATATCCCTACAGTTAATTTACACAATCAAATATAATCAAATATCATGTACTTTATTTTACATGACAAGGTAATATGATCATAAATTACTTGTTGAAGTCACTACATCGAGTAGTGATAACTTGTAACTTCATATGATTTTCACTCATATCTATTAGTGTCTTTTGTATATTAAGGTAATGGAAACTTTCACATTCAAAATTGTGTCTTAATTTAAAAGTCATTATCCTTCTTTCAACTTTCAAGTATGATTTTCTTGAATGTATTTCTAATCTTACAATTCTTTTAAGCATATTTGTACAATGTTATATAACATTGTTTTTGATCCTTGTCTTAGGCTAAACATCTTTGAAGTTATATAACTTTGAATACGATTTCTTTAATATATCTCAAATAATTTTGTTTGAAAATTTTGTTACAAAGCTTTGTTGGATTTGAAAATATTCAAAAAAAATTATACAACCTTGTGGGATATTTTTTTAGTTTAATTTAAATTCAACTTAAATATTAATCTCTTAAACTTTGTAATTTTCAAACTTTTTTTCAACAATCTGTTTTCATGTATCATTTTCACATTGTCATTGAGTTCAACAATATTCAAATTTTACTTCAAATATTATAATTGTAACAAATTTTTGAAGATATGATAATTTAAATTATTATATTAATTATTTATTAAACATTTAACATATATTTAAATATAATTATTTATTCACGTAATTATGATTCATTGATTTTTTTATATTAACCTTTAAGTTTAGGAATTGATATATTTCAAATCTTAGATCAATTAGATTCGAGCCAATGTCATATTAAATTTTAGTAACATCTCATTAAATCAGTATTAGATTCAATCCAATGTCAGGTATAAACTTTTAGTAACATTATTTTTTGTCTGAATATTACGTCATATCATGAGAGATTTTAAGCAAATAAACCATAAACAAGTAATTTAAATGCACATAGTCAATATGGACTATCAAGGATATTGAGTAAGTGGAGACAAATTATAAAAACAAAAATCCGTGAGTTCAAATATAAAGGTAAAGAAGAAAATATATTAGTAATTTAAAAAAAAGTACTTTATTTATTTTTTTAAATTTGAAGGGGTGTACACTGCACTTGCACAGCCTCACCCACCAGCATAATTTATTCAACCTAACTTCTCTACATGCTCAAGATTCATCTTCGAAATTAAAATTTCAACTTGGTGTATAAAAAATTCACAACAATGCTTTCATTTTGTAAAAAATGATTTGACATATGAATTATTATTAGAAATCCCATATCCATAAACACATTTCATAATATATAATTATACAAATTTCAATTTTTTAAAGTTAAATTATTCCTACAATTTAATTTTTAATATTTTATTATAGTCATTTAAAATATATTTAAGTAAAAAATAATTTGTTTATTTAGCTTCATTCGTTATCGAACTGCTATTAAACTATTTATTAATATAAAATAAATTGATTTTATAAAATTAAGTTAAACTTAAAATTTATTTGTTAATATTTTTTTTATAAAAGTTTTTATTTTAGGTTTTAATAATTATATTTAAAAAAAATATAAATAAGAAGTTAAAATAAGAAATATTATGTGAAAATGTTTCTTATAAGATATACATGATTTTGCATTTATATATATATTTTTTAAGAGAAATAAAAGGCATGAAAGATGCATGAATGTAAAGTGAAGATGATTCATATATTTATAAAGCTTAGATATAGGTTGGACATCTCCATTGGGCACTGCCCTCTTATTATTATTATTATTGAATTCAGAAATGTGAAGAAGAAGAAAAATTAAGATATTGGAATGAACAGTTTATAAGATAAAATAAATTGATTGAATATTCAAATAGCATGCCTTCATAGTTCACAATAAGAGAATCTTGTTCATAATTGGCAGACACCTTTCTTCCCCAATGTAGCTTACGTTTAGATAATGTTTCATACTTTTATTCGATTCCATTTTTTATTCCTTTTATAACATTTTTGTTTCTTTCTTTCATAAAAGGTCAGATCGAGTAGTTGGGGGCCTTGTCGCTGTTTACAATAAAAATTTACACAAAATCTCTACACAAATAAAATAATATAAAAATTTATGCATATAAAATTATTTCTTCACTAATAAATATATATATATATATATATATTTATATATTTATTTATTTCTTTTACTGAAGAAATAATTTTATATGCATAAATCTTCAGATAAATAAAATAATTCTAAATAACTATATATAAACATGTCATCATTACGATACTGCATTATTTATCAGTACTATTTATTCTCATATTCTTATCCTATTAAGTTACGTATCATACATAAACTTCTGCCTTCTATGTATAATTATTTTCATATATTTTTTTATAAATTTTAAGATATTGTAATTTTTTATTATAATTTAAATACACTTAAACCTTCTGAACCATCATTTGTTTCCCGAATCTATTTAAGTAGAAAATCAATAAATCAACAAAAAGAATTTATTAAAAACTATTACAACTAAATTTAAAAAAATTGTGATATAGCTTTTATTATTGAAATTTGATGGTACCATATGTAGCCTTTTAGCTTTTCTGCATGATACTGAAATTAATAACAAAATAAAAAAAAAACATAAAATAATGTAAAATGAAGAAATTGATATATATATAAATTTACAAACCCTCGTTTTTATGACAAAATATGGGAATTATTTTGAAGATAATTGAGTGGTTAGATTTTATCTTTTATATAGTTAATAATTTATTTAAATAGAATTAATTTTTAATCTCGTTATTAAACTTAAAGATTATAAGTTTTTTTTTTAGATTTAATATAAAGCACAATTTAGGTTTATTATCATAAGACACATATTAATTGTATTAAATTCTTAACCATCTCAATGTCCAAATTAAATTTTGGAGTTTAGAGATTAAAAATATTAAACGAAAATTGAAAACACAAATAAAGATGAAAAAAATCAAAAAGGAGTTAGGTAAATTAAGAGACGGAACAAATCTTCGTATCATAGTCTTTTCTAAAAATTTAGATCTAAAATTAAATAATTAATTAACTTAATTAATCAATTCAAACAGTTATATGAATCAAATTAAAGTATCATTAAACTTAACATGTATCTAACAAATTAAATTATCATTAAACCTAACATATAGTTAGTTATCATCTAAGATTCAATTTATTCCTAATTTAGTTTTTAAAATCAGACATGTAATTTACAAATATATGAGAGAGAAAAAAATGAAAAGTCAATTTTAGAAACTTAAGAGAAAAGAAAAAAAAAAGATGAGGAGATATTTTCTAAAACTATTGTATAACTAAACCTATGATTTTTGTCTACATATTTAGAGCACATTTAGGTTAATTAAAAATTACAAGTTATAAGAATATAACCTATTTTATTAAAAAATAATATTTTTAAACAAAAGATGATAACAAAAGTAGTTAAAAATTTATATTTTTATAATGACATGGATAATGAACTAAATCTATGCAGAATTTTATAAGATTAAAATAAACAATTTAGGCATGTGAATGTTCTAAATTGTTTAAGCCAATATGTTATAGGGTTTACAAGATTAAAATAAATAACTTAGATATGTGAATGCTAAATTTAAGTTTTTTAAATAAAAGAAAGTCAATATTGTTTGATATCCATTTTTAATGTATTGGTATAATTTCGTTTTAAAACAATTAGATATCCAAAATAATTAAAAGGATAAATATATTTTGATTGAAATTTTTGAATCAACTGTAATCTCTCCCCCCTCTCTCTCTCTCTATATATATATATATATATATATATATATAATATAATATAATTTTTGCTATAATTTGTTTAAATCTCACTACAAGAAAATCAATAAATAGAAACCAAATTGTATAAACCAAAATAATTAGTTACAATAGTAACTAAATTAGAGACCATTTTAGAAACTAAAAAGAAATTTGGTTTCTAAATTAGTTTCTATTATTTTCTATTATTGTTAAATAGTTTCTAAATTGGTATCAACCAAGGTTTTTGTTACCAAATTTAGAAACTAAATAATTGGTAGTTAAAACCTTAGTTGCTTAGATACCAATTTAGAAACTATTTAACAATAATAGAAAATAATATAAACTAATTTAAAAACCAATTTTTTTTGTTAGTTTTTAAAATGGTCTCTAATTTAGTTTTTATTGTAACTAATTATTGTAGTGTCCCAAAAGTCGTATTTTTTTTAGATATTTAAAAGTAAAATAAATTAATCAATCACGTTTTTGGAGTAACAAAAACAAATTTACCTAAATCATCAGTTCTATGAAATTAACGTTTGTGATCAGTGTAAGTCTTTATATTTAGAAATTGGTTTAGAGAATTATAACCCATTTTTTTTATATAATAACAATAATAAAAAAAATCGATTTAATAATAATGAATTTGTTTCTTGAAATGCTTCAAAATATATAATATTAACTTACATGGTTTTTACTCTATATATTATTCAATGATGTTCGCATTTATTTTATATCCTCTAGTTCATATTAAAACATAAAATATATCAAAAAATACTTAAAAATATGCTAAAATTTAAAACTAAACAATATCGGCAAACACATATTTTTGTTGGAGATCCCACATCGACTAGAGATTAGAGTCTTTCATTGTATATAAGTGGGTGCAGACCTCACCTTATCGAGCCGGTTTTATGGGGTTGAGTTAGGCTTAAAGTCCACTTTGTAATATGGTATCAGAGCCATTTAAAGCCTATCCTAGCGAATGTTTGTTGGGCTTATCGTGCCACCCGCTATCGGTGTGAGGGGGATTATGTAGCACTTTTTCATATAATTAATTCATAAACTCAACTAAAGTTAGAAAGTCAATTTTGTAATGAGTTTTTTCAATTATACAATTATGATAACTTCACTACTTTTCTTTTCATTTAGTTTTGATTGTCTCACTCTTGACTTAGGTTATGGCATGTTATATATTTTATATATATATATATATATATATATATATATATATATTATTGTTTAGAATTAATCTTCCATAAAACTCTTCCAGAACCAGTGATTTCTCCAAACTTTCTCTGTCATCTCTTCAATGGGTATATTCTTGGTCTCTGGAACTAGAAAGATTGTGAACAATGACATGACAAGCACCCAAGCGGAGAAGAAGAAGAAGATGCCAAACTTGAAGTGGCACATCATGGACAGAAAACCTTGTGCAATAATGAATGTGAAGAGCATATTCATAAACACTGTCACACTTTGTCCTGCTGATCTAGCCTCTAGTGGGAAGGTTTCACTAGGAATGAGCCATCCAAGTGGACCCCAAGACCATGCAAAAGATGACACAAATGTGCACACCATCACCACCACCAACACCGCAAACCCTGTGTTCAAGCTCTCTGAGTGATCTTGGACCTTCATCCCTAGCACCATGCCAATCACCACCTGAGAGACAAACATTTGGACACATGCTTCCAACAACAATATCCTCCGACCAACTTTATCCACAAAGTACACAGACACTAAGGTCGACAACACATTCACGGCTCCTGTGATCACAGCTGAGTATAGGGAAGCCTCACTTTTAAAGCCCAAGGTTCTGAACAACACTGGAGCGTAGAACATGATCGCATTGATGCCGGTGAATTGTTGGAAGATCTGTACACAAGAAATTTTTAAAATGCAAAGAAGGTCACAAAGTATTAGATAAGAAAGCAAATGAAATTATGAAAGTAGCCTAAGACTATTGTGTATAAATTATTTTCAACATATAAACATCTAAGTTTGGTAAGACCTGCAACATAACGGCCATGATCAGTGGAGGACGGTTGTGGCGCTTGATGAGGTTCTTAAAGGGATTCTTTACCATTTTAGCCGTTTTACTGGCTTTGAGGATCTCCTGAAACTCTGGCTCAACATTTTCCACACCACGAATCTTCTTCAGCACAATCTTCCCTTCATCCTCCAAACCCCTCTCAATAAGACTGTTAGGAGTGTCATGCACCAATAGGGACCCCAATGTTAGCATCAGTGCTGGAACCCCTGCCAATGCCAACGATATCCTCCAACCATACCCGCCTTTAATCCTACATTTCCCAGTTAAATACATTATAATCAATCAAAATAAACAAATAATGTTGCGTAAACTTTGTGCCTTCAAATTCATATCAGTAATAAGGATCATTGAAGTTACTGTGCTGTAAAGTAGTTGACAATATTTGCTATGAGAATCCCAATGGTGATATTAAGCTGGAACAAGATGTTCAGTGCTCCACGGATTCTTGTGGGTGCAATCTCAGAAAGAAACACGGGCACTGCCTGTTGTGAAAACCCAAAATTAGTCAAGAATCAACAACATTATTATTACTAATCCAAAACAAATGCATTTCATGGAACCGTTGAGGAATTCATATAAGGACCTGGTTGGCGAAACCAACACCACAACCGAGCAATAGTCTCCCCAATATTAGCAGCGACAAACTATTCACTACAGAGTTTAAGACAGTTCCAACAATAAAGAAAATCCCTGCAATCAACATAGTGTGTTTGCGGCCTAGCTTTCTGGTGACACTGGAAGCAAACATGGTCGCTACCAATGCTGCAAGGTAGAGAGAGGATGTGAACAATTGAAGAGTTTGATTGTCATATTTGCAGTAGTTACTGTCCACTCCATGCTCTTGTATCTTTTTGTATACATCTGGAAAAAAATGTTGTAGAAAGCTAGGCATTGATGTTACACCACCTGCATTCACATGCATTTCACAAAACATTAAGTAATAAAATAGCTTGAAATCAAAACTGCAACAATGACTAACCAACCTCCATATATCACACGTACCTGAAATTCCAATGTCATAACCAAACATAAGACCACCAGTGGCAGCCATAATGCATGATATTATGACAGTATATGTGATCTTTGCCTCAAAGTTGACATCCCCTGAAGTTGATGCAAATCCTCCCCCTGCCATGATAATTAACTATCAAAATGACCAGATAATTTACAATTGATTTTCTTTGCAATATATATAGGAATGTAGCGAACTAGGTTCTATATATGGCCTCTTTGTTTTTGCGGGCTCCACGAAAATTTTAATAACAACATTTCAAATTAAGCACTTTACAGGATTAATATTGATGGCACAACTGATACATGGATGGATACAGGTTGATCAAACACCATCATATCTTTGCAACATGTCTATTGCTAACTATATATGATATATATACACACACATTGATAGGGTAATATTTCTCCCAAATTAGTTTTCCAAACTTGTTAGAATCTAAAATAAATAAAAAATGACTAACAAATATATAACAAAATTAGGGGGAAAAACTCAAAGTGAAAATATTTTGATAAGGATCAAGTTAGCCCAAACGAGAAAAAATAGTTAAATTATGATATAGAGAGTAATTAACAAATATTTTACTCCTAACATCAAAGGAAATTGTACCAATTGTAATTTTACATAGTTATTATTAAAAATATTTTTTAAAATTATATACATAAATAAGTAATGTTTGTGTGACACGACTTTAGTATAAAGAAGTTGTAATAACTTTACATGACTTTGTTTAAAATTATATTAAATTCGTGTGATTCATGCACGATTTTAATGTTGATGAAGTTGTATGTATCAATCACAATCAATCACGACTTTGTTTAATATTTTATTTTATTATTAGTGAAGTCGTGCTAGGATTTAACGATTTTGATTGATTGTAGTGAAAGTTGAAGTCATATCAACACGACTTTGCCTTGAATATTTAATTTCGTTCGATGTGTGTTTTATTTATTTTTAACGAAATTTTGATAAAGATGTATTATTTTTTATGTATTTAATAATTTGCAAAAGTGTAAATTTTGGAAACTGTAAATAATTGTTTGTAATTATTGTATGTGTGTTAAATAGATAGCAAACGTTAATGAGTAAATAAAATAGTTATGCATGTTAAGTTATGTAATACGTTTTTTGAATTTAGTGAGGAGAAAAATGTTACAATTGTACACATGTTATTCCCTATACAATGTCTACTATTGTGACATTCATTCCAACAATAAGAACATTTTTTTGCCTTATTTAAAATTGACATATTCATTTCTTTATGAATACAATTAGTAGTTAGTCTTTCTGATTCGATTTGTCCCATGTGTAGGTCGGGTGTGGAATTTGGTTAATAATCTTCATTTTAAATTGGAAGAAAATGGAGCTTATAAGCCTTGAAAATGTTATGGAGGTTGTAGACCGAGGTAAAAAAATGTTGTAGACTGTAAATAACAATTGGAATAAACAACAACAACATATAGACAAGGCAGTTGAAAAGCTTAAAACTTCCCACAATCATACCACCATCAATTTAATTTGCTTGTGTGTGACATAGGTTGACATCGGAGTTAAGGAGTGACTATCTCCTGAACATCAAATTCTAAAATTTGTCGATTATATCTTTGCACATGAAACATAACAGATTGTTGTTCATTTATCTTAGTAAGACAATAATATCTTCAAGATAATAATGGTTTGTTCATAAATGCACTTCGTCTCGGTTCCTCGTTCAACAAACCAAAATTTTGTTCTTTCAAATGTTGTCTTAACAAGAGCATAAATAGCTAGGGATTGTGCTCCCTTTGAAATAGAGTTCATGCATTATTCTAGATTTGTTGTCATGTGAATGTACCTCTTGCCTTTGTCATATGTTTGAGTCCACTTTTCCAATGATATTTTATCTATCCAAGAGACGATTTGTTGAAATTTTGATCTCATTGTCGATAATTTTGCTTGAAAAATGGGTTATTTAATTTCATATGTTGTGGAAATGTAATAAATAAAATTACTTAGACATTTACTCATTTTTGTATTATTGCATAATGTCAGTTAAGGAATATAAATACTCATGTTTATTAGTTATCTTTAAAAAAAAATTAACTTTTTGTTAAAGTTAGATGCAATATGTCATATGTAATACATTGAGGTTGGCCTATCTCCTTCCCAACCAACTTCTGGAGATTCTAATGTTGGCAATATGGTTGTTCCTCTGTCAATTATCAAGCATACATATGGCTTAGGTGTGATGTAGGCTTGCACAGTTGGAAGAACCATATCATATCTTCCTTTATTTCACCTTCAACAATGAAAAAATTAAGAGGAAATATGCTCTGATTTCCATCTTGACCAATTGCGATCAACAAAGTCTCACGATATTTTCCAGCGAAGAATGTCTTATTAACTTGCACTATAGGCTTGCAATAGTTAAAGTCGTTAATGCAAGACTCGAAAGACCAAAATTCATGTTCTAAGATGTAGTAGAGTTGTCTTAAACATTGTCAACAACATACAAGAGTAACATATTGTACAATGGTATCTAAAACACTTTGTTGGAAAACTTTAACCATCTTGAAAGATGATTATATGATTCACCAACAACTATATTTTATTTTCGTTTTACATTTTTTTTAAATCACTTCATATGTTATTATTAATAACACATTAGTATATTTTAGTTTTCATACAAAATATTTTTAACTAAAAAAATTAAAACAAAATATGAACATAATGAACAAAACCAATATTCAATTATATATTCAAGGCAAAGTTGTGCCAAGGGTGTATGACTTCAATGCAATATAAAAATAACTAAAATTGTGTGAAACATGCACTAAGGATGGCAATGCGGGGCGAGCCATGTGGGCCGGCCCGCACCCCGCTAGTAAAAAAACGCTGGGTATGCTCAGTATTTCAGCCCGCTGACCCCCTTTAGTCTGTCCTGCATAACCCGTAGCCCGCTCGGGCCAACAGCAGGACGGAGCGGGCTGGCTCGCCATCCTGCAAATTAAAAAAAAAAGTTAAGTTTGTGTGTGTTGCGATGGTAATGTTGTGTTGCTTGCTTAATGCTCTCTGTTCTCATCATCGCACGACTTCACTATAATTTTAAACAAAGTTATATTAAATTAACACTACTTCTTTACACTAAAGTCATTCATAACTTTTAAGTATACCTAATTTTAAAAAAAATTACCAATTTGATAATAACCATGGAAAAGTACACTAAAAAAATCTTAACATCAATACTTACAAATGAGAACCAGAGAAATAAAAAAAAATCAAAATTAAAATTTTCGTTGTAAGAAACTTATCTTGCACTACAAATTATCTAATACCTAACCTTTTTTCATTCGTATTCACCATTAATTAAAAAAAGAATATTAAAGATTTAGAAAAATATTAAAATTACTTAATTTTCAATTTTATCAAAATAAATATATGATATTAATATCATGGATTGTATATTTTTTTAATGTAATATCATTATTTTGGTCCACTAAACCAAACATATTTAAAAGTGCCTTTAAGAATTTAAAAACAAAATAGTGTAAATTAAACTCTATTAACTATTTGTTAACAATTATTAATTATATTTTTTTTGAAAAAATTATTTCAAATTATTAGTTTTCAAAAAAAAAAATTATTTCCTTATAGGCACACTACAAGAAAATCAATAAATAACAATCGAGATAAAAAATAATTAGTCACTATATCAATTAAATTAAATATTAATTTAAAAATTAAAAAATTATTAGTATCTAAAGTGGTTTTTATTATTAATAAAAATTTATAAAATAGTTTCTAAATTAGTCTTTTAGAGACCAATTTAAAATTTAAAATATTAGAAACTAAAGCTTAGGTATCTAACCCTTAGAAACTTTGGTAGCTAAGGGTTAGATACCAATTCACTAGTGTAAAAAAGACTTTTTATGACGGTTATACGAGACTTTTTATGATGGTTCTAATGGCGATATAGATTCAGGCGATATAAAAACTCTGCACTTTCTATGTCAGTTGAAAAAATGACATAGTAAGTTTACTTACCATGACTGTTATATAAACTGTCATAAAATGTCCAAAATATTTGTTATAGTAAGTTCAGATAGAACTTTCTATGACTGGTATTTTTAGAACAGTCATAGAAAATATGACTTACTATGATAGTTCTTAACATAACCGTCATAGTAAGTAATTTTCTATGACAAATATTTTTACCACCCGTCATAGTAAATCAAATTTTTTATGTCGTATATTACAATAACTGTCATAATAATTTATTTTTTTTTAAAGATGTTTGCTCCAAAGATGATTCTAATTATCTCTACATTCAATCTCAGAATCAAATTAAATTTAATAAAATAAAACATAAAAATAATAATAACATTTTCCTAACCCAGAATCTACGTCACCAAACCCTCCAATACCATTACCTAGTTTTCTCTCTTTCTACTCCTAATTCATTTGTTTATTTAAAAAATAAGGAAAAAAGTAGAAAAAGAAAATTAGTGATTATTAATTAAGTTATCACATAATTACTCAAACATCATTCTAATTCAAACATAATTAGAACTGAAATACAAATCAAGCATCTATAATGTTAGTTATAATCCAAATCCAATTCAAATAAAATTAAAATTGATTTACATTTTAATATCTATAATTTTAATTTTATGGGTGGAATGTAGTGTTTCACCAACACCGCTTTTAATTCATTTATACTTTTTTATACTTGTAATTTTTTTTATAATTCAAACACATTAGTTATGATTATGATACAATTCCTATTCAAATACAAATTAAGATTGAATAATAAATTATAAAATATTCTCTATTCTTTTATATTAATTGTTTAAGGTTCTTTCACTGAAATTAAGAGAAATATATTTTTATGCGCTGCTTTCTTTATCTCTCCCTTTGTTATACCATTGCAAAGTTTCTCCAGCAAAAAATTATGGACATGAGAAAAAGATTATTATGCTAATTTGTCACAATCTCTTTCAAGATTGAAATTCCCGTTATGTGTTATAGGCATATACAGTTTGCTTGAATAGCACTGGACTTGCATGGTGATATCAACTAGAATAGCAGAACTTGAATATGAGTTAACATGTGGGTAAAATACATTATAATATGAAAATACATTAAATTTAATCTCAATAATAAAGGTGTTGAAAATAAAATTATAAAATAACATGTTAATATAATTTTAAAACTGATATATCACCCAGACAAAATATTACCACCACATTTGTCACCTTCTAATCAACCCATTCAATCTTCATCATCTCATTATAATTTCATTCAACATGTGCATCATTGGTGGGAAATAAACAAAATAACATCTAATATATAGTTCCTGCTGCATGAATAGATTAGTCATGAATTATTGAATTGTCTTTCAACTAATCAGATCCTTAAAAAATTAAATGTATAAATCTTCTATTTAATTTTCATCAGTTATGAATGCATAAATTATTACTATTAAACCTTCCCCTTCTACATCTTCATAAAACATTTTTTTGACAAAACTAATTATAAAATTTACATTAGAGTTCAACAATTCAATTCATAAAACATTTTTTTGACAAAACTAATTATAAAATTTACATTAGAGTTCAACAATTCAAGAAAAAGGCTTAGAAAAATCAAACAATTTTACTGGTACTCAAAAGTGGAATATAAATATAACAAAGCAATGACATAGCAAATTGACTGTAAAACGAATTGCATTTTCAGTTAAAAATCTAAAAAGCAATATAATTACTGAGAGATTGTGTCTGAATATAAATTAACAAAAAAGAACAATTCTGTGTGAAAAGCTTAAAAGGTACTTGCTCCTTTGCCATAGCAAACTCCAATTACAATCCTTCACTTTGCCACTTCCACATAAGCCTGCACACAAATTTCAAACTTCCACATTTTTTATTTAAATAAAAATTAAAAGAATAAAGGAAAAGAAAGAGATGGTGAGAAAGGAGGTCTTCTTCTTCACGCAATCTCATGTGTCAACGGTGGTGTCACAGTAATAACAATTGAAGAATGAAGAAGAGAAGAAGAAAATAAGAAAATAAGGAAGTCACGATGAGTTACAAAGCCATTATCTCATATTTCTCTCTTCTTCAACTTCGTGCTTCATTCCATTACCGCGCCAAACCTGCACATGCACCTCCACGATCGCCGTCATGCAATCGGTTAAAGGTGCCATCGGTAACCACGTTCTGGTAGAAAGATAGAAGAAAGCACCATGAGCATAAAATAAACCCTAAGCCCCAAAAATCTTAATCATTAAAGGAGAAAGAAAAGAAATAGAACTTACTTAAGAGTGACTTCGTTCTGTTAATAAAGGAACTTTGGGAGATAAGGAGTGAAAAACACAATCGAAGATAGGCAATATATAAGGAGCGCGAAATGCCTGTGGAAAGTGTGAGAGTGAACTGCTGGTGGGAGACTTGAAAGAAAGCGGGATTGTGAAAGAAAAAAGAAACTTATTATGTCAGGTCTAAGTTCAACCAACATAATAAGTACCTACTATGTCATTTAAAATACTAACTGACATAATATGTGTTTTCTACATCATTTATAATAAAAGCTGACATAGTAAATTTCATCTTATTTACAATTTTGCCACCGTCACATTTATTATGACATGTAGATTAGACCTGTCATAGTAAGCTGTCATTGATTCTTATTTTTGTACTAGTGATTTAAAAATTATTTTATAAATTTTTATTAATAATAAAAACTAATTTAGATACCAATAATTTTTTTAGTTTATAAAATGGTATTTAATTTACTTTATCTAACTATTTGATTTCTAAAAAAATTATTTAATAATATTTTTTTAGTGGTAGTGTTGCAGTTTTTTTTTTAAATATAGAAAATGATCTGTTAAAACATATTATACATTTAAAAATAAAGGACTAGTTTCAACGAGAAAGTATAAAATAGCGTGATTGCAATCAATTACTACAAAAGAATGAAAAAAAGGAAAAAACAAAATCTTCACTCCTATCAAAAAAAAATTCTAAAAAAAGTGATATTAAATCACAAGTAAATGAAGAGTGTAAGCAATATTGTACATTTTTTCTACTAATTTTAAATTTTTATATAGAATTTGAATAATGAAACATTTATTCTATTAATTTTACTCCAAATTTTTTATATGATGAATATTTTAAAAATAAGTAAGTTTAAATTTGTAAATTAAAAAAAAATGTATGATATTAATATGAGAACGAGTTTGTGAGTACACTTCCTTATAATGATAACTGTATATTTTGATTTAAAAATTATGAAAATAAATGTATGATATTAATATCACGATTTTGATATTTATTATTTAATTTAGCAGACTAAATCCATTTTAAAGAGATTTACTATTGATTAATAAAGTTAGATTACATAGGGTTATAATACTATTTCTTAATTATCCATTCGTTTTTTATGGCATGCACTCTATCTTTACTTTTATACTAAAACAAGATAGGTAATATTGGTACAATATTAATACAATTTATTTTATTGAATTTAGTGTTTACCTAGATAATTGATAAATGTTCTGTAATCTAAATGTTTCAGATAATTAAGAACATCTGAAACATGTAGAAATTAGATAAATATGGAGGTCGTGTTTGTAAAAACATTGATTAATTATTCTAAATTTAATTTCAATGTAACAAAATTAGTTTTGGACATTTATATGGTTTGAAGAGTTTTAATCACTAATATGTAGAATTCCAGTTCAAAGTAAACAATGGTTAATTTTTTATTTATTTTCTTACTAATTTTAATTTATTTTTAAGTATACGTGTAATCAAAAAATAAAGTTTAAATGTTTTCTATATATTCATATTTTAATTAACTATATAGAATTAATGTGCATTAGCCATCTCAATATAGAGATAATAATAAATTTAAAGTAAAACAAACGTATAAATCTAAATTTTATTCATGACATAATTGATTTTATTCGTTATAATTCAACTATGCAATTAGAAAATTAACTTTAGGAAAATTGAAAACTATATAAAAAATTAAGAAGATTATAGAGAATAAACCAGATATATATTAAAGAATTAAGAAGCTTAAGTAACCAAACAGCATGAACATGAACTGAAAAAGAAATGAAAACACAAACAATTGTGGAGTGTAAAGGCTAGGTTCAAAAAGACTTAGTAAGAATGATTCCAATTGTAAAAATACGTAAAATGTTCTTAAAGAAGTTATACAAGGTTTTATATATACCATATAAAACTAATTATTTCAGGTGTTTTAATTTGATGATGGTTGAGAGAGACACATTAATAAGATTTGATATAATGAAACAAACTCATAAATAAGATTACAATAACACCTTCAACTATTTAAGAAAAAAAATTATATTTTCTTTCTTTATATATTACTATCTTTATTAATTGAATTTAATGTATAATTATTATTAAAGATAATAAAGATACGAATTTTTCCTACTATATATAATTATTTTTCTGCAATAATCACATCACTCATAAATTTTAATAAAATTTTGTTACAACTCGACTTAATATATTTCAATCCAAACAACTTTATTTTCTTCACATTTTTTTCTCAAATCATTCAAAATTTACTTTCTCAAATCTTCTCTCCATTCCAAACATATCTCAATCCAATCACACCTTAACATATCCGAATCCAAACACATTAATTCTCTTCATACTTTCCTTTTAAATCCTGAGATATTTACTCCCTCAAATTCTCACACTTATATTTCTCAATGCAAATATAACTCAAAAGTGAACTAAAAAAAAATGGTTTAAATACTAAACAGATATTTTTCTGGTAACTACTACTAAATACTCATATTAAATACTCATATTAGTACAACAAAATAACAATATAAATATATCAATATCTGGATCAATATATAATGTGTACATTGACAATACATGATAATATTTAATAGATTTTTTATTATATAAAGTGAGACTTTAATTTTGATTTTCTCTTAATTTAGTGATTACATATTTTTTTAGACGAATTGAGTATAGACACCAATGTGGTTAAAAGTTCTATTTTTACTCATGAAATTTGAATTTGATTATCGCCGAGAAAATGATAATAATTAATAAGTTTTTAAATAAAGAATTTCCAGTGAGGAATAGACACATATTTAAGGTGTGTATCAGTGTGGTATATTTTTAAAATCATGAAATTTTCCTTGAGCTTTATGAATATTATGAGTTATTAAGATCCAATTCATTTAAAATTTGTCAATAATAATAATAAAATGTTTTTCCTATTCACCTACCCAAAAGTTGTATCGCTTTACAGTAAAATTATGAAACTGAAGAATTAATAAATAAATAAAAGATGGAAGGAAAAGTGAATATTTTCTCATAAAGTGCAAAATAGGTATTGGTAGGGTGACAGTATAAAGAAGTGAAAGATAGTGAAGGGATTGATGCTTAGTGGGATTTGGGCTGCCACATGCAGTCTTGTTATTGGTTTCATTGGATACACCTCTTTACCAAGCCCAATTTCCTCATCATACCAAATGTTTACTGTATTTGCTTACTCTTTTTTTTTTTTCAAATTTCGACAATAATTAAGCTTATCATGAAGCATATATGCATGGTCATATATGTTTTTTTTTTTCATGAGCTTATAAACAATAAAGATATTTAAAAACGGTAAAAGATGTCATGGAAAACACGAGAATAAGACTTTTGGGATATGTTTGGTTGGTGAAAATTTATGCAAAAAAATGGAAAAAATATATTAAATAACAAAATGTAATTATTATTTATATGAAAATAGTGGAGAGAAAAAAAATGTGAGATATTTATTTATATAAATGTTGTTTCCTCTTTTTCAACAATGTTCACTTTTTTTTTTCATAACCTAGGGGAGTATATGAACATATAGGCAAAGTCTCCACTCAGTATATAAATAGATACCTCTATTCTCCTCCAAAACATATCTTAGTGATTCTCTTTTCTTCTTCTATCTTAGCTTATTTCTTCTTAAGAGTTATGCTAATTTTGTGATAGTTGACATATCACTTGGGTACTTGCGCAACATATTCCGGATAAGTTTTTAAGAGCAATGTTTATCCATGTCTCAGAAAAGCACAGCATTTGTGTTTATAGTCTATTTTTGTTATAGTTGAATAATTAGTTACTATTGGATTAAATTAAAGACCATTTTAGAGACTACAAAAATTATTGGTATCAGATTATTGAATTAAACTTGAGACCAATTTAGAATCTAAAATAATAGTAGCTAAAACCTTAGTAGCTAATTTAGATACCAATTTAGAAACTATTTTATAAATTTTTATTAATAATAGAAACTACTTTTTGCATACTAATAATTTTCTAGTATCTAAAATAATATATAATTTTGGTAATATAGTAACTAATTATTTTTATTTCTAAAATTAGTTACTATTTAATTAATTTATTATAGTGTAGTTTGAAATCCAATTAGATTCCAATGATTACTTTTAGTGAAAGATGAGGTGACACCTTTTAAAAACGGAGGTAACTTTATGAAATTATGAGAATTGAGATCAATTTTAGTTTTACTTGAAGCATTAAATGTTTGAAGATATTTACTTGTTTAAACTTATCTCCTTTTAAAAAGGACAAATAATTTTTAGTGTGGATGTTTCCACTTAACTTTATTTATTGAATAAATAATTTAATACATTTTTCTACTAGATCGTCTAATGTTTTTTTTACCATCTAATACTTTATTGAGATCGCCTAACATTTTTTACCTTTTAAGATAATTTGATTGTCTAATCAAAGTTTAACGGTCTAATTCATGTTAATAGTCAACTTCAAGAGTTAATTTTTATTCTTCTATTATTTTATGATTGAAACTCATTAAACGGTATTTTATTTCTTAGAATTGTATATGTTTATGACAAAATATATTAGATGTACAGAGCGTTTAACAAGTTATTACTATTTTGTTTTAAATATTACATATGTCTGAATGTTACACAAATTATATTAATAATGGTTTTAATTTTGGATACAGTTATAATTTTATGTAATTTTTTTTTTAATTTTATACTATACACTCAAAAAAGTTATTAAATATCAAATAAATTTAGAGATAAAAAATAATTAATTACTATATTAACTAAATGAGATAATATTTTAGAGGCTAAAAAATTATTGGTATGTAAAATATTTCTATTATTAATAAATAAATTATAATATAATTTTTAAATTGATAACTAAAATCTTGGTAGCTAATTGTTAGATACCAATTTAAATGTTATTTGATAAAGTTTTATTAATAATAAAAACTATAGATATACTAGTGATAATTAATTGATTGTATACAAAATTTAATTATATGATTAATAATAGCAACTATAAGATTAAAATTAAAATATATAAAAAATTTATAATTTCACATAATCATAATATTTTAAAATGAGTTGATAAATATTAAATTTATAAGTAATTTGATCAAATATAAAATTTGTTATAAGTATCACAAAAATTATTCTAGTAGTTGTTCTATTTTGTTACGTGTGTGCACTACAAGAAAATCATGAAATAGAAACTAATTTTATATACCAAAATAATTAGTTGTTATAGTAAATAAATTATAGACTAAAAATATTTGTGATTTTTAAATTAGTTTCTATTATTGTTAAATGATTTCTAAATTGGTATCTAATTAGCAACCAAGATTTTTATTACCAAATTTAGAATTTAAATAATTAATAGTTAAATTTTGGTAACTAATTAGATATCAATTTAAAAACTATTTAATCATAATAAAAATTTATTTAAAAACTATTTCTTTTAAGTTGGTAAAATAATCTATAATTTAATCATTATAATAATTAATTATTTTTTATCTATAAAATTGGTTTATATTTTTTATATTTCATGATTTTGTTATAATGGTGTGACATCATATTCTACTATTGTCACTTTTATGGTCATCGTACTATGATTATCAGTGGTAGTAAAAAATCTTAATTATAATAATAAGGATAAAATTATTGTAATAATATCAACAATGTAACGGCTAGGAGATATCTTATTTTTTTTATTTTTGACCATTTTAATCTTTAATGACATTTATTTTTTGTTTGGTTAACTTTTAAAAAATTTAATGGTTACAGAAACAATTAATTTGAATTTGAAGTATTTTAATTTTATTAATCTTAATTTCATAGTTATCATTAAATTTTTTATAAGAATTTATAACTATAATGTTCATATATATATATGTAAACGGGAATGTGATAAAAAAAGATAATGCATGGTAAGGAGGTATATTTAAGTATTTTTTTTTTGTCTTATATAAATATATCAATGTGAAACAGCGTAGCCCTACTATTTCATAAAAAAGACACATCAGGGAAAGGCCCTAACCATAACGATTGATATCACTTATCTTAAATGCTACAAAAAGTCTCAAGTTTAACTCATAAATTTGTAATAAATATTTTAGAACCTAATTATACTACAAATGATTTTTTAATAATATAAAAAGAGCAATTTGCTTAACATACATAATGTTTTATTATTATTTTTCATTGTATCCCATACTTCATTTCATATTTTTGTTTTTATAATTTTTCCTTAAATGATAAGAATTATAGAAAAGAATCCGGCTGAAATACCGTTGCTCACTTCATATAGATAAATTGCTGAAACTGATATTTTATAATTTTTTTAACAAAACGAAAGGACCAATTCCATAAGTAAATAGATTTTTTGGGTTGAAAATCCTTTTTCATTGGCAATGAATGGGAAAGATGTAAAGAGAGACACATATAGGCATAAGTTATTGCAGGACTCAATTCCAAAGATTGAGGTGAGGGTAAATAGGAAAATTGTGAGAAGGATTTAAAAATGTAAATTAATAATAAATAATGAATGGAAAGTAAGTGAGTTATTTATTAAATTAAAGTAATAAGAAGATTAGAAAAGGGAAGTGGGAAGAGTGACGTAACGGTGTGGTGACGGCTAGGGTTTTTTTGGTTAGTGTCTACGGCATAAATGAAGCCACGTAGGCTAGCTGAGGTAGCAGTTCCGGCGCACACATGGCAGAAGTGTGGGGTTTGAGGAGAGTGAGAGTATGAAAGCACCCCATGGTGACGTGGCACACTAACTTGAAAAATATAATATTTTATAATGAAAAGGTAGGTTACCTCCACTCACTCTGGCTTATGAAATAAAATGTTTTTTTGCAACACTTTGTCCGCATTCCACGCTGATATTAGAGGTGTTTTTGAAGAGCTGAAATAAAAATTAGTTTTGCCTTTTGGAGTTAAAAGCAGAGAAGCAGAGTCTACACGGAGTGACGCTATCTTTTCCTCCATTTGTTTGTTCACAATGAAGATAGATACATAGATAGATATTTACCACATCAAAGTCGGAACCAAGTGTAACCAATACCAACATCCCACCCTACCAACCACCCTCTTCACAACCTCCACATGTTGCACTATTTCTCTGCCACGTCTTCCAACTATATTGTTTTATTCAATTTTTATTTTCCTTAAACATCATTCAAATATAGGTTTACGTTAATCTTAATCTTAAACATAAACATAATTTTTTTAACTGGGGAACGTGTGCATATGATTTTAATGGAGAAGCGCGTGCCTAAAGAAACCCGTGTTTGGTTTTGCTGTCTCCATCTCTGCTAAATTAATTACTAAAGGTTTGGTTTTTAATTAATTGTTTATTTAGTTTTTAACTGTGGTGTAATTTTCATCAACTAGATAGTACTATTAGATAAGTTTATAAATATTGTGAATTGTTTAATGGTGGGACCCATGTACATGTCATGAAGCTACCACATCTCGCGAACGTGACAATTAGGCCAAAGGAGAGAAAATAATTTCTAGATCGGCAGCTATTGGTGGGCCCACACTCCTTGGAAGTTCCGTGACCGTGACTCTGAGTTACTCTCGCTTCGGCGTTCATCTGAACCGTCCAATCACAAAGCTTCGACGGTGGAGATTGGGGTTTGACGATTGACATGCCCGAACCTCTTGGTTTAGGTGCCATGTCGGACTCGCTCGTTCGTTGGAATCTGCTTGTTTTTTCAATGAATACCCAGTGCCACGTCGGACCCATCCAACGATGAAAAAGCATGTGTTACTGATAACACCAGGATCTGGTCCGTAGAACAGAAATGTTTTTTTGGTTTTTTATTTATTTCAAGGTGGGCCCTCTAGTGTAGTCTATTCTGAAATGATAAATATAAAATATGTCTAATCGATTAAAAAATGAGAAAAACGGGAAAGGGTAAAAATGGAATCAAATTAAAGAATTTGACTGGTGGCAACGATATTTTCTGCGGTCACCTAGATTCCTTGTGATGGTGGTGTTTCATGTTTGCTTTTACCAAAGTCCTGGCAACCGGTTATATCAGGTGACCGCTGGAGGTTTTATTTTATTTTTTTCTAAAAAAATAATTTCCCTTGTAACGTAACAGCGAAATAAAATTCAAAGTATAAGACATTCATTTGTTGCATTAATTGAATAATTAAACAAAATGATATCATACCAAATTGGCAGAGAGTAAAGATTGGAAAGTTAGAGAGAGAAGTGGACAGATGGAGGTGATGCGCTGAAAAGGTTAAAAGGTGTAATGCATGAGTGGTGAGATGGACGGTTGAGGTGGTGCCATGATGTCATGAGGAAAGGGTGTCCGTTGGATTGGTGGAGTAAAGAAGGGTGGGGATTGTAACAGGTGACGCGGTGGAGAATCGTGACCGTCCAGGAGTCTTTGGAGTGGGTTTGGCAGAGAGTGAAATAGCGGAAAGAGATGAGATTGGAGCACAAAAAGGGGAGGAGAGATAGAGGAGCGAAGAGTGGTGCAGCAGCAGCAGCTAGAGGAAGAGAAGAAGGGGTAACAAAGAGATAAGCAAAGCATAGCATAGCGTAGCAGTCCCCCCTAAGATCTCTCTGATAATTTTTGATAACAGGAAAAGACGATCTTTTGTGGAGAGAATCAAATTTGAGGGGTTGAAAATATCAAATATCAAAATTTCTCTCTCCGTGCCTGCGAATTTGGGGTGCAGGTGATTATGGTTGTTGATGAGAGGGTGTAGCTGATTCGGCGGAAAGAGAGGATTTTTGTTGTGGAATGGACAGGATTAGAGAAGCAAGAAGAAACACTATGGCCGCTAATGGTTTAACCAGAAGAAGGCACAGAACTAACAGTCTCAGAGACTCACCAGGTTCGTAATTCTCTCTCAGATCTCAATAACCACCCTACCCTTCGCTCTCTCCCTCTTCCTTGATTCTCACGATGTGTGGCTGTTCTTTTTTCTTTTGTATTTTTGTTTTGTGCAGAGGAAGATGGAACGATGGAGCTGCAAGAGCCATCGAGGTTGCGAGATCGAGGAGGGACTGGGAAAAAGGATCGAGATCGCGAGAGGGAGAGGGAGAGGGAGAGGGAAAGAGATCGATTGGGTCGGAGCAAGAAGAGGAGAGGGGATAGGTTGATGCATAGCAGCAGAGAAGATGGCGTCGAAGACACTTCGGAAGAGAGTATCAACGATGAAGATGACGATGACGACGAGGATGGCGGCGGCGGCGGCAGTGGTAGCGCCTCAGTCAGAATGCTTCCGCTCAACCCCTCCTCGCTCTCCAACCACCATCGGAAGAGCTTCCCTCCGGCGAAAGTTTTTAGACCAACGCCGCCGTCGACGTGGAAGGCCGCCGATGAGATGATCGGAGTCTCCGTCCCCAGGAAAGCACGCTCCGGTAAAAACCGCAAAACCATCCAATTCAGAAACGCTCACTGAATTCGCCGCGTGTCGATGCGCTCACCTTTCTTCTTATTTTTTCTGTTTCTGTTCGCAGCGTCTACGAAGAGGTCGCACGAATGCTGGGCTTCGAGCGGCAGCGGAATCTTGGCGGAGCAAAATCACCGACAGCCGTCGACCTCCCCGGTGAGGGCGGCCTCGCCTTCGTCTTCTAACGCTTCGGCTAGAAAGAAGATAGTGAGTTTCGGAATCCGGGTGTGAGAGTCTCACTGTGGTGTGGTGTGTTGGTATTGATGTAAGTGTGCTAACAGTGTTGTTTTGATGGGTGTAGAAGCAGAATGGAGGAGCCAAGTTTCGACCACCCAAAACGACGACGTCGAAGCCATCTTCTTCGGCGCAGGAAGAGATCGAAATAGAGATCGCGGAAGTGTTGTACGGCATGATGAGACAACCTCAGGGACCGTCGAAACAAGAAATCATCGCCAATGATTCCACCAAGTTTGATTCCCGAGAACCCAATAAATCTTCCACCGATGCAAAGTCACCGATCTCCAACCCCCAAAATTCAAGCTCTTCCGCCACACCCATCTCTGCTGTTGGTGCGATTTTCTCTCGGCAATTTTTGTTTTTTTGTTTTTTGGTTTCTTATTGACTATTCTTTTGGGTTTAACTTTGCAGCTCCGAAGAGGAAACGGCCGCGACCGGTGAAGCACGAGGATGAGAATCCTTCGAGCTTGAGCGTCCGGAGCAGTCCCATTTCGTCAACGACGAAGGCTGAGAGCGATCAGCCTTCAAAGATCGAAACCTTTTCTTCTAATTTGGATAAGAACAACGTTGGGTCGGCTACCGAGGCGATCAATCTGGTGAATTCTCAAACGGTTCAGGCTTCGCTGGAGCCGGTGAAGCAAGACAGCAACGCGTCGTCGGAGTCTAAGCAGGTGTCTGAGGAAGCGGAGAAGCAGAAAGATGTGGGGTTGAGTGAGGTGGTGGTACCTCCTCAGTCGCCAAAGAAGGAATCTCCTATGCGACAAGTAGCAGATGATGACCGGGAAGATGTGAAAGCGACTAAAGCGTGAGCAGCATCGACTTTTATTACTCTTTCTTTTTCGTTTTTTCTTTAATCATTCATCCTTTTTGTGTTGAGTTCGCGCTGAATGTGAATCCTGATCTTTCTTTATTGATTTTTTGGTTCTTCAGGAATCCATCTATATCCGAGAATGAAAATCAGTGGGAGGAGAAGTTCCAGATAGATCTGATGGTGCTTATCGTTTTCTTCCTAATCTGTCTCCGATATTCCGTGCTTTTTTTTAAATAATGGATTTTCATCAGTAGGATATTTTTTATTTTCAGGCACCACCTCCTCCATTGAGGTCTTCTCCGGAAAGGAATGTGGAGAATAATTTGGTGGTTGACGCAGAAAAGGTAAGTGGGCCATGTATTAGCAATGGAATCTTTTCGTATAAGAATCAGTACTTAAGGAGTTTGGGTTTGTTCAGGAAGCGAAGCCTATGGTGAAGGAGGACGAGAAAGCACTGAGAATGAACAAGGAAGAAGCAATGGTTATTGAAATGGAAAAAGTGAAAGCAAAGGGAGAAGAAACTGATTCGCAGAGAGCGGGTATTGTGCAGAAAGAAAGAGGAATTGACTTGCAGCTTGATTTGGAGAAAGCTGATAGGGTGGATCCTATTGGCAATGTCGGTAGCATGGTTAACAAGAAGCAGCAACATCAGAACGTTCAGAGGCAGCAGCAAACAAATTCAGAGAAAAATGGTACTTTCAATTTTGAAGCTAACAATGCTTGTTCTTCTTCTGTCTTTCTTCACTTCCCTCTTTCTCCTTTTTCTTTATCTCGGTGCCTTACTTGGTTTCTCTCTTCTTCTTCACCTTCTTTCCAGTTCAATCCAATTCTTTGCCTCTACCATTGTCTGTTCCCAGCTGGCCTGGCGGGCTTCCTCCCATGGGGTACGACGAGAGATCAATTATTGTGTTCACT
The DNA here is from genome assembly GCF_051622355.1 of Phaseolus vulgaris. NCBI lineage: Eukaryota > Viridiplantae > Streptophyta > Magnoliopsida > Fabales > Fabaceae > Phaseolus > Phaseolus vulgaris. The sequence goes on from NC_143504.1 coordinate 4,964,669, forward strand.
GTTGTTTCAGATATTTGTACTACTGTGGAAATTTGATGTGATCCTCTTCTCATCTCATTATTAGCAGATATATGACCCCTCTGCAAGGAGTTGTATCCATGGATGGGACTACCGTGACATCTGCAGCTATACCAGTACGTGCTTTTCTGTTTCCTCTCAAACTTTTGATTTTCAAACAATGTGAATTGAGCTCTAAATAATTTTTCTCTTAAATTTGTAGCCTCCCCATCTTCTTTTTAATCAGCCTCGGCCAAAAAGGTGTGCAACCCACTGCTACATTGCTCGGAATATATTGTATCACCAGCAAATTGCGAGGATGAATCCATTCTGGCCAGCAGCAGCAGGTTCTGCATCACTGTATGGTGCCAAGCCTAGCAATCTTAATGTTGTACCCTCCACAGACTTGCACGGCAATGCTCCCGTCAGGGCTGCTAACTCTTCTCAGGACAAAGGGCACGGTATTTCCGTGTTTTCAGGACATTTGGGGAAGGATAAAGCCGCTCAACCTGCCAGTGTGGATAATTCATCTAGAAAGCAAATTTTACTTCAGCAAGCTCTACCCCCAGGAGCACCTAGCAATATCTTGGTATGGTGTATCTCTCTTTGTCTAAATCTGTAAATGCTTTTGTCTACCCCCTTCTGTCTTGTATTTTTTTTTTTAAATTATTTGTGCTTTGTCACAAATTGCAGCATGGCCCTGCTTTCATATTCCCACTGAATCAGCAGCAAGCGGCTGCTGCTGCATCTGTTCGGCCTGGATCTGTGAAGTCATTGCCAGTTTCAAGCAATGGAACACCATCCAGTGTGTCGAATTCAGCCCCTCCTAATGCTTCTAGCACAGGTGCTGCGGCTGCTCCAACAATGAGTTTCAGCTATCCAAATATGCCTAGCAATGAAGCTCCGTACTTGGCGATTTTGCAGAATAATGCTTACTCATTTCCTATTCCAGCACATGTTGGTGGTCCACCTGGGTACCGTGGGACTCCCCATGCCCAGGCCTTTCCATTCTTCAACGGCTCATTCTATTCTTCTCAAATGATACATCCTTCACAGATTCAGCAGCAGCAAATTCCTGCTCAGTCACAGCAGAACCAACAGGTCCATCAAAATACCAGTATGTCTAGTGGATCCTCCTCTTCTCAGAAGCAGCATGCTCAGAATCAACAACAGAAGCCTAATAATAATACTGCTGGATCCAATGGGGTTGGAAGCTTGCAAGGCTTTCCTGTCTCCAAAAACCCACCATCACAGCCACTACAGTTGCAACAGCAACCACCGCAGAGGCCGAATCATCACACTTCTCATCCAACTCGCCAAATTGAGTATGAGATGGGCGGTGAAGACAGTCCATCCACTGCTGACAGTCGTCTAACTCGTGCTACCATGAACATTTATGGTCAAAATTTTGCAATGCCTATGCAGACGCCAAACTTTGCTTTGATGACACCTGCCTCAATAAGTGGTGCTGGTTCCAATGGCGGTCACAGTGAGAAGAAGCAATCCCAGCAGCACCCTGGTCCAAAGGCTGGAGGTGAAACAGGTCCTGCGTTTGCCATGTCATTTGCACCCATCAATGGAGTTTCTGGCGCCCCTGGACTTGACCTCTCATCTATTGCACAAAATCATTCAATCATGCAGAGTAATCATAATTATCATATAATGGCAGCTGCACAAGCTGCCAGTGCCCAGTTGAAGAAAAATTATCATGCTGCTGAGGAAGGGAAAAATGTTAATTCTTCTAATAATATGGACGAAGAGAGAAAAGCAATGCCCGGGAAAATTCCAGCAACAATGGGGCAATCCATCGCATTCGGAAGGCCAGACGTATCTGATCCTTCACTAGCGGCAATATCCGGTGGCAACAATGCCATTGATACCTCTGGTCGTAACCTCAACCTCGGTTCTGCTTCTTCCCGGGCTTCTGCTTCAGTTATGCCTGCTGCCATCAGCACTAATGCAGCCACTACTCAGCAACAAATGCAGCGAAATCAGCAGCAAATTCTTCAGCATCAGAAGCAGAACCAATTTGCAGCTGCCGCTGCAGCTACCGCCCGCAACAAGAACCCATCAACAAGCAATGGCAATGTGTACTCTGATAACCTCCCTTCTACATCTTCAATGGCAACCAAGTTTTCTAATGCTGTATCGGCGTTTCCTCAGAGCGGCAGCGCAGTGGGTCATTCCACTCAGTGGAAGAACAATGTAAGGGCAACAACCACTTCACAGTCACCTCCATCCATGGCTTCAACTACACCAGCTTCGTCAGTCAAGAATATTCCACAGCAGCAGGCTCGTTCCCAGCAACCTCATACCCAAATATCTTTTGCAACAAATCCAAAATCATCCTCAGCACAAGTGCAACCTGCAAGTTCCACCCAGTCCCCATCTCCCCCAGTCATGGTTGGTTCACCAACTACTTCTTCAATGTCCAAAAATACAGGTAGTCCAAGGACGACTTCAGCTTCAACGGCTAGCAATAAGATAAGTCAAAGTTCTTCCTTGTCCTCCCAGCAAGCCAAGAACACTGGTGTGCCTGCTCGAAAATCATCACCTGTTGGTGGCAGGAATGTGCCTTCAATACTCAATGTCCCTCAGCTAACTCCCTCTTCCAGCACTGGGAGTAAATCCCAATTGCCACAGCAGCAACAAAAGCAGCAGCAAATGTCAAAGCAAGCATTGCCACAGGCCCAGCTTTTCTTCTCAAATCCTTACGTGCATTCACAATCCAACAGCTCCACTTCCACCACCACTGTACCAAGTGGTTATTATCTTCCACGGCGTGGCCCTGAGCAGATGCAGCGATCGGGTTCTTCCGGCAATTCCCCTGCTGGAAACAATGTGAAAGGCAGCAGTGCCTTGCCTACACAGGGGCTTTTGCATCCCGCACAGTTTGCTGCAATGCAACCCTCTGGGAGCCACCCTCAGTTTGTTCCTACTGGCTTTTCTTATGCTCATGTTCATTCTGTGCCCTCTGTTCAAGTGAAGCCAGCGGAGCAGAAACAACCTGCGGGTGAGTAGAATGATATATCCTTTGGTTGCTGCACCCCTGTGCTTGCGGGGATCAAAGAAGAAAACTAGAGTGAGTGAATCATGTGAATTGGCATATGATTTTGAAGTGAAAGATGGGGGTCGTCTCGATGGTGGGGGAAAGTGTTATGCTGATGCCGCTTTGAACAGATGTGGAAAAGAGCCAGCTGGAGTAGGTGACGGCCAATGAAGATAGAATGAATTGGATTCGTCAAAATTTTGGATGGGAAATCGACCAGACCATTGATGTGCCCGAATTGTGTTTAGTAATTTGTTTGTGCCCTTGTGTTTATAATCTGACAAGGTTGATGGTGAAGTCTAATCAAAATTCGATTGGTTTTTTATAAGGATGTGGTTGATATGGTGGAAAAAAAAAAGATGGAGGAAAGGAAGGGAAAGAAGCACCTTTTCTTCTTTTGGGGATGTAATGGAGTTTACCTACATGTTCTTTCTCCTCTCTTTTCTTTTCTTTTATTTATTTTGTCTTTTAGGGCTACTAGAGCAGCAAACATCTTTTTGACAAAGTCTATGTGGGGAAGAACGAATATGTAAGTGGCTGGCTGATCATATATTACAGTAACCCTCAATTTATTTTTTTAATTTATAGATGAAAATATGATTTCCCTCATTCCTGGTATGATGGCATTGCTCTTGTGTTTCCCAGAGTTGTAGTGAAAAAGGCAGTGGGTATGTAATGAGAGAGTGTGGAAAGCAATAGCAACAGCAATAGCAATAGGAATTTGAAATAATAGGAAATGGTTTGTGAGAGATAATGGGGATTTTACATAGAAACGAGAAAGGGAAATAGAGGGATGATTGGTTGGTTGGTTGGTTTTGCGCAAGGATGGCGTGGTCCGGATCATGTGGTAAAGATAGGCACAAAGTTCCACCGAGTTAGACAATTTGGTCTGCTTTTTTAGCAGAGATATGTGGTCTTTACTGTCACTATCGCACACGTGGCTGACGGATTTATAGCAGATGTGTAACTATTCTCTCGGTGTTATCATATTGAAATTGTTATCCTACACTCCTTATGATTTATGATTATAAAATGAAATTAAATAGCGTGTGTGTTGGTGGTACTTGGTATGGTAGGGTAGGCTCTTTTTCCTTCCACGTAGTAAGAGGATTTTGCTTTCCATTTTTGCCCTCCATGGAGGTCCCCACCATTAGACAATCATAGCGCTTAGGCCCTTTATAACCAAATTTAAAGCACTAACACATTCCACCTGTCACAATGTCAAAAACTTTCCTCCTCTCTCTCTACTTAATACACGTGTATTCATTTTTATTATAAGCTAATCCAATTTTAATATTTTCTCAAACTTGTTCTTGGAGAAGTAGATGAAGAGTGAGAGTGACGTGGATTTCCATCACTAACCATAAAGGGAATGGATCTACTTCTTCCCTGTGCTGAAATGGCAGAAAAAGAAGTTTTAATTTAAAAAAGATAATAAAAAAAGGTGGAGTGCGTAAATATTAGATAATGATAATAATATTATAGGAAATTGAGATTGAAAGCTTTATTGAGTGATTCATTTATTCACTTATCTGTTTCTTTATTGAGGGGCCAAAGATAAAGCATAGAGATCTTCTTCAGTTGGTTCCCTCTTGATAAACCGAAAAAGACAATATTTTGTGTCCTTTTCCGTTTCAGAGGGACCCCTGAAAGGAATCAATTAATGGAATAGGCAAAAGTCCCCATGCCATGCCCCTCCCTCCATTACCAATTTGTGAACACTGAAAGATAAGCCTCAAACCTCACCACACCTAATATCAACTATGACTTATCGCACCTTCCTGTCCCCACTCCAAAAACTCTTTTCCTTTCTATTTTTTAATCATTATTTATGTTACTTCACCATCCTACCCAGTATATATAACTCACCCTTTCATCATTCATAAAACTCAACCTACAATTCAACTTTTTCTTTCCTCACATTTTCAAACCCATCAATCTCCCAACTCCCTCCCTCTCTCTTTCCACAACTATTTTCCCTTTTCTTTTTTCTACACATCTTTATTATTCTTTTCTATAATTTATTCACATAATAACAACTCACCCCTACACTAATTTACATACATAATCTTTTTCTTAAATTTCAATTCGCTACTCACTCATATCATAAACTCAATCCTTCTTCACACTAGTTTCATTTAACATAACATTATAACATTATCTATCTCGGTTCAAAGTTTAGATGACTTCAAATAAAAAATTGAATTCCCTAACTCGTAGTGAAATATAGTTTATAGGTCATAGTTAGTTGTTTGTTATCCTCTAAATCTTAATTAATATTATTTAATTTTTAAAGTTAGAATCTTCTAAACTGATTTCAAATACATCCCTTTATTTTTGCCTAATAATTTTGATAATTTTATTGAATTTCTCTTGTTAATAATTAATAGACCCTGACTTTAGATAAATTATATTCCTTGTTAATAAGAGATCAAACAAATTAGCAATACACAACCTCATAACCTCAAGCTGAGTACATTAGGAAAAGAATATGATTTTTCTTTGCAAGTTACATTATGAGTTTCTAAGTGTTAAGTTTAATAGAATTTGTTTTGGACTTATACTCTATCTCGAGTTATTACCATATTTTTATTCTATCATTTGAAAGTATCACAATATCTTTACTTAAAAGATGAAAATATTAAGTATGCGCTAAGATCTATGGACGTACGAAAATATTTATTTTGATAGATACAAACACTAAAAAAACGTTATGTTCTTTAAAGATGTGAAAATATTGAAATTTGACGCGTAAAAGTATCAAGTGTAGAGAAATATTAAATACCTTGATAGATCAGCCTTCAGGTATCACGTAGTTCATTCTGATCATTCAATTGTTTGACGTTCATTGTTCTTTTGCTTCCATAGTCAAATATTAACCAATTTACTTAGTTGATAAGGTTGGAATCTAGCCAAGTTAGACTCGTTCAATTGATGGTCAACCTTAGTTTATTTTAAGATTGGAATCTAGTCGAGCTAGACCCGTTTAGTCAATGGTCAACCTTAGTTTATTCTAAGGCTAAAATCTAACCAAGGCAAACTTGTTTAGTCAATAATCAATCTTAGCTTATTCTAAGGTTGGAATCTAACCGAGTTAGACCTGTTCAGTCGATTGTCAACCTCAGTTTATTCTAAGGTTAAAATCTAGTCAAACTAGACCTATTCAGTCGATGCCCAATCTTAGTTTAATCTAAGGTTGGAATCTAGCTGAAGTAGACCAATTAAGTCGATGGTCAACATTTATTTATTCTAAGACTAGAATTTAGTCAAACTAGACTCGTTCAATCGATGATCAACCTTAATTTATCTTAAGATTGAAATCTAGCGGAGCTAGACCCGTTCGGTCAATGAACACTTTCCACCAGTTGTCCATTCACAATGATCTTATAAGGGTTCATGACAAAAAGATAAAGATTAGAGCAAAATGATATGAAAAAAATATTACCTTAAACAAATTAGGCACAACTTACATTGTAATTTATTTATTAATTTTTCACTAGATAAACCTCTTCACCTCATCTACTCGACTTGAGGTTGAGGAGACATTGTAAGGGTAGTTGGTATGATCTCTTATTAATAGGGAATGTAACTTATTTAATGTCGCCTATTAATTAACAAGAAATATTCAATAAAAATATCCAAAACCATCCATAATTTTTTTTAATTAATATTCATCATTATGTTACTACTATATTTTAAAATTAATTCCATTCTCTCACTACAAGAAAATGATGAAATAGAAACCAATTTTTAGAGACTAAAATAATTAGTTGCAATAGTAACTAAATTAGAGACCATTTGGGAAACTAAAACAAAAATTGGTTTCTAAATTAGTTTCTATTATTTTCTATTATTGTTAAATAGTTTCTAAATTGGTCTCTAATTAGCAACTAAGGTTTTAGAGACTAAATTTAGAAACTAAATAATTGGTAGATAAAACATTGGTTGCTAATTAGATATTAATTTAGAAACTATTTAACAATAATAGAAACTAATTTAGAAACCAATTTTTGTTTTAGTTTCTAAAATGGTTTCTAATTTAGTTATTATTACAACTAATTATTTTGGTTTCTAAAAATTGGTTTCTATTTGATGATTTTGTGGTAGTGTCTAAAGTATTAACATAAGGTTTTCTAGAAGTTCAACATAACTTAATTTTTATATCTATTGTTATTTGAGATTGTATTCCTTATGTCTCATCTCTATCTTACTAGGAGGCTGGAAGAATTTTCAAAACAACTTGCACATATTTAATTTTCTCCATTATTAGGCACCTTCCTTGGAAAGAAAAGGACAAAAAAATACTCACCCATTCACTAGTTCATTAATTGTGTAACGTGTAACATCGGATAGGGTTAAAATAGGGAAAACATGATCAGACAATGCATAGAGACTTGCATTACACTGCAAGGTTAGGATATTGGTTTTGGAACCTCTTATGATTTTTCGATCATCTCAGTCACTTCCATTACATCGCAAAGCTATTTGTCTTCCCCCATTTTGATTGATGAGTTAAATATTTTCACTGTATCACATTTTATTTTGGAACTCACATCTAGGATTAAAACAGAAGTAAAGAGTTTTTTTCTACAACATTTTCCTTAATATTCCCTCCATTTTATTTTCTCTTACATTTTCCTTTTTCTTTAGAAATTAAAAACCTAAATAATTTGTCTTTGGTAACTATATCTTCACGCATTAATTATATATCTTTTCTCTTGATAGTTTCTCCTTTTATTAAAAAATCTCCTTCTTTGCTTAGCTACCATGAATTGGTTGACGAAAATATTTTAGTTAAGATACAATAGTATTTTATATTCATTAATTATCCATTAATTTAAGTACACACATTAGCCTTGAGAAAAAGTTAAAGATTTGAAAAGGAGTAAAAAGGAATAGTATTGTGTAGAAAGGGTATGCCCTAATTATTTTTCCTTGTACGAGTAGGTCTTTTATGTGATGTAAGATGTTTGTCTCCATTTGTTACATATCCATGGTGAGTCATTGAATGCATCATTAGTGAGGGGGAAGAATAGACGTATGGTGAAGAAAAAGTAATCGCAATGAAAAGGAAGAGTACTGTTGTATTTCTCTTTTCCCTATTTATTCAAGCTAAAGAGCAAATAAATGTATAATGTGTGAAAAGAAGCAGATTGCAGGTATTAAATGGATGAAGAAAGATGATGGTAAGATGTGGGGTACCCCACAGCATAAATAATAAAGATGCGAGGCCTAATTGGAAGGTCCATGCATTTAAGGCAAATAGGTGAGTCCACGTTGCAGGCATTGTCTCCATTAGGCGTTGGTTGTGGCAACTTCAAAAGTTTATTTTTTTTATTTAATGGAATGAAGGGACAAGGTAATGGGGTAAAGCTTTGGCAACAATGTCTGAAAAGGAAAGAAGAGAGGAACAATTCACATGTGTTTTAGATAAATACTTGTCCTTTGATTACTTGAGAAAGTGGAACAAGCAGGCTCTACAGTTACATTATGTGTGTGTGTCTCTGTGACACTCGATTTCTCACTTCTATCAGCCTACTTAACAAAGTGTCGCAATAACTAATAATGTGGGTTGGACTTTTGAAGTTCATTGAATAACAATAGGAGAAAGAAAAAGAAAAAGGATTAATAAGATTAGAGAGGGGGAATGGGTAGAAAATGGTGGTCCATATTGGCTTTTAATAAGTAATGATAATCATAATTATAATTGTATCTGAGAACAGATTCTTGACAAGATTTCATAGAGTGGCATAAATTGTGTTGGTAAGTGCCTTCAATTCAATGATATCTAAATTCTAGTTGACCAGAAATGAAGGGTAGATACTCAACGTATCATCTTCAATTCAAGCAAATTATTTTCTCTCTCTCTCTTTCTGTACACTCAACTTGCACCCAGAAAGAATGGTCAACACAGAATACTAACCTTAGGGGACCCTTCCCTTATCTAAACCATTGGCTTCTACTGTTGAAAAGAAATGGAGTAAATGAATTCACTACTCTACAAAGACAAATAACCTGAATTTGTGGGTCTGTCTCCACTTTGGAAAAAATAAAATACTAGTATAGATATTATTCAAAAATATCAACAAAGACAGGGTGGGAATAAGTATGTAACCACCACTGAACTATATTTGTTTCATTACTTTTTTACACATGTTTTACAAATATATATTTAAAATATAAATTATAATTGTGGTTTTTAAAATATATTTTTCTTGTTTTTCCATGTTTATATGTAAACCTTAAAACTAAAATAAATGGGTTTGACCATGGGAACTTGTGCTGAAGCAGGGTTCAAGAAAGGGGAAACCAAAAACAGATTTTATAACAGTCACTGGCAGAAGAAGTGGCAGAGGGGGAGAATCGCTGCTCCAGGGATATCTAAAATTCAGATGACCCATTATTTGTTGGATGCAAAGTTGAAAACTTGAGCCTTAAAAACCCACTTCAAGTGAAAAAGATGAAGCCTTTATTGTACACCGTACGTTTTATTTCTGTTCTGGAGCGTATGACCTTGGCTGAAATGGGTAGGTATTTTTAACGCTTAGAGTGAGGGTTGGATTCTGAAGATCAAACCAAACCCATGACAGTGGTTTTTCAAACTTTGCCAAAACACTGGTCCAGTTGGAACCTGATTCAACACACCCATGGTCACTTTTTCAAATCCAAAATGAACCATATGAATCTAACTGCCCCTTCCCCTCTAGAAAGAGTTACAAAATTGTGTTACAGTGCAAAAAAGGGTAACTCTGAAGTTCCTTACCTGCGTTTTCCTCTCTCCCTTTAGCACTAAAACAGAAACCATTAAATAGAAAAGGTACAAATAAAATCTGCAGTTTGATGTAGGAGCAGCAAATGGGGTTCCCCTCCACCACCATACACACCACAGAGAAGAAAAAAGAAAAGAACTTGGTTACTTTCTGACCACTTCTTGCCCAGGTCCCTGGTGGGTTGAGTGAGAGCCACACACATGATTTCAGTTTGATGCAACATCTCCTTTCACCTCTTTCACCTCTCCTCTGTGTATTTATATTTGGGAGAAAGGCACAAATTCCATCCATATCCATAACTTGCAAAATTCTCATCACTTTTTAAACAAAAACAAAACCTTTTATATGTGTCTATTTATTCCTCACAACACTTTCTATTATTTATTTATAACTTTTTTGAATTGGGAAATTTTGTATGGAAAATTGACACTTTTACCATTTCTACAAAAGATGATGGAATATTATATCTATCATTACATTTGAATTGTTATAAAATTTTAATTTTTTTATGGTTTTGTCTTAAAAAATATGTTGAAAAATTAAAAAAAAATAATAATAATTTAAATAACATGTGACATCAACTAAACAATATAATATTATTAGATATACCGAAAAAAAAATTCAATCAAGATTCAGGAGAAACGGATTACCTGATCCAAGAAGAATAAGGGGAGAGTGAAACGTCTATATTTGCTATTTTAAAGAACAAAAACGTTTTTGTTAACACTCCTCTTCACCATGACACACATCTTACGCGTCCTCAATGTGATAAATTTTTGTTCACCACTACTGAGGACTCTTCCGTAGACACTCATCTCCATATCCTGGTTCCGTCGCCTTCTCAACGAGTTCCTCTACTGCGAGACTAAGTTGAAAGTTGTTGTTCTCATGGGTCACAACCCCTCCCTAATCGTCAAGCAAGATCGTAATTGTCGTGGTTGACGTGACGGCGCACTGGGAACAACTCTGCCGCTAACAATAAGGACCGCGGGCGGTCGCTATTGTGGAAGATGGTGCGGAACTGGTCGGTATCGAAACAGATCCACACGACTTTCAGAACGTTTTCATTTGATGATTTGACTGTCAGAAGGTTCTTCGTCGCGGGGATCAAAGACGAAACTCTGAATTTGGGTCATATATTACATCGGTTCTTATTCTGAATTCGCGCGCACAATCTCATTCACTGCCGCATTAAATGTGTGTTAATGTGAAAGAGTTTTTGAATTTAACTTGCTACTCATTTTAAATTCTTAAATCTAAATTTAACTTGCTATATTTGTTTACTCTTTGTTAGCTCATAAATCAGTAAAAGAAAAAGTTCAAAATTGTAACTAAATTTCTTGGTAGTTATTACCGATCATGACACTGAACTTATGTTGACTGAAAATTTTATTTGACGATAAATATAGCTATAAACAATAGCAGTAATAAAAAAATAATCCATATATTATTGTTTAATTAAGTTATAATGATCGAAATTTAAAAATCTGTAGTGATCAATGTTATTTTGGTTATTATTTATAAACAGTAAACAATTTCTGTTTAATAACCAATTTTGATTTGTTTGTAATGGATTTAATTAACCTCAGTGACAATTTTTAATAGATATAAATTTTATATAAAAAAGATAGATTAAAAATGTTAAATAAAAGTATATGAGAATTGAACCTTTAATTTAATAAGTAAACTCAAGTTACTAGATTATTCACCAATTTTTTTTATTAATTTATTTAAGAGATATATTATATATAGGTTAAATTTATTTTAATTAATTAATAATAGTAATATTATATTAATAATAAAATTATTATAGTTTAAAAATAATAAATAGTTAAATTGTATATTTATTATATAGATAATTTTTAATAAATAAATTTATATCTTAAAAAATAATTAATATATTAAATAAGATATTCAAATTATGATAAAAAAATGTATTTGTATTACCTTAATTCTGATTTATGAATAATCAAATTTCATATGTCTTGGTAATTTGAAGATTGTGTTATATTTAATATCAAAACTGGAATACAACTAACCTCTAGAAACGCGACATATTCGATAATTTTTTCAAAATGATGTAATTTCCTTTGTTAATTTTTTATATGAAAAAAAAATCCATAATAGATAAATCGTGTTTTATGTTGAAAAAATCAAACAATAAAAATCTTACCTACATTGGTTAAATTTCCTATCTAGCACCATTTAGACTTTTATGTCCCTAACTAGTACCCTTTTGTTTTTATTTCCCTATTTAGCACCCTTTTGTTTTTATTTCCCTATCTAGCATCCTTTTATTTTTTATTTCCCTATCTAGCACCATTTCAAAAATAAATAAATAAATAAATAATTTATTTATTTTTGATAATTTAATTTTGAATGCATTAAAAAATAAATATTTTTAATGTTTAAAATAGTTAGAAATATAATTAATGAATAAAGAAATTAGTTTTTATAAAAAAAATAAAAATAAAAATGTTTAGTTTAAAGTTATTTTTTTAAGAATGAAGAAAATAAAAAATTAAACCCTACAACAACATAAAAGTTGAATCTATAAACATAAATTACTATTTATCTTTATTATTATTGATGATGTTATCATGTTAATTTCAAGTAAAAAATACATGACATAATTACAAAAAAATCAAAGTCAATAGTATTAATTAATGATGGATACACAAGTAATATTGAAGTGTCTATCCTAAATGCAAAATCCTAACAAAAAAAACTAATGCAAATGTTACATTTAATGCTTAAAAATGAGAAGCAGAAAATGAAAAAAAAAAAAGTCTAGAAAAAAAATGGTAGAAAAAAAAAACTAAAAACATAAAAGATATAAAATAAAGGCAAAACAAATTAAGATAAAGATAAAAGATATAAAAATAAATCCAAATAAGATAAATATAAGAGATATAAGACAATACTAAATAAGTATATGTTGATCATAAAAATGAAAATAAATTAAAGATGATAATTCATTTAATATTTTCTTCAATAGTACATTACATAGTTTGTGCGAAATGAAACATAATTAATGACGAGAAGTGCACAATCCAATAATGTTGGGACATATTTTTTATGTGTGTCTTGGTGTTTGACAATATGAACATTTTTTTTTCGATCAAGTTGTTCTTTTATGTTCATATCAGTCCTTATTTAACTTTTTATTTTTATTTTTATAATTATGTCATGTATTTTTTATTTGAAATTAACATAATTACATCATCAATAATAATAATAATAAAAATAAATATTAATTTATATTTATATATTCAAATTTTAGGTTGTTGTAGAGTTTAATTTTTTATTTTATTCATTCTTAAAAAAATAATTTTTAAACTAACCATTTTAAATTTATTATTTTTTTATTTTTATTTTGTAAAAACACATTTCTTTATTCATTAATTATATTTCTAACTATTTTAAACATTAAAAATATTTATTTTTTAATGCATTCAAAATTAAAATTATCAAAAAAAAATATTATTTTTTAATTTATATTTTGAAATGGTGCTAGATAAGAAAATAAAAAATAAAAGGATGCTAGATAGGAAAATAAAAACAAAAGAGTGCTAGATAGGGAATTTACCCACCTACATCACTTCTTGATCATAATTTTTTTTATCAAAGAAGTTGTTTACCACGAAAACACTTTTCTTTAATGATGTTTAACAAAAAAAAGTCATGATTTGTGAAAGTAAAAGACGACTTTGGTTGAATTTAATCATTTTTTTTAGTTGTATAAAATAAAATAATTATTTGACTTGTGAAAATTTGAACAAATTTTATAAAATATTTGGTTTATACAAATTGAATAGATTTAGTTGTTTTTTAATTTAAAATTTAATGATTTAGGATTTATGATTTCAGTCTTTTAATTTTACGGTTTTTACAATTTATGTTGGTTTATGGTTAGGGTTACATTAGAATTTATGGTTTAGGTTTTTCTAGTTTTAGAATTTATGTTTATTATTTATAGTTTTAATTTTAAGGTCTTTTGAAGTTTACGGTTTAGGATTTCCAAGGTAGAGTTTAGGTGTGGCGTTTTTTTTAGGATTCAGAGTTTAATACTATTTTTCAATTAAATTTTCAATAAAAACCTATTAAATTTGTTCAAATTTAATAAACTAAAACTTTTATCAAATTTTCACAAGTCTATGTATTATCCATTTTAAAATAAAAAAAGAATTAAAATAAATCATCAGAAGTGAAGTCGTGCATAGTTCTGTTGAAGTTTCAAAGAAAGCTTCTATTGCATGGACAAGTTCAGTGTATAATCAAAATATATATACAACTTCTGTTGTTTAATTTGGTATACATTTACCTACTTTGGAAATAAATTTTTCTTGTCTATATCATAGACTCACAAAGCAAATTGCACCGTTTCATAAAACAAAATCGACATATTACTATTTGGACATATATATATATATATATATATATAATTATTTAGTTTTATTTTCTCCTCTTATCTCTTTGTTTGTGCATCAATTAGAAACTTAAATGTGACATAAGTGCAGCAGCCACAGGTTCCTATCTGCGTTCAACGTTCTTCTGCACCCTCGCGTAAGCATCAACGCTCGCTACGTAAGCATCAAGGCTTGCCACATAAGCATCAACGCATGCCACGTAAGCGCTACTCCCTCCCTTCTCGTGTGCGCCCGTGTCTTCATTTTTTCTGTGTTTTTTTTAATGTTTTGGTGTATATATATATATATATATATATATAATTTATTTTTTAAAAATTTTCTAATATTTCTAATTTTTATTCATATATAATAAAATAAAAGTAAAACAAGAAAAATCTAATTGACATATGAATATATATAACTATCTCAAAATTGTATTTCAACTCCATAGGGATTTTAATATATATACCAAAATTTTTTAAAAAAAAACAAAGTATTTAAATTAAAGTTATTCCATCTTCCAATTGCTCACTGAAAAATTCTATTATCTGCAACCTCATCTACTCTCGTGTAAAAAAAAAACACAATTATTACAGATAAAAAAACAAACACAAACAAAGAATATGATAAACTAGCTATTAAAAAATTTCTATATAATTTGAATTTCAAATTAATAAACACAATTCATCAAGTCTCATACAATTTCTCAAACCATCAACTTTTATTAAAATTCACAACTCATATTTCTCATGACAGACTTCTACTCACTTACAACACATAAACACTTGACTCTACTTCCGAAAGACTCGTGTATTGAAATTAGCATTCAGAGACATGCACCTGTCATACTACTCGTTGTGAAATCCACACAACTATGCGTATAATCATCTCAATATCTCATCATCTCATATGACAAGGTAAATCCATTTGATATGCTTTGATCAGTTCTTTCAAACCTCAGAGTCAGCCTAATGAACCTCCTTCGACTCTTACCAACTGAATAACTCCATCTATGTGATTCCATTATATTAGCAGAGTCATGATTATCTCATTCACAAGTGGAGGTCATTGATCCATTCATTGATAAAGAAAGGTGGAGGCCACACCCCGACCTCAGAGGATAAAAAAGGAATAGCCACATCTCGGTCGGCCCCGAGCATCCGCACCCAGTTGTTGGGTATGAAGCCAGGACCAATTGGGTTGCGTTGAGTAGACACCATGTTTTAGTGAGTGGGCTTAATCATTGTATCCCTTTATTATCTATATTTATCTTTATTTAAAGAGATCATTGCACTTGTAATTGGTGTGCAACATGATATAATGTAAACCTAATAGTTGCCCGTGTGGATGTAGGTTGCAGTTGGCGACCGAACCACGTTAAATCTTGTGTCGTTTATTTTTCTGCAGTTGATTCGTGATTGTGTGTATTGCTTCCGCGTGCATTTTTTCCATCAAGTGGTATCAAGAGCTTTGGTTCGTTTACACACTAGAGATCCGATCAATAGAAATTAATCGACGAGACGTGAAAATTGCGTTTGCAGTAGCGTCCCAAAGTTAGGGTTTCGCAGAGGCAACAACAGTGTTCCATAGCTAGGATTTCGCAGAGGCGGCGACAACATCCCAAAGCTAGGATTTCGCAGGGGCTGTAGCAGCGTCCCAAGGCTTATGGTTTCACAGCGGTGCAAGAAGAGGCTCCCAGATCTGCTTCACAACAGCGGTGACCAGCGTGGTGCGGAGCGCCAGTGCAGTGGGGACTGCGACTAGGTCTGTTGGTGAGTGATTTTGGGTAGTGCAATTTTTGTGGTCTTGATTTAAAAAAAAAAAAGGATTGCCAAGATCTGAAATTAGTTGTACCGAGTATCTCGTCTAGTCATTTGAGATGGCAGAAGAAGGCAAGTTACGAATTGAAAAATTCGATGGTACAAAATTCAGTTGGTGGAAAATGCAAATTGAGGATTTGAGAGTTTAGTTACTGAGCACATCAATAAAACGAATTCGATCTTAGCTAGACTTATGTCAGTGGGCATTAAGTTCGATGATGAAGTTCAAGCTTTACTACTGTTATTATCTTTGCCTGACAGTTGGTCCGAAATGGTTACAGTAGTTACCAGTTCAGCGGCATCCGATGGATTCACTTTTGAGAAAATTCGTGATCTCATTCTTGGCGAGGATGTCCGAAGAAGGAGTTCTGGGGAATTATCTAGTGAATCGCTATATGTCATTAGAGGTAAGAAAAATATCAGAGATAGTGGGAGCAAGAACAAAAGAAGGAGTCAGTCAAAGACTCGGGATTGCTCAAGTGTAACATGTTGGAATGTTGGAACTGTAAGGACGTGGGGCATTTCAGGAATCAATGTCCAAATGATAAATAAGTCAACATTGCAAAAGACTTCGTGGACAAGGACATTTTAGTCTGTTGCGCAGATAGTAGTGTGGATTCCTGGGTCATGGATTCTGAAGCATTGTAGAATCTAGTTATCGGAGACTTTGGAAAGGTAGGACTAGTGGACAACAGAACTCTTGATGTTACGGGCATGGGTGACATAGTGTTGAAGACACCAGTTGGTTTTTGGACTTTGAAGGATGTCAGAGTTGTTCCAAGCTTGAGGAAAAGTTTGATTTTTGTTAAGCAGTTGGATGAACAGGGACATGAAGTGAAGTTCGAAAATCAGCAGTGGAAGGTCGTCAAGGGAAATCTTGTCATGGCTTGCGAAAGAAAGAGAGGTTTGTTGTATATAGTCAGATTACCGTGTCTGAGGGAGTGACCATCCCAGTTCAGAAGATAAACAAAGTCCGGTTCACAGAATCTCGTGAGCAGAAGAGGGTTTTCTTTAGACCAGTCAGAGGTACTTGTGGCAGTGGGATCACGGGTTGTGCTTCAGCTGAGGTTCCTAGACAACAGTGGGTTAGGAGAACCAGTATTCCAGCGGTTGAAACTTCTCCAGAAAATTTCTTGTTGAATATGGAGAGTGTTTGTTCTCAGGTTGTTCCAAGATCTGGCAGTTCCTGTAAGTGGGAGTCAGTAGGAACAGAGAACGGGAATATGGAGAGTGTTTGTTCTCAGGTTGTTCCAGGATCCGACAGTTTTTTGTAAGTGGGAGTCGGTAGGAATAGAGAACGGGTATATGGAGAGTGTTTGTTCTCAGGTTGTTTCAGGATCCGGCAGTTCCTATAAGTGGGAGTCGATAGGAACAGAGAACGGGTCAGTGACTGACGTGTTGAAACTCAGGGGAGTTTTAACGAAGTCTTCAAAATGATTAAGAAGGCTGGTGGCAACTAGAGGTGGAACATTGAGTTCTGTCGACAGATTACAGAAGTACATGTACACAGTTGAAGCGCAGGTGAACATTGTTTTGTGACTTCAAGTGGGAGATTGTTGGGTATGAAGTCAAGACCAATTGGGTTGGGCTGACAAGACACCATGTACACAGTTGAAGCGCAGGTGAACATTGTTTCGTGGCTTCAAGTGGGAGATTGTTGGGTATGAAGCCAGGACCAATTGGGTTGGGCTGAGTAGACACCATGTTTTAGTGAGTGGGCTTAATCATTGTGTCCCTTTATTATCTCTATTTAAAGAGATCATTGTACATGTAATTGGTGTGCAACATGATATAATGTAAACCTAATAGTTGCCCGTGTAGATGTAGGTTGCAGTTGGCGACCGAACCACGTTAAATGTTGTGTCGTTTATTTTTCTGCAGTTGATTCGTGATTGTGTGTATTGCTTCCGCGTGCATTTTTTCCATCACCAGTTGGGTCATGACGAGACCTTGACAAAGCATTTTAATGCCACCCCGAAGCAAATCCTCTTCTGGAACGACACTTAACAAGTCCTCGACAGGGGGCAGACCAACCTGAATGCCCCTTGAAAATTCCATGTCACCCCTAGAAGAGATAAGGGAGACTTCGAATTCTGGGGGGCAAGGACGACCACTGCAGATGGACTGACAATTGGCCGATGGGGGAGACTCTAGGTTGATCGGGGAGGGACGACGAGGAGGGATCGACATGTCCCTGGAGAACGTGTAGTGGTAGCTATGTTGCTTGTCTCCCTCGTCCTCTTCCTACTCCTACCTACAACGGCCGAGGTACCAACACCAGCAACAGAGGGGTTCTCGGCAACAACGGTATCAATGTTGCCCCTTCCTCGACCCTTTTCCAAAGTCCGTGCACGGAAGTCATTCACCAAATCGTCTACCTGAGGGACTTCTTTGTGCATCGTTTCTGCATCAAGAAATAGAAAACACATTAGTCCAAAACTAGAGGACCGTCCATCGATGAGACGACTTGTACACAGCTAACAACTTCCATGTAGGGAGCCTTCGAGGGAGTTTATCAAAGAGAGAATAAATCTCTTGTTCCTCTACTCTCGGGGTCGAACAAGTTCACTACTTAAAGTGAGTAGGATTCCTACTCCAAAACATAGGAAACCTAGACCGACAAGTTTCATCGAAAAAGAATTTCGTGCCCTCGGGTTCAATGAAAACCTTAAAGAATTTACCCTTGAAGTGGTGGTGAAAGGATTAAAAAGAATATTTCCCAACTGGCTGATGAGGGAATGTCAGCTAATGGGTTCGGTCAGGTGAGAGGTATAGTATCTCAAAAAGGTAGAAGGATAGGAGACAAACGAAACACATCACAAATAAGACAAGAGACGCCAGGTGTTTGGGTGGAGTTGAGAAGGAGCCACGTTGAGCATCTAAGTGATGCCCATCGTGAAGTCGTCCAAAGGGAGGGCGATGTGTAAATCGAAAAAAATACAAGAGTACAAAAAGAAGAATGAACCTTACGAGGGAGATCGACCCATACATATAGTATCGGTCGGTCGGCAATGTTCAACGGTCAGAATACTATCGCTACCTCCCCAAGAAAGTGGAAATGGAGACCCCGTCCGAAAAGGTAGAAGTAAACTCAGTTAGGTTAGGGTCTACCCAATCAAGATCCAAGAGGAGGGATGACTGTTCAAGGGAATCCGACCGGTCGACAACACCTTTTGAATCGTTTTCCTAATGACATTTTCCAAAGGAGACAATGTTTGAATTGTCCCAACCAACAAGAATTCGGTCATGGAACCAAAGAGGAAAAATAAGATGAAGACGAGAAAGATGAAGAAGACAAAGTATTTTTATGAATACTTAAAATTTAATTAAGTTATTTTGATAAGTTATATTTATAATTTGACTATTATATGACCCGTATCAATAATTGTTGTTTTATTTTATATCTTAACAGATAGTTTTCGTTCAAACAAAATAATACTGCAAAACACTTTTTAAATTAAAAAAAAAAATATGTCATGTTAGCAGAGAACAACTACTTCTATCAAATCTTAGCTCTATTAGTACAAATAATTGATAAAGTTCTTATTCGTTCAGTATTGCGAGAGTTCCCCTTTAATTTATTTGTTTTCTTTTAAAATATGGTAAATATAAAATCCTTGCTTTGACGTTCTTCTTTTGCAATACAATTTAATTCTTAAAAGATCCTATTGGTTGCTGTGATTGAAAATTACTTGAGAAAATCTTATGGTGGACAAATAAATTGGAATGAGATGCGAAGATAATACGAGTAGATTCTCTACCAATTTCTTTTCTTTTCTTTTTCTTTTTTGTCCATAGAGAAGATTCTTGGAGATGAACACAGATCTTAATACTTTTTTTTTCAGACGTGGTGATTTCCGTCCAGTGATCTTCAGCCACCATTTGTTATATATTAAAGTGATTTAACTATATTTGACTTCAAATGTTTATTGAAACTATATATTTCGTTTAAATAGAATTGCTTCACATGATCATACCAAAATTTTGCTTTGGTGTTGTTTTTTTTAATAGTTTTTTTAGGAAAGCAAAGGGACCCTACTTTAGATCATATATTTGTACACTTCCTTATTTTAAGATATCTATCGATGTTTGAATTATTTTACTTTATACCTACTCTTTCGTTCTTTTATATATTATCTGATTCATGATTCGGATTATCTTTTATAATTTCTTTGACAGGGACTTTTCTATGTGTAAAATTGTCACACGTTAATAGATATATTTAAAGAATACATTAACAAACTGCATAGAAAGAAAAATCTCGAAAGAAAAACGATTTTTTAATTAACCATCTGTTGACAAAAATCAATCAACATATTAATTCAAATGTATAAAAGAATTTAGAAGTCTATTAGAGTGTGTTTAGTTTGGTGATTAGAATTTAGGATTAACATAAAAAGTGAGAATGATTTAAAGTGAATTTAGCTTAAACTTGAATAGTGTAGTATGGGTCTGAATTGAGTAGAATACAAAAATAAGGAACATGGTGGTAGCAAAAAAAGGTTGGAAAGAGGCATAATTGTAGGACCCGTGTCCCAAGTGATGTTTTATTTCCTTGTCTTCTGAAACTCAGAATTGTGTTGGCAGTGCAGACAACAAAGTCACAAAAGAGGTGACACCACAAAATACTTTTTTTTTTTGTTCACATCAAAATACGAAATCAATTATCTTTCAGTTTTCCTTTTTCTCTCACCTCTACAAAACATGATAACTTTTCTATAATTTCCACCTACCTATCTCTCACATTTCATTACACCTGTTACATTATTCAGAGTCCAAATTTGTTTTGTTACTTTCTATTTTTAAAACACACTAATTTTAATATCTTAATTTTTTTAATATATTTTAAAATATCAAAGTCGAAAAGAGAATCCAAATTTCACTATTCATTCTAAGACAAACCACATGCAAAAGAATACACTTATTAAATCAATTATCTATAATCTTATTCAAACTTTACTTTTCTAAGCAATACTGTTTAACTTCAAGTATATAAGTTGGAGGTTATATGAAAAACATGATCTTGATGTTTATTTTATTTTTCTAAGAGGTTTAAAGAGTCACGTAAGGCTCTTTTTAGGTAAAACATATTTTTTTTGGTTGCAACTTTTGTAAGTAAAAACTAAATCTCAGCATTAAGAAATTAAAATATCAATTCATTTATGTCAACAATTTTTGGTAAAATATGGATTAAATGTATGAGTTGGAATGTTGGTTTAAATTTAGTTTTAGTAATTGTAAAATATTTTGTCAATTTAATTTTTCTAAAAATAATTATCGAGTCTTTAATTAATTTTTTTGTTAGTTTGATTTTTAAAAACTAATTTTAAGATTTAATCATGTAACGAAATTTTAAACCTTATCTTCCAATAAAACATTAATTATTTTCTTCATAAATTATACTTAAATTAATTAGTTTCGAGAAAAAAAATTATTTTAGAAAAATAATATATTATTATTTAATACGTGTGAAATAATCTTAATCTATAATCATTAGGGATGGTGGAAATATTATTATTGATGAGAATAAAATGTTGTACTAAAAGAAAAGTTAGTATTAAACATCAAACAATGATAACGGAATCAATGAAGAGAACTAAGTTACAAGAAGTAGCAAATAAGAATATTAAAATAATAATAGTTTGAAATTGTTTCCTAAAAAATTATTGAAAATAATAATTAAATAGTGTAATAATTAACTAGAGACGGAACTAGGGACGGAAAGAGAGGAGTGGGGACAAATATTCAATGATGCGCTGCCCCACCATTAAATGGTGTTCCCAGCCCTTACGGAGGTGCCGACCGTTCATTACGCCTTTGGTGGGAGACTCACTCCCAGTGATTAATCATCAAACTTTGCATTATATTCATTTTTTAAAATATTTCAAAATCCTATTTCAATACACTTCTTAAATTAAATATCGATAAGTTGAGTACTCATATAGGGTAAAAAAAAAGCATAATTTGCATCAATGATGAATTTTTATATCATAATTGCATTTTCATTTCAATATTGAGATTTTTTTGTAAGAACATGTCTTAATTATGAGTTAAAAAAAAGTATCCGAAACTAATTATTGTGGTGTGAAAAAAGAATGCAACTATCACCTACCAAACATGCACACATACGACTCCTGAAACCTTTGTCTTACTTAAGCATTGCAATTTCTACCAAACTCTATTCCGCCGCAAATATGATATGACAGTTTTTAGCAACTCCCGGGAAAAGTTTTAAATTACCAACTTTAAAATCATTTATATGCATACATATAATTTTGACTAATTCTCCTTTTGTACAGGAGAAGTAATAAAATGGTCACTTCATACTCAACAACACACATATTCATTCCACGACAACCACTCATGTCAATCAAACAACATTTGCTGTGTATATCATATCTTTAACATCAATTTTAATACCCAATATATTTTTACATTACATTCATTTCTTTTATAAATACCAAAGTTTATTTTTTTAATTATTAGATTACTTTTAAAAGGAGATTTTCAAGTGGTTAGTAAAGTATCAAAATATTATTTCTTTTAGGTGTGAAATTTGGCAGTATGGTACCATGTTTTAAATACTCGTTTTTCATTATTAAATGCATTTTATAATTTTAACACATTGGATTTTGTTTCTCATTTAATTATTTACAAAATATTAATATGTTGCTCTTGGAAAGTACAGCGTACCTTTCTAGCTAGCTATCTGCAAAAGAGAATATGCTCGCGAAAGTGGTTTTTGGTTAAAGTGATTAGAAAAAAAAAAACTACATTGAATTGAATTGAATGAAATAAATAAATAGAAGTGTCACAATGGTTCTGATAAAAACCAAATTAGAATTAAGACCAAACTCTCACAAAATTGAACTGAGTCACATGCTCTCAGTTACCTGTATAACTAATCAGAAAGATATACATGTATTTGTATACTATATGTCTCAAAGATCATTATTCTGTATAGGTTCTATAATCTTGGATCTTGCTAATGATAATAAATATTTAATTTAGTGGTTGTTAATTAACTTGTACTAGTAACTGCTATGCAAGTGTGGTGATTTTTTAGATATATTATTGTGTGAGATTGATTATATTGGTGAAAGATTTGGTGTTGTAAATTCTCTCCTTACATAATGTGTGCATGAGATAGTGCAGGTAGCACCTTCGAAAGGCCCAAAGTTTGAAACCATGAACAGCTTTGGAGTGGCCAACCATTTTTTTCCTTAAAATAATAGGAGCAGTTATGATGAACTAATGGAGGGTCTTGTCTTGGGTTGCTTTAATAATTGCCCATTGTCTCAACTGAACACAGTCCTCAAGAAGTACACGTGGTTTCAAAATCTTACAACTGAATAAAGATAATATTTATTTTTGGTGCGAAAATAATCTCCACCACTGATCCTTAAATTCTGTATGGACCAAGAAATTTAAACTAGTTATAAAACCAAAGTGTACGACTATGTAACATTAATTTAGTGTTTTTAATTATTATGATATAATCAGGAAGCCATAATGTGATCTGAATCACGTGGACACAAATTTCAATATGCTTTGCTGACTTGGATTGCTTCCTAAGTGTTATTTACCTGCGGCGAATAATTATATACTCTACTATTAAAAATTGGACGGGTTGCTTCCTATCATTATCATAATCAACATTAATATTTTGTCTAATGTTTCGATACTCATAATGTAACCACAGACATAATATTTTTTGTGGGAGGACTTTGCGGACTTCACCACAAACCTTCACGTCACACCATTCATACTGTTGTTCTCAATAACAAATAATAATCATCCTCATATTCAGGAGACACAAAACGCCAGAATCAGAGTTCAAATTTTGTATATTATTATATTAACAAAAACAGGGTTGGAAGGTTTAATAAGAATTACTCTATCTTTTTTGTTTAGGATGAAATACAGTTAAAAAAAATTATTTTACAATCCTCTTATTCCGATTATTTTCTTGAACTGTTCATTCTTTAGCAGATATTGGTTGGCATAACAAAGAATCCATGCCACAACAGGCCGAAGACCCAAAAGCGGAAGGCCAATTACTTTCTGCACCATATCATTTATGAACCCAACGCAAAATTTAAAACCCAACATTGTTCTTGATTTTATTTTTGCTTCTAGATGCACAAATCCGGAAGTGAGTTTTATACATTCTGGATTTCAAAATTGGAAACGTCATTTTCCTATTTCATTTAAGCTTCTGGATGGTTATACTCAGAAGTGAGTTATGAGTTCTGGATTTTTATATCCAAAATGGTGTGCTGTAAATAAATAGTGTTGAAGATCCTAAACTCATTTATGTTTGCTTACGGATCTTGATATCCGGAAGGTCATTTATGTTGTCCAGGTAAGCTTCCGGATGGTGAAATCTGGAAGTGACATTTTAGTTCTGGATTTGTAAATTTGAAACTTTGTAATTTGACTTACGGATACGAATATCCAGAAGGCAAAAAATTTAAATCATTAAAGACAAAATGGACATTTCACGTTAGTGTGTTGGATGTAGATCTGAATTGATATGGTGCAGAGAATCAGTCAAGCAGAAGCAGAGTACTAAACAAAGCCCAACCAAAGAGTGGAGAAAAGGATACGGGCTGCACTTTGCCAAGATCTAAGCCCAAAGGGCAAGGAAAGAGTCCTAACCTGTCACTGACGGTTTTTCTTCCTGCACCAATCAATTCTATTCTATACCAAATTTTGAAATTTCAGAATTGTCTTTGATTCTGAAATTGGAAATCCAGAATTAAAAATACATTCTAGGAAAAGAAATTTGAAATAGAATTTATGTATTTTGAAAATGAAATACATTCTATAACTGGAAAATCAAAATCTAATTCTGAAAAAAATCAAATCTAAAATAAAAATAATACATTCTGAAAAAAGTTATAAAAATCAAAATCTTAAATTATATTCTAAAAAAATCTTAAATATAAAATAGAAATATAAAAATATGGAAACGTATTCTAGAAGATTATTTTAAAATAATATTCTAAAATTTCAAAAATATATTCCGTAATAAAAAATTTGGAATATATTTTTACGTGCATCCATAGTCCTCTTTAAAAAGGTTACAGGTTCAAAATTTTGATGGGTGCAGAAACCGGCACTGACATCCAAACTAAACTGGACTAGTCAAAGACTACATTTTTTTTTGGCTGTCTTTCTATTTGTTTCAAGTTTACGAAACTTATCTTGTCTCCGACTTCTTCCTGCACCTCCATCACTTTTACAGCCACCTCCATAAATTTTTAAATTTTCAAAACTACTCTTCGATAAAAAAAAATAAAATAAAATAATGTTCTACACTACCGATTATCTAATCTTTCAAAAATTATAACTTTCAGATTACTAATCCATAACCTATTTAACAACTCATAATATTAAATTACGTAATTCAGAACCTATTTAAGAAAATAAACCTACCGGATTATATAATTTGAAAGTAAAAAATTACCACTTCTATATTACGTAACTCATAACCTATTTAACAACTAATAATACAGAATTATGTAATCTGAAACTTATTTAAGAAAAAAACCTACCTAACTAAACACTCATATGAATATGTAATCTAGAACCTATTTGACAAACTAAAACTACCGAATTACATAATCCATAACCTAATTAAACAAAGAAAAGTACTGGATTACACTATCCCGTTTGAAACACTTCCACCAAATTCAAATTAAAAAAACTTAAAAATTAAAACCATCAAAGCTAAACCTTGTGGTGGATGAAGAGGGCAACTGTGGTGAATGATGGAGGAAGAACAATCTTTGGAAGAGAGATTTGGAGAAAAGCTTTGGAAGTGGGAGCTTTGGTGGGGAGGTGGGCGGATAATCCGGAAGTAGTAAATTTTGAGTTCCGGATTATATAATCAGGTGAGTGTTTAGTTAGGTTCCAAATCATGTAATCTAGTAGGTTTATTTTCTTAAATAAATTTCAGATTACGTAATCTGGTATTGTCAATTGTTAAATAGGTTATAGATTACGTAATCCAAAAGTAATAATTTTTTACTTTTGAATTATGTAATCCGGTAGGTTTATTTTCTTAAATAAGTTTTGGATTACAAAATTCGATATTGTGAGTTATTAAATAGGTGCTGGATTACATAATCTAAAAATTATAATTTTCAAGTTTTTGATTAGATAATCTGTAATGCAAAAAACGTTGTTTTTATATTTATCTTCTTATTGAAAGGTAATTTTGGAAATTTCAAAATTTATAGAGGTGGCTAAAGAAGTGATGGAGGTGCAGGAATAAGCAGTCATGTTCATATAACTTTCGGGCAGTTTCTACCTGCACCCCTACATTTTTCTTCCTGCACCCCACAATGTTATGCAAAGACCAAATTGTCCCTATTATTCTTTAAAAACCCTAAAATACACTTGGACTATATTTATTTTTTGCATTATGGATTATGAAATCCGGAAAAATTTCAGATTGACATTTCCGGTAAAATTTCGGATCCACCAATCCATAATTCAAAATATGCATCATTCAAAAAAAGCATTCTTGATCCACCAATCCGTAATAGAAATATGCATTCCAGATTCAAAAATCCGTAATTTAAAAAAAATTCATTATGGATCCATGAATCCGTAATAGAATTAGACTTCCAGATTCAGCAATCTGGAAATCAATAATTTATGCAAAAATTGCTTCTGGAACACCCCCTCATCCGAAAAAAAAATATTTAGTTCTGGATTGCTGAATCCGTAGCACACTCCCAGATTCCTATTTCCGGTAACCATGGTGTTCTTTTTCAAATAAAATATTAAGGCCAATTTCGGGATTTAGAAAATTGTGGGGGTGCAGGAAGAAAAATGTAGGGGTGCAGGAAGAAGAAGCCTAACTTTCTTGTTTGGCTAACTTCATCCTTATTAATAGATTTTCACTTTGTATTTTCTTTGAGTATTCGTTTCCTAATTTTGTGATATATTTGTTAGTCGTTTTTTTTTTATTTTAGTTTCTGACAATTTTAGAAAATTAATTTGGGAGCAATATTATTTTATTCTTTTACAGTATCTTTGTTTATATATATAGTTAGTAATAGACACGTTTGCAAAGATATGATGGTGTTTGATCGACCTGTATCCATGTATCAATTGTGCCATACTGTAAAGTGCTTAATTTGAAATGTTGTTAGCAAAAACAGAGAGACCATATATAGAACTTAGGTAGCTACATTCATATATATATATGCAAAGAAAATCAATTGTAAATTATCTGGTCATTTAGATTGTTAATTATCATGGCAGGGGGAGGATTTGCATCAGTTGCAGGGGATGTCAACTTTGAGGCAAAAATCACATATACAGTCATAATATCATGCATTATGGCTGCCACTGGTGGTCTTATGTTTGGTTATGACATTGGAATTTCAGGTATGTGTGATATATGGAGGTTGGTTAGTAATAATCCATTTATTTACTAATGAGTCATTGTTGCAGTTTTGATTTCAAGCTATTTTATTACTTAATGATTTGTGAAATGCATGTGAATGCAGGTGGTGTAACATCCATGCCTAGCTTTCTACAACATTTTTTTCCAGATGTATACAAAAAGATACAAGAGCATGGGGTGGACAGTAACTACTGCAAATATGACAATCAAACTCTTCAATTGTTCACATCCTCTCTCTACCTTGCAGCATTGGTAGCCACCATCTTTGCTTCCAGTGTCACCAGAAAGTTAGGCCGCAAACACACTATGTTGATTGCAGGGGTTTTCTTTATTGTTGGAACTATCTTAAACTCTGTAGTGAATAGCTTGTCGCTGCTAATATTGGGGAGGCTATTGCTCGGTTGTGGTGTTGGTTTCGCCAACCAGGTCCTTATATGAATTCCTTAACGGTTTTGTGAAATGCAATTGTTTTGGAGTATAATAATAATAATGCTATCGATTCTTGACTTTTTGGGTTTTCATTACAGGCAGTGCCAGTGTTTCTTTCTGAGATTGCACCCACAAGAATCCGTGGGGCACTGAACATCTTGTTCCAGCTTAATATCACCATTGGGATTCTCATAGCAAATATTGTCAACTACTTTACAGCACAGTAACTTCAATGATCCTTATTACTGATATGAATTTGAAGGCACAAAGTTTACACAACTTTATTTGTTTATTTTGATTGATTATAATGTATTTAACTGGGAAATGTAGGATTAAAGGCGGGTATGGTTGGAGGATATCGTTGGCATTAGCAGGGGTTCCAGCACTGATGCTAACATTGGGGTCCCTATTGGTGCATGACACTCCTAACAGTCTTATTGAGAGGGGTTTGGAGGATGAAGGGAAGATTGTGCTGAAGAAGATTCGTGGTGTGGAAAATGTTGAGCCAGAGTTTCAGGAGATCCTCAAAGCCAGTAAAACGGCTAAAATGGTCAAGAATCCCTTTAAGAACCTCATCAAGCGTCACAACCGTCCTCCATTGATAATGGCCGTTATGTTGCAGGTCACACCAAACTTAAATGTTTATATGTTGAAAATAATTTATACACAAGAGTCTTAGGCTACTTTCATAATTTCATATGCTTTCTTATCTAATACTTTATGACTTTTTTTGCATTTTAAAATTTTCCTGTGTATAGATCTTCCAACAATTCACTGGCATCAATGCGATCATGTTCTACGCTCCAGTGTTGTTCAGAACCTTGGGCTTTAAAAGTGATGCTTCCCTATACTCAGCTGTGATCACAGGAGCCGTGAATGTGTTGTCGACCTTAGTGTCTGTGTACTTTGTGGATAAAGTTGGTCGGAGAATATTGTTGTTGGAAGCATGTGTCCAAATGTTTGTGTCTCAGGTGGTGATTGGCATAGTGCTAGGGATGAAGGTCCAAGATCACTCAGAGAGCTTGAACACAGGGTTTGCGGTGTTGGTGGTGGTGATGGTGTGCACATTTGTGTCATCTTTTGCATGGTCTTGGGGTCCACTTGGATGGCTCATTCCTAGTGAAACCTTCCCACTAGAGGCTAGATCAGCAGGACAAAGTGTGACAGTGTTTATGAATATGCTCTTCACATTCATTATTGCACAAGGTTTTCTGTCCATGATGTGCCACTTCAAGTTTGGCATCTTCTTCTTCTTCTCCGCTTGGGTGCTTGTCATGTCATTGTTCACAATCTTTCTAGTTCCAGAGACCAAGAATATACCCATTGAAGAGATGACAGAGAAAGTTTGGAGAAATCACTGGTTCTGGAAGAGTTTTATGGAAGATTAATTCCAAACCATAATATATATATATATATATATATATATATATATAATATAATATAATATATATAACCTGCCATAACCTATGTCAAGAGTGAGAGAATCAAAACTAAATGAAAAATAGTAATGTTATCACAATTGTATAGTTGGAAAAACCCATTACAAAATTGACTTTGTAACTTTAGTTGAGTTTATGAGTTAATTATATGAAAAAATGTGCTAACACTCTTTATTTTAATATAATTATTTCCAATTGAATAAACAAAAATAATATAACTTAAAAAGTAAATTTATCATTTTAAAACAAACAACACTATTTTCCCCTTTTTATGAAAAAATTAGTAAAATAACTAAATTGTTTTTATAGAAAGAATGGTTATTATTTTTATGTTTTAAAAAATTTAAATGAGGAATATTTATACAAAAATATATGTGTGATGATATTTTTTAGTTTTAAATTTTAGATTTTTAATATTTTTTTATATGTTTTATGTTTTATGTTTTATTATGACCTAGAGGATATAAAAGTAATGCGAACGAATATATGTTTTTTTATGTAAATAATGAATAAATTAAAAAAGAAATACTTTAGGGATGTCAAAAAAATAAAAATAAAAAGAGTCATTGCAGCATGTTCAGAACCGCTAACCTTGATAAACACCTAAGCTAAAAAAAAGGGACTAAAAAACATTCAATTCAGCCCATTTAGACTAAATTCTTAAACTAAATTCAGCCCATCTTTCTTTATTTAAAAAAAACTGTTTGATGTTGTTTATTTTTCAATGCTAAAAAAAGTTAAATAAAAATATTAATTTATTTAAACTAATTTGTGTCATAAAAATACAAGTTAACATGATTAAATTATTTCACTTCGAATAAGGAAAAAACTGAAATAAACTTTTTATTTTTTTTAATTTTAGTCATTCTTTAAAATGATAAAATCCAAAAAAAAATAATCGTCAAGGTACAAGAATGAAATACATAACTAAAAATATATTATTTTTATACTGGAGAACGTTCAATCCTCTCACACACACGAATTGATGGAACTTTTCTCTCAAGTGCTATATTTGAAAAGAAGAATAAAAGTGTTATAGTTAGAAAGAAAATACGAAATCCATCAAAATTATTTTAAAATGTAAAATAATACTACATTTATAATTATATCAAATTTAAAAAAGATTAAATTAACTTTTTCACAATTAATACAACGAAGAAACAAAGAAAAATATGTAATACCCAAAAAAATAACATCTAACTATTACAATACAAGTTCTACATATTTCTATACAAGCTTAGAGTTTTTCAAAACATTCCCAATACATGATTAGGACATATAGAAATACAAATATTTATAATATAAGTTTCAAAATCAGAACCCTAAAGCTTTTTAGACCCTCTGACACCTATAAGATCATCTGCTCGTGTATGTAGTACAGTCATCGCAGTTCAAACACAACAAGAAAAGCAAGGGTAAGCTAGTGAAAATAGAATTTTATAATATGCACAATTAAAATCAAAAGAGAAAACCAAATTACATTATCAATTTCTCAAATTATTCTATCTTCTTCAAATCTCAACAATGAAACAATCACATAGATCTCACATGAATCTACACATTCAGAATATTCAACAAACAACGTCTTCCGGAAGACCCGTACTAAGTAAGTCCTACCAAAGACTAACACCTGATTCAAAGATTACCAGTGAATCCAACAGAAAGGATCAGGATATGTTCAATACAACTCAAGTCGGGCATCTCATATGTCACGGTGTGCATGAACTCCCCTATTAGCTTCTCACCACCTGATATCTTAGTCTATATGACTTAGATCATCAGTGAAACAGTGAAACAGTGAAACTCGGAGATCTCTGTTACCACATAGACATCAATACTTAATACATTGTAAACATCAATCCATACATGATCCCAAATGTATGA
Organism: Phaseolus vulgaris; assembly: GCF_051622355.1. Taxonomy (NCBI): domain Eukaryota; kingdom Viridiplantae; phylum Streptophyta; class Magnoliopsida; order Fabales; family Fabaceae; genus Phaseolus; species Phaseolus vulgaris. Next base: position 4,995,891 of record NC_143504.1, read on the forward strand.
ATTCAATTTCACACAATTTCATCATACAATATCATTCCAAACATGATCCATAACATTCAAAAGCTTAATTAACATAAAAAATAACACTTAAATATTAAACAATCAAAATCTAATATTTTTACAAATTTAAATAATATATAAACAAACAACACAATATATAAACACACAACATCTCTGCAAGAGAAATTGAATATTGGGACCATGTGCCTTCCACATTTAGATCTTCTAGCCTAGGGTGCTATTAGAAATCAAATTTAGCTTCCCTTACCTTAATTGTTTGCTTTCCAAGCAACTTCTAGAATTTTATTCCCCACAGTCTGGATAAGTTTCAAGGTTTACAAGCCTAATGCAAGTTATCCAAACAGAACAAAAAATTCAGTATATAGTAGAATAAGTTGAGAGGATTAAACTTCTCAACTGACCCTACCAAGATTGATGACAAAATCCTAAGAAAAATTAGAGAACTATTTTTAGAGTAAAAATGAACTTACTCTATTTGAAAATATGATTTGGTAGTAATGTTCATTAACTTCTCAAACTACAGATTTTAAAATAGATCAAGTATGGAGTGAGAAATTAAGAGAAAATAGAAGAGAGAAATGGAGGGAGAAAGAATAAAAAAAAAAAGAATAGTGGGGATTGTCTTACATTTTTCTCTCTCTGTCTTTCTATTTGTTTTAAGTTTAAGAAACTTATCTTCTCTACTCGTGCCACATTTTTACCATCTTTCAATTTTATCAGAAAATAAAAATCGGAATTCCTTTTAAGTTTAACTTAGCTATTTAAGAACCAAATTATGATAAAAACCAAACAATTTCTATATAAAAAAATTAAGCTGAACTATTTTGATGAAAGAATAAAAAATCTCCTACTTTCAATCTTTCTTTCGCCTCTCGGTGCAAAAATTAATTTAATTTAGTTTGAAAGGAATTGAATTTGCTTCAAAGCTAACTTTGGTATGAATTTGAAAAATAATTTATTTTAGAAGAACTATTTTGATAAAAAGGGTAAAATTTTTCTATTTCCAAATTTTCAGTTATTTTATCAGTACAAAATTAATTCGATAAAATTAATTGTTTGAATTATTTAACTATTATACTTTTTCCCTCATTGTTGATATTTTTTAAAACTATAAACAATTATGTTCCAACAATATATATATATATATATATATATTAATTTTAGTAATTTTCATTTACTTAACTGAGATTCTATTTCAGAAATTCTTAATTCATGGTGTATATACTTAACTTTTACCTCCATCGGTTGTACTTTTTTTAAAGAGCATTTTTATTAACCTTGACATTTTATAAACCTTTATAATTACTCTTTTAGATGGGACCAAAAAGGCTTCACCAATGAATTAAATGTCTTGGTAGGCACAAAGTTGTTTCATATTTAGGAGACATTAAGAATGTCCTAGGATTTTAGTATTTTTTTTCTTCACTTTTACATTTAAATAGATATTATATTGAGTATAGTGATTTTTTTTTTCAAGTTTATTAAGCAATTAAGATAATTATTAATAAAGACGCTTTTCATATATTTTAGTTTCAAATACTATTATTTCAAAAGTTTGATCATTAACTGTTTTAATGTAAATAGATCCATTCAATTAGTTTTAATTAAATTTTTAATCAGAATCGTATCAACCGTATATAATTTCAGTCTTATTTTTTTTAACTAAATTCATTTTACCACGATACAACTTTGATCTCACATTATAACATTATAACTAGAATTGTACAGTACAAACACAATTTTTTATTAACAAATTGGCGTCACTTAAATACAACTTATAAAAATAATAAATATTTTTTTTATCTATTTTTATAATAACGAATAAATATAAAATGAAAAACCCATAACATGTACGTAGAGAATACGTAGAGAACTTTTTGAATGCACAGGCTTGTGGTCTTCCTGCTGGAATTGACGGTGATGTTCATATAACTTTTATTTTTTTAAAGTCTTTTTGGTTTCACGTTGATACGTTCCATACCCAACAAGAAAAGAAGGGTATCTCAAGTATTAACAACCGTATGCCATAAGCCACCCAACAGCTGGAGACTGTCATCATCAATTAAGTATTCTATTTTCTTATTCTAAGTGAAAAACGTTCGTCAGAAGGAGGCAATTCTGTTTGGATTAGGAAGAAAATTTATGAGGGCATAAACATCACATCGAACATCACATCGATTAGAAACAATGATAATTCATTATATATAACTGGGTGCAAACTTAATCCACTTTGTAATATGATGATAGAAAAAAGATATATTTGTGAGGATTAAAGAAGATGTAAAATAATAAATGATCTTGTTTGGATTGAAAAATGTTACAATAAACCTATAAGGATGATTTATTAAAATTTGTAAATAATATAATAATTGAAAGAAAATTTATATTATTTTAAAATGTAAACTATAAATTTATCTTTATAATTAAAAAGTATTTGAATAATAAAGTATGATATATTTTTTTTATGTAGAGTTGTATAGACTTTTTTTTTTTGGTTTGTTTAAAAATGCTCTTAAATTCCATTAAATAATAAGAAGTTCATATTTTATTTCCTTCACATATTTAAGTATATATGCATCAAAGAATTTAAGTCAATTTGGAAGTTGTTCTTCATATCACATCAGTAGTCTATATGCATTTTCTTGGAAAGTAGTGTACCAAATTAAGCACACTATTAGCATTACACGTTTAAGTCCCATTAGAATAAATTTTAATTTTAAAAGGTAGCAATGGGGTTAAACACAAACTTACTGTCCTTCCGACAATTTGTAGGATACTTTTAGTATAGATTTTAAGACTAAACTTCTTTGTCAATAAATATTAATTTCAATAATACAACTCATCATAGTTAATTTTGGTTATATTTGATTTATTTTTTAATTTTATCAAAAAAATGTAGAAGTTGTTTTATGTTTCTATTTTATTTTTATTTTAACATTTCATTTACTCCGAAAGTTATTAAGTAAAAAATTTATATTTATTGGAAAATTCAAAATGAAGAAATAAATAAGGAGAAAATATTAAATAAAACATAGTATTTTGTGAATTTTATTACATATTTAGAATTGATAGTTGTAATTCTTATGATTCTACTTTATTTTCATATTAGTTTTTATTGATGTTAGTTATAGTTTGGATTGACATGAGTGAAATTTTGTTGCACCACTTTTTCAATTGAGGACTTTCAATAACCATAAGGGACGAGTAAAGTTAACACTGAGATTTTATTCATATTTATTTTTAATAAGACTGCCAACATCAATAAATCTTGTGAAGATAGTGATAATATTAAACTTTGACATTTTAAAATGGGACATTTGTTTCATGATAAGTTGAAATTTTTGTCTTCATTTTTCTCAAATATTTTCATAGGTTATGTTGTGACATTTCAGTTTGCTAAACAAAAGAGACTATTCTTTCATTTTAGCTCTACTAAATTAACTTAATTTTTTTATTTTCTTTATGCTACTAAATGGGATCATTTTGTTGAATGGTATAAATATTTTTTAACTCTTGTTGATGATTTTACCATATATACATAGATTTGTCTAATAATAAAAATTAAAGTTGATACATGGATTTGTCTAATAAAAACTAAAGTTGAAACAAACACACATTTAGAAAATTTCATCAACATGATTGAAAATTAGTTGAGTATTAAAAGATGATAATGACCCTAAGTTTCTTTAATAGAGAAGAATTGTTCATCAAACTAGTTGTGGAGAAACACCATAAAACAATGTTGTTGAAAGCAAACATCAATATATTTTGAATGTCACTTGTGCATTGATTTTTCAATCTCAATTGTCTCTTTGCTATTAGTCATATGTTGTCAAACACCCTATTCATTGAATCAATAAAATTCATACTCCATTTTACATAATAAATCAACATATCAAATGATTTATAGTGCAATACCAAAATTTTCTCATATAATTTTTTTTTTTTACTTTTGCTACTATTAGTGGTAATTAGTTCTATAACTAGAAAATGTGTTTTTCTACAAGGATAAAGTAAAAGATTTTAATTTTTATACATGAGATCAAATTTATCACTTAATATAGTTAAACATGTAAAATAGTTATGATAAAGTTGAACATTTATGTTATTAGAAGTTTATTAAGTATCACACCTTAAATAAAGAACTACTTTTCTTTAAATAATTTGTGCATTTAATATAAAAGATTTTAGATGTTTAAAAGTTTTAATAATAACTTTCAAAAGTTATACTAGTGTGATTTTTAATTAATTAACCATGTAAACTATTTACATTAATTGAAAATACATAATATTTATTTAATAAACACACAATTCATTTAATATACGTAAATTATTTTTTGACAGAAAAATTATTTAGTACACATAACTTTTTAGAAATGATAAATTTTATTGGTTTTGTTTTTATATTTCGGTATTATAATTATATTTCAAAGTTTGTAAATTCCTAATTATTTAGAAAGGGAGATAAAATTAACTTTGATATAATTAATACTGAAGATTGACTTTAGTTAGCACTACAAAATTGTTGGTTCTCACTGCTAAAAGATAAAACGTTCAATTGTTCATTAAACAAAAATCAATTTTAGAGAAATTAAAAATTATTTTGAAAACTAAAAAATTTATTAATTTCTAAATTAGTTTTATATTGTTGATAAATAGTTTCTAAATTAGTATCTAATTAACTATTAAAAAATTATTTTAAAAATTAAAAAATTTATTAATTTCTAAATTAGTTTTATATTGTTGATAAATAGTTTCTAAATTAGTATCTAATTAACTATTAAGTTTTTTCTACAAAATTTAGAATCTAAATAGTTTGTAGTTAAAACTTTGGTAGTTAATTAGATACCAATTTAAAAACTATTTATTAATAATAGAAACTAATTTAAAAACCAATAATTTTTTTAAGTCTTTAAAATAGTTTCTAATAACTAATTTTTTTCTTCAAAATTAGTTACTAAGATATATTAAAATATTATTTTTATTAATAAAGAAATTGTGAAAGTATCTTCCACTAATATATAATAAAGTTATGTTTAGATTGATTTTCTTCTTATGTACACATTACGTACACATAAATGTTCGTAGGGTAAATCTTCAACCTATCTAATGGCGTCATTGGACTTTGTATTGTATGTAGTGTCCTTATATGATAAATTAGTTTCTTAGCAAACTATTTTACTAAAAAGGCTGTTTTCGCAACAATAAAACAAAAAAGATATTATCCCGTCATTGCCACTAAAGTTGTAAATTATTTTTTATGATTATATATATATATATATATTAATGTCTGTCTTTTTAATTTATTTATGTACTATTAACTTTCTTTTAACAACTTCCTTTTAGATATTAATGATTTACTACAACAAGATTTTTAATTTTGAACAGTAAAATTATATTGTTTTAATTTTATTTATTATTTTATATATTACCCGAGACATATTGTGAGACTCGTGTTATATTAAAAATAATAATTCTTATATTTTTCTCAATTTTAATTCTCATCTTTTTAAATTAATAGTCCGTCAATATTTAAAATACGTGAATTTAGTTATTTTCGTATGTAAATTTAATATTTAATTACAAGTTCTTCTGTAAATTGAAAACTAACTCATAAAGTTAAAAATAAAGAAACATAGTTTAACAAAAATACAGAACAAAACACATCTTTTTTTTAGAATATTTTACACTGACCAAAAAAATATAAGATTTAATTTACGTAGATGTAATATAAATATGGACAATTTTAATTTTTTTAAATTTACGGTTTTAGCTCTATTATTTTCGTAATTTTAGTTTAACTTTCAATGTTACACATTATTTAGATTATTTATTTCTACATAGATGAAGCTAAATTTAGTATATTCATTTAAAATATTTGAATGAATTAAATTTTTGATATAAAATAAAAGAAATTAGGAAACTAAAATCAGAAATAAAAATGAAAATCCCAAAATGTGCAAAGTAGTGGTGGATGGCATAGGTGGGCATGGTGTGGAATCAGATGCCTTGATTATGAATTAGTTAAGAGATAAAGATGAAAACTCCATGTGGGCCAACCAACTGCCAAGAAGGATATTTATTTTATTCCAAACAAACACTTCACAACAATATCAATAAGATACATTTCATAATCCATATTTTTTTATATTTTTATATAAGCATATTACAAATTTTAATGTTATTATTTTAATATTTTTTATATCATTTAATTTTAAATTTACCATTTATTATATATATTTATTTTAAAACTCATCAAATAAAAAATTATTACAATTTTAAAAATGATCAAACTATCATTTTCCTAATTCAATCAAACCACAGAGTGTGAAATCCAAGTTTAGGGAAGACTTGCTTTGCACCCTAATTTGCCAGGAAAGTAAGCTCACATGTGTGCTTGTGCCTATCCATAATGTACGGATCTAAGTTTTAACCATTTTATATAGTCAAGTTTTCGTTATTGATTTTGACTAAAAAAACTTAATTCACCGGTACCTCATCTTACAAACATATTTTTATTTTCTAACACCCTAACTTTCAAACCCAGTTTCAATTGGTTGTTTAAATAGAATTATAATCGACAGTATTACTGTTAATAATATTATTTATTTATTTGAGTAAATTATTATTATTACTGTAAGAAATACTGGCTTCTTATTTATACTTATTGTGCAGCTTTGATGCGGAGAATGTGGTCAGAGTTTGAAAGTTGAGAGAGAGGAAGAAGAATGATGGAGGAGAGGAGCAAGAGGGTGAAAGGGAGAGTGGTTTTGATGAAGAAGGGTGTGTTGGACTTCCACGACATCAAAGCCAACGTTCTTGATCGAGTTCATGAGTTATTGGGCAAGGGTGTCTCTATTCAGCTTATCAGTGCTACTTCTCCTGACCCAGGTCATCTTTGCAATTAAACTGTTGTAACACAATGCTTGCACACAAAAAAAAACAATTTTTTGAATCACCAGAAGTAGAAGAGTACACACGAGGCAAAGGTCCTGAATGAACCGAACCCATCGCACGAGTCAACTGCAAAATAGAAACACCAACATATCAGAAAGTTTTCAAGATTTTTGCTTCTTCTATATATAACTTGTATTAATTTGACACTATTTTGTTTGTCTTTTGTGATGTGTAGCTAAAGGGTTGCTAGGTAAGCACGGGGAGGAGTCATATTTAGAGAGGTGGGTTTCTACCATTTCTTCTTTGACATCAGCATCAGACACAGAATTTTGGGTTACATTTGATTGGGATCATGAGAAGATGGGTGTTCCTGGAGCCTTCATAATCAGAAACCATCACAAGAGTCAGTTCTACCTTAAGACAGTGACCATCGAAGACATTCCTGGACATGGTCCTGTAAATTTTGTATGTAATTCCTGGGTCTACCCTGCTCATCGTTATACCCATGATCGTGTCTTCTTTTCCAATAAGGTAACCACCTCCTTCAATCTTCTTTTACAATCATGTTGGAGTTTTTGGAGTTTACATTATTAGATACTATAAATCATTTCATAAATATATAAATCTTATATATAAAAATAGGGAAAGATTAAAGTATTTCATACAACACCAATGAATATAAATATTTCATAAACCAATTTTACCAGGTTAAATTATGATTAAATTTCTTTTTTAATATTCATTAAAATAGAACAGCTATCTCCTATGATTGCTTTTGTTAGATAGAGGCGAGAGAGGAAAAGAAGAAGACACAGAAAATTAATGGATTGATCGGGTCAATCAAATATATTTTTTGATAAAAAAAAACAAAAAATTTAATTTAATTATATATACATATATTTACAATTTTATTTTTCTTTATTTCCTCAAAATGAGTCACGTTTTATATTGTGATGCATGCCTGTCTTACCCAAAAGCTTATTTTCAACGTTTATGTATTTACGCGAAGTTATTACGTAGTCATGTCAACAATGGTTTGAATATTTTTTTTTATCAGCCCGAATTAATGAAATAAAAAGAACACTTCAGAATCCCTTACAAAGATCATTTAAGATACAAAACTTAAAACAGAACAACAGAATAAGCAATACAAAGTTTAAGATACAATACTTAAAACAGAACAACAGAATAAGCAATACAAAGTGTAGCTAACAAACCATCAACTTGCATCGCTTGTATCTTAGATTAAAAGAGGCACCTACACCTGGATAATACTACAGCATGTGGTGTCACAATAAACCCAACCTGCAGTTTTTTAAACCAACCTGTGTTGCAGAGGCCACCGAAAACAAAACTTCCCCTACCTCATTGAATGTTATCTACTTACTTTCCTTCTTCACCGACTCCATCTATCAGCGTGGCATCTCATGCTCCCCTTTTATACCTTGTTTTTATTCCTCGTTTATCTGTTGGAGATCCCACATCGATTAGAGTCTTTCATTGTATATAAGTGGGTGTAAACTTAAACCCTATGAGTCGGTTTTATGGAGTTGAGTTAAACTTAAAGTTCACTTTATAATATGGTATCAGAGTTATTTTCGAACTTATCCTAACGAGTGTTTATGTTGGATCTATCGTGTTACCCGATAGGTTAGGTTTAAAGTCCACAGTACCCCTTCCCCCTTACCACCTACCCCCTTACATTCCATTGTCAATTCTTCCATTGTGAGTGATGTGATGGTTGTGAGAGAATTTTAATTTTTTTTAAAGGTGTGAAATGTTACTTTACAGATTTACTCTTGTCAATTAAAAAAATTAATAATAAAATGAGTTGTTTTTATTTAAAAATAACAACTTTCACATATTTCATAGATTTAAAAATTATAAATAGAAAAAAAAAATATGTTAAATATAAATACGTATAATATAAAAATTATAATTAGAAAAAAATATGTATTCAACAAATTAAATAAAAACAGAACTTCAAGTAATTTCTTTAAAATATTAAACATGTGTTATAAAGTTGAAAAATAAATCAAATCTTATACAAATAAAAAATATTATTTTTTAAAATTATAAACCCTGTAGTAATGGAAAATAAAAAATACTAAAAAAAATATAACGTAATTAACAATAGAAAAAAATCATAAAAAATTATAATAAATAAATTATAACTCATAAATATAATAACTATACATACAAATATATTAATATAAATACAAAAATAAATTAAATAAAAATATAACTTCAAATAATTTCTTTCAATATTAAGTATATACTATAAAATTAGAAAATAAATCACATTTTATATAAATAGAAAGTTACTATTTTTTAATATTAAAAAACCTCACAATAAAGCAATCTAAAAAAATACTATAGCAACAAAAATATACCTTATTAACCATAAAAAAGGATTTCATAAAAAATTATAATAAAAAATAAGGATAAAATAAAATGAAAAATGTTTAGTATTGGTGATGCCCATGATCCAACTCAGGTAATATTTTCAATGTTAATTAGATATAGTATATTCTTTTCTTTAAACAAAACTAAATCCAACCACATCTAATAAAATATCTTATTAAAACTTGAAAAATAGGTATAATCTTATTTACTCCAATAACTAATATATAAATGGAAGATTTTATTTAACTGTAATTTTTTTTTACAGTGGTTTATCATTATTTTACATAATTTATATTTTATAAAATAATAAACAAACTTAAAACTTCCTTAAAATTTATTATGATTTGTTTCTTTTTTTTTAAATAATACACACATATATATATTTTAAACATTGTACAATAAAAAAATTTAAATACTAATACATTCAAATGAAACACTGTGACACATTTAAATGAGGATAAATTTGGAAACAAGGGATGCTGACATGGTTTTCCCTCTACATCTCTTCATTTTGAGAGGAGAGGATATTTACTGTTCACAGGTATATCCTCTCCCTCTCTTCCTCACACAACCATAAGTCCAAACAAAGGATATCACTGCACTTCCATTCTCGTGAACAGTACATCCCTCGAAGCAAACAGGCCCTAAGGAACAAGAAGACAAATCCCCCAATAGAATATAGTCCATAATACTTCATTCATATTTTATACTTTTTACTCTTTGTAAGGGTCAGGTTAAATTTTTTATCTTCTTGATAAAGTTAATATAAAATTATTCTCGCATTACATTTTTATTTTTTAAATATTTTATTTTTAGTTATTTAATTTATATTTAATCATAAACATAAACTATTTGAGAACCTGTTTGTTTTTACTTATACGTATAGTTAATAAATATTAAAATAATAAAATATTAATGATAAGAGATATTAAAATAATTACTTTTAGGGTAAAAATTTGAGAAGAAAAATTGTTATCTTTAGAGTAAAAATACTTCAAAATCTTCTAACTTTATTTCAAACATTTGCTAAATTAACTAGTTTTTAATGTTTTTACTTATTTGGTTAAATATATTTAAAGTGCATGACTCGGTGATCTATAAAAATCAAATCTTATGTTTGCAATTTATTAAAAATAGAAATGTTTACGTATTCAATAAATAATGATAAAACAGTTTTCAAAAGATTCCCAACACAATTTTCTTACTCAGAATCATGCTCATCGACAATTTTCTAAATCGAACAGTTACAAGTTATGAAATAGTTAAAATAAATCAAATAATTATGAATGTTCCATCACTAGACAGAGACTGTTATTGGATTTCTTTCTGTAAGCAAAACCTGTGAGCAACGAAAACGTTGCTTCTACAGTTGGAGTTAGAAACCTTTGCATTCCAACAACATTATCAGTATAGACATTATGAGGGAAGAGAAATGAAATAATGTCACTGCAATAAGAAAGAGAAAAAGATGAAAAAAGTAAGGGAAGGTACATATAAAAATTACAGTTGGACGAACATGATTTGAACGTGACCATTGTTGTCGGTGGTTTCCGGGAGTAATCGCATCTTTAAAGCAGGACTGATATCTTAACATGATTCTTTCGTTTTAACATAATTTTGATGATTTGAATATGCCTGAACACTCAATGAAGAACATGCTGGAAAGTTGAAACATTCACTGTGGCATGTGATTCAGGCTTATCTTCCATGTCAAACACCTGGGCCACTGCGGAAGTTGAGGGAACAAGAACTGGAAGTTCTTCGAGGAAAAGGGGTGGGAAAGCTTAATGAGTGGGACAGAGTATATGACTATGCATACTACAATGATCTGGGAACTCCAGATGATGGTCCTCACTATACACGCCCAGTTCTTGGAGGATCAAACTTTCCATATCCACGCAGAGGAAGGACTGGTCGTCCACATACCAAAACAGGTTACCAACAAAACCATTTATGATTATGATTGGTAGTACATGTAAATCAAACCCTTAAGTTACTTGAACTTGTTTAAGCATCATTCACTTGCAAAACTTTCAATCACAAATGAGTAACATGAATGTGTCAATTTTACAGACCCCAAAACTGAGTCAAGATTGCATCTTCTAAATCTAAATGTTTATGTGCCAAGGGATGAACAATTTGGCCACGTCAAGTTTTCAGATTTTCTAGCCTACGCACTGAAATCAGTTGCCCAGGTTTTGGTTCCAGAGATTAAATCTTTGTGTGACAAAACTATTAATGAGTTTGACACTTTTGAGGATGTACTTAGTATTTACGAGGGAAGTATTAAAATGCCAAGTGGACCTCTTGCGGTTAAACTTCGAGAACTTGTTCCTTACGAGATAGTAAGAGAACTTATTAGGAGTGATGGCGAGAAATTCCTTAAATTCCCCGTGCCCGATGTGATCAAAGGTATACTAATGCTTTCCTTTTACTTCACTTGGCCTGGATGAACTCATCTGTGTGATTTTATCCACATTAATTTTTGCATAATTGCAGCAAACAAGACTGCATGGAGGACAGATGATGAATTCGCAAGGGAAATGCTTGCAGGAGTTAACCCTGTTATTATTCGTCGTCTCCAAGTACTAAATACAACAATTGCAATTTATACATTACACAAATCTTATATGTAGTTCATTAAGAATTGTTTTTCGATCAAATTCAAAGTTACATCTTAGTGAATTTTGTATATAACAAAAATATTGTTTTTAAGGCCAGTATAAATTACTATGTGAAACTTCAATTACTATCAAAGAACAAAGAAAAAAATTGAGAAATTGCTCTTCATAATTCTATAACCGATTCAAAGTTGCTGTAGCTAGTGAGCCAATCTAAATGCCTTCTCATGCAGGAATTTCCACCAGCCAGCAAGCTAGATCCCAAACTCTATGGAGACCAAACTAGCTCCATCAGGGAAGTACACATAGAAAATAGTTTGAACGGACTCACAATAGATGAGGTAGTAATTATGAATTTATGATTCAGTTTTTAAGCCAACCCTGTTGAAATATGATGTATTTAAATTATATGCAAACATCTTTATTTCGCAGGCAATTCAAAAAATGAGGCTCTTTATATTAGATCATCATGATGCATTGATGCCATACATAAGTCGAATAAACTCTACCAACACAAAGACTTATGCCTCTAGAACGCTCTTGTTTCTACAAGATGATGGTACGCTAAAGCCACTAGCTATAGAGTTAAGTTTACCTCATCCACAAGGGGAGCAACACGGAGCTGTGAGCAAAGTTTTTACTCCAGCACGTGAAGGAGTATCTGCTTCAGTGTGGCAGTTGGCAAAGGCTTATGCAGCCGTGAATGATTCGGGATACCATCAATTGGTTAGCCACTGGTACGTATGGCATTTCAAAAGAAATCTCAACAGTAACCAAAAGTGTTCCAAACTTAATTATATTTGTTATTGGGCAGGTTATACACTCATGCAGTAATTGAACCATTCATAATAGCCACACATAGACAACTAAGCATTCTTCATCCAATACACAAGCTCTTGAAGCCACATTTCAGGGACACAATGCATATAAATGCCTTAGCTCGACACACACTCATCAACGCCGGAGGGGTGCTTGAGAAAACAGTTTTCCCTGGTAAATTTGCCTTGGAAATGTCAGCTATTATATACAAAAGTTGGGTATTCACTGAGCAGGCACTTCCTGCTGATCTTCTTAAGAGGTTAGTGGAGTTAGAAAATGACTTCTAGAAGTATTGATTATAGTCAAATTTGTTAAGATAATGTCAGTACCATATTATATACTCTCTTAAATACAGTCTACATTATTGACTAAAGGTTTTTAGAAATCACAAAGTTGTGTAGGTCTTACTTTTCATGTAAAGAGTTTTCATTCATTATTTTGTATATTCTAATAAATTTTGTATATCATGTAAAATGTGTTATTGAGCATGTGATAAAGAATGTATTAGTATCTGTTAAGAATTATCTCCATAAGAACATGGTAACATACTAAATTTGTATTTCACTAAATTTCAGGGGAATTGCAGTTCCTGATTCAAGTTGTCGTCATGGAATTAGGCTTGTCATAGAGGATTATCCGTTTGCTGTGGATGGGTTAGAAATTTGGGATGCAATTGAAACTTGGGTGAGGGAGTATTGTAACGTGTATTACACATCTAATGACATGGTTGAGGGTGACGATGAACTACAGAATTGGTGGAAAGATGTACGTAATGAGGGTCATGGTGACTTAAAAGATAGGAAGTGGTGGTCAGAGATGAAGACCAAAGAGGAATTGATTGAATCATGCACCATTATCATCTGGTTGGCTTCTGCTTTCCATGCAGCTGTGAATTTTGGACAATACCCTTTTGCTGGCTACCTCCCTAATCGTCCAACAGTGAGTCGTAGGTTCATGCCTGAACCAGGTACCCCAGAGTACGAGGAGCTTAAGTCAGACCCTGACTTGGCATTCCTGAAAACAATCACTGCCCAGTTCCAAACCCTCCTTGGTGTGTCACTAATAGAAGTTCTGTCCAGACACTCTACTGAAGAGGTTTACCTTGGGCAGTGTGAAAACCCTGAATGGACTTTAGATGCTGAACCATTGGCAGCATTCGAGCGGTTCAGACAAAATTTGTTGAAAATAGAAAACAACATTATGGAAAGGAACAAGGACAAGAGATTGAAAAATCGAAATGGAGAAGTGAAGGTGCCTTACACACTTCTCTATCCCAATACCTCAGATTATTCAAAGGAGGGTGGACTCACTGGCAAGGGAATCCCCAACAGTATATCCATCTAATACACCTCTCCTCGTTTAATTTTCTTTCAGGCCATGTGTAAGCAATTTCCATAGCTTATCGTGATTGCTTTTGCAGCAATTCATTCCATTTTTATGTCAAGACTAGAGTGTGTAGAACTTATAATATTGTTTGTATTCAAATTATAATGTTTTGTATGCTTTAATTGGTTCGCGCTTGTTGTGTGTTACCTTTGGAATTTGTTCTAATTGGAAAAACACATCAGCTTGTTGGAGCGTCACAAGACCTTGAAAGCAAGTGTTTGGTTAAAATTGAGACAACGAATTTCATAACTTGATGTAGTTTATTTTAATAAATTCTATAAATAAATTATAAAATCTTATTGATAGAATGATTAATCAAATTGTTTATCCAATCGTGAAGATCTCTAACCAATGCTACTCTTCTCCTTTATTTTGTGTTTTGTTTGCGCTAAGGGCCCTTACTCTTAACGTACATCTAAAGTAAGAATTTGCTCATTTTTTTCAATTTGATAAGGGGAGATTATCTTTCCATCTCTATACCTTTTCTTGCATCTCAATATTTTTTTTTAATTGTGACAATATACTTTTTCTTCAATTTATCTTTGAGACAGCTCTCAAAATTGAGAATTTTGTCACAAAAATGTTTCTGAGAAGGTATTTAGAAGATGTTGTTGTACATTGTAAGTTCGCACAAACACAATTCTAATTACCTACTCTATCTCTTTGTTTGAGTGAAGTCATTTTTCTTTATGTGGGGGCATTGAGTCCCTACAATGTTAAAAAAAATTGTTTTTACCAAGACTTTGATAAAAAAAAATCACATTTTGAATTGTATAATAAAAATGTATTTTTGGATCTTGGAACATCTTCTAGATTTAACTACAAAATTTAAAAAAAAAATAAAAAATCAGCAAGGTGTAAAATGGAGTACAAATTTTTAAAAAAATTATTTTCATATTGATAATTTTGAATACAACAAATCTTTCCACACATGTTCAAAAGATGAAATTGTTACCTCTAACAATGTTGTTAGAAAATAATAAAAGTGTTGAAGGGAAAAAGAAGGTATGAACTAATTGAGATTATTTAATAACGTAAAATTATTCTTTATTCATAATTATTTAAAATTTTAAAAAAGTTAAAACCGATTTTTCACAAAGTTGCATAACGAAAAAATTTATATGGACTAATAAGAAAAAAATTCTGAGATTGAAAGGGTGTCAATAACTAGTGTTTTGACAAAATTAGGCAGAATTCAAGTTATTTTTCCTTCTTAAAATTAATTTTTATGAAAGTTTAATTAATTATTCTGTTACAATGGAATGCATAATTTAGCTTGAAGGAACTATTATGCACTATTTTCAATCTGAAGTTTGAAAATGTAATCATCATCATAAAGTTTATTAAATAAAACTTTATCATTAATAGTTGCACTGAATTCAAGTAGTCGTTTAATATTGACCTAACTTTAATAGAAAAAATTAATTTCATTCAAGTTTGAAATTTCCCTCATTTAGATATAAGTGATATTAGACTCAAGTTTGATATATAACTATATGTCTTAAACTTTCTTAGATGGATAAAAATACGAGGAGGCTGAAACGTGTCCCTGTTTGTAAGGGAAGTTAGAAGTTAATTTAACTTGAGAATTTATGTTTGATTTTAAAAGTACATAGAAGAATCAAAGTCTTGGTGTTTTAATTACTATATTAGAAGGGTTTGGAGCCCTCAGCAAGCACACTCGTAATTATACTTATGTTCTAGAATGAAGAGCTACCCACCCTACCCTAATTATAGTGCCAAACTTACGTACTATGGTGGTAGCAAGGTCCCTATTAGTTGATACGTGGAGAAATAAGAAGAAAAGGGTTAAGTGTTTTGGGTGAAAGATAGGAGAAAAAAGGACCACGTGAAACATAGACAAGTATACATAAGTGTTTGCCACCCTACTTTTGCCCTTTTGCATATTTGTTACTATTAGCACTTTTATACATCATAGAAATCACATTTTTTTTTCTTACATTTAAAAGTTAGGAATATCAAGATATCAGGTAATAATGAGGCTCCTTGAATCTAAGTTTATTTGACTTAGTTTGGTGCATATATATATATGATATAACCAAATGGTGCATATATTTAGTTCTTGAATAACAAGTTGAGTTGGAAATTAATATTACTAAAAAAAGGGTTATTATATCTCCTATGCACACCTAAAATCACTTTGTAAATGTCATTTTTTTATTGAAAAAAATTATTGTGTTAATTTCTTTCCATTCACAATTCATTGTCATGCATTTTTATTGTTAAAAAATTGTCTTTCATTATTATCAAATAGTGCACCTTAACTTAATCTCAGTGGATTCCAATGTCCATATCTAGAAGTAAAATATTAGTTTTAAGTGTTACTTGTGTCCTATACTATGATGATACAACAACTTGGTTATTCACTCACTCAAGGTGATTCAGGAGAATTAAGAGCATGGTGATTCATTTGGAATAAATTTAAAATTCAAACATATGTGAATTATAAAATATTTTTTTAGAGTATCTTCCAATAAAGTTCGAAGCTTATTTTTGTAAAAGAAATAAAGTTTATGCGAATTATAAAAATATTTTTAAGATATATAACTATAACAATAATATTTCATAATTTACATAAATCATATACCAATAAAATATTTTATTTCATTCTCATATTTCTTCATAAAATTTTATATATTTAATTTTTAATTTTTAATTTTAAAATTTCAAATTTTCTTCTATTTTAATTTTATAAATATTTAAATTCACTAAAAAAATTAATACAAATACTCCCTTAAAAATAGAAGAAAAAAATTCAAAAATAAATAAATATAAAAAATACAAACAACAATAATAAAAATAAAAACAAAATAATGTCAGATATGGAAATAAACACAAAAATATGTTAATAAAACAAAAAGATGTTATATGAGAATAAATCTCTTGATATTGAATATGTCTTTCTACGTATTATTTAAATTATATGTAATTTAAAATTTAAAATCAAATAAAATATTATTATTCATATATTTATATTAAAGGTATAAATTTATAATTTATTTTAATAAATACAAATATATTATATCTATATAAAAATGATTTTTCCTTATAACTGATTTTAAGAATGATATTATAGTTTAGTTTTGTTATATAAATATATATATATATATATATATATTTATATAAATTATTTAACTTTTTTTTCTCTTATTGAAAATTTGTGACTTACCAAACAACTTTCTCTTTTTTTCTTCATCACTTTCATTATGTCTTTTTGTTATTTTATTTATTTATTTATTTCACGTTGTAATTCAATTATTATTTTTATTATGAAAATCAAATAAATTATAATATTTTTTACTTTTATTAATCTTTATAAGAATATGTAAATAAAAAAATAAAAAATAAAAATAGTAATTTTTTTAATTAATAAAGATATTCTTTAATAACAATTTTTTTTAATAATACCAAAAAAACATCTTAATATCAGTCTTTTAAATTTAAATAATTATTCACTGTCTCACTAAAAAAATCATGAAATAGAAATTAATTTTATAAAAAAAATTAGTTAACTAAATTAGAGATATTTTAAAGACTAAAAAAAATTTGGTAATTAATTTCTATTATTGTTAAATAGTTTCTAAATTGGTATATAATTAGCTACTAATGTTTTAACTACAATTATTTAGATTCTAAATTTAGAAAACCATTTAACAATAATAGAAACTAATTTAGAAACCAAAAATTTTTTTAGTCTCCAAAATGATATATAATTTAGTCACTGTAGCAACTAGTTATTTTTTGTTTCTAAAATTAGTTTCTATTTCATGATTTTCTTGTGGTGTCTCTTATATAATAAAAAAAATATCCAAATTAACTTATTTATTTTATAATTATTTTTTATGAATTTTTTTATAATTTAATAACATATTTTTATTTTAATTATTATTGTAATAATAATTTTTTTTTTCAAAAGAAAGAAGTAGAGACACTTACGTGTCTGCATGTTTCCACTAGTTTAGTTAAGATAAGTGGTTCTTTTAAGACCTTAAACTACAAGTAATATAAAGGATGAGAATAAGTAATAACTATTTCTCTTTAGTTATGTTTTTTAAGTCAAATTTATATGTTTAAATAGAATTTTCATGAAGAAAGAATTAATTAATAAATAAATTATTATCTTTTAGACTCAATTAAAATACTAGCCACAAACGATAATTAATTAAGCAAAATATAATATTATAAGTTTAAACATCTAAATTGTTTAAAAAGCATATAAGTTAATAAGAAATTTAATATAATGAATTGAATTAACTAAATTTCTTAACTTTGAAATTTTCAGGCAAGAGATTATTGTGTATAAAAAACATAAGAAACTAAGGCATAGTGTCATCTTGCACAATAGTACCATTGGTTTCTTCTTTTCTTCTTATAATACAGTGTTAGAAAGAAAGAGAGATAGTTAAGTTAAGATGGCATTGTCTTCAGAGTCATCACCATCATCACTGAAACAAATCCCAGGAAGCTACGGGATTCCCATCTTGGGAGCCATACGCGACAGACACGACTTCTTGTACCACCAAGGAAGGGACAAGTTCTTCGCCACAAGGATCCAAAAGTACAACTCCACCGTCATCCGAACCAACATGCCACCAGGCCCCTTCGTCTCCTCCGACCCTAGAGTCATAGCGCTCTTAGACGGCGCCTCCTTCCCCGTCCTCTTCGACAACCGCAAGGTGGAGAAGCTCAACGTCTTCGAGGGCACCTTCATGCCCTCCACCGCCTTCACCGGTGGCCACCGCGTCTGCTCCTACCTCGACACTCGAGAACCCAAACACGCCCTCCTCAAGCGCTTCTTCCTAAACGCTCTCGCCGCGCGGAAAGACACAGTTGTGCCTCTCTTCCGTAACTGCCTCCACGAGTCCTTGTGTGAGATAGAGGACCAGTTGCGCAAGAACGATGAGGCTGACTTCAATGCTGTCTTCGACCAAGCCTCCTTCAACTTCTTGTTCCGGTTCTTCTGTGATAACAAGGACCCTTCACACAACATCCTCGGTTCTAAGGTAAAGTGTCTTTGTTTTATTGAAGTCTTATAGTACTCATCCAAAGAAACTTATATATTATCTGAAGTCATTAAAAAAATCCTTTTAAATTTAACATATTGATTAAATAATATTTATTATTATGTTTATAATTATATAAAATTAAATTTATTCATTTTTTAATTATTATGTGTGGAACTACATAAAAATAATCACACTTATAAAATTATTGAAATATATATTTTTTACAAAATATAGACTTTTAAATAATTTATTTATTACGTTGTACTAAATATATAAAAATAATTATAATATATATACACACATAATATAACAAAATTGTCATTATTTATGAGACAATTTAGGTAAAAACAAATAATAGGTTCGTTAGTTTTTTGAAAATCATATAAAAAAAGACAATTTTTTAAAACACTAGTAGACTGGTTCAGATTAAATCTTGAAAAAAGGTCTTCCTCGTATTAGATACAAAGTAAGACATTTTTATTTTTACGGAAGATCATACCTAAAATGTGGCTTAATCTATCTCTACTACCCTTTCTATAAGTAATGAAATAAATATTGCGACCAAACATTATTTCAATAAGTAATTAGATATAAGAGTTAGTAAATTTACTCTTAGTTTAATATTAGAATAGTATAAAAATGTCAATATTATCGTAGTTCGATAATGAATGAGTGTGATTTAAAAAAAAAAACATTTTAGATTAGAGATATATAGGTGAAAAAAATTTGTGGAGAAAAGAGATTCTACTTAAAATAGCGAGCTAATTCCTGATGTGAAGATTAATTAACAATAAAAAATATGATACAAAATTATTTTACATTTAATTTAATGTATGTATTATTTATTTTATTTTTAGAAAAATAATTATAGCATTCTAAAGAGAACATTAACAATAATTATCAATATATTATTGAAGAAATTAAAAATAAAAAGTGTTATCAATTTTGTATTTGATTTGTTGTCTAAATATTTTATTTATGACTTTATTTCTTTGATAACTGTAAAACAATTGGGTTGTCAAAAATCGTATTAATTTATTTTTGAATACTATGGAAATCGTCAATTTAATGGATATAATTTTTTTATTTAGGAGAAATAGAGATGAAATTTACTGACAGGCAGAGTGAAACCTTTTTTTTAATAAATAAAATGAACTTTATTCGTAACATGACAGTTAAATTATAATTAAGCAGAAAAGGAGTAATTAATTAATTAATTTATTTATTTATTTCAATTTGAAGATATTTGAGCTGTGTCTTCCAGGGACCGAAGCTAATCAGCACGTGGCTGCTTTTCCAATTGGCGCCACTTGGCACTCTTGGCCTTCCAAAGATCTTCAACTACGTAGAAGACTTCTTCCTTCGCACGTTTCCCCTCCCTGCGTTCTTCACAAAATCCAACTACCACAAGCTCTACGAGGCCTTCAGAACCTTCGCGACCACACTGTTAGACGAGGCAGAGAAAGTTGGGCTCGAGCGAGACGAAGCGTGCCACAACGTCGTTTTCATGGCGTGCTTCAACTCCTACGGCGGCTTGAAGAACCAGTTCCCGATGCTGTTGAAGTGGGTGGGATTGTGCGGCGAGAATCTTCACGCGGATCTCAGGAGCGAGATAAGGGGCGTGGTGAAGGAGGAGGGTGGGGTCACTTTGGGGGCATTGGAGAAGATGAGTCTGGTGAAATCGGTGGTGTACGAGACGATGAGAATTGAGCCTCTGGTGCCATATCAATACGGGAGAGCGAGAGAGGATTTGGTTGTGCAGAGCCACGACGCGTCGTTTAAGGTTAAGAAGGGGGAAATGTTGTTCGGGTATCAACCTTTTGCGACCAAGGATTCTAGAATCTTCGAGGATGCTGAGGTGTTCGTGCCGGGGAGGTTTGTGGGGGAGGGTGAGAAGATGTTGGCGCACGTGCTTTGGTCGAACGGTCGTGAGACGGAGGAACCTACCCCCTCTGATAAACAGTGTGCAGGGAAGAATCTGGTGGTAGTGCTGTGTAGGGTGTTTCTGGCAGAGTTGTTCTTGCGTTATGATACGTTTGAATTCGAATTTAAGGAATCTGGTTTTGGTCCCCGTATTACCATCACCTCCCTCACCAAAGCCTCCACCTTCTGACTTTCATCTTTCTGCCTCTTAATCTTTCTTCTCATAACAAGACAACTTTCCTTTACACCAAATAAGATTGTACTTGTCTTAGATATATATACTATTTTTAAATAATATGGATATTTTCTTTCATTATTGTTTCTCTTCCTCTCAAGTAATTCTTGCTTTTAATGTAAAATTATGTTTATATCATATAATAATATTTTTATCACTGTGATTTCTCTTGTTTTATTCTATAATTATTATTTTTTTTTCAAGTGATAGTTATGTTAGCTACCGGATTTTAATTTATTTAGGGGAAAATAGATACATGACTATGAGTTTTATTTGACTTAGTGTGTGTTTGCTTTTGGGGATATGGAGGTTGAGGGTGAGGGTTGTTGGGAAAAACGGGTAATTTTCCCACTAAAACAAAACCCTAACAGAGCTACCCGACAAATAATATTGAATAAATAAAGCGGAATAATAAAAGAGATAAAGAGGAAAAACACACCCGAAAATTGTTAACGGAGTTCGGCCTGTTTAGCCTAATCTCCGAGCACAGCAAAAACAACTCCCTTTTATTATTATGAGAGAAGATATTACAAATTGGGATATATAACAGTGAAGGAGAAGAGTTTAATTTATAACCCTCAAACCTCCTTCCCAAACAATGAACCCACCGATGTGGGACTTGGGATTAAGCCAAAATCAACAAATCTCCACCTTGGCTTAATTTCAAGTCCCACCTAAAACAAATCTTCTCACAACATAACAAAAAACAAACTTTACAGTGCTTCAAATTTGCGCCTCCGGGCGCCAACTTCAAATGTGCAAAATATTAACCAAGTCTAAACAATATTCAAACTTGGCCCTTGTAACCACCTTGCCTTGTAGCAAACATCTTCTTTATTAGAAAATTCTTCTTTCTTTGCAAATACCCATTTGCACCCAATTGCCTTCTTACCTTTTGGTAATTGTGCCAACTTCCACGTCTTGTTCTTCTTCAAAGACTGCATCTCCTCTTCCATCGCACCCGCCCAATTACCACTTTCTGAACTCAGAATGGCTTTTGGGTAAGTGGATGGAATGTCATCAACAACTGGAAGTGCATAGGCAACCATATCCATGAAACGAGCAGGCTTCTGAATATCTCGTCTTTGTCTTCTAACTGCAATTGGCGCTGATTGTTGTTGAGATTCTTGGGTAGGAACCTCTTCCTCATCTGACTCTTCTTCTGCCATAGGAGAGTCACTTGTGGTATTTCGTGTTGGGATCACCACTGTCGGCTCAAACTCCACCTGCTTCCGGGCACACTCCACCTGTTGCGGAGTACTATCAGCTCCTTCTGGATTTACCTTCTTTAACATGGCAGATTCATCAAAGGTAACATCCCTGCTGATAATCGTCTTCTTTGCCTCTAGACACCACAAACGGTATCCCTTCACTCCAGGACTAAAGCCCATGAAAAGAGCTTTCTTTGCCCGTGGATCCAACTTTGATTCAATCACATGATAATATGCAATAGAACCAAAAACATGCAAAGAATCATAATCAGTTGCAGGTTTTCCAGACCATACCTCTAACGGGGTTTTGCCATCTATAGCAGATGATGGCAAACGATTGACGAGATGTTGAGCGTATGTCACAGCCTCAGCCCAAAACTCTCTGCCTAACTCAGCATTAGACAACATACAACGAACTTTCTCCACAAGTGTCTTGTTCATACGCTCCGAAACCCCATTCTGCTGTGGTGTTTTTCTAACAGTGAAGTGCCGAACTATGCCACAATCTTGGCATACCTTCAGGAACGGATCACTCTTGTATTCTCCTCCATTATCTGTTCGGAGAACCTTAATCTTCCTTCCTGTCTGGTTTTCAACTTGAGCTTTCCACTTAAGGAAAATTCCAAGCACATCATTTTTGTTCTTCATAGTAAACACCCAAACTCTTCTGGAAAAATCATCAACAAAAGTGACAAAATAATGCCTACCTCCGATTGACGGAGTCTTGGCAGGTCCCCACACATCTGAATGCACATAATCCAGAATACCCTTGGTATTGTGAATTGCAGTGCCAAACTTCACTCTTCGTTGTTTTCCCAGAACACAATGCTCACAAAATTCAAGTTTGCAAGCCTTCGTACCTTTCAACAATCCTTGCTTGGTAAGAATTTGCAAGGATTTCTCTCCAGCATGTCCCAACCTCATATGCCACAACTTCGTTGCCTCAGCATCCTTCTTAGTGCTAGAAGTTGTTGCCGCTACTGTCCCCACCACTGTACTACCTTGGTAGTAATACAAATTGTTCTTCCTCACGCCTTTCAACATCACCAGTGCTCCTGAAGTTGCTTTAAGAATTCCATCTCGCATCGTCACAACTAGGCCTTTAGATTCTAAAGCCCCCAATGAGATGAGATTCTTCTTCAACTTTGGCACGTACCGTACATCCCGCAAAATTCTGGTGGATCCATCGTGATTCCGCAACTTGATTGAACCTATCCCGACTGTCTTACATGGATTATCATTACCCATGTAAACAACCCCGCCATCGAGTTCTTGAAAATCAAAGAACCATTCCCGAATGGGACACATATGATAGGTACAACCTGAATCCAATATCCACTCATCTGGATGCAATGATGCTGAAAGCGAGACAATCAACACATCACTTTTGCTTTCTGCAACATTTGCATCTTGCAGAGCCTTCCCTTCTTGATCCGAATTTGCCATTACAGACTCACAATATAATATTCAATATTACAAATAATTTCAAACAACCCAAGGCGAACCTTCGGCTCTTGATACCACTTGTTGGGAAAAACGGGTAATTTTCCCACTAAAACAAAACCCTAACAGAGCTACCCGACAAATAATATTGAATAAATAAAGCGGAATAATAAAAGAGATAAAGAGGAAAAACACACCCGAAAATTGTTAACGGAGTTCGGCCTGTTTAGCCTAATCTCCGAGCACAGCAAAAACAACTCCCTTTTATTATTATGAGAGAAGATATTACAAATTGGGATATATAACAGTGAAGGAGAAGAGTTTAATTTATAACCCTCAAACCTCCTTCCCAAACAATGAACCCACCGATGTGGGACTTGGGATTAAGCCAAAATCAACAAGGGTGAATGAGTGTCACTCTTGTTTGTTTATATGAGACACGGAGGTTGAGGACGAGAGTGAATGGAAAATTGAGGGTATTTATGATCCTCTCATAATTGAAGAGGATGGAGAGTGTAATGAGATGAAAAGACTATTGTGTCCTTACTTTCTCATATAATAATATTAATAATGAAAAATATTATTAATAATAATTATATATATATATCATAATATAATTTAAAGAATCATAAATAATATTAAAATTATCTAAATAAATAAACTTAAGTAACAAAATTAATTTAAATTAATAAAATGAAAAATAATAAAATTATACTTACATTTAAAATTATATTTAATTATTTCTTTGAATTTTACATTTCTTTTTTTTTTATAAATGAAACTTTAAATTATTTAAATTAACTAAAATATGCACAAAATTAATAATTATTTAGTATTTTTTATATATAAGAGTAAAGTTGTAATCTTACAATCTACACTATTCAAAATAATTTAAAATACTCTTACAACCATCACATCACTCACATATCTCAATAAACTTTTCTCACACATCCACTCTAACATACCATAATCCAAACACACTCACTTTTTTCACACTTTTTTCTCACACTCTCTCCCACACCCTCAACTTCTCACATATAGATGATTGTAAATTTCGTTTAATTCAATGGTTGCATAAATAGAGTTTCATATCTCTCTACACAACACTCATCAAATTAATAAAAAAAAATGCAAATTACTATTCTATAAAAAAATTCACTTTCACAAACATTAAAATATTATTTTAAGTGCACACATCTCATTACAAGAGAGTATTTAAGGGAATAGTTGGTTTATTCAATAAAATTATGATTTTAAAATTAAATTTTACTTCTTCTATGTTAGTTAAAATAAGCGTAAACTAGTAGACTAATATTTGGTGTTGAAAGGAAATTATAATACAAAGATAATTATTTCATAATTTTTGAAAAGTTATTTCGTGTAATGTGGTTCATAATTTTTGAAAAGTTATCTCTTATGATGTTGTTGAAGAGTTAAATAAAGTGAACTAATATTAAAATGGTGATGTTGTTAAAGTAAATGTCACTTCATCAATTTGTGAATCAATCGTAAGTTGAATATTAAGTTGAATATCTCACCTCAACTAAAAAAATAAGACATTTAATAGTTTATAAGTAGATATAAATTTCACCTTATAAGTAAGTGTTTAAAGGAAATTATAATTACTTCATACGAGATAATTACTTCATAATTTTTGAAAAGTCATAATTATTTCTGATGTTGATCATAACTTTTGAAAAATTATCTCTTATGATGTTCTTGAAGAGTTGGATAAAGAAAATAGGCACTAAAATGATGATATTAAAGTAAAATTGACTTTATCAATATTTATGAATCAATCATATGTTAAATATCTCACATCGATTAAAAATGATAACATATGTTTAATTATTTAAGAAACAATATAGATGAATTGGAAGAAAAAAATATTATTTCTTTCCAAAAGTGTTTGAATGTAGGAAAAAAAATATAACCCACAATTTTAATATTGTCATAAAGTAATTATGTTAATTCATAAAATTATTAATACAGTAAATCTATATAAAAGAACAAATTTTATTTATATGTGTCTGGAAGTTTTCTAAGTGATTAATTCTCAATATAATTATTACTTTAAAATTATTTCAATTTTGTGACCCACTTTGTCTAAAAATTATTATTTCTTTTTATTGTTTAAACAATTATATATATATATATATATATATCACTACAAGAGAAAATCATGAAATAGAAACCAATTTTTTAGAGACCAAAATAATTAGTTGCAATAATAATTAAATTATAAACCATTTTAAAAATTAAAAACAAAATTGGTTTCTAAATTAGTTTCTATTATTGTTAAATAGTTTATAAATTGGTATCTAATTAGCAACCAAGGTTTTAACTACCAATTATTTAGTTTCTAAATCTGGTCTCTAAAACCTTGGTTGTTAATTAGATACCAATTTAGAAACTATTTAACAATAATAGAAACTGTACCGGTAGGCACCGGACGAACACACGTGGCCGACCGACCGAATGTATAATAAATGTAAGGGCATTTATGTAACAAGCCAAAGTAGTTAAGATACACCCCGAAAAATAAGGAGAACGCGCTTAGAGAAGATATGTTCTCCGGGTATTTCGGAGCACGACTGACAAGACCTATCCATAACCACCCTGAGCCCAAGGGATAGAAAGCCCATTAGGCAATCCTATAAATACTGTGCTCATACTTACTTGAGCGTCGGAGTGCCTTCGCAGGTACCCTCCCCCGTCCGATCGAATGAGACATCAAGAAGGAACGACCGACCGAAGGAGAAGAAGATCGACACGTCAGCAATTGTACTACATCAACCGACCGTGCCTGACCCCATCTCTCCACTCAGGTACATAAACTAATTTAGAAATCAATTTTTTTTTAGTTTCTAAGATGGTATATAATTTAGTTACTATTGCAACTAATTATTTTGATGTCTAAAAGTTGGTTTTTATTTCATAATTTTTTTTAGTGTTATACCAATATTTTATTTTTTTTTGTCTATTTGTAAAACAAGATACTTGTCTAAATAGCAATAATGTCTTAGGTTAGGTGTTTTCATCATCCGATTAATTAAACAAAAAAATGTTTATAAAAATTATCTAAAATCGTCTAGATGTTATAAAAAAAATTAACTAAATATAAATATAGATATGAGTAATATTTACTTTAACTTTTAAATAAGACATCCACATGGATAAGAATATATATGTATATATAATATTTTATTTTATCTAAATCTTTATATTTTTTTTATTTTAAATCATTAAATACTAAAAAAAAATAACAACTAAATTTAGAGATAAAAAATAATTAGTCACTATATTCATTAAATTAGATACTATTTTAAATATTACAAAAATATTAGTATCTAAAGTGATTTTTATTATTAATAAAAATTTATAAAATGATTTATAAATCGGTATCTATATTAGCTACCAATGTTTTAACTACTAATATTTTTTATTATAAATTAGTCTCTAAAAGATTAATAGAAACTAATTTAGAATACAAAATAATAAGTAGCTAAAACTTTGGTAACTAATGGTTAGATATCAATAAATTTTTAATTTATAAAGTGATTTTTTAATTAGTCAAATAGTAATTAATTATTGATTTAATGTTAACAGTATTATATTTTATTTGTTTTAATTTTTAGTATTTATGAAAAATAATAATAAATACCTAATATCTAATAAAAATAAAAATATAACATGTGAGATTATTTAGAAAAAAATTTATAAACTCTTACTAGTGATATATATATATATATATATATATATATATATATATATATATACACACTAAAACCCAATCTACATTTAAAAAATTTAAACCATGAAGAAACTTTTTAATTTTTCAAAAAATAGATAAGTCTTATTTATATAATACAACTTTATTTTTTTAAAATTGTTACCAACCAAAATCACTTTCATTTTATTACACAGTTTACATTATTAGCTTTGTATAAGAGTATCTGTATCCTGAAATACCTTTATTTTGTTTATTCGTGTTTTACTAATAAAAAAATATTTAAAAAAAAATCATAATGTAATTTAACGATTATAAATAATAATAAATTTGTTTTTGTGTATGACTTCAAAAAGAAAGAAGTCGTATCATTGAGTTAAATTTTCCTCCACACTTCACGTAGTGGTCCTTCTCTTCTTTACCTCACATCCAAGAAAATGCTAACACATCTTGTGGGGACTTCTCTAATAACTCCTACAACTTTGGTGCTTAAATTTCCAACACAACAAGATAAGTGTAATCCTTCTTCTATACTACTTCTCACCAACACCTAGATAGAGACCAAACTTACATTAACCATTAATTCACTATCTCTCTCACTAACCAATCAAAATCAAAATATTAACTATATTAGTATAATGAAAGAAATTTAGTCATTTCTGAAAATATCATTTATTAATAATATAAAAAATAATAATATAATATTTTGTTTTTAAATATATGAATTTCTATAAATATACACACATGCTTGTTAAACAAAAAATAACTATCGCAAAAGCTACGTCTGCCTATGAGTGAAAAAAGAGAGGCTTAAACATTAATGCGATACTTAATGTTATTAATATACCTTTTTGAATATTTATATAAATTCATTCTTCGTTTGACATATAAGTACTATACTTGAATAGGTAATTAAATGTATTTAATGTAGTTTAGTATTTATAAAGCATTTAACAATTGTACTATATATTTATTATATCTAGCAAATATAATTGTGTTGATAAAATAAATTGGGTGAGTCCCACAACCTAACAAAAAAATATTAATGAGGTAGGTAGGTGTGATGACTTGGCCCTTCAATTTTGTCCACTCTAATCTAATGCATAAACTTAAACAGTAATTTAACAAATAAGATAAATTAGACTATTGAGTCACTATTTTTTTTAAATATGTAGATGTTATTAAGTGTTACATATTCTAAGTATTCCCATATCTATATGATTTTATTGCTTTTAAAAAATATGAATACGTTACAGTTATTGTAATTAATTTTACAAACTCAATTATTTCACTGATAAAAAAATATATTCAACTTAAAATGTTACTTTTGTTAATATAGTTCGGTGTTTCACCATTTTTATTTAATTTACAATAATTTAAGAGAAAAAAGCTCTGATTTTTTTATGTGTAACTCACTAGTGTGTCAACTCATTCCTATAATGGAATGAAAAAGATGGAAAAGAAGAAAAAAATTGATTTTGTATGTTTAGTAACTAGAAAGAAAACTTAAATAATATGTGGAATCCACTTATTGTTTCTTATATATTTCTATTCATTTTTATATTTATATCCTTATTTTTTTATAAAATTAATCCAATTAAATAGATTTCAATTTTTTCTATTTATTATATATTTATTCTTTAAGAAACAACTAAACAATAAAATATTTTCTTATGAATTAATCTTAAAATGTAAGTTTAGTTAACTCAATAACAGCAAAAAGTTAAAGTTACTTTTTATAGTAACTCAATAATAAATAGTCTAATTAATAGACTTTAATGTAATTTTAAAATTTAAATTTTGGTCCATTACCCTTTCTATACACAATTTTGATTATATTTATAATCGTGACGTCTTACAACAAAATACATACACTATCAATATTAAAAAAAAAATAAGGAAGGGAATAATTTGTGTAATATTAATATTGACGGAAAAATTTGTGATACAACACAAAAATTATGAAGGGTGATCACTTCTCTCTTGTATCTAAATTATTATTTTATTATAATATTTTATTTATAATTATTTTATTGTTTTAATATCTTTTTATACTTCTTATTTTGCTTATATTCACTAAAAAATATTTTTTATAATAAAAATTGTATTAAAATAATAAAAATAAAATATTATAATAAAATAATAATTTATAGAGTTATAATTTAGATGTAAGAAAAAAGTAATTGTGTGAAACCATTATTCATCCTGAAATTATCAAGGACGTCATCCATGCTAATGTTAAGTGGAATCAGATCTTATATGTATTGAGTCTCTATTAAAAACTTAGGGTGTTTTAGTTTTTTGTTTTAAAGTTTTGATTTATTTTAGAATTTTAATATATATCTGTACATTTTTTCTCATTACACATTTGTATATAATTGAGTAATTAATACTTTTTCTTAGTGAAATATTTGATAATATGAAAACATATGGAATCAAGTTTTGGTATCTAGAGTTTGATTTAAATTATTATTATTAACTCTTATTGTTTTATCTCCTTATTACAACAATTTCTTTTAAGCCAAGTCTGAGTTGTTTTTAAAAGATTCAGTCTAGCCCAAATTTTTATCTCTTATAACTTATAAACAAACTAATAAGTTTAATGTCACAAAGCATAACAAAAAATCAATAAAAATTATTCATCACATAAATTATTTTATTTCCCTAAAAATTAACATTAAAATAAAATAATAAATAATAAGTCATTATATAAAAAAATACCAGACACCAAAATTATACACATATCGTCATCTTACCACATAATCAAATAATGAGAATTTCTTTTTGACAAAAACAATTAAGTATTAAGAAAAAGTATTACTTTAAGAAAAAAAAGGGAAATTTTAATCAAAATCATTGAACGTTTTACTCTTTTCTTGAACTATCATACTATTATCAGTTCCTTTTCCAGAAATAACAATTTAATTTCAAAATAATATCTTAATTATTTGGTAAAAAATATAAAAAATAAATTAATTGAAATAAAACTAAATTTAAATTTATCAAATGCAATAGTAGATTTTATTTTTATAAATTTAAAACAACTTGATTAAAAATGTCAAACTATCTATTGACTATAAAAATGGTTTTCTTATTTATTGAATGCAATAAATATATTAAATTTTAATGGTAATTATTTTGAAATAATAATAATTTACAAAACAACATGTATCAACTTATATATTTTTTTTATTTCACTTCATTTTAGTTTAAGATTTTTTATTTATTTTTTTAGTTATATAACTAGTTGTTATGTACTGAGATTTCCAAATATATACATTATAAGATAAAAATATTTTTCAAAATTTTGTATTAGTTTTTTTTATTTGTCACCTATAGTCTCGTAACACAATCAATGCCTAATTGGTTCGACCACGAATTAAGATATATGTCATATTATATATAAGATATATAATAATATTAAGTAAATATTTCAACCAATCAAACTTACCAATCTTTTCTCATTAACCTTTTTTTTCAAGCTTAAAATTTGGCTTTTAAGATCATACTTATTTATACTCTAGAGTTTCATACTTGTATAGTATAGCATTCATGCTAGTTTTAATAGAAATAAGATAAAATTTTGTTTGATAAAAAACTGAAGTAGCTACAAATAATTATAAAATGGAAAATGATAAATAAATATAATTAATTTTAATTTATGAGTCAAATATACTTTAATATGTGAAAATTCTTAAATATTTAAAATTTAATAATAATAATAATAATAATAAGGTTTAATTAAGTTTTAAGTCTCACCTAATTTAAGTATTAATTGAATTTTTATTAAATATTTTTTTTAATATTCAAAACTATTATATTTTCAATTGAGTCTCTATTGTTTAATTTTCCATTAATTGGATAACTCTTGTCTCATTAGCTTGCTTATTTATTTTTTATATTATTTTTTAATATAAAATAATATTGTTATTAGTATAAAGTAATATATAACTTTTATTATTTTAATTAAAAAGTGATGACACGATTCATTCTTATCCAACATTTCTTCTCAAAAATAATAAAAATCATTTGTCATTTTATATTAATCAAATATAATATTATATTAATTACAAAATCTCGTATTTATTAATATATGAAGATAAATAAATAAGATAATGAAACAAGATAACAGCCACATTTATCATCTCCATTTATCAGTTAACAAACAAAATTAAAAAACAAAAACTCAATTAACAAATATAAAAATTAAGTATTTAATGAAGAATTTTTTTAATAGAAATTCAATTAAAAATATTTAAATTTATAATAATTTTCAAACTTAATTAAACCTAATAATGAAAAAATAATAATGAAAAATCCACAAGTTTTGGAACCACTCTAGAGAAGGGTCTCTTAATAGTGAATGGGCTTTTATTCCAAACCTAACAAATTGGAAGAAGCTTACTGTATCATAATATCATTAACCCACATCTTTCTCATTTGGCCTAACTTAATTTGTTGGTAGTGTTATTATTACATTTCTCCCTCTATGTACTTAACAAATGAATATTCATTTTTCTTAATATAGTCTAATTTTAATCTATTATAGTTTACTGACCAAACACTTTATTTTCTATACAAATAAGTGCATGCATTGACAATTAATGATAAATACCTTGTAGATCTATAAATTTTTTGACAGTTTTTAATTAAAATTTTGAACTATTTTTTATTTTTTTAATAAAAGTTTTTATATTAGTAATCAAAACTATTTCTGCGTTTTATAATTGGAACCTTGTATTTAACTTTTATTCTGAAAAAATAATTACATGAATCTAATTATTTATATTACTTTAGTATCATCGTATCTATCGATCTGTGTCAGTGTTCGATCACGTTTCCAACCCAACTTTTAACTAAGCAATTCGACAACATTATCAATCTTTTGCAAGTTCAATCCACCCAAATATTCTTTTTAGAATCACCTTTAAACTTCAACTTGTAACTACTTCATTGCAAATTCACACAACTCACTCAAACAGTTAAACCACTATTACAACAACTATATGAAAAAGCTGTTAAAGTAACCTGATTAAAAGTTATCAATTAATTTAACAACAAGTATGGAATATAATGTAACCTTGGTAATATAAGTAACACTCAACATTTTAGCTTCATTAAATAATAATTATATTACAACTTAATAAAATAAAATTTAAATTTATTAGGTTTATTTCAGCTTTTTTACGGGTAATTTTTTTTTTAGGTTGGTGATGTTTGTCCGAAGTTGATTTTGGTGTATTTTGTATAAAGGTTGAACCACTTCTAAAATGGTTCCTATTTATTATTCTGATAAAAAAAATAAAAATAATCAACCTATAGACTCACCATTCATATTACATGAAATTGGATTATAAATTAGATATGCTTCTATGAATTTTTCTATTTTACACGAATGCAAAATATAGTTGACCCAATTATATATTATAATTAACTAAATAATCTTAATAAAGAAGTTATTTTGATATTATATAAAGGACCCTTAAACATGTATTCTTATATGGTTTCTCTAAAAGAAAAGAAAGAGAAAGAGAAAGAGAAGAAGAAGAATGGAGGTGAAGCAAAAGTTGGGGAGAAGGAGAGAGGTGAGAGGGAGAGTGATTGTAATGAAGAAGGGGTTTTTGGACTTTCATGACATAAAAGCGAACGTTCTTGATCGAGTTCATGAGTTGTTAGGGAGGGGTGTCTCTCTTCAGCTCATCAGTGCAAATTCTCCAAACCCAGGTCCCATTGGAGAGGTGGCATACTTGGAGAAATGGGTTTCAACCATTTCTTCTCTAACAACTCCAGCAACGCATGTAGAATTCTCCATTACATTTGAGTGGGATGAAAGCATGGGAGTTCCTGGGGCATTCATAATCAAGAACCATCACCATAGCCAGTTCTACCTGAAGACACTGGACATAGAACACATTCCTGGGCATGGCCCTGTCAAATTTCTCTGCAATTCTTGGATCTATCCTGTTCATCGTTATGCCAATGATCGTGTCTTCTTTGCCAATAAGGTAACTTCATTTTAAATTTAATCTTCATTTTATACTTATTACTACTTTTTCTCGCTACTATTATATGTTTATACACAAAAACTTATAAATCTAACAGTAGAACAACTTAAAAGTAAAGTAGAACAACTTAAAAGCAAGGTAGTGAGATCATTGTCCTTATAATATAAGAACTTGTTATTTTTTCATGTTATAGTTGGCATTATTAACCAAATATTAAAAGGCATTAATTTTGTCTTATTATTTTATCACATATGTATTCATTGTAATATAAAATAATAATTGTAAATATGTTGTTAAATAAATATTACAAGAAAATTATTAAATAAAAATTAATTTTAGAAAAAATAAGAATTAATTGCTATAATGACTAAATTAGATAATTAGAGACTACAAACAAATTTTATTTTTAAAGTAGTTTCTATAGTTGTTAAATATTTTTTAAATTGGTATTTAATTAACTACTAAAGTTTTAACTACCAATTATTTAGATTCTAAATTTGGTAGGAAAAACTTTGATAGAAACTATTTAACAACAATAAAAACTATTTTAGAAAAAAAAATTTCTAGTTTAGTTACTATAAAATAATTATTTTTTATCTTTAACATTAGTTTTTATTTAATTTAATGATTTTTGTTTAGTGAAAATAAGCTTATTAAATTTCTTATTTTTTCGAAGAAATTTCTTATCACACTTAAGAAAAAGTACATAGTTTTGGATAAGTAGATGTGATTAAAGTTTTCAATTTATGAGAAATAATTATTAAAATTAAATTGTGTCACGTAGAAATCAATCATAATTTTAATAATATTTTATAATATCTGGATAATATTTTATAAATGAATAGTCCTTATATATTATATATTTTTAAAGTCTGTTGGACATTATTAGCTTATAAATTAATTGATACTTAAGTTATAAATTTCAAGTTCGAAATTAACTTATGGAATTAGAAAAATTTGATAAACTAACTAATAAATTAGTTGATAAACTTAAAATAAATGTAAAATGACATTAAAATGATATAATTACAAAAATTTATCACATAAACGAAATTTGAGTTTTCTAAAAATATATCATATGTGATTATAATTTTAGATTTTTTAAAATAATAATTAAACTATCATTAAAGGTTTTAGTACTTCTATTTATTTTTTAAAAGTTATATATTATTATTTTTATTTGAAACCAAATTTATTTTTTCATAAACTTAACCTTTTTTTATTTCTCAATTTAAATTATTGTTACATTGAATTTCTTTTTTACAATTTTTATTATGTGTAATTTTCACATAATATCATTTAATGAAATATTTGTTACTTCAATTTGTAATATTAGATATTTTTTAAAATTTGAATTGCTTAAAAATAAAAAAAAAATCTAGCAAATATTAAAATAGATAATAATAGGTAAAAAAAATTAAGAATAATAAGAAAATATACTGAAATAAAAGCAATAATAACCAAAGAAAATTAAATAGCTTACTAGGTAAAGCTATAAACTAATTAACTAAAGTAGCTTATAACTTAATAAGATAGAAAATTTTAAAATAAGCTATATTAAATTATTATTAAGGAAATAATAATTATCAAATTATATGCAATTATTGTATGCAATATTTTACGATATTGCACCCAATTATGTGCAATTAATTTAATAATTATAGAATCTCATGATTATTATCTCTACCTAAATTGTAATTTGGAGTGAGAAACACCATATATATTTCCTATACAT
This sequence comes from Phaseolus vulgaris, assembly GCF_051622355.1. Lineage (NCBI taxonomy): Eukaryota > Viridiplantae > Streptophyta > Magnoliopsida > Fabales > Fabaceae > Phaseolus > Phaseolus vulgaris. Next base: position 5,031,350 of record NC_143504.1, read on the forward strand.
CGTGATGTGATGTAAGAGAATAAGAAACATCTTTTCTTCTTACCATTTTTTTATCATTTTCTTATAATTATTTATCAAATATTCTTATTTATAAGTTAATCAAATAAATTTAAAGATAGTTTATTGACCTTGCCAATGCATTCATAGTAGTTCGTCTATCCAAGTTTTAAATAGGTGTATATTCACTACAAGAAAATCATCAAATAGAAACTAATTTTTAGAGACCAAAATAATTAGTTGTAATAGTAACTAAATTAGAGACAATTTTAGAAACTAAAAAAAAAATAGTTTCTATTATTGTTAAATAGCTTCTAAATTGATATCTAATTAGCTACCAAGTTTTAACTACCAATTATTTAGTTTCTAAATTTGGTAGCAAAAACCTTAATTACTAATTAGATACCAATTTAGAAACCATTTAACAATACTAAAAACTAATTTAGAAATCAAAAATTTATTTAGTCCTAAAATGATTTCTAATTTAATATTATAGCAACTAATTATTTTTTTATCTCTAAAATTAATTTTTATTTCATTATCTCTAAAATTAATTTTTATTTCATGATTTTCTTTACTAGTATTAATATTACAGGGTTGATTGATTAAAAAAAATACTCTTATAATGTTTTTTCGTGGAAATCAATTAGTGTCATGTATTCGGATGATAGGATAAAAAAATAGTATATGTAAATAAAATTCTTCTTCTGCCCCTGAACATAATTAAAAATGTACTTAACATAAAGTATTTGTTAATTAAAAGTTAGACTAATTTTGTAATAAATAAATGAGTCCTGGCTAGCTTCTTCATCCTAAAACAAGAAAGAAAATCCTGTTATTTTTAATGAAAGTTGAAACAGTTTTATAGGCATGATAAAACATACATGAAAGTTGAAACAGCTGTTGGGTTTGTGATTTAGGCTTATCTTCCATGTCAAACACCAGAGCCACTGCGCAGATTCAGGGAACAAGAACTAATAGTTCTTCGCGGAAAAGGGTTTGGAAGGCTTAAAGAGTGGGATAGAGTTTATGACTATGCATACTATAATGATTTGGGATCTCCAGATAATGGTCCTAACAATGCACGCCCTGTGCTTGGTGGAGGGTCAGAGTTTCCATATCCCCGTAGAGGAAGAACTGGTCGTCGACACACCAAAACAGGTTATCAATGAAGTTGCCATAGATAGCAACATTCATCACTTGCAAAATGTTCAATGATAACGAGTACTGTGTTTGTGTCATGATTGCAGATGCCAAAACTGAGTCAAGATTGCATATTCTATGCGTAAAAAAGGTTTATGTTCCAAGAGATGAGCAGTTTGGGCACGTCAAGTTTTCAGATTTTTTGGCTTACGCAGTCAAGTCTGTTAGTCAGGTTTTGCTTCCAGGGATAACATCTTTGTGTGACAAAACTCCTAATGAGTTTGACACCTTTAAAGATGTACTTAACATTTATAAGGGATGTATTAAGTTGCCAAGTGGTCCTGCGGCAAAAAAACTCAGAGAACTTGTTCCCTTCGAGGTGATGAGAGAACTTATTAGGAATGATGGTGAAAGATTCCTCAAATTTCCAATGCCTGACGTGATCAAAGGTATTTTAATGCTTTCCCCTTATTTCTTTTAGCATGGATTATCTCATCAATAACGTTTCTAGTTAACTTGATATTGGTATAATTGCAGAGAGTAAAAGTGCTTGGAGGACAGACGAGGAATTTGCAAGAGAAATGCTTGCTGGGGTTAACCCTGTCATCATCCAACGTCTTCAAGTACACCACAAAACGATGCCAATTTATAATTAGACTAAACATAGACGAAGTGATTTTAAATTACAACTAAAGTTTCACTTCAATGAATTATTTAACGAAAAAAGTTTGCACTAAAAGTCTACATAGATCATTAACTACGAAATGTCATCTGTTTTGGACTTGATATTTTTGTTTTAACGGGCTAAATCAAAATGCAATATGCAGGAATTTCCTCCTGTCAGCAAGTTAGACCCCAAAGTTTATGGAGACCAAGCTAGTTCCATCAGGGCAATACACATAGAAAATAGTTTAGATGGGTTCACAATAAATGAGGTACTAATCACGAATTACCTTTTCCATGAAGTCAAACCCGTATTGAATTATATTATATTTAATCTATATGTCAATAACCAAGAATCTTTATGTTGCAGGCAATTCAAGAAATGAGGCTATTTATATTAGATCACCATGATGCGTTGATGCCATACATAAGTCGAATAAACTCTACCAACACAAAGACTTATGCCTCTAGAACGCTCTTGTTTCTACAAGATGATGGTACGCTAAAGCCACTAGCTATAGAACTAAGCTTACCTCACCCACAAGGTAATCAACATGGAGCTGTAAGCAAAGTTATCGTTCCAGCTAAAGAAGGAATAGCAGCTTCAGTGTGGCAGCTAGCTAAAGCTTATGTAGCTGTGAATGATTCAGGTTATCATCAATTGGTTAGCCACTGGTATGATTTCCAGAAAACCAATCTAGCACCTCAAGTGTTTCAAACTTCATTATATTTCTGATCTTAAATATATGACAAGAAAATTATGACTCTTGCGTAGGTTACACTCTCACGCAGTAATTGAACCATTCATAATAGCCACACATAGACAGTTGAGCATTCTTCATCCCATACACAAGCTCTTGAAGCCACACTTCAAGGACACAATGCATATAAATGCCTTAGCTCGACACACACTCATCAATGCTGGAGGGGTGTTGGAGAAAACAGTTTTCCCGGGCAAATTTTCCATGGAAATGTCAGCTGTTATATACAAAAGTTGGGTTTTTCCTGAGCAGGCACTACCTGCTGATTTGCTTAAGAGGTGAGTTCAGTCAAAAAATGGACTTGAATTGATTCCAGTCCAAATTATCACGAGGGGTGATAATAATACACTCTTTTTACTCTCTTTTTTTCGTTTGATTAAAATTTATTCAGAACTAGTAAATTAAGAGTAAGGTACTATTAAGTAAGAAATGAAACCGCAGAATTTTGTTATTTCTGATAAATTTGTGTTGTTAGCAATCTCTCCATAATAACACCATCCTACAATTGTATTTCGATTGAATATCAGGGGAATGGCAGTTCCAAATTCTAGCTATCGTCATGGACTTAAGCTTGTGATAGAGGACTATCCATTTGCTGTGGATGGGTTGGAAATTTGGGAGGCAATTGAAACTTGGGTGACTGAATATTGTAACTTCTATTACACGTCTAATGAAATGGTTGAGGAAGATTATGAACTTCAGAATTGGTGGAATGAAGTACGTAACGAGGGTCATGGCGACTTAAAAGATAGGCCATGGTGGTCTGAGATGAAATGTAGAGAGGAACTCATTCAATCATGCACCATTATCATTTGGCTAGCTTCTGCTTTCCATGCAGCTGTGAATTTTGGACAATATCCTTATGCTGGCTACCTTCCTAATCGTCCAACAGTGAGTCGTAGGTTCATGCCCGAGTCAGGTACCCCAGAGTATGAAGAGATTAAGTCAAACCCTGAGTTGGCATTCCTAAAAACAATCACTGCCCAGCTCCAAACACTCCTTGGTGTGTCACTAATAGAAATTTTGTCAAGGCACTCAACGGAAGAGGTGTATCTTGGGCAGAGTGAGAACACCGAATGGACTTTAGATGATGAACCATTGAAAGCTTTTGCTAGATTCTCAGAGAAGCTGTTGGAAATAGAAAACAATATTATGGAAAGGAACAAGGACAAGAGATTGAAAAACAGAAGTGGACCAGTGAAGATGCCTTACACACTTCTCTATCCAAATACCTCAGATTATTCAAAGGAGGGTGGACTCACTGGCAAGGGAATCCCCAACAGTATATCCATCTAATACACCTCTCCTACCATTATATATATTCTCACTTAATTATGGCTAACCATGGAGTTCGGGTATTAAATAAACAATTTGCTGTGTTGTGTTTTAAAGTATTTCAGGAGACTCTTGTTCTACAATGTTTGATTTAGTTAGTCCATTTCAAGTAAATTTAAGGGACACTTTTTATGAAATTTAAATAAGGTGATTTCTTTCTGCATGCCGTTATTTCCTTACTTTCAAAATGTCGAAAATTTAAATTGTATTTCAAATTTTATATTCCAATGAACACATTCCAAATACAAAATTTAAGTTACAGATTTTATAATATAAAAAATATATGGGTTCCACATTGGATATTTTTAACGCATGGGAGTACATAAAGAGATATATGGAAATTTGGGAAGAAATCGGCTTTAAACAACAGTGATAGACGTGGACTTGCACACATAAAATTGGGCCAAGTATATATTCAGTGTAGTGCAAATTGTTCAATTTCCCCAGTGTGTCAACTAATATAATTTTTGTTTTTCACTTTGATGAATTATTTTCATAGATTAATATTAATTTAGTTTTGAGCTTGAAACTCGTCTAACAACCTACGCTTTTCATGTGATTTTTTTTACTTGGTCTTTCATTTGAAAGCTTGGGTCAGTGACCCAACCATCATAATTTTATCTTTTTATTTTTCATAGTTATATCTTCGAAGTTGTTTATTTTATTTTGTGTATCATCTTATTTGATAACTGTTTATCGTTTCTAAATTTTGGAAATCCCTAATTTTCTCTATTTTTATCGAGGAACACTTATCATATCTTTGGAAAATCGTGCATATATCACATATAAGCTTTTTAAGATGGTATGAAGTTAAATTATTCATTATTTTTGGCTTCACGCATTATTATCTAAGTATTTATGGTTAAAGACACAAACTACATGGTTATGGACATGAATAGAGTTGCATTCTCTCTTAGATTAAACGTTTTTATTTTAGGTGATGTGCGGGAAAAGCAAGTGAGAAAAGGTATGAATTGGATAACTTAATTATCTCACTTTACATGTAAAGAAAGTAGAAGAAAGTTACGTTGCGCAATCCCGATTTTAGCTTATGTTTATAAGTAATAAATTACATAATAAAACCCATGAGTAATTGATTATTTGCTTCGCATAATCAATTATGTATGGTTTAAAAGACTACTTTTTCATATGTTTAGTAAATAATCGATTTTGGATGTTGTTTTGTCATCCTAACCCTAACATTAACTCATATTATCATATCTCTAACTCTAGACTTTATCCATCAAGTTAGTTGTCCTTCTTGGATGATCCCATCCTTTTGGGGAAAAAATATTTTCTAATTACAAATAACTAAAATCTACAATAAAATAAATTATATTTATTTGTTATTTTTTTTATATTCAAAGAAAAAATTATAATGTTATATTTTTATCAATTAAAAAAATACAATTTCAATAAAACTCATCTGATCACTCACAAATTTCTCCTTATTTTTTATTCATTTTACATTAATATAAATAATATCATTTTCATCACACTTTCCTCCCAAATTCACCTCATAATTCAGGCAAAGTAAAAGAGTCTTGCACCTTCATAGCTTCTTGTGACAGTCTCTACTTCTTAAAATACCAAAAATAAGTTTTTTTCATTTTGGAATGAATGATATGGAAAATTCTAGAATATAGAATTCGGAAGGTATTTTAAGATTGAGAATGTCTTTTATATTCTTTAATCCATAATGAGTTTCTTTAAAAATATACATTCTTGATTATGAAATTTTAAGATTATAAAATTCAGAAGGTATTTCTAGATTCGAGAATATCTTTCGAATTATGTAATTCAGAATGTATTTTTTAAAGAAAAAATATTCCAAATTTTAGAATCGGAGAGGTTTGAATAAAAAACTATACATTTTAAGATGGTAGGATTTGGAATGTACTTTTTTAACGGAAAAATGGTTTTTTTTGCTTAACCTATTAGGGTGCAAGGAGAAACTATGGAGGTGTAGTAAGAAAAAACCTTAATTCGATAAAGGAGGTTTATCTTCGAGGAGGAATGTTTTGGCAGAGAAAGATCCATTGGGTCACGATGTATCCCAGTTTCTTTCATAAACGTCCATTATTAGCTTGAAAATATTGAAACAAATAGTCTCCAATTTAAAGCTAGAAGATCAAAGTTTAAACCCATTACTCTCAAATATTTCAGCTGCTCTCCTTGCCTATAAGATAAAACTTAAATTGTATACAGTTTAAAATATTTAAAAATAAAATAATATATATATATATTACAATAAAAAAATTTAGTTAAATTTTCCTGACATGTTCGCTTGGATAATGAAAAGTTAACAACATTAAAAATCGAAGTACAATGTACACTTGACTAAAATACAACTTTTCTTTCCATTTAATTTTTTTTATTTTAATTCAATCTCTTAAATTTAACAAAAAAATCCACTTTAGTCTATTACTATTATTAAATTGATAATTTTATCAACTTATAACTATAATTTTGTTAACTTACTTACATAGTAAACTGCAGAAAAATGTTATGTGAAATAGATATTTTTATAACCATAAAAATCAAAATGAACGCGGCTAGTGTTAAAAATTGATAAAGTGGGTATTTTATCTAACAAAAATACTTTTAAACTCAGAAAATTAAAAAGAAACCAAAATTTCAATTTGAGCAACTAGAAACGAACTTTCAAACGTTGTTTTACTTTAGATTTTTTTTGTAATTACATTTGAAGATCCTTTTGAGAATCTTTTGGAGTAGATGAATAAGAGGTGTGAGGTGTGAGGTGAGAGGATGAATCAAAATCTTAGATTGTAATTGGTCCAAACCATATCCACTTATCCATATCCAAATCCACACCACCCATCCAAGATCTTCTTCACCCTATACTTCTTTACTCTCTTTTGTTTCTCATTGATCTCTCACAACACAACAACCAAACACTTCTCAAACCTTCTGCTGTTCTTACCCATGGCCATGGCAACCCAAGCCTCCCTCTTCACCCCACCCTTCTCTGGTCTCAAACTCAGCGACCGTGCCTCCGTGCCATGGAAGCAATCCCCCACCTTCTCCTTTACCTCCCCGAAGCCCCTCAAGTTGTCCAAGACAATCAGAGCTGCTGCCGATGAAACCGCAGAGGCAGCCACAAAAGAGGCACCCGTTGGGTTCACCCCACCGGAACTGGACCCAAACACGCCTTCCCCGATCTTCGGAGGCAGCACTGGTGGGCTTTTGCGGAAGGCCCAGGTGGAGGAGTTCTATGTGATCACATGGGAGTCTCCGAAAGAACAGATCTTTGAAATGCCCACTGGGGGTGCTGCCATCATGAGGGAGGGTCCCAACCTCTTGAAGTTGGCCAGGAAGGAACAGTGTTTGGCTCTTGGAACTAGACTCAGGTCCAAGTACAAGATCAATTACCAGTTCTACAGGGTCTTCCCCAATGGGGAGGTCCAGTACTTGCACCCCAAGGATGGTGTCTACCCTGAGAAGGTCAACCCGGGACGCCAAGGGGTTGGCCAAAACTTCAGGTCTATTGGTAAGAATGTTAGTCCCATCGAGGTCAAGTTCACCGGCAAACAACCCTACGATTTGTAAGCACCACGTGCTTCATTCATGCTATCTGCTCATGTACTTATTGTCAAATTTATGCCACAAATGCTAAACTCTCTGCCTTAATATTTTCTTTCTCGTATCTTGTGTTTACTGTTGTTTTATAATCTGTCAACAACATGTTTTGGAATGTTTGATTTGCTTCACCTTGATCAAACCTATAACAGATTAATATTGACACCGAAAGGTCCAACACTTTAGGAGAAATATATAGCTTATTTGAGAATTCTGTGATCAGTGATTCATTGGATGTTTACATTTTATATCGATCCTCCAACTATATCACATTCAACGAGGCTTACATGCATAGCACAACGTTTTCTGTGTATTCCTCGTTGTAAACCGTAGCAACTCTACATGACAAACACAACGACAAAAAACCATTTTTTCCGATAATTGGCCAATAGGTAGCTCTACAATTTTCACAGTTGCAGTAAGGCTGTTGCGAATCAATGAATCCTAGAAAGTATGGGAATGAGTCAAGGAAGAGTTTGCCGTTGTCCTGATCTTGAGTCATTTATTTGAATCTAAATTTGATGCAATCAAAACTTTAACTACATCTTGCAACACAGTCTATCAGACGATATACAAAAAATATATAATAAAAGGAACACAGAATTATAATTATTTTGGATCACTTAAAAACATCACATTATTTAGGCTACTAGACGAAAGTTGTTGTTTATAAACATCTTCACAAGAACTTAACCACCCTTGTTTAAAATATCACATCATAACTCTTGTTTAAAATGCTATTTCATAAATCTTGTTTAAAACGGCAGCAACTTAAGTAGCTTCAATCCAAATGTTCAGAACTCAGTCTGCAGAAACTTTTGAAGAAACATAATTGGGATGTGAAAAAAGTTCTACTATAAGTCATTTATGAAATTAAATAATATGCATCCTAATAGAGGTTTAGTTAGATAACTCAAAGTTGTCCTAATCTATCTTAATTTAAAACTGGGCCGATTAATAAGGTTTATTGTGACCCATTATTGGTGTTTCTTGCTGCACCTCCACATTTTTCTTTCTGCACCAACATATTTCAAAATATCCTAATTACTTTTGACAATTTTTGGTGGTTCCAGAACAGAAGAAACGAGACTTACCATCTTCTCCCATAAACCACACTTCCAAAAACATTCAGCTACCACCAAATTATTGTCGGAAACCACATAAATCCACTAAAAACGCACCAAAATCAAGGGAAGAAATCTCACTGTCGCTGCTTGCTCAGTATCCATGAAAATGTAAATAAAAAAGAAGGAGGGTGGTTTGCACTAGCTTTGAGATTTTTAAAAACTTCCAAAATAATTTTGTCAATTCACAAGAATGTAGGGTGTGGGAAGAAAAATACAAGGGTGCAGAAAGAAAAATATAGGGGTACAGGAAGAATTACGTCGTCCATTATTTTGTGGCATTTACTTCGTGCAATCAATCAATTTTGAACTTGCACCCAAATTTTTTGTGAAATGATAAAAGGGGTGTGGATGAAAAGGTCCTTTCTGAAATAATTTTATGGATTTTGATTTTGAGAATACTTTTTTAGATTTTGGATTTTTTTTTAAATTTTTTATCTTAAACATATTTTTTTGTATTCTAAAATTATTTTTCTCAAATAGATTTAGATTTTCAAATTCTACATAAAATTTCATTTCTAAAACATAATAATTTATTTTAGATTTCTTTTTTCAAGCTATATTTTTTTTAATTCTATATTTTTATTTCCAGAATGAAAGACATTTTTGGACATTTAAAAATATATAAGTTATAGGTTAAAGAAAAATGGATGCAGGGAGAATTTGCCTTACTTTATTAGGAACATAGTCAAAATTCATCCTAAACAATTTGAGAGATGAGCTGAGTTAGCAAGATATAGCATGGCATCAACTATTCTATCGTTAGTTATTATATTACTAGTTGCACGGCTATTATTGATAAAAAAATATATTTATAGTGTGTTGAAATTTTCAAATCTTAGTTATTAAAAAAGAGATTCATTTCATTCTGATATTTTTTTTAAAAATAATTATCACCAAGACAAACGTGAAAAAAAAAATGCTTCACTATTATAGAACTATTCTCTAATCGTATCAAGAATTTATCAGTGATTTAGAAAATATTCTCATCAGCAACAGGGTGGCCATCGCTCTCTTTCTTTGATATATTTAATTTACTTGTATTTAAAATTTGGATGCGTATTTTTTTTAGTAATCTATTTACTTGGTATTTTGTAAATATTAATTTATATATATAGTAAATGAATGTATCTCCTGTCGAAAATTTATCTTATTTATATGTAAATGAATCTGAAAGTCATGATGACTGCTTCTTGATGAGTAGGACTCATGTTCGTTACTCTTCATTATCATTAGACAGCTTAATTACTTATTATAAGCTCAATTATAGATGAATGAAATTAAGTTACTTGCGTTGAATTTTGTGTCCTCTTGCCTTAATCACTACTCATTCAGAAAAAAGGCATAGGAAATATTTACATATGGAAAAACATTCATAATAACTTTTAGAAAAAAAAAATTCTCTATATAAGTTAAAATGAATCTATATATAAGTCAATGAATAGAAATTCTCCAAATTTTAATATTTTTAATTTTGTATAAACTAATTCGTCCTAATAGTAGATTACAAATATATATAGCATCAACTAAATATCATTATATACCAGAAATATTTTTCTTCAATTATTTAATAAAACTCTGTTAAAATTGTTTATGGTTTGCATAATTTGTGTTGGCTAATATTGGATAAGTTCAAAACTATACATGTAAAGGTAGAAAAATTTGCACTAGCCAACAAAATAGTAACAGCACTAAATGCGAGTCATTATTTTTAAAAATGAATTTAGAAAGACAATTGGTGAAGCTTGAAAAAGACGTATACTTATTTAAAGCGTTAATGTTGTTCTCTCTGGCATATTCTCAACATATATTTTTTATTAATGGATAAATTAATATATAATTGATTAATTAAAAGGTATTAAAAAAGGTGTTAGAAGAAACATTAATCTAACAGAGAGGCATAGTTAGATAATTATTCCAACCATATTATGATGTCCAATGCAAAACTCTTGATTAATTAATTGAGTGAAGTGATGTAACGTGTTTCTTTTTTAATGTTGGCATTAGGAAAATAGGCAACGACCTTTTGCAAAAGCAAGGGTTCAAACGGTAAACGGGGTTTGTTCTCCAGGACGTAACGGTTGTTGAATATTCTGGTAGCCTGTAAAGAAAGATAACGAAAAGTAGTTTGAGAGAGAGAAATTGATTTGATTGATAAGAAGACGATATGTTACAATATTGACACGATTAACATGACACAAATAATTGGGTAGATGGGCCATGTAATTTATTGTTATTGTCTTCCTTGTTATTTCACTATTATTTTAATTTCTTAGATGGTTGGGTTGGTTGGGAATGTACAACACCAAGCCTCATCCCATATCCAAACAACAAAGCCTCAGTTTTCAAGCTCCAACCAAAGCAATGGCCAACGCAGACTCCAACTCGCTTTTCGTACGTGTAATCGTTTCATCCTTATCCTCCATTTTATTTGCCCATATCTCCGGAATCGCTTGCGCTACGTTGTTTACAAACTCCACCGCATAGTTCGCTTCCTTGCTTTTCACTGTCTTTCCAACCTATATAAACATTCCAAACAAACACACCACTTATCATCACGTTCAATGAATATTATGCTACTTATACTAGGTCTTATACGACGTCGTATAGCAAATTACCAAAACTGTCTGCAGACCCATTTCTCTTCCCGCGGCAATGTTCCGAACGCTATCATCCAGAAACAGCTGCAATATATATTTTTCGACTCATCAAATCAAATACATCTACCTCATAATTTAAAATAATAATATTTTAATTATATTTATTTTATTTTTAATCTAAAATTTTGCAATATATTATTATAAGTGTATTTTTTTAAAAGATGTATGTCAAATTCAAACCATTATTGGTTATTCATCTCAATAATTTCTAATAAAATATAAAACTTGCGCTTTCTGACCTTAACTTAAATAATAATCTCATTTTAAGTTTTCACTGTCAAAAAACGACATCGCGAAACAGGAAGTGACGACCCGTTTCGTTTCTCGACTTTTGTCGGTTTGTAAAGTGGGTGGAAACTTTTTTATGAGTATTTTTTTTTTACATATTTGGATCAATATTTAGAAAGTGATTTTCTTCAGAACTAATGGAGTCCTTTATCGCATGCCTAGAATAACCCTGTGATCAACTAACTTTTTAGAACTCCATGGTTTAGGTTTTTGATACCGTTAATTATTGCTGATCTTTGTATTAATCATTTTAAAGTGACTGTACACAGTAAAGGCAGTTCACGGCGGCCTTACCGTACGACGAGGCTCCACGTTGGCAGCGTCTAGCGCGATCCTGAAAGCGTCCAGCGAGGGTTTGAGGAGGACGGGAAATTCGTCGGGTCGGGTCGAGTTGGGGAGATTCGGGTTAATAGTCTCGAAGCAAATAACCTGCTCGAAACAGTCACTGATCCCAAGCCTATCCAACGCTCTCATCGCGTGGATCCTATCCGAATTGGTAAAAACCTTAAACGAAGATAAGAAAATATAAGAATAAAATAGTAATAAAAAAAGAGGAAAGAAAATTTCGAGTGAGAAGAAACATACAATTTTTCTTTGTTTGATAGTGCAGAGCAGGTTGCGTAACTGAACGTCAGGCTTGATCGAGTCGTAAGGTAGCCTTCCGTGCACGAAACTGGTTGAAAGTCAAGAGAACGAAAAGTTTAGGTGTATGCCATGTTTGTTTATTGTTAACAAATAAAATTTGTTTGGTGTAGTTTTATTCTCACCTGTGGTATTCCTCTGCGGTGATATCATAGCCAAGTGCCTGTAAAGTAAGGAAAGAGAGATTGTTGCAATGAGTATTATTGTTACTGTTATTGTGAGTTGTGGAAGAGACATTGATGGAAATTGAAGTGGTGTGTTATACTGACTCGCAAACCGGCGAGGGTGCTTCCGTAGGTTTTGAATAATTCAACTCGGAGATGAGCCGCTTTGGATTCTGAGAATCCGCATTTCTCGATGAGAAAGAGTTCGATGTTCCTCTTGACGCAGCGGTCGATTCCGGTGGTGGAGGGGTACAAGGTGTCGTCCAAATCTGTTTAATTATTAACAATTAATTCAGAGCTAATTAAGAAAGAGTGATTTGGAAGAGAGAAGAAAGAGAGGAAGCATGCGTTGGCCTGTACTCACCAAAGATGATGGCGTCGAAAGGGGAAACGAGGGAGTTAATACCCATTGTAGGAGAAGAAGAGGAAGAAGAAAGGAGTAAAATGGTATGGGAAATGAAGAGAAGGAAGCGAGCTTTGAAGACAGGGAAGGGAGGGGAATTTATAGAGAGGAGATGACGTGGAGCACGTGGGTTGGATAGACATTGTTGATGATGGGATGATCGCTGCGTCACCGTTTCGAATTTGGAAGCCGAGTAGACGCGGGGTCCACACGATAAGCGCATTTCGCTAACTGCTATATCCGCGCCAAATCTTTCAATGACGATAATACCCTGGCGCTGTGCTGCCCAACCCAGTATCATATCATACCATTCATTAATAATACTACGATTATTATAACGGCAACCACCCTCTTGCTTCACACACACACATCAACCTGTCTATTTACAATCTTCATTTTTTTTTCTTTTTAGTTTATTCCATTTTCTGAACTTATTCCTCCTATCACTGATGAGACAACATATCAGTTTATGCTCTTCACCTTTTTTTTATTCGTTAATTCTAAATTCTTAAAGGTTCCTTAGTTCATTTTTAAGTTGGGGTCAACTTCAATATAAATTTGTTTTAATAAATTGATTTTTTTTACATTGAAATATAGATACAGGACTTCAAATATTTAACATACATACACTAGATTTCATTAGAAAAAAATCAAAATAACTTTTTAAACAGGGGCTTTATTATTTTTGTCAACAAATTTATAATCTTATATAACATCTTTAATGCTTATTAACGTGTTTATATAGGTGTAGGTAAGAGATACTGAGTCATGTTCAATTTTTTAAATGTTTTTTAAATATATTATTAGTGACAAAGTCGATTTATCTATATATCTATATTAATATTGCATTAAGGTAGGACAAGGTAATTCCATCAATTCAATACAAATCCAACTCCCCTTTTCATCTTCAGTCCGTATTCTGTTATATTTATTTTTTCAACACTTATGGAAGTGGTATTTTTAGAATTTATTTATTTTCATACACTTTAATTAAATGAGATTATTTTTTAAAGTAATAATAACACCGGTAATAACTCGTAACTATGATTGTTTTTAAACACTCAAAAGGAATTTCCATTGATACATAAATAAGATTTTTTTTTCTTTTATTTTCTTGTCTCCCTGTTCATTTATTTCATTATTATCGTATCAAACTTTAGGGTATTTTTCTTTGTTATTTTCTCGGTCTTTCGATGTTGAATGTTGTTAAAGAAAGTACGAGAGAAAACATTGTCCTATAATAAGCCTAACTAATTTAGCAAGTTGGTTGATGCTGTGCATTCTTATATAATTATATTTAGACATATGCAGGATATTAAAATTAAATTTGTATAAATAGCCATATTAGTCTACGTATCAAATATAAGATCAGATTACGGGGGAAATATAGTTCCTTTTAAAATATAGGTTAAATTAGACTTTCAAGCCGAAACCAATCTAAATCAGTCAATATTTTTTTTGAAAACCCTGGATACATCCATCTTATTACATGTTTTGAATTGTGTCTTTAAGCGTTAAAAAAAATGTGTATTATTATGATGGTTGATTTAATTTTTTTTATCAGAATGAATAAAAAAAACATTTTAAAGATTTTTCAATCTTTATAAAAAAAATAAAAAAAAACAGTCTACAATCACTTTATATCCTACATAAAATTATGGGTTGCAATGTAGACTTAATCGTTTTGCATAGGCCTATCCCACTATTAGTCTGTAAAATGCGAGTCGGGTTGATCTGTTCTGGATAAGAAGTGCGGGCTTATTTCACTGGTCCGCCTCGTATAAGAGGTAGTCTGCGGATTTGCAGATGTGTAAGGAAAATACTTTTTTAAATTAAAATTTCATTAATTATAAAAAAAATAATTTGCTGCTGAAAAAATAAATCTTCATCCTTGTTTTTGTAAGGATTGAGAAAAATAGTTTTAGAGTAGAAGTGTTACAATTAAAGTGACACTTGAATATTTTATTATTAAATTTAAAAGAGCATATAAATAGAAATTATGTTATTCAGATTTCTTTTTCCTTTCCTCTCCCTTCTCTCTAAGATTTTGACTTCCTAACTCATCAGTTCGACGATCGAAGTCCACCATCAAACTCCTGACAGTGAATTTTACAAGATTGCCCAATCAGAATCTCTGATAGAGTAAGTTCATTTTTGCTATTTTCTTTGAGTCAAATTTTGAACTTGTTAATTTGTTTTTGTCTTTGCTTTGCATGTGACACTTTTAGCTTCAGGGTTAATCTCTGTTAGCTTAGGGTCCTTGTGATATAGTTAGATTTTTTATTAGGACTATTTGGTGCAGGTTAAGTTACCTTTAAGTTCTTGGTGGATTTGGAGTTCTTAGCGAATATCTCTTAAATTTCAGGTAAGGGAAGCTAGCCTTAATTTCCAATAGAACACTAGACTAGAAGATCTGGATGTGGGGGTGACGTGGTCACCAGTCTCAAACTTTCTTCCAGGATTGTTTGTTTAAGTATATTAGAAATTGACTGAGATTTGAATGTGAAATTTGATATATGGTTGCTGTTATAAAATTATAATGTTGTTGAGTATTGGTTGTTTGATGTTGATTTAGATTAATTTCAGCTATAGCATGGACTTTGTTATTTTGGTTGCATTCTGGTGTCATTTAGCTCACACTAAAATATTTTCGATCAATCCAAAAGTATTGGATGCACTCTGGTGTCATTTAGCTCATACTAAAAATATTTCGGTCAAGCCAAAAGTCCTTGGTGCACTCTGAGGTATTTTAGCTCACACTAAAAATTTTAGCTCAAGCCAATTATATATACATATATATTACTATTATTATTATTTTAGGATAGTTTATTTAGGATTATTATTGTTAAATGACTTTTTGGATATATTTGGATTGTTTAGAAAGTTTAAAATTTATGTTGTGATTGAATGGTGTATTGATGTGTTAAATGAAGTGTGCAATGATGTGAAAGTAAGATCAAGACATAGTATTTTCAGGAAAGAAAATACCGTGTTAAGATTGTTTAGGATGTACATTGACTAGGGATTCGTCTAAAAGGAGATATACTGACTCTACTGAGATAATAGAATCATATAGATAAAGTAATTCAAGTGGTGAGAGTCGAAGAAGATTCATATGAATGGGTAAGTTGTTTGAAAGATAACTAACTTGACCTGTTATATGAGTTAACCCTGTCATACTAGGAGAGAGATGATATTGAGATTATTTATGCGCATAGCTGTGTGGATTTCACAGTGATATAGTATGACAGGTGCAGATCTCCGAGTCTAAGTCAACGCACAAGTCTTTCGGGAGTAGAGTCAAGTGTCTATGTGATATGAGTCAGTGGAAGTCTGACATGTGAAAGATGAATATTAAATTTTAATAGACACTTGATGATATGAAAAATTGCATGAGACTTAATGATTTATGTTTATTAATTTCAAATTGAAATTATATACTAGCTTACCTTGTTATTTGTTTGTGTTGTTTCTTTATCTGTGATAATCGTGTATTTACACGGGAGTAGATGATGTTACAGGTGATAAAGCTCCTCCTCAATGAGAAGCTGAATGATGAAATTATTTTATTTAAAATTTGAAAATAATTATTTTAATTTTATGTAGATATTTAAAGTCTTATGAAGAGAAATATGTTTTGAAACATTTTAAGAAAGAGTTGTAGACATATTTATATTGTGTTTATATATTCATTTTAATAATTTATACAGATTATAGTTTTTAAATTTGGAAAAATATAGGAATGTTGCCAGTTTTAATTCATTCGATTAAGATAAAAAAAATATAAAAACATTTAAACATTATAAAAATAATTAAAATTTTATTTTGCATATATTTTTCTTGTAAAAAATGTATGAGAGTATATCAAAATTTTGTTACATAATATTTTAATAAAACCTTTTGTCTTTATTATTTTTTATTAAAAAAATTAAATATAAAATTTTACTTAAAATAAAATTTACTTTTATTTTTAATATTAATTTTTTAAAATAATTAAAATAAAATATATTTTTTATAAATTAAA
Source organism: Phaseolus vulgaris (assembly GCF_051622355.1). NCBI lineage: Eukaryota > Viridiplantae > Streptophyta > Magnoliopsida > Fabales > Fabaceae > Phaseolus > Phaseolus vulgaris. The sequence goes on from NC_143504.1 coordinate 5,048,154, forward strand.
TTTATTTTTTAAATAAAATAAAATATCATATTATAATAATAATATGTGTAAGGTATGATTTTTTTAAAATAAAATAATTATTTTTCTTATTTATTCGAGTTAGCGAACAAACCAATCTCGCTCCACTTTTTAATAGCGAACTGATACGCATCATCCGCCCCCATAATACCATTCTTACATAAAACTAGTCCCAAGCATAATGGTTGATTCAACTTAAAATGTTCATCTAGAGTTGTTAAAAACGGATTTCTTTCAGTTTTAATGGTTTTAGTTCAGTTCTATTTTAAATGGAATATAATTTTTAGGTGAACCTAAGTCTACGTTGAAGAATCACCACACCAACTAACTATTTTGGTGTACTTGAAAAAATAATTCAAAACTTGAAAAAAAATCTTATATTGATAAAAAAAGGTTTTTAATTTCCAAATTAAATTATATAACATATAAATTATAACAAATATGTTTTAATACAATAATATTGAGAAAACTGTTTTTTATATTTTTTACAGTTAAAATGTTTTGTTTGGAATAGATGAAACAATTATTCTAATATAATATTCAAGAGTGTATTTTAATTCCGTGGTGAACCAATTATTTAAATATAATGTTCAAACGTGTATCATACTGTTCAAGATACACAAGGAGAAAGACGTAAAAATGAAATAGAAAAAATAAATCTCCAAGAACTTACTCGAATAGGTAGCATTTTATTATATTATTTTCTTGTTTTTATTTTTCTTTTTATATCATAAAAATAATTTATTTTTAAGAAACTAAAGCAAAAATGAATGTAACACATTACGCTTTTCCTTAATCGTAAACAATTTTTAGAATAAAATTATTATACAAGAAACTAAAAATATATATTTTCATTTTTCCTCTGACATTAATAATAAAAAGTTAATATTATTTTACTAGTAAACGAACATGGAATCATAATCGACTCCAACACGACATGCATCGGATACAGAAATCGTGACAAAATGGTAACTTCACATTATCTTACCAATCGTGTCAAAGCTTTGTGTTACAACTCAGATAAGCAAATTTAGTAATCTATTTCCAACTTTTAAAAATTTTATTCCATAAAATAGTCACAATAACACTTTGGAGATAACGTGTTCTAAGACGTTGGTTTTATATTCTTTCATTCTCCAATTTGTTTCTTCTTAATATATATATATATATATATATATATATATTCCATTTAAATTGATAATATTAATATATTTTGTTTTTAGTATAACATAAAATAAATAATTTTAATACAAAATAACTTTTTTTTTCTAAATTTAAAATAATTGAATTCGCAACAATAATAGAATAATAAAACACCAGAATAAAATTGAATGAAAATATTTTTATTAACAATAAAAAAATTTATACAAAAAATTTAACACTAGATACAATATATTACATCGTTTACATTAATACAAGTCTCCTTCTCTCCATATATAAAACATATATATTAAAGGAATAATTCAAAACTTAAAAAAAAAGAGTTAAGTGTAACAAATGTATGTACTACTAGATAGTTTATCTTAAACTATTTTTTTTTTCTCTTTCATCAAATTGTTTACTAGTCTGATCATACAAAATCTTTAGTGATTGTTTTAAGATTATTAAATATTAACATTAATTTTCTATCTTTAATAAATACATTTGACAATTTGACAATAATTAAATTCAATTACATCAATATTTAATAGAGTTCAAACAAAGTTAAAATTGTAATACTAAGATTAACTAATTTTCTTATTATACTAAAAATCAAATACATAAGTAGTTATTGTAATGAATCAATTATTTATACCATTTTGAAAAATTACATAAAATCACTACGAAATCAAAATTCAACTTTTGAATATATAATTTGTATTTATTTCTATAATTAAAGAGTATTTGTATATTTTTCTACACAATTTATTAAAATTTTAATAATTTGAAAAGAAAAACTGCGTAACAAATAGACAAGTGTAAGAGAAAAAAATCTATAAAACTAGTTCAAAGGTCACTTATATCTGAACTTTCATTAGTGCAAAACACAACAACTACACAATAATATTTAATCAGGATTATGCAAAACCCTTAAAAGGGTTATAAATGTAAATCTAAGTTCCAAAACTAGTAAAAAATAAATAAAGTCTTTAATTGAGTTGTGGTTAACCATTTAAGTTACGGAATAATAGTTTATTCCGATTCGCCGCGTCAGATATATAAATAGGGACAAATTAAGTAATTGGCATTGTCTTACCAATCATCTCCTGCCTGTGTGTTACACCTCACATATGCATTTTTTTTTTTTAACTATTTAAAAATAGAAAAAATATGTTTGGGGTATTTGAACTTTTGTCTAAAAATTAGTCTATGTTAACATTTACATTATAATTGATGCATAACTCCTGCAAATAAATCTTAACGATGAAGTTTCAGAATTAAGTACTCCATGTTTTAACTTCTTACGTTTATTTATACGATATAACATTTTAGGATTTAGATTGAAAAGGAAGAATATGAAAAAAGAAAAACAAATACACGAATAGAAAATAAATTAGTCTATTCAATTACTTTTACTGAACTCAAAAAATAGTTTATTCAATGCCATGTTAAGATTATGATAAGTAGGAAAATAGTGAACTTTGTAAATTTTAAATAAATTTAATAATTAAGAAAAAATAAATTAACAAAAATTGTATAGCAAAAAAGGAAAAAGTTTAAAAACCAAAACAAGTACGAGAAAAGTGATGAGAGAATAATATATATTATTTTCATTTTCAAATTAAAATAAATAAATATTACTAATAGTCATTAATGTTATTTCCTTCTATTAAAATAAAACCAATCTCGTTAATTGATTCAACTCTTGGTACTTTGGTTGTAAACTATATGGTGATGTCGGAATAGCACACATGATAGAAATATGCCTTGTGAAGTTGATTTGTTTTCCGGTCATAAAAATGGGGTTACGCGTCTATAAAGGAGAAACGTAACATAAATAATTTTTGCAACAAGGAGAGAAACACATGGTACACATGGTTTTCATGCTACAAAATATACACATACTTTTTGTCTCAGAATTTAAGTTTCCTTTTCTACTTGGAGGACCTTTTCAATAGTTCTGGGATGAAGGAAACATGTATACCTGAAATATTTGTCTTCAATTATTTAGTAAAACTCTGTTAAAATTGTTTATGGTTTTGCATAATTTGTGTTGGCTAATATTGGATAAGTTCAAAACTATAGATGTAAAGGTAGAAAACTGTGCACTAGCCAACAAAATAGTAACAGTATTAAATGCGTGTCATTATTTTTAAAAATGAATTTAGAAAGACAATTAATGAAGTTTGAAAAAGACGTACACTTATTTAAAGCGTTAATGTTGTTCTCTCTGACATATTCTCAACATATATTTTTTTATTAATGGATAAATTAATATATAATTGATTAATTAAAAGGTATTAAAAAAGGTGTTAGAAGAAACATTAATCTAACAGAGAGGCATAGTTAGATAATTATTCCAACCATATTGTGATGTCCAATGCAAAACTCTTGATTAATTAATTGAGTGAAGTGATGTGACATGTTTCTTTTTTAATGTTGGCATTAGGTAACTGGCTTTGTTCTCCACGACGTAACGGTTCTGGAATATTCTGGTAGCCTCTAAAAAGAAAGATAACGAAAAGATATTAACATGACGGAAATAATTGGGTGGGGGGGCCATGTAACTTATTGTTATTGTCTTCCTTGTTATTTCACTATTATTTTATTTTAATTGCTTTTCGTACGTGTCATCGTTTCATCCTCATCGTCCATTTTATTTGCCCATATCTCCGGAATCGCTTGCGCCACGTTGTTCACAAACTCCACCGCATAGTTCGCTTCCTTGCTTTTCACCGTCTTTCCAACCTATACAAACATTCCAAACACCGTCAGATTCAATGAATATTATGCTTCTTATTACGACGTCGTATAAGAAATTACCAAAACTGCCTGCAGTCCCATTTCTCTTCCCGCGGCAATGTTCCGAACGCTATCATCCAGAAACAGCTGCAATATATATTTTAAATGGGAAATTATATTTTTAGACTCATCAAATCAAATACATCTACCTCATAAATTAAAATAATAATATTTTAATTATATTTATTTTATTTTAATCTAAAATTCTGCAATATATTATTATAAGTGTATTTTTTACAAAGATGTATGTCAAATTCAAACCATTATTGGTTATTCATCTCAATAATTTCTAATAAAATATAAAACTCACGCTTCCTGACCTTCCTTATAATAATCTCATTTAAGTTTTCACTTTCGAAAACGACATCGCGAAACAGGAAGTGACGACTCGTTTCGTTTAATCTATATTATAGACATAATTTGGATTTTTAATCTACATTATTTTCAATAATTACCTCTAGCAAATTATAAAAAAAAAATCTTACAAATATTGTTTATATAGCTTTTAAAATGTTCATCTAACTAGAGTTCTTAAAAACGGTTTTCTTTCGGTTTTAATGGTTTTCGTTCAGTTATATTTTAAATGGAATATAATTTTCAGGCAAACCTAATTCCATTACCACAAACAGCTAACTATTTTGATTTTGTAACGTATGTATGAAATATGAAAATAAATATATAAACATAATATAAATATATCTAAAATTTCATTATTTTAATATTTCAAATTATCTCTCTCTTCATAAGATTTGAAACATTTATATAAAATTTAAAACAAAATTTCAAAAGAAAAAAAAAACATTTTCCATCATTCATCTTATCACCGAAAAACTTTATCATCTGTAACATCATTTGCTCCCGTGTAAAATACACGATCATCACATATTAAGAAAAACAACCACAAAACAAAGGGTCTAGCTATTTTTAAAACTTATAACACAAATATAGCTTTAAACATCCACATAAATCCATCTTTTCTCATGCATTTCACATAATCATCAAGTGTCTGTCAACAATTTCAATATTCATTTTTCTCATGTCAGACTTCTACTGACCCATAACACATAGACACTTGACTCTACTTCCGGAAAAGTCGTGTATTGAAATTAGCATCCAGAGACCTGCACCTGTCATACTACTGCTGTGAAACCCACACAGTCATGCACATAATTATTTCAATATCTCATCATCTTCATATGACAGGGTAAATCCATTTGATCTACTCTGATAAGTTCTTTCAAACCTCAAACTCAGCCAAATAGACCTCCTTCAACTCTCACCAACGGAATAACTTTATTTATGTGATTCCATTATATTAGTAGAGTCATGATCGTCTCATTCACAGGACACTCACAAATCAATACACCCTAATAACAATCTCAACACGGCATTTTCTTTCCTGAAAATACTATGTCTTGATTAGAATTCATATTTTGAACCTCATTATATCCAACATCAAACAATCAAATTATACCAATGTTTAGAATTTCCAAAATACACAACAATTCATTGACTAATTATATAAATGTCTAATTAAAGAGATTTTCAATTAACTATACATGAAATAAAAGTTTACATACTTTATAAGAAAAAGTATATAGAAATAAATAAATAAATCTTTTAAAAGCGAATAAAAATTAGTTTAATATTTTTATTTTATTTTTTTATTTTACTTTAGCTTGAGCTAGAATTCGCTAGCTTGAGCTAAAATCCACCAGAGAGCACCCAGAATTTTAGCTTGAGCTAAAAAAATTCGCTAGCTTGAGCTAAAATCCTCTAGAGAGCACCCATAATTTTAGCTTGGGCTAAAATTCGCTAGCTTGGGCTAAAATTCGCTAGCTTGGGCTAAAATCCTCCAGAGAGCACCCAAAATTTTTAGCTTGGGCTAAAATTCGCTAGCTTGGGCTAAAATCCTCCAGAGAGCATCCAAATTTTTTTTAGCTTGGGCTAAAATTCACTAGCTTGGGCTAAAATCCTCCAGAGAGCACCCAAAATTTTTAGCTTGGGCTAAAATTCGATAGCTTGGGCTAAAATCCTCTAGAGAGCACCCATAATTTTTAACTTGGGCTAAAATTCGCTAGCTTAGGCTAAAATCCTCGAGAGAGCACCCCAAACTTTTTAGCTTGAGCTAACACTTGCTAGCTTGAGCGAAATATGCAGAAAAATTCTGCATAACTTAATATACCTATTAGATTATAAATCAATATCTCATTCAATTCATAAATTATAAATCTACACATTACATTGACAGTTCCCGTTCAGCATGATACAATCACTCTCATTGAATCATTGAGTTTTTATGTCCATTTATACATATATATGATTTCTAATTCCAAAACCATTTAAATCAAACAACCAATTCTCAATCACAACACTTTCAATTTCAAACAAACTACCATCTACTCAGAACAAGAAATCTTGCAACAAAATCTGGAATTGGTGACCCCGTCACACTCACATTCAAATCTTCTAACCTAGGGTTCTATTGAAGATTTTAAACTAGCTTCCCTTACCTTTACTTGAGCATATGCTCACGAAGAGCCCCAAACCTACCAAAATCTTCAAAAGTAGCTTAACCTGCACCACAGAGTCCTGATAAAAAATCTAACTATATCTCTAAGACTCTGATCTACTAAAGACTAATCCTAAAACTAAAAGAGGCACATGCATACACTTAGATTGAGATAGACCTACAAGTTCAAAATTTGACTCAGAGAAGGGTAAAAATTGAACTTACTCTATCAGAGATTCTGATCGGGCAATCTTATAGGATTCACTGCCAGGAGTCCAATGGTAGACTCCGATTGCCAAACTGATAAGCAAGGAGAGCAGAATCTTAGAGAGAAGGGAGAGAAAAGGAAAAAGAGGAACAAAACTGAACTTACTCTATAAGAGATTCTATATTCTGATCGGACAGTCTTGTAGTCTTCACTACCAGGAGTCCAACGGCATACTCCGATCGCCAAACTGATCAGCGAGGATATCAGAATCTTAGAGAAAAAGTAGAGAAGAGGAAAATGAGTTTTTAGAGAAATGATGGTTCTTTTGAAATGAAACTGAATAACTAAATTTCTATTTATATAGCCTTTTCACTTTAATAATAAAATATTTATGTGTCATTTTAATTGTACCATTTATACTCTAAGACTATTTTTCTCAGTCCTTACAGATTTACTTGAAAAAATAATTCAAAACTTCAAAACAATGTTATATTGTTAAAAAAAGGTTTTTTATTTTCAAATTAAATTATATAAAACATAAATTATAACAAATATGTTTTAATACAATAATATTGAGAAAACTGTTTTTTATTGTTTTTTACGGTAAAAATGTTTTGTTTGGAATAGATGAAACAATTATTCCAATATAGTAGTTAAGAGTGTATTTTAATGCCGTGGTGAAACAATTATTTAAATATAATATTCAAACGTGTATTATACTATTCATGATATATAAGGACAAGCCTTTTTCATATAACATTATTTTTATTTTTCTATTTAATATATTTTTATTTTATTTTTTTACCTAGCACCTTTTTATTATTTTCTTATTTAAAAAAAGTGTTAGATCAGAAAATAAAAATGAAAAAATACTAGATGAAAAAATAAAAATAAAAATAATGTTATCTGAAAAAAAAATATAGGAAGAAAGGCGTAAAAATGAAATAGAAAAAGTAAATCTCTAAGAAGTTACTCGAATAAGTAGCATTTTATTATATTATTTTTTGTTTTTATTTTTCTTTTTATATCATAAAAATAATTTATTTTTAAGAAACTAAAGCAAAAATGAATGTAACACATTACGCTTTTCCTTAATCGTAAACAATTTTTAGAATAAAAATATTATTTAAGAAACTAAAAAAAAATATTTTCATTTTTCCTCTGACATTAATAATAAAAAGTTAATATTATTTTACTATTAAAGAACATGGAATCATAATCGACTCCAATACGACATGCATCGGATAGAGAAGTCGTGACAAGATGGTAACTTCACAGTATCTTACCAATCGTGTCACAGCTTTGCGTTACAACTCATATCAGCAAATTTAGTAATCTATTTCCAACTTTTTAAAAAATTATTCCATAAAATACTCCAATAACACTTTGGAAATAACGTGTTCTAAGATGTTGGTTTTATATTTGTTTCTTCTATAAAGAATGTATATACTATAAAGTATCTGTACCTATCCGATGTATGTACTATAAAGAATCTGTAACATTACTACTAGATAGTTTATCTTAAACGATTTTTTTTTCTCTTTCATCAAATTGTTTAATAGTCTGATCATACAAAATCTTTAACACTATCATACAAAATCTTTAGTGATTATTTTAAGATTATTAAAGATTAACATTAATTTTCTATCTTTAATAAATACATCTGACAATTATTAAATTCAATTACTTCAATCTTTAATAGAGTTCAAACAAAGTTAAAATTGTAATACTAAGATTAATTTTTTTTTCTTATTATACTAAAAATCAAATACATAAGTAGTTATTGTAATGAATCAATTATTTATACCATTCTGAAAAAAATACATAAGATCACTATGCTAACAAAATTCAACTTTTGAATATATAATTTGTATTTATTTCTACACAGTTTATTAAAATTTTAATAATTTGAAATGAAAAATTGCGTAACAAATAGACACGTGTAAGAGAAAAAAATTTAACAAACTAGTTGAAAGGTCACTTATATCTGAACTTTCATTAGTGCAAAACACAACAACTACACGATAATATTTAATCAAGATTATGCGAAACCCTTAAAAGGGTTATAAATGTAAATCTAAGTTCCAAAACTAGTAAATAAATAAATAAAGTCTTTAATTGAGTGAGTTGTGGTTAACCATTTAAGTTACGGAATAATAATTCATTTCGATTCGCCGCGTCAGATATATAAATAGGGACAAATTAAGAAATTGGCGTTTACCAATCATATCACGCCTGTGTGTTACACCTCACATATGCATTTTTTTTTTAACTATTTAAAAATAGAAAAAAATATGTTTGAGGTATTTGAACTTTTGTCTAAAATTATTCTATGTTAACATCTACATTATAATTGATGCATAACTCCTGCAAAGAAATCTTAACGATGAAGTTTCAGAATTAAGTACTCCATGTTTTAACTTCTTACGTTTATTTTTACAATATAACATTTTAGGATTTAGATTGAAAAGGAAGAATATGAAAAAAGAAAAACAAATACATGAATAGAAAATAAATTAGTCTATTCAATTATTTTTACTGAACTCAGAAATAGTGTAGTCAATGCCATGTTAATATTGTGATAAAATAGTGAACCTTGTAAATTTTAAATAAATTTAATAATCAAGAAAAATAAAATAAAAAAATTTTATAGCAAAAAAATAAAAAGTTTAAAAACGAAAACAAGTACTAGAAAAGTGATGAGAATAATATATATTACTTTCATTTTCAAATTAAAAAAAGTAAATATTACTAATAGTCATACCTAATTAATGTTGTTTTCTTCTATCAAAAAAAAAAAACGAATAATAACATCGAAGATACCTTTATTTATCATCCATACTAAAAAGTAATATATTTTTTTCATTATTTCTCTACTTATTTTTTTTCGCATATTTTTCTTCCTAACCAAACTAAAGGTAAAAATAAAAGGTTCACTGTATTATAAAATATGTCAATAATCGCAAACAACATACTTAAGGACAATATAGAAGAATTGTGATATTTTGAAATTGTCTCCTTCATGTCGCACGTCTATATATTTGTTCTCTTATAATATTATATCTAAATTTGAAACATAAGCTTACAGTGAAAAAATGAGTTGTATTACAAAGATGAGAAACACTACTTTTGTAATCACAAAATAATATTAGAACCAATAAATGTTATAAGATGTTACGTTGCAATGCAAAATATTTTGGGGATAGAAAAGTGGGCTCGAAAAAAATAAGTGGAACACATTATATGTCACTTTATCCGTTTGTCCTTATTATATAGTTGCGAATTCGTCATCCAATGTTGCAATCGATTGATCATGTGCACCTAGGTACAAAATATAGGTTTTACAATCTCTATTAAAAGACTGATTGATCATATTTATCCTTGTAATTCTAATCATGGTTTTTTATTCGTAAGTCTTGAGGGGTCGTGGAAGTGGAAGTTGAACTGAAGAAGAAATCTTTTTGTGTGAAAATCTATTCTAACGGATCTTTTATTGCAAGAATCGGAGAACAAGAGGTTAACGAGAAAAGGTGAAAATACGATTGATAAATGGGTTTGGAGGATTACAGGTTGTACGAAATTTTCTGTGAAGGTTGCCTATAATATTCTCTTAGGGGAGGAGTCTACAGTGGTTGGGGACCCATTTGTGGAGTTTTGGAAGTTAAAGATTTTACCATCGTCACAAGTTACGGTTTGGAGGGTGTTATGTATTATAGTAAATGAAGATGAATATTCCTTGTCTGATGTGATGCTTTAATGTAGCGTACCTAATCGCACGTAATCGTAATGAAGAAAGAGAGGTTTTGATGAACCCTAATTGTAGAGAAAAATAAATATAAAAGAAACTTTTATTCACTTGTATATTAGAGAGTAAAATACATGATGTATATATAAGAAAAAGATTAAGACCTAGCTGAAACAGAAAATGAAAGTTGGGCCAAACAAACAAAGCCCAATAGTTCAAAATAGAAAATTAAATATATTAACAATATGTAATGTGATAGCTACTAAGGACAATCTCTTGAGACGTGGCATACCTATGGTACGTGCTCGATGTCCCTTATGTGGTGTTATGTGGTGTGGAGGAAGAGACGATAAAACATTTATTTTTTGAGTGTAGGGTCTCTTGGAGAATTTGGGGAATGTGCCTCAAGTGGTTGGGGTATTCTTCGGTCCTACATGGTGATGCTCAATTGCACTTTAAGATGTTTAAACCTATAGGTCTGAAACATGTTATTGGTAAGTGTTGTGGGGGTATTTGGGTAGGCATAGTAAGTGAAATTTGGAACCATAGGAATAGGTTTTTAGAACGGGAGCGTAGACCTAGTGGAGGTTTTCTCCTTGACACAAAGGAAGACTTGGTCTTGGATCACGACAAAGGAAAGTGTGGTCAATTTTTCCTACTCAGACTGGTGCTTGGAACCTCAATGTTGTATGAGGTATTTGAAAGATTAATATTTAGTGTTTCTTGTGTAGTCTTATCCAGGTTTGGAAGGTATTGTGTGTTTGTGCAAGTTGTCTTGGTCACCTCTTTTTGGCAGGGTCGGACTGAGGTTGCTGTTCTGGACTGCAGTAAAGGAAGTGTTTTTTATGTATGCTTATCGGTTTGGTGTTAGACTCTTTATGTGTTTGAGGTATAGCAAACAGATATGTGTATGACTTAGTTGTTGGATGTTGAGTCTTGTATTGGTTTGTCGAGTTTGGCTTTTGGTTATTGTAACAGCGCTTTTTTTTAGAAAAAGCTACAGACCCCCTCCCCCCATGCCATTTTCTCTTTTCTCTCTCTCTCTCTCTCCAATTCTCTTCTCTCTCTCTCTCTCTTAATTTCTCTCCCAAACTTCATCTATTTTAGAATCTGATCATACCACGTTGTAGCAGAGGAGTTAAGGAACATTTCTACCCGATCAGATTTTCAAACAGAGTAAGTTCATTTTTACTCTAAATATCCTTTGTTCTCTGTTTTTCCTTAGGATTTAGTCATCAATCTTGGTGGGGTCAGTTGAGAAGTTTAATCCTCTCAACTTATTATATTATATACTGAAATTTTGTTCTGTTTGGATAATTTGCATTAGGCTCGTAAATCTTAAAGCTTATCCAAACGGCGAGGAATAAAATTCTAAAAGTTGCTTGGAAAGCAAGCAATTGAGGTAAGGGAAGCTAAATTTAATTTTTAATAGCACCCTAGGATAGAAGATCTGAATGCGGAAGGGACGTGGTCCCAATATTCAATTTTTCTTGCAGGCATGTTGTGTGTTATATATATTGGGTTGTTTGTTTATATGTTATTTAAATTTGTAAAAATATTATATTTTGATGGTTTAATATTTAAGTATTGTTTTTTTATTTTAATTACGTTTTTGAATGTTGTGGATCGTGTTTGGAATGATATTGTATTGACGGAATGGTATGGAATTGAATTCATACATTTGGGATAATGTATGGACTGATGTTGGCTGTGTATTAAGTATTGATGCCTATGTGGTAACAGAGATCTCCGAGTTTCACTGATGATCTAAGTCACATAGACTAAGATATCAGGTGGTGAGAAGCTGATGGGGGAGTTCATGCACACCGTGACATATGAGATGCACGGCTTGGGTTGTATTGAACTTACCCTGATCCTTTCTGTTGGATTCGCTGGTAATCTTTGGATCAGGTGTTAGTCTCTGGTAGGACTTACTTAATACGGGTCTTCCGGAAGATGTTGTTTGTTGAATATCTTGGATGTGTAGATCCATGTGAGATCTATGTGATTGTTTTAATGTTGAGATTTGAAGAAAGTTGAATAATTTGAGAAATTGATCATGTAATTTGGTTTTCTCTTTTGATTTAATTGTGTATATTATAAAATTCTATTTTCACTAGCTTACCCTTGCTTTTCTTGTTGTGTTTGAACTGCAATGACTGTACTATGTACACGAGCAGATGACCATACAGGTGCAGGAGAACCTTAGAGGTTACAGAGTTTTATTTTGAGCTGTGGATATGTAAATATTTGTATTTCTATAAATCCTAATCATGTATTAGGAATATTTTGAAAAACTGTAAGTTTGTATAGAATTATGTAGAACCGGTATTGTAATAATTATAAGTAAATTATGGGGTGTTACATTTAATGGTATCAGAGCGGTTCATCCTTAGGATAACCTGAGGGTAGTGGGTTTATTTCGTTTCTCTTGCGTGTAGATTTTTGTTTAAGTTTAGCCTCAAGACTTAGTTAAAAGTTTCTAATGAGATGTTTGACAAAGTTGTTTTTCTTGAAATCTTGTTTGTGTTCGAGTCAAGTTAATTGTTATGAATAAAGATGAAAGTATTAAGAGTGAAAAGAATCTTGATAGAGTGGTGATGGTGCACACTCATGACTAGATCAAGATTATTTTCTATCTTAATTCTAAGTAGCTAGAATACATTTTAGAGATAAGTCTTGATTGATTTTGTATCTATTTTGTGTGATTATTTATTTTAAGTTAATTTGTCTTAAGATGTAGCTGAAAATTTTAGTAGTTTCTAATCCAATTCTTTATGTGCTTAGTAGATGGCACGTAGACCACCTACTCCTCCTCCACCAGTAGATATGCCCAACTTAGCTCGGGCAATAGAGATGATGGCAACAGCCTTGCAACAACAGAGTGCTACTATGGCACAACAGCATCAGACCGCCCTTCATCAATTAGAAACAACTAGATTAGCAGCAGAAGCATCTCAGCTTCATCAACAACCCCATACCTTTAGTCTGGAGGATTTTCTAAGACATAATCCACCCAGATTTAATGGCAAGGTAAATCCAGATGGAGCAGACCAGTGGGTGAGAGACATAGAAAGAATCTTTGAAGCTACTCAATGCCCTGAAGAGAGAAAGTTATCTTATGTCATCTATATGCTTATTGAAGAAGCTGAGTTTTGATGGATAGGCATGAAGCAAATGATGGAAGACAAAGGAAAAGATGCTACTTGGGAGAACTTCAAAGTAAGATTCCTGGAGGAGTATTTTCCTGATAGTGTCAGGTATGCAAAAGAAATTGAATTCATGCAGCTGGAACAAGGAAATCTTTCAGTCACTGAATATGCTACTAGGTTCAAACACCTAGCTAGATTCTACACCCAGACCATGACCGAGGCTTGGAGATGTAGAAAATTTGAGTTTGGATTGAAGCAAGAACTTAAAGAAGTGGTGATTCCTATGTCCATTAGAGATTTCCCTGCTCTAGTGGAGAAAGCAAAAGTAGTGGAGAGTTTGAAAAATAGTAGCAGACTTGCTAAGCCTCAAGTGGGAGGACCTTCTAAAAGCATGCCTAAATATGAAGATAGAAAGAAACCTTATTTCAAACCTCAATCTTATAGCAGTGGAAGACCCAGTTCTCAATCACCACCTAGTTTCAGATGTTTTAGATGCGGTGGGCCACATGTTGTTAGATTTTGCCCTCATCCAGTGTCAAATGTGACATGTGATAGATGTCACAGGTATGGTCATGCAACAAAAGACTGTCGTGTCCAATTGGGAGCTCCAAATTCTGGCGGAGTGCAGCAAGTACGACAAAATAGTAATCAAAAACCCAAAGCTGCTGGCAGAGTTTTTGCTATTAGTGGAGCTGAAGCTTCACAGTCTGATAGCCTTGTTAGAGGTATTTGTTCTATCCTTGGAACACAATTATCTGTATTGTTTGATTCTGGGGCAACCCATTCTTTTATATCTTTTGATTGTGCTAAGAAACTTAAGTTGCCAGTCCGAGAATTAGAATTTGAGTTGGTGGTATCTACACCAACAGAAGGTATTATAGTAACTTCTTCCATGTGTGCTGAGTGTCCAGTAATTATAGATGGGCAGAGATACAAGATCAACATGATTTGTATACCTCTAAAAGATTTGGAGGTTATATTGGGAATGGATTGGTTGTCTGCTAATCATATCCTTATAGATTGTGGTCGGAAGAAGTTAATTTTCCCTAAATTAGAAGGAATGCAGGTTATCTCAGCTCATCAGTTTGAGAGAGAGATACAAGAAGGTGCAGAATGTTTTATGCTCTTGGCTTGTTCTATAGTTACTGATAAAGTACAAAAAGATATGTTTGTAGTTCAGGAGTTTATGGATGTATTTCCTGATGAGATTCCTGGACTTCCACCTAAAAGAGAGATAGAGTTTGCAATAGACTTGATTCCCGGAGCAGGCCCTGTGTCAATTTCTCCATATCGGATGGCACCAGCGGAGTTAGCTGAATTGAAGAAACAACTAGAAGACTTATTGGAGAAGCAATTCATTCGACCTAGTGTTTCTCCATGGGGAGCTCCAGTGCTATTAGTGAAGAAGAAAGATGGTTCGTCACGTCTATGCATAGATTACAGGCAATTAAACAAGTTAACAATAAAGAATAAATATCCTCTTCCTAGAATTGATGACTTGATGGATCAGTTGCATGGGGCAGTTGTCTTTTCTAAGATAGATTTGCGCTCAGGTTATCACCAAATTTCAGTGAAAGCGGAAGATGTTCAGAAGACTGCTTTTAGATCAAGGTATGGTCACTATGAATTTCTGGTTATGCCATTTGGGGTGACTAATGCTCCCGCTATTTTCATGGATTATATGAATCGGATATTCAGACATTTTCTTGATAAGTTTGTGGTAGTGTTCATAGATGATATCTTGATCTATTCTCGTACAAGGGAAGAACATGCAGAACATCTTAGAATCGTCCTGGACATTTTGAGAGAAAAACAGTTATATGCTAAACTTTCAAAATGTGACTTCTGGATGTCAGAAATACAATTTTTAGGACATGTCATCTCTGCACAGGGAATATCAGTAGATCCTTCTAAAGTGGAGGTTGTACTTCAGTGGGAACGTCCTAAAAAAGTTACTGAAATTAGAAGCTTTGTCGGGTTAGCAGGATATTATAGGAGATTTATAAAAGGTTTTTCTAAAATAGTGGCTCCTTTGACCCAATTGACTAGAAAGGATCATCCTTTTGCATGGACTGAACAATGTGAGAAAAGCTTTGAAGAGTTGAAAAGAAGGTTGACTAATGCTCCTATATTGACAATCCTTGATACCAATCAGTCTTTTGAAGTTTTCTGTGATGCTTCCTATCAGGGATTGGGTTGTGTTCTAATGCAGAATAAGAAAGTTGTTGCCTACGCTTCTCGTCAGTTAAAGGTGCATGAAAGAAATTATCCAACTCATGATTTAGAATTGGCAGCAGTTGTCTTTGCTTTAAAAATATGGAGACATTTTCTTTACGGAGTTAGTTTTAATGTGTTCAGTGATCATAAAAGCTTGAAGTATTTGTTTGATCAGAAGGAGTTAAATATGAGGCAGAGGAGATGGATTGAATTTTTAAAAGACTATGATTTCCAGCTAATATACCATCCTGGGAAGGCAAATGTTGTTGCAGATGCGTTGAGTCGTAAAAAGATACAAATGTCTTCGCTTATGATTAGAGAGTTAGCATTGATTGAAGATTTCAGGAGTATGAATTTGAAGGTTTCCATGTCTTCAAATTGCATTAGTTGTAATACACTTGTTATAACTAATGAATTTCTGGAGAAGGTGAAGGAGAAGCAGTTGGAAGATTCAAAATTGAAGAACTTCATGGGCTTATTAAATACTGACAAAGCTAAAGACTTCTCTTTAGGAGTGGATGGTATTTTGAGATTCAAAAATAGAATATGTATACCAGAGGATAATGAACTAAAGCAAACAGTGTTATCTGAAGGTCATAAAAGCAAACTCAGTTTACATCCAGGAATGACCAAGATGTATCAAGATCTCAAGAAGTCTTATTGGTGGCATGGCATGAAGAATGATGTAGCTAAGTTTGTAGCTGGTTGTTTGACTTGTTAGAAATCAAAGATTGAACATCAACGACCTGGAGGCATGTTAACTCAGTTAGACATTCCAGTGTGGAAGTGGGACAGTATCTCAATGGATTTTGTTACCCACTTACCACGTACTTTGCGGAAGCATGACTCTGTTTGGGTCATAGTGGACAGGCTAACAAAGACGGCACACTTCCTACCTATAGACTTGAGAATCTCTATGCGGAAGTTGGCCCAGATTTACATAGATGAAATAGTCAGATTGCATGGTGTACCCTCCAGCATAGTTTCAGATAGAGATCCTAGATTCACCTCCAGATTCTGGCAAACACTTCAAGAAGCTTTGGGGACTAAACTCAGACTTAGTTTAGCATACCATCCTCAAACTGATGGACAATCAGAGAGAACTATCCAGTCCTTAGAAGATTTGCTTAGGACTTGTGTGTTAGATCATTTGGGCAGTTGGGATGAAATTCTACCATTGGTAGAGTTCACTTACAATAACAGTTACCAAGCTAGCATAGGAATGGCTCCTTTCGAGGCATTGTACGGAAGAAAGTGTAGGACACCTCTGTGCTGGTTTCAGGATGGTGAGAGTGTGTTAATTGGACCAGAATTAATACAACAAACCAATGAGAAAGTCAAAATGATTCAGGAAAGATTGAAAACATCTCTCAGCAGGCAAAAATCTTATGCAGATCAAAGAAGAAGACCTTTAGAATTCTCTGCGGGTGAGCATGTCTTTTTGAGAGTTACACCGTTCACTGGTGTAGGAAGAGCACTCAAATCCAAGAAATTGACTCCTAAGTTCATAGGACCTTATCAAATTCTCAGGAGAATAGGCCCTGTGGCTTATGAAATTGCTTTGCCTCCTTCTTTAGCTAACATTCACAATATTTTCCATGTATCCCAGCTAAGAAAGTATGTACCTGATCCTAGCCACATTCTAGAGTCTGATTCCATCCAGGTCAAAGAAAATTTGTCGTTTGAAGTGAAGCCAATCAGAATTTTAGATTCACAAGTGAAACAACTTCGTGGAAGGAGTATTCCCATGGTGAAAGTATTGTGGGATCTCACCTCTGGAGATTCCACTTGGGAAATTGAAGAAGTGATACGAGAATCATACCCTAATCTCTTTCTTGGTAAGTTCATTTTCGAGGACGAAAATTTTTGTAGTTGGAGATAATGTAACAGCGCTTTTTTTTAGAAAAAGCTACAGACCCCCTCCCCCCATGCCATTTTCTCTTCTCTCTCTCTCTCTCTCTCTCTCTCTCTCTCCAATTCTCTTCTCTCTCTCTCTTAATTTCTCTCCCAAACTTCATCTATTTTAGAATCTGATCATACCACGCTGTAGCAGAGGAGTTAAGGAACATTTCTACCCGATCAGATTTTCAAACAGAGTAAGTTCATTTTTACTCTAAATATCCTTTGTTCTCTGTTTTTCCTTAGGATTTAGTCATCAATCTTGGTGGGGTCAGTTGAGAAGTTTAATCCTCTCAACTTATTATATTATATACTGAAATTTTGTTCTGTTTGGATAATTTGCATTAGGCCCGTAAATCTTGAAGCTTATCCAAACGGCGGGGAATAAAATTCTAAAAGTTGCTTGGAAAGCAAGCAATTGAGGTAAGGGAAGCTAAATTTAATTTTTAATAGCACCCTAGGATAGAAGATCTGAATGCGGAAGGGACGTGGTCCCAATATTCAATTTTTCTTGCAGGCATGTTGTGTGTTATATATATTGGGTTGTTTGTTTATATGTTATTTAAATTTGTAAAAATATTATATTTTGATGGTTTAGTATTTAAGTATTGTTTTTTTATTTTAATTACGTTTTTGAATGTTGTGGATCGTGTTTGGAATGATATTGTATTGACGGAATGGTATGGAATTGAATTCATACATTTGGGATAATGTATGGACTGATGTTGGCTGTGTATTAAGTATTGATGCCTATGTGGTAACAGAGATCTCCGAGTTTCACTGATGATCTAAGTCACATAGACTAAGATATCAGGTGGTGAGAAGCTGATGGGGGAGTTCATGCACACCGTGACATATGAGATGCACGGCTTGGGTTGTATTGAACTTACCCTGATCCTTTCTGTTGGATTCGCTGGTAATCTTTGGATCAGGTGTTAGTCTCTGGTAGGACTTACTTAATACGGGTCTTCCGGAAGACGTTGTTTGTTGAATATCTTGGATGTGTAGATCCATGTGAGATCTATGTGATTGTTTTAATGTTAAGATTTGAAGAAAGTTGAATAATTTGAGAAATTGATCATGTAATTTGGTTTTCTCTTTTGATTTAATTGTGTATATTATAAAATTCTATTTTCACTAGCTTACCCTTGCTTTTCTTGTTGTGTTTGAACTGCAATGACTGTACTATGTACACGAGCAGATGACCATACAGGTGCAGGAGAACCTTAGAGGTTACAGAGTTTTATTTTGAGCTGTGGATATGTAAATATTTGTATTTCTATAAATCCTAATCATGTATTAGGAATATTTTGAAAAACTGTAAGCTTGTATAGAATTATGTAGAACCGGTATTGTAATAATTATAAGTAAATTATGGGGTTTTACAGCTATGGTACTCCAGCCTGATGGCAAAGACCTCATTTAGATGATTAGATGTATGTCCTTGTTTAAGAGTGTGATCTCTTTGGTGGGTTGATGTAACTGTACTTGTTGAGTTTCTATATCTTGTATATCTTGATCTGTAGTGCAATGTTTGTTGGATCCTTAGTTGGTAGGGTGCTAGAAAACTTGTTTTTGGGGTTTTGTATAAGGGTTGAGACACTCTGAAGTGTCTCATTTTATTTTATTTATTTTTTGTTGATAAAAAAAAACATTTTACATAAATGATGATATATTCTGATATCATTAATACAGTTTTACATTGTTTATGAATTAAAATTAAAGATAATTTATATATATATATATATATATATATATATTTAACATACTAAAATATATTTTAAGAATAAAATTGTAACTGGAATTATATTTTAAATACTTGACTCTATCTAATGCAATGTTGGGAAACATATTTTCTTTTATTCCATTATATTTAGTCTGTTTGTTCCTTATACCATTAAGTAACATTTGAAAGAGTTTAATGAGAAGTTTATCACTTCAATATATTTATGATATTTTATTTATTTTTTTAACAAATTTCATAGTCAACATTTTGACACGCGTCTTTACACGATTAACATTCATTAATACATAATCAGTTAATCACCGAAAACACTATATATATATATAGCGAAACCAAACATGAATCTGATCCTTTGTTAAAGATAGATACATAAATGTGTTGAAGTATTAGGCTTTAAAACGAACACAAAATAAAAGGTTTCCCGAGGCGTGAGTAATCACTGTCCGTAAGGACTTATCCGCGATGTATTGCGTAAGTCCCCCAGAATACAACAGGAACTTCTCGGATATTTCCGAGGATCAGAACTAGCAAGTTACTTTTTAAAAGAGTAATACCCAATGGAACCCAATATAAAACTTAAAAATATAATAAAGTAAGTGAGGAGAGAGAAAGTGGAAAAAGAGAGAAGAAAAGAAGCTTCACGGTGGGTGAAGAAGATGAAGAGAGTGAATGAGAGAGATGTGCATTTGGAGAGGATGGAACCCCTCTTTATATAGGGATAGGAAGCAAAGATATTTTCCATCTCCATAGCTGATTTCAATTTGCTGTTGCACCTAATTTATTTTCTTGTTGCACTCATAACAGCATTTGACATCTTCAATCAACTTCCTCCAAAATCTTCCGCAACTCTAGGCACGTGGGTTCACAATTGTTTTTAAGATATTTTGCAATATCTACTTCGTTTTACAACAATCCCCCACATATTGCAAAGGATAAAGATAAAGAAAAAAAATAAATAAATAAATTTTGGGTTCATCTAAGATGTAATGCATCAGATCTGGTATAGCAAGCTATATGAACCAGTCTTAGATTGATGAACGTAACACATAGTGTAGTTGGTATAGCAAGCTATATGAACCAAGACACTTAGTATGTGTTAGAGGTTTATAAATCACAATACACCCTCACATTACTTGCTGTTATCGCTGTGTTGCGCTACTAGACCATGCGCGTGCCCGGTATTCATGAGTGCTATAGAGATCTTGCCAAGATCTCATGCAAGCGGCCCCACTTGACACTCATATAGGTGATTTCATCAAGTGTATACTGCAAATTATACACCACCCATAAGGGATATGAAAATCATTAAAACTTTGTAAATCGTTAAAACTCTTTTACCTCTGAATTTTAACCACAGTTTACCCTCTCGATAATGCAGTATCTAGCACTTTCACACACACCATAGGAATGGACAAAATTGATTTAAAATCAATATTAGTGCTAGCATAACTAACAAGTGACTTGTTTTTACCCATATGAACCTTATTCATGGGATCTCCAATCACAAAGGTTGGGTTTCCATCACTTGTTTGTTTGCAAGTGGCTTAAGTCCCATTCCCCTCGATGTTTCTAAAATCATTTTTCTCCCTAGGGGTTTTGTCAGAGGATCTGCCAGATTCCGTTCTGACTTGACATAGTCAATAGAAATCGTTCCACTCTTTAACAGCTGTTTCACCAAATTGTGTCTCAATTGTATATGTCTATTCTTTCCATTATAGCTTTTATTTTTAGCTATAGCTATTGCCGATTGGCAATCACAATGCATTGATACAGATGGGGTTGGTTTCATTCCTAAAGGAATGTTTGCTAAGAAGTTTTTCAACCACTCAGCTTCACTACCAACCATTTCTAGAGCAATAAACTCAGATTCCATTGTTGATCTTGCGATAATAGTTTGCCTGGCTGATCTCCATGTAACTGCACCACCCCCAAGTGTAAATACATAACCACTAGTGGATTTTGTCTCATCTGAATCAGAGATCCAGTTAGCATCACTGTACCCTTCTAGCACAGCGGGAAATCCACTATATTCAATGGCATAATCCATTGTACCTCTCAAGTATTTCATGAGTCTCGCAAGTGCTTCCCAATGATCCTGACTAGGACATTGAGTGTATCTACTCAATCTACCTACTGCATAAGCAATATCTGGTCTAGAAAAGCTCATTAAATGCAATAAGCTCCCAATTATCTGGGCATACTGAGTTTGAGAAATAAATTCTCTTCTGTTCTTCTTTAATTTAGAGTTAGCATCATAAGGGGTACTCACTGACTTAAAGTCATAGTAACCAAACTTCTTTAGAAGTTTCTCAGTGTATTTTTCTTGGGATAGTAATATACTATCTCCCTTCCTTATGATTTTAACTCCTAGAATCACACTTGCTTCACCCATGTCTTTCATCTCAAACTTAGATCCAAGAAACAAATTTGTTTTAAAAACTATATCATTGCATGTACCAAAAATTAGCATGTCATCCACATACAAACATATAATGACATATTCACCATTCTCAGATCTAGAATACACACATTTATCAGCATCATTGGTAGAAAAACCTTCACAAAGTAAAACATTATCAAGTTTTTCATGCCATTGTTTTGGTGCTTGTTTCAAACCATACAAAGATTTTAAAAGTTTGCATACTTTTTCCTTTTGACCTAGGACTACACAACCTTCAGGTTGAGTCATATAAATTTCCTCTTCTAATTCACCATTCAGAAAAGCTGTTTTAACATCCATTTGGTGAATTACTAACTTATGGATAGATGCTAAGGCTAGCAATACACGAATAGAGGAAATCCTAGTAACAGGTGCAAAAGTATCAAAGTAATCTATGTTATGTTTTTGAGTAAACCCTTTAGCAACTAATCTTGCCTTATATTTCTCTATGGATCCATCAGGATGATACTTCTTCTTAAAGATCCACTTACAACCAATGGGTTTTGCTCCTTTAGGCAGATCTACTAAGGTCCACGTATTATTTTTCTTAATTGATTCAAGCTCTGTTTTAATGGCCTTATCCCAATGTTTAGCATCAGGAGCACTAGTAGCTTCTACAAAACTTATTGGATCATTCTCAACTAGATAAGTATAAAAGTCATTTCCAAAAGATGTTTCCTTTCTCTGTCTTTTACTTCTTCTAACATCCTCACTCAAGGTATCACTAACACTATCTATAGGTTGTTCAGATGTACCACTACTCTTTAGCGGAAAGATGTGTTCAAAGAACTCAGCGTTTTTTGTCTCTACTATAGTGTTGCGTTCAATTATGTCATTATTAAGAACTAGAAACCTATAGGCAGCACTATGTTCTGCATATCCTAAGAACATACAATCAGATGTTTTAGAGCCTATTTTCCTTTTCTTAGGATCAGGTAACATCACTTTAGCCAAACTCCCCCACACTCTTAGGTATTTCAAATTAGGTTGATAACCTTTCCACAACTCATAGGGTGTTTTACCAGTTTTCCTATGTGGTATCCTATTTTGTAAAAAACACGCAGTAAGCATAGATTCACCCCATAAATTATCAGGAGCATTAGAACTAATAAGCATGGCATTCATCATTTCTTTAAGAGTCCTATTTTTCCTTTCAGCTACTCCATTAGACTCAGGTGAATATGGTGGGGTTACTTCATGAATAATACCTTTTTTTACACAATAGTCATTAAATAAAACATATTCACCACCTCTATCTGATCTAATTCTCTTAATTAAGTTGATTTTCTACTTCCGCTTTATAAGTTAAAAACATATCAAAGGCTTCATCCTTATGTTTAATTAAATACACTTTGGTGTATCTAGAAAAATCATCTATAAAGGTTACAAAATAATTTTTACCACCTCTAGACATGGTTTGTTTTAAATCAGCAAGGTCGGTATGAATTAAACCAAGAATTTCAGTTTGACGTTCTACAGAATGACATGTTTTCTTCGTTATTTTAGATTCTACGCATACATCACATTTTCTACTTTGTTTGTCATGCATGTTGATTAATCCTAGTCGTTGCAATTTTATAACATACGAAGAATTCACATGTCCTAATCTAGCATGCCATATATCATACGAGTCAACTATATAAGCAGAAGATTTAGATTCATTCATAATTTCAGAAATGTTTAATACAAAAAGGCCTTGATCACAATATCCCTTTCCCACAAAAACATTGTTTTTTGTCATAACAATCTTGTCAGATTCAAATGACACTTTAACCCCAACTTTGCTTAGTAATGCCACAGAGACCAAATTAACTCTAATTGATGGCACATGTAGCACATCATTCAAAGCTAGAGTTTTACCAGATGTGAGCTTCAGAAGAACTTTTCCTTTTCCTAGGACAGGAGTTGTCCTGGAGTCACCGAGATATACTTGTTCTTCTCCATCCCCCACACTTGTGTAGGAGGTGAACACATTTCTGTTTGCACAGATGTGTCTGGTAGCCCCAGAGTCTACCACCCATTTGCTCACATTTGTCACAAGGTTTACTTGTGAAACGACTGCCACAATAGTATCTTCCCCTTCGGCTAGATTTGCCTTAGGAGGATAGTCGTTTTTAGCCCTATGTCTGCACTGAGGTGCATGATGGCCTGGCTTTCCACAGACAAAGCAATTACCTTTTTTCTTGAAAGTGGGGTTAGTTCCACTGGGACGAGAGAATTTGTTATTAGGTTTCTTTTTGTGATCAAATTTTTTCTCGTACCTTTTTGGAGCTGGTTTGTCTTCTATCACGTTTGCTTTGGCAGACAAAGCTTTGACCTTTGCAGCAGCGCACTCCTTCCTGTTTGTGTCTTCAATTATGATGTGGGTGATCAAATCTGATAGAGACATCTGTTTCTGTCTGTGCTTCAGTTGTTGTTTGTAATCCGTCCAAGACTGCGGAAGCTTTTCGATCAAGAGTTCGGACACGAATTCATCTGGCAATTTTATGCTTTCAGTTTTGATATCTTCAATCAGCTTGTGATATTCGTTTATTTGGATTTTGATGTCTTTGCCTTCGATCATCTCCCAGCGGTAGTATTTTGCAATTACGAACCTTTGTCTGACGATGTCTTCGGCAGTATATTTGAGGATAAGAGAATCCCAAATATCTTTCGCATTCTTATAAGAAGCATAAACATCGAACAGATCGTTAGATAACACTGAGTAAAGTGTGACGACATACCTTATTCGCATGGATCCAGTCGTCAACTTGTTTCGCAGCCGTGGTTGAGTCGGGTTTGGCAGTTGTAAGTGCATGAGCAACTCCGTACATGTCCAATAGGGTGGACACGCGTTCTTGCCAACGTCGGAAGTTCTGACCGGTGAAGACTTCAATTTTGGAGACGTCCGGAAAAGGTTTCGCAAAAATGGTTTGCGTTGCGGAAACAACATTTGATGTTTCCGGAGCAGTGTTGTCGTTGTTGTTCGGATTTTCAGCCATAAGTCCTTACGATTGTTGAAGTATCAGGCTTTAAAACGAACACAAAATAAAAGGTTTCCCGAGGCGTGAGTAATCACTGTCCGTAAGGACTTATCCGCGGTGTATTGCGTAAGTCCCCCAGGATACAACAGGAACTTCTCGGATATTTCCGAGGATCAGAACTAGCAAGTTACTCTTTAAAAGAGTAATACCCAATGGAACCCAATATAAAACTTAAAAATATAATAAAGTAAGTGAGGAGAGAGAAAGTGGAAAAAGAGAGAAGAAAAGAAGCTTCACGGTGGGTGAAGAAGATGAAGAGAGTGAATGAGAGAGATGTGCATTTGGAGAGGATGGAACCCCTCTTTATATAGGGATAGGAAGCAAAGATATTTTCCATCTCCATAGCTGATTTCAATTTGCTGTTGCACCTAATTTATTTTCTTGTTGCACTCATAACAGCATTTGACATCTTCAATCAACTTCCTCCAAAATCTTCCGTAACTCTAGACACGTGGGTTCACAATATCTTTACAACATTTGAAAGAGTTTAATGAGAAGTTTATCACTTCAATATATTTATGATATTTTATTTATTTTTTTAACAAATTTCATAGTCAACATTTTGACACGCGTCTTTACACTATTAACATTCATTAATACATAATCAGTTAATCACCGAAAACACTATATATATATATAGCGAAACCAATCATGAATCTGATCCTTTGTTAAGGATAGATACATAAATGTTCCCATAAGTGTTGGAATTACAGTCTGGATCCACGTGGTCTTAAGTTGTATGGACCTTGAAAATAGTTTAATAATGACATGTGAATGTGAAGAGTGTTGTTTGTAGAATACATTCACTATAACATCGATAAATAATGCTTTAAGAGGTTTGATTCTTTAAAGTCGAAGCAGATAAGGTTTTTGGGTAAGAATAGGTACTCGATTCTCGTGCTGTAGTACCATTTGGACTACATAAAGTAGTACTCATGTCCAGCATGTTTAATGCTTCATAATTTAACAGCCAACACGTGGCACCTTCGTTCACTTATGATCTTACCATTAATTTATGGCAGGAATTTTACTTTGGACAGAAGGAGAAAAGTCAAAGAATCATTATTTAAATTTAGTTTTTATCGTCATGACTCTTGAGAAACTCAAAGTTGTAAATCTCATATAATATAAGGGCATATCATATCATAACTCCTTCAGGATATGATCCAAAATTTAACAATACAAATCATCAAGACTAAGACGTGTAAACTCAACCAGACCAGGACCGTTGGGATGAATTTTGAGGCTAAGATTTTTTTTAAAAATATTTTTTAATAAATTCAAACACGACAACTTAAAATTAAATTCTATTTTCGTTCAACGACATCCTAGTATGAGTCATAAATTTAAATTACAGTATTATTATTATTATTATGAAAAAATAATTGTAATTTTATGAATTAAAAATAACTTATAGTACTTATCATCAATCCTATAATTGGAAATATATGAAACATAATAAATGTTTTGACTAAATTTTAAGGTCCCATTTTTTTTCTCAAGATTTATAACCATAATTATTTTCGTAATTATTTATTGATCACAGTTATTAATATATTTTTTTTGTAAAGAGGGTCTAAGTGAGTTGTTTTACTCTGTATTTAATTCTTACTATAAAAAAATAAGGATTTATTTTCTTAGTGGCCTTGTTGTACACGCAGCCTTTAACTTAATTCTTTATTGTGTTTGGGATTTCATGCATTTTGTTTAACTAAACCACCTGTGAGAAAAATCATTTGAACAAAGAGACACTCCCTCACATAAACTTTTTAGTCATCTGTATCACACGTGTAAGAATTTGTTTTAGTTAGAATTAGTCACTTATTCGCTACTTGAAATAATCTATGAATTTGGAACTTACGTATTTTTTACGATCTTAAATGAGAACACCCCCGTATATTTTTGATTCGTATAATTGCTTTTATATTAATTTTTCCATGAAAAAGACTTCTCAAATAATAGTATCTGACATTTTTTTGAAGTTAAACGTCATGAACAACTCATTAATGGTCATTTTCAATATTTCTTTGTAACGTTATTTTTTTGTCAAACTCAATTAAGTTATTTGGTGACATTTTACTTTTGTCTTATTTAATATTTCAATCCTTATTTTGTATATTAAGTTGTTTACACATTGTTTTATTTTCTTAAAGTATTTACCTGAGGATTTTGCCAAATACATTCGTAGAGTCAGATTAAAAAAAAATGTTCTTCATGGGCTTATTAAAGATGTTCAATGTAAGGTTTCATAGAAACCTTTACCTGCAAAAAGTGTGAAGATTGGACATGACTGGAAGAACTTCTGTCAAGTACATTCTTTTTTGGAAGACGATAAAATAATATTTGAGTGTTCAAACAAACCCTCATCGCACATTAGAGTTCTTTTAATTATGCGTTGTTATTATAAAAGCAATGAGGCTAATTGTTTCCATGTGCGAGAAACTTGAACAATTTATGTTTTTGTTAAATTAGGGTTATAAATTTGGGTGTTTACTTTTATTTTTATGTTTTTGGATTCAGATATTTATGTTTTTGGATGTTTAGTTTTATGTTTATATTTAGGACTCTGGATATTTATCTGTACTGTTATGTTTATGTTTATTGTATTGTTTTATTTATGGTTTTCTATACAGTATTTGTTTTGCCCATGTAATAAACATAAAATAAGTGTTATATGATATTAAAGTTGTTTTTCACATTTCACTCACAACAGAATTTTGATGGAGTTTGCTAAGCTGAAGACATGAAGTTTTTTTTTTATTGTTATAAATAAAAATTGAGATAATATGTAATTCGGAATTTTGTAATATATAATTTATTTATTAATTTAATTAGAATTTTTTCTATTTTTAATTTATTATGTTTATATTTATTACATTATTTATTTATGGTATTTGTTCTGCCCAAAATAACTGTTTTATGATTTCACTTTTATTTATTTTCTGATTTCACTTACAACATTATTTTTTATTTTACTTTTATAATATAGTTTAAATCGTACGTAATTTTTTTAATATTTATTTTTATTTTTTATTTATTATAAATATATTTAAAAGAATTTTTTGGATAATATATTTAATTTATTAATATTGTAATAAATTAATATTATATTTTTTGTTATTGTTTATTAATTTGTTTATAAACAATAATTATTTCTATATTATTATTATTGGTTATCATTAATCACTATTTAAGCACCCCTCTCAATCTCTTCATTCCTTCTCATGTTCACTCCTCACTCTCACGTTCTCTCTTCTCTATCAAGTTTTCTCCTTTATTCTGTTTAGGTTTTATAAATTTGGCACTGCACCATCTACCCTCATCTCTTATATCAATAGAAACATAAAAAACAATCAATTTTTTTATAAGAAAACCAAAAAAGAAATTATTTTTCTGTTGCGAAAAACGTAACAAACACAGAAGCAACAATATGAAGAACAATGGAGGAAACAAATTGATAAAGAGATTAAAAGAATCAACATAAATGATAAAAGTAACAAACTTTGATAAAATAACCCAAAAAATTAAATTTATGTTGCGAAAAAACTTAACAAACAGATGAAGAGAATCCGCAAAAAAAAATAAAAGCAAGCAATGCAGAAAAGAAATGATAAAGAATAACATGTTCTTCAAAAAAGAAAAAGAAGAAATGAGAAAAACCTGAAACATAAGTATAAAGAGAGAGAGAAACGTGAGAGAGAGAGTTTTGGAGGGACTGGAGAGGGTAAAATGAAGAGAGTGAAAGGAATGAACCTTTATATGAACACTACGGAACTTTATATGATTATGTCATTTGTCAAAGTTTCATTAGTTCATTCCTTCAGATTTTGCACATTTGGTAAAAAAAAAATTAATATTTTTTACTGAAATTTCTTTATTATTTCTTTTATTTATTTTTACTAGGTATCATCTTCTTTTATAGAATAGCCGTGCTGTACACGGGTAAAAGGCTAGTATATAACATGCGAAATCAAGAAATTACGTATAGATATTCTATTGGTTTTTTAGATAATACTTAATTTGTCAGAAATTGCACAATATAGTTTTCCTAAAACAGTGCTTAAAAAATGTTTTGTTGTTTTCTGAAAGTCAGAGTCATTTCCATGTTACTTATAGACAATTTCAACTTGATCAGACTGGTCTTGATTTGATCAATAATCGAGATTGAATATTGTGTCTTACAATTATACCTGTTTAATCCACGAGCAAATTAAATTAATTAGGAAACTAATAATAAGATTGATATGAAAAATATGTTTAGTTTTTTAGCCATGCAAGACTATTTGCCATGGATTAATCATTAATCTGAATTAAAAATCATTAAATCAAGTATTAGGAGAAGTTTATCCAAACTTACGATGTTTTGATAAGTTATTTTAATAAGTTTTTAAAATTAAACTTATGACATTTTATTTAGAAAGAATAAATGGCTGAAAGATATTTACTTACCAAAAATTAGATTACATTACCAACAAAGCATGGTTGCTTGGTGATGACGAAAGTTTGTGTTGAATTAAGTAGGAAAGAACGTGATGGACAATAATATAAGAAAACATGACAGGTAGAATATATTTTTCTTTTGGTATTTGATAATCAAGTTTGATGAGCACCAAAAAATAATTGTGTTTGATAACGCAAGGATAGAACGTGTTTTGTCCGAAACAGAACAAATTAATTAATTAAACAACATCGTTCTTTCTTATGCAAACGTGTCTGTCATTGATGACTCAACCACTATGAAAAGACAGAGGACGCTGATAAAACCAATCTCATTAATTCATTCAAATTCTTGATCCTTTGGTTGTAAACTATATGGTGATGCCGGAATAGCACACATGACAAAAATATCCCTTGTGAAGTTTTTTTGTTTTGGTCATAAAAAAGGGGCTACGCGTCTACAAAGGAGAAACATAACATAAATAATTTTTGTAGCAAGGGGGAGAAACAAATGGGTTTCATGCTACAAAATTTACACATACTTTTTGTTTGAGTATTTAATTACGTGCTATACACATCGGATTCAAACAACTAAACTTAGGAATAGATTATATGATATTACTTTTTATGATTTAGCTCTATATGATTAATTCCTTGCTAATACACATCATATTCAAACAACTAAACTTGTGAATAGATTATGTGATATTACTTTTTATGATTTAGCAATATATGATTTTCTCTTAATCCCAAATCTTAGTGAAATTGATTAGATAATTAAAGAATTATTATGCGTAATGTTTTATTAGTTTGTTTAGGTTGCACTCCATTCCTAGTGTCAGTTTTAGACAAAAAAAAAACTACCAACATGGACCTTGTAGATCTAGGAAATGTTAAGAAAATAAAGTAATATTTGTATTTTAGTTGTTGAACAAGCTTTTAAGGAGAATTTTACTTCAAGTATGTGGTTTTTTTTTTTAGTTAAATGGGCTTTAAAACGAACAAAAATAGTTTCCCGAGACGTGAGTAATCACTGTCTGTAAGGACTTATTCGCGGTGTATCCCGCAAGTCTCCCAGCATACAACAGGAACTTCCCGGTAATTTTCGAGGATCAGAACTAGCAAGTTTCTCTTTAAAAGAGTAATATCAAATAAAACCCAGAAATATTATAATATTAAAATAAAGAGGAAAGAGAAAGTGAAAAATGGAAATTGGGAAAAGGAGAAGATGGTGATCGGAGGAAGAAGATGAAGAGGTGTGTAGGAGAGATGCGATTTCTGAATGAGGGAAACCCTTGCTTATATAGGGAAAATGGTAGCAGCCCAAACGGCCACAACCCACGTTCCAGCAGCCATTGGTGGCGCGATTTCAGGTTCCAACGTCACCACTTCTTCAACCTTCGAAAATCCAGCAAAGTGGAGGCGCAGAACTTCCAAGTCGTGCGGCACGATCCAAGGTGGGGAGGGCAACGTTAACTTTTCAAACTTGGAGTCATTCTCCGCTTCGCTCTACTTCCGTGATTTCCTCCAACAGAAGCATCGAAAGATTAGGGTTCTTCATCTTTGTTTTTCTGTTTTATCTTTATCTCTGTTTTTCAGTTTATTTTGCAAAATTGATTCTGTTTACAACAGTTTTTTGTTTTCCAAATATTAGTATATTTTTAATCTTTTGTTTTTCAAGTTATATAGTGGCATGTCTCATTTATGTAGTGGTCTTTTATTGTACATAGTCTTTATTCATTTTGAATATGAAATATAACATTAGTTTCTCTACTTTTTATAGATTCTGCGTGGGTATCAAGAGTTTATAGTTTTTAAATCATAATAGTGAACTGTTTATTAACGAGATTTGAGACAAAAGTATTGAAGAAAATTTTTATATTATTTTTTTTTTCTTTTTTAGTTATCATATTAATGAATTCAATTTTTATGCAAGTTGACCTTTCTTGTTTGATTTCATTGTGATTATTGGAACATGTTTATGGAAAACTTTTTATGATCAAAATAATATTGGATTACTGAATTCAGAATGTAAGAGAATTATCAATTGTTGAAAAAAGAAAAAAAAGTAAAATTTGAGATAAGAAAATTTAAATACCTAAAAACTAAAAATTATCCTTTTTTAATTATTGATAATCGAATTTTGGAAACTATTTTAGGTGTGAAATATGTTATGATGTCCTTAGTAATAGTGATATCATGATGAATATATATATATATATATATATATATATATATATAATTTGGAAGGTATTATTAAGTTGTTAATGTATTATGTAAGTATTAGATTAAGAATTTAATAAAATATTAGGTTATAGTGATATTCAAATAGATAAAGATAGTAGTAGTCTGCATTAATGAATTTTTTTTACCTCTACTCCATTATATATAAGAAAATATCTTATTATAAAGGATTATTAGATAGCATTTATTAATGAAAGAGTGACTTACAATGTTATTAACATATTAGTATCTAAGTCTAAATTTAATATTATTTTTTTATTGGTAAAACATGAATAATATTATAAACTTAACGTTTGATTATGTAATCATTTTACTTAATCCACCTTTATATTTTGTGATTCTGCTATATTTGTATTTGACACCGAAAGAAATAATTTTATAAAAAAATAGAATAATGAAAAACATCTAGAAGTTCGAACATACTTTTTATGTTAGGTATTTGTGCAATATAAAGATAAAATAAGTATATAGAAAATAAAATAATATACAATTTATATATTTTACAATACTTTAAAACTTACACTGATGACTTTAGTTCAGGAAAATTTGAGGGACTCCAAAAATTGCTCATTTCTTCTTACATTTGGAGAATAAGAAAACTGTTCAAAGGAGATATACAAGTGTCCACCATCAGCCATTTCTACATCACTTATTCTTTTGAGTCTTCTTATCTTAAACCATTTATTATATTATCAGGGGAAGCCAACTCAACAATTGTAGATAATAGCTGAGCAGAAAAAGAGTGGGAAGCTGAAGGATCAGCACTCTCATGGCAGAGCCAACAGTGACAGAACTCTGCCAAAAATAGCAGACATTCAGGGACCTCCAAGTGTTTTCGTGTCTCATCTTCAGTCTCCTTCAAGGAGATGGACTAAGTTGATTAGCTATCTCATTGATTCTTTATTTTATCAGTTGTATTATGGAATACTGTTTATAATCAACATATCAAGATTTTTCAGGATAAGTGCAAGAAATATCATTTTTTTTATTTGAAAAGATATTTTTGTGACAACCTGTTCACGTGTGTCAAAGATACTGGATAAAATTGAAAGTTGTAGATAGATCTGACACTGCAACATTTGTCATATTTGATCATTATGCACATTATCTAGTGAAAAAAACAAGTTTTGTCATAACATGATTGAAGAATATAATAACATTTTTTAAATTCTTTTTACAATTTTATTTATTATTAAACAAAACTTGGCTGAATTTTTATATGGTTGTGAATTTCCCTAGCATTTAGGAGAAAAAGGATTCCTACTAAAATCCTTTCACTGAAAAATAAGAAATTCCTCTTGAAAGTTCAGGTGAAAATTAATAGGATCCCAATTTAGGAAAACATTTTCCAGTGAAGAAAGTGATTTATCTGGTTAAAAATTTAGGACTTGTTTACCTTCTTATTGGTTGACTACTTCTATTTTTTTTAAAAAAATAATAATAATATTTTGAGACCACTTGTCGAAAAATATTATTTTATTATAATGTAATATTTTATTTTAAAAGACAGTTATTAAATAGTTGTTTTTTACTATTAAAATGTGAAAGAAATTATATTATTTGTAAAAACTTAAAAAAAAAGAGTAAAAGATTAATATTCCTTAAAGTATGATCTTCAAATTATATAATAATACTTAATATAAAAATTTTATATAAAAGAAAAATAATCCAAGCACAAAAGGGTATACAAAGTTCATATTATCTGCTTGCTCTTTTTATTTTTTACTTATGTACATAAAGAAAGTATAAATGTCTTGAACTCTTACTGTAACAGTTTACTAGAAAATGCATGTTTCTAAGTCCATAAATTTAAATAGAAATACATGTTCTAGAAGACACTCATTCATCTCACTACAACTATGCAACCACTAATAAAATGGTGACTTTTTATTTTGTCTTTCCTTAATGCATTTTTAATTTTAAATCATTGTGTTATATTCTATTTTTATTATTAAAGTTAGCATGAAATGATAATATACTGTAAGTTATCTATATTGTTACATAAAAATATTTCACAGACTACATTTTTACTTCACATTTTTAATAATAAATTCAATTCCATATAATATACAGCTAGATATTTATTTCATAATTTCAATTTTAAATTTAACATTATGTCATCTATTTTTAATATTATATTACAGAGTTTAAATATGAATTGAATTTAAGATTGTTATTGTCCAGTAATTTATATTATTCTAAAAACTATTTTTTTCTTTTTCAAAAACACGCAGAGATTAAAATTTAAAAATATATCAGTTTTTTAAGTTATATGTTAGACTACTAATTTTATAAAATATTGTTATATAATTTTATTTATTTTAAAATATAATATTTTACATGTATCAAAGTAAATATGTGACAGTACAAGACCTGGTACTGTCTTGTTTGTTGGTTCATATACATACTATAGCAAGTCTTTTCTTGATAACTCAAGCTCTGTTACTTAATTTATACATTTGTTCCAAATTCAAATAAAATCATGCAAATTCTTCGTACCAATTTGAACCTGCATTTTCATCTCTTGAAATTTTAAAAATTATCCATCCTTTCAAAAAATTAAATTCAGAATACAAAAAATATATTTTGAAAAAGAAAATCTGAAAATACATTTCAGAAAAATATTTCCAAAATTCAGAAATATATTTTAAAAAAGGGGTTTTAAAATTATTTTTTTATCCGCACTTCTGTATATCTATGATTATTTTAGTCATTTTACAGAAATATTTTTATTATTTTACTAATAAATTATTTATTAGGTGTAGGTTCAGATTGATATTGGTACAGGAATAATTTATTGAAAACAAGAACGGAACACTGTTGGCTGTTTCTTCCTGCACCTCCGTATATTCTTCTTCCACCTACATACATTTTTATATTTCCAAAAATACTTATCTATAATATTCCGAATTACGTTATTCGAAAGTTTTTTTTAAAATTCATAATTAACTTCCAGATTACATAATTCAAAGTCTATTTTTAGATGCATGATTAGTTTCCGAATTATGTAATCTGAAAGTCTTTTTTAACTTCCGGATTACATAATTTGGAAGTCTCTTTTAAATTCATGTATGGATTACCTAATCCAAAAACTATTTTATGGGAATGGCATAATAAGATTAAAAAGGTATTTCATGTTGTTTATGGGGGTGCCAGAAGAACCTATGGAGATGCAGGAAGAAACAGTCTTTGTTGTTTGAGTTTGTGCTTAAAAAAACCAGTCACAGTATAGCCCAAATTGAGGCCTGGTTATTTTTCTGCAAGTAGGACTTCTTGTTCTCACATCCTACAATGTTGACTTTTGTACACCCAATTTTTTTGACAAAAATATATACACTTCTGTAATAAATAAACTACAAAAACTAGTTTCGAAGAATCTTAAATTATGTTTCGACATAAAATTTTACGAATTTTAAATATATTAAAATTAAATTAATTTTAATACAAAATATTTAACTTGTTAAATGTTGTACGGATAAAAAATGCAATTTTATTAAATTTTAAATTTTTATTTGAATAGAAGTTACAACTTAATAACACTTGTACTACTGATATATACCGAAAATAGTTTCAATAAACCGTAACAAATATTAATTAAGAAATATTCTTAATTTATATGAAGAATAAATCATTCAAAAAATTGTCATTTGAACAATAAATTTTATTAATGTCAACTAATAAACCTTGATTAGCACCAGACAATAATCTAATTGCCATTTATAAAAAATCGTAATAATCATCAATCAAAAAATAATTTTATTAATGTTAATTAATTTTTTTGATTAACATTAGTGAAGAAATAATAATGATTTACATGTTGATTACATTGATTTAAAAACAGCTCTGATCGAAATAAATCCAAAATAATCTTAGATAATGTTAAAAACAAAATCTTATTTGACATTAGTCAAAAAAAATATGATTGATGTTGACGAAAGAAAACCTTAAGTAACATAAGTAAAAGAAAATTCTGAGATGATGATATCTCAATCTCAATGAATTCGATGATGTTCTAATCAAAGTTGATTTTATGATATCTGGAATCCTAATAGAAAAGATAATATGAACAAAAAATACAAATTTTAAAGAGAGATGATAAAAATTTCTAATTCTAACTCTTGTAGGAAAAATTTCTAATTCTAAGGAGTTGCGAATTGACGATTATTGAGGGAATGGGTTAAGAATTATCTTTAAGAAGGGTCTAATGGGGTGAGAAGAGGTGGTGGTAAAATAGGGAATGCGGGAATTAATATAAAAGGAGGCGAATAGAAAAAATGCAAGTGTGAATAACATTTTTGGGCCCAATTTCCCTTTGATATTTATTTGTTGTGGTATTAAAAAATGTTAAAACTGAAATAAGCCCAATTGGGATAGCTTCATACATTGGGAAAGGTTGATCTAGCTTGAGGGATGAAGAAAGGTGTATCTAAATTATGGCAATAATTGATTGTATATAAACTGTTTGGCAGACATGCATGTAAAATCGAATATCTACTTTATCGGTGGAAGAAAAAAACTAACCACAAATTATGATGAAAAGGAATAACTTTATGCCAAAGCCACACTTTTGCAATCATATATGCTTGAGGCTGCCTTACACTTGGGAAACAGAACAAGCAACCTGCTTTTAATGCTCAAATGTCTCTCTTCATCTTAATTAAATCATCATTTTTAACTTCACTTCACCCTTTCCTTTTAAAAGTAAATTATTTTGTTTTCTTTTTCTTTTGAAATACAGGTTGAATGATAAAAGCCACTGCCATAACAAAACTAACTAAAAGTAATAAAAGAGGCTGAATATTCATTTTTTGTAGCTTTTATTGTATCTGTTCTAATTCAATTTGTAATGTTTTATTTCTCAATTTGTAACTTAAATAATGAATAAGATGATGGAAGGTATTAAAGAAACCCAACTAGCAGTGATGTTTTTGTTTTAAGCACTTAACTAAGTGATCAGATTCAGAATATTGGCAGAGATTCATAAAGAAGCACATAATAGGACCCGCTTGTTGCCCATTCATATATCATGTAAGCCTTTTCAGGTGAACTACACACCAAAAGTAATAAAAACAAAAACAAAGGGAAATGCATAAGATGAAATAAAGTCTTCAAAGCCTTTTCACTTGCGTTGTGTTGTCTTTTTGCGTTACTATTTTGATGTTACTTCTCAAGCTTGGTTATGCATGCTTGCCATGCCCATATATGAACCTAGCACTTTCCTCTGTGTATACATGAGTTTCACTGTCCAGCCTGCAATAGTGTCAAATGGGTGTCAAGAACACTTCACAGGGAAACAATTGCCATTGCAAGAGGATGGAATACAACTATTGAACTAAATGTTCCACTTACGACTTGCGAACAGTTTTGCTCAAAGTTGAAGCGGATGTGAATGTTTTTCCATCAAGATATCTATTTTCCCCCTTAATCCTTTGTCTCATTCTGAGGTCTAGCTCTTCTGCATTCAGGTCTAATGGAGAATCCGAAGCCTGTTACATTCCAAAGACAAAAAAGATCTTAGCAATAGTATCCATGGCATGACACCTTGAGTTTATATGGTGTTGTATGCAAAACATGTCTCTGGGTACATTTCTTATGATGTTCTATCCAATAGTTGAATAACACAGTACTAAACAACAACTTGAAACTACTTAAGAGCAATATTTACCATGACCCATCCCCAAATATCAGCATAGGATGGGATGTGAGCTGAATAAGGCACAACATCTGCAAACAAAGGGAAATAAGTTTAATTTGATGCAATTGATGTCAAAAGAGCATTATATAATCATTTCTTAACACTTACACTTGAAAACTTTCCTCAAGGTGTTGTAGATACATGAGAACACTTCTGTGTGACTAAATATTCCAGCAGGTCCTGCCTGAACAAGTACAAGAATTTAAAACACAAAAGGTTAATTAATTATGTTTCATTTTTTATGGGTATCATCGATACATATATAGTGTGCCTTATGTATACCTGTGTCACAAATATGCCACCTTGCTTCAGTCTAGGCTTGACAATTAACTCGTAAAAGGATTTAGTGTAGAGTTTATAACAAGGACCTCCATCAATTG
The DNA here is from genome assembly GCF_051622355.1 of Phaseolus vulgaris. Taxonomy (NCBI): domain Eukaryota; kingdom Viridiplantae; phylum Streptophyta; class Magnoliopsida; order Fabales; family Fabaceae; genus Phaseolus; species Phaseolus vulgaris. Next base: position 5,085,810 of record NC_143504.1, read on the forward strand.
GGTCTGCCAAGTCGCCAATTATCACATCATAGCTTTCATTTCTCGTTTCTAGCTCAGCCCTGTAACATGATAGATAGTACCTTCGACTTAGTGGAAAATATAAATATGTATTAAAGAATGACACAACGATCACAGTTCACAATTAGATTATCAGACCTTGCATCATTGATGACGACCTCAAGTCTTTGATCACGGAATGCTTCCTTGTTCACAACTAAGTACGATTTGCAGAAATTCACCACCTCCTGCTCCACCAAGCACACAGATTTTAACTAGTCAATAATTAGTTACATGGTATATAAATATACAACGAAGAGCTAGATTTATACCAAAGAGATTTTACCTCATCTATGTCACACATTACAACTTTGTCTATGGTTCTATGCCTGAGCAATTCTCTTGCAGTAGAGCCTTCTCCTCCTCCCATAATAAAAACATTCTTTGGGCTAAACCATGGGATACAAAAGATAAAGAGATAAATAAATAAAAATTGTGTCTACATCTCTACATATATTAAATTGTTATAGAGCAAACGGGGTACTTAGGATTGTGAAGCAGAGCCGGATGAACAAGACACTCGTGGTAGATAAATTCATCTGTCTCTGCACTCTGAAGCTTTCCATCAATTACCAAAGCCTGCAAAAGGGCACAAGAAATTGGAACACATAAGAAGCTAGTTTAATTTAGGTTCTTGATGAATAAAGGTAACTTTATGCTGTGTGAGTGCGAACCTTTCCAAAGGGCTTTGTGTCCAACAAAGCAATGTCTTGGTACTGGCTAGCTCCTGTATGCAATATACTGCAATCGCACCATAATTACACTTACATGTAAGTAACACTTGAATGACACGCAAAACTATTGTTCGAACCTTTTTCTCTATAACAAACAAAGCGAGAAAGAAAAAACGCAGCCACGTTATTAAAAAGAAACTCTGATGTGTAAGTATAGTGGCGGAGTGTGAAAAAGTTAACTTATTTTCATTTGTGTTGTGTCTGCCTTTTTCATGGCCACTAGCAAAAAGAGTTTATGACTTTTAGGATCCCTTTTACTTTTTTCCTAGCATGAGAAGCTGGAATCATAAAAATGTCTGTGATATGCACATCCAAGAAAACTCTAGACATTAGTAGCAGACAACTTGTACTGTAGTTTTGTCTCACTCAAATCGAATCAGAATAAAAAAGCTCTTCCTTCTTTTACGTTCTTGTTTTGGGGCTTTATTCCTTCCATGAATCTCCTCAAATCATCATTAGCAAAAATAAATAACTAATAGTAAAATGAACATGAAAAGGCCAAAAGAGCAGTCAAAAAAACTATTTATGTGAGAAAATAGACTTCAAAATGAGAAGTATAAACAGGATGGGACAGTGTTTTGTTTTAATTGTTTCAAGAAGTATATGAAGAACTTCAATATGGACGATCCGCTGGAGCCAAAACTTCCGAATTGAACAGTTAAGCAAAATAGCAATTAATGCATTATAACAAGCTATTATGTCAGATGTGGTACTAATAGTTGCTTAAGGACAAAAATAACAGATATACCTATTGAGAGCAAAGCACCATCTTAAGTCCTCTTCGATCTCTTCTTCGTACCAACAACTCTTCCTGTAACCATTCAGAGAATGGCTTTGTCCATTGACATTGACTCCATTAATACTGCCATTGCTAATGCCATTTGGTAAAGCTATCTCCCCCATGTTAGCTTGCAACTCAGAACCTTAGAGAGGTATTGAAGGATGTGTTGGAAAGAGAGCTAAAGAGAAAAGATAGCTAGAGAAGTGTTGTAGATAGGATAGGAGAATGGGAGGGGAATATAAGGAGGTGAAGATGGTAGCGAAATCAAAAGGGACAATGATTCGGGTTGGGAATGTAAAAACCAAGAAATCTAGCAAAGTGGATGTGCTCAATACATGAAAAGCGCAATATCCTCATGGGGTTTCGTAAAGTAGAATACAAATAAGCTTCGGGGGGATTTCTGAAGTTGATTTGATATCATAGTCAGGCCAATATCTTTGTTACACTTACTCGTATACTGTAGCATGTGCATGCTAATAACAGTAATAACAGAAACTCTTTGTTCTTTATCATTCAGAATACTCTACCTCAATAATAAGACTGAAAGAAGTAACACAGTAAGAAACATTAATGACTTACATAATTAATGTGACACACATCGAATAATGGTACGCACAAAAAACACTTTTTTGTGAACTTTATGGGCAGCTAAGGAATTTCTCCGGAGTACATATACATGGCATGCACAATTATATTTAATGATGTTATTGCTACAAAGTTGTCACATTGGAGACTGTTGCGTATTGTCATATACTACTGCTACCGGTGTATTAGAAAAGGGTAAAGGTGATGATTGTTGGAGTGACAATTACCGAAAATTCTGGTAATTCTTTTTCCTTCTGAAATGTGTGCAAAATTCTTGGGTTTGTAGAGGAAGACAGAAAGAGAAGGCAGCGTGCAGTGGTGACAATCATATTTATTCTCTTTGCTGTTTCAAAAAGCTATGGAAGAGAACTGCGCGTGCCTTACCATAAGTACTAATCATCACTGTCACCATCAAAGCAGTCCCCCAGAGTAATAAATTTATTTTCAACCCCACCATTACAAACAAAATTTAGCCACCCCTTCATCACCAATTGGATTTCTCATCTAGCTAGAGAGATTCTCCGTTTGTCCTGGAGTAACATCTCTGTTTTGCACCGTAAAACATTTTTTTCCCTCTAATATATACATAATTTTAGAGATGGTGGATATGAAAAACTAAACACTTCTCTTACTTCAAAAAACTATACTCAAGTAATTCTCCCTCCTATGATCCACTTTGCGGGTCCATGAGGGTTTATTGGCTGTTTTTCTGTTGATGTAAGGTTGGCATCAGCATGATGTTTCCACACACAGACATTAATGAGGACAGGGTGGGGGCGTAAGATAAGATACTGTTGCTCATGCTGGCCAACCATGCATTCAAAGAAATCATCCTTGGTTGGGGGTTATGGAGGAGCTATGATGGACCAGTCTCCTCGTGTGTACAACTTATTATGCTTCCAAAACTTCAAAAAATATACATCAACTAACCCCAGTCTTATCTACTTCTCAAGATCACTGAAGAATCTAATCAACTAGCTTTTACAAACTAATAAATTGAAGCATGTGCTTAGCAAGATAAATAAAATATAGAAAGAACACAGAAAAATGAGAAGTCACAAACAGATGAGCACTATACTGTGTTCCGCATCAAAGTGTTTTCTGTGTGATATTGTGACTTGTAAAATGCATCACGTTGTAAGAAATTTAGAAAGGACAATTTTGTTCATAAGGCCGACAACTTTCTTATTCTTCTTTTTTCTTATGCATGAATCTGTTGAACCAAGCATGCATAGCTTTTTCATCAAATACTAATTACTTTGGGACATTAGATAAGCCTAATTGGTTTGATCCTAATCGAACTACAGCAGATAATAAAGTAATTGATTAGGACTGAATGCTTTTGCTAGACTAAAGTTGAAAACAACTGAAATTTGGAAAGTTTCTTTTTCAAGTTACGTGGTAAATCAAAGAATTCAGAATTAACGTCCATATCATACTAATATATTGTGTTTTCCGCAGTCTATATATTTCACAAGTGGTTTCTTGTCAAATTCATACACTGCATGAAACGATAATTTGAATACAGAGATCAAAACTTTTTAGTGGAAATTGAGATTAAGCAATTGTACTCATATTTAACAGAACATCACAAGCAAATATGCATCGTTTCTTGACAGACTTGAGTATGCTTGGGACGTTATATCCATGTGATAACTCTGTTATCTTATGACATTATTTGCCAAACAAAAAATTATTGACGCGCATAAATTTAAAGTTGTTCGTAAACTATACATTTCTTTGGACCACCAATGTCTCAAAAATGATGAGGGAATGCACTCCGATATAAAAATTTCAAATTTCAAACCATTTTATTTAAGAATTATATTAACAAGTACTTTAAGTATACTGGTTAAGAAATGATTTGATAGATGGTCTGGATAATAGGCTCAATGAGGTCCAACTCTCACTTGCATCAATTTGTGTCAAAAGAATTTATCTTTTTGTGTCAATTAAGAAATAATTCAAAATATATACCAAATTTATATATATTTCAAATATTATGTAAGGACCCGAACCATCTTTAGTTCTTATATATACTAAACTTATCGTTGTACCAAATCTAATGGGATTATAACTAACTTAAGTCAATTACTTACTACCTTTGCATCAATTTATTATTTTCACACAATCTCAAATGCATTATAACATATTGAGATGTAAAAAGAGACATACCACACGTTGGCTATTTTGTAGGTAAACCTAACTCGACTCATTTATTAGTATATTCATACCAACAATAATAACTTTAAATAACATTCAAATACAATCTAAATAATCTTAAAAGTCAACCCAATATATTCATCTTAAAATTTAAACTATAAATAAGCAAATACATCTAAAACTCAAGAACTCGTGAATTGAGAAATTTTGATTGAGAGAAGATAAGTAACGAGAAAGGAGACGAGAGGAGAACGAAAATCAGTTTGCTTCTTTAATTTTTCTTATCACAGATCGATGACTCAGCCGACTCACCCATGGGTTCAACTTGATGAGCACGATTCTTAGCCCGACCTTACTTAAATCCATAGACCAATTTTTTTAGCCCAATCTTACTCAAGTTCATAGTAGACCAGATTGACTAACTTTAACAATTATAATAACATCAACTAACTTTTAAAGAGTTTGAATCTTAACTTGTCAAAAGCATCAAAAGTCGTATTGATTTATTGAAAATTTAAACTCGTTTTACATATAAGTAAATACTGGTAAATTTCAATTTTCAGACTTTAATTCTTTTAAAAATAAAATCTACACCATATTAAATCTAGGCTTGAACATAGATGGGTCGGGTTCAAATCCAACCTGACTAATCAGTATAATCTGAATTTAATATTTGAAATTTTATATTAATTTGGTCAGGTTGTTTGGGCTGTGGGTTCATAATAAGTCAATTTAAAAAAAAAAAATTAATGTTGAGCAATACGATCATCTTTCAAATTTATCCATATGTAAATATTTTTGGATTCTAAGCTAAGGGGAGTTATCTACATACTTCTAATATATATTTACTTCAATAATTACTCATTTAATATAATATTTAAGACATATAAATTATAACTCAATGTTAAATTACTAACAGTTATAAATTAATATTATAAAATTCATTTATATACTATAATAATTATTTAATGTCTTCTTAACTATATGAATCCAATAAGACCCATGAATAAGTAATAACTTTCAAGAAGTACTTACTCAATTCTTTTTACTCTCTTATCTATTATCCTCACATTACAAGAAAAAAAAATGATTTTAACGGAGGTTATTTAGTGGAGGTTGATATAATCTTAGAAATTGATTTAATTAACGGAGGTTATTTAACCTCCGTTAAGTTCGAAAGGTTATTAAAAAAACTCAGCAAAATAACGAAGGTTTTTTTAACCTTCTTTTAATTTCAAAGGTCCATTTTAAAATCTAAGCAAAATAATAAAGATTTTTTCCAAAGGTTTATTCTAAAACATCATCACAATAACAGAGGTTTTTTAACATTCTTTAAATTCAAAAGGTTTATTCTAAAACCTTAGCAAACTAACGAAGGTTCTTCGTTAAATTTCAACAATTAATCTTGGATAATAAGTATTTCAATAGTATTTGCATATTTTTTTATGATTGATGGTAGTTTGTTTATATAATTCCTAGTTTTTTTTTTGTTAGGAGCTCATACTTCAAAAGAACTTGACTTATTTTGTTTTAGTTTTTTTATGTACGTATCTTTTATGTGCAATTTTAGTTTTAGTTATAATTGTTAATATTTAATTCTCATAATTTTTAAATATTTTAAATTAAGGCCTTTATTTTAAAATGCATCTAATAATTAATTCACTATGAAAGTGAGAAGTGATAAAGTTAATTCTCCTGGCAATATGTTCTTGCAATCTTTAATCAAGAACACACATGACTTTGAAGCCCACATATGATAGATAATGCAATTATTTAGGATATATAAAATAGTGATAAACACCGGTTATTGTTGAGCTAGACAACAGTGACTTATGACCCAAGTTGGGGGCAGTAAGGTGATGGAAGAAACAATATTGAAATAAGAAGATGATGCCTTATTTAGTGTTTCTTCTCTTAAGATGTAATAGACATAAGTGTGGTTGAATTGTGATTCTTTGTTAAGACTGTCGTCGACAGCCATTGAGCCTGTGCTGGAGAGCTGTGTGTCTACAGTGAAAGAGAGAAGTCAGGAGGATAGTTAGAGATGGTGGGAAATGAGGTTGAAAGTTATTTCAAACGAGAAGTCATTTAACATAAATTTTGAAACTCGGGATATTTACTGAGGTTCTTAAACCCATGATATTTTACCAGGGATGGCAATGCGGGGCGGGCCATGCGAGAAAGCTTGCAACTCGCTTCCAAAAAGCACGGGACGAGCTCACTAATCTAGCTCTTTGACCTGCTTAGGTCCGTCCCGCAGCCTGCTAACCTGCATAAATAAAGAATAATTATTTTATTTTTTTGTTGTAAAAACAAATCATAACTTGTCCACCCATTATTGCAGTGTGACATTTATTTTATTATATTTTAAAAGTTTAAATTTAATGTACTAAAAAAATAATATTTTATTTTAATCATTTAAAGAAGTTAGTTTTGTTTGATTAAAAATAAAAAATAAAAAACAAGAACCACTCTAAGGGTGATTCAACCCATGTACATAATTGCACAAAAACGAACAACCCCTCCTCCTAGAAGTTTGTCACTAACTTCCTACTAGAACAAATACAGTTTGACCATCTTAAATAAATCATTTATGTTTAATCCAATACATATAAACTAGGGGATCCAAACACCAGTCAAAAAAGGAAAAACAAGCATAAGAGACTTTAAAGGTTACCCAAGACCAAACCTTTAATTGAGCAATGAAATTAGTATGAAGAGTGACAGTGAATTTAGTTTTAAGTAAAATCTTATATTTAAAATTTGTTAATAAAAAAATAATAATATAAAGAAGAGATTTCAATAGGATAGTTAAAAAATTAGTTATCTACATTAAAGTATTTTGTAACAAAACTTTGATAAGATATTCTTATGCATTTACATACATATATAGGAAAAATATATGCAAAACAAAACTTTAATTATTTTTAATCAAGTCTTCTAACAATCCTCATACTTTAATTTATATGTTTATCTTAATTGAATGAATTAAAACAGGCATAAAAATTTTATTTTTCAGTAATAGGAATAAGTTTTCTTCTAATTAATGATTTTTTAAATATTTTTCTTATACGGGTTGGCCTACAGGCCCGCGGGTTACCTCTTATGCGGGGCGGGTTAGTAAAATGAGCATGCACTCCTTGCGCGGGGCGGACCAACTCGACTCGCATTTTGCAGGCAAAACACGGGCGAGCCTCTATGGGGCGAGTTAGCCCGCATTGACACCCCTATATTTTATGAAGGTTTTAAAACCCATGATATTTTACAGAGGTTCTTAAACCCATGATATTTAATCGGAGTTCTGAATGACTTTTCCTGAGATTTAAAAAAAACACCCAAGAAACACGTTCTCCAGGAATGATTTAGCGGGAAAAAGTACAACCCTTACTAAAAAATTTAATAGAAGTTTTAACACTAAATAATATAAAAATAAATCCCATTAAAACCATCATTTTTTTTCTTGTAATATCATTATCTTATATTCTCAGTTACTTAATTATCAAAAAGAGTCTATGCATACCCATTTTTCTTATGATTAGTCAATACACAAAGCTTAGTCCACACACAAATCTTCTATTCTCCACCACAAAGTTCTCCAAACCCATTTCTTATAAGAACAAGTTTCAATGGCAACACCATCAATTTAGACAAGAATATCTAAAATTCCAATAATCATTATAAAAAATGACATCATTTCATTTTAAAAAAATACGTACTAAAAAACTAAATCAAACATGCATAGACATGAAAAAAAAATCATTTGATAATAATAATTAAGATTTTAAGATTTTTTTTTTATTGTCCAAGTTCAGGTTTTATGCTTGATACTATTAAATAAATAATATTATTATCAAGTTGATGATATGGACTTAATTAAAAATTATTTAAAAAATTACACTAAATAAAATAACTTTTTTAATAAATATTTAATTAAAATATTTAAATTTATAAAAGACTTATAACTTAACTATTTTTTTTATTTTACATGTGAAAACACTAAGTAATAATGATGCAAGTAACTATCATGTCAACCAAGCTAGACAAAATGAAACAGTGAAGATTCAATTAAAAAATATAAAAATTAAACATTTAATAAAATAATTTTATAATAAAAAATAAATTAAAAATATAATAAACTTAAAACTTAATTTATTAATACAACTTACTGATTTCCAGCAAATGTGGATGCTGATCGTATGACTGAGGCCCCTATATGCTGGGTCACCAAATGATGTGGGAGCCCAATATCTCTGATCCACAAACGAGAGTATTTCTTCATGCACCCTAACAAATTTTGTCCTTGCTTCCCATCATTTCTGGAAGAGACTATTTTATTTTCTTTAAAAATGAATTCTGGATTACTCTTTCCAAAATACTTATTTTGAAACGTATTTTCCAAAATATATTGTGTGAATTCTGAATTAACTATTTTGAAATGGTTTTTTGTCTTCCAGAAACATCTCTTGCTTAGAGAACACCCTATTTTAGAATTATCCAAAAAATGTAAAGGTAATTTAAATATTTTGAAAAATGTAAGGGTGCATGAAGAAAAACATAGGGTATAGAAAGAAATACCCCACAAACGATAGTCTCCACAAGCTTGACTGCTTCTACCTGCACCTCCTTACATTCTTGTGTCATTCTCATAAATTTTTGTATCAAAAAATGTCCTTATATAAAAAAGTTAGTGTAGTTTATATTCTAGAATACGTAATCTAAAACTTTTTTCAGATTCGTAATTAGTTTTTGGATTATGTAATCCAAAAACGTTTTTCATATTCATGATTAGTTTTTGGGTTACATAATCCAAAAGTCTTTTCTGGATATGAGATTAGCTTCTGGATTATGTAATCCAGATCGTAAATTATTCTCAAATCCAAAAGAAACTTCTGTGTTATGTAAACTGGAATACCATTTAAAAAAAAGATATTATGGACTAGATAATCTGGAAGTTATTTTTGGATCCAATATTAGCTTTTGGATTACGTAATCCGAAATATATTATTTTTTAAATTGCTTTTGTATTCTATAAATTTGAAGAACATTTTAAGATTTGAAAATATCTTCCGAATTATGTAATCTATAATATAAAGAATGTGGGATTTTAAAGGTTGATTTATTTTAAAAAAAACAAAAATATATTTTCATATTTAGTATGTGGTGACATAAGAACGTATGAAAGTGGAGGAAGAAACAATTCTCAAGTTTCTTCTTCCTTATGTAATATAGAGTATAAAGAATGTGGAGTTTTAAAAGTTGATTTTTTTTTTTCAAAAACAAAAAGATATTTTCATATTTATTATTGGGGTGACATAAGAACGTATGGAAGTGGAGGAAGAAGCAATTCTCAAGTTTTTTCTTGTGTAATTTAGAATATAAAGAATGCGGGATTTTAAAGGTTGATTTACTTTTTTAAAAATAAAAAAATATTTTCATATTTAGTATGAATGACATAAGAACTATGAAAGTGGAGGAAGAAACTATCCTCAAATTTAGTTTTCCTTATGTAATCTAGAATATAAAGAATGTGAGATTTTAAAGGTTGATTTGTTTTTTTAAAAAACAAAAAGATATTTTCATATTTAGTATGGGATGACATAACAACTTATGAAAGTGGAGGAAGAAGCAATCCTCAAGTTTTTTCTTTCTTATGTAATCTATAATATAAAGGATGTGAGATTTTAAAGGTTGATTTTTTTTTAAACAAAAAAGATATTTTCATATTTAGTCAGAGATGACATAAGAACGTATGAAAGTGGAGGAAGAAACAATCCTCAAGTTTCTTCTTCTTTATATAATCTAGAATAAAAAGAACGTGAGATTTTAAATCTTGCTTTATTTTTTTCTTAAAACAAAAAGATATTTTCATATTTAGTACAAAGTTATGAAAATGAAAAAAAAAAGTAATCTTCAAATTTTTTATATATATTTTCATATTTAATATGGATGACATAAGAATGTATGAAAGTTACGGGAAAATCAATCCTAAATCTTCTTCTTCCTTGCCCAATTATACATTCATATACACTACACGTTCTTATATAAATAGGGAATTTGATGAAATGTAACCACTAAATTATATTACATATATGGATTTTTGTGTGTGAAAATTATGTAAATGATAATAAAACATAATAATAAATTTTCCTAGCCACGCCAATTGTGTGCTGTCTTTCTTCCAAAATCTTTAAATAAAAAATATTTCTTACTACACGTTGGAAGTCTAATGTAATTATTAGCAGTGAGTCAAAAAAGCAATTACATCGTGCTTAACACGGATTCTTTACTAGTTTTATATTAAACGCCTGCAATCTTTGAAAAGAACAATTTAATTAAATTCTTTCTGAACTTGGTTGTTTTCACATGTCTGCTTTCCTATGTAATAGTCACTTTTAATTTAGAGAAATAACCTTTTTGCACAACTACATCCATCTTACAATTTTTAAAAAATAAAATATTATATTATAATAAAGTAATAAGTTATTTAAATATAAAATAAAAATAGATCATATATATAAGTATTAAAGTATCCGTGAGTAAAGCTGAAATAACATTTTAAGGTGAGATCTTCTATTATTCCTTTTAGAATTTTGGAGAAAATGTAGAATTTGGTGGATATTTGGTGGTTAGAGTTATTTTTCTCCTTAGTGTTGTGAGATGAGAATTGATTCATTTTCATATTCTTCACAAGTTAATTCATCTTATGCAACTTAAGCGTAAAAAAATAATTTTGCGCGAATAATGCATTTGCACAAGTCTTGAATAATGCATGTAATATCCCTCTTTCACAGCTGCCTTCTCCTTGTCTCGTTTGATATTTGTTCAAATTGATGAAAATGCGTATTTCACGGGTCTTGAAGATTATAAAAATCACCTTCATGAAAGAATAGTATATCCAAATTTGACAAACTTCTTACTTATATGGACGTGTGCAAAAAGCTAGATCTTGCCTGGAAATCTCTAAGATCTTAGGAAGATGATACAATTGAATCTACCCCGACTGATATTTTCTTAAAAGAAATCAATTTGATCTTTAAGTTTGGGACTGAAAAGATGAAAAAAAATGATAAACCATTAAGTGAAGACTATGAATTAGTTCAAACCTCTAGGAGACTAAGACATCCTCTTAAAATTGGAATGGTAGCCAATAAAATGACCTCCAAAACAGGTCAACCCAATAAAAAATAATGATAGTGATGTGCAAAAATATCATAGAATTTTATTACTATTGCTAAATACAAAAGAGTGGCCATCTAATTAGATTTTTGAGATTCAATCGTCCCTCTTTGTTTTCTTTGATAGTTAATGCATTAGATATTCTTTTTGTTTATCTTCTAACCTTTATTTATTTATTTTTTAAACTTCTGAACATTGATACTAATTTTAAAATTATTTATCAATAATAAAAACTAATTATATACAAATAATTTTTTAGTATCTAAAATAATATCCAATTTAATTAATCTAACAACTATTTTTTCCTTTTTAAAATTAACTTTTATTGAATGATTTATTGTAGTGTGGGTAGTGCGGGTTGTAGGCAATGATGATTTTCTAACAATTCAAAAGAATAATATTTTAATATAAAATTTTGATATTATTAAAATAAGTTGTAAAGTAAATATAATTTTGTTAGGAGTGTTAACATATTATTTTTCTTCTTATTTTTATTTATTTGGTACAAGGAATGATGGATCTAATATAATATCGTAACACGGTATTATATATAATAATACTATTGTGTATTATTAAATTTACGTGTTCAACTTTTATAAAATTGAATATATAGGCTATATTTATTATTAAATTTACGTGTTCAACTTTTATAAAATTGAATATATAGGCTATATTTTTATATTTCAATGATAGTTGTATTCGAATAATTTATTGCAACTTTTTTTCGGCGCAACTATATAATAGTATATTCTTGTGTTGAAATAAACAAAATACACTCTCTTAAAAATAGCATTTTCTCAGCTTAATTTTTCTCCAAGATTTAATGTGCGTCGCTTTTCTTTTTCTCCTTTGTGTTAATAATAATTATGTGTTTAAAAACAAAGTACTTAAGCGACCAGTTGCTCATCAATGCTTGTTGAATTTTATTGAAAATAGTCTTTCCTTCTCATATTTTTTCATGTTAGTATTATTATAGGTATTATTATGAAACTTGATATCCCTTCTCATACTTTTTAATCAAAAGCATTTTGTTTATGAACTTTAAACAGCAAAAATAAATAAATAATGCAATCATTCCTTGATTAAAACAAGGTTTTGAGTATAATTGTTGTTTTTTTTATCAGAAAAAGAATTAAATAAATCATAAGTATAATTATTGTGGTTGGTGTGCCAGGGATTTCTTTACATTGAATGTGATCAAATAACTCCTTTTCAATACTTTAATCAAATTAAAAAGACTTTTTTTTTTATTGAAAGATGCAGATTGAAAAAGAGACAAATATCATACAATTTCAAAATTCTCCATTTCAATTTTTTTATTTTATTTCTCTTCTTTCATTATTAAAGAGTGCAGACTGTCGATCACACGAACACTCTTTTTTATTTGGCTTCTGATATCCACCCATATATAATCCCTCTAAGTTGTAAGCAGCAGATCCATATTTTGATTCAATTTTATGAACGATGAAGCTGCTAGTGTTCTTATTTCTCATAACTCTGTTCATCTCTTACACCACTTCAGCATCAACATTTAAACACCCCTTAGACCCTTTAACTCCATCTGAGTTGAAGCTGGTTAGAAGCACAGTCCAAAAAACATATAAAGCTTCATCTCCCACACTAACCTTTCAATACATTGGGTTGGACGAGCCAGAGAAAGCATTAGTCCTATCATGGCAATCTTCAAACGCCAAAACCAAAGCCCCACCTCGTCGTGCTTTAGTCATTGCCCGTTTCAAAAACCAAACCCTTGAGATCACTGTTAACTTGTCCAAACGCTCCATTGTCTCCACCAAAGTGTACACTGGCCATGGCTTCCCCATGACGACGTTTGATGAGCAAGACTTTGTTGTGGAGCTTCTTTTCAAGTATACACCCTTCATCGAGTCAGTGCACAAAAGGGGCCTTAATATATCCCATGTTGTGTGCTCAGTATCCTCGGTTGGTTGGTATGGGGAGATAAAGAGCAAACGCACATTGAAGCTTCAGTGCTTTTACTCACAAGGGTCTTCTAACTTGTTTGCAAGACCGTTGGAGGGTATTACAGTGGTTGCTGATCTTGATCAGAGAAAGATAGTTGAATATTTTGACAGGGCTAATATTCCTGTGCCCAAGGCTGAGGGCACTGAGTTCGTAGCTTCAAAGCAAAAGCCACCATTTGGACCAACGTTGACAGGAGCAGCTTTTGTGCAACCAAACGGACCAGGATTCAAGATCGATGGCCACTCTATCAGGTTAGTTCATATACTCACTTCTTTACCACTCTCACTTGGTTTCAGGGTTTCTTATTTGCATGGTTTTTTACATGATATTGATCTGTTTTCTGCTGTTTGTAATGCAATGCTTGCCACCAATGACACATGAAGTTCTCTGAAATAGAAATGCTATATTACTGTAGTGTAGTATAAGTGGTTTAGATCATTCTTTTTGTATTTGTATAATAAGAACCATCAAGTCTAAGTAATGTGTCTAATAAATTATTTTGGTTGGTCTTAAAATTTGTTTTTTTTTTAACTTTTGTGGTTGTTTTTATATATAAGAAGAGGGTTGGACATCCTTAAATACTCATATTTATTATTATATGTCCATAAAGAAACAAAACTGTAGTGTAATATGTAATATATATGAATCATTTTAAAATGAAAAAATATCATTTCACATTTACTTTTTTTCCTACTTTCACTTACAATTCTTTTTAATAATACAATATTATATTTAATAAATAAAAATAATTATAAACAAAATTTTAAAATAAAATAATAATAATTTTAATTGTTAAATAGAAATGTAAGAAAATAAATACTAAATCGCTATATCCTCTGTTACTCATAAACGGAAATAGAAATGTAAGAAAATAAATACAATTTTCTAAATCATCTATTACTCATAACTTAAATTATAATGTAAATAAAATTATATAATAAAATATTAGCACAAACAAATTTAGTTTTTCTAAACAATAATCAAATAAATTGTATCATAAGAGAAAAATATAAAATTTTTATTTATAAAAATACATTTAATTTATTTCATAGTTCTAAATAAAAAAAAAACATAAATCTATAAAATCAAATTTAAACTATTCTTCAATTTTTCATTTTTTCTTATCAACAAATTAATTTTAAACAAATGAATAATTAAAATATTCATATTCATTGCCTATATCTATTAAAAATATCAATTTAATATCCACAGCAAATTTCATTCACTAATATCCACGCCACATTTCTTTGATCATCCTATTGTTGTGGCTAATGGTACATTTGTAGTAACTATGCTTATATATTTTTTGTTTGATATAATTGCAAAATATTTATAAAATGAAAATTAATTGGAGATTATCCAGTACAGAAAAAATGTGAGTAAAGCTTGAAGTATATATGAATGTAGCTTTTTGTTTGAAATGTACTATCAGTTGGGCAAACTGGGAGTTCCATGTGGGATATGATATTCGAGCTGGGCCAATGATTTCCCTGGCATCCATTTATGATCTTCAACAGCAAAGGTATCGCCGAGTGTTATACAGAGGATACATATCAGAGTTCTTTGTGCCATATATGGACCCAACTGCAAATTGGTACTTCAAGACCTTTCTTGACAGTGGTGAATTCGGCTTTGGCCAATCCATGGTGTCACTTGACCCTTTGGCTGATTGCCCAGCCAATGCTGCGTTTTTGGATGCATATTTTGCAGGAGAAGATGGTCTACCAGTCAAAATAGATAATGCAATTTGTATTTTTGAGAAGTATGCTGGGGACATCATGTGGCGCCACACAGAAACAGAACTCATTGATAAGGAGGTACTACACCATTATACCATTATGTGTATTAAGTTTTTAAACTCATGTTGTTCTTAAATGTGTTATGTATTGATAAATTGGATCTTGGCAGATAAGGGAGGTTAGGCCTGATGTGAGCCTAGTGGTGAGAACTGTCTCAACTGTGGGCAACTATGATTATATCATAGATTGGGAGTTTAAGCCAAGTGGTTCCATAAAAATGGGGGTACGTATATGATCCATATTATAATTTGATTTCTATTCATTTTCAGTGTAAATTTTTCATTTGATCAAACTCTTCATACAATTAATGCATACATACATGCACAGTATTTGTACTGCATGTATAAACTCTTTAAGCAATTAGTAGATACACTGATGCTAAAAAATTCTGTGTGCGTGTGTGTGACAGGTTGGTCTGACAGGAATTTTGGGTATCAAAGGAACATCATACACCCATGTGGATCAGATTAAGGAGGATGTCTTTGGCACATTGCTGGCAGACAACACCATTGGTGTGCACCATGATCATTATCTCACATACCACCTTGACCTTGACATTGATGGGGAAGCCAACTCATTTATGAAGACCAATTTGGAGAGCGTGAGAGTAACGGATGACAATTCACCAAGGAAAAGTTACTGGACTGTGGTGCGTGAAACTGCTAAGACAGAGGGTGATGCTCGAATCAAACTTGGTTTGAAGGCATCTGAACTAGCAATTGTAAATCCCAATAAGAAAACAAAGGCTGGAAACAAGATGGGGTACCGTTTGTTCCCAGGCACAGTGGCTCACCCACTTTTGCTGAGTGATGACTATCCACAAATTAGAGGTGCCTTCATCAATTATAATGTGTTTGTGACACCATATAACAAGTCTGAGAAATGGGCAGGGGGGCTATATGCTGATCAGAGCAGAGGAGAAGACACTTTAGCTGTTTGGAGTCTGAGGTATTTAGAATTTATGAATAATTGAATTGAATATGTATAATTTAGAGGGTGGTTGTTATTAAATTTAGAATGTTATTGTAATGCAGGAATAGGAGCATTGAAAATAAGGACATAGTTCTGTGGCATACTGTGGGGATTCATCATGTGCCTTGTCAGGAAGATTATCCTATTATGCCTACACTCAGTGGTGGATTTGAGATAAGGCCAACCAATTTCTTTGAGATAAATCCGGTGCTTAAAGCCAAAACACCAAAACCTGTGCGTTTGCCCAAGTGCAATTCTCAACCTTAGTGTATTATTCTATTTTGTGGCCCTGAAGGGCTCCCAAAGAAGGGTTCAGTTCTGCCATTAGGAGTTAAGTATTGCAGATTGCAGCAAATGGTTCTATTTTTAAAGTTTATTTTATTTGAGTTTTCAGGATTCATATGATGTGCTTTTGCAATAAGATAAAGAAAAAAGTTTTGCTGACACTGCATACAATAAATAACACCACCTATGACCCTTTATAATAATATTATAATATTTTAAATTAAAAAAAATAAAATATATATATATATTAATTTATTTATTTGTTAAGAATGTGTTTTCACTGTATACTCTCAAAGTATCAGGGTCCTAATAATAAATGGAGTCTTTGCAGTACTTCAGATTTATTCTAAATATTCCTCCCTTTTGGCTTGGGTTAACAAGCACTTGCCATCCACAGGAGGGAAGTGGACAAAAATAAATAATAATGTTATAAGTAATGAAAAAAACATAAATAAACTGTGAAAGAAAATGTCACTTGTTTTATTATTCATATCTTATTTTGTTCATCAGGATGTATGACTGCATTGAAACAGGATTTAAATTTCTTTAAGTACATTTTTTTATATTTATATTTAAGAAATAGAAAAAGTGTTTTTTTTTTTACTGGAAAAAATAAACAATTTTAGGTTAATCACTAAAAAGTTAGTAAATATTTTGTACGAATAAAATCATAAAAATATATTAATTATAGTTTCAAGACTGTAGAAATGATAAGTGGATCTGATTATGTTTGGTATCTCAAATTCTTTCACTAATTATGTTTATAATTTTTTTTTTCATAAAAATATTTTGCACCCACATCTTTTTTGTTTTTAATTTTGTGATTCTTTATGGAGTTTAAAAGCTTATCTATCTGCACATTATTTTATTTGACGTCTTTTAAGTCGGAAGATGTAACCTATTTATCATGTATGGGACTGAGTTAGAGAAAGTAAATATTTTTTTCTCTATATATCTAAAGTATGATATATGTATGTGTAGACGGATAAAGTTTTTTTACATTGTCATAATGTTATTCAACTTTTTTTTTTATAAAATATTTAGGGTTTATTAATTTGAAAATGTTGATTAATCAATTAATTCTGTATATACGATTACGGATGATAAAAAAATTACCCTTGTGAATATATGTAGGCAAAATCCTTATGGATATGTTTATAATACTTTTTATGGAACAAGTTGAGTACTTGAATGATTCATTTTTCTAAAAAGATTGACACAAATATTATTGTATCCAATCTTAATACCTATCATTTTAGTGATTTATTTACCTGAAATATTTTTTACATTTCTATGCTTCCACAGGTATTTCCTATTGATTAACCTTAATCTTAGTGTATGATCTTGGTGTTCTCGGTATCCTTCTCGGAGTCTCAATCACAAAAGTACTCCTACATCTAAGTTACATTATCCCGTTTAATAATAAATGGGCAATAAATGTTGTTCTTATCTATGGTACTATATTTAGGTGACTTAATAGTAGTTAATGATTAACTTCGATTAATAGGTTGGTTTTGCGTAAGTAGAATGTTATTAGTTATTTAGTAATATGTTTCATGATTACTTAAAAAACAAGGTTTGTCCTATTATATATATCTGAAGTGTTTTTAATCACGTAAGTGAATGAAACCTTGAACACACTCTGGTGGCCGAGCATATGACACAATATTCGAGTGACCAAATGGTCCAATTCATATCTTACACTAAATAAAATATCGTGATGTGAGTGTTGTGATGAATAATAAATAAGATTGTTAAAATAATGAAAATTTAACTCTACAGTATATCAAGATACATTTTTTTTATCAAAGATAATTTTTTTATCAATAATAATTTTTATATATAAAAAAATAGAATATTTCAGCTATTCTCATTAAAAAAATTCATTAAATAACAATTAAATTTAAAGACAAAAAGGTAGTCACTGCATTAAATACTATTTTAAAGAGTACAAAATTATTTGTATTTAAAGTAATTTCTATTATTAATAAAAATTTATAAAGTAATATTTAAATTAGTATCTAATAATTAGCTATCAAAATTTTAGCTACTAATATTTTATATTATAAATTAGTCTAAATATTAGTAGTTAAAATTTTTGTAGCTAATTTAGATAATAGCAATTTAAAAATTATTTTATAAATTTTTATTAATAATTTTTTTTATCAACAATAAAAAATAAATAAATGGGAACCACTTCAGGAGTGGTCCAACCCTTATACATAAAAATACATTTTCATTCTCCTAATTAGGAATGCCTACCAAATTGACCCAGATATTTTTGTTGGTTATTAATTCTGATTTTATTACCCTTAAACTATTTTACCATTATATTGCATTAATGGTCAGTTTACAGGTATGTTAGTATTCATTCTTATTTTATAGCTTCCAGTAATTGTAATTTTATTATATATATGATTGAGTAAATCAAAATGAATAAGATCAATTTTGCAGCAATTTTGTGCAATTATTTTCAATCAGTTGCTACAACCTTTTGCCTTCTCTTATTTCCTTCAATTAGTTCCTACAACTGATATCAAGAGCTAGTTTGTTATCATGAATTCTATCCAATTATCGGTCCCTATCCTTGATGAAAAAATTATAATCGGTGGTGTGTGCAGATGAGAGTTTTGTTTGATTATCATGAGTTATGGGATGTCGTTGAGAGTGGAGTGTCTGCATTAGCTGCTAATGCAACTGAGGCGCAACGAGTAGCGCATCGTGATCAGAAAAAGAAGGACAATAAGGCTTTGTATCTCATCCATCATCAAGAGATGAATGATGAGACGTTTGAGCAGATTGAAGGAGCAACAACTTCCAGTGAGGCTTTAACAATTTTGTCAACTAATTAGAAAGGTGATCACAAGATCAAGAGGTGCGTCTTCAAACCCTAAGACGCCAATATGAATTGTTGCAGATAGAAACCACATAGACTATTGATGTCTATATAAATAAAGAATAAAGTTCTTGCCTTGATAAATCAGATGAACATGTTGTTGCCGCAATTGAAGAGGCCAATGACATTTCAAAAATGACAGTAAGGTTATTGTCTGGTTCTCTACGAGCGCATGAGCAGCGGATGAATGACAATGAATGACAATAAGATTGAAAAACCAATTGAACAGGCTTTACAAGCACAAGCCTCAATTGGTAGCTCCTATCATAAACATGGTAGCTATTTTAGCAAAGGTCGTCGTGGTGGCCAGAATCATGGAGACACTTGGTGCGGGGAACGTGGTCGCGGAGGACGAGTAGGCATTTATAATAAATTAAATGTTGAGTGTTATAATTGCCATAAACATGGCCATTATGCAAATGAGTGCAGAACAAAAGGTGATCATCATGCTGTCAATTGTGCTCAAGAAGACAGTAATCACGAACAAGATGAAGAGGATCAAGCCGTACTAATGACAACCACATCAAATGAAACTCCAAACAATCAAACTTGGTATTTAGATACAGGTTGCACAAATCACATGTGTGGTAAGGAGTTGTTTGCAGATTTGGATGACTCATTTCGCACAAAAGTGAAATTCGGTGATGGCATGTTTGTTCCGGTGACTGGAAAAGGGAGAATTCTTATCACATTTAAGAATGGTGATCACAGGTACATCTATGATGTTTTCTATATACCTGATATGAAAAGTAATTTGTTGAGGATGAGTCAGTTGACCGAAAAGGGTTATGTGATGCACATAGTTGAAAATAAATTATCAATTTTTGATAAAAAAAGGTAGTTTGATTCTTAAATCCCTTTTTATCAAAAAACCGCATGTTTCCAGTAGATATTCATATGGGTGATTTCAAGTGCTTGAATGCAATAGTGAATAATGAATCATGGTTATGGCATTTACGCTTTGGGCACTTAAATTTTGTGTTTGTGGCCCAATGAACATATCATCAGTTGGAGGTAATAAGTATTTTTTAACCTTTATTGATGGTTTGTCAAGGAAAACCCGAATTTATGTATTGAAAAGGCAAGGATGAGGTATTTCACTGCTTTAAAATATTTAAAGCATTTGTTGAAAGAGAGAGTGACAGACAAATTAAGATGGTGCGTAGTGATGAAGGAGGTGAGTACAAGTCTAATGAATTCAAGAGACACTGTAAAGAACTTGGGTTGCAACATAACATAACTTGTCCCTACACACCTCAACACAACGGAGTTACCGAGAGAAAGAATAGCGATGGGTTGCAACATAACATAATGTTGGAGATCCCACATCGACTAGAGATTAGAGCCTTTCATTGTATATAAGTGGGTGCAAACCTCAACCCTATGAGCCGGTTTTATGGGGTTGAGTTAGGCTTAAAGTCCACTTTGTAATATGGTATTAGAGCCATTTCGAGCCTATCCTAGCGAGTATTTGTTGGGCCTATCGTGCCACCCGCTATCGGGCCGCTATCGGACCACCCATAATATATAGTTCCACGCACGAGTTGGAAGTCTCGGTGTGAGGGGGGTGTGTTGGAGATCCCACATCGACTAGAGATTAGAGCCTTTCATTGTATATTTGATAAACAGATCACCCACTCAGAGTGTTCCTAACACAACTCCGATTGAGGCATGAAGTGGATTCAAACCCAACGTGCAACACTTGAAGGTATTTAGGTCAATTACTTATGCTCATGTCCCCAAGGCAACAAGATCGAAGTTGGATGATAAGGCAGTGAAGATCATTTGTAATTCTTGAAGCACCTGCAGTTCAACCTGAAGCTGTAATTCAACCTGAAGTTGCAACTATGATGGAGCGACCAAGAAGGCAGCAACGACGACAACCTGTATATCTTCAAGATTGTGAAGTAAATCTTGATGATGAAGTTGATGACAATGGAAATTTGGTTCACTTTGCTTTTCTTGCAGAATCAGACCCTATGAGACTTGCCGATGTCATTCAACACCCCAAATGGCAAAAGGCTATGAATGACGAATTGATGGTGATTGAGAAAAACAATATTATGACTCAAATTAGGAAGGTTGTTTGAGTAAATCAAAATGAATAAGATCAGTTTTGTAATTTTGTGCAATTACGTTCAATCAGTTGCTACAACATTTTGCCTTCTCTTATTTTCTTCAATTAATTCCTACATTTTTTTAATTTCAAAAATAATTTCTAATTTAGTTTAATAATAACTAATTATCTTAATTTTTAAAATTAGTTAAATTTTATGATTTTCTTGTAATTTCCTATGCCTTTTCATGTTTATATACATAAATTTAAAATTGTCTCGGATCAATTTTAAAAAATATAAGTAATATATTTAATATAGTTTGATTTATATCTCATTTTATATATATATATAAGTTTTTTTGAAAAAATATTTTTTATAAATGTTTTAAAAATTGTTTATGTCTATATTTATACTTTTGTTTTTAAAATCTCGTTTATTTAAATATTCTTTATTTACATATTTCATACTTAGTTGTTTATGAACATTTATGTATTTAAATAATATATACATATATATATATATATATATATATATATATATATTTATTTATTTATTTAGGACATTGTGTTTCAAATAAATGTCTTGTAAGAAGGCTGGTTATGAATATTTAGTACCCTATTAAATATTAAATCTTTTTAAAATTTTGATAGAATAATAATAATTCTTTAATCCAGAATGCATGGATATGTTAAACTTTAAAAAAATTAATATTAAATTAAATTAATTCAACTATTAAATCTGTTAATATTTAGTTAATAGTACACCTGAGATTTCTCTTTCCATATAATAGTCTGTATATTAAATGTTTATACTAATTACATATTAATCAACATTTTTAATCATCTTTGTCTTTTTCATATTTATTAAATAAATAATAATAAAAGAATTTTTCTATTTTTAAAATATTATATTTACTTTTAATTTAATATTTTCTACATAAAACTATTGAACATTTTGTATAAGGTCACTTGTACTTTTTGTTTTTAAGTTGAGTTAGATCATTACCTGCTATATAGATATTTTAAATAACTCTGTGTGTATTTATTAATTTCACTCTCTAAACTAAAATGTTTCTTGAGTAGATAAGCCTAGATGCTTTGATAAAAATTTAAAATAGTTTGATACTTCATTAAATAACTTTTTGGAACATATTCATCAAACAAGTTCAATTTAATACGTTTAAAAAGTATTTTTAAAATAAAATAATTAAATATTACCTATAAGATTTCATTATAACAAACATCAAATTTATCTAATTTAACCTGCATGATGGTTAACATAATATAAAATATTGAACATACTAATCTAATAAATAATATAATGTAAATATAAAGAGTTAACCAATAATGTAATGTAAATATATATATATATATATATAACTTATTTTTTCTCAATTTTATATATTAAAATATTTGAACTAAAATATAGATTTTTCAATATTTATAGTATAAAAAGCTATTATTGCTCTGTTAAAAATACAAAATATTTGCTTTAATTTTAAATAGTTCTAAAATATTTAATTATGTGTATTGAATATTCCGTAGTATAAACATTAGATAGCAAGACTCTAAATGTAAATACTTATTTTAATTTAATATTTTTCCATTTAATAAATAAAATAGTGGAATATGAAAATATTGAACGATTATTCAATTAATATAAATATTTGTTGTAGAGACTATAAGTAGAAAGATATATAACTAAATAAATAAATAATTTATTAAAGTGACAAGTTCTATCACACTTTGCCAGTATGTTATCTAATCAGACATTGAACCTTTTTTTAATATTAATTAATTAAAATTTCAAATGGCTTATTAATTATATATAAGTTCTATCCTACTCGAGAAAGATTCTATCTCGTAAAAATTACGCCTAATTTCATAGAAAAAATCATTTTATATAGAAATAATTAAATAAAAAAATAAATATATAATATTTTACATTATAAATTTATTTAATATTTTTTAATAAATTAAAGATAAACAGAAGAATTTTGTATAATTATTCAATTAATATAAGTATGTTTGCGTCAGGGCTTTAAATGAAAAGACAAAAGAATCGTATGCAACGTCAGCCAAATCATTTTATGCTATTGTACTTCTTAACATATACGTAGGATAAGAAAATTGTTATTGTCCTATATTGAAATTATGAATATTTATTCAAAGTTTCTACATAATTAAAAATGTTTAATAAGGTGTATAAAAAAAATTCTAGTATTATTACTTTTAGTATGGTACTTAATGTAAGTACATAATTTTATTTAGTGCTTTCGTTTTTAATAAATAAAAAAGGCAATTAGGAAAATGTTAAACAATTATTTATTTCATATAAATATTTATTTTAGAAACTATAACTGAAAATGGGAATAAATAAATTATTGAAGTGATAACATTGCTCTTCACATACTGTCCCTAGATATTTTTATGATAGTAAAATATAAAATTATACTTCTTTATTATGACGTATACACTTAATGTGTTATGTAAAAAATAATATAATAATAATTTAATTAAAAATCTCTACTAATTATTTTTATGTTAACAACTGCATCTTGTATGGTCAAATGCGTTTCCTTATTTGGAAAAGTAATATATATTCTCAAAAGTTACTAGTTAAATTACTATGAATATAATTAGTTTTTAAAGGGTCCTATTAATTAAGCACATTGATTAAGAAATTAATAACTTTATATATATATATATATATATATATATTTTTTTTTTTTTTGAAAACTACTCAAGAGATTGAAAACCATGGGACAGTATTCAAAGAATTTTCCATTTTATATTTCTTAATAGTACTTAAGAGCTGTAGTTAGTATTTTCAATTATTAATTTATACAATTAATGCGTATAAACAATTTCGCATATAAAAAGGACACATTTGTGTCTAAAAATATTCAAGTTATACTTTGTTATAGTTCTTGTCAAAAACCATGTCCATGAATTTCAACAACATTAGCTTTGAGGCAGTTGGTTTGAACTATGGACAACATCCTCACCAAAATGGCATTGCATGCAAATTATGCAACCATGTTTCCCCAGACTTTCACGCATTCATAGCCCACACAGAGTCTCATTTTGCTCAACAAAACTCTTCAATGAGAAGGTTCTATTCACCAAACCGTGTCAACTCTCAAAGGGAAATGCTTCCCAACCCTTTGCAACCCAATTTCCCCAGGCGAATGATGATGCAGGAAACAAGAAACTTTAACAGCACAATTTTCCAGACATCACCACTACAACCTGTGTTGATGCCCAGACAGAGAACAAACCTATTTCCTCATGCAAGACAACAAGTAATTGCTGCTTCACAATCGTTTCATGGTCCATCTCTAGCTATGTCTTTTGACAGGAATAGTGTTAACAAAATGACATTGTTTCCTTCTCCACTAATCCACCAAAGAGAGATGAAGACTTCTGCAGTTGATGGAACTAAGCCTTATCTCAACTTGCTGGATAAACCCATAAACAATAATGGATTTTTTAAGCATGCTATTATGAGTGGTGATTCTATGGATCTTTCATTGAGACTTTAGAGCTTTAAGCATTCTCTTTCTGTGCCATCTACGATGTTGGTGGTAGTGAAAACTACCATATCAAACATTTTTAGCTTAAATAAAGTTGTATTCAGTCATGACTTAGTATATCTTCATGTCTAGTTGTATTCAAGTTATGCCATGTTGATTTTATTTTAGCTTAAAGATGTTAAAGTTGTAGAGAATGAGGATGAGAAAATATCATATTGAATAAAAATATCAGTTTAAGATTTTAGTAAATGAAATTATCATATTCGATCTTTATCTAAACTTTCACTTTCACTCAAGGTTTAAATTAAAATTACAAATCATAATTAAGGTGTGATTACGCAAGTATAACAATCCGCTAATAAATGATATTTTTATTATTGTTTTTTTTATGTGAGATTTCTCTTTCCTCTCAACGAATCTTAATTTTCCCCGTTTATATATTCGATGTTTAAAATTGTAATTATAGTCACATCTGAAATGTGACGACAAAAAAATACGATTTTAATAAGGTTCAAAGTTTGGAATTCATGATTCCCATTTCGATTAAAGATATTAGTGGTACAAAGAATTCATGAAGAATAAAAACATCGAATTAGGTTTTTCATCGTTGAACTTTTTATGTGAGATTTTGTCTTTTCTCTTAAAGAATCTTAGGTTACTCGTTTTCATTCAACATTTTTAATTATAACTATAATCATAGATTTGACCGCACAAACAAAAAGAAAATACTGGTGTGTTTGTGGTTTCAATTGAGATAAGTAAAAATATTTTAATTCACAATTTCGTATTTATCTTAAAGATGTTAGTCACTTTAAAATAATAATGAATTATAAATATGTTATTTCGATTTTTTTATTTTTAACCTTTTCATGCGTAATTTACCTTTGGCAAATTAATTATACTTTTTTTTAATGTTGTAAATCTACACTACACATGATTTAAAATCTCATCTGATTTTTTTATTGTAAATTTCTGTTTAAAATTTTAAGTAAATTGTTGTAGGTCTTAGAATATAAAGTGAATAAGAATATTTGTATTTTACTTCAATAAAAATAAAATGTATACAGAAATAAAATAGATACTTTATGCAAGTTGTTGCCGGCAGATTAAGAGTTTATGAATGATAGTTGAGATATTTAGGTTGAGTTTTCCTAAATTATCCATAAACAAATAATTTAAATAATTTATCTTAGTTATATTTACATTATATCATCAAATCATTTAATTAATTAAATATTTACATTCAATAAATTGCAATTTTTATTTTTTTTATAAAACCTTTAATGTTAGGCATCATTATGCAACTTGACATCTCACTTAGACTGACACCTCAATCAACAACAATCATATGTCATCACATGAAAAAAAAATATTATTAAAAAAAAATACAAAAATATGGGAGATTAGACCAAAACTCATATGCTAAGAAAAACGATATATATTCATAAAAAATTCTAAGAACATACTAGATGAAAGTCTATTATACTAATGAAATGATTCTCTATGAATAAATCATATATTTGCCAACTGAGTAATCCTAAAACTGATTTTTTCGATGTAATTAAGACAAGTATTTCATCCATTATGAAGTATTCACAAAACATTAGTTTTAACAGTAAACGCAGCACAAACTAAAACATAATTAAATAGACATTAGTAAGCCTCATCTTTTAAATTTTCTCCATAACATTTATAACTCCATAAAACTCAGTAAAATATACATTGTAATTTTAATTATTTGATAATTACAATCAATTAAATACGAACCAAATGTCTATTAAATAAATTGAAAATTGCAGGCTCGCAACATAATTATAGCATTGAAAATAACAATATAAATTCGTTACTATTCATGTAAGCCAACTTAAAAATATAATTTATTTTTACATCATTCTTATAACATGTTACTGTTATCTAAATCTTAATTTGTAGAGAAAATTTATTTAAATTTTAAATTAAAAAAATATAAGAATTAAAAACAGTTTTATAAATGTAAATATTATTATTATTAATAATATTATTATCCGCTTTTACATATGAAATTATTTTATTTCAATGATTTAAAATTTACATTATTTTTTAATTTAATAAGTATGTTATTGTTTCATTTATAACGAAGTGCAATATCCTAATGTCTCCATGTGGGAGAAAAGAAAAAATAATCATGAGAATGAAAATTATGAATTTTTATAGAAGATGATATAATATTGTTATTTTATTTTATTTTATTTTTCACAATCAATTGTATTTGTCATGTTTTACGGTAAGAATAATTAAAAAATAATGACGGAAAGTTTGGAAAGAAGAAGATAAAAAAAAATGAAATAGAGAGTGATTGGTTTATATTAAAAAAGACACCTAGGAAGGTTCCAAGCAGTTTCGGAAGTAATAAACAATATTTGTGAGATTAAGTACCAATTATATATATTGTCACCATAATTTTGAAAAGTATGCACCAATTCCTTTGTTATTAGATAATAACGAAAAGAAAAAGAAACATTAGATAAAGTGAAACCAATGTTTTAGTAAATCATTTATATTACAAATCTGTAAGAAGAAACATTATTTAATGTTTGCAGTGTGAAAGTATGAGCATCCATGTTGATATTGATGAAGAAAGCCATGGATGCAAGAACAAAAGTGACAGTGGTTACTGTAATGCTCTTTTGGAGCTGCTGTGTAGTAGAATGCAATCACCCTCACCCACTTGACCCTCTAACCCCTTCTGAGCTCAACCTTGTCCGAACCATAGTCCAAAACGCATACCCAACCACAAAAACCACCAACCACAACCTCACCTTCAACTACGTGGGTTTGGACGAACCCGACAAGCCCAAAATCCTCCAATGGATATCCTCAAACCCCAAAACCAAACCATCTTCTCCACCACCTCGTCGAGCCTTCGTCGTAGTTCGGTTCCAAAAACAATCCCACGAGATCACAGTGGACTTGTCCACACGTTCCATCGTCTCAAAGAATGTTTACGAAGGAAATGGGTACCCTATGCTGACCTTCGGCGAACAAACCGTGGTGTCACAGCTTCCATTCAGCTACGAACCGTTTAAGGAGTCTTTGAGGAAGAGGGGTCTGAACACGTCTCAGGTTCTGTGTGCTTCATTCTCTATTGGATGATTCGGAGAAGCCAAGACCAAACGGAACGTGAAGGTTAAGTGTTACTACACGAATGGCACTGCAAATTTGTATGCCAGGCCTATAGAAGGGGTGGCTGCAGTGGTTGACGTGGATGACATGAAAATCGTGGGCTACATTGATAGAGACGTGATTCCAGTGCCAAACGCAGAGGGCACTGAGTACAGAGCTTCTAAGCTCAAACCACCCTTCGCTCCAAAGCTTAAGGGAATAGCTGTCACTCAACACGGTGGACCTGGATTCACCATTCAAGGCCATTCCGTTAGGTACCAATAATGAATTTTTCTCTCTTCCTTGTTTTTTTTTTTTTTTTACTATTGGGGCAATTTTAGAAGCTTGTATACAATATGTCAATCTGGTATTTTTTCTTTGAAACAAAAAGTTTGGCTATTTTTTATTTTCCAAAAAAATTGAAATAATTAATTAAACAAATTTTATAAAAAATTTAAGTGTAAAATTTTAACACTATTTTTTAATTATTTTTTCTTAATTTTATAAAATTTGTTAAATTAATTCAATTAATTATTTCAATTTTTAAAAAAACAAATAAACTTTTTTTTTATAAAAAAATAATTAAAACTGAATCGATAACTTTTACACGATTTCCGTGTAACCTTGAAAAAAATTGATAATTAAGTCCTACACTTCTATTTGAGATAATCAAGATTCTATCATCTTAATACAATTTTTTTTTATAATAAAATCGTGTCATATGTTGTTACACTTTTTCTTCTTTATTATAAACTCACTTCCTCCTATTCCTACTTTTTTTAAAGCCAACCCTATTTCATTAATAAAGTAATATAATTGGTGGAGCATAGTAAAAAAGAACCATGTTCCTTTCTTCGTTATTCCAACTCAATTAAGTGCACCTTGAAAAACGATTTTTTTTTTTTTTACTTTTAGGCATTATTACACATCCAAGTGTAGGAAACGACTATTTTCTAACCAATAACTATTATTTAGTGATGTCATCCTCATTGAAGACTGTGGGTAGGAAGAAAATATGCTTTCTTATTGTCGATTGGATCCATAGTGGTGTGATTTAATCATAAACTAATACCAGCATGAAAAGCACCAAGGATATATAATAATATTTTACATTGTTAATTTATTATATAGGCAATGTAAACATATTATTAGAATAATGGTGACAAGATTATTTTTTACACGAAAAATATTTCTACATCAATCAATTGGATGCAACCTGGCAGATTGATATGTTAGGAACCGTGTCGTTTTTCTTTCCCATGTAAGAACTTAAAAATGTCTAAAACGCTTTTAATTCTTGATATTTATGCAAAAAATTGTATAACAATATTTTTAAAAAATGAATACAATCTTAGAGAAAATATTAAATTAAAATGGCACAGTAAAAGTAACATTGATCATGATATTAACCATTTTGTTCAATCAGTTGGGGCAATTGGGATTTTCACGTAGGATTTGACATTAAGGCCGGTCCAATAATTTCTCTAGCTTCAGTTTATGATCTTCAAAAGCAGAAACGTCGTCGGGTACTGCACAAAGGATTCATATCAGAGTTGTTTGTGCCATACCAAGACCCAACTGAGGAATGGTATTACACAACATACTTTGACTCTGGTGAATATGGCTTTGGACAGTGTATGTCTTCACTACAACCTCTCACCGATTGCCCTCCCAATGCAGCATTCATAGATGCATACTTTGCTGCTTCAGATGGTTCTCCTGTAAAGATACCTAATGCCTTCTGCATATTTGAAAAGTATGCTGGTGATATCATGTGGCGTCACACTGAAATTTCAATCCCAAATCAAGTGGTACATTTTATTAATTTTCTGCTGTTGCTTGCTACCTTTTCAGTTCATAAATATTCATTGTGTTCTTTTTGGTAGATAACTGAGGTCAGGTCAGATGTAAGCCTAGTGGTGAGGATAGTCTCAACTGTGGGCAACTACGACTATGTTATAGATTGGGAATTTAAGCCAAGTGGAAGCATCAAAATTGGGGTATGATTTAAATGTTTTATATTACATGACTGAAATTTCAAGAACCATTTCTTTATTCAATCTTGTGAATTGTTTTATTGTATACATGAAATTTGTGATTACCTACTGTTATGAAGAAACTACATGTTATATTTTAGGTTGGACTTACTGGGATATTAGGGCTTAAGGCAGGGGCTTACACCCACACAGATGAAATAAAAGAAGACATCTACGGCACACTGATAGCAGATAATACCATTGGTGTCTACCATGATCACTTCTTCATCTATTATCTTGACCTTGACATTGATGGTGAAATCAACTCCTTTGTGAAGTCTAACTTAGAGACAGTGAAAGTGAAAGATGAAAACATACCAAGGAAAAGTCGTTGGACAGTTGTAAGTGAAACGGCAAGAACAGAAGCTGATGCGAGAATCAACCTGGGTTTGAAGGCCTCAGAGCTGCTAGTGGTGAATCCTAATAAAAGAACAAAACAAGGAAATAAAATTGGGTACCGTTTGGTTCCCGGTTCTGGGGTGCACCCACTTTCGCTTCTTAATGATTACCCTCAAATTAGAGGTGCCTTCACCAATTACAATGTGTGGGTCACACCATACAACAAATCTGAGAAATGGGCAGCAGGGTCATATGTCGATCGTAGCAGAGGTGATGATACTGTTGCTGTTTGGAGTTCCAGGTGTGTTACCTTGCTTACCACACTTCAATTCTTATGAACTTTCTGTTAAAAATTAAAGTTTTTGAATGAAGGTCTGAGAAATGATGTTGAGAATTTGAATGAGCAGGGATAGGGAGATTGAGAAGAAGGATATAGTGTTGTGGTACATGATGGGATTTCATCATGTTCCTTCGCAAGAAGATTTTCCAGTTATGCCAACGTTGAGTGGAGGGTTTGAACTAAGGCCAACCAATTTCTTCGAGAGCAACCCAGTCCTTAAAACAAAATCACCCAAGCTTCTGCAATGGCCTAACTGCACTTCTCAACATTAGTTGCTAATCATGCATTTCATTCCACTCAAACAACCCAACCACATTTTAAACATTCCTGTTTTCTCCTATACAACATTTGTAGTTTCTTCCTTTTCCACAGTTCAGCTAATAAACAAAAGATACATACAATCTCATACCACTTTTATTTAATATTTACCAAATTTTGAACTCCTTCTGTGTACTGTTTTGTTTATAATATTGTTAGTAACTTTTTCAAGATATAGGAATATTTTTTTATTTCGTTTTTAAATTATTTAAACATTACTTATATAATTACAATAAGCTGATAAATTAGAATTTTAAATTGCCCTAAAACTATTGTGTTAAATGTATCTTTGTTTTATTAACATCATTAATTCAATCTTATAAAATCGACGTGATCTTTATACCTATTTATATTGTTTGTATTTATTGGTGGTCCGATAACCATATGACAGTTTGTGATTGATAAGTCTAACAAATTCTTGTTAAGATGTGAGATCCCAACATATTTCATCAAGTCAACACCTGTCAAATTGTGCGTGAGACTATATATTCATGGGTGGTCCAATAACTTCTCTGGCGTATGGTTTAATGAACTTAACAAATGTGAAATCCCAACATACCCCCTCAAGCCAAAATCTATCAACTCGTGCATGAGATTATATATTTATGCGTAGTCCAATAACGATCTGATACGAGATGAGCTCAACCAACTCTCGCTAGAATATTCTTGAAGTGGATCTTATACATATTTGATTTTAAGGTAACTTTATCCTTATAAAATTAAATCATGAGATGAGGTTTGTACCCACTTATTTATTATAGGTAATCTAGTCTCCAACATATATATTAATTTTATGAAAATATATTTTAAAAATTAATATTAATATAATGAGATGAATGTATAATATATATATATATAGTTATTTTAATTTAAATATTATTTTTGTTTTTAGGGATATTATTTTAACTTATGTTTATATTTTTGTTAATCTTAATTCATATTTTTGAAATGTTTTATTATAAAAGTTAAAATTTATTTTAAATTTTCAAATAGTTATATTTTTATTAAATAGATATAGTTATTGATTACTTTAAAATAATTTTTAATAATGTTGAAGATATTAAATTTAATTATGATATTGTTAGAATTTTTAGTTGGTTGACGTGAATTAAATGCAGTTCCTTAGTTACATAAACTTGTCTAACATTATTATTATTATCATTTCAAAATACTCTCTTTGTTATCATTATTATATTAATGGTAACTTAATTTAACCAGTTGAATTATTCATTCAAAAATAAACTCATCTCTCTAAATATCATCTACTTCTTAATTAATATCTACTTTACAAAAAATATATATGAAATAATTTATTATTTAATTATTAGCTTTAAATAAATTCAATAACACATAGTAAACTCTATTCACATTTAATATATTTTTTTATTAAATTTTATATCATTTTTAATTTTTATCAAATAGTTCTAATATATTACCCAAAATAATATTTTAATTAAAAATAATTATAATTTATAGATAAATAAATTAAATTATTTTTTAATAATTTTTAAATATAAGGTTAATTTTGTAAATTTATATTTTTATCAATTAAAAAATACAATTTTAATTATATCCATCAATCATTCACAAACTTTCGTACATTTTTTCTACATTTTCCACTCTATTTACCTTAATCCAAAGAACATCACTTTCTTTACATTTTTCCTTCAAATCATCTCAAATTCACTCTCTAACCCAATCAAAGTATAATTCAATTTAGTATATTCTATATATTTGGCAGCCCCAAAATTTTTTTACACATATAAATACTTGATATTCCAAAATATTTTTTAAAGATCCATGAGTTTCAAGTTTCTAACACAAGTTTCAAAACTATGTCTAAGACACTAGTTAATGGCAGTCCGACAGAGGAGTTTAAGCCGTCTAGGGGGCTGAGGCAAGGTGATCCTATGGCTCCCTTCCTATTCCTCATTGTCGCTGAAGGCCTGGCTGGCCTAGTCCGTAGTGCTTTAAGGGAGAATCTGCTAAGGGGTGTGAAAGTGGGGAGAGCTGAGGTCGAGTGTTGTATGCTCCAGTTTGCAGACGATACCCTGTTTATGTGTGAAGATTCTTATGCCAATATTTTTACTATCAAGGCTATTCTCAGGGTTTTTGAGCTGACATCAGGGCTTAAAGTTAATTTCCATAAGTCAAAGCTAGCAGGTATCAAAGTTGGAAGGGGCTTGTTAGAGACTTATATGAAAACTCTCAACTGTGGGGAAATGCAGGTTCCATTCAAATACTTGGGGCTGCAAGTAGGAGGAAACCCAAGGAGAGCGCAATTCTGGGATCATGTAGTGGACAAAATTCAAGCTAGACTCAGTGCTTGGAAAGGGAGAAGACTGTCATTAGCAGGAAGAGTTTGTCTGGTCAAATCGGTCCTAACCTCCATCCCTCTGTTCTACCTATCTGTCTTTAAAGCACCGTCATCATTATGTAAAAGGATTGTCAGTATCCAACGGAGGTTTATATGGGCCTGGGGTGATGATCATAAGCGTATTTCGTGGGTTCGGTGGGAAAAGGTTTGTAAGGATAAGGAGGAAGGGGGCTTAGGGGGTTAAGGATATCAGTCTATTTAATACTGCACTCCTAGCAAAATGGTATTGGAGGTTGTTGAGTGAGGAAAAGGGTAAATGGAAGGAGATTCTGGCGTCCAAGTACCATACCAGGGGAGTGGGACTCCAAGCCTTGAGCCGAAGCTATTCATGGTGGTGGAGAGACCTGTCTAAGGTCTGTAAAATGGGAGAAGGTGACGGATGGTTTCAACAATCACTTAAATGAAAAGTCGGAGCAGGTGACAAAGTGAGTTTTTGGGAAGATACATGGCTGGAAAATAATAAATTATCAACTTTGTTTCCTAGGCTTTTTTCTATCTCCTTGGACCAAGGAAAGAAGGTAGTTGAAGTGGGGAATTGGGAGGATGGAGGATGGAACTGGAGGCTAAGCTGGAGAAGACCTAGATTTTGTTGGGAAAGTCCTATGGAGGAGGATTTGGTAAACCTCATCCCGGGGAAGATAGTGTGTCCAAAAGTCAAGGATTCATTAACATGGAACGGGGATGATGATGGCAAGTTTACTGTGAAATCTGCTTATCTGATCCTGAATAGCCAAAGTAATAACGCCCGACATAATGTCTTTTCCCTTTTGTGGCGAGCGGTAGCAACACCCAAAGCGTTAATGACAGCATGGAGGATTTTGCTGGATAGACTTCCAACTCTGGATAATCTTATTGGTAGGGGTGTGTCTGTAAATTCTCCTCTATGTGTGATGTGCAATGAATTAGAAGAAACAACCCAACACCTCTTTCTAGAATGTGCTTGTGCACAGCGTGTCTGGTACCTATGTTTAAGATGGATAGGCATTTCGTTTGTTCAACACAAAGATATTCTTGTCCACTTCGAGAATTTTCATCTCTCTCACCTTAATGTTAATCAAAATCAGATCTGGAAGGGTATCTGGGTCTTTATAGTACGAAGTATCTGGGACCAAAGGAATCTGGTTGTATTCAAGCAAGGGACTGCTGATGCTGAAGAGATTTTCCACCTTGCCCAACTGTCGACGTGGCTTAAATTGAAGTTTGGAACTCTTCGTTTTAGTTACTCTTTCTCGGAGTGGATCCTCAGTCCTGGTGCGTGCTTATCAAGCTGCTGAAGAAGAGGGTGCTGAGTTACAGAACTTGTCCGGTTTGTGGGAACAAAAGGGTGGGAGTGAGGGATTCTGGATATAGTGAAACAGGGGTTTACAATGTTATCATAGTGTTGTGGTAGTGATTGGTACGTAACGCCCTTGCTGGATTTGTGGAGTTGGGACTGCGCTTGTTCTTTCTTGTTAGAAAGAGGGGAAGTAGAAGGATGCAGAGAGTGACCAGTTGCAGTTATGTGTTATGTTGCAGGTCTTATCTTGTTTATGTAGTAATGACAGGAAGAACTTGAAATGGCGATCTCCATGCGCTAGTCGGTGGTCGACGAAGGCAAAGGTAAACATGATCGCCGGTCGAGGAAGCGGTGATCTCCTTGCGTGCGTGGTGGTTGTCGGAACTTGAAATGGCGATCTCCATGCGCTAGTCGGTGGTCGCCGAAGGCAAAGGTAAACATGATCGCCGGTCGATGAAATGGCGATCTCCATGAAGTGGTCGGCGAAGTTGTGTATCATTGCCGTATTCGAAGAACGGAAGATCAGGTACTGAAAATTACCGAGGTAGACACATCGCTGGGTTTGTGCTGGTTTGATAAAGATGTCTGTTAGCCTTATAAGAGCAATGAGATGGGGTTTTCCCGAGTGGATCCTCCCCGAGAGCAGGGTTTATCTTGATTGGGTATTTTTTGGGTATGTTTTCTCACTTTAAGGTTGTTTTGTTCCAACCATAAAGGAGAGATATGTATATGGGTTGGGATACCCCTGAAGTATCCCCTTTAATTTATTTATTCATTGCTGATAAAAAAAAACATTTTTGGTTTTGCCAATAAGATGTTATCATCTTGTAGTGTGATAGGTCGAATTTAATTAATGGTGAGAAATATAATGATGAGAGTAGATGGGTTGGAGATCATCATAATAAACTTGACTTTTAGTCTCATGGTTTATGTTTGAGATTACGAAGTTGTAGTGTCATGGGTCAAGCTCGATATTGTGTATAAATAGGTTGTCTACCGATATTCATATTTAAAGACATTCATGTTGTATCATCATAAATTAAGGGATTTCGAATAATCAACCTTAAATAAAAGACCACATTCATTATTGAATTAGGTCAATAATAAGACCAAATGCAAAGGAGATAGGGTGTAGATTTTAGTATATATAAGAGAATAAACAAAAAAACAAACAAATTTACACACGGGTTAATAGTACACTTATTCTTGACCATATTGAGTGTCTTAGATTTAAAATCGTCAGGACCTTTATCTCAAACACATCTAAATAAACTTAAAATCGATATATATATATATATATATATATATATATATATATATATATATATTAGTTTCTATCTTAGCTTCTCCTTTACAATTAAAAAAAATTAAGAATGATTATAATATCTAACACGCCCTTGTATAAAATTACGTGGTTCATTTGTGTACGCATTGTGCAATTCATATCTGAGGATGAAATTCAAAAGCATTCTTAAATCCTAAAAGTTTAAAACATATATGGTATTAGGATGAATAACATTAATTGGAAAACAACACCACATCAATTGCAAGAAAATTGCTCATAAGCACAAATTCAGATTTTTGCTAGATTTTTTTATTGTATCTTCAAAATACACTAAAATTTTGTTATATTAAAAAGATTTAACATATTTTAAAATATTAAAATCAATATATTTTAAATAAAAAATAAATAGCAAAAAAAAAATACAAATTCGATAAGGAGGTAGTTATATTGCTATAAAGTCGATTCCCCCTTTTGAAAGTTAAGCATACACATAGAGTCATTTAAGTATTTTTTTTAATGTCAACTGTGATTTTTTATATAGATTAATAACTATTACTTTCACACTTCTTACTATAAAAGGGCTCAATTGAATCACCCAATATATTAGGGCATTCCAGATTAACAACAGTAACACTTGAATCTTAACTAAAACAAAACCAACGCTTAGAGATGAAAAAAAATTACTTAGAATGAAATTACACTTATCTACCGTTTTCTTCTTATTGATCAATTTCTAACCAATAAAGCCAACTAGAGCATTCATAATTTAGTTCGAAACAATGTTTTCAGTTGAATTATTTTACCTTCTTTTATTACATGTATCATTTTTATGTTGTATGTGTT
Organism: Phaseolus vulgaris; assembly: GCF_051622355.1. Taxonomy (NCBI): domain Eukaryota; kingdom Viridiplantae; phylum Streptophyta; class Magnoliopsida; order Fabales; family Fabaceae; genus Phaseolus; species Phaseolus vulgaris. Next base: position 5,122,788 of record NC_143504.1, read on the forward strand.
TTTTTCCTACTACTCTTTATTTGATTCTATTTTTAGTTTTTTTTAATATTAAATGTGAATTTATCGTTTAAGGTCAATTTCTTTTATTTTAACTATCATGATAGTATGAAAAAAAATATTATATTAAATATTTATTATTATTTAAGATTGTATTTAATTTTTATTCACAACAATCTAAAAGATATTCAGAAGTATGCTACCACAAGTACAAGTGTCAAATTCAAATATGTGTTACGAAGTACGATAATAAAAAGCTAACGGTCCCAACTTGAATTTTGGGTTGAAGAAGTACGTTAATTAAAAACTAAATTAAATGCTCCCAATTGAAAGCAATAAGCATAAATTTCAAGAACCGTACTACTGCAATGTGATTTGGCCCCACTTGAAAGAGAAAGCAAAAATGAAGTCGCGCCCTTCTTTATCCCTACTTTTGTTCATTAATTTATTTTAAAAAGGAAAATGATTATTTGCGGAAAACTTAAAAAATGTGGAAAACTATTTTTCTAAATTTATTTAATATTAGATTTTTCTTTAAAAATTATTGATCGTTACACTATTTTTATGTGTATAACACAGCACGAAATCCATTATTAACCAATTATTAAATATAATTTAAGAATTTGATAAAATATTTACCTTGTATTAAAATAAATAAATATTATCTTCATTTTATTATGTGTTTTACCCTTACAATAATGATCATATTTAAATATGGTTAACTCTAATCTATCAAGATGCTTTAATAGATAAAATCTTCATAAAGTGTTGAATTCAAAGATGAACAATAGATAAAATACAATTTATAAAGGTGTAATCTTAATAAAATTAAGGTTGAAATGAAGTTTATTTCGTACGTTCATATCCCTTATGAGTTGAATCTACGAACAATTTAAATACATTTTCTTCAATTAACCTTTTAATGTGTATTTTAATGATAAAACTATGATGGAGTTTTGAATTTTAAAACAAACAATACATCAATTATGATGATTGCTCTAATAATATTATTTTAACCAACTTTAAATCAAAACATTGATATTATTAGTAAAAATAAAAAATATTTCTAAAGACTAATCATCGTTCTTCTTGTACTTTGTGTAAGAGACTTGTATTTTACGAATATCACTTAAAAATTAAAATTAATAATAATTTAAATACACTACAGTTCATTCATCCTCATATAATCCTATTTGGGGAGTTATTCCTCCTATACCCACATATATAATAATAATTATCATAATAAATATATAGTTACATAATGTTATCATCGCAGTATGTGTAAAGTAGTATGAAATTGAAATTAAATTTAACATTTTTCTATTATTTTAAAAAATGTGGAGATGGACCTCTCTTTCCCCAGTTAATAATAATAATAATAATAATAATAATAATAATAATAATAATAATAATAATAATAATAATAATAATAATAATAATAATAGTAATAATAATAACTCCATTTGATTTTCACATTATGCTGCTTTATTATTATATCTTTCACAGTAACTTCCTAAGATGAAATTAATTTCTAATTTCATTTGTCAATGTTAGAGTAGATACCTTTTCCCCACTATATATATGTATCCCAATATACAAGAAGAAACGGATCTTAGAGTTTGATCACAAGATATCCATAGATGCAACCATGAAAGTGGCACTGTTATCAGTTCTCATGCTCTTTTGGAGCTCTGCAGAATGCAGTAATCCTCACCCACTAGACCCTCTTACCCCTTCTGAGATCAACCTTGTTCAAACCATAGTCCAAAAGGCATATCCAACCTCAAACACCACCGACCACAACCTCATCTTCAACTACGTAGGTTTGGACGAACCCAACAAGCTCCAAATCCTTTCATGGCAATCCTCAAACCCCAAAACTAAACCCAAACCATCTCCTCCACCACCTCGTCGAGCCTTTGTCATAGTCCGGTTCCAAAAGCAGTCCCACGAGATCATAGTGGACTTGTCCAAAAGTTCCATCGTCTCAACCAAAGTATACGAAGGAAATGGCTACCCTCCACTGACCTTAGGCGAAATAGAGGTGGCAACACAATTACCATTAAGCTACGAACCGTTTAAGAAGTCTTTGAGGAAGAGGGGTCTCAACGTGTCTGAGGTGCAGTGTGTTGCCTTTACTTTTGGGTGGTTTGGAGAAGCCAAGCCCAGAAGGCTTGTGCAGATTAAGTGCCATTACAGAAATGGCACTGCTAATTTCTATGCGAGGCCCCTGGAAGGGGTGGAAATATTGGTTGACTTTGACGATATGAAAATTGTAGGTTATAATGATCGGTATGTGGTTGCATTGCCAAAAGCAGAGGGCACTGAGTACAGAGCCTCCAAGCTGAAACCACCCTCTGCTCCAAAGCTCAAACAACATGATGGACCTGGATTCACCATTGATGGTCATACTGTAAGGTACAATCAATAATATAATTTGTTTTTAATTTGTGTTCCTTGCTTTTTTGGTAGCCTACATGTATATGTATCATTATGTGTATGGATAATATATATTGTTACTGATGATGAAGCTTATTAGATTTAAATTTACTAACACTGATTAAATTTAAACATTTTTCTACCATTCATCCATAGCTGAAAAAATTGCCTTCCTTTGTTCATCATACTCGTAAATCTGCTTTAAAAATGAATTATTATTTTTATTTACATGGTTTCAATTCGATAGTATATTTGGAGTAGAATCAAAGTATAATAATTTATTGAATATGTAAGTAGATACAAATTTTACTTTATAAATATATTTTATAATAAATTAAATTTAAAATTTACTTCTTAATAAAAACATCAGTATTATAATATATTTTTTAAATTAATCTATTTTTTAAAAAAATATTTATTTTTTTAATTGTAGAATCTTTAACTTATCAACACATAACACTTTATTTGGAAAAATCTAAATACTATTTTATCATTAAAAATGAATATACCGACATTTTTTTTGACAATTTTTTTTTTACTTTTTAAAGACTGATATAATACACTTTAAATTTTTTAAAACTGTATGTTTATGTTCAATACACTACTATTTTTTAAAAATTCCACCGTCTACTTATAACATGATGTTTTAAAAATAAGTTACGATATTTCTTATAAAAATTAATGATTTTTTTAGTGATTTCTCAATGGATAATTCCATAAAATATTACGTTTTCACGACTTTGATTAAGAATACAAATGTTCTTAATTTTTTTTTAATTTGAAATCTCGTCATAGGTATGATGAGTTTAGAGAGAGAAAGAAAATACACAACAACATGACTTTTGGTAATCTCCTTTATTTTTATTATTTCCTTTTATATATATGCTATGAAATCAAGTCTTCCTAACAACCAGATCGACGGTTAGAATGGAAATAAATATTAATAGACATTATATGACCATTTATGGATATATAGAGAAATAATAGATACAAATCTTTATTTATATCTATATATCTGTACTTATATAAATAGAATTCTTTTAAATAATATATCTCATTTTAGTAGTATAATGAAGTCTTTTGTAATATAAATTATTTAAAAAATATTTTTTTTAATTTTTTAAATTAATATTAATAGACAGAATTAAGGCAATAAAAGAAAAAAAGAGCATATTTTCATCTTCAGTTCTCACACTAAATCTCACTTATCAAATAAAATAACTTTAATTTTCAATCATTCTCTGCACTCCATTTCAAACAACTCTATTACGTAAAGTCATTATTTTTTTATATTTACCATCAACGTAAACATCATCACACTCTTTAATCTCAAAACTATCAATAGAAGAATAGAAAAAAAAAACTTGAAGAAAAACTCATAGAAAAAAAAATTGATTAATCAATTATATTTTTTTTTACATATTATTTTTTTTCTATTTCGACTCATTCAAAATTATTTTTATATATATATATTAAAATTTTTTCCTAATGAAAATTGAGTAGAATAGGAAAAGCGGATACACCGTTGTTATGTCTCGGTTTCGCTAATATACATAAATATTTTAAAAAATCAAGTATTTATTATATAAAATATAAATACATAATTTTATCTGAATTACATTTATCATTTTTTAATAAATCTGAAGAAAATATATCATTTAATTTCATTGACGATTTTGTGCAAACAGTTGGGGCAGTTGGGTTTTTCATGTAGGATATGACAGTCGGAATGGCCCAGTAATTTCTCTAGCCTCGTATTACGATCTCCAAAAGAAAAAACATCGTCCAGTACTATACAAAGGATTGATATCAGAGTTGTTTGTGCCATACCAAGACCCAACTCAGGAATGGTATTACAGGACATTCTTTGACTCTGGCGAATATGGCTTGGGACAGTATATGTCTTCATTGCAACCTTTCACCGATTGCCCTTCCAATGCTTCCTTCATAGATGCATACCGTGCTAGTTCAGATGGAACCCCTGTAAAGATACCTAATGCCTTCTGCATATTTCAAAAATATGCTGGTGGCATAATGTGGCGTCACACAGAAGCTGCAATCCCAAATCAAACGGTATGCTACCTTCTTTTCTTTTTAAACATCTTTGTTCTTTTTCCGTTTTCCCTTTTATTATGGTTTATAAATATTCGCTGTGTTCTTTTTGGTAGATAACAGAGAGTAGGTCAGAAGAAACCTTAGTGGTGAGAACAGTTACAACTGTGGCCAACTACGACTATATCACAGATTGGGAATTTAAGCAAAGTGGCAGCATCAAATCTGTGGTATGATTGCCTGCAACAAAAAATTGAGATTAAATTGCGAAGTGTTAAATCACACTGCACTAAATTATATTCATATACTCAAACTATGTTATATTTTAAAATAGGTTGGACTTACTGGGATATTGGCGCTTAAGGCAACTAATTATACGAACACGGATGAAATAAAGAAGGATATATACGGCACATTGGTAGCAGAGAATACCATTGGTGTTAACCACGATCACTTCTTCACGTATTATCTTGACCTTGACGTTGATGGTGTAGAAAACTCCTTTGTGAAGTCCAATTTGGAGACAGTGAGAGTGAAAGATGGTAGCATACCCAGAAAAAGTTATTGGAGAGTTGTAAGTGAAACGGCCAAAACAGAGGGTGATGCGAGAATCAAACTGGGTTTAAAGCCTTCAGAGTTAGCTGTGGTAAATCCAAATAAAAAGACAAAACAAGGAAATAAAATCGGGTATCGGTTGCTTCCAGGCCCCATGGCACAGCCACTATTGCTGAATGATGATTTCCCACAAATTAGAGCTGCTTTCACCAATTATGATGTGTGGGTCACACCGTACAACAGATCTGAGAAATGGGTAGCAGGGACATATGTTGATCGTAGTCGAGGTGATGATACTTTGGCAGTTTGGAGTGAAAGGTGTGTCATTTTGTTCTAAATAATTTGAATTTAAAATTTTGGTAGGAGAAATGATCGATGTTTGGTGTGATGAATTAATGTGCAGGGATAGGAAGATTGAGAACAAGGACATAGTGCTGTGGTACACGATGGGATTTCATCACGTTCCTTGCCAAGAAGATTTTCCAGTTATGCCAACTCTGAGTGGTGGCTTTGAGCTAAGACCAACCAATTTCTTCGAGAGCAATCCGGTCCTCAAAACGACATGATCCCTCCCTGTTCACTTCCCTAACAGTACCTTCTCTATCTTTTACTCAAATCACTAAATAAAATTTGAAGGATTCATGTATTCTGTAACTCAACAATACTCTGTTTTGTGTGGGAGCAGAATTCCATAACTCAGTGTACCCTTAACACACTTAAGTACTCTATATATTTAATCCTTCGTTAATAAGTTCAATGTTTACCACTAATGTAAAATGAGATATTAAAAACACAACTTACTTAAAAAAAAGTTTGGTAAGACGAGAACTTAGTTGTTATTAGTTAAAGTATAAGTTTATTCCGTTTCTCATATCTATTATATTTAGTCATATGCCACAATAATTATGTGCATTTTTTATATATTAAATTTTAATCCTTCATTAATAAGTTAAACGTTTTCCACTAATCTAAACACATCAGATATTAAAAACACAATTTACCTAAAAAAAAGGTTATGTAAGATCAGAATTTAGTTGTTATTGGTTAAATTATAAGTTTATTCTGAGTTTATTCCGAATATATAATTAAAATTTAAACATTTCTGTATAACTTTCGCTATTGTTGATTATGTTATTATTTTCGGAGTTTTGTTTCGGAAAAAAGTAATAAAGTCCTAAATTGAGTTTTCTCGATATCCTAAACAAATGGTGCATTCAGATTACTGAATTATTTTTCGTAATAATTTATAAAAAGCTAAATTTGAAAAAGAATTAAATAGGTAAAAGAAAAGGGTGTTACATGTAGTATATTTTGAAGTGTGTAAAGTTTAATTGTTTTTCATTACGCAATCACATTTTTTTTAATTAGAGCAAAAGTTATAAGTTTTTAAATTACTTAACTTACTACGGGAAAATGACAATAAACACGTTTCTCTTAATTTGAATTAAAGTTTATTCAATAACATGGTTGCACGTTACAATATTAATATGGGTATTAGTTTGGTTAATCAGCTGAACATGGGTCTATTAATTCATAATTGTATTCAAAGCAATGGACTGCTTTCGAAAAAGTTAGCTGGCCTCAGCTCAAATCCACCATGAATTGTTGGCATTGCCGCAAAATCTTCCTGGTAAGGAACATGATGGATCCCAATTGTGTGCCATAGCACTATGTCTGTGTTTTCAATCTTTCTGTTCCTGTATCAGAGCATGATCAAAAAGGTCAAATTAAAATTTATAATGTAGTTTCATCTACAACTGCACTTTTTCCTCTTTTTGAAAAAGGAAAAAAACTATGTTAAAATGATGACCAATAAACAAAATTTACCTTTGGCTCCAAACGGCTAAGCCATCATCTCCACGACTTCTATCAGCATAGAACCCTCCAGCCCATCTCTCTGACCTGTTATAGGGAGTCACCCACAAGTCATACTTGGTGTAAGACGCTCTTATTTGAGGGTAGTCGTCATCAGATAACAGAGAAGTAACTGGCTGTGCACTGAACAGCCGGTAACCCACTTCATTCCCTAGCTTTGTCCTTTTGTTGGGGTTTACTATTAACAGTTCAGCTGGCTCCAAGCCCAGCCGAATTCTACCCTCAGCTTCCCTCTTCGCTGTTTCTCTAACAACTGTCCAGTAACTCTTCCTTGGTGTTCCAAACCCAGTTGCTCTTGCCCTTTGCAACTTAGCATTCATGAAAGAGTTCCTGTTATCATCAATGTCAAGGTCTAGATAGTAGGTTATGTGGTGATCATGATAGTTAGCTAGAGTATTTTCTGCCACCAATGTTCCAAACACCCTTTCTGCTATCTCACTTTTCTCTGTATAGGCTACTGCTTTCATCTCCATTATGCCTGTCAGATCCACCTATCATTGTAACACATACACACTAAACTCTTTCAGTATAAGTTCCACTACAACTAAATGCATCCTTTTTTTTAACTTATCATCTTCTTATCCGAAAGCATAGTCATATTTTTCTGTAATTCAATAATATCAATTTTATAACTTAACAATCAGGTTAGAGCCAAAATAATATAAGATAGAATATCCATCACGAGGCATGAATGCAATAGATGATAACTTTTCAATTTCCCATGTTTATGATCTATGGGGAAGATGATTTAAGAAAATATATTGTAATAATGACAAATCCACAATCACACCAAAATTGAGCTTTTTCAACCATATCATGAATCTAGTCCAAGAGGTTTTGGCAGAAGAATCTTACCCCAACTTTTATACTACCACTTCTTAAGAATTCCCAGTCAAGAACATAATCATAGTTACCCACAGTAGCAACCATTCTGACTACCAAACTAATTTCAGGTTCTCCATTTCTTATCTGCACAAAACCAAAACAAAGTGAGTTCATATCAAACAGTAGAATTCCAAAAAAAATTCAACCAAAGCTTCTACAATGCAGTATAACAAGTTACCACTTTTTGGGGGTTGTTGATTTCCATGTGCCTCCAAGCCACATTGCCAGAATTCCTCTCAAAAATGCAAATAGCCCGGGGAACCTGTTGCACCTCTCCGTTAGACCCTGCCATGTAGCCATCCATGTACACTGCGTTGCTCGGGCAATCTACCGTCGGTTGCAAGGTATCAGCTGCACGTCCAAAGCCAAATTCCCCAGCATCCATGAAAGTCCTGAAATACCATTCCTCTGTAGGATCCATGTAAGGAACAAATGTCTCAGATACATGGCCCCTATATAGCACTCTTCTATACTTGTTTTTTTTGGCATCAAATATAGAAGCAGTTGATATGATCATTCCCGCCCGAGCATTGAATCCAACATGAAAAACCCAATTAGCCCATTTGACCTCATGGCCCTCGATGGTGAACCTGATATCTGACACATTACATGAAGCAGATGTTTTGGGCCTGGTGTTGCTGCTTGAAGATTGAAAATCTGTACCTTCGGCTTTAGGCAAAGGAGCAATGTACCTGTCATTGTACACAGTAATCTGCATTGAATCAACATCAACAAGCACTGTGATTCCCTCAATAGGCCTTGCCCACACATTAACTGATCCTCCCCTATAGAAACATGACACTTTGAGGGCTCTCTTTGTGGTTTGTTCTCCAAACCAACCTACGGTAAATGGTACACAAGAAACTTCAGACAAATTCAAGCCCCTTTTGGTTATGGAGTTTTTGAATTTTGAGTACGTAAGAGGCAATTTGCTGGCTTGGAAAAGCTCATTGAATGTGAAAGGAGGGTATCCGTGACCAGTGTAGATTTTATCCGATACAATGGACCTTTTGTTTAAGTCCACTACAAGCTCGTGTGTCTCGCCCTTGGCTCGAACAACTACCTTGGCTTGGCGAGGAATGATAGCTATGTCTTTTGTTTTTGAAGATAACCATTCTAGGACATGTTTTTTGTCTGGTTCTTCCACATCCACGAAATGATAGGTCAGGTTAGGAATAGCACCAAGGTAAGACCCTTGAACTACATCCCTTGTTTTGTTGATTTCAGCAGGGGAGAGAGGGTCTAAAGGGTGAGACAAACTATTAATGGAGTTGAATCTCAGAACAAGGACTACAATAAGACATTGAACAATCATGGGAACTGTTTTATCGAACCTTGATCTGATCATGATCATGTTGTCCACAACACTGTTCGCGTTGGGTATATACTCTCATGTTACATTTATAGTACCATATTTTGTCACTTGGTAACGTTGAATTTTGAAGTGTATCCTATTTTATTCATGTCGAATTTTCAAAGTACCAAGAGTAGCATTTTTTATGAAAAGCTGCATTCTTTATAATGAAGAATTGAATTGTTTTATTTAAATGTAAACACGTTTGTTTCCTAACATGTTTATTCATTTAAATTGTATTCTTTCATTCTAAGTGAAAACATATGTTGCATAAATGACAATTTCGACACAAAGTAACTTTAATATAAGATATCAAAGGAATGGATTGACATTTTAAAAGACTAACATTAACTTTTTGTAGATTTTAAATGATTATATAAAAATATTGTTGTTTATTAGTTTTCTAAAAAACATTTTTATGTTAAAATATTACAATTTGGATTTTAATAGTATACTCTAAATATTTTAAAAAAATGTTATAACAACAAAATCCATTGACTTTTAGAAAATATGAAAAAAAAAAAGAAACCAGGCTAAATATGAACTTAGATAATTTAATAACCTTTGTTTGGTAATATTGAAAATAAAGTTTTGATTCAAATTTAAGATTCATTATAATAACATTTTTAAAAGAAAATTAACAAGTACTTGTACATGAATGTTTTTACCTCCCAGAGCAGGGAGGTATGATAGTAGAAAAAAAAAGTATTACGATCAATAGAAAAAGAATTAAAGGAAGCTTCAATAACACGAAAATTCATTAAAATCCTTTTAAGAAGGTAATCCATCGAAATCAATAATACACTTTTGAATATTAATTATTTTTTTTATAAATTCTAGATTTTCGTCCTCCTTAAAAAATCTTAATTATCCTAATTGATTAGTACAAGACTTGTTATATTTCTTCGGTGTTTTCATACTATTGGTTATCTAATAGTATTGAAAATGAAGATCCGTTTATTGTTTCAATTTTTAAATTCATTAATGGTATTCTTAGCAAAGAAAATTACCAAGAAAGAAAATTCATTTTAACACATGAATGTTTTTACCAGCTTCAACTAAGAGATATTGGAAAGAAAAAAATCGGAAAAGTCTTAGGTTTAGGTGAGTATATATGTTTGATAAATATAGTATTTATACGTCATTACCAAAAGTCACATTGAATTCATTGAAATTTATATACTTTTGAATACCAACAAAAATTTCTTAAATTCTAAAAAATCCTAATTAAATATAAGCAAATTTGGCAGTCCTCTTTATAAAATAATCTTTATCCTAATTGAATAACACAAAAAACTTATAATATCATTCAAAAGTCTTATTGAGTATCATAAAAAATTTATAAGAAAATCTTGTAAAATATTTTGAAATTATTACTCAATACACTCACACTCGTGAATGAAAAATGTGGAACTTTCTATTGAACAAACAACACTATAAACTTGAGTTTTCTCAAAATGACATTACTCGAATAGATGAAACTATTTATAAACAAATACAAATTATAAATAGAAGTATTTTCTATGCTTAATTTGGTGATGAGGAGAGGAGAGTGAAATTATCATTATGTAATTGCTATCCATCAAGAATTGCCATGTATAAGGGAGGACTAAGATGGAAAAAAATATTTTATATGCACCTTAATATTGTGGACATTTTCTTTCTATTCGTTCATCTTCCTCTGGGTTTTTTTTAAAGATCTTTTCCACTAACAACATGTGGGATTCCAGATAGTTTTAAAGAAGTGTTTCTAATAATTTTTTTAGATACATTTTTATATATAGATCAAGATTTACGAAAGATTTCATAAATACTATAATAATTTTTATTATATATTGAAATTTATGAATATATACATATGCACACTCTACATATGATTTCATAAATATTAATAAATTTTAGTCAACAATAACAAATGTATAGTAAAGAATGTGTTTAAAGAATCGCTTTGATGGCATTCCTCTTGCATCCAAAATAAATAATTCAGCAAACTTCGTTAATGAAGTAATCATGTTTAGCTTAGATTATTGAGGTTATTGATTTAATTTGCATTTTTGAAGAAAAAAGACTTCAGTTTAAAGCAGAGAACATCGCAGTTTGATTTTCAGCAACACTACATTATTTCCTTGCGTTCACAGCAAGAATAATTGATTAATTTGATTGCTTTACTTTTACAGTGAAACAAAAGAGTATGAGATCATTTGCGTGCTTATCTTTGATTATATGTGTTCGTCTTTCTGAATGAACCACGTGAAGTTTTAAATTTTTAAGATTATTAATACCTCCCTTGTCATTTTATTTACATTTTGTTTCAAGGTTATCGATCTTTGGAAAACGAGTTATAATTAATTTAAGTTATTTTTTTCTTATATTTCAGCTTATTTTCTGCTATTCATTTTTTTTTTCTTTATCTCTCTTTTCCTTAAACTCATACCCAAAAAAAAATAAAAATGAAAGACGCCTTCACCATAAGGGTTTGAACAAGTAGCGAATTACTTGCTTTGCATGGTAAGAAAATATGAAGGAAGTTGCATTATGCTTCATTGCTCTAAAATTGACTTAATAATTTGAAACTTTCTACATTATTATTTTAATCCCCATATCATTCTATGAACTGTTAGTTGATTTGATATCTTACTGACTCTATTCATAAGACTAATATTCAATTGACTTTACGAAAATATAATACACTAGAAATAAATTATTTTATATGCACAATACATTTCTATACTGTTTTTTTTATATCTCTCTATCACTATATAGTTATTTTCTAATTATGTTATTGATATAAAGTTGCTTTATAAATCACTAACATCAGTTAAGACATTGTTTTGTTTCATCTATAAGATTTGAACATGAGATTTTATTTAAAGAAAACAAGCCTCACCAACTACATATTAGTAGGTTACCTATTTTATCACTTTCTCTATTCTTGTATAAATTTTACTGTAGAAAAATAAATGAAAACATAATTACCATAAATTGTAAATGCATGAAAGATGAGACTGAGAGAGTATATTGTGAATATTAGGTTTTGAGTGTTTTATTAATTGAGTAGAAGAGCATTGACATGAAATAAAAGAATTGAATAGAAATTCCAGGAAAAGAATATAAGAAAATGATTATGAAAGTGAGAGAGTTGTAGAATTCTGACATATGGTTACAGGTGGATATCACATCATGACAGAAGCCTCAACATCTGAGTTGTAGTCAAGCCGGCTACACAAACCTAACTTCAAACTTCAAACTTTGACTTCCAACTTACCTAAACATTATTCAATTCTCAAATTGTATAAACCATTTCTTTCTACTTTCTCAACAAAACATCAAGAAGAGAAAAAGGGCTTTCATTCTTTCCATTCAATGAAACCTTTCTCAAAATTATTTAATACTCCTAATGAATTGGTCACGAAGCCACCATTACATAATTAGTGCCAATAAATAAGTAACAAATAATTCAGATATATGAATTTGTATTTGAGAAAAAAATTCCCTTTTATTACGTTGTTGGTATGGCTAATTTATATGATGGGATATGTTTTCCATTATTGTTTCTTTAAAGCAAGACATACTAAAACAAACATTCAACAGCGTATAGACCGTATTCAAACATAATCCATCGCACGTTTGACGTCGTTTTATACATACACTACACCGGATTCACCTTAAAGCAAATGAAAGAGTAGAATTACAAAATCAAACAAAAAGGAAAGAGTAATAAAGAACAAACACAGCTTCATTTACACTGTAAATGTGTCTTTGCTCAAGCTATAGTAAAATAAGTATATATATATATATATATATATATTACAATAATAATAATAATAATAAATTATAAAAAATAATAATAAATATAAATATAAATTCATATTTAATAATATTATTAATAAAAAAATTAATTTGATTTTATGAAAAATATTTTTTATATGTATTTATAAAAAAAAATTATTCAATAAAAATAAATATTGGTTTATATCAAATATTTTAATTAACTTATCTATAAAAAAAAATCTCATACTTTATTATTCAAATATTTTTAAAGATAAAAGTAAATTTGTAAATTTAAATTTTATATATTTTTAAAAAAATTAAAAATCCTCTTACAACCATCATATCACTCATAAACTTTACTAAATTCTTCTCACTAATTCATTTTAACATGCATTAATCCAAACCACATCATTTTCTTTATATTTTTCTTTCAAATCACTTCAAATTATCTCCTTAAATCTTTTCCTCGATCCAAACAAAAATACGAATTAAAGAAGAAAGCAAGAAACATTGGGCCAATTGATAGGGGTTTGTAGACTCTAGACGAGCCCAACCAAAATCAGGAAGATTCTATTCGGATAGGTTGGGCCTAAAGTAGGAATTAGGACAAATGAGATGAGGATGGTGAGTTGTAGAGAGTTTTGGTGGAAAGCACATAATCTTAATTAAGAGTTATATTATTTATTTAATGAGAGAAACATTATTGTTACATAAAAATGATAAAAAGGATTTGAATGGGTTTAATTTAATAGTAGTAAAAGAAAATGTGGAAAAGCCATATACAAATGGAATAGTGGCAGTGGCAGTGGCAGTGGGGGAAGCACAGAGAGTGCAGAGTATGGTGGACAATGATGCAGAATCTCGGGCTAAACTACAAAGAACAGATTAGGGAGATGTGAAAGGTGAAACTGTTTTTTTGTGCCAAAAAACGCCCCATTTTCCTAACATCATCTCACTTCGAGTAACACAAACCTTGATACCTAAACGACACTTGCTAACGACACCGTTTCTATTCATTTACCTTCCACTTCTCCCAATAACTACCAACAATCCCTATCCCTTTTCTACTCCTTTTATATAACACATTCTTTCTCTTCAATACTACCATTTTTCATTTTCATACATTATAAATCACAATTATTTCATTTCACGTTTTCCAAACACAGAAAATATTTCGAGTTTTTATCGTTTAGTAAAATATTTGTCAGAAGACAAAGACTTATTCAAATTGTAAGTTATCTTTCGTATAAAAACTAGTTTAATATTCTATTTTTTAAATATGTAATATAATTAATCAGTATATATGTAAAAAAAAATATGTATTATATTTCTCATGAAATAAAATAAAATAATAAGAATAATATAATAATAGCAACAAAAACAACAATTTATATGAAACTCCCATCAAATTATAATAAGCATTTAAAACTAATCATCAAACTCAATAACTAAACTAAGATTAAATGACTTGGATCATAAAAATAAAAATCTGCTAAGAATAAAATAAAAAAACAACTAACTAATGTATTTACTATTTATATTATGAATTATTTATTGCTTAGCTGAGATGTCAAGTTGTATAATAATGTCTAACACGAAAATTTAAAAAAAAAATTAATTAATTAATTAATTAATTTCAAACTGATGTCTCAGAGTGAATCCGACCACTTCAGAGACATTAATTGGTAAAAATTAAGTAGTTTTACTAAGTAATCTCAACAAATATTAGTTTAAAACACTTTCTTCTTTTAAAGTACCATTTTTTTAAAAGATATAACAGTGACGAAATCATGAAATAAAAAGAAAATAGAAGACATATATAAGCACGTGATAATAATGATTGAAAAGAAATCATTTGTAAAATATATATTTAAATATAGTGAAGTGTTATTTTATGAAAAATAGTAAAAATGTTAGAAGTAAGAAATTGAATGAAAGAATGAAGCTAAAATAGGTTAAAGAATGTGTTTGTAGGAGTCTTTCTGGGTTTGGGTCTGAAGCAACAGCAGCAGTAGCAGAACAGCTAGGTGTAGGTAGGTGGTAGCCCTTCCCCCTCAACACCTACCTGCATGCATTAAATGGTGCATGCGAAGCTCTTTTCTCTTTTGCTTAGCTCCAGAACTCACACACCACTCACATGAAGGTGGAAGCTGTGAGCTCTGAGCAAGCCCACTCCTACTCTACTCATTGCAACCAAGTTTTGACTTCTCCCTCACACAACCAAACCCGACACATATTCCCACCAACTCCCATTCTACGTACAACCCAACTCAACACATACTATACCACTATTATTGCAAACCGCCAACAAAATACAAACTTACCGTACACTGTCATCAAAACTTTTCAAACTCCTTCCTCCTTTTATTCATTATAAACAAACAAAGTCCAACCCAACTTTGTACACGCAAAATGATTCCCTTCACTACAAAATTCTACTAAATAATCAAATAAATTACAAACCATCCTCTTTTCATTTTCAACGCTTTCCCATTCATTCCATTACCAGTACTATTACTGTTACTACCACTATTTCAGACCCACGAGCATTTCGGTGTTCGCCGTTTCGACCACGCTACCTTCTTCCCAGGCAATTTCCAAAAACGACTCTCTAAAAAAGAAACATATATGATGCACGCCGTTTCATACCCCGCCTTGCACGTCGTCGTTTTTTATTCTTTTAATTCATCTCTTTAAACGCTCAAATTCTAACACCAGGTGTGGACAGTTGACGCACGAGGGAACTCGAAAATTGAAATTGGGGATCAAAAATCGAATCAATGTCTACTTAATGATGGTAATAGTAGTAATTAATACATTGAAATATACTAATACTATGTACTGAGGTGAAGGGAAAATGGCAGTGGTAAATTAGAGGGGTTGATTGGGGTGTGGTGGTGTTTAGATTTTTGGAATTAAAATATTAGAAACGCTGAGAAACGGAAACGTGACGTCTTCTGATGTGAGGGGAAACAATGGAGATGAGGCCACCGAGTGGGGGCCGCATCTTCGACCTGTAAACCATTTCGTCGTACGGTCTTCGGTAGAACTTCACAAATGGCAAGAACGATTCACGGCACCTCTCTCCCTTCACGCTCGCGTGGCTCTCTCGCCGGAAAAACGTCGCCGGCGACTGCAGGAACGAGGTCCGAGGTGGCGCCGTCACGCGCTGCGGCAGCGGGGTGGAGGGGAAGAGGCCCTTCCTGCTGGCCGGGGGACCGCGGGGGTTCCTCGCGACGGGCGACGCGAACGAGAGCGAGCGCGCGTTCAGCGGCGAGATCAGCGCGGGCGAGGGAGTCGTGGGTCCCACTTTCGATGCTGACGTGTCGGTCAGACTCAGGTACCATGGCTTCAAGGAGTCCAGGTGGTGAGACACGGTGAAGGAGAAGCGTGACGAGGAGCAGGAGCCTATCTTCGCCGTTGATTTGACGCTCGAGGTATCGAATCGGAGGGACGAGGCTCGCGGGTACGCCGCGAAGTCGTTGAAGTCCAACGATTCTTCGAAATCCAACGATGACACAACCGTGGTCCACGATGATAGCTCCACGAACGGCCTAACACCCTGCAGTACAGTGCACCCAACATCAAAACCACACACCCGATAATTGGTATTCCGTAATTTAATTATTAGAATTGATTTGAATTAAATAAAACTAGAAATAAGTGGCACACGTCTTTTTCAATCCCAGCAAAAACAACGTATAGTGTTCCCTCGTACCCTATGAATCTAACCGAGACAACTAAAATAGGTTTTGGTTTTGGTTTTCAATTTCAATACGAGATATGACACGTAGCCGAGCTATATGGTATTGTGGTGCGTTTGAATTTATGATAATGGTGAATAGTAACGGGAAAGACGGTACTTTTTGTGCATGGGGCACATTTTTAATTTAGTTATATGGACTTGGTTTGGATATGGTATGGCATGGGGTAGTGGGTGGACCACCAAAAAATCAGGGGAAGTGGTCCATTCATTGGTAGTGGTCAAAGAAAGTAGAACATGCATGATCTGAAGGTATGATGATGCCAGAAAGGGTGCATTACATACCCAACCAACACACATCAGAGCGAGACCAAACTAAAATGTGGTGGAACAGTGTTTGAGTTTAACTGGCACTTGGTAAACAGTACATGGTAGACTACCAAAATTAGGTACGTAAGGATTTTGAATTGTGGTTACCTTCCACAAGTAAGCGAAAAGCGAGGGAGGGTCTATGACAAAGGCTTTGCATAGCCTTCCTGGGTAGTACTCCGCCACAATTTTCAGTGCTGGTAGCAATTGGTTCATGAAAGCAGATGCTGATCTGTAAAAGCCTGCAACAACCAAATAATCAACCTCTTGTTATTTACATGTTTCCCAGATGTGTTGAATCTTGAGATTAGCTTAGGGTTAACTTGTTTTTAAAATGTGTTCACTGTTTAATATAAAATTGTTGGGGTGAGAAAAAAAGGTAAAGGGGGGTACTGGCAAAAGCTAAAAAGGAGAATCATGGGTTGTTCCTCTGAAGCCTTGTGCTACGGCAATAGCATAATTTAAGGAAGCATTAAAGATTGAGATGGACCAATTCGGGTAGAGAATATCAATAATGACTCCAATTCCCAATAATACCCTTTCTAACATGGCCATTAATTGTAGCCTAGAGCCTGAGACACCCCAGGGGCACTCCGGACACTTTCTGTGTGTCCCTCAGGCCCTGCCGGTGATCCCAACAGAGTTCCATATCATCCCTGCCCTCTCATTTATTGTTCTGATCCCTCAATCTTTTCTGTTCACTTCTGATTTCCTTTCACCCTTTTACTTCTTTTGTTTGTTTACCAATAATTGTTTCAAAATGGCATTATGGAAATTTGGCTTACGCAGCCATGTGCACTTACTTGCGTCAAAAAGCACCACAAATTGCTCTACGTTTTTTGGCATGGTCGAAATCGCCACCTCCATTGTAAAGGCCACCAAACGAGTGAACCTTCAGGATTTCAAAAAACAAAATCAATAACAATAGCATCAGTTTATTTAGTTTGCTTCTGCTATAATAATCACTACCATAAATGAAATCATGAAAGGGTTAAAAAACTCTTATCTCGGTGTTTGCTAACTTACATTTTCTGGGAATGCAACTTTTGATAGTCTTGCTTCAAACGAAAAATCTGTTATCACCCCAATTCAAATCACAAGTTTTATTTCCAGTAACAGAATAAAATAATAATATAAAAACGAAGGCACAAACCCAAATAAAAAATGAAGAGAAGGGTAATGAAATTACCATAACAGGTCTGGATTCGTCATCATGACCAGCAACATAGGCCAACCCATCAGCCAGTTCTGCTGAGAAATCATCCGCTATCAAGTGATCTGTTTTCCAAAATCCCATCAATGAAAAACAGTATTCACATTCAAAGTTTCAACGAAAATAAGAAAACTAAAAATAAAATAGAATACAAGTACTAGTAGTACTCATTTTTTCTGTGTTATTTGGGTGGGGGTATACGGAGAAGGAAAGAAAAAGAGAGTGACCTAATGATTACTAGAGTGGGGTGCGTTTCACTTTAACGTTTGTTTGGTTCAAAGGAAGGGAAAAGCAAGATTCTTTGGCAAGAGAAAACAAAAAGAGAAGTCGGCTTGTTTTCACAACGGGAAAAAGCTTTTGCGAGAAAAAGGAATTAAGGAGATGAAGTGGGGAAGGAGCTAGAAGGAGAAAGAAGAAAAGAAGAAAAGAAGAAAGAACTTGTTGCGGAATATACCAGTGATCACACTCTCTCTCCAGGCAAGACAAGCCTTGAGTTGCTTCGAAGCTTTTTTCACACTATCCCCTTTTGCTTTCAGAAACCGTTTCACACAAGCGTAGTTACAAAACTTCTCCTACACAACAACAACAATAGCACCAACAAAATAACCACAATTTAAGTTATCCTGAAATCATGTTAAGCCACAAAACCTATGAAAGAGTATAGGGAAGAAAAAAAAACCTGCTTCACAGTAAGAGGGGTTTGTTTTCTGAGAAGCTCAAGAACAGCTTCAACTTTGGCTGTCTCCTTGTGATCTCCGAGCTCTGTTTTCTTCCCCATTTCGAGAAACACTGACTTAGAAACGTGACAAGTTTGCAATAATTAGCAAATCTCCAAGAAGGTAGCAAGCTAGAGAGTAGAGAACACAACGACTATTATTCCAAACTTCTGCTTCACGCAACCATTAATATAAAGCAAAGAGCAGGGTTATTGTCGCTGATATCAGAGAGAGAGAGTGAGTGAGGACGTTGAATTGAATGAATGTAATGCGAAGAAGGAAGTTGGAGGCTTTATTTATAGCTAAACGACGGCAAATAACGCCGTTACGCAGGAAGGGGGAAAACATTAAACACTTATACGAGAAAGGCTTTTTGAAAACGTCAACACTTGTTACCCTTGAGAGTCCACAGTGGTTTTTGAGTCAATGTCCCAAAATGGGTCCCCACTCAACACCGCAATGATGCCCCCGACAAGGATTCGTAACGGAAAACGCCGACTTTGCGTTCTTAAACTAGTTTCAATTTTCTTAAGTGTTTTTTATATTTTGCCAAGGATGTGCCCAAAAGTTGAAAGCTTAAGAAGAGTCTAGTAGAGAGAAGAAAGGTAAAATTGGCTAAAAAGCACGTGAAATCATTTTGGAGGAGATACAAGACAAATAAACAATTTAAAAATTCATACTTCTGAGATATCGATATCAAATCGTTTCACAGAAATCAAATGGAAAATTATCATTTCACACTCACCCTTCTCTCTTACATTTAATTTATAATCTCTTTTAATAATCAAATATTGTTTTTAACTAATAAGATTATAATATTTTAAAATAAAATAATAATATTTTACATTGTTAGATGGTAGTATAAAATATGATAGTTGTTAAATTATCTTCATCCAACTTCTAAGTTTGTGTAATGCAATGTCAGCGACTGACCCGATTCGCCCAATTTTTGTATTCTTTTGTTGGTCTTTTCTCATCAATTATGAAATTAATCCGAAATCATTTTTGTCAAATACAATGTTGTAACCCAAAAGATCTACAAAAGTCAATGAAATGTTCAATTTTAATTAAGTTTTCAAATAAAAATACTCAAATTAATCAAACATCATTCTCTATCTCTTTTCATTTATGTATCTTAAATTATAATTAAACTTTTACCCTTTTTAAAAATGAATAAAACGCGAATTTAATAAGTATTGTAAGGATATGACAAATAAATATAGAAAGCTAGAATCTAACGTTTTCAAAAAATATTGCTAAAAGAAATTTGTATATATACCAATTTTTTTATAAGGGTAACGAAGTTTGTCCACTAAAAAAATTATGAATGGATTGAAAAACTACACCAAACAAAACCTATATATATTATTATTCACTGCGTGGATGTTGTAAGTTAACTATTTTGGAAGTTTTATTAAAATGGTATAATTTTGCGCCGATTTTAGGAGAATGGATAGGTTTAAATTTTTTTACATTGAGATCATCGTTTGTTTTAATGAGTTTTGTTCGAAAAATGTTGAAAAAAAAGTTGTGCTTTACGAACCCTACTTTTATTAACCTTAAAACACTGTTAAGTTTTTTTTTAACGGTGAAGTTGTTAGAGTATGAAGACTTTATAGTATAATAAAAATACACAAAAATCACCATAATTATGTACGATTTTTTGTGTATTTTTTTTATATTGAAATTGTCAAAACTTATAATAATTTTTGCTTAATTTTTTCAATTAGCATAAAATGACAATTTAAAAAAAATGTTAAAAATTTGTGGTGACAAATTATAAAATTTTAATTTAAAATATGATAGATTGAGTTATTTAAAAATATTGAATAAAATATTTGAAGTAGGATATAGATTTTTAAATAAAATAAGTAGGCTTCCTGAATACAACTATTGCAAAACATTAAATTTAATATTTTATTCATTTTAATTTTATCCATTTATTTAAATATAAAAACATGTACTAGTATTTTTATGTACTATATAATCTATCATTTCATTTACATTGATATTAGAAAATCCACAAATTTTAATTTATGAAAAATCACAAGTAATCTTAAACTCTATCGTTTAATACAATTAATTTTAATTCGAGAAATATAATTATAGACACAAATATTTTTTACTTTTATATTTTTGTTCAAATATATTCATAATATAAGATTTATTAGGAGAGTAGTTTAACCTGACTTGTATAGTAATGTTTTTCTAGTTTGCATTTTATTTTATAAAATCTACAAGTCATTTTACAATATTATTTTATTTTCTAATTATTAACACTTTTAATTAAATATGTAAAACAATAAAAATATTTAAAATTTATTTCATCACACACCACAAAAAAAATCAGATTTATCAACAAATTTTTATTTACGAATTTGAATCTGTAGGTAAATTTAATATTACCTACAAATATCACCCACGAATCTGAATCTGTAGGTAAATTTTGAATTATTTATGAAATATTATCCACAAATCTAAATCCATAGGCAAATTCAACACTACCTTCATATTACCTACGAATATGTACATGTAGATAAATTTTATATTATCCACAAATTTTACCTACAAATCTAAATTTGTAACTAAATTCAATATTATTATTAATATAAATATTTTTATTAATAATATTAACAATATTATTAATATTGACAATATTTATAATATTAAAAATATAAATAATCTTAATAATTTTAATAATATCAATAATATTAATCATAATCATTATATACGAAATATTAAAATTATTATTACAATATGAATAATTATAAATAATAATCATAACTAATATTCATAAATAATAATTATAAATAATAATAGTAAATATAAGAAAAGATAAAAATAATAATAAATAAATATAAAAATAAAAAATATGCAAGATTATTTACAAATTTATCCCACAAACTCAAGTTGGTAGATAATGCTAAATTTATCTACCGATTTAGATCCATAGGTAATATTTGTAGGTAATGTTAGCATTACCTACGGATTCAAACCCGTGAGTAAAAATTCGTCGACAAATATAAAGTTAGTAGATATTACCTATGGACTAGAGTTAATGGGTATTACCTATGAATTAAACTTGGTGGATATTATCTACAGACTAAAGTTGTTAGATATACATACTATTAACATTATAAAATTAATAATAATTATCATAACATGACAACAAAACTTGTAAGGTCTAATGGTTAAAACTTCTTTGATCATATATCATACTTAAAAGAGTGGCAATTACTAAACATTTTATAATGAATAAAATTTCAAATTCAAGAGTGTGAAATTTTAAATAGACTTTAAAAAAATAATAGAAAAGATAAACATTTCCTTAGTCAAACCACTACTAAAACTCTATTTATGTTTTCACTAATTCTCAATGTTTCTAATCATAAATTTTAGCTTGATTTTATCAATCACTATACCCTATTTAATCACTTTTGGCCATGGAAATCGATTTATTTTTAAATCTATCTATATTTTACTGTATAAATATTAAATCCAACAAAAACATTAATTTTGTGTTTGAAATGAGGAGAAAATTTGTGGGGAGAGGAGAGAATGAATTTATGAGGATTTGAGATGATATATGAGGTTGTTTGGATTGAGGGACGATAGAGTGAATTTGTGAGGATGATTTATTGAAATTTGTGAATGATGTGACAGTTGAAAGGAGATTTAAAAAGTATTTTAAAAGTGTAGAATGTAAGTTTACAAATTTACCCTTAGTATTAAAAAATATTTGAATAATTAATTATGATATATTATTTTGTGTATGATTGAGTTAATTAAATTTTTCTAATGTATAGTATCCATAATTACTTGTATTTTTAATAAAAAAATTAAAAAATATAATAGAAAATAATTTTGTGTTAAATTGAAATAAATTTATTAAATATATTAAAACTTATGAAAATAATATTTATTATTGTATACATTTGTTATATAACTATATATATTTTTGTTAATATTATAATTTTATTTTATTATTTTAATTATTTATAATTCTATGTTGTTATTAATGGTATAATTAAATATTTTTGAAATTATTAAATAAATTTATTTAATTTTTTATATTGTATATTGTATATATATAATTATGTTTTGAAAATGCGTAGTATTTAAGTAAAATACAATAATTATACCTGGAATTACAATCAACCTCTTCATTTGCATAAAGAATAAAAAAAATCTTTCATCCTCTCCTCCACTCTCAAAAGCACTTAAACAAATACAAGAAGCACTCACTCGTCCCTCTCTCCTCATTGTACATACCTGAAAACAAACACAGTGTAAGAGAATATAATTGAAGAAGTAAAAATTAAGTTAATTAGTCAAAAAATTTAATCTAATACAAGTTAATTTACTAAGAAAAAATTAAAAATGACCAAATTATAAAAAGTATTCAACTTGAAATCATCTAAGCAGTTAAAAAGCACGTGTAATCATTTTTTTTAATCAACAATAAAAATTTATTAAATAAGAGTACTTGGGCTACTTCAACCATGTACAAAAATTCCCTATGCTGGAGGGATGAGGTTTCCAGATAAAATGCCTAAACATAGACATATTTAGCACATATAATTGTAATAAGCTTAAACCTCTTTAAAAGCATCATGATGACAATGCATAAATCAAATTATCTATCAAGGAATCTAGCATCTTAGTCCAATTCCAGACTATAAGCATATCAGCTCAAAAGAAAGACTTTGTCTCCTTTCTATCTACTGCAGTTTCCCAAGCATCCAGTATGATTATAGTTGTACCCCAAGAAATTCCTCTCATGCAAACCGAGAATCCATCCAAAAGCAAAGAAAGGGCGTTAATTATCAATATAGTGATTTTAAACATTCATATACATTAATACACCAATCAGAATAAAAGAAATTTGACTTTGGAAATTTATAGCTTATCCATGCCCACGCCTTTACTTGAACCAAAGCAAAAATTTCAACAGGATCCACCACTGCATTATTGAAAATTATCCTATTCTTATGATTTCAAATTCCCCAAATAATAGAAATCCACACACATTTCCAAACACAATTTTCCAAGTAGTTTAGACCCATAAAACCTATTTGTTCGAAATGTTGAATAGCATTATCACAATGTACAAAAGCTCTACCAGCCCAAGCATCATACATATATCACACTTTAGAAATCACTTTACATGTGAAAAAAAGATGATTTACTGTTTCAAGCTCAGTCTCATACATGACACACATTCTCCCTCCAGCTTGAATTCCTCTATATATTAAATTACCATATGTTGCAATTTTACCAATTAAAACATGCCAAACAAAGTAATGTGCTGATGGAAGAGCTTTTAGGCAAAAAAAAATCAAAATTGAATGCAGAGAATGGATAATCATAAATTAAGGTTTATGAAGAAGCTACATCACAACCCTAAATTAGTAACCCACATTAAAAGAGACAACAAATATGGAGGTTCGGAGACAACAAATAGATGCTGAAGTTCAAGGATAAGAGTTTTGGGGGGCTGTTATGGGCTACAATTTCGGTGGATTTAATTGGTAAAGTGGTGCAGAAATTTGATTCTAGCATTTGATAAATGTTGTTTTGATTGTAATATGCAGCTTAGATGAGTATTGTTTGTAATGTTAGGAGTCAGATGAGTATTGTTTGTAATGTTGGGAGTTAATTGGTCTGAATGCTTTTATATATGAGTTGAGATATAGCATAATTATTTTTATTATTTATTATTTTCTTGTTGATAAAAAATTTATATTAAAAAAAATAAAGAAAAAATTTAAAGTATTTTTTTTTTAAAACGTCAAGATAAATTTAAGAGAGTTGTAAAACAAAACAAAAAATTAAAGAAAAGTAAAAAAGTATGTACTCAATTTGTTTAGACAATTAAAAAATTATTCGTTTTTGCACTCTTCAAATGAGTAACTTGAATTGATTCAACTTCTCTAGTAAAAAACAACTTATACGGTGAATGTATATCTCGCTTTTTGTTTGAAAGGTGTTGTCCTATTCGAAAAACATTTTTTTATTCGATTAATATGCATTCAAAAAGTCTCATTTCTTCTTTTTCCAAAATTTCGACATTTAATATCAATCTTTACACAACAACATGAAATTCGTTAAATTAAATTCATCACAAACAAGTGTAAAGGAATGAACGTATACCAAAATTTCATTGAAAATTTAGAATGAGACTTTATGTATATGAATTAATCACGGAAATAATGATGATTTTTTTTTCAATTATCTAGTAAAAAAAAATTAATATTTAATAAAACAATTAATGCTTAATACTACATTAATCATTTTATTAAATTTCAAACAAGAAAAACTAAGAATCATTCTTGGATCCATTATAAAGCAATAATTCTAAATACATAAAAAGCAATAATTTAAACAACAAATTAAATGTTGAAAAAATGTTATCTTACTTAAAATATTCTTATTCAGTTTTTTATGCATGATTTTTTTTTTCTCTTACCCTTATTTTCACCTTAGTTAGTGCACACTGACGATTCAACTTAAACCTTTACATTGTTCTATTTTAACTTCTTCTTAAACCTTTTTATATATTCTACACCTAATTGGATCTTTCATTGCAAACGTTTATTTTGATGGAAAAATTCTTGATTATGCCCAAACTTTTCAAATGAATAAAGCATGAACAATGAATCTAACAAAGAATCTACCAAAAGAGCAAGTAGAACTAAACAAACTTAGATGCTGTTTATATCTATTAAAATCAACAATGTTTGTGTGTACGACAAGCCATAAAGACCATACTTAAAACAATAACAACAAAGTTTTTGTATAAAAAAAATAAGGAGCATCAAAAGGCACAGATGATAAACTTGTTTGTGGTGCTGTAAATTTTGTTAAGATATATACAAATTTGACATCACATCTTCATCTATAAGTAATCTTGAATAACCTAAGTGTTGGGTTAATTTCATGATAAATTCAATATATACTCGGCTTTGGAGAGAAGTGACTCATTAGCCCAAAAGTTAGTGGTATAAATCTACTTGTATAATTTTTAGGTTGTAAAAGGGTTTGATACTCTAAATACTTCTATTTAATATATCATTTTTGCTTATAAAAAAATAGAAGTATTTATTAGTTCTTATTTTTGTAGTAATGTTGTTTCGACCTAATCTTTAGGAAGATGATAACCAATTCAGTTATTTTAAGAGATAATGGATTTTACATTATTTATAATAATATATACATAATCAGCACATAATCTACTATAATAACATATGCAAAATTCTTATAACGCGGAAAAACAATAAATATAATAGCATAAGAATCATAACTAATGTATATGTATAAGAATTAAACAGTGTCTGTTTCACCTCACCCTTTTTATTTGATAGTCCTGCAATTGCTGTACACTATTTTAGTATAGATGTTATTTATTCTCTTTAGTTACTTTCACTGTTACGTACCATCTTACAAGGAATGCACTTTAATACAAATACAAGAAAAAGATATACAAGTAAAAAATAATGGTTAATTTTTTTTCTCTGCTATTATTAGATGATATATATTTTGAAAAAGAAAGAAAATGTAACATTAACTGGTAGCATTTTTTTGCGTCTGTTTTTATCATGTCACTGGTTGTGGTTAGGAAATTATGATAGCACAGGCAGATGCATATATTCCTCTACTCATGTAGCAGCTAGCGGCAAAGTGGCATTGAATTTTCATGGTGACAGTTCAATTATGATGTGTGAGACCTGAAGTGTGGTGGTGTGTGCAGTGCAGGTAGGAAGGGAAAGGCTGCAGTGATGGATTAGGCTGAATAGGAGAGTGACTGTGCGGGAGGGTAATTACTACAACAAGTACATGATCATTTTTTTTGGAAAATGGGATCATAAGAAATTATAAGTGTAACTGAGTATGTGGCCAAAACAATACTCGGGCACGTGAACGGATATTGCGGGATAAGTAGAACTATGATTAGCATCTATATGTTACAGAGAGAAGAGTGGATGATTTTGTTTGTAGTAAGTAACTGCTTACTCATTCAAATAATGGAACTACTACAATACAATCATCTTTACCTTATCTATGCCTATCTACCTATGAGGTACAGGCTTGTGTAGCTACCTATCTTCCTTGTGATTTTGTGAACTGTGGTGTGTTTCCTTTGCGTGTCTCCAATGAAGACTACTAGTAGTAGTGTGTAGTCTTGTTCTTTGCTTAGAAGTGGAAAATGGTGAATCCCACTTTTTCTGCTCGCAGATTGTTCTTATTGCATGGGGGGTTAAAGGGAATATTCATTTACCATCTCCACTCTCTGTTTAGATTTGATGGGAGATTCTGCTCTTCTTTTAACTTCTTCGTACCACGTTCCTAACTCCTTTCTCCCACTTTTTTTTTTCCCTCTCTGTATGCACTCAATTCTGGATCCTTGAATGAATCATTTGGATATATGCTACATATGACCATTGTTTCTTCAATGATTATTCTCTTATATAAGAATCTCTAAGTTTCTTTCCTTCAATTCGTTACTCATTTATGCATCATGCTTGCATCACCAACGGACTATAAAACATCAAATCAGCATTTTACTAGTTTATATGCAACTAAAAAAATCCAGCCACCTCCTGATTTATTTAATCTAAGCTATCATACCCACATGCTTGATTCAAAACAATCCTCTTTGATTGGTAGGCAAAGGTCAGAAACAACTTTTTCATTAGCATTATATCAAACAGAACCTTCAAATAAGATCATGACAAGCCACTTTTTTGAAACCCTAATATTTTGTCATGATTTGAAGCAGTTGTGTAATATTTAATAAATTTTGTATGCTCCTACGTACAGATATGTATAATATATGTATATACATATATGATAATTAATCAATTAATGAAGTTATTTGTTCTCCTTAATTAGACCTCATGAATGACACTCGTAGGTATTTAAATTTACTTTTCGCGTCTTGAAAGACAATGAACCACGAAGAAGGGAATTCGTACATGTGGATGCAAAATAATGCATGAAATAGGTAGCGAACACAGTAAACCACTCGTCCTCATGCATTTCTTATATTATATTTATCGAAGAAACTGTTTATGGACGACAAATGCTTGTGATGACAGTGTTGGCAGACTCACACGCAGAAAATTGTTCAACACAAAAATTAACTTTGTTCCATAAGTCAAAACCTTGATACTTGTTCTTCCATGCCATTTAAAAAAGACTCTTACATAGTAAATGATACACTTAATAAGTTCCATGTTCATAGAAGTCCAAGCTCCGTTGTCCTTACGGCGGTGACCCACCAAAGATAGAAAAAAATGAAGACAGAGAAATTGATGCCCAGGACATTCTCTACACGTCAAAAAATTTAAAATGAACATTTGCCATTGCTGGATCTTATTTAAATGAGTGGGTTTCAATTGAAGAATTTTTTATGTAGCCATCAACCTCTGCATTCCTTAATTAATTGCATGTCTAGAAGAACGTAGCCCGATTTCGAAAGCCAAAGTCAATATATATTGAAATAGATTGCAGAAGTAAAAAAAGGATTAAAGAAGAGAAAAAAAAGCATATACTCGTCTGTTAACTGAACAAAACAGTGCATTTTGTGGGGTTGAGGGAAAGTAAATTAGCAAGCTAAAGCGGTGTTTAGGCTGCTAAGTTGGCTTTCCAAGATGAAGTTGTAAGCTTTATCGTTTTAGTTAAATTAATATTCACAAAGGTGGAATTTAGTGCGACATATGTTTCACTTGTCGTCATTCAAATATTACAGAGATTCTGTCCTCTCTCTCTCTCTCTCTCTCTTTTTTCAACTTCCTTTTATTTTATGTTAAAAAGAAACGATGAGAAATAATTAAGAAAGTGACACTTGGATTGTGGAAGTAAACTAACATTTGAAGTTCTGGCTTAGGATAATCTGATTATAATATAAGAATGGTGTAAGGTTGGCTTAGTTGAGCTAACAGAAGACTCTTAAGGGATATTATAGCTCTCCCACGTGGCCAAAGTTTACTAAACTTACGATCTCACTCACCCACCTACCCGTGTGAGAAAAATGTGTGTTCACTTTCTCTGATTTCAAAATTTGAAACACCATATCTCTCCCTCCCTGTTGCCCTTGTGAACATAATGACCAATGCATATTGCACAGCGCACACACCACTTTTCTTTAACTAAAACCACATCATGATTGAATCATTACACCCTTTAAATTCAAAGTGCACATTCCTTCTCCCTCTCTCTCTCTAAATAGTAGTTCTCACTGTGTGGAAGATTAGAGAGACAGCGATTTTGCTAAAATAATAGAAGCAAGTATGTAATTTGACTAGAATCGGAGAGAGTGGGTCATGGTGTCTGCTTTTATGGCCTGAAACGGACAGAACTTATGAGGCTTCACATTACCTCAGAGGACTATATGGATATGTTAAAGGACTCCTTCTGGGACACACCAATACCACAATCATAAATGACATGTTCCCCACCTCTCGCAATGCAATTATAATACCCACAAAATATATTCTAAACACACATAATTATAAATCCACACTATTCACTATTTCTGTTGACTATAACATCCTAATTTCCATATATTTACTTATTTTTAAATCATTTATTAAAATAATCCGCCTGTTAATAAATGCATGTCTATATAAACTATTCATTTAAGAATCAATTAAGAAGAAGCTCATTAATATCTCCTCGAAATGTAAGAATGTTAATTAATTTCGTTTTTCTTTGCATAGTTAACACTATAGTTGTTATTTTGACTCGTCTTATTATATTAAAATAAAACTAATCATGATGTTACTAGTTTATATAGCTGTGATTAGTAGTTTTACAGTTTTGATATATAAGAATTTAAGAGGAAGTGTGATACCTAAGTTGAAGGCAAGAAAATCTTTCGGCAAATTCTTGTAGGATTTGCATTGATCCAGTTTCAAATTCTTGTAGGATTTACATATTAATTGAAATTAGTTGAATTTAACGTATCACTTGATATGATATTTATCTTTATTTATATGTTTGATGCATTTGGCATAATGAGTGTGTTAAAAATCTCACATAAACTAAATATATAATCAAATTATAATATATAAATTTATTATATGATATTAAATTAAGCTTAACTTTCACAACTAAAGATTTAATCATATAATAAGATGTATGACCTATTATCTTGATAAGTGTTGAAGCACCCGTGTTCTAACTTATTTTATTTCATTTTTTTTAATAAAAAAAAACTATTGATTCTTATTTGGTTTGCTAATTTTTCAAAATGATACTTAATGAGTAAAGAGCCATGTAAAAAATTGTGATGGTTTCGTGATAAAATCATGTAAAATTGTAATTGTGTCATCTAATTACAATTATTTTACCTTACAATTTTACGTACAAACTAGTTTGTATCACCTCGCATAAATATATTAACAAGAAGTAAAAAAAAAAATAGTACTAAAATACTAATACAAACTAATGAAGGACCTAAACTTCAAGAAGTGAGTAGTGATATATTTATGCCAGCTTATTAGAGATTTAAAAATATTAATAAAAATTCAAATTAAAAATTTCAAGGAAATGATCTTTGTTTTACTTTTAGTTTATTTAACGACTAATTTTGCCACTTTACTCTTTTTTTTCCTTTTCGCCACAGTCGCCAATTAGAAAACTTTATGTAATGGTTAGATTTTTGAATAATGCAAAAATAATGAATTAATTATTCCTATACTTCCTTTTACATTCATCCTCTCACTCCCTAGCCACAACGTTATTTCCAGTTAAAATTATGAATTCCTTCTGCGTAATCATCTTGTTGGTATTTTGTTTACAAAAATATCTTTATCTATTTTGGGAACACTGTAAAAAATATGTCATATATATGCACACACAAAAGGGGAATAAATAACTTAGTGCATCAAAGTTTTGAAAACTTTCTAGTGTATCTAAATATTGAAATTTAGATTGGCATCGCAATAGTTAATCACATCTCTGAACATTAAAAAGAGTTCAAGAACCTTAAATACAGATACATGGAATGATTGTCAGCACAAAAAGGAAGTTTAAACTTAAAAGTTTAAACCCAAAGTGAGAAACAACAACCGTAAAGGAGCCGAATAATTAATCAAACGGTAACTACACTTATTAAAACCTAAAAGGGTTATTCTCCATGTCTTGCAAACTTTTCTAATCTTAAAGACTTTTAACCAATTATTTCCTACCATTTTTAACCTAAACCACCATATCCACTGGGATTTTCTTTCCCAAAATAAAAAACATTTGACTAATTCACCTACGTTGGCTTGTGAATCTTTACGAAAGTAGCTGTAAATTAAGGGGGGAAACAAGGTACTATTCACACTAAAAAAGTAGATGATATTGGCCTGATATCTTTGCATAAAGTGAAACAGTGGATTATGACGTTGGTGGGGCATGCAACGGGATGAACTGAAATTGACATAATTTTTCTTCTTTTTCTTTCCTAAGCTTTGAGATTTTTAACTTGTGAAGATACTGTGATGCATGCGCACAAGTGTAATAGTTGGTTCTTAACAACCGTTGCAAAAGCGAAAATAAAAGGGGTAACGTAATTAGTATTGAGAACCCACCAATAGCACTAAGTTGTGAAGCTTTCATGATTTTAATTTAGTGGTAATGTAGTTGGAGCAGGCCATTATTTTGTCCTCAGAGTTCAATCGATGATCCTCTGTGAAAACAACTGCTGGACACTTGATGCATCAACACAGCAAGAAGTGGATTCTCTGAGAGTATGATCGATCCTCATCCATGCCTTTTTCTTCTGCATCTGCAATTTTTCTGCAACTTGGACCCCCTTTTTTTCACTCTTTTCCCATCCTTTCATTATTACATTCAAAAATCTACTTAAACTAATCATCAACCCGCACAAAAGTTAACTAATCACAGGTTTCCAAAAATTTTCTAACATGTATTTTTTCTAAACATGCACATAATGTTTTTAAAATATTTGTGCTAATTTAATTGTAATTATAGTTAAATTCGATTTATTTAAAAGTTATACTTAAATGAGTTTAATTTGAGTAAGTTTTGTATTAATGATTTTAAATTTAATTTAATTTTATAAAATTAGAAATGTCTTTATATATATATATTATTTATTTTTTATTGGATCTTCTAACATTTTAGAATATTACACTTACAAAGAGTGAGTCTATTTGTTTCAGTAGGATTCATAGAAAACAATAAAATAATCATAAGATATTTCACTTATTTAGATAATGAAATAAAAAGTGAAAGGAGAGAAATTTTGTGTGAAACCCCACTTCAAGAAAACTTCTCTTTCTAAATGATTACCATTGTGTACACAGTTTGCTCTTTTAAAATTTTGAAAAATGATAGTTTGACCATCAATACAACCAAATTTTACCTTTCTGAGTTTCACAACTCTCGTGTTGTTTTACTTTTTGGTTGTAATCAACATTCCATGCTCATAGAGAAGTTTCTGAAATGTGCATGTAAATACTTGCTTTTACTATTTTAGTATGAAAACAATATACAATTATTCTGAATAATATATATATAAAACGTAGTATAATTTTCATGTTATAAAAAACATTGTAATTGTAAATTCT
The DNA here is from genome assembly GCF_051622355.1 of Phaseolus vulgaris. Classification (NCBI taxonomy): domain Eukaryota; kingdom Viridiplantae; phylum Streptophyta; class Magnoliopsida; order Fabales; family Fabaceae; genus Phaseolus; species Phaseolus vulgaris. The sequence continues at coordinate 5,155,300 of NC_143504.1, forward strand.
AATGAATTAAGAAAAATCACTGCCATCTAAATATTAAAACAAACTTCATTATTGTCATCATACGGTAAAAAGATATATAATTATTGAAAGAGATAAATCTGTTGAATAAAATTTAATGCTTCAATGGAATATTTTACGATATCAAAAAAATATTGAAGGAAACATTAGAAGTCTTTTACAATTCAGAGTTCGGCTTTGTAGTTGTTAATTATTAAATTAGCTTATGTATTAGTGCATTACGTTATAGCAGTGATTTGGCATGAGAATGGTTCTTGGTGGGACTTTAACTCCAAACCCATTTCTTGGCAAATTCTCCTTCCACCACATCAATTCCAACATGCAACCAATATTAAAAATGATGAAAATACCCTTACAAAATAATGAAATAACTTTAAATAAAAAGAGGGTCTGGACAAAAATTACTTTCAGAATTCTTTTTTTGAAAATATTCTGAATTTAGATTTTCAGAACACATTTTTTAATTCCAGAAATTTTTATCTGTAATACATTTTCAATTTTACGTTCTGGATTTTTTTTCAAAATATATTTTTTGACTTTCAATTATATTTATTAAAAATTCAAAATAAAAGTAATTTTTTAAAATTTTAAAAGATGATAGAGTGGATGTTAAAATTGATATGATATAAGAAGATGTCTATTTTCTTTTATCCTAAGCTCAGACTTCTTGCACCCTATGATTTTTACTTGCATCCGATAGATTTTTGGTGGCTGAAAATGAATTTATGGAATAAAATTAAAAAACTAAAATCTCATTAAAAATCAATTTCGAAATATATATATATTAAAAAAATTCATAAAACAAAATCTAGAAATTCTAAAAAAGTGGTTCTGAAATTCAGAAAATGGTTCCGAAAATCTAAATATAGAATATTTAAAAACTAAAAAAAAAACATTTTTATCATTTCACACAAGACATCGGGTGCAGGTTCAAAAAAATTAGGTACAGCAAGTAATTGCTAATAAGAAGACCCAATGTTGGGCTTTCACATAGAGCAAGGGCCCAAGAGACTGTATTGTAGATTAAAAAAAATAGAGGCAAAACGTCCATACAAGTAACTTCTACATAACATTAACGATATTTCTAGAGACTTAACACTTTTCTTATAGGAGATAACTTCTATGAATCAAATCACACTAATTTTAGTTTATAGATTTTTATTTTATTTTTTTATAGTAATTATGAAAAGCTTATCCAAACATATTCCAATTAAATGTAAGGATCTATTACCTAAATGTATTGAAGTATTTATAAATCCTATGATTTTTGTTTTGTAAAGTAATATGCAAATCGCACATCAAAATGCAAATTTAAATGATATAATTTCACTATTATTTGTTAAAATAAAACAATTTCATAGTTCTAAGGCAATATAAGATAGATACACATACAACTGTTACATAAGCCTGATATAACATCATTTTGATGGAGTACCAAGTGATGTATGATGTGTGCTAGAATCATCTTTCTCTGCTCTCTCTGTATCTCTGTCTTTTTCTTTATATTTCTTTCAGCAATCTAAACAGAGTATATGTTCTTGTACAGCATTAAATCTGTGCACTGCCCTTTATTCTTATCATGGATGAAAAAGAAAGACCTGGCTTTTTAATGTATCTGATTATGCACGAATTCGACAATAGGGTATGCATGTTATCTAGTGGACCAGAAGACAAATTGCTAAATCTTCGTGATTTAATTTCTGGATTTTAAATTCCAATGTACATGCTTTGAAATGCATGTTTGTAGTGATTTTTTCAGTTGTAGATGAAATGTTTCTTTCTGTAGTGACCTTTTTCAATATTTGTCCAACAACGAGTGTTAGGTGAGGAATGAATATACATTTTTGGTTTTTCTACTAATATTATATAGCAAAGTGACTGTGATTACAAACAAGTAAACCCCATTTTAGTATACACTCAAAATCAATTTTTATAACAATTTTCCAAACATCATTTAAATGCAGATCACACCATTTTTTCAAAATCAATTTTAACTAATAATTAATAAGTCATAGTGGGAGTGATGTGTGAAATGTATATGAGTCAGCAAGAGATTTCAGAAATTTTCACTCTTATAAGGCATCCTAGTGGAACAGGTGAACTGGTGTGAAAGAAAGCCTTGTAGCAGACTTTTAACAAAATTAAGGAACCATGTAGTTGCTTGAAATGCAAGAGGGATACCTATATGTCAAGATATGAAACCTTCCCAATGTGTTGCTTTTACCATCAAGTTATGTGAAAAAGTTGAAGTATATCTTGTGGAATAAGGCACTGGGAAATGTAAACTGGGCACCAAGCTATTGTGTGGTGATCAAAGTGTGAGATGAGATGCATAGCTGATTGGTGGAATGGCTTCTTCTTGTGCAAGGGAGAAATTGTTTGAAAGGGACAATATACCAGCAACAAATTTTAATTCATGAGTGACCTATTATGGTATTTAAAACGTCCCAAAATATATAACAGTGACCTTGCAAAATCTTCACCCTTGTCTAAGAAAAGCCTAGATGGTTCCTCTTCATCTCTCTTACCCCTCTTGTTATCTCCTCCACTTTACTTCTTCTGCATGAGCCACACCCACTTCTTCACCAAATGGGGTGGCTGCAATCCCTCCTCTCTCCACTGAAGAAGTTCTGGCTCCGCTTGAATTCAACTCAAAAGAAGAGTACGTTCCATGATCATGTTTTGTCAGCAACATGCTTATTTTGTTTTCTCTTATGTCTGCATCTAGTTTAAATCCAGCAGTGCCTGTGTCCCGCTTTTTAGATTGTTTAACCACTTTACACAAAGCTTCTATTTATTCTTGAACCGATCATCATATACACCAATGCTCTCTTTCTCTTTCACTTATTTACCATTTCATAGGGATTTGAAATCAAGTAAAAGACAATCCAATGTTCTAGGAAACGTGTTTTCTACACAAACACACTATACCTTTTCCCCTTGCTAACAGCTAAGGGCACTGCATGATTTGATTCCTTTTTCCCCCCACTTCCACATCATTCTTTTTCACATTTGTTTCCAACATTTCAGGAAGAGGGATTTACATTCTGTATGAAGATGTCAAGTCTTGCCCCTATGAAGACGTGCACGTCCTCTGGTCCATACTGGTGGAACCGCATTCACCTTCTATGCCATCCAAAAAAAATGAAGCTCTTGGACACAAGACAAAATTGAGAAGTGGCTAGTATTAATGTACATAATAAAGTATTTATAATGTTCATACTATAGAGTGCTTCTATCTTACTTTTACTTTTACTTTTTCCTTTAACTTTTGTAGCACCAGTAGCATAGAGCGACTCTTAGCTTTTGCTTTTGAAGCATTTACCAAGTTCTTATATACAAAAAATTACTTATCTTTATATCTTCTTGAATGATTTTGGTTTATGCACCAGTTATCAACAGTTGGAAAGTTGGCTTGCTGTTATTGGGGAGAATAGGGTAAGAAAGAAGAAATTGAAATTTATTTCTTAGAAATAGGTTTGTTTAGGTTAAGGCGTGTATATGAAGGTGTTGATATGGTACTTGGTTCCTTTAATTTCCATTGTTGAAGTTGACCTGTGAAAGCACAGACTTAAATTCAGTCAATCTAAAAATGAGTGACAGGATGTTAGGTAACAAGGAAACAGGTCTTCTGGTTTAACAGTGTAGTGTAATGTGCTGAATGTGAAAGTCTTTTATATCATACCTCTTCACAATAATGGAACACTTCACACTGTGTAGCAACCAGATAGCGTGGGAACTACATAATTTTTTTACAGTACAAAAGCTAATTCAATTCAAATCCCTAGCTTTCAACAAATTAGAGTAATCCATAGAGAAAAAGTCACTATTATGTCAGAAAAAAATTATTTTATATTCTTCAATTGAATATTTACTATTACAAAAATGATTTTTTTACACTCAACTCAATGTTTTTTAAAATTTTTAAAATTACTTTTAACATATTGTATTTTACTTATATTTTCATTAATATATTAGATTTTTTTTTATTATTATAAATATTAATATTTTATTGTAAGTGTAAGGTAAAGTGTCAAAATATCATCATCCTTACTATTAACTTAAATGACGTGATGGTTTATTTTTTTTTATTTACAGTATCAAATATAATATCACGAACTTAAATAACCACAAAATGAATTTCTACAACCATAAAATAAATTTCTACAACCCTGATTATCTCTATAAAACATTACATGGTTTCGATTTTTAAAATTAAATGTTAAAATAAAAATCAAATCAATCAAGCATAAACACTAAATAATATTGTTTTTTTTTATAAATATAATTAAAACTCTAAAGTGTTATTTTTTTTATGATATAAATTTGTCTATTTGAGATGTCAAGATTAAATCACATTATAGAAATTAAATTGAAAAATATAAAGATTTTAATAATAAATATAATATTTTTTCATAAAAGTTTAATTAAAAATATTTAAATTTATAAAAAAATTAATTTTAATTTTTTTTAAATAAAAAGGGATAAACTATGATGATATAAAGTAATCCCATTTCATAAAATCAAAACAACAAAAATTGAATGATAGTAAAATTAATTGACAATAACTCGATTCAAAAATATATAATTTTAAGATACTTAATAAAATAATTTTTTAATAAAAACTCAGTTAAAATTCTAAATAAAAAAGAGATTTAAAAACTTAATTAAACATGCAGTTAATTATGTTGTATATAAGAGCATTTTGTGGGAAGATTTACTTTTCCAAAAATTTAAATTAAAAACATCCTTTTAAGAAAAAATTGCAGCTTACATCATGGCTATTTATGTTTTGACAGCTTCTTCTGGCACCCCATACTAAAATCATATTTATTATTATACCCTTCAATAAAAAATATTAAAAAAATTAAATATAACTTTAACTTAATTTAATTTAATCTACTTTAACCTTCTCTCCCTTTCTCCTTCACTCCAGCTCCCCACACCTCCATCCATCTCCCACCTCCTTCAAGCTTTCTCATTCTCTCAAGTTCTCCATATTTCAAAGCTTTCATTCCTTCTAAAGCTTTCCCTTTTCACTCTCATCTTCATTTACAACACTTACATGTTAGTAATTTTATTGATTTTAATTTTGAAGTGAAATGTGGGCGGAAGGCACGGTGGAGTCCGGTAACCATTCGCATAAATAGGTATCAGATTACGTAATCTAGTAAGTTTTAAGTTAGGTTCCGGATTATATAATTCAATTGGTTTTTTTGTTAGGTTCTGGATTATGTAATTCGGTAGGTATTACGTTTTCAACGTTTTGGGTTATATAATCCGATAGGTTTATCCAATTATCTAGAAGTTGCATTTTTTGTGTTTCAGATTGAATAATGTAGTTTTGGTTTTTATGTGAGATTTGTACATTTTGGATCCGGTATACATATGGATTATCTAATCTAAAATACTGTTGTTTTTGGCACCGGATTGCGTGATCCGTTGATGGAGCAGATTACATAATCTGAAAATGAGTATTTAAGAGTCGATAACTTACTAAAGAAATAGGAGAATGACGAGTCAACCACTGTCGGCACTCACAATAGTTACCACCACCATCGCAACAACGCAGGTACCATCAGAATGCACCACCTCAACCACAAGCTTAAGCACCACAACCGTAACAGTGTACCCACCACCACAATAAGCACCTTCTTTTTCACTGTGAACAAAATGTAAAACAATACTTTATTTTATCTTTTTTACGGTTTTGATATTTTAAAAGTTTATGGAGATTCAAGAGAAATGGGTGAAGGAAGAAGCTATCTTATGTTTTTAAGTAAAATCACATTCACATCATCCAGTTTTAATAAATAAAGCCCATTTACTTTATATTTTTAATAAAGTAATACTCATTTATCTTATTTTATTTTAAAATATAATATAATTAAAAATTAACTAAAAATTATGAAATTTAAAGTTTTAAAATATATAAATTAAATATTTTTAAACAAAAATAAATAGAAAAAATACTTTTTATGAATAAATTAAGTGGGTGTCCCTTTAGTAAAAGTATAAAAAGGTTAATATAGGTAAATATAAGGATACAAGGAAGGTTGATGTGTATTTAAAAATTATAAACGTGTGAATATCTTACTGAAAAATTAAAATTAAAATTAAAAGAAGATGTGAATATCATTTACTATAATTTGATTATTGCAAATTTTCCTTTTTTTTCATGTTTAGTTGACCACTTTATAATAAGGCAGCAGTGTTTGTGTTTATATTCATTTATATTTATTCCTTTTATTTATATTCTATATTTTAATTGTACAATTTTCATTTTGTTTTAACCCATTTGTGTTTTAAAATATTTGATTAAATTATTTATTTGGATGGTATAATTGAACAATTTTTTTGTGTTTTAAAATCATATATGTGAAATTTATAGAACAGAAATTAACGTGTTAATAACTAAGAGCTGTCAATCAGAAAAAACAAGGAAAAGAAATGTATAAAACTCCCAAAGCAACAGGGTTACTTGTTTCTGTCCAGATTTTGTTTCTGCCGTGTGTGGGTGGGTGTTTTGCCTCTGGTAACCCTTCATCTCTTTCACTATTTCCACTCTCTGGGTTTCTGCTACCTTGTTTTCTTTTATCTCAACCTTCGATTTGTCTTATCTTGTTTAATGATACTATTGTTTCATGTTTCAACAAGTATCTTATACCATGGAGCATTATTATCTGTACCAAAGCCCATTTATATGCTAACATATTAATGTTGGAATTAGTGTTCCTTTTCTTGTTAACAACAAAATTGAAAGAAAAACAGTGTATCGCTAATGTTGAAAATTGCTGCCACTGCCTAGCTAAGTTGTAATGTCTGCCTAAAATCTGGAAAAAAAAATCATCTATTTCCTCCCCACTTGATTTTTGATCTATTTTGGTTTCATATTTCTTCCATTTTACGTTTTCCCCTTGAAAACTGTGGTGTGGGTTCATGCTTGATTAAGAGGTAGAAATCTGTTTGTTTTTCTTTTGTCTGCTGGTAAAAGTTGGATGTGAAGTAAGTATCCAATAAATTTATGTGATTTCTGTTTTCTTCTTCTTTATAAATTGTAGTTAGTAGGGCATGTCTATGTTATTTATCAGGGTCCAGGTTCTTTTCTTTTGTTTCTATACTGATCTCTCTAAAAATGACAACAATCATATGATGTAGTTGCCATCTTTTGAATTTGCTGCTTCTAGAATTAGAGCATGTATCACACTATAGTCTTTCTACCCTGAGCTCTCTAAAAATGACAACTATTGGCAGTGCACTGTGCACATGGTTTTTTATTGCCTTTTAAGATAGATAATTAGACAAACTACTCTGTTTGTGTTTCAAGAGCAGTTTCATCTTTTGAACAGCTATATGATTTGAATTCTCCTCCTCTCATGTCTGGAAGCTTAACAAATGTCAGCTTCAAGGTTTCTCCTCAGTAATGGCATCCTTTTGGGCTCCTCAGATGCCCCTCCAGTCAAAAACTTCCTTGAAACTCATCCAGGTACTTTCAAAATGAGTAACAATTTAGTAAAATAAGTAAATAAGCTATAGCAAGATTTCCTTATACATTTTCTAAACTTATTTGGCTAACTTCTGGTCCAGGTGCTTACACAACATCACGTACTTACAACAATGCCTCATGGTTGTTATTTTGGGAAAGGCACATAAAAAGACTTTCAGAATCTGTACAAATTCTATCAAATTCTGCCCCATGGCTTCTATTTAAATCTAATCATTCTGCAGTTTTGTCACCATCATCAGTAACCTTGTCAATATGGCAACCCACTGTTCAGTTGCTTGTTAATGATTCGATATGCAAAGTCTTGCCAATTGCTCTAAAAGAAAGGAAAGATTGTGAGGAGCTGGCCATTACAACTCTTGTTAGTGGTAATTTAGAGGAATTAAATGCATGTGAAACTGTTAGCAAGGAAAACATGAGTAAAATTCTCGATGTGCATGTGCACGTTGAAACTTATGTTCCTCCTACATTCGGTATTTGGGGAAATGGTGTACACTTGGCTTTGGTGGGATATGGGAGGAATGTTGCAGCTGCAAAATATTCAGATTGGGTAAGGTTAGTTTGTGCATTTTGAATTACATATTTATTTTCATCTTCTTGCTGTTTGTTGCGTTGATGTTCCTTCAAGTTCATAGTTGGAAATTCTGCTACAATACAGGATTAGGAAGCCTATGGAAAAGCTCAGGCCTCCCTCAGTGACGGAACTGTTGCTGTCAAATGATGGGGATCAGATCCTGGAAGGTTGTGTGACAAATTTTTTTGTTGTTTGCTGCAATGTGAGTTTATTTTATCTATCTATTTAATTTCTAACTTTCTATGTTACTATATTCATACTTATCTTATGCGAGATTCTATATGCCTATTTTTATTAGTGTGCATACTTATGCATCACTCTCCAAAATTGGAACCTAAAGTTGATGCTAAATACTGGGGTTGGATTGAACAAACTTTAATATTCTTGTGCATGTGTGGGGTTTGAAACATTTTATGAAATAAACTTATGCATTACTTCTGCTTTTAATGACAGGTTTGTGCATCTTTTAGTGTTAATTTCTTGTTTCATTTTAGGTTTGGAATTCAAATGATGGGAAGGCCCTGTGTGATTCTTTTGAAGTACAAACAGCTCCTATCAGTGATGGTGTCCTTCCAGGAACAATACGCCAAATAGTGCTTGAGTACGGTTTAATTATAAATCTTTCTGCTATATTTTTTTTTGACCATAAATAAACCATGCCCTTGTGTAAAATTGAAGTTATTTATATGGTGTATAGTTTAACAATTTGCTTGACATTAGCATAGAATTAGGGCTGTATCTCGTATTGCTAACAGTTAGACTTAAAGCATTGCCTTTCTGTTTCTGTAGTGTTTGAATAGTGTAGTTATGATATATTGTCTTCTTTGGTTTAAAGGTGAACAAACGTATATTTTTTTCCTTTTTTCTGCCTAAGAATTCTATTTTTTCTTTTCTTTTTTACATTCATATGGAGTTCTAATCTCTATTATAACAGTTATAAACTTAATTCTTAAATTTGGTTTAAAGGGGAGCCTTGCTTTCTTTAATATTAGGATTCTGTCTTGGCCACAGATGAAACTATATTATTGTTTTGTCAGGTAAATGTGATGCAGGAAGGGAAAAAGGAATAAAAGAAATGGGGGGCCAGTGTATAGGATAGAGGCTACTGAGAAGCACTAACAAGCTGTTTCTCGTGTGATTGAGCATTGACTTGCGTTATGTGCAGGATATGCAAGAGTGAAGGAATTCCATTTCGAGAAGTTGCTCCCACATGGTCAGAACATGAAATTTGGCAGGAGGCATTCATCACAAGTATTATTTTGGCTTTTCAATGTTTTCATTTATTTAATATTCAAATTCTTAAGAATCGCATGTTAAAATATACATTGGTTCTTATAGAAATTTCAGTATCTGTCTTGACGGAGTGTCAAAAAAGCCGATTGGTGGCAGTTTAAAGGGTGATGATTGTTTCTGTTACCTTTGAAGTGGTTCAAACTAATTGTTGGCCGCAAGAAATAAACACACTGCTTTCTACGTAAGGATAAAAATCTGTTTTTTAGGGCAGGTTTGAGCACAAACACTGAATATCCCTCTAACAAGGAACTCCCTCCTTCAACTTACACGGAATAACAATCTGACACCTTAATTTATTTTTACAAGTCCATAACACAACTTATGTAGTTATGTATGACTACAACTGTCATCACCTAGAAGATTAAGATAAAAGTAAATGCCTACTGACTTCCTAATCGTGAATTATAACTACCTAAATCAAATGTTGGCCTATCATATTCTACCATTCACTTGGGATTAATGTCATTGCAGATAGCTTGAGGCTTTTGCAACATGTGGATAGTATTCAGGTTCCAACAGAATGGAAATCAGCCCATTCTAAAACATGGGAGGAAATATCATGGACAAAAAAGCAATTTCAGGTGGTATATTTCTACTGGTGCTGCAATTTATTCAGTTTTTTTAAATGATTTTCTAAACTAGAGTAACTGTAGGGTGGACCAGGGATGATCACAACTGTTATCCAGGTAAATTATGTATTACTTCTACATAAATTTAAAAGGGGGGGGGGGGGGGGGGGGGAAAGCAAGCAAAATAAAATGCTAATCTTCTGCTATATATTTACAAGCAAAAAGAAAACTTTATTCAAAAATCAAGCTTTGCTCGTCTTTCTAAGATTTCTTGCTTCTTAATAATATTTCACAACATTGCAATCACAAAACCGAAATTCCCTTTCTTTTAACCAGGAAAAGATTATGGAGAAAGCAGTTATGGAAGGGTACCCAATAAGTAACATATATGCATGTTGAAGATCCCACTGAGTTGCTAATATGGTGGGATGAACGGACAATAGTTGACTTCTCCTTCTTTAGTTGGCTTGTACATTGCCAAATTCCATATTTCCTTGGTTCATCAACTACATGACAATTGAATCTGAAGTCTGAACAACTTCATTAATTAGTCAGAGACCGAATAGAGAGAATTGGAACAAAAATAGAGAATCAATCTCTAATACTGAGGTCTGGCACTATTTTATTTTCTCCCCCATACTCTACTTATGTGAACATTATTATCCTCTTGTATCTGTTTATATGGAAAAGGACTTGAACGAAAATATAATAAAAAAAGCTTCTTAAAATCTAACTGTTTGTTTTCAATTGTCGAAGAAAAAAAATGGGAAGCAAGCCAAAGTAAAGCTGGATTCCCATAACTTATCAGAGAGCATATACGCTTTAGCCGAACAATCCACAATAGAGTTTAATTCAAAGTATGTTCAAGTTTTACATCCCAGGATAAGACTCTTCTGGTGTTGCTCACAACTCAAGCATTCAAGTCATTGACTTCCTGCTCCACCATGTTAATTACCATATGAGAAATAGAATGATACAAGTTTCCTTATACCATGATTCTAAGTTGGTTAAAACTAGAACTGTCCAAAAGGGTTAAAGCTGGATGACATCTCCTTAGATAGATAGTCCACTAGTCTATGAAGTGGGTTCATCTACTCCTTGAATCAAGTTGGTTATTTAGAAAAAGAAACATTTTTAACTTTATGTTCATGGGTTGACATACTTCAAAAGGCTCTATGGGCTTGCCTGTGGATCTACTTAATACTTTTTGTTGTAAAATAAAATCATATTCAGGTAATATAAAATGCAGAAAATCTGTGGGATTGATGTTCTTGTTTTTGTTTTTATCTTTTTTTCTCCATGCAAATGTTTTAAATCATAACTCCAAAAAAGAAATCTGTTTTCATTTTAAATTACAAATGTCATTTAATTTTTACCTTTTCAGTTTTCAAAATTTGCGTAAGAAACTATGAAAATTTAATAAAAAAATCAATATTCTTGTACAAAATTTTAGAAGTAGGAAAAAAAATGAAGTGTCGCTTTTGCAATTACAAAATAAAATACTTTCTTAAACTAAACCACATTATTTACCAACATATCATTTATTGGAGTGAAATTCAACTCCTATGTAAAAGTTTGGAGTAGGCAAAAGAAATTAAAAAAAGTGACTAGGACGGAAGATTCAATCAAAGTCAAATTAACCATAGCAGAAAAAAGATACTTCTTACCAATAATAATAATAATATAAAAAATAAAACACTTGATACTTTTGCTTTTTTCCTTGCGACTTTTTGAAGCCACAAAATAAAATAAATAATCAATGTAAAGATGATTAGCTGTGCTCTCTTTCCTAGCAAACCAAAAGATTCAATTTAAGTTAACAAAAATCTGGCAGCATGACAAGAGATATTTGGCTGTTAGCAGATGAGCCAGGTTTCAAGTTCTTAAAAAAAAAACAGTAAAATATATGAAAATGTCACATGCAAATATGACAACAGGATTGAACTTTGTCTTTAAGCTGATTGACAAAATCAGATTACGACTATTATATTGAAAATATATATGAAGCTATTTGAAGAAACCAGAGCAATAAATTGTGATTTTGTTCTTTTGATTTTAGCTCTTGTCGTGGACATAATCCAAGTCCAAAGATCGGATAACACTAGAATGTTTTTCTTTTTCTTAAAATGTGTTAGTTCCATAAGATCTGAGATTATATAACTTTGTAAGAGGATTCTTTGGCACATTGCTGAGCTAATGCATGCTAACTCAACATGCAGCTATTTTTTTATATAAAAAGACAAAAACTTCAGACATATTTATATTAAGAACTCATTTCTTAATATTTCACCCCTTCATCAAAAAACAGTCTTTGAAACATGTTTTTTTATTGGTTGAGATTCATTTGCAGTTATAAAACTATGAAATTTATAGAATGAGTTTAAAAATTCCTTGATTTCTACTAACAATAAAATATTTTAAAAATGTGTTGCTGTGGTAGTTGTTAGCCTTTCTCAACAAACAAAACAACCCTACTTGGTTCAGAGACAAACAGCAATAAACAACTCTCTTTTATACTCAGAGAGTTTAACAGACCACCATCACATGCTATGCTATAGATTAGGTAGGTTTGAATTTTCACATAAAACAAGCAAGCTAAAGTAAAACAAATGAAAAGATAGTGATTTAACTTGGTATCATAATATAGTGTTCATATATAAAGTGAATAGTTTCTTATTATAATTTTAAAATTGTTTAATTTCACAAAATATTATTTTCTCTTTTCAATTATAATTTAGTATATAGTTCTCGACATATTAATACTCATTTAAATATTCTCCTATAAAATATAATAAGAGAATTTCTCCATCATATTGGTGAAAATATGTAAAAGCTAGTTATGCTAGAAAGCGTGTATCATTTGTTTCTTATGACAACCAACATACTATTAGTTTCTTTCTTTTAAGTTATTGACCAATTTTTAATCCACAGTATAAGAATTAAAAAGATTTTTTTAAGTTTTATCGTTCAATAATAAAAAATTATAAATGGTTTTATACTATTTTTCATTTTAATAAAAATACACCTAAAAGCACAAGTGTTTCTAGCTGTCCCAAGCCACCATCATTTTTTCCTTATCTGGCTGCCACCGCCCTCTATATGATGGTCGGCAGACATGTATGTGGGCTCCAGGCATAGCTTCCTACAAAAGCACTTTAAATATTTAGGTCTCTTTGTGTGGTGATAAAACTTTCTAACAAGGATTAGGTTAAGGGTTTATTTGGATTTATTTTCAACATTTATAAAAAAATAGAAGAAACTTAAAACAATTTTTTATATCACTTTTAAAATTAAATCTAAATTATGAATGTGTTTTGAAAATTTTTCCGTACATTTTTATATATATTTTTTTAATTTCAATAATACTCTTTTGAGTATCTTGAAGAGTGTGGCGTTTTTCTCATTTTTAAGTGGTGGTGGTGCTTTGTGGTGGTTGATGATGACTGGTAGTGAACATTGGTGATTGAGATAAGTTTTGTGATGTTTTTACTAGTAATGGTTGTGTTTTTATTCACTTATTTTTTTATTTTTTTGAAAATCACAAAACTTTAAAAAAATCAACTAGGTGCAAAAATAGAATATAAAACTCTTAAAAAATTATCTTAAAAAAGTCTAATACAACGAATCTTCTTATCACACACTCAAATGGTAGGATTGCTCTTGTTGAAACTGGAAAAGAATGAAAGTATTGACCTATATATGTATCGTTTTTGTTAATATATAGGTTTTAGTCTAGTCCCCCATATTTATTTGTATTTCATTTCTTTTGTCTTTTAATAATATTTTTTTTTTATGTGATGGCAGATGATTGTTGTTACTTGGGGTGTCAGTTTAGCTGAGATGTCATGTTTCATAATAATATCTAACATGAAAACTTTTATAAAAAAAACTCTTAATCAAATTAACTATTTTTTTAAAAGAAAAATAGAGTAAAATTGTAGTAATAGACAATATTTCAACATTTAATATCATATTTAGATATTATATTATTGCATGAAGTAATGATGGATTTTATTATTTACTAATTTTTATGAAGTTTTTCTTTCAAAACACATTTTTTTATCCATACAATTTAAATACGGTACCGGTGAGGGTCGTACGACTGATGTCATGTCTTGGTCCTCATCACTGGACCGACCGAGGTGAAGGCCCACGTCCATAGGGTCAATCGATAGCACAAATCCAATTACGCTCAATCAAGGTAAGCGAAGTTAATCCATGATTAAGAGTTAGGTAATGTATCCCTAAGCATGGCCCAACTCCCTAATTCGGCCCAATAAGATAGGCACACTAAAATAATATAAATAGCACATATTCTAATAATCAAGTATGTCATCGTATACAGTGTTATGAGAATCGAGTGTTGAATACCTTTGCTGACTTGAGCGTTGAAGTGTCTTTTGCAAGTACCCTCCGAGTCTCGATTACGATAAGACCGAGATTCGAGACTAGGAATGAAGAGAGAGGAGTTTGCAAAGAAAGAAGTTAAAGGACAGTATTAAGAACTCTACAACTGCTGAGGTACTCATATATGCAATTGAGATAGATCAAACCAACCAAATTTTACATTAAATTACTAGAGATCATAATAAAATGGTACATCAATCAATAATACTACAACTTTTCAATTTATCTAATTCAATTTCAACAAACTCAATAAATACATTAAAACATATTCCACTAACATTGAACATCCAACTATTTTATATCACTTATTAGTTCAAAACGCATCTATTTCACTCAAATGTTCGTTCATTGGAAGACATTTCAGGAAAGTGACAAAGTCACTTCATATTCATATATTCAAACCTACCTAAGGTACTGTTAAAAAGTAAAACTAGTTTTCATTACCTAATTAAACAGTTGAGTATCAATCTTAACCAATGATTTAAATACATTACTAAAACCCTAAACTAATAGAAAATAATCATAAAACCACATATATCACATGTAAAACACGTTTATTTAGGTACAAGAAAACTCAAAACTAGCTCAAAAGAAAAAAAAGTGGAATTGAATTTACTCTAATAAAAAATATGACCGGATAATTTTATTCTATTCACTGTGATGAGTCTAAAGATAGTCTTTGATTGTCAATATGATGAATGATGAAATAAAAAATCTAAAGAAAAAGTAGAAGAGAAATATTTTTTAAAATGGTGATTATATTAAAATAAAACCTTAATAATTAGTTTTATTAATTTATATAAACTTTTCACTTTAATAATAAAATATTTTAATATATTATTTATATTTTATGGTCCTTACATACATACTTGGAAAAGAACACAAATTAAATTTAACAACTATATTATTAAAAAAAATGAGGTTCAAAATCAATTATGATAAAAAAAAAATTAACGATGTCGACATTTGGTATCGATTATAACCACTCCTATTTGAAGGAAAAAAATCTTGAAAAGGAATTTAGAATCCAGATAAAAGTTTGATAACTAAATTATAAAATACAGAAAAAAGCAAAAATAAAATTTGAGGTTGGAAAGCAATTCCCTTCCGAAAATCCAGAAGCATAGCCAAGTTGAAAGGGTAGGCCTAGCTAGAGTTCAAGAGCACTGGTCCCCCTTTCTTTATCAGAACCCCCTAATATGGTTATGGGCCCTCCCACTCACTTCTTAACTACTTATCTCTCCTCTTCCAATCACCACTCCTCCTAACTCTATTCACTTTTCGCATATATACCTTTAAGTTTCTCTCATCAAACCCACTTTCTGCAATTTTGTCAAATTTTCTTTTCATATATCAAAATAAGCACTTTAAGGAAATTATAGAAATTCACAAATTAGGTTTGACAAATACGACTTTAAAATAAAAAGTCATACTTTTAATACACAAATTATAAAAAATGAAAATAGAAGTCATATATGTATTGTTAGGCGAAAAGGTCAACCGAAAGATTATGTCGAAAGTTCAAACCGAAAGATTGAATGTAAAAAATATAAATAAATAAAATTATAAATGCTTATTGTAGCAAAATGCATAATGATATGTTCAAATTAATAGGTGTGTGTTTAAAAAAGATATTAGGTACAAAAATAAAAACCCAAATAGGTTCTTCCTATAAGAGAACATTATAAATATGTCATTAATCTAAGAAGTATGTAGAGTGATTTATCTGATAATTATATCAAACTGATTCTGACTTTGGCATCAAAGTGTCTTACAGGTACACACACCTAACCGTAAGAGGAAATCTAGAGGAAAAGTGGAGAGATTCAGTTGATCTAGCCCAACCTAATAAACTTGTCAATCATAAGTCCAATCTAAAATATGAGTGAATCGAAAGTCCAACCCAAAAAATTCAGATATTGATATTTCTGTAAATTTATACAAATTTTGATAAACTAAAAAAAAATCACACCAATTTGTGAAAGGCCACTACTTTTCTACAAAGTTCTATTTTAGAGAGTAGTTTGGTGATCATTTAGACCAAGCCCTTGTGTGCAACTTTTTTTTGATAACTCCTAACTAAAATATGATGTATTACCTGTTGTTGTCCACAATGCAGAACTAAAAAAGGAAGCCACCGTTGGAGAGAAGTAACATTGGTTGATAAAGTTCACTAAAATAGTAACAATAGCAAAGGACACCCAAATTCCTAACTATAAAAGGTTTTCATAAATTTCAATTATGCAACAAAGTCTAACCTTCCATAAATGCACAGGACCCAAATTCTCCTCCCGTGCTTAGAGCACCACATAAAATATTTGTTTAAAATGAAAGCCTATAAAACATTGGTTGGTCCATGCAGTGCAAGCTGTTTCATTAGAGAGTGATAATGGTTTTACAGCTCGTGATGAGATGTAAAAAGAGGAGGCTGGAAGAAAAGGGGAGAGAGAGAGAGTGTGTGTGCTTGCTTGTGTTTGTCAGTTACTGTCAGAGAAGCGTGGTGGTAGATTAGAGGTATGACTGAGGTATCACTCTCCTACCTTGTGAAGCATTTCCTTGTTGTTTAGGTTAGTTGGCACTTGGCAATAACTTTGTCTGTTTCATGGACCTTCCTAGGCTCTCTCTCTCTCTCTCTCTCTCTTCATCCACAGAAAACCAAAGTAATTAGTCATCACACTTTCCAATATTCCTTCTAGTATGCATTGACAAAACTACTATTTTTTTTCCTCTCTTCTCGTGTTCTTTATCTCTCTCGCAGAAGAGGAAGTAAAAGTCTTCATAAACTAAAGCAAAGGAGAGAACAGATAATAAGAAACAAAGCATGAATGGTGTTGCATGTGTTGAGGCAGAGTGCTGTGAGTTTGTGGAAGCTGATCCCACAGGAAGATATGGAAGAGTATATATGCCTTTCCTTTTACTCATAAACATTTGTTAGTTCTTTATGTTCCAATTCTTTTGTTTTGATTCCGGGATTTGAATTTCATGTTTGGCAGTACAATGAAATTCTCGGCAAAGGAGCTTCCAAGACAGTGTATGCATGATATCCTTAATCTCTTGGTTTTCAGCATACCCACCTCCGAGTTTTTCAAACAAAATCTTTTAACTACTTGAGATGTTCTCCATTTTGTTGTTTGAGTGAAACAGTTATGTTGGTTTCAACAAAATGAGTTTTTTCTCTCTCTTTTTTATGAGACTAGATGCATTTGTTGCAGCTACAGAGCATTTGACGAGTATGAAGGGATAGAAGTAGCATGGAATCAAGTAAAGCTTTTTGACTTTTTGCAGAATCCTGAAGATCTTGAGAGGTTATACAGTGAAATCCATCTTCTCAAGACATTGAAACACAAGAACATCATGAAGTTCTATACTTCCTGGGTTGATACTGCCAACAGACACATTAACTTTGTCACTGAGATGTTTACCTCTGGGACTCTAAGACAGTAAGCCATCTCCTTATCTTTATGCATGTAAGCGTATATGAATATCTTCCATTGAATGATTTGTTCGGGTAATTCTAGCTTCTGCTTCTATGTTTTGCTTACAAATAGGTATGCTTATTATATTCATTGTATAAGCAGGTACAGACTTAAGCACAGACGGGTTAACATCAGAGCTGTTAAGCATTGGTGTAGGCAGATTTTGGAAGGGCTTCTGTATCTGCACAGCCATGATCCTCCTGTGATCCATAGAGATCTCAAGTGTGATAACATTTTCATCAATGGCAACCAAGGGGAAGTCAAAATCGGTGATCTTGGCCTTGCTGCGATTCTCCGCAAATCTAATGCTGCTCGTTGTGTTGGTGCGTAGAAAAGCAGCATGAAAGCCTTTGATTATATTCCAAAAGATGAATATGAAAATGTTACTTTCCACTATGATAATTAGTTTTCTATGTCTGCACACTTTGCCAGGTTAAAACTCTGTGTTTGCTTTTTCTTCTTTGTTTTACTCCAGGCACACCTGAGTTTATGGCTCCGGAAGTTTATGAAGAGGATTACAATGAGTTGGTTGACATATACTCTTTTGGAATGTGCATATTAGAGATGGTCACTTTTGAATATCCTTACAGTGAATGCAGCCATCCTGCTCAAATTTACAAGAAAGTTGTATCTGTATGAAGCAAAAGTTGTTCTTTTATTTAATTTACCTCGATTCATTGTCCTATTTGATTCTTCATCTTTGTCCACTAATCTGCATGCATATTTTACAGGGGAAGAAACCAGAAGCTCTTTACAAAGTAGCCAATCCCGAGGTAAGGCAGTTTGTAGAGAAATGCTTAGCAACTGCGTCCCTCAGACTTTCAGCTAAGGAACTCTTGGAGGATCCTTTTCTACAAATTGATGATTATGGATTTGACTCCAAAGTAGTGCAGTATCAAAGATATTGCTATGAAGTAACCCCATTAATCAGACAGCCTTTGAATGGAATTTATAGCATTAACAACACCTCATTCAGTGGGTACATTCATAATCTTGGTGGTTATGGACCCTTATCTGAATTGGATTATCATCAAGACGATTTTGAATCAAGTGAAATCGGTCTCTTTGATTGTGAAGAGGATGACAATTTGGCTAAGGTTAACACCACAATCAAAAGTAGAAGAAGAGAAGATGATGGCATCTTTTTGAGACTCAGAATAGCAGATAAGGAAGGTTAGCATTTCAATTTCTAATTTTCTTTTGGAACTCTTAGTCTTTGATTATTCTATATTCTGTTGTTCTTCTGATGCTTGCTGCATAAGCAAATAAGCGAAATTAACTAAGGATTCCTCTAAATAGGTAGAATTCGAAACATCTACTTCCCATTTGACATTGAGACTGATACTGCATTCAGCGTTGCAAATGAAATGGTAGCTGAGCTTGACATAACTGATCAAGATGTAGCAGATTTAGCAAATATGATAGACAATGAAATTGCAACATTGGTTCCGGAGTGGAGGACAGGAGCCAGAATAGAGGAAAAGTCAGAATGTTCAAGTGCAGGTGTCTGCCTCAATTGTGCTGCAAACGGTTACTTGTTTGATCATGTATCATCAAATAATCCATGTGGCAAGAACCTTCAATTTCTTCATTGTTCTAAAACTGGATGTGCTGCAATTCATGGCCGATTTGAAGAGATAACATACCAAGTTGAAGGGTCTGCAACAAGTGGTACCGAAGGTGCACTGGATGCATCAAGCCGTTCAGATGGCATTCATTATACAGATATTTGGGCTCAGAGAGATGAACCAGAGTTATACAATGAAGAGTTAAAGGACATACACTGTGACCAAACTCACGAGGTAACAAACCCCTTGAACATCAAGGAGGAAGGAAAAACTGTTAATGTGTATGGAGAAAGTGATCTCAATACCAAAAAGCCTCATTCAAACCCTGCACCAAATTGTGTTATATTGGATTATGAAAATGAAATTAGGCAAGAACTAAGATGGCTCAAAGCAAAGTACCAAATGCAGTTAAGGGAGCTTAGAGACCAACAACTGGGGGTGAAGCCAAAATTTATTTGCATATCTCCTGACACAGAAAAATTAAATTGTGGGAAAGATGGAATTCAGAGGTTATCAGCTATATCCAAATTGAAGACAGTAAAGATTAAACCACAATTGAGATCTATATTTTCTGGGAAGCATTTTCCCGTTGAAGACGAGAAATGCAACAATTATGCTGATCAAATGGTTCAAAATGTTGATGAGCTTAGTCAGTCTAACAGTCCTGAGCGAATGCTCACAGCCAAGAATTTCTTTACAGGAGCTTTCTTTCCACACTCACTTCAGAGGGCAACCTCCCTTCCTGTTGATGCAATAGATTTCTAGAATCTAGAAACCACCCAAGTTCATAATCATAAGTGGGCACCAAATGTAACTACATTAACTGATAGCCTGTTTTCTTAAATTTAGGGAAAGAAGATCAGAGCCTTGCAGTGATAGGATTTGCTCAAACGACCCTATCTCTTGTGGGCTCCCTTTTGCATTATGTTGACGTGACCTAGTATGAAAAATGCCAGATGTAAATCATGCACAGGCTAACATAGTCACATTAACGCAAGTACAGTTTTCCCTTGAGATGCTGAATTTCAGCTCCATCTCCTAAAGGATTATATACTATAGATGATATAGATGCTGTGTCAGTAAGATCTCTCAGTGCTCTCTATGAAATAAGTTTTTATCCATTTATCTATTCCTAACCTTTCTCACTAGTCTAGTGTAATGAGTAATAAGGCAGCTAAATAATGTTATAAATCAGATAAATTCTTGTATGGTTCTAAGCAACCAAGTTAAGTTTAAAAATAACTAATTAAATTTGACTATGTGATTGTTCGGGACTAACAATAACCTTTCCAGAGATGGAGGTACCATGTAACCAGATACTTGTACAACTAGGAAACTATCTAATTGTTAGTTCCTTCTTCCTTAGCAATGTGATAAACTGAAACTGATATAAAATATCAAAATTTCTAGTCCTTTATATTACTGAAAAGGTTCTCCATTTTGATAAATAAGGCCAAAGAGGAGCCTCAAAGGCAAAGAAGAAATGGTCCATCGATTTATGTGATGTTTAATGTTCTGCTGATATGAACAGCTAGGCCACATGTTTTGCATCTCGATATCTAAAACTGGCCAAAGTGGTAGATATTTGAAAGCTACAGATAAAGGTGGCTCTGACAAAATAGTATTGCCTAGTAAATAAGCACCCCTGCCTGCAAATTTTTCTGGCCAAAAAATGAACATAGCCATTAAAGGAATTTTCAAGATTAAGATTTAAAATAAACTGCAAAGGTCCATTTTTACTTAAGAAGTCACTTGTGTTCAAAAAATGATGTGAAGTGTTGTAATGAGTATAAATTGTATCTATCTCACTTCAGTTTCAATGTTTGTTTTCCTAACTCAAAATGATTTGTCAATTTTCCATGATTCTTATAGGTGTTATGTTTTCACCTGGCTCAAAGTTTCATTTAATTAAGTGGGTTTCTGGACCCACTTCGAAGGACATCAAACACATAGCTTTCGAGCATGAGTGATTTGGTGACCATTTCAAACACGCTTAAGGTACAAGAAAGAAAAAAGAAGAAGTTATGCTTATTGCTTTTTAAATATTTTAAAATTACTTCAAGATAAAATATTTAATCGTAAATTCTTATTTTAAATTTATTTGTTGTCATAATCAATGTTGCTAGAGTTTAAAATGAACACTTTAATAGAAAATAAAGAACAGCTCAATTATAAATTATATTTATAAGAAGTTATTATAAAAAGCATATTCCTCTAGTTTTAATATTATATATTTCTAACATGTATTAATAAAAATAATTATTTTAGTTGAATTTTCTTAAAACTATTTTCAATATACGTGTCTAAGTCAATGTTCTAAGTTTTCTATGTTTGAGCTATTTATGGGGCTAGAATTTTAAGTGTAAATTTGTATTTATATTGAATACATATGTGCTTAAATAGAAATATATGAAAAAAAGACTTAGATATTTATTGTTTTAAAGTTTTGAGTTAAAAATAATAAGTTAAACACAATTTTATTATAAGTTTTATTCTTAAAATAATGATAAATTAAATAGATTAATTATAATTTTAGTTATTAATAGAAAGAAAGTATGTATTTTTTTTATGAAGAGAGAATGTAAATATTGGTAGTGTTGTTGGTTACTCTCTTCATTAATGGTCTATTTGTTGATGTGATAGAAACACCCTAAATACTCTTTAGTAAGAAATGAGATGAAAGCAAATTCAAGAAGAAAAAAAAACACAAAAAAAAAACTTAAACTTTCAGAGTTTAAAAGTGTGAAGAAAGTTTGAAAAAAAAAACTTTTTTTAATAAATAAATCTTTATAATATAATTTACATTAATGATTTTGTAAATAAATAATCAAAACAAATATTAAAATAATAAATAAATACTAATATTTTATTTTAATAATATATTAAAGTGAATTATTTTTTATATTAAATTTAAATTAATTTATTATCATTTTAAAATAAAAAAATTTATATATTAAAATTTATAATAATTTATTTATTTTAATTTATTTTATATTTTTTTAAAAAAATTATATTACTTTTTTTTAAATTATCTTTTATTAATTATAAAGAATAAAATTTTAATTACATACACCTAACACATTACTCACACTCTTCTTTAAAAAAATCTTTATTTTCGTTCTATTTACTTTAATCAACTTCACATTCTTCTTATATTTTTTTCTCAAATTGAATGAGTGTTCCAAACAAAGCATAATGGTACTTATGGTAAAGATAGGGATTTGTCTGAAGCCTTGTACCAAGGACAGTGTACTCGCAGTGGCATATGCGAAAACAGAACATGGAAAATTGTAGGCCATTCAAATGCAATGAATCTCATCATAAACACAAGTACACTAATTCCTTTATTGTTTGCTTTATTCAGCCGCTTTAGAGTAAAAGCTGAATTATGAAACACCACCATTTCTTTATTCAAAATTAAATAATTCAACAAGCTGGGTACAAGTCATTAATTTTAGTATAATTGAACTCGTTCCTTTTAAAAAATTATATATAAAACAAAATCAAAACTTTATTAAAGGTAGTTATTAGTTTTCAAACAAAAATTAATCTATAAAACATAATACATATTTTGCATTGATAACATGTTACATATACTTGACAATATAGAAGATTGATAGTCCTAATTTAAGACTGGATATTACCAGTATAAATTTAACTTTGTTAGTAGTTAAGAGAGTTGTGAAAATTTTAATTTTTAGATTGTGTTTGGTTAAGGAGTATATTATGATTATTTATTTAATACTTTAACTATTTACATATAAATGGAATAATTATTTTAATGAACAATTTTGTATGCTCAATATTTTGAAAACAATTTACATTCATATAATTAACATAAACACCACTAACATAAAAAGCAGTGTATCACAATAATTAAAATAAAAAAAATCAAAATAGCAAGTCATATTCATATTAGTCAAAAGAAAATTCGATATAATATAATCTGAAAAAATAAAATAACACCTAATATAGTGGAAATAATTTGTTTACGGTGGTTCCCAACCAATGTATTCATATTTTATGTGATTATATAATTTTTTTTTATAACATTATACCTTAACCTTACATGGTAAATATTTAGAGGATAATGTTTTGTTTTTATAAAAAGATTAGTATGTTTTGTGGAAAAAGAATTTTGTTTGGATAAAAATTTTGTAAATAAATTACAATGTTATGAACATATGAAAGTAGTTTGACTATTTAAAATTAAATAATTTCATATTTGATCTAAAATGTGATTTTTTTAAATTATATTTTTTTTTTTGTGTCTCCAAAACTTATGTACCTGTTTTTCATATTCTTTCTTTAGTTTGACATTGGTCAAGATATTATTAATTTGGTTGATGTCATATATTATTAGTTTACTATCATGTTTCTCTTTTCTTCTGACTTAAGTTGATTATGATTATTATTTGATCATCATGGTCAATATTATTATTTTTTCGATATTATTATGTTCTCAATTGGCATTAGTAAAAGTTTGTTTTAATACTAACGATGTTATTCAACTAATGTAAAATATTATTTTTTTAACATTATTATATATTATTTTTATTATTAATAATTAGGTTTTTTGTGTGTGTATTTCACGTTATCTCTTAACTAATTAATTAAGGTTCTCCTGTCCTTGTGATGATTTTTTTTTTAATATGAACTTGGACTTTCTATTAACACACAAGATTATTTTCCAACTAATACAAGTAGGAGTTGTTTAATTAATATTAATATGAATTATTTTCAAGTTGAGATTATTTATTCGCAAATGTGAACAATAATTAGTTTTCTAATATTCTCTTTAGAGTTTATTCAATTTAATGAAATTATTTTTTATAGTTGTTTTAATAAGACTTTTTCAAGGAATAGTTTTTTTTTTATATGTCTCCAAGGTCGAAGAACTAATTTTTGTATTTGTTGATAGCTAAAATACTCTATCCAAAAAATCAAAGTTTGATAAATTTAAACCATAGTATTCAAATAAAATAATTTAAGTTTAATATATTTGAATTTTATTTGAAAATTATAATTTTTTTCTATGTGAAGGTAAAATTTTGACCATAATAATTTCTCATAATGCTAAATTATTTTTACTAATGTAAATTTAATTCAACTTGATTTATTTAGGAGAAGACAAGGTTGTGGAAGGCAAAACAGAAGTCTGTAATTTTGGGTAATTTTACTGATATGATGAGATTTTGTTAAAATTTATGGGGCAGAAGAGTATGATATTATTGGCAGACATATCCATACAAAAAACATTCGCAATCAATAAAACAACACATTCTTAATCCATTGAAAAATATTATTATTTATCTAGAATATATATATATATATATATATATATATATATATCAATTGACTCTTTTATATGAATAAATAGTATAAAAAAGTAGATGTGACGTCAAAACATTACTAATTTTTAGATAAAATCATAAATATTTTAGTACATTACAATATTACATAATTATTTTGTTTTATTAACACCAATAAATCTACTACAAATTTCCCATCTTATTTTTCAGATCAATGTGAGCTCACTCTCCCACATTTTTCTTTCTCTCTTTGATCCAAACTCACCCATGAGTGCAGGGAGATAAGAAATTCTACTATACAACAATTCCACAAGGCTGAGTTTGAAGGCAAGGAAACGAAAGTAGTGTTTGAAAAACTGTTGGGGAAGCCTTGATGCTGGTGCAACTTTGGGAGGGAGACACTGCCACCACTTCAACACCACTTGATGCTTGTGTTGATGCAAAACCCGAACCCTCCCTCCCCTTCCGACAAATGGCCCTTCCTTCTCCAATCCGCAATCAAATCCCGGGATCCCTTCCTGGGAAGATGCATTCACGCTCCAATCATCAAACATGGCCTTTGCCTCGGCGTCTTCTTGATGAACAACCTCCTCAATTTTTACGCCAAAACCGGGTCCTTCTCCGATGCCCACCGCGTGTTCGATGAAATGCCCCTTAAGACCACCTTCTCATGGAACACCATTCTCTCCATGCACGCTAAGGGTGGCCACTTGGACTATGCACGCCAAGTGTTTGATGACATTCCCCAGCCAGATTCTGTGTCTTGGACCACCATGATAGTGGGGTATAACGACTTGGGTCTTTTCAATAGCGCTATTTACACGTTTCTTCGCATGGTTTCTTCTGGAATTTCTCCTACCCAATTCACATTTACCAATGTTATTGCCTCATGTTCTGCAAGTAAGGCCCTGAATATTGGAAATAAGGTTCATTCCTTTGTTGTTAAACTGGGGCTATCTGGGGTTGTTCCTGTGGCAAATTCACTGCTTAACATGTATGCAAAGTGTGGTGATTCTGTTAAGGCAAAGTTTGTTTTTGAGCGGATGAGGCTGAAGGACAAATCAACTTTCAATACTATGATTTCAATGCACATGCAGCTCGGTCGACTTGACCTAGCACTTTCTCTCTTTGATGAAATCAGTGATCCAGATATTGTCTCTTGGAACTCCATCATCACAGGGTACTGTCATCAGGGATATGACATCAAAGCCCTGGAAACATTTTCTTCTATGCTTAAGAGTTCATCTCTGAATCCGGATAAGTTCACTTTGGCAAGTGTTCTGTCAGCTTGTGCAAATCTCGAAAGCTTGAAACTTGGGAAACAAATCCATGCACATATTGTAAGAGTCGATATTGACATTGCCGGGCCAGTGGGGAATGCTCTGATTTCAATGTATGCAAAGTCGGGTGCTGTTCAAATTGCTCGAAGGATTGTACAATTAACTGGAACATCGAGTCTTAATGTTATAGCATTCACAGCACTGTTGGATGGCTATGTCAAAATTGGGGATCTAAACCCTGCAAGAGAGATATTTGATTCGCTGAAGTGTCCTGATGTAGTTGCATGGACTGCCATGATTGTTGGTTATGCGCATAATGGCTTAATTAGTAATGCTTTGGCTCTCTTTAGGTCGATGATAAGAGAAGGTCCAAAGCCAAATAGTTATACTTTGGCAGCACTATTAAGTGTCTTCTCAAGCTTGGCTTCTCTGGATCATGGTAAGCAGCTTCATGCAGTTGCTATAAGATTGGAAGAAGCATCATCAATTTCTGTGGGTAATGCATTAATTACCATGTACTCAAGATCTGGTAGCATCAGAGATGCTAGGAAAATATTCAATCAGATATGCTCCTACAGGGATACATTGACTTGGACTTCCATGATTTTGGCTCTAGCTCAACATGGACTTGGAAATGTGGCCATAGAACTGTTTGAAAAGATGTTGAAAATTAACCTAAAGCCTGATCACATTACTTATGTTAGTGTGTTGTCTGCTTGCACACATGTGGGATTGGTAGAACAGGGTAAAAGTTACTTTAATTTGATGAAAAATGTTCATAACATTGAACCCACCTCTAGCCACTACGCATGCATGATTGACCTTCTTGGGCGTGCTGGATTGCTTGAAGAAGCATATAATTTTATCAAAACTATGCCCATTGAACCAGATGTGGTAGCCTGGGGTTCACTTTTGTCTTCTTGTAGGGTTCATAAAAATGTTGATTTGGCTATAGTAGCAGCTAAAAAGTTGCTTTTTATTGATCCCAATAATAGTGGGGCTTACTCAGCACTTGCTAATACACTTTCAGCCTGTGGTAAATGGGAGGATGCTGCTAAGGTTAGGAAGTCAATGAAGGACAGAGCAGTAAAGAAAGAACAAGGATTCAGTTGGGTTCAAATCCAAAACAAAGTCCATACTTTTGGGGTTGACGATGCACTTCACCCGCAAAGAGATGCAATCTACCGTATGATTTCAAAAATATGGAATGAGATAAAGAAAATGGGCTTTATTCCTGACACCAATTCTGTATTGCATGACCTGGAACAAGAAGTGAAAGAACAGATCCTTAGACATCATAGTGAAAAACTTGCCATTGCATTTGCATTAATAAATACTCCAGAGCATGCTACACTGAGGATCATGAAGAACCTTAGAGTTTGTAATGACTGCCATTCTGCCATAAAATACATCTCTAAGCTAGTGAAAAGAGAAATTATAGTTAGAGACACAACCCGATTTCATCATTTCAAGGATGGTTCTTGCTCTTGTCAGGATTATTGGTAGAAGAAACGGTTAAATTTGGTGTAGACTACAATTTGACCAGGGGTTTCATGGCACATTGAACTGAAAGCATAAATTTGCCATTTCTTTCTATCCACATCTTTGGATCCGTGTCTGCACCCACTTGGTGTGGGTCTGGCCAGAAGCCACAATATATACGTTCTGCGTTTCTACAGTTTTGACGACGAAAGAATATTTATGATTGAGACAATCAAGATAGCAGAAGAAGTCTCACTACCAAAGTGGTCATTTTCAGCAACTTGGGATTTGAATCAAATCAACCACTTCAGATAATTCAGTGACTCTCACGCTTGTCTTTAAAGGTTCTAACTTCTAGGTATGTGTAAAATCGATAACTAATTGATTGATGCCGCTTTAGTCTGGAAGTGATAACGTTATTCTATTTCATTTTAGTTTCAATTTAATTTTTATCTTTCTAGAAATATTCATTGATATATTATGCTAGAAACTATGCTATATTTACATGATTTTGTTATAAACCTCACTGCTATATTTTCTTTTACCATAAGTAAACTGTGTCCTTGTGTAGTAATTGTAGTACAATTTATGTTATTTAATATGTTCTGTAGTTAAACAATAAATAAAGCAATTTGCTTGAGATTAGCATAAAATTAGGGCTATGTCTCGTATTGCTAACAATAAGACTCAAATCATTGTGTTTGTTTCTGTATTGTTTGAATAGTCTACTTATGTTACATTGTCTTGTTTGGTTTAAAGGTAGATTAACTTATTATAATGTTATGATTTTTCCTGCTTTCTGCCTAAGATATTTTATTTCATTTCTAATATGAAGTTCTTTAGCTCTATTTTATCAGTTATAAACTTAATTCTTAAAGCCAGTTTGGTTAGAGGGGAGACTTGCTCTAATATTGGGATTCTGTCTTGGTCACAGAAATGTTAGTGGGTAAAATGAAACTAGATTAATCTTTTGTAAGGAAGCTATGATGCAGTAAGGGCAAAAGGAATAAAAATAAATGAGGGGCCACTGTATAGGATAGAGACTACTGAGAAGAACTAACAAGTTGTTTCTCGTGTGATTGAGCATTGGCTTGCATTATGTGCCGGCCGGAGTGAACGAATTCCTTTTCGAGAAGTTGCTCCATCATGGTCAGAACATGAAATCTTGGAGGAGGCATTCATCACAAGTGTTATTTTGGCCTTTAAATGTATTTATATATTTTAAGAATAGTACATTATATTATAGTATACATTTTTTTTAAAATTTCAGAATCTATCTTTTGAGTGAGTGTCTAATAAAGCCGAATGGTAGTAGTCTAGCAGTCTAATCTAACACATCGTATTCTAAAAAGGATAAAAATCTGGTTTTTGGGCCGGGTTTGAGCACAAACACAGAATAACTCCCTGACAATCTGAGACCTCAATTTCCTTTTATAAGTCTGTAACATAACTTATGTAGTCATGTATTACTACAACTGTCACATAACCTAGAATATTAAGATAAAAATAAAGGCGTAAATTATAATTGTCTAAATCAAACATTGACCTGTCATATTCTTCGACTATTAACTCGGGCTAAATATCATTGCAGATTGCTTGAAGCTTTTATAACATGCGGATATTGTTCAATGACAATAGCCTATTCTACATCGTGGAAGTATACATCATGGACCAAAAAGCAATTTCAGGTGATATATTTGTACTGTTGCTGCAATTATTTCACTTTTTTCTTTATGATTTTCTGAACTCGAGTAACTTCAAAGTGGACCTAGGATGATCACACCTGTTATCCAGGTAAATTTTTATTATGTATTTACAAGCAAAAGACAACACTAATCTTCTGTTGTAAATCTGGGAGTATTGCAAATGATATTGCCGAAAGATGTTTTCTTCCCTGCGAGGATTGTGAAATCCATCTATAAGAAATCTATGAGGGTTTGCCGAAGAGGTTGCATGATATCTAGCTGAAGAACATTGCTGAAGTTGCAGAAATCTCGGACGGTTCATTCCTTCTTCTCCGCGAGTCAAAAGCTGTTTTAAGGATGACGCCGCTTTGTATCCCGCTTACCTCAGAAGCTTCCATATCTGGTGCCACCGGGATTGGTAATCTGCAGAGAGAGTCTCCTCCGTTTCCGGCGATCTTTACGAATCCCGCGGAATGACTAATTGTTTTTCTTTGAGCTTTCCCTTTTACCTATAAATAAGAGGCATGATATGCTCTAATGACACTGAAAGTTCAAGCTTCTCTCCTATTACTCTCCAAAATATAATATATTTATTGCTCTTTTCTTTACTCTTATTCTCTCATGTCCTCGATTTTACTCAGTTATTTGTTGATATCCTTAGATTACTGGAGAAGTTCCTATTGTATTTTTTTGGAAATTTGAGCAATGCATCACGTACGAATAAGTGATGCATTTGCATCACGTACGTATAAGTCTTGTTCTTTCGTGGTTTTTCAGCCTAATTTACTAAATCTTATACTATGTGTTCATTACTTAAGAAAACATAGATTCAAAATCAAGGTTTACTTACCTTTATTGTTTTTGAACTGTATTCCAACAACATTGCAGAGAACGGTTATGCCTTTTTCTATTTTAACTCGGAAAAGATTATGGAAAAGGCAATTCTGGAAGGGTACCCAATAAGTAACATATATGCAGGTTGAAGATACCACACTAAGTTGTTTCAATGCTGGGATGAAACGGACAGCAGTTGACCTTCTTACCCCCTCTTTATTTAGTTGGTATACAAACTTTCTTAGCTCTTCAATCTAATTACACTGTGATCTCAACGAAGATGGCCATTTTCTTGAATCTGAAGTCTGAACAACTTCACGAATAAGCAAGAGACTGAATAGAGAGAATTGGAACAAAAAATGAGAAATGTAACTTCCCATTGAAATTTTGAGCAGCCAAAGATACAGGTAACCTGTGAAAACATGTTATTGTGTTTTCTCCGTTAGAAAAAAAGCAAATGAGAGCCTTTATTTTCCTCTCATGCAAACTACTATTTCACGTTTCCTTTGGAAAAACTCAGAGCTATGCTTTATCTGTCAAATTTAGTGAAATAAAGGTTAGCCCATTATATAAATATTTTACGATGGAATATTAAAAATGGTTTCGTTTGATATCTAAATTAGAAAAAAAAAGAATCAAAGTTTAAATATACTTCTGGTCACAATAATTTTACGATTTCTAGTCCTAAATTTTGTATTGTACGTTTTAGTCATCAAGTTTGTTGAATTAAACAATCTTGGTCTAGAGTTACTCTAGCATCCATTTACCCGTTGTGGTCGCTGGCGAGCAATTTAATCATAATCATTTAAGTATTGGTCTTGAAAAGAAGTGTAATTATATGGCAAATTCTTCGTCCATCATATCATTTGCTTTTTTTTAAAAAAAGCAAATGAGAGCCTTTATTTTCCTCTCATGCAAACTACTATTTCACGTTTCCTTTGGAAAAACTCAGAGCTATGCTTTATCGGTCAAATTTAGTGAAATAAAGGTTAGCCCATTATATAAATATTTTACGATGGAATATTAAAAATGGTTTCGTTTGATATCTAAATTAGAAAAAAAAAGAATCAAAGTTTAAATATACTTCTGGTCACAATAATTTTACGATTTCTAGTCCTAAATTTTGTATTGTACGTTTTAGTCATCAAGTTTGTTGAATTAAACAATCTTGGTCTAGAGTTACTCTAGCATCCATTTACCCGTTGTGGTCGCTGGCGAGCAATTTAATCATAATCATTTAAGTATTGGTCTTGAAAAGAAGTGTAATTATATGGCAAATTCTTCGTCCATCATATCATTTGCTTTTTTTTTAAAAAAGCAAATGAGAGTCTTTATTTTCCTCTCATGCAAACTACTATTTCACGTTTCCTTTGGAAAAACTCAGAGCTATGCTTTATCGGTCAAATTTAGTGAAATAAAGGTTAGCCCATTATATAAATATTTTACGATGGAATATTAAAAATGGTTTCGTTTGATATCTAAATTAGAAAAAAAAAGAATCAAAGTTTAAATATACTTCTGGTCACAATAATTTTACGATTTCTAGTCCTAAATTTTGTATTGTACGTTTTAGTCATCAAGTTTGTTGAATTAAACAATCTTGGTCTAGAGTTACTCTAGCATCCATTTACCCGTTGTGGTCGCTGGCGAGCAATTTAATCATAATCATTTAAGTATTGGTCTTGAAAAGAAGTGTAATTATATGGCAAATTCTTCGTCCATCATATCAATTTTAATATGCATTCTACCTTTTTTTTAAATTATTTTCTATTCTAGATTTAAATCTGAAATTTAAAAAATACAATTCAAAAATCAAAATCTTGTTACAAAAAAGAAATCTGAATACAAAAAATAAATTTTGAAAAAGAAATTCTGAAACATAATTTGAAAATGCATTCTGAAAAAGAATTCATTATAAGAAACTCATTTCATAAGGTATCATCAAATATCTTATAGAATTTTTAAAAATCTCGTTCTAGAATATATTTAATGTGTTTTTGAAAGCTTGAAAATCTTATTGCATAAACTCTATTATTGAAATCATGTTCCAAAAATTCTAGAACATATCCAGAATAGGTAATATGAAAGTCACCTTTACAGTATGTAAATGGTTATTTTAAAAATTATGGGGTGTAGGAAGAAAAAGCTTTAGTGCAGCAATGGTGTTTGGGTTACACAATGATACTAGTCCTTCATTATCCTCAGAAAATCTATATTTTGAATTATACAATTGAAAATATAAAATATATTTCAGAATGTATCGAAACACAATTTTGTATTGTACATTATAGAATGCAAATTTTATAATCTTTTAACAAACTTATTTCAAGATAAACAAATATATTCTAGATTATAGAATCTAAAAATTAAAAATAACTTTCAAATTGTATAATCCGAAAAAAAAAATACTTATGGATTATGCAGAAACTTTTCTATATTCCACGATTTTAAAAACACTTTTAACTTCCAGATTGTAAAATCTTAAAAAACACTTTCAATATAAATTTTTATGTTTATGGAATGCAAAACAAATGTATGGAGGTGCAGGAAGAGATTCTCCCATCTTAGGTTTCAAAATGGACCTAGCAAGCCCTGTTATTTGGGCTCAAAATAATCTTGCAATTTATATGGGCCTGACATTCTTTTTGCCAAAATCTTCCCAAGTTTTTTTGTGGACCAAAATCACCCTCGGAGAAGATCGGCGCGGTGCTGCCGTTGTTGCTACACTCTCAATGGAACTATCTGCTGCTCGCTCTTTTCCAGCATCTCCTTCTTCGCCACTTCTCAATTCTAGGGTTAGGGTTTTCAACGCAATACCCAACCCCACGCCTTCACCTTTCCAAGCTTCAATCCTTTCGCTCAATCCACGCAAACTCACTCCAATGGATCTTACCAGAAACGTCTTTTCCGCTGCCGTGGTGGGAGACAATGATTCAGCGACGACGACTTTGCCTATTGACTCAGGTCAATGCAACCCTCTATTTCTAATCTTCACTTTTTGAGATTTTGCTTTTTCCAATGCGTTTTAATGCTCTATTTTTTTTCATCATTTTTAGGTGCTAGAATCGGAGAGGTTAAAAGGGTCACTAAGGAGACCAATGTATCAGTCAAAATAAACTTGGATGGTTCCGGGGTTGCTGATAGTAGTAGTGGAATTCCCTTCCTCGATCATATGCTCGATGTCAGTAATTTCAACTCAATTTTAGTGCATTATAGCTAAGGATGCTTTATGTTTCTGATTGTTTGTTTTTTTTGCTTTATTTACTTTTTAAATCCCGTTGTTGTTATCTGCCTCAAAATGTTATTTGAGATTTCAATCATTGTTCATATACATGTATGATGCAGAAAATAAATGTTATGGGAGCCAAAAAAAATCAATTAAAACATCAACTTAGAAAAAGACATCTAAAATGAAAATGCATATAATTTCATCAATGTTCGTGCTATAATAGATTAACGAACACGGTAATGTGGAATGAAAGAGATGAAAGGCTGGTTGGATAAGAGTTGAACTTTGTGATGAGGAGTCTATTTTCTGCTTGAAAACGGAACACTAAAGGCTACTGAGGATGTAAAACATTCAATGGAGATAATTTTGGAAACTAAACTTTGCTGTGGTTTTTCAGCAACTTGCTTCACATGGGCTGTTTGATGTACACGTAAAGGCTACAGGTGACATACATATTGATGATCATCACACAAATGAAGACGTCGCCCTTGCCATTGGAACAGTATGCAATCCATTAAATATGCTTATTCTTTCTTTCCTTTTTTGGTTTTCTATATTATATTTGTTATTTCAATTCAAACTAAAACATGCTTCATTATCTTGCATTGAAGATTGGTGCGCAATTTGTATCTTTATATACTTATATATTACCTTTTGCTTTCTATGCTCAATGGCATCTAAGTAATTGTTGATCATTTTAACAATTATAATGCTAATTCTAATCTTATAGCAACAGGGATTTGTAATTACACCGGTCTTTTTTTTTTTTAATAATTTTTCATTTATCTATCATGTTAAAACTAAGAGGTTTCTGTCACTACATCTTCAGGCTTTGCTACAGGCTCTTGGTGATAGGAAGGGTATTAACCGGTTTGGTGACTTCTCTGCTCCACTTGATGAGGCATTAATACATGTTTCGCTGGTAATTTGCATACTACCTGTAGAAATAGTAATTTATTGGTAAATTTTAACATGTGTTGTGGGAAAGTGTGATTTGTCATTGCTTATAAACACAGTAAATGGATAAACACACTTCAAAATGTGTTAGGACTTCTTCTATGTGCAACCTTAATAATTTTACGATGTCATATTTGTTATGTGCATAAATAAAATCAAATTACTCTTTAAAGTTTAGTTGCTTCGGGCAAAGAGGCTCCACATATATGAGCTTGTTGTGAGACTCGATCATAATCAGCTCTAGTAGTACTTATACACAATGCTTCTGAATTGAAATGAGGAAGTTCTTCTGTCCAATGTGATCACTATTACAAGCTTACTTTTTGACTATAAATTTATTTGCATAACTACATTAGAGCACCACATCAGTTGTTAGTTAGATGGTTGAAAGGACAGAAGTTTTGCTTAAATAGGAGTAGTAGTGGAGGGAATTAACATCTAACTTTTTAGCATTGGGTAAATAGAACAGCTGCATAGTTGTGAGGGGAAACCCTTGAATGAGAGGTCTTTCACTTTCTGTTCATCTTTTCGTCATGCAACAAAATTTCTCTTGTTTTCTTTCTTATTCTTCCATCATGAATTCCTTGCACACTTTTCCAGGATTTGTCTGGCCGGCCATATCTAGGTTATAATTTGGACATACCCACTCAGAGGGTTGGGACTTACGATACTCAGGTAGTATACCTGTTCAATTGCTTAGTTAAGTTTAGAATTCTGCTTTTCAAGCTTCTGATGTTTCCAGTGCTTCTTGTTCCTTTTGTCTTTTTACCTTTATTATTATTATATACTAATGAATCCAACTGGATATCCTCGTTTATAGTTGGTAGAACATTTCTTCCAATCATTGGTGAACACGTCTGGCATGACACTTCACATTCGGCAGGTATTAATACATAGAACTTTGGTCATCATCAGTTATAGTCATTCAATTTGTAAATATATTTGTGCATATCTTTATGAATTAAGCATACTGGATGTTATAGATGTTTAAGCTAGGATCTTTGATATATCTCATAGCCACATTGATGGAAGGCACAAATCCATCACACATAGGCTAG
Source organism: Phaseolus vulgaris (assembly GCF_051622355.1). NCBI lineage: Eukaryota > Viridiplantae > Streptophyta > Magnoliopsida > Fabales > Fabaceae > Phaseolus > Phaseolus vulgaris. The sequence goes on from NC_143504.1 coordinate 5,190,546, forward strand.
ACAAATGAGATATTGTTTCTATATTCTTCGTGCATTGACAGATTGACTACATAATCCAACTTGGTGCTTATGCTTCTTTTCTAGTTGATGTTTTTTATTCTGAAAACATTGTAACAGAATATATATATATTCTGAGCGCAGCTTGCTGGAAAAAATTCCCATCATATTATTGAGGCAACCTTTAAAGCTTTTGCTAGGGCTCTTCGACAAGCAACAGAGTATGATCCACGTCGCCTTGGAACTGTACCAAGGTATGGTGCCTTTGATTTTGTGCTAAGATGACGATAGCTAGATTTCATTCGCCATATTATTTGCTTCTAGTATTACTTGAAAACCATTTATATTTCTCCTCTTTTTGTTTATAACAAAGATGATATCTCTGCTGCATAGGGTGAAACCAACTTAATGATTTGTCTTCAAATGATATAATAATCATTTTTGTTTGTTTTCATGCTTTGGATTTAATTTGCAATGTGTCTATGAAAACTATGTGAATTTCCATGAATGTGGTTGTCTTGTCATGTGAAAATCTAATACTATTAATCGATTTCTCTGCGCAGCTCGAAAGGGGTTCTGTCTCGTAGCTAATATCTGCTGGTGGACCTTCATATATTTTTGGTATATCAGAATTGGGTGTGATGATAAATGCTTGTTGTACGCATATTTATTTTAGAAATAAAATCATTTCTCTGGTGTACATTTAAAAATGAATAATGGGGAAAAAACTTTAGTGGTCTGGAAACTTGTTTATAGTCTCCTCTTCAAAGAGTAGTCAAATTAGTTTTAATTTTTCTTAAAACAATTATTGAGTAAAATAAAGCACTTTAGCGAAAGAATTTATTTTATTAGTTTTTAACTTTGTTTAAATACTGCCTTTTCTAACACTTGAAGCTATAAAAGCTTTTAGATTATCTTTTAATGATCACCATTTTATGAAAATTTCTTTAACCCTTACGTTGGGCAGCTCCACGTTTTCTTCACTTTTCTCTCGTCGAATTTTGTTTTTTTATATTGTATCAAATTATAATCTAAACATCTAATTTTATTTAATAAGAATATATAAAATGAGGATAAGTTTTAAAAATATTATGTTATTTTTAATAGTATTAGCTATTTAAAGAATTAACAATTTCAACAATGTAAAAATGTATATTATCAATTTTCAAGAAATTATCGGTTAGTTTTATTAAATGTTTTAAATTCAAATAGCTTAACAGTTTAATATTCCGTTAACTTTGCCAAATATAGCAATTCCCCTCAATTTGAAAAATGAACATAAGAAGTTAAAAACAACATAAAATTGCTCGAAAATATGTACTAGAGGAAAATAAAAAATTTACTGCTAAAAAGTAATGTATGCTGCGGCGGAGGCATATGATTGAACATACTCCCCAGAATTGTAAATAAAGAGGAGTTTATTTTGCTGTTGGTATAAAATAATTTAACTAGTTTCTAAAATAATATTTATTATTCGATCGCAATTTAATTTTTCTTAATGCATATCATATTAACTGGTAAAATATGGAAATAAAAAGATATCTTTCGCTTTCAATATATGGACTTTAGAGATAAAGAATGCGATATAACGCATCAAGTGACTCAAATTTAGCAGTCTTCTCAGTTTGGTTACGTTAGAGAGACGGGAGAATAATCATCAACCAAAACTAGCAATCAAAATTCAGATGAAAAAAAGAAAAGTTGGATCAATCTTTCGGAACTAAATTAATTTGATTGAGGAATAATTTTGCTTAATCACATGCCATGTAGCATCCAGGGAGTTATAAATGGTGTTATTTCTATAACACTCTGGAAGATGTTCTACAAAAAATCTTCAGCTGTATTTAGGTAATCTAATATTTCAGACTTAACTTCCTGCGACAGTGGAGCTGATGGCCCTGCCTTCGAGTAAAAGTTTGCCAAAGATCTTATTACTTTCTCCAAAATAACATATGATTCCTGCAAGGCATCCAAAACATGATCATATATATACATCTTTAAAAGGGTAATCTGCAACAAAATTTCCACATATTAGTCAAGGCATTGAATTTTCAATGCTTAAAGAGTTTCAAGTAGAAATCCATACTTCTTGCACAACAGTCTGACTTCCCCGCCAACTGCCCAAATATTCCCGAATTGACTCCTTAGCTGAATCTGCATTCCTTCTAAATTTGGCAATATCATCAGTGGTTTCATTTAAAGATTCACGCAGTGTTTTCACTACTTCTCTTGCTGACTTTAAGTAAGCCTTTGGCAACACCTTTCCAGACTTTGTTTTCTCATTAGGATCAAATAATGACTTGATGGCCCCAATAACCCCTTTATCTTCGTCCTCTTTATCACCAGAATTCTCTTCAGCCCATACCACTGATGGTGATAAACCACAAGTCAAGGTAACCAGTGAAGGGCCAACACTGGCTAGAAGATGCCTGCGACTTGATGAAGCTTCCAGATGAGGCAATGCAATATTAGACCTGGATTGCAGTTTATCTGTTATATTGCAGAAGTTGTCAATAAACGTAGGACCTACTGTACTCAGTATATCATGTTGTCCTCACAAATTATGTATAATCTTGATATTGAGTCTACTTTTTTTCCTTCTTCATCAGAATAAGTCATTCTTTCTATATAATCAATCAGAAAATAACAATCCAAAATAAATATGTAATCCCTTTAGCATGACAAATAGTGAAATAGGAACCTCGAGGAAGAAGAAGAATACAGAAACAGCAAACATGCAAAATACTAAGCTATGATTGGAAACATGTTCACCGGGAACAGATCACGTCAAAATGGTTAGACGGTGCAAAAGCTACAACTAGTAGCTTTCATCCAAACGTAAAAAACCACATAAGGTGTCACCAACATGCCCTACAAAAGCATTTTGAAATTTTAGGACATACCTTCAATATCAAATCTTCTTATCCCTTCAACCGTCTTGGAATTTGTGATCGAACACATATTTGCTGCAAGGATAATTGCCATCCTCCTTTTGTAAATTTCCTCAATGCAGAGCTACATCCACTAAAAATACAAGGTAGCAGTAATCTCACAATCATGCTTGTTAAGACTCTTAACTTAGGGTATCATTCCACCAAGTTAACCCACTAAATACTCTTAAGTTAAGAGCACCATTCCACCAAGTTAATCAAGAATTTGTTTCTAGCATGGATAACTTCTTCTACAATTGAATTGACACTTGTACACATGATTATTCAAACACACAGTGATACATAACCAATTGCCCTCCTCCTCCCCCCATCCCAGCTCCGGCTACCACCCACCCGGCGCCGCCATTGGGCAAAAAAATCGGATTACAAATAAAATAAAACAAAAACTGCAATGCTCTATATAAATTCAAGAACCATACACTACCAACTAGCAAGCAACATCCGAGTACAACAATGAACGGTTCAAAATCTCGGTAGCATAACTGACAATAAAATTCCAAAAGTTTAAAGCGCATTGAGAACTTAACGACTGGATTCTGAGAGTAAAACTTTTCAAGAAATAACTGAACACAACACAGAGAACATAATTGCGTTTGGAAGATCGAAATGAAAATGCTTTGGTTTTCTTACCTGTGCTTTGCGAGCAACCACACAGCCTTATCCAAAGGGATAAGGCTAAAACCCCCATTCCACAATTCTTTATATTTCATACAGATTTTACCTGCTTCTTTACTTTTTTTTATTCATCCAAGAGCTCATTTAACCATGAATAAAAAAGGAAAAAAAAAATTCTTTTACACTAGAAAAGAAAAAAAAAACATATATTTTTGACAGCCAATTGTAATAATATTTTAAATTAAATAAATATAATTAAAATAATAATTTACTGGGTTGTGAAAAGAATGTATTTTTATTAAGTATCACTGCCCATAAAAAAAGGTTCCTTCCATTCTTTTTTTATTTCATATTTTTTTGTAAAATATATTTTTATTCCTTCCAAAAAAATAAATTTGATTTCAGTTTTTCTAAATATTATTGTAATTGGTTCTTGAGTTCCCCCTTATTGGTATAATAGAGTGTAACTCTTTCCAATTAATTTAGATGTTAACGTGGATTGCATAATTAGAACAATATATTGATAGCATAGTCCAATTTTCTAACCAAAAATATATTTGTTATTTCATGCTTTTAGATAAAAAAATATTTATTAATTAGATACGTAATATTTTTTTATAAAAGAATACCATCAGAAACAATTCATTAGCATTAACCTAATATTTATGTAAAAGGTAATACACAGTGTCTAAAATTTTGAAAAAAATAAAGTTATATATGTTATTTGTATTTTTTATGTTCCTAAGATAAATTTTGTTTTACCCTAATGGTTCTGTTATACTACTAACTCCGAATATATCACTTACATCTATAATATCTGTCTTATGAAATGAAGAAAATTAAAAGTTAAATTATCACCTATTTTGTGTGCATGTAAGGAATAGAGGAAATTACTATCCACATTTTTGTGTGTATCACAGCTCAAGTTAACAAAGTAATAGTGTGTTACATCGATAATTCTTTTAATGTGTTATACATAATTAAATTTAAATGTTTAAAGATTAAAATATTTTTTAATTAAAATAATCATCACTTATGTTAATTATTTTCTATTTATCATTATGTACGCAACAAGCAAAATTTAATTATTTAATTAAAAATTACAAAACTTATATACGTATGTATTTTTGTTCCATGTAAATAATAACCATTTTAAAATTAAATCTAAAATATTAAAACAGAATTATTAATATAATTTAAATTTTTTATTTTTAAATGACATTTCATAAAACAAACAATAGATATAATACATATGTAAATATATTCATAATGTATTTTTAGATATAATAAATTTATATCTAAAAATAGATTTTCACCTGTTAACAAACAGCAAATAAATTTTGAAGTTTTTTTGAAGAAATTTTGTTGATAATGGTGAATCAGAGGCTTGAGCTCTAAAAGAAAAGTAAAGTTGCGGTTCTTGGCAGGAGAATGTTTATTTATTTGTTTATCGTTTTTTAATCTGTTTGTTGTTTTAAAACTAAAGTGGTGGATCTGAGGTGGTAAAGTTGAGAAAGGGAAGGAGTATTGAAGCACAGAAAGCGGTGAAATTAAGCCGGTTCGGCTAAGATCCTTTGCAACCTCCTCCCTGCAGGATGGCCGGCGGCAACCATCCCAAATCCTCTCTCCATAACAAACCTCCGCCCTCCTCCGCCGCCTCCGCCTCCGCCTCCCACCGTAAATCCCGCTGGGAACCCAACTCCTCCTCCGTCAAATCCCCACCCGATCCCAAAACCTCCGCCGCCCCTTCCCCCAAACCCAAGCCCAAACCCAAACCCAATTCTAACCCTAACCCTAGCCCCAAACACCCATCCGATCACCCTTCCCTCCTTCCCTTCCCCTTCCCAGACCCCTCCCCTCTCGGCCCACCCCCTCCTCCCGCCTACGGCTTCCACATGCTTGAACGCCGTACCATCGTCCTCGCCGATGGCAGCGTCCGCTCGTACTTCGCCCTTCCCCTCGATTACCAGGACTTTGCGCCCCGCCCTCTTGACTTCCTTCACCGCTTCCCTCCGCCCCTCAGCCCCGGCCGCTTCCGCCTCCCCGACTTCCCTCCTGGCGCCTCCAAGCGCAAGTACGGCAACGACGACGGCTCCCGGGATGACCTCGCCAGGCAGAGGGAGCAGCTCCTCCGTAACGCTAATGGCCTCTCTAGGATTTCCGGCGGCGAGTTCTCTGCGGGCCCCAGCGGCGGTACCCCCCTCAAGCGTGAGTTGGTGGACCCCCCTGAGATGAGGCCCTCCAAACACTCGAGGCACGACGGGGCGAATTTCAGTAGGCACTCGCAGGTGGATCAGGACGCGTTGAAGAGAGCCTTTGTTAACTTCGCGAAGCTCATCAACGATAATGTCTCGCAGAAGAGGAGTTACTTGGAGGATGGGAAGCAGGGACGCCTTCACTGTCTTGCTTGTGGCACTGGCAGGTTTGATGCAATTCACATCATTGCCATTGTTTCTTCGAAGTTTGTCTAGCTGGTGTATTTATTTATATCGTTAAAAGCAAGGTATTAGTTCATGGCCTTGAGGGTGATATGGGCTTCGGTAGCTTCAGGCAATAGTTAGATGAACAAGAAGGAGGAGGGGATTGTATAGTATGATTATTTTACGTTGTTCTTTCCGTACAGGTTAACTTTACAACCTTACCATGACAATCGTAAGTAGGAAAATTTAGGTAACTCAGCTTCTTGCTGCTAAGATACAGGAGATTGACAACCAGTTATGTTGAAAATTTTGGAGGCACTAAATGTATGACTTGCCAGAACAAAAGATGCTTTTTTGCTCCTGAGGCGCTCCTTTTACTACCTTTTTAGCTTAGTAGATACAGGGAGACAAAAGAACTGCTAGGATTTTGGAATTTTTGTGATAACTCTAAATTAGTAAGAAATTATGTCTTTTTTTTTTGGAAGATAGATCTTTCCTGTCTTGTATATTTGTACAGTTCAGTTGAGTAGTGGAAGTTCATTACTTTTTTTCAGTTGACAACACTTACCTCTTGGATTTGTCTGGAGCTTAGGTTTTGGAAAATATTAGGTTCCTGATCCTACTGTTGTTTCCTCCTCCTGTAGCATATCGGTTCTACTACTACCACCACCTTTTTCTGTTGTTGTTTGTTCCTTTAAAGTCCAACATGCAATATCATATGCTTTTGTTATAGCCTCTTATGGCTTCAGATGTATTTTCATAAAAGATTGTTGGGGTCGTAGATATTTTCTGATATTTATAACACCAAACTAGATTAAAGTAACTAGAACTTAAGGCTGGGTCTTGATGTAATCTGTATCTTTAGAATTTTGCACTAGTAGTTCTACTACCATACATATCTTGTAATAGTCTGGATATAAGCTACATGAACACCATTCTTTCTCAAAGTCTTCAATGATCCCTCTTTCTGCAGTTGATCATAACTATCATAGTCAACATTATGAAACGCTGCTCAATTTAGATAACTGAGCTTCTTATTCTTAATGCCTTGGAGACTGACAACTAGTTATTTTTTTAACATTCGGAGGCACTAAAGGTGAGCCTTTCCTAAACCAAAGTGGTTCAACTCTTCGCCAACCCTCTTGTGCCTCCCTTGTGAGAGAATATCATTTCAGTCTTGCTGGAATCAATGTGACAATTATTTATTTCTTCTAAGATGTTTAGTTGATTGTAATAAATCTTTTACAACTTCCTTAGTGGCAGTTGTAACTGTCAGATTAGACTTTAGATAGGCTTTATATTTCTTGTGCGATAAATATCTGGTTCATTCATTTTCTGATTTTCAATATACAGAAACTTTCCAAATTCTCTCTGTTTTCTCAACATTCAACATTTTTTGACTACCTCTTGAGCTTACGTATACAAGGAGCAATGTTATCAATGTTGAAAGGCCAAATCTTCGTCATATAAATATGTCATTTTGACCTATGGTGCTTCAATAGTGGGTCTCCTTTCACATATTGGCTATGATGGTGACACAAATTCCACCATGCCATTTTGCCAGGGATACACCATTTAGCAACATGGAACCAAAGGAATTATTTGGATCTTGTTGTTTCTTCCTATTGTAGCCTATAAATTATGTTAAGAGATATGATTTATTTATATTAGAGATATGATTTGATTACATTAAATTATGAGATATTATATGATTTAATAGGGATTATCTTACCCCCCACTATTAGATATTGTTTTTGTTCTTTATCATTTGTATCTTCATTATAAGTAAGAATAATCATGTGTGTACACAACACACAAAACTCATTATATTCCTTCTTGGTTTCTATGTTCTCAACTCGGTACCATAGCGTACCATTGCTATGACCTGTTTTGTCACTAGTTCTCTTAAGAGCCTGGTAAGAAGGAAACCCTTGTGCGTGCTTTCTCTATGGATCCATTGCTCATAAGTGCAATTTTTGTTTAAACTGTGTATGTTTTCGGTTTTTTTGTTAACTTTTATTGTTCACAATAGTTCCATTGTTCATCACTAACATCATTGTTCACTATTGTGTCAATGTTCACTGCCGATGTTACTGTTCACTGATGGTGTTATGGCTCTCACCAATGTTTTTTTCTATGAGCTCTATTCAGCAAATGAGCTCCACCACTAGCAGCACTTAGTTCTGTGATGACCATTTTTTGATCTCCAACAGTCATTGTGCATCTGAGCATTCCAACGACTACTGTGTTCTCTAAGCACTTTTGCTTTCCGACAGTTGGCATGTCCCCTGATCATCTTTGGCTTTCCGGCAACGGCTACATCCTTTGAGCATTTTTGCTTTCTAGCTACCACTGAGTCCTTTCCTTTGAGCTTTTTTGGTGTCTGCCAACTGCTATGTCCTCTGATCAATTTTACTTTATGGTTGATATGGTGTCCTTTTAGCATTTTTTCTTTTTGGCAACCCTTGTCTCATCTATCAATTTTTTCTCTTTGTGAGCTACTGTGACCTGTCAAATCTTAACAAGTTTGACTCATGTGATACTCTACACATGCTCCAACTTGAAAGGAGTGTTAAAGATATGATTTGAAAGGACGAAGCATGTTGAAGATTGATTGTCACTTTGAGAAAACAAAAGTCATGTTTGGGAAATATCTAATTAGTGTCATTATGTACTTTTGACAACCAACTGACTTGCATGTTCACTAAGTGTCTCAAGAGGTCTTGTGTTGATGACATTTGTAACAGACTTGTCTCGTGTGATACATATGCTTTAGCATGATGGGGAGTGTTAGATATATGATTTGATTATGTTGAATAGGGAGATATGATATAATTTGATAGGGAAATATCTTACCAAGTATTTCCATTATTAGAGAATGATTTTGTTCCTTATTATTGTTTTTCATCTTCATTATAAATAAGAATACTCATGTGTGGCACCCAATTCATTATATTAATTCTTGATTTTTGTCTTCTCAAACTTATGGGTGGCAAAATAGACCAGCCTGCCCCACCAATGGCCTCCAAAAAGCGAGCCTGTTGGAGATGGGTTGCCATAGTCAACTTGGGTTGTTGAAGTCCTTGGCTCTCCCCATCACAGGACAAGTCCACCTTATACATACATAAATATATACATAAATATATATATATATATAATATATATATATATATATATATATGGGTTAGTTGTGCCTGCATGACACAACTTCATTGTGAAGAAATCATGTATGCATAACATGACCTTGGTTATGCAAAGGTGAAGTCGTGCCACCTTGACACGACTTTGGTATTGGAGCGAAAATTGTGCCACCTTAGAACAAATTTAATTAAGGTTAATGATTTTTTTAATTGAAGTCGTGCTACCTGGGCACGGCTTCAGTTCAAATAAGAATACATTGATGTCATGCTTATGAGTATGAAGAGTTACGAGTCTTCTAGTCCATAAAAATCTCAACTGGTTTGATGGTCAGCTATGAATTTTATAATTGACACTTCTGGAAACTAGTTTTGTAATGTGATTTCATTTAGTCTGGTTCTGGTCAGGAAATCTTGTAGAAGGATCTTTGGTTAAGAGGTATAATTGGAAAATAATGAGTACTGATGTAGTCAGCCCTTGAATTCTGTGTACTTGTATATATGTTGTTTTCTGTTGTCTGTATGCAGTCATTTCCATTAGCCCTTGAACTTGTGCATTTCTGTTGTGGCTGTTATAGTTCGTTAGAAATAGTGGGAAATGGTATTTTTTGACGTGTTGTAACTATGGAGTGATTTGATGATTCCTTAGGATCTGATGGATTGAGAAACTAAATTCTTAGATCAGATATACTTGTGATGTTGCTTATCTCGTAATTCATATGCGTTTATGATTATCTTTGTTGTGGGCTAGTGGCTTGTCTTTGGAGCAATTTTGGTTGCCATATAACATGGCTAGAGCTCTTATGTTTTCCAATCTGGAATTTGTAGAACTTCTGCTTCATTTAGCTTTATATTTGTAAAAAGTTTACAGTTCTCTCTGCCTTTTAATATGGAAATGGTTGTGTTTTTGTTTTTTTTAAATAGTGTTACTTGGTTTAGATGTTGGGCCTTGGAGCAACAATATATAACCTACGGTTTAGAGGCCACGGTATCATATTGTGAAAACAGCCTCTCTGATCCAAGGGGTTTATGTATATACCCTCCTTAGATTTCACATGATGGGAAAAGTGTGTCGGTTTGCCTTTTTTTCTCCCTTTTCTCTAATGTTGCTTGATTTATAAAATGTAATACAGTGCCATCAAACTCTTAATTATTCTAATATATGAAGGCAACATAGCCTTCTCTGTTCTGTATATATTAAGTTTTTTAATATTTTGAACATGTGGTACAATGATTGTTAGAGTATTGTTATGTTATTTATTCATTAATTACAACTGGGGCAATTTTGCTGCTTGATTGTTCAAAAGAAATTTATGATGATATGGGCATTTTCTGAGGGTCATAGAGATGCTCTTGATGTAGGTTGTTCTTATCATCTTAAATACATAAGTGGGCTTCATCCATCTCTTGTCTTTTGTGGAACCTTAGAACCATGCATATATTCCTTATACACTTTATCTCCTGCTTCCTTAAGGGGATGACATTTTCTTCTGAGTTTTCTCGCTTACCTGTTCTTTTTGTACTGAAATTTAGCCTTGTTACAAGTCCTAGGTTATGCCCAGTCAATTTTCTTTAGTTCATTGCTTCTGAAGTTCAGTCTTTGGCATCGTTGGTGACTTGAACTTTTACATCTTCACAAATAATTGAACTCTTTTTAGAACAGAAACTTTGGTGATAATTTTCTTTACCAAATAGAGTTACCCTTCTGTATCTCTTTAGAGAGAGCAATGTACCTTTATATTGCACAGAAAGGAATAATTTTTCTATGTTGTCAATTTGTCTTTGAAAATCTTGGTATCTGCAACTGTTTGGGACCAAGCTCAATTTGTAGTGTTGATTAGAACTTTCACGAGTGGTGCTTCTCCACTCTTGGATCTTCTTAAGTAGGACCTTGGTGCTTTGATGTACTTTAGGATGTTGGTTCTCTGTGTGACTTCAGAAAGAACATCCTAGGATTTAAATCTAAATGAAAGGAAATTAATATGTACTTTTACTTTACCTTTTCTGTGTACTTACAGGATGAAACCCTAAAATATATTCTTCAATGCCCTTGATATTCCAACTTTCAGGTCTGCTAAAGATTTTCCAGATATGCATTCTCTCATTATGCACACTTACAACTCAGATAATGCTGATTCACAAGTTGATCATTTGGGATTGCACAAAGCTCTGTGTGTCTTAATGGGTTGGAACTACTCAAAGCCTCCAGATAACTCAAAGGCGTATCAGTTTTTATCCTCTGATGAAGCAGCTGCAAATCAGGATGATTTGATCATGTGGCCACCTTTGGTGATCATTCATAACACAAATACCGGAAAAAATAGAGATGGCCGTATGGAGGGTTTGGGAAACAAAACAATGGATAATAAAATTAGAGGTATAATGTGAACCTCCATTTTTTATCGTCTTCTATTATGATGTCTCTGTTAACGGTGGCAATGAGCTCAGGAAAATCTTTCTTGCATGCATACTGAGTGGACCCTTTAGAGCAGTTTCAGTAGTTAGTTACCTTTCCCAATATTTCTTTTAGCCAAACTCTGCTTTAGGCTGATGTCTAATGGAATTTCTTTTGGCATTATCTCTTCAAAGATAAGGAGATGAGAAGCCATTTTGATCTTATAGGATTTGCCATCAACATCAAACTAGAAACTTGGACATTAGAGACCCGTCTCGTCCATAATTTAAAATACAAATTTTGATTTTATTTTACTATATTTGACTTTCCATTAATATCAAAGAGTTTTTGGAGTTGATTCTTCTGTCAAGGTTGCTCTTTTGCATTTTTTTTTAATTTTGCATAGTAATGAGTCCTGTCTAATATATTGGTTATTTCTTTTTTATTTTTGTCTTTTTAATTTCAGTAGTGTTTACTGCTCCCCTATCAGTTTGACATAAGTAGTAGAAGCTGTTAACTTATATTCACTGTTTTTTGTTTTCATTAGATCTAAAAAATATAGTTAGTTTCTCTGTAACTTTCTGATATTCTGTTTTGGTATGTAAAAAAAAAAAGTTTTTTATGTGCAGCTATTAGCTCTCATTGGCTGAACTTGTTTCACTCTAAATCCATGGATGCATTTCCATTATAGCTTTGACAAGATTATGAAATTGTTGATAAGTTTTTTATTTTACCCTTCTTGATTTACTTGAATTAAGTTTTCAGAATTTTTGTCATAATGCATTGATGCTTGAGTTGAGTAGATGGGTTAGATTTGTTAGATTGTTTATGTTAAATTTATATATTCATTAAATTTCCTTAGAGTCAAACTGAATGCTATTTTGTATTCATTTTTGGATTGATTTTGGGTTGTCTGGGTGTAATTGTTTTAGTAACTCCTAGGTATATCTTCCTCAGGATTCAACTTCTCAATAATCAATACAGATCACTCTTGATTTAGAGCGTGACTAGAGTTCATTGGAGGGATGTTTGATACTCGAACAGGAGTCACATCTCATAGTTGGTTAGGTGGCAGAAGCAAAGTTCATGCATGCCAAAGTGTGTGTATAGGGGCATCTAACTACAATCACATGGTGAAAATTGTGTTGATGTTAAGTGACAAGCATGTGTATCTGTGTCTATGTTTGAGCACGTAGCTTTGTGTGGGGGCACTATGTTATTCCTCCACATGATGATATAATATGTGCTTTTTTAGTCGAAATATATAGAGAAGTTATTTCATAGATTCATTTCCAATAACGACCATTGTACTCCTTTCCATTGAACTTCATGATGACTCCTCTCCTTTATACCCGGCTTCTTCCACAAAAGGAACTACTAAACATTGGTCCGAATTCATCATCAGTTTGGTTTGTTACATGTTCTGGATCTCTAAAACTTCCCTTCCACTCCACCCATTCTTTGGATATCTTTTATAATTGCACACTGAACTGAGAACTGGAAAGCAATGGTGAGTAGCTCAAAATGGGTTTTGGCACAAAGATACTGTCATTGACAAACAAATATGGGATCCTTTAAAACAGTCCTTTCCTTTAAACAAGTTTAAGCAATAACTGGTACAAGGACATATAAGCCAAAAAATAGAGTATAAAATAGAGTTTGGATTTGATGAATTTTTTTAATTTAAATTTATTTCTTCTGCAGAAGTTTTCTTAATTTTGGTGTTAGTTGAGTAAGCTTACTTTTTGGAAGCCTAAAATGTTTACCCATGCCTCCATTGTGTAGCACATTATGTTGACTGTATATGTGACCTGAATGGAAACATGTCTTTACGGCCCCTCTCTCATAATTTGAATTATTGGATGATTCTTCTGTTTAATTTTAAGTTCGTTTGGTTAGCTTTAAAGTTGTTTTCTTGGTAGATAGATGAGAGTTGTTCATGAATAGATCTTTCTACTTAGATTGCATAACTGCTAGGGGATATTTATTTGTTACCTGTGCATTTATGCATGCACAATTGTGTTCATATCTCGATGACAGTTGATTGTACAACAAGGAAAGTAGGACGTGATTGTTATTAACTATGCTATTCTAGTAGGATGTGTTGCTCTTCATGTTGTGCCCAAGTTTTCCGATGTTAATCTAGTTCTTGCTTAAGTGTGTTCTTCATTTGATTTGATACCTAGCCTTGAGGGAATGTTTTTGAATTGAATTGTGTGTCTGGACATATGAATGTCCATTCATTTATGTAAGTATGCACGAATGTAGCTGTGCATTTATGCCCATGCCTATATTGATATTTTAATGATGGTAGGTTGGATAACAAGAAAGAAGTTTTGGTGATTGTTATTGTAGGACAACTCTTCACTTGTGTATAATTTCTGCTTAACTATGTTGTTTTTGCATCAAGCACCGAGAGTGTTTATTTTGCGATGGAGAATATTAAGTTGTGCATGTGCATATCTTTCTTACCTGTCCATTTATGCATGCCAACATGTAGCAGATCGATTATGCACACACATAAACTACATTGTTTTAGCACATATTGTAGTATTGATGTTATATATAGAGATCGAAATTCAAATTATATTTGTAGCTTGTCTGCATTTTTAACTAGTCAAGGTAATGCAACTGCCTTGATGTTGAACAAGGTGAAAAGAGTTTATTTTTTATCTATGGGTTTCCTGACCCGGATTCTGCTTTTAATTTATATGAATAATGCTGTACACGTCTAGTGTTTTTTTCTACCTGATGTCATTCAAATGGAATTTTCAGCCTGGTCTGGCTTTACTATCTGTCAAATCTCAGTGACTGACGTGAAGTGTTACTTCTTTCTGCTTGCATATACTTTTTCTTTTGAGGTGGACTTGTTCCATTTTTTCTCATCTCTCACTTTTCTAGCTCCATGTAATTGTAACTAGTATCTCTTAACTCTCTTTTTTATCAACTACTAGCTTGTGAGTTCAACTAATCTCTGTGAATCGTGATTGTAGTCTTACTGCAAGTTCTTGTGTACTTTGTTCTTTTAAATAGCTATAAGCTTATTCTCTTAAACTCTCTTTTTCATCACCTTCTAACTTGTGAGTTCAGCTAATCTTTGTAAATCGTGATTGTAGTTGTACTGCAAGTACTTAGTTGGTTATTTTGTTCTTTTAAGCTAATTCAGTTTAGACCTGTTTTTGGTTATATTATGTTATATTGACATTAGTCTGTTTTGGCCTAATCAAATAAACCATCTATATGGATGAGTAGAAATTTAGATGATACAGAAAATCTATCTCCAACAGTCCATTTGCTTGCCCATGATTTCTAGTCTCTTGATTTAGATAGTTTGCTCACTGGTCTGCCCTTTGTTTTCTCTCTTCTACTTCCCTCAGATTTCACTCCCTCTTAGTTTTCCTTGACTAACATTAATTTTGTTGGGCATAAAATCTCCTCGGTGATGATGTAAATTAGTTGGTCTAAGTGCCTTTGATGGCAGCATTTATGCAAACGCTCCTTGTTAGGAAGCACCTAACAAATTCTAAAGTTTATTTTTCCATCATCCTCTCATATCTGATGATACAGTGAGCTTTTATATTTTTTCCATCTGATATTCATACATGGTTTTCCAGAGCTTGGATTTATGGGTGGCAAATCAAAGTCATTATATGGAAGAGATGGTCATTTGGGCGTAACACTGGTTAAATTTGCTGGGGACCAATCAGGCTTTAAGGAGGCCATTCGACTTGCTGAGCACTTTGAGAAGGAAAACCATGGACGCAACGATTGGGCCCGTGTGCAGTCACAAACATTAGGAAAGGATGATGAGAATAATGCAAACCTTGTTAAGGTGGATGAGAAAAAAGGAGAGAAAAGGAGGGTCTTGTATGGGTATCTTGGGACTGCTTTTGATCTTGACAAAGTTGATTTTGACACAAGGAAGAAGGCTGCCATAGAGAGCAGGAGAGAATACAAACCACCCATGTAGTGTTTGGACTATATGCCAATGTAAAATGGGATACATGGAAAGTCTTTCCAGTTGCATAGAGACGATTCCTGAAGATGATAAAAGCTTTTATGTATTGTGCTGACCGTTTCAATGTACGATAGGAGGCAGCGTTGCCATCATTTTTATTTTAATTCTAAATTTATGCTGAATTTCCTGCCATAGTTGCTATTTAGGTGCATTAAGAAGATTTGCATGCCTTTACACCATCTGACAACCTGGAACGCACTATCACTAAAAGTCAATGACTGGTGTCCAAAGTCTTAGTCTTATCCTAGCTTTTCCCCATGTTGGCTGGGAACTCTTTGTATACAGTTTACATTTTTTAATTACAATGGTGGGGCATGGAAATATGTACTCATGATTCCTGCGAACTCTGTAAATCCCTTATCAGTAGCCCTCCTTATTGATTATTTGCAGTTCAGCTTAATTGATAGAGGAAACCCTCTATCCACTGCAAATTCCTAGTTGATTGTGTTCGTTTCCTCTATTTTTGCTTTCAACCTTTCTTTGAATTTGTCGACAAGGCTGTAGAAGGAGGGCTCTTTGGTGATATAACCTAAAGTTCAAATAAAGAAGGTTATGGTGGAGTTAATGGATGTTGGATTCATAGCAACGATCACCACTTAGTGATTCTATTCCAGCTTACTAAAGTTAAAGGCACCAATGCATATTTTTTATATATTATTCTCACAACAAGTGGTGTTCAGAAATTATTTGTCATAGAAATAAGTGGATTCTATTTGAGTTGGAAGTAAAGCTAGATCTTGGTGTCCGTACACCAGCGAAAGTAGTGTCTATGAATAACTGCAGATGATATACTCTGGTCTGGCTACAATATTTGCTGGGGGATGTAGTTTATCTCTTGTTCGTAAGATAAATAGGATTGTGTTATTTTCAAGCGATCTCGTTTCTATAGTGAGTATAATGTATTCATCTTAGATTTAATTTATAGTATATTATAATTATGTTATTAAACTTAAATGGTAAATACATCTTCACCCAGAATGCAACTTCGCATCTGAGGACCCTTTTTTAGAGACATTAATAATTATCTTTAGGGTTTAAGACATTTTCGGCTTCTTATTCTTGGGATGTTAATAAGCATTCAGATACACGTGTGTTATTGGATAACTTCTTATGCTCCATTTTTATCTTGTTAATAGTGCTTAGTTAAGGGGAAGCATTTGGGCAATGGAGACACAGTATTCAATGTGTTTCCAAAACTAACCACTGTTCTTGCTACATTGGTTCAAAAAATATACAAGAATTTTTTTTTATTGAGAAACATGTGAGCACAATACGTAATTATAGGGGAATGTATTTATCTGTAGTTGAATAAAATATTTTTTTCTCAATTCTTTAACCAATACCTTTAGGATATTAATTAGAATTTGCTTTTAATTTTTTAACATTATAATTTTATATTTCATATATTTTGTTATAAAAACATCCCTTTTTTAGCATTACAAAGAAAAGTTAAAAGCAGCCTTTCTCCCCACCAGTTTATTGGTCTGTTCCCTTATATATATATATATACACACACACACGCACAACAATTCTTACTTTGTAGATATGTTTAAATGACCAAAAAAGGACATTTCTTTATCTAGTATTTTCTTATTTTGGTTTCTTCATGTTTACCCTTCATTTAAATAAGTTTAGTTGATTATATGCATTTAAATGAGTCCAATGTTTATACATTGTTAATTAAATAAGTTATTGATATGATTTTAATGATAATGGTTATAACAGTTAATAAATTTATCGTCTATGATAATTTATGATGAGAAGAAAGTGAAAATGGTATTAGATTGTTAGTGTATAATTTGTTTGTTCTTTAACTATCAGCTAATTATATTGCTGATATCTTTAAATGTAAATAATGTATTGTCTAATATTTCTCTCTCTCTCTCTCTCTCTCTCTATATATATATATATATATATATATATATATATATATATATATATATATATATATATATATATAAGTATTCCAGTTGGTGTTTTGATTATCCTGGTTTGCCGTTTTACCCAAATGTAACTTCAATTTATCGTCGCTATTAAAACTCAGTTCACATTATTTTTTTGGTAGAGATTTTAGCTTCCTTTCAGTAGTAATGATTTTCATTCATCAACATGGAAACCTAATTAGGCCTAGAAGTGCCTGAAAAATCATGTATGCTTTTATTTATTTTTATTTATGCTCATTTAAAGCAAATGCATGTTTTTATTTTTTATTCTTGTGCTCGTAGAAAACCAATTTATGTGTTTTTGAATTGGCAGGGTCACTAAAGAAATTAGTTTTATTTAACAAAATGAACAAGATACTCGCATGAATTTTTATATTAAACTGTATTATATACGGAATAAACCTCTTGAAACTCTTATATTTGTATCTGTGCGTTAGCATTATCTTTTTAGGGATGATATAATCAATACTGTGTTTTTGGGAAGTCTAAGCCCAGAAATTAAAGTAACCTTTTTTAAGTTTCCAGAGTATATTAACGTGTTCGTGAATGATAGAATCCCCTTATCATAAAGGGGTTTACATATATGTATAAATAATTACTTTTCAAAGTTGGTATAAATGCACAATTACTCTTGACATTCATGTATATGAATAATATAGCCATCTCCAAATCAAATTTTTGTTTAGTTTAATTAGTTTTAAGGAGAAAATAATAGTAACTTGTGTGTTAAGAATATTTTTACGATTTTTTTTACTAAAAAAGCAAGGACGCTTCAAAACAATATAATATGATTTTTTTATCAAATATGTTGGTGTACTCTCTCGTAATTTCCAAACATTTTCTATAATTTTTTTTTAAAATGTAGGAGTATCTATATATTATACGATTATGAATTATATAAATTAGTAATGTGCACAACTATGTTTTAAATTATTTTTTGAAATAGAAAGATGTTTTTCATAATTGATTCACAATGATTTTTTTCTTATTTTTATAATCATAATAACAATTTATATAATAAAATTTGAATTTTTAAAAAATTACTGTATTTTTTAAAAAAAAATTATGTTAGAACCATACTAAAATTGTAAGAAATTTAATAAATACTTTTTGAATTGGACACTTCATAGATACATGGTTTACATGTGTCATATGAATGTCGGTCTATTGTACACCGACACATCATTTAAAAAATTTCACAACAAAGAAAATGAAAAAGGCTGAAAGGATAATGTGATAGAAGGAAATATAAGAGAATTTAGAAAGAAATAAGTATTATTAATTGAAAGAGTGGAATCTAAAAAGAGAGATGGAAGTGGAGGGAGAATTATAGGTTATCCTAACAGGGACAGAGATTTGTAAGCATGCATGTGTCTGTGTGTGATAGCAGGTGCTGTACAATGTTTATAGTGTTTGTCTGTTTTTAATCCTTTCCTTTTAATTTAATTTAAATTACTCTCTTATCTTTCATTCTCTTCACTCACTTTTACCACTTTATCTGACTCTTCCCATGTGGAGCTCCACTCCTCTCTGTCTCTTTCTGTCATCAGATCCATCTTCGATTTCTGGGAAAGTTCTTTCTCTTCTCTTCTCTTATCTTCTCTTCTCTCTACCATTTATACACAACTATTCTACATTCTTTCATCCCATACGCCCCTATTCCAATGTTTCCTAGGACACTCTCCTTTACACTCTCACAATCATTTTTATGGATTTTTCACCATAACTAATTTCTAAAATATTCTTCTGCCAACTCACTTCAACATTTCAATTATCATTCTTTTCAAGACAAATTTTAACTTTATTCTTCCCTTCTCATCAATTTTATTCTATACTCTAATTTTACCACCTCTATTTCTAACTAAAAATGTAACTTTTCATGTCTCTCAAGATTACCATGTTATTCTCAGCATTTGTATCTATGATTGAAATCAAAATATTTTCACACATTTAATAAAAAAATTATATTGTTCCCACATCATATTAATAAAAGTAAAAATAATAGAATCTTATTAAATGTTTATTAAAAAAACTGTACTGTCTTTTCTTCTTTTCTCAAGCATTAAACTAAAGTAATTAGTATGTTTAGTTCAGTTTATACGTTCTCAGTCAAACAAAAAGGAATGGTTATCTGAGTCAAACAATTTAAATTAACTTTCTAATTTTTAATTATTATTATTACCGTTATATCTTATTTTAATTGTACAATTTGATGTGATACTTATAGTTAATATATAATTAAAGATAAAAAAAAATTAATAAGATAAATAAAAATAAATTGATAGGATGATTCAAATAGATTAATTGAATAAATACAGTCTTAACTGGAACATACCCTTGAGTATTTGATTGCAAGTTTGGCTTGGTAGTGGGCACTGTATATTGCTCTGAGTATATTTATAATCAACTAGCATACTATGATTAATATCTTTGTTATCTATTATTTTATTATTATCAAAATAAAAATAACAGTTATCAACATAAAAATAATAATTTGGACAATAAATTTTGTAATAAAAAATAAGATAATCAAATAAATGTTTTGAGTTAAAATTAATTTGTATAAATTAAAATGGAGTGTAAAATTGTTTATGTTAACGTAAATAAATTTTAATTTATAAATAAATAATTATTTTAAACGTGTTTTTAAGGAAATTCTTCCCAATAAACTGTTGATATTTATAATTATTCTTATCAAGGAATGCTACTATTTTTTAGATTAAGAGATTTATTTCTTTACAATTATTTTAATATTTTAGATTCAACATTTTTAACGTGTTGATATGAAACTTGTTTAAGGATTTTTAAAATTTTAATTAGGTTTATTGAATCGTGATTTTTATTTTACATAATAATATCTGATTAAATTAGAGTACTTAAACTTGTACAAAAAGAGTGTATTTGAGTTTTTACTTCCTTATTTGCAGGGCTATTATACTTTTGAAACATTATCTAAAAGCAGATATAAAGAAAACAAGTATATACTATATACGGCAACATGTGTGTTTGTTTTATTATTTTGAAAAGTGAAAATGAATAATTTATAGAAACTAATATCAAGCTGGCCTAGTTTGTTTCCCTGTACGCACACCCAGCGCATTATAGCATCGCCCCTCAACCACCTTTTTCAGACAACGACAACACGTGTCTCCACCTTACCCATCCACGTCAGCAGAGGCTCTTTCCCTCACTCTTCATTTCATTTTACCAGCACCACCTTTACTCTTTGTTTCGTTGCTTCTTTCTTTCTTCTCTGATTGATTGAACGCAGTGAGTGAGTTAGTGAGTGAGCGAGCGAGATAGGGTTTTCGTGTGTTCTCTCTTCAGTTCGCGACCATGGGGTCCATCCCCGATCCTGGCGAGTTGAGCGAGTTGACTCAGCCGAGCTTCGACGAGTTCCAGCGCCAAACCTCTCTCATGACCAGCTGCACCCTCCTCTGGAAGGAGCTCTCCGACCACTTCTCCTCTCTTGAGGAGGACCTCAAGCACAAATCCGAAGCCCTAAAAGGTAAGATGCGGACGCTCGACACTGCAACCTCTGACTCCCTCCGCCTGCTCGACCGCCGCGAAACATCCCTCGACGCCACGCTCCAGATCGCCCTCCGCACGCTCGACACGCGCCGCACAGCTGCCCTATCCTCTTTCCTCGACGACCACGCGGACGACGGCGGCGGCGAGGTTGACGACGCCACCGGCCTCGTCCTCAAACTGAAGTCCTTCTGTCTCCGCATGGATGCCTTCGGCTTCTGGACCTTCCTCAGCGCCAAGAAGAAGGAGCTCGACGGATTACGCGCCGAGGTCCCCGTCGCCCTCGCAGAATGCGTCGATCCGGCCAAATTCGTCCTGGAGGCCATCTCCGAAGTCTTTCCGGTCGACAAGAGAGGGGAGAAGCCCGGCCACGACCTAGGCTGGGCTTGCGTCCTTGTCCTCGAGTCTCTGATTCCTGTCGTTGTCGACCCGGTCATCGGAAAATCGAGGCTGTTGGTCACCCCCACCGTGAAGGAGCAGGCCACGGAGATAGCGGAAACTTGGAAGGCCATCTTGGAGGAGCGTGGCGGCGTGGAAAACGTGAAGACACCTGACGTCCACACATTCTTGCAGCACGTGGTTACCTTCGGTATTGTCAAGAACGAGGACTTGGATTTGTACAGGAAGCTTGTTATTGCTTCCGCTTGGAGGAAACAGATGCCGAAGCTTGCGCTTTCGCTTGGTCTTACTCAGCAAATGCCTGGTATAGTTACAATTACGGTTCTCCGCAAATTGATTTTGTGGATTTGTTGTTTGTTTGCTGAAAGTGTTGTGTTTGCGTGTATTGTTTCTAGATATGATTGAAGAGTTGATCAGCAAAGGGCAGCAGCTTGATGCGGTTCATTTTACATATGAAGTGGGTCTTGTGGACAAGTTCCCTCCTGTTCCCTTGTTGAAGTCTTTTCTCAAGGATGCTAAGAAAGTTGCGGCTTCTATTTTGGAAGATCCTAATAATGCAGGCCGAGCAGCGGTATTTTTCCCTTTTTGTCTTTGCTTATGCGTGGTTTGGTTTGGTTTAGTACTTGAACGAGTAAAACTTTTCCAGAAGTTAATTCTAGCGCATAGGAAAGTAGTTTAATTCGGTTTATTTCGTTCTTCTAGTAAAGGTTATGGAGTAGTTTATTCAAATCAGCCCTTACTAGTTCGATGTGTGGAGGCTGAACTTTCTTTTCTTTCATGCTTGACGAGTATAGCTGTGAATGTGTAGTTGGTGCTTCGAACATGTTTTCTATTTTTGGTTTATTTTGTATAGACAGAGGATGCAGCTTATTAGAAAGAATATGGCTAGGATTCAGTTTTAGATAGGGGAATAGAGTGGTGATATCTTTCAGGGTCTTAGTGTTAGTACTTGGTTAGATACTGATCTGATTTCTGATTCTTCTCATCTATTTGTGTTGCTTCTTTGATTAGTTGGAAGAAAAAAAAGGGCAGGAAATGGTAAAAGCGCTCTATTTGTGTGGTGTTGTTTTTTCGAGTTATTAGAAGAGGTGGGTTTAATATATTAACGATCTTTTTGTTTTTTTCCGTGTTGAATGAAATTTGGCAGTACCTAGCTGCAAGGAAAGAGCAGTCTGCACTCAGGGCTGTGATTAAATGCATTGAAGAATACAAACTTGAGGCTGATTTCCCTCCAGAAAATCTGAAGAAGCGACTTGAACAGTTGGAGAAGGTGAAGACAGTGAAGACCGAGAAAAGGAAACCGGTTGCTGTTCCTGCCAATAAGAGAACTCGAGCAAGCAACAGCAATGGAGGTCCAATGCCACCAGCCAAAGCTGGGCGTTTGACGAATGCGTATGTATCATCTTTCCCTGCTGCTCCTACATTTGTTAGGTCTCCTTCACACGGGCAATACCCAGCTGCTCTTCCACCATACCCTTCCCCACCCCACATGTATGGCAGCAGAAGTCCCCCAGCAAATCCTTATGCTGCTTATTCGCCCGAGCCTGCACCAGCTATTGCAGGGTCTTACCCAGCGGCTCCTATGAACTATCCTGCATATGGTGGCTATGGAAATGTCTTGGCACCCACTTATCAGCAGGCTTACTACCGATAGAAATGACAACCCTCGAAGATGGTAACCACTGATATGACGACCTTGATCCAATTTACTTTCGCAATGTTGTTTGTAATCACTAACCGTTTAACGGTAGCAGTTCTGTGTGTTAATTATAACTACTGTCCCACTTCCTGCTCTGCATGGGGAGAAGCTGTATTTCTAATGTTGATCCCATAGTACTAGGTGATTGTGGAAAGTAACTAGGACGGCCAAGAAACATCAGAAACTCAACTACCACTGTTCGGTTTAGTTGTAGAAAGACTTACTGTGTTTACATTATATGCTTATCTTGGGATCGAACTGAAGGAAAACAAAAAAAGAAAAAAGGTAATCTGTTTCTTGGCAGCTGTTGACTATGGTATAAAGACTATAAAGGAAATAATTTTGTCTGAGATGAATGTTTTTACATTGATGAGCGGTTCTGCATTCGCACTACCGGACTATGGTGTTTGTTAGTACTGCATTCTTCCAAAGAAAAGTTCTAAATCTTTTGCCAAGTGTTAACCCTTTATTTATTAAATGCATGAAGTATTAATGTTTTTAAGATGTTAAACATGTTTTTTTTATGTAATATATTTTTCTATAGAATGTTAGGAAGATTAACTAGAGAATAATTAGGAAGAATAGCAATTACCTTTTTCTTTCCCAAAACCTAAGATGATGAGAAAAGAGAATGCGAGTAACCCTGGTCGAGAGGGAAAGTTGGGAGAATCCTAGCAGCTAAATCAGGGGTGTGTATTTGGTTTGGTGTAACAGTATATCGGTTGGGGATAAAAGATGAAGAAAACAAATAGCAATTATGTGTTCCTGAATAGTAGGAATAGTATTCGCATTGCATTCACGCTACTTACCTAATTAAACTGAGCGCAACAACCCGTATAAAGGAAGAAAACATTCAGAACGTGAGTTAGTAGTAAAGACCACTAAGGAGGCAGGGAATCTTTTATGAGTATCCATAAAAAGAAGGAAGAAAGCACTCGAAACATACAGTTATTGCAATGACCACTATGGAGGCAGGGAATCTTTGATGGGTAGTTTTCTTACACTTGTAATACTCAACTATGCTATTTGTTAGTACCCATTCAACGGTGGTATCTTATTACATTCCTTTATTGGCATTCTTCTAAAGAATAATTCTAAATTAATCCTCTTGGTTACTAAATGTAGAAAGTATTGATGCTGACAAATACTTTTCTTATTTTTATTATAAGATGCTGAGAAGATAATGTAAGAGTAGCATTAACTTCTCTTTTGCCCAAAATTAAAGATGAAGAGAAAATAATGCGAGTAAACCAGGCTTAGAAACTAGTATGAGAACATTGCCAACTAAAATTTAGTTTGTGGTATGTATTTAGTCTGTATAATTTCTGTTATTGAAATAAAATATGAAGGAAAGAGATTGCAATTATGAATCCTAGGAAAAAAGTATTCACACTACTCAACAACCCAAGAAAAGTAGGAAGAAACACAGAAGATAGGTGGTTGCAAAAGAAGACCACATGGAGGCAGGGAATCTTTTCTCACATGTTAAGCAAGCTTACACAGTCCAGTTACAGCTTGCAACTCCACTTTTCTTATTTCTCAGTTTGGTTTGTCCTTCACGACGATTCCCGTTATAGTAACTTCCGATTATCTTTGTAGCCTAGGCCTTCATCTTTCGTGTACCCTTGTTTCTCTGATGTCAAAATCATCGTTCAAAAGGTTATGATATTGTGTTTGTGGATGATGATGCTTGAGCTTGGCGAAAGTGTGAAACAAGCCTGGCTAGAAGGGATGTGGTTGCATGCATGACATGTTCTTTAGGTCACAAGTTAGTGTCCCTTAAGTAACATTTTCCTTGTATGTTTAGGGTGAAACGGCTTTTGATTTTAGGACAAATTATATGATAATTCGTGGCAATATATCTATAAATTTGAGTACAGTTCCGAGGATGATTCAGAATTCGAATAATGAATACTCTTCAAAGAAAAAAAATGGAGGAGTGAAAAGAAAACAGATAAAAATAAGTGCAGATGTGATTTGCAGAGACGTTGATTAAGTCTCAAGTAAAAGCGAAATGTGTATCTGCTGTAAAAAATCAATGACACTTCTTTTGTGAATAAGACGCAGACTTGGCAAGGTTCCTACTTTTTACTAGCCCAGGGGTCCTTATATATCATGAACCATTTTGCTTTGACATTTACTCATCAAAATTCATGCTTACATTATTGCTGTCATTCCATTTCTAAATATTCCAAGTTTGGCCTAGCTAGCTTCTAAGGGTGTTGTTGAAGGGGCAATTTTGGCTCACTTGAACACGTAATTTACACTCCAAGGAAAGATGAAAAACTGGACCAAGGAATAATAGCTTCAAAATCCAGATTGTTTTTCAATAGAACATTGATGGTGACGCTAATGTGAAGGTAGAGAGATTAAGCGAGGAAAACCCAGAAAGCAAATCCAGTCCCATTGAACCAGTGGCCCCTTTTTTAGTTGACAGAACATGTGATCGATAATTGGGTATTGTAGAGACATGAATGACGGATATAAATGAAGCATCTTCTCTCAGTGTTGTAGCACCTTAATGGGGGACATCGACTATTTCTTCACGTGAAAACCCTAATTCTCTTTGTGGAGCTACCCACCTAAAAAATTTCACACTTCTACTATTTTTAATCAAAAATAATCCTTACAATACAAAATTTTCTTATAGGGTTTCTATGTCAATTTCGGACTGAAAAAACTGGCGTGATAAGGTCTTGGTGACCGCTTGAGATACCTGCAAAAAATTATCAAATATTAAAGATAGTTTTTCGGTATTTAAAGATAATAAATATGTATTTTCTTTTATTTGTTATTTGTCAATCTATTTATAGAGTTTAATTGAATTAATGTTCTAATCGAATATTAATGAATTTTAATTAGCACGAATATTATTGATAATATATTATATATTGGTCTGAAAATAGTACAATTTAATTATTGTAAGACAATTTTATCAAGGGACTCTTTTAAGTATAGATTATGTTATTGAGGTCAATTTCGACTATTTTATGAGGTGAATTGACCATCTGATAATACACAAATTTATTTTAATAATTTAATAATATAAATTAGAATTTTAAATTATAAATTTAAAAATTTAATTAAAATATTATTACTTGAATATGTATTATTATGATTGTTAAGTGAATTTTTTCCTTGAAAAAAGAATTTCAGTCCATCATTTCTTATATTGGTGAAAAAAAAAATAGTTGTGTTTTTAATCTTTATAAATCGATAAAGGTGGCAAGATTTTTATAATTTTTTGTCTTTAAACTTAAAAAAGACGTAGATTTAATCTTTCTCAACTTTAAAAAAATGGATTTTTAAAAATGACTAAATTTTTATATTTTTAAAATATAAAAATAGTTTACATAAAATTGTCAGAAACAGAAACATATATTCTTATATTTGAAAAAGTTAAGTGGTTTAATTTAACATGAAATGACGCTCATTATTCATATTTTTCGGTTTGTTATTGTAATTTTACATTTTTTTTTCTTTTACCCTCACAATTTTATAAATTAACTTACCTTCATCTTTTATTTGAAATTGGAATATGGAAGTGAATCATGTTATTTTTTGGATGAAGGATGTTCTGAAAGCAAAGTTTACATAAATCGTTGATTTCTGAATTGTTGGATCGTTGATTTCTGAATTGTTGGATCCAGAAGCCTAATTTCTATTACGGATTGGTGAATTAGGAATGATTTTTTTCAATTATGAATCTGGAATGTATATTTTGAATTACGGATTGACGGATCTAGAATGATTTTTTTAATTATGGATGTTTTGTATTTTTTATTTTGATTAACACTGTCATTCATGTACTATCGGAAGCACCAATCCAAAAGGTTACAAGAAGCACTAATCCATAAAGTTATCAGACGTGTCAATCCGAAATTTTACAGGAACCTCAGTCCAAAAATTTGTAAATTTGTTGAAAAATTTGTCAGATTTCACAATCCAGAATGAAAAAGAATAAATATACAATAATGAAAAGGAATAAATATACAATTTTTATATATAGGGACCATTTTATCTTTGCAAAATATTCTTTGGTTTATCTTTGCACAATATTCTTTGCAGGAAGAAACTGCCTTCATATTTTGGTCAAAGTTTGTTGTGTCTACGCAACCTAGTGTGTTTTGATTAAAGTCATACCTTGAATCTCAACCACAATTGGAAAAACCAATGATGGGAATAAATCCAAATTGCATATTTCTACATATGCTTTGCTTTGCTTCAG
This sequence comes from Phaseolus vulgaris, assembly GCF_051622355.1. NCBI lineage: Eukaryota > Viridiplantae > Streptophyta > Magnoliopsida > Fabales > Fabaceae > Phaseolus > Phaseolus vulgaris. The sequence continues at coordinate 5,217,876 of NC_143504.1, forward strand.
ATTTTATATTGTTCAAAATTTCAATATCCCTTTTAATATATCATAAAATTCAATAGAAATAAGCTGAGTTTAAAAAAGTTCACATCCTTGTTTCTTAAGATTACTATCAGCTTTTATAATATATATATATATATATATATATATATATATATATATATATATATATCCAAAACTTTCATTTATTTACCATCTTAAATAATTTAATAAGAACAAGGTGATATTTTTATAGCATAAAAAAATATCAACTAAAAAAAAGGTTAGCTACTTTTCCTTTAAGAATAATTTTATTAAAAACCTAAGCTTAGTAAACATATTTTCAAGAAACAATATGTTTGGAGAATGTTATTTTTTAAAATAAAATCATTAAAATTGTACTATAAGTTTGAATCATGATAGTAAGTTTAGTAAACCGAGGGTCCAATAATAATTAAAAGAACCTAAATTTAATTATTAAAAGTTGAGTTTGTTTAATTGAGTAAAATTTAATATCATTACAAAAAATATGTAAACCAGTTACTTTAATATAGGTAATCTTGAAAAGAAGTTGATAATTGTGATTTTTATAAACTATTTATTTTCCTTATCATCGTATTTACTATTTTTATGTTTACTAATCAACTATAATTGTTATTTGTATATAATCTTTATTATATTGCTATTTTAAGGTTTTAATATTATAGGAATGACATTTTTGTTATCTCTTTATAAAAAAAAGTATATGGTAGGTAAACATTTCAGTCTCTTCCTTCGATACAATTTACAACATACCCTAATCAATCAAAGAAAAATATGAGATCGATTGATACTCTAATTGGTTTAATTAATTAATTTTACGTAACTATAACTTATAATATAATATTAATATCTATACCATTGTACAAGGAAAGCAAGGAAGTCAACTTAATAAACATAATAATCAAAATTACCTTAGCTGATATAATTATACATTTTTATGTAATTAAAAATATTCTATATAAGATTGTTGTGATTGTATACAATGTTTCATGAAATTTAATAAATTAAATAGTAGATTATATAAAATCAAAGTTCATAATAAAACTGGTAACTCAATTGATTGTTTTAATAAAAAGACATACTTGTCGTGATCAACCATAAGTAAAAACAAAAGTGTTTTCTGTACACATATTTAAAAACAAAATGTTGATTGAGAAAGAAAATCAGTAAATGAATATATTGAGACAACTAATAAATTTTTTTGTTTTCATCATCACCCTTTTCTCATTGAACTTTCAACTCATTGTTGCCTTACATACATTGAAAAGAAAATTATTAAAAAAGTAGTGCAAATTCAACTGTAAATAATTATCGTAAAATATTAGAAAGATATATTTGGATAAAATTTAATTTTTGAAACATTTACAAAATAATTTTTTTTATAAAATTGAATTATACATATAAATAACTTTATCTTTTTATAGTTATAACCTTCAGCAAACTAGTGTTAAACTAACTCAATAAACGAATCATCTTCAGTGATGTGTTAGTGTTTAACTGTATGCTACGCTATGTTCTATAGTACGCTACGTTATGTTCTATAGTACAAACAAAATAAGAAAAAAAAAATAGTATAGAAAGAAAGTGAGTATATGCATTTAAATTAGAAAGATAGTATTATGAATAACGTCCAAAATACGCTAATGTATTTTCCTTCTTCTTTGTTCTAAATTCAGTGTGAAAATACCGTTTAGAATCATAATTCACAAATAAAATAAAAACGGAAAATGCCCTTTCTATCCATTCCAATGCTACAATCTATTTTTGCATGCATCACAGCCACATTTGTTCGAATATGATATGCTTAAGAAATAAATGTCATCTTTTGAAACTTATGTGGACGAGAAGATGGCAATGTTCAAAAATTTTTAACTTCCACCAATGATTTTTGAAGAATTTTCAAAACAAAAGAGAATAATATCTCTATTTAATATAGACAAGATTTAATAGTCAGGTCACACGCAAGACTTGTGCAATTGTCATTTCCAAAGGTGACTCACTCTTTGATCTCTCCACTCAATTAGGCTTAATTTCCAATTAGGCATCTGAACCAGGATTTCTCTTCATCACATTCGCAACACCACTCAGGAATTTAATTTATCTATACCAGTCATGTTCAATTTAGTTCTTGCAAAGTGTATCAAGGAATTGTACCCTTTTTTCATTTTTTAGTGAAACCAGGCTCACTCAATTTAGATAATTTTGTAACCGAAGTTATATATTTATCCGATTTGGGTATAGATGTTTCATGAGAAAGGTTGAGATTTTTGTTGTTCTTGTTGACCCTGATTGAGTTTGAAGTGGTCGTGTGTTTAAGGCTAATTGCCAAAGAGAATTGGAAACTTGGTGAATTCATAATTCAGAAATAGTTCATATTCCATTGATAGACAACACAAAGTTGGTCGTTTTGTGGGTTAAGGCACATCAGCATGCTAATGTTTTTTTTTTTTCCATCATTGTAGAGAGCTGATATCATGGCAGTTGAAAAGTCTGGAATTGCCAAAGATGTCACAGAAGTGAGTTTCTGCTCTTTGATCTTATTTTTAATGTATTTTTTTAAAGTGTTGTTCCCCTGTTTTGGTGTTTGTTATAGTATAGACACTGATATCTGTTGTTTTATTTCATGAAGTTGATTGGTAAAACTCCATTAGTATACCTGAATAAAATCGCGGACGGTTCTGTTGCCCGGGTTGCTGCCAAACTGGAATTGATGGAGCCATGCTCAAGTGTAAAAGACAGGTAATGGTTTGGTTTCTTTCACCTTGCTACAATCAATTGAGTTTTGGTTCTTGCTTTCAGATGTTTTGGAATCACTTTGTGATTTTGTTCCTATGATATACACTGTAAATTTAGGATTGCGTTAAGTATGATTGCTGATGCGGAGGAAAAAGGATTTATCACTCCAGGACAGGTTAGTACAAAGAAATTGCATAGAATTGGGCATCAATAGTGAAGCTGCTTTTATTGCCAAGTCACAAATAACTTATCGTGTCTAATTGATGAAGTCTAAATGTTATGAAGCTTGGACACTCCTCTTAAATAGCGTATCGGTGTCCGATAATATTGAACACGACAGTCGTATGTATGACACCTGTAGGACACGTATCCGTGAAGTGTCCAATTAAAAAAGTATTTGTTAGATTTCTGACAATTCTAGTACGGTTCTAACACAATTTTAAAAAGTAAAAATATATTAATTTTCTAAAAATTCAAACTTTATTGTATAAATTGTTATTATGATTATAAAAATAAGAAACAAATCCTTGTAAACCAGTCATGAAAAACATTTTTTTGCTAAAAAAAAATAATCTGGAACATACTTGTGCATGTAAATCTTTATTGTCAATTTATATAATTCATAATTATATAATATATAGATCTGTGTTCCCGTATCTTACATTTTAAAGATTTTACATATTTCTGTGTCCGTGTCGTATCAGTATCCGAGTGTCCGTGTCAGTGCTACATAGTCTAAATGTCTCATTGGCTAAGAGAAGGAGGAGAAAGAGATTTCTTATTTGCCTCTATAATTTTCCCTCAAAAAGAGCTCTATTTTTTTAGTGTATTCTGTTTTCTTGATTTCTTTTATGATATTTATGTTTGTGTATGAAAGCGATCCCATGATGAATAGTAGATGTGGGTACGTTTCCCTGATTGAAATAAAAAGTACATACAAGTTTTCTCATATTCAACTTACAAAATGAACTTCACTAAACCACATGGCAGTTATTTGAAGTAAGGTGTATGAAGCACTGGTAGGCGTTAGGTTAGTTTCTGCTACAACTTCTGTGTAAAAAAACTAGGAAGTGGAAGAGAGAAAATAAAATAAAATAGTTTGTATTAATTTGGTGTAACCCTGAGTTCACAAGTATCATTTGTGTTGCATGTGTGTTATCTTATTTTACTGAAGAGTGTCCTCATTGAGCCAACGAGTGGCAATACTGGCATTGGATTAGCATTCCTGGCAGCAGCCAAGGGTTACAAGCTTATAATTACAATGCCCGCTACAATGAGTCTTGAAAGAAGAATCATTCTTCTGTCTTTTGGAGCTGAGTTGGTTCTGACAGATCCTGCAAAAGGAATAATAGGGTCAGTTCAGAAAGCTGAAGAGATATTAGCTAAGACTCCCAATGCCTATATACTCCAGCAATTTGAAAACCCTGCCAATCCTAAGGTAATGTACAAATTTGTTCTGTAACTGTAGCAGTGGATGCTTGACAACTTAGGTGACACATTTCTGTGATCATTGTATTTGTAGGTACATTATGAAACTACAGGTCCAGAGATATGGGAAGGCTCAGGAGGGAAAGTTGATGCACTTGTTAGTGGTATAGGTACTGGTGGCACCATAACGGGTGTAGGAAAATTTCTTAAAGAGCAGAATCCTAATATAAAGGTTACTTTTTTAAAATTTGTATATGTTTAAATATAATTTAAGAAAACTGTGCATGTAATTTTTCCTGACAATTGAGAGATATATTTGGTTATGGTTTACAGCTGAAGCGGTCGTCTCTGTCATTGTTTTTATTTATTTATGTACTCATTTTATTTTTATGAAGGTATATGGTGTGGAACCAGTTGAAAGTCCAGTGCTCTCTGGAGGAAAACCTGGTGAGTTATAACACATTCTTTGCTCCATTGTGAATAACTATAGGGTACTTGTAAACCCCAAGATAATAAAAAACCTACGTAAATCATGATTAACTATAACATCACAATTTTAAATATTAATTTCATGTAACATGAAATAGTAAATAAATCAAAATGGAAATTCTTATGATAATATTTTCATTGAGCATAAAATATTACAAGTAAAATTAATGAAAAAAACTCATAGGAGGAAATTCTAAAATTTCTTAGAAAAAATAGAATAACCCCTAAATAAAAACATTGATTCTTAAATATGTTATTCCACTCTGCAGCACTTGGACTATCACATGCTTTCCTTAAAGAAATTTAATATTTTCATTCTCTGAAAGTTATATCTCTAAATTATAAGTCTGTTCCTATATGTTTTCCCGATTGTTTTCCCTCTAGTAGTTACCTATTTACACGCTGAATGGTTTTTCTTTATAATAAAATGAGTTCAGATAACAACATGCTCTTTAAGCTGTTTCTGATAAGCATATTGCCATTGTGAACATCTAGGTCCACACAAGATTCAAGGGATTGGTGCTGGCTTTGTCCCTGGAGTATTGGAAGTTAGTCTTTTAGATGAAGTAGTTCAAGTAAGCTTTTAATACTTTTTTAATAGCATTGTATTTTTCAAGGCTTAACGTAATAATACATAACGAAATATTATAACCATATTCTGAAGTTGTTTGGCAATGCAATGTGCAGTTTTGGGAAACAATGAGAAAAGTCCTTTGTTTATTATTTCTAATGAACATTGATAAATAACTTAAAGTTCTTAATATATGGGTGTCATACTGGGTGTTTCTTGTTTTAATACCAATTTGCTGATATTGATGCATTGTGCGCACTTTGGTTTGAGCACGGCCAATTTTTGCAACTGAATAAGACAACTTTGGTTTAGGAGCATATTGTTTATTATTTTTTGGGTAACAAATAAAGGTAGTAAGTAAGTTATGGTGCGCATTGAGATATATTTTCTGCTATACAATTGTCCTACAAATTATAATCGTTCTCTCCTTCCCTGCACAAGTCCTTAGTTGGGAAAAACTTGAATGACACCTTTGCATCACGTTAACTCTATTTGTCAACGTAATTAATTATTCGAAAGATAATAATTGTCATTATTTTGCGATTATTTTGGACATTAGTAACAGTTTAAGATTTGTTAAATAATGGATGTATGATTTGGCAGATATCAAGTGATGAAGCAATAGAAACTGCAAAGCTTCTTGCACTTAAAGAGGGCCTATTTGTAAGTTCTAAACCTCTATAACAGCCATAATTGAGCCTATTCCTCTAATAATAGTTATCTATTTCGTCTTTTTTCTGATTTTGGAAAACCATACGCTTATGTTACAAATTTATTCTATAATAGCCTATACTTCAAATATTACTGTAGGTTGGAATATCATCTGGAGCTGCAGCTGCAGCTGCCATTAAGATAGCAAAAAGATCAGAAAATGCTGGAAAACTTATTGTTGTAAGTTGATCTTTTTCTGTACAAATGTCTGTTAAGAACTTGCAACAGAGTCCCATGTTTTTGTCAATATATTATCTTGTTTGTTTAGTTTTGATTGATGACAACTGAGATTACGAGTCATGAGCATTATTTTAGAAGTTTCACTTAGTGGACAGTTTCGTTTTGATATGGTACAGGTTATTTTCCCAAGCTTTGGTGAGAGGTACCTGTCCACTGTGCTGTTTGAATCAGTCAGACGGGAAGCTGAGAGCCTTACTTTTGAATCCTGATTTCAAGTGGTGGATTTAGATGGCGAAGTCAGTGATCCTTGTGATATAGATTGCGATTCTCAAATAAACATTACTTCAGAAGAAAATAAAGGAAAATAGGTTACTTACGCAGCAGACATCTGAAATTATTTAGAATGCCACTTTTTTGTGGAATATAATCTATGTTTCTTAAACTCATCTGATCATGAGGAATGAGTGCATTCAACATCTAAAATAATAGCAATGAAAATGACCACTATACAAGTTAAATTTTACTATCAAACTTGAAAGTCTAAATAAACTCTCGAACTTTAGTAGACTCCCAAGAGTTTTCCTAACATAAAAAATCTATTAATGACATATATGCATTACATAACGAACCAATAATTCAATATATCTACTTCATAATAGAGTCTGATAGTGCTAAATAAGATTAACTACATAGATGACTAAATCTGTGAAACCACGTAACCCAAACTTTTGGCATAAAAGTAAAGCATATAGATGGTTGAAATTTTTTTACATCTACGCAATTCTATGCTACTTAGTTGGTTGGGAAGTAGACAAATTTTTGCCATGCATATTTAATAACCATTTTCATCCCTTTACCATAAATAGCAAGTCATTCCATGGACTTGATGCATCCCTATATTGTAACTCCTCATTTGAGGGAGCTAGAAGCAAGATTATTCTATTATGAGAGAGAGTATACTGTATGTACTTTGTATTAAAATAGGGGTTGTAGTTTTTCTTCCATTTAGTGACAATACTTATCTATTCTTGCACGACCCATGGTTTTTCCCTTATTAAATGCTGGTTTTTGGTGTAAAAGTATTGTGCTAATATTCCTATTTTCTTATCTTTTGGCTAAGATATTATTATGTTACTATGGTACCCAATTAGTAGTATCAAAGTGAATAGCTTGTTGATATTATTCCATTGTTATGCACACTAGTATAGTGTCGATGAAAATTCATAATATGCTCTGTGGTTGCAATATAGTCTGATTTGTCACATCAGAAAAGAGTTGCAATATAATATAAAAGTGCATCTCTCAGAAAAGTTTTATCAATGAAAGACTTATTGGTATTTAAGTGTATATTGATGATTCAACTTTCTTTATTGGGAACTCATTTGGGGCAGTAGTTTACTGCCTACCATCATTATTTCAATAGGTGGTACTATTCACGTTTGAAGTTGAAAAGCCAATTCAATGAAAAACAATAAAATAGTGCGAACTTGAGGCAACTAAAAATGAGACACCAAAGTTCATAGGAATAATTTTTTCCTATGGGAATATAAGTGCAATTTTAGGAAAGAAATTTGTCTAGATGCAATTAAAAGTAGACCTGCAGATATAACTGATGGATAGTGGTAAGAGAAAGATGACAACGTTGCAGCCAATTTGCACCTTACATTGAAGATTCAATGTTGTCTAGTTATACATAGAAGAAGACTGCAAACGAGAGTTGGAATGTTGTCATCAAATTGTACAATATCAAATCACTTTATACAAGAATATTCTCCAAAGTGAAAACTTCACATATTTTCAAATATCCACCAAAATATTTGTAAAGAGAAAACTTTATATTTTATGAATGTCCAAACAGATTTAAGGTTTAGGGTTTAGGATCTAGGATTTAGAGTTTAAATACTCAACATACAATGTCAAATTTCAACATAGTAGAATAAAGTATTCAGATTGTTGATGTTGACTCACTCATTCAACATAGTTTTCTCTAGTTTGGTATGCATCTTCAACTTGATGAAAGTACGGGTGGTCATGGATATTTTGAAAAATCCAATCTAAATCCAAATCCAAACAAATGGATTGGATTTAAAATTCATATGCATTTTAACTATATCAAATTTATTTGGATTTTTTCAAATCCATTTAAAGTAGATTAAATCCATTTTTTGTCAGTTAGATTAAATCCATTACGATTTGGACACGGGCTGACTTGGCTCGACTTGGGCCTAAACCGACTTGACCTAGACTCGGACTAACTCAACTAGACTTGGGTCAGGGTCGACTCGGCTCGACCTTGGCCGACTCGGTTTGACCTGGGTGCGAACGGACTCAGTTTGACCTGGTACTAGGCCGACTCAGCTCGACATGGGCTTGGGCCCACTCGGCTTGAGCCCACTTGGTTCAACGTGATCCGAGCTGACTTGGCTTGACCTGGACCCGAGTCGACTCGGCTTGCCACAGACCCGAACCGACTCGGCTCACCATGGGCCAAGGCTGACTTCACTTGACATAGGCTCGGGCTGACTCAGCTCGACACAAGCCTGACCGACTCAGCTTGACACGGGCCGTACCGACTCGACTCGACATGGGCCTAAACCGACTTGGCTTGACACGAGCCTGGGCCGCCTCGACACAAGTTGACATCGGCCCAGGCCAACTCTGCTCGACATCGGCTCAGGCCGACTCTGCTCCACATCAGCCCGTGCTGACTCCGCTCCACATTGGCCCGTGCTGACTCCGCTCCACATTGGCCCGTGCCGATTCCTCTCCACAGCGGCCCGGGTCGACTCGGCTCGACATCTACCCGAGTCGACTATGTTCGACATGTGTTAAGTATAATAGTTTTTATTCTTTTTTGGGCCTCCATTTGCTTTGGGCCTCTTTGGGCTTCAGCTATTATTCTGAACCTCATCACCTTGTATATATCTTCTCTGTGCCTTCTTTCTGTTTATCAGATAATAATAATAATCTCTGAATTCCTTTTTCTCTTCAAACACGTGTACTGTTACTTTTCTTCATTCACTGTGCTAGGGTCCCGTTTCTGTTTCTTGGGTTCTTCTTCTTCTTCTTCTTCTTACCAGGTGGCTCCAAGCTCGTGCTGCTCTTCTTTGGCACCACTGGTCCGATCAAGCAACATCACGGACACACACCAAATCTATTAACATGGGCTCGGTGCCGACTCAACTAAGGCTCTGGCACACTAGCTCGACTTTGGCTTGGGCCGACTCGGCTCGAATTTTGCCAGGATCGACTAGGCTTGACTTGGGCCCGGACAGAATCGACTCGACTTGGACCCAGACTGATTCGACTCGACATGGACTAAGATTGACTTTGCTCAACTTGGATTGACTTGGCTCAACCTAGACCCGGGCCAAGTCAAAATCCAACCAAAAATCCATTTTGGATAATCCAAAAATGTATCCAATCTATCAATCCATATCCAATTAAATGGATTGAACTTAAAATCCAAAAATATGGATTTAGATTTGAGATAAATCCATTTAAATGGATTAAAAGTAATATGGTTTTGGATAATTATAGATTGGATTTGGCAATTTGGATTTTTTGGCCACCCTCATATGAAAGCATCCAAAACTTCTTTTGTAGTCTTATTCCCTACAACAATGAACAAAGTTGAATCTACCATTGCAAGGTGTAAATTTCCTACAACATTGTGATACATTCATCTCTTTCCATTTTGCATCAATGGTACCTACAAGGTTACTTTTAATTGCATCTAGACTTATTTCTAAATTTCCCTTAACTTCAATTTCATAAGAAATGAATCACTCACTCCCTTTGTAGTTCTTTATCTCATATTTTATTGCCATAGTTTCACATTATTATTTTTTTCATTAAACCCGACTATTGCAACTTCGACCATGAATAATACTGCTTACTAGGAAAATGATTGACGAAAAACCATGAAATTGTACACCACGGAAGTTCCCACGAGAGAGATGAGTCTTATATGGATACATACACTTCAATATCAAATCTTTCCTTGCAAAAACTTTTCTAAATATGCATTTTCACACTATTACAAGAAATTTTTCGATGTGGTAGTTAGACATAATACGATTTTTTTCCCAGCATTGTACTAATGTGTATCATAAGCAAAATAATATCAACTTATTGGCTTTGAGACCACTATTGGTATCATAGTAACATAATATCTCACGCGAAACATTATAGACATGAAAAAAGGAATTGTGTAATAACAGGAAGTAAACAGAACTAAAAACAGGATTAATTCTGTTATTAGTTGCTTATAAAATAAGCTGTCTAATTCTGGAGTAAAAATAGTTTTAGCTTAGCAAGCCAGAATTATATATAGAATCTTCGGTACACAATTTTGAGGTAATCAATAATCATTTTCAGAGTTCAGTATTCTCTACACTTCTAAGAGAGCTGTGAGCGAGTGAATGCAATCAAGGTTGGAGCTAACCAACCTTTGAGTGTTGCAAATTGAGACAATATTTTTACTTGGAAAACCCTCAATTGGTAAGGGATAAGCGAGAAAGACTAGAGAAGTATTTTCACAAAGTGGAAGAGAACTCTAAAACTACAAGGAGATAACATTTACACGCTCTCTTGTAATAAGAGAATACACTCCCTTAGATCACTCTTACTTCTAACTCTCTCAAATGAAGAGCTATAATTTTGAGATGCATCAAGCTCACAAAATGACCTGCTATTTATAGCCGAATGATGAGCATGGTTATTATATGCAATGTAGAATTTTTTCTATTTTCTAACCAACTTACTAGCCTAACAAGCATACATGTAAATTTTTTTCAACCATCTATTTTTTACTTTTATTTCACAAAATTAGCTTTATGAGAGTGTTTTCGTTTCCATTCAGTTGCACCAAACTGCAGTAGTATCTCAATCAAAAAACTTGTGAATAATTTAATCATACCTCAATATAGTATCAAAAGCTTTAGCTTAAGACCACATTCATATCGATCCCCCCCTATGTCTTCCAACTCTGAATCATCCACAACCATTCCAGTTGCTGATAATCACATCTTTGCTGCTGACTCCCGAAGCATATACCATCTCGTATGTACAATGAAGATACCTTGTGTGTGCGCGATGCATACAATAGAGATAGCCCCAATCTAAGGCCCTGGAGTACGTTTGCGTGAGACAAAACTGCATCCTCCATAGAGTTTCATTGTCCACACCAGCTTTTAATCCACCTTGATACGACTCTGAAGCAGCAGCTGCAATGTTTCCCGTAAAACACTTTCTACACATTTCCCATCCTGGTATGAGAAATCCTTGTTGTGACATCATCAGAAGTTGACCACCCTGCAATCCACTCACCGCCACACCACAGCCCTAAATTAAGGCATGTCCTGAACCACACCAAGGTATAAACCGAGTCACTAAATTTACACCAACATTGGTAACAATCAGTAAAAATTGTCTGTTTCCCACCTCAACCATAAAAAAAGTATGCAATGCCCCCATCCAAGGCACAAGATCCTAGTAATACCAACTACAGCACATACCAAAATCAAATCAGCCTGTCACATACATAAATCACCCAGCAGAATCCCTGTCAAACTCTACCATGTAAACACCCGGAATAAGCACCTGTCGCAGAATGCCGATACTTGTAGAATGGTACATCAGCCCCCAAACCCCTGCACAGTTTATTAGGAAATGGCAGATACACCGTGAAAGTAACAATTGATCGGCATTCATCATCAACATGGGTATAGAGAACCAGATGTGTTGCTTAAAAATATTTTTGAGGCAAATGAAATGGATAAAATAATCTGAGTATGGGAATATTACCAATAATCTTTACAAGAACACCAACCATTCTTAAAATGATGAAAACGATTATTATCTCTCACAATAATTTCTCTTCCAACAATTTTTGAGATGAACTTAATGGCACTATGACAATCTGCACAAATCCTAAGATTTTTTGTAATACGTATGGGCACTCCATGAGGAAGAGCTATGAGGCCAAATGCTAGAGCAATCTTCTCACTGTGGTACCATACTTCTGAAGCCTTTTCTTCTTCTTCTAAATCAAAGAGTGATAGATTGGTATCAGGAACATACCCAGCTTTCTTCATCTCCCCTCTGAGCTTAGCAAGCATTGCCTGAATTTCAGAGTTATTTTCATGAGAACTATCCTTTGCTTGGAAAACATGGACTCTATTCTTTACTGCAACCCAACTATAACCAACATTTTTTTTAATACCAACATCTCTCATTTCCTTCCTAACAATAGTGGCTTCTTCCCATCTGCATTTAGCAATTACTACAAGCATTAGCAAAAGAACCATAAACAATGTTAATTCATAAGGAAGAGACAGTTTTAGTTTTAGCTAAACATGTTAAAGCAACTGCACAAAAATGAAAACCACCACAACAATAATACTAGCCTTATCCTACTAGATGCAGAAAAAAGAAAATAAATTCTTTTGAAACTAATTAGGATGGGCAGCTTATTCTACAAAATAAAACGAACAATGCAGCTAACTTCTCAATTCTATCCAAGAAGGAAACTTAGTTATCATAATTGTGAATTTTTACCTGCCAGCAGATGCAAGCATGTTGGAAAACACTACATGGTTGCCAGAGTCATCAGGATCAAGCTGGAATAACTTTTCGGCAGCAATTTTCCCTAACTTTGTTTTCCCATGCATCTTACATGACCCGAGTAGAGCTCCCCATACAGATATAGTGGGAAGAATTGGCATTCTTTTAATAAATTCATATGCACGATCTACCAAACCAGACCTCCCTAGAAGGTCCACAATACATGCATAATGCTCAGCGCCCGGCTCAATTCCATATCTCCCTCTCATGGATTCAAATATATGCAATCCTCTCTCCACTGCCCCTGCCCTACTACACGCTGACAATACCGAAACTAGTGTAACATAATTTGGTGTTATACCAAAGCTGCTCAGTGTCATCTCCTCAAATAAACTCAATGCCATGTCAACATCGCCTAAATGTGCATATCCACCTATCATTGCATTCCAAGTGACTAGGTTCTTCTCAGGCATTTCTCTGAATACTTGCTCTGCCTTCTCTATACTTCCGCATTTTCCATACAAATCAACAAGTGCACTCCCAACATATATGTTCTCCTCGACACATGCTTTAACAGCAAGAGCGTGAACTGACCTGCCCAATTCAAGCCCTCCAAGCTCCGCACACGCACTGAGTACACTCGAGATCATGAAATCTGTTGGCTCAACTTCCTTCCTTGCCTTCAGGAAGACCGTACACGCTCTCTCTTCCTCGTGGTTTTGCACAAGAGCAGCAAGCATAGAGCACCAGGAAACAACATTCCTCCTGCCACCGCCAATTGTACTGAAAACCATTTCAGATGACACGATGTCCCCACATTTTCCATAGAAATCAATAAGCCCATTGGAAACAGAAACATCCTCCCGGTACCGGCTCCGAACTATAAATCCGTGTACTTGAATCCCGAGCTCCAAACTCACCATGTCAGCACACGCATTGAGAAACACACAAAACGTTATCGCATTTGGCTCTCCACCCTCACAAAGAAACTTTTTAAACGCCGCAACTGCATCCAAACACCGGCCATCCTGAACTGCATTGGAAATATACGCATTCCACGTGGCCAAGTTTCTGTGCGGCATTTCCTCGAACATGTTTCGAGCCTCGACTCGAAGGCCGGTTTTGCTGTACATGTCGAAGGCGCTGCACCCCACAAACACGTCCAATATATTTCCACCTTTTAGGGCGAGGGCGTGAAGCTGCTTTCCGGTAAAGGGCATGTGCAACGAACCCGAGGCTTTGAAGACGCAAGGAAACGTAAAGTCGTTAGGGAGAACAGACTCACGGCGCATATTAGAGAAGTGGAGGAACGCCGAGGTGAAACGACGGTTGTGAACGCAGCCGGAGATGAGAGAGGTCCAAGTGACGACGGTGCGGGGGTTGGTGAGTGAGAGAAGGAGTTCAGCTGAGTTGAGACGGTCGAGTTTGGAGTACATGTTGACGAGGTGGTTGCAGAGGAAGGAGGAGAGAGGGGTGTCATGGGTTCTGAGGATGAGCGCGTGCACCGCACGGCCAAGCAGGGAAGAGTGGGTTGAAACAGCTGACTCCAGCAAAGAACCAAGCAGGTTTGGAGAAGGCGCGTTCATGGATACGTGATCGGAGAACAGAGTGCATTCTTTTCAGCAACCTTTGGTTTTCTTGCATGCCATTTCAATTTCATAGGTTTTATACTGAAGTGTTGATAGAGTTTAATTGAGCTTATTTTTATTTTGGGTCTAAGTAATATTTCTTTTGTTTCGTAAATCAGGTTCAAACATGATATTACTTAGTTGATAATTAAATAAAAGGGAAAAAGGCTTCTTTTTTTTTCATTGGACTTTTTTATCATGAAAAGAAAAAAAATAAAAACAAGGCTATTTCTTTCCAAATTCATGGGATCCAGACATGAAAAAAAAAATATTATAAATTTTAAAAGTTAAGTTTTCATTCTATCTTTTTTTCTTACTTTTTTTTTCTCTTTTCTTAATATGTATGCTCGTCACAATCTAATCATATTACTAGTCAAAAAAATTCTCACAATTATTTTAAATTATTATTCTGTTAAAAAAATTAACGTTTCTAACCAATTCTCCTCTCAATTTCATTTTTTTTATATCTATCTTAAGTCAAAATTCAATAGTTTTTGCTAAAAATAAATTATCAATTTTAGGATAGCATTACGTCATAAATTTTATTTTCCGTTGTAAAATTAAAATGTATCTGTATGTTTAAAGATATTTATTTATTTATTTTAAATTTAACTATAATATGTTTTATATATTGAAAAATGTTTTTTTTTAATTGTTATTATTTAAAGATAAAAATTTATCATTTATACAGTACAGGTCAAAGCGTTAGTATAAATTTGAGTTCTTTTCATTCCTTTTAAAAAAAATGTTCGAAAAGAATAATCTAATAACAGTTATTTCATCTAATTCTACTTTATTCAATTCTATAAAACACAATTATTCATGATTTTTAAGAGAATTCTGCTGGATAACCCAGCCTTACAAGCTCTGTCCGCGTTGTTATTTATCAAGAAACTCTATTAAAAAAATTGATTTTAACTCGTTTTTTTCCTTATTTTGTATCCAATTAAAACATCTTTAAGCTAAATAAATGTTGGGTTTTAAAATTTATTTATTTTTTGCGTAGAAAAGTTATATTAATGTATGAATTGTTGTTATTATCATTTGTTACTTATCAAGATATATAAAATGAACTAATTTCATATAATTTTTTCATAGTTTTGTGCATAGATATAATTAATATATTTGTAAAAAAAAGAGTATATTAATAAAATAAAATAGAGTCTTCGTTGATTTAATGAGTAGTTTGATTTTGCATGAGCAATAGTTCAAACACATGTGAATTTTTTAGTTGGGAAACTTTTTTTTTTCTTTACTTTCACACATAACTGATAATTAATGATTATAATAATGTGATTTTATTTTTACTTTATTTTTTCATTTAAATGTATGTATACAAATAATAAAATGTGTGTATTATTATTTATAAAAATAAAACTAAAACAAAAGAGTGCCTAAACAAATATAAAAAACTAAACTCAACATATATAAATATAGAAGTTGGACTTCTGGTCTTCATAGATGGAGCCTACTGCTGGAGTCATTCCACCAAAACATTTTCTAACCCATTTTTTGTGACAACTCCATAGTTTTGAAAAATATTATATTATCATTATTTTTGTGTGTTATTTTTCATGAACATAGTTGTTTTAGAATCAAAGGCTGAAATATTTAACTTATTTCTGAAATTTATTTTCTCTCCGGTATGTTACAAACTAATAAATTCTATTTCTTTTTTTAGGTGGATCCTCCTGTGGCCCTGTGGCCTGATCCATGTACTTGGATTTGTATAAACACTATAAAATAAAATAAAAGTTAATAACTCTTTTGAAATTTATGATAGTTCTTGTATAAAAAAGAGATTGAGAAAATTTGTGATAATTTATTTTCTTTCTTTCATTTAAATTAACAATTTTTTTTTGTCAATTATCATTCATTTAACTCAGTTAAACTTTCCTTTCTTTAGTAGACTCTTAATCGAGTGGATGATTCGACGATCAAAAAATAATTCAGAATTCAGTGTTCGGATTAACTAATGCACGATAATGACGTATTTTTTTTCTCAAAACTTGTGATAATTTATATGATTATTATAAGTCCATTATTATAGGCTAAAATTAGCGTTTGGATTGTAATTAAAAATATATTACCTAATATTTACTTACTGTCTAGGTTGATTAATCTTTTTCTGATCCTTAATACATCTCAAATATGTCGGTCGGTTATAATTGAGTACCAAAATTTCTAAATCTCGTCTGACCAGTATAAATAGAGATATATTTTTCTAGATAATATAATTAATATATGTCAAATTTATAATTATGAATTGTATTATTTAGAATGTAATTCTTCTTTTCAATTATACAATACGAAAGGTGGACTTAAATTTTGAGAGAATTTAATAGAAAAACAAAGACATTGTAAATTTTTAAAATTATGGGATACCACATAAAAAAGAATGGACGTTGGAAGAAATAGTAAAAATTGTTTGGCTTCTGATTTTAACATATCCTTCTTTTTTATTTGGTAACGAACTGGACTAAAAGAAAATTCATTCATCATTGAAACTAGAAAGAAGCATAACAACAAAATGAAGCATATATGAATAGAAGCACGAAGCATGAAACATGCAACGGAGGTTGTCCCTTCTGCATGCAAACAAGAACAGTGGCTATACCTAGAACCCTATATAGGCCTATAAAAGAAGGACATGGTGTCTAAGATAAAACAGCATTTCAAAAAGAATACAAAAACACGTTTAAACTCCCAATATATCCTGTTTACATGTAATTACAAAACAGCATAACTTTCTTTCATGCACTGCCATATGTGGTTTATAGGAATTCAAATGAATTTGATTATCTGAATTAAATTATTTCTAGTTTTTTAATTATTATTTTTACTTTAATTTGATCCATTGTTATTAACATTCTTAAATATAAATTAATTTATATTATTTCTAATTTTTTTAAATAAAAAAACTTGATATTAATCTGGTCAATTTGGTTTATAATCAAAATTTTCAAAATCCGAATGAAATCAACTCAATTAAATTTTATCACTTTAACTATTTTGTGTTATTCCCTCAACACTTTTAATCATTTAAAGAAATCATAGTAATTTATGTTCTCAGTTTGTCTTTACATTAATCAGCATATTCCTAAACTGCAATGAGAAGGATGAATAGAGTTAAGTTTAGAAGTTGTGTACCTTTTTTCATAAATAAAATTGTTTGACTTGTTAAAAAAACATTAGCTTGCATTAAATTTTATCCTAAATATGAATAAACTCATGAACCCCTTGCATTACCAAATAATTTTAAGATCCAAAAAATATAAAGCTATTATTTTATACAAATTTATATATACCATCAATAACTCGAGATTTTGTCATTTTGTATTTTAATCATATAACTTTTTACTTACTCTAACATGCTTGTCTTGTTTGAAGTGAGGTGTGTAGATAAAGGGATCCACTTGAAAGATTTTTATCTGTAGAATATTTGATTCGAATGTATGCATAATGTACCATGTTTAGGGTTTACCCTCACACTTGGACTCTATTTTTAACTTCTCCTCTATATTGCCATTCTCCATTGTTTTCAATTATAGGAGGGGTCGCACGTCAAATCCTGTCCAAACTTTAGTTTTGGTGTTTTTGTTATGTTTCATAAATAATTCATACGCTAATTTATGTAATATTTTTTTTGTCATTTTTTCTCCTTTCTCTTTCTTAATTGTAAATTTCTTTTACTAAATATAATATTTCTTATTGTATTATTTATTATCATTACATATTTATTCTCTGTTAATAGAAAAAAAAGTCAACAATCATAACACTTCACCTTATAGTTTGATATAAATTATTTAAGTTGTTTATAACTCGATATTAAGAAGTATATCTAATTCCATATTATCTACTTACTTACAATTTTCTATATTATTACTAACTTGCGGAGAATTTTCTCCATTTCTAATACTCGGTAGAATGATTTGGAGAACTCACAATACTCGTACAAACTCTAAGGCTTTGTTTGGATTAGAGGGTGTGGAGGAGTGGAAAGTTGAGGGTGTGAAGGAGTGGAAGTGTGAAGAAAGTGTGAAAAAAGTTGTGGGTGTTTGGATTGAGGTATGTTAGAGTGGATGTGTGAAGAAAGTTTATTGAAATATGTGAGTGATGTGATTGTTGTAAAGATATTTTGAATTATTTTTAATGTTGTAAATTATAAGATTACAAATTTATCCTTATGTATATAAAAAAGAAAAAAAATTGTGTATATTTTAGTTAATTAAAATAATATGTAAAATTATAATTATAAATAAAATAAAATAAATAAATATAATTAAAAATTTAAATATAATTATATTATTTTTCATTTTATTAATTTAAAATTAATTTTGTTAGTTAAATTAATGTATTTAGATAGTTTTAATATTATTTATGATTATTTAATGTATATTATTTTAAATTATGTTATTATATATTACATATTAAACAAAATCAAAATTAATAACATAAATAAATGTACTCCATGTTCAATTTCAGAGGCTTCAACAGACCGCAGGTGCATAGCAAAATGTGAAAATGTGAGGGTAAATTAGTATTTTACCTGCTGCTTACATGGACTTTCCTCCTCTCCCCCATCCATCTTCGCATTCCATAGAGGATCCCAAAATTAACCATTCCACAAATCTGCGCTTCCAATTCTTCACACATCTGCGGATGCAAACACGCTTGATTTCTAACTTCTTCGCTCTCCCACCCTTCCATCTGCGGATCCAAACACAGCCTAAAAAAAAATTAGAACTCATTCTCGATAACAACACTTATATTTTATTATTTTGAACTCATGCTTACTATTGAATAATTGATGTGTTGCGTTTCATCTTTGGTCAATAAGAGATCTAATTAAATCGAAAATCACTCTCAGAAAGATATGTTGCGTAGGGGGCTATCTTGTATCTAAACTACCCCATCAAATCGTTTACATCAGTTTCATATAATTGACCTTATGAAACACAAGTTAAGTAATTCATTGAATCCAACTTCTCAATCATCAATCCTGAATCCCAATACTAGATTCTTCTTGTACCAAAAAATGTTAAAAGAATTAATACACGTATCTGTAATCTTACAAAAACGAACCTCAAAACGGTATTTGCAACCGTAACCTCAAAACGAACCTTGTAAAGATGTAAGTAAGAGAATATATGGAAATGAAAGGGGTAAGGGTTTAAACTTGTGTACTAACATTTTGTGTCAATACCTATGGTGTGAAAGTGGATTATTTCATTCTCAGAATATGCAAGAACAGAAGCTTGTAAAAGAAATGGGTTCTTAACAAAACAGCAAAATGTACAAGATACCCCGTTCCTGTTCTCATTGGTGGGTGTTGAAAGAAGGATATAATTAAGAACGAGAATCTTACATGTTTTGGCTTTTCTAGAGCAGTCCTTATCATTACTGTTTCTAATACCGCAATTAATTAAGTGAGTGGCGGTCTTTACCATGCATATTTTATCGTTAAATATGTTTTAGTACATTAACAATGTTCTTATATTTAGTTAAATTGAGAAGCATATATGGAAGTTGGTACAGTCTCGTAGGGCTATTTTAAACCCCTCTCTACCCCCACTCTAAGTTAACATATGCCATATAAACTTGTCGTCCAAATGAACATTCGCATATAATAATAATAGTGCATACACTAAAGACAAATAGTCCGGTATATAAACTTACCTAAACCAACTACTTTTAATTCATAATTAAAATTAATTAAACTTAAAACGATAAGAGTATCCATTATTTAGCCGCAGTTGTTGAAGCTCTCTTTGGATACTCTTTGTTTGTCCCCAAGTTCCCCCTACAAGGGCCATTAAATAAATAGCAATTATTACGTAGAGTTAACCTCCAAAAAGCTTTTTACGCCCAATGCGAATTTCAGTTCTTCCACGCTTAGTAACTCTTGGCCCTGCTAAACATATATTTTCAAGATCAATTGGGGATTTGAACCTCACAGCACCCTCCTGTGGAAGCTAGGTATGAAGACTGATCATTTATATATATATACCTTAGTGTTTAACTATTTGCTAGTTACTATACTTTTAATTGGCAAAAGCAATATGAATAGAGACATAATATTTGTTTTTCAAAAGGGTGTTAAGCCACTCTGTGTGCATGGTTTTTTGTATTTTTTTTATTAGTAAAAATTGAGGGAGTTTACACCATCTACTCAACCAATTGACTTGGACCATTCACTGACAGAGAGCTTGGTGTTTAATGTAGAGAATGTGGAGTCGAACACATGTTCTACCAACTTGGGGAATTGATGAACTAAATCATTGTGTGCGTAAGTAATGGAGACATTGAAAATTGGATACTTGACAAGGGAATGAAAATGCAGCAATATTACAAAAATGAGTTTGGTACATTTGAATCACTAAACTGTTTGTTTCTTTGGCTGTTATTCACTAAGCCATTTTCGTAGCTAGTGGTAAAGAACCTTATCTGGTTCTGTTTTTTGTTGTCGCTAGTCAGGTTTACTCTCTCCCTCGTCCTTGATTGTTTTTGTACTTGATTCTGCTTTTGATAGGTGCATTATTTTCATGGCGTGAAAAAGCTGAAAAGAAGGGGGGAAAGGATGTCCTGCCACCTGCAACCTGCAACTCCTCCTCCCTCCTTTAATTAATCCCAATATTCCTTTTCATCCTTCCCACAAACACCCATATCTTATGCTCCAATTTCTCTTCATCAACGATCACCAGCATTGTCTCTACAAGCTAAAATCACATCTTGCAGATTAAGCTCAATTTTCCAAAATCATGGAGACACTCACATATACCTACATTTTACTTTTGATGAGGAAATTAATATCTGTGTAGAGGACATGTGGCTCGAGAGACAAAACAAAGCCCACCATTGTACCTTACCACATACAAGAAAGGCAAGGTGCTCGTGAGTTAGTCTGCAAAACTCCCCTGCTATTCCTGTAGTTAATTATGCCATTATAAGGACCACACACACAGCAACACCAACAACAAACACAAGGACAATAAACCAATCCTGCTTGTCACCCACTATCCCCATCACCAACGTCACACAACAAATTTTACACCACGCTTTTTCTTTCAAACCGAGAGAGAGTATAGTATAGTTTAGTTGTTTTACATAACAGGAACAGAAAGAAAGAAGCACCAGCACTATATACTCTTTAATACGTTATAAACAAACACCTTCATCCAAACACACCTTCTCCTTGCTTTCGCTAACTTTCTCTTTTTCATCATCATGATACAAACGCCGCTCTGCTACCACTTTTACCGAGACAAAGATACAAAAACTAAAGAAAAAAAGATCCCATGAAGTGGATCGCACAACCGCCAATATGTTCGTTCTGGTAAGAAGATAAAATAACTTGACACCAACCAACGTCGTGTTAATAAGTTAAATTTTTTTTCTTTTGTTTAGAGGAAGTTTCCCGAGAGGCTACGGTGGCGCCGGTGGTGGTGGTTGTGCGTCCGGCAGGGGGTGGAGGAGAGGAGTTGGAGGACAAGGTCGGTGAAGGCACGAATGATGTACTTGTGTGTGTGAGTGGGGTTGACAGCGAGGTAGCATAGGAGAAGTTCGTGGAGGTAGTCCCAGTCTTCGGTGATGTCCAAGACTTGGCGTGAACGTATCATTTCGTGCATTGAGCGGAGGAAATCCACGTAGGGGTTGAGGGAATACTTGGGGACTGTGACGCCGCCGCCGGTGTGAACGAAGGTGCGGGTGTCGGGGGACTCGACGATGGAGTTGGAGGTGCCCGGGGAGGAGAAGAAGAAGCGTTGGGAGGCGAAGACGGAGGCGAAGTCAGGCTCCGTGGAGGAGGAAGTGTCGTCGTCGGAAGAGGGGTGGGTGAAGGTGGTGGAGTTGTCGGTGGACGGTGGAGGGTGAGGGTGGTGGAGAATGGTGGGGTATTTGAGCTTGAAGAAACAGAGGTGAAGGTGTTTGGAGAACAGGCTGGGCATGTTTGCTTTGTAGAATTAGAGAGAGAGAAAAGAAGGACTAGGAAGAAAGATTTGTTTGTGTGCCTTATATAAACTTCTTCAACTGTGTTTTCCTCTGCCTCTTCACACTCACCAATCATACACACACACATGCTACAATTCATGTAAATAAATACGTTATCAATTTCTTTTCTATTTTCTTTCTACTGTTCGTAAATAAACACAAGGTGTTTAAGGATACTTCAGTTTCAGAATCTTTCTTGGTACACCACGTTTTGCCTAATACTATTTTAATACCCAGTTATGGCCATTTTTAATTTTTTTAATAAGACTGGTTATTGGACTGATTAATAGTGGTAAAACAACTTAGAATTTAATTGTTAAGAAATGAATAACTAATAATGCATGTGGTTTTTAAACTAGAACCCATATATATATTTTGGTGTTTTTGGAGTGAGTTGTCTTGAAGTAGTTAATATATTTTATTACAACCATTGAATTATTAAAATATGTTTTGATGTTGTGGACATGTTACATAGAATTGAAAAGATAGTTTGATGTTGATAGTAAGGAGGTATTATGCGTGAGAAAGTGAGGAGGAGAGACAAGAGTAAAAGTTAGAAGAGGTTTGTGTGGGAAATCTGAGGGCTAACGTTAATTTTGATAGCTTTTGGTGGTCACGGGTTTCCCTATGGTCTTTTAAGGATGTAATTCACAACTTCAATTTAGTGCCAACAATAAAATGTCTTTCTATATCTTATGTCCCTTCGATCAAGGTAAACTGCATTCACTCTCAATTTTAAATCATATCCTCATTCTTATCTACATCCTTTTTTTTAATGCATTATTGTTTCTCAATTACACACATTTTAAATAGGAATTAGATTAACAAAATTATTAAAAAAATCACAAAACTAGTATATCATTTTTTTTTCATACAAGGTAATCCCTACACTGGACTCCTACACATGGGGGGTCCCAATGTAGGACTCAGACCAATTCTTTTCCAGGATTAACTTCGATATCTTTTAAAAAAATAATATTCTCACATGTGTTTATTTCGATTATAAATTTTGTTAATGTTTGATAATATTATCTCTAAATTAGTTTCGCAAAAAAATAATTTTATTTGAACAGTACAAAGGAAACATTAAATTCCAAATTTTGCATATTATAGAAACTATTTTATTTAATTAAAAATAATATGACATCTTGCAAGTGTAGAGTATAAAGTATGTATTTTAAATGTACTGATGATGTGTGATACCAGTGTATATATATATTCTCAAGAAAGTATATATCTATTAGAGTAAAGGATGCAGGTTAACATCCTTTTTGAAAAATATTTATAAAACCAATTTGTTAGAGTTTAAATAAAATTAATTTCTTTTTAAATAATTTTAATTTCTAAATAACCAAATTATAAATAATTATTTAATTATACTTTCTTTAATATTAATTTTTATTTTGTCACTTTGATATTAAAATACTTATACTCGTTCTAACAATAAACAGATAGTTAAATATTAGTATTCATTATCTAAAAATATCCGTTAAAAGTATTAATTTAATATCTATTACAAATTTTACATGTAAATATATATAGATTTGAATATTTTTTTTCTATCCCTATATTTAGTCGTTTTAAAACTAAAAACTAATATATTTCTTTTATGTTTAATACTATTTGAAATTCAAAAATATCAAATAATAACACTCCGCAGAATTGCAGCATAATCAATGTGACATTTTTAAATTTATAAAACTATTATTATTTATGTATTTTAAAATAAATATTAAAATGAAAAATAATGATTTTAAATTTAAAAGAGAAGAGTATAAAAAAAACATTTTACAAATACTAAAACAAAAATTTACGTATTTATAACAATCAACCCCAATTATTTCAAATTTTACGTAAACTTGTTTATTTTATATCGACTAAAACACTATAAAAGAATAATTTTTATTAGTGGTTTGTTGTTTATATTAAACCGTTAGAAAAAAAAATATAATGATAGATTATTTTATGCGCAATAATTGTTTATATTATTTTAATATTTTTGCAATTAAAAATATTTCTAATCATTGTTTGTATGCTGGTGTATGCTATGTTACGTTACTGTGCTTCGCTGATATTTCCAAAAGCGTGTACAAAGAATCTTCAATATATGGTAATTTTTTCAGATTTCAAATCCTGTGAGATTTCTCCTGCTAAAATCAGAGAATAGGTCTTATTTCCTGAATTAATGTGATCTATTATTAGCTTTATTATTTTTATTAACCTAAATATATTTTAAACTATATTTAGGTTAATAAAAATAATACTTTTCAATGTTAAATGTTAGAAAAGTAAACTTATGATGATTGGACATTTTATTGTTTTCCTCACATCTAATTTTTATTTAGTGATTAAATTAAGTATTCACAAATAAAAAATAAAAAATAAAAAGGATACAAATAAAAAGAAAATACAAAAGAACGTAAAATATTATTTAAACAAGTGGGCTGTTGAAAACTGATTTAAATAACAAGTGATTAATCAAAGTTGATTCGGTTTTGTTTGTATTTCCCATGTTAAAAAAATAATTACAAATATCACTGACAGAAAATCAATTATGTTAATTTTCTCATTCTACTTCGAAATCAACCTTGACTTAAAATGTGACTATTTTACATATATTTTTGTTTGGTTTTAAACCTTGAAAAATGCTTTTATAAATTTGAATATAAAAAATGAAAAAGACAAATTATTGCTGTGAAACTAAAAATATTTTTTAACTCTTTCCATTTTAATCCAAACATACACTATTCTGTGCCACTGAACACTACTCAAAATTTAGCAGGTACATAAGTACTATCCTTTCTAGAAATAAAACAAAAACTGAAATAATGAGTAATTTTTAAAACAAAATATCAGACTAAATTTGCTCAGACCCAAACTGCAAAATTTGTTACTTCATATGGATAGCTTAGCCACAGTGCTTTGACATATGTAAATATTGAATTTAATTTGATCAATATTTTATAACATTGTTAATTATAAATTATTCTAGATTTATTCTGAAAATAACAATTCAAAAATGCAGTACCCGTCTCCAAGGTATTAAAAAATAATATATAAAATATTTACAATCCAAACAACTCAAATAATATATATATATATATATATATATATATTTTGTGTGCATGTGTATAGAATAACTCATCTCTTATTTAATTTTTTTTTATATATTTCAAGTCTAGTCTCAAAGATATATAAATACATACTGATTGTATAAGGGGTATTTATTTAATTTTTTAAATCAATAACAATATGCTTATATATTTTTTAATTTATTTAATTCTTAACGATTTGAGTGTTGAACAATTTTGTTTTGTTTGATTTTTATCAAACTTGATGATACTTTTTGAGAGTTCAAACTTGACTTTTTTTGAAATATCACACTTTTTACTTAAAAAAAAACTACACTAGCCAAGTTGGGATGTCGAAAAAAGAAAGGGAAATATTCTTTTAACCCTGAAAAATAACTTTCATTTGATAACCTATTATAATAATATAATAATATTTTAAGTTAAAAATAAATAAATATAATTAAAATATTGATATTTTAGGGTGTTAAATGTTATGTTTTTTTTACTATGTTAGGTGTTAAAGTATCATCATCCAAAAGAAAAGCATAGACAAATTTAAAACTACTTAAATCAGTGAACATGTTGCTGGAGAGAATAATCTCAAAAAGCATAAAATTTTTTTAAGACACATTAGTAAATGGTGCCACTATATGAATGAGAATAAGTGAATTTTTTCAATTTACGAAAATTGGTAAGTTTTATTATGGTGTACTATATGCCAATCAATCAAAAATTCTATCTTGATTCTACAACTTTCATTTAAAATCTTTTACATACAAATATTTAGTTTGAGTGGTGGAAACAAAACATAATTGTTAGTTGATATCTTTATAGTAAATCATGTTCACATGACATGACTTTGCTTTAAAACATAATTAATATTAAACAAAATTATGAGAATGGTTCACAACTTTCCCTATTTATTTTTCAGAATAATAATTTATTATGTCATTATTATATGCATAGATGTCTTAAATTGTTATTTAAGAAAGTATTAAACCAAATCAACATTTCAACAAGTTTATTAATTTATTTATAAAAAAAAACATTCAATTCTGTTTTGTTTCAATCTAACATAATATGTCATTGCGATATGCATAGATATCTTGAATTATCATTTAAGAATGCATTAAATCAAATCAACATTTCGACGAGTTTATTAATTTGTTAATGATTAGTATGTAAAAAAAACATTTAATTATGTTTTTCTTCGATCTACATCGTAAAAAAATTGTGTTAATATATGTTGAAACATTTATAACTAAAGTTATGCAACAGTTATAAGACTTTTTAGTACTAAAATTGTGAAGTATTCCACAACTTTAATTAAAACTAAAGTCTTACTACAAGTTAATGTTTTTTTTTGTATAAATTTTGAACAAACACTAAAGTCCTAACATTTTTTTATACAAATTTTGAATAAATACTAAAGTCTTACTATAAGTTAACGATTTTTGTGTACTTTGAATATTATCAAAATTAAAAAAATATTAATAAAAGCCATACAACTTTCAGCTTACTATTGAGTTGGAGTAATGGTTATAGTAATTTAACTCTGGAGACATTTTTTATAAGAGCATATTTAGCTTAAAATCTTATTTTGAGACTTATATTGTCTTTTTTTAGTTCATTCACATAATAAGTATATCTCATTTAATTTTGTTTCAAGATTTTAAATAAGCTATAATTATTTAGTGCAAAGATATATAGTTTTAAATATGAATATTTTTAGTATCCTGTAAATGTCAATAATTTTTATAGAAGAACTCGTTTAATTTTTCAGAACAATTCATTTTTAATGTTAACTCTCCCAAATATCTAACAGCACATGTTGTAAACAGATAGTGTATGATAAAAATCCATTTTACTCAAAAGGAAATCCATGAATAATTCTACCCTGAAAAAATATTGTTTTGGTGACGCATTTAAATTTTATAGAAGAATTATTTTTTAAAATCTCCCAAAGATCTAAAATCTTGTGATAAAAATCCATCAAAAGAATAGTTCACGAATAATTGTATACCCTTTAAAAAAACCCACGGAAAAAAAAAAACCAAAAGAAGTATGAAAAAGAAAAAAAGTATACAAAGTATTTTGAGCTTCCGAGTTCCAATTAGGTTAGAAGTGTTCATCACATGCCTCATTTCCTATTTCATTGAAGAAAAAGAAAAACTATAGTTTGACATCTACCCATGAGAACTATTTTAATAATATAATAATATCTTAGTATTTTAAATTAAAAAATAAAACAAATTGAAATAACACAAAAAAAATACATAGATATGTATTTGCTTTGTCAAAGTACCACTCCAATACTCGAAAATAAGAAATTACAAGATTGGAAGCAACAACAACATGGATAAACCCATAGCATATATAGTAGAGTCCTTAAAACTAGACAAGAAACAGGGACAAGCATACAACAACACAACACACAACTCATAACGTTACTTAACATTTTCATTGATCCTAGCAGCCGCCGCCACGGAAGCCGCTATGCCGCCAGGAGTGGCAGTCGCATCCGGGTTGTTTCTCACCTCAGCACTCGCCACCCCCTCCGCATCTTGCAGTGTCACCGCCTTGTCCGCGGCCAACTTCGCGGTGGCTCCGCTCAAAAGGTCGCTCAACTTGACCTTATCCTCATCACGGCTGCAGTCAGCATTATGAGCAGCAGCGGATTGAGCCATGGCCGCCAGCCCACCCGGTGCTACAACATTGTTTCCCGTTGCCCTCACCTCCGCCGCCTGAATCGCGGAGGCATCACTCTGATCCACCACTTTGTAACCCACAGTCTGGGCCGTGGCCTCCAACGCCTCCCCTATGGTTATTGCACTACCTCGAACCGCTCTGGCTCGTCCGGTTTGAACCGGAGTCGGTTCAGTATACTGCTGCACAACCTTCAATCACAGAAGGTATATACAACTCGTATAAATCTTATTGTCTAAAAGAGTCATCATTTGGAAAATAGCGATATTGATAAAAAGTAAAAGCAGAACCTTGCCACCGACAGCTTCGGTGATTATGCGTCTTCCAGGGACTTGAGTTTCAGATACTGTAACGCCACCGTCGCTGGCAACGTCGTTAACGTCCAGGTGACTAACAAGGCCAGCCCGTTCGTTCTGATTGGCGGCGGATTGCATGACGGAAGCTGCACCGCCGAGTTGGGTTTGTCCCAACACTCGAGTTTCTGCGCTTTGCATCATGGCAGCATCTTCCGGTGCAACGGGCTTCTTTGCAAGGTTGCCGGAGACATTAAAAACGTCGCCGTATTTGATGGGGTCTTGGCCTGGTTGAGGACGCCTTGGCTGTTCCTGACTCATCTTCTCCGTTTGGAATGTTGAAGAATTAATTTGAGTGTGTACGTTGAAATGGTTTTGCAATGAAATTGGTATAAATAAGTTGCAGTGGAGGTGGAGAGGGAGAATACGTGGCGAAACGTTACACTTGGCAGCAAGATGAGTGGTAGCATGGGAACGTGTCCTCCTCATTTCACTGCCATCTACCTTCTCTTCCCATTTTCTACAAACTTTTCTCTTTACAAACTAATTATATTTTTTAATCCTGTCACTTCTCTTCCTCTTAAACATTACATTTGATTTATTGGCGGTGGACGGTGGCAATGTAATGCTGTTTTGGTGCTCCAGAAAGTTCTATATTCTTCTTACAAATAACAAGACACCAAATATCAGTGTTATTCTCACTCACTTTTGGTGCTGGAAGATGGACAGATTATGCGTCTTCTTCACACAGTAACTAAATAAACAATTTACAGAAATAATACAGCTTCATCAAGTGTATAAAAAACAATGCTATATATCTTCAACCTTCAAATCGAAACATGTGTTATAGTTAAATGGATAACAATTTCAAGTGTGCAACTATGTGACTTGCTCTTTGAAGCATAACTGCATCATCGAATTTAAAACACTCTAAAATTTTAGTACTCATACTTTGTTAGATATATCCTTAATTAAGTGCTAGTCTGGATTTATCCCTTAGGAATCAATTTTTCTTTCCATTCTCATACTTTGTGATCTTTCTTACCACAATTACTGGAAGTGCTAGGTGGAAAAAATTAAGTTCTTATAAGATTTTTGAAATCAAAAGAGTCGCAAGAGTACTTTTTTTTAAGCAGATCTTACATTAAGAACATTCGTGGATAAATCCTAATGATTTATTTTGAATTTTAGTTTTTTCTATCTCTTCTTGTAATAAATTTTTCAATCTAGTTCTTTTAAACTTTAGTAGTGCCTCAGGAATGACTTGTAAAAATACCCTACACTATAGTAGGCTTACGAGTTGAAATTATAAAAGACGCATCATAATTTAAGTAATCTGGGACATTACGCGGGTCATGGGCTTGATAGGGCGTAAATGTTGGGCTTGATCTTTCCTGTTTTGGGCTCAGTCGATCCAGAGACTTGAGAGATTGGTCAAGATGGTCAGTCGGATTCCTAGCAGGACCCGAACGGTACAGGTTTCATTTTAAAATAATCCAATAAAGGTTTGAGGCTGCTTCTTCCTGCACCTTCATACCTTCTTCTGCCACTCCCATAAAATTTTCTTATTCCAAAAATACCCTTTTCAATAATTTGGAAGTTTTTTTTAGATTTAAAATTAGCTTTCAGATTTATGTAATCCGGAAGTCTTTGTGATTAGCTTCTGGATTACATAATTTGAAAGTCTTTTTTATACATAAGATTAGAGATTATGTAATCCAGAAGTTTTTTTTTTTCAGATGTGTTATTAGCTCCCGGATTACATAATCTGGAAGTCTTTTCTAAATATAAAAGTGACTTCCGAATTATGTAATCCAGAATTTATCTGGATTACATAATCCATAGACTTATTATTTCAAATTCAAGGGGTGAAAAAAAAAGAATAAAATGGTATTTTCATATTTAGTATGGGATTAGCTCAAAAAGGTGTAGGAAGAAAGAGTCAAGGTTTGATAGTTGATGTAGTTCATGTCTTCAAGAAAACAATTCACAAATTTTATACAAGTCACATTTTACCTTTTGGATTTGGAGTAATGGTGGTGACTTCAAAGCCCTTTATCTCTACTTAATGAACTAGTTGGATTGAATATATTTTAAGAACACCTTGTTAAAATTAATAGTTTTTTTATCAATTGTTCATTTAAATCATAATAAATTTTGAAACACATCATAAGATATCATTCAAAATATGCAATTTTCACCTATATCATAACAATAAACACTGTATCTTTATATAAAAACAACAAACAGTTAATCCTAATTAAAGCAAAACATTTATATAAAAATAAATAGTTTGTTTTTTGTTTTTGAGAAGTAGTTTTGTTTCTTAGTTCCTTTAAAATGTTAATAATTGAGGGAGACAAAAATAGTAAATAAGAAGAACAGTAACATCAAATAAAAGTAATCCTCTTCTTTATCTCCGCACGCACACATTCTGCATTTATTCTTCTCTTCTGCTCACACAGTTCATCAATTCCTCGCAGCATCTCAATCTTCCCACATTTTCTGCACAAAGGGGAAATAAATCTTATTAACAATAAAAATAAAAAGGGAATCACGTCTTTCCAATCAGCCAAACGCGATCGTCCCGGCCGCAAATTGAAATTAGGATTAGGGTTTTCATCGTCTGCGTCCAAAGAAGAAAGGGGGAAGTAGGAAGGAGGACGCGAACAACCGTTCCTTTATGATACAAAAGGTGTCTCAGATCATCATCGTCATCATCGCGGTATTAATCTTGGTGGCGCAATCCTCTGCGGCGTTCCACAGTAGCAAAAACAGCATCATGAAGGTCCACCCTGTTCCATGAAAACGCAACATCTCAATCCAATTCGGCGTCGACGGGGGAACCCCATCTCGGAGGCGCAGGCGCTGTTGGTGATCGCTGGCTGCGAGAAGCTCCGGCGACTCCCGCACGTGTCCAGCTGCGTCCTGGAGCTCCCGTTCCGCTCTGACGCCGACATGGTGGTGGAGGAGGACCCCGACTGCTGCCACTTCGTGGTAGAGACGGAGGGTATCAGCGACGTGAGGGCGCACACGATCGAAATACACCCCGACGTGACAAAGATCGTGGTGAGGGACGGCGGTTCGGTGGAGCGGCTCGAGTATAAGAATTTAGGGGAATTTAGGGTTCCGCTCGACCGAGGATAAAATTTTAGGATTTAGGCTTCCCGTAATAAAATAACTTGAGTTGGAACAAAATAATTAATCATTCAATTGAGATACCAATTAATATATAAACCATTGAAAGAAAGTGTTTTCTCAATTCTCTAAATTAGAAATATTTTGAAGAGAAATAAACTAAAACATGTCAGGTATAAAATAATTTGAAATTAATGTTAAAAAAATTAGGCCACTGCGATTTAATTCCTGCATTTAAAAAAGGTATATGATATTTCTAAGATTTATAAAATGTATAGAATAACTATTCCATTTTTCCTTAAAAGAATATTCCATTATTTTCTATTAAATGTTACAGTCTTTTTAGATAAATACCTTTTAGGAAAGAAAATGAGAACAATAAGGAATTTTTATAAATTAAAATATAGTTTATACACAAATTAAAACTAAAATTTAAAAAATATATATGAACAAAGTTTTACAGATATATAAACTAAATAATTTAACCGATAGAAAGAAGTATATTTTAGTAAAAGGGATGAGATTGAAATGAAAGTATACAAAGAATTGGGATACTTTGTTCAAATGTCAAAAAAAATTCAAAAGATTTGAAAAGATGGTCTTTCTCATCTCACATTGATAAACTGAACACACTAATCCATTAACATATACGAAGCCGAAGCCAATCCAACGACATGCACAAAATTGCAGCTATATCCTTATAACACGTGTATTTTACAAATCTGTACCTATTCCCAAATAATATGTCTCTAATGCCATGACTCTATTTTAAATAAAAACATGTCACAAGGGTATGAACCACAAGCAAAGTTATCCTTTGAAATTTACACAAGACACATTAGAACAAAGGCAAACAGATAAAGAAGCATGGTTGTAAGTCCAACACCACCACCACCAAAAATTATCAGATAATTCATGTCTAAAAAATGAGTATGACTCCTTATAAAACTAATAAAAATGTAACAGAAAGCATTTGAAATTTTGAAGTGTCCAACATCGAACAGTTATCCTTTAAAAGTGTCGCATATTTCTTAGCAACCTTAACTTATTGACCAAGGAAACATACTATCAATTAGAAGAATCATTTTAGTTGAACAAGTGGAAAACCAAAGAGGTCATTAGAAGAATATTTCGAAAAGGATTCAACGCCACACACTTGCAACATCAATAAAATAGAGGTCACTAAACAAATACCCCTACCCAAGTCTTTCATCAAATTATTACAATTCATAAATCCACTGTACATTATAATGAGATCCCTTCCATGAGAAAAAAAAAATAAGAAAAGAAAAGTCCTGCCAAACATCCTATACTCATGTGACTGGCAAAGTATGAAATTTTAAGAGTTGTTAGCATTTTATCATATGACTTGAGTGCAATGAAAAGAATATAAAGAAGCATATCACCCCCATCAAACAACCTCATTAAACACTTCCAGTCCAAAGGACCAAAATAAAAATAAACTAATAGTGGAATATCATACAAGTAGCTAGAAAAAGTTGAAAACTTATTACATTCTTTCCAACTGTTCAGTTCTCTTAATACAAAAGTACCTAACAAAACCTTCGACCAGTCCATCTCCTCTTTAGCATTCTGTCAATTTCTGCTAGTCTCTTCCCTTCCGGATTCTGTCTTTTCTCATTTTCTTCTTAAGTAAAATATCCATGAACTCTCTCTTCCTCCTACTTAAAAATCACCCTCTATTTCTCTCAACCACTTGTCACATCAACCACGCTTTTCTTTTACACACCCCCACATAAAAAAACTGAAAGTTCCAGAATCCAGATCCCTTTACTAAGGTTCAAATCCTTTTTATGTCAATAAACTGTTTAATATGCAATTAGTTGAACAACCAAATTTGCCATTAAGAAAAACAAAATAATCTCCTCCCTCGTCTTCTTTCTGTGTTTCCCCCTCCCTTTCAAGGTGACAGTGTAAGGTAACCTTAAAATATTAATTTTCAAAATTATGCTAAAATTGTGTAAAAGTTAACTTAGTTTCCTAAAATGATTGGGTTGAAATTAATCCAATCCCTTAATCAAATAAAGCAACACCAAAAATATCCTTTGTACATAAGCCTCGTGATTAAGAGACTAAATTGATGTCAGTTTTTCTCTTATTGTGAGAACTAATGTCACTCTCCATCTTTCACTCATCATTCACGATCCAAACTCATTAAGACAATCGTTCAAAACTAAAACAAAATATTCCTACCTAAAATGTTCCCCACCACAAGCAAAAAAAAAAATATAATACAACAGCCACATACAAGATTAAACAATCTCATGAACAGAGTTATCTGAGCAAATAAAAGAACACACGAACAGAGTTACACCTATTTACGAAAATTGCCATTGCCATGAATAAACCATTGTCCAGATAGAACATTTTTGTTCCTGATTCAACAATAGCAACAATAAAATTCAACAGAGAAACTAGTTCCAACAACAACCTGAAATCTAACCAACATACTAATATGGCCACGTTTGGAGGGCAACATGAAGTTAACAAAAGAATCATTCATTACCTCACCCACTCATTCCTTCATCATCACTGTACAAGCACAAGTCTACCACCACCCATAACCCTATCACCATCCCCGTCTTCCTCTCCGTGCCCCTTCGGCACCGTCACGATGAGCTCGCCGTCTACGAACACCGCGCTCGCGAGCTCCGGCCGCGTCGATTCTGGTAAACGGAACCTCCACATATCCAGTTCGAGCTGGTCGAGCGAGAGCTCCACCGAACCGCCGTCCCTCACCACGATCTTCGTCACGCCGGGGTGGATTTCGATCGTGTGCGCCCTCACGTCGCCGATACCCTCCGTCTCCGCCACGAAGCGGAAGCAGTCGGGGTCCTCCTCCACCACCACGTCGGCGTCGGAGCGGAACGGGAGCTCCAGGACGCAGCTGAACACGTGCGGGAGTCGCCGGAGCTTCTTGCTGCCAGCGATCCCCAACAGCGCCTGCGCCTCCGACATGGGATTCCCCCCGTCGACGCCGAATTGGATTGAGATGTTGCGTTTTCGCGGAACAGGGTGGACCTTCATGATGCTGTTTTTGCTACTGTGGAACGCCGCAGAGGATTGCAACACCAAGATTAATACCGCGATGATGACGATGATGATCAGAGACACCTTTTGTATCATAAAGGAACGGTTGTTCGCGTCCTCCTTCCCACTTCCCCCTTTCTTTTTCGGGCGAAGACGATGAAAACCCTAACCCTAATTTCAATTTGCGGCCGGGACGATCGCGTTTGGCGGATTGGAAAGACGTGATTCCCTTTTTATTTTTATTGTTATTAAGATTTATTTTCCCTTTGTGGAGAAAATGTTGGGAGATTGAGATGCTGCGACGAATTGATGAAATGTGTGAGCAGAAGAGAAGAATAGATGCGGAATATGTGCGTGCGGAGATAAAGAAGAGGATTACTTTTATTTGATGTTACTGTGTTGCCCTTCACCTTCTTTTTATTTACTATTTTTGTCTCCCCTCAATTATTAACAATTATTAACATTTTAAAGGAACTAAGAAACAAAACTACTTCTAAAAACAAACTATTTATTTTTATATAAATGTTTTGCTTTAATTAGGAATAAGTGTTAGTTGTTTTTATATAAAGATACAGTGTTTATTGCTATGTTATAGGTGAAAATTGCATATTTTGAATGATATCTTATAATGTGTTTCAATATTTATTATGATTTAAATGAACAAGTGATAAAAACTATTAATTTTAACAAGTTGTGCTTAAAATATATTCAGTCCAACTAGTTCATTTAGTAGAGATAAAGAGCTTTGAAGTCACCACCATTACTCCAAATCCAAAAGGTAAAATGTGACTTGTATAAAATTTGTGAATTGTTTTCTTGAAAACATGAACTACATCAAATATCAAACCTAATGTTCTTGGACTATTTCAAAATGAAAACCAAATCATGAAGACAACATAAGAAATTGAGGCAACATAATAATATATAAGGGATCTAACCATTCCCTCTTCCTTCTATATATCCTCTAAAATAGGATCATGAAGCTACAAGGGTGTTTTGTTGCTAGAATGAATTCTCTTTACCACATTCTAATACCTATAAATAAAGGAGCTTATTATATTTAGATACATACAAAACCCACTATTCTACTTTTATTCAATTGTCTCTTCACTCCACCATTTGAATGTTTCCTTGGAGTAAAATTCCCTCTTATTTGTTAAGACTTTCCACCACTACTTAATCAATTAGAAGTGGTAATCAAAGAAAGAAAAACACCAAAATTATACTAACCATAGTTATCTTAATTAATTTTAAAATAATATAATTATCTTAATAAAAATCATTTTAATTACCTTAATAAAAACATATATAGTAATCATAATTACCTTAATCACTTTAAATGTCTACTCAATACAACAACTTTCTCTACTATAATGCTTACTTCATGAATTAAAAAGATAAAATGGAAAATTCCACAAAAAGTTAACAAAAAAACCTATATAAATCTATCATGTATATATAAATACACATACAGACTTATGATAAAAGTTTTTTTTATAATAATATAATTGATTACTTATTCATTTTAGATCTCGCTTTTTGCCCCTCTTTTATATCATTCTCCTTTCTTAAGGGATGAAAAATGATTTTCCAATCATTTTCGGTAAACAAAATATATTGTTGTTAAATTCTGTTTCTTCATTTTTAGAAAATTAGAAGATAAAAAAGTGCTTACGTTTTGTTTGTCGTGTCCTAAAGGTTGCCGCGAACCTTCCTCGAAAAGAATACATTTTATTTTATTTCACGACGTAAAAATAAGGTTATTTTTTTATTATTTATATGTTTTATTTAATTTAGTTATACAATTGATTGATTAAGTTTCTTCTTAACCTGTTCTCCAATGAGTTAAAATCAAGAGAATGTTTGTCTTTTTTTCAGTAGTTCTATCTTTTTTTCCTTTTATTTGGAACGATTTTTTCATATTTCTTTTCCTTTCCTATTTTTTTGTTTTTATGAACTCTGGGTTCGAATGATACTTGCAAAAGGCACTCTGTTTTTCCAGTAAGATTTTGGCACTCGGTACTATTAGTACTGAATGATGACGTACCTGATTATTGGAATTTGTGCATATTTATATGATTATCATGAGTTATTTGTTATTGGGCTCAATTAGATATTTGGATCGTGATTAATAATATTTTGCCTAGTGTTTGATCACGGATTAGTTTCATTAATTTTTTGTTTGGACATAATAATTTTGGTTGTGTCGGTCGATCTTGACTGGATATCAGACCTCCAAGTGTTGTACGGGCCCAATTGGTACATAACCTAACAATGTAAAAACTATTTACCCAATTAGTTATTTAAAAAAAATATTAACAATTTAAATTTATATATTATGTAACTTATGATAATATATAATAACAATTTGTAAACTAATAATGATATTAATTTTGACAAGTGAAAAAATAATTGAAGTGCGGAAGGTTATCTTCTCGTCATTTTTTTTACACATTTATTCATTCAAATTAATATTTATCTTCAATTATTATTATTTTATTTATTTATTTTTATAAAAATGCTTTCATGTTAGGCATCACTATGCAACTTGACATCTCAGCTAGGCTGACATCTCAAGTAACAACCATCATCTGCCATCACATGAAAAAAATATTATGAAAAAAAAGAAAAAAAAGAAAGAAATACAAAAATATTGGGGGATTATGCCAAAACCCATATATATATGTTAACACAAACGATACATAGGTAGACTATACATGTGCATAAAGAATTTTAAGAACATACTAGATGCAAACCTATTATACCAATAAAATGATTCTCTATGAATAAATCTCAAATTAGTCAACTTATCAGCACACACATTCCTTTCACAAAAATATGACTAACCATAAACATGATTTTCCCACAGTAATTAAGACAAGTATTTCATCGATTACGAAGCATCCACGAAACATTAGTCCTAGCAGTAAACGCAACACAAACCAAGGCAGAATCACATTCAAGTTAGACATTAGTAAGCCCCATCTTTTGAGCTTCCTTCATAGCATGTATAACTCCATAAAACTCAGCAACCATAACAGTTTGAACTTCAGGAAATGCAGAGAAAGCAACAATAAATTTTCCCATACTCCCACAAAGAATACCTCCACAAGTAGCAAAACAAGGATACCCCTTCAATTATTTATTTTCTCTTCTTTCCATTTTTTTTAAAACAAACCCTAATCTTTTAGTTTATAATTCCTGATTAAATTTCAAAATGATTGAAGATACTTGCCTTTCCAAAAAAAAAACAAACAAAGAAGTGAACTTATAATCCTTTGGAAATTCTCAAACTTAAAATTATTGGAATGAGTTTTGTTATAACAACTTAATTAAACGTATAAAGTGCTTAAAACCTTCACCTTTAAAAAGTAAA
Source organism: Phaseolus vulgaris (assembly GCF_051622355.1). Lineage (NCBI taxonomy): Eukaryota > Viridiplantae > Streptophyta > Magnoliopsida > Fabales > Fabaceae > Phaseolus > Phaseolus vulgaris. The sequence continues at coordinate 5,255,825 of NC_143504.1, forward strand.
CAAAATGTAAATAAAAAAATTAAGGCATTAAATTATTATTACATATATGGCTTTCTGAGTGCAAGCTATGGACAAAAAGTTACTATACCCATTAGTTTTTGGTGAATATTACACTACATGAGTCACACATCTTCTAGCACATTTCATTCTCCCAATTGGGTTACAATTCACTCAATGATGTTTTTCTCTCAATCTAGCACACTAGGGTTGAGCTTCTAGCTCCCTATTTAACCTAATTTACTAGGGTGAGGTGACTTACTGTGTCGCACTGATGGACTTAATGCTAAAAACATAAAATTGTCCCAATGTTCCCGACACATTCTCGCTCAAGTGAGAAATGTGTCGATTTTTTATAACGCCACTTGAGTATTCTCACTTGAGCGAGAACCCCTGCTACTGAGTTGGATTTTTTGTGTGTTTTTGGGCCTTCTAACTTTCTCCTTTTAGCTTATATTTGTCCTCTTTGGCCAAACTGTCTCCATTCTTCCCTAAAAACCTAAAATTAACACAAAATTTGAGAATAAAATGCTTTTATTCAAATAAAGATCACAAAAATATAAAAAGGTAAAAATTCATAAATTATGAATTATTTTATATATCTTTTAACAATTAATACTCATAAGTGTCAATATTTTAATATGAAATATTACTGAAATTGGACACTTATTAGTAAATATGTTTGAAAATTTTATCGAGTAAAAATGATCCTAACTCCTCAAATAGTATAATGTGTGATCAAATTTTGAAATAAATAGGTTAAGAAGAAAAATAGAGAAAATGTAAAAAAAAAATACCAATAAACATTACATTCAAGACATTATTCATTCTTAATTTTCACATGTTTTTCTATTTTTTTCCTTGTTTTATATGGTCTTCCTATAATAAATAAAAGAGTTAACTTTTTCATAAGTGCGTCAACTACATCAAGGCTTACACTTCTTTAAAAAAACACAACCAAAATCTGGTTTTACAATAGTTAAATTCAATTAAAGATATTTATTACAAATAATCTTATATTATTCGAATAAACACATTGAAAAGAGTCAAAATATAATTAGAAAACCGATCAGTCAACAAATTAGAGTCTCATATCACCTTCATCTCTAACATCTTACCATTTTTTTAGTGTTTTTTACCTTTGTACAATGCTATTTTGCTTTCTAAATTAAGTACGTGGTAGTATCAAATCCAAATTACGAAATTATATTATTGTAATCAATTGTGTTATTTTTTAATTATTCAGTATAATATATTATTACTTTCTAACTATTTTTCATAAAGTAATAGGAAAAATCTGAATTGTCCAACACATGATATACGATATTAGTCTCTATTGGGATTATAAAAGTTGAGGATGTAATGTAACATCAAACGTCTCAATTAAGTGAACTTTTAACAATCTCACATTGACATTGTCGTCATCCTCAGTATTCCTGCATATGCTCAATTCATTGCTATCAATGCTCAACTAATATCACAGTGAAATCGATGTATACAATCAAATAAGAGATTGAGTCTAGATTGGATAAGAACAAAATTAAACCATACTTCACTTTCTTTTTATATATTTATATATATATTTGAAATAATCAAATTAAAAGTTCTTATAAAATTTTGTTTTGGTAGAAAATATGTGATAGGTAAAATTGAAATAAGTAAGTCAACATAAATATAGAAAAAAAAATAAAGATTTGATTGAAAGTAATAAAGGAAAAATATAAAAAAAAATAATAATAATAAAAAATAATATTATAAATCTTATTATATTTTAAAAATATTTTTCTCCCACCAAATATACCAAATTACTCTTATACTTTTTCATCTTTTCTTCCTCAAAGTGAGTTTTAATCTTGTTTTTTCTTATATACTATTAAGACATGTTAAATTTTGAAACTTTTTATCATTTATTATGTAATCTATTTTTATACTTTTCTTTTTAACACAGTTATCTTTCTGCACTATTCTTTTAATACACATCTCAAATGGAATATAGTTTTTTTTCTTTTTCAAATAGTTATGTTATTATTTTAAAAATATAAAAATATTACAGAAAATAAGATTATTTAACCATTTTAAAAATTAATATTAACGTACGAAAGATATAAACCTTTTGGAAATATAGTTTTTTAAGTTAATTTAAATAATTACCGGTTGAATTTTTGTTATTAACAATGATATTTGTGGTTTTAATATCTACATGATACTAATTTAAAATTGAATGATTATTTAAGTATAACACACACACACACACACACATATATATATATATATATATATATATATATATTAAAACTCGAGTGTATAATAGTTCTACTATGCAACATAAAATATAAAATAAGATTACTAAACCTTACAAGTATACTTTTAATTATTTTTTGAAATATGTAATTTGACTGTAACGTGAAATATTGCTGTTCATTACCGCTATTATTATTTTTTATTATAATAAACTATTTTATTCTATCGTATGAATTACTTTAAATTCTGCGTAAGTACGTGTTCTTTAATTCAATTACTTAAAAAAAGTAACATTTGATTTCAATAATTTTTTAACTAAATTCATTGAAATTTAGTTATAGTATTTGGAAATATTTTATTATTAGTTTGAGTAAAAATAAATTTAAATAATTTGTTTAATTCTGATTTGGCTAGCTAATTGATTCGTTTTCCCATTTTTCTTTCTCTTTCACTTTTTTTTCTCCCTTTCCTTTTTCTTTTTACGTCTTCAGTTCCCTCTTCCTCTCCAACCCTTCATTTATCTAATATCCAAATTCACTTTTTGACTATTTTTATCAGCAATATATATGAGTAATTTATTTTTATCATAATAAAATTAAAAAATGATAAAAACTATAAAGAAATGATAAGTTATAGATGACCAACTTTTTTTTATATGATGAAACCATCTTTTTACTATTATTTTCTTTGTGAGGTATTAATTGGAGGAGTCATGAAGAATCGAGAAGGTTGAATTAGGGTCCAAGAAGTGTGATGTGAGAATTATGGGTGGGGCTATCATGATAGGTTGGATTGCAATTAATAAGCCAATTCATACATGTACTTATTAAAGAAAAGGGTTGAGGATGAGATAAATCTAATCTACATTATTTATTTAAAGAGGGGTAATTCTCATTTTATATTTATATTGTCAATTAAAAATCAAATCAGATTACAATATATAAAGATAAATCTTATTTTTAAATAATTTTTACTTATTAATATAATATTTGATTTTATTAAATAGAATAAAGATTAAAAATATATATTTTTAGAATAATTCAAACTTTAGCGAAGTAAAAAGTATTTGAAGAGACTGAAATAAAATTTTATATATGTGTAGAAAGATTAGAAATATAGTGGGCAATAATATAAGAAAATAATATAAAAATGACAATGATAGTTGTGTGAGTGTGTTAAGTTAGATTGTCGCTGTCCAACTTCACACTTAGTGTAAATATAAATCATTTATCGACACGACAGGACTGAAATCATTTACTCGAAAGATTATAAATTTAAATCAAGCAGAAAAAAAATTCTAAGACGTTAATATATTCAAATTTCGTTATATTTATTGGGAGAAGCCAATATTTTTATTTTTTATTTTTTTTAGAATTTTTTATTAAAATAGATATAAATTATTTAGGTATGGATTTGGTTAATATATAAATTTTGATTAGTTTTTTTATATTTTATTGTATTTTTTATTTTAATAATATTTTTTTTATGTAATAACATATAATAATTATTATTTAAGGTGTCTAACTGATATGTCAAGATAATAACATTAAAGTTTATATATATATATATATATATATAATCTACTATAACAAATCCATTTAAAAAATAATTTTAGCTAGTTGTGTCTCCATAAAATAAATTTTTAAAATTAATAAATGACATGTTATCCAATATAATATTATATGATATTTATATTAATATCATTTATCTTTAAATATACATTATAGAATATGGTTATGCTAATTGTATATTTTTATTCAACAATTTAACTATACATAATGACATCAAGGTGTTGACCAATATTGATTCAAATGTTATCTTAATGGACGGTTTCTTGATTTTTTTTTTGTTATCCCATTACGTTACCTGGAATGTAGATATCATTTTGTTTTAATTTTTTTATAAGTCTCATTGCGATATATATTTTTTAAGATGTTTTTTAACTTTTGTTTTTAAGAATATTTTAAGACTTATACTTTAGTAATCACTTATTTAATTATCGACTGCTTTTGAGATAAAAAAAATAACTATTTTTTTATGATTCGTTATTCTATTTAAAGTTTAATATCTTAAATTTTATATCATGTATGAGTATTTTGTGATAAAAGAATCTTATTAAATTCATATCTTAAAATTATAATTTTAAATATGTTATACTCCTAGAAATATTCCTAGAGTTTAATATAACAATAAAAATATTTTTTTTAAATTATTTATTAATTTGTAATTGTATTAAAAAATAATCCATCTCGTTCCAAATTTATGAGTAATAAAATTGTAATAATATTATAATTTTTCAAATGAGAGAAAAGTTATAAAAATGTCTTCTTTTTCCGATCATAGTATTTTAGCAATTTCCATATTTTCTATAAGTTCTCTATGCTACAATTTTATTTCAAAATTTTAATTATATTCACTTTTATCCTCCGAATATAATAATTTAATATTAAAATAAAGTGTGAATTTAAAAAGTTAGTGAGTATCAAATAATCATTTTTTTCTCTATCCCTAATACACTTAATTATTTTTTGTGTGAAATATCTCCTGAGGTTGAGATGTAAAGTAAATTTGATCCCTTTCAATGAAATTTTGTTAACACATTGTAATCTGGTGATCATATACTAATTATGATAAATCATGTTGGTAATTAATTACCGTGCTTGATGAATGTGAGAGTGGAATGGTGTGAACGAGATGTGCTACATCTCCAATTTTTGTATTAATTTCAAATCTTTAAATCTAATTTATTTATTTTTTTAATGAATTTATCTCAAATCAAAAGTCATATTTTTAGGATATGTGTAATTCAATTAAATGTATTTTGATGGGATATAAATTGGGTATTTTTTTACATTTTGAAAATTCAAATAAAAATGGGTGTGAATGAGTCCAAGTCATGAAACGTTAAGTGAAATTTAAAAAAGTAAGAACATATCATATAAGTCTAGTTCATGTTAGAGCAGGTCATGCCAAATTCAAACAAGCTAAACCATACTTAGGTTAAGTTAGGTCAAATCCAAACTAGGTTGGATCAAGTTAGTCCCAAGTCAATTTGGATTGAGTAGAACCTAATTTTAAGTTAAGTCAAGCTTGAGTCAAATTAGGGTAGGTCGGACCCAAGTTAGTGTTAGTCAAGTTAGGTCAGGTCATAACCATGTTAAGTTGGTCAGACTTAACCCAAGTTAGATTAGTCAAGTCAAGTTCAGGTCAAGTAGAGTGGGTTGAGCCTATATTAGGTTGAATCCAGATTGACCTAAGTTAGGCTGAGACCAAGTTGGACCAAGTCAATTTAAGATGAGTTGAGACAAGTCAAGCCAAGTTAAGTTGAATTCACTTTGAGTTAAGAAAGTCTAAACCTAGGTAAGTCATTTTTTATCCACTTATTGTCAAATCAACTAGGGTACACATCAAGTCAAGTTAGGGTAGGTTCACATCAAGTTAAATTAATTCGAGATCAAGTTGGACAAAATTGAGTCAAGTCAATAAGACCTAAAATATACGAAAACAAATCTAACCCAAATCGAATTAACTCGAACAAGATCTAAATCAAGTTAAGTAGATTAGATCTACGTCAGATTGAACATGTTTGAGTTCATATGAACTTCATCGAATTAAACTCAATCATCATTAGACTATCAACGTAGACTCAAGATGTATTGTTATGACAAAGAGACTGTTATCTTTATTTATAATTCTTGAAGCAATATTAATTATTTAGATGACCAATTTATTTCTTTATTTCTGAATATTGCTAGTAAAACAAAATCATAAATTTTTTCTAAAGATTGCACCCAGACAAACAAGAAAAAAAAACAGGTTGGTGACTCGATTTATTATTTGCACATATTAATGAATATAGGTGCTATCTCCAGGTCGGTTCAGGATACATATGAGATATATACCAATATATACATGAATATGACCAATTCTAAAGATTACAAGACATAAAGCAACCATAATGCACAAAAAATGATATAATTATTGCGGTATTGGTCTAAAAGTTTAGGAAATAAAAGTATAAAATTTATAAAAATACAATTAAAAAGAAATTGAAGTGTTCATATAATATCTAACATAGATTCATATCCGACAAGTGACGGGTACTAACATCATGCAATAAACACGCGTACAATACGAGGGTCAGTGTTTCTTAATAACGCAGCACCTGCACCATGTGAATTAAGAGTGAAATCACTGACAACTTTAGATATGAAAGATAGAAGAATATTTTCTTCTTGAGTAGTCAAGCTTTTTCCAAGAAAAAAAATGCAGATATTTGGTGACAATGCATGTCGACGCCCAAAAATAGTTTCCACGAACTTTCTTATGTTTCTACACAGCACCATTTTAAAGCAATCCTAAGATTTTGCTTTCTGGTACCCTTTCAACGCATTTTCAAAGGTATAAACTGCAACGGAAACTGAGTCTATAAACGACTAATTTGTGCTATTGGAAGTCATAATCAATAAATGCCCATCAAAATACAAACAATTATTCAGAAATCATACGAGGGATAAAAATTCTGATATAGCATTATCAGAGCACCCATTGACACTGATTTCAAAAACACGCAGTAGTTAAAAAAAACATTTGGGCCGGAGAACATTTTGAGATTAAAAGCAAAAAAAGCCTCTTCTATTACCCATGATTTTTTGGTGTATAAGCAAACACTTCATTCATCAACTTGCAACAAGTGCTGACCGTGCTTCTGAATTCTCTTTTATTTGCAATTGAGGTTTAAATGTGTTATGGTAAGCTTATTCTAAATGACAAGTCAATGAATAGTTACTTCTTTCAAAATCTGTGCCATATTTACTCCTCGAGAGTGATATTCACCTCATCTTTTTTTATTCTAAAAAAATATGAAGGCGAGATTAAATATTTTCAAGTTTCTTAAGCAGTTATGAAATATATTTTCTTTATATGCTAACATTTTATTTTGTGAAAAAATATAACATGTTTATTTTTTTATATTACCTTTTTAAAAGGTTTTGTTAAACACGCATGTTATTTTTCTTTGAAGATAATCGTGAGGCATGGTCAAACACTAAGTATGAACGATAATCACTAATAGTTATATTATATTCAGCCCACGTTGGTTTGTAGTGCAATGGATTTGGCTCAGCAGTTCTTCAACTGCAATTCTTACAGCAAAACATGGAGTGATTTATAAGAAGCTCTCGCTTGATATGTGCCCAAATAGTTTAAGATGTTCGATGAAATGTAACTGCACCAACGCTGACTGATAAGACCTGAATACTGAGTGTCATTTGTGCTTGGCTCTTGTTGACGCCCTTGTTCAAGCTAAATGAAGTAAAACAGATATGCAGATCAAACAGACATGTACACCACACATCAGAAGTAACAACGTAAAAAAAAGAAGAAGAAAGAAACACAAAACCCCCACAAACCTTTCTCTTTTCTTCTGTCGCTACATCTCTCCAACCCTCTCCATTCTCTCTTCATTTCTCACTCCATACATCATCTATTTTAGAATTTGATTGCTCGCGTGGTATATGAGGAGGTAAGGAACATTTCTATCCGATAAGATTTTCAAACAGAGTAAGTTCATTTTTACTCTAAAGAATCTTTATTCTTTATTTTTCTTTAGGATTTAGTCATCAATCTTGGTAGAATTACTGTAATAAATGAGGTTTCAAAACACAAACAAAATTGATTTCCCGAGGCGTGAGTGATCACTGTCCGTAAGGACCTATCCGCGGTGTATTGCGCAAGTCCCCACCCCATAAAACCGGCTCAATAAGGTAAGGTTTGCACCCACTTATATACAATGAAATGCTCTAATCTCTAGTCGATGTGGGATCTCCAACACCCCCCCCTCACGCCGAGAGTGATAGATAGAAGCTCGTGCGTGGGACTATATATTATGGGTGGTCCGATAGCGGGTGGCACGATAGGCTCAACACAAACACTCGCTAGGATAGGCTCAAAATGGCTCTGATACCATGTTACGAAGTGGACTTTAAGCCTAACTCAACCCCATAAAACCGGCTCGATACGGTGAGGTTTGCACCCACTTATATACAATGAAAGGCTCTAATCTCTAGTCGATGTGAGATCTCCAACACACGTGAGAGATGCATTTTCTGAAGCAAAGGGTTGCAGTATTTATATATGGAGAAAATAACTGCATCCCACTACATGAGCAAAACTACTTCCCACGGTCAAGGCGGTTTCGAGCTGTTGCGGAGAAGAAGACCGTGTCTACTGAATATTTTTTGTTCTATTTGGATAACTTGCATTAGACCCTTATATCGTGAAGCTTAAACTGATGAGATAACATTCTAGAAGTTGCTTGGAAAGCAAGCAATTAAGTTAAGATAAATTAACTTTAAGTTTCAATAGTATCATAGGTTAGAAGATCTGGATGTAGAGGGGACGTAGTCCCAAGTTTCAATTTCTCTTGCAGGGATGCTATTTGATAAAATTGTTTGATTTTATGTTGTGTGAACATGTATAAATATTAGATTTTGATAGTTTGGAAGTTAAATATTGTTTTTATGTTGGAAAAGTTATTGAATTTTATGAATTTTTAAATGTTAAGTGATTGAATGATATGTATTATATATGAATGATGAAAATTGTATGAAATTGACGAGTTGTTGTTTGATAGTACATTAAGTATGAAAAATCTATGTTTAAGAGAGATATTTTAGCTTCACTAATGATCTAAGTTATATAGACTAAAATATAAGGTGACGAGAAGCTGACGAGGGAGTAGACACTGTTATCGTTATTGGATATTTGAATTTATCCTTCATGTGTAGTCATTGTGATTGAAATGAAATCAAAGTACTATAAATTGAAATGAAATTCAATGATTGTAATTGAAAATAGATCCATGTGTGATATATATGAATGATGAAATTGGTATTGAAATTTTATATAACAACATTTAAAGAAATGTTTATAAATGGTTAGTTGATTGGTTCTTTTTGCATGTTATAGAATTTCTTTACATTAGCTTACCATTATTTTTCTTGTTGTGTTGTGAGCTCGACACAAGCAGATGATATGATCATACATGTGTCGAAGGGTCTTGAAAACTTTAGTATGTTGTTTTGAACCTTATATTTTAAATATTTGTATTCCTATAAGTTCTAATCATGTATTAGAAATGTTTTTAAAAACACTAAACTTATATAGAAACATGTAAAATTTGTATTGTAATAGTTAGATGAAATTTTTTGGGAGTGTTAAATCATATATGAAATCATACATGGTAAGAGGAAAAGAGTTATTTGAGAATATATTATTCCTCTGATATGATCAATCAAATCAAATGCTTTTGCTCTAAGATAGTATTTACAAATTTTCTGGCTCCACCAAGTTTTGTTGCAGAAAATATATTAAGAGTTAAGCGAAAGAGCAATGCCAGGCATTGCAGTAGTGTGTGCATAAAGAGGGAAACCAAATGAAAGAATCCAATTTCGACCGAGGAGGTTGATGTAAAGACACCAAAGAAATGGATGTTAGATTTCAGTTCTGGAAAGGTGAAGTTATAAGCTAAAATCACAGGGAGCAGGGACCAGTCGGAGCGAAGGTGCACCTCATAACAACTTTGATGTTCTTACTTGTTCTCAAATGTCCAAGTCCAACCTTTTCCATTTGCATTTGTCCTAAAATACTCTTGTATTCAAATGTATAGCATTGCAGGGTAAATTGGGATAGTCAAAACATATACAAATGAATATTCAAAATTAAAAGGTAAAAATACACACCAGACTTGAACTAAAGAAAATAGAGCTCCTCACAAGAGATGAGGGCAGGACTATGCTGATGATTAAAGAGCCATAATTCCAAAATCTACTCTTCAGTCAAGTTGGGATTTGAGCCCCTTTGTTTGCACTGAATCCATTGTAGTTGTTATCTTCCAATGCGACAGATAGCCAGAAATCTTTCTTCAGTCTGCCAACAATTCTTGAAAACCAAAACTTGAGGAACTCCCATGCTGCAGAATACAGCCTTGTACCATCAATAATAGAGCTCCTTTGATATTCAAGAACCCAACTGTTGGGGTCTAATTGCACTGCTGAAGCACCCCATTTTGGTTGCACCCATGAAGTATTGCGCTTCCGAATCAAGTAGCCTCCTTGTCCACCATTCCACTTTATAAACAGATTGATAACGACTCAGAGTTAGTCAACAACAATCAATCAATCCTAGTCATCCGAACTGCGGATGCTGATTAAAAAAACAAGACATTGCAGAGAATTCACCTCAGTGATTCTTCCTGATAAGAGAGTGAATGTTCGAGAAGAGAACCCATTTGTGAGCAATCCTGCTGTTTGCAAAGGCCATCCCCAGATTGTCACCTTTTCTATTGCAGATTTGTACAATGTACACCTAGAATTCAACAGCAGACCATCCTATACAAAATATTAGTTGTTTTTTGTAAGCAACACTGCCTTATTAACAGCGAAAAAATGTAGTGTAAAATGTGCTTTAGGTTATTTAGTAAAAATTAGCTGTAGTTTCTACATTTTAAAAACGCTAGTTCATAATACGAGGACCAAATTTTACCCAATAATCAACAAAAACAGAATAAAAAAGCTTTCTTTTAAAGAGTAATAATAAATACCTGGCTGATTTCCCACGAGGTATCGGTAAAACTGCAATTTGAAACTTGCCCAACAACAACACCTGCTAACTCTTTGTGCAAAAGCCTCAGCTTTTCATTCAAATCACGCACTCGGCTACATTTCTCACCGACCCTTTTGATCACGTGCGGCGACAAAGCAGGCTTGAAAACCCCAGATACCACCGAGGAGAAAACAAGGTCCGCAGATAAAAGGAATACAAAAAAGAGAAGCAACCTGAAGAAACTGAAAGCAGAGGTTTGTTGTCTCATGCTCTGCTTCTCGATTTCGTGGCTGGAGTCTGATCTGGCACTTGATTTGGAGAGAGGAGTGGACGATGAGAGCTGAAACGAACTGGATCGGGGAGTGGACAGAACGGAGGCATCGAAGGAGATAGGGGTGCAGAGAACGTTGTTGTTGTTGTTGTTGTTAGGTTTAGAGAGCTTGGTGAGGGTGCTTTTGTGGACGCTTGTGGGCATGAGATCGAGGGTGGCATTGATGCTGGCCAAACACATTTCGCAATTGCAATTGGCATCTTTCTTGCAACCGGGAAAGTAGCAGCTGCTGTCACGGTTATCTTCTTCCCATGATTTTGATTTTGATTGCACAAAAACGGTTCCCATGGTTTCTTCCTTCTCCCAACACAGATTGTTTGTTTTTATTTTTCAGTTTTTATTTTTCCTATAACACCTTCGAACGTGGGTTTCAGGCCCCACTTTGAATTTGAATCCCAACGGTCATGTTCGTTTTTTAGGATTTTATTTTATTTTAGTTGTTAAGGTGTTTTCAAATTTCAAAAATTAAATATTCTGAGTCCGTCTTTCTAAAAAGTTAGTAAAACAATATTATTTTCTTGTTAAATTTTCTCTCTCTTTTACACTTTCATTATATAGTAACATGTATAATAATATCTTTTATTGAATAAAAAAAAATCGTATATCATTATTTCTTTAATTTCTAAATAAGTATATGATGTAAATATGATTTTGGAGATTGAAATTGTAAATATGATTTTTTTTTCTTATTTTAATTAGCAAGCTTCATATTTTTGATAAAAAAAACTATTGATATATATTTTTTTTATTATTATTATTATTATTATTCTACACAAAATTATAACAATTATCAGTAAATATTTTCTTCTTAAATATTGTGGGTATAGATTTGATAAATTTATAACTTTTTTTAAAAAAAATTACTGCATTTATTTGTGAAGTATGCATTTGCATTAGGAATTCAAGTACGAGTAAAAAGCTCTTTATTGAATAGGAATAAAGAAGTTGATGAGAATATAAGAAAAAAAATCCACTTAAATGTTTCTAAATTGAAGTGGACAAGATAATTTTGATTTTTTTTTTCCTAATTCACTAATAAATTGGAAGAAAATGGGTTATTAAATATAATTTCAATGGAAGTGTTAAGGGATGATTACTGATTTCTTGAAACAAACAAATCTGATACGGATATATTAATGTTAATGATCTTATTATCTCTATTAATGAGTAGTAGTTATGTAAAAAACTTAAAAGATCATTTTTAATCAATGTTTTCACATGAAAGATTTGGAAAAACTTAGATTCTTTTTAGGAATTGAAGTTGCACAAAACTCATGATATTTTTTTTATGTCAAATGTGTACTTTTTTAAGTTGGACTATTGGAAGCTAAGGTGACCAGACTCCTCTTAAACAAAATCAAATATTAATATTATTTATTCTCAATTGTTTAATTGTAGTCATATACTTGTGTAATTCATGGAACAATCAAATGATCAACATTGGAAAAGAACATTCAAAGTCGTTTGACATTTGAAGGATATTTTGTTGCATGTTGATTGTGATATCAAATTGTAATTCTAATATTGTTTGGAAATATTGTCTTTTGACACAATGATATTTTATTAGTTATTTCATTTTTTTTTATCTCTTAGAAGACTAAGAAACAATGAATAATATAAACCGTTTATAAAATCTCTTATAAATTGAAATACTTGAAAGCATGTGGTCTACATTTGGTGTGATGCATTATGCGTGTATTATGATAGTTAAACAATATTACACATAATTGTTAATTTTGTTTTTCATAAACGAACAAAGTACATTTAAATCGACTTACACTCCTCAATACAAAATATCTCAACTAAGTATCTTTATATTTCTATGCAATCTACAACAAATTTAATGAAGACTTCAAGCATATGATAAATTAACTTTCTCTTTAATAAATTTAACATTTAGAATCCTCCCATTTCAATTCCACAGGTATTAAAGAATGAAATTATAAACAAAATTTATTTACTTATTTTAGTTGACAAACCTCAATTTTAAATATAAGTTTGAATATAAAATATTATATTTTGGTATTATGATTTTGTATTTAATTATAATAGTTATTGGTAAATATATTATTTTTGATAAGTTTTGATTTTTTTTTTTCTTTTTAGAATCTTATTGTTTTATTTTTGAATTGATATATTAGTAATCATAAAAAGAAAAAGACATGATAGATTGAATTTTTTTAATGTGTACTTAAAAATAATTACGATATATTAAAAACGCATACTTATTTAAAATATGCATAATTAAATTACTCTTTGATTATATATATATATATATATATATATATATATATATATATATTCGAAGTGTTTGTTTATTTTTTAAATACATTTATTTTAAAATAAAATTATAAAATATTATATATATATATATATATAATTATTAAAAATAAACTTTAAATTTAATTCAACTTCATATATATCATATCTGAACCATTCATTCTGATAAATGTTAAAATAATATTTGTTTTAATGTATACTTCACTAATTAATACTTTTTATTGTTATAGTATTTTGTTCATATCATGTTAATATTTATTTATTTTCATTTGGCATAAAAAAAATATAGCTGGAACAACGACTAAGGTTCGTTTACAATTTTTTTATTATCAGGTCATTATTTTACGATTACTTCATCGTATTTATTTTAACTTTGCAACAAATTTTATTTACTCAAGATTAAATCAGACGTTTTACTTGCAAGATCTTCAATACATACTTTTTTTATTTTGCAGTTATATTATTAGTTGTATTCGATTAGTTCAGATTTAGTTATTATTTACAAATCAAAATACTTTAACGGATTTAATTAATAATGTCATCAACTAAAAATAACTACATAGAATGATATGAGGATTTTATTCCAAGTATCATGTTAATTTATATTGAAACAGTTAAACCATTACACTGAGAATTATAATCAAATTAGAGTCTATCTTTTAAAATAAAATTTATTATCAATAGAAGTAAAAGAGAAAGAGTTACATTTTTTTACGTCCTTATTATTTTAAAATTTTGAATTATAATTGATGTTTTAGTATTTTATATGGTTTGTTCATGATTTATTAGAATGGATTTTTTTAAATTCCTCTCACAATAACTAACAAACTGGTACAATTCAAATATGATAAAAAATCTTCTTGAGATGAATTTCAAAATAAGCGAACAAAGTATATAAGAAAAAACTCATTGACATTGAATTCCCTTAAATACTCCTTCTCAAAACTACAACACTACTTATTTTTTTATAGATTTTTTACACATGTTAAGAATCACTAAAAATAACCATTAAATAAAAAATAATTAACTACTATATTTATTACAAAGTGGACTTTAGGCCTAACTTAACCCATAAAACTGACTTATGGAGTGAGATTTGCACCCACTTATATACAATGAAAGGCTATAATCTCTAGTCGATGTGGGATTTCCAACAATATTAACTAAGTTACATACTATTTTATACACTAAAAAATTATTAATATATAAATTAATTTTTATTATTAATAAAAAATTATAAATTAGTTTATAAATTGATATCTAATTAATTACCAAAAGTTTAGTTACCAAATATTTTAGATTTTAAAGTTTAACATTATTAGTTAATTAGCTATCAATATTAACTAATTTATAAATTTTTATTAATAATAAAAATTAATTATATATTAATAATTTTTTAATGTATAAAATATTATCTAATTTAGTTAATATAGTAATTAATATTAAAATTTAATTTATAACTTTTTATTAATATTAAAAATTAATTTATAATTTTTTTTAATATTAAAAACTATTTTATATATCAAAAATATGTTAATCTATAAAATATATCTAATTTAGTCAATACAATAATTAATTATTATTTTTTCTAAAGTATTTTAAACTAATTTATAAATTTTTATTAATATTAAAAATTATTTATATATCAATAATATGATAATGTATAAAATATATCTTATTTAGTCAATACAATAATTAATTATTATTTTTTCTAAAAAATATATAATCTTTTACTCAAATATAATGTTTTGGTGATTAATATTGTAATTAATTTAAAGATAAATTAGAAAGTAAACAAAATCAATACTTCATTGAAAAAATTAGAATAAGAGTGGATTTAGAATTTTTATTAGTAAAAATTCATTGCTGTGGGAGTAGTAACACACATGTTGAAGCAGCCTGTGAAGTTGCAATTCAGCATCATTTAGAAGCAGCTGGCTTCCAGAATGAATTAACTCATTTTTGTTGTCTCTCACCAAAATCGAAGCATCCCATTAAAAGCCATATTCAATGCTATTCCACCAAATTATTTTTTTCACATTTAACTACTTTGAAAAGCACACCAACAACAGAACTAAACACATTACTCAACTTGGTGTGCAACAAATTAGTAGGTAAGAGGTACCTAAAATATTTATATTCCGCCATATGATTTCCAAGTCAAAAGTTTGCAAAATAGCTTGCTAGACCAAAAGTATACTCGAAGATTCTAGTAATTATACTAGATTAAAGTTAAAACAATTAATGAGATGAAGATAGGATCTAATGGTCATTAATGAAATAAATTGATACTTTCCCCCTTAAGCAGGGCTTAAAAAAAGAAGCAAACATCATAAAAACTTAAGGTGGCCAGTTTTCCAACCACATAAATATTCCCAAGAATTACCTTGGAGGGAGGGATTGTTTGGAAACATTTTGTGGCTTATGTAAGAGTAGAGTAGAGGTACAATTAGATTCAAAATAATGGTATGAGAAACTAATTTTGCTTTATAAATCAGTTTTATAATGTTGAGTTAAATTTAAAGTTTATCTTTTTAATATGATATCATAGTCATTTATAATTTGTATAAACAGGTATGAGAGTAAGTCTAGTGATAAAAATTATGGTTAAGTTCATGTATAAAGTTATTCATAATTATTCATTTTTTATTGTCGATAAAATAAATAATTTAGAATTTATAAATCGTTATAGAATTACCATAATATATAGTCTCATATATAGTCTCATGCACGAGTTGGTAGTTTTAGTATGATGAAGATGTGAAATAAAAGCAAACCTCACCTTATAAACTTAATTTTATGAAATTAAATTAGGTTTAAAATTCATTTATGAAGTCAGGAAAGAAACACTCATTACAAATCCTAAAAAAAGAAGTTAACCTGATTTCTAAATATAAAACTCATACTTTATAAAGTAAATAAAGTAGTTTGAAGTTTGTTATTAATTAGATCATGTGAAGATTTTTGTTAATAACTAATATTAGTTAAAGTATATTTATACACATTCTAATTCTATAGACGGTAAAACTTAATATGAAGAATGTTAGTTAATATCATTCCAATAACGAGTTTTAAATCAATTTTTAAGATAGTTTTTTTTTTAATTTAAATGAAAATATATATTTTATTTTTTCTCAATCAATATTATTGATGTATAAAATTCATTTTTTTCAACATTAAATATTTATTTAAATGTTATACATATATTTTTAGTATTTGTTTGATTACTTTTTAATTTATTATATAATTTAACTTAAAAAAATTAACATTATAAATTGAACTAATTAACATTTTATTATATAATTTCATATAAAATTTTCATACAATAAAAATTATAAAAAATAAACTCAATATAACAATATTTTAAATAAAAACAAATAAATAAAATAAATTTGATTAATACTTATCAGATTAACTATAGTTACAATAAAATTATTTCTTCAAGTAAAAAAGTATATATATTTTTTTAAAAATAAATAAAAACACTAATTACTATTATATACTTAATAAAAAAATTAATTGTTTCTTAAAAATTAAAAATTATTATTATATAATATACTTTTTCTGAAAAAAACACAAAATTTATACATATGATAAAACTTGTGATTTTCTTCATGTACGGAAATTGAAGGAGGGCTCTTTTGAAAATTTCAACATGCTTCAATTGAAGGGAAAGTTGAGTATAAAAGAACGAAAATACGAAACCTGCGTTGTGAAATCTCACTTTTCCAATAGATTGAGCAATGAATGAGTTCCAAAGTTTTTTCAATGCAATGCTTCTTCTGCCTTCTCAGACATAAATTACATAATGCTATATCCTCCACTATTGGGAAATCTATGATTCTTATACCATTTTTGTTTCACATTGGATTCTCTAAAATTATATTAACATATGCATTAACATGATTTTTAGCTCCATGTTGTAGAATTAATTGTAAATTGAATTAAATTTAAATATTTTTTCTATTCAATAAAAGGATTTGCACTCTATTTTGTAATTAAATTGTTTTATAATAACAACATTCACATATAAATCATATTACTTCAAAATTAATTTCATTTAAAACTAATTTTGTTGATGTTCCTCCAGATATACACTATATCTCTCTCCCTGCTTTGGTGAGAAAAAAAGAGAAAATATAAAACTTCGACAAATAAAAGCAAATGAGAAAAGAAATATAAAACACTTTTATATCTCTCCACTAATAGAAAGATGAAAAAAGATAAAATAATATTACATTAGAAGACAAGAATATCTATAAATTCAAGAAACGTGGCTATTAAAAGAAACTAAAAAGACAAACTTTTTCTTTACTTGTCTCCATACTTTCTAGTGATAACTCATAAATTCTGAAATAATTGATTACGAACATATTTTTCTTATTTTAGATAAAGCAATCTAATTAATATATATATAATTTTAAAATAGATAATCCAAAATAAATGATGGGTGTGCTACGGGTTCAGTAACAACAGAACAAAAAAAAAAGACTTATGAAGACATTGCTCATGACAGTTCTTACAAATAGTTGACCAATGATCAGTTTGAAAATCATTATAAAGACTTTAGATTATATTTTACAAAATGGTTTTCGTTCAACTTAGTTTTTACACTTTAGTCAAAAGTGAAGTGATTTAAAGTGACTTATCTTTGTTTTTATCAAAAAGTAAATTTAAAAAAGAGAGTTAATTAAACATATTTGAACTGTATTAGGCAAATATGTGTTGAAGTGGGATGAAACTCAATTTGTACATCCAAATCATTGATTTGAGGAGTGCATGCAAACAAAACCTAATCAAAATTTTATTAATAGATTGAATTGACCACACTATCTTAGTAACATGATTTTCGGTAATCTTATTATTGACCTTAGCTTTATGAATCGCCCTTTCTAGTTAATTTAAAAGTTTATGGTAAAATTTTTACTTATTGCTTAAGCCCCTCCATAATATTTTAAGAGGATTAAATTGTTTTCTTTCTTAACCATCTAGTTAGCTAACTAAAATTATAGTGTTTTTTAAATTTTAACATATAGAGGTGGAAAACTAAAAAAAGTGACAACCACTTAATATATCAATTGATACGATAAATAAATAAAAATCATTTACCCTTTAAAGTGAGGGATGTACTTTTAAGGAATAAACTATAGAAATGATTGCTAAATCAAATTCAATATATCATACTTTGATTTTCATATTATATAAATATGTTTATATATTATTAAATTTTAATTATTAATTTTCTATTGAATGATTGTAACTGTTTTTACACGAAAAATCTAAATGAACCACTAAGCAACAAAATATGAGGTCATTAAGAATTGTTCACATTATAACTTATTCTTTGAGAAAAAATGGAAAATCAATCATTTCATTTTTGTCGCATGAAAGATCGAAGAACTACGAATTTTTACCAAGATTCAAATTTGTAACTAGTAATAAAGTAGTCACTAAGATTGTATTTAGAGAAATTTATGCAGTAACTAAGTATATATAAAATATTTTTTTAGAATACGAGAATTTGAGGTAAAAAAACTTCAAGATCGTTATTATATGCAGGAGAGGGAACACAAATTGAATGAAGACATCATTTCAATTTATATTTGTTAAACTTTCTAATGTGTAATTAACATTTTTTCTATTCAATCAAAATTTTATTATTATCACCCATAAAATTATTAAAAGTTGTAATCCTTTAAGCAAGTGGATTTAAATATTTTAGTTTCGTAGTCAATTCATTGAATTATTGTACCTAAAGTTCTTATTTTAAGAAAAAGATGATCCATTATTAATCTTCTTTTATTTTATACTAGTAAAAAACAATTGGTTGTCTACTTCATTTCAATTTTTTTTAATTAAAACTAGAATTATAAAATTATATAATTATCTAAATTTCCAGTTAAAACTCATAAGCATTAACAAAAAAGAAATACAGTATCTTAAAATCATTAATTCAATAGAAAAAAGTATATAAAAAGGAAAATTTTGGCTACTTATAGCCACGAGGAAGAATTAATTTGAAAAAAAAGGAGCTCTTTGTGTGAAAGTATGCAAAAAAAGAGAGTTATAAATTTACTTTTTCTAGACATTAAATATTTCCCATTACGAATTTTTGATAGGTTTGCTATAATTATCTAAAAATAAATCATTTTTAAGTGCTCATAAAAAAAATATTTATTTCTTTTCAAATTTAACTTAAATTACACATAAATGAGTTGTTTGATTAAGTCCTCACAGAAAGTTCTTTATCGTTACTAAGGCATTGGCTTCTGCAGTGTAATATTTGTCTGCTTAAACTCAACTTACTTCATTCTCTATATTTTAATGCCCTTCAAAGTTTTAAGCTCTTTTCCAAATTTAATCTTTCAACCGATACCTTCAAAACTATATATGTACATATAACAAAGTTCAATTACAAAAGAAAATAAAAATAAAATTCAAACTTACAGATAATTTATTCAAAACTATATGAAAAGGAGTTAATTAAAACTTAGAAATATAAGATATTTCAAATAATTGTATATAAATTAAATATACCTATATATAAAAGAGATTCCACGTGTATCCAAATTTCTTCCTATTTTGTTCTTATTAATAGTTTATTTTATTGTTTATTTTGAATATTTCAGTTATTTCTTATTTTTAAGTATTTATTAAATAATTAATTATTATTATAATTAATTAAAAACTGTTTTCTTTATTTTTAATTTTTTAAACTAATATTCTGTAATTTCGTAAAAAATAGTTATTAATTTTAAATTTTAAATGTGAAGTAGTTTGTCAAACGAGAAACAAAACATTTTATTAAAGATAAAACAGTTTTTATGAGAAATGTGAAACAATTTTTTTTTCCATATCTTCATCTCTTTTAAAAGTATAACTTTTATTTTTTCTTATTATTTGATTTTGTTGTTATACCTTGTTATTATTATTTGGTTTAATTATTATCCCTTCTTATTATTTAATTTTTATTTTAATAAAATATAAATATAAATATATAAACAAAAAATAAGAATACATTCTCAATTTCCACTTATAAATAATGACAATTATGAGTTATGATGCGTTTCCGAATTTGCATCTAGGTAACTAGCCTATATGCAATAATTAATTATTTTGTAGATGTAGGTAATTGATTGAGCATTTACATAGGAAGAAGGCTCCAGATGAACACTAAAAAGAGATTTTCATGGAATTAACTAACAAATCATAACAAAATAGTCATCAAAGGAATATTATTGAATGCACACACGAGAGATTTTGAAAATCATCTCTAATGGCTGGCAACACACTAACGAAGATTTCATAATTCAACACACCTAAGCTAATTATAATCAAGTGCCATAATGAACATTATTTATTGATACGCCATATTTAACCACAACCAATTGAGTGTCATAGCTACTTGATGGTCCTTCATCTGCTGAAACTTTAATACTGCGATTACCTCAACCTCAAGAAAACTATCATAACCACATACCCAAGTTCAGAGAAGAAAAACAAAAGAGGAAAAGATTATAGCTACGTCATATTAGCTACCACCATTGAATAACATCTTCTGCTACTGTCTTATATCCTGCGTTCTCATTTTTTCTTAGGGTATTATTGATTGTTTGAGACTGCGTAAAACATGACAAATATCTAGGCACTAGGGTGAATAGAGTGCTCTAAAATTGTATCTTAAACCTAACAATTTATTTCCTTCAGGGCAATGTCAATGTATCATCATATTGCTTGACTTGCAAAGTAGGTTATGTAGTATCTTCTGACAAGAAAAATGAGCACAGAAAAAATATGGAGATGTTAAGTTTAAGGAAAATGATGCTGTGATGTTAATATCTTATTAGGCATCTAGAGGAAGATGGAGATGAAGATATAGATAGAAAAGAAAGAAATATTGATACTACGAGAAATATGATGACATAAATCTGTGAAAAAAAACATGTCCTTGTGAAGTTTAAAGAAATATACTTCATTCTACCTTTTCTCTTAATGATTGCTGAATCCTATAAAGATTTAATTAACTTTCATGAAATGTCTTGAATTCTTGTTCTCTTACGAAACTTATCCAATCTAATCCTTAATTGTTCCATTCATCTCAACTTTAAAATTTAGTTAACATTTCAAATAATTTTGAATACCCGAATTCACACAAAATATATCCATTAGACCCATATGAGTGGAAGATATGAGGCTTAAGAAAAATCCAACCTTCCACTTTTTCATAACAATCAAGTCCTAAAAATACTCGTGCTGATAATTAATCAAAGAAGTTTGGTAGTACCCAAAACACTATTTTACCTCTCAGTCTACTCAGAATCATCAAAACAGGTTTTTGGTTTGTACATTTATACGCATAAACGAGTCGAAGTTTTGGAGGAGATTAAAGTTTGAGGTCATCTTTTTTTATTTTTCTTGAAACTAGGTTACTATTTTGCCAATGATGTAAACAAAGAGATGGCAAAGAGGATTAGGAATATTAAACTACAAACTAGAGATCAATTGGAGAAAAAAAAAGAAAGCAGAAGAAAAGACCCTTAATCTGAAACAACACTTCCTGTACATGACAAGAAGAAAGAAGTTATCCCATAGCTAAACCTAAAAACTTTTATTCCCACAAAAGCAGAGTCTCCTCTGCCTCTGCCCTGTTCCCACCTTGCATCAGTACAAACGGAAACTGGAAGAATCTCCCACTTGAGAAGTGCTGGTTGTTGACCTTGTATACTTCTTTGATGAAGATGGAGATTGTGACAAGTCACCAGACCTTCTCCTCAGCATCTGTCTCATCCCATCTGCCACTCTAACTGCAGGGTTTGATTTGAACTTACGGCAGAATGACATGTGAGCCTTCACAGCTTCATCCATAGCAGATGATGTCTTTTTCCCTCCATAGCTCACCTCATCTCTCACTGCTTCTGAGCACAACCCACATAACCATTTTCCATCAAACTTGGACTTTACTTCGCTGATGTAGTCTTGGGTGCAATCCTCCTTCAACCCACAACACTCGCACTTCACAGACTCAATCTCCATCTCTTTATAATAACTGTTTTCAAACTTGTTGTTTTTTGTAAGGATGAGAATCTTTCTTTCTCCTTAAGACATGCAAGAAGGGAATGGAGCACAATGATTGAGGAGGTGTTGTTTATTTACTAGTGTGTAGGATGGTTTTGTTGTTGAAGGAGTAGGAATAGGAATAGGAAGTAGGAAGTGGGTGTTGTGTTGGAATGAGGGGCTTTATGGTGTTTGAGTTTATGTGTGAGAGAGGGTGTTTAAGATGGAGAAATGCCATAATTTGCTCCATGTTCTAAGGGGCATGGGCAGTGGAAAATGTGACAAGGCTGGTCGGAGGGACCTTTGCTCTGCCCTTTTCTAGCATTTAATATTTTAATTCTATTCAAACCCAAAATGTAAAATAAGTGGGACAAAGAGGTGGCTACCCTTAACACTTAATACCATCTATATATATATATAATCATCTTCTATTGCATTTTTACTAACTTCTTAGTCCTTCTTTCTATTTTTTTAGTGTTCTTCAATATTTTATACTATTGCATGCATAATTTCTCCTTATTAATTATTTTACAACAAATACTTAGACTTCAACAAAGAGTTAGATCACAGTGTTTCAATATAATTAATTTCGAAAACTCTAGTCACACAAGCCCAACTATCATTCTCTTTATAGTATAATATATATAAAAGTAATTCTATTTTAGAGACAACTAATCTGTGTTTAAATAATAGAGTTAATTGATTCATGTGTTCGATCCGTGAGTGTAACTACTTTACTTTCCAATTCACCCCATACTTTTATCTTATTTAATATATTTATTTTGAAATAAAAATAATATTTTTACACATTTGTTGTATATAACTATTATTTTTATTTAGCCATATCTAATAAATATAATGGAAATTGTTAAATAATAAAAATCTATTTATGTTATTTTGACTTCATCACAATAATTAATGTCAATATATAATTATTTGATTAATTTTAAAAGTAAAATATTCAACTTTAAGTTTTCTTAATTCATAAGTTTTTGTTTTTATAGAATCTAATTAACGTAGGTTGTTCACGTTTTTATTTATTTTTTCACTTTTATTTCATTTTAAGAATTGAAGGTGAAGTGAAAGTTTCATGTTAGGTAAAGATGTGTAAGATCAACCATATATTTATTATTTTAAGGTTATAGATTAAAAAAATTCAAATCTTATATATATATATATATTTGTTATTGTAAATATCTGTTCTTGTAAATCCAAACTCTTGATTTACGAATGTGGCTTAACCGTCTTTTTAACCCTAATTCAGAAACGCGTCACTTACGTTTTGATATTCTCGTTTCTCTCGCGCTTCGTTTCTCTTATGTGCTTTCTCTTCTCTTACTCTTTTTTTTTGCATTGCCTTCGTGTCATCGGTAAGCATTATCTTCCTCTCTTCTTCTTCACCATTGATTTTTGTATGTTTTGTGGTTCTCTTGTGTTTTCATTGCTAAGGTCATGCTTGGGAAGGTTTTTGTTTGCGCTTTCTATTGTGTCTTCCTCGTCGTTGTTGCCGTCTTGTTTCGTCATATATTTACGTTTCATTGGAGAATTTTTATTTGCGTTTTTTGGACTTCCATTGGGATGAAATAGGAAGATGTATAATATGCACCAAGAGATCAAAAGAAATGCTAAAATAATGATCAAAGTTAAGAACTTTGATTAGAAACCCAATCAAGAGCGAGAAAAAAAAAAGAAACCCTAAACGTTTCTCGTAAATGCGGCTATATATATAGTTGTCTTCTTATCTCTTTCATTTATAACTGCGTGCTCATCAAATGCGGTTATATAGTCACCCTTATAAATGTAAAATAGCCGCATTCGTTTTGCTTTTCTGCACTAATATTATCAAAAAGTGAAAAAAGTTATCATTGTCCTTCCAAAGGGATAGAAACTATAAGTTCCTTATTACTCTTAGGTCCACACACAAACTTAAAGGCTAGTGTGTCATTTTCATTTATCCAAAACATAGGGTTGATGACCACAAATACTAAACCGTAAAATTTGGAAACAAAAGTAGTATTTATAAATTATTGGTGTTAAATCTTTCAGTATATCTCATAAGAAAATTTTAATAATATGAAAACCAATAATTTATCTTGATAACCGATTCAAATGGAGTCAAACATGTTCCATCATAATAAAATTTAACAATTAGGATTAGTAAAAGTATTGAGATGGTTGGTAGAGATAAATATTTTTTTATGAACAAAGAATGAATACACTACAAGAAAATCATGAAATAGAAACCAATTTTTAGAAACCAAAATAATTAGTTGCAATAGTAACTAAATTAGAGACCATTTTATAAACTGAAATAAAAATTGGTTTCTAAATTAGTTTCTATTATTTTCTATTATTGTTAACTAGTTTCTAAATTGGTATCTAATTAGCCACCAATGTTTTATCTACCAATTATTTAGTTTCTAAATTTAGTCTCTAAAACCTTGGTTGCTAATTAGAGACCAATTTAGAAACTATTTAACAATAATAGAAAATAATAGAAACTAATTTAGAAACCAATTTTTGTTTTAGTTTCCAAAATGGTATCTAATGTAGTTACTATTGCAACTAATTATTTTGGTCTCTAAAAATTGGTTTCTATTTCATAATTTTCTTGTAGTGATAAAACTAAATAAATATTTTAGGAATATTCAAATCCTTATACAAAAGATGGTTGGTGAAATAAACATGTTATGATCTAGTAGTAAACTCATAATAAAATCCTTGAAGGTGATTCATGATCTTTTATATAAGTTTAATCTAACTTATAGGAATTGAATCTTTTCGGTATATTCTCATATGAACATGTGTAAAGTTTCTTCTTCTTTTTAGATATGAGAGGTGTAACTTTCAATTTCTCCCATTGAAGAACATATTCAAAGCTTATGGAGGGAGTGAACATATTTAGAGTTCATACCTAGTTGGACATGTTATTGTGGTGTTCATGTATTAAAAGTGGTATGAGGTATGGTCTATGTAGTACAGACACTGACACAGACACTGATATGACACGAACATGGACACAGAGATAAGTATAATCTTTAAAATGTAGGACACAGGGACACAGATATATATATATATTATATAATTATAAATTATATAAATTAACAATAAAGATTTATGTACACAAGTATGTTCTAGATTATTTTTTAAAGCAAAAAGATGTTTTTCATGACTGGTTCAAAAGTATTTGTTTCTTATTTTTATAATCATAATAAAAATTTATATAATAAGTTTGAGTTTTTAGAAAATTAATGTATTTTTTCTTTATAAAATTGTGTTAGAACCGTACTAAAATTGTCAGAAATCTAACAAATACTTTTTGAATTGGACACTTCACGGATATTGTCCTACAAATGTCATACAAGTGTCGATGTCCAATACGAGTATCCGACACCGACACGCCATTTAAGAAAAGTGTCTAAGTTTCGTAAGGATGGTAAACTTAAGAAACATTGGATGGTAAACTTAAGAAACATTGGAGGAGAATTTAAACACTTGTTATATTATCCATTCAACTCCTTCATTTGTCGTTTCATTTTAACTTTCTGCGGCTATGCTTCTGCCGCATTCATCCACCTAATACCATTATATTCCTTTTCAAAATCCAACCACATTTTTCTTATAATACTTTTTGTTTCTATGCACTGCTGTCAACTTTGTTGTCCCATATAATATTACAACAATAATGTGAATCTAATCCTTCATGCAAAATGCAAAAGGTGAAAACAAAAAGAATCTCACCCGTCAACTCTTAAGCCTCATTATTTATGTTTGCCTTGTACTTATAAAACATATATATATATATATATTTATGAAAAAAGTTCTTAATAATTTATCTTACATATAAACAAATTTTAGTTTATGGAAAAAATATCTACTTTTCTTAAATTCTTATAGAAAATTTGTTCAGAATATGTATATGGTGCAGAGTTGATGATGATGATGAGTGAATGATTTGTCACATGGTTGGAGTTATGTTTAAGTATTGGTTGGAAGTGTTGAAAAGTTGAATGGTGTTCACATGGCAACCCACATGGCACTTACCTTCCTAATGTGGATTCTTTGTTTTGTTTTCCATCCAACCACTCCTCATTTGAATTTGGACTATCAATCATCTACCTCTTCGTAACCTACTTTTTAGTCTTCACAACTCAAAGTTATCTTTAGACACTATTACAGATAGATCATAACCACAAAAGTCCAAATCAATCATCATTATGCCTTAATTTAATCTCTCTCCATCATCATTACCAGTGTTATTGTCTCTCTAAAATTACAATGCCAGCAACCACCACCATTATCAAATGCAAATGCTGCATGCGTCTAGGAAAAATATGTAATACTTCTCCTTTCTTTTTAATATAAAATGTTAGTTTTGATTCTCATCTCTTTACCATTTTTTTATTTTGGTAAAATTTTAAACTATTATTTTTAGTTATTTTAAATGTCTAAATTTGATTTTAATTTAACTTTTCAAGTGTTAAATAAATTTTTAGTTGATATACTATTACACGAAATTAATTTTTATTTTTAGTCAAAACTTTAAACATCAATTATCAATTATCACATATAGTAAGGAAACTATTAAAATAAATTACTAATTTTTTTTTACGTAATAAAATTTTCAAAGTAAGAAATATTTTAATATTATAATCTACAACAAAAATTTATTTATCATGTAAAAAAAATTAATAAAAACTTTTCAATAATTTTCTTTTATACGTATAAAAAATTCTAAAATTTGACAAAAATCATGAAAGTAAAAAATAAAAAACATATTTTAAAGATATGTTAAAAGTTTTATATGATACAACATTAAATTACAACATTTGTATGTATAATTTGAAATATTTAGTTAATTTTATATATTTAACACAAGTAATTATGTAGTTTTATATAATATTTTACATTTGAAAGTTATAAAGCTCAAATACTTCTATTAAATGGTGTAATGGTATGTCGTATAAAGTAAAATGTCCAATTCAAAAAAATATTTGTTAGATTTTAAGAAACAAATTCCTTTGAACCAGTCATAACAAATATTTTTCAGTTAAAAAAAAACTAAAACATACTTGTACACATAAATCTTTATTGTCAATTTAAATAATTCATAATTATATAATATATAGATATGTGTACTCGTGTCTTACATTTTAGATGTTATTTATCTCCATATCAATGTCTGTGTCAGTATTTGTGTAAAATAATTTTAAAATAATAATTTTTAGTTAAAAAAAAATAAAGAAAAAATTTTCAGACACTAAAATAAAAAATCACAACATGTTTAAATTCATTAATGTCTTTTAGGTATCAAACAACACTTTGAAAATTCTACTCCATGTTCTTTTTTCTTAAATTAAAAATCAGGTCAAGATATTTAATACCTCCTGCAACAATGCCACTTGTTTCTTACAAAAAAAAAGTACTTCCAATAACATTATTTTCATTTACCAAAAAATATTAGACTCACTTACGTGATGTGTTTTTCTTTTATATGTCGTTATATAACATGTGAATTTTGGGTGTAAAATTATCTTGTAAAGAAGAATGGACTAAAGGGTTCGAAGTTCTCTTTCCAGTGTTCAAGTTTGTTACATAATAAAATACATGTTTAATTTGACATTAGAGATTAAAGTTAAATATATATAAATTTATGTCCAAATTAAAACTATTTGAATCCGAATATTGAAATATGAATCGAAAACATGATCCCTGACACTAACCAAAAAGCCTTTAAAAAAACTGGGTGTCATAATCTTTTCACTGACAAATACATTTATTGAACCAATAGCTTCGTGGAATTCAGAACATAATCCAAAGATCTTTCAGACATTATTGGGTTGTGTAAGTGTGTATCTCAGGAATACTTTATTATGTGGGACATCTTATGTATACCCAAAAAATAAATCACAATAAACATGACCAGGATCTTGTATTCATGATGAAACCGTGTTCTGAACATTTTTCTTTTATTAATTGCTAATGGGGCATCCATCTTCATACCTGCGAGGACGATTGATAATTTTGTCTCAAAACAGCTATATTTCAAAAGTTGAATCCTCTTATCTGAAAAGCTTTTTGGGTATTGTTAGCCACTGTGTCCTAAAGAAACACTATATAATCACTTTCCATCCAAAAATCTTTTATGAGTGAAACAAGAAGTAGACAGAGAAAATAAGATGTAACCAACACAAAAAGAAAAATGAAGCTGCCTCAAACAAACTGCTTCAGTAATTTTATTATATGTTGAGAAAAAGACGTCAATGAGTATAGAAAATGCAAGTAAGGTTCTTATTCAATGCATTTCTTTATTTATTTAACCCATGGTCGAAAGATAAAACAATTGATACATCAAATAAGATATTATTATGTGTAAGTAGTAGTGTAAGAATACCTTGTTTTTTCTTAACCGATCGACCTCTATGGATAAAATGCATTAAGCGAATATTAACACAGATTAAAAAGTACAAAATTAAAAATAATAAGATATTAATATAAATTAAACTATACTAAATTAGGAATAATATATTCTTAATATATTATATATTATATGTATTACTTTAAGTTTAATAATAAAATATCTATCAAATATTATAAACAAGTACAATAACTACTTCATTCGGAGATTGGAATACTAACATTAAGAAAAATGTTCATGTTAAGAAGATGAGACCTAAAACTGTTGAAGGTTTCATCTTCTTCTTTTCTTTGGGTAGGTTGTTAGAATTTTGATGTGATCCATCTGGTCTTCACGCTACTCCTTCGACTCAAGTCAGTAAAGAGGGTGTTCGACACTCAGGTGTATACAGGAATAATGACGTACCTTATTCTTTGAAATGTGTTCTATTTATATTATTTTAATAAACTTATTTTATTGGACCTGATTAGTGAAATGGATCACACACTTATGGTTGCATTACATAATTCTTAATGGTAATTTAGTTTCACTGACCTTGGTTTGAACATTAATGATTATATGTGTCAGTCGGCTAAACTGCCTGTAGAATCTCGATCATCTCGATCAGAGAGACCGAATCTCGGACAGCTCAGCCTCGTTCCATACCAGTTCAAAAAAGAAATAAATAAAAAATACAATAAAAAAATGAATTATTCAGCCAATTATAATTATTATCTCAACCTCTGCTGCAATAACAAGTAGTACCAGTTGTTCTGGTTCGATAATAATTTTAACCATTTGTATGCAGAAAATGCCATATCGCAACTTGGCAAGCTCAGGTTGGGATTTATATGGGTTTTCTTCAGCTGCAGAGAAATGAATTAAATTGATTTACTCTATCATGAACTGTACTACGATCATTTTGACGTGACAGGAAGACAACATGTAACACGTATTTATAAGATGTAGTGAGAAAAATTAGAAATAAGTAGAATAGTGGATGGCTGATTTTGAAGTTTGAACGAATTGGTTAATTAAGACAGGCGAGTGTGTGAATCTCACAGTGAGAGTTCCTTATTTAGCAGAGCAGAGCATGCATGGTAAATAAAACAATGTCTTGTGTTTGATTTATGGATGATGAGCAATAATGATTAATGTGAATGGTTGGAAGCAAGAATGAAAAGTAGTCCCATCCCCGGGGAACCCTGTCCTCATGTTACTCATTCATGTTTTTGATAACTCAATTCATTGGTCTCTCACGTATAGGTGTCTCGATGTGTGGCATGGACCAGACCATAAGGCTCCAAAGGGTTTATGTTTGACCCCACTTGTTAGCTTCATCATATTAGGTGTATGACTAAGAAACAGTAGATGGTCACAAAGCATGGTGTGACCCACCATGTGCACAATTACTGTAACATCCACAACCTGCCACATGTGAAGCCGCCATATCCCAACCAGCATTGCCTTAATCTCCCTTTCTTTCCACTCGATTCAGATTGTCTTATTAATGTTTTAGATATTTCTCCTAAGCTTCTTTAATCTTTTACTATGTCATTGTTTCAGGACCAAAATTCGGTGCCATATTCTTTTCTTTGCTAAACGACATTTATACCATACCTGGATCAGGTATATCAGTTCAATCATTATACATTTTCTGTTTTATTACAAACTAAACTCTAACCTCATCAATTTCACAAAACCTGCATCTCACTTCTCACTTGTATAGTATAATTAGAAGGCAAAATACATTAGTTATTTTTCCAATATGTATTTTACTATTCTGAACTCATCTCTGTTACTCCTTTGTTCTGTACTTTATCTTAAGAAAAAGTTTGGCTGAGATCAAAAAGTAAAATACGCATTATAATAATATAATGATAGTGTCAAAATATCATCACAGTTCCAGAACTTACAAACATTATCTATTTTAACAGTGTCATTCAATATTTTATGTAAACTCTTTCATCCATTTCTTTGCTGCTATCTTATCTCATCCTTTCATTCCACAACTTTGAAACGCACAATTATAGTCTGCTTTGGATAAGGGGATGACGGAAGAACACGAGATGGAAAAATGGTAAGGAAACAATTCCGCGTATTTGAGAGTTTACATATTTGTGGATGTGACGAGAATGTGACTGTGGAACTGTTCAAGAATTTGGAATTTCTTTTCTTTCTAATCCGCTATATCATTGCCAAGAAAAAGTGATAAGGTTTTTTCATCCTTCAATAATATTGTATATTCACGTCTTTCACCAAAACAACATTGTATATTCACATCTTTCACCAAAATACAAATGTGTGATATATGTACCTTATTTTTAATACGAACAAGATTTAAATCAATAGTTTTTTCATTAAGTTAAAGTTTACACTTATTTATTAATATTATTATCATCTGATCATATTTTTATATGATATAAAATCTTTAATACATTCATTTACACTAAGATAAGAGAGATTAGACGTATAGGAACAAAGATGAATAACAAATGATAAAATAGAACAAACTAATTTTAATAATAATTCTCATCCCAATATTGTAAAACTTAAGCTTAATAACTCAACCTCCCGAAAACCCCATCAGGTCAATGTGAAATCTTCAGTTGGATAAACCTTTTAATTTGATAAATAAACTTTAATTAAATGTCTTACGAAAGTGAAAAAAAAAAACTACAACTAAAAGCTTGATAATAAAAATATGAAATATATAATTTAGCTAACTATATAAATTCTTAACATGATCATCTAGTCACAGTTACAAACTGTTGTACATAATAAATTTATTATTTTTTTTATAATAGCTAACTTAAAAGTCATAAAACGTCAACACTGACTACACATGCAATTATTAACATAAGATAATGTAAAGGTTGTCCAATGAAAAGGACGATAAATGGACACATTATGTGATTCCAACATCCATCCAACACCCCTGTTTCAAAACAGTGATGTAAGTAGCAGCACTCAAAAATAAAATACACGTACATACCTTCACTTTAGTACACCTTCATTCTCTCTCCTTTTTCCACTTTTATTAAACACATTATGATCCATTTAGACAGGAAGCAAACATAAAACATTGACTCACTCTTCCTTACTTTGAAATCTTCACTAAAAATTCAAAATTGAAATCCTTGAATATAAGTTCTGAGACCATAGTTTAGACAATTACAGGCGAATATTTTATATCTAGAATTATATGAAATCGAAAGTCCTCCATTTTACTACAGATGGGAATGCTAAGCACCAGGCGTAATTACTTAACCTTAAGCAGTACATGGACCCAGTGAATCTTCTCTTTGCTAGAAGTTATGAAGAAAGAAACAAGAAATACAACTTGCCTGATGTCTGATTTGGGTAATTGCCAACTATAACAGCGTATAGAAACACGTAAGCAGCCTAATATCGGTTCCCATTATCAAATGACGATTATTGGCTAATAAATACAAAGCCCCTAAGTTCTTACAAGAAGTAAAAGGGTACATGATTAAATAAAAAGGAGAAAGTACACTACAAAGAACCCCGTGAATGATAGTTCTGAGTTCTGACGAGACTGATACTCTGTCGTTGATGGTTGGCACTATCTTGAGTCACTACGGATCGTATTGTGTAGAAGCTTTTTTCTCCACAAAGTCATAGACAGTTTTGATTTTAAGTGAACTTTGGTGTCATGGTAAAACCCTTGGTAGAAACTTGAGCACCGTACTATGCATATACAAATTTTTTCTGCACGTGTAAGTGACATCTGTTGAACTTGAAAAAAATGAGAGCAAAACTTGGGTATAGCTTGAAAAAGACAGACAAGTCCGTGAAAAGCCAAGGACAAACAACCAGAATCAGTGACACTTCATCTCAATATCGGAATCGTCATCCGGATTCCCATCAGGATGGTCCCCAGGGAGAAGGCCGAGAAGAGGTAGAGGCAATAATGAGCTAAGATTGCAAAGGATTATCAGAGGTGCCAAGTTATCAAATCTGTCCTTAGTAATTCCAAATAGTTGAGTCAAGCCCGCCCCTAACAATCCCCCAACAACACTCCCTCCATTACATACAGACATGAGAGTTGCGAAAAGAGTTGCCTCCATTCCTTCAGGACATAATCTTGCTGCTAGCACAAGAACGGGCATGAAAGAAGCCTGAAATAAATTATTAATCAGATGCAGGACAAATTTTGCTAAAACAAATAATAGACTAATAGTAGAGTGGTATAACTAAAGCGCACGAAAGTTATCCACGTGGTGCGCGTTAGTACTGCATATTTCATGGTATGCATGACATTTAATTATGTCGTAAGTCATAAAAAAGATCAAATTTAATTTATCATTATCAAAACTGCAACAAAAAGAATACTACTCCTCTAAATTTACTTCTCCATAAGGAAGGGTGAATCTTCAAAAACATGTTGAAGAATTCCTTTCTGATCACAAAATGGAAGAAGAAACAACTAAATTTTTGCATTTGGAACTTCAAATCCATGGGAACCATGTATTTCTACAAGAGGAGAGCTAATAACACGCTCTCCAACACACTTTATAATTGGCTAATATTGATTTGAAAGCTACAAAGTCAGGAGGAAAAAAGGGTTAAATAAGTAGTGAGACCCACCAAAATTTATGAATTGCCATTAAATTTAATCAATAGAAGGGTGTTCAAAAGAGCGTGTTAGACTAGCATTTTTCTTCCTATAAATAAGCAATCTACAAAGAAAGGTCCACTTTTTACGACTGGCTAGTAAACTTTACAACTGAGATTCTCATCATAAATACCCCTTAGTTAGTCATGATAGAAATTACCTATAGGTTAGGTAGTCAAAGAAATACATAGGGTTATGTTAGAAAGAAGGGAAATTGATCAGCAACTAAATTGATAGATACCCATAAGTTAGTTAAGTTAGTAAATGGTCAGATTCGGGTCCCCCCACTAAGGGTAGGTATATGTTACCAGTAGCTGCCTACCACTTGGAATCCTAAGCTACTTCAGCTGTCATCACTATATTCACCATGGGCCCAAGGTCAATGTTTAGGGGGGGAGCATTGATACACACTTACGATAGCCATTAATTAGTTATGCTAGTAAATAGTTAGTTAGTCAAAGAAATACAAGGGTTTGTGTTGGAAAAAGGGGAATGGGACTACCACTGATTAGAGGCCCATTAAATGTGGGTTTATGTTATCAACCAGTAGCTTCCTAAATGGGGATAACTGTAAACAGTTTAGGGGACTTGTGATTGAGAAAGAAGTGCGAGGAGTGGAGACAGCACTCTCAGATATCCGGAATCAGGTATCATAGGGTTCCCTTGCTAATTTGAACCAATAGAAAACCCATTCTTTCTCACTGTTATGATTTCAATTCTTTCAACAGGTATTAGAGCTTTCAATCTTGGAGTTGTGGAGGTTATGAAAATGATTCCAAGATGTGATGGGAAGGGTGGCACCTTTGGTAGTTGATAATTGAGAGAACCTATCTTGGGATTAGATGACATTGAGAGGAGACACTCTCAATTGTATGATTTGTTGGAAGGGCAACCAAAATGTCACATTTCCTACCTCTGATAAGGTTGTGTTATGTGCTTTTCAACCAAACCTTGAGTTTGTATTCAAGATTCAGAGGAAGAAGATAAAATAAGCGATGATGAATTTCCATGGATCAAGAGCAAAGGAAAAAAGAATCAAGGTGGCAAAGAAGAATCAAAACTGGTGAATGGACCAAGAAAAGAATCTAGAACAGCAAGAAAAGAAGATTGGAGGGACAAAAAGAGGTTGGAGGAATTCTAAAGAAAGAAATGGTTTCTTTTCAAAATTAATGCAATGAAATGCTAAAATAGAAAGAAATCAGGAAGCCGCAGGAACGGAATTGGTCCTTGTTCACAAGAAAGAACAAGTAAAATAAGGTGGAAGACCTTGATAACCTCTTCAGCAGCAACTGGAAACACTGTGTCACGGTCAAAAGGGCCTTAGAAAACAATTTTGTAAAAGAATTAACGCACTCACATATTTGTGTGTCCCAGGTTAATTAAAAGTTAGTTTTGGGATGGAATGGTGTGGTTGGCTTGGAGACCATGCTTCTTAAATCAGTTGAAACACCAATAGGACTTTATTTCAGCAGTCACAAGCTGTTTACCTTGAGGACAATATGAAACTTCAGGGTGTGAGTAGTGATAGATATGCATTAGTTAGTTAGTTGGTCAAAGTACAAGCAAGGGGAATGGACCAACAATTTATTAGACCCATTAAGGGTTGGTTTATGTAAGTAGACCAATAATTTATCATAGATGGGAATAACTAAAAACAGTTTAGGTGACTTGATATTGGCAAAGCAAGTAAGGAGTGGATCCAGACCTCTTATAAATCTGGAATCATGTAATGCTTCCTAGGCATTTCTCCCTATTTTCTTCCAATAAAAGACCAGTTCTTTCTAACTGCTGTGATATCAGTTATTTCTCAAGGCTGTCATACCAGTTCTATCAGATATCCATTAGTCAGTTATGTGAGTAAATAGTAATTAGTTAGGATAGACATTCAAAGAAATGCGAGGGGTTGTATTAAATCATGGGAAATAGTCTTGTAACTGTTTAGACCCATTAAAGGTGGGAAATAGTCTTGTAACTGTTTCAGAAGAAGCCTAGATCTCTCAAATATCCAGGAAATTCTTTGTAGAGATGAACTCAATCAATAAAAAATTCCAATCAACAGTTAGGACAAAAATTAGACTAGTGCATCTAGGACAAGGACGGAGCCAATGCATCATGCAAATCATTAGACTAAAATTCCACAGAACCAAGATAAACACGAGACTCTCTTGATGTACAGAGGAGACAACAGTAGCGAGTAGCGAACAGTGGGCAGACAAACAGAGGATGAACAGTACCGCAATGAACAGTTTGAACAATAAACAACAAAGCGTGTATGATAAGTGTAGGAGCAGACAGTGTCAGAAATTTGATCTGAAGAGAAGACGGCACAGCAGAATCAAATTCACTCTGATACCATATTGAAGACTAAAGATTTTAGAAAAAAATGCTTTACTTAGGAAGTACCCAACAACCTCACTACATATAATAGATTCAAAGAGAGATTATATTTAAGAACAATAAAAATAAATTCAACATCTAAGAATAATGATAAGTCACTAACTAATCAACTTTCTTTAGACATTAATTCCCAAGAAACCATAATGATATTAACGTTTCCAAATGCAGACATATAATATAATTGTACAATAAATCCCTCAAAGCTACTTCTAGAAGACTTCTAACAGCTGGTGTTTAGGCCCTTTTAACTGCTTTTAGAAGTTACTTATGCATTTTCATTGTAAAAAAAATCAATAACTGCTTTTAGTCTTATTGTACAATAAAT
Organism: Phaseolus vulgaris; assembly: GCF_051622355.1. Taxonomy (NCBI): domain Eukaryota; kingdom Viridiplantae; phylum Streptophyta; class Magnoliopsida; order Fabales; family Fabaceae; genus Phaseolus; species Phaseolus vulgaris. The sequence continues at coordinate 5,292,090 of NC_143504.1, forward strand.
CCCTCAAAGCTACTTCTAGAAGACTTCTAACAGCTGGTGCTTTAGGCCCTTTTAACTGCTTTTAGAAGTTACTTGTGCATTTTCATTGTAAAAAAAGTCAATAACTGCTTTTAGTCTTTATGCTTGAATAGAGAAAGATAAATGAAAAACAAGAAAACTAATTTTGAGTAAACACAGTAACCTAATTAATAACTACAGCAAAGATGATATTTTGTCGGGAGCCAGTAGTATATAACTAGTGAGTAGAGGAATAAAATGATAACCTGACTCAAAACAGTGAGAATTAATGAATCACCAATTGCAAACCACTCATCACTAATGCCAAATTTCCGGTTTAGTCCAGTAACAAGGAAAACCTGACAATAAAAACATAAAGATGTTTAGAACAGTCATCTCAAAATATATAAACTTAACTGAACTATAGAATTAACCTGAGTCATCCCAAGAGCTGAACCTAAAAGGGTAGTTGCAAGAAATATTTTCCGTAAAGGGACATTCTTCAGAAATCCATTATAAAGACCAACACCAACCAAAGACGCAACTGAGGTAACAAGCTTGACACGTCCCAAAAACTCCGGGGTGAAACCAAGAGAATTTGTGCTGAAATGGATAAGAAATACGACGAGGTGATAAGAGAAAACCAAGAGCACAGGAAACTCTTCACAGATAAAAAAAAAATAATGATCATATTTACAGTGAACATACGTAAAGTAGAACATGGCAGAGTCAGACTGCGGAGTTGCTTGCCACAAGAAAATAAACAAAGTGGGAAGAAAAACACTACGCTGTCGCACAGAACCCCACAGCTGAATAATGCTCTGTTTTGAACTTTCCCAAAACTCTGTCCCGGAAAAAAGAAGAGTCCACCCTGTAGTTGCACCGGGCATTGGTTGTTCTTTTACAAGAATGGCAACTACAGATGTTATCAACGGAAGAAATGATGTCACACCAAAAACAAACCTGCAATAGCATATAATTATTGGAGTTTATACGAACATTAAAAAGATAAAAAAGAAATACTGCTATCAGAAATCAGAAGTATCTTGGTTCACACACTAGTTTCGGTACCTTACTCCATATCTATCCAGCAAAGATCCACTGAAATACGAGCTCACAATTCCACCAAAGGCCGAAGAACCCCAACATAAAGACTGAAGAGATCCCGAGGTGCTTTGTGACTCACCACGTGCCCTCTCCACAACCATTGAATCTACAACCTAAAGCACAGATCAGTGTCTAACATAGTTCTCTGAACCATTTCTATCTATAGATGACAGAAAACTACAGGCATAATGTCAGAGGCTTATAAAATTCAAAACATAAAACAAGGTGAGTTTGCATCAGTACACTGAGAACTGGTGATGGAAAGGCAAAGCTGCAAAAGGACTAAAATATATATAGCAGTAAGGTATCAATTTAATACCTTAGTGCAATATGAATACCTAAATACCAGATGATAGAAGGAGTGTGACTAATTAAAATAAAAATATAATCAATTATAAACTAATCAAATCACAAAATGAGGTGATTGCATGCATGCATAAATTTATAAAAAAATCGTTATTAATGAAGAGAACAAGTAGACAGTTGTCCCTATTTATCCAAAATGTTCCTTGTTCATAAAAAGGAAATAATAAACCAATAAAATTTCATTTGTAAAGGTTAAACAGAAAAAAAATATATATATATATATATATATATTTCTGAAAATATTTATTTTGTTTTCACTCTCTACTTTCCTTATTTTACTCCACCATGAAAGATTCTTTCATGGATGATGGACGCCCAATAGTTTAGAGGGTGTGTGTAAGGGAAATAAATTTGGAATAGGGAACTAATTTAAATGTATTGAAATCTATAAATAGGGGAAGCTAGAAGTTGTAGAAGAGAGGAGGTGCCCTCGAATCACCTTGTTGAATTCTTCCTGGTCATACTGACCCGCATACTCCATAATATTCCCAGGGTACATTTCCCGAGTTGTTTGTTCAATTCTTCATGTTTGTTTTATTTTAAACTACTTTAGTGTATCAATTGGTATCGGAACCTTCCACCAAATCTCTCAAACTACAAACAAGGGGCATGGATGGTGATGTTGGCATTGCAGTGTTCGTCCAGGACTAGTCAAAGGGCTAGTGCAGAGCCAGCACATATGGGAGCAGGGCTGCGAAGTGTGGTGGGATGTTAGAACCTACTGCAGGTATGGTACTTAGGTTTCACATTGGAAGGATGGAATTCACTGAGGTTTATAAGGCCCAGGAATCTCCAACCATAACGATTAGCTTTTGTTTTGTGATTCTCCCATGTTATCATATCACCATATCACTATGCACTAGCCCTTCGCCTGGTCCTGAGCAAACACTACAATGCTCATATCACCAGTGCCTTGGTAGTTAAGTGACGTGGAACGTCCAATCCAAGGCTAAGAAAAAAATTAATATTCCTTTGATAGTAAATATCAAAGTTGGCAAGAATTCTGGAAAGAGAATTTTGGATGAAATTTTTTAATTTCTGGTTCTTTGTACTCGTGTAAGATTCACTACTGGATAGAGATCAGATAACTGAATTTTGATAACAGGATTTTTATGTATTACAGAATTTTGGCATAAATTGATAGCATAAACATTGTTATAATAAGTAAACCATCAAGTAAAAGGGATATTCCACCAATCATTTACACTCATAAAATAGATAACATCTAATTAAAAGGAAAGAATATTTATAAAAAAATCTCCCATTCATTTGCAACAAGATATATGCACTGGTACATGAAGATAACAAGTATAAAAAAAAAAGCAGATAGGAAGTACACGTACACCAGCATAATTAAAGAATAATGATAATACATACATCACCTTACATCTATATATTTTTACCATTTAATTACAAACTATCCTACCCATTTTTCGGTTCAATAAAACACTGTTAGGTGGTCCGCTTGGTGTTGATGTGCAACAAGCATCATTTTTGTAATTAAATTATTCCAGAGAAAAAATATATGTGAATAACTAAGTGGGAGATACTCACAACATCCGAGAAGGCAACAGAGAAAGATCCAAGAAGTATGCAAAAAGCAGCACTATATTTGTTATCAACAAAAGTAGCCATCAAACTCCATGAGAGTGCACCAAACAACCCTGATAAAACCAGGTATGACCTTCTTCGATAACCAAAGAGGGGGACAGAATCACTGCACACCACATTAATTACTTCAATAATGAAAATGCAGTCCCCGGTATAGATAAAATTGAGAAAATAATGAAGCACCCACTTCGGGGAAGAGGAAAAAGTGAGTACGTTTTAGACTCACCTAATAAACCCATACAGAGGCTTGACAAGCCACGGCAAAGAAGAAAAACCAGCAATAACAGCTGCCTAGTCAACATTTTATGAATGTAAGATGTCAGTCCTACAAATATCAGTTCATAATTGATTCAATCAAAAAAGAAAAGGGATGGGAAGTTCAAGGAAACACTCTTTTGGTTTCTACATTTGATTCAAGCAAAGGTTGACATACCATTCACACCTTGAGTTAGGTAAATGAACAGATGTTATAAAATTGAAATGAAATTAATAAAAAAGATGTGCATGAACAGCATATTAAACAAGTTTAGAAGACACACCTCAGCAGGATCCAAATGCAAATCATCTTTTAAGTAAAAGTTGACAGCCAGTCTTGCAAGTCCTAATACACCTTGAACAAAATACACCATCGCAACAGCAACATTGTCAGGGGATAAATCTACCCCAAACAATTTGATGTTGCTTATACCATATTTGTGCTTTTTAGGAGCAACCTTACTAGAGGAAGAAGCCTCTGGATCGATCTCAGTTTCTAAAGCGTCATCTTTTCCAGCACCTGCCACAAAAAATCAAAATCCAACATTGCTGCCATTTTACCATATTTGAAAATAAATTTATGAATTTCAAAATTTAAAAAAATAATAATAATTCAAGCTCAGTATAAAATACTACATCACTCAGCATAAGCATGATCAATTGCATTAAAGATAACATTTACAAAAGCACATAAGAATATTAAAAAGTTGCATTTGTCGCGGATGAGGAATTTCAATTTTGAAGCTTACTTATACGAGAAACCAAAAAAGGGTCGCTATCGTCGGTACTGAGTCGAAGAGAGGAGCCGGACCTCGAAACAGTGCCGGACATTTCCATTTCCGGCTGATTCCGTCGCTTTCTCCGGCGCAATTGCGGAGTACGAGAGACGATTGGCGTGCGGCGTGTAAGTGAGGGATAAAAGTTGGAAAATTTGGAGGGTAGAAATGGTAATAGAGACAAAATATAAACGCAAGTCATTTTATTTTATGGGAATATTTACTGGTGTAATTAAATTAATTAGGGAGTTCAAATTTGAAGCATGTTATCGATGTGGTGGTGTATAAAGATGGAGTCTGGTGCGTGAGGTGTGAATGAATGATGATGTGGTGGTGAATCAAGATGGACTTACTTTTTAAGGTCAATTTCTTCCTCCACTGCATAGTTTCTTCCTGTGGAAATTTCAAAATTACCCTTTAGTAAGAATTTTTTTTTTCTTCATTTTCGAATTACATATTTCTAAATTCTAAGATTCATAATAGAAAATTGTTTTCCAAAATTTAGAGTTTTAAACTCTAAAATTTAAAACACAATTTTGCATTATGAAATTTAGAATGAACCCAATAAATATATTTTGAATTTTAAAATTTGGAATACAATTTTATATTATAAATTTTATAATTTTGAAGGTATTTTCAAAATTTAGAATACAAAATTATATTTCGTATTTTAAAGTTGAAAGTGTATTTTCAAACCCAAAAAAATATCTTTCAAATTATAGAATTTGAAATATTATTTTGTACTACAAATTTTAAAGTTCGAAATATATCTAATTAAAAAAGGGAAGGTGTCATAAAAAAATGAGAAAAGACAAAATTGTCATTTCAAGTAGAATATGGAGGTGCATGATGGAGGTACAGGAAGAAATTGTCCGTTTTACATTTACACTGAAGTTCAAAGTCCTATAAAGGTTGTGTTGGGCCTTTAGAACATTTTTTTTGTATCGTTTTATTCGTAACAAAACTGTGTTAAAGCGTATATTGTGAAGAGTGAAAACACATCTAAAAATACAATAGGAATATGTTTTACTAATCTGCCTTGAAAAAAATAGAGATTCACAATTAAAGCATTTTCATTCTGTATTTTGACAAAAATTTATTGAATATGTTTGCCACATAACTCATATTTAGGTAATAGAGTTTAACAATTTTGGTTTTGTAAAAACAAAAAACGTATCAATCTTCTTACAGAATTATCTTAGAGGAACTTAAATTTTGCAAGATAAAAAATAGTATTTAAGTTAAGGATAAGGAAATAATAAAAGTTTACTGGGAGCAGAAATATGTGTGTGTCTTACCAAATCCAGCTTCAAGCATGCACGAAAAAGGAAATTGGAAGTTTCCAAAAATAAGAAAAAGAAATATTGACAGAGACGTGGTTGGGTTTATCCCAAAGTAAATGAATAAAGAAAGAAGGGTAACTACGTTATGAGTTTACTCATTAGTTTTACTATCATCTTTGTTTTGCCACAAATGTTGTTCTTAAATATAACGCCACAGAATCATTCCTCTGACCAAGTCAGAAAACTGTTCCCTCCTAAACCTTACACCATGTGCTCCACTCCCTCAAACTTTACAAATCCACCAACGGATTATCTAAATGCTCAGTACAACGTCTCCGATCATCATGTACTGTAAATATGCTAAAAGCACAAACAATCAAACCATATGAAAAGAGAAGAGAATCTACAACAAATGATGTCATTGCTCCTATTCGCGTCATTATAGTATTATCATTATCACTTTCCAATACTTTATATTATATAACAATAAACAAAGATAATATGCAAGATTAAGTCACACCCTTGTATCATTACAAAACTGTGGCCAACCCAACAGCAATCCCCTAATTCATTCATCATTTCAATATAATCACCTCTACAACAGTATTATCTCTGCCTACAATTCCCCTCTCTACTTCTACATTGCTATCTCAGAGAGGGTCATGATAACGGATAAGCAGAAATACAAAAACCAGGTACAGTGATCCAGATTTTCAAGGACTATCTTTTGTCCTAGAAAAATAAAAATCAAGGTATTATTATTCTAAGCCCTTTCAACTCAAGATCGAATGGCTCTGGGCGTTGGAGGCTAAAGGATTGAAACTATGGCCCGTAAATGTCACTGCCTTCTAATTTGCTCATCTCTTCCTCCAAGACCATCCCTTGGTACCGGCATTCATTGCTGCAAAATGCTCTCTCACCCCTGCATTACAACATTACCAACTTCATTCAAGATCTTTTGTGTTCATTCAATACAAATTAGCAGATCATACTTTCACTCTTGTCCAAAACCAGTTTTTTCTGATATCCTAAAGTAAAAACAGTAGGCAACAACTAACTGTGCTTGACCAAAATAGAAAATAAAGTTACATTATTTGAACTCATAATTTTCCTAGCCTTTGTTGTTTTAAGAAGCCGGGTGGAAATGGTTATTTACCATTGAGAATTAAGATAATAGCTCAAAGATACGAAGAGGACAAAATGAAATTAGGCAGATATAGGCCAGCCCCATTCATTATGACATCAATTTAATTTCCTGCAGAAATATATTCAAGATGTAGTACCGTTTGATGATCAGATATTAAAGCAACTTTGCAGTACACAAATGAGCAAAATCAGCTTTTTTCCTTTCTTTAAATAAAGACCACTTGAATCCGGTGTCAGCTATTCCTGTTAGAGCCTAGAGCCACATAAGTTCTGACAAATATGCTCGCAGTAGAACTCCCTTCGTTTTTTATTTCAATCTTGATCAACCCATATAAAACTAAATAAACAAGAATAACACTACAAAAAATACTTTGTTTTTCATAGTAATTTTTCCCAGATTTTTCATAGCTCACAATAATCTGTTCACTATAACTTATCCGAGGCAGACAAAATTATTTCAGTCGAGGGTTCATCTAGTCTATAAAAATGAGTAAAATTTGCTGTCAATTCACATCTCAAATCGAACATGCCAATTAAATTCCTATTTCAAGAACCAAGAACTGGATAAGTATTTTTATGGGGATAAAGAATAAGCATTACCTGTACATGTAGATGTCTTTGCCCTCTCCAAGGTTTCTTTTGCAGTGAAAGCAGACACTCAAAAAGCTTCGAGAGTGATAACTGGTGCGATGAGGGAAACACCCATCTTCCTTAGCAGAGCACCCAAGTTCGAAGCAGCTACTCTCAATGATGCAATTATCGAATATGTGAGTGGTTCTCGGGTTTGGCCCGTGGGAAATCACACGAGTGTAGTCCTCAGAGAGTTCCATTTCGCTTGCAGAGAGACACCCCATGAAAACTCGCGGAGAATTAGCACCCCCGGATGCAGATTTTCCCATACACAAACTCCCAGGTGAATAATTTCCCTTCTCAGCTACGAATTTGGATGATTCAGTTGGAGACAGCGGAGGAATCTGAATCTTAAGCTGAGATCCGAACACAACCATTCGGCTCTCATGTTTCGAACTCACTTCACTGTGTTTGTCTTCGTCGACAAGAGCGTCAACAAGGCCAAGACCAACACCTTTGGAATCCAATCTGTCCCAGTGACGCTTGTGTTCACTCCCTGGGGTTCTGGGGCTGTTTGTTTCGGACCAAAAAGGGTTCTTGAAACCGGAGAAAGGCTTGCTGTCGAGTATGGAGGTAGGGCTCATCATGGTTTCGGTTTCATGAAAACCTTTGGGAGTGAAATTGGTGAACAACCTCGGAGAACCGAAGAAAGATGATGAAACGGATTTCTTGTACTTTTCTGAAGAACCAGAATCTGCCATTCGACCCCTGTTTTGTTTCTCTCACTTACTAATTCACTCAGTCACCAATCACCTTAGCTTGCTTTTATGTTTCCTGAAACCAAGACACAGAATATGCCACAAGTTTAGAACCTTGTTAAGTTGTTTGAGTAGTGTTCATATCATAACAGTGCTTGTGTTTGTGTGTGTACAGGAATCACCTGAAAGGACAAGGTTGGCCAACCAAACGCGGCCATCAGTTTGAAGTGGCAACACCAACACAAGCAAGTTCTGTGAGGCTATAAATTCTGTGAAGGCTTAGACGAAGAAAAGGGAAAAACTGCAAATTGCAAACAAGTTTCCATGAGTAGAAACATCTCCCTCTGTGACCCCCCAATCAAAAACCAGTGAGAAAAGTGGAGAAACAGGTAGAAAATAGGAGTTGTTTTATTTTGTTTAAGAAAAAGGAAAAAGAATGAAAGAAAGATGACTTTTTCCCCGGCTTTCTCGCCCTCGGTTCTCCTGTTTCTGAGAATAGAATCACGATGGGGCTCTAAAACGACATGCGAAGAGACCCTCAGTGGTCATGATCAAAGGACCAGACGTGCATGCATCAGACAGCAGAACAAAGAAGGGTTTGTATTTTTGTTCCTTCTTTTGGCTACCTTTATTTCTCCCTTTCAATTTCTCTACATTTGTGTCTCTCACTTCTGTTTCACCTCAAATTATTAGTGCCTTACGAGTAAAAGAGCAATCACCCCTAAGGTAAAACCCACACAACTGGTCCCTAAAATCCCATTTCACCACCAAGATGTAAAAGATAAAAACTTAAAAGCTACGGTTGTGATGATGATAATTCATACGTAATCCATAAAGCCCCTCTCTTTTCCTCTCCTCTCCCTTTTATGCCTAGTGGGGTTATCTTTTTTCACTGTGCCCTTTCTCCCTCTTTATTTTCCCACTAGTTCAGGCGTCCATCATGAGCCCTGAAAAATTGGCATGGAGTTGCAGACAGTGCAGTACTGCGAAAGAGAGAAGCATAAGACACAAGAGAAGGGAAAATTCAGAATTCAGAAATCATAAGCGTTGTGTGGTGGTAGTGGTAGTAGGATGTATAACTCGTTGGTGTCTTCTTATAAAGACGCGTGTGTTTGAGAATCGATGTTATTTCTTTTCTTTTATTTTACTTTTTAGGATGTGTTGGTTTCAGGAGAAAAGGATCCATGGTTTTAACAAAACCACCACACTGCACTCTCTTCTCTCTCAGCAGTGGCAGTAACATGGTTTGAGTTTGATGTGTTTGTGACAAAACAAAGCTAAGGTGGTGTTTTGTGTGTGGAATTTGCTATCGGCTATCTCAATCTTTCACTCTCAACTCACTCAGCATCACTGGATCAAAGGCAAAATATAAAGTATAATACCATGCTCACATCATACATGGAACCACTCACGAGACTTCAATTACAAAATGCCTCCATGCCTATATCACGTCTTAATCCAAATTAAATACATAAAAATCAAAATTGATGCGTATTCGTTGTTAAAAAGTGTACTTCGTTTTAAGTTTACAGAAATAATTACTAATGAGGTTGGTTATGATGTAAATTTATCATGACCTCGCACGAGGAAAGAGGGCAAAACATAATGGAAGATTCCTCCACCAATATGTTGAATTTTATTACATATATCTAATGAGTTATACCAAGTTGAAAAACTAAAAGTTTATAAATCAAATTTCATTGTATTATTATTTAGAGGACTGTTAGCTACTAATTTTATAACAAATATTTTTAAATTTCAGTTGATGATAGAATTAAGAAATTAGGATAACATATTATGGTGGTTCGATAATGGTCCTAAGTAGGTGGTCTGATAAATTCAAAAAATATTCACTAAGATAGACTTGAAATGGCTATATGCCATATTATAAAAGTGAACTTTAAGTTTAATTCAACTCCATAAAACCGGCTCATGAAGTGAGGTTTGCACCTATTTATATACAATGGAATGTCTTAATATCTAGTTGATGGAATATCCAACAGAACTTCTAAAATAAATTCTGATAATTTATTTATAAAAAATAGTAAGTTTTTATAACTCTTTAATATATTTTACCGTTAACTGCCTTTATAAATAAGTCTTATTAAGTAAATAAATAATTATATTTTGAAGAAATACAGAAATTATTCCTTGAATTTTATTCATTTATATGAATCCTTAATTAATTTATTATTTTTGTGAAATTCATTTAGTTTAGTATATTCGTTTTCACCATTAGTTTGTAAATATTTTTTGTTGTAATTTAATTAAGAATTAATAAATAACTTTTAAACTAAAAGACTTGTCTGCAGTTTTAACAATTAATTTATAAATGTACTGAGTATTTTGATATTCTCATGAGAATTTATTCAATAAGAAACAATATTTTGAACGATTATTAGGTATTGAAATAAATTTTAATGCACGTAATAAATTATTACTAGATTACAAATTGTATGTATTATACATTAAAAGTTTAAAAAGTTTGATTATTACTTCTAATGATATAAAAAATTGTAGTAGTTATTAGCTCTTAAGAACTTCAAATAAGTAAAAAGAAAACAGAATTGTCCTAAATTGTGGAAATTAAACGCACTTGAGTTTATTTATTCATGTGTTTCTAAAGCCATCTGATTAAGTAATTGAGCTACGGTACATTTGATTGTGTTATTTTGCTCGTAATAATGACGTTTAAATTATCCCTTAGAATTATACAAGTGATTGTGTATGTTTTTTATGAAAAAAATATTTAACTTTTTTTTACCACTTTCAAATTCATTCGTGATTTAACTTTTTCTTCTTTTTTTTACAAACTGTTCTCCCCAGTTCGAAATCGGTCGAAATACATATAAATTGTTCTCGATTTCCCTTGTGCTTGGTCGATCAATTGGATGAGGTGTTAGTAATTGTCTTTATGCTTTGGTAATCGATCTTCTGGGGACAAGAGGGTTCTACCTGCGATTACAGTCTGACGCTCAAGTCAGTAAGAACACAAAATATGATGTATATAGTGAAATATATTGCTAAGATGCATTGAGGTATTCCTCATGGATAATTGTTTATTAATAAGCTTCCGTTTACTTTGATTTTTTACTTTGATTCCTCTAGACATTAATGTATCATATTATAGTAATTTTTCATAAAATCTGAATATAAATAATATAATCAGAATATTTATATAATATAATAAAAAACATTAAATAAATAAAATATAACATTCATGGAATATAATTAAAAAATATTTATAATGTAATAAAAATATTATATCAATAGCGCATTCTGAACGGATTCTAATAAACCTCTGAGTTGGTATGTAAATCCGGTTTGTCCGGCCTAATTCCTAACCAATTATGGTACACAAACATTATTACATGTTATTGTTGTTGAGATGCATACGAATTACAAATTATTTTAATCCCAATTTTTAACCGACGTTTAAGGTCAGTTGTTGTTATCTCTAAAACAAAAAGTGAGAAACTAGTGAAGTTGATTGCTAAATTTAATTCTGGTAGTTAAATTTAAGTTTTATAACACTTATTTAAGACTAAAAGTCAATAATACTTAACAATTCATACCATGCCATTCACGGTCTATATTATTATTATATAACAAGAGTTTCTTACTATCCTTAATCAAATCTTATTTTTTAATTTAAATTTTTAGTCAATAATTAAATAAGTTAAGCATATAATTTATCTTAATGAACTTGAAATTCATGGTATATGTGGGAACGAAAATAGATTTTAAAAGACAAATTATGGTTCCTTTAATTTTGAATTAGATTTTAGAAGAATTAATTTTTGTGCATTCCCAGTGAGTAGAAATTAAAGTGCAGCGATTGGTGCGTTTAAAAATGAGTACAGAAACGGTAGTGGGGAGTTCACGGAGGGTGTGTAGAGTTAATTTGTAGACGACCGTCAAATCATATATAAATATACTTTACCATTCTCCTACGTCAACCTAATAATAACGGGTCCCACTTCACTTCATTTCCAACTTTATTTTTTCAACACTGTTCATATATTCAATTCTCTGACTCCATCTACGTCACTTAACTCCCACCCATATATCTTTTACAATTACTAACGTTTTTAATGACAATAAGACCCACCCTCCACTCTCTTTGTTTCTTAAATATTTTTCTCTCTTTTCAAATGAAAATTAATCGCCAAAATAAAAGTTAAAGTTATCTTAGTTCACAGATATGATTTCCGATTTCAAGGTTTTTGAAAACGTTGTTGAGTTGAAAGTAGTGAAAAATGAGTAGTAGTAAGTAATATTACTAAAGTGGCATGGTAGAGAAAGAAAGAGGGGGGGACCCGTTTTGTGATTAGGCAGTGAGGAGCAGAGGGTGAATCATGGTTCATGATAGCACCAAGCCAAAAACCATACCCAACCCATCACTCTCACCCCTTCTAGCCCATTGGTTGGTTCAAATTTGCGTCACTCTTTTCATGCTTCAAGCTTTTCTTTACTCTTTTTGTGGATTTCGAGCACGGAACGTCCAATGAAATACTCAATAAGTGGAGGCCACGACGACTCTGCATTATTCATTCTTCATTCTTCAAACATTATTAAAAAAAAAACTCCAAATTCTCTAAAACAATACTATATAATCACATAAAATGCTTTAAATTTTAAATTCTGTTGTTAGAAAAAATCTAAATCTTTTAATTTTTTTTATTTAAAGGAAGCTTCCAACAACATCTTAAATATAATATAGTTGTATGTCATGGATCCAAGTACAATGTAATGATGTAATGTATAAACAGATTGTACGTCGATTTTCTCTTTTACGGTCATTCAATATCATATTAGTGCACATTAGGGGATTCTGGGTCGTCACTTGTAAATGGTAATGATATGTATCATTGAACAAGGCTGACAAGAGGGGCAGGTGCAGAGAATGTAAGAGAGGGGATTTTTGTATATATTAGAGGAGACACGAGAAACAAAGACAGGTTAACATTTTGGTTAATAATACATTTATTCTTGACTACATTGGATGTTCTAAGATCGAAACTCGGCAAATCTTTTGTCTGAAACATTTTGGCGCCACCGTGGGGCACAGGTAAAATCATCATGCGCCTCAAACTGAAAAGCATCACTCTTATCCTTTATCGAATATTGATTTGTTGGTTGATGGAGTGTCAGGATGTGAGTTGTTAAGTTTTATGGACGGATATTCAGGATATAACCAAATAATAATGCATCCAAAAGATGAAGAAAAAACGACGTTTAGAGGAAGTTTGACGAATTTTTACTATATTGTGATGCCTTTTGGATTAAAAAATGTTGGAGTTACATACCAACATTTAATGGATTGGATCGTGAAAAAGATGATAGGTAGGAATGTGGAGGCATATGTGGATGATATGGCTTTGAGTCATCTCAGTCAGTTTATTCTCCAGTTGGGCATTTTTGAAGTAGGCATCTTTGAGCTCCTTACGGATTTTCTGCATTTCTTTAGCATCTTCTTTAATTTTCTTTTGTATCATACGATTGAATGCCAATAGGATTTCGGGCCATGATGATTTTTCAGTTTCAACATTTGGGATAAAGTCCCTCTTTTTGCTTGATCGGGTGGCGGACGAGTTGTGGTGTTAGGATGGGTTTTCCTCCAAGTCAATTGTGCTGGTTTGAAGGCATTATCTGTTTAGTGGCTTCAGTGGCATGGTAGCTTTTTTTTTCTGAGTCTGCATTCACTGGGGGTTTTGTTTGAGTGCTTCTGGTTCGTTGGGTCATCTCAGCTTTGGTTAGCAACATGGTGTTTTCTGATAGTGGAAGATAGATAAGTACAAAGGTAACATAAGCAAAGCAATAAGTGTAGTAGAAGAAATGTACCACTATAGACTTTAAGTTCAATAGGTCAGTATTTGAGCTTTAAAAGAATTGGAGTTTCAAATAGAATCCCCAAGTCGTTGAGTTTTTTGCAGTTATTTAACTCACTACTTTCTAGTTCGTCAGTAGATTGTGAGGGTTAGAATTGAGGATGGGACAACCAGTACAGGAGGAATCCTTCTAATAAATCAGGGTTTTGGTCGGATTTTTTAATTTTTATAAATTTTCCTTTAAAAGTCTTGTTGGAAGATTGGAAAAGAGTCAATATGCCTCAGCCTTTGATCCCACTCGCAGAAGCCCAAGAAGTTCGTTTCGACATTTTAAATTAAAAAAAAATAGAAAAACATATTGGAGGTCGAAACAAAATCGAACTAGTCGCATAAAATATAGAAAGCTCGCACAAAAGCCCAACTATTAGGGTGAAATTAGGCGGAGGCAACATTCATAGTATTCAAGATCTATTTTTCAAAAGGGGATAAGGGAAGTCGGACACCAAGCCTGGTAAATAAAGTTTCGTAAAAAAAGCAAAATGGAGGTTTGTCTATACAATTTTTACATATTGGTTCCTCGGGTTTGCAAGGTACAACAACAACATCCTTATCAAAACCAGTGGGACTAAGTGCTTGAGCGTGACGAAGTGTTCGGATTTTTTGTGTGGAAGAGGAAATGGAAACTTCTTGAAGGATGTCAAGTTTCGCCCATGGATACATGGAACAGTAATCCATGGGAACACAAAACAAGTAATAACACAAGGTAGAGGCAAGGAAAAACGACAAAAGAAAAGCACGAAAGTGTACCTGGGAGCGTGTTTATCGTGTTCACAAAGGTACAATGAGCAGTTCAAGAGAGGTAGTGTAGGAGTGTGGTGGTAAAAGAAGTTGAATAGGGTAGAGGGGGTGAATGGATAGTAAAGGTGGAAAGCGAGAACGTTGGGGAAAAAAAGAGGAACTGCCAAAGTTGGAGCATAGCCAATGGAGTGGTGACACGTGGGTGGCAGGTGATTTTGAATGACAAGCGACGTGACATATAGCAAAATCATTTTAATGGGTGTGCATATCCATAAAGTGAGAAAAGTCGTTGGATGAGGACTATAAATTGGCGAATGGTGATAAAAAGGAAGCGGGAGAAGAAGAATTTTGGGCGAGCAAACAATGAATCATATGAAGGGATAAATTAGGAGTGTTTATGTTAATGAGATATATCAAATCGATTAGTGGCAGAGTTTGATGTAAAGACAATTAGCATCGTTGGCTCATGCCCGAGGTTAGGGGGTTGCAGCATCATGGGTTGAGCCCAATGTAATGTATAAACAGATCACATGCCAATCTCCTCTTTTAAGGCCATTCAATACCTATTAGCGCAGATTGGGAGATTTTGGGTCGTCGGTTGTAAATGGATAATGACATTTATTATTGAACAAGGCTGACAACAGGGGGCGTGCTGAGAATATATGAGAGGATTTTTGTATATATCAGAGGAGACATGAGAAACAAAGACATGTTCACATTTTGGTTAGAAATGTACTTATTCTTTACTACACTAGATATTCTAAGACCGAAACTTGTCAAGTCTTTTATCTGAAATAATAATATACCGATAACTTTTAATAATAATTAAAAATTACTTTTAAAAATAATTAAAAGTGACTTTTAAAAACATGATTCATTATTAATAATGTGTTCATAAATTTAACCGATCAACAACTATTATTATCATTATAAATTAATGATTTAACAATAATTTTACAAAAAAAATCATTATCATAAATTAATTTAATAATCACAACACATTGAAAATTGTCATTAATATATAAATTAAAAAAATTAAAAATTAAAATGATTCTTGATAAATTGTCGTTAAAAGTATTCAAAACGATGATGATTATGTATAGTTGTTAAAATCCTCAAAACAACAATTTTGTGTTCATGTCATTAAAAGTAGTTTTTTAAAAATATTATTTTTCAAAAAAAATAATCAAACCTAAAAACAATATATTCCATCTCAAACACACACACACACATATATATATATATATATATATATTTTTTTTTTATTTTTTTTTTTTTTATTTTTTTATTTTTATTTTTTTATTTTGACATAATGAATTACAAATCTAAGCTGTTATAACAAAAATCAATTCACAAATATAAATGTATATAAAATATAATTAGTAAATTTAAATAAAGTTTCAAAACATAACAAAAATCCAAATATACAAAAAAAAACAAATTATACTAGTATTTCGTATACTCTATACATGTCAACAAAATATTTAGCTCACAAAATATTTAGCTCACGTTGTCTTTATATATTTTATTATTTCTAAGTTTAATAGTTATAAATATTACAATATTTAGAATTAAATTTATAACTAATAATATGATTAATTAATATATTAGTGAAAGTAATAATATATTACCTGATTTCAACATCTATAAGACCAGCTTATGGAATAGTACCAGCACCCACACTCATAACTATTGAAACTTATAATTATCTTATTTTTAATGACTTTTAATAATAATTTTCCAATAACCATCATTTCTTCTCAACATTTAATTTTTAATGATGATTGATCTTTGTAATCATTGTTAAAAAAAATGATTTTATAACTAAAATGCGATGACAATTTTCTTTTACGACAATGTCGTCTCAAATATCGTTATTAACTACATCATTTGCATATTTTGTCCCGGTGAAAACAACACCGAGTAGAATCGAAAACAGTGTTACAAGGAATTTTGATTTCACTTTTTGGTGCTTCCATATAAAATGAAAAATCCTCTATATATTGACAATAATCACAAGCTAGTAGGATTGAACCAATGGTGTGACGTGCGATAGTCACCACTTACAATAGCTTGCAGATTTAAACCAGGTTAAAAAAATTTGTTAATAATGAATTATGAAGGAATAAAAGACGAAATGATGGCTTCCAAAATTTTATACATATGAAATTCAAAAGGTAAGTTGCTGTCTCATTGGTGGGTTGCTTGATTGATTCTTCCATATAATGCTACCCTACTCATGGCTACCTAGGTTAGGCAATCTACCCTAATATATATACATATATATATATATATTATATATAAATCGTTTGTCTAGTTTTGCCTACCTTCGTGCATGACATCTCCACGTGAGTAGTTGTATGACGAGATTGTAAAATTTAGAATTTTATTTAAGACTTTGAATATTTTACAATAAGTTGTAAAATATTGAAATTCAAACGAAAATTTAAACTGTAACTTTTTTATAAAATCTAATTATTAAAAAATATATAAAAATGTAATGTAACTTGGTTATTATAATTATATGGATGTCGAGTTCAGAGTAATGTTTGTCCATTTGATACTCAGTTTGCTGTCGTGCTGGTAGTCTTCAAATTTTTTGAAACCCTTCCTCTTTTACGTGTGTGCTCCGTCGATCGGTGGGAGTACCTGCGATTACACTCTGACGTTTAAGTCAGTGTTCGTGTTTGGTTTTCTCCTTTTAGATATGGAGAAACTTACTTTTTCCTCCTTCAGAAGTCTTACTTATAGGTTGACCTGGGTCTCTACTCATGTGGGCTCGATAATCAGTTCACCAAGACGTGTGTAGTTATCCTCAGATCGTGTGTAGTAGCTTCCTGATATCATGACGTGTGTTTTTGACCCATTCAATATTAGTTATAACTGCTTCCTTGCCACGTATTTATTATGTTGTATTATATTAATTCTTGTCATCGATGGTCCGACTGGGACAGTTATAAAAACACTTTAGAAATGTTTTGATTTTGTGCATTTGCTAATAAATAAATGTAGTGTGTGTTTATGATTAGAATTAAAAAAGGCACGTTTCTTATATTTTCCATTTCTAATAAGAAAAAAATGTAACAATTATAAAGCGTAGTTTTCAATTTTTCGGCTATGAAATTCTTCGAGACAAATCGTACTTATTTAGTTATTGAATTATCAAAAGTCTTATTTTTACTATTTTTTATTCACCTATTTATTCTTTTTATTTTTATTCAATTAGATATTTTATTTCTCACATTTATTCGTCAGGCGTGTTTTTCAATATTGTTATTGAATTTGTTTGAAAATAAGTTGTTATGTACAAAATATTCATATTGGAGCCTGCGTGTATAAATTATCAATTATAGCATATTACTATTTTATTCGTGACCCATGTATATTTAAAGTAAGACAGTGAAATATTAAAAATGTTTTGCTTTCTAGTTTCAGTTTTCATTCCTAATTTTGGTTTCTCTATATGCTGAGTTAACTTAGTCCCATCTTAAATAAACCCAATCTTAAATTTTGGGTTTTAATAACTAAATAGAATTTAAAGAATTGTAAAATTAATTAGGATAAGGTTAATCATATATATAGAGGTAGGTATATGTGTGTGTGTCAATTTGGTAATTATAGTGATTGCATTCATGATTGCATATGAATACAGATCAATTATAATGTTTTTAAACATGATTTGTTATAATAATTAATAGTATATAATATAGTCGATTATTTCCAAGTTAAGATTCTTATATTTTGGTACACTTTTTTTTTTCCATTTGCTGTCTGCTTTTGATTATATTTATTGAACAGTTAGCTATAGTGACTAATCAAGGTTTATTGATTTAAACCACGTGGAAATCTCTTATTGTCATCTGACAAATAGGTCGAAATACTAGCCTATCATGGTTTTAGGTCGTAATAATGGTTTCAACTTGTTTTTCTGTTTGTACAATTTAATAAGGATGGTGATAAAACTAAAGAATGTTTTTTCTATTTTTAGTTAAATGACAGCTTTAAATTGCAATAACTAATACATAAAAAATAAGCTGTTATGAAAATTTAAATTAATTTTAATTGAAAATCATGCTAAAATTAGTTTCGAAATGTTATACTTAAAATTCAGTTATTAACTAATGATGCTTTGAAGTGGAATCCTCTTGGCTGCACAATGTGTGTTAGGTAATCCTAGCGTCCAAACTATGTCTCCTAATAGCGGAATAAAATTATACAAAATCGTTCACAAGATCACATCTTCCCAAGTTGCCTTTCATAGCTAAAACTTATATTTTGTTGTTAGAACTTTGTTTATATTTTGTTGTTAAGTTTTTTTTTAGTGAGATGATTACTTTGTTAAAAGGTGATGTAAGATGTAGTCTTTGTAGAATTAAAGGGCTTTAAAACGAACAAAAAGGTTTTCCGAGGCTGAGTAATCACTGTCCGTAATGACTTATTTGCGGTGTATTTCGCAAGTCCCCCAGGATACAACAGGAACTTTCCGGTAATTTTCGAGGATCATAACTAGCAAGTTTCTCTTCTAAAAGAGTAATATCAAATAGAATCCAGAAAATTATAATATTAAAATAAAGAGGAAAGAGAAATTAAAAAGTGAAAAATTGGGGAAAGGAAGAAGATGAAGTAGTGAGAGTGAGAGTTGCATTTCTGAAGAGGGTGGAGCTCTCTTATATAGGGAGAGGATCCAAGAATCCGTTCCAACTTCCAAACCCACGTGTTTCCGTCCAACCTTGCAACTGCGGCGGCAACGTTCTAAAATCCCGAAGGACCAGGCACAGCGTGCGCGGAAGCGGAGCAACGTTCTTCAACTTTCGAAGGGCAAGGTAGTGTTTTCCCGGTCATGTGGCCACGATCCAGGGTGGAGAGGGCAACGAGTGCGAAGATCTCGGTAAGTTCCAGTCTCTACTGCACTTCCGAGATCTCCTCCAACGGAATCAAAAAGCTAGGATTTTCCACGCACAAACCATTTCCGTTTCACACACTCTGTTTTTCGTTTTTGTTTTGCTATATTAGGTTCTGTTTTACAACAGTCTTATACTCAAATTTGTTTTGATAATATTATTAAAATAATTATCATATTTGATGTATTATTTATTTTAAAATTTAAAATTTTGTCATAATTTTATTTTTAAGACTCTTTAATAGGTTAAAAAAAATATTTAAATTATTTTTTATTTCAATTTCTAAATAATTTAAATATAAAATATACATTTCTTACTAAACTGTTTTAAGAAAATTTCAAACTTTAAAGCGGATAATACATTATATATATATATATATTAATTAATACATTATATATATTAATTAATGATGATATCTCATTTGATATTAATGTAACATTACTATTTTTTTCACAAAATTTTCACTTTAATTAAAAAATTTAATCATTTCAATAAAAATAATAATTCTATTTATCACAATTCTTAAGAAAAGAAAACGTAAAAAGTCTTCTAGAAAATTTTCAAAGCATTTTATGAGAAGTGTGATATATAAATACCGTACTTATTTAACAATTTTACATTTATAAAGAAATCTGATAATTTTGAACCTCAATACACCACATTTGATTTTAGCAGCAAAACACGTTACATTACAAAATAATTTTTAATCGAAACTTTTTGGAATGGATTTATGAAGAGCAAACGTGTTTCTGAGGCTTTGACACTTCTTTTAAATGGGTGTATCCGTGTCAGACACACGTATCGGTGTCGACACTCGTAGGACACTTATCGGTGAATTGTTCAATTCAAAAAATATTTGTTAGATTTTTGAAAATTCTAACACGGTTCTAAATACAATAATTTTCTAAAAACTCAAATTTATTGTATAAATTTTTATTATGATTATAAAAATAAGAAACAAATTCTTTTGAACCAGTCATGAAAAATATCTTCCTACTCCCAAAATAATCTGAAACATACTTTTGCACATAAATATTTATTTTCAATTTATATAATTCAAAATTATATAATATATAGATCCATGTTCCTGTGTCTTACATTTTAAAAATTATATGTATCTATGTGTCCGTATCGTGTCAGTATCTGTATCTGTGCTACATCACTTTTCTCCTCCACGAATTCACACAAATTGTATAAGATATAGATGAATGCCAGATATATTTTCTTCGATGCTCATTTTTCTAATTATTATTATTATTATTATTATTTATTAAAAATTATAAATTTAAGCAAGTTTCAATTTTTATTTAATGACTTTCTTAATAATTTTAACCGTAGAGTGTTGAGAAAAAGGATTGTGGATCATATGCTTCATGAGTGTATGGATTCGTTTGTTTACGTCTTTTTCACCAAATAATCCCTTTTTAAATAATTAATTTTATGTATTTTTACCATTCCCTTTCAATGCACTCAATGGAATAACAACAAACACGAGTATTCAAGACATATATTCCCTCTAACTATTTTTACTAAAACTAATACTTATCATATGTTTTACATAATATTTGGACATTGCCTTTTTAAGTAAATTAATTGTTTATCTAACTATATTTTTAAATTAATTAAAAGATGCATAAATTTATTGTTTTGTCATATAAATTAGTTTTAAATTAATAATTAAATCAATAAATTTACTAAAGGGTAGTAGGAGGACCCACGTTGACTTGGGTGTTTGAATCCACGTCAGAATTAAACTCAAACACTTGTGTCTTTTTTGTTAGAATGTTAAAGAAAATAATATTTGTATGAATACATTGGATTGCTAAGAACATGAAAATTGATGAGACTAGGAGTAGACAACACCTTGTTGCACTGTCCTTGCTTGGTTTACACTAGAAAGTCTTTGATATTATTTTCATAACCACCTCATTCTACATGCGACTTTAGTGCAAATAATAGTAATGCATTTATCATATAAGTGAATTTGTTCACCAACTAAAAGTTCTTTAAAAAATTTAATATAAGTGAATTTTTACAAATTAACTTATGTAAGAGAAAAATAGCTCTTAATGAGAAAGGAATTACTTAGTTATTCAACACTAAGTTTATCTCATAAGCATAAATATTTGTCTAGTTCCAATAAAATCAACCTTTGATTCTTCAAAAATTAAAAACTAAATATTTTGTATTTATGTTATGTGACACATATTAAGTAATAATTCTATTTCTGCTTATTAATATTTGCAATATAATGTTTGATGCTTCTATAGAGATTAAGACTTATAAAATAAATATTATTTATCTATATGAAATGAATATTAGAAAAAAATAACAATCTTAATTTTTTGGAGAGATAAAATCTAAATACTTTTTTAGAGGCATTAAAATCAATTGTCTTTCATCTTATAAAACTAAAACCAATACAAAAAATTTCAAAAAAAAAAATAGAAATTATAAAAATCAAAATAGTAAGTCTTATCTAATATATATCACATATACTTACAAGTGTTTCTTTCATGCAAAATCTTTATAGTTAAGAGATTTTCATATATATCTATTATTCATTATCTTAATATGATGAAAATGTAAAATATATATTAATCTTTCAGATAACATTGAGAAAATTTGCATTTAAAATTTCTCTATTTACTTTTTCTTAATCTAAAAAATTTCACTTCTTTTACTTTATTTAATTATAAAACATTTGCATTTAAATGCAAACCATATCACCTAAGAACGTCAACTTTTGGTTAGTTATATAGGAAGGTTTAATCTTTTTAATCTTTTAATTGATGCTATGCATATATTTCTAACTTAAATTAATTTTATTTTTTTAAAAAGTTTTGTTCACTTTTTAAAACTTTTTATACAAGTGCTTATGAAGCTTGATAAAGAATACTAATAGAAAACAATTTTGTAACAGACTCTATTTTTATTGTATATAGTTAAATATTAAAAATAACTCCTCCTTTAAGGTGCAATTACCATAACTACATGTTCTAAAAATACATATTTATTATAAAGACAAAGAAAATCATTACAATGTCAAATATATTGGATTAAACTCTGCATAAATAAAATCAAAATATATGTTTTACTAAACTTTAATGGTATTTGATATGATGTATGAAGAATTATGCTAGATTTCTTGATAAGATTGATGTTTATAGAAATATTTCGGTAATTAAAGATATAACTTATGGAATGGGAAATTTGTCTAAAACTTCAATGAAGAATGATATGTTGGATTTCAACGTGATTAAGTTTTTTGGTATTAATACTCGTATTGGTAAAGTTTTTTGTCCTCTTCCTATTAGATATGAGAGTTTCCTTCACTAGGCTGAGTTAAAATTAACATGGGACTGCTAGGGGATATATTGGTCTTGCTGCTTGTGGAGGTATTTTTCGTGGGAGTATGAGAGAGTTTATTGGTGTTTTCTCTGTGTTTCTTGAAGTTCAGACTGCTATGGTTGTTGAGTTTTATGGAGTTATAAATGCTATGGAGGAAGCTCAAAGATGTGGCTTACTAATGTATGACTTGAATGTGATTCTGTCTTGATTTGTGTTGCGTTTACTAGTAAGACTAATGTTCCGTGGATGTTTCATAATCGATGAAATACTTGTCTTAATTACTGTGGAAAATTAGGGTTACTCATATTTTATATAAAGGGAATGCATGTGTTGATAAGTTGACTAATTTATGATTTACTTATAAAGAATCATTTCATTGGTACAATATGCTTCCATCTAGTCTATGAATAGGTAAAATTATTTATGAATAAGTATAGTCTACCTATGTATTGTTTTTGTTAATATATGTGTTTTGGTTTAGTCTCCTAATTTTTTTATTTTCTTCTTTTCTTCTTTTTTTAATAATACCTCTTTCATGTGAATGTGATGAAAGATGATTGTTGTTACTTAAGATGTTAGTCTAACTGAGATGTCAAGTTACATAATAATGTCTAACATGAAATCTTTTATAAAAAAAACTTGAATTGTATAATATTTTTTTAAAAAAATTATTAGCTTATATTTTAGTATTTTATAATTTATTACACATTTATAATGTTTCATTTCAATCTCAAATACTTTTGATTCATAACTATAAATATATTTTATCCTCTAGTAAAATTTCCTTATTTTTTAATAATTGAATCTAAGTACTAGAGATTTGATTATTCTCTCTTTTATCGTCTCCATAAGTTCTAAGAAAAACCAAAACTTATTTACATCAAAGAGTCTACATTATAGTTAAACCAAACATTAAGTCATTGACTTATTGGTATCTTATCAGCTTTTAGGTTATGGTAGCTCAATTAACGACATTTTTAATTCTATTAGTTCTCTTACGTCTGATTTAAGTGTGAGTAATGCTTTGAAATCTTAAATTCCACAATACATACACCTATATAAACAAACATAATTCTTTGAAAATGTCAAAGAAAGTTCAAATCATCATGTAGCTCTGTGGATCATTGAAAATGGAATTTGCACTATATTATACATCTTTGGTCCATTCACATATTGAATTGCGAAAACAATATGCTAAAAAAAGTTGAAAGACAAAAGAAATGAAGTAAGACCAACGTTTTGGAGAAGGAAGAAATAAAGAAAGAAAAAAATGTCATTTCGGAGATATCATTTTCTGAGACATAGTTCAATTCAATTGATAATCTCTGTAACCAACCCCTATATATATATATATATATATATATATATATATATATATATATATTTCTTTTGTTGTAAATTATTTGTATTAATAATAACTCTTCGTTTACTATTTGTCTTTTTCATGGCTAACTTTATGTGATTATATTAAAGCAATTGTTAATTGCACTCAATGATTTTAGACATATATTTCATCAATTTTTGAAATTTTAAATATTTTTCATTCCATAATTGAAAATTTAGAATTAGAAAACATATTCTAAAAAAGAAAATTTAAAATCAAATTTTATATTCTCAAAATAAAATTCTGGAATAGAATTAAAAAACTAAAATTTCATTCTGAAAAATCAATTCCAGCATATAAAAATACATTTAAAAAAATTATAGGAAAAAAATTCAGGCACCGAAAAATAGATTATGGAATATGGAAAAGTGTTATGAAAAAGAAAAATGTATTCCAGAATATCAAATGAGAAATAGTTTAAGTTATACCCGCACATGTACATGAAAACTACAAAAGACATTTCAGTCATTTTGTTTCAGTGATTAGGTGTAGGTATAAATTTGTTGGGTGCATAAAACAATTGTCTTATATTAATAGTAATTATTTTTATGTGGTTTTTTTTTTATAACCTTGAGTGGAAGCACAAGTTACGTATCCATTACGTATTGTCACAACCAATTGGGCCTATATTACTGTAGCTGTTGACCAATGTGTCCGAAACACGAAAACCAAAACTTAAGCCCAATTCTATTCTGAATCAGCACAAGAAAGTCAATAGATTGTTTATTCCTCCACCTCCATATTTTCTTCTGCCACTCCATACAAAATATACAAATATTTTTTTTTTATCTTTCGTGTGCTACCCTCATATTCCGGATTACATAATGCGAAAGTTAATCTCGAATTCGTAAATAGCTTACGAATTAATCCATTATATATTTTTAAAAAATGGTATTTCAGATTATATAATTTGAAAGTCTGGATTTGAGAGTAGCTTCCGGATTATATAATCCAGAAACGCATTTGAAAAAAATCTTTCAGATTACATAATCCAGAAACTAACCTAACATTCCGGATTATATAATTTGAAAACTAACTATGCATATGAAAAAAGACTTTCAAATTACATAATACAAAATCTAATTATAAATTTGATAAAAAAACTTTTAAATGACATAATTCAAAATATTAAAAAAAAAGTATTTTTAAAATACTATCAAATTTATTATGAATATAATAAAATTCAATTCCATATAAACATATTAATAATTATGTTTTTAAATTGGATGAAATTGGTTCTCATAAGCTTAAAAATATTATAAAGACTATAACAATAAAAATAGTTAGTTCTAAATGATAAAATAACAATGAAAATGTTAATATATTTAATTTTCTATTTTAAACTATTGGGCTTTGTTTGTTTGACCCAACTTTCTTTTTTCTGTTTCAGCTAGGTCTTAATCTTTTTCTTATATATACATCATGTATTTTACTCTCTAATATACAAGTGAATAAAAATTTCTTTTATATTTATTTTTTCTCTACAATTAGGGTTTATCAAAACCTCTATTTCTTTATTACGATTACGTACGCTACATTAAAGCATCACATCAAACAAGGAATATTCATCTTCATTTACTGTAATATGGTGTCAGAGCCATTTCGAGCCTATCCTAGCGAGTGTTTGTGTTGGGCCTATCGTGCCACCCGCTATCGGGCCGCTATCGGACCACCCAAAATATATAGTCCCATGCACGAGTTGGCAGTCTCGGCGTGAGGGGGGTGTGTTGGAGATCCCACATCGACTAGAGATTAGAGCCTTTCATTGTATATAAGTGGGTGCAAACCTCAACCCTATGAGCCGGTTTTATGGGGTTGAGTTAGGCTTAAAGTCCACTTTGTAATATGGTATCAGAGTCATTTCGAGCCTATCCTAGCGAGTGTTTGTGTTGGACCTATCGTGCCACCTCCTATCGGACCACCCTAAATGTATAGTCCCACGCACGAGTTGGCAGTCTCGGCGTGAGGAGGTGTGTTGGAGATCCGGTTTTATGAGGTTGAGTTAGACTTAAAGTCCTCTTCGTAATAGAAAATAACAATATAAAAATTTCAAAATCAAGATAATTTTTTGTTCTAAAATTACAATTAGTCGATTAAAAAACCTAAACTCCCTCATAGAATATAAAAAATGGAATAACAGACTATGTATAATTTGATTGACACAAATATATTATTTTAAGAAATTATATTTGTTGCATCCTTTACTTATTAGAGGTGATTTTGTTTTCTTGCAAAGTCCTTTGAGTCATTTAAGTGTTCAATGTGATTATTTCCTTCATAACCGTATTTTTAAACGCATGATTAGATAAAATTATAAAAAAATAAAGGAATGAAAAAATCGCAATTATCTATTTAGGTGAAAAATAAGAAAAAAATATTTTATTGATTTTTATAATTATGTAATGATAATAAAAATATAATCAATTTTAATTTAAAATCAGCCTAAATATTAATAAAGTATTTATAACATAATCACAGACATAGTCGAGTATGATTATAGTTTTTTTTATATTTTTCTTTTATTTTCATGCATAAAGTTTAAAAAGTTTCTTTTTTCTTTTATTTCATGTCTCTCTCGAAACTTGCCTTTCAGCACGGATCTCATGTTTCCGCTTAGAACGTTAGCAAAATATACGGACCAATGCATCATAAATTAATACTGTTCTTTTTATCAGCCATCATAACACTTTATGTCAGTTCCAAATCTTATCATAAAATCAACATCACTGCTACCAATTTATAATATTAACCTAACATTATTCGATTTTCTTGGGTATTAATTTGTTAAAATATAATTTTTGGCTGAAAACATAGTTTATGGTTTAGGAAATAAGATTACAGAGTCATGATAGGAAACAAATTACAGTCTACATTTATTGGTGAAGGTGAGAGTGAATACCTCTCCTCAATACAAAATTAGGTAAACCAAAAACGTGTTGTATTTTTACGGATAAAAAAATTTATAAGTAAACTAAGTAAAAAGAAAATGAATAAGTTGCAGTACTAAACCCACTGAAGGGAACACCAAAACGACAATAGTGAACAACGAATAAAAAATATAGAGCATAATTCTGAAGGAGAGGCCAATGGATTAACGAATCAGCGTTCCGAATGTTGGAGCACATGTTGATGCAAGAACCAGAAATAGCACAGGAATAGAAAACTTGACGGAATTTGCACCGGAGGAGCCATTATCTGTGGTGGGCACGTTTGTGGATCCAGTTCCTGCAATTATTGTCAAATTGAATGGTTAATTAAGGTGCAAAACTTAGACCCTAGGTATCCTTCATAAACTACTTCAATAAACACTGTGTACCTGGTGAATTCGAATTCGGAGATTCCGCTGTTGGCGAAGCAGCTGCTGAAAATCACGTGTCGCAAATTAATCATCACAAATGTATGTGAATTATAAATTAGAATTAGAATTGCAAATTATAACCTTAGTGATGTTAATTACAGGTTCGTTATTGCTACAAAATACTTCACTTAATCTAATGACATGTGATTGGTAATTTATTTTCAGTGTTAAGGAGTATCATTGTGAGTGATCTCTGTAAAGTTTGTTATCTTACCTTTACACTGAGTGATGGATGGGGTCTGGACATTGCAAGCTGTAGGCAAGGCGAGAGCTTGGGTTTGGTTGATTGTGATTCCGAATGAAGATGCTCCTCCGTTAAGAACCTCACACAGGCACTGTGGTTGTGAGCTCACAACACTGGTAAGCTGAGAGCAGCATCCTGAAGAGGGGGTGGAGGAGTTACCGGAGATGTAGCTGAGGCAGGGTGACAGGTTCACCAACGCATTTGTGCAACTTGATGATTGTGCCACAGCACCTGAACACACCATGCTCATGATCACCAAAACCATACCCATTTTCATCTTCCCTTGTGCCATTGGAATGCTTAGTTTGATGTGGTTGTGGTGGAATCCTTTGAATTCAGAATAAATTGTTTGTGTTTGGTATGACGGTTTGGGAAGGAGGGTTTTTTTATAGGGATGAAAGGGAGAGAAAGAGACAAAAAAATGAAGGGCTGGTTATGTGGGTGAACGAACTACTAACTCCGAAATCAAATTAGGTGGTCTGTTCGGTATTTGGTGGCACCTCTGTATTATATGCTGTTCAAACACGGAAGTTTAATGTCTGGTCTTCACGAATTAAGAAAATATAGAAAAGTTTGAGACGGTTGTAGCGTTGAGGATGGGGAACTTTGTTGTGTTGTGGGCGTGTCAGTCTCAATCTTTTGACTTTCGATCATATAACTCGCCTTTGTGAAATCAATATGAACAGAGGAAATTTGTGGAATGAGAACAGCCTCAAGAAACAACGCTATTTCGAATTTTAGACGTAAGTTTCAGGGAAAATGAATTTGGCATTCTATTGCAATTATGATGAACAACCGTCTCTTGAAAATCCCAACAAAATGATACTTGTACGGATGATGAACTCGGCCGAGTCGGGCTGCACCGCCATTAGTTAGGCGGTCTGATTTACCTAACTTAATATGTAAATTTGGCGGGCTATAGACGAGGTGGGCGGGCCAACCCATCACTCCACTTTTTGTTAACGGGTCAATCCAACTTTTTTTTTCGGATCACTGATGGATCGGATCAAAATAAATCGATTTTGGCTGCCCGTTTTGCCACTCTTTTATGCATTACCCAGTTATTTTCAACAACTTGGAGTTTAGCATATGTTTATTGTTAAACAAAATCTAAACTATATTTTTGTTTTACAACACATATTTTTTTTTTAACAAAAACATGCACCCTTCCTTTAAAAGACGAAAATGAGTTCTGTTTGGGTTTAATTTTATATACAATGTAAAATAAAAATTTAAATATAATTCCAAAATTAGTAATAAAGACATCTTAAAATACCATCAGTAAAAAGCTAATCCAATTAAAAATTTAAAGCTAATCTGTGTATCATATTGATTAAATCTATCTATATGGTGAAATGATATTTGAGATAAACTGTGAATATATAATTTAATGCCAATGCTGTATTTAATACAATACGTAAATAAAAGTTGTTAAAATTAAAAAAAATATCCTACAAAAAGTCTGGAATAGATTTTTTTATTTTGAAAAAAAAAATCTGGAATACAATTTAAACAAAAATCTAATTTCAGGAAAACAACTTAAAAATAAAAAAAATATATTTGAATTTTCTTTTGAAAAAAGAAAAACTGTAAACTCTGAAAACCAAGTCCCCTTAAGATATCTATAAAAGCTTTAACCATTACACCATTTAAGTTTTGTTGTCATATAATGATTATTAAATATTATTAATTTTATTAAATATTGTTAATATTATTAAATATTGTTAATATTATTAAATATTGTTAATATTATTAAATATTGTTAATATTATTAAATATTGTTAATATTATTAAATATTGTTAATATTATTAAATATTGTTAATATTATTAAATATTGTTAATATTATTAAATATTGTTAATATTATTAAATATTGTTAATATTATTAAATATTGTTAATATTATTAAATATTGTTAATATTATTAAATATTGTTAATATTATTAAATATTGTTAATATTATTAAATATTGTTAATATTATTAAATATTGTTAATATTATTAAATATTGTTAATATTATTAAATATTGTTAATATTATTAAATATTGTTAATATTATTAAATATTGTTAATATTATTAAATATTGTTAATATTATTAAATATTGTAAATATTATTAATATTATTAAATATTATTAATATTGTAAATATTATTAATATTATTAAATATTATTAATATTATTAAATATTATTAATATTATTAAATATTATTAAATATTACTAATATTATTAAATATTTATTAATATTATTAAATATTATAAATAGTGTTAATATTATTAATATTATAAATAATGTTAATTTTATATATATTTTTATTAATAGTATTTATATTATTAATGTTATTATTACTGATATTATTAATTTTTTTATATTACTAATATCATTAATATTATTATTATTATTATTAATATTATTTATATTATTTAAATTATTATATTAATATTAATAATATGTATAAATTAGTTATGATTATTATTATTTATGAATATGAATATGAATTATGTTTTTATAATTTTTTATATTATATTAATATTTTTAATATTATGTATATAATTATTATGATGATAGTTCCTAGGTAATAGAGATTCGTGAGTAATAGTTGGTAAGTAATAGAAATCCGTAGGTAAAAGTTGGTAGGTAATAAGATCCGTAGGCAATAGTTGGTAGGTAATGCTGAATTTACCTACGGATTCAGAATTTGTAGGTAATGTCCGTAAGTAATGTTGTTCGTAGGTAATATCTGTAAGTAATGCTGAATTTACTTACGGACTCAGATCCGTGGGTAAAAATCCGTAAATAATACTGATTTTTTTTTGTAGTGATTCAAAAATGTATTTTGGAATAAAAATTTTAAATTATCTTTTGATCCAACTCCTCCTCTTATTTAAAAACTAAAAAAAAAATATTTTTTTCATTTGACATGTTACAGATTCAAAAACATCAAGGGCAAGCAATTACCATGTTTTTGGTCCCTATATCTTTGGATGGCAACTGATTGGGCTTGGCCAATTTTACTTGGATTTCCAATGGACTGTTTCTTCCTGCACCTCCATATCTTCTTCTCCCATATTCATAAACTTTTAATATTTCAAAAATTTTCCTCTATAATATTTCGGATTATGTAATCCATAATTCTTTTTTCAAATTTGTAATTAACTTTCGGATTATATAATTTAAAAGCCTTTTTTTATATGTATGATTAGTTTCTCGATTACATAATCCAGAAGCTACTCTCAAATCTCGATTTCTGGAATATATAATCTGGAATACAATTTTTTAAAATATATTTCAAATTAAATAATCCATAAACTACTTCTGAATATGAGATTAACTTTCGGATTATGTAATCTGAAATATGAAGGTGACATAAGAGGGATAATTTTTTTTTTTATATTTTGTATGAAGTTGCAGAAAAAGATATGGAGGTGCATGAAGAAATAGTCTTTCCAATGATGTAGGAAAAAAAGACCAAGACCAAAAGGCTGACGAAAAAGAAAACACAGACCAAGCTAATCCAAGAGTAATAATAAAAAAGAATTCAGTAGAAGATAATTGTTAACACACCTCACTTTTCATCATTTTGTTTATTTGTGTACCATTTGTCTAAAAAAATCTCCCTTGTTTAAATATCCTCCCTATCTTTCATTTCTTACTATCTTTTTTATTCTTTAGAAAATTCTGCTCACACCCTTACATAAGGAAGTACATCTAACAATATTTAGCAATTGACTTAGAAGAATGTGTTTACTTATGACCTATATAATATATTTCCTGTGAAAAGGCAGCGGTTATACTATCTATCTATCGGTATACGTGCAAAAATAAAATGCATCTAAAGAAAGAAAACCTGGCATAATTTTTTGAATCATATATAAAGTTTCACTTTAATGGTGTGTAATATATTTAATAAAATGTAAATTAATTAATTAAAAAGCAAAAGGCTTTGTGTGGTGTATTAGTCCTAGTGGGTACAGGTGAACTAAAAAAGCATTGTATGAGTTGGGAGATGATGAAAGGATTGGAGGAAGCAGAGAAGGGTAGGAAGTTTTAGATGGGCATTGGTGAGCTTAAAATGTTTAGCCAAAGAGGGTTTGCAATGCTCACAAACACGCCAATCCCACCTACTCCAAACTCTTTCATTTTGCATTCATTGGTTAAGGTAGTTGAGCTTCTAAAACCAACTTTGACTCTTCCCAATCTTCACTTCTCATCCTCATGCCTTCCATCTATAAATTCCCTTAACCCAACCATCACAACTCCCCAACTCATTCTTCTCTCCACCTCTTCCACAAATTCAACAAATTCCTAGTGGACCCCACAAGACACTACACATGGCAAGTTTTCGCTCTCTCTCCCTCACAGCTGCTGTGTTAGCAATGGCTCTGCTAATGGTTGCACCAAGCTATGCTCAAATCACCACGCCATGTAACGCATCAATAGTAGGGACTTTCTTCACACCTTGCATGAATTTTCTCACAAATAGCAGCGCCAATGGAACCTCACCAACCACCGAGTGCTGCACTGCCCTCAAGTCCCTCACAAGTGGTGGCATGGACTGTCTGTGTCTCATTGTCACTGGCAGCGTTCCCTTCAGAATTCCCGTCAATCGAACCTTAGCCATTTCTCTCCCTCGTGCCTGCAACATGCCCGGGGTCCCACTTCAATGCAAAGGTTTATTTCTTCAATTCCTATCATATACTTTCTTTCTTTCTTTTTTACTAACCAAATATTGTTTGGTTTCAGTGGTTCAAGAGAATCTCAAAGATTAATTAATTTTAACTTATAAAACAAACTTATTTCTTTCATTTCATTTTATCAGTGGTTACTGATTAAGAAGTTTATTAACCATAATCAGTAAGGCTAATGAAGTTTTTTTTTACTTATTTTGCAGCCTCGGGTTCACCACTTCCTGCTCCTGGTAAAGCTAAAACTGCAAACTTCCATGAACATGTTGCATAAAATTCTTATACGAACATTTTCCCATCTGTAACTAAGCCTTTGAATGATTTTAACATGCGCAGGACCAGTGTCTCTTGGACCTTCACCTTCGCCTGCATCAGATTCCTCTGGATTTTCTCCAACCGCTAGTCCTCAAGGTTAATTATTTCATTTCAGTAACAGTTTTCGATTAAAAACTTGTTTAGTTTGATTCTAACATATCATACTCCATTTTGTCTCTGTACAGGTTCTACTGTTCTCCCCTCACCAACTTCACCGTCTCTGGCACCACAATCTGACACGCCTTCTTCTCTTTTGACTCCACCATCTCCATCAGCGGATTCTGGTAACCCATCTGTATCAACGGGAAGTGGCCGCACTAATGTCACTCCATCATCTGCCATGACATCTTATAATGCTCCACCTTCTCTTATCTTCATTGCACTCGGATTTGCTGTTCTCAAATACTACTAGCTTCTGCGTTTGGAATATCCAGTGAACACGTATATATCTATATATCTATATCTATATATATATATATATATATATATATATATATTCTTTCCAGTGTGCCTTTTGCGTTAGAGATTAAGATTGTTTCAGACCCACATTTGGGGCGTATTCATCCGAAAGCTTTTGTATGGTAATGTTGGTTTGTCTTTTTGTTGATGAACTTTTGCATTGTAATGTATATATACTAAAAATTGGAAACTGAAGTTCTTGTTATTTCTTCACCCTCCATGTTTGTTAAATTATTATCTGTATTTTATTGGGACTTTAAATATGTTCAATTATTTTTTACACTAGCAACTTTTTATTATTTTATACTGGTTCTTTGATGAGGCATATGAAACGGAATGCTCTGTCTGG
This sequence comes from Phaseolus vulgaris, assembly GCF_051622355.1. Taxonomy (NCBI): domain Eukaryota; kingdom Viridiplantae; phylum Streptophyta; class Magnoliopsida; order Fabales; family Fabaceae; genus Phaseolus; species Phaseolus vulgaris. Next base: position 5,325,632 of record NC_143504.1, read on the forward strand.
TTTCGTAAACATCATGGATATGGATGATTTTACATTGGGAAAAGATGCTCGGACAGTTGTATAGAATTTAGTTTACGTTTAGTATAAATATAAATATATATAATAAAAAATAAATTGTAATTAAATAATATGAAAATATTTATTGAAAATAGTAATGTAGTTGTATAAAAAATATAGATTATGAATGTATCATTTTCTACTGAGTTCTTTTGTAAAAATATCAAATGCTCAAATTTATTCATTTCTCTTAATTTTTTAAGGTAATCGATGGAATATAAAGGGCATTTCGACTCATTCCTATTGAAAAGACAGCATAATAAGACAAATTTAATAGTAAATTTATCATCAAAATATGATATTTGTTTTTGTTTTTGTTATTAATTACACTAGAGATGCATTTTCCTTCTTACACACATCTCTTTTAGTTGTTAGTAACTTGTAACAGTGAACTTTGTGAGTAACAAAATAATATAATTAAAACAAATTAGTAACGTCGATACTTAGAAATGTTACAACAAAATTGATAACTACAAAGGTTACTAACATTTATTGTTAAAAGTGTTAAGAAAATTTTGCAAAAAAATACAACTCAGTTAAACTTATAACATCTTTTCACATGTTATTAAATAAACCTAGTAAAGGTTAAATAGTCGTCAGTATTACATAATTTCGTGTTTTATGAACTAAAAAAGCCAGTAAAATTTTAGTTGCATTTCAATGAAAAGAATGAATGTGATGATATCGTTAACGTCACAAAACTTTCTTTAATTGATAATTGGTCATTAGTAGTATATAACTTTTAATTTACTTTTGTGAGAAAATTTTATAAAATTAAATGTAAACAAAATGGTTTTATGAGTCGTGTGTTCTAATCCCAAATTAGCCATTGTAGCGAGGAGAGCTGAAATCCCAACACAACTTGAAATCTGAAATTTCAAAAGTCATTAATGATAGAAGTTCTTTTGCACAAGTTGGAAGGGAGGGAAGCACAAGCAGCAACGAAGGTAGGAAGCCATTAATCTTGGACTTCGTGCAACAGGGCTTCTCCTTCATGCCTAAACCCTTTCAGCGCTATGAAGCTCGGACACTCCTGTTAAATGACGTGTCGGTGTTCGATACGACACTCGTATGATACTTGTAGGACACGTATCCGTGAAATGTCCAATTCAAAAAGTATTTGTTAGATTTCTGACAATTCTAGTACGGTTCTAACACAATTTTAAAAAAGAAAAATACATTAATTTTCTAAAATTCAAACTTTATTGTATAAATTGTTATTATGATTATGATAATAAGAAACAAATATTTGTGAACCAGTCATAAAAAACATCTTTCTGCTCTAAAAAATAATTTGGAACATACTTGTGCACATAAATCTGTATTGTCAATTTATATAATTCATAATTATATAATATATAAATCAGTGTCTCAGTGTTCTACATTTTAGAGATTTTACATATCTTCATGTTTGGGTCCGTATCGTATCAGTGTTCATGTCAGTGTCTGTGCTACATAGTTTCAGCGGCAAACAACCTTAAACAATGGTAATGTCTCTATCTCCTTTTCTGCGTTTCTCTTATCTCATTTCAATTGTTGTTTTCTTCATCGTAACTCACCGTATCATCTTCTTGAATGAAACAGAGGAAGAAGAAACATGGGTTCAAGAGATCTTTTGTGATGAAAAAGCTGAAGCAACCCACCGGGGAAGAAAATCCCCAAAAGGTTCGTCTTTTCACGAGGGAAGATACCGGCCTTCCTCAAACAGCTTCAGAGGACCTCAGAAAGTTGATGCGCCCATTACTCTTATGCTTTATGTGGATTTGAGGTGGAAAATTGAGGTGTAGAAGAGTGGAAATTTGAAGGTTTAAAGGTTTAAAAGACTCGTGTAAGGATTTGAGGAAAAAATATGAAAAAGTTAAGTGGATTTGGATTTAGAAATGTTAGAGTTAAATTGTGAAAAAAATTGGTTGAAATACGTAAATAATGTGATATTTTGTAAGAGTATTTTAATTTTTTTTAATAATATAAATTATAAGATTACAATTTATTTTTGTATATAAAAAATAAAAAATAAAATAATTTTTTATACATTTTAGTTAATTAAAATAATGTAAAATCAATATTATAAATAAAAAAATAATGTAAAATTTAAATAAAATTAAGTATTTAAATATAATTATATTATTATTTATTTTATTAATTTAATTTAATTATTTAAATTAGTGTGTTTATATTATTTTAATATTTTATGATTATTTATATTATATATATATATTAAGTATATATTTTTATTTTGTATAAAAATATTAATATTAGTGATGATTTTTATTATTATTATTATGAAAAAATTAATATATTTTAAAAAGTATCTGAAATAAATAGTATAATATAAAAAACATATATAACTATTTTAAATTTTCAATATTAAAATATATATTCATTAATAAAATAAAAATTTAATTTGTACATTAATAAAATAATTACATTATTATTTCTGTTTTTAAAATTTAAATATTATTAGTAAATAAAACTCTAGATTACTATAATATATCAATTAAATTCTATTGTTTTTTTTAAATTTAAATAGTTAAATAAATCATCTATTGTCACCAATAAATCAAAATCTAAATTACTATAATATATCAATTAAATCCTATAATTTTTATTTTTAGAATTTAAATATTTAAATGAATTTTCTATTGTCATTAATATATCAAAATTTGGATTACTAAATTTACTAAAATAATAACCTGTTTTTTCAAATAATGTATATTTATTAATTTTGTTTAGTAAACAAATATTTTTTAATATTTTTAAAAATAAATGCAAATAGAATATTAAATTAGAACAAACAAAAACACTTGAAAAAACAAAGAAAAAAATAAAAAAAATATGAAAAAAAATTAACATTTATGAATTTTTAAATATATAGGTAGTAGTTTCTTATGTCCAATTTATCTATGATTTTTTTTTCACAATCCGTAAATAACTTTGTTTACTTTTTTTTATTATTTATGGATTTTTACAATAGGTAATAATGAATTTTTATAGTATATGTCGGTTCATAATAAAAAAAATAACTTATGTAAAAAACATGTTTGGGTGGTGGGAATGCTTTCTCAACGTGCAACAATAAATTGATAATAAAAAGACATTTTTTAACGTGCAATAACAAAGCAACATGTCGAACGACTCAATGCAACTTTGGGGTAGGGTATGGGGACAATAACAGTCGTGCAACATAACATAACATGGGACACAAGAAGAGACACGAGATGAGAGCAGGAATGACCTGGTGTGTCGACTAGGTAGGGGGAGTGGATGACATGTGGATGACAAAGATGGGTGGATGTGACATCAAGCTCAGGAAGAGACACAAAAGTGACCACACAAACCTTGAATAAAGAAGAAGACAAATGGGTAATGACCCAAAATAAGTGTCATTAATGATGTTATGATGTTTTTAAAAAGAAGTCAAACTTTTTACATTAGTTCACAATAACTAATGTAAAAAGTCATTTTTACATCAGGTGCAATAATGAATGATATAAATTTTTTTACGTCTGCAATTAGTTAACAAAATGTCACTGTGCATATTTTTGTCGTTTATTTGTTTGCCATTCAAAGTCAAAACTATAATGTAAATAAACTTTCTACACTAGTGAACCCACAAGTTGTTGATATGATCGATTTAGTTTTTGTAGAAAATAAACTGCATAATGAGCATAAACTAAAAAAAACTTTATAACTTGGTTTGTAGGTTGACCAAATCTCACGCACTAGATATTTGATTGCTTTATTATTAGTCTTGGTTACAATATATTTAGTTCATACTTGTATCTATTACAATAAATTTGATGAAAATGCTTTTATCATCTTAGTATTATATATGAATGATATGTTACTGGTAAATTCCAATAATTAAATAAAAGAATTGGAGACAAAGATGACAAACGAGTCTAATATAAAAACTTGGAACTAGTAAATGAAATTTTAGGAATACATATTTATCGAGACAAAAAAATATAAGAAAGTTTGATTTTCTCGAAATAATTACTTTTTCTACCTAGTTTGATCAATTATAAGGTATCCAAGTAACAATGAAGAAAATAAGAACGTTATGCCATTTTTCCTTGCTGAAAAGGAGAAAAGGTTTGTAGTGTTTTTTTTTCTTAGAGCAAATTAGGTTCACAATATTGATATCTTCTCAATTTGACACATGACAAATTGATTAATCACAAAGCAAATTGGCGTTGGACAATGAAAGGTGGAAGAAAGCAAATTTTTTAAATTATTAATCAATTTGTTTCAATATTTTTTTCTTAAAGTTATGATATTTTAACTAACGAGCGCCCCAAATTTTAGCAATAGACGTTGACTTTGTTTGTGGTTCATAAACCATTTACACAACTATATATACTAATTTACCTTCCAAAACTAAGGTAAGGGAAGGAGGAAAATAAACCACCACCAACAACAAGAAAAAATAACTAAAATGGAAAACAAATATGTTGCATTGTTGTTGGTGGTGTGCCTCATAGCTGCTACAACTGTTGAAGCTCAAGAATCCCAAATTTCATGCTTTCACGATTGTGTCTCAATTGATTGTGGTGAACAACCTTCAACCTTTTGCAAGTTCCTTTGTGGTTTCGGTTGTTCAGGCACTGGATTGACAAACTGTAAGTTAATTCATTTACATATATGCATGATCTTTGTTTTGTGAAATATTAGAATGAAATTTTTAATAAAGCCTCATTTGTTTTAATAAATTATTGAATATAAAGAGATTCAATTCTTCTTCATCTTAGGGTTTAGATTTCAATGCCATAAGGAAAAATAGTTAAGGAAAATATTCGACGAAACTTTTTATTTCCCCTTCAATTAGAATTGTTTAATAAGTTGCCACTAAATTTTGAATGAAGATAGAAATATTACATACTGAATTGATATTGTGATTCATTCTATTTTCTTTATTTATTATCAGTGTATTTTAGTGTATGTAATAATATACAAGATAACTGTTTATATTGAATATTGACCCTAAATGTAAGGGATAATAAGGTAATTATACATTAAAAATAAAATAAAAAAATAAAACTATGTTCATTTAAAATAGTTATTGTAGTTTATAGACATGAAGATGATTGTTTATGTTTATGTGTATGTGAATTTCATAAATATTTATTATTCTTAAGTTTGCAATCTTAAAATGTACCATGCAGCAAATATGGTAGATACAAATGGAGTGAAGGCAGAAGCACCAAAATCATCATGGGCAGAAGCACCACAATTCTCAAGGAAGGTTCAAGCATAGTTGGAAAAAGACTATAATGCAGATAAGCAAGGCTTTCACTAAGCTTTGTAGCATAGGTTGAACAAAATGCAATTAATGGGGCTTAATATGTGGCTGTCTCATTAACAAGAGAACATAATATTATTATTATTCTCTTTATCCTCCTTTCCTCCAATTATTAACTATCACTAAATTAAATATTATCCATCTTCTTCTCACTCTCTTTTTCTTTTTTCTAACAAAAGTGTTATCTATTGTAAATAACAACCTTTGAAATGCTCCAATCCATATAAACAAAATTGTGTATGATTATATGTTAAGAAAATTAGCTTATCACACAATAATGGTACATTCCCTTTCAAACTTCACAAAGACAATTATTATTAGCTACACAACTACCTCATGTACTTAGGCCATTATTAACTTCTTTTATTTTACTTCCTGGCCTTTAATATTTTATTGTTTAGAATATCTCCTGCCACTTCGCTTTGTTGCCTTTCCATCAAGTGTATTGCTACTTAGACTAAAACATCATGCCTATTTCTCATTACTTCGTTGTTGCTAGTTATTGTTAATTGTAGCACCTTTACCTCTTCATAACTTAAATTTTTTTCATACTTTGTGTTTGGCTGCATTGAGGAAACTCAAACTAGAGGAGGTCGTGCACTAATATTTTTTAAAAAATAGTGAAACTTTAGCTACTTCTGCATGCCATTTTTTCATATTTCATTTTTTGTTGTTTCTATATTCATTTTTTTGTGTGTATATATTTTAACCTTTGATAATGAGAATGCACTTGTAGATTGTTCTTCATCTCAGATCTTCACCTTAATTCCTCAAACCATCAACCTTCCACCATGTTTCACTGAGAGTTGGATTAGTCTCAATTTTCCTATCTCAGACTTGATATTCCTATTTTGACACGACTACATCTTCTATATCTCCTTTCACCTTCATTGTGAGTCCACTTATTTCATAGGCCATTTCAGTCTGTTTTCATTACTTGACTTCTCCTTTGGAATTCTCCTCCAAATCCTATACACAATGATCATATTCTTTTACTCGTTATAATTGCATGGAGAGTAAACATTAACTATTGTTATGGGTCCATTAAGGTTGTGTTTGGATTGGAAAGGAAATGTGTGAGGATTTGAGGAAAATGTGAAAAAAGCGATGTTGTTTGGATTTTAGTATGATAGAGTGAATTTGTGAGAAAAATGTATTGTAGTTTGTGAATGATGTGAAGGGTGTGAGAGAACTTTTTTTTTTAAATTTTAAAAATGAAACTTTACAAATTTATCCTTATTTTTAAAAATAATTAAAAAATAAAATAAGAGACATCTTTTGTGTAAATTTTATTTAATTATATATTTTTATAAACTTACAAAATAAATTTCATATCCTACAAATTATTTGCTTTTGTCTCTCGTTTTATTTTAAAATATATTTTTTAATATAATGTTTAAAAAATAAGCTATTAATATAACAATGTATTAGAAACAAGTACGAAAACTTATAATATTTAAATAAATAACAATATGAATAATTGAGTATATATATATATATATATATTCTAATTTATTATAAGTGGTGTCAAATGTTGGTATGATTTTTTTAAAAATAATTTTAATGTAATTAATGTTATTTGGATGTAAAAAATAGTTTTTACATGAGAAAAACAACATGCATGATTATGCATGATGTTAATATTATAAAAATTATTAAAAACAATCATAAATTACAATTTTTTTTATAAAATGATCTATTCAAAAAATATCAAATTATATTGCAGTTCATCTAACATATTTTATTAAAAATAATGTCAAGATTTTTTTTTTACTAAACACTAATAAAGTATATATATATATATATATTAATAACGTAATATTGATGTTATATATTAATGTAAGTATTTATCTGATTAATTTATCATAAACATAATAAATTTAGCAATATAATTTTATTCAAAAGAAATAATATTTATATATATATATATATTAACTTATAATCATAAATTTTAAAATTTATTTTAATATTATTATTTACAAATAAATTTTATGCAAACAAAAACAAATTTATAATGTTAAACTAATACATACTTATTTATGTGGCTTTCATCCTCTTTCTCATCATGAGGCATGCTTCTTTCTAGTAACTTACTCTTCACCAGCAGAGAATAGGAGGTTATCTTTCATTTGGATCTAGGGATTTGTGTAAACTCCTGAACAATAAATATCTTCTCCCTATGTAATGAAGGGAAGGTCATGAAAAATCAACTCACTAGTGTAGTTTTTTCAATTTTATCATTTTTACATATATTAATGATTACATAAATTGAACTAACACAAATATTTTAATTAAATGTAATAATAATAATTAATAATAAAATAAAAAATTTAATACAAAAAATATTTAGTTATTTATAATAAACAAATTATATAATAATAATTATTATAAATATAATAATACTATTTACATTTAATATAAATTTATTTTTTTAATTATAATTTTTAAATTTATAAATATTTAAATTATTTATTTCTGTATAATAATTTATAATTTTTACATAATAACTCATATATTTTTTTTGAAATTAATTATTTAATGATATAGAAAATAACTTACATAATTTTAATTTACCAAAATATACACAAAAATACCTAATATTTGATTATTTTGTTTTTTAAAGAGAATGATAAATTTGTAATATTATATTTTATACACAAAATAACCTTATATTTTGTTTTTTAAAGAAAATAACTTACATAATTTTAATTTACCAAAATATACACAAAAATACCTAATATTTGATTATTTTGTTTTTTAAAGAGAATGATAAATTTGTAATATTATATTTTATATCTTTAAAAAAATTAAAATACCTCATAACCATCATATCACTCACAAACTTTCCTTACAAATTCATTAAAACATTTCTTAATCTAAACACACTCACTTTCTTCACACTTTCCTTACAAATCATCACACATCCACTCCTTAAGTCCACACACTTCCCCTCCTCAATTCAAATACAACCTAATCGAAACGATTTCCACCCATTATTTTCTTTCCTCCTCTACAATGCACACCTTGAAGCAAATACACCCTTTATATTATGTTTACTTCTAAATATGTGCAATGAGGAGGGATGGATGGGCGAATGCTTCTTGTATTTGTTTAAGTAGTTTTGAGGGTGGGAGAGCGGATGGGGGGGAGGATGACAACATTTTTTGTATTCACATAAATGAAGAGATTTGCAGAAATTCCACCTAAAATTCTTGCATTTTATCCAAATCCCTTTTTCAAGCATTTTTAAACTATTAATAATATAAATTATTCAAAATATTAATAATATTAATTATTTTATCACTATTATAATTACTAATATATATATACACACACAATATACATAATTTTATTTAAAAATTTCAAAAATAATTAATTATATTATTAATAACAACATACACTACAAGAAAAAAAAAGTTTTAACTAAAGTTATTTAGTATAGGTTAATATATTCCTATGACTTAATTTAATTAACAAAGATTTTTTTTAAGGTTAGTTAAATTCTAAAAGTTTATTCTAAAATCTCGACAAAATAGCGGAGGTTATTTTAACCTTCATAAAAGTTTATTCTAAAACCTCAGCAAAATAACTGAGGTTGTCTCAACCTTCGTCAAGTTACAAAGGTTTAATCTAAAACCTCAATAAAATAATGATTTTTTTTTAACCTTCACTAAATTTCAAAGGTTTATTCTACAACCTCAACAAAATAACAATTTTTTTTAACCTTCATTAAATTCTAAAGGTTTATTCTAAAACCTCATCAAAATAGTATGTGAGTAATGATTTTATGGTGACACATAATTAATATATGCTTTATCTATTTATTTAATTTATATATGTTTTATCAAAATTTCAAAATTGTTCATAGATTAGAGCTTTTGAATGTTTTTTTTTCACTTTTGAGTTCTTAAATTTTGCTATTTGATCATTAGCAATTTTCTTTAAAAGTTAGGTTTCATTATTATTTTCTCCAAAATTCATTTTTGAAAATTCTTGAAAATTTTCCGGTTTGGAAATCTCATTGGATCTGTGGTGTGAACAGTATATCCAGTGGTGCGAATATCAGATTTGGTTTAGGTTTTCAGATTTTCCTAAAATTTTTCTCTACTTTTTGCGTCGTTGTTCTTCATCTTCTGAGTGTTCATGAAATTTGAATCGGAACAACTCCGATGTGAATGAAATCGGTGCACGAGGCGGATAATAGGTGGCCAGTGGTTCGCCTTCAAATGATGCAAACAACGGTGATGAATGCCAGTTCGGTGCGATATCCAATTGAAGCGGTGTGGTGTTGGAATAGTCAAGAACGAATGTTTTTGCATTTCCGACAACCTAAATCGGTGAACGGAAGCGGAATTTTCGGTGAACGAAGTGGGTGAACGGTTTGCGTTTTTCTTCATCTTAAATAGGTAAGTGAGTTTGATTGGAGAACATTGAAACGGTGTGACAAAGGAGTGGCAGCTTCCGGCGACTGTAATCAGAAAGTTGAACGGAGAAGACGACCGGAAACTTAAAATTGATTAAATTCAGTAATTGGACGAGGACTCCGGCAGTTCTCGTAGGAGCTAAAATCGGAGCTGAAGCGATTCTCGTGGAGCACACTCAGGTTTCGGGCATGCGATCTCGTCTTCAACTACGAACGACGTAGGAGTTGGATTCGAAACTGCAATTTGAAGTTTGAAAAACAGATAAGTGGATTTCTCAAGATAATCTCCTTGTTTTTCTCAGGTAAAATTGATTAACGATACTTGAAATTTTTTGAGTGAATCATTGGTGATTCAGTGGAAGTGTTGGGGAGAAGTTGTGAATTGATTCCTTGACTGAGTTTCTGGTGAAGCAGAGCTACTGTTTTTCTTGTTCTAAATTTGTTATTTGGTGAAAAATTAAATGTAATTGTGAATCTGTTTTGAGCTTTGAAAAAACTGCAGAAAACGTGTTTGATAAAATTACAAAGTGGAAGTTGTATTCAATTGGTTCTAGCTTAATTGTATTGTTGGTGCAGAATTTTAAAATTTCAATTGACAAGGGCAGTAGTGTGATTAAAAGTTTGTATTTGAAAAATTGAGAAATTGGCGGTTCAGTGTTTTTGGGAATTAAACTTCGTTGATTCAATTTTGTTGTAAGGAAGCAGATTGGCGAAGTAATAATTTGGTAATTTGGAAAATTCACGATGAAATTGGTGCGCTGGAATTGGTGGAAGTTGAGTTCGTTAGCAGCCTAAACATTTCTTCATTGGTGATGTGTTGCTGGTCCAGTAGAAGAGTTGATGCACTCTAGAAGGTCCAAGTGGTTTGTCTTGGTGCAGATTTTCCCAAACGCTGCTGGTGAGTGATAAAGGTGAAAACAGTTTACAGAAGTCAACTTGAGACATGTCAAATTAGCATTGTAAGTACTTTGTTGGTTGAATTAAGAAGTTCTAAAACTGATTCAGCGCTGGCGTAAAAAATTGGAAGTGCAGCTAGTGATAATTGTTGCATTGGCGAATAGTTGAATGGTGCCTTTGATGAATTGAAATGGAAAAAGCTAGGATAATGGTTTAAATTCAATTTAGAAAGCAAATTTTGGTGGTTAGCTGATATTGTTTATTATATTATATGCAGTGCTTACTTCATGGTTTAGGCTCAAATATCCTTACATGGCCATTGGTGCTCTGGTCTCATCAGCTCCGATCCTCTACTTTTATGATATTACACCACAGTATGGTTACTACTCTATTGTTTCAAGGGATTTTTAGAGTAATTTATCATATTTTGATTTTGATTTTTTCTTTATTTGTTTAATTCTACCATCAAATATATGTCAAAAAAAGGTGACTTAATGATGAGTTGGTATATTCAGGAAGCCAGTGAAACATGTTACAAGAGATTCAAGACTTACTGGTGTAGCTTGAACGTGCCTTTCTAACATTCTTCCAAACTATTGGATTTTATTTGCTTACATTCACCATATTTAATAGAATTTACATTTTTTTTCTTTTTTTTAACGCTATTAAATTCTAAAATATGAATATCCACTAAAAGCATTTATAATACAATGGTTAATGATACTTTCATTAATGCTCTTCGTGCTGCTCTTGCTTCTTTTGGCTGTGAGTCTGACTTGCCGTTGTTTTTAAACTGTATTATTGATATTTCATTAAATTTTTCTAATTATATTAATCTATGTTTCCAAGGAGCTCCTCAACCCAATTTAAGATGTTAACAAACTGTTGAACTGAGTCCTGCAGATGCTATTGGATATCCAAGCTGTTAAGACAATTTTTCTTGAAGTTCCTTCTCTTTCTGTAATATTAATTTGTATTCAATAGTTTCTATGCTTAAATATATATTTTTTTAAAATATAATTTGGTATATTGCTTGTGTGTACTACAAGAAATATCACTATTATGATAATATTTAATGTTCCGATGTCCAATTGTCCCACCAATTTGTTAATTCTTTTAAGTATTTATATAATATTATGTTAGAACTAACTAATAATTTTATATGAACTTAAACTATAAAGAAGCAGAGAAATTGTCTATCAAGGTACATTCTATCTTTCTACCTTGGGAACCATTAACATAGCCTTTTATGTAAAATTAATGACTTTTGGCATGAATTGGTAAGTGTTAGACCTTGAGAGTACAAACGTGAAAACCCTCTATAAAAGAGTCCAAACATATATGTAGCTGATTGACTTTGATTTGGCTGAACTTGACATGAAGAAAGTTATTGAGATAGGTGATGTTGGTGTAATCTATCAATACTGATTAACAAATTATACTCTAAAAAGATAATTAAGAAACTGTTTTACATTCTAACTTTGTTTCTTATTAATTAAGTCAATTTTTTTGAGTTATTCAACTATTTATCTTTATTGAAGAATAAAGATATAGAGGACATCAAGATGCACCAAACTTCATTTTTTTAATTTTTTTTATAAGTTGTAAATTCGTTAGTTTATTTAAATATACAACTAAACGTTATATTTATCTTTTTTGGACAATGTTTATTGAATATATTATTTAATCATGAAAAATTTCTTTGTATGAAAATTTAAATGTTTTAGTTAATTATTTAATTTTTGAGTAAAATTAAATGTTTTTAGTTCCAAACCTATGGTATTTTATATGGATTTTGAAATCTATGATATTTTATGAAGGTTTTGAAACCTATGATATTTGTACGGAGGTTTTGAAACCTATGGTATTTTATGAAAGTTTTGAAACCTATGGTATTTTACAGAGGTCTCGAAACCTATGGTATTTTACAGAGGTCTCGAAACCTATGGCATTTTATAGAGGTTTTTGAAACCTATGGTATTTTACATAGGTTTTGAAACTCATGGTATTCTATACAGGTACTAAACCTCATGGTCTTTTACGAGGATTTTGAAATCCATGATATTTTTCGGGAGTTTGGAAACCCATGGTAATTACGAAGATTTTGGAACCCATGATATTTTACGGAGGTTTTCAAATACACGGTATTTTACGAAGGTTCTTAAACTTATGATATGTATAAGAGGTTTTAAAAGACGTTTTCTGAAGTTTAAAAAATCCAAAATCCTAGAGAACATGTTCCTTAGGGATGGTTTAACCGGGGAAATTACAACCTGGATAAATGACTTAGCGGAAGTTTTAATCCTTGGTAATGTAAAATTAAACCTTGTTAAAATTATTTTTTCTTGTACTGAATATACTTATAAATGATGAAAATAATAAAATAAAATTATAATATAAAAAAACATATATAGTTATATAAAATAACAAATATATAATAACAAATATTATTTTCATAAATTTTAATATATTTAATAAATTCATTTCAGTTTAACACAAAATTATTTTTTATTATGTTTTTTAATTTTTTATTAAAAATAAAATTAATTATAGATATTATATATTAGAAAAATTTAATTAACTCAAACCTACACACAAAAATAATTCATTATTTATATATACTTTTAATAATAATGATAAATTTGTAAACTTACATTTTACACCTTTAAAATATTTTTTAAATTCCCTCCCAACTATCACATCATCACAAATTCAATCAACCATACTCACATAATTACTCTATCATCATTCGATCCAAATAACTTCACACATCTTCTCTAATCCTCACAAATCAACATCTTCCCCGCAAATTTTGAAATCTAAATAATTGGTAGTTAAAACATTGATAACTAATTAGATACCAATTTAGAAACTATTTGCCAATAATAGAAACTAATTTAGAAACCACTAATTTTTTTAGTCTTTAAAATGGTCTCCAATTTAGTCACTATAGCAACTAATTATTTTTTGTTTCTAAAATTGGTTTCTATTTAATGATTTACTTGTAGTGTTATATTAATATTAATATTAAAAAAACTATTAAATAACAATCAAATTTAGAGACAAAAAATAATTAGTCACTATATTAACTAAGTTAGATAATATTTGAAAAATTAAAAATTATTTTTATATAAATTATTTATATTATTAATAAAAATTATAAAATAATTTATAAATTTGTATCTAACAATGTTAGTAGCTAAAATTTTTGGTAAGTAATGTATATATCAATTTTAGAAACTATTTTATAATTTTTTATTAATAATATAAAGTAATTTAATATCAATTTTTTTAATTTATAAAATAATATATAATTTAAAATATAATAACTAATTATTTTAATTTCTAAAATTAATTAATATTTTTCTTGAAATATAATATTATTAATATTATTTTTTAGTAATACTTTTATTATTATTATTATTATTATTATTATTAATCATATTAAGATTATTAACATTAATATTAAGGATTTTAATAATAATAACAATATTTTATTATATAATGTTTAAAGTTTGATTTGGAATCAAAACACGCATTCCATGCGTGATCTCTTCTGATGTTTACATATAATTTAATATATTTCAATAACTGATTTTTTAATTAATTTGTAAGTAAACTAATGCACAATTTAAAAATAAATTTATAAATAATTATATACGGATAAATCCAATAAATAATATCTATATAATTAGATACTGATATTACTTACGAATATCAACATATGAATTTACTTATAAATTTTTAAATCTCCTGGTAGATATTTATGTCTAATTTATTTATGAATTTTTTTTTTTACAATTCGTAGATAATTTTGTTTACTTATCAAATTTTTTTTATTATCTACGGATTTTTTTAGTAGGTAATAACGAATTTTCTTATAGCATTATGTCGGCTCTAAAAAAAAAATAAATGATGTATAAAACATGTTTGAGCGGTGGGAAGAATTTCTCGATGTGTAACACTAAAATGATAAAAAAGATATTTTTAATGTGCAACAACTAGAAAACAACATGCAGGACGACTTAATGCAACTTTGGGGGGGCAGTTTAGGACAATAACAGTCACACAACATAACACAAGATGAGACACAAGAAGAGACACAAGGTGGGAGCAATAACGATTTGGTGTGTCGACTAGGTAGGGGGAGTGGGTGACACATGGATGACAGAGATTGGGGGATGTGACATTAAGCTCAGGGATAAACACAAAAGTGACAACACGAATCATGAACAAAGAAGAAGACAAATGGGTAATGGCACAAAAGAAAAGTGTCATGAATAAGGTGTTTTAAAAGAAGTCAAACTTTTTACATTGATTCACCATAACTAATGTAAAAATTCATTTCTACATTAAGTGCAAAAATGAATGATATTTTTTTTTACGTCTTCACTTAGTTACCAAAATGTCACTGTACATATTTTTTGTCGTTATTTTTAGGCCATTCAACGTCAAAATTGTAATGTAAATGAGCTTTCTACACTAGTGAACTCACAAGGTTGTTGTTAGAAGGGATTTAATTTTTGTAGAAAATAAACTGCAAAATGAGCATAAACTAAAAAACTTTATAACTTGGTTTGTAGGTTAACCAAATCTCAAGCACTAGATATTTGATTGCTTTATTCTTAGTCTTGGTTACAACATATTTAGTTTAGACTTGTATCTATTATAATAAGTTTGATGAGAATGTTTTATCATCCTAGTATTATATATGAATGATATGTTACGGTAAATTTCAACAATTAAATAAAATAATTGGAGACAAAGATGACAAACGAGTCTAATATAAAACTTGGAACTAGTAAATGCGATTTTAGAAATACATATTTATCGAGACAAAAAATAGATAAGAAAGTTTGATTTTCTCAAAATAATTATTTTTTCAACCTAGTTTGATCAATTATAAGGTATCCGAGTAACAATAAAAAAAAGAACGTTATCCGAGTAACAATAAAAAAAAGAACGTTATGTCATTTTTCCTTGCTGAAAAGGAGAAAAGGTTGTAGTGTTTTTTTTCTTTGAACAAATTAGGTTCACAGTATAGATATCTTCTCAATTCAACACATGACAAATTGATCAATCACAAAGAAAATTGGCATTGGACCATGAAAGGTGGAAGAAAGCAAGCCTTTTTCCATTATTAATCAATTTGTTTCCGAATTCTTTTCTTTAAGTTAGGATATTCTAACTAACAAACGCCCCAAATTTTAGCAAACGTTGACTTTGTTTGTGGTTCATAAACCATTTACACAACTATATATATTCATGTACCTTCCCAAACCAAGGTAAGGGAAGGAGGAAAGTAAATCACCAACAACAACAACAGGACAAAAAATAACTAAAATGGCAAACAAATATGTTGCATTGTTGTTGTTGGTATGCCTCACAGTTGTTGCAACTGTTGAAGCTGAAAAATACCAAACTCCATGCGTTCACGATTGTCTCTCAGTTAAATGCGGCGAACACCCCTCAAGCTTTTGCAAGTTCCTTTGTGGTTTCGGTTGTTCAAGTGCTGGAATGGTAAATGGTAAGTTAATTTGTTTACACATAAATATTTTTTTTTTATATTCTGTGAAATATTGGAATAATTTTTTTTAATAAAACCTTAATTGTTTTAATAAATCAACAATATTTAATATAAATAAATTCAATGCTTTTTCATCTTCGGGTTTAGATTTCAAAATCATAAGACAAAATTGTTAAGGAAAATAGGCATTATCTTATGGATGAAACTTCTTATTTCCACTTCAATTGGAATTGTTTAAAATATTGTCATTAAATTTTGAATGAAGATAAAAATATGACATAGTGTATTGATATTATAATTTATTTTATTTCTTTATTTATTATCAGTGTATTTGAGTGTGTAATAATATACAAGATAATTGTTTCTTTTACTTAATTAAAAATAAAAGAAAGAAATAAAATTATTCTCATTTAAAATAGTTATTGTAGTTTATAGACATGAAGAAGATTGATTATGTTTATGTGTATGTGAATTTCATAAATATTTATTATTCTTGAGTTTTTTATTTTAAAATGTACCATGCAGCAAATAAGATAAAAACAAATGGAGTGAAGACAAAAACAGCACAATCATCACAGCCAGAAGCACCACAGTTATCAAGAAAGGTTCAAGCACAATCAGAGAAAGACTATAAAAAAGAAATGCAAAGCCTTCATTAAGATATCAGAGTTTTGTAGCATAGGTTTGGCAAAATAGAGTTAATGGGGCTTAACATGGTTTTTTCTCATTAACAAAAGGACATAATATTGTTATTTTTGTCCTATCCTCCTTTCCTCAATTATCATTAAATTAAATATTATCCATCTTTTTCTCACTCTCTTTTTTTTCTTTTCCGACCAATTCCATTTATCAATATTAACTAAGTATAAATGCCACAACTATAACTATGCACCAATTTACGTAAAAAAAAAATATGATCAGTGTTACTAAGAAATAGTTACATTGAAAAAAAAATCAATTATGAGTTGAATTACATGTTATAATAGAAAAATAATTCTAATTAACATTAAGTACAAATAATTATAGTTGACTATAATCGAAATAATCTATTTGATATCAATCCAGAAATTCCATTGATGTTAATTAATGTTTGTTGAAAATTAACACTAGCTTTCATAAGTAAAAAAAAAAAGTCTAATGATGGTTATTATAATTGATTTTGACCTAAAAAGAATCTTTTGTTAACACTTAATCTAAAAAATAATGTTGAGTGAAAGCTCTTACTTTGACTAGTACAACAATGTCTCGACTTCGACAAAGTTATCGACATTCCAACATCATTTAGTGACACCTAACCAAATCAAGACAATAGCAATTTAACCAAAGTGCATGAAAAGGTATGAAGTAAAAATTGTACACGTGAAAGGCAAGAAAGTATAAACATTTGAAACTCTTACATTTTTTCCAGCAAAAATGTTATCTATTTATAAATAACAATACTTGAGGTGCTTGGACCCATATATAAAAATTGTGTAAGATAATATGTTAAAAAAAAATAAGCTTATCACACTCAAATTCTTGCCTAACCTACACAATAATGGTACATTCCCTTTCAGACTTCATAAAGACAATTATTATTAGCTACACAACTACCACATATACTTAGGCCATTGACTAACTTCTTTTATGTAACTCCCTTGCATTTAATATTTCATTGTTAAGAATATCTCCTGCCGCTTTGCTTTGTTGCCTTTCCAATAAGTGCAGTACTACTTAGACTTAGACATCATGCATATTTCTCATTACTTCGTTGTTGCTAATTGTGGCACCTATACCCTTTCATAACTTAAATTTTGTTCATGCTTTGTGTCTGGTTGCATGGAGGAAACTCAAACTAGAGGAGGTTGTGCACTATTATATTTAAAAAACTAGTTCAACTTTAGCTACTTCTGCATTCCATTCCTTCCGTATTTCATTTTTTTGTCGTTTTTACATTCATTTTGGTTTTCTTTTTTCTGCTTTGTATGCATGTTCACCTTTGATAATGAGAATGTACTTGTAGATTGATGTTCATCTTAAATAAATTCGTCTAAAGCTTCAATGAAGAATGATATGTTGGATTTCAACGTGATTACATTTTTTGGTATTAATACTCGTAGTGGTAAAGTTATTTGTCCTTTTCCTGTCAGATGGAAGTTTCTTTCACCAGGATGTGTTAAAATTAACACTGATGGGGCTATTAGGGGTATCCTGGTCTTGCTACTTGTGGATGTATTTTTTGGGGAGTATGAGGGAGTTTATTGGAGCTTTCTCTGCATTTCTTGAAGTTCAGACTGCTATGGTTGCTGAGTTTTATGGAGTTATACATGTTATGAGAAACTCAAAAGATTGGGCATACTAATGTCTAACTTGAATGTGCTTTTGCCTTTATCTGTGTTGTGTTTATTGCTAGGACTAATGTTTAATGATGTCTAATATGAAAATTTTATAAAAAAATATATAAGTATTTATCATATTAATCTATCTGAAACATGATAAACTTAGCAATATATTGGCATTATATTCTCCTTTTCTGATTGGATTTTGTCACCTATAACCTGTGTTAGTATGGTAACAAGGTAAGTGCATAAGTTTGTAAGTTTTTTTCATAATCTAATGAAAGTAATTTAAAAGAGTCATTACAATCTTCTATACATACTGTAAGTAAGGTTGGATATTGCAATAAATTGGCATCAATTACTCAAGGTCAAGGGTATAGGTTGTTTTGTCTCTTTGAATTAGTTTGATTGGTGGGGAGTGTTGTTTTCTTGGTGCAGGTTAAGATGGTGGGGAGCAGGGAATCTATCCTGTAAAAGAAGCACGAAGTGAACAAAGATCGTGGAAGGAGGCTTGAAGATTTTATGCATCCAGCGTAAAAGAGTGCCTTCAATTAGTGGGATGTTTGTGGAATTGTTTATGCAGATAATACTGGATGCAAATTTAAGTAGAAGTTCAAAGAATAATAATTCTGTTACTGATGTAGAATCACAAAGGTTATTCGTATATGCAAGCTTTTAAGGTTTTGTGGCATTTCAGTAATGGCAAAATGTTGATTCTTTAGGAGGGTTTGGACTACTAGAAGCGTTAGACTTTCTGTGTGCATTGTAGCAGCCAATTTAAGATGCTTATAATAGGATGCTGATTTTTTGGTGTGCAGTTTTGAGTTTGGTGATGTAACTCAATGACAAACTTCTTAAGCAGCTTTTTGGCTTTGAGTAGTGAGCCTTGAAAACTGCAGAAAAGCTTCATAGTTGGGGTATAAAATATCATTTTTTCACGAGAATTTAAAGCTGGATGGCATAGGAAGAAGGAGTGCATTTTAAGCAAATGTTGGGAGATTTGAGGGCATATGTTTGGGGGGAGTTAACATTGATTCTTGAAGAGTTATTTCTCTTTTGGAAGCCCAGGCTTGTATTGTTAAGTCTGGGAGTTAAAATAGCTGTACAATTTTTTAGTTTTTGTATAAGGGTTGGGATATCCCTGAAGTGTCTCCAATTTAATTTAATTAAATTTTTGCTGAAAGAAAAAACTTAGCAATATAATTTTTATTCAAAAGAATATAATATTATATATATATATATAAACTCATAATCCTATATTTTAAAAATTATTTTAATATTATTATTTGTAAATAAATTTTAAGCTAACAAAAACAAATTTATAGTGTTAAAGTAATATATACTCACCCATACAAAACAGTTAACAAATGGTAGTTGCAAAAAAGCAAAGACAGTAAGATAAAATCCAGTTGTCTATATGGTTTTCATCATATGAGAGAGAAAGCCATTTTGAAAGATCATCCCTCTTCCACACCCTCACTCTCCCTCAATCACTCTAATCTAAACAACTTTCACCCACTCTCTTCTTTGTTCTTACACAATACACACATCCTTAGTCATAATTACATCTTCACACGTAAACACAGATTTTGCCTCATATACTTAGTATACTCCCTCATCCATTTTACGCAAGATTATGTCTCCGTTCTATTTCCGAGTCTCACTTTTTAATATAAAATAAAATTCCATAAATTTATACAATCAAATACTTCTAAATTTTTAGAATTATAATTTATTTTCAAATTTTTTACCTAATTAATATATTTTGGCATAAAATATTTTAATCTTTATATAAAAATATTATTGTCTAAAAGTTATTATTCATGCGTATTATGAGGAATTTAGTGAGATTTCTTTGTCCTTTTTAAGACTCAATTGTCAGATGTTTACAATTTGAGGGAACAAAATGACTATTTATCCTTCAAATTAATATATTTGTTTTGCTTACAGAAAATACAAAATTAATAAGTTGTTATTAATATTAAGGAAATGTCCAAGGCCAAAACCATTTAGATTTTCTTGAAATATGGCATGAAGATAAGGATTATGAGCATATATTTATTCACACTCACTAGTCTTATTCATAGATTATTGGACTATAATAATAAATAAATTCATTGTTTTAATTACTATTCTTATAATTGAGTTTATTTGGGCCTTAACTATTATTATTGTTAATTTTGTGTTTTTAGAGTAAATTATCCGGAGGAAGCATCTACCTTTGTGAATTGGCCAAATATGCAAAAGTCCAAGTTGCTTCTTGAACCAAAACAGGAAACAAATTCTGAGGAGAAGAAAGAGAAAATAAAATCTACAATATCTCAGAAATAGAATTGGAAGCAAATCTTCAGCAAAATACAAGAATTCTAGAAAGATGGAAACTTGGAAACGGTTAACAAAATATAAACTACAATATTCTCTCAAGATCCTTAGAGCAGAAAAGTCTATAAAAGGACACAAGCATCAAGGAGAAAAGGGAGAGCTTCATAGGGTTTTCTTAGTTTATTTTCTTCTTAGTAATTCTTTTATTTTGCCTCCGCATGGAAGGCTAAACCTTTTTGGTTGATTCCTTTGTAATTTTCCATTGAATTCTGAGGTTTTGTTCAATAAAAGTTTTGATTTTTAAGTCTCTATAGTAGTTGTTTTTATTGTCTAATCTCCTGGAAACCTAGTTTTTGTGAGAGGTTGTACTTGAACGTATGATTGAGAGTCTTCCTTGTCTTAAACTTTGGTTTCTTAATTAGTTTGCATCGTTCTAATTAATTTCTTGGGCGCATGATTAAAGAGAGAGAGGAGGTAAGCATTCCCATGGAGTATATGCACGAAACAAAGTGGGTATTGATTAAACCAGTAGACGCATGTTTTACTGGAGAGTTTCAGTTGAATTAGATTGGTGCATGTTCAATCTGGTTTAACTCTATTGGAGGATTGAGAAAAGATTAATCTTTAGAGAACCTGTGAAGAATTCAATGGTGGAAGAACTTGGGATCAACCGCTTTTTATTTGCTATTTTAATCTCTTTTATATTTTCTGCACAACTATCTCAAACCCCCTTTTTATCTTTATTGTTATTGCTAACTTTTATTGCTTGCAGATATATTTTAAACCCTGATCAATTGATTTTACTATTGAATTCGTTGGGAGACGACTTGGGGTCATCTGGCCACAATTATATTATCATCTCTCTAGTATTAGACAAGTCTACGCTAGAATCATATTAATTTGACAGAAAAACGACAACTATCAATAATGATTTTGGTAACCTTATCAAAAGTAAATGGGAAAACTTCCTAGTGTTGGGAAACAACATACAAAAGCTAAAGGATAAATTAAAAATGCTAGAGGGGATTTGAAAGTTTGGAACAAAGAGGTTTTTGGATACATGGATAGGCTCAAGCTAGATTTGTTAAATGAAATACAAGTGTTAGAGCAGTTGGATGATGTTGATAACCTTGAAAAGAACAAGATCTGGGATTGAAGGGAGCTCTTGAGCCAGTTTCAAGTTATAAATATGAGAAACGAATCTCTCTTACAACAAAAATCAAGGGCATTGTGGTTCAAACAGGGAGACTCCAACTCCAAATACTTCCTTAATGGGATTATCCTTCACTTACTTAGGTCTGCCGATAGGAGGTAATCCATGTAGATGCTCCTTTTGGGAGCCTGAATTATCAAAGATTAAAAAGAAGTTATATGTGTGGAAAAGAAGAAATCTATCATTCACGGGACGAGTGTGCCTTATAAAATCTGTAGTTAATGTCATACCTTTGTTCTACCTATCATTTTTTAAAGCACCGGTTGGTGTTTGCAAGGAAATCACAAAGTTACAGATAATTTTTTTGTGGGGGTGGGGGAAGAAGGAAAGAAAATTGCTTGGATTAGTTGGGAAAACATATGTAAATCGAAAGCGGAGGGTGGCCTTGCCATTAGAAGTATAAATTTGTTTAATAATGCACTCCTGACAAAATGAAAATGGAGAATGATGTCCCATGAGGTTGGCCTTTGGAAGGATGTTCTAGAATCAAAGTATGGATCATGGAGGAGGGTAAATCTAATAACACCGGATCAGAATAAGTACAAATATAGATGGTGGACTGATTTATGTAAGGTATGTAACACCGATCAAGGAACTAATTTGTTTGACTCAAATGTGGTTTGGGAAGTGGGGTATGGGTCATAATTAAAATTCGGGGAAGACAAGTGGTTACACAATTCTCAGCTAAAAAAGGAGTACCCTAAAATCTATAATAATTCTCTGATCAAAGGCAAACCAATTGATAGATTCAGAAGTTGGTCTAGGGAAGGTTGGAATTGGGCTTTTAGTTGGAGAAGGGATTGATTTGAATGAGAAAGACCTATGCTAGAAGATTTTATGGTTTGTATATCACAATCATTTTTACATTCAGATAAGGAAGATAAATGGTTATGGAGTGACCCCCATCTTATAGCTTTTCAGTAAAGTTTGCATATACAAAGTTAGCTAATCATGATGCAGGGGTACTTCTAAATCATTTTTTGTGTTGTGGAGCTTAAAGGTTACTCCCTCTGCACAATTATTTGTTTAGAGGGCTTTTTCAAATAAGGTAGCAACCAAAAAGAATCTGTTGAAAAAGGGGAATTATCTTGAGGGACACATTGTGTACCCTATATGGGAGGGAGGAGGAGACAACTTCACACAGTCTTATTACATGTATTGTGTCAAATGCAGTTTGGAATTTGTGCAACAGTTGACTTGGTATTAGTTCAGTGAACCACAATGTCCTGATTAATCATTTTGAACAATTCTACTATTCCTGTTTCAATAATTAGGGTAATAGTTTATGGAAAAGTCTTTGCGTCTCGGTGATGTGGAGTATTTGGAAGCATAGAAATATGTCTATTTTTAATCAAGCAAAGGTTGAAGCAGAGGAAATTCTTTCCATGGCTCAAGTCCAGTCTTGGGCTTGGATGAAACATAAAGTAAGGAAGGTCATTTTCTCTTTTTCTGACTGGTTGGTGTCTCCCTTATTTGCATTAACATGGCGACTAAATAAATTTGCTCGCATAAAATTTACTCATTTGTATTTGCGTGTCTGAATGGCTATAATGTACGCTCGTTGTCTCAATGCATTAACTCAGGCGTAAATACGTTACTAGGTTTTTATGCATTCCAAGGGTTTATTTTCCATTTTCTTGCGCTGGCTGAGAGGCGTGGAAGGTTTTTGTTCTATGTGCAGGTTGTGTTGTAGCATTATTGGGTGTGTTAGAGCTTCCTGTGATGGCGACACGGTTGTGGAAAACAAATATCATTTGGTTGAAAAAGGATGCATCGAAAAGAGACCAAAGATGGTGTATGAGACAATAGAAGGACTATGGGATCTGTAACTTAGGATGGAAGGAAGAAGACAAAATTAGAGTAAAGATTTTTCTGACAAGTGTAGAATGAGATACCTTTTGCAGCAAAATAGTTGATGCTAGTGTAAGGGAAAGCAATGCAGATTGTCTTATCAACTTTGAAGGGATATTTGACCATCACTAGAGGTTTTTATGAGAAAGTTTTTGGGAGTGTATCTGTGAGCGGTTTAAAGTATATTGTGCTGGAAATATGCATATTTGTTGCATAATATATTTTATTTTGTTTTTTCTATAGTGCTGGAAAATGCAGAGTTGCTGCACTGAAAAACATTGGTTCTTATAAGTTTTCAGGTGGTTGAGATGATTTTGGATGTTTTCTTGTGTTTTTTTTAATAATTGTATAAAGGTTGGGACACCCGTGAAATGTTCCCTTTAATTAATTTAATCTTTATTGGAAAAAAAGGGGAAATGTCCAAGTCTTGCAAGTAGAAAAGGAGGTGCACAACTTTTGTTGCTTTATAAAGTGTGTTATGTTCTTCAGCATATTATTTCTTATAGATAAAATTATCTATATCCAATGTTATTAAGCTTGAAATTAATTAATTTATTCTCTTACTAATTGACTTAGACTCCTTAATTACATAATTGTTTCAAGCTTTGGTATAAGTAAAAAAAAATTTGCTTCGAAATTCATGTTAGTTGTTTGAATCTATGATTTTAACAATGCTTTCTTCTACTAGCATCCTATCAAATTCAGAGGTAATTGTATAACCAATGTTCTGCATGGGAAGAACACAAAGTAATGACTGACAAAATGGTCACTAAGCGAGAAAACATACACATTGCATTTTTTATATATGAAATAGAAAATAGATTAGAACTTTCAATATCTTTTGTTAAATTTAGAGCATTGAAGAACCTATGCCATTGTTTGTTTCTAAAAAGGAAAAAATGTTTTAGTTTTTTCTTTGAGAAAATTAGGTTTACAAAATAGATATCTTCTCAGTTGGATACAGGACATATTGATTAATCACACTTCAAACTGGAGTTAGACCACGAAAGGTGGAAGAAAACAAGCCTTTTAAATTAATAACCGGTTCTTTTCCATATCTTCTCTTAAAGTTAAAAATATTCTAACTAATAACAACCCCAAATTTTAGCAATAGATGTTGACTCTTTTTGTGGTTCATAAACCATTTACACAACTATATATACTCATCTATCTTCCAAAACTAAGGTAAGGGAAGGAGGAAAATAAAACCACCAACAACAACAGAAAAAAAAATAACTAAAATGGCAAACAAATACGTTGCATTGTTGTTGGTGGTGTGCCTCACAGTTGTTGCAACTGTTGAAGCTGAAAAATACCAAACTCCATGCGTTCACGATTGTCTCTCAATTAAATGCGGCGAACACCCCTCAAGCTTTTGCAAGTTCCTTTGTGGTTTCGGTTGTTCAAGTGCTGGAATGGTAAATGGTAAGTTAATATTTTTACACATAAATATTATTTTTGTATATTCTGTGAAATATTGGAATAATTTTTTTTAATAAAACCTTAATTGTTTTAATAAATCAACAATATTGAATATAAATAAATTCAATGCTTCTTCATCTTCGGGTTTAGATTTCAAAATCATAAGACAAAATTGTTAAGGAAAATAGGCATTATATTATGGATGAAACTTCTTATTTCCACTTCAATTGGAATTGTTTAAAATGTTCTCATTAAATTTTGAATGAAGATAAAAATATGACATAGTGTATTGATATTATAATTTATTTTATTTCTTTATTTACTATTAGTGTATTTGAGTGTGTATTAATATCCAAGATAATTGTTTCTTTTACTTAATTAAAAATTAAAGAAATAAATAAAAATATTCTCATTTAAAATAGTTATTGTAGTTTATAGACATGAAAGAAGATTGATTATGTTTATGTGTATGTGAATTTCATAAATATTTATTATTCTTGAGTTTTTTATTTTAAAATGTACCATGCAGCAAATAAGATAAAAACAAATGGAGAGAAGACAAAAACAACACAATCATCACAACCAGAAGCACCTCAATTATCAAGAAAGGTTCAAGCACAATCAGAGAAAGACTATAAAAAAGAAATGCAAAGCATTCATTAAGATATCGGAGTTTTGTAGCATAGGTTTGGCAAAATAGAGTTAATGGGGCTTAACATGGTTTTTTCTCACTAACAAAAGGACATAATATTGTTATTTATGTCCTATCCTCCTTTCCTCAATTATCATTAAATTAAATATTATCAATCTTTTTCTCACTCTCTTTTTTTCTTTTCCAACCAATTCCATTTATCAAAATTAACTAAGTATAAATGTCACAACTATGCACCAATTTACGTAAAAAAAAACATGATCAGTGTTACTAAGAAATAGTTACATTGAAAATAAATCAATTACGAGTTGAATTACATGTTATAGGAAAAATATTCTAATTAATGTTATAATAGGAAAAATGATTCTAATTAATATTAAGTAGAAATAATTATAGTTGACTATAATCGAAATAATCTATTTGATATCAATACAAAAATTCCATCGATGTTAATTAATGTTTGTTGAAAATTAACAATAGCTTTCATAAGTAAAAAAAAAAAAAGTCTAACGATGGTTATTACAATTGATTTTGACTTGAAAGAACCTTTTGTTAACACTTAATTAAAAAATAATGTTGAGTGAAAGCTCTTACTTTGACTGGTACAACAATGTCTCGATTTCGACAAAGCTACCGACATTTCAACATCATTTAGTGACACCTAATCAAATCAAGACAATAGCAATTTAACCAAAGTGCATGAAAAGGTATGAAGTAAAAATTGTACACGTGAAAGGCAAGAAAGTATAAACATTTGAAACTCTTACCTTTTTTCCAGCAAAAATGTTATCTATTTATAAATAACAATACTTGAGGTGCTTGGACCCATATATAAAAATTGTGTAAGATAATATGTTAAAAAAAAATAAGCTTATCACACTCAAATTCTTGCCTAACCTACACAATAATGGTATATTCCCTTTCAGACTTCATAAAGACAATTATTATTAGCTACACAACTACCACATATACTTAGGCCATTGACTAACTTCTTTTATGTAACTTCCTTGCATTTAATATTTCATTGTTAAGAATATCTCCTGCCGCTTTGCTTTGTTGCCTTTCCAATAAGTGTAGTACTACTTAGACTTAGACATCATGCATATTTCTCATTACTTCGTTATTGCTAATTGTGGCACCTATACCCTTTCATAACTTAAATTTTGTTCATGCTTTGTGTCTGGTTGCATGGAGGAAACTCAAACTAGAGGAGATTGTGCACTATTATTTTTAAAAAAATAGTTCAACTTTAGCTACTTCTGCATGCCATTCCTTCCGTATTTCATTTTTTTGTCGTTTTTACATTCATTTTGGTTTTCTTTTTTCTGCTTTGTATGCATGTTCACCTTTGATAATGAGAATGTACTTGTAGATTGATGTTCATCTTAGATCTTCACCTTAATTTCTCAAACCATAAACCTTCCAACATGTTTGACTGAAAGTTGCATAAATCTCAATATGTCTATGTCAGACTTAATATTCCTATTTTGACACGGTTACATCTTCTATGTATCCTTTCACATCCATTGAGTCCACTTCATTCATAAGCCATTCTAGTTTGTTTTCATTGCTTCACTTGTCTTTTATAATTATCCTTCATATCCTATACACTATGATTATATTCTCTTAATGGTGTATTGTCTTGCCTGCTGCTTGTTGGACCTATAGTTCTCCTTCTCTTTTAGTTTCATATAGGTTTATATATACACTCTAGGACCATGTATTATTTAGTACATCCACTAAATTCAACCTTACTCTTGTTCACCTTGATTTTGATGTTTCATCACCCATTTGTTTCTCTTTTTGATGACCTTTTCCCTGGTCTATTGTTGTTAGATACCTATAGTCCTCCCACCCTTTCATTTGTCTATTGATACTATGTATTGTCAAGTATTTTTTGTTTTATAAAAGGGCTATGTACCTCATTACCTATTTCCCCCTTCATTTGTGATTTTCCAACATTGACCTAGTTCTTCATATATTCTAAACATGTCAAAGGCTCTAAACACCAATCTTAATATGAGAAGGACACTGTAGGATATTCATTGGTTATCCAAGCCCAAATAATTACCTTTATTTTACCAATAACGTCTTCTTCATTTGTCCTTTCATTCCTAAATATTATTCCATTTATATGCTTCCAAATATTCTAGATAATGGTTACCCACATGCACTTCTAGACATGATTACCTTTCCTTTTCAGGTTTGGAATATTGAATTGGTGAAAATGCTGAACTAGTTAGTCATGATGTGTTGTTTTAACACGTGTCCTTTATTACACCTATTTTATATTCTATTTGCTACCTTACAAGAAAATAACAAATGAGATAATGTATAATCAGTTAGACCGCACATAACACACCTTTTATTGCCAATACTAACTCCCTTATGACATAAATTATCCTTACTGTCCACTCTATCCAAAAACACTCTCCATACCAAAATTTGAGCATAAAATATTATTTATATTTCGAAAATGGCTATAAAACAAGCCATCCTATCCATTATCCTTCTTTTAGTTTATTATATGCCAACTTAACAATGTACACCTGAGTTTCCCCATCCTTCCATAGCCATATATCATTCCTAGTTCTAATAGGCATGTTCTTCGTTAGCTCCTGCATCAACATCTCAACCCTATGGTTGTTCCCATTCGAAGCATACTATTCTCCACTCCAAGCACCATTCTTATAAATTAACTTTCCATCTTCCTAATTCTCCGACCTTTGCATTTTTAACTTAGAGTTATTGTATAATCTCATTTATCTATGTATTAATCCTTTCCATCCAACTTTCTATCGTCCCAAATTATTATCTTATAATGTCATTTCCGAGCTTCAATGTGGTATTTTCTTCATACTAGCTTGTCTTCTTCCTTTTCTACCATCATGAGTCATTTTTGACATAGTAGTTGCCTTTAAGCCCTTATTTGATCCATACTTCATTATAAAATATCTATCCACATGCCTTGACTTTCTATTTAAATCCTCTATTTCCATTTTGCTAAAAAGACGTAGTTGAACATATTCAAATCCTTCCCACCTAGGCTACTATTTTATTTTGGCTTACAAATATTCTCTCATTTATCCAAGCAATTTTCAGACCATCTTCTCCCTACTTTTGTTTATATTTTCCTCAGTTCCTTTCTCATTTCCACATGCATTTTGAAAAATGAAAAATAATACAATAAGAAGACATTAAAGGGAAAAACTTTATAGACATATTCTCCCTACAAAGGTTAAGTTGCTTCCTTTCCATATTACTAGTCCTTTTCTTAATTTTTCCCACTATTGCTTCCCATAACTTATAACTTTGAGGATTGTCCTCAATTTTTATTCCCAAGTATGTAAATGGTATATTCATCATATTAGAATTTAGCATAACTCAAAAACTATCTAGAATTTGTCTCTCACACCCTCTATTTTTCTTTTGGCAAACTTTACCTTTTCAGTCTCGACGTAATCTCAAGACAATTGAGCATGCCTCTTACATCAAGAACATTTTTAGTTTTTGCCTCACACAAGAAAATTATCATTTTCAAATTGCAAAATACTTATATCTCTTTAACACCCACTTTCACCCTTCTAAATTTTTTTTCTTAATTGCTTGGTTGACTACACCTACTAAGAATTCAAACATATTAAGAACATAAAAGGTGACAAGGAGTCACCTTATCTTAGGCCTTTAAAATGTTTAAATTTCTTCGTAGGGTTCTCATTGTTTATCATTGAAATCATGGAGGACTCTAAGCACTCCATAAGCCAGCTGATCCATCTTGTATAGAAGCCTAGTCTTTCCATCATAAAATAGAGAAACTCCCACCTAACTAAATCATATGCTTTTCAGAAGTCAGCTTTGATTATAACATAACTCTTCCTTTTGCGGCTGGCCCCTCCATAATTTTATTAGCTACCAACATACCATATATAGCCCTCTACCTTATATAAACTTTGACTATGTACTACTAATGACCTTTTGTACCAGTCTTTTAGCTTATGTGCTAGGACTTTTGATATGATCTTGTACATACTTCCTAACAACGTTCATTTAGGCCTTAAGGGTTATCCGTCTTAGGTATAGTCTTAGGTATACGTGTAATCAATGATGCAATACATCCTTTTGGCCACTTTTCCATTATTGCTAAAAAGAGTTAATTATCCTCACTAAACCCTTGAAATATTTTATAACTTTTTTATGAACCTAAAGTTGGAACCATTGGACTTGGGGTTTTACTACTATCACAACTCCACATATCATCCTTAATCTTTGCATCTATAATTTTTTCTATCAACTAATATTGTCCTCTAGTGTTAGTGATTGGAAATCTATATTAACTTTTTTTTTTTTTACTATTGACACATCCTCTTACCATATTCCTTGTATGTAGACTCCACTTATCCCATTTCCAGCTCTCTTCCAGCTTATAATTGAATGGAAATACTAAGTGTTTAAATTTCCTATAGCTATTCAATTAGCTTTAGATTATTGCCAACGTAAGGATTCTTATTTGAAGTTGTTCTGTTTTAGACAAGTGAAAAGTTGTTTTCCTTTTCATCTTATTTTTCTCATCTAGCCTATTCTCCCATCTAGTTTATCTAGCTCATTGATTCCCATGATAATATTATGATTTGTTTGATGAATATTTCCAAACACTTATTTATTCTATACCTTCACAAATATTTTATTTTGTCTTTCAGATTAGATATACATGTTTCATTGTAACTCTTCCAAAGACCTATGAACACGCCTTTAAGTCTAGAATTTGATTTCCAAATATCCAAATTTCAAAATGGTTTGGATCCCCAATCCATCTAACTAGGCTACAATACAAAACTATCATATTCAGTGCATATTGCTTGATACTAATATTTTTTTTTTCAATTATACTTTTTGTTGGGCCATTTAGTCTATATGAGGTATATTTCCTTCTTATTAGTAGCGTGTCTAACATTTCTATGATCTTAATAAAATTGGTAAAACATTCTATCTCCTTCCTACTGGTATTATCATTTTTGGAACATTTTCTCTCATCTAGTTTCCTTATCGCATTAGAATGCTATCCATTAGAATTTGTTGTTTATAAACCTTTTATGTTCATTATTTCATCTCATACTTTCTTTTTGCCATTATAATTGCTTGGAGAGTAAACATTAACTATTATTATGAGTACACCTTCCTCCTCCCACCTCCTGTAATGACTATATATCATTAAGGTTGTGTTTGGATTAGGAAAGGGATGCGTGAGAATTTGAGGGAGTGAATGTGTGAGTATTTGGGAGGAAAATGTGAAGAAAATGATGTTGTTTGGATTGAGATATGATGGAGTGAATTTGTGGAGAAAAATTATTGTAGTCTGTGAATGATGTGATGGATGAGAGTTTTTAATTTTTTAAAATGTTAAAAATGAACATTTACAATTTTTAAAAATAATTAAAAAATAAAATAAGTTACATTTTTTTTGTATAAATTTTAGTTAATTATATATTTTTATAAACTTACAAAATAAATTTCATACCGTAACAATTCCTTATTTTGTCTCTTGTGTCATTTTAAAATATATTTATTAATATAGTGTTTAAAAAGTAAGCTATTAGTATAACAGTGTTTTAGAAACAAGTAAAAAAATTATAATATTTAAATAATTAACTATATGGATAATTGATTATATATATATATATATACTTGTAATTTATTATAAGTGGAGTCAAATGTTCTTATGAAAAATTTATTGAAAATAATTTTAATATAATTAATGTTATTTAGATGTAAAAAATAATTTTTACATTAAAAAAAACACCATACATCATGTTGATAGTATAAAAATTATTAAAAATAATCATAAATTACAGTTTTTTTAATAAAATATTTTATTTAAAAAATGATTAAATTATATTGAAGTTCATCTAACATATTTTATTAAAAATAATATCAAGAAAATAAGTTTTACCACACTAATAATATATATATTAATTATACTAACAGCGTAAAGTATTGATCTTATATATTATGAGCACGCTTTCTAAAAAGCACGAAGAATTTGATTAATATTTATTTTTTAATGTTCTAATGCTTTGCATATTTAAAGTTGTGTTCGACAGATTTTTCTTACTTCTCATTTCTCTAATAAGGATGATCTTCTTTCTTTTATTAAGAGTGATGATAGTCCTTTGGTTAAATGGATTAAACTTGCTATCGTAACTTTTTCTATTTGGATGATATGACGTATGAGAAATTATGCTAGATTTCAGGATAAGATTGAGGTTTCTAGGGCTATTTTGGTAATTAAAGATTTAACTTATCTAGTGGAAAATTCGTCTAAAGCTTCAATGAAGAATGATATGTTGGATTTCAACGTGATTAAATATTTTGGTATTAATACTCGTAGTGGTAAAGTTATTTG
Organism: Phaseolus vulgaris; assembly: GCF_051622355.1. Lineage (NCBI taxonomy): Eukaryota > Viridiplantae > Streptophyta > Magnoliopsida > Fabales > Fabaceae > Phaseolus > Phaseolus vulgaris. The sequence goes on from NC_143504.1 coordinate 5,358,016, forward strand.
TCCTTTTCCTGTCAGATGGAAGTTTCTTTCACCAGGATGTGTTAAAATTAACATTGATGGGGCTATTAGGGGTATCCTGGTCTTGCTACTTGTGGGGGTATTTTTCGTGGGAGTGTGGGGGAGTTTATTGTATCTTTCTCTGCATTTCTTGAAGTTCAGACTACTATGATTGCTGAGTTTTATGGAGTTATACATGTTATGAGAAACTCAAAAGATGGGGCATACTAATGTCTAACTTGAATGTGCTTATGCCTTTGTTTGTGTTGTGTTTATTGTTAGGACTAATGTTCTGTGGATGCTCGTAATCGATGAAATACTTGTCTTAATTACTGTGGGAAAATCAGGTTTAGGGTTACTCATTTTTCGTGAAGGAAATGCATGTGCTAATAAGTTGAGTAATTTAGGATTTATTCATAGATAACCATTTCATTGGTATAGTAGACTTTCATCTAGTGTGTTCTTAGAACTTTATAAATAGGTATAGTCTACCTATGTATAATTTTTGTTAGCATATGAGTTTTGGTGTATTCCCCTCATATTTTTGTATTTTTTTAATACTATTTTTTTCATGTGATGACATATGATTGTTGTTGCTTGAGGTGTCAACCTAACTGATATGTCAAGTTGCATAATGATGTCTAATATGAAAACTTTTATAAAAAAATATATAAGTATTTATTATATTAATCTATCTGAAACATGATAAACTTAGCAATATATTGGCATTATATTCTCCTTTTCTGATTGGATTTTGTCACCTATAACCTGTGTTAGTATGGTAACAAGGTAAGTGCATAAGTTTGTAAGTTTTTTTCATAATCTAATGAAAGTAATTTAAAAGAGTCATTACAATCTTCTATACATACTGTAAGTAAGGTTGGATATTGCAATAAATTGGCATCAATTACTCAAGGTCAAGGGTATAGGTTGTTTTGTCTCTTTGAATTAGTTTGATTGGTGGGGAAGGTTGTTTTCTTGGTGCAGGTTAAGATGGTGGGGAGCAGGGAATCTATCCTGTAAAAGAAGCACGAAGTGAACAAAGATCGTGGAAGGAGGCTGGAAGATTTTATGCATCCAGCGTAAAAGAGTGCCTTCAATTAGTGGGATGTTTGTGGAATTGTTTTTGCAGATAAAACTGGATGCAGATTTAAGTAGAAGTTCAAAAGAATAATAATTATGTTACTGATGTAGAATCACAAAGGTTATTCGTATATGCAAGCTTTGAAGGTTTTGTGGCATTTTAGTACTGGCAAAATGTTGATTCTTTAGGAGGGTTTGGACTACTTGAAGCGTTAGACTTTCTGTGTGCATTGTAGCAGCCAATTTAAGATGCTTATAATAGGATGCTGATTTTTTGGTGTGCAGTTTTGAGTTTGGTGATGTAGCTCAGTGACAAACTTCTTAAGCAGCTTTTTGGCTTTGAGTAGTGAGCCTTGAAATTTGCAGAAAAGCTTCATAGTTGGGGTATAAAATATCCCTTTTTCACGAGAATTTAAAGCTGGATGGCATAGGAAGAAGGAGTGCATTTTAAGCAAATGTTGGGCAACTGTATTCATCTTGAAGGGAGATTTGAGGGCATATGTTTGAGGGGAGTTAGCATTGATTCTTCAAGAGTTTGTTCTCTTTTGGAAGCCTAGACTTGTATTGTTAAGTTTGGGAGTTAAAATGTATAAGGGTTGGGACACCCCTGAAGTATCCTCAATTTAATTTAATTAAATCTTTGCTAAAAAAAACTTAGCAATATAATTTTTATTCAAAAGAAAATAATATTATATATATAAACTTATAATCATAAATTTTAAAAATTATTTTAATATTATTATTTGTAAATAAATTTTAGGCTAACAAAAACAAATTTATAGTGTTAAAGTAATATATATACTCACCCATACAAAACAGTTTACAAATGGTAGTTGCAAAAAAGCAAAGACAGTCAGATAAAATCCAGTTATCTATATGGTTTTCATCATATGAGAGAGAAAGCCATTTTAAAAGATCATCCCTCTTCCACACCCTCACTTTCCCTCAATCACTCTAATCTAAACAACTTTCACCCACTCTCTTCTTTCTTCTTATACAATACACACATTTAAGCAAACACATCCTTAGTCATAATTACATCTTCACACGTAAACACAGATTTTGCCTCATATACTTAGTATACTCCCTCATCCATTTTACGCAAGATTATGTCTCCATTCTATTTCCGAGTCTCACTTTTTAATATAAAATAAAATTCCATAAATTTATACAATCAAATACTTCTATATTTTTAGAATTATAATTTATTTTCAAATTCTTTACCTAATTAATATATTTTGGCATAAAATATTTTTAATTTTTATATAAAAATATTATTGTCTAAAAGTTATTATTCATGCGTATTGTGAAGAATTTAGTGAGATTTCTTTGTCTTTTTAAGACTCAATTGTCAGATGTTTACAATTTGAGGGAACAAAATGACTATTTATCCTTCAAATTAATATATTTGTTTTGCTTACAGAAAATACAAAATTAATAAGTTGTTATTAATATTATGGAAATGTCCAAGGCCAAAACCATTCAGATTTTCTTGAAATATGGCATGAAGATAAGGATTTTGGTAACCTTATTAAAAGTAAATGGGAAAACTTCCTAGCGTTGGGAAACAACATACAAAAGCTAAAGGATAAATTAAAAATGCTACAGGGGATTTGAAAGTTTGGAACAAAGAGGTTTTTGGATACACGGATAGGCTCAAGCTAGAATTGTTAAATGAAATACAGGTGTTAGACCAGTTGGATGATGTTGATAACCTTGAAAAGAACAAGATCTGGGATCGAAGGGAGCTCTTGAGCCAATTACAAGTTATAAATATGAGAAACGAATCTCTCTTACAATAAAAATCAAGGGCATTGTGGTTTAAACAGGGAGACTCCAACTCCGAATACTTCCATGCGTCTATTATATGGAGGAGGATGAAAAATGAGATTGAAGGAGTGTATAGTCACAATCTAGATACTTGGGTGGAAGAACCTAACCTCATGAAGGAAATTATCAAAGAATTCTTAAAAAATAAGATGTTAGTTGTTGAGAGTGTTGGTGTTAGGTTGGGTAATGTCACTTTTTAAAACAATTTTGTCCCAAGATAATATGTTGTTGATTGCACCTTTTGAGGATATTGAAATTAAGGAAGCTATTTGGGAATGCGAAAGCAGCAAGAGCCCGGGCCCTGATGGAGTTTCTTTCAGCTTTATTAAGAAACATTGAGAAATTTTAAAGATTGATGTGTTCGAAGCTATAAAAACTTTCCACAATGAAGGGATGATTCCAAAGGGGTGTAATGCTTCATCCATCACATTGATCCCAAAATATAAGAATCCTCAATCCTTAGAAGAGTATAAACCCATCTCACTTGTAGGTTGTTTATACAAAACATTGGCTGAAGTGCTCTCCATAAGGATTAAGAAAGTTATGAAGAAGGTGATTGATGGGTCACAATCGACTTTTTTAGAAAATAGATGATTATTAGACAGTGTCCTTGTTGTTATCGAGGTAGTGGACGAATTGAAAAGAAAAAGAAAGAGTGGGGTGATTGTTAAGTTGGACTTTGAAAAGGCACATCATTCAGTGAGTTGGGAGTTCTTGTTCTACATGTTGTAGAGATTAGGGTTTTGTGAAAAATGGATTAAAACACGCCTTGAATCTACTATTATCCATGTTCTAGTTAATGGTAGCCCAACAAAAGAATTTAAACTTTCTAAAGGCCTTAGGCAGGGGGACTTGATTGCATCTTTCTTGTTTTTAAGTGTGGCTCAAGCTCTGTATGGGTTAGTAAATCAGACAAAGAGTAAGAACTAGGTTTCAGGTATAAAAGTCGAGAACAATAATGTAAATGTGGATTTACTCCAGTTCGTTGATGACATTTTTTTTGTCTATGAATCCAGTATGCAAAATATAATTACTATTAAGGCTATGCTAAAATATTTTGAATTAAGTCATGGCCTTTGAGTAAACTTTCACAAAAGTAAAATTGGTGCAGTCGGTGTTGATGGTAATTTGATAAGAATGTATTCAAATATTTTCTACTACAACTTAATGGAATTATCCTTCACTTACTTAGGTCTGCCGATAGGAGGTAATCCATGTAGATGCTCCTTTTGGGAGCTCGTATTATCAAAGATTAAAAAGAAGTTATATGTGTGGGAAGGAAGAAATCTATCATTCACGGGACGAGTGTGCCTTATAAAATCTGTAGTTAATGTCATACCTTTGTTCTACCTATCATTTTTTAAGGCACCGGTTGGTGTTTGCAAGGAAATCACAAAGTTACAAAGAATTTTTCTGTGGGGGTGGGGGAAGAAGGAAAGAAAATTGCTTGGATTAGTTGGGAAAACATATGTAAATCGAAAGCGGAGGGTGGCCTTGCCATTAGAAGTATAAATTTGTTTAATAAGGCACTCCTGACAAAATGAAAATGGAGAATGATGTCCCCTAAGGTTGGCCTTTGGAAGGATGTTCTAGAATCAAAGTATGGATCATGGAGGAGGGTAAATCTAATAACACCAGATCAGAATAAGTACAAATATAGATGGTGGACTGATTTATGTAAGGTATGTAACACCGATCAAGGAACTAATTTGTTTGACTCAAATGTGGTTTGGCAAGTGGGGTATGGGTCAAAATTTAAATTCTGGGAAGACGAGTGGTTGCACAATTCTCAGCTAAAAAAGGAGTATCCTAGAATCTATAATAATTCTCTGATCAAAGGCAAACCAATTGATAGATTCAGAAGTTGGTCTAGGGAAGGTTGGAATTGGGCTTTCAGTTGGAGAAAGGATTGATTTGAATGAGAAAGACCTATGCTAGAAGATTTTATGGTTTGTATATCACAATCATTTTTACATTTAGATAAGGAAGATAAATGGTTATGGAGTGACCCCCCATCTTATAGCTTTTCAGTAAAGTCTGCATATACAAAGTTAGCTAATCGTGATGCAGGGGTACATCTAAATCATTTTTTGTGTTGTGGAGCTTAAAGGTTACTCCCTCGGCACAATTCTTTGTTTGGAGGGCTTTTTCAAATAAGGTAGCAACCAAAAAGAATTTGTTGAAAAAGGGGAATTATCTTGAGGGACACATTGTGTACCTTATGTGGGAGGGAGGAGGAGACAACTTCACACAGTCTTATTACATGTATTGTGTCAAATGCAGTTTGGAATTTGTGCAACAGTTGACTTGGTATTATTAGTTCAGTGAACCACAATGTCCTGATTAATCATTTTGAACAATTCTACTATTCATTTTTCAATAATTAGGGTAATAGTTTATGAAAAAGTCTTTGGGTCTCGGTGATGTGGAGTATTTGGAAGCATAGAAATAGGTCTATTTTTAATCAAGCAAAGGTTGAAGCATAGGAAATTCTTTCCATGGCTCAAGTCCAGTCTCGGGCTTGGATGAAACATAAAGTAAGGAAGGTCATTTTCTCTTTTTCTGACTGGTTGGTGTCTCCCTTAATTTGCATTAACATGGCAACTAAATAAATATGCTCGCATAAAATTTACTCATTTGTATTTGCGTGTCTGAATGGCTATAATGTATGCTCGTTGTCTCAATGCATTAACTCGGGCGTAAATACGTTACTAGGTTTTTATGCATTCCAAGGGTTTATTTTCCATTTTCTTGTGATGGCTGAGAGGCGTGGAAGGTTTTTGTTCTATGTGCAGGTTGTGGTGTAGCATCATTGGGTGTGTTAGAGCTTCCTGTGATGGCGGCACGGTTGTGGAAAACAAATATCATTTGGTTAAAAAAGGATGCAACGAAAAGATGCCAAAGATGGTGTATGAGAGAATAGAAAGACTATGGGATCTGCAACTTATGATGGAAGCAAGAAGACAAAAGTAGAGTAAAGCTTTTTCTAACAAGTGTAGAATGAGATACCTTTTGAAGCAAAATAGTTGATGCCGATGTAAGGGAAAGTAATGCAGATTGTCTTATCAACTTTGAAGGGATATTTGACCATCACTAGAGGTCTTTATGAGATTGTTTTTGGGAGTGTATTTGTGAGGAAAACGGTTTAAAGTATAATGTGTTGGAACTATGCATATTTGTTGCATAATATATTTTATATTGTTTTTTCTATAGTGCTGGAAAATGCCGAGTTGCCTCTCTGAAAAACATTGGTTCTTATAAGTTTTCATGTTGTTGAGATGATTTTGGATGTTTTCTTGTGTTTTTTTAATAATTGTATAAAGGTTGGGACACCCCTAAAGTGTTTCCTTTAATTAATTTAATATTTACTGAAAAAAAAGGAAAATGTCCAAGGCTTGCAAGTAGAAAAGGAGGTGCACAACTTTTGTTGCTTTATAAAGTTTGTTATGTTCTTCAGCATATTATTTCTTATAGATAAAATTATCTATATCCAATGTTATTAAGCTTGAAATTAATTAATTTATTCTCTTACTAATTGACTTAGACTCCTTAATTACATAATTGTTTCAAGCTTTGGTATAAGTCAAAAAAAATTTGCTTCGAAATTCATGTTAGTTGTTTGAATCTATGATTTTAACAATGCTTTCTTCTACTAGCATCCTATCAAATTCAGAGGTAATTGTATAACCAATGTTCTGTATGGGAAGGACACAAAGTAATGACAAAATGGTCACTAAGCAAGAAAACATACACATTGCATTTTTTATATATGAAATAGAAAATAGATTAGAACTTTCAATATCTTCTGTTAAATTTAGAGCATTGAAGAACCTATGTCATTGTTTGTTTCTAAAAAGGAGAAAATGTTTTAGTTTTTTTCTTTGAGAAAGTTAGGTTTACAAAATAGATATCTTCTCAGTTGGACACATGACATATTGATTAATCACACTTCAAACTGGAGTTGGACCACGAAAGGTGGAAGAAAACAAGTATTTTAAATTAATAACCAGTTCTTTTCCATATTCTTCTCTTAAAGTTACAAATATTCTAACTAATAACAACCCCAAATTTTAGCAACAGATGTTGACTCTCTTTGCGGTTCATAAACCATTTACACAACTATATATACTCATCTATCTTCCAAAACTAAGGTAAGGGAAGGAGGAAAACAAAACCACCAACAACAACAGAAAAAAATAACTAAAATGGCAAACAAATACGTTGCATTGTTGTTGGTGGTGTGCCTCATAGCTACTGTAACGGTTGATGCTCAAGAATCTCTAACTCCATGCTTGGACCATTGTATCGCAGATAACTGCGGCGTACACCCTTCATACTTTTGTGTGATCCTTTGTAATTTTGGTTGTTCAGCCGCAGGATTGTCAAACGGTAAGTTAATTTATTTACGTATATGTGTGATTTTTGTTTTGTATGTTATGTGGAATATTGGAATAAAAAAATTTAATAAAGTTCAAGTTGTTTTAATCAATCAACAATATTGAATATAAAGAAATTTATTTTTTCTTCATCTTATGGTTTAGATTTCAGTATCAACAACAAAAAATTTATGGGAAAAAAGGCATTATATTATGGATGACATTTTTTTTTCCTTAAGGTAGAATTATTTAAAAAGTTGTCATTAAATTTTGAATGAAGATATAAATATTACATAGAGTATTAATATTGTGATTCATTTTATTTCTTTATTTATTATTAGTGTATTTTAGTGTATGTAGTAATATGTAAGAGAATTATTTATTTTACATGATTAAAAATAAAATAAATAAATAAAGCTATTTTCATTTAGAATAGTTATTGTAGTTTGTAGACATGAAGAGATTGATTTTGTTTGTGTATGTGAATTTTATAAATATTTATTGTTTTTGAGTTTGTGATTTTAAAATGTACCATGCAGAAAATAAGATACAAGCACATGGAGTGAGGGCAGAAGCACCAACATCATCATGGGCAGAAGCACCCCAATTTTCAAGGAAGATTCAAGCCTAGTTGGGGAAAGACTATAAAGAAGAAATGCAAAACTTTCACATCAGAACTTTGTAACATAAGTTGGGCAAAACAGAGTTACTGAGGCTTTCTCATTAACAAAAGGACATAATATTGTTATGCATGTCCTTATCTTCCTTTCCTCCAATTATTAATTATCATTAAATTAAATATTATCCATTTCTTTTCTTTTCTTTTATCAATTCCACTTATCAATATTAACTAAACATAAGTGTCACATTATTTTATTATTATTATTATTATTATTTATATTAATATTATTATTGTTAATATTATTATCAATATTAATATTATTATTTATTATTGTTAATAAAAATAATAATAATGATAATATTATTTTTATTAATAATATTATTATTAATTTTATTACTATTATTATTATTGAAATTATTATGATTGTTAATATTATTACTACTAATAATAATATTATTATTAATATAAAAATATTAATATTATTATTATTAATAATTAAATTTTTTATAATAACAATATTGATATTATCAATAATAATAATAATTATAATAATAATAATAATAATAATCGTATTATTAATAATAGTAATCTAATGAATTATTTTTTTGTCTGATGTAGTATGTAGTAGTTATAGGTGGACTACGATTTACTTTTGCAACATATTCTTAATTACATTTATAAAATTAATAATGATAAATAATAATAATAAAAAATAATAATAATAATAATATTGATATATATTATCTAAGAATTTTTTATTACGTATAACTGATTTTTTCAGTGAACTATTTGCATTATCAATCTATATTTCATTTAAATTGAATAAAACACTATTATTATTATTATTATACACATTGACATACACGTCTACTTACAGACGTATTTATAATTATACCCATACACATTCATATGTTATATATATATAACCGTTGAAATACTTCTAGATTGTATTTTGAGGGTCTAAGTGAAAGGTACATAAGAAATGGTGCATGTGCCTAAATTTCTATTTAGCACCATTATATTTTTATTTCTCTATCTAACATTTATCTTTGTGTTTTTATTTTTCTATCTAACATCCTTTTGTTTTTATTTTTTTATATAGCATCTTTTCATTTTTAATTTCACTATTTAACACCATTTCAAAAATAAATAAATAAATAATAAATTATTATTTTTATAATTTTAATTTTGAATGTATTAAAAAGAATATTTTTTAATGTTTAAAGTAGTTAGAAATATAATTAATAAATAAAGAAATTATTTTTTACAAAATAAAAATAAAAAAGTAATAAATTTAAAATGTTTAGCTTAAAATTATTTTTTTTAAGAATGAAAAAAATAAAAAATTAAATCCTACAACAACATAAAAGTTGAATCTATAAATATAAATTAGTATTTTTTATTATTATTATTGATGATGTAATCATGTTAATTTCAAGTAAAAAATACCGGACATAATTATAAAAAAACCAAAGTCAATTAGTATTAATTAATTGTGGACACACAAATAATATTGAAGTGTCTACCTTAAATGCAAAATCTTTAAAAAAAAACTAATGCAAATGTTTCACTTAATTCCTAAAATTGAGAAGAAAAAAATGCAAAAATAAATAAGTCTAGAAAATAAAAACAACAACAACAAGAAAATAAAACATAAATAAATAAAGAATGACAGAAAAAAATTAATAACTAAACATAAAAGATATAAAATAAAGACAAAACAAAATAAGATAAAGATAAAAGATATAAAAAAATCCAAATAAGATAAATATAAGAGATATAAGACGATACTAAATAAGTATATGTTATTCATAAAAAGAAAAATAAATGAAAGATGATCATTCATTTAATATTTTCTTCAATGGTACATTAAATAGTTTGTGCGAAATGAAACATAATTAATGACGAGAAGTGTACAATCCAGAAATGTTGGGACATGTTCTTTATGTGTGTGTCCTGGTGTTTGACAATATGAACATTTTTTTGTTCAATCATGTTGTTTTCTTATGTCCATATTAGTCCTTATTCAACTTGATTTTTTTATTATTATGTGCTGTATTTTTTACTTGAAATTAATATGATTACATTATCAATAATAATAAAAATAAATATTAATCTATGTTTACATATTCAACTTGTAATTGTAGAGTTTAATTTTTTATTTTCTTCATTCTTAAAAAAAAATTAAACTAAACATTTTAAATTAATTACTTTTTTATTTTGTAAAAACTCATTTCTTTATTCATTAATTATATTTCTAATTATTTTAAACATTAAAAATATTATTTTTTAATGCATTTAAAATTAAAATTATCATTTTTTTTAATTTATTATTTATTTATTTATTTTTAAAATGGTGTTAAATAGGAAAATAAAAATAAAAGAGTGTTAGATTGAGAAATAAAAACAAAAAGATGTTAAATAAAAAAATATAAAAAAAAATAAAAAAAAAATAAAAGTGTAAATGGTACTCCCAATTATTCATAAGCACTCAAATGAGTATGAAAGTGACGGAAAGAAAAACATTGAGACTCACCAAAGAAGAAGTGTGCCATCGTTGTTCGTGTTTTTGCTCACACCTAGATCACGAAAATGAAAAGGGTTGAAGCAGAAAGAAAGTCCATATCATGGAAATTCAGGTCAATGGTATTGATGCTATGTTCCAGAAAGATGAGATGATTGACTCATCTTTTCAATTCTGTTTGTGGTTTTGGGTTTGCTATTAGGTAGTGAGTTTTGGTTCTTTGTAAAAGGATGCAGACATTTTGAAGTATCCTCTTTTGGGGTGTTATGTTACACGTCTTCCCCCGTTAGACTCGGGTTTGAGGAAGGTGGCTTGTATTGGTGCCTGGCCCCCTTGCGAGAGTTTCATTCACTGTTGCCATTCACTGGTCAGAGGATACCACCACAGAACTAAGTTGAACAAAAAAATGTGCATTCTCTGTGCTCTTACTGAGTTTGATACAACTGAGAAGGACATTGCCCAATGGCTGGTTTTCCTCACTATGGTGTTGTGAAGGATAACAGTTAGGTATATCATAGGAATAATAAACAGAGACACAGGCAATAACATTTCGTGGATTTATGACACATGATTCTTCACTTATTGCCTTCAATTACAAAGTAGTCTAACTAACTGTATGGATTATAACATAATACAAGGATTATACGAGTTTAAAATTTGTTCCAAACAGTAATATAAAAATGATGAGTTTATTAACAGTTCGTTGCAGATTTTACTACATTTGATCAATTAAACAACTTTGAAATAATTTCATAAACAAGGTAACACTAAAATTATTTTAGAACTCATAATACAGTTTTCTGGTGTTTACCTTCTGAAAATGAGGACAAGTAGGTATTGATTTTTAAAAGAAATGAAGTATTTATCCTTAGTTAAATTATTATTCACATACATATCTAAATCCATAATTAAATATTTGTAGGTAAACAAATTTTCTTATAGTGTAAACTTCACATGTGTAAGATACATGGGGATAATGTCATGTTTAAGATAAGTGAAGGAGATGACAACACTGGGATGACCATAGAAGAAAATTGTGAATGGTTCTCAAGCATATTTGAGTCTATCTTAAAAGAGGAGGTTGATATGGTATGCATCCAAGAGAACAAAATTTTGCTTCGAAAATCATGTTTTTTCCATTATTTTCTGATACTCACATCAAGTCAAGTTCAGTGGTAATTGTACAGTGATTGTTACGTATTTGCATATGGGAAGGATACAACGTAATGACAAAGTGGTTCTACAAGCCGGAAAACATATACTTTTATCATTGTTTTTTGGTGGTGAGAACCTTATTTTTTATATAAATATGTTCTCACTTTGGCACGTGACAGATAAATCACACTGCAAACTTGTGGACCACGAAGAAAACAAGCTTTTTTAAATGGTTAATTAGTTCATTTTTAATTTCTTTTGCTGAAGATAGGATACTGTAACTAACATGAACCCCAAATTTTAGCAACAGACTTGACTCTGTTTGTGGTTCGTAAACAATTTACCCAACTATATATACTCATCTATCTTCCAAAACTAAGGTAGGGAAGGAGGAAAAGAAAACCACCAGCAACAGCAGAAGTAACTAAAATGGCAAACAAATTCTTTGCGTTGTTGTTGGTGGTGTGCCTCGTAGCCGCTGCAAGTGTTGATGCTCAACTAGATCTCAGAACTCAATGCTTTAACAGTTGTGTCGCAGAAGATTGTGGCGAAAACCCCTCACTGTGGTGCAAGTTCATTTGTAATTTCCGTTGTGCATCCACAGAGATGGAAAATGGTAAGTTAATTTATTTACGTATACGTGTGATTTTTGTTTTGTATGTTTCGTGAAATATTGGAATAACAAAATTTCATAAAGTCTCGACTATTTTAACAATAACAATATTGAATATAAAAAAAAATCATTTCTTCTTCATCTTAGGGCTTTCAATGTCCTATAGCAAAAACGTTAAGAAATAAAAAAGCATTATATTATCGATGACAGTTTTTTTTCCACTTCAAATGAAATTGTTTAAAAAGTTACCATAACAATATTATAGTGTTGGATATTGTGATTCAATTTATTTCTTTATTTATTATCAATGTGTATTTTAGTGTAAATAATAATATATAAGATAATTGTTTATTTTACATAATTAAAAAGAAAAGAGATAAATAAAACTATTCTCATTTAAAATAGTTATTCTAGTTTGTAGAAGATGGTTGATTATATGTTTATGTGTACATTAGTTTTATAAATATTTATTATTTTTTGAGTTTGTGATTTTAAAATATCATGCAGAAGTACATGGAATATGGGCAGAAGCACCAGAATCATCATGGGCAGAAGCACCCCAATTATCAAGGAAGGTTCAAGCGCAGTTCGAGAAACTATAAAGCAGAAACGCAAGGCTTTGGCATCAGAGTTTTGTGACATAGGTTGGACAAAATACCGAGGCTTAATATGGGGTTTTCTCACTAACAAAAGGACATAAATATTGTTATTCATGTTCTTATCCTCCTTTCCTCCAATTATTAATTATCATTAAATTAAATATTATCCCTCTTCTTCTCACTCTTTTCTTTTCTCTTTTTCCCAATTTCACTTGTCAATTTTAACTAAATGTGTCACAACCACCACTTTACTTAAAAAGACATTATCAATGTCAATAGAAAATTTGAGTTACATATATTATGAGTGGTTCGATAATGGTTTAATAACGGGTGGTCTGATAAGGCTAACAAACACTCGCTATAGAATAGACTTGAAATGACTCTAATACCATATTAAGAAGTTGACTTTAAGTCTAGCTCAACTCAACCTCATAAAATCGACTTATGAGGTGAGGTTTGCACCCACTTATATACTATGAAATGTCTTCGTCTCTAATTGATGTGGGATCTCCAACATTCCTTAAGCATCTATCCTACCAATTTGACATGAAAAAATCTCCATTTGTATAATTTATTTGGGTAAAGCTATTTCGAGGGGAGTTCAATGTAAATTCATAACGTTCAAATTCATGTAAAAACAAAGCCTATGTTAATGAACATCACCAACTTAAGGATCTTACAAACTATTATTCTCAGACATCATATTCAATTATAATAGAGATAAACACTTACTTTGATCCATGATAGTTCCTATGTGAGCAGTTTCTTTAATCTCTTTTTTTTCAATCTATCTCTTGGAATTTTGTTCTTGTCACACCCTTTATTGATGGTCAACCGTGAAACAACCTTCTTTGCATATACATTCTTTAATCTCCTTTTCTCAATCTATCTCTTGGAATTGTGTTCTTGTCACACCCTTTATTGATGACCAACAGTGAAACAACCTTCATGTGACTTCTCACATTAACCAATATGCCTTTTATTCTATTAAATTGTATTCAGACCAAAACTCCAACATCTATTTCATATGAGTCACATTATAAAATTAATTTACATAATTTTCTAACATTCTCCCACTTGACTCATATGAGTTATAATACTTTCATGATTTAATAATTACATAAATCATAATACTTTCATATGAGTTAAAATTAATCAACATGTTTCCTTTTTTTTTTATCAGCAATGAATAAATAAAATTAAAGGGGATACTTCAGGGGTATCCCAACCCATATACAGTAACCAGAAGTGGACTTCCTATATCATCCACAAACGAAACTCTCCTTTATGGTTGGAGCAGACCAACCTTAAAGTGAGAAAACCATACCCAACAAAATAACCAACATCGGGGACCACCGACTACACATATGGAGAACGTCGTTTCATCGATCGGCGATCATGTTGACAGAACGCCGCTTCATCAACCGGCGATCATGTTGACCTTTGCATACCTACGGCGACCACCGACTACACACATGGAGATCGCCGTTTCATCGACCGGCGATCATGTTGACCTTGTATAACTTCAGCAACCTTCGACTACACACAACCGGCGATCATGTTGACCTTTGCATACCTACGGCGACCACCGACTACACACATGGAGATCACCGTTTCATCGACCGGCGATCATGTTGACCTTGTGTAACTTCAGCAGACCAACTTCATCAACATGTTTCCTTCCATGTAGTACTATATCATCATTTCTCCCTTATATAACTTGATAATGAGAAGTCCATCATGGGTTCACCAGTAATTTGGAATTAAATAAAACATAATGATTTGATCAATTTGATAATTACAAATCTATCATACAAATTATTACATAAATAATATCATTAATTGAAATAAAATTCATCAGTCATTTGGAATTAAATTAAACATAAAGATTTTATGACTTTGGTGATTACAAATCTATCATACAACTAATTCAAAAAAATAATATCATTAATTGAAATAAAATTCATCAGTAATTTGACATTAAATAAAACATAAAAATTTGATCTTGTGATTAAAAATCTAGCATGCAACTAATTCCATAGATAATATAATTAATTGAAATAAAATTTATCAATAATTTGAAATTAAATAAAATATAAAAATTTGATCACTTTGGTGATTACAAATCTATCATACAGATAATTCCAGAAATAATATTATTCATCCAAAATATATACAAATATATATATATATATATATATATATATATTTATGCTCTTACTCTTATTTATCATAATCTTTTCATCTTGTATTTAAAATAAAACAAGAATTCATGATTTATGATGCAGTCGAAGACTTTGAATTTTTCACTATTTTAATTTGAAATCAATTCATAACAAAAATAAAGGGATAAATTAAACCTTGCAATTTATCTTTTATGATGCGGCGAAAGACTTGAGATTTCATTATTTTAATTTGAAATCAATTCATATGCAAAAGAAATGAAGGGATAAATTTACAATTGATCTTTTATGATGCATCCAAGACTTGAGATTTCATTATTTTAATTTGAAATCAATTCGTAACATTACAATTTATCTTCAAAAGATGTTATTTTCTTTACAATATTCATAATTTTAAAATTAGGGTTTATAAATTTGGAAAAACATCATTCATGTCATTCATGGAGAATCATAAATTTGAACAACCATGCTCTGATACCACATGTAAATTCGTAACGTTCAAATTCATGTGTGTAAAATCAAACCCTAAAGTAATGAACATCATTATCAACTTAAGGATTTTACAAACTATAATTCTCACAAATCATATTCAATAATAACAGAGATAGATATTTACCATGATCCATTAGAATTCTTATGTAAGCAGTTTCTTTAATCTTTTTTTTCTCAATCTATCTCTTAAAATTTTGTTATCACATCCTTTATTGATGACCAATAGTAAGACATTTTTTGCCGACACAAAACCTTATTTCTATTCTTTTCCAATCTCCATCAGATTAATTTTTTATTAAGTAATATAATATATATATATATATATATATATATATATATAACTTCATACTTAACCAATATATCTTTTATTTTATTAAATTACATTCAAGTTGAAAGTTCAATATTTATTTCATATAGATTATATTATAAAATTAATTCACATAAATTTTTTTACATTCCACTTCTCCACAAAGTTCGAAGATTTCATAGTGTCTAAGCCTTAATCCTCATATATTGATATATGGTGATCATTGTACCCTGTTTCCTATAATCTCTGCAGCAGCAGAGAGACAGGACTTCCTCTATTTTTTGAGCCATTGATCTCATTTATACACAGATAAGTTACCATCTAAACGATAAAACTTAATCATTCAACTATTTTTTTTTATAGTATCATATGGAACAACTCTCTCAATTACTTATTTTATGGTTACTAATACCTTTTATCCTAAAAATAAAGACTTATAAAGTTTGTATTATACACCTTCATTGTTAAAAGTATCATCTGAACTTGTATTTATTTTTCTACCCTAATTTATGTTATTATTGTTATTTTCTTTACTTGAGTGTAAAAAATCCTATAACGACGCATATTAAAAGATGAATATGAGAAAATATAAAAATTTGCATTACAAAAATGAATCTATGAACATAAATGGTAACACATTGGAAAAAGGCTGTTGTAGAGAAATATAACTTTTTATTGAAATTTTTTAATAAAAAAGAAATTATAATACTTATAATATTATTTACTTAAAAGTCCAAGGAGTCAAATTAAAACAATACATTTCTATAAAAATAAAATAATTTATAACATCACAGTCACATGGCCATGTTCACTACAAATAAATAGTTACAAATAGGAAAAACATGATTGTACTCAGAAAAAAAAATCTAAAAATTGAAATTATATTTATCAGTTTATATATAAGTATAAAGCTTTTAAAAGATAATGCGGTGAACGTGGATCGAACACGCGACCTTCAGATCTTCAGTCTGACGCTCTCCCAACTGAGCTATCCCCGCAGATGAAAAAGTATTAACACAGTTTATTTAAGACCATAGTTAACTTCAGGAACTATGAATTAATAAAATATTTTTAACTCTTTCAGTTTTAACAACTTAAATATAATCTAATAATTCATATTTTTTTATAATAACAAAAATTCTCACTTATTGGTAAATTATTATTTTTAATTTATAAATTAAAATATGACATGATTTGATATAAATTAAATACTTTCTTTATAGAATAAGATTATACAAGACATGCATAAAATCAATCCATATAGTAAAAAACACACATCAAAACATATACAATATTAAAATTTTCATATTCTCCCATATAACAAAATCAATTAATTTTATTTTTTTTGCATACGTACTTTTTTAAGATTAGGAATCTTGAAGAAATTAACCACTGAATGTTAAAATGTTCATATTCTCGTATAACAAAATAATTTCAAAAGTGTTTATTTATACTTCTTTTATTAGATTAGGAACCTTCAAGAAATAAATTAAATAAATAAAAAACTAATTGTATTTTCTGGGGCTTTAATATAAGTGTCGGTAAGTAACTGGGATTTAAAAAAGCATTGTTACTTACATAAACTTCCAGGGTTTTCAATAAATAACCACGTTAAAAAACCCTTATTAAAAATAAAAACGTACTTCATAAAGTTATATTAAAGAAATATTAATTATTTGTGCATGTAAAATGGATTAAATTGTTTTTATAAATAAAGGTTTAAAAAATATAATAATCTTAACACATTAATCTTATCTTAAAATACTACCATAAACAATCTTTAATAAAGGTGACAATACAAAAAAAAAAAAAAAAAAAAAAACTAATTTTAAAAATAAAAATATAATTAAATTAAATATTATTTTAGAAATTAAAAAATTATTAATATTTAAAGTTATTTTTATTATTAATAAAATTTATAAATTATTCTCTAAATTTATAATTAACTAATTATTAATATTTTAATTACTAATTAATTTACATTCTAAACTTGGTACATGGCTTTGTGATTTACAGAGCCAATGAAGCTTATGCTTCAAGTGATAAAAATTACAACAGCTTTGACATAATTCTGTGTTTAGGCACTTCCATCAATTTAAATTTTCAGGATTGAACACAAAACAAAATCTATTACGGAATGTGGGTGTGGTGAAAGAAATATGGAACTATAGAAATAAAGGTAGCTTTAGGAATGAAATATTGGAGGGGGATAAAAATTTTGGTCTAGCACAATGGAAGATTGGGCTTAGATTACAAATATAACTAAAAAAAGTTAAGTTGAGTTTTCCTATCCCAACTTGGTTGGTGAATGTTTTGAAAAAATTGTTTAGAAAATGTATGAGATGTGAAATAAATTCTCATTAAGATAAATTTTAAATAATTTTATTAATTATCATATTAAAAATAATGAACTTTAAGTTTAACTCAACCTTATAGTACCGACTTTATAATATCTTAAAATATTAATATAAGAAAAAGTTAATACTTGCAAGAAAATTAAGTAATTAAAATCTATGACTACCTACCAGAATTGTTGAATTGTTTGGAATAAGTCTAACAAATACTCGCTAGAATAGACTCAACCTGACTCTTATATCAATTACAAAGTGAACTTTAAACCTAATTCAACCTCATAAAATTGACTCATGAGGTGAGGTTTGCACCCACTTATATACAATGAATTGTCCTCATCTCTAGTTGAGGTGGGATCTCCAACATTGATATTAGTTAAAATTATTTTTTTAATTTAAAAAATCAAAATATATGACGAAATATTTCAAAACATATAAAATAAAGTGAGTGTGTATATATATTAATTACATTATGTCTAAGTTGGTTCATCTAAACATATTATTTATTTCTTACTACAATGTGTTTATCTATATCGTATATTAAGCAAAACATATAAAGGATAAGTTAATGTAAATAATATAAGATATATAATGTAATATATAAATATTATAATTCAAACAACAAATAACATTTTCATTGTGTCAACCAAGATTATTAAAAAATTATAATATCATTATAATATGTGAATGCTTGAACAAATTCCGAACGAATTGTTTGCTTGAGTGATAAAATGATTGATTCCTTAAATTATATATGCATGTATCAACTAAACGTGTACGAGTTTAAATGCTCCAAAACACAAATAAATCCTTTAATTTAAAACATATTTTGATTATTTTTTGCTAAACATCAAACTTGTTTTAGTTTAAATCGTTTTTTCAATTTTTTGTTAAATAAAGACATTTAATATCAATATTACTAAGATTAAATATGACATAGGTTTTCGATTTCTAACAGTCACATAAGATTTCATGAATTACATGTAAGATAAATATTAAGTGAAAAACCAAATAATTGAATTACAATTTATAACTCTAGTTAACACACTTAAAATTTAAAAGTTAAAAACAACAACTCAAAGGTGAAAGTTGACAATATAGTTGATTAGCATGAAAATATTTGCTAAGTATAAAATTAAAATGTTAGATTAGCTAAGTTTCTTAAAGATTAATGAAGAGAAGACGCTAGAAAATGCTAAAAGAATCTATTTTGAAAAGGGAAGCTTATGTGGTAGACATTGAAAACGAAGTTAAAAAGCTTGGGATAATGGTGTGGTGGATTGCACTGTATGAATGATGATATGCTCGTGTTTTGGTATCTACATCTCAGTCTTGGGACTTGATGGAGGATGTGCAGCATCATAAGCCTTGAAATCTTCTTCTGTTAGTACTTTTTTTATTCATCGATATCGTCCACGCTGTCTTCTATATTTTTTTTCAGCAAAAAAAAAAAAAGAAATAGGAAAAAATGTTATTGAGATTATGCATTTCCCTTTCTTAAAAAGTAGATAATAAAAGTAAAGTAAAATGCGGTGAACGTGGATCGAACACGTGACCTTCAGATCTTCAGTCTGACGCTCTCCCAACTGAGCTATCCCCGCACATATTTTTTTTTGTCTTCATATTTTATTTATTCAATAAATATGTTTTACGTGAATTAAGTAAATATGACTTAGTAAAAATATAACTATATTTACAAAGTTATATATATCTTTTATTTTAAAAACTCAAATAAAATGTAATCATTTATTTTATTAATCTTAACTTTTTATAATATGCAAATGTTAAGTAGAGGGACACAATCGAATCACACTAATTCCATGGCAAATTTGATAGGATGCTATTTTAATAACTTTCTTTTATGAATTTCAAAATTTTATCAATTTAACAAGTTATAAAAAATATTATTGACATATTGAGATTTGATAATATACGTATACTGAAGCACTAGTGTGGTGTTCATACTATTTTATGTAGTTCTACATCTATTTCTTATGTTTATCAATATTAATGTCTAAAGAATGAAAACATTTATTTTCAGCTCACTAAAAATAATGTGTTTATTCTATGATAGAAAAATGGTAATCTATAAGAGAGCATAATCCTATAAATTTAGAGATAATAATTAATCTATATAAATTTAAATATAGTAGATTTTAACTTTGGTTAAACTTAAAAATTAGACTAAATATTATTTGTTGCATTACATGTAAAGTACTAATGTTTGTATATTTATTATTGAGGCAGTGATATAGGGTAGCATAAGGTTTCAAAAATCAGTGTCCTTCATTCTAATGAGCAGCGTCATGATTTTTTTTTCAAAAAATAAATAAAATAAAATAACGAGATACATTCCGACCCTTATACAAAATATTTTCTCCTAGTTTTAAATAGAACATAAAAACTTAATCTATTATGGTGAAGTGCAAACTCAGGGATTCAATATAATTTGTGCAGCACCTACCTTCCTTACAACACAACAACTGCAACAAACCTGCGTTATTTTAGGAAGCATCAACACTAGTGTGTATGCACTAATGCAAATACAACAAGACATATATGCCTTAACAAAATGCATACAAAACCACTTAAGTGGCAACAATTAATCTTTACGTGCCTCCTCCACCCTAGCTTTATCCACTTTCCAAGAATAGTAGTCTTACCATCATGTGAAACTTGATGTAACATCCAATAGTACTGATGCATCACATCCCTTCTACAAATGCTACCAGCTTCCTAAAAACAGGAAAGCACTTTCTTCTTTCAATACCTGCACCAAACGCAAAACCTTCCCCTTCCTAGGCTAAGAATCATATCAATTGTTTCCACATAACATTATAATTGCCCTACATATAAATACCATAAAAGCTACATATATTATAAACGGTATGCAATCCACACAACTCCAAAAAACATATTATTTTCCAACACCAAAATTATGTCATTTTCGGCTACACCAAAGGTTTCTTACACCCGAGCATCCTAGCATCAAATGATTACCTTAAAAATATGTGCATATATCAAGAAAACGTATACAAGTTTAAAATGCGCCATAACATAAATAAATCCTTTAATTTAAAACATACCGTCATCATTTTCTTATTAAGCACCAAAATTGTTTTAGTTTAAATTGATTTAAGTTTTCAGTTCTTTTTGAAAAGGACATTTAATACCAATATTGTTATTAAGATTAAGTATGACATATATAGCTTTTAGATTTCTAACATTCACGTAACATGTCATGAATTACATGTAGGATGAAAAATTAAGTCAAAAACCAAATAATCGAACTACAATTTACAACTCCTTGGACCACATGTAATTAAAAGAGAAAGGAGAACATGAAAATAAAAGAGAATAAAAAACTTAACCCAATCAAAATTTTATTCAAATTAAGTTAGGTGTTAAAAATGGTTAAAAAATTATAAATTTTAAAAAATAATAATTTTAAAGAAATGAATGAAATAATGTTAACTTTTATATATAAATTTGTTTAATTTAAAAAAAAAATACTATTATCATTGTTCATAATTTGAAACTTCATTGTGATCAATAAAACTTTATTGAAGTTACATCGTGTTTTTTCATCTCAGTTCTTAGGATATTTGAATTGTAAGAAGTTAGTAAGATTATATTCAATGGTATACTGAAACAAAGTTTATATATTTGAATTCTGAAAAGTTACTTTCATGTATTTTAAATAAATCGTTGATAGTGATCCATGATCTCAGGTCCCTGTCTTGGATAACGTATTGAAAGCAAAGCACAGTAGACAATTTTAGTAGTAGAATGTAAAGCATATGAAAGAGATGATGAAGAAGGAAAGATGAGAATAATGTGTAAAAGAATATGATAGTATTTTATAATGATTATGAGAAGAAGGGAGGGAAGGAGGAAAAGTGAAGTAAAACAGAATGGAGAAATTGATGAGAAAGCTTTGTGAGTAAATATGGTAATGTTCTTCATTGAAAAGCCTTCATTTAGATATTGTTGGGGGCTCTTAGGTTGATAGGGCGGTGACTCGTAAGTAGTCTTCTTTAGTTGGGACGGGATACTTTACTTCATCTTTTAGGCTATCTGTGACAAAGGCATAAGCACTTTTTAATATATAATTATGTACACATGGATAAATATTAGGTAATTAATAAGACCAAAAAGAAATGAAGTTACCCATATTGATTGGGTATTTGCAGGCTGCAGAACACCACACATTGCAGAATGATGTGGGGAAAAAGCAACCATGCCAACAATGAGTGAAGCAATCTTTTTGCAAATCGGTGTATTCCTCCGCCTCAACACCAACACCTGCAACCACAATAAGGCACACCAACAACAACACAATGTATTTCTTTCCCATTTTGTTGTTATTGGTTTCCTTTTCCTCCTTCCCTGTCTTTCTCTTCCACCTTCATTGCTATATATACCTCCTTAAGTGCCTCCTTCACCACAAATAATCTCACACTTTGACTCCTACAATTTTAGATTCTCCTACCAATTCCCCCTCCTAACCAAACAAATTATCATTTAACTAATTATATTGTTATATTCAGATAAATTAAAATATAGGATTTTCTATTCTTTCGTCTTTTTTTATCCATTCACAAATGTCACACTCCTCCTCGGCCTGTAGTGTTTGTTTCCAAAGACCCCAAATACCTATTATAGTAAACAATTTACATAACTACGATACGGTTCCGGTGTCTTATAAGAGTCCATTCTCAGAGACTAAAATCTTCATTCATATTATTGCCTTAACAAAATTCTATCATCTCTACTGCATCATGCTTCTTTGTTGTAAATTACCCAAATAGTTGCAAGCCATATCACTTTCCATTTCAAAACTTTTGTCCTTTCACAAATATTCTCATATCTTTGCTTGCATGGCAGCCTAATTCCTCACTCTAAGCATGGAGTAATGTAAAAAAGTATGTGAAGTATATATATGTAAAAAAGTTATGTGAAATAAAAAGATTAAATAAGTAGTTAAATCTTACAAAAAATTGATTTGCAGGATTCCATTCATAATTATTTATTACTGACCAGTAACCACCACTTTTGACTGTTACCAACTTTCAATTTCTTTTTCATAACCTATTGAATTGATAAAATTTAAATATCACAAAAGAACTTATTAAAATATCATGTTATCAAATTTGTCATTAAATTAGTGTCATTTGATTATGTTCTTTATATAGAATTACCCATAAAATTTTTTGATATTGTAAACATTTACGATTAATAAAATAAATGATTTCATTATTTTATTTTTAAAATAAAATTTATATATGTATAATTTTTTAAATAATTATATTTTACCAAGTCATATTTACAAAACTTAATTCACATATTGTGTAACGTTCTCTAGTGAAAATGTCGGCAACTACAGAAAAAAGTATATGTGCGGGGATAGCTCAGTTGGGAGAGCGTCAGACTGAAGATCTGAAGGTCGCGTGTTCGATCCACGCTCACCGCATTTTTTTTTCCCTAACATCTGATTATAAACTTTTTTTTTACTTATTTTTGGTGTCTTACTAAAATGTCATTATTCTCTCCTTCCTTTTTTATAATAAAGGCAATGCATCTCAATAACAATTTTTATCCCTTTAATTTGTGACCCATATATTAAGTTGAAACTTCGAAAATATCAACCTAATATTCTATAGTGCACTTTACATAAATCTATTCACAAATTTTATAGGGCTACATGTTTATATCAAATTCTACTAACATATAAATATTTATATTTGTCAACATTATATCTCTTGTACAAAATGTTAACGGTGGAAAAAGAAAACCTTTATTTAAATTAAGGTACATCAATCTCTAAGTATTTTACATATTTTTTAACATAATTAAATTAGATTTAAAGATAAATACTTACATTTCATTTGAATAAAAGTTTGACAAAAAAGGTGTTGAAATTATAAAATAAATTTTTAAATATTTTAAAAAATAGTGTGGGTCAACCCATTCTAAAAACACGGTTAATAAATAATAAACAAAAAAATCATTGCATTAGTTAAATTTTCTAATTATTTTAAAAGCATAGAGTATGGTCAAGTCCATTCTAAAAGTATATTACATAAAAAAAAAACAATTAAAACGACAATACGTATACCAACACAAATAAAATGCATTTTGTAATTATTTTAAGGCAAATTTTTTCACCATCTCCATACATTCTCTCTGCATCTCCATTTATTTTTAATTTTAACAATACCCTTTTTGTGTATGATGGAGAGTGTATGCATTATTCTTCATTTTCAAGTAGTGGTGATTGTTTATGGTGACTCATGGTGACTATATTTTTGTTTGTTTATTTATTTTTTTGAAGCCACGAAACCTAAATAAAAAAATCAATGTGATGCAAAAAATAGAGTACAAAACTCAAAAAACAATTATCTACACACGGGGAATGTCGAATATAATGAATCTTCTTGCTAACTCTCTCACGCACGCTCAAATGATGGAATTGCTCTCTAAAACACTACAATCAGAGCAGTTTTGCGGCTGGAAGGAAAGGGAGGTATGCGATTGGAAGAGAGTTATCGGGTGTGTAGTCATGATGTTAAACAATTTTGCTATCTTTCACTCTTTTGGCATACCGAATACTCGCATTGCTATAGTTTGATTTTCACAGAGAAAGTCGTAACATTGGTCCATGACTACTTCATCCTGAATATTTAGATCAAGTACCATGGATCAAATATTCGACAATAAGTATTGATACGAACTCTTATGATAGTAATTTTGTATGTGTTCACCATAATAGTCATTTTGTCATTTGATTTTTGCAACAATTTCTTGTGATGACGTGACTTGTACACGAGCAATAAATACGACATCATAAGTGACATCTTTACCACAATTGATGGAGGTGACACAATGTTGTAGGTTCGTATTCAACATAGTGAACTAAATCTAAATTACATCCATCATGGGGTCTTTCCTCTTTGATTTCCTAGATGACGATGTGTCACCAGATGGCTGAGAGGACGCAAATGGAGTATTACCCGTGGACGGTCAGTTGATTGAACATGCGGTACAGGTAAGCATTGAAGTTCGTGGCATGAAATTAAAAATAATAAAAATTAAAAATATATTTATATAAAAATTAAAAAAACAAAAACACATAAAATGAAAAAAATAAAAATAAACATATAATAATAATAATAATAAATGAAAAAACAGTAAACACATAGTAAAAGAAATATATAAATATATTTATAAAAATTAAAAACATTAAACACATAAAATAAAATAAAAACAATAAACACATAATAAAAAAATTAAAAACAGTAAAGAGATAATAAAAAAAATATAAATATATTTAAAAAGTAAAAATAATAATAAACACATAAAATAAAACTAAATAATAAACACATAATAATAAAAAATATAAAAAAATATAAATATATTTATAAAAATTAAAAACAATAACCACATAAAATAAAAAAAATAACAGTAAACACATAATAATAAAATATGTAAAATGAAAAAAAAAATATTATATATATATATATTTATAAAAATTAAAAACAGTAAACACATAAAGTAAAAAACTAAACAATAAATACATAAGAAGAAATTAAAACAATAAACACATAATAACAAAAAAATATAAATATATTTATAAAAATTAAAAACAATAAACACGTAATAATAAAAATTGTAAAAACATAATAAAAAATATAAATATATTTATTAAAATTAAAAACATGAAAAAACTACGTTTTTAAAATAATTAGAAAATTTAGTAAAAGAAAATGCGGTGAGCGTGGATCGAACACGCGACCTTCAGATCTTCAGTCTGACGCTCTCCCAACTGAGCTATCCCCGCATATATATATATTTTTACTGTAGTTACCTAAGATTTTACAAAAGAAGGTTATACAATATGTCAATTAAGTTTTGTAAATATGACTTGGTAAAATGAAATTATTTACAAAATTATACATATATAACACTCAGACTTTTTTATGGGTAACTCGAACTTTTTATGGGTCACTCTATATAAAAGAACATAATCAAATGACACTAATTTAATGACAAATTTGATAACATGATATTTTAATAAGTTATTTTGTGATATTTTAATTTTT
The DNA here is from genome assembly GCF_051622355.1 of Phaseolus vulgaris. NCBI lineage: Eukaryota > Viridiplantae > Streptophyta > Magnoliopsida > Fabales > Fabaceae > Phaseolus > Phaseolus vulgaris. The sequence continues at coordinate 5,384,250 of NC_143504.1, forward strand.
TCAATTTAATAGGTTATGAAAAAAAAAACTTTAACACATTGAAAGTTGGTAACAGTCAAAAGTACTTTCTTTGTGTGTTGTAGGCTAAGCTTACACTTCTTCAAATAAATAATATAAAATATATTTTGAAGGTTAAACCCACGTTAATTTGTGGGCAACATGAAGGCTTAGCCTACGCTTATTTGTGGCCAACAGAAACTACTTTAAAAATGTGTGGACAACTTGAAAGCTATGCCCCCGCTAATATAATTTTGTGTGGGCAAGTCGCAGGTAAAATCCACAGTTTTTTATAAATTTTTAAACACCTTGTAGGCTAAGCCCACGCTTGACCTACGCAAAAAATACCTGTCAATATTTGTACGTCGAGTACATTAACTTCGAAATTCCTATTAACGTTATGCCCACGATAATGACCCTTTTGCGTAGGTTTTTTCATAGTTAGAGTCCGTTTTTTATCCACGATAATAAACTTTTTTTTTTTAGTGAGTGGTTACTAGTCAATAATAAATAATTATGAATGGAATCTTGCAAATCAAATTTTTTTTTTTTAGATAACTTTTTTTACATATGTATACTTCACATACTTTTTTACATTACTTCATGCTTAGAGTGAGGAATTAGGCTGCCATGCAATCAAAGATGTGAGAATATTTGTGAAAGGACAAAAGTTTTGAAGTGGAAAGTGATGTGGCTTGCAACTATTTGGGTAATTTACAACAAAGAAGCATATGCAGTAGAGATGGTAGAATTTTGTTAAGGTAATAATATGAATGAAGATTTTAGTCTCGGGGATCTGACAAGCTATGAAGCTTGGACACTACTCTTAAATGGCGTGTCGGTATCCTATACTTGTATCGGACACCGACACTCGTATAACACTTGTAGGACACGTATCCGTGAAGTGTCTAATTCAAAAAGTATTTGTTAGATTTATGACAATTTTAGTACGGTTCTAACACAACTTTAAAAAGAAAAAATACATTAATTTTCTAAAAATTCAAACTTTATTGTATAAATTGTTATTATGATTATAAAAATAAAAAACAAATTCTTGTGAATTAGTCATGAAAAACATATTTCTGCTCAAAAAATAATCTGGAACATACTTGTGCACATAAATCTTTATTGTCAATTTATATAATTCATAATTGTATAATAAATAGATCCGTGTTCCCATATCCTACATTTTAAAGATTTTACGTATTTATATATCCGTGTTCGTATCGTATTAGTGTCTGTGCTACATAGTTTGTAACACAATGGATCCGTGTCTTAGTTATGTAAAATGTTTAGTATAATAGGTGTTTCGGGTCTTTGGAAACAAACACTATATGCCGAGGAGGAGTGTGACATTTGTGACAAAACAATCAGATATAGTAATGGATAAAAAAAAAAGACGAAAGAATAGCAAATCCTATATTTTAATTTATCTGAATATAAGAATATAATTAATTAAATGATAATTTGTTTGGTTAGGAGGGGGAATTGGTAGGAGAATCTAAAATTGTAGGAGTCAAAGTGTGGGATTATTTGTGGTGAAGGAGGCACTTAAGGAGGTATATATAGCTGTGAAGGTGGAAGAGAAAGACAGGGAATGAGAAAAAAAAAAACCAATAACAACACAATGGGAAACAAATACATTGTGTTGTTGTTGGTGTGCCTTGTTGTGGCTGTAGGTGTTGCTGTTGAGGCGGAGGAATACACCGATTTGCAAAAGGATTGCTTCAGTAACTGCTGGCATGGTTGCTTTTTCCCCACATCATTCTGTAATGGGTGGTGTTCTGCAGCCTGCAAATACCCAATCAATATGGGTAACTTCATTCTCTTTTCTCTTATTAATTAACTAATTTTTGTCCATTGTATATAATTATATACTAAAAAGTGCTTATGCCTTTGTCATATATAGCCTAGAAGATGAAGTAAAGTATCCCGTCGCAACTAAGGAAGATTACTTACGAGTCACCGCCCTCTCGCCTAAGAGCCCCAGCAATATCTAAATGAAGGTTTTTCCATGAAGAACATTGCCATATTTACTCACAAAGCTTTCTCATCAATTTCTCCATTCTATTTTACTTCACTTTTCCTCCTTCCCTCCCTTCTTCCCATAATCATCATAAAATACTATCATATTCTTTTACATATTATTCTCATCTTTCCTTTTCCACCATCTCTTTCTTATACTTTACATTCTACTACTAAAATTGCCTACACTGTTTTGCTTTTAATACGTACAAATTTTGAAATAAATGAAAAGGTAAAAGATAATTTTTTTTTAAATTTTAATATTTACAATTGATTCATAAAAGCAACACAGTCTACAATCTCAAAAGTAAAATAATGTAAAAAAAAATTCTACAACTTAAAACTATTGTAATATTATAATATCACTCGTATTGAATTATAAAATTAAACCTAATAAAAAATTAAATAACATTATTCAATTATGATTCTTATTATAGTTATTTGTTTTAAAAAAATATTTGTTTAGTAATATATCTAATATATAAAAAATAATTATAATTAATAATAGTGAAATTATAATATAAAATATATATTAATTTAACCATAATTTAAATATTATGAATAGTGCATCAAACACAATAAATCACGAGACAATTCACTGTAATAATTTTGTAAAAAAAATGGCATCATAAAACCTCCGTTTAAATGACTTGTGGTAGAAATATATTTTAAAGAACATGATATAAGTTTAATTCAAGTTATTTCTACGAGTACGTAAATTTATTGTTGAGAATAAAATTTGAAATTATGAAGAATAATAATAGTGTTGTAAGTTAATATATATATATATATATATATATAAATGTTAAAATGATTCAACTTCGTCACTTTTGTACCATTGTTACTTTTCTGGAATTAATGTTAATAATTAATTTTTCAATATATTTTATTGGGATTTCAAACCCTCGTTAATTCCCTTTTTTTAGTATTTTTTTTTCTAATGCACATAAAATATGAAATAAATAAATAAAACAAAAGACAAATATTTTTTAAATTTTGACATTTATGACATTCAGAAATGGATACAATTTTAAAATAATTTAAACAACAAATACTACAACTAAACTATTTTAAAACTCTAAACCCTAAATTATTTTAACATTATACATTTGTATTAAGTCATCAAATTAGATAATGAAACATTAAATAACATTATTTAATTATATTCTTGATTATTTTATATTTTTTTATAAACACTTTCTTCATCACCTAATATATAGAAAAATAATCATAATTAATAACATTAAAATTATAATATAAAATATATATTAAATTAATCATATTACGAGTGATGAAATCTACTATAGTGATAGTTTTGTGAAAAATAATATATCATATAACCTTCATTAATTGACTCGTGATAGAAACCTATTTTAGAACATACAAATTAATTAAAATAGTGAAATTAAATAATATGTAAAATACCTAAATTTTTTTTATTACTGCTTATAGGTTGAATAATTAACTTTAAAATCACTTAAAAAATCATTTTTTAAACCATATGCTACTCCAAATCACTGCCTCAATAACATATATACAAACATTATTAGTACTTTACATGTAATGCAACAAATAATGCTTACTCTAATTTTAAGTTTAATCAAAATTAAAACTATATTTAAATTTATATAGATTAATTATTATCTCTAAATTTATAGGATTATGCTCTCTTGTATATTACCATATTTCTATTCTAGAATAAACATATTCTGCTATTTTTTTCTTTTTTTATTGATGTCTTGAATACCTGGTTTGTATGATGATGGTCTTTTGATATTCGTTTTTAAGTGTATGTTTTTAGGTGGTTTTTCTGGATCCAGTCAGGTGTGTTTTTTTTTCTCTATAGTTGCCTGTGGGAGCGTCTTTTTGATGAGTGAGACTTAGAGTTATTTTTATGTATACGGGTTAGATCATCCTTAAAGTGGTTCACATCTATTATTTTTTATTATAAAAAAATAAAAAAAGTTATTAAAATAAATTTGCTATGAAATTAGTGTTATTCAATTGTGTCCCTCTACTTAACGTGTGCATATTATAAAATGTTAAGATTAATAGAATAAATGATTACATTTTATTTGAGTTTTTTTTTTAAAAAAAAATAAATAAATAAATAAAAATAAATATATATATATATATATAACTTTATAAATAGTTATACTTTTACTAAGTCATATTTACTAAACTTAATTTACATATTGTGTGAACATCTTTGGTGACTACAGTAACTGTGCAAATAAAGAGAAATATCAGCGGGGATAGCTCAGTTGGGAGAGCGTCAGACTGAAGATCTGAAGGTCGCGTGTTCGATCCACGCTCACCGCATTTTTTTTTCATTTTATTATTTATTTTTCTTTTCTTTTTATTATCTATTTTTAAGAAAGGGAATGCATAGTCTCAATAACATTTTTTATCCGTTTATTTTGTGTTCAATATGTTAATTTGAAACTTGGAAGATATGAAGCTAATATTCTATATTGCACTTTACAAGATATTTGGTTTCTTGTTTTTACATGGGTTTGTACTCTTTTATTGTAATTTTTTTCATATATGAATAAATAGTTAATTTGGAATTTTTTTGCATTAAAATTAGGACACATGGTTGCAAGAATCCCAAATTATAGCAAGAAACCATGAATTGTCTGTGGTTGAGGAGTAATGTATCTAGCTATATATACCTCCAAAACCAGGAAAGGGAAGAAGGGAAGAAAAAAGCACAGTAAGAGATTTGAAAAAGAAAGGAAAAAAATGAAGAAACACGTTGCATTGGTGTTGGTGTGGGTTGTGGTGGGTGTATGTGTTGAGGCAATGACCTTAGAAGAAAGACGAGATGACTGCAACAATTATTGTAACCGTGCTTGCATGTTCCCCTCCAAATTCTGCAAATGGTGGTGCGGTGCCCGCTGCCAAAACCCAATATTATGGGGTAAGTGAATATTCTTACATTTTCTAAAGGCAAAATATTACAACACCTATTTCTTTTTTTTTTAATAGTGATATAACCCAATTGACTCATAATTAATTTAATTTTGTTGTTTGCTGAAAAAAAAAATACAGAAGAAAACGCTATAAAAAATATAGAAGACAGCGTGGACGGTGATGTATCAAAAAAGTACCCTATACCAACAGAAGAAAATTTCAAGGCTTATGAGGCTGCACATCCTCCACCAAGTCCCAAGATTGAGATGTAAATATAATCCCAAGCTTTTTAACTTCGTTTTCAATGTCTTCCTCATAAGCTTCCCTTTTCAAAATAGATTCTTTTAGCATTTTCTAGCGTCTTCTCTTCATTATGCTTTTAAAAACTTAGCTAATCTAACATTTTAATTTTATATTTAGCAAAATTTTTCATGCTAATAAACTATATTCTCAACTTTCACTTTAGAGTTGTTTTTTTTTAAATTTTAGGTTTGTTAATTAGGGTTATACATTGTAATTCAATTATTTGGTTTCTCTCTTAATATTTTATCTTACATGTAATTCATGAAACCTTATGTAATTGTTAGAAATCTAACAGCTATGTCATACTTAATCTTAATAATATTGATATTAAATGTCCTTATTTAAAAAAAATTAAAAACTGAAATCGATTTAAACTAAAACAAGTTTGATGTTTAGCAAAAAAGTATTATTTTATTTTTCTATTTTTCTTAAATTTATGTTTTACTAAATTCTATATATATATAAATTATTATTCTTGTTATAAAGATTTTAATTAAACATAAAACTATAAAAACTGAATTCTTAATTTTTTTCTTATATTTTTAGTTTTTAAAATAAATAAATAATTTTAATAAAAATACATTTTTTTTTCTTAAAAAAAATCACAATAGCAAAAGGAAATTCAGATCCTGAAAAATCAAACTCTAGCTGTTTTTGGTAACACTAACACACATAAAACGCGAGAATTCGAGTATGTAGAGACACCTAGCATAAGAACAATGTGTCATCTATGTGACTACTATGGCCACTTGTGTTAGTTGAGAAAAATATTATTTGTTAACAAATAACTCTTGTTGGTTATTATTTTAATGAGTAAAAAAATTAATAAAATGGAAACATTAACGGTATTTTAATTCGTTTAAATAAAAAAATTAATATGTTGTATTACATATGCATATAGCCATTATCCTGCATCATTATCTGTCACTAATTCAAATTGTGATTATGAAAAAAAAAAAAGGTAAAACCAGCAAATATCGTTGCTGTCTGATATAAAAATACATCTAGAGACAATTTTTATTGTATTTGTATAAATAAAGTGAGTTTAGACTATATGTGATTGATCTATAATCGCGGTGTCGATTGCTTCTTTGCTCTTTAATACTTCTCTTTTAGACGTTAAAACTCATTCTCCTCAATTCCTTAGCACTTGATCGGTGTTGACATGAAAAATGTATTTTGACGATCAAGTAAGTATTTTGTATAGAGAAAGTATATAGTGAGAATTGATTAAAAACGTCTCTTATTACATAGTGTTTATTTATAGTATTGAGTCATTGACCATCTAAACGATGGGCTGAATCTAATATGTATTAGCTAGCTGATTTCTTGGGACATTACCCATATTTGATAGGATGTGACCCTGATTATCAGAGAGTCTCCATAACTGTTTTAATTGCCATTTATTATAATTGATATAATTGTGCTTTAAATATACTTTCACCTGTTCGATAAGAAGCACACTTATTAAATTGAAAAATTGATTATCTCCACCCTTATGCTATTATATGCTCACTTCACATAATAAATTTCTCATTTGTCCCTCTTCCAAATATCTCCAGTTGGTAGTCATAAATCTTAATTACTTAATTTTGTTGCAAGTATATACTTATTTTATAGTAGTATTTCACTACAAAAAAAATTATTTTTAACGGGATTATATTTGGCGTTTCCGTCAGTTTTAACCCTCGTTAAGTACATTACCCGAGGTTTGATTTTCCCTTGGAAGATCCAACATTGCTAACGGATTACCGACAGTTTCTACGACTGAAAAATAACTATTTTTCGGTGATTTTGAAACCCTCGTTATTCTCAGCAGTTTTCAAACCTATGTTATTTTCAACGATTTTCAAACTTCGTTACTTTTAGGAGGTGCAAGCCCCAGAAAATACTATCATTTTTTATTTTTATTTAATTTATTTCTTGAACGTTCCTGATCTAATTAAAAAATAAAAATAAACACTTTTGAATTCATTTTGTTATACGAGAATATGAACATTTTAACATTCAGTCGTTTATTTCTTTAAGGTTCATAATCTTAAAAAAGTAAGTAAATATGATGGAGATCCCACATCGACTAGAGATGAGGATAATTCGTTGTATATAATTTGGTGCAAACCTCACCCCATGAGCCAATTTTATGAGGTTGAGTTAGGCTTAAATTTCACTTTGTAATATGGTATGAGAGCCATTTTTGAGTCTATTCTAGCGAATGTTTATTAGGCTTATGAGATCACCTGCTATCGGGTCGTTATTTAATGAATCAATATTTTTAATCTGCTTTATTTTGAATTAATGTTAACAAACAGTTTTTATAAGAAAAAAGAGATTAATTAAATTTTTTTTTTCAATTTCGACTCATCCAAAATTATTTATGTGTGTATGTATGTTAAATTTCTATCATTGTGAAAATTGAGTAGAAGAGAAAAATACGGATGGACATGCTATAATTAATTTCATTTTTTGTAACCTTAATTATATAATTTAGTATTTTCAATAGTATAATTTGAATTTCACATTTTTTTAAGAGTACAATCATGTTTCTCCATTAGTGTTTTTTTTTCCATTTTTAACTATTTTTTTTAGTGAACATGGCCATGTGACTGTGATGTTATAAATTCTTTTATTTTTTTAAAATTATATTGTTTTAATTTGACTCCTTGGACATTTTAGTGAATAAATAATATTATAAATATTATAATTTTTTTTTTATAAAAAATTCAATAAAAAGTTATATTTATTTCAACAGCCTTTTCGAATGTGTTAGCATTTATGTTCAGAGCTTCATTTTTGTAATGTGTAGGATTCATTTTTGCAATGCAAATATTTATATTTATTAGGCATTAATTAAAGATTAGGACATTTCATAGTTTATAACTAAGTGTAAATCTTGAAGTTGAGTTAAACTTAAAAGTTCACTTCTCAATATGGTATCGGAGTCATTTAAATCTTATCTTAACAAAAGTTTGTTAGACTTATTAGGTCACACGCTATCGGACCACCCATAAATATATTATTCCACGTACGAGCTCTCACTATCAACCTAAGGAGGTGTGTTCCCACATCAATTAAAGATTATGACATTTGATAATATATAAGTGGTACGTACCTTAGTTTATAAGCTAATTTTATGAAGTGAGTTAGACTTATAGTTTATTTCTCAATAATATTTTCTCATATTCATCTTTTAATATGCGTTATTATAAAATTTTTTACACACAAGTAAATAAAAAAATAACAATAATAACATAAATTAATATAGAAAAATAAATATAAGTTCAGATGATACTTTTAACAATGAAGGTGTTATATATAAACTTTATAAGTCTTTCTTTTTAGGATGAAAGGTATTAGTAACCATAAAATACGTATATTGAGTTGAGAGAGTTGTTCCAAATGATACTATAAAAAAAAGTCGAATGATTAAGTTTTATCTTTTAAATGGAAACTTATCTGTGTATAAACTTGATTTAAATATTTAAATTATATTTTGAATATCTCATATGCAACCTTAAAAAGCATGTGAATAAGTTTTACTAAGTTTAGACGATGATCGTGTAAGGTTTATAAATGGAATCAATGGCTAAAAAAATAGAGGAGGTACCGTCTCTGTGCTGCAGCAGAGATTGTAGGAAACAGAGTACAATGATCACCATATATCAGTATCTGAGGATTGAGGCTTACAGGCTATGAAATCTTCCAACATTGTGGAGAATCTGTTTGAAGTGTGAAGGAAAGTTCTTTTTGGACGAACAGTGACTCCATTTGAATTGTAACACGTGTTATATTCCATCTCTTTTGTCCGTGGTTACTGTCCTGACTTATGGTGATTTTCCAGTAGATGGATGATGTGGGGTTGAACACCCCTCGAAATAGCTTTAAAGGAGAATAGTCAAATAAATTATACTGGAGAATTTTTCATGACAAATTGGTTGGATAGATGCTTAGTTAAGGAACAGAGCAGGTTTTCTTCGTATAAAAATTATATTTTTATATATAAATTGGACTACTCAAATGTTCTATTTATTTATTTATATTTTTTTATTACTCATAATAAATTGGAGTATTTTAAATATTTTATTTATTTATTTATATATTTTTTATTATTGAAAAAAAAGGAGTAAATTTAAAAATGAAAATCTTATGATTTGTCTTGAGATTGATGTCAAATTAGGAATGACAAATTGGGGTAATCCGATCCACAATCTACTTATTTCAACCTGTTGATTCGTCGACATAACTTGTAGCCTGTACGAACCAAGTGCAGGGCAGGCTGACCCGCATAATCTGCTTATTTTAAAAATTAAATTTTTTTTATGCATCTTCATAATTTTTTATGTAACCCATATTCTGGTAATATTTTTTTAAATATTTAATATTTTTTTTGTCTTTCTAAAATGCATAGATGGTTTAGGTTTCAATATTCATTAAATACTAAAGGTAGTAATGAGACCTTAGTCTTTTTTTATAATAAAATTTAAATATAGTATTATATATATATTTATATGATTTTTCATTATAATAGTAATCATGTATCTACATGTATTACCTTAATTTTTTTTTATATATATTTAATGAAGTATTTTATTAGTTAATTTATTAGTACGATAGAAATTCAAATTTTACTGAAAATCAAAATATTATTATAATTTTTTTACCCATATCTTATTACACTTGTCGTGAAAATAACACTATGAGACCATTTACCTAATGCATCTAAATAAGAAAAAAATTAACTTAATAAACAAAAATTATTAAAAAATTATTTTGTATTAATCTTTTTTTTTAAAAAATCTTATGTGGATTGGCCCGTAGGACCGTGGACTAACTCGCATGCTGGGCGGACCAATAAAATTAATAGGCATATTTTATGTAGGACAGATCAAGTATGAGGTGGGTTGACCCGCACTGTCATCCATATCTCAAACCTCATGTTATTTAGTAAATGGAAAGACATGAACTTTAAAATTTTTGGATGCTTGTTTAATATATATCATTTAAGTTATGCTTTGTTGCTAATTGTTTATGCTTTGTAGCATTTAATATAATATATAATAGACATATAATTTGGTCATAGTTAGTTATGCTTTGTAACATTTTATATTTTCTTCTATAACTAACTAACCGTATAACTAGTTGTTTATGTTATTATAACATGTAACTCAAATATTTTACTAACATTGATCATGCTTTTTTAAGTAAATTGGTGGTTTTGACACTTATGGTTAGTTAACATAAGTGAAATTGGTCGAAAAAGAAAAAAAGAAAGTGAGATGAAGATGGATAATATTTAATTTAATGATAGTTAATAATTGGAGGAAAGGAGGATAAGGACATGAATAACAATATCATGTTCTCTTGTTAATGAGAAAGCCTCATTGATATTTTTTCCAACCTATGCTTCAAAGCTTTGATACCTTAATGAAAACTTTGCATTTCTGCTTTATAATCTTTCTCCAACTGTGCTTGAACCTTCCTTGAGAATTGTGGTGCTTCTGCCCAAGATGATTCTGGTGCTTCTGCATGTGCTACTATCATATTTGTTGCATGGTACAGTTTAAAATCACAAACTCAAGGATAATAAATATTTATAAAATTCACATACACATAAACATAATCAATCTTCTTCACGTCTATATACTACAATAACTATTTTAAATGATAATAGTTTTTTTTTTAATTATGTAAAATAAACTGTTATCTTGTATATAATATACACTAAAATAAACTGATAATAAATAAAGAAATAAAAGGAATCACATTATCAACCCGCTAGGTAGTATTGCTATCTTCGTTTAAGATATAATCGCAACTTTTTAAATAATTCCAATGAAGTGGAAAAAAAAAGTGTCACGGATAATATAATGTCTTATTTTCCTTAAAATTTTTGTTGATAGTGAAATCTAAACCCAAAAATGAAGAAGAAATGAATTTCTTTATATTCAATATTGTTGATTGATTAAAACAATTGAGACTTTATTAAACTTTGTTATTCCAATATTCCACATAACATACAAAACAATAATCGCACATATATAGATATGTAAATAAATTAACTTACTCTTTGCCATTCCTGAGTGTACAACCAAAATTACAAAGGATCGTGCAAAAGTTTGAGGGGTGTTCTCCGCAGAAATCTGAGACACAATGGTCCAAGCATGGAGTTAGGGATTCTTGAGCATCAACTATTGTAGCAGCTATGAGGCACACCACCAACAACAATGCAGCGTACTTGTTTGCCATTTTAGTTATTTTTTCCTGTTGTTGATGGTTTTATTTTCCTCCTTCCCTTACCTTAGTTTTGGAAAATAGATGAATATATATAATTGTGTAAATGGTTTATGAACCACAAAAAGAGTCAATGTCTATTCCTAAAATTTGGGATTCTTGTTAGTTAGAGTATCATATCTTTAAGAGAAGAATATGGAAATGAACTAGTTATTAATTTAAAAAGCTTGCTTTCTTCCACCTTTCGTCGTCCAACTTCAGTTTGTAGTATGATTAATCAATTTGTCACGTGTCGAACTGAGAAAATATCTATTTTGTAAACCTAATTTGGTCAAAGAAAAAAAAAACTAGAACCATTTCTTCTTTTTAGCAACAAACAATGGCATAAGTTGTGCCTTTCTTCAATGCTCTAAATTTAGCGTAAGATATTGGAAGTTCTAATCTATTTGTCTATTTATTGTATAAAAAATGCAATGTGTATGATTTCATGTTTGTAGTGACCACTTTGTCATTAGTTTGTGTCCTCCCATAAAAAACATTGGTTGTACAATTACCTTTGAATTTCACAGGATGCTAGTAGAAGAAAGTATTTCTAAAATCATAAATTCAAACATTTGACATGATTTTCAAAGCAAAATTTCTTTGACTTGATACCAAATCTTGAAACAATTATTTGATTAAGAGTCTAACTCAATTAGTAAGAGAATATATAAATTATTGTCTAGCCTAATAGCATTGGATAGAAATAATTTTAGGGTTTATCTGTAAGAAATAATATGCCAAGGAACACAACAAACTTTATAAAGCAACAAAAGTTGCGCATCTCCTCTTGTACTTAAAAAACTTGGATTTTTCCTTAATCTTAATAACAATTTACCTCTGCACCTCATCAATTTCAAAATTTAATTTCCTTAACATAAAAGTCAATTCTAGAAATGAAAATTTATAAGAGATTTTTTTTTAAATAACCTTTCCAGAACAACTATTTTACGTTCTAGAATCTAGAAAAACTATTTTGGCTTTCGAAATTTGATTTCTGAGATTGATGAGGTGTAGGAAAAAAATTTAAGAATTCGAGAAGAAACACCCTTTTTATTATTATGCAGGCTTGTGTCCTTAACTCACACATTACAAATTATGTGAAATAGACCTAAGCGGATCAACAAGTTAAAATAGTGAGTCTGTCTTCAATTTTTATAACAGTCCATGGGTCGGCCTACACGATTTATGGTGATCTGCATTGCCAACCCTTATTATATGTGGTAAAAGTCACTAAAAAGTCTCTTTTTGAGATTTTGGGATTAAAAGCCTAGGAAGTACAGAAAAAGAGAAATATAGCAAAGTCACTAGAGTTGGAAAGTAACAATCTAATAGGAGAGGTAGGAGGACCATTATGTGGATGTAGTTACATATCCCTGAACCTCTATCAACGACTCTAGATGGGTGTTAAAGAATGGACATAGCACTACTTGTTGTCAAACTCTTTATATCAAATATATCATATAGGAAAAGTAGCTAAACTGAGTAATTAAGAGTTTTTTTTATCAGCAAGAAAGAATGAATAAATAGAACCACTTCAGGGATGACCAAATTCTTATACAAATCATGAAAATAAAGCACACCTCTCCTAGCAATCCACCTCCAATAGAGAAAGAAAAATCACTACCTAAAAAAAGAAACCAAAGCACTTAGATACAATGCCTCAACTTAAATCATCATAGCTGACAACCCAAACAAACAAAACAAAGAACACCTATCACTACAAGAAAATCATGAAATAGAAACCAATTTTTAGAGACCAAAATAATTAGTTACAATAGTAACTAAATTAGAGACAATTTTAGAAACTAAAAAAAAATTTGGTTTCTAAATTAGTTTCTATTATTGTTAAATAGTTTCTAAATTGGTATCTAATTAGCAATCAATGTTTTTGCTACCAAATTTAGAAACTAAATAATTGGTAGTTAAAATGTTGGTTGCTAATTATATACCAATTTAGAAAATATTTAACAATAATAGAAACTAATTTAGAAACCAAAATTGTTTTTAGTTTCTAAAATGGTCTCTAATTTAGTTATTATTGCAACTAATTATTTTGGTCTCTAAAAAATGGTCTCTATTTCATGATTTTCTTATAGTGTATACATAACACCTAACCCAACTTCACAAACAACCAACACTCAACCCACACAAGACGTCCAACCGAATAAACTTTTTACACATGAGAATTATTTCTCTTCTTTGATAAACTTTTTACATTGTAATATTTGTATTCATAGAATATGAAAGCGTGAGAGAGGTTTGTAGTGGAGGATGAGGTGTAATGTGGGTCACAACATATTCTTACTAGGGTCACCACATACTGTCTCCCTCTAAATTGAGTGAATTTTTGTGCTCACTTCACACTGTCCTACTCTCATGGCCTCTAAAGAACTCATTTAACCCACTTTCTCCCCACCTCATGCCTATCCCAACCAACACGAACACTCACTTCCCATTTTCATAAAATTTTTCCTGGATCTCTGTAGGAAGTGTAATGTGGGTCACCATATATTCATACTAGGGTCACTACATACTGTCACTCTCTAAGTTAAGTGAATTTTTGTGTTCACTTCACATTGTCCTACTCTCATGGTCTCTAAAGAACTCATTTAACCCACTTTCTCCCCACTTTCTCCCCACCTCATGCCCCTCCCCAACCAAGATGAACACTCACTTGACATTTCCATGAAAAGATTCCCTTGGTCTGTGCAGGAAGTGTAATGTTGATCACCACATATTCCTACTAGGATCACCACTTACCGCCACTCTATAACTTGAGTGAATTTTATGGTTAGTTCACACTAGCCTACTATCATGGCCCTATAAAGACCTCATTTAACCCACTTTCTCCCCACCTCATGCCCTCCAAAACCAACACGGACACTCACTTGACATTTCAGAAAAAATTTCCCTGGGTATGTGCAGGAAGTCTAATGTGGGTCACCATATATTCCTACTATGGTCACCATATACTGTCACCCTTTAAGTTCAATGAATTTTTTGCTTCCTTAACAGTGCCCTACACTCTTGGCCTATAAAAACCTTATGTAACTCACTTTCTCTCTACATCATGCCCCACCCAACCAAAATAGCTTCAGAAAATGTATTTTTTTTGGAGAAAAAAAAAATACTAAAAAAGCATACATAGTTACACAAACTAAGTAAATGCAAATATATATTTTTAACAATATATTCCAAAAAAAAAAACAAGTCATGCTCCATAAAAAACTAAATAGTAAACTCAGATAACTATAACCAAATCACATTTAAACACAGACTTTAACTCATACAAGGGTCAACACATGACAAATAACACAGATCACCCAATACAAAGCACAATATGAATGTTTCACTTAATAAAGAAATGAATAGAAAATGTATTACCTTTGGTCACCAATCCCTAACCCCACAGTGAGAGAGAAGGTGGAGGAGAAACCTTGAGAAGAAGATGGAAGAGAACGACACAAACAAGAACATGAAGAAAAATGAAGAAGAATAAAGAAGAATGCGCACACACTTGCAATAACCCATGGAGAATTAAAGGGAACAAAAACGGAACGAACAAAAAATGAATGGTAAGAACACAGGAAAAAAGAAATAGGGACGTGAAGAAGAAAAGTGAAGAGGTGCCCCAATTTCTTAGCTCTAATTTCTTCACATTCTGACCCTAAAATAAAATGTTAAATCTATTCAACACGTAACTCACAACTGCAATAAAATAATTTTGATTGTCACATAGGCGATTATATGGTGAACAAGTGCAGGACCGATTGTTAAACCATCATTTTTGTATAAATAATGATGAAGATCTCATTACAATAGCATTATATTCATATTAAAGAATAGGAAAAAATTCATATATACTTAGCACTATATTATAATAATATAATAATATTTTTAATTAAAAAATAAATTAAATATGATTAAAATATTATTTTATTGATTTGTGAAATAGATTTTTTTTTTATTGATTGTGGTGTGAAAACCATCACCGTCCTAAAGAAGAAAGAATATAAGAGTGGTAAGCTGAGTCGACTAGTCTTTTAACGAGGTGTTGGACACTTTGGTAAGTACGTCTTTTGGATATACATGGATTCTGTGATCTTGAACAGCTGGTTGATAAAGAAAAGGAAGTGAAGGTGATAACGGAGGAGAGATCCGCTATACACAAGTGATAAGAACAAATTACTGTCATCAAAACTTGGAAAATTGCAAACGAATGCCATTCAAAACCCACATGGGACATAATTCTTACATACAATTACATTCATTTAACATCTTAAAAAAAAATCATTTAACATCTTAAAAAAATTATTATATTGTTTTATTATAATAGGATATTTTGTTCTATTAAAATTTTATGGAATATATGTAATTCTTAAGAATAATGTTAAGAGTAAATTTTTCAAAATTTATTTGACAAAAAAAATGGTAAAACATATACTATTAAGTTGATTTTTCGTAAAATAGAGACAAATGCAACCGCACCCTTCTTCAATCACACAAATTTGGTTCAGGTTGTCATGGCACTCTGTAGTCGTTTGGTTCATGCATGGATGCTTACGCAAGAAAAAGACAAAGAAAAAAGACAAAACAGAGAGATCGCCGCGTCCATGTATGTCTAAATGCCATGCACAGCAACACGTGCTTAACATGCACTTTAAATGGCTCACCATCTCAACCCACACACAAACACATTGCCTTTTTCTTCATCATCACCACAACCACCTGTATATATTCATTCTCTTCCGCCACCTCAATTTCTTCACTTCAACACACGTCAACCTGCATATGCGTGTCATCCCATGCCCAAATCTCCATGCATGTTCCAACCACCTTCTCTCTTATATAATACCTATAAATACCCCTAATATCACTCACTTCTTTCATCATCCATCCATCCAGAGTACTACTACTCTACTACTATAATACCCCAACCCAACTCATATTCAATACTACTCTACTATGATGAGAGCAAGGGTTCCACTCCTGTTGCTGGGAATTCTTTTCCTGGCATCACTTTCTGCCTCATTTGCCACTTCACTCCGGGAGGAGGAAGAGAGCCAAGATAACCCCTTCTACTTCAACTCTGACAACTCCTGGAACACTCTATTCAAAAACCAATATGGTCACATTCGTGTCCTCCAGAGGTTCGACCAACAATCCAAACGACTTCAGAATCTTGAAGACTACCGTCTTGTGGAGTTCAGGTCCAAACCTGAAACCCTCCTTCTTCCTCAGCAGGCTGATGCTGAGTTACTCCTAGTTGTCCGTAGTGGTAAGTAATTGCTACTGGTATCACTTGTTTCTTCTTGCAGAAGAAATAATGGTAATGAGTTTTTTATAATTTCAGGGAGCGCCATACTCGTCTTGGTGAAACCTGATGATCGCAGAGAGTACTTCTTCCTTACTAGCGATAACCCGATATTCTCTGATCACCAGAAAATCCCTGCAGGAACCATTTTCTATTTGGTTAACCCTGATCCCAAAGAGGATCTCAGAATAATCCAACTCGCCATGCCCGTTAACAACCCTCAGATTCATGTACTGCCTTTTGTAATACTGAACTAATTTTTTGTTATTTTAACTTGCAATTTCTCTCCAAATGTGATGATAAATGTTTGTCCTGCAGGACTTTTTCCTATCTAGCACAGAAGCCCAACAATCCTACTTGCAAGAGTTCAGCAAGCATATTCTAGAGGCCTCCTTCAATGTAAGAAAGAAAACAGCATCTAACTACATATTTGCGTTGCCATTTAGCTAGTACTTTGTCTAAATGTCACACTTGTTGAATTTTTTGAATGATATCATTATATATGTTTGCATGATTTTTATAGAGCAAATTCGAGGAGATCAACAGGGTTCTGTTTGAAGAGGAGGGACAGCAAGAGGAGGGACAGCAAGAGGGAGTGATTGTGAACATTGATTCTGAACAGATTGAGGAACTGAGCAAACATGCAAAATCTAGTTCAAGGAAATCCCATTCCAAACAAGATAACACAATTGGAAACGAATTTGGAAACCTGACTGAGAGGACCGATAACTCCTTGAATGTGTTAATCAGTTCTATAGAGATGAAAGAGGTAAATACAAAGAAAAAACATATAGACAAACTTAGCAATTGAGTTCTATTATTCACTGTCGTCTTGGTTAGAAAATCTTAGTATTGAGAATATAATTAAATAATGGTTTTTTTTGTTAACAAATTTAGGGAGCTCTTTTTGTGCCACACTACTATTCTAAGGCCATTGTTATACTAGTGGTTAATGAAGGAGAAGCACATGTTGAACTTGTTGGCCCAAAAGGAAATAAGGAAACCTTGGAATTTGAGAGCTACAGAGCTGAGCTTTCTAAAGACGATGTATTTGTAATCCCAGCAGCATATCCAGTTGCCATCAAGGCTACCTCCAACGTGAATTTCACTGGTTTCGGTATCAATGCTAATAACAACAATAGGAACCTCCTTGCAGGTATATATATTTATTATATATGACCATGAATTTGAATATAGGGTTGTTGATGGGATTTTTTATTTATAATTGGTAATGCGTGATTGTGATTGAAAATATGAAGGTAAGACGGACAATGTCATAAGCAGCATCGGTAGAGCTCTGGACGGTAAAGACGTGTTGGGGCTTACGTTCTCTGGGTCTGGTGAAGAAGTTATGAAGCTGATCAACAAGCAGAGTGGATCGTACTTTGTGGATGGACACCATCACCAACAGGAACAGCAAAAGGGAAGTCACCAACAGGAACAGCAAAAGGGAAGAAAGGGTGCATTTGTGTACTGAATAAGTATGAACTAAAATGCATGTATGGTGTAAGAGCTCATGGAGAGCATGGAAATATGTATCGGACCATGTAACACTATAATAACTGAGCTCCATCTCACTTCTTCTATGAATAAACAAAGGATGTTATGATATATTAACACTATATGCACCTTACATAGTAATACATTAATATTTAATACTTTTTATTTTAACTTTTTAGTTTAAAATATTATTATATTATTAACTTTTTAGTTTAAAATATTTATATTATTATAAAGAGAAATAAACAAAGGATGTTATGATATATTAACACTATATGTACCTTACATAGTAATATATTAATATTTAATACTTTTTATTTTAACTTTTTAATTTAAAATATTATTATAAATGATGCTTGTGTTTTATGTGTTGGCATGCTTGTATTTTATGTGTTGACTTTCTGTGTGAAGGTAATGTGATATGGTTAGCTGGTGGTAACAATTGTGTTTTATGTGTTGGCTTTCTGTGAAGCTAATTTGATATGGTTAGCTGATGGGAACAAAATATTAAAGGAAGCTAATTTGATATGGTTAGCTGATAGTAACAAAATATCAAAATAAATTTCTTCTTACTTTAATAAATTATATGAATTGTGACGGATTATATGGAATGTATAGGACAAAATCTTTAATAAATTACATGAATTGTGACGGATTATGGAATGGAATGTAGCAAATAGGACAAAACAAATGTTTGTAAGAACCAAGAGATCCTAACCATGTATAGGCTAACCATATATAGGCTTAGGCCAAAAACAAACCTAAACTCTTAAACTTTGATTTATTATAAAAAAAAAATGATTATTTAATATATAGGCTTAGGCCAAAAACAAACCTAAACTCTTAAACTTTGATTTATTATAAAAAAAAAATGATTATTTAACACCATGCACCTTACACCCTACTAAATTTTAATATTTTAATTATTTTTAATTTTAAAAATTATTTTAATATTTTACATTATTTTCACTAAAAACATTTGTTTTTTTTATTATAAATATTAATATTTTATTATAGATATAAAGTGAAGCAATATTGTTTGAAAATATCATTACCCGTTACAAAATATTGTACAACTAGCTATAAAAAAGCAAACCACAAGGAAACAGAAGACTTTCACTTTGAAAAGGGGTGCCTGCTAAGACCGTAATTTTGCTTCAGATAAAAAACCATCACAACTCAATAGGTACTCACAAAACTACTTAAACTGCTGCATGGCATCTTCGTGACTTGCACCGAACCATAGTCCAACACCTACCGCATGCTACAGCTTCACCTCACCCAAAAGACCAGCATTGACACAAACCTGCACTCTACGAATTTGAACAAGAAAACTGGTGGATTTCACAGCAAGACTGGGAGGCATCTGATTACGTCCCACCTCTGTCACCACCAGCAGACTGGTGCCTTCCTTCAGACAACAACAGCTAACCAGAAAGGAGCTGCAAGACATTGCAATCTTCACGACCAAAGAATCCTTTAGGACAATCCATCTACCTCTATAATCTTCATTAACATTGCACCCGCTCCTCTTAACTGCAAAATGACGTTATGCAGCAAGATATTATGCAGTAAAAACTGCACAAATACCAGCAACTTTGCACCATCCTCTCGTGTCAGCCAAATCCATCTTCATCAAGCCTACTCCTCATACCATCTTGTACCCTTGCACCTCCTTTAGCCTGAGGTTTCCCACCAAACCACCTACCAGATATAAGATTCCAACCCTGCATAAATTGCATTTTTACCGTGACAGTACCAGCATAAAAACCGAAGCTCCCACCTAAATACTTTAGCTGGTAATTGGTGCATTCCGTGACATTGCATGATACCTTGGAGTTGCAATCCCCATACTAGGCTCACACATCTAAACAGAAAACTAAACAAATACTACTTTTGCACCCAAATCAGAAGCAGCATGATCCTCTGCACCTCCATCATCACATTTGAGAGTACCGCCATCTTACTCCATGTACCCAAAGACACAACAACACCCACAAGATGGAAGGGGATCTGCTCCTCCCTGATGATATACCTCTGCCCAGTTTTCCCATTATCTATAACTTTTCATGCACAGGACAAGATTTAAATACCAATCCGAGAGAACGTGTATTCAAAGGAGCTTGACCTATGTTTCAACCACAACTAGATTTTGAGAATAGACATATAAAGAATTTTTTCCGCGTCAACTACTCCCTGATTAAAAATAACACAATTTCTTTGGTCATATACATCTTACCACAGTCGCCCAAATTTCTTTCCAGATCAGATTTTATTTGACATTCATATGCATTAAGTGAAAACTTTCAAAGTGATAAATCAAGTCTTTATGTTGTACAAATAAAATGCTTATCCATCTGAAGCATAGGAACCACACTCTGTGAGCAACGATGCATTCAAGAAACAGATGTTGGGCTGATGCACCACACCTTGGCATAGCGCACATGTGGAGTTAGTAATCATCACCCCTCTACTAATAAGGCTCAGTCTTGTTGGGGATTTATCAAGCAAAATCCTCCATGCAGTAACCATCACATAGAACATTGCCTTAATCTTTCAGAGTATCTTAAAACATCCAAGGACGTACTCAATCATGTGGTTGGACAGGCACCCATAAGCCGCTTTCACAGTAAAGACCCCTACTTCGTCACCCCCACACCTCTACGTCTTTCGTCTCCCTAATCAAGTTGACCCGTGAGATACATGTTGTTAATTCTTGTACTTGACTAGACTCCCATACCAACAATTCACGTGTCCATCTCAACCTCCATTGTCATACAATTCTTGCCATCCACCTACATCTCCCACCTTCTTCCCTTGATCCAAAGATATTGAAAACAGTCTCGAAAACAAAGTTTTAAGTTTGACATGACCTACCCAAGTGTCTTCCCAAAATCTGGCTTTGTCCCGTTCTCCTATTTTCCACCCTATAGCCTTTTGGAACAACCCAGTGCTAACTCCCTCACCATAGACTTTAGATAAATCTCTCCACCACCAGGATTTTTCTTTCAGATGTAGATGATTATGACCTGATTTCGTACTATATTTAGAGATCTATATTTCTTTCCACTTCCCTCTTTCTTCAGACAACAACCTCCATTTCCATTTGGTTAGAAGAGCCACATTGAACTTTCTAATGTCTTTAATTCTCAACCCTTCCTCCTTCTTAGGGTAGCACATTTTCTCTCAACTTACCCATGACATTGGTTTATTTGCTTTCTCCCATCCCCACATGAATCTCCTTTGGATGTTGATGATGCTTTTGCAAATCGATTCCGGTATTTTAAAGAAGGACATATAAAAAAGTAGGCAATGCAATAAAGACAGACTTTATGAGGCAAATCCTATTTGCCATTGACAGAAATCTTCCCTTCCATACACTAAGCCTTTTACTGATTTTGTTCAAAATTGATTCCCAAAATATTTTCGTTTTATGGTTTTCGCCTACTTCCAACCCCAGGTACTTGAAGAGTACTTTCATTTGAGTACAATTTAAGTATTTGGCATAACATGCAAGAGCGTTCCTTTCAAAATTTAAGCTTGTCAACTTAAATTTCTGAAAATTAATTTTCAACCCGGACGCTATAGCACCTTAGGATAACCTTAATTGTAACCACATTGTCATGATTACTGTCGCATAGGAAAAGAGTATCATCAACAAATTGTAGCACACACGTATCTATTTCTAGCTTCCCAACCTTCACACCTTGAAGAATTTTTGCTTTTAGAGGTTGTTTCACTAATCCAGCTAAACCTTCAGCTACTATAAGAAAGAGGAACATAGTCAACGGGTCACCTTGCCTTAAACCACGCATAGGTTTAAATTATTCGGTAGGACTACTGTTCACCAGGACTGAGACTGATGCAAATTCCAAACAACCTTTGATCCACTGAATCCATCTACTGGGGAACCCCATATTCAGCATCATATGAACTAAGAAATCTCATCTTATCGAGTCATACGCCTTCTCATAATCCACCTTCAAGCATAACCCACTCCTCCTACACCTTTTGAGCTTTTCTACAACCTCATTGGCCACTAGAACACTATCTAGCATCTCTTTCTCCTTTAGGAACACTGACTGATTCTCATCAATGACTGAGGGCAAGACATTCTTAATTCTACAAGATAAAACCTTTGTTATAATCTTATATAAGGCTCCCACTAATGAGATAGGTCTATATTGATCCAATTGTGCTGGGTCGTTCACTTTAGGTACTAGAGCTATAAATGAAGCATTGCACCCTTTAGGAATAGAACCCAATTCATGGAAAAGATGAATAGCTACTACAACATATTGCTTAAGAGTGCTTAAATTATTCTTGATGAAGTTAAAGTTAAACCCATTCGACTCAGGGCTTTTTGATCCTTTACACTACCAAACCCCTTCCTTTACTTCTTCCTCAACTTATGGTTGTCCTCCACGGATAGAGATTTAAACTCCACATTTCCAAGTCTAACCCCCAGGTCATGTGTGGCCATAAATTTAGCTTCGAACAAAGCCTTCGCTTCCCTACGAACAATATTTGGTTCCTCACACCATTGACCCCTCACTTCAACTCCTTTAACTTCATTCCTTAAGTCTTCTCCATCTAATCATAGAGTGGTAATATTTTGAACTAGAATCCTCATATTTAAGCCATTTAGCTCTTGCCTTTTGCCTGAATAAAGAGTCTAACTTTTTGTTGATTATCCTCAATTGACTAATAAGATCCATTCTCTTCAACCTGTCCCCTCCCGAGAGCTTGCTACAGTCATCTCAGATATCCAATTCCTCAATGCCCCTTAGAATATTCTTCTTTTTTTGTGTCCAAAAGCCCATACACATCACGGTTCCATGCCTTAAGGTTAGCCTTGAGGAGTTTAAATTTTCCTTTGATGGTCGTCAACCCATTCCCACTCGTTGCATAAGAATTCTATTTATCTTTAAACAAGTCTTTGAACCTACTCTCCCAATTCCACGCATCAATAGTTCTGAACGGCCTTGGCTCCCAATCCTTAATCATAGACTTCACCACTAGTGCACAATGATCCGAAATTACTCTAGGTTGGACATATTGTTTGCACATTGGCCACACGTGTAACCATTCTTCAGTAACAAGAACTGTCTGCTCTTCACTGACCCATTTGACTTAAACCACGTAAACTTCTTAGTAAGAATTGGTAAGTCCAACAAAAAGTTCCTCTCGATAAAGAGATTAAATCTCTTGGTTTCACTCGTATTGCTCCCCTTTCACAGACACCTTTCCTTTCATTTGCACTTCTAACGACATTAAAATCTCCACAAAAACACCACATCATATTTTGTTGGCCAACTTTGTTGGATGATAATTCCTCACATAATGCAACTTTTTCACTCAAGATACAGAGAGCATACACATTGAACACTACGCACTTCATTTTAGCTTTAAGATGGTGACCAAAAATAGCCACGAAGTCTTTCCCCGTCAGGTGACTATCACAATAGAAAGCGTCTTTGTACCACATAGTGAGCAGGTTGTGAGCACCATTTACACCATCATTAGGCACCCACCCAACATTACTATCCCCTATAGAGAGAAACACCTCAGAACATGTGACCGTTTTTTTTCTTGTAAGCACATCACCTCCACTCCCACACTTACAACAAGATGTCTAATGTATCTTGATTTTGTGACCCCTCCAAGACCTCTAATATTTAAGCTTGTGACAATCATAAAAAACCACTTTTGTTACCCTCCTCCTGCCTCTTCAATACATCAAAATCTCTTTCTTCCAAACGTTCTAACTCTTCAAGAATCTCTTCCTCCTCTCCGCCGCACATAACCCCCAATTTGTTTGCCAAGATCCCAAAGTCTAATTGAATCAGCTCCATTCTCAGGATTCCAGAATCTATTATTACAATTGTTAATATCTCCATCAGATAACGCGACAAAGTTTGAACTCTTACTGGATGATGAGTTGTTTCCTAAATGTAGCGAACCACAAACTTAGAATTGGACTTCCCTTCTGGCCTAGAACTGGACACCCCCAATTCCCAAAGGCCTCGCCTTCTCTGATGTCTAAGTGGCATATTTAATCCTCCCCCTATCAGCTCCACTGCCACCGGGTAAGATTGGTATAGGTAACAAGACAACGTTGTCCCCTCCATGTTCAATTACTCGGCCTCCATGGTTGACTAGGTTGGATTGTGGCCCCTTTTCACACGGTAATGAACTTCCATGAGTATAGAGCGACACTTGATTCTCTGCCAACTTAGTCGTCACCTCCACTTCATCTCCTTTCGCATCTGCCTCCAGATTGGTATGCTGAGTGACGAAGATGTCTTGACCATGGTTCTTTTTGTGTTCCCCATCATGTCCTCCCACCTTTGTCTCCGCTACATTAGATGACGCCTTCGCCTCCGCTCCGCTATCGTCAAACCTCCACCGCATCAACTAGGTTATCCATGGCTAGTTGGGCAGAGCGGCTATAGCATGTTGTATTTACTGTGACAAAAGCAGAGTTGACTAACAAAGTTGTCCCATGCATAACAACCTCCTTCTTACTCACCTTTACCTTATTTGTGAAAGTTTTTGTCTCTCTTCCCTACCACTCCTTTGTTTTCGCAACTGTTACCTCTTCTAGGAAATTCTTTGTCGTTTCTTTGTTTTGTCGCTCTCCTCCCTCCCTTGCCACCTCCGACCGCCAGTTCTCCCCTGCATCAAACCCACTCTCAGCACCGCATCTATTTTCGCGGCAAAAAGTATCCTCGACATAGGTTTCGGAGGATGAAACACTATCTGAGGACGCATCATGGTTACACTGACATTGACAATGGCCTCCATAGTCGCTTGGCTTGTCTTCTTCGATACATGTGCTGAGAATCTGACCATTAATCTGCATCCTCTTAGCCATTCTGGCGCTGCAATGTTTAGGGAGTCGAACTTGGATTCTTGCATATTCAAGCTTTTCCCACTACTCCGTGGATTCATCAACCTTTACCAATGATGCAACTTCTCCAAGCACTTTAGAGAAACAATCCTTATTCCATAGGGTCATAAGAATATGTAACATCTGACGCAAACGATTTTATGGTCTGCTGCGTACGCTTCTGCCCAAGAGTCAACCACCTCAAACACAATTTTGAACCATTCTTTATTTTGAATGATTTTGAATATAGGTTGGAGTAAATACTCTCATATTTATTTATTTATTTTATGGATAAAAATATTATTTTAATTTATTAATAGTTTTTGTTTAGTTAATTAATTAGTTATAAATTTTTAGTTAAAGTCATAAAGTGTTAATTTTTTAATTAATCTTTAGTTCAAATTTTTATTTTTTCTGAAGACTATTCTCCAATTTTAACACATTTACCATTTTTTTTAACAACGTTGGTGACAACTTTATGTTTTCAAACAGTTATTGCTTTGAGTTTTCGAAATCGTTGTTTCCACTATTGAAATTATTTTGTAGAGCACTCTGGATAAAGAAAGACGAGAGAGCCAAACCTATTTTTATGCTAGACTATTGGTAAATATATAGTTTCTTTGTATTATCATTACGACACTTAATAGCAAGATCCCAAATTTAGCAATGAACCATTACATTATTTGTGGTTCAGCAGTCATTTATCGAGCTATATTTGTGCCCGTCATTCTTTGAAAACTAGGGTCATGGAACTGGGGAAGGAGGAATTACTAACAAACCACCATTGCCAAATAAAAGTAATAGAAAACAAAGAAATAAGGTGAGATGAGAGACAAATACGTTGCATTGTTATTGGTGTGCCATGTAGTCGTTGCATGTGTTAAAGCAGAGACCTTAGAAGAAAAACACACAGGGTGCTACAATTATTGCCATGAAGCTTGCATTTACCCCGCATCTTTCTGCAAGTGGTGGTGCCATGGCCGGTGCAGAAACCCAACGTTATGTGGTAATTTAATTTCTATGGACATCGTATCTCTCTCCCCATACCATATTATTCTAATAAGAAAAATACTATAATACCTGGTTTTTGGAAGTTAACAAATGCAGTTTCGGCTTCATTTTATGGTTTTATGACTACGCAATGTTCAAGAGGTTTAGTGTGTCTTTATCTTAAACATTTGGCATTATTGTCAAAAATATAATCATTTAAACATCATCATGATTCCTAAAACTCACACATGCATGTTCTAATTTTTTTATACACACTTAAGGGAAGGAAAAAGTTAGGATTGCCATATTTCACTCTTGCAAATATTATGTAACTCTTTTTTTGTCTTGGCATGGATTTTTTTATCCATTAGGTGAGAATTAATTCCACTGTAATCTTTAATAATTTGTCAAGTTTTCTTACATGGCATCCTGTAACATATTTAATATGTCAACCATGTTTGACTATTTATTTTCATGAAATGATTTTCATTTTCACGCTATTTCTTTTTTATTATTTGTTTTTGTATTTCTTTTCCCTTTTTGAGCATAATGCAAGCCAACCAATAAAAATCTTAACCATCATATTTTCCACTCACTCTTTTGTGTTTTTAAATTGCCATCCTTTAAAAACTTTGGCACGATAAGCTTCAAAACAAAATGACAGATAATATATTGTTATTTTCTTTAGTTTAATATTTTTCACTAATTATGCTCATTGTGCCTGTGTGTTTTCTTCATAAAAAGAAAATTATTAATTGAATTGAAATATCTTTGTACTTCGCAGACAGCTTAGTAGAAGATAATGAAGTAAAACATTATCCTGTACCAACAGAAGAAGACTACAACAACTATCTATTGAACCCACCTCCATCATCTGCTAAGAATGAAATGAATACTCAATTGGAAGCAGAGGACGAGCCAAACCATGATTTATAAAATGCAGTTCACAGAATGTGTTTGCAAGAGTTAGATTTTAGTATGTAGCTAAAGGTTTTACTGACTATTTTTTCATCATATATTTATCAGCTAAGTTAACATATCTAGTTTTAACAAGAAATTTTATGTTAATAAATACATTCTTAGTTAGTAGTTAATTTTTAAACATTTAACCAACTAACAACTTAATTGTTAATTTAAAAAATACTTTAAAAAATGAACTAAAGCATAAACTATGATTGATAAGATTTTTCTAACTAGTTTCCAGTTTTTTTACTAGCTAAAAATTTATTCAATGTGATTAAGAGCATTTTACAAACAAATGCTTTTTAGTAACTTTGAAAAACCAGTTTAAATAGTATTTTATTACAAGAAAATTATTAAATAAAAATTAATTTTAAAGATAAAAAATAATATTATTAGATATTGTTAATATTATTAAGTATGGTTAATATTATTATTATTTATTATTTTTTAATTAAATTTGAAATAAATTACATACGATTTTTTTTTTACTTAAATTTTTAATAAATTATACATAAATATAATTTGTATGTAACATTTTAGTTATATTTTAATTAAATTTGAAATAAATTATGTATGAATTTTATCCGTATGTAACAAATTTCTTTAATTTACATTACGTGCGAATTATATTAACATGCAACATTTTTTATTATTTTTTAATTAAATTTAAAATAAGTTATATATAAATTTAATTCGTATGTAATAGTTTTTTTTAATTAAATTTGTAATACGTTATATACGAATAATATTCGTATGTAATATTTTTTATTATTTTTTAATTAAATTTAAAATAAATTATATATGTATTATATCTGTATGTAATTATTTTTTTAATTAAATTTTTAAATATCTTATATATGAATTATATTCATATATAATAATTTTTATTTTTAAATTAAATTTTAAATATCTTATATATAAATTAAAATTCATATATAAATATTTATATATAATGTTTATTTTACATATCAATTTTTATTAATATGTTATAATTGGTATGTAATTTTAGATTTTCTTTATAATGTATGTATTTGAATTTTGATATTATGGGTGATTGTTGGTGTAGATGGGAGTTATCAGATTATAGATTCTCATCCAATGTAAAGTCAGGTTGGTTTACCAACAAAAAAAAACTGTAACTACATTCTTAATCCTACCAACATCAGTTAGTTAATTTTATGTCTCAATAGTCTCTACCTACCACAATCACAATCACCACCAACAAGAACAACAACTATTTCAAGATTATAAAAATTTATGTTATTTTACTGAGGTTTTAGATTAATTCCTAAAAATATATTAATTCCGTTAAATAATCTTCATTAAAACCCTTTTTTTTCTTTTTAATGTGTAAAGTCATCATAATAATATTCTTCCTTTTTAAAATGCTAATTTCCACGTTCTAGAATTTTATATTTCCTAGTTTATTTCTCAAATATTCATTAAATTTATTTATTATTCTTTTAAATAAGGACTGTTACTTATTTATTATATTTTTTTTTTATGTTATACTATTTATTTTGATTATTATATTATGTTATAGTATTTCTTTTATTAATTTAATATTATACTTCAAAAAATTGATAACGATAATTTTATTTTATTTTTTAATATTAATTTATGTTTGACTATTTATTTTGTCATCAATACACTAATTAATACTACAAAAAATATAAATATATTTTAACATTACTTTTACTCAATTTAAAAATTTATCAAATCTTATAAAATTTAATATAAGATTAATTTTTAATTATCTCATATGAAAAATATAATAATTGAAATTAAAAAAAATACAATGTTCTGCACAAATAAAAATTTTAAGAGTTAAAAAATAATTTAAAAAATTATAAACTTGTCAAACGTATTTTTAGATAAAATTTATATATAATATATCTTATAAATATGTGTATATTTATATTTCACATTTTCAAATAGATAGTACTTATACCTATTTCATAAGTTACTTTAGCCACTATCAACTAGTTTTGTTAAATATACTGTAAAGATTGTGATCCTATTCGATATTTTTTTTTAAAGAACTTAAAACAAAATAAGAAGATAAAGTTAATCGTTTAGTTAACACAAGAATCAAATTATAATTTTTTTAAACAGCAACTTTTTTATTTAATTTTAAAAGATCAAGGCACATAAATTAATTTTAATTACCTTATAAAGCAAAATCATATTTTTTTATTTATTTTCTTTTTCTATATATGTATTTATACAAAAATATTCAAATATTATAATACACGTTTTTTTTAAAGTTTAATAAGAATGATTTAAAAAGAATAAAAATCATCAAAACTAAATTTTTAAAGACCAAAATAATTAGTTGTAATAGTAATTAAATTAGAGATCTTAATTTCTAAATTAGTTTCTATTGTTAAATGATTTCTAGTTTTGTATCTAGCAGTTTTAACAACCAATAATTTAGATTCTAAATTTGGTAGAAAAATCTTAGTTTTGAGTGAGATACTAATTTAGAAACCATTTAACAATAATAGAAATTAATTTAAAAATAAAAAATCTCTAAAACGGTCTTTAATTTAGTTAATATAACAACTAATTATTTTTTGTATTTAAAATTGGTTTCTATTTCATGATTTTCTTTAGTGTTATATATATTAGAATTTCACCTATCAGATTTTACTTATAAAATTTTGTCATTTTTCTAAAAGAAATCTCAAAATTTTCTCTAACTTATTATTATTATTATTATTATTATTTATATTATTAATATTTTTAATAATATTCATAATATTATTATTAATAAATAATAATAATAAATGTTAACATTTTTTATTAATATTCATATTTTTATTAACATTATTATTAATAAATTAACAAAAATATTATTAATGAAAATAATAATATTATTAATATCACTAATAATATCCATGAATATAAATTCATGGTAAATTTATCTATAGATTCACTGAATTTACTTACCAATAAATTTGATTTTTCTGTAATGAAAAAATAAAAATAATTAAATATGTATTTTAGAAATTAATTTATTTGATGAAATTAAGGGTTACATTTTTCGGAGATGCAATATACCATTTCAAATAAATCGTCACAAACAAAGTAGATGTACTTAAGATTGTGATAAGGGAAAAAATATCTTATAGATTTCAATAAACTTGATACATATCAAACAAATCAAATTATTAAGAGAGAAAAAATGTTCTTCAAATAAAAGAAAACTAAAGATCACATAGAATAAAGAGGATAAATAATTTTTTTGTTAGTACTAAACTAAAAGTTTACATGATTGAATACTCAAATTTTTTTGAGATTAAAAATTTATTCTCATATGAAAACGATAAAGTAAATGAATTAATAAAGTTGAGTAGATAATAATAATGTGACCTACAAATTATTTGATTCAACAATAAAATTGAGATTTAAAAATTTCGTGAAATACAATAAATTATTTAAACAAAATCACAAAAGAAACTAAATGCAATTAATATGAACAAAAGTACTTTGAAAATTTGAATGAATTTTATAAATATTTAACAAGTATTGAAAGAAAGAAAGGTTTTTAAAAAGAAAAACAACTAATCAAAATATTTTTTTTAAAACACCATAATTTTTTTAAAATTACTTAATAAAAAATTACTTAATAAACTTTAAGTAACTACTAAAAAATTATTAAATAAAAACTAATTTTAAAAAAATAATAATTAAATAAGGTACTATTTTAAAAACTATAAAAACCAAAATTATTAAATATAAAATTAAAATTATTGAATAAAAATTAATTTTAGAAAACAAATAAAAATTATTATAATAATTAAATTAGATACTATTTTTTAATGTTTACAAAAATCAATGTCTACAAAAATAATTTTTTGTAGTTTTAATTATTAATAAAATTTATAAATTAATTTTTAAAAATTTAATTGATATTTAAAATAATTTTTATAATTAATAAATTTTTTAAATTATTAATAATTTTTATTATTAGTAATTTTTTAAATTGGTATTGTTGTATTTAATGAAGAAAACAATGAGGACAACCCTTATATAAGAGGGAAGCAAATTACATTGAAATGCACATGTTGTATGATTGAAATGCTATGTTGTATGATGTTATACATTTATTGATTATTTTTTACACTTTTCTTTCATATTTATAGCCAAACCCTGAACTATATATAATATTTCTTTTACACTTTTCTTTATATTTCTTCCTTCCACAAGTTATATAATTTTTTTTACTTGAAAACCCTATGTTTTCCTATGTATTATGTAATCGATACTTATCACTTGCAATTTCTCTCGACAGATGAAATCCCCAAAATGTAAATTTGTCATCCATTGAATTCACAGCTCTCGCTGCTTCAGGAATCCGGTGAGCAGCTTCTTGAGACAATCATATGCTAAATTTATTTATTCTTAATACAAAGGTGGTGCTCAAGTTATTATAGTTACATAGCCGGATACTTTCGTCCAACGGTGTATGAACTCTTGCGGCATAGAATATTTAGTAGAGAGCGCCCAAAATTGAAGACAAAGGAACCTTTCTTCCGTTTCTCCCAGTATTCTCCTTTTGTTGTTGTTGAGGCTGCGCATCCACAAAGTATGATTCTCTCTGCTTCTTTATTAGCTTCTCAACATTCACCTCCAACACTTGTCTAGGTATCTCGCTTATCACATTCTCTTTCTCACCTTCAAATTTTCAATTTAGCATTATTGTAAATAAACAACCTCATCACCACTACCAATTACAATTCTAAATAAAAGGTTTCGTATGCCATAAAACAAACAAGAGCAGTATATTCAATTTGATGGTGGTGATATATAGTACATATACCTGCAAGGAAGTTCCTCTGGTTGTTCTCAGCATTGATACCGAAAGCAATGAAATTCAGATTGGAGGTTGCGTTGATGGCAACTGGATAAGCTGCTGGGATTATAAATACATCATCTTCAGATAACTCAGCTCTATACTTCTGCACTTCCCTACGTTCCTCTTGTTGTTGTTCTCTTAGGCCAAGAAGTTCAATGTTTGCTTCTCCTTCACTAACCACCAGTATGACTATAGCCTTTGAATTGTAGTGTGGCAGAAGAAGACCTCCCTAAATTTATTAACCAAGAAAACACACAAAATAAATCATTCTCACCAGAACTCAACTAGTCCAATTCTGTTAGTCAATAAGGTTTTTGCGCTTATACCTTGTTGATATCCACATAATTGAGGAGGATATTTAACTTCCGAAGATGGGGATTTTTGTCTGGGGTGATCTCATAAAACGCGCCAAACTTGTTGGAATAGATTGGGCTGGAACTTCTCAAGTCAAAAGGTTTATATTCGAAGGAATTGATTTTCCTTGAACTAGATTCGGCACTTCTACTCAGTTTCCGAATCTTTTCATTTGACAGTTCCACAATCACTCCCTCTTGCGGCCTCTCCTCTCCAAACAGGACCTTGTTTATCTCCTCGAATTTACTCTATAAAATTCAGCAAATATATGGTAATATTTATATAGTATGACATTTAGACAAAACCAGAAAATGGGAATTCAATTAGATGATGTCTTGATTACGTCATCGAAGGAGGCCTCTAAAATACCGCTGAACCCTTGCAAGTAGAACTGTTGGTCTTGGGTTCTAGATAGGAAGAAATTCTAGAGAGAAAGAGCAAATATTGATATTCTCATTTGGAAACAGATTAAAAGAAGAATTGATTGATTAGTTTATAAAGAAAAGACAATACCTCATCAAATTTGCCAGGTTTGTTAACGGGTATGGCGAGTTTAATTACTCTGAGATTTTTGTTTCTCTCAGGGTTAACCAAGTAGAAAGTGGTTCCTGCAGGAATTATTTGGGCATAACCAGGGTCAAGGTAGTAGCAGTCCCTGTCCTCCGGTTCCACGAAGTTAATTAAGGCTCTCCCTGTAATTAGAAAATTGATTATACAAGAAGCAAGTGATGAAGTTTAATGAGTAGTATTAAGTAATTACTCACCACTAAGGACAACGAGGAGGAAATCAGCATCAGCACGGTGAGGGAGAAGAAGGGTGTGCGGTCTGGACTTGAACTCCACAACACGGTAGTCTTGAAGGTTCTGAAGTTTTGTGGAGCTGCGTTGGTCAAACCTCTGAAGGACACGGATGTGACCGTGTTTGTTCTTGAAAAGAGTGCGGAATCTATTCGAGCTGAAGTGAAAAGGGTTGTTCTGTGTTTGTGAGTCTGAGTTTGGGAAACCTGGATCTTCTTCTATCTCTTCCCATTTCTCCTTCTTCTCACGTCTCCAGTGTTTCTCTCCCTTCTTCTTCTTCCTCTCCCTCTCTCTTATTTCCTCCTCCTCCCTCTCCCTCTGCCTCACCCTCTCCCTCTCTTCCGGATCTCCACGACGATGCCGTCCTGTCCACTGTTCTTCTTCACGTTCATG
Organism: Phaseolus vulgaris; assembly: GCF_051622355.1. Lineage (NCBI taxonomy): Eukaryota > Viridiplantae > Streptophyta > Magnoliopsida > Fabales > Fabaceae > Phaseolus > Phaseolus vulgaris. Next base: position 5,417,826 of record NC_143504.1, read on the forward strand.
CTCTGTCGGGTGTGGAGGTGGAAATGGACGAGGTTTTTCACGCTCTTCTTTTTCCACTTCCTTCTTCTTCTTCTCACCCTCCTGGTGTCCTCTCTCTCGACGCACCCTCTCTTCGTGTGATAGATGTGGCTCAGGAATCTCTCTTTCTTCTTCTTCTTTCCCCCCAGGCTCAGAAACGTGCTTGCAACGAAGCTGGCATGTTTGCCCCCTGGACAGATCTTTCTCGCTCTCGCATATCTTCACACATTTACGCCGACTCGGCTTCTCCGTTAAAGATTCAGAAACTGATGCTAGGAAAACAATTCCTAACAACATTAACAAAGGAAACCGTGATCCCATTCAGTGGTATATGTAGCAATCGTTAAAAAATTTCACTGGCTTTGGGTGATGATAAGACGGAGTTATGTTACGGGTATTTATAGTTATACAACAGAAGACCTTCGTAATTAACTTGCATGCACATTTTGCTACGGGATCGATTGCTGGTTGACGTGTGTCCAATTGAAGCAGAAGAAAATACACGTTTTGGGGTTGGTTCGCATTGGCTTGATCTTATAAACAATGATGGTATATTCGTATTAAGAATAGGAAATTTTTTCAGTAAAAACATATACTTAACACTATACTATAATAATATAATAATATTTTAAATTAAGAAATAAATTAAATATGATTAATATTTTTTAAGATAATGATACTAATCCATAATTTTTATAATTACAACTCCTAATACTATTATTTTAATTCATATCATATAATTATAAATATATTTTTCTTATATATATATTTATATCTAAGAATTATATATAATTCTCAAATTATTTTCTATTTTTTTTATATTTTTATGGATTGTGGTGTTAAAACCATCACCGTCTTAAAGAATAAAGAATATAAGAGTGGTAAGCACTAGTCTTTTGACAAGGTGTTGGACACCTTGGTAAGTACGTGTTGTTGTGCATGGCATTTGAGTGCAGTCCTTTTGGATCTACATGGATTCGGTGATCTTGAACGGCTGGTGGATAAAGAAAAGGAAGTGACGGTGACAACGGAGGAGAGATCCGGTATACACAAGTGATAAGAACAGACTACTGTCATCAAAACTTGGTAAATTGCAAACGAATGCCATTGAAACGTGGAGTGGGGACACATAATTCTTACATACATTTACATTCATTTAACATTTTAAAAAAATTATTATATTTATTATAATATGATATTTTGTTATATAAAAAATTTATGGAATATATGTAATTCTTAAGAATAATGTTAAGAGTAAATTTTTCAAAGTTTATTTGACAAAAGAAAATGGTAAAACATGTACTATTAAGTTGATTTTTCATAAAATAGAGACAAATGCAACCGCACCCTTCTTCAATCACATACTTGCAGTAACAATTCAGAAACCGTGATTCAGACTCGGCTTCTCCGTTAAAGCTGTACAAAAATAAGAAAAGAGTGCTCCTTATTTTCTTATTTAATGCGGCTCAGCGCTTAAACGCATTCGTAAAAACTGCGGTGACATTTTTTAAATTAATTTGATTTACAAATGCGGCTATTTGAATAACCACATTTGTAAATCAAGCTTTTTGATTTACAAATGCGACTAAAAGTAATAGCCGCATTTGTAAATCGAAGCGCTTGATTTACAAATGCGGTTATTAAAATAGCCGCATTTGTAAATCAAAAAGCTTGATTTACAAATGCGGTTTTTACGTTTAGTCGCATTTGTAAATTGTTTTTACCCTAAAAATTTTACGCGCTTAATAGTTTCGTTCATTCTCCGTTTGCGCTCATCTCTTCTTCGTTTTCTCTCGTTTGTGAAGTTTGCATTTTCGAAGGTACGTAATTGGTTTCCATTGCCCCTCACAACTGCATTGAACTCCATTAATGGCTTTTGCTTTCCATTGTGCTTTCGTTTTTAATGGGTTTCGCTCTGCATTTTGAAGGTGTATATTGTTCCATTGGCTCGCTGCTTCCACCGCCGCACTCGCCGCCGCTGCCGTGTTTCCTCTTTCTCCCCTTCCACTCTTCACCAACAACGTACCACAAGGTTGGTTTTTACATTTTTTTTTTGCATTTTTTGGATTTTGTTTTATGTATTATAATTTATTGTGTATTTTAAATTTTATATTATTTAGTATTTATTATATTTCGAATTTGTATGTTTTTATGTATTATAATTTGTATTTTTCAAAATTTATATTATTATAATTTATAATTTGAATTTGTATGTTTTTTTTATGTATTATGTAATTTATATTAAAATTTATATTATTTAGTAGTTAGTTGTTACTTATATTTAGCAATAATACGTTCTGGTATTGAGTCCGAGGGTGTTCAACCCTCGGCAAACACGTGAAATAGAACACTGATATAAAAATTCTAATTATTCCAGAATATATAATATGGATAGAAATTGGATGAATTCTGTTCGTATAAGTGAGGAGTACGAGAGAGGAGAAGAAGAATTTATACAATTTGCACAACGTAACGCGATTAATAGTGGTCATGATGGAGCAAAGATCAGGTGTCCGTGCGTTAATTGTTTGAATGGAATGATACTGGATGTTAATATAATGAGGGAGCACCTGCTATGTGATGGTTTTCTTCGATCTTATACAACTTGGACATGGCATGGTGAATTATTAAATTTACAACGTGTTTCCGTAACTGAAGAATACGTGGGGTCCACCATGGATGAAGTAGTACACGATGATGTAGATGATGATCGATTGGAAGACATGATTCGTGATGTAGGAGTTGAGTCTTTTGCAAAAGCGCATGGATATGAAAGTATGTCAAGCGATGCAGAGACTCCATTGTATCCTGGATCAACTAACTTCACACGGCTGTCGGCGGTGTTAAGATTGATGAATTTGAAGGCAATAAATGGATGGACTGATAAAAGCTTCACGGAATTGCTTTAGTTGTTGAAGGATATGCTTCCAGAGGGAAATACGCTACCTAATCGTAATTATGAGGCCAAAAAGATTCTTTGTCCAATGGGTATGGAGTATAAAAAGATACATGCATGTCCTAATGATTGTATATTATACCAGAAATTTTTTTGAATTGTTGAAAAGTTGTCCGAGGTGTGGGTTATCACGTTATAAGTTGAAACAAAAAGATGATGATACTATTGAAGATATAGAAAAGCATGGACCCCCAATGAAGGTTATGTGGTATCTTCCCATCATTCCAAGGATGAAGCGTTTGTTTGCAAACCCAAACGATGCTAAGAATCTTAGATGGCATGTAGATGAGAGGAAATGTGATGGCATGTACCGACATCCAGCTGATTCTATTCAGTGGAAGAAATTTGATGATGAGTTTTCAGAGTTTGGTAAAGAATCAAGAAATATCTGACTTGGTTTAGCTACAGACGGAATGAATCCGTTTGGTAATATGAGTACAAATCACAGTTCATGGCCTGTTTTACTAGTTATTTACAACTTACCTCCTGGATTGTGCATGAAGCGAAAATACATGATGTTGTCTATGATGATATCTGGTTCGAAACTGCCAGGGAATGATATTGATGTATATCTAAGTCCTCTAATTGAAGATTTGAAGTTAATGTGGGACCACGATGTTGAAGTATTTGACGAATTTGCTAATGAAACTTTCAAGCTTCATGCCATGTTATTTTGCACCATCAATGACTTTCCGGCATATGGTAACTTATCAGGTTATAGTGTTAAGGGTCATAAAGCATGTCCAATATGCGAAGAAGACATTGCTTCTCAACAATTGAAACATGGAAGGAAAACAATATATCTTCGGCATCGGAGGTTTCTTAGAAGTCATCATCCTTACCGGAGGTTGAAAAAAGCCTTTAATGGACACCAAGAGGGTAGTGGTCCACCAACTCCATTAACCGGTGTTGAGGTTTACGAAAAGGTAAATAACATAGACCACACCTTCGGTAAGTAAAAAAAAAAGTCATCTGTGACAAATATTTGGAAGAAGAAATCAATCTTCTTTGATCTTCCGTACTGGTCGAGGTTAGAAGTCAGACATTGTATAGATGTAATGCATGTTGAGAAGAATGCGTGTGATAGCTTAATTGGTACACTTCTTAACATTAACGGGAAGACGAAGGATGGTCTAAATGCTCGTTTAGATTTGATTGAGATGAACATACGCGGCGAGTTGGCACCCATAGAAATGGGTAAGCGTACATATTTGCCCCCAGCCTGTTACACAATGTCAAAAGATGAAAAGATTAGTTTTTGTCAATGTCTAAGGGTGTGAAAGTGCCACAAGGACATTCCTCAAATGTGAAGAGCCTAGTGTCAATGCAAGATTTGAAGTTAATTGGGTTGAAGTCTCATGATTGTCACATCTTGATGCAACAGTTGTTGCATGTAGCTATCTGTGGGATCTTACCAAAAAATGTTAGACATACCATAACCCGTTTGTGCTCATTCTTCTCTTCCATCTGTTGTAAAGTCATTGATCCCTCAAAACTAGATGAACTTCAAAATGAAATTGTTGTTATCTTGTGTGAATTGGAGATGTTTTTTCCTCCGTCTTTTTTTGACATCATGGTTCATCTAGTGGTGCATCTGGTAAGAGAGGTTAGATTGTGTGGACCAGTGTACTTAAGATGGATGTATCCTGTTGAGCGGTATATGAAAATTTTGAAAGGTTATGTGAAAAATCATTATCGTCCAGAGGCTTCAATGATTGAAAAGTACATAGCTGAAGAAAGTATTGAATTTTGTTCAGAGTACATGAAAAAAGCAAATCCAATAGGTGTTCTAGCTAATTCATGGCACCACAGGCGTTCTACAAGTAAATGTTTACGTGGTGTGAATATTGTAAGCAAATCTCGATCAGAAGTCTTGCAAGCACATTTGTACATATTGAATAACACAGATGAAGTTATACCTTACATAGAAGCTCATAAAACCATTGTGAAGGCAAATAACCCAAGACAAACAGAGAAATGGGTCTTGATGGAACATAATAGAACTTTCATGCCTTAGTTTAAAGACGAGGTGTTCAAGGATTCAACGGCATCGGAGACCTTGACCTGGTTGGCTGCTGGATTGAAGTTTGATGTCATCTCATGTACAACGTATGAAGTAAATAATTGTATATTTTACATGAAGTCCATGGATGAAAAGAGTACAGTTCAAAATTCTGGTGTTACTCTTGAAGCCGAATCAATGCAGTTTTCGACTTTGAAAGATACAAATCCAGTACTTGGATCAATGGCATACTATGGGTTTATAGAAGAGATATGGGAGGTTGACTACACTAAGTTTTCCATTCCAGTTTTCAAGTGTAAATGGGTTGACAATAAAAGTGGGGTTAAAATTGATGATTCAGGATTCACACTAGTGGACTTTCGAAAGATAGGGTATCGAGATGAGCCATTTATAATGGTTCAACAAGCATCTCAAGTTTTCTACGTGAAAGATCCTACGTCAGAACATTGGTATGTCGTTTTACACGGCAAAAAACAAGGGGAGGCCATAGATGATATTGAAAATGGTGACCCCCGTTCATTCACACCAATGATAATTAATAAAGATGACGATGTACTTGATGATGTACATGCAACCCGTAAAGACCACAGTGAAGGAATTTACATATGAACTTTCAACCCCCATGCAACCTGTAAATAAGCATTTTAGATTTAGATTTTTATGTATTATTTTTATAAGATTTTAATTCGATGCAGATTAACTAATGTTTGTTACCTAATTTTTTTAACAGAGACATGGATGACGATCAGACCCCACTCAGACCTCGATCCGGACGAGACAGCAGAGGACCTACTAGATTGAAGCGTCTCGCATTGAAACGTGCTGCTGGTGAGAAGACATGTGTTGACATTGACGTCAACACTGGAGTGGCTTTTGGTCCTAAAGCAGATGAGTTTATGAGCTATCTTGGAGTTGTTTCTCGTGAGAGGCTCTCCATTCTGATTAATTCATGGGATGAGGTGTCAGAGGTCGACCAGAACATGATCTGGGAGGATGTTCTGGTAAGCTTTACATTTTGACATAATGTTTTTTAATATTCATTGATTAATTTTAATTTGCTGATGTTATTTTGCAGGCAAACTTTGAAATTCCTGATGTGGAACCGCTTCGATCAAAGATTAAATCCAATATTGGGCTCAAATTTCGTACCTTTAAGTCAAGACTGACTTCGAGATACGTTTTTGGCGACCTTAAAGACGAAAATCCATGTTTAAAGTACAAACATATTGATGAAGAGACATGACGTCTTTTTAAAGAAAGCCGTCAAAATGAGGCTTGGATGGTAAGTGAAGTAACTTAACTTTTTTTGTTTGTTTATATAACATTAATAAGTTTATCTTATTTACTTCAGTTTGTTTATTTCAATTATGACAGGATCGTCGGAAGAAAGCTCAAGAGATAGCTTTGAAGAATGTTACCCCGCACGTTATGTCTCATTCGGGGTATCGAAAACTTGAGCAAGCACTGATGATGGAAAAGGAGCAATCTAAACAGGGGACGTTGTTTGAGAATGTGGAAACAGGGGTCACTTCTCCTCCATCACCACCTTTTCGCCATGTAAAATGGAAGAGGGCCCAAATTAAAAAGTCGGGTGCACCAAGTTCTGAGCAATCCGGGGTTATCATCGAAAAAATTGTAAGTTATTTTTGTTATTTTCATTTATTTTAAAGCATTAATTATATTAATGCTTTAAAATATGATTTTTGTGTACTCTTGCAGGATTCCTTAGAATCCGACGGTAAATTTGTTGCTGAAGGTCGTCACGATATCCTGGTTGAAGCAATTGGACGACCTGAGCACTGTGGTCGTGTTCGTGCAACTTGACAAGGGGTCGAAATTAAACTATATTTTGGAGTTTTAGAACGACAGTCATCTTCCTCTTCCAAAGAGAACGAAACTCAAATGAAGACTAAGATACGTGAAGAATTAATGGAGGAGATGAGAAAGGAGACTAATTTGATGTGGCTAGAGATGAAAAAGGAGAATGATCGAATGCGACAAGAGTTTCTATCGCACCAACTTTGTGCTAAGCCGATTGAACCCCTTGTTAGTCCCACTCCCAAGAGCACAAATGGGAGTTGTGCGGCTCCTCCAACATCAGGGGATGATATCAATGGGCAGACGAAGGATTGTGAGCTACTGGTAGTGGGCGACAAACTTCCTCGGGTGGTGGCCCTTGGAAAAGTCTATCAAGACGCCACCACCTTACATAACGTTCCTCTCTCCCCTGATGTGGCGAAGGTAACAGTTGAAAAAGTACGATTTCCTGATGCTCGTGTTCCACTACCTTCAGATGAGGTAACCACTATGGCCGATGCATTTCAGACATTCGTTGCCTGGCCCAGAGACCTCATTCGATTTATGCCCGAACCTCATGTAATAATTTCATTTCATTATATTATTTTTTATTTATATTTATATATTACATATAATTTAATACAAATGTTCTTTATCTTGTAGAAACCTTTTCGACCACCAAGTCCGGAGAAGAAGCGTGAGGTTCTAGTTGACGATCCTATAACTTCATTAGGTCTCATTGCTAGTCAGATTGGCAATGAACCTTTTCCAGTTCCGTGGGATGATACATTTTTTCAAATAAACACTGAACTGCCACTGATGATGTACAACACAGATTTATCAGAATTTATATCTGGGAATCAGGAGCTCAATATAAGTATAATTCAATTTTTTATGATGTAAGTATCTTTACCTATTATTCAATTTACTTTATGTTAAATTATTATTGATTATTCTTTAACTAAAAACTTGTAGGTTTTTGCATAGAGTTTGTATCACTGAGGGGAAGGAAAATGTGTATGGATTCTTAGATCTTGCATATACTAATCCCGTTGGACCAAAGTCATCTGAGACTCAAGCATACATCACTAACACCCTGGAAAAAGAGGGAAAACAAATTTATTCATGCCCTTATATTAATGAGTAAGTTTAATTATATGTCATCAATTATTACTATTTCATGTTTTAAATATTTACGAACTCTTTTCATGGATGATATAGGCATCATTGGCAGTTACTTGTCTTATCAATGGTTGATAAGACTGCTGTGTGGTTCTGTTCCCTACACAAGAAGATTCCCACAAAATTTAAGGATATCATTGATACATAAGTACATTATAAACTTAACTTTGTATATGTTACTAATTAACCATCTACTAACGAGGTTTTTTGTATTAACCAGTTCATGGCGTGGATATAACATCCTAAAAGGTTGATCCAGTTCAAATAATTTGAACTACATAAGAATAAAGGTTTGTAATTTTTTTCTTTCTCTATTATCATTGTTTATCAATATACTAACATATTACTTTTTATTGAATTATAGTGTAATAAACAACCAGGAAGCTGTGAGTGTGGCTATTACATTATGCAATGGATGATTACCATTATAAGACTAGGTGTTAAAACTGGTTGGAAAGAGGTAATAACATGATATGTTAAATCATTTTTATAATTCTTAAACATATATATATATATATATATATATATATATATCTAAAAACTAATTTATGTCAATGATGACTTTTTACGGCAAGTGCACCGCGTTTGTCAGAAGTAATAATTGTCCCTAAGGACGGATATCGATCCCACAAAGAACAGTGAATTATCGAGTAAAATATTCGCTAAATATAACAACAGAACAATAAAAAAGAGTTTGAAGTGATTATGTTGGCACTGATTAATAAGAAAACAAACAAAGAATTAGTTGCTTCAATTGGAAAAATTGGGATTAAGTTTCATCCCTCTCACTCTCATGTATTTTGATTAGCATGTTAATATTAAGTTCTTTAATTGAAATTGATGCCCGTATAAAAATCATTTATATCGATTCCTCGCATATAAAATCCTTAAGAATGTTCCCTAACTATCGATCCCTCGCATACTTATAAGAACAACTTAGAACGAAGCTCAGACGTTTAATAGCAATTAACATTTCAAGTCTATTCCTAGCACTCAAATATGTTAAGTATTGTTGTTTAGGTCCAAACCCTAAAAATACCTCCCGGTCAGATTTAAGATTCTCAATTTGTCACGGAGAATTAAAAGTAAAACAACAATACCAATAATCAATCAAGAACTGAATATTAATATATAAAATATCACCTCAATACATAAGAGTTTGAGCAGATTACTCCCAATCCCAAAGGGTAGAATTAGCCACGCATACTTCTATCACCTTCCATTCTCCCAATTGGGTTACAATTCACTCTATGGTGTTTTCCTCTCAATCTGGCACCCTGAGGTTGAGCCTCTAGCTCTCTATTTATCCTAGTTTTCTAGGGTTAGGTTGTTTATTGTGTCGCGCTAATGGGCTAAATGATAAAACATAAAAAGGCCCAATCTTTCTTTCTTTCTTTTTCTCTTTCATTCTGGGACCTTCTATCTTTATCTTTTTGGCTCAAATCATTCATCTTTAATCCAAATCTCCAATCTTCCTCAGAAATCTGCAATTAACACCAAATTTGGGAATAAAATACTCTTATTCAAATAAAGATCATAAAAAATGTAAAAAGGTATAAATTCATAAATTAGGGATTATTTTATATGTAAATTAGCAATAAATCCTCATAAGTGCCTATATTTTAATATGAAATATTACTGAAATTAGACACTTATCAGTCAACTATATTTTGCAATGCAGTTATTCACGGACGAAGCACCAATGAATTCAGAAGGCATTTCATATGTCAGAGATTCTTGGTCCACATATTTCATAAATTTTTATAACTCTACCATAGTTAATCAATAGTGTAGGTTTTATTATGTTTGATTACTATTGTAAATGTACATTTTGATTCTCTCAATTTATCTCTATATTTCTGTATTTTTCTGGCTGGGTTTGATCATTATGCAGGTTAATTTATATGGTTTAGGGACAATACGAATTGAACTTTAAAAAAAACACTATTTACAAATGCGGTTATTTACCAAAGCCGCATTTGTAAATCAAAAAGCAAGATTTACAAATGCGGCTTTGGTAAATAACCGCATTTGTAAATGTGATTTACGAATGCGGCTATTTACCAAAACCACATTCGTAAATCTAAAACCCCTAAAACCCCAGCTCATTCAGAAGAATATACAAATGCGACTATTTCAAATAACCGCATTCGTAAATCGCATTTACAAATGCGGCTCTATAGCCGCATTTGTATTTCTCTGATTTACGACTGCGTGCTGATCAAATACGACTCTATAGCCGCATTTGTAAATGTAAAATAGCCGTATTTGATTAGCATTTCTGCGCTAGTGGCTTCAGAAACTGATGCTAGGAAAACAATTCCTAACAACATTAACAAAGGAAACCATGTTCCCAATCAGTAGTATATGTAGCAATCGTTAAAAATTTTCACTAGCTTTGGGTGATGAGAATACGGAGTTATGTTACGGGTATTTATAGTTATACAACAGAAGACCTTCGTAATTAACTTGCATGCACATTTTGCTACGGGATAAATTGCTGGTAGACGTGTGTCCAATTGAAGCTGAAGAAAATACTGGATTTTGGGTTGGTTCGCATTGGCTTGAACTAATAAACAAGAGTCCCCATATATAAACAACCATAATCCACTTGCTCCACCATTCTCGCATTGAATAGATTTAGCATTTTGTTTTAGCGTAAATGAAAAAATTAGGGCTAAGAAATTGGGGCACCACTTCAACTAAGAAACATGCAACTTTTTTCTGACTTGTATTTTATTGTTACATGCTCATTATGCTAGATTTTTGGTGGTTTTTTTATGAGGGTCGGGCAATCCTTGAAGTGTTCCCTTTAATTTACTTCATTCTTTGTCAATAGAAAAAAACTTTTCTTCTTCACGTTTCTATTCCTCTTGTGGTGCTCTTCCCCTTCATTTTTGTTTGTTTTGTTTTTGTTCTTCTTCATTCTCCGGTGGGTTGCTGTAAGTGTTGTGCGCATTCTCTTTCATTCTTCTTCATGTTCTTGTCGTACTGCAAGTGTCGTCCTCTTTCACCTTCTTCTCAAGGTTTCTCCTCCATCTTCTCTTCCACTGTGGGTTTAGGAATTGGTGATCAAAGGTAATACATTTTATATTCATTTCTTTATTAAGTGAAACATTCATGGTTTGTGTTTTGTATTGGATGAGCCGTGTTATTTGCCATGTGTTGACCCTTGTATGAGCCAAAGTCTGTGTTTAAATATGATGTGGTCATAGTTGTCTGAGTTACTATTTGTTTTTTTTTTATGGAGCATGACTTGTTTTTGTGTGGAATATATTGGTAAAAGTATATATTTGCGTTTACTTAGTTTGTTTGTGTAACTATGTATGCTTTTTAAGTATTTTTTTATCCAAAAAAGACATTTTCCGAAGCTATTATGGTTGGAGTGGGGCATGATGTAGGGAAAAAGTGAGTTAAATAAGGTTTTTAGAGGCCAAGAGTGTAGGACAGTGTTAAGTAAGCACAAAATTCACTGAACTTAGAGGGTGTCAGTATGTGGTGACCCTAGTAAGAATATGTGGTGACCCATATTAGACTTCCTCCACAGACCCAAGGAAACTTTTTCTGGAACTGTCAAGTGAGTGTTTGTGTTGGTTCTAGAGGGCACGAGGTAGGGAGAAAATGGGTTAAAGGAGGTCTTTATAGGCCATGACAGTAGGCCAGTGTGAACTAACCACAAAATTCACTCAACTTTTAGAGTGACGGTATGTGGTGACCCTAGTTACACTTCTTGCACAGATCTAGGGAAACTTTTCATGGAAATGTCAAGTGAGTGTTCCTCTTGGTTGGAGGGGCATGGGGTGGGGAGAAAGTAGGTTAAATGAGTTCTTTAGAGCCCATGAGAGTAGGACAATGTAAAGTGAGCACAAAAATTCACTCAACTTAGAGATTGACAGTATGTGGTGACCCTAGTAGGAATATGTGGTGACTCACATTACACTTCCTACACAAACCTAGGGAAATTTTTTTCTAGAAATGGGAAGTGAGTGTTCGTGTTGGTTGGGGTGGGGCATGAGGTGGGGAGAAAGTGGTTTAAATGAGGTCTTTAGAGGCAATGAGTGTAGAGTAGTGTGAAGTGATCACAAAAATTCATTGAACTTTGAGGGTGACAGTATGTGGTGCCCTAGTAGGAATATGTGGTGACCCACATTACACTTCCTGCAGAGACCCAAAGAAACTTTTTCTGTCAAGTGAGTGTTCCTCTTGGTTAGGGACGAGCATGAGGTGGAGAGAAAGTGAGTTAAATGAGTTCTTTAGAGGCCATGAGAGTAGGACAAAGTGAAGTGAGCACAAAAATTCACTCAACTTAGAGAGTGACAATATGTGTTGACCCTAATAGGAATATGTGGTGACCTACATTACACTTCCTGCAGAGACCCAGGGAAACATTTTCTGAAAATGGGAAGTGAGTGTTTGTGTTGGATGGGGTGGGGGCATGAGGTGGGGAGAAAGTGGGTTATAAAAACCTTATTTAACTACCTTATTTGATGTCATGATATATAGGATATAGGACAACATAAACTAATAAGTTAAAAATCATATCTAGAAATCATGAATAAATAGTGAGAATGAAATCTAAAAAATTACAAATAAAAACAATAAAGCATGAAAATAAAAATTTCTCTATACGAAAGTCTTATTTAATATTACTATTTATAATCAAGTAAATTTCTTAAAATAAACGAGACTAAATATATATTAGTCACGAAGTCAAGAATAAAAGTTGTTTTGATAACCAAAATATAAATTTTAATCAGAAGACACTACAAGAAAATCATGAAATAGAAATCAATTTTTAGAAACCAAAATAATTAGTTACAATAATAATTAAATTAGAGATCATTTTAAAAACTAAAATAAAATTTGGTTTCTAAATTAGTTTCTATTATTATTAAATAGTTTCTAAATTGGTATCTAATTAGCAACCAAGGTTTTAACTACCAATTATTTAGTTTCTAAATTTAGTAGCAAAAACATAGGTTGCTAATTAGATACCAATTTAGAAACTATTTAATAATAATATAAACTAATTTAGAAACTAATATTTTTTTTAAAATGTTATCTAATTTAGTTATTATTGCAACTAATTATTTTGGTATCTAAAAAATTGGTTTCTATTTCATGATTTTAATGTTGTTATAAATTTTTTACATACCCAACCCCATTTACATTTATATATATTATTTAATCAAATTTCTGCTACATATTATTTATAAGAAATGTGAAAATCGTTATGAACTTTATTATTTGTTAAACGTTTTCATAACCGCATAAAATTTTATAAAGTCCCGTCTATCTTTAATGTAGTCTAACATTTTCATATTGAAATATATAATTTACTTAATTTTAGTGTTGGTAGAAAGCATAATGATTTATTCTTATTCTTCTTCATATAAATGTTTAATATACAATATAAACAAATTCTTTACCTTAAGAAGGATTTCCCATTTTATATTTTAAAAATATATTTATCAAATATTTTTCAACCACGTAAATCTCATAATAATAAGTTGTTTCAAAAGTAATAAAATTTAACTCCATAATTTTTTTATTCGACTGATCTTAAAGCAACACCCAGTGACACAACTAGCCATTTTTTTCTTTGAATAAAAAAATCCAATTATCATTGTATTTTTTTTATACAATGAAAATTTCACCAAACAATGATTTGTGGTATTTCTGAAGCAAGTCATGTTATGCAAAATTCTATAATTCCCATTTGACACTACGGAAGTAACTGAAGATCTGCTTTTACATGCGAGACACATCTTCTAAAGTAATTTTAATAATAGTTACTATATTCAAGATTTCATATATCAAATACTCAATATTACTTCTAAAAAATTAATTAGATATAATTAAAATATTACTTTTTTAATTTTAAGTTTAATTGTTGAATTTGTGACTATTGATTTATTATTCTACTATGTTTAAATTGTTTTATAGATAGTTTAAAGTAAATATAAGTAATGTAGTAGAGTGTTAGAGTGTTACCCTAAACCATAAACTATAAGATTTATGGTGGACTAATTTTCATATATTTCTTATTGCTTTTACCTTTTCTTGGTATGTAAGTCCGTAACTAGAATTACTGTGGGTTGCCATGGCACTCTGTGGTCTTTTGGTTCATGCATGGATGCTTGCGCAAGAAAAAGACAAAGAACAAAGAAAAAAGACAAAACAGAGAGACAAAACGCAATCACACAACCAACTCAAATTAGTCACTGGCTGATCAAGATCGCCGCGTCCATGTATGTCTAAATGCCATGCAAAGCAACACGTGCTTAACATGCACTTTAAATGGCTCACCCATCTCAACCCACACACAAACACATTGCCTTTTTCTTCATCATCACCACAACCACCTGTATATATTCATTCTCTTCCGCCACCTCAATTTCTTCACTTCAACACACGTCAACCTGCATATGCGTGTCATCCCATGCCCAAATCTCCATGCATGTTCCAACCACCTTCTCTCTTATATAATACCTATAAATACCTCTAATATCACTCACTTCTTTCATCATCCATCCATCCAGAGTACTACTACTCTACTACTATAATACCCCAACCCAACTCATATTCAATACTACTCTACTATGATGAGAGCAAGGGTTCCACTCCTGTTGCTGGGAATTCTTTTCCTGGCATCACTTTCTGCCTCATTTGCCACTTCACTCCGGGAGGAGGAAGAGAGCCAAGATAACCCCTTCTACTTCAACTCTGACAACTCCTGGAACACTCTATTCAAAAACCAATATGGTCACATTCGTGTCCTCCAGAGGTTCGACCAACAATCCAAACGACTTCAGAATCTTGAAGACTACCGTCTTGTGGAGTTCAGGTCCAAACCCGAAACCCTCCTTCTTCCTCAGCAGGCTGATGCTGAGTTACTCCTAGTTGTCCGTAGTGGTAAGTAATTGCTACTGGTATCACTTGTTTCTTCTTGCAGAAATAATGGTAATGAGTTTTTTATAATTTCAGGGAGCGCCATACTCGTCTTGGTGAAACCTGATGATCGCAGAGAGTACTTCTTCCTTACGAGCGATAACCCGATATTCTCTGATCACCAGAAAATCCCTGCAGGAACCATTTTCTATTTGGTTAACCCTGATCCCAAAGAGGATCTCAGAATAATCCAACTCGCCATGCCCGTTAACAACCCTCAGATTCATGTACTGCCTTTTGTAATACCGAACTAATTTTTTGTTATTTTAACTTGCAATTTCTCTCCAAATGTGATGATAAATGTTTGTCCTGTAGGAATTTTTCCTATCTAGCACAGAAGCCCAACAATCCTACTTGCAAGAGTTCAGCAAGCATATTCTAGAGGCCTCCTTCAATGTAAGAAAGAAAACAGCATCTAACTACATATTTGCGTTGCCATTTAGCTAGTACTTTGTCTAAATGTCACACTTGTTGAATTTGTTGAATGATATCATTATATATGTTTGCATGATTTTTATAGAGCAAATTCGAGGAGATCAACAGGGTTCTGTTTGAAGAGGAGGGACAGCAAGAGGGAGTGATTGTGAACATTGATTCTGAACAGATTAAGGAACTGAGCAAACATGCAAAATCTAGTTCAAGGAAATCCCTTTCCAAACAAGATAACACAATTGGAAACGAATTTGGAAACCTGACTGAGAGGACCGATAACTCCTTGAATGTGTTAATCAGTTCTATAGAGATGGAAGAGGTAAATACAAAGAAAAACCATATAGACAAACTCAGCAATTGAGTTCTATTATTCACTGTCGTCTTGGTTAGAAAATCTTAGTATTGAGACTATAATTAAATAATGGTTTTTTTTGTTAACAAATTTAGGGAGCTCTTTTTGTGCCACACTACTATTCTAAGGCCATTGTTATACTAGTGGTTAATGAAGGAGAAGCACATGTTGAACTTGTTGGCCCAAAAGGAAATAAGGAAACCTTGGAATATGAGAGCTACAGAGCTGAGCTTTCTAAAGACGATGTATTTGTAATCCCAGCAGCATATCCAGTTGCCATCAAGGCTACCTCCAACGTGAATTTCACTGGTTTCGGTATCAATGCTAATAACAACAATAGGAACCTCCTTGCAGGTATATATATTTATTATATATGACCATGAATTTGAATATAGGGTTGTTGATGGAATTTTTTATTTATAATTGGTAATGCGTGATTGTGATTGTAAATATGAAGGTAAGACGGACAATGTCATAAGCAGCATCGGTAGAGCTCTGGACGGTAAAGACGTGTTGGGGCTTACGTTCTCTGGGTCTGGTGACGAAGTTATGAAGCTGATCAACAAACAGAGTGGATCGTACTTTGTGGATGCACACCATCACCAACAGGAACAGCAAAAGGGAAGAAAGGGTGCATTTGTGTACTGAATAAGTATGAACTAAAATGCATGTAGGTGTAAGAGCTCATGGAGAGCATGGAATATTGTATCCGACCATGTAACAGTATAATAACTGAGCTCCATCTCACTTCTTCTATGAATAAACAAAGGATGTTATGATATATTAACACTCTATCTATGCACCTTATTGTTCTATGATAAATTTCCTCTTATTATTATAAATCATCTGAATCGTGACGGCTTATGGAATGCTTCAAATAGTACAAAAACAAATGTGTACTATAAGACTTTCTAAACAATTCTAACTTTAGCATTGTGAACGAGACATAAGTGTTAAGAAGACATAACAATTATAATGGAAGAAGTTTGTCTCCATTTATATATTATATATTACCCACTTATGTATTATATTAGGATGTTAAGGAGACATAACAATTATAAAGAGAGAAGTTTGTATCCATTTATATATTATACTTATCCACTTATTTAATGTCTTTATAAGGTTTGATCCATGATATTTCTAATATTTTAGTTGATATGTATATGAAAAGGTACTATTTGAACTCTCTTACTCTGTATAAAGGTTGGATCATCCTTAAAGTGGGTCTATTTAATTTTATTGCTTCTTACAGATAAAAAAAAAAATTATGAGTTGGTTTGATAAAATATTGAAGGATTTAAAATAATAATAAATAACATATAATATATGTATATAAATTTATTATAATATAACATTTATCTATAAAAAAGTAAATATTGTCATAAATCTATACAATCGTTTAGCCTTGCTGGAACGAATCTCAATTATTTAAACGAGAGTAAACATATTTGACTTTTTGGTTATTTAACAAATTATTATTTAACACTATATGAAATTTTTTTTTTTTTATCAGCAAAGAATAAAATTAAATTAAGAAGGACAATGGTGTCCCAATCCTTATACAACCAACTTCCACAAGAAAGTCAAGTCAGAGACAACAAAAAAACAAGCAAAGGAAATTTTTTAATTTGAGTTGTCTTGTTTGCTGCATAATTTATGCAGTAAAACACTACACATAACCCTTTTAGCAGTAGAGCAATGGTTGACCGTGTGCTTAGCTTCTTTTATTTTATTTTTTTATCAGCAAAGAATAAATAAAATAAAATGAGACACTTCAGGGATGTTTCAACCCTTATACAAAACCCCAAAAACAAGTTTCCTAGCACCCTACCAACTAAGGATCCAACAACATTGCACTACAGATGAAGATAAAATTCCAGTACAAGATATAGAAACCCAGCAAGCACAGTTATATCAACCCACCAAAGAGGTCACACTTTCAAACAAGGACATACATCCAATCACCTAATGAGGTCTTTGCCATCAGGCTGGAGTACCATAACCAAATGTCAAACTCGACAAACCAATACAAGACTCAACATCCAACAACTAAGCCATATCTTTGTAGCAGGCTGAATTGTACCAAATAACCAAGTGCTAACATCAACAAACAGATCCTACGAGGAGGGTACATAACCCAGAGAAGACCTGCAAAAAACACATAACAGCTTCCCAATCTAGACACAACAGTAACAAAAAACGCCACATATCTGTTTGCTACAGCTCAAACACCATAAAGAGTCCAACACCAAACCGATAAGCATACATAAAAAACACTTCCTTTACCGCAGTCCAGAACAGCAACTTCAGTCCGACCCTGCCAAATAGAGGTGACCAAGACAATCTGCACAAACACACAATACCTTCGAAACCTGGATAAGACTACACAAGAAACACCAAATATTAATCTTTAAAATACCTCATCTAACATTGATGTTCCAAACACCAGTCTGAGTAGGAAAAATTGACCACACTTTCCATTGTCGTGATCCAAGACCAAGTTTTCCTTTGTGTCAAGGAGAAAACCTCCACTAGGTCTACGCGCCCGTTCCTAATTCCTATGGTTCCAAATTTCACTTACTATGCCTACCAAAATACCCCCCCCTCCAACACCTACCAATAACATGTTTCACACCTATAGGCTTAAACATCTTAAAGTGCAATTGAGCATCACCATGTAGGACCGAAGAATACCCCAACCACTTGAGACACATTCCCCAAATTCTCCAAGAGACCCTACACTCAAAAAATAGATGCCTTACCGTCTCTTCCTCCACACCACATAAGGGACATCGAGCACACACCATAAGTATGCCACGTCTAAAGAGATTGTCCTTAGTAGCTATCACATTACATAACATCCTCCAAGCCGTAACTTGTGACGATGGTAAAATCTTTAACTTCCAGAACTCCACAAATGGGTCCCCAACCACTATAGACTCCTCCCCCAAGAGAATATTATAGGCAACCTTCACACAAAAATTTGTCCAACCTGTATCCCCCAAAGCCATTTATCAGTCGTACTTTCACCTTCTCTTGTTAACCTCTTGTTCTCCAATTCCTGCAATAAAAGATCAGCCAGACTAGATTCCCACACCAAAAGATTTCTTCTCCAGCTCAACTTCCACAACCAATTATTATTATTCCAAGTCCCAACTTGTGATGACCAGTATCCAAAGATAACGAGAAAAGTCTAGGGAATTTATGTTTTAAAGAAACATTGTCCACCCATTTATCCTCCCAGAACCTAATTTCTTTTCCATCCCCTATTTCCCACCAACCTCTGTCTTCAAATTCATTATCCCACTCCTCTAAATTCCAATTTTTTCTAATGTCCCTCCACCATAGCGATTCCCTACTTATTTGAATTTGGGATCTTAGCCCCCTCCACCCACCATACTTAGAATCTAGAATATCCTTCCAAACACCTCCCTTTTCAGATTTAAGTCTCCAGATCCATTTCCCGAATAGGACCAAGTTAAATTTTCTAATATCAATAACCCCTAACCCTCCTTTGTCTTTCGACTCACACACCTTATCCCACGCTACCCAAGCAATTTTCCTATTCTCTGAGCCCCAATACCACAAAAACCTCTTTGGTATCATTTTCACTTCCTTCACCACATTATCCGACATACGAAATAAGGATACATAAAATAATGGTAAAGAAGTAAGCATTGATTTAATAAGACATAGTATGCCAGCCATAGAGAGGGATTTTCCTTTCCAAGAGCTCAACCTACTTCGTAGCTTAATGAGCACCCCTTCCCAAAAAGCACCCCTCTTATGATTCCCGCCAACCGTTACCCCAAATAACTAAATGGGCCCTTCATAATATCACATTTAAGAATAGAGGCAAAAACCAATGTCTGATTAGAGTTCACACCCACTCCCCCAACCTTACTCTTGGAATAATTAACCTTAAGACGAGAGGCAAGTTCAAAACACTTCAGAATTACTTTTAAAGTCCAAATACTTTGAATTGAGGCTTTACAGAAAAATAAAGTATCATTTGCATATTGCAGCATACTCACCTTTACTCGCCCTTCCCCGACCTCAATACCCTCTACTAACCTTCTTTCTTCTGCCTGCCTAATTACCCCTGCTAGTCCTTCAGCCACAATAAGAAACAGGAATGGTGCTAATGGGCCCTTGTCTTAAGCCCTTCATTGGTTTAAACTCAGTTGTTGGACTTCCGTTTACCAACACCGATATCGTAGAAGATTCTAAGCAGTTTTTTATCCATTCGATCCACTTTCTACAAAATCTCAATCTTCCTAGCATATAATAAATAAACTCCCAACTTACTGAGTCATAAGCCTTTTCGTAGTCCACCTTAAACACCACACATTCTTTCTTTTTCCTCTTTACCTCCTCAAGGATCTCATTAGCTACTAACACATTATCCAACAAACCCCATCCTTCCAGAAAAGTAGACTGCCTAGGGTCAATGACTTTGTCTAACACTCTTTTCAACCTTGAGGAGAGAATTTTAGATACAATTTTATACACACATCCCACTGATAAGTGTCTAATTTCAGTAATATTTCATATTAAAATATAGGCACTTATGAGGATTTATTGCTAATTTACATATAAAATAATCCCTAATTTATGAATTTATACCTTTTTACATTTTTTATGATCTTTATTTGAATAAGAGTATTTTATTCCCAAATTTGGTGTTAATTGCAAATTTCTAAGGAAGATTGGAGATTTGGATTAAAGATGAATTATTTGAGCTAAAAAGATAAAGATAGAAGGTCCCAGAATGGAAAAAGATGCAAAGAAAGATTGAGCCTTTTTTATGTTTTATCATTTAGCCCATTAGCGCGACACAATAAACAACCTAACCCTAGAAATCTAGGATAAATAGAGAGCTAGAGGCTCAACCTCAGGGTGCCAGATTGAGAGGAAAACACCATAGAGTGAATTGTAACCCAATTGGGAGAATGGAAGGTGATAGAAGTATGCGTGGCTAATTCTACCCTTTGGGATTGGGAGTAATCTGCTCAAACTCTTATGTATTGAGGTGATATTTTATATATTAATATTCAGTTCTTGATTGATTATTGGTATTGTTGTTTTACTTTTAATTTTCTGTGACAAATTGAGAATCTTAAATCTGATCGGGAGGTATTTTTAGGGTTCAGACCTAAACAACAATACTTAACATATTTGAGTGCTAGGAATAGACTTGAAATGTTAATTGCTATTAAACGTCTGACCTTCGTTCTAAGTTGTTCTTATAATTATGCGAGGGATCGATAGTTAGGGGACATTCTTAAGGATTTTATATGCGAGGAATCGATATAAATGATTTTTATACGGGCATCAATTTCAATCAAAGAACTTAATATTAAAATGCTAATCAAAATACATGAGAGTAAGAGAGATGAAACATAATTCCTAATTCCTATGGTTCCAAATTTCACTTACTATGCCTACCAAAATACCCCCCCCCCCCCAATAACATGTTTCACACCTATAGGCTTAAACATCTTAAAGTGCAATTGAGCATCACCATGTAGGACCGAAGAATACCCCAACCACTTGAGACACATTTCCCAAATTCTCCAAGAGACCCTACACTCAAAAAACACGGTAAAGACGTGTTGGGGCTTACGTTCTCTGGGTCTGGTGACGAAGTTATGAAGCTGATGATCAAGCAGAGTGGATCGTACTTTGTGGATGCACACCATCACCAACAGGAACAGCAAAAGGGAAGAAAGGGTGCATTTGTGTACTGAATATGTATGAATTAAAATGCATGTATGGTGTAAGAGCTCATGGAGAGCATGGAAATATGTATCGGACCATGTAACACTATAATAACTGAGCTCCATCTCACTTCTTCTATGAATAAACAAAGGATGTTATGATATATTAACACTCTATCTATGCACCTTACATAGTAATACATTAATATTTAATACTTTTTATTTTAACTTTTTAATTTAAAATATTATTATATTATTATGAAGAGGTGAGAAGATGTTATGATATATTAACACTATATGCACCTTACATAGTAATACATTAATATTTAATACTTTTTATTTTAACTTTTCAATTTAAAATATTATTATATTATTATAAATAGGTGAGAAGTGTATGTTGTCAAGAAAAAGTTTTCTATAAACAAATCGAGCATATAAATGATAAATGATTCTTGTGTTTTATGTGTTGGCATGCTTGTATTTTATGTGTTGACTTTCTGTGTTGACTTTCTGTGTGAAGGTGCTAATTTGATATGGTTAGCTGATGGAACAAAATATAAAGGAAGCTAATTTGATATGGTTAGCTGATAGTAATAAAATATCAAAATAAATTTCTTCTTACTTTAATAAATTATATGAATTGTGACGGATTATATGGAATGTAGCAAATAGGACAAAATCTTTAATAAATTATATGAATTGTGACGGATTATGGAATGGAATGTAGCAAATAGGATAAAAACAAATGTGTCTAAGAACCAAGAGATCCTAACCATGTGTAGGCTTAGGCCGAAAACAAACCTAAACCCCTAAACTTTGATGTATTACAAAAGGTAAACTTTGATGTATTACACAAGGAAAATGATTATTTGACACCCATTGTTGCATCTTACACCTTACTAAATATTAATATTTTAATTATTTTTAATTTTAAAAATTATTTTAACATTTTACATTTTATTTATATTTTTATTAAAAACATTTGTTTTATTTGTTTTATTTTTTTTAGAAAAATGATAGGCTGACAATTCTTGAAGTTGTATACAACCCTTGATGTGATGGGTTTAGAAATAAATATATAAAATAAAGGGTAAATTTGTAATTAAATGATATAAAAAAATATTAAAATAATAGTATTGAGAGTTGTAATGTGGTTGTATAAAAATTTGGGATTGTCCATATATCATTGTCATTTTCTTTATTATATATATTAATATTTTGTTATGGATGTAAAGTGGAGCCATGTTTGAAAATATCATTACCATTACAAAATATTGTACAACTAGGTGTAAAAAAAGCTAGAAGTGCAAACATAACGAAACAGAAGACTATCACTTTGAAAAGCGTGCCTGCTAAGACCGTAGTTTTGCTGCATATAGAAAACCATCACAACTCAACATGTACTCACAAAACTACTTAAACTGCTGCATGGGCATCTTCGTGACTTGCACCCAACCATAGTCCAACACCTACAGCATGCTACAGCTTACCTCACCCAAAAGACCAACATTCACACAAACCTGCACTCTACGAATTTGAACAAGAAAACTGGTGGATTTCACAGCAAGACTGGGAGGCATCTGAATACGTCCCACATCTGTCACCACCAGCAGACTCGTGCCTTCCTTCAGACAACAACAACAGCTAACCAGAAAGGAGCTGCAAGACATTGCAATCTTCACGACCAAAGAATCCTTTAGGACAATCCATCTACCTCTATAATCTTCATTAACATTGCACCTGCTCCTCTTAACTACAAACAGACGTTATGCAGAAAGATATTATGCAGTAAAAACTGCACAAATACCAGCAACTTTGCACCATACTCTCGTGTCAGCCAAATCCATCTTCATCAAGCCTACTCCTTATACCATCTTGTACCCTTGCACCTCCTTTAGCCTGAGGTTTCCCACCAAACCACTTACCAGATATAAGATTCCAACCCTGCATAAATTGCATTTTTACCGTGACAGTAGCAACATAAAAACCGAAGCTCCCACCTAATATTTTAGCTGGTAATTGGTGCATTCCGTGACATTGCATGATACCTTGGAGTTGCAATCCCCATACTAGGCTCACACATCTAAACAGAAAACTAAACAAATACTACTTTTGTACCTAAATCAGAAGCAGCATGATCCTTTGCACCTCCATCATCACATTTGAGAGTACCACCATCTTACTCCATGTACCCAAAGACACAACACCCCCAAGGATGGAAGGGGATCTGCTCCTGCCTGATATAAAGAATTTATTTTTTCCGCGTCAACTACTCCCTGATTAAAAACAACACAATTTCTTTGGTCCATATACAGCCGCCCAAATTCCTTTTCAGATCAGATTTTGTTTGGCATTCACATGCATTAAGTGAAAACTTTCAAAGTAACAAATCAAGTCTTTATGTTATACAAACAAAATGTCTATCCATCTGAAGCATAGGGACCACACTCTGTGAGCAACAATGCATTCAAGAAACAGATGTTGGACTGATACACCACACCTTGGCATAGTGCACATGTGGAGTTAGTAATCATCACCCCTCTCCTAATCAGCCTCAGTCTTGTTTGGGATTTTATCAAGCAGAACCCTCCATTCAGTAACCATCACATAGAGCATTGCCTTAATCTTCCAGAATATCTTAAAACATCCAAGGACGTACTCAGTCATGTGGTTGGACAGGCACCCATAAGCCGCTTTCACAGTAAAGACCCCTACTTCGTCACCCCCCACACCTGTACGTCGTTTGTCTCCCTAATCAAGTTGACCAGTGAGATACATGTTGTCAATTCTTGTACTTAACTAGACTCCCATACCAACAATTCACGTGTCCATCTCAACCTCCATTGCCATACAGATTCTTGCCATCCACCTATATCTCCCACCTTCTTCCCTTGATCCAAAGATATTGAAAACAGTCTCAAAAACAAAGTTTTAAGGTTGACATGACCTACCCAAGAAATTAATTAGAGCAATACGAACTAACTAAGAAACCAAATTTTAAGATAAGGAAGACTCTCAATCATGCGTTCAAGTACAACCTTTCACAAAAACTAGTTTTTCCAAGATATTAGACAATAAAAACAACTGCTATAGAGAATTAAAAATAGAAACTTTTATTGATCAAAACCTCAGAACTCAATGGGGAATCACAAAGGAATCAACCAAAAGGTTTTAGCTTTCCATGCGGAGGCAAAAGAATTACAAATAAGAAAAGAAACTAAGAAAACCCTATGAAGCTCTCCTTTGATGCTTGTGTCTTTTATAGGCTTTTCTGCTCCAAGGATCTTGGGAAAATATTGCAGTTTAGATTTTGTAAACAATTTCCACTTTCCATAATTCTTTTTATTTTGCAGAAGATTTGCTTCCAATTTTGTTTCTGAGATCTTGTAGCTTTTTCTCTTTCTTCTCCTCAGAATTTATTTTCTGTTTTGATTCAAAGAAACAACTTGGACTTTTGCATATTTGGCCCATTCACAAAGGTAGATGCTTCAAATCATTTACCCTAAAAACACAAAATTAACAATAATAATATATAAGGCCCAAATAAACCCAATTATAAGAATATTAATTAAAACAATGGATTTATTTATTATTATAGTCCAATAATCTATGATTAAGGCTATTGAGTGTGAATAAATATATGCTCATCAGTCTTCCCAAAATCTGGCTTTGTCCCCTTCCCCTATTTTCCACCCTATAGCCTTTTGGAACCACCCAGTGCTAACTCCCTCACCACAGGCTTTAGATAAATCTCTCCACCACCAGGATTTTTCTTTTAGATGTAGATGATTATGACCTGATTCCATACTATATTTAGAGATCAGTATTTCTTTCCACTTCCCTCTTTCTTCAGACAACAACCTCCATTTCCATTTGGTTAGAAGAGCCACATTGAACTTTCTAATGTCTTTAATTCCCAACCTTTCCTCCTTCTCGGGGTAGCACATTTTCTCTCAACTTACCCATGACATTGATTTATTTGCTTTCCCCCCATCCCCACAGAAATCTCCTTTGGATGTTGATGATGCTTTTGCAAATCGATTCCGGTATTTTAAAGGACATATAAAAAAGAGGCAATGCAATAAAGACAGACTTTATGAGGCAAATCCTATTTGCCATTAACAGAAATCTTCCCTTCCATGCACTAAGCCTTTTACTGATTTTGTTCAAAATTGATTCCCAAAATATTTTCGTTCTATGGTTTTCGCCTACTTCCAACCCCAGGTACTTGAAGAGTACTTTCATTTGAGTACAATTTAAGTATTTGACATAACATGCAAGAGCGTTCCTTTCAAAATTTAAGCTTGTCAACTTAAATTTCTAAAAATTAATTTTCAACCCGAACGCTATAGCACCTTAGGATAACTTTAATTGTAACCACATTGTCATGATTAGTGTCGCATAGAAAAAGAGTATCATCAACAAATTGTAGCACACACGTCTCTATTTCTAGCTTCCCAACCTCACACCTTGAAGAATTTTTGCTTTTAGAGCTTGTTTCACTAATCCAGCTAAACCTTCAGCTACTATAAGAAAGAGGAACATAGTCAACGGGTCACCTTGCCTTAAACCACGCATAGGTTTAAATTATTCGGTAGGACTACCGTTCACCAGGACTAAGACTGATGCAGATTCCAAACAACCTTTGATCCACTGAATCCATCTACTGAACCCCATATTCAGCATCATATGAACTAAGAAATCCTATCTTATCGAGTCATGATATTGTTGAAGATGGCCCAACAGATACGCCTTCTCATTATCCACCTTCAAGCATAACCCACTCCTCCTACACCTTTTGAGCTCTTCTACAACTTCATTGGCCACTAGAACACTATCTAGCATCTCTTTCTCCTTTAGGAACACTGACTGATTCTCATCAATGACTGAGGGCAAGACATTCTTAATTCTACAAGATAAAACCTTTGCTATAATCTTATATAAGGCTCCTACTAATGAGATAGGTCTATATCGATCCAACTGCGATGGGTCGTTCACTTTAGGTACTAGAGCTATAAATGAAGCATTGCACCTTTAGGAATAGAACCCGATTCATGGAAAAGATGAATAACTACTACAACATATTGCTTAAGAGTGCTTAAATTATTCTTGATGAAGTTAAAGTTAAACCCATCTGACTCAGGGCTCTTTGATCCTTCACACTACCAAACCGCTTCCTTTACTTCTTCCCCAGTAAAGTTGGAGATCAGGTTATGGTTGTCGTCCACGGATAGAGATTTAAACTCCACATTTCCAAGTCTAACCCCCAGATCATGTGTGCCCATAAATCTAGCTTCGAACAAAGCCTTCGCTTCCCTACGAACAATATCTGGTTCCTCACACCATTGACCCCCCACTTCAACTCCTTTAACTTCATTCCTTAAGTCTTCTCCATCTAATCACAGAGTGGTAATGTTTTAGCTCTTGCCTTTTGCATGAATAAAGAGTCTAACTTTTTGTTGATTATCCTCAATTGACTAATAAGATCCATTCTCTTCAACCTGTCCCCTCCCGAGAGCTTGCTACAGTCATCTCGGATATCCAATTCCTCAATGCCCCTTAGAATATTCTTCTTTTTTGTGTCCAAAAAGCCCATACACATCACGGTTCCATGCCTTAAGGTTCGCCTTGAGGATTTTAAACTTTCCTTTGATGGTCGTCAACCCATTCCCACTCGCTGCATAAGAATTCTATTTATCTTTAAACAAGTTTTTGAACTCACTCTCCCAATTCCACCCATTAATGGTCCTGAACGGCCTTGGCTCCCAATCCTTAATCATAGACTTCACCACTAGTGCATAATGATCTGAAATCACTATAGGTTGGACATATTGTTTGCACATTGGCCACACGTGTAACCATTCTTCAGTGACAAGAACCGTCTGCTCTTCACTGACCCATTTGACTTAAACCACGTAAACTTCTTAGTAAGAATTGGTAAGTCCAACAAAAAGTTCCTTTCGATAAAGAGATTAAATCTTTTGGTTTCACTCGTATTGGTCCCCTTTCATAGATACCTTTCCTTTCATTTGCACTTCTAACGACATTAAAATCCCCACAAAAACACCACATCATATTTTGGTGGCCAACTTTGATGGATGATAATTCCTCACATAATGCAACTTTTTCACTCAAGATACACAGAGCATACACATTGACAACTACGCACTTCATTTTAGCTTTAAGATGGTGACCAAAAATAGCCACGAAGCCTTTCCCCGTCAGGTGACTATCACAGCAGAAAACGTCTTTGTACCACATAGTGAGCATGATGTTAGCACCATTTACACCTTCATTAGGCACCCACCCAACATTACTATCCCCTATAGAGAGAAACACTTGGCGTCAGAACATGTGACCGTTTTTGTTTCTTGAAAGCACATCACCTCCACTCCCACACTTACAACAAGATGTCTAATGTATCTTGATTTTGTGACCCCTCCAAGACCTCTAATATTTAAGCTTCTGACAATCATAAAAAACCACTTTTGTTATCCTCCTCGTGCCTCTTCAATACATCAAAATCTCTTTCTTCCAAATGTTTTAACTCTTCAAGAATCTCTTCCTCCTCTCCGTCGCACGTAACCCCATTTGTTTGCCAATATCCCAAAGTCTAATTGAATCAGCTCCATTCTCAGGATTCCTAAATGTAGCGAACTACAAACTTAGAATTGGACTTCCCTTTTGGCCTACAACTGGACACCCCCAATTCCCAAAGGCCTCGCCTTCTCTGATGTCTAAGTGGCATATTTAATCCTCCCTCTATCAGCTCCACCGCCACCGGGTAAGATTGGTATAGGTAACAAGACAGCGTTGTCCCCTCCATCTTCAATTACTTGGCCTCCATGGTTGACTAGGTTGGATTGTGGCCCCTCTTCACATGGTAATGAACTTCCATGAGTATAGAGCGACACTTAATTCTCCGCCATCTCCGCCAACTTAGTCGTCACCTCCACTTCATCTCCTTTCGCATCTTCCTTCAGATTGGCATGCTGAGTGACGAAGATGTCTTAACCATGGTTCTCTTTGTGTTCCCCATCATGTCCTCCCACCTTTGTCTCCGTTACATTAGATGACGCCTTCGCCTCCGCTCCGCTATCGTCACATCCCGTGCGAGACATTTGGGTGACACTAAGGTCGTGACCATGGCCCAGACTGGGTTCCCCACCTAAACCTCCCAACCTTGGCCTAGATCCTCTCACTCCACTAAGGCCTTCTTCATGCTCCGAAAGGGCCACTCCTTTAATGGGCCTCACACAATTTTTAAAAGCCTCCACCGCATCAACTAGGTTATCCATAGCTAGTTGGGCAGAGCGGCTATAGCATGTTGTATTTACTGTGACAAAAGCAGAGTTGACTAACAAAGTTGTCCCATGCATAACAGCCTCCTTCTTACTCACCTTTACCTTATTTGTGAAAGTTTCTGTCTCTCTTCCCTACCACTCATTTGTTTTCGCAATTGTTACCTCTTTTAGGAAATCCTTTGTCGTTTCTTTATTTCGTCGCTATCCTCCCCCCCTTGCCACCTCCGACCGCTATTTCTCGCCTGGACCAAACCCACTATCAGCAGCGCATCTACTTCCGCGGCAAAAAGTATCCTCGACATAGGTTTCAGAGGATGAAACACTATCTGAAGACGCATCGTGGTTACACTGACATTGACAATGGCCTCCATAGTCGCTTGGCTTGTCCTCTTCGATACATGTACTGAGAATCTGGCCATTAATCTGCATCCTCTTAGCCATTCTGGAGCTGCAATGTTTAGAGAATCGAACTTGGATTCTTGCATACTCAAGCTTTTCCCACTTCTCCGTGGTTTCATCAACCTTTACCAATGATGCAACTTCTCCAACCACTTTAGCAAAACAATCCTTATTCCATAAGGTTATAGGAATATCGTAACATCTGACGCAAACGATTTTATGGTCTGCTGCATACGCTTCTGCCCAGGAGTCAACCACCTCAAACACAATTTTGAACCATTCTTTATTTAGTTTGATAATATCCTCCATGCTTTCTCCTTTCGTAGGGGTGATTATAGCGAGATTATCTCCCATATATCTGACTTTAATCATGTTCATCCCCCTTAACAACTTCATCACACAACTGGTTGTAGTCGGTCAGAGTTCATCTGGCCAATCGCGTTGTTCACCATCAATGAAAGAGTTTGATGTTGGGTTTCAATAATGGACACCTCTTACTTCATTAACATAAGACTTTTTCCCCTTCTTTTCCTTCCACACCTCCTTCCATCCCTTTCTGTGCCACCCAAACCTCCTTCCCCTTCATCTTCGCAGATTCAACTTCTTTCGTCACAACTTCAGATTTCCTCAACCCAGCTACATTTTGTACTGTTTATAACCCTCTCTATTTAGGCCAGCTTTCTCTTCTCTTCTATACCTCGACACATTGAAAAAAGAGTTTCATATTTTCAATATGAATTTAGTCTAACTCTCTCTCAAACCGACCCACGTTAAACACTTTACAAACCCAAATCTTCTTCCCTACCTGTTTAATTTCCATGAGATAAACACTTCTTTCAACCTAGTCC
Organism: Phaseolus vulgaris; assembly: GCF_051622355.1. Classification (NCBI taxonomy): domain Eukaryota; kingdom Viridiplantae; phylum Streptophyta; class Magnoliopsida; order Fabales; family Fabaceae; genus Phaseolus; species Phaseolus vulgaris. The sequence continues at coordinate 5,447,808 of NC_143504.1, forward strand.
ACAAAAGATCTTAATTATGTCATATTCACCATAATTGTTTGGGAAGTTAGAGAAGAAAAACATTGTGTGACTGTTTGAGGAGTGTTGGGGCCTGCGACCTTTGCCATAGAATTCGTATGCCATCCTTTTTTATCAGAAAACCCAGTTAAGTAAGATAGAGAGGAAAAATAAGATTCTACTTTGATAAGAACACGGAAGTGAAAGAAACCATCACTTTCAAAACAAACCTAATTTAAGACAAATGTTAAGGAGACATAACAATTATAAAGGAGATATTTACATCCACTTTTGCTGGCAGGTGAAGAAGGTATAGTGAGGACTCATGTAGGTGGCATTGGATAGGTGTCACTGTAAGGGAGGGAGGAATCATGCGAAAAAATGATGTGCCAGAAGCTAAGACCTTTTTATGCATAATTATCCAGTTCCTTTTGTGTTGCATAACTCTTTTGGGAGCAAGTGATGCAATTAGTGAGAAGGGACTACAAGTGGTCAAGCAAGGGAACAAATGGAGGATGCCTGCCAATCAAGAATTGCGTGGACTACCCTCCTGCCTTTCGGAATTTTCTACTGCCACAACCATAAGCTAAGCTCAGATTTCGCCGCACAAACTGTGGCGTTGGATGCCACCGCCGCACCCGAAGCTGCCCCACGCAAAGCTGGTCCACGCGACGTTGCCGCATGCGATGTTACGTCATTTTTGGCTTGTCCCTTTGTCCCGCTGCTTATGTTCACCGGAGATAGCGGAATTTCCGTGCATGAGGCCTCTTCACGGTCCAGTTTTAACGTTGATGCAAGACCGGACGTGTTTGCCACCGCAGGTGACGAAGCACTCCCCTCGGTCTGTCGCCTTGTTGTGCCTGCTTCGCCTGTTTCGGCGGTTCAAGTTGAAGGCTTGGTGGTGGCAAAAACTCCTCCAGAATGCGGAAGTGATACAACTTACTCTTTGGTGGTCCGTAGACATTTGAACGTCGTTGCAGGTCACCAGAAGAGCCTTACTGCGAGCCGTGTTGCGCTTGTCCGCTCTCAACACCATCCAACACCGCTTTCCGGTGTTGGACAAAGGGTGTTGGAGGTTGGGGAATGTAGCAGTAGCAATTCACAAGAGGTGGGGTACGCATGTCTCGACGAAACCACGAAAGTGTCTCGTAAGTCGGATGTAAGGTTAGTTTCTAATGTTATTGATATTACTGATTTTGATGCTAAAAATTACAATCATCTGGTTTGGTTAAAGAACAAGAAATTAGAAGCAGATAGAACTTGGATTGCAGGAAAGGAACTAGGGTTTTCTCGTTTTGGAAATGAGGAAGAAGTCTTGGTCAGTTTAAGAGGTTTGGAAAGAAAGGATAACGAGAAGGAGGTTCTAAGTAGGGGTGGGATAATTTAGTTAGAAGATGAAATTGATTAGTATGAATATTAGGGGTTTGGGGGGGAAGATAAAAAGGAAGTATATCAGCAATCTCATTAGAAAAGAACAAGTTGGATATATCTGTCTTCAAGAAACAAAGTGTGAAAAAATTAGTAAGGAGAGGTGTTATCAAATTTGGGGGGTCAAATGAAGTGGAGTGGATTGAGATCGGGGCAGTTAATAACGGGGGAGGGATAATCACTATGTGGAAGAAAGATTGCTTTGAAATGAAAAGGTATAGAAGCGAGAAATTTTTCTCAATCATTGAAGGAGTATGGAAGATAGGAACGCCAATAGAAATAACGGTAGTCAATGTTTACTGTGGTGGTAACTTAAGAGAAAAAGAAGTCTGTGGGATGAGATAAGTGAGGTAAGAAAGAGTCACCCTATAAAATTGTGGTGCGTAGCTGGGGACTTTAATTCCATTAGGTCTGTAGGGGAGAGAAGAGGTCAAAGCTCTAATGTCAATTATAGTAGTGAAATACGAAGTTTTAATAATTTTATTGAAGACTCTAGGCTGATTGATATTCCATTGGTGGTAAGAAGTTTACTTGGTATAAACCTAATGGGACAGTTAAAAGCAGAATAGATAGAATTCTAGTTTCCCTTGAATGGTTAAAGAAGTGGTCGAGAAGTAAAAAGTACGCGGAAGGGAGATCGGTTTCAGATCATTGTGCTCTAATTTTGAAGGACGTAAATATTGACTGGGGTCCAAAACCGTTTAGGTGTCTTGATGTATGGCAAAAAGACACTCGTTTTAAGGAGCTGGTAAGGACTAAATGGGAAAGCTATATCATTAATGGAAATGGTTTATATGTTTTGAAGGAGAAATTGAAAAGATTAAAGTTTGACATAAGGTGTTGGAAAAAAATCTGTATTTGGAGATGTTAATAAACAAAAAGAGGAGTTGGAAAATAGAATCCAAGTTCTGGATGGAAAAGATGACGAGGGGGAGTTGAGTGTGGAAGAAAGAGAAGAAAGGAAATAACTCTTAGCCAACTTAGGGCAAGTTAGAGTTAAACAAGAAGCTATCTTACAACAAAAAGCAAGGATGAGCTGGTTAAGTCAGGCCGATTTGAATACAAAGTTCTTTCACTCAAGTATTAAGTGGAGGAGGATGCAAAACGGGATTAGCGGTCTTAGGGTCGGTGACCAGTGGTGTGATGACCCGGTTGAGGTAAAAGATAGAGTGAAGGAATTCATTGTAGAAAAGATTCAGCGGGGGGAAAACACAACAGGTTAGATTGGACAATGTTCGGTTTAACGGTATCATTAGAGAGGATAACGAAGTGTTGGTTGGAACTATCTCTGAAGCTGAAGTTAAGAAGGCGGTTTGGAACTGTGATAACTCTAAAAGTCTTGTCCTGGACGGGTTTAATTTTGGATTCATAAAATTTTGTTAGGATATTATAAAAGGAGACTTCTTATGTGCGGTACAGAGTTTTGCAGAGGGAGGAAGTTGGTCAAAAGGTACTAATGCCTCATTTATTACTCTTGTCCCAAAGGTTGTAAATCCACAACTCTTGAATGACTTTAGACCGTTTTCCTTGGTGGGTGATGACTTTTTACGGCAAGTGCACTGCGTTTGTCAGAAGTAATAATTGTCCCTAAGGACGGATATCGATCACACAAGGAACAGTGAATTATCAAGTACAATAATCGCTAAATATAAAAAAACATAACAATAAAAAGAGTTTGAAGTGATGATGTTGGCGTTGATCAATAAGAAAACAAACCAAGAATTAGTTGTTTCAATTGGAAAAATAGGGATTATGTTTCATCTCTCTTACTCTCATGTATTTTGATTAGCATTTTAATATTAAGTTCTTTGATTGAAATTGATGCCCGTATAAAAATCATTTATATCGATTCCTCGCATATAAAATCCTTAAGAATGTCCCCTAACTATCGATCCCTCGCATAATTATAAGAACAACTTAGAACGAAGGTCAGACGTTTAATAGCAATTAACATTTCAAGTCTATTCCTAGCACTCAAATATGTTAAGTATTGTTGTTTAGGTCTGAACCCTAAAAATACCTCCCGATCAGATTTAAGATTCTCAATTTGTCACAGAAAATTAAAAGTAAAACAACAATACCAATAATCAATCAAGAACTGAATATTAATATATAAAATATCACCTCAATACATAAGAGTTTGAGCAGATTACTCCCAATCCCAAAGGGTAGAATTAGCCACGCATACTTCTATCACCTTCCATTCTCCCAATTGGGTTACAATTCACTCTATGGTGTTTTCCTCTCAATCTGGCACCCTGAGGTTGAGCCTCTAGCTCTCTATTTATCCTAGATTTCTAGGGTTAGGTTGTTTATTGTGTCGCGCTAATGGGCTAAATGATAAAACATAAAAAAGGCTCAATCTTTCTTTGCATCTTTTTCCATTCTGGGACCTTCTATCTTTATCTTTTTAGCTCAAATAATTCATCTTTAATCCAAATCTCCAATCTTCCTTAGAAATTTGCAATTAACACCAAATTTGGGAATAAAATACTCTTATTCAAATAAAGATCATAAAAAATGTAAAAAGGTATAAATTCATAAATTAGGGATTATTTTATATGTAAATTAGCAATAAATCCTCATAAGTGCCTATATTTTAATATGAAATATTACTGAAATTAGACACTTATCAGTGGGATGTGTGTATAAAATTGTATCTAAAATTCTCTCCTCAAGGTTGAAAAGAGTGTTAGACAAAGTCATTGACCCTAGGCAGTCTACTTTTCTGGAAGGATGGGGTTTGTTGGATAATGTGTTAGTAGCTAATGAGATCCTTGAGGAGGTAAAGAGGAAAAAGAAAGAATGTGTGGTGTTTAAGGTGGACTACGAAAAGGCTTATGACTCAGTAAGTTGGGAGTTTATTTATTATATGCTAGGAAGATTGAGATTTTGTAGAAAGTGGATCGAATGGATAAAAAACTGCTTAGAATCTTCTACGATATCGGTGTTGGTAAACGGAAGTCCAACAACTGAGTTTAAACCAATGAAGGGCTTAAGACAAGGGCCCATTAGCACCATTCCTGTTTCTTATTGTGGCTGAAGGACTAGCAGGGGTAATTAGGCAGGCAGAAGAAAGAAGGTTAGTAGAGGGTATTGAGGTCGGGGAAGGGCGAGTAAAGGTGAGTATGCTGCAATATGCAAATGATACTTTATTTTTCTGTAAAGCCTCAATTCAAAGTATTTGGACTTTAAAAGTAATTCTGAAGTGTTTTGAACTTGCCTCTCGTCTTAAGGTTAATTATTCCAAGAGTAAGGTTGGGGGAGTGGGTGTGAACTCTAATCAGACATTGGTTTTTGCCTCTATTCTTAAATGTGATATTATGAAGGGCCCATTTAGTTATTTGGGGTAACGGTTGGCGGGAATCATAAGAGGGGTGCTTTTTGGGAAGGGGTGCTCATTAAGCTACGAAGTAGGTTGAGCTCTTGGAAAGGAAAATCCCTCTCTATGGCTGGCATACTATGTCTTATTAAATCAATGCTTACTTCTTTACCATTATTTTATGTATCCTTATTTCGTATGTCGGATAATGTGGTGAAGGAAGTGAAAATGATACCAAAGAGGTTTTTGTGGGATTGGGGCTCAGAGAATAGGAAAATTGCTTGGGTAGCGTGGGATAAGGTGTGTGAGTCGAAAGACAAAGGAGGGTTAGGGGTTATTGATATTAGAAAATTTAACTTGGTCCTATTCGGGAAATGGATCTGGAGACTTAAATCTGAAAAGGGAGGTGTTTGGAAGGATATTCTAGATTCTAAGTATGGTGGGTGGAGGGGGCTAAGATCCCAAATTCAAATAAGTAGGGAATCGCTATGGTGGAGGGACATTAGAAAAAATTGGAATTTAGAGGAGTGGGATAATGAATTTGAAGACAGAGGTTGGTGGGAAATAGGGGATAGAAAAGAAATTAGGTTCTGGGAGGATAAATGGGTGGACAATGTTTCTTTAAAACATAAATTCCCTAGACTTTTCTCGTTATCTTTGGATACTGGTTATCACAAGTTGGGACTTGGAATAATAATAATTGGTTGTGGAAGTTGAGCTGGAGAAGAAATCTTTTGGTGTGGGAATCTAGTCTGGCTGATCTTTTATTGCAGGAATTGGAGAACAAGAGGTTAACAAGAGAAGGTGAAAGTACGACTGATAAATGGCTTTGGGGGATACAGGTTGGACAAATTTTTGTGTGAAGGTTGCCTATAATATTCTCTTGGGGGAGGAGTCTATAGTGGTTGGGGACCCATTTGTGGAGTTCTGGAAGTTAAAGATTTTACCATCGTCACAAGTTACGGCTTGGAGGATGTTATGTAATGTGATAGCTACTAAGGACAATCTCTTTAGACGTGGCATACTTATGGTGTGTGCTCGATGTCCCTTATGTGGTGTGGAGGAAGAGACGGTAAGGCATCTATTTTTTGAGTGTAGGGTCTCTTGGAGAATTTGGGGAATGTGTCTCAAGTGGTTGGGGTATTCTTCGGTCCTACATGGTGATGCTCAATTGCACTTTAAGATGTTTAAGCCTATAGGTGTGAAACATGTTATTGGTAGGTGTTGGGGGGGGGGGGGTATTTTGGTAGGCATAGTAAGTGAAATTTGGAACCATAGGAATTAGGAACGGGCGCGTAGACCTAGTGGAGGTTTTCTCCTTGACACAAAGGAAAACTTGGTCTTGGATCACGACAATGGAAAGTGTGGTCAATTTTTCCTACTCAGACTGGTGTTTGGAACATCAATGTTAGATGAGGTATTTTAAAGATTAATATTTGGTGTTTCTTGTGTAGTCTTATCCAGGTTTCGAAGGTATTGTGTGTTTGTGCAGATTGTCTTGGTCACCTCTATTTGGCAGGGTCGGACTGAAGTTGCTGTTCTGGACTGCGGTAAAGGAAGTGTTTTTTATGTATGCTTATCGGTTTGGTGTTGGACTCTTTATGGTGTTTGAGCTGTAGCAAACAGATATGTGGCATTTTTTGTTACTGTTGTGTCTAGATTGGGAAGCTGTTATGTGTTTTTTGCAGGTCTTCTCTGGGTTATGTACCCTCCTCGTAGGATCTGTTTGTTGATGTTAGCACTTGGTTATTTGGTACAATTCAGCCTGCTACAAAGATATGGCTTAGTTGTTGGATGTTGAGTCTTGTATTGGTTTGTCGAGTTTGACATTTGGTTATGGTACTCCAGCCTGATGGCAAAGACCTCATTAGGTGATTGGATGTATGTCCTTGTTTGAAAGTGTGACCTCTTTGGTGGGTTGATATAACTGTGCTTGCTGGGTTTCTATATCTTGTACTGGAATTTTATCTTCATCTGTAGTGCAATGTTGTTGGATCCTTAGTTGGTAGGGTGCTAGGAAACTTGTTTTTGGGGTTTTGTATAAGGGTTGAAACATCCCTGAAGTGTCTCATTTTATTTTATTTATTCTTTGCTGATAAAAAAATAAAATAAAAGAAGCTAAGCACACGGTCAACCATTGCTCTACTGCTAAAAGGGTTATGTGTAGTGTTTTACTGCATAAATTATGCAGCAAACAAGACAACTCAAATTAAAAAATTTCCTTTGCTTGTTTTTTTGTTGTCTCTGACTTGACTTTCTTGTGGAAGTTGGTTGTATAAGGATTGGGACACCATTGTCCTTCTTAATTTAATTTTATTCTTTGCTGATAAAAAAAAAAAATTTCATATAGTGTTAAATAATAATTTGTTAAATAACCAAAAAGTCAAATATGTTTACTCTCGTTTAAATAATTGAGATTCGTTCCAGCAAGGCTAAACGATTGTATAGATTTATGACAATATTTACTTTTTTATAGATAAATGTTATATTATAATAAATTTATATACATATATTATATGTTATTTATTATTTATTATTATTTTAAATCCTTCAATATTTTATCAAACCAACTCATAATTTTTTTTTTATCTGTAAGAAGCAATAAAATTAAATAGACCCACTTTAAGGATGATCCAACCTTTATACAGAGTAAGAGAGTTCAAATAGTACCTTTTCATATACATATCAACTAAAATATTAGAAATATCATGGATCAAACCTTATAAAGACATTAAATAAGTGGATAAGTATAATATATAAATGGGTAGTATATAATATATAAATGGATACAAACTTCTCTCTTTATAATTGTTATGTCTCCTTAACATCCTAATATAATACATAAGTGGGTAATATATAATATATAAATGGAGACAAACTTCTTCCATTATAATTGTTATGTCTTCTTAACACTTATGTCTCGTTCACAATGCTAAAGTTAGAATTGTTTAGAAAGTCTTATAGTACACATTTGTTTTTGTACTATTTGAAGCATTCCATAAGCCGTCACGATTCAGATGATTTATAATAATAAGAGGAAATTTATCATAGAACAATAAGGTGCATAGATAGAGTGTTAATATATCATAACATCCTTTGTTTATTCATAGAAGAAGTGAGATGGAGCTCAGTTATTATACTGTTACATGGTCGGATACAATATTCCATGCTCTCCATGAGCTCTTACACCTACATGCATTTTAGTTCATACTTATTCAGTACACAAATGCACCCTTTCTTCCCTTTTGCTGTTCCTGTTGGTGATGGTGTGCATCCACAAAGTACGATCCACTCTGTTTGTTGATCAGCTTCATAACTTCGTCACCAGACCCAGAGAACGTAAGCCCCAACACGTCTTTACCGTCCAGAGCTCTACCGATGCTGCTTATGACATTGTCCGTCTTACCTTCATATTTACAATCACAATCACGCATTACCAATTATAAATAAAAAATTCCATCAACAACCCTATATTCAAATTCATGGTCATATATAATAAATATATATACCTGCAAGGAGGTTCCTATTGTTGTTATTAGCATTGATACCGAAACCAGTGAAATTCACGTTGGAGGTAGCCTTGATGGCAACTGGATATGCTGCTGGGATTACAAATACATCGTCTTTAGAAAGCTCAGCTCTGTAGCTCTCATATTCCAAGGTTTCCTTATTTCCTTTTGGGCCAACAAGTTCAACATGTGCTTCTCCTTCATTAACCACTAGTATAACAATGGCCTTAGAATAGTAGTGTGGCACAAAAAGAGCTCCCTAAATTTGTTAACAAAAAAAACCATTATTTAATTATAGTCTCAATACTAAGATTTTCTAACCAAGACGACAGTGAATAATAGAACTCAATTGCTGAGTTTGTCTATATGGTTTTTCTTTGTATTTACCTCTTCCATCTCTATAGAACTGATTAACACATTCAAGGAGTTATCGGTCCTCTCAGTCAGGTTTCCAAATTCGTTTCCAATTGTGTTATCTTGTTTGGAAAGGGATTTCCTTGAACTAGATTTTGCATGTTTGCTCAGTTCCTTAATCTGTTCAGAATCAATGTTCACAATCACTCCCTCTTGCTGTCCCTCCTCTTCAAACAGAACCCTGTTGATCTCCTCGAATTTGCTCTATAAAAATCATGCAAACATATATAATGATATCATTCAACAAATTCAACAAGTGTGACATTTAGACAAAGTACTAGCTAAATGGCAACGCAAATATGTAGTTAGATGCTGTTTTCTTTCTTACATTGAAGGAGGCCTCTAGAATATGCTTGCTGAACTCTTGCAAGTAGGATTGTTGGGCTTCTGTGCTAGATAGGAAAAATTCCTACAGGACAAACATTTATCATCACATTTGGAGAGAAATTGCAAGTTAAAATAACAAAAAATTAGTTCGGTATTACAAAAGGCAGTACATGAATCTGAGGGTTGTTAACGGGCATGGCGAGTTGGATTATTCTGAGATCCTCTTTGGGATCAGGGTTAACCAAATAGAAAATGGTTCCTGCAGGGATTTTCTGGTGATCAGAGAATATCGGGTTATCGCTCGTAAGGAAGAAGTACTCTCTGCGATCATCAGGTTTCACCAAGACGAGTATGGCGCTCCCTGAAATTATAAAAAACTCATTACCATTATTTCTGCAAGAAGAAACAAGTGATACCAGTAGCAATTACTTACCACTACGGACAACTAGGAGTAACTCAGCATCAGCCTGCTGAGGAAGAAGGAGGGTTTCGGGTTTGGACCTGAACTCCACAAGACGGTAGTCTTCAAGATTCTGAAGTCGTTTGGATTGTTGGTCGAACCTCTGGAGGACACGAATGTGACCATATTGGTTTTTGAATAGAGTGTTCCAGGAGTTGTCAGAGTTGAAGTAGAAGGGGTTATCTTGGCTCTCTTCCTCCTCCCGGAGTGAAGTGGCAAATGAGGCAGAAAGTGATGCCAGGAAAAGAATTCCCAGCAACAGGAGTGGAACCCTTGCTCTCATCATAGTAGAGTAGTATTGAATATGAGTTGGGTTGGGGTATTATAGTAGTAGAGTAGTAGTACTCTGGATGGATGGATGATGAAAGAAGTGAGTGATATTAGAGGTATTTATAGGTATTATATAAGAGAGAAGGTGGTTGGAACATGCATGGAGATTTGGGCATGGGATGACACGCATATGCAGGTTGACGTGTGTTGAAGTGAAGAAATTGAGGTGGCGGAAGAGAATGAATATATACAGGTGGTTGTGGTGATGATGAAGAAAAAGGCAATGTGTTTGTGTGTGGGTTGAGATGGGTGAGCCATTTAAAGTGCATGTTAAGCACGTGTTGCTTTGCATGGCATTTAGACATACATGGACGCGGCGATCTTGATCAGCCAGTGACTAATTTGAGTTGGTTGTGTGATTGCGTTTTGTCTCTCTGTTTTGTCTTTTTTCTTTGTTCTTTGTCTTTTTCTTGCGCAAGCATCCATGCATGAACCAAAAGACCACAGAGTGCCATGGCAACCCACAGTAATTCTAGTTACGGACTTACATACCAAGAAAAGGTAAAAGCAATAAGAAATATATGAAAATTAGTCCACCATAAATCTTATAGTTTATGGTTTAGGGTAACACTCTAACACTCTACTACATTACTTATATTTACTTTAAACTATCTATAAAACAATTTAAACATAGTAGAATAATAAATCAATAGTCACAAATTCAACAATTAAACTTAAAATTAAAAAAGTAATATTTTAATTATATCTAATTAATTTTTTAGAAGTAATATTGAGTATTTGATATATGAAATCTTGAATATAGTAACTATTATTAAAATTACTTTAGAAGATGTGTCTCGCATGTAAAAGCAGATCTTCAGTTACTTCCGTAGTGTCAAATGGGAATTATAGAATTTTGCATAACATGACTTGCTTCAGAAATACCACAAATCATTGTTTGGTGAAATTTTCATTGTATAAAAAAAATACAATGATAATTGGATTTTTTTATTCAAAGAAAAAAATGGCTAGTTGTGTCACTGGGTGTTGCTTTAAGATCAGTCGAATAAAAAAATTATGGAGTTAAATTTTATTACTTTTGAAACAACTTATTATTATGAGATTTACGTGGTTGAAAAATATTTGATAAATATATTTTTAAAATATAAAATGGGAAATCCTTCTTAAGGTAAAGAATTTGTTTATATTGTATATTAAACATTTATATGAAGAAGAATAAGAATAAATCATTATGCTTTCTACCAACGCTAAAATTAAGTAAATTATATATTTCAATATGAAAATGTTAGACTACATTAAAGATAGACGGGACTTCATAAAATTTTATGCGGTTTGAAAATGTTTAACAAATAATAAATTTGTAGGGATATCGTGTGCGGAAGCGTGATAATTTCAACCAAAGATTATGAGAAATTAAAGTAACAAGTAAAGTGAGAATGATACCAGAATTTTTAGGTGGAAAACCCCTTTAAATAGAGGTAAAAAACCACCGGCGAGAGAGCCAAAACTTTCACTATAATGATACTGGGAGTACAATGAATTCCTCTCAGACTAATAGATAAATAGCCCTAAAACAAATCCTCTCTATATGGGTTAAACACTTACACCCAATAACAGAAATAGAGTGTATATGAGAAGAGTGAGGAAGCAAGTGTGTGTTGCTTGTTTGTAGTGTGTTACATTGCTTGAAGGAAGCCACTATATATAGTGGTTATAGGAGACAACAATAATAAATACAATTAATGGTAATTAACCTCCCATTGATGACAATTGATTGTGGCAATTAACTTCCCATTGATTGCAATTGATTGCGGCAATTAATCTCCCATTGATTGCAATTGATTGCGACAATTAATCTCCCATTGATTGCAATTGATTGTGGCAATTAACTTCCCAATTATGACAAGAAAACGGAAAGGTGAGTCATAAACCCACAAATCTCCACCTTGACTTGCCTTTGACAGGAACACTCTCTCGCCATGAAGCCTTGATTAAGTATGGATAATACCAGCTAAGTTCAGGCAATGATCGAACTTAGCCGATGGAAGTGGCTTGGTCAACATGTCTGCAGGATTTTTCGGTCGTATGAATTTTTTCAACAATTATATCTCCTGTATCAACAATGTCTTGGATAAAATGGTGTTTAATTTCAATGTGCTTGGTCCTTGAGTGATGCTTATTGTTCCTGGTCAAATGGACAACACTCTGACTATCACAAAATATAACAAGAACATCTTGTTGAAGACCAAGTTCACTTACCAAGCCTCGAAGCCATATAGCCTCTTTCATACCTTCTGTAGCAGCAATATATTCTGCTTCAGTGGTGGACAAAACCGCAATGGCTTGAAGTGAAGAATACCAACTGATAGCAGACCCACATAGTGTAAAAATGTAGGCTGAAAGTGACCTTCTCCGATCTAAATCACCACCATAGTCAGCATCAACATAGCCAACTGCTCCTCCGGGATCGGCTCTATGTTGATCAAATACCAACCCAAGATCTGGAGAACCTTTCAGATAACGAAGTATCCATTTAACGGCTTCCCAGTGTGCCTTGCCTGGATTATGCATGAACCTGCTAACAATGCTAACAGCATAAGCTAAATCAGGTCTAGTACATACCATAACATACATGAGACTTCCAATTGCATTTGAATACGGGACATGTGACATGCGTCTTTTGTCCTCGTCTGATTTTGGACACTGATCTGATGACAACTTGAAGTAGGCGGCAATTGGAGTATTAACAGCTTTGCAGTCTCGCATTCCAAATTTGTTAAGCATCTTAAGAACATACTTCTTTTGTGATAAAAAAAGTTTTCCAGCTTGACGATCTCTGTTGATCTCCATTCCCAAAATTTTCTTGGCAAGACTTAAGTCCTTCATATCAAATTCACTGCTAAGCTGAGCCTTTAACTTGTTAACTAAAAATTTATCTCTTGCAACAATCAACATTGTTGAGTCATCACTAGAGATAGCTTTAGAGTAATTCTTGGGTTCACCTTCTTCACCCATCTCTTGTGCAATAGTTAATGCATAAGCAATGTTGGCAGATTCTGCAATTAATCTTTGAGTCGGTTTTCTTGGTCTCTGTTGTGGAAGTTCTTGAGCCATAGACCACGGCTGTGGTAATCCTCGTCGTTTAGGTGGACCTTGCTCACGTGGACTCAAATGTTCATTTGTACCATCAATAGCAGTGACTTGATCATCTTGAGTACTGGAGGAATTAGGAACGTCTTCCTCATGAGCGGGTGTTTTAATCTCAAACACCACCTTCTCTCGAGCCTCTTCCTGGCCACTTGTATCAATTGAGGAAATGATAGTATCTTTTGCAGAAGAAAGCATAACATTTTCATTAAAGGTCACATTCCGACTGTGAATTATTTTGTGAAATTCTGGGTCATACAAACGATAACCTTTAACCCCTGAGCCATAACCCAAGAAAATGCACTTCTTAGCACGAGGTTCTAATTTTCCCTCGTTTACATGAGAATAAGCAGGGCAACCAAATATTTTAAGATTAGAATAATCAACAAGGTTACCTGACCAAACTTCTTCTGGAATGTTGCAATCAATTGATCTGTTAGGAGAGCGGTTTATCAGATAACATGTCGTTGAAGCCGCTTCAGCCCAAAAAGATTTGCTCAAACCAAAATGGGAGAACATGCAACGAACTCTCTCCAGGATAGTTCTATTCATTCTTTCTGCAACCCCGTTCTGTTGTGGAGTACTTGGGATGGTGAAGTGTCTGGAAATGCCTTCCTTCTTGCAGAAATTATTGAATTCATTCAAACAGAACTCAAGGCCATTGTCTGTCCTTAACCTCTTTATCTTCTTGCCAGTCTGATTCTCAATCAATAATTTGCACTCTTTAAAAGTGGAAAATGCTTCATTCTTATGTTTGAGAAAATACACCCATAGTTTTCATGAGAAATCATCAATAATTGTCATTATATAACAACATTTACCTTTGGAGGGAACTTTTGACGGACCCCAAAGATCCGAGTGAATGTAATCCAAGGTACCTTTGGTTCTGTGTATGGCTTTAGAAAAACTAACCTTTTTCTGCTTACCAAAAATGCAATGTTCACAGAAATCAACCTTTCCGGTACAGTGGTTACCAAGGTGACCCTTCTTCTTGAGGATTAGAATTCCCTTCTCACTCATGTGGCCTAATCTCATATGCCACAACTTGGTGTTATCTTTGTTGGGTGAGACAACAGCTGCAGAACCTGTAACAGTTGAACCCTGCAGCACATACAAACTATCACATTGAATTGCCTTTAGTAACACAAGAGCTCCTTTAGAAACTTTTAAAACTCCACCTTCAGCTGAGTATCTACACCCAAGAGATTCAAGGGTGCCTAAGGAAATGAGATTTCGTTTCAACTCAGGGACATATCTGACACCTGTTAAAGTTCTAACAATTCCATCATGTGTCTTGATTTTGATTGTTCCTTCACCAACAACTTTGCATTGAGCATCGTTTCCCATCAAAACAAGACTATTATAAACTGGTTCATATGTGGTAAACCAATCTCTATTGTGAGACATGTGAAAAGTACAACCAGAATCAAGAATCCATTCATTTTTAGATCTTTGTTCAGTGTTGGAACCTACAAAACAATCCCCATCAGATTCAGTTTCAACAATACTAGCTTCGGCAAATTTTTCTGGTTGTTTACCATTTCCCTTATCTTCTCTATCTTGCTTATTTTTCAATTTATAACATTCAGAGATCTCGTGTCCCTTTTTCTTGCAATAACGACAATATTTGGAGTTCTTGCCTCTAGATTTTGACCTAGATTTATACTTATTGTTCTTACCTTTCTCTTGGTTTCTCCCTCTAACTATTAATCCTTCACCAGAACTTTCAGAATGAATTTGAGTATCAAATTTTTCTTTGGCTAGTAAATTAGTCTTGACATCATCAAAGCTTAAGGTAAGATAATTACCGTATAACATAATTTCTTTGAATTGTCGATGCGAGGGTGGTAGAGGAACAATAAGTAGAACGACTTTATCCTCATCATCAATTTTAACATCCAAATTTTCCAAATCAATTATGATGGAATTAAATTCATCAAGGTGAGATTGGATGGGATTACCTTCGGACATTCGGAGTGTAAAGAGTCGCTCCTTTAACCGGAGTTTGTTTGCAAGACTTTTGGTCATGTATAGAGACTCCAATTTACCCCATATGCCTGCTGTACTTTTCTCGTTGATGACCTCACGCAACACCTCACGGGACAAGCATAACTGGATTGCAGACAATGCCTTTTCATCCATCTCATCCCACTGCTCCTCCGTCATAGTGGTTGGTCTCATCATTTTACCTGCCAGAACTTTCTTTAAACCATTCTGGGTGAGAACAGCTAGCATCTGGACTCGCCAGATAGCAAAGATGATTTTACCATCAAATTTCTCAATATCCAATTTTGACATTATTGAACAATAGATCCTGGTTGAATTATCGAAAAGCTCTGATGCCAATTTGTAGGGATATCGTGTGCGGAAGCGTGATAATTTCAACCAAAGATTATGAGAAATTAAAGTAACAAGTAAAGTGAGAATGATACCAGAACTTTTAGGTGGAAAACCCCTTTAAATAGAGGTAAAAAACCACCGGCGAGAGAGCCAAAACTTTCACTATAATGATACTGGGAGTACAATGAATTCCTCTCAGACTAATAGATAAATAGCCCTAAAACAAATCCTCTCTATATGGGTTAAACACTTACACCCAATAACAGAAATAGAGTGTATATGAGAAGAGAGAGGAAGCAAGTGTGTGTTGCTTGTTTGTAGTGTGTTACATTGCTTGAAGGAAGCCACTATATATAGTGGTTATAGGAGACAACAATAATAAATACAATTAATGGTAATTAACCTCCCATTGATGACAATTGATTGTGGCAATTAACTTCCCATTGATTGCAATTGATTGCGGCAATTAATCTCCCATTGATTGCAATTGATTGCGACAATTAATCTCCCATTGATTGCAATTGATTGTGGCAATTAACTTCCCAATTATGACAAGAAAACGAAAAGGTGAGTCATAAACCCACAAGTTCATATCGATTTTCACATTTCTTATGAATAATATGTAGCAGAAATTTGATTAAATAATATATATAAATGTAAATGGGGTTGGGTATGTAAAAACTTTATAACAACATTAAAATCATGATCTCTAATTTAGTTATTATTGCAACTAATTATTTTGGTTTCTAAAAATTGATTTCTATTTCATGATTTTCTTGTAGTGTCTTCCGATTAAAATTGATATTTTGGTTATCAAAACAGCTTTTATTCTTAACTTGGTGACTAATATATATTTAGTCTTGTTTATTTTAAGAAATTTACTTGATCATAAATAGTAATATTAAAGAAGACTTTTGTATAGAGAAATTTTTATTTTCATGCTTTATTATTTTTATTTGTAATTTTTTAGGTTTCATTCTCACTATTTATTCATGATTTCTGGATATGATTTTTAACTTATTAGTTTATGTTGTCCCATATCATATATATCATGACATTAATAAGAGAATTTCCCAAGTGAAAAAGGCATTCCCGGCTAAAGTAAACGTGGGAAAGCAACTCTACTATGAAAGGACTTATTTGGTCTAATTTAGGGTGAAGAAAAAAAAAATCTTTTATGATATTGCTAAAAGATGATTTAATGTCTCCTCTTCCTTATCACATAAGGGATAGAGATTACTTATCAGAATTATGTCACGTCGCATAAGATTGATCTTAGAAGCAATTGTATAAATCAGTACCCTCTAAGCTGTAATTTGTGTCGAAGGTAGAGTCTTTACCTTCCAAAACTCTGCAAGAAAATTCTCATTACCACCTTGCTCAGCCCCCTTTAAATGATTATAAGTTGTCTTCACCATGTAAATTGTCGAATCTTTTTTTTTTCAGCAAAGAATTAATTAAATTAAATTAAATTGTAGAATCTATATCCCCCATCCTAGGATACAAACATTCACTAGGATACAGGTCACCCGCTATTGGGTCGTTATCGGACCACCCATAATATGTTATCCTACGCACGAGCTGTCATTCTCGGCGTGAGGGGGGTGTGTTGGAAATCCCACATCGACTAGGGGGGTGCAAACCTCACCTCATGAGCCGGTTTTATGAGGTTGAGTTAGGCTTAAAGTTCACTTCTTAATATTGTATCAGAGTCATTTCGAGCCTATCCTAGCGAATGTTTATTGGGCTTATCAGGACACCCGCTATCGGACCGTTATCGGACCACCCATAATATGTTATCCCATGCACGAGCGGTCACTCTCGGCGTGAGGGGGGTGTGTTGGAGATCCCGCATCGTCTAGAGATGAGGACAATTCATTGAATATAAGTGGGTGCAAACCTCACCTCATGAGCCGGTTTTATGGGGGTGTCAGCTTTACAAAAAAAGAGAATGTCATCGGCATACTGCAACATACTCACATTTGTCCGCCTTACTCCAACCTCAACGCCTCTCAAAACCATCTTCTCTTTTGTCTGTCTAACCAACCCTTTGTGATAAGAAAGAGAAAATGTGCTAAGGGATCCCCTTGTCTTAGTCCATTTTTTGGTTTAAATTCAACAGTTGGGCTACCATTTACTAGTACCGAAATTGAAGAAGATTTGAGGCAATTATTTATCCATACAACCTAGTTATCATAGAACCTCATTCTTCTTAACATATAAAATAAAAATTCCCAACTTATCGAATCATAGGTATTCTCATAATCTACCTTAAAAATCACATACTCTTTCTTTTTCTTCTTTACTTCCTCAAGGGTCTCATTGGCTACCAACACACTGTCCAACAACCCTCTTCCTTCAAGAAAGGCAAACTGTCTAAAATCAATAACTTTATCTAATACCCTTTTCAACCTTGCGAAAAGAATTTTAGACACAATTTTATACATACATCCCACAAGGGAAATCGATCTAAATTCATTTAGATGTAGTGGATTTGTAACCTTTGGAATTAATGTTATAAAAGAGGGGTTAGTTCCTTTACCACCCTCCACAAAGCTTTGTATCGCTCTCCAAATATCCTCCTTTATAATGTCCTAGCTAAATTTTACATACTCAAAGTTAAAGTCGTCTGGCCTAGGACTTTTAGAGCTATCACAATTCCACATTGCCGCCTTAACCTCAGCTTCAGATACAGTTCCTACCAACATTTCGTTATCCTCTCTTGTGACACCCTTAAAACTAACATTATCCAATCTAACTTGTAAGTCATCCCCCCTCAACCTTTCCTAAAAAAAATCCTTCACCCTTTCTTTTACTTCCACCAGGTCTTCACACCATAGATCTCCTACCTTTATTCCATTAAGCCCATTTTGCAACCTCCTCCACTTTATCTTATTATGATAAAATTTTGTATTCAAATCACCCTGTCTTAGCCAATTCATCCTCGTTTTATGTTGCATTATCACCTCCTGCTTAACTCTAACTTTTCCCAAATCTGCTAAGAGTCGTTTTCTTTCTTCTCTAACTTCCACATTTAGAACACCCTCATCGTCTCTTTCATCCAAACAGATAATTCTCTTTTCCAAATCACCAATTTTCCGATTAAAATCTCCATATACTATTTTGTTCCAACATTTCAATTCGAATTTTAGCCTCTTCAATTTCTCCTTCACAACGTACAAATCATTCCCCTTGATGTGATAGCTTTCCCACTTTGCCCTTATGAGATCCCTAAATCCAAGATCCTTTTGCCAAACATCTAGACATCTAAACAGTTTTGGGCCCCAGTCGGTATTTATATCTTTAAGTATCAAAGCACAATGATTTGAAACTAATCTACCAACCACATACTCTTTACATCCCGGCCACCTGTCTAACCATTCAGGTTTTTTTTTATCAGCAAAAAGAATTAAATAATTAAAGGAAACACTTCAGGGGTGTTTCAACCCTTGTACAATCCTAACCATCTTGCTACTAGAACCAGAAACATAATTAACAAAACCGAGCTTATGAAGCCTAATTTACTTCATAATTATGCAGCATAAAAGCACCCTACAATACCAAGCTTCATTTACATTGAATGTAGTCTCAACCCCTTCTTCGGAAAAAATCCCTTAGTAGGACTCCCATTTACGAGTATTGACATCGACGCTAATTCCAAACAAGCTTTAATCCAGTAAATCCACTTTTCGCAAAAGTCAAGCCTTCCTAGCATATACTATATAAAATCCCACTGATAAGTGTCTAATTTCAGTAATATTTCATATTAAAATATAGGCACTTATGAGGATTTATTGCTAATTTACATATAAAATAATCCCTAATTTATGAATTTATACCTTTTTACATTTTTTATGATCTTTATTTGAATAAGAGTATTTTATTCCCAAATTTGGTGTTAATTGCAGATTTCTAAGGAAGATTGGAGATTTGGATTAAAGATGAATGATTTGAGCTAAAAAGATAAAGATAGAAGGTCCCAGAATGGAAAAGATGCAAAGAAAGATTGGGCCTTTTTTTATGTTTTATCATTTAGCCCATTAGCGCGACACAATAAACAATCTAACCCTAGAAAACTAGGATAAATAGAGGGCTAGAGGCTCAACCTTAGGGTGCCAGATTGAGAGGAAAACACCATAGAGTGAATTGTAACCCAATTGGGAGAATGGAAGGTGATAGAAGTATGCGTGGCTAATTCTACCCTTTGGGATTGGGAGTAATCTGCTCAAACTCTTATGTATTGAGGTGATATTTTATATATTAATATTCAGTTCTTGATTGATTATTGGTATTGTTGTTTTACTTTTAATTCTCCGTGACAAATTGAGAATCTTAAATCTGACCGGGAGGTATTTTTAGGATTCGGACCTAAACAACAATACTTAACATATTTGAGTGCTAGGAATAGACTTGAAATGTTAATTGCTATTAAACGTCTGAGCTTCGTTCTAAGTTGTTCTTATAAGTATGCGAGGGATCGATAGTTAGGGAACATTCTTAAGGATTTTATATGCGAGGAATCGATATAAAGGATTTTTATACGGGCATCAATTTCAATTAAAGAACTTAATATTAACATGCTAATCAAAATACATGAGAGTGAGAGAGATGAAACTTAATCCCAATTTTTCCAATTGAAGCAACTAATTCTTTGTTTGTTTTCTTATTGATCAGTGCCAACATAATCACTTCACACTCTTTTTTATTGTTCTGTTGTTATATTTAGCGAATATTGTACTCAATGATTCACTGTTCTTTGTGGGATCGATATCCGTCCTTAGGGACAATTATTACTTCTGACAAACGCGGTGCACTTGCCGTAAAAAGTCATCAAGTTTTTGGCGCCGTTGCCGGGGACAGGTTTGATTTGTTGAGTATAATTTCCTAAATATTGTGAATATACTAACTATTTTATTTTTTTTCAGTGAATAATTTTTTTTTAGTTTTTATTTTTTTTTAATTTGAATATTTTTGTAAATATTTTGTTTTTCTTTTTAGATGTGAATAATTTTGTTTTTTTGTTTTCTAGATTTTTTTTATTATTTTGTAAAGATTTTGTTTTTTTCTCTAGTTTTGAATACGTACAAAGTTTTTTTTTAATGTGAATAGGTTTGTTTTTTTTTTTTTTTAAAACTGTTATTTTTATGTTAATATTTTTTCTTTTAAGTTTTTTTTTTATTTTTTTACTTTATTTATTTTATTTGTATTTTGTTTTGTTATATTTTATTTTATTCTTCACTTTTTTGTTTTTATATTGTTTACGTAGTTTTTTTTTACTGTAATTATTTTATTTTGTTTTGATTTTTGTTTTTATTATATTTTTATTTTATTTTGATTTGGATTTTGTTTGATCATATTTTATTTTTACGTTTAGCTTAAGTTGTTTATTTAGAGTTTACGTTGTTTTTATTTATTTATTATTTATTACTATTAGTTTTTGTTTTATTTTTGTTTCATTTTTTTTAATAGTTATTTATTTTATTTTATTTTATTTTTATTTTTATTTTAGTTTTATTATTTTCTTTGATTTCATTCTTAGTTTTTATTTTACGCAAGTTGTTTTTCTATCTATATATTCTGTTTTAGTTTTCTTAGTTAGTTATTTAATTTTGTTTATTTTGTATATTTTTTGTTTTTATATATTATTCTTGTTT
The DNA here is from genome assembly GCF_051622355.1 of Phaseolus vulgaris. Taxonomy (NCBI): domain Eukaryota; kingdom Viridiplantae; phylum Streptophyta; class Magnoliopsida; order Fabales; family Fabaceae; genus Phaseolus; species Phaseolus vulgaris. The sequence continues at coordinate 5,468,697 of NC_143504.1, forward strand.
TTATTTATTTTATTTTTCTTTTCGTTAAAAATTATAGTTTTATTATTTTATTTATTTTTTATTTTTTATTTAAGTAAGTTTTTGTTTTTTTTGTTTTGTTTTTCATTTACTATTTATTTCTGTTTCTCTTGTTATTTTAAATTTTTTGTTTTCTTTATTTCATTTTTTTTAAAAAAGAAAAAAACTATTTACTTGTTATACTAATCTTTGCTTGAGTTGTCTTATGATATTAAGAAAACAAGTTTTTATACAATTGAGAAGACAACCCAGAAGAATAGAAGTTAAAAATAAAGAAAAAAGAAGCAAGGAGAGAAGTTAGAAAAGACTGAGAGATGATGATGACGGTACCTATCACCAGTTGAGGGAGAACATATGGTTTTAATAATGAAGTGGCTAGGAAATTCTGTCTAACCAATCACTTCTATCAAATAAGCCCAACTGGTAAACCATGGAGAATTTCAAGGGAAACCCAACATATGTTATGTATTTTGACCTGGGGACAGGTTTTATTATTTAGGGGGCAGATCCAGCAAATGAAGCAAAGACTGTAGATAAAGATCTTAACAAAAAGCTGGATGATTTCTTAAGAGAGGATTGAGCAAAAATATGGTTTTATCTTTCTAATTCTCTTTTCTTTTCAGTTATTTGAATTTTGTCTTATTTTATCTATTTTATTTTTCGGTTATTTTGTTTTCTGTTTATTTTCTTATTTGTTTAGTTTGTTTATATTGCTTATTTTGAATAAATTTCTTATTAGTTTGGTAATTTTAAGTCTTGAATTATCTTTCTTGACTAAATTTCAGTTTTAATTTGTTTGTTTTCTAGTTTATTTTTTTTTTCAAATAAAAAAGAACTAGAATATTAATTTTGAATTGTGGAAAAAAGAATTTGTGTTTAAATATTAAATAGTGAGATGAATTAGACACAGGTTAGAAAAGAAAATATGATTGAATCCCTATTCAAATGTAGTTAAAATATGATACATGAAAAGTTAACAGGATGATTGATTATGACAGATAATGACAAGACAAAAAGGAATGAGACCATTTAAACCAAGTGAGTGTGTGAACCTGAAACAGTTTTTGAGAGTTTTACTGATGAATTGACAGTTGTGGTTGCTTAATTTTTATTTTTGTTGCATCATAAAAGAGCATGAAGATGATTGAGGCATTTGTTTGTGTTAATTAGGAGCCAGGGCCAAAAAGCCAACCTTTATATTAGAATTCCATTTTTTTTTATATCCCCTTTGGGCTAAGAAATTTTTTGTTAATATTGCACCTTAACCTTTATTGATATAATTTTCTACCCTTTAGCATGTCTAAGGAAGGAGAATATAAATGCAATACATATAGAAAAGGGAATGGTTGGTTCTGATTCAAAAAGTTGAAAATAGGAAGAATCTTTTCCTATTATTGAAAAAAAAAAGAGAAACAGAAGAAGAAAAAGAAATAAAAAAAAAAGAAAGATAGAATTTTTTTTTCATGAAAATCATGAAAAGAAAGAAAATGAGGAAAAATGTGACATCGAAAGAAAGTGGTAATTAGACAACATATATGTTCTCTATAATTGAATTGTAGATATGTTCTTCTTCTTTAAGATGTGCATTTTGTTATCTAAGAAAAACCAATATTTTTTGGAAGCCCAGCCTCATTACAACCCTGGAAAAGACCTCAAGATTCATGTTTCTAATATGTTTGTGATTGGAAGATGAAATGAAAAGCAACTGTGATTTGTTATGATTCAGTGAAAATATAGAGAAACACTTACCCGTGAGCATATGAGAAGATATTCCTTGATGAATTGTCATTTATTTGTCTTGATTTGATCCTGGAAATTGATTGTGTCTATAATTTTCTATATTTGAATTTGGAAGCATCATAAGTTTCTAATTTGATCTGTTGTTTAGTGAATTAAGCTGTTTGATATTTAAATTCAAATATATTCATTTACTTTGCTTGAGGACAAGCAAGATTCTAAGTTGGGGAGAGTGATAAGTGTCTAATTTCAGTAATATTTCATATTAAAATATAGGCACTTATGAGGATTTATTGCTAATTTACATATAAAATAATCCCTAATTTATGAATTTATACCTTTTTACATTTTTTATGATCTTTATTTGAATAAGAGTATTTTATTCCCAAATTTGGTGTTAATTGCAGATTTCTAAGGAAGATTGGAGATTTGGATTAAAGATGAATGATTTGAGCTAAAAAGATAAAGATAGAAGGTCCCAGAATGGAAAAGATGCAAAGAAAGTTTGGGCTTTTTTTTTATGTTTTATCATTTAGCCCATTAGCGCGACACAATAAACAATCTAACCCTAGAAAACTAGGATAAATAGAGGGCTAGAGGCTCAACCTTAGGGTGCCAGATTGAGAGGAAAACACCATAGAGTGAATTGTAACCCAATTGGGAGAATGGAAGGTGATAGAAGTATGCGTGGCTAATTCTACCCTTTGGGATTGGGAGTAATCTGCTCAAACTCTTATGTATTGAGGTGATATTTTATATATTAATATTCAGTTCTTGATTGATTATTGGTATTGTTGTTTTACTTTTAATTCTCCGTGACAAATTGAGAATCTTAAATCTGACCGGGAGGTATTTTTAGGATTCGGACCTAAACAACAATACTTAACATATTTGAGTGCTAGGAATAGACTTGAAATGTTAATTGCTATTAAACGTCTGAGCTTCGTTCTAAGTTGTTCTTATAAGTATGCGAGGGATCGATAGTTAGGGAACATTCTTAAGGATTTTATATGCGAGGAATCGATATAAAGGATTTTTATACGGGCATCAATTTCAATTAAAGAACTTAATATTAACATGCTAATCAAAATACATGAGAGTGAGAGAGATGAAACTTAATCCCAATTTTTCCAATTGAAGCAACTAATTCTTTGTTTGTTTTCTTATTGATCAGTGCCAACATAATCACTTCACACTCTTTTTTATTGTTCTGTTGTTATATTTAGCGAATATTGTACTCAATGATTCACTGTTCTTTGTGGGATCGATATCCGTCCTTAGGGACAATTATTACTTCTGACAAACGCGGTGCACTTGCCGTAAAAAGTCATCACCCACCTCACATAGTCGTAGGCCTTCTCATAATCCACTTTGAAAAGCACACAACTTTTCTTCTTCCTCTTCAACTCTTCTAAGGTTTCATTGGCTTACAAAATACTATCCAATAACCCCCTTCCTTCCAGAAAAACAGATTGCCTAACGTCGATAACTTTACTGATTACTCTTTTCAACCTAATAGACAAAATCTTCGAAACTGTTTTATACACACACCCAACCAACGAAATCGGTCTATAGTCAATACATTAATATTTAATACTTTTTATTTTAACTTTTTAATTTAAAATATTATTATATTATTATAAAGAGGAATAAACAAAGGATGTTATGATATATTAACCCTATATGTACCTTACATAGTAATATATTAATATTTAATACTTTTTATTTTAACTTTTTAATTTAAAATATTATTTTATTATTATAAAGAGGTGAGAAGTGTATGTTGTCAAGAAAAAGTTTTCCATATACAAATCGAGCATATAAATGATGCTTGTGTTTTATGTGTTGGCTTTCTGTGAAGTTAATTTGATATGGTTAGCTGATGGTAACAAAATATCAAAGGAAGCTAATTTTATATGGTTAGCTGATAGTAACAAAATATCAAAATAAATTTCTTCTTACTTTAATAAATTATATGAATTGTGATGGATTATATGGAATGTAGCAAATAGGACAAAATCTTAATAAATTATATGAATTGTGACGGATTATGGAATGGAATGTAGCAAATAGGACAAAACAAATGTGTGTACGAAGCAAGAGATCCTAACCATAACAAATGTGTTTAAGAACCAAGAGATCCTAACCATGTATAGGCTTAGGCCAAAACCAAACCTAAACCCCTAAACTTTGATGTATTACAAAATATTGTACAACTAGCTATAAAAAAGCTAGAAGTGCAAACCATAACGAAACAGAAGACTTTCACTTTCAAAAGGGTGCGTGCTAAGCTCGCAGTTTTGTGCAGATAGAAAACCATCACAACTCAATAGGTACTCACAAAACTACTTAAACTGCTGCATGGGCATCTTCGTGACTTGCATCGAACCATAACCGAACACTTACCGCATGCTACAACTTCACCTCACCCAAAAGACCAGCATTGACACAAACCTGCACTCTACGAATTTGAACAAGAAAACTGGTGGATTTCACAGCAAGACTGGGAGGCATCTGAATACGTCCCACCTCTGTGACCACACCAGCAGACTCGTGCCTTCCTTCAGACAACAATTGTATTAAAATAGGCTTTAAAACGAATAAAATTGATTTCCCGAGGCGTGAGTAATCACTGTCAGTAAGGACTTATCTGCAGTGTATTGTGCAAGTCCCTCAAGATACAACCAGATCTTTCCGGTAATTTTCGAGGATCAGAACTAGAAAGTTACTCTTAAAAAGAGTAATACAAAAATAGAACCCAGAATATTATAATAATAAAATAATGAGAGAGAAAGTGAAAAGTGGAGAGGAAAAAGATGGTCAACGGAGTGGGTTTGAAGAAGATGAAGAGGTGAGTGTTTTTTATGCGTTTTCTGAAGTGGGTGGAGCTCTCTTTATATAGGGAGAGGATCCAATAATCTATTGCCTCTTCACAACTATTATCGTGGCACGTTCCATTGACTGGTCGCCGGAAACGGAGCAACCGCAGAAAGATTGGGGAAGACCGCGGAGATGAAGGAACGCAGCGAGAGTGAAGGACGTGAACTTTCCCTAGACGTGCGACCACGATCCAGGATGTAGAGGGAAACGATTGATAAGTGCCTAATTTTAGTAATGTTTTATATTTAAATATAGGCACTTATGAGGATTTATTGCTAATTTACATATAAAATAATCCCTAATTTATGAATTTATACCTTTTTACATTTTTATGAGCTTTATTTGAATAAGAGCATTTTATTCCCAAATTTGGTGTTAATTGTAGATTTTTAGGGAAGATTGAAGATTTGAAATAAAGGAGAATAATTTGAGCTAAAAAGATAAAGCCGGGAGGTCCCAGAAAGGAAAAAGATGCAACGAAAGATTGAGCCTTTTTTATGTTTTATCATTTAGCCCATTAGCACGACACAGGAAGCAACCTAACCCTAGAAAACTAGGATAAATAGAGGGCTAGAGGCTCAACCCTAGGGTGCCAGATTGAGAGGAAAACACCATAAAGTGAATTGTAACCCAATTGGGAGAATGGAAGGTGTTAGAAGTATGCGTAGCTAATTCTACCCTTTGGGATTGGGAGTAATATGCTCAAACTCTTATGTATTGAGGTGAAATCTTATATATTAATATTCAGTTCTTGATTGATTATTGGTATTGTTGTTTTACTTTTAACTTTCCGTGACAAATTGAGAATCTTAAATCTGACCGAGAGGTAATTTTAGGGTTTGGACCTAAACATCAATACTTAGCATATTTGAGTGATAGGGATAGACTTAAAATGTTAATTGTCATTATCGTTCTAAGTTGATTTTATAAATATGCGAGGGATCGATATTTAGGAAACATTCTTAAGGATTTTATATGCGAGAGATCGATATAAATGAATTTTCTACGGGCATCAATTTCAATCAAAGAACTCAATATTAACATGCTAATCAAAATACATGAGAGTGGGAGAGATGAAACCTAATCCCTATTTTTCTAATTGAAGCAACTAATTCTTTGTTTGTTTTCTTATTGATCAGTGCCAACACAATCACTTCTAAACTCTTTTTATTATTATGTTGTTATATTTAGCGAATATTGTACTTGATAATTTACTGTTCTTTGTGAGATCGATATTCCTACTTAGAGACAATTATTACTTCTGACAAACGCGGTGCACTTGCCTCTTCACAACTATTATCGTGGCACGTTCCATTAACTGGTCACCGGAAACGGAGCAACCGCCGGAAGATTGGGGAAGACCGCAAAGATGAAGGAACACAGCGAGAGTGAAGGACGTGAACCTTCCCTAGACGTGCGACCACGATCTAGGATGTAGAGGGCAACGATGCGCATCAAACTTGGCATAGATCCAGTAACCGTTCTACTTCTGCGATCTACTCCAACGTCCCCGAAATTCGCTAGGGTTCTGCACACACACTTTGTTTTCTTTCGTTTTTGCACAGTCTCTGATTTGTTTAACATACTCTATTTTTTGTTTATTATTTTGCAATACTTGATTTTTTTTTACAACAATCCCCCACATATTTCAAAACATAAAACATAGAGATAAAGAAAAAAAGAAAATTTTTTGGGTTCATCTAAGATGTAATGCATCAGAGCTGGTATAGCAAACTATATGAACCAGTCTTAGATTGATGAATTTAACACATAGTGTAGTTGGTATAGCAAGCTATATGAACCAAGACACTTAGTATGTGTTAGAGGTTTATCAATCACAATACACCCCCACATTACATGTTGTTATCGCTGTGTTGCGCTACTAGGCCATGCGCGTGCCCGGTATTCATGAGTGTTGTAGAGATCTTGCCAAGACCTGATGCAAGCGGCCCCACTTGACACTCATATAGGTGATTTCATCAAGTGTATGCTGCAAATTATACACCACCCATAAGGGATATGAAAATCATTAAAAACTTTGTAAATTGTTAAAACTCTTTTACCTCAGAATTTTAACCACAAAGTTTATCCTCTCGATAACGCAGTATCTAGCACTTTCACACACACCATAGGAATGGACAAAATTGATTTTGAATCAATATTAGTGCTAGCATAACTAACAAGTGACTTGTTTTTACCCATATGAACCTTATTCATGGGATCTCAAATCACAAAGTTTGGGTTTCCATCACTTGTTTGTTTGCAAGTGGCTTAAGTCCCATTCCCCTCGATGTTTCTAAAATCATTTTTCTCCCTAGGGGTTTTGTCAGAGGATCTACCAGATTCCGTTCTAACTTGACATAGTCAATAGAAATCATTCCACTCTTTAATAACTGTTTCACCAAATTATGTCTCAATTGTATATGTCTATTCTTTCCATTGTAGCTTTTATTTTTAGCTATAGCTATTTCCGATTGGCAATCACAATGCATTGATACAGATGGGGTTGGTTTCATTCCTAAAGGAATGTTTGCTAAGAAGTTTTTCAACCACTCAGCTTCACTACCAGCCATTTCTAGAGCAACAAACTCAGATTCCATTGTTGATCTTGCAATAATAGTTTGCCTCGCTGACCTCCATGTAACTGCACCACCCCTAAGTGTAAATACATAACCACTAGTGAATTTTGTCTCACATGAATCAGAGATCCAGTTAGCATCACTGTATCCTTCTAACACAGCGGGAAATCCACTATATTCAATGGCATAATTCATTGAACCTCTCAAATATTTCATGAGTCTCGCAAGTGCATCCCAATGATCCTGACTAGGTTATTGAGTGTATCTACTCAATCTACTGATGACTTTGTACGGCAAGTGCACCGCATTTGTCAAAAGTAATAATTGTCCTTAAGGACGGATATCGAACCCACAAGGAACAGTGAATTATCGAGTACAATAATCGCTAAATATAAAAACAGAACAACAATTAAAAGAGTTTTGAATTAATTGCGGTGGCACAGATCAATAAGAAAAAATACAAATAATTAGTTGTTTCAATTGGAAAAATAAGGATTAGTTTCATCTCTCTCACTCTCAAGTATTTTGATTAGCATGTCAATATTAAGTTCTTTGATTGAAATTGATGCCCGTATAAAAATCATTTATATCGATTCCTCGCATATAAAATCCTTAAGAATGTCCCCTAACTATCGATCCCTCGCATAATTATAAGAACAACTTAGAACGAAGCTCAGATGTTTAATAGCAATTAACATTTCAAGTCTATTCCTAGCACTCAAATATGTTAAGTATTGTTGTTTAGGTCTGAACCCTAAAAATACCTCCCGGTCAGATTTAAGATTCTCAATTTGTCACGGAAAGTTAAAAGTAAAACAACAATACCAATAATCAACCAAGAATTGAATATTAATATATAAGATATCACCTCAATACATAAGAGTTTGAGCAGATTACTCCCAACCCCAAAGGGTAGAATTAGCCACGCATACTTCTAGCACCTTCCATTCTCCCAATTGGTTACAATTCACTCTATGGTGTTTTCTTCTCAATCTGGCACCCTAAGGTTGAGCCTCTAGCCCTCTATTTATCCTAGTTTTCTAAGGTTAGGTTGTTTATTGTGTCGCGCTAATGGGCTAAATGATAAAACATAAAAAGACCCAATCTTTCTTTCTTTCTTTTTTTCTTTCATTCTGGGACCTTCTATCTTTATCTTTTTGGCTCAAATCATTCATCTTTAATCCAAATCTCCAATCTTCCTTAGAAATCTGCAATTAACACCAAATTTGGGAATAAAATACTCTTATTCAAATAAAGATCATAAAAAATGTAAAAAGGTATAAATTCATAAATTAGGGATTATTTTATATGTAAATTAGCAATAAATCCTCATAAGTGCCTATATTTTAATATGAAATATTACTGAAATTAGACACTTATCACTCTCCCCAACTTAGAATCTTGCTTGTCCTCAAGCAAAGTAAATGAATATATTTGAATTTAAATATCAAACAGCTTAATTCACTAAACAACAGATCAAATTAGAAACTTATGATGCTTCCAAATTCAAATATAGAAAATTATAGACACAATCAATTTCCATAATCAAATCAAAACAAATAAATGACAATTCATCAAGGAATATCTTCTCATATGCTCACGGGTAAGTGTTTGTTTCTCTCTATTTTCACTGAATCATAACAAATTACAGTTGCTTTTCATTTCATCTTCAAATCACAAACATATTAGAAACATGAATCTTGAGGTCTTTTCCAGGGTTGTAATGAGGTTGGGCTTCCAAAAAATATTGGTTTTTCTTAGATAACAAAATGCACATATTAAAGAAGAAGAACATATCTACAATTCAATTATAGAGAACATATATGTTATCTAATTACCATTTTCTTTCGATGTCACATTTTCCCTCATTTTCTTTCTGACTTTTCATGAAATTTTTCTATCTTTCTTTTCTATTTATTTTTCTTCTTCTGTTCCTTTTTTTTCTTTTCAATAATAGGAAAAGATTCTTCCTATTTTCAACTTTTTGACTTTCACAATCAGAACCAACCATTCCCTTTTCTATATGTATTGCATCTATGTTCTCCTTCCTTAAACATGCTAAACGGTAGGAAATTATATCAATAAAGGTTAAGGTGCAATATTAACAAAAAAATTCTTGGCCCAAAGGGGATAAAAAAAATGGAATTCTAATATAAAGGTTGGCTTTTTGGCCCTGGCTCCTAATTAACACAAACAAATGCCTCAATCATCTTTATGCTCTTTTATGATGCAACAAAAATAAAAATTAAGCAACCACAACTGTCAATTCATCAGTAAAACTCTCAAACTGTTTAAGGTTCAAACACTCACTTGGTTTAATTGGTCTAATTCCTTTTTGTCTTGTCATTATCTGTCCTAATCAATCATCCTGTTAAATTTATGTATCATACTTTTAACTACATTTGAATAAGGATTCAATCATATTTTCTTTTCTAACCTGTGTCTAATTCATCTCACTATTTAATATTTAAACACAAATTCTTTTTTTCCACGATTCAAAATTAATATTCTAGTTCTTTTTTATTTGAAAAAAATAAACTAGAAAACAAACAAATTAAAACTGAAGTTCATTCAAGAAAGATAATTCAAGACTTAAAACGAACAAACTAACAAAACATGAAATTTATTCAAAATAAGCAATATAAACAAACAAACTAAACAAATAAGCAAATAAACAGAAAACTAAATAACCGAAAAATAAAATAGATAAAATAAGACAAAATTCAAATAACTGAAAAGAAAAGAGAATTAGAAAGATAAAACCATATTTTTGCTCAATCCTCTCTTCTTAAGAAGTCATCCAGCTTTTTGTTAAAATCTTTATCGACAGTCTTTGCTTCATTTGTTGGATCTGCCCCTAAATAATAAAACCTGTCCCCAGGTCAAAATACATAACATAGGTTGGGTTTCCCTTGAAATTCTCCATGGTTTACCAGTTGGGCTTATTTGATAGGAGTGATTGGCTAGAAAGAATTTTCTAGCCACTTCATTATGAAAACCATATGTTCTCTCTCAACTGGTGATAGGTACCGTCATCATCATCTCTCAGTCTTTTCTAACTTCTCTCCTTGCTTTTTTTTTCTTTTTTTTTAACTTCTATTCTTCCGAGTTGTCTTCTCAATTGCTCAATCTATAAAAACTTGTTTTCTTAATATCATAAGACAACTCAAGCAAAGCTTATATAACAAGTAAATAGTTTTTTTTTTTTAAAACAAAATGAAATAAAGAAAAAAAAAATGAAATAAAGAAAAAAAAATGAAATAAAGAAAAAAAAAGAAAATTTAAAATAATAAAAGAAAGAGAAATAAATAGTAAATGAAAAACAGAACAAAAAAATAAAAGAAAACAAACAAATACTTACTTAAATAAAAACTAAAAACTAAATAAAATAATAAAACTATAATTTTTAACAAAGAGAAAAATAAAATAAATAAAAACAAGAATAATATATAAAAACTAAAAATATACAAAATAAAATAAATAAAATAAAATAAAAATAACTAACTAACTAAGAAAACTAAACAGAATATATAGATAGAAAAAAAAACTTGCGTAAAATAAAAACTAAGAATGAAATCAAAGAAAATAATAAAACTAAAAATAAAAATAAAAATAAAATAAAATAAAATAAATAACTATTAAAAAAATAAACAAAAATAAAACAGAAACTAATAGTAATAAATAATAAATAAATAAAAACTACGTAAACTCTAAATAAACAAATTAAGCTAAACGTAAAAATAAAATATGATAAAACAAAATCCAAATAAAAATATAATAAAATCAAAAATCAAAATAAAATAAAATAATTACAGTAAAAAAAACTACGTAAACAATATAAAAACAAAAAAGTAAAGAATAAAATAAAATATAACAAAACAAAATCAACACAAAATAAAATAATTACAGTAAAAAAACTACGTAAACAATATAAAAACAAAAAAAAAGTAAAAAATAAAATAAAATATAAAAAAACAAAATAAAAAAAAAGAAATAAAGTAAACAAATAAAAAAAAACTTAAAAGAAAAAATATTAACATAAAAATAACAGTTTTACAAAAAAAAAACAAACATATTCACATCTAAAAAAAAAACTTTTTACATATTCAAAATTAGAAAAAAAAAACAAAATCTTTACAAAATAATAAAAAAAATCTAGAAAACAAAAAAAAAAACAAAATTATTCACGTCTAAAAAGAAAAACAAAATCTTTACAAAAATATTCAAATTAAAAAAATAAAAACTAAAAAATTTATTCACATAAAAAAAATAGTTAGTGTATTCACAATATTTAGGAAATTATACTCAACAAATCAAACCCATTCCCCGACAACGGCGCCAAAAACTTGATGACTTTTTACAGCAAGTGCACCGCGTTTGTCAAAAGTAATAATTGTCCTTAAGGACGGATATCGATCCCACAAGGAACGGTGAATTATCGAGTACAATAATCGCTAAATATAAAAGCAGAACAACAATTAAAAGAGTTTTGAATTAATTGCGGTGGCACTGATCAATAAGAAAACAGACAAAGAATTAGTTGTTTCAATTGGAAAAATAAGGATTAGATTCATCTCTCTCACTCTCAAGTATTTTGATTAGCATGTCAATATTAAGTTCTTTGATTGAAATTGATGCCCGTATAAAAATCATTTATATCGATTCCTCGCATATAAAATCCTTAAGAATGTCCCCTAACTATCGATCCCTCGCATAATTATAAGAACAACTTAGAACGAAGCTCAGACATTTAATAACAATTAACATTTCAAGTCTATTCCTAGCACTCAAATATGTTAAGTATTGTTGTTTAGGTCTGAACCCTAAAAATACCTCCCGGTCAGATTTAAGATTCTCAATTTGTCACGGAAAGTTAAAAGTAAAACAACAATACCAATAATCAACCAAGAATTGAATATTAATATATAAGATATCACCTCAATACATAAGAGTTTGAGCAGATTACTCCCAACTCCAAAGGGTAGAATTAGCCACGCATACTTCTAGCACCTTCCATTCTCCCAATGTGTTTTCCTCTCAACCTGGCACCCTAAGGTTGATCCTCTAGCCCTCTATTTATCCTAGTTTTCTAGGGTTAGGTTGTTTATTGTGTCGCGCTAATGGGCTAAATGATAAAACATAAAAAGGCCCAATCTTTCTTTCTTTTTTTTTCTTTTTTTTTCATTTGGGACCTTTTATCTTTATCTTTTTGGCTCAAATCATTCATCTTTAATCCAAATCTCCAATCTTCCTTAGAAATCTGCAATTAACACCAAATTTGGGAATAAAATACTTTTATTCAAATAAAGATCATAAAAAATGTAAAAATGTATAAATTCATAAATTAGAGATTATTTTATCTGTAAATTAGCAATAAATCCTCATAAGTGCCTATATTTTAATATGAAATATTACTGAAATTAGACACTTATCATCTACCTACTGCATAAGCAATGTCTGGTCTAGAAAAGCTCATTAAATGCAATAAACTCCCAATTATCTGGGCATACTGAGTTTGAGAAATAGATTCTCCTATGTTCTTCTTTAATTTAGGGTTAACATCATAAGGGGTACTCACTGACTTAAAGTCATATTAACCAAACTTCTTAAGAAGTTTCTTAATGTATTTCTCTTGGGATAGTAATATACTATCTCCCTTCCTTATGAATTTAACTCCTAGAATCACACTTGTTTCCCCATGTCTTTCATCTCAAACTTAGATCCAAGAAACAATTTTGTTTTAAAAACTATATCATTGCATGTACCAAAAATTAGCATGTCATCCACATATAAACATATAATGACATATTCACCATTTTCAGATCTAGAATACACACATTTATCAGCATCATTGGTAGAAAAGCCTTCACAAAGTAAAACATTATCAAGTTTTTCATGCCATTTTTTTGGTGCTTATTTCAAATCATATAGAGATTTTAAGAGTTTGCATACCTTTTCCTTTTGTCCTGGAACTACACATCCTTCAGGTTGAGTCATATAAATTTCCTCTTCTAATTCACCATTTAGAAAAGCTGTTTTAACATCCATTTGGTGAATTACTAACTTATGGATAGATGCTAAGGCTAGCAACACACGGATAGAGGAAATCCTAGTAACATGTGCAAAAGTATCAAAGTAATCTATGTTATTTTTTTGAGTAAAACCATTAGCTACTAATCTTGCCTTATATTTCTCTATGGATCTATCAGGATGGTACTTCTTCTTAAAGATCCACTTACAACCAATGGGTTTTGCTCCTTTAGGCAGATCTACTAAGGTCCACGTATTATTTTTCTTAATTGAATCAAGTTCAGTTTTAATGACCTTATCCCAATTTTTAGCATCAGGAGCACTAGTAGCTTCTAAAAAACTTATTGGATCATTCTCAACTAGATAAGCATAAAAGTCATCTCCAAAAGATGTTTCCTTTCTCTGTCTTTTACTTCTCCTAACATCCTCACTCAAGGCATCACTAACACTATCTATAGGTTGTTCAGATGTACCACTACTCTTTAGAGGAAAGATGTGTTCAAAGAACTCAGCGTTTTTCGTCTCTACTATAGTGTTACGTTCAATTATATCACTATTAAGAACTATAAACCTATAGGCAACACTATGTTCTGCATATCCTAAGAACATACAATCAGATGTTTTAGAGCCTATTTTCCTTTTCTTAGGATCAGGTAACATCACTTTAGCTAAACACCCCCACACTCTTGGGTATTTCAGATTAGGTTGATAACCTTTCCATAACTCATAAGGTGTTTTACCAGTTTTCCTATGTGGTATCCTATTTTACAAAAAAACACGTAGTAAGCAGAGATTCACCCCATAAATTATCAGGAGCATTAGAACTAATAAGCATTGCATTCATCATTTCTTTAAGAGTCCTATTTTTCCTTTCAGCTACTCCATTAGACTCAGGTGAATATGATGGGGTTACTTCATGAATAATACCTTCTTTTACACAATAGTCATTGAATAAAACATATTCACCACCTCTATCTGATCTAATTCTTTTAATTTTCTTATTCAGTTGATTTTCTACTTCCACTTTATAAGTTAAAAACATGTCAAAAGCTTCATCCTTATGTTTAATTAAATACACTTTGGTGTATCTAGAAAAATCATCTATAAAAGTTACAAAATAACTTTTACCACCTCTAGACATGGTTTGTTTTAAATCAGCAAGGTCGGTATGAATTAAACCAAGAATTTCAGTTTGACGTTCTACAGAGTGACATGTTTTCTTCATTATTTTAGATTCTACGCATACATCACATTTACTATTTTGTTTGTCATGCATGTTGATTAATCCTAGTCGTTGCAATTTCATAACATACGAAGAATTCACATGTTCTAATCTAGCATGTCATATATCATACGAGTCAACAATATAAGCAGAAGATTCAGATTCATTCATAATTTCATAAATGTTTAATACAAAAAGGCCTTGATCACAATATCCCTTCCCCACAAAAACATTGTTTTTTGTCATAACAATCTTGTCAAATTCAAATGACACTTTAACCCCAACTTTGCTTAGTAATGCCACAGAGATCAAATTAACTCTAATTGATGGCACATGTAGCACATCATTCAAAGCCAGAGTTTTACCAGATGTGGGCTTCAGAAGAACATTTCCTTTTCCTAGGATAGGAGTTGTTCTTCTCCATCCCCCACACTTGTGTAGGAGGTAAACACATTTTTGTTTGCCAAGATTTGTCTGGTAGCCCCAGAGTCTACCACCCATTTGCTCACATTTTTCACAACATTTACTTGTGAAACGACTGTCACAATAGTATCTTCCCCTTCGGCTAGATTTGCCTTAGGAGGATAGTCGTTTTTGGCCCTATGTCTACACTGAGGTGCATGATAACCTGGCTTTCCACAGACAAAGCAATTACCCTTTTTCTTGAAAGTGGGGTTAGTTCCGCGGGGACGAGAGAATTTATTATATTTCTTTTTATGATCAATTTTTTTCTCGTACCTTTTTGGAGCTGGTTTGTCTTCTACCACAAGATACAACGAGATCTTCCTAGTAATTTTCGAGGATCAGAACTAGCAAGTTACTCTTAAAAAGAGTAATACCAAAATAGAACCCAGAATATTATAATAATAAAATAATGAGGAGAGAGAGAATGAAAAGTTGAGAGGAAGAAGATGGTGAACGGAGTGGGTTTGAAGAAGATGAAGAAGTGAGTGTTTTTTATGCATTTTCTGAAGTGGATGGAGCTCTCTTTATATAGGGAGAGTATCCAAGAATCTGTTGCCTCTTCACAACTACTATCGTGGCACGTTCCATTGACTGGCCTCCGAAACGGAGCAACAGCCGGAAGATTGGGGAAGACCGCGGAGATGAAGGAACACAACGAGAGCGAAGGACATGAACCTTCCCTAGACGTGCAACCACGATCCAAGATGTAGAGGGCAACGGTGCGCATCAAACTTGGCATAGATCCAGTAACCGTTCTACTTCCACGATCTACTCCAACGTCCCTAAAATTTGCTAGGGTTCTGCACACACTCTATTTTCTTACGTTTTTGCACAATCTCTGATTTGTTTAACATACTCTGTTTTTTTTTTTTATTTTGCAATACTTGATTCTGTTTTACAACAACAACGGCTAACCAGAAAGGAGCTGCAAGACATTGCAATCTTCACGACCAAAGAATCCTTTAGAACAATCCATCTACCTCTGCATCATTAACATTGCACCCCCTCCTCTTAACTGCAAACAGACGCTATGCAGCAAGATATTATGCAGTAAAAACTGCATAAATACCAACAACTTTGCACTATCCTATCGTGTCATCCAAATCCATCTTCATCAAGCCTACTCCTCATACCATCTTGTACCCTTGCATCTCCTTTAGCCTGAGGTTTCCCACCATACCAGCATAAAAACCGAAGCTCCCACCTAATACTTTAGCTGGTAATTGGTGCATTCCGTGACATTGCATGATACCTTGGAGCTGTAATCCCCATACTAGGCTCACACATCTAAACAAAAAACTAAACAAATACTACTTTTGCACCCAAATCAGAAGCAGCATGATCCTCTGCACCTCCATCATCACATTTGAGAGTACCACCATCTTACTCCAAGTACCCAAAGACACAACAACACCCACAAGGATGGAAGGGGATCTGCTCCTCCCTGATGATATCCCTCTGCCTAGCTTTCCCATTATCTATAACTTTTCATGCACACGACAAGATTTAAATACCAATTCGAGAACGCGTATTCAAAGGAGCTTGACCTATGTTTCAACCACAACTAGATTTTGAGAATAAACATATAAAGAATTTTTTCCGCATCAGCTACTCCCTGATTAAAAACAACACAATTTCTTTGGTCCATATACATCTTACTACAGTCGCCCAATTCTTTTCCATATCAGATTTTGTTTGGCATTCACACGCATTAAGTGAAAACTTTCAAAGTGACAAATCAAGTCTTTATGTTGTACAAACAAAATGCTTATCCATCTGAAGCATAGGGACCACACTCTGTGAGCAACGATGCATTCAAGAAACAGATGTTGGACTGATGCACCCACACCTTGGCATAGTGCACATGTGGAGTTAGTAACCATCACCCCTCTCTTAATCAGGCTCAGTCTTGTTGGGGATTTTATCAAGCAAAACCCTCGATGCAGTAACCATCACATAGAGCATTGCCTTAATCTTCCAGAGTATCTTAAAACATCCAAGGACGTACTCAGTCATGTGGTTGGACAAGCACCCATAATCTGCTTTCACAGTAAAGACCCCTACTTCGTCACCTGATAAGTGCCTAATTTCAGTAATATTTCGTACTAAAATATAGGCACTTATGAGGATTTATTGTTAATTTACATATAAAATAATCCGTAATTTATGAATTTATACCTTTTTATATTTTTTTATGATCTTTATTTGAATAAGAGTATTTTATTCCCATATTTGGTGTTAATTGCATATTTCTAAGGAAGATTGGAGATTTGGATTAAAGATGAATGATTTGAGCTAAAAAGATATAAAGATAGAAGGTCGCAAAATGGAAAAAGATGCAAAGAAAGATTAAGACTTTTTAATGTTTTAGCATTTAGCCCATTAGAGCGACACAGGAAGCAACCTAATCCTAGAAAACTAGGATAAATAGAGTGTTAGAGGCTCAACTCTACGAGTGTTCCAGATTTAGAGGAAAACACCATAGAGTGGATTGTAACCCAATTGGAAGAATGGAAGATGCTAGAAGTGCGTGGCTAATTCTACCCTTTGGGATTGGGAGTAATATGCTCAAACTCTTATGTATTGAGGTGATATCTTATATATTAATATTCAGTTCTTGATTGATTATTGGTATTGTTGTTTTACTTTTAATTTTCCGTGACAAATTGAGAATCTTAAATCTGACCAGGAGGTATTTTTAGGGTTCGGACCTAAACAACAATACTTAACATATTTGAGTGCTAGGAATGGACTTGAAGTGTTAATTGTTATTAAACGTCTCAGCTTCGTTCTAAGTTGTTCTTATAATTATGCGAGGGATCGATAGTCAGGGGACATTCTTAAGGATTTTATATGTGAGGAATCGATATAAATGATTTTTATACGGGCAATAATTTCAATCAAAGAACTTAATATTGACATGCTAATCAAAATACATGAGAGTGAGAGAGATGAAACCTAATCCCTATTTTTCCAATTGAAACAACTAATTCTTTGTTTGTTTTCTTATTGATCATCGTCAACACAACCGCTTTCAATACACTTTTAAGTGTTTTGTTCTATATTTAGTGATTATTGTACTTGATAATTCATTGTTCCTTGTGGGATCGATATCCGTCCATAGGGACAATTATTACTTCTGACAAAGTGGTGCATTTGCCGTAAAAAGTCATCAACTTTTTTTGCGCCGTTGCCGGGGGAACAAGTTTGATTTGTTGAGTATAATTTCCTAAATATTGTGAATATTTTAATTGTTTTTATTTGTTTTAATTTTGTTTTAAATAGATTTTTTTTATTTTATCTTATTTTATTTAATTTGCTGATTTGCTATTATTATTTTAATTCTTATTTTGATTTTGAATAGGGGAGTCTTACATAAGGATATTCACGATCTTCTTGTTTTGGGAGGAGATCCCAAAGGTGTTTTCACTGTTAAATCGGCTTATGCTCTCTTAGATAGTCAATCCAATGGCACAATAGATGGTGATTTTAGCCTTTTATGGCAGGCAAAAGCTTTTCCTAAAGTTTTAATCCCTGCGTGGAGAATTTTACTTGCCAGATTACCTACCACTCATAACCTGATCAGGAGAGGAGTGGTGGTGAACTCTCTTTTATGTGTTCCGTGTAGCTAGTCAGAAGAATCTTCCCAACATCTGTTCCTTGATTGGGTATATGCACAACATGTTTGGTTTCTTTGTTTCAGGTGGATAGGCATCTTGATGGTACAAAACAAGGACTTGAGGAATCATTTTGAGAACTTTCATTTAGTTCACATGTCTGATAAGCAGAGTCAAGTTTTGAGAGGAATGTGGATAGCAATAGTTCGAAGTATTTGGGAGCAGAGGAATAAGGTTGTTTTCAAGCAAGGGGTCCATGATGTCTAAGAAATTTTCCAATTGACTCAACTCCTTTCTTGGCAATGGCTTAAAAACAGGGTGAGGTCTTTTTCGTATGTGTTTTCAGATTGGCATTTGAATCCTACTCAATGCCTTCTTGGTGTTTGATGAAAAGGAATTCTAGTAAGGGTGCAGGGGTTTAATTCTAGGTATGCCTTCCCACACATACAACAAATATTATTGGTCGTACAAATATCCCTTCTCACCAAATTCTCTTTAGACGCTATTTTGTCTTCCAAAACCCTCCATGTTATGAGATGAGATGATGATTATGCCTTTATCCTCTAGAAACCCTGAAACAAATCCCTCTCGTCTGCCTCAACATCTTCCTTAAGAATGTTGCATGCAGATTTGACCGTGTAAACGGTTGTCACGCCATCTTTCCAAACCCAATAATCTTCCTGATCCACCCTTGCCCTCTGCTCCCACAAAAGCTGCATCATCTGTTGTTCCCGATTCTTTTCCCAATCGAACAAATTTCTTCTCCATTCAATCTTCTAGGACCATTTTGAATTTTTTGTAATCTCCCTTCCTTGCCAAATGGAAGATACCTTATTGACAGAAATGAAAAATAACCTACGAAAATTATCCTTAAGAGTCGATTTGATCTCTGTATTAAAGCTTTTTATTTTTGCTCTTCTTTTTCCCTTTTTTAACTCCATTTTTTCATTTCATTCCTGTTGAGTTTGTATTATGAGTTTTTATAACTCCATTTTTATATGTTATTGTTTGAAGATGTATTTTGGTTGCATTTGTTATTATGCTTTGTTTATCTCATCCTTGTTCACTTTTATTTTATTTTCACTCTTAAAGAGTTGCTTTGATCTATGTATTAAAGCTCTTTAACGCCATTCTTGCTTTTCTCTTTCTCATTTATAACGCCATTTTTTCTTATCTCATTTTTGTTGAGTTTGTATTCTAAGCTTTTAACTCCATTTTTGTATGTTATTGTTTGGAGATGTATTTTGGTTGCATCTCCTATTTTATTTTGGTTGCATATGTTATTGATCTTTGTTCATCTTATCATTGTTCATCTCATCGTTGTTCACTTTTTTTACACATTTTAATCGCCATTTTTGTGTACATTTTGTTCAGTTGATTTGTCCATTTTATTTTTTTTACAGTGTTTCAGTTTGAACTTTTGTTTTTGTTGAATTTATTATTGTTATTTGTTCATCTTATTTACCCTAATGCACATTAAGTTTGTGTGGAGGTAAATGGCTCATCATTTTCAATGTTGTAGTTAATTAACCAAATTTATATTTTATTCACAATCCTTCTATCATCCTTTCTTCTTTTCCTTTTTTTTGGTTTTAGTATTCTTTCTTCACTACTTAAGTAATTAACAAAATCATGTTAGATTTTTCTATTATATGACATATTTCGACTTGAAACCAAGGTGAGGTTCAACACTATTAACCTTTGCGATGATAATATTTCTAAACATTTTAAATTCTTAAATTATTCAAAATCCATATTATTTAATGTTTTACTTAAATAAAAATATGAAATAAATTAAATTCTTAAATTATTCAAAATCTTATATAAAATCAAATCCAAAATTATTTAGTGTTATACCTAAATAAAATTCTCAAATAAATAAAATTCCGAAATTATTTAAAATCATAAATAAATACAAATCTAAATTATTTAATGTTCTACTTAAATAAAAAGTTGAAAAAAATAAAATTATTTAAAATTATAAACAAATACAAATTCTAAATTATTGAATGTAATACTTAAATAAAAATTTGCAATAAATAAAATTTCTAAATTATTCAAAATCCTAAATAAACACAAATTTTAACTTATTTTATTTCCTACTTAAATAATAATCTAAAATAAATTCATACCCTAAATTATTTAATGTCACACGTAATAAAAATATAATATAAATAAAATTTTAAATTATTCAAAATTTTAAATTAATTCATATCTCAATCATTTAATGTCCTACTTAAATAAAAATTTATAATAAATAAAATTTTAAAATTTTCAAAATATTAAATAAATACAAGCTCTAAATTATTTAGTGTGCTAATTAAATAAAAAATTGGAATAAATAAAATTCCTAAAATTCAAAATAAAAAATAAATTCAAACCCTAAATTATGTAATCTCCTACTTAAATAAAAATCTGAAAAAAAAATTTCGTAGATTATTCAAAATTTTAAATAAATAAAAATCCTAAATTATTCAATATCATACAGAAATTAAAAGTTGAATTAAATAATTTTTTTAAATTATTCAAAATCCTAAATAAATATAAAGT
The DNA here is from genome assembly GCF_051622355.1 of Phaseolus vulgaris. NCBI lineage: Eukaryota > Viridiplantae > Streptophyta > Magnoliopsida > Fabales > Fabaceae > Phaseolus > Phaseolus vulgaris. The sequence continues at coordinate 5,489,795 of NC_143504.1, forward strand.
TTAGTCACTATTTTTTCCCCAAATTATTTTTGAAAAAATGTAATTTCAATATGCAACAAACATTAAGGTAAATTTGTTATAATGATAATAATATAACTAAAGGGGAATTGCACTAAACTTTTTATATTTTTTAATTGTTTTATTGTATGGTGTGTTTTCTAATTATTATTATGATTATTATTACTACTCATTTATGAATTTGTGTTTAATTTTATTAAAAAAAAAACCGTATAGTGTTAAATAATGATTCGTTGAATTACCAAAAAGTTAAATATGTTTACTTTCTTTTAATATAGTTGAGATTCATTCTAACAAGGTTAAACAATGGTATAAATTTATGACATTATTTACTTTGTTTTATAGGTAAATGTTTTGTTCGATCTATTTCAAAGTCCAAATCAATAGTAGTCTTCATGTTAAGACTTGAAAATTTAAAATTCATTTTACGTTGTATGAGTCTTAAAAATCAAATTAAATATAATGATAGAAAAAACAAACATATTGATTAATGAAACCAAGCAACAAAATTATGATAATACATATTAATTTGTTTGAAAATTTTATTATTATAATTATTATTACTACTTATATTATATATTATTATTCTAAAATTATATAATAATAAATTTATATATATATATTATTTTATTTTTTATTATTTTAAATCCTTCTATATTTTATCAAACCTAATCTATATAATAATTAAATTAGTATATTTTTAAAATAAATCTCGTAAAATATCTTAGTATAATATATAAGTTTTTTTATTAGCAAGAAGCAATAAAATTAAATAGACTTACTTAAGGGGTGGACCAACCCTTATACAGAGTAAGAGAGTTCAAAGAGTACCTTTCCATATACATATCAAACCAAAAATATAACCTCTTATTGTCTACCCCAACACTTTTTTTGATCGCCAATAAACAATTAAATTAAATCGGATCACTTTTTCTTTTGATCAGCAATTAATTAATGAATAAAAAGGGACACTAAAGGGGTGTCTCAACCCTTATACAAATCTCAATTGCACAATTACAAACCAGAGGAATAAAAGCATAGAGAAGCTTTCTATTGCTCAACCAAAGACATAAGATTTGTTCCTAAGATAAAAAAAAACATGAAAAAGATAAAGTCCTGCTCTTAATCTGCATGATTTTCCAGTGATGCTCTTCTCCAATTCCAAATCTTCATAGGTGATGCACCTCCCTATGAAGCAAATCCATAGCGTCCCAGCTGTTATAGAAACCTGCCTCACAATTTCCTCACGTCAACCAACACCTCACCATTATCAATTCCTAGGCTCATCAACGTCTTTGGATCCCTTAAAGAGACCTTTGCAGACCCCAGCAACCCCAATCAGCAAAACCAGAAAACAACATCTCCTCTTTCAAGTCCTACACCGCTAGCCTTTTGCTCCTTGTGGCCAAACCAACTTCAACATACAGCCCAAACTGACCTCTAAGGTTACCCAACCATTTCAACCCACAATCTGCTCTTGTTCCTCAAATGAATCAGTTCCCATGGACTTGAATTCATCTAGCTTAGAGCATATCACACAGCCCTTCCATCCCCACCTATATGAGCATTCTTCATCACAGTATAGCAAGTTCTCTTGACTGAAAAAAATGCCCCACAGAGGTAATTCAGGCCCGTACTACATAAGACAGATCAACTACATGGTTAGATGACCGAAACCCCTTCTCTAGTCCATCAACAACTCCTCAGATACTACAGCCACCCTACTCCAGCAACCCTTTGTTACCATGTACCTTAGGGGGCATAACTCTAATTCTACTTGCTCTCTACTCTGGCGAATCCACCATCAACACCACCATACCACCGTCCTTCCTACACCCTATTACACCTTAATCACAACATCCATCCGCTCCACCTCCTCCCTCCTTCACAGCTGGGATGATACCTACCAGCCCCAATTACTTAAGGCTTTTTATGTAGGGGATTGGATTCAAAATCCAATCTACTAAGGAGTAAGAAAAGGAAGTTGAGTGGCGCTTTAACCACAACCAGGATTTTAACTCTACCTTTTGGAAAATCTCCTCCACATCTACAACACTTTGCTTGAACACCACCGTATTCCTTTAGTCCCATATGTACCTAACAACTGTTGTCCACACCCCTTTCCAGACCAAATTTTGTTTATTACTAATCTGAAATAGGTGGAAATTCACAAAGTGGGTCTTTACATCATTGTGTTGAACAAACAAAATACCAACCCATCTTAAGCACATGAACCAAACACTCATCGCGTGTTTACACTCCAAGAACAGATGTTGACACGATTCAACAATATTCTGGCACAAAGCACATAAGGCATTATTCAACATCACCCATCTCCTACTCAGACATTCTCTTGTTGGTACACTGTTCGTCAGGATCCTCCACGTTGTAGTCACCACACTAGGGAAAGCTTTAGCCTTCCATAGATTTATGTATACCTCAGAGTGTGGACCTCTTCCTTGTTTTGTCAGGCAATCGTAAGCAGAATTCACAGAGAACTCCTTTCCTACATCATTCCCCCACACTTGGACGTCCTTTTGTTCTCTACTCAACATGATCGACGACAGGTGAATCTTCATTTCTTCTTCCAATTCAAATTCCCACACAAATTTGGGTCGCCTCCACCTTAAACACCACTGCCAAACCGAATCAGTCCACACACCCGCCTCTTCCACCTTTTGCCCCTGATTTAGAGACAAAGAGAAAAGCCTTGTATACATCGTTTTGAGATTAGAATTCCCGGTCCATATGTCTTCCCAAAACTTTACTTTGTCCCGACATCCTAATTTCCACCCAATCTCTTTACTGAACCAATCATCTCCTTTGTCCTCCCCACAGTCTTTGAACAAGTCTCTCCACCACCAGGATTGGAGTTTCACTGGTGAATGCAAACCATTAAAACTCGACCCATACTTCGAGGCCAACAGATCCTTCCACCTACCTTTCTCTTCCGCAAGAAGACGCCATCTCCATTTAGCCAGCAAAGCAAGATTAAAATTATGCACATCTCTCAGACCCAGACCACCCTCCTCTCTTGACTTACATAACATTTTCCAGCTTACCCATGATATCGTCTCCTTCTCCTTCCCCCACCCCCATAGAAACCTCATTTGAATTCTGGTGATACTTCTACAAACCATGACCGGTGCTCTGAATAGTGACAAATAATACAGCGGGACAGAAGTAAGAACGGATTTGATGAGGCATATTTTCCCTGCCATAGATAAGAATCTTCCTTTCCCACACGTTGACCCTTGCTTTAAGTTTGTTTAGCACAGGCTCCCAGAACTTCTTCTTTCTCGGATTACCTCCCACTTCAAGGCCCAAATATTTGAACGGAATACCCATCTGGATACAGTTCAAAGTCTTTGTGTAGCAATCAAGATTACTTCTATGAACATTGATACCTGTAAGTTTTGACTTGTGAAAATTGATCTTCAGCCCTGAAGCTAGCTCGTACCCCCTAAGGATGGATTTCAGCGTCACCACATTGGTGTAAGAGTCCTCACAAAAAAGCACAATGTCATCTGCAAACTATAGAATACTCATCACAACCTCCTTTCTCCCAATCTTTAGACCAGAAAGTAATCTAGCCTTTACCGTTTGCCTTACTAAACCAGCCAAACCTTCTGCTACCACTGTAAAGAGGAATGGAGCTAGAGGGTCGCCTTGCCTCAACCCTCTCGAGGGTTTGAATTCCTCCGTAGGGCTCCCATTAACAAGAACTGAGACTGTTGCACTTTCCATACAACCTCTAATCCAGCCAATCCACTTGCTGTGGAACCCTAACCTTTGGAGCATGTCATAAAGGAAGACCCAGCTAACCGAATCATACGCTTTTTCAAAATTCACCTTCAGACACAATCCACTCCTCTCACTCCTCTTAAGATCCTCCACTACTTCATTAGCCATAAGCACACTTTCAAGTATCCCTCTGTTCTTAATAAAAGCCGATTGGCTTTCATCAATAACAGAGGAAAGTACATTCTTCATTCTACCTGCTAGGACCTTGGAGATAATTTTGTATGTAGTCCCTACTAGAGAAATAGGACGATACTGCTCAAGCAGTACTAGGTCTCCAACTATAGGACGATGCTGCTAAGGTGGAGGGACTTCGAGCTAAGTTGGACGAGTCGGCTGCTAACTTGCAAACAAAACTGGCCGAGAATACTACGCTCTTGACTCAGAATGAAGTCCTAGAGGCCGAGGTGAAGAGATGGAAAGAGAAGTTCGAGTTGGCCGAGAGGACGCGGAAAGAGGTTGTCGAGAAGGCTGATGATGAGATAAAACGTTTGAAAGAAAGTCTTTCAGATATGGCCCTCACCAATCGTCGAGCTGAAGAGAGGGTAAAAAAGCTGTTAAAGAAGTTGGAGGTGGCCGAGGATAGCGTGATGGAGGAACATGAGGCCGACTACAAGAAGGCTCTCCAACAAGTGGCTTTCTTCTACAATATTCCCTTGGACGAAGGGAAGTTTGACGTTGACAAGGACTTCCATGAGGGCCAACTCTTGCCAATAAACCAAATTTCCAGTTTTACTCAAGTAATGGTCTCCACTCCCATGAAGGATTCTGAAGTCGAGCACATTGAGTCCGATAGCTAGGTCTGTTCTTATGTATGGGTCATATGTAATTGTTTTGTAAACATTTGACCCCCTTTTTTGTGTAGACCGAATCGGCTTGCCGGCTCTCTTGACTAATTGAATGACAAGTTATTTCTCCTTTCCATATTACTTGTGTCTTTTCTTTCTCTTGCTTTCTAGGTAGTGCATGTATTTTTACATTCATAAATCCCTATCAAAGGTGCTAGGTCCAAGAGGTTTTCTTTCGAACTTTCCCTTGGCCAAGAGGTTGTCTTCGAACTCTCTTGGCCGAGAGGTTTTTCTAACATACTATCGAAAGGGATTCACTTGGGTGAACTCTACCTTGGCCGAGAGGTTTTTCCGAACTCTCTTGGCCGAGAGGTTTTTCTAACGTGTTCTCGGCAGGAATTCACTTGGGTGAATTCTTCCTTGGCCGCGAGGTTTTTCTAACGTGTTCTCGGCAAGGATTCACTTGGGTGAATTCTAACTTGGTCGAGAGGTTTTTCTTTCGTACTCTCGACAGGGATTCACTTGGGTGAATTCTTCCTTGGCCGAGAGGTTTTTCTTTCGTACTCTCGACAGGGATTCACTTGGGTGAATTCTTCCTTGGGCGAGAGGTTTTCTTTCGAACTCTATTGGCCGAGAGGCCGAAAGGTTTTTCTTTCGTACTCTCGACAGGGATTCACTTGGGTGAATTCTTCATTGGTCGAGAGGTTTTTCTTTCGTACTCTCGGCAGGGATTCACTTGGGTGAATTCTTCATTGGTCGAGAGGTTTTTCTTTCGTACTCTCGGCAGGGATTCACTTGGGTGAATTCTTTCTTGGCCGAGAGGTTTTTCTTTCGTACTCTAGACAGGGATTCACTTGGGTGAATTCTTCCTTGGCCGAGAGGTTTTCTTTCGAAGGAATTTATACGTAGCTGGTATGTCTGATTTCATTAAATGTGGTGCCTCGTTAAAACCTTCTTCAATAAAAAAACCGTTGAGAAAAAAGATTGAAGGTAGGAAAGAGTACACCCTTAATACATATCAGCTATAATACATATCAGCTAAAATACATTTTCAAATGACTGGCGTTCCACGTCCTAGGAACTTCCCGGCCATTCAACTGTTCTAGGCAGTATGCGCCGTTTTGAAGATTTTATCTGACCTTAAAGGGTCCTTCCCAATTTGCATTGAACTTTCCTTGTGCTGGGACTTTGCGAGCTTCTCCTTTCATCCTCCAAACTAGGTCTCCATCTCGGCATTGAGGGCTTCTTCCATGAACTCGACCTTTCGATCGTCAGGGGGGTGTAACGGGTGAAACGCGGTCCTTTGGGGAAATCTCTAGGCTTCCCGAATTGTGTTGGTTTGCTCCTGTCACCCCTCCTCTCGAGTTCATCAGGTGCCTGAGCCTTGTTTCAGAATTCTTTCAATTCCTCCAGCTGCATGTATTTGGTGGCTCTTTGGCGCAACTCATCCAATGTCGTGGCCGGTTGCATGCATAAACTATCTGAAAACAGTCCTGGTTTTAGTGCGGTTACCATGTGGTGCATCGCCACTTCGGGACTTAGGTTCCGTATGTCCAAAGCCATCTTGCTAAATTTTTCCATAAAAGCTCTCAAGGACTCCGACTTTTCCTACCAGATATTCACCAAGGCGATCGAAGTGAGATGGTGTGCTCGACTGGTAGTGAACTGAGCTCCGAACTTAGTTGCAAGCGTGTCAAAACAATCTATGGACTGAGCCGGTAGCCGAGTGAACCAGCTTAAGGCTGCCCCCTTAAGATAGGTGGGAAATATTCGTCACCATAACGCGTCTTTTGTTGTATGCAAGCCAACCTGGGTCAGGTACGCGTTTACATGTTCATCTAGGTCTGTGGTTCCATCATACTTATCCAACGTGGGATTGTTCCAAGTTCCTGGCAAAGGAACTTCAAGGATGGTTTCGACAAAGGGGCTTCTTCGGGGAGTCGTGCCTAACGCGTTAGTTGAGGTCGGTCTGACATTTTCTTGATATGAACTTCCAACCTCATGTATATCCATGTTCGCGTTGTCATCCGAGGGGTATCATCCACGGCCTCCGGAATATCCGGCTTCTCAGCGAGCTTTTGTTTCATCCGGGCATTCTCCTTTCTCAAAGTTTTCATCTCCTCCTCACTCCTTCGCTTTATTCCTCTAATCTCTTCTTCGCTTTTCTTTTTCAACAACTCCATCTCCTTCTCCTTCTCCTTCTGTATCTTCAAGATTAATGCCATAGGATCTGGGTGACTGGTTTCCTCTTGCGCATTCCTATCGTTGCCCGTCATGTTCCTCGTAGTTACCATGTGGATATTTCGTGGGGTTTTCTTTCGGCCCCACGTTGGGTGCCAAAATGTTCCTACAAGACCTAAACCCTGCAGAACACTTCCTTTTGTTGCAATTTTCTCGTCTTTCCGGTCTTTCGGTTAGGCTTCTTTCGGTTGGATCTCCTTTTGGTCTGGACACGATGGGGGGAGTACTTGCGAAAACACTCCAACGATCAAGTCAGACCGAGAGCTAGGTACCAGAAGAGTAGGGAGTTAATGGTTACCTTGGGTGTTGTGCCTCTTCTGCTATTTATACTGCTCTAGATGGGCTATGGCTGTTGTGGGTCTGCTTTAGGGTCCAAACGAAGGCCCAATTGTGCTTTAACCGCGGTTATCACTTAAGTTGGCTTGTTTATACCTAATTACGTGTTTAGCTTTGCGTCTTGTCGTCTAGTCGGCTTTGTCGTTTGGTCGGCCTTTCGGCCACCCGGTAGTACAAATATGATAAGTTTGATATTTTGATTTGGATAGTTATAATTATAAGCAGTCATATTTTTTTATCTTTTATATTTTTATAACTTAAAATAATTTAATTATTATAATTAAATACTTTTTTCCATTTTTTTATTAAATTCCGTTGCTCTTAGAATGTTGTTAGTTAAAATTTTATAACTGTTATTAGTATATAAATTACTTCGATTAGTTTGACATAATTTTTTTTTGTTAACCTTAAGTCATTACATCTTACATACTAGTTTTAATCAACTCAGAAAAAGACCATGAGCGTTTAAAAACTCCTATCAAATATATCATTCGTAATACCATATAACAATTATTATGATATAAATATTAATATTTTATATACTTTTCCGTACTCATTTAGTTATTATATTATCAAGATTGTGAATTGTTTTTATATATACATAATTAAGTTTTAAATTTTTCGTATTGTTGAGTCTTGTTAATAAAATTATTAAATACTTTAAAATTTATATATTTATTGTACTGGTAGGCTAAAACCGAGAGGTTTAGGCCGAGAACATGTTGAGTAACCAAGGGGTGATAAGGCTAAAACCGAGAGGTTTAGACCGAGAGCGGAAAAGATATACGTTAAAGAATAAAATAAAATATAAATATTATTATAAAAATGAAACCCAATTAAGTTAAAAACCTGCATGGGGGGTGTGTAAATAATAAAAAGGTGTAAAAAGAAAGTCCAAAAGAAAAGGGGAAAAGCCCATTAAGGAAACCCTATAAATAGAAGTTCAGAGTAAGAAAAAGGTAAGAGTGAATATTGTCTGATGATACTTTGAAATCATATCTGACTTTGGCATCGGAGCGCCTTGCAGGTACCCCCGCCCCCCCAACCTGTGTGAAGGGAGAAACCGAGAGCACCTTGCTGAGGGAGAAGCCGAGAGCACCTTGCTGAGGGAGAAGCCGAGAGCACCTTGCCGAAGGGAGAAGCCGAGAGCACCTTGCCGAGAGAGAAGCCTAACACATTTGCCCAAGAGGGGTCCAGAACATGAACCCAAGAAGAAACTAAGAGAATCCGGCCCAAGAGTAGAGTATTTGTGTAAAATCTGGTCTTGTTAACCTAGTTTCAGTATTCTCGGTCTTTGTTGTAAGAACATTTTGGCGCCCACCGTGGGGCCGAGAGGTAACTGAAAAAAGGTTGAAGACAAGATGAGTTTAAGAGAAGAACAAGGTGGAGAGCATGCAGATAATGTTAATATGCCAATGGCAATGTTGGTACAACTACAAAAAGAATTTGAGACACTAAAAAAGAATAATGAAGAAGAGTTGAGTATGTTGAGAGCCGAAAACGCACACATGAGGAGAAAATTACAAGAGGAAACAGTTTTGAATTCATCTTTCGAAACTGTTCAGCCTGGGATACAAGTGAATGAAAGGCTATATCACAACGAAAGTTCCCAAACCAAAAGAAGATGGCTTGAAAACTCTGGGGTTTGTACAGGGACATCTTCTAGGAAACATCCGTTTTATGACGTTATAGTTGATACTCCGTTGCCCGACAATTGGAAGAACTTGACCATTGACAAATATGATGGAAGTACGGACCCTGATGAACATATTGCGATATATACTACTCAAATCAGCTTGTATACATGGAATGATGCTGTTATGTGCAGAGTATTTCCTACAACTCTGAAAGGGGCAGCAGTGAGCTGGTTCACACGCCTCCCACCTTTGAGTATAGATTGTTTTGATACGTTGGTGGAAAAGTTTGGCGCTCAGTTTGCAACTAGTCGCCCTCATCATTTAACGTCGATCGCCTTAGTAAACATAAGACAAGAGAAAGGATAGTCTTTAAGAATGTTCATGGAACGTTTTGAAAAGGTTGCCTTGGGAATTCGAAATCTTAGCCCAGAGGTTACCATGCATCACATGATAACGGCACTGAAACCGGGACCATTTGCCGATAGTCTTTGTAAAAAACCCGCGATCAATTTGGATGAACTAAGGCAACGAGCATCAAAATTTATGCAGATGGAAGAACTAAGGGAGTTTCGAAACCAAGTGAGGGTTGATGGAGGTGAGAAGAGGGTGATAGAAAGAGAAAACATACCTGTCGCAAGAAGAGCCCGAGAAGAGTTTAGAAGTCGAAAATTCCAGCAATACACACCTCTAAATACAAACAGAGCAAGAATTCTACAAGAAGCCATGGCAGCCGAAATAATACCATCACCAAGAAAAGCAAGAACACCGGAAAGAGCAGACCGCACCAAACATTGTGAATATCATAAAAATCATGGTCATCATACAGAAGAGTGCATTGGGTTGAAAGACAGAATATAGGAGTTGATTCATGCGGGACAATTAAAACGTTTTGTTCGAGGGGGAAATGCAAGAGTATGGTTGAGCCCTAAAAGAGATGTGAGAGGGAGAGAGCTGGGTGAAAGAAGGGTGGAAAGGTTTGAGAGGAGAGAAAATAAACGAGTGGAAAAAAGAGATGATAGAAGGATTGGAAGACCAGAAGAAAGAGGTGATAGAGTTTATCAAAACACCCAGTCAGTAAGACGAAGCAGGGAGCGAAGTTTGGGAAGGCCGGTCAGGGGGTTTATAAATACGATCTCGGGAGGTTTCTCTGGGAAGGAATCCTTGTCAGCAAGAAAGCAATATTGGAGAAGTATCCAAGCTGTTAATCATGTTTTTAAAAGAAGAACTTTGCCACCAATGCTTTTCACAGACGAAGACTTTCAAGAAATTGATCCAGATCATGATGATCCTATGGTGATAACAGTGGAAATAGCCGAATATGTTGTCATGAAGACCTTTGTTGATCAAGGGAGTTCGGTTGATATCTTGTTTTGGGATACGTTTAAAAGGTTACATTTGAGAGAAGAAGACATAGTGCCTTTCCGAGAGCAAATCATTGGCTTTTCGGGCGAAAGAGTTAACACAAAAGGGTATGTTGATTTGATAACAACATTTGGAAGAGGTAGCAAAATTAAAAAAAATTAAAATCCGATATCTAGTGGTGGATGCATCCACTTCATACAATGTGTTGTTAGGACGGTCTTCCTTAAACAAGTTAGGAGCAATCGTATCAACACCGCATCTAGCCATGAAATTCCCAACAGAAAAAGGAGAGACAACAACAATCTATATCAATCAAAAAGATGCTCGGGAGTGTTACGCGGCAGGTTTAAAGATGAATTTGAAGATGGATAGAGATACTGAAAAAATAGTAGCCATGGTGGATTTGGATCCCAGATTAAATGAGGAAAGGTTGGAGCCGAAAGAAGAAACAACAGCAGTGGTGTTAGGCCAAGACGACATACAATGCACTTACATAAGTGGAAGTATGCCTGATGAATTACTTAGCAAACTCATCACAGTGTTGCGTAACAATAAGGACTTATTTGCCTGGCAGCCGTCTGATATTCCTGGAATTGATCCAGAGGTAATGTGTCACAAGTTATCTGTTTGCCGAGAAGCAAGGCCGGTATCTCAAAAACGAAGAAAGTTAGGAGAAGAAAGACGAAAGGCAGCAATTGAAGAAACTAAAAAATTAATACAAGCTGGTTTTATCTGAGAAGCTAAGTATACTACGTGGCTGTCTAATGTGGTACTTGTCAAAAAACCGAATGGAAAATGGAGAATGTGTACAGATTACACCAATTTGAACAAAGCCTGCCCAAAAGACACATATCCATTGCCTAATATAGACCGATTAGTTGATGGGGCATCTGGCCAAGAGATGATGAGTTTTCTTGATGCTTATTCGGGGTATAATCAAATACAGATGTATGCACCTGATATCCCGAAAACAGCTTTCACCACTGATGTTGCAAACTATTGTTATAAAGTCATGCCTTTCGACTTGAAGAATGCTGGAGCAACATACCAAAGATTGATGGACAAAGTGTTTAAAGAACAGATTGGAAAAAACCTGGAAGTTTACGTTGATGACATGGTTGTTAAATCAAGTGAGATACAGAAACATCTGGAAGATCTTGAAGAAGTGTTTGCTCAAATAAGAAAGTACAATATTCGTCTTAATCCAGAAAAATGCGTTTTCGGCGTCAGAGGAGGAAAATTCTTGGGATTCATGTTGACAAACAGAGGAATCGAGGCCAATCCTGATAAATGTGAGGCAATAATGCAGATGGGAAGACCGAAAAACCTAAAAGAAGTACAAAGGCTGGTAGGAAAGCTGAATTCATTATCAAGATTTTTGCCAGTATTGGCCGAAAAAACCAAACCGATTATAAACTTGTTGAAAAAATCTGAAAACTTTGTGTGGAGTGAACAATGTGAGCAAGCTTTATCTCAAATCAAAAGCATGGTGGCTGAACCCCCAATCTTAGTAAAACCTGTGCCAACTCAACCCATCATAGTTTACTTAGCCACTTCAAATGAAGCAATAGGAGCTGCTTTGATCCAAGAAAACCCAGAGCAAAAACCAATATATTTTGTGAGTAGAACCCTACAAAATGCCGAAACCAGATATCCCAAGGTTGAGAGAATTGCCCTAACACTAGTGTATGCCGCGAGGCGTCTTCGACCATACTTTCAGAATCATCAGATAATTGTGAGGATAGATTTTCCAATATCTAAAATTTTAAAAAAACCAGAACTTGCAGGTCGAATGGTGACATGGTCAATGGAGCTTTCAGAGTATGGAATCAAGTACGAACCAAGAGGACCAATTAAAGCCCAATCTCTTGCAGATTTTATCATTCAGATGCCAACATCAGCACAACAGGACCAGTGGACTTTGTATGTAGATGGCGCGTCAAGCAAAAGAGGAAGTGGAGCAGGAATCGTACTTGAAGGACTAGATAATTTCCAAGTGGAGATGGCGTTAAGATTCGAGTTCAAAACATCCAACAACCAGGCCGAATATGAAGCTCTTGTTGCAGGGTTATTATTGGCCAGAGACATGGGAGTTGAAAATGTTGTTTGCAAAACTGATTCACAGCTGTCGGTAGGACAAGTGCAAGGGGAGTATCAGGTAAAAGACCCTTTATTAATGAAATATTATCATAAAGTCTTAAATATTATGCAATGTTTTAACAAAGCCGAGATGAAGTATATTCCAAGAGAATTAAATATGAAAGCAGATTCACTATCTAAGTTAGCAAGCCAACAACGGCAAGTGCAACACAATTCAGTCATACAACAAACCCTCAGTCATCCGACAGTTAGTCTGGACGAATGCTTCAATATTGTAACATCCAAAGACGACTGGATAAAAACATACATCGAAGTCATAAAGAACCAGGAGCAAGGTGCTGAGCCAGATGCAAAAACAGCGAAGAAAGTAACTACTTTCATTCTAATTGGTGACGAGTTATATAAAAGAGGATATTCTATGCCCCTGTTAAAATGTTTGACCAAAGAACAAGCAGAATATGTAGTCAAAGAACTTCATGAAGGAATTTGTGGACTACATTGCGGAGCTCGAACAATGACAACAAAGGTTTGCAGAGCTGGTTATTATTGGCCAACAATCCGAGAGGATTGTGAAATTTATGTTAAAACTTGTAAAAAATGTCAAGAGTTTGGGAGTTTAAATCATATACCAGCACAGGAGTTGCAAGAAATTATATCTCCATGGCCATTTGCAAAATGGGGAATTGATATACTTGGTCCATTCCCGCTTGGACGGGGCCAAACCAAATTCATGATAGTAGTTGTAGACTACTTTACAAAATGGATAGAAGCAGAAGCATTGACAAAGATAACGGCGCAGCAAGTCCAAACGTTTGTATGGAAAAATATAATATGTCGATTCGGAATCCCACACACTATTGTAAGTGAAAATGGCCGACAATTCATTGACAAAAAACTTATGGAATTTTATGCAGATTTGGGAATCAAGTCCACAACCACTTCAGTTGAACATCCGCAAACGAATGGACAGGCCGAAGCTGCAAACAAAGTTATTCTTGGACAATTAAAAAAGAGGTTGGGGACTGCTAAAGGATTATGGGCTGAGAAACTACCAGAGATCTTATGGGCATATCGTTGCACACCACAAACATCAACTGGAGAAACACCATTCAATCTCACTTACGGAACACATGCAATGTTACCAGTAGAAGTCAATGAACCAACATTAAGAAGACAAATGGAAGATTGGAATAACAACAATGAGTGTTTGAGGACCGATCTTGATCTTATTGAAGAACTTAGAGAAAAAGCAAAAATAAAGGAGACTGCAGTAAAACGAAGAGCAATGAAGAGATTTAATGCAAAAGTAAAATTTAGGACTTTTAAAGAAGGTGATCTAGTATGGAGAATGCGAACTGATGCTCGAAAGGATCCACGACATGGAAAGTTGGCATCCAATTGGGAAGGTCCTTTTAGGGTACTAGAAAACTTACAAAATGGAGCTTATAGATTAGAAACTTTGGAAGAGAAAGTGATACCGAGAACCTGGAATGCAAGTCATCTAAAATTCTATTTTAGTTAAAATAGATGTAAAAAGAAGACTTTTTGTGTAAATACTTATCATATAATGAAGAAGCAGTCCCAAGAAACAATTCATCTTGTTATCTTCTTTTGTGTACATATTCATTTTCTTTGTTTCTCGGCCTTGGATGCTTTCACTTCAGGTGAAATCCCTCCCGAAAACGTATTTACATAATTCTTTTGGGCTTAGATGCTTTCACTTCAAGTGAAATCCCTCCCGAAAAAACATTACACGATTCTTTCGGCCTTGGATGCTTTCACTTCAGGTGAAATCCCTCCCAAATAAACATAAATATACTTCTTTCGGTCCTGAAAGCTTTCAAACCAGATGAAATCCCTCCCGTCAGAATGTTCCTTTATAACTATCGATCTTAGACGTTTTCATCTCAAATGAAAACCGAAAGGTCAAAATCAACAGATGCACGATTTTTATACCTTAAAAACCGCCAGGTCCAAAGCAATAAGTTTACAATCCAAAAAACCGAAAGCTACTTATACATCAAAAACACTCTGTTAAATCGACAATTGCATATTCCAATCTGTCACGTATCAATTACAAGTCAACCTCAGTAAGTGAAAGGTTTCGGCTTAGTAACTTTATACTTAACAACTTAAATCAATATCATTTTTCCATAATAGTATTGATCTCATCATTATCAAAGAAGAAAAACATAACTTGAATTTATAATAGGTAGCAAAAAATAAATTCAAAGATAAAAACTGTTTTTGTGAGATAAAACCGAAAACAAATAACCCAATGCGCTAGTCACATGATGTCGTACTTTTTAAATCCCAATCGAAAGAACCCGGTACCAAGTTTATTAATAAAAGAATGTTTTAAATTCAAAATAAGTAACCAAAAGGTCAGCATTCGGTTAACACCGAGAGGTCTTTAATAATATTCGATTATAATAAAAAATATCACGCTTAAAAAACCGAAAGGTCCAGGTTACAACATAGTCAATATTTTCATGCTCTAGAAACCGAATGTTATGCTTAATCTAGTTTTTATGATCATTAAAACCGAGAGGTGAGTTCAAACATTTCTTATATGAAATAATAAGGAACTCTTTTAATCGAATATTAAAACCAAACGATGAATAAAAGGCCAACAATTATAATAACTATTAAAAAATCCATGATTGTAATAAAAAAATAATTATAATTGACAACTTTTGAAACCTAAAAAAATTCTTAAAGTTTTGAAGATAAAGAAAACTGAAAGCTAACAATTCTCACTATGATTATAACCGAAAGAAAATTTTGATCGGACAAGGTAATGTGAAGGATAAAATCATGATGTTAACCACAAAAGCTCAATATTTATATTAAGAAGTTCCAAAAAAGGAATTACATCACGAATGCAAACATTAAACAACCCAGCATTCCAAAACAATTGTTCTTCTCAGCAAGTAACCGAGAGTTAACCGAGAAGCTATAAACAGTTAAAACCCCATATCCACCTAATTCTCGATGTTAATATCTTCAGCATCATTATCCGGAATCTCATTAGCAGGAATTAGTTCACCATTATAAAAATCCTTCTTAACATCAAAGTTACCTTCATCAATAGGAATCTTATAAAAATATTTTGCTTGTTGAAGAGCCTTCTCAAAGCCAAGCTTGTGCTGTTCAAATATAAAACTTTCGGCTTCAAAAACATTAGTCCTCAGCTGATTAATCTCCTCATCCATAAGTTTGATGGTGTTTTTGTCAGATTCATTCGCAGAAGATAACGCCGATACCTTTTCGTTCAAAAGTTGATTTTCTTTAAACAGTTGAGCATTCTCTGTACTAGATTTCAGGTTTTCACTCTTCAAATCAGAAATTTCTTTTCCAAGACCTTCGTTTTCAACTTCTTGTTCCTTTTTCTGCTTTTTCATCTCTTCTAACTGTGAAGATAAAGAGCTCATTCTTTCCTTATACTCAGCAAGATCATTCTTCAATTTTTCAAACTCAGATAAAGACACACAGTTCCCATTCTTCTCTTTCATCATTTTTCCAATCAAAAGATTTCTACTTGACAATTTAATAACAGAATCCGCCAATGAAGCAGCATCCATATTTTTCAGCATGTTGTAAGATGATTCGCTAAAAGACGTTTGAACAAACTTTGCATATTTAGTTGTAGCACTAAATATCGTTTCAGAAAGAGGTTCAGATGAAACATTTTCACCACGGTGATGGCGCCGAGAAGACGAATGCGACCTCTTGCTACTCCTATCTCGTTTCTTTGATTTCTTCGAAGGACCGGCAACATCAACATTACTTGTCGGTTCCACCACGTCAACATTGGCAACAGGTTCCACGATTTCTACTTCCACCACAGGATTTACCACATTCTCACGTCGGGGAGTTACATCACCCACTTTGTTCAGCAATTTCGAAAAATAAGATCGAGCTTTCGGATTAGTGCTTGCCATCAGAGCTGAAAATCAGTAAAAAATTTAGCAAAGTTAAAAAAACTCATCCTAAAAAGCAAGAAAATGTGGAACAACCACCTACCAATAAGATCTTCTCGAGGATTTGATGAAGTATACAACTGTAGCAAGGCGCGAGTGGGAACTTGGTACGAGAGGCGACTAAAAACTTCGATAACATGACGATCGGCCACACCCATCGAATGAAAAGATTTCTACTTCCACCACAGGATTTACCACATTCTCACGTCGGGGAGTTACATCACCCACTTTGTTCAGCAATTTCGAAAAATAAGATCGAGCTTTCGGATTAGTGCTTGCCATCAGAGCTGAAAATCAGTAAAAAATTTAGCAAAGTTAAAAAAACTCATCCTAAAAAGCAAGAAAATGTGGAACAACCACCTACCAATAAGATCTTCTCGAGGATTTGATGAAGTATACAACTGTAGCAAGGCGCGAGTGGGAACTTTGTACGAGAGGCGACTAAAAACTTCGATAACATGACGATCGGCCACACCCATCGAATGAAAAGATATCGAGTTAAACTTCACGGGGTCTCTCGTCCAATACAGGGGAAATTTTGGAGAATCTCCATTAAAGAAGTACTCTCTTCCTACTGGCTCTATTAGAATTTTGAAAAAACTTCCCTTAAAATCCTTGTATGACGACGTAAAGGGCTTAAGAAAACACACGTTGGATTTGCTAATAAGGGATAGCCACCTCGGCCGTTTACCAGGCCGAGAACTATAATAGTATAGAAAAGTAGAAGGACTAGGAAAAAGTGACAATAATTTACACAAAATACTAAACGCTTGCATCGCAGCCCAACCATTAGGATGAAGCTGAGTAGGAGCAACATTAAGGAAATTAAGAACGCCCATTTGAAAATTATTCAAAGGCAATCGAATATGAAGATCTCTGAAAAAGCAAGCATAAAAATAAAAAAAATTCATAGCTATCACCTTCTCGGCCATGACACACATTATCAACATCTCCAACACGCCGAAATGAAATGATATCATTTTCAATATCAGAATAATAAATTTGAGAATGGGAAAGAAAACTCCGAAGTTCGTTAGCAGAACGATACTTCGAGAAAAATTCTCGGACTTTAGAATTAACCCACTGATAACCTGGACGAAAGTTTTTCTGGGGCTTAATAAATTCAAATTCTTGAGGAACATCAACAGTAGGAGCTCCATTTGAATCATTCATACCAGATGGAGTAGCAGATGAAGACTTCGAATCAGGATGAACTTCTTCTCGAACCACTCGGCCAGTTGATTCACCACCCGCGCTTGAACATTCATCAGTATAGAAGAACTTGAAAGAGACATTACCTTCGCAAGAACTGAATGCAGATCGACAATAAGCTTCCTTCTCAACAGCAACAAAGCTCACACGAAATCATAAAAGATTCAATGACAAACCTATTTATAGCCCAGAGTAAACCCTATAATTTCAAACGTTGCAAACAATATGAAACCATTCAAAAATATATCATCTAACGGTCAAAATAGCAAGTTCACGTCAAGTCATTTAAACTCAGCAAAATAAAGCACGGAAACCAAAGCGTTCCATATCAAATCAAATCAAATGTCAAAATTATTATATTATATTAAGACACAAATATCTGTTTAAACTTAAATAAAATATTTCTATCTCGGGGGCTAGTGTACTGGTAGGCTAAAACCGAGAGGTTTAGGCCGAGAACATCATGTTGAGTAACCAAGGGGTGATAAGGCTAAAACCGAGAGGTTTAGACCGAGAGCGGAAAAGATATACGTTAAAGAATAAAATAAAATATAAATATTATTATAAAAATGAAACCCAATTAAGTTAAAAACCTGCATGGGGGGTGTGTAAATAATAAAAAGGTGTAAAAAGAAAGTCCAAAAGAAAAGGGGAAAAGCCCATTAAGGAAACCCTATAAATAGAAGTTCAGAGTAAGAAAAAGGTAAGAGTGAATATTGTCTGATGATACTTTGAAATCATATCTGACTTTGGCATCGAAGCGCCTTGCAGGTACCCCCCCCCCCCCCCAACCTGTGTGAAGGGAGAAGTCGAGAGCACCTTGCTGAGGGAGAAGCCGAGAGCACCTTGCTGAGGGAGAAGCCGAGAGCACCTTGCTGAGGGAGAAGCCGAGAGCACCTTGCCGAAGGGAGAAGCCGAGAGCACCTTGCCGAGAGCACCTTGCCGAGAGAGAAGCCTAACACATTTGCCCAAGAGGGGTCCAGAACATGAACCCAAGAAGAAACTAAGAGAATCCGGCCCAAGAGTAGAGTATTTGTGTAAAATCTGGTCTTGTTAACCTAGTTTCAGTATTCTCGGTCTTTGTTGTAAGAACATTTATATTTATATTTATATATAAAGAGGATTCTTCTCGCTTTTTAGTGTACACATCTACTTTCTTATCTTATTCTTCTAGTAATATTTTATTTATTATTTTTAAAATATATAATAAAATATTTTTTGTCATTTTATTGTTATTTTGTACATTTTTATCATTTCCTTTTTTGATATTAATTCACTCTTATTTTTTTTTTAATTCTATAATATGAAGACTAAACGTAACTCTCTTAACCACTTTACACTTCCCTCCCTATAAAAAACTTCGCACTTTCCTCTCTCTTAATTGTCCTTAAACTGATTAGTTACAATATTAATGTATCTAAAGTCTCACTTCCTCCTCTGACATCACACTTCCGTTCTTACTTTTTTTTTTCCCTTTTCTCTTCTATGTAGTGATGTACTCTCATCCTCATTTTCTTTTTTATATTTTTTTTTGTTTTGTTCCAATTGTTCCATCTTCTTATACGAACATAATTCATCTAATTTCGATCCATTATATACTATGGAATGGTTAAGAGATTTTTCAATCAGTGTTCTATCTCACGCGTTTGCCAAGGGTCGAACACCCCCAGACTCAATACCAGAACGTATTATTGTCGAAGATAACATATAAAGTAACAACTAACTACTAAATAATATAAATTACATAATACATAAAAAGAACAAATTCAAAATATAATAAGTACTAATACTAAATAATATAAATTTTAAAAATACAAATTATAATACATAAAAAAACATACAAATTCAAAATATAATAAATACTAAATAATATAAAATTTAAAATATACAAATTATAATACATAAAAAAAATTCAAAAAATTTAAAAAAAAAATCAAAAAATATAAAGCAGCACACCAACCTTGTGTGTGAACCAACTTTGGTGGTGAAGAGTGACAGGGGAGCGCGAGCAACAACGACGGCAGCGGAAACGAAAACAATTTATAAAACGGACATTTGTGAAGATGGAGAGGAAGAGAGCGATTCAAAAACTTACAAACTTATAATGAAGAAAGAGATAAACTTCTTACGTCAGCACAAACGAAAGACAAACGTAAAAATGATGAACAATGCAAACGAGAGACAAGTGTTGATTATTAATTCTGATTTTATTATTATTAATTCTGATTTTATTACCCTTAAACTATTTTACCGTTATATTGCATTAATGGTCAATATACAGGCATGTATAGCTTAGATAAGTTTTGCAATTTTGTACAATTACATTCAATCAGTTGCTACAATCTTTTGTTTTCTCTTATTTCCTTCAATTAGTTCCTACAACAAGAACAAAAAGAAACTACAAAAATGAAAAATACTATAAAATTTAACTTAATCATTAACATTTCTATAAGCGGATACCGTGGAAACCTCGTCTCCACTGCTTCTTAGTTTTCCCTTTTTATCTTTTATGAGCCTTTCTTACTTTACTTAGATTCTAAATTTTATGAGAATTTTCCACTCCTTTTTAGTTTTCCTTCTTTTATCTTTTCTGAGTGTTTCTTTTCTGTGCCTTTCTTATATTATTTAAATTCTAAAATTTTAAATATCAATTTAAAAATTATTTAAAAATTAAAAAAAAATTAATTTTTAAAATTATCTATAATCAATATAATAATTAATTATTTTTTATCTTTAAAATAAATTTCTATTTAACAAAATTAGCTTCACAAAAGCCAAGACATAAAACACAAAAGTATCATTTATGCTCGATTTGTTTATGGAAAACTTTTTCTTGACAACACTTTTTCTTTGACAAAATAGACTTCTCACCTCTTTATAATAATACAATAATATTTTAAATTAAAAATATAAAATAAAAAGTATTAAATATTAATTTATTAGTATGTAAGGTGTATATGATGTTAATATACAGGTGAAACATTACAACCCCAATATTATTATTTTAATATTTTTATATTATTTAATTTTAAATTTATTTTTTATTATATATTTATATTTAAATTGATCCCATCATCAATTATATAGAACTTGGTTGTTATAGAACTTAATTGTAAAAGCGTCATTATCATCAATTATATAGAACTTAGTTGTTATAGAACATAATTGTAAAAACGTCATTTCCCTTAATATACCATAACATCCTTTGTTTATTCATAGAAGAAGGGAGCTGGAGGTCCGTTATTATACTGTTACATGGTCCGATACATATTTCCATGCTCTCCATGAGCTCTTACACCATACATGCATTTTAGTTCATACTTATTCAGTACACAAATGCACCCTTTCTTCCCTTTTGCTGGCAGGTGAAGAAGGTATAGTGAGGACTCATGTAGGTGGCATTGGATAGGTGCCACTATAAGGGAGGGAGGAAGCATGCGAAAAATTGTTGTGCCAGAAGCTAAGACCTTTTTATGCATAATTATTCATTTCTTTTTGTGTTGCATAGCTCTTTTGGGAGCAAGTGATGCAATTAGTGAGAAGGGACTACAAGTGGTCAAGCGAACGAATGGAGGATGCCTGCCAATCAAGAATTGCGCGGACTACCCTCCTGCCTTTGGGAATTTTCTACTGCCACAACCATAAGCTAAGCTCTGATTTCGCCGCACAAACTCTGGCGGTGGATGCTGTCGCCGCACGCGACGCTGCCCCACGCAAAGCTGGTCCACGCGACGTTGCCGCATGCGATGTTACGTCATCTTCGACTTGTCCCTTTGTCCCGCTGCTTATGTTCACCGGAGACAACGGAATTGCCGTGCATGAGGCCTCTTCACGGTCCGATTTTAACGTTGATGCAAGACCGGACGCGTTTGCCACCGCACGCGACGAAGCACTCCCCTCGGTCTGTCACCTTGTTGTGCCTGCTTCGCCTGTTTCACCGGTCGGAGTTGGAGGCTTGGTGGTGGCGAAAACTCCTCCAGAATGCGAAAGTGATACAACTTACCTCTTTGGTGGTCCGTAGGCCTTTGAGCGTCGTTGCAGGTCACCAGAAGAGCCTTACCGCGAGCCCTGTTGCGCTTGTCCGCTCTCAACACCATGCAACACCGCTTTCCGGTGTTGGACAAAGGGTGTTGGAGGTTGAGGAATGTAGCAGTAGCAACTCACAAGAGGTGGGGTACGCATGTCTCGACGAAACCACGAAAGTGTCTCGTAAGTCGGATGTAAGGTTAGTTTCTAATGTTATTGATATTACTGATTTTGATGCTAAAAATTACAATCATCTGGTTTGGTTAAAGAACAAGAAATTAGAAGCAGATAGAACTTGGATTGCAGGAAAGGAATTAGGGTTTTCTCGTTTTGGAAATGAGGAAGAAGTCTTGGTCAGTTTAAGAGGTTTGGAAAGAAAGGATAACGAGGAGGTTCTAAGTAGGGGTGGGATAATTGAGTTAGAAGATGAAATTGATTAGTATGAATATTGGGGGTTTGGGGGGAAGATAAAAAGGAAGTATATCAGCAATCTCATTAGAAAAGAACAAGTTGGATTTATCTGTCTTCTAGAAACAAAGTGTGAAAAAATTAGTAAGGAGAGGTGTTATCAAATTTGGGGGTCAAATGAAGTGGAGTGGATTGAGATCGGAGCAGTTAATAACGAGGGGAGGGATAATCACTATGTGGAAGAAAGATTGCTTTGAAATGAAAAGGTATAGAAACGAGAACTTTTTCTCAATCATTGAAGGAGTATGGAAGATAGGAACGCCAATAGAAATAACGGTAGTCAATGTTTACTGTGGTGGTATCTTAAGAGAAAAATAAGTCTGTGGGATGAGATAAGTGAGGTAAGAAAGGGTCACCCTATAAAACTGTGGTGCGCAGCTAGGGACTTTAATTCCATTAGGTCTGTGGGGGAGAGAAGAGGTCAAAGCTCTAATGTCAATTATAGTAGTGAAATACGAAGTTTTAATAATTTTATTGAAGACTCTAGGCTGATTGATATTCCATTGGTGGGAAGAAGTTTACTTGGTATAAACCTAATAGGACAGTTAAAAGCATAATAGATAGAATCCTAGTTTCCCTTGAATGGTTAAAGAAGTGGTCGGGAAGTAAACAATACACGGAAGGGAGATCGGTTTCAGATCATTGTGCTCTATTTTTGAAGGACATAAATATTGACTGGGGTCCAAAACCGTTTAGGTGTCTTGATGTATGGCAAAAAGACACTCGTTTTAAGGAGTTGGTAAGGACTAAATGGGAAAAATATATCATTAATGGAAATGGTTTATATGTTTTGAAGGAGAAATTGAAAAGATTAAAGTTTGACATAAGGTGTTGGAAAAAATCTGTATATGGAGATGTTAATAAACAAAAAGAGGAGTTGGAAAATAGAATCCAAGTTCTGCATGGAAAAGATGACGAGGGGGAGTTGAGTGTGGAAGAAAGAAAACAACTCTTAGCCGACTTAGGGCAAGTCAGAGTTAAACAAGAAGCTATCTTACAACAAAAAGCAAGGATGAGCTGGTTAAGTCAGGGTGATTTGAATACAAAGTTCTTTCACTCAAGTATTAAGTGGAGGAGGATGCAAAACGGGATTAGCGGTCTTAAGGTCGGTGACCTGTGGTGTGATGACCCGGTTGAGGTAAAAGCTAGAGTGCAGGAATTCTTTGTAGAAAGATTCAGCGGGGGGAAAGCACAACAGGTTAGATTGGACAATGTTCGGTTTAACGGTATCATTAGAGAGGATAACGAAGTGTTGGTTGGAACTATCTCTGAAGCTGAAGTTAAGAAGGCGGTTTGGAACTGTGATAGCTCTAAAAGTCCTGTCCCGGACGGGTTTAATTTTGGATTCATAAAATTTTGTTGGGATATTATAAAAGGAGACTTCTTGTGTGCGGTACAGAGTTTTGCAGAGGGAGTAAGTTGGTCAAAAGGTACTAATGCCTCATTTATTACTCTTGTCCCAAAGGTTGTAAATCCACAACTCTTGAATGACTTTAGACCGATTTCCTTGGTGGGATGTGTGTATAAAATTGTATCTAAAATTCTCTCCTCAAGGTTGAAAAGAGTGTTAGACAAAGTCATTGACCCTAGGCAGTCTGCTTTTCTGGAAGGATGGGGTTTGTTGGATAATGTATTAGTAGCTAATGAGACCCTTGAGGAGGTAAAGAGGAAAAAGAAAGAATGTGTGGTGTTTAAGGTGGACTACGAAAAGGCTTATGACTCAGTAAGTTGGGAGTTTATTTATTATATGCTAGGAAGATTGGGATTTTGTGGAAAGTGGATCGAATGGATAAAAAACTGCTTAGAATCTTCTACGATATCGGTGTTGGTAAACGGAAGTCCAACAACTGAGTTTAAACCAATGAAGGGCTTAAGACAAGGGGACCCATTAGCACCATTCCTGTTTCTTATTGTGGCTGAAGGACTAGCGGGGGTAATTAGGCAGGCGGAAGAAAGAAGGTTAGTAGAGGGTATTGAGGTCGGGGAAGGGCGAGTAAAGGTGAGTATGCTGCAATATGCAAACGATACTTTATTTTTCTGTAAAGCCTCAATTCAAAGTGTTTGGACTTTAAAAGTAATTCTGAAGTGTTTTGAACTTGCCTCTGGTCTTAAGGTTAATTATTCCAAGAGTAAGGTTGGGGGAGTGGATGTGAACTCTAATCAGACATTGGTTTTTGCCTATATTCTTAAATGTGATATTATGAAGGCCCCATTTAGTTATTTGGGGGTAACGGTTGGCGGGAATCATAAAAGGGGTGCTTTTTGGGAAGGGGTGCTCATTAAGCTACGAAGTAGGTTGAACTCTTGGAAAGGGAAATCCCTCTCTATGGCTGGCAGACTATGTCTTATTAAATCAGTGCTTACTTCTTTACCATTATTTTATGTATCCTTATTTCGTATGCCGGATAATGTGGTGAAGGAAGTGAAAATGATACAAAAGAGGTTTTTGTGGGATTGGGGCTCAGAGAATAGGAAAATTGCTTGGGTAGCGTGGGATAAGGTGTGCAAGTCGAAAGACAAAGGAGGGTTAGGGGTTATTGATATTAGAAAATTTAACTTGGCCCTATTGGGGAAATGGATCTGGAGACTTAAATCTGAAAAGGGAGGTGTTTGGAAGGATATTCTAGATTCTAAGTATGGTGGGTGGAGGGGGCTAAGATCCCAAATTCAGATAAGTAGGGAATTGCTATGGTGGAGGGACATTAGAAAAAAATGGAATTTAGAGGAGTGGGATAATGAATTTGAAGACAGAGGTTGGTGGGAAATAGGGGATGGAAAAGAAATTAGGTTCTGGGAGGATAAATGGGTGGACAATGTTTCTTTAAAACATAAATTCCCTAGACTTTTCTCGTTATCTTTGGATACTGGTCATCACAAGTTGGGACTTGGAATAATAATAATTGGTTGTGGAAGTTGAGCTGAAGAAGAAATCTTTTGTTGTGGGAATCTAGTCTGGCTGATATTTTATTGCAGGAATTGGAGAACAAAAGGTTAACAAGAGAAGGTGAAAGTACGACTGATAAATGGCTTTGGAGGGATACAGGTTGTACAAATTTTTGTGTGAAGGTTGCCTATAATATTCTCTTGGGGGAGGAATCTATAGTGGTTGGGGACCCATTTGTGGAGTTCTGGAAGTTAAAGATTTTACCATCGTCACAAGTTACGGCTTGGAGGATGTTATGTAATGTGATAGCTACTAAGGACAATCTCTTGAGATGTGGCATACCTATGGTGTGTTCTCGATGTCCCTTATGTGGTGTGGAGGAAGAGATGGTAAGGCATCTATTTTTGGAGTGTATGGTCTCTTGGAGAATTTGGGGAATGTGCCTCAAGTGGTTGGGGTATTCTTCGGTCCTACATGGTGATGCTCAATTGCACTTTAAGATGTTTAAACCTATAGGTGTGAAACATGCTATTGGTAGGTGTTGGGGGGGTATTTGGGTAGGCAGAGTAAGTGAAATTTGGAACCATAGGAATTAGGAACGGACGCGTAGACCTAGTGGAGGTTTTCTCCTTGACACAAAGGAAAACTTAGTCTTGGATCACGACAAAGGAAAGTGTGGTCAATTTTTCCTACTCAGACTGGTGTTTGAAACCTCAATGTTAGATGAGGTATTTGAAAGATTAATATTTGGTGTTTCTTGTGTAGTCTTATCCAGGTTTGGAAGGTATTGTGTGTTTGTGTAGATTGTCTTGGTCACCTCTATTTGGCAGGGTCGGACTGAAGTTGCTGTTCTGGACTGCGGTAAAGGAAGTGTACGTATGCTTATCGATTTGGTGTTGGACTCTTTATGGTGTTTGAGCTGTAGCAAACGGATATGTGGCGTTTTTGGTTACTGTTGTGTCCAGATTGGGAAGTTGTTATGTGCTTTTGGAAGGTCTTCTCTGGGTTATGTACCCTCCTCGTAGGATCTGTTTGTTGATGTTAGCACTTGGTTATTTGGTACAATTCAGCCTGCTACAAAGATATGGCTTAGTTGTTGGATGTTGAGTCTTGTATTGGTTTTTCGAGTTTGACATTTGGTTATGGTACTCCAGCCTGATGGCAAAGACCTCATTAGGTGATTGGATGTATGTCCTTGTTTGAAAGTGTGACCTCTTTGGTGGGTTGATGTAACTATGCTTGCTGAGTTTCTATATCTTGTATTGGGATTTTATCTTGATCTGTAGTGCAATGTTTGTTGGATCCTTAGTTGGTAGGGTGACAGAAAACTTGTTTTTGGGGTTTTGTATAAGGGTTGAGACACCCCTGAAGTGTCTCATTTTATTTTATTTATTCTTTGCTGATAAAAAAATAAAATAAAAGAAGCTAAGCACACGGTCAACCATTGCTCTACTGCTAAAAGGGTTATGTGTAGTGTTTTACTTCATAAATTATGCAGCAACCAAGACAACTCAAATTAAAAATTTTCCTTTGCTTGTTTTTTTGTTGTCTCTGACTTGACTTTCTTGTGGAAGTTGGTTCTTGTAT
Source organism: Phaseolus vulgaris (assembly GCF_051622355.1). Lineage (NCBI taxonomy): Eukaryota > Viridiplantae > Streptophyta > Magnoliopsida > Fabales > Fabaceae > Phaseolus > Phaseolus vulgaris. Next base: position 5,516,238 of record NC_143504.1, read on the forward strand.
AAGGATTGAGACACGCTTGTCCTTCTTAATTTAATTTTATTCTTTGCTGATAAAAAACAGAAAAAATTTCATATAGTGTTAAATAATAATTTGTTAAATTACCAAAAAGTCAAATATGTTCACTCTCTTTTAAATAATTGAGATTCGTTCCAGCAAGGCTAAACGATGGTATAGATTTATGACAATATTTACTTTTTTATAGATAAATGTTTTGTTCGATCTGTTTCAAACACAAGTCCAAATAGTAGACTTCATGTTAAGACTTGAAAATTTAAAATTCATTTTATGTTGTATGGGTCCTAAAACTCAACTTAAATATAATGATAGAAAAAACAAAGATATTGATTAATGAAACCAAACAACAAAATTATGATAATACATGTTACTTTGTTTGAAAACATTATTATAATTATTATTATTACTACTTATATTATATTTTATTATTTTAAATTATATAATAATAAATTTATATACATATATTATATGTTATTTATTACTATTTTAAATCCTTTTATATTTTATCAAACCAACTCTATATTTTTAAAATAAATCTAGTAAAAGATCTTAGTATAATATATACAAAAAATTTATCTGCAAGAAGCAATAAAATTAAATAGACCAACTTTAAGGATGGTCCAACCCTTATACAGAGTAAGAGAGTTCAAATAGTACCTTTTCATATACATATCAACTAAAGTATTAGAAAGATCATCGATCAAACCTTATAAAGACATTAAATAAGTGGGTAAGTATAATATATAAATGGGTAGTATAATATATAAATGGATGCAAACTTCTCTCTTTATAATTGTTATGTCTCCTTAACATCCTAGTATAATACATAGGTGGGTAATATATAATATATAAGTGGAGACAATCTTCTTCCTTTTGTAATACATCAAAGTTTAGGCGTTTAGGTTTATAGATGGTTAGGATTTCTTGATTCTTGTAAACATTTGTTTTGTACTATTTACTACATTCGATTTTTTTTATAAAAAACTTTTTCTTGACAACATATAAACCCTAAAACATAAAAAACAAGCATCATTTATATGCTCGTTCGTTTTCTGTATGGAAAACTTTTTCTTGACAACATACACTTCTCACCTCTTTATAATAATATAATAATATTTTAAATTAAAAAGTTAAAATATTTTTTGAAAAGTTAAAATAAAAAGTATTAAATATTAATGTATTACTATGTAAGATGCATATATCTTGACATCCTTTGTTTATTCCTCTTTATAATAATATTTTAAATTAAAAAGTTAAAATAAAAAGTATTAAATATTAATGTATTACTATGTAAGGTGCATATAGTGTTAATATATCATAACATCCTTTGTTTATTCATAGAAGAAGTGAGATGGAGCTCAGTTATTATAGTGTTACATGGTCCGATACATATTTCCATGCTCTCCATGAGCTCTTACACCATACATGCATTTTAGTTCATACTTATTCAGTACACAAATGCACCCTTTCTTCCCTTTTGCTGTTCCTGTTGGTGACTTCCCTTTTGCTGTTCCTGTTGGTGATGGTGTCCATCCACAAAGTACGATCCACTCTGCTTGTTGATCAGCTTCATAACTTCTTCACCAGACCCAGAGAACGTAAGCCCCAACACGTCTTTACCGTCCAGAGCTCTACCGATGCTGCTTATGACATTGTCCGTCTTACCTTCATATTTTCAATCACAATCACGCATTACCAATTATAAATAAAAAATCCCATCAACAACCCTATATTCAAATTCATGGTCATATATAATAAATATATATACCTGCAAGGAGGTTCCTATTGTTGTTATTAGCATTGATACCGAAACCAGTGAAATTCACGTTGGAGGTAGCCTTGATGGCAACTGGATATGCTGCTGGGATTACAAATACATCGTCTTTAGAAAGCTCAGCTCTGTAGCTCTCAAATTCCAAGGTTTCCTTATTTCCTTTTGGGCCAACAAGTTCAACATGTGCTTCTCCTTCATTAACCACTAGTATAACAATGGCCTTAGAATAGTAGTGTGGCACAAAAAGAGCTCCCTAAATTTGTTAACAAAAAAAACCATTATTTAATTATATTCTCAATACTAAGATTTTCTAACCAAGACGACAGTGAATAATAGAACTCAATTGCTAAGTTTGTCTATATGTTTTTTCTTTGTATTTACCTCTTTCATCTCTATAGAACTGATTAACACATTCAAGGAGTTATCGGTCCTCTCAGTCAGGTTTCCAAATTCGTTTCCAATTGTGTTATCTTGTTTGGAATGGGATTTCCTTGAACTAGATTTTGCATGTTTGCTCAGTTCCTCAATCTGTTCAGAATCAATGTTCACAATCACTCCCTCTTGCTGTCCCTCCTCTTGCTGTCCCTCCTCTTCAAACAGAACCCTGTTGATCTCCTCGAATTTGCTCTATAAAAATCATGCAAACATATATAATGATATCATTCAACAAATTCAACAAGTGTGACATTTAGACAAAGTACTAGCTAAATGGCAACGAAAATATGTAGTTAGATGACGCAAATATGTAGTTAGATGCTGTTTTCTTTCTTACATTGAAGGAGGCCTCTAGAATATGCTTGCTGAACTCTTGCAAGTAGGATTGTTGGGCTTCTGTGCTAGATAGGAAAAATTCCTACAGGACAAACATTTATCATCACATTTGGAGAGAAATTGCAAGTTAAAATAACAAAAAAATTAGTTTGGTATTACAAAAGGCAGTACATGAATCTGAGGGTTGTTAACGGGCATGGCGAGTTGGATTATTCTGAGATCCTCTTTGGGGTCAGGGTTAACCAAATAGAAAATGGTTCCTGCAGGGATTTTCTGGTTATCAGAGAATATCGGGTTATCGCCTTGCGTAAGGAAGAAGTACTCTCTGCGATCATCAGGTTTCACCAAGACGAGTATGGCGCTCCCTGAAATTATAAAAAAACTCATTACCATTATTTCTGCAAGAAGAAACAAGTGATACCAGTAGCAATTACTTACCACTACGGACAACTAGGAGTAACTCAGCATCAGCCTGCTGAGGAAGAAGGAGGGTTTCGGGTTTGGACCTGAACTCCACAAGACGGTAGTCTTCAAGATTCTGAAGTCGTTTGGATTGTTGGTCGAACCTCTGGAGGACACGAATGTGACCATATTGGTTTTTGAATAGAGTGTTCCAGGAGTTGTCAGAGTTGAAGTAGAAGGGGTTATCTTGGCTCTCTTCCTCCTCCCGGAGTGAAGTGGCAAATGAGGCAGAAAGTGATGCCAGGAAAAGAATTCCCAGCAACAGGAGTGGAACCCTTGCTCTCATCATAGTAGAGTAGTATTGAATATGAGTTGGGTTGGGGTATTATAGTAGTAGAGTAGTAGTACTCTGGATGGATGGATGATGAAAGAAGTGAGTGATATTAGGGGTATTTATAGGTATTATATAAGAGAGAAGGTGGTTGGAACATGCATGGAGATTTGGGCATGGGATGACACGCATATGCAGGTTGACGTGTGTTGAAGTGAAGAAATTGAGGTGGCGGAAGAGAATGAATATATACAGGTGGTTGTGGTGATGATGAAGAAAAAGGCAATGTGTTTGTGTGTGGGTTGAGATGGGTGAGCCATTTAAAGTGCATGTTAAGCACGTGTTGCTTTGCATGGCATTTAGACATACATGGACGCGGCGATCTTGATCAGCCAGTGACTAATTTGAGTTGGTTGTGTGATTGCGTTTTCTCTCTCTGTTTTGTCTTTTTTCTTTGTTCTATGTCTTTTTCTTGCGCAAGCATCCATGCACGAACCAAAAGACTACAGAGTGCCATGGCAACCCACAGTAATTCTGGTTACGGACTTACATACCAAGAAAGGTAAACCAACAACAAATATATTAAAATATTGCAAATGAAGAACATAAAATTAGTCCAACATAAATCTTATAGTTTACGGTAACACTCTACAATACTTATATTTACTTTAAACTATCTATAAAACAGTTTAAACATAGTAGAATAATAAATCAATAGTCACAAATCCAACAATTAAACTTAAAATTAAAAAAGTAATTTTTTAATTATATCTAATTAATTTTTTAGAAGTAATATTGAGTATTTGATATATCAAATCTTGAATATAGTAACTATTATTAAAATTACTTTAGAATTAAAAATTGATGTGTCTCGCATGTAAAAACAGATTTTCAGTCACTTCCGTAGTGTCAAATGTGAATTATAGAATTTTGCATTAACATGACTTGCTTCAGAAATACCACAAATCATTGTTTGGTGAGATTTTCATTGTATAAAAAAAATACAATGATAATTGGATTTTTTTATTCAAAGAAAAAAATTACTAGTTGTGTCACTGGGTGTTGCTTTAAGATCAGTCAAATAAAAAAATTATGGAGTTAAATTTTATTACTTTTGAAACAACTTATTATTATGAGATTTACGTGGTTGAAAAATATTTGATAAATATATTTTTAAAATATAAAATGGGAAATCCTTCTTAAGGTAAAGAGTTTGTTTATATTAAACATTTATATGAACAAGAATAAATCATTATGCTTTCTACCAACACTAAAATTAAGTAAATTATATATTTCAATATGAAAATGTTAGACTACATATTAAAGATAGACGGGACTTTATAAAATTTTATGCGGTTATGAAAACGTTTAACAAATAATAAAGTTCATAACGATTTTCATATTTCTTATGAATAATATGCAGCAGAAATTTGATTAAATAATATATATAAATGTAAATGGGGTTGGGTATGTAAAAATTTTATTATAAGAACATTTCACTACAAGAAAATAATGAACTAAAAACCAATTTTGTAGAGACCAAAATAATTAGAGACCATTTAAAAAAAAAATTGATTTCCAAATTAGTTTCTATTATTGTTAAATAGTTTCTAAATTGGTATCTAATTAGCAACCAATATTTTTGCTACTAAATTTAGAAACTAAATAATTGGTAGTTAAAATTTTGGTTACTAATTAGATACCCATTTAAAAACTATTTAACAATAATAGAAACTAATTTAGAAATCAAATTTTATTTTAGTTTCTAAAATGAACTCTAATTTAGTTATTATTGTAACTAATTATTTTGGTCTCATTTTTATTTTATGATTTTCTTGTAGTGTCTTTAATTCATCTTTTCTTATATCAATTTACAGTGTATTAAACTTTATTATTATTCTAGATCTAACATATATATTACATCCAAAAGAAAGAGGTCCGGTTTTTTTTAATTTTTTCTTTAATTTTTTTAATATGTGAAAAATGATATATATATATATATATATTTATTGTGTATTTCAAAATATTAAAATTATTTATTTGATTTAAATTATTTTGAGCGGTTATTAAAATTGATATTTTGGTTATCAAAACAGCTTTTTTTCTTGACTTGGTGACTAATATATATTTAGTCTCGTTTATTTTAAGAAATTTACTTATTATAAATAGTAATATTAAAGAAGACTTTTGTACAGAGAAATTTTTATTTTCATGCTTTATTGTTTTTATTTGTAATTTTTTGGATTTCATTCTCACTATTTATTCATGATTTATGGATATGGTTTTAACTTATTAGTTTATGTTGTCCCATCTCCTATATATCATGACATCAATAAGAGAATTTCCCAAGTGAAAAAGGCATTCCCTGTTAAAGTAAACGTGGGAAAGCAACTCTACTATGAAAGGACTTATTTGGTCTAATTTGGAGTGAAGAAAAAAAAATCTTTTATGACAGTGCTAAAAGATGATTTACTATTTCCTTTTCCTCCATCACATAAGGGATAAAGATTACTTATCAGAACTATGTCACGTCACATAAGATTGACCTTAGAAGAAATTGTATAAGTCAGCACTCTCTAAGCTGTAATTTGTGTCGAATGTAGAGTCTTTACCTTCCAAAACTCTGCAAGAAAATTCTCATTACCACCTTGCTCAGCCCCCTTCAGATGATTATAAGTTGTCTTCACCATGTAAATTGTAGAATCTACATCCCACATCCTAGGATACAAACACTCACTAGGATACAGGTCACCTGCTATCGGGCCGTTATCGGACCACCCATAATATGTTATCCCACGCATGAGCTATCATACTCAGCGTGAGGGGGTGTGTTGAAAATCTCACATCGACTAGAGATTAAGATATTTCATTGTATACAAGTGGGTGCAAACCTCACCTCATGAGTCGGTTTTATGAGGTTGAGTTAGGCTTAAAGTTCACTTCTTAGCCATTTCGAGTCTATCCTAGCGAGTGTTTGTTGGACTTATCAGGTCACCCGCTATCAGGCCGTTATCGGACCACTCATAATATGTTATCCCATGCACGAGCTGTCACTCTCGGCATGAGGGGGTGTGTTGGAGATCTCACATCGTCTAGAGATGAGGACAATTCATTGTATATAAGTGGGTGCAAACCTCACCTCATGAGCCGGTTTTATGGGAGTCTCATTGGCTACTAACACACTGTCCAATAACCCCCTTTCTTCAAGAAAGGCAGACTGTCTAAAATCAATGACTTTATCTAATACCCTTTTCAACCTTGAGGAAAGAATTTTAGACACAATTTTATACATACATCCCACAAGGGAAATCGGTCTAAATTCATTTAGATGTAGTGGATTTGTAACCTTTGGAATTAATGTTATAAAAGAGGCGTTAGTTCCTTTACCACCCTCCACAAAGCTTTGTATCGCTCTCAAAATATCCCCCTTTATAATGTCCTAGCTAAATTTTACAGACCCAAAGTTAAAGTTGTCTAGCCTAGGACTTTTAGAGCTATCACAATTCCACATTGTCGCCTTAACCTCAGCTTCAGATACAGTTCCTACCAACATTTTGTTATCCTCTCTTGTGATACCCTTAAAACTAACATTATCCAATCTAACTTGTAAGTCATCCCCCCTCAAACTTTTCTCAAAAAAATCCTTCACCATTTCTTTTACTTCCACCGGGTCTTCACACCATAGATCTCCTACCTTTATTCCATTAAGCCCATTTTGCAACCTCCTCCACTTTATCTTATTATGATAAAATTTTGTATTCAAATCACCCTGTCTTAGTCAATTCATCCTCGTTTTATGTTGCATTATCACCTCCTGCTTAACTCTAACTTGTCCCAAATCTGTTAAGAGTCGTTTTCTTTCTTCTCTACCTTCCACATTTAGAACCCCCTCATCGTCTCTTTCATCCAAACAAATAATTCTTTTTTCCAAATCTCCAATTTGCTGATTAACATCTCCATAGACTATTTTGTTCCAACATCTCAAGTCGAATTTTAGTCTCTTTAGTTTCTCCTTCACAACGTACAAATCATTTCCCTTGACGTGATAGCTTTCCCACTTTGCCCTTATGAGATCCCTAAATCCAAGATCCTTTTGCACAACATCTAGATATTTAAACGGTTTTGGGCCCCAGTCAATATTTATATCTTTAAGTATCAAAGCACAATAATTTGAAACCGATCTACCAACCACATGTTGTTTACATCCCGGCCACCTGTCTAATCATTCAGTTTTTTTTATCAGCAAAAAGAATTAAATAATTAAAGGAAACACTTCAGGAGTGTTTCAACCCTTGTACAATCCTAACCATCTTGCTACTAAAACCAGAAACATAATTAACAAAACCGAGATTATGAAGCCTAATTTACTGCATAATTATGCAGCATAAAAGCACCCTACAATACCAAGCTTCATTTACATTGAATGTAGTTTCCTACCCCACTTCTCCATCAAAAACCAACACCTAAGTTGCATTGTATACATCTGCATAAATAAACTAAAAATCTGCATAAGAAGCTTGGTCGTCTAACCTTTCAGGTGAGATTAAAATTTTATCTATTATGCTTTTAACTGTCCCATTAGGTTTATATCACGTGAACTTTCTACCAATCAGAGGAATGTCAACTAAACAAGATTTCTCAATAAAATGATTAAAGCTTCATATATATATTGTTGATTTTGGCTTAATCCCAAGTCCCACATCGGTGGGTTCATTTTTTGGGAAGGAGGTTTGAGGGTTATAAATTAAACTCTCCTCCTTCACTGTTAGATATCCCAAATTTGTAATATCTTCTCCCATAATAATAAAAGTGGGTTGTTTCAGCTGTGCTCGGAGATTAGGCTAAATTGGTCGAACTCTGTTAACAATTTTCGGGTGTGTTTTTTCCTCTTTATCTCTTTTATTATTCCGCTTTATTTATTCAATATTATTTGTCGGGTAGCTCTGTTAGGGTTTTGTTTTAGTGGGAAAATTACCCGTTTTTCCCAACAAGTGGTATCAGAGCCGAAGGTTCGCCTTGGGTTGTTTGAAATTGTTTGTAATATTGAATACAATATTTTGAGTTTGTGATGGCAAGAGGTCGTCAACAAAGTCAGACAAAAGGGAGAAGAGGGAGGTCTAATTCTAAAGGTCAAGCCGTTGCCAAAGATGAGTGTGCTTTCTGTCATGAGAAAGGACACTGGAAGAAAGACTGTCCAAAACTGCAGAAGAAAGGGAAGGCTCCACAAGATGCAAATGTTGCAGAATGCAAAAGTGATGTGGAATCAGATATCTCTTTAATTGTCTCGATTTCAGCATCATCGTATCCAGATGAGTGGATATTGGATTCAGGTTGTACCTATCATACGTGTCCCATTCGGGAATGGTTCTTTGAATTTCAAGAACTCGATGGCGGGGTTGTTTACATGGGTAATGATAATCCATGTAAGACAGTTGGGATAGGTTCAATCAAGTTGCGGAATCATGATGGATCCACCAGAATTTTGTCGGATGTACGATACGTGCCAAAGTTGAAGAAGAATCTCATCTCATTGGGGGCTTTAGAATCTAAAGGCCTAGTTGTGACGATGCGAGATGGAATTCTTAAAGCAACTTTAGGAGCACTGGTGATGTTGAAAGGCGTGAGGAAGAACAATTTGTATTACTATCAAGGTAGTACAGTGGTGGGGACAGTAGCGACAACAACTTCTAGCTCTAAAAAGGATGTTGAGGCAACGAAGTTGTGGCATATGAGGTTGGGACATGCTGGAGAGAAATCCTTACAAATTCTTACCAAGCAGGGATTGTTGAAAGGTATGAAGGCTTGCAAACTTGAATTTTGTGAGCATTGTGTCCTAGGAAAACAACGAAGAGTGAAGTTTGGCACTGCAATTCACAATACCAAGGGTATTCTGGATTATGTGCATTCAGATGTGTGGGGACCTTCCAAGACTCCGTCAATCAGAGGTAGGCATTATTTTGTCACTTTTGTGGATGATTTTTCCAAGAGAGTTTGGGTGTTTACTATGAAGAACAAAAATGATGTGCTTGAAATTTCCTTAAGTGGAAAGCTCAAGTTGAAAACCAGATAGGAAGGAAGATTAAGGTTCTCCGAACAGACAATGGAGGAGAATACAAGAATGATCCGTTCATGAAGGTATGCCAAGATTGTGGCATAGTTCGACACTTCACTGTTAGAAAAACACCACAGCAGAATAGGGTGTCAGAGCGTATGAACAAGACACTTATGGAGAAAGTTCGTTGTATGTTGTCTAATGCTGAGTTAGGCAGAGAGTTTTAGGCTGAGGCTGTGACATACACTCAACATCTCATCAATCGTTTGCCATCAACTGCTATAGATGGCAAAACCCCGTTAGAGGCATGGTCTGAAAAACCTGCAACTAATTATGATTCTTTGCATGTTTTTGGTTCTATTGCATATTATCATGTGATTGAATCAAAGGTGGATCCACGGACAAAGAAGGCTCTTTTCATGGGCTTTAGTCTTGGAGTGAAGGGATATCGTTTGTGGTGTCTAGAGGCAAAGAAGACGATTATTAGTAGGGATGTTACCTTTGATAAAGGATCAGAGGTTCCTTCAGATAACTCAAAGAAAATTTAACCACTACACCAAGCAAATGTTTTAGTATGGTTATGATTTTTATTATGCTTATTATTATTAATAATAATACTAATAATATTAATAATAATATTAATATTAATAATATTAATAATAATATTAATAATATTTATAATAATATTTATAATAATATTAATAATATGAATAATAATATTAATAATATTTATAATAATATTTATAATAATATTAATAATATTTATAATAATATTAATAATATTTATAATAATATTTATAATAATATTAATAATATTTATAATAATATTTATAATAATATTAATAATATTTATAATAATATTTATAATAATATTAATAATATGAATAATAATATTAATAATATTTATAATAATATTAATAATAATATTTAGAATAATTTTAATTACAATAATAATATTAATAATATTTATAATAATATTTAGAATAATTTTAATTACAATAATAATATTAATGATAATATTTATAATAATTTTAATTATAATAATAATATTAATAATAATGTTAATAATAATATTAATGATGTTAATAATAATATTAATAATAATAATAATAATAATATTAATAATAATAATAATATTAATAATAATAATAATAATATTAATAATATTAGTAATACTATTAATAATATTAATAATATGAATAATATTAATAAATATTAATATTAATAATATTAATAAATATTAATAATATGAATAATATTAATAATATTAATATAATTTATTTTATTATTAATAATAATTATATTAATATGTATAAATTATGTTAATAATAATAAGTATAATAAAAATGATAATATGACCAAAGAACTTGTCTAGTTTAGTGGTTAATTTTTCCCCTTGGCACTGGAAGGACTTGGGTTCAAGTGTTGTGGTGATGTTTGCTATCACTTTGTGCGTGAGATTATAAAAGTCGAAGATTAGGCTAAATTGGCGGCTGAACTCAATTAACAATTTTTGTGTATGTTTTTTCCTCTATTAGACTTCTGTTTTAGTGGGAAAATTGCCCGTTTTTCCCAACATATATCACTTCTATAATTAGCATTAGGACTTAAACAGCGTATTTGATAGAATTAAAGTCTCTAACAACACACCACATTTTTATCGAGTGATTTTTTCTTGCCTTAATTAACTCTTCCCAGGCAACTCTCTTTTTTTTTAAACGAACCTACGCAATAGACATTGACCACGGTTAATTCTATTGGAGTCCTAACTTCCACACACCTTCTATTGGTGGGTTGAGTTGATGATGTTTTGGGGTGCATGGTAGACACCTTTGGTGAGTACGTGTTGTTGCGCATGGCATTTGGGGTCCAGTTCTCTTAGTAGAGAAGTGTAGTGAAGTGAAGTGTGGTGTCGTCGTTAATAAGTTTTATTTCAATTTTATCAACTTTGTCATTTGTTTCCATACCCACTTCTAAGTCGTCTTCTTATTGGCCTCTGTTCTTTGGGGTTATCTTGAAGAGACTAGAGTAGACACTGCTGTTGCAATCAAGAGTACCAAGAAAAAAGAAAACATAGTCACACAAATAATTACAGTGGAGCAGAACTCATTTAAATAAATCAACAGAAACTATTTTAATATTTTTTTAAATTAATTAAAATGTCAATTTTTTCTGCCTATAAATTTGTTAATATTAATAAATAGTGATTTATTTATTAAAATTTTGACTTAAGTATGAGTGAGTAGCGATATTTAAATATTCATTATTTTAAAACACTTAACTAATTTATTAATTTTCCTTTTCTCTCTTCCTATCGTATTATATTATCCATAGTATTTATAATCTTTTTCTCTCTTACTGGGTGTCATTTATATTTATATTCACATGCCTTTTTAAAATGTATATTAACAACATACTACAATTTTATGATATTATATTTTAACATTATTTTATATATTATTATAATGGTAGTTTGATCTCGTTTCAACACTATTAAATCATTAATCCTTTCTTAATAAGTTAATCTTTTAACAGTCGAAATCTAAAATTATTCATCAAAACACGACATGGAATGAACTTAAAATAGTATACTACATGTACGATGTAAGAATAATGATTCGTTGATAATAATAATTTGACATGTTTTGGTACAGGTCAAATAATTAAAAAATTATTAACATAATAAATAATTAGGTAGAAATTAAAAGGATACAAAAATTAATTATTGAAATATTTTTCTCCTATAATTAGACAATAGAAAAAAATTATTATATTATTATACTAAAACATTATTAAATAAAAACTAATTTTAAAAATAAAAATAACTAGTTACTATATTAATTAAATTAAATACTATTTTATAATTTAAAAGAAATAATTAAAATAATTATTAGTATTTAAAATAGTTTCTATTATTAATATAAAATTATAAATTAGTTTCTAAATTAGTATCTAATTAATTGATTTAAAAATAATTTATAATTATTTAATTTATTTATATAAAATTGAAAATAAATAAGACTACGGGAACTTAATGTATAATTATTTATCTATTTTAATATTAGTGCAAGTTTCCTGATTGCACCAATTATTAAAAATTAAAAGTTTCATACCGGCTGAATCTTTACAAATTTTAAGTTTTCAAGTTTTAACATTCCTTTTTATCTTTCAATAATACTACTTTTTTTTCAAGTTTTATAGTTCTAATTTAATATTAATTTTATAATTAGAGTAAATTTTTTTCTTCTTTTAATGGGCTGGTAGATCAATCCAGCCCACCATAGATTTAAGTCAACTGGGTCAAGTCCAACTTTTGACCCATTATAAGTGTAGTAAAAATATTTTAAAAATAACACTATTTTTAAATGACTTTAACTATCAATATATTTAAATAATTAATAGAGCTTAATCTAAGCTAAAATATATATAAACTCTTTTTTAAAATATAAAAATTTGAATTTCCTAAGAAGACTGAAATTGACATAAAAGATATAGAACTAAATAAATAACTTATTTAAAAATATCTGGGAACTTTGGCTAAAGTATAATCGAAAACATGAGCTTTCTTCAAATTGATCCATGTGATATGAATAATGTTTATAAAAAAAATTAAGGCTGTTGTGTAAAAGAACCTAAAACGATTATAATCCTTGGATGACCCGTTTTCATTGACATGCAATACTTCCGCCATGCCCTCAACTATTCTGGACACTGCATTTCCTTCTCCCCTGCATCACCCATATTTACATGTGATTTTTCACCACATTGTTTATAATTTTAAAATTAATATATCTAATTTAACTACTATTTAAAATTCATTATAATAAATCATCTGTAAAAAACAATTATATAAACTTCAAAGAAAAGTACAAAACTATATTAACTAAAAAAAATACAAGACTATTGTATTACAATGTGTGTCAAAAATTGAATTTTAAAACTCATGCTACCTGTTTTAGCCATGGGAACTCTATTGTAAATACCATGATTAAAGTTTTTTAAAATGATTTACTTTCACTATTTATTTAAATAAAATGCACTTTGTAACTGGAGGATAATAAGAATGATATTGGAAATGGAATATTACTGTTAATAAATATTTCAAAAAAAAATCATTAAATATAAATTAATTTTAGATACTAAAATAATTAGTTATAATATTGATTAAATTAGGAACTATTTTATAAATTAAAAAAATTATTGATATATAAAGTAGTTTCTATTAGTAATAAAATAATTTTTAAATTGATATTTAACTATTAGTTATGAAGGTTGGTTTTAGCTATTACCTACTTTATATTCTAAATTAATCTCTATTAATATTTGATAGACTAATTTATAATCTAAAATATTAGTAGTTAAAACTTTGATAGCTAATTTAGATCAATTTATAAACTAATTTATAAATTTTTATTAATAATAAAAATTGTTTTAGATATCAATAATTTTTTAATCTCTAAAATAGTATATAATTTAGTTAATAGTAACTAATTATTTTTTTTTATAAATTTAATTATTTTTTAATGATTTTGTTTTGTAATATTTAGAAAAAATCGACACTTTAAATATTATTGAAAATTATAAAGACATGTTTTATAAGTCTAGAGAAGAAAATTTAAGATTAAATATTTTATCTTTCTTAAATATAAAACTTATGTCTTTTTTTCTAAATTTTTGAAATCGTTTACATCGATTAAAGTATATGAATTAAAAAGTGATAGAATTATTAGGACAATTTCATCAGACCAGATTTCACTTTTAAGTAATTTTTTCTGTAGATATCAAGTTATTTCTTTTTAATTGACTTTCATGTTAGGATTTTTATCATTATATTGAGATTTTAACTAAATAAAAAAATTACTAGTTGCTATAGTGATTAAATTATAGACCATTTTAGAGATTAAATTTTTTTTTTGTTTTCAAAATTAGTTTCTATTTTTGTTAAATGATTTCTAAATTGATATATAATTAGCAACCACTGAGGTTTTTGCTACCAAATTTAGAAACTAAATAATTGGTAGTTAAAACTTTGGTTGCTAATTAGATATCAATTTAGAAACCATTTAAAAATAATAGAAACTAATTTAGAAACTAGTTTTTTTTAGTTGCTAAAATATCTCTAATTTAATTACTATAGCAACTAATTTTATTTTATTTTTCTAAAATTAGTTTCTATTTCATGTTTTTCTTGTAGTGATAATAAAAAAAAATCTTGAAAAACTTAGAATTAAGGTAAGAAAAACTATAGTTTGATTTTCTGTTTTGGAAATAAATAATATTTTGAGAATGAAACCTTGAATTTTGAAAAACATTATTAGCAAGTATTATCAAGTGATGAAGTTAATTGTAAATATGTGTATTATGGTGGTGTATAGGGCTCATGTAAACACTTTTATTTTGTGAAATGTGTTTGTTAAGATTAAGCTATTGATCTTGTTTTAATATATATGAGTTTGATATTTAAATATAAATTATTAAATAAAAATTAATTTTAAAAATAAAAAATAATTAGTTGCTATATTAATTAAATTAGATACTATTTTAGAGATTAACAAAAATTTTAGCTTCTAAATTAGTTTTTATTATTGTTAAATAGTTTCTAAATTGGTGACTAATTAGATATCAATTTAGAAATTTAAAAATTATTTTTTTTAATTTTTAATTTAGTTAATATAGTAACTAATTATTTTTTATTTTTAAAATTTATTTTAATTTAATTATTTTTTTAGTGTATTTTGTTTTTAGTAAGTTTAACTAGTTACTTAAATAAGTAAAAAAAATATACTTTTGAATAGTATATAGATGAGAAATTGTGTTTAATTAGAATTAAAGTTGGAAGATATCTTGTATCACTCAAGTGATTAAAGTAAAACTCTATTAGCTCAAATGAGAAAGACATATCATACACAGTGTTAAAAAAACAACCTTTTTGTAATTATAAGTTGTGATTAATATATTTTGGTTTAATAATAATAAAGTGGATTAAGTTTAGGTGAAAACTTTAATTAAGTGTGATGGGGTGAACCTAGTTTGTAATTAAGTTTAAATCGAACCCCTAAAGGTTATTAGGTTGAAAAAGTGAAGTCGTGTGTATATGTTAAATAGAGTTTTGAAAACTATATAAAGTTATTTATTAAATTGTATATGTTAAATAGAGTTATTTATTTATTGTCGAGACACAATTAAACCTTTGACCCACTATTCTGACATGGAGCTAGACCGAAGCATAAAATTTGCAACAGAATGAAAAAAAAAGGTAAAATAATTTGAGCCGTTGGATTGATTTGAGATGTTAGTATGAGAAATTGGTTTATAAATGAAAGGTGGTGGATTGGATTTGGATGCCAACTGTATGAAAGCAATAATGGCTATTTAAGTAGCCAGTGTCCACTATGAGATAGCAGCCTTCACACATTTGTGAGGTTTGTATCCCAACAACATCCATGGTCCATCCATTCCCTTTTTGGATAACTTGGCAAAATCTTAAAACAGTAATGTTTTCCAAATCTCCTCACTATTTTTCTCTCTTAGATTTCTTTACAAATTTAACACCAAGTGGTCCCACTGTAATCTCCTATTCTTCTTCTTCTTAAAAGGAGGGAGAATTAATGGTTGAATTTATTATCATATGAATAATGAATATTGTGTTTAATAGTAAAGCAGTTCGGCTATAAATATCCCTTTTCTCATTCTTTTTTTTTATTTATTTTCACATCAAAACAATCCAAATTCATTTACAGAACCATTTTTCAATTCATGTTCTAAGATATCAAAATACATTCTAACCCTTCACACTTTTTTTAAATTCAAACTCGTGATTTAACTTCTCATCAAGACATTAATTTAAGACAATTAGTTATGTATAGAAATAAATTAATAGACATTTGGTACAATTAATATGAATTTGATTATAACTAATTAACTTTTTACTTCTTTTCAACATCAATTGTACTAAGTTTAACTTTATGTCTATTAATAAGTTTAACTTTATGTCTATTAATTTATTTCTATACATAGACTCTCTTCTATGTCTTATCTAGTATTAACTTCCTAACCCTCTCTCCCATAAAGAATTAAGCTTCCATGGCAACTATGAGTTACCTCCCTCCCTTTTTATGTTTCTTGCAAAACAGTCAACACAACAATTTTTAGCCTTTCACTACTAAAAATAAACTAAGTAATAAAAACTAGTAACCAATAAAATTATTAAAGTTGTAGTTGACAAACCAGACTTTGTCAACAACAGATAAACTATGTTATAAAGTCGTAACCACTAGTATAAATCTATCTAAAGAAGAGTCTCCACTAACAACCTCAAATTTATGTCCAGCTTTATCATATTCACATAAGTAGTAAACATGTTATTGTGCTCAAACACCATATTGGACAAGTGAAATTAGTTTTTTTTTATTAAAATTAGTGATTCATACTCATACATATTCATTTGTGCTACACTAAATATTTCCTCTCCATCACTTAATGCATTCTTAAACTCTACTATATTTCTCTTTCTCTGTGTCCAAATATATGACATCACTTCAATCCACATAGTCTTCAATGCAAGGTTCTACCTATTACTTAAACCTGGAGCATTAAATTGATAGAAATTTTCCAAAATAGAATTATCTAAAACCATTAAAATTCCAATCCATTTGAAACATAAATTTCAAACCTGATAATAAACCTTGAATTCAAAAAACAAATGTTGAGTAGATTCTCTATGTTTTTTGCATAGGAAACAAAGATTTATACCATAACCACATCTCTATTATGCATATTCAACTTAGTTTGAATTTTATTCAGGTCAATCCTCCAAACATATTTTTATCTATTATTAGTAAATATCAATTATTTTGTTGTGGATAGAAAATA
Source organism: Phaseolus vulgaris (assembly GCF_051622355.1). NCBI lineage: Eukaryota > Viridiplantae > Streptophyta > Magnoliopsida > Fabales > Fabaceae > Phaseolus > Phaseolus vulgaris. Next base: position 5,533,455 of record NC_143504.1, read on the forward strand.
AGTTAACTCACAGTCGATTATTGGACTATTAAGCTTTTAAAATAGAAAAAATTATATTTAATCATAAACATTAAGGAGGATAGCTTATTAATTGACCCATTATTCAAAGTATCTAAAATATTGGTCACTAATATGAAAAACTCATCTAGGCGATTGACTTGTTCATCGGTTCTGATATTAGTTACTGGTTTTGGTTGGATGTAAGATCTTTTTTTTATCAGCAAAAAATGAATGAATAAATAAAAGGTATTTCGAGTATGCCTCAATCCTTATACAAAAGACCTACCTAAGACTCTTTCCCTCTAACCTCCATGCAAAAACATAAAAATCGTAATACATATACCTTTTACTTAGGATATACATCTCCTAGAAAAATTGACAGACATCATGCAAATCATTGGCTCAAGACACCAATCTAAATACGAAAAACATATGCCTAAAATCATAACTTAGTAGGTATAAAGGATTTGAACATCCCTAAAATGTTTCATATTTATTATTTTTTTATTGATAAAACAAAATAAAAAACTAATTTAACAATTAATTTAAAAACTTATTTAATCACAATAGAGCATATTTTAAATACTAACATTACTCAATTAATTTCAAAAACACTTTCTAAAGATTGAATATTTTAATTTTTTATATATTTAGTAACAGTAAGAAAAATTATAATTAGAATAAAAATAGCAAATATTTTATGATAAATTTTAATTTTTAAATCAAAATAACGTTATATTCATGATTTTGTTATCAACAAACCAAGTTTTCCTACAAATATTTACCGGTTTTATCCTATTTGACTGATTTGTTTAAAGCCATTATCCTAATTTATTTTAAAGGAATATTTAACATATCAAGAAAATTGATTCACCAGTTTCCCTTAATCTCTTGTTTATTTAGAGAGTGAAATAGAGAAGAATCGAAAGAAATAGAAAAGTGGGTTGTAAAGAATAAGAAAGAAAATAAATTAATGAAATTATTTTGTGTTTTCGTTTTTTTACTTATCTATTTATTTATACATTCTAATTTATTTTTTAAATAAAATATTTATTTTCACTTTATTTCTCAATTATTCTCATTCATTTTTTATCCTTTTATTTCTTTCCTACCAAAAGTTCTATCTGGTTTCCGAATAACATTAGTAATGCTTCAAATTACTAAATGTTTTTTTTTTCATAAAGATGAGTTAAACTTTCTTAACAAAAATTTTATAACAATTCTATAATATAACTTGTCGTTATTGAATTACAAATGCAGACTTGCTGGTTAAAGTGGTCAAGTGATTTGTAATCACGGTTTGTTGGTGGAAACTGGTGTGTTGTATTTTTTTCACAATTAAAGTGCGAAAATTGATATGGTATAAAATTATATTTATTTCATTATATGTGTTGGAAAGATTTGAAGGGGGTTTGGGGTTGGAAGAGTGGGGTAGGAATTTTGAGAATTGTTTCGAGTGAGACGTTGGAAACAGGAAAGAAGTTAAGTTCTGGGAAGGTCTCTGAGTAAATAATTCAAAGAGCAAATTTTCGAGGTTGTTCTCCTTGTGTATCAATAAAGACATGAATTTAGATTTTTTTGGGGAGTGGCTTAATGGTAGTTGGGAATGGAACTTTGCTTGGAGAAGGGGTTTGTTCGAATGGAGAAGGTACCGGAAGGTCAGCTTCCTCGGGTGGTGCAAGGAACAAATCTAGTATCAGAAATCGTTGATAGTTGGATTTGGAAGAATGACAAAATTGGTGGGTACTCAGTAAAATCAGCTTATAGAGTATTTTAAGGGGTCCTTTAGAGGGGGAAAGCTCATCTTTGTTTGAATTATTGTGTAAGATTAAGGCTTTGCCCTCAACTCAATTCACAGCCGAGGGTGTTGGTAAATTCGATTGCGTCTAAGAATAATTTGAAAAGATTTGGGGTTTCAATTGTTAACAATTTATGTTGTTTTTGCGGGGTGGAAGTGGAGACAATAAGACATCTTTTTTTTTTGTTGTAGAATTGTTTGGCTAGTTTGAACCAGTGTTATGCTTGGTTAGGGTTGGCATCAGTTGATCACCACGACTTTATTCCACACTTTATGCATTTCAAATTTTCCAAATGTTGTTGCTCACATCAACATTGTTTGGGAAAGTGTTTAAATTGCAGTTGTTGGTGAGATTTGGAGTCATGAGAATAAGTTCATTTTTAAAGGTGGAGTAATTGATCATTTTGAAATTTTCACCTTGGTTCAACTAAAGGCATGGTCCTGGGTTACTTCTAAAATTGCCTTTGTTTGCTTTTCTTATTCTGATTGGTGCCTTGATCCTTTGGCTTGTATGTATTTGATGAAGAGATTTTGAATTTCTAGGAATTTTTAGAAGGATGAGTTGAGGTGTTAGTCTGTTCATGAGCTTGTTTTTCGATCTTTGTTGGCCTGTATTTTTGTCCTAGTTTTTGTCCTAATAAGAAGTTAGTGTCTAGTCTCTAGGGGAGGTGTCGTTCGTTTTTGTGCGGTTCTGTACAAGAGTTAGATCACTCCTTAAGTAATTCTTATTTATTTATTTTTGTTTTGGATAAAAAAATTTATAGCATTTAATCCATTATATAATCATTTAACTGATATTCACAACATTGTTGGATTTCTTTTTTTTGTAGGTTTTTGTGTTTTGCAGATTTTTGTGGCTTTGGAAAGAGATTTTGGCTCCCGTCGATTTAGCGTGCAGGTAAAGTTTATAGTTTTGAAGAAGGTGGTAAAGTGGATTTTATTGTATGCAAGGTGCTCTCTTGTTGAGTAGGTTCTTTGACCTATTTTTGGGTGAGTGTATCTGGTTGTCCTGTAATCTGGAGTGGGTTTTCGGTTGTTATTTGGGGGTGTTTCTTGTGTATCGTTGTTTTGTTCTCACTTGTGTGAAGAATGATTATTAAGGTCTTGGTAGGATTGCAGGAGGGATGTTGAATTTGTTTTTTGATGTGGCTTATTTTTTTTTCATGTATTTTTGAGGATTGACTTATTAATTTGTAGAATCTAGTTATTTATTGTATAAAGGTTGAAATACCTTAAAGTGTTTTATTTTATTTTATTTATTCTTTGTTAATAAAATAACTTTGGCGTATTATTTTTAATTAATTTAAGATCTGTTATTTATAAATAAATATTGGAGAAAAAAACTTTAAAAACACATTATTTTTAATATATATATATATATATATAATATTAACTTTTTAATTATAAAAAACTGAAATGTAAATAAAAATTATAAGAATGTGAGTTTTATAAAACTTTTAATTAAAGTAAAAATTGTTATAATATCTTTAAAAATATGGAGCATATAAAACTCTCTAAAAGTGAAATAAAATCTCATGATAAAACTTTACGCTTAAAATTAACTTATAATATGATAATATTGAGATAAACTTGTAATATTCACTAATATGAAGTAGGTTCCATCTCCTAGTTATACTAGAAAATTACTTTTTCTTATTATAATTCACAATACAATATTAGTTGTAAGAAATTAAATTATTTTTCTAAAAAGTTATGACTTATTTATTCTAAAATATTAATAATACCGCAATATATATATATATATATATTATTACTTTAACTATACATCTACTTATATTTTAGATTTACCCATGATGTTCTTTAACTTCTGATTTTCAAGATTTATTTCTAATTAAATAAATATATTTTTACAGTTTCAAATATTTTTTTATAACTTTTTTGTTTACCTTTTATAATTTTAAATATTTTTTACAAATATATTTTAACATATATGAGTAGCTAACATTTACAAATGTTCATATAATTCACTTCTTAATTCTTGCTAGTTTTTTTTCCACACTCAAACAAATAGGTTGGCTTATCATCCATTTATCATGCTAAATTGGTTTAATTAGAAGTTAATGAGTTTAAGTTATATATATTAATTCTTTTTTATATCATGGTATATGTGTAATGAGTTATAAATCGTTTTCTCATATAAATATCACTACAATATTTATTATTTTAGGCAACATTCAAGTTGTCCACATGTATATTAGTGTGTCTAAATTTTTTTTAAAAAGTCAACACTTTTACAAGCATAACTTATGAACATAGATTGATTTTTTATTAATAATAATGTTAATAATAATAATATTTTATTAATTTTATTAAAATTATTATTACTATTATTATCAATAATAATAATAAAATTAATAATAATAATCACACAAGAAATTATCATAAAAATAATAATAACAATAACCATAATAAGAATAATTATCATAATATATTCGCAACGTTTATATGTATACTCGTATACTCATAATGACTTGGATTTAATTTTCTTTAACAATATATGTATTACTCACGTTTTTTTTTTTATCAGTAAAAAAATTGAATAACAGGAACCACTTAAGGGTGGTTCAACCCTTATACATACTTAAAAAATATGAGACAATTTCTCTACTCTCCCAAACCAACAAATAGAGAGACAAACAAATCTACCACTAAAAACTCGTACAGTCCATACCCTTTCAAGACTAATCCGTACAAATTCAAAACTAACTCGTACAAATTCAAATCTAACCCGTACAAATTCAAATTTAACCCGTACAAACTCAAAACCAAATTCAATACCATCTCTTTGCCACCACAACAAGGGGCAAAAAGAACAACAGAAGCTTAGAACAACAAACAACCCAACCGAAGGAATAACTCTTATAAAAGCTCACTTTATTGAAAACATACAAGCTCTAGGATCAATGCACCACTTAGAGTAAGTAAAACTAGCAGAAACAGTTTTAGAAGTTACCTAAGACCAAGTCTTTAATTGTGCCAAAGTGAACACTTCCGAAGGATCGATCACCCTCTTTGGAAAATATGTTTATTCCTGTGCTTCCATAATTCACTAACTACAAAAAAAACATGTGTTTTGTCGACTCCACAGCCATCCTGCAAAAACTACTATCCACCAAAACCCCACGCCTCTCCAAGTTAGCTTTTGTGGCAATCGAATTAATCAACACCCTCCAAGCGATAATCTGTGTTGAGGGCAAAGCAGACAAACACACTTTTTCCCTCAACAAGACCTCTTAAAATATCATAGGCAGATTTTACCAAGAAACCACTATCCTTACCAGCCTTCCAAACTCGACTATCTGCAGAATTCAAGATAGGGGTTTTTCCATGCACTTCTTGTAACAGCTGGACTTCCTAGCATATTTCCCGATCAAACAGACCTCTCCTCCAAATTAACTTCCACTTCCATCTATCATTAACCCACTCCCCACAAGACTGTAAACTACCTTCTTTATTACCACACAAAGAGAACAATCTTGGGAATTTACTTTTCAAATCTTTGTTGCCCACCCAAACATCTTTCCAAAACAAAATATCTTTCCCGTCTCCCACTCTCCACTCGCAATAATTCTCAAAGGATTTACCCCAATCCTCCATCCCCAAACCCCCTTCAAGTCTCTCTACCAGCTGGAATCCTTAGCATTACTCCTTTGTTCTTGCAAATTTCTCCAGCCTCCGTATTTAGATTCAAGAATTTCTTTTCACAAATCATCATTCTCAGTCTCCAGACGCCAAATCCACTTTCCCAGCAGTGCTACATTGAAAAACCTTAAATTCAGAATTCCAAGACCACTAGCTTCTCTAGGCTCGCACACCTTTCTCCACGAGACCCACGCTACTTTCCTTCCTTCATCTCCCCATCCCCACAAAAACCTTCTCTGTACCTTTTCAAAATCCTTTAACACAACAAGAGGCAGTTTGTACATGGATAAATAAAACAACGGAATGGCAGAAAGCACCGACTTAATAAGACACACTCTCCCTACCAACGAGAGAAATCTGCCTTTCCATCTACCCAACTTGCTCTTAACTCTTTCTAATACACCATCCCAAAATGAGACTCGCTTGTGACTCCCCCACGAGCAACCCCAGATATTTGAAGGGAGTTTTCATCATTTCACAATTAAGGATTGCAGCATACTGCTGAATCACAGTATGATCAACCCCCACCCCTCCAATTCTACTTTTTGAAAAATTAACCTTCAAACCAGAGGCTAATTCAAAACAGTGCAGAATAACCTTCAGATTGCAGACCGATTTAAAATTTGCTTCACATAAAAACAGAGTATCATCTGCATATTGAAGCATGTTCACCTTAACCTTTTGTGCCCCAACCTCCAGACTTTCCACCAAATTCTTCTCTACAGCTATCCTTACCACACCTGCCAATCCTTCTGCCACAATGAGAAACAAGAAAGGCGCAAGAGGGTCACCTTGACGAAGACCCCTCTTTGGACAAAATTCTGAGGTAGGACTCCCATTTACAAGCACCGACACAGAGGAAGAAACCAAACAAGATTTAATCCATCTGATCCATTTTTCGCAGAAGCCTAGCCTTCCAAGCATGTAGAATAAGAACTCCCAGCTTACAGAGTCATAGACCTTCTCGTAATCAACTTTAAAATAAACACAACTCTTCTTCCTTCGCTTCACCTCCTCTAAAACCTCATTTGCCACGAGGACACTATCCAATATGCCCCTTCCTTCCAAGAAAGTTGATTGCTTGGGATCAATCAACTTACTCATCACCTTCTTCAACCGGAGAGACAAAACCTTCGAGACAATTTTGTATAAACAACCTACCAAAGAAATAGGTCTGAAGTCGCTTAGCTGCTGCGGATTGTCCATCTTGGGAACCTGCGGATTGTCCATCTTGGGAACCAAACAGATGTATTACTCACGTATTGGTGTATACTCATATGACAATAACACAATACAGTATTACCCACATATTTGGTCAAGTATTCAGTTAAACTATAGTGTGTTAGTATATGAGAATTGTTTTGGATCTTGTTATAAATATTGTGTGTGAAATGGACACCGAGTTTTGTACTGTATATTGTTTTTTTTTCTCAAAGGTCTAAACTTTAAATTTAGTTTTTTTAATATTATAATCAAATAAGGTTGATAAATAAAAATAATAAAATCTAAAAACTTAGAGTTGATGATGATTGAGTAATGAGTTGTTATGATATCTTAAATTTTTAATTTATTGTATGAAATACTTAAATTTTTATTATGAAATCCTAATTAATTTTCATGTATTGTGTATAAAAATTAAAAGAGAATTGAATTATTTTATTTTGTTTTAATTTTTATTTTTTCTTCAAAGAAATTATATATTATTGAATGAATATGTACAGGGAATTACCATGAAGACAGATTACAAGTTAACAAAGACTAAAAAAAGCACATAAGCAACTAATATCCTACATTCTTTGATGATAAAAAAAAATATCCTACACCATTGATAGGTAGAATAAGATCAAGTACAACTCTTTCCCAACCAATCTAGATGAATGTGATGTCAGTCTTATAACCTACACATTAACCATTTCCATCACCCCCATAGGAATGACATAACACATTTGTTGCTTATTATGACAGATCCCCCACATAACAGTAGCATACCAGCACTTTCCTGCTTACTGCGGTCAATTGGATAACAGAATAATGGATTGCATTACTAAGCTTTGGACAAGCAATTATCACTCAACCAAGCATCAACTCTCCTAACTATCTGTTAGAGGCAGTGTTCTTGGCCTGATGGCGTGATATCTGTGATATCTAAGGTGTTTGAAGAAGCCATCAAGTTGTTGTGTATAGATTTGTACAGGAATACTATTGGAGATCCCACATCGATCAGAGATAAGGACATTTCATAATATATAAGTGATACAAATCTTACCTTATAAGTTGATTTTATAAAATTGAGTTAGACTTAAAGTTCACTTCTTAATATCTTATAAGAGTCACTCTCGACGTGAGCAAAATATGTCTTAAAATCCACTTCTTAATAAATATAACAAATATAGGAAGAGATTTTTTTTTTTTTAGATGTATGGAGATTTTGGAAATATCTTTTTCTTAGGATTATACAGAAACTTGTTGCTTCGGAGACTTCTAACCTTTCATGTTTTATGTATGAGTTGAAGTATTTATCAAATGTGCCATTTAATTTTATAAAAAAAAACTCACCTAAACTTTTCTGCGATTTTGTTGAAGCCAACTTACAATATTTCTATTTTAGAAGTTACAAGAAAGCATATCATAATTAAACATGTTTAACATCTAAATTTTTTTACTTCAACTTAAAGTCTAAGTAGCGGTCTTAAAAGAGGGTTAAACAGAGTACAAGATTCTTTTGACAAACATTAGACCATGTGACAGCAGAACCATCAATACAATAAAAAGGCCTAATATGTTTATATTTATTTCCTCTAACTTTTGGATTATAACCGTCATTATTTAATAAACTTTTTAAGATTTTCAATAATCGTGATTATAAATCGAGCACATTATATTATTCCTAATACATAGAAATACACAAGTTATTTTTTATTATCATTTCTTAATCTTCTCATCAGATTTAAAACTTTTAAATATTTTTTATTGTCGTTTTTAACTACAAGTAAATAAAGAAAAGACCTAAAAATTACCTCTCGTTCATTAGGACTTTTTTCCAAGTACATAACTTCATAAGGTGGACAATATAATAACGTTTTTCTTATGAACTTAAAAGAATAAAATAAATAAGAAACACATAATATGTTGTAATCCATATACAAGAGTATGAATATCAAGGATGAGTAATTCAAAATTAGCATATACACGTGTTTTGACCTAAGTGTTTGAGGTGACTTAAGAGAGTTAAGATATGAATGTGTATTTAAAATGCCATTAAAGAATTAAGTGATATAGGACTATTGGGCGTATCAGAACAAGTCCTCAATCTAGAATGAAGGGAACCATGACTCGTTTTTGGAACCTCGTTTCAATTCTCAACATACTTGAGGTCATAACATTGACGTTATCTGTAAGAATGGAAAAATGTTTCTTGTATAAGGGTTGAGGTATCCTTGAAATACCTTCATTAATCATTCTTTTCTTGCTAATAAAAAAAAGGACGAACCCTCATTCCCTTAGTCCTCGATTGGAAGGGCTACGCTTAATAGTCTCACATTGGGTTTTTTGACCATGAAGGGGTTATTTTTTTTTGGTTTTTACCAAAATGGGGTCCGTTTAAAAAAAATTACAAATTTAGGCAAATCGTGCCTAATTGGGACGACTTCATATGCAGAAATCGTCTCAATTAGGCATGACTTCTGTCATGTCATACTAAAGCCGTGCCAACTTTGTACGACTTCTGTCTGTCATACTGAAGTCGTGCCAACTTGGCACGACTTCTGCCACGTCATAATTTTTTTATTTTATTTTTAATTTTATTGTTTATATATTGGGTAGTAAGTTATGTAATGTTAAAAGTTAATTTCTTCTCATCATTACAGTTCTGTAAAATCATTACTTTTCAAGCTATTTATTTAGCAAATTCACAACAATAATTCTCTATTTATTTTCCAAATATAATAATTTTTCATTTATCTATTTATTTCCAAATTCAATAACAATTTTCTTCATTTTTTAATTAATTAAATAATCAATTTATTGTATTACATTACCGTCAAACATGATCCATACACGATTATCCAATTTTTTGTTCCTTAAAACTAACACTCTTAGAAAATTATGTATCAAATTAATTTTTAACATTACATAACTTACTATCCAATATATAAAAAATAAAATTAAAAAAAAAATATGACGTGGCAGAAGTCGTGCCAACTTGGCACGACTTCTGTATGACAAGGCAGAAGTCGTGCCAAGTTGGCACGACTTGGCACGACTTCAATATGACGGGGCAGAAGTCGTGCCAACTTGGCACGACTTTAGTATGACAGAGCAGAATGAAGTCGTGCCAATTCGGCACGACTTGCCTAAATTTGTAATTTTTTTTAAATGGACCCCATTTTGGTAAAAACAAAAAAAAAAAAACCCCATCATGGTCAAAAAAACCCTCACATTGCTTAAGAGTCGAAGTCAATGGCAATTTAAATACACATTCCTCTCTCAACCCTTGGAGATACCTTTTAATGACAAAATCGTGACAAAGTTTTCAACTTCAAAGTGACCAATGCAATCTCAACTAACTTGAGGTCAAAATAACATGTCATCATAATTATTATATTTTTCTTCATAGGATTCATTTCCTTTTTTTTCTAATTTTCTTTTGCACATTTATGCTTTTTTTTTAATCTAGATTATACAGACTTCTTTATAACATTTATGCTTGTTTTGTTAATCTAGACTATACAAGCTTTTTAGTAACTAATGATTATATTAGTAGTGTTGATATCTTTCTCTTTGTTTTCTTATTGTATTTATAGCTTATCGTTGTAGAGTAATTTGTATATAATATTTTTATTACAATTCTTTATATTATAATAATTGAAACTTGTTATATGAGATTATTAAATTTAGATTAAGGGCATATGTTTTATTCTAAAATATATAAGTTTTTATTTATTTATTTATGTTCCATAAACTAGAAATAATGTAAATATATATAATATTAAATAATAACCAAATTTAGAGACTAAAAATAATTAGTCTCTATATTTCACATTTTTTAATTTTTAATATTTTAAAGTACCTGTTAATGTCATCTCTGTTTGGGGATGTGTTTGAAGTAATTGATCATTCTAAAAATTTTATCTTGGTTATGATCTTGGGTTACATCTAAAATTGTAAATGTTTTCTTTTCTTATTTTGATTGATGTTTTGACTCTCTGATTTGTATGTTTTTATGAGAAGACTTTGAATCTCAAGATTTTTTTTGAGTAGGATTCGATTGAGGTGTTAGTTTGTTTTTTTGGAATCTTTAGTTTGGTTTGGTGGTCGTTTGTCTAGTAGGAAGTTTTTGACAAGCTCTAAAGAAAGATGATATTAGTTTTGTTATGTATAAGAGGTAAACTAACCCTAAAATTATATTTTTATTTATTTTGTCTTGCTGATAAAAAATATTAACTAAATAAGAGACTAAACAAAAATTAATATCTGAAGGGATTTATATATATATATATATATATATATATATATATATATATAGACACGTAATCTCATTTGCAACCATTGTATGTATAAAGAATAAAACAATTTAACATGCGCTTATGTTTGAACGGGAAACATCCATGTCATCAAATATCATACAACTCAAAGTAATAATACATTTTCTCTGTACATATATATACATAATAATAATACATTTTTTTTTAAATATCATTAATCTATATTTATTATTATGATCGTCATTCTTTTCATTACCACCATCAATAACTACGTTTATAATAATAAGATAAAAAAAATTAAAATAATTAATTAATTAAGATATTTTAAAATATAATAATTAAAGTTTAACTATTAAATATTGTATTTAATAAATTATTAGATCAGTATTTCATTATAATTTAATGGTAGATATTAATCATTCCTGTTTTCATGTAATAACATATTTCTCTTAAGATATAATAGAAATTGGTGTAAAATTTATTTCTTAAAATAATGGAGAAATTACATTTAAAGGTTATATATATATATATTAAAATATATTTACATTATTTTAATTTTAAAAATAGAAACCCACATTTCTTAGGTTTTTAATTAATGAAAATTAAAACTTTCTAAAATTTAAAAGACATTCATCTCCCTTATATTTTTAATAAATACTCATTTTTCATGTTTTTAATAAATTATCACTCATCTAATTGATTATATATATATATATATATATATATATATTAGGTAAAATTTAATTAAAGGATATACAAAAATAAAATTTTAAAATATAAAAAAATTAGAGAACCTACACTTGCGATCATGTTAAATTACACTAATCATACTCCCTCTAATTCTAAAATAGACACCTTTCTTAAATTTTAAATATAATGAGAATCAAATCTCTAATTTTCAGAAGACAACAACATCCCTTATGATGTGTAAAAGGCTCCCAACTTTTATGTGAGGTCAATTATATGGGGCTGACGTAAAATGTAAGGTCAATTACATGGAAATGAAGGAGGTTTTTTTTTTTTTTTTTATAAGGATTGGAAAACTGGTAAAGTGTTCTCTTTTCAATTTCATTAATTCTTAATTCTTTGCTGATAATTTTTTTTATGATTTTAATTAAATTACATTTATTTTCCTTATTTTTTAAATAAAGTGTTATCACTTACCTTCCTTATTTCCTTATTTTATTTAAAAATAATACATTAGCTAAAATTTACTTAAAACTTATGAAAATTAAAAATTGGAATTTTAAAATATAAAAGTAAAGCATTTATAATACTTTATTTAAGTTTTAGTTAATATGTTAATTTTAAATAAAATAAGAGATGTAAGCATCATTTTAATTATTAAAAATATAAGATAAATGAGTGTCTTTTTTTTATTAAAAACATAAAGGATGTTTGTGTATTTTGAAAATTAAAGAGAATATAATTATCATTTTATTTAAAATTTAAAAGAATGAATACCGATTTTAAAACTAAAAAAAAGGTGTACGTGTAATTTTGCATAGTCTCGTCAAAATAAGTGTCGTTTCTCTTAAAATAAACATAAATATGAATAATTTTGATTATAATATTATTTTTTCTTTTTTATAAAATTTGGCACACATAATAATAATAATATAATTGTAATTCAATGATTAATTTGATTAAAATTAAATTTGGTATAAAATTATGAAGGGCATAAGAGATACAGTAAAGTACAACCTTGATTCTAATTGGTATTCCTAGTTCGACATGCAACCTCAGGGCTTCCTCCTCATTAATTATTTTGTAGTAAAATATTCAATTTGCAAATTATTTTTTTGATATAATTTAGTTTTTCAGTAAAAAAAATTATGATATTTTTTTTTATCAGGAATAAATAATATATACATATGAACCACTTAAGGTAATCCAACCCATATACAAAGAACCTCCTAACAACACCAAACCTTCCAAATAACTACAACTACTCTAAATACAACCCTGCCAAAAAATTCCTACCGTCAAGAAACTAAAATGAATAAAAACAAATTAAAGGATCAAGACACCAATCAGAAAAAGAAAAACAAGCAGAAGGAAAATTAGAAATTATCCAAGACCATACCTTCAATTGAGTCAAAAAAAATATCTCAGACGAATCCAAAACTCCACCTTTAAAAATTATCTTATTTCTATGATTTCAAATTTCACTAACCACTACAATGCAAACAAAACTCATTCCTAAATTGATCGACTCTGGAGCATTACTCTACCTGAACTACAGAAAATGAGAGTATGCGTGAAGAGGAGTAATTGACAAAATATCCAACCACGCATGACAAAGATTCCACACCACCCAAATTATTCTCCAGTAAAAAAAATATAATAATACAAAACATTCTACACCATTCAAAAGTCTTAAGTCCCTGTTAATATTTTAATTAAAATGATTTCACAATAAAATTATTAAATAAAAATTATTTTTATAAATAAAATAATTAGTTTAAATCAGATATTATTTTAGAGAAAAAAATTATTGATATCTTAGTAATTTTTATTATTAATAAAATTTCTAAATTTGTTTCTAAATTAGTATTTAATAATTAGCTACATTAGAATCTAAATTAATTGATAACTAAAATATGGTTAGCTTTTTTTTTATCAACAATGAATTAATAAAATAAAATGAAACACTTTAGGCGTGTCCCAACCCTTATACATAAGATACTCCTAGTTCAAGCAATCAACAAAGCAAAGTAAGATTAAGTGACACACCACTTAACTCAAGAATCTTAAACTATTTAAACAGTCCTGGTTTTACAAAAACCAGCAAACTAAAAACTTGATGGCTATCTAGTCACTGGAATTTTAACAATCTAAAAACTTGAAGTCTAGCTAGCTCCCTATCCATTGCAGCAATACCAAACCTACAACCTTGTGCACTATATTTTATTGCCAAAGTGAGGCACGACCTCTGCTGCCAGTCTACTCCCAAGAGCTACAAAAATCTCCGCACATCCTCATCTTTTAAGCTCCAAGAGCTGGTCAACTAACCACACAAAACATGCATCTACCAAAACTGCAAAATGTTGACCAGCATTGACAGCATTTGGACATGGGCTTACAGGTCAGATTTTTGCCTAGCAGACCACTCAACAAACCTTTGTCCTGTTTGCTGCTGCAATAAATAACCCAGAACCCTTTTCTGCTTAATAAATCACTTATATACCATCATTTTCCTTGTCCCTTCCTCAGCGCCCTTCTTGTAACGTATATATGACTCCACCACAAAGAGAATCATTGTCCCTGCATCCTACCATAAGACTTTTCCAACCAATAGACATAGATATACAATTTTAACCAATAGCTAATGCACATAATAGGTAATCAAGATACATATGAAGATAACGAAAAAACAAAGGATCCCATCTAGCACCTAACCTCACCCTAATAATACCCTTTTAATTTCAAACATATAACATGATAAAGAATCCAATCAGGGAACCCAACATGAAAAACATTCATCAAATCTTTTAACCATAACCAAGCTTTGAATCGTCTTTGTCGTGACTTCAGTTGGACCTGCAAACAACTAACAACTAGCTCTCTAAGAGCTTTAATAACATTAATCTCAGAAACATCACGACAATAAAATTAAAAATAGTTTACAACTTTAATTTACGAGACTTCTTCCTATTAAAACAAACCCCTCCTTCTTCATCATCTCTTCCGGATAGATTTCAATTTCGTAAGATTTATGCACCAGTGGGCGTATGTAAATTCAAATAGATTCTCTTTGCTGGTAAGCCATGTTCACGCCTTTAGTTGAGCCAAAATGAAGATTTCATAATTTCTCCGACCACTGCAATCCAAACACACCTCCAAGATCTGTTTATCTTTTGTGTAGCCCAATTCATATTAAACTGTAGGAAATGGGATTTGCCTTCCCTATGAACCACTGTTTGTTCCCCCACCCATTCACTACAGAGGCATCATATTCTCCAGGCTACTCTACATTCGAAGAATACATGAATTCCACTCATCTTTCCCACAAATAACACACATATTGCTTTCCAGGATTAACCCTTTTCTCTCCAAATTAGCACGCGTCGGAAGTCTGTCATTCAAAACTCTCCAGGCAGTTGTTAATGCTGAAGGTAACGCCTTGATGCTCCAAAGAGCCTCATACAATGTACTATTAGCTCCTTCGTCCCTTGTTCTTAAACAATTATAAGCCGAGTTAATCGTATAAGATAGTTTTTCAGCCGCCTTCCATATCCACTGATCCTTGGACCCTTTTAATAAGGTTTTGTTATATAACACGATGTGAGTTGGTTTTCCTCACCGATTTCCCACTCGAAAAGATTACTTCTACATGCCACTTTCCAATACCAAGTGTCGTTATTCCAAAAACTTACTTGTGAAAGGCTAGCAGATTTTTCATTGGCAATGGAAAATAGCCTCAGAAATTTTACTCTTAAGACCTTATTGTCTAACCACTTGTCTTCCCAAAACCTTATATATTTGCCATCCCCCAACTTCCACGAAATTTCATCTTCGAAGCAATTCCCCCATTCTTTTGACAACCACACTTTCTTTAAATCTTTCCACCAATTTGACTCCTTATAACTGCTGACTGCTCTTCTTAGTTCTCTCCACCCACCATACTTTGAATCTAACACTTCCCTCCACAAACCTCCCTCCTCTGACTGCATTCGCCAAATCCATTTCCCCAATAACGTCTCGTTAAATGTTCTTATATCTTTAATACCTAGTCCACCCGCCTCTCTAGATTCGCACACCTTTTCCCATGCCACCCATGCTATCTTCTTACCTTCCTTCCCCCAGCCCCATAGAAAATTTCTCTGTATCTTCTTAATTGTATCTACCACTAACTTTGGTATCTTATAGAACGACATATAAAACAGGAGTATTAACGAAAAAATAGATTTGAGCAAACATATTCTCCCCGCCATTGATAGAAATTTCCCTTTCCACCTGTCCAATCTTTTGCTTATCTTTTCAATGACTTTGCCCCAGAAATTAGTTCTTCGGTGGTTATCGCCCACCTCCATACCCAGGTATGCGAAAGGAACCTTCATAACCTCACAATTAAGATAGACGCGTACATCCGCAATTGGGGTTGTCTTATGCCCACCCCTCCCAATCGGATTTTTGAAAAATTGACTTTTAGTCCTGAAGCCAACTCAAAGCAGCATAACATAGATTATGAAGAATGTGAGTGGAAGTAGATTGGGGCCCTAGGCCTTTTAAAACTTTAGACATTCGGCAACAAGATGTAAGATTCAAGGACTTTATTAGGTCAAAATGGAATAGCTACGTTGATCACTTTGAAAGAAAAGTTGAAAAGGTTAAAATCAGATATTAAAATATGAAATAAAGAGGAGTTTGGAAATGTGAACTAACAAGTCGAGGAGATGAATAAGAGAGTGCAAGAGCTGGATGTAAAAGACGATGTAAATGATCTAAGCATCAACGAAAGGTTAGAAAGAAAGAACATTTTGGCAGAATTAAGTAAAGGCAGAATTAAACAGGAGGCGGTTGCTTATCAAAAGGCAAAGTGTAAGTGGTTGAAGCAAGGTGATATGAACACTAAATACTTTCTCGCAGTAACCAAATGGAGAAGAAGTAAAAATGGTCTGAATGGAATTCTTGAAAATGGTGATTGGGTGGAGGAACCAGAGACGATAAAGAGGAAAATAAAAGAATTTTTCGAGATGAGATTCAGGGAGGGGAAAAACATTCAGGTGAAATTGGATGATATTCGGATCAATAACATATCAGAGGAAGATAGGAAGATAATGTCATGCTTACGAGAAAGTTTTCTGAGGAGGAAATCAAGGAGGCTATATATGGGCATGTGAGGGGTCGAAAAGCCCTGGTCCGGACGGCTACAACTTTGACTTCTTAAAGTTTAGTTGAGAAATTGTGAAGGACAATTTTGTCAAGGCGACCAATTTAGAAACTATTTTATAAATTTTATTAATAATAAAATTTATTTTATATATTCATAACTTTTTTCTCTAAAATAATATCTAATTTAATCAATATAGTGATTAATTATTATTTTTTAAATTAATTTCTATTTAACGATTTTTTTTAGTTTATATATATAAAATTATAATATCTAAAAAAATAAATGTCATTTTTAAGCACGTACGTATCCATATACCAAATAGTATAATTTCCATGAGAGAGGAGGAGGGAGAGGAGGGAGGGAGTATTTTTTGTGTTTTTTTCAAGGGTTTTGTATTTTAATGTATTTAATAAATTTATTTCAATTTAACACAAAAATATTTTTTATTATATTTTTTATTAAAAAATATAAATAAGTATTAATATTATATATTAAAAACATTTAATTAATTCAAACCTAAAAAAAAATCATAATTCATTTATTTTTTAATAACAATGATATATTTGTAAACTTACAATAAATCATCCTCACAAATTCACTCTATCATCAGTCAATCCAAACAATATCATATATCCTCACACATCTTTCTAATCCTCACAAATTCACTCTCTCCCGTCCTCAATCCAAACATACTTAATATTATCTAAAATTTAAAAATAAAGGGAGTAGTATGTATCCATGGAAGTTGCAATAGCTGTCAGAGATGAATGAGCTTTCTTCGGGATTGAAATAAAGTTATGTGGGCGCTTTCAAAAAGAACGCCAAGTTTTTAGTCAATTTGTACTGTTTTCAGCTTTTTCAGAAAATGAAAATGTTATCGTATTTTTCCTCAATAGTTTGTATATTTGCGGTTGAGTTTTTACGGAAGAAACAGCTGAGAAGCTATTACAACCTCTCACCTACCTTTACACTTCCTGTACGGCTCAACTTCAAAAACTTCATTACCTTTCGGATAAAACCCATCAAAACGAGATCCACAATGTTAGGGTTATATTCACCTTTTCAAAACTACCTTTAAAACTTCAACGAACCACCTAATATCAAAGCTAAACCAAACTATTCCCCAGTAACCACTTTCTCTTCTTCAAGTTTTTCCATATACAACTCTTTCTCGCATTCTTTGCTATCTTTCATGTAGTATTCAATTCGCCTTTAATGTATACTTTTCTTATGTGTGTAGCTTAATTTTTTTGTGCAACATTGTGGATAAGTGTTATTTTTGGGTTATCATGACATTAATATAATCATGACAGTAATAATCAGTGTAAAAAAGTTCAGTTAATTATTATTTTTGTTTATTTATGAGATGCAAACTTAAGACATTGATTAGAAGATTGATGAAATGAACAGGTGGCGAATAGATGTTTTATAATACGGCACAATCAAGAAATTATTTGTGTCCTTTTGAGCAATGTGCTGTGGTGTTGGCTGAGCCATATTTTCTCCATCTGCCCTAACCCAGATTGGTAATAATACAGTTGTATTCACAAAATAAATGAAACTATGTTCAAAGTACTTGATTGGCGTAAACTAAATCTCCCTTTTCCGTTGTCCTCATTTTCCTCAACAACACCCACTTCTCCTTAAAAATAAATAAATAATGTTTTTAATTGTCATGATAGTACTTAGCACTAGTGGCTAGTCTCCTTTCAAAGATAGAGATGGGGAATCTCAGAAAATGATTATATAAGAGTAGTAGGACTGTACTTGGACCGTTAAGTAGGAGCAGAGAAGCTACCTCTGTGTTATAATTGTGATCTTTTTACTCATTGCACAATAGCTAGGGTTTTCACCCACTGAAATTGGTTCCAATCTGCAGATGTTCTCTTCCACATATGACTCCAACCTTTTTCCAAACTTTCCTTCATCTTCTTACCCTATCCTTCCTTTTCTCATTGATCCTGAAAATGATTTTGCAACCAACACCCTTTTTGAGGACCCTCTTCTCGTTCCTTTCACACCCATCACACATGATCCTCCATTCCCTGAAGAAACTGTTGCCAATTTTGCAGTTGCTGACTGCACTGCCATGCTTGAACAGGATGCAAACACTAACTATGGTTCCAACTATGGTAGCATGTCCAATTTTCTGACCCAGAAACCAGCCATAGCAAAGAAAGACAGGCACAGTAAGATTCACACATCTCAGGGTTTGAGGGACCGCAGGGTGAGATTATCAAGCGAAATAGCCCGCAAGTTCTTTGATCTTCAGGACATGTTAGAGTTTGACAAACCAAGTAACACCCTTGAGTGGCTTTTCACAAAGTCTGAGAATGCGATCAAAGAACTAGCCCAAAGTAAGCATAGCGGCAGTATTAGTGGGGGTGACAAGTGTTCCCTCGACGCTTCTGTGGATTCAAATAACAACAAATCATTGGCGGGTAGTGGGGTTGATGGTTCCAAAGGGAGGAAGTCAAAATGGGCACAGAAGGATGATGCTTGTGTTCAGACCAAAAAGGAGTCAAGGGAGAGGGCAAGAGCAAGAGCTAGAGAAAGGACTTGTTACAAAATGTGCAGCAATAGAAGGGTGCAGCAAGACTTTGATGAAAGGTGCTCTGCAACTGCAAACACTCAAATGCTGCACCAATTGAGGTCATCCATTCTGCCAGAACCTGAACCCTGCGGGAGACGGGTTCAGCCTTATAACCCTTTTCTCATTCATAACGAAGCACCAAGAGATGGATTTGACGTCATTGAGGAATCTATTATGATTAAAAGGAACATGAAGCCGTCATCTATGATGGCTTCTCATCACCAAAATCAAAACCAAAGTCAAAACCTTGTGATCCCTAGGGATGCCAGTTTCTACAACAATGTGTGCCCCTTGCTACCCTATTCCACTCCAGAGTGGGATACTAATGGGGCCGTTAGTGGACGCTCCAACTTCTGTGCAATAGGCACCATGAACCTATCTACATGTTTCATGAACCCGTGGTAAGTTTTAAATTTTTTATTCTTCGTTTAAAATCACTTCTTCAGCTTTTGAACTTGTGATGGAGTTTAGTGATTTTTGCGTCCAGATTTGTAGAGTTTCATTCAAACCTTTGGAAATTCTTGGGAGGAGTGCATCAATCAGAGTCGATACAACTGTGCTAGTTTTCGGTAAAATCTGATCAGAATGAAATCCTCGAGTGTGCTTTGCCTTGTAATCATCATCTCATAGTTCTGTGTTTCTTCTCTCTATCAGCAACTTTTTTCTGCCCTATATTCCCATTTTACAATGTTTGTACTGATTCTTGCTGATAACCAGCCAATGGCAAGTGAAAGTTCGCATACAGGTTTGCTGCGTCCTGCGTGTATTATATCTGTCCAATATTTAAAGTTTGATTGAACAAGTATTATCAAAAGTCATGAAGTCACTCGCTAGCAGCTTTATGCTTTTAGTTTCTTTATCTATGTTATTGGTTAGTCCTTAATGGTGAAAAGAAATCATGTACTTTGGGCGGAAGGGTTTACAAGGATCAGGAAAAAACTACGAAATTTCAGCTTTTGTCTGCAGTTAGCCTTATAGATGTTGGGGATTTGCTAATTTATATTATTTCGTTCACCTTTCCGAATTCAAGCATGGATAAATTGAACTCAACCACGTATTTCACACAAAAGCTCTGTGAACATCATACAGAGAATATCTCTAGCCGTGCTGTTTTGTTTCAAACTGAATTCAATTTCTCAGTGGAAATTTCAAGTTAAAAACTTCCTATTATTGTAGTTTCTCTGAAGCAAACTCGATGAACATAAATATTATTAGTTACAACGGAGGGTTTGGTGTAATATGTTTATTTTATAACCACAGAACATATTGTGAAGAGTATTAACCCTTTTTTTTTTGTTAATTTGGAAATCAGCTATTGAAAAGTTTATACCCTTACACATCTGGATGCAAAACTATGGATAAGAAACACTGGGTACTAATTATGTGTTGATGTTGCATGGCAAGCATTGTAGAAATATTCATCCATTCTTGAAATTTTAGCCTTCTGATGATGAATATGATGACTCATAACTTTATCCATATTTTTTTCATGCCAAGTTTCTCGTATTCAAAGGGATGGATCTTTTGATCTCTTTTCAAAGATCATAGATAAATGGCTACAATCCTTCGGGCTACCAAAGATGTTTTCATACGGCCTTCCATATGTTGGTAACGATACTTGATATATTAAGTCTCTGAACAAGAACAAAATGGAATGCTTAGGGCTTATGAATGCATGCACTCAAATTGTTATTATTGTCTAACACAGTTTATACAACAACGGAAATATTCAGTTTCTGTTTTCATTTTCAATTTTATGCCTCCTCATTATATTAGGTTCTACAAGAAAAGGAACTTGAATCAGCATATTACTGATGTTCTGATAGAGCATGAATGTTTAATACCATTGTGCGAGCATGATTTCTTAGAAGTCTGATGGTGTAATATATTTGATGATCTAATGATCGCTTACAGTTTCTTAAGCTTTTGATATCCTGTGCAATTATTATTTTGATGTATCAGAGTTGTTACCACGTTTTGAACTTATATACGCATCACATAAACACTTGAAGCTATGCGCCCAGGTAGGTGGAAATCCTATGCAATTCTAATTCTACACCTTCCTACAAACTGGTATTCATGCTCAATATTTTGCTGTCACAAGAGATATCTTTCTTTGTTGTGTTTTGAAACTAGTCACTATTTTACAGCTTTAACTGTGAGAGCTTACAGGGTTAACAAACCTAGCTGTTTAGTGGTTTAAATTGATTCTATATATATGGAATAATATACTCTTGAACCTAAAGCCCAAATGCATGAGCTGGTTTTATGGAAAAAGAAACCAATGACTGTTCATGATCATAGTAAGATACAGAATGTTGGATGTAAATGTTCAATCTGAGCTAGCTTCTCCATTTTGACAGGATATCCATTTGGAATTTTACATATGTTGATGTCATATTCAATGGAGGGCTCTACAACCAGAGGCCCTAATTATTGTAAGGAATTATGAAAATGAAAGAATATCAAGGGTTACACCAATATAAGGTATTACTGACCTATTAATTATTCTTAGATTCGAAGGTTTTTTGTACAGACTTGTTATCTTAGGTGCATGTTTTCTCTTGTTCTGCTAATTTAGGGCTTCCTGCAGTCTTGATCAATAATGACATACATATAGTTACTTTCCCACTATATATTTCATCGTTTTTACGGGATTAAATCCTATATATTGTATAAATGCATCTCATTTCCAAAACCTCTATAAACCAATGGTCAAAGTTTTCAGTTTAACTTAAAAACAGCGAATCAGGTTGATTTTACTGACAGAAAAAAGTATAAGATTGATACATAAATAAATGTGTTTGTGTTGATTCCTAGTATCATTTACTGCTACATATTCATATTACTGCACAGACTGTGACTCGTGACAAGTTGATTTGTGACTTGAACGACTTTTCCCTCAAACCTTATATACCAACAATAAAAGTTAAAAACCTTTATAGCTCTTCTTATAGTTATATTTTCTTGGAAGGAACTCTTCTTATAGATTAAAAAAAATTAAAATCATTACTAATTAATATCAAAGTGTAAACTCCCGCAATTAATATAAAACAACAATAACAGAAAGAAAGAAGATTCAAGTCTAAATCATTTTTTTCAAATTAACTTCTAAAATTAGATTTATAACTGTCAAATGAATATCGATGCCTTGTTTGTGCAAATTGTTTTGGGGTTCACTGAGTGCTACAATCATTTCACAAAACCAATCCCTCGTATTTACTATAAGCCATTGGTTGAATTTAATGCAGTCTAATATGTCTTCTTTACTGTCTAATGATTCTTGTTTAATGGGTTTTGTTTTCCTTAGGTATGCCCATGTTTAGTGTAATTTATCGTAGTTTGGGAGTTGTAATGGTTGAACATACATTATATCTATAAAGAAGAATTAAAAATTGTGGGAAGACAGTCAAAAGTCATAACATCTTACAAGGGTCAACAGAGGTATATTGTAATCTTAGTAGTCATTGAGCTGATAAAAAACAAATATTAGTAGTCATTGAACAGCTTGAAGTTTAACTAAAAGAGTCATCTGTTATATTAATATTAATGATGAACTGTTTTACAGGTTATGCATTTAGATCTAACATTTTTACTTTTGAAAGTTTTGTATTGATTAAAACTTGCAACAATATTCGTTGTCTTGGACTAATATAAAATAATAAGTTGAGTTTTGTTGAGACATATCTAGACAAGATAAAGCATAATTAGCAGTAATAAAGCCAATATGTGGTTTGGTTTACATTTTACCCCAGTTTTACCTACATCAGTAACTCCCACTCTCTCAAGACTCTTGGTCACCAGCTTTCTAAAACTATTTTTACTTTTTAAGTGGTATTGCAAATTATCTCACTTTTTTATTCCAACTCTCAACCTTTAACATTAGTTGCCTTGATAATAATTTTAAAAAAAAACCTTGACTAGACAAACAATATATTCAGTTTTAAAAAAAGGGATATGAGGTGCTGATATCTTTCTATTAATTACTATATATTGTATTTGCAAAAAAAAAAAGTAAAGATAAAATCTATGCATTTCACTAATTGAATGAAATAACTATACAATAAAAATATATAACCATTTCATTTCATATTAACAACATACCAAACACTAAATAACAAATTTAACAAAACAATTAAGATTGCAATAGTATACCCCGCATGACTTTTTATATAATTTATGCTTAATAAATTATTAAACACGTTTGACATCAAATTTTCATATACTGAGATTCCACTGTTCGATTAATATTTCACTATGAAAAGTTGTAAAATATCATTTTTTTTAAGAAAGAGTATTTTAATATTATATTAACTATTCAAATTTATAAATTTAACTATATTATTGTTGTTGTTTTGATGGATGGAGATATAAATGAAGTTAAATTTTTTTCTTTATGTCTTGTGTTACATATTTTATATGGTTTAGAATATCTACTCTTATTTATTATATATTTTTATTGTCAATAAAAAATTAAATAAAATGTTCAGCACAAAAATTGTGTTTAATGATGAACTTGTTTTTTTTTAATAAGAAAAAGAATCAATAACTTGTTCTAATCATGAGCTTGTACTAAATAATTGTAGTGCACCCCTAGTTGTATATTCCCCCTACTTTTAGAAATTATTTAGGTATGTCTTATACTTGGAAAAACAGTTTTCATACCTTATTTTTATCGGTTCTAGCTGCATATATATCGAATGAATGGCAATTAATGACTGGAATCAGACAAAAAAAATAATCAAAGATGATGTACAATACGAGAATATTCTTTAGTTTAAAAAAAAATATACTAGTTTGGTATAAAAGAACTAATAAACTAAAGAAGTGGTAAGGAGCATTCACATGAAAAGGATGCGAATAAATTGAAATTATAAACATAGCAGATTTTCAGTATTTTTTAAGGACAAAAAATATAGCATTTAATTATTCTTTACATGTTAAAATAGTGTAGCTATAGAACAAAGGAACTTGATATATATTATGTTTAGCTATATGGTTTAATCGTAAAGAGCTTTACTTCTAGCGTTCCTAAGGTTCTGTCATGTTCAACACTGCATGATTTTGACAGGAAGAAGAAATAAGATATAAATGCTGTAACAGCAGAGTGAGTTCCCTGGTACGACACTAGTGAACTAGTGTTAAGCAAGTATTGACCAAGAGAACTCTTAGAAACCAATATGGTTCTTCTTTTTTCCCAAAATATGTATATTTCACTACCTTCTCTAACGTACCTTTCTATATGTCTCATCAACTTAACCCAGGCCCTCATAGCTGGAACACCCACTACAACCAAGTGCCCTTTCTTTGAGATAATGATTGTGATTTTACATACTAAATAATGCTTTAGTTATTCAATTGCTATAAAACAAAGTCTGCATGTTTTCATAATTGTTTTGAAACTATTTTTGCCTATCAATTACTATATATTTTAAAGTTTGATGGTTCTACTATAATTTTTTTCTTTTGAGCCTAAACTTTTAATTGATGCCTTAATATTTTTGCCTTAATAAGTTCTCAAATTGAGAACTAATAAGAAAAAGTGTACAAACTATGTTAATGCTTCAGTTTTATTCTTAAAATGAATCTAATTAAATTAAAAGAAAAGGATATCTCTATACAAATACCACTTTTAACATTCAAATAATATTAAGAAATTCAAACGTAACCTAAAGTATATATAAATGCCCTAACCTTTAAAAGTCTTGTGCACAATCCCCTCATGCTTTCCTCCAAATTCTTGCTCCAGAATTGGAAATGGAAATCGTAGCTAAATTTTTTTCCCCAATCATGCCCCGTTTCCAAAAGGAAATTTCTTTAGTCACCTTATCTCCAACCCCACACAGATTCAATTGGTTCGTCCGTTCTCGTATTGTACTGACAAACACTCACGATCTAGTTAAAGCAATCATATCAACACTCGAAGAACGTTTTATTCATTTTTTCTTTTACTATTTTCATTTTCAAACACCAATAAGTTAACAAGTTACGTGTAGCGTGTGAGTGTGAAATGATTGGCTTCAAAGCTCGAAGCGATAATGTTGAAACTCACCTCTTAAATTGAAAGCTTTCGTTTGCTATGGTAAAAAGATGAATACTGAAGTGAATGGAAGAAAAGAGAACGAGGCGGAAGAGGATAGTTTAATTGAGTGAGAAAAATGAAAAAAAAATCTCATAGTAATAAAGAAATAAAATAATATTAATATGTAGGCGAATTTAAAATCATGCTTCGAAATGACAAAAATCTATATTTCAAAAGAGCAAAAATGATACCATTTAAAAGATAAAGTATAGAAATATTTTTTTTTAAAAAAAGTAAATAATAAAAATAAATATAAAAGAAGAGTTACTCCTTCTGTTGGTTGTTTGTTGTTATAAGCTTCTATTGTTCTTTTTGCTCCTTGTTGTGGTTGCAAAGAGATTGTATTGGGTTTGGTTTTGAGTTTGTACGGGTTAGATTTGAATTGGTACGGGTTAATCTTGAAAGTGAACGGGCTTTACTGGTTCTTGATTTGTTTGTCTCTCTATTTGTTAGTTTGGGAGACCAGAGAAATTGTCTCATATTTTTTAGGTATGTATAAGGTTGAACCACCCTTAAGTGGTTCTGTTATTCAATCTTTTTACTGATAAAAAAAAATAATATATATATATATATATATATATATATATATATATTAACATTTATACTATTATTATATGACTTTCAATGTGTACAAATATGTATTCATGCATCATTTTCCATTCTATAAATTTGTCCCAAAGTTGGTCCCCAAAACACAGTCAAGCATTAAATAATCCACTACTCATAGGACAAATGCTGGATGAAGTGGTTCAAATTTACCTACCCTATCCATTGCTTTCTCAAGCCCAAGCAGCAACACGTACTACCATGGTCTAAATGTTTTCACAACCAAAAGATCCAACCATAGTAAAATCAGATGCACTTCACTAGTTAGCTATATGTCCTGTGATGTTCTTTTCTTTTAGCATGACAAACAAAATTTATATTTAGTGAATGGTCAAATTCTAGATACTAATTTGAAGAGCAAAACTAGCAGTAAGCATGAAACAAAAGGCAAAACCTTGAAAGAAAATAATGAAGGACAACGGTATTTAACATCCTATTAATTTTCTAAAACAAAAAACAAAATGGCAGTTCTATATTTTGCCTGAGATTTTGACTTGCAACTAGTTGTACCTCCAGATGAAGGTATTTGTAGTCTGCCAGTCAAAACTTGGCAGTTTTTCGAGGAGATATCCTGGGAAATTGTTACTGTGGAATTAGAAGGTGGGAAGAGTGAGTGGTCAAGGGAAATCACACGTTACTCAACTTTATTCATTAGCTCAATAAATCCAATAGGTGTAATTCAGTTGATAATTTAGGCTATGTTTCTGGGAATAAAAGAGAGAAACTACTAACTTCAAGTTTAATAGAGTCTCAAACTGAATATTAATTCTATAATCTGTCAAAAAAACTCAAAACTTGTAGAATATTTTGGGACCACCCGTAGGACCAAAGACTCTAATTACAATAATTGAAGAAAAAAAAACTCAATAGGCTTAGGAGTTTATTATAATGTGAGTTTAGAAAATAAAAATGTGGACTATTTTATTAATGAGTTAATATTGGCCTTTTATATGTATATATTATTTTAATTAAAATATATAAGATCTAAAAAAAAGTGATGAAATAATTTTAGTAATGAATATGAATAAATCACATACAAGAAGTGCTTATTTATACATCCAAAGAAAATAAATATGTAGGCTTTGCCTTACTATATACAGTTCAGAGCTTAACATGGTTATAATATAAATATATATATATATATATATATATATTAATAAAAAAACCTTGAAATATTTTACTCATTAATAGCTGGAGGTAACTTATGAGTAAGTTGTAAGAAAAAATATTGCTGTTATCTTGTGCATTAAAAGTGAACTAGAACTTCAGAAAACAGAATAAAACTTAAAAGACTTGTTTTTTAAGGAGAGGAACCCGCACTAAATTCATATTTATCAAGTTATAGAAACCTCAGAAGGTGAGGCAGCAGTAGATGATCAATTTGTGCATGCGTGTGAATCATCTGCATTTGAGACCAAACAGAAGCTGCAGTTTGGCATGATATTGGGGTCGCTGCAATCAGCAGTGATGACAGGCACACAATAGGCAAAATGACTTACTATCTTGAGATGTTAGTCCTCTCATGATGAGGACTTTTTGTGTTTGCATTGTAAGCTAGTGTATTCTGCTCTAGGTAAGGGGAAAATTTACTTGTTATGATTTTTTTTTTCTGATGATGATCATGAAAATTTTCTGGCCTTGTTGGTGGATTACGTGTGTAATTTTTTTTATAAGAGTTTGGTATCCTTCAAATATTCTTTATGGTTGATAAAATAAGTTAAGTCGGCTCAATTTACCAAATCTTAACTCCCTTCCACTCCCACAACAAGATAATTAACCAAATCCTAATTAACTATAGGCATTCCTTTTATCTTAATCTTAGTAATCAGAATTGTTTACCAAACCTCTTGGGATTGACTCCCCTTGGCTTCAATTATCTGAGCTTCTTTACCTACATGGTTGCAAATTTTACTATAAAAAATAGATATGGTCTAATTAAGTTTGAGTCTTTCATGTTTTAAGCACAAAATGTCTTCTCAAAGAGAGTATAATATCTTTACAATTAATTTCAAGATCTCATTATAACAACTTTGGTATGTTAGCTTGTATTATAACTTGCATATATAACAGGGAGGATCATCATCATCACGTTTTTAACTGTGAGAAAGAAGTGGAAGAAAACCTAAATATAGCATTTGGTTAATAAGGTCCTTTTGTGATGAAACCACCAATAAACCAAAAAGGATATATAAAGGAAAGAAAATGATGAAATGTGCAGGCACTAGTGGGCACTAAGGACTGATTGGAAGCAAGAAAAAGTTGTACACATGCTCCATCCTTTTTCTGTAAGAGAAAAAATCATGCCGACAATATATTTTGAAGAGGTTTAAGCTCAATTGTAGTCATGTCTCACATCAATAGAGTTAGCCCTCTTCGTCCAAATGACATGTCTTATACCGCAATGCAACTGCCACAGAGAAAGAGACTAGAGCTACCACTTGCCTAGCTTTTAATACCTAGAACAAATTAAATAGGGCCAAAAGGCCATTGCCGTCAACTTGGCATGCCCTATTTCTCTTTACAATCTTTATAACACTGCTACCACCCAACGTTCAAATGGAGCTATTAACCTTATTCATTGACTGCAGGTAATTTGACTAATAACCACAAAGAAATTTATATAGAATTAATAACAATGAAGTTGAATTAGATTAAAGGATTATTGAAGAAATTAATGTATAGGTGGGTAAGAAAAAGCTAGGAATTAGTATGGTAGGGGAGGAGATTAAGCCTCAAGTGTTGATTTTCTTATCGTATATTGATGTTCAGCAGTTAACACCTCAGCTATGCCTACCAACTTGGACACTCTGTAGGAAATAGAAACCACAAATTGGTAGGAGGAGGTGATAAAACTGTGACATCCAGTTTTACAGTGTGCTAAATATGCATCAATTATGTTTGTTCTCGTTCTTTGTTTCTAGGTTCCTTTGTAACTATGGATTGTTATTGTAACAATAGTTAATGGGGTTCATGTTCATAGTTAGGATTGTATGCAGTTTCTAATGTTGTTTGGATTGTTTTGTGCTACATTTTTGCTGGCAAAAGTGTGGAAGGCAAGTATAAGAGACTTAAACCTTTAGGAAATAAGAGCTTCTTGGTTTTTGTATACAGGTAAGAATATTCTTGAAGTATCTCTTTTTATTCATTTTATTCTTTGTTAATAAAAAAATTGTGCAATTCGTTGTTGATGCATTATTTGTGTGCAAAACTATGGTTATTAAGAACATTTTAAGATGTTTTGAACTTACATTAAGTAAGATAAGAGACATAAGAGTGCAATCTATGTTGATTGAAAGGTTTTATATGATTTTAAATTACAGTATATCGGTTGGAAAAATTATAGAAGAAAAGAATTTTGGTAAGATCTGATAAAAAAAAATAAGGAAGATGGTAGCTATATGGAAAGGAAGACATATATACTTTGCAAGAAGGATCACTTTCATAAAATCAATCATTTCTATCACCCCCTTTGTACTTTTTTATCAATTTTTAAAATACCATTGAGCATGGGAAAAATAATAAGGAGAATAAGGAGGGGGGTTTTCGTGGGGATGGAGATATGAATGTACACAAATTTCATGGGTACGTAAGTGAAAAATTATATATAAAACTAAGGAAGATGGTAAATTAGGTGTAAAGGATTTGAAACTATTTAACATAGATCTATTGAAAAAATAAAATTAGAGGTTTGGAAAGGAAGATCCAAAGATACATATCAATGTCAAAATATGAGCATGAAGCATTACATGAAAAGAAATATTGTAATCATAATTTGTGGCGGTGAAGGGATAATAATAAGAGAGTATGTGGAGAAGGAAAATGGAAAAACTGGATCGAAAATAATGTAAGGTGAAATAGAGGTATAAGAAATAAAATAAAGTTTTGGGAAGATAAGTGGTTAGGTAAAACCTCACTAAGTGAGGGATTTTTTAGATTATATACCAACTCATGTTAAAAAGAATTTTGGAAAGATAACTAATGAAAATGGAGAAGAAAGTGGTTTAAATGGGAGAAAGATACGGTGACCATAATGATGCGAGAGGTTGAGGGGAGGAGAGTATACTATATCGAGATGGGGAAAAAGAGTGGATATGGAAGGATGACGAAACACAATTGTATAGGATGAGCTATAATTGTAGTTAGTTTTAGTTAACTAATAGATTTTGATGGTAAAACATGTAAAAGGGTTGAGATACCCTAAAATGTCTCATTTACCTTAATTCGTTTATTCTTTGTTGGAAAATTAAGTGTTGGATGTATGTATTAATAATAAATAAAGTACAGTTACACAGGATAATTTACAAAATAAAAGACTAGAGGTGAAAAGTAAAACGTGTCATGTGTGAAATTAATGATAAAACTATCCGTATTAGATACATATGGAACACTTGTGATCCATGGTTTGGAGTTTCCTCATTATATAACAATAGTGTACATATTCACTTTTACCAGTTTGAATATCAATGTATGTGGGTGGTGATAATTTGAACTGTTTTGAATCATATAGAAATAGTATTATTTTTAGGAATTCAATAACAGATATTGAGGAAGTGTTTACTCTAACACAAATCAAAGCATGAGCTTGATCAAAAAATATATATCCAAAAGCAACATTCTAGATGTTTGAGTCCAATTATGTGTTTACAATCCATGTGCCTGTAGCCAAAGATATGTATAAAGGAATTTAAAAAAAGAGTACAAGGGTGAGGAAATCAATAACCATGGTCTTGATTCCACTAATTAACTTCACATTATTATTTGGTGGAACAAGGGAGAATTATAGTGTATTTCCTTAGATGGTAGTATAACTGCATCTAATATTCATCATAATTTTGGCGGAACACAACTAGCAGAGGGTATCCACATGCAATAGGCATAAGTCTGGTGCATTCCATAGTGTGAAGTATGAATCTATTAGACATCTGGTACGTGTAGGAAATTTTATGTTATAGCCTTCTGGGTCATAATCTCAGGTGCATATGCGACGCTCTGTAAGATATATTTTAGGTATCTAGTACTTGTAGGAGTATGCCTGATATATATGTAGGTGCATATTGTTGTATGAAAGCATTGTATGGAGTTGTGTGGGTGTTTTCGCTAACCTGGTTCTCATAGGTAAATAAGGTGATATGACATATGTATGGAAATGTAGCAATTTTGTTCAACCAGAATTCTAACATGTAAAGATAGAACTAAACAGGGGAATTAGAAGTAAGAATAAGTAAGAATGACAGCACCTATATGGCCTTAGAGATTGTATGGGCATATTATTCAGTTACATAAGGGTTGAAATTCTATTTTGGTCACAGATAGTCTTGTAAGGATCATCAGTAATAGGGGTCAAGTAATAAGGGAGTGGGAAATCATGAATTTGCTGTGTAGAACTTGGTTGTGAACATTTTGCAGCTTTTATCAATAAGGAACGCCAAAGGAAGGCAATAGGAAGAAAAATCTGCAGTAAAATGAATTCAGTGTGGGTAAAATGAATTCAGTGTGGGGAGGAAGTTTAACAAGGGATCACTTCATAGGAATATAATACTGATTGCTGTTAAATACAACAATGTGAAAACTAAAGTCATATGTTATTATGATTAGTAAGGGAGAGACTATTTAACTTGGAGACAATATATGCGGACGTACAATTTCTTCTCGAAAATGAAGGTTCTTTCTTTAACTCATATCATAATTTGGAGGGTGATTGACAATAAGATTGTTTATAAGGTAAATCTAGATAGACGAGGGGTTGGGGTCGAGAACAACTTTTGTTGTTTATGTAGGATGTCAAATGAGTCAACAAGTCATTTGTTCTTCGGATGCATAATTGTTTGGCTAGTGTGGAATCTCTGTTATGATTTATTAGGAGTGAGTACTGTTGACCCTCTTCTTTCTGGATCACACTTCGAGCACTTCAAAATTCTTGATGCGTTTACTGTTGAATAAACTTTAATGTAATTTGTGGGTTTTAAAGTTAGAAGTTACTAGAAAAAAGTAGAATGGGAGTTTGGATATGTAAAAGGTCAAAAGTTGTGAGTGGGATTTTAATTGTGTTGTTAGTGGGGTTTTAAGGCCATAATGAAGACTTTTCTAGAAGAGCTTCCTAAAGCCTATAAATAGGATGCTCTCTCAATTGTAAGATACACCACAGAAAGAAATACAATAGAGAGATTTACAAAGAAGAGTGTTTCTTTTAGAGAGAATTTAAGTGTGAGTGAGTGTCTATTTTTTTACAATTTGGTATCAAGAGCCAATGGCGAATGTGACGGGTCAAATACCGCTACCACGGTTAACGAAGGCGACCAGATATGACAACTGGAGCATTCAAATGAAAGCTCTTCTCGGTTCTCAGGATTCATGGGAGGTGGTCGAAGAAGGTTTTGAAGAACCGACCAATACCACGGGTTATACGGCAGCTCAAACCAAGGCATTGAAAGAGATGCGATCGAAAGATAAGGCAGCTTTGTACATGTTGTATAGAGCTGTTGATGAGGCAATTTTTGAGAAGATTGTTGGTGCGTCCACTTCAAAGGAAGCATGGGACATATTGGAGAAGGTGTTCAAAGGAGCTAACCGAGTTAAGCAAGTGCGTCTACAAACTCTGCGTGGCGAGTTGGAGAACATGAAGATGATGGAGTCAGAAAGTGTATCTGACTACATCACGCGTGTACAGGCTGTGGTAAATCAACTCAACTGAAACGGTGAAACTCTAACCGATGCACGAGTTGTGGAGAAGATTTTGAGAACATTAACAGACAATTTTGAGAGTATTGTGTGCGCGATAGAAGAGTCAAAGGACCTTGCGACGCTCACAGTCGACGAGCTCGCCGGTTCTCTCGAGGCACACGAGCAACGAAAGAAGAAGAAGAAGGAGGAAACACTCGAGCAAGCACTTCAAACCAAGGCGTCAATCAAAGACGAAAAGGTACTCTATCATCAAAATTCTCAATATAGAGGGCGTGGTCGTGGAAGTCGTGGAAACGGTCGTGGTGGAAAAGGCAGCAACCATGAAGGGTACTATAAGGAGAAGGAACAGTCGAGCCAACCAAATTGGCGTGGAAGAGGACGTGGTAGAGGAAGAGGCGGCCGATCGAATTATTCTAACATCGAGTGCTACAAATGTCACAAATATGGTCACTATGCGAAGGATTGTAACTCTGACAAATGTTACAATTGTGGTAAAGTGGGGCATTTTGCAAAAGATTGTCGTGCTGATATAAAGATAGAAGAAACAACCAACCTAGCCTTGGAAGTCGAAACGAATGAAGGTGTTCTCTTGATGGCTCAAGATGAAGTCAACATTAACAATGACACTCTGTGGTACCTCGACTCTGGAGCAAGCAACCATATGTGCGGTCATGAGTACCTATTTAAAGATATGCAAAAGATTGAAGATGGTCATGTTTCATTTGGAGATGCATCAAAGGTGGAGGTCAAAGGGCGAGGTACGGTTTGCTACTTACAAAAGGATGGCTTAATTGGGTCACTCCAAGATGTTTATTACGTACCAGACCTCAAGACCAACATTTTGAGTATGGGGCAACTCACGGAGAAAGGTTACTCGATATTTTTGAAAGATCGACTCCTACACTTGAAGAACAAGCAAGGGCGTTTGGTTGCCCGAATTGAGATGGCAAGAAATCGGATGTACAAGCTGAATTTGAGAAGCATACGAGAAAAATGTTTGCAAGTCAACATAGAAGATAAGGCATCGTTGTGGCATCTCCGTTTTGGTCACCTACATCATGGTGGACTAAAAGAGTTAGCGAAGAAGAATATGGTGCACGGGCTACCCAACATAGACTACGAGGGAAAATTTTGTGAAGAATGTGTGCTCAGCAAGCATGTGAGAACCTCGTTTCCAAAAAAGGCTCAATATTGGGCTAAGCAACCTCTCGAATTGATTCATACCGACATATGTGGACCAATTACTCCAGAGTCCTTCAGCGGTAAAAGGTATTTCATTACCTTCATTGATGATTTCTCACGGAAAACTTGGGTTTACTTTCTGAAAGAAAAATCCGAGGCATTTGAGGTGTTCAAAAAGTTCAAGGTGATGGTGGAGAGGACAACTGATAAACAGATCAAAGCTGTACGATCTGATAGAGGTGGCGAGTATACTTCAACGACTTTCATGGAGTATTGCGAGGAGCAAGGCATAAGGCGATTTCTAACTGCACCATACACTCCTCAACAAAATGGTGTGGCCGAGAGGAAGAATCGGACCATTCTCGACATGGTTCGATCAATGCTTAAGAGCAAAAAGATGCCAAAGGAATTTTGGGCGGAAGCTGTGCAATGCGCCATCTATGTGCAAAATCGATGTCCACATGTGAAGTTAGATGATCAAACACCACAAGAGGCATGGAGCGGACAAAAGCCAACAGTTTCTCATCTCAAAGTGTTTGGTAGTGTGGCTTATGCACACGTACCAGATCAACGAAGAACGAAGCTCGAAGACAAAAGCAAAAGGTATGTTTTTATTGGGTATGATGAGAAGACAAAAGGGTACAAGCTACTTGATCCAATAAGCAAGAAGGTGACGGTGAGTCGTGATGTGCAAATAAATGAAGCAAGCGAGTGGGATTGGAACAATTCTTCAGAGGTTATGATTGAAGTTGGAGAATCATCACCGACAAGTATAAATTCCGAAACAACCGATGATGAAGATGAACCACGACAACCTAAAATTCGAAGTTTGCATGATTTGTATGATTCGACAAATGAGGTACACCTAGTATGTCTTTTGGCAGATGCTGAAAATATCAGCTTTGAAGAGGCGGTGCGAGACAAGAAGTGGCAAACTGCCATGGATGAGGAGATTAAAGCGATTGACCGCAACAACACATGGGAGCTAACAGAATTGCCAGAGGGAAGTCAGCCCATTGGTGTGAAGTGGATATTCAAGAAAAAGATGAATGCTCAAGGCGAGATAGAGAGGTACAAGGCGCGACTCGTTGCGAAGGGATACAAACAAAAGGAGGGAATTGACTACGATGAGGTGTTTGCTCCCGTTGTAAGAATGGAGACAATTCGATTGCTCATTTCCCAAGCGGCTCAATTTAAATGGCCGATATTTCAAATGGATGTCAAGTCGGCATTCTTGAATGGTATGCTTGAAGAAGAAGTTTACATCGAACAACCACCTGGGTACATGAAAATCGGAGAGGAGAAGAAGGTGCTAAAATTGAAGAAGGCACTTTACGGGTTGAAGCAAGCACCGCGAGCATGGAATACTCGTATCGATACATACTTCAAGGAGAACGGGTTCAAGCAATGTCCTTACGAGCATGCTCTTTACGCAAAGAACAATGGAGGTAACATGATATTTGTTGCTCTTTATGTTGATGATCTCATTTTTATGGGTAACAATAATGATATGATAGAAGAGTTTAAGGGCACAATGAGACGGGAATTTGAGATGACAGATTTGGGATTGATGAATTTTTTCCTTGGCTTGGAAGTTAGACAAAAAGAGACAGGTATTTTTGTATCACAGGAGAAATATGCAAAGGAGATTTTGAAGAAGTACAAGATGGAAAATTGCAACCCAGTATCAATACCAATGGAACCAGGTGCAAAACTCTCAAAGTTCGATGGAGGAGAACGTGTCGATGCAAGTAGATACCGGAGTTTGGTAGGAAGCCTTCGTTATCTCACATGCACAAGGCCGGATCTTTCATTAAGTGTCGACATCATAAGTCGATTCATGGAGGAACCGGTTTACTCACATTGGAAGGCGTTGAAGCGAGTCCTACGGTACATCCAAGGTACTGTATCACTCGGATTGTTCTACTCAAAAGCAGAAGATTACAAGTTGGTGGGTTACTCTGACAGCGATTGGTGCGGAGACATAGATGATCGGAAAAGTACATCGGGATATGTATTCTTTATGGGCAACACAGCATTTTCTTGGCTTTCAAAGAAGCAACCGATCGTGACGCTATCGACGTGTGAAGCTGAATATGTGGCAGCATCTTGGTGTGTATGTCATGCGATATGGCTAAGAAACTTGTTGAGTAAGATGGAGCTAAAGCAACTAGATGCAACTGTGATTCAAGTTGACAACAAATCAGCAATTGAGTTGGCAAAGAACCCAGTGAACCATGAAAGAAGCAAACATATTGACGTTCGTTTTCACTTTATTCGTGATCATGTGAAGAAAGGAAGTGTGGAATTTGTGCATGTGGCAAGTCAAGATCAAGTTGCTGATATCTTCACAAAACCGCTACCGAAAGTCTTTTTCGACAAATTCAAGAAGATGATTGGCATGATGGATGGTAGAAACATTTAAGTTTATGGGGGAGTTTTGTTGAATAAACTTTAATGTAATTTGTGGGTTTTAAAGTTAGAAGTTACTAGAAAAAAGTAGAATGGGAGTTTGGATATGTAAAAGGTCAAAAGTTGTGAGTGGGATTTTAATTGTGTTGTTAGTGGGGTTTTAAGGCCATAATGAAGACTTTTCTAGAAGAGCTTCCTAAAGCCTATAAATAGGATGCTCTCTCAATTGTAAGATACACCACAGAAAGAAATACAATAGAGAGATTTACAAAGAAAAGTGTTTCTTTTAGAGAGAATTTAAGTGTGAGTGAGTGTCTATTTTTTTACATTTACTTCAGTTAATCTGATTATGGATAATGTTTGGATCGCGTTGGTTAGCGAGATTTAGAAACACAAGAATAATTGTTTATTTAAAGGAGAAGTGATTGATCATTCTAAAAATTTTTCCTGACACAAACTAAGGTTTGGTCTTGGATCTCTTCAAAGGTATCGTCAGTGAGTTTCTCATTCTCTGATTAGTGTCTATAACCCCTAGTATGTGTGCATTCAATTTAAAGTTACTATTAGGACGGCGGGGATGGTTATTGATCTTTCTATTGTATTTAATTGGTAGTGTTGGGATAAGCAGTAGGAATTCTTTTGGGATTTTGTTAAAGTATGAGGAGAGGTGGTTTGTCTATCTTCTTCTATATAAGGATTGGAACACCTTTTAAGTGAGCTTGTTTAATTTATTTATTTTTTACTGATAAAAAAAATATCTAACCAAACAACCCCCTTATTCTAATTAATATATTTTTTCTTGTTTCTATAAAAAAAAATATTTTTTTTCTCATAAATAAAACCTTTTTTAGTCATCATATTTACATTCAACTAAGAAGATATATAAACAAAAATACAAATTATTTTATAAATTAAAATTAATTTATTCATAAACTAATTTATAAAAATGTATATATATAAAACTAGAACTCTTAGAAAGCCATTGTAGTTAACAACAGGATTTTCTTACAATAAAGTGTGAAAGAAAATTGATTTACGTGAATATATAAACCCCAAATGTCTACATCAGTGTGGCATGGTGATATGGGCAGATACCAGTTTCCAGAGTATCATTACCATCTACGTGAATCTCAGCCTAAAGTCTTCCAATCCTATTTTCTCTTTTTTTTTTTTTTTAATCAGGTCAATGTCGCTTTCTTAATCTGTTTGAACATTGACGTGTTTTGAGTCATAATAAATATTTTTTTTAAGCCTTTAATGGTTTTTTTTATTTATTTTGCTTACCTATTTTTCCCATGTACCTAATACAGGGAAAGGGATTGTTTGATAAGAGATAAAATTAATTTAATCATTTCATTGATAGACAAAAATAAGAAAATTTAACTTAAATAAAAATGGAATCACTTTTTTTATTTCCTATCAAATCAATTAAATTACACTATTTTAAAAATACTTTGTATATTTTTTATTTTAAATTTAATAAATAATTAAACATGATATTTTTTTAATTCATACAATTTATTTCTTTTATATATTTTCTTCAAAATCAAATATGTTTTGTTTTGTATTGTTTGAATGAAGAAGGAATAAATAGTTTTTTATTTGATTCATGAGGATTTATATTAAATAATTTTATGACTCTTTAACGTAATGATAAACACTATAATATTAAATTATAATTTTATAAACTAAAAATTATTAATATCTAAAAAATTTATATTATTAATAAAAATTTATAAAATAATTTTTAAATTAATATTTAATATTAACTATTAATTACTTTAGATTTTAATTGATAATAACTAATTTAAAATTAAAATAACTAATATGTTAAATATTAATTTAAAAACTATCTTATAAATTTTTATTAATAATAAAAAATATTATAAATAATAATTAGTACTAATAATACTAATAATTTAAAAAATATATATAAAATAGCACTAATAATTATTTTTTAATTTTAAATCAGTTTATATTTAATTATATTTTTAGTGAAATAAATGTGTAATTAGTTAGATTTATTATTCTTTAAAATATTTACAGCAGTATTATTATTTGGGGGTGAATAAGATGAGTCCCGTGCTATTTTCCACTTCCTTTGTTTTTCTCATTTAAAGGTATATTCATCTTTAACTCGTTTTCCCTCTCCTAATTTCTTCATTGTCTTTTATTTTCTTAAATGATAAAAAGGTTGATACAGTATTCTAAATGTGTCCCTATCTTTTACTCTAGTTACAACAAAAGTCATCTATAATGAATATTATATAAATAAGTAATTTTCAAATCATTTTAACTGTCGGAATTGATTTGTTCATATTTTTTTATAAGGGGTAAAACATAATATTTTGTATGGGAAACGAATGAAAGGGTTATTAAAAATGATTGTTTGTAAGTTATTTTTAACCAATAAGAGAAGATCAGTTTGTAATTGTTGTGTTTTTGTTTTGTTATATCATTATCTGTGTTGTAATGTTAATGGGATCTTTAGCTATGTTAAGAAGTTTGATAAGTTTGATGTGGAATTCTCCATATACATCTATAAAATATTTTATTTATTTTTTATTGATAGAAAAATTGTTTTGAATACTTGTTCAGTATTTTATTTTTCTTAAATGTCAATTGCATATAAATACTCTATGTTTATATCAATATAACAAGAAATTGTTATTGTGAAAGATCAGTTTCTTAAGCATGTTTATCCATTGTTATAAATTATTTAAAATGGTTTTAGAATAAAAAAATAGCAAGAAACTTAATTAGTGTCACCACGTTTTGATCAAACTATTGGTTTCCACAACTAGTTTTCATTTTCTGCTAACAGCTAGCTTTCATTTTCTGTTTTATTAGCAGGACATTTCATACAAAATATACTATAGTTACTACAACTGAATGCCATTAGATGAAAGCCAAAGTGTGTTGGATTTGGATTATCGGTTCGAGTATTTTCTATTCATATTTTTACTTTTAATACCTGCATTTTTTACAAATTATCTTTCAGGGGAGAGCTTTAGTTTTGGATTAAGTTTTTTCTTTACTATGCCTGCAGCTTTTTACTACTCAAGCATTATAACAGTAGAGTTGCAGACAAATAAAAATTAAGAGAGGATCCTTAAGGCTATTGAAAAGATTAATTAAGGTTATATTATAATATAACAAAATCATTAAGTAAACGTTTTATAACAAAGTAGAAGCAATGGAAAAAGAAGATCATAGTTAAGAATTTCATACAGTACTTACCATGAACACTTGATTCCAATGCAATTACAATGGTAAGCTCCTCACCTTTACGCACCAGAATAAGTCACTAAATTTCCAAAAAGCAAATAATATATGTCTTAGAAAAATGAAAACCCACAAAAAGAGGAAAGATAAGTGATTCTCACGTTGATATGTGACAAAGAGATCAACGCACACAATTTTTCTATGGCGGGGATTATATACAGTGTGATAGAATCCAAAATAGAGAGAGAAAAGATGCTTATTAAATACAAAAGTGCTCTTGCTTCTATAATTTCTGGCTTATCCCTCACTCTTAATAATGAAACTTAAATCCTTGGCTTGGAATTTGCTTAGTAGAAAAATAGATTCAGAAATGGTTTCTCTTTTCTTCATCATTGTTTTCCTCTTGAAACACCTTTAATTCCCAATATAGAACGAAGATTTACATATTTTTTAGAAAAAACGATGACAGTAGTACAGGAAGAGAGAACAAAGTTATCATATAAGGGCAAAAGTTCTTTATTTATGCTATTACACAAATGGCATATGGAATAGTATCATGTAAAAAACATAGAATAGTGCAAATCTTTTGCAGTGAAAGAAACTCATACTGTTACAAATGACCAAGGACACACAAATAACATAACATACCAGGAGAGAAACAAACATCACCACAGCAAATAATTAGGGAATGCGTGTCATGCACAAAACAGTGAAACACTGTACTCCAGCGGATGAAGGGTGAGAGTTTATCAGAGAAGAAGCTAAATTTGACCAAGTTGAAACAGAAATTATAAAAAGACAAGAAAGAAGAACATTTGAACAGTCCACAAGTACTCGACCGTAAACAATCATGGAAATTATTTCATTATATACTCCCTTATCCTTTTTATCACATCATTAATCATATTACATTTTTTTTCTCTTTCTATCCTTATCCTTGTCTCTTTTCTGTTAAACAAAAAATTATTCAAATACAGTTATTCCACTGAAAAAGCGAGTATTCATTAAAATATGTGAAAAAACTGATAGAAAGAACAATGCAGACGCACAGTTATAATATAACCTTGAGAAGGAGGGTAGGGATGTAGATTAGAGAGAATGATTGCTTTGAAAAAGTACTTTGAGTCATAATTATAATAACCTCGAGAGAGTGAGAATCAGAGAGAGAGAGTTTGTGAGATAACATGACATGACACACATATAAGGTGGTACTTGGTAGTAGTTGCTGAAGTGTACGAATTCTCTGCATGTTTGGTTTGGTTATGTACAGAAAAGTGCGGAAGCTAGCTATGGTTTCTGTAGGTTCTCAGGACAACATACTGCGTCATATTAGGTTGTGAATTTTGTACTTTTGTCTGGAACTCGAAAGAGAGAAATAAAGGACTAATAACACATCTACACCACTCCTTATATCATATTCTGTAAAATCCTATTATATGCTTCACTGGTTCATGACTTGTTTTTTTCTTATTTTTTCAATATATTTGTCTTAATTATGGTTAAATATTTCTTTATT
The DNA here is from genome assembly GCF_051622355.1 of Phaseolus vulgaris. Lineage (NCBI taxonomy): Eukaryota > Viridiplantae > Streptophyta > Magnoliopsida > Fabales > Fabaceae > Phaseolus > Phaseolus vulgaris. The sequence goes on from NC_143504.1 coordinate 5,574,535, forward strand.
ACTTTTTAAATTGGGTTTTTGTTTCTTTCGATTCTTCAACTACATTTTTTATTTTTTATTCATTTAATTTTATATTTTTTATTCATTTAATTTTATAAGATATTATTTTTAGTTCATCGAATCAGATCAAGTTAGTAATATTGATAATCTGAAAGTGGTTTATTTAATATTTGTCACATAAATTTAATTAGATAACATGATTTTTTATTTTTTTACTTTATCAAGGACCTAAAAATATCTTTTACACTATTTATTCTGATCTTTAATTAAAAAAATTATTTTTTAATCCTTTGATTTTTTTAAAATGTTATTTTTAGTCTTTGATGTTAGACAATTCTAGCAACAACTCTTTTGGAATTCTTAGTTTTTACATGTAAAGAGACACTTTGCAATATTATTCTTTCCTATTTCACTAGAGAGTGAAGTATTTACCAATGACAAGTTTGTAATAAACTTTGTCCAACTACTTCCAAGTTAAATTCACATAATCAATATTAAGTACGTGATCATTTGTTATATTATTAAAGACTAAAAATAATATTATACAAAATCAAAAGAGTAAAATATGAAAATTGAACCAAAAAGAAAGAATATATCCAATTTGAGAACTAAACATTGAAACAATCATTTTATTAAATTAAATTTGTGATAAATATTCAGCAAATGACCATTTTCCATATCATCAATGTTATTAATATTGTCTAATTCTAGTATCTAAATATTTTTTCTCAAAATTGAAAATATAAAATGCAAAATTTTAATTAAAGGAAAAAATCATCATCAATTTAAAAGACTGAAAACATGTTTAATTATTCTATCAATATAATTTTTATTTAAAAAAAATGTTAAAATATAAATGTTCAGATTCAAGACAATTAATTAAATCTTTTTTTTAAAGGATCCGTTCAACACCACTAGATGCATAATGGCATTGGTGCTAGCTACCCATGTTATTATTGTTTTTTACAGTAGTTTTGGTTACTACGTCACGTAAATATAAATCTGATTTTATCTTGTCCACTTACCCAAGGGTCTAAGACCTAAAACTGCGGTAATGATATCAAAAAATTTAAAACCACAATTTATTATATATGAAAAATTAATTATTATATTTATTAAATTAAATATTATTTTTAAATTAAAAAATATTAATATTTAAATTAATTTTATTATTAATAAATAGTTTTTAAATTAATATTTAATTAATTATTAAGATTTTAGTTGTTAATTAATTAGAAATTATTTATTAATAATAAAAATTTATTTAAATATTAATTATTTTTAATTAATATAATAATTAATTATTTATTATTTGTAAAATTAATTTTTATTTAATAATTTTTTTAATAGTGACATATGAATTTATAGTGTTAAATAACTCAAAGGTACTGTATCTCAACTCAAGAGCTTATCAAGATTTCAAAGTTTAAAAAATATCTACATTTATCTAAAAATTATCCATGAATAATATTTTTACATCTTGAACAGATTCGATTTTATATGATTTTAGTCCTATCTTTGTGGAGACAAATTATAACAGTTTTTTTAATTGAATTATTGATGTATAATTTGTTCTTGAAAACTATTTCTAGAGTAGTTATTTTATGAATTTTGAAGCAGGGGGTTAGGTAAAATATATAGGTTGTATCTGGTATTTTGGCGATCACATCTAACTTTACTAACTTCACCAACTGCTGAAGCTTCAAATCTATAAATAAATAAATGTATGTTTTGTTAAATATTTGAAGGAGCAGTGATTACAGTACTTGTAGAAGTAAATGAATAGTGTAATGAAGCCCAGGTATAGGACACCATGTTCCCTTCAACATTGGCAAAGGCCAAGTTTGACTCCATCTTTATCACGCTTTTCATGCCTGCCTCTCCTCCTCACTCCGTCCAAATCTTTTCCGATAACTGCACCATCAACCTACAACCAACATATCACACTCAAAGTACATACAACAAATGCAAGACAAACAATTATTTCTACAATTAATATATTCAGTATTAAACAAATCAAAAAAGAAAAGGAAAAAAATACAATTATAATTCGTTGATATTGTACTAAATAGCATTTTTCTAATTTTAAAATAAACATCTAACTTCCTTATACTCTAACTTTTAAATAAATATTTATCTCTCTCATCTATAATCATTACATGAAAATCATGAAATATAAACCAATTTTAGATATAAAAAATAATTAATTGTTATAGTGTTATAAAGTTCGGACATTCCTCTTAAATAATGTGTTGGTGTCTGATACGAGTATCGGACACTGACACTGGTATGACACATGTAGGATATGTATCCGTGAAGTGTCCAATTCAAAAAGTATTTGTTAGATTTTTGACAATTCTAATACGGTTCTAACACAATTTTTAAAAGAAAAATACATTGATTTTCTCAAAATTCAAACTTTATTGTATAAACTGTTATTATGATTATAAAAATAAGAAACAAATCTTTGTGAACCAGTCATGAAAAACATCTTTCTACTCCAAAAAATAATTTGGAACATACTTGTGCACATAAATCTTTATTGTCAATTTATATAATTCATAATTATATAATATATAGATTCGTGTCCCCGCGTCCTACATTTTAGAGATTTTACGTATATTCGTATCCGTGTCGTATCAGTATCAGTGTCAGTGTTTGTGCTACATATTAGTGACTAAATTATAGACTATTTTAGAGACTAAATTTTTTTTTATTTTTAAATTAGTTTCTATTATTGTTAAATAATTTTAAAATTCGTATCTAATTAATTATAAAGGTTTTTTTTACCAAATTTAGAATCTAAATAATTGAAAGTTGAAATTTTTAATATAATTTTTTTTTGTAAAATTCTAATTTTTCATTTTATGATATATGTTTTATGATCGTGATAACCAAGGTTGGTGTAGACGATGTGAAATGACAATAAGATATTTTATTTCATATTTTGATTATCATATTTTGAAAAATTATAATATTATATATATATATATATTATTATGTATAGAACATTACACAGTATCTTATTTTTATTTTAATAAAAAGTTAATTAAATAAATTGAAGTATGTAAGGATATTGTAATCTACTTGAAAAACTAAGCTACCACACTCTTATCCTAAGAGCCGATAACAACATAGAAATATCTGTAACTAACCATCCATGAGTTGAACAAATCCCATCACTGAAGATACAGTGAAATGAAACACTAAGAATGGATTTTTTTTCATTATGAGCAAAGAATGAATCAAAATGTTATTATGGTTGTCTTGTAAAGTTACTATTTGGAATATAACTATTTTTTTTTAATATAAAATGGATAATTGTGAAAATAATAAGTAAATAATAAAAAATATAGCAAAATAGAATAAAGATATCAATAATTTTTAACATTAAATCTCACAAAAAAGAATGAAATACAATGTATCTCTAGTATTTTACTAGGATTTCTACTTCTCTAGTATCACACTACGGTGTGAATATTTATTCTCTAGTTTTTTCTTTATATTGTCTTTCTCTTCATCGGAAGTTTCCTTTTTATAAAAAATGAAATGAAAGCTTATCACATAAAGAGAGATAGTAAATTATTAATGCTTATCACATAAAGAGAGATAGTAGATTATTAATGGTTATCACATCTTCAAGAGATAGTTACACTTCCAATTTGTTTAAACGACTATCATTAAATATATTTAATAAATTAATTATTAAGATTTATTGATATTATCCTAATTAAATTAAAATAAAAAGAGATTTCTAACCATCTTTCCGACACATGTGATTCTTATTATATATCACTTTCAAGATATGATACATGACGATGTTATATTTGATGAGTAGGCTCGCCAACTAGAAATAAAATTCATAGGAAGAGAATAAAACTTAACAAAAATTAAAATTAAAAGAATTTAAATTTACTTTTGATTTCTATAATTTTATAGCCGTTAATTTTGACACCTTAATAAAATTTATTATACATATGGTCTTCAATATTTTTAACAGAAATTACAAACATAACATCTAAGTGACAATCTAACATGACATGTTGATATATAACAGACTGCATATCAATTCATCACATGTAACTTTGTGTAGTGTAAATCACATTAGCCCAAATTTAGTCTCACATCATTGCTTAAATACCCATTAATATTTTTTTTGTTAGTTAAAACATTCTCAAAAGATGAACCGTTTCTAAAAATTATTAATTATTAAATTTTACAATTCTGACAAATCAAATATGTAATAAAAAATGTTTTTTACCATAATGGTTTTTTTTTATTATTATTAAAATGGGGTTCGTTTAAAAAAATTTATAAATTTAGGCAAGTTGTGCCAATTCGACACGACTTCATATGCAGAAATCGTTCCAATTAGGTACGACTTCTGCCCCGTCATATTAAAGTCATTCCAACTTGACACAACTTCTGCCACGTCATATTTTATTTTTTTAATTTTATTGTTTATATATTGGATATAAGTTATGTAATGTTAAAAATTAATTTGATACATAATTTTCTAAGAGTGTTAGTTTTAAGGAACAAAAATTGGATAATCGTGTATGGATCATGTTTGACGGTAATGTAATACAATAACTTGATTATTTGATTAATTAAAAAATGAAGAAAATTGTTATTGAATTTGGAAATAAATAGATGAATGAAAAATTATTATATTTGGAAAATAAATAGAGAATTATTGTTGCGAATTTGCAAAATAAATAGCTTGAAAAGTAATGATTTTACAGAACTGTAATGACGAGAAGAAATTAATTTTTAACATTACATAACTTACTACCCAATATATAAACAATAAAATTAAAAATAAAATAAAAAATTATGATGTGGTAAAAGTCGTGCCAAGTTGGCACGACTTCAGTATGACAGGGCAGAAGTCGTGTCAAGTTGGCACGACTTCAGTATGACAGGGCAAAAGTCGTACAAAGTTGGCACGACTTTAGTATGACATGACAAAAGTCGTACCTAATTGAGACGATTTCTGCCTATGAAGTTGTCCCAATTAGACACGACTTGTCTAAATTTATAATTTTAGTAAAAACTAAAAAAAAATAACCCCTTCATGATAAAAAAAAAAACCAATAAAAAATTAACATTATATGTTTCCTACCAAAAAAATTGTGAAACGAGTGTGTTCAAAGTGTGTGTTTCCTAACAACTTCAGAAACTCCTTTACATAAAAAACTTAGAATGTATAAGATTTTTTTAATAATTTGACTTAGAAGATGAAAGTGATGAGCACAGGTTGAGTGACGGTTGCAGGATAATCAGACATAAAGTTTTGAAGGCAATTAATTATTTTGTTGTTATGAAATTGAGCTGCAAAATGTAGGTGATGTGATCTATTGGGGAGTTTGATCTGATTAGCATGCAGAGCTCACAGATTGGTCTGCTCTTTATCTCTGCTATATTGTTCTTTTGACGTTGAAAGATGGTTCCATATACCACCAATGTGTCATCATCATTATGTCATTCATAATGTAAACTCTGCATTTTGTTCACCCAATGTCACGTGCATGGGAAATGAAACATAAAAACCCATATTCATACTATACCAACCCACACTATTTTTCCTCTCTCATTAATTGCACAGTTATGATTTTATCGTGAATAAACAGATATACTTCTTATGTGTTGAAATCTCTAATTTAGATATAAGAAAAAAACTAATTTAACCATTATTTTCTTCAATTTGTGGACCAAATTCATCATCATAAAGAGTTAGATAATGTTTGATCATGATAATATTTGATTTTGATACCGTATTATAAAGTGGACTTTAAGTCTAATTAAATCCCATAAAACCGACTCATAAAATTGAGGTTTGCACACACTTATATACAATAAAAAACTCTAATCTCTAGTCGATGTGGGATCTCCAACAAATAATTTTATATCGCTACAGATTTATATGTTTAAAAATATTATTCGCTACAGATTTTAATTATAATATAATCTATGTAGTTATATGAAATAAACACCTATGTGTATCTCTGCTATAAAATTAATCAACTTAATTAAGAAAAAAACTAATTGTGGAGGCTACAAGTGTTCTTCATTACAAAAAAAAAAGTGAGTTAAGACAACATAATTCTCCTTTGAATATTTAAGATAACGGGGTATTCAGAATTTGAGCACAAAATCACTCTTGAACTTCATTAATACGTTTTTATACTAATTAATTTTTTTTATAGAAATAAAATATTGGATACATAATAATAAAAATAAAATAAAAATATACATTAAAAATAAAAAGTAAAAAATACGAATACACATATGCAATTTCAAATAATAGTATTATGTAAAATAATAATATTATGTAAAGTTCATACTAATTAGTTTTTAAACAAGGCATAGTTGATAAATAACCTAATTTAAATTTAGTTGTAATTGAAATGTAAAATTTATAGTTTTATATTTTTTTATTAGTCTTTTAATCCTGTTTAAAATCTTTTAATAATTTTTTTTTCTGGTACAGATTTTCCTTTTACTTGACATTTTAAATTGGTATGCTACAAGTATATATATAGTTTTCTTTGTTGGCCGGAAAGGTGTATGGTTTTTTATTTAGATGATGTGGGATATTGGATCACTTATAACAGTGGGCACATGACTATTATAGTCAAATGTACAACAAAAATGTATGTAGAGTTGGAGTTTCGCTCTTTAATATCTTTAGTTGCAGCTACAAAGTAGTGAATGAAGTCATGTTGCACAATAATTTAGACATTAAAGCAGCAAGATAGGAGAGAAGATTATTTAGATAGTGAGAATAAAAGATTATGCAAATAGGGAGTAAATTATGCAATTTTTCTGATTGAATTAAAGATGCACCTTCCAATGGCATTGCCTATCACTTTCAAGAATTTTTTGCATGGTAAATAGACCAATAAGTTTTTAATTCATATACATTTCTATCACATTATTACAGTAATTTTAGGATTGTTAATATCTGTTTCAGGAACATATATCACGTGTAAGATTAAATATATGAAAGAACATTAAGACCAAGTTTATTGAATATAAAAATATTACGAAAATTTTCAGAAAAAGCGTTTCAAAATTCCAGAACAGAAATTATAAAATTCACTTTTACAAAGAGTAAAACTGCCATTTTAAAAGTTATGGGGGTATAGTTATAAATTATAGGAGTGTAAGAAGGAAAGCCTAATTGTTATCAATGAACGAAGCTGAAGCCCAATGAAACTGGGCCCATAAGGTAATGGGCCTATTGGGCGTGAAAGAAAAAGGAAGGACCCACAGAACTTTATCTTAATTATTTTTATGGATGACGTCAAGCCAATAACCCGAATAAAGAAAAAAAAAACATATTTATAGATGTGAAGTGGGAACTGACAGGAATTTTAATGATTCAACTATCTTGGTTGGTGCTGCCCAGAAAACCATAATGAATTAGATAGAAATGGTGAAGAAGCTTATCACACATGTCTCTGTCAACCAAGGTGAGAACCCAGTCAGTAACTACTACTATCTATGCTTCACTGCAAATTCATATGTTATTTCTAAACCATACACTTTTCTTTTTCATATTATCAACATGCTACCACATTTACCTTTCCATAAATTTTACTATTTTATTTTACATTCCAATTTATTTATCTTTTATTGTAAGTACCATGTTAGTATTTCTTAAATAAGTTTAATTTCACATCAAATTAAGTCTATGTCAGTTCAAATTAAAATTAATTAATTTTTTTTTTTATTTTTTTATCTTCAAAATTTGAATACATGATTTTAAATTCCAGATTAAAGGAGCACATATAACTTCTTTTTATATTTTCTTTTTGCATATAGCTTTACACATTTTTCCATTCGAATACACTAGCATAAAATACACGTGTTCCAAGCATTTATATTAAAATGAATTAATTTTTAAAAATATATATGTAAAGAATAAAATGAGAACTGAATATTTTTTTTGAACTAAAAATTATGTAATATTATTGTCAGGTAGTTTTATTACATGATGAAATTAGTTTTCTTTAATGCAGAGTAAAATAAAAAAAATTTAAATGACACAAAAGTGATTTTAAAAAATGACAAAATGGATTATAAAAAGTTATATCCCTTCACGTACAGATGAAATCCTTTTAATTAATTTATAAAGATTAAAAAATTAATTAATTAAATTAATAACATTAAATTCATCCTATAATTTTTTTCACAGACCAGCCTATCACAATAATTTCTGTCTAATCATCCTGTATCTTTTGTAGAGAGAGAAATATTTTATTTTATTAATTTATAATTTTATGCTCGTTGGCTTGTAGTAACTCTAATCTTAAATATAAAAGTAAAAAAAATGTATCTTAATCTTAAATATAAACAAATCTTAATAAAATTCACGTATTTAATGAAATTATTTCCTAGACATTTTGTTGAGAATTTAATTTTAATGACCAAAATTATACTTGATATCAAGTTCTAATGAAGGGTCATTTACAACAAAAAAATCATTTGGTATATGTATCTTTTGTAGAGAGAGAAATATTTTATTTTATTAATTTATAATTTTATGCTCGTTGGCTTGTAGTAACTCTAATCTTAAATATAAAAGTAAAAAAAAAATGTATCTTAATCTTAAATATAAACAAATCTTAATAAATTTCACGTATTTAATGAAATTATTTCCTTGACATTTTATTGAGAATTTATTTTTAATGACCAAAATTATACTTGATATCAAGTTCTAATGAAGGGTCATTTACAACAAAAAAATCATTTGGTAAATGAGATAGTAAAATAATTATGAATATGTTTTTTATATTCGAGACGGAAAGGAGTAAAATAATTAAGAATATTTTGATAAAGAAATAATAAATATAAGAAACAGTTTTAAAAGAAAATTATAAAAAAAAAATACCAAAAAAATGAGAGAGGTGGTATTATGATGGTAGTATATAGAGCTCCCTTTCTTTTATTTTCTTTGTCCCATTGGTGTCTGCCCATCATTTTCCTTCAAACTCGGACTTGGACAACTACTTAAAGTTGATAGCATCAAATGCCAAATTGTTTTAGTTTTCAATCAATCAAATTTTGCACCGAAGCAGACCCTCCTTACATGTTCTAACATCTCTACATTTCTTGGGACATTATTTTGCTTATTATACACTTCAGAGATGATACACATGTACATATTATCAGACAGAGTAATTCAGAAAATGCCAAATGCATTTTATATAATCTCAATTCTAATTTCAAATTAGTTTTTCTGCTTCTGTTTTCAATTACAATTTAGTCTTAAAGTTATCACCTCAGACAACAGTTGTGTCAATTTTTCATATCAGTGAAGTTAACTTTCTGCTGTGCGTTATTCAACCAATTCATTCAAGCTAATTAATTTAATCTTGTGCAGGGTTCAAAACCTTTATTCCTGCTATAGTTTTGTCAATAAAAAGGTTGAAATCAACTTCCAAATTATTTAGATGAAAGTTAACATTGACAACCTACTGATAGAGTTCCCATAATTGTTAAATGGCACAAAGAAACTTTGTGCAGATTACTTGTCAACCCTCTGCTTACTAGTGATTTTGTGTGGGATAGTGCAAACATTCTCTGAGCTGAGTTATAAACAATCATTTCTAGAATAGTTGGATCAGAATTCTCAGGAATAATGATTCCCAGCCATTATGAAGGAATACAAATGCTGGTGTCAGCACACCAACTTGGCTAATTATGCCATAAACTGAGGCAAAAGAATGAATTTCAGACAAAAAGGTGTGGTCCTAAACAAGTAATACAAATCATAAAATAGATCTAAAGAGAGTAATAAAAAGCATTGGATAATTGGATGGCACCAGAAAAAAGTCCAACAAAATTGTCATTGGTTGAAGCACTGCTGCAGGAGCATCAACAAAGGTCATAGGACACCAATGAGCTTTAACAATCTATATGGCGTGCAAAATCTCTAGCAGAACTCCAAAGATGAAATCTTTTGAAGTGGTTCCCCACTAGAGAGGCCAAAATCAAGGACCAGTTGGCATACAAACAAAACAACAAACAAAGCAAAACCGTAGTAGAGACAAGCCTCTGCCATTGTGCCGTTTTGCTTCTTCAACAACATATTTATTTCATGAATTGTGAAACTGTAAGCTTAAAATAAAGATTCCATGAAACTTCTTTAAGCTTTTTTGTTAAAAGGGTGTTATAAAAACAATCAAACTATTTGTTAGTGTCTACTTGTGTTTGTCCCGAAACTGTTTCATTGATGATGATAGATTTTCTTTTGGCTAACGTGTCTCTAACATAGTACGCGTGAGAATCTCACCAGTTGATCTCCACCGAGCTTCATGTCTCCTTGATCCAATGAATAAACAAAGTAGTGTGTTTGAAGTTCTGGTTAAGGAATTCTCAAATCAACGTTTGGACAAAAGCTTGTCTTTTCTAACTTACTCCAACCATGATTTGGAGATCATCAACTCAAATCCAAAACCTAGCATGTTTGTTCATTTCCTACCTTTTACTACACTTCCAATGTCAACCCATATTTCTATGATCATCAGCGTTTAACTTCTTGTATTTGGAATAACAATTCTGTCATATTAACTGTCAATGACCCGTGAAAGTTGGATAAAACAAACACACTATTAATTGTTGCATGCAATTTGATGTAGATCAATAGCTTTGGCAACAGCTGATTTTCTCCACATCCCAGATGGCAAAAGAATGTGTTTCTGCAGCTTGAACAATCTCATCGCATTTTTGTACTATTCCTACTATTACTGTACTAGTGGAGCAATGGTTCACACTCATGGGACTTTCTTTTTCCGCTAAGAATTGAGACTTCTACAGTACTACAATTTTTTATAAAATGTATTTGCATCTGAGTGACATCTCCATGAAATGACTCCCCAACAGCAACAGGGACAAAGACATTTAACCGTTGAGATCTCATAAAGGAATGAGTCAGACCCCAAATTTTTAATCGTCGACATGGGCAAAGATCAGCCACATAATTTATAATTCCCTTTAAATGGTTTTATTACGCAATTAATGATTTAGCGTTAGTCTTTTTCTGCAACACCCCCAGTTGTGAAATTTGTTACTTCAATTTTTCTGAGTGATCCAAAATGAATGGATGCACAAGAAAATAGCTATAAGTTAAAAGTGGCTAGAGTCCACCAAGTCAAAAGTAAACAGCAGTTGATAAGCATGTAAAGGGCATCTTGGAGGAGGACCCCGGTTAGAACCCCCAATATTCTTGCCAAACCCCGCAACACTCTTCAGTGTGTGTACTTAAACACTGTTCCTCATTAGTGAAAAGACGAGCCACAGGAATGAATGAATGATGCAGTGTACACTGTTTAATTTTGATGTCAAAGTTACCTTTATCAGTAAAATTTCAATAATGGACTGAGCAAGAGAGGCTCTCGAATTCTATTATGAACATCAATCATTTTTTGTTTGTTCGTATTTTTCCTCAAGTACTTCGGTAATCAATATACATCAAACTCTCATCTTCTCAGGATCAAAAAGAAAAAGAAAAAATAAACTCAGTTTCTTTTCTTCGCATTAAAAAAATGTTAGTGCCCAATTGATTATTCTGACAAGCTTCCACCTTCATTCAGTCATCATATATATTCTCCAAAAACAATTAAAAAATCTTGAATAAAAAAATCAACTTCCTGCACCAGGAAAAAAAGCATTGATTATTATAAATAAGCATAAGTTGGTGATTATTAATAAGCATGTCATTATAAGGATTAACATCGATGCTTATAATTTTTTTGTGCGTAAATCTTTTTATGATAAGCAGATTGCATTGGTGTTAATTCTTATAAACATCAAATGGAACAAAAAGCCACAATGTAGTACCTGATGACTGTGAAGGACTGTTAACGATCAAAGTTGGTGAGACACTGGAAGGTCGAGTGTTTGTTAGTTGGGTATCAAAATATGCACATTACTGAAGCTGGTGTATGAGTAGCTACCAAGATTATGATGACGTACTGTACTGGTCATGTGTTAGGCAAAGCATGACTGTAGCACCAAAACTACAGATTATAAACTGACAAAGATAAAGTAAAGGTAAAATTAGACAAAGAAGCAGGCCAAAAGCAGCACAAAGAAAAGCATGAAAGAGAAGAAAACTAACCTTTTTCGGTATGTGGGAAATGGGTTGTCCCTATCTCCCTCCATGAATGAGTTTTCTTCAAAGTAATTCCAGCATGGTAATGGGGGACCAATTGCTTCTGAACAGTAATAGGTGGATGTAAGGTTTATAATTCAGGGGAAAAGAATAATGGTATTGACAATAAGAAAAGAACAAAAGGACTTCAAAGCAGAAAAGATTTTGATATATAGACTTTTCAGACAATTCTGTGAACATATTCTATTTATATTGGCTTCCGAATTCATCAAACCAATTTAAATATCTAGTAAAGCAAGATATACTCAATGGCCAACATCGTTTTAGTATATTCTTTTAGACTGTATGTTTTCATTGCACTAGCAGGATCCACTCTAGTATGTTCAACCCCATATAAATCATTTATAGCTTCAGAATCTAGTACTTTTGGTCTAGCCAACAAGAAAATTAAAAAAAAGTTAGGGACCCCTTGGGCCAAAGGGGCAAGGTCAGGTTTGCTTATGGCACTGCACGTGTTTTTTAATTTTTTCTATTTGTAAGTGCTTAAAGGATAAAAGAAAGAAAAAACCACTCAGGTACCCGTCTCACAAACATGATTGTGAAAGTGCACAAGGGATAGATATTACTAGTGTACCTGAATGTGGAAGGACACGTCTCATATACCAAACTCCTTTAGAAAAAACTTAGTTCAGTATATCCACCGGAATATGGCAGAAGTTCCTCCACTTCAATTCTGGAACGAGAACAACTCATAGTTTTCTTCAATCTTCCATGAGCTGACTCAACCTCAGCCCAAAATATGCCATAGACAGGTCTGTGATCTGAAAACTTTGATTCCCCTCGAACATACGACAACTGATGTAGACCTTCTCCATACCACAAAATACGGTCACACCTATAAAAGAAAAATACTTATATAAGCATAAGTAGCACAAGCTAACAAAATACATCGTAAAATATGCTAATTTTTCCTTCATATATGATAAGCATTGTTTCATATGAACGATGCCATTAAATATTTCCTATGATGTGGTGTGATAAATGATAATCTTACCAAGCAGGGGTTCTCCTTTTCTCTTTGGGGTGCATATCGTCTCCAGCATATCTATCTGAATTAGTTGAATACTTGTACGTTGGAGGAAAATATATCTTCCCTTCATTCCACCCCAGAAACACACGACCTCTTTTCTGCTCTATTCTCAACTGCCATCAATTCAATAATTGAGACTCATTATGTGTACTCGTACAATAATGTTACATTTTAAGTTAAACAACGAACAAGGAATTTATATATCATGTTTAACAGACTTACTTGATCATTCTCTAACAATGCTCTCCAGTTTTGCATCTCAACAAGTGCCTTAGCTGAACGGTAGGATAGGGCAATCCGGTAGTTCAAATCTCCAAGCCATATAATTCGACTAAATTGAGAAAATGCAAAAGCTCAGTTACATGTAAAGAAAAACATAGGGAAACAGAAGTGTACATTCTACTGAGACACGAGGAGAAGGTGATACATTAGCAAAAATAAATGACATTATTTAGAAAAGTTAAATTTTAGATGAATGCGAGTAGATTCTTACTCATGATCGAGGATTGTTTGTGGAGATTTATCATTGTCCACTCCTTGAACACGAGGAAACCTTGTCTTTTTAAGAATCTCCATCACATCAGAATTTCTTCTTAGTTCATCACCCTCTTTCTGTCCTGAGGTTAAATGGCTACAGATAAAGCAAAAGCTTGTTTCATGCAAAGACATACTAATTGAGATGGATCCCTGCAAATACAAGCCAACATAACTCTTTTATTTAAGCATATTTCATGAAACCATCATGTTTGCCATTAATTAATCTAAGGAAAAACAAAAGTTGAGAATATGACAGACTTAAAATTTACCTTGTTTCCCAGATAGCCCATCAATCCTCTGCCAACACAAGACACTTTCATATTTTGAACATGATCTTTCAGTTCACTTCTCACCCATATTGTGAGATATATTCCCACCATTTGCTTACTAGCAACAAGGCAGTACCTTGAGTGACCTGGCATGGCATATCCCTCTTCATTAAAGGAAGGTCCTCCTCCACCACGGGACATTGGGGAAAATAAGACTGTACTTGGTGAATCCCCAAGGCCATTATCATCATCAGATGAACCCCATCTTGAGTAGTCACTTGGTCTTGAGTAGTCACTTGCCCTGGAATAGTCACTGGGCCTGTAGCCCCATCTAAAACTGGGATCAAAGTCACTTGGCCTGTGACCAAAAATTACACGATCACAAACGCTGTATCTTCGATCTAGCCGCGGCTGCACAACTGAAGGATCATTGTCCATTCCCCAGCCACTAGAAGTTGTCTGGAATGATCGCCTATGGAAGAAAGATGAGTTCTTCTGCCTAGCTGATCCCTCAAAATCTGCATTCAGCTCCACAACCGGCTGAGGTATGGGAGATGGAGTATAGCACCCACTGCTTCCACTGGTGCCAGGAAGATTGTTTAGAGTCTTTCTGATGAGAGCCAACCATTTTTTAGCAGGGCCATTGTCTTCTGCCCCTAAGATATTACCAGCATTCAAGGGAACTATCTCCTGAAATCTGCAAGGGACAAGTAGAAATTGTCATTGGTTAACAGTTAATGCTACCTTTGATTGAAGACTACGTTGACAAGTACCAATTCCTACCCAAGAACATAAATATCAGCGGGCGATGAAGAATGAAGCCAATCATCTAAATTCAAAGTACTTGGAGGGGATCTTCCGGCTACATTCCACGTAGCTACAAAAATGCTGCTTACAGAGAAAAGAGAGACACCAATGAGAATTTGAACATGGCCTTTTTTTTCAAAAGAAGGTAAAATAAGAGAAAGAGTATACCTATAATTCTGCACATCTATAATTCGAGGGTGGTCAAGATTCATTCTTGCTCGCCTCACCTGATCTGTGCTTCTGCTAAACTTCTCTGTTCATTACAATGAGCGGTTGTAATGATTTTGTGTAAGAAGTCAGCATTTTAAATAACACGAAGGGCATGGTTAAAGAAATTAAATGAGAGAAATTCTATACCTGTTTTGCTCTTTTTGATTGTGCATGGCTCTCTCTCAGAGAAGCTATTCCTACTTCTGCATTCCACGTCACCTCCTGCAGAAGGAAATTAGTGTTGATGCATCAAATTCACGAAAAAAAACTGTAGTGACTGACTTTATATCAAGAGGGGCGAAAATACAGAATTGTATTTGATGAAAATATATTTCAGCTTATGGTTTCACTTTGTTTGGATGCGAAGAAACTGTAGTAAGAAAACGAATTGATGACAACATTAAAATTCAGACAAAGACAATCTATGTCTAAGAGAAAGCTAATTGAGTATTTGGCATAGCTTAATTTTTTGCATTAGACAACAACAAAATCAGACAGAACGTGACGACTGATCCTAGGCTTCAATTTTTCTTTCGTAATGGTGTTATTCATCTCTAATTCCTTCGGTTTCTCCGGTAGCAACTAGAACCTGAGAATTTGTTCAAGACCTCACACTGCACAGTTCTATCATCACAAATCTCTCATGGGATTTAATTCTAGGCTTGTTGCTCCCTTAGAAACTGATCACAAGTAGAAAGTGAGTTTTGAAGAAGACCAACACCTACCTCCATAAGCAGTAACGTCTGCTAGGGAATCCTCAGTCTTGCATTTGATATTAAAGAACTTTCGGACCATTTTCTTTGACCATGAGAGCTTCATCAAGCAACAAAAAGACAAAACAGTCAACAACTTGCAATATGCAAACACCAACACACTGAGAATGTTGAATTTCATTCCCCTCGGAAAAAAACAAAAAAAAAATAAAAAATCATCTTTATATTAGAGGATATTGGCAAAACCTTGCTTTTCTTGGAATTTTCATCTCTCATTTTTGCAAACTTCTACTTCATGCAGCTCTTGAAGCTCTCTGATATTTCTGTGCCGCTTAGAAGTATGTCTATAGATCCAAAACTTCTTAGAATTTCAAATAGCAAAGTATCATTGCTTTGGAAGCCCCTTCTCCAACCTCCACACTATCTATCTATGTTTTAGAGCGGAGGAACAAGACCAGGCTCGTTGTTGTTCTGTTTCTCAATTCCAAAGAAAAGAACTAAATTAATCAACACGAGAAGCTCAACAAAAGAGGGTAAAATGCCTTGTGTGTTTTCCTTGCTTTCCTCTTCTGGTGCGCTATGTACGTGCTCTTGCAACACTACTACTAGAAAGTGTAAGAACATGGAAACAAACTCCCATAAATATGAAAGCAAGCGCCACCAACTCAAGAGAGAGACAACACTTTAATGCGTGGAAGTGAAAAGAGATTCTGAAGTATTAGAACAAGACAATGCAGCAAGCATATAGAGAGAGGGGGAGAAAGAGAGAGAAAAGAGAGAGAGAGAGAGAGAGAGAGAGAGAAGAGGCTCCTCGTTCTCTGCAACCACAGGAAACAAAGTATCGAATTTGAACAGAATAAAGCGCAGTAAAAGAGACCATAGAAGAGCTTTATTAGAATATTTTAGTGACAACCTTAGCTCAAGACAAGGGGGCAACGGGTAGGTAGTTTTTTGCTTTAAGGCTTCTGCATAAAACGACCCGGTCAGCTGATCAAAGCTGCCCTTGGTCAGCAAAGTGAGGAGGGGATGTGAACTGTGAACTGTGAACTGTTATGTGAGATCTACCACTATTCTCCTATTCCTATTCCTAAACCTGCATTCTTCTTCTAGTTTTTTGGTCTTCCAATTAAAGCAAAAGCAGTTAAAGAAGGTGAAGGGAAAAAGAAAAAGATAAAAGCCTTGTTTATATTATGTTATTGTGTTGCATTCAATTATTGGTCAAAGAATGTTTGGAAGAGAAGTAATAGTAAACTGATTCGGTGTGTCATTCCCCTTTAATAATAACAATAATGAAAACAAGTGTCTCGTTTTTGGGCACGCGAATGAATGAATGAATAAATGAATATCCTTTCAAAAATTTATTTTTGTCTTTCTTTGATTTGCCCTGTTATGCTATGACTAGATATTTTATATGGTTCAATGTGACGTTTGATTCCATAGATTGGTCTAGGTATGGTGCCACTGAATATAGGGCGTGTTGCGTTGCCTAGCAAATAACTTTGAGACCCTTTTGCCTCTGACCTAGCTAGTCTTGGAATGTCTTTGGAAACAATGGCAACTTACCCAATTTTATGGTGTTGGGGATTTCTTTTCCGTTTCTCCTCCCGGCCTTCACTGCTTTTAACTCTTTGAAGCTGCCGCCAACTATGATTTTCTGCAAATCTTATCATATTCATTATACACAACTCTCCTTTGGTTTAGACTTTTCAATCAAAAATCCATCACTACCACCTTCCATCTTTTCTTTTAATTCCTAAGACCTTCAATACCCAATGCCTCTATAAAGAAAATTACACCAATTTCCAAAGCAAAATGACCCTTTTTCCTTTGGCTCCCCAAGTTTGAATTTTGCCCATGCCCTTTTCTCCAACCATTCTTAAATCTCCTCTGGGTATAATTCTCGTACATCGGTTTGCAATTATTCTTTTGGGATCAAGATTTAAGAGTAATGCTAAAGTTAAAACTGACTCTTTTTTTTCTGGTATTTTCTTCTGAGGTGTTTATATCTGTGTTAAAAATTTCATGTGTCTTGAACCTCTTCAAGGAATGAGGTCATAGCCCCACTGGCCACCAATCTGTTCCCTTTTTTCACAAATTATTGGTCCTCAAGTATCTTATTAGTCAAAACCCATGTTGATATGAAATAGAAAATGTATTAAGTTGACAGTGCAATACTGCATATTATTATTATCATCAGGAAAATAATAAAGCATCTCATCACAGAAGTCCACCACCCAAATAAAGCATATTTTTTAAAAACGAACTTATATAAAAACTACAAAATGGACCTTTAATGTGTGATATATATTTATATATACACACACACTCATTAAAATTTAAAGATAGTGTATACTTTATTATTATATTTTACTTTCAGAAAAATTAACTTTATGATTTTTTTTTCAAACACAATAATAACCTAAACTTCACTAAACATAGTCTGTTCGTATTAAATGCAATTTCAGGTTGAGTCCAAATAAGTGTGGTGGAGCTTTTCTGACATGAAAATAATGATAAAGCCAAAAGAAAAATCAGCTACTGCAGCGGAGCTGCAAAAATAAGACACAAGTGATAGGGTCAAAGGTATAACAAGACTCTCCACTAAGTTTGAATTTGTTAATTTAAGAATTTTGGGGGTGATGCAAGAACAGTGATAGTATAGTATGGTGGGAACAAACCAAACAAATGCGTCTAATCAAATCCTGGGGAAGTAATTACTGTGTAGACTGCCAAAGATGCATACAAACAGCTACAAGGTCGTACCAGGCAGGTAAATTAACCCAATTGGGGGAATCCCATTTCCAATTTCTCACATTTGGAAAGAAAAAATGATCTTATAAATCGATTTTACTTATCAAATAAGCTTATCTAATAGGAAGAAAAAAAATTGGTTGCGATGTGCTAATTTATTTCCATGTATAAAAGAAGGGTTAATATAATGTTGTTGTTACTTTGAGAGTAAAATATAGGTGTTGGGAGTGCTTTTGCTTTATGGGGGGGATTGTGGAGCATGGTTATGTTTATGAATGGTTGAACGTGGGTCTTTGGGAATGATTTGTGAGACAATAAGGAAGAGAAGAGGGGCCATGGAATAATCCAAATAAACTGGTAAAGGGGAGAATTGTTGCAAAGATGAAAGAGAATTGGGCCATGCATAGTAATTGCATATTTAAAGAACAAAGAAAAGGTGGTCCCGCATTTTAGAACGTGCGATGCGAACTCTTTGCCATCGATCAACTTCAACTATCTTAGATTATTGAGAAGCTAGGTGGCTATAGAAGAAGATGCAGATGCAGAAGCAGTAGCAATAGTATCTTCATCATGCTCCTATCTAAGCACAACCAACCATTTTGGATTCAACCAGAATATCATCAAAACATGAATATTTCGATACCTCTTTTATTAGGGTTGTCACTCTTATTTCACAATTTTTCTTTTTCAACCGGTTTAGTCAATTAACACACACAAAAATTGTTATGGAAATAAAATAGTAAACTGATATTATTTGGAGAAATGGTGTTTTTATCATTTTCTTAAGGTACAATCAATTCACTATCTTTTATAATCATAATAATAAGTGAATCAGCTAATCATATTTTTACATATATAACTTATATTAGCGGTTAGTATGTTATTATTCTATTGTTTCTTAACCAAAGCTTGTGATAGCCATTATAAGAGGAAAATAGGGAAAAGTTGGAACACATAATTAAACCCACATATACTCATAATTCATGTTCTGTAGTCTATCCAACTGAAATAATTGACTTGTTCTTGGTAGGGAAAACGTGAGAAGATAGAAAAGAACAGGGGTAAAAAATTGTTTTTTTATAGCAAAAGGGTGAAAATTTGTTAGAGTTAATATTAAACTTATATTTAGATTTAGCTTAGATCATTTTTTTTTTCAGGAAAATAAGAACTTTCAAATCTAAACTTTAATAAAAAAACTCTAATAAAAAAAGATTAAATTTTCATCTATTTCTTTAAAAAAATTATATTTATGTAAATAAATATAAAGAATAAATTATAATAATGTGAATAATATATTTCCTTTATTATGATATATTTATTAAAGTAATAAATTTTTAATTAGGTTTTAAATAAATAATAAATAAATTTAGTATTTTCAATTGAGTCTTATTAAAAGAAAATACTATTCTATTGAGTGTTAAAAAATATTTTTTATTTTCATCTTATTTTGTCTTCAACAAAATGATATGATTATTACTTCTATCTTTTTATTTCCAACTGGTGATCAACTTGCATCTTTATTTTAGAGTAAGTTAATCGACAAATTAGAGAAGAAAGTGTTAATAACTAAATCAAACTTCAGAGTATTTAAATAAAAATTAAAAATAAAATAATATTTTATAGTGAAAGTTGTTAACAAGGACTCAATTGAAAATATTTAAATTTATTTCAACACAAGTTAAGATGAAGATAATAATCACATCATCTCATCTCATTGATGGTAAAAGTCAACAACAGTGTACTTATGAAAAATAAAAAAAAAATATTTTGAGTACATAATGAAGTTTTTTTAATAAAGATTCAGTTGAAAATACACACCACACATATCCTTTAATATTACCGTATATTTTAGAACTAATAATTATGGATTTTTTTATATTATTTAGTCTTCTTATTACTACATTTAGTATCACCTATACTTGTACCAATTACAATTAATAGTTTATATCACACATTGATTTTGAATACTGTTTTGAAATCAAACAACTACAAAAAATTGCAATATAGAATACAATTTAGGTTTCTTGGATGACATATATCTACTCCATTCAAATCATTAATATTCTTTCTTTACAAATTTAATATGGGGGTTTCGTTTTAGAAGGGAGCAAAAATGAAGCAGAATTGGAAATGCAACTCAAATTGAAAACGAAATTCAAAGAAAACAAAAGGTTAATTCATGAATTCAAAATTCATACAATTTCTGTTAACTCGTAATTCTTTAAAAATTCAAATTCAAAGTTGAAAAAAACAATTATTCAATCGAATAAAAATATTTTCCCATCTAATATGTATCTAACTATTTAATCTAATGTGTATCTAATTATTAAGATTCAATTAATGTAATTATAATTTGATTTCTAATTATCATATGGACACTTACTGTGGTTTTGTATCTTTTTATAAATGTATGGTAAGATATACTTGAAATGATATTGTTAAGCACAAAATTGATATACATGAAACAAGTTACCCAAAAATATATTGTTTTAAACTCATTGTACTTTTATTTAAGAAAATGTGATAATTGAACTTATAATTTTAGAACGTCAAAGGAAGAAATTTAGAAAAATAGTAAAATTTATAAAATAAATTATTAAATTATTAAAATTTTAATTTATACTAAAAATAACTTAAATTTTGTTTTTTATTTTTTAAATTGTGCCACTAAAAAGGTCTTGTATTAATGATGATGATAAAAGTCACTCACTAAGATCATTAAAAACTAAAATTATACATTAATATCACAAAATAATATTTAAAATAAGTAATGTTGATATTATACATTAATACACCATTTTACGATAAAAAAATATCATTACTAATATATTACTTAGATTAATAAATAAATAATTTTAGTACTTTCTTAAAGATTTTATAATAAAATAGGATTTGTAGGTCGATCAAATAAGACCTTTATATAGGTCAAACCACATTTTTAAAAATTACAATAAATTAAATCTTAAAATATACACTATGCCGCGTTTAATGTTCTTTACGGCTTAAACTTTTGTTTTGTTTTTAAATCATTTTTACAAGTAAAAAATCTGAAATTAAATAAAAGTTCCTACATTATAATTAACCACTATTGATTTTGTGTGACATGATCATTCTCATGATCGCGAAAATGTGAAACATCTCCATCTTACTAATATTCCTAAAAGTATTCGAATAGTCCTTTTATAACAAACTGCCACGGCGCCACTAGTGAATAGAATGGCCCTACATCAACTTTAAACTTGGTTTCTTAAACTTGCTTTTATTCTTTCTTGAATTTTTTGTAGTATTTCACTTTCTTTGGGTAATCTACAACTATGATGAGCTCATTAATTGCTCTCTCATGAATTTCATCAAATCTGTTCAAAATTAAAGATTCTTATGGTTGGTTGATGTACGTTAAGTTGAATTGATTTAGAGTTTAAGGTTTATAGTTTAATGTTTTAGACGATTCTATATTCAAAATCAAAATCATGCAATATTTTTTTTTAGCATACCCTATAGTAACGAAAGAAGAAAGAAAAGAGATGTTGCAAAGTATAACAGGAGAGTTGTGAGTGAATGGCAACAGGTTTCGTGTGGAAAATGACCAAGAGATGAAAAAGAGAAAGGCAAAAGATGTATTATGCAGAGCTTGAAATAATTAAAGAGACTATATATGATACAATTTCTTTCCTACACATAAAGCAATCCAATACGTACTATGGTCATAAAGTGGTATCAAGGGGAACACCGTCTCTGAATATTCAACAAAGATATGATGAATAATATTACAAATCAGTGCAATATTTTCACGTAAATATCCTTGCATTTCCACCACTTTCTTATTTGTGCAGTTTGAATTTAGCACTATGGGATACTCATCATTCAACAGCAAGAAAGAATAGGGAAAATAATATATGCGGGAGAAGCACTAGTGTTTGATCAATCAATGCATAGTTATTAGTATTATTTAATATATGATCTTAAATTTTAAATACTATTAAAGTGATTGGTGTTGGGAAAAATCATTGGCACTATTTAATTAACCAAAACTGTGAAAACACTGAATGCTTGGAACTTGGGATTGGGACCATATGCATTCAATTCGTGTACTCTGAGGTAGGTATCATTCATAACGGTCAAACACAAACTCCATGTATTGCATAATGCTAATCACAATGCTTCAAATTTCTGTTTATAATACAATCTAATGTCTAATCTCGCAAAAGCTTTATTAAACAAAACAAAAAAATGTCAAACAGTATCCTAAATACACATTTCCTTCTCGTGAATTCAGTTTTGAAAAGAAAAATTGAGATATTTTAAAAAAAAAACGAGGTGCTACAGTTAATTGCAAGTTATAGGTTTAAACCAGCCTTAGTCGTGTGTATTAGAATTTGGAGTTGTTTTCGCAATCTCATTTTTTTATGATTATTAAAATATAGATTAAACATTATAATAGTTAAATAATTTGAACTGGTGATCTTCAACAAAAAGTAGTTCTTAATGAAGACTTTTGTTGTGTATTAATTTCTACAATTAATATATGTATATGTATAAAAGTATGATGAAAATAATTATTTTTAAAATGTAAAGAGTCTCTTTGAATGATATGATTGTTCAATTATAAGGTTTTTTTTCTTTCTTCACAACTGTTCCTGGTAAATAGAAGATTGTTCAACAACTCTACGGGTTTCCTAATAGCAGGGCAAGATCCTGTCCATGGGTCACAGGTACACATAAACACAATATCGAAATAAAATAATTAATATCAAAACTAATAAATTCTAACTAGAATAGATTTTAATAACATTAGGTATAAAATCAACTAATGATAATTATTAAATATTTATATTTTTAGTTGACTTTTAATTGACGTAAGAAGACTATAAAGAACATAATTGGTATTAGTGATTCCTTAACAAAATGGATTAGTAGAGAAGGTGGTGAACGTAAACCATTTTTGTAATGTTGGTAATAGAAAGATTATAGTAGAATGTGTTTGGCATAAGTAATTGATTACAGAAAAGGTCAAAAACAGAAAAAGAACTTCAAGAAGATCTGCTTGTTGCTTTTGCTTTTTGTTTCCCGAACCACGCACCTTGTAAAATCGGGGGCAAAATTATGTTTTACGAGGCAGTCAAAGAGATAAGCATTGGATTTTTGTTTGTTTTTTTCTCCTTTATTTTCCCTAACGCCTTCCAATTTGATTCTTTCTTGCTTTTTCTGCTTTGAGAGAGACCCCACTGTGTTTGTGTCTCCCTTTTTTCTTTGCTACCCTCAAGTTTTAATCCCTTTGTTTTCATGGAATATGGGTTTTTGTTTTGCGTTTGGGGCACTTTAGTATTCAAAATGTGACAAAGCTTTTCTCACCAGTCACTGTCTTTTGCATTAAAGAGGAACCATATCATACACAGCCATATTCTACAAAATAAGTATGAGTGTGTATGCCTCTGATGTAGACCCTCTCTGCCATAAACACCTTTCATGTATTCACCCTTCTTCTTCTTCTTCTTCTTCTTCCTCCAAGGTTAAAGGAACATTCTACCTCTTATCTTGCTTTTCTACATTTTTAGGGTAAGCAAACCAAACTAATATCTGCACAAATGGTTCATATAATTATTTGTATAAATACAAAATACCAGTGACTGCTGAAATCATAAACATATACACTTCCTGCAATAGAATTTTCCTTTGATCATTACAAATATAAAAGATAAAAAAAATTGTCATAATTAGAAAACATGGTTGGACCAAGTTGTGCAGTTTTTTGTCCCTTTCGTTAATCTAACTCGGCTTATTCCCATTCTAACCATGCTTAATTATTGCTGTCAGAAAAAAAACTTAATAAAACTCATTCTCCATAAATATTTGGAGACTGATTCAAAACATTTTTTACATTATTTTCTTATAGCAATTTTTTACATTATTAATCAGACGAAAACTATTTTTCAGACATGACTATTTAAATAAGTCAATTCATCGTATTTACTGATTCATGATTAAATAATAATATAAAAACATTACATTCATTATTTATTCTAACTTATATTTGACAATTTTATGTTTTTTTTTTTAAGTTTGTTAGGAGTAAATACACATGCTTATGTTTTATATTTTTTTTCTTAATCTAGACGTGCTCGAATATAAGGTAGGTTAAATTTTTACTTTTTGTGGAAAATTTGTTGGCCAAGTACTTCTATCAATAAATTAATAAAGAGTATACAATAATTCTAAGATATTGTCTATAAAAGTTCATTAACGAATATAATATAAATTTTGCAAAATCCATTACTACTTATGCAACTAAAAAGAGTGTGTTTTGGATTAAAAAAAAATCACAAATCAGGAGACCACAATTTTGCAATGTCTTAATTAAGCAACAATTTAACTATAACTGTAGACGAACTTAATGTTTAACTTTTCTGATATAGTATTGTCCAATTTTTATAGAAGTTGTGCCTCTTATAAATTCTTAATATAATTTGTTTTGATATTATTAATATTCAATTTTATATATAATATTCCATATTTACTATAAGATATATATCACAATCATATCCACACTAAGTATATATTTATTGTCTAGACAAATATTATTAAAAAATTACAATATTCTACGCCTTCTAAAATATTGATGTTCAAAAACTAACAATTCACTAATTAGAATTAAATACTATTTAGTTAGTAGCTAATTAGATATTAATTTAAAAATTAGTTTATAATTTTTTTTAATAATAAAAATTATTTAAAATATCAATATTCTTTTAGTATATAAAATAATATATAATTTAATCAATATAATAACTGATTTTTTTTTTCTAAAATTAGTTTCTATTTAATTATATATATATTTTTTTAGTAAAATTATATTGTTATTAAATTTGGGTCATTAATAGGAGACAATACTCTGTCATGATTCCTTCATAATATTTATCATTATTTTGATATAAATTGTATCGTATCCTGATTGAGACGTCCAAGATATGTCTGATACATCCAGGATACATGGTCGACTAGTGCAACAATTGACACAATTAGGATCACCTCGTCCAAAAAAAAAGTCACAGTATAGATTTTGTAAAGAATTATAGCCTGATATCAGAACTAATTCAAGGTTACCTATGATATTTGTGTTAATTTAAACCACCATAACACATCCTTAGAAATAAGTAGGTTAATGTCAAGCCAATGTACGCATTTAATAGTATTTATTATTCTCAACAACTAAATAATAAGTACTTACTTAAATGTCAAAAAAACTTTTATATATACAATTTCACACGTATCGACTATTGAAACTTACTCAATACAAATATCAAAAAAATATAAGAGATTTAAACTTGTGTGACGAGACTTTTCAATCTATAAAAGAACATAATTCTATCAATATTATTATATATATATATATATATATATAATTATCATAGAAGAACTTAATATATAATGATGACGGTTAACTAAGATAAAATTATCAACATTCAAACGTAGAGGAAGAACATTTTTTTCCTAAATAAGGTGACGTTCAAGGGTTTGGTTATTTTTCCTAACCTTAAGATTTATTTATAGTTAAAATACAATTAAGATGTAACTCCAATTAAAATGCATTACAATAGTTTAAAGCTAATTTTTCTTAGCCGTTTACGCGGAAACTACAGTAGTATTGTGTTGAACTTTAAGTTTCCTAAGTCACGTGAAACTTTGTGTTAAATATTACACTCGAGATATGGTATTTGATTGAAATTCCATCAAATAATCGATATATTAATAAATTATTAAAATTTTAACCTATTACTTTTCACGTGAGATAGAAAAATAAATAATTAACTTTTCATGAATGCTAATACATGCAAAATAAGATAAATTAAATGTTTACAAAAATAAAATAAAAATAGAAATATATATACAAAGCAATAAAATACTTATTTTCCTTTTCTTAGACTTCTTAAAAAGGAATACTCGTATTATTTTTATAAAAGGACACAGTTTTTATTTTATTACTATTAGCATGTTTTTAAAACTCATTCATTGATGTAAAACAATGATTTTGACCGTGCTTGTTTTCAACGACAAGACTAGTATATATTTTGAGATGCTATTCTAATCACTTGTGCCAACCTTCTCCATGGTATGATTTGCTCCCATGTATAAAAAATTACTATTACATTAATCTTAAGAAATACTCCACAATTAGAAAAGAAGAAAAATATTGAAAATATAGATATAAGGTTAATTTAATATATATATATATATAAGGTAATTATTTTATATGTTGATTTTGTGAGCATGTTAAATTTATTTTTTAGTATATTTATTTTTTTAGTATGTATTAAAATTTATCTAAGGTATGTTTGGATTCAACGAGAAAGTTGAGAGGCAAATAAATGTTTAAAAAAATTGTAAATTAATAAATAAAATATAAAAATCGAGACTAAATAGTTCCAATTTTCTTTCTTCACATATTTACGAAGATTTACGAATGTGATTAAAATATATATATTATAACATAAATAATAATAATAATAATAATTATTATTATTATTATTAAAATATTAATAAATATATAAAATGATAATTAAAAAAATATTAATAATAAATTTATGAAATAATAACTATAACTAAAAAGTTATAAATAATAATTAATATTGATAAAAATAAATAATAGTAAAAGTAAAATTAATTTATAATATATATTTTTATAATTATTAAAAATTTACATAATACCATTAAAAAGTCAAAATTTCCACAAAATCATCTCACATCATTTACCAAATTCAATAAACTTTCTTTACAGATCTACTCTAACATACCTTTGATCCAAACAACTTCACTTTCCTCTCAAACCACTCTAAATTCACTCCCTCAAATCTCCTCCACAATCCAAACATACCATTAATGAGATTTGTTGGACGTATCACTATCAGATCATCCACACATATTTAGTTTCGCATATAAGATATTCGTATCTAGATAAGAAATGGTGTGAATATCCACCGTATAAATAAATAAATAAATTATCTCTTTACAGACCAATTTTATATAAATTAAATTTAAATTCATTCTTTTAATTAAAATGTGAAATTTCAAATTAAAAACTGACATGAATACAAACACCCATAAATTTCTCTACAAAAAATCTCTAGCAGGATGGTTAGTCTTAAATGTTGAATGCATGCATGATTGAAGACTTAAAATCCAGTTACAGTGTACAAGTACAACCATACAGTAAAATTTAATATGATCATTGTAATAAATGAATTGGCACGAAATCAATAGTCAAAACACTAATTAAACCGATGGCTAAGTAGTGGCCACTTGGGCAATTATGTGAGTTTGGTTAAATAAAGCATCATAACTTTGTCTCTCCCCATCATATCATTGCTGGACATGAATTAACCTTACATGATCCCACCTTCTTGATTTTCTCTCAAGTATTGAATTTGGTCCTTAAACTAAGTATTTTAAAATAAAAATTAAAAGTTGTAGATGATAAGCTTTGTACACTGAGGTTTCTTTAGATAATAAATGTCTTCAGAGTTGAGACAAAGATAATTTGTACATAAATGTGAAAGAGGCATTATGTCAAATACTTTCAATTTATCTATGATATAATTGACTTGGAATAGAATAAAACCACCTAAAGATTAATGAATGTCTTTTCCCTCCCTCGTCAATTGGAAAATAAAAATGGCGAAACAAATGTTTTCTCTTACTTACCATCATTCCCATCACACTTATTTGTATATTTTTTTCATTCTTAGTTTCTAGAATATAAATCTTATGATATTCTAATGTGTTTATGAATTCAAATATTTTATTATAATTTAATGTTTTTAAGAATACAAGTCATATGATATTTTTTTCAAAAAGTTAGAGTTAACCTAAATTTCAATTTATATGTAATTATAAAGTTAACTATTAATATTTGTAAGCTTGGCTCTTTAAGAAAATTATAATACTAACACACTACAAGAAAATCATGAAATACAAACCAATTTTAGAGACTAAAAATAATTAGTTGCTAAAATGACTAAATTATAAATCATTTTAGAGAATAAGAAAAATTTTGGTTTCTAAATTAGTTTATATTATTGTTAAATAATTTCTAAATTGGTATCTAATTAGCTACCAAGATTTTAACTATCAATTTTTTAATTCTAAATTTGGTAGAAAAACCTTGATAGATAATATTAGATACCAATTTAGAAACCAAATTTTTTTTAGTCTCTTTATAATTTAATAACTATAGCAACTAATTACTTTTTTTTTTCTAGAATTGATTTTTATTTCATGATTTTTTTTAGTGACGATTATTCACATTTTATGTGAATAATATTTTTTTTACAATTGAAAATTGGCAAAGTAGTTTTGTATTTTCATTGACATTGGTGGTGGTGATGTGTTGTGTATTACACCCATTGATATTGCCTAGTCAAATTATGGAGTATTTGACTGCTCCACCATTCTGTCTTTCAACAACTTTCATTTTCATCCACTTCTGCTATAGTAAGATTACCTATATTTAATATTCATGCTATATTAAATGATTGTCATAATTATATTAATTATTTTAAAGTAAGATAACTATTTCAAAATTTATAAATAATTTATTCAATTTGTTAAAGATAATTGCTTCGTAACAGATGTCATTAACACCTTTCCTATGTCTAATTAGTTTTTATTTTAATAGACAATTTTATTTTAAATTTTTAAATATTTTTGAAGAGGTATTTATGTAACAGATATATGTGGAAAGAATGTTAGCCTTCAGTCACACGATTCTGGTTATTACGACCTCTTTAGTTTAAAGCATTTTGTTTTCTTTATAAAGTAAAAATTGTGTATTTAGTTTCTACACTTTTAGATGAATTAGTAATTAAATTTTTAAAATAATTAAATATTACATTTAAATGTAAGGACAAACAAATTTTTCATATTTTTAGAAGTTGAAAGATTAATTCATTAAAAGTGTAGGGACTAGAACTGAGTTTAAGGAAAAGTACATAAATTAAAAAGATATATTTTTTTTTCAAAAATAGTTATAGAACAGGTATTTTGTTTTATTTTATTATTTTAAAATATTAATACAAGAAAGTAGTAAAGATAAGATTTTTAAATAAAATAAAAAATTATGTAAGGATTTTGTAATTATTTTCGAAAATCAGATAAAAATATAATATTTTTAATTAGAAAAAAAAAACCTTGATCCAGGATGAACAGCTTAGGAAGGAAAAAAGGTAATCTTGGGCCATCATTAACTATACCTTTTTTGAACAGGGTGAATTCAATAGTTTTTTGTATTTGGGTCTAGGTTGTTTCTTCTTGCACCTCCATATATTCTTCTCCCACCTCCATACATTTTCGTATTTCCAAAAATACCCCTATGTAATATTCCACCTTCTTACTGCAAAACTAAAAACAGGCAGTGATGTGCTATCAGCTGTGTTTTCAGTTTGGCCTAGCTACACACACTACATACATTACTTAGCAAGAAAAAACAAAAGAAGTGAAAGGTGTTGTTGTGTTTGTACATTACATGTTTATTTTAAGCCAAAGCACACAAACACCCTTTCCTTGTATTTTGCGATTTCACACACATAGTGTAAAATTATAACATTACGCCTTCAAAGTTTGACAACTTTTAGTTTGTTTATTTCTTTGTGCAAGAATTTTGAGGCATTTTTCTAGACTCTTTAATATCGCATTTTAAAGGCCTGCATGAGATCTTTTACCATCTTAAATATGAAAGGTTTCCTCATAACTCATAACTCATAACTGATAATTTCCCTGCTGGCTTCTCTGCTTCTGTATCACATCCTTAGAAGGTTTTGTTATTGACAATGGGAATTTCAAAAGGCTTAAGGCAGAAAGTTAGAGATTTCGTTGGGATTATTTTAGTTATTTTCATTACAGATAAAAAGATACTTCAACAGTTATATACATTTGTCTTGAACTTTCCCATATATTGCCTCCGCTATGCCTCTGATAGTATTGGGAGTAGTCCTGCAGCAGCCACCAAAAAGAGAAGCCCCAGCATCACGCCACTTGCCAATGTAGGGTACAAAATCATCTTCTGCTAACCCACTTGATTTCTACAAGATAAATTTCAGGTTATCAATTTGATGATACTAAAATACAATTACATCTACCAATTCTTACCGCTCTTACTTATCCTACTACATAGCACATTCTGGTGTTTGACAAAATGAGCTCTGTCTAAATCACTATAGTGTTCAATGTTTGCAGAGTGTTTGTTAATTTTCTTTCAGTAACAGCATTCAAATTATTTTTTGATTATCTGCTTTGTGAATTTTAACTGCCAGTTATAAGATTCATAACAATAGAAACATAACAAAAGAGGATTTCCAGATAAATTTTAATTGACGAGGAAGTATCATTTATTTATAACTGGAATTAGATAGAATTCGGTTGAACTTGACCATGAATAAAGTAGGGACATGCAAAGAGAGAGAAGCAGCAACTCACCACCCATTGGTTGCTCTCAGCAATGTAAGTCTCTCCGCTGTTGGGATATACAAGTACTGGTTTACTTGTTGCCTTTAAAATGGAGTGTTAAAAAAATTATTAGTCAGCTGTTGTTGGAAAAAATAGGAAAGTGCTATGAACTTCAAATCTAATTCAGTTCTATAAAACCGATTTATAAGGTAGGATTTACATCCACTTATATATTATTGAAAGGTCTCCAGTCGATTGTAGGATATACAAGTAATGAGTATCTTAAGTAAGGACACTAGTTAAAAAAACATTTCCTACACCCAATATAGTATAGGTCTAATGACTTAAAAGACAATTGTCTTTCTTTCAATTAACTACTTTCTATTGTATTTCTTCTACCAATGCCCTAAGGACACTCAAAGATTCCTGTTTTTAGAGAACTGATGGTAAATGGGAGACATATGAACCTTGGAAACCAGGAAGCATATCACTAAAACTATATAATTTGAGGAACTAAAAAGTATTACAACGGATTAGAAGGCCAACTAGTAGTTGTCTCTCACAAGTTATTCAAGATAATATAGCAAATTGGCACGTTTTGACAGCTAGTGCAGAGTGTTAAACAAAAGTCGCACCTTCTTAATAGATGAAATCAATCCATGAATAAATCGAGGAGCAGTACAGTTAACTCCAACTGCAGCAACTTGTCTGCATGAATCAGCTATTGAAGCACATTCAAAGATAGAATCACCACTAACCACATTGCATTCATCCTTGCAACTAAAAGAAAACCACGCAGGAGTTTCTATGCCTTCTTCGTCCAGAAGTTCAGCATAGGCCTATATATCAAATTGTAAACAAAATCAATAACGTTGCTCAAAATCAAGGTGAAACTAAGTCAAAATTGCAACGGTAGTTTACAACTTTCTATGGTATTAGTAAATGATAATTGACACAGCATTTTGCACACTCCATCACAGATTCCTACAGTTGCAATCTTGCAGGGTATAAAAATAAAGTAACGAACATGTGAATCTGTTTAATAGTTACTTCACCACCAGGGATTTAATAAAATACCTGTGCCTCCAGCTTATTTGGAATTGTTTCAAAGGCTATTAAGTCAGCTCCAGCATCAACCAGAATCTTTACTCTTTCCCTGTGAAAATCTTTGAGTGTCTGGACAGTAACAGCATCACCATAGTCCCCACTGTGAAGAGAGAAAGAAAATGAGCTTAGATTGTGGTCATATATATGGCTTTGATTTGGAAGGGCAGTTTTGACTTCAATCATGAAAATTCTCATCTTAATTCATATATAATCAGTAAGCACCTATTCAGTAGTTGTTAAAACTTTATGGTAATGCATTTTTGCTATAACAAAACACAGAATATCACTCACACATATTCAGAGCCATCAGCCAAATACGCTCCATAGCTTCCCACAGAAGCAGCAATTAAAATGGGACGTTTCCTAAATCTTTCATTTCTCACAAAGTCAGAAGAATCTTTGGTACACCTATCATGATAAATCTCTCGAGCCTCACGTGCAATCTCAACACTTCTTTTAAGCATAGTTACACCTTCTTCTCTAGAGAACCCTTTGGCCTCAAAACCTTGAACAGTGGCCTGCACCCGAACCAGGAAATAGGCCAAAATTAAAGTTATGCAGAATTGTAGGAATGAAAAAAGGTTGAGATGATAATTACCTGATAAGATGCTGTTAATATTATGTTTGCTCCTGCATCAAGGTAATCTAGGTGGACCTGTCACACGTTAGGCAAATTGAATTTATTGAATTGAAGAGCATTTCTTAATATACAAACTAAAGTAACGGTTCTAACTTCTATTATTCTTTCCCCACATTCCTTTCACTCCTGTGGAGCTGCAAATCTTCTTGAAAGGAAAGGTAAACACAGAAGAAAAACAAGTATAGAACAGTGCACCGGAACTACCTAGGAAGAATTCATGGAAATTTCTTTCTTCTTTGTTTACTTCCCACACTTTGACGAGTGTGCTATTTTTAGTTGGAAATTCAATATATAAATTTTAATTATATAACTTATGATAAAAATATCTTTTTAATGTATTTAAAAGTAATGAAATTGATTATTAAAGGATTTAAATGGTTTTAAATATAATTATTTTCAAAAGGGAAGAAACAAATTTTGTTAATATGTTTTTTTATTCCATATAAATAGTAAAATTATTGTGAATTTATATATTATTTTTTTATGATCACAGTTTCTAAGCTGAGAAATAATTTTTTTTACCAAAATTATATGAAAATGAATGTATCATGTATTCTATATAAAATCAGAGATAGTTATCTTTCAAAATCATAGACTTATAATGAAGGTGTTAAGGTAATACTTTATTCACTTTTCTGAAGGCTTTCTAAAGTACGAGAAAAGATAAAACTAATTTTTTTTTTTTAAATTCTTGATTTATTAATATATCATATTATTTCTGCACAATATAATATCGCAATAATTTAATTATTATTAAATAAAAATATACTAATAAAGATCAATAGAACATTACTTATTAATCCATTAATAAAAAAATAAATAGTGAATATATATTATAAACAAAATTATATATTTTATATTATATCAATGAATTTTATTTCTAAATATTCAACTATCATATATATATATATATATATATATATATATATATATATATATATACACACACAGAGTGGAATTAGTAACTTTGGTATTTTGTTTTTTAGTCTTGATTTTGATTGAAAAAACTGTTTGGTTAAATGGTTAAAAACACTGTTCGTTGCGTGTGATGTTTTGTAATGAAATCGCATATATGCAAATATGTCAACCTCATCTATGAGATAATGTCCTTCTTATTAAAGTAATGATTATCTTGTAAGAAAGTTTGGTGTATCTTATCTAGAACAAAGCAATAAAATTGTCAATATTATAGGATAGACAAGTTTATTTTGCTTTCATAATTTCCTTTTCCTTTCACAGAGTAATTTCTGTTTACATTTTTTTATTATTAATTTACTGCATCATCATCCAACACTTTTCTGGTTGGATACAACTAACCTTGTAGATAATTAAAATTTATTAATTTTTAGTATAATTAACCTTTAAGTCTCTTAAAAAGATAATCAAAAGTTTTCCTCTTCTAACTCCTTAAACAGTATCTCTTTTTTAAAAATATCTTAGCCAGTTCCGTTAGCTATTAGTTGGCATTTGCTTTTAAAATAATATTACTGCTGTATTAATTTTACTTTCATTAACGATGTGAACCCAATATTGTTGTTAATATCAATAGAGATCATACTTTAGAGAGAGAAAAAAATGACTTCTTAATTCTCCTTAAAAGAAGGATTTCGAAGCACATATATTTAAAACCTTTAATAAATAAATAAAATAAAATAAATGTTTCATAAAAATAATTACTAATATTTTTATATAAAGTCAGTTTGTTTAAATTTTTAAAAATATATATAAAAAAAGAGGATAGAATTATTATTTCTTGAAATGCCTTACACGTAAGGCCAGAGCCCATTAAACAATAACACGTAAGGCCAGAGCCCAGACAAGAACACGTTTATAGTTTGCCATGTGTGCGTATATACTCGTTCTACGTAATTTTCTTTGCTCTTTCATTAAAAAAATTATATTTTAATATATAAACTAATATATATATATAATTATCTTAGCTTGTATTTTTAATATAAAGTACCTAATTATAATGAGAATGATTTTCTTAGCATAGAACCAAATGATAATCTTGATGCAGACATAAAATTCTTAGAATTAAGATTGAAGATTAAAAAAAAAATCTAGTTCCATAGTGTGTGTGGCAACCTATTAGCAAGCATGCATTGAGAGAAAAAGGTTGTTGAGATGAGAGCATAACTATGAAAATTAAATGAGTAATTAAAGATGAAAAAGAAGAGAAGGAAGGAAGAAATACCCTTCGGACAAGATGTGATGAAGAGCTGATAAGGCATTTGGCACTCCAAAGTTCGTCATTCAGGTCTGCACCGAGACGTTCTAGTTCAGTTGCAAAGCCACCGTCAATGACGGCGGAGCCACCACACTTGTCGAGAAAATCCCTAAAAAACGACGGCGTTTCCTTCCCTCTTAACCCCATCACTTACGTCGCCAAGATGAACAACAAAAGAGAGTTTTGAGGTCTTATGTTGTGTGTTGGATGATAAAGAAGTTCTCAAGTGCCAACTTATATCTAACACCGATTCTGTTTCCCCTATTTCTAAAATTACTATTATAACCCCCAACATGGTTTTATTCTCATTTTTCGCCATTTCTACTAACCTCAACGTCAGAATAATTAAGTTACGTATTTTCATCTCAAATAATTTCACTTTAATATACACTTTTAATTAAGAGCACACACTCATCACTCAATCTTTAGTTCCTGCTTGAATTAAATTTTATTAACTTTTTGTGGTGTAATCGGTGGGATTCCATAATATATATGTTTTGGATTGATATGTACTTTTCATAGTTTGAAATTTATGTAGAGATGATTTTGATAGAGTTTATGTTAGCAAAATATATTATATTAAAATTTATTTGACACATAAAAAATAATCATTTTACAACTATTTTTAAAATAAAATATTGTATTATAATAAATAATATTTTTTTAGATATTAAATGAATAAAATTGGTATGATCCCTAAAATATTATAAAGAATTAAGTATTCAATTAATGAATCGTTAATGTCTTCTTTATATTTAAGTTAACTTTAATGTAGGAATAAAACGTTATAAGATGGAATTAATAATTAACAGTGAATAAAGACTAAAAATATAATTAGGTATAGAAAAAAAAAGGGAGATCAACAGAACTTAATAAAAACCTATGTGTTTTTAGTTTTATATTCTAACTCTTCTTGGCTTTAATAGCGAAGATCGTCGTTCTATTTTCACATATAGATGCGTTATTTTGATTTTCTTAATAAAAACATTTTAACAATTTATATTTTCATTGTTCTTTCTCTTAAAGAGCATTATGGGCATTTGTTTCTGAATGAAATGCATTCGATTTTGATTATCTTGTCGGTTTTTTGCTTCAATATCAAATCTCCTGTGCAGTATGGGCGTGGAGGCAAATTCGCGTGTTTTGGCATAGGACGAGTTTAAATAATTTACATAGTGGAAACTAGTTATATATAATTTATTCTGAAGAAGAGATTCCCTCTCTTGATTGTGACAATTTCAACAATTTTTATATATGGTTCTATCGCTTCTAGAATAATTCAGATATGCAATCAACAGGGAAAACTTTTTTTTTTTTCTCTTTCAAATGCTAGTGAAATACTGGAAATTATAATTACATTTTTAAAATAATTGAAATGAGAGATTTTAACATATACTATAGATTATTAGAATTTAACTTGTTATTTATGAAAAAAAAAAAATCTCAATTTCTTCTTCGCGCGTATTGTTTTATTCGCCCAATCTTGAATAGAATATTTGTTATATGTTTTAAGTGTAGAAAATAATTAAAGGAAGTATCATAAAGTAAAAAGTTGTAGAAATTGATTGAATTAATTCTATAAATTACAAAACTGTTAAAGTATATAATTATTTTGATTTATTTTAATAATATAATATAATAAAATTATAATTATAAGTTATAAAATATGATTACTAATAGGACTTTAAATTGACCATTAATATAATATTAATTATAAATAATTTAAGGATAATAAAATTAAATTAATAACTAACTAATAAAATTTGAATTAATAATTAATAATTTTTTTATGATAAGCTAATTTTAATTTATGAAACTTTGTTTTAGTAATTTTTTTTTGGAAATATATGCACAAAATTTGGATTACGAATTACGAAAAAAATAAATAAATAAATAAAAAGAAAAAATAATATTGTTACTTAAATGAG
The DNA here is from genome assembly GCF_051622355.1 of Phaseolus vulgaris. NCBI lineage: Eukaryota > Viridiplantae > Streptophyta > Magnoliopsida > Fabales > Fabaceae > Phaseolus > Phaseolus vulgaris. The sequence goes on from NC_143504.1 coordinate 5,611,376, forward strand.
TTTAATTGGATAAAATAATATAATTGATTTTATCTCTTCTTCCATTAAAATAGTTAATATTTTTTTAACCTAAATACTTTAGTGGACGAAATGTCGATCGTCCTCCATTAAAATAGTTAATATTTTTTTAACCTAAATAGTTTAGTGGACGATGTGTCGACCGATAAGCAATATAGTTAAATATCAATAAAATATAAATAAAATCATTTTAGACTAAAACTTAACTCTTATCATTTTCAGTAAATATGATAATTTTATTAAATTTTAGTTCAAATTGATTTTAAATTTCTCATAATAATTGTGAAACATATAAATCATATTCAAAAGAAGTTTTTATATTTGAAAATGATGATTCAACATAATTTCAATATTTAATTTTCAAAATACCTAATTCAAACTCACTTATAACATTCTAACCTAATGTTATTAATTATATGATAATTTTATTTCCTTGGCAAATATTTTTTTAATAAGTTTATTCGTTAAAAAGAGAAAAAAAAAATAAAGATAGTCACAGATTCTAAGTTGCTCACTCAAAGTCAAATTTATAAAAAAAAACACTGAAAATAACACATTTACTAAAAATAGTAAAAATAGAACAATTAATTATATATATATATATATATATATAAACCTCATCCATTTTATGGTATTAGTTAGGATTAAACTTAAAAACTTAAATTAATAAATATTTTCTACCACATGCATGAATATGAATATCAAGGGAAAAAAGATAATTGAAACAAAAGACCATAATTCTTTTACTACACGAAGGTAAACATATTTTTATTTATCAGTTAGAAAACAATATATATTTGTAAAATAATATGGAAGAGTGAGACATGACCTTTTGTTTGAGGGTAAAAATAGGATGAAAGTTATTCCTTTTACAACATCTCTAGAAACAAACTTCGTTCCACATTAGAGTAGAAGTGGTATATTTTAAATGATACCTGAATATTTTATTATTAAAATGAAAATGACATATAAATAGAAAATTCAGTTATTCAGGTTTATTTTAAAATAACCACCATCTCTCTCTAAAAGTTTCTCTTTTCCTTTCTCTCCCTTCTCTCTAAGATTCTGACCTCCTCGTTCATCTGTTTGACGATCAGAGTACGCCATTAGACTCCTGGCAGCAAAGACTACAAGTCTACCCGATCAGAATCTCTTATAGAGTAAGTTCAGTTTTGTTCCTCTTTTTGATTGAAGTCTATCGTTAGACTCTTGGTAATGAACCCTATAAGTTTGCTGGATCAAAATATCAGATAGAGTAAGTTCCTTCGTGGCTCCTTTTTCTTTTGATTAGATTTTGTACGGGTTAATATTAGATTTTGTACGGGTTAATCTCTGTTAACTCAAGGTCCTAGTTATATAGTTGGATTTTGATTAGGACTCTGTGGTGCAGGTTAATTACCTTTAGCTTTTGGGTAGATTTGGAGCTCTTAGTGAGCATAAGCTAAAGTTCAGGTAAGGGAAGCTAGTCTTATTATTTTCAATAAAACCCTAGGTTAGAAGATTCTGGATGTGGAGGTGACGTGGTCACCAATTCCAATTATTTTTGCTTGCAGGATTGTCTCTCTTAAAAAGTAAAGTAATATAGTGACTGAAATGGTTGATTTTGAATCTGTTATGAGAATAATTTGTTGAAACTTGTGATTGAGAATTGAAAGTGTTTGAATGATAATATAAATGAGTTGAACTATTCCTTTTGAATATTTTGGTTGAATTACTTAAGTGAGATGTTTGAATGAGAAGTGGTTGTGTGATTTCAGATGATGATTGATTTAAAGAGCATATATTTGGAATTAATATATATTTGGATTGTTTAGAAAGTATATATATATATATATATATGAAGTGACTGAGTGGTACATTGATATGTTCAATGATGTATGTAATGAGGTTAAAGTGTGATCAAGACGTAGTATTTTCAGGAAAGGAAATACCATGTTGAGATTGTTATTAGGGTGTATTGATTTGTGAGTGTCCTGTGAATGAGACGATCATGACTCTACTGATATAATGGAATCAAATAGATGAAGTTATTCAGTTGGTGAGAGTCGAAGGAGGTCCATTTGGTTGATTCTGAGGTTTGAAAGAACTGATCAGAGCATATCAAATGGATTTACCCTGTCATACGAAGATGATGAGATATTAAGATAATTATGTGCATGGCTGTGTGGGTTTCACAGCAGTAGTATGACAGGTGCAGGTCTCTGGATGCTAATTTCAATACACGAGTCTTTCGGGTCTTCCGGAAGTAGAGTCAAGTGTGTATGTGTTGTGAGTCAGTAAAAGTCTGACATATGAAAAATGAATTTTATGAATGTAATAGACACTTGATGGTTTGAGAAATCATATGAGAATTGATGAATTATGCTTATTAATTTGAAATTTAAATTATATCAAAACATTTTATATAGATAGCTTACCCTGTTATTTGTTTGTTTGTGTTTGTTTCTCTAACTGTGATGATCGTGTATTTACACGGGAGCAGATGAGATTGCAGGTAATAGAGCTCCTCAATGAGCAGCAGAACAGAAGGATTAGATAGATTTAAATTGAATGCTTTGTTTTGTTTTGTTTTTAAACTTTTTGGATGTATATATATTAAATCCTTATGAAGAGGGATATATTTTGAGATACAAATATGAGAAAACAATATATATTGTATGTTAATTAGATATTGTATGTTAATTAGATATTGTACGTTAATTAGATATTGTACGTTAATTAGATATTGTACGTTAATTAGATATTGTACGTTAATTAGATATTGTACGTTAATTAGATATTGTACGTTAATTAGATATTGTACGTTAATTAGATATTGTACGTTAATTAGATATTGTACGTTAATTAGATATTGTACATTAGTTAGATATTGTACGCATTTTTTTTAGGGATGTTACATTATGGTATCAGAGCTGTTCGAACCTTAGGAGACCTAAGGGTTATGGGATTGTTTATGTGTGCTTTAGTTAGGTTGTTAGTAAAACTACATAGTTATGATTTTTTAGATTCATCCTAAATCTTTCTTTTCTGTTGTATAGCATGTCTCCTAGACCTCCTATCCCTCCCCAACCTTCTTCTGAGATGAACCAGATTGCCAGGGCTATTGAGATGATGGCAAATGCTATTCAACAACAGAATATGGCAATGGCTCAGAATCACCAGGCAGCAATGAATCATTGGGAGACTGCTAGATCTGGTGCAACAGCTTCCCATGTCAGTCAGTCTCAGGAGCAGATGGGACTGACAGAGTTCATGAGACACAACCCACCTAAGTTCACTGGGAATGCCACTCCTGACCAAGCAGACCAATGGATAAGAGATTTAGAGAAGATCTTTAGGGCAACCTCCTGCCCTGAGGATAAGAAATTGGTATTTGCTACATATTTATTGTCTGGAGAAGCAGAGTTCTGGTGGATGGGAGCTCAACAGATGATGGAAGCTAGAGATGAAGTATTAGACTGGGAGAGTTTCAGAGTGAAGTTTTTAGAGAAATATTTTCCAGATAGTGCAAGGTTTGCAAAGGAAGCTGAATTCCTCAGGTTGGAACAGGGAGAGATGTCAGTGAATGCATATGCTACTAGGTTTGAGTACCTAGCCAGATTCTACACCCAAGCTACCTCTGAGGCTTGGAGGTGTAGGAAGTTTGAAGAAGGTCTAAAACATGAGCTGAAGAAGACTATAGCTCCTATGTGCATTAGAGAGTTTCCTGCCTTGGTGGAGAAGGCAAAGATGGTGAGACCCTAGAAAATGGTGATTCCAGGGTGATCAGATCACACCAAGGAGGGTCTTCCAGTGGGAAGGCCAAGGTGCAGCATCAACAACATAAACCTTATGCTAGACCTCCACAACATAGGACAGGAACATCTCTACCACAGTTTCAGCAACAACAACCATGGAGACCCACATGTTATCACTGTGCTGGACCCCATTTGAAGAAAGATTGTCCTCAACTTTCATCGGAGAGAAAGTGTTATACTTGTCAGAAAGAAGGACATCTATCAAAAGATTGCCCTAATAGGAGGAGGATAATTCCTGGAGGTAACTTGCAGTCAGGAAGAGGAGGAGGTGGTAGACCCCAAGCAACTGGAAGGGTGTTTGCTATGTCAGGAGCTGAAGCATCTCAGTCAGGTAACTTGGTACAAGGTGTATGTTATATAGCTGGTAGATATGTGAAAGTTTTATTTGATTCTGGAGCGACACACTCTTTTGTGTCGAGTTTATGTGTAGCGGAGTTGGGTCTTCTAGTAAAGGAGTTGTCGTTTGAATTGTTGGTCTCTACACCAACATCAGGAAAAGTTTTAACCTCTACAGTTTGCTCTGAATGTCCAGTAATAGTAGAGGGACGCAGGTTCAAAATAAATTTGATCTGTCTACCTCTTCAGGACTTAGATGTTATCTTAGGGATGGATTGGCTATCTGCCAATCACATTCTCATAGATTGTGGTCAACAGAAAATAGTGTTTTCAGATTCCAAGAAGTCATATGGGATGTCTGCTCAGCAAGTGTGGTCAGAATTGAAAGAAGGATCAAAGTGTTTTGTAATCTTAACTCAGATGGAAGTTAAGAATGAAGAAGAAATGAGTAGTATACATGTGGTGAAGGATTTCATGGATGTATTTCCAGAAGAAATACCTGGATTACCTCCTAAGAGAGAAGTAGAATTCTCTATTGATTTGGTACCTGAAGCTGGGCCAGTGTCAATGGCACCTTACAGAATGGCTCCAGCAGAGTTGATTGAACTAAAGAAGCAAGTTGAAGATTTGTTGGAGAAACAATTCATCAGACCAAGTGTATCTCCATGGGGAGCTCCGGTGCTTCTAGTTAAGAAGAAAGATGGAGGGTCTCGGTTGTGTGTAGATTACAGACAGTTGAATAAGTTGACCATCAAGAACAAATATCCTCTGCCCAGAATTGATGATTTGATGGATCAGTTACATGGAGCCTCAGTATTCTCAAAGATTGATCTGAGATCTGGATACCACCAGATTTTGGTAAAGGCTGAAGATGTTCAGAAGACAGCCTTTAGGTCTCGTTATGGACACTATGAGTATGTGGTGATGCCGTTTGGAGTAACAAATGCTCCAGCTTTGTTCATGGATTACATGAATAGAATTTTTCGTCCTTTCTTGGATAAGTTTGTTATAGTCTTTATAGACGACATACTTATTTATTCAAGGACTAAGGGAGAACATGAAGAGCATCTGAAGACAGTGTTGGAGATTTTGAGGGAGAAGCAATTATATGCTAAATTCTCTAAGTGTGAGTTTTGGCTGAAGGAAGTCAACTTCTTAGGGCATGTAATATCAATTCAGGGGATCTCAGTGGATCCAGCCAAAGTGGAGGCAGTGCTTCAATGGGAACGTCCAAAGACAGTGACTGAGATAAGGAGTTTTGTGGGTCTAGCTGGCTACTATCGGAGGTTCATTGAAGATTTTTCCAGGGTAGTAGCTCCTTTGACTCAGTTAACCCGCAAAGATCAACCTTTTGCTTGGACTGACAGATGTGAGCAGAGTTTCATAGAGCTGAGGAAAAGGTTAACTAGTGCTCCGGTGTTAGTGATTCCTGATACAGGAAAACCTTTTGAAGTTTACCCTGATGCTTCACATCAGGGTTTGGGTTGTGTCTTGATGCAAGAGAAAAGACCAGTTGCATATGCTTCAAGGCAACTCAAAGTTCATGAGAGAAACTATCCAACTCATGACTTAGAATTGGCAGCTGTGGTGTTTGCTTTGAAGATTTGGAGGCATTATTTATATGGAGCTCAATTTCAGGTGTTCAGTGACCATAAAAGTTTGAAATACTTGTTTGATCAAAAAGAGTTGAATATGAGACAAAGAAGATGGATGGAGTTTTTGAAGGATTATGATTTCCAACTGATGTATCATCCAGGGAAGGCTAATGTAGTTGCAGATGCTTTGAGTAGAAAGTCAGTACAGGTGTCAACCATGATGATTGAAGAACAAAAGTTGATTGAGCAATTCAGAGATCTAAATTTAGGAGTGAAATTTCATGTTGATCATATTAGTTGTAGTAAGTTAACTATAACTAATGATTTTCTTGGAATGATAAAGGAAAAGCAGTTAGAGGATCCTACTCTGAAGCGTACTATGGATTTACTAGGTACAGATCAGGCTAAAGACTTTGTGATGGGAGAAGATGAGATCTTAAGATTTAATGGCAGAATTTGCATACCTGCAAATGAAGAACTGAAGAGAATGATCCTAGAAGAGGGTCACAAGAGTTATCTTAGTCTACATCCCGGTATGAATAAGATGTACCAAGATTTGAAGGAGTCATTTTGGTGGTCAGGCATGAAGAAAGAAATAGCTCTATATGTTGCTACATGTTTAACATGTCAGAAGGCAAAGGTAGAACATCAGAGACCTGGTGGTTTGTTACAACAGTTAGATGTTCCTGAGTGGAAATGGGATAGCATTGCTATGGATTTCGTTACTCATTTACCAAGATCAGTAAGGGGTCATGATGCAGTCTGGGTAATAGTTGATCGACTGACGAAGAGCGCTCATTTTCTTCCAGTTAATTTGAGAATATCTATGACTAAGTTGGCACAATTGTACATCAAAGAGATTGTAAGATTGCATGGGGTGCCTTCTAGTATTGTTTCAGATAGAGATCCTAGGTTTACTTCACGGTTTTGGCAGAGTTTACAAGATTCTTTGGGAACTAGATTGAGAATGAGCTCTGCATATCATCCTCAAACAGATGGGCAGTCTGAGAGGACGATCCAATCCTTAGAAGATCTGTTGAGGACATGTATCTTGGATCATCTGGGAAGTTGGGATGAGATGTTGCCTCTGGTGGAGTTTACTTATAATAATAGTTATCATGCCAGTATTGGGATGGCACCATATGCAGCTTTGTATGGGAGGAAATGCAGAACTCCTTTATGTTGGTATAAGGACGGTGAAACAGTTTTGGTTGGGTCAGAGTTAATTCAACAGACCACTGAGAAGGTGAAGCAGATACAAGACAAAATGAAAGCTTCTCAAAGTAGGCAGAAATCATATGCAGATCAGAGGAGAAAGCCTTTGGAGTTTGCAGCTGGAGATCATGTGTTCATGAGAGTGACACCAACCAAAGGTGTAGGACGAGCTATCAAATCAAGGAAGTTATCTCCTAAGTTTGTTGGACCATATCAGATCCTAAAGAAGATAGGTCCAGTGGCTTATGAGATTGCTCTACCTCCTCAATTAGCAAACCTGCATAATGTCTTTCACGTATCACAGCTAAGGAAGTACATCCCAGACCCTAGTCATGTGTTGGAAGTGGATAATGTGCAAATCAAGGATAACTTGTCTTTTGAAGCAAAACCAGTCAGGATTGAAGACCATCAGAGTAAACAGCTCAGAGGCAAGACCATCAGTATGGTGAAGGTGGTGTGGGATGATAAATCTGGTGATTCAACTTGGGAATTAGAAGAAACCATTAGAGAAACCTATCCATATCTCTTTTCTGGTAAGTCAATTTTCGGGGACGAAAATTTTTCTTGTTAGGGAGAATGTAAGGATCTAGAAAATAACCTTAGAGTAGAAGTGGTATATTTTAAATGATACCTGAATATTTTATTATTAAAATGAAAATGACATAAATAGAAAATTCAGTTATTCAGGTTTCATTTTAAAATAACCACCATCTCTCTAAAAGTTTCCCTTTTCCTTTCTCTCCCTTCTCTCTAAGATTCTGACCTCCTCGTTCATCTGTTTGACGATCAGAGTACGCCATTAGACTCCTGGCAGCAAAGACTACAAGTCTACCCGATCAGAATCTCTTATAGAGTAAGTTCAGTTTTGTTCCTCTTTTTCCTTTCCTCTCCTTTTCTTTAAGATTCTGACTACCGCTTATCAGTTTGGCGATTGAAGTCTACCGTTAGACTCTTGGTAATGAACCCTATAAGTTTGCTGGATCAAAATATCAGATAGAGTAAGTTCCTTCGTGGCTCCTTTTTCTTTTGATTAGATTTTGTACGGGTTAATATTAGATTTTGTACGGGTTAATCTCTGTTAACTCAAGGTCCTAGTTATATAGTTGGATTTTGATTAGGACTCTGTGGTGCAGGTTAATTACCTTTAGCTTTTGGGTAGATTTGGAGCTCTTAGTGAGCATAAGCTAAAGTTCAGGTAAGGGAAGCTAGTCTTATTATTTTCAATAAAACCCTAGGTTAGAAGATTCTGGATGTGGAGGTGACGTGGTCACCAATTCCAATTATTTTTGCTTGCAGGATTGTCTCTCTTAAAAAGTAAAGTAATATAGTGACTGAAATGGTTGATTTTGAATCTGTTATGAGAATAATTTGTTGAAACTTGATTGAGAATTGAAAGTGTTTGAATGATAATATAAATGAGTTGAACTATTCCTTTTGAATATTTTGGTTGAATTACTTAAGTGAGATGTTTGAATGAGAAGTGGTTGTGTGATTTCAGATGATGATTGATTTAAAGAGCATATATTTGGAATTAATTATGTGTTTTAAGTAAAGTTTGAGATATATTTGGATTGTTTAGAAAGTATATATATATATATATATATATGAAGTGACTGAGTGGTGCATTGATATGTTCAATGATGTATGTAATGAGGTTAAAGTGTGATCAAGACGTAGTATTTTCAGGAAAGGAAATACCATGTTGAGATTGTTATTAAGGTGTATTGATTTGTGAGTGTCCTGTGAATGAGACGATCCTGACTCTACTGATATAATGGAATCAAATAGATGAAGTTATTCAGTTGGTGAGAGTCGAAGGAGGTCCATTTGGTTGATTCTGAGGTTTGAAAGAACTGATCAGAGCATATCAAATGGATTTACCCTGTCATATGAAGATGATGAGATATTGAGATAATTATGTGCATGGTTGTGTGGGTTTCACAGCAGTAGTATGACAGGTGCAGGTCTCTGGATGCTAATTTCAATACACGAGTCTTCCGGGTCTTTCGGAGGTAGAGTCAAGTGTCTATGTGTTGTGAGTCAGTAAAAGTCTGACATATGAAAAATGAATTTTATGAATGTAATAGACACTTGATGGTTTGAGAAATCATATGAGAATTGATGAATTATGCTTATTAATTTGAAATTTAAATTATATCAAAACATTTTATATAGATAGCTTACCCTGTTATTTGTTTGTTTGTGTTTGTTTCTCTAACTGTGATGATCGTGTATTTACACGGGAGCAGATGAGATTGCAGGTAATAGAGCTCCTCAATGAGCAGCAGAACAGAAGGATTAGATAGATTTAAATTGAATGCTTTGTTTTGTTTTGTTTTTAAACTTTTTGGATGTATATATATTAAATCCTTATGAAGAGGGATATATTTTGAGATACAAATATGAGAAAACAATATATGTTATATGTTAATTAGATATTGTATGTTAATTAGATATTGTATGTTAATTAGATATTGTATGTTAATTAGATATTGTATGTTAATTAGATATTGTACATTAATTAGATATTGTACATTAGTTAGATATTGTACGCATTTTTTTTAGGGATGTTACAAAGTATGTCACGTTAAGAACATATTTTTCATTAATTTCAATTATTATAAAAATATATACCTGGGAAAGTGAAAAGGAGTGGATGTGTTAAAAAAATCGAGCAAAATAGAGATTGAAGATATTAAATTATTAAATACTTGACTGAATACATGTTTTGAATTTCATTTTTGTGTCTGCAAATTAAAAAAATATTCATTAGAATTCTAGAAAACACATTTTCGACTTTTATCTAAATTTAGTCTAAATTAATTAGAATCGAAAATGTTCACGTAGATTTTTTTTTTCGACAATAAAAAAACAATGAGTAAATATAAGTCATTTAGGGGTGATCCAACTCTTATACATAAATATAACCTTTAACTTTTCTTACTATGCAAACTTTCAAATATGCGTAACATAATATCCCTAGTTGAACCCAAAGAGAATCACTTAAGGTACTCAAGCCTACATTTACTACATCATGAGACCATCTCCATACAAACCAAAGGGTCAAGACCATCAATCAGAAAAAGAAAAAAGCACAGTATGTCACTTAGATATGACCAACGTCCAAGCTTTTAATTGAACCAAAGCAAAAACTTCCACTACATCAACTACACCCTCTTTAAATATTATCTTGTTTCTATGGTTTCAAACCTCGTTGACGGTTGCGATCCAAATCACTCCTCAAATCTCATTTACCGATGCAGACACATTACACATCCTAAACTGAGAGAGTTTAGCAGTGGGACATTGTGAAACGCACTTTGCACCCCAGCCATACATAACAATGGTTCCACAGCAACCATGCAAATCTACACTCGAAAAACAAATAGGTACTAGTCTCCTCCTTAACCCCGCAAAGACTACATATAGAGCTTATTATCGTGATCCCTTGCTTTTCAAGATTAACCTTAGTGGCTAACTTATCTTCCAACACCCTCCAAACCGTAACTATTGCAGAAGGTACAACTTTAACTTTCCAAAACTTCTTAAACAACGCAACATTCTCCCGTGCGTTGTTCCCTCTTAGACGGTGGTAAGCAGATTATGATAATTAGATATCAATAAACTATAAATAAAAACAATTTAGACTAAAACTTAACTCTTATCAGTAAATATGATAATTTTAATTCAAATTGATTTTAAATTCCTCATAATAATTGTGAAACATATAAATCATATTCAAAAGAAGATTTTATATTTCAAAAATGATGATTCAACATAATTTCAATATTTAATTTTCAAAATACCTAATTCAAACTCACATATAACATTCTAACCTAATGTTATTAATTATATGATAATTTTCTTTACTTGGAAAATATTTTTTTTAATAAGTTTATTCCTTAAAAAGAGAAAAAAAAATTAAAGATAGTCACGGATCTTCTAAGTTGCTCACTCAAAGTCAAACATATAAAAACAATACTTTATATACTAAAAACTTAAACTAATAAATATTTTCTATTGTACATTCTAGATATCTTCTACCACATGCCTGAATATGAATATAAAGGGAAAAAGATAATTGAAACAAAAGACCATAATTCTTTTACTACACGAAGGTAAACATATTTTTTTATCAGTTAGCAAAAAAAAATATTTGTAAAATAATATGGAAGAGTGAGACATGACTTTTTTTTAGGGTAAAAATAGGATGAAAGTTATTCCTTTTACAACATCTCTAGAAACAAATTTCCTTCCAAATTAAAGTAAAATGAAAGAGAAATCATCTTCTTTTTTGTTTTTTTAAATTTTAAAATATATTTTTAAAAGTAATAAATAGTTTTACGTTGACAGAAATATGTCACGTTAAGAACATATTTTTCATTAATTTCAATTATTATAAAAATATATACTTGGGAAAGTGAAAAGGAGTGGATATATTAAAAAAATCGAGCAAAATAGAGATTGAAGATATTAAATGATGAAATACTTGACTGAATACATGTTTTGAATTTCAACAGAAGGTATTATTTTCATTTTTGTGTCTGCAAATTAAAAAATATTCATTAGAATTCTTGAAAACACATTTTCGACTTTTATCTAAACTTAACCTAAATTAATTAAACATAATTATAACATTTATAAACCATTTTAGTTAGAATTAGTAATAATATTTAACATTAAATTCAGAATATTGTATTCGACACTATATATATTTATATTGTAATAATATTATACCAAAATCATGTTATCACAAAACTATTATTATATAAAACATTAAGCAAAGCCAATTTTAGGATAAACAGGAATAGGGATATTTAATAATTATTTAATTAACTAAAAGGATTAGAAAACTTTGTTATTTTTTTTAAATGCAAACTTTGATTTAGGTTTTATTGTATATGTGGGGTGTCAAAGTAGTTTGGCACATAGTACTTAAAAGAAGTGAAGACGAAAGTGATAGCTTATACGTCGTAATAACCTATATGAGTTGTGACTGTGGCTTTTATGCTTTAGAATTTTTGTAACATCTTAAATAATTGACATGTACTATCAAATATAAAATATATGCATCAGTTTATGCTTATCATTAAACATGTCGTTTTCTTAATCTGTACCAACAGGAACGTCCAAAGATGAGATTGAAGGATGTTTTTGAAGAAAAAACATAAAAGAGGTTAATGTATTAATGTATCTCAGGTTTTCAAACTATATTTATTCAAGATTAAAAGAAAGAATAATAAAAATAAGTTAAAATCAACATCAAAATGAAAGAGGTTAATGTATTAATGTATCTCAGGTTTTCAAACTATATTTATTCAAGATTAACTTTAACAAACAATTGATTTATTTCTTTACTGATCCAATTCCTTAAAAAAAAACTATGACAAAAATATTAGTTTATTTATCTAGTACAAATTTAATTATGAAGACTAATAGGACTATTATTTGTTTCGATCGATATATATTGTTTTTCTCACTTTTTTATTCGTTTGACTAACTTTTTCTTCCTCGACTCTTATTTCTCTCCTTCAATTAAGTTATTTTTCCCTTGTTTACTTTTAAGCAGGAGGACACCCACAAAATGTGTTCCGATATTTAAGTGAGTATTTGATATTCGATGTAATAAATACGAATAATGACGTACATTTTTCTTAAAAATTGGGGTTATTTATATGTTTGTAACCCTATCACAGTGTATGAGTCATGATTAAGGATCAATTACCTAGTTTTCCTTATAACTTAGTTTTATCAACTATCTTTTGATCATTAATGTATTTTGAACATATTGATCATCGAGATTCGGATATCTTGCGATTTGTCTGATTCTAATCGGTAAAGATGTTTCCAATTGATTATCAACGTACATGTACAAAATTCCTTCCATGAATTAATCTAATCTATCATTTTCTTATGGTTGCTAATTATCTTACAAGAGGTATTACCAATAACATTATTGATATATTTATTTTTGTTGTTTCATGAGATTATAGTAATTTTATTATAAAGAAAGAAGGTATTTGTAAACTATTTTACTAGTATGAGTGACACTGATTTGTATTATTTGTGTTTTTATATGTAAAAGAAATATTTTGAATTTTGCAGTACCATGTATGTGGCCGAACTTACGTCCATCTGGAGAGTTGGGGATAAAGACAATGAGGCAACCAAACTTTAGAATTGGTCTTGAAAATGATAACTTTGCATTGAAGTGATTGAAATGAACCTCTCCACTGAAACAGTCTAGGTCTGTTCCTCTCCATTATGTTAAAGTAAAATAATGGTATTTGTGGAAGACAACTGAAGAAAGGTTTTTACTTCAGTGGGTGACACCACCATATCATAAAAAAAGGTAGGAAAAAAAACTATGGTCCCCTTTTATATAATATTTTTTAATAAAATGTTTTCTGGATATGCCTTTCACAAAATTACTCTTGTAAAAAAGTGGACATAACTTGACAAATAACTAAATATTATTATGAAAACAATTTCAAAAAGGGTATATAAATATTTCTAAGATCATGAGGATAAACTGAATATACTTTTATTGTTTTCATCACGAACTTCAAATTTAACAGGGACTTCCTAATTAAGCCTTTAATTCTAATATCACCTTGTACTTACATGACATTAAAATTGCAAGAAAAAATAATAAACAAATCTCTTTTATATTTAAATGTTTTATACTATAAATATATATATATATATGATAATAAAAAATGTAAATATATATTAAATAAACAAATAATTTACAGTTTAATGAACAATAAAATATTTTATTATATTAAAAGAATAATCTAATTTTAATAAATCTAAAAGAATACAATTCTTTAAAATAAATTTAATCAAACTTATATCTCCATTTATTTTTTATAAGCTTAAAAATATTTTATTTTTATAAATAAAGTTTTGGATATTTTTTATTACAGGTCCATGGAAATGAAAGGATTATGAAGCAATGTTCTCTACAATGTATAATATATATTTTTATTAATAATATAATATCTAAGAAACGAGGAGTTCCCTGCTTCAGCTAAATATTGAAAATGAGAAATTGGAAGCTACTATGACTATAGATTGGCATAGGCTATGACCTCCCTGATGTACACATAAACTTATCAGGGATTTGAAGCTGAGTACTAGGAACAAGGAGAAGGTAAAAAACAAAAAAAACGTGGATTTTTATCCTTCCGTATCATTCCACCTCCTTTGCTTGTGTCAATTGCTTCCAACATTTCCACCACCTCATGCATTTCTGGACGCCTCTCTGGTTTTGCATCCCAGCATTTTCGTATGATGTTTGCTAGGGCACTTGGCCAACTTCTAGGAATATCAGGTCGTAAATGCTGTGCAAGAAAATATGATCATGACCATTACATTGGGAAAATATTCTGTGTAAACATGTAATCACTTTAATCACTATGCACATAATTTACTGATAGATGTTGCATAAGTGTATCAGGAAAGTATTCTATGATTAAAATATGTTTTCAAATGAATCCAGAAGTAGATATCATAATCAAAGTATTGAGGTGATGAATCAACCATAACTAAGTCACCTTGGATCCATTTTATGAACTGACCTGATTAATAACTGCACATGACACTGTAGCAAGGCTCAGCTTTGAAAACGGTACATTACAGGAATAAATTTCCCACAAGCAAATGCCAAAACTATAGACATCGCATTTTCTGTTGTAAGGCTTGCCATTTAAAACCTACAAGAACAAATATTAAAGAAAATTATCTAGATGGGATTTGAAACGAATAGCACTTTCATATGCAACCATCCTATGGAATTGAACTGCATAATATAGAGAAAATTGGAAAGCGAGATCAATACCTCTGGTGCCATATATCCATAGGTTCCAGTTTCACTTGTCATCTCACTTTGGTTGATAGCTTCAATACGAGCAACTCCAAAATCAGCTATTTTCAAATTTTTATTACAATCTAACAACATATTATCAGGTTTTACATCGCGGTGAACGATTTTCTTTGAATGTAGATAACTAAGACTGCAGCGGAAAAAATGAGTTTCAGTGAGGGGGAGAAGAGTATTGACATTAACAATTGTAAAGGTAAATGCTACGTGACTCACCCTCTAGAGAGGTCCAAAGCCAGCTGAATCACAACCTCGTATGGAAGTTTGTCCTGCCTATTTCTAGACAAGTATTGTTTCAATGTTCCACCAGGAAGAAACTCAGCAATTACACAACAAGTTTTGGAAGGAATAGAATTTTGACCATAGGTTGGTAAGGGAATCATGAGATTTGAAGTAGCGATTGAAGCTCCAATAAACTGATGGAAGAAAGATACGAACAAATTGAAAACTTTTACTAACTTTTTAAAGAAAGGAAAAATTAAACACAAGTTGCATGCAAAATTTGCCAAGTAGAAGTCATGAAAATAAACATGAGATGAGAGTGCGAAGACAAAATTTGTACTTTTGTGACATTTGGATGATCAAGCTTTTGCCATATAGTTACCTCCTGCCAAAATGATGCCCGTAATGAGGCAATTTTAGCAGCAGGGGCAACACCATCTTCACCCCAGTCCAGGACTTTCACTAGAAAATTCAACAAGTTAGAATTTCTTCAAACATATAAAATGCTCAAAACCAAGACTTCTAAGTGTTTTTTTGTGCAAAGGAGGAACAAATAACCTTGACTTGAATCACTAGGTAATCAACTTCAAAAAAATGAAGTGCATATCATATATTTGAAACACAAGTCAGAAAGTAGTGAGTGCAAGTATTTAAAAAATCAACAGTAAACAAAACTCAAGATGTACATTTACTAAAGTGGCTACATTCTTCACACCATCATCCATCTCCCACAACTAATTAACCAACCACAAAAACAATTTCTCAACATGCACAGACCTTGAAAGTATACAGAACTACACTTTAATTTCTCTTCATTACGTTTTTTTTTTCTTTTTTACAGCACCAAAAAGCAGACAATCAGTATAAGAATACAATACCTGCAACATCTTGGCTATCATAGGTACCCCTGTAGACAGTACCATAGGTTCCATTAGCTACAGAATAATGTATATCCAACTTGGCCAAATCAATCTCCCATGTCTCTTTAGGCCTTTTTGCTGCAACGCTTTTGGAAAAAATCTTGCTCAAGTGTTTTTCTAGCATGACATCCAAATTCCTCAAATAAAATTTATCAGAACTAAAAAACATGCTTTTGCTGCTAAGATTTTCACTACTGATCTTTGAATTCAAAACTCCAGATTCCACTTCCATCTTAGGTGAAACCCCACTTTCTGAATGCATCTCGAATTTGCACAACTGAGGCAATGATAAAATTAATTAGAAAAAAGAAAAAAAAAATGTAATCATGTCGTTACAGTTCTTCAAATTCGAGCACCTCTAAATATAATATCTTCTCTACTTATTCTGTTTGGAAAAAACTAACAGATGGAGGATAAACATTAATATATTATTATACTTGATAAATAATGGATGAGCTAGCAAATAAAATTATAAGTGATAGCCAAATCAATAGTTGAAATAAACTGTTGTTGCAGATCCCACATCGATAGATAAGGACATTTCATTGTATATAAGTGGGTGCAAACCTCAACCTTATGAGCCGGTTTTATGATTTTATGGGGTTGAGTTAGGCTTAAAGTCCACTTCGTAATATGGTATCAGAGCCATTTCGATCATATCCTACCAAGTGTGCAAACCTCAACCTTATGAGCCAGTTTTATGGGGTTGAGTTAGACTTAAAGTCCACTTCGTAATAACTGTAAATATAAAATATATAACTTAAAAAGTATAAGTTGTTTCTCTGACTCGAAATTCAAAATGAAAAACAAAATCATAGTACAAGAATTATAAAATAAATTTACAATATCTCATAAAGAGAATTGCATACCAATCTTCTACGAATATGAAGAAACAGAATTCGTGATCAAATTGAAAAAAAATAAATTCAAGAATTTTGAAAGTTGAAAACGGAGAAACTATGAACCATACATGAAGCAAAACATATTTTGAGATCTTTGGATAAGGAAAACTTATAAAAATATTAAAGCTTCTATGTTTAAAAAAACAAAGCATTAGAATTTTATTAGTTTTTTTTTTAATTTTCTTTGTTGTAATTCTTTCATTTAACTTTATAAGTAAGACTAAACTCATTTAGGTTGATTATCTTGTAATTTTCCAATGAAATTTGATTTTTGTGCAATTAAAGTTTTGTTCTTGTGTTAAATATGTGGTCTCTTTGGGAATTGTTTTTTTAACACAAATTGATAATTCAGTTTTTTCTTTAATTAATTTTTTGTTTACTTTTTTGAAGTACTTAAGTTAGTGGGGAATAGTAAGATTAGATTGTTATTGGATGATATATTTTTAATCAATTCAATTTTGTTTAAATGATTGATTGAATAATAGATTTATCAAGGGATGAATAATTCCTTTTACAACTTTAGAGTCTCTACTTACTTTATTTCTTGTTCCACAACAATCTCAACTCCTTTTCATTTTCATAACCTTTTTTTTTATTGTAAATAAGTTTTGAATACTAAATACTAGATTCATGAAAATATGACTTAGACGATTTACGCTGAATATAATTTTAATTTGAGTGCAAAAGACTTAGACAATTTACGCTGAATATAATTTTAATTTGAGTGCAAAACAACTGATATCACCTATCTACATGTATTTTTATAAAATCATATAGTTCTATTGTATATAATTTATTTAAATACTTAAATGATTTGTTATCTTCAAAAACTATAATATTAATTTTTTTATTTATAAATTATAATTTATTAAATAAAATAAAATTATAAAATTAAAAAGGCATGGTCATGTGATGCTATTATTTTATATAGTCCACAAGATAAGTTAAGATATACACGAGCAAAAGGTACGGAGAGTTAGAGTTATTTTATTTTATTAGTGAGAAAACTGAATAAATTACTTGCTAAAAGTTCAAATAACGTTTCAAATTACAATAAAAAAATCCTAAAAAGCTATAAGATAGAAAAACTAGCATCGATCTCATTCGATTTAGTAAAAAAATAGCTATTCAATTTTGAATAGCCAAACAAAACTTAAACTAACAAGTTTTTCATATAATCTTCTAAATATTATAATAAAAATATATAATAATTATTAATATTCCTTAAATATAAAAAAAAAATTGAAAGGCTGATACAAATATTATCCATGAAATTTTTTTATTGGAGATCCTCTTATATTTATATATAAAAGAGAGAGAGAGAGAAAATTAATTAACCTTTAAAATTGAATTTAAGTTTTAAGAGGATAACAGAAATTATATAATTAAAATAGTGTATATAAATGTGGTTGATGACCTAATTTTTTGGATTGAGTTAGTGGAAAATCCAAACAAATTGTAAAGACTAATAAATTATATTTTTTGTTAAAATAAAAAAATGAAAATATCGTTAGATCGAGAAAGACAGTAAAAACTTGCATTCAATTACTCACGAATCAAATCAATAAGAATCGAGTCCCAACAATCTATCCTGCATGATTCAAACCAACAATTTTCTCTCCTGAACAACAACAACCAATTCTATTCACTATCCACATTATCAAAACAAAACGTTGATTCAGGAAAAGGCCAAAACCATCAATCGGAAAATCAGAAAACCCGATTCACACCATAACATGAACGCATCTTAAGGGTAAGAAACCTAAACTCAACAATGTAACACTGGGATTTATAACATAAAAGTTCCCATTGTAGTCCATTCTATTGTTTTGGTATAATTATATATTTCGGATCAACACTAAAAGGGAAAGGGACATTGTTATAATTATACATTTCGGATCAGCACTAAAGAGGAAAGGGACGTAGAAGAACCTAAACTCTTAGGTTTCCGAAAACGCCATGAAATTTCTCTCAAACTATTCACCTCAATTCCAATTATACCTCAGAAGTTAACATCAAACTATTGATATTTCATCCTATGTACTGAATCTGTATGCATTTACTAAAGGATAAACAAAAGAACCCTAAAACATACGCACACTAGAAAAAACGATTGACGCTTAACATAGATAGAAAGTACGTATCACATTTTGACGTAGAAAAAGAGTGCATGAAGGAGAAAAGGTACCTTGGAGCAGTGGCGTGGCTTAAGAGTCAAAGGTTGAACAGAAGTGAATGCGAGAATGCAGAGATTGATCAAAACGAAATTGAGAGAAGGAAAAGAGTAACGCTTACAAATCTACAATTAATAGCGAGAAGAGAGAAGCGTGTGTATATCCCTTTAAATTTAAATAAATGTGGCGGAGATTACAATTTTATCATTCACTTTCATATTGTTTTAAAAAGATACCACAATATTTATATCAAAAAATACTCAAGTATTCTCTTCATATATTGTTTTAATTAAAGAATCGTTATTTTTTTTATTTAAATAAATGTGATAAGTGGTTTATTTTTGGATTTTATACCGTTACGTACTCAAGGTAAGTGGTTTTAATTATGTTTTTTTAGATTAGATCGGGTCAGATTAAATTTTCTTTATCCAATTAATATTAGATTGAGGTTGAGAATTTGGTATTCTTTATACGTTGTAAAGAATATTGAAAAATATATTACATTTGAAATTCTTTTATGAGTTAACAAATCAAAATATTTTTAATTATGTAATTACGTACTGGAAAGAAAGGGTTAAGATGTTATGGTTCAAGGATGGATATCGAAATACCGCTTTTTTCCATGCTGTGGTCAAAAGGAGAAATAATTCTAGTGGGATTCATCGTCTACGAATTGATAATGAGGTTACGGAGGATCCTAAAATCATTGAGGATCATATTTTGGACTTTTATAAAAATATTTATGCTAAGTCTATTTCTAATGTTCTGGATACTGGTAATATGGAAGATTTTATTGGTACTTATATTCCTGCGATGGTTTCCTCTGAGGAGAATATGATGTTGATTAAATGTCCTGATTTTTCTGAAATCAATAATGTTGTTTTTAATCTTAACGGTAATAGTGCTCCTGGTCCTGATGGTTTTGGTGGTGTTTTCTATCATTCTTGCTGGGAAATTATTGGGACAGATGTTTGTAATGTTGTTCAACAGTTCTTTAAACAAAATTGGGTTCTCCCTGGAATGAACAGTAATGTGGTATCTCTTATTCCTAAGATTCAGGGTGCTGATTCCATTAAAGATTATAGGCCAAATGTTGTTGCTAATTTCAAATTTAAAGTTATTTCCAAGATATTGGCGGATAGGCTTGCTCTTGTGGCTACTAGAATCATTTCTCCTAATCAATATGAGTTTGTGCAGGGTAGACAGATTCAGGATTGCATTGGTATTGCTTCTGAAGCTATTAACATGCTTTCTAAAAAGGTTAGATGAGGTAATGTGGCTTACAAAGTTGATATTCATAAAGCTTTTGTGGCTGCTAGAATCATTTCTCCTAATCAATATGAGTTTGTGCAGGGTAGACAGATTCAGGATTGCATTGGTATTGCTTCTGAAGCTATTAACATGCTTTCTAAAAATGTTAGAAGAGGTAATGTGATTTACAAAGTTGATATTCATAAATCTTTCGACACTCTGAATTGGAAGTTCTTATTATTAGTTTTGAAACGCTTTGGTTTTCACCCCTTGTTTGTCAGTTGGATTAGTACAATTCTCCGTTCAGCTATGCTTTCTATCAGAATAAGTGGTAGTTTGGTGGACTTTTTTCTCTGCAGTCGAGGTGTAAGACAAGGTGATCCGTTGTCTCCTTTACTTTTCTTTCTTGCAGAGGAAGTTCTTAGTAGAGGTATCTCTAAGCTTGTGAATGATAAGAAGATTTTAAATATGGCTAGTCCGAAAGGTTATCTCACTCCCTCTCATATTTTGTATGCTGATGACATTTTTATTTTTTGTAGGGGGATATTAAGTCTCTTTGAAATTTGAGTACTTTTATTAAAACATATGGTGATTTTTCTGGTCAATATATTAATAACTCTAAAAGTAGTTTCTTCACCATGGATAATTCTCCTAGATTTGTCACCAAAATTCAAAATATTCTTTCTTGTAGTCATGGTTGTTTGCCTTTCAATTATTTAGGAGTGTCTATCTTTGTTGGTGCTCCAAAGTGTCGATTTCTTAAACCTTTGGCTAATAAAGTCAAATTGAAGCTAGCATCTTGGAAATGTCAATCTCTTAGCATGATGGGTCGGATCCAGCTAGTCAATACATTGATTACTGGATTTCTAGCTTATAGTTTTAATATGTATAAATGGCCTGTTTCACTTATTAAGCAAGTTGAGAAGTGGTGTCAGAATTTTATTTGGACTGGTGATATTATGAAAAAAGGTATCGCTACCGTTAATTGGGCCAAAATTTGTTCACCTCTTGAAGATGGAGGCTTAAATATTATTAATCTTCATAATTAAAATAATGCATATCTTCTTAAGCTTGCTTGGAACTTTGCTTATGGCAACAAACCTTGGTCTTTACTCTTGAAAGTCAGAGTTCTTAAATCAAAATACGAGTTTATAATGGTTTATAGATCCTCCTCTCTTTGGCTTGGAATTAAGCAATTTTATTCTATCATACTTGATTATACTTCTTGGACTGTTGGTACAGGTTCTTTTATTAATTTCTGGAATGATAAATGATGTTCTACTACTTCTTTAGCAAATATTGCAGGGTTATCTGATGGGGCTAGCATTCCGAATACAGTCTCTCAATTTTGGTCAGGTTATGATTGGAATATTCCCTTATCTTTACAGCAGATGCCGCAGTTTTTTAATCATATCATGGTTAGAGAGGAACAAGATATTCCTAATTGGACTCTAAATGAGTCTGGTCGTTTCACTCTTAAATCGGCAAGGACTTTTTTCTTGGAACCAGGAGTTCCATGTGATTGGGGTAAGTTCATTTGGTCTTCATCTATTCCGCCTTCCAAAACTCTAATACTCTGGAAAAAATTTCATGGGCGATTTCCTACATATCAGCATATTCAGAATAAGGGTTTGCATATATGTTCTATGTGTACGCTTTGTGAAAAGCATGAAGAATCTATTCAACATCTATTTTTTGAATGTTCTAATGCATTACATATTTGGAGTTGGGTTCGGCAGATTTTTCTTACTTTCTTATTTCTCTAATAAGGATGATCTTCTTTCTTTTATTAAGAGTGATGATAGTCATTTGGTTAAATTGATTAAGCTTGTTGTGACAACCTTTTATATATGGATGATATGGCGTATGAGGAATTATGCTAGATTTCAAGATAAGATTGAGGTTTCTAAGGCTATTTCGGTAATTAAAGATCTAACTTGTCTAGTGGGAAATTTGTCTAAAGCTTCAATGAAGAATGATATGTTGGATTTCAACGTGATTAAGTTTTTTGGTATTATTAAGACTCGTAGTGAGAAAGTTTTTCGTCCTCTTCCTGTTAAATGGGAATTTCCTTCACCAGGTTGGGTTAAAATTAACACGGATGAGGCTGCTAGGGGTATCCTGGTCTTGCTACTTGTGGAGGTATTTTTCGTGGGAGTATGGGAGAATTTATTGGTGCTTTTTCAGGGTTTCTTGAAGTTCAGACTGCTTTGGTTGCTGAGTTTTATGGAGTTATACATGCTATGCAGGAAGCTCAAAAGATGAGACTTACTAATGTTTGGCTTTAATGTGATTTTGTCTTGGTTTGTGCTACGTTTACTGCTAGGACTAATGTTCCATGGATGCTTCGTAATCGATGGAATATTTGTCTTAATTACTGTAGGACAATCAGGTTTAGGGTTACTCATATTTTTCGTGAGGGGAATGCATGTGCTGATAAGTTGACTAATTTAGGGTTCATTCATAGAAAATCATTTCATTGGTATAATAGACTTCCATCCTTAGAATTCTTTATGAATAAGTATAGTCTACCTATGTATCGTTTTTGTTAACATGTGGGTTTTGGTCTAGTGCCCCCATATTTTTGTATTTTCTTTCTTTTTCTTTTTTTAATAATACTTTTTTCATGTGATGACAGATGATTGTTATTACTTGAAGTGTCAGTCTGACTGAGATGTCAAGTTGCATACTGATGCCTAACATGAAAACTTTTATAAAAGAAACGGTCAAATATTATTCTCAACTCAAATAAATTAACTCGATTAAAAATTATAGTAATCTCAACTGAATATATTGTTCAACCATGCATGTTCATTAACTTATCTTTAATTGCATTTTTTTTTCTCTACTAGGATTTTTTTAATAATTTTGTTGTAATCTTGCACTGGACTAAAAGATATAATGTATCATCATATATATTTTTTAAATTCAATTATTTTAATATTTTTAATAATATTCTTACAAATTATATATTCTTAAATTATGTTTTTTTTTTAAATAAAAGCTTCCATGTTAGGTATCACTATGCAACTTAAGATTTCAGCTAGGCTGACACCTCAAGTTACAACAATCATTTACCATCACATGAAAAAAATATTATTGAACAAAAAAAATACAAAAATACGGGGACTATACCAAAACCCATATGTTAACAAAAACGATAAACGATACATAGGTAGACTATACCTATTCATAAAGAATTCTAAGAATAGACAAGGTGGAAGCCTATTATCTTAAATTATGTTTTTTTAATATAATTAAAATTATATGTTTTCGATAGTTATTTATATGAAGTGTTTATAATTTTAAACATAAAAAATCGGATGGATCACATAAAAGAATATTTTTACTAATAAGAAACTCGTAATATAATTAAACAATTTTCATTACAGATTTTCTAGTAAACTCACTAACAAAACACTATCATCAATTCATCTTTTTTTTTTTAACTTTGATTTCTGTTTTTGTCAGTTTATAAACTTAAGAAAATTACTAGTATCAAAAATTAATCTATTATTTTTTAAAAAAAATTAATTTAAATTTAAAAATTAGTAGTTAAAATCTTGATTTTATATCAATTTAAAAATTAATTTAATTTTTTTATTAATAATAAAAAATACTTTTAATACCAATAATTTTTTAATTTTTAAAATAATATATAATTTAAACATAATTAATTTTTTTTCTAAATTTAATTATTATTTAATAATTTTTTGTAGCGTAAAAATATAATACTATAAAGATCCAGTTTATCGTACAAAATATATCTTAAATAATATATCTTGCGGAAACCTTAAAATAATATTAAAAGAGTCGACAAATAATTTAATGATAATTAAATTCTAGATATATTATCTTTTAACTTTTAAGGGTCGTCTTCTAAGATTTATTATCTAAGTTAAGTCGCCAATTTTTTTTTATTTTTTGCTATTAGAAGCTAATATTAATGGTTATTGAAATTCATATTTCATTTTTAGACTGTTTAAATGAGAACATGAGAGGTGGAAAAGTTATATAATTAATTTTTTAATGAAATTTAACTCTAACAATATATTTTAATTTTACAGTTGACCTTTGCTCTTCTATTCTTCTTTTTTTTCCTTATAATTACTATCGAAAATATATGTGATGTTCGTAACGTTCTTTTTATACATTCTGATATTATTTATTTTTTGCTCTCTCTCCTTTTTTTTCCCTTATGAATACTATAAAAATCATATGACATTCGTAAAGTCCCTTTTAATACACTTTGATAATTTTTTATATTATACTTTTTCTACTACATGTACATTTGCTTATTGTTTAGAGAGAAATGATGGTTTTTATTCATCTATAATTATTTTATTTCATTTTACTAATTTCTTATAACATATTGATTAAGGTATTGACATGGATGATAGTAAACATATAAAAAGTGATTATTATTCATCATTTTACTATGTCTAAAACTTTTATTATTCAGAATTAGCAATATTTTAACTGATTTCTAAAGAAATTACAGTAATGAGTATAGAGAAGGGATTTTGAAAGTTTACTCTCTACGTCTATTTAAGTTGTTTTTTTTTTTTTTATAATATACAATCGGCAAAAGAGTGAATGGAGAATAAATATCATCTAAATATTATTAAAAAATATAAAAATTATCTTTTACAATTTCATCAATATAATTCATTTTTATTTTATATTAAAAATGTTTAAATTAATTTATAATGACTATTCAAGATAAATGAGTTTATCACAAAATTGTCTTATATTTACGTTCAATGTCAAACCTCCAACTACAATGTCTTCATATACGTATTTTTTCATAATCTTATTACACTTGCATAATTTTTATATTACTTTTATATTTTTCATTTATTGAATAAAATAAATAAAACTTATTAAATAAAATAAATAATAAATATTATAATAAAAAATGATAGCTACATAAGTGATATAACATAAGTAATATAATATAATTAAATAAAATAGAGCAATAGGTAAATGAAGATAAATAAAATAACTATGTTAATACTATATATAAATTAAATAATATAATAAATAATAATGAAATAATGTGTAACAAAAAATAAATTAAATAATATAATAAATAAAATAGACTTGTACTTGATTAAAAATAAGTTAAATAATATAAATAAATAAAATAGTCAAATATAAAATTAAATTAAATAATATAAATAAATAAAATAGTCAAATATAAAATTAAATTAAATAATATAAATAAATAAAATGATAAATTAAATAATATACATAAATAAAATATTCTACTGTAACTGATAATAATATAAATAAAATGAATAATTATATAATTAAATAATATAATAAAATAAAATATAAATCGAAGATAAATTAATAATATAAATAAAATAAAGATAAACTAAATAATATAATTAAAAAAATAAAAATAAAAAAATAAATTAAATAATATAAATAAATTAAATTAATACATAATTGAAAATCAATTAAATAATATAAATAAATAAAATTAAAATTAAAGATAATTAAATGAAAAAAATATTAGAAATACTCAATGAAAAAAGAAATTTATAAAATAAATAAATAAGGGTATTTTCTTACTCTATTTTTTTCTTATCTTTCCTATTTCCTATCTTTCTTTCTATCTCTACCTTTCTCTCTCTTTCTCTTTTAGAATTTTTCACCTTTATATGCTTCATTTCATCCAATATACAGGTAAATTATTATTTTTACTTATTTTAAATATTTTTAATAATGGAGAAGAATTTTTCTTTTCTTTCTTATCTCAAACATGAAGAAGAGATTTTTATCTCTTCTTACATAGATAAGGTTGCATTTAATTTTTTATAATTAATTTTTAACATTTTTAATAGTAGGTCTTATAATATTTAAAATAAAAGCAAATATTTAAATAGTTATAAAATAATATAATTTGACACATTGTATTCGAAAATATTACATTATAAATTTTAAAATGTTCCCCTTACATAAAGAAATTTCATCCTCAAAATTTTTATTGACTAAAATAGATGTGTTTTAATTGATGAAATTAAAATTTTATAATTGAATTAGGTTAAGAAAATTATTTGACTATATTTTAATTTAAGAAAAATCCAGTGAGGTATTCATTATAGGAATTTCCGTAAATTGATTAGTGATATATTAGTTATTTTAGAACTAATTTAACCACTGATGATTAATTAATGAATCTATGTGAAAAATCGGTCCATTTCAATTCTCTTAAAGTTTGTTTTAAATTACCTTTACAATTTCGATGTTCATTTTGTTTATCTTTCATTCACTAATAACATAAAACATATATTTTTAAGTTTGAATCATCATAATGAATAAAATTGTAATTTTATGATCTTCGCCATTGATCACACCCCACCTTTAATTTCAACGGTCGCCATTGATCTTCGCCATTGATCACTACCGCAACTCGCAATATATTTTTAATCTTTTATTAATTTATAGTTTGATATTTTTAAATATAACTAAATATTTTTATTTATTATTTCACCATGGAGTAAAAATATTGATCTTATTCTATAGTCAACTTTAATACCTTTGTCCATATGTTTCCTTATTTATTTACTTCAAGTAAATAATAAATAATTAGTCTTTATATATATTTTTTAATTGTTATATTTGTACTGAAATCTTGTTATTGCAATTAAATTTACGATTAAGAAATAATAAAGAACTTTCTAAAAAAAATCATTTTTTTTAATTTATACAGGCCAACTTACATCCTCAAACCATAAATTCCGTATAGTTTTTAGTGCTTGCGGAATAAAATTCATTTTAAACCTATTAAGTGATGAATGAAAAACACATTGCGACGAGTTTGACTAAAATATAAATATACTAAGTATAACTATTAATAGTTATAATAGGCTTAGTTAAATTTTAAATAATTTACTAATTTAGATAATTTAATTAATTTGTTTTTAAAATAATTTATTTTATTACTTATTTAATATTTTTATTTTTGTTTAAGTACTCTTTTATTTGAT
The DNA here is from genome assembly GCF_051622355.1 of Phaseolus vulgaris. NCBI lineage: Eukaryota > Viridiplantae > Streptophyta > Magnoliopsida > Fabales > Fabaceae > Phaseolus > Phaseolus vulgaris. The sequence continues at coordinate 5,638,689 of NC_143504.1, forward strand.
TTTTGTTATTGACGAAATATTATGACTATGGCTTCCATTTTTATATCTTTAACTCATTATTTTATTATTTTCTTTTCCAATGTCCTTTAATTTGTTGTTAATTTTTTTTTTCCTTTCTAAAATTAAGTTGACCGACGAACAGAAAGAAATTAAAAAAAAAAATGAAAGAATAAGTTAATTTACAAATTCAAGATAAGAAAATGAAAATAAGAACTACCTCATATAGTTAATGACAAAATTAAAATGTTTTAAACAAAAAATATTTTAACTGCTTAATAAAATAATATTTTTAATAAAAAGTTAATTAAAAATACTTATGATCTATGATACCATGATATATAGCCATATAAATTATTTCTATATTTAATCCATTATTGATTCGGATTAGTAAGAAAAAGTGGACCGGCCCATTAGATTGCAAAAACTTTGAATGGGCTAGTAATTTCGTAGTTAAGCCTGTATAACTTAATGGCTTCGGCTATTTACAGTTTCTCATTTTCTAAATACAGTCCTTTACAATTTTTATATGTAAAATTACTTAAATATTTTCTTTTTCTTTTTCTCAAGCATCCCTTCTCTCTCATATTCATTTTCGTTCTACTTTTTATATTTATAAGGTTGAGTTAAATTTATTGTTCATTTCATAATATGATATCACAGTCCTCTAAAATTTATCTTAACGACAGTTTCTTAGACTTATCAAGTTATCCGCTATCAAATTATCTATAAATATATAATATTACGTACAAGTTGACATATTTTTAATATAAAAACAGTTGACATATTTTTAATGTAAAGACATTTCATAATATATAAATAACTATGAGTAAGATTTAATTAAATTTAAAGTTAACTTTTTATTATTTCTTTTCTCATAATCTATTTTCTCTCATTTTTCGGTAGGTATGTCTTGGATGTTGTTTTTGTTTTGGGGTTGGGGTTTTTGACGTCTGTCATGTCATGAAGATTGATTCATGCATGCATGGCTCAGGTTGGTGCATTAGGAATTATTCAAAACCACTTCATGTTAAGTCAAAGATATATATCTTGTAAAAAAATATCCCTATAAATAAAATTGCAAGAAACTGCTAGCACAAATGTTAAGTGAACCCATCGGGTTGAATTCGTTTAACTAAATCTAAACAAATGATATTAGCTAAGAAACAAAAAAAAAAAAGTTTTTGTGGATCAATAGAGCAGATTAAAATACATGTCATTAGTGGTGAAAAAGCTATAATTGGAACCTAAACAAATCAGAAAAATGAATACAAAAGGAGACAAACTCTATCTTGGAAAGTTCGTTAGTAACGTGACACTGAGAAAGGAAAGGACTGAAAAAAATATATGTATATAGTTTCACACATATCATAGTCCATAGAAAACTGTTAAGTTACAACCATGTACCATTATTTTCTTTAGTTCTGACATTTTCTCCAGTAACATCGACATTTCCTTTTGGCCCCTTCCAAGTTTTCAAGAGCATACTCCATAGATAGCATATAACAAAGTTAAAAGGAAGACTTTGGTTTCCAAAGAAAAAAGTTACATATGCATAGTAAATGGTCAACTCATCTTTCACATTTAAAAACAGACATCCTCAAAAAAAGAATGGTTTGTAATGCTTATCCGACTGATTTAAGATTGTAATAATTAATAAACAAAACACACATGCATTGCTAACCTCGAAACTTGATTATTTCTCTTTTGTCATCATCGTATCTACCGACAAAATCCATTTCTTCACTAAAGAAAAGCATTCCAATCAAAGTTAAGTAATAAAATGCCAAAAGTTAAGACAGTTTGTATTTGTAGCCATGGGAGATTGTGTAATCTTCCATGAATGATGCATGTGATACAGTTTGCATGTGTTTACGATAGTGTCCTCATTGAAGATTGATTTGGCTTCAGAGTATCGTATAGTTGGAGAGCCTTGCTTCATCTATTACACCTATTATAATCTTGAATCACTTCTATTTCATAAACATTCAAGAAAAGTTACTGCACAATTCAATTATTCAAAAGTCAACTCATATATCTTCGTGACATTATTATTAACTTAAAACAATAAAATTTATAATTTATTTTTATTTATTCTTAAGATTCAGTCATTGCAATTATTATTCGAAGATGACGTTAATATTTTAATCTCTTCCATTGAGTTAATTAGGTCACTTTTCTGAAATATTATATCTTTTAAATTTAAAATTTCATCACGATTTTATTTTTAAAAGACACATATATAAATATATATATCTGAAACTATATTAGATATAATGAAACACTTTTAAAACTTATCTTAGTGATAATATATTGACTCTTTAACATGTTTTTGAGTAAGTATAAGGGAAAAACAACTTCAAACATAAACAAAGCAAAAAGTCACAATGAAACACAATAGTATTTACGTAAGATAAAACACCAAGGGATAAAAAGTCAAGAATAAAAAAACATTGACATTGTTTCTACCACGTTTCATAGAAAAAGAAGTCATCACAATACGACAACGTAAAGATTAAAAAAAAGTATTAAGTTCTGATTTTTTATTTTTTTTTTAGAAAAGTATGTTTGTTGTGTGTGAAATCTTGGCAAACCGAAGGTGATCTATCTTGTAGAAAACTAGTGTCACGGACTTTGATAAATCAAAAATAATATTTTGAATTTATTAAACAAAAAAAAAGTGTTCATTTCAAAGTCCTTTTTAATAAATATAATTATTAGTATATTATGTTGTAAAATAATTTTTTAAAATGTCAAAATATGAGTTCCATAATAGAAGTAAATTGTAAGCTTGACTAGTAGGCGTAGTTATAAGTAGGTATTCCTTCTTTTACCAGCCATAATCTTTTAAGATTCATAACTCCTTATCAGCTACCAATAGGCATATACCAGTACACCTAAAAGTGTGACCTACGTTTGTGTTGTGACTTACGGAATATCAAAATTCAAAAAGTAAATCTTAGAACAACTTTATTCTAAAATCAATTACAGATCCACTTCAACTAACTAGATATATAATATAAAAGCTGAGAATTCTTCACTTAACAAATTGTTTTTCTATATTGATATTGATTTAGAAATAAACTATTAATATGGTATCATACTCTCTCATAACAAATTTGTTAAATTTATCCTATTGTTTGTTATTCAATTATTATTTAACTATTTATAAATATTTAATTTTACTTAAAATATGTATTGCATCAACATAAAAAAATTACAAGAATATCTTATTTCACGTTAATTAGAAATAAGATGATTTTTTTTTTCATTCACTCTTTTGTTAGTGTTAGGATATGGGCTTGGGCCGATGGAATTAAACAAATGGATCATCTTCCGACCTTCAAACTAGCTTTATTGGCTTACGCTTTATGTTGGGGGGCATGTTAGGTCATGGGTCTGACCCCATAGTTGGTCATTTAAAAAAAAAAGACTAAAGGTGGACAGGTTACAATTCGATCTATATGTACCAGATTATGTCCTACATAAACGATCATCTAATAAACAACATCTAATACACAACATATGAAAGTACTCTTATATTCATTATATTTTGTATTCTTACGGACTTGAGCGTTGGAGTGATATCGCAGGAAGGAGCCCCTTATTTTCCAAAAGTTGAATCACTAGAACTTGAAAGTTAAATCACTAGAACTTGAAGGGAGACCATTAGGAGTTCACTCATATTCCGACCAACCTCAAAATAGTAAGAACAGTTTGCAATCTTGTCGTTTTGAATAGGTATAATCACGATATAATAAAAGCACAAATATTTGGAGTGTACGTAAAATGTTCTCAATTTCCATCTTAAACACTGTTCGTAGAAATATTAAAATATACACTGTAGCTTAATACTTTGCTCGGCTTAAAAGTGAAGTAGATGAAAAAAAAGGTAAGAAATAGAATTGAAAATGTATTATTAAGATAAATAAATGTTACAAAAAAAATAAGAAGCAATTTCTCTATGTTAATCTAAATAAATACAACGTGTTGCTACATGGTTTCTGATCAAAACTTTGTTTTGGTATTAAATCTGTATGGATAAAACATTATATAGAATAAAAACACGTTGTTATCTAGTCATTTTTATTTATTATTTTCCTATTTATAATTTTAAATATAATATGATAATTTAGGTTTACTGTTTTTGTTTTTTTGAACATAAAAATATAGGTGTGGACAGATACGTTACTATTATATATGTATAACAAGAAGAAGCTATAAGAACAAATTTTGCGCATCTATCCTCTTTGAGAATATACATACACGAAACTTCTTCGAGAAACGTACATTAAACAAGACAAAAGGAGTAGCAAAGTAGAATAACAAAATCAAACCTTCTTAGCAACTTGCCTTTGTCAACGCAATATAAGAAAAATTCCCAACGACTTCCAATGTATTCCATTCTATATTTTATCTCAACTTTATATTTAAATTTAATTTATAAAGGCATATAATAGCTGGGGATGTTAAGTAAATTTCACCCTATTAATTTTTTATTTTTTTATAAAAACTTTAAGTTAATTATTACTATACAACTTGACATTTCAGCTAGTCTGAAATCTCAATAACAACCATTATTTGTTGAAAAAATTATTATTAAAAAAATAAAAATAAATGAGGAGTAAAACTTCTATGTTAACAAAAATTACACATAGACAAAATATAATTATTCATAAATAATTCTAAGAACAGACTAGATGAAAATCTATTATATTAATGAAATATTTTTTTATAAATAAATCTTAAATTAGACAACTTATTAGCGGACGCATTCCTTTCACGGAAGAGATATGAGTAATTCTAAATATGATTTTTCAACAAATAACTGAAATTTCAAATTTGATTTTATAAAACTAATTATACTTAAAATTTATTTTTTAATATAATATTAAAATTATTTAAAGTTGTTCTTATCAATAATTTATTAATTTTATCAATTATTCATCATCATATCATCAATAAAATATATAATTTCGTATATAAGTTGACATGTATAAACTTATAAAATTTATGTTATAAAATTAAATTAAATTTAAAGTTGAATAATAATTATTACACTTTATAAGTACCCATGTTACTCAATAAGAAAACATCATGATTGCACGAAATTCACCTCTCCTAGGAGGTTGGAAAACAAACCAAATTAAAAGACACCCCACAACATGCTACACCATGCTTCACCCTTTATGATTTCATCATTCTTTCACTTTTTTCCCCTTCTATTAAATTAAGTCTCACGACTAAACAAGACCCTTTTAATGACTTTGAAACTGGCTTAAGGTCCACTTGCCCTATCGAAGGAGGGGTACTCCATCTTTGAAAGGGAATGAATATGTGACAGTGGATTAGGGTAGTGACATTCTCGAAACAGCTACACACATAAGGAACATCTTAATTCAACATATCTTATCGCATAAATCTATTACTTTATTTAACCAGTTAATATGACAATAAATTGAATATTTTAATATGAATAATATATTATTTATTCTTATTTTTTAAATCATAAATATCTTTATAATATTTTTTACTATCAAACATAATTTAATCATTATATGAATCATAATTTACAAAATTAATTTATGTGGTCATTATCTTTGGTTTAATCTAAAATATAATTAAAACATACCAGTAACCGATGGTTACCAGACATTAATATTCCTATTTTGTTAATGTAAAGTATCGAAGAGAGCGCAAAGAACGAACACACCACATCAAGTAGCGTTATTTCTTGGTTGTCTTACCTTTCCGATTTCGCAGTGTCTCCAATAAATTTGCAATTATGTTTAATCATAACTTAATATTTTTGTTTTTTATTAAATTTAAATATTAAGAAGAAACGCTTTTGAAAATGAAGATTAGGAATTCAACTCATTTATTATAAAATTTTATTATGGTTATTAGTTTGATGATGATTAAGATAAAAAAATTATTTTTAAATTAAGTTTGTTTTTACTTATAAAATATAACTTTAGAAGGAAAATATAGAAAAAAATTGTATAAAATATATAAAGAAAAAATAAGAAAAACAATACGTTAGACGATTGTTGTTACTTGAAGTGTCAACCTAAATGTCAAGTTGCATAATGATAATTTTTATAAAAAAAAAAATAAAAAAAAATAAAGAGTCAGGTCTTCTTTTTACATAAAACTGAAAAAGAAACTTAAAATATATTAAACATATTATCAATTACGTTGGGATTTTTTTCTACCTTTGGGATATTCAGTATGATTAAATAATTAATTATATCTCGAGTTATGAAATTTTTTTCAAATATTTTAAACGTAATAATGAATAAAATAATAATAATATATAAAAATAAAATAATATTATATTATATTATAATAAAAATATTTTCCTCTTATTTTTTTTCTTTTATTTCAAACAACTTTCATCTCCGTTTATTTATTTCCCCTCCTCTTTTTTCATTTTTTATTATATCAATTTACATCATTCAATTAAAACAAGACTTATATATTTGTTTTTCTATACGTAAAGTATAATTATTTCAATATTGTAATTTTAAATTAAATGTATAATTTTAAAATTATTAATATTTATATTTTAGTTATTTGATTAAATTATTTTCGTTATTTTTAATTCAATATAAGCTAGTGATTATTTCAAATTAAGGTTAAAGTTTATTGAAAAGTTCAGGGACTACTTTTTTATTGCAGACTTCATCCAAGCTTCAAGTCAAAATTATCCATTGTTCTTTGATTTATTTGGAAGAATAGAAACAAAAAAGTGTGGAATGGTTTGAAAATGGTTCCTTCTTCATCATTTGATGTTGGTATCAAGTTTTTCTTTTAATGGAACTCGGCTAGACATCCAATGCAAAATAGTTATTTTCCTACTTATGAATCATTAGAGTAGATCATATTGCATTAGTAAAAAAAAAATATGACAACTTTATTTTATTAAGACATTAAAAAATGTAGGATGTTATTTTTATTTTTTTAGGAAAAACATGCAATTTTATATTACATAAATTATTTTATTACCACATTAAATAATTTAAAAAGAGAATATGATGTTTTTTTAGTATTTTTTTTTATTTTAATTTGGAAAAGTTAGATTTCTAGACTTCTATTAATTTTTTTAAAAAAAAATTAACAACTATTTTCTTTTGAAAACATTGTTTTTTATTTTTATAAAAGAACATTAATCAAATACGTTTTTTTTTTCATGTTATTAGAAAATTAATGTATTTTTCTTAAATCAAACCTTTTGTAAAGATAAGAAACCTTGTAAAGATTTCAAACAACACCATGTGCCAATTTGTTTATTTAAATCTTCTACACAAAATATCACAATTTTAAAATACTTCATTATAGAAGTTAATTATATTTTTGAAATAAAAGTTAATTTCAATTATATATTGTTTAGAACTGGAGATAATTATAAAAATTAAGTTTATGACCCACACTAAGTTTGATAACCTAATTTTTTACATTTTATTGGAAGATTTGAGTTTTGATTCACATACATTTTAAAAAAAGAGATAAGAAAAAGAAAGTTTATGAAAAAATTAAATATAATTTATAATTTTATCTTTTTAAAACTTTTCTGCTGAACTTTTACTAAATTAAAACATATTATATCCTTCACTTGAAATACCAAATACTTTTGTGACTTTCTTTGAGTTTTAATAAATAGAGTTAAATATCAAGGTTATCAAGGTTTTGTAATCAAATCTTAGAATTTAAAGTAGATAAGAGTTAAAATAGTGGTAACTAATTCAATATACATCTATAAAAAAAATTTATTAATAATAAAAACTATTTTATATATTAATAAAATTTTCGTAGTCTTTAGTCAATAGATTAATTATAATTAATGATTTTTTTTAGTAATAATGATAAAGTAAGATTATCTAAATTCGAGATGAAATCAACATGTGTGATGAATTGTTTTTTAACAATAATTAAACTATATGACAGGGTATATTAAGTCATTAAGTAAAAATTATTCAATCACATGAGTTAAAATGTTACTGAGAAGGTAAAAAATGTTTATACACCAAAATCATCAAGTAAGTGTATGAATTATCTTAATCTCAACTTTGATAATCTTTAATAGAGTATTTTAATATTAATGTCCTTTCTCAAAGACATTATTTGATAATTACATGTCAATGTCATATAATGATATGTGATTAATGATTCTAATATTAAACCATAACAGCAATAAAATATCAACTTCTCACAATCAATTCATTTAGATAAAATATAAAATTCTTCATAAAAAATAAAATAAATTTTATGTAATTTGTTTTTTTTTTTCTTCATTTATTACTCTTGGCATCCTAGTGGTTAACCAACTTTTTTTTCTATGATTAAAACATACTATCCATAGTAAACATTGGTCATGAAAATTTGAAAGTAATGTTTTTAATGTATGATGATATAACAATTAATAATGTAAATTGAATTTTGTAACTGTTGTTTAATGTACATTTCTTTTTACTGCTTGTATGTTTATGTTTGTGAACTGTCTACTCTTCATTATTTAGAAAAGTTATCCATTATGTAAGGTTCAAAGAGTTTTTATTATACAATTATAATAATATATTTTTATAGTTATTTTTCATAGATATTTCATTACAAATTTACTTTTATTGTGATAAAAACTGCAAGTATTTTAATTATAAAGTTATAACATTATAAAAACTAACAAAATAATATCTTTATGATTTTTCCATCCGTACAATTTTTACAATTTCAATATAAATTTCCAAAATACTTTTTAATTTTAACAAATATTATAGTAATTACTTTTACTTTTTTTATTTTTTACCATGAAAACATGTCTACATCAACTCTCATTTTCACTACTAAAATATAATTTAATTAATACATGCATAAGTAAAATATATTAAATGTAATTTATCTGAAAATCTCAAAACTCTTAATTTTATATTTTATTTATAAAATTTTAAAATTCTAACTCAATTTACTTAGTCAATTCAACTTGTTCATGTCTAAGTTTATTTGAATTGGATTTAATACATATTCAACCTAATACAAATACTATTCTGTCTAAATTATAGATAAAGTACAATTAGATATAATTTATATGAATAGGGAAACTTTCTAATAAGAATTATATATATATATATATATATATATTTATATTGATTAGAATAAGTTATACAGTAGTAAAAATGACCGAGTTTTTGTTTTTAATAACGCACGTCATTATCATATAATGCTGCCACTGGTTTCATGTGATAATTGGAATTTGATGCTTTTATCACTGCACACTAAACCACAAAAATCTACTCACCAAGCAATGAAAATAAAAAATAATACAAATATAATAACCAGTGTCAGAAATAAGAAAGAAACGTTTCAAGAAAAAAAAAATGTTGATTTAAGTATAGTGAAAACCGGGTACAACTTTCAGTGTACCAGATTCATTTTTACTAGTTTGTATAATAAGTAGTCAAGAAAAAAAAAACCTCATTATTAGCACAGTTTCAGTCAATGATATAATCATAATGGAATATTACATTTTTATCTCAATGTACCTGTATACTACTCTTTAATCTTGTTCAATTAGAAAGAGTAAATAAAGTCCTAGAAAAATAGAACACTAGAACTTTCAAATAAGTCAGAAAAAATATAATTTCAACTACTCAAATAGTATATAAATTGATATATACTAAAAGTATTTTATTCTATCAATTACACATAAGTTTAAGGAATTTATAATAATACATTAATATGTTAAATATAAGGGAAACTACACTATAAATTTATGACATATTTTACAGTTTTATTCTATTATTTAATTACATATGATCATGAATAATAAATTTTATTGATTTGTTAACTTTATTTATTATTTACCTTAAAAAGTTACAGAATCAATAGTTTTGATTGATTTCTGAGGTAAAATTGGTTTAGACTATAAATAATCAGAAAAATATAAAATTTATTAGCATTAAACTGAAAATAAAAAATTTGACCAAATAATAATAGTGTTAGCACAGTAACTGTAGAAGGATGAATTAATAATAGGAGAAGGTGAGGGTGGTAGGGACGGGGAGAGAGAGACTTGGTTCTCCCGCCTATTGAATTCTTGAATCCCTGAAACAGTAAAGTAAGCAAACCCCTCTTTTTCACACACACACCACTCTCAGTCTCAGAGAGAGGATCGAATGTTGTTGATTCTTCTTCTCTCCCTTTCTGCTGCAAATGGACACGCCGGATAGGAGCAAGATCAACACCCCTCTTTCCCAGTTTGAGGTTTACCTTCCTCATTCACTTTCTTCTTTCTACCTGCTTCACTTTCTCTCAATTTTACTATTTTTTTAGGTTAAATTTGTTTTCTGTTAATTCATGTTGAAGTGCTAGTGAAAGGTTCAGTTTCTGTGTTCTAGATCGTTCCCCATGTTCAATTCGACACTTTCTGTGCCTGCAACCAATTTGGGAAAGTTGTTTTTTTGTTGGCTTAATTTTTTGTGGTTGTTCCCCAGAGTGTATGCCTGTGAGGGAAGTTAAGTTTCTAACCCCAGATTCGACTTTTACTGAAGTTTATATTGATTTTCTTTTTCCAAATATGTTAAAATATGGTATTTAGGTTGTCATTTTAGGTTTTTTCTATCTTCTGTTTTGTGGTCAATGGCCATTTTGTTGTGGGTTCTGCGCTTGAAAGGATTTAGGCTTTCGTTTTTGGTTAATCTGCACAATTTCAAGCTGTTATGAAAGCAATCTGTGTGTGATCTGGTTTGTTATTCCATTCTTTGGTAAGCTATTTCCTGATTTGTCCTGGTCTGTCTTAATGCAACATTGGATGAACTTTTGTGATTTGCATGCATAGTTTTGCTTTGCTTCTCCGGGTTTAAACATATTTCTATGCTTGGTGATATGCAGGATTCACCTGTATTTAACTATATCAGTAATCTATCTCCTATAGAGCCCGTTAAGTCTGTTCACATTACTCAGACCTTCAATTCGCTCAGCTTTTCATCCCCTCCTTCTGTTTTCACATCACCCCATGTCAACTGTCACAGGGAATCCAGATTCCTCAGGAGGTAACTAACTTTTTTTCTTGTTTGCTGCTTTTGATGACTGCAAGTGACATTGGTCTGTACAGAATTGTGGATGTTTTAGTGACATGATTGTGTTTGTTCTCTGATTTTTTAGGCATAACCTTTTGGACGCATCCAAACCCAAGGGTTCATCTGAAGATATAAATAATGTTTATTTATGTGAAAAGACTCCAGCAGATTCATCTCAGCCATGTCATGAATCAAGTGAGCCGCAGGAAAATACCAATCCAAATATTTCCATAAGAGATGCCTCAAACGAGCTATGTAATGAAAACCCAAATATCTCAGTTGAGGTCCCACAAGGCCTAAAATATAATTTGGCTAGCCCAGGGTATGATCCTGTGATCTCTGCTGATGAGGCTGACTCTCTTTTGGAACTGCCGGGCAAGCCAGGATCAGATGTTGCCTATGTTCCAGATGACTCTGAAAAGAATTCAATTGAGGGTGAAATGCATCCTCCAGGGTTATGTCAAAATGAGGAAAAAATTGAAGGCCCGGATTGTGGTGTGGATGATTTAATTACTGAAGCCTCTGATCTGTTAATGTTTAGTCCCCCAAATTTGACAGAAGCTTTTAAGGATATAAATAAACAATTAAATCCTTCTACAAAGCTTACCAATTTTAGGACTTTGTTACAACAATCTGCCACCAATGATGGTCAACAAATGCACATTGTTGATGCAGTTGCTTCTGGTTCAGAACATGAAATTGAAAATCATCCTTGTGAACCTGGAGCAGCCACAGACACAGTTCAGAGACAGGACAATCATAGCAATGTTGCTTTGGTGGCTAGCAATCCAACTGAGAAAATGGATGATAAGGTAGGAAAATGAAGTCTGTTTCACTTGCAGTGAACCGTGTGTATGAGAACTTTTCTTACACATGGTTAGATGTTTCATGAATTCATGTTATAAAGACTTTAATCTTGATTACTGTTCATATCCACTATCACACACTTGATTATATTTGTAACTTAATTCATGCATTGTTTATATATGAAATTTACAACTCTAGGAAAATATTGTATGACTGTTGGTTGTAGTCACTCATTACTTTTAAAGCACATCCTATAAAAATGAATCATTATTTTGACCTTTTGCACATTTTGCATTCCCAAACATGTGTCACAGTGGAGTGATACACAATTTTGTATATTATGGTTTACAAAATTTTGATGAGAGTTGAATATTTTTCTGTGTCATTATGTTTACTGGTGAACACATCAATCAATCTAAAATTACTTTTGTCTTTGTATTCAGCTTCTTTATGTGACACACCGTGGTATACGGAGACGCTGTCTAGATTTTGAGATGGCCAGTGTGCAAAGGAAGAACCTAGATGGTAAATCACACACCAATTCTAGTACAGAAAAGTCTGATGAGATGGATGTTAGTAAAGGAAAGCAAGTGCTCCCCATAAAACATAGTGGGGATTCACGGAAGTGTGTTTTGCCTGGAATTGGTTTGCACTTGAATGCACTTGCAACCTTAAATGATTGCAAAAACATAAAAATTGAGAAGTTGCTAGCTGGAAGGCAACCTAACATGCCCAGCTCCTCTTCATCCGTGCAACTTTCTGCAAGCCAAGAACATCAACTAGCGTTGGTGCCTGCATCAGTGGAAAAAGATTTGGAGCCATCAGAGAATGAAGTTCAGCCTGGTGAAGATTGTACCCAGCCTTTGCTTCTCATGGCTGGTGAAGATTTCCAGCAGAATAGTCCAAAAAGGAAAAGGCAAGTACAGTTTCTGATTATCTAGTCTGCTTGATTACCTTCATTCGATTATATTTTAGCTTTTCCTTTCTTCATTAGTTTGGTACTAAAGCTAGATTCACAGGCGCAGGTTAGAACCAGATGGGGAAGGGGAGTCTTGCAAGCGTTGTAATTGTAAGAAATCAAAGTGTTTAAAGCTGTAAGTTCAAAGAAAAACTCCTCTTTTCTTTTGGGTTGGCATACTATCTCATTCTGCAACGACCTTTGATTTTTGTATTTTCTTTTAACGAACTGGTTTATTGTCATTTGATTTACTGTGTCTACTTCTTTTTTCATGAAGTTATGGCGTGATTGAGTTCTGGCTGTTGAAGACTTAGATGTAGACTTTCACTGAACTTATTTGTTGAATTAATTAAGTCCTCTAGATAATGCCTTTGTCGAAGTTGCATATACACCTAGAAATATAGTGTGCAAAATTCCAATCCACACTGCAAGAAATGCTGCTTAATATTGCCACTTGGCCTTTCCTTATGTTAAATGTTATCTGAAATTACTCAAGTGACTTGTTAGGAAGTATTGACAGCCAGATATTATCTGAAATCACTCAATTGACTTGTTAGGAAGTATTGACAGCCTAAATATGGAGAGGGACAGTAGGTTGTTAAAGGGAGCTATTGGGTTGCATAAATACAATGATTGTTCTAGGAGGTGCTATATATAATGGTTTGTAAATATGCAAGTCTTGGTAATCAGATTATGTACGCTCCTTTCAGTTCTGTCCTAAAAAGATTGGCTAGAACTTTTAAGGATTGACCTAGTTGTTTTGCATAAATAATGCTTACCTTTGTGTAAGCAGTCAGGTTTTAATTTGGGCTTCACCTGCCTCTTGAAATACTGAAATGCAACAGCTAAACATTTAGCTCAGCAGTTGATCTGGTTTCAGGGAGTAAAAGTCCTCCTGACAGATGGCATCTTAGTCAAAATGATTTAAAAAGGTTATCTTTTGAATTGAAAATGTACTTTTCTAAATTTTATCATCCAGGAAGTATGCTTTTGTGAATAACTTCTTTTCTTTGAACTTATGTTGGTGCTGCTATGATTTTCCATAGCCATTTCTATCGTGTTTAGTTTAACATGATTTAATGCGTAATCTCATGCTATTCTCATATAATGTAATTTAGAAAATGCCTTTGACCCCCAGTCTCTTTGACTAAAACTTCAAAAAAATGTCAGCTACGGTTTGTATCCTCTAATTTAAAATTATTTCTGCCAAGTAAATGTGTGTCAGGTATCCAAGTTATATTGGCTTTGCTTATGGACTTATGATGAACATGAATCTTCACAATTTCCTTGAGCTTTGTGAATACTGTGTTCTCTTACTGTTACAATTAAAATATTGGGACATGAAAGATTGGGATGAAATCTGGCTTTGATGTCTTTCTAATTAAGCTTTTATTTTTTTTTATCAGTTATTGTGAGTGCTTTGCTGCGGGAGTCTACTGCATAGAGCCATGTTCATGTCGTGATTGCTTCAACAAGCCTATTCATGTTGATACCGTTCTTCAAACTCGCCAGCAGATTGAGTCTCGAAATCCACTTGCTTTTGCTCCTAAAGTCATACGGAGTTCTGATTCTGTGCCTGAAATTGGGGTCAGAAAATAAAATTTAGCTTTATTTTTCACTCAAATTTAAACCACGTTTCTCCTATATCAATTATTTTCCTTGCAGGATGACCCTAACAAAACTCCAGCTTCAGCCCGACACAAAAGAGGATGTAATTGCAAGAAATCAAGCTGCTTAAAGAAATACTGTGAATGTTATCAGGTTTTCTTCATTGTTATATCATGTATGCCACCCGTTGCAGTTTTAACTTGAATTACAAACAGCTATTACTTTGTTTTGAAGGGTGGTGTTGGTTGCTCCATAAGCTGCAGATGTGAAGGATGCAAGAACACATATGGTAGAAAGGATGGTAAGTCTCGTACATTACCAATCAAAACCATCAACTTTGCTCTTTAAATCTCTATTCTCTATATTACTCTTCTAAAAATTGTTTTCTGTTAGGGGTAATATTTTATGGCAACTTCTTTTTTTATGTTCAGGTTCTGTTCCTTCTGGAATAGAAGCCAAGCCCGAAGAAGAAACAGAAGCATGTGAAAAGGGTGTGATGGAAAATGCTTCACATAAAACTGAAACACAGAATATTGAAAACCATCCAGACCATGCTCTTCCTACAACACCATTACGTATTTCCAGGTTTGATATGCTGTGTTTTTGTCAGCTGACGATGATAAAAATTTTGCCCGTTATTTATGTTGGTTCATTTTTATGTTACAGATCATTGCTCCCATTACCCTTTTCATCAAAGGGCAAGCCACCGAGATCTTTTGTTACTACCATCTCCAGTTCTGGATTGTTTGTGAGCCAAAAGCTCGGGAAATCAAGTGCTCCGCGGTCTCAACCTAAATTTGACAAGCCTTTACAAACTGTTCCGGATGATGACTCTCCTGTCACCTGCATCAAAACTTCTTCTCCAAATGGCAAGAGGATCTCCTCTCCTAATTGTGACGTGGGATCATCTCCTACTCGCAGAGGTGGGAGGAAGTTGATTTTACAATCTATCCCTTCCTTTCCTTCTCTCACCCCTCACAATCTTCGGAGTGACTGAGGATCTAATCTTCTCAAGTTAGCCCCTTGGTTCACGGGTCCAGTTTGTTGCAGTTGGAGCTGTATGCGTAGGTGAATGGATGTACATGATTGAGCTCTATTTTACTTTCGTAATAATTTGTTGCTTTCATTTCCTAATGTACAACTTCACTTCAGTTGTATAATATCTTAACGACTGGTTATCATCTATCCTAAGAGTACTTGGAGAATGATTTGTTATTAAGTCCCTATTGGTCGTGTTAGACTATTCCTTTTGAACAGCAATTTGATTTGTTACATGAAGTAAATGTGGTTGGTGCCGTGGAATCCAATTTAGCATGGTTTAGTTTTCAATTACAATTTCATTATTGTATTGGTGAATTCTGCTCCTTCAGGGGAATAAAATATTAGATCCAATATTTTTATAAGGTGGCATGTTACTAGCAACTTAGCACCATTTAATCTGGAATATCAATGATATATGAGAATCCCTGTAATGAAAGCTTAATCCTGGTTTTCTTGAATTTAAATGTTTGACTGGAAGTTACTTTGAGTAACCGCTAATCATTCTTAAATGTCTTTATAATCAAATAGCATTTTCTTTCCTTTTCCTAAACGAATCAACGACTATAGAGAAGACATAGGAGTCAGATACAAGGAAGGACATGGACGAGGTAAGGGGATGCCTAATACCATAGTCCATTCCTGACACCTCTCATTGCCTTTTTCTCATTCTTTCGTGATAACCAGGAATAGGAGTAATAGGCTTACAGTAGTTGTTTTTTTTTCCTAGTGGAATACATTAAAACAAAACTTTATATTATAGATTTTTTTTCATATTCCAGAATCTTAATTTTAGGAAAACTTGAATATTCAAGAAAATTATGAAATAGAAACCAATTTTTAGAAACAAAAATAATTAGTTGTTATAGTGACTAAATTATCGACTATTTTAGTAATAAAAAAAATTTGATTTCTAAATTAGTTTCTATTATTGTTAAATGGTTTCTAAATTGGTATCTAATTAGCAATCCAGTTTTTGCTAACAAATTTAGAATATAAATAATTGATAGTTAAAACCTTGATAGCTAATTAGATACCCATTTAGAAACTATTTAACAATAATAGAAACTAACCATTTTTTTTAGTTTCTAAAATAGTCTCTAATTTAGTCAATATAACAACTAATTATTTTTTGTTTCTAAAAATTGATTTTATTTTATGATTTTCTTTTTGTGATTGAGAAATATTTATACAAGTGTTTTAGAAATAAAAGAGTTATATGATATTTTTATGATAAAATCTTTAATCATCACCACATTAAAATTTAATAATATATATATATATATATTAGTAATATATTAAATTTAAGAAAGTTGGATTCACAGCTCCGAATAAATGTTTTTATGGAAAAATTAAAACTTTTCCAGGAAATTTATGACGGCTGTTTTTTAAGAGATAAACTAAACATGAGAAAAATATTGCAGATATTTAATATTAACAATTAAATTGATCAATTTTTGTTACCCGTGATAAATTAGTTTATTTTTACAGCATGATAGTAGAGCGAATGCATCCTTTTGTTCGGTTCCATAACAAAAATGTAAGTAAATATGCATGGTAACAGAAAAAATACTTACATTCTTTTCTTTTTTTTAAGTCGAAGAAGAAGCTTATAAAAAATAATAATAATAATAGTAATAATAATAATAATAATAATAATAATAATAATAATAATAATAATAATAATAATAATAGAAAGAAAAAAGAGAGAGAAAAAGTCGCTAAATAAAAATTAAAGTAACAGTACTGGGCTTATCAATTAAGGAATATGAGAATGAATAAAAAAAGAAGGAATAATTTTGATCTGCCTTCTTCCTTTTTCATCGAGAAATATTTAATTTAATGAAAATATTAATTTATTCAACAAATATGATAGCTGGTTTAATGCTAAATATTTTGTTTTGCTTCAAAGTTCAATGGGTTGGGGACGTTTAAAAAAATCATTTAAATTTAAAAATGTGATATTTTAGTAATTTAATAGATTTGTGAAGGATTTTAAGATTTTTCTTTACTATGACGACAATGAGATTAAAATATATGATCCTATAAGACTATCTAAATCTCTCCTCGGTTTGATAGTAAGAGGATTAATAATGAAGAACTCCTTTATAAAGTTTTATACAAGTTTTTGTAGGATTCATATGAAGACCTATATCTAATTTATTTTTTTATTTAAGAAATTTAATTGGATTTCATATGTTACTCCACATATTTTATTATTTTAAATTAAAACAATTCCAAATTATAATAATCAATAAATTAAAAATCAGATAAATACATTATACTACTTTTAGTTAACAATAACTTTTTTTTATAATATGTTTTATGTTAGATATTACTGTGTAACTTGACATTCCAGATAGATTGACAATTCAAGTAATAATAATACATGAAAAAAAATATTATTATTAAAATAAATAAATAAAATACAAAAATACAAAAATATGGAGAATTATATCAAAACTTATATGTTAACAAATAAATAAATTATACATATTCATAAAAAATTATAAGAACAGACTAAATAAAAACTTATTATACCAATGAAATATTTCTCTATTTGTAAATTAATCAACTTATCAACACACATTCTCTTCACAATTGATAATAAATTAAAAATAAGAAAAATATGTAATAATAAATATTTTTTAAAAAAAACTTACACAACATGAAATATCCAAAAGACAATTTTACTTGACATCTAAAAATTATTTAGGACCAAAACGTGTTTAAAGATGGCCCCCAAAGTTAATCAATTTGTCTTTCATACATGTACGCTCTCATTTGAAAATATGTTTTAAAGTCATTGCGATGAGTGATTATTAGAGTACTAGATGTACTAGTGTCTAAATGATCATAAAACCAATTCATAATTACTCTGATATGTGTTTTGTTCATCATAAATAATTATGTTATGCAATATGATGCACATAAACGTGACCTATCTTTCAAGCACGTACTGTGAAGTGAGATTGTAGTACTTTTAAATTTTGCTCAGCATTGAGATAATTATCTCAAATCTCAATATATTTCATTTGCTAGATAGTAATATCTTATATTATATTAGGTTCCATTCATAAAAAATGCACTGCTAATTGTGGATTTACCATGATTATCTCCTGTGACTGTCTCAAGCTATAAGACAATTTTATTTATTTATTTATTTATTTCCAGTACATACAATTAATTGAACCTAATATATAGCAAACCACGTGTCCCCCATTTATAACAGGTAGCTTAAATAATTTTGTTAGATCGTCTTAATTAACCCTGAAAAGTTTCATTGATATCTCCTGCAAATATCTTTAGGCATTATAGTGCAGTGGTCTCACCGATTTGAATAGTGATAATGCACCGTTACAATGGCTAGAGACTCTTCTACCGGTTGCATCCAACTTTGTTTCAATTAATCATCATGGTTGCCCCATTCATCTACAATTTGGAGCAACAATGGTTTTTCATTTCAAACTTTCTCTAAAATCAAACATTTGTATATTCCGCAATTTTACAAAAGTAGTCATCAAAAGTAGTCATCAAGTGTTCCATCATTATCTCCTACACATTTTCAATTACAATTATTAGTTTCGCATTCTCCTCTAATTGAGATTTCATTTCATACTGATTAAATGATTAAAGATTATGACATTTTACGATATATAAATAAGGACAAAATTCATCTTATAAACTAATTTGAGGAAGTTGAACTAAACTTAACTATTTTTAAATCTATTTTAATAAAAATTTGTTGACTTTATAAGTTATCTGTTATCGCTATCAGATCACTTATAAATATATATTTACATACAAATTGACAGTCTCGACATAAGTAATGGAAATCTCACACCAAATTCATAATTTTTTAATAACTAATGTATTTTCTTCTTCTACAAGTTTCCATTCTAACTCTTTATAATAATTTATAATACTTTAAATTGCTCAAATCCATTTGGTGATTGAATAATTCATAAAAAAAAGATGATATATAAATGGTGAGATTTACTTTTTTTGTTCAAGAATGGATGCACTTACGAGGATAACTCATTTTAACCCATCGAACTACTTGCTTGTGTCCATCCTACACTATCATCTTGGTCCCACCGCCATTGCTCACTCTACCTATTCTCCTACGTCAAACCAGACCCTACATCTTCAGTTTATACTTTATTTCACTGCTATTTAATTAACTCCTTTTAGTTATGGGTAGTTGTTTTATGGTATTCAAACACATTATATTTTTTATTGATAATAAATAATTTTAATAAATGAGAGTAATGAGATACTCAATCCATGTAAAACAACTTAATTTTATTAAACATAATAAAATAATATTTGCATCCATTTATATAGTATCAAATGTTTTTATCTTTAATCGGTAGAAAATCTTTAAGATACTTCTTTCCGGTTGAGATTATCAATTTATGTGTAAGACTATATATTCATCGGTGCTCTCACGGTTCAATAACGAATACATGATAAGACTAAAATAAATTTTAAATAATTATTATATCATATTAAAAAGTAAAATTTAAGAATAACTCGTCAAATTATAACTTCATAAGTTATTTAATTTTAGATACTAAATAATATAAAAAATACTTATTTCCACACATGACACAAAATAATAAAGAGACCTTTAAATACATTCAAACTAAAAATACCAAAAAGTCATACCACTCATAGATAAATCAACAATACTTATTGTACGAACAAAACAACTTGCAAAGGATACTCAACAAATTCAAACATCGTATTTACTTGCTTCTACATTATCTTAATATTCATTCATCATATTTACTTTTAAACAGCTTTTATTATTATCACCTTTAATCTTTTGAGGTAAAGATTAAATTCGTTCATGACAACGTGACTGAGGTAATAAATTTTTACATAGTATATAAATTAAATATGAAATTCTTTGTTAAATAGATTATAACCACTCTACCAACTCATTAAATGTATTATTGAATAGTTGAATGCATTATTTTTTATGTTGAAATTGAAATTTCTTTTCACCTCCTTGCCTTAGTTAAGAAAAAAAAAATCATCTTATATCAGCCTAGTGATTGATAGTGACTTTTAGGTTAAAGTTTCTTTCTATGCATTCTTACTTGAGTTATTATCCCTCTTACTCTTTCATTTAACATTTCAGAAGTTTCAAACTATTGCATCAATATCCAATGTTTCTTTCATGTTTACGCTAACCATTTTCTTTTCTAGAACATCATAAATATTAGACGATTGAATATACGTAAGATTAATAAAAAATTCAATATTTCAAAAAAAGCAAAGGAAAAACTATTACATGCTACTTACTTACACAAGCACAATGAACAATTATGAGATGCAGGAATAGAAAATATTATATATATATATATATATTATGATAAGCTAGCTGTTAGCACGTGTGGTGGTGATGAGGAAGAAATGTAAATCTGGATTCCCTTTTTTACAGTATATGCATGCTATTAACTTAGTAATGCATGATCGAAAATGTTAGCATCATCGTCTTCCGATGCTCTTTTTCTCTTTCCCCTAACTTTTAGCATGATACTCTGCAGATTGACGAAGAAGATTTTCAAGTTGATTTAGGGAAAAGTTTTGAGAATGTTTGAGGGAGGGATGTGGCCATGCCTAACACAACCAGTAAGAAACGAAAAAACAATTCTATGATTCATAGCTTTTTATGCAATAGGTAGGAGTGGGACCATATATATGACCTTTTTTTTCTACAAATCCTTTGTGGTTTTGAAAGACCAATTGCACCTGTATATGGTTGGTGGGGGTTGTGCTAGTGAGTGTGAATTAAGAGTCGTAGCTAGGTAGATAAAGCTTTCTTTTCTACGAGAAAATATAAGAAGATATATTATTATTTATTGTGCGTGTGTGGGTGGGTGGAAGAAGATATAAACGTCTCATTCCTCTTTTTTCACGACCAATAATGTTAGAGAGAGGGGAAAAGAGTGGAGAAAGATCACATCATGCGGGTCGGTAATGATGTACAACTTTTACAAGTGTTGGTCTTGAAAGAATGGTAGGTTTGTTTGTTTGGGAGTAACATCTAAAAGAAAGAAAGAAGAATGTTTTGGGATCAAATTAGCTTCCCTCTCCATTATCCAAACTATGAGACTTATCACTTAGATTACACCACTACTTACACTCACTGTTTATCACTAAAACTTATGTTTTATTTTAATATCTAAATAATGTTTATCCATAAAAATAATATTTTGTTTTTATATTGGAAACAAATGGAAACAGTAAATAAATTATGTAGCTCCTCTCAAAAGAGAATAACTTATTATCTCGAATAAAACGATAAAATTGTATATAAATATTATAAACACACTTTAATATACAAATATATTTAGGAATAAGGTCCTTAAAATTGTGTAACAAAAATTCTAATATAAACAACTCAATTTGTTTCCACTTTTAGTTGTATAACAATTTACATTTTCATATACTAACTATAATTATCAGAGTGATATACAAAAAGTTGTATAACAATTTACATTTTCATATACTAACTATAATTATCAGAGTGATATACAAGAAACATGTGATAATTACGTAAAACACATCATTACTTATAAATATTATCATTATAGTTGTGTCATCATGGATGATATGAACGTTAATAAACCTATATTAGTCACACATCATGACTAAATGCAAGATATGTCAAAATGACACTAATTATTTATGACCAGATCATATATACACTCATTAGTATGTCATATATGCAAATTTTGTTCAACTTTTATCCACTTGAAGTCATGTCTACATGTCTAGACAACATTAGAACCAGTATACATTTATTAACGTGAGTTGTATATTTATCATCGTCCCTAAAACAAGATATCACCTCGAGTAACCTCACAACACCCATCAAGGGTCATGCAAAAACCACTTCAAGGCCACCTATTTAGAGTCGAACCTTATATACATATATAACAACACATGCACATGTATATAAGTGATCCCATTAGGATTCACCATTCACAACATCCAAAAATGACATATCTCATGCATACAATACATCGATCATACATCTCGTCATGATTATATACCTTTCATAGTATATGTAGTTATTTATTTCTTTATACAACATATCATTAACAAAACATTTATCATGTGTATAAAAAGCTCAAATATAACATTATATCATTGCTTTTTTTTATCAACAAAGAAACAGTAAATAAATATGGATCACTTGAGCAATCATCTTTACATAAACAATATATGAATCATCTCACTTAAACAAAACATAACCTAAGAACAACATTTTTTTGTTCTTCTCACTCCAACGATCACCTCGTTGCTTAAGTGACAACTTTTTTGTTGGAAATAATCCAACAAGTTTCAAAATATTCATCCACCACCTTAAGACGCTTTAGTGTCCAACAACGCCTAAACGCTCATGCCATTCGTCACATACCAAGACATGTATATATGGCCTTTACACCACGCTTAAGCATACAAAACAACATTAAGCCACATGTTATATCCATTGAGTGTCTAGCACAATGCTTGAGCAATAAACTTCCATAGGAGAGAGAATCGATTCAACATCTCTCTCGCTTAAACTACAAATCATCACTTGATTTGTATGGTTCATCGCTTGAGTGACCAACACGTTGATGATTACTATAATAATTACACACTAGTTGAACCTCACTTGAATAAGAACAAGTTGCTCAAACGATATTAAATTTAAAAATAACGTAAAAGTTTCTTATCATCAACAACAAGTTTATAATATCTAAATTCAATAAATATACCAATTTTATGTCCAAAACAACAAACATAATAGTACCACTTGAAAATACCTCATACAAAATTCATATGATTTATCCACATTTTTTAACTTTCACGTATTACCACTTTTCTCACAACATCTCCTTTCATACAATCCATTCGTTCAAAACTAACATTGCATTAAAAAGGATTATTACTTTCTCTTACTAGGATTAAAGTGGGTTTTTAACCAAAAAGTTTGAGATTTTTTCCAACAACTCAATAAATCATACACTGCCAACATCCTCTCTCAACCATTAATCGAAAAAGAGAAAGTGAAAATAACTAAAACTCAAGCAGTTAGTTAACAAAATTAATATTCAACATATCAAAATCATCAATTTTTTTCATTAGCTTTTCAAGACCTTAATCTACCAGAATTTCTAATATGAAGGTTTTAGAATGAACTAAGAAAATAACATTTTAACTTCTATTTTATAGACTTCATTTATGTTTCCCAGTATAACAATAACTGGTATAGAAATAATTACTATTAATAACATATTTTATTATTTTAAATTTTTTATGATTATTATTTAAAGTTTAACTATACTCACAAAAAATAATATAATTTCAATTTTACTAGTAAGTCAAATTATAATTTTAAAAAATTTGAAATCTTTATTATTATAGAATTTATTGGCATCTTTCTTCACATACTAAACAAACTCTTTAATTAAATTTGAAGTGTTTAGTATTTTAAATCGAGTGTCTATTAAATTATTTTGTTATATTAGGTGTGTAATTTTTCTTTTTCATTTTTATTTAAATAATGTAGATTTTGTCATAAATGTGATTGGATGGTCTTACTATTTCTAATTGTCCCATTAATTTGTTCATTTCTTCTCAAATCTTCGCTAATTTGTGAGTCAAAAACTCAATTTTGAAGATGGGAAAAGAGTGAGAGGGATAAATTTGTTCAAAGAACGTGTAAATTTATTGATGATTTAAAGACTACAAAATAAAAATAATCCTCACACAATTTCTTTAACAATTTATAAAATGAAGTAATCGAAATACCATGTCATTAAGCAAATTGATCTTGAAAAAAATAAAAATCTAGCAAACCATGTGAATAGTATGCCCCACAGTAGTGCATGATCGTATATAAAATATGTCATACGTATAATTTTTTTTGCTTCGCCTATTGTTATTTTATTAACTCTCTTATTTATAAAAATTGGAGTATGCATGTATTTAAATGTATGAATATAACGTATGAGAAATATGAAAGCAAGGTGTAAGATCCGCGTGGATGGTTTGCATGTGGCGTTCATAATGGAGGACGTGGTGAAGGACACATGGGGGCCCACAGTCCTTCTTTATTAGGGTAGCAGAAAATCACATGCCAAATGCTTGACTGTTCAAACGCCATCGTCCCCACTACCCAAAATAATTCACTTTCTACTTTTCTTCAATTTTGGATTACTTGTACATTGTCACTTTATCTCAAAAAGAGAATATGTTATTATTATTCTAAAATATAAATTAAAATATTGAGAGATAAAGACTTAAGTAACATGTCGGTACTAAAAAGTAATAACTATTCAAAAATATATTATTTTAGATTCATTTTATATAAATGAAATTGTTTTTTTTTATCACATGTTAAGAGAACAAAACTCAAATAATAAGAGAGAGAATGGAAGGGAAATTATATGTCAATATAGAGAAGTTTTGCGAACCCGCAGAGTTGTTAGAAGAAATAAATAAAAATCTATAATAAAATAGAATAATATAATAAAAATATGAATACGTGTCAAAAGTGCATATGTTTTTGTTAGTAACAATAAAAATAATTTAATATTTGATTAAAATTAATTTATAACGTGTGATTATTTTTAAATATATCACTTTATAATTTTTAAAAAAAAATTATTATATCAATCAATACAAATTTTAATTTATTTATTTTATTTAACTCTAATCCAAACAACTACATTTTTATTCTCTTTCTTTTCTAATTTTATTTTTCACTTCTTCATTTTCATTCCTCAATTTAAATACAAATCACTACAATTGAAATAGAAAAAAAAAATTTAGAGACCAAAATAATTAGTTACAATAGTAACTAAATTAGAGACCATCTTATAAACTAAAACAAAATTTGGTTTCTAAATTAGTTGTTATTATGGTTAAATAGTTTCTAAATTGGTAATTAACAACCAAGGTTTTAAAGACCAAATTTAGAAACTAAATAATTGGTAGTTAAAACATTGGTTACTACTTAGATACCAATTTAGAAACTATTTAACAATAATAGAAACTAATTTATTTTTTAGTTTCTAAAATGATTTTTAATTTAGTTATTATTGCAACTAATTATTTTGATTTCTAAAAATTGGTTTCTATTTCATGATTTTCTTGTAGTGAATATTGTGTAACGAGATAAAAAAAAAGTCAGCAATAAGAAATAAGAAATATTTAGAAAATAATTTGTATACCAAGGAAAAAAATATATAAGATAAGAATATTTTGAAATTCTAAAAATATCTTTGATGCAAAAAGTTACTTTAAAATCTTTACTGCATTTTGGTAGGCTCTTTCATATTACTTATGAACATCTTAATTTGGATTATAATAGTACATCTCATTTTAAGATATTAAGTACTGTTTTTAAGATCTGGTAGTAAACGAAAACTTAAATATACTTTTTTTTTATCATTTTTAATTTTCTGAAAAATCTTATAAAAAAGTTACTCTTAAAGTTAAAGGTAGAGATTTTATCTTTTCAGCAGACGATGTACTCTTTATCTTGATGAAGATGAAGTACGATTCTTTAAAACATTATAAAGATTATTTTCTAAAAAAATTATAACTATATATCTCTTGTTTGTGTTGGGAAAAATGAAAACTAATTCTTTCTTTTTTATATAAATAGAAAATGGACATTTGTGTAATCAATAAGCAAATAATGAAAAATAGAACAAAAGAGAAAATGATATCAAAAATTTTGTAAGGTGAAAAACTTTCTCAACTTTAGACAATATCTGGTCCAGAAAATGTCTCTATTATGCAAATCAGATTACAACATTGGTTTCTTTCACCCTGTGAGGATAACACTTAATCTTATCCAACAATAATGAAATATAATGTATCTTTAGCATGTCACTAGGATTTCTAATCTTAGATAAATATTTATTATCTCATTTTTCTCTATGTTACTCTTCTTACTTGCTTACATCTCTTCCTCGCAAGTTTACTTTATATAGAGAATGAAAGAATTTTTTTTTATAAAAAGATAGTGGATAATTAATGTTTGTGGTATTTTCAAGATATTTTGAAAATACTATCTTCAACTTTCTAGACTGATATTCAAAGTTTTCAAAAAAATCCATTTCCAAGACTTTGAAATATTCATTATTAAATATATTCAATGGATCCATTACCAATATTTATTGGTCAATGTATCCCATTAAATGAAGGAGAAATTCCCAACACTTTGTTTTGTTGTTTACCTTATGCCATCTCCTTTCATGAGAAGCAAGCATAAGTTTTATTTTTGTTTTTGTTTTTAAAATAAGTTTATTCAAACATGTTAAAAATTATAATAAATCATTTTTTTAATTATTTTTAATAAAAATAAAGTAAACAATCAGTTTTTATTTCTGTTGCTACTATTAAGCACGATAATGTCATTACGATGTTATCAGGTTAAACAGTGCTAATTTAACACACAAAAATCGGTATAAAAATAACATATATTCCAGGTCTAAAATAAAAAAATATTGACCGAGAGTATAAACAAAATTACATATTATAAAGACTAAGAAAACAACATATCTATAAAAGAGTGAAATATTTATAAAATACATTTAAATATTATACATTTATTGATAATTATTAGACGTATTAAATATATTTATACTTATTTCAATAATTTATTTCAAAATTACTAAACTAGTAAATTTTCAAAGGTATAATTTACTTTTATCTTATTTAAATTTTATGATTATTAACAAGATAATTATTAAATAAAAATTAATTTTAAAGATAAAAAATAATTAACTACTAAATTAAATACTATTTTATAAATTTAAAAAATTATTAATATTTAAAGTAGTTTCTATTATTAATTAATATTTATAAATTAATTTCTAAATTGATATATAATTTCTAAATATTTCATTTGATTAAAATTTAAATGAGATTAAAGATATCATATATGTTTTATTTTAATAAATAATTAGTAAATACTAAATATATCTTCTAACGTGTCATAAATATAAAAACTACACACTTATGTGAGAAGATAAGTGTGTAAAAAAGTAATTTGAGAAGTTTCTTTTAAAAAATATTTCCATATGTTTTAAAAAGATAATTTAACTTATTATAAACAAATTATTAAATAACAATCAAATTTAAAGATAAATAATGATTAATTATTATATTAATTAAATCAAATATTTTTTTAAAGATTAAAAAATTATTGATATTTAAAGTAGTTTCTATTATTAATAAAATTTTATAAAATAATTTCTAAATTACTATTCAAATTAGTTAATATTTTATATTCTAAATTAATTTATAAAAAATTAATAGAGATTAATTTAAAATATATAATAATTAGTAGGTAAAACCTTTCTAGAATAGATGGTTAGATATCAATTTAAAAACTACATTATAAATTTTTATTAATAATAAAAATTATTTTAGAAATCAATAACTTTTTTAATTTAATCAATATAATAATTAGTTATTTTGGTCTTTAAATTTAGTTTGTATTTAATAATTTTATAAGTTAGGGATTGAAATAAGATTTTTTTTATACCAATGTGCCTATTTCAGTTTTCTTCAAAATGTTAAGATTTATCATATATATCCAAATTGTAAAATAAGATGGCTGAATTGTTTTTTTTTTCATTAAAAAAAATGGCTGAAATTCTTACATAAGATTTTCAAATTAAAATAAAAATTAATAAGAAAACACATGTTACTTTTGTTAAATAATTAAATATATGACAAAATATTAAAGATTACATATTTTCTATAAAAAAAATGTTTGGTTCTATAAACTCTTTGTCTAGTTTTTCTATAAATATGTAATAGTGTGGAATTTCATAAGTTAAATGAGATGATAAGATGATGTTTCACCAAAATTATTCGGTAACGTTAATGTTATGATGTTTTTAAGCTGACTGAAACTTTTAGTACTAGTTTTTGACCTTTTCATAATTGATATTCTAGTACTATGGAAGAAAAAAAATGTTTGTCAAGAAAGATGTGCTTTGATGTAACAATTTCGGATGTAAATATGGAATCTAGAATGAAAATGGATGTTAATTAACATGAGTGGATAAAATGCCTAGTTGTTAGGTATTATAGGTTTAGGGTTTTTATTTTGGTGGTTCTTAACCAACCGTGCGCATTTTGACATAGTTGTATTTGAATATTACAAACTTATTAAGTTACATGTTTTAGTTATTTTGAACGGCATTTTACATGGATAAATTTTGATTTCATGTAGATATGGTTTTGAATGCAAATATAATCAATAATAATGAAATGAAACATTTGGATTAAGCGTTTATTGCTAAGTCAAAAGGAAATTGTTCCATTGATGTCATAAAAAAAATTTCCCTTAACAATTTTTTCATTGGAAATCAAGTTCTAACCTTGAATCTGATATCAATTGTGTTGATCGAACATTTACTATTAGGTCAAATGTTATAGCTGATAGTTAGGGTACAATTCTTTCTACTTTAGTGTGTAGCAACTCAAGTCCCATGATTCAATTGTGACTTGACCTACCTAATTTTTGTCACGAGACAATTGATGTCACCAACAAACAAACATTTGATGTTTAGATGTATTTTCAAGTTGTTGCATGATATTAATTTTCTATGTTTTTCACTAGTAGGAGATTGATTTTAAACATCAATTTGATTGGTAACTAAAATCTTTGTAGCTAATTAGACATCAATTTAAAATTTATTTATTATAATAGAAACTAATTTAGATACCAATATTTTTTTAATCTATAAAATAATATCTAATTTAGTCAATATAATAACTAATTAGTTTTTGTTTCTAAAATTAGTTTTTTATTGAATGATTTTTCTTGTAATATATATATATATATATATATATATTTTGAAAATAAACATGTATTATTTTCAATATGTATTTAATTAAAATATCAATTTACCTATTTATATTTTATTTAATATATGTGATTTTATTATATCATGCTCTCGTGTGTGTGTATATATATATAATTTAAATTTCAAGTTCATTGAGTTAACATCATCACGTCAATCATCATTCTTTGAAGCTTAGAGTTCCATAATAGTTTTGTTCTTAAAAGACGTCTTGTATGGTCAATAGAATGAGGTGTATTTAAATTGTCAAAAAAATATGAGGCTATTGAGAACAAACCTCCACACTTGAAGTCTAAGGGAAATAAAAGTTTGTCTTTGAAACTACTTATCTATTCCTTTCAGTTGAGGGCTAAGAGAACAAAAATTCGTCTTTAAAAATACTTTTTTATTCTCATAGATGGTGTCAATGTTTTGACTTCAAGTCCACTAAGACAATATCGTTATAGTTAATCATCACATTTGAGATATTATTCACTTTAGAACTTGAAATTATGTCACAATTTTATCATTAAAAGACATTTTGGATAATTAAATATATATTTAAATTATATTTACTATTAACTCGTACAAAACCATATATATATATTAAAAATTTGTAATAATTTTAAGATGTAAATATTGATTTATATTAGTTGAGTTTATGAGATGTTATATAAATGAGAAAACAAAGTGTTACTTTTTATTAAATAATTAAAAATGATAATATGTTAAATACTTCAGTAAAAAAATATTAATTTTTATTTCTTTAAAATTTGTATAAAAAAATTCAATAATATTTCTTAACTAAATGATCATAATATAATAATTTTTAATAATTTTTTTTAATATTTACGATTTTAGAATGTGAAAAAAAAATTCTAGCCTCTAAAGTCAAACTCTCCTTCCTTAACAATTCAACCTTTAAGTTATTTACTTTTCCATTGTTTATATATTATTGGGCATGCATTTTCTTATTGCATTTATTGTGATTTTAACTTGTGCAAATCATAATGGTATTTGAGGGCAAAAGGTTGGCTAATGGCCACCCCTTCTCACAAAATGACCCACCACCAATTCTACTTCCTTAAAGACACCTTCGTTTTCCGACCAAACACTCTTCTCTATCATCAAATTCAATATTACTAATATAAGAAAGGATCTAATATATAAACAATACCCCATCAGAAATACATTTTATATATGTCAAAATATTTGTGTAACAGATATCTCCAAGATAAATATCACAATTTGTCATCAATATTTTGTTACAAACAGTTTTTTTTTATTTTTATGAATATTTGGTACAAATAATGTGTACAAAGTTTTGAAATTGAATATGCAATTATTACATTATACTGTTGTTGGTATTATCTCAGTCATTTTCTTTGCGAAGGTGACATTGTGCATGATGGAAAATGTGTAGATATATAAAACAAGATAACTTTTTAATTAAATTACAAATATGATATTTGATTTGATATGTTATCTTTTTTCCTCACAACACCGCCCATATTGTCGGTTTTGTAAAAAGTTTATTCATGAAGGTGAGTGTGCACGAACATCTCAACAATTATTTTAAACTCTTTTCAATCTACAACTGAAATGAAACTTCACTAATCAAATTATAATTCTCTAACTTTAAGTACTTAACGGAATACAAGTTCAATATTCTAATTTTCATTTACTTTTAAACCCATATAGTTATACAGTTAGTGATAAATATAATTGTTTTAGTCTGTTATCTTCGAAACTCTGCTTATTGATTGAAAACAAGTGGTTTTTAGCTAAACAAAAGTGATTAATCTAAATTCAACTGTAAGAATTATGGTATAAAATATTCATACGCAACAGTTATTTTATGAGATCCAGATAAAAAATCACTAAAATATTAAAAACATTCAAATCATATAATAAAATAATGTCATTCATATAATAATTTTTTTATATAATTTATATTTTTTTTCTAATCCTTATTTCATTGCATACTACTAAACCCTCTCTACAGAAATTTGATGTTAAATTAATATATTTAACCACAATGCAGCCGATTAAATTTTTTTGATATATAACTAGACGTAGATAATTAATATATTTTGTTTCTATATTATCGACTTTTATATGTTAATCCTGACCTATTTTTCGTTATTAACAAATCCGAATTTATATGAATAGGTTAAATAAAGTCAGTAATCAGCACAAAATTTCACAAATAAACGTTAAAACATGAGATAAAGTCAACAATAGGAACTAAATAGTTTTTAAAATAATTAAAACAATCAAATAACTTATAATTAGTGGAATTTAACTTTAACTTTTTTAGCTGTCAGCAATGTATTCTTTATTATTAAACAATAAAAGGGAAGTGATAAAAATATTTTACAGCTGGGATGAAAAAGGGATATGGTGGGCAAAAGAAACACAAGGTGAAGCGAGAAAAACGGGTAGAAATAATGGGTGATTAAGGGTAATTTGGAAATTTCCTAGACAAAGTTTGAAAATAACGATGAAAGACAGCGAAAAACCTGAGGAATACGTT
Organism: Phaseolus vulgaris; assembly: GCF_051622355.1. NCBI lineage: Eukaryota > Viridiplantae > Streptophyta > Magnoliopsida > Fabales > Fabaceae > Phaseolus > Phaseolus vulgaris. The sequence continues at coordinate 5,670,582 of NC_143504.1, forward strand.
TTTTTTTCCTTCTTAAAACAATCAAAGTTATTTTACGTTTAACTGAAACATAATGATAGCATTAACTGCGTAATCCCACAGTCAGTGTGGTTTGTTGGATTCACCTTGCCCACCGATTGCCCTCTTCTAAAACAAGAGAAATTAGCAAAATCACAAAACCAAACCAATAACTCTTCTTTTACTCGTTTTGGCTCCTCTCTCTCAAAACTTGTACTTTTTTTACAGTGAAGGACTCATTGGAGTGTCAGAACCTGCATGCCCAGAATATAATGCCAAGAGCCCATCCAGGAGAGAGAAAAGTTGCGACTTTGTGGGTTACAGATGTAGAGAGAGAAAATGGGGGTAAGGTTATCACAACTTCATAGAGTTTCCCACTTCTCATTGCAAGATTCCGTGTTTTTGGGGTGCCACTGATCTGCAATGGACTAAAGTTCAGTGCTTTTTGTGGTTTTCTCCGTCCCCATTTGCTTAGTTTTGTGTTTTCTTCTCATTTCAGTGGTCGGTGGAGTCGGGGTTGCTCGTCTAGTTCGTTTCACTTGACGCATTCTTGATCTCGTAGGTGTTTCTGTTTTTTTTTTTTCTTTTTTCTTTTGCCGAGGTTATCTTTTGTTTGATCCTGACATAACTCACGAGCGAGCAATGTCTTTTCTTCCTTTTGATGTCACTCACTGTTTCCTGCGTTTCCGTGTTTTTAGCATCTCTCATTCTCTTATGTGCTTCATCGTGTTGTGGATGTCATGGTTTAGTGGAAACAAATTTATCATTAAATATTTCGTTTTGGATTCTACTAACCTTTGTGGTAGAGTTTTTCTTCTTCTTCTTCTTCTAGTAACTAGTGCTTTTTGGTCATTTGTTGCGTGAATTTTTTGCTGTTTATCTTCAGGATCTCTTGGTTTGTGATAATTCTAAAAGGCAATGTCGAAGAAAAATGCAATTTTTTTATGTATATTTTCGGATTTGGGGAACCATGTTTTGTAAATTTTAGGGGCTTGGTGTTACCTCTAATTTTACTGTTAATTTCTTTTGAACTCTTTCTGATATTTATTTATTTTTATTAATGTTTTTGACAGTTTCCCTGATTTTGAACTGGGGTTGCTGGAGCAAAAAATCCAATAAAACAATAAGGGGTGGAGGCGTACCCAATTGAGCAGGTAATACAAGTAAACATTCTTGTGGTGCGACAGTCAATTTTCTTAAAGATTAAACCATAGAAGTAAAGTTGGACTTCATGAATACGAGGTATTCTTGTTGAATTAACTATGTGATCATTTGTATGATGTCAGGTGAAATAAATGGAGAAGACCTTAAGAGTCTGAAATTAGATGAACATTGGTGGTGGAAATCTATAATCTGATAGTCTGGCCTGGATCCCATATCAAGCTTTTGCCAAATCAAATCCAGCTTTACTGCTGTTCCTTGCTGGAGTTATGGCAACATTGTTACATTCTGAGTCCAGGCGCTTATATTCTTGGTGGTGGGATAGCCACATTAGCCCAAAGAATTCGAAATGGCTTCAGGAGAATCTTACAGGTATGTATTTTTCCTCTATATCTTATATGTCTACCGTTTTGCTAGAAGAATCTGTATATTGCTTTGTACACCTTATTCATTGAAAACCTTGTAAACGAGAAACTGCGATTTAGTTTTACAAAAAAATTACTGGAATTGAGGATTTGAGATCGCAATGGCTGCTCACTTTTTTCATTTTGTTGTGCACACTGAGCTGTGGCTCATTTTCTTAAGCCAAATTTCGTCCAAATACAGTGATTTGCAGTAACAAAATTCATAAAAAACCTTGCTTCTGTAGCCTTTTAAGTGTTGGTATTAAGTGTTTATACTTTAAGCAGACATGGATGCCAAAGTAAAAGCAATGATCAAGCTTATTGAAGAAGATGCGGACTCATTTGCAAGGAGGGCAGAGATGTACTATAAGAAGCGGCCAGAACTCATGAAATTAGTTGAGGAGTTCTATCGAGCATACCGTGCTTTAGCAGAGAGGTATGATCATGCGACAGGGGATCTACGCCAGGTCCATAAAACCATTTCAGAAGCATTCCCCAACTTGCTGAATGATGATTCACCATGTGGTTCTTCAGGCACGGGAGCTGAGCCACACACACCCGAAGGGCCACATCCAATTCGTTCATTATTGGAGTCAGTTGTCTTACAGAAAGATGCATTTGGGTTTTCTTCCATCCAAAATACTTCAAAAACGAGTGGAGAGACTTTTGAAGAATCTGCAAGCGGTCTTAGCAGAAAGGGTCTAAAGCAGCTAAACGATATGTTTGGGTTGTCTCCATTATCGGCTGAAAATCAGAATGTGAAGGCCCAGAACCATTCTGAGTCCGAGCGTGCACAGAAAGCAGAAAGCGAAGTTGAAACCTTACGGAAAGAACTGGAAGATATACAGTCTGACAAGGATTCTATCTTTCTTCAATATCAGAAGAGTTTGGAGAAGTTATCTGAAATGGAAAGAGAGCTAACTAAGGCACAACAAGATGCTGGTGGCCTTGATGAACGAGCAACCAAAGCTGAAATTGAAATCAAAGTATTGAAAGAAGCCCTTTCTGAGCTTAAATATGAGAAGGATGCTGGTCTGGTTCAGTACAAGCAGTGCGTGGAAAGGATAGCTAGTCTGGAGACTACGTTATATCTGGCCCAGATGGATGCAAATGGAAATGATGAAAGGGCTGCTAAAGCAGATGCTGAAGCTAAAAATCTCAGAAAAGAGCTTGCTACATTAGAGACTGAGAAGGATGCTGCTCATCTTCAATATAAGCAATGTCTTGAAAAGATATCTGTTTTGGAGGCCAAGATCATCCATGCTGAGGAGAATTCCATGAAGCTAAATCAGCAAATTGCAAGAACAGAGCTGGAAGTTAAATCATTGAGGAAAAATCTTGCTGATCTGAATGAAGAGAAAGAATCTGTAGCTATCCTGTACAAGCAGTGTTTGCTGAAAGTATCAACAATGGAGAGTGAAATTTTGCATGCTCAAGAAATTTCTAAACGATTAAATAGAGAAATTGAGATTGGGGCTGAAAAACTGAAGACTGCTGAAAAAAATTGTGATATGTTGGAGAAATCAAATCAATCTCTTCAGCTAGAAGCTGATGTTCTATTGCAGAAGATTTCTATGAAAGATCAAAAGCTTCTAGAGAACCATACTGAGTTAGAGAGACTGCAGACTCTGATGCATGAGGAGCAGTCTCGTTTTCTTCAAAATGAAACCACTCTGCATACTCTACAGAAGTCGTATTCCCAATCACAAGAGGATCAAAGATCTCTTGCTTTGGAGCTTAAACATGGCCTTCAGCTATTGGGGGACTTGGAGCTTTCCAAACAAGGTTTTAAGGAAGAAATGCAACAGATTGTGGAAGAAAACAGGACTTTGCATGAACTTAACTTCTCTTCTACTAGTTCATTAAAAAATCAGCAGACAGAAATTTCAGAGTTGAAGAGGATCAAAGAGAAACTTGAACGGGAGCTTGCCATAAAGGTTGAAGAGAGTAATGTCCTCCAACAGGAATCTGGCCAAATAAAGGGTGAAATCCAGGTCTTGAATGATAGATACCAGACTATATTGGAAGAACTAGGCTCTGTAGGTTTAAATCCTAAATCTTTTGCAGCGTCTGTGAAGGATTTACGGAAGGAGATCACAGTGCTAAAGGAGGTGTGCAAAATGGAGCAAGATGAAAAAGAAGTTCTTCGTGAAAAGTCAAAGGATATGGTTAAGCTTTTGAGTGAAAAAGCATTTATGGAATCCTCCTTGTCAAATTTGAATGATGAGTTGGATGGATTAAGTGTTACGGTGAAGAAACTTCAAGAATCCTGTGGTGTTCTGCAGGAAGAAAAATCCACTCTTGCTGCTGAAAAGTCAGCTATACTTTCACAGTTACAAATTATCACTGAAAGTATGCAGAATCAATTGGAAAAGAATACCTTGCTGGAGAAGTCCCTTTGTGATGCAAAAATTGAGCTTGAAGGTTTAAGGGCAAAATCAAGTAGCTTGGAAGAATTCTGCAATTTACTGAATAATGAAAAGCACAATCTTTTGAATGAAAGGAGTGTCCTGGTATCTCAATTAGAGAGCGTTGAAGCAAAATTAGGTAATCTGGAAAGAAGGTTTACAAAACTGGAAGAGAAATATGCTGATATGGAGAAAGACAAAGAAAGTAGAGTCAGTCAAGTACAAGAACTCCATTTGCTGCTTTTGGCACAGAAAGAAAAGCACGCCAATCATAAAAATTCAAGTGAGGTCCGAATGGAAAATTTGGAGAATCTCGTTATTCAGTTACAAGAAGAACGTCAATTGGGTAAAATAGAATTTGAAGAAGAACTTGATAAAGCTGTAAATGCTCAAGTTGAGATGTTTATTTTGCAAAAATGTGTTGAAGACTTGGAGCAGAAGAATGTGGGTTTACTATTTGAATGTCAAAAACACGTGGAGGAATCAAAATTTTCTGATAAAATTATCTCTGAGTTGGAGAGTGAAAACCTTACACAACAGATGGAGCTAGAATTCTTGTTAGATGAAATCAGAAAGTTTAAAATGGGGATTCATCAAGTGCTTGCAGCCCTTCAGGTTGATTCAGGTGGTCATGGCAAAGGGATCAAGCAAGAGGAAATGCCTATATCTCATATTTTGAATAATATTGAGGGCTTGAAAGGATCCCTTGAGAAAAACCAAGAGGAGAAGCTTCAGCTATTTGTAGAGAATTCTGTCCTCCTAACTGTACTTTCGCATCAAGAATCTGAGGGAGTAGAACTAGTGACAGAGAAAGGGATCCTAGAGCAAGAGTTTGAAAACACAAGAGAGCAGCTTGCAATGTTGCAAAAGGTTAAGCTTGAACTTCTGGAGATGAACATGCAGCTTAGGTCTGAAGTGAAGAAGGGAGAAGAAAAGGAGAATGAATTACAGTCCAAATTAGAAGTCCTTCATCTGGACTTGATAAATTTGCAGAGAACTAGTTTAGTGTATCAGGAAGAAAATTGTAAGTTGCTTGAGGAGAAAAATTCACTACTGGAGAGTGTTTTGGACCTTAAAGATGCAAAGTCTGCCACAGAACAAGAGAATAGTATAATGCTCCACGAGGCACTGGCTCTGAAAAATCTTAGTTTGGTTTATGAGAGCTTTTTCGCAGAGAAGGTCCTGGAACAACGTGCACTTGCTGAAAATCTCAGTGATCTTCACTCTTTGAACAGTGGCCTTAAACGGGAGCTTGGTCTACTAAGGAAGAAGTTTGAGGTTAAAGAAGCTGAGAATGTTTATTTGAAGGAGTCAGTTGAGAGGATGGGCAAAGATATGCAAGAATCGAAAGCTGAAAATGAGCATTTAAATTGTCAAATTGAACGTTCAGAGAATCTTCTCGAGAAGAAGGATGTGGAGCTGTTAGAAATGTTGGAAAGGCTAAAGGCTGCAGAAACATTGAGTGCAGAGTTTTGCAGGAATATTGAGAAATTGAAGGCAGAAAAACAACAATTAATATTGATCAATGAGAATCTTGAGAGGCAGATTCTTGAACTATCAGAAGGTTGCATGAATCACAAAAAAGAAATTGAACACCTTACGGTAGCAAACACAAGTTTACTGTCACAGATGAGGTCCTTACGTCAAGAAGTTGACCAACAGAGGGCTAGGGAGGAAACATTGAGTTCAGAGCTGCTGGATAAAACAAACGAATTTGAAATTTGGGAGGCTGAGGCTGCTACATTCTATTTTGATCTTCAGATTTCGTCTATAAGTGAAGCATTGTTGGAAAATAAGGTCAACGAGCTTTCTGGAGTTTGCATGAAACTTGAAGATGAAAGCGATGCAAAAAGCATGGAGATTAAACAGATGACAGAAAGAGTCAGTCTACTGGAAAGTGAAGTTGGAGGATTGAAAGGGAAGTTATCTGCATATACACCTGTCATTAGTTCTTTGAAAGAGGATTTTGCTTCTTTAGAACACACTGCTCTGCTTCGAATAAAGAAAGTGCCTGTTGAATGCAATACAAAACAAAAGGTAGTATTCTGTATTGACTCTGTTATCTTAAACTTCTGTTTTATTCTTTATTATTTCTTCTCGTTAAATGAGCTCTACTTATCCTTGTTTACCATGAATGTTTGTTTGTCCAGGATGCAGTAATTGAAACTTGTCTCCAAGAAAATGGCCATCAAAGTTCAGCCGATAACAAAAGCACTTTGATACCCGATGGGGTTTCAGATTTGCTGAGCATGAAGGCAAGGATTAGAGCGGTTGAAATGTCAATGGTGCAAGAGATTGAGAGGCATGTGAAGGAAGAAAATGTAACCACTAAAGCTAATCCAGGAGCTCTGACAAAGGTGCCAAATGTGGAAGTTTCACCTTATGTAGAGAATAGCAGCAGTAAAGAAGGCAAGGTACTCAAGGATGGGAGCACTTGTAACGTTAACTCATGGAGAACAAAACCTGAAAATGGGTCATTGATGAAAGACATTCCACTTGATCATATCTCAGACACTCCAGCCTCCAAGAGTCGCGGGAGAGGGAACAGTGGGACTGATGATCAGATGCTTGAATTATGGGAAACTGCTGAGCAGGACTGCTGTGATAGTTCCATGGATAATGAAGCAATGAAACAAAGTTCTGTACCAACAGAGGATGTTATTACATACCATCAGTCAGACAATTCAGGTAAATTCCAAAATACCTCTTCAGAATTGGATGTAGAAAAGGAATTGGGTGTTGACAGGCTTCAGTTGTCAAGAAGTATAAAAGAGAGAACTCAAGATGGCAAGAGGAGAAAAATACTGGAGAGGCTTGCTTCGGATGCGCAGAAACTAACCATTCTCAAGACAAGCGTGCTAGATTTGAAACAGAAAATGGAGACAAAGAAGAGAAACAAGAAGGGAGACGACACTGAATATGAAACAGTTAAAAGACAGATAGAAGAAGTTGAGGGAGCTGTTGTGAAATTAGCAGATACTAATGATCAACTGACAAAGGATGTTGAAGAGTGTGCCCCATCTTTGAATAGGGAGACTTCCGTTGAGTTGGAAAAGAGTAGACTCATCCAGAGAAAAAGAGTAACCGAGCAGGCACGAAAAGGTTCTGAACAGATAGGACGGTTGCAGTTTGAGGTGGAGAACATCCAATACTCTTTGCTTAAGTTGGCTGATGAAAAGATCAAAGGGAAGAACAGATTCACTGGAAAAACAGTGATCTTGCTTAGGGACTTCATTCACAGTGGGAATAAAAGTAGTAAAAAGCGCAGCAAGGGGTTTTGTGGGTGTTCAAGGCCTTCAACTAATGAGAACTAAGTCAGAAAATTTAGAACCATTTTCTTGTAAGTACTTTTTCTGATTGGTATGTGTCTAATCTAGCATAATAATTTTTAATTTTAGCTGGTAAAAATGTTGTTAGGCTTTATCTGATCACAGTAGCTTTCAAAGGACATGTACCGATCCACATTTTAGCCAAGAAGTTGCGCTGTCATGTTTTGACAATGCTTAAGCTGTGAAAGCACAATGCAGGAAATAAAGCTTTTCACTATTTCTTCAACGTTTAATGTTTCTTAACACCTTCACGTGTTATCTGCACTACTTCATGACATAACTAGTGAGGTTATGCATGCAACTATGCAATTATTTATTTTTATAATCCATTATCTTATTTAAAATTTTATATCATCTTATCATATTCTAATAAAAGAGGTTAATAAAACCTAAATCTTAAACTTGTAATGTGAGTATGAATCCCTCAAGATTTTCTTACTATATAATTTTTAATTAAATTATGTACCTATTATTTTATAAATATATTTAAGTATAAAATTATTATATATTACATTTTTGAGTTCCTAAACACCATCCCTAATTCCTTATTTAATAACCGTGTAAATCTTCTTGATGGAAAATCTAATGGTTGTGAATAAAATGCTACAGTTTCACCAGTTTTAAGCTCATGCAGGCCAATATCAGTAAGCTTGATAGAACAAGGGTTATTACTGGACAGATTGATAAATCTAATAGAACTTTTAAGTTTCCACTAACAAATAAAATTGTTGAAAGTGAGTTTCGAATAGAGATAGAAAAACCAGGTTTGTCTTATCAGAAAATAATGTAGATTAATTTATTTCTATTTAAAATAATGACAACAAATACTTGAAGGGAGCATTTTAAATAATGTAGTTTTTTTCTAATAAATAAAAAGAAGGCATCAACTTAAAGGGATTGCAACAGATGCTGTGAAACAAGTTGTTAAAGCTGCATTCACAGAGTATCCACAGTTGGAACGGCTTCAAGGTCTGGTCTTAGTGGAAAATGGGGGTTCTGAGAGGGTGCTAGAGGAGGCTGGATTTCAAAGGGAGGGTGTGTATGCGATCATTAATGTCATGTTTGCTTCCGCTGATTCTCTCCAAGCGTTGTGTGGATTCACGAGCGGATTACTTACATTTGGTTTAGGTGGTTTGAAGATGAATGTGCATATGGAGAGTGGGTGCTATGTTTTTTTTTTCCTTTCTTCTCAAATGAACACGGATTAGTGCTGATTACGTAGAACAATACCATTTCACTTTCATTCCTTAACCCTAATATTATGCATACATGACACTCCTCTTAGACAATGGCACTATGTGAGAAATCAATTTGTTTTAGTGGTTGAGGAACAACAAGTTAATTGTGAAAGAGTAAGTGGGAGAGGTAAAATCGTTTTTCATACAATATTATATAACATGAAAATCGATTGTGTTATTTTTTTTAAAAGAATTGATTCTAGTTGTTTTTATGAGAGAATCGATTCTCATGTTAACCTCAATGTGTTTGAATTGGAAGAGGATATTTGTGTTTGAATTGGGAGAGGATATTTGTGGTAGAGGAGAGAGTAAATTTGTAAGAATGTATGGTTTGGATTAAGGAATATTAGAGTTAATTAAAGTTTCTGAGTGAAGTGATAGTTAAAGATAATTTAAAAATAATTTTAAATGTGTAAAATTTAACTTTTTTATTAAAAAAGTATTTAAATAATGAATTTTGATATTTTTTATAATTTTGAGTTAAAGAGCCAAAATAATTGAGGAATTAGTAAATCTTTTGGATTGGTGTCTAGTAACAATTCCAGATTGGCGCTTGGGCAGTGTTAGGGACTTCAATATTACGGCTGTTTGGTTCTTTTTCAGCAAGGAAGCCCGAGTACTCAGAGTTAACAAGAAATGTCATCTTTCTTATCTTTTCTAACATGGGTTCCTTATGCATGATCCATCTTAAATTAATGCATATTCTGATTGGTTCAAATTAGTCAAAGTCAAAGTATGATATTATTCTGTGATTCAAGCAATTTAAAAATCAGCATCGATGTAGTTTTACAAACTGTTATTCATACAATTTTACAACCATGATCAAAACAATAAGTATGATAACTCAAAGGATCTTCAATTAAATATTGATGGGTGGATGAGAGTCTAGAATTTTCAAAGTTATGCATAGGGTAACAGTGCAACATCAGTTTGGCTCTTCAACCAACATCAGTTTCAGTTCCAATAACTATTTGTCAAAACTACTCACGATTATTTTGGAGGGGGAAGGGGTGTCTACGAACAAATTACACAACTACGACTTAAGTACGGATTTGAAATTCTAGAAAAAAATTAAGATAATAAAAAGAACAAAATATGTCAGTAACTCAATATCGCTATAAGCAACCAAATCTAATTTTGGGTTCTGAACAAACCCAGATGTATTACGAGCAAAAAAAATGTCTGATTGTCAAAACAAAACTGGGTTACTTGGCTTACACAAACACTGGACTGAAGTTTTAAACTTAACTTTCAATGATAACATCAGAAACAGAAAACTACAACAAACTGAATGCAGTATCACTGAATTAAGCTCCAACAATTTCGGTGGGTTCCTCTGCAGTTGTTTCTTCAACAGGTCTGTCTACCTTTGTACCAACATCTTCCGAGTAATCACCATGAACCTACAAGGGTCAAACAGCATAGCCATCAAACTAATCCACTTAAAAGGTGATGTTATCATTGGGAGGATCATAAAATTTGTAAAGGGAATAATGATATCAGAAATAAATCAAAGTACAGTAAAATCTATTTCAATATACATAAGAAAATGCAAATGTTAATTTATAAATTAAAACAATATAACATGCGGATACTAGCTCATTTGATACATCTATTCAGAGGAAAGAATGCAAAAACCCTGGACATAGGTATGATCTCCTAACGGAACAGAAAGCGCACACTAGATATCAAATTTTATTCAGGTAAAAGAAATTGTGAAATATTTATCATGAAGTAAGAAAAACAAGAAAGATGAAAAGAAAATTATTTTAAAAAATTACCTCCATCAGTTTCCCAAGATCAAACTTAGGAGCTTTAAGGATCTTGACTTTTCTAACAAACACATTCTGCAGAGGATAAATACTAGATGTTGCCTTCTCAATCTCTTTTCCAATAATCTCAGGAATAAACTTGCGGACTAACTCCTTCAAATCACAGGATGTTGCTTGGTTGCTCATTATCTCTCTCATCTTCCTACGAATCTGAAAAGTTAAATGTACGATATTAATTATAATTATTAATCTGCAATAATATAGCAAAAACACAAAATCTATAGTTCAAAATCCACTACATCCTTATCGTTATAAATATTCACTGTATACAGAGAAGTGCAACCAGGAACATGTTCTGTACTCCCATGTTAATGAACAAAAATATTGCTCAATAGTAGAATCTGACTACAAAGTTAGTTAATATACCTGTCTAATCTGGCTTGATTGTGCATAACAGGTTCTCTTCACCTGGTTTGCTCTTCTCTTAGTAAATCCAATACAAAACATCCTCAATGTGTAACTATCAGTTGTCTTCACATCCACGTGGGCTTCAATTAGAGTTTGCCATTTTCGAACCAATGACCTCAGTTTGTCAGTGGTGAAATCCATACCCTAGAAATGCAAAGATTAAAGGATTCAAATTTGATAAAAAAAAAAACAACGAAAGATAAAATTATGGAAAAAAAAATGCTGCAGCCACCTATCATACCCAAAAATTCGTCAGGACATTCTTCCCTTGTATATCTTCAGCTCTCAGCCTAATCTTCCTGAATGAATGGTCCTCATCTCCTTGAAGATCAGCCAACGAGACCTCAAATACTCTATGTTTGAGTCCTTCAGAAGCAATCTGTAATTTGAAACAACCATGGTCTACATAAGCATAAAAAAGTTTGTACACACCAAATCACTGTCCATAAATCGCATTTAGATAAGCAACTGTCGATGGATAGACAGCAGACCCTTGGATGATTCGTAGACAATTGTTACCCCAACACAACCAAAAATGCAATAAGCACCCACCTCAAAGTTCATCCAATATTATTTTTCCCTTATATTATAGAGACCTAAGAAGAAAAAAAAAAGGAAGCTCTCATTCTGTTTAACTCCTCCAGTTCTCATAGGAACCAGTCGTTGGATGAAATGTACCAGAATTATAAAAAATAAAATCCCCAAGTAAAATATTATACATATGTAAAAGCCAACTCATCAGTATCACCATTTATGTCCAAACTATTTCAGAACGAAAGTTCAAAATATGAAGACCTATTACAAGAAATCCACAACACAAAACCAATAATTTTTTTCCTAAAATGGTAAAATCCCAATTATGTGTACATATTCCGAAAGAAATACCTTGGTACCCTGAGTACGACTGACAAGGGTTTTGCCAACATTTTTTACTTGGAAAACAGAGGGAGCCTTAATGTCATACCAATCCTTCTTGGAAAAGGGATCAGCTCTGCAAATTCATTCACAAACGAAATCCATATTTCAATTGAATAATTAATGCAACTAAAAAAGAGAAGAAACATGGCAAAGAATTGAAATGGAAGATACTAACGCTTTCTTCTTGCCACCCTTCTTTCCTTTGGAGATGCGCTTGTTCTTTCCAACGGCCATGGCTCACTGCGTGCGGTGTGAGAAACAGCAGCTGCGAATGACAACAAGAGCAACAATGGCACCAAAAAACCTCAAACCCTAATCTTTTATATACCTCTCTCCTTTTATCTTCATTATGAATAATTTAGGGTTTTTCTCGTCACAACATTGCATGGGCTTGGACTCTTTAAGATCAGCCTCACTGGGATTTTAAATCACGGACCTCATCTCAAGGGCTTCTTCTTCCAGCACCCCTACGTTTTTCTTCCTGCACTCCCACAATTTTCTAAATCCCGAAACTGGCATTGACCTTTTATTTGAAAAAGGGCACTGTCGTTAAGGATCTGGGAGTGTGCTATGGATTAATCAATCCGGAACTGAATATTTTTTTAGATCCGGAATGTTTTTTGTGAATGATGAATTTTTGAATGTGAAATGCATATTTTGAATTACATAATGGTGGATCCGAAATTTTACCGGAAGTACCAATCCAAAAATTTTCTGAATTCCATAATCCAGAATGCAAAAAAATAAATATAGTTCAAGTGCATTTTAGGATTTTTTTAAAAAAAAATAGGGATAGTTTGTTCTTTGCATAACATTGTGGGGGTGCAGGATGAAAAATGTGGGGTGCAGGAAGAAACTGCCCATCTCAATATAGTAAGGCCCATCTTAGAAAGCATTTCACAAGAGGTAATTACTTCCTGCACCCGATCATTTGCTTCTTGCACCCGATGAAATTTTCAAAATCCAACTATGTCCTTGTCTTCTTTAGTTTGAAAAACTGTGAAGGTTTCTTTGGAAAAGTTGTGACAGTGGTGTTTTGAGTTGCATAGGAGGTGGATTTACAGTGGTGGTGGACGAGTCGTTTGCACTTTGACATTGTTTTGAGGTAAGAACCGATTTAAGTTTTTTTATCACATTTTGTTCGAGCTCAGGTAGTGACGGATACCGATATCCAGAAGTCTTCTTTTAACCTTACGGATGTAAGCGTCCGTAAATCAGTAACATTTTTTGCACCATATCACTGTATAACGGATATAATTATCCGAAATTTTGTTTTGTATTATGGATTTAAATATCCGTAGTTGTATTTTGAATTATGGATATTCATATCCGTAGTTGTATTTTGAATTATGGATATTCATATCCGTAATTGTTTTTTGAATTATGGATATCCATATCCGGAATAGTTGACTATTTTCCGCAAGCTATAATTTTGAACAAAAATATCCACAAGTCACTTACCTTGTCTTCTCCGACGTTCGCTCCGGGTTTCCTCTCCGTTCAAGGGCTCCTTTGTCGTCGCAACTGATGGTCTGTCGCCGAAATCAAACAGAACGAAAGGGCTTGTTGTGCTTCCCTACGAAAACCAAAAGGAAGATGGTGCAGATGAGTTGCGACTGTGGGTTGGGTGCAGAAGTGAGGGTTGGGTGCAGGTCTCTAATTCACATTCATCACTTGACCTAATTTAAAATTTATTAAGGGCACTTTTGTCTTTTCTAGTCTATGATTAGGTGCCAGTTTTAATTGATCAGGTGCAGGAAGAATGTGCCTTCACAAGGCCAGAAGAAGCCATACACTTTCTAATCCAGAGCATAAGAAAAAAAATAAAATATCAAGCCATTGTTTATCCTATTTCTTCTCTAAATTAAAATTTTGGTCTATTTTAATTGGATTTTTTTCTCCATAACTTTAGTTTTCAAACTTTATAAATATATAATTTTTGATTCAATCTTCAATTAGATCTTGCAAAATATATGTATTTTATTGTATAAGCTTATAAAATCAAAAATTTAGTGTGAAAGAGTAAAAAATCTAATACTTAACTATTTAAGTATGACAATGTGAGTCAAATCATGTGGGTAGACCTAATTCACTAAATAAAGTGTGAGATAGACGAATTATTTTAACTTACCTACTTACACTCGTCATACACAACTCATATTCTATTTACATCAATAATGATATGAGACGAATTGATCACTTAACTCGCAAAAAAAAATAATTCTTTTCAATGTTGTTGGAATAGAACAATAAAAAATATATTTTTTAAAGTCAAGACATTATGATAAATATTTATTATACTTTTGTTAGAAGTTTACATAATAATATTTCTTTTTATGTTTCCTTATTCATACAATATTTAACTTTATATTTATTTGATGCAAAAATTAAATTTTATGTTTATTTAGCTTATTTAATTGATAAATTTATGATGTGAAATATTATTTACCAAACATGAAAGTTTCAATATTATATTGAATAACATACATATCATTAGCTTGGAGGACAATGGTTGCTTCACTAGTAGAATTACATATGAAGAGTCCAAGAAAGTTGTGTGGAGATGTGATGATCATACAAGTCTAGGATGACTTTATTTAACTTCCTTAAGTAAAATTGGAGTACTTTAAGACAAGATATTATAAAGGTATTAAATTGTTGTCACAATCTTGGAAATACTCCAAAGATTTCAATTCCTCTTTCATTAACCTAACCCTTGAAGTTGAAATTTCTTAGATGTTGGAGGATTACAACCTATTTTACTAGTAGAATGTATATATAAAATTATCTCTAAAATCATACCAAATAAGCTCTAAAGAGTATTTACATAAGATCATAAATATTAAAAAATTAATTTTTTAGAAGGAAAAAAATGTATTATAATTAAAGTTGATTTTGAGAAAGCACACAACTCAGTCAATTGAAACTTCCTATCTTATATGATGAAAATATTAGATGTTCAGGATCATCAGTCTCACGAAAAGATTTAAACTTGAGAAGAGACTAAAATAGGTGACCCATTATTATTTATTATTGTTTCTACTTGTGGCTAAAAATAGTGAATGTGAAAAACACTTTTAGATTTTATGTAAATTATATTTTCTTGTTTTTTTTAAGGGTCGAAACTTGAAACACTATAAGTATTTCATATTTATATAATTATTTTTACTGATAAAAACATTTTACTTATTTTTACTAAGAAATAAGATTAAAACTTGGAAAAAACTAGCTATGGTGTAATGAATTAGAGTTTTATTTTAACCAAAAACTCATTTTAACATTCAACGATAATATTTTAAACAACATTAAACTTATTTTCAACCAACTTTTTTTTTTCAAATCAAAGAGAGAAGAAAGTGCACCTTATTTTTATCCTTCAAAATGGAATGCATATTCAAATTAAAGTTACGATCGACCAAAAACAGTACTTTATTTTTGAACGAATCCATTCAATAAAAAAATAAATTATGAATCAAATTAAAATCTACTAATATATCGGCTATATATCAGTAAAAAGAAAATAAGGCGTAATAAATGTTTGTCTTTTTTAAGGATATTGAGTTTAAGTTTTACATATTTTAGAGAGGGTAACCACTATGGTGATAAACTTATTTTTTTAGGATTAATTAAGTAATAGGCTTGAATATGTTATCAATATGTTACCTAACATTTCTTTAGATTTTTTTTCATGATAAGTATAAATTCTTATATATGTTTTACTTAGGTTGTTCTAGGAAATTTTCTTTGTATTTCTTTACATGAGTTTTGTTAGTTCCTCATGTTTGTTTTTCTTTTTCTTTCTTTTATGTAATTTTAATGTTTAATAAGACTTGCCAAACTAGATTAATATTCCCAATCAGCTCTATTACGCCACTTTTGATAATCATAGACAATAACTTAGATTTGTATTATTATTATTATTATTATTATTATTATTATTATTATTATCTGTATTAACTCTTTAAACGTAGTCGTTATTCTAATTCAAAAAGTTCAAACAGAACACAACAAGTATTACTTTGTATATATATAATAATAAAATTAGCAAGAATAACATATTCCACAAATTTAAAACACAAAGGAAGAAAGTGATTTATCAAGTATTTATAATTTTGGAAATAGTTAATGTTGGACCGAGTAAGTTTTAGATTTATTTGTGGATATTAAATCTAATTATGTAATTTGAAACCTAAATATAAAAAAAATGAGAATTAATGGTGATGACTGATAAGGACTTCCCATCCGACATTTATAATATGAAGACAAATCATTTTCATTGACTAGGCAAGGGATCAATTGTCTTTAATATCAAAACAATGCTATATAGTACAAAGAAAATCTTTCATGAAATGATGAACAAAGATACTTATAGCCACTTGTTATTGAGTAAGTAAAACAACTCAAAAGGAAAGTAACAGAGCTCAGAGACTAAGTTTCTTCGTCGAACTTGTTTCCTTTTCATTTTTTTCATACTATAGTAATCAATTTCCGCAGCAAAATAATAGTTCTTTTACCTCTAAAATGATGGTTTGAAGATCATAATCACGAATATCCGACCCTCTCCATCGCTTTCAACAAAATTTTCCCTTTATATTTATTGTTACAGCAACCAGAAAACATGAAAAGGTAACTCTAGAATTCCACTTACAAGGAAAAGACGCTATTGTTGATAGGTGTTTTTCTTAAAAAAAGTTATGTTTTCGTTATAATACTACAGAATATATGTCACGAGTCACGACCCAAATGTTCTCAAATCAAACCAAACACGTTTCAAAATAAATAGTGGAAATACATAGCTAATTTCCACACTTTTTTATTTTTATTTGTACAAGGTAAACGTATGACCAAAAATGAAAACTATCTGTGATTATATTCACTGAGCTAATACTCCAATCTCCAAAAAAATAAAGAAAAAAGTAAATTAAACATTGCAAACTTTTACTTCTCCCATGGCTCATCAAGGATAGTGGTGGTATTTTGCAGGTGGCGGAGGTGGTGGTGGAGGAGGTGGCGGAGGCGGTGGTGGAGGAGGTGGAGATACACAACCAAAGGCACTGCAATGAACAGGATATTTATAAAAAGCTTCACACTCATCAGGTGACCTTTGCAATGGCCTATAAGGAATACAATTCTTGGTATCATCCGTATCCTTCAACTTGAGACAGAGTGGTGACTCACTGCAGAAGTAGTTGTACGAGTACGTGAAATTCTCCAACTTCGGCAACATGCACACACTCTCGGGAATCGTTCCAGAAAGCATGTTATGCGCCACATTCAACTGCTCCAACTTCTTCATTTTCCCCAAGGACTCGGGCAAATCTCCAACCAGCTTGTTGAAGCTCACATCAAACACTGTCAGTTTGTCCAAATCCCCTATCTCACTAGGCAAACAGCCCGTTAAGCCACTGTTGGTGATGATAATCTCGTTAAGGGTACCCTTCATTTTGGCCAAACTCGAAGGGAGACACCCCTTGAGGTCATTGTTCGCAAACACAAGGACAGAAACAGAAGTGTTGGCGAAGTTGTCAGGCAGGGAGAATTTGAAGTTGTTGTTGTTGATGAAAAGGGCATCGAGTTTGAGATCGAAGAGGCGCGAGGGAATGCTGCCATAGAAGTTATTGAATCTGATGTCTAAGTATTTTAACGAAGAGATGCAGAGAAGAACCTCGGGGAATGGTCCTGAGAATTGGTTGTTACTTATGTCTAGTTCATGCAGGAGGTTCAGCTGGTCGAAGGTGCTGGGGAGGGAGCCACAGAAACGGTTGGAGTTTATGTGGAAAAGTGCTAGGTCAGTCAAGAGGCCAAGTTCTTCTGGCAATGAGCCAGATATGGTGGCATGGTTTAGGTCAACTCCAGCAACAGTGTAGATGTGAGGGTCATCTGGGGCAGGTGCACAGTATATGCCAGTGTAGTTGCAAACATTGGGGCCACACCAGTTCAAGGTGAAGTTCTTAGGGTCTGATGTGATTTTGTGTTTCCATGCTTGGAGTGCTGTGTAGGCTTTGGAGAGCCTTGGGTTTAGAGGGGGGAGAGGGGAAGAAGAGTGTTGAGCTTGTGAAGGGTTGATCAAGGAGATGAGAATTAGAAGAAGGGAAACTTGGGATAGTACATTAAGATAAGGACCTTTTCTCTTGGGAGAATGAGAGGCCATTAATGATGCTGAGTTTGGTTTTTACTTTCCTAGTGATTTTGTGTCATGGGAGCTTGGATTTATATACGCAAAGGTGTTAGAGAAATTTCTCAAGTTTGGTGAGATGCAAATTGACATAAAATAATGTTGGGACAGTGTTTTGGTTTGGCATTTACATGGACTACTACGTTACATCTAAATTCTAGACAACTTTTGATAATTATAGACGAATGTGACACATTCTTGCTTTCTACAATTTCTTCTTTCTCCCCCTTTTTTTAGTTGCATTCTTTTCCCATTTTCTTTTGTATTATATAGGTTCGTTTCCTGGTGTTTATATTCTTCTTCTTTATATTCCACTTGCTCAAATTATACATAAATCACGACACAATTCTCATAGGTAAATACTTTTTCTCTATCAAATGCTCTTTGTTAGAACTACATATAACTATTTTATATAATAAGAAATGGTATTAAAAACACTAATTTTGATTGAAACTATAAAAGAATAACTGATAAAAAAACTGTTATGTTGATCCTTTTTCTTTTAAACTTTGTGGATAGTTGGAAGCAATACACACCAATATGGAACAATGCCTACGACTTTTACAAAGCACTTTATATTTGTATGGTTTGGTTTGACTATAATCCTAATTCAATAAGCTAGAATCAAAGTATATTTCTTATTCTGTATACACTTTTTTAATAGTACATCATGGCAAATTGCCAATGAACTGGCATGCATTCTAAACTATAGCAAATGCTGATGTTTTGTTGGTGCCTGATCTCACCAAAAACACGGTTTTTACCATATTTTCCCTATTTTTATCATCAAATTATATATTT
The DNA here is from genome assembly GCF_051622355.1 of Phaseolus vulgaris. Lineage (NCBI taxonomy): Eukaryota > Viridiplantae > Streptophyta > Magnoliopsida > Fabales > Fabaceae > Phaseolus > Phaseolus vulgaris. Next base: position 5,689,253 of record NC_143504.1, read on the forward strand.
TTATACCCTTTGACTACAAACTAGCTAGCCATTAGCAAATTGATTTTCAGTTGCATTTAATTAACCTAGAAAATGGGCCTTGCCTAATTTCACATTAGCTGTGAGATAAACCATTTGCCAAATTTGGTTTAAATAATTTATTAAGAAAAGTCCTGATTAAGTTAAATTATATATAATATAATATATATAATCAATTTGTTTTTATGTTATCTGGCGTTTAAATTATTAATGACTAAGCATTTTGTTTAGATTATAAATTCAACCCATGTTTAACAACAACAACTTGCTTCCCAAAAGCAATAGTTGGTTAATTGTATTCTTGTTATAAATAAATATACCAATGAGGATAAGAAAATGTAATCTAAAGGATAATAACTAAATGTAAGCGCTGCCTAATGAGTATTTTTCTTGTAAAGTACTCATAAAAGTGTCATTTTTGTTTTTCTGTTAATAGTACGAAAAAATAGAATTTAACTTTTATCAAAGTGAGAAAATATGTAAATAACTAAGTTCTCACATTCTCACGCTACACGAAATTTCAAGCTTTATTATATAAATGACATTTTTAATGGTGGTTTGTGAAGTTGGGCAAATGATGTGTGATAGAACCCCCTTTCAGTACAGTGAATGTGTACCAAAAAGTCAACAATTTTTTATGCTGTGTCTGAAAGCAAAGCTGTGAGTTTGATAAGTTAGAACTTATCAAATGGTTTTTGCGTTTTCATTGGCTCCCTTCGATTTCATCATATGTCCCTATTCTTCTTGTATCTTTCACTCTTTTCATTTCTTCATTCAGCAAATTAGAATCACCTTTGCTACATTTGTTGCCTTGTTATATTCAATTAATGTGACAACTTTATGTAATTCAAGTGACATAAATAGAGTGTCGTTTACTTAATATAATGCATTCAATTTCTTTTAAATTCTCACAGTGAAATCATGAAACCAAGTCTTCATAATGAGTTAGACTTAAGCCGGTAGAATATGTAATGAATTTCAATATCAGAATAAAACTTAGCTATATGGTCAATTCAAGCATGCTTTATATTTAAGTAAAAAAAATCTATGTAGAAATCATTTTCTCTGATAAGAAACCCGAATATTAATTTTTTTCCCACTTGTAATATCGCATACTTATCATAGAGGATAGAGAGCCAAAAAGTCAAACAAAATAGCCAACGAAGATATAACTTCTCATCGTTTTATTTTATTAATACAAAGAAAAAAACATAAAAACTGATGAACCAACCACATCATACTGTCATTTATATAATAATATCTATTACAGGAAGATTGCCCTGCCATATATGTTAAATGGCCGTCCATAATCTCAAATAATCCTTATAAAAAATGTATTAATTATAGTTCTATTTAAAAAAAATAATGAGATTTTCGTTGGGAGAAAAAAAGCACATTTTTCAGAAATTATAATATATTATGTTTCATAACAAAATTTAGTTATTGTTAATTGAAACTTAGATATCACAGGATAAACTATATAAAGTATTTGTATTGTTTTGCAGAAAACAAGAGAAAATGAAAAGGTTTATAATAGAAAAACTGGCGTATAGTGCCTTATGTTTTCTAGAATCTTGCTTCCTTAAAGTCAATGTAGCATACCAGAACGAATTAGACTAAGTAAAACACAAGCAACACGGTGTCTGATATATTATTTGAAGTCTCTTTTTGTTTTTAATTCCAATTAAAAACATATGCCAATAAACAATTGTAAGTGAAAGAATTTATAAACCCACACTAAAGGTTATGGAAGTTTGAGACAGATTCATATTTTTATATATATGGGTTCAGTAAACGCAAAGTTGTCGTTGTCGCATTGAGTAGGTGAAATTTTGAATAAGAAAAGCGAAAACTAGGATAGGAGGTGATTAAAGTAGGATGAAAATGCTTCGATCTTAGACATTCTTAATTTTCTTTCTTTTTTTCTTCATTTTTATACATTATTTGTTGGTAGATAGCATAAGAATCTTTCAACCCAACTTTTTTCTATACACATAAGGTGTCATCAAAATCTTTAGAACTGCGAATCTATAACTTAGACTGCAGTCTATTAAATAGCGTTTATGTTATATAATTAAGTTAAGAAAACATGCGCCAAGAATAATTAGGGGTAACAAAGTTGATGAGATAGTAAAATAAGTTAAAAATCTTAACACATCTTGCCAAAAAACAGTGTGTGAGTTAGACTGTCAATTTTTTTAATTTTGTATTTTCATATATACATATATATATATACATATATATTAAAAATATAAATATTTTCTAAGATTTTAATTAATTAATATATCTAATTAAATAAATTACAATAATTATTACCTTTAATACTAAGTTACTCTATATAATTAAAATGTAATTTATAAATATTAATAATTTAATTTATATGATTATTACATATTTTGAATCTTTCAAATAAAACACAAAAGAAATAATATTTTTAAAACTATTTTTATTTTAAGAAAATGAGCTGATTAATAAGCCTGTGAAACAGGTCAATCTACCAAAATTTGGGGAAAATTCTTTCTGCACCTCCATATTTTCTTTTTGCACCTCCATGCCTTCTTCCTCCCCTCCACATAATAAACGATATCATAATTTTATCCTCTTTTTCTTCTTTTCCATTGAGCGCCTTATTCTCCTTCTCTGTTAATCTCCACCTCTAACTTCCACCGCCACAAGATGAATTAATAATTATGTCATTTCATTGACAAGAAACTCAAACAAAAATATAATTAAACAGAAATAAAAATTATTTATTTTAAATATTTAAGAATATTTTTTTAAATAGAGATTCTGTTAAAATACCAAAATTTATAAAGTACTTCATTACTATTAAAACTTAATTAAGGTACATCAATATTACTTAGTTTTTTTTAATATATTATATGATAACGGATAACATGTGTTTTATGAATATATTATATGGTAACGTGTAATTTATGTTTTATGATTAAGACTTATGAAAAAATTTGTTCTATAATACTACTTTTATAATTTATCAAACTTTAATGCACTTGACTTTTTTTATTAGAATGACCAAGTCAAATTTTATATTGACTTCGTATGACATTTATATCTTATTTGCATTTAAAATAGATATACTTATTTTTCTTATCATTCGGATACAATTTTTTTTTAAAGAAATTCAATTATTCTAAATTTTAATTGTTTTCATTTTTATTTGAATAAAGCATTTTAAATTTATTGAATCTAAATTTTTTATTAGATAAATATTTCAATTACCACAAAATAAATTTTTTATTTCAATATTAAACATACACTACAAAAAAAATCATGAAATAGAAACCAACTTTTAGAGAGCAAAAATAATTAGTTGCAATAGTAACTAAATTAAAAATCATTTTAGAAACTACAAAATTTGTTGGTTTCTAAATTAGTTTGTTAAATAGTTTCTAAATTAGTATCTAATTCACAACCAAGGTTTTAGAAACCAAATTTAGAAACTAAATAATTGGTAGTTAAAACCTTGTTTGCTAATTACATACCAATTTAGAAACTATTTAACAATAATAGAAACTAATTTAAAAACCAATTTTTTATTTAATTTTTAAAATGGTCTCTAATTTAGTTACTATTGCAACTAATTATTTTGGTCTCACTATTGCAACTAATTATTTTGGTCTCTAAAAATTGATTTTTATTTCATGATTTTATTGTAGTGATACTTAATGATTGACATTATTTAATCGCATTTTGTTGTTATTTTTTAGTCAAATTTGTAAATTTTTTGACATAGTTAGTCAACATTTTGGTTAACTTTTTTTTTGTAATGTTGGTTAAAAGAATTTCCTCAAGTGATAGTGACCAAAACGATTTTAGTCAAAATTGATCAAATGTTTTCTCAACAAACATTTTTTTTTTCTAAGTGGCTTTGGACAAAAAATTACATCAATCCAGAAAGAAAGTAGATATTGAGTCGAAAACGATAACAAAAATATCTTTATAAAAAATATAGTTAAAATAATTCTGTTGACATTGATCACAAATTTGGACTATTGTTGACTAATAAATAAATTTGACAAAAATATACTCCTATATAAATAAGTAAAAACCCTTAACTTACATAGAATGAAAAATATCAGCATAATAAAAAAATTACTAGCTTCAATATAATAATTAAGTATGAGTGAGTTTGGTAAATAAAAAAGCCAACTAATATCTATTGTTGTGATATTCTTTCTATATATTTTTTTTATCTGTAGTAATCTGAGTAGGTAAATTTATACAGGTCAGGAATAGTTACAATGTTTTATTACAAATTAATCAACAAACATGACAAAGAATGAATAGAAGAAGAAACTCTATAACCATTGGAAATCAACAACTCTCTCACAACAACTCTGTTGTAAAAGCAAGTTATTATTTTGTTTTGAAATCTAAAAGAAGAAAAACTCAGGAAACTGAAACTCTTAAGTTTAGACTTGGTCATCTTGCAAACTGTCTTTATTTGATTTAAGACAAGGTTCTTGCAAACTGTCTTCAGTAACTATCTCCACGTGGCTGCAGTCAAAGCAAGCAACGAAAAAACATGGTCAGACACAACAATGTTACAAACTGATATTAAGAATATACAGACATATAAGCATGTATATTATTAAACAGCAAACATGGTTGCTCTTAATTGTTCTTGTTTATCTCTACTCTAGTATTCAAGTGTATGATAAAAAAAAGTGGTATGAGATGAGTATGAGAATGGAAAGTACTCACGTCAAATGCAACAAGAGATCTGCAATAATTAGTTGTAGTAAGTACTGTACTTGTAGAGCCACACTCGCTGCCTTTGAGTGAAACTGCGGATCTATCAAGCTTGATTGACCAAGGATATTGATAGTTTTGAGCAGTAACACCCACATGTGAAGATGACCTTTGCATCCTCATTGGCCTTGGGACATTTCTTCCCTCAACTGAAGCTCTTCGCCGGCTTGGTTGCTTCTCAAATGAATCTGGTCTTTGTTTCGGTGCACTATGTGATCTGACTTTGGCCCTTGATGATTCAGTGTTGGCCATGTAATTTGGGAACAGAGGGTAGTCATAGCAGATAGATTCTGCATAAGCTGGCCTAGGGAAAGAAAAAGGGTGCTTTGAATTTTCTGTTCTTGACACAGCAGAGTGGAACTGAGGGCTGCTTTGGGCTGTGCTGAAACAGTCCTCAAAATGGCCACTGCATTCTCTTGGGCTCAACTCTGTCAATGCTGATGGAGCTGGTGACACCTTGTAGTTTTCTTCCTTCGAGTAGGAACCATTTGTTGAATAATGTGTGGAAAATCTGTGGTCATGTTGTTCTTGATGCTCATGATGATACACACTGCTGCTTCTGGAGTTATTTTTATTTTCACCAACATCCATCTCAACAATCTTGATGTTGTCTTCCAAGCCTCTCTCCATTTCCTATATGTACAAAAACCCATACTTCATATCAATGATACACACATTTCCTAGACTGCTTTAGCATATATTTCAAAAATTAAATTTTTGTACTTTCTTTCCGTGCAAAATTTCGTTATCATGCTGAAAAGATACCGCAAATAATCGAAGAATTTCACATCATCATGTACATTATATATCCCATAAACGCTTGAAATTTCAATTTGAACTATCATATTACTGTCAAAAGATAACTGAGAGCAGTTATGATACTAACATTATATATATGCATGAACAAATCATCATGTGTGGCTTTTCTTTGTTGTTGATTAGGAATTCCTTCTGAACCCATTCGGATCCTCTGAATACGAGCTCTAGCTTGTGCCGTCACCAAAGCCTGCATGCATCTCAGTGTTGCTCTGGCTTGTTTTCTCACCAAGTGACCCCTTACCAGTGCCTGCAACTTCACTAGTCCTCTTAGAGCGCACAATGCTTTCCTTGCCTGTCATATAAACAATGATACATATCATATCACACAACCACACACTCAAATATCAACGATTGAATGAAAGACAAAACTAGCTTCCATAAAAGTGAAATACCAAGTGAGACCGAAAGACTGATTGGATTTTAATGGCAGCAGCCTCTTCAAAGCTTTTAGATGTTGCATTGGAAGCAGAAGTCAAACGGATCACAACAGCTACAGCCTGAGCAGCTGCCACCGCAGCATCAGCTGCTGCTGCAGTGGCAGCAGCCACAGCCATGGTATGCTTCCTTTGCTCATTCTGATTATCATTGTCAGCTTGCACTGTCTGTGAAGCAGTGGCATTTGGTTCTACAAAATTCAATTCCTTGGAAGTTGCTATTGGTGTGGCTGTGGAAGTGGCTGATGATCTTCTGAAACTCCATCTCTTTTTCTCCTTTGGGGTTGTGGAAGTTGGAGTGGCTGAGTTTTCTGTTCCATTTGAAGAAGAAATCAGGTTAGATGTAGATTTTTCCTTCTCCTTTTCCTTGTCTTTCTTACCTGTCAACAAGTTTCTAAGCCATTTTCCTGTCTTCCCCATCTCTTTCAAACACCTGGTAAGCTGATATGATACTAGCAAGTAGCAACAACACTTAAAGAAAGTAACAAAAACGATCTGTAGATCTCTTCATATCTACATTTGTTAAGTTGCTTTCAACATCATGGTCCCCTTATTAAAAATAGATAACGCTATTTGACAGCTTAAACTCACTGTCTCATCACATCTTTTCCGTACTAAATACTAACCACCAATTTGAGAATATATTTTTGGGGGTCTCTATGCCATGCAACAGGTAAGGCCTGGCTGTGTGAAAAAAAAAGCCAAGAGGAAGCCCCCTTCATAAGCCACACTCTAGAGCATTATGTAACTGTTACTGATTAAGATAATAAGATTCCTTGCCCTCCAAAGTCTAAAGTGAAAAAGAATTTTCCTTTCCCGTGCTATCCCTATAGGTAGTTATTCCTCATCAGTGGCCATAAGGGTGTTTTAGTAATCTACTATGTCAGTTAATGTGGAATGGGATAGATCAGAAACCATGTGATAGTAGATCAAGAACATGCAGCATCCGTGTAAAATACTCATATTTGGGTAGGAGAGTGTTCAATTGAGGGTCCATTACAGGGGTCGTGAACTAAAGAAAGTTAAAAGACCTTGCATGATCCACTGATAAATGATTGAGTAGGGGTCCTGAAGATGTGCACGTGTCCACCCCGTTTAGCTAAGACATAGGGTTATTTATTGTTCTAGTGTTTGTTTTTGTTAACCTTTTTTTTCTTCTACAAAAAAGTAAGTTTGTTTGTTTGTTTTCCCGGTTGACCCTACCCAATTTTTTGTCCTGATACCAAGCCCTTGAGAGAAGTCATAACTTTTACATTTCCTATAAGCAAAGGCTACTACTACATGGGTTCAAGAACTTCTATGCTACAATGTCGAGCAGAATCCCCTAGTGGTTCCCTGCAAGATTGTTTAAAGAACTTGCAAAACTTCATAAATGAACTTAAACACGCACAGTTACATTTTTAAGTAGTCAAATCAAATTATTTTTCACTTTGGGACTGTGCATGGGGGAGTATACTCATATGAGTCAGAGGGCCACTGACAACAACCTTTATTAGGCAACTGAATTGGTTGGCTTAGGTGGTGACTGAATGCAGTAAAGTGTTTGATTCACCTGTCAAAAATCTGTTGAAAATGAAGTATAGCCTAATAGCTTATAAAGGGTGGTTTTTCATATTGAGAAATTGATGTAAGAAATTGTGATTTTCATGCTGAATTGTACAAAGAGGAAGCATTATCCGCATCATTTTATTTACTTGGCTAATGGCATATATGGAAGTAGGTGAATGAATAAAACTATGATTAAGATTTGATAAACTGCACGCAAATAATGCATTCTAACCAAAGGTGAATTAGCATGGATGTAAAGCAGTGGTTCATGTACATGAATATGAAATTAATAGGGATAGGGCCCATCTTAGCCATCATAGACAGATGATTTGCATTGTTTAAATGATATCTTTTCATTAGCATACAACGAGTTGGCAATCACATGGCATGTTTATATGCTCCTCATTTGACTTGGTGTTCTGTTAAGGGAAACACCATCTTGGGATTTGGTTCATTCCCTTCACCAGTTCTCTGCTTGATTTCTTAATCAGCGTTTTAGTGGATGTTATAACCAAACAAATTCACCTATAGCTGCATAATCCTTGTAAATTGTGATAGCCATTTATGAATATATTTAAATCAAAAGATATAGATGAAATCAGAAAAAGTAAATTTCCTATTCTAATTCCAAAACCAGCCCAGTAGATGTACTTTGTTGTAACATCTAATACAGAGTATTTGTTATATGCAGATGAGTCTAGCTGAAACAAAGCAAGGTAAAAAGTACGGAATACTATCAGTAATTCCAGCGAATATATGATCCTAGGGCACTCAACTTGATCAAACATCATACTAATAATTATGAATTAAGTTATAAGATGACAGAGGAGACAAAAACAGAACACAATATTTTGATTGGTGATAAGGTTTTTTGAAGAAGGTTGTCTTGTTATGGTTAAAATATTAATTAAAGGATGATTCAATGAATCCAACCCAAAACCATAGGGAGGCACTTGATCATATGACATCAATGATGTATTTTCTTGGAAAGTTCTTGCATTATCTGAAGAAGGAAAATATGTAAATTATGGAATTTGACATGAAACATGTAAAGACACGTCTAGAACATCAATATCTAAAATTTAATTAATATGATCTATGATGAGAAGATCCTCTAGGTGGGGGCATGTAGGAGTGTCTCTAGCTTTTAGTTATCTTCTGCCTTGATTTCTCCACATGGGGAATACAGTCTCCAGGTTGCTACAAGTGGAAAAGGGTAATGTACTCCATTTCCATATTCACACACTTCACAAGCGTTAGTACTTTTAGTAATTTTGAAACTATTTCAAATAATTTTACCTAAGCTCTTATGTATTAGAGTGGAATAATTTGAGTGACCAAATCTCTTCCGTCACAAATGTGATTTGTTTGCCATACTTGCAAAAGTATGCTCATTTTTTTCGTTTATTTAACTGGAAAACTTTTATCTTTCATTTAGTAGGTCATTAATTCACTTTTAAATAGATCAAATATTTTACACTTTATTTTTAAAAAAAATTAAAGAATAATTTTTCTCTATCATTTGTCTAACTTAATACACTCATGAGTCATGTACAAATAGAATATTTGACATGTATTTTGTACTCAAGGAAGTCTCAAAAAACACAACTCTGTATTTTTCTTTTTAGTGTCACATGTTCTCCATTAATTATAGCGACTTTAAACATGTATGTTTGTGTAGAGCTTTTAAGATGATAGCATTTTGAGTCATGTGATTTGTGCATGGTTTATAAACCAATCAAACTTTTATTATCTTTCTTGTTGAGTACTTGCAACAAATTGTTAAAAAACATCAACAATATGTCCTTACTAATTTTGTTTGTTTTTACTAGATATCTTTGTGTGTCCAAGTTGGTCATAAACTCTAGGATTGGAAAAAAAAATACTACGATTTTTTTCTATAAGCAAAACATTTACCCCTATTGTTATGTTTTTCAATTTTTTTTCTCAGCACCATTGACTTTTTCGTTGTTGGACTTTAACTTTGGTGGGTGTTACTAGGTTATAGTTATCTTCCATATTCTCCTTCTTACTAAAAGCATGTGTTTAGTTCCTTGTTAAACATTCATTAACTATATCACGTTATTTTTGGAGGAATCATTATTATCTTATGAAAAAAATATTTTTAATTCAAACCTCTCACAAAACAAGATGATTTTTCTCCACCACATAGTAGTCACTAAATTCTTCTCCAAACAACATTATAGAAGTGACCACCTTTAAAATTCAATGAGTAAACTAAATTTTTGAGAAAATCGTTATCTTTGATTTTAACAATTTCAAACCCTCTTTTTGGATTTAAAATATGCATGATCTTTGTACTATCACTCACTTGAAACTTTATTCGATTGATGTAAGCTCCCTAACAGTTTTAAGAGTCACCATATTGATGAAAATATCAACATATAAAGTTGTTTGGATGATAAAGTATTTTTCCTTTCTTTTCCATTTTGTCATTGTGTCTTTTGAATTGTATGACTATGAGGTATTTAGATAATTGAGTTTGAATATTACAATTTTTCAATATAATCTTACAAAGTCTTCATCTATATAATTCGTATATGCGAGAGAAAAAAAAATAATGATAAAGGTAACAAATGGTAAATACCATATTTCTTTTAGATGTTTTTTTTATGATTTCTCTCTCTCTCTAACTTTTCAAGTTTTTTTTTTCTCTCACATCTTTTTCTCTCTCACACAACCCTCAGAGAACATTTAAGTTCTTATTGCATGTTAAATGTTAACAATGAAAGAAATTATCAAAGTAAATATAAAATTTTGGTGAATAAAGACGAGATAAAAAATGGAAAAGAAAATGTTATATATATATATATATATATATATATATATATATTTTGTCAGAAGAGATGGTTCACACTAAAAGCAAATCTGATGAATACAAATTTATACAAAGAATTACTTTTGTAGATTATCATTCAATAAAAAAGATGATTACAAGTGTTCACATATACTCAAGTAGTCTGTTGATAAAAGAAGAAAAAAATAACAATTTATAAATCTTCTCATACATCATAAACAACTTATTTTAATTAAATGAAGAATAAATGATAAAAAAAACTTATTACAGCTGAACTCATTAGAGGGTATAGAATTAAGGGGTAAGAAATGAAGTTAAATTCTAACACAAACCTAAACGATAATAGAAAAGTAAACTTTTGGTGTTTTAACTTTTGAATGTATGCCTAGGATTTCTCAACACAAAATAAAAAAGGAGTCTTAGAGTACAAAATTATGGGGGGAAACATTAAAGAGATTATATTAATGGTTGTAATGCTCTTCACATGGATTTCAAAGATATTTCACTACCAATGCATGCAAAAGATGTTTAATCGGAGATAAGATTCTTTGATTCTTTAAACTTTTTTATATGTATGGTCCTTGTACAGCTGCAAGCACATGCTTCACTTGTTATGCTTTACATAATGAGGAAACTATCAAGCAAAGTGCTTCATTGACAAAGTTTGCCAAAGGAAGGAGGATAAAGAACCAAAAAAAAAGACAAAAAAACGGATTAATTAGGGGTGTGATTAGGTTAGAGTTGAGTATTTCAATCCATCATCACTCCTTTTGCTTCTCCGTTGAACATGTGAATCTATGTTTGGTATCCGTGCAACAACTATCAAACACAAACTTAAACCTATAACCTAACTTCACTATCTGACAACAAAGTTTTAGACAAAAATTTAGAAAAGTGTACCCAAAGAAACCATAATTATGTTCTAGGCTCCAAGCAATAAAAAGATGTGAGATGTTAATATATGGAATTCAATCCATTTGCGAGTTAATATTTTCTAATTTGGAGAACACGTTGTATACTATACAAATACGGACACGAAGATGCATATAATTTCTAAATATACAAATCTAATATAATTATGAAATATATAAATTGACAATAAAGTTTTAAATGCACTAAGTATGTTTCAGTTTTTTTAGTAGAGATATGTTTTTCCATTACTGGTTCAAAAGATTTGTTTCTTATTTTTATTATCATAATAAAAATTTATACAATAAGTTTGAATTTTTAGAAAATTAATGTATTTATTCTTTTTAAAATTGTGTTAGACCCGTGTTAGAATTGTCATAAATCTAACAAATATTTTTTTAATCGAACATTTCATTGATACGTGTCCTACGAATGTCTTATGAGTGTCGGTATCTAATACGTGTGTCACACACGGACACATCATTCAAAAGGAGTATCTGAACTTCCTAAGTTGTATATCTTAGTTATGATAAAACTATAAATAGAGTTCAAAGAATATGAAGCTATAAATTATATTCATAATATATATACATTCAAATAATCAAGACAAAATATGTAGGATTTTTCAACAATTCTATTAAAGTAAAAAATTTGGTGTAATGGTCTGTATTAAAAGAATGGTATTAAAAGGATGATAGAGCTCCAGTGTGCAACCAACACGTTAACTCTTTTTTCACAAACAATGATCACATAGAGTTATTGACATGTCACATAAAACATTGTTAAAGGCAAAGTTATTTTAAACCATGAATTAATAATTTCTTGTTGTATTCCTCCCCACAGTAGTCTTATCCTAACCTTAGACATAAGTTTGAAAAGAAAAAAACTGCAGAAGTGCAGATAAGAGTGGATTAAAGCCCAGCAATATCTGACCACATTGTGGAAACCTTAATGGACCAGGGAAATGGGAGTCCATGTTTCATTTTCTTCATGTCTCAGTAGCTGTCACAATCTAACAGTTCTGTTCTGCACAATTACATTGGTGGCCTATATGTAGTGTAGGTTTCTCAATCATTTTCATGTAATTTATGTCAGAGACCACTCACTCTTCATCAACAACAATTTCGAGCTATTCTCCACCACGAATTGCAGATAGGTAGGTGTTGGAATATCAGATATTTTACTCCTTCCTAACAAATGACTATATCATTCACAGTCACTTGGCAATTGGAAGTGCCAATTTGTAAAGAATTTTTCCATATCAAATATTCAAACAAATCCAAATGTGGTTGAAATCAACACCAGAAACCATTATCTTACAGTTCCCCCTCTCTTTTTCGTATTTAAAGTCAAAACTGTTAATTCCAGAACAATCTCTCACGCAGTTTTGTAACGTCGCTTTACATCTAAACCTACCAGTGAATAACATTCATTTTTTCGTGGGAAGAAATAATGCTCTCCAAAGTAAAAATGATGGTACTCTTTGAAAATCGAGGGTGAATCTTCAAATACTTAGCACTAAATTATTAATGAAGATTGAAGAAAACATCCATTTATAAAAGATCTTCCAATCACTTATATATAGAAAATATAAATATTAAAATGAATGATAGAATTGGGTGAGTATTCCGTCTTTCAAATTTTATTTATAAACTTTTTCAACTTGTTAAGTAAAAACTAAAATAACCAAACATAGATTTCTTTTATTTCATAAATTTAATCCACAATATCAAAAACACTTTTATATATATATATAGTAAACGAAATATACAACATTTAGAAAACAGTAAGTAAATTAATCAAAACTAATAGTTGGTTTCATATTCGTAGAAAACAATTTTTTTAATCAAGAAGGACAGCCTTAACAATTTTTTTAATAAGAAGGACAGCTTAACTTATTTTTGAGAGACTATTTTGTTTAAAGACATTAAAAAAAATTATTTAATTATATATAATTATTATATGCAATATACTATATGATATTATACGATTACACTATATACAATTAATTTAATAATGATAAAATCACATAATTAGTGGATCTCTAACTAATTAACTTTAATTTAGAGGAAGAAAGTCTATGTATACTTGTATATATTTATTAAATAATGTAAATAAAAAATAAAAATTCTTCCTTCTTTTTCATCTTCTTACTTACCATTATCTTAGTCATTTTCTATTCTTATGATTATGAATTTAACCGATTTTTAAGAAATTCAATTATCCATTAGCACTGCATGATGCGTGTGGATTTATGGAATGCCGCTGATTTTACCAAAAATAGCTTTTGTTCAGTTTTTACAAAATGGTTTTCTAAGTCTCACTTCAAACTTCAAAGGAAAGGTCCCATCCTCCATAATCGAATGACATCGTAGATTCTAGACCACTTGAGATCTTGACCTGTCAAACAAGATACATACAAAGACCCATTAGAATAATCAATTTACATTTAATTATTTTTATTTCCATTAAGTTTTACAGGATAAACAAACTATTAAAATTATATTAACGAATGATAGAGAATACCAATTATCTTTTGAATTTTACAAAATTAAAATTAAACAATACATACATTAATAATGTAAAACTATTGGAATAAAACTATGAATATGATAGTATGATTAGATCATAATTTGGATATCAATTTTATTTATTTATTTTGGTATCTAAAACTTCGTAAAATATATAAATTATATTTTAATTAGTTGTTACAACATATTTTATTTCTCTTTATATTTTCTTATATATATTTATAATGAAATATTATTACATAATATTTTTTATTATACTTTATAATATATATATTTATACTTAACTCATTCTTTATTTATATAATCTTTTATTTTAATTATAATTTATACATTTTTTTAAACCCAATGATACACTTATTCACTTAATTTTTTTTATCATTATATACATAACTTAACTTTTATTTATAATATTTTAAATCATTCAATTAATATTTTTTTATAAAATACCCCAACAATTTATTTAATTTTTGCTATTACTTATTTTAATATCCTTTTAACAAAAAAAAATCAAGATTTAATTTCGGTACAAATATTATAATTTATTGTAATTTTTTCATCCAATTTAAATTTTATTATAAAAATAGTTACAAATTTATTATAATTTATTCTCCTCAATTCAAATTTATTATAAAAATACAAAATATTTATTTATTTATCCAAATTCATACCAGTTGCGAAGAAACCCCGTAGTGTATTCAAATAGAATAAATGGTATAAAGGATACTTAGTGTTTGGATGATAATACATGACACTCTTCACAAAAAAATACACACCTAACAATTCATTAAACTAATATTTTAATTATATTTATTTTATTTTTAATGTAAAATATTATTATATTATTTTTAGGGAATGTGAAATGAAAATGTTTTGAGGGTCTCTATAGGTTGCAAGTAAATTTTGTGTTGAATAGTACATGTCCCGAGTGAGTTTCCCCAATCAAGCTATAATACAACTTCAGTTCCATAAGAATGTGTGTGTCCGTTTTAAGGATGTCACAGGGAACCACGTGTTTCATTTGCAAACACACAAAAAAAAAACGATTTTTTTTTTCTAAATGACACTCTTTTCAACATTATATCCCAATAGCATCTTTTTCCTTTTATTTTTCCAATAACACTCTTTTGTGCCATTGTGAGAGAATTTGGTTTCTAGAGAACTGAATTCTAAAGTTTTTTTCGATGATAAATAACATGAACGGAAAAAAGTCGTTCTGAGGATGATTGAAATTCGATTTGTCAAGAATATAATTTCGACTTTTCCTGAGTGTTCTTAGAAATTGGTTAATAATGGGTTAAATTTTGAGACGGTTTTTGAGATTTTGGTTTTTCGAAGATCAAAATCTGATTTTAAAAAAATATAATTTTGATTTTTAGTTTTTGATTTTGGCCTTATCCGAAATTAATTATGTAGGAATTAAATTTGGAGATGTTGTTTTATATTTTTTTATTTTTTTTTATGGAGTGAATGAAAAAAAAATATAAAATAAATTTAGGAACAAATAAAATATTTTTATAAAACTTTTTTTTAAGTAAAAAATGTTTTGAAAATTTAATTAAAATTAGGAAGAATAAATTTTAAATATTTATAAAATTGTAGTAAATTTAAATATTTATAAAATTAAAATAGGAGGAAATTTGAAATTTGAAAATTAAAAATATAAAAATTTATAAAGGATAGTATCAATAGAGAATGAAATAAAATATTTTATAAGTATTTTGATAAGTAAATATTATGGGTAAAATAAATATAAAATTGTAACATTAGTTTGTTTTTTTTATAGTAAATTTGAATTAAGGAGAATAAATTATAATAAATTTTTAAATATATTTTTATAATAAAATTTAAATTTGATGAAAAAATTATAATAAATTATAATATTGATATTTTTTGTTTGTTAAAAAGATATCAAAATAAGTAATAGTAAAAATTAAATAAAATTGTTGGGATATTTTTAATAAAGATAATTAATTAAATGTTTTTTTTTACGATTGGGTCACGATATTTTTTTCCATTCAATTCATAAATAAAATATTAAGTGAAAGGAATTAACCGGTCCCCTACGATTCGACCTCATTTATACCTAAAAGCAGGCACTATGTATGACTACCTGTACAAAAATTCATTAAGGGATCTTTTTGAGACACAATTTGGAGTTCTTAGAAGTACAAAGGTCATGAAGTTTTTTCCATTCAATTCATAAATAAAAATATTAAGTGAAAGGAATTAACTTAACACAAAGGGGTCTACAGGATCCTATAGGTTCAAACATAATTATCGTTTCTTATAAAGGAATCCAATGCAAAATCATTATTTTTTTACAACACCTACATATTTTGCTAATGATTACATGCAATATATGCATCCAACATACTTGTACAATGAAATAGGAAGTTCTTCCAATGCATTCCAAATGAATACAACACCCCCACAATTTGAATTGAATAACCAACCACAACCACTACAAGAAAATCGTTAATAGAAACCAATTTTAGAGACAAAAAATAATTAGTTGGTATAGTGGCTAAATTAGAGACCATTTTAAAAACTAAAAAAGTTATTGGTTTCTAAATTAGTTTCTATTATTGATAAATAATTTCTAAATTGGTATCTAATTAGCTACCAAAATTTTTGCTACAAAATTTAGAATTTAAATAATTAATTTTGGTTTCTAAAATTAATTTATATTTAATAATTTTCTTGTAGTGAACTATAATCATAACAACACAATTATCATGTAAGAGACGTTGTTGCCATTGTGGAACTAGAACTAGTCATAATTAGATAGACTAATATATTCTCATGTCATCAGTAAAGTTGTTGTTTACAAAAATGGAAATTATTAGTAAACAACTTCTACTTCAAATAGTCTATGTTAATTTAGTGTCATCAATAATATTTTTTTTTTCAATAATAACATTAATAGTTTTAAATTTTTTATTTTCTTCATTATTAAAAATAAATAAATTTTAAACTAAATATTTTTAATGTATTATTTTTATTTTTATTTCGTAAAAACACATTTCTTTCTTCAATAATTATATTTTAAGTTTCTTTCTTCTATTTTTTACAACTAATACATTTATTTTTTAATTCATCCAATATTAATGATATTTTTTTATTTATTAATTCCTTTTCATTTTTAACCAAATAATAATGATAACTTTAATTTTTAAAAATATAACAAATTAACAATTTTATAATTCTAGACAATGCATCCACCCAAGAGTTCATTCTGAATGAAGTTTTTAAAAAAAAAATACATATCTAAATTATTATCATTAACCACATCCATTCGTCCTACTCTACTTCAATGCTAGAAAAAAAAGAAAAAAGAAATTATCCGTCACCAAAAACCCCACATCACTTTTACTACAACACTAAAAATAAGAAATAAAAATTGAAAATCGTCCGAAATTATCCCTTCGGTAATCAATTTCTAAGAACATTATTGTATAACTAATTTCGGAGTAACATTCATACTCAAAGTCAAAATTATATTTTTAACAAATCAAATTTCAGTTATCCTCCAAACACAACTTTTTTTTCGCTCCAGTTATCATTATCGGAAAAAAAATACTTTTTAGAATTCGGTTCTTCAGAAACCAAATCCTAACAACAATTTTTTTCCACAACTAGAAAATGAAGGTGAGAATTGGGTCACGGTGGTACAAAAGAGTGGTATTGGGAGAAATAAGGGGGGGAAATGAGGTATTGGGGATATAATATTGAAAAGAGTGTTCTTTACGGAAAAAACTGCTAAAAGTCCAATGGAAAGAATCTGGATGAAATGAATCCAGTAAAATTGGTGTGCACCAAAGAACATGTAACAATTTGCCAGTTCACAGAAGACGACACTGTCATGCCCTCCAAGAGCCATACACTTACACAGGTGTCATGTAATGCACATGTATGGCACATAAATTGAAATCATTAGAAAGGGCTGCAGAGTGATGAGAATTGGGCCCCTTAACTTTTCATATTTACCAAGAGGTAACAACAAACTCACTCTTCCTCACCTGTCACACCCAAGTAAGCATAAGAAACTTGGATGCATTATTTGAGGGTCTTGTAGCCATAAATTGAGATAAGAATGAGCAGGTAAAGAGGGTTGGTTCATGGCTGGTAGGTTACCTGGAGTTGGTTTGCTTGCAAGAAAGAGAACAGAGAGCCACCATAGACATGAAAATCGACACAACTATTACCTAAAGGAATCACTCCACCCACCTTGGACTCCCACTGTCTTAGATGAAACTGCCCTCAAGGCCAGGCAGAGGCTTCACCAGAAGCTTGGACACTTCTTTTCCTCATACAGGTATATATATATATATATATATATATATATATCGTACATATTTTCCCACCTCCTACACTTTCTGCATTTCTTAATACTTTTTCATTTTTTGCCACTTCCCTAATTAAGGAATTTTCTTTTTCCTCTTCCAATGATTCGGAGATTCACATGATTTTATTTGTTAGATTCGATGTGCTTCCTTGCAATCAAACTCTATCTGACTGACAACTAGATTTAGTGATTCCTTCTGGTCTAAAGACATGCTATGCTGTCTGAATGGAATATTAATATTTAGATGCACCCACGTGATACACTACGAAACTCAGGAGAATCCTAGACTTGTGAAGATCAAGTTTGATCAATTTTACAATCCAAGACATGTTTTTTACCCCAAGAGAAAACTCCCTATGATTGAATAGGTCACAAGGCTAATTTCAACCTTGGGTTACTAGCTGAAACAGTTTATTACATCAGATTTGGTTCCTGATTAATAAAAAAGCATTTTTATTTATAACTTATGTGACAGTAAGAGTGAGTGAGGAAGAATAATTAAGTACCCCAGTTGCCTAATACGTGCATGATATTGCAGGTCAGAAGAGAATCCAAGAAAAAAAGGAGGAAAAGTGAGGGAAAGCAGTAACCAGAAGAAAGATGGAGGATTAGGTCGGAAGTTATTAGAGAGTTCATGGTTATTGCGTGGAAACAAGGTTAAGGAAGAGAGAAAAGTGTGTGCTGTTTGTCTTGAAGATTTGGGGGAAGAGCAACATGTTATGAACCTTTCATGCTCCCACAAGTATCATTCTGCATGTCTTCTTCCCTGGCTTGCAACCCATCCCCACTGTCCTTATTGTCGAACTGCAGTCCAACTCTGATTTCATATAATACAGTTCCTATAAGCCTCAACACTTAATTTGGTTTGGTAAGAGTCATGCCTTATACAAACTACAAAAGACATCAGAGTAACTATTTCAATAACTTTCTTATTATTCATTCCATAGGATATTTCTTTATCCTTTCTTGTAATCAAACTATTTGGTTACATAAATATATATATATAAGGCAATTTATAAAAAAAAAATGACATTTTAACCAAATTTTATGTTAATTTTGTAAAATTAACCTCGGGTTTTAATAAATTTAAATTAAAATATAGATATTAAAACATGGCATTCACAAATTCTCTTGAACTTGATATATTACCATTTCAATCCTAATATCTTATTTAAATATGCTATAATTTAATATCAATATATATTTTATTAGTTAATTATTTTTTTTGAAACATCTAGCTTTTTCATTTAACTCTTCTTTTGTTTAAAAAAATAATCTGTTTGAATAAAAGTTTAAGAAAGTAGCAGTTAAACCAATACGAAAAATTCTCTTTATTTACTATTATTGTTACATATACATATATATATATATATATATATATATATATATATATATTATAGATAAACTTAGCTATTTAAAGAAATTAAAACTAATATTTTCTGAAAAATAAATTTCCCAGTGTTTTCTTTTAACAAAAAATATTAATATAGTATATAAAAAACATATTTCTTTAAATAATTTTTTATTCATTAATTAGTAAATAATTTACTTGTTATTTTAATCTCTAAAAAGACGTTTACATTATTGATTGTTATTTTAAATTTTACATGACTGCTATTTTAGTATGTGAATTTTCTTAATTCATATTTAACTGATAGAAATGAAACACTGATTTGGCGAATCTTTCAGTCTTGTATAATAGTATACTTATTATTATTATTATTATTATTATCATTAAGATGTTAACAAGTTTTAATCATTATTATCTCTTGTATTTTTTAAGAAAACATTTGAAAACAAAAATAGAAACATTATCTTTGGTATTATTAAAAATATTAAGATAAAATAATAAACAACTAATTTTTATACTAATAGATGTTATTTTATCAATTACTACTATACACAAATCCTATAAAAACGCTACACGAAAATCTTAAGCGCGTGCAATTGTATTACAATTTTTACATGCCAAACCTTTGTTCATTTTGAAATTAGAAGAATGCAAAATAAATTTCATTTACTAATAATACATTGATAAAAAAAACCATAATTAGACTATTGCTTAACATAATTTTGACTCTCCAGTGTGTTTTAACAGAAGTTAATAAAAAAAGAATCTCCTAGATTTAGTTAATTAGGGGTTTGGCAGCTAATCCAATCACTAATTATTATGATTTGCATAACAACAAAAGAAAGCGTATAATAGTCTCTCTCTTCTGAAGATTGGGTACACAACGTTGACGTTAGTTCTTTAATTTGCAAATTTGTATTCATCAATTGTGAACAAAATTAATTAGTGAAAGGGAAAGGAGAAAACAATATTTGGCGTGGTGCTGTGGGTGGATTTCTTGAACAAGGAAAAAGGGCTTTCTAAATACAAACTACAAAATACACACAACACCACATGCCAACAACTTCTACACAACCACCACAAAATTCTACTTCTGGCTCTTACGTTCTGCATATATCAACCTATTTGAATTTGATTAATTAAACTACTGAATGTATCACTTTCTGATGCGCATTTCAATTATTCAACAACAGTACAAACTCCCATTAAACTTTTAAACTTTTATCATTTTGTTATCATTAATTATTATCTAATCATATGTACTATAACTAACAGATCATTAGCCGCGGCTGGTTATGACTGCAACCCTCATTAAATTCAAAGGCCAATATTGATGAGGAATGTACTTCTTTTCCTTATTGGCCCGCAAATCAATGTGTATTGTCAATGCCAGCTTGAAATCACATCTTCAAAAATACACTCATCATGTAAATTGTGGAATAAATTGGTAGGATCATTTTTTTTTCATAAATGATATAATTTTTAAAATGGATGAAAAAATTATTTTAAAATTACACAAATGGTATTTTTCATATTAAACTGAAGTTGTATTCAAGTTATGTCAAATTTTACTGAAATCTTACTTCACATATGAAATTTTACTTCACATATATAACTTGTTCAATTGTTCAATTCTAGAATAATTTCTCTTGTTTATTTTAAAAAATAACAAATGGAATTATGTCATTTTGAAAAAAAATAAACCTATCAAAGCACATAGTAGGAGAATTTATATTTGGAAAGAGAAAAATGAAAGGAAGAGAACTAGTCTAAAATAGGAATGGCTAAAAAAAGTAAAAGAGAAGAAATATTTTAAAAAAATAATAGAATATAGTATGATATCTTTTATCCAGTTTTTTTTTTGTTTTTCCTTATTTGTTATCAAATTACATAATTTATTTTTCCTTTTCACGTATTTCTATTTTGTCAAATAAGTAATTTTTTTTTTCAGTTTAGAATCAAACATGAGATTATTGCACTAAATACAGTCAAAGACTATTGACTTTGTTTGCAAATTACTAGGTAGAAACAGTTAAAGGTGGGATACATGTATCCAATTGTTAGATAGCTATTGTTACTGCTATTTTGACCCTCTCTCTTCGTGATAAGAATTTTGGGAAAATTAAGCTAGAGAAGTTAGTTGGGACGTAGGAGGAGAGAGACCAAGACTTTATAAATTCTTCAGAACTCGACAACCACGTGGGCACTGGTTCAAGATTAATACTCTAATGCCAGGGTCACCACTTCCGCCGCTTATTTGCAGATGAGAGATACAGTAAAAAAACTGATACCAATTCATAAGAATCTTGAGCAAACACTCACAAACAAAACAGCTGTTGTAGTTTGAGAGAGAGCAGAACGTGATAGTTAGTCATAGTTAAAGATGGGGTTCTCAACTGTCATTCTTTTTGTTCTTCTGCAATCTCTTTCGACCACAAGTGATTTCCTATCTCCTCTGATGTCTCCATTATCTGGTTTGTCAACGTGACCCTCTTTTATTTTCTTTTATTGGGGTTCTGGACTTGTTGCTTTTGCCACTGGCTTGAAGTTCCATCACTTTAATTCCTTTGGGTCTTCTCAAGTTATGTTTTTTTTTTCAATTGGAGTTGAGAATTTGGTTTTGACTTGCTGTTCTGTTTGCAATGTGAGGTGAGTTCAGAGGATGTGTGCAAAGAAGTGGAATGTGGAAAGGGAGCTTGCAAGCCTTCTAACAATGGCACTTTATTGTTTGAATGCGATTGCGATCCAGGTTGGAGGCAAACACTTTCTTCTCATGATGACGGCTTCAAGTTTCTTCCCTGCGTAGTTCCTAACTGTAAGATAAATATTTTCTCATATCAATTTTTCAGTTATAATTGTAACTTTTATTTTGTTTTTTCATTTACTCTATAAATACACTCTTAATTAATATGAATAGATAATAAAACACAGTCATTTGAATTTTTTTTTCTCTTTTATGTTTATTCTTTCTTTCTCTACAAATAAAAGTATATAAAACTAATATGATATATTAACACAATGTTGTTCGTTTGTTTTTTTGTGACTATTTTTTTTTATTTGGTGAAACTATTTGGTACGCTACAATATAGTGAAATTACATATATAGTGTTATGACACAAGCATTGCTTAAATTTAGAGATAATAAATCTGAAGTTACTAACATTGTAGTTTCAACGTAATGTTGTAATCTGGAGTACAAATACTATTAAGTGATGATATGTTCAACATTTCATTTGCATTAAGAGGTGATTAACACAAATAATTAAGTTCAAAATGCAGAACAACAACACATACTCTTTTTTATGGGCACAACAACACGTACTTAAACAACAATTAAACACTAGATATTGAAATAATTATTTCAATTGTGGGATCAGTACATATTGCCTAAACCTGCCATGTTATGCATTTGGTTGATTGTTTCAAGTATAAAGTTTTAACTTCAGAAAGTGTTAAGTGAAACAGTTTAATTCATCAGTAAAAGAAAAGTATTGTGAGTTAATGAAAACCTCCACACGGATTAAGAATTGAATTGTGATTGTTCAGAACAATTCTCACCTTTTCTTGATGACTACTGATATTTTATTGTATATCACCAGACGCTGAAAGATTTGCATGATCCCCGATGTAGGTACTCTGAACCACTCTTGCTCCAATGCCCCTGCTCCTGCTCAACAGAAAGAAAGAAAAGCTAATGAATCAATATTTGATGGTAATTGACTAATATAATCATTTGCAGCAAACGTTTCAGCTTTTTTTCCCTGGTGGGTGGTTGTAAAGATGTTGTAACATTTTGGTAATTTGTTTATGTAGCTTGCCATTGGATTGATTGTGGAGGTGGCTCGTGCAACAAGACATCATTTTTCTCTTATAATTGCATCTGTGATGCTGGCTATTACAATATTCTCAATGCCACTGCTTTACCTTGCTTCAGAGAATGTAAGAAAATAAAACCTCAGTTAGAGTTAAATCATTTTGTTTGAATTAAGTCCTATGTTTAATCTGCTTTAGACAGAAAAAACTTATCTGTAATTCCATTGTTCCCAAATTCGTCAAAAATAACTTGAGATTAATTTAAATTTGTCTTCAAGGTGCTTTTGGTTTGGATTGCTCCAACCTTGGGATATCAATGACGAACTCATCCACAGCTCCACCACCACCACCATTGAATGAGAATGGTAAGAATGTGTGTGAAGTCAAAACTGTATGATTAGGTCTGCATTTGGGTTTTGCTTTTCTTTTCACTCACCCAAAATATAAACAAATACAAATTAAATGACTTGGCCTATCTTTGTACCTTGCTTATATTTTTCTTTCCTAACATTTTTCAATCTCATGGAAACTGAAGGATGCTTCATGATTATACATTATTTCTAAGTTATCTCTTATCATTAAGCACATGATTAGTTATTTAGTATACATTGTTTTATTCTCAGATAGCTTAATTCTACGAGGAAGCTCCCCTTGGCTACTGCTACTGATTATATTCGTAGCCAATGTACAGTTGCAGTGAAATTGGACACATTGTTCTTGCAATATCTCATCATATATGCCTTTTTAGTGAGAAGTGGGTGTTCCAAGTCACAAATATAGGGCAGCAGAGAGTTCCATCGTGGTACAGTTGAACATTATTTCGGAAAGAGAGAGATTATAAGTTCACACCTGCAACTTTTCCTATTCGTGGTATTTCATTGTCTCTCTACAAATTATATATAAAATAGATATAACAGATCTGTGAGGTCATTTGTGCCCTTATCTCTAGTCTATCTAACACAACCTCAGGTTAATACACAAGAAAAAGGAACTTTAAATCTAAATCTTATATAAATTTGAGTTATAAAATGAAATTTAGACTCTCCAACATGAACAAAATTACTTGTGTTCATGTTTTCAAATTTTAGAATTTTAGCAACTTCTCTCGTATAGTAAGAATGTTGTAATATATAAGAAGTGTTAGTAATATTAAAGGAAAAAAAATATATATTGAGAAAAAAATTGGTAAATCTGAGTGAATATAAGAGTAAAGTTACTTGTTGAGAGCTTTCTCTTTCTCCTTACTTTTATTATTTTGGGATGTAGTACTGTTTAAAGGGACCCCAACGTGGGAAAATTAAAGAAAGTGGTCCAAAAATATTTGTTTTTCCCTTTATGGGGAGCCTAAAGATAAAAAGCAGGCGTGCAGGAAAAGTTTGGCAGATTCCACAATAAAACATTTGGGCAAAAGTATGGCTAGCATGACCTTGACCTCAGTGCTTACTGTATAAATGGTGTGCCTCACTTGACCCAATTTCTTAAAGCACCTCACTTTAGTATTTGGTTAAATATGCTCATCATAAGATTTACGTACACCTAATGTAATTAACTGATACACGCGTACGTAGGTTTGTATATAAACACAACAAAACATGAAACTTAATCTCTTTCTTTTGTTCAGCATAGTATATTCATTACTGGTTTGCTGCGTTTTAAATATACAAACTACACTCAAGGTGGAAGATAACCCTTCGAAGAATTGAATACAAGAGCAATCAATGAGTTTGATGATCTCAATTTGTATCTGGATTGGCGTTACTCATGTATGATGTGAAACCTTAAATTAAACTAATCAATGTATATGTATACATTAAATAAATGAACCATTGAAGTCAATTGTTAAATCCTATATGGTAAAGTGTGTAAATATATATTATGTACACAGAATGCATATGTATCGTCCATTGAAAATTACTGGTGAGCTAGAGAACAAACTTTTGGTTGCCATGGACACTGATATGAACCTAAGTTGAGAAGGTTATTGCAGCTTGTTTAGTTGGAGTCTTCCATGGAAAAAAAGGTCATTGCAGTAAATGAAGGAACAAAAACTTTGTCAAAAACGTGATATGTGCCAAATCTAATTTCCAATAATTTGTGTATGGTATTTCAGACAGTGGTATGGGTGAGAATTGGTTAAGGGGGTCTACTATTGTTTCTTAGTCACACATATGCTGACACATAAAGCAAGTGGAATCGATTCTTTCACCCTGTGGCCCAACGTATGGGGTGTCATTGCAATCAACCTGGTATTCATACTGTTCAGAATGATAAGCATGAACTTGCTTCATATCTTCTTCACAGCTAAGCAAACAAGACATTTTTTTTCTAATTCCAATCATAATAAAACTATCAACCCTTTTGAATTCATACATTTTTATCTGTGGGGTGCTTATCATTTATGTTCTTATAGTGGTGCTTTCTATCTATTTTACCATCTTGAATGATTTTTTATGGTATTCGATATATTTTTGTTAGCTCAAAAGGTTAAACTCATGAGTAGTGAAAGTGGTGTACTAAGTTTAAGGTTTTAAACAATTACTATGTTGAAAATGGAATCATTTATCTTACTGGTTTATACCCCTCGTGAGAATGGGGAATTGTAGAGGAAACCTAGGTCAATTATAAACAGAACTTAAACTCTTGTCTTACAAGCAAATTTGGCCATCAAATTTCTAGGGTGTGTGTGGCTATGGCTAGGGCACCCACCTATTCTTGTATCAGAACTTTAGGTTGCCTAAGCCATGCACACAATACAAAAGGTTAATTTTGATGATCTGTCAGTATGTGTATTTGTAGGGTATCCCTACAGAGGATTGTCGAATCCACGACTTTGAAAATGATGAGTATTTTAACTTTCAATAAATCATTTTATGTGAACAAGAATTTTCCTATATTATAGATCCTCCTATTATGCACGATGACACATTAAGCATTTTGTGAAATGCAGGATTAAGGGAATGAATCCAAATAAGGGTCTAATTTTGAAGAATTCTATGGACATGATGTGAACATTTTGGGAATGGTCCTAGGGCAGACTAAAACACTATATGTCGCACTATGTGTTGGACTAATTAATGACCTTCACTCACCCACATCATCTATGTCTTTAGCTCTTTGTCCTTTGCACACTGTATATGTAACTTGTTGCAAAATAGTTTCTTGCAAAATGATCACTCCTAGCACTTGACATGTTGTATTTAGTAACATTAAATAAAATATGATTAAATCATAAAAAAAAATGTTATTAACATAGTTTACTTATATTTTATTAAATGCAAGGTATTTTCTATATTATTAATGACTTTAAATAACATCTTTTTCGTATTAATAGTTACACATACACAAATTTTGCTAAGAGTTTTTAGTGACATTTTTAAATAAGTTAACGTTTTAAAAGTGTTATTAATTTTTTAAAATATTTTTTAATATAAAAATAATTTTATAAAAATATTAATAATTTTTTGTAATAAAAAAGTACCTTTTTAAGAATATTACTAAAAAATTAGTAATATTTAAAAAATCCTTTAGTAATATTTTTGAATAGAGGAAATATTATAAAAATATTACTAATAGTTTTGTAACATTTAATAAATTTTACTAAAAATTTATTTGAAAACAAAATAAAAATTATTTTAATAAATTTATAATTTTTGATACTATTACATAAATTAATAGAATAAATGAAATTATAATATAATCAATTATTTCACGCATATTTTATGGTAATGTCAACATTCAGTTGAAAATTATAATATGAATTGAAACATTTGTCTTTCTTTCTATATTCATCATCCTTCCCTTTCTTTGCTTACATTTCTCAGCAAGTTAACAGAAACAAACAAAAAAATTTATCCATCATCTGAACAATAATCAAACACGGTGTTAAGAATTTTAGAAAGTAAGAGGAAAAGTGAGAAGCGAGAGGGATCCATTTTCGTGAACAATACATGCCTACAAGCAAACACAGCCTTAGAAATTTTAGAAAGTAAAAGAAAAAGTGATGTGATTAAGAAAAAAATAATAATATATTTTTTAAAAAAAAGTATTACTTTAGTAACATCTTAAAAAAAATATACCACACATTAATTTAATTTTATCTATAATAGCATTATTTAAAAACATTTACAAAATCATATGC
Organism: Phaseolus vulgaris; assembly: GCF_051622355.1. Lineage (NCBI taxonomy): Eukaryota > Viridiplantae > Streptophyta > Magnoliopsida > Fabales > Fabaceae > Phaseolus > Phaseolus vulgaris. The sequence goes on from NC_143504.1 coordinate 5,716,750, forward strand.
ATCTCATCAATAGTAACATTTATTGCTAAAATATTATATTTATAATAAAATAATAATTTTTTGAGTGTTAAGCGGATAGAAGTGATGTTAAGGTGAAATTTTGGGAAGAAAGTTATAAAAGATGCATTTGAGTAGAAATGTAATATTAAGAAGAAACAAGAGTTGCTGCAACTAAGAAGAAGCAGTAGTTACCGAGTTGGGCAGATATGATTGTATAGAAGAGAAGATGGGCCTGGCCCATCTAAAATAGTAACGGTAATTAGAGTGAAGATGTGAAGGTGCACCTACTGATGGGCTAGAGGTACATAAAAGGGCCCATAGAAGTATATTGGGCCATAGAGAGTATAAGAAATGGGTTATTGTGAGAAGAAAAAACAAAAAAGAGTGTCACATCTTGAATTGAAATAGGTGATGGCACAGGCTGGTTGTTTGGAATTATTAAAGGAATTAATGTGTTTGGTGGGTTGTGTGTTGTGTTGTGAATGATCTTGAAATTGAGATCACAGAATCCTGACCTCCAACACACATCTTCCCTGTCCCTGTCCCTTCAATTGCCATACACCACTCCATCATTTTCACTCTTTCTCTCTTCTTTTTCTGTTTTTGGATAAATACCTCTCCACTCTCTACCACCACTATCAATCATTTCTACATTTTTTAATCCTATCTTTTTTCCTCAACTCCAAATATAATCACCATTTTAAACCAAATTAGCTACACTCTTCTAAGCTTCCTCGCCTACTCCATCTAATCCACACCACAACTAGCTACAACTTAAAAGGAAATGTAATTAGTGACCTCAGTTACACATCTACATCAATCCCTTCACCATTTATTTACAGACAAACCATTCAATTTTATAAATATTTTATTTACACACCCGTGATAGATAGAAGTTAGTGTATGGGATAACATATTATGGTGGTCTGATAACGGTCCGATATCGGGTGACTTGGTAAGTCCAACACTCGTTAGGATAAGCTCGAAATGACTATGATACCATATTACGAAATAAACTTTAAATCTAACTCAACTCCATAAAATCGGTTCATAAAATTGAGGTTTGCAACCACTTATATACAATAAAAGACTCTAATCTCTTGTCTCACGTGGAATCTCAACGCAAACCATTTTAATGTCAATGTAACAAGTTAATGTATAAAGAGAAGAAGCACATTAATCATGGAAATAGACATATAGATTAAGTTAGGAATGCAAAAAACGGTAGTAATAATATAATTAGAGAGAGGGTTAAAAAAAGTGAGTTGTGTGGCAGTAAGAGGCAGTGATTTTCCATGAAGACATTAATTTCAATCAATCGATGAGGAACCTGCTACACTACTTACTACTTGGGAAAAGAGAAAGAGAAAACCTGAATTCCATCTCCATCACCAGGTACTCTCATAAAGCTAAAAACAACACACTTATTTCTGTCCCATCTCATAATCTCAAAGAAAATCTAAACTGGGAACTGGCAACACAATCCTCTTCACCGCCACTACTCAATTTACGGCGCTTCCTTTCTCGGCGGCAAATACGTCCCAAAATTCTTACCATTATTATTATTGCACTGCCTTCTAGCCACAAACTAACGTCACTGACTTAGACCCTCTAGCTACTTCATTTTTCTTTCTTATTTTTTACTGCTATTCATTCACCCAATTACTTTTAATTCTCTTTATGTCCATTTCACTTCCCAAATCTGTCCTCCAATCTTCTTTTCATACTATTCTCAAACCAAAATCTATAATTTATAAAAAATATTTTACTTTTAATTAGTACATTTAAGAAAATATACCATATAACTTCAATTTAATAACTAAAATTAGTCTTGGATAAAAATATTTTATTATGTGGATATAAATTTCTATTTTATAAATTAATTTTGTAAAGTTGAGTCGAATATAAAATTTGTTTCTATTTAAAATTTCTCTATTTTAAAAAATAGAGTAAATGAGGGAATTATTATATAAAGAATAGAAGTGTACTATAGAAAAAGAAAGGTTTGATTGATGTAAAGAAAGTTAGATAACTTATTACCTGTAATGGAAGGATAAAGGTGTCTATAAAAACCAAAACACTACTTATTGCTATTATCTATTGTTATAGATTCTAGTGAATCTATCACTACCGAAGTAATGTTTATTTTTTTATTTAAATTTAGATATACAAGTATGATCATAGTCATAATACGCGGAAACAATACAATTGCTTTAAAATTTGAATACAACATTTAAAAATAATCGCATACTCATAATCATAATGATAATTTATTTTGAATCTAAAAACCACAGTTCCTATTATAATTTAATTTTAATAATATATTCATCATAACATTACTTTGAAATTTAAAATATATAAGAAAAACTTAAACATCAATCACATTTTGCTAAAAAGTTGCGTTATGTGACGAGATAAGAAAGGAAATATACCAGTGTTAATTATCACAGTATGAAAAGTGAAAAATATTTAAAATTATTTTAACTACTAATTATTTAAATTTTAAAGTTAATATTTAATATTAATTTAAAATTTATTTATTAATAATATAAAGTAATTTAGATATTAATAATTTTTTAATTATTAAAATAATATTTAATTTAGTTATTATAATAATTAGTTGTTTTTTTTAAATTAGTTTTTATTTAATAATTTTTTATAATAATACGTTCATTTATTATTCTATTAAAAAAATTATTTATCTAAACTCTTATTTTTTTTTAAGTTCTCTCTCGAATGAAAAAATAATAAAGTATTAGTGTTCTAACATAATATATAATCTTGAAAAGATAGTAAGATAAAAATTAGTAGATCAAATTTTATTTTATATGAGAATAAGTGATCAATTTATAATTAAGGATTCAATTTTGTTTTAGTCTTTTCTTTTGATTTTTTATAAGATGTTATTGATGTATTATTAGATATTCAAGCACATGGTATACAAAATTAAACTAAGATTAAAAGAGACTTGAGCGAGAGAGAATGAGACAGATTTTTCCTCATAAGACAAGTTATTCTTAAACGACAAAGATGTTGTGCCAGCAGTGATAAATGATAATGGTGCATTGAGTTTTGGAAGCTATGAAACCATGCATTTATGTGTCAATGCTCCAGAATGTGGTAGCTCAAACTTGATGAAGCCAGTGCTCGAATTTCCAATATGATTTTAATAAATTTGGTACTAATTTAATGATAAATATTTAATATAAATCTTTCAAAAAAAATATCAGGTATAACAAATTATACATTCCTAATTTTTGTATTTTTTTACATAAATGATTTGAATTTGTTGGGTGTGTTCTACTATGAGAATGTAATGTGATATTTGACATGGTATACGATGACGTTAAAATAATTAACTCACCTTTAATATGTATACAATAAATTGCAAGATTCGTATCGAAGCATGAAGCATATGGTGTATAGGCACCATTCAATGAGTTAGTTGGAGTTTAAAAAGTATTTTTATGAATATTACATGAATATATTTAAATAATTTTAAATAATGAAGCCAATTTTTTTAGTAGAAAGTAGAAAGGGTTCCGGAATAGGAAAGTTACTTATCTGATGTTTTTAAAATAAAAGAAAAGAGTGGTATTTGTGTTTGGTTGTGGAAGTTTTCTATTTTGGGATAGGATAGGATATCCCAATCTGAGAATAAGGTGGTGGCTTATAAGCAAAAGAAAATACATAGACACACGGGTGGTACAGGCCCACCCCATTATAGAATAGAATAATTAAAGAGTGATACTCATTATGCATTCAACACTAATCCTAGGTTACCCTAGAATGTGCAACAATAATTACATCAAACACTTTTATTGCCTCCATCCAATCTTTTCTTACCAATTCATTGCCCTCGTGCTTGTAAGGGTGTCATCAACTATCTATCCAATCTTCAAATTCTTCTTCTTTTTTTATAAAATATTTATTAATATAATTACTTTTCTTTTATTCTTATTTTTCCCATTTCTTCTTTCTCAGGTTAAAAAAGTGTGTGATTTTGAAGGTCTTTAGAGTGTAGTAGGCATTGCTAACGCTGATAGTCTTAATAAAATATACCACTAAATCTTGTTTGAAACAACAAATGTTCTAGTTCTAGTCAAGAATGGAAATTTTAATTTAGGTGATGATATATTGAAAATCTACATTTTTTATACACGTTATAATTTTTAATATTATTATTTTAATTTTTTTATATAATTTAATTATAAATTTATTTTTTATTTTATTTTTAAATTTATCACACGGTCAAATTATTATTTTTCTTTTAATTTACATCATGTTGGTTCTTTTAATTATATGTTGTTATTTAATCACCTTTTGAATTATTGTTTTTAGTTTTTATTCCCTATATTTATTACTAATTATATTTTTTAATATTATAATTTATATTAAAATAATTTAAATATTTCAGTATTATTATAGATATTTACTTATTAAATAGATTTACCTGTAAACCAACCCCCTCCCAAAAATATTAAAATTGGAATTAAAGATATCAATTTTGAACTACTTTCTTTTATCATAAATAAATGAAATAAAAATATTAAATATCTCAAGACACCAGAGTTAACAGATACATTCAACAAAACAGTTCAAAATACAATCGTAGAAACATCTAAAAAGTCATAAAAATCATGAATTGACTTGTACTATTGACCTATCAAAAAATTATTACCCAAAACCGAAACAATAAAAGAGAAATTCATACACTACACATTCATCTCAGAGAAAGAATCAGCGAATGTATCGTACGTATCATCGTTTCACTACCTTTAAACAGTATATCTACAAGTCTTCCATGAAATAAGTTTGCTATTTTTATCCCTTGTTAACTATTCACTTCTGTCTCAAAACATGCAATGAGAAATGCATGAACTTAACTGTAGCTTTGACCCTTTAAAAACGGGGTGAGTTCAAAAGGTACACAAAATGGATACAACAATTTTGGAACTGTTTCCTCTATTGTCCTAAGAAAAGGGTCTATTATAGTCTTGCTTTTTGGAATTAATGGATAAATAAAACAATTTGCAACCTATACTAACAACTCACTGCATAAATCACCCTTTGTGATTAATTGTTAAATTCATTGAGAAGAGGGGTCAGAAGAATCGCAGTATCTATCTATCTATCGCATTGTTGAATTTATTTTTGGCTGATAATAATTGCAGGTGGCTTTCAATCCTCTTCTAAATTCTTGCTCAGTTGATGCAGTTCTATCCCATCTCATTATGTCCCCTCATGTCCTTCATTTTTCGCACGATTGCAATATTTGAATTGATTACACTGCTGACCCACCCACCAGAACAACCTATTTCCATGGAAAAAGATAATAATCAAACACAAATGGTACTTGGGCTTTGTGGATGAGACTGTTTACTAAAGCAAGTTTTAAATTTGAATTCAAAAAACTGTTTCTATTAGAATTGTTTTCATTACAAAATATTATGTCATAACAATATAATATAAGTGTAAAGACTTAGAAAAATATTATTAAAATAAAATTTGTATAATTAAAATGGTACTTGAATAATTTATTATTAAAGTTAAAAGAGTATATAAATATAAATTTAGTTATTCAGGTTTATTTTAAAATAATTATCATCTTTCTAAAAAATCATTTTTCATTTTCTCTACCTTCTCTTTAAGATTCTGATCTCCTCACTCATTAGTTTGATGATTGGAATTCGTCATTGGACTCCTGACAATGAACTCTACAAAATTGTCCTATCAAAATCTTAGATAAAGTTAGTTCTTTCTTGACTCTTTTTCCTTTGAGTTAGTTTTGATTTAGTTAGGTTTAATCTTGCATGTGATGTTTTTATCTTCAGAAGTAGTCTCTATTAGTTTGGGATCCTAGTGGTATAGTTAGATTTGTGATCATGACTCTTTGGTGCAAGTTAAGTGACCTTTAAGCTTTTGGTAGATTTTGAGCTATTACTGAGTATCTGCTCAACTAAAGGTAAGGGAAATTATTTTTAAATTTTCAATAAAACCTTAGATTAGGAGATCTGGATGTGGGGGTGGTGTGGTCACAAATCTCAAATTTTCTTGCAAGATTGTCTATTTTAAGAGTAAAGTAATATATTGACTGAAAAGGTTGATTTTGAATGTTATATATTAAATTTTAAGGTGAATAAGTTAATGAAAGTGTTATGATAGAGAATTGAAAGTGTTTGAATGGTAATATAAACGAGTTGAACTGTATTTGAATAGTCGAATGAAGTAATTTAAATGTGATATTTGATTTAGAAAGCATATATGAGTAGGAACTGTCAATGTAATGTGTAAATTTATAAATTTATGAATTGAATGAAATGTTGGTTTTGAATTTAAACAAGTTTATGCAAAAAAATTCTGCATATCTCTCTCAAGTGAGAATAAAATAGAAAGATAGGGTTATCTCGGGTCCATTCTCGCTTAAGCAAAAAGGAATCTAAGGAAAAATCTATGATGAAATTATGGTGTTTTCGGGTTGACTCTCGCTCAAGTGAGAGAATTTTGGTCTCGCTCAAGCTAGACTCTTTATAAAAAAAACTATTTTTTTATTTGCTTTTAAAAGGTTTGTTTATTTATTTTTGTATACTTTTACTTATAAATTATGTAAACTTTTATTTTATGTATATTTAATTGAAAATTTCTTTAATTAGATATTTATATGATTAGTAAATGAATTGTTGTGTGTTTTGGAAATTCTAAATTTTTGTATGATTTGATTGTTTGATGTTGGATATTGTGAGATTCAAAATATGAATTTTAATCAAGACATGGTATTTTTAGGAAAGAAAATACCGTGTTAAGATTGTTTAGGATGTGCATTGACTAGGGATTTGTCTAGAAGGAAATATCCTGACTCTCATGAGATAATGAAATCATATAGATCAAGTTATTCAAGTGGGGAGAGTCGAAAGAGATTCATATGAATGGATAAGTTGTTTGAAAGATAACTAACTTGACCTTGTATGAGTTAACCATGTCATACTATGAGAGAAATGATATTAAGATTATTTATGTGCATAGTTGTGTAGATTTCACAGTGATATAGTATGACAATGCATATTGTATCCATGTTGATGTGATGAAAGGAGCAAACAGATAGTGACATGGTTATGTTTTACTCAACTTTGTTCAAGAATATTATTTTTTTATGAAATGTTTGTTTTTTTATTGTCAAAATGTTTAAGTTTGTTTGAGCCATTACAAGTTCCATCTCTTACATGAACTTGTTTAAGACTTAATAAAAGGTGGTTTGAATATTTAGTTTTTTTTATGTATAATTTTGTATTGAAAGATATTTGGGTCTTTCTATTTTGTGGATGCATGAATGATAATAAAACTAAAATAAAAAGTTCATCTTAAATTTTAGTGCATGTTATTAGTTTTACTTATATTCTTGTTTATGATAATGAGATGTCAAACAAAATTTGGTTTGATAAGAATATTAAGTATAAGCATCGTAGTGTTTTTTGTTGTAAGGAAATTGTGCATGTTTCAAAGGATAAACTATCAAAATTGGGTGCAAACTCAAGACAATATCTTCATTAATTATAGTGAGGATGAATTTGGTTACATGTTATTTGATTTTATTCATAAAAAACTTGTGAGAGATTGCGTTGTGCAATTTGTGGAATACCAAGTCATTGAAGACATTAATAAGGTGGGGAAGAATTTAGTGACACGACTTATGGTGAACCAATTCAACAACCTATTTAAAATTCAAATATTAATTTTTCAATTGACAAATGACATGGTTTTGAAGATAGGGTATACATTCTTATTGATGATGAGGAGGAAAAACATAAAATATCATGAGATGAAAGTTTTAGTGATATTACTGAACTACCTTAAGTTCAACTCAAAAGGTATAAGGGGAGAGACAACCATTTAATAGGTATTCTCCTTATGGGATTGTGATCTTACTAGATGAAAAATAACATAAGTGTTAAGAAGAGGTCATGAAGAGTGATGAAAAACTGCAATGAAATATTTACATGATAATCATACTTTTAATTTTGTAAAGTTGTCTAATGACAAAAGGGTATGGGATAATAGGTGGATCTATAAGGTCAAGTGTGAGAATAAATCAATGTCTCCCATGTAAAAAGTCAAGTTAGCAATGATGGGCTTTAGTTAAAAAAAAATGTATTAATTTTAATGACATTTTCTGAATTGTTGCGTAAATGTCATCCATCAAAGTTGTCTAAAATGTAGCTACTACTTTTGATTTGTGGGTAGAAAAAATGTATGTTAAGACTTCTTTCCTTCGTGGTGATTTGGAAAAAGGGATCTACAAGGAGCATTCAGATGGTTTTGTGGTTGAAGATAAGAAAGACTATGTGTGTAGATTGAAAAAGAACTTATATGATTTTAACCAAGTTCAAAAGTTAATGGTACAAGAAAATTGAATTTGTTATGTGTGAGTAGGCTATAAAAAGTATGTTTTTGACTATTGTCTTTGTTACAAATTTCCTCATCAAAATTTTGTTATCCTATTTTATATAGGTTAATTATATGTTTATTGTTGGGAGAGATGTTTACAAGATTGGCAAGTTAAAGAAGTAGGTGGATAAACCATTTTCTATGAAGGATATAGGAGTTGATAAAGACATTATTGGCATACATGACAATATTGAGAAGAAGCTTTGATTGTAAAAAAACATTATACTAAGAGTGTTTCAAAGATTTGAGAAGCCCAAAAAGAAGCAATGTTTGGAATTATAGCTTGCAAAGGTGTGTATAAAAAATCATTGTTATTACTAAAACATGTAAGGAGTTACTATAGATAAAGAAATTATTTCTAAAGTTTAGTTTTGTTCAAAAAAAATATGTATAATTTGTAGATAATCATCCATAACAACTTTTCATTTATGGTTTAACCATATTGATGTGAGATATCATTGGATATATTATGCTTTGGATGCAAAGTTATTAGAGATAACATATATTCACATAAATGATAAAGGAATTACAAAGAGAAAGATTTAAAATTTATTGTGTGATTATTGATTTGATAGTCACCTAGGCATAGTTATAAAGGAAGATTTGTTGATTTTTCAAGTCACTATCTATATGAAAAATTGATCCAATTGTGAAAAGTTCATTGGTCTTACTTATTTAAGTAGAGATGTATCAAATAAGGGTTTATATAAAACAAATTTTCTTATAAGTTATATTAATTATTGTATGATAGAACATATAGATTGAATCACAATCTGATGATGACATTTGAAATGATACACTTTTAAATAAAAAGAATTATATTATAATTATTAATTATAACTTTATAACGTTAAACACTTCATCTAATAATTAATATTAAAGAAGTCAATGTTAAAAATTCAATTTGTAACCAACCAATAATTTTTACTTTTTACATTAAAATCATTTTACTTAGATAAAGAAAAAATAATTATAAAAATTAAAAATTCACCGAATACTTGACACGTATGAATCAGAAGTTTGATGATATAATTTTTAAAATAAACTAAGTATTCACATTAATAATTTTAACATTGTGAATAAATTTACGAATAAAGTGTTATCTCCATAATTTTATACAATCTACACAATTAAGATAAATTGTTATTTTAATAACCATATATTATTTTATAGATGTTGTAAATAACCTCATAATTGTACATTACTAGAGTTTGTGTATTTTTGTGTTTATCTTGAAAAACTAAAAAGAAGTGAGTAGCATGGGAAGGGAAGAGGTCGTAGTCACGTGGGACCATGCTACAGAAAGAGCATTTAATGAGTGAGTTTAATCTGTCTGTGACATAGCATAGCACAACCTCTGACTGGGTCACTGTTGTGAGGCTCTGCTTGTAGTAGCCATTGCGAATTTATTGGCTCACTCCATTTTGTTGCAAATTTCTGTAGTTGGCTTATGTAAATTTGTTCATTCCTATTCCAGCCCCAGCCCTCAATTATGGTACTTTGCTTTTCATGTTCAAAGACCAGCAAAACCTCTCATCTCCTGCACCGTGTCAGTCACTGAATACATATGCATACACAATTCCTGGCTCCAAACTTTAACCATCAATCAACCACTAATTACTTCATATTCTATCTGTATATCTGCTTGCTCATCAAAACTTAGGACGTACGATAAGATAAACTCAACAGAAAAATGAAAGCAACTTTATGGGTCCATTGGCATTAATAGTAGCACGGGTTAAATGAATTCATTCGGTTATTGACCCTCTCTTTTCTAATCTGGTGCGTCGAATTTATTGTGATGACTAATGAGTAACAGATTCCATGAAGGATTGCAATGAACGTGAACCAAAAATATCTCTGTCTATCAAATTCAATAACATATCTTTCATCACGATGGTGTAAGTACTACGTAGAGAGTTTTATAAAATGAAATTCAAAATAAAAAGTGATGGTTGAAACCTCGAAAATTTAGATGATACACTGCGGCGAGTAGAAAAAACTTTGTTCCTTCTAGAGAGATGAGACCTAGAGAACTATTGTGGTCTTGCTACTCCTTTACCTCTCAGTTTCGGGTGAATGTCAAATGGAAAAGTATCCGCAGAAGACATTCCAACGCTCAAATCAATAAAGAAAATATTCGGCACTTGGGCACTTGGGTATGTAGAGTGATAATGACGTACATTTCTTCTTGAAATGTGTGTTATTTATATTATTTTAATAAACTTATTTTATTGGGCCCGATTAGCTGAATGAATCACACTTATGGTTGCATTACCTAATTCTTAATGTTAGTTTAACTTTACTGACCTTGATTTGAACATTAATGATTAAGTGTGTCAATCGATCTGGTTGTCTGTGGAGTCTCGATCAGGAAGACCGAATCTCGGTTAGCTCGGTCTCGTTCCATACCAGTATTGTCATATATAATGAAAATGTGGCAGAGTGATTGTAAGCTGAGTCTGCACCATTTATTTCATTGCTGAAATCTTCTCCCCCACCTTGGTTGGAAACAAACGAAGCCTATATATGCACATCTCCTTGATTGTTGCCAAATTTCTGAATTTATAATTTTCCAAATATCCCATAAAATGTGCAGACATATAGTACCACCGCAAACACCCTACTTTGATGGCTGTATTAACATTTGTGCCACTTTGGTTTATTAATGCGTATGCTTTTTATCACTAACTTCCCTAGAGAACATTTGGGGCAATTTTGGTGACATTTATAGCTTATAGAAACTAATGCTCACCCCCCTACTCGTCCCTGTCATTACATTATCTCTACCCCTTATTTTCAACCACAAAATTCCATGACCCATTGCAACATATTATCATCACACTTACCAATAACACATTACATAAATGCACCATTTTCCGTTCCCAAATTCCAACCATATATTAAGTGGGCTACTACCCGCGTGCACGGTCTAACGGGATCACAATCACATGCTCTTCTTTCCGATTTGATTTTCTTTCTCTGCAATTATATCACACTGTAACAATTTCATTCAAAACAGTTCAACTTGCATCCTCCCAACATGTACTTGACACAAAGCAGTTGACTGTGAGCAAATTAAGTGGCAGAGATGTTGGTATTAATTTAAAGAAACGGAGTACGAACATTTCACTGTTGTTTTACCATTCACAATAGGTGCTTACAACCCCAAACACTACTGCTAGATCGTATACAAACATTCCTTAATCTTCTTACTACATATTTTCATTAAATGCACGCCTCGTGTGTAACGTTTTATTTAATATCATTGTACAACTAAAACTAAAAACTTTGAAATATTATAATTCGCTTTGGTCTTTCGTTGTTCCACTTAGTTATTAAATAAATAAAAAATTATTATTTTCAGTATATAAAAATATATTTCAGTTTTCAATATTTTTTTATAAATTATAAGAAAAATGAAAATATAGTTCAAAATAACTTTACTCATATTTAACTAAATACTATCACATTGGTTTAGGGTAAAAATATGTTAATTTTAAAAAAAAAAAAAAATTTAAGTGTAACTCAATTTTTCAAGATGAATTAAATATTATAAAGGATCTTATTTCTAGTAAATAAAGATCTTCAACACATCTTCTTATATTGAGATTAGTCTGTGTAACTATATATTTATAGGTAGTTTAATAGCGATCCAATAAAGATGACACGATATATACAATAAACTTTTGTTAGATACATACTATTTACTTTAATAATATATTAAAATATAAATTTTAAGTTTATAAATAAAAAAATAAGAATTTCTTATTTTCAGTATATAAAAATATATTTTAATTTTGAATATTTTTTTTATAAATTGTAAGAAATGTAAAAATATAGTTGAAAATAACACTACTCATCTTTAACTAAATAGTATTTATGTCAATTTTTTTAAAAAAATAATTAAGTATACGTCAATCTTACAAGTTTTATAAATGATATTATTTTTAGTAAATATTATAACTTCAACACATCTTCTTATTTGGTTATCTTATATTTGTAATTGTATATTTATATGTGGTTTAATAGCAATGCAAAAGAATGAACACAATATATTCAATAAACTCTTGTTAGGATAAATACTCTTTACTTTAGCTGAGATGTCAAGTTGCATAATGATGCTTAACACGAAAACTTTTAAAAAAAAATACTCTTTACTTTAATAACATATTAAAATATAAATTTTAAGTCTAACTTAATCTTATAAAATAATATTTATATTTTATAAATTAATTTTATTTATATAAATGTGTGATGTCCAATATATTTAATTTGAGATAAAAGAAAAAAAAAGTGTAAAAAGGAGAAACAAAATGAATTTAAGATAATATAAATGAGAAAAACAAATCTTTTAACTTTGACAAATTTGTTTCCGTGTATAACAAAGAAACCAAGAAATAGAAAAAATTACAAATTATATAACTGTTATATTGATATAATTTAATGGTGTAATATAATTATTTTTATATTTTAATAAATGGAGACGGGGTAATTCTTCCAATCTTTTAGTAAAAGGTGCATTATAAGAAGATTTATAATGATTAATTATAAAATATAGAGATAAGGCATGGCAAGCTTTGGAAAGTGAGAGGGAAAGAAAACAGGGAAGTGCAGTGCAGTGGTGGGGAGTGGTGGTGGTGCAATAGAAAGATTTTGGGATTTGTAAGAAAGGGTGAGAAAGAGAGATGAAAGCAAAGGAGGAAGATGATGACGTAGCCAGGCACGCCAACACGCGCAGTTTTCAGAACCACTGCCACTTTCTTCCTAAAACAACCACGTGATTTTCAATCAAATAAAAAAATCCACTATAAAAACAAGGGAAAACATAGATTATATGTCAAGGTAGAATGTCAAATTAAAAATATATAATAATTTAAATAAAACTGTATTATTATGATTTGTATTTTTTTTAAATAATCACATTTTTTTTGTATATTTTTAAATAAAAAATCATTTCATTAAAATAAATTAATCTAATGAATATTTGTTATTAACTTATAAATAGTTATAACTTATAAGTTAAAAGTAGTTATAACTTTTAATTAGTTAAAAGTAGTTATAACTTATAATAATTAGTTAAAAGTAGTTATAATTTATAAGATAAAAAGTTTTAAAATAAGTTATTTAAAATATTTAAGAAATATTTGTGTTAATCAAACTAGTTTGTAAGTTAGTTAGCTTATTGACTTCATTAAGATACACGGTAAAATAAAATTATAAGAAGGCATGCCAATAGAAAAGAAAGAAGTTAGCCTTTTTATATCCACCACTCATTATGATAGAAAAGTAGATAAATAAGTCTGGAGAAAGATTTTCTTAATTAATACAAATAAAGTAAAAAATAAAGAAAAATAAATAAGAAGTGTACGAGTGATTCGATTAATGTAATAAAATATTTAGAAATATAACCAAAGTATATTTATATTAAATATGAAATATAATTAAATTTTGAATATTTGTTTCTCATTTCAAGTTAAAATATGTTCTATTATGAATGATACTCGCTTATGAAATCATTATTGATTATTTAATTCTAATTAATATTCGTAATTTTACAAAATAATTTAATGAAAAAATTGAAAATAAGAATTACAATTGAAAAATAAATAAATTAAAATGTAGAAAAATTATTATAAAATTTAAGTAGAAGAAAAATATATATTTTAGAAAAATTAAAATAAATTACTTTGTAAAACACCTAAATTTAAACTAATTAATTCCAGTTTTCATTTATTACTTTAATGTTTTTATTTTAGTTATTTTTTTATTATAATATAAAAACATGTATTATAATATAATTATTAAATAAATAATCCAATAATAAAATATTAATGATATAATCATTAAAGTTTTTCTTTTGTATAATCCCATTTACATCACTCTAAATATTCACATCATACTATCTAATATATACATATAATTTACATCACAAAATATTTTCACATTCTAACTCATTTATTAGAAAGTCAAGTCTCAATAATTACCACATTACAACATGTTCAGTATAATTCATAATAAAAATACATTGACACTCACAAATAGACACTTGACTATACTTTTGAAAGATCAATGTATTGAAGTTATATTAAGAGACATACACATGTCATTTTACTATGTTCTCATCACGACATAGTCTCCACTTTAGGAAGTTCATCCTCATGTGACATAGGTAAATCCATATGATTTGTTCTGATTAGTTATCTTTCAATTCTCATACTCAATTATTTGAATCTCTCTCGACTGTCACCACCTGATAATTTTCATTTATATGATTCTAAGATACTATCAGAGTTAGGGTTGTCTATTTCACAAAGTCTTGCAAATAAATATTCATCCATAATAATCTTAACACAATATTTATTTATTTTTAAAAATATTATGTCTTGATCACACTTCGATTTTATCCATCAATCATTTCACACATCACACATCCCTTAAATATCAAATATTTAAATTATATATATAAACATTAATCAAAATCATTACATAATAACACATAAATTAGATTTTTTTTTTTTACTTTTGAGCGTAAATTTCATCGCTTGAACTAAAATTTTCTCACTTGTTTTGTTTGAAGATTGAAGTGTTCAATACTAGGATAAAGTGTTTTGAATTTCATTTATGACTAAATTAAAGTATAAGACTTGTATGTAATTGTTTTGTAAATCTAAGATGGTTGGATTTAGTTTAATATATGTTGACAGAGTAGCTCATCGAGAGTAGCTCATCGAGAGTAGCTCATCGAGAGTAGCTCATCGAGAGTACCTCTACCATTTTGAGTAAAGAAATGTCAATTTTACTCTTGTATGTTTATGAAAATACAAGTTGAATGTAAAAATTTGATGAAAAACATTAATGATATCAGTTTTGAGAAACATTTTTCCGCATATCTCGTTCAAGTGAGAAATTTTTTGCTTAAACGAGAATATGATGAAAAATAGAGTGTTGTTGGATATCTCACATTGACTAGGGATAATGACATTTAATAGTATATAAGTGGATACAAACCTTACCTTATAAGTAAGGTTTTGTAAGGTTGAGTTAGACTTAAATACATTTCTTAATATCATAGAGAATCTTTTCATTGGTATAATAGACTCACAGCTAGTTTGTTCTTAGAATTCTTTATGAATAGGTATAATCTACCTATGTATCGTTTGTGTTAACATATGGGTTTTGGTCTAGTCCCCCCATATTTTTGTATTTTCTTTCTTTTTTCTTTTTTTAATAATATTTTTTTTCATGTGATGACAGGTGATTGTTGTTACTTGAGGTGTCAGCTTAGCTGAGATGTCAAGTTGCATAGTGATGCCTAATACGAAAACTTTATAAAAAAAAATACATTTCTTAATATGATATCAGAGTCATTCAAAGTTCATCCTAACGAAAATTTGTTGGGTTTATCAAGTCACCTACTATTGGACCACTCATAAATATATAGTCTCACACATGAGTTATCACTTTCGAGTTTATTTTCCCTCAAGCGAACCCATTTTTGCTCAAACAAGATTATTTTTGCTCAAACTAAAAAAAAAAATTAAAATTTTATTTTTTTAATATAATATTTAGTTAAAATTTTAATTTTGAATTCATTAGTAAATTAGAGTTTATGAAAGAGAAATGTCGAAATTTGAAAAGGATTAAATTTAATGAATAAAAATAACGTTAAACCATGAAAAAAATAAAAATGAAGGAACTTGATAGATGTTACAGTTTTTTATTATTATTTATGCATGACAAGAAATTTTTAATTCTTGAAAATAAAATCTTAACTTTTATGCCTTATATTTTACTAAATATATAAAAAATATTATTTTTTTAATTTTATTATAAAAGTAGTTATTAATCTGTTTAAATAATTAAAATATTGTTAGTTTTTACAGCAATCAGTACAAGCATGAAGGTGAACGTAGGTTGTATTTATAAAATTTAAAATTAGTATTTTGAGGACATTTTTAGTAAGTGACACTTTCATTAACTTTTGTACAACGATATCTTAATCTTCTATTCAATCCATATTTTAAAAAAGTATTATTTTTATCATAATTTAATATTTTATTTCAAGAATTAATTATAGAAAAATTGTCTTTATCGTTAGAATCTCAAATAAACTTTATTTTTAGTTTTTTAATCTAAAATAACTACCTCAACTGAAAAAAAAATAAAAAAAATCCTAGAGAATGGTAGTATTTTGTAGTGTAGGGTAATTTGTCCTTGAAGTAGAACGTAGAACAGTAAGTAGTATTGACGCAGGTCAGAAACGTAAGTAGGTGTGTAGGTGTCACACTAGAGACCCGCGCTGCCGCACTGCAACCCAACTCTGTCGGTCACCATAGTACTGTCGTATATTATGTAATAAATCAGCAAGAACAAAAATAATAATTTATAATGCAACACTATTTTAAAATATTAAATTAAAAAAAAATGTAGTTTTAAGAACATTTTTTTCTATAATATCTTATTTTAAGATTTTATATTACTTTTTAATAGGTTTTTCTATATCACGTGAGATATAATTTTATTCAATTTTTTCTTCAATAATTTTAAGTATATTTTTAGGTTTTATAATAAGTTTTTTTATAACAGAAAATTTAAAATATAATATTTTTTATTATTTAAATTGTTTTAGGAATTCTTAAAATATTCATTCTTTATATTTTTTCAGTACAACATTTATAAATACTGAGTTTTATACTTAAGATATTTATTGAAGATATATCACTAAAGATGATATAAATTTAAAGAATAGAAATTGAAACCGTATTTATAAATTACTGATGATTTTTAATGTTTAAAAATACAAAAAATGTAATTACATTTCAAAGACATATAAATATTTAATATATTTTATTTTTTAAGTGAAATAAATTATCACAGTATTAAATTAAAGTATTCATTTTATATAAATAGGTATATATATATATATAACTTTTGTGTTTTATTCACTTTTATTCCTCTATATTTAATTATTTTGATATTAACTCCAGGATTATTTACATTAATTTTTTTATAAACTAAACTCACTGCAACATTAACTTTTTACCGACATAAAATACTGTGTTTTAAAAATTGCATATTGAACTTAGAATTGTGTTCGAACTCATTATTTGTATTCACAGTAAGGCTAATAATAATTAAATTTCAAAAGAATTGAGTTCAAACTCATTATTTGCATTCACAATAAGGCTAATAATAATTAAATTTAAAAAATGTTTATGAAATAGTGTTTTATTCTCTTATGAAGTTTTGGAATAAATATTTAAATATAAATATTTTTCTAATTAAGAAATGTAAAAACATTAAGTTAAGGCATTCACTCTCTTGTTGCATTCCCTCTTGTTTTTGTTATTGTTTATTTTAATTTAATGTTTGTTCATTATGATCCGTATGTATGAGTTTCAGTTTTCATCTTATATTTATTATAAATTATATTTTTTAATTATGCAGTTAATATTTAAAATGATTTTAAATGCGTTAGTGAAATTATCAAGATTTATTTATTAAATGAATTTTAACTATTATGTTTTAGCATTTGATGAATGACATACAAACAATATTACTCACCCTTTTAATATTTTTTTTATTTTTATCCATATATAATAAAATAAAAGTAAAATAAATAATATGTAATTAACATGTAAATATGTACAACTATCTTATATAGATAGGGATTTTAATATATATACTAAAATTTTTCAAAACAAAATAAAACATTCAAATGAAAGTTATCTCATCTTCCAGTTGTTCACTCAGAAGCTCTATTAGCTGCAACCTCGTATGCTTTTGTGTAAAACACAATTATCACAAATAAAGAAACAAACACAAACAAAGATCCTTAGTAAGTTGGTTATATAAATATTTCTATATAATTTCAATTTCAAATTAATAAACATATATTCATCAAGTCTCATACAATTTCTTAAACCATATCAAGTGTCTATTAAAATTCATAAATTCATCTTTTACATGTTAGACTTCTACTGACTCACAACACATAGACACCTAACTATACTTATGGAAGACTCGTGCATTGACTTAGACTCATAGATCTGCACATGTCATATTATCTCACTGTGAAATCCACACGGCTATGCGCATAAATAATTTCAATATCATCTCTCTTAGTATGACAGGGTAACTCATATAACAGATAAAGTTAGTTATCTTTCAAACAACTTACCCATTCATATGAATCTTCTTCGACTCTCACCACTTGAATAACTTCATCTATATGATTCCATTATCACAGGAGAGTAAAAATATCTCCTTATAGACAAATCATATTCCACATCTCACAATATCCAAAATCACACAATTAAATCATATCAAAGCTTAGAATTTCATTTAACTCATAATTTTATAAAACTACACATTACATTGACAGTTCCTGTTCAACATTATACAAACACTCTCATTGAGTCAATTAACTATTATGTCAATACACATATATATGATTTCTAAACCAAAATCATTTAAAATCAAACAACCAATTCCCATCAAACATTTCATTTAATTCAACAAACTATTCAAATACATTTGAATAACTCATTCAATTCCAAAATCATATACATTCTACAACATCTATTATATCTACACTTTCACATTTCAATCTCAAATAAATCCCAATATACTAAAAAACAAGAAATCCTGTAAGAAAACTTGAGACTAGTGATCACGTCACCCCACATCCAGATCTTCTAGCCTAGGGTTTTATTGGCAATTTAAAATAGTTTCCCTTACCTGACACTACAAGAAAATCATGAAATAGAAACCAATTTTTAGATACCAAAATAATTAGTTGCAATAGTAACTAAATTAGAGACCATAAACTAAAAAAAAATGGTTTCTAAATTAGTTTATATTATTGTTAAGTAGTTTCTAAATTAGTATCTAATTAGCAACCAAGGTTTTAGAGACCAAATTTAGAAACTAAATAATTGGTAGTTAAAACCTTAGTTGCTAATTAACAATAATAGAAACTAATTTAGAAACAAATTTTCTTTTTAGTTTATAAAATGGTCTCTAATCTAGTTACTATTGCAACTAATTATTTTGGTTTCTAAAAATTGGTTTCTATTTCATGATTTTCTTGTAGTGTGAACTTTAGCAAATGCTCCCTAAGAGCTCCAAACTATCAGAAGTTTAAGGGTAGCCTAACTTGCACTACAGAGTCCTGATAAAAAAATATAATTATACCATTAGGACCTTGAGCTAACAGATATTTCTTCTGAAGATAAAAGCATCACATGAAAGCTTAAATTAAAGACAAACTTAACCAGATCAAAACTAACTCAAAGGAAAAAGAGTCAAGAATGAACTTACTCTATCTGAGATTTTGATTGGGCAATCTTGTAGACTTCACTACCAAGAGTCTAATGGTAGACTCCGATCGTCAAACTGATAACGAGAATGTCAAAATCTTAGAGAGAAGGGAGAGGAAAGGAAAAATGAACAAAAACGAACTTACTCTATCAAATATTATGATCGGAAAATCTTGTAATCTTCGCTGTCAGAAGTCTAATCGCGTAGTGTCCTGATATACTTCGTGTTTAGTGGTCTTGATCTTCATTTTCCTTACTTCTTAGTTGAAGATGCCGATCTTGAAAGAGAGGAGAAAAAAAATATTTCTGACACTAAAAATAAGTTTTTGTTTTACAAACTATTTATAAGAGTTTCATTAAAAATCCTTTCCTTGTAAGGATAGTCTCCTATTTATACTATTTTAAGGTGCACTCTACATATGAACTTCGTGCAGGTCCAAGTGTTATAAGATTCATATTTTTCCATGTAATCTAGTAGTCGTGCATAGTCTCCTAATTTCCAAAAATGATGTTCATCTTATTATTTAAGATAACGTAGTCTTATTATTTAAGATAATCTAGTGGTTTGAATATGTCAAGTGTGTGCCATCTATACTAGTGATTGTTTCCGTACTCCTACTCCATTGTCACAGCTGGATATTTGTCCTAAGAGAAATATAGGGGTTCTCGACATTGCATTTCCAATTTCTTATGCCAAAATAAAGTAGTATTTCATATTATGGACATCTTAGGAATTTTCTGTTGGGTATTGTATAATATGAGTAAAACTTGTTGGTAAGTTTTACGTATTTTAATTGGTGTTATCTTAGCTCCTTTGTTGTATGTGTTTGGATCGTATAAGTTTGTATAAGAATTGAGATATTTCTTAAATATTTTTATTTTATTTATTTATTTATTATTGATAAAAAAAAAGTAAAAATGTTATCACTCACTTTTCTCGTATAAAATTTTGCAGCACTCTATTTCCAGATTTCCCCCTTCAATTTACACTGCATAGAGCTGAGAGTGCCATGAATTCCTGTTTATAGCCAAATGTCTCATTTGTTTTGTAATTTCATTTTAGCTTCCATTTAATTATTGATAAAACATTATGGAAGGATAAGGCCTACAAGAAGCTATCTCCTTTTTTTTGTAATTACTTATTTTTTTAATATATTTTTAATTATTATCATTATATATGTATGCATGTATAGATATTATGTTATATATATGAAATTTAATAAAAGACTAAATTATATATATATATAATTGGTTGTTATGAAATTTATCCAATTAGTATAATTAAAATTTTAGAATATGATAGTTATTTTGTAACACTACAAGAAAATCATCAAATAGAAACCAATTTTTAGAGACCAAAATAATTAGTTGCAATAGTAACTAAATTAGAGACCATTTTAGAAACTAAAACAAAAATTGATTTCTAAATTAGTTTATATTATTTTCTATTATTATTAAATAGTTTCTAAATTAGTATCTAATTAGCAACCAATGTTTTATCTACCAATTATTTAGTTTCTAAATTTAGTCTCTAAAACCTTGGTTGCTAATTAGAGACCAATTTAGAAACTATTTAACAATAATAGAAAATAATATAAACTAATTTAAAAACCAATTTTTGTTTTAGTTTCCAAAATGGTCTCTAATTTAGTTACTATTGCAACTAATTATTTTGGTCTCTAAAAATTAGTTTCTATTTCATCATTTTCTTATAGTGTAATGTAGTAGGTAGTTTATTTTTTACTCTAATATATTATGCTATTGCTAGTGCTTTTTTATTATATATATATATATATTTTTTTTTTTTTGTGTCTTTCGATTAAGAAAATAATTATTTTGTACTAAAGTATAATAATTATTGAATAATATAATTATAACATTTTTTACAGTGTTACAATAAAAATATTAGTAGAGGATTTAACTTTTTTTTTAAAATTAAACAAATACGATAGAAAATATTAAATAAAAAATGACATTCAGACTCTATGATAACTCTAAACCCTAAACTGAAAATATATATATAAAAAAAACAAGAGTAACTTTATACGGACTATGATAACCTCAAAACATGTACGCATCAACTTTACATGTAGCTTTTGATTAAAAGCAGACATTCACGATTAAAAATGCAATCTGAATAGTGAATTCGTATCTATACCAGGTAAGAAACAAAAACCAAGATAATGAAAGGTGTCAAAGCTATGGTTAAAAGAAAAACAAAGAGAATGTCCCGTGATTAAACAGTGTTTTGGAAAGACGTTGATGAGGCAAAATATCACAGCAACTCTAAAACAGAAAACAAAAATGAAAAGCTTTTATGAAGACATGAAAAACTAGGTCATGTATGATTCTGAGAGCGAAACCAAAGACGCTATAATTGTTATTGTTTAACGTCATGCAATAAATGGTGATTGTGTGTTAGCATATTTGTTATTTAAAAGAAGAAATAATTTTTATTTATAGGGTGGAGAAAGTAGTTCAAAGGTCATGATCCTAATGGTCTTGCATCTATATATGTTGGTTCTGCGTAGCCTAGCACCAGCATGTGCCAATGGTCGATCTGGCCATTGCATTGCTCACCTAAGATTGTACCCATGTGCCTTACATCCAAATTCAACAGCTTCACCTTCATAACATATCAATCACAATGCTACCATTAGGTTGAACTACTGTACTGCCATGAGATCATATCGATACCTTTCTTTCATCAAAGAGCATTGCAGTTAAGGGTAACAATTCTGTCTATTTCTGCAATGATTGTTCTCTATCTTTGTCTTATTCAAACAAAATTCTCCCACCATGGAAAACAAACTTAATGGGATAACTCTATTACCAGGTTAAAAATAGTTCATTCATCACATTTTTAAAATAACTGGTAAGTGTTAATAAATGAGTTCTTTTAACAAGCCACGGGTAGGTGAATTTTTTTACAGATTTTCAGTAGACTGTGAACTCAATTATTTGAAGTGAATTGAAAATGTGTCCAAATCATCTATTTTTGGTGTTTATGCAATAATGGAATACATCACTTGTCTCCATTTTTAATGTATTATATATTGTATAATATAGATTTTCAGCTTCGGATGAAGTGGGGCATATAGATAGGTAGTTGATTTGTGGTGACGACGATGGAGTGTGATTTTATGTTTATTTATTTGTCACATTCAGACTTAAATTAAGTGGATGAAAGTCGGATTAATTTGATTGATCGGTTTACTTAATTTTTAGAATTTTATTTTATAGCAAAAGAAGGAATAAACTCAAAAGATTATTTGGAGTTTAAAGAAAAAGCGCCGTTTTAGAATTTTGTGTTTGATGAAGATTGAGTTTTACAATATGTCAAAAGAGGGAGCTGGTGTTAGTACTATTCTAAATCTAACCTCAAACAGCACGATGAAGATATTCCGCGCGTTGAAGGAAATGCGAAGGGAGTTACGCACAATTTTTCTTCTTTGGAGAACGTTTCACAAGGTTGAAAGAATTTTGGGTGGTTGACTTCTCCATTCACGCTATCTTTCTCTCGTGTTCCTTGGTTCCTCTTTCTATTATAAAGAGGGATTTCGTTCTCACTTTCACTCACTTCTTCACTGCCTCTTCATCTTCCTCAAATCACTCACCATGCTCAATTTCTCACTCACGCTTTATCTTCCTATACTTCTCTCTTCACCAATTTTATTTTCTTTTACTATATTATTATTTTTCTGAGTTTATTGAGTTTTTACTCTATTACTAGTTCTGCTTATCGGAAATTTTTGAAATATTTCTGTTGTATCATGTTGGGTTATAGGTAGGAGACCGATGTAAATGAATAGTAGAGGAAATAACATAGGACGAGGATTTGAATTAATTAGCATTAACCATGCAATAAAGAGAGAATCATAACGACAGACAAAGGGTTAAGACTGACTCCATATATACTAGGTAAAACCTCATAGATAGACAGATCACAAATAAGGTTAAGAACATACTTGTTCTTAACTACCTTGAATGCTCTGGGTTTAGGTCACCTATTGGCCTGTTTAGAACATTTTGGCGCCCACCGTGGGGCTGAAGAGGCTCCTTAGTCCCTTAGTTAGGGGGAATCCACTTTCCTTAAACCTCGACTGGGGGGCTTATTCTCGTATTTCAATATAGTCCTAAATCGTTCAGGAGTCGACGCCAATGACATTTTAAATACTCCCTCCTCCCTCAACCCACTGAGGTGCTTTCTAAGGGCAAAATCGTGACGGAGCACCGACTTCCAAAGTGGACAATACCTCGGATGCGATGATTGACCCTAACGATGCTATCTCTCGGACTTGAGGTTGAAACATATCCTATGAAACTTGCGCAATACATTGCAAATAAATTCTTATGAACATATGGTTAAGGTAGAATTATTGAGGTGATAACAATTTGATTTTGGAAAAAAATGGGTGAATGGAAATGCTAAACTAATAAACTTTTATATAGGTCCTGCAGGCAAAATAATCAAAACAAGAACTGGATTTTGAGTAAAAAAAATAATTAATGATTATTTAGCATTTATGCTATTCATTGATAGAAGAAACTATCTTGTTATATATATTAAGTTTATTTTTTCTCTTATACAACGATGGATATCCCTCTACCACTATATATACATTTTCATTGATGCTGATAAAAAATACAAAATTATTTATATATACATAAAACATAACATTTCAGTAAAGATTTTGAATACAAATGTTTGATGTATGATAAGAAAATGAAGTTTTCATAATTCTGCTATAAGATTGATAGAGACTATCCTCCCAAACACGCAGTACAATCTAAATTTAAATACAAAAGTCACTTTTTTTCCATTTAAATGATAGAGTCTCTTGATTTTATTTTATTTTTATCTTTACGAAACCTTTATTTTTTTTTGTTTTATTCTTACCCATATTTTTCTCCCGTAATCTAGTGCAGCTTCTCGCAGTTTTAACATGTCTCTAGAAGAAATTTTAGTAAGATTATTTTAAAAATTAATGAAAGCGTTTCCATATTTCTTATCTGCATTAATAAAAAGCAACGTTATAGTGTTTTTTAACCTCTCTAAAAGAAAATGACATTCTGAAAGCAAATATGGTTTAAGTTCAGATTTCATGTAATGAAAATTTTATATATGAAACATGTGGCAATAGCACTATTGTGACGTTGATATTGGATACTTTTGTCCATCATGTGTTACCCATTTCATTAAGCTCAATTCCTTCACCTAACATGGTAATCACACATATAAGTTTAGTAGAAATAAAAAACGTAAAAGCATAACGGGCTTATCTAGACGTGTGAAGAATTGATTTGATGGGAATTTGTGTTTGGCGAATTGTAATGAAAATGGAATCCTGTGTGAATTTTGGGAGTGTAATTTGATGGGAAAAGAATGGTGGAGTAAAGTTAGTAACGTGTGTGTGTGTGGAAAGTGTGAGTCCCAATCATTGATGAATTTAAATTGATAGGTTTATCTCTTTCGAAGGTATCATCCCAAAAACCTTTGGGCCCATTTCATTAAATTCTCCAGATGCATACAGATCACTCATCAGTCACCACTCCCTCCCTTTTGTTTCCAAATCATATACCACCGCCATTATTTTTCTTCCATTATTTTCCCTCTACCTAATCACTTTCACACACACTTCAAACAATCCTCACTAACTCATTTTTTCAAGCTGTAACACGCTCAGATAATGCCTTTAAACACAAGTACGTACAAATCCCTTTTTTCTTACACATTTCATCATGAACTTTCTTCCTCTTAATTATACCCATCGCTTTTTTAGTGGATGGAATGATATAGTACGTCTCCAGAAAATAATTACAACATAGAGAATAAAGTTAGAAGGAGTGAACAGTGAAGAATCTGATGAATCTACCAAGATGCGCTGTCCCCGGGCTCTGTGACTTGTTTCCATCTGCGGCGTGTTAGCTCAACCCCATGGAGCTTGCACAAATGAATATGCAATAGTCACATACCATTCTTTCCAGTAACCTTGATAGTAACAATTCCTTTATCTTATTCTTCATCAATGTCATTTTTTCTTCTCCACACCTTATTCCTTTCCTTTTACAACCTCATGTAAGCCTCTCCTTCTCCATGCATATTACAATTATATTACATAAAACCAGATAAAAGGAAAATACACAAATTATATGTTAAAAAATTAACTTTAAATATAACTCAATCTCATAAAATCGACTCAATGAGGTGCGAGTTGCATTTACTTAAAGTTTTAATATTTAATCGATATAGACGGTCTGATAGCGGGTAACCTGATAAACACCCAATAAATACTCGTTAGGATAAACTTGAAATGACTCTGATATTAAGAAGAATAAAATATATAAAAAATTTCTCTCTCCAAATTATTATATAATTATGTATGTAATAATAAGATTCTATCATTATTAAATTAATTACATATAAGTTTCACTATTCACATATAAGCATTTCATTCTTTTCATCTAACAGGTTGGTAGTTTAAAGTTCAAACATACGAAAAATCTAAAAAAGTGGAAGCAATTTAGAAATCTCGTTACAATTATGACATTTTGACCAATCGGTGAAAGTAATATCTGAATGGAAATCGGCTAAGATTCAACTTCGACCTTAATTTCAAAAGGCTTATGAACTAATCAGAAGTATTTTTTTGACAAAAAATCTCAACAATTTCTACTGAGGAATAATGACATTTCCATGAATAAACTGGATCATTAATTATGAGGTGAACCCAGTTAATACTCCGGGATAACGTAATGCCTTTGGTTTCAGCTTATGATTGCGTTTCTTAGGGTATATTTATGTTTACTCTACCGATGCATTTATGGCATATATGAATATTCAAAGAAATTATAGTTAGAGGAATAAAGATAACGCGACACATTAATACATATATTGACTTATTGCAAATGTTGTGCAAGATTGAATTGAGAGAAGTGAATGTTTGATGGTTTTTGAAGAATCAAAATTTGATTTTCAGAATGAAGTAAACAGAAATGAATGCATGGAATAATTTTTTGGCAAAGAAAAAGAGTAAGAAGAGGGTGTTGCGGTTTGAAATATTTATAAGGGAAGGGGAGGTGGTTGTGTTCTTTAGGTGGAGGAAAGGGAGGGATCGAGAGAGTTTTTAATTGGGCAGGAAGTAGAGGAAAGAGAAGAAACCGGCAGAGAGGGAAACCATTTTAATTTTATGGTCTGTTCCGGAAGATGGATTGAGGAGATAAGAACCTTACTCCCACTAAAAAGTAACAAGGCTTACAATCATAACAACACGTGACGGTTAAAGGAAAACAGACTATATTATGACTAATACATATAATAAAGAGAGAAGAAGAAGACAAGAAAGGGAATAAAAAAATATTACAGAGAAAGAATAATGAGATTAGTGTAATGGTATTAGACAAATATCGGACTGTAGTTTGTTGTCATTCCTATAATCATGTCATGTAATGGTGATCCTTTTCGTGTTTTGTGGTTTAATTCATTTTGTTGGTTTCTCTTTTGATGCAAAATTTTGACCTTTCTATGAGGACTCAAACTCTGACTGACATGAAATAGAATACAATCGGCTGCTTTGTCTCTCTTGTATTACATTTTTTCTTTCTTTTCCACTCACCATCCGCTCTCTTTATAAGCACCGCACCCCACACTTTCACTACGCGTCATCTCTCTCTCTCTCTCTCCCACTCACCCTTTCTCTCTTACTTCTCTTTCTTTCTCACTCCAATGGACAAAGCTCAAACCGAACCTTGGCGACCCGACCCGCTCCACAGCGGCATGTTCAGGCCACCGGAAACGCCGCGCGAGCCCATGGAGTTTCTCTCCCGTTCCTGGAGCGTCTCCGCCCTCGAAGTCTCCAAGGCTCTCTCTCCGGCGCTCTCCAGAGTCACCCTCACCAATAGCGGCGCAGCCGATACCATACCGGAGGACCTCGCCGGCGAGAGTGAAGAGGGGGCCGCCATGGTTTCCGGGAACCCGTTCTCCTTTGCCTCCTCGGAGACCTCTCAAATGGTGATGGAACGAATTATGTCACAATCTGTAAGGCTTCGTTCCGAACATAGTAGTATGGTGTAATTGTTTTTTCCTGCGAGGGTTGAACTTGAATCGTATCCCAGTCTCTTCAAAAGGAAAACACCTGAAAGAATGGACTGCAGTGTTGTTTGTGTCAGTCGTCGCACAAAGCTATTTGGTTTCTAGCTTCCTTTGTCTTCTTCCTCGCCTCTTTTGTTTCTTCTGTTTATTGTTTACCGCACTCTGTTTCCATTTAAACGGTTTCGTGTGCGTCAATCCTTCATTATCTTTATCCCAAACGTGATGAAGAATAAATGGTAACGTATTTATTGTGGCGTATTTGGCAGCAGGAAGTGTCTCCACGAACTTCAGGAAGACTCTCTCACAGCAGTGGCCCTCTTAACGGAACCCAAAGCTGTGGCTCCCTAACCGATAGCCCTCCTGTTTCTCCTTCTGAAATCGACGATATCAAGGTACAGACATCATGCATCTTTAACTTTTCGCCATCCAAAAAAAACACAATCACTCGCGTATAACCAACATGTCTCTCACCTTTCTCTACAACCAATGCAAACCCAAACCCCATTTAATTTAATCGTCCTCCCTCCAATCTCATTAGAAACTTTATTTTTTCTAGACATAACAATTGTGAAAAATAATTTAATACTGCCGTTAAGGAATGGATAAACTTAGCAGAAGGCGCGTGAAAGTTTAATGGATCCTCTCTATTTTTAGGTTCTGTTCCAATTGGTTAACTGGTCCATTTCCTGTGTCCAATTGGATGGAGATGAGTAGGACCTAATAACTTTCCTTGCAAAATCCAAATTTGGCAAAGCACCGCATCAGAGTATCTGCCCTCTGCTGCATTCATGTAACAGTCACCGTTGCTGGCTTTAATCTTCAAGAAATACTTAGTTATAACCTTTTAAACTGCGCACATAATAACATGCCACTTTCTTAAGATTAATGTCTTGTATTTTCTTTTATTCAAATGTCTTCTCTGCAGTTCACCCGCAACAACAACATCACCAGCAGTCTGACTCTTAATTTCAGAACCACCACGCCTGCCGCCGCCGGTAAGACAGTCGGAAGGTGGCTCAAGGACAGGAAGGAGAAGAAAAAGGAGGAGACTAGAGCGCACAATGCTCAGCTCCATGCAGCGGTGTCGGTCGCCGGAGTTGCCGCAGCAGTGGCGGCGATAGCCGCCGCTACAGCCGCCTCGTCCGGGGCTGGAAAAGACGAGCAGATAGCTAAGACGGACATGGCGGTGGCGTCGGCGGCGACACTGGTGGCCGCGCAATGCGTCGAGGTGGCGGAGGCCTTGGGGGCCGAGCGCGAACATCTTGCGTCGGTGGTTAGCTCCGCCGTGAATGTGAGATCCGCCGGCGATATTACGACTCTAACTGCGGGGGCAGCGACAGGTACGGATGATGAAAATTATGTGTGGATGACATGTTGAAGAACATTCTGTTCAACCAAAAATTGTGTAATTTTTGATGGAAATTGGAAAATTTGCTTGCTGATTACTAATTATTTTTATGTTCTCATTTCATTTTGTTTGTGGTGTGAAATTGCAGCTTTGCGTGGGGCTGCCACATTGAAAGCGAGGGCCCTGAAGGAAGTGTGGAATATTGCAGCTGTAATTCCGGTGGAGAAAAATTTGGGAGCTGGTGGAATGAGTAATAATAATCTTGATAATAATAATATTAATAATAGTAGCAACGGAAATTCTAATGGTAGTTTCAGCGGTGAACTTGTACCAGAAGAAAATTTCTTGGGTACATGCAGTAGAGAATTACTGGCCAGAGGTGTTGAGCTCCTCAAACGCACACGGAAAGGTAAATACATAATATATTTCATCCAATTTTGCTTGTTATCAGATTGTTATTTTTTTCATGGTGTCTCGTATATGGAGAAAGCGAATTCGCCGTAGTTTTATTTTGGTTGGCTTATGATATTTTTAGGGTTATTGGTTAGAGATTTGATCTTACGAGGGATTTTTTGTGCAGGTGATCTTCATTGGAAAGTTGTGTCTGTGTATATAAACCGAATGAATCAGGTGAGCATTATTTTTTCCCGTGATCCAGAATGATGTACTTGATCTCAGGATGACTAATCACGTAATTATTTGGGCATCGATTAGTATTAAACTGTTAACGATGTGTTTAAACATGATTGTGGAAAAGTTATGAGGTGGGGACCTTTTCTATGATGAAGTGAAGGTATCTAGTTTACTTTGGTTCCTTAGAAAACTGCAACCTTTAACTCATTGGAAATTCTTTTTCGTGTGAAGGTTATACTGAAAATGAAGAGCAGGCACGTTGCTGGGACCATCACGAAAAAGAAAAAGAGTGAGTTTTCATTACTTTTGTCTTGCTCCAAACTAATTATTTGACAACAGATTTGGAGGTGGGTCTTGTTTCATTTTGGGGATTTGTGAAAGTCGTAGCTGCTACTACTACTCTAGTTGTGAAAGATCAAAAGGGTTCTCTAATTTTTATATATTCTGTCCTTCAGATGTGGTGCTTGAAGTGATCAAAGATGTATCGGCCTGGCCGGGGCGCCACTTGCTGGAAGGTGGCGAGGATCGGCGTTACTTTGGGTTAAAAACAGTGATGCGTGGTACAGTGGAATTTGAGTGCAAAGATCAGAGAGAATATGATGTGTGGACTCGGGGTGTTTCAAGGCTTCTCTCCATTGCAGCAGAGAAGAACAACAGAAACCGAATATGAACATCTCTTTCTGTTTTGAATGTGAGGGATAAGAAATTTTGGCAATGGGGAATGGGCGGATCAAAGAATGGTGCTACTAGGAAGCATTATAGGTTGTTTTTGTACATGGTGCGTTTTGATTATTGTAAAAAGGTTAAACTAAAGGCAAAGTTAATGTGAAATGGGGTCACACTTTCTTTATCTTGGGGAACTGGTTGTATTTTTTTGATTGTGAAAGCGAAACATTTGAACTGAGGTGAGCCCGATGTGAGCCAATAGGACTTCTCCTCTTTCATTGTTTTGGAAAGAAAATGAGTATCTTGGACTTGGGATTGTAGGGGTAGTCAAAAAGAAGATGAAAGAATCATGTTGGGAGGGAAAGTATAATGTTTGAGGACAAATATATCCTTTCATCCTTCTTCTTTGTACATCTGGGTTTGGACGATATAAGAAAAGTGGTCAAAAGTCTTGACTTTCGTGTGTTTATTACAATAAATAATTTCTGGGCATAGGCTATTTAGATTGGATCTAAGGAAATTCGTTTCAACTATATTCATGGCTTCAACTTATCAGGATTGTCGACTTAACTTAAGTGGGTCCATTGATTTAAATAAATAATAAATAAAAATATAATATTAATATTGAGTAAATAAATAAATTAAGTATTTAAATAGTTGAAATACTGTTAAACAATATTAAAAAATTATGGTGTCAACCAAATAATTAAAAGTATTCAATAATTACAATGAAAAAAATAATAAAAGAATAGTAGATTATGGGTTAATTCATTTTCAATCCCTAAAGTCAGATTCAATTTAATTTATATTTAAAAAATTATATTTTTTTCAAGCTAACGTATCTCTTAGTTAACTGAATTAGCTTACGGTTTTCAACTAATTTTGACACCCCTAACTGTAACATTGGTTGGCCTGTCAACTACGTAATCAACAACACATTATCTAATTTAGCAATTCCGTATGTTATCGACATTCTGTTCAGGAAACTAAGAATATCTTTTCGTTTTATCCTTTTTACAAAACAAAAAAGAGCATAACTTAATTAAAAGTTTGAGTCGGTTTCAGAAAAAAAAAAAAACAGTTTATTGTCATTAATCTCAAATTAATGGAACTTCTTGTAATACAATTCTATTCTTACAAATATATAATGTTTGATGAGAAATTAATTTGCGTATATAGCGAATAACTTTACTCATACTTTATTTAGTTTATGTTTTTAGCATGTTTTACTACACTAATAACTATTATGTACAAGATTTATCATATTTTCTCTTTCATTTTAAGTTTTTTACCATATCTATAATTAATTATATATATATATATATATATTTCTCTTTCTATTTTTGATTGAGTTTTTAATTAATATTATTTAATAAATCCTCTTTATATGTTGGAATGTGCATGTGGTATATGACTAGAGTGAATTTATGTGATATATATCCTTTCTAATCATATATATCATAGGCTTGTTAAACAATGAAATATTCAAAATAATTTTCTTAGTAAATTGTCTATTGATAGAGTTTAATATTATATTTGTTAGAATATTTGAATATACTTCACCATCTATATCTCTTGATCATGATTCTAACATTGATAACATGGTTAAAATAACTTGTTGTACTAGATGTTGTCACTCAAACCTTATGTATTCAATATCCTATTATAGATGTGACTTGTGAATTAAAATTTTGTTTAATACACTTGTTATCAAAGTTTCATGGTCTTGCAAGAGAAGACCCACATAAGCATTTTAAAGAATTTCATATTGTCACCAGAGTGAGATCAATTGAAGTCCTTAAATAGCATATAAATCTAAAAGCTTTATCGTTTTCACTACAAGATGTTGTTAAAGACTGAGTGAATCACCTTCTATCCAGATTAGTTGCAAATTGGGAGAACCATGAGATTGGAACTCTCGCCATGGAATTTAGAGATAGTCCAATGACGCTTAAGATAATAGATGTTATGAAACATCCAGTTCAAGATCGCTCTGTCTATCATATTGACATGTTCACTAATGCTCTTTGGATTATGATTCACTTCAGTTCATAGGAGAATTGGATTCTTTTGATTTGTCTGATGCTACTATTGTCATAAATGAATTTCTATTATTTAAAGATATTTGTTGTACATACTCTACTATTATGTTTCAGTCAAGCCAATTGAGTTGAAATGCACAAGCTCAACAACAACAGCCTTAAGCACATCTTTACAATAACCGAACAAGTATGCTATTTAGAGGAAGAATATAAATTTCCAATAACTATATTTAGCGTTCTTCTCCCTGATCCAGAATAGTAGTTGTTGCAAGTCATCAGAGAACACAAAAAGTTAATTAACTGGACGCTTGAAGGTATTTAAGGTATTAGTTTTTCAATGTGTATGAATAAAATTTTGTCACGCGAATGATCAAAACATGTGAGGCAGCCACAAAGGAGGCTTAATCCCTAGATTCTAGATGTGATGGCAAATGAAGTCAACAAGATGCTACAAGTTGCTATCTTCTACCATATATTATATTAGATGGTACATGGGTTAGTCTTCTCTAGGTGGTACCAAAAATATTTGGTAATATTATCATACAAAATGAGAATGATGAATTGATTTCCCACGACAAAATGCATAACCGTTAAAGAGTATGTGTTGACTATAGAAGACTAGATCAAGAAACAATAAAGAATCACTTTCATATACCTTTTATCTATCAGATGTTGTAATGTCTAGTTGGTAAGTCTCATTACTATTTTTTGGATAGTTTTTATGGTTATTTTCAAAAGTATTGCACCTAAAGACCAAAATAAAACTACATTTTTATTTATTTATAAAGCTTTCATGTTAGACATTAGTATGTAACTTGATATCTCAGCTAGACTGACACTCAAGTAAAACCAATTATCTGTCATGACATGAAAGAAATATTATTAAAAAAAGAAAAATAATATAAAAAAAATGAAAAGATTATACCAAAACACATATGTTAACAAAAACAATACATAATAAAATCACAGTTACTTATCCTTTTGAAACTTTTGCTCATAGGAGGATGTCTTTTAGTCTATGCAATGCACTTGACTCCTTCCAAAGATGCATGATAAGTATTTTTCTCAGATTTGCTTTAACATTACAAAGAGATCTTTATGGATGTTTTTCGCCTTCAATATTTCACTTTAGCTTTTGCAACATAATGCTATATTGGGCTTTGAAACCTGATTCTTATTGACTTTAACTGTGCAAACTTTCTTACACCTGATTCTTTTTTCTGCACCTCCATACATTCTTGAGGCATCCCCATATTAAATGTGAAAATGATTTTTTGTCGTTCTGTCAAAAAATAAATTAACCTTTAAAATCTCACATTCTTTATATTCTGGATTACATAGATATTTTTGGATCAAAAATATTTTCTGGATTTATAGAATCCGAAGCAACTGAAAAAAAAATACTATGGATTATATAATCTAGAAATTAATCTTAAATCTGGAAATAGTTTCCTGTAATCTAGAATATATTTTTTGAAAAATGTTATTCTGGTTAAATAATTCAAAAGTCCTTCTTAACTTATAGATTATGTAATCCAGATATATTCTACATTACATAATTCGAAAACTAATCTCATATTCAAAAAAAAAATTGAATTTTGTAATCCGAAAGCTAATCACGAATTTAGAAAAAGGCTTTCAGATTACATAATCTGGAAGCTAATTACAAATCTTAAAAAAAGACTTTGGATTATGTAATTCAAAATATAAATTACACTGACATTTTTTATAGAGTGACATTTTTGGAATAAAAAAAAAATTATGGGAGCGTAGGAAGAAGCAGTCTTTTCTTACACGGCTGTTTAAAATAATTCCAAATGAGTGGGTTGAAGAGCCTCATTTAACAACTTGCACGTGTTAGACAGGGTTTTTATTCCTGCATCCCCATAATTACTACTTGCACATCTGAACTTTTGAATGGGCTATTACACCCTTATGCTTTATTTCAATGGTGCATCCTTCTTCTTAATTTTTTTTATTTGCGGATGTATTTATTTTACCGCATTAGAATTTTGTACTCCATTTTTACAAGGTTAAGGATTAGAGTGAGTTTTGGTGGTGGTCTGAGGAGGTTACCTTCTCGTTGGTGCAAAAAGTATGATTGGACAATATTAATAGAGTTTTATTTGCTGTAATGGTTATCAGATTGATTTTTGGATCATCCTATTTAAATTTGAACTTTTCAAAATAAACAACCCAACCAAATTTAATAAAAAAGTAATCATTTTGGAGCAGATAATCTAGAACATGAATTTTGATTTTCGAAAATAATTACATTCTAGATTACCTGAGCTAGATTAAACTTTCTCAAACCTATATATCATATACTATTATGAAACATTTAATCCATAACGTTTTATGTGTTTTGCATTGTTCAACTCGAAAGTAAATTTTGGAGTCTGGAAGAATTATTATAGATGACATTATTTGTTGTTCAAAACACCTAATTTTAAATGGAAAATATGTATTTCGAATTAGACATTTTGGATTAGGTGTTATGAAAAACAAATGATTTAATTTTCTCTGTGTACAAATGTATTCTATATTACTCCATTTGAACTTTTATATGCTCATATACGAGATTCAGTTTATTCATTTTCTCATTCATGGGCCATCAACTTTAGTTCGTTATGATCCTACAATTACTTATAACTATTTAAGTATTTTCAATATAATTATGGATAACAGCATTCTAAAGTTTTTTTTTCATTAAACTACCTTGAAGGTAAAATAGAACAAGGAATCACCTATAGCAATAAGCGATGGTTTTGGAGAAAAAATATGTGAAGCAATGTAAGAAGGAAGTGGTGGCGTTGTTCCACCGGAGAGGTCCAACGGAACGTATACGGGAGAAGAATTAGAGTTGAATATAAAGTAATCTAACAAGAGTATTTTAGTCTTTCTTCTATTAATATGAGGAGCAAATAGTATTGTGGGGTGCAAGAAGCGAAATCCGTTAGGCAGAGGATTCAAACCCAAAGTGCTATAATAAAATCCCAATGTTGAAATCTGCGGTTATTTACGTCCAATATTGGGGCTTCTTCTTGCTGCACCCCTACGTCTTTTTTCCTGCACCCTCACAAATTTTTAAATCCCGAAACTGGTTTTGACCTTTTATTTGAAAAAGGACACTGTAGTTACTGGCAATCGGATCTGGGAGTGTGCTACGGATTCATCAATCTGTAACTGAATCATTTTTTTTATGGATGAGGGAGTGTTCCAAAAGCATATTTTGCATAAATTATTGATTTTTGGATTGCTGAATCCAAAAGCCTGATTTTGTTACGGATTGGTGGATCTAGATTTTTTTTTTTTTTTAATTATGAATTTCTGAATCCAAAATGCATATTTCTGTTTAGGATTGGTGGATCCGAAATGCTTTTTTTGAATGATAGATTTTTAAATGTGAAATGCATATTTTGAATTACGAATTTGTGAATTCGAAATTTTACCGGAAGTATCAATCCGAAAATTTTCCAAATTCCATAATCCAGAATGAAAAAAATAAATACAGTTCAAGTACATTTTAGAATTTTTAAATAAAATAGAGATAGTTTGATCTTTGCATAACATTGTGGGGTGCAGGAAGAAAAATGTAGGGTGCAGGAAGAAACTTTCCAATATTGGTACATGCTGAAGATTATTGGGCTGCACAACTTACTGAAAATATTCTTGGACATTAAAAAAGCTATATCCAACTTAGACAAAGAATTTACGATGCTCAAATTGTGGATAATATCTTACAGAACGTGTTTCTTTTTTTATCGAAAAAAAAAGGTCATGTTTTATAATTTTTTAAGGTAAATTCTTTATAGGCTAAACTTTTTTGAACCTGCACCTATGCATTCTTAAATTTCCAAAAATATCCTTTTACTGAAAATTAAAATCCAAAATTAAAAAAATAACTTCAGATTATTGTGTTTTTTAAATGAAATTATGGAATAAAATTTGAAAATCAAAATCACTTTACAAAAGAGAAATTTCAGAATGTAAAGAATATGAAAACCAGTTAAAATCTTAAAAAGTATTTTAAAAAAAAATATTTCAAAATGTATTTTTATCCACATCTCTTTTTATTTAAAATTATTTTTGCTATTTTTTATAAAAATCGATCACAAGTTCACACACATGTTGTACTTATATAAACTCTTTTAAAGTTAAATTTTAATAGTCATTCTTATTTATGAGTTAAAGTTTAACATTAGTTCTTTCAAAATAAAATTCTACTTGTTTTTTTTTCTTCAAAAAACGTACCCTTAAAACTCACCGGGTATAAGAAAGAATTAGTAAAACACTTTACAAAATTTGATAACTATCCATTGACCACATTATGACTAAATTATTAAATAGTTTTGATTATTTAATTCACATAATTTTCTATAGTTTTTAAAAATTCTAAAATTTAAGCAGATAGTAATAGTTATTCTTTTTACAGCAATACGTAATAAATGTCTCTCTTCCAAACTCTTTTATGGCTTAAGCAATGCATAATAGTTTTTATTTTTATAGTATTGAATTACATATTAATTTATTTTGTCTTAAAATTATTACTGTGATGAGTTTTTCTATATGGCAGAAATTGAGTATGTTTCTCATTACATAAATTGTTCCTTCCTCTTTTATAATCACTATGTTAATTCATCATGTTATTGTTGTAGAGAAGTTTATTTTATTCGTGGAATTCATAGTAGTGTTTTTCTTTTAAAAAGTTGATGTTCTTGAAAGTTTGAATAATATAATGATGGTTCTTAATTTAATATTTTTTTAGTATTATTCATTAACTCTTACCTGTAATATTTTTCTATATAAGTCTAATAACATTTGATTTAAGATAATGTTTTTATAAACATCACCAAATTCAATATATTTCACTACCTCCAAATTCATCCTATTCATATCTTACAAAATTTAATCCCTGTAAATATGTACTCCGAAAAGGCTAAAATCATTTAATCACTAAGCTCTTAATCAATTCAAAAAGTTTACTTTTCAGAAACTAAACTATAATTTTAAACTATTTTAAATATTCACTCATACATACAAACTAAAATAATTTGGTTTATATAACTTTAAATATTTTTACAATTAAAAAATTGAAAAAATACATTAATTTAGGATATTTTCAAATATTTAATTATCAATGATCAATAATGAAAACATCCCTGCATTATCCACTATATAAATCTTTCAAATCAACAATGAATTCAATATTAACAATACAATGATCATTACTTAGAGATATAGAAAACTTAATAGAGTGATATAAGATACATTCAGGAATAGAGAGAGATAATTAGAGTTGAACATTATAACACACATCTGGTGAGGCAAATGTGAACACTCGACTCAATAAAAATTATGTAAAACCTATTTTTTTTTTTTTTATAGTGATAACAGTTTTCTTGAGAGAAAAAAAGTTGTATATTTGAATAAAAGACATTTAGAAATGGAGATTAAAATTCAAAGACACATTGATCATTAGTAAATCAGCTGAAAGTATTGATGAAAATCAGAAAATGTTAAATAAGCAGAGCTAGAATGCATTGGAGTATGGGTAAGGAACCCTTTTGGAGGGTAATGTTAGTAATTGCCTTGCATGCGGGGTAGAAGAATATTTGCATAGGTTTATGAAGACAAAATGTGAGTGGGGTTTTGTCACTGTCCATAAAGAATCAGAATTTTATTTCCTATGGTTATCACCACTTCAATTCGCTCATCGATGATGACAAGTGTTCCAAACATGAGGAGTGAGTTCAATGTCACTCAGAGATTCCATAGCCATATACAAACTACAATTGCATGTTCATAACTATCGTGTCGAATGTTGTTTATGCCACATTTATTAAAATAATTTTTTTTAATATATATATATAAAGTTTATGAGATTGAATTAGACTTAAGGTTTATATTAAAAAAAATTTAATATGATATTAAAATTATTTTGAGTTTGTTTTAACAAGTGTTTGTTTGACTTATTAGACCACCCACTATCAGGTCATCATCGAATCATCCATAATATGTAATCTCGTACATGAGTTGAGTTGACAGTCTCAACTTAAAAAAATTGTGTTAATGATCACATCAATTAAAAAGTAAAACCTTTCATAATATAGATATATAATATAGATATATATGTGTGAAAACTTCACCTTATAACAACACTTCATCAAATTTTATTGTCTTGCGGAGGCCCAAATATTTGGTCTTTGCATTGTTTGTGATCTTATAAGCTGAACCGATAAAAAAATTTTAATTTCTTTAAAAAAGTTATCAGTGACTTTTGGTCATATTTTTGCATTTCATATGTCAGTCTTTATGACACATTTAGTTAGTCAATTGGAAAATGGAACTAAGAAATATTGAATCTTGTCTGTGATAATGTGTTAATGAGGGATGCTTACAATATAAACATAACTTTATAACTTTAGGTGATAATCAATTGTACCTTTACACAATTGAAAGATTTAAGTTTTGTGAAAGGGTTAGAAGATTTAATAGGTTGGTTCAGTAGGGATATTTTTTTATTATTATATTCTCTAAAGAGTTTGTGATTTTGTTAGGATGAGAGTGACACATGTTGTTTACCTTATCTTTTTTGGATAATTTTTTAATATATATGAGTTGGAAGTCTTTTAATTGTTGTCTATTGAAAAAAATCTGTAATCATCCATTTTACCAATTTATTTATTCAATATTATCTCTTGTTTCGATCCAATTCGATCATATACCCAAATTTAATTCAGATCTTTTTTATTTGGTCAGGCGAGAATCTTGAGGGTACCCACTCTTTGTGCAAGCACAACACTTTCATTTATTGCTGTGTGGTCACGTACTATGTTCAAAATGACAACCTAGATGAAAACAGGAAAATTAATGTGTTTTTTTTTTGTTTGTGTATAAAATAAAACCAGTACATTAGTTTGTAGGTTAAATGGAATTTAGTTATGTCAACAATTCAAACAACTCAAAGAATTGATAGAAAAAATAATGTCAAAAAGTCAAACGGGTTGTCAACAACGACGAAACTGTTATACAAATTTAGTTTGAACGTTATTTTCAAATGAAAATAAGGTTACATAAGTTTTTAATTTGTATGAAATATTTCAGGTTTTAATTTATATGAAAGATTTCAGGTTTTAATTTATATGAAATCATTAAATATACACAAAAATAGTTGTAAAGACTAAAATCTGAAATTCTGTAGGAACTAAAAATTATGTAATCCATAAAATTGTTTTCTTCAAATTTTTTTTATTTTTTCCTTGAAATTTTTATATAAGTAAAGGATATATTACCAACCGTTGTTATTTAATTATTTATTTTAATTTTTATCATATAAATGTTATTTTTGATTTTTTTATATAATTTATATCAGTTTATTATTTTATATATGTCACAAGAATTATTGCATGTGGCATAAATGGTTCGATGGTATTGGTTAAGTGGATGAGTGGATGAAGTGAAATGGAATTATGATGTTTAAATTGTTACATTAATATTATCCTCTAAAATAAAGTAAGTAGCTTGCATTATAATAAGTTATGTTTTTTTTTAATTAAATATTTATTTAATTAATTATTATAGAAAAATAATACTTTTGACTATGTGATAAGTGTGTAAATAAATATATATAATAAATAATGAATTTATAATTAAATTATATAAAAAAATATTAAAATTATAATATTGGAAGCTATAATATAATTGTATAAAAAAATTGAAATTTTCAATTTTTCCCCATTAGTATAAGAGTTAATAAGGATTCAGTATGATGATTGGACTGTTACAATCTTGACTTCTTCGTGTTCAAAGGAATCCTTAAAAAGAAAAGTCACAAGTTCCACAGATCAAATTTCTCTGTATAATTTGTTAGAGTTGTGAATTTGAATTATGTTGCTGACGAAGAGATTTAGTAAGTATTTCATCTTCAATTCATCTAATTTTTAAATAAAAAAAAAAGAAGGAAATTTGGAATTGTTTTACTTTAGCATAATGTGGGTCCAGAAGATTATACATGAAATCAGACTTTTGTGGGAGTTGAGTTAAACCTTGAAGCCTCTCTCATGTATGGGTCCAGAAGTGCTGCTAAAACATCATTTTAGGGGCAAGTATACTTCTATTTTCCAATTCAATAATTTAGACTTGGGAGCTATGATAATCGCTATTGGTGAAGTACAATCACATGTTTCATTTTCAATGTAATGTTTCCAGACATTGATCTCTACCAACTTTATATCTTTTTAGTGTCCGATTGATACCTAATAATATTAATGCCCGTGTTTCTCCCACTGGTGTCTGTCAAATTTTATGGACCCGAATCAGTTCACATGTTGTCTGATTATTCTTAGTGGGTCGGAAGGCAATGGTTGTATATACTATGTGCAGTAAGGCTGTGACCTCTGTATTCACTACCACCCAACAAAGCAAAATTGAATTGCAAACAAGGCACAAGCAAGAACCGTCTATTTCAAACGAAACATGTATATAAACTATATAACGTGCATTCACTTTCACTGCATTGACAATGAAATTTCCTAGAAATAACACGAGCAGATGAAATGTCAAAAAAGTGTGCTGAATCTGATCAGGGTTTTATGGTCAAGCACAGGACTGGGAAGGTGGTGGTGGGTGACGATAATGGTGTGAAAGAAAGATTTTGATAGATGGGAATAAAGATGTGAGTGTGGTGAGGGCTCAAACCACTTTCCCAGTTCACCGGCAATCCCAACAACACAGTCTAATCAGACATCACATCTAAAGTTATCACTCCATCTTTTTCAGAGACCTAACCTGACTTTGAAGAAGGTGGGGTGCTGTCATGTTCATGTGTGTGGTGTAATGGGCTTCCTGATAAGGCCTCAGGATTTTGAATGTCAATTTTTGGAGCAAACTGGTTCACCCATTCCCCGTCTCATTGTCAATCTGTCTTGTCAAACCTTGAAAGAAAAATACTAAATACATTTTTTTCTGTGGGACTGTGACATATTACAAGTGCAAGAGAAGAAAAAAAAAACAAACAAAAAACAACAACACTGCCAGGCCTCGTGAAAAAGCAGACACTCTTCTCGGGCTGTACATTTCTCTCTGTGTTTCAGTGCCAGCTAATTTTTTAAACCAAAAAATGTTCCAGGTATGTTAGAAATATGTTGATAGATATGAAAATGATTAAGTTTGTAACGTAAAGAGAGAAAAAAATGTTAGTAATTATTATCCATCCCATTGGCAGATTGCTGTTTTGGGAGTGGAAATGTCCGAGATGAAAGGGTGGTTTGAAAGAAGGAAGGGGTGTTGCGTTATTTTGTGAATGGGGGCTTTCCTTGTGGCAGTTTTTACTTTTACCTCAATTGATACAAGCAACACTGACAGCAGGGGTACCTAGCCAAAGCAACTGTGTATCTCTGTTCAACCCAATTGCAGAGAAAGGAGCTTTCACCCCCTCGTGTGTGTACTGCATTTTTGGGGGGAATTCCCCAATTCTCTCTTCTTCGCTTTGGAATTGGAGAACTTCTCCACTGCCAAGACTCGTCACTCACATGTCATCCACTACAATAATACTATCATCTATCCATAATTGTTGGCCCATTATTTTATTCTTCTTTAGGAAAAATATGAAATCCAAAGTCACACATCTTAATCTAGGATTTATGAATTAGGTCCATTCAAAAGACACATAAACTTTAATCGCCTCTCAAAAGTAAACAGGATAGAGAGAGATAATGTTTCTCCCCCCGTTTGATTTTTATGCAATGTTTTTGCTTCATAATTCATATGGTGGAGGAAGATGTGCATGGCTCTTTCAGAAATACGCAATTTGAATCATGGGACCTAGGTTCATTTTTGCTTTCATGTGTATAAGCATGGCCCCCTCGTTAAAAAAGTTAACAAGCCAAAATTGGCATTTATTACTAAAACATCTTCAACTAAAAAAATTTGAAGTGCAGAAGAAGGCAATGAAACAACAGTGTCTAAGGTACCATAATCGGTCAAGACCTCTATGAAAAATACTTCTGATTGTTACTAAAGTGTGTCACTCACAAAGAAGCATGTGGAAACCACTCAGACGAGAGGACAATGACAACGAAGGTCCTTAGAGTCAGTTACTATTGGTCGACCGTCCAAAGTGACTGTGCAGACTATGTGAAGAAATGCACTAAGTGTCAGGAGTTCG
This sequence comes from Phaseolus vulgaris, assembly GCF_051622355.1. NCBI lineage: Eukaryota > Viridiplantae > Streptophyta > Magnoliopsida > Fabales > Fabaceae > Phaseolus > Phaseolus vulgaris. The sequence goes on from NC_143504.1 coordinate 5,759,465, forward strand.
ACCCCTTGTCTCATCTCAAACCCGAGACACTCCACAATGTGGTATCCCCATGGTCGTTCGCCATCTAGGGAATAGACATTTATTGGTCATTTCACCCCAAGCAAAGGACAAACTAAATTCCTCTTGGTTGGGATAGACTATTATTTCACCAAATGGATCGAGGTTGAGCCCCTCGCATCCATCTCAACAAAAAATGTTCAAAATTTCGTGTGAAGAAGCATTGTGTATCGGTTTGGAGCCCTCCACACCATCCGATAATGATCGACATTTCATTGATCGAGGACTCTAGTCCTTTTACGAGGACCTCGCCATAAAATCAGTAACCAGCTCGGTCGAGCACCCCAGACTAACAAACAAGTCAAGGCAGCAAATAAGATCATCCTTAATGAGCTTAAGAAGCGACTTGGTACGACGAAGGACGATAATGGAAGTCTTATGGTTTTACCGTTGCACCCCCAAACATCAACACAGGATATGTCCTACAGCCTCACCTACGGCACCGAAACCATGATTTCGATTGAGGTAGGTGAGCCTTCCCTCAGAAGGCAACTCTTCGATTCATCCTTGAATTAAGAGAGTCTTTTGGTCGGACTCGATCGGCTAAACAAGCTCCAAGACAAGAGCAATATATACGAGACCCATGCAAGCTCCGAGCGGCTAGGCAGTATAACACAAAAGTCCGACCTCTAGAGTGGACGAGTTGCCGGCAATAACCGTCTCCGAGCTTCCCATGGCCGTACCGGCCGACTTCTTACAAAAAATAGTTAAGATGTCGACTGCTTGGGGAACTTCTTTTGCCGTGATATTTGCAACAAATAAAATATATTAACCATCAGCATATGCCAAACAAGTGTTAAAACAATAAAAAAAATACAAGCATACCCTGAACGAGACGACTTATATACCGACAGGATCTTGCCGGTAAGAAGTCTCCCCCGGGAGGCTATAAAGAAAGTTACAAACCTCCTGCTCCTCAGCACTAGCGACCGGACGAGACCATTGCTTGAAACGGGTAGGGGTCTTGGTCCAATACAAAGGAAATTTGGACCGCCCGAACTCGTAAAAAAAGAGCTTCATACCTTCGGGCTCGATAAAATTTTGAAGAATTTTTCTCTGAAATTTTTTTAAGAGGATGTGAAGGGGGCGAAGAGAAAATTACTTGGTCAGATGATAAGGGATAACCAGCTAACCGGGTCGAACGGGTGAGATGTGTAGTAGTGCAGGAAGGTGGAAGGAGTAGGATGAAGACGAAGCATGTCACACATGAGCCGAAAGGCTTGGAGGGAGGCACATGTGTTGGGATGGAGTTGCGAATGGGCAACGTTGAGTGTCTGAAGGACACCCATGGTGAAGTCATTAAAGGACAAGGTGACATGGAGGTCAGAAAAAAGATAAGAATATACAAAGAACAAAGGACCATCATAGGATGACCGACCCTTACAGATGGTGTCGGTCGGACGACAGTAATCAATGGTCAAGATACTGTCAGAAGTATCTGACTTTAACAAATGATACTTATTCATGAAGTAGTCAATGGAAGATGAGTCATGGTAGACAAAGATAAACTCGGTCACCTTGGGATCAACCTAGTCAAATCTCAGACTATGGGATGACTCTTCAGGAGAATCTGATTGATCGGAAGCACTGTCCGAGTCATCAGCCCCTACAAAATCCTCCACGGGGGCAACGTTTGAATTGCCCTGACCGACAAAGGCTCGGTCATGGAAGAGCCAGAAGAAGAAGGGGATGATGAAGAGGAAGAAGAAGATGATGAAGAGGAAGACATGACTAACCTTTCCGGGTGTAGGGTAAGCAACGTGCCAGGATGAATGAGTTTCGGATGTCGGAGTAAGTAAAGTAGTACCTCAAAACTATAGGGGACTACTATTTATAACCTTTGAGGGACTCGAGAGACTAAGCGTCACTTTCATCTCATTCGTTTGATCTCCCTCAATCCAATGAGTGCCCAAACATCTCTCATTAATGCGCGTCACATCATGCGTTCGATGCCTTCAACGTCACGTCTAACCTCGGAAAACCAAACTTTCACAAAGACCTTAGACAAAGACTCTTTGGATTAAACATCCTTGAGTCTGTGGGGCAAGTGTAATTGTAGGGTCTGCACGACAGAGATCATGACTCAACATTCGGTCCAAGTCGACCTACACCACAAAGATCAATATACCTAAGCAGGATTAATGAGGCTATAAGTAGTCAAACATTATGTAATACATCCCTAAGCATGACCCAACTCCCTATTTCGGTCCAATAACAAAAGTCCCTCGATAATAAAAAAAATAGGCACAGATTCCAAGAATCAGGTATGTCATTACACAATACTCAGAACATTGAGTGTCAAATACCGAATTCTTACTTAAACGTCAAAGTGTCTTTTTGCAAGTACTATCAAAGCCTGGACTTTGCATAGACCAAAAAGCAGAATGACGAAAGAAGGAGGAGTTTGTACAAAGAAAAAAGAAGAAATGCAGATCAACCAATTGAATAATAGCTCGAATCATTCTCTTAATTTCAACCTTGTTCGAAAACAGTGTAGGAAGATGTGCATGGCTCTTTCATAAATACGCAATTTGAATCATGGCACCTAGGTTCATTTTTACTTTCATGTGTATAACATGGACCCCCCGATAAAAAAGTTAACAAGCCAAAACAAGAAATATTGGTTACATTGATTACTAAAACATCTTCAAGTAAAAAAATTTGAAATCATATCTCACTTCCAATCATAGGAATGATATTTAGGAGACGAATCAATAATTACAAGAAGACTAACGTCTCGCCCGTTAACTACATAACCAGTAATAATCGTGTAAATATTTAAGAGACAAAAACACCAACATGCACATTTTGGGTGCAATAACACATGTTTTTGCATAAATTTCATTCAAGTTATATAAAATTATTATACAGAATAGAATCCACCTTCTAAATAATTAACATATTTTTAACTTCATATTTTTAATTAATCTAATCCATGCTTCCATGGTGTAAACAAATACGCACTTGAGGCACTTGGAAGTGTGAAAATATAGGATTTTGAATTTAAATGGTCATTCTAGCCAGTGGGAAACAAAAAGTACGTAATCTTTCAAAACAAAGAGACAAGAGGAATACCCTTGATTAGGTTAATATTAAGTCGGCTGAGCACGTATATGAAGAAATGAAAGGAATATGAACAAGTATAGCAATGAGGAAAAGTGGCAACTTGTAGGTTAAAAAATTATAACTCTCGTCCGTTTTCACAGACACTAATGAAACAAACAGACGCAACCCCATATGACTGTGTTTCTTTTGTTAAGTATATGACTCTGAACTTGTTGCTGTGTCAAACGTTGCTTTCTGCAGAGGTGAAAACACCACTTGTTGGCATGTGCACACATATAATGGAAAATGAAAGGGGGAAGAAGGGGGAACCGGCGCGTGCACATATAAACAACTCTCACACAGTTCAAATTAAAAACTCTCGGTCAAGCAATCACTGAGAGGGGTGAGACAGGTCGCGTTATAATAAATCCTCAAAAGTACAAAAACCAAACAATGAAAAATTAAGAAGGCAACCTCAAAAACCTAAATGCCTTAAAACAGTAAGGTAGCGTAAATTTCAACCACTTCAAGTACAAACAAAAGTTGAACACATGTTAACCCAGGTAGCTACCTGGCATCATTCAAATATATATGCTAGCTCCCTCCTCCCCCTACCACTGTGTATCCATGATGGATATCTGAAGAGAAGCTACTCATCATAATTACAGCTTACAACCTTCATTGTTTTGTAATAATAGAGGGTGGTAGGGTAATGCAATTGCAAGGTGCCAGAAACATAAACCAAAAGGGGAATGAAATCATATACAAATAGAGAAGGAAACAATACATATAGAGAAGTGGGAGTGTAGTGTGTTAAAAGCAGAGAAAGGTTTAAGATATTCCTCTCGGTAATCACACCTCAACATCTTACATTCCCAACACTCCCTTCCAGACTGTCCCTCCCTCCTTCCCTCAAAAGGTTAATCCAAAAATCAATACTATAAACATCAATAATACTATAAACATAGTACTCTTAAACAACTCAACCTCAGCAACATTAATCAGTGCAAGAAAGGCACTAACACTGAGATAAAAATAAATAAATACCCAAAAGGGAAAATTTAAGACGGCTGCTGCTACTGCCTGCAATGTTCTCCTGTTCGGTTCTGGCAACGTTTGTGTTCTTCTTTTGTACTAGGATTTTTATAATCCATAACTATATATATGCTAATTTTTATTAACGTCATGGCATAAAAAGCTTGTTCCCACACTTGCAACGCCATGCTTCAGGGTAGTACTCGAGGCGAATTATTAAACCGGGTTGGACTGGAACGTGAACCGGTATGCAAGGACTGCACCAACCGCACTTGGATCTGCACGACGGCGGCGACGACCCCGGCCCGCCGAATCTCTTCTCCCCCGCCACCAGTCTCTCCACCGGCGACCCATTTTGGTTCTCTTCTCGGTTAAGGTGATTCAGAGCCCCACCACCTGAAAAAACAAAAACAAAAACAAAACGTGAAAAGTTAGAACTGAAGCGTGTGGTCTTGAAAAGGAAGTGGGGTGGTTTTTCCTTTCTTTTTCTTTTAAAAAGTTTTAGTATTGTGTGGAAGTGTGCACTTACTGGGTTGTGGGGTGAGAGCGGTTACGGCTGAAGCGGAAGAGAAGAAGAGAAAAGTGAAGGTGGTGAAGGTTTTTAACCAGTGGAAGTGATGATGGTGGCGCATTACGCCTATGGACAAGGTGGGGTGCGCAGGTTATAAATGAGTGTGAGTTGAGAGTTGAAGAGTGAGAAAGATGACGATGTTGAAGGGAGGATATGTATGCGATGTTGTATTATTGTAGCAGAAGAGAAGAGAAGATTATTGCGTGAGAGAGTTGGTGTGGGAGAGAAAGTCCAAGTCAAAAAGAAGGAGACTGAGAGAGAGAGAAAGAAGTTGTTTGAGTATTAGGGGAAAAGGCCCAAATGGTAGGGGGCACGGGTCCTACAACACTCCAGAATGATTGTGATAGGTGGGTTCCAACTAGGTGAATTGTATCAAGTCCCTTCAAACAAACAAACCCTCTCATTTCACTAATTTTCTACTTTCTTTTCTATTTTACTTCTCATATTTTTAATTCATTTTCAAATATTTAACTCATTATATTATTATTCGCGTCAACCATTTACTATCGCACGTTAAATATTTACTTATATAATCATAATTACAATCAAATTTTATGAGTCTAAACTACACATGTTATTATATTGTTCGTATTTTTTTATTTATCGTTTTCCTACTAAAAAAATTGCAAATGTTTTTCTTTTCTGTTTTTCATCTCTTTACCAGAAATAAAGTGTATGATTGTTATTTATCTTCCAAAAAATATTCACTGCATTACATGTGTTGCAGATACATGTCAGAGGTATAAGTAAACGTCTTTTCATTTTCTGAGAGGGGCAACCAACAATAAAATAAAACGAAATGAAGATGGGAAAATAGTTTGGATCCAATGCTCTTCATGGCGCACTCATTTTACATTCGCTACTCTTCGATGGATTGTCATTCATTTGGTTTTCAAATATAATATATTTCTCCAATGATAACACATATTTTTATATAAAATTTACTGTTCAATTTGATTTAGATATATATTTTAATTATATTTAGTGATTTAAAAAATCCTTTTTGACCAAGCAGATGCATTTTTTTTGTCTTCAAGATGAAGGATTTATATTTGTTTAATTCAGTTTCTAATATTAAAAATCACTAGAAGTAAAAATCTGCCATAAGTTAAGTTATGCATATCACAAATTTTTTCTCTAATTAAAACATAACACCTGGGTGAAATTTCTTGTCAAAATACAGTATTACCACTAAGAGAGGATAAATTATTGGTTAAATTTACAAGTTATCGGTAAAAAGGAAGACTACAAAAAATTCTAGAAATAAAAATTTATGTTCATCATACCTATTGTTGTTGCGTGGACCGGAAATATATATTTTGATTTCTCTAATTAGTTTTGAACTCTTGTCTGTTGGTTATTTTGTGGGTCTTTATTGGAATTTGGATGGAGTAATAAATTGGTAAGAAAATGTATCTTTCATCTAGTAGCATTCATCAATTCATAAAGGCAACTGAGAACACTATTTACATTAGGTCTATAACTTTTTAGGATAATTTTGTTTTAGTCTGAATGAAGATATACTTGTAAAAAGTTCTTTCACTCTTTAATTGTATTTGGTACACTTTAATTGTATTTCATTTGAGCAATTAATTGTATTTGGTACACTTTAATTGTATTTGATTTGAGCTTTGTAAGAAAGTGTATTATTGGTTGATACCGGACGAGTCAGTTTTGATACGACGAACGATCGATTAGTCAAATAGCACAAAGGTACATAATAAATAAACAAGTAACAACAATTATGATGACGTTGAATGAGTCAACTTACACTCCGAAATATACAGAAAACATCTCCAACATAACAAATAAAACTAATTAAATTGAAAGATATATGTTCCTAGCATTAAGGAACCACTATGCATGTCACTTGACAACCGATATTCGTCTCATAAACCAAACACTATAAATAGAGCCCTTTGTGAAGAAGTGATGTACGTTTTACGTTATGCTATAATACATCTAAACCATAATACTGATTTGAGCATCGGAGTGCAATCCGCAGGTATCCCCGACCGACTGAGCATCAACATTGAAGAAATGAGACTTGAAGGAATTTGGAAATCACTGACACGTCAGCAATTGTACATCCTGCTATCTCGGCTCCTAAGACTATACAAGTACATGTATCTTTTACCAGATAACATTCATTTATTCATAGAGGCGAGTGAGAACACTATTCACATTATGCCTGAATTAGTACAACTTTTTAGGATAATTTCGTTTTAGTATGACAATACAAACTTATTAGGATGTATTAATTAGTTTTTAATTATTATTTACCTATTTGACTTTTTTGGAATAAAAAATGGTCTGAGTCCAAGTATGATCTCAATCAACCATTTCAACCATGTATAATACACTAGTCTCCCAAGTTCAACAAGTTTGGTCTTAAGAGATTAAGTCTTTTGAAAGATAATCATTTTAAGTTGGGAGGGAGTTAGACACTCATTGTTGTGTCAACAAAAGGGTGTCACCAAGTACTCCTAGTTTTAGTGGAGTATTTGGTGACGTGTGAAGTTAAGACTTTTCTTCCATAGGTTAATGTTATTGACAAAGCTCAAAGTCGATGTCATAATGTTTTTAGTCACTGGTTCTTGAAATTCCTCTTCTTGAGGATGGGATGGGTGTGTCACTTCCAATTTCCTTTTCATTTTTTCGTTCTCCCTCTTAAGGGCATGAATCTCTTATGCACTCCTTTGTTTCATTTGATCATCTCCTTCTGGAGGTCCATAAGTAAGGTCATGTATTCGGTCTCAATTCTCTGGTCATTAGTCATATTTCTTGTAGATATCATTGAACACTTTTGTGTCACTCCTTTTCAAACTCACGGTGGACGCCAATTGTTCTTTTGTGGACCAAGAAGGTGTCTTATGCTTTACCTTGTTAGTCTTAAACTTTTCTGTATTAGTCACTTTTTGAGACATCATTTGGTAATTGGACCAATAAATTTTATAAAAAAATTTACATTTTATTACGTGACATTCACCTATTTATATAGGCGATCGAGAGCACTGTTCATATTAAACATAAATTATTATGACTTTTTAGGTTAATCTCGTTACATTCTAATAGTATGAATTGATTAGAATGTATTAATTACTAACTTATTTATCGTTTTAAGAATCTAAAATAATCTCAATTTGGATATGAGGATATGGTTAACCATATTTATAGTATACAATTCACTTATATTTATATTTTTCTAAATATTTATTGAATATTTTAAAACAATCAAACCAAGAAAAACACGATTTTATCAATTATTATTTTGAATGGATTGGCCAAACCTAATTCATATAAAGCCCTAAAGGACACAAAATTTTGCATTGGTGAAGCACCACTTTTAGGGCGTGTTTGCTTTTATGAATGTGACTTAATTTAAAGAGAAAAACATAACCGAGACATGTAAAGAGGGCATTGTGTTGCAGCATGTCCATCCGTGCCCTCCAAACACTATAATGCTTCCTCATTTGAAACCACCCAAATTTCATGGTGTCTTCTCATTTGAAACAACTTTTAAAATAAAAATGTTTTTTAAAAATATAACTTAAATACATAATCATTCTTAAATTATGTATTTAATATTAAAAAATAAAAGTAGAAAATATATATCAGTGTTATAAATATTTTTTTAATTTTAAAAATCAAAATAATTAGTTTTTATATTAAATAAGAGATATTTTATAAACTTAAAAAATAATTGATATTTAGTGTAATTTATATTATTAATAAAAATTTATAGAATAGTTTTTAAATTTATGTCTATTTAACTATTAAAATTTTATCTACTAATTATTTATATTTTAAATTAGTCTCTATTATTTATTAAAAATTAATTTAAAATATAAAATATTAATAGCTTAATATAAATATTAATTTAAACATTATTTTATAATTTTTTTATTAATAATATAAATTATTTTAGAAAAAAAAATTGTCTCTGTCAATTTTGAAAATTCTATTTATTTTTCTCCTTTTTATTTTCTTTTCTTTAATTTATGCAATTTTATTTTTATTATATTTTCTTTTTCTTTTTCTATTTTTTATTTTTTATTTTTTATTTCCTAATCCAAATTTTTTGTTAATGCTTAAACAAATGAGACACAATTTTCGAAAGAAATATGACCGGGTGAAATTAATTCATGTACAATATTAATTATCTTATACACTAAATTAAATGAAAACACTTTATTGTAGTAGAGCTATTATATTTCTATAATTCACTGTTTTCTTTTCATTACCCCACCTGTTCTTGTGTTTCATCACCAAGAAAGAAACAGTTTGTTATGTCTTTGGACTTTTATTTCTTTATTCATATTTAATGTTGAGAGTAAGAAAGTTACATAAAATATGAATAATGTTTTTTACATAATAAATTTGAGAAAAATATTTTTTACTGTTAGTTAATAAGTAAAGATTAAATTTAATAACATTTTGGTTCAAAACATTATATGTAGATCTTTTACATGCATACTTTGTAGTGATCTTCATTTATGTTCATAAAATTAAATATACTTATCTTTTTCTAAATTTTTCACAATTAAGGTTCGTAAGGATCGAAAAAAATAGTATTAGAGTAGAAATAATATAATTAAAAGGACAGCTAAATATTTTATTATTAAAGTTAAAATAGTATATAATAAAAATTCAGTTATTCAGGTTTCATCTCAAAAGAACCATCATCTTTCTGAAAACCTTTTTTTCCTTTTCTCTTTCTTCTTTCTTCTCTCTCTAAGATTTTGATCTCTTCGCTCATTAGTTTGACGATCGGAGTCTGTCATCAGACTCCTGACAGTGAATACTACAGGACTGTCTGATCATATTCTTTAATAGAGTAAATTCATTTTTGCTCTTCTCTTTGAGTCAAATTTTGAACTTGTTAGGTTATTCTTGGTATAGGCTTTGCATGTGACTCTTTTAGCTTTATGGCTAATCTTTGTTAGCTCAGGGTCCTAGGGATATAGATGGATTTTTTTATCAGGACTCTGTGATGCAGGTTGGGCTACCCTTGAGCTTTTGGTAGGTTTGAAGCTCTCAGTGATCATCTGTTGGTCAAGTTCAAGTAAGGGAAGTTAGTATTAATTTCCAATAGAATTCTAGGCTAGAAGATCTGGATGTGGGGGTGACATGGTCATCAGTCTTAAAAATTTTTGCAGGATTGTTTGTTTTAAGTATATTAGAAGTTGATTGATATTAGAATGTGAAATTTTATATATGGTAGATGTTATAAAAAATTATATTGTTTTTTTTATTTGAATAAGTAAATGAATGTATTTAAAGAGTTTGGTGAATCACTTAAAGGATAAAGTTATCGAGTATTGGTTGTTTCATTTTGATTTAGAGTAATTATTTAACTCTAGTAGGGACTTTGTTACTTTGGCTTAGTATATTTGATAAAATAACAATTTGAATGAAAATGTAGTTAAGCAAAAATGACAAATGTTGTCAAAAGAGCTTGAGCTAATTAAGATAGGCTTGAGCCCAGTTGAGCGCATAAAAGATTGGTTAAGTGATTTTGAGGTAGAAAAACACCTAAAAGTTGCATATCAAATTCGTTGAGTGCTAGAAACTTGACTAAGCGAATTTGAGGTTGAGAGCATCCTAAAACTGCAACTCAAATTCGTTTAGCGCAGGACAAATTTGCTAAGCTGATTTTTTAGACTCATATTTTCCCTAACTCTACATGTAAAATTTTCTTTAAACATAAAAAAAAAAGGTTGAATAGATTTAAAGTTGAAAGTATCCAAAATTTACACATCGATTTGTTTAGATTTTAGATTCAGCTAATTTATTTATATGAGAAATCTAACTTTTCCAACAACTTAACTCTATTTTTTAAGTTGTATTTAAAATTAATTCAACCCTTACGTGGATAACTTGTTTCCAAAAAGATTTCCAAAATCAACAATAAAACTACTTAGAGACTTATAACAAATTATTCAATCATAACAACATCTCACTGTGAAGTAGAAAAAATGGAAAAGATTGTTTTTTATTAACTAATTTCACCAAGACTAACAACATAACCATAAAAAAAAATAAAGAATCATAAACCTTTCGAGTACAAAATAGATTTGATAAGTTTGGAAGGAGAAAATTGAGAGAAGGGAGAAAAAAAAAAAAGAGAGGCACTGTGTGGAGCTTATGTGCTTTGTTTCCAGGGGGCACTGCTGGGCTTGTATAGAAAAATTTAGGCGGTTACACATTAAAAAAAATATCGTTTTAGATAAACTAAAAGTAGATTTAAGACTAAATTTAAGTTTTTTTTTAAATATAAAAAATTTGAGAATATGATTTTTTTTTTGAGAAAACAATAAGTAAAAATTAAAATTGAAGGTTGATTATGTAATAAATTAGAAATTAATTAATTAATTAATTACAAATGATAAAATTATACCCCTAAGTTTATAAATTATAATCTAAAATACAGGGATAGATAACAATTTTAGTTTCTAACTGAGCAATAATTTCCCCTTCTCCTAAGGGTTGTGACGTTCTGAGCATTATTTAAGGGTGGGTTCCACTAACCCCTATAAAGGAGTAAAAAGTACAAAAAGCTTTAAAAAGTGTTTTAATGGTGAAAAAGGATAAAAAAAAAAGGTAACAGAGAGGGAAGAAAGAGTGGCTTTAAATTAAAGAGAATTAATGTTTTAAAACTTCATTTCTATAAATAATGTAATTATTAAAAGATAAATTTTATTTATTTGCAAAGAGGAGAGAATAAAGAGTAAAATAGTGAATGTAAAGTTAAAAAAATGCTTATACTTTGGAAAAGAGTGAAATTGCATATTTGTTTTTGAAAATTCATTTCATTATAAATTTAATGTTTAATATAAATAATAAACAATCACTTTAGTGTGTGGGAAATATTTTAAAGTCATGATTATATTAATTCAATTTTTAAAAAAATATGTGACTGAAAATCTTAATGTATTTATTTAACATATTAACATAATAATAATATATTTAAATATTAAATAAACAATAAGTAATTAAATTTAGAAAAATATTTAAAATTTGAAGAACTTGAACATTTTTTTAGTCTCGATTTCTAGGTAATGTAAACTTATTTATTATACCCAGATACGATGGTTTTCATTTTTTTAGTTTTATTTTTGGGTGAGTAATATGTAAAATTTATTATGAATAAATATTTATTTAAAATTCCGATTTTACAAGTTGAGCGTGGTTTCTTGATTTCAAACCTTATTTTTTTTAAAATAAAATTCAATGATGTATAAGGGAAAGGTCATCGACAATTTATGTTTCTTTTTTTATACAATATTCATCATTTGTATCATTAGCGGTATTCAAATTATTGAATTGAAATATAATATAAAAAAAAGTTAACTAAATTAAAAAAAAAATATCCAAATTGAACTTCATTTTTATCACACATAAAAAGATGGAATAAAAATAATTTAATCTATATAGAATTCATTTATTATCATTGTGTACTAAAATTTTATAAAAATATTATATCCAATGAACTAGTGCATTAAGGAGAGGTGAAAATGGTTATTTACCTATCCAAAAAGTGATTTTTTATGTTAACTAAGAAAGTTAATCAGTATGATTTAAAAAAATATTTTCATAAACATTTTTCTAAGATTTTTTTATTAAGAATGAGAAAGACTGACTGAAAATAAACTGTTTGTTAGTTATAAAGTATTTTGAGATTATACTACTAATTAAAATTATTTTATATTTGAGCATTTTTTTCCAAATAAGTTCGTGGGGAAATGATTACATCTTAAAAAATACTTATTACATCTCCAAATTCATTAATAAAGTGAGATGTAAATATTTAAATATAGAATTTGTCCTCCTAAAAATGTTAGACTTAAATTAATCTATTTATAAAAGTTCTGAGATCTTAACTTTATTTAAATATGAATTGTTCACTTTATAACTTCAAGTTTAATAAGATAATATTACTAGAAGGTATATTTGTTTTAGAGTTGAAAATATTATCATAATTTTATTTTTAAAAAATACTTCAAAAATTAGTAAAAGAAAATATATTTAAATTATTATTCACTTTAACTCTTAAGTATGTAGAGTATTAGCCATGTTGAAACAAATTTTTCACAACTAAATAATAAAAATTTATCTTCTAAATCACTTTTCTATTTTCTTGAAAAATGCAAATTAGTCTTTAATATTTCTTTTTGATAATGTCATATCAAATCTATTAAAATAATATCTATAAGATAATCACCATGTTTTAATTTGGAACATAATTTTTTTTCTTAAAAAATGTTTTAAATTTTTTTAAAAAAAATATATATTTAAAATATCTTTAAATTTGGGCGACATTATTCTACTTATGATCAATTTAAGTTAGAAAGCTTATTTGATATTTTAACTTTGTTTAAATGTGAATTGTTTATTAAATATGACTTTGGTATAAGAAATAAAAGATAATATATTAAAAAAAAGTGATGATGCATCGAAAGAAGAGTATTAATATGAAATGTGAATAATTTTTTTTGTTGTCGGAAGGACGCTGTCTCCTGTTGAGAAGGCAAAGCAGTAACGCATGAACAGAAGCATGGATGAGTCTATAAAAAGTTACCTAAAATTCTAATTATGATTCTTCTTCAACGATATCATCGTATTTATAGTATTTATAATTAATGTATCAGAGTTAGGTGAGTAGTATAAAAGTGAAATTGATTAATTGAAAAGGGAAAAGGTGAAGCAAAAGATATGAATGTTTATGCAGGTGCAGCAGGAGTAGACCACAGTGCCTGCCAGAATTCACATTTAATTAAAACCATTTCTATATTATTTTTTTATTTTTAGTATGCTCAAAATTGTACTGTATTTTTTTATTTTTAAAAGTGATGATAGTTATGATGTTTTTGCTGTTAATTAGGGTGATTGTATATGAAGAATGATAAAAGTGTTACAACAAGAAGAGAAGAAGTATGTAGTTGGAAAAAAATATACGAGATACAGTTAAGGTTATTTAAAAAAATGAAGTTATATTTTATTTACAATTATTTAAAAACTTAAAAAAATTAAAATTGATTTTTCATCGATGAATATAAAAGTACAGTGGAAGGAGAGAATTGGCCTATTTGTTCTAAGAAAATTTGGAGAAAAGTAATTGGGTTAGGCCCTGTATGCATAATGCTCCTAATGGGCCCATTGCAGTTTTGGGTTTCTCATTATGGACTTAGCCTAGTACACATTTCAAGAAAGTAAATCATACCATTACTCCATATAACTCTTTCACTTAAAATACCATTGCTTATTCCCTTATTCACTTCCTTTTCAACTTTCACATTTCCACCATTTTTATTTTCATTTACTTAATCTTTTTAAATTTAGGATCTGTTTAATTAACTTTTTCTATTATTCTACTTCTTACTTTATTAAAAAAATATTTAATCAACATTATAACATTCTGTTAGGGTTAGTCGTATTTTCAGTTAGGAGTACTAGGCACCGATAATATAGTTAAACAAAAATACACAAATTTTTTAGAAAATAAATAAAAAATGGGAACAATACTTCTTTTCAAATTTTATTATTTATCACATGAATTTTTGTAAAAAAAATTATATAAATATGGTGATAACTAGTTTTAATTATTATATAACTATATTTTTTATTCAATAACATAATAAAAAGTAGATTACAGAAAGAAAACGTGTTACAGATGCTAACAAATATCATTTCATTTTTATTCAGATATATTTTAAACAATAAAGCACATTGCCGCAAAATTCATATTATTTGACACGTGTTTTTTTTCTTTTTAAATAAGATTTCAAAATAAGATTGATGTTTCTAGACTTATTTCGTTAATTAAATATTTAATTTGTTTAGTGGGAAATTCGTCTAAAGCTTAAATGAAGAATGATATATTGGATTTCAACGTGATTAAGTTTTTTGGTATTAATACTCGTACTGATAAAGTTTTTCGTTCTTTTCTTGTTAGATGGAGTTCCCTCCACCAGGCTGGGTTAAAATTAACATTGATGGGGCTGCTAGGATATCCTGGTCTTGCTACTTGTGGAGGTATTTTCCGTGGGAGTATGAGTGAGTTTATTAGTGCTTTCTCTGTGTTTCCTGAAGTTCAGACTGCTATGGTTGCTGAGTTTTATGGAGTTATACATGCTATGGAGGAAGTTCAAAAGATGAGACTTACTTGAATGTGATTTTGCATTGGTTTGTGTTGTGTTTACTACTAAGACTAATGTTTCGTGGTTACTTCGTAATCGATGAAATATTTGTCTTAATTACGGTAGAAAAATCAGGCTTAGGGTTACTCTTATTTTTCGTGAAGGCAATGTGTGTACTAATAAGTTAATTAATTTATGATTTAGTCATAGAGAATCATTTCAGTGTTGTTTCCATCTAGTCTTTTCTTATAATTCTTTATTAATATGTGTATTCTACATATGTATCGTTTTGTTAACATATAAGTTTTGGTATAGTACTCCCATATTTTTTTGTATTTTTTTTTCTTTTTTTTTAATAATATTTTTTCATGTGATGATAGATGATTGTTGTTACTTTATGTGTCAGCTTAGTTAAGATGTCAAGTTGCATAATGATACCTAACATGAAAGCTTTTATATAAAAAAAAATTACACTCAACCTCTTAAAAAAAATTATATTCACTTTTCTATTTTTTATGATTACAACAATTTTGTTTTTTATTTAAATATAAATTTTAAATAAATAAATTAAGAAATTAAAAAAGTATAAGTTTTGTTGTTTATTTCTTTCATAATTTCGTCTCTTTAAAACTTATTTTCTTTAAAAAAATTATAAATTTAAAAAAGAATTAATATTTCATTATTATGGCAGATCAAAGTGCTGTGAAAAAAGCTAACTAAGGATCAAAGTGAACCCTTCGATAAGCAGTTCAATTTTTACTAATAATTTTATCTTTTTTTCTTCCTTTCTTTGGGAGGTTTGTAAAAGGAGAGATGTTATTGCAGTATGGTTGGACACTTAGATGATTTATGTGAAGTCTGGTTGAATTTTTTGAATGTTGAATGAAGAATTTATTTGTAGGCACACGGAGTTCATATTCGAATGTAATTAATGAAATTTGTATGAATGTGTAAAGAATGTGGTAGTTGGATTCTTATATACGTGTGTGTGTGGAAGTTAATATATGTATATTTTTTATTATGATTTTAGAATGGGGTTACTTGCTATTTTCATTGTTGGCTTCTCGATATTTTGAAAATGATATTTTCGGATTCAATATCATTTAAGTGATGACTTACCATTCAAGTAGTGTGGTGATTATTTTCATTGCTCTCGCTTAAGCCACAGTGTCGACACTCACATATTTTATTTATTTTAAACTTTAAAAACATATATGTAGCATAAAAATGATAAAATAATATTTGTTAAATAGAAGATTTATCTAAAATTAAAAAAAAATCAAGTTTCAATCAAATCTTTATAAACTTGAAAATATTGATATAATATTTAGCATACAAATGATAACGGTAACTAGGTAACTTTTTTTCATACAATGTGTTGTCAATTTTTATTTTTAGTATAATAAAATTTGATTAATTTTCATGAATAATTAAAAAATTAGTTGGATTTTAATCGCAATTTATATTTGTAGTTAATATTGATATTCTTATATTATTTATTATTGACTTAATTACTCTTTTAGTATCTCAATCTCATTTTTTTGATCTTAAAGAGTTCAATGTTCCCCCTCTCATTACCTCTACAATGAACTCTCTCACTTTCATAAGCTTTCTTATCTCTTTCTCTATAAATTCTTCCCGACTTTTCTCAATTTGCATTCCTCCAAATCTCATTACTTTTCGAATTTGATCACATATTACAGTAGCTATGGAACTAAAAAGATCATTTTCAATCGATTAGATTTTCAAATAAAGTAAGTTCATCTTTATTCTGAAATATTTTTATGTTCTTCCTTTAATTCTTCCTCTCATCGCCTTTAGTGTTCTTTCATTCACCTTTATAAACTTTATTCTCTCTTTCTATAAGACTTCTCTCTAAATTTCTCTAATTTCATTCCTCTAAACCTCGTCTCGTTAAGAATTTGACCACACTTCACTAACAAGAGAGTTAAGGATCATATTATCAAAAAGGGTAAGTTTATATTTACTATGGAGATTCTCTATGTTCTTTCTTTCCTTTTAAATTTGTCATCAATTTTGGTAGAATTTATTGAGAAAAATGATTCATTCAACTTAGTTAAGCTTGTACTGAATTTTTGTTATGTTTGAATACTTCTCTCTATACCATTAGATTTCAAGTAATTCTCTTGCTCGAGCTGAAAATCATTTAGAGCAAGGAATTACAAGTACGAGGAGTTATTTATATATTTTTATAGAACCTTAACATAGATGATACACTACTAAAAAATCATTAAATAGAATTCAATTTTAGAGACAAAAAATCATTAATTGCTATATTTGTTAGACATCTCAAGGATCCAACTTTGATGTTTGATGAAGCCATGTTGAATACTTGTTGCCTTAAGATTATAGGTAGTTTAGTTTTTATTTTGTGTGTCTTTAATTACTTTTTGTCTTAAGAAATGATGATGAATCTAATGACAAATATTTTTTAATTGGTTAAAAAGTTTTTCAACTGTTTTTAAATTGTTTTCTGGAAAGTTACAGTTTTTCAATATGTTATCTTTTAAATCAATTGATTGAAAATATTTTAAAGTTTTAGATTTTTCTGAAATATGTTTAATATACTGAAAATCATGTTTTAATAAGTAACATAGAAATGTTTCAGTTTGAGTACTTTCTATTAGAGAAAAATCAGTTTACATGCATATTACATTTTTTAAGTAAAATCAACAGATTGTTTCAATGTTTTAACAAATTGATTTTACTTAATCGCACCCTTAATACAAATTGGTTTTGTTAAATCTTTATAAAAGGGTCAACATTTTTTCAAAACAATGTTACTCATACAATTTACAGTTTTACATTTGTGAGAGCCTCGATGATTCAAGTTTTTGAAAGAAATAGTCTTTGAAAGATAATGTTGTATTTCTTGATTCACTTTTCAGGTTAATTCGTTCTGATGTGATTCCAATAGCAAAGAAGAGAATGATTCTTGACATTCTTAGGAATCAACTTGAGTTGGACAATTGTTAGGCACTTTTTCTTAGAATTGGATCAATGTTCTAAGTCAAGAACTCACCAAAACTAGCACCAAATCCAAACTCACATGGAAGTTCCTCATATTGTCAAATTGAACCAACAAAACGAGGTAAAACTTAAAAGCACCGAACAGAATTGGATAAGAATCAAAATGAACCGAACAAAATGAAATTAAAAGGCAAAGAACTGAAAAGGATTGCTGGAAAATAAGAACAACCGAACCATAAACTCAAGAACACAAGACAAAATTTCAAGGAAACAAGCTTAAACATGAACAATTGAAAGAGAAGGAAGGAAGGAGAAAAGAATGCTCATGAAGATGGATGTAAGGTAGGATGATCACGCCACTAGAAGGATGGTTGCTCCTAGATGAGTGTGCTGCCGCCACTTGAGGACACTATGGATCCTTCAAGATAAGACTAGAGAAGAAGGCTCAAAAGCTCTCCAATGCTCACTCAAAATTTGAGTATAGTTTCTTTACTCTAAATTCCAATCTGAATTGTGAATGACCTAAGCCCTCCTTTTATAGGAACAAGGGCTGGTCATGAAGCTTACAACATAAGCTAACCAAAAGACTCTTCATATGCTACTTACTAATAGCGCCTAAATGAAGCATGAAGAGTACTCTTCTAAAAAATTCTAAACTAATGCCTAAAGATGCTTTTACAAAAGAGGTATCTAAGGTTTCCCTCTAAGCACCTTTCCTAAAAACTATGTATTTAAACATTTTATATTATTTACAAATTTATAAAAGAAACTATAAAGAGAGATATTTAAATGAAGCCTATTCTTGAAAACTTGTAGACTTCTTTGGCTTTAGGCTTGATCCTCTCTTTATTTTATGTCTTCTTTTAATTTTGAAAAGACTAGAAGGAAGAACTTCAAATGTGTAGGTGAATGACCTCTCCCTTCATTAATAAAAGCCTCCTTTATTTGATTCTCATCACGTTCCCTTCTAGTCTACATTGTATTTTTGTGTTAGATTGGACCAAGATACGGTATCATTATTCTGACATGGTATTGCAGTGAGTGGCTTATGTTCTTGTAGTGTGTGTTTTTTTTAAAAGAAATTGTGTTATTTTAGTGAAATCCACCTTGGTGTGAGGTGGGACTGGATGTAGCTTTGTTGTAAGCGAACCAGTATAAAATATTGGAGTCTTTTTATGTGTTATTTATCCTTGTTTTATAATATATCTGCATAATAATTTGTACAAGTATATCAATCAGTTGTTTTTGTTTTCTGCAAACTTAGTTTGAATTTTTGTAATAAATGAAACTGGTGTGATAATTGATATTGGTTATTACAATTTCATTATCACTATATCCCTCACTATATCCCAACTACAAAATCAATTTGTTGTTTTGAAAATAATTTTTTAAAATTCTTTTTGAATTATTGTAAACAATTATTTGTGAAAATCCTTTTAAGTACAATTCACCCCTCGAACTTAGTTTCCCTTTATTTATTTTGACTTAGCTTTACCCCAAAGATAATTTTTACATTATATTTAAATAAAATATATTCTTTGCATTTATTCAACTATTTTTCTTAAAGATTTTTTTAAAACTCAAAATTATTATGAACTCCTTTTTTTTTCTATTGTATTTATCTTCACCAATTTAAAACAATTGAAATATGATTCAACAAAAAAAATCAAAAAAATTAAATTTCAAAAGAGTCACTAAAATAATAGTTGAATATATATAATAATACTTTTGTATGTAAATGTTTTATTTTAGTGAAAAATTATTGCAAAAGAGTTAGTAGACTAATGGTACATTTTTATTTATATCTATTTATAAAAGATGTAAAGATTTAACCAATCTTCCAAATAAAACTATAGGACTTCTATTAAGGTTTTTCCTAAATCATTATCGTTATAGTAAGAATATGAGGTTTTATTATTAATGCACATGGGGAATCTTGTTAACAATAAAAAAATCAATAATAAACAATAAAGACAAACATATACAAATAAAAAAGTGAAGTAAATAATAAAATACTCAAAAAGCTTTAACCCTCATGTTTAATTGCTAAATTTTAGTTTGTAACCCTAAGTAAATTATTAATGATAAATTGGAAAAAGGTGAGGATGATATAAAGTCAACATACGTACCCTTGTAAGTAACTAATATATAACACATATTTTCTTCATGTGAAAATTTCCAAATAAGAATCTAATTTATCAATGAACAAAATGTGAGTAAAACTCAAACACAAGTATACATGTTGTACTAAGAGTAGTTGTTTTTTACAATTTTTTTAAAAACAAAAATCAAACGTGTCTATTATATGAAAAATAAATAATAAAGGTGACAAAACAAGTTAATATACCATTCTTGCCTTGACAATCCATTTTTTTAATTTTATAGTATATATATATATATATATATATATATATATATAAGATATTAAAAATTAATGAAATATAATTTAAATAATTATATTTTTGTATTGTTTTATTTTAAAAGTACAAATATGAAAAAATATAAAAAGTATTATAATTTAAATCATAAACATTACAAAATTAGTTTCAATTTTAATTTATAATAATTAATTTAATATGTAAATGTCACCATCATTTCAATTTATCTAATTATATATAATAATTAATGAGTTAAAACTTAAAATATTTACATAAATAACTGTAATTTAATATATATATATATATAATTAATTAAAGGGTCAGTCTGCCAAAGAAATGAGATAAATGTAACTAATTTCATTAGAACAAATTAACGTAAGACTAATTTTTCATGGGAATGTTATCATGTCAATAGCCATGCAATTAAGATGTAATTAGAACACAAACGTCTCAAGTAAGGAAGTTATTTTAATTTAATCACTACTAAAAAATTATTAAATAAAAATCAATTTTAAAGACTAAAAATAATTAATGACTATATTAACTAAATTAAATATTATTTTAAAAATTAAAAAAAAAATATTTTATTATTAATAAATAATTTTTAAATTTGTATCTAATTGTACCGATATGGGCGAGGTCGACCCCTAGCCTCCCTGCCCGAGACCTGGTCAACCTGACCAAAACCAAAGGAAAGTCGACCGAGACCTGAGAGACTTGGCCAACATGACGAGGCCGACTGCCTGTTTGGCCGAGACCTTAGAAGACTCAGCCGAGACCTTAAGAGTCTTGGCCGAGACGACCGACACCACTGGAATTTGGTCGAGGGCCGACCCATACCAAGGGTATTTGACCGTCGGCCGACCCCTACCAAAGTTAACGCTCAAACCAAGGTCAGTGAGGTTAATCCATCATTAAGAATTAGGTAATGCGACCCTAAGCGGTATCCACCTCGATAAACGGGCCCAACAAAGTAGACCCATTAGAATAATATAAATAGCACGCATCCCAAGGAGTAAGGTATGTCATTTATTATTGTTCACCTACCTGAGAGTTGACCACCCGCTTTACCGACTTGAGCGTCGGAGTGCCTTCGCAGGTACCCCACCATCCGGTGATTTCCCGAAGACCGAGTGCCGAGTATCGAAGGATAAGCAGGAGGACGAGAGGAATCACAGTTCATCACCCAGTCATCTGCCCGACCAAAGGAAGGAAAAGAAGACTTCAATAGTTTTCTAGGTCCCATCTCCCTAACCTGAACACTAATCATCTAGGTATTAATTATAAATTTTAAATTTGATAGTAAAAATCTTGATAGCTAATTAGATACTAATTTAAAAATTATTTATCAATAATCAAATTTAATTTAAAAATTAATATTTTTTTAAATAGTATATAATTTAATTAATATAATTGTTAATTATTTTTTATTTTTAAAATTAATTATTATTTAATGATTTTTTTTAGTGAATAATTGTGTAAGTGATTTATTATTCTTAAGGTGAAATTTGTAGACTTTCAAGGAACAAATGTCCACTTTTTTTTATCTTTTGTTATTTATTTGTAAATATGGAGTATACGAAGCCAATCGAAAAGCGATAAAAGAAAAGAAGAGCAGACACATCTGTGTTATAGCAGAGAAATAATTACTATGATTAATTATTATTATTAAATGGAGGAGGCAGGGCACCTGATGATAAAATAATACTAAGTGTTAAACGGTACAACACTTTCCGTGGCATGAGAAGTAATGCAATATTTGGCCATAAATGGAAGAATCTTCCTTCTGCAGTCAGACAGTGATGAAGCTTTCAACCCTCCCACCCTAACCCTAACCAGAACTCATGCATTTCAATTTCAAACCCACACGCATCATCTCTTCTCTTTGCCACCTCCCATTTCAAAACTACTACTTAACAAAAACAATCAAATTCAATCCAGGTACAAATCATTAACCAAACAAGATTATGAAAATTTTAATTAAAAAATTATATAATTAAGTATAAACTTGATCTTATGTTTCAAACATAACTAGAATTAATTATTAAAGGTTTGATGATGATTATGATAAGAAAGGCATAACTGGAGAAGGGCGAAGAAGAAAGACTACGACATGACATGGAAAACAACAGGGTACATCTGAAAATCTTCCCTCGCCCCGAGGAGATGCAGTGCTTAAATTCGTGGTGCATCAAATGCCATTGAAGTAAACAAGAACAAAGAAAAGACAGACAGTTGGACCATGTTACGTTCTTCTTCTGTGAAAACCATGAATGTGATACAGAACTCTACTCTTAATGTGCTGTCTTATCCTTTCATTACATATTAAATTTCATTTTTTTATTTCTTAATCAAAAATTCTTTTCATGTGTTTAAGTAAATTGTATATTTTTACTTATATTTAATTAATCTTCTTAACGTAGAGACAGATTTCCTGTTACTTACATATTGCAGTAAATAAACAGTCAGTTCAGACGAGTTTTCAGAAAAATATCAAATCAAAATTTAATTTCTAATAATTTAAAATAAAACATTTGAAAATTTTATATATGAAATTCTGAGAATTTTTTAATCCAAATAGATGTTATATTTTTCTTCTTTCTTCATATACACTATGCACTATTTTCATTATTTAATCATGATTATATGGGTTTGTTTATCTTTTGTTTACATAAATTACAAAGTCTTTGAGTAATATAAATTGGCTTTGATAAAAACGAATGTTTCTGAAAAAAATAACAAAAATTAGAGTTTCTTGTGTTTAATAGAAATTATTTATTGAGTATACACTACAAGAAAATTATAAAATAGAAACTAATTTTTAAAACATAATTAGTTTTAATAATAACTAAGTTAAAGGTATTTTAGAAATTAAACAAAATTTTGGTTTTTAAATTAATTTTTATTATTATTAAATAGTTTTTAAATTAATATATAATTAGCAATTAAGGTTTTAACTATTAATTATTTAATTTTTAAATTTGGTAACAAAAATATTAATTGCTAATTAGATACCAATTTAAAAATTATTTAACAATAATATAAACTAATTTAAAAATTATTATTTTTAATTTCTAAAATGATATCTAATTTACTTACTATGGTAACTAATTATTTTAATTTTTAAAAATTGGTTTGTATTTCATGATTTGTTTTGTAATGATAATATAAGTATGTTAGATTATGAATAAGTGAAAACATTTTTTCCTTTAATAATATTTAAACAAAGTACATTTCATCACAAACTAAAACTAAAGCAGAATAACTGAGTAAATAAATATAATTAGTCAAATTAAGGGCATTAAACAAATTGGGGAAATTAACATGTAGTTTGGCTATAACTGATAAACTAATAGTAAATATGTAGCTATTAACTAAAACCATATATTATTTCTACTAATCAATCAAAACTTTTATACTGTCCAGCAAAAAGTACTTTTAAACTGTTACTTTTTCTCTCTCTCTAAAGTATAACACTTCTAAAATGTAGCAACAGAGTTTAGAACAAATTACACTTTTCTATGCAAAGATTACGTATATATACTTCGCTTTTATGTTAAAACAATAGACTGTAAGTAGCACTTTACTATATTTTTAAGTTTTTGGCTATAAATAGTTCACTTTAATTTTAAAAAGAAGTTATAATTGATGTACTTTTTCAGTTACTTTAATGTGTTCTAATATTCTATGCAAAAAATATTAAATGAAATAACTTTTTTAATTTTAATAAAATTGTTAGAAGGGTTTTAGTATATTCTTTTACATTACATATATATATATATTAATTAATTAAAATTGTAAGAACCTAGTTAATGTTTAATAATAGAACGATATAAATTAAATGAATTACAAATATTTTATTATTTAAGAATATGACTTAAGTCTCATCGCACAAAATTTATCTAATTGAAAATCTTTTTGTTATTGAGTGAGATTTTTTTTTAAAAAAAACTCTCAATGTGTAGTTATTAGACGAATACTTGTTTTTTGGGTAACTAAAAGTTGTTAAGTGTGTTGATGACATTAGTTGGGTGAAGAGAATTGTGGTTAGATAAATTAGAACACGAAACAAGCGCTAGATGAGTGAGATAGTGTTTTCTAAACCATGAATAAACATGTATTTAAATGTTTCAAAATGTTAAAATTTGTTTAACTTTCACTATTGTTATAGTGGAGCAATATATTGTATTTGAATATATTATAATGTAATGGATGATTAGTTTCAATTCATTAACATCTAATATTTTTCACATTTCAAACGAGAAATATTTGAATTTCAAACGAGAAATATTTGACTTTCACAATCTAAATTACGCGTAACAATTCTAATAAATAAAGCTAAAAATACACAAATTTATTCATTTTATATATATATATATATAACTCTCGATATTTAAAGCATAAACAACTTACATGATATATTCTAGATGTATATTTAGCTATGTAAGTATCATACTACATAATTTGTAATTACATTAACACATTTTCTTCTTAACAAATATTATTAAAAAAATCATATTACGCTTTAGTTACAATTGAATAACTTATAAGAATCAATATTGAATACTTGTATTTGAGATTCATAATCAAAGTACATTAAGATAACAAATATGATCCTACGACAACTCACATCAAATTGTTATGAAATTCGTTGTTTGAAATTATTAGATTACATCTTTATATAAGGTATTAATGTTTGTAAGATCAGTTTGATCATTTAAGGAAAACAATTGCATCAATTTAAAACATATTGGTTAATATAACAAAATTTTGTTAAAAAAATTTAATTGATTTTTTTTAAAAATGATTGTTTTCTTTTAACAAATGAAATCAACATGTTTTAAACCGGTTATTTTATCAAAATAACTTATTGAACCGATTGATTTCACTTAATAGAAAAGAAAAAATATAAAACAAATCATTTTAAAGTCCTTAACAACATTAAGTGTTTCCAAGCGGTTGATATGATAAACGAACCTGTTAAAAATATTTTCTATAGTAAGCAAACTTGAATAGAAGTAATTTCTAATGATTATTCAAAAATACACAGATCTAGAAAATAAAACTTTTTCAAGTGACTTGGATCATAGTGTAATGCAAAATTATACATCAAAATATACCTAACCATACATATACACATAACTTCAAGTCTTAAAGACAAATTGGGTTTATCAAAGTTTCTTGATCAATCCCTTATTTGATGAAGATAACTCTGTAGTATTGAGTTGTAAATTTTGACACAAAAAAGACAAAGAGATCTTGGAAAATAATAAAGGAAAAACAAAACCATGCATAATATACAAGTATAGCAAAATATACAAAGAAAAAAAAAACTTAATCAACTACATTGAGATTTAAAAAAAAACCAATTTTTTTTTATCTATTTCATTACGAGGCCCATTAGTACATTAATATGTATGTTAAATTTCTATAGCATACTATACATCTCCAAAAGGAATGTTTGTGTTTGAAACAATTAAATATAATATAATGAGACAATTTTTCCATTCTATCTTATATTGTTTTCATTATCAAACATACTCTACCGTTTTTAATTTGAAATAAAAAACAAAATAATATTTTCTTTACATATTTTTAAGAAACTGCGCTAAAATGATTAACTTTAATATCTTCTCAAACCAATTAAAATATTAAAATTAATATAAACTGTCATAAACTCCTCTATTGTGCATCTACCCAGGAGTAAAAAAATAAATCAAACAACGAGAAGAAAATTTACTACACGATGTAAAAAAGTTAAGATGAAAGATCTGGTGCTTGTTTAATACAATCTGAATTGGTTCGAACTATTTGGTGTCTTTCTGGTTTATGCTTTTGGGAAACTACTATTACAGGGATTCTCATACAGTAGTGCGGAAACACAAGTGATCTAGGATAATAAAAAATAATTACCAAAATATAAAGATAAAATTACTATAAAATATGTAAAAATAATAATTACAAAAATAAAAATAATTTTAATATTTCATCATAAATAAATGAAGTTATGAAATATAACCAAATATATCATACATTATTATTAAACGCGATTTTGAAAAGTTGTGTTTCCTGTAACAGTGAGTGTCAGGATAAAAAATGATACTATATTACAAATTTAAATAATTATTATACAGTTTAATAAACTTAATCTATAATAAAACTTGTTGTGTAGAGTATTTATCTTGAAAAGGTGTGATGGGAGTGAAAGTGACGAGTGTGGGAGTGTAAACACTGCAAGGTTTGTTTGGTTGGCTTGGACGGAGCGCAAAGCTAGCGGACAAACCCAATTTATTCACCCAACACAAATTATTACAAACTGACGCCAACTCCCACGCCCCCCATTCCACATTTTGTACTCCTTCGCCTCTCAAATTTAACACCACCTTCTTAATCACTCTCTTCCAAACATCGCTTAATCTTTTTTCTAATTATTTATTTTACAGATAAATTAGGTTCTAAAAAATATACAAAACATGTTATTATAAACAGAGAGGGTGACACTAAAAAAAAAGAAAAAGTAGAGAAGAGGGTAAAAAAGAAAAAGAAAAATAAAAAAGATAAAAATTATTGATTGTAATGTATAGTGAGAAGGAAGATTAGTTGCTAATAATGAAGACAGAAACATACGTGGCAGCTTAGGGTTCACCCCAACTCCTAAAAAAGCCCCCCCCTACCCTTCCCCCATTTCCCCCCAACCCAACGCTGCCTGCCAACAACACTCTCTCACTCTCTCTCTCTCTCTCTCTTTCTCTCCCTCTTCTTCTCTTAAATTCATGGTCCCACCCACCACCGGCTGCCGGAATCGGAGGCCATGAACGCCGGCGGAACCGCCACCTTCCGATCCATCCTGGACAAGCCCCTGAACCAGCTCACGGAGGATGACATTTCTCAGCTCACTCGCGAGGACTGTCGCAGATTCCTCAAAGAAAAAGGTCTCAGTCTCTTTCTCTCTCCTCTTTTTTCCTCCATGATTTCCGGTACCTGAGAAACTTCATTTCCCTAACACATTATTATACTACCATATTTTTTCTTTATTAAATGATGACAGTAATCGGGATGCGGGTTATTTTTAATTTAACCTCAATAATCGTGGTTATTTACTTTATTAATAAAGAATTAATAAAACGGAGAAGACACGTGTTCGTACAGGGATGCGCAGGCCTTCATGGAACAAATCGGAGGCGATCCAACAGGTCATTTCCCTCAAAGCGCTTCTCGAACCTTCCGACGATGATTCTCCTCCTCATCCTCCCCCCATGCACCACCATCCTCATGCGCCTCAACCTCAAGTGAGTTTCTTTTCTTCTTCTTGTTCTTGTTCTTGTTCTTCTTCTTCCGCGTTTGTTTCTTCCTCACACAAAACATGTCATCAATCGTTACGCCGTCGCTGATTGTAGGCCAATTTGACTCAACCTCCGCCTAAGGTCCCTCCTCCTGAAGAACCCGCTTTTCACGCCGTCGACGACATTCAGAAATCTGCCTCTTCTGGGGAAAAACCTACGGAGACTAATGACACCAACACCAACGCCAACGTTGCTAGCCCCAGGTCTGTTTTCTTTTTTCCTCTCTCTTTTCATGATTTTTTAAAGGTTTTCGGGGTGTGGATTCTCGTCCTAGCCAGTTGCATCTTTGATGACTTCTGGGTGAAAATAGTGTGTTTTGAGGTTCAGTAGAGAGTGAGGGTTCCGTACTAGAGGGAGTGATAAGAGGATTTGAGGTTCGGTGAAGGCTAGTTTTCAAGTGGATTTACTTTTGCTATTAGCTTCGAGAATTGGCTCATTGTTTTCTTACTTTTTTTTTTCTGAGCTGGAAATGATGCGAATGGTGGGTTTTTGGTATCCAGTGAATGTATGTGGAAAGTGGTGGAAAAGCTGTAAGTGCAGTAGTCTTAAAAGAATGTGAGTGCTCTCTGTGGGTCTAAACACTTTCTCTATGCCCGACGAGATCATATGTTGGATCTTGCTGTCAGTGAGGCTTGAAATTAGGTCATTTAGACGTTTGGAATTTTCTGGGATGTATTAGATGGGTTATTGTATTTTTTTAACCAGGATTTGGGCAGAGATGAATGATTTAAGAGCTACGTTTTGGATGCACTATGGATTTATCCAATTCCAAACAACCAGTCAGCACATTGAAAGCATATAACCGCTATTGCCAAATCTAGATAATCAAGCAACTCTAATATTGTTTTTGTATATCTGTTTCATTGTATTTGTAGTTTATGTTTAATTGATTCTTTCTGTTTTCCATTCTGTCTGACCTTATATAATCTCGTCATTCTACTTTAATTTTAAATTTTCCATTTAGTTATTGCACTAGATATCATGATTGAGGTTGGGACAATATTCATCCGGATTCAATGTATGGCAACTATCAAATGGAGGAAGGGAAGCTCTATAGGTTTAAAATTGATTTTAGGTTTAACATCATCAATTTCAAGATTCAAGAAACACTAACAATTAAGACTGAAAACTGAAATTGTGGCAACTAAGTTATTAAACATTGTTTGTTTTGTGTAATAGGGAATCTCTAGGAAATTTTGCTCAGTTGCAGCAAGTCGTAATCATACCTAGCTGAAAACTGAAAATGAAGCTGACCTTAGTGTTACAAGTAGGTGTTAGATAACATGAATGAGAAATAGAGAGAAAAAAAAAGAAAAAAATGTATTTTTTTCATTAAAATAAATACAACGAAGAGAATGCAATTCAATCTCATCCAAGGGTTTCCCTTTGAAGAAGGATTTCCCTTTCAAAACAGAGCTTATTCTCAGGTTTGGAAATGATAACAAAAAAAATGAAGCCTCTTTCTTTGCTTCCTTTTATTTGTTTATCTCACCAATCCCCTCTAACTAACTATCTCATATTCTAACTAATCCCCTCTAAGTAACTCCCTCTTCTCCTCTGTCCCTAACATTAGGTGTTCTAGATTTACTACAGTATCTTCACTGATTAATGGATAAATTAAAACTACTCTTGTGCCATTCTTTACAAAAACAAGAGTCCTGGATAGTCACAAAGTATACTTGTTTAGAGCCATTTGGTAGCCTAAAATGTCGTATATAGCTTGAATTCAATACATTTTAATAAGCCAGTGTTTCTTTTATGTATTGTTCATTCATGTTCTGAACATTACTTGTAAATGTGACCACAGAGGGTGTGCAACTAGTGGATCATTTGGCCAAATGACAATTTTCTATTGTGGTAAGGTGAACGTCTATGATGGAGTCTCACCTGATAAGGTTGGTAATGTTTCATCCTCTTGCATACCTGGCCATAAATCCAATAAGGTTTCACCTTCCAGTGCCACTGTATTTGGCTTTTTGCAGGCACGAGCAATCATGCAGCTTGCTGCAAGTCCTGTCCACTTTACTCAGGATGATCCTTTACATGGAAATGCATCAGTTTGGTCTTCTCCTTGTCACTTACCGATGGATAAGGATGTCCTCATCCCTGTTGATACAACAATCCTTAAGGTTGCTCAAGCAGGTAGCAAGTAGGTAGAAAGATTACATAATTTTGCTTTGAAGTATCAGTACTCAGATGTGCAAGGGAATGAATCTTCAGTGCTCGTTGCATAAAAAATATGGAACTTTTCATTGAATGATTTCAGCTTATGGTTTGATGCGGAAAATTTCTGTAGCCTATTTATTTGCTTAAATACCAGATTCAATTTATTTCTTGAAGGAGGATGCAGAGCCAAGTTACTTTGCTTTGTCTGAATATGGGAAAATAAATAAATAAAGCATGAACTAATTGCATTATATTTTACTATTTCATTTACCATGTTTGTTGAGTTTTTTGTGCTACTGGTTGTTCCTTTTCTGTGCAAGCTGAGAAATAATTGGATGTGCAGTCATTATTATGATAGAGTTCACTTTGAATGCCGAATTTAGAAACATAGCTTTATACATGTTGAAGATGACCAAGAACATATCTCTTGACTTGCTTAAATAACGACAACTTGTATAATATTGAACTAGATGTTAAGATCCTCATATTACGTCTATTGTGCTTTCGGCAACTTTATAATTGGTGTTCTGAATTGGAATTTACAGATAAGATGGTGGAATATCCTCTGCAATACAGAGACAAAGGGAGCTTAAATCGTGATGCTGGTAGGTATAATTAAATTAACTAGTTGGAATTTTTTTTCTGCTTGAACTTTTCATTGTTCTCTTGTGACAAATTTACAGAAAATTTCAAGCTAATTTTTTTTATAAACTACTGGGCTGAATTTGGATTCATGCTGCATCCTTTATTGTTTGGTATAACTGCAAGTTTTAAGTTGGCTGTCAACGGCCTAGCACAACCCTCCTTAACACGGTCATGGGATTGGCTATGAAAAACACAGGCAGAGTTCTCTGGTTAAATAATACTCCTGAAGCTTTGATCTTTAGCTGTGTGTAATGTGATCCATATAGCTGACCACACCTAATGGAACAAGACTTTGTTGTTGTTGCTGCTACAGCTGCACTCTTTGTTGAATTTATCTTGATATTGCATTCCGATTTATTTTTAATTTGATTTGGAAAGTTCATTGAGGTCCTTTCTTTTTTGTCTTGGCATACCGAATGATTTTTTTGAATCAAGAAAATCAATACTCACCCACGTAGTTTAAGTTTCATTCTTGGATAGATCTCAATGGTTTTGTTTGATCCATATGTCCCATGGGAAAAACTGAAGGCTTTTGTTGTTATTGCTACTGTTGGACTTATGTCGCAACTTTTCTACCCTAGTGTTGGATTTAAGCTCCACTTATGATTTCTAAACCTGTTGTATATTAAGTACCTTGTCTGCTGCTGGTAGAATTGATATTTGCTAATAAGCACTTGGAGAACCCACTCTCAAAATCTAGCTATTAAGGACGGAGAACCAGCATCCCATGCAATTCAATGTGGGACTTACACACTACTCAAGTCTCTATCATTTGTATTTAAGAATATTAGCAGTTATCATGTACGAAAGGGTTCTGGTGCTGATACTATTCATCAATTATGTTTTTACCCTGTGAAAAGGTCCAATGCTTGTACGAGATTGTGTGGAGATACTGGTGCTCATAATTGCAGCTATTAAGTATCTCGGTAAGGGGTACACGCTCCAATTAAATACCTGGTTAACATAACTTCTTGTTGCTTTTGTGAATCTAAAAGCAATGAAATATAATGAAATCTTGATTGTTTGATGTAACTTTTCAGTATGGGTTAAAAACATTGTAATAAATTTCCAGACATCCAATTCTTAGAACTTAAGTATTCATAATATATGTATATTTTTTCACAAGATATAGATGGTCAAGCAAGCAGAAAAATGTCGTTGCAGCGATATCGTGAAAAGCGTAAGGACAGGTATTTGCAGTGCTGAACTGCCATTTGTTTTGACATCAATTCCAGCCCATGTGCTACAACTGTATATTTTGGGTGATAGCCTGCTGAATTATTCTCTTAATCTGCCTTCTATGTTAGGGGAAGATTTAAAGGCAAGAAATTGACTGCAATAACTTCATCTAACTTCGAGATGTATTTGAACCTTCCAGTGAAGGTCCATGCCTCAAATGGGAATTCAAGCCGTAGTAGCACTAGCTCTCCACCACAGCCTAGACTGCCTCTAGTTTCCAGTGGTTCAGCTGACAACCAGCTCAAAGTTGCCCTTCCCATTGATCTCAATGACAAAGGTTAGTTAGTTGAAAATTTTCTTCAACTTCTAGCAGCAAGACAGTACCTTTTTTTATCTATGGAGAATGTGATAATTTGACTTAAAGCCTTTAAATTTAAAATTATATGAAAATTATAGTAATTGAAATAAATCAGATTGTCCTGTTTGCTGTATTGATACGTGAGATTTGGAAACCATCTAACAAGCAGGGGGAAAATCTTTCTGTAGAGAGCTTCTATGGAAATCTTATAAACTGATGCTATCCTTTTATGATTAGTTTTCAAACTATAATATTTGTTATGGCTATTAAAATCTAAATGGTGAACCAAGATATGATTAAAACATTAATGCTAGGTTGCATTTTTTTTCTTCAATATTTTCTGTTATTAATTTATGTTGTCTGTCTTTGCAGATGTTCAAGAATGCTAAAATTCAAACTAGATAGATTATGCAGAGTTGGGACTCGTAGACGATTGAAGAGAGATGATCGAAGTATAACTAAAGAGAAGATAGCGTCTAGGGCCTACTGCAAGAATTGACTGCTCTTAGACTGGTCAATTTGAGTATCTTTAACTGTTGCGCAAATTTCTGTTGTTTAGGATAGTGAAGTGCCCTGCTTACCAGATCAATTTTGTAATATCAGCCATCTAATTTCATCCTTCGGGAATTTCTTGTTACTGAATTTTAAGGTTTTATTAGTAGTAATGTAGAGCCAGGAGGAGCAGCCATTTTCCCAGGAATATATATGACGTGTAAATTCATCGTGCTGCCTCTTGTTAAATGTTAATAGCTTTTGGGCAATACCAAACTACCCCTACTCTTCTCTCATGTTTACTTTATAATTGCTGTTTTTTATTTTGTTTCAGTATGAATGTCTCTAGTATATCATCAATTGTTTGAAATGTTGTAGAATGTGTCATGCTATAGCTCCATTCTCCTTTATGCTCCATTTGGTAGGTTGGAGAGAAAAAAAGAGAGGAAGGGTGAAAGAAAAAGGAGAGAAATAAATGAGGGAAAATAAAGGTGGATTGATGGGAAAGAAAATGAAAAGATCTTTATCTGGAAGTAATCCCAATCAAGAAAATAATGTTGTATGGGTTAGTTATTCTAAATTTAATTTCTCTATTTTTTATAATATGATTGATTATATGTTTTATTAATAATTTTTGTTAATATAATTTTTTATATTACGATTTTTAAATTTTATACACTTTTTATAAATTTTGTGTGATTTTTTGTTTTTTTACTAAATTTTGATTTTCATGTTTTTTTTTTCCATTTTTATTTAACTAAACCATCGGCTTTTCTTTCCGCTTTCTCTTTGTATGTTATATCTTAATCCTTATTATACAATATTGTATATTTTGTGACTGGAAAAATATGATAAATTATGTAAATGCCTGAACTTATTCTGATACATGCGTGCAAGGAAAAGCCATAAAACAACAATCTCATAAAACGACGACGATGATATTTTTTCTTCTTCGTGAAAACAGCAGCCACATGTACGTAGACACGTCACATGACGGAAGAAGAGATGGTAAAAAAAGTAGAAAAAAGTATATAATATGCGCCACAATAATATCTGTGGTTTATAATTAATTTTTTAGTGGTGTGATAAGAAATATATAGAGGGAAGGAATGAGAATTAGAGTAAGGAACAGGAGTGATTGAAACTTGAAAGTTCTTATTCATGGCGATGGAGGTGAGTTCTTTTCTTCTCTGTGATTGGATGAATGAAGGTATAGGTCTAGGTCTAGGTTTAGGAGCTTCGTTATTAATAAGACATTTTGACATGACAGGCATGGTTGATGGACGATAGCAATGAAGATCCAAGGCTTCCTCACCGTCGAGATCCCAACGAATCAGTTTCATTGGACCAATTGGCAGGTGACCTCTTCTCTCTCTTTCTCTCTATCGCTTTCATTTTGCTTCATTGTGACGTTGCTTGTGAGTTTTGCAGAATTGGGGGTGTTGTACTGGAAGCTGAATCCAACTATCTATGAGAACGATGAACAGTTGACCAACATTAGAGAAGCTAGGGGATACAACTACATGGTACTATTTTATTTTATTTCAATTTTTTATTTATTTTGTTTTCTGCAATCAGATAATGGATTCCTACCTATTCTTTGATTAACGCATGATAAGATCAGTATTAGAATTTCCAGGATGATATGAATTGGAGAGTTGCGACAGTATTCTGTTAAATCCCAGACTTTTTGGCTTACATGCTTTTTAAGCCAACAATGGAAACCGAAACCCTTGAATTCCGAGAAGAGTATCATAAAATTTCTCTATATATAGAACTACAGAAGATTATCTTTTTTGCAAACTTTAACTTTTGAAGGCCTCATTTTTTTAATATAAAGATTGCTACATTAACAAATGAATTAGTTATATTATTCGTTGAAAATAAAATGTCAGTTAATAATTTATATTAGACTAGACCCTTATAAATTTTGGTTAAAGTCCTCAATTAGACTAGACCCATATATATTAGACTTAGCAGTTACACTATTGTTCTGAGACTGAATCCAATTTTCAATACTAAGTAGTAATTGCTAAGACCAATCATGTTATTGTCTGTTTAGAGATCTGACAACTTTGAGGTTAATTTATGAGTCCATTTCAATAACATAAGACAAAGAAGGCGCGATCTTTTTGGTTTGCAGCTAATTACTAACCATTTTGTTACGAATATTTTAGGTGATATCACATTTATTTGCATATTGAATATATATGTTTTATTCGCTGTAGGACATGCTTGATTTATGCCCAGAAAAGATAGAAAATTATGAAGAGAAGTTGAAGAATTTCTACACTGAGCACATTCACCAAGATGAAGAGATTCGCTATTGTTTGGAAGGAAGTGGCTACTTTGATGTGCGAGACAAAGCTGATCGTTGGATTCGCATTTTGATCAAGGCTGGTGATCTTATAATTTTACCTGCTGGAATTTATCATCGGTTTACCCTAGACCCCAGTAACTATGTGAAGGTATGAAAAGGCTTATGCTAACCAAAACCATATATTTTCTAGATTTTATTTTTAAAATTGATGCAATTTTAAGAAGAATTAATCTAAATTGACACTTTAAAAAAAAATCTCATATGGATAACTTATGCTAGCATGACACGATTTTATTGTGAATAAGTCTGCAAATATGATATGATTTCAAAATTGTCAAAATGAAGATGATGATCCATGTAAGTGGACATCGATAGTTGTTTAAGATTGGACTCAATAAGGATCTGGTAATGATATTGTTAACATAATAAAAAGACCCAACATGTTGATAAGAAGGTTGTGGTTGGAATTGGCTGGACTCTTGTGGTGTGTCATACGGCTCGAAATCAAGTTTTAGATAAATAAAATTATATCATGAAAAGTAAAATTAAGTGAACTTACATTGCCATTGGATGTTGGCTTTTGGAGAGAATATATATCGGATAATATGATTAATGTATGATTGCATGTATGTTATTGTGTCATGTAAATAGTCATTATTGTTGAGCTAAATACCTTGAATGAGACTATTATCTCAATCATCCACATTATTATCCACCTTGAATGGGATAATTAATAATAATATATTAATGCAAAAATTATAGAAAATTATGTATTAATATTAGTATAAATGATAAAATAATCTCAAGCAAAAGTCATGTAAATGTTGCAGGATTTTAGTCTAATATAAAAACAATTGAAGTCGTATCATATTGACAAGTCATGTCATGCTGATACTACTTTACTTGTGACAAATCTAAAGTTAAGTCATGCTTGCACGATTTCGATATTTTTTTTTAAAAATTTCTATTTTGATAAATTCTTCGTAAAAAGTGCACCATTTTTCTTAAAAAAGCTCCTTTGTTTTAGATTTCATCTTTTTGGGATGCAGAAAGAAAGAAAAAATTATGTTCTCTTAATATCGTTTAAAGATATTAAGATTCATGAATTTTCTCCGTTGATTAATAATGGTTTTATTGTGTACATATCTGTGCTTGCGTGCAGTTAATGAGGTTGTTTAAGGGAGAGCCAATTTGGACAGCATATAATCGACCACAAGAAGAAAATCCTGCTAGAAAGGAATACATGAAGGTCCTGAATGGAAAATTTGGAGTACCACTTGCAGCTCATTAGGGCCCTGAAATACTCTAAACTTTATAGCTTATAGTTTGTGATGTAATTGTTGGTATATCTTTTTAGATTTACATTAAGAAAATACCTACATGTGAACATAAATAAAGCATAAGATGTAACAGATTTAAAAGCTTATGATGTATGTTTATATACAACTAGGTTGACTTGTGAAACTGCTATTACATTATGTTAACTTGTGTTTAGTTTTTTAAATCAAGTTTGTCTTTTTAAGGATATACTGACATGTATTAGCATCGGACAGGTGCTAACAAGTGTGTGGTTCATAACTTATTAGTGTTCGGAATTATGAATGCTTAATACTTTGAGATTATAGGGTTGGTTTGGTTGTCCAGGGAAAGGATGAAATGCACGGGAAAACATGTTTGAGTGTCTTAGAATCTGCATTGTGTTCCTTCTTTGCTTCAGTGTCCACAGGTTTCTAAGGTCATAGATGAATGTGTTAAAATGAGATGGAGTAGAACACGAGTTACTTTCATGTTTGGTGTGCTTCAAAGGTGTATGGATAATGGAACTAAATATCAAGTTAAAAAGTAAGTAGTGCATTTTTGTTTTGAATTACAATATTTATACAACCGCATTGATACTCCCAGGTTGTTCGTCATTTTGTCCTAAGAATGATTAAGGTTAATGGATTGGTCATTGACAAAATTTATGTGAGATGTAAATAGTGTAGTTGTTTGTGTATTTTGTAATGAATTCATTGTCACCAAATATCACCAAATGTGATTATGTTGGTGGATCTAAGAATATGTGGTTATTTGGTTTATGTGATTATTTGGTTTGTGTATGTGGTTATTTGAGTGAGTTTTTGCACATTTGTCATGTTTCGCAAGGTGTGGACGGATGATGGGGAATGTGAGTTGACTTTGTTTGGTCCACATCATGCTTTGTTTCGATGACGAATTTGATGAAGTGAGTTAGTAGTTTTTTCCATACGAGACTTTTGTTTCTTAGCTTTATCAAATGTACCTTATTATGGTCAACGCCATTGGATTGACCATTCAAACATGTTATGAATGATTTCATTGGTTGGGGAATATAAGAAATGAGTTGTGAACAAGTATGGAGAGATTCAGTAGTTTAATTAGACTTAAAGTTCCCTTCTTAAGACGGTATGAAAGTTATTTATAACTTATCATAACAAAAGTTTGTTGGACTTATTAGATTATTCGTTATCGGACCATTATCGAATTATCTATAAATATATAATTTAATGTACAAGTTAGCAACCTTGACTGATGGGTGTTTTGGAGATTTCACATTAACTAAAAATAATGACACTTTATAGTATATAAATGGATGTAAATCTCACCTTATACGATTTAATAAAGTTGAGTTAAACTTAATTTTTTTTTATTTGGTATTACACTATCAGATCAACATTAAAAAAAAAAAAATTTCAATGCGTTACCTTTTACCTCTCAATTACAGCCAAGTGGGGGAATCTCATAGTTACTTATTTTCATTTTTTATTAAAACAATGAGTGCCCCTTCCTCAATATCAAACATGATGCCTATCCTAAATTTCTCAGAACCCTATCGCTTTCACAATTTCTCCCTCCGTGCCTCCCAATTTCTTCCAAAACCATTCACAATATTAACTTTTCTAAAGTTATGAGGGGTTTTTCCCCTCCATGCCTCCCAAACCCCTTTAGCTTTTCAATTTTTCCTGCACTTTACCTTTTCAGCTTTTTAAATTTTCCGTGAAGTTTATCTTTCTGCTCTTTACCACAAAACACCATTTTTGTTTTGTTTTAATATTATCCAAGTGCTATTCTTTTTAAATATACTATTATAAATTCAACAAATACAATAAAAATATTAAATAACAAACATAATTTATCTATAATAATGTGAATTATATATATATATATATATATATTTTGTATCAGTCGAGTCAGATGATCTGTAACACTTGTATCAAAGACCGTATGACTGATTAAGATAAAATAAATACACTACACATCAGGGTTTATCTATATGATTATCTAGATTAAATATGACTCGTTAATAATATATATCTATAAACACATAAAACAAAAACAAAGTAGACCAAGATAATAATTATTACACACTAAACATCAAATACTTACTTAAATATAAATTTTTAATATAAATTTTTTTATGGAAGACTAAAACGTAAGACTTAAGAACGAAAGAAGAACCAAAATACAACAAAAACAAATAAATCAGTTATCAACCGCTATTCTTTAATATTTCATCTAGAATACTAAGAACAAAAGTCAAAATCAATCATAAGAGTATGTTTTCCTATTTTTTTTTTTAAATCTTTGTTTTTCTCTCTTAGGCAAATATATGTGATAATGACAAAAGTTACATATGTGATATTGGAGATAACAAAAATTTCAATAAAATATTTTTTACACTTAAAAAGTTCATTTAATATAATTCTCATGATTTTAAATTAAGTTGCATTTATAATAATAAATTCCCCTATGTAATCCTCAAATATTTCTATGTACTGTCATGCCTTTTCCAATTACTTTGTCTCCATGGATATTCCCAATTTTTCTTTATTCTGACAGTGGTGAGTTATTGCTCTTCATAATTTCTTTCTCAAGGAAGTATGGAATCTGACATTTTTCTTTGTATGCTCCAAAACCATTTATTTGGTGCAGTGTTTTAAACTGTGTAGCTGGAGATATTTAGATAGGTGCAGTTTCTTTTTTTTTTAATTGAGATTGATTAGGTTCATGTTAGCAACTTTTTGTAAAAAATGATCCATTGAAATATAATTTAAAGTCTGGGAAGGTGTAAATATTGATAAATTATAATTTTATATTATAATTATTTTTCATGTTAAATTTTGCTAAAATAAAAAAATAACAAAATGTTAAAGTTATTCATATTTTAATATATTTCAAAAGAGCATTAGTTTTAATTTATATAAAAAAATATATTTATAAATAAAAGCTCTCAATTTCACAATAAATTTTAAAATCTAATTAGTTAGTAATTAAAACTTTCGTACCTAACTATACATGTAATTTTTTTATTATCAAAACTTCACCTTTTAACCAAAATACATGAAAAAAACAAAGTCAAACATTTAACAAGTGGATTTATAGACACTTTGTAGTCACTTGGATAGATTACCCTTATTCCTGGCATGTATTGGTTGAAAATTTTGACCATACTATGTACAAATGCATCAGGAAAAGGGTCTTTGAATCCGATTACAATCAATTAGAATTAAGAGTGTAATCCATTATACCTTCTTGGTTTCACATATTCATGATGTCTAATGCTTAAAATTCATGAGTGATACCTATATTGGTCGTTCTTTCATTTACACACATAGTCACCATATCATACACTTACACCCTTTAATGCAGGAACATATTCGTAATTGATCATTCTTACCCATCATTTCACACAAATCTTCTCATTTTCAAAAGGAGTATTCCCTCCATCATCCCTTTTTTTTCTTTCTACACAAATCACCTCAAATTTATCCTACCAAAATAGTTACACTTACAAAACTTTTTGAACCTCCAAGCCTTTCAATACAATGCCACAACCCATCCAAACAAAGATTTAAAAAGTAGCCAAATCATCACAAAGCATTCCTTGGAAAGTCATCATGCTTAGAATAAAAATATAAGTCAAGTATACATTGCAATTCTAATATTAAAACATAATAATTTTATTTACCATGATAAAATAGAAGAACTAGTGAAATACAATTTATTTTTTTTAAAAAAAAGTATGTTCTCAAAATGAAAAAAAAAATTATTAATCATTTTCAAATATTGATGATTATTGGCAAGTATTGGTGGATATTTTGTAAATCATATTATAATTGTGAATTTGCGAAGGAGTGGGTAAGAAGGAAGTAGAAGCCACATCCACATGCAAAGCCTTGTGATCCTTAGTAGAAAGTATTCAAAATGAAAATTTGAGGAATATGAAGGATAATATTATAGAATTTCTTTGTTTGGTGATTAACCCATTTTTCGCTAAGCCACTAACCAACTCTGCTCTCTCTGTTTCCCTGCACTAATGGCTGTTTTCTCTGTGACAACCACCACTTCACCATCTTCATGCCTTCTTCAACAACACCCCTCTTCATCTTCACCCTATCTACGTGTATTTCTCTCCTTATCCCTGCTTCATGCTTCTGCTCTTTCTACCTCCTTGCTTTTCTGCTTTATGCTTAAAATTCCTATGTGTCTATAATTTAGGGCTCACTGCCATATAATCAGAAATTTGGGATTTCCGGGATGCTGGGACTCCCGCCATTTTCCTTCAATTGGAGGAGGAGGTATTGAATTTGTTTTCTGAGCCTGTTTTTATAGAGATTTTTCAACTTGGTAGCAATTTGGGGATTGTTTCAACTTCTGGGGTGTTCTTGATTGGAGTGAAAGTGCGAAAAGTCAATGTGTCTAAAGTTTATTGTAACTATTAGCAAGTAGATAACTTAGTTTCTTAAGTATTTTCTCAGGGTTACTTTCTTGACCATGTGCATGGATTGATAAAAAGCACTTCGGGAATCTCTACCTTTTGAAAGGAATTAGTCTCCAGCGATTGGTTGGAGATATTTTTGGTGCCAAAAAACAGTTTATTTTAAGTTGTTATTTTTTAATCTTACTATTTTTGTGTCCAATTGTTGCCCCTTGTTGTTATCTTATATGATCCTCTTATTGCTGAAGCTGAGTATGTTTGAATCTAAAAGCAGGAGAACTTTAATGTGTGCAGTCAATCAAGATACCGAAGAAGCAATTGTTGAAACTGATAGTCCAATTGATGTGCTCCGAAACAAAGATTCTTATCAAGTAAGACTAGGGGCACCTTTTCAATGTGTTTCTTGCCTTTTCGATTCGTGTTGTCATATCTTGCAGGGATTAGTTTTGAGCAAGTGTACATTTTGGAATTCTTAAGAGTAAAGATACATGTATCAGTACAATGGTCTTCCAATTGGTTCACCACAGGTATATACATGACATCAATTTGGTCTGTTAATATCAGATTGTTACTCAGGTTGGTCTTTGAAGAGTGAAACCAGTGGTATATAACTTTTTATTTGAAGACACGCATGTGATATAAGTAGAGGACTTGTGTGATGTAGCCTGTATTTTTGAAGGATCAACATGGTGCTCACTCTGTTTTTTTATAAAAAATAATTGTAAAGTGTGACTGTAACTTGTGGGTGTTGTTGCTTTATTGATTTAACCACCCTCTCTCCCCCAGTTTGGATAATGTATATAGTCCATGATTATGTAAATTTATGCTTCATTTGTCTTGTTTAGAATTCATGCAATCTTTGGTAGTTGGATACCAATTTGGTTATTCCATGTAGGATGGAAGTAGAACTATTTCCACGGTTTGGGACACAAGTATTGAAGCCTGGTCTCAATTTGCCAGGAGAGTCTCTGGTGAGTGGGATGGATTTGGAGCAGACTTCAGTAATGAAGGAAAGCCAATTGAATTACCCGAGTCCGTGGTGCCTGAAGCATACCGGGAATGGGAGGTTAAAGTATTCGATTGGCAGACTCAGTGCCCCACTCTTGCTGAACCAAAGGAACGTGTTCTTCAATACAAATCCATTCAGTTACTTCCAACTGTGGGATGCGAGGCTGATGCTGCTACACAGTACAGCGTGGATGAGAGGAATGTGAGAGAAGGAATTAGTGGACTTAATGCCTTTGCTTACCAATCCAGTGGTTCTTATGTTGCTGTCTGGCAAAAGAAGGATAACTTACTAGAGTTGGAGTGCTGCATGATCAATCCTCAAGATTGTGAATCTCGGGTTAGGGTTATTCAGTTTATCCATGTATTAAATAACACAGAGATGGTGCTACAGGGCATTAGAGTATTTCGTGAGCAGTGGTATGGGCCATTCAGAAATGGTGATCAACTAGGAGGTTGTGCTGTCCGTGATTCTGCCTTTGCTTCTACTGCACCCATGGCTGCTTCTGATGTTGCTGGTATCTGGAAGGCATCTACAGCTATCGCCACTTTTGGTACTCAAAATACCGTGAGTGCAAGGATCTCTTCTATTACCCTTCTATTTTGCAATCTGGATTTTCCTTTTTTATTGGATCTTTCTTTTTAATTACAGGGGATCTTTCAAGAGCTTTTTGATGAGAAAGTACAGGACTCTGTCAGAGATGGAGACTGCAATATATTACTTCCTAAGCAGCTGTGGTGTTCACTTAAACAAAACAAGGAAGGTGAAACACTAAGTGAAGTGGGATGGCTTTTAGATCATGGACAGACAATCACATCAAGCTGCTTATTCTCAAGCACTGCAAAGCCACAGGCAAGTTAAAAGTTTTGGTAAATGTTTTTTGTTTTGATCTAATGACAGACTTTGATAGATATTGAGGATCCATAGGCTTCCATTCCACTCATAGTATTTTAACTTCTGTTAATTTCAATATATGTGTGCAAGAGTGTATGTGTGAGTTGCTCTTGCTCTAATTCTGGTTTCCTAAATTTAAGATTTGGGGTCCACATTTGGTTATGGAAGCACCAACTCTAATAATGCTCGTTTCTGATTTTATATTAATCTATAATATCTAGTGGCAAGTCAGAGATGAACCTATTGACAGTAGAGAAAAAATAATGAAGACAAATTTGTGGAGATATCAAATAATGAAGGAATAGATTAGTATGACTCTTCCAATCTCTCCCACTTTATCTCAATGTAAATTCTTTACAAGAAAAACAGCACTTGGCAGTGTAACCTACAACAAAAGGGATATATCATATAACAAATATATCAGTAGAACAACAGTATCAACATAAAGGAGGGGGTGACTCTTTTAGGAGAAACACTCTTTTATTGCATCAACGTAGATGATGAAAAAAATCAGATGTTTAGTATATATTATTATGTGATGGAAATTTACGCCTATACTTCTTTGTTTCTTGTCTGGTTCCAATAAAATCTTTTTGTTGTCTATTTTAGCCGTATTTCTTCTAACATAGACATGCTCTCCATCTTTCGCAGGAAATATCAATAGCATTAGAAACTAGAGCTTTGGAATATGCATAGCCAGCTACCCAAGGTGATTTATTCAAATATGAATAATGTTATAATTAAGAGAGAAAGATAGAAAAAAAGGAAAAAGAGACAGGTGTATAAGATTTTAATTATAAAGTTTTTACTACATATATATATATATAATTTATATTTCGTGGTAAAAATTATATGTACTATTTTTTATTTTTTTTTAAAATATATTTCTTGAGCTAGTAATAGTTAATTTGTTGTTCCATTAAATATATTTTGAAACATATTAAATAATAAATTATTTTTAATAATTAATATATTTAGATAGAATAAATTGACTTGTAGAATGTATATAAAAATAGATGGAAAGGAAAGTATTCAAAAATTGATATAGTTCTTTATATACAATGTTAAATTTGAATCATCTATTC
This sequence comes from Phaseolus vulgaris, assembly GCF_051622355.1. NCBI lineage: Eukaryota > Viridiplantae > Streptophyta > Magnoliopsida > Fabales > Fabaceae > Phaseolus > Phaseolus vulgaris. The sequence goes on from NC_143504.1 coordinate 5,802,906, forward strand.
TATAGAGGAAAAATAAATGTCTGGGGTTTTTTCCCATTCATTTTTCATTATAAAATATCATTGTAAACAGCTAATATTTGAGACATTTTTCCGATTTGAAAGTTGAAATTATATATTATAATTTAATTGAGCTCTATGTTTTGAATTGCTAGGTTATCCGAAATTCATTTCATAAAAAAAAATCAGTAAAAAGTAAATTATACTTAGTGGTAAGATTGTCAACTTTAAATGAAAAGTTCAAATTTTATACTGAGAACAGCAAACTAAAAAGTTCAAATTTTATACATATTCAATGGTTTGGTTTGATAAATAAATGAAATGAAAATATGCAAGCAAGCTGTTGTTTTTGGATAACTGTAAAAATATTTTATTTTAACAATTAATTGTATTTATAATTGACGATAATCAGAACTACTTTTTATAAATTTGTTAAAAACTAATTTTAAGATGATTAGTTTCATTTAGATATAATAAAAAAGAATCACTCTTTATACTGTATACATATACACACACATAAAATTTCAGATTCATAAGATCAAATTATTTTACTAAAAAATTATTTGCAAATTCACGTTCTGAAAATTTATAGCTGAAATTACAGACACACTTTTTAATCCCACAATTGAAATTAAAATTGATCTTTACTAAACATGTGTACAATGATTAAGTTATCATTATTTTAAGCATTGCTTTTTTAAAATCTTGTAATAGGAAAATTTACACATACACATATATATATATATATATATATATATTTCTTTTACTTTTTTGTAGTTAATAAAAAGAAAAGAAAATTAACCTTTGTTTCTTTATTTTACTAAACAACTTAAAGAATGTTTTGTTTCTGTTATTTATTTAATGAAACACACCTTAAAAATTGTCAAACAATACTTACACGCAACCATAAGGTACGCAACATGTGTGGTGTGAAAGGAATTTTTGAAGACTTCTTTATTTAGTTGATCTTTCAAATTTGATCTGGACAACACTCTGCATTTACAATGTTAGAATGGCAGGTTAAAAATAGTTTTAAAACATAATACATCCATCATTTACAATTTGATAAATAATTTGAATTGACTGTTAATTAAATTTTATAAATATGTATGGTACATGTTTCAACATCCATAACATTAATAAAGATATTATTCTCTTCATTTTTTTAAATTTAAAATAACTATTTGTATAAAAAAAACTACATGAGAAAAAATTGTCTAAAAAACTATAAAAATATAAAAAATATTTATATTTATGTTTAATTGGACAATTTTACCTTTTAATAATTAGAAAATAATTTCTTTATTTATTTAATAAATTAAATAATTAAATATCTTATTTAAATAAGGACTATTTTAATACTATTTTTATAAAATTATATACTTTTTAAATTATATTAATTTCTAATTAATTATTTATAAAATAATAAAAATATAGAAATAATATAATTATATATTTTTTAATTTAATAAAAATATAAATATACATTCTGGACAGCGTGTGTTTTTCGTTAGTTTATTAGTAATATAAGGACTCTTCTTTCTAAGTTTGTGAAATTTTTGCATCTCCTTATTTTGTTCAAATTACGTTTCTACCATCTCCTCTGTGTTTGGACAAAGCTCTTAATTTTCTTCCATAATCAAATTATTATCTAACTACATTATTTTTATTTTAAAAATGACTTTTCACTAATTGAAAAAATAATAATAATCAAACTCATAGTAATTTCTTTTAAGGATTATCGGTATAGTTACCATGTGATGCATGATAAAGAAAGATTTTGATTAATTTAATTTTATTAAACTCAAAACATTCAAAATGTTGCTACATTAATATACGAAAAAAATATGAAAAATAAGAATGTTGCAGGAAATCTTAATAACACGTTTTTTTTATATATATATATATATATATATATTTTTTAGAAGAATACTTATCAGCTAGCTAAACTCTCAAGTATTATGTCGAATATAAAAGTTTTTTTAAAAAAATAAAAAATTCCTTTAGTCTTAAAAGAAACCTAAGTACATTAATTACATGCTCGTGTTTTGTTAAGAAAACGGTTTGTTACATTAAAAGCGATTTAGGTTTATTTGGTATTTTAACCTTTAATTGGAAAAATACATTTATAACAATTCATAAGATACACCTCTGTAATATTTTTTATAATTTTATTCTTAGTTACTTTGATAATAAATAAAATAAAACTTATATTGTTACTTTAATTTTTTTTAGTTATATTTACTTGTTTGTATTACTATAAATAATTACCATGTCACATTGATAATTACAAAACAATAATTTCTAGGACTTGATAAGAAAACTTGAAAAGGCAACATTTTTTTCCACAACGAAAAGGGTATTTTGGTAAAATCGTGATGCAATTGAAGGGTTTATAATTGCGTAGGCATTAAGCACAGGATTGCAGAAATCCCATTGAAAAATCATTGCCTGAAACAAACTGTAGCAGCAAACTCGTTACCATGGTTTCCTCTGACAAGGTAATCCTCCAACTCTCCTTTTATAACTTTTCAAAATCCTCATCTTTTTATCAGTAAATTCTGCCTTTTGTCTTAAAGAAATTTTCGTGGTTTTCCTCTGCGTCGATAATTAAGCGCAGATTTCATCGTGAATGATTATGTTAACGATCATAGTCTGTTATCTGAATTCAAATTTGGCTATTTGTTTGTGTGTATGTGGGTGTTTTTAGATTTCATGAGGAACTTGTGATATTTTCGTGATTTGTTACAAACAAATTTGAAGAAAAAACCGGCTTTACGTGTTACCCACAAAATTCCTTGGAATTTTGAGACAAACAAATTTATTTAATTTTAATTTTAAGTAGTTAAAGGATGTTGTGTGAGGGTTTGGGTAATTTGCACAAAGTCTTAAGGATGTTGTGTCAGGTGCGAAGTAATGAACTCTTAATTGGTTGTTTACTTTTTTTTACCTCACAAGGTGAGTTTGATGTTGATCTGCATAGGTAGTAGGTTCGGAGTTTGGTTGCAAAAATTGGATGCTAACTATCATTGTTCCTACTCCTAGAGAACTTACTTTTTTTGTCTAAATGTCTTATACGGTATCATAGCATTGGTGTGATGATTTTTCAAAGCCAATTATTCTCTATTTAAAATGGTATTTGCTTTCTGATTACTATTATGTTGTCAATCTTGTTATCGATCATTTGCTCAAACTATATCAAATTAGTTAGATGTGTAAAAAAGTTCCTCAATAGTCATACAAATGTATGAACAAGTTGAAACAACTGGGTTGAGAAAATGAATCAGAGAATTATCAAATTCGTTCTTCAAAAGCCAAACATGTAATCATTTTGAATAATAAATCTATTTTTTTGAAGAAACGCAATACTTATAATGATATACAGATAATACTTGAAACGTGGAGAAACATGATCTAATGATCTATATGCGCCCAAAGAGAAAACTAGCCACTTGGGAAAAAAAATAGAAAAAAAGGGTGCACTTCAGTTGTTGCTGTTACTTTTGTGGTTGTGCAGAGGTTGTATGAGTTCCCCATTCAGAATTATGGTGAGATCCTTTTAATCAATTTCATTTTTTTCATAGGATCCACGAGAGGAAGTCCTTCAAGCATGGTACATGGATGATAGTGATGAAGATCAACGACTCCCCCACCACAAAGAACCCAAAGAGTTTGTCTCATTCGATAAACTTGCTGGTAAGTTTCTGCTGCATGTGTCTGTTATATTTATGAGCAGATTTAGAGCTTGACATTTGAATGATCTTTGGTTTGTTTTAAATTGCAGAACTTGGAGTGCTTAGCTGGAAATTAGATGCTGATAACTATGAGACTGATCCAGAGCTGAAAAAGATTCGTGAAGAACGTGGATACACTTACATGGTTTGTTATACGAATGTTTCGTTATAGTTGTTTGGAATTAACTTTCATTCTACTCAAAATGAAATCAACAATATGCAAAAGACTCGCTATAATTTTGATTATTTCAAACATTGTGCTTTATTTATGCAATATTTAACATTTTAAAATTTTTTATTTCATGTCTAGCATGTTGCATTTTGACATCCTGACTAGGATTATGTTTTTTAATAATTTAACCTGTGACACCTTTTCTTCAGGATGTTTGTGAGGTCTGCCCAGAAAAGTTGCCAAATTATGAACAGAAAATCATAAGCTTCTTCGAAGAGCATCTTCACACTGATGAAGAAATCCGCTTTTGTGCTGCTGGAAGTGGTGCAAACTAATTTTAAGCTTTACTTTGATTTTCTTGCCACCTCGTGCTACCCTGCCAAGTTGCTAAAATATCCTGTTTTTGTTTAGGCTATTTTGATGTCAGGGATCGCAATGAAGCTTGGATTCGTGTATGGGTCAAGAAAGGAGGAATGATCATCTTACCTGCTGGAATTTATCATCGCTTTACACTAGATGAGAACAACTACATCAAGGTATTGGTTGCATATATACAAAAATATTTGTACCTCTACTTTTTCTGTTGCTAATAGAAAAGCACTATCTCCTTATACCTTCATTCCTCTACCCCATTGTTTGTGAACTTGATGTTTTTTAATTTGGTTCTCAGAATACTTTATAACATTTCCCTGTACCATTTGGAACGCATTTTACGAGTCTGTTTGTGTATGTTTTTAAAGAAAGAGTACATGATTGCAAAAACAAAATGTTTAGTTGCATTCTTGTAGATATGTTAAGTTTAAGATGTAACTTGGGAGATAGCTATCAACTAGTGCAGAATGTCATGGCTTCTGGCCACTACAATAAAATCACAGTAGCCAACTAATGGAGGATAGATGTATAAACCTTAACCCCATTATATGCATATACAATTAGAGAGGGTAGATGTATATACCTTTACCCCAGGGAGCGAAGAGGTTAAACTCTTCTCTAGGTTAAACTCATATCTCTTGTTAATTGTAGCTCAAGTTAAATGTTAATATATGAATGATGTGATAAACCGTGATATTTTTTTATTGATTATGAATATATCGTGTAGGATATTTTTTCAAAAGAATTTGTGTGTATCTACCTAGTAAAGAGTATGAGATGTTTGTCTTCTGTCTATTATCTTTCATTATAGCAGTCATCTATATATCCACGATCCTGTAACAGCTATAGGGTTTTTGAGTTGGCTGCTATGTCTAGGATTGAGGACTATGCCAACTTGAAATATAATATCTTACAAGCTTATTTTTGTTATCTTCCAGCAATTAATGTGCACTTTCAAGCTTTCTTTTTAGGTTAATTTTGCTGAGTTTAGTCCATCTTTTAAGTGCTTCTTACTATTTTATGATCTGCAGGCACTACGATTTTTTGTTGGTGAGCCAGTTTGGACTCCACACAATCGCCCAAATGATCATCTCCCAGCAAGGTATAACTTAATAAAATTAGTGGTCAGTGATACAATCAGATGCTTTTTTGCCAAACCTCATAGTATGATTTCAATGCGCAGACAACAATATGTAAAGGATTTTGTGGAAAAGGATGTTGCTAACCATGCTGTTGATGCTGCTGCGTAAAGATCTGATCTGCCTGATCTATGCAAGGAGGTGAAAAGGACTAAGACTTTGTTGCTAAAGTAGTAACGTTGAAAAAAGAAAATAATATGGCTCTTTAAATAAAGGGTTCTGTCTTTTTATGTATGCATTTGTGTGTTGGTGCCCATTTAGCTTTGATGTATCCACTGGAGTGTATTTCTTGCCTTTCACTGTATACAGATTGCATTGTATTATTACAAGAATTTGGTAGAGAAAAACCATAAATATGTTTTATGTATGTTTTGGCTGCATTGAAGTTTTACTAGATTAAAATATACAATTGGCAGAAATCAGTCGTGGTGTTTGGGTAGGTTTCATTGAAGTAAGAGTCTTATTTAACAAATTCTGTTTATCATTTAATTATATTTGCTTGAATTTTATTTAATGGATCATGTGTAAGAAAATGATTGCTGATGCAATGTGAAGATAGGTTTACCATTAGTTGAACTTTTTTACATTTCATGAGTTCTCATAATTTTTGGCAATAGTAAAAGTTATGTTAAAGTCTGCTATTATTATATGTTAAGAGGGTGAATGGGAATAGAAAGAAAAGATAATAAAGAAAGCAGAAAGTGAAGTTTAATCAATAAAAAATATATTTTTAAATAGTAATATATTTAAATTATTTTATAATTATTAAAATTTAAACAAGTTTATTTTCTTTTATTTATTATTTTAATATGTAGTAGAATAGTTTATATACTTAAAAAACAATTTATAAATATAATTTCATATAAAAAAAACAATTTTTAAATATAAATTAGAGTTAAAATAGATAATTTTATAAAATCTAAAAATGTAAATTAATTAATTTAAACTTTACTTATAATTTTAATATTTTTATTTTAAATATATATGCTATTATGTTTTATATTAAAATTTTGATTTTTTATATTAATATATTAATATAATATTATAATATATAAATAATATTTTTGAACATAACGTTTTTAATATAATCGATTATGTTATTTAGATACATAAGAAAATAATGATAGTATGTATTTCTTTATAAATCTTTATCTTGTAACACAAAAAGTTTATTAGTATATATTATTTTATTTTTTATTTTTTTTATTTTCGAGCTTGTCGTTTTTTCAATCTAAGTAGTAAATGGTGTGAAATAATTAGAAAAGTTAGCACACATATGCTGAAAATTATATAATCAGTTTTTTTTTTATTTAGTTGAGTATTATAACATAGTTAATATGATTTTTTAATCATAATTTATATGAAAAACAAGTTTTTATTATAAATTTGAAAATATTCTAGTGACATAAAAGAACGATAAATATTTATAATTTAAGTTTTTTAAAATATTTAATCGTATAAGTTCAAGGACATAGAAAATATAGTTTAGATTATAAATAGTATAATTAAAATAACACATGAATATTTTATTGAAAAAATAATAGATAAATAAATAAAAAAATTATTTGAATTTTATTTTAATATAACTATCATTTGTTTATAATTTTTTTTTTCTGTCTTTTCTCTATATTTGTAGCATCATCTTTCACTAGACTAACAATCAAAAGTCGTATTTAGACTCTTGGTAGTGAGCATAATAAGATTATCTAATCAGAATTTTAATTGGAGTTAAACTATTCTTGGATTTTGTAGGAATTTGAATTCTTTATGAGCACACCTACTCAAAGTCGGGTAAAGGAAACTAGTTTTATTTTAAATAAAATTTTATGTTAGAAGATTTGGATGTGGGGTTCATCCAATTTTCTTACAGGTTGTATTGTTGAGTAAACTGATGTGTTTTGTTTGAGATTGAAAGTGGAAGTATTGAAATGATATATTTTGATGATTTGGTAAATTTTCAAGTTGATTGTGATGTGAACAAAATTCTTGATTTGAATGAGATAAATCAATTGAAATAGTTATTTTCTGAAAGTGGAGGTTCTGGAAGATAGCAATTATCTTGACTTGTTATATGAATTAATCTTGTCATAAGAGGTAATTTGACATTGAGAGTATTATGAACATAGTTGTGTAGATTCATAATGAGATATTATGACACACAAATATCTGAGTCTATTTAAATGCATAAGTCTTCCGGAAGTAACCAATGTCTTCTTTGTAGATCATTATAAGTCTGACATGAGAGAGATGAATTATGGATTTTTTATAAACACTTGATTTCTTTGTGAAAATGTATAAGGATAAATAAATTTATGCTTATTAATTGAAGTCACATTTATAGTATAAATTTTAAAAGTAGACAGTTTATTGTTTATTTGTATTTTATTTTCTTTGTATGTGACGTGATATTACATGCGAGAGAACTCCATAGTAAGATGGCAAATGTAATGTTTAATTTCTTATATGTGCATGTATTAAATTTTCTATAAATAGAGGTGTATTTTTAACAAGTGCACAACTTATAAGTTGTAAATATTTATTTTAATATTTATGTATATTATAATTTTTAGACGTGATAAAAGAAGGATGTTATAAATATTAATAGTATGAATGTTATTAATACTAATAATATCATTAATTATAATATCAATAATAATAATCATAATATAATATGATAATAGATAAAGATTATTATTCACTTAAGAAGCTTAAATTCGAGTTTATGTTATAACAATAAAAAAAAATATAAACAATCTCAAAAGCAACAAATAGTAACATGTGATATCAACTCTTATAGTTTGATACCAAAAATAATATTTACAGTAATTTAACAATCGGATAAATTAATATTTTTATTATTTTTACTTTTTAATCGTATATATTATTAAATGAATTGACAAAGTGAATTTTTTTTTATATTTCGTGGTGTAAAAGTATCTTTTATGATTTCTCTTCTACTCAGATCTCTAATCTTCAATGTTATTATAATATTATAATTATAATTATACTAAAATATTAGTTAAGTGCTTACACGTGTCTGGCCTCGTGTCCCCTGCAGCTCCTCTACTGGTGTGTTAATCATTCTAATGTAATGTGTAAAGCTTAGTATATATAGTAACAATAATTTGATATATTAAAGTATTTAATAAAAAATCATCAAAACATATATATATAGTAACAATAATTTCTTTTTGAGAGACAAAGCAGCCCCGTGAATGTGGCCCGATGATTGAATAAATAATGAAAAGTAAATAATAATATTAATAAAATACAAAATGTATTGATGAATTTATTTTGGAATAAAATAATATTGGTGTAGCTGGATATTTATTTTGGCAACCTACCCACAACACTGTTACTCTTTTTTCTTTTTAAAATAAATATTTTACGAACTTTATCTACAAAATAATTAATTTTGTTTTTAAAATTGAATTTTTTTTTTACTTTTTGGTCAAAAACATTTCAGATTTATTAAAAAATATCTTTTGCGTAAAAAATGCATTGTTAGTTAAATGAGCTTTAATATGAATTTAGAATAATTGTGATAAAATCTAATAATATTATAATATATAATTTCACAAAAAATCTTAAAATGATAACAATATGAAAATTCTAAACTATAATACATTATATTAAATTCAAAAGCATTTTATATATTTAAAAATTATGCATACGCGAAGAGGAGGAGATTCTGTACTGATAGATATCTGAAACATCACTGTTTCTTGTTTTTTGAGGACTGAAAATGTCTCTGTCTATCATCAATGACACATGTCTCGATTCAGATTATTGTCACCAAGTTAAGAACTGACCAAACTCCAGTACAAGGAAAATACGTAAAGCAAACAAATATTAATGTCTTATTTTATTTACTGTTTTTTCATAAAAGAAATTATAAATGTTTGATTATCAAATTTTATAATTTGTTATTATTTTTCTATTTTCTGAACTCAAAAAAGTTAAACAGTTCCTCGATTTCTATTTATCATTTTTTGTACTGAAAACAAGTACACAAAATAATATCAGATTCCTTTCATTCACGACAATGTTGCAAATACATGAGAAAAACAATTTAAAAATACGTGAGAAATAATATTAGGATTGCGAAATAAAATAAAAATATATATCGTGCCACATGTGAGTAGTTTGACCTGTCAGGTGGATCTCCGCTGAATATATAAATACTTTATTGTTTAATAGGCCGACCTAATTATAATTTACACTAAATAAATATTTTAAACATGATTAATATTCAGTTTTCTCACACTCTCACATAATTAAAATAATAATATATAAATATAATAATTTGTCTCTTTTATATAGGATTCGCTACTATGTAACACAACTGATATAACGGACACGAAGATACATATAATATATATAATATTTAAAATGTAAGATACGAGTACACTGATCTATATATTATATAATTATGAATTATATAAATTAATAATAAAGATTTATGTACACAAGTATGTTCCAGATTATTTTTTAGAGTAGAAAAATGTTTTTCATGACTGATTCAAAATGATTTGAATTTTTATAATTATAATAAAAATTTATACAATAAATTTGAATTTTTAGAAATTAATGTATTTTTCTTTTTTAAAATTGTGTTAGAACCGTACTAGAATTGTTAGAAATCCAACAAATACTTTTTTAATTGAACATTTCACGGATATGTATATGACATTGACATATCATTTAAAAAAAATAATTTAATAAATAATAAATAGTGAATGGTATGATATAGTCAACAAATTATTTCTGAACTATTCTTGCTAAATTGGGAAAGAAACCACACAGAAGAGGGAAATAAAAAGAAAGTAACAAAAAAGTGAGAGCATGAAACAAAACAAACAAATTATAAAGTAAATGGGTCTGGTAAGTTCTTGGTTTTCACATGTGGTGATGCTCTTTTCATTACCCAAGCCGTTGACAAAAAACACAAAGAAAAACCAAAAGGGAATTCTACATTTTAATATACAAATATCTTATCCTTGTTTTGCCTCACCTTTGGTGACTCACAACTAAACCAATTAATGCAAGCCACAAGGACTTTCCCAAAGGAGAAATAATGAATCAGAGAAGAAAAAATATGTGTTAGATTTCTCTTTCCATCTACTTTACCTTCTCCATATCCCAAAAGAAAAAGCAAAAAGGGAAAAGAACAAAGGTAACAACAACATCCAATTATAATATCAGCAAAATTCATACTGTACTTGCTTCTCCTTTCTCCACGTCGCTCTGATCCAAAAGTTTCCTTCCCATCATCAGACTATTACATCATATACAAGTCTACATTCATTGCTCCATTTCTCCTCCTCTCTCTCTCCTCCATGTTTCTCTTCTATGAGCAATAGCTAATTCCACACCAATACATCTGTTCTTTCTTTTCAGTTTGTCATTATTCATAACTCATCACCCAAATTCCTTTATCAATACTTTAACTCTACTGCATTGACTAGCTGTTTTCATAGTTGTTTTTACTATCCATATCAAGAACAATCATATTCGTGTCAAGATAGGACATTGGATGTAGATAGAATTTGAAACATATATAACTAGTTTCTTGTACTTGACATAATCTGTGTTGATTCCTCCTTTAAGAGAGCCTCATAACAAGGTCAAAGGCACGTTCACAGCTAGAATTAAGAAGGGTAGCTAGATCAAAGCTTGAGCTCTACATACATTCCAACATGAATCCTCAGGGTCGAGTGAAGGAAGAGTTTCTTGGAGAAAGTTCTTCCTTTTATGGTGGCTATGATCCGCATCCAGTAATGATTGTTCCTCAACCAATTGAGGGGCTCCATCAAACTGGCCTTCCACCATTCCTCACAAAAACATACGACATTGTTGATGACCCTTCCACTAACCATATAATTTCCTGGAGCTCGGGGAACAACAGCTTCATTGTGTGGGATCCACAGGCCTTTTCCATAACCCTTCTGCCCAAGTTCTTCAAGCACAACAATTTCTCCAGTTTTGTCAGGCAACTCAACACCTATGTCAGTAACATCTCTTTCTACTTCCAATTATCCAATATCATGTATATTTTATCCTTCTCCTAGCTAGTTTTTCTAACTGCGATATGAAATGAAATGTTGCTTTCATTATGGATTGCTTTTAGATGCAACGGTATATAATCTTAATCATCTTCTTTGTCATGAATTGATGTGTTAGTATTAATTCTTCCATCTTAGTTATCATATTTGGCACTGTAGGTTTGGCTTGGGCCCCACTTTTTGTGTTTATTTCCCCACTTCCCCATTTTGATTATTGAAAAGGAAAAGTAAAGTTGCAACATAAAACGATAGAAGACAGTATTGGTATTCACCTTTAATTTGCAGTGATGTTGTTATATCTTAATATATATATAAGGCGTGATAAACTTGTTGTCACTCATAGCTAGGTGGTTTAGGTAAAGAGTTTAATCATATTCATTTGTCATACCATTATACGACAGTATTTTTAATACATTTGAAAATGAATTAGAGGGAATTTGACATGACTGTAGGGGTTTAAGAAGGTTGATCCAGATAAGTGGGAATTTGCTAATGAGATGTTTCTTAGAGGGAAAAGGATTCTTTTGAAGAACATTAGAAGGCGGAAAACAAATCATCAATCTCATGCGATGCAGCAAGGTGTGGATCCTTGTGTTGAGGTGGGGCAGTTTGGATTAGATAGAGAAGTTGATAGGTTGAAGCGTGACAGACAAGTTCTTATGGGGGAGTTGGTGAAACTCAGACAACAGCAACAGAATACTAGAGTTCACATTCAAGCAATTGAAGGAAGGCTTAAAAAGACTGAACAGAATCAGCAACAAACTATGAATTTCTTGGCCAGGGTAATGCAGAATCCTAACTTCGTGCAACAATTGGTTCAGCAAAAGGAGCTGAGAAAGGAGCTCGAGGAAGGTTTTTCCAAGAAGAGGAGGAGTCTTGATCAAGGGCCTAGTAATGTTGTTGAAGTAGGAGAATTAGATTGCGCTGAAGAGTACTCAAGTTTCATTGAACTTGAACCTCAAGTATACAATGAGAAAGTATTGGAGTTTGAGGTACCTGATCTTGACCTTGGTTTGAATCTGGAGGAGCAAATTGGAAGGCAAAAGAGAATGGAGGGAGATTATATTCAACTTGAAAGTATAGATAAAGATATTGATGAGGTGTTTTGGCAAGATTTGCTCAAAGAGGACATTGAAGATCAAGGTGTACTAGGTGTTGATGTATTGGCTCAGCAACTTGGTTATTTGGCTTCTAGTTATAAATAGGAGATTGTAAAGGCTAGCTGCATTTCCATTGCTTCAACGCATAGCAGTATCTCCTTAATTCCTTTTAGATATATACACTTCTCTGACAAGTTTTTGTGTTGATACTGAAGATGCTAAGCTGACTTTCTTGTCAAATTTTTATTCCACATTTAAAGCCCGAGATTATCAAGAAATGGACACCTTTTGATGACAGTTATAGAGTGCAAAAGGGTGGCTCTTCACATCGTTTTCTCAATTATTCTATGTCAAATTTATTTCAAGTTAATATCTCATGTGAAAATGATACATAGTTTTGTTGCAATAAGTTGTGGAGGAACTCTCTTGGTTTGGACATATGATTTCATGCGATTTCGATTTCCACTTCAAGAGGCATCTCTTTAGAAGGGCTTCTTGGTAGGGTTGCACCTTGAGTTGCATAAGATTTTACGATGACGTTGAACTGAATTGGATTGGAGCATAGGTTGCTTGCTTCAACTTTCTGTCTTGCTGATAAGGTTGCACATGACATGCATGAGCAGTGTTGACACGTGTCTCTTCATAATCCTGCAAATTCCTATGACTAATCTTAAATTTTTCAAAATTTTCTTTCACCTTTTGTTTCACTTAGGCGAAATAATTTTTTATCTTTTTAATCAAGGGACTTCAATTTTGGCCTAATAACTATTCCAAAAGCTGAACTGATGATAAAATTGGAGATTACTCACAGATGAAAAAATTCAACGAATAAAGTAAATATTTTTTATAAAAATAATAATTAATGTGTGATATTTATCTCAATCATGTTATAAAAAACATGCTATGTATACACATAAATCTTCAAAAGCATAAATGACTAACAAAGTATGTCTACTTATAACCCAGAAAACATTTCTTTATTACTGTCTCAAATCCAAAATAGTTTTGTTGATCACCATTGCATATAGACTTCAATAAAAGAAAAAAAATATTTAAATCACAAAAGGTTAGTAATTAGTCATCCTCAATTGATCGAAATAAAATATTTAAATCACAAAAGGTTAGTAATTAGTCATCCTCAATTGATCGAAATAATATATTCTTGCACCTGTATAGGCAAAGAGGGTCTAGATAACCTGAAACTGGTTGTATAATTGCTGACGTGTCAGTGATCTCCTATCTTATTCCTTTAAGTCTCATTCTTCAAGAGTTGGTGCTTGGTCGGGGTTGACCTGAAAAAGGTACTCCAACGATAAGTAAGTATTTTGTGTAAAAAGTGTATGTTTGTAAAATGATAAAAGCGTATCTTACATATAGAGTTGGTCATGGGCCCGGGCTGAATATCAGTTACCCACTGATGTGTGCCATAATCCCTGATTATAGCAAGATATATTGGTATACAGTTATGTTGGTATATACGAAGAATATCTTTAACGTCTTTTAGTTAATCAGTATTTAGCTGATTTCTCATAGATATTTCTCGCATAATTTGGGACGTGCTTATGACTCATTAAGACTTATGGTAATTGTCGTTGCTGCCATTTATTAAGTGTCTTGAAAGTGTGCCATTTATCAAGGCCGAGATTGGCTCGTCCGGTACCGACCGGTACACTATGCTTGAAGGATTCGTTAGTTTAGTTTTTGAAGAGTTTAGATGTGATCGTTGGGTGCCCCGAGGTGAGATGTGATTGTTGGGTGCATTTAATGTTGTCAGAGATGTGACGCGTACTTTTTCGAAAAGTCGTTTGGTGAGCATTATTTGATCGAAGAGATTTAACGGCTATCAATTTGTGTCGTTTCAGATGTTGAGTATCGTGAGCTATGTAGCACAGATACAGATATGGACACTGACACGACACAGATATGCATACGGAGATACATATAATCTCTAAAATGTAGAACACGAGGACATGAATTTATATATTATATAATTTTGAATTATATAAATTGAAAATAAATATTTATGTGCAAAAGTATGTTTGAGATTTTTTTGATAGCATGAAGATATTTTTCATGACTAGTTTAAAAGAATTTGTTCCTTATTTTTATAATCATAATAAAAATTTATACAATAAATTTGAGTTTTTAGAAAATTATTGTATTTATATCTTTTAAAATTGTGTTAGAACCGTGCTAGAATTTTCAAAAATCTAACAAATATTTATTGAATTGAATACTTCACTGATAAGTGTCCTACGAGTGTCGACACTGATACGTGTGTCCGACACGAATACGTCATTTAAAAGAAGTGTCTGAGCCTCATAGATCGTGAGCCTTTGAATGAAAGGTAATATAACAGTGTTGAGCAGTGAACATTTTATTCTCTCTCCTTTAGGCTTTTCTATAAATAGAGGCGCTTATGAACGTATTTGTTGTTTTATCTTTTGTGCCCAAGAGTGTGTCGAGCGTGATCCGAGCTACAAGTGGGTTGATCCACACGTCTTAAACGTCCCTACTTGTTTTAGGGGTCTTACTGCTTTAGACGATTTCTTGTCTAAAGTATCTATTTTGAAACCTGACTCTCCTTCGGACGCGATGATGACGATAGTTGTAGCCACACCGACCGGGTATGTAATGGTCGGGAGGACGCTCTACAAGATTTCTTCTTTGTATATATTATCTTTTTTTTTTACGATTTGCGCATCACCCTTCCTTTTGACGAAGGGGGTCATTCGGATCCTTAATGTTGTGTCCTCACAGTTACACCCTAACTCGTGAGCGGCTCTCTAAATGTTTAGGATACTTTGTGATACTTTTAGATTAAAACCGACCCTGAAATCCTTCTTGTTCTATTATAATTCTCGATCGAATACTCAAGTGAGTTGGTTGTCCTTGACAAGTCGACGGTGAAGTATTCGCTTTGTTCCCCATGCTCGAAGAATTTGTTAGTTTCTGAAGAGTAGTAATATAACCGTTGGACGTCCCAAGATGAGATGTAACTGTCGTTGGTGTCCTTTATTAAGTGTATTGAAAGTGTACTTTGACGCGATCGGTCAGTCATCAAAACCAAAATTGACTTATCTGGTACTGACCGATACAATTCTTAATCCACCAATTTAAATGATACCGAGCTTGAACTTACCAATGTTTTTTCCCTTTCACATTGTGACCATAGATACATATGACTTGGTTAGTAGGCTTTCCTCAAATAGATCTTGAAGTTTCAACCTCCCTCAAATCTTGAGAGTATCAAACGTCTCTCAAACCAATTCCAAAGAAGAGGTTTTACCTAAACAAACTCAAGATTGACTTCGAAGTTAAACTGTGTGATTTGCAATATATAAAAACAAAGTTTCATTGATTATATATTTATAGTTATTTGATTTTGACTAGCACAAAAGGAATCAAGATATATATAATACACATCTGAACCAATAAAAATCAAATTCTATATAAGTTATATTTGTAAGAAAAAGAAAGAATCTTACAATTTTATTTTTTTAAATATAACTTACTGAAATATTTATTCTATAACTTAGGTAAGAATAGGATGATAAATATTTATATCCCTAAGAATGTATTAACTTAAATCCCTTTAAAATATATTGAAGATGTTAAATTTGAATTAAATAAAACTTTACTGTGTGATGCTGCAAATAAAGGATAAGTTTAATTGATTTGTAAGTACAGGTTTTGGGAATTTTAATAGCCAGAAACCTAGTTTGAATTACTACCAATAACATTGTTTGGTTTAACTAAATTTTAAACGCTCGTTCTTTATTATTTGTTATCATATTTCATTATAAATAGATAAAAACAGCATTATAAAATGTTTAATAAAACTACTAAGTTAATTTGATTTTTATAAAAGTATTTGCTAAAATATCTTCTGGTAACTTATCTTATGAGTTTTAATTTATAAGTTACAACTTATTCTAACTAGTTTTTAACTTTTAGTTTACTTAATTTTCTTTTATCATTATTTTAATATTTTTATTATTATCCTTAACTTTTTTTTATCTATTACTAACCATTATCAAATTTCTAATTACTAACATGAAAACTTTTTATAAAAAAAAATATAATTACAAATATTGAATATTTATTTTAATTATTTACATTTAATATTAAAATAAAATTACAATTATTTTATAAAAATGTAAATAATAACTGAAAAATCTAAATTACAGATAGAGGGAATTTGTGAGAGTAAACGTTGATTAAATAATGAATATGTAATGAGAATGGCGAGCAAGGGAAAGCAACATTGATTTCCGCATTTGGTGGCACCTCCATCCATAATCGGATCCACCAACCTCTTTATTCAAACTTTATTTATTATGTGTAAAAAAACTTTATTGAGAATTAAAATAATTTCTACAGTAGAGTTATTACGAAATTAAAAAACATTGAAGGTTTTTTATGTCAAAATTCAATTAAAATTCTCTCAACTGTTACGTTGCATAAACAATTTTTTTTCTTATTCTCTTTTAAGATTTATTAAAATTATTATATAATAATATTTATTATTGTGACGGTCAAAAGGTCAACTAAATTATATAATAATTCTTTTCATTAACATTTTTAATGCCTGGGTTTCTACTACTTCACTATTTACTTGTTAGAAATTTTATTTTTCAAACAGCTCTAGAATTTCAATAGTATTAAAAATATAACTACTGTCATACGATTCATTATTTAAACCATTATCACACACCTATGTTGCATGGATAGAGGTATGCTGCTTGCTGCAAAAATTTAGGAAACAAACACATTAATATAAATTATTATTTTACAAAATGTGACTTGGATCTCGTTGATTTTATTAATGTAAAAACCATACCAGTCAGGAATAGAGATTCATTTTATTTAGACATTTTTATATAAAAAACAGAAATTATAATTATATAGGGACATATCAAAATCCTATATATAAATGATAAAGAATACAAAGTAAACATAATTTATAACATGAAAACTATTAAATTATTCAAAATGAAAGACAAAATCATAATAAAATATTATTGTAACATCTTAATTACATATAAAAGACTATATCAGAAAGTTAAATATATAATTAAATGTATACGTACAAACAAACAAATAATTCAGAGTATTACAAAATATATTTTTGTTTATAGGAAATTTATATATATATATATATATATATATATATATCAAAAACAAAAAATAACAAAAAGAAACGTAGAACTCTCTCTGTGAAGTTCTATCACCTATAATATCATATACTTTCGTGTAACATATAATTATCACAAATTTTAAAACAAATACAAAATGGAAAGTAGGGTAAGTTAACATTTTCAAAAAAATTCAATATGTCTATAATCTTTATCTATATAATTCCAATATACAAGTAGAGTCAGGATACACCATTTTAAACGAGTCTTAATGCACATACTAATCAATCTAACACGATATTTTTTTTCCTATAAATATTATGTTTTGATCACATTTCCACTAAATTCATGACACAATTCACATTCACATACAAATCTTCTAACATAAGGTTCTAGTGAAAGGTAAAACTAACTTCCATGACCTCGTTAGAAGTATGTGTACTCACAAATAACTTTAACTCCTAAAGATAGGAGAGACAGTCCAGCATGTATCATAGAGTCTTGATCATTGTTCCAAACGTATCATTAAGACTCTGAATTAACAAAAACTAATTTTGAAGTGTCAAACATCACATACAAAAAACATTTATCAAGTAAACTTAAAACCGGCTTAGAGAAAAAAGTAGCATAATTGAATTTACTCTATTCAAATTTCTGATCGACAAATCTACTCTTCTTAGTGGTAGGAGTTTAGATGTGGCCTCCAATGATCATATAAAGGATAAAGTCAAAAACTTAAAGAGAAAAAAAGAAAAATATTTATTTTGATAAATAATAATTATTTTAAAATAAAACTTAAACAATTATTTTTTATTTATATATATATTTTACTTTAATAATAAAATAAAATATTCAACTATCATCTTAGCTATACATCTTATACTTAAAACTATTTTCCGTATCTTATAATTATAATAAGTAAATTTTCAACCATCATTATTACAACACTTAAATGTAACTATAAATACTAAACTTTAGCCATTTCATTATCACCATTTTCTTACTATTCATAAATAAAAGTAGTAAAGAAGACTAATTTTAATTAATGAATACTGCATATTCGAAATACGAGTCTAATACATATTCAAGCACTAAATATTTTTTTATATATTTTAAAAATATTTTTTGATGTGCACACCACAATACACAATTAAAAAAATGTGTTTTTTTACTATCACTATTCCACTCACATGTTTGGCACACAATCAGGCAGAACAGCATTGGATTTTTAGTCAAGCATTAGGCTAAATGCACATTGCCTCATGAAAATAATCCCAGTAATGTTTTATTTTCCATTATTATTAAGTTTTATTATTTGATATATTACGTCATTTAGTTAACGAGTTTTCAGATCTTTTACCATTTTCATATCAAACCTAAATCTCCAAACTATTTTTTTGTTTCAACAAAATGGGAACGAAAATTCGAATACGATACTTTATTACTATTTTTTGTTTTATTAGCAGCGGTATTTATAAAATTAAAAGAAGAAAAGTATATTTGTATTTTGACGAAAACGAAATGTATACTGTTTGGATTTTAACAATTTAAAAGTGCGATTTAGCCAAATAAAAACGGCAAAACGCGTTACATCCAAACAAGACCTTAATTTCTCTGCAAAACCTTCGTTTCGAAGCTCCTTGTCGTTGTTGCGGTTCTTCACCCTTCTACACTCTCTGTGTTCCCTTCACGAACTCTCGAGATTTAAAAAACCCATCTCCGCTTTTGCCTTCGGATCAAACCCTTTTGATCTCTCCGCTTGTTTTCGCGCAATGCCGTCGCCCTGAATCTGACACCAAATTAGAGTCCACGGGATTTAACACAGTATCGACGACCACATCGCGATAAAAACCCTTATTTCTTCGAATGGGGTCGGTGCCGTCAACGCCGCGCAAGAGTGGCACATTCTCTCCGGAGACGGCGGAGTATCTGATCGGAACTTTTGTCGATGACCAGCCCTTCCCTCTCTCGTCAGAGTTCTGGCAGAAATTGCTGGAGCTTCCTCTCAATGTCCAATGGCCGGCTCAACGTGTTCAACAAGCTTGCGAGCTATTAGGTTTGCCATATTCTATTTACTTTCTTTGATCGTCGTTTTTTAGGCTTAGAATGGTAATGATTTGAAGGAGATGTTTCAATTGTTCAATTCGTGGCATGTACTATTGGTTAATGGCTTAGAATGTTGAAAGAGTACGGTTTTACTATCTCTAGATTATGATAATGTCAAGAACTTCAGAATGGTGATTCTATTTTCTAGAGAAATTGGGTTCCTAATTGAAGTAATTCTTAATGATTTATAGTTTAACACTGTTTGAATTTTTAGTTTATGTTATGATTTGTTAATTGATGTATCGACTGTTTAGGAGAGTGATTTTTCCCCGTGGCAAGATCTTATTTTGCACATTTGGTCATTGGTTTTCTCCTAATTGTTTTGCAGCCAAAAACAATTGTCACACCAGACATCTTGCTAAGATTTTGTTTCATCTAGCTTGCTGCTTGCAAGAGTCCGTGTCTTCATCTGGTGTATCGCCCTTGGTCTATGAAAAAGCTGTTAATGCATTGTACTTCAGTTCAATATTTTTAAAGTACTTGATTGAAAGTGTCCAAGGGGATATCCAGTTATACCTGTCTCTTGAAGATAATGAGGCTGTACTGAAGGATGTTTTGAGAGGTATGTATGATATAGAATTAAACTGTGCAAACGTAACATATAAATTATATTGAACTCAAGATTCATTTGAAAGCTGAAACTTAATTTTGATTCCTACTGAGTGAGAAATATTGTGTTCAATGTCAACTTATTATGTTTGATGTGACATAAATATGGGTTTTAATTGGAACTTCCTTACTTCTATTGGATTTCTGAATTATGTCATATTCCCCTTTCAAGTCTTTTTTGGTTTTAATGCGTCTATGTCCAGTATTATTCAAATCTCTTAATTGCTTTTAAAATTTCATTTTGATACAGATCAAACCATTGAAAATTTTGTTATGCGGAATGTGCTGAACTTTATAGCATCAGTAGAAGTGAGGTATATCATTACTCATGAATAATTTAATGTGCTAATTCTTGTTGAGTTATTGAGTGAGCTATTTTGTCCTGACAATTTAATATTACTATTATAGTCCAGACACATTTCTCCTACACCTAGAGCTGCTTAATTTCATGATTATTGCAATGTCAACTCAGCTTCTCTGTGGGTCATCTCCCGGGCCCAATGATGTGAACCCCTTTCTTGATGCAGCAATGGCTCAGGTTAAAACTTGATATTTTAACATCAAACTTGGCTGTTGAGTTATTGTGTATTAGCAGATAGATAGTAAACATCTGTGCATTGTGATTTTTGCAGGACAGCTCTCTGATTGGATCAGTTGTTCGCAGATTGCTTCTAAACTTCATGATGCGTTCTGATGTTCCATTTAATAGGGCAACTTATTCCATCTTGTCTGATGGAAGTCAGAGTAGTGTGCTACAGAGAGTTAGTTCCGCAGCTGGTATGATAACTGTAGATGCATTTTGAATATAATTAACATAATTGCTCAAAGATTCTCGTGTGAAGTTTGGAAACTTATTGATATGTGGTTTTTTGTCTTTTTACCTTGCAGCAAATATTGTTTTATTTCCATTTAGTTATTTTGTCAGTTCGAGTGGTGAAGGATCAAAAAGTCCTATTGCAGATATCAGTATTCACGTGCTGCTTGTTCTCGTTCATTATCATAAATGTGTCGTGAGAGAGGACTATGTGAATGACAAATCTTCCACTTCAGATTCTTTACTCAAAGAGAATTCCCTGTTTTCCGACAATCCTTACTGCAAGGCACTAGAACATGCAATTGATTGTGAATGTAATGTATTTTTCATATGTATTTATGGTATTTTAATTGATTAAGGATGCTAGCAATTTTTTTATCAGACCTTTAAATGCAGTGGATCGTGTAGACATTGAGGGCAATGCACATAGTGCTCGACACATAAAACTTCCCTTTGCTTTGTTGTTTGATACACTTGGGATGTGAGTTTCTTGCTCCTGTAGTTTCTGACAATTATCATACTACATCCATTTCATGCTAAGCTATAGTTTTAATTGAGTTCATCTATGCAAAGTATGGTAGTACAATTTGCATGTTTGTAAACTGTTTGGTATCATGATAAGTCGAAACTTCTGTTTCTCAAATGTCACATAATTAGAATGTGTACCTAGTTGTCCATCAGTCTTATTATGACATTTAGAGAACTTGTTTCTTACACTCTGTTCACCAATTGATTCTTACATCAAAGAAAGGGAGGGAAAAAGTAAAATAAACTAGAAATAAGAAATTACTCCTTATGCCCTCCACCTGCCACCATGTTTGGTCTTCAGTTAGTTACAGATTTCTTTGTCTTACATGTTTCAGGCATATAATTGCTATTTGCTGCTTTGTGTCTCTATTAATTTTTGTTTGAGGCTCTTGTGCCTTGTGGCAAGTGATTTTCAGTTTTTTAACTAGGGTCGTTTACAATCCCTGCTTCTAGATATTGCAAGGTTTCTTGGACTTGTCACTTTGGACTTTTTATTAAATGTACTAGTTTTACGCATATAGTGTCATACATTCATAGTAGTTGCAATTCATTATTTTTGGATTTTACACATTTGTTTGTTTTTTAAACTTTTCAATGTTTATTCCTCTGCAGATGCTTAGCTGATGAGGCAGCTGTCCTATTGCTTTACTCATTGTTGCAAGGGAATTCTGCCTTTCTGGAGTATGTATTGGTGCGGACAGATCTGGATACATTGGTACGAAGCAGAATGCTTAAGTTTCTCCTATGAAGAAAGTGGGAAATAATTAATTATTTATATATCTAAAAGTCAGGAAGAAATTCTGATTAAGCTATGTTGAGGATTCTTGCTTTGTAAAACATGTATTTACTTTATTATCATGTGATATATTAACAACCTGCTGATACAGTAGAATGACTGAAGATTAGCCTTATTCTGATACCTGTTTATCTTATGAAATTAACAGTTAATGCCAATTCTGGAAGCTCTATACAATGCTTCAACAAGGACGGCTAATCAAATTTACATGTTGCTAATTATTCTTCTCATACTCAGTCAAGATTCTTCTTTTAATGCGAGCATTCATAAGCTGGTAAAAGTTGTTTTTTGGCATTAGATTTTTTCCTAAAAATGTGTGGATTGTGCTACATGCTAATGTGGTATATGAATGGACAGATATTGACTGGTGTCCCATGGTACAAAGAACGCCTTCTCCATCAGACATCTCTTGGTTCTTTCATGATTGTAATTCTTATCAGAACAGTACAGTTTAATTTGTCAAAACTCCGGGTATAAATCTTAAACAGAGATGGACTGTCAATTTGTCTCGTGATTATTTAATTCAGATATTACATATATTGTATGAAAAAAATAGCTAATATATTGGCCAATTAATATGGTTATTACTGAGAGATGTGCCACTGTTCTGAGTTTGCATGAATTATGACTTTATTAGTTGAATGTGTAAAGTGACTGATGCTATTAATTGTGATGTTTCTCTTTTATGTGAAATACTTCATCCCATTATAGTTGAATTATGGATACTTTACCTCAAATGCTCAAATGGATTTGTTTCTGCTGATAAGCTGCACTGGACATGCGTACTATTTATACTGTTCACCAAAAGAAATTAGACCCCCCTGTGAAATTCTATTGTATATAACAAATATTGGTATTTTCCTTTACTATCATTGTAACTCGTATTCAACAAATATTAAACCTGAAAGTCTCTATCTCGGTTATATAATGTTCACTCAAGTACGTGAATTTAGTGTTGCTATCTTTAGTTAGTGAGAGAAAATAGGATATTTGGAGATTGTGTATTAAAAGTAGTATTCATGAATAGAACCAATATTTTTAAGGACAGACATTAAGTTTACAGCTGTTCAAGCCTGGGATAAAGACTCCAAAGTCCATGTCTGTTGAAGGCCCTGATGTGATGACATACAAAGTATGATAACATATACCAGTAGAATTTGCATATTTCAATATAGGAAGTGCTTCTGGTCCTTGTCTAACCTATGTAGTTTATGTTCATAGAACTAATAAAATTGTTTGTTTATTTATATATATATCTCCTCTGATCATTCTTTTTTTTTTGTTGAATTATGATAGGATGTGTATCTCCAAACAACATGTCTGGCAACCTTGGCAAACATGGCACCTCATGTTCATCGGTTGAGTGCATATGCATCTCAGAGACTTGTCAGCCTTTTTGACATGCTTTCACGCAAGTATGTCACTCTTTTCTTGGCCTTCACAGTCTTCCATTCTCAAATTTTGGAACATTGTAATCAGTGGTTTAAATGTGGCCAAATATGTGTTTCTTAATAGGTATAACAAATTAGCTGAACGTGGAGATAATAAACTGCATACAGCAAAAGGTATTTCATTTGAAGGAAACAACCTTGTAGAAGATATGGTATGTGCTGCCTTGGTGCTTTTGTGATTCTACTGATTACAAACTTAGATTATTCCTTATTCTAAATTACATAATTTGTTGGTGCAGTCAACTGAATTGCACATTTACACTGACTTCTTGAGGCTTGTTCTAGAAATAATAAATGCAATCCTGACTTATGCCCTGCCTCGGAATCCTGAGGTAGATGATCTTTACTTGATTGACTGAGAAGATATATAATGTCTATTTTGATCTAGTTTGCAGTAACTGAAATTTACATTATAACCCTATACATCTATCTTACTGATTTCTTATGTGACCGGGGCAGGTAGTGTATGCAATAATGCACAGGCAGGAAGTCTTTCAGCCATTCAAGAATCATCCACGCTTCAATGAACTGATTGATAACATTTATACTGTACGTGTTATTTGTTATACTTAAATGAAAGTTACGAAATATGGTGACCCTTTTGAAATCTTGTAATTCTTGAAGGAACAAGTTTTGTTGTATCTTTAGTCGCATTAATGAAGAATGTCTTTGTATGATTAATCATGTTTCTCAGGTGTTTGAAAAATGTATCTATTAAATATTTGCAGGTATTAGATTTTTTCAATAGTCATATGGATGCTCAAAGAGAGAACGGTGACTGGTCAGTCAACGAAGTGCTCCAAGTCATAATTGTCAATTGTCGTTCTTGGAGGGGTGATGGAATGAAGGTAAGCTGGGAATATATTTTTCTGATTTGTGGTTTGCTTTCTGTGTGGAAATATCATTTATGAGGTTGTATCTTTTTTGGCAGATGTTTACTCAACTGCGCTTCACATATGAACAAGAAAGTCATCCAGAGGAGTTTTTTATCCCGTATGTCTGGCAGCTAGTGCTATCCCATTGGTATGATTCCTGAAGCATCTTATTCACATTGTCTGAAGGTTATCATAATTATTTTACTCGGTTTGAATTTTGTTGGTCTTGTTTCAATTCATCATGCTTGTAAATTGCATGTGCTTTCTCATTAAGTAGCAAACCTTGATAATCATTATGCATTGAGACTTGAAAAACGTTTGCTCCAGGAATTGATTGTAGTATCTAGGTAAATATTATGCATTGAGACTTGAAAAAAGCTAGCTCCAGGAATTAATTGTATTATCTATCTTATTTTTTATTTTAACTTTTTGTCAATTGTTTTCTCTCATGTTCTTTTTCCTATTGTGCATGCACTAATGCATAAGTTGTGTCCTCTTCAGTGGATTCTCATTCAATACAGGAGCCATAAATTTGTTTCCAGTTGATCTACAAACAGAAGTATGTATCTGAACCTCTGTTTTTTTTGTTATTGTCTGTGCGTACATACAACTAATCAAACAGTACTTTTTCTTTGTTCATGGGTTATAACCTTCCTTCTAGCTTTTGTTTATTATGTTACTTTTTTTATATAATGGACTACCATCATTGTCATTCTTACATCCCATCTTTGTAATGCACAATTAGATACATTTATTTATTTAGTACGAAACCAAGGTCGTGCCCGCTTGACCAAAATTGAATCATCCCGTTATATTTGACGTATTACATGCGTAATTAAAGGGCAAAAGATCTGGTTCCCACCTTCCGTCTGTGTGGTGTAGTGTTAGGTCAACGTGAATTTATTGTAGTATGGCCTTAATCTCATTTGTATGGATGAGACACTGCTTTCTTTTATTGTTTTGGTCATTGACTTGTAATGATTTTCAGGGACTTGAAAATAGGGTGGTGGGAAGCACCTTCCAAAATGGTGATTTTGACAAGCCTGAATATCAGCTTGATCCATAACGGTGGGTTTTACAAACGTGGCTGAAGATATTGTTTCTATTGGTGAATATTTGTACATACGCAATAGATACAAATTCTGAAAAAAGAAGAAAA
The DNA here is from genome assembly GCF_051622355.1 of Phaseolus vulgaris. Lineage (NCBI taxonomy): Eukaryota > Viridiplantae > Streptophyta > Magnoliopsida > Fabales > Fabaceae > Phaseolus > Phaseolus vulgaris. Next base: position 5,828,960 of record NC_143504.1, read on the forward strand.
CTGCTGAGATGTGTATTGTTCTCATTCTTTTCTGTTCATAAATTTGAGTATAGAGATTCATTCCCGTAGATGAAGTTCAGATATCGTGTAATTAATAAGGGGTGACACTAATATATCCATGTCATATCATTAAGTTTTTGGAGCTGTGCTCACTTCCTTGTGCTTCGGTAACTAACTGCTTTTCATCTTGGAATTTCTCATTTTGTATTGCCTCTGTATTTTATGTGTCAGCATAATAATGAACTCTGTACCATTCATCATTTTTGTTTTAATTGAACAATAAAGGAATATTGACATGATAATTATGATATATTTCTTTTTCAATTATGCCTTATACTAAACGATTGAGAATTCCTTTGTTAAATATTCTGAATAAAACTTACGCATTTATTATGATAATTGTTGTAACATTTTTAAAATTTTAATATATTTCTTTGAAAAATATTTCTTATACTTGAACAAACTGATGCTGAATTAGTTACTGCAATGTGCTTAGGGATACTCTCGATTGAGATTTGTTTATTCGAATCATTGCAATGTACAATCCTTGAAGAAGGGATGAATGGTTAGAAATGTTACAACATTTTACCTCTAAATTAGAAACCTGTGGATGAATTTAAAATAAAAATATGAACTACACCAGTACTTTCTACAATTGCAGTAAATGTTACCTGCATGGTTTTGCTTGAAACCTTTCTATAAATAAATTTTCTTTTACTTATGTAATGCTATATTGGAAAATATTTTTGTGTTTGTAATTTAAACTAAAATTAAAAATATGCTTTCTTTGTCTTGAATCATACTCACTATATCTCACTTTGTTTTCATTCATACTTCTAAAATTATTTTTCAACTTGTCTCTGCACGATGAAAGTTTGTTATTAAACTTTTTTTCAGGTTACAAGGTTATCAACTTATTATAATATTATGTTAACAAAACAACTAGGAGCAAAACATTTTATTAGTATGATGCCTACTTGCTAGGCTTGTTTGTTGTATTCATATTCTCTGATGCAACGTGTGGCTATAAATTTATGGATGTAGTAGTTATATGCTCTGTGAAACAATAGACATTTGAACCGTATAATTATATACTTAGTAATTACTCTTTAATTCTATTACTATATTTATATAAAAAAAAAAGTGTTCATAAGTTCAGAAAGCTTGCTTGTGATTACAGGTTCCTAAGCAAGGCAAACAACAATTGGATGTCATGAAATTTGCTTATGATTAATAATATGTAGTTTCAGAAAACACAAATACACATAGATTGGTCTCTCTAACCAGGAATGATTATTAAGACCATTTGTGTGTGTTACTCTAGTATTTACACCAGGGTGCCTCCCTTTACATACTCGGTAAAAGCCAGGGCTATCAAACCCAACATAGCAAACCTCCCATTCCACAGTTCTGCATCTGAGGACATGAACCCTCCGGACTTTGACTCCACACTGACCCCTTGGAACAGTGGAATCAAGGAAGCAAGGGTAAGGACCACACTTGTCCCCAAGAACCATGGGACGCCACCATTGGATATTTGTTCAAACACACCCTGCCCTTTGGCTACTTCCACTGCCATTGCAGCTACAAACCCAATCATGGCCAGCCTTCCATTGATCCTCTCGGGTGCTGGTCCACTGAATGCCAACACATCAGAGAACTTCGTGCTCACCTGTCATTAACCATCTTGTCAATCTAGGGAGGCTCATATTATAAGAATGTGAACCTCAAAGCAGAAAGAACACAATTATGCAGTTTTGCTCAACATTTAATACTGGGCTCACCTTTGGTGAGGCAGTAGTGGCTGGTTGTTGCACAGGTTTTACTGATGGTGGTGGTGTAACTGGGGCTGCTGGCTCACTTTGTTGCTCTTCCTGCATATACAACAAAAGAAAAATAATGGTTAATTAATAACATATGATTGTTCCTAAATGTTAAGGAACAGTTCAAGACATTCACAACATGTAAGAAACATTATATATACTATGACATCTGAAATTGTTGTGATCCACTACCTCAGCCAAGGACCTAACTCTCAGGCTAACATTCCTCCTCATGTACACAGCAGGAAGACCAAAATGGTTCACCCTAGATCTGGTGGACATGCCGATCATAGGGTTGGCCAGGATTGATTGCATAGCAGAAGATGAGGCAGCCATAGATAACTTGGTTTAGTGACAAAGTTCAAAAATTTCACACAATGCTAGACCCGATGACTGAGAATAAAGATGCTTTTCTTGCCACCCAACAACTTAAAATTTATGAATATAACTTGATAAACCAAGCTTCACTACTCTCACAACCCTTGATATGATAGACGTAGTGAGGAAGAAGGGTGTTTAAATAGAATTAGAGTGCAAGTATTTGGTGGATATTTAGGCTCCACGTCATGTGTATCTGGGTCCTAAAGGTCATTGGTTCACGTGGGTTCGCTTGTCCACACATGGCTGAAGTAGGAGACGTGGCTATCATAAGAACCAGAACCAAACACTAGGACAGTATCAGACTATGCCACTTTTTAATGCTTCCACCCTTCAGTTTTTTGTTACTGCTTCTTGTTTGGTGAGACCTAGAACATTCTACACACATCTACACACTCATTTCTTCCTAACATCTTTTTCTTTTCTTGTCGCACATGGTGAAATAAGACTTTTTTACTAAGTCAATTTATCTTACAACATACAATCGTAAAATATATAGTTCATTGAAAGTTTGACGCAATTAAGATGACATGCCTTCTAAGAAATTTATTATTATTTTGACAATAAAAAATAAGCATATCATAAAGGTAGTTAGATAAATTAAGATTTAAAAATAGAGTAATGAAAATAACCGTTTTCTCCTAGAAATAAGTAAAGTTCACATTGCCATAGTGATATGAAAAAAATTATAAATATAAAAAATAAAAAGTAAGAGATGAAATAGTTATTATTATAGATTACAACTTTTTGTGAATATTAATTGACATAAGTGGTCATAGTTTATATCTAGTAATTCAATGATTTAGAGTTCAGATTTTAATTATGCCTCTTTGAATATGGAGTAAATAATATTTAAAAGGAAATACTCACATTTTTTAAACTTTAAGTCACTAATACTAATTTTGAAGATAAATAATTCATACTAATAATATAACCACACTCTTTGGTACATGGGAGTGAAATAGAAAGTAAAATGAAAATAAAAATAGTAAGTTGAGAAAAAATAAAGACATGTTGAATTTTGGAAAAAAGTTAAATAAAATTCAATATTGAATTGTTGGAGGTAGGAGAATTATAGAAAAATGTATATTTAAAATTACGTGGCTGATTAGTTTAAGAAGATATAATATAAAAAAAAAATGTCATATTTAATCAATTTAAATATAAATCAATTTAAACTAACTCGCTTTTCTTTAATATTATAAATCTTTGTAATAATTATGATGGTGGATAATTTAAATATATATAATGTGAAATCAATAAAATTGAATAAACTTAATTAACATTTTTAATAAATATAAAATAATTTTTATATTGATGTAGTAAATTAGTTTGATGGTAGTAAAAATTTGATTATGCCTAACTTTTGTGGTGCATGTAGTTAGATAATGCATTCATGTCTACTCAATCACGTTACTAATTAAATTATGCAATGAAGTGTGGACTCCACACTCGGACCATCTTTTTTCATCACATAAATAAGAAAGTGGTTTCATAAATAAGGTTTTATTAGTAAATATCCCCCCCTCTCTCTCTCTCATTTAAACCAGTTAATAAATCTTTTTATTTTTTAATATTTACATAAGATGAAATTTAAAAAAATAATTTTTTTTGAAAAAGTCAAGAAAGTAGAGTTATGGTATCATCTAAAAAAATCTCACATTAAAAATATGTAAAAATAATTCCTCCCTTTGGATATTGTGTAAGTTTCCATGTAAAACAAAGTTATTGTGCAAGTTTATCGATTTCCATGTCACAAAAAGGAGAGTATTCCAGTTAGAATTTGATTGTGATAAGCATAATGGGTGAATACAAACACAACATTGTTATGACAGACTTGCACGGTTCCTCTCAGCACAATTACTTGGGTGGTGTATTTGCAAACTTCCAAGTGTAGTTGTTTAACATACCATACTCTCGTGTCCCAGCAACTTCATAATCAGGAACTGCTTCAGAAATTTCCCTCAAATCCTCATCTGTAAGCTTCACACTCAGAGATCCAACGTTGTTTTCAAAGTTCTTCAGTTTAGTAGTCCCTAATAGCATCAAAGAATACACGATAAAAACACTTGGTCATTGGAATTAATTAACAACTCTCAGGCTGACAATAGTTACATATTTCATGAACAAGATCTAGATATCATGTCATTTTTTCCTTCTTCACGAGTGGTAATTTCTCCAGAGAAATAAATTGGCATAATTTGCTACGCACGTATGACAAAGAAAAGAAAGAAAATGGACAGTAAAATAGATAGTAAGGAACTCATCAAACATGTGGAAATGAAAGCCTTCCTAAATGTCATAAAGACACTACCAGGTATAGGGATTATGTCATTTCCCAGATGCAGAAGCCATGCTAAGGCTAATTGTGAAGGAGTGCATGCATGCTTAGAACCCAAGTCATCAAGTCTTCTGTAGAAAAGCTTGTTCTTCTCCAAATTTTCTCCAGTGAACCTGGGATGCATAGTCTGTTACAAAAAAAAAACAGCAAATTTCAATAGACAGTGACTGCAGAAATAGAACTAACTCGTATTTATCTCATTTTCCCTCGGCATATATGTGATTCAACAAGTAGTTTAAACTTCCCTTGTTGGTGTTATTTTCTTGACCATCACAACAGGGAAAAGCTGAAAATTCATGCAAACATGAAAATTGTACTACTTAGACATTGGCTACATACCAGCAGGCTCTGACTAGGCAACGTCTCTACCACTGCCTTTCCAGCAAAAAAGCCTCGACCAAGAGGGCTATATGCCACTATTCCTATCCCAAGTTCTCTGCAAGAACAAAATGCATCTTAGTTAGTTAGACATTAGACAACAACAAAACTCTTTCAGATATTTTAATGCAAGTTAAAAGCACAAATGAAAGAGTTAGATAGAAAATATATCACATTAAAACTCAAGAAAAATGTATAATTTGTAGTTAGAAAATAGAATAGAGTTAATCTTCCTAATTCAAATACCTGCAGAGTGGAATTATTTCTTCTTCAATGTCACGGGACCACAAGGAATACTCCATTTGCAAAGCAGTAATAGGATGAACAGCATGAGCTCTCCTTATAGTGTCAGCATTAGCCTCGGACAACCCAATGTATTTTATCTTTCCTTCATTTACCAGCTGTTTAAGCTCCCCCACCTTCCATGCAGAGTTCAATGTTAAAACACATACTTAATCATCCACAATTTAAAAGTGTTGAAAATTGGAATGGTTTGCATAACTAACAAGAGAGCAAAAGCATTCAAAGCTTACAGTGTCTTCAATTGGCACTGAAGTATCAACTCGGTGTTGATAGTATAAATCAATATGGTCCACATCAAGCCGCTTAAGACTAGCTTCACAGCACTGTCGAACATATTCAGGGGTACCCTTTACCCCGAAAACCAACCCTTCAGATGCAGTAACACCAAATTTTGTAGCCAACTGAACTTCTTCTCGGGGAAGTTGTTTTAAAGCCTGCTCACAGCATTAAAGACACCTTTAATTATATTATGATCAACTTCTACCAGATAAGAATGCTGCACCGCCTTAACAAGTTTATGATATTTTAATGTATGAAATTTGCCTATAAAATGGCCAACTAAACTACTGTATTGAGATTAGTATGAAGTGAGTTGGAGTAAATACAGTGATTTTAACTATCGTCCTCTCCCCTTTTGCTTTTGTGTGTGTAAGTTCAGTTTACTCTTATTAGGTCCCACTGATATCCTAATGGACTTGAACTTTCCACAAGTTTGTTATTCCTGCACTAGGAGATTGTCTGAACAAACTTATATTTATGTTGTCATGTTATAACGAAATTTTCAAGGCATAAATACAGGTAATTTGCCTCGTATGTGGAGTGATTTATTTGTGAATCAGCTGACTAATCAAGTTACTACAATTTGAAACTCATACAAATGAGTAAGTGCTTTTAACACTTAGTATTAAAATAAAATAAAAGTAGTGTACTATTCAGTACCTAAATAATAGGAATGTATAATTATCAATGTGTTAAAGGAGAAAACCACTAAATTAGTTATGGCAGTTCATCTAGTAGTTCGGAAGTAACTACCCGCATTACTCATAGATCGACTTTAACCATCAAATAACTGTCAAGTCACCTTAATAATAAGGCACATGTGAAAAAGAATGTGGCCTAAACTGTTACGATTCAATAGTCTAGTCACTTTATTGGATCTCTACTTGAGTCTATGAGTCTATAAATACCTCAATCGTCTCAGAAACTAGATGTTCATGAGTCTATAAATACTTCAATCCTCTCATAAAGTAGATTTTTCTTATTATTCATTTACTCACATACAAAATCATTTATATTCTTACTGACTTGAGTGCCGGAGAATCTCCTGCAGGTGCATCACCACTCACTGGAACAACTCAAAGATTCTTACAATATTCACATACATCTCGAAAGAAGTACAACTCGTCCTCGTTAAGTAATAATTAGTTGCATAATGTGTTACCTTGCCAACCATGATTTCGTTATCATGATTATCTCCATAAAGATCCGATGTATCGAAGAAGGTGACACCCTTGTTGAATATTTCTTTAATAATTGAACACCCTTCTTCGTGTGAGAGGGGAGCATTATAAATTCCAGATAATCCTCCACATCCAAATCCCAGCCTAGAAACCTGCATTCCAGAAATGAATACATACAGCAGGTTCTGTTCTGATCACCATTATTGAATAAAGGACCAAGAGTGCTGAAATGTTAAATGTATGCATCTCTTTATAACTAGTATTATAAATATTACTTTTGCATACCCTAAATTTCCAACATAACTTGTATTCTACAAACTAACATTGTACTACTCCTCTAATCTCTTAAATCTAAAATAATCCAAATAGCTATAGTTGATCAACATTACCACTATTATGATTTATGAAAGATGAAAGTATATCTGAAGGACTCTTTATTCACAAGCTTCTGTTGGCACGAGATGAAACACTAGCAAGACTCGTACTCTGGAAGATAATCTATACTAAGGGGCAAAGTTTTACAAAACAGTATGTAAAGATTTCGGCCACAACATCAAGATTTTTGGAATCTTTTTAATAGTATTGAGACCGTAATCATATTGAAAATGTAGTTCTTGTCTCATCAATCTCATTTATCTGTAACTGCAATTACAAACCCTGTTTAAGGGATACCAAGCAACTGCAAGTTGATGATCATAAAAACAGATATCCTTCTGCAGAGATTGGCAAAAACAAGCATACAATGAGAATTGAAGGTACTAAAAATGGTAGAATGTATTCTTCCTCTTAATGTTGAATTAATTCAATTCATTGTAAGCAACTACTACTTTGGATGATGAACGCAACAGTTAATAACAGTACAGGGGATGACTTGGTTTGATGGTAAAAGTAGCAGTTTACCTTTAAGCCCTGGCTACCCAGTTTAACTCTTGGGACATGCATCTCTGCCTTCTCCATTTTTGAATCCCTTTGAATGAAAAGTTAAGACTTTGAAACAGAATAATGCTGAACAAAATAAGAAATATAGTGCAGGCGTAATGTAGAAAATTTTCCAATAGTTGGTAAAGTGTTCCACTCTATACATATCACTACCAACCCCAAAAAAATTGATTTAAAAATCTCTTGAACATGTTCCCACCGTTGGCAATGAATAATTGGTTCTCCAAAATAATTTATTAATTATTTGAAAAAGAAAAAAAAAAAGGTGTTTCTCCCTGCACCCAACAAATAGCTTCCTACACCCCCATCATTTGGAAAAAATCATTTACCCAGTTAAAAATTACTTTCATATTACACTTTTCAAAATATTTCCAGAACATATTTTTTAACAAATTTTATGAATTCTGATTTACCATTCTAGAAATTAAAAAAATGTGTTCTCGAAAGTATATTCTATAATGGTTTTTTTTTCCTTTGGATTTTTTATTCAAGAAACACCATTTCTTATGGAATTCTTATTCCATAAACACTTTTTCTTACAGGATTTCTATAGATACTTTTGATATTTCAAAGAAATACACGTAGATTCTGAATTTATAAGCTCAGTAATGATAAGGCCTGTGAATTGAATATGGGGTGCAGGGAGAAAAATCCAAAATTCATTAAGAAAAGTTTATACAATAGCATAAGTTTTATAAGCCAACTCTTTAGAGTAATTTTTTTAAAAATATGAGAATTTTAAAAAATATTTAGTTAATAAAAGAGATTACGTGGATAATTGTTATTTTTTAGTTAAATTGGTCTTAACCTATTAAATAAGGATCTAAAATTACTTTAAGTTGAATCATATTGAGATACTTCAAATATTAAAAATTCAAGTATAAATTGAAAGAGTCGTATTAAATAAAAAAATATTGTATGACATAAAAAAAATATATTAACAAACAAAATGGTATCATAATCTCTTATATAATTTGTTCTCAGTCATTAATTAATAGTTAATGACTCCAATGTATTCCTTAAAAAAGTCCCAACACTTTCCAATGTACTCCAATGTATGTTTATGTCTTATTATTCTTTTACTTCTTTTCTAATTCACAACTCATATCTTATTTATTAGTATTATTTTTTATTAATCATACTTATTTATTATTTTAATTTCAGTGATTAAATTTTTTTTTATAAACTACATATTTTATTATTCAAATTATATCATTCTTATTCATCTATTAGTTCAACATTTTATAAAAAATACTGATGTAAAGTTAGATAGTTTTAATTTTTTATATAATTAAATTTATACTAAATAAATATATTTGAATTTATAAATTTATATTTTAATTTTTATCAAAGTTAAGTTGTCGTACAAAACATTAATGTTTTAAAATTTGTCAAGATTAAGTTTGGAAATACAAAAAAAACACTAGTAACATATAATTAAAAAAAAAAACATAGGTATATTTTTGGAATACTTAATAAAATTATCTATATATTTATTTTTAGACATAAATAAATTAAATATACACATAATAAAAAATAAATATAAAATAATTTGAAATGGTTGAGAAGATAGTTATGCTTGTTAATTGTAATAGGTGTGTTTTGGAGTGCAACTCGTGTTTTTTTAGGAACGAGCTTTCAGTTGGTCTCCGACGAGAGAGGGAGGTTCACCTGCAAAATACTCTTCGATGCTTAAGTTAGTAGGAACACAAAGATGATGATAAATTCTTAACAAATAACTAAGAGTAAGAGTATAAAATAGAGTTTAGTGTCTATTTTTACTGAGAGTGTCATCACTTATTTATAGATCTTGTCGGACTCAGACCATTAAAAAAAACATTGAATAATTATCATAAGATATAAATGGATTTTATAACAAATTTATGGTCTGATTTATGTGTCTTAAATATAATATTAAACATACCGTTATTCTCTGATTTCTTTATGTACCTTAAATATTAAATTAGCGGTTATTGGTTTGAATATACTTGGTCTTAATTGGGGTATGTACAATAATATTTAATTTAGTCAATATATTAACTAATTATTTGTTGTTTTTTAAATTACTTTATATTTAATGATTTTCTTGTATTGTATATTTAAAAAAAAAATTCTTGTGTAAGTTTAAAAAAAATATTTTTCTTGTTATTTTTATTTTGTATGTGTTTAAAAAAAAGTTAGAGTTTTTACTTGAAATGAGTGTTGTTCTTACCAAATGGAAAAAGTGAGGTATCTAAGAATTTGAGTTTTTTTTTTCATATGAAAACTGAAAATTTGATGAGAATTAACGAGATACACCAACAGAAATTTATTATGTAATAGAATTGAGTAGATATTCTCTCTAACATGTATTTATATAAACTTTTAGATCTTTAGAAAAAAAATTAATAACTAAAAGATATAGTTAATTATATAAATACTTATAATATTACATATAATTCATTTTAATATTTATTTAATCATTAGTTGTTATATTGTTCAAGTAAAACTATTAAGGAATAGGACCAAGAGGTCAAAAAAACTCTCGGTCTATATGTCATTAATAAGATAATGACCAATATTAATATTGTATAAAAATTTAGAGGTTAAGCAAAAAAAATATTAAAAATAAACTCAATAAATACAAAGTAAAACTCCAATAAAATTGTTAAGGCTCAATGAAAAGCATTATAGAGTATTTTTTTAAAGAGATAATCACTTAATTAAATTGTTTCTAACTTTATTATTGAAACACTTTCTAAGCACACTACCACGGAAAACCGAAAGATCGCGGGGGAGAGATTACTAGTAGTATGCTAAAGAACAAAGGAGAGGGAAATTATAATTATCATATTGAAAGTCATGTAAAAACAATTATAAATAAATAATCATTATTGATTGTTTATCCAAATTATTTAAATATAATAAAATATTCTATTAACTATATTTAACTATGATTAAATATTTAAATATCTTAGAGATAGTTGTGCAATACTGTTCCAACTTTTTATTTATTTATTTATTATTATTATAATAAAAGAGATACACGGAAGATAAGAAAAATAAATTAAAGACAAAAGTTAAATCTTATATTTATCACATTATTATTTTCTAAAAAAATCAACCCTTTTTCATCTAATTAATAATATAAAATGTAATGATAGTAAAACAATGTTTGTAATCATGCATTAGATACTAACAAAAGAAGAATTAATCAACAACAAACGTTATATTTTTAACTAGAAAACAATGAACTAGAAGGTTACAAATTAAAATAAAAAATATAAATTAAGTAGTAAATTAAAAGGATAGACTTGTGTCGATTGACCTATTACCACTCCTTTTTGTCATTTTTAATCATTAGTGTTGATTTGTTTTTACTTAATACTTTTGTATAATGGGGCAGATAGAGTCTTATTAAACTCAGCTATTTGGATTTAAAAATATCGAATATAATTGTTTTTAGAAAGAATATTATTTTTACTAATTGGAAAAAGGTGGATTCCAAAATAAACTTAAAGAACAGAGTTAGAGTATCATTTTTCAAAATATGTATTGTGATTTATAAAATAAGAGTAACTTAAGACAATGACATACATATATATAATTTAAATTAAATAATATTTTATATTAATCAGGTTCATTAAAATATAATAATTAATTTTAACTTGTATAATACAATAATTATATACAATAATATTTTCATGTATACTGCAATGCATTAAAATGCCAATTTTGAATTGATTTATACATTTTTCATCGTGTCACGTAACACTACTTTGTTCTCTCTGATTGGCTGGTGCACGTACGCATTTTACACGTCAGCTCTATAAACGACGTCTCCATGAACATTAGGGGCGCCGTTTTGTTGTGTTGAGTTGTGTTGCGTTGCAGTCGCAGAGAAGGAAAGAAGAAAAAGAAAGAGAGAAAGAAGAAAACTTCGTCAAAGTGTGTCACAATCAGTCTTTAAGATCTGAAAGAGCTTCTTGCTTCCCCTTAACCAAAATTTCTCTTACTTTCAATTCTTTGCTTTCAAAATAATAAAACCCTAAGAGAGGGGCGCAAACACAATGAGAAGCGCAAAGATGTGGACGGTTTTGATGTGTTTGATTTTGATCTTCTTTGCTCGCATTGAATCGCTGTCTGTGACGGTGAACGACGTCGAGTGCGTCTACGAGTACGTGCTTTACGAGGGCGACACCGTTACGGGGAACTTTGTTGTCGTCGACCATGACATCTTTTGGAGTTCCGATCATCCCGGCATTGATTTCACGGTCAGTGCCAACTGTTTCAATTGCCCTAATTGCTTGCCAATTGCTTCAATTGTCAACTTATTGGGGGTCTGATTTTTTTGGTCAGATTTTAATTTTTGGGGTTTGGTGATAGTTGACATTTTGATTTTGTAGAGGAATTTTGTTATATCTTTATTAAGAAGATAGAATATGATCCATGTATGTACATAATTACCAATGCTAGTTAAATCAGCTCGTTTGCAGGAGATGTGGACAAAATTCAATGGTAGTTTTTCTCTCGCTTTTGCTACTGTCGTCCCATAGGAATTGGAGTTTTATTATAAGATGGTGGAACTTTAATACTTTAATGTATACCTTTATCTATTATCGAGATGAAACTCGTATTTTATTGAGAAAATAACACTAAAAACACCTGTGAAATTGTATATAAATTTTACATGGGGTATAAGTTTCTTTTTGTCTATGCTTAGAAAGTCAATGTTCTCATCTTTTTTCACTGATTTGACTTAACTGAAAGTTTATGACTGATATTTATTGAGACACTATCAGATTAAATTTTACAGAACTTCAAAACAAACAGGCCCTAACTTGGAATCTGAAAATCATTCACCATTCCCTTCTTGATGTACTTATGGCGAAGTCAGGTTGCAAATTGAAAGGCCGAAAATGGTGACTGGGGGAAGGGATTACCTTTATTTTCTGCACATAATTAGATTTAAGCTCAAGTATTGTACACTTTTTATTTACAGTGGAGTGGACCTGAGGCCTTTTAATGTTTGACTACAGCGTTATAATTTGTGGAACACTCTAGTTGGTAAACTCCGCATGATGGGGCAGTTTTGAAATCTCTCTTTGCTAATGTGAAGTTTAGTTGTGGCTTAGCAGTAATTACTTGTCAGATGACCTGTCCAAAAATTGTAAATTGTTTTGTATCTTTAGTTTTGTAGATATCCTTATTTTGTAGTTATCATGCAGGTGACATCCCCCGGCGGGAATACTGTCACAAATATAAAGGGAACCTCTGGTGACAAGTTTGATTTTAAAGCCCCAAAACATGGAATGTATAAATTTTGTTTCCATAACCCACAGTCAACACCTGAGACGGTCTCTTTCTACATCCATGTTGGTCATATTCCCTCTGAGCATGACCTTGCCAAAGATGGTACGTACTGTTTTAGAGGGTTTTCTTAATAGATTCTACTATCCTACTTCGTAAATTATACGTTTAGGTGTTAAGCATACAACTTTTAATATATAGTATATACATGAGGTACTTCTTGATGCTTATGAAGAATGGTCCAAGTGTTCTTTTTTTTGTTCTATTTGTTGATTATCAAACTTCCATTTAACTTTTATGGCTTGCAGAGCATTTGGACCCAGTTAATGTTAAAATTGCTGAACTCAGAGAAGCACTAGAGTCTGTTACTGCTGAACAAAAGTACCTGAAAGCTCGTGATGCAAGGCATCGTCATAGTAAGTATTTTTACTTTTTCTTTATGAGCTGGCATGATGCAAGCCACTGTTCTAGTTAGGGAATTTGGATCTAGTAGTTGTGATATTATATTTTCAATGATATATGGGCATTTGTAGAATTTATGCAGTGTGAAAACATTATTTTCCTAAGCCTCTTCATCGCAGGGATGATTCCCAGACGTTAAGTATCTTTACCTTTTATCGATTTTGAGATTAGCTGCAAATGTTGCAAATAAAGACCATCTTTATTTAGGTTATCCTGGTACTTATTTAGCCATTTTAATTGTAAAGTGCTAGAGGTTTCAGCCAAAGTGAAGCCTACTTGGGCCAGATCCTATTGCCGTGTTTGGAAAGTTCCTGAAACTTTTTGGCCATGAAAATGTTCAGATTGTGTTTTCCTATTCTGAAAGTATGACAAACCATACCTATAAATAGCGTAGTAACAAGCAGCCATTGCAGACTTCTGTGATAGCTACCACTACTTCTGCTAGGAAGGGATATTTTTAGGGATATTTCTGTCTATTACAGTTCTGGTAAGATATGGCGTTATATTTGGTGTTTACTTTTATATTTTAGAAACAATCTGAACATTTTCTGTGAGGATAAAAGCAGTTCAAACATTGAAGGATATAAGAATCAGCTTGTTTGTACATCATAGTCTTATGTTGTTGGCTTAGAACACTAATGTTACATCCGATGCTTGTATATCCTAGCCTTGTCACTTGTGGATATATCTTATTCTCTTTTGTGTCCTATTAAGAAAAATTAGTTACGAACATAACAGCTACCCTCTTTGTTTGTAGCCAACGAGAGCACCCGGAAGCGAGTTGTATTCTACACAGTTGGAGAGTATTTTCTCTTGGCCGCTGTTAGTGCTTTGCAAGTCCTATACATCAGGCGCCTTTTCAGCAAGTCAGTGGCATACAACCGTGTTTGAGTCCCCTTCATTATTAACCTTATGCTTTCCTTTGTTAGCATCAGTGTTAGGTTTACATGTGTTCTCTATTTAAAAGTATGATTTCTTGGTGAACACTTTTTTTTACAGAAACACGACCTGTATTTTGTTGATACTCAACAAGATCTTTAAATTTCCTAGTTTGATTTCAATGGATTGCAGAAATTAAACCATGTGAGAGTCAATACTAAGTTTGTAAAATGGTAATATATGAGTTCTCAAACGTTTGTTGCAAACTTGAAGTATACTAGTAAGACATTTTTGGTAACTGAAATCCTATATTTTGCTTATTTTAGAGGCGTTTAAGGATTTATTGTTTCACTTTTACATGTTGATAAATTGTTTGGATGAGTGGTGAAATATAGAGAAAAGAAAGAGAATAATATAATCGGAATTATAGAAATACGAGAGAAATAGAATAGAAAAGATATTTTATTTGATTGGATAAAAATGGGATGGAACAAAGCGAGAAAATTTCTCTCCACCTGTTTGGATGAATAAAAAAAGTTAGAAATAAAAAATTTGCTGCTTTCATAATGATAGTGTAAATCCAGTAATTTTTTTAACCTATTTCTCTGATACGTCTTCTTGCCAAGTGGAAAATTAACAATTTAGTATTAGTATGAGAGTTTAATATTTATAGATTGATAAGAAGACATTTTACAGTTATTTACTTATGAGACACCCTTAGAATGATTCATTACTGTAAGAGTCGATAGACTTATAAATAATTAATTTGTGGTGATTTCTTCAGATTCCATTTTGTTTTTCACGAATCAGACAAGTAGAATTTTGGGTAATTGTTTACATATTTTTTTTTATTGGAAGAAATTACTTGTCGAAATAATAAGTTCATTGATATATCTGATATCGTTTCACGAGTTCTTATGTTGAATTCTTTTTCTTTCTCTTATTGTTGATGATTGTTTGTGTATGGATAACTGTACGATGAAATATACGGTTCTTCTGTAGATGTGGTCGTTGAATAATTCTTAAGCAAAATTTAGTTATTCCACTACTTTTTTAAACTTTTATTTCTAAAATATTTATAATTATTATTTTTTACTAATGTTTATCGATTAATGTATACATTTATTTAAACTATAATTATATCTCATTGGGTGTTTTCAAAGTTTACTAAATTTTAAGCTTAATTTTATGCATTTTCGATATACATTTTTTTATATAGTCAAATAATTAAAATTATATTATGTTTCACTTTTAAAGTGGTTATTGTGAAAATTAACAAATTTATTATCTATACCTATATATAAAGGGATTCTCCTCTTAACTACCATTTTATTTTATTTCAATTTTATCTTTAGCTTTATATCTTATTTTATTTGTCATTTAGTGAACAATTTAATTTTATATCTCAAAGAGATACTAACGGAAGAGATAAAACAATTTTAAATTCAAAATTAAATATTGCAAAGTGAGGTTTGTTCAGGAGCATTGTACAATTGCATTTTTTCACTCGTTCATCTCCACTTTTATCCCATCAAACTTTCTATTTTCATATTCAAATTATCAGAAGTTGTACTTTCGTTCTAGAACCACGAAACCAATCAATAAGTGTTGTTTTTCAATTATAAAGTAGAAGATGAAAATGCAATGTCTGATTTTACTTTTATCTTTTATTCATGTTTTTGGCATTGTAGGATGACAATATTGTAATTATTATGCCCACACAAAACACAAAGAATTCTTGAGTTTATTTTGCTTTGGGTTGACTGACACTTTATATTCTTTACATTCAAGCACATTTAATTTCTTCTCTTTAGATTCAAGTACCTTTAATTTCTTGCTTTTACATTCAAGCAACTTTAAAATTCAAATTATCAGAAGTTGTACTTTCGTTCTAGAACCACGAAACCAATCAATAAGTGTTGTTTTTCAATTATAAAGTAGAAGATGAAAATGCAATGTCTGATTTTACTTTTATCTTTTATTCATTTATTCATGTTTTTGGCATTGTAGGATGACAATATTGTAATTATTATGCCCACACAAAACACAAAGAATTCTTGAGTTTATTTTGCTTTGGGTTGACTGGCACTTTATATTTTTTACATTCAAACACATTTAATTTCTTCTCTTTAGATTCAAGTACCTTTAATTTCTTGCTTTTACATTCAAGCAACTTTAAAATTCAGCCCTTACTTTCTTGTTTTTATGCTTAACTCCTCTGGTGAGGTCCATGTGATCCTTGGTGGGATTATGAATTGGTCGCTGAGATGACAGTTCACCATGTGCTTTGTCTTTTCCTTCCTTTGTAATCTTCGTAGCTACTTAGGTTGTATCAGTTGGTAGTTTTGTTTGTTCATAGAAAAAAATTGGTTCGTTTTTGGATTTGATTGGGAGGGTTAAGAATTAGGGGGTGGTGGTGATGGAGGATATGAAGGGGAAGTGGTTGACGGTGGTGATAAATGATAGGAACGATTTGAGTAAGTCTCTTTGTGGGTCCAAGAAAAAGATAAACATATTTCATTATCTTTTCTTCTTTTGTATATAATATTTTTCACGACTAATGTTGATTGAAGAATTGAAGATGAATTTTTGGTTTATCGCTTAATGGTGTCACATATGTTGTAATGATAAAAATAAAAAATACAGATACGCAGGCGCGCGCCTGTGTTCCCGCTACTTTTAATATCTATACCTATATATAAAGGGGATTCCCCTCTTTAACTTCTCTCAATTCTTTTCTTATTTTATCCTTATATCAATATTTGATTTCATTTTATTATCATGGACATTGCGTCATTTTCTTTTATTTTAAATTTTTCAAAAATTTTAAATTTTGAAGCCCTAAAGCCTTTTTGATACACTTTAAATTTCAAAAAAATTAAATTTTTTTTAAATTTTTTTTTGAAAATTTAAAATATATTAGGTAAAAAATTGGAAAAAAAATTTATTTGAAATATTTTATGAAAAATTTAAGTAAATAGTTTTCAAATTGATTTAAGTCTTTAATCTCTATTGGATCTAAATATTTTCACTACCATAAACTCATGTACCCACTCTACTTCCCACTCTTTTTTTTTTTTGTATCCCACTTCCTATTTTTTTTTCTCTTTCATGTAAAAGCATACTTTCATTCTCACTTCTCTTTCTCTTTTTATGTTTTGATTAATCTTTGTGGAATCCTAATTTGACCTTTATCTTATGAAATTGTAATTGAAATTTGTAACTAGATGGAGGGGAAATACTTAAAAAAAAGGAGTTGTGAGTACCATCACAACAATCGGTAATTCTCTTTATATGTATTTCAATTTGTGAAACACTAATTTGACATTTTTCTTATGAAATTGTGATTGACACATGTGACTAGAAGAATAAAAATGACTCAACAAGAGGAGGTGAAAAAAAGTTGCATGCGCTTCTACATCCACTGGAGAGTGTAGGAAAAGGTTGGTAGTTTTGTTTATGAATAAAAAACAAAATGGTTTGTTTTTTTATTTCATTGGGAGGGTTAAGAATAAGGGGGTGACGGTGATGCAGGATATGAAAGTGGTTGATGGTGGTGGTAAATGATATGAATGAATTTGACTAAGTTTTTTTGTGGGTCCAAGACAAAGAAAAGATAAACATATTTCATTATTTTTTCTTCTTTTGTATATGTTCCTGCTAGGGAGATGGGACCTAGAGAACTATTGAAGTCTTCTTCTCCTTCCTTCGGTAGGTCAGGTGACTGGGTAGTGAGCTGGGGTTCTCTTCGCCCTTCTGCTTCTCCTTCGGCCCTCGGCCTCGGCTGAACACCGGATGGTGGGGGTACCTGCGAAGGCACTCCGACGCTCAAGTCAGTAAAGCGGGTGGTCAGCTCTCAGAGTGATAAATGACATACCTGATGCGTACTATTTATATTATTCTAGTGGGCCTACCTTGTTGGGCCCATTTATCAAGGTGGGCACCTCTTAGGTTTACATTACCTAATTCTTAATGATAGATTAACTTCACTGATCTTGGTTTGAGCGTTAACTGTAATAGGGGTCGGCCATCGGCCAAATCATCATGGCATGGGTCGGCCATCGACCATGTTCCAGTGGTCTCGGTCGTCTCGGCCAAGTCTTCTAAGGTCTCGGCCTCTCGGCCAAGTCTTCTAAGGTCTCGGCCCCTCGGGCAAGTCTTCTAAGGTCTCGGCCCCTCGGCTGTCTCGGCCAAGCCTTCCAAGGTCTCGGCCTCTCGGTCGTCTCGGCCTCTCGGCCAAGTCTTCTGCCTCTCGGCCATACCGGTATAGTATATAATATTTTTCATGATTGGTATTGATTGAAGAATTGAGAATGAATTTTTAGTTTATTGCTTAATGGTGTCACATATTTTGTAATAATAATAAAAAAATGTGAATACATAGGAGCGAAAGCGCCTATATTCCCGCTAGTATATGATAATTTGTGTTTGAATGACAATTGTTTTTTACATTGTCAAACATCATAGCATGTATATTGCATACAATAAATACATTTTATATTAAAATATCACAATACATCAAAAACTAATGTATACAAATATATATCTTTAATTTTTTCCTTTAAAATTCATATTTTACTCCTAAAATTAAATGTTGTTTACTAAAAAAAAAAAAAAACCATTTAGTATATATATATATATATGTTTAATGGTGAAAAATAGCTATATTTAATTGAAAAATATTTAAATTCATTATAAAGTAAATTTATATAATATATACACTTTCTAATTGTCTTATATAATTTTACAAAATATTAAAAGAGATAAAAATAAATGAGTTACAGATACAACAATGGAAACCTTTCGATGATTGCTATAAAGGGGATGTTAGAAGATTTGATGGAGTGAATTTGTGAGGATTTGAGAAAAAAATATGAATAAAGTGAGTGTGTTTGATTTGAGGTATGTCATAGTGAATTTGTGAGAATTTTTTTTTATAAGTTTGTAAGTGATTTGATGGTTGTAAGAAATTCTTTAATTTTTTCAAAATGTGTAAAATGTAAGTTTATAAATTTACCATTGTATTTAAAAATAATTAAATATTGAAGTATGAAATATTTTTGTGTAGATTTGAGATAATTAAAATATTGTAAATTATTTTCGATACCGTTGAATAATTTATTTTGATACCATTAAATAATTATTTTTGAAAAAATACATTGTGCTGCGTTTACTGCTAGGACAAATGTTCCTTGGATGCTTCGTAATCGATGGAATGTTTGTCTTAATTACTGTGGGAAAATTAGGTTTACAGTTACTCATATTTTTCGTGAAGGAAATGCGTGTGTTGATAAGTTGGCTAATTTAGGATTTTTTCATAGAGAATCTTTTCTTTGGTATAATAAGCTTTCACCTTGTCTGTTGTTAGAATTCTTTATGAATAGGTATAGTCTACCTATGTATCGTTTTTGTTAACATATGGGTTTTTGTCTAGTTCCCCGTATTTTTGTATTTTTTTTCTTTTTCCTTTTGTTTAATAATACTTTTTTCATGTGATGGTAAATTATTGTTGTTACTTGATGTGTCAGCCTAACTGAGATCTTAAGTGGCATAGTGATGCCTAACATAAAAGCTTTTATTTTTAAAAAAAATAGTAAAATAATACTATCTAAGCATATGCAAATTTACCATTATATTTATTTATACATTTTGACAATTTTAAATATTTTAGATAACATTTTATAATAAAAAATATTATTTGTAAAGTGAATTGTACAACAAATTTATTTATAAAAAAAATATATAGAATAAAGTATGAAATATTATAAAAAAAATATCAACATTCTATATGACTTTTTCCTTCAAATATTTGTATCTTAGGGAGGGAGCGAAAACTCTCCACTCTTGAATTCATCATTTAATTTCAACAAACAGTAGTTTTTAAATTTGTAGATTATATATGTATAGATGGTAAATTTTTAAATCATAGATTTACTCTCATTAAAACTGTTTATTTTAATTTATCAAATGTGATTTTAATATTGATTTAATTTCATATGCCCGTAAACTTAAATCTATGCTAGACTAGTAGGTAGCTCTTATTCATTATTGGTTTTACTAAATCTCCATGCTGGAAATCTCATAAAAATATATAAACTTATTATTTCATTCCAAAAAATACAATATTGCTAAACAATTTTCCCATAATTATTTATAATCCATATATTATAGTATAATAATAAAGGTTGAGAAAAAATAAATCAGTTATTGAAAATGTGAAACAGTTTAATTCAGACGTTAATCACACTATTCTTTTTATTTGTAAGAATATTTATTTACGATAATCAGTTTTTATAAAAATTATATGTTTCTTAGATAAAGATTTTTAGAAGAAATTGAATTTTTTTATTAGAATAATTAGAGTACTTGAAATAATATAATTTCAAATTTCACTTAAAAAGTAATTTGAAGTTCTTTATAATCTATTTTCTTAAATTTATGTTTTTTCTTTTTATATTTTTCTTCAGCTTAGTTGTAGTTTAGTTTTAGTTTAGATATTATCAACTCTACTAAGAGACATAATTAATTATATATTATTTTTTCGATTCATATAAGTCGAACTTTCTTTTAAGTTAAAATTGATTGTGATTAATTTTTCATCAATATTATCTTTTTGTCGTATATGTTAGTCTTATTTATCAATTGATGTTAGTTACTGTTTTATTTTGGGATCAAATATGATTTCTTTGACTGACATCAACTAAGACCATTTTCATTAAGTTGTTGTTGTCTTTAACTTAATGTTGATCAGAACTAAAATTAAAATTATTTTTCGACTATTTTTAATAATAATTTTCTTCACCAACATTGTTATGATGGATTTTTCTTTTGAACTAATCAGAAAAACTATTTTTTTATTGACACTAACGAGACTATTTTTCAATGATATAAAAAGGTTTTATATGAGTTATTTTCTAATTGACACTGGTGAATATTAAGTGAATCTTTTCCATTATTTTTTTTTGTAATAATTGTCTTTTAATGTATGTAAGAATTATTTCTGTACGAACTTATTTTTTGTCAGTAATTTTTGTATTTAATTATAAATGAAATTCTATATCAAAATAATAAAATTAAAATTTAATATATTTGAATTATTTATTTAAATAAAACATTAAAAAAAATTAAAATGAAATAAATTAAAAAATGTATGGGTTTAATGGTTATTTACTAGTAGTGTAAATATTTTTACACTATTAATATAACTTTTAAGTTTCTAATTGGAAAAGTGATGAAGTTGATTTGGGAGTTTACTTGCTATATTTACATGTGGTATGAAATGACAGATTTGACCTTCATATTTAAGGCCGGAGAAGAGAGCGTCGACGGTAGGGAGAAGAACGAGTGAATCAGAGAGTGGGCACGAGAAATGGGTGAGTTGACTCAGTAGAGCGAATCGATGGAGGAAGAGAGCGAATGCTTCGAGTGCCTCCAACTTCGAATAAAGTCGGATTTCTCGGAGCAAGTCTTCTTCAATTATGCCATCTCCAATTCTGCTTTTCCTTTCGGATCCTCAGCTATCGTCAATGTCTCTCTCTCTCTCCCTCTTTCTCATTCAATTTTCCGATCATTTTTTATTTTTAACTTATTATTTTTCATTTTAACTTCCTTTTCTTCTTTTTGATAAAATAGATTTCTGGTACAACTGATGGCGAAGCTTCCGGCGGTCAATTTATACTGCAATACATGCCGAGTCGTGATAAGAATTGTTTTATCAATTATGTGTAAGATTTTCGTTCTGCATTTTTTGTGCTTATTATTTTTTTTTTAATGATGATCCTTTGTGAGATGTTTTTGACGTCTGTTTGTGCTTTTGTGCATTCTTTTAGTTAAAATTTGGAAAAGAAAATGTATTGTTGTTTTAGTCTTTGGTTAGGTTTGCTGTTGGCTGGTGGAAATTGGAAGTGATAAACTCTTGTTCTTTATGCAGAAATGAATATAGTTTGGACTGTGGTGAAATCACTACCAGGAGTGGTGATCCTGATATTGGTGGAAGTAATGATAATAATGTTATTAAGGGTAGAATTACTTCATCAGATGATTCTGACTGTGGGAAAGATTTGTCAGGAAACACAAATTGTGGTCATTCTGGAAGGTTTTCTTGCTCGAGGGCTATCACCTCACTCTTACCGGTTGCTCATGTGGGAATGTCTTCCTATTCTGCGTTTCAAAAGGTGTCCTCTGATTTCTTGTCTGGTTTAATCGAAGACCATGTGTTAGATTCACTTGATCTCTTCATTGAAGAGAAACCATCTGGACGGGACAGCGTAAATTTTCTTAGTTTAATTGGGTTGCCATCATTTGAAGAGGATGCTTTTCCAGGCTCTTTGAGACATCCTAACATAGCTCCAGTCCTTGCTATTTTTAAAACAACTGATCATGTTAATGTGGTGCTTCCTAAGACTCCATACAACTTGGAAAGTATTCTTCATTTTAACCCCAATGCCTTAAAGTCTGATTGGAATAGAAGATTTCTTATGTATCAACTACTCTCAGCCTTATCGTATGTACATGGTTTAGGGGTTTCTCATGGTAACATACGCCCATCCAATATCATGTTGACTGATTCGTTATGGTGTTGGCTGAGATTATGGAGTGAGCCTGTATTGGAATCTAATTTAACTTTGCAGGAGAATGAAAGCGCTAATTCTGAACCTGCAAGAATTGGTTGTTGTAATGTTGGTTGTCATTCTTATGGCCTTTATGCTGATCTAAAGCTTTCTCCAACAATAGATTGGCATGCTTGCTTTCAGCAGTGGTGGAGAGGAGAAATAAGTAATTTTGAATATTTACTCATCTTAAACAGATTATCAGGAAGAAGATGGGGGGACCATACATTTCATCCAGTAATGCCTTGGGTAATTGATTTTAGCTCAAAACCTGATGATAATTGTGATGTTGGGTGGCGAGACTTGAACAAGAGTAAATGGCGCTTGGCAAAAGGCGATGAACAATTGGATTTCACATATTCAACGTCTGAAATCCCTCATCATGTTTCAGATGAATGTCTGTCTGAATTGGCTGTCTGCAGTTATAAAGCAAGAAGACTGCCTTTGAGTGTTCTCAGAATGGCTGTTCGTTCCGTGTATGAACCTAATGAGTATCCTTCCACAATGCAGAGGCTCTATCAATGGACTCCCGATGAATGCATTCCAGAGTTTTACTGTGATGCTCAAATTTTTAAGTCAATACATCATGGTATGGCTGATTTGGCTGTACCCTCTTGGGCAGAGAGTCCTGAGGATTTTATTAAATTGCATTTTGAGGCATTAGAAAGTGATAGGGTGTCATTTCAACTCCATCATTGGATAGATATAACCTTTGGTTATAAGATGTCTGGCCAGGAAGCTATCGCTGCTAAGAATGTTATGCTTCCTCTATCAGAACCCTCGATGCCAAGATCAACAGGACGTCGTCAGCTTTTTACTCAACGACACCCCATGCGTCATGCCACTACCAAAACAAAGCGTCATGGTTCCAATAAATATGCCAAAGTTTCGAGTCAGGCATATGAAATGCAGCGAGAGACATCTCTTCTATCTGGAACTGCTTATCTACAAGAACTAGAGCAAGCATCTAAATTTTCTGAACATGCTAGGCATTTGAATGCCTGTTACCATTATCCCTCAAATCAAATGACGGGGAAGAACATCTCGTCTTTGGGAGATTCATCATCCGAGACATTTAGTGAAAATATAAGCAAACTATCTTTGATTGACAGAAATTACGGGGTGCCGTGTAAAATGAATCTAATTTCTTTTCTTCAACATATCAAAGAGGAAGATGAAGGCTCCTCAGGATATCCAGACTTGCTACTCTGGAAGCAGAAATTATCTTCTTCAAGACTTTGCTCTGAAGATGTTGCTAGGGACATATTTTCTATTGGTTGTCTCTTGGCTGAACTTCATCTTTCCAGGCCACTCTTTGATCCAATCTCATTGTCAATATACTTGGAAGATGGAACCTTTCCAGGATTTCTGCAGGATCTACCTCCTAATATTAGATTACTTGTTGAAGCATGCATCCAAAAGGATTGGACGAGGTATCAGTGTGTTTGCACACATACAACTGAACTTTTGTGGTTTTTTTTTGTCATGTTATTTAATTTAAGTATTGATTTTTTCTATATAGGAGGCCATCTACCAAAATTCTTCTGGAATCTCCTTATTTTCCAAAGACTGTCAAGTCCTCGTACTTGTTTCTTGCTCCACTTCAGCTTGTAGCTAAACAGGAAACTCGTCTTCGTTATGCTGCAAATTTTGCAAAGCACGGAGCTCTCAGGGAAATGGGTGCATTTGCAACTGAAATGTGCGCTACTTATTGCTTATCACTTATAGTGAATGCTGTGACTGATATCGAAGCTGAATGGGCATATATGCTTCTGAAGGAATTCATGAAATGCTTAAGAGTGCAAGCAGTGAAAACATTAATCCTGCCAACAATACAGAAAATTTTACAGGCAAGTTGCACACTTGATTTTGTGAATTTGTTTAGTCTGTAGAATTTACAAATATTTTGTTTTCTTTCCCTTTTTTCTTCTAAAAAAACAAATTGACATCTTAGTAGACATCTTTTTACAGACCACAGGTTATTTACGTTTAAAGGTTGCACTTCTACAAGATTCATTTGTAAGGGAAATATGGAATAAAGTTGGTAAACAAGCATACCTCGAAACTATTCATCCATTGGTCTTGTCAAACTTGTACATTTCTCCAGATAAAAGTTCAGGTGCCTCTGCTTCAGTGCTTCTAATCAGTTCTAGCGAGGAGCTTGGAGTACCTATTACCATCCATCAGGTTTTTTGGTTTTGCAACAACCTTCCATACTATGTTTTCCTTTATCTACATGCTCCACTCCTACTTATGTGTTGGTTTACTCATTGCTCTTGAATCAGACTATCTTTCCTCTTGTTCACTGCTTCGGAAAAGGACTATGTGCGGATGGCATTGATGTGCTGGTCAGAATTGGTATTCTTAGTTTATTGACATTTGTATTTTTCCGTCCTTCCTTCACTTAGACCTTCAATTTATAATGCCCTTCCATTTTTTGACTTCTCAGGTGGCATTTTTGGGGAATTGTTTATTGTCAAACAGATGGTACCTTTACTCAAAAATGTTGTTCGTTCATTCATTGATGTGTCATGCATGAATAAGCCTGATCCTGTCCAGAGTTGGACTGCTTTGGCACTTATTGATTGCCTGATGACTTTAGATGGACTTATAGCTTTCTTGACAGAAGAGGTCATTGTAAAGGAGCTTCTTGAAGTATGGTTCTTATTATATTTTGGTTTCAAAATGCTTTAATTGCCAATAAATACTGTGTAACAGTTCATTGTTGAATTTATTTGAAAAATACACAGGACCTAAGTTGCATACACATTGGGATTCTTATGCAGAAACATGTGGACATTGCAGTGCTTCAGGTTCTTCAAATTATCCATTGGTTTGTTTTGGATCCATCACTTATTCCTTGATTCTGTTGGCTCTAATTGGCATCTTAGCTTAACCCTTGCCAGGAGGGATTCTTAACTTTTTAGTCACTGGGTAATCAGACAGTTGTGTGTGAAAACATCAGGATTTTTTTATGACATGTTGGAATGACAAAAATAAAGTGTTACGATTGTCAATGATTTTGTGCCTTGGCTCATGGCCATTAAACCTAGCATTGTGCTTTAAACAAAATTTGACACCTGTTTTTGCACAATTCCCCAAAGTTATATTTCAAACTCTTTAGATTGATTGCTCCTGCCTTTTTTTTGGCCTGTACCCTGATAGTGTGGTGATGTCTGCTCCTTTTCATTATCATAATGCATCTCATTCTATCGCTGATCACTTAAATTGTTAAATGATCCTAGTTGCCTTCTCCTTTGTCAGATTGCTGCTTCTACTCTTTTTGGAATTTGTCAGCGGATTGGAGCAGATTTGACAGCATTGCATATTCTTCCAAAACTTAAAGAACTATTTGATGAGCTGGCTTTCTCCCAGGAACTTTCTAAAGGTTCAACTACTGTTGGCAAAAACTTGAAGGTTGGCAAAATAAAAATTGGAGGGGACTTGCATATTGAAAGTCGTATGGATCTAGTGTGAGTTTTCAGTTATGCTTTATAGACTAGGTGTTATACTGGGGTAAATTACTCGCCTAATTCAGTGCAAAATTAGAAGAACTCTAGGTAGGGAAGAGGAAATAGTAAATAAGAAAGAGTGACGAATAAGGAACCATGCATGAGTAAACTGAGTCATATAAGTGGTTTATGTTAAATCTAAAAATACTGTGCTAAACCTCTTTATAATGTAAGTGATATAATCCCATATATGATATGAAGATTTCCCCCACAAGAAATGCTGGATCACATTGATAGAACCAATGTCTTTGGTTAGGCAAGCTTAGACACACCTCTTCAATGGTGTGTCCCTATGTTCAACACGTATCGGACATTGACATGCGTATGACACTTGTATTACGCGTATCGGTGAGATGTCCAATTTAAAATATAGTTTTGACATGGTTCTAACACAACTTTAATAAGGGCAGACATGGTGAGTTTTTAAAAACTCAAATTAATTGTTTAAGTTTCTATTATAATTACAGAAATAAAGAAAAAATCCTATATAATCAAGAATATTTTAAATTATATATGTATTATTAGGATGTTTTTATTTATTCTCCTTTCATATCTTCATATAATGTGAAACTTTTTGAAATTATTAATTTGTTTTTAGATGAATCTGGCTAAAGTGTCTTTTTCAATGATGATGATCGTTTAGATTGTTATATTTGACTAACCGTGTTTATAGATGATTTTGAATATATAAATCTTCATTGTCAATTTAAATAATTCATCATGATATTCAATATATATGTGTGTTTGTGTGTGCGCCGTGTCCTATATTTTGGATATTATACATGGCGTCGTGTTCGTGTCTGTTTCGTATCCAATATTTGTGTTAGTATGCGTGCTACATATTCCTAATTGTTAACTATTTGGGGATGTTTTTTGTTTCTAATATTGTTTTAGTTCTGTATCTTCAACTTCATGTTATTAATTTATATTGTTTTGTACAGCTGGAAAAGCTTGTAAAACAAGCTCTATTGCTTTGATAAGATTCAGAGCATAGTGTTTGAAGACAAGAACCCCATTTTCACCTTTGGCTTCATATC
Organism: Phaseolus vulgaris; assembly: GCF_051622355.1. Taxonomy (NCBI): domain Eukaryota; kingdom Viridiplantae; phylum Streptophyta; class Magnoliopsida; order Fabales; family Fabaceae; genus Phaseolus; species Phaseolus vulgaris. The sequence goes on from NC_143504.1 coordinate 5,856,370, forward strand.
TTTTTTCCAAGTAATTTCTAACACAAAGTAATGCATCATGTAATATGCTTAGCTAAATCAAATATAATAATAAATTCCATGAGTGCGTTCCTAAAGATCCTTACTAATCTGGTTGTTCAACCCAGTTGCAGTGTCCTGATTTGCAAAAGTTATGCACATTTCTATCTGATTTAATATTACATCTTGTAGTGTCCCACCTATCATCAGCATACGGAGTTAATTATCATAATTTGAGACACATGAGCAAAGCACTTGACTGTTGATTTGAAAGATAAATTGTTTCTCTTAAATCATCATTTCTAGGAGACATAAGCTTATCTTCTTTCAATCCAAAAATGTCACATACTCATCACATTCTACTGAAACCATGGGAGTTAATTTGAACATGAAGTTGGGCATTGCAAATCTTCACTGAATCAGGTTTAAATGTGCTTTTGTAAGTTCATGGGAAAATGCAATTAGATCGATAAATCAAGTTTGTCATCAAATTACATTGATTCCCTACTGTAAATAGGTTGTGTCTTGTCCTCCTAGACTCACTTTCAAGTTTATTTTATTTTACGACATGCCACTTCCGTTGGTCTTATTTATTCTTTTAGCATGTATAAATTCTTCTTGGTCATATGTAGGTTGGTACTCTATCCTTCCTTTGCATCTCTTCTTGGGATAGAGAAACTTCGTCAATGTTGTGCTACATGGTTGATTCTTGAACAACATCTTCTACGTCATCATAATTGGAAGGTATGATGCTACATTTTTCTATTCTTTTCCCCAATATGAATGGAAAAATTACATGATTTTATTGGTGTGATAATTTCTTGTTTGCTTATTTCTAAACCTGTTGTGATTCAGTGGGAATATGCAGGAGAATCATCAAAAAATGGTTCAGAAATTATTCTTGCTAGAAGACCTGTAATATCCCAAGGATTTACATCTGAATACAATCCTGCAAAGCTGTTGCTTAATGGAGTTGGATGGTCAATTCCACAATCCCAAGGAAGTAGAAGTGCCAAAAATTTGATTCCTCAAAGACGACCATTTAAAGTTCATCAAAGTCCAGTAGTAGTGCATGAAGGAATGTCATACCAAATGACCCATGAACCCTGGTTTTGGTTCCCCAGTCCAGCCACCATCTGGGATGGGCCTGAATTTCTTGGGAGGGTGGGGGTTCAGAAAGATGATCTTCCATGGAAGATCAGAGCATCTGTTATATACTCTATACGTGCACATCATGGAGCAGTGAGGTCTCTGGCTGTTAACCAAGATGAATGTACTGTTTTTACTGCAGGAATTGGCCAAGGATACAAGGGAACTGTTCAGAAATGGGAATTGAGCCGAACTAACTGTTTGTCCGGTTATCATGGCCATGAGGAGGTTTGTTTTGTCATTCTTTGCTGAAAATGACATTTTTCAACCATGCTTGCTATAGATCCTTGTAGTATTTAGATATATTTCTATTGCAGAGAACTAAACAGTACTGTCATGTATCAACTCCGGTTTCAAATTATCAATATGCAAATTGCAAAGTACAAAGTGGAGCACGATGGATGCCTATTTAAAACAAAAATAGATTACAATGTTGACTTCATATACGAGGAACTAGTTCAATAAAATACAGTTAATTAGTTTAGTTGATCTATGAACTACCCATGAGGTTGAGGTGTGCTTATAAATTTTTTTAGCTTCAAATGGATTTAGATATATACATCTGCTTTGAATACTTCAGTCATTACTTCTCCAATTTCAGGTTGTGAATGATATTTGCATCTTATCATCAAGTGGAAGAGTGGCATCTTGTGATGGAACAATTCACATTTGGAATAGCCAAACAGGGAAGCAAATATTGGTATTTGCTGAGTCCCAAACAGAATCTAGCCATCCTACAAACCATCCATCCTCTGCATCAAAGATTAGCAGTGAGCAGGCTAACGTGCTAAATTTGAATACACTAGCAAATGGAATATTGTCTAGTGCTTTCGATTCAAGTCTTTATACTTGTATGCATCAATTATACTCCACTGACACTCTTGTAGTTGGCACTGGAAATGGTTCTCTGAGGTAAAGTTAACTCTTCGTAGTAAATGTCATTTCAATCAGATATTTAGAAAATGTGTTGATGCCTACCAACTTTTGAATCTTGTACAGGTTTATTGATGTTGCTAGAGGCCAAAAGCTTCATATCTGGAGAGGCGAATCTACTGAATCTAGTTTTCCTTCACTTATTTCTGCCATCTGCTCCTCCGGCTCTGACAAGATGCAAGCAGGTGGAATTTCCTCTTTGCCATCTTTTATTGCAGCTGGACTAAGCTCTGGTCACTGTAAATTATTTGATGCTAAGAGTGGAAATGTTATTACCACTTGGCGAGCTCACGATGGATATGTGACAAAGGTATTTTGTTGAAAATATTAGGGTTACGTAATTTGATTTTACACTCAGCTTCATCCACGTTTTGTCTACAGTTGGCAGCTCCTGAGGAACATCTGCTCGTTTCCAGCTCTCTGGACAGAACTTTACGAGTCTGGGACTTAAGAATGTAAGACCTATCACTCTACTGAACTTCAAATTCATTAGGAGTTTATGACCATTTAGAACTGTCTCTCTAAAATTGAGAGATCAAAATTTTGTGCATTGGGGCACATGAAAGTTGTTAGAAGGTAAACCAAGTGGTTGATTGAGGTTTGATGAATGATTACCCCTTATTGCATATACACCTGACTGTAGTTAACAAACTATGTGGTAAGAATATTTTTTAAGGTGCAGGTGACCTGGTGCATATAATTTCGCTCAGGAAATTAAAGAAATCATCAGCAATCAAGATTAGCAGAAAAAAAAACTAACTGGACCTCTACTCTTCTGTGTTTCTTTCTTCGTTGTATGTCCGTATTGGAGTATTGGACTTTCCTCATGTGTCGGTCTTTTTTCGTTCATAATTTGAGTCTGTGCAGACTGTGCTTCATATATTGCATGTTTTTATTTGAAGATGTATTCCAACAAGAACCTAAATGGAAGTGGTAAACTTTCTTCCTCATTTCCAGAGGGATATATCTTGAAAAGCTCATTTCTACTATCCTTGCAGGAATTTTCCATTGCAGCCCGTTATTTTCAGAGGTCATTCAGATGGTATATCCAGTTTCTCCATTTGGGGCCATGATGTTATTTCAATTTCCCGGAGTAGGATTGGGCTTCTCTCCTTGTCTAAATCTGCCAATGAAACAGTAAGCTTCTCTTTTAAAGACCCACAACATGACAGACAGGGATAGGAATTAAGAAGGATCTTCTAATATTGTTTGTCTAGACTTTAATTTAGATGTTAAAATGATGGTTTATTATTGCTTTAGTTGTATCTTGTTGCTTGACGTAATCCCTCTTGCTTATTCATAGGTTTCAGCTCCTTAATAAAATATAAATATGCTGAAAACATTTGCTTAAAATCCAATTTCCAGCCACTTATATCTTCTTCACAGATTTAAGAGAGTGCAATTCATATGCTTGATATGTTTGTGTCCTGCAGCCTTAGAGTGTCTATATTCTGCGGCTTGAGTTGTTCAGCCATATAGGCCTGAATTCTTTTATGCTTGCTATGCATCTATTTGATTCATCTGAGGTTTAGCTCCTAGCTTGATGTTAATTTCTTTTGGGTGCTCATCATGAAGGAAAGCTCGATAACAATACAGATCTAGTTTTGTGCTCAGATTTTGAAATTTAATTCCGGATTATATGATTCCATGACACAGGATGGGCAGCACCACATTATGCCCCAGAGACTCTACGTTTCTGATAATGGTCAGAGAAGCTTGTCAGCGTTATCAAGTATTAGTATACTTCCATTCTCTCGATTGTTTCTCATAGGAACCGAAGATGGTTATCTGAGAATCTGTTGTTAAATATACTTCATGGTTTTCCTTATCTTTCTTTGTACATATGAGTGATCATCCATATCAGAGGACCAACTGCATAGTACACAGTTTGATGCTACTCATCGTTTCATGCTTTCAACCAAAATGTCCCTGTGTAGTTGTGTTTTTATTATTTCATGAGGTCTAAACTTTGAGTAAAAAATTGGTTGTTGGTTTTTTACTCTTAATGGCCCTTGTATATTTTTGACACATTCATGTTCTGATAATTCAAACTTATATTTGGGATGTGGGAACCGTCACTTGCGAATATTTTAGCATGTCGGACAATAAAACGTAAACTTATGAAGTAGTGCGCAAATGTTAGTCGGTGCTATTTTAAGCGCATTAATTAAGAGTAATATATTAAAGTTTTTATTTAAATATTACTAATCAGCCTAGTCGTACTTTTTTTTACATGATTTTTAATAAAAGAAAAGGTTTTATATTGGATTGTTAGTAAACGATAAATTTAGTCAAAGATTAATTGCATTTGGACAATGACTTCGATTTTGATGGATCTTTATTATAAAACCGAATTCTGTATTAGTATGCGCAAATGTCGGTTTATTTGTCTCTTATGGTAGTTTTTAAATAATACGAAAAGTTTCATTTTAATCTATATATGTTAATTAAACAATTTAAGAGTTTAGTTATCATCTCATATTATTATGTTAATTAATTGTGACTTAGCTTTTGGTTATGGTAAAATACATACATTTTATTTTGATCTTTATAAAAGAAATATTTTTCTCTCTAAAATTTCAAACATTGTTCTTATTTATAATCATTTTTTTGTACTGTTGTATAAAGGATATATTATTTGATAATTGTTTGAATCAAACAATTTATCCTATAATAATAATAATAAATTCTTTAAAATAATTAAATAAATTCTTTTTTAAAAAATAACTGTCACGTAACTTCAATATTATTCTTACACAATCAAAAAAAATTTAAATTATATTTTTTAATTAATTATTGAAAATAAGAAACTAAAATTACATTTCTTACAATTGGTACCGATGATAATAAACGAATAAACATGTTAATACATAAGATAATAATTATACATAAGAAACATATGATAATATAAATTTATAGTTAATTTTATCAAATACGAATATATAAGAAAAATCAAATACGAATATATAATAAGAAAAATAAAAAATGTGAATGCTCTTAATTTATGATGAATTAAAATATTATAGTATAAATTTATAGTTGATTTTAATATGATGAGGATAATAATAGAGTAAGTAAGAACATAATGATAATGATAGTATTATGTGCACAAAAATATGTGAGTGTAAAAGTATTAATATATTTCTAGATATTTGTATTTATAGATCTTGACGGTGACAATATGATGTTTATTTATGACTCATAAATAGATGTTTAGTAATAAATTTTTTTTAAGTATACCGTTTTATTCATAATAATCATTTATGGTCATTATAACTAGCTTAATTATGAAATATACATGTTAAAAAAAAAACTTTTGAACAAATTTATTTTGTATTAACAAAATTATTCGCTTAAACAAAATAATTGATAAGACTTTTTTATTTTTTTTTATTTTTCATTTTAGTAACCATAATTCCAATCATATTGTTAAAGAGTCACATAAATAAATTTAGCGTGTTAAAAATGTTGATGTGAAAAACAGTTGAACAATAAAATATAACATAGTTTCCTCTCTATTATTTTTGCTTTTTAAATTAAACATCCAAAATTGCATGACATACTATAAATAAAATATTTCTATCGGGAAATAGAATAAATATACAAGGTTAGATTACATGTTCTATTTTTTATTGGTTTTATTGTATGCAGAAAGAAAACTAAACATGAATTGCAATATATATTTTTTTAAAAACAAATTTCTGGAAAAGAAAAACAAAAAGAATCATAGAAAAAAAAGGACAAAAAGTAAACGGCTACAACGCCAATAAAGGTTTTTGGAACTTGCAACAGTATGATTGGACATTTGGCCATAGAAAAATTCTAAAAATTATCCAAAACGAGAAGGGGCATAATGGGTAAAAACTGAAATGATGTTGGATTATAGGGAAGCTTATATTAAGCGCATCGCATCGTTCATTGTTTAGCATCTTGTTTCAATTTCTGCTGCTGACTGCATTTCCTCTGTTTATTTTTTTCACATCCAAACCAACGATCCACCCAAAATGTTGGCGGTTTTCGACAAATCGGTGGCTAAGAGCCCGGAGGGTCTTCAGAGCCCTCACTCAAATTCAGTTTCATCCTTAAAAGATGGGTTTCTGGCACAGCACTTTTCCTCCGTTCACCCTGGTTCCGTCACCGTTAATCTTAGCACTTCGGGTCTCGTCGCCTATTCTCTTCACAAACAGAACCCTCTCCTCCCAAGGTCCATCATTTTCTTTGCGTTTTTCGATGTCTTATTCTTGATTTGGATCCAAAAAAAAGACTCATTTTTGTGTGTTTCTTAATGTTCAATTTCCTTGACCAATTTATTTATTTTTCCTTTTCGGGTCATCGTCTTAGACGTTTGAACTGAAGGGAGATTAAAGTTGAATTCTTTTTGGTAAACTCATCAGGTTTTTGTTTTGAGTTTCTTGATCTTGGAGGTACTTTTTCGCCGATATGTTGGTAAATCCAACCTGTATGTTCTTTTATGTTTCTGAGTTTGAATCTCACACTTATAAGGATAAGGGTTTTTGATTGAATCTTTTATATTGGTTGATATTTTATTGTAGAATTCGATTATTTTAATGGAAACTGTTGGATTCTTTTTTTTTTTTTTGTGTTTTTGGGAGTTATTCTTGTTTTCCTGATCTTAATCGTTGCTGATTATTATTGTTCTTGCTAGACCTTAATTTGACCGAACATTGGATTTGATCTCCTTATTTTATTAGCACGCCCGTGATTCCGTGTTTCATTTCTTTCGTTCTGTAATTATCTATCCTGTTTCTATTGATGACCTTAAGTCTGAATACAAGAAAAAAGAATAAAGTAGTAACCCTTGCTATAGCACCTTGATTGTTATTTGGTTATGATATAGCACCTTTTTCTTTTGCTTTTTCACAGATCTTAAAATATATTTTGTTAGAATATTAACTGTGTATTATCACTTTCTCGCCCTTCCTTTTCTTTTCCCTTCCCAGTTCCCACCAGCAGAAGTCATTCTAAGATAGTCTTGACCAATTTTTATTGCTTCTTGTTGTTTAGTGATTTTAATGAGATAAAAGTAAGTTCATATATCATAAGGTTATAGTTCTTCAGCTTAGGCCTTAGAGTAATACTTACCTAATCTTCCCTCTCTAATGTTAAACTGAAATTCTCCTCTACTTTCTTTTCTATCTGTAAAATGACAATTTTGAAAATCCTAAATTCTTATCATGTCATTTTGTAAAAGAATCTGGATTGTATAAAGTTGTGAAAGATTACTCTCTTCTTGAAAGTCAATTAATATATTCATTTTCTTATGTCGCCAGGCTGTTCGCTGTTGTGGATGACATTTTCTGCTTGTTTCAAGGTCACCTTGAGAACGTTGCGAATCTTAAGCAACAATATGGATTGAATAAAACGGCTACTGAAGTAACCATTATCATAGAGGCATACAGGACTCTAAGAGATCGTGGTCCCTATCCTGCTGCTCAGGTTGTGAGAGATTTCCAGGGCAAATTTGCGTTTATTCTGTATGACAGTAGTGCTAAGACTGCATTTATTGCTGCGGTGAGTTATCCTCGATCAATCTCATTTCCTGTCTATTTGCCAATGGTTTTCTTCTCTAACTTGAGATACATATCCTGGTTGTTTAAAGGATGCTGATGGGAGTGTTCCCTTTGCTTGGGGAACTGATGCCGATGGAAATCTTGTACTTTCAGATGATACAGAGATAGTATCTAAGAGCTGTGGGAAATCTTTTGCACCATTCCCCAAAGGTAATATTAAGATTTGTTTTGGAAAGGCAATCTGAACTAAATAAGAACCCAGTGTTGAACATCTCCCGTAGGATCACTCTTTTAAAAGTATACAAGCTAATTAAAATTTGAAAGTGAGTTAAGAGGAAGAGAAGAATGGCAAGTTCAATGACTTGAAAATGGGAAATGCAAGTGCGCTGACATTTAACTTAAGCTGTGCTAAAGTGGATAGTTTCTTTTCTTTCTCGACTACCTTTATATTATCGTTTATTTTGCAATTACGTTTCTTCCATGTTGGACATTCAATGGTAACATATATAATCCCCATGTTCAGGATTTTTCTTTTCGACATCCGGAGGTTTGAGCAGTTTTGAGCATCCACTTAATGAGGTGAAGCCTGTACCCAGGGTTGATAGTTCTGGACAGGTGTGTGGTGCCAATTTCAAGGTGGATGCTGAGACCAAGAAGGAATCGGCTGGCATGCCAAGGGTTGGGAGTGCTGCTAACTGGTCAAATAATATCTGATTGCGACCCTGTTCTGTTTGAATGAAGGCTTTTTATCATAGCTGGTTTTGGCCAAATTTTAAAATTCTGGTTCTGTTCCCATAATATAACTTTGAGGCTCTAGCGAGGCTTGGCTTATCATATTAAGCTATACAATTTGCTTGGAGCAAATATTAAGCTCATACTCTCTTGGCATAGGTCATGTAATAATATCAACTTGCGGACAGGTTTCATCCTAGAAATTATGATTATTTACTGTTTTTTTTTATCTCGAATTTTAGACATATCTGTGCCATACTTAGACTATTAATATATAATAATATCAAAACAGGCTCTCTCTCTCTCTATAAAGTCAATTGCAGCGAGAATGTTAATGCTTGTGAGACGTTGAAATTGCATAATATGTTTGCTACTTGCAATAAAGGAAACGTTTATAACTAAGGGGAATTCGTCACTGAAATATACTAAGTAACAGCATAACAGCACTTTTCATACAAGCTGTGAGCATATATCTGGAAGATTAAGGTTAATAGAAATATTCAGCCACTGGTGTCGCTTTTGTGATTCGTCCCAGAAGTCAGAAGCGACTCTTTAGTCCTTAGCGTCTGCAATGCCACCTGGTGTTATCTGGAACACGTAACCCTGTCAAGAAAAAAACACGCGGATGGTAGAGTTTCATTCTCAAAAGCAGAAAAACTCAAGTAAAGGATATTGCTTCAGCCTCTGGCAGGTTGGGGGCGTCATACACTTTGCAAATCCGCTGTTCCCCTTTCCCTTTCCTGAACATCAACCTTACTGTGGCTGCATGGGCTAGCACATGCCCTCCTGCTGGTTTCTTTGGATCAGTTACAAACACACCGCCTCCTGGATCAGCTATGACTGCAACCAAAAACCAAAATATCGTGTAGATAAATATACCCGTTATTCTCATAAAAGGCCCAATAAAACTCTAATCTGCCATTACCTATCATAAATTACAAGCTTCAAAACAACCAATTGGAACTTGGAGTGAAAACTTAACCCCCTTCCCCCTAAAAAAAACTCTTATATCAACAAACGAAGAATTTACCTTGATTTGTCATATAAACTGCAACATTGAATTCCTCAGCTATCTTTATTAATCGAGAAAGCATCTGTGCCAGTCTTTGCTGAAAACGGTTTTTCAAGTCAGCAAAAGTTGACTTAGGGAACGGGTAAAAGTGCACGTAAATAACAAACCTGGCGCTCTGCAAGCTCTCCTCTTCCAGAAAAGTCTACCCGAAACAGAGCAATCACCGAATCCACAATCTGCCACAAATAAATTCGTTAACTGCCCATATCCCATGTATGAATCCTGATATTGCAAACTGCAAAGATAACTACTCTTTTACTCGGTTAGTAAGACCTCACCAGAAGTCTGAATGGCTCCTCGGACATTTTAGCAGCCAGACCAAGGAGGAGATTGTATTGATGCTCGTAAGTGTAGGCACGAGCATATATAATCTTGTGCAATCACAAACAGAAGATGTTGAGGTGTCAACAGCAAACTATTTCCTTCAGATCCTAGTTATGATGTACGAAATGGAATATACTTACATTGTCCAGTACAGCCCCAGGATCCATTCCAAATCTCTCAGCTATGGGAACAATTCGGTCAGGTCGGCTGCAGTTATTTGTGGATGAATGGGAAACATTAATGAAATTTGGATGACATCAGTTGAAAAAACAGTCATAAGTTATCGATTGAGAGAGGTCACTATTTAAGTTCTTAAGTGGTTATTTGTAAATAAGAAAGAAAAACATACAAAGTTCCTTCTGTGTCAATGTAAGCAACTTTTCCGTTGCCTCCCCTCATATTAGTTGGCAGCTGGAGGGGTCAGGAAAGATCAGTAGTATACACCAAATAGGCAAATATTTCAATGTGTGTGAAAATAATGGAAGCGAATTGTTTGGATGCATAGAAATTAACTTGTGTTATGTTTTGCTCATATAAAAAAAAACACCTAACATGTCATGACGAGCATAGAATAAAAACCTGAGTGGAAACACAGAGAGTGTGAGCAAGCTGTGTTTTCCCCGATCTGAAACATTAATGTTCTTAGAATGAACATATGAAACTGAAATGTATCAAATCTATCAGAAACATGATATGAACTGTGTTCTCACCGGAATTCTCCAAACGCTTCTGTAATGGCTAATGTCTCGATCCCACCTTTTTAGAAAGAAAATTTCAGAGAGAAAACATATACGAGAAGTAGAGAATCAAATTTTCCAGTCACACAACATTACGAGATTCATTCAGTGTAAGGCTACCTCCTAACAATTCATCAAGCGCTTGGCTTCCAGTAGTGATTCGGATCACTGACTTCCTCTGTGATTAACAAAGGACGGTATAGAAAATTAATTACGATTGCATAAGCTTAACGGAAGCTATTGTAATCCCTAAAACATCACAGGCATACAGATCTAAATGGAATCAAAAATTCAAAAGACTTCCAAAATAATAAACAACGTACTTTGAGCAGTACGTCACTTCCGGTAATATATCCAAAACTCTGCATCGGTCAAATTATGAAGAGCTGAAATAGTATATTGGAATAACTTAGATTACATATGCTACGATATCTTACCACAATCTTCTCAGCAGCCTCGCAGATCTTATCAACCTTGGCCTCGGATAGACCTTTGATTCCGGTCAAGTTCTACGAAAATATAACAATTATGTGAGCAATTAAAGTACAGAGTAACTCCACGTCCTAGATATTAAATTAGAGATGTGTTTTAAGTTAAACCTTCTTCGTATGCATCATCAAGCCATTGCAGGTATATATCCCTGCGTCCTGAAGCTTCTTCACATCTCCGGCATTGATGCCTTGAGCAATCACTGCGTAGAAGCGCAGGGATGTGAATCAAATACGAACGAGTTTTCCACTAAGTTTTTCAAACTAGATAATTGTTCAGTGAAAAAATTAATCTAACAAAAACTCTCAGCAAAGAGCGGTAAAAGGAATACAAAAGTAAATAACAGTTAAATGAAGAGCGAAGAGAAGTCAAATACAGATCGGCTTTTAGTGCGATAGGAAGAACGACGAAAATGAGCGAGAAACCAGAGTTCAGAGAAAGAAAATACATTTGTCGATGGCTTCGAAGAGGTCTTCATCGTCGTCGATGTCTTCTCGTTCGACGAGCTGTAACTGGCCGCTGGATTCTTCGCATCTGCAAAGTCATCGCCGATCAAACTGTGAGGTAGAACTCAAATACCGAAGACTGGAAGAAATGGCAATAGATTATGTGACTTACTTGAGCGTCGCAAGCATCGTGACTCCAGAAAGAAATTTTGAATGTGCCTGAAGAACAGTGAGAGAGTTTTTTGAATTATGAATGAGATCAGAAGAAGTGAGGGGTTCAACATATATAGGGCGGGAAACGAGAAGGAGATGCTCTTTGAAGCTGAGAAGGGAGAGCATATGCAAACGGTTAGCGTTCCCGCGTTTCTATTTCTCCATCTACGCCATTTTTATTTACTTTATTTTGATTCATATATATTTTATGTTTAAATAAATTTGTGATAATGATATCAAATTGAAACAAAAATAAGAAATATAAAAAAATGAATACTTAATAAATAAATAAATTTAAATGACCAAAAATTATAATGTTATTTGCCACGGGAAAATCCACACTAACTAACTTTTACGTTTTCAATTTAGAAAAATCGGTATGTATAAATTTAATCTAAGGAGCGGATATAACAGAAGTGGGGAAAAAATGAGAGAAAATAATAATTAATGAATTAGTTATTAACAATAATGCTACGATTGGTTCTACGACACCGCAAACGTGTCTAATGAGATTTTTCCCCAAAATATATCGTTTATTTGCTTTTAAACAAATTAAAATTATTCCTATAAACTTTTCGATAAAAAATGAAAAAAAAAGGTTTTACACTGTTAATACGCACACACAAAGAATAAAAATTTTAAGCTGTATATTTTGATAGATCAGTCTATATTTAATGCATGTTTACGTCTAATAAGATAGGGTATATTTTAGCTCCTTTCCATTGTCAATGCTTTTTTTAAGATGCATTTTTTCATAAAAACAAATTTAAAAGTATATGGCAATTGTTATTGAACATGTTCACACGTGGAGGATAGATGAAATTCAACATCCCACATTGAAATGTAGAGAGCTGGACTTGTAGGAATGCAAGAGTTGGCGTTAAAAAATATTTCAACTCGAGTGTTAATCATATTATTGGGCTTCTTCTTGTGTCCTATTTTTTTTCTGGCAAATTCTTCCTACACCCAACATTTTCCAACCTGCACCCAACACAATTTAAAAAATTCCAAAACTAACCTTTATTCCAGAAATAAAATTCCGGAATAGAAAATAATACATTCCGAAAAAATATATCTGGAAGAGTTTTTTATGTTCCGAATAATCTGGAAATAAAAATCAAAAGCTCATTCCGGATAAAAAAAATCCGTAATATAAAAAATAATACATTAAAGGCATTTTTGTCTTTTCTATTGAAATTGGGTGCATGATATGGTGCAGGAAGCAATTGCCTTTTTTTCTGTGTAACGCTTTTCTCTAACCTTATTCTGTTAGCCCATGCCTCTTTTATATTACCTTTTTATTTTACCTTTTTGATACAGCAATAATAACATACAATATCTGTTTCTTTTTCTTGTTCTCTCTCCGTGTTCTTCACGTTTTGCTTTACGCTATTCTTTCTCACCACCGCGCACTTGCATTCTCTTGATGCCGCTGAATTCTTCTTCATCACATTCCAAAAATCATAATCGTATTATCGAGTGCGTATTGCTGAACACTGATATACTTCAATCAATCTACTCCTTGAACTTGACATCAACATGCAAGATATGACCATGCTTTAAAACTAGAGGAAATATAAAAAAAAAATCAGCTCCAAACAACCAGCACCACACTATTCATCAAAATGTTGCACAGTAGAGTTTGGTAGGCAGGAGAAAAACGAGCTATACGGTAAAAAAAGTAAAAAATATATAAAAGAAAATAAATAAAAGATAAATATTCATTTCCACTCTATTCTTTTACAAAAAAGTCTTCTCAATTTATTATTTTACCCCTAATTCTCACCTGCCAAACGAACCGTAAGGCATGAATTGGCTAGAGTGCAAAACATCTAGCAAATTTTGTTGTTCCAATTATAATTTAGCTGTCCATTGTAACTTTATTTTATTTATTTTAGTCTGCGTTTTTATGCTTTATCATAGTATTGTAAGATACCATAATTATAAAAGATTGATCTCGTCTCGTCACATCATTTTACATTAGATTTTACAAAATTACAAGCTAAATCATGGAAAAACAAGACATACAAGTTCAATACTTTTATCATGAATTAAACGATATCTTTATTTCCATGAAGCGCTGAATTTTATAAGAGAATTTCACACATTAGTTATGACACAATTTCCAGTGACCGGAAAATATTTAAGTCTGAAACAACAATGACGAGTAATTGATTTTCAAAAGCAATTGAATGTTATATCACACAAGGTACGCACAGTATGTTACATCGAGGGAAGAAAAAGACAAGATCATTGGGCTTGTACAAATATTCTGATGGATCTCATTTACCTAGCTGTTTACATCTTCCACCTGATCTGCATGTTGCCTCCTGTGGTTTCTGATTCCTAAGTCGTCATAATTTGCTTCAGTTTTCCATGGAGGTGGGGTTAAACAATCAGGAACTCCTGATACTCTTTGGGAAGGATCACCCGCCGGAGTCCTAGGTAGAGAGGAATCAAAATGGCCCACTCTCAGTTTTTGAAGTGTTGCAAATGACTCTCTTGTGGCAGACATGGCTTCAAAGAACCGAGTGCAAGATGCCAAAGCTACAGGAATGGGTCGAAGCATTTCCTGGAAAAAAGGTAAAAAGTAATTTCATTTAAAATGTAAGTAGCAAACACAATAAAGTATGGCCAAAATTACTACACATGATGTACTCAATGTAATGTCTGCGCGCGTTGTTAGCTTTTGAAAATACCTAATGAAATGTGACAAAATGCATACCTTCCGAACATGCAACAGAAAAATGGTTTCTTATGCTCAAAATAAGAAATATTACAGGCTTATGCTTCACATGTCAACGAACCATGGTACCTATTTTTAAACTCCATTTATAGTATTGCAAGCTAATTGGTCGGATTAAAGAATTTTAGTGTGTCAAAGTGAACTTAAATAGACTTGTAATTACTGAGTCAGATTCTTGATGTACTCAGGTAACAGTTATAAGGATGCATATTGGTTTAAGAGTTAAGACAAAATGGAAACAGAATGCCCAAACATCTAATCGTGATTAGCTTATCCCAAGAAAAGGAATGTAGAAGCCTACCCCCCAAACTGAAGGAGGTTCTTTAAAATTCTGACTCCACTGAAAATCTGCTACTGAAGCTGTCAAAGCACCATAATCACTAGCTGCCTTCATCAGTAGTTCAGAGAATTGTTTCTGCACACATTAGAGAAATATATGACAATAATTACAATGCCTATCTTGCATTGATTAAAATTTATACTAAAAAATTGTTAAACAGTTACATCAATTTTCAACTAAAGTTGGTTGTGAGGATATATGGTAATATATTACAACTAATTTGTTCTTGCCCCCAAAATTTAATTACAAGTAGTTTTAGTCCCCCATAATTTTTTTTGGCTTTCATGCTTACAAATTTTAAAATTCTTGAAAATGGTCCCTGTGATGTATTGATAACGTGGCATAAATTTACAAATGCCACATCACGCGTAATCTCAAAGTTGATGCTAATGTGGCATGTCTAGAATCTACATGTATGTCAAGGTCACTAAATGATAATTTTTTTTTTTAAAGAAACTTATGAGGACCACCAAAACCAACAAATTTTTTTAAATAAAACCAAAATTTTCTCATATTTGTGAGGAATAAAATTAAAAACATTTAAACCAAGAATCAATTATATCAAATGCTCCCATGGTAGCACGATTGGACCCTAATGGTTCCAAATTAGCAGAAGTCGAATATAAAATATAAATTTAAGTATAATCCTTAACTTTAGTTTTAATTCTACTAAATAGCTTGCATAAAAGCAATTCACTTCAGCGAAGCAAATATCGAGAATAATTGAACACACCCATGTAAGCTTAGGCGCTGATAAAGCACAGTACATAAATATTTCAGCCTGCGTACATCATACTGCATAGGTAGTATAATATTCCGACACTTGATTGACATAGAAAGACATGAACTATATTCCAATTACAATGGATGGTGAAGCAAAATAACTCCATGTGTAATTTATAATGGATACCAGAGTCTTTTATCTCATATCTAACAGCTTCAAATGAAGTCAAGTCACTATATCACGTTTTTCCTACAATGCTGCATTTTATAGTTAACAAGCTTTATACAAGAAAAGTAGTGAAATTATCACATTATAGACTTCATCCAGCAAACTAAGGAATTAAACACAATAAGATAAATCAGCAATGACACTAGCACAACTGTTAAAAAACATACAAATAATATGCATGCCACTGGATGGCCAATCATTGATCAAATTAACTTTGTACACATTTCTAGTGCATTTAGTTTAATATTAATTTATTCCAACCTGATATTCTGCTTCAACAGGAATGCAATCAAGGGAATATGGCTGCTGCAAGCGAGCTATAATGCGGTCCTGTCAAATTTTGACAATGAAATAATGTCAGAGAGCATATAACAGGTTGCTTAATTATATCTGGATAACTTAAACCAAAATCTAACAGTTAAGCAGGAAAGCAAACAAGAGGATAAGAAAGCATAAAGTGAGACTTGTGAAGAAAATCTCTTATTATTGTCTAAATGTTACTAAGTAAGCCTCCCCAAGGAAGTGATTAAACCTAGAAAATATGATTCCGATACGCTAAGGCAGCTGAAGGGGACAAATTTTATATTACCTTGTTCTGAATAACATCTTTGAGTATAGTAGTAATCCTGTCCAATGTCTCAATCTTCTTTTCCATTTCACTCACATGAGTCAAATGTGCAACATTTTTGTCATCCTACAAATTTTACAAATCTCAAGATTAGTAGACAATTATAAGTTAACATAAAACATCAAAAGAAGCCATTGGTTTTACCATGTCAATAAAATTATTCTTAAACAACCAGAATGGCTAAGGCTAACCTTTCGACCTTGAAGTTCAACCTGCAAATCTGCAATTTTTCTTTGGACAGTAGTTAGTTCTCTCAAAACCCTGATCAAGTCCTCGCCCTTTTCCCCAGTTGTGGGGGATGAATTCTGAAGTCCTTCCTAGAAAGAAAGAGAATAATGTGCCACAATTTGCAAACAAATAGTGAGAATTGGAGGAGAAAATAGAGGAGTGCTAGCAATGTACTCTTCTACTGGTTAAAATTAATTGAAAACTACAGAATCATCAGTAAGGTTCTTTAGATTAGTAAGACCCATAGAATTTTATGTTTTTCAATAAATTCAAACTATTAGAGTGTTTTGCTAACATTTTGCAAAGTAAGGTACCTGGGATGGGGAAGGGGACATGGAGAAACCAAGATCGGCTGCAATTGATAGAGCATCCGACATTCCCCCAATGCGTTTCACTGGCTTCCTCCCCACCCAACTTGATTCGCTTGCCATTGACATTTTCAAATTCTAACACAAACAGCAGCAGTTTTTTAACTAAAATTTTACCTTAATTAAACAGCAAAACTAAACAGGCATTGAAAACTATTTTTGAGAAATTATATAAGCTTCTCACAATGGTTTTTAATATAAACATAAATATATATTACATGGTGGGTAAGACGCAGTATGTAATCTGGTACCTAAACCTAGCTTCAATTTTATGAAAGACCAACCAACATTTCAAATGCATGCTCAGTTGCAATTATTTTTTGGAAAATAATCACTTCTTTTAACAGCTCTTATAGAAAACTATGAGATGACATGACAAGTAATGTTCCAGCACTATCGTATTGAACTATATTTTCATGTTCAAACAGACTTAAAAGTGCAATACACAGAGAGTAAATTAGTAAACTAATAGGTCCAATCCCAAACTCATTAAACATGTATATTCCACCACCTAACAAAAACACTACTCTAAACCATGACTACAACAGATACAAACTAAATTTAACTAATGTAAATCCATGCAGAATCTCAGCTTAATATCCAACTATATACCCAATCTAAAATTAAAGAGAGAAAAGACACTAAAGAAATAAAAAATGTAAGATAATGATTTTATTTCAAACTATGCTGAGACTTGGTGATTTTTTTCCTGCAAATTGACTGGCTAACAAATTGTGAACAAGGTTAACTGTCAATTTGGTGTGGGAAGCAGCCTTGGCACAACAGTTAGAGATGCTGCCAAGTGATTAGGAGGTCACAGGTTCAAGCCATGGAATCAACCTCTTACAAAATGCAAGGTAAGACTGCCTACAATGGATCCAGAATGGGGTGAACCTTACCTAGACCCTGCCATGGCAAGAATTTTATAGGACTAGGTAGCCTCTTTTTGTTAATGCAGTATGTCAACTACAAAGGAACTGTCTACAAACTAATCGATTTTGGCCGCAAAGGGCTTGGAAACCCTTAAGGAAAGTTTTTTTCCTGACAACTGTTGAACCAATACCTCTTTGGTCTTTGTTGAGGATAGAGGTTTGTTGTATAATGAATTTTAAATTAATGTTATTAAACTTGGTGTGGTCATCAAGACTCAGCTCGAGCACTAGGTCACTGGTTCAAGTAGTGAGTCATTAGTTGAACTACATATACGTGAGTACCATGCTCCGTAATTCATACTCAAAGCAAATAATTCATGACAAGTACCAAACTAGCTACAAGCAAGTATTCTTATCTTCAAAACTTAACGTGGTGTGTTTGCTAATGGAACAGAACAAATCACCAAAATTACATAAACACTATAAGACTCCCTTGAGATAAGATGGGTAATTCTCTTTACAGAACTCAAGAAGCAATTGCCAATACAGAAATTTGACAACTGCAAAATGAGTGAGTAATTCAGCCTAATAAATAAGGTTTTATTTACCTATAAAACTTCACCAGATCACCCTTAAAGCCACTCCAACCACGAACCCAGAAAGTTGAGAGTGAAGCTAAAAAAAATCCGGCGTGCGAGACCAACCTGATTTTCAGTCCAAGCTCTGCTACAAAATCAGAAGGTTTAGATGAGGGAATAGGGGAAAGATTCGAGTGAGAGAAGGGGGGAGAGTTCTATTGATAAAATCTCATCCCTTTCATTCACTGATTCACCCGAGTTCTGCAGCACTCATAGAAAAAATACTCCAATTTAAGTGTTATTCCTCTTACATCTCAGATAATAAAATCAAATCATTAAAAACAAAAAAAGGCTAAAGCATAACAAGAGTTACACCAACGGCAAAGTGTGGGTAGAGGGAAGAGTACCTGCCCCGGGAAAAAAAGAAGAAATCGTCTATTGCCGTGAGTTCCGAGCACGAAGGCTCCGACGGGCTGATTTTCCGACGAGTTTCCACCGAGTAAGGACACGTGTGTCTGTCTCAATTTGAACCGTTCTTCAACGAGGTTCCAACGATTTCAAGTGGTAATTACGTGTGTATTTCCGATCTGATTCAGAATGCACGAAGGCTGCCAATGAAGAACAGATTAGAAGAGAAGTGTTTCACCCTTCACCTATTTTCCTCACTTTAACGGCAACACAGAGAAGACATCTTTTGAATATGGTTTTCTTGAAATAAACATAAAACAGAGTTCATTGTTTTTTTTATTGATTGTGTTTCTTATTAAATTTTATATTTTATAACTTTTGTTTTGTTTTTTAATTTTAATATCTATATTTCAAAGAATTGTAGCTCCCGTTGATTCACGTAAAATTAAACTTTAAATATAAATTTAAGAAATCATAAAAATAATTTAATTAATTTATACCTCTATACCTATATATAAAGGGATTCTCTCTTTAACTGCTCTCAAATTTTTTCCTATTTTATCCTTAGATTAATATTTGTTTTTATTTCATTATTTTTGTTGTTACGTCATTTTCTACTTTTTAAAAATATTTGAAATAGATTATCGATTTTGAATTGAAAGATATGATTTATTTTAAAATTATGAGAGAAACAAATATTAAGAAAGGTGAGTAGTGGCCAAAGTAGTGGTAACAATTTTGAAATGTAACATTTTTTAACTTATTTCATAAATATTATAACTCTCCCTTTCTATTTTTTTAATTTATTATTTACATCTTTGTCTCCTCTTCCCTTTCTATTTTTTTTTTCGGTTCGTTCTTCTATAATAATGTTCTTCAATAATAATTTATTATTTACGTCTCTCTCTTCTTTTTCTTTTCTATCTTTTTTTTCTGTTAGTTCTCCTATAATAATTTATTATTTAGTTTCTCTCCTCTTTCCTTATTATTTTTTTTTGTTCGTTTTTTTATAATAATTCATTATTTACGTCTTTCTCTTTTTCCGTAACTATACCAACCTTTTTTAAAAATACCATTACCTTTTAGTTGATTTGAGTTCTAATGGGATCATTCATTTTTTAAATTGTTTTTTTCAATATTTTTGTAATATAAAAATGTGTATATTTAATTGTTGTGTAATAATGGAAACGGTTAGTAGATTTTAATTTTTTTAAAACAAAAATAATTTAACAAAATAAAATAAAATCAATAGATACAAGTTTATTATTTATTTTTTTAATTTTTTTATTCGCTGTTAGTTTGGGATTTTATAGAAAAATAGTGTTGATTATTAAGGTAGTGTTAAAAAGGGTATTGATTATTAATGTTTTAAAATAAATAATTAATATTATTTTGAAAAATTAATATATATTTTGATGTTATAGATGAAAATCTTTTATTGTTAAAGATCCATTTTTTTAGTATCATTTGAAAGTAAAATATTTTATTTACTCTCATCTAATGGAGAGATTGGTACGTTAAATTTATTTTGATTACTTTTTTGTTTTAAACTGATATTCTTCTTTATTAAATAAGCATATTTTTATTTAAAAATTTTATTTTATTTGTTCTCATTTAAATGGCAGAAAAGTAGAGAGATTGGTGCCTTTTATTAGGGAAGAGTAGAGAGAGAGGGGTGAAATGTGAATTTATGAACGGTTACTCTTTTTTAGGCAAAAAATAGTGATATATAAAAAAACCATGAAAGAGAAATAATATAAAAACATATGTCTCTAAATTCTTAATTTTGAGATTCTGAAAGAGTGATATGTAAGAGAACTCTGAGAGAGAAATAATATAGAAACATGTTAATGTCTCCAAAATCCTAATTTTGAGATTCTGAAACTGTAGTGTTGTTCTTCAGTCTCCTCAATATTTCATCACCGCCACTTCACCCGGTCTTCTGTCTCCTCAATGCTTCAAAAACCCTAATGTTGAGATTCTGAAATTGTGTATTTGCTAATTTTCTTCATATTTCATCTCTTTTATTTATCTTATTTTAATCATATTTAATTAAAAATAAATATAAATAATAAAAAATTAACACAAATAATAATATATTATTTAATTTGATTAAATTTTATATTTAATTATATAAAAATTAAAAAGTAAAAAAAATGCGAATATTTCTCGCGCCTGTGTGTCCGCTAGTTAAATTTATAAAAAAAAATTTATAAAAAAAATTAACATGATCGTATTTTAAAATTATATTAAAATGTTATAATTTATAGTAAAATAACTCAAATTATAAAAAGTAAAGACTGAAATGACGGATAAGAATAAAAATACCAAAATTATAATTTGACATTGTTATAAATTTAAAATGATGATTAGGCTTTTATACCGTGTAACATTTTATCTCATAATTAATTTAAAATTTTACTTCTCTTTTTTTATTTTCTTTTTCTCTCTTCTTCATTCAACTCACTTTTTTCATTGTTTTCTATTCTCTTTTTTCACAGTGTTGTTCACGTTTCTGGATTCTACTTATTATTCATGTGATTATCTTTGTCATGGTATCAGATTTTTTTAAGTGGGTTATTTGAATTTTGCTTTTTTTAAAAAAAAAATTCTTTCCTTTTTTACTTGTTTTGTTTTGTTGATTTTTTTATTTCTATTTCAGCATGAGAAATGAAAACGAGGAACAACACAAACCTATTTATACCTTGTACTTTAATCGAATGAAAACTCAATAACTCCTTTTGTCTCATCGATTCTCTATTTAAACAATTATCACTGGTGGAACAGATATATGCTTACGACACTGAGTGCAAAGAATAAGGTGCAGTTTGTGGATGACACAACTCTTCAACCAGCAACAAACATATTCAATTTTTTTAACGTAGAATCGCTGCAATAATAATATGATAGTTTTGTGACTTGTACATTATGACATTCGAATGGAAACATCTTCTTTAAACTAAGGTGGTCTTTCCATTACTGAGTATTCTACCAAGTTAAGAATAATTTGTAATGAATTATAAAATTTTAGACCTGAACCAATTTGCATTTGTCAAAATAAATGTTATCGTAGTATCTCCTCTGTCATTTCTTGAAGAAAAAAACGAAGATCAAGTTATGAAAATTTTAAAAGGTCTTAGTGATATGTATAACAATATTACGGCTTGTGTGCTCCTTATGGAACATATTCCTGCCATAATAAAAATATATATTCCTGGTTTCTCAACAAAATGTCATCTAAGTAGCAATGTTTTGATTGCAGTGTCAAGAATGTAAATTTCATTGCCAATAAAAATGTTATGTGGTCATTTGTTGTTTGTTCTTTCTGTGGTGGGGATTGTCATACTAAAATTGTTTGTTATAAGAAACATGGTTTTCCAAATCAAAATGAAAAAAGAAGTCAACAATAATAATAACAGGAGAATTTGCTCATTATGGTTGAATTAGTCATACTATAGACATTTGCTATAAAAACACATGGTTATCCACTTGGATATTGATTTCAAAATAGTAAGAATTTTCAAGTCAACAATGTTGTTGCATAAGGAGAAAGTGTCTTTGATAAAGATCATATCAACAATGAGAATGGTGTGATGTTCTAGTCACATATTAACAATATCAGATATTTTTTTATATTTTCAAGCAAGCCTTATTTATCTCACCAACACGTGAATAGACATATCCTTTTTTGTCAATCATCTCAGTCAAATCATTTTTGCACCTACTAATGATCATTACCAAGTTACTATGCATGTTTTCAAATATCTGAAAACTTATTCAGGTGTTGGCATCTTTCTTCACAACAACACTGTCATTCAAATCAAGGCCTACAACGACAACCTGCCCTAAAACAAGAAAGTCTATAACCAGATTATGTATTTATCTAGGAGTAACCATTATTTCCTATAAATCCAAGAAACAACAAACAATGTCAAGAAGTTTTTCCGAAGTTGAGTATCGAGCCTTAACTACAACATGTGAAATTCAATGACTCACATATTTGTTGCAAGACTTTCGAGTTCCTTTTATTCAGCCAACCTTAATATACTGTGAAAATCAATCAACAATTAAAATTGCCAATAATAAAGTGTTTTACGAATGGAAAAAACATATAGAAATTGATTGTCGTGTGGTTTGAGACAAAATCAACAAAGGGTTAATCAAGTTTCTTCCTATTTCTTTTGCAATACAAACAGTAAACATTCTTACCAAACCTTTACCACACACTATTTTTAAGAACTTATAAGTTGAGAATGAAAAACATAAACTCCCAGTTGGAGGGGAATGATATAATGCTTTTAGTTTCTTAGTTTACCTTTTTATAGGTTTGTTGCATGTTATTGGGCTTAAGGCCCATTTACCTTTTATTTCTCTTTCAGTTTTTGTTTTTGTTGTATATGTGCCCTTTGGCTTTTACAATGTGTAACCCTTTATCTCAAATTAATTAAAGATTTACTTTTCCTTATCTTTGCTCGTTTTCTCTTCTATCTACTTCTCTACTCACTTGTTTCACTTTTATTGTTCTCTTTTCTCACCGTAGTGTTTACATTTTTTATTTTACTTCCATGACACTATGTTTGGATTGGGGTGACACTATAGTTGAGGACGAATGAGAGGGTGATACCCCGTTTGGATTAGGGAAAGAATGAGGATGAAAGAGCGGGGGGAGAGAAAGTTGAGTGAGTGAGTGAGTGGTCTTTTAAGGGTTGAAGAGAAAAGAGAGATGAGTGAAGAGAAAACCACATAAGATATGTGTTTTTACTTATGTGCATTTTTCATGAATTGATCACTCATTCGTTCACGCTCAAGTTAGACATTTTCAAGATTTTTCACCGTGCCTAATCGATTATGCATGAAAAAACACATAGGACTTGATTGATTATGTCATAATAAACAGTTGATAATCAATTAAGCATACAACATAATCGATTGACCTTTATTTTTAGGAGGATAATTGATTTTGTGGTGTGTGTTAAAACGAAACTAATCGATTATGCTATTCATAAATACTATAATCAATTAGGTTTTTTTTTAAGGGAAGACATAGTTGATTAGGCTCCTAAAAACAATGGATAATTGATTATGTTGTTTTTTCAAGGCAAGGTATGCTCAATTATGTTCATCTTTTCTTCTCGATTTTTTCAATTTTTGTTTTTTATGATTTTTTCTTTGCTTTTCTAGGTGATTTTTTGTGTTTTTGTTTTTTTCTAATTTAATATTTTGTTTGTATTTTTTTTTAGAAATATTAAAATATTTTTTTCTTATTAATCAGAATTAATAAAATACATTATTTGAAATTATAGGCTATTATTTTAGTAATTTTATTTATATTATATTATTCAAAATTCGTAATCTAGATTATCATTTATTAATGAGAATAAAAATTCTATTTAAATATTTAAATTCTAAAAATATAAATAATAGAATTCAATTATATATTTTATTATTGTTAATATTTCTAACTCGTGTATCCATAAGATTATCACCTAGTTAAGAACTTTGTGAATTTTGTTTTCAACTAACCAATCATATACTATACTTATAGATATCCTGAATAATTTATATTTCAAAGTATAAACTAAAGAAGTGACATTCAACGTGTTGAATATTAATTCAAGTTTAAGAATAATTTATCTCTTATTAGACTTGACAATATTCAGGAAATCAACTATGATTTTATGATCAAGATATACAAAATTTATAAAAAGTTAAATATTTAATTATTTTGTTTTTTTAATTTTATATTATTTTTATATGGTAATATGTCATTTGACATGAGTTTTATTAAAAAAAAATCTAATCAGTTTATTTATGCTCATTATTTACTTAATTAAACTTCTTTGATATTTACTTTTACATAGGAAGATGCAAAAGAGAGTCAAATATTATATACAAGTTGATTTGAAAACATATTTATGCAATAACAAATAAATTGAGACAATTTAGCAAATACAAAATTATTCATAAGTTTAAATTATCCAAATGAAAAATTATATATATTTTTTCATTTCCACACCTATATCAAAGGATTCTCAACGTTGAAGTTGAAATTGATAGTAAAGATTGGGATGAAGATATAAGAAATTATGTTATTAGTAAGAAATGTTAAATAAAGAGTGTGTCATATAAGATATTACTTTTTAATTTATTTATTTTTTTACTCAGTATGATTGAAAACTTACTTGTAAATTAAAGTAATAGTATAAATATCTAAAAAAAATTCCTTTTTAAACCACAAAATCACCCCTACGTAATCTCAATTTTATTAATTTGACACATCTTCATCTATATTTATATATTTTTTTTTATCAATTTTATCCTTATATTAATATTTATTTTAATCATTTTATTACTTTTTAAGTATTTAATAAATAATTATTTATCTTTATAGTTAATAGGAAATTGTTTTTTTTTAAAAACTAATAGTTTATTAATTTGTATGATGCAGAATTTTTTTCATATTTTCATTTATCTTACAAATTGTAGTTGTTATTTACTTTTATCATTTAGTTTTTTTTTTAAATATATGAATGAATGACAATGGCATCTGAATCTAAATCTATAAAAATGATAACTTTTATATACAAATTTTTATCATTTTATCTTTTATGTTTTATAACTATTTTTTTAATACAACTAACTATTTATAATAAAATTATAAAAAATATTTTTTATTAACATATCTTTTATCTTTTTATAAATTTAATAATATTTTAATAATTATTATAATATATTTTTTTCATAAGAAAAAGTTACTTCAAATACGTATAACTTTTAGGATTTCTTTCTCCAATTATTCAGAGTTAATCCGAAATTTATTGCAGAGATGGGATTTAGTATCTGAATCTAATATAGCACGCTGGTGTTATAGACAGAGCTCAAGAACATTGAAGACCTTTTTCCTGTCTCCTTTTCTTATTATAAGTATTCATCCCGCAGCCTCTTTTGACTGCGATCCCCCAAACCTAGTAATTAGTGCCGAAAACGGGGGCTATTATCGTAATCCCCAATAACGCCGTGTTTGGCAATCAACATATTGAGTGGCGACTACTCCCCAAATATTCAAATCCATCGCAAACACTGCCTCTAGAATCTAGGGTTTCTCTTTCCCTCTTTCGTTCTCCACTCCCAAATTGCGAACCTCGTCGGATTCAGCCAATGCAGCTTATTCACTCCGACGAACCCGCGTCTGAGCGGTGCGACTCGCCAGAGAAACCCGAGGATTCTAACTCTGTCTCCGATTCTCTCGACTCCGTAACCGACGACAGAGCGGCTCTTGACGTCACCGGGAAGAACCTCGAGTTTCCGGAGGCGGAGAACGTCGAGCACTCCGCGGAGAGCCTCTACGTGTACAAGAACATTTACAGTCTTATTCCGAAGTCGGTTTCGCGCCTAGAGCGATTGCGAACGCTGAAGTTCTTCGGAAATGAGATTAACCTGTTCGCGCCCGAGGTTGGGAACTTGACGGCGTTGGAGTGCTTGCAGATGAAGATTTCCTCGCCGGGGATCGGAGGCTTGCCATTGCACACGCTTCAGGGTTTAAAGGAACTCGAACTCTCCAAAGGACCTCCCAGACCTTCTGCTTTTCCGATTTTGACAGAGATTTCTGGTCTCCGGTGCTTGACTAAGCTTTCTATTTGTCATTTCTCCATAAGGTTAGTGTTCGTTCCTCTATCATTTAATTTCTCTGAATTGTATTTTTTTAACACAATTGTTGTTTTAGATTACAAATAATGTGGTTTGTGGGTCATTGAGATGTGAGTATGTGTGTGTTTTGGAATTACTATAGATACCTTCCTCCGGAAATTGGATGCCTGAAAAAACTGGAGTATCTTGATCTTTCGTTTAATAAAATGAAGACGTTGCCAGTGGAGATAAGTTACTTGAGTGGCTTGATATCCATGAAAGTTGCGAATAATAAGTTGATGGAACTGCCGTCAACTATGTCTTCTCTGTTAAGACTGGAGAGTTTGGACCTGTCTAATAATAAGTTGACTTCGTTAGGGTCCCTGGAACTTGCCTCCATGCATAGACTTAAGAAGTTAAACCTTCAGGTACTTAGTTATGATTTGTTGCTATTTTGCTGTCCATTGTATGTGTTATTCTAGGATGGGGACTCTGCTGCTTCTTTTAACACGCTGAAGATAAATTTGTTTACCCTAAACATCCTACTATGAAATCATATTCTACTATGTTGATCCATTGCTTGAATTTTTTTGGCTGTTTTTATGATAGTTGTTTTAAGTTGCTGGTGGTCCGTAAGTCTAAACTTTTATTTTGGACTTTGGTTTCAGCTTTGGGGTCTAAAATATTGGTCTATCTGAATTTTTTTACTGTCAATGCATCCCCTTTATGGCTGATTGTGTGTCCCAGTGTCTGATATGCAGTCTTTTTCCTGTTTCCTTTGCTTGAAAGTGTTTAATATGCATTTAATTTGGTGGCATCTGACAGTGTTTTTCATGGAGGGACCGCATTGAAGGTGCCTTTGTGCATCCAAGGTATTGATTTTGTAGCTGTAGCTTGCATATGAAACAAACGACAATAAATCTGGGTGTTAATGGGAGTTCAGATTTTTTATCTAGGTTCTTTTTATTACTTGTGTATGTTATTAAGTTCTAACTGTATAATTTAGTATTGGGTTTTTGAAAAAAAATATTCACATCCTTAACTTATTTGTATGTGTATTTATTGTTCAAGTACAACAAGCTGCTCAGGACATTTCAAATTCCTTCATGGATATGTTGTAATATGGAGGGAAATGATGAAGCTAGATGCAAAGATGATTGTAGCAGCTCTTCTGTTGAAATGGATCTCAATGAAAGCAACTTTCAGGAAAATGACGAAACCATTTCTGAGGGTGAGGCTTATAATGAATACCCATCTTTGGATTATTTGCTCACATTTATGGTATATTTAGTTGGAACTAAACATTGAAGAAGGGAAGAGTATGGAAATCACATTATGCATAATTTTTAATCGATTATATAAAACAATATAATCAACTATTTTTCACTGTATAAATGTCTAAACAAAGTTTATTATATAGTTTTATATATAATCAGTCATTTTAACATATGATCGATTATATATGTACATTTACATATGTAATTGATCATGCCTATTCGTATATAATCGATCATGTGATAACATAATCCATTTTATATATTTATAAAATAAAATGTTATTAATTTTTATTTTTTAATCTCTACTCTATTTCTGTTCTACTAACTACATTTATTTTACTCCATTTTCTCTCTTCCAAACCTAGCATTAGTGTTTGCACTTCCCTCTTGCAGTGTGAATGATCGAGTTTATTTATTAAGAGCCAAGTACTTTTCTGTGATTTCTTTTGCAGGTCCTAACCATATCTCATCAAGCATGCTAACTAGCTCCTCATCTAGCAGCAGATGTTTTGTATCCCGGAAGTCAGGTAAGCGGTGGAAAAGACGGTATTATTTACAGCAGAAAGCTCGTCAAGAACGCTTGAACAACAGTAGGAAGTGGAAGGCTGTAGATCATGACCAGTTGTTGAGCAAGAAGATTCACAGAATTTCTGAACCAGGAAATTGTGATAGTCTTGATTCTGAAACTTGTGCAGAAGTTGTATCAGAGAATGGGAACCTGGATGATAATAAAATAATATTTTCTGAACCAGCAATAAATGGCAATGAAGTTGATGATCTTAACAATGGTGATGTAATTATTGAGAAACACTTTTCTGGGGAAGATTGTTGCACTACTGAAAGCAAAGATGAAAAGGATGCATGCTTGTGCTCCGCAGTGAACAGGCAAAGTGAACAGGATGAAGTATCTTGTTTGGAACTTTTAGAGTGTGTTTCTAAATCAAAGAGACATTTAGACCGGGATCTTGATAATCCTAAACCGTGCAAGTCTAGAAAATCTATCAGTGCTAGTTCATCATTGTCTTGTAAATACAGAAAGATCTCATTTTGTGGCATTGAAGACCATCTATCAGATGGGTTTTATGATGCAGGACGAGACCGGGCATTTATGCCTCTAGAGAGTTACGAGCAAAATCAGTGTCTTGCTTCTCGTGAAGTCATCCTTCTAGACAGGTTTTCTTTTATTATTGTTATTAGTAGGTAATGGTTGTATATTATAACACTAGTTTTATTCCTAATGTGATTGGATTGTGTGTTATCTTTCAGAAAAAAGGATGAAGAGTTGGATGCTGTTATGCTAGCTGCACAGGCATTGGTCTATAATTTGAAGCAGTTAAATGGTTTAAACAGACATGGGAACCAGGATGCAGTTGATAACTTGCAGACAGCATCACTGCTTGCACTCTTTGTATCAGATCATTTTGGTGGCAGTGATAGATGTGCTATTGTAGAACGGACACGGAAATCTGTGTCTGGTTCAAACTATAATAAACCTTTTTTCTGTACATGCTCGGCTGGAAGCAGCACCAGTATAAGGGCTTCCTCTGAATCAGTTGTAAACACCATAGAAGATACCAGTCTTTCTAAGATATCGGAAAAATATCTCGACTCTATTAAAAAAATGCAAAATTCAATCATAGTTCCAATTGGCTCCGTGCAGTATGGTGTCTGCAGACATAGAGCTCTGCTTTTTAAGGTAATCGTTGTTACTATAATCATAATATAGAATTGTGCACTGATTTTGTACCATAATTTTTTCAGATTGTGCCTTATTGTGATGGTCTAATGCTAGCTGATTTGTTTTACAGTATTTATGTGATCACATGGATCCATCAATTCCTTGTGAGCTTGTCAGGGGTTACCTAGATTTTTCGCCACATGCCTGGAATATCGTTCTGATTAAGAGGGGTGCCAAGTGGGTTCGAATGCTGATTGATGCTTGTCGACCTCTTGATATAAGAGAAGAGAAAGATACTGAATACTTTTGCAGGTATGTACCTCCTGAGTCTGAAGGGATGTGGTACATGTTGTCTTTTTTTAAAACACAGTTTTGCTTGGTATTATATAGTATTCTTCTCTCACTTGAGTGGGCTTGGCTATATTTATGATTGATTTTGTATGCTAGTTAATTTTATTATTGGTTTCATGTTGAAATATAGCTTTTGATATCAGTTTTATTTCTGTTATCAATTTTGTCATGTTAAATAATCACCAATCATTTGACATTTTTTAAATTAGATTTTGTATCATATTGTACAGTGTAATGAATTTTGCTTATGGTTTAAAATTACTAAACTAAAACAACCAGTAAGCCTGTCTCGAATTTTAGTCCAAATATTTATGCAATATCTTCATGGAACCTAACCTTGTGTAAATTAAAGAATATGACTGAATATCTTTGTTTTCTCCAAACTAAGTCTTAGTGAATCTTTGGATAATATTTTCATGGAACCTAATCTTGTGTAAATTAAAGAATATGACTGAATATCATAGTTTTCTCCAAACTAAGTGTTAGTGAATCTTTGGATAATGTGTGCAAACATACTTTTGAAAGTCAGCATCATGCAATTTAAAAAAAAAAATCTTTATGGAACTCCACCCTGTATGAAACTAAATGAATATTGGTGACTTTGAATATCATAGCTGGTCAGCATTACATTTGCAATGAAGAATACAATTTAGACCCAAGGGTGCATTCTTCTAATTGATTAAAATTTCTTAAGAATTTGTTCATCATCTGAGAACTTTATTTAAATTTGACTTCTGTGAATTTATAAGTAGTTATGTGGAGACTGATGATTTTGAATTCCAGGTATATACCTCTTAATCGAACCACAATCCCTCTTTCTTCAAGAGGAATTCCTGGTTCTGATTATTCTTTTCCATCACTTACTACATGTGATTTACTTGAGACAAAGGCTTCAACTACTTTAATTAAATGCAAAATGGGATCAGTTGAGGCAGCAGCTAAGGTTTGTTATTGAACACAATGGCCATGAATTGTTCTACTTGTTAGTTTAAATTGTTGTTGTGATTATTTGGATATAATATAAATATATTGTGGTCACTTCATACACATCTTGTGTGGCATTGTAGGTGCGTACTTTGGTAGATCAGGGGAGTTCTGCTGACAAAATTAAAAACTTTGAGTATAATTGTCTGGGAGAAATAAGAATTCTTGGTGCTTTAAAACACCCATGCATAGTAGAAATGTATGGACACCAAATGTCATGTCAATGGTCTGTCTCAGCTGATGGTAGTCCTGAACACCGAGTGTTTAGATCTGCCATTTTTATGGAGTATGTGGAAGGGGGCTCTTTAAAAGTAAGAATTCTATATCATTTCTTTGTTATTACTAACATTTTTTGTTTTGTTTTTATTAAATTCACGCTTATTTTTACGCAGAACTATCTGGAGAAGCTGTCAGACTCTGGGAAAATGTATGTTCCTGTGGAGTTGGCTTTGCATGTTGCCAAAGATGTCTCGTGTGCTTTGTCGGAGCTGCACTCGAGGCACATAATTCATCGTGACATAAAAAGTGAAAACATTCTGCTTGATTTGAATAGGAAGAGAGACAATGGAGCTCCCACTGTGAAGCTCTGTGATTTTGATAGTGCAGTGCCACTAAGATCAACTTTACATGCATGTTGTATTGCTCATGTGGGAACACCTCCTCCCTGTGTATGTGTTGGAACACCTAGGTGGATGGCTCCAGAGGTTATGCGGACTATGTATAAAAAAAAATCTTATGGATTGGTAAGATCCTCCTACTGATAATCCATTTATTGAGTTTGAAATATATGAGCAATATAAATTTTTTTGTAAGTAGCCATTATAGATGTTTAACTACAAGTCCAGCTCCTTTGATTTTGAATTTCTCTGATTTTGCAAAAGGATATTCTGCTTTTGTAAATGTGCGATTTATAAAAATAATGGGAGGTATGATGTCAAGTAAAATATATTTTGGAATAATAGCTTTTCCTTTATTTCTATGATTTTTTAACTGTCTCAAACCCACCCTCTTTTTATTCATTTTCCCTATTATTGTATTTCTCCGTTTATCTCCCACCCGTTTATGCACATAATACATTTTTGCACTTATATATCACATGCTAACTGGTAGTTAAATATAAGTTTTGGCAAAACCTAGAAGTAATGAACAAGAAATCCAGTCTTAGATTTCCTGTATGGGGGCATTTGCTGTACATTTTTTTTATTCCTGGGAATCATGTATATTGGGAATGTCGTACATATGATAAAATATGTTCGCAAATGAGACATAATTATAAAATAACTTAGCCCTTCATGGTCTCATTGGAATCTTGAATTCCCATCCCCTCTTTTCTTAAAAGTTTTAGGGGGAATCCCCACCTAATCAACACTCCCTTGATTTCAAATTTGACATAACGCATGTTTACTGTAATTTAGGAAAATTCATATTCGTATTAAAGTACATTGCAGAAGTTGGATTATTTTAGCCGCTCTCTTAATATATTTTAATTTATGTGAAAAGAGAAATAATTGACGAGACTATCAGGTCGGAGACTAGATTAGTTGTTTAATAAGGATTTCGTCTTGATGTTACAAGCATGACAATATTGACTGCATTATTGATATATGATTGAAAGCTACCTTAAAGGAAATCATGAACATCTAACAACATTCTTGGCATATATAACCAAGTAAACAAACTGATGTTGATATTATATAATAAGAAAAAACTGTCTTTTATTTGAATTTAGTTTTCTAAACTAGTATACAGGTTTAATGCACGAGTCAACATTTTTTAAGAGAATAATTGCTACTTTATTTTAGAACTACTTGAATTTGGAGGCTGATAGAAAATCAGTGAGTTGTCTCAGCTGATGTATTATGTACTTATAAAAAAGATTGAGTACAAATATATACATAAAGACATGAAGCTACAACCTATAACTCTGATCCTAAAGCTAGGTGCACCCAAAAAACAACGCTATAAAGGTTGTCCAACAAAATAAAAATACTACTATTTAACACTTCCCCTCTAGCTAGAGCATATAAATTGTATGCACTAAGTTTGAAACATATAAAGCGAATTCTAGGCCCCCTTAGAAACTGAGTTAGAATGTGTGCAAGTTGGTCCTTAGAGTTTAGAAATGCAGTACTAAGATTGGACAGCAACTTCTCCCTTGACAAAATGACATTTGACTACTTTTGTGTTTGGTTCTCTCATGAAACACTAGATTGGAGGCAATATGAAGGGCTGCTTGATTATCATAGTACAACTTCATCTGTTCAACTGCACAACATTTTAACTTTGGAAGGAGGTGTTTAATCCACACAAGTTCACATGTAGCCAAAGCCATAGATCTATATTTTGCTTCTAGACCGAGTAGCAACACTTTGTTGGATCTCCAGTCAACAACACAACCAACCCAATTGGCATCACAATAACCCAAAATTGGAGTAATGATCAATGTCTTGTAGCATTTTTGATACATCAGAGAATGCAAACCATGACATTCTAATGATCAATGTTAGGATTCTATATGTGAATTGACTAAAAAAATCTAATTGCATAATAAATATCAAGACCATGGTTATCAAATTCACGAGTCAACCCGTTGACTCGTTCTATTTTACGTGTCCACATACCCTTACCGAGTTAACTCGGTAGTAGACTTGGTTTTTGAGTAAACTCGGCAAACTTGGAGTGAACTCGGTGAACTCGTTCAGAATCGCGAGTCTGTTTCGAGTTGGCGAGTTTAAATGGATTTTCGTTTTAACCCAAAACGGTGTCTTTAGTAGGGTTTGTGTTTTGTTTTGTTTCACGTTCGTTTTGGTGGTGTTGCATTGCGTCTTCTCTGGATTGCGGAGGTAGTACGTCTTCTCTGAACAAGTGTGGCAGTGGTGGTGATTGAGCAGAGCAGGTCGCGTGGTGGTGGCGATTGTGCAGAGGAGGTCGCACGGTGGTGGTGGTTCGTGTGGTCGTGCGATTGCAGTGGTCACAGGTGGCAGGTCGATGGTGGTGTCGTTCATCATATAAGATTATTGAGATGGATGGTGCTGGAATTAGGGTTGCTTTATTTTGTGGTGTGATTTAGGGAATTAGGGTTTTTTTTTTATTGGACTGCACTAATTGGGTTTTTTTATTGGGCTGCACTAAATTGTTTTTTTTTTTTTTTAATTGAGGTGCAGATTTTTTTTGCAGTGCTTTCTTTTTTAATTGGGGGAAAACTTGGAGCAAATATTTTTAAAATATTTTTTTCATGTGAAAGTAAACTCTTATGAGTTTACGAGTTGACTCTACGAGTCGAGTTTACTGACCTCTCACGAGTCTACGTAGCCTTGCGAGTTTGATAACCTTGATCAAGACTTCCAATGGACTGAAAAAGAGATAAATTACCCACCGACCTCCTATATATCTTTGGATCTGAAATAGTTTTCCCTTGGTCCACCATTAGGTTTTAATTTAGGTCCATATGACTATCAATGGACTTGCAATTTGCTAGCCCTATCTCCAAAATATTAACAAAACTAAATCATATTCATAAAATGAACACTTAGTATTAGGAATTATATTATTGAATAAAAACTAATTCAAAGAGAAAACACTGTTAGTTAGTTTTACATAATGTGATATGTTGTGTTTTAGGTATTGTGATGGGAACATTAAGAGAATTGTCTTCTTAAGATTATCATTGTATGACACCATCATTTGTGTTTGCCCTAGAAACTTGCGTGGGGCTAGACATACTTCTCATACGAACTTTACAGAAAAATGTATTATTGGATGTTCCAATTCATAATTTAGAATGTGTTTCTTAGGACAGTAAGCCACTAGTTTGGATGGACACTTCGTGCAATTCATAATGTGGAGAAGAGATTTCTATCACACTGGGACAAAGCATAAATGGTGATAAATTATTTTAGGAATTTTGTTGGCTGTTGCCTTTGAAAATTTTCAGTTTATTTATGAAAATTGTGCGATACCCCCCTGTCTGGCAAGGAAAATTTTGATGTTCCATTTCCCCCTTTTGTTGTGGTTAGAGGTGAATTACCAATATATGTATAGTAGTAAAAAAATTGCTCAGCGACCAGAAATAGTATCTTGGGTTGTAATTTACTTTTCTTCATCTTGTGACAGGAAGCTGACATTTGGTCGTTTGGATGTTTACTTTTGGAGATGCTTACTTTGCAAATTCCATATTCTGGGCTTTCTGATTCACACTTCCTTGATAGTCTGCAGGTATGGTCATCATTTGTTCCTTTTTGTACTCCAGGGGCTGTTCTTGTACTATCTGGTTTATGTGCAACTTCAATTTGCCTATTTTAATAAATTTTACTACAATGGTCGATGCAGATGGGTAAACGACCACAATTAACTGATGAGCTAGAAGCATTGAGTTCAATGAATGAACCCTCAATGATTCCATCCGGTGAAGAGGAGCTAGAAAAATCAGATGTTGAGGTAGACATGTTGAAATTCCTTGTGGATTTGTTTCACAAGTGCGTAGAAGAAAATCCTAACAAGCGTCCTACAGCGGAGGAAATCCATAAAATGCTGCTTGTACGCACACACAAAGATCGATTACAAGTTTAAGATTATAGGAAGGTTTAGATGGGGGGTACTCTGGTGGCCCTTCCTAGCGAAATATATTATTATTCCTTTTCTCTAAAAAGTGTACTAGGGCTTATGCAAGAATAATTTTGTTGGTTGTAGTTTTTGTATTAGGTCTAAGTCTTCCGTGAGTTGTATCGTTGTTTGTACATTTTCAAGGGGTTAGATCCATGTAGTCCGATTGAGATCTTTATATTGCAGCTAGATGTCTTTCGGATAGTAAACATTGAGACGAGCATGACTTTCAACCATTTCTCAATTGTATCTGATTTTTATTGATGCCATTGAATTGAATTCTCGGATTAATTTATTGATGCCTTTTGAATTCTATACTGTTTTATAGGAGCCTATTATATTTGACAAATTTTGGTACTATCAAGCTAGGCTTGGGTTTCCTTTTTCTTTAAATAATTTGATGGTACGAGATCTGGAGGGTTGCTTGTTTCCAAGAACCATGAATCCTATTTTCCTTGGATCAGGATCCGTATGCTGTAAAAATACATGGAAATACAAAGATAGCGTTGGCAAACCATTTTATCTGGGACAAGTTGATAACAAATGCTTTCAAAGTTGAAATTTATTAATAATTATAAATTTGTGGGTCTTTTTTTTTTTAAAATTGAATTTTATTTATGATTTTATAGTTTCTAATAAGTTTCAGTTAAAATAACTGTAACAAAAATTGTGATTCTAACAAAGGAAGGTACTGTATGGTAATTCAATTTGTTGATTTCAAATGCTGAAGAATTTCAAATGAATTTGATTGCCTTTTCTTCTAATCCGTTTTCTTGGTTCTTAGACTTGACTGGCAGGAATGCATAAATCAGCAACGACGTGGGCTATATTCTCTCGTGACAGACTAACTGGTTGTTAGCAGGTAACGACAAGGAATGATTATTACCTCTCTAAACTAATGTTTCAACCTATTTTGTATTTTTACATGGTTTCACATGCAGCATTTGGTGTCATAATAATAACCCTTAAATTATTTATCAAAAGAAAAAGTTGGGGTCCTTTTTCTCTAACTAATAACAATTAGTTATTGATAAAGAGTTGGACACCCATCTGCAGGATGGCAGAATGACACCCACCTCTGAACAGCTTGTACTCCAATTAGTTAAAATTGTTTAATGGGGTTGTAGATGCTTCATCCCTCAGCTGTTGTTTTTGTTCCCTTTTGTGAGCACCTAAAGTTGAGTCTGGGACGGAAAAATTGAGTGGTCATTGCATCCTTATACAAAGAGTGCATGCAGTAAACAGTAGCAGCAACTTTGGACCACCCTACTCACAAGATTCTTGTACTTATAGTTATATATCTCTCCCACATCTGCCATATCCTTAACAAAGGCCAGAATCACTCCTAATTAAAAAAATCATCCACCTATAAGTATGTAGGGTTCTTAGGGAACGAAATCCCAAAACACTCCTCCATTTTGCAAGTGGATTGTGGACAAAACACTCAGCAATAATCCGTGAACTACTCAGAGCACCCAACAATTCCCATGTTGAAAAATTTACTTGTGAGAATGCCAGTTTAGTTTACACAATAATTTTGACCTTGTGTCATCAAGCATAGGTGTTTTTGTGACAACTGCAGATAAAAATGACCTGTGACAATATTTTTAGAAACCAGTATTGAGTAGACTGCTTATGTGACAGAAAATTCAATGAAAGCGAAGAATGGAAATATCTTTTTGGCTTTAGATGCTGCTAAGCTTTCTTTACATGGGTTGGTGATGGTACCTATTCCTTTTCTTTTTCTTGTCTCTATTTTTCTACCTGCTGACTTGGTTGGCAGTTTTACTACATTGGTATAACTGAAGAGATTGAGACCCCAAATAACCAAATGCAACATGCTTTCTGCAAATCAAATGCGGACCACCTCTGCCCTCTGGTTTCGAGCCAGCCTGTTTTGTTGCAAGCTTGGGGCATATATACATTGTGGACCATGATGATGTTGAGACTTAATAGTAATTTTTCCATTATAGGCAACAATTACAATTTTGGCACACAAATCTAACTTTCGTAACCCAATACTTTACTGCCACAATTAAATATATGCTGTCATCTATGGCAACATTATATCCCTCCTTTTCATAAAATTAAAAATAAAAGCCCACATCTTGTTTTCCTATTTTGTATTTTCTATTTAAATCACACGACAGTCAACTTAACTTTTTCCTCTTCTAACCATTTTAAATTGTGCATACATTTCTCACAGTCTGACAATCACTACTCAGCTATTGGTTTTTCTTGTTCCAAGAAATTATTATATTTGACCAAATATAATTGATATGGTAGTCTCTTATTTCTCATAGCCATACACTATTTTTTTTAAATACATAAAATATTATAACTTCAATTTTAAAATTATCT
Organism: Phaseolus vulgaris; assembly: GCF_051622355.1. Taxonomy (NCBI): domain Eukaryota; kingdom Viridiplantae; phylum Streptophyta; class Magnoliopsida; order Fabales; family Fabaceae; genus Phaseolus; species Phaseolus vulgaris. The sequence continues at coordinate 5,893,992 of NC_143504.1, forward strand.
TTAAGATTTATGATCTGGGGGAAGATCAGGAGTTACTAACTAATCCAGTATCATGATTACCAATAACTTGTTAATCATTTTTACTCTTACCTTCTTACCTGTTGGAAGGAGTTTTTAATTATGGAAACATTAGTTATATTATGAATTGATGTTTGAAATTATAGAAAGAATATACAATTACATTATATTAAGAAAAAGTTAAAAAGGTGTAGTAGGACAGTTGCAACATTCATAGAGGTGAATAATCAAGTTGTTGCAGGCTGAATAAACTAAGTTATCTCATTATTATTAACTAAACTGAGTGAACTTTAGTTATGGTAATTGGTACAACCATGCTTAAAAAAGTATAGATCATGCATAAAAAAAGAAAAGAAAAGCACAGGTCAGACATGCTCCATATTTAAAATAAAAAGCATTGCCATGCATCCTAAAGTTTAACTTGGGATATGTGCAGGCCTAGCTTCACAATATATTTTCTAGCTACTGTGCATCGACCCAACGGGATATAGCACAAAAAATAAAGTATACATTTGCAGATAGATTTCCCCTTTTAGAAAAAAAAGTGGGAATTAAGTTTTAAACATATGGGAATTAATTGAAAAATCTAAAGCATTTCAATAGTGGCATTCAATCCTTTTATGATATTTGAATATTTTATTTAGTTAAATGTATCTTTTATGGAATTTAATCTTGAATTATCTATATCTAAGATCACTAACAAAATCAACAATCAAGTTTCTTCTAAATATTTGATCTAGTTATATACTTAAAATTCAAATTTGAGATCACTAAATAGAACAATCATGTGCTTATATTCTGGTAATTATAGAACATACTTATATTTAGGTTTACATAAACTTTTTCATCTTACTTATGAAATCTTTCTGTTTACTAATTCCCATCTTCACAAAAAATTCTTTTGAATTTGGATAATCAGCTTACAAATGTTTTTTTGACTTTGAAAAAAGACAAGTAGTATAATGGATGACGGAATTAATTAAACATATTCGTTTTGCAAATGATAAAAACCTTTCTTCTCACTACTTAATCCATTTCTTATTTATCTATTATATCTTTTCAAAACTTTTGTTTCCTATGATTCTTTCCTTCTTTCCTATTTGTAATCTTAAGCACTTAAATGAAAGAGTGATTTGATTACAATTGAAGATCCTAGAAAATATTTCATCTTGTTTATCCTTAACCCAGACACCGACTCTAAGCATCTTAACATATTTTTTACAGTGAAAATATTGCTAGTGTTAGTCTCACACATAAATAATATATCATCCGCGAACTATACTAGATTGATATTGATCTCATTCATCTCCACCTTAATTCCTTGGAGTAAGTTTCTATTAGTTGCTTGCCTAGATCACATTGTCTCAACCTTTTTATTGGCTTTATCTCCTTTGTTGGATTACCATTAACTACTACAAAACAATTTCTTCCTATATCATATCAATTTCAAACTGTATCCTATCATCTTTCAAAATTTATAAAATTACCCTCTATTCTGATTTGAAAATCCATAATGCAAAAATTACAATTCAAAAATAAAAAACTCTCCGAAAAAGAAAATCTGGAACACAAAATCTGAAAATGCATTTTGGAAATTTTGGAATTCAGAATTGTGTTTCAGAAATCCAAATCTGGAAATGTATTTCAGAAAAGAAGTTTTAGAAGTATTTTTTTTTATTAAAGGTCATTTTAGTGGAAAATCGGATGTAGGTTAAAATTAATATGGTGTAGAAAAAATTTGTCCTAGTACAAATATAATATTCGATTTCATAGAAGTCTTTATCCAATTAATCATTTACTACAAAACCTTAAATGACCCATCATATAATACACGAATTTCCAACTAAGTGAGTCGTCCTCTTTAATCACCATTACACTTTTCTTTTTCCTTCTGCATTTATCCATGGTCTCATAGGCCACTAAAATTCTATCTAACAGTACCGTTCCTTTAAGAAATGCTGATTGTGAGGTATTAATGATCCTAGGAAGAACTTTTTTTTAGCCTATTTGTCAATATCTTTTTTTTTTTAAATACAACCCACTAAAGATATAGGCCTAAAATCATCTAGTCTTATCGAGTTCTTCTTTTTGGACAAAGGTTATGAAAGAGGCATTACAATCTCTAGAAACATGGCTAGAAGATTGTATAAAGTTAATTGTATCTCAAAATTCATCCCATGAGGCCCCTCGACTCTTATTATACCCACATCGGTTAACCACCTCCTTTATTTCCACCTCATATATACCACTTATGAGTGTGTTATTGTCTTGTTGTGTTAAGGAGGAAAATTCAATTATGTAAAGCTTAATCAAGTTTGTATTAGAGGTTGTGAATCCATCTGCAAAAAAATTCTTACCCTACTTGTTTGACCTTAATTGAATTGGGTTTTCACACCAAGTTCCTAGAGTGAAAGTATCTAGAGTTAGTATCTTCTTATTTTATCCACTTCTAGTTTTCCGTTTGATGATTAACATTTCTTTGTTCCTCAACATTCTTAGTTCACTAAGAATTTTCATGCGTTACCTTTTCAAATCCTCGCTTAGATTACTGTCATTATCCAATTGATAAGTGCTAACAATAAGTAAATTTGGCCACTTATGGGTTTTAATTGTTGTTTAAGATATCAATCAAACCTAATATGAGAATTAGTGAATCCAAAAATATATTTTGAGTCATGAAATAAAATAAATGAAGTCATTTAATCCTAATTATGTATTAATTTTAGGTAATTAAGAAAGGATGAAGGAAATGATTGGAAGATTCACGAAAGAAAGCATTAAAGGATAAAAAAGAAGAGCTTTGAGGTTAAAATTCTCAAGTCAAATCTCACTCAAGCGAAAAATATCTTATCCAAGCAAGAATTGTCTAGAGGCAAGCATTGTTGTAGGGCCAACTCGCTCGAGACTTGTTCAAGCTAAAGAAGGCTTGCTTAGGCAATATTTGACTCGCTTAAGTGATATTGTTCCAAAGAGTATGTGTTTTTCATCATGAAGCTTGCTTAAGCGAAATATGACTCGCTTGAGCAGGAAAACTTTTTCTCACGATAAGCATTCTTCTAGCTTGAGTGAGATTTAGTTAGCTTAAGTGAAAATTCATTAATTTAAAGGAAAACAAGGTTAAAACAAAGGAAAAGAAAGAAAAAAATGTAGCTTTTGGCAAACTCTGAAGCGGTGAAGAGAAGAAAAAACTCCCAACTCCTTTCTCTTGCATTCCATCCAATCTTGATGCTTGTAATGACTACCATGAGTAACTAACTTATTTTCTTAGGGATTGAATGTGGTATATTTAAACTCAATTGTAGTTAGGTGATATTCATATATACTACACTATTTCTACTTGATATTGATATTTTCATTTTATGTTTAATGCTAGATTCTATCTGATCAATTTAGATTTAATCGAGAAGTATTTATGAGAATATGACATAAATGAAGATACTTGATATATTTTGATGCTAGGAATGAGTTTTAATATATCGATTGTTTTACAACATCTGATTTTAATGTTGAGTAATTTGCTAGATAGTTGAGGAACCAATGTTTAGGAAACGTTCTTAAGAATTTCATGCTTAAGAGATCAATATGAATGATCTAACTTGTTGCATCAATATCAAGTAGTTTTGAGCAATATATATTTTTGTTAATACTGAATATAAATATGTGAGATAAATTCAATTCAATTCCAATCTTATTAACTAAATTTTGAAGTTTGTTACTCTTTAATTTCATATGCAAAATCACTTTGGTAATTTCAATCTATTATTAACAAAATCGTTATCAATGTTTAGTTATATTTGGTGAGTGTTGCAACATAAATTTTTATACTTATGGGTTTGAAACTCATACTTTAAAACAATATACTACATCTGACTCGATACACTTGTCAAGAGGATCAACAAGTTTCTCCAGTAATTCTACTTTTTCATAAACTTTCATGTTCCATGATTTCATATCACCTCTCAAAATTTTCAACTTTTGCTTCATAATTACCATGGAATTCCTATACTCCTTGTAGGATCTCCATTTAGATTCGATCATAGATTTAAACCCTAGATCATTGTACCACACATTCAGTGTTCTAAATGGTTTAGACCCCTAGTTAATATTGATGATTTTAAAACTAAAGCACAATGGTCAAATACTTGCCTAACCTTGATACATTGTTTACATTGTGGCCATTGTTTCAACCACTCCATAGTAACCATAATTCTATCTATCATCCTCTTTGTACTTCCATTTGGCCTAAACCAAGTGTACTTCCTCCAACTAATGGAACATCAAGTAATCTTGTTTTGGCTATAAAGTTATTAAACCCCTTAATTTCTCTTTTTGATGTCCTCTATAAGTTTATGCCTTTTCTTTCACTAGGTTTCTAACTGCATGGAAATCTCCTAATATGCACTATTTTTTACAATTCTCTATTGTTTTTAGATTAGTAATTTCCTCCTATCCCATGGATAAATTTTATTCTTAAAGTCACAGGGAAAATAAACATTTAAGACAATGACATGGGTATATTGGAAAAAATTATAGTGCTAAGGAAACCATAAATCTGTGGGAGATAGTAAAGGATATATGTGTAATCTATGAGGCTTAGACACTTATCTTAAATAGCATGTTCATGTCGAACACACGTATCAGTGTCGACACTCGTGCGACACTTATCGGTGAAGTGTTCAATTCAAAAAATATTTGTTGGATTTATGAAAATTCTAACACGGTTCTAACACAATTTTAAAAAGGATAAATACAATAATTTTTTAAAAATTCAAATTTATTGTATAAATTTTTATTATGATTATAAAAATAAAGAACAAATTCTTTTGAACCAGTCATGAAAAACATCTTCCTGCTTCCAAGAAAACCTAAACATATATACTTGTGCACATAAATATTTATTGTCAATTTTTATAATTCATAATTATATAATATATAGATTTGTGTCCCCATGTCCTAAATTTTATAGATATATCTTTGTGTCCGTATTCGTGTCGTGTCAGTGTCCATATCCATGTCTGTACTACATAGGGTGTAATGCTATCGGGGGAGGAGGAATAACTGTTAAGAAAATTTGACTAGATAGAGGAAAGAAATAGGCGCAGGAAAGAGAAGGGTGAGGGGGGAAGGAAATAGTAAATAATGAAAATCATTAGTAGAAATATTAGGGGGTTAGATAGTGAAATTATGTGGAGGTATGCATCACAATCTCAACCACACTTGAATATGAACCACATTTTCTTTTCCAACCTATGTCTATATCATTTCACTATTCTAATCCTTCAACACAAAGTCTGATTAATACTTTTTTCACAATTCAAATTAATATTCCAGTTCTTACAATAAAATTTAAGAACAAAAGAAAACTAGAAAAAAAACTCAACAATTAAATTAAAACTGAAAATAACTCAACAATAAACCTAAAAATATAAGTAAATTAAACAAGTAAAAAAAATAACGAAATTGAACAATTGAAAAATATAAGCAATTTAAACAATTGAAAGGAAATAACTAGAAATTATAAAATTATGTTTTTGTTCGACCTTATGCTCAATCATCTACAACTATAGATGATCTTACTTCATCTGATGGACCTGCCCCTCTAAAAAAATAATACATGTGTCCAGGTCATGCAACATACGATCCGAACTGATATGGGATGATCAAACTTGGTTTCACCACATAACACACAACTTAAACAAAAACTAAAGAAAGAGTTGCATAAGGTGTGATTTGCTGGCCTCTTGTTCTTCATTGGAATTGCCTTACTATGAAAGTTGTCATTAGAGGCTTTGGAGAATAATAAGCAAAGCATTACATTGTCAAGGGCAAGGAACAATAATAATAGACATCATAAACCAGTTTGGTTGATGACATGTATTATTTGACTTGTAAAATTATGTATAAAGGAGTTTTCATTGTACGTGAATGTATCAAAATTATGTATAAAGGAGTTTTCATTGTACGTGAATGTAGACCATAAGTATGGTAGACTGATCGTATAGACTATAAATGTTGGAGGTCCTAGCCAAATGTAGGAATAAAACTTTGAGTGATAAGTGAAACATCTCTTAAATGATTCACTTAATTTAATTATTTTTTACTCATTAAAAAATCATTCAAATAAGATATGTTAATAGAAAAATTGTTAAACCTACTCTAAATCTAGCAAAATTATGGGTTTGATAAGTTTTAGATTGGACAATCGTACTCAAACATTAATTTTAAAGTATAATAGAATAAAAATGATAATACTATTGTTGTAAAATTTAAATTAAAAATAAAACACTTAAGCTTAAACATAAACTAATAATAAGTAAAATTAAATCTTAATTTTGTGTAAAGTAAATGGTTTGTGTGCATATATTCGAGTATAATGCTGGTGTTGCATGCGTATAGAAGGCATACAATTCCGTTGTGTGAAGAATTGAATGCAGTTTTTAACATTATCATAGAAACCTTTAAACCCAACACTGTGTGTTGGATGAAGTGAATATTTATTAGTAAATTGATGAGTTAGTGATGAATTGTGCATTGAAACATAGACAAGTAGCACATAATGCATCATGTTTAATCCAGTGACCAATAGATGATCAACATCCAAAAGACAATAATCAGAATAAAATCCAGGCATTTTTGTAGCCCCATAATTCCTCTCTACAACCCTATCATCACACATTAACTGCATCCATCATTGCTATAATTAATCTTTATTATAGGCACAGAATCAAACAATACTACTACTCATCACTGTCTAACTTATTTTAAACAAAAATGGATTAAGCGATTCCCTAAAAGGCTATTCATGTTGTTATCATGTTTTGAACTTCTTACAAATTTGAGCTCTTAATTAGTTTTTAAATCATCTTAATGATTTGTCTCCCAATTATATTTGGCAGTTATTACAAAATGATATAATCATAAAAAAATGAAAAGGTTGACATACTGCAATCACATGAATTTCTTTTTAATTCTTTAAAATGATGAAGAGAGTATAATTGTACTTAAAGGTTTACAGAAAAAAGTAATAAGTATAATTATTCTCTTATTAATTAACACTTTGGTCGTCCTTGGCTTGCACCATTTTCTGATCTCACAAAATGGATCATAGCCGCCACCTCCACATATAAAGTAGCCATATATAAAATACCTAGTCCAAATAAAATACACAAATACTTATTCGGTATATATATAAGAATCTTTAAGACTTGAAATCAGAAACTATATATTCTTTGCCACATACACTTACACGTGCTTTCTGTTCCTTCACCAAAACAAAACCAATCAAACAATCCATTACACAAATTTAAATAAGCTTTATTCTTCCTTTGAGGTAATAAGTTCATATCTTGATCATTTAAGCATTTAATAGTTTAAAATATACATATAACGTTACATACATACACAAATTTTAAATATTGCTATTTACATTTTTTATGATATACATAAATGATGAATTTATATGAATTAGAATAGCGCATAGCTAATTTGCAATATATAACATATAATTTTACAAAATTAATATAATAGGAAAAATACTTGAAAAAGTCATAATAATGTAAACTATATAGATTGTAAACTTAATGTAAGTGTACGACACAAAATTTTACTCTAGTGTTTATGTGTAATGATATCGTAAAAACATTAGAGTATGAATTAATTATAAATAATACAATATTGTTAATCAAAGAATCATTACACAAATTAAAAAAAAAGTGTTCTATTTATTTCTATTTTTAAAATAAAAGATAACTTGAGTAGTTTTAAATTAATTTATACATTTATCATAAAATAAAATGAAAACAACTAATATGTACTTATTATAGAATATAAATAAAAAAGATAATTTAATTAAGAAACTCCATAATTATTTTATGAGAAAAAAGTAATGCTTACGAAAAAAAAAATCCTTATAAATACTTTTAGATGTTTTTCTTATTTTTATTCTAAAATAATTGATGCTTTTACAATTTTAAAGTGTAATTAACGTTTTCTCTCTCTCAAATATATCTTTATTTAATACCTACCATTAGTGGTGTAGGCACAAAGGATCAATACATAAAAAAAATATATAATATTTGACTTTTATTACATATTTTTGATTCAAGTGTATTAATTTTAGACATCTAAAAATATGGGGAAAGTATCTGGAAAGGGGGTAATATTATTATTATTATTTAATTTTTTCAAAATTGTATGCATGTAGTGAAATAGTAATCCTGAATTAGTTGTATAGGTGAATGGTTTTGAATAAAAATGGGTTTAATGAATGTGGTAGGAATTTTTTAGTATCTGGGTGATGTTAAATAAATGGTAGCAAAGGGAAAACGACTGGTACAGAGTGCAATAACATCTTCTTCTTCCTTTTTCAACTCTTACCAGCCACTATAAAAATAAAAAAATGATGGATTTAAACACATAAGCTATAAAATAGATAATGACATAAATACTTTAGATCTATCATGTCACTAGCACTATCTATAAGAAGAAAAAGGGTTCCAGATAGCATTAATTTTATAACTAATGAGTCATTTTCCTAATCACCAGTATCAAACGTTTCCAGTATGTGGTATATATGCAGCTGGCACCTACCAGATGCAGCAGAAGCAAGTATTCGACAAATGGCAAATGTGCAAAAGAGAAAAAAGAGATACTTAATTTTTGTTTGGTTGAGATGCTTTTTTTCTTCTTCCTGATGCATGATGTGTGAACTAATGCAAATGCCTATGTAGCCATGCAAATGGTCCCCTCATATACGCACCCTTTTCTTTTGGCTCTTCTTCACTGCTTTCCTTCTCACTCACATTTAAGAGTTAGAGAGAGAGAGAAAGGGTTCCCCACTTCCTTAGTACCCAGCACAAAAGTTATTAATGCATTTCTAATATATATAGAAACACTCCCTATCTTCTCTGCTGCATGGTGATACTGCTTCGCGTGACAGTATTCAATTTGTATCAGTAGGGACCACTTTTTCATCCTTTTCCATTGGTTTTCATTTTAATAATTTCTACCATTCTTTTACATCCCTAATATTCCATTACTTAATAACGAATATTAAAAGTTAAAACAAAAAAGAGAGAATGAAAAGAAGAAGGAACCCTTCAGTTTCTCACAGGAGTGTTCTTTCTTAATTCCCCCTGATCGCTGCTATATATAATAGTGTCTCTTCCTATCTTCTCCATCCAAACCCTAGCTAGCAAAGGCAGCAGTTAAAACCTCCCTTCAATTCCCAATCTCATCGTCATCACCTTTTACAACCCTTCTTCTTCTTCTTTCCAGTAATTATCTAACATCGTGCACCACTACCAGTTGAAGCTGCCAGCATGATCTTAACTTCCCTCACTTGGTTGAGGAGAGATCAGATCATGTGGCAGTTTCACCTAGTTGTTGGCCGCATGAACCCTAGTTCTCACTTCCTCTATTTTTTCTGTTTAATTATGTCTAGGATTTTCTTTGATTGTTTGTAACGAATATGCAGAACGAATGTGTAACTAATAGTAAGAATGGATTCTTACTGTACTTTTTTTTCTCTTATCTGGGTTGTTACTCTAGCATATACGTTATAAAACTGCTACCTCACTATTTTCCCCTTGTTCTTTTCTTGGATAAAACAAAGAACATGAGATATTTTATTTTATGATTATTTTACTTTTCTTCTGCCACTGCGTGAAATTGAATATGCTCTATGGTGCGAAATCTTAATTGTGTGATTGTTAGGGTTTTGAGAGACAGGAATTGTTTTGCGTGGCTCGGTGCAATGCATTCGTAATTTCAGGATCGGATTCGCGCTTCGGTGTCTGAGCCACCATTACATTGGAATTGTAATATACCCCCTTTTTTGTTAAATTTATCTATTTGATTTTCTTTACTATTATTGTCTTCCTTTATTTCCTTGGTGGTGGTGATGGCAGTGAAATTCTGTATTTAGGGTTCATATTGATGGTTTTTGTACTTTCTGGGTTTCCAAAGATACTCTGAACTCCTTTAACTACCTAGATTTATTTTCTTTTATCTTCTCTTCTTTTAAAGATGGTCAATTAGTTAACTAGAGAGAAGTTGAGAGAGAAGAAAAGTGATATGGTGGTTTTTCCCCATGACATTTTGGGATTAACATGGCCTATATATGTTTGTTCATAGTTTGATTAAGTACTTGTGTGTGTGGGTGTTTGAATAAACATTGATGCATGTAGGTACTACAAATTTGCAATTAATACACACTGCTCACAGCACAGTTGAGTACTTAGGCCAATTGATATTGCTTGATATGTGAGAAATTGTTCAAATGAGACAAAAAAACTATTCCATTGCTGAAGTCATGGTAGATTCTCAATATCTCAATGTACTTTCCTCATCTTGCTAGGATCTGAGTACAGCCTTTTGGCATAGGTTTTTGAATTTGGATCTTTACTACGTGATGAAACAATCATGTGCTTTGTATCCCAAAGAAAAAACAAATCCCCCAAGTGATAATAAACTTTAATATTTTCTTCAACTACAATCATCTGTTGCATTGAAAATTGATCCTCCTTGGAAGAATCTCATATGGATACTCAATTGATTTCATCATAAACACCATGAACTGCAAGTTTTCTGACTACAAATGTATGTGAGCACATGAAGTCATGAACCACCATGCCCCCATTATATAATATCATATCTGGTTGGGTAATATTTGTACATATGTCTGCAGTTTCTTTCCCTCTCTTCTTTATCTTCTTTGTCCATTTTGGTTCTCACGGGGTTTTCTTTGGATTTCAAGCTTCCTCTTTTTTTCCTTCTTTTATTTCTCTTTCGGTAAGATTCCACATAGCTTTCAATCTGCTACGAGTACTAAAATGACATGTAATAGGTCAGTGATTTGATTCTCTCAATTCTTTCCGTATGTCTTTTATATGTCAGTTATTCCTCACTATATATTACCACAGATGTTAGCTTAAATCTCCATATTAACTGCTACAAATGTATCTAGAATGAATGAGAAAATAAAACCTATTAATGTAATCAAGATAATTATCACACTCACAAACTCTTAGATTCAACAAAAAAATATATAGCTCATACATTATTTTCTGAGCAATTTACTTAGACAAGTTAAATCGTTATGAATCCCTAAAATGCTTGACTAAGAATAGCTCACAGTCACTGGTCTTATACAATTCAACCCTTTGGATTAGTGCAGTATATATGTGTATGTTTGTGTTTGCACTCTAAAAAGTTATGTATTTGTGTTAATTGCAAGTATAATTTGAAGTCTCTATTCAAAATTTTGTTTATATACTGGTTACTCTAACTTGTAATTTAAAGAGTTCTGATTGGGATTGTATATATTCTTTTGAAAAAGTACTAATATACCAGTTACTACATTGTTGAAGTGGCAGAATATATATAATGTTCTGCAGTGCATATATGCCATATTTATTTGGTTTAAATTAATATGCAGGTTATGATTCAAATTATTTTAGATGGTTTCTTTGATAGTTACCACTATGAAAGCAAAACCACATCAAAACAAAATCTTTTCTAAATTATATAAATATAAATATAATTATATGATATCAGATATGGGGAATGTCACGTGATGCTAAAATTGTCTTGATTTCTTTTGGTCCCCATTTGTAAAAATTTAACTCTATGCTTCTTTTATGCTGAATGGTCAGTTTTTCTCTATTAACCAGCTCTTTCATCATCAATTCTTATGTTCAGGTTTTGTTAATTAATTACCTGAATTAGCTCAAACCTTTCTACTCTTTTACTGCTAAGAGTTGTAAACACTTTCTAAAATTGTAGAAAGAAAAGAGAGAGATTAATTAAGGTGGTTCAGAAAGAGAAAGGAGAAGATGTATTTTTCATTGAGATATATTATTCCTATAATTAACATTTTCTTACTATACTTTTTACCACTCATTTTTTGTAGTCTTTGTATCTAATTCTATGGCATCACTGATCATCATTTTCACTTTCTCTTCTTTTCCTATCTCTTTCTTATTTGTAAACAAATGTATATTTATATTTTTATGTTTGATACATTTGAATGAAAATTCACTATGCAGGAATTGAACAATGATGACTAAAGTGAAAGAAAAAATTCTCTGAAATTCATAGTAAAAATATAACCCTATTTTTGTCATTAGCTTCACAACAAATTTAAATTCTGACAAAATTTTGGAATGTGTGCAGGCTACTTTATGCTTAATTATTTTTGGAATGCTTAATTATTTCTATATAACAAAATATATATATAGTATTTTCATTAAGTTTAATTTGATTTGTTGTTATTGAACAAATTATTGTGTGTTATATATGTTTTCTAATTGATGATTTGTTTGGTTTGATTTCTTTTAAATACAGTAGTTAAAATAAAGACTGCATGTGTCCCATGTAAATCACATTGTATGAGATGGATATTATTAATCCACCATGACTCATAACTTATTTTAATTTGGCATGCTTCAATAAGAAGACCCATGGATATTTACAAATATCAGTTAACAATAAAGATTAAACACTACGAAGTTTCCGTAAAAGAAAAGAAACTACCTTTGAGGTCCTAAATTATAATTACACAGATTGTATTGTTATTTAAAAAAACAAAAATCTTGAAAAATAATACATAATAATGATGATTAACGATAATTAGTTTTTATATTATAACTGCAAGAACATTTTCTTATTTATTGAGCTTAAAAAACGGAGACCAAGTTGAACTACATAATACGGCAAATAGGAAATATTCCACTAAAACTATTATTGTTATTATAAAAATTAAGCATATGCCAATGGGTCCCAAGAGGTAATATATGAAAGCAAAATTCATAAAAAGTTCCCCTACTTTTGGAACTATAATTTTCTTATTAAAATTCCATTATGAAACCAACCATATATATAGTTTCTTTATTTATTTTTCTTTACTTATGTACCAGCCATTGAGAATCAGAATTTACAAAACAATGGGAAGACTCAAATGCAGTTTCATTATTTTAAAGGCCTAGCAATTGATTCTCAATAGTTTGATCCCTATTAAGTGGAGTTGCCCAAAGCAATCAATTTTTACAACTTCTCATAGTCTTATATATAACCCAACTTTAGCCTAAAAACAAAATGGGAAAAAATTAGCAAGCATTCAACTTTATTGTACATTAGAGAAAAAAATAAGATAAATAATACGATATGATAAAAGAATAATAGAGTATTTAACAAATAAAAACCAACTAGAATTAATAATTAAAAAATGAGAAACATAAACGTCCAATTTAGTGGAATACTAAGTTGGAAAGTTTTTGGTAGGAGTCTGAACATATATATTTAGCATTCTGTCTTTTAAATGAAAAATGTTTCACGACACTCCATGTTTTGGTTGGTGATAATATGAAGAGAGAACAAAAAATATAAAAGAAATGAGAAATATTTGAGAATAATGTGCTTGCACTTTTGTGGTTTAGAAAAACTAGAAGTCCTAAGCATCATTCTTTTGTTGGATGTTAAATATAATATATATATATATATATATATATATATATATATATATATATAGCATCCATAGCTAAAATAAAGCATCCACTACAGCTACACCATTATTATACTTTGACTATAACTATCATTCTAAGGTTAAAAGAAAAGTTCCAAGTTAATAACATGGGTGGATGAAGCATAAACCATTTTTCCTTGTCATAAAACTTTTATTTTATGTTATATCTAAATTTATAGTATGTCTAGTTTAAGTTAGAATGTGTAACATTAAATAAATTAATTAAACACTTGTTTAATGAGTTCTTATCACATAATTTTTTAGTATAATTTGCATGTTTTCTTAGTGTAAAAGAGTTAACACGGTCAACTAATTAAAATTTATGATAAATGACTTTTAAAGTAATTATGATTACAATTTTTTTCATTTTAGATTTTGAAGACTAGTTTTAGATAAATATAAATGATAGTAATCCATTTAAATAAACTTAAGATGTTTAGACCTCCAACTATGTTGTTGAATCAATTGCCTTCTAATACTAATGTTCAAGCTTTGGTATGGAGAGTTATGTTTGGAAAGGTTGTAACTAGACAGAACCTAGCTAGAAGAGGGATCTTGTTAAGTTCCATTATATGCATGTTATGGCTATAATATGAAGAAAACAATGTTGCATCTCTTTATATTGTGTCAAATTGCATCTTTAATGTGGTATGCGTGAGGTGGATAGGTTATTAATCAACACAACATAATAATGGCATGACTCATTTTATGCAATTCCATCTAAATCAATTAAACCATAAATAAAACTTGGGATGTAAAGGTACGTGAGTCGTAATAGTATGGTGTATTTGAGAACATAAGAATAATGTTATCTTTAAAGTGGGGAATGTAGATTCATAAGAGATTATGTATATGGTCCAATTAAAATCTTGGACTTGGTTGAAAGTAAACTACCTAGCTTTAATTACTCTTTTTGAAATTGAGTTTTATGTCCTAATTAATGTTTGTTGAGTATTAGGTGATTCTGGTGGCAACTAATTGTTTGTTGGTGTAATTTCTCTACATGTGTTGAGAGTATGTTCAGGCTCTAGTGGTATTTCTTTTTTATCCTTATTTGTCATGGTTGTTATGCTTATGTATCCACCTACATGAAATTTTATGGCATTTTGGTTTCAACAACATGGAGGGAAAGGTTTATTTGTACATGTATGTAAGGATAGTTGTAGAGTAGTCTTGGCTTTCTCCTTTTGTGTGAGAACAACTTTCACTTTTGTTTCTATCGAGTCTCCAACAATTATGGTATCAAGAACTCATGGTTAAGTTTAAGTTTTTTTGTGAGAGTTGCTTTTTATACATTTCATTCACATACAAAATATTTCATATTAAATTATTCTTTTATTAATAAAAAAAATTGTTTGTGACATTATAATGATTAAAAATAGTGTATTTGTTTTATATATTTCATTCTTGGACAAAAGAAAAGTCCATCTACTTTATTTTATAACATGTGAAAATAAACTTAAATAACTTTACATGAAAATTAGACATTAATACTAAGTTTAGTTTCATTATATTATTTTTTCCTTTCCTAATTATTTTTCAAATCCCTCCATACATTTGGATATCCCTTAACACATTTAGATACTATAAAAACCTGGAATGAAAGTAATTTAAATTCTTTCTTATCATGTCATGCGATTTCTCTTGTAATAAATATTTTTCTCCTTTTTTCCTTCAAAATATACTATAACTTGATTTAATCACAAATCTGATTAGATTTAAATTTAAAATTTTGATATATTATGTACAGACAGAAGGTTTTACCGTCAATAATAATTTACTTAAATTTAACTATGCATGTCTCTCCAAAAAAAAATGTCTCGTAAAAAAACTTGATATATTACATCAAATTAAAAATATCTTTCTAATATAATTAATACATCTATATACCAACGGTAATTTTTATTTTTAACTATAATTTAATATAATTTTTAAATTTTAACACGCCATTTTTTATGAATTTAAAAATTTAAAAATATACTAGCAATATAGAGAAAAAAAACTTATTATTGCATATTTAAACATATAAAATGTGCTTTAAGTTTGGCGAGTTCGTACTTGTCTCCCTGGCAAGACTTTTGTAGGGGATAATCCAAAAATCAATATTATTGGAAAGAATAACAAGAAATTATAAATAACTAAATTTTGTTTGATTGATAAAAATATTATTGAAAATATTTATATTAAATATTTAAAAATCAAATAGTAACGTTTATTTTTATTAAAATCTTTAATTTATTATTATATTAAATGATTTAATAAAATAATATTTCGTTTTATTAAAAAAATCATTCGAGTTAGATTCTTACCTTCCTTCATAAGAATGTGATAAAGAGATTTTAGATCAATTTTTTTTTTTTTTGAAAAACATTAGTTTTCAGAAATATTAAAATTCTAGTTGTCTGAAAAACTGAAACTTTTTTCTTTTACTAAATGCCTCTTTATAAGGGTATTTTTTTTAATGGAAGTAATAAACATAAAACTTCGAAATTATTATTATTTTTTATTTTTTTATTTTTAATTTTACATACAAGTTATTATTACAATAATAGAAAATCTATTTGATCTCTACGATATATAAAAACTTGTGAGGTTAACTAGTATCATAACACTGAGAAGAAAACATTTTTTTAGTTCAATAATTTGGAAAAATTCACTAGAAAAAGAAAAGGTGAGTGAGGTATTTGTGGGGGCACATGCATGAATTTCCAGAAGTTTCTATTTATATATGGTGGCAGTAATTAATGATTTGAATTTTGAGTTCCATAGCATTTAAATTTTGCCATAATAATGTGTAGCAATGAGATTTTGACCATAACCTTGTCTCCACAAGTTTTTACTGAATTGAATTTAGGATCTTTATATAATACTTTTTTTTCTTGTATGAGAAAAGTCTAAATATATACGTTTTTTCCATGTCTCACTAGTTAAAGTAGAAAAGATTTTATTACTAAACCAAAGAAAGTTTATTTTTGAAAGAGAATGCAACCAATAAGAGAAGAGAATAAAGTTAACAACATTACTATAATTACTGTAAAAGTTGCAATGAGGAATTTGTTCATCATCACTGGAACAGTTCAAGTTTTAACAACAAATCCACAACGTATAGTTTCTTCAAACTAAATCGTCAAATTCGTAATTCATAGTTATATATCTAACTAAAATCACTTTTAATAGAAAAAATTGTGTTAAAGATGAAAAAAAAGTTTATCCTAATAATCAAAGAATTTGCAGTTAGAGTATTTATTTCTTCATATTATTTATATATATATATATATATAACTTAACTTTTATTTATTTATTTAAACATAAAGGAAATATAATTTTAAATTTTTAAAATAAAAATATTATCTTAAAATAAATATTTTGAATAAAATTGTAGAAACATATATATTTTAAAAAAAAGTTTAGAAAGGTAATTATATTGAGGAATAATATTTTAGAAAGATGGTATATTAAAAAATAATAATTTATAAAAATAATTATATTAATAAATATTTATTTAAAATATCATAATTTAAAAATTAATTATTTAGAAAATTAATTATTTTAAGCCTAATTTAATTGAAAAATTAAAAATGTATAAATTTATTTGTTAGAAAAGTAAATATTTAGATAAGTGATCATTTAGTTATGCATTGAATTAAAAAAAAGCATAATATTAATAGCTATTTATTTATAAATAAAATACAGATTAAGTAGATGTAAATGTAAAATATGTAAAAAAAATCCTATATTAAAAATAAGTCAATTTTCAATTTTTATGCAGATAATTTTAAAAATTGTTTTTAATCATACACACAATTAAGAATGATAAGAAAAATCTGGATAAAAATTAGGAAATAGTGTTCTTTATAAAAAATATTTTTATAAATTATTTCTTTTCTTTGAATAACTATTTACAAAAATAATTATTACATTTAAAAGTATTTTAAATATTATATTTATTATTCACAGATTAATAATTTAAGTTATATAAAACATTTTTCAATATTTTTTCTTCTATAAAATTTTCAAAAATAAAATATATCAAAATTTATAAATATTAATTTTGTTAACAAATTTTTCTTATTTATATATTTGTTGAATGATTATTGCTTCAAATATATGTTTTTTTAAATGATTATTTTTCTAAACTATTATATTCTATATAAATTTTTTTAAAATAATTAAAATAAAAACTTAAAATTATCAATTCTCTTTTCTTAATTAAAAAAAAATCAGATTCAAAATGTAAACCCTGATATTTAAATAATTATTTTGCATGCTATTTAGGAAAATATTTTACACTATATATTATAAAATAAATGATAAAAAATTTGTTCAAAAAAATTTCAATAACCAAATTACCTCTTATAAAATATCATATGCCAATTTGAAAAGGAAAATAGATCTGAGAGTAAAGTTTTATTCTATTTTTTCCTAGTTATTACTTGTTTATTAGCTCAAAATTGTATTCTTATTTGAAAGTAATTTATACCCTTTTATGCATAAAAGTAGTAATTAGTCATGGTTTTATCTCACTGTAATTTTTTCGGATTAAATTTCTCTCATTCATTTTGTACAATATACTATACTATTCTGTTATTTACTCTTTGCATACTCTTGTAACTGGGAGATTGTGTTTCTAGTGTCTTCTTCAATGCCATCAACAAAATATATGCTTAAATAACTCATGTAAATATTTTGCAATTTGGTTTTAATCTGAAAAGATGTTCTTGTTAGGTTTAGATCATTAATATTTTAATTAAATAGTAAGTTAGTGAGCAATGGCCTACCTTGGCACTCCCAGATATAATTTGTGTATATCTCTGAAAATTTAGCATGCCTTAGTATTATTGCTATTGAATTATTTATATTTAAATTTAGCAATAGCCCAATATGCTTTTAGCTAATGGGTATAGTGCAGGAGAATCATGAATGCTTTGGAAAAAACTCCCCTCCTTGCAAAGATAAAGTAGGAGATTTCTACTCTTGAACATCTCTGTAAAGGCCTTATGGCAAAATTTTCTACAAAGATTAACAGAATACTTTTTACAATGGTAAATTTGACATCTATAAAACCTAAAAATACTTGTAGGAATTCATTCTAAACTAAACTTCAAGAACTGTAATCATGGATACCTACACGACTAATGTACAAACTAATCATTGCTTTCCATGAATATTCACTTGCCTATATCCTTCTACCAAGGCCAGGCCACTAAGCATCTAACAGTAAAACATCACTCTCTTCACATTTTCTTTCAAGTCTGGCAATGGCTTCACACTATAATCTCCAGCTGCTCGTGTTCCTTTCGAACTATGACCATTACCCTCACCTGTAGACCCATTCTCTTGCATATCTGGTTCCATGTAGAAACGGGCTCGAAAGGCTGCTAAATGTGCATAATATGCTGGGGGAACTGCACAACAACGATTCCATCCAATTCAGTTCTAAACTATTCAAGACAAATATAAATGCTAAAGTTCAATCACCATGTAAAAATATCATAGCTGTTCAACTAGTCTTAAGGGTAAGGACAAGGGTCGTAACTGGACCAAAATAATGAAAAACTACATAATAGTTGAAATATAGGCTTACCAACAGATACTGAGCGTGTACACCTTGCATATGTATAACAAAGATTGTTTGTCAAAGACTGAATTCCATCTGCTGTGAAGTTGTTTTCATCCCACAGAACATGATAATGAGCTGGCCTACTAGTACCCTGAATGATAATATAAACACATATTAGATTGATAATGGGAGGTGTCAGGAATCAGAATTCTGGTAAACATGGAAAGTATTACTAGAACAAGACATAAGAAAAACCAACAAAAAACTTCTTGAAACTTTATTCTCCCTCTAATTTTGACAGTTATAATATTCCTTTCCATAATCAACCGTCATTTGTAATCATAAACCCTGGAATTGAAGGTAAAAAAACCATGTTCTACCTGGATGCCAGCATGACTGCAGAGATAAAAATCAAATTCTGTTGGATGGCAGATTTTGGAATCAACAACAGTCCCTGAACGACAATTTAAAACAAGAAAACACAAATCCATTATTAGATATTCATTCTAAAATGAGAAGAATGATTCAGAAATGGCATCTCTGTTCAACATACCAGGCAATATATTCCCACTCCTATCTGTACTGCTTCTATCCCTGTGGTTGTTTGCGAATAGCCGAGTATGATGTCTTTTTTGCACGACTATGAAAGTTACTGGAGGCTGGTAATTTGGTTCTAAGGAAGCACATGCCTATACAGAATCGCTTCTCAGAACACATCTTTGTTATAAAAAGAACATAAGTGCATGATGATATGATAGAAAGCAAGTGATACTAACCTTCCGAATCGCATCCAACTCATAAAGTAAAACTTGGTAAAATTGCCCTTCGCTGACACCATCCCTGTTCAAATGTCAACGTTAATATCCTGGTAACACTTCCATCAAACTTTACTATTTCAAAAAGCCAATGTCCTAGGTAAGATACACACGTGAACTAGGCAGGAATGTTTTAAAACTTCTGGAATCCGTGTTCTAACCATGAAAATTAGACTCCACTGTCTTTAATAATTAAAAATAAAAGCATAATTTTAATGTTTCAAAATATTATAATATGATGATATTTTTACAAAATACAGCATACAAAAATCGAAGAACTTTGTCTTGGGAGGCAAAAAAAATTAAAAATTCAACAGAGGTAACCTACTAATTTTTTTATTTGAGTTTATAACATGCATTGTAGATCTTTCGTCATGAATTAAACATAATGACCTGTAAAATATAATTCGTAGCGGCTTTTGTCCTGTTGCCTTTCTGAAGGAAACCAGTAAATCTCTGCACAAAAAAGGACATGTTAAACTGATAAACTAAGTAATTGCGAATGAGTATGAGAAATTACACTAAGATTTAACATAATCAAAACCATCACACAACAATCTATAAATGATGTTCAGAATTAAAACAGTAAAATTAATATTATTAGTACCGGATCATGCCTCCACTGACTGTGCCACGAACAGGGTCGTGCCAAGTTTTGTACAAGTCTTGTATAAGTTCCTGCCGATGAGCTTGAGCGCACACTAAACCGGCGTATTTTGTTACTTCAGGCCAGTCCTGAGATGCTACTACCTACAGCAAGAGCAATCATCATCAATGACTATTGCATTACTATAAAACAAATTAAGATAAATAGATTTAGATAAATACAGCTGCAATTGAGGGGCTCGAGTCTTCGCCGTTTTCAGGGTGGGTTACATCTGCTCCGAAAATTATGGTTGGTATGTCACTGACCAACGGTATTCTGCAGCTCACAGCATCAAGAAGTACAGTATTTCTACCTCCCATCTGCAGCATGTGACCACTATTTAGTTATTGAATGCATTTATGAGAAGTAACAGCAATGTTAACATGAATAACCAAGCTTTGCATTTGGCTAACAATTTCCAACTAGTATCTATTCTATTTATTAAAAAGCATGAGGTTCTGAAACAATGGATTAGTCAGGAATAGGTAGTTTTGTGATTGAGAAGCAAACAAACCTTCACATTGATCTTCAGAGACACGTTAGCTAAGTACTGTTTAGTGATTTTGAAGACATGCTTTGTCAGACAGCATTGTGAAATTAAGCCAAGGTCAGTTTCACAAATTCGCTTTAGATCACCTGAAAACAAAAAAACATTTAAATGAATACTCTGCATTATAACTCGGAACATCTTCTGCATTATATAAACTCAAGAAAGTAGCAGTCGGTGATTAATGCCATACAAAAATCGTAGAGGTATTATCAATTAGCATGGCTTACCATAGAGAGACCCGTTATTGTCTGGCAATATTGCTAACAAAAGCTCCAATTCCTTTCCTTTAGTTTTGCTCGCTGACACATGGTACACATGTTTCAAAGCTTTCTCCACCTGTTCAGGCTTGGCATTGTATATGGGGATAACAGGCTCTGGATTAAATTCCTACAAGAAAATATTTGTCACTAAATGTAACGAAATTTCTTCCCATCAGACAGACAAAATGATAATAAAATAGATTGAGGATTACCATGCCAGATACTTGACACATTTGAGCAAGCTCGTTACAAAAGGTGCGAGCAACACTATCTTGCACACTCCGTGAAAAATTTATGCATGCCCACCGGTTAACAGTCATTCCATTAATCATTTTCTGTCATTCAAGATTTAAGAGACAGATATCAATACTGTGATATCACAAGTTCTTGGCCTAAGCAAGATTAGCAGATATGTTGGAATAGATGAAATAAACCAAAGCTATATCAACATAAGATTAAACCAGAGAATTGGCTGACAACGGCTATACTAGAACATCTGGGAACAGAGAAACGTAATGCCAATATATATTACCTTGTTCATCATATTCCATTGACCAACTTGGGGTAAGCAGTTCTTTTCTTTCCCACTTTCGTGATATTTAAGCTGCAATCAGAAGTGTTTTAAATCAATTAATAGTTGCGAAAAACTCAACTAAATTTTGCCAGATCTTTATAGGGAAAAGCACATTACCCAAGGGGCTGGAAGAATTCGTGCTTCAACAGAAGCTAGTTTTTCACTGATTTTAATTCCAAATTCCTTTGCATACGGATCTTGATCATAAGCATTTTGTTGAATGGTCTGATTGTATGACCCCCACATAAAAATAAAATAAACAAATCGTTACTATTTATGAAGGTTCAACATTATCATGAACTAAAGAGAAAAATACATCTGTGTGTAAAAACCATAGTTAAATGTGTTTATCCTTCATCTAATCCAAGGTTTCATTTGTCACATCACATAAAAACACAAGTTTTAAATCATTATGTGAACATTCCGATTACTACATTGTCATGCACATGAAGAGTAGAAGTTTGCTGAGTACTTTAGAACAAATAATGAAAACATGGTTAACGTAACTGCCCTTCCCTTCCAAATTGTTCACCAATCAAATGGTATATTTTTTAAAAATAGGCATGGGTGGGAAGTGGCTATTTTGTGAAAGTCAACATTAAATGAAAAGCTTGCTTGTTGTAAGTGAAGCTTCCAAATGAAATACCCGTAAAATGTCATTTTCACGATCACGAGGTCTCTGGCAAGTAACTTTCAATAGAGCAGTGATTTGCTTCTCATTCAATCTTTTTGTATAACGTTGCCCCTCAACAATTTTGCAGGCCTAGGGAACCAAAAGCATATAACATTAAACATTGTGAGAATGTTGAGTGACTAATTCAATTACCAGGAACTTTCCCCACCTCCATAGGTAAATAGTTGGCCTTCTTTTGGTTTCCCACTTGAAGGCAAGGAAGGTGAGTATATTGAATAGTGAAGCCATACATCTCTTGAAAGTATTCAACTACTGATTTCATAGTTGAGTTCTCATCAACAGGGAACCTAAAAAATACATCATTATTTAGTGAACTAACGGAAAATCACTATAACTTATAAGATTGCTAGTAGGAAGAGACCAGGAAGAAAAACAACTTACACCAGTTCCCTTGTTGGTTGAGAAGTCAACCCTGAAACACGATATTTTCTTCTCACACTCCCTCTATGTGTTACTTCAACTTTAACTCCTCTAAGGGCTTTCTTAATCTGTTAGACGCCAAAAAGAAGCTCGTTAAATTGATCAATATTGACAGAATAACATATGAACTTAGCATGCTCTGTCACAGTACTAAGTACCTTAATGCGATCAGCATCTGACAATGGCCTTGACATCACATCTTTCCCTAATAGCTGCCCAACAAATTCCACTACTGGAAGTGGCTCAATAAATGCAGCCGATGCCATATCTATGAAATGCAAGAACATAATTAAGTGAAAATTTAAAGTTATCAACTTATTTGATTCGAGCAAATGTTTGTTTTTATTTGAAGTTTATACCTCATTACAAAAATTACACTTTATTTTCTGTTTTCAAAGATTTGTACAAAGGAGAAAAAAAAATTCAAAGTATACAAGACATAAACTTTACTGTAATTAGACTACTTGTATAATTAATATTTAATCAATATAAGCAATGTACCAATATTGAGGGAAAGGCCCATTTGAGTAGGCCTTATGCTCTGGTAAAATCCACACCATGACTCTAATCCTTCTCCAAGCCGTTGTGGTGTTCTAATATCAGGTGAAAAGAAGGACCTTCCAATTGGGCAATACCTTTAGAAAATGCAGTCATGGTAAGATAAACATGATTTTTTAAGCTTCACTTACTCATTAAATATATCATTTCTTGAATTTTTAAAGCTTATTATACCCCCTAGATCAATACTACCTCTTAGTTGCCAGCTCTCTTAGTACAATGTCCAGGATTTGAAGTGCCTCTTGGGGTGCATCAGCACGCTTACCAGCTAGGAACTGGCCCAAGTGATGCAAGTTTGCCCGAGCAACAAATTTGATCGCCACCCTGTACTCTCTTTCCCTTCTGAAAAACGGCCAAGGTGTCAATTGAAATTGAACCTACCCAAACACAAACAATTTTCGGTTTTATCTGGTTACAGTACAAAAGGGGAGGTTCTGTTTGTTTGTGGGAGTTGATAAGGGAGAGAGAAAGAAAAATATTGAAAGTGATTATGAGCAATAAATCCTTACTTGGGGCCATTAACTCCTTCCTCTTCATCTACAAGCTTAATCTTAAACTCTCTCCAAGCAAAGGGAAGCTGCCCTGCTGTGTACAGACTTTTTCTGCCATCATATGCTGGAAGTCTCATCCCCAAGTCAGACTCTTTATAGAGCCTCACCAGCTCTGCTATGATAGACCTGTTTACTGTTTTAGAAGACACTTCTGGGGTAATAGTAACCTTCAAAATAAAGCCAAACATAATGACATTAAACTAAAGCAAAATTTATTTATAATAATAATAATAATAGGGAACAAAAGCCTCAAAGGAAAATTTAAAAGTCTCGTTAATGACACTACAAGAAAAGGACTGCAAAAGCAGAACCCCTATAAGAGGAAAATCACAGGATGAACTTAAATGCATGCTGCCATAGAGGGCCCAATAGTTGTGCACTCAGAAAATCCAATTTAATTGCCTTATCAGTATAGTGATATATATACCAAGGAAAGGATCTTACATCATATTGGTTCAAGTCCTTGTCTGGTAACTCTGCAAAGAAGTGGTTAGCCTTCACAATGCATTTTGTCCCAACTTGTCCATATCCAGGCCTACGAGCAAAGCTCAAAGACTTGCTTGAAGTGGGAAAACCCATATCAGAGACGAAATCATTTTCAACATTCCCATTTGCACTACTTGTAAGTGTTGCTGTGCATGGTCTGCATCTAGGCCTCATCATAACATCTCCTTGATCGGGTTTTCTGCCACCTCTTCCCCTTCTTCTTCCCTTGTTCTTTGCGTGAGGGAAAGCTTGGCTATCGTTTTCTAGTGGCGGTGGACCTTTGCCATTTTGGGCAGCTTTGGTTGTCTTCTTGGCTGGATTCATAGGATTCTGCAAATGGGGTTTGATCACAAGGTGTTGCTCCGAGCTTTCTTTCATCTGCCTCACTGGCATGTTGGCCTTGTTGATGAGTACTTACTCTCACCAGATGTACAAACAACAATAGTACAACAAACTTGTCGAAGGTGACAAGCTTCACAGTAAACCAATTTCACACTCTTTTAGCTTTTGCTTGTCATATCTGCCAAACAGTACCAAGTGCTTCAAATAAGAAGGCATATACAAAGATGGAAAATGTAATTATTACGTTGGTACAATCAGCGGTAATTACTGTGCATTAACGAGAACGATCAATGGCTTGATTTGATCTATGAAATCAGAAGAGGAATATTAGCAAGTGTGAATCTGAAAACTGGCATTGTGTTGTATTATTGCATAGCAATACAAGCATTACCATTCTTTTGCAAAACTGAAAATTCATTTTTTTCACCCTTAGTTCCAAAGCAAATCCAAAAGTGGTCATGGTAGTAGAAACATACAGCTATAAAAGGGCCATAGAGCAAAATAAGACAAACAAAAGTAAATTTGGACAACAACATCTTCTCGCCTTTGCTTAAAGTTGAAAAGACCAGAAGACAAGGAAATATCAGTGTAATTTGCAGCACAAAACATTAACTGTACAACACGAAATATCACAAAGAGCAAAAGACAAAAGAAAAAATAAGAACGATCGTTCAGTGAGGAAAGCCAATGACAACTATGAGCAAGGAATAGAAGAGTCAATAATAAAATGTGATTAGACATGTGAGAAACTCGGAAAATGGAAATAACCAGAAGACAAAAACCAGTTCTTACAGACTTGTCCCCTGCCGAAAACTGAAAATTACCAAGACGACGCACATGTACAGCCACGCAACCATACTTTTTTTAAAAAGACAACATAACAATGCATGGATTGTGAAGACAAAGTTGAAACATTCACTACACAGGACTATGTTGAAATTGAGAAAAAAGGAAAAGAAACAACCAGCACAAAACAAAATCACTGTGTCAAATATTTTCATCAAGAAAATAAAGAGAGAGAGAATGTTGGTAAAGCTTGCTTTAAAGCAAAATGTTTATCCATTAAAAGCCTTGTAGTTGAACAAACTCAAAACAAAACTGAAACCCACCAAGCACAAGTGACAATGAGCATGAAAATGAAGAAGCAAAAAGGACGAAACTTGAACTCACCCTCTTTCAAGTGGAGGGCTTGTGAATGATGGGTAGAAAGGTAGAAGTGAAAGGAAGGAAGGAGGAGTAGAAACAGTAGAAGGGTGTGTTGGTGGAAGCAGGAGATTCAGAATTTTGAAATAGAAAGAAAGAAAGAAGAAAGGAAAGGGAAGGTGGGTAAGAAGTAGCGTTGATGATGATTATGATGATCTTATACACGCATGCAAAGCGCTTTTTGTTCTTTCTTTATCACGTGTAAAAGCCTTTCCCTGCCTCTTTGCTTTTACTTCTCTCTCTCCTATCAGTTTCCGCAGCCTCGGTTTGTACCCTCCTCACTCATATTACTATTTTTCAATCAACAATTACGTCTGTTAAATCACTACTTAAGAGTTTGATTTTGAGATTTATAATTATGAAAGACTTGCTATGACGGTTTCAAAATAATTTTATTTTATTTTTTCCACGTATTAGTTACAATAATAAATATGTCATTTACTAAAATAATTTTATTGAAAGAATTCATTATCTTAATAAATACTCCTTAGGTTTTTTCTTAATTATAGGTTTTTAATTCAAATTTTGATTTTATTTATTGTTGGTAAGTATTGTTTACTAATTATGAACCCAGTTTCTCTGTCAGTGTCTCCAAATTACATTGCTTTTGGTATATTAAAAATACTTTTAATATATTTTAAAATATCAAAATCATTCTAAATCGAGGAAATAACAATAAAAAAATCAACAAAAGATTTAAATTCACTAATTATATCTTCATTTTTGAAAACTTCAAAGAAAATAATAAAATAATCCTTTATAAAAAACTTATTTTCATGGAGAAATATTTTATTTACTCTATTTATTTGGATAAAAAATTTATTTTATAATAAATATAGAAAATAAGTTATTTTATATAAAAATGAAATTTTATTATAAAAATAAAAGTGTGCTATTTTGAGTGATCTTTTTAAAATAAAAATATTATTAAAAATTATAGAAGTTAATATTTTTATTAGTTTGTATATTCAAATTTTAAACATTGCATATTAGGAACTAGAGTAAGTATATTGTTTTTATTTGTTAAAAATATAACATATATATTTAGTAATTATAAATATTTGATATAATTTATGTGAAATGTTTAAACATAAATAATATTTTATTAAAAACTAATTAGTAAGTCGAGTTAAGAAAAAAAAAAGAAATATTTTTACATTAGTAGAGTTGAAAAGGGCATTATAACATTTAAGTCATACAATTTGAAACAAGTTGTATTTTTAAATTTCACATTATTACCATATTGAAGAGAAACTAAAAATTATTTTTTATGTTACACTTGAAAACCAAACGCACTTTTATTTAGTTTGTATAATATGGAAAAATGAATTGGTAAATGTAAAACAATAAAAAAGAAAAATTAATATTATATATAAGTGGAGGGGTGGGGTCCTAAAGAGTAATAGAGGAAGAAGAATAATTTGAAGTTGCAGTGCTCTTCCTTCTCTTGCAGGCTTAACTTGGCTTCGGATATTTGTGTGTGTTTTCTTTCTTTATTTTAATTTTGGCTTTCAAAAAATTTTGGTTGTGAATGTTTTCTCTACTTCCAATGTGGTTGTTGTCCCAAACCAAAACTCATTTTCAGTCTGTGAAGGTTTTGTAACGGTCCATTTGATGGTTTGCTTAGGTTTGGGCGAATGGGACCCACATGGTGTTATGTGGTGCTGTGGGGCTGGTCTGATTCAGTACTTGAGGGTCTACCACATTTGGTTGTTGACTAGGGAGGGGCCCAAGAGATCTACACTGATGATGACTTTGGTTTCAGATCATGTCATGATGATAATAGTTGGTGTTGTTGGGTGGGGATACCCATGCGTACGTGGCTTCCCCTAGACCTAATCATTGGAGTAGATGAGATGATGTTTAGGAGGGGCTTCTTCATTATGAACAAGTGGAAAGGATAATATAATGAAGATTTGAGGAAAAATTAAAAAGATAACGAGTCATTAAATTAAGGTAAATAAAATTATTCTCGGACAGTTTTTGGGTCTAAAGAACAATTGTTTTGTTTCTTCCTCCTTCGATCGATCGTTGTCACTCTTAGTTTTTTGTTTCATCTTTTTTTTTCTCGGTCGTCTGATCTTACAAGTTAGGATGATAGTTACAGAAGGCACTCCGACAATCAATTCAGTCAGGGTGTCGGCATTTGGTTGTCAAAGTACTTTATAGATAATGACGTACCTGATTCTTGAAATCTGTGTTATTTATATTACCTTAATGGATCTTCGTTGGTGGACCGGATTAGAGGGTTGGTTCATGTTTAAGGTTGTGCTAAACAGTTATTAATTATGAATTAACCCTGCTGACTTGGTCAACCCATGGCTCGTCGTCATGGACCGATCAGTCATGTGTCGTCACATGATCTTCTTATCATGGTCGAGTTCCTGACCGACTCACTGAGTCGTTCGATCATGCCAGTACAAAAATAAAAATTATAAATATTTTTGAGTGATGTATTAAATGTGATTGAAATTTTAATTTTTTAATTAATAGAAAATATAAGATTAAAATAAGTTTTTGTGTTTGAAAATAATTAAATATATATATATATATGATTTTATTAATTTGTGCATAAATTTGAGGTTGATGGTTCTTATACTTTTATGCAAGAATCTTATTCTAATTAAAATATGATTTCATTACAATGGAATATCTCAATTAAAAAAATGAATGATTTGATATTCTCTAAGTATAAAAAATTGTTATATAAAAATAAATAATATTTAAGCGTTTATAATTATAAAAAATTTAATTATTATAATATAAATAGTATTTAATAAAAAAATTAATTATTATTAAAAAAATTATGTATTATTATTATTATTTTAAATAGTGGTTTATTAATTTGTTTTGGAAATAGTGGGTTTTTACGTTCTAATCAAACATGATATGTTAGTTGAATTTTAATAAGTGTTAGTATGATTTCGACTATATTGGCTTGAAAGTGAAATCCAATTATGAATTTTAATCACGGTTAGTATGATTTTGAATTTTGACTATGCAAATGAAATCCAATACCGAATTTAGTCAATGATTTGATATGATTTCGACTCTGTTTTATACGAATGTCTTAATTATTTTTTGAAGCTAGGGATCAAATGCTCTTTACAAATAGAGTTGGAAAGTTTAGACTATAGATTTTCATATTGTATTTCTAACATTTTTTATACTGAAAAAATAAACCAAATCCGTTTTATTTTATTTTATTTTATTTTCCAATATCACCTACATTTATTTTTAAAAACATCCTATGTTAATAATTTTAATTTTTATTATTATACTTTGACATGTATGTTCCAATACCTACCTCTAATTTTATAGTGTTGTTGATTTAGTGGAGCAAGACATATTATTGCAAATTTGACTCAGCATTCTATGAACGAAAAGATTTTTTATGTTTTGATATTTTAAGACTGAGTGGAAAATTACTCTGACTACTTAAAAGTTATTTTTTAAATTAATTAAATTTTTTTTAGTATAATTAAAATTTCATAAAATCAAATTCAAAATATTATTTTCTTCTCAATTCACTTTTATTTCAAATCTTATTACCAATCTAAGGATCAAGGTTAAATTAAGATGTGTTATGTTAAATATAACGATATTTTTTCTCCTACGAGTTATTTTCGTGCACTGATAAAAAAAATAACCCTCCTAACAATATAATAATAGATTTTCATCATCTTGAAGATCCATTAAATAGATGTATTTTACATCTATATCAAATTTTTTTTCTTTTTTATGTATTAATCTTAAATATCTATACTATAGAAACTAGAGGTAGTATACCATAAATAGATAAAAGTGAGAGAAGACATGTATACACAATCATGGTACAGTCTATAAGTATATATCTCATTGGAAAATAAAAATTTCTTTTTTTAATCATATTATTATCATTATTTATACTTTATCCTTAAACATTTTTTTTACTTTAAGATAGTTACTTGTAATTGTTCTCATATATACTAATCATTATGCTTTTTCTGAATTTATATACTAGTTGAACTATTTTGTATACTAATTAAGAAAGTTAGTCAATATTATTTAATCTATTAATTGTAATTTTTTTCTAAAATACCTTCATTAAAACTTGAAATGAATTTGTTAAAAATAACACATCAATTAATTAAATGATATATATTTGAAATCATATCATTGAATATAATAGAATACTTGCAACTTGTTTATATTTTTGCTTATGAAAAACAAAAGTTGTTTATATATAATTGAATCTGAATAGAATAAATATTAAAAAGGGAGAGAGATTCCACACCTAAAAACTACTTGGCAAAAAAACTGTATGATATTTGAGACATTGTTGGCTGAGTTTAGTGAACGAAAAGCAAAGGTGCAGGGACCACTCATTAGATTTGCACACGATCTAACCTGAAGGTCTAGTCAAGAATTTTAGCAGAAGAAGAGCCTGTGTTAACTGACTGAGGACCATTCAAAACACAAGACAACCGAAGGTCTCGTTTAGTTCATATTATACTTTTAGCTACTCCTATTCAACATATATGAAAATATGTATAATAATAAAAAGTTTAATCAAATTATTATAGTTTGATTAAATATAATGCAATCAATCAAATTATAATTAGCTGTGTAATTTATATATTTATATATATAGTAATAAATAATTGATTGAATGAAAAATTCAATAATCAATATATTTATTTTAAATATCTTAGTTTTCATATTCACTTATATAACTATAATTCTCTATGTTTTTACTAACTTGAGTGTTAAGAATATTTTACAAATAGATATTCTCTCATCGTCTTTGATAAACTCAACGATCATATTTTGGGGTCATAACTCACCTTCCAAGGAAAACCACATTCTTCCACCTTGGAAGACCAACACTCTTTTTCACTAAGAATATTTTGGAGACCAAGACAATAAAAACTAAAAGGGTGCGCAAACAAATATAATTTTTTTACTATGTATGACGACAAACTCTTTTGAAGAGTTTTTCCTCCCTATTGCAGAAATGTTAGGACGATGACCAAGCTAAATACGTGCTCGTCAAAGTCCACATGAGCATGTGTGAGATGCATTCGAGATCCTGATGTATGACATCATGAGTTTTAAGAGCAAGATATTATTGATCAATACTTCAAAAGGACGCCCACATCTTTACTTAAAGATGTCATCATTCCTGTTGAGCTCGAAGAAGCGTTCGGATGGAGGCAAAATTTTGATAAGAACGATAATGATGACAATCTCATATTTGATATAGACCTTGTGAAAAAATTATGAAAAAAATAAATAAGAGAAGAAGTGACAAGGAATAGGGTCGACGCTACAACATACACATTAGAGTACAATTTTCCACTAAAGGTGAATTAGTGTACAAAAGCTCGGAGAAATCCAAAAGACAGAAATGAAAGAAACTAATAACACCCAACTTGGAAGACTCATACCAAGTAGTAGACTCACTATGAAATGAGGCTTGCAAGCTTGAAGAATTAAATAAAAAAACTTTTGCCAAGGGCTTGGAACGTGACCCATTTGAAAAGGTATTACGGCTAAATTATTGATAAAAATGATATATACTCTATTTTCTTAGCTCGATTTTTATTCCTAAAGAGTGTTTTCCCGAGCAAGATTTGAATGAGTCACATTCTTGAAATAAAAGTTCTTTTGCTATGTATCTCAAAGAGTACATTGATAGTCGAGATCAAAGAATCATCAAAACAATTGTTATACAATACCAAATTATCATTGAAATAAAGTTATGATCAAACGATCATCAAAATAATATTGTCTATCCAAGATCAAACGATCATCAGAATAATATTGTCTATCCAAGATCAAACAATCATAGAAAGAACACTAGTTGAGATCAAACGATCGTTAGAACAATAACGTCGATGATCATTAAAATAATTACTATCAAGGACCAAACAGTCATAGAAAGAACATTCGCCAAGATCAAACGATCATCGAAAAGTTGTTATCAAAGACTAAATAGTCTTAGAAAAAAACACTTGTCCATATCAAACAATTGTTATCAAAAGCCAAACAATAAAAGAAAGAACACTCACCGAAATCAAATGATCATTGGAACAATATTGTCTACTGAAGATCAAATGATCATCAGAACAACAATGTCTATTGAAGATATAATGATTATCAAAACAATTGCTATCTAAGACCAAACGTTTATTGGAAAAAAGTTATCACTCACCAAGATCAAACGATCATGGAGAAAAGAGTGTTTATCCAAGATCAAACGATCATTGGAACAAACCCGCTAACTAAGATCAAATGATTATCGGAACAATTGCTAGCAAAGACCAAAAAGTCATTGGAAAAAAACTATAATCATTACCCAATATCAAACGATCATCAAATTAAAGCTATACAAAATTGTTATCCGATATCAAATGGTCATCAAACTATGCACAATCACTATTTGAGATCAAACAATCATCATATAAAAGTTATATATAGAATCATTATCCAAGATCAAATGATTTGAAACAAAACTATACAAAATATTTTGAAAAAAAGTGACTATTAATATGATAAGTTGTTTGAAAATAAACAACCATATCAAAGTAACCAACTCACAACAAATAAAATATCATCGAATGAAAATAATTCAATGTACACTTGTAGAACACTAAAACTCGTTAGTCCATCAAAACAGTCTACATGCACCTCATTTATGGATTTCGAGTTTGCGAGACTTATGTACCTATCTGTATCCAATATATCATAAATATGCATAATAATATAAAATCCTATCAAATTGGATACAGTCCAATCAAATCAAATACAATCCAATTAAATCAAATACAACCATTTTATGAATATTTATATAGTGATGATTAATTAAATAATAAATATTTAATAATTAATTATATCTTTTATTTATTTTAAATATATTTTGAATGACTCAACCGAAATCCAAAAACTTATAAAAACATATAATTTCCACACAAAAATATTTTCTCAATTTTCATACTTACTCACGTACTTATGTATATTTTTATTCACGCATTGAAGAAATATTTTAAATGTAATAGTTATCATATTTTAATGTGTTATAATATGAAGTAATAATTAAAAGTTGAAATATTAAAGGAAGGTATTTTAAAAGAGAATAGAATAAGAGTTAGAAAGAGATTCATTTGGTTTGTGTGCACGCTCACAATGTTCCATGACACATTTAATGCGATTGAAGAGAGAGACGGGGGGATTGAGAATTGTTTTTCTTAGGAGGCATGGGCGTGTTTTGTTCCGGCACGTAGACAAACACATGGTAATTTTGATGGCACAAAGGTTGTAGTGGATTAAGAAGGAGAAAGATGAGGATGATGGGCAAGGTAGTGGTTCCTTTTTTGGGCTTTGGGATTTGTTTTTGTAACAATGGACTAAAATAATATAAGTGTCTTTCGTTTGTGCTCCTGCTTGTGGACAAGGAAGGGGCATGTTTGAGATTGATGATGCTTCCTAGTGGTGGAGATGTGAGTTCCCAAGCAAACAAAACAAGAACAAGGCCAAGTCGAGTGGGTGTGGTGGCCCCATTAACACATCCCAATATTGCACATTTTTCACTGTTGCATTGCCTTCTCAATCAAAGGATCAAAGGATGTAGAGAGTGAGTGAGTAGTGCCCATTGTGTTGTCTTTACATTATTCATCGATGACCCACCAACAACACCATGGCCTTCAACTTTCACATAAACAATGAACCTAGGTAACCTATATATCAACTTTCATTTTTTAACATTTTCCCCATCACGTGAAACCCATACCAAGACAACACCCTTCCCCCCAAAACCACTACTCATTTACCCCTCATACACTCACAACTCATTGTTAAAACTTTCTTATGCTAAAAGGTGCCTACCAAGTTAAAGCCATCATTCACTTGGAAAATCTCATGCTACAAAACTTTATTCAATTAACCCACTTTCATATCATGTCCCTATACAAATATCACTAACCAGTTACAATACAAATTTCAATGCATGTCTTCTTCTCTTGCCATCAACATAAATGCTACTTCTCTTCTACTTTATACTTTTTTTTCTTTATTCATTCTATGGAATGGGTAAATTGTGTTAACTGATATTGGAAGCATGATGAGATACTTCTTGAATTTAGATTCCTAGTATCATCTCGGTTGGAATGAGAGTGTATTATAAATTATTTTTGAAAGTATTATGAAATTTTCAGTCACATTGAGAGATATATGAATTGAAGCAGTGTGACTAACCAAGAATGTTTAAAGAATGAGATGGAACAGAAGTGGGAAGTGATATACACGAGGGGGAAGGATTATGGCAAAAGGAATATAAAAGATTATAGTAATA
The DNA here is from genome assembly GCF_051622355.1 of Phaseolus vulgaris. Lineage (NCBI taxonomy): Eukaryota > Viridiplantae > Streptophyta > Magnoliopsida > Fabales > Fabaceae > Phaseolus > Phaseolus vulgaris. Next base: position 5,928,523 of record NC_143504.1, read on the forward strand.
GAACGTCAATGAAATCCTGCAATATGATGAAGAAAGGTTGGCATAAATATTATACCCATTAACACCACCACATTAATTGATTAATTAATTAGCATTAAATTATTGATGTGAATGTACTACAAAAAGCATGAGTATTTTAGTGTGAATTTGAATAGAGGTGTGTTTGCAAATGCACGCCTGCAGTTCCATTCATGATGGGTGTGGATAATTGTTTCTGCTTCTAACCTTTCTGCCTGTACTTTGTAGTTGGGATAATAATTGCAGTAACTGTTTGTGGCCTTTTGCCATTAAAATATTCAAAAACTTGTAGCATTTCCAATATATCTTCTTCAAAGCGCATGCAATCGAAACTGGGTACTCCGTCTCCTGCGAATTTTTGCTAATTAACAAGGTAACAAAGGAGGTGTTGGAATTAAATACAGCGACATAGCATGCTCTTGCTGCTTAAGGATGATTTTTTTATTCATCAACATCTTTAATATGGACAGTGTCATGCTAAGTTTTAACATCACGTGATCATATTTTTAAACATTACTCCTCTGATAAAAAGTAAATAAATAGGTGGAACATATTTAATATTTAATAGGAGAGAGATGAGCTTATATACTACATCTTTTAATATACATTTTCTTATGAGTTAGTATACATCATTAAATAAATATTTTATTAAAAATATAATGAAAATATAAAAATCTATTTAAAAATTTAATAAAATCATATTTGTTCATATAAGGTCGAATATCTTCCATCAGACTTTTCAAGTTTTTTTGTCGATCTCTCTTATATTCATATCATAAGTTCAAGATTAAACATTCATTATATTTTACCTCTAGAACTATCATTTTATAGTTTTTCTATAATTCTTTTTCCGTGGAAGGATGAACATAAGTTAATCTAAACCCAATACTTACCTAATTGCGTTCTTAGTAAATAATCAATAATGTATAATTAACATAAATTTAGTTTTTTCTTATCGAGTTGAAAAGTCAAGTTATCAGCATGTGGACCTAAACAAACACGTTGTCCAAAAACTTTACATATCGATATTCAACAATTCTAATAATCACATGTATTGATACTTAAACTTGAATAAAAGCGAATGACAATAAAAAAATTATTTGTTTATTTATAAGTGTCATGTTATCAATCCGACGTGAAATAAAATGTCACCTAAATATTAATTTAACCTATTGTTTATAAAAAAAACTTCCCACAAATCTTTCTTTCAACATGCAAAAACGTGAAAAACAATGATTTAATTGAGCTTATATAGTTAATAATTAAACTTGTTTTCGTGAAAACTAAGCAAAATGGAAGAGAGGTCGACCTCAATAAATTACAACATGTTTAGCTTAGGGGAAAATATCACAGTAATTTTCTCTCGTTTAGATTTATTAGGCCAACATTTTTATAACTCATTTTTTTTCCTATGTAGTTGGCATGTTAACTGTAATTTACTTAATGTAAATATGAAAATGTTTGAAAAGAATAAAAGGAATCAAATTATATCTTGCTCTACTCAACATGTCAATTTCAGTGTCATGTATGAAGCAAACACAAAAGCAAAGACTGTTGCCAAAGACTTTTACAGAGTTGGTCATATAAGGTATCAAATAATTTTTTTTGCCTTTAACTTTAAACATAGCTTTGTCACTAGAGAAGTGGATAGACAAAAACGGCAACAAAACAGTTTTTTCTCCTTAAGTAATGGATAGAACTGCAGCCTTGTAAACAACCTTGTTTCTCCTGTGCTAACAAAGTCTAATGTGACAACATTAGAATGCCTTTACCACCATCTCATTTTTTTTTTATTTCCTTGATTTTCATGCAGTATACTAATAAATTCATAAAATTGTTACTTGTTGCAGAAAGAAGATTTGTGTTTTTTAAGGAGACTCTGGCTTTCTTTTCCTCAACCAAAATGGACCAGATTTTTTTTGTGTCCGCAAATTGTTTGTATCATGGTGTTGAGTTTTGAGGTTGTAAGTTTTAAGTTGAAGTAATATGAAGTTAGTATTTTATCTATTTTTATTTAGAGCATGTGTTGGTTCAGGATACTGAGAATAGTTACACTGATGCCAAGAATATGTGTCTTTTTTCTGTTTTGGCTGCAGAAGCAGATGCCATTCCAGCATCTGCATGCCTTCTATCTTTGAACCAAATACAGCTTATGTCGGTATCAGAAGGCACCAAAAACTTTCATCATTCATTCAAAAGCAAAATGGTCAGAAACCCCAAAACAAGGCCAAGTACTACTTTCACTTTAGCCTCCTTTTCATCCTGTTTGTTTAATAATGTTTATTGTTCATTTCATTATTATCCACAACACAATCCACAGTGACCAGCCACTTCACTCACTTTTTTTTTTCTGTGAAACAAAAGAGCCAAGGACAATTTTGTCCACAACTCAGACACATATTTGTTTGTTGGGTGTCTCATTTGAGCCCCACAGCAGCCCAAAAGTCCATGGGCTAATGAATTTCTTCTGTGGGGGCCATGGATTCCGTACACTTGTAATATGGACTATCCGTCTTAGTATGTTTGTGGCTCCTTTTAAGGAGTAATGCAGTACTCCAGTACAATTATACAACTGATAGAACACATTTTCATTTTGTTTAATGCCAAGTACAAATGTAAAAATATAAAATTTATCATCATATCATTTTTTTTCCTTTTCTAATTTACTTCAAATGGAATATGAATAAGAGTCCAAATTTATATATGGACCTACTAGAATAAGTGTACTATTAAATTCAATTCTTTGAGAACTGTTTCCTATAATATTGGTCTACACCAAAAATTGTGTCAGAAATTTGATATGTGATACTGTGACAGCAGGAATGAGGATGGTGATAAATATATAATGTAAGTGAATTGTTACATATACCAATAAAACTGTTATATGCAAATATGTGTGTATATTGCCATGTATGAGAGGAGTTTGTCATGTGACTTCCATTTAGTTTAGATGTTGTTTGTTGATATATGAGGTTTTGAAATACTGAATATAAAAGTGGGGATAGAAGGGTGAAAGCATTAAAGTTTCACATTATATATGATATTTGTTCTTTATGTGATGGAAATGGAAGAAAAGAAAAATATGTTTAGTTGATAAAATGAAGAGTATATGTGGGTTGCTGGTTTTGTTGGAAATTATGTACTTTTTTTATTGACAGAGACATTTAAGTGGTAAAATAGGAATGAAAATAGACAGTAAAAGAAATAAACGAGGATGATAGAGTGTTAAACATTAAAGTATTGCAAAGTGGGTGTGTTGTGTGAAAAGTTTTTGCTTTGAATTTGGCAGTGTGGTTTGAAATAATGGAGATGAGATGTTGATGAAGAGAAAAGAAAAGAAAAGGAAAAGGAGGGAGACCCCGCCACTACAATAGTATGTAACTTTATTTGCATTAAAAGTGTGCAAAACTTTTGTAAGTGTTTTAGTTTCCACTTTACACTTTTATTGGAGATGACAAAAGGTTGTAGATGGTGATGGGACCAATGAGAGTGTATGTGTCTGTGTGTGAGAGAGAGTAACATTTAAAACACAAGATGATTCTCTAATCTTTAAAAAAAAAGATGATTCTTTAAGCTTTACTTTGACTGCAACTGTGCATGACATGTTGTGTTGAAGTATACCTGAGTTTGGCCAATATTATTACACTGTTCTTCTCTCTGATACTGTTCATGTGGTGGCAGATGAGTTAATACCACAAATGTATACCTGTCTATAACGTTAATATATCAAAATACATAGTTTTTAAATGAAATATTTTATTTTAAACTTAGTATATATTTATAATTACATATAACAATGGTCCAAATCCAGCACCTTTGGCAGTTCAACTTAAAGTCACCAAGTTAATTAAGACCTGCATTTAATTATAAAAAAAAACACAAAATTAGAAAGGCTAGGGTATTATGCAACCCTTTTTCTTCTTTTAAGCAATGCAACTTTTATTTCCTCTAAAAAGCTACTTTTATCCCCTTTTCTTTTATGAAAATTATATTTATCAAATTTTTAAGAGCTTTTTTCTAGAGGTACCTTTTTTTCTTTTTCTTAGATAAACTTATTTATAAAAAATAAGAAAAATAAATAAACAAAATTCTCCATGAGTTAAAAGGGTAATTAAATTGGTTTTTTTAAGGAAGTTATCATGAAGGTTTTTACACAGATCATACTTATACATTAATTAAATTTAGCTTGTAAAAAACTTTATTACATTTTCAATTCTTATTTTGTTCTTATTTAACTTTCCACCGCAAACTTTGTTTTATGGATCTCATCTCGCGAATTTTCATCTCAAAGCCGCAATTTTTTTTTACATTCAATATTTACAAAAAAAAAAATCTAGAAATGAAAATTCAGAATTAAAAAAATATATGATAAAAAATAAATTTGAAATATATTATTATGTTCTATAAACAAAATTTTATAATAGAATTCGAAAATCAAAATTCTATTTTGGAAAATGGTTCTGAAGTGTAATTTACCCATTTTAATTAGGGAATCTTTTGTCATTTCGCGTAAAAATTGGGTACAGGTCCAATTTGATTGGTTGCATGAAGTAATTGGCTCACAAAGCTCATGAACACCTTTTAACTTTGGGCCTTCAACTATTTGTAATGGAAGTTACCATTTATACCTCCTTTTTAATTTGCTACGTTTTATCATGACTTACACTATGCACTGTATAAGCTGACCCTAGTAGTATCATAACTAAATACTCTTATTATTTTGCGCCCAAACCAAACATAGTTAAAAAAAACACTTCCCTTAATTATTACCACTTTAGTGCAACCTTCTACACTTTGCTAACCATTCATTATAGGAACAAATTTGCATTCTATTTCCATCGTGTAAAAAAACTTATCGAGTAATATATCAAGCCATTGAACGAGAAGAAACTCGTAAATATATGTTAAAAAAGGAGTGTGTGAATGCGTAGATAAGGTAGGGTAATTTGGAGAGAAAAAAGAAAAGGGAGGTACAAAGGTAAAATAAGGAGGTAAAAACAGCAAGTATCTCTTAAAGTGAAAAGCCCAACTTAGCGACGTCCAACTCAGGCCCGTTTTTTAAAAAGTGGCTGGCTGGTACGAAGCATTGAACCTAATTTTAAAAAAGAAAAGTAATGAATAAAATTGTTGGTGCACCAGTCTCAAGTCCAAAAAGTGATGAGAAGAATAATAAATTTTATATTATTTAAAATGAGAGAGATGGAAGAAGATGAAAGGAAAAAATAAATTCAAAAGAAATAATCGTGTTCTTTTCAGTTTAATAAAGGGAAATTCTCCCTCAACCTCTCTACCTTCCTCAGGTACCTTCATATTAATCGTAAAAAATAAGTTTTATTTTTTTTTTTAAATTTTAAATAACCTACATATATCACAATCTCATATTTTTAAATAACTTAATTGCATTTCATACTCTCATACCTTATTTTCACCATAATATTTTTATCATTTGAAAATTTATGAGGAAGTTTGTGAAAAAAATTGTTGTATTAAATGTTTTGTTGAGAAGATAATTTTTATTTAGTTTTGTATTTTATTTTTACACCTAATTGATTTTTGTGTGGAGTTTTATAACTTTAATAAAATGAATAAAAGAACGAAAACACATTGTGTTTTCACCATCAATAAAAATACCATAAAATTTACTCAATCACCGATTTTACACCAACAACCACAAACAACCTGTCATCACTCGAAAATCTATGAGAAGGTAAAAAGATATGGAGAAACAATAAGAATTTGTCTTTAATAAAATATAAGATATTTATATAGTTTTTATCTTTGTCTTTAATAAAATATAAGATATTTATATAGTTTTTATCTTTTTCATGGTTTTTGCGTTCTATTTTATTTTATACTTAAATGCATAAAGTAAAATATATGAGCCCATTTATTTTGTTTCGCTCTCCTGTTATTTAACACTAATGCATATGAGAATAAATTTTGAAAAATATGTTTTGTTTTTCTATCACTCCTTTTCTTTCAAACAAACTCTTACAAATTAACCAAAATGTAATCCTTGATGTCTCTCAAGAGAGCTTTCACGTGTACACGATCAATAATTGAATCCTAATTCAATTATTGTTAATTGGAACAATCTTTTTTGACTGAACTGACACACGCTATGCACGGACAAAAATAAAATAAAAGAATAATTAGCACATGCTATTGTAGTTTTATTTGAACTTCTCTACTTAAAAATTAGATATTTTAACATAAAAATATCTAATTGTAACTTAAAGAAGTACAGTTGTGGAAACCAATTAATTAAAATTATTTTTAATTATTAATGGTAAACCCTGAAATAATTATTGATTTGAGTGATATTATTTATTTTTCTGATAAAAAAAGATGCAATCATGGAGAAATATTTTATAGATTAGTTTTGAGTTTTTGGAAAAAAAGATTAGTTTGTGTTGTAAGTTGTAGCAATAGATTCCTCAGTCCACTATCTTTTGTTTTACTGATGGACATTGCTTTTACATTAAATATAGGATAAGTGTGAGTGAATTAAAATTAGTTTGGTGGTGATTAGTACAAAATTGTCCCTTCCTGATAGAATATATATGCTCTGCGTTCCCCATTTGTGTGTCAGATAAGCATTATTAAGATGCCTAATACATATTCAATCACCAATATTAATTACTATTTACTTTTTCTTAATTGCCCAACCATCCAAGAGAATTGTGTTTCATCTTATGTCCATTGTGAACTATCACCTGTTCAATTTTTCACTTTATTGTTATTGATTAGAAAAGAATAATAATTATATTATTACCCTTTTCAAATTGAGGAATTTTTTTAACTTTAATTGATTATATATCACATTAAATAAAAAAGAATAAATAATAGTACTACAAATTTATCTGAGTCTAAGTTTTTCTATATTCTTATTTTTCTTATTAAAAAATGTTGATTCAGATTAATCAAGCACAAGTTGGTGGATTAAAAGGATTGATCCATTTAATTTAAAAATAAATTAAATTTTCTAAGGTTTTTTGTTAAATTATTAATAAAAATAAATAATAATTTATCTCTAACTCTTAATCATAAAATATTTTTTTTTTAAATAAAATATAAGTTTTAAATCTTTATTCATTAATATTATAAAATACTAAAAAATAGCATAAAATAAATTATATCTTATTAAAGTTATTTGTCTATTAATATTAAATAACCTATAATAAATTAATCACTTTTAGTATCTACTTTATTTTCATCTTTAATGAAAAAATTAAAATAGTGTTAGTTAACAGAGAATATTAAGACCAATTGTTCAAGATGAGAACTAATATAATTGTTCTTTATATACTTTGTCATATATTGCAACCACCACAATATCCAAAAGACGAAAATCCAAAAAAGAAGGAAAAGTTCAAATTTAATATTCTTTTAAAAATAAGACACTTATTTACTATATTGTATATTTATTTTCATCTAAAGATAATAATTATTTTTTATTAAATTTAGTGTGCTACGTGAATCACTCATATCATAAATAAATTATGTTTGAATTTATAAAAACTAGTATGCATTTCTATTTTTCTATCTAACCTAACTCAAACCTATGATAGATAGAATTAGTTCACTACTTTTAACCCACTTTTATATCTCTATATTTGGGGTTAAATTCTCAGCAGTTATAATTATGGAAAAACAATATGGTATAAATTATATTGCATAATTTGATGTCTTCTCAATTTGTGTGCTTAAGATCTGCAAGAGTGTCTCTCTTCATATTTTTTAGTTTAATGGTTTATTTTGTATATACAAGTTGAAAGGTAATTAGTAAATAAGTTATCTATGAGGTTCGGAAATATGTGTCTGTGTCGGACACACATATCAGATATTTTGTGTAACGGTAAAAAGTACAATAAAAAAATATTTATTAATTTTAAATAATTTTAATATAATTTTTTTAAAAAAAATACATTAATTTTTTAAAAACTCAATTTTTTTTATAAATTTTTATTATAATTATAAAAATAGGGAACAAATTCTTTTGAACCAGTTGTTGGAGATCCCACATCGACTAGATATTAGAGCCTTTCATTGTATATAAGTGGGTGCAATCCTCACCTCATTGAGTCGGTTTTATGGGGTTGAGTTAGACTTAAAGTCCACTTCATAACATGGTATCAGAGTCATTTCGAGTCTATCCTAGCGATTGTTTGTGTTGGGCCTATCGTGCCACCCGCTATCGGACCACCCATAATATATAGTCCCACGCACAAGTTGACGGTCTCGGCGTGAGGGGGGTGTGTTGGAGATCCCACCGGTTTTATGGGGTTGAGTTAGGCTTAAAGTCCAATTCGTAATACCAGCTATGACTTTTTTCTATAAAAAAAATTAAAATATACTTGTGTAGATAAATTTTTATTATCAATTTATAAATTTATATAATTTATAATTATATAATATATAGATCTCTGTTCTCATATCTTATATTTATAGGTATCTCCATGTTCGTGTCCATTAATGTCTATGCTTCGTAACAAGTGATAGCTAAAAAGTTATTTTTTTTTAAATGATTTTTATTTAAGTAAAGACTGTGTTTAGCTTCGTGTTTTTTAAAAAGGTTATTTTTTTCGTGCATTTTTTTATAAGGTGTTTCTAACCGAAGAACAAAGTATTTTTTAAAATAAGTTTGCCTAAAACAAGTTAAAAATTACAATAAGTGATTATTTTATTAAAAAATATTTATTTCTAAAGAAAAACTAAACGAGCATATTCATGCAACAAACTGAATAAATTTGAGATGCGTGGCATTCCACGTTCTCGGTATGTCCTTCCCAGATAAATGTTCTAAGTAATAAGCTCCACCAGCTGCCGTATTTGCTATGCGGAATGGTCCTTCCCAATTGCTAGAGAACTTGCCGCCTTCCTTTCGGGCGTCACTTCACATTCGCCATACTAGGTCACCTTTGTGGAATAGTCTCGGTTTGATCTTGGAATTGTATCGTCTGGCTGCCCAAATTTTGCATGCTTCCTCTCGAATTCTACACTTGTCCCGAAGTTCGTTGATGAGATCTAGACCGACTGAGAGGCTTTCCTTGTTCAGGTTAAGATCAAGGGTTTGTTGGCGGAGAGAAGGTTCTCCAATTTCGACAGGGATCATGGCTTCAGTGCCATACGTTAGGTTGTACGGCGTTTCTTGTGTAGTCGTCTGAGGGGTACAGCGATATGCCCATAAGACTTCTAAGAGTTCCTCAGTCCAGTTACCCTTGGCTGGGCCGAGACGTTTCTTCAGCTCGTTCATAATGATCTTATTTGCAGCTTCTGCTTGGCCATTTGTTTGCGGATGTTCGACTGAACTGGCGATGTGTTTGATGTGGAGCTTCTCGTAAAATTCCGCTAACGTCCGGTCAGTAAATTGCCGACCGTTGTCGGTGATGATAATCTGTGGAAGGCCGAAACGGCAAACAATATTTTTCCATACGAAATTCTGGACATTGCGAGCGGTGATTGCGGTCAAAGGCTCGGCTTCAATCCACTTGGTGAAGTAATCAATGCCGATCAGTAAGAATTTACATTGGCCTTTGCCGGTGGTGAAAGGGCCAATGATGTCCATACCCCATTGGACGAACGGCCAAGGTGATAGCATAAAATGAAGTTCCTCAGGTTTTTGGTGGGACAAAGTACCAAATTCTTGACATTTAAGGCATTTCTGGACGAAATCGGTGCAGTCGCCTTGGACAGTCGGCCAATAGTATCCGGCTCGGAGTACTTTGGCAGCCATTGTGCGTGCGCCTGAGTGAGTTCCGCAAATACTTTCGTGCAGTTCCCGAAAGACATAGGAAGCTTGATCAGGTGTCAAACATTTAAGGAGTGGTCTGGTATAACCACAGCGATAAAGATCGTCGCCGATTAAGACGAACCGGGCAGTTTTCCGTTTCATGGTTTTTCAGACCTGGGACTACATGTACCATTGAGCAGATAGTCTTTGATTGGGGTGATCCAAGTGGACTCCGAGTCAATCATTAGACATTCTTGTAGGTCGATGCTTGGTCGTGCAAGCGTGACATAGATTACCGACTGGTGTACGCCTTTACTTTGTCTGGTTGCCAACCGGGATAAGGCGTCCGCACGAGTGTTGTGGTCGCGTCGGACGTGTTGCAAGGATATTTCCGAGAATGTATTCATCAACTGTTTGACAAAGTGGTAGTACTGTTGCAGCAAGCTTTCCCGTACTTCGTATTCGTCATTGAGCTGGCCGATGACGAGTCTGAAATCACTTTTACAAATTAACCTAATGACTTCCAGTTCTTGGGCTAAGTGTAAGCCAGCTATAAGGGCCTCGTACTCAGCTTGGTTGTTGGAAGTTCTGAATTCGAATTTCAAAGCTTGTTCAATAACAATCTCGTCGGGTCCTTCCAATACGACTCCAGCGTCGCACGACCGTTCATTGGAGGAGCCGTCGACGTGCAGAATCCAAGATGGATGTTCGTCCTTGGCCAGGAAAGGGGTGAGTTCGGCTGCGAAGTCGGCAAGGGCTTGCGACTTAATGGTCCCTCTTGGCTGGTACTGTATATGGAATTCTGATAATTCTATCGCCCAACCAATCATTCGTCCGGCTAAGTCTGGTTTGGCCAGAATCTTCATGATAGGGTAGTTCGTCCGAACAATAATGCGATGGTTTTGAAAATACATGCGCATTCGTCGGGCTGTAATGATTAGAGCCATGACCACTTTTTCAATCGTTTGGTATTGAACCTCGGCACCATGGAGGGCGCGGATGACGAAATAAACTGGACGTTCTTCGGAATTAATTTCTTGGACCAAGATCAAACTAATGGCTTCGTTTGAAACGGCTAGGTAGACTATAATCGGTTCTCAGGTGTCCGGTTTCTGGATGACCGGTGGGGAGGATAAAAAAGTTTATAATTGAAGGAAGATTTCTTCACATTCGGCCGACCAGTCGAAGCGAGATGCTTTTTTCAATAATCGGGCTATGGGTCTCGTCTTTTCTGCGAGTTTAGGGACAAACCTGGATAGAGCGGTGAGCCGACCAATGAGTCTCTGAATTTCGTTAATGGAACTGGGGCTCCTCATCTCGGAAATGGCTTGACATTTCGCTGGATTAGCTTCTATGCCACGATGAGTAAGCATAAAACCTAAGAAATTTCCTCCCTCGACGTTGAATGCGCATTTGTCAGGATTGAGTCGCATTCGGTGCTGACGAAGAGCTTGAAAACTTCTTTTAGGTCGGCAACATGTTGCTTACATGAGTCAGATTTGACAACAATATCATCAACGTAGACTTCGACATTCCGACCGATCATGTTGTGGAATACATGATCCATTAACCTTTGATAAATGGCCCTCGCATTTTTGAGTTCGAAGGGCATAACTTCATAGTAGAAATTTTCGAAATCGGTCATGAAAGCCGTCTTCTTTCGGTCGACCGGGTGCATTTGGATTTGATTGTAACCTGAGTAGGCATCAAGGAAACTGAGGATGTGATGTCCGGCCGCCCCATCGACTAGACGATCAATGGTAGGTAGAGGATAAGAGTCTTTTGGACATGCTTTATTGAGGTCCGTGTAGTCAACGCACATCCGCCATTTTCCATTCGCTTTCTTTACCATAACTACGTTGGCTAGCCTTGTGGTGTAATGGGCTTTTCGAATGAATCCAACTTGTAACAATTTATCAGCTTCGTCACGTGCGACTTGGCGTCGTTCCTCTCCTAGATTTCGTTTCTTTTGAGCTACTGGCCTAGCTTCTTTATACAGTGATAATCGGTGAGTGATGACCTTTGGGTCTACGCCAGGCATGTTAACGGTCGTCCATGCGAAAAGATCAGCATTTTTCACAAGCGTCGTGCCGATGGCCACTCGGTCGTCCGACTTCAGTGAGGTGCCAATATGTGTAGCATGGCGATCATCACGAAGTGGGAATGGATGCAAGTCTTCTCCTGCTTCCATACGGGGATCGTCCATACAAGGGTCGAGATCAACAAGGCTATCATCTGACGACGGGACATACGCCTTCCAGAATGCCGAGTCGAGGATCGTCCTCTTTTTTGCGGGAGTCAGTCGTCCGGATTGACCGTGTAGAGCCGCCGAGTTGGCTCGCTTTTCAAACTCGCAACATAACATTTTCTAGCGGTTTTTTGATCGACATGGATTGTCGCAATGTCGTCATTTGCCGAAGGGAACTTCATGGCTAAGTGTGGGGTGGAAATAATGGCTTTTAATCTATTGATGGACGGACGGCCGAGGAGGATGTTGTAGGAAGTTTAGGCGTTAACTAGAAGATATCGTACGTTTATTGTTTTATGGAAACCGTCTTCCTCACCAAAGGTTGTATACAAGTCTATATACCCCTTAGTGTCGACCCGTTCACCTGAGAACCCTACGATTTGTTCGTTATAGGGTTGAATATCTGCTTCTGAGATGCGCATTTTCTTGAAGATTTCCCAGTATAATATATCGACCGAGCTACCTTGGTCTACCAAAGTTTTGGCAATTGCGAATTTGTCAATCTCCACAGTGATTGGGCTGGATCTATGGCTGTGAAGTCGTCATCAGTGAAAGTGATCGGAGGTATGTGTGGACGCCTTCTCGTAGTAGCATGAGTGGACTGAATGTCCCGGAGATGTTTCTTTCGGGCGAAATTAGAGCACCCGCCACCGGCAAAGCCTCCGGCTATGTAGTTTGTTTCGTGGTTTGGTTCGCCCAAGGTAACGGGTCCAGCAATCATATTGATGACTTCGCGAACTCGTTGACGAGGTCGGGCGTTTCGGTCAGGACTTGTGCTACGGGCGCGTGTACGCCGAACGGGGCTTTCACTGTGTTTCCACGAAGCCTAGTTATGGTCAGTTCGACGTTTATAGTCATTGCGGTACGATCGATCGTCACCATGGGACGAATGATCGGTACTTCGTGGTGGGGATCTTGAATTTCTTGTCTTCTTGACGAATTGTCGCAAATGGCCAGCCTGGATGAGCTCTTCGATTTTGTCCTTCAACGCTTGACATCCCTCGGTCGTGTGGCCGAAATTACGATGGTATTGGCAATGCTTAGCAGTATCTGCATTCGGTGGTGTTTGATATCGTTTTAGTGTCATAATTAAATCCTTTTGTAGTGCTTCATCTAGGGCTCAACCCTGGGAACAGTTAAAGGGGTGTAACTGTTAAACCTGGGGATTCGGCCTCCTCTGTTCCAGTCGGGCCTTGGAGTGGTCCGGATGGTCCGTTCGGTCTCGATTTCTCTTTCTTTGCTCGGGGTTTGATCTTTGAGAACTCCGGATCCGACGACTTTGAACCGTTGGTGATAGTCAATGTGTTCCTCGATTTGCATGAATTTGGTTGCTCGAGTGCGAAGATCTTCCATGTCTTGAGGCGGCTTCTTGATGAGACTTTCGGTAAAACGGGTCGGCCGGATGGCCGAAACCAAATGGTGTAATGCAACTTCCTGTTTGAGCCCTCGGATATTCATACATGCTTTGTTGAACCTATCTAAAAAGGTTCTGAGAGATTCACCTTTCTCTTGTTGTACCGCTAGGAGAGACATGGAGGACATGTGATGCGGTCGGTTGGTGGCATATTGCGTAGAGAATTTTGTGGCTAAGACGTCAAAGTCGTCAATGGAATTCGGAGGCAGCTCTGTAAACCAAGTAAGAGGTTCTCCTTGAAGCGACGTGAGGAATACTTTACACCACACATTGTTATCTGTGGTATACAAAGTCATTTGCGTCTTGTAAACATTTAAATGCTCGTCTGGGTCGGTCGAGCCGTCATAGAGTTTAATGGTGAGGCCTCTCCATTTGTCAGGAAGTGGTGTGGTGATGATTTCGTCTGTAAAAGGATGACCCCTTTTACTGAACTTTCTTTCGACTATTTCAATTTTGGAAGCAGGATTGGTGTCGGCCGGTGTAGGTATGCGAGAGGCGGTTCGGTCGGCCATATGGGATTGGCCTTCTCGTTCGGGATTATCAACCTATCGCTGGAGTTGTGCATTCTGCTCTCTCAATAAGGCGATTTCTTCCTCTTGACGGCGTCTATCCTCTTCGTGTTGGTGACGATCTTCAATCCCCTTTTGTCGCAATTCCTCCATCTGAGTTTGGAGGGTTTGAATCATAGTCATTTGTTCTGCCATAGCGTCGTTGTTGTTCCTCGTTGCAACCATTATACCTTAAAAATTGAAATCTTGCCTCGGCCCCATGGTGGGCGCCAATTGTACCTGAGTGGAGAGATGGAGCCCAGGCACGGTAGGTTGACGTAGTATAATTGCTGACGTGTCAATCTTCTTCTCCTTCGGTCGGTCGTTCCTTCTTGGTGTCTCCTTCGGTCAGGCGGGGGAGGGTACCTGCGAAGGCACTCCGACGCTCAAGTAAGTAAGAGATTCTAAGTGAGATTCAGTAAGTGGAGGAAAACGTACCTTTCTCTGGCTTGAGCACAGTATTTATAGGATTGCCTAATGGGCTTTCTATCCCTTGGGCTCAGGGTGGTTATGGATAAGTCTTGCCAGTCGTGCTCTGGAATACTTGGAGAACATATCTTCTCTTCTCCTTATTTTTCGGAGGTGTATCTTAACTACTTTAGCTTGCTACATAAATGTCCTTACATTTATTATGCATTCGGTCGGTCGGCCACGTCCGTCCGGTGTCTACCGGTACCAGAACTAATATAATCGTTCTTTATATACTTTGTCATATATTGCTACCACCACAATATCCAAAAGACGAAAATCCAAAAAAAAGGAAAAGTTCAAATTTAATATTCTTTTAAAAATAAGACACTTATTTACTATATTGTATATTTACTTCCATCTAAATTTAAATTATTATTTTTTATTAAATTTAGTGTGCTACGTGAATCACTCATATCATAAATAAATTATGTTTTAATTTATAAAAACTAATATGCATTTCTATTTTTCTATCTAACCTAACTCAAACCTATGATAGATAGAATTAGTTCACTACTTTTAACCCACTTTTATATCTCTATATTTCGGGTTAAATTCTCAGCAGTTATAATTTTGGAAAAACAATATGGTACATATTATATTGTATAATTTGATGTCTTCTCAATTTGTGTGCTGAAGATCAACTTAATGCAAGAGTGTCTTTCTTCATATTTTTTAGTTTAATGGTTTATTTTGTTTATACAATTTGAAAGTTAATTAGTAAAGAAGTTTTCTCGAAAATTCGGACATACGTATCAGATACTTTGTGTAGTGGTAAAATGTACAATTAAAAAAATATTTATTAATTTTTAATAATTTTAATATAATTTTTTTAAAAAAAATACATTAATTTTTTAAAAAATCAAATTTTTTGTAAAATTTTTTATTATAATTATAAAAATAAGGAACAAATCTTTTGAACCTGTTATGACTTTTTTCTATAAAAAAAATTGAAATATATTTGTGTACATAAATTTTTATTCTCAATTTATAAATTTATATAATTTATAATTATATAATATATAAATTTGTGTTCCATATCTTATATTTATACGTATCTTCATATCCGTTCCATAGTATCAATGTCTATGCTACATAGTAAGTGATAGCTAAAAAATTATTTTTTTAAATGATTTTTATTTAACTAACGACTGTGTTTAGCTTCGTGTTTTTTAAAAGGTTATTTTTTTAGTGCATTTTTTTTATAAGTTGTTTCTAACAGAAGAAAAAGTGTTTTCGAAAATAAGTTTGCCTAAACATGTTAAAAATTACAATAAGTGATTATTTTATTAAAAAACATTTATTTCTAAAGAAAAACTAAACGAGCAGATTCATGCAACAAACTGAAAGTCAACCGCTCTCAAATTGTTAATTAACTATTGATAATAACCATTAAGCATAGCAGCATTGGGTTCAATATTTAAAAGAGAAAACTTAAAATTTTAAAACTCATTATCATTTTCGCCGAAACTAGTTGAGTTCGGAATAATAAGCAGGAAATTCATCAAACTAAATCATTGATTACATTTTACTTCAAATAATATATGAAATTAATGAATAACAAAAACTTAAAAAAATTAAGAATTAAACTATATTCCAAAAATATATGTATAGTTTAAATTTTGTTGTTTGTTACTTAATTACTATTAATTAAATTAATAATGATAAATTATCTAACTAATAAAATTATTAATTTATATTGACTAATAAAATTATAGTTTATCATTACCAGTTAAATAAAATTATTTAATCTCACTATTTTCATGAATTTCAATTTAGTCTCAATCTTATTTAAAAATAATAATGTAGTTTCTTCCATTAAATAGGTGATAACAATCTTTTTAAATAGTAATTATTTGGCATGGAAATTTGACAATATGACAATCTCCTTTGTTAATCTCCTTCTTTCTCAAAATTT
Organism: Phaseolus vulgaris; assembly: GCF_051622355.1. NCBI lineage: Eukaryota > Viridiplantae > Streptophyta > Magnoliopsida > Fabales > Fabaceae > Phaseolus > Phaseolus vulgaris. The sequence continues at coordinate 5,944,870 of NC_143504.1, forward strand.
TTATCTAATAATTACCCTTTTACCTTACTTTAAAGTCACATATATGGGGTTTTCCTTTTTAAAAAGAAAATGGTGTCTCCTTTTAAACTTATACCTTTTCTGTAAACAATTTGAACTTATAACAAAAACAAATTACCCTAAAGGTCATGGTTTTCCCACAGTATCCATTCACTTATGCTTGCACCACAAGTTACTTCTACCCGCTGATTATAAACAATTTTCAAGAATTTTCCAAGAATTAGAAAACATATATTTGTGGGAAGAATCAACAACATATGGGAATTGAGATTATTCTTTTCCTTAGGTTTTACAAAATGTCAAAGACCAATTAGGTTCACCATCCTCCTTTGAATCCCTCCACAATATTTTTCCTTCTTCTCTTCTCTTTTTGGAGATTTTCCACCAATTAAAAATAAAATCGATTTTATAAGATTGAATTAGATTTAAAGTCTACTTTTTAAAAAATTTCATCCTCCATCAAAGATGTTATCAACTATCACAAATGACACCTCACTAAGAATGATAAGAATAAGGAGAAGATTGAAGATAAAAGAATGACTCGTGTTTCAATTGAACACAATCAAAGAAGAAAACAAATGAATGAGTATCTTGTTTTTAAATTTTTGATGTCACCATTTTGTTTCCAATTTGGTGTAAAAAAAAGAGTTAAATGTCAAAGTATCATGACCCTTTATCGTGACAAATTACACAAAGACAAACTAAAGAACGAAAAATGACATAGAGAATAACAAAGAATAACAAATCATATCTCAAAGTGAGTTAAAGTTATTGTATTGTCATTAAGATTTAAACACGTTAACATTAATTTAGTAAAAGAGAATACATTTATTTATTTTTTAATAAAATTGAGATCAAATTAAAACTTTTCAAGATAATAAGACTAAATTTGAAAAAAAAATTGAAAAATAAAGGAACTTAAAGAATATTAAACACTTTTGTTTTCTTCAAACTCAAATTAAGATTGGTTAAATATCATGAACTTAGATACACTTGTGATGTCAAATAGTCATTGTCATTTTGCCTAAAATTAAGAAAAAATATAAGAGACGAAGATGAATATAATGACAAAAATCAAGAAATGCAAAAAAAAAAATAAATAAAAAAAAATATATATATATATATATATATATATATATATATATCCATCACGTAAGGATCGAAAAAAATAGTCTTAAATTAAAAGTGATACAATTAAAATGATATCTGAATATTTTATTATTAAAGTTAGAAGAGTATATAATTAAACATTCAGTTATTTAGGTTTCATTTTAAAAAGAACCATCATCTCTCTAAAAACTCATTTTTCCTTTCCTCTACCTTCTCTCTAACATTCAAATCTCGTCGCTCATGAGTTTGACAATCGGAGTCTGCCATCAAACTCCTGACAGTGAATACTAAAAGACTGCCCGATTAGAATCTTTAATAGAGTAAGTTCATTTTTGTTTTTCTCTTTGAGTCAAATTTTAAACTTGTTAGGTTTGTCTTTGTATAGGCTTTGCATGTGACTCTTTCAGCTTCAAAGTTAATCATCTCTGTTACCTTAGGATCCTAGTGATATAATTAAATTTTTTATCAAAATTTTGTTGTGCAGGTTAAGTTACCCTTGAGCTTTTTGTAGGTTTGGAGTTTTTCGTGAACATCTACTCAAGTTCAGGTAAGGGAAACTAGTTTTAAAATTTCAATAGAACTTTAGGCTAGAAAATTTAAATGTGAGGTGACATGATCAACAATCTAAAATCTAAAATTTTCTTGCATGATTGCCTCCTTTAAAAATAAAATAATATATTGAATAAAAGGGTTGATTTTGAATGTTATATTATATATTTATTTTGATATTTTATATAAATTATGGTTATTAAATATGAAAAAAATATAAGAGGTTACCCATCAAATATCAAATATGCATTTATGATGACGAAGACTTCAAAAAAATTAAGCATAAAAATGGTTTTGTAAAAACTATAAGATAATAAATAAAGAAGACATTAAATTTAAAAAAGTTACAGAAAAGTAGAAGAACAAGTTAAAAGAAGATAGGAAAATTTGTTTCCAATTGATGATATAATTTGCTTTCTATGTAAAATACGTCAAGTGTAAATTTTTTTACCCAAGTTTAGAATAGTTTTAAGTAAATTAAGCTTCAATACGGGAACAATAAGCCCATATAAGAGGCTAACATCACTATTTTCCTAAGAACAGGGCTATATTGTAGATAAGCAGAACCTTAAAAAGCATGTTTTGGGCACATCAAACAACAACAAAAGTGTGTTGTTTTAGTTCAAAAGTATTTAAATTAGGATGAGTTGTCAGAAATAAAATTGACTATATTTATAGTGACACTTGAAACATTCAAACTCAATAGTTGTATATATGGTCTCCATGTGACAAATACGATAAAAGTGGAAAACATTTTTAAAAAATATTAAAGATTAGTTATTAATACCTTTTAACTTTAATTCAAATTTGACTTTTCTTAATTTGAGACCGATTATTTCTTGGGACAAATCTGAATTTTTTCTATAAATTTTGAATTGCAATTCAAGTAGTCTTTATAATATTCATCCTTTATTTGAGGTGTGTTTTTATTCTCGTTTCCCTCTTTGTATCAAGTTTTCAGTTTGAATCATGTTTTAGTTTTGGTTTGGGAGCATATTCCATTGACCACATTCGAAGTTAAAAAACGTGGACACTTTTCCCATGATTTTCTACTAAATGTTCTACTTCTAACATTCGAAAGAATATTTGGACTTTTATTATCTAGAATTTTATATAAGTATTTTTCTTCCAATTCAATTCAAGTCTATTTGATTTTGTATATGCCTTTTAAAACATGGTTTAAAGTTTATTCATTATATTTTTCTAGCTTTGTGTATGTTTCGTTTATAATTATATCAGGAATACCATCAAGCTGCCACTGTGTTTGTACGGACTAATTAATAATATATTATTCATACCATCACTCCAGTTTTATATTTTGATTTTATGGAATAGAAATATGTTTTCCGGTGGAAGAAAAATAATATATATTTATTTGAAAAAAATGAATTAAATAAAACTTTGAATTGAGTCGTGATGGATCGTTACTTTAACTCATTCAAACAAATAAGACACAGTACAAAAGAAATTTTTTAGAAAAGTGTGAAAAAAAATACTGAAACGGAAAAAGAAAAAAAAATAAACATAAAAAAAATAAGGTAAACTATCAAAATTTAGTTTGTTTTTTCATTCTCATAGTATTTATATCATCGTTTATTTTGCTATTATGATCCATTAATACAAGTTTTATAAATTCTGATTTTTTAATTGTTAATGCTCCTCATTTATATATTTTTTTACTCTATTTTTCATTTTTTGTGTATCGCAAGTGGAGCGTGCAAGAAGTTAGAGTAATAGAATATCTAAAACCGTTACTTGAATAGAGAACATTCAGATTTTTGCATAGGTAGACATTTATCTTGATGTTATGGTTGATGTGGTGTATGATAGATGCGACATTGTTGTGCAGAAAAGGAAAAAGATTAGAAAATAGTAAATATTTTCTTAAAATTTGTTATTAGAGTTTCTCATCTAATTATTTTTTTCTTTATTATATTTCTATTTTTTAGTTTTATATAATAACAAATCAAAACAACATTCTTGCATTAAGTTTGTTAATAGAGTTTGTCATTTTTTTTTTTCATTATTATATTTTTCTTTTTTAGTTTTATATTAATAATAAATCAAAATTAACGATTTACTTGAGAATAAAACAAATAAAATAATTGTGTTCATTATCTTATAAATAATTTGAATTTGTTTAATATATTTGTTTGTTATAACAATAATAATTTACATATAATAATAATAAAAAAAATGCAGACACAGGTTTAAGAGCATCTGGATTTTCACTAGTATAACATAATACTAATATATAAAGAAAGTTTTTTTTATTTGTTTCACACATTTTATATTTTTATTCTATTTTAATTGTACTTACAAAATAAATAAAAAATACAAATAATTTATTTGAATACCAGAAATAACTACACTATATTTCACTTACATATTATTAGGGATGGCAAAGTGGGGCGGGCCGTGCGGGGCGGCCCGCTAGTAAAAAATACGGGGCTAACTGACTTTTCAACTCGCTAACCCGCATTAGCCCGCAACCCGTACGGGTTAGAAGCGGGGCGGGATGGGCCGACCCGCTAACCCGCAAGAAAAAAAAATTGGCACTTAGTAGCAAGGGAACGCAATTAGGTTTTCACAAAATTTCAAAGAAAGAAACACAACATAATCGCGTCAATAATGTTTATGTTTAATGTTTTTGAATTAATGTTTATGTTTAATGTTTTGGAATTAGGTATTTTTAATGTTTTGGAAGTGGAATAATAGTGATATTTGATATTTATCTTAATGTTTAATGTTTTGATGTTTGATTATGTTTGAAAAGGAAGAAAAAGAATTTAGGTTTAATAATACAAATATATAAGTTTAATTTGACAATTTTTTAAAAACAAAATGTAAAAAAAAATAAAAATATTTAATTTAAAAAGAAAAAAGAACGCGGGTTGGCCCACAAACCCACGGGCAGCTCTTAACCCGCATTTTTGCGAACCAAGCACGGGTGGACCAATGCGGGGCGGGCTGACCCGCTTTGCCACCCCTACATATTATAAATAACGCACTGTTTTTATCACTACTATTAACCTTATTTTCTTGATATATAAATACAAAATAGTTTTTTTCCGTGATATATAACACGAAAATTAGATATAAACTTTTGAATAATTCAATAACAACTCCAGACATATATTAAATATTCTTATTAATATGGTTGTAATCCACCATTAATAAATATTTGTTCTGTCTTTGATATGTTATTTTCGAATTTTAAAATAACATTTTTTTCTCAATCGTATCTTTAATTTACTCAATATAAATAAAAGGAGAAAATGCAATAATACAGAAATATACATTAAAATAAAAAATCAAAGAAGTATAATAAATAACACAATTAAAATTGCATTAAAAATAAATAAATTAAATGTTTTATTAAATTGGAAGAAGAAATTTTAAACAAGTGTTATAAAAGAACAATTTTTTTATATATATTATAGATTTAAAATACAACTTATCTATATTAAAAACATTCATTAATTATGAATATAATTATAATATTTTTATATATTTAAACACATTTACTTTATAAATTAATAAAATTTATTCCATTTTGTGTCTTTTCCAAAAATATAATATTTGAATCACATATAGGACCTTTGCTTCTAACGACGAATTTATGCAACAAATTACGCAAGTGAAAAACACGAAGAAAACAAAAAATAAAGAATAAATAATTAATTAAAAAAAGATAACAAAATGATTTGCAGAGAAATCACTCTTTAAAACATATATAATAAATTGTTAAATATATATATATATAACAAAATATATATTCGTAATTAATTCACATAATCAATTATGTTATGGATAGATATTTATTTATATATATATATAATTATCATATTAAATATATATATATATATTATATCTTTATATTATTAATTTATTAGTATTTATAATTATATTATAATAAAATAAATATAATTAATTATATAATATAATAATTATTATTATTATTAAAATAATAAAAATATTAATTGAAATAAAAATATATTAACAATAAATTTATAAAATAATAACTATAATAAAATAACTAAAATAATTATAAATAATAATTAGAAATCCTTTTTTTAGGAAAAAGACTATTTTAATTAGAATAATAAAAAAAAAAACCCTTATTAAATGAAAGAAAGAGACATATTTTATCCAGTATTGAAGGATTTGAAATAAAAAACTAAAATTAAGTATTACATATTATTTTTAAAAAAAAATATTTATTAAATCACTTACAAAGTTGTATAAATTTATACTCTATTGCAAGCTCCTTCAAATTCATTTTTTAGTCCAAACCAAACATTGTAAAGGAAGAGAGAATATGCATTAAGATAACATAATATCAATGACCTTACAAGAAAATCCTACTTATTTAATTCTAACTAATGCTTCTGACAGCATTGCACACTATTTAAAACAGCATGCAGTCAAATTTTAACAAAAAAAATTGGATATTCAAACTTTGAATTTGTGTTAGATTTGGAAGTGTTTGTTCCACACACGAACACTTGGAGTTTAGAACGGTGCAATGCATGAATGTGGACGTGAAGGAGGGAACGTTCATTCTGTGTTGTTCTTGGAATGAGCAAAGGAATGAGGTCACTTTTTTCCTTGTCTATGCATTGCATTACACCTGCCCCACCCCAATAACTTGTGTACTTTTTGAATCTCCAATTTCAAATCAAGAAGATTCATGGTAACTGCCATACCAACACTTCCACCACCAAAATTCACCCACACTTCTCATTCAATAATATAAAACGTTTAGGTAAAACCATTTACACTAAATACCATTCCTTCATTATTTCTAAAGTTTGGGCTGCTTTCACTTTTTTTAGTCAACTACTTTGATTTGGTTTGGTGCTTTTCGTTTGTACATCCATTAAGAAGTAAGAGAGAAACATGCATTATCATTGCAACTTTACTCTTTAATTATTATAAATATAGAATTAAGTTTTTTGGTTTTTAAATGTTAAAAAAGTCTAGGCTTATTGAAATGTAGATAGTCAAATATGGTTGATATGTTGAGAATTCTCTACTAAATTATATTAAAAAGTTTTTTTTATTAAAATTGAAAATTTTAAAATTACATTATACTACATCATAATTATAAATCCAGTAGTAGTAATTGATCTGCCACTGCCACTTAGTGGTGCATGCAGTATTGGCTAAATTATTTAAATTATCAAATCAATTTAAAAAACAAAAAAAAAGTCATTTTTATTTGATTTATTCTAATTTTCATTTTTATGTTTTAACTTGGGATATAAACAGTTTATATGTTTTCTAAAAAAATTCATCATCTATTGAACATTTTATCTATGAATGTTTTCCCTTTAAAAAAAGTCACTGTTTTTATTTGAGTTAATGACTTTTTACTTACTAATTAAAAGTAAATCACTATTAATAATTAATTAATAGATATTGATTATTGATAAAGTTATCAAGTTGGCTTTGGCTAACACTTGCCGCCTCGTTCCTACCAATGATTATTAACAATCTTTCAATTTGTGTACCAACCATTTATTATCATCCTTGATAAAGGACCCACGTGTTCACTGTTCAACTTCATTTTAACCTAATTCAAATTTCTAAAGGATGATAACGTATCATAATTTTTTTAAATTAAACTAAAATGAAATCATTTTTGCTATTATTTTTTTTCAAAAATAGTATCATTTTCAGTTCATTAAAAATTAAAAGATAACAAAAATGCAAAATAGTTGGAAAATTCAATGACAACATGAAAAAAGAATGATGAAATGTACTTTTTTTGCAGACCGTTAATAAAGGATAAATTCAAAAATTAACAAAAAGAATTGATTCAATTCCTTATTTTTAGCATATATGAATGTCAAAATTACTTAAAAGTTACTAATAACAACTCTTAAATATGGAAAGAATTTGAATTCATTATTAGATAGGATAGAAATGGGAAAAAAAAGAAAAGAAGACAGACAGAAGAGATTTTGAGGTAATGTAACAGATCAGCAATGCACAGAACACAAAGATGGAAATTAATTAATATATTAATTGGTAAAAGTGAAGAAAATGGAAATGCAGAGTGAAGACAAAACTATATAGCTCTTCCATGGGTAAAAAAGAAGTGTCTAGGTTCATCCTCCGGAACAAGTCTCTGTCAACAAAACCCCTTTATATATAAAATCCCAAACTCATCGTTTCTGAGCAACCCAGGTTGTCTGTTACGATCAGCGTCAATCAGAGTAGGAAAGCAAGTTCACAATTTGGGGCCTCCTTCAATTACCCTTTTGCCCCTCCATCTCCACTAACTCCTCCTTTATTATTTTATAAAGCACATTCTCATAAGGGTCCCCGACACAACACCACTCACTTCAATGGCGTCCATGGCCACTTTTTTCACCCAAACCTCCTTCCCCTCCCACTCTCTCTCCAAAACCTTCGACACCCATTTCGCCGCTGCCCCGAAAGTCAATGCCTGTGTGAGTTTCAGGGCGAGGAGGCAAGTGGGGTTGCGTGTTTCGAGCGGGTTGATCGAACCTGACGGAGGGAAGCTGGTTGAGCTTGTGGTGAGAGATTCGGAGAGAGATTTGAAGAAGGGTGAGGCGCTGTCCTTGCCAAGGATCAAGCTTTCGAGAATCGACTTGCAGTGGGTTCATGTCCTCAGTGAAGGATGGGCCACACCCCTCAAAGGCTTCATGAAGGAAGCCGAGTTCCTCCAAACGCTTCATTTCAACTCGCTCCGACTCGGCGATGGCTCTGTCGTCAACATGTCGGTGCCTATCGTCCTCGCCATCGATGATGCGCAGAAGCATCGGATCGGGGATAACAAAAGAGTTGCTCTTTTCGATTCCAAAGGAGACCCCGTTGCCATTCTTAATGAGTAAGACACTCACACATCTCCCTCTCGTATTGCTTTTTTTTTTTATGTGTTTGTTATATTATGCGTTGATTTCATGTTCAATTAGCTTGTTTTTGTGCCTTGAGCTGTGTGGTTTCAATTTTTCTTCTTTTGCGTAGTTCATCAATAATCAAGTAGGTTTTATTTTCTTTTATGAGATTGGAGAGGCGGGGAAGATGGTGGTTTTTTTTTATATATTTTTCATTTAATTAGAATATACTTACGTGATTTGATATATTTGATACACTGCTATTCGATCAGAAATTGTCATTGTCATGTATGGTCTGGTAAGTTTGTTGACTTCTATATCACTGTTTTATAAGTCCTATTGAGTCCTCCTCAGAGTTATTTCTGATGGATTATTTGAGTTTATGGGAATCATACCCTTATTATTATTATTATTATTACAATGATATTAGAAAAATATGAGATTAGGAGTATTAACTGTGAAGAGAGTAGGTACACTAGTGGTGCAAAAAATTTGCTTGTGATACAATGGTATGTTGTTGTGCGCTTCTGATATATGTAGGTCTGATTTGTTTCTTGAGTTATGTGCAGTTTAATTGTTCAACTATTGACAACTGAAGTTTTTATGTGCAATTGAATTTGATTAATACTGGGAAAGGGGGAGATGCGAAAATTGGGAACGACTATGCTGGGGATTAGGATTTCCGTATATGTTTTTTGTTTCTTTGGTCAATTCCTGTTCTTTTTGTTTTGTGATGCTATTGGTTGAATAATCAATCACTTGTACATTGCCGTAGTGGAATTTGAGACCATTTCCACTACTGTCGTTGTCTCCATTTTGTTGATATTTTCATCATTATTTTTATTCATGTCAATCCAATCTTATTGAGGTTATTCTGCTTTCAACTTGGTGACTTCTATTGGAAAAGTTAACGTAAGGCGATCTAGTCGAGGATATGAAAATTTCAATAGTTTGCCGTAACAAAAAAATATTCAATACATATAATGCTTGTACGGACATATGAATACGGCTTTGTGGATTTTTTTCCTTTCTGTGGTCCCAGAATACACGACAGCAGATTGTATTTTGACATTCTTGATCCAAAAATATCCCCGGATTAATAGATTTATTCACGCTTCTTAGGTTTGAAGGCATGTTGGTATAGGTTCCTGGACACTGAAGTTTGTGTGCCTTATCCATTTGACCCGTATTAAGACAATGTTGTCCAAAAACATGTACATAATTCAAATATTCAAGTTAACATTGATACGAAACCTGAGATAATATGGTTTGACACAGTGCTAGAGGCCTGTATTTTGAATATCATTACACGTAGAATTTGTCAAACGTCAATAACACAATCATTGCCTGCATAATTTGGTCTGCTATTACAGTTGAAGTTGATTTTTTGAACAGCTTTATATGTGCACATGTTAGTAATATCTGTTGTGTGCTTTTTTTATTTATTCTACATTCTTTCTTTTTAACTGTTTTATTATCATCCATTCTTATGACTTACATTTTTCTTTTGGTTATTTCAGTATTGAAATTTATAAGCACCCTAAAGAAGAAAGAATAGCCCGAACTTGGGGAACCACTGCCTCTGGCCTACCTTATGTTGAACAAACAATAACCAATGCTGGAAATTGGTTGATTGGGGGTGACCTAGAGGTCATTGAACCCATCAAGTACAATGACGGACTTGATCATTTTCGACTGTCCCCTGCAGAACTTCGTTCGGAGTTCACAAGGCGCAATGCTGATGCTGTATTTGCCTTCCAGCTCCGGAATCCTGTTCACAATGGCCATGCTTTGCTAATGACCGACACCCGAAGGCGGCTTCTTGAGATGGGCTATAAGAATCCTGTTCTCTTGCTTCATCCACTTGGTGGCTATACCAAAGCTGATGATGTCCCACTTGATTGGAGAATGAAACAACATGAAAAGGTGTGTTTACGTCTCCCTCCTAACTAGTGTGGCTTTATTGTCTTCCTAATTAGCATTGTTTTTTCAACAGAAAAACTCACTTGTATCAATTTGTTCTTTCTTTAGGTTCTCGAGGATGGTGTTCTTGATCCAGAGACAACTGTGGTATCCATATTCCCTTCTCCCATGCACTATGCTGGACCCACAGAGGTGCAGTGGCATGCAAAGGCTAGGATAAATGCAGGGGCTAACTTCTACATCGTTGGTCGTGACCCTGCAGGCATGAGCCATCCAGTTGAGAAAAGAGATCTGTATGACGCTGATCATGGGAAGAAAGTCTTGAGCATGGCACCAGGACTAGAAAGACTAAACATTCTTCCTTTCAGGGTAATTGAGATTGAGAATTTGCTTTCTTTAATATTGAGTGAAGTGAAGTTCACTTAGGCCTCTTCGATATATGTGGTGATGACCATTTTCATTCTTTTGCAGGTTGCTGCATATGACAAGACTCAGGGTAAAATGGCATTCTTTGACCCTTCAAGGCCTCAGGACTTCCTGTTCATCTCAGGCACAAAGGTATGTGTAGTCTCTGAACACAAAACCTTGGAGTACATGTTCTTGCATATTGGTAAGTATCTTAACAAGCGTTACTTGCATTTTTCAGATGCGGACACTTGCAAGGAATAAAGAAAGTCCTCCAGATGGATTTATGTGCCCTGGTGGATGGAAGGTGCTGGTTGATTATTATGATAGCTTGTTACCCTCAAGCAACGGCAAAGTGCCAGAAGCTGTTCCAGCTTAATGTTGTATCATAATTAAATGTATATTTCATGATTTGGAGAAACCTTAAGCTTACGTATTCTCCTGTTAAAAGACATATTCCTCAAGGATCCTCTGGCCCAATCTCTAATAATAATAATGAAAACTTTGGAGAGGCACAGGCACAGACAAATTGCCTCTCTCTGTATGTATGGCATTTACTGTTGCCCTTTGCACTTGCAGTGCAATTGAGCATGCCAACTTTGTAATATAATCTGGTTGTGCTTTGGATTTGGTTTGATAGTTTTCGTTTTCTACACTTTATTTAATCATTCCTTTCGTCGTGTAGTCCTATAAATCAATTTAAAACTCACTTCACTCATAAAATTGATAATATTACACTCATAACATTGTTCCATGATAGTTAGTCATTATCATTACCTCTACTGCTGGGGAACAGTTCTTAGGTGTCACTTGTATAATCACATTATTACAACTACGTTCTACATGCACGCCAGTGGCGGAGTTGGGTCGAAATCTACACCCATTATTTCTTCCAAAATTGCAAAACATATATTAAATATTTTAGTTTTGTATCCCTTAAATGTATATATTTACTCTCATAGGAATCTCATAAGAATTTGTAAAATCATATACTATACAATGGTAAGATTTAGGGTTAAATATTTATTTCGTCCCTATATTTTACCAATTTTCTTTTTCAATTTTTTTTTTCATGTGTTAAAAACAGATTTTAAGGATGTAACAAGATGTTAAAATATTTCTTACTCAACCCTGATTGTTGAGGTGAATGTTATAATACTGGTAATGAGATCTAAAATGTACACTATAAAAAAATCAAAATTTCAAATTATAATATAAGGATAAAAAACATATTTAACCTTAATATTTATTAAATAAATTGTTGCCATACTTCCGGTGATGCTTGTCACTGGATGCTACGATTACTTAAACATGCAGTTGACGACTGGGATATTTTTCGAAAACAAGATGGAAAAGTTACTACAAAAAACAAGAATGGAAAAGTAAAAGTGTATTAATTCACGTAACAAAATCTCTGCATATGTTCACATGCCACTTACTAGGAGAACAAATGTAAAGCACACCAGAGCGTTATTGTGCAAATATTGTTATCCTTTATTATTTGGCAACTATATACGAAGCTCATCAAGTCACAATCCTGAACATATTGGAATTGCTTTCAAGGAAAATTTTCTGAAAACCAAAAAGAAAATGCATAGGATAGAACTAAGTAAATAATAAGCATACAGAAATCTCATTTAAAGAACGTCAAAATTCTTTTAATATTAAGAGCGTTACTAATTATGAATATAGAAGTTTACTTCAGACTGTCACCAAAAGATGGAATACTGTGGCCAAAAATAGTTACTTCAGAATAAGTTTTAATTTTCTGTCTCTCCAAATTTACTCAGCTATCAATGACAGTATACCACGGACAAGGAAATCTCCCTAACACCCCCACGTCCCAAACTAAGGTGTTTGCAGCTACAAACAATGGCTTGTAAAATTTCCAACCACACCAATTGAACTCGATTTCCATATTGTACGAAATTCTAACCATTACTGCCCCTATTGCAGCTGTCTTGGTATATGCACATGAAGATAATAGGTAGCCATCAAATATGAGAAGCAATGACAAGGCTAGGAAACTCCTTTCCCGTTCTGATGACCCCAAAATTTCCAAATTAGCTATGGAATAGTCAATGAAAATCCTCAAGAAGGGTACAAGGTATTCAGAGACTGAAGGGGAGCAGAAAAGTGTTTCAAGAAGTAGGTGGGATCTACTTCATTGAACGCTATGAGCCAAAGATTTATTATCTGTAAACACTCACCATCTGTCTTTCTACTCCTTTTGTTCACAATAACAAAAGAAATTTAAGTAGATACCATCAAAGGTAGTATGCCAATTGAAAATCATTTTTATAAAAATAATGAGTTTTGACTAACTAACTGCATATGGATTTTCAATAAGAACTTGTCGACCCAACTGAACATTACTAATTTTTAATGACAACAACAAAAATAATTTGCATAAAAACTATGCTCTATCATTGTCCCCACTTCCATCTCTCAACTAAGCAGGAAGTAACAAACTGATTGCCTTATCCAACCACATTGAATTGTTTTTATAATCAATTTACATGAGGCATTAAACACTCACTTTCTCTTCCTTCTATTGTCAACTGTAGGATTCCTCATGTCATTTTTAGCTAGACCAGAGCCAGGGGGCATACCATATGGCATAGGAGAAGGAGCTTGAGCAGGTGTTGATGTCACAGCAACACTTGTAGCAGGTACTGGTGGCAGTGCAGATACAGGTGCCTGAGTTGTAGTTGAAACGGGAGCAGGAACTGCAGATGTGGCACTAGGTTCAGGAAGTGATCTTGGTAAAATGTGTTTTAGCCGATTGTTCCTATAGTTCTTCCAGAAGTAGAATTGTTGTCTATGTGCCAACTCCTAAAATACAGAGACAAGCAAAATTGTTATTCTCTTTGGCCTCAAATATAAGCAGAAAAAGGCAACGATTGGTGGACATAAATATAAACAAATTCCAACTAACTCAACCTTATTCGATGTTATTTTCTCAAAAATACCTCTAAGATTCATCTCCAATATATATGAATGGGGGCAATTTAGAAAATATACCTGTTTATTTTATGGAATCGTGAACTTATCTACCAATCTTATTCAATGTAAATTAAATTATTTTGCTTATGTTTGAGTCCAAAAAGCAGTACCAAAGGAGGAATGTATTCTTAAAGAATGAGAGAATGGCGTAACTTCAGACAGGAGCAATCTCACATGAAGTCCAGGAGAAAGCATGAGTTTATACGAGGGAAAACAGATACTGCCATGTACCTTATTGGTAGGATGTGCCATTGCATTGCGAAAATTTGCATTCTGAAGCAGCTCAAGAAAATAAAGACAGTGAGGATACCTAGCATTCATAGAACATGACTAAATCAGGATAGCAACCCAGCTAAGGTCAGAGCAAAACATTGCTGAAGTAAGGGTGGGCACAAAATAGTAAAAGGTGACACAATTCCATGTATTCCTCGTAGACTAAAATTTACAACTGAATGGCTTAAGTAGATTTGCATTACATAATCCCTTATTTGAAGATAATTCTTACATAATAAATTTAATATATTCAGGGCGCTGCCAATATTGAAGATACTTTAAGTATCCAATGAATGCTTCATCCTCAAAATATCGATTCTGAGCCAAATCTGTTCAAAAGAGCAACAGATATAAGAATAAGGTAAAATCACACACACAAAAGACCAAACATGCCGCTTTTTAAAAAATGTGAAAAAGAAATTTGATAAGGACAGTAGAAATTACAGAGTTAGGAGAATAAGGAATTCTCCTAAAATAAAGGCAAAACACAAAACAACAAAGATAAAAGAAAACATCAGTGAAGAAAGCTCTCAAATCCTCAAACATATTTCTGTCAGATTTTGAAAAGGGATGGCAACCACAATTGTGGCCACAACATCAAGGATTTTAGGTATCACAATGTGGCTCCGTCAGCTGCATCTGTATGCAAGTTTCCACAATATCAAGAATCACAATGAAACCCAACCATGACAACAATTCAAAATCTTATCCCCCAACAAACTATTTTATGCAGAATAGAAGCCAAATTGCCTAATCTTGTCATAAATAAGCTGTGTTGTATGTATCAAAGAATTCCCAACTACTTGCAACATCCATTTTTCACAACTTGTTTCTAACTTTCCAACTAAACAATTTTTTCATCCGTAGAAATTAAACACGTGTTGATTTACACAACTCACTAACTAAGCTAGACCCATGAACTATTGTTCAATGAAGTCCAAACAATCAAAGCATACAAATGAAGTGAAGAGTAAATCATACAGTGGATGTAGGTAGGATTAGCAAGGCACTGAACAAACTCCAATTCAAGCAAAAACCGTTGCCGCCCATCATCTGGATCTTTGTATATGTTCTTTGGCCTGACAAAAAAAAAACCACCAACAGCCATTATTAGCTGAACATATGTCACTGAACCCAAAATCACACCTTTTTTCATAAAAGAAAAAAATCACCAATACCAAGATAAAAAAACAGAATTTGGAGAATAAGAGAAGCCCTTAAAATAGGGACACTTCAAATAAAACAGAAGACAAAAGCCCTTTGATTATCACCAATCCAAGCATGTTGGGGTATGATAATGTGGTGTAAAGCAAGCAAAAAGATGGAAAATTTAGCTTACGATGATGGAGAAGTATCGGTTGAATTATCGCTTTCGTTTTTAGAGGCCATGGAATCGGTACTCTCTTAGCTGCAAAACCAACAGAGAGTATGAAACACGAAATCTGGTGGGGTTAGGACTGCAATACGACCTTGCTCTCGCCTTCGAATAAAAAACAGACCCAAATCTATGAATTCGATGTACCATCGTTAGTGAATTAGAACTCCATAACTTCTGGCCGCAACACATAGTTTGATGAAAAGACAATTTTATCCTTAAAAATATACATTTCAAACTGTAAAGGTGTTTTTTTTTTAATTCTACAATTTAGATTTTTTTTTTATTTACATATTTTAGATTGTAAAATTTAGAAAGTATTTTTAAATTTAAACATATATTTGATAATTTACAACCTATTTTTTTTATAAAAAATATATATATTATTAATGATAGAATTTAGAAAATATTTTCAGATTTAAAAATATCTTGTAAATTTTATAATTTAGAGTTTTTTCATATAACTTATTTCAAAATAAAAAATATTAATAAAATAAAATTTAATTTTACTATTTTAAGTATGGGAATGACAAAAAGAAGCTATAAAATCATAGGAAGAAACAATTTACAATCACCCTCCAATTTAAGTGTTCGTTTTCGGGCACCTCTTTTTTTTCCGCAATATATTTATCGGGGTTCTGAAAGATGAAACCCTTCATTTTTTAATAATGGGCTTCACAGTGGCCCATTTTAAATGCAACAAAATGGCCTAAACTTCCTGCACCAGATGATTTCTAAGCTCCACCCAATTAACTTTCGAATTTCTAAAATTATCATTCATTCTGAAATTGAAATTTTGGAATTAAAAAATACATGTTGAAAAATAAAATCCAAACTAAATTTATGGAATAAATTTGAAAAATTAAAATCTCGAAAAAAAAGTTCTAGAATAAAAAAAATACATTTCCCAAATTTTTTTCAGAAAATAAAATCTGGAAAATTCTAGAATCCAGAAAAGTGTTTTTGAAATCCAAATCCAAAAATTTATTTCATAATATTAAATTTGGAATGTATTTTGATTCATGCCTCTATCTTATTTAAAAACTAAAATAAAAATTGTCATTTCACATAAGGCATCTGATGCAGCAGGTTCAAAAAGATAGGGTGCAGGAAGCAATTGCACAACAAAATTGTCCCATGAAATTATGTTGGAGGTGCAGTAAGAAAAACTCAGGTGCAAAAAGCAATAATCCTTAAAAACTCCTAAAATTGGACCGTGCTCCGTCCAAGTAACATATTATGGGCCTCAACTATCAGCCCATATTATCTCTTCTTTTTGTTGAAAATTGATGGAGGAGAAATAACGGCTAAGTAAATACAAATGGCAAAGGAAATTACTTCCTGCACCCAATCAATTGGTTCCTGCACCCGACAAACTTTTTAAAACCCCATTTTGCCCTTGTCTTCGTTAACATTTGCAGTTGAAGCTTCCGGACGCCCATGTCCGTAGAAGGAAAATGGCTTACAGATATCATCATCCAGAATAGCGTTCTGCATTCTGGATGTACATATCCAGAAGAGTTAAATGTGTTTCGGATATGGGGATGCGGAAGTATACCCACAACCTTCTGGATAAAGCCATTCGCGCACATAAATCACTTCTGGATAAGAAAATTTGGAAGTCAAAAATCACTTTCGCATAAAAGTATCCAGAACGCACAGGACATGTTAAAACTCAACTTGTCTTCTCCGGTGGCTTCATTCTCTGTCGCTGTCAAACTTCCTCGATGCCTCAGTGACCACAACAATGGACGTCCTTTGCTCCTATGTTTGTGTTCGTTGAAGGGCTGTTCAAGTGAAGCTTTCACTGCGTCAGAGGAGAAATGTGAACGAAAGAATGGGAAAACGACGGTGATTGTTGGATTGAGTGCGAAAACGAAAGAGGCAGTAGCGGCTGCTATATTGCCTGCAAAAACGAAAGGGGTTGGGTGTTGTGATTAGGTACAAATTTCACTTAATCTAATTTTAATTTCATTAATTAAGGACATTTTAATATTTTCGCATACAGAGTTGGGTACCAATCTAGATTGATTGGGTGCAAAATGAATAAAATCAATTCAATAAAATGGAGGCAATTGCTTCCTGCACCCGATCAATTGTGACTGGCACCCGACGAATTTTTTAAAATCCCATCATGCCCTTTTCTTCTTCACTTTGAAAAATATTGTATGCTGAGGTAGAGGAAGTTCATTGTTGTGTGAAGCTTTAGTTCGCACCATCTTCTAGAACTACCTCCACCTCTAGTCTGAACCATCTTACAACATATATAACAAAATAACATTCAATCCAACATATATAAAAAATTATAACACATATAGTATAAAAAAACAAATGAAAAATTCCATAGAAGCCAAGTGCCCTAAACTACCTAACACTAATACGGATAACCATATCCGCAGAACAACAACAACACTATGGAACAAATTATCCACAAGTCAAATGCCTCTTGCGGATAAAAATATCCGGAGGCCATTCTTCCACAACTGCGGATAAAAATATCCGGAAGCCAAGTGCCCAACTGCGGATAAAAATATCCAGAATCCAGTCCTGAATTGCAGATAAAAATATTCAGAATGCAATAGTAAACTACGGATAAAAAAGTGCGAAACTCAATAATGAATTACGAATAAAAATATCCGGTAGGCATGACAGAGTATCTTTCTCCGACGATGGTTCCTTCTTCGACTTCAGAAGCTGACGGTGGCGGCTGCTGCTCTACCTGCGATGATGAAGCTCACTGCTGGTGAAGGAAACCAAGGGAGACGATGGTTGCGACTGCTGCTTCAAACACAAATGAACAAGAAGAAGAAGAAGAAGAAAAATAGGATTGGGTGCCTATCACATTTTAAGATATTTTCATATTCATTAAGGGTAGATTTTTAAGATATTTTCATATTCATTGATTGAACTTTTCCTATTGGGTGTGTGATTGGGTGTCCGTTAAAAATGATATGATATGGTGCAAGGAGAATTTGCCTAAAATGGATTAGATTCATCCCATTTCAATATTGGACAGAACTACTTGATTCCGTGGATTCGATTGACCTACTAAAATTTAAAAATAATAAAAATAAACAAGTTTAAAAAATGGATAATTCATGAATTAATCACCAAATAAATAAGTAGAGACGTACAACATGTTAAATGAGAGGCATGGTTTCCTTCAATTCAAGGCATACTAAGTATTTCAATCCTGTTCTGTTCTATCTAACTCCAAGAATTTAGTGTTGTATATTTCGTTATATTTAAAAAAAAGAACATGATACATATATATATATATATATATATATATTAGTGATTATCAACATAAATATTTAGTTTGATATCATGTAATTAAAAAAAAAGGTTTTCAATGAAAATCAAGACATAAGATAAATATTATTTTGAATTTATCTCGAAAAAATTATTCAGCATTGTCAATATTTTCGTATTCGTAGTGGTGTGAAAGAAGATTTGATTTCAAATCGCTTAACAATAATGTTCTTAAGATTAGTTCATTCTATCTGTTAGTAAAGGTAAGGGAAGGTTGTAACACCTGAGCAGTGTTATACCATGACAGAACATTAAAACAATTTAAGCCTAATCATTCCTTAAGTAATTTAGGCTTTGTTTGGATTAAGGAGTTCAAAGTTGAGGGTGTGGAAGAGTGAGAGTGTGAGAAGAAAGTGTGAAAAAAATTAGTGTATTTGGATTAAGATAGGTTAGAGTGGATGTGGGAAGAAAGTTTATTGAGATACGTGAGTGATGTGATGGTTGTAAGAGTATTTTAAATTATTTTGAATAGTGTAAATTGTAAGATTACAAATTTACCCTTATATATAAAAAAAAATTATTAATTTTGTACATATTTTAGTTAATTAAAATAATTTAAAGTTTCATTTATAAATAAATAAATAAAATGAAAAATTCAAAGAAATAATTAAATATAATTTTAAATGTAAGTATAATTTTATTATTTTTCATTTTATTAATTTAAATTAATTTTTTTACTTAAGTTATTTTATTTAAATAATTTTAATATTATTTATGATTTTTTAAATTATATTATATTATATATATACACAAAATTATTAATAATAATAATTTCCATTATTAATATTATTGTATGAAAGGCATTATGGTCTTTTCATTCCATTTCTCTCTCATAATCCTAAATACCCTCAACTTTTCACTCACTCTCACCCTCAACTTACCCCTCTCTCTCATAGAAACAAACAAGGGTGACACACATTCACCTTCACCCTCAACTTCCATCACCCCAAAAGCAAACACACACTTAATGTAAGTTTTTTTTCTATCATTATACCTTAAAATCATTTTATTTTTTTTTAGGGTTTAGGGTTTCATAGGTAATATAAAAATTGCCCCATGACCCTGTGGATCCTAAAGTTTGGCAAGCAATATTCCAAGTCAACTTGGTACATAGTAAGAAGGTTTTGAAGAGAGAGTAGGTATGCCTAATCTCTTAGAAAACAAAATGGTACAGTTAACAAAAGTTGGTATTAAACCACTCCTATATATTCAGAGATTACCACTATAAAATGGACTTTACTGCAAAAATGCACCAAAGCAATGAAAAATGAATGCAACAGCAAAGAAAAAACATGTTAGGGAACCACCTGCAGTTCCTTTCATATGGGAAGTGAAGCCAGGAATTCCTAAGAAAGATTGGAAGGCAGAGGCAGAAGTCTCTTCACTAGGCCACTTCCCTCAAACTCCTCTCAAGCTAATTGCCTCAGTTCCATTTGTTTGGGAAGAAAAACCAGGAAAACCCCTTCCCAATTTCTCAGATGTGTCAGTTGATCCTGTGCTTCCAAAACCCGAGAAAACACTAATTCATATAGCATCATCTTCAGGTTTTTCTGTTGCATGCAACTTTGGCCATGATGACAAAGACAAAGGAAGCTGCAGTTATGACAGTGAAAGCATAACTAGCTTAGACCTTGAAGCTTTTACATTTGATGCAGACGAGTCATTTGGTTTGGTTCCCTCACTACTTGCAAATTGTCTTGTACCATCAGCAAAAGTTTCCAGTGCCATTCCACTGGCAGAAACCCCCTCCTCTCCAGCTTCCTCAGAGACAGATAGCAGCATAAGCAGCTATGCAACTGGCAGGTCAAGTCCAATTGGTGCTACTTTCCTTGAGAGCCTGTTTCCTCTGTATGCACCTCAGTCTGGCTTCCTTGAAAGGGATGAGAACTTGCAAAAAGAAACTTCAAGTACACATGAAGTAGGAGCCAAAGATTTTGATCATGTAGATATTGCCAGTGACATGATAAGGAGGCCACCAACACTCGGAGAGCTAATTATGATGAGTCGGAGAAGAAGCTGCAGAAGGAAAGCAGTTCAAATGAAAAAATGGGATCTGCCAAAGGTAATAACATAACATTTGGGACAATTTTTAACATCTATAATTAAATGATTAAATAGTATATGGCATTTGTTATAACTTTTATAATAACATAGAAACTATACTTTATAATGCATGTGTAGATTTGATTTTCTCTTTCAAATGAGGATAAATTGTCACATGCATGGTAATGATATTGAACAGAAGTTTAAGTGAAGCTGTCTTCTTTGCATGTCAATATTGTGCAGAAAATCACAAGACAGCAAGCTTTTGGATGTTTCTCGATTGTAACCAATAGCAAAATGATTGAGGGGCTGCTGAAGAGAAAGTACTTCCCCAGACATAAACTGATATAGACAGAATCAATTCTGTAGAAGGAAATATCAAGAAGAGAAGTACCAAAAACACTGCTCCATAAAAAAATGCCTATCTGCAAATTGATTTTAAATCACCCTCTTTTAATTTACTATGTCAAGTTTCTTGCAATTTATGGGTCTATTTGTTAAGAATGTGGAAAGTGGATTGTGAAAGATTATAGTTTTTCACTGTAATATATACTCACTGGTCTTTTTCAAAAAGATAGCCACTGTGATACTTACTATTATGGCTGTGTGTACATTCTTCTTCAACAAATTAGTTTTTGTGTCATCAAATTGATAATCTCTCCAAATTAAGGCTTACATTTAAAAATAACTCAGGTGTCTCAATAAAGGTAGTTAAAAAAACTGCACAAGTTAGAGAGATGAAATTCTAATTTCAATTAGAAAACGGTATAAAAACACTTAAAGAATTGTATATACTGTATCACATAATTTTGAAAATGGCCCAATAACAACGCTAGTTAATTTACATGAAAATAATTAAGTTTCAAAAGCAAAGTCCACTGTTTTCAACAATTCTCTTGGTACTTCAATAAAAACTAGAGAAATGCTATAGAAAATTTATGAGGGTACACTAATTTTTTTTTATTGGTGTAAGCAGTTGACAATAGAGAGGGAATTCTTTTTCTTAAAAAATAGAGAAAGTGTAGAATATTGATGAATAGTATAAAAGTTATAAAAAAAAAGGAAGGAAAAGTAAAATTATAGCATGTTCATCTATTTGTATACCCAACTTGGATGTAAAAATTTCAATATTTTTTCTATCTGATGATTTAGATATCTATTTCAAACACTAGTTCCATTTTTATATCATGAAATATCACTTACAACTTTAAAAATGTCTATTCATTATATGTTTAATAATAATATAATTTATGTTTTAAATATTTATTGTTATAAATTATGCTGTAATGAATATGTTTATCCTAGACCACACCCTTGTTAAAATACTTAACAATGAAAATGAAGTGATGAAAAGAAGTAGCTTTTTAACGGAGACGTTAGCTGTAAATATACAGTAAAATGTCTCATTCTTCTTCTTCGGGCATTAATTGTGTGCATGCAGAGTGAATTTATGGGAGACATTGGTACGCGTAACTATACATTGTTCATTGCTCACCACTAATTTATGAGCAGTAATAATTTTGCTGTATTAAAAGCGTTGTGTATCGCAAAGGACAAGAGTGCTGAGACAACCTTCTGCTCTAAGGCTGTAACATCGAATACAGGGTCTTCTGCCTCTAATTTATTTTATTTTAAGTACAAAATTATAATGGTTATGTGAAATTTAAAACTTCACCGTTCAATTAAGAGGAGTCATGTGCAGTGCAAGCTGTTAAACAAATGTACTGTTCTTTTCAGTTAAAGGTTTATTTTATGGTCAGAAGAACTATTTATAATATAGCCAAAACCTTTTTGGGAAATCAAAAAGCCTAACAAATAAAACGAGCAACATAATTTGATATCCATTTGACAGATAATAATATACGAAAACAAGTGCTTCTAAGAAGATATACAGTAGTAGAAACTTGCAAATGCTCTATAATAGTGAAGTGTTTTATCC
The DNA here is from genome assembly GCF_051622355.1 of Phaseolus vulgaris. Classification (NCBI taxonomy): domain Eukaryota; kingdom Viridiplantae; phylum Streptophyta; class Magnoliopsida; order Fabales; family Fabaceae; genus Phaseolus; species Phaseolus vulgaris. The sequence goes on from NC_143504.1 coordinate 5,967,692, forward strand.
CCCTATCGATATGATCCTCCATCTATTTGCTAAATGTAAACGATTATATCTAATCACAAAAAGAAACTGGTTTTACCCAGTCTGAATGCATGGAAATTGAGACGTGAATCCTGCAGCAGGTACATATGTAGAAACTAGGAATAGGGATCAAGTGCTCTTCGATATAACATCCCCAAAGCGAACAAACCATTGAGCATTGGTTGAGTTATCTTCTTGGTGAGGTTGTTGTCCTTCCACTTTTCGAGGTTGTCCCTTCTCGATCACAAAATGCGCATAGTCAAACTTCTTTGCAGGTGGAGCAAGGATCTTACTTGGAGGTGAAGGAAGTAGTGATACCAGAACCCTGGCTACTTCATGCATGGTAGGCCTCTCAGAAGGGTTCTTTTTCGTGCAAAGCAAAGCAAGCTGAAAGGTCTTCTTAACATGAGCTAGATCAATGCAGGTTATAGACACCTCTGCATCCACAGCCTCCATTACAGTGTTGTTATCTGCCTTGGCCAATATCTGAATTCATGCAAAAATCAGTCCAAAAATCGAAATAAATGAGCTAAAAACTTAAATATATTAGCATTGCTCTGGTAAATGGCCCTCCCAAAATGAAAAAACTGTTACACCTTTTGTATTTTTGTTAACCCCTACAATACACTAAACAAATGGTTTTCTATATAACAAGGACGACTAATATAAAGCAAAAACAGATTTATAGCATGCAAATAGTAATACACGTACCAATTGATGCAAATTAGACTCATTGTCCACTGCCTTTTTTCCAGTTAGTAGCTCCAAAAGAACTATGCCAAAGCTATACACATCCGATTTTTCATTCAGCCTAGATGTTCGGGCATACTCAGGGTCAATATAGCCTATAGTTCCAAGGACATAAGTCGATGCATGAGTTCTTGCGGTCGAGATGGATTTTGCAGTACCAAAATCAGAAAGATGAGCCTCGAAGTTCTCATCCAGCAAAATATTCGAAGATTTTATGTCCCTATGAACTATTCTTGGGTTGCAGTCATGATGGAGATAAGCAAGTCCTTCGGCTGCTCCAACAGCAATCCTCAGACGTGTTTCCCAATCAAGTTTTACCTTCGAGGGACCTGCACCAGATGAAACATCTTAAGTACCAAAGCCAAAACAGAATCGCAGCAATCTAAAAATACAACATGAAAGTTGACAATATGCAGAGTTGACAATCCTAGCAAGTGAATCAACATTACCATGTAGAAGATCCCACAATGAGCCATTCGCCATATAGTCATAGAAAAGAAGATTTCCATCGGGAGTAAGTGCATATCCATGCAAGGTGACAAGGTTTCTATGTCTAATGCTACCAACTGTCTCAAGTTCGGTCTCAAACTCCCTTAAATTGTGTGGTTGTTGGTTATAGAGTCGCTTAATTGCAATTGGTCGGGAATTCTTCAAAACACATTTGTATACAGTACTAGAGGCACCATAACCTATGATATACTTCTCATTGAGATTCTCAGTGCTTCTCATTATATCATCCAAGGTGTGGATAGCCATATCCATGTGAAGAATAACTAGTCTTGGAGGACCTGAAATGAGGCAAGTTCAACACAACAAAAATAAGGAACATTTAAGGCAGCAGTAAACTGATATAACGAGAAAATGCTAGATCCTTTTAACATGCCTTGCCCAGTTCTGCTAGATCCTTTCATCAATTGCTTAGATTGGCTGGATCTATAGAAGGCTACAATGACCATGGCTAACAATATCATAATTCCAAGCGTGAGACATACTACAGCAACTCTGGAGAAAATCTCTGAAAAAAATGTACAGAATTGACCTCAGTATATTATAGTAATTCATTTACAAAAATGCCTTTTAATAGGGAATAGGCATTAGACCTCTTGATTTCGGAATGTAGGGACGACATATTGATCCCAACCAATCTCCACATAATAATGAATTTCCAAAGAAGCTGCCAAAGGTTACATTACATGTTATTCATACATAAAAGATCAGCATCAATTGAAACTAATAGGCTTCTCTACAATACCTGTCAGCTGAAAACCTTGAAAAGTTCTTCATTGAAGGAATTACTCCAGAAAGATTATTATAGGACAAATTTCTAAAATAAAAAAAATAAAAAACATAAGAACAGAAAACAGTCCAAAGATGGCAAAAATGGGACGTAGGGGGAACACAATTAAGGCACAAAGCTGGCTGTCAGGGGTACTCACAATAGTGTAAGACTAAAACAATTGGTCAGCTGATCAGGAATCTTCCCACGCAGATCATTGTTGTTCATAATCCTACAATATAATTTAAGTAAAAATAAGTTGATGCTATTATCCCCCAATGGATCAACACAATACATAAAGCATAAAATACTTCAGAAGTTATGCATACAAAGACATAAGGTTCTGCAGCTGTCCAATTTCCGGAGGAATGCTACCAGAGAGATTGTTGAATGACATGTCACTAGAAGCAGAATAAATTATGTTAATAAATTAATTACTGTTAAAATCTTAACAAGAGATTGGAGTTTACACTTCCACAGAAGAATATAAAACTCACAGAATTTGAATGCTTCTGAGATTCCCAAATTCAGCTGGCAAGGAACCTCCAAGGTGGTTGTGACTCAAGTTGCTGCATTTATGACGAGAAAATATTATTCAGGAAAGCAATAATAGAAAACCAAAAAAAAAAAATGATCACATGGTTCATTACGATATCTTTCTTACAGGGTCAAGAGATGTTCCAGATAACCAACAGATGCTGGAACATGTCCTGAAAAATTATTGCTAGATAGATCCCTGAAACAAGGTATAAAATAAATAAAGGTAATATCCCCACACATCATCAGGTTAGATATGGTTTTTCTGAGGAAACTTACAATGTATCTAGATTAATAATATGCCCCAACTCGACGGGTATATTCCCCTTGAAGTTGTTCGCAGAGAGGTTTCTGGACAAGACAATTTTTACTGTTAAATTACTAAAAATAAGAAATCTGGTATGAATACAATGAAACAAGTTTCAGATAACATACAAGTATGTCAAGCTATCAAGGTTGCGGAAGCTCAATGGAATGGAACCATCTAACTGATTACCATGCACATTACTGAAACGAATCATTGAAAAATCATGCAAGGTATTGAAAACATCATGATATTCTAAACAGCTCAGCAGAACTAGCGGGTAGCAATGAGAAATCTTACAACTGGTTTAAGGCTGTGCAGGAGCTTATGTTATGTGGAATAGTTCCATCAAAATGATTATTGGCAAGATTCCTGAAAATAGTAAATGAAGCTACTTTACACAAGACACTGCAACAATTATTGACAGTGTAACTGACTGACTATAACTTACAATTCAAAAAGATGTTCCAGCTTCCCAAACTCATTTGGAATTTTACCAATTAGGTGGTTGTCATTCAATTGCCTGGAGAAAACATAATCCGTAAGTACATTCACAAAAAACCTAGAGTTTTGGTACAAATAATACAAGTCAACTCACAAGTAGCTCAGTTTGGACATATTGCCGAGTTCAGGAGGTATCGGGCCAGTAAGCATGTTTCCATGAAGGTACCTGATCAATTAAATTTCTCAAGACCAAAACTAGCATAGTAGAAGTTTAAGTCAATGGATAGTTACACTCACAGCTTTCCAGTGAAGGTCAGATTCCCAAGTATTGGGGGAATTGATCCCACTAACTCATTCTCACTCAAATCCCTACAACAATGTCACGTTACAATGCAGAAGACATGTTTAATAACAAATCTACAGATACAAAAGGAATTGCGGTACTCAAACCGCCAAATTATTAATATAATCTTCAAATTTAGAATAATGACAAAGTATACTTACAATATTGCAAGGGCTTGCATCAAACCAATCACTTCTGGAATCTTCCCAGTTAATCTATTTCCTTGAAGTGACCTGGGCCCAAATCACAGTGATACTTGATTATATACAAATCACCATTCTCGAATAAAATAACTAGTGTTTGTCGATTCACAGTACTGAATAAAACAATAACCTCAGTTAAAATACTCACAAAGTAGCAACTTGCAGAAACCCAATATTATATGGAATCTCTCCAGTAAACTGATTATATGATATGTCACTGAAATTCAATGGAAAAAATAGGGTGGTGGCAACGATGAGATAGTTATCGAAAATCAAATATAAAACATACCAAATAATAGTTACTTGGCTTACAAGATTTCAAAACTAGTACAGTTCCCTATGCTGTCAGGTATAGTACCAGTCAAATTATTGCCTCTCACGTCACTGAGAAATCGTAGAAAACAACATAAGAAAAAAGTAAAAACATATGTAAGGTTACAAAAATGATCCAATGTGAAGCTTCATCATGCTTAGGTTGGATTACTCACAAATACCACAATCCAGTTAATTGACATATATCAGGGGACAGACCACCACTCAACATGTTCCCTCGTAATCCGCTGCATTAATGAACAATCCCAATAAAAAACTCTCCTTGTTAAAGAACTATTAAGATACAGGCAGACGTAAAAGTAAAATACACAACAAAAAACATAAAACCCACAGGTACTGCAAGACTTCATTCCAATAGAGTAATCTTGGGATCTCTCCAGTGAGCCTATTTCGAGCAAGATCACTGCAAACATAACAGGACAGTAATCGCACTTACTTAGAGACAGCTAAAGCAACAGATCGTAAAACACTCAAGTAACAAAAACTTCTGTTATTTCCTCTTTTTATTACAATGGATGAGTGTCATTTTAAAAAAATACCAACACGGTATAATTTAGTATTGAGTTTGAGAAGAGGAGCAGAACTTACAGAGTCTTCAGATTTGGAATTTGGGTTAGAGTTGAAGGGATAGGACCAGTTATCTGATTACTCTTTAAATTTCTGCATTCAACAATTCAACTTAAGTCTCGTACAATTAAAGCCGAACAAAATTATAAATGTCAAGTCTGCTTTCAAACTTACAAAAACTCAAGTTGCTTTAGCTTTGACAGGGAGAAAGGTATATCACCATAAAGCTGATTATCAGACAAATCCCTTCAATTAAAAGAAAAAAAATGTAATAAGCAATTATATCTAAAAATATTTCCCAGAAAAACAGGATCAACATGGAAGTAGGTAATAAGAGAAGCAAAAAGCCTACAAATGAAAAAGTGCTGCACAGTTTCCAATTTCATCTGGGATTTGCCCCGTTAATTTATTCCCTTGCAAGTCTCTGGTTGCAAAACATGCAGATATCTCAGAAGCAAATCATATGTCAAACTAAACAAATACATGCATTTCAGATGAGAATGGTAAACATACATTGACTGCAAGTTTCTCAAGTCACCAATGGCTGGGGATATCTCCCCACCGAGGTTCAAGCTGGAAAGGTTCCTAGAAGAAGAGAACAAAGCACTTTAAATCAACACAAAGAGTTAATTAACGCAAAAGGTTGTCAATGAGAAAAGATTAATACAAACGAAACAAATAATCACAGAAGGATAATAAGCTCACAGAGAAACCACAGAAAGGCTGCCATTATCGCAGGAAACTCCACGCCAAGAGCAAAAGTCGTCATTGTGAACGTCATCCCAGTCAAGAAGCACGTCTGGCATATTGCTAAAAGTAGCCTTCATCGCCATTAATGCCTGTCCTGCGCATTTTCAAAGCCCTTCAACACTCAAGCATTTCCAGAGCTCAGTACCGTACAAATCTATCAATTATCAATGCCATAGTACATAGTGTTCCATCGTCTACGATTAGCAATTATATGGAAGACGACTAAAAATCGCATACAAAATACTTCTAAAAAATTCAATTAATTCACCTACGACAAATAATTGCAATCATCAAACCACGGCAATGTGGTAAAACATTGTTGAGAAAATAACAAAAAAAAATACATCGGACGGATAGTTCTTTTTTAAAAGTGTGTATCCAATCTCTTAGTAAAGAGCAAGCAAGTTCCGACATTGAATATACCCATTTCATATTCAAGAAATTATTTAATGGATTAACACGAGTTAGAGTGAACCAGTGAAAGAAGTCCATTTTTATCCCTGTAATCTGGCTTTCATAAATTTCAATACTATAATGTAACAGTTGTAATTGTAACAAAATAAAAAATCTACAAAAGCACTCAAATGCAGAAAGGCATCTAAATAAAAAAATAGTATGCAAATACCCTGAAACTGTAGAACAACGGTCCAAGTGCCAAACCCAAAGTAAACAAAGTTGCATACAGATTAAAATATTGCCAAAACTGTTCCAGACTAAACAATCCATTAATAACGAACTTACCCAAATAATTAAAATGATTAAAAATTAAGATTTCCTTAATCTGCATCATTACTCTTACATGGATTGCTAAACAGGTCAGCAAAAAAATCAGCATCTCATTACAGTTCCGAATCTATCCAAAAGGTCTTTTCCTTTACACTGGTATGGCTTCAAATATCCACCGGAAAAGAGAACAAAAAGGTATAAAAGGAATTGTCATACCGAATTCGGATTCTTTCATGGTTCAACATAAAAATGCAGCAACTTCAGTTATGAATGAAAATCTCAAAGCACGTGAATTCTTCCTTAGAACGGAAAAGGCACTTTATTCCAGGACCCCAACCCCCTCCCCCACTAAAATAAAACACGCCCAGGAGCCAGGAGTGTTTCACTAAATTCAGCATCGTAAATATCTAAAACCCCGACAAAGACACCTTAGAGTCGAATGTCTACAAAGAACTACACAAACGAAAGAGAAGCTTAAACTGCATTTGACTTTGCTTCAACAAGCAAAAAACAATATTCCACTGGAATGCTTTTTAAGTATATACAAAGCAACGAAGAAAATAATAAGCTTTGAGCAGCGCTCTCAAAACCAAAGCACGAAGGGGAGGAAATAGATTCACCACAACCGCAACAACTATCCACAAAACAAAAGACAAAAAAAAGACATGCAAGACAAAGATTTGACGGGTGAAGCAAACGAATAAACCAAAAAGAACTAAAGGGGTGAGTCAAAACGGCAATGCACCCACAAAACGCAAACCTTCTTCGCTGAGGGGCAAAGCAAATGGAGAAAGAAGGAAGAGCATGAGCAGAAGTGGAGACGTGAGAAGCTTCAACTTGTGGTGGCCAACATAGAACAACGGCGCCAAGCCATTACCTTCCATGGTCGCCAACCACAGCACGTAGCAGAAAAGACCAAGCAGGAGAGAATGCAGTTAATATTATAACAGTGACAAAGGTTGTTTGTTGGTGTTGTTTGGTAGAGAGAGAGTGCAGGCGTTTGGCGTGAACCGTAAAATACAGTGTTAGGAAGAGTGAGAGAGAGAATGGGAAACGGCGGTGAAGCGACGTTAGCATAGGAGACTGTCACTGTATATATGGGTGGTAGCCGCCGTCATTCGTACTCGCCGTTTCCCAGCGTATTTGACAGCTATCGCTTTCTTCTCAACTTACGCGCATTTCTTCGCGTGAGCCTTAATTTCCCTGTGTTTTCTCACTAACAAATCTGAACAATGGCCATAAGCTAAAGACAATGTAACTACGCGCTCTACGAGTCATGTGGACAGCAGCGACCGTACACATTTGGATTATGGAGTGCGTGTTCATGGAGCGTGCCAGTAAGCACTTAGAATAGAAACTAAGAATACTTTCTTTTTTTTTAGGATAAAAGTAAGAATATTTAATCCTACTTTTAGTTCTTACATGTATTTTGTACTATACCAAATTAATGTTTTTACTTATAATTATAATAATTACAATTATTATTATTATATTATATTATATTATATTATATTAGAAAAATTATTAAAGTTTTTTCTATTTAAAATGTCTAAAAACTTTTATAGAAATTGTGAAATGACACACCATTTTTGCTGGAGAAAAATATTAGGCTAAGTGGGATGATAGTGCACAGGTTTATATTGGATTTTATAAACTCCTTCTTTAAACACTTAAAAGTTAAAATTTGGTGTGGATTGGATTTGTGAATTTATTTATTTAATTCGAAACGAGCTCATTCAAGCTAATTGGTTTGGATTGAATTTATAGATATAAAAATTATAATAAATTATTTTTAAGTTTTTTAAATCATTTTTTTCTTTAACATCTTTATAAGGTATATTTTATGATTTTTCTAATAGTTGCATTATATATTAAATTGTTTTCTTTAGTTCTATCGTAAAATGTTTTCCCTACATAATAATGTCTGTTTTGATATTTGTTTATACTTTACAAGTCTATTATGTGCACTTACAAACTAGTTAAAACACACTTCTCAAAACAGACTGTGAAAATAATTTTTTAAACAATTAAGCACTACCATTAATGTTTTCATGTTTTTTAATAATTAAATGCCGAGTTATATTCAACTCATCATGAATACTGAGGTGCAGTAACTTTTTTTCTTAAAAAAAATAAGTGCAATAAAAGGCTTTGGTATAATTTATAATTATTAAATTATTAAAAAACTTATTAGATTTACAACTCCTCTAGTGATACTTTCATCCTTTATTCACCGTTACTATTTGACTTAATTATAAATTTTATTTGTGTGTAATGTCAATGCCTTACTTTTTTTTTAACCATTTATATCTAATTTTTACATTTTAAAATAATAAAGTATTATCATCTAGAATTTTTTTCAATATCCAATAGAAATGTAGCAACTTTTTACGGTAACTTTAATCTATATAGATTGATAAATAATAGTATTTTAAAACATTTAAGTTGGAGAAAAAACCAAATGTTCAAAATAAATTATTTGAAGCATTTTTCTTTTCCTTGTATTAAATGTTTACATGGTTATATTTTATTAATATTCAAATTTGTATTGAATTAAAGTTTATTGTATTCTTATTAATTGTTATTTATTATATAAAATTGGTATAAAAATTTAATAATTACAAATTACGTCAACAAAATATAAATATTTATGAAAACAAATATTGAATGTAGATTAAAAGGATAAAAAAAACTATAACAAATCATAAATAGAAACATGGTATCTTTCTTGAAAACTTATGAATGGATAAAAAAAAATGAAAGCATTGCTTTGTTTAAGTAAACAAGCATTAGGATACCCTTGGTGAATTATGATAAATATGTGTAAGATCACTTTCCAAAGGTTTTGTCCTTATTTGGTAAAAAAATTTGGGTTTTGACGTTATTGGAGGGGTTCTATTGCATGAAATGGAAATGAAGAAAAATAAAATGAAGGGTTTTGTCATTTTGCCAAAAAGCAATGCATTGGGCATGTCAAATTGATCTATTGATCTACAAATTCCAATCTATTGAGGAATATTAACATTGGTATCACACAACTTCATCACAGAAAAAGGAAAGAAAATAGCAACATTTTACCAAATGTATGATGTTGGAGATGTGTGTATTTCTACAACAGTGAATGGTTGGTTACAATTACAACTTGCATGTGAACCCAATCAGAATAGGGTGGTGAGAACTTATTTTCCACCAAACATACAACATGGCCACTTTTGTTGTTTTCAAGTAAAGATGAAAAGACATTCATAACTTCAAAAAAAAATTATTCAAAATTATAAAAAAAAACAGACAACAATGTAGAATTGTTTTGATGGTGAATGGTAAAGAAACAAGACTGAACTGTGTCTGAAAGCAGATTAGGTTTGTTTGGAGAGATGAGCAATAAAATAGGTTTGCATATAGCAATGTATAAAGCTGACTTTCTGAGTCCTTTTCCTCTTAAATTATAACTGTCTTCCCTTCATTTGGTAATTATCTGTTTGCTTTCATTTCTGTTTCTTGCTTTAATGATCTGCAAAAAGCTTTTGCCTTTTTCTTTTCTTGTGTGTAAGGTAAGTAATGACACTACTTCCTCCACTTCATTGTGCCTTCCAGGGAATTACTGGTACTAACTAGGCTGTTTATTGCTAGGTTTCCTTTTTTTCATTAAAAACATAAAAAATAAGTTTTATTTTATTTTATTTAAAATTAATATTTTATTATTCAGTTTAATTAGTTTTTTATTATAAAATTTACAACATTTTAGAACGACAAATTATCAAATAAAAATATATACTATAATTTTTTTGAAGTATTTCTTATTTTATTTATAATTATAATTATTTCTTATGTTTATAACTAAATTATAAAATCTAATAGTAAAATATATAATATATATCGTAAGTAAAATATAATTAAATCGTAATATAACTTTTTAAGAAACATTTTATATATATATTTCTTAGTTATTAATTAAGTTTAAATGTACAGCAATAAGTTATTTGACTCTATTATTCATTTTCTATCCAAATATTTCAAAATAATTATTTTATAAGAAATCAAAATACATACATATACATAAACATATAAAAAAATGTACAAAATATAATAAAAAAATTAACTCTTCAGCTTATTTATGTTGAAGTAAAAAAATTAACTCTTCAGCTTGTCTATGATGAAGTTGTTCATCATTAAACACCTTCTACTTATATATAACACATTATCATCACAATTGATCAACAAAATAGAAACCACAAAATTGTGTAAGTTAAAGTTTTAAAACAAAACCTTATACATATACAATTTCAATCATATACACACATTTGAATCACATCTCATCCATATATTTTAATGGATACAGTTTCAATTCAAACATTAACATTTATCAAAACTACATATCCAAATTTCAACCCAAGTACTAACTATCATGTCATAACTCAAAGGAATTAACATCACAAACACGTGACTTTACTTTTGTAAGACTCGTGTGTTGAATTAGAATTGACATGCTACATTACTAAGTTGACATTATTACATACCTACATAATATGAACTAGTTTATTCACATGTAACACGATAAATTCATTATGACCTACTAAATATAATTTTTTTTCACACCGCGTATTGGGTCATGAGAACCTCCTTTAGTTCTTACCATTTAATATTTCCCTATGCGTGAGTCGTATAGTAATATAGTCAAAATTGTCTTCTTCAAAATCCCAAAATCAATATACAACCTAAACATATCAACATAGTATTCTCTCCCTAAAAACAATTATCTTTACAATTCATCACATAACTACATAGAATTAGTATTCAATTTACATGCATAAATAAACATTTACATTTAAATCAACTAAAAACAATAAACAATAACTAAACAAACAAAATTAAAAGTGTTTTTCGATTGAGCGAAAATGTGGATGAAAGAAGAGTTTAGTTTCGGTACTAATTTTGTTTTCGCACGAGCGAAAACACAACGATATTTTTACTCAATCTTCACTTGAGCGAAAACGAAATCGAGAATAAGTTTTTTTCTTACATTTTCTTTTAAGTGAAAACTTTTTCGCTTAATAAAAATATTAGAAAACCAAGTAGCATAACCAATTTATTTTCAAAACACTTACCCATAATCAACATATTAATTTGTACTGTTTATATAACCTACAAAGTTTGCATGACATTACTTTTCTAAACAATATCCTAACACTTTTATATAACTCATATATCAATGTATATATACAATGCTTTCAAATATGAATTGAAACAAGTTCAAAATCATACCTGAAAATTTGACTAACAACTTTCTCTTAAATTTCAAACAATTCACAACATAGCTCAAAGTCACATCTAATCAAAATTAAGATATCAAATTATCAAAATCTCATATCTTTACACTTTTGAAAGATTATAAATTCAACAAATAACATCCCTACAAAAACTCATACAATGTGACCATCACCTTCACTTTAAGTTCATCTACCTTAAAGTACTATTGCAAAATTTAGCTACCTTCCCTTACCTATTTAGCTTGCTCAACATAAAACTAAACTCCAACTACACAAAACCCACAAGAAGGCTAAACATGTATACAAAAAAAGTTCTTATCAATGATTTGAATATACCCATATGATCTTGAACTAAAAGAGACCTCATCATGACTCTACAAACTCCACAATGCATCCGAGTTCCCCCAAAGTACTATTGTAAAACTTAACTAATTTTCCTTACCTGTTTAGTTTGTTCAACATAAAACTAAGTTCCAACTCCACATAACTCACAGGAAGGTTAAACATGTACACAAAAAGTTTTGATCAATTATCTGAATATACCCTTATGATCCTGAACTAACATAAACTCATCATGACTCTAAAATCTCACATGCATCATAGTTCCCACCTCTCTAAAGTACTATTGCAAAACTTAACTACCTTCCCTTAAATGTTTATCTTGATCATCATAAAACTAAGCTTCAACTTTACATAACCCACAATAAGGCAAAACGTGTACACAAAAGTCATGATCAATAATCTTAATATACTCCTATGATCCTGAACTAACAGAAACTCATCATAACTCTATAAACATCACATGCGTCCTAGTCTCCAAGACATGCAAAAATCTTCAAAACTGACTAAAAAATAATTGACAAAAAAGACTTTACTTTAAAGAAAATTATAATTAAATAAACTTTTTCTATTCATCATTAGGATTTTGATCTTCAAACAGGACGAAAACACTAGTCAAAATCTTTGAGAGAAGTCGAAGAAAAAAAAAAGTTTTACAAAAATAGTAATTATCTTAAAATGAAGTTTGAATCGTTAATTTTACTAATTTCACACTCTAATAATAATAATAAAATATTATACTTTATGTCACTTACACTTTTAAACAATTTCATAGATACTTACATTCCTTGAATTTTAAACATTTTAACATTCATTTATTATAAAAACACAATTTTTTTCCCTCTAAAAATACATGTTTTGTTATATTTGATGAATTTCAAAGTAATTTATACACAATTATTATAATTAAGGTTAAATTAGGTATAGTTATTTCTCTCTTATATCATCAAATTTAATTATCTAAAATGAAATAAAAGTAAAAGTATTATAAGTGAAAAAAATAACCCATCATCTCCCACAATTAGATTTTTGTATATAGTTAATAAAACTTGTAGATTTTAAAAATTAAATATGAAATCTTCTACTAACAAAAAAAAAAGTGACCAGAATAAGAGTTTATTAAACATAGTTAGTAACTTTTAGCTAGTGTAAATTATTAGTAAAATTGATAAATATTATATACTAATGAAATAATCATATATTTTTAAAAAAATATAACTCATTACATTGAAATAAATTTTTAAGATTAACACATGGTTTTATATATTTTTTTCATCTTTAATATAAGGCATAGCTTCATATATAAAGCATTAAAATTTACTCTTTATTAATAATGAAGAGAGATTTAAAATATTTATAAAATTATTTTAAAAATTTACAAAATAAACAAAATTAGTTATTTTTTTAGTATGTATGATTATATTAAGTACTAGAGGCAGTATATTAGATTCTTTTGATTTATACCCTTATTTGGTTTTATATTCTGGAGAATCTTTTGGTGGGAAATTAATAATTATCTGTAAATATATTAAATTTTATTAAAAAAATCATTTTTTTCTGATTTTGTTCATATGCACAAAATTGTTTTGATAATATTCCTAATCAAATATTTGAGGAAAAAATTATCCATTAAGTATGTCATAATATATTGATTCCTATTAAACAATTTAAAATACATTTAAAAGTTATCCTAGATCAATTGAAACTAGAAAAGAAAAGAGTAAAAAACAAAACTAAAGTTCTGAACTATGTTTCATAGAAGGGGTCCAAAACTAATTCATGTTTCATGATATGTCACCAAACGCTTTCCGTTTTCCCAAATCTTGCAGCAAATTATTAGGGTGTACTTTTTTAAGTTAACAATGTTCCTGTTAAATTTAAAATCAACATTAATGATTGGTGAGTGATGTGAGTTCTCAACCCTTATAATAAAAAAAAAGTCCTTTCCATTTCATCTTCAAATAATGTGTTTTATACCGAAATAAACTTATTTTCACTAACGTTTAAACTATAAAATTGTTTTTTTTTAGTATTCATTGAGATTAAAACATTATGAATCAATTTAATCTTTTAAAAATTATATTAAACTGTCAAATTTATCACTCAAAGAAATCAAATGGTGAAAGGGTTCTTAACATTTATAAATGATGAATTAATTTTTATTCATTGAAAAGTCATAATAATAAAACAAAAGTAGATCCCAATTTTAAATGAATATGTGATGTTCCATGAAATATGAATAACATGAGAGGATGAGGAAGAGCAGAGCAGTAGCGTCAGAGTAGACAGTGTTTCAGAAAGAGATTCTGCCGGCACAATATCCGCCGGTATTCCGCCGTCAGAAGAGTACGGTCGGCCGGCGTGACACCATGGTGTGGGTCCCACTGACAGTGAAGACAAAGTTACATGTAATTTTTCTGGGGACAGAGAAACAACAAATTACTTGAAAATGATGATAGATGGTTACTTATCGGTTTTTCTCTCTCTGACATTACCAACATACCATTAATTCTTTATGCATTTAACAAAAAATTGAAAACCCCATTTCTGAACATTGTAGTTAATTAATCTTAAGCCCTCTGCTTTTCCCACCATCTTGCTGCAACATGCTTTAGCAAGGGTTCAAGTTCCTATGCAAGTTCGTTACTCTTATCACTCTTCAACCCCAACAAAATAACGTTTCAAAGGATGTGTTTTTCTTTTCTAAATACATCTTACAACTTACTTTTTTAATCTTAACTAATGTTTACATTCTCTTCCTTTCATTTTTTATAATAAGAATTATTTGAATAGATTTAAAATTCACTTACCTCCATAAATATATAGTTTTACATGTAAATTAACAATTTTTATAAAAAATATGTTAAAAATATCACAACAACAAAAAAAATAAAAATATTTAAATAAACAAATTATTACAACTTCACATCTCTAAACAGATTTTATAAAGTTTAACAATATTCAAATCAATGTAAAAAATACACATAACAGACAATTATAATTATTATCGGAGTCATAGTACTTACAAAGTAATTTTCAACTAATTTTAGTATGATTGATAAAATATTATTATTTTAGTTTAAATTATTTTTTATCGACATTACTTAAAATACAGAATGATTTGCTCTGAAAGAAATTAGCGAGACATTTAAGATTATGTCTTACTGAAATAGGATTGTTTATTCATATTAGAGTTATTAATAAAAAATTATAAGATTTTTTCCACATTACTCATCTTTATTTTAAATATATATTTTTATATATAAATAAGATAAAATTATTATTATAAAATATAACACTGAAATATATTTGATGTTTTATTCTATTATTTTTTATTTTTTTTTAGTTGGCTAAAACTGATAATGTAGTCAAGTTTAGTTAATCAGTCATTTTCACTATAAGTTGATAACACTAAAATCTATTTTGATTTTTCTTTTATTATATTTTTTTCATTTTAGTTTACTAAAGCTGATAATATAGTCGAGTTTAGTTAATCGGTCATTTTCACTATAAAGTTGATGATAAGGATGAAGCTTATTACAGCATCTTTCATATTGTTTTTAATTTATTTAATAATTTTTTTTTCTAACACTAATAAAAATTAATATTTAAGTGAAATTTAGATTACATTATTTTACATGTTTTATTGAAATTGATCTATTTAAATTAATTTTATACAAAAATTAATATTTTTTTTGTGAGTAAATTCATTTTATCCATCTTTAGCAGCAAGTCTAAATGGGCGAATTTAATCCGTTTTCTTTGTCATCTTATAATGTTTTAAGTTTGATTTTTTTAGTTTTAGTATTATATACATATATAATATAATAAAATAATTATTTTTATCAAACTAACTTTGATAAATTGTTATATATATATATATATATATAAAAAATTTATTTTTTATGACTTTTTTTATCTACATAATTTTTTTATTATATCTCATTTTATTGTTATAATGAATATTTTATCATTATGAATTACTTTTAAAAAAAAAATTTAAGCTAATGTTAAAAAACCCTTTTTATATGCAAACTAACTATCCAATTTTTTTCCTAATTTTTTGTTTTAAGGTAACAAAATAAAGAAAGAAAGAAAGAGGAAGCATACATACTCTTTCCCACACCAAATCTCACATATCAACAAATAAAACAATATCTACTTTTTTTATAAAAGTTTTCATGTTAGGCATCACTATGCAACTTGACATTTCAGTTAGACTAACACCTCAAGTACCAACAATCATTTGTCATTACATGAAAAAAGTATTATTAAAAAAGAAAAAAAATACAAAATATATGGAAGACTGGACCAAAACTCATATGTTAACAAAGCGATACATATGTAGACTATACCTATTAATAAATAATTATAAGAAGAGACTAGATAGAAGTCTATTATACCAATGAAATGATTTTCTATGAATAAATTCTAAATTAACCAATTTATTAGCGTGTGCATTTCCTTCACGAAAAATATGAGTAACCCTAAACCTAATTTTCTCATTGTAATTAAGATAAGTATTCGATCGATTATAAAACATCCACTGAACTAGTCTTAATAGTAAACACAACACAAACAAAGACAAAATCACATTCAAGTCAGACATTAGTAAGCTCCATCTTTTGAGCTTCCTCCATAACATGTATAACTCCATAAAACTCAACAACCATAGCATTGTAAACTTCAAGAAAGACAGAGAAAGTACCAACAAACTCCCTCAATTTTCAATCACTCTCTCCACACCATTTCAAGCAACTCTATATTTTTTGTAAAGTCATAATTCTTTTGTATCTACCATCAAGTGAATCTTAACTTACGTGAACATGATCATATTCTCTATTTCCAAAACCACCAATGGAAGAAGATAAAAAGTTTGAAGAAGAGAAACTCAAACAAGAGAAGAAAAAAAATGTTGATTAATCAATCCATCATTTTTCTTTTACATGTTATTTGTTTTTTAATTTCAACTCATCCAAAATTATCTATGTATGTATTGTTAAATTTATAACATCGTGAAAGTTGGACAAAAGAAAATACAAACACGAGTTATAATGAATTTTAAAAAACACCACTCTTTTGTTTTAAAATGAATTAATTAAATAAGATTTAAGAATGTGTACTTCTAGTATGATGAGATAATATTGTTAAATTAAAAAATTAAGAAATGAATGTATATTTAATTTTTTTAAACAATATGATACTATTATGTGGCGTATGTATGATAACAGAAAGATATAAAAAAATTGTGAATAAAATAACTTTTAAAATATTTTAGTTGAATAACAAGGTTTCAAATCGTTGAGGAATTAAACAGGGCTACTATTATAGTCTTAGTCGATTGCATTTGTTATTAGTTATAAACAGGAGGATGAAGAAGCAAACAAGAAAAAAGTGAGAGTAAAAAGAAAGCAAATGGACCACACTTGTTGAAGATGCTCCGAAATTAGACTTTGTTTTCATATATGCACCAAAAAAACAAACACATTTTTTGTTGCATTGGTCGTTATACTGAGACTGACCCATAGATGGAGATGGAACGGTAACGGCTACTTCACATAACTCATACCATCACATTTAAATATTTTTGTTACAAAAGGTAAACTTAAAATATATTTTTAATTAATACTAATTTGAAAATAGTGATAAACATAAAGCATATGATGCAGATTTGAATAAAAATTGAAGTACATGGCAACAATCAATAGTCAATAAATAATTATTAAAGCGTGAATTAATTATTTTGGTTAAATAAATGTTTAGTTTATTTGTATGAAGCAGAAAAGGCGTGCATTTATAGCGAATAATAGAAAATAATAATTTGAGAGGTAGTAGCCCAATAACTAGTTAAATAGGGCTTTCAAAAAGTGAAGAGGGAATTAAAGAAGTTGAATAAAAAGAGGGAATTGTAAATAGGTTTTGTAGATGAGAGTTAATGTTACATAGAATAATGTATGAATGATTTTGAATTGCAGACATGAATTCCCAAAATGAGTAGTTTTAACAGACTATTTCTTTACTTTTTGTTGGTTTAATTTTAGTTTATAATAACAATGGAGAGAGAGAGAGGTCTTGTTGAGATATAAATGATTCCACGCACCCCTAGTAAATCTATTACTATTCTAAAATCAACATTATTCAAAATATCATTTATCAACCATCAAAATTATTTTGATCTAATAAAAAATTAGTCAGATTAATTATTGTTTTTATTTGAATATCTCTTATTACTTACTTCTCTCGTCTTTTTTATTTGATTTTTTCGTCCTCTTTCCTTAGATATAGGATTTAGGGTTTAAAATAAATAGAATCTTTATTAAGTCTACATAAATCTTTATTATCTTTATCGTATTTATAGTTTTTGTTATAGGTCTCTTCCTTCCTTTGTTTATAAAAATTATTTCATATTCATACGTATACTATTAAACTTTACTAATCATGCTTTACATGTAAATTAATCTTTTCAAGATTAATTTACTATGTCCAGAGATCGGTTAATATTCTAATACTCGATAAATGAATTTATTTGTTTTGTAAAAAATTCGAATAATATTCCATTTGGATCGAGTATCCAAAAAATATCAAAAAAATTATTATTGAACCACGTGTCCGATATTCATTGTCCGACCTACGATTGTAAATAGAAAAATAAAATTTATTTTATCAGTAGATATAAGTTTTATTAAAAAAAATCATAATTTTTTTTTAAAAAAATAAGTGTATTTTAACAGTTTTTTTTTATGGTGAAATAAATCTTGAAATTGATATAATTAAAAAAAATACCATGATCGAATAGTTGAAAGTGAAGTTATGTCCATTTTAACGTCACAAAATTAACTTTTGAAGGTGAGATTAATAAAACCTTCAACCAATTTCGTTAAAATAAGTATTTGAACTATTCTTGTATAATATTATTAAATAAGCTTATTATGTAGTCCATTTTTTAGGTTTGAATCTTTTCTTTTTCAAAATTCAGACTGAATTTAAAGGCTATTTAAGAGTCTAATACCCTACCTAATCACATTATTATCATGCTTTATAATATTTACGTAAATGAGCCAATCTACCAAACTTTAAAAAGCTTTTTAAAAGACTCGAAAATAGACCCTCTTTTTTGACTAAATAGTCTTCTTTTGAATCTTTAATCAATCTGTTAGTAAACGGTCTTAGTTTGACCTAATACTACTGTATGTAATAGATTTTCAATAACTACTCTGAATTTTTTGCATTTTTCTAACGCAGAAAATACACCTATTTTTTTTTTAATATTATAGTTAAAATAAACACAACGAAGTCACAGCTAATATATTTGTTGAAATTAAAAAGATAATTTTTAGTTGAAATAAGAAACTTGTTAACTGAGTTTATTGAATTATAAGTATTTAATGGATTTAACTGTTAAACTAAATGATAAATATAAATTAATTAAAAAACTACTGCTTATGTAATATTGTAGAAATGTAATTTTATGAAATTATAATTGTATTTTTCTATTAATTTTAAACTTATATTTTTTTTTTAATACAAATTATTGACATGAAAATAAAGTTTTGATTAAAATCAGAATATTTTGTATTAAATTAAAGCGTAACTTTTTTTATCAGCAAAATGTAACGTTAAAGGAGGGGATACAAAATACTACTTTTAATACAATATGATAAAACCTCTTAAATTAGTGAGACAAACTCATTTATTAAATATCTTGAATATAATTTCAGTCGCATAAAATATATAAATTAATCATTTTTTTATAATCTTAGAATTGATAGAAAGTATTCATCTATTAACATTGTGGGAGTGTCAACGCATACAAACTAATTAGATACTAAATTTGTAAAACAAATAATGAATTGATTAAAATGAAAATATAGTAAAATGGTTGTTTTGGAAAGAAAGGGCTAAGATGTTATGGTTCAAGGATGGAGATCGAAATACATCTTTTTTCCATGCTGTGGTCAAAAGGAGAAATAATTCTAGTGGGATTCATCGTCTACGGATTGATAATGAGGTTACGGAGGATCCTAAAATCATTGAGGATCATATTTTGGACTTTTATAAAAATCTTTATGCTGAGTCTATTTCTAATGTTCTGAATGCTGATAATATGGAAGATTTATTGGTACTTATATTCCTCCTATGGTTTCCTCTGAGGAGAATATGATGTTGATTAAATGTCCTGATTTTTCTGAAATCAAGAATGCGGTTTTTCATCTTAACGGTAATAGTGCTCCTGGTCCTGATGGTTTTGGTGGTGTTTTCTATCATTCTTGCTGGGAAATTATTGGGACAGATGTTTGTAATGCTGTTCAACAATTTTTTAAACAAAATTGGGTTCTCCCTGGAATGAACAGTAATGTGGTATCTCTTATTCCTAAGATTCAGGGTGCTGATTCCATTAAAGATTACAGGTCAATTGCTGTTGCTAATTTCAAATTTAAAATTATTTCCAAGATACTGGCGGATAGGCTTGCTCTTGTGGCTGCTAGAATCATTTCTCTTAATCAATATGGGTTTGTGCAGGGTAGACAGATTCAGGATTGCATTGGTATTGCTTCTGAGGCTATTAATATGCTTTCTAAAAAGGTTAGAGGAGGTAATGTGGCTTACAAAGTTGATATTCATAAAGCTTTTGACACTCTGAGTTGGAAGTTCTTATTATTAGTTTTGAAACGCTTTGGTTTTCACCCCTCGTTTGTCAGTTGGATTAGTACAATTCTCCGTTCAGCTATGCTTTCTATCAGAATAAGTGGTAGTTTGGTGGGTTTTTTTCCCTGCAGTCGAGGTGTAAGACAAGGTGATCCATTGTCTCCTTTACTTTTTTGTCTTGCAGAGGAAGTTCTTAGTAGAGGTATTTCTAAGCTTGTGAATGATAAGAAGATTTTAAATATGGCTAGTCCGAAAGGTTATCTCACTCCCTCTCATATTTTGTATGCTGATGACATTTTTATTTTCTGTAGGGGGGATATTAAGTCTCTTCGAAATTTGAGTACTTTTCTTAAAACATATGGTGATTTTTCTGGTCAATATATTAATAACTCTAAAAGTAGTTTCTTCACCATGGATAATTCTCCAAGATTTGTCACCAAAATTCAAAATATTCTTTCTTGTAGTCATGGTTGTTTGCCTTTCAATTATTTAGGAGTGCCTATCTTTGTTGGTGCTCCAAAGTGTCGATTTCTTCAACCTTTGGCTGATAAAGTCAAATTGAAGCTAGCATCTTGGAAAGGTAAATCTCTTAGCATGATGGGTCGGATCCAGCTGGTCAATACAGTGATTACTGGATTTCTAGCTTATAGTTTTAATATGTATAAATGGCCAGTTTCTCTTATTAAGCAAGTTGAGCAGTGGTGCCGGAATTTTATTTGGACTGGTGATATTATGAAAAAAGGTATCGCTACTGTTAATTGGGCGAAAATTTGTTCACCTCTTGAGGATGGAGGCTTGAATATTATTAATCTTCATCATGAAAATAATTCATATCTTCTTAAGCTTGCTTGGAACTTCGCTTATAGCAACAAACCTTGGTCTTTACTCTTGAAAGCCAGAGTTCTTAAATCAAAATACGAGTTTAGAATGGTTTATAGATCCTCCTCTCTTTGGCTTGGAATTAAACAATTTTATTCTATCATACTTGATTATACTTCTTAGACTGTTGGTACAGGTTCTTTTATTAATTTCTGGAATGATAAATGGTGTTCTACTACTTCTTTAGCAAATATTGCAGGGTTATCTGATGGGGCTAACATTCCGGATACAGTCTCTCAATTTTGGTCAGGTTATGATTGGAATATTCCCTTATCTTTACAGCAGATGCCGCATTTTTTTAATCATATCATGGTTGGAGAGGAACAAGATATTCCTAATTGGATTCTAGATGAGTCTGGTCGTTTCACTCTTAAATCGGCTAGG
Organism: Phaseolus vulgaris; assembly: GCF_051622355.1. NCBI lineage: Eukaryota > Viridiplantae > Streptophyta > Magnoliopsida > Fabales > Fabaceae > Phaseolus > Phaseolus vulgaris. The sequence continues at coordinate 5,989,458 of NC_143504.1, forward strand.
ACTTTTTTCTTGGAACCAGGAGTTCCAGGTTGTTGGGGTAAGTTCATTTGGTCTTCATCTATTCCGCCTTCCAAAACTTTAGTACTCTGGAAAATTTTTCATGGGAGACTTCCTACAGATCTGCATATTCAGAATAAGGGTTTGCATATATGTTCTATGTGTACGCTTTGTGAAAAGCATGAAGAATCTATTCAACATCTATTTTTTGAATGTTCTAATGCATTACATATTTGGAGTTGGGTTCGACAGATTTTTCTTACTTCTCATTTCTCTAATAAGGATGATCTTCTTTCTTTTATTAAGAGTGATGGTAGTCCTTTGGTTAAATTGATTAAACTTGCTGTGACAACCTTTTTCTATATGGATGATATGGCGTATGAGGAATTATGCTAGATTTCAGGATAAGATTGAGGTTTCTAAGGCTATTTCGGTAATTAAAGATTTAACTCGTCTAGTGGGAAATTCGTCTAAAGCTTCAATGAAGAATGATATGTTGGATTTCAACGTGATTAAGTTTTTTGGTATTAAGACTCGTAGTGGGAAAGTTCTTCATCCTCTTCCAGTTAGATGGGAATTTCCTTCACCAGGCTGGGTTAAAATTAACACTGATGGGGCTGCTAGGGGTATCCTGGACTTGCTACTTGTGGAGGTATTTTTCGTGGGAGTATGGGAGAATTTATTGGTGCTTTTTCAGGGTTTCTTGAAGTTCAAACTGCTTTGGTTGCTGAGTTTTATGGAGTTATACATGCTATGGAGGAAGCTCAAAAGATGGGACTTACTAATGTTTGGCTTGAATGTGATTCTGTCTTGGTTTGTGTTGCGTTTACTGCTAGGACTACTGTTCCGTGGATGCTTCGTAATCGATGGAATACTTGTCTTAATTTCTGTAGGACAATCAGGTTTAGGGTTACTCATATTTTTCGTGAGAGAAATGCATGTGCTGATAAGTTGGCTAATTTAGGGTTCATTCATAGACAATCATTTCATTGGTATAATAGACTTCCATCTAGTCTGTTCTTAGAATTCTTTATGAATAGGTATAGTCTACCTATGTATCGTTTTTGTTAACATGTGGGTTTTGGTCTAGTCCCCCCATATTTTTGTATTTTCTTTCTTTTTCCTTTTTTTAATAATACTTTTTTCATGTGATGGCAGATGATTGTTGTTACTTGAGATGTCAGCCTAGCTGAGATGTCAAGTTGCATAGTGATGCCTAACATGAAAATTTTCATTAAAAAATATAGTAAAATGGTTTAAAGTTCTTTCTTATTTATTAACTAAAAAAAAGGCCCTTCCTTCCTATTATTTTTAATATTATCATTTATTTATTATTGTTAATATTATTAATGATATTAACAATGTGTCGGGTGTTGAAAATGCGCTTCCTTTCTTGCCTTTTTCTTTATGCAAAGCTTTCTTAAGTTTTTTTCTCTCTTTTTTTTCTAAGATTCTCATCCCAATTTTTATAATTTTTACAATCAAAACTTATTCTGCAATAGCCTACTAACCTAAGGTCAATTGTATTTAGTTATATGTAATGTCTCATTAATCTAAAAGTCATTTAAATTATTTCTTTATCAATGTTTGAACTCAATTTTAATTTGATAGTTGAAAAAAAGTTATATAACTGTATTTGACTGTTTTTAAGTATCTTATTCTAGATTTTTAGAATTTATAGGAGTTCTCCCACCCGTTTTTGAATTAATTTCTACATGAATGGACATTAAATGCTCTAAACTTACTTCGATTCCATGAAATTGAGATTTTGCACACAAAGTGATTAAGCAATAATGTTAATATTTGATAAAATTTACTTAATATACAATTCAAAATGTGTAATTTCATTTTATTCTCTTAATAAATATTTTTTGTTTATATAGATTTATGTCTTGTCTAATAATATGTGTATATATTTGATAAATGAATGATCTAATAAAAAAAATATAATTTTGTTATTATAATAAAAGAGTTGTTTTATTATAATAATATCTTTATTTGTGACAACTTAATATTTTTGTTCGTTATTGATCTAAACAAATATTTTATGAAAATTGTACTTATATATATAATATGAGATTTATTTAAAATTATTAATAGTTTTACATGAACTCCTACATAAAGTTAAAAATAATAATATTTTGAAGGCGTTAGACGCTCCAAATTCTAGCATTAAATTAACATCTTAACATGATTTGTTGTTTTTTCATACTGCCTCATCTGTGATAAATTCTTATAAAGGATTTTATATTTCATGATTCATAAAGTTCATAATATGCCTTTTTATTAACATTTTACTTATATATATAATTAACTTAATTCTACACATTTCAAATTTTATATTTCTAGCCAATGGACTTTAAATCTTTCATAATATTACGAACCAGAAACTGAATTTGCTAAATATAATGTTTATGTTATACTGTTTCTTATATGGTTATAAATGTTGTGATCTCTTAATGTCTTAATGTACAAATTATTTAAAACAATTATATTGTATTCTTAGCGACTGAATTGTGTGCCTGTTTTGGATAGGTTGTTTCAGAAAAAGTAATCACTTTAATTTTTATATTTTTAAACATACAAAAATAAGCTCAATCAAATATAAACATTATTCTAATGAAATATATTATAATGAGTTTATTCTAATTTATAATACAGTTTTAGAAATACAAAACAGAAATTAGGTGTGTTATAAGAGATAAAAGCCCATAGCTATTGGGCTTTTACTTATTCATAAGTCGAGAGAGTTCTCTGGAATTTATCTCCGCTTTTGCTTTCTTAATCCCCAAATTTCAACCTGCACCCCATCATGTGTGAAATGTTGGAATTATCCTTATGACACCTACTTTTCCCGCGCCTAGTTCATCTCCATTATCCCTTCTACCTGCGGTCTTCATCCACGACTCTTTCCGTTTCACCATTCTTCATATGTTCCTTTTCCTTATCCTGTCTATTGCATAAGAAATAAACACATAGTGTATATATATGAAAATAATTTATTTCATAGATAGAACTTTCATTCTTACCGAACTCTTCACTCAACTTTGTCTTTTGAAAGAACTTCTTTGTATAGACATACTACAATGCTTACAACAAATAGATTTACATTATTATTCAGATTATAAATTATGGTTATCTTGAAAAATCTTTTGTCACTTGTCTCGTCCACTATTGTCAGATGCTCCAATTACTGTTATTTGATTCTTTTTACTTTGTCTTTATGGTAGACAATGTCTTGACATATTACGGTTAATGGACTTTTCAATAATACATGTCTTCACTGTAGAGATAAAGATTGAACTGTAATGACTCATCATCAGTAGTGGTTTTGTCTGAACCTTTTGAAGAAGTAGCTTTTTGAAAAGCTCTTTCAAACTCTTCTTTTGAGGTCATTGATGTTAAGACTGTCATTAATAGTTGTTTCTAAGAATAATGCATCTTTTTTTAGTGGAAGACTATCTTTGCTTCATGAATTATGTTTTAACCATTCTTGAATCATGTTTTTGCACACTAAATTATTATTGAACTTCTTTCACCATTTTATCTTTATCTTTCTTAACAACATTTTGATTTCGATTCTTTCATATGGCTGTATCAAAGTATAACCTCAGGCTAATGTCTAAGTAATAGCTTTAGAAGTTATGAAAGATATTAACCTATATTCTAATTTTGTCGAAAATACAAATACACTTTGAAAATATTGAAGGTAATGATCCAAAATCAACAAATCATTTTATAAATCACTTTGGAAATTTCAAAGATATTCTTTTTTTTAACTAGATAAATCAAGAATGTTTATCTGATTTAACAAATAATACGTTTACCTTTCAATTCACTTATTGATTAATCAGTACAGTTTTTCTTGTTTGCAGAAACAAAACCAATGAACCTACAATTTCATGGACAAAACTAGAATTCCGAAAATTGTGAGTATCTAAATAAAAAATTGATGGGGTGAAGAAAGCAATACCCATTTATCGGTCATGTTTAACGGCAAAAATCTATTACTGTAGTATAAATCTTAGTACGAAAACGAGACTATCACCTTTTACACTATTATTAAGTTCACTGATATAGTCTTCTCTCTCTCCCTCACATACAATTTATGAAAATTTGATTGATATTTCAAGATCTTTCAATTTTAAAAATTAAAATAATGATTATTTTTATATTATGTTATGATACTCAAATACGATGTATTTTATTTTAATTTTATAACAAACACTCTTTTTTAAAAATCTACGTATAAGATAGTGACTGTTATTATTGTAAATATGCTATTACCTTGTACGTACAAATAATTTATAATTGTTATTCTTTTCTAAATTATTTTAAATAAAAACTTTCAAGTATTATTATGCAACGGTAAAATCTCAATGCTAATACCTCAGTTAACAATATTTTTTTTTCAAATTTAAATTGTCATATAGATAGTTTTAATACAAATATTATTAAATAAAAACTAAATTATTATTTATGCAAATATTATATGGGACATGTACAAATCTTTGAACCTATATCGCATTAAAATTTTTTACCTTTTTAACATTAAGTTAATCCACTAAATTTGCCACATTCCTGTACGCTAACAAGATGATGAGATTTCCTATAAATTTCAATCCACCACAGAAAAAGTGCTTTAAGTGTCAAAACTAGTTATTTATTATTATTAAAGTTCATTTTATTTACTTTTAATCTCTCAAAAGGTCTAAACTAGTTATTTTTTATTATTAAAGTTGATTTTAAAAGTAGATGAATAACATTTATATCAAGAATCTATATTTTTCCCCACTAAACACAAGTGTCACATTGCTGTTGTTATAAAACAATATCACGTAATAATAGGAACCAAAAATGAAATATTGATTTTTAAAAAACTAAAATCAAAATGTACTAATTTAAGAATTACTACAAAATATATTTAAGTCGTCTCTTTCTTATTGGCTAACTCCCAATGAATTATACCATTTGTACAACCATTACACACACATCCTTTAGCTTTCGTCTCCTTAATTAATTCTATTATATGAACAATTCTCTTCTCGCTTCTCATTGTAAAAAAGTAACTAAATTTGTACCATAAGAGTAAGCTCTCTTTTGCCTTAAAATGTGATAGCTAAGTAATGACATCATCAAGATAGCCCAATGCCGTGTTTTAAGCCGGAAAACATATATTTTGGCTCCAAAGAAACAAGGCCATTGTGAACAAAACCATAGTTTAACATCTTTCAAGATTAGCCGAATCCAAACCAGTCAAACAAAAGCAAATTACGACATTCGAATAACTCAGGAAAACAGATTCACATAGTACACTATCACAGTAACCATCCTGATGGATTCACTAAGAAAATTAACAATAGAGGTTGGCCAATTGAAAGGAGGTGAGGTATGCAACAAGAGTACTGTTGTTTTGTTCCAGTAATTAATCAATGACACCAAAACATCAATCAACAATACCTTTTCCATCTCAATGTAAGTATCAGCTACTGTAAGGACAAAAAAAATGCTCTTTGGTGCCTTCAGTGTGACTCTGGATCCGCATTATGCCATCCCTTTGTGCAAGGAGGAATACTCATAAACTCATCAAATTCTTTTACATGAATATCACAGCACTTCCACTACAAAAAAAGAGGAAAAATACAGTTCTCAGAGGCCACGTCTCAACTACATTACAAGCATTGATTTAGAAAGAAATGAGATAAAACTAAGAACATTCAGTGGAATACTCAATACTCACCCCTCTCATCCGGTCATGAAAAACGGCAGGACCAGGATGGTAGCTGCAAGCAGTGTCATTATTATCCTTTTCCTTGAAAGTCTGACCGCATCCTTTATTTTTGCATATTTGGGGCTCATTTAAATTCACTATCTTCTCAGGTTTCGGAGCCTGAACACTTGAATTGATGACAGCAGAGGCATTTCCAACAAGATTTGGGGACTTGTTTACAACATTAACAGGTTTGCTTTGTGAACCTAAAGAAGAGAGGGGTAGGAGAAAGAAAATTAGCTTTGGAAGCATGACATGGGGGATTACTAAAAAATAACTAATCAAAGGACTTGAGACAATGCCATGAGCAGAAGCATGTGGATACCATGATCTGAGCAAAAGAAACCCTGCCTACATCTGGAACAAGAGTCCTTTGATGAAGCATTGGTTGAAGAAACAGCAGTTGGCGAGGGCATGGTGTTCTTCTTCACTGGAGCAATTACTTGCTTAACTGTTGTATGTTTTCCAGTCTTACATCTTCATCACAGAGAGAAACTTTGATCAACATATGCAGCGAATATTAAAATAAACTAAAAAGTAATGGACCAAACCGACTTAATTTTTTATACTACGGGAATATTGCCGCAAGTAAAAGTAAAATAAGCTGTTTCATTGCTAGCATCATTTAAGCCAATCAACCATGTTTTCCAAACTCAGCATACATATGATCATTACATTATGTAATATCTAATACTATAAAGAATCCAACACAGATATAAAGAATCAATTGAAAATGTTTTATAAGAAAATTTATACAAGAATAACTGCTAGGTGGAAACCACTTCTAGTTTCCATTTCATTAATGTTACATTTAGAAACCATATTTTACTCAGTGAGCATTTACTGCCACCAAAAGCATGTTTGAAGTACGAATTGGTGACGAAGAATGGACTCATGCCAGTGAGAAACAAAGATTGGAGATTTTAAAATACAGATCATTGCACATGAAACATGAGTATTCAGAACGTGATGTTACTTCCCCGTATATGAAGATGAAATCAACCCATGCAGATCTGGTAAATGAAATTTAGAGTAAAACATCCATCATCAACCTAGCATATTTTGACAACCCATCTCTAGGATTCTTTTCCTTTCTACATAACAGAAAGTCATCTCTACGACCTATTAATAGATTCTACCCAAAAAAGGTGAACTCTTTCAAATTAACAGTTGACTGCAGACCAAACATCATATTCTAAAACAGGAAAATATAGAAAAGGAAAAAGAAAGTATATCTCTCACCCCGGAATTTCCAAAAACAAGCTAAAATCATGACTTCTTTTCTTGCAACAACTCCATTCTTTAGTTCCATCATGAAATATAGGCTGGAAAATAAAGGAGAAACGTAATCAATTACAATAAACTGATAACTAATCTTCATAGAAAGAATACATTGTGAAGAAACAGATTTATAGACATTGGACTTACTCCCTGAACATTGGAAGATGCCCCAGCAGCATTAAATCCAAATCCCAAACATGCCAGATGGAAAGTGAATCGGTAAGATCTCAAACAGATGCCGCATCATAAATCAACAAAAATGATATAACAAGGCATATAAATTTGAACTAAGTTCACAATCATGAGTATGCATTAATGATGACATTAACTAAAAGGAAATTACCAAAGCTCGGGAAACAATAGATGAACTGAACAGTATGGAAGAAAATACCAGTTTTAGTAACTTTTAATATAGAGTGCTAGCCGCTCTGCTGCTATCATGCCACTATTGACAAACTAGGTGTAGCTACCAAAGATGAAGAGATATGTTGAAAACTAGAACCAAATGACAAATCAAGACAGACCAGGCGTAGCTACCACAGATGAAGAGTTATGTTGAAAACTAGAACCAAATGACAAATCAAGACCCCTAGAAATTAAGGATTAAGCATCATTGGTACAAATTATATTAGATCAAAGAAAATGGAAAACATCCCACATAAAGAGAAGGGTCATGCTTACTAGTGTCGAGCACTAGTTAGGGAATTAAAAGGAGAAAGTTCTACTACAAATCATTTGCAGGCACATTAAAAAGTCATAGGAAGCGCATATTGACACATCCTAAAGAAAATCATTTCTCTTCTAATTCCTTGATTAATGCCATAAGAGCTCTGGTTAACATTTGTCAAAAGAAAAATAGAATCAATTGTATCATTAATTAAGAAAAAAAAATAGAACCAAATGATAAATGATTGGCTATTATCTCACATCTCAAAAATTCATAATTGTGGTGTTCTCCCCTAGAGCTTTAATGTGAATTCCCTTTCAAAAATCTCGAAATTATATCTGCGCATATGTATACTTTCAATTGAGAGTTGAGTGAAAAGCATTATACTTTGAAACATTAATTTCCAAGTGGATGCACAAAGGGTTGACCATGGTGGTTAAATTCACAGTCTTACAAGTAAGATCATATAGTCTTACTATTTTCCCATGCCTCAGCAATCCCAATCACATTCGGACTCATTTCTTACAAGTGTAGGACTGAATTGCATTCTTACTGTATGATGGTGGGATTGATGATTTATCTGATCCTACTCAGACTCATTTCTTTTGAAAAAAACCTAACATATCTAACCCATTTTTGGCTGACCCATTACATTAAAACCCCAACACTTTACCTTTGGTACTCCTCATTTTTTTTTGCTTCTCTCATTGAACATAAAAGTTCCAAATCCCTAGTCGGTTCTTTTGCTTCTGTGTTCAGCACTCTACACTCAATTGCACCTCAGCATGGATTTCTTCTGCTTCTGCAATCAACATTTGGTTAGTTTGACTTGCTTTGGTGTGGTTACTCCACTGTTTAGGACCCTGGGTTCAAGTTTCAGATCTCTGCTGGTTCCACTCCCCTAATCTGTTCTGCTATTCATAATGTTTTTAAGTGGAAAAGGAACTAGGAACTGCTAGGGAGGGTAATGAGGGAGGAAGGGGTACAGTACAGGTACTGTTAAAGTTGGAAACATATCTGTTGGTGCCATTCGTGGGGTTCAAAATTTGGAATTGGCGTGACTTGTAAGTTTATAGCTGTTAGAAATTTAAAATGATTTTGCTTATTTGCTACTTTTAATGCATTCATGCGTCTTCAAATATAGTTTTGCATTTTAGATATCCAAATTACAATTACATGACTTACTTGTGTTCACACTAGAGAACACACATTGGGGAATCCTAAAGCCAGGTAGGAACTCAAAAAACCACGACATGTTCAACACAGTCTGCCCTGACGTGACCTAAATGGATAACACAATTTAACATGACTTTTAAAGGTCCTATAATGGTTCCTGCCTTTTTTCGAGAAGTAGCATACATAATGTAATGCCTCACACCTTAGTCATGCGTGTAAAACTCTGATGCAGTTATACTACAATTTGTTTCACATATCCATATCTGGTACCGATATTCTATGATACTCCACCGGTACATATAACCTATGAAGTAAGGATACTTCTATGGTGACTAATTTATAATTTTTTATTTTGACAATGTCTAACAAATGTGATTTTAATTTGAATCTGCACAATTGCAATTATATATTTATTATGTTTTAAGAATTTTTGTACATTTTTAAATATGCATATATCACTTATTGTATCCGTTTATTCTTAAAATAAGCATATGATCATATTAGCTAGACATCGTATCTGCTATCTTATCCATGCTTCATAAGTGGGAAGAATCTATAAGCTTTTTGAACTAGGGCCAAGGGCTCGAGGCCCGTTGGTATTAAGACAGGGATGTGAGAGTAAGCAGGTTACAGTGATCAGTCTATGGACGTCAACCGGTCAACAAGTTGGTTCTACATTTGTCAGACACCAGGCTCGCTGGAAACTATCTAACCAATCCATCAATGAATGGGCTGATTCTCAGCTGCATGGTCCAACTTGTTTCCCTAACCTTGTCAATCCTAGGTAAGATCTCGATTTTGACTACCTTAATCATTAATTAACCTAAATCACCCCTACCTTTCAGATAAATAAAACCAAGCAGCTCTAACTTTGTTTTGGTATCATACGGATCCTTGGCCAAAGTGCTAAAGTACTACCATAGATGTGCCAGCTTCCACAGAATGAATTTAGCTCTTCTAATATGAGTAAACCACTTAGAAAAGAAAAGTGAAAGTGGAATGTCTCAAGTTCCCAACTTTCAACAATTAAAGAGAAAATCAAACGAGTATACACATTAAGCAATTCATAGTTTATCGCACTCCTGCTCGTGCATGCAATATCAGGCGACACCATCACGAGTTAATTTCCTCATCAATGATGGAAATTTCTTACTATTTGCTCTAACGCGATTTTTCACACATCCAAATCCCACAATAAAAGGCACAAGCTTAAACAAACCAAGATCTTTAATATGCTGCAATGACGAATTACATAAGCGAAGGCGGAAGAACAGAGTTGACCGCAAACCAATTTGCAGAGAGATAAAGTAATTATAGAATAATTGTGGGAAGACTTAGGCAATAGAATAAAGTGCTATTGAAAGAAGAGCATAAGTTAGGGCAGGGTATTGAGTGAAAAATGAAGAATGGGGAGTTATAGAACAGAATTATCCGAAGTGCATATGGGTTGTGATAAAGGTGGAAACTTGGATATGAGGGTTATGAGTGAGAGAGAGTACCGAATCATGGTACCGACAGGAACCGTCGGGATTGTCGTCCTCGGAGAAAGTGGCGTCGCAGCCAATCCTCTGGCATCGAACTTTAAGTGATGTCTTCTCCATCCTCTGGCTTTGTCTCCACAGCTTTGAGGGGCAAGAGAATAACAGAAGAGGACTTTACCTTGTGAGAACTCAAACGGGTTGGGCTTTGATTCTGTTCAATACTTGAAAATTGAAATAGAATAAAGGGGGAAAAGAAATAAAGAGGTGATTCCCCTCAGTTTCCACTCAAGTTCCAGGAGGTACCAGATTTTGAGTTATGTTACATACCTGTAACTCAACCTCAATTTCAATGATTTTTTTTTTAAAAAAAAAGTTCATAAACGTTACGGAATATTCTCACCATTTTTTTACCATGTAATTTGTTTGAAATTACTTATCTATTTTATATACTTTTAAATTTTATCCATTTAGATAACTTCAAACAAAATTGTAAAAAGATGCCCACTCACTCTCTTTCCCAAGATTATGACTGATGATTGTCTCTCAACAGAATTCTGAATGAGATATTTTACATTAACTGTTTTTAGATTAAAATAATCTAATTAATAAAAATATAAGCTATATTGATAAATATATTAAAAAAATATGACAAAAGTAGTTTCAAAGAAAAAATATATATAAATTTATGATAGATCGATTGCTTCCTATTAAATTAATAACTTATTTTAATATTGATAGATTATATAATTGTTTTCTAAACTACTATAATTTTTTATCTTGTTTGTAAAAAAAACAAGAGTACACTTAGAAATACATTTTTTTCTTCTTATATATTCATTTTATAGATTACAAATTATTAAAACCCGAAAGTAAAAACAAAAGTTCATTGAAAAAACTGGAACTAGGATGAAAACAAATAAGTTTTATCTTAGATTGTAAAAGGTTATAAAAAAATATTAATTAGTTTATATCATTAAAAATTTAATTATATCCTATTTATTTAATAATTTGTCTTCATATATAGCTTGCCTTCAAATATTTTTGTTGGGCATTACTCTAATATCTTCAAATACTTATGTTAATCATTACAACACCTCAAGTCAATGTCTCTTTTCCCCCTTAACAATAAACATCATATTTTAATAACATAGGTTGACGTAGATTATGATATTTTTTAAATACTATGATATTAATCACTCACTTTCATGTTTTTCTTAGCGATTCTCTTATTTGGTGGAAAAATTGTTGAACAATATACTATTTATAAATATACAATTGAATTTGCTTTAATAATATTATTAGTGGATAGTAAAGTGTTTTGGCTAAAATAATTACTTAAATATTTTTAAGTTTTAATTGATGAGTTAGGTTCTTTTATGAAAAAAATTGGTCATATATATTGTTTAACCCTTCTTGTCACGAGAGATCCAAATATAGATATTAATTGTAATTTTATTTGTGAGTTTGTTTAAAGATAACATTTAACTCTCATTCATCTTAACATCCAGCATCAAATATGTGACATATTAACAAAGAGTCTTCCTACTATTAAATATCATCAATATTTATTCTCAAGAGGAGAATATTTAATAAAATATAAATAGATATTATAAATATTATACAATCAATTGTTTTTGTTTAGATTGATAGTATTTTTGTTATTATATATAGTTTTTTCTTTTACTTAAATATACATATTTGGATTCAATGAATTATTTTATTTATTTCTCTCTTATAATTCAGTTCACGTGGGTTGACTCCACGGGTTGAACTAAAAACGAGTCAATTTAATCCCATTTACGGTTTGGTGAAGCAAAAACTAGGGGTTGATAAGTTAAGTGGAATGACTCATTCAAACATAATTCTTCTCTCCTAATTAATTTTATTTATCTATTGTGATAAAATAAAGAAGATGGACTTAACCTACCTATTTATATTGCAAATTACCTATCTCACTAAATATTAACCATAATTAACCATAATTAGAAAGCGATATAGTAAGTAAAAATTAAAATGTTGACATATAATTGGACAAAGAGATAAATTAAGTATCTAAACCATTAAAATACTATTGAACACCAATTTAGTTTTTAAAAAAATGTCAACCTATATAACTAAAAATAATAAATAACCATAATAAGAAATAAAAGGATTATAAAAGGTTGTTGATGAATTACCTGTTAACCTCCATCAACTTTTTTCTAATCTAACTTTCTCGAAATAATAATGAAATGAGGCGAGTCACGAATTTAAAGTATTTTTTACGCTTAAATCTGAGTTTGTAATGTTGGTTATCTAGTATTTCTAGTATTTATGATCTAAATTACACTATTAATTTTCTTTTCCTTATTGTAACTTGTCATGATGCAAAAGGGTTCACACTTTTATGCCTTATCTATTTCATTTGTTTCTTAATAATAACACACCAAAATGGATTAATCTCCATTAATTTTTTTCCCTTAAATAATTTATGATCTATGAACCCAAGTGATGTTCACGAATATAACCTCCCAATGTGATAGTTAATTGGGCTAGTGTTGGAAAGGTTGACTTTAATGGTTTATGATGTCCCATGTAGATTATAAGTTTAATATGAAATTTTGACTAAAATAGCTCCGACTATTTATTTTCTCCCATAGCATATTGTAAAAATAATATATTATATCAAATAATTAGCTAAATAGCACGGTTTACTGCAACACTTCATAATTTGATTTCATTTTTTACTATTTTCTAAAATTTAAAAAATAAATTATAGTTATTTTACTTTATATATTGTACTGGTAGGCTAAAACCGAGAGGTTTAGGCCGAGAACAACATGTTGAGTAACCAAGGGGTGATAAGGCTAAAACCGAGAGGTTTAGACCGAAAGCGGAAAAGATATACGTTAAAGAATAAAATAAAATATAAATATTATTATAAAAATGAAACCCAATTAAGTTAAAAACCTGCATGAGGGGTGTGTAAATAATAAAAAGGTGTAAAAAGAAAGTCCAAAAGAAAAGGGGAAAAACCCATTAAGGAAACCCTATAAATAGAAGTTCAGAGTAAGAAAAAGGTAAGAGTGAATATTGTCTGATGATACTTTGAAATCATATATGACTTTGGCATCGGAGCGCCTTGCAGGTACCCCCCCAACCTGTGTGAAGGAGAAGCCGAGAGTACCTTGCTGAGGGAGAAGCCGAGAGCACCTTGCTGAGGGAGAAGCCGAGAGCACCTTACAGAGGGAGAAGCCGAGAGCACCTTGCCGAAGGGAGAAGCCGAGAGCACCTTGCCGAGGGAGAAGCCTAACACACTTGCCCAAGAGGGGTCCAGAACATGAACCCAAGAAGAAACTAAGAGAATCCGGCCCAAGAGTAGAGTATTTGTGTAAAGCCTAGTCTTGTCAACCTAGTTTCAGTATTCTCGGTCTTTGTTGTAAGAACATTTTGGCGCCCACCGTGGGGCCGAGAGGTAACTGAAAAAAGGTTGAAGACAAGATGAGTTTAAGAGAAGAACAAGGTGGAGAGCATACAGATAATGTTAATATGCCAATGGCAATGTTGGTACAACTACAAAAAGAATTTGAGACACTAAAAAAGAATAATGAAGAAGAGTTGAGTATGTTGAGAGCCGAAAACGCACACATGAGGAGAAAGTTACAAGAGGAAACAATTTTGAATTCATCTTTCGAAACTGTTCAGCCTGGGATACAAGTGAATGAAAGGCTATATCACAACGAAAGTTCCCAAACCAAAAGAAGATGGCTTGAAAACTCTGGGGTTTGTGCAGGGACATCTTCTAGGAAACATCCGTTTTATGATGTTATAGTTGATACTCCGTTGCCCGACAATTGGAAGAACTTGACCATTGACAAATATGATGGAAGTACGGACCCTGATGAACATATTGCAATATATACTACTCAAATCAGCTTGTATACATGGAATGGTGCTGTTATGTGCAGAGTATTTCCTACAACCCTGAAAGGGGCAGCATTGAGCTGGTTCACACGCCTCCCACCTTTGAGTATAGATTGTTTTGATACGTTGGTGGAAAAGTTCGGCGCTCAGTTTGCAACTAGTCGCCCTCATCATTTAACGTCGATCGCCTTAGTAAACATAAGACAAGAGAAAGGAGAGTCTTTAAGAATGTTCATGGAACGTTTTGGAAAGGTTGCCTTGGGAATTCGAAATCTTAGCCCAGAGATTACCATGCATCACATGATAACGGCACTGAAACCGGGACCATTTGCCGATAGTCTTTGTAAAAAACCCGCGATCAATTTGGATGAACTAAGGCAACGAGCATCAAAATTTATGCAGATGGAAGAACTAAGGGAGTTTCGAAACCAAGTGAGGGTTGATGGAGGTGAGAAGAAGGTGATAGAAAGAGAAAACATACCTGTCGCAAGAAGAGCCCGAGAAGAGTTTAGAAGTCGAAAATTCCAGCAATACACACCTCTAAATACAAACAGAGCAAGAATTCTACAGGAAGCCATGACAGCCGAAATAATACCATCACCAAGAAAAGCAAGAACACCGGAAAGAGCAGACCGCACCAAACATTGTGAATATCATAAAAATCATGGTCATCATATAGAAGAATGCATTGGGTTGAAAGACATAATAAAAGAGTTGATTCATGCGGGACAGTTAAAACGTTTTGTTCGAGGGGGAAATGCAATTGTATGGTTGAGCCCTGAGAGAGATGTGAGAGGGAGAGAGCTGGGTGAAAGAAGGGTGGAAAGGTTTGAAAGGAGAGAAAATAAACGAGTGGAAAAAAGAGATGATAGAAGGATTGGAAGACCAGAAGAAAGAGGAGATAGAGTTTATCAAAACACCCAGTCCGTAAGACGAAGCAGGGAGCGAAGTTTGGGAAGGCCGGTCAGGGGGTTTATAAATACGATCTCGGGAGGTTTCTCTGGGAAGGAATCTTTGTCAGCAAGAAAGCAATATTGAAGAAGTATCTGAGCTGTTAATCATGTTTTTAAAAGAAGAACTTTGCCACCAATGCTTTTCACAGACGAAGACTTTCAAGAAATTGATCCAGATCATGATGATCCTATGGTGATAACAGTGGAAATAGCCGAATATGCTGTCATGAAGACCTTGGTTGATCAAGGGAGTTCGGTTGATATCTTGTTCTAGGATACGTTAACACAAAAGGGTATGTTGATTTGATAACAACATTTGGAAGAGGTAGCAAAATTAAAAAAATTAAAATCCGATATCTAGTGGTGGATGCATCCACTTCATACAATGTGTTGTTAGGACGGTCTTCCTTAAACAAGTTAGGAGCAATCGTATCAACACCACACCTAGCCATGAAATTCCCAACAGAAAAAGGAGAGATAGCAACAATCTTTGTCAATCAAAAAGATGCTCGGGAGTGTTACGCGGCAGGTTTAAAGATGAATTTGAAGATGGATAGAGATACTGAAAAGATAGTAGCCATGGTGGATTTGGATCCCAGATTAAATGAGGAAAGGTTGGAGCCGAAAGAAGAAACAACAGCAGTAGTGTTAGGCCAAGACAACAGACAATGCACTTACATAAGTGGAAGTATGCCTGATGAATTACTTAGCAAACTCATCACAGTGTTGCATAACAATAAGGATTTATTTGCCTGGCAGCCGTCTGATATTCCTGGAATTAATCCAGAGGTAATGTGTCACAAGTTACCTGTTTGCCGAGAAGCAAGGCCGGTATCTCAAAAACGAAGAAAGTTAGGAGAAGAAAGACGAAAGGCAGCAATTGAAGAAACTGAAAAATTAATACAAGCTGGTTTTATCCGAGAAGCTAAGTATACTACGTGGCTGTCTAATGTGGCACTTGTCAAAAAACCGAATGGAAAATGGAGAATGTGTACAGATTACACCGATTTGAACAAAGCCTGCCCAAAAGACACATATCCATTGCCTAATATAGATCGATTAGTTGATGGGGCATCTGGCCAAGAGATGATGAGTTTTCTAGATGCTTATTCGGGGTATAATCAAATACAGATGTATGCACCTGATATCCCGAAAACAGCTTTCACCACTGATGTTGCAAATTATTGTTATAAAGTCATGCCTTTCGGCTTGAAGAATGCTGGAGCAACATACCAAAGATTGATGGACAAAGTGTTTAAAGAACAGATTGGAAAAAACCTGGAAGTTTACGTTGTTAACGTGGTTGTTAAATCAAGTGAGATACAGAAACATCTGGAAGATCTTGAAGAAGTGTTTGCTCAAATAAGAAAGTACAATATTCGTCTTAATCCAGAAAAATGCGTTTTCGGCGTAAGAGGAGGAAAATTCTTGGGATTCATGTTGACAAACAGAGGAATCGAGGCCAATTCTGATAAATGTGAGGCAATAATGCAGATGGGAAGACTGAAAAACCTAAAAGAAGTACAAAGGCTGGTAGGAAAGCTGAATTCATTATCAAGATTTCTGTCAGTATTGGCCGAAAAAACCAAACCGATTATAAACTTGTTGAAAAAATCTGAAAACTTTGTTGGAGTGAACAATGTGAGCAAGCTTTATCTCAAATCAAAAGCATGGTGGCTGAACCCCCAATCTTAGTAAAACCTGTGTGATGAGCATATATTTATTACACTCATTAGCCTTGTTCATAGATTATTGGACTATAATAATAAATAAATCCATTGTTTTAATTAATATTATTATAATTGGGTTTATTTGGGCCTTAACTATTATTATTGTTAATTTTGTGTTTTTAGAGTAAATTATCCAGAGGAAGCATCTACCTTTGTGAATGGGCCAAATATGCAAAAGTCCAAGTTGCTTCTTGAACCAAAACAGGAAACAAATTCTGAGGAGAAGAAAGAGAAAATAAAATCTACAATATCTCAGAAACAGAATTGGAAGCAAATCTTCTGCAAAATAAAAAGAATTATGGAAAGTGGAAACTGTTTACAAAATATAAACTACAATATTCTCTCAAGATCCTTGGAGCAGAAAAGCCTATAAAAGGACACAAGCATCAAGGAGAAAAGAGAGAGCTTCATAGGGTTTTCTTAGTTTATTTTCTTCTTAGTAATTCTTTTGTTTTGCCTCCGCATGGAAGGCTAAACCTTTTTGGTTGATTCTTTTGTAATTCCCCATTGAGGTCTGAGGTTTTGTTCAATAAAAGTTTCGATTTTTAATTCTCTATAGCAGTTGTTTTTATTGTCTAATCTCTTGGAAAACTGGTTTTTGTGAGAGGTTGTACTTGAACGCATGATTGAGAGTCTTCCTTATCTTAAACTTTGGTTTCTTAGTTAGTTCGCATTGTTCTAATTAATTTCTTGGGCGCATGATTCAAGGGAGAGGAGGTAAGCATTCCCATGGAGTATACGCATGGAACAAAATGGGTATTGATTAAACTAGTAGACACATGCTTTACTGGTGAGTTTCAGTTGAATCAGATCGGCGCATGTTCAATCTGGTTTAGCTCTGTTGGAGGATTGAAAAAAGATTAATCTATAGAGAACCTATGAAGAATTCAATGGTAGAAAAACTTGGGATCAACCGCTTTTTATTTGCTATTTTAATCTCTTTTATATTTTATGCACAACTATCTCAAACCCCCTTTTTCTCTTTATTGTTATTGCTAACTTTTTATTGCTTGCAGATAGATTTTAAACCCTGGTCAATTGATTTTACTATTGGATTCGTTGGGAGACGACTTGGGGACATTTGTCCGCAATTATACTATCATCTCTCTAGTGTTAGACAAGTCTACGCTAGAATCATATTAATTTGACAGCAAAACGACAGCTATCACTGTGCCAACTCAACCCATCATAGTTTACTTAGCCACTTCAAATGAAGCAATAGGAGCTGCTTTGATTCAAGAAAACCCAGAGCAAAAACCGATATATTTTGTGAGTAGAACCCTCCAAAATGCCGAAACCAGATATCCCAAGGTTGAGAGAATTGCCCTAACACTAGTGTATGTCGCGAGGCGTCTTCGACCATACTTTCAGAATCATCAGATAATTGTGAGGACAGATTTTCCAATATCTAAAATTTTAAAAAAACCAGAACTTTCAGGTCGAATGGTGACATGGTCAATGGAGCTTTCAGAGTATGGAATCAAGTACGAACCAAGATGACTAATTAAAGCCCAATCTCTTGCAGATTTTATCATTCAGATGCCAACATCAGCACAATAGGACCAGTGGACTTTGTATGTAGATGGCGCGTCAAGCAAAAGAGGAAGTGGAGCAGGAATAGTATTTGAAGGACCAGATAATTTCCAAGTGGAGATGGCGTTAAGATTTGAGTTCAAAACATCCAACAACCAGGCCGAATATGAAGCTCTTGTTGCAAGGTTATTATTGGCCAGAGACATGGGAGTTGAAAATGTTATTTGCAAAACTGACTCACAGCTGTCGGTAGGACAAGTGCACGGGGAGTATCAGGTAAAAGACCCTTTATTAATGAAATATTATCATAAAGTCTTAAATATTATGCAATGTTTTAACAAAGCCGAGATGAAGTATATTCCAAGAGAATTAAATATGAAAGCAGATTCACTATCTAAGTTAGCAAGCCAACAACGGCAAGTGCAACACAATTCAATCATACAACAAACCCTCAGTCATCCGACAGTTAGTCTGGACGAATGCTTCAATATTGTAACATCCAAAGACGACTGGATAAAAACATACATGGAAGTCATAAAGCACCAGGAGCAAGGTGTTGAGCCAGATGCAAAAACAACGAAGAAAGTAGCTAGTTTCATTCTAATTGGTGACGAGTTATATAAAAGAGGATATTTTATGCCCCTATTAAAATGTTTGACCAAAGAACAAGCAGAATATGTAGTCAAAGAACTTCATGAAGGAATTTGTGGACTGCATTGCGGAGCTCGAACAATGACAACAAAAGTTTGCAGAGCTGGTTATTATTGGCCAACAATTCGAGAGGATTGTGAAATTTATGTTAAAACTTGTAAAAAATGTCAAGAGTTTGGGAGTTTAAATCATATACCAGCACAAGAGTTGCAAGAAATTATATCTCCATGGCCATTTGCAAAATGGGGAATTGATATACTTGGTCCATTCCCGCTTGGACGGGGCCAAACCAAATTCATGATAGTAGCTGTAGACTACTTTACAAAATGGATAGAAGCAGAAGCATTGACAAAGATAACGGCGCAGCAAGTTCAAACGTTTGTATGGAAAAATATAATATGTCGATTCAGAATCCCACACACTATTGTAAGTGACAATGGCCGACAATTCATTGACAAAAAACTTATGGAATTTTATGCAGATTTGGGAATCAAGTCCACAACCACTTCAATTGAACATCCGCAAATGAATGGACAGGCCGAAGCTGCTGATAGCTGTCGTTTTGCTGTCAAATTAATATGACTCTAGCGTAGACTTGTCTAACACTAGAGAGATGATAGTATAATTGTGGACAAATGTCCCCAAGTCGTCTCCCAATGAATCCAATAGTAAAATCAGTTGATCAGGGTTTAAAATCTATCTGCAGGCAATAAAAGTTAGCAATAACAATAAAGATAAAAAGGGGGTTTGAGATAGTTGTGCAAAAAATATAAAAGAGATTAAAATAGCAAATAAAAAGCGGTTGATCCCTAGTTCTTCCACCATTGAATTCTTCACAGGTTCTCTAAAGATTAATCTTTTCTCAATCCTCCAACAGAGCTAAACCAGATTGAACATGCGCCGATCTAATTCAACTGAAACTCACCAGTAAAGCATGCGTCTACTAGTTTAATCAATACCCACTTTGTTCCATGCGTATACTCCATGGGAATGCTTACCTCCTCTCCCTTGAATCATGCGCCCAAGAAATTAATTAGAACAATGCGAACTAACTAAGAAACCGAAGTTTAAGATAAGGAAGACTCTCAATCATGCGTTCAAGTACAACCTCTCACAAAAACTAGTTTTCCAGGAGATTAGACAATTAAAACAACTGCTATAGAGAATTAAAAATCGAAACTTTTATTGAACAAAACCTCAGAACTCAATGGGGAATTACAAAAGAATCAACCAAAAAGGTTTAGCCTTCCATGCGGAGGCAAAACAAAAGAATTACTAAGAAGAAAATAAACTAAGAAAACCCTATGAAGCTCTCTCTTTTCTCCTTGATGCTTGTGTCCTTTTATAGGCTTTTCTGCTCCAAGGATCTTGAGAGAATATTGTAGTTTATATTTTGTTAACCGTTTCCAAGTTTCTATCTTTCTAGAATTCTTGTATTTTGCAGTAGATTTGCTTCCAATTCTGTTTCTGAGATATTGTAGATTTTATTTTCTCTTTCTTCTCCTCAGAATTTGTTTTCTGTTTTGGTTCAAGAAGCAACTTGGACTTTTGCATATTTGGCCCATTAACAAAGGTAGATGCTTCAAATAATTTACCCTAAAAACACAAAATTACCAAAGATAATAGTTAAGGCCCGAATAAACCCAATTATATGAATATTAATTAAAACAATGGATTTATTTATTATTATAGTCCAATAATCTATGATTAAGGCTATTGTGTGTGAATAAATATATGCTCATCAAATAAACAAAGTTATTCTTGGACAATTAAAAAAGAGGTTGGGGAGTGCTAAAGGATTATGGGCTGAGAAACTACCAGAGATCTTATGGGCATATCGTTGCACACCACAAACATCAACTGGAGAAACACCGTTCAATCTCACTTACGGAACAGATGCAATGTTACCAGTAGAAGTCAATGAACCAACATTAAGAAGACAAATGGAAGATTGGAATATCAACAATGAGTGCTTGAGGACCGATCTTGATCTTATTGAAGAACTTAGAGAAAGAGCAAAAATAAAGGAGACTGCAGTACAACGAAGAGCGATGAAGAGATTTAATGCAAAAGTAAAATTTAGGACTTTTAAAGAAGTTGATCTGGTATGGAGAATGCGAACTGATGCTCGAAAGGATCCACGACATGGAAAGTTGGCATCCAATTGGGAAGGTCCTTTTAGGATACTAGAAAACTTACAAAATGGAGTTTATAGATTAGAAACTTTGGAAGAGAAAGTGATACCGAGAACGTGGAATGCAAGTCATCTAAAATTCTATTTTAGTTAAAATAGATGTAAAATGAAGACTTTTTGTGTAAATACTTATCATATAATGAAGAAGCATTCCCAAGTAACAATTCATCTTGTTATCTTCTTTTGTGTACATATTCATTTTCTTTGTTTTTCGGCCTTGGATGCTTTCACTTCAGGTGAAATCCCTCCCGAAAACATATTTATATAATTCTTTTGGGCTTGGATGCTTTCACTTCAAGTGAAATCCCTCCCGAATAAACATTACACGATTCTTTCGGTCTTGGATGCTTTCACTTCAGGTGAAATCCCTCCCGAAAAAATATTCACAACTCTTTTGGGCTTGGATGCTTTCACTTCAGGTGAAATCCCTCCCAAATAAACATAAATATACTTCTTTCGGTCTTGAAAGCTTTCAAACCAGATGAAATCTCTCCCGTCAGAATGTTCCTTTATCACTTTCGATCTTAGACGTTTTCATCTCAAATGAAAACCGAAAGGTCAAAATCAACAGATGCACGATTTTTATACCTTAAAAACCGCCAGGTCCAAAGCCATAAGTTTACAATTCAAAAAACCGAAAGCTAGTTATACATCCAAAACACTCTGCTAAACCGACAATTGCATATTTCGATCAGTCACGTATCAATTGCATAAAACTATTTACAAGTCAACCTCAGCAAGTGAAAGGTTTCGGATTAGTAACTTTATACTTGACAACATAAATCAATATCATTTTTCCATAACAGTATTGATCTCATCATTATCAAAGAAGAAAAACATAACTTGAATTTATACTAGATAGCAAAAAAATAAAAAATTCAAAGATAAAAACTGCTTTTGTGAGATAAAACCGAAAACAAATAACCCAATGCGCTAGTCACATGATGTTATACTTTTTAAATCCCAATCGAAAGAACCCGGTACCAAGTTTATTAATAAAAGAATGTTTTAAATTCCAAATAAGTAACCAAAAGGTCAACATTCGGTTAACACCGAGAGGTCTTTAATAATATTCAATTATAATAAAAAATATCACGCTTGAAAAACCGAAAGGTCTAGGTTACAACATAGTCAATATTTTCATGCTCTAGAAACCGAATGTTATGCTTAATCTAGTTTTTATGATCATTAAAACCGAGAGGTGAGTTCAAACATTTCTTATATGAAATAATAAGGAACTCTTTTAATCGAATATTAAAACCAAACTATGAATACAAGGCCAACAATTATAATAACTATTAAAAAATCCATGATTGTAATAAAAAATAATTATAACTGACAACTTTTGAAACCTAAAAAAATTCTTAAAGTTTTCAAGATGAAGAAAACCGAAAGCTAACAATTCTCACTGATTATAATCGAAAGAAAATTTTGATCGGACAAGATAATTTGAAGGATAAAATCACGATGTTAACCACAAAAGCTCAATATTTATATTAAGAAGTTCCAAAAAAAGGAATTACATCACGAATGCAAACATTAAACATCCCAGCATTCCAAAACAATTGTTCTTCTCAGCAAGTAACCGAGAGTTAACCGAGAAGCTATAAACAGATAAAAACCCATATCCACCTAATTCTCGATGTTAATATCTTCAGCATCATTATCCGAAATCTCATTAGCAGAAATTAGTTCACCATTATAAAAATCCTTCTTAACATCAAAGTTACCTTCATCAGTAGGAATCTTATAAAAATATTTTGCTTGTTGAAGAGCCTTCTCAAAGCCAAGTTTGTGTTGTTCAAATATAAAACTTTCGGCTTCAAAAACATTAGTCCTCAGCTGATTAATCTCCTCATCCATAAGTTTGATGGTGTTTTTGTCAGATTCATTCGCAGAAGATAATGCCGATACTTTTTCGTTCAAAAGTTGATTTTCTTTAAACAGCTGAGCATTCTCTGTACTAGATTTCAGGTTTTCACTCTTCAAATCAGAAATTTCTTTTCCAAGACCTTCGTTTTCAACTTCTTGTTCCTTTTTTTGCTTTTTCATCTCTTCTAACTGCGAAGATAAAGAGCTCATTCTTTCCTTATACTCAGCAAGATCATTCTTCAATTTTTCAAACTCAGATAAAGACACACAGTTCCCATTCTTCTCTTTCATCATTTTTCCAATCAAAAGATTTCTACTCGACAATTCAATAACAGAATCCGCCAATGAAGCAGCATCCATATTTTTCAGCATGTTGTAAGATGATTCGCTAAAAGACATTTGAACAAACTTTGCATATTTAGTTGTAGCACTAAATATCGTTTCAGAAAGAGGTTCAGATGAAACATTTTCACCATGGCGATGGCACCGAGAAGACGAATGCGACCTCTTGCTACTCCTATCTCGTTTCTTTGATTTCTTCGAAGGACCGGCAACATCAACATTACTTGTCGGTTCCACCACGTCAACATTGGCAACAGGTTCCACGATTTCTACTTCCACCACATGATTCACCACATTCTCACGTCGGGGAGTTACATCACCCACTTTGTTCAGCAATTTCGAAAAATAAGATCGAGCTTTCGGATTAGTGCTTGCCATCAGAGCTGAAAATCAGTAAAAAATTTAGCAAAGTTAAAAAACTCATCCTAAAAAGCAAGAAAATGTGGAACAACCACGTACCAATAAGATCTTCTCGAGGACTTGATGAAGTATACAACTGTAGCAACGCGCAAGTGGGAACTTGGTACGAGAGGCGACTAAAAACTTCAATAACATGACGATCGGCCACACCCATCGAATGAAAAGATATCGAGTTAAACTTCACGGGATCTCTCGTCCAATACAGAGGAAATTTTGGAGAATCTCCATTAAAGAAGTACTCTCTTCCTACTGGCTCTATTAGAATTTTGAAAAAACTTCCCTTAAAATCCTTGTATGACGACGTAAAGGGCTTAAGAAAACACACGTTGGATTTGCTAATAAGGGATAGCCACCCCGGCCGTTTACCAGGCCGAGAACTATAATAGTATAGAAAAGCATAGGGACTAGGAGAAAGTGACAATAATTTACACAAAATACTAAACGCTTGCATCGCAGCCCAACCATTAGGATGAAGCTGAGTAGGAGCAACATTAAGGAAATTAAGAACGCCCATTTGAAAATTGTTCAAAGGCAATCGAATATGAAGATCTCTGAAAAAACAAGCATAAAAATAAAAAAATTCATAGCTATCACCTTCTCGGCCATGACACACATTATCAACATCTCCAACACGCCGAAATGAAATGATATCATTTTCAATATCAGAATAATAAATTTGAGAATGGGAAAGAAAACTCCGAAGTTCGTTAGCAGAACGATACTTCGAGAAAAACTCTCGGACTTTAGAATTAACCCACTGATAACCTGGACGAAAATTTTTCTGGGGCTTAATAAATTCAAATTCTTGAGGAACATCAACAGTAGGAGCTCCATTTGAATCATTCATACAAGATGGAGTAGCAGATGAAGACTTCGAATCAGGATGAACTTCTTCTCGAACCACTCGGCCAGTTGATTCACCACCCGCGCTTGAACATTCATCAGTAGCAGAAGAACTTGAAAGAGACATTACCTTCGCAAGAACTGAATGAAGATCGACAATAAACTTTCTTCTCAACAGCAACAAAGCTCACACGAAATCATAAAAGATTCAATGACAAACCTATTTATAGCCCAGAGTAAACCCTAGAATTCCAAACGTTGCAAACAATATGAAACCATTAAAAAATATATCATCTAACGGTCAAAATAGCAAGTTCACGTCAAGTCATTTAAACTCAGCAAAATAAAGCACGGAAACCAAAGCGTTTCATACCAAATCAAATCAAATGTCAAAATTATTATATTATATTAAGACACAAATATTTGTTTAAACTTAAATAAAATATTTCTGTCTCGGGGGCTAGTGTACTGGTAGGCTAAAACCGAGAGGTTTAGGCCGAGAACAACATGTTGAGTAACCAAGGGGTGATAAGGCTAAAACCGAGAGGTTTAGACCGAGAGCGGAAAAGATATAGTTAAAGAATAAAATAAAATATAAATATTATTATAAAAATGAAACCCAATTAAGTTAAAAACCTGCATAAGGGGTGTGTAAATAATAAAAAGGTGTAAAAAGAAAGTCCAAAAGAAAAGGGGAAAAGCCCATTAAGGAAACCCTATAAATAGAAGTTCAGAGTAAGAAAAAGGTAAGAGTGAATATTGTCTGATGATACTTTGAAATCATATCTGACTTTGGCATCGGAGCGCCTTGCAGGTACCCCCCAACCTGTGTGAAGGAGAAGCCGAGAGTACCTTGCTGAGGGAGAAGCCGAGAGCACCTTGCTGAGGGAGAAGCCGAGAGCACCTTGCCGAAGGGAGAAGCCAAGAGCACCTTGCCGAGGGAGAAGCCTAACACACTTGCCCAAGAGGGGTCCAGAACATGAACCCAAGAAGAAACTAAGAGAATCCGGTCCAAGAATAGAGTATTTGTGTAAAGCCTAGTCTTGTCAACCTAGTTTCAGTATTCTCGGTCTTTGTTGTAAGAACATATATTATAAAAGATACCCAGGATTTAAAAATTGTAATTAATATATTAAAATTAATTAAATTTTGATTATATATAAGATAATATGTTAAGTGATATAGGATTATAAAATTTAATATTAAAAAAAATATTTTTTAATTATAAATAATAAATAGGTTTTAATAATTAGTATTATTATTCAAATATAAAAAATTAACTTTTAATATTTTAATTATTATTATTATAACTTAATTTTATATAATGTTATATAAAAGGGGGAGACAGGTGAAAAATGAGATGAGATAGTTGATTTCATTTGTTGAAATTATTACACCTTCTTTCTCAAAATAAATAATAAATAATACATTACAAATGAAGAGTGATATGATAAATTACCATTAATTTAGAGTCTCTGAGGAAGTTCGATTATTGAATATATCACAACATTAATAATAAAAAGGAGAGGATTTAAATATAGTTAAGCAAATTGTAATAGGTTAATTAGATTACTTGATGGTAATTATTATCAATCTAATTCAGTTTTATGTAAAGTAAAGTTTTGCATCACTTATTATATTATATTTTAATCTTATTTTTATTAGTAGACGTGATGTCTAACATTGATTAAAACCGTGTAAAACATGTGCTTGGGTTGGGTTGCCTTTGAAAACTTTGTAAGAAAATGATGGGCTGAATAATCCAAAGTTTCCGAAAATAAGCACATAAATGACGATACTTTGGTACCAAGATAGAATACATTCATTTTCATATGACACCACTATAACAAATAAAAGATTTATTTATTTATTAATATAAAATCATAATAATATTATTAAAAGTGGTTGTTAGGTGGAATTTTTTTAGGAGTGTAAAAGTTAGTTTTTGTAAACACAATGGTGCATCAAACTTCAAAAGCTATTAATTCATTATTGAAAGAAAAAAAAGCGCGTTTTGACTGCTAAAGCTGTAATTAGCTATTTGCTTAGATCCTTAACCTACCAATCTACCAAAACCTTCAACTTGGATTTGGAATTTTCATATAACTTTTTTCTTTTAACAACAAACCATGTATTGGAATATCGCTGTCTTCAATTTTAGTCAATTTTCTGTGTTGGAAAAAGTTGCATATTCAATTTTCTTTTTATCCAAGGAAAATAAATTCTGTTGTATTGTGACAGATACGTTCTTTCTTGTATAGCTTCCGAAAACACCGACATTTTTTTCTTAGCATTAAAGGATAAATTAAGGTTTTACACTTTTTTTAATGTTTTGAAGTCAAGTTCAATAACATAATATTATTATATTTGTTCCAACCAGAGATATATATATGGATTGAGATACCTTGAAGTATCCTCTTTAATTTATTTATTCATTGATAAAAAAAAAATATTATTAGATTTAATTATTATATTTGGAATATTGTTTGTGTATTTTAATAAATTGTTACTGACTGGAACAATTCTCTCTAATATTTTGATTGTTTAATTTTTTTTATTCTTCTTGTATTTATTTTTTAATGTTCGATTGTTCTTCTTTTATTTTTTTTCGTATGAACTGTTTAGTGGTTGTTAGAAGTTAACCTGAAAAAGTATTCCAATAATCAAGTAAATGTTAGGTATTAAAGTGTATGCTGTATTGATAAAAGTGTATCTTACTCTTTTAACAATGGTTATTTATAGTGTTTAGTAGTGAGTTATTTCGCTCATGTATAATATCTGACACGTTTATTTTTAATAAAAGAACATTAACTCATTAACTGATTTATTTTATAGTTATTGAATTTATAGGGTGTTATCCGAATTTATAGGACTATTGCTATTCAAGATAACTAGTTTACCGGTTGGTCATTAATATTGAATAATTTGATTTATTTGACTTTGATTGATTTTTTTCATCATAATTTATTGGAGATCATCGACTAGATATTAGAGTCTTTCATAGTATATAAATGGGTGCAAATCTCATCCCATGAATCGGTTTTATAGGGTTGAGTTTGGCTTAAAGTCCACTTTGTAATACAATTATTTTAAAAAATATTAAATAAGTAATATATATATATATATATTTAAATTATTTTTTTTATCTCAATTATGTGAAATTATTTGAAATAGTGATGTTTTTTTTGTGAGATTTAAGTGGAATAAGAGATAAGGCAGAAGCTTGTAGACGTAGCCAGCACAGGAATGAACGCATCACGTTGTCCTCGACCCAATGTGACACACCGTTCCATGGCTGTGTCACCGCTGAAGCTGTCAATACATGTTGATGGCCACCGCGGAATCTGCAACTATGTATTATCAAAAATATGTCGTTTTACAATTGAATACTGTGGTGGATGGTCCATTTATAATGCCTCACTGTGCAAGAGAGAGACACTTGACGCAAACTACCAAAAATCATTGTTACTATGAAAGCAAAATCTCTTCATGCTCCAACAACACACAACACAGTGCATGCAACATTCTACTTCTTTTCTTTGATTATTGCCCTTTCTCCGCTTTCATAACAAAAACATCTTCACATGGAAACTAGGTTTTCTTTCCCATACTAACCCAACAATACACATTAATCCTACAATCATACACCAAGGAGGCCATTAAGAGAGATGATAAATAATGTAGAGGTGGGACAAAGATACATCACTACAGATTAATTAAACAAACTAAAGGAAGTGGAAGTGCCTTCAACTTCACTTATTGCTTAATGAAATGCTTATAAATTAAGACAATGTTACTTTATTATCATTGCACGTTAAAAAGTAACAAACTAATATAATTTTAAAAATTTTAAAAACCATTTTGGTTCGTAAAATTTAATATTTCAAGTTATTAAATAAAAAAGATATTTCTCCAATGTATTTAAAATATGACATCTTTTCCATGTTGAAAAAAAAAAATACTATATTAAATTACTGTATGACAGAGTATAACATTAGTACTACTACTTTTGTATATCCAACCTAGGCACCGACAGTGAACCTCTTTGCTTTGTGAAAAAAATAGTAATAAGGAACAACAAAGTTCAAAAAGCAACAAAACGTTATACTCATGATTGGAAACCTTTCTCGGTTGAAGAGTCAACCGAAATATATATAATTTTATTTTTTATGATTAATTAATTAATAATAAAATAATAATACAATAATATATATATACATATAATTTTATAAAAATAATATTAAATAACTAACTTTATAAGAATAACTCAAACACTACTAAACAATTATTACATTTTAAAAACAAAAATAAATGATTATTATACCAAAGAAAGACCTATATATTTCGAAATATTTTGAATGGATGTAATGATTTAAACAAAATTAAACAATATAGAGGATTTGAAAAACATGAAATCATATTGAAAAAAAATTATACACTTACAAAAGTTTAAAAGATTCTATGTATTTAAAACGATTATATATATACTTGTAAAATTGAATTGTATTTTAATGGAACTCGTAAATAACGGGTCAAATTAGTTATGACTTAGGAAAAGATAGTGGACATATTAATCAATTAGCTTAAAAAACACATGTATTGTTCTATTTTTATTTTTTTTAAGGTTTATGCTTGCTAATTGATTTTATGTTTTGTGGTTTAATATGAAGTATTACATTTTATTTACTATCATATATAACTGTTTTTAGTATATGTTGTGACTTATTATACTTTTAAGTGAAATTTCAATTTTATAAATCTACGTCTATTATTTTTTTTTAATAAAATTGATTCTTATATTATAATATTATATATTTAATAGTTAAAATGATGATATTTTTATTGAAATTGATTTAATTCTGCTTGAAACTTCAAAATCATGTTTTTATCGGTTCAGATTGCTAAAGAAAAATATTTTAAAACACTAATAAGATATATAATAGCATCACTAAAAGTCATGTATGAAAAAAAGCCCCATTCTTGTGAATTGAAAAGTCGTATATAATAATAATATAACAATAACAAAGATAAAAAGCGATACAAAATTCATTAAACTTTGGTAAACAAAATGATTCTCTGAACTATTATATGATTTTGAGTATAAGATGACTCATTATAATTTAGATAATTTGAATATGAGATCATTTTTTTTAGTATTTTAACATCTCAATTTAATATCACCAAATTCTGTTTTATTATAAAATAAGAATTTATTTATTTTATTAAATATTACAGGATTTTTTGAATGTTTAAAATTTTCGATTGAATACGACGTTATTTATTTAAATAAAAATATGTTAAAATATTTTGAAATGGAATCAATAGACTTCCTAAATATAATTGAATAGAATTATTTTATTTAATATTTATATTCTAAGTTTTAAAATTATAAGTGCTGTAAACAAATTAAAGTGTGATAACCACAAGGAAATTTTATAAGTTTTATTTTTTTATTAATGTAGTTAAGAGAGGGTAATTTAAGATGGTCGAAAAACCTACCGGAGAAATTACAGCAAAATGGAAGAAGCAATAACGGTGGCCTCAAAGAAAGAGGGCACGTGTTACTTTTTTTAGCGAAAGCGCTGTCGGTTGCGGCTGGCAGACGGTAATGCATGGGACACGTGTCAGTCCACAAATAAACCATTCCCCATCCCTACATACCTACATCATCACCATCATCATCATAATGGAACCAAGCCTTTAAACCCAAACAGCACTTTTCATCTTCACACTCCTCCACGCAATCCCCACTTTTCCGGTCTAATTTCGCCGGAATACACGTTCTCCACTCTTCTCTCACTCTATCTCATGCTTCCCAAATCAATTCACCCCTCACTGGAACCTCAACCCAAAACGATTCATACCAAAGCCACCATCACTTCTTCCCTCACCTCCCTCCTCAAACCCCGTTTCTCCCCCCAAAACCCTCGCACATGGATCATCTTCACCGTCCTCTTCATCCAGATCCTCCTCCTCTGCAACCTCCGCAGTTTCTCCTCCTCAATTCCCACTCCTCTGCCGTCCACCGTCGTTCACCACTCTTCCCGAGCCCAAGACCAATGCGGCTCCGGCAAGGTCTTCGTCTACGACCTCCCCCGAACCTTCAACCACGAAATTCTCCAGAATTGCGACAACCTCAACCCCTGGAGCTCCCGCTGCGACTCCCTCTCTAACCAGGGATTCGGCCAGAGCGCTGCCGCGCTTGCCGGAATCATCCCTGAGGATATCCTTCCGGCGTGGCACTGGACCGACCAGTTCGTCACCGAAATCATCTTCCACAACCGATTATTGAATCACAGGTGTAGGGTTAAGGAGCCCGAATCTGCCACGGCGTTCTATATACCGTTCTACGCTGGACTCTCGGTGGGGAAGTTCCTCTGGCTTAACTGGACCGCAGTGGAACGGGATCGCCACTGCGACATGATGCTGCGCTGGGTTATGGACCAACCGTTTTTTAAAAGATCAAACGGTTGGGATCATTTTATTACCATGGGGCGCATCACGTGGGATTTTCGCCGCTCCGTGGACCACGATTGGGGTTCTAGCTGTATCTACAAGCCTGGGATGAGAAACGTCACGCGCCTTCTCATAGAGCGTAATCCTTGGGACTATTTCGACGTCGGTGTTCCCTACCCCACCGGATTCCATCCGCGCTCCAAATCCGACGTCACGCTCTGGCAGAACTTTGTCCGCACGCGCCAACGCAACTCGCTCTTCTGCTTCGCTGGGGCGCCTCGACGCGCGTTCCGCAACGACTTCCGCGGGGTTCTGCTGAGTCAATGCCGCGACTCGGGCGAGTCGTGCCGCACCGTGAACTGCACTGGGACGCGGTGCTCCAACGGCACGTCGGTGATTCTGGAAACGTTTCTGGACTCGGATTTCTGCTTGCAGCCTAGAGGGGACAGCTTCACACGCAGGTCCATTTTCGATTGCATGGTGGCCGGTTCGATTCCGGTTTTCTTCTGGCGGCGAAGCGCGTACCTGCAGTACGAGTGGTTCTTGCCGGCCGAACCGGGGAGTTACTCAGTTTACATAGACCGGAACGCAGTGAATAATGGAACCGTAACCGTGAAAAACGTGCTGGAGAAGTTCACCAAGGAGGAAGTGAGGCAAATGAGGGAGAAAGTGATTGAGTACATTCCGAGGTTGATTTACGCCAATACGAAACATGGGTTAGAGGGTATGAAGGACGCGTTCGATGTTGCCATTGAAGGTGTGTTCAAAAGGTTCAAGGAACAGGAACAACCGGAGTTTCACAAGTGGAAATAGCGGCGAAATAATACTTCCTTCCTCCTAGAATTAGAAAAACTATAAATAAATAAAAAAAATACTATATGTTTGATTCAGGTGAATTCGCTAGATTAGAGTTCCATTTTTTCTTCTTTTTCTCTTATTACACGTGTTATCTATAGATGCACAATGCCATGTACTATATTGTTCTTGCAATTCTTTTTACTCGATGAATTATGAATTTATATGATACATGAGACATATATTCTATGTCGAGCTTTGACATGATGGTTGCTAATCCGTGCCATATGGTTTTTTGTAATCCTCCCAAAACAATCGAATGATGTACTATGCTGCTTGTTACTGATTCAGGATTGGTGACCATGGCTGATTGATATTACTCTGACCTGGGCCTGCTGTTTTAAGGTTTTCTTCTGTTTTTCTGGAGCAATCATGAGGTGGAGGAAACTGACACCATATCACAAAGAAAAACGCTTTATAAAAAAACATTGTCTTGGTCTCCTTGGATGTATTATCATCTACATCCTAATGATTTTTCTGAGCAAAGAACATGCAATGTGCTTGACAATGATAATAAACTCACCAGTTATGTAAACTTCTGTCTGCTGCGTGTTTTCTATAATAATTTATTATCATTGATTGCTATGATTTTTGTGAACAAAGAAGAGTGCAGGTGTGCGAATGAGCAAATCGTATAAAGAGCTTCGAGGTAAAATATGTACGTTCATCCGCCACTCAGTTGATCAGTGCTGGGGTGTTGTGTGGATTGAGAGAAACCCACTCCTGTTCCTACCCTTTTTAACCATTTTACTGTTGAAAAGTATCATTTTTGTTTACTGTTATAGTTTGCTTGGTTTCTGTAGAATGGATGCAAACTTCCAAGGGATGAACCACAAAAAGTTAAATTTGTACCCCCTCCAATTCAAAAGTGGTTATAAAATTGGGGAATCTATTTAATTCTGCAATGGCCATGGGGCCCTTCAAAGGTTTAACTCAGCATAAGAATGGGTGGACGTGCAAAACTGCTACCGAATCTCCATCAGAAGGTGTATGAATAAAGCACTGTTAATTTAAAAAATAAATAAAGCACAATTAAATTAAATTAAATGTTATACATGACTCATTTGTTGAAGACCTTTGTGATTGCTAAAGTTCATCTTTTAAAAATCAATCCGAAGGAATTCCATAATTTTATTTTTCTATTATTCCATGTTACCTTTTAGAATGATGGCGTCGTTACACTGCAAAACATGGCACGTTAAAGCCAAAGAAATCGTGGCGTTGAAAGTGACATGTCCTTGTTACCATTTCACTATTTTCCACTAAACAAACATGGGATACGTTTCTACCATCATGATAAATTTGGACCTCAACCTGCACCCTATAACTGATATTAAAATTATCCTATTTAGTTTTAAATAGGGGCGGAATGCACGTCACAATATAATATATATAATATATATATATATATATATATATATATATATATTGGATGTGATATTTCAAGATATAATTATGCATTTGAGTTTTGGAACACTTTTCTAGATTACATATTTCGGAACAACTTATTGGAATAGGCTTTTTTTAATAAGTTTTTGGATCTATTTTCTAGAATTTCTTTCCCAATGTAATTTGTGTTTCAGATTTATCTTTTCAAATGAGATTTTATTTTTCTATTTTATTCTGATATTTCATTTCTGGAATGCAAAACAGCATATTCTTGTAACCATTTCTCAATTCCAGATTAAACAAGGCAATTTTATAATTTCAAAAAATTTATAGGGTGCAAATTAGAATTGATTAGGTGCATGAAGCAAAAGCTGAACAAGACGATACCTACGCCCAGCCCAATCCAAAAACACGCCAGCGAAGCCGCACCTTTTTTCATCACACACTCAGTTTCATATCTCTAATTCCATTTTCTCCATTTACTTCATCTTCTTCTCTATGCACGCACGGACACCGCGAACCACGACACCGGACGAGCTTCTTCTTCTTCTTCGCCACCTTCACGCACACGACTGTGACGGTTATCTCCCTAGACGTGACACAAATAGGTAGTTTACTTTTCGTAAACCCTAGGTGTGACGGTGGCTATCTTTAACGTTTGCCTTTTTTTTTTTATCTTTCGGAACTCCATTGATAATTTCGCTTACATCCCTTTCTTTATTCCTTAGAACGAATTCATTTGCTTTTTTTAAAATTGATACCCTGTTTTCCTTCATTGTCTGCACTGTTGATTTGTTATTAAGTAATTGTTACAGTTTGCAATGTTGTGATTTTAGAATTGGAATGTGCATTCTTATGAATGTTCTATCAATGATTACCTACAGGAAACATCTCATTGCTGAGTTCATGATCCATGTCCTCCAGTTGCTGGTTGTTGCTTCTGCTGTATTTGGTTTTCTCATGGAAAATAAAATAATCTAAATTTGTGAATTTCGTATAAATTATATTGTTTAAAGAAGTGGAACAAGTGATTTAACCAGTGTGATTTGAAAGAAATTGTTTGATTTTCAACTTATATCTTGGTTTACATGTTAACCAAATGCTACTTGTTGCTTTCCATCTTTTCTTAGTTGAATTTGCTAAAATGATGTTGTTATTCTTTTCATTTTTTAAGGTCGCTATTATGAGGGGTTGGTCAAGCAACGCAACCTGTGAATCTTATGCAGAACTAATATGAGACGTCTCAAAACAGGTAGACACATTCTCACTTCTACTCTTAATACTATCTAACCAACAATATTAACAACAATCATTTGATTTAACAGGAAGTTTGTCTTAAAAATTTGTTATGATTATATCAAGCTTATATGGAATCAATTAGTTGATTCAAGATACATGTTTCAATTGAGGTCATATTAAAATCTGATAATGAAATCATTTAGACTTCTATAGCAATCTCAGAATATCAAGACTAAACAATTTTACTCATGGTAAAGAAAAATGAACTATAAATTTCAAACTTGGATTTTTCATTTGATGACCCCAAATGGATAAATTAAAAAAAAACAATTTTTTTATGTGGTTTAAATTAAAATCCAAATCACTAATCATAGTGTTCCAGATGCAAAATTGGCAACCACAATGGTTTTATCCTTCATGACAACGATGGTGTTCCAGATGCAAAACCAGCTTCTTGATGACATGTTATCAAGAAGATGTATAGTTGGGCTTCTATCTAGTTATTTATGTTAAATAATTTTAAAAAATGTTACTAAATTTGAACCTTTAAACATAGTTTAATGTAATTTAAAAAATTCAAATATATTATAGATCAAAGTAAACTACTTAGCCTAAACTAATCCAACAAAAGTAAACAAATATGCATAAAAGTAAAAATAATGTAATTCGTGTTAAGAAACGCAAAGTTGTAAAACTAAGTTCCATTAAGATTGGAAAGTTTGTCATTATGTATGTAATTAAAACAATTTTTTTTATCTTATTGCTAATTTTCCTTAACTCACTAATCATGTCGTGCCGAGTTTTCATAGAGATCAAATACGAATTTTCCTAGTTAATTGAGACGTGTCAAGTGGATTTTGGTTAAAATTAAATTTATGTTATTTTGATGTTTGATTCATGTTTTAAGTGAAATATTGACTTAGAGTAGTGTAAAAACCATTGTACACTAAAAATATCTTATCTAATGATACTTTAAACCATTCTATTTATTAAAAAACATTTTTTTAAAAAAAATTAAGCAAATTTTATTTTATTTATCTAGTGATACTTTAAAAATATCTTAACTTAATTTATATTTGATCATTGATTACAAAATATAATATGTACTTTTTATTTTACAAAGACATTTTAAAAGTAATATTAAGTGATTAATAAAATTTAATATATTGAATCTATCTATATATATATATAGTTAATGTGTTTTACTTATAAACGATGAGAATGGAAATAGTACAAATTAAAATGTTATGTTTACTCAGTCATTAATTAAAAAATACATTTTAATAACACATTTTTTTATCAATGACAAATGCGGGATGATAAAATAGGGACAGTATCTTCCTGAAATCTTAAGTCTTTTTTCCTCCACCCTTGCAAAGACAAAAATAATCTTATTATTTTTTAAAATTCTCAAGATGCACATAAGACCAACACTACTTTTTATTCGTCTTTTGTTCACAGACTTCACACACGCATTCCATTTTTCTTTGAACAGCGGCGATGCGGATCCATCTCTTAGTATAGGAAGGTGTTTCTTTTGGTGGTGGTCGGTAGTGTCTCGAATTATCGTTTCTGCAATTTATATCTAGTATTACAGATAATGCAGTTCGGTAATTTTACGGAATCAGGAATCCGCATTGGTTTTTTCACATTTTGGATTTGGAAATCCATAAATCATCTGGAATGGAGAATTTGTAAATCTTTCAGATTGGAGAATCCGTAAATATTCTAAATTGGAGAATCCATAAATCTTTTAGATCCATCAATTTGTAACAAAAATTAGGCTTTCGGATTCAATAATATGGAAATCAACAATTTATTAACATTTGCTTCCAGAACTTCTCCTTATCCAAAAAACATGATTCACTTTCGGATTGATGAATCCCTAGAACACTCCACCATGGTACCCTTTTCCAAATAAAAGGTCAAGGTCAGTTTTGAGATTTTTAAAATTATGGGGTGCAGGAAGAAGAACGTAGGGGTGCAGGAAGAAGAACGTGGGGGTGCAGGAAGAAGAAACCTAAAATAGGCCAACCTATTTGGGCTTGTCAATTCTTTAGTTTACTAAAATCAGGTAGAAGTGGGCTGATATAATATATAATAGTGACATGCTAAAGAGATATATATTTTAAAAGTATTTGGTTCGAAGTACGTAGATGTGAAAATACTTAATGTATACTTACGTAAGTGAAAATACTGAATTCATTGAGCACATAGGTCTTTAAGGTTAATTTTTAATATCACAGTCAAACCCAATTAAAAAAATCAGGCTACAGTTTTATTAAAACCCTAAACCTTTATTTAATTTTTGGAAAACTTTTACTAAGTGTAAATTATAAATTTATAAATTTATTCTCATTAAAAATAAGAAGTTAAATTTATAGTATACAAATAAATGTAATAAGAAATAGACTAAAATTGTTTGACAAAATAAAAAATAGAAGATTTATGGAAAAATCAACCCTGGGAAGTTTCTCCATTTCCGTATATACCATAATCTACGCAAACTAGAGACACTAGGTGTCGATACCCCAACAATTTATTTCGATGTGACTGTTGAATTAAAAGAAAAAGGCCACTTTCATTTCTCCATCGTGAGTAGGATATATTATTAGGAAAATCGTTTATTGTATACAATTTTTTCTGTAATGATTTTAGAAAAAAATATACATAATAAAAAATAAATTTATAATTAAATGATATGAGAAAATATTAAAGTAATAGTATTATTAATTGTAAAGTGAATGTAGAAAAAAATGTTTATTATAAACTTATCAGATTCATATTATTATTATTGAGTTTGGTTTTCCAAAAAAATATGTATTTACCCTACAAGTTTCCAAGTCGTGGACATTTAACCTTAGTATGATATATACCTCGAGATTTACGTTAAGACCTTTTGAAGGAGAAAATCGCGAATTCTGAAAATTGGTAAATATTATCACTAAAAATATTTACTTAAATTTTATTGAAATGCAAAACTAATATGCTATTTTAATTTATCATCATGTTAAATGATTCAATAAAATCTTATAAAAAAATATTTCAAATTGAATAAAATCATATTCTTACTTTTTTTATGAAAATGTTTTTTTAAAAAAACTAAATGTTAAAAACATAATTTTCCGAACTTAAAAATTTACCTTAAGTATCAGCATAAATTGCAAGGTGAAATACTAATTTCTTTAGAAAACTGCGACAGACACGTTTACCTTATTATCCTATTACCTTCTGAGTTTTGCCTTTTGTCTTTTGCACACGACATTGAAAGGTTTAGTTTTTATTTTGCTAAGGCAGTGAAACGTTTCAGTTCAAATCGCCCCTCATTTTTTCTATTCCCCAACAGCTCCACTCTTTTTGTTCTTGTTCCTTTGACTAAATTTTCAGCTTTCAGAACAAAAAAAATGTTCAAACAGGTTCTTCTTCTTCTGCTCTTCCTGGCCTCTGGAATGACCCTCTCAGTTTCAGAGTCCCAATCTCTTTCTCTTATGCCTCATGCGGCTGAGTCCTTCAATGTCAGCTATATCCAGGTACTTCTAACTATTGCCTCTCACCAGCCCTTTTGTTGCCACTCTCTTTCTCTTTTTCAAAATTTTCTAGTGCTATTTTAATAAGGGGAAGACTTATTAATATTTTCTTAAACAGCTGAAGAACACAGGGACTTGTTCTTACTTGGTGGTTATATCTACTAGTTGTTCGTCTACTAGGTATACAAGAGATCAGATCAGTATTGCTTTTGGGGATGCTTATGGAAACCAGGTTTTGTTTTCTCTTTCTCATCCAATTTCTTCGTTTATACAGTTTGAGTGAAATTTTCTATTACATTTTCTCTGTGTATCTGTAAGGAGAATTGTTAATAAATCTATTTGTAACTAAATGTAATGCAATCAGTTGTAAGTTTATAACCTTAGATATTTATACTCATAGTAATAATTCATTGAATCAATAATTAATTATATCTTTTATTTATTTTAAATATCTTTTGAATATCTGATTCCAAGTCTAAAGAAGCCTTTAAATACAAATCAATCTCATGTGGAACTCTAAATACAAATCAATCTCACATGTACTACTGACTCAGTTCTCATACACACTATTAGTGACTTGAGTGTCTTAGAATCTTATGTAGTTGGAATTCCCCTCGTCTTCGGATTTCCCCTCATCATCTTCAACAAACTCGTCGATCATATCTACGAGTTATAAGTCGGTTTGCAAGGCAAACCATCTTCTTCCACCTTGGGAAATCAAGATGTCACACCCCTCTAAACATTAGTTGAGATGTTATTATCCATGAATTGAGTAGTTTCCACGGTAAAGGAAGGGGAAATCACCAGGAGCAGGTGTCTCTAGAGCCTGAGCAAGAACAAAGGGAACAACCTCGAAAAAATACCAATGATGTCAAAGTTATGATCAAAACTATAGCAAGAGGATTTGCTTGGGGAGGCAACTCAAGTTCTGCAAGGAAAAGACATCTTTGTAGTATAAACTCGAAATTTGGCAGGTTGAAAAAGCTCTTCATCGACGGGAAGCTCGACAAACCTGTTGTACTGATCAATGTTCTTAAAGGTTGACATACCTACTTCTCTCATCTAGTCGTACTCGAACCTATTGCTAGGGTTCACAAGGGAACGTGTACACACCTGAGGATATGTCAAACTGCTTACTACGTTTAGCATAAGTGAAACATTTCGAATATTCAGGATCCGATACTTTAGTGGAGGTTGAAACCTTGTATAATGCTTTAATTGGGTAGAGAACTCTCAATCAACTCGAAGTCGTTGTTCTGCACCGCACATGATCATAAAATTCCCTTGTGAGGATGGAAAGATTATCACGGAAAGGCCGGTCTCAAAGCGGAAAAAGAATGTTATGCGCAGAGTCTCAAAATCACAACTTATTCATTGAAAACTCCTACCAGTAGTGCAAGCCAGATCGATGAGGTGTTAGATTTCCTAGAAAAGCATGACATTGATCAGTCAAAAGAGAGTAACAATGTTCAAACATGTACAATATCGAAGATACACCTCGGGCTTCTATTACTGATGATAAGATCGACTTTGACCCACAAGCCGAATTTGAGGAGAATCAACCTACCTTTGATGAGCCCTTGATAAATGTGTAATTGGGTTCTTGACAAAATTAGTGTGCAAAGGTGAGCAAAATGATCTACTTATTAAGAGATGCAATAGAATGAGTCTTGGTAAGGAATTTTGACCTTTTTGCGTGGAGTCCAATAGATATGTGTGGCATTGACCCATACTTCAT
Organism: Phaseolus vulgaris; assembly: GCF_051622355.1. Taxonomy (NCBI): domain Eukaryota; kingdom Viridiplantae; phylum Streptophyta; class Magnoliopsida; order Fabales; family Fabaceae; genus Phaseolus; species Phaseolus vulgaris. Next base: position 6,029,475 of record NC_143504.1, read on the forward strand.
GTATTGTAAACTTGCCTTACTTTCTCAAGCTAGCCCAAAGATAAAGGAAACCCATTAAGGAAAGGCGTTTAGTTGTGGAACACAAAGTCAGTCAAAGATGGCTTTATTAGGAAAATCATTTACACCATGTGATTAGCAAAAGTGATTATGGTAAAAGAATCAAATGGCAAGTGGAGGATGTATTAAACTTAAACAAGGTATGTCCCAAGGACACATACCCTCTACCGAATAAAAATCAGATTGTTGACAACACGACAAACTACGAGTTGCTTTGTGTCCTTGACGCATACTCGGGATATAATCAAATCATGTACTTACCCGATGAAGAAAAAACATCTTTCATGACTAAGGAAGTACATGTCGATTGATATAAAGTCATGTCATTTGGATTAAAAATGTGGGTGCAACATATGAGTTTCTCATGGACAAAGTCTTTAAATAGGTAACATAATGGAAGTACATGTCGATGATATGATGATCAAATTGACAAATGTAGAGGACCACTCTGCCCATTTTGAGAGAGTTTTCAATAAGGTTAGGAAGCATAACATGTGCCTCAATCTTGAAAATTGCTTTTTCGGAGTCAATAGTGGAAAATTCCTCAACTTCATGATCACTCAATGAGAAATAGAAAACAATCATAACAAGTGCAAAACAATCCTAACTATGAGAAGTCTGAGTAACTTAAAAGAGGTCCAAAGTCTTCATGGGAAACTTGTGGCACTAACAAGGTTTCTTCCTAAGCTTGCAGAGAAAGCAAAGCCTTTCTTTGGGCTCCTCAAAGGAAAAAAAGGTTCAAATGGGATGCTAAAGGTGAAAATATGTTTCAGAGTATAAAAAAGGATATCTCCTCCCTAATGGTACTGGTAAGTATTGCTCCATTCAACTCTTTTACTATACTTGTCAGTCTCAAAGTTGATCATAAGCTCGATACCAGTTTACGAAGAGGGTAAGAAACAAAACCCTGTGTATTTAATTTTGAGTCTCTAGCTGTCAAAGTTGTACACTCTAAGGATAGGTTTTTGTTTCTATCAGCAAATCTATTTACTTTTAGTCAGACGTGTTCTGTGTTTATCAGCAAAGTACAAGTTGGCTTGGCCAAATGGTAGCTTTCTATTGGGGTATGTGTATGCCCAAACCACCAAAACATATCAATGACTTTTGAATATATGTTTGTAAATTGCACATAACTCATTCAAATTGGAATTTGAAAAGGAGAAGGGAAGAGAAGGACCTTAGTAGGCTTGTGCATCTAGTTAACCGAGGAAGTTCTAATTTCAGTAAGAAGTTGATTAAAATGTATTGAAAGTGTTGAAGTTTTAGATAGCCATCTAATCATAGGTTGTTATATCTGATAGAAAATTGTTGGCTTTTGTAATGATTATTTTTGAAAGTCATATCTAAAATGATTTCTAATTAACTTAAAGTGTAAAAAATGTTATATTTATAGTATTTTAAAAACTCTTTGAATAATTGAAAATTTGTATTTTACTTTTTTCACATATTACCAGATATATGTACCAAGACTGGATGATCCAACTTCAGGTACATTTGAGAGTTGTAGTTCAGATACATTTCAAATAAGTGGTCCATGTGCATATCAGATATGTTATGTGTACCTATATAGACATGGATCAGATGGTTGGAAGCCTGAAAGTGTGAAAATCAATGGTTATAATGGAAGGCCTGTTACTTTCTATTACAACACATATATCCCTAGAGATACTTGGTTTGGATTTGATTGGTGCAGCGGTGCTTCTTCTTCTTCATACCAGGTATCCAAGCAGAAATGGTTTATATTTATTGTTCTAGGATTTGTTCTATGTTTTTGGTCGTAAGTTTGTTTATTTTTTATCTTATAATATTTGATGCACCTATGTACCCATGAAACTTGCACTATATGTTGAAGTATAATATACACTAGATGTGTAAAATCTGTGTCTAAATTCAGTTTGTTACTTTTGTTTCTTTTTAATTTTGTATTCTCCTGATTATGATGTGCTTAATGTTATCACAAGGGGTTTGGAGGGTGGTGTTGTAAATTAATACCCTAAACGTTTTATAACCGTAAACTTGAAGATATGGTGTGATTCGGATCATTCTTCTCGGTTTCATTTGGTTAAGATGATAGTTTGGTGACATCAACACCACTACTCTCAGGGTGTGTCTGGATATAATTTGCAGAAAAAAAATCACCTTTTTCCACTTTTATTTAGGAGTTACAATCGTGTTGAACACAACTCATTCATGAATAATCTGGACATACTCTCTTGAGCATTTGTCAATAGGTTGGCTTACCCTTTTGCTTCTTTTTCTGCTTTATTGACTGTGACTGGGGTTGTGGGTTTTGGGGCTGTATGAGGATGCAGAGTGTTGTCACCTTGTGATGGAGTTGTGCTCTGATGGGAGGTTTGTTGTTAGGATGAGGGAGTGGTGTGTTGGGAACATGCAACTACTGGGATATTAAGAGGTAATGATGCAGGTTAAGTACTGTCATGACATGGTTTGGAGTCCTCATTAATGTGTGTTTGGATTAGGGAGGAGATTTGTGAGGAGGAGGGGGAGTGGATTTGTGAGGATAAGAGAGAATGTGTGAGGATGTGTTAGGTTGTTTGGATTGAGGGATGATAGTGTGGATTTGTGAGGATGATTTATTGAAATTTGTGAGTGATATGATAGTTGAGAGAGAATTTAAAAAATATTTTAAAGATGTAAAATGTAAATTTGCAAATTATCCTTATTATTAAAAATATTTAAATAATAAATTATGATTTTTTTTTTTATATTTGAGTTAATTAAATTTTTGTAATATATAAAAATTTAGATTTATAAATGTAAAAATTGGAAATTGTTACATAAAAATAAATTATTTAAAATTTTAAAAAATATAATATAAAATAATTTTGTATTAAATTAAAATGATATTATTAAATATATTAAAATTTATGAAAATAGTAATAATTATTATTTTATTATTTTTATTATTTATAATTATATGTTGTTATTAATAGTATAATTAAAAAAATTTATTATATAAATTTATATAATATTTAATATATTAATTTTACATATTGTATATATAAAACTATGTTAATAATGATAATAATAACAAAAATAGTTTAAATATTATATATAATAATATTAATAATTATTATTATATTATAAAGAAGTTAATATATTTAAAATTTATTCTAATATACAAAATATTTATAAAATAAATTTACTATGTTATCTTTTTATAATCAATATTATTATTATTATTATATAAATTTAAATATTTATTATCAATAATTATATATTTATTATTATTAATATTTATTATTTATTATTTTGTGTGAAAAATAGTGATTTGTGTTTGAATAACATGATAAAATTGGTGAAAAAAACCCTAATCCAATAGCCGCAAACGAGTAAAAATGGAGAATGGAGGTGCTGGGTCTGCTTTCTCTTCACTAAACATAAAATCGATTTTCACTTTTATACAATCACCATGAGGATCGATTTTCATGACAAAAAAAAAACTAAAATGGCATCCAGTATTAAGCTTGTTAAATGGATTCTCCTCTTTGATGCAGTGTGTAAAAAGCTAAGTGTGTCACGTATGTACAGTTTGAAATTTAAGGGTATTGTAATAAATTATCTTATTGTACGTTATGGCACTCGCTCATCATTGCATACAAGAGAAGAAGAAAAAATCATATCTACTCGCTCGTCCATTTCCGCTCTCTCCTTCAAATTATTGGATCCAAACAACAAAAATCCCCGCCCGTCAATCCGCGCCTACAGAGTATCAACAGAAGCAAACAAAGCATAAAATAAGCAATGGCAGTAGAACCTAAATCCCCTTCAAATAATAACAACAAAGTTGTATTTTTTTAATTAACTTCAAACCTTAAACATTTTAAATGATGCCTCAAATCATCATATTTGATTTTTAAAAAGTTCCAATTTTGGAGGATTTAACACTTATTTAAACATAACATCCATGATTGCCAAATCAAAACCACTGTTTAAGTTATACTTGTTGGAAGCTTCAGTTGCTTATTAAAAAACTATTGTTAGTCTTTTCTATCATATTTAATATCAAACTTCACCTTAAAATACATATTTTTTTCATTTTAAATATTCGAATTTGGAATGTAGGTTTAAATTGATTTAACCAAAAAAAAAAATCAGGAAATTTAAATAAAAAAAAAAAAAAATTCTTAATGCCTTGATTAAGTGTATAACGAGTTAATTCTTGCAATTTTTTAATATAAAATAATTTAAGCTGATGTTATAACATCTACCACATACATACAACCTATGAAGCTCAGACACTTCTCTTAGATGACGTGTTCATATCGGACACGACACTCATACACAATTTTAAAAAGAAGAAATACATTAATTTTCTAAAAACTCAAACTTATTGTATAAATTTTTATTACGATTATAAAAATAAGAAACAAATTCTTTTGAACCAACAATGAAAAACATTTTTCTGCCAAAAAAAAGTTGAAACATACTTGTGCACATAAATCTTCATTGTCAATTTATATAATTTATAATTATATAATATATACATTCATGTCTCCGTGTCTTACATTTTATAAATTATACGTATTTATGTGTTCGTGCCCGTATTGAATTAGTGTTTGTGCTACATATCATACAACTGCAATTTAGTGACAACAAAAAGTACTACAAGGATTCAAATAAGTAGTTAAAGGAATTAGAAACTGATCCATCTTATTGTATTATCAATTAGACTCTACCATATATGTCACACAATATAATGAGTTTATTATTGTGATATATGGAACAAAATGATTTGTACTGAATTTGGACTCTATCATATCAGTTCTTTGTGTTCGTTATCATATATACAACTGCATTTTAATGATAAAAAAATATTAAAAAAAGCCTTCAGAAAAGTATTTAAAAGTATTAGACAATTCTTCATTCATCTTACCAGTTAGACCTTCTGTCCCATATTACACTATATACTAAGTTTATTGTTATAATTTTTTTTACATCTGAAAGGAAAAGCTTCTCACCCCCTAAAGTTTACCATATCCCTTCTTTATGTTTATCATGAAATATACAAATGTTTTGTAATGATAACAAAAATATCTTATAAAGGGACTCACAAAAACTATTTAAAAGATTAAACTGTCTTTCTCCTGTAAATTTAAACAAGAATGAACGTAAATTGAACACATACAATTATGTTCTCATACCGATCTTATCATATTATGATTCTCACACAATCATACAATAAAAAAGGAATAGACACTTACCTTGATCCATGAGTGATCCTAATTGAGCAGTTATTTTATCTCCTTTCTCCCAATCTATCTCTTAACAATTCCGTTCTTGTCACACACTTTCGTGATGGCTAACATTGAGACGGAACCCTATATCCTTAAGTTCCCAATCTCCATCAGATGTAGGTTTTCATTAGGTATATCATCATATATATATTTTTCACGTTAACCAATGGGCCCTTTATTCTATTATTATTATTAAATCATATTTGGGCCCAAAGCCCAAACTCTAAGTCATGTGAGTCACTTTATAAAAATTAATTTACATAATTTCTTACATTCTCCCACATGACTCATATGAGTTATAATACTTTCATGATTTTATAATTACATAAATGCGCATTTAAAAGACCTTACATAAATTGGTTCTATCATTAATCAAAATCAAGGATACATAAATAATAAGAGTCATGGCGGTTAAATGTCATTTCAATCGACGCATTTCCTTCTTCCATGTACTACTATATCATCCTTTCTCCTTAATATGACTTTATAATGAGAAATCCATAATAGGTTCAAAATAATGTCATTTTCATCAATAACAACATAATTTTTTTTCCACAACACAATTTACATGCATATACATAAAGTAGAAAACATAAATTTCAGAAACTTTATTTATTCAATGAGCTCAGAGTGTCAAATAAGCATTAATAACAACATTCATCATTCACTAATAGACATAATGCCCATATTTACAACATGACCAGTAAATGTTTTGGGCGGTAACCCTTTTGTTAAAGGGTCAGCAATCATAAGATCATTGCTAATATGTTCTATTGACACTCTATGTTTCTGAACTTCTTCTTTAACGGCAAAGTATTTCAATTCCATATGTTTAGCACTTTTGGAATACTTGTCATTTTTAGAAAAGAAGACAGTTGCGGAGTTATCACAATAAATTCTCAGCGGCTTGGCAATACTGTCAACAATTCCAAGTCCTGAAACAAAATTCCGCAACCAATTAGCCTGAACTGTGGCCTCAAAGCATGCCACAAATTCAGCCTCCATGGTGGATGCAGCAATGACTGTCTGCTTCGCACTTTTCCATGAAATCGCTCCTCCGGCTAAAAGATACACATAACCAAAGTAGACTTTCGTGTATCCACACAGCCAGCAAAATATGAATCGGTATATCCAATCACCTCAAGATTATCAGATCTTTTATAAGTAAAATGTGATCTTTCGTTCCTTGCAAGTATCTTAAAACTTTCTTTGCAGCTTTCCAATGATCCAATCTTGGATTACTCTGGTATCTTCCAAGCATACCAACTGCAAAACTAATATCTGGTCGTGTACAAGTTTGAGCATACATTAAACTCCCAACAATAGATGCATAAGGTATATTCTCCATCTGTTTACGTTCCAAGTCATTCTTTGGACATTGCATGAGACTAAATTTGTCTCCTTTCTGTATTGGAACAGGAGATGTCGAACATTTATCAATTTTGAATCTCTCTAAAACTTTATTAATATATGCTTTCTGAGACAAACCTAACATTCCTTGTGATCTGTCACGGAATATTTCAATTCCTATCACATAATATGCCTCACCCATATCTTTCATCTCAAAGTTATTAGAGAGAAACTTCTTAGTCTCACTTAATAGACCAAGATCATTAGTTGCAAGCAAGATATCATCAACATACAGAATCAATAATATAAACTTGCTCCCACTGACCTTCAAATATATACACCGATCAACAATGTTTTCCTTAAACCCAAAGGACACAATAGTATCATTGAACTTAAGATACCATTGCCTAGAAGCCTGTTTAAGCCCGTATATTGATTTCTTAAGTTTACACACCATGTGTTCCTTTCCTTCTTCAATGAACCCCACTGGTTGGTCCATATAAACATCCTCTTCTAAATCCCCATTCGGAAAGACAGTTTTGACATCCATCTGATGCAACTCAAGATCATAATGAGTCACTAATGCCATGATAATTTTAAAGGAATCTTTCTTAGAAACAGGTGAAAATGTTTCCTTATAATCAATGTCATCCTTTTGAGTAAATCCTTTGGCAACAAGTCGGGCCTTGTAACGTTCGATATTGCCACGAGAGTCACGTTTAGTCTTAAAGACCTATTTACACCCAACTCTCTTGCATCCTTCTGGCAATTCTATAAGGTCCCATACATCATTTTGTGCCATTGATTTAAGCTCATCTTTCATGGCATCTAACCACTTATCAAAATTATCATCATTGATGGCGTCTGAAAATGAAACTAGATCATTATCAATACCTAAGTCATTTTCTGACTCTTGTAGATAAACCACGATCATTCGAAATAACAGACTTTCTTTCTCTTTGAGATCTTTTTAATAGTATTTCTTGTGGTTGTTATACTACAGGTTCATTGTTAACTTCATGATCATTAATTTGTTGTTCTTTTTCATTGTTGAGTGACTCAACTACATTAGGAACAATAATACTTGAAGTAAAGGTACTAATTAAAGGAACTTGTACTCTAACTTCCTTAATCTCCACATTTTGTGAAGTATCACTCCCACTAGTTTCACCATTTTCAATGAACCGTGCATTTCCAGATTCAACAATTCTTGTGCTATGGGTAGGACAGTAAAACATATACCCTTTTGACTTTGCTGGATAACCAATGAAATATCCACTGATTGTTCTTGCATCCAAATTCTTCTCTTGCAGATTGTATATTCTAACTTCTGCCTGACATCCCCAAACATGCAGGTGTCTCAAACTGGGTTTCCTTCCTGTCCACAATTCAAAAGGTGTCTTTTGAACTGCCTTACTAGGAACCCTGTTCAACAGATACATGCCAATTTTTAAAGCATACATCCACAATGAAACAAGTACAGTTGACTTACTTAACATGCTCCTAACCTTATCCATTAAGGTTCGATTATGCCTTTCTGAAACACCATTTTGTTGTGGTGTACCTGGCATTGTGTATTGAACACAAATACCACGTCTCTCAAGGAACTTAGCAAACGGACCAGGGTGTTGTCCACTTTCATCATACTTTCCATAATATTCACCACCTCTATCTGACCTGACAATTTTCACCTTTCTGTCTAATTGTCTTTCCACTTCATTTATATAAACTTCTAAGGCATTCACTGCTTGCGATTTTTCATGCAGTAAATAGACATAACCATAACGTGAAAAATCATCAATAAAGGTGATAAAATACCTTTCTTTATTGAAAGAACTTGCATCAAAAGGTCCACATATATCAGTGTGTATAATTTCAAGAAGCTGAGTAGTTCTTGTGGCTCCCTTCTTTGTGTGTTTTGTTTGTTTGCCTTTAATACAATCCACACATACATTCAAATCAGTAAAATCCAAACTTGGAAGTATTTCATTCTTTTCCAATCTCTCCATCCTTTCTTTGGAAATATGTCCCAAACGTTTGTGCCACAAGAAAGCAGAACATTCATTCACCAAACTACGTTTAATGCCAACATTATGATGCGAGATCATAAGAATTTCAGCATATAAATTATCAAGATTCAATCTATATAATCCATCATAAAGAGCACCAGATCCTATCAAATTGACACGCTGATATAAACTGAAACAACCATTCCCAAATTTAAAAGAGTATCCGACAACATCAAGTTTAGACAATGAAACTAAATTCCTAGATATACTAGGTACATAAAAAGTATCCATTAAGTCTAAATAAAATCCAGTGTCGAGGATTAAACGATAAGTCCCAACTGCTTCCACTGGAACCTTCTCTCTATTCCCCATGAAGACAAACTTTTCATTTGGCTTTATGGTTCGGGTTGAAAGGAATCCCTGCATCATATTAGAAACATGAGTTGTGCATCCAGAATCAATCCACCAAGAATTATGCGGAACTTTAGTTAAGTTTGATTCAAAACATACATAAAGTATATTATGCTTACCCTTCTTTTCAAACCAAGTCTTACGTTTCAGACAATCCTTTTGGAAATGTCCAGCTTTCTTGCAGAAATGACATTTGTCATTCTTCTTCTGGAGCTTAGTAGAGGACTCATTTATCTTCAGTGGTTCTTTACCCTTTCCATGTTTCTTGAAGACTTTCTTTCCAGCTCCCTGATTGTTCACATAATGTATGGAGTGGTTTCCTCGATTCTTCAATCTAGTCTCTTCCTGAACTAGCATGCTATGCAATTCATGCATATTGCACTTATCTTTCATAGTGTTATAGTTCATATGGAAAGGACCATACTCATACGGTAAAGAGTTCAAAATGAATTGTACGAGAAAATTATCATCCACTGCCATTCCCAGAGACTTAAGTCTTGCCGCAATATTAGTCATTTCAATGACATGTTCGTGCATAGTACGAGAACCATCAAATTTCATGGTGATTAATGTACTCATTAATGTCCCAGCAAAAGACTTATCAGCTGTTTGAGAGCGCTCTTCCACAAACTTCATGAATTCTTTTGCATTCTCGGTTTCGGGAAGAGCAGACTTAATATTGTTTGCTATGCTCATCCGCATAAACATCAGGCTAAGTCTGTTTGACTTTTCCCAAGCCCTATAATGAGCTTTCTCCTCATTGCTACTTTCATCAGTAATAGCAGCAGGTTTATCGATTCGAATGGCCAAATCAAGATCCAATACACCTAAGTGAAATTGGACTTTTTCACTCCAGTCAGAAAAATTTAGACCATTAAAGACTGGAACAGACGTAACTTGCGAATGTAAAGCTACAGGAACAGATACTGCAATCACACATGCTTAACATTAATGCTTCAAGTCATAAACTAAACATACAATACAGATTCAGAAAATATTCTATGTATACTAATGTTCTCCTTTGGGGGATTCATTAATACACAAAACATAATGATGCTAATAGTATTAACTTTATTTGGCAAGATATATGCATTAATTAGAAACACTTGTTATCTTTGGATATACAAGCAAAACTAATAACACATACTCACTACCAACAATCATATCCATTAATTATAAGGACAACTAATCAACCTTTGGGCGATCCAAAATGTCTTATAATAACGAATTTTCATTTACCCATATTTAAATAATTTTTAGCATCCATTCTATAGGTAATTGAAATAAAATTTATCAATAATCTGGAATTAAACAAAACTTAAAAGATTTGATCACTTTGGTGATTACAAATCTATCATACAAATAATTCCATAAATAATATCATTAAATGAAATAAAATTTCATCCTTAATTTGGAATTAAATAAAACATAAAGATTTGATCACTTTGGTGATTACAAATCTATCATACAAATAATTCCAAAATTTTAATTAATTAATTAAACTTTAATATAATTCAAATTGAATTAATTAATAATAATAACATAATAAAATTTGAATTAAAACTTTAATTAAACTTTTAACCAAAAATAAATAAAGTTAACGTAAAGCCGTAAGGTGCACATGAATTAATTTAAGGTGCACATGAATTAATTAACGTAAATTATTAATTGTGAATTCAATAGGTGCAGGAACGAATTTAAGCTTTAATCTAAGGTGCAAGAACGAATTTAAGCTTTAATCTAAAGTGCAGGAACGAATTCACATGTGCAGTTTGATCTTTCTTCAATTTATGATGAGTCAGGCCGCAATGCTGCGAATTTACGAGCCCAGTTATACCAGGTAAAGAAAGCCTCAACCATAACTAAATGTGCCATGGGAAAAGGATGATTGCAGTTTCATCTTTCTTCAATTGAATTAAAAATTCAATTAATGAAAGTTTTCGAAATGAAATAAAGAGACACACCAACACTGCTATGAACAGAACCAAAAAAAAAATAAAAAAATATCCTTTACACAAAAACTCAGCGAACCCAGGCACCAAACAATAGTTGATGTAAACCTTAATACATAAACCCTAATTTTAAAAATTAGGGTTTTGTGATTTTAGATGGTTTAGGACAATTAGGGAACTATTATAGAGGAATGAAAACCTTAATCTATAAATCATAATTTTAAAATTAGAGTTCTTAAATTGGGAATATTTTAAAATTAGGATTCTTTGATTTTGGAAAAGCATTAATGGAGAATCAAACAAATGAGCAACGAGGCTCTGATACCACATGTAAATTTAAACAAGAATGAACGTAAATTGAACACATACAATTATGTTCTCATACAAATTTTATCATATTATGATTCTCACACAATCATACAATCAAGAAGGAATAGGCACTTACCTTGATCCATGAATGATCCTAATTGAGCAGTTACTTTATCTCCTTTCTCTCAATCTATCACTTAGCAATTTCGTTCTTGTCACACACTTTCGTGATGGCTAACAGTGAGATTTGCAGAGACAAAACCCTATATCATTTAGTTCTCAATCTCCATCAGATATAGGTTTTCATTAGGTATATCATATATATATGTCTCACGTTAACCAATGAGCCCTTTATTCTATTATTATTATTAAATCATATTTGGGCCAAAAGCCCAAACTCAAAGTCATGTGAGTCACTTTATAAAAATTAATTTACATAATTTCTTACATCTCCATCACACACTATAATCAATTAGACCATTTATCACATTGTATAATTAGTTCATTATTGTATATTTTAAAACAAGCGATGATGCTTTCATCTATCTTGAATAATTTAAACAATGTTTTGTGATATATGTTGTGATAGTTTTTTCAATTAATTCACAATGAATGTACTACAATATATAGCATATCAATTGAGTTTCTACACATGCTAGACGATCTGGTGAATGTACTCAACGAATAAAATGTTTTCTTTTACCATAATAGTTAAACGAAATCTTCTGAACACGTATATTTTTAAAATAATAAAAATAGAAAGAATAAAATACGTGTAGTTTATGAAACACTTTGTTTATTCCTGTTTTTTTGTTTATCCTTTAAATTAATCTTTTTCTAAACAATTTTTTCCAAATAAATATTACAATTATCTTTCTTAATCTATTGCAAATATTTATAAATCTTATTTAATCATAGTCAGTTTTAATAAATTAAAAATCTCTTCACATTATTTAGAATATAATTTTTTTCACTTCGTATGACTTGTTTCCTCTAATCAATACTAATAAATTAGATACTAAAATTATTGGAAACAAAATCGAAGTTACAAAATTACAAAACCGAGTATTCTATCTTTATCGTCTAGTGTAAAGATAGCATAAGTATGAAGATACTATAAAATTCAAAATTAAATATCAAACAACACATTCACATAACTATAATAAAAAAATTAGAAGTAAACGACAAAAAAAACAAGATGAGTCAAGTAATTCAAGTTATTAAACATAACCTCCAATATTTCATACTATCTAATATCCACGTCTCGTCTATCATACCATCATCTTGTCTTCATTATTATATATATAAGTTTATTTTATTTATAAAAAATAATATATTTAATCTTATGATATTTTTATATAATATTAATTTATTTTTATTACTGAAAATTAAATTCCCGTAAATGAGCACGTGTCTTGCTCACGGGGATCATGTCATCATATTTTGTTGAATATTTACTTTTAAAAAGTTCCAACTTTTGGAAGATTTTACACTTATTTAAACTTCACATATATACATGTCCATGACTGCCAAACCAAAACCACTATTTAGTTGATACTTGTTGAAAGTTTCATTTGCTGAATAAAAAAAAATATTATTATTAGTAGTCTTTTGTATCATATTTAATATCAAAATTTCACTTTAAAAAAAATATTTATTTTCACTTTAAATAATAAAAAAAAGTAAAATAAAAACTTTCATGTTAGATATTACTATGCAATTTGACATCTCAGTTAGGTTGACATCTAAAATAACAACAATTATCTGTCATCACATAAAAAATTTATTATTAAAAAGAATAACAAAAAAAAAAAAAACAAAAATATGGGGATTAAACCAAAACTCATGTTAACAAAAATGATACATAATACCTATTATACCACTTAAATGATTCCCTATAAATAAAATTTAAATTAACCAACTTATCATCACACACATTTTCTTCACAAAAAAATATGAGTAACCTTAAACATAATTTTTCCACAGTAATTAAAACAAGTATTTCACCGATTACGATCATCTACGGAACATTAGTACTGGCAGTAAATGAAACACAAACAAATATAGAATCACATTTTAAGCCAAACATTAGTAATCCCCATCTTTTGAACTTCCCCCATAGCATATATAATTTCATAAAACTCAACAACCATAGAAGTCTGAACTTCAAGAAATACATAGAAAACACCAATAAACTCCTTCATACTCTCATAGAAAATACATTTACAAGTAGCAAGACCAGGATACCCATAACAACCCCATCAGTGTTAACTTTAACTCAGCTAGTGAATAAAACTCTCATGAGGATGAAAAACTTTATCACTATGAATATTAATATCAAAATACTTAATCACGTTGAAATTCATGATAAATATTCAAACTCGAAACGCAGAAGTTTACCTTGATTTATCCAAAAAAAAAAAAAATCAGGAAATTTAAATAAAAATAATTTAAATTTATAGATTTTCAAATTTCTCAATATTTAAAAAAGTTCACATCCAAACAAATCCCAGTGTGTCTGGAAAAAAGTCAATTGAAAGCTTATAAATTAAAAGTTATGGGATAAACGTTATTGTAAATTATCTATTCGCAAAATAAATAATTCTTACAATGGGTAAATATAAAGTTCTTAATTACTACACTAATCCATTGACATGTGTAAAAAGACATATTTAATTATTTGTTTATAGTTTTATATATCATTTGAATATTTAAATATAATAAATTGTTAATATATGAGTATATCATACAAAACTATACTAGAACAGTGAAATATGCGTGTATGTGTAATATGTGTTATTAAGTTACACATTTGTTATATAACAATTATCTCCTATATATCATTCTCTAAGTTGTCTCATTAAAATTCTTTTCAGTATTTATTAACTTTAGAATACTAATATAGTTTTTCTATACTTATCTTGATATAATATTCATTATATCCAGGTGAGAACTTCTAAGTTTATTTTATAAGTTAATTTTATAATTTGTTAGTGAACTTCTAAATTGTTCGTATTTAATATGTATAAATAATGTTATTTTTAATATTTTTATAATTTATTTTACTATTTAATCAACTATAATACTATTTAATACAATATTACTTAATATTAATATTTAATCATGAATATTATAATCATATATTACATTATTACTTTTATTGATAAAATATCTATAATTTATATTCATATTTGATTTTAACAAATTATTTTATGTTTTTAATCATTAAAATATATTACTTTCTCATTGTTAAAATGCAAATAATAAGGAAAGTTTTAAATAAAAGCAGAAGTTTGATTCTTTCGAAATCATATAATAATTTTGAATTAACATATTGCAAAATCTTTATTACGTAGTATAACAAATTTGAATTAGCCTATTTAAGTGTTTTATGTAATAAATTTAGAAGTTATTCTATATGCATTTTCTATTATTTTCTTATCAATATTTATATTTTATAATACATTTAAGATAAATGATACTGTATTGCATGTTCATAAACATATTTGTAATTTTTTACATATGATGAACTTTTTTATTTTTATCGACCATGAAAAACAATTTACTGATTATATGCTCATATATATATAATAATAATAATAAATAAAAGAATCTACTTATTTTAAGAGATTATCCTTCACGTTGATCTTTATTTTATTTTAGATTAATGATATATTCTTTTTATTAGGATGTGCATGTGAATAATATATATGATGCACTTCTCTCTTTTTCTTCACAACATTTTTATAGCAAAAATAATCTTAAGGTTTAAATATATATGATGCACTTATTCTATATTTTCTTCATATTTTTGTAGGTTGGGGTTTTATTATTGTTTTTTCGTGGTTTATACACGTAATATATACCTATATAAAGGGAATTTTTTATTTAAATCTATTTAAATGCTCTCAATTTTTCTTTTCTTTTATTACTTTATATTTATATAAATATTTAATTTTGAATTTTTTTTATGTTTCAGTTATTTTATTTTTTAAAAATATTTACTAAATAATTAATTATTTTTATAATTAATTGAAAAATGTTTTCTAAAATAATTTATTGTGATTTCATAAAAAATAATTATCAATTTTAAATGTATAACAAATGAGAAATCAAACAGTTTAATAAACAATTTATTAAATATGAAAAAGTAATTTTTTTTTAATATTTTCGTCTCTCTTAAAAATTATAATTTTTATGTCTTATTATTTGTAAATTGTATGATATTTGTAAACTTAAAAATAAATTTATTATTTATAAATTTATCATATTGCATAAAATTTATAAATTACATAACATTTGTAAATTTAACTATTATGTGACTATATTTTTCATAATATACCGGTACTTAGATAATTGATAATTAATTGTATTCACTAAAATAGTAGTTACAAACAGTAAACCATTTTTCCAAATTTAATATTTTTTTTTAGTTTTAAATTTAAGTAATTATAAAATGAAAAAATAAAATATTAATATAAAATAAAATAAAAAATTATATAAAAAATACAGTAATAATAGAGATTCCTTTATATAGATTATATAAATATATATAGATATATTATAAAAAAACTCATTAGCTAATCTTTATCCAAATGTAATCATTTAGTAAATGATTTAGAGTTATTTTTTTTATCATGAATAATTGAAGGTATTTTGTTTATTGTGATGTAATTTTGAAAGAATAATATAATTAAATAATATTGTATTATTTAAATTATTATTTTAAGATACAATTTTTATAATATATTTATTTTAAAAAGGAAATGAATAATGATTATTTTCTTTAAATATAGTAATGATTAACTTTTCATTCAATTAGGTATTATAAAATATTTATAAATCGTGATCAAAATAGGTTTTATGGTGTGGAAATATTTTGAAATTAATTTAAATTATTTAAAGATATGTATTTATATTTATACATTTATCATCAATTGAATAATTATTTATCAATTTATTTAGATTTGTAGAATAACTTTTGAATTGATTTATTTTTTTTATCTTTTACATTTATACATTTTATAGAAGAAAAGAAATATATTTAGATTAAAAAAGAAAAAGAGAACTAGGTTTTGAGGTTGCGAAGTGTATAAGAATGTTTCCATCCCTAAAACCATAAACCCGAAAACCTCGTCGCCGCTTTCTCCTATTTCTTCTCCTGCTTCTGCAACTCAGAGCCATACTCCTTTCAAGTAGGAGAAAATCTCTCTCTCTTTTCCTCTTTCTCCTTACGCCGCCATCACCATGCCTTCAGTCCCTCTCTCTGTCAGTGACACCACCCTCCAAGAAAACAAGAAGCTTAGTGCTAAGAAAGCCAAGAACCAATCCCCAATCATTGCGGAGGAGAATAGTCCTTCCAAACTCCTTTCCAATCCCAACGCCCCCGATTCCGACCAAGATGGGGTTTCGGGGAAGCTCCAGAAGAAGACCAAGAAGCGTAAGGCTTCAGATGTAGAGGCCATGGCGGCGACGAACGATGCCGACGAAGACACTAGTTCCGAACTGGTCGAACCCGAATCTTCTAGGGAAGACGACCACAAGAAGAAGAAAAAGAAGAAAAAGGCAAAATCTGAGGAGCAACCTTTGGTAATGGAAGCCGAGGAGAAAGAAGAGAAAAAGGAGGATCCTAATGCGGTCTCCAAATTCAGGATATCCGAACCTTTGAGGCTAAAATTGAAGGAGAAGGGGATCGAATCTTTGTTTCCCATTCAGGCCATGACTTTCGATTTAGTTCTTGACGGTTCAGATTTGGTTGGTCGGGCTCGCACCGGTCAGGTCTGTATCTACTCTTACACAAACCCTTTTTTATCGTTCTTTAAATTCTTTAATTATTGGGGTGTTAAGAATATGGCATTGTATTTGATAATGCTTGATCAATTTTTTAATCTTTAAGAGAAAAGAAGCACTATGCGTTGATTGGCCTAACTGGTTTTAGGTCCACATGGTAATATACGTATAGGTTTTTTAAGAAAAGTATTTAGATATTCATTTGATCCTGTATTTTTATGCTTAAAATTGTTCCATTTTAATCCTTAGTCCGCACTGAAAGAACTAAAGAATTAAAATTGGTATTTGTAGGGATTAGGAAAACAATTTTTTTAGTGTAATGAGTGTAAGGGAACTTTTTTCTGTTAACTGGGATCAAATGAAAGATTGCATAATTCTGTAATCAGTTGTATTTGAAAGTGCGTGTTTTTGATTGGTGTAAAGGATTTTATTTGACCTCAATTGTCTCCTTTGGGGAAACTGTAGGGTAAAACTCTGGCATTTGTGCTTCCCATATTGGAGTCTTTAACAAATGGTCCAGCTAAGTCTACTAGAAAGACTGGCTACGGGAGGACTCCAAGCGTTCTTGTGCTTCTACCAACTAGAGAATTGGCTTGTCAGGTATGATTATGTGTTCGTTAGTATTGGTATTTGTGATTGTATTGTGTATTTATTATTCTTCTTAATAAGGAGTTTTGTGCTTTAGGTGCATTCTGATTTTGAAGTTTATGGTGGGGCGATGGGATTGAGTGCTTGTTGTTTGTATGGTGGAGCTCCGTATAACACTCAAGAAATTAAGCTTAGGAGAGGTGTTGATATTGTAATTGGCACACCAGGTCGTGTAAAGGTAATTGCAGTGATACGAGTTGATTATGTATTGCTACTAAGTTTTTTCCTTTGATGAATGTAAATATTTGAAGAACCCTGAAAGTTTTACTTTTGGTGTTGAAGACGAATGTTTACAATGTTTTGTGATTTCCTTCTGGCTTGTATTGGTGCAGGATCATATCGAGAGGGGAAATATAGACCTGAGCCAACTAAAATTTCGTGTCCTTGATGAAGCAGATGAAATGCTCAGGATGGGTTTTATTGAAGATGTTGAATTGATTCTAGGTATCTATTTTCTCAAAGTCTCTTTTGATTCTCATAATTTGAACAACAGTTCTTACCCTCAACCTTAGATCATTTCAAATTGTTTCTTCACATCTTCTAGTACACAATCCTTTGTAATTGGAGTTACCTTACATTAATGTTTATCCAACATGTTGGATGATATGATTTTTCTGTATCACAATTGTCTATTTTGATATTTTTTTCAGGAAAGGTTGAAAATGTTAATAAAGTTCAGACTCTTCTTTTTAGTGCTACTTTGCCATACTCTATTAAACAAGTATGATTCCAAGTGACTCTTTATTTTTGCTTTTGAGATGTTTATATTTAGGGTCTCTAATGTTATCTGATGTATATTCATGTCAGATTGCTGCACAATTTCTGAAGCCAGATAAGAAAACTGCTGACCTTCTTGGAAATACAAAAATGAAGGCTAGTACCAATGTGAGACATATTGCTCTCCCTTGTTCTGCTTCTGCCAGGTCCCAACTTATCCCAGACATTATTCGCTGTTATAGCAGGTGATTTTTATTTTCAAATTTTTAACTTAAGGATTGCTTTTAGATTATACTGATTTTGACTGTTTATTGTTGACTAATGATTCTGGTTCAGTGGAGGCCGGACAATTATATTTACCGAGACAAAGGAGTCTGCCTCTCAGCTTGCTGGGTTGTTACCTGGAGCCCGAGCTCTCCATGGTGACATACAACAATCACAACGTGAGGTGAGCTATTACCTGAATTTAGTTATTTTATTTTAATCTGTTACTTGAAACTTTTCTTTTTTCTGCGTGTTCTTCTCTTATTTTTCTTATATTCTATATTAAATAGTTTCCTGTCCCCTGCAGGTTACTCTGTCTGGCTTTAGGTCTGGAAAATTCATGACATTAGTTGCCACAAATGTGGCAGCTCGAGGTCTTGATATAAATGATGTTCAGTTAATTATCCAGGTACTTTTGATGTATAAACGAGCAATGTATCAGATCATTCTTATTTCTGTCACAACCTGGAATGTTGATATTTATATATTGATGTAGTGTGAGTTCCCACGGGAGGTTGAGTCCTATATCCATCGATCTGGACGTACAGGAAGAGCAGGTATGTCTACAGGATTTTTCTTTTTGGTGTACGATCAGATTGTGATATTGGAGTTGTCAATTTTAAGGTTATATTGTGGTTTGCGTTTTATTCAGGTAATAGTGGGGTTGCTGTTACACTCTATGATCCAAAAAGATCTAATATATCTAAAATAGAAAGAGAGTCCGGTGTAAAATTTGAGCACATATCTGCTCCTCGGCCTGATGATATTGCCAAAGCTGTTGGTGGGGAAGCTGCTGAAATGATTACCCAAGTTTCTGATAGGTATGCTTGTTATTGCTAACTTTCTGTGTTTGGTGCTGTTGTTTGCTGTTAACATATATCATAAATGCAGTGTGATTCCTGCATTCAAAGCTACTGCTGAAGAGCTTTTGAAGAGTTCTGGTTTAACAGTTGTTGAATTGCTTGCAAAGGCTCTTGCTAAGGCTGTTGTGAGTCAATATTCTTTCATATTTTCTCTGTTTATTTTTCTTTTTGATTATATGAACCCTTAATCATTCATTATTTTTCTGATCTGAAAGATGTTTTCTCATATAATATACAGGGTTATACCGAAATAAAGCAAAGATCACTTCTCACTTCCATGGAGAACCATGTTACATTGCTTCTTGAAATTGGGAAACCAATCTTCACCCCTTCGTGAGAACCTTACTATAATCCCTGATTTACGCATATGATGTTTACATAAATAACTATATAGAATCTTAAGAAATCAATCAAACATTGAAATTGATATTTTTTTTTATCTTGTGAAAACGAGTTTGAGAAAAAATGAATGAGTAAAAATGAACTTTGTATATTCACTGGGATCAGTTACAGGAAGCTTTATATCAATCGTAAAGTATGTCTTCACCAACTGACACAGCTAACAAACTAACTGAAAAAAACTAAAGGAAGAAAAAAAACTAACTATTATTTAAGCTAAACCGTAAAGCTAAGAAGCATATCTGTTAACACATTATAATTTGTATTCTGATTATGCATGCAATCACTGATGGACTTATGTGCACATTTTCAATTTGTTTAACTTGCTATTTCATTGTTTGATATCAGTTTTGCCTATGGAATCTTGAGGAGATTCTTGCCTGAAGAGAAGGTGGAGGCTGTGAAAGGTCTTTCACTCACTGCTGATGGAAATGGTGCTGTCTTTGATGTACCAGTTGAAGAGTTAGATACATATCTTAGTGGTAAAGTTTCACTTGACTTAGGATTTGAGCCCTTTCAGCACTAGAGTACGGGAATACATTTCTGTATATAGCTTTTTATCTTGGTCATGTTTTTCATTGAATCACATTTGTCCTTCAGGTCAGGAAAATGCAGCTAATGTAAGTCTAGAGGTTCTGAAAGCCTTGCCCCGTTTGCAACAGAGAGAACAATCAAGAGGTGGCAGATTTGGTGACGGAGGTGGTCGAGGTGGTGGGAACAGGTTTGGAAGAGGTGGAGGAGGCAGAAACGGTAGATTTTCAAATGATAGGTTTTCCAATGGTGGTGGAAGAGGTGGTCGTGGCAACTGGGGTGGAAAGAGATGGTGAGTTTTCTCACTCTGCTCCGTCTGGTAGCATTGCTGCATAGCTGCCACGAGGAAATGAAGATGGAATCAATGTGTCCACCCATTAAGCATGCTCTATGTTTTACTGTTTTGTTATTTTTTAGTATTTTTTATTCTTTTTGATGGGGAAGCTTAAGCTTAGATTTTTAGTATGCTATTTGACTTTCACAGGAGAAAGGAGAAAGTTTCATGTATTAGTATATTTATATATGCTATACTTTTTACAATATGAACCTGCAAACAAAACATTACGTCCGTCTTCTGTTAATACCCTGATTACATAAACATAAAACGTATCATAAAATTAAATTTTTTTCCATAATATTGTGAAAGAAAATGATTAATGAGACTTGACATGATTTTAATTCTTACAAAACTGACCATTAAAACCGAATACTTGTATTTTTAAACATTTTAAGTCAATTGTTTGTTTTTCATGGTCAAGTCAATTATTTGTTTTTCTCCAAAAATATGATCCATCTGACTTGTCAATTATTTGTGGTTGTGTGGAAGATAACAAAATAATATTAAAAAGTCTGAAAACGTTGGAAAAAGGAAGCGTAAAGAAAAAGTAAAAAAAAGTTGGGTTCCACATCTTCTTTTTCTCTTGGAAATATTGATGAACTAAAAATTAAATATCTAATTTAATTTTGGATATTATCGATTTGTTTTTTCATGGAATGTGACAATATAGTTTATTGTAAAATCTTTCTTTTGTTCGAGTAAAATGTCAGTTTAAGTACTTTTAAATTGTACATTTAATAAAAATAAAAAAAATATATAAATAGAGAAGATCTTTAATTTTTTCTAAAAGTATTGATTGTTCATAACACATTGCTATTAAACAAAGAATAGAGATATGATAAATATATGATTGTTGATAAAAAAGAGAGTATAATATATAGCTTTGATAATATACTATTATTCTAATTTACATTTGACTAAATTTTGATTTTGCTTTTTTAAATTCTTGATCGGTAATTGTTTTTGCTATTTTTTAAGTAATCTTAGTTTTCATACTTTGAAAAATCTCAAATTTTCGGCAATTCTTTATTTTACATATATTTATTTGTTTCTAATTAATTAAATTGTGTTTAAATAATATTCTAAATAAATTTGTGAGATCAATGATTCAATCAAAGATTAATAAAAAAAATGAAGACATACAGAATTAAAAATTAAGTATTTTCTAAAATCAATTTCAAAATCACATAGAAAGTTATCAGAAAAACAGAATTATAATGGAGTCTTTATACTTCAATACAATTTTGTAATCATGAACTTTCGAATCATGAAGATGACTGATTTGACACATAGTCAAACTTCAATATGATTTCATGGAAATTTGCTTGCATCCACTGCACGTATATGGCCCCAGCTTGGATCGAAGTTCTTGTACACATTTTCAGGAAGAGAAAGAGAGATCGAAAGAGATGAAGCTCACAGATTTTCTCTTTGCACTGAAACCACTCTTTGCAACAGTAATAGCTGTTATCCTAGTTGCTACTATTATCAAAATCCATGGTGTTGGATTTTTTGACAAGAAAAGGAAGTACCATCCTGTTGCTGGCACAGTCATACACCAACTTTTCAACTTTACCAGACTTCTCGATTACATGATCGACTGTACAAACCAGAGCAAAACTTACAGGTTGCTGAGCTTCATCAGAAGTGAGGTCTACACAGCAAACCCTGTTAATATTGAGTATATCCTCTCCACAAATTTCTCAAACTACGGCAAGGTAACCATCATCTATGCATATTCCTTCAATTTGGTATCTTATTAAGCGCAAATTCTGTGATGTTTTTGATGCAAAAATGTCTAAAGATTCATTATGAGTAAATTATTAGGAGTTTGATTCTTATTGCTCTCAGAGTCTCATTCTTATTATTAAATATCACATTTCGGTTGAAGATATATTTGTATTCATTCATTATGGGTAAATATCATTTATCCTCATAGGGGAGGATAAAATCCTTAGGAAGCGTGTACAAAACCATTCTCAAGGTGGATTATGATCATAATATTCAAAACTTGATAACCAAATGATCAAGAACTGTAGGTATAGATAAATAAAAATATACAGACTTTTCCATATAGCCTTGCGTGTGATTTAGCCTCAAAAAGTCTTCATCTGTGGCAGGGTTGGTATCACCATAGTGTCTTGTCAGATTTTCTTGGAGATAGTATATTCACGGTGGATGGGGAGCAGTGGCGACATCAGAGAAAGGCAACAAGCTATCAGTTCTCAACAAAACTGTTGAGAGACTACAGCAATTCGGCGTTCAAATCTAATGCA
Source organism: Phaseolus vulgaris (assembly GCF_051622355.1). NCBI lineage: Eukaryota > Viridiplantae > Streptophyta > Magnoliopsida > Fabales > Fabaceae > Phaseolus > Phaseolus vulgaris. The sequence continues at coordinate 6,052,646 of NC_143504.1, forward strand.
CTAAAACTTGCAGAGATAGTGTCTGAAGCTGCAATCTCAAATAATACTATTGAGATGCAGGTAAGATGTTATGTAGTGCAACTGTAGTGTACACAAAGCAAAGGTACAAAACCTTTCTGTTACTTCACAATCACAAATCACGGTCTCATCCGCTTCTTGCTTATTGGCAGGAATTGTTCATGGAAGCTACTCTAGATTCTGTATGCAAGGTTATCTTTGGTGTTGATCTGAACACCATGCGTGGAACCTATAATGAAGGCACGGAGTTTTCCAATGCTTTTGATGAAGCAAGTGTTGCTGTCATGTACCGGTATTTTAACTTTCTCTGGAGAATTATGCGATTCTTCAACATTGGATCAGAAGCAGTTCTTAGGAAAAGTGTAAGAGTGATGGATGAATTTGTTTATAAAGTAATCAGAAACAAGATTGAGCAAGCCCAAAACCTACAAGATAACTTACCCGTGAGCACAAAAACTAAAATACTAAAATTATGAATTACTAACTATTCTTAGTTGTGTTTTTTGTATAGGATTAGTACTAATTTGTTGGCAACCTGAATATTTAACAGGTGATGAAAGGAGACCTGTTGTCAAAGTTTATAGAATTGAAAGAAACTGATCCAAAGTACCTTAGAGACATTTCCTTGAGTTTTATCCTTGCAGGGAAAGATACAACAGCAATTACTCTTTCCTGGTTTCTTTATGAGGTTTGCAAGAACTCTGACGTGCAGGAAAAGATTGCAAAAGAAATTAGAGAGACAACTAATGTAGCAGCTGGATCAACCATTGATGAACTTGCAGCTAGAATAACTGAAGAGAATCTGGAAAAGATGCAGTACCTATATGCCTCATTGAATGAAACACTCAGGCTCCATCCAGCAGTTCCAGTGGTAATTAAGCTACATTACTTCGTTAACATTAATACACGAATCATTGTGAGTGATGAGTTTTTTATTTGACTAACCAATTTTATGATGCATTTCTAGCAAGGTAAGTTTTGTTTTTCAGATGACACGTTTCCAGATGGATTTAGCGTGAGGAAAGGTGATCTTGTGTCATTCCAACCATATGTGATGGGAAGGATGAAGTTCTTGTGGGGTGAAGATGCTGAGAAATTCAGGCCAGAGAGATGGCTTGATGAGAATGGAATTTTGAAGAAAGAAAGCCCTTTTAAGTTCACAGCTTTTCACGTAGGAGATTAAACCTTTTACTTTTGTTTATGCAATGAAATAAATAACCAGAAAATTTCTCATTTCATAGCATTTGTCCTCTAGAACTCAATAGAACTTGAGACTTACTGTGATATTGTGACACAGGCGGGTCCAAGAATTTGCCTGGGGAAGGAGTTTGCATACAGACAGATGAAAATATATTCTGCACTCCTCTTAGGTACTCACATCTTCAAACTGGCTGACGAAAACAAATCAGTGAAATACAGAATGATGCTTACTCTGCAAATTGAAGGTGGCTTGCACGTTTATGCTTCTCGGAGAGAGAAATAAGGGTCTTGCAGGAATCCACCCTCAAGTACAAAATAAAACAGAACATAAATATAAGCTTATATGCATGCTTCTCTGTTCCTTTCAAAGGTATAACGTAACATCAACTTATTTTTAAGTTGATAAGAACTTATTATGTACGTAGGTTGTTTGGTGTGGTTTTTACAACAATTTACAAGTGATAAACTTATGTACGTAGGAATTCACAATATTCTCTATCTTTAGATGCAACAACTGCATCTGTGTTCACCCCATGACCTGCATAAGCCATTAAAAATAATTAAGCTGCAAAACTTATATAATTAATGGATATAGCTCTCATATATATCAGCAACACTGAGGGAGTGAGGGCATAATGTTATAATTGATCATGCAAATTCTTGTGATGTTTTATCATTACTTCTAACAATGATGTAACTGGTGAGATATTTAAAAGACTAAAAAGACTTTAATACCTATTTCATACAATTGAACTAAAATTGCATATTTATGATGATTTAAGGATTCAATTGATAAAATTGATACATAAGAACAATCATCGTTACAATACTCAAGAGAACAAAAATGTAATTAGACATTTTTTTATACAATGTAAACTATTCGTGATATACTCGTGTTGCAAAATATTAGTGTAAATAAATATTATTTTTAATCGGTAGATTTTTATGTTAAGTATGATTTTTAGGTTAGTTTAAAAGTTAACTAGTTTATGCTAGATGATAAATTTTTTATTGGTTAGTTGTGCAACAAAATTCTTTATTTGTTTTTGGTAGAGAAAAGATAAAAAAAAAGTACGTTGTTAATACATATACTGTTTTTTTATAGACTATTAATAAATCTTAATCTCCATGCATAAATTAACAATCAATCAGAACTCATGCAATATGACTTTTATTTTTATATTAGTATAGGAAATTAAAAAAAGTTAATATATATATAGTTATTTTTATCACTTGACAAGCTAAAAAAATCTTTAAATTGTTAGTATATTCGTACATTATTTCCTCGTATTAGTGTATAGACATACATAGGTTTTTATTGATTAAACAACTTAATTCAAATATATGCATATCTTAGAGTATCTATATTTTCTAATAATTTTATTCTTAAATCAACATCACTAAAATAGTTTGAATATTACTACATTATAGTTAATAGTTTGTTATATTTTCCAGTTTGTGGAAATTAGATAGATACTTCTTGGCAACTTGGGACCCACTTTGTAGTGGCGCCTGCCCTTAGTCTTGTGATGGAGAAAAAAAACCCCACTCACACAACAGTCAGAGAAAGGTTGACTAAGAGGTCAACTGCAAATTTGGTGAATTATGTCATCACCAACATTATTTTTCATTTTAGTTCTTACACTATTTTTTTTTCTATATTTTGGTCTCTCTGTATGAAAAACGTTTCCGAATGAGTTCTTACTGTTTGTCAAATTAAATCTGATCTTATACTTAACACCTCTTTTGTTCTTACATCAAAGTTTTGATGCTTCGATTTGATTTTTACGTGATACAATTCTACGTATATTCCAGTCCTTTGATTTCATTTTCATTCTACACGCAAAATTTTATAACTTCATCAAATGATGGATATATGTAGTTGGTCATACATAAATTAAATTGTTGGAAATTTTCAATAGGATTGTTATTACAAGATTGAATATATCTTATATATGACACTTTCTTTTATCTTTTTGTGTTTATTAGTTAATTAACTTTCAATTTCGATCTTTCGTTTTGGATTGGATTGAGAGCGCACAAGAATATCTGAAACAAGTACTTTAAAATGTTTAAGTCAGATGAGTCTGAATTAAGGTATATGTAAAAGTCACAAGTTCATTACCTTACAAATTATAAGGATGTTTACCTCTTTATAGTCTTGGTTATGAGACTTCACCTACGGAAGAAGTTAAGGCAGAGACCTAAGTAGGTCCATATATTCCTAATCATGCTTTAAAGACATAATTGAGTTCTTTAGTCGCTAATCGCTTCAGTGTACTTTCTTTGGTTAGTTCGAGAAGTCGAATAATTCCTCTTAGTTGTTAACTACAGAATTTAGCTGAGATACCGTGAGGATTCGATTTCCACTTGGTCCAGTAATACAAAGACAAAACTATTAAAATTTAAACTAGTACATACTTTTTTGTTCCACATGTTTTAATAGAAACACACTATTTGACCTCCATGTATAATGCTCAAGAATCAAAAATATATTTTGTTTTCTTGAATGCGATTCTTGCATGTGGCTCAACTTATGAAGATGTTGAGTATTAGATTCTATTCCAATAAATAATAGGAACGTTCTACACTTATCCAAAATATTTTAGAGACATGTATATCATAAGTTTTCCAAGTTTGCAAGATGATGAGTAGATGTGATTTATTTGAATAAGTGGATAACTAGTTCTTCTTGTGAGTTGAAGTCCCAAATCAAGTAAAAAATATATAAAAAGAATAATATATATATATATAATCACAATCTTATTATTTTAAGATTTTGGATTGAATGTGGTATCATGGTCTCTTACATGAATTTGTCTCATGATTTACTTTTCTCAAACCTTCCTAACGTCTCTTCTAAAAAAAACAAAAAACCTAATAAATGCTATTGGATATCAATGTGGATTTGATGAAAAATGCTTTTGAGAGAGAATTTGTTAGGATTAAAGTGTAATTAGAGTTTCAAACTTGGTAAAAACTATGCAAGAAGAAAAACACAAAGAAAAAAGAACCACAAACATATTTTTCATTTCCTTTAAGGTTTTGGGTTATAGATAAATTCATACTATTCTGTGTTGAATAAATCAACTCTCAAATGACAGAACTTTTCTATAACTACCATTTGAGCACCAACATTGGAAATGGAGAGAGGCTGACTAAGAGAAAGAAGAACTCTCTAGTTGAGCCCATTATAGTCGAAGACGCTAATCCTGTCCAGACTAATCAATTAGAGCATATGCTTATGCCAATCATAGCATCAAGTCCCACTCCTAACCTCACTCTCCAAACTCATCAATCACCACCACCTCGTAGCTCACCACAAAGTTCTCTCCAAGGGAGGAAGTTCATCGCTTTTTTTATAAAGAGTAAGGAATGTCCCTTGAATCAGGCGGATGATGAAGATGATGAATATATGAGTTTGTTAGCTGTGGGTTTATTACGATACATCAAAATAGATGGAAAACCAAGTTTAGGGTGTAGGGGGAACCTTTCCAAGTGAGCATGACACAGAGATGCCAAACTATGTGGTCAAGAGACTAAAACATGTCGTGATCTTGTCATTTTTATTTGTTGTTGATTTCCTAGTTTTAAGGAGTCAGTTAAGAAACTTTAGGTGCTTTGTTTTCCTTATTTGTGTTCATGGCCTATTCCTAGGACCATGTTGTTATTGAGAAATTATTCTTTAAGTTTTATAAATTGTAATGTTTCTGGTTTTTAAATAAAATAGATCTTCATCTTTGTCCTTTATTCTTTTGAAAAATCCTAACAAATTGTATCTCTAGCTCTTTTGTTATGGGGCCTTTAAAATGGATTCTGAAATATAAATTGTAACGTTTATGGTTTTTAAATAAATCAAATCTTCATCTTTCCACTTTATTTTCTTGAAAAAAATTACAACACGGAGGATAGCTTAGACTCGGCTGAGATGGTGATGGTGGTGAAGAAGAGTATGACATTAATTTATCATTGGAAGAAAATTGTTTTCGGTAATGTTTGCTAAGGTGTTGGGTGCATCAAGGATTTGGAGAAGTTCTTGGGTAAAATAGGAACAAACTTTTTCTTCCAAGGTGAAGGAGCTTGATGAGTAGAAGGCTACAGACAACAAAGAGACTCTAATGTGTGTGTGTTTTGAGGTTCTTTATGATTGAAGAAAGATCTATATCTTCTTTATTTGAATAAGAGGAGATGATATTTTATTATAAGCTAGAGTGACGTAAAAGAAATTTAATCAAAACCGTTCAGTGGCAACAAATATTCTTACTAGAAGTAAAACATAGTTAATGATGAGTCGTAGAGAGAGTAAAGTCTCATTTCCAAAAAAACAGAGTTCTCCAATGGTTCTCTAATCAGAAGCAAGAACTAATCAGAAGCAAGATTGAGTAGATCCAAAAGCTACAAAGAAAATTATCATGTGAGCGCAACTACTAAATTTTTTGCTTACTATTCTTGATTTCATAGAATTAATACTAACTTGTTGGCAACGCGAAAATTTTACAGGTGATGAAAGGAGACATTTTATCATGGTTTATAGAGTTGAAAGAAACTGATACAGAATACCTTAGAGACGTTTCTTGCAGGGAAAGATACAAGCTCTGTTACTCTTTCCTGGTTTCTTTACGAACTTTGCAAGCTTCAATTGCGCAAGAAATTAGAGAGGCAATAGATGTAGTAGCTGGATCAATCATTGATGAACACATCTAGAGTAAGTGAAGAAAACATAGCAAAAATGAAGTATTGTTTTTCAGATGACACGTGGACGAATGGATTTAGTGTGAAACAAAGTGACTTCGTGTCGTTCAAAGTATATGGCGTGCGACGGATGAAAATGTTGTGGTGGTGAAGATTCTGAGAAATTCAGGCCAGAGAGACGCCTTGATGGAAATGGAATTTTGAAGAAAGCAATTTTAAGTATTTTACTGTGTGAATTTTAAAGTGTTATTGTGTCCTTTAAATGTCTTTTGTACGGTAGTGATAAATTACATTAGCGAAAATGTTTTATTAACCCCTTTTGTAACATTGGGAGGGATATGGCACTGGAGAGCTTTTGTAATTTTGATGGAAGTGATGTGACATTGAGAGTATTTTTGTAAGAATGTAGGGGTTTAGCGTTTGAGTGCGGTGCGAAGAGTTTCGAACGAAAGGGAGAAAGAAGCAGCGAGAAGTACGAACTAAACCGTAGAACAAGCGAAGCACAAACCATACTTTTTTTCGGTGTAGAGCGTTGAAAATCAGGTAAACATCTTTTCTTGTGCGGTCGTTGTTGCTTCTTTGTTTGTTGTTCAAGTGTTCAACGTTGTTGGACCATATATTACACTGGTTGGATGACTTAATTGGTGTAATACGGACCATATATTTCACCTATGGCATGACACTCATCCTACCAGAACTGGTTACCCAACCACAAGTTCCTCCACATGTACTGACACAAGCAAAACTGGTTACCGGTGTGCCTGTAAGTGGTTACTTTTGTGGCGTTTATGACTACCCTCTCCTCATGAAAAAATTCATTTTTTTTAATATGGGTCATATATTTCACCGGTGTAATATGGGTCATATATTATACCCATGGCAGAACTGGACACCCACCCTACCAAAACTGTTTACTCAGCCACACTTTTCTCCACATGTACTGGCACACGCAAAACTGGTTACTCGTGTGCTTGTAAGTGGTTACTTCTGTGACGTTTATGGTCATCCATTCTTCATGAAAAAAATTCAAAAAGTTTTTGAATATGGGTCATATTACACCGGTTAGATGGCTTAACCAGTGTAATATGGGCCATATATTACACCCATGACAAAATTGGACCCCCACCCTACGAGAACTAGTTATCTAACCACATTTTCCTCCACATGTACTAGCATATGCAAAACTGGTTATTCGTGTGCCTATAAGTGGTCACTTTTGTGACGTTTATGGCCACCCGAAAAAAAATAAAAAAGTTTTTGAATATGGACCATATATTACATGGGTTTGATGGCTTAATCGACGTAATATGGCCATTCTGAGTAAAAAAATATATTACACTGGTTGTTACTAAGAATCGATGTAATATTTTTTTTTTTACCCTATTTTGAAGTTTGCGCATCACTACTCATTCGCGCTATTACCCTATTTTGAACTTGCCACGTCACCAAACCATGTCATTGTTACGTATCAAATATGTATTATTGTGTCGACAATCTCAATATATCATGATTCTTAAATTAATTACATACATTTCAGTTTTTTTATCCATAAAAATACTCCTTTGTACCTAAATATGAGAAAATTAAGATTTGTATTTATTTAAGATTTTAAATATTTTAAATATTTTAAATATTTTAAAATTTTTATAATTTTAAATTTTTATTTATATAGGACATTATATATTTAAGATTTAAATTTATTTAAGATTTTGAATATTTTAGAAATTTTATATATTTTTTATTTTTATTTAAATAAAAAATTAAATAATTTAGGATTTATGTTTATATAGAATTTTAAATAGTTTAGGAATTTTATATATTTTATATATTTATTTAAATAGGAAATTAAATAATTTAGAATTTGTATTTATTTAAAATTTTCAATATTTTAAAAAAATTATATAATTCATATTTTTATTTAAATAGGATATTAAATCATTTAAGATTTGTATTTTTTTAATTTAAAAAATTTATCTATTTTATATTTTTATTTAAATAGAAGATTAAATAATTAGGATTTGTATTTATTTTAGATTTTGAATAATTTTGAAATTTTATTTATTTCATATTTTTATTCAAATAGTACATTCAATAATTTAGAATTTTTATTTATTTAAAATTTTAAATATTTTATACATTTTATATATATCAAATTTTTATTTAAATAGAATATTAAATAATTAAAGATTTATATTTATTTAAGATTTTGAATATGTTAAAAAATTAACATATTTCAAATTTTTATTTAAATAAAAAATTAAATATTTTCTATAGCAATCATAAATATCTTCCCACAATTTTATATAATTCATATTTTTTTATAAATATAATTCTTAAATAGTACCACCGCAAATAATATTTTAAATAAAAACAACTATAATCCACACAAAAAATCAATTAAAATAATTTTGTAATAATTTTTAAATAAAAAGATAAATTTCTAATTTTATACGTTTATCAATTTAAAAATGTAATTTTAATCCCACATATTATATTGTTCATAAATTTCCATATATTTTTTACTATTTATCTTAATTCAACCAATTTGACTTTCTTCGTATAAAAGAATAAATAAGAAGAAACATATCGCTTTGGTGTTATGGCGAATCTGTGGAGTTTGTGCCCCAATGCAAATTAGAGTAAAACAAGGAACAATGTTACTTTGGTATCTGTGGGTTAATTTGTCGTTTAGTAGGTTACATGTAAAATCCAAATCCATGTTCTGAACCACAATTCGCAAAATCCAATTATTTTATCTTGTTCTCTAAGGTCATGTGACGATAAAGCAAGATGTATCAAGATCCCAAAGAGACGTGAAGATAAAAGAGTCTTATATATGATCAACCGCAACCGCAACCGCAAGTATTAATTATATTTTTATTTTTAATTGATAATTAATTATAATAAAGTTATTCTGTATAATTAATTATATTTTTATTTTTAATTGATAATTAATTATAATAAAGTTATTCATAAGGCTTGTTTTTTATATGATAGTCTCCCTGTCATAAGTGATTATCTTTTGCCATAATCAAATGTATGATTTTATTGAAATGATAATTGGACATCTCTATGCCATTATGATGAGTAAATGTTATATGGGATATTAAATGGTGATCCTTATTTATATATTTATATATGTGATGGGTATAGTAAAGTTTTTGTGTAACTATGTTAATATTGTATGTTTTTTTTTAAGATAATTAGTTATCTTTATGTCATAATGTAGAGTTATAAATGTATTTTTTTAAATATAATTGATTATTTTTTTATTAATAATAATTATGCGTCATGTTGATATTAAATGATGCTTCATGTTTGTAAAAGTGGTAATCTTAATATGGATTTTTCTACAACTTTGTTAACACATCTAAACATACTATTGACATCTAAACATACTATGAAGTTCAATCTCAATACATCTTTTGGTAGTGTTCATTAAATAATGTTTTAATTATAAATAATTAAAGTAAAAAAAAATCATTTTTCTTTTTAATTATTTTTACATATAAAGATAAATTTGTAATCTTACTTTTTATCAATTAAAAAAAAATAATTATATTACTCACAAATTTTCATAATTCTTACTTTCTACTTTATTTATTTTACTTTCTACTTTATTTATTTTAATCTAAACAATATGTAGGCTAATATTTGTCATAAAGTTTATGGCACTAAGCTGAAGTTTGGCAGTTGATTTTGTAATATATATATGTATATATATATATATATATATATATATTTATTATGTTTAAAATACTTATGAGAAATTCAAAAAGTGAATCCAATGCTATTAAATGTATCTTTGATACAATTAACTGACTCTATAAGGCCTCGATAGGATATTAAATAAGTAGCTTTATAAGAATCTGATAAGATATTAAAGAAATCGAATAAAAAAGTTCAACTTCCGATAATAACACCAGGATGACCCATCTAAAATTTCAATTTATGATAAAAGAAAGGAAGAACAGTGGATGCAGAAATTAGAAGAAAGAAAATTTATTTTCTGTTCTTTACCAACAGAACAATATTTGAATATTTTTCTTAAGGCTAATTTGATGCAGTTATGGTAGTTCAGGTGACAGTAAATTTAGAGTGCGAAAAGGGATCAAAATACAATCCAATAGAAGAAATAAGAGGCAGTGCTCTTGTTTGTGTGATTGTGATCCTCACAACACGAGCATGCACCTCACCAGCATCAAGCCTATGAAGCCTCTTGTAACCCACTGTTGTTGCTTCCACCATTAATTTACCATCCACATAGATTTGATGCCCTTTGATCCTTTGACCAAGTCCAATTGCTTCTTGTATTGCAATCACGTTGAATCTCAACAAATTCCCTTCCCTTGCCCAGATTTCAATCCAATGCTCCTTTTCACCACCATCATCCTCTGGGGCCCAATAGGACCACAAGTGGTCACTGTCTACCATGTTCTCTGCTCCAAAACCCATTCTTTCACTACTAACTTTAATAGAACCATCTTCAGCAAGATTGTGATGAAAAATAGTGTCAATTGCACTTCTAAACTCTTTTAATCTCTGAGCATCAACATCAGTTATAAGGCCAGTTTTATTTGGAGGCACATTGAGAAGTAGCACACAATTTCTTCCAACTGAATTGTAATAAACATCAAGCAACAGGCTCAGCTTTTTTGGTGATTCTGACTTGTGCCAAAACCATCCCGGTCTAATTGAGATATCACATTCCGCTGGCACCCAATCTGTCCCTTTTGGATCACCACTCCTCAAATACCTGCATTGCATAACAAAATGCCCTGTTTCGTTAAATCACCCCACCAACTAAATCTTCATCATAATAAGAGAAAAATTGCTGTAGCCTTGGTGGGTCTCTATCATTTCGAGAGATTTCATCTTTATGAAGGACAAGTTTGGTACCAAATTATAATAAGCATATATCAAAAAGCTTTTCTTAGCCTGCAATAAAGCTTGACCTTTCGTACATTATCACTATTCTAGTTCAGTGCAACTAACAAAGTGAAAAGGTGACACTTTTTCAAAGAGTGCTTTGCTTAGAAGCAGAACTTACCGAGTGATGTTAGGATTTCCAATCGACAAAGAGGTTCGATTTATGGTAGACCAACATGTGTATCCTGCAGAACCGGTTTCTTCTCCCACCCACCTTACATCAGGACCGGCATCGGAGAAGATATTGATGGAACTCTGCAACTCCTTCACCATAGAAAACCAATCTGAAAAGTAATAGGACATATTTTTTGCCTTGGGACCCTTTGCTCCATCGAACCAAATCTCTCTGACATTTTGATACCTAAAAAGGCATGACACACCATAAAGGTTTTAAACACGCATCAAACAGGAATTATGAAACACAGTAGTAGAGTGGGAACTCACTTCTTGAGCAACTCTTGCAATTGAGCCAAGTAATATTGGTTGTAAAGCAAATCATTACCATATCTAGGATCATGTCTATCCCAAGGTGAAAGGTAGATCCCTACATCAATTCCCTGTGCAGTGGCTGCATTGACAAAGTCTTGAACAACATCACCCTTGCCACCTTGCCATGGGCTGCTGATGACAGAATGGTCAGTGTACTTGGAAGGCCAAAGGCAGAAGCCATCATGGTGTTTAGCAGTTAGTATCATCAATGAAATTCCTGCATCTGCTGCCACAGTGGCCCACTGGGTGGTGTTGAGCCCTGTGGGATTGAAGATTGCCGGGTTTTCCTTGCCAGTACCCCATTCTTTATCAGTGAATGTGTTGACACCAAAGTGAAGGAACATTACGATTTCCCTTTGTTGCCATTTAATCTGGGAATATGTTGGGAGAGGGAGAATTGGCAAAGGGGGTACTGGGGTCTGCACACTCCCAGAAGTACAAAATCTGAGTTGTTGGAATAGGAGTGTGAATATAATGAAGAGAGAAGACCACCATAGCCTAAGTCTAACCATCATGCTCATATTCTTCTGCTACTTCTCATTAGTTACTGCTATATATACTCTACCGGCAATGCTCACAGAAAACGGATGTCTCAAAGACTAATTTATTCTGATAATTGTTACACGTTTTACTTTTCCCTTTTTTTGTCTTCTACTCCTACTAAAGTTATTAATACTCATATTTAATATAGTGATATTTATTAAGAAGTGATTATAAGATTTAATTTACACAGGTTATTATTTTGAGCCGATGTGATATATTTAATATATTTTCTATAGACTTTTCTTGTATGTAAGACAGTATTACGTCACCAAATATTTGATAGAATAAACTTGAAATAATTTGAAATGATTTTGATATAAGAAATGTAATTTTAACTATAACTCAAGTAAAACTTGTTTATAAGAAGACTCAATCTTTATCTCTAATTAATGTTTGTTGAAAAATATATTTTCACGTCTTATATGGTGATATTTTTAATATTTTTTAGTATTGTTAAAAATATATTATTTAAAAAAATAAATTACATATTACTATAATAAATTAATAATAATTATAATTATAAAATTAGTATTAATATTATCACAATTTTTTAGTGATAAATGATAAAATAAATATTATATAAAGATAAAATTGAGAAAAAAAAAACAGGAGAATAATCGTCTTTATATAGGTATATAGACGTTGATAAGAATATGTTATTAAGAATGGAAGTATTAACTGGGCTAAGGAGTTTATAATGGAGCAATGACATAAAGAAAAGATTCCATTTTGCTTTAAGTTTGATTGGGGTCCCAACTTTTTCTCTCTTCTGAATGATGATCAGACTATGAGTTCCAATTATTCACAATACTACTCACGAGCCAAAAGCTACCTTCTGCAACCACCTTTCATTTTTTTTGCGTCAATTTAGAAGCTGTCATCCAGTAAGATATAAACTTTACTTTAATATATTATTATGTAACTAATTATCCTTGTATTTTACAATAAATTTTACATATTTATAACTGTATTTTTAGGTACTTTAATATATTATTATATAATTAATTATTATTGTATTTTACAATAAAATTTAACTTTGTATTTTTATATACATGTATTGTATTTTTAGGTTAGTATGTAAGAAATAAAAAGTATAATTTTTTTCCAGATCACAGAATTTTATAGCCAAATTATGATTTTGGCTTTATCCAATCATCACTTTTCAATACCTTCAAAATACATATCAAAAATCTTTTTCAAAGAAAGAGACACTCTCCCACAGATAATAGTGAACATGCACCAACAATAAGTGGAGGAAAATATCTTGGTTTTATGATTATTCAACAAGCTATAATACAACTTTGAAGATCTAAACTAAAAAAATCATCAAATAAAAATCAATTTTATAGATAAAAAATAATTAATTATTATAATATTAAATTAAATACTAAAAAAAATTTGATTTTTAAATTAATTTTTATTATTGTTAAATAATTTTTTAATTACCTACTAAAACTTTTACTATCAAATTTAAAAACTATTTAACAATAATATAAATTAATTTAGAAACCAATTTTTTTTTAGTTTCTAAAATGGTCTCTAATTTAGTCAATATAACAACTAATTATTTTTTTCTCTAAAATTAATTTTTATTTAATAATTATTTTATAGTGATGATATAAAATTGATTGAAATTGTTGTAATGGAATCATATACTATTTTTTCTTAGCTTGATATTTTATCTTTAAGGTGAATTTTTTCAAGCAAAGTTTTACTGGAACACATTCTTTAATTAAATATATTTTTCATATAATTTCTTATCAAATTGTTTGAAAATAACTGACTATCTTAATAATTTGAAGTCATTTGAAAATAAACTATCAAAATATAAAATAATCTAAACATTTTCAACATTCTGAATGAAATATTGACACTAAAATGTTGTGGCATAAAAATTGAAATGTCAATCATTCACATTGTTTAGATTGGGGGGTGCTCTTTAGATAAGGACGGATGAAAGGAACACATGAAAGGGTGGGAGAGCGGTGAAAGAGAAAGTTGAGTGGGTGAGGGTGCCTTGCAGCTTTGGAGAGAAAAGAGAGTTAAGAGAAGATAAAGCAACGTAATACATATGTGTTTTACCATTGTGTCCTCACTTTTCTTCACTTTTTTTTTTGTCCTCACTTTTCTTCACTTTTTTTTTTGACCTCACTTTTCTTCACTTTTTTTTTTTGTCCTCACTTTTCTTCACTTTTTTTTTTTTGAATGAATTGATATCATACTCTTGCCATGCACGATAGTATTCCATTCGAAGATTCTTGACTTTGGCACAATGAATCTCTTTGACCTAATTGAATGTGATCAATGTATGCCTGTATAGATTAGGTCATAAATAAGTTAGATGATTCACGAGAGTTGTTATATAACCATGCTTCTTAGAAACACATATCTGCATTCAAACAAACATGTGCAATGCTTCAGTGGCTTTGGAGAGTTAGTAGAGTGCAAAAGGCAGTCAGTTGAAATTGCATCTTCGATCTCAAGTTAACCACTGTGATGATTTTTTATGCTTCCTAATCGATTAACATTAAAGAAGCACAATACATTTAATCGATTATTTCATAAAAAATAGTTGATAATCGATTAAATAGAATACATAATTAATTATGTCCTATTTTTTTGGAGTCTAGTTGATTATCTGTGGTATCAAAAAAATATTGTACTTTTATCAATACTGGTGGGAGCACGAGTTCCTTCGTTGCACCTATTTGTGATTGTGGAGATTTTGTTATTTCGTGAACAAGTGAAAAAAATCGCGGAAAGACGATTTTAGGATTATCCTAAGTACAAGGTAAAATTTATTCAATTAGATTTGGTGCAAACTTAAATAATGTTATTTTAAAGTTATTCATTGTTGAATTTTATATTTTTCTTTAAAACAGATTAGAAGTGGCATGTTTCTATGATGTAATTTTTTCAAATGGTGCATTGAAAATTTGGCGATGAAAAAAATGCAATTACGGTTAGACAAAGAAATAAGATATGTCTTTTAGAAAAAGTTTAAAGGTCTCCACAAAAAAGATTTTCAATTAACATTATTATGTTCTTAATTTTGTACTAATTTCAAAATTAGAAAAAAATTAACAAGTCACTATCTCCCAAATTAAATGTAATGAATTTTTGTAATTTTGCATTATCCTATATTTTATTTTAGTGTGCAATTACCATGTATTCATCGTAACTATATATTAAAAGTGATATTTTATTATTTTTTATAGTGCATGTAAAATTAATAAATGACATTAATCATGAAACAAATTTCAATACACCACAACCTTCTTTGTACAATAAATATCCTCTATTTTTTCACTATTTTATACCTTAAAAATTGAAATAAAGAATCATAAATCAAATATAAAATATCATTTTTTATGTTATTAATTCATATAATATAATATTGTTAAATTTTAAACATACACTAAAATTTTCTTACCCAAATTTTAAATAATCATTTACTTTTTAAAATATATTATTTTTTTCATAATAATAATAATAATAAAAATCTCATTAATATTAATTGTCTTATATAATAATATATATATATATATATAACATAATATAAATTAAATTAAATAATCATAAATAATATTAAAATTATCTAAATACATTAATTCAACTAGCATATTAATAAAATAAAAAATAATATAATTATATTTAAATTTATAATTTTTTATATTATTTTATTTATAATTTTAATTTTACATTATTTTAATTAACTAAAATGTGCACAAAATTAATGATTACTTTTTTTCTTTTTTCTACACACCAGGATAAATTTTTAATATTACAATTTACATTATTAAAAATAATTCAAAATACACTTATAATCATCCCATCATTCAAATATTTCAATAAACTTCTCTCACACATTCACTCTAACATACCTAAATCCAAACATCCTCAATTTTTTTCACACTTTTTTCTCAAATCCTCACACTTCCATTCTCTCACACCCTCAATTTTCAACTTCCCAATCCAAACAAAACATAAAAGATGAAACGTCTCAAAGGTCAAAAATTCATCATTAATATTGAAAAACCTCTCATTAATGAACATTAAATACACAAAACATCTCATTAATGAACATTAAATACACAAGAACCTCTCAATAATAAATATTAAATAGACAAAAACCTCAAAAGATGGTAGTGACACTCAAATATTGTGCATAAAAAGTTGAAATGTCAATCATCAAAAGATGAAACATTTTTAAGGGGTAAAAATTCCATTATTAATAGTGAAAACTCCATCATTAATGAACTCGTTTATTTCTCAAATCGATCAACCTACACCTTATTCATAAATTCTGGAGAAATTTATGTAAGTACGTGTATCCAAAAAAAATGAATAATAATGTATCAACATATAAAATCAGATTAGATCAAGTTCACCTGTATAAGTACTTACTTAATTTTTTTATTCATTTCATACTCTTGTATCGTATATTTTCTAATTTTTATTAACTTAACGTCGAGAAAAATTCTGTTAATGAATTTCTCCATTGACTTCATAAATAATCTATCGATTAACTCTCATATGTACAAACTTAACTTTCCAACAATATCATCTCCTCTTCCCAAAAATATCATTTCCTGGTGGAGTGAGTCACTATTTTTTCTAATAAGAATAACAAGAAATTTGTATTTTTTTCAGGAAAAAAATACATATTCCTAATAATGTTTATTCATGGTAAGAAAAAACAGAAAAAACAGAAAAAAAGATAATAATTTTTTTCATAGTAACTACTTTATGAAAAATAAGAATAAATATTATATTGATATTTGCAAATCTTAAATAACTTATGGAGATTATACTATTTATACTATAAGTATTACGGTAATTAAATATAAGTGGAAAAATAACTGTTTTTTCTACTAAATATAAGTGGAAAAAAATAAATAAAATAACTAAAAAAAACTCAAAACGTTAAAAAAACTGTTTTTTCTACTCTTTTACGTTAAGAAATAAATGAAGTTGCAGTAACTTCAGCCTTACTTGTTGAAATATTAGGCTTTGCAGTCATTTATTTGTTTTCGGTGTATAATGATGCCTATAGTTGTAAGATGTCGGTCAATTCATTAATGACCGCAACATGCTGTTAAGATTTTTTTTATACTTTTTTATTTGTTAAAAAATATTTTGTTTATTTTTATGCAAGAAAATTTGATAAATTTCTATAAAATTAAACAATTTAAGTGATGGTTATATTTAGGAAATTATTTACGATTCCATCACATACTACTAAAAAATCATTAAACAAAAATTAATTTAAAAAAAATAAATTGATTGATATAATAATTAAATTAAATATTATTTTAAAAATTAATTAAATTTTTATTTTTAAATTAATTTTTATTATTGATAAATAGTTTTAAATTAGTATCTAATTAGTTACTAAAATTTTAAGTACCAATTATTTTATTCTAAATTTGATAGAAAAATTTTAGTATTAAAAACTGTTTATCAACAATAAAAATAAATTTAGAAACTAATAATTTTTTAATTTTTAAAATAATATATAATTTAATTATTATAATAATTATTTTTTTTAATTTTTAAAATTAATTTTTATTTAATAATTTTCTTGTAATATATAGTTTATATTATAACGTTAATAATCTAAGAGGAGTTTTTCAATATATCTTTTAGTTTAAACATAACAAATTTATAATTAATACATACTTATTGAGATTTTTTTAATTGAAATAATTACATTAGCTTTGTATGTCATATGATTTTCTTTTCAAAATTACCATTAAACAACTAATGTACCGAGAATACATATTTGGCTTTTGAAAATTGAACTCTTTAGTTCTTTGATATTTACTAGAAAAACACAATTCATAACGTTTCTAAACCTATTTTCGATATAAAAAAAATCCATTCTAGAAAAATCTCTTATAAAGTTATAAAACAAAATCAAAATCATTTTTAAAACTGGAGGGATAAAGTACTTTTTCATAATTAAAAAGCACAAATTTTGATAGATTCACTTCTTATTTAATTATTTTCATTATTTATTTTATAATTCTTAATAGTTTTAGCCAATAATAAACTGTGTTGAAAAGATTGGGTTAAAGAGTACATTATTAGTAATTTTTATTGTGAACAACGAATACACTCACACTGACTTGCATAAAAAAATTGATTTTCTCGTAATTAAATTTTATAAGAATTTAAGAGTATACAACAAAAGTTAATATTTAAGAGTATTTTCTTTCTTTATAAAAAAAGAAAAAGACCATTTTTAGAATTTTAATTGATATTCTTAAAATATTATGAAATATATTAATAAAATACTCATCCATTCCCGTATATAAGTGTAATTATTCATTGAACTGATTAAAAAGATCTCTTAAACTATGAACTTGCATTAAATATATACTTAAACTTAACTATTTTTATTGATGTTATTAACTAGTTTTTTTTATTTATATATAAGATGAGAGTTAATATATTTTTTATTCATGAAATATTGGTTCTTTCTACATAGTCAATAACTCTGCTGCTGATGGTCCTCACCTGTCAACTGCTACACCTAACCATTTGCCACATAAACTTTGCCAGATGTTATTTTCTTCTGTGCCCTTATTTAAACCTTCTATTTATACCTCTACTTCCCCACTCCTTCAATCATCTCATAATGGAAGCCATTTCCAACAACCTCCCTCTCCCCCATGCAATCCTCCCTCACCCATTCTCTCTCTTGGCAAACCACCTCCTTTCAAAACTCTCTATTTTTCTTTGGCCCTTCATCTTCTCACTTCAAACATTCTTACTTCTGCAAAACTCCAAACTCATGTTTCATTTTGTGCTACTATGTTTCCTCCTTCTTTGTTTCCTCCTGAAACACTTCCTCTCAAAGCCCTCTCCCATTTACCTTGTGGATTTCTCATGTCTCAAGCCACCAAGCCATTGCAGGGTGCCTTTTGCAACATTTATTGAAAATGCTTCCATGTGGGAAGTTTTTGACACTGAAAGCATAGATTTCATGGACAAAATCCTCCATTCCTCAGGACAAAGTGAAGAGACTTGCCTCCCCCCAGCCTTGCACTACATTCCTCCAAAGACTCACCATACAGAATCCATCAAAGAGGTGCAAATGGTTCTGTTCCCCATCCTGGACGATCTTCTTGCAAAGACCAACGTTTCACCTCTTGATATAGATATACTTATGATAAACTGCAGTGGCTTTTGCCCCTCACCTTCTTTAACCTCCCTTGTCATTGGAAAATACTCAATGAGAAGCGACATCAAGAGCTATAATGTCTCTGGCATGGGGTGCAGTGCAAGTGCCCTTTGTATTGATATGGCTCAGAATCTTTTAAGGGTTCACAAGAACTCTAATGCTCTTCTTCTCAGCACGGAGATTTTGTCAACAGGTTGGTATTCAGGCAACGAAAAGTCCAAGCTGCTCATCAATTGCCTCTTTCGGATGGGAAGTGCAGCAATCCTTCTCTCAAACAAGAAAGCAGCGAATAAAACTGCAAAATACAGGTTGGTTAGGACACGTAGAGCACAGAGGGCCTTTGATGACAAAGCTTATTTTTCTGCCTTTAGGGAAGAAGATTCTGATGGAAAACTTGGGGTGACACTGAAGAGGGACTTACTTAATGTGGCTGGTGAAACTCTCCGTGCAAACATCTCCATCTTGGGATGTGACATCCTGCCTCTTTCAGAGAAGTTTCGGTGTGGAGTTTCTGTGATCAAGAAGAAGTTCCTCAAGTCTGATCAAACTTACGTGCCAAATTTTAAGACAGTGATACAACACTTCTGCTTGCCATGTTCAGGGAGACCGGTGATTAGAGAAATAGGGAAAGGGTTGAAGCTCTCAGAGAGAGACATTGAACCTGCTTTGATGACACTGCATAGGTTTGGAAACCAGTCTTCTTCCTCACTGTGGTATGAACTAGCTTACTTGGAAGCCAAGGAAAGAGTGCACAAGGGTGACAAGGTTTGGCTGCTTGGAATGGGAAGTGGACCCAAATGTAACAGTGTTGTTTTCCAGTGTATTAGTCCTATAGTTGGAGAGTACAAGAAGGGACCATGGGCAGATTGCATCCATCAGTACCCAATAATAACCATGGACTAAGAACTCTCACTGCTTTTTAACTATATATGTTATCTTCTGGGTTTTAAATGAATACGGCTACTGGCGCATTTCTTAGTAAGCTACTCAGCATTGTTGTTAAACTATATCGTGATAGTGAGAAAAGGCTACTATAATATAATGTAAAATACAATTTTTATCATTCACTTTTGCTGCTCCAAATAAATATTACTCATAATTTTCTACAACAAAGTGTATCGTATTGAACATGCCATGATATAATCCACGCAATAATATATATGTGTCTTCATTGTATCAATTTAATGGAACAGAAAAATTTGAAATATGTTATATAGATCAGGTTTGCACCGTCTAGTTTGCACAATTGTAAGTTGTAATTATTCAGACTATATGTACACCTAGTTTGATTCTACTTTTCAGGAGAGTCGTATATTATCGTGCAAATTCCAACAAAAAATTGTACAACACGTCAAAGAACAAGTATATTTATGTAATAATATTCCTGGTTCATAGAGAAACGAGTTCAGCTATACTTTTGTGCAGATGTAGGGTGAATATATATATATATATATATATATATATACACATTTATGATGAGCATATCTTTTTCCGAGGTAAAGTAAATGGTACTAATTAAGTAGTTGGTTGCATCATTAACTGTTGTGCAGCATGGAGTGATGGCACCGAGTTTTGGGACTCTCACCACCTCCATTTAAGTATGGGATTTGCCAAACCAGGCGGTGTAAATATTTTCTCACTTCCTGCTACATGCATTGTTGTTACATACTATATTTAACACTTGAAGTTCTTTACATTAGCTCTTTTTCCTCAAGAGTAATTACGTTAATTTTTTTTGGAAGATTATACTTTCACAACTTTATTGAATTTCTATATACCATCTTTCATATAATAGATTTAAAAATAAATATTTTAATAAAGAATAAATTTATAATTAAATAATATAAAAAATATTAAAATTACAGTTATAAAAATTATAATGTGATTATATGAAAAAATTTACGACTTTGAATTTAAAGAACATGTACCTTTTGCTTTTGATTTATTCCATATTTATAGGATCATAATAGATTTGGATTTTGGATCTAGAATATGATAAGTCATAAAGTTAAGCTGAATATTAAAGTAAGATTTGGTATATCTGATTAGACTAATTATATTATTCAAAGATTATATCATAAGAAAATTATGAAATAGAAATCATTAATAGTAATTAAATTAGAGATAGTTTTAGAAACTAAAAAAAATATTGGTTTTTAAATTGGTATCTAGTTAGCTATCAAAGTTTTTGCTACTAAAATTTTTGCTACCAAATTTAGAAACTAAATAATTGGTAGTTAAAACTTTGGTGGCTAATTAGATATCAATTTAGAAACTATTTAATAATAATAGAAACTAATTTAGAAATCAATTTTTTTTTAACTTTTAAAATGATCTCTAATTTAATTATTATAACTAATTATTTTGATATCTAAAAATTAATTTTTATTTCATTATTTTCTTCTAGTGTTAGTTATCGATTTTAATTGTATTATTCATAAGATATTCGATCATGTTATTCATATATAACATACTCATAACATACTCAGTCACTGTGATATATTCATCGTTAATATCGATGATAAACTTAATAATAAAAAATTCTTATCAATTTATTCATTCTGATTGAATTGGTTAATGCTTTCAACTGAATAAAATATTTAAAAATATCTTATTTTGTTGTTGTTTTTTATATAAAAATATACATATGGAGAGCTACCTTAAAAAGTGAAACTTTAAACCTATTCACATGCATTCTTGTTAATATTCAAGCCACACTTCATTTGACAATAAGAAACAAAAAAAAAAAAGACATAAAGGGTTGAAACCACCTTAAACATGCTTCAAACGGTGAAACGAATCGACATATGAATAAAAATAATGGGTTAATTCACTTAATCCACCGTAATTATTTTAGTGAGTTAGAGGAATTAATGATGTAAAGAATAAACTGAGTTTATATTCGAATAAACATGCATTGAAATGGTGTGAATTTTCTCTGATCTTGGAGAAGGGATCTATTGCTACTACCTATGATCAGCTTCACCAAATACTTTTTCATGTTAACCTTTTTCGGTAGCATAATGACAATTTTAGAGTCACAAATGCAATACCAAATTTATGTAAACTGCTGCAACATTAATGGTGTTTATGTGGCTACATCACAGATTACTACACTTTTTAAGTGCAAATTTACTTATTTTTTCATAAAGCAAAAGGCTAAAAGTTAGTTTTTTTTTATATGGAAAAAGTGAAGGTTTATCATGAGGCAATTGCAATTGGAATTTTTGTTTTGACCTAATTAATTGCAGTAGGGGCCATTAGAGTACTGTCTGCAGTGATTTTTGTTAATATTAATTTGTACGACTGTCACCAAGGCCTTTAGTAGCTCTTTCTACGTCATCTTCTTAAATATTTGTTTCACGCGAGAAAGAATAATTAATTTTTTTTATATAATTTATATGTCAGTCATAACATTAAATAGAAATTATATAAAAAAATAATTAATTATTATATTTATTAAATTAAAAACTCTTCTAAACATTAAAATAATTATTGAATTTGAAATTAATTTTTAATAATTAGTTACAAAGATTTTAACTAGTTAAAATATATCTTTGTAAATTTTAACTATTAATAGTTAAAATCTTTGAAATTAATTAAATATAAATTTAAAAATTATTTATCAATAATAAAAACTAATTTAAAAATAATTATTATTTTAATTTTTCGAATAATATTTAATTTAGTTAATATAATAATTAATTATTTTTACTTTTTAAAATTGATTTTTATTTAATAAAAAATATACTAAAATTATCTAATTATATTGGATTTTTTGTAAGTTTTTCAATGTGTGTCATAAAGATATCTAACTAAAAAAATTACAAATTTACTGTACTGCACAAAGAAGCTTTTGGTGCAAAATTATTTGGAACCGACGTGTTTTACACTTATGATTCGACGGAAATCACGGAGTGGGCATATTATAATCACCAATGCTAAATGCTAATGAAAGGCTTAATTTGGTATGAACTTTTTTATTCAAAACATAACATGTTATAATAAGCTTAATTATAAATTAATAAAAAAACTTAGTGGTTAACTACTGAAATCATGGATCAGCATTACTTTTCTTGCTTTACAAATACTTAAGTATTTTATTTGTATATTTTTAAGTAAAGTTGTTTTTTTTTTTCTAGTTTAAACTTTAAAACTTATGAATATTTATAGTAAAAAAAAAAATTACATTCAATTTTAGAGAAAAAAAATAATTAATTATTATAGTGATTAAATTAGAGATATTTTAGAAAATATTTTTTTTAATTTCTAAATTAGTTTATATTATTGTTAAATAGTTTTTAAATTAATATTTAATTAGTTATTAAAGTTTTAACTACTAATTATTTAGATTTTAAATTTGATACAAAAATTTTGGTAGCTAATTAAATACCAATTTAAAAACTATTTAATAATAATAGAAACTAATTTAAAAATTAATTTTTTTTTAATTTTTAAAATAGTTTTTAATTTAGTCATTACTTATCGATCAAATTTTAATAATTTTTTTATTATTAGATGTAAAGTTTAGAGTAGAATAAGCAATTTCTTATGCTATAAATTTGTGAAAATGAAATTTGTGCTGCATAACTTTTGGAAAACTAGAAAATGAACCGAAAAAACTGAAAATTTCACTAGTTGAACTACAACCCTGTCTCCGTAGTTAATACAACAAACATTGTACCAGGAAAGAAACAATTATCGCCATTTATTTGATGACTAGAAATAGAAATGATAAAGCATTAATCAGAGGATATGTTTTGTTTTAAAGTTCAACAACAGATGTCCTTTCCATTACTCTGCAAAGATCAGCAGTAAAGATGAACTGCCATTCTGCTTTTTGTTATACCATTGAATTCTAGTTTACCAGATAATTCATCTATATTACTACCACTAATCCTCCTTTTCAGGGAAACACCTTAAAGATAGTGATTCAAACAATTTGACTTATTATTTTCACTATACTCTGTCAAATTTATTGTGTGCCAACAACTTCGTATGTAACTAACATGATAGTGAAGACTGAAGACAACATTTATGTTTTGTATGATACATGGGACCAGTGCTATTCCAGAATAACTCTTCTAATTTGGTAGGGTTGAAATTAGTGTAAAAGAATGTTATTGTTAATACAACTTAAAGCATTGTCGATTTCACGAATAAGATCATTTTCGTAATCATTTTAAAAATTAATACTCGTTTTTGTTATATATGTTACCCAAGACTCTCATTAAACCCTTTGGCTTAACTCCATTATAATTGAGAAAAGAAGTAGCACTTTTTATTCATCAAATGTTGTTTACATTTGGCATGATCAAGTGTTTCGTCTTTAAACCAAATTATCAAAGGAATGATGTTATTTTATTTGCCTATTTTTTCTTTCAGCAACCACATCTCTCCCACAGACATTTCTAGTACTTAATTAGCAGATATCAGTGTTACAGTAAATGTACATTGAGAAATTGATCAAAGAATCTAAAGGGCTATTGAAAACTACACCATTCATCATGAAAATATGTGTATGCATTCTGCAACTCTAGAACAAATAATTGAGGAAGTGGATGAATAATTGGCCACTAAGCTAGGGAATCTGAATTCAGCGGTGCTCAGATATATTACATGCATTCTGTGAAAGTGGGACCCATCATTAGATTTTTGTGTAAGAAGGACTAAATCTATTGGAAAAATTATCCTCCATTGATCCTTGCAGGCAAGGTGACTGCTTTAACCTTTTGATGTTTTTACAGTGCTCATTGCTTTACTCGGTCAGAAAGAGTTTAAACCTTTTGTAAGATTATGTAAAAGTGGATTGAGTAACTGTTAAGTGAAAAATTAAAATCAACGAAATGAGTACTTTTTGTTTTAATGTTGGACAGCAAAGTGTTGTCTGGAAGACAAAGGAAACAGCAAGGTCACATGATGCTACTTGTTGGTAAGTGTGATGTAAAAATTGTGAAATAACACAAAGCAACAAAATAGAATTGTTTAGAGTGAGAGGACCATAGCTACATTAACTTCGTGCACCAACCACAAGGTAGCTCGTTTAACTCTTCATTCAACTTGCTTGGTATCCACAAAATAACCAGGCAGTTTTATTACCCGCGTAATGGTGACAGAGTAAAGATCACACACTCTTCCCCCTTCTCTTAAATATCTAAGGCACCAAAACACACACCACAATACAATAAACCATGAAAACTCATTAAATTCTCTTCACCCATCTTTCTCCCTTCGAACTCGATACCTCAACCCCCCTAGTTTCCTTCTTCCTAGCACGTTACATGCGTCCAATCACTCCATCGGAAAAGATGAGTCTAATTGTAACAATTTTTCTCCTCTTGTGTATACTATCATCTGCAAATGCTGAATTTGCCAAGAAGACGTACATCATTCAAATGGATAAGTACGCAAAGCCTGACACCTTCTCCAGTCACATTGAATGGTATACCTCGAAAGTGAAATCAATTCTGTCCATCTCGGTAGAAGCTGAGATGGAGAAGGAGGAGAGAATCATTTACACCTACCAAACTGCTTTTCATGGAATGGCTGCCAAGTTGAGCCGAGAAGAAGCTGAGAGGCTAGAGGCAGAAGAAGGTGTTGTGGCCATATTCCCGGATACCAAGTACCAACTACACACCACGAGAAGTCCAACTTTCCTTGGGCTTGAACCAGCACAAAGCACTAAAGTGTGGTCAGAAACGTTGGCCAACTATGATGTCACAGTGGGAGTGCTCGACACTGGGATTTGGCCTGAGAGTGAGAGCTTCAATGACACTGGCATGAGATCAGTACCTTCTCACTGGAAAGGTGCCTGTGAGACAGGGAGAGGTTTTGCAAAATATCACTGCAACAAGAAGATTGTGGGGGCAAGAATGTTTTACCATGGGTATGAAGCAGCAACGGGTAAAATTGATGAGAAAACAGAATACAAATCGCCAAGAGATCAAGATGGTCATGGCACTCACACTGCAGCTACAGTTGCTGGCTCTCCAGTGCATGGTGCTAATCTTCTCGGCTATGCTTATGGCACAGCACGAGGAATGGCACCAGGAGCGAGAATTGCTGCTTACAAAGTATGCTGGACAGGGGGATGCTTCAGCTCAGATATTCTGTCAGCTGTTGATAGAGCTGTGGCTGATGGAGTTGATGTTCTATCCATCTCTTTGGGTGGTGGAGTCTCCTCTTACTACCGTGATAGTTTATCTGTAGCTGCTTTTGGAGCAATGGAGAAAGGTGTTTTGGTTTCATGTTCTGCTGGCAATGCAGGACCTGATCCCGCTAGCCTCACAAATGTGTCACCTTGGATCACCACAGTTGGAGCCAGCACAATGGATAGAGATTTTCCAGCAGAAGTTAGTCTTGGAACTGGAAGAAAGATAACCGGAACCTCACTCTATAAAGGGAGAAGCGTGCTCTCAGTTAAGAAACAATACCCTTTAGTATACATGGGAAATATTAACTCAAGCATCCCTGATCCAAGATCTTTGTGCTTGGAAGGTACTTTAGATCGCAGAATGGTTTCAGGAAAGATTGTTATCTGTGACAGAGGCATTAGTCCAAGAGTGCAGAAGGGTCAAGTGGTGAAAAATGCAGGAGGGGTGGGAATGATTCTCATCAACACTGCAGCTAATGGAGAGGAGCTGGTTGCAGACTGCCATCTCCTTCCAGCAGTTGCAGTTGGAGAGAAGGAAGGGAAGGAGCTCAAACATTATGTGTTAACAAGTAAAAAAGCTACTGCAACTCTAGGTTTTATGGCTACAAGGTTGGGTGTTAGACCATCTCCTGTAGTGGCAGCATTTTCATCAAGAGGGCCCAATTTTCTTACCCTTGAAATTTTGAAACCTGATGTGGTGGCTCCTGGGGTGAATATTCTTGCTGCTTGGAGTGGAGCTATTGGTCCTTCAAGTTTGCCAACAGACCACAGAAGGGTGAAGTTCAATATACTCTCAGGAACTTCAATGTCATGCCCTCATGTGAGTGGCATTGCTGCTTTGCTCAAGGCTAGGCATCCAGAATGGAGTCCTGCTGCTATAAAATCTGCTTTGATGACCACAGCTTATGTCCATGACAATACCATCAAGCCTCTCAGAGATGCCTCCAGTGCTGATGCCTCAACTCCTTATGATCATGGTGCTGGACACATCAACCCCAATAGAGCTCTTGACCCAGGTTTGGTTTATGATATTCAGCCACAGGATTACTTTGAATTCCTGTGCACCCAGAAACTAACTCCATCTGAACTCGGAGTTTTTGCCAAGTATTCAAACAGAACTTGCAGACACTCTCTTGCAAGTCCCGGGGACTTGAACTACCCAGCCATATCTGTAGTTTTTTCACAGATAAATTCCTCTTCAGTTTTGACCGTTCACAGAACTGCCACCAACGTTGGCCCTGCTGTTTCCAAGTACCATGTTGTGGTTTCACCTTTCAAAGGTGCTTCTGTTAAAGTTGAGCCAGAAACCTTGAGTTTTACCAAAAAATATCAGAAATTATCTTACAAAGTTACATTCACAACACAATCTCGACAAACAGAACCTGAATTTGGAGGTCTGGTATGGAAGGATGGTGTGCACAAAGTAAGAAGTCCAATTGTTCTAACATATTTGACACCAATATGAAACTTCATTTGGACTACCTATAAGTTTAGCAGTATTTCTTTTTTTTTTTTTTGCAATAAGCAAAATTTTCTGTACTATGAAGTGTATGCATCTTTATTACAGGAAAATGCCGGATATTGTCTGCTTTCAATAATGATCTTGTGTGCTAAATTGCCAAAAAAAAAAATTATGGTGTTGCCTCTTGCTGCATCTTAGACCTCAACTGGCATAATTTGTCCCATTTACGATTCATATGCAGATTGAAATCAACTAAACGGATTTTATCTTAAATGTTGTATTCACATGAGATCTCCTGTTTCATCAATGTCATCTATTAATCACGCAAACATTCAGGTAACATCTTTTCTTTTATAACTAGAAGAATCTGTAACAGACGAAGCTGGTGCTATTAATATATAGCAATAGCTTAACAGCAGAAATACTAATTTACTGAAATAATTTAAGAATGGGAGCATCATACCAGACGTGTGCATGACTTACATTTTTATGCATGATAATATTGTTTTTTCAGATCTTATATAGAATCGTGTGTGGTGGACATACACTCATTAATTATAGCAATTAATTGTTCTACTGTAACTCATTTACTCAGTATTATGGCAGTTGAAACAGGACTCTTGATATTCCCGTTTCACGAAACACTATTTAATTGATAACATGAGAGAAGCTTTGAGCTGCACATTTAATTTTCAATGTTCTGAATCTTGTTTTGACATAGAATGCTGGTGCATTCATTTTGAGCATGACACATAGTACTCCTTGCATGTGAGCATCAACAGCATAGCTGGATCTGACAAAAATTGTGGTCCAAAGAGTTTACAGTAATATTTTTTTATATTATGCATTTATGCATTATGACTCAAAAGAGTTCATATGCATGCAATGGTCTTATAAATCACTTTTTCAGGAAAGTAGTAGCACTGTTGATGAATAGTATTTGACAGTCATGAGAATAGTTTAAGCATTTAACACCTTCTTTTGTTCAGTTCTCAACTTTGAGATAAAAAATAATATTGTTATATTAATTGTATTTCAGATGAACCCTAAAAAGATGCAGAAGGAAAGGGGGAAATAACTAATAGAAGAACTTATCTAAGGTTATAATTGATTTAGGACATGTTTAAACCCACTTCTTCATAAAAAATATTATAGGCCAGAAAAATTAATACTAAATTATGTACAAATCTTTAAAAAGGTAACTTATCATATATATATATTAATGTGTTTACAATACTTTTTATAACACTAGTTTGTCTCTTCATCTATTTATTATATATTTTATTGTATCATTTTTTAAATATGAATCCTTTCTTGCCCTTTAAGCAAGGTTATCTCTGCAATGGAAATAAAGAAATTTGTATTTTATTCTCTCTACCCCTTGTTTGTTGGGAGATAACTAACATTTTTATGGGATGTTGACTACATAATAAAATACCTGAGGATTATACTCTTTTTTTTCTTTCAGTTTCAATTTATAAGCTTTTGTATATTTTTATTGTATAAAAAATATTTTGCTTCATGGACATGATATATAGCAATCTGTTGGGTCTATTATTCATTTGAGAGAGAGTGCTCTTCAATTCCCAAATGATGTTTTCTTCTTGCACCTCCATATTTTCTTTCAGCACCTCATACTTCCTAAAATATCAAAATTATTATGTATTTTATTAATATTTTTTCTTTTAAAAATATTTAATAATTATAATCCGGAATATATTTCATAAAGAAAATACATTCTGAATTGGAGAATCTAAAAGGTATTAAATATTCTATAAACTGAAATATGTTTCTTAAAAAATACATTCTAAATTATAGATTTTACAAAATATTTTCAGTTTTATAATTCAAAAGGTGTTATAAAAAATAAAATTTAAAATATATTTCTGAATATGAAAATATCTTCCAAATCTTATAATCAAAATATATTTTTTAAGGGTTAAATCCTTTTATCTAATATGTGGTTTCTCAGAAAACTATGGAAATATAGGAAGAGAACGCCTTGTGGCTAAGAAGGCCAGATTACTTTTTATAACTGAAGGCCCAATTACTTTTTATAACTGAAGGCCCAAAATGTTGTAGCACAAGTGTACAAACATCTCATGCCAAAGGAAAAAAAATCCATTTCAACGTATACTCAATTAGATAATTTGCAATTAGAGATAAAAAAGTTAATTAAATTAACAGTATATTATAAATTTGGATTTTTTTTTATTAAAAATTTCCATTAAATACTTATTAAAAAATTACTATTGAATATTTAAAATTTATTTTATTTTAATCATCAACAAGACCCTTAATTTTATCTTTTTATCATCAATTTTTTGATAAAATTATTTTTTCTTCTTCAATTTCTTTCAACTCGTCGATTACCTCTCTCATAATAATAAATATTTTAATATTCAATAATTTTTTTTAATAAGAACTCAATTACTTAAATTTATTTTATGCCTAAAAATAGCAGTAATGGTAGATAAATTATGCAACACATCATACACTTTAGCTAAATTCATAACTTGAGTGACAGACAAATGTAAGTTTTTATAGACAAATTTTTTAAAAAAATTACCTAAAAATATGGCCTAACATAATATATAAAATTTTTAAGAATAAGTTTTGTAACAATTTAACACTAAGCATAGTGAAAAACCAGGACAGTGTTCTTCACAAGTCCATAAGAACACAAACACATGTGCTATGCAATTGCAAAGATTTTTTGCGTTTAAGTTTTTAAGATTCAAAGTCAAGAAATAAGAAGTGAATGATAAAAATACAAGATGTCCGTTGGAGTACTTGTTTTAATAAGTTATACAAATATTTTCAAGAAAAAAATGTATAAGAAAAGGAAATAAGATTAACTATTCTATAAATTAAAATTAGTATAAGTATAAATAGAAAAAAAAACATATTTTAAAGAAGTTAATTTGACTATGCACGTTATTTGTAATCTTATGATATTCAACATTCACCCATTATTTATAAAATGTTTAGAGGAATAGTTGTTCATATGAATTGAATTGTTTTATTATTTAACACGATCTCAATATTCAACAGCATGCTACTTATACTTTAAACATTGAACCAGTCTACCCATTAGCCTCATGACTGTTTCTTATTGAAACTTTATTGTGATACCTCCTATTTTTTAAAATATCAAAAATAATTTTTATTATATTGAATGTTTTTATTTTTAATTATGAAATCAATAAAATATTTTCATATTATAGAATCTATCTGAAAAATATTTTCTAGATTTTATAATATGAAATTTATTTTATTAAAAAAAAATATATTTTAAATTGTAGAATTTGAAAGATATTTTTCTCCATATTCCACCATCTAGGTCTAAATAGAAAAAATAAATAAATTACAGGATTCAAAATATATTTTATTAAGGAGAAAATGGTCTTTTTGCCTGACTTATGAGGTACAAGGAAAAACTATGGGAGGTGCAGGAAGAAATAGCCTAGCCTCATGAATGACTTTAAAGTTGGGCTTTCGGTCCAAAACAACAAATGGAATGACTTTATGTATAACATTATGGTTATTTTACATGCATATAAATGAATGGAAATACGACAAGAAAAATATAATTAATGAAATAAGCAGCCTAATACATAAAATTAAAACCATAAAACATAATTACTTATTTTATCACGTAGAAAGTCGGCATTTAAGAGATAATAATGATTACGTGCAAAGTTTGAATAATTGAAACTTGTACGCCGTTTTAAATGCCACGTGCATTAAACTAAAGGTAACACGTTATTTCCTACCCAAAGAAAGAGAAAGGGTTATTAGATACACCTTTTTTAAACTTGCTTTAATTTATGAACCAAATTCTATGTCAACTTTGCCACATTCATTCAAGCACACGTGGGTCTACAATTATTCAACATTTTCGTCTTCAGAATAAGGAAAAATTTTATTTTTAGAAGATTTTTTTTCTTTATGTATATTGTATGTTAATGAGGTTTTTTTTTTAATTCGTATAACTTGTGAGATATAGAAGACAGTAAAACAATATTTGCTTTTGTTTATTTGATTATTATTAATTTATATTTTAACAGGACTTTAACTCGGTTTACAATTAAAAAGAAATTACATTTCTTAATATTGTGATTAACATGTATGAATATTTTTTAAAGAAAGATCGATAAAAACTTACAAAAAGAAAGAAAATAAATTAACTTTAGCGATTAGTTTTTTAGAAAATGTCTACAAATCTATTCTCGAGTTTTTTTTAAGTATAATATTGAATACTTATTTCAATAATGAAAAACTCCATGTTAGAGACTAATATAAATGTTAGTTACCTTATAGACTATTTTTTTTTTCAAAAATGTTACGAAATTTATATGCCTTTTTAAAAATGTCATACATATGGAGTAATTATTTTAAATTGGTTAAGCTGAACCTCTTCCCAATAAAAAAAATTCATCATCCACTCCAAGTTTCGTATCCAGTAATTATTTTCCCATCTCCTTATTTCATATAGCAGAGCCTCTTTACATGAAAAACAAAATAAAATATTCATCCAACAATCCTCCCAAAACTTAATGAATTTACTAAAATCACGAATTAAACAATACCACGAATTTACTAAAATCACATTATGAAAGATTATATAGCCATGCACATTGCATCAATAAAACTTCAATATTATTTAAACTTGAAATCAAATCTCTTATGGATAATATAATTTGAGATTTGTCTCTTTTAAAACTTCGAGAAAATGGAAAAAAATACACGTATATGCATAACAAAGTGTGAAGTTGTTTAAACTTTTATAAGACCATCTTTAATCAGTAATTATAAATGTACTTTATTTTGTAAACTTTAACCCTTATATATTTTAGAAGAAATAAAGTTATCTACTTGCAAAGGCTCGTAAGTTATAAATTAGAACTAATAATTTGATATCTGAATATAAAAATGGTTGTATAAATTTTCAAAATGATGTTAAAAAACAATATGTATAAACAACAAACAATTCCCAATTGAAGATGATAGCCGCAAGAGTGAACTAGTTTAAAAAATCGAAAAGAGGGAAATATTTGGTCATTAAAAATGGGAACGTGCGGTGGCTATAGACTGAACAAAAAATACTATTGTTTTGAGATTAGAATTTTCCAAATGATTTTTGTTTGACTAAAACCACACGAACTATATTGTGAGTTTGGTTGACTAAAGAATGTTTTGTTTTTAATTAGAAAGTTTGACATATATATTTTATGTATATGCTTTTGCAATTCAAAGCTCCCATATGCATGGGTATACCAAGAAATATATTAATGTACACCAAAAGAAGAAAAATAAAAACTTCTATAGATGAACCAAACCAAACGATCTTTACAATTACACAAGAAAAGCATACCCTACAAAACAATTGATTTAAAGAGGAACGAGGTAGCAAGCCAGTGAGGGGTCAATTCAGGAGAATTGTCGTAGCAATTCCTTAAAAAATGTTCTTGTTGAGACAAATTGGGACAAACTTGTTTACCATTTTATTTTGCAATAGTGAAACGACAAACTCAAGGGTTGCGATGCGTCATGTGAAGGCTATAGTTATATTTTTATTATGGAGCTTAAGCTGACCAGAACTAAAAACGAAAATAAAGGCAACGTGTCTATATCTCACACCACAAATTGACAATTACAAAACTGCAAAAGTGGATCACTCAAAACCTGAAAATATTTAGAGATAATTTGTCAATAAGATATTGCAAGTAGTAATTAAACGTAAAATATATTTATAAAAGTCACAGAAAGAATAGATTTGTAAATGGTGTTGGATCCATTAGGTCAAACCTACTATTGACAAATGCACCTTCAAATTAATATTTGTATGTCATGAAAATAAAAAGTATATGAAGAAGTTGTAATCATTAGTCTTTTTCCGTTGGCTTTTCCTTGTAACGAAAGAAAAGAGGGATCAGAACTTTATGAAAATGGAGAAGATGTATTATGAAATATAGGCAATCATTTAGTAGTCATAATGTAATAAGGTAAGCATGAATCATAAAAACTCAGAAGGGACCGCGTTTATAGGTACTAGTTATTGTGCAGGGTAACCTCAACCTTCTCCATTTCTATATTTACATGTGATCTGGTTTCAACTTTTACCTACAAAAAAAACTTTTCTTTAAAAAAAACGTGTGGAGTTCAAATGAAAGAAAATCACAAATATAATAGAGCATTATTTATTTTAATTTTAGTTAAATGTAATTGTAAATTAGGTGGGTGTTTCCTAGTGTCCTGCAGCGTAACCAATATCACAATTTTGCAGTGAAATTCATCCACACGTTTTGCTTGAGTTTGGAATAGTGGTGCGCTTAAAGCAAATTAATTATTTTTTCATGTTCACACTCAAAACAACATTTTCTGTCTTTAATTTTTCACATGAATCTTGTGATCTTTGTTACTCTACCAAATATTAAAAAATGTTTCTTTTGTCTATGTAAATTAGTCCAAGATAAGCACGAATGTGTTTTTCGCAAGCCAATTTCCAAGATATAATTGGTTCAGATTTATGTTTATAAAGTTTTGTGGTTGGATGTTTGTAAAAGGAATGAGAGATAATGGAGAATGGTTTTGCATGGAGGGATGATTGTCTGCAGAGAAATTGATCTGTGTCCTGTTGGAGGAGAAGGAGAGAGGAGAAAAAGAGAATTTTGTGCCTGTGACGTCCCAATCCCAATGAAAAGAAGGGCAACAAAGTAAGAAACGGTCTGGTCAGAAGTACACACTAGCATTATTCATTCACAAAACAGAGACACTCCCCTTCAAGCCTTCAACTTATTCATGAACCATTCTTTCCAACAATTTCTCTCTTTCTCGCCATGCCATCTCGACAACTCTCCACGTCGGCACCGCCTTCTAACCACCGCCTCTTAAACCCTCCGGTTACTTCCACCGCCTCCGTTTGCTCCTTTCTCTTTTTACTTTGCCTCTGCTTCCGCAAGCGTAAACGCACCACCCCTTCCTCCGACTCCGACTCCACTCCCCCTCACCCTTTCTCCTACCCCCTCCTCCGCCGCGCCACCAATTCCTTCTCCACGCGCCTTGGCCACGGCGGCTTCGGTCCCGTCTTCGCCGGCACCCTCGCCGGGGACCCCGTCGCCGTCAAGCTCATGGACTCTGCCTCCCAGCAGGGAGAGCGCGAGTTCCACAACGAGCTCTTCTTCGCGTCCAGGCTCCGGTCCCCCACTCTGGTGCCCGCCATCGGCTTCTCCTCCGACCCCAAACGCCGGCGTTTCCTCCTCGTCTACCACCTCATGCACAACGGCAACCTCCACGACGCCCTCTTGCGCTGCAAAACCCCTCACCTGAAGAGCTGGAATAACCGCTTCTCCATTATCCTCGACATCGCCAAAGGCATCCACTACCTCCACTCGCTCGACCCCCCTGTCATCCACGGCGACATCAAACCCTCCAACATTCTCCTCGACAACTCCTTCTCTGCCAAGCTCGCCGACTTCGGCCTTGCGCGATTAAAACCCCATGTGCAAGAGTTAAAAGAAAAACGCGACGAGAAGAGAAGGGACGAGTCCGAGAGCGATTGTGGGTCGGAGTTAGAAACTCAAAGCGTCAACACGGAGAAATCGTTTGAAGGCAACACCGGGTCGGATTATGTGATAGATTGGATTGGGAAGGAGTTGAAGAAGGAAAGGCCGACGGCGGTGAAGAAGGGTTCTTCTGGGTCGAGCAGTGGAGTAGCGGAGAAGAAGAAAAGTAGGAAGAAATTGGAGTGGTGGGAGACGATGGATGACAGTGGAGTTTCGAAGAAGGAGAAGAGAAGGGCAGCGAGGGAATGGTGGAAGGAGGAGTATTCAGAAGAGCTTGCGAGAAAGACGAAGAAAAAGAAAAAGAAGGAGAAGAGAAAGAGAAAGGGTAGTAACGGTGAGGGTGATTTGAAGGTAGAAGATGGTGTAGATTCGTGGTTGAGTGGGGATGTACATGGAGTTAGATGGAACAGCTACGATTCTGGGACTTGTAGTGGAGAAATAGTAGCCAAGAGTGGTGGTGTGAGTAGTAGTCCGAGTATGAGGGGAACGGTTTTCTACGTGGCTCCTGAGTATGGCTACAATGGGGATGTTTCTGAGAAGTGCGACGTGTACAGTTTCGGGGTTTTATTGCTTGTTATTGTTTCCGGCAGGAGGCCACTTCAGGTGACAGGGTCGCCTATATCGGAGTTTAAGCGTGCGAATCTGGTGTCTTGGGCGAGGCAATGTGGGCGGAGAGGGAAGCTTCTAGAAGTGGTGGATGAGGGTGTTGAGGGGTTGGACGAAGAGCAGGCTAGTCTGTGCGTGAGGGTTGCGCTCGCTTGTTTGCACAAGTCACCCGCTCGTCGTCCTTCCATGAAGGAGCTTCTCGGAATGCTGAGTGGCGAGCTGGAGCCTCCGCAGTTGCCGCGCAATACTTTCCCCCTCAACTCCAGGAACCAAAGTCGGTGACGGCGGTGACGGCGGTGAGGCTGACTAACATTTTTTCATCTACGCTAGTTCTAGAAGGGGGAACACTTGTGTTCTTGGTATTGGAGGAACGCGTTTTTACTTATTTTAACACTCCCTCATCTTCTTTCACACTCACTTTTAGCCTTGCCTTCAAAATCATGGTCTGTTCTGTAGTTTAGTGGAATGGAAATATTCAAAAAAGGAAGAAAGTTTTGGTGATGAAAAAGCACACTGCCTTTTGTATACCAAGTCATTTCCATTACTGTTTGATGTTTATGCTGATTTTGAATTGGCTCCGCAATTAGGATACACTTATTTTATTTTGCCTTCGAATAGAGCAATCTAGATGTAATTCACAAATGGGAAATTGGAATTATAATTTCCATAGAAGCACAAGTACACTCCGATCTGATACATGGCTCTATTGAGCCAAAAGTCTGTGTCTAACTTAGATGATGATGATAAGAGGTTGTTCCTGGGTTATTTCATGTCAAGTCAAACTCAAACGGACCCATGTTTCCGTAATCAATGCCGTTTTAAGCTGTTGATTGACCTAATAGTTCCTAGGTGGTAAAGGCTTTGAGATAATTTGGTATTGTGCTGTGCTACAGGGAATGCAGACATTGGAACTACTTCAGATTTTTTTTCCCACTGTAAAATTGTTTTCTCTAGGCACCGTGCTACATGGAAAATGGGGCAAAACCAGAGGGTATATGATGAATACCAAAACTTCATAAGCAAACTTGATTTGCTTACGAAATATCCTCACATAATTATACAACAAAGGGAACAAATGAATTCGGGGTTGATTCTGCTTACTTAATTTTGATGCAGAAAAATAGTAGTGTATTCTGTTCTGTCCACGGGCAGATTGTAAATAGAAAGTGGGCAATAACTTGGTTCAGACAATTTCCATTGTCCAATTATAGTATCATATTGCATTTTAAAAATGTGTCCCTAATTTTGCACTTGGGATACTTTTATCTAAGCAAACATATGAAATAAAAATATGAGGTGTTTAGTCTTTTTAAGATATAAAATAATATTTATTTTAACCCAAATTGGTAGTCTCTTAACAATCATTTTTAATACTGCTTTATTTTATTTTAAATTTTTAAAATTGGATTGAGTAATAAAATACTTGTACCAATATCATATAATATAGCTTTACCACTAAATACCATATTAAGTCCAAACATATTTTATAATTAATTTTCCTTTTTATTATAAACATGTTTTAAATGTAAAAGATTACACCTATAAGCACGGGATGGAAATTTATCCTCTTTAGGATGCCATTGCTTACTCAACCCAACAAATTTGGACTTTCACTTAATCACTGATGCCAAATAATTAAAACCTTTTCTGTAATTTTCTGGCATCCTTTTTTAAATATATTTTTATATTATATGTTTGAAAAAAAATCTTATTTTATTTTTTTTATTTCAAAATTATTCTTCCAAAATGAAAATTTGGTTTTCTAATTTTATTTCTAAAAAAGAAATTATTAAGAATTTTTTTTCTTAAATATATTTTTTAGTTTTGAATTTTCAATTCCAAAATGAAAGACCATTTTAGAATTTCAAAAGTATACTGGATGCAGGTCTAAAATATTGGATGCAGAAATAAAACCCGCAAACCCAACACTGTTTACTCTTCAAAGTCACTTTCCAATTCATAGGAGACAATTACTTTTTATACCC
This sequence comes from Phaseolus vulgaris, assembly GCF_051622355.1. Lineage (NCBI taxonomy): Eukaryota > Viridiplantae > Streptophyta > Magnoliopsida > Fabales > Fabaceae > Phaseolus > Phaseolus vulgaris. The sequence continues at coordinate 6,090,480 of NC_143504.1, forward strand.
ACCTAATTTCTTCCTGCACCTCTATGCGGTGTTAGAAAAGTCTACAGTTTTGAGATTATAAAATTCTAAAACTTGTTCTAAATTACACTATCAATACTATATTTTTCTGTATTTTATGATTGATAAATGCATTTTAGTTTATCTAATTTAAAAATGTATTTCAGATTATCATGTAATTTAGAATATAATTTTGAATTTGTAGATTATATAATTTAAAAGTGTATTTATAGATTTTTAATTCAAGTTAATCTTATGAAATTGACTTAATATTTATATCTATTTATATATGTTATTAAATGACATTATTTTTAGGTGGAATCTTCGATATTTATGTGCATTAAAATCAATCAACTCCTCCATAAGATTATATATTTGTGAATGGTAAACAATAAATATAAAAAATATTAAAAAAAAGTTAAATATCAATCATTAAATTAAATATTACGAGAAAATACAATTATCACGTGTAACTGCCATAATAAACTCAAACCTAAGATGCATCATTTAACAAACTAGCAAGAAAACTATTTTCTATTTTTACATCCTAACATTTACGTGAATTAGATTTTTAAAGTGCGGGTTCCTTAAATTTTCTTATTTCAAAGCCCACAAGTGAGCTTTGGTAGGATGTGAAGTTAACTAATTTACCATCTAAACAGTTGCAAGTTTAATCTAACTTCAAATCAATGTGGATAAAACATATCAAACATAAGTGCTTAAAATTAATTTTCATCTTGTGAACATCTAACTTAGGAGTTCCTAGCACAAGACAAAGAATCAGATGTTTTATCCTGCCATATATGAGAAACACATAAAATAAAATCTGCTAAAGCAATGAAAATGAAACGAAACAAAATTAACGTATGCAGAGCCAAATATCAAAATTCTACTTTGCACTAAAGGGGAAAGTGGCTAATAATACACATCTTCACATAATTGCTGAGCATCACGTATATGATACATGCAAAGACAGTATTGTAGGCAAGCCATGCACATGCACCAACTTCATCAGAACCTTTTGGCTGAAGAGATGCTAGCTAAAGTGCATTAACACTAACAAAATCTTACACTATTCAAAAATATATCCCTTCATCCCTTCAACATAGGGTTTCATTCCTTGTCATTTATACCCAAAAATATAAAACTTTACTGAAAAAGATAAACCTTTGTTTAATGTTGTACCTCTTCAAAGATAATAATTGCTGTGCAACAAAACACTAATAACATATTAACTTCTAAATAATAACATCAGTGAAAATTGATATTGCTAATTATTAAAATCCGCTAAGTTGATTCTAAGGCGATAAAAAAAGTTAATTTTTTCTAAAAGGTTAAAACTACATAAAATTATTTTAAAATTTAATTTTATATTAATATATTGGTTAAGTCAGTACTAATTATAAGGTTAAGCCGGTACTAAATATAAGAATAGAGTTGATTTAACTAACATTAACTTTTTAATCAATACAAATATTTGTATAATATCAGGTTTAGTCAATAGAGTTTTACTATGAACATAATAAACTTTAAATTTTTTTAACTTTTTTTAATAAGTAACATATTTGTGTTATAATGTTAAATTACTGTTAAGTTAAGTAATATTTAACCAAAATAAATATTAAAAATAAATAATTGATTCTAATTTTATTTATTTTTAATATTTATACAAGTTTAATATTAATTAGAACAACATTAATTTTGTTTATTTTATTATTTATTTAAGTTACATCATTAACATTAATATAATTTAATTTTAATATTTATTTAAGTTAACACAAATTTAATCGATTATAGTTTAAAAGTGTTGATGACAATAAATAAAAATGGTAGATTATTTTAATCTAAAAGTTCGGTTTTAAAGATAACAAATTACAATTTTTATCTTTCACTTTTATATATAAATCTATTCACATTTATCTTCTTCATCTACACTCAAATTTTTCATTTATACTCCTCTTCTTTACCAACATTTATCTTCCTCTTCCACACTCACTCATCTCCTTTATTCAAATACACACCTCCTTCATCCACATATTTTTTCATCTACATTTATCTCCTTCATTCACACTTATAAGTAAATAAATTTTAAAAAAACATAAAACGAGTTTAAACATTTTGACATAATGGTATTTCAGTATGCGGTAGTTCCAGAGTCTTTTTATTGGTAAGTTAACGGATTTTTTTTCTTGTTTAGAATTGTAATTGTACCTTTTGGTGTGGGGAAATTTTCAACATAAAAATAATTCAAACCTAAGAAACATGCAATACTTAAAATCAGAAGAAAAACTTCTACCAATTAATTACTGTGTCAAATTATAATCAATCAATAAACAGGACGAGTGAAGATATTTTATCTAAATATCGCCAAGAGATTTCTCAGGGTAAGTAACTCTAGCATGTAATTAGAGATTAAATGAGGTTATAAAAGCAATGGAACATAACTCTCTCCATCATGTTGAATTTCATAGCAAAGACAGATGGGAAGAGAAAAAGGAGGAGGCAAATTTTATCTACACAAGTTTTGTCCTTCTCTTCCCGAAACTGCAAGTAGAAGGTTCTAAACTGTAGATTCAAAGAGTGTCCAATATATACAGTGTAACTCAGTGACAAAATAAGAACCAGTTAGAAAGGTCAGATATGTATGGTCATATATGTTATAATTTCACGTTGATAAGCAGATAGTGAGCCTAGATATATATCCAAACCACAAAGTTTTATTCAGAAACTCTAAATGATGCAATTACATTGGAGAATTTTCTTCTCAGCTCAGATAGATCTACACTGTCGGAATTTTCAACCTGTGAGTGAACCCATTTCATCAATAACAGAAGGCAAAATATAAAATAGTAGTGTGTGTATACTTTTTCACAGAAAAAAACGTATAACATAACTAGAAGACAAGAATCTACTACACGTACATACCTCACACTGCAAACTGTGGAGTAATCTGCCATTGACTTTAGTTGAAAGACAGCAAACAACTTCAAGTCCCTCTTCTAACACTAGTTCCAGCAATTTAGAAAGTGAAACCCCTTCCTCACTGAATCCACTGATCTCAATCCCCACAGCTCCACTACTATTTTGGTGGACAGTGAAACCACTAGATTCATGCTTGTTCTGACGGCTTTCGAGGGTGGAGTTTATGGGAAGTTTCTTCTTCAGCTTATCCCTCTTGTCACTCAACTCTTTAATATTCTTCTGCAGGTGGTTTATGTAATTCACTGTCTCGCTCATTTGATCAGATATGGAACGCTTTCCCTGAAAATCCAATAGAAAAAGAATAGTACTAATAATAACCCTAACCAGAACACAATCAAGAAAAAAATGGAAAGAAATGGAAAAGTAGACGGATAATTAATTGGCTGACCTTGATGAAGGAAAGAGGGAGAAGGGATCTAAGAGAGGCATGAAGGGTTGCCATTTCTTGCCTCCTTTTCCTCTCAATCTCTCTGTGAACCATCTTTTTTGCAGATTCTTCTTGGGTAGAATTTTCGTGACTGGTTTCAGGCGCATAAAAAAGTTTGTTGGGGTGGCTAGTACGCAATTTTTTATCTGAATAAGCGACAAGGGGAGAATTATCGATATTGTGATCATCCAGGAGGAGATCTTTAGAGATTTTGTGTTGCGGTTGGAGACCATTAGAAAATTGGATCACCAGCTCATTGCCGCGTTGTAAAGGAAACATGGTTGGTCAGCTTGATCAACAGTACTGTTCCAAGTTATTATCCTCAATTTTGGCTAAGGAAACAGATATTTAGTTTAAGGTAGTTAATGTGTTTTGTTTGAGAGAAGAGGGCCTTGTATATATATGCCAAAGTTTCCACCTCCATATATAGCTATCTATTCACCTTGGGAAGTGATTTGAAGTATTTGAAGTCTGACCTCACTACTGGAGTAATTATTTGAGGCCACTGTTCATAACACAACCCCACCTATTCACTTTCACATAATAATCTAAATTGATGGACCAATCTTTCAAAAGGCCACCTAGCTATCAAAATAAGGCAATCACTATAGTTATGGTTAAAGAGGGGCCAAGAGAACACATTTTACATGTCATAAACTTTAGTGTAAAATAGTTTTTAAAGTAGCATAGTTTAATTTCTTTTTGTAATTGTGTTGAAACATGCAAAGAGGCACCTAGAAGGCTAAATCTTAAGTTTAATTAGGATTTCCTAATTAAATTAAAGTCCAGCTCACACATAGACATCATAGAGAGTAAGTTCTAGGCCTTTCCACACATGGAAGGATTCTAGAACCTACCTCCACATGTCTGCTCTCATTTAGGCGCCAACTTCATTTCATTTTGTGCACATTTGCCTTTCATTTGACTCTTCATTTCTGGCCTCCTAGTCCTATATAAGGAGAGCTTCGTTGCTGAAATTGAAAGATTAATTTGAGTAATGAAATGCTATCAAAATGTGTCATTCTTACTCCCTTGCCTAAAATCTCTTAAGATTTAGGTCTCTAATCTTCAAACCTTTCACCTACAAAGAGAGTTGGCCGAACCTCTCTCACTATCCTACTCTTTATGCACCTCCAAGACTACCACAACTCTTAAGAGAGTCTTGTTCCATCAACAATCCATTGAAGCTTCCGCAAATTCCACCACAAAAATCGTAAGTTGAAGAGCTCAAACTATCATAAATGCTCTTAATTAAGCGCCATAAATTCTATTAATACTAACTTCTCTAAAACAATAAAAATAGAAGATAAAATATATGACTGATTTCTGTCCATGCAAAATCTTTCCTTTTCAATTGTGTGAGAAAAAAAGTTGTGGAAAACAAGGAAATAATTTTTTTTTTTAATTTAGAATAGTTATATATTATTTTTTTACTTTTTAGATTCTTTTATCCATTTAAATGATGAATTCAAGGAGTAATGATATATTGACAATCCAAAAATTTTATGCAATTACATTATGACTCTTAATACTATTATTTTAATATTTTTTTATATAATTTAATTATAAATTTATCCTTTATTATATATATTTATATCTAATTTCATCACACCAAAAGTTTATACAACTTTTCAATTGTCAAAACATCATTTTCCATTAAGGATAGGGGTGGTCAATTCCGCTTTTGCACTTAAATAGGGTAACTTTACTAATTTATTAAAATGGGCAAAAAAAATTTAACTACGTTTTTGGATAAATCGGGTTTCACTGGAACCATTTTATACAAAGAAGTTGTGCTCCAACTTCAGAACTTCTTGCTTAGAAATTTTTAAATATTTTCATTTGAAGGTAGTGTTCTAACATTATGAATTTGGTGTTGAATAAATCATGAAGAATTGTTGCACTATCAATACTATTGAAAAAATTAAAACTAATTTCTTTTTTTTGTGTAGATAAGAAAAAATCATTAATAACAGAACATGTCATATAAAAATGGTTTTTAAACTGTCATTATTATAAATATCATTATAAATTAATTGTTTATAACGTCGTCGTTATAAAATCATATTAACAAGATATTAAATTATTTTTTATTTTTAATGTCAATACTGATACGAGAAAAAGGATTAAGGATTTGAGTGTTTAATTAAAATGATTATTGCGAATGTTGACGTAATATGATTTTTTGACAGATGTTCAAGATGAAGTTTATTTTTGTGTTGTAAGTGACTCCACTTTTTCAAGTGTTAATATGTTTACTTGAAGCTTTTGAACTTTTTATTTTATTTTATTTCGTAACTATATCTATTTGAAAATATTAGTTTAAATTGTTTTGTATACCGATTGAAATATTTTTTAAATGCTTCAATTTATTCTGCTACCTCATTTGTAGCAATATGTAATAATGCTTAGGAAAAAGAAGATGCTTTATGATCTTTTCTTTTCACACAATCATGGGATCTTGCATTAACATAATGATAATTAGTGGCTATAATGGTGTTTACGACACAAGAACCTTGCAGTGCGTGTTGATCACAAATTTAGGTGAAAAGTTGTGGCTCCTAGGATTAAAATATCCAAACAAAACAAACACTTTCACTAAAAACATTTCACCTTCAACTTAGGTAAAGTTGTGGCTTTGAAATGAACACATATATCATACTAAAAAGATAAAACGTGCCAATGGAAATGGAATTGAGGACAAAGTTTTTCAATTGGCAAAGGAATAATGGCCCAGGGGAAAAATGATCAGAAAGTTACAATTTACAAAAGACACATCAAGAACCTAAAATTAATGTTTATAAATGTAAACACCAATCAAATACAAACCTATTATCCATTATTCCTTACACTAATAAGCTGAATCAATTATTATAAATAATGGAGATATTTTCTTCTTAAATTATACTATCGATTTTTAAATTGTTATAAAAAAATTTGGACGTATTTTACATTATAACTAGTGATCAAGCTCAACTTGTTATTAACAATATTATTAATAACGTTATTAGATTTTTTAACAATAATTAATAATAATATTAACAATAACAATAATATTATCATTTTACAAATTTTCGTTGATCATGGTGTACCGGACGCATTGTTGCTTCATCGCCTTTTCTTGGTCGGCCTTGCATGTACCGTCTGTTAGGTACTGGATGACGAGTGTCATCCAGTTGTCGGCCTCGGCCTCTGCCTCTTCTATAGTCAGGCACTCGGCCTCGGCCTCAGTCACACTGGGGTGTCTCAGCCATATTTGTATGACTCACCTCTAATGACTATTCTTCTTGGTGACCGACAGCTTGGACAGGATGTCGGCCCTTTTATTGTCCTCTCTCGGTATATGTTCCAAGGGTGCTTTGCAGAAGCGGGCGATGCTGTTTTTGGCCGCGTGGTAGTACCGCTGCAGCAAAGGCTATTTAACTTCGAACTCTCCATTGACCTGGCCGACCATCACTTGGGAGTCGCTTTTGCATGTAACTTCGCGTGCTCCCATGTCGTAGGCTAGGTTCAGCCCGATGAGCAAGGCCTCGTACTCGGCCTGGTTATTGGTCGCCCGGAATCCGAACTGGAGAGCTTGTTCCAGGAAGATGTCGCCCAGCCCCTCCAGGACGACTCCCACTCCACAAGCTGTTTTATTTGAGGAGCCGTCCACCCATCCGAGAGGGTGGGTAGTGGTGTCAGTTCGGCCGAGAAGTCGGCCAAGCACTGAGACTTGATAGCGCCCCTCGGTTCGTAACGTATGTCGAACTCGGAGAGTTCGTGATGTGATTCCACTAGCCATATAGAGAATGATTCTTGACATTCTTAGGAATCACCTTGAGCTGGACATTATAGAGGCACTTTTCTTAGAGTTGGATCATTGTTCTAAGACAAGAACTCACCAAAAACTAGTACCAAATCCCATACTCATTTGGATGCTCCACATATTGTCAAATTGAATCAACAAAGAGAGGTAAAATTAAAAGGAACCGAAGAGAATTGAATAAGCAAACATTTGAACGGAACACAAGAGAAATTAAAAGGCAAGAACAGAAAATAGGTGTTGGAAAACAAGAAAAACCGAACCAAATAACAAGACAACAAGCTTAGAACAAAGAATTAACAAAGAAGAAAGGAAAGAGAGAAGAAATGCTCATGAAGATGGAAGGAGGATGGATGATCTCGCCACTAGAAGTGTGGAATGCTCCTAGATGAGAGTGATGCCGCCACTTGAGAACTCCATTGATCCATCAAGATAAGACTAGAGAAGAAGGCTCAAAGCTCTCCAAAGTTCACTCAAAATTTGAGTAGAGTTTTCTTAGATTAATTCCAATCTGAAAAATACAAGGGCTGCACCTTAATTTATAGCCTAAGGTGCTGAAATGTAAGCTACACAAATTCAAAAAACTCCCTCCTAAAAGCTTCTAGAATTGGCGCCTAAAACAATGCATGAGGAAGGTGTGATCCCTTCTCTCACTTTGGCACCTCCTTATTTACTCCTACACCTATCTACTAACACACCCCCCCTAAAACTCCTAACTAAAGACTAAAAGATGCTTTAACAATAGAGGTTTCTAATGTTTCCCTCTAAGCACCTTCAACAATATTCTTTATTATTTAATACTTGGCTTTGCCCTTCATGAGATGAACTTGGGCTTTTTGGGCTTTGGCCTTTTTGGGCTTGGGCTTGGGCTTGGGCTTTGGGCCTCATCTTTTGCAAAGAATAATAAGAAGAACTTTAAATGTGAGGGCGAATGATCTTGTCCTTTATTATTAAAAGCCTTCTTTATTTGATTCGCATCAGTTCGACTGACCAACTTATCATCCTCCCTGCAAGATCCGGTTTAAACAAAATTTTAAAAATAGGATAGTCGGTTCTTACAATTATGGAGTGATTTTGGAAGTAGGGGTGCATCCGTCTTGCTGTGAGGACTAGGGTGAGAGTCACCTTCTCTATCATCCGGTACCTGGTCTCGACCGAGTGGAGGGTTCGGCTGACGAAGTACACCGGTCGCTCCTCGCCCTCGATCTCCTGTACCAGGGCAGCGCTGACTGCTTCTTCCAAGACTGCCAGATATACTAGGATCGGGTGGTCGGGTCTCGGCTTCTGGATGACGGTCGGGGATGTCAGGAATTCTTTGAATTGTTTAAAGATTTCCTCATATCGGTTGTCCCAGGCGAATTTTTTGCCCTTCGGAGTAGCTGGAACATCGACCTCGTCCTCTCGATCAGGCGGGAGACGAACCGGGAGAGGGCGGTTAGCCGCCCCAGGAGTTGTTGTACCTCCTGTTGAAGCTGGAGGAAGCTTCTTCCCTACCAAAGCTTGATGTGTGTTTGATGAAGAAAATAGCTTGAGTGCTTTGAAGATTGTAATAGGTTTTAGATTCGTTTGTAATTAGGCTTGTAATTGTGTAAGGTTGCCTTTTGCTGTATAACCCATCCTAGATGCCTAACCAAGTCTAGATCAAGCACATGATGTGGTTAAATGGTTTTTGAAAAGCTTTTAAAAGTTCTCTTAAAAGATTTAAATCAGTACAAAAATAAATCTGTTTTGTGGAGAAAGAATCGGTTTATTTCTTCTCTATTAAAAGGGCTTTTCTAAAATTCTGTTAGGGCACCACAGGTAAAGCTTAGTTAGTTATTTCAGTTAAAGCTGAGTTGGCCTGTTTGCTATGTTTTAATATGTTTCACTGTGAAAGAACAGGTTTATTCTTTGGTCAGCTGAAAGGTTTTTCACAAGTTAGTTAGGGTACCAAAGGTACAACTCAGACAGTTATTTCAGTTAGCTGAGTTGGCGGTTTTCACAAAATAAATCTGTTAAGTTCAAAAATGAATCTGTTGTTTTCATAACTGCTTTTCAACTGTTTTTTTTTAAAAGAAGTTAGAAACTGTTTTCTATATAAAGAAAAGTCTCTCTCACATGAAAAGGTGCTGAGCAATTACGTTTTTGACAGAGATCAAACATTTTCCATGTGAGAAGAAGGTTTGAAAGTTTTTTGAAAGGTTTTCCAAAGAGATTTTCAAGTGTGCTTGTTCTAGGAAACCTTTGATCTTGGTGAAGGTGCTGGTGCAGTTCTGCAGCAAATTGAACTACTGGTTTTGAGTTCTTGCATCTTCTTTTCAGGTGTAATCTTTCCTTTATTCTGTTTTGTAAAGGTGTAAATGTTAGTCACTCCTTGATAGGGTTTCTTGGAGTGCAAGGTGTGCTGAAATAGGGTTTTTCAGCATTGTTGGTGTTGTTCTTGTAGTGTTCAAGAACTGCTGTGTTTGTAAGTAATTGGTACTGTTTTAGTGGATTCCACCTTGGGGTAAGGTGAGACTGGTCGTAGCTCTGTATGAGTGAACCAGTATAAAAACTTGTGTGCCTTTTCTTTTCATCCCTGCACCCATTTCTGGTTTTGCTTAATTCTGTCAAGAACTAAATCTGTTCTTTTGAAATTGAATCTGTTAATTCTGGGTTTAAGTAAGAACTGTTCTTCCTGATTTGTTAAAGCTTTCTAATCACAAACAAGGCAGTTGTATATGATGGTTTAAGTGATCTGTGAACAAACAGTCTATTCATTAAAATCTGAGAAAGAACCATTCTCCTTAGAACCTTGTGTTGAGTAAAGTTGTTTGATTTCTAAGCATAACTGTATCCTTCATCCTCATAATATTCAGCTGATCTGACTCTGTTGTAATTCTCTGTTAATCACAATTCTACATTGAACAAATTCAAATTGTGCTAAACTGCTCTGAAGAATCAATCTGTTTCATGTAAAAACAATATGTTCTTTTTGCCTCTGGTATACTGAAAATTGTGTGTTCCTGCGAAAATTTTATAAGCTCAATTCACCCTTCCCCTCTTGAACTTAGACACTAATAGACCCAACACCTCCTTCATGCTGTTCGGACTTCTCATGTTGAGTATGACCTGACATTTGTCGGGGTTGACCTCTATCCCCCGGTGGGTGAGCATGAAGCCCAGAAACTTCCCTCCCTCAACCCCGAAAGTGCATTTTTCGGGGTTGAGCTTTATTTAGACCTCGTCCAGGTCCTTCAGATGTTGCTCGAATGAGTTGGACTTCATGACTATGTCGTCCACGTATACTTCTACCGCCCGACCAATTAGACCTTTGAAGATTTTGTCCATGAGGCGCTGGTAGGTCGCCTCTGCATTCTTGAGGTCGAACGGCATGATCTCGTAATAGTAGTTGGCGTCAGCCGTCATGAAGGTCGTTTTCCCCTTGTCCCTGGGATGTATGCTTATCTGGTTATAGGCAGAGTAAGCGTCCAGGAAGCTTATAATTTTGTAGCCGGTCACTCCGTCCACTAGTCGGTCAATGTTTGGGAGAGGGTAGGTGTCATTCAGACATGCGTTGTTGATGTTTCTGTAGTCGACGCACATCCTCTAGTAACCGTTCGGTTTGGTGACCATGACGACGTTGGTCAGCCATATCGTGTATCGGACCTCCCTTATGAACCCGGTCGACAGGAGCTTGTCGACCTCCTCCTTTGCCGCGAGTCGCTTTTTGTCGCCCAAGTTCCTCTTCTTTTGGGAGATCGGGCGGGTCTCCTTGAATATTGACAATCGATGGGTGATGACATCCGGGCTCACGCCTGGCATGTCGACCGACGTCCATGCGAACATGTCGATATTCTTTTTCAGCGCGACATGCATGATCTCGGCCTCGGCCACTGCCATGGCTGTTCCTACAGCCGTGTTGTGCTCTTCGTCGAGGAGGGGGACTCTCCTCAGCTCTTCTCTCGCCTCCAGCCTGTCCTCGGTGGCCCGAGGATCGAGGTCCACCAACGCCACGGTTGGTTCGATCTTCTTTGGTCGGTCCTTTCGGGAGGACTTCCTCACCCTGAGGGAAGAGGTGTCGATCCTTAAAGGCTCCACCCGGAGGCTCTCGGCGTAGCAATCTCGTTCTTCTTTCTGATCTACGTGGACCGTGAGAATGTTCCATGTCCTTGAAGGGAACTTCATTGCGAGGTGAGGGGTTGATACCATGGCCATCAACCGGTTGATAGATGGTCGGCCGAGGAGGATGTTATAAGAGGTGTTGGCGTCGATGACCAGGTATCGGATTTTGATAGTCCTGGTGTTCTTCCCCTCTCCGAAGGTGGTCTACAACTCGATGAAACCGTTGGTACCCACCCACTCGCTATCTACCGAACTTCCTTGGTTCACAAGGGTCTTCCGTATGGTGAATCGGTCTATGTCTACGCCCTTGAAGTCCTCATCCGTGAAGGTGATGGGTGGCATCCTCGGTCGAAATGTCACCGCGTTTGCCTGATGTACCGCACGGAGGTGCCTCTTCCAGACGTTGTTCGTGCTTCCTCCCCCGGCAAAGCCGCCGGCTATAGTGTTGATAACCTCTCGGTTACCTCTCCTACCGGCCTCCTTGGGGGGGCGTCTCTTCGGGGGGGATCGTCCCTTGCGGGTTGTCAGTAACCCCTGTTATCTTGGTCATTTCGACCGCGTTGGGGTGATCTCGTCCGCCTGGATGGATCCGCCCAAGGGGGTGGGTCTCGGCCATTCCTGACGAAACGGCGGAGATGCCCAGCCTAGATAAGTTCCTCGATCTTATCCTTAACGGCCTGACACTCCTCGAATGAGTGTCCTGTGTTTTGGTGGTACCGACACTGCTTTCTCTGATCGGCATTGTTTGGGCTGGCCACCTTCCTTGTGGGAGGGATCAACTCGGTGTTGAGGGCCTCATCCAGAATCGTCCCCCTCTCGGTCGTCAGGGGTGTATATCTTGAGAACCAGATTGGCCGATCTCAATTGTCTCGGCGTCGATCATTTCTTTGACTCGGCCGCCCCTGACGGTCCTTTTCTTCCTTATTTTTCTCCCCGTCGGCCTCAGCACGGGCCTGGTTGCGAAATTCTTGGAGTTCTTCCAACTGCATGTACTTAGCAACTCTCTTTCTCAGCTCGTCCAAGCTATCGGCCGGCTGCATGCACAGGTTGTCGGCAAAGGGTCCTGGACGAAAGGTCATCAGCATGTGGTGCATGGCAACGTCCGGGCTTAGATTCCGGATGCTCATTGCCACCTTACTGAACCTATCCACAAAGGTTCTCAGTGATTCTCCATTTTCCTGGCAGATGCCTACCAGGGCGATGGAGGTTAGGTGATGTGGCCGGCTGGTCGTGAACTTGGGTTTCAAACTTTCCTACGAGCGTGGCAAAGCTATCGATGGAGTTGGGTGAAAGCTTGGTGAACCAACTAAGGGCTGCTCCCTTCAAGGATGTGGGAAACACTCGGCACAACACGATGTCGTCCGAGGTGTAGAGACTCATATGGGTGGTGTAGGCGTCCATATGCTCGTCCGGGTCGGTCAACCCGTCATATCGATCTCGGTTGATACCCTTCCACTTCTCAGGCAGCGGGACTTCGATGATGGTGTTGGTAAAGGGATGTCGACGGTTCGGGTCGGCCGTCAGGGTCGTCCGGGTGGACCTGATTAAGCACTACTCGTCGCCCATCTCGGTTTTTCGGGGAGGGGGTTGGCCTCTCGTCCCCTCGGCCACATCTGGGTTGGGGGGAGAGGTGTAGGACTTGCCGACAACGTTCGTCGGTATGACAGAGGGTCCTCCCTCCCCCATCTTCTTCTTCATCTCTTCGTTCTCCCTACGGAGTACTTGCAGCTCTTGCTCGTTTTTCTGAGTAGCCTCCTCAGCTTTCCTTCTCATCTCGGCAATCTCCCTCTAGAGAGACAGTAGCAACATCGTCTGGTCGGCTTCGGTCATTCTCTCCATGCTTCTGGTTGAGACCATCTACTTTTTTCCTTCAGCTAGTTTCCCTCGGCCCCACGGTGGACGCCAATTGTTCCTACTAGGGAGATGGGACCTAGAGAACTATTGAAGTCTTCACCTCCTTCCTTCGGTTGGGCAGATTGCTGGATGATGAACTGGGGTTCCTCTCGTCCTCCTGCTTCTCCTTCGGCACTCGGTCTCGGGTGAACACCAGATGGTGGGAGTACCTGCGAAGGCACTCCGACGCTCAAGTCAGTAAAGCGGGTGGTCAGCTCTCAGGTAGGTGAATAATAATAAATGACATACCTTACTCTTTAGGATGCGTGCTATTTATATTATTCTAATGGGCTTGCATTGTTGGACCCGTTTATTGAGGTGGATACCGCTTAGGGTTGTATTATCTAATTCTTAGTGATGGATTAACTTCACTGACCTTGGTTTGAGCGTTTAGTGATAATCAGGGTTGACCGTCAGTCAAGTTCCCCTGGTATGCGTCGGCCATCGGCCGAATTTCTCTGGTCTCGATCGTCTCGGCCAGATCTTCTAAGGTCTCGGCCCGTCGGTTGTTCGGCCAAGTCTATCAGGTTTCGACCGATTTTCTTTGGTCTCGGTCAGGTTGACCCGGTCTCGGGCAGCCCATACCATTACAAAAATATTTCTAATCATAATTATATTTACATTTTTGTGTATACATTATAAAACACCTTGTTTTTCTTTTATTTAGGTTATGTTGGTTTAGTTTTAGATAAAATTATAATTAATTATGTAGTTAGTTTTTATGTATTCTGGTTATTTGTTTAGAGGGAACAATTTATAATGAAATGGAAAAAGTTAAGTTTGACATCTAGAATGCATTTTTTTAAAGAAAAAAAAAATATTTTAGAAGTATAAATAAAAAAAAATATTTTAAATTGTTAAATTTGGAATATATTTAAAAAAAAAAACAAAATGATTTTTCGTCTGATTTATGGGGGTGTCAAGAGAAACTAAGGAACTCCAGGAAGAAAGAGTCCCAAACAATTAAAGAGAATTTCACTGAAGTTACCATCTTTGATTACCCCAAAAGTGATGTGAATGCTTCCATAGTAAAAGAAAGGTTGTGAACACACTGAAAGTGAAAGAAAAACAGAAATGTTGAAGTTCAGACTTGTGTGCTTGAAAACATTGGTAGTTAGTAGCGAAACTTAGCAAAGTATTAGTAATTAATATTAGATATTAATTTAGAAATTATTTTATAAATATTTATTAATAATAGAAATTATTTTATATATTAATAATTTTTAAGTTAATAAAATAATATTTAACTTAATTATTATAATGATTAATTATTAATTTTTAAAATTAATTGTCATTAAATGATATTTTTAATAATATGTATATATGTTTATACATAGTTAATTTTAATCTTGTGTTAATAATGATTGTTTTGCAAACTCTCTGTTGAGTTTATATAAGAATATGGTTTGGTGTTACAACTTTAATCTAATTTCTAATAACTATTTTGTTATTTTGATAACTATTATAATTTTTTTTTTTTATTATCGTTTAAAAAAGATGAAAAAGTCAAGTCTATAGAGGTGATACATTTCATTACTGTAAAAGCATATTTGTTAGTATTTATAAATCCTCTCATTTTTTGTTACTTTTGTTATTATGTTTTAAAATCATTTCATATTATAAACTTATTATAACATTTTAAATATTTTAGACAAAAATAATAAAGCCTAAAGAATTTGTATAAAGATGACATAAAAATAAATTTATTAATTTTAAAATAGGAATGATTATTGAAAATTTAAAATATAAATTTTAATTTGTGCATGTTTATGGAAATTGACTTGACATTATCCTTGCCGTTGTTTTGTGTTTGTCATGTTTCTAAATTTCTATCTCGTGGGCTTTACATCACTACTACGACGTTGACCAAACAGAAAGATAAAAATGCCGTAAAAGCTACAGTGAAAAACACGTTTTGCATAACGTGTAATTTAATTTTATTATTAAAATATCGAAAATTGTAGAAAGTAAATGTTTAAAAGGGACGAGTTGCTAAAAAATTATCTACACAGACAAAAATGTTTGAGAATGCAACAATATTTTATTTTTCTAACAGTAATGTGTGAAATGTATATTTAAAATAAATAAAAAATATTAAGAATGTTTATTTAGATCAACGAAATTAACCCATACATGCATTTTCTAAAATAGATAATATTTTAAGAAATCATCAATTATTTTAAAAAACTAATAACTTGTTTTCTGACACTATATATTAAGTTTATTTCAATATACTATTTTATTGTTTTTAAAGTTCTCATTTAAAATTCATTTTTTAATATAAAAAATTAGTTTATTGTATAAAATTAACATAAATGTGATTAAGAATGTGAGAACCTGAAAATGAGTTGTTGATATGTTGGTAACATGATTTTCAGTAACATATCCACGACACATTTGTGTGACTTCTTCAAGGATAGATTTGACAGGAACGATGTTTGTCAGGTTAGGTTAGATAATGTAAGGTTCAATTCTATCTCGGAAGCAGACAATGAGATGTTGGTGGGGGAGTTCTCGGAAGAAGAAATTAGGGCTGCGGTTTGGAATTGTAAAAGCTCTAAGAGCCCTGGTCCTGATGGATTTAATTTTGGTTTCATAAAGTTTTGTTGGGAAATTTTAAGGATGGATGTGATGTCAGCAATGAAGGATTTTGCGACAAAGAGCCACTGGCCTAGAGGTTCAAATGCTTCTTTCCTTTGTCTTGTCCCAAAAGTTGAAAATCCTTTGCAGCTTGGCGAGTTTAGGCCTATTTCTTTGGTAGGATGCCTGTATAAAATTATCTCAAAAGCGTTGTCTCTACGCTTGAAAAAGGTGATTAGCAAAGTGATTGATGTCAGACAGTCTGCTTTTCTTGAAGGTAGGGGATTGCTGGATAGTGTGCTGGTAGCGAATGAGGTGCTGGAAGAATATAAAAGGAAGAAGAAGAGTTGTGTGTTCTTCAAAGTTGACTATGAAAAGGCATATGACTCGGTTAGCTGGGAGTTCTTATATTATATGTTGGAAAGACTGGGTTTTTGTGCTCAATTGATTCGTTGGATAAAGTGTTGTTTAGAATCTGTTTCAGTCTCTGTATTAGTGAACGGCAGCCCAACTGGGGAATTTTCTCCTAGGAGGGGACTTCGTCAAGGTGACCCGCTTGCTCCGGTCCTCTTCCTCATAGTTGCTGAAGGGTTGGCTGGGGTGTCTAGGATGGCGGAAGAGAAGAATTTGATTGACAGTCTGGAGGTTGGAAGAGCTAAGGTGAAGGTTAATATGTTACAATACGCTGATGATACCTTATTCTTCTGCAAAGCGAATACCAAAAGAGTTTTTAATATTAAGGCTATTTTGCTTTGCTTTGAGCTTGCTTCTGGGCTTAAGGTGAATTTTCTAAAAAGTAGAATTGGCGGGATGGGGTTGGATCAGTGTTCGCTTCAGCGTTTTGCAGCTATTCTTAACTGTAAGGTGATGGTAACTCCTTTTGTTTATTTAGGTTTACTGGTAGGTGGGTGCCACAAGCGCGGTGTTTTTTGGAACGGGGTGTTAGAGAGAGTTCAGGGTAAGCTGTCGAGGTGGAAAGGCAGGTGGTTGTCAATGGCTGGGAGGATCTGTTTGATTAAGTCAGTCCTCTCCTCACTCCCGTTATTCTTTATGTCCTTGTTCAAACTGCCATCTGGGGTGGCTGACAAGTTAGTTCGGATCCAAAGGAATTTCCTTTGGGGATGGGGCTCTGACGGAAGGAAAATCGCTTGGGCCTCTTGGAATAAGGTGTGCGAGCCTCGGGACTACGGGGGTCTTGGAATCATTGATTTAAGGACTTTTAACCTGGCCCTGCTAGGCAAGTGGATTTGGAGGTGGGGTTCGGCCAAGGGAGGTTTGTGGAAAGAGATTCTCGACTCTAAATATGGTGGTTGGAGGAATTTGAGAGCGGAAGGTAAACCTTGCAGGGGTTCCCTATGGTGGAGAGACTTGAAGGAGGTTTGGGCCTCTGAGGGCTGGGGCAGAAGTTTTGAAGATGGGATTGAGTGGAAAGTTGGTGATGGAGGGAATATTTCTTTCTGGGAAGATAACTGGCTGAATTGTGGTGCCTTGAAGGAAATGTTTCCGAGATTATATTCGCTTAGCACGGCTAAAGCTGCTAAGGTGACCGAGATCGAGAACTGGTCTAATGGTGTTTGGATTTGGCATCTGTGTTGGCGTAGATCCCTCTTTGACTGGGAGAAGTTGTTGGAGGAGCAGTTGAGTCAGTTGCTGCAAGGGATAAAGATGGATGCGGGAGGGGTGGACAGCTGGGTCTGGAAGGCTGAGGGGTCTCAAAGCTTTACTGTTAACTCAGCTTATATTAAGGTAAGGAGGGTTAGTGATGGGGAACTCTCTCCGATTTACTGTAGGTTGTGGAGGTGTAAAGCCTTGCCTTCTGCTGTTTTCTTGGCCTGGAGGGTGTTGGAAAATAGGATTGCAACTAGGGTTAATTTGGTAAGGCGCGGGGTGGTGGTTGAAAACCCTGTTTGCTGCTTGTGTGGGAAGGTTGAAGAGTCGTCGAGTCACTTGTTATCCGTTTGTGACTTTTCTTGGAGGGTCTGGTGTCTTTGCTTTGAGTGGCTTGGAGTGTCGTTCGTAATCCATTTGGATCCTATGCAAAATTTTATCCAATTCAGGTTGAGTCAGGCATCAAATTCAGTTAATGATGTTTGGGGGGCAATTTGGGTTGGAATTGTGAGTGAAATTTGGAAGCATAGGAACTCGATCGTCTTTAATGGAGGAGTGGCAGATGTGTTAGAAGTTTTTGCCTCTGCGCAAGTAAAGGTATGGTCTTGGATTGCTGCAAAGTCCCGCGAAGTTTACTTTTCCTACCCCTGTTGGGTTATTGATCCTTTGGCATGTATACGGCTGATTCGGTAAAGCTAGTTAGCGTTTGGTTTGGTTGGTCCTTTGTCCGACGATTTTGGGTGCCAAGTTAGGAGTTAGATTCTATGTGTTCTTGTAAAAGGGTTGGACCACCCCTGAAGTGGTCCCCATTTATTTATTTTTTATTGCTGATAAAAAAAAAGGTGATTACTCTTTAATGTTTTTTTTTTGTGTGAATTTGATGAAAATACTCAATTTATAATTTAAAAAAATTAGGATCTAAATAAAAATTTTAAAAATAGTGAAAGATAATACTAGGTGACTTTTATATATCCTGCACCTCCTAAAAAATGTTTCATGTATAGTTTTTTCTTGTAAATGGATTAAATAATCTAAGTACTCTCATTTATAAATATTATTTTTGTTGATAAAAAATAAAAAATCAAATCAATCAAATATTTCAGAAATATACTATTAAGCCTAAAAAAATTCACATAAACAGTAAATTAGCTAAATACAAAAGTTTTTTCTGGTCAGCAAGTGCAAAGATGTGAGAACTTTAAAATTAGATTAAAATCTAAATAATTAAAGGATTCATATTGCCCACAAGAAAACCTAAAGAGTTGAATTAGAAAAGTAATATGGATCTAGAAGGATTTTAGCTGAAGATGAGATGTTTAAGTAATATGGATCCTAGAATTGAATCTTAATACTGTTATTGTAAAAAAAATTGTAAATTTGTTTTTCCAAACATGGCTTGTATGTGAATGTTTTCGGAACAAAATAACTTAGATTTGGTGAAATAACAATACTGTAGACACGTGATTTTCTTATAGATAGTAATATATATATATATATATGAAGTTTTTAAATTTGAGTTAAAATGAAAGTAAGTGGATTGCTGTGATAATAGAGATTTGGTGTCATAAAAAGGTGAAGTGGTAGATTACTCTGAAATTTTTTCTATGATCCAATTGTGAATGCTTGATTTTGAGTAATTTCTAAAGTTTCTTCAGTTTGTTTATCTTTTTTAGATTGGTGTCTTAATCCTTTGGTATGTTTGTACTCAATTTAGATTGTTTGTTCTTTCTTAGGTTGGTGAATTGTTGTTTTCAGAGTGTTTTCTGTTTGATCATAAAGGTGTTTTTGGATGTTATTTTTTTTGTGAAGATGAATTCTGAGACGATATATTTTAGGTTTTAAGCTTTCGTGTTTTCTTTTTTATTGTTGTTTGTGTTTTTTTTTATAGCTCTTCCTAATACTCTCAATTTAGTTGTTAGGTGTTAGTTTTGTTTTTGAATTTGTATTTATTGGAAGTAACATGATTGTTTCTTATATTTTGTATAGGATTGAATTAATCTGAAGTGATTTTTTTCTGATAATTTTTTTTTATGATGTGCATTATTAAGATGAAACTCAAATTAATTTTTTATATTTAAAAGAATAATAAATATCCAACATTTTAGGGATTTTTCAAATCTATTATGATAAAAAGGTAAAAAAAGTTATGATTACTGCATAATTTTAAAAACACCTAACTAATAATTATTATAAATTTTGGCAATTTCTTTAAATATTTACAGAATAAAAGAGAACAATTACATAGCCACCTTCCTATTGTTTCAAGGTTCGGCTAGATTGGATTCACAACATACCAACCGACAAAGCAGCCCAAACAAAAATTTGGTATGTAAATCAAACAAGTTTCAAAATAGACTCTTCAAAATTTGATCATCCATCAAACTAGATCAACACCATGTCCCACAAGATAATATTAATTAACAAGAGAAAGACAAAAGAGCAAAGAAAGTAGAAACAAGAACGTTGATATGGCAGGTAAGATGGATTCTTTTCTTATACGGGAGGGGATTTGAGGATCCTAGGATATATATTAGTCAAACGGGAATCAATCCGAAACCCTAATTTCCAAACCTTTGAGTGCCCCAACCAGATTACGATGAATCCTTTACACCCTAGTCATGGGTTGTACTCTCAGATTACAACTGATGATTACTGTTCCCTACCAATCCAAACAACCACTCTGCAAAATCAGATCTTGTGTGATCCTATGATGGATGGTAGTGCTCTCATTCCATGTACAGGTCAAATGGAAACTACCAAGGGCAAGCAGAGACAAAAGTTACCTGCTTGGAGAAACGAGGATTATAAGATCACCACCATAGATGAAAACAAGAAGTGGATGCATAGAGAGATCGAGAAACAAAGAAGGCAAGAAATGACCAGGCTTTGCACCCACTTTAGATCTCTTCTGCCTCTTCAATATATTAAGGTAAACACACGGTTATAGTATTTTTCATCTCATTAACAACCCATTCAAGGGCATTATTGCGCATCACTATATTCAGTATATTATTTCTTGATGGCCATCATCAGGGAAAGCGCTCAATTTCTGATCTTATGCATGAGGGTTCAAATTACATCAAACACCTTGAAAACAAAGTGAAACTGTTGGAAGCTAAGAGAGACAAGTTTAAGAAGTTGTCCAATTTGATTCCTGTTGTTTCTGATAGTGGAAGCTTTGGCACTACCCATTTTCCAATATGTGTCCTTGTTCATCCTTTTCCAGGAGGTGCTCAGATTAAGTGTAGTTATAGTTTCAGAAAATATGTCTTTTCTTTGTCAAGAGTGATAGATATGGTGCTTAAAGAAGGGCTTGATGTGGTCAACTGTACCTCCACCAAAACAGATGACAGGTTCATACACACTATCCGATTAGAGGTACCATATCTATTATTATTTGAAGTTATCAATGAGCATGCATGGCGTATTATGATGTATATATTCCGTTAAAATTTTGATTATTGCTGTCTTCTTATAATCTATCTGCCTTGAAGGTTCCACATATGATGACTGGGACTAATTACACTGAACTGCAAAGGAAGCTTGTCGAAGCAATATCATCATCTTCAAGTACAAGTATTATTTATTTGCACAAGATTTTCATATATTTTCCTATGATTTTGTCCGAATATTTGCATAAGGAAAATTAAATTTTTCATATAATAATAACATCTAAATTAATAAATAATATAATGGTATGTAATTAGATAAATAATTATCAACTATAATAGTATATTTAATATATTTTATCAATAAAAGAATTAAGTTAATATGAAACATAAAGGGTGCTTCAACCTTTTATTAAAAAAAAATACCATAAATTCCAGTTCTCTTACTCAAGTATGGTGCACAGGATAGTAAGACCTATACTTTTTCTTCTCTATATGAAAACAGGCAAGTATAATATAAGTTTGTAGACAATGTCTACTCAAAACTTAAAAAATTGAAATTTCTATTGAATTAGTTAGCAGTCCTGTTGTTAATTATGACTTGAAAAATACTAATAAGATTTTATTACATGTCTCTGTTTTCCAGTTGAGAATATTGATTACTGTTAATGTATTGCTATTCTTTACATTACAACATTTGTTACAATTGTAGGTTTGGAGGAGATAAGTATCTGAACATGAAAAGTGTTGATATCTTATGACAGATGTATTGTGTGGTGATATTTCTGATCTGGTAGACAATTAACTTTTAGTCATGTGTACATGTTATTGTACCACTACTTTGCTGGTTGTCATGACTATACTGGAGTACTCTAAAAGGAATCCAGTTGAAAGAGTAAAGTACAAAAATGGTAATGCAGTATTCCATGAGCTCATTTAATTTCTTTTCAGTGGAAATCAGAATCATGTATAGTTGAGTTTTTTTATCAGAAATAAAGAAATATTATATAAAGAATATGTAGATATATATGATGGAATGTGATTCTAAGGTGGCTTTGTTGCTTATAGAGGAAAGTAACCCAAAGGAATGAGATTATTATTAAATATTTTTATCCATTTCGTCCCTTCCAGTCCTACCAACATTGGCCTTGATATGACAAAAATAATGCAAGGATATATATGTTCATATGTGACCTGTGACATAGCCAACGATTACATGATGAGATCTACCTATTGAAATGCAAAAAACTAGATGGTACAAAAGTCACATATAAAACCTTCCTAGCACAACCTATATATGCTTCTCAGTGGCAGGATCAAACTGTAGTGTTTTATGCAAGAAAATTGGATAGAACTTGAAATTACGAAAACACATGTAGGAACCACAACCATGTGAGCCTAGCAGAAAAATACAGAATACATCTAAAACAGAAATAAGAACTCAGGACTGCTACAAGAAGACTAAGGGTGTGTTTGCTTTTGGAGGTGATGGAGGTTGAGGGTGAGGGTGAATGGGTATCACTCTTGTTTGTTTCTATGAGAGGGAGAGGGTGAGGGTGAGTGGAAAGTTAAAAGTATTTAGAATCTTTTCATAATTGAAGAGAAAGGAGAATAGAATGAGGTGAAAAGACCATGATGCCCTTCATACAATAATATTAATAATGAAAATTATTATTAATAATAATTTTGTGTATATATATATATATATATATAACATAATATAATTTAAAGAATCATAAATAATATTAAAATTATCTAAATAAAATAACAAAATTAATTTAAATTAATAAAATGAAAAATAATAAAATTATACTTACATTTAAAATTATATTTAATTATTTCTTTGAATTTTACATTTTTTTCTTTTATTTATAAATGAAACTTTAAATTATTTTAATTAACTAAAATGTGCACAAAATTAATAATTATTTATTCTTTTTTTATATATAAGGGTAAATTTGTAATCTTACAATTTACACTATTCCAAATAATTTAAAATACTCTTACAACCATCACATCACTCACGTATTTCAATAAATTTTCTTCACACATCCACTCTAACATACCCTACTTCAAACACACTAACTTTTTTCACACTTTTTTTCTCACACTCTCACCCCCTCAACCCACGTCTTAACACTACAAGAAAAATATGAAATAGAAACCAATTTTAGAGACCAAAAAATAATTAGTTGTTATAGTAACTAAATTAAAGACCATTTTAGAAACTAAAAAAAAATTGGTTTTTAAATTAGTTTCTATTATTGTTAAATGGTTTCTAAATTTGTATCTAATTAACTACAAGGTTTTAACTACCAATTATTTAGTTTCTAAATTTGGTAGCAAAAATATTGGTTGCTAATTAGATACCAATTTAGAAAACAGTTAACAATAATAGAAACTAATTTAGAAAACAAAAATATTTCAGTATCTAAAATGGTCTCTAATTTAGTCACTATAGCAACTAATTATTTTTTGTCTCTAAAAAATGATTTCTATTTCATGATTTTCTTGTAGTGTAATATATAACTTTCGAGTCATTGTGAGTTCTTCAACCATGTAAAGATCCTGATAAAAAATGAAAATTATTTAATTATTTCTTACTGATAAAAAAAAACACTAAATCAAAGTTGTGTTTTTTTTATCAAAACAAATAATAAATAAAATGAGAATACTAGGAAACTTATATAAAAAATAGTTATAAAACTCCTAAACAACCATTTATTTTTTCATAATGACTCTTATATATGATTCTAAATTTACACCCTAAAAAAAATTCACCCATGATCTCATAAAAAGAGACAAAAGCTTACTTAATTTTGATCCATCTTATTAATTTTGATTCATTTTAACTTGCAGCAAAACACATTTATTATATCCCTATAAAAATATTACAACGGATCCAATAACTCTTATAAAATTGTGTTAACTCAACACGATTTTTTCAATAGTTTTTTCACAACTAAAGTCTTTTTTTTTTTTTGTCTTTTTGACGATTTCTTTATTGAAATTTAGTTGTTATTGAACATAGTACTTCTAATTGTGTTGTTCACCATAACTTACTCATTTCTATAAAAAAAAATCAAAATTTGTCCATTGTAATCAATTTAGTGTAAAATTGCACCATTCCTTTATAATTTCCTGGAAAGAGTATGGCTTTATCTTGAATATTGTAGCTAAATGCAGCACGTTTAATGGAAATACACTGTAAAAGAATCATGTTATATGCGAATTAAAATAATGAAATGCAGCTTCAATCAAAATTGAATCCTAGCAATGATAAATATAATGAATTAAATAAAAATTAAAACATTCCCTTCTGAGCATACGTATAAGTCATGTTCTCTAACAAATATGAGAGGCTGGAAAACTTTCTAATTTCTTAGAGCATCTCCTAATTTATCTTTGATTGGAAATGTATGGATGTTAACTGGTATATGTGTTAAACTTAAGTAAAACCTACATCTGGGCACCATTAATCGAGTCCGTGTTAATATATCTATAAACAAAATAAGTTTTGACATTTTCTGTATAATATAAAACCAGTTCAAATCTATTGCATATCAATTTATTGCAATATCTATCTAGGTCCATCATGCATCAAACAACTTGATTTTGATGCATGTCTCACACTATTATAGAGTGTAATGAATTATAACTGAAGATGGTTTGGTGGCCATCAAATATAGACAAAATAACTTAAATCAAGGTAGCAAAGATATGACAACTAAGCTAATCTTGACAATGCTTCTTTAAGTACTTCTTCAACAGCATTATTGCAATATTTTATGAGCACTCACTTATTATATATCTACTTATCTATATTCAATTTTGAGGTATTAACCCATATTAATTTCTGTCATATGATCTTATCCTGACCCCCCTAATCCCAACAAGTATAGTATATACAACACTTTTTTGTTTGGAAAGAATAATATTGTATGTATTATTCATGTTGTTTCAAGGTAGATGGTGATATTGTTGCATCTGTATAAGAGTTGCTATACCTAGAATGTCTTTATTAATTTCTTTATTTTTTATTGATTAAAAAAAATAAGTTATTACCAATTGTGTTTTCCTTGTATAATGAACTCACACTACAGGAAAAACATGAAATAAAAATCAATTTTAGAGATAAAAAATAATTACTTACTATAATAACTAAATTAGAGACCATTTTAAAAACTAAAAAAAATTAGTTTCTAAATTAGTTTATATTATTGTTAAATTATTTCTAAATTAGCATCTAGTTTACAACAAATGTTTTAACTACCAATTATTTAGATTCTAAATTTGGTAGCAACAACGTAGGTTGCTAATTAGATACTAATTTAGAAACCATTTAACAATAATAGAAACTAATTTAGAAATCAAAATTTTTTTAGTCTCTAAAGTTTTTTTTTTATTGCTGAATAAATAATTTACTCACTATAACAACTAATTATTTTTTATCTCTAAAATTGATTTATATTTAATAATTTTCTTGTAGTGTCAATTACTTTTCATCATTAAAGTTGGGGTTCATTGTGCGGGATTATTGCAAAAGTAGCACGACTTGCATTTTTTCATGAACTTTAATAAAAATAGTTATTTTTCTTTCTAACATTATACTATTATGTTAAGTTTAACTATGTATAAAATCATAAGAACTGAAAGTTAATGAAAACTTAAAACAATAAATAATTTTAAAATATATTTGTATTTATGGAAAGGACAATTTTGTATTGAAAATATATAAAAATACCATGTCATTTGATTAAAAAATTGTAGGAATCTAAAATTAATTTAAAACAATATCACTTTAAAAATATATTTTATGCAGAAAAGATAAAATTTATTTAAGAAAATCATATATATTCATATCATTTTACTTTCTTGTTGCAGAAAGAGTAATAAGGTTTAAGAAACAAGACAACTTCTTGTCGCTATATATATCTCATACAGATTGTGCAAAAACGATATAACTGATTTGAGAACTTAGCTCACAAGTATAAAGTCAAAATCCAATACAAAAAGAAAGGAATGTGTGATGTGAAATTATGTTTTGTAGTGGCTTTTGATTATAAGGAAGTGGATTGTACACCTCATGTATCTATTTGTATAGTTGCATGTATATATTTGTATACTTGTAAAGAGTTACAACACTCTAAATTGTGATCTCTTTTCTTATTCAAATTGAATTCTGAATCATTTGGACGGTATGAGGACGATCCGTTAATGTTTTTTTCTCTGGTGAACAGTTCTAACTAGGAGAATGGTAATGTTATTCATGTATAAGGGTTAAACCACCTTGAAGTGATTCTCATTTATTGATTTTTTATTGTTGATAAAAAAAAACATCCAAAATATTTCATATATTTTATAAATTTTTTACTATCGGTAAAAAAAAGATTTCTTAATATAATAATTGATAAACAAATATATATATATATATTTGACAAAATACATATTTTTTTTTTAAATTATTAGTATCCTAAAACATAACATTCTCTTTCCTATTTACCATCCATGACAAGGATGGAAGCTAGTCTCATCCAAATCATAGGAGAAAAGAGGGGTGATAAGAGAACGATAGGCTGATTATAAGATAAAACGAAAATGAAACAAAAAAGTAAAAAATAATTATGCTTAAAGTTTTTGTTATGAAGAGATGAATAAATTTCTATAAAAATAAATAATAAGTACTTAAATTTTTTGTAATTGATAGAATATTTTTCTTAATTACTATGTGAAAATCAAATTTAGAGTTACTCATATTTTTCATGAAGGAAATGCGTGTGTTGATAAGTTGACTGATTTAAAATTTATTTATAAAGAATTATTTCATTGGTGTAATAGGCTTTCATCTAGTTTGTTCTTATTATTAATATGTATAGTCTATTTATGAATAGTTTTTGTTAACATATGAAATTTAGTCTATTTTTTTATATTTTTTGTATTTTTTTTAATAATATTTTTTTTCATGTGATAGCAAATTATTGTTATTACTTGATGTTGTGCCAGCTAAAATGCCAAGTTATATATAGCAATACTAAACATGAAAGTTTTTATAAAAAAAATAATAATAAATACTTAATTGTTTTGCATTATATGAGCTCAAAGTTTTAAAAGGATAAACTTTTTCCACTAACACAAGATATCTACTAATGTTAAACTATGATATTTTGAACATGAGAAACAAAGCAACATTCATTCATAAAAAATTTCCAACTGTTCAATGCTGCATGTGATATTGAGCAGGAAAGGTTTCTAGGTTACAAAGTAAAGAATAGGAAAGATAAGTAAAGAGAATAATATAAGTAAAGCCAAATAACAGTTAAAGTCTCAATTCAATGGATCAAATCGAGAATAATGATCTCAAATCTTGAATAGACCCATTGTACCTAAAGTATCTTTAATTAAAAAAAAAACATCTTAAAATAATATATATATATATATATATATATATATACATTGATACTATCTGTTTGTTTTTGTTGAAAATTTATAACAAATTGTGGAGCATACTAGTATTATTATATATAGTTATTTTCGTATTTTCTCATTATGATTTATGGATACTAATATATGAGATTTGTATAAAAAAAAAGAATAAATAAGCAAAAACTACTTTAATGTAATGAAAATTCGACAGAAGCTAGCTTAAGGTTGACTTGGGCTGTTTTTTTTTTACATAAATAATAAAAATATCTTTCATTTTTACTAGAATGAATATTGTTTTATAAAAAAATTTGAATAAATCATGTTTGGAAACACAATTTTAAAATACAAAAAATTGTGCATCTGAATTTTTTATATTTTTTATAATTGAAATTGTGTATAAAGGCAGGATTTTGTATTAAATTAATTTTTTTAAAGTTGTTATAGGAAGCACGATTTCAACATTAGTAATTTAAAAATAATTTGTAAAAAACGTGTTTAAAGTCATGCCTTTAGAATTTTAATTTTTTTCTTATTTTTAAATTTCATTTTTTTTAATTTTTCATATGAAGTAGTGTAGATTTTTTTTTAAGTCATGTGAATTAGAATTTTAATTTTTTTTCTTATTTTTAAATTTCACTTTTTAATTTTTTAGTGTAGATTTTTTTAAAACTTTTTATGTGAAATCGTGGGTTGAGCCATGATTTTAGTAGATAGGTTTTTTACCTTTTAAATTTTTCATAGAAGGAGTGGGTTGAGCCACGACTTTAGTAGATAGGTTTTTTTATTTTTTTTTAATATTTTTTTATGTTGTTTTTTTGTTAAAAAGATATTTAATGTTTCTTATGTTTTGTATTTGATAAATTGTATTTTATTTAATGTAGGTTTATTTTTTAAGTTAAGTATTTTGTGTAAAAAAATTTAAAAAATATTTAGACTTTAACTTGAAATTAAAATGTATATTTAATGTACTTTGTGAAAAAATTATAAAAAATAAATGAAAATGATTGACACATAAATAATAGGAAATTGAATAATGTGATAATTAATTTTGAAGAATTACACATAAGGTAGTAAGCTATTTATTTATAGTAGTTGATTTCACAAGTTAGTCTTAGGCGATGTGTGGGGAGCGATTTGGATTACAGTAGTAAAGAGAGTTGTGAAAGCATAGGAACAATGTAATCTTTAATAGGATTGTGGCTGACGTTTTAGAAGTTTTTGCCTTGGTTCAATTAAAGGCTTGGTCATGGGTCACTATCAAGTCTCATGCTACGCTTTTCTCCTTTTCTGACTGGTGTCTTGACTCTCTAGTTGTATGAGGATGATTGGTTGATGTTTTTTCTAGGGGTTTGTTCTTTTAGGTTGGATCTCAAAGTCCAGTTAAGTGAGTTGGCTTGAGTTTTTTATTTTGTATAAGGGTTGAACCACCCATGAAGTGGTTCATATTTATTAATTTTTTACTGTCGATAAAAAAAAAACAAGTTAATCTTAGGTTTTTCTTCTATCTTTATTATCTTGAGTTGTATTATGAAAAGACAAATAATAATATTTTCAAGAGTTCATCTTTATTATCTTGAGTTGTATTATGAAAAGACAATATGACTCTTCAGTAATCTATCATAGTATATCTCATAAACATTTAATCTGTCTAAAAATAGATGTGATTGTGATGAAAAAAAATATTATATGTGTATACATTGATATGAAGATTGGCTAACGTGTAATGATGATGATTGACATATGAAAATAGTGAAGGGGGATGAAAATTAAATTGACCAATATATTATTGTAGAAATTTGTAAATGTTAGAAGAAGATCCAACATGCTGATAAGAAGGTTGATGTGGGTGTTTCTTCTGTGTCATGACATCATATTGTTAAAAAAACTAAATATTAAGTGATTTGAACAAAATTTATTTTGAAAAAAAAATAAAACTTACTCATTTTGTTAAAAAAAAACATTTTTAATAAATTTGAGATTTGATGCAGTCCACACTCTCAACAAATTTCTAGATCAAATTGGACTTACTCTATCTTTTTACCCCTAAATGTTTCATAAGATTTCTTTATGCACCTCCATATATTTCTGCTACATCTTTTATATATATATATATATATATATATATATATATATATATATATATATATATATATATATTGCTATTTCTTATTGTGTAATCTAGACATTTTTATTTTTTTTAAATTACACAACTCACAAAAGCTTATAACTCATATAATACAAAATTCATTTTTGTCTTTCAAATTACCCAATCTAAAAATTATTTCTTTTTTTAATAAAAGGCTTTTACATTGCAAAATATGGAAGTCCTGTTTCTGGAATTATACAATCCAGAAAACATAAATGATTTTTAAAATCCTAAATTTAAAACGACACTTTTAAGTTTGAGACAGTACAATCCAAAAAGAGAAAAATAAAACTTTATATTTATGGAGGTGCAGAAAAAATGTACTGAGGTGGAGAAAGATATGTACTGCATAGGAACATGACCATATATGGGCCATAATACAGGCCCATATTGTGAGATAGGAACAGGCTGCTTCTTCCTGCACTCCATACCTTCTTGTGCTACCCCCATAAATTTTTCTTATTCCAAAAATACCCTTTTTAATATTTCGGATTACATAATCCGGAAGTCTTTTTCTAGATTCAAAATTAGCTTCCAGATTATGTAATCTGGAAGTCTTTTGTGATTAGCTTCCGGATTACATAATCGGAAAATCTTCTCTATACATAAGATTAACTTCTGAATTATGTAATCCGGAAGTCTTTTTTTCAGATGTGTTATTAGCTTCCGAATTACATAATTCGAAAGTCTTTTCTAAATATGAAATTGACTTCCGGATTATGTAATCTCGAATTTATCCGGATTACATAATCCATAAGCTTATTATTTCAAATCCAAGGGGTGAAAAAAAAGGATAAAGTGGTATTTTCATATTTAGTATGGGGTGACACAAGAAGGTATGAAGGTGTAGGAAGAAAGAGTCATAGGAACATGAGCATATATGTGCCATAATACAGGCCCATACAGGTCCAAATCCTCTTTTACAATAAATCCAAGCCCATGAACATCTAGTGCCAAAAAATATCCATATATGTTATGTTATGTTTTGCTGCATTTATCTAACAAGTTGACTGAGGAATCATGTGCCAGGTGTTCCATCATTTCTCTTAATGCAGCTAAACTTAATTTGTTTGTACTTATTTTAGACAGACCAGTTATTTTGCTCAACAATGGAGAACATAGTTTACTTTCAGTACCTAAGAACTCATAAATTTTAATTTACTCTTACTTTATATTCTCTTTCGTCAGTAAAATTTGTTTATTTTCAAAATTTAATCCATGTGATATAAATCATAGTTATTAGAAAAAGATGTTAACACATTGATATGGAATACGAACAAAAAAAAAATATCAAATGCTATTCCAACATGTCATCTTATCTTTGACCTTATAAGAGATTTGCATATGATGAATGACAAAAATTACATATGACCTAATGATTTTATATTGTATTGATCATAAATTGACATCTTACTTACCTTGATTGGCCAATAATAATTAAGATAATCTATGATGTTTATAACATATAGGATATGGACATAAGAAAGCAAATATGAGGAAAGGCACATATGGAAGAAGTCTAAATGTGAAAAAAGTATTGAATATACATTCAACAAAATTGAACTTTTTTATTCATGAAAAAATAAAAACTCAGGTGCTAAATATATTACAAAAATTCACAAACTAATTGACAAACTGAGCTAGAGTCCTTGCTAATTAATAAATTTGAATTAATCAGACTAAGATAAAAGATTTAAGAAGATGACTCAAAAAACAAAAGATAGTAGAATTTAGAAAGTAATCTCAAACAAGTTATTTTAATTATGCTTCAATTACTAATTATATTTATAATTTTTTTTTCTAAATACAACTTATTATTTAGATAATGGCAGGAAAATTTATTAATATCATTTCATGAATGGGGTGTGTAAAGGAAATAAAAGTATATAAGTAGAAAAAAAATATACATAATGACGTATTTCCTTTTATTTAGTAAAAAATGAGAGATAAATAATTTCTTTTAAAAACTAATTTTGTATTTTCTCCTTAGTTTCTGTTGTATTTTTTCAACCTTAAAAAAAATGAGAAAATCAATAATAGTAACAAAATATTATATTTTCATTGTTTGATTTAGAAGAAGAAAAAAATATTTGGGACATATTAGAAAATATTTTTAAAAAAAAATTAGAATGAAATGGTATAACAATGATTTTTTTAAATAGAATACAATTTTGAATAATATAAATAAGATCTGTTAATAAAAAAGATATATACAAAATTGCATTTTTAATTAGTATAAATATTTTTAGATAATTTGTTTTGTCACTCACCTAAATAATTCGTCTACTTCTTTATATTATATTTTCATCCATTCAAACTAATACCACTTTTTTTACTCTATTTCTATCATTTTTAATTTTTTTCCTTCATATATATTGTTTTCATTTTTAATAAAAAAGACATTGGAACGGGGTTTGATTTTTTTTTTAACTCGGACTATGAAAAAGTAAAGTGAAAGGATGTTAATAATTTTTAATAGCAACAATTAATACATTGCTAAAGTATATGATAGTGTTATATTTTAAGTACTATATATTGCTAAAATATACTATCAAGGTAAAGATTATATATATTTTCATGTCACATTAAATTCATGTTACTATAACTAGTTTACTGCTACCTACTAAAAGTTAAAGAGTGAAGTCCAAAAGAGACGGAGATTAATGTGATCGGTAATTGTTTTACTATTGTAATAGCTTTAATCTTATTTTTTTGCAGTCAATTAGTATATTTATAGTATAGTTTATTTTTCAAGTAGGGTACTTAAATTTAAATTAATTAGGCGCAATGTTTGTGTGTGTTAATTTAAACAATTTCTTAAAAAAAAAGATTCCGTTTATTTTTCGTACGGCCAAATGTTTATTATAATGAAGATGTAAATTGACAGATTAAACATTAAAAAACAGGTTCAGATGAGAACAAGAGCAAAACGATAATCTAAAAAGTAATTATAAAACTGGTTTCAGTAATTTTATTTTAAGAAAATTGTATTGCTTACATCAAACGCCTCATGGGACCCCAATTCTCATAGAACTTGTCTCAAAAGCTCAATTATGAACCATTCTTTTTTAATTCAACAATGACAATATGAACTAGCTATAGCTAACACTTTTTGTCACCTAGTTACAGGCCCAACACATTTTACATTTTACACTTTTAAATTGTTCTACTAGAATGAAGTAAAAAGAATTAGCTATATTTTGATTGTGTGCATCACTTTCCTTTCATTGAATTTTAAATTACCAATAATAAAAAAAATTGCTCAAAAAATATATATGAAATAAGATACACTTAAAAAAAAATCATCAAATAGAAATCAATTTTAGAGAAAAAAAATAATTAATTTTTATAGTGACTAAATTAGAGACCATTTTAAAAACTTTTTTTTTTAAATTAGTTTCTATTATTGTTAAATGGTTTTTAAATTAGTATCTTATTAGCGACCAAAGTTTTTGCTACCAAATTTAAAATCTAAATAATTGGTAGTTAAAACTTTGGTTGCTAATTAGATACTAATTTAAAAACTATTTAACAATAATAAAAACTAATTTAAAAATTAATTATTTTTTTATCTCATGATAATTTATACATGGGAGAAAGATAAGGAAAAAAAAAAGTTGTAAAAATTTAAGCAAATATAGCATAACTCTTGAATAAAACGCTGAAGAATGTTTCCTCCGACAAGAATATTTATAAAAGTGTGACATTTTCAATGGAAAATTTGGTTGACAAAAGCTGGTAAACACTAGCATACACCCATTTGAGGATATAATACTCACTGAAATGGCTTCTGTTCAAAGTCCTTGACTTCCAAGGCAGCAGCCCTCTTTGTCGTCATCACAGAGCCTTCTTACTTCTTAATTCTTAATTTCTTTCTTTGCATTTGCCGATAAATTTTGGTCCTTTCCTTCGAAATCTATTTTTTCTCTTCTTCTCACTTCCTTCGAAAATTTCTTGTACTTATTTCTCTTAGAGATATATTCTTCAACAAAGAAATGAAGTTTAAATGTTTCAGTTGTTTTCTTTGTGACAAAGAGCAATCCCAGATACAGTATGATTTCATCAAATTACTTCATGTCACGTCCACAAATTTGTGATGATATATAATCGTCCCTAACATGTGCATCTTTTCGTTTTTTCTGTAGGAATGGCAAGGAGAAGAAGAAAAGGGACTATCCATGGGAAATATACACCTTGAAGGAGTTGCTTCGTGCAACAAACAATTTTCACCAAGATAACAAGATAGGAGAGGGTGGATTTGGAAGTGTTTATTGGGGTCGAACAAGTAAAGGCGTGGAGGCAATTACATTCATATTTAGAACTTTGAGTATTTGATTTGTTTCTGAGAAACCTAAATTTGGGGTATGAGAGATTTTTGTGTATTGATAATGAATAGAACTTTGCAGATCGCAGTGAAGCGGTTGAAGACCATGACTGCAAAGGCAGAGATGGAGTTTGCAGTGGAAGTGGAAGTACTGGGAAGGGTGAGGCATAAGAATTTGTTAGGGTTGCGTGGATTCTATGCAGGAGGTGAAGAAAGGTTGATTGTCTATGATTACATGCCTAATCACAGTTTGCTCAATCATTTGCATGGTCAACTTGCCACCGATTCTTTGCTAGATTGGCCGAGAAGAATGAGCATAGCAATTGGAGCAGCTGAAGGCTTGGTGTATGTGTTCCTTTCACCTCTCATTAATCTACATCTCTTATCCTTCTACATAAATCAAATTAATATCATAATATCTCTCTCTTTATACAATTAGATAAATGCTCAAACAATACTTTGTTTTTTTTCTTTTGGATGGAATGTATCAAGTTCATGAAATGGCTTGTTATTCATAAGTAAAGCATAAAGCACATGATGTTAGATGCATGATAGTAAAATTTCTATTTTCCACCCCATTTACCTGCCTATATCATAGATAGATGTACAAACTTTTAACCATTCATTTCTTGTTTTACTTTTATAGATGTTTCACAGATATGAGGTCTATAAACTTAAAATTGGTTAGTTGCGAAAAAACTCTTAAGATGTCCTACTTTTTCTTTTAGCTTATGTAAGATATTGAAATTATTAAACTTTGTGGTTTATATACGAGGTGTTTTTGTTTGGTTAAGGTATTTGCACCATGAGGCAAATCCTCACATCATTCATAGAGACATAAAGGCAAGCAATGTTCTCTTGGACTCTGAATTTGAAGCCAAGGTTGCTGATTTTGGGTTTGCTAAGTTGATACCAGAGGGTGTAAGCCATCTGACAACAAGGGTTAAAGGCACCCTTGGATATTTGGCACCAGAATATGCCATGTGGGGGAAGGTTTCTGAGAGCTGTGATGTTTACAGTTTTGGGATTTTGCTTTTGGAGATTGTGAGTTCCAAGAAACCAATTGAAAAACTCCCTGGTGGAGTGAAAAGGGACATAGTTCAGTGGGTTACACCACATTTTCAAAAGGGTAACATCACTCATATTGCAGATTCAAAATTAAAGGGACGATTCGATTTGGAGCAGTTGAAACGTGTAATTATGATAGCCATAAGGTGCACTGATAATAGTCCAGAGAAAAGGCCTAGCATGGTAGAGGTGGTGGAGTGGCTCAAGGGTGGCTTGGGGAGGAGAAAAAAAGAGATTCCAAATTCAACTCACACCAATGGAGATGGAGAGATTAGAAGAACACAATCCAAGTTGAAAATACCAAGTGATGATGATGGACTTAAAATAAGATAAACTCTTGGTTTGTTAGTGAAATTTATAATAATTCTTCTTCTTAATCAGGAAATGAGATGCATGTTTAATGTATTTGGTGAAGGTGTTAGGCTTACATGATGTAATTTAATTTGATAGTGTTACATCTATTTTCACTAAGTATATAGATTGATATTTGGTGAAGTTGTATATGATTGATATTTTTTCACTTATGTAATATACTAAAGTTGTTAGGCTTTCTTTAGTATATTTAATTTGATAGTGTTTTATATTTTTACTAAAACATTTTCTCATATTATTTTTCAGATTACCAATTTATTTCACATCGTTTTTTTTTCTGCCTTTCCTTTTTGACCCATTTTTAAAGACATTATCTCTCCAAATGTTTAAGATTGCAACTTACAAACGCAAGAAGGTTATTTAGTACGAATTGTTTATGCTTGGACAAAATAGTTACTGAGGCATCAACTATTTTTCTTTTTTTTTTTGGTTTAATGACATGAGAGAGTAAAAGAAATCACAAGACATCTTTTAATAAGAAATTCATTGTTTATTTTTTAAATATTTATAGTTGAAGAAAAAATAATATTTTTTGGATTATAAAACTAAATTGACATGACATGAGAGGGCTATGATGACAAATATAACAAATTAGTGGTGTTTATGGGAATGAATGGCTTGTAAATTTGGTTTAATTGAAATCAATGTAATAAGTTTGGGTTTTTTATTTTTATTATTTGGGTCAAATTCAACTATTTTTGTTCAAGTCATTCATGTATATGTTGGGTCACGAATTTTAATTTTAATACAAATTGACATGTTAGATGTAACATATTATTATTATTATTATTATTATTATTATATTAGAAAATGAAGATAAATTTTCCAATAATAAAAATAAAATATTTAAACTTCAATTTTTTTAATTATTTTTAAAAGTTAACTTATTTTTTCATGTAAAGCACCTTGGTTTTAACTTCATCTCAGATATTTTTTAATATTCACCCTTTATAATCAGCGCCCTGTATTAAATTGAAAATAATTTACCGGTAAAATAATATTTAACCATCTATAAATTTTAAATACCAATTACCAATTACCAATTTTAAATAATATTTTTCGATAGTAAATATAATAACACTAAAAAAGTAATGAAGACATTTTAAATTATTTTTAGATATTTATTTTTGTAATTTGATATTTAAAATAGATAACTCTAACTTGATAGGAAAAACTACTTTAAAAAAAAGATGGAATTTAAGAACAAATTGAAATTTAAAGTTTCTATGTGTAAAAATAGTAAAGTTTAAGAATGTATTGAAACAAAATTAGAGCTCGCGATATCTATCAATAAATGAAATAAAATTGATTAATTAATTAAAGTTTAGAATATGTGTGTATTAAAAGAATCATGAATTTTGTATAAGTATAAAATAGGCTGAATTAACTTATTCAATTATGGATTTAGATCTTAAAATTGACGTTATCTTGATCATAAAATTGTGAACCTCACTTGCAAATTCCGATGCTTCAATTCCCAAATTGTCCTTACAGTATAATAAGAGTGAAAATGCAATTGATCTTTAAAGGATAAAATCTAGTGCCATAAATTTATATAAATAAATAAATAAATAAAGGCACGACAATGATGATAACTATAACAATAATAATATGAAGTGAATTAACATAATTATGTATATAATTCATTTCTTTCTTTTAACATTCATTGTACTAAATTTGTATAAACATTTAATAGAAAAAACTATTATATATGTGATAATGGCTAAACTTTCAATAAATAATTTTAAAATTTTAATTTCTTTAAGGAACAGGTGGGACTAATTTGTTTGCGTTTGTTTTTTGAAAATAAGTGTTTATTCAATCGAACAAGATACTCACTATTTTATATGTTTATTTAATGTGCTTATTTTTTTTAAAAAAAAAAAAATTCATGTTAGACAATTTAATGTGCTTATTTTAAAAATAAGTAGTCTTTTTTTTTTAATTTTCATAAACGAATCTTAATTTCTTCTTCAATAAAAGCTACTTATTTCAGAAATACTTATTTTAATTTTAAATAAATTGGCTCATATTTTGTTTTTTTTTAAAGTATAAAAATGTTTTTTAAATAATTACGCAAATTAATTTATTTTGCTTAATTTCACCAGCCTAACAAAATACATTGTTTTATTTATGATTTTTATTAAGGGTATTGATTAAGAAAATAATGGACAAAATATATTTTTATCCATTACATATTAGGTTTAGCCGTTATAAATATAATAGGATTTTATTCTACGCATACCCTTTATTGAAAAAATTGTGTGTTTTTATTTTATTTCATATGTACTAAAATTAAATATTAAAAAAATAAAAATAAGTTAATTGATATGGGAAAAATTTATCATTACAAAATATTTTGGGTGATTAAAGCATATCCAAAATTATAATTGATAGTTCTTTTATCAGAAATCAGGTTTAAATGCATTAATAATAATTTTATAGAATTTTATTTTAGTTTCATCACTAATATCATACAGGTGTTAACAGTTCATATTTTATTTATTTATCTAGTTTACACAATTTATATTAACTTTATCAGTTAAAATACATAATAGTTTGCTACATTATTTAAATTTATACTTTTAAGTCTCGACCAAAACTAATGGTGTTGTTAATCATGTTGTATTTCAAACTATAATAATGAAGGGGAGGGGGGTAGTTTCATTCTCTAAATTTAATTGAGGTTTTAATTTAGTCTTTTATTTATTTTTCTCTTAACTTAACCTTGAACTCATTGTTTCAAACATTTTTCTTAGTCTAACTCCAACTTGTAATTTGATTTTTTATTCTTAACATTTAGTGTTATAAAATTATGGTGTTACATCTTTATATTATTATAATATTTAATTAATATGTTATTAATTTATTGACAATTCAAATCAATTGAAATCAATATGGGTGATTTAATGGTTGGATTTGTCTTACTAGTGTTAGAGTCCAAATATCACTATTGTTATTCTACAGATAAAAAGAAATATGTCTTAATTTGTCTATGCCAACTTTCCATTTTGCTTTTGAAAAAGAAAACAGTGGAATTCTACAAAAAAAACCAGCAATGTCTTTCAAAGCTTTTACACAGCACATTTCCAACATCACATTATTAAAAGAAGACAACAATAGTTGTTCATCTTTCTCTATTATTAATGTGAAGGTCACTCTACTAAAATATCCAATTTTTGTTGCAATTTACATATATGAACAGATTTTTTAAAAATTACCAAGTATGTAAATCGTACTTGAAATACAACTCCAAAAATTCAGAAATACGACTTTTTTTAAATAAAAATATTGTAATATTTTTAAAGTAGTATTTGGTAACACATTTTCAAGTTTTTTAATAAAATAAATCCTAATGACACGTTTTCTAAATTATTTTTATATTTTAAATTATTTTCTTAAAATCGTGTCTAGTGACATATTCTTTAGTTTATTAATTTTTTTACTTTTTTATATGAAGTTGTGTTATTGGATAAATTTTTTTTTTTTTGCAAAATCGTGTCTCTAGGATTTTTTTTACTTTTTTTAATGCTTTTTATGATTTTTTTTATTTTAAATGGTTAAAAATATTGAATTATTTTAAAACACTAATAGAAAAATTATTAAATAGAATTGATAGCTAAAATCTTAGTAGCTAATTAATACTAATTTAAAAAATATTTATGAATAATAAAAACTAATATAGATGTCAATAAATTTTTTAGTCTCTAACTTTAGTCAATATCAACTAATTTTTTCTTTAAAATTGATTTTAATTTAATGATTATATTGTAGTGATAATTTTGTTTCATTTTCAAGTTTTAAAAATATTTTTTATGTTTGTTTGTGTTTCTTTTGTTAGGTGTGATTATTTCAATTTTAATTATTTAAATTTTTTGAAAAATTCTTAAATATAATTTATATTTTATATTTTCTTAATTTTAGATATTTTAAGATTGTTTTGAATCTTTTTCATGTGATAAAGAAGAAGAGGAAGTCATGTTCAACTATCTTATACCAGTAGTTTAATTTACTCCAATTAATATTTTTTTAAAAGAAGTCAATTTAGTCTCTGAGTTTTGGTTCAAAAGATGAACAATGATCCATTAAGTGAAGATGATGATTTGCTTCAAATATTTAGAAAATCGAGACGTTCTTCTAAAGCTGAAGTGAGTAGAAGTCAATAAGATAACCTCCAAAATTGTCAATTCAAGAAAAAGTAATGGTAATGACGTTGTAGCTAAATGCAAATGAATGTCCATCTAATTGAATTTATGAAATAAAATTGTTCATCTTTATTATCTTATATTTTTTTGAGCTATGCATTTGAGAATTTTTTTACCTTCATATCTTTATTTATTTATATTAAATTCCAAATGTATTTGGTTGGACTATTCTTCTAAGTTTCTTTGTTTTTTTACATGAGTTTAGTCTAGTATCATGTTCTTGTTTTTTAGTTATGTTATTTTTCATGACACATGTCACTTAAACATGACTTTTAATAATAAAAAATT
Source organism: Phaseolus vulgaris (assembly GCF_051622355.1). Lineage (NCBI taxonomy): Eukaryota > Viridiplantae > Streptophyta > Magnoliopsida > Fabales > Fabaceae > Phaseolus > Phaseolus vulgaris. Next base: position 6,130,070 of record NC_143504.1, read on the forward strand.
AATAAAATAAACTCAACTAATTCAGAAAATAAATATTGTAAAATAGTAATTTATTATCTATATGATAATTTTCACTATTATGACAATAAAACTTATTTATTTTAGCTTATTTTGAATTAACTTATTTATTTTGTCATATGTATACTACTTCTGAGTATTAATATAGCATCCGAGGGTTGAAAATAGAATCGGATAATTAGAGTAATAATTTATATTTTTTTATTTCAAATTAGATGGAACTAAACTTTATAAATTGTAATAACTCATTTATTGTGTTTCGTTACTTAAATTATCCAAATTTTAAAAATAAAATTATATTTTTAAAATTCAAAATAATTAAAATTTAAAAATTCACGTCTAACATAACCAAAAAGATACAAATAAACATACAAATTATTTTTAAAACTTGAAAAATTAAATAAAATATTGCAAAAAAAACCCACTAAAATATTTTGAACCATTTAAAGTAAATAAAAATCATAAAAAAAGTTAAAATAATACAAAACGAATCAAGAGACACGATTTTAGAAAAAAGCAAAGTATTTTTTTTTAATCTCCACACACACACACATATATTATATATGTTTTTGTAAATTCTCGTACTGTAAACCACGCTCCCCTTGCTAGCTGTTCTCAATTGTCTTCAAGCAAGAACCACAAACTGACACACAGCACGTTGCAGAAGCTCTAAGTAGACACCACTTTCCTTCACTTATCTAACATCAGATTCTACTCAAATTAAATCAAAATAATGTACGTATGTATGTATATGTATATATGTATATACACAGACATCTCATTTTGTGAACCTAGAACATTTTCCTATTATATACCATTGGGTTTGAAGTTTGAAGCAAGCAATTGCAGGATTTTGTATTAGCCATGGCAGTACACAAAGTGACTACTGTGTTCTCCATATGTCTCATTCTCATCCATGCATCAAAACTTGCTCACTCAGCTATGGATCCCTACAAAGCCCTCAACATCATCCTCAACCCAAACGGCACCCTCACACGCTTAAGCATTCCTCCGCAAAGCCCTCCCTCGCCAGATCCCACCCTCCCCACGCCGGTTCTCTCCAAAGACCTCCCCATCAACAAATCCAACCACACCTGGGCGCGGATCTACCTACCCCACCAAGCACAGGATCATTCCCCCAACCACAAACTACCCCTCATCGTCTTCTACCACGGCGGGGGCTTCCTCTTCTACAGTGCAGCCTCCACTTACTTCCACGACTTCTGCGTCAGAATGGCCCACGCCACGCAATCCGTCGTGGTTTCGGTCGACTACCGCCTCGCCCCGGAGCACCGCCTCCCCGCCGCCTACGAAGACTCCGTGGAGGCGCTGCACTGGATCAAAGCCTCCAAGGACCGCTGGTTGCGCCACGCCGATTACTCCCGCTGCTATCTCATGGGGGAGAGCGCCGGGGGGAACATTGCCTACACGGCGGGTCTACGTGCGGCGGCGGAGGTTGAGAACTTGAAACCGCTGAAGATTGAAGGGTTGATGTTGATTCAACCGTTTTTTGGTGGGACGAAGAGGAGTCCATCAGAGATAAGGCTTGCTGAGGACAAGACTATACCTTTGCCTATCACTGATCTGATGTGGAATCTGTCGTTGCCCTTTGGCGTTGACCGTGACTACGAGTACTCAAATCCAACGGTTCATGGCGGGGATAAGATTCTGGATGGGATTAAGGTTCTTGGGTGGAGGGTTGCGGTGTTTGGGTGTGAAGGGGACCCACTGGTGGACCGCGAGAGAGAGCTGGTGAAATTGCTTCAGCAGAAAGGTGTCCACGTGGCAGGAAAGTTTTACGAAGGGGGTCGACATGGCATCTTTGTCGGTGACCCTTCCATGTCTGTCCATGTCTTTAATCATCTTAAAACTCTTTATTGATTACATTACTTAATTACCTAGCTACATTCAACTTTTTCGGTTGTTCTTTTATGTTATATGCATCCACTGTTGTACTACAAGATCAAAAGTGATGAAAAAGTTAAAACAAAAAGGGAACCCGGTCCGGGAAATATCACTGTTCTACTTCATGTCGTTTTCCAATTACTTCTTTTTACATGACTAGTGTGAAATCAAATAAATTAATTTGAGACCTAGTATTATCTTTAACGAAGTGATTAGCTCATAAAAAATAGATATCTAAATAAAATAAAGCGAAACTGACTTATAAAAGTCTCAATTCCCTATCTATTTTATTTCTCTATTTTTTATTTTCCTATCTAGCACCATTTCAAAAATAAATAAATAAATAATAAATTAATTTTATTTTATAATTTTAATTTTGAATACATTAAAAAATAAGTATTTTTAATGTTTAAAATAGTTAAAAATATAATTAATGAATAAATAAATGAGTTTTTACAAAATAAAAATAAAAAATGTTTAGTTTAAATTTTCTTTTTAAGAATAAAGAAAATAAAAAATTAAATTCTACAACACATAAAAGTTGAATCTATAAACATAAATTAGTATTTATTTTTATTATTATTGATGATGTAATCATGTTAATTTTAAGTAAAAAATACAGGACATAATTATAAAAAAATCAAAGTCAATTAGTATTAATTAATATTAAACGCACAAAAAAAACTAATGCAATTGTTACACTTAATGCTTAAAAATGAGATGAAGAAAAATGTAAAAATAAATAAATATAGAAAATAAAAATAGCAACATTGCAACATATCTTTCATGTTACGAAAGACTATTTGATGGAACTAAAAAATGAAGAGTATTGGCATGTATACACCAGTCAAATACTATGTACAAGTCCTGACATGAAAATAACTTCAAAGGGGAGACCTAAGTCAAGTCAAATAAGGACTGATATTGACATAAGAGAACAACATGATCGAACACAAGAAAAACATGTCCCAACATTATTGGATTGTGTTTTTCTCGTCCTTAATTATGTTTCATTTCGCACAAACTATTTAATGTACCATTGAAGAAAATATTAAATGAATGATCATCTTTCATTTATTTTTCTTTTTATGATCAACATCTACTTATTTAGTATCGTCTTATATCTCTTATTTTTATCTTTTTTGGATTTTTTTTATATCTTGTATATTTATCTTATTTTGTTTTTCCTTTATTTTATATCTTATATGTTTTTAGTTATTTTTTTTTCTGTCATTGTTTATTTATTTTAGTTTTTTTTTTATTATTTTATTATTGTTGTTTTTATTTTCTATACTTATTTATTTTTGTATTTTTTTTCTTCTCATTTTTAAGCATTAAGTGTAACATTTGCATTAGTTTTTTTTTTAGGATTTTGCATTTAGGGTAGACACTTCAATATTATTTGTGTGTCCACTATTAATTAATACTAATTGACTTTGGTTTTTTTATAATTATGTTCTGTATTTTTTACTTGAAATTAACATGATTACATCATCAATAATAATAATAAAAATACTAATTTATGTTTATAGATTCAACTTTTATGTTGTTGTAGGGTTTAATTTCTTATTTTCTTCATTATTAAAAAAATAATTTTAAACTAAGCATTTTTAATTTATTACTTTTTTTTATTTTGTAAAAACTCATTTCTTTATTCATTAATTATATTTCTAACTATTTTAAACATTAAAAATACTTATTTTTTAATGCATTCAAAATTAAAATTATCAAAAAAATAATAATTTATTATTTATTTATTTATTTTTGAAATGGTGCTAGATAGGGAAATAAAAAATAAAAGGGTGCTAGATAGGGAAATAAAAAATAAAAGGGTGCTAGATAGAGAAATAAAAACAAAAGGGTGCTAGATAGGAAAATAAAAGCAAAAAAGTGTTAGTTAGGGAAATAAAAGTGTAAATGGTGCTAGATAGTGAATTTACCCCTTATAAAATGCATGTGTAACGAATTTAATTGATAAAATTACAAGATTATAATTTTTTCTTTGTCTTAAAATTTAATTAAAAGTTAAATATGAATGAGTTATTTATGTATAAAACTCATTTAAATATGTAAGGTAAAAAAATACGAATTATTTAACATTATCAATATTATTATTATTATTATTCTATAATCCAACGTTGGTCTAGTTTTTTGGTTTTTTATCTATTACTGCTTACCTCAATGCATTTAACATACTATCTAGTATTTCATTCACTACTACCCTTACGTGCAGATTTTTTTTTTGCATAAAGTGAAGGGCAAAGACTAAAATTACATTGGTCTAGCCAGATACTCCTTTATCAATTTTCTCATCTCTCCACCTCTCCTATTCTTTTCACATCAATACACCAAAACGGAACCTCAAATCCTTTTCGATGATAAACACTATTCACGCAAATACAAACACAATATAAAACAAAAGAAAGAGGTGTTATAAAAATAAATATTAATAGTATATTTTTAAATGATAAATCAATAAGAAATTAGAAAAAACAGATAAAAAAACAGTGGCTAAAATAATTCATATTTTAAACTAAAAACAATTAAAATACATTGAGCATGTTTATGCTACTAGGGAACATTAACAATATTTTTTGCCAAAATTTTATCAACAATTGATTAATGTTTATTCGAAATTATCAGTTTTATAGAATTTTGGGATTTTTTTAACGTCTCTTTAGTAATTAAGAAGCCATGTTTACTAAAATTATTATATTCAATTAAGTCAATGATAAAATTTAATTATTGGGTAACGGGGTGGAGTTACTTATTGGTGTGGTGATATGTTAATAACCAATAAAATAAAGTGTGTGATATGAAAAAAATATTTTCCTAATTATTGGGTAGAGTTATGAAGGAGAAGAAGTTGAAACAGGTGCTAAAGAACAAATAGTAGAGAAGCACAATGTTTGAGGGTAACCAAGTGGATCCCTTCCACCATCTGAAAATTCTCCACAACTCCGACGACACCCTCACTCGCCTGCGTCAAGACCCACTCACCCATCCAACGTCCGATCCCACCCTCCCCATCCCCGTTCTCACCCAAGACGCAACCATCAACCAATCAAACCAAACCTTCGCCCGCATATTCCTCCCACGCCAAGCACTGCATAACTCCTCCACCAACCTCCCTCTCATCGTTTACTTCCACGGCGGCGGCTTCATCCTCTTCAGCGCCGCCACAAGCTTCTTCCACGACGCCTGCGTAAACCTCGCAAAAGACACGAATTCCATCGTCGTTTCTGTGGACTACCGCCTCGCCCCCGAACACCGACTCCCCGCCGCCTACGACGACGCCGTCGAAGCGCTTTCCTGGCTCAAATCCAAGCCACACGATTGGTTGAGAAACCACGCCGACTATGCCAACTGTTACCTCATGGGAAGTAGCGCCGGAGCGAACATCGCGTACCACGCGGCTCTACGTGTGGCTGCGGAAACTAACTCCGATGGGATTAATTACCTGGAGCCACTTAAGATCCGAGGGCTGATATTGAGTCAACCGTTTTTCGGGGCCACAGAGAGGGTTCCTTCTGAGGTGAGACTTGCGGAGGATCCGGTTTTGGCGCCGCACGTGTGTGACGTGCTGTGGGAGCTGTCGTTGCCCGTTGGGGTTGACCGCGAGCACGAGTATTGCAACCCTCGTGGTGGCGATGGCGGTGTGATTTTGGAGAGGGTGAAGGAGCTGTCGTGGCGCGTGATGGTGAGTGGGTGCCATGAGGACCCTCTTGTTGACCATCAGATTGGTCTGGCCACACTTTTGCAGGAGAAGGGTGTTCCCCTTCTCACCAGCTTTGACCCAACCGGATCTCATGGGGCTGAGGTTCGTCATCATCTCCACCAAAACCGACTCCATCACCTCGTTAAACATTTCATTGCTGCTCCTCCTCCCTCCATCCACCATTTATCACCTCCAAACTCTGCTTAACTAACCTCTTTCCTTCTTCCTCAACATCCATCCTCTTGTTTTCTTTCTTGTCAAAATCTTTTTTTACAAAATGTTAAGGTTGTCATATTTTATTTTAAAGGAACGCAAAATGTATATGTCTTGCATTATATATGAATCCCACCATTTAAGATTGCAAATTTGATTTTCATGAATATTTTATCTGATAATAAATAATTATATATATATATATATATATATATATATATATATATATATTCTCTTTTCAAACATGTTTGTGAAAGCAGTGTGTTTAATGAATGCAATACTTGAACACACAGGTAAAAGGTCCACCCTATCTTAACAGATGGGGTTTCTCAACCAATCATGTGTTTGGGATTTCATCCACTGAATTAATTCCATTCTAATATCAATATCTTCAAATTTAATATCAAGATAATATATAAAACAAATATTACAAATAACATAATGATTTTTCAAAGAAAGCAAATAATATAATTGTTTAAATATGAAAAACTATTTTTTATTATTTATTATAAATGATGTAAAAAAGTGAAAAAAAATATAAAAAATATAATAAACTTTACCTTACAAAAGACAGAAAAGAAGAAGCTTAGCTTATATAATAAAAAAGGAATAAATAATTTTAAAATAAACTAAATATAAAAAATCAGAAGTGAATATTTCAAAAAGCACTAATTTAAGTAACATTTAAAATCGTTAAATTAGTAAAAACAACTTACTAATAAAATCAAACAAGCTTAACTCCTACTTTAAAAAAAAGTAGAACCTGGATTGACATCCAAACATAATCATTAACAAAATCTTATGGAGTTACACAACCTATTTGCTGTTGTTGTTAGTCTGCAAAACGTTGACAGCATTTTCCTAAACAAGCAAACTTATGAAAAGGTGAGATTTAATATCAATTTAGGAGGTGAAAATAGTAAATCCTTGGAAAACTTTAGTGTTTTGGGCTTTACATTGATGAATAGGTCCAATCTTAAAGAACAGTTATGAAGAAGCAAGTAGTTTTCAAGGCCCATCATCAAATCATCTCGTCCAACAAATTTGTTCATGTCACTACGGAACTCAGGACAATTCTTCCTGCACCTTCATGTTTTCTTCCTGCACCCTATAGAAGAAGTGAAATAACAATTTTACTCTTTTCTTATTTTTTTTAATTAAACACCTCTCTTTCCCTTTCCAGTGGTAACAACTTCCACTTCTAGCTTCCATAGCCGCAATAGCTCCCTAGCTCCAACACCATTGTCATACTAATCCCACCTCCACGGCTACTGCCATAACCTCTCGCGCCACCACCACAATCACTTTTATTGTCTAAATAAAAATATATATATTAGAGATTGCACAATCCAAAATAAATTTTTTTATTATTTTGAATTGTTAATTTTAAGTACAAATTCTTAATATTTTAAATTACATAATTAAAAATATAAATTAATAAATTTAATATATTTTAAATTGTATAATTTAAAATATAAAAAATATATTTTAAATTCTAAAATACAACGTATTATGAATTCCATAATTCATGAATTTATATTTTGAATTATAAGATCTAAAATATAAATTTGTATTTTAGAATTTAAAATAAAAAGTTTATATTTCAGAGATTATAAAATTCAAAATAAACAATTTTGATATTTAAAAAAATACGAGATTCCAGACGAAAATATGGAGAATCAAGAAGAATTTGTTGTCCGGAAATGACATTAATGAGATGCCTCGAGTGAAGTTTGTTTGAAGACTTGGTATAACGTGTCTATTAATCATAAAATCTTGAAGATACACATTGTTTCAATTGCCATAATTAATTTAATTAGCTTCTGTTTTTCTTCAAGGGTCAGCTTACTAGAATTGAACATTTGTTCTACATAATTAATTTCATGGGGTCATTTTCCCCCTAAAATAGCTTTATCCAATGTCAATGTAACATGTTTGAAAGAAGAAAAAAAATAATTATACACAAGAGACAAAGTTCAATTTGTATACATATCTGTATATATCCATTGCATGCATTGAAGGAAAGCTAAAAGTAGGATAAAATAAAGAAAGAAAAGAGAGTGAATATGCCTAATATATTGAGTGGTGAAGCATGTTTTCTTACCATTTTCTTTGGTTTCGTCTCCCATGCTTGCCCTAAAAGTGGACAAAATTCCATCTCTGTCAAACTATGGTCACAAACAAAAAGTGGGTCTCGCAATAGAAGAAACAAAAGTTGAAAACTGATCACTGTACAATCCATTGCTGGTTGTTATGAACAAAGAAAAAGAGATATAACGAAAAAGAAATAATGGGGAGGTGCTGGTTTTAAATTCTAAATACATGCATGTTTAGTGGTGTAGATAATGTACTATATATCCACGTTTATCATGAGAAAGATTTTCATTATTGTTGAACAGTAAAGACCAAAACAACATATGAAACAAAAATGAAGATAATGTATATTCTGCAAACTCACCAAGTCATGCATATTTTTTAGACATATTTTATAACTTTATATTTTAGTTACGTGTAAAACTCTAAATCTCAAGTTTGAATGAAAGTCTTATCAAGCAACAAGTTAATTAACAGAGCTCTTAAAATCACTTAATAACTCTAGAAAAAGCCATTATGAGTAATATAGCACTTATGCAGATTGAAATTGAATATATGTGAAACCTTGTCGTTTCTATTATCAAGACATTTATCGATCGATCTGCCTCGATAACATAATTTAGAGTAAAAAATTAAGAGGCGACAGAAGAAATTAGATTTCATGCATTTGATTAAGTGTTTGTGATGTCACGTAAAAATTTGAAGTAAAAGAAAATATAAATTTTGCCTTAAACAACGTTTTATTTTATCACCCTTTCACCACCTCGATCTGATCATGCATTTTTGTCCTCACATGACCCTAATCGTTCTCAAAAGGCCATTTAATAAGTTATGGCTAGAGTGGGCTAACCTTGTAAGTTGTTCAAATGTGATTATTTTTTTTCACCAAAAATTTATACTTATTTTAAGTCTGTCATCAAAGTAATTAAGTAATAACAAGCGTGTGATCCAAATAAAATTGAGTACAAATTCTTTAAGCAAAATGGAAAAAATATAAACAAAATTCTTAAAAAAATAATTATTGACAATATCGACAAATGCTTTGTTTTAATTAAAGGTAAAAAACAATTATATGAATTGATGAAGAAGGGGAGTGAGGTGGGGTTGTAACTGAGTTGTGTATTTTACTAGTTGCAAGAGCAAAATTATTGATCTGTTTTTGTCTTTTGTAACAATGAAAATTATGAGATAGGACAAAAACATATATTTCATTCAACAGCCTATACAAGACTGCAGTATCTGTCGAACTGTAGCTAGTAGATAGACTTGATCAAGATAAGTTTATTGAGATTCCATTAAGAGATTGGTGCTATTATCATTATGTAATTATTAAGAAGCAGGCAAAATATTATAATACTTTTTTTTGGTTTTATTTCAAACTACAAAAATATGGTTATTGAATAAATCAGGTTGTCATAAGTTTTTTCTATTTTAATTCCAAAGTAGCAATTTAGGTTCCAATATTGTTTCCTGATTCTTAATCACTTATAAACATGATCTCCCACCAGTAGTTAATCATCTTCATTATCCAAGTTCCATTACTAGGGTTTTGCATCTAGAAAAATTAACTACTTGGCTCGTCACCAATGATGATTACTGCAATAAATTATATATGTCTCATAAGAATATTTGATTTAAGTCATAAAATGTTAAATCATAAATTATATATATATATATATATATATAAATGATATAAATTATGTGTGTGAGTGAACAAGCCATGAAGTCATTTCTTCCTAGTTTTTCCAGTATGAAACATTTCTTCTGGTTGATGGAATATATATTTTAATAGATTGTTAACTATCAAATCTGATTGGCATAAGTTTATTTTACTATTTACAACAACCAAAGAGGTAGCATATATATGCATACTTTTAATTAAATACCCATTCCTATAACCATTCAACAATTAGTCTTAACCAAGTATTTCTCATGTCTCCTAAATATATAAATAGTTATTTTATGCGTATGATTCTTTAAATATATGTTATTCTTGTATATTAATCACATGATATGATATGTTTAAATTATTTCTAAATGTACGTAAGATCTCGTGTATTACAATTTTCTTTTAGGTTGTGCAACGAGTCAGTTTCGGTAAATGAGGTTTGTGGAGTGATTTGGATCACAGTTGTCAACGAAATCTGGAAACATAGAAAGAGTAATATTTAGAGGGGGAGTAATAGATGTATTGGAAGTATTCACTTTGGTGCAACTAAAAGCATGAGCTTGGGTTACTTCCAAGTCGCAGAATGTGATTTTCTCCTTCTCTGATTGCTGTGTTGATCCTTTGGTCTGTATGGAGATGATGTTTTGATGTTTTGTTTAGGTATAAGAATGATGGTTGTAGACAGTTCTTTCCGAACTTATTTAAGTAGTGTTAGGTGTTGGCGGGAAGTGTGATGTGGAAAAGGTTAAAAGTCGTGTGTCTTATATAAGGGTTGGGTCACCTAAAGTGACCCACATTTATTCATTGTTTATGGCTAATAAAAAAAATTGAAATTGATATACAAATAAATTATAATACAAATATATCACTAGCCCATTTAAAAATACTTAAAATCTATCTAATCCATTTTAAAATACTTAGAATCAACATGTGAACCTAAAATCAAGTGAATACAAATACAATATTTGAATACTTATCTTCCAAAACATTTATATGGAATATATCTTATTAAAGATTAATATCTAATTAATATACATTTTTTTTTTATCTAAAGAGTTCTTCGTAGGATAATTTCAATGTACAAAACAATCGTATATCTAAAATGTGTCCATGATACAAAGATTTTTTTATTAACTTTTGACTATTTAATGTCTGAATGTATATGATGTAGACCATCACCAAAATAAAAATATCTCTATTAATTATTGTTTATTTAATTAATACTTACACGACACAAACTTGATCAATATATTATATGCTAAATATTTGAATTAAGAAATTAAATTTAACATATCATACATTAATTCAATCAAAATTATCATATAAAAAACTTTATATATTCATTCATACTATTTACACTGTGAAACAAAATCAATCTATTAAGATTTAATTAGGAAAAATATCTTACTTGCTTCAAGTTTGAATTTATATGCAACTCCAATTTAGTGGACAAATTTAGTAAATTTGTTAAATTCATTGGAACCCACTAAATAAATGAAGTCCAAGTCGAAGTCGAAGAGTGAAGTTAATTTTATAAATAAAATTCTACTAGATAAATTATACAAAACTTGAAAATTTACATATTTCTTCCAAAATTGAAAATTGATTTTACTTCTAAACAATCTAAATCATTCATTTCTACTTTATATAATGATATTGTACTCTCTAAAATGTTTCATATTTATTAATTTTATTAAATCATTCATTCAAATAAGTCTAAAATGCACAAAATAAAATCTTCAAACATATATTTTATGTTATAGTTAATATTACTACAAATGACAATTTATTTTTTAAGAGATAATAAAAGTAGTAATAACATTGCTGGGTTCAACCAAAAGGAATTAGCGTAATAGGTGAAAATGCTTTTTATGCATGAAATTTTAAATTACATTTTTACGTGATTATATGATTCAAATTTTTACCTATCTTTTTATACAGACATGAATTTTCCTGATATACTATATATACCAATAATAAAAGTTATTTTAATATTGACCATTTTGAATATACAGTTAAAGTTTACACTTTTATGCTCACATTGTATGTGGTTCACGTCAAATTAGTAAAAAATATTGGGAAATTTAAGCAGTTAAATATAAATTTTATTAAATGTAATGAAATTGAATAGGTCCTAACCGAACAAGTGTGTAGGCCAAGACCACCCAGAATTTTGCTCACGTAAGGCAGAAGTGGTAACAGAGACATGATGTGGCTTACATCATTATGTTTGTTTGTAGGGAAGATAAGGGAAGAAGCCAAACAGCACCTTGAGTGAGATAAAATAAGTAATTGTGTGCAAGTCAACTATAACATCTAATTATATATATTATCCTTCTATATCGTTTTTCAATTTTTTTCTCAGACTGAAACCAATATGATGAGAAAAAAGTTTCAGCATCTAAGGGACGACTTTACTCAACATGGCCTTCAATGATCTGAACTACACCAGCCTCCAATTTTCTTAAGTTAGTTATCTCGTTCTTAAAGATAAAATAAAATAGAAGGAGCAAATCGAATAATAAGTTGAAGAAAATTCAAATTATCCCACTACAAGAAAATCATAAAATATAAACTAATTTTAGAAACAAAAAGTAATTAATTATTATATTAACTAAATTAAAAATCATTTTAAAAACATCATTTTGATATATTATATGCACTTTGTAATAGTCTAATGTACAAATCTCATTATATTTCGATATCAATACACACAACCATATTAGGTTACAATATAATACAAATAAATATTCACATACAATAAACATTATACATATATATATATATATATATATATATATATAAAACATGAATCCTATAATCATTATAATCCTCAAGCACACATATGTATTCAAATTACATCTACATATCATCATTTAAACACAACATCATCAAGTGCACATTCCTTGAGAGAGTCATTTCGCTTGGCAAAATTGTTGTCTCACATAAAGAAATATTTCCTTACTTGAGCAACCTTTCATTGCTTGGGTGATAATTACTCTAGTGTTCACTCATTTTAAGCGGTCTTCTTCCTCTCCTATTGCTCAAGCATCACATCAACACTTGGGTAAGGAGACTAGTTGTATGTCCCAACAAGTTCTAGAGTTACCAAGAAAACTATTTCTTCAACGCTTAAGCAACCGTATTGTTGATTAAGCTAGATTTTTTGTTGTTTAAATACTTGAACGACCATTTGACACTTGAGCATTAGATGCACTTTAATTCTCACTCACTTGGTCTGAAATTGTAATTTAAACAATATATTCTATTAATTGGGTGTCCATGATAACACTCGAGAGACATTGAGTGGTTGTGTATGTAATTATTAGTCTATCACTTTAACAATAACCCACAAAATTGGCATTCAAAATTACATATTTTTAATTTTCAATATATATGAAAAAAAATGTATATACTATGTGTAAATAATTGTCTGACACAAGTTATATTCAAAATAATTGATATAACATATATTAAACTTTATCCCAACATTTTGATTACCTAATAATTATAATAAGATCAGTGTATATAATCACATTTTAACCTCACCTAATTTCGATAATCATATAGTTCATACATCTAAAATAATATTCAATTAAATAAATGATATAATTAAACCCCTCATGCCTATTAGCAAGATTATTTATGCACACTTCTATAAAAACTTTCAAAATTTAAGTCAACATATCTCCCTTTAACCAATATTCCAAAGGAAAGAAGAAAATAGTTTAATACAACACTCATCAAGAACTTATTTAACCCATCTTGTTCTTCTCGTTGCTCGCAATATGTTATGAAAATAAATAATCGCCAGACTTTAATCTTAGAAAGAAATTAAAGAAAATATAGATAAATAATAAAGAGTATGGAAAAAGGATAATTGTAAAATAAATAATGAGGTTGTTATATTTTATTTATAGTCATTTTATTTTTTATGCATTAAAATTTATGTCTCTAAAAGTAAGTCTTATAGTTTTCACTATTGTAAATAAAGCTAATCTTTCAACTTGTAGTTTAAATTTTAAAAATATAAGTAAATATTGACTATAAAATTATCTAACAATGTATATTTATCTCACATTTAGAATAATATAATATTTAAATATTACTCATAAATTAAACTATTGAAATTTAATGTACAGCCAAATATTATTCAACTATTGAATAATTAAAATTTAATACATAAAATAATGAAGGAAGAATTTGAGCAAGATTTATTTCTCGAACTCTTTAGGTCCCTGTTACACCGAATCACTCTTCTAAGCCACTTAATTTATTGGAATTGTTTTTCTGGTTTTAGACCTGACTTTGAATTCATGAGAATTCTGACGTAGGATATGTTGCAGTGTATTAAGGCGTTATTTTAATTAATTAAGCACTAAAAATTAGGATTCAGAGGGTTTTAGAATTTTTTTTATTGCGTTAAACAATAATAAATTGAATCTTAGATCCAGAATTTGTTTTCAACTAGTATTAATGAGGGGTTATGACTTGTGAACACGTTTTCTATTTTTTTATTTTTTTTTTTATCAGCAATAACAAAAATATAAATGCGAGTCACTTTAGGGGTGGATCAACCCTTATACAATAAATACATAATCCAACGTCTAACAGTACCCTCTAAACCTAACAGGCAAAAGCAAAGTCCGCTCTAAGAACCTAAAAACCTAAAAAGCATCAAATAACCAAACGCATACATTCCAAAGGTTCCAAACACCAACTGGAAAAGGAAACCGAAGTAGTGCGAGATTTTGCAGAAATCCAAGACCAAACCTTTGCTTGCATCAGGGTACAAACTTCAGACGCGTCAGTCACACCCCTGTTGAAAATAACAGAATTTCTGTGATTCCAAATTTCCCCCACAACCCCCACCCAAATTGTATTCCACACTTCATTAATCAAATCAGATGACGTATTCATCCTAAAATGAGCAAAGTTTGACTTAGGATCATTGTGATACACGAACGACACTCCCAGCCACTTGAAACAGAAACACCAGACCCGCCAAGCAAAAAAACAGTCGAAAAACAAGTGACGATAGGACTCTTCCTCCTTCCCACACAAACAACACAAATAACTTTCTAACATCACCCCTCGTCTTTCCAAATTGACCCTAGTGACAATCTTATTCTCCATCACCCTCCAAGCCGTAAATAAAGTTGAAGGTACGGCTTTACAACTCCATAACTTCCTAAAAATCGGAGAAAGATCTGCCTCGCAATCCCTCCTTACCAAAGAATAAACAGAATTAACTGAAAATAACTGATCACCCCCTCCCTTCCACACCCACCTATCCTCCTCTCCCAAAACCATCCTCGCCTCAAGTAAAGCCTGACTCAACCGATCTACCATAGGCTTTTCCCACTCGAAAAAGGATCTGCGCCAGACTAATTGCCACACCCAAACACCATCAGACCAATGCCCAAGGTCGGCCACCCTAACTTTTTCGGCCGAGCATATAGAAAACAATCTCGGAAATACTCTCTTCAGCGCACCACAACCCAACCACCTGTCCTCCCAGAAAGAAATTTCTTTTCCATCACCGACTTTCCACTCGAAACCATCTTCAAAACTTTTGCCCCACCCCTCCGAGGCCCAAACCTCTTTCAGGTCTTTCCACCAAAGAGAACACCTACTACTTTTACCATCCCCTCTCAAACTTCTCCAACCACCATATTTAGATATTAGAATCTCCTTCCAAAGACCACCCTTATCCGTACCCAGCCTCCAGATCCATTTTCCTAGCAAAGCCAAGTTAAAAAGCTTTAAATCAATGACACCAAGTCCCCCAATTATCTTAATTTTTGTAGGACAATTAGGTTTAGGGTAACTCATATTTTTCGTGAAGGGAATGCGTGTGCTGATAAGTTGGCTAATTTATAATTTATTCATATAGAATCATTTCATTGGTATAATAGACTCCCAACTAGTCTGTTCTTAGAATTCTTTATGAATAGTATAATCTTCCTATGTATCATTTGTGTTAACATATGGGTTTTGGTCTAGTCCCCCCATATTTTTGTATTTTCTTTCTTTTTTCTTTTTTAATAATATTTTTTTTTTCATGTGATGGCAGATGATTGTTGTTACTTGAGGTGTCAGCTTAGCTGAGATGTCAAGTTGCATAATGATGCTCAACACAAAAACTTTATATAAAAAAAATAATAATAAACAAATAATTTTTTTTATTTCGGTACATTAATTAACAACTGGATATAAATAATAAAATTATTAAATAAAAATCATTTTGAAACTAATAATTAATTATTTTATTGACTAAATTAAAAATGTTTTATAGAATAAAAATTATTAGTGTTTAAACTAGTTTTTAAATTTATAAACTAATTTTTAAATTAATATTTAATAACTACTAAAATTTTAATTATTAATTATTTTAGATTTTAAAATTAATATCTAAAATTTTGATAGCTAAAAGTAAATAGAACTAATTTATAAATTTAAAAACTATTTATATAAACTTTAATCTTTAAAATGTTTTTAATTTATTTAATATAATAATTAATTATTTTTTATTTTTAAATTTAATTTTTATTTAATAATGTTGGAGATCCCACGTCGACTAGAGATTAGAGCCTTTCATTGTATATAAGTGGGTGCAAACCTCAACCCTATGAGCCGGTTTTATGGGGTTGAGTTAGGCTTAAAGTCCACTTCGTAACATGGTATCATAGCCATTTCGAGTCTATCCTAGCGAGTGTATTTGTTGGACCTATCGTGCCACCCACTATCGGGCCGCTATCGGACCACCCAAAATATATAGTCTCACGCACGAGTTGGCAGTCTCGGCGTGAGGGGGTGTGTTGGAGATCCCACATCGACTAGAGATTAGAGCCTTTCATTGTATATAAGTGGGTGCAAACCTCAACCCTATGAGCCGGTTTTATGGGGTTGAGTTAGGCTTAAAGTTCACTTCGTAACAAATAATATTAATTTAGTCAATACAGTAATTAATTATTTTTTAAAAATTAATTTTTACTTAATAATTTTATTTAGTGAAGATAGAATGAAATAAATTTTTAAGCAGAGTTTAACTAAAGTATAATTTTTATTTTTATTTCATTAACAGTGCATCGATGTAGAAGTTTCTTATGTTGTTGTCCAATAAGATATTATCATTCATAATAAATATGTTGGCGATAATAATTTTACCATAAAATTTATTGGCGGTGAGTACTCAGTAAGTACACAACTTTTTTATATTGATAGTATATAAAAATTAAAATATTTTAATTAATCTAATCAATTGTGTTGTTTTGTCATATATTTATGATTAATTATTATAAATAAAATATTTATAAAAAATTAAAACATTTAATTACATAATTTCATTTTACACATTTTATTTAAGTCAATTTCAAAAATATACAATTAAAAAAAGCTAAGTTTGAGTTGGACATAATAGAGTTAGAGAATATGTAATTCAACAATTAATGGTTGACTTATACTCTTAGCTATCATTTCTATTCCAAATATTTGACGCAATTCACGTTTTCTTTTTACTTTGGATGAAGTTAAATTGATCGCTATTTTAACCAATATATAACAATGATATTTACATACTATTTTCAATACAGCGTTTACTTTCACACAGAAAAGAAGTCGTAAAAATAATTATTGGCAAATGTCAAAGTTCACTTTTAAATAATAACACACTAGTTCGTACACTACTTCTATTATAATTTTTATAGTTGTTTAGATAATAAACAAAAACACAGTTTTAAAAACATTTTACTATTTTTTCTCAAATAATTAAATATTAAACAAGTAGTACAAACATTAGAAAAAAATGAATTTTCTTTTTTAAGGAAAATAAGTTACTGCAATAAAAATCTATTATATATATCTAACAATTTTTTTTATTCTAATTTTTCTCTTAAATCAAACTAAGTGTCAATGTGTGATTATGTAAATATTACATTTTAGAATCTTGTCTCCCTAGATTTGTGAAAACTTACAATTTTGTTTCCATATAAAAATTGGATGGCGTGATTTATGTTCTTGGTTTTGATGCAATGATTAAGGAGTGAGGCTGATTAAATTAATGATTAAATTAAGATTAAGGTGTATAGAATTTTACAATACTCAAAAAATTTGAGTTACTAATAAAAATATATTAAAAATAAAATATTACAAAATGCTATGCTAGCATTTCACTTAATTTAATCCGTTGGAATTAATTTATCCGTAATTCGATCCGAGCCTTATTGTCGTTATAGGGCAGAATTCATTCCTTTTTTTTTAATTAAAGGTTACATTTCCCTTAAGAAAAGTTGGTTCAATTACCAAATCACATATGCACATTACATGAAGAACTCTGGTTCTATAACATGAAATGAA
The DNA here is from genome assembly GCF_051622355.1 of Phaseolus vulgaris. Lineage (NCBI taxonomy): Eukaryota > Viridiplantae > Streptophyta > Magnoliopsida > Fabales > Fabaceae > Phaseolus > Phaseolus vulgaris. The sequence goes on from NC_143504.1 coordinate 6,148,045, forward strand.
AATTTGAAAATGTGAAAATGAGAGAAGTACAAAATTACCCGAAGAATTTAGTTTATTGATTCGTTTTGAACTATTTTATCTTCCATGTTGGATTCATCACTGTGCTCTTTTGCCTGGTTTGTTCCCATGCGTCAAACAATTGTGGAGGTGTCACATGATGTGGTTGTCGAAGTTTGATCTGCGTTGAAGCCAGTTGGTAAATGCCTCAAGGGTTTTCATGTCAGCTCTGTAATGCTTTTGAGTGAACTCAAGAAGCATGGGCCATGTAAAATCTGGGTACAGCCTTGGGCTCAGTTTGTCCACTAATTCACATGGTGGACTCACCACCTTGTCACTTCTTGGACACAAAAAGAAAGCAAGAGATTTTCTTGTTGTCTCGCTGTTCACCACTGCCCTGTGCAAGCAGCTCTTGTATCTCCCATTTGAAAGAGCCTATCATCAATACACAAAAACCAAACACAAGTTTCGCATCAACACACATGGTATCATCACGAACCCAAATTCCACAGTGTTTTGTTTTTTGTTTGGTTTGGTAAGAAAAATGCATGAAAGTGAAGAGTAGTTAAATTAAGACAGTCACATTACCATGAAGGTATCACCAACATTGACAACAAAAGCATTGACATCGGGTTTGATGGAATGCCACTCATTGTCAACACAAACTTGCAGGCCTCCCACTTGGTCTTGGTGAAGAATGGTCAAAGATGTTGGATCGCAATGAGGTCCAGTGCCTAAAGTGAGGTCTGGTTTTTGACACGGAGGGTAGTAATTCAGCCTCATTATCGAGTTATTCTCTTCAAAGAACTCCCTGAAATAACCTCTACCAACTCCAAGGCTCAGTCCTAGAAGCTCCATTATACCTAAAGAAAGATTGCTCATGGCTTCACAGTAGTCCTGGTAAACATTCCTGTATAGATACGCAGAAACACATCAGTCAAACCATACCAAACATACCCACCAGGTTGACTTATTGGTGAGGGTTTCACTACTTTGCATAAGATCTGAAATTTAAATCTTATAGTGGCGAGGGTTGATTATTTATTTTATGAAGAAAAGTGGGGGAAAAAAAGGTGGCACATGTGTTTGATTACCCGAATTTCTCAAACTCTTTGCCCATTTTATCGCATAAGTAGTCCTTGACAAGGGTTTGTGAGTCATTGCGTGGTGAGTACTGGAAGGAAAGGGTCTCTTTCCAAGGTAGCTTAGAGGAGAACCTGCCAGTGAAGCTGCTAGCATAGCCGCAGTGCTCCCCTGGCATCCTCTGAGCCCTCTGTTTGTGAGACAGGGGAAGGGCAAAGAAGTGGTCCATGTAAAGGTGAGCATCAGATATCAACTGCTGCTGAATCCCATGGTTGACAACCAGAAAGAAGCCATGCTTTTGGCATGCCTCACCAACAAGTCGGGAGGCTTCCGTTGCAGCAAGAGGGTCACCGGAGAGGAAGCCTCCCAAGTCAATGAATGGAACTGGTAACTCAGGCTCATTCAAGCATGCTTTCTCCTCATCAGGCCAAACGAACTGAGAGGGTATGTGAAGTTGGTGTCTGAGGAGTGAGGCATCAAAGACAAGAGGGTGTTGATCTTGTTCTTTGATTTCTTGGTTGGATGGTTGAGGCATGATGGGGATGGGGTGCATGTCTATTGCCATTGCAATATTAATTATTAATAGTGAGTAATAGAAGGTTGTTGTTGGTTTGTGTTGTGAGGAGATGAAGAGAAGAGGGAGAGAAATAAGTTGGTAGAAGAGATGAAAGAAAAGCCAAGGCCGCTTGTTGGGGAAATGGTGGAACACATATTGGAATCTTATATAAGCTCCCAGTCTCCGACACACGTACACACACACATACTCTCTCTCTCTCTCACCCCACTTTGATCCATTCACCAACACCACCCCCCATCACTTTCACAATTTCTCTACTCACACTCTCTTCAATCTCCCACAATTAATTTTTTTTATGGAAAATAAAAAATATTAAATATGAATCACTATAGGGATGATGCAACCCTTATACATTAATACAACCTTAATCTTTTCCACTAGACATATTTATGTGTATGTCTATATAAAACTCTCTTATATTACCTCAAAGAAAGTTACGTGAGGCAAACCATCATACAACTTAAATGAATACATTATGAGATTAATGCAAACCAACGGATTTATGTACCAATCAGAAAAGAAAAAATGTGCAAATTGTGACTTGGATGTAATCCAAGACCAAACTTTTAATTTGACCAAAGTAAAAGTTTTCATAACATTTACTACTCTTTTAAAGATTATCCTGTTTCTATGCTTACGAATCTCGTTAACTACTCCACAATTATACATTTATTAAACTAACATTTTTCATTTTTAAAATGTGATATCTTAGACAAATCTACAATAAATTAATATAAGGAGAAATAATTTTTTGGAAGATGTGATTCATGTTAAAAGATGGAGATAATATTTTAAAACTGAATCTTAAAATTATAATAAATATTATAATAAATATTTATAAGTAATATAAATGTGAATATTTATTTATAAGTATTAATTATAGTATTTATATTAATTATAAATATTAATTATAATTATAAATTCAGTTTTAATATTAATATTATAATTAATGTTAAATATTATAATTAATATTATAATTAATTATGGAGGATAATATTAATTATAATTATAAATCCAGCTTTAATATTAATATTATAATTAATATTAAATATTATAATTAGTTATTGAGGATAGCCCATAATTAATATTATAAGATGGAACACCAAACAGTTGTCATTGACACATAAGAGAAAATAGTCGCATGAAACACTTGAATAGAATGTTTGAAAGTACAACTGAAGTGAATTAGATTAGTTTGCTTGATTCCTGCTTCGTCACCTCTAATTAGCAGCTCCAATCCATGTTGGCTGCACCTTGCCTAGCCTCCTCCAACTCATTTGGTGATGCTTTATTGTGCTTAAATTTTATTTTTTAAAAATTCATAGATTAATAGTATTATTTGGATCCATAGTTTCTTTATTCAACTATTATGATAAAATTTTCAATTCATTTTACTATTTTGAATATTTTATATTTTAATTTCATTTGCTTAAAAAAAATAAGTTAACGCAATGTCTTTGGTCACATTGACAGTGACATGTTAATACAACGATACAAGTTCGTTAAAAAGAATTATTAAGCCAAGGATTTTCTATCAAATACATATTTTTATATTGATTAAAAATATTGAAAACTATAAAGATATGATAGATTAATTAATTATGACGTGAGAATAGTCAATTTTTTATATTCCAACAAGTCTCAGTGTAAAAAGGAATGTGTCTAAAATATTCTGTTAGAATGTGTTAAAGCATTTTTCTAAAGAAAAATATATAAAAAAAATCAGAACTAAAAACTGGCATAGTGCATTTTGTCATTTTCACACCCTCAAGTAGGTTCGGGGAGGTCCTGCAATCGACCTTTTTAGGGAAAGAATTTTAGGAATTTGATGCAAATTGTGAAAGGCAAAAGCAGAATTGTAACTAGGCCAAGTGAGTATTCCACTATGGGACGTCGTTAGCGGAAAATCTTGAAAACTGGATGAATTCAAGATCATCTTTGAAGTGATTTGATGAAAACGATGAAAAAGGTGAAGAAAAATGAAAGGAAAGGAGGAAAAAGTGTATGAATAAAGACAGAGATAGAAGTACATCTGAAGTAGTGTGACAAGTCCTTTAAAAAAAGCATCTCTATGTGGAAGCAGTTGATGATAACTGGTATGTAAACTAAACGATGGAAAGAGCGAGCATCCAATATGCAGACAAGTTTTTCTGTTCATAAAACAATTGCTTTATATACAGAGATATTGCAGAGGAACCACAGTGCCGAGCATGGCCACTGCTTCATTTTCATGTCGTGAAACCACCACTTGCAAATAATATCACCAAATCACTTCATTTATCAATTTTGGTATACGTTGTAGTAGAAATAAAAATATTTTATATTATAACGTTGAGTTAAAGTTAAATAAAAATATTTTATAATATTAAATTAAAATTAAAGTCAACTTTTTAATATAATATTCTAATTATTACTGTAATTATATAATCTCACATATAAATTTATAATCTTAATATATATATATATATATAATAATTTTTAAAATTAATTTTATAAGATTAAGTTAAACTTTCTCGTTTAAAATAGTTATAAATAATATGATCAGTATGACCATTCTCGGCTCATCATCTTCTAAATAGTTATAAACAATGTTATGACTATGACTACACTGGTGTCTTAAGAAGGATATAAGGTTGGGATTCCTAAAGATTCTTTTAAATACTGTTTTAATAGGAAAGGAGAAAGAAGGTGGATCATCAGTGATTTCCCCCCTATTCCTGCATACCAAGCAAGCCATGGTCCAAAATTTGCCATTTCAAATACAATCTCAATTGAGTATATCCCATCTACTTTTTCTTTTGGATTTCTTTTTTATTTTTTCCTATAGTAGAGGAGATGGGGAAAAAAGCTGGAACTACATTTTCGAATAATGATAACCAAAATAGTAAAATCACCTCACTTTTATGCGCATAAATTATTTTTAGTTCTTTTATTTAATAATTAATATATAAATATTTTAGTTTCTTTTCTTAATACAGACAGCCTAATCTGTTACTTTATTTTTCAAACTATAATGAAACTTGATTGTATTTATTATGTTACATTGATCAACTCCTTTTTGAATGGTCACGCATTATGTGATCTCTAAGGACACAAGGCCTCTAAAAATTAAACATGTTTGCTTATTTGTATATTTAAAAAAAATTACAACTTATATTTTTTATATCATCACATTATAACTTTTAATATTATTATTTTAATATTTTTTCATATCATTTAGTTTAAAACTTACTCATTATTATATATATTTATTTATAAATTCATCACATTATAACTTTTTTCATTAAACTAAAACAACTTCTTACTTATTATGTTACTTTCATAAAAACTCGAAACGTAACAAAAATTGTATATCAAGAATTGTATACGATGAAAGTTGTCAAACTATATTTCTTTTTCGAAAAAACTAAAATGCAATAATTAGTAGAAAGATAGTTTGAATCAGTGAAAAAGTTATTGGACCACATTTTAGTAAATCAAATATAAATTTCAATTATATGTATTTGTTTGGGGGGAACCAAGAAACAATTGTATGCAAGATTTTCAATTGGATGTACATTGGAACAAAGAAGCTTCTTCAAATGTTTGTGAAACAAGAAGGTGCCCTTGGAAGGTGATCACGATAATAACTTTTGCACGTGGGAGTTTGTGGAAATGGAGAACATAAGCTTCGTTTGACGATGTGGATGGTATTTCTGTATATTAATATTAATTAATTATTGGATTAAATCTTATTATTGTTTCATATTTTTTCTTTGATGATTCTTGTTCTAGTTAAGACATATGGATCTTAAATTATACAGCACGTTGAATATTTTGTTGACTTAAAAAGATAAAAAAGAAAAACTCTCTTATTTATATTTGTTTTATCATCATCACAGGATCTTACTCTTCTCTTATTTTTTCGTTGCTAATTAAGTTGTGTTTGTAATGTTTCTTTTCCTTTAGTGCACTTTAAGATGGTTACCAACTAAAATATTGATAATAAATATTAAATATAATTTAGAAATTATTTTATAAATTTTTATTAATAATAGAAATTATTTTAGATAATAATAATTTTTTAATTTATAAAATAATATCTATTTTAATTAATATAATAATTAATTATTTTTATTTTTAAAATTAATTTTTATTTAATAATATTTTTAGTGTAAGTTTTAGATACTTTCTAGTAAATAATATTGAATGAGCAGGGGTGACAAAGTGGGGTGGGCCGTGCGGGCTAGCCTGTGGCCTGCTGAAAGAAACGCAGGGCGGGTTGCTTATTTCAACTCGCTGGCCCTCTTAGGCCCGCCCCGCATAACCCGCAGCCCGCGCGGGCTAAGTGCGGGACGGATTGACTCACATAATTCGCATAACTTTAAAGTGTATAATTTTTTTTCTTCATGTAACCTCATATTTTACATTCCAAAAATTTTAATAACTTCTTACTACGCAATGTTTCATGAAAATAATATTATAAGACAATTTACGTAATGTATCTAAATAAATAAAATTCAAAAATTTTATTTAAAAAATTATTTTTTTAATAAATATTTTTTATGCGGATCAACCTTTATATAGAACAGACTAAAAAAATCAACCTGCAAATTTTATACGGAACGGTGTATGCGGGGCGGACCAACGCGCATTGTCAACCCTATGAATGAGAGGTGTTATCACTAGATAAAAAGAAATATCTTCCTTATTGGTAATTCCAAACACAATTTTACCTTCTATTTATTTATATATTTCCTCTTTATTATTGTTATCAACCTAATTGTGCATCAATTCTCATTAAGTTTCCACCAATTTTGTTCTCCTCTTAGTGTGAGTGTTATTAATTGCTTTAAACAATTATATATCGGTTCTATATATTCTGGCTAAAACCGTTTCTTTCTATTCTCTCAAACCGTTTTCCTTTTGCATACATTGATAATCAAAATCCATTATTTTTCTTATTGCATTAAGAATTGTCTTAGGTAAAATCACGATCTATAGCTGGCAAATGTTTTATATTTTTATCAGCTAGGCAAAAATTTAATATGACAGCAAAGAACACGAAAAAATATATTTTTAATAGGACAAAACATTTCCATCCTACAAATAAGTGACTTTATGCTACATTTGGTCTATTATTTTATGACTAGTTAATATACTATGTTTTCATTGTCGTATTACAGTGTTTCTTAGAGTTGACTGAAGAATATACCACATAAGTTATTAAAAGAGTTAAATTATGAAAATTTTAAAGTATTCAGTCTTTCAAATCAATAAAGTAAGACTCAATGCTATATTTTGTCTATTATGATTAATTTAATTATCGTGTTTAAATTGCCCTATTATTATATTTCTTTGAGTTGATTGAAGAATGTATATCACATACAAATTATAGCGTATCTTGAAAGTCTCAAAAGTATTTTGTTCTTCAAATCATTTAAGTAAAACTGGTAGACTAACCTGATTTATCAAAAGACATGAAAAAAAAAGAGAGACCACTATAGCACAGAATATATGTATCTGAAAAAAAAGCATGTATTATCTCTTGGTATATGATATTAGTACGAGAAAAGCAAGATAATCATCTATTACAAGAGAGAAAAAAAAATATTACTCTCACTGTTAAAAGTTGTTGGTATGGTCTTATACTTTCAGTGTAATGCAAATTTTTCAATACACACATCAGTTTAAAAAAATGTGGGTACTTAAACATGACAAAGTTGTCTGATAAAAAAAAATCGTTCTAATAAAAAACACGACAAAGTTTTTCGTTTTTGTTTTTTTCCCAGTATCTGAGCAATCATTAAATAACTTCAAATATTAGCAATTATAATTAATTTGTAATTATAACAGTTATTATATAACTTCAAATATATTAATTAATAAATATTAAATGTTTATCAATATTGATTATAAAAAACAAGGGAAATAAAATAAATCAGAAGATGATGTAAGAATCCTGACAAATCATAAAAGCAGTAATGATAAATATAATATAAAGACGATAAAAAAAAACCTAGGGTAATATAATAATCCCGACAATGTTGATCCAAAAACTCATGTGGTGATGCAGTGATGTCAAATTCTGTAGAACTGGTCTTGTTATATCAGCATTGTCTGCATGAGCTTTATCCATATACACTCAAAAAAAATTGTTCGATTCTCCACCTATGATCGACAATGTCACCTAATTCTTCAGAATGGTAGCTCCTCGTCGCCAACATTCATTTGCCCACACCCTATCTCAGTGTATCAGCTGGATATGGGAGAGAAAAACATTGTCTAATTCCTATGTATGTTCTATATGTTGAGATAACCTCATGGATCAACAGCATGATATAAAAATTCAACAGAGAAATGAACACAAATACTTTTTAACTCTGCAATGGGACAATTGCTTCTGTCAGCATCCGAAGAAAAACTGAAGTTTCATACAGTTTTAGTGCTTTGAAGAATCGAGGGAAGCAAAGGATAATTAAAAATAGAGTTTAATGTCTAACAAATTACGCGATAAATAAGTATCACAGATTTATTTAGATGAGTGATATTAAAATTGAATTAAGTCATTATTAGTACTTTATTTGCATATGTAATTGATTAAAAACTTAAAATGGAGAAATTTTGATGAGGGGAATGAGTGAAACTATCCCTTTTTTTGGTTTAATTTTTAAGAAGAGATGTTAGGAAGAAGTGAAGTAACGTGGAAATGTGAGTTTGAAAGTGATGCATTATTGAGTGGAGTAATTTGTTGCAGTTAGGGTAAGATGCAGGGAAAGGTATAAAAAGTGACAGATAATCGCAGTTGGTGTGGGAAATGGGATGGTGATGATGAAAGTGGCACTTTTGGTTGCAATTATAGAGGAACAGAAGTTTTGGTTAATTAATTAGTTGTTTCGAAGGTAAGGAAGCAAGTTGCCCAACAAGCAGAACCGATCATGTTGGGCCTAACTATTACAAGTAGAAAGTGGGTTCCATTTATTTTGAACACAACAGAATAGGGTTCATATTCTTACATCTTCCACTAAAACATGGCTTCCTTTATTACAATCACACACGTACTATCACTTGGTGGTGGGTCATGTGATGTTTGTTTTTGGATTTTATAAAACAACCACAACTTGGAATACTACCCATCATATCCCAAATCGCGTTTACTCCTCCATCTTCAACTAAACATACACTTCATTTTAGACTCACCACATCAAATAACTCATCTCACTAAACACATTTTACATATATATATATATATATATATATATATATATATATGTGTGTGTGTGTGTGTTTTTTCAAGTTCTTCACATGTCCACATTTTTTTTATAATAATTATAATTATATCATTGCAAGCAATTTTTTAATTAAATTAAATAATTCCATTTTTTTCCATCTCATTCTCAAGAATTTACACTCTCAATCTCTTTTAAATCCTGCTAATTAAATACGGCTTTTATAGTAATTTCTATAAAATTTCATAATCTTATTATATATATAAAAATTATAGATTTTTTTTCTAAAACTTAAACCCTAAAATTAAGAAAATTGAGTCAAATATCATTCAAACCAAGTTTTTATAAGTAAATTAATAAATAAGAATATTTAAGAGATATTCTAATTTTTGTAAAAACACTTTTCATATAACTTTCAAGACTAAAGACTCATGATAGTCTCTCAAAACAAAATTCTTAACATCATTGACTTTTTCATAAAAAAAACTATACCTAGATCGACACGAGAAACTCACCAACCAAAATATTTACACTAGCAATAAAGACAAAAATATAAAAATTCTTAAAAAAAATTAATCACTACAAAAAATCATTAAATAGAAATCAATTTTAGAGATTAAAAAAATTATTATAGTTTCTAAATTTGTTTCTATTATTAATAAATAGTTTCTAAAATGGTATCTAATTAGCTACCAAGATTTTTGCTACCAAATTCAAAATTAGAATATAATTTAATTACTATAACAACTATTTATTTTTATCTCTAAAATTAGTTTTTATTTTATGATTTTCTTATAATGAAAGCCTAGAGATATGTAAATCGATCAAACCTTAAGATGAATGAGATTAATTAATTTTATTAGTCTACATCGTATTCCTTAACATACGTTATTTATTTTTTTGTGAAAAATCATATAAGATTTTTTATTTTTGGCTTGGCTTACTATTTTTTTTTAGCAAAACACATTAAATTACCATTTTTAGTAGAAAGGAAGGAAAGTACTTGCGAACATTTTTTATTCCAGAAAGGGGGTTTCAATGGTGGGTGTGGAAAAGATTAGTTGAGTACTGATATGACAATCTATATATAGATGGGCATCAAACTGGCCCACTAGTCATGACACAAGTCCAGTTAATCAACTTCATAATTGATGTTCGCAAAGAAATACTACTATTTCCAGTTTCGGCATTGCTTAAGAAAATCTTCATTTTGTACCAAAAACAAAACCATATTTTATTTATTGTAATATTGAATAACTTTAATTTAGAGTTAAAGTTTACTCATCTTAAGCGATTTTATTATCTGAACTTATTAATATCGATTAAAAATAAAAATATTTCATAATACTAAATAGGTACAAATTTCACATTTTATAACTTTAATATTTAATATCTGAATAGATTTATTCATCTAATTTGTGACTTATTTTAAACGTATTGATTATTAGAAATTAACATTTTGATTTGAATGTTTAAATATAACAGAATGGAATTATTGTTCTTTAAGATAATCGTTAAAAGAGAATTTACGTTATTAAAGAAATAAGAGGAGGTGAAGGATTAAAGAATTAAAAAAATTTTAAAAAAATTGAAAATTGAAGACGAAAACAAAATTGTGTCTATATCTCACTCTGTTAGTCACAGTCTTTCTCACTTTTGAGTTCCTCCATCAATGTCCCAAAGATACTTTTGGCTTTTCAATTATATCAACCGCTAAAATCTTACAATCATATAATATTATTACATAAATACTATTTTTCTACAATTCAATACATATCATGATCGTCTCAAGTACCTATTCTGTCAATTGGTTCAACTCTAGTAATTCACCTGTTGGATCAATTGCATTTTTAATTCAAAAATATCAAAATTCTTCTCGTAGCACTGAAACTGATAAGACACCGACACAGAAATATGTATAATATTTAAAATATAGGATACGGGATATAAATATATATTATATAATTATAAATTATATAAATTGACAATAAAGATTTATATGCATAAGTATGTTCTAAATTATTTTTTGGAGCAGAAAAATATTTTTCTTGACTGGTTTACAATGATTTGTTTCTTATTTTTATAATCATAATAAAAACTTATATAATAAGTTTGAGTATTTAGAAAAATTAATGTATTTTTCTTTTTTAAAATTATGTTAAAACCGTAATAGAACTGTCTGACAATTCTAATAAATATATTTTGAATTGACACTTCACGGATATGTATTCTACAAATGTCATACGACTGTTAGTATCCGATATACGAGTATCCGACACTGACACACCATTTAAGATGAGTGTGCTTCATAGTTCTCGATTGTAGTTTTTCAATTTATTAAAAAATAAAACTAAAAGAAAAAAAAGGAAAAGACAGTCTCGTTTATTGGAACACAGCGTCATTTTTTATTTATTTATCAATTTTGACATGTTAACTTTAATATTTATAGCAAGATAAGATATAATGACCTCTTTGAAACAAAGGAGTGAAAAAAAATTAATTGGATGCAGATGTCTTTAATGAAAGATAATGAAGAAGTCAACTGATTGTACGTGACATTAATTTCGAGGTCGAAGTAAGGTATTTTGTTATTATGAATACTGATTTTTTTATTATGTATTAAGTGTGAAACATCATTAATTTATAGATAATTATATTTTATTAAAACATTAATTGACTGTTTTTAATCAAAAGTATTAATAACACTAATTTATCATTAAATTTAATTTGAGATTTTATTTAAAATAAATTTCAATATGTTTTAGTCCTTTATTTTTATATAATTATTTAAAGGATGTTAAAAAAATCACAATTTTATTCTGTTAAAAATCTTTAAAAATTAGTTCTAAAAAATGATGTTGGTTCCTTTTCACTCATAATGTTAGTATTATTGTTTGTGTGAGAAAATATACTCATCACTCCTCACTTGTCCAGAACAATTTCTCAATGAAGAAATGTATGACAATTTTCTTACAACAATATAATTAGTTGTGCGGTTAAGAATACTAATGACAATGAAGGACGGTATTAGAACTGTAACTATATATTTATTTTTATATCTATCTAAATATTCATATTTAGTTTTATAAGTGTTTTATGTCAATATAAATACATATTTTTTCTTTCTTCAAAGACAATTTGGATACAGTATAATGATACAATTTAGATGTTGAGTAGGTTGGTCGTGATGTTGAGTAGGTTGGTCGTGACTATTTTTTTATAAGAATTGAAACACTCGTGAAATGTTTAATTTTGTTTTATTTATTTTTTCTGATAAAAAAATATAATATCTTAAATATGATAATTGACTATAATTCAAATTCAAAAATTAAATGTTATCCATACTTATATATACTTATATATTGAATGAAGTATATAATTGTTAACTTTTTTTTTATGGGCAAAATATATCATTATCAACATCATATATCATATGTTTGAACAATATTTCTAAATGCAAGTTTATTTGTGAATTATAAATAAGAAAGTACATATTGTTTGTATAAGGAATGGTTTCTTACTCTCAATAACATAATCAATCTCATTGTTTAGAAAAACAAATTCATAGTTATTTTTTCATCAAAACTATAAATTTAATGAATAATATAATAATAAAAATTTTAAAACTTTCAGTCCAATAATAATATATAGGTCATTTTGCACTGCATTCAGCAAGAATAGATCACCAAGTATCGTTAATTTATCAAGTAACAATAATGAATTGGTAGAAAATGAAGATTCTTTTTAAGAATAATTTCAGAAGATTCTTTTTAAAGATTAAATAAAAAAAATTATTTTTCTAAAAGAATATTTTTTACAGATTTTTAATAATAAAATTATATGAAATCGGGAAGCTAAAAATATTTTTAAGCCTTAAAAATATTTTAATTTAATTACTTTCAAACTAACTGAAAATAATATCCTACATAATTACACCTAGTGTTTGGAAAGATGGAAAAGTCATGTAACTCATATCCAAAAATTGGAAAGGTTAATGATTTAGCATGGTAATGGTTTCAGTGGATGATGATTTATTAACTAGTTAGTGATTAATGATGTGATTAAGACGTAATGAATGAAAAGATTATATATTTTGGTATGGAGCTTAATAAAGTTATTGATTTGAAAGTCTTTTTGCATTGTTGAGTTTGGGCATAACACATTGCCGACAAGATCTTGGGGAAGATTATTTACTGTGTTGATAAGTGGTAGTGTTGAATTATGGGTTCTAAAAGGGGTTTTTACTAAATGCTACCTCTTTGTCTTTGATGCAATAGATTATAATTAACACTGCGTTGTTTCTTCGTCCAACGTTAAGGACAATGGAAATTATGAATATTTTTATAGAGGGACGTGTATGCATCAATCATTGACTTCTTTAACACTTCAATTTCAACCAACTAATGCTACTCCCGCTTTTCACAAACACCAGTTTAAATACTTCATCATTGCTTTATAAAAACTTTCAACTCCTACTTATATGTATACACACTTAAAAAAAAATCATTCTTGACATGGTTGGACGTGCAAAGTGTGTTTCATAATGTTTTATTGCTAAATTTCTCTCAATTTAGATTGTGTAATGAGTCTATTTCGGTAAATGTGGTTTTGAGAAGTGATTTGGATTGCAGTCGTTAACAAAATCTGGAAAGATAGAAATAAAGTAATATTTAGAGGGAGTGTAATAGATGTATTGGAAGTATTCGCTTTGGTGCAACTAAAGGCATGAGCTTGGGTTACTTCCAAGTCGCAAGATGCGATTTTCTCCTTCTCTGATTGGTGTGTTGATCCTTTGGTCTGTATGGAGATGATGTTTTGATGTTTTGTTTGGATATAAGAGTGGGAGTTGTAGGCGGTTCTTTCCGAATTTATTTAAGTAGTGTTTAGGTGTTGACGGGAATGTGTGATGTGGAAAAGATTAAAAGTCTTGTGTTTTGTATAAGGGTTTGGTCACCCCTAAAGTGATTCACATTTATTCATTGTTTTGCGGATAAAAAAAAACTTAAAAAAAATATAGTTCTTTAAATATTGTTTTATAAAAATAGTTTTTTAAAAAGGAAATAAGAATCATCATCATTCTATATTAAGTCTATAAGTTAGAGTTCTAATTATTTAGTTATTTATTTTTAAATCTTGTCACTTTTTTAATTTTCTTTTGAGTTTTTGTTACTTTATTTTTTTTATGTTGATTATTTTTTTTCTTTTTACTACTAGAAAGAGTTAATGAGAGGTAGTGAAGTGGAGATTATTTTTGACTGATTAGAATATTAATTAAAGTAATTTCTTTCTTTCTTTAAATCTCACGTTCTCATTTTTTTTATTGATTGCTTGGGGGTGTTTGTTATCCTATGTGAGATTAAATTGGATTAAATGGATATATGGGATACTAGGTCTATAATTATATGGTTAGTTTGAGAATATTGTAATATTAACTGCTCATTTTATAATTATTGTGGATAAAGTGCATGCTTGAAGTAGTTATAATTAATGTTGTAAATATTGTTTTTCATCAGCATGTTGCAAACATGTTATAATTGATGTTTTAATATTAGTTTTATTTGAATCTGTATTGATATGATGAATGATTGCATGTTTACATTATTGAGGAGTTATGGTTAGATTATGTTTGTAGGTTTTGGATAATCACTTAAAATATTAATGTAGTGTTTAATGTTATTTTAAATTTGTTTAAGATGTTAAATTGATAGAAAATGTTTTGGATACTTTAAGTTTGTTGCATAATAATTTGTGTTTTTAATTTGTACTCAAACAGGTTTTTTTACACTCAAGGAAGCAAAACAAAACTCTTATTTTAGGATATTTTTTGTTCAAACGAAAACTAGTTGCTCAAACAAAAAAATTCTGATAAAAACCAATTTTCTCTTTTGTTGTTGAATTTTGTTGAAGTCGTACCATACCACTTAAGTAATTTTATGATGAAATTGATATTTTTAAATTGATAAATATTATGTATGTGTATAACATTATAAAAAGATGTAAAGATGTTATTCGAGAAATAGTTTTTGGTATGTTAACTATGTTAACTTTGTATGCATTTATGATTATAAGTTCATTGATTTAAACTAATTTACACTCATATTTTATATAAGTGTTGACTCTCATATCATATATAAGGATGATTGTTGATGTATATGTATTTTTGAGTATTAATTGTAACATAATAAAAATATCTTGCTTTTAAATCATAATAAAGACCATGAGAAGATGAGCGTGGTGTAATAATATAATAGCTGAAATGAATAATATATTAACAAAAATAAACTAAAACTATTTTAAAAATAATAACTAAATACTTTATCTTTATTATTTTAGTATTACTTAAACTTTTGAATTGCATTATCTTCACACTTTTAAAGTTTATTTGGCAGAATAAAGACATAATCAATGTCGAAACAAATATTAATCTAATTCAATCAATCAATGAGTCCTAATTTTGGTTTTTAACGAGTTAAAGTATAATTAGCAGTTGGTAAATTCATTGAAAGTTTAAAAGGTTAATTATATAGTTATTAAATTGAAGGAAAAAGTTGTTATATTACTTTCTAAATTAAAACGCGTCATAAACTTGATTATTATATTTATTAATAAACACAAAATAATATGAAATATACATGTTTTATATTTTTATATAAAAGTTTATTTATATTTTATATGATTAGAAAATGGTTTTCTGTAAATATAATTATAACCCTCAACCCTATTAAAAGTGTTTGACATTAAAAATTGTTAAATTAACTTATTAAAATAATTTGTTTGGTATACTTACTTATTATATGCAATCTTTTAATGTAATAAAAGAATAAGTTATGATTTTTTTTTAACCAAATATTTATAAAACGAAAACAAAAAATATGATGCAAAATATTAGCTAAACATTTAAATAAATATTTGAAAAAAAGTATATGGATTGAAATTAGCAAAAATAGCAATTTCTGATGAAAGTATCTTTTCATTTTGTGTATTAAATTTTTTAAAAAAAATCCAAATTTTAATCCAATAATAGCTTACAAATTATATACTTTATTTCCTGACCCCACTATTGTCTTGCACCTTTCCCACGTGACACCACTCGTCCCTTAACTCGTACCTTATGGAGCAAAATTACTCGGTCAATGCCAATATGTTCCTATCTTAATTAATTCATAGTTAAAGCAAAAAAACTTAAATTGAGAAAATAAAAACCCATCATGCACACCAAATCAGGTTCAAATTCTTCAGCAATGTAACAATCACCCCCATTAAATTTATAGTGCTTCCCCACTACCACATACTCAAATTTAGTTCACTTAATCTTTTTGTCCATAAATTATAAGTATATTTTATGTTTTGTTTAGAATGATCATTTTTGTTTTATATAATATTAAACAATTAACTTATGCTATAATATTACAAAACCTTTACATTATCATAGTACTAGGTGTTTAACTTTTAAAAGATATGATTTATTATATTATTGTTTTGGAATGTTTTAGATTAAAAAAATAGTTTAATTTTTTTTATCAACCATAGAAAATAAATAAATATGAACCACTTTAGGGATGGTTCAACCTTTGAACCACTTTAAGGTGGTTCAACCCTTATATATAATCATAACACAACAACCGTCAGAACCCCTTCTAACCAACCTAATCCTTATAAATTTAAAATAACAAACACCACAGCCAAAGGAATAAACCTTGCACAAGCTCATTTAATTGAAAACATACAAGTCACAAGATCAATGCATCACTCAAAATAAGCTCATTTAATTGAAAACATACAAGTCACAAGATCAATGCATCACTCAAAATAAGTAAAACAAGCAAAATCAGATTTAAATGTTACCCAAAACCAAATCTTTAATTAAATCAAGATGAATATTTTCGAATGGTCGATCACTCCACCTTAAAAAAAAAAAGTTTAGTATTCTAACCTAATACTTTGAACTCTCACTCTAAGCATAGATTACAATTAGATTGTGGTTGTGTGGATGGTGTGTGACCATTTGTGGGAACAGGACAAGTAATCTGGTCCATTTGCAGAGGCAACTAACATGATGCTGTAATTATCAGAGTTTAATGCAGATAGATAGCAAGTAAGACTATCTGATGCAAATATAAATAAAAAAAAATGACATGAAATTGACCTACCCAACAAGGTTGGATTTTAGCAGCAACAACAACTACTACTTCATTTTCTTGAGCCACAGGGTGTGTCACAATTACGACAAACACAGTTACACCCTCTTATTTATCTCCATTATAAGATTGGTCACAATTGCTTCTTTCATGTCTGCGCCATTATTTGTTGGTGGGTCATCCAGCCATCACAAATTGGGGGGCAGAGACAATCCCATTCTGATTTTGGTTTTGGAGTTTTGAAGAAAAAGGTTTGCTTCATTGTGATCATATCCAAACTATGTTCACTAATACTGGCAAATCTGATCGTGACCAAGTTGCTTTTCATCCTCAATCTTCATTCCTAGAAACAATTAACAAACCAAATTCTTACATATTACTATTCCACACAACTGCTATCTCAGTGCTTATCTTTCTGTAAACCTTATTTTGCCTTACTGCATCAGCATTTATAAGTTACAATCACAAGTGTTTGGTTGTAACTTGTAGCTTTCTCTTTGTAGATTTCTAAACTTGTTTCAGTAAATTTAAGAATTGAAGTTTTGAGCATAAATTGATTAATTTATCATCAAACCTGCCGCCTCAAAACTGTAGCAAGGTAATGGAATGCAACAAAGCAAAGCATTACAGCTGCTGGATCAGTGAAATTGAGTGCAATTTACTTTAGTCATCAATTCATGAATTGTGTAATTTCCTTCTTTTTTTTGTTTAAAATGTAAATAGAGCAAGATGAGCCTCACTCATGACACACCACTAAAGTCTATGCTTAGGATAGAGGATCCCATATTTGTGACAACCCAAATAATTTTTTTAATTATATATAAATATATTCGAAAATTTGAATTTCAGAAAAATAAATTAAAAGGTTTTGAAATGCATGGAAATACAATTTATAAAATATCATTAGCCATTTGCTGATATAATTTTAGTGACAATTTTTTTTTTCAAAATTAAAATTAATAAAGCCTTATTATTTGGACTCCATAATCTAACTTTTATTACTTAAATAACATTTTAGCATGGTATTGTACAAGATAAATCTGTATTTTTATATAATTAAAATTTAGAATAAATAAATATTTGAATGTTATTTGACATGATAAACATGTCTAATATGACTTATATTATAGTTAAATTCATAATAAATAAATGTATTTGATTCAATGAATTCTATTTAGACTTACAATAAAAAATTTAAATTGTGATATAAAGATATTTTTAACTATTATTTTAAAAAAATATTAAAATTCAGTTTGGAGATAAAGATAAAAAAAGAGACCATTATTAAAAAAAATAAACATTTGCTAGTCTCACACATGATCAGTTTTATAATTTCCAGTGGGTGAACCAATGGTAAGAAGTATATTAGTAATAGTCTATTATTATTTTTTTTATAAAAACTTTCATATTAGTAATAATCTATTAAAGAGTGTTATTAACATTTTTTATTATGATAAATACTGACAATTTATTTTTTAAAATACTCTTTTTCAATGAACTATTTGTTAATAGTTAAAATGTATTGAAAATTGCTAAATTAAATCACAAATTTATATAATAATAGGATTTTAATTTATACGAGAAAAATAAATCAATGAATTATGTGTCATTATTAAAAGACTGTAATATAATTTTGACTTAGATAGATAGCATTGAGCCAACCTGGAGAAGATAACAATATGAAAGTAGAATAACATCTACATGTTCCGGGTGTTGTTCCTTAAAACTAATGATATTATGAAAGAAACAATTCGCAGCAGAAAATGGAAATTGAAGGAGCATGTATATGATCTGGAAAAAATTTGAAAAAACTATTTGAAATAAAAATTATAAGATATGGAAATAATTAAAAAAGAAAAAGGCTAAATGGGGTGGAGAGCAAGAACATGATCCCTGTCTCGTCCCATTTGCAAATGGAGAAGAAACTATTTGTCCCTATTATCCCATCTTAACAGATAATCATCCCCATGCCCATTACCTGTTCCATCAACAATACGCCACTCTCTTTATCTAATATGTCTCAACAATTTTCCTATGAATCATGCAACTTCCAACTCTATCGTTTAAAACTTCAAAATTCTATCAATTAAGTGCTCAATAACTTCAATTTGTCTTTATTGCAGAGGATTTGACAGCAATGCAGTCAGAAACACAGGAAGTGTTTAGTGATGTTTAAGAAATAGAAGGAATCTGGTGTGATGAAACAAATTTGTAATAAGACTAGTTTTGACAAGGTCTTGCTAATTAGTGTCCTAAGAACATTGATTAAGAAGTTAAAAAGAGGAGATTTTTATTGAAGATTATGAGACCACTTGAATGTGTGACACTTACTCACCCCAACTATCTGGCCTATTCCAGGCTACTTCTGTTGAAAAATTATTTTATAGACCAAATCTGTATTCCCTGGATTCAACAATTTGAGTGTGATTGGTTCAATCTAAAAACAGTTTGAGTGTGATAGCCTAAAAGGTAAATTTAGAGAGAATACATTGAATTTGTTATATAACTTACAGTAACTGCCTCTGGCTTTGCAAGCATTCTGATGTGAATCTTACTCTTAGGAGTACACTGGGTTCCCACATAAGCTCTCATCAAATCAAGTATGACCAATGGGATTGGTAGATACACGTGAGAACCTTGTCTCATCACATGGCACCACCTCATCATGTCTTTCAAAGCTATAACCACATTATGCGGTCAATGCAATAGGCTTAAACCAAATACAACTTCACTGGGATCATGATAAGTTGCTGTCCAACCTTGTCTTTATTAATAGGACAAAGTTTAAACACAGTTCTATGACTATCTCTCATGGTCTTTTCTAATAATAAGATTTGAACTTTTATTTTAAGAACTGTGTGATAAAGTTTCCATTCAAGATTAACATAAGATATCAAATAAAAATAAAACTTCAACTTTGATTGAAAAAACAGTTAAAACTAACTTTACAACTCTAAACACACTTATAAAATTGCATCTAAGTTCTATCTTTATTGATATGCCAACAGAATTCAAAATGCTCCGACAAACGATCTTTTTAGGAATCAGCTCTGCATTTGACTTTCACTCGAAACGTACTTCAAAGCTCACCATGGTCTATCTGCTCATAAACATATGGTCTGAAAATGCATAGTTTTGTTTTTATTTTCCTTTTTGCTGAGATCAACAAGGTGAAAATCAGTGATTTGTCACTGTCAGATACCACTCAGAATACAAAGTAAATTCATGACCAAGAAAACAGCAATGGACATCTATATCGTTATGGACAACCTTCACATCTTAGGGGGCCTTGTCTCTGCTTTCATCTCAAGTGCTAAAAAATATATTCTTGAAAATAACATGTATACTTTTGGGCATCCTATAGACATCGGAATAAACGAGATCATCAATTGTAACAGACAAAGAAGCTTGGAACATATCTGGTATTGTATTAAGCTTGAGAAGTAACAAACTCCAGTTTCTTAACTTAGATATTGGACATAACTTTGAAAAGATTAGCTACTTAGAGCAGCAACTGTTACCATTTTTATTGTTTTGTCGCACAACGGTGCATCACTTTTTGCACATAAACATAAGTACCATATTTTACAAGGGACCTATCGCTTCAAAATTCTTGAACAACCATACGCGACCGAACTCGAGCGATCTCTGATATGGATACGCGTGTAACAAAACAACCTGCGTATGAACTCAACTTAGAGCACATCTTGGTACATATCACAACTTGATTAAGTGGTGGTGGAATTGTCCATTATGTGATCACAGTAGGTTGCTCCCTCCCTGTGAAGTCTTTGAGCTTTGACACGGATATTGCCAAATCTGTACAATAATAAGAGCAATCAATTGCATAGAAAATAGAGCAAGTCATTTGATATTACTTTATTTTATCTTAGTAAATGAAAATAACCTATCAATGGTTTTAAGGCAATTTGAGCTTCAACATCATGTTTAGAAACATGTGGTTCAAACTGTTCTATGTACACTCTAACAGTTGCCCCTGCAGAACCAGTTCCCTGTAAAAGAAAACATTGCAATCACTTCAATTTTATGCCCAGATTTCCAAGATGGATTCAACTACTTTGAAAGAGACAAGGTGGACAAACAAACAGATGTCACGTACTGATAAACGATATATAATCCTTGATCCATCTGTAAAAACAAACCGAACGCCTTGTTTTGATACCACACTTCCGTCTACCTGCACATCTAAAGCAGATCAGAACCGAACAATTGCAAGGAAATTGTGAATTATGGTAGCTTGTCCTTGAATTAAAAATGAAAAAATGAATATGATACAAATGTACACGATGTAAAACTTACAGGATCGGTGTATGTAAAATCATCTGCAAACTGGAGGACATAACTTCCTGTAGATGAATACTTTCCACACTTAAAAAATAGTCAGGAGAGGATTGAAAGAATTGAAGGATCGTGATTCCTGAAACTTACCATACTTATCACCAGCCTTGCTCTTGGATACAATATCTCGTAGGTATTCTATCATCTTATTGGCACCTTCAGATTCACATTCCTATATTACGGACATAGATTTGTTAAAGAAACATTACACTTAACCAAGCTCAGAATATGTTACAAAATTGAACTCCAATTGCAGCAATGATACCTACCTCGTAGTCATATCTAGAGAAGAAATTCCTTCCATAAGTTGCCCAGTGCTCCTTCACGACGTCGGATACGGAGACCAATTTCTCCCCTGGCTTCTTGTCTTTGTTGCGATGTGCTATAATTGAAAGCCAAGCTAAGACAGCCCTGTAAGTGGAAATCATTTGGATGATGCAGACGATTATGCATAGGACAGAACTTAGATAAAGTTTCTAACATGATCGTGGTGATGTTTCCCAATAAAAATATAACGTGTATTATTTTTTGTCATATGATCTTCCCTTGAGGTTGTTCCGGTTGAGGCATAAAATGTAATACATGTTTTAGTTTTATAGGGCCACAATATTACAAACATCTAAGCAATTTGATTAAGTTCTATTCTTGACAACAATTCGAGCAGAGCAAATGTAGGTGTCTTTCAGAATTCTATTAAGTTCAAGATACATCAAAGTAGCTAGCCTAAAAAATAATTGAAAAAATTAACTTAGATTTACAAAACCATTTGGAATATATACCAGATGCCATCTTTCTCACGAATGTGGTCAGAACCTGTTCCAAAACTCTCTTCCCCGCAAACTGACAAATTCCCAGCATCCATAAGATTCCCAAAAAATTTCCAACCAGTGGGGACCTGAATCCAGTGTCCATCTTTTGTTATTTGAGAACTATGTCTAAAAATATGTGAAGCTTATTTCATAATTTTCAGGAAGAGATTTTAAAAAAGAAATAAAACTTGCCTCGAAGAAAGGGAGGTTCAGTTTTTCAGCAACACGATCTAGAGCACCACTTGTCGGCATTGATCGAGCAAGACCCTGCAATTAAAACACAGAATATATATACTTCTGTTGTACAACGACGAATTCATATTAATTTGTGTGTAAAATTTCAACCTTCACACCGTCCTTGAAGTATGGAATTGCTTCTGTATTGGCTGCAATAACTGCTACAGAGTCTGAAGGAGTTACAAAGAAACTTTTTCCTAGAATCATATTTCTATCACCATCCCCTGAACAAAGATTGCATACATTAACCCCATTGAATAAACACACACAAAGACAAACAAAATATTGTTGCACAAGCATACACACAAAGACAAACAAAACATTGTTGCACAAGCATACATCAATCACGTCTTCTGCAATATGTCTAAAAAATGGCATGATATATACCATGTGAACACTTGAACCACAAATACAACGTTTAGCTTAAAATTGTTGGTTACATTCGGCAAAAGTTGGAACGAAAGAGTAAAAATTGAAATATTGTGGAGATATATTCACCCAAACATTGCTAATTTCCATTTATTTCATTTATATTTCCCAGACAAAGCTTGTTTGAATGAGCATTTTCATAAGCACTTTAAGGGGAGAAAAATAAGAAGAAAATGAAATGAGTTCCTCCATCAGTTTAAAATTAGCTTATATGCAAGTTAAAATAAAAATTTAGAGAAGCTATATGAAAAACTTCTAAAAATTTGGTTATGAAAAAACTAATTTCATTTTTTTCATTTTTCTTTCTGACATGCGTCTATGGAAAAACTCACCCAAATATACTCAGGCTAGAATTAGGGTAGTATGTATCAGTACTGGGTTATCAGAATATGTAAGAAATACAATTGAAAATATTTTATCGCTTTTAATTCATAAAAAATAAAAAAATAGATAATATTACTTGTTCAGGTTCATTGGGTATTGTCAAGTTAATTTTATTTTTTCTATGATGTTAACAAACAATTTCTCCAATTCTACGATAAATAAGCTGATCAGATATAAACTTCGTGTGGAATGTGGAGAGTACTTGAGTCAAGGTTACAGAGAGAAGATTCATCCCCAACAATATAATCTACAATAATTGCATAAGCTAGTATATCCCTAAACTGATTTAACATAGTACAAATAAATGCCCTTGTTCAATCATTTCAATCGACTTTCTATAAGGGAAAAGTAGTTTTACTTCTAAAATGGCCTAAATAACTTGACCATACATAACATAAAACTGGATCATGTCATCCAAGAGATGATGTTCTTCAGATGAATTAAAAATGATGCAGCAAATTGTTATTTTATAGGTTGTGTGATGCAATCAAACCCTTGGTGGTGATGCAAGGAACCTAGGCATGTCTAGGAAAACCCTAATTTTTTCTTCTCAATATATGCTTTCTTGAGTTTGCAATCCTTACCAGATTTGGTCGACAGAATTAAGATATTCCTTTTTTATAACTGTCACCTTCTCATGAGTTTTCCCATAAATCCATCTGACCTAAAATTACAAATTCACATGTACTGTTCACAATGCCCCCTTAAAACTGATCCAACACAACCATAAAATAAACCCATTAAATCCTAAATAAAGAGTGAGTATTTTTCCATAATAAACTTAACCAAACACATAATAAATCTATGTATTCCCCTGTCATATGTCATGTTGCTCGTACCACATTGACACAAACACGGATTGAGAAGAATTTGTTGCAAAACTATATAACTTATCATGAATCAAAAACAGAGAAAAAAAAGGACACAGTGAAATAGTAAAAGGATGGCATCAATTTTGATTTTCAAGTATAACAAGACACAGCAAAAAAATCCAAAATAAAGCAAAGCAACTAAGGCAATCTCCACAAACAGTGGCCATTGATAAACCAGTTCAACAATAGGCAAGAATTTCTTCTATTGAATATCTGCAAACAAACAATTTATTTTAAGAAAATTTAATGACAATTAGAGATTTAATTATTTCCTCTAAGGTGTTAATCAACAATCAGTCTTATAAAATCAAGTACCAAAAACATCTGGCTAGATTGAAGCTGTGTCAACATATAAGGGAAACCTAGCCTTACCCCTCGTAAGTGGAAAACTATTTCAACGATGTGGACCCATGACCTCTGGGTCACAAGGCAGCAACAATACTTGTTGCCAAAGCTATCTCCCAACAGAAACACATATACTAAAAAACAAATTAGCTACTTAATAAAAAGCTGGCTACTGCATTGGTCTCACATACCATCACTGGCAGCTCCAAAATCAGGTCCATTTTCAGCATACAGAATGTTTACAAGATCCTTTGCATATCTGCTCAGGAAACATTACCATTAAAACTAATGTTCTTATGTATGAAAACAAAATGAAAAAAATTAAAGCACTAAACTCACGTTAGATTAGGATCAGGATGGCCGTGTCCAAAATCTTCCAAAGGAATTCCATTTGAAATTGAATCCTACATTACATAATGAACATCCAATATCAATAACTTCATATAAATTTGTACAGACCCTGAAATGAAATAGCTGTTGGAAATCAACGAATCTCACTCACTGGAAGGAGGACTACAGTCCTATTTTGATTTCATTCCAGTAATTTTTGAGATTCCAAGTTAATTATGGGAATATCCTATTTATCATTTTGTTTTTCGTTTTCTTTCTTTATAATGTATCTTTACTGAAACTAAGTAATACAAAGATGATATAATTTTCTTTATACTCTGTTCATATGGGATCAATGTTTGTTCATCACAAATGAAAACCAGGTGCAGCCCCATGCCTAACAGATGCACCACCCCAAAAAGGTTGATCAGCCTCTCACACCTCCCAAAAAACTTAATCAAATCCCAAAAAATAAGTCAATCTCCAATAACTCACTTTAGGGGGAGAGCATAACCAAAGCTCATCATTGGGACCCTCCCATCTCCCTTTCTATATTCCTTTATCTACCCCAACCCCAATGCAAAGTGAAGAACTCAAAGTTCCAGAAAATTCTACCCAATCAGAAAACCTAAACAAAAGCAAGTCAAGGAGGAGAATTAGAAAATAGACCTCAAGGTGAATTTCAATTTGTTTCCGTAACTTTTCAAAATGAGATCATGTTCCTTTGCAAATTCAGTCACCATATATAGACCTAGATCAGGAGAAAGTCATAAAAGTAACATAAAAAGTAACAAAGGTAATGATGCAATAGATGATCTTGATCTGCTCCTTCTCTCTCGCACAAGAAACAAGTATTAGAGGGAATTGGAAAATAAACCTTGAGGAATTTCAAAATTTTGCAAAAGTTTCCAGCATGAGATCTCATGTTCCTTTGCAGAGTCAAATTCCATACGTTGAGCCAAATAAGAAGAAAGCCCCAAAAAGTAACAGGGAGGGTAATGATACAATTGATGATCTTGATCTGCTCAGTGCTTTTAGGAGTTAGGAGTTGCACAAAGCATCTTACATCAAGTTATCTTTCATATTCTAACCCGTCCCCATGTTAGGGATCTTTAATTACAAAATTGGAACGTATATAGGTTCCAAAATCAGTTTATTAAATCTGAAAGATCAGAACTAGAGTTATTGTTCAAGGGGAAATGACAGCACTGAATGAAATAAGACCTGGGAAATTGTTACTGTTTCCAAAGGAAAGAATTTCGTTGGATGCAGATGGATCATTAACATAAAGATGAACTCAGAAGGAAAAATGGGCAATAACAACACTAGTTGCCCAAGGTTATACTCAAACTCATGGCAATAGATTATCAGGAAATGTTTGACCCATTGGCGAGGTGAAATTCAGTATAATAGAGTTCAGCATACAGAGAGAAGAAAAAGAGAGGATAAAGAGAAGAATGCTAATGATTATATAATCATATACAAAGAGAGAGGAAGCTACTTATAAGAAAGTGAGACTTGCAATCCAAACTACCAAAGTCTGACTAACTGCTGACTAAGGAGCTAACTAACAGAAAGGTAACTGCGGAAACAGAAGTACTATACCAATCTATTAAATTACGATATTAATTTCTCTTATAGCGAATTTGTGTTGGAGACTATACCAAATGGATGTAAAGAAAGACTTCTTGAACAGGAAGAGGAGGTTTATATGAAACTACTCCTAGGAAGGATAAAACAATAATATTGAATAAATCCCTATAATATGGGCTGAAGCAGTCACTGAGGACTTGGTTTACAAAATTCAGTACTGCTACGATGCAGTTTGGCTACCAAAAGTTACAAGAACAACATCTTTTTTGTGAAGAATTTAGAAGATGGAAGAAGTTGTTCTAATAGTCTGTTTCGGTCTTCACAGGTTATAAATTAATACTTTCCTGGGATGGAAGCGACCATAAGCAGGAAGGGTATTTTTGTCTCCCAAAGGAAGAACATTCTTGATTTTCTAAAAGAAATAGAGGAACTAGGAATCAAATTTACAGCAACTTCTATGGTCCAAAAGAAGAAGCACAAGACCACTAAGGATGATCAACTTGTTGAAAAGGGCAGGAACAAATGCTTTGTAGGTAAACTGGTTTACTTTTCTTTTGTCTTTTACTGGACTAGGCATTACCTACAGTAATAGTGTGGTAAATCAGTTCATGTATTATACAAGAAAACGAATACCTTGATGTTGTATGTCAAAAACTATGCCATATATACATCTGGAAAGGGGACGTTATTTTTGAAAGAATGAAGATCAAACTGTTGAGTTCTATACAAATGCCAGTTCAGTTGAGGATACAAAGTCCATCAAGGGTATTGTACAATGGTGTAGGGAAATTTGACAAGATGGAGATGCAAGAAACAAACTGCAGTGGCAAAGAGCAGTGCAGAGGTAGAACATAAAGCAAGAGCTCAAGGTGTTTGTGAATTTATCTAGATAAAATAGGTTACTTGATGATTCATCTATTCTAATTCAAGAACCTATGAAACTCTTTAGTGGCATCAAGTCAACTAGCACTACAGTTTGCAGTCCAATCCAATTCAACATGATAAGATGAACTATGAAGCACATAAGGCTTGATACAAACTTTATCAAATTAGAAATTGAAATTCGGACATTTACCATACACTACATTCAAACAAAATTACAGTCAGCAATGTGCTCACAAAGGCTTTGTTAAAATCAAATTTTGAGTCTAATGTTGACAAGCTGGGGATGACTAATATCTATTCCCCAATATCAGAGGAGTGTTAGAAATCCATCCGAAAATCTTATCACATCTCATTAATTGGAAGGACTATAGTCAACTTATTTCTATTTTCATTTCATTCAATGTAATTTTTGGATTTCTAGTTGATTCATATGTTACTATTGTTTTCTTTTCCATTTTCATCCTTCTTTCTCTATAATGTATTTCTTCTCATATGAAATAATATAGAGAAATAATTTTTTTTCAGTCTGCTTATAATAATTTAAAGGAGGAGTGGAGGACCATACCAGACTAGCACCAAGTTTATCAACGAAGATGGGTTTAGCGTAAGCACCAGAAACTGCATGCATGGCATCAAATATAAACCTAGAAAAAAACACAAAAATTTAAATACTGCGGGATTCTCATAGAGCTTAAACGCTATAACCAGCCATGACTCTTGAGTTGGGATTTCCCTACTCTCTGTTAAGAAAAATAACATCCATAATTTGGAAAATCTAACTTGTTTCTGGTAGTGCAGCACCATTAAAATTTTAGAAAACCACAAGGATATACAACAGCTTGCACTGTAAGTACGGACAGAAAAGGCTAACCTCTTTCAATTACGAATAAGGTTGACTCAAGAAGTGGAATACAAATACATAGCAAGGGAAAAAACATACAAGATCGCAAGATCCTTTTAATGATTCCATATTTGATGACCATATCTCTCAATAGATCCTTTTAATGATTCCCCATTTAACAACCAGATCTCCGATTTCTAATGCAAGCCTCCCAAGGATTCTTTTGGGTGATATTGAAGTAGCACAGAAAATTAAATATTTTGTCAAACAGGGGGTCTCAACTCAAATTATAATTGTGCAGACAGCAGGATGTTAAAGAGAAAAACCTTTTTGGTCCATGTCAATGTGAAGAGACTATATAGTACCAGAGTAGGGTTGTGGGACAAAGCAAACTATGTACAAAAGCCATTATTTGTAGAGTGACTTTGACCTCTAAGACCACAATAAAGAAGTACACTAAAAGGAATAAAATCCAAAGCAACATCTAACCCCAAATAACTCAATATTTGCAATATTTAGGGAACAAGATGACTACCTAAAATCTGGTCGTGAAAGAAGACCCTTGATTAGCTGAAAATCAAATACTGTCTGCAGGGAATATAACAAACGAATAAATAAATTAAGTAAAAATCACAAGAATGCGATCTAGTTCAAGTGAAATATTCTATTAGATTATAGTGGTATGTAAATGAAAGATTATAACGATGCAAACAAATTATTTTCACCTCCAGTAATTCCAGATAGTCGGAGACAGGGTCTATTACTTCCACACTGAAGTTTCCAAACTTTGTAACCCCAACTTTCGATAAGTCAACATCAGGAACTTCAGCTATCTTTAACTCAGAGATCTGCATCAACATAAAATATTTAACCCCAATATCTAAAACACTTTATCATTGACAATAAGAAAGGACTATTTATCTGGAAGATAGTATTCTTACTAATGTCACTTCCAAATCATTTTATAACACCTAGTTTTAAGATAAATGTTTAGTCTTAAAAGTACAAAAGGCTAGCCGCTTCCATGGCTTGTTAGAGCAACTTTGCATACTTACAAAAAAGCCTACAGTCTAACCATTATAACATACTAACATCTGTCAAAAAGAAAAGAAATATATAAAGACCTGAAAAAAAATGTAATATAACGGGGAAATCATGCATGTGGCTTATTATATAAATTCTAATCAGTGGACCTCATAAAAATAACACAAAACAGAAGATATGTCCAGTAAAGTATTTCAAAGAATTGAATAAACCATATTTCACATCTCTGAATTATGCAAGACTATAAGAAAAGAAAAATTGAAAGTCTAATATATCCTACCTAATTTAATCAAATGATAAATTTAAAATTACCAGAATGACTCTGCTCGTTAGCTCTTAACTTTTTTTATTTTCCCTTTTTTCGTAAAAAAATTTATTGAGAGGAGGACGGATGGCATTTAGGTTCAGTTTTAACATAAAGATAAAGTGAACATTGACATCATGTAAAACTTCACACTAGATAAACCCAAGTACAAACAGCTCTCAAGCAACGTCATCAGAGTTCCAGATAAACTTCAGAAAGAAATTTTGAAATCAATAATTATTTTATGAAAGAAATTTTGAAATCAATAATTATTTTATCAAACTACCATGATGACGAGGCTTCGCATTAGAAGTTATAGTTTGCTTGAAGATTTTAGTGGGTAACCATTAGGAGCATTTAGAAATGGCGATACAGATGATATGCAATGTGCCAGTTGTTAATCATGTAGTAATATCATGATGTAATGAAGACTATTAGGACTTAAAGGAGATTTTACAAAAAAACGTACAACAAGATTGATATGTAATGTAACAGAGTTCTAGATACGAGGTGTAAAGGACAATTAATCAAGAACTGATATGTAATGCAACAGCTTTAAAGAAATTAAATCTTTATATAAGAAGACATCATCACTAAATAAGTAATGATACAATATAAGATCAAGATTACGCTGAATTTTCATCATACAAAAGACAACCTAGGTATAAGTCAAATATTTTAAAGAACAGAATGTAGGATCAGAATGATGGGACACTTACTGACAGTGTGTTTCCATAAATCTTGTCAGTAATGGATTCTGGTGCAGGTTGTCCACTGCTGTAATTAAACTGGAGTAGCAAAGCCATTTATTAGAAACACAAACTGACAGATCTGCACACAAAGTCTTAGAAATTGGCCACAAACATCTTCAGAATAAATTATGCTTCGACAAAGCTGCAAGATTGCATATGGAATACAAAATTACCAATCCCCAAGCATAATATCCATACACCCCCCCACAATAATGAAAACCAGAGTGATCTCTGAATCATAGGCTTTTCAGAGTATCAACCAATGTCCTCACCAAAGTTTAAAATACAGTAACTTCAGGAGTAGCTATCAGCATTAGTCAATGCACAATTTGATCAATGAAAACATAATGGACGAGAGTAACTAGAAAAGATAGTCACCTTAATACCCCAATCATATTCAGGCCCACCGGGATTATGGCTTGCACTCATAACAAATCCACCATTTGCCTGTTAAAATTTAAGCAAATCAGAAGCAATGAGCAAATGATCTGGAAAGGCTATGCTCATTATACGCCAAAATATTCCAGGAGAAAAAAATTTAACTGGCTTGCCTTTTGCTTTCTTATTACTGCAGAAACAGCTGGTGTTGACAAAATACCTTCCCTGCATTTGAAAGAAAAAGAAATAATTAATGTCTATTACTACCTCCGCATAAGTAATTGCGCACTGAACAATAACTCATACACTAACCCAACAAAGCTGTTTTAGCCTAATGATTCCATTCACTAGTAGATCTCTTGATTTGGAAGAAAATTAATTGGAAAAATAAACCGATTAAGATACTTACTTTCCAACCAGAATTTTTCCAACACCATTTCCAGCTGCAATTTTGATTATGATCTGTAATGCACCATAAACAGCTGTAAAAATCAGAAACAAAATGATTCTCTAAATACAAAATTTACATCTAATTGCTATTGTGACACATTCAAAAAAGTTTACCTGTGCAGCTTCCCGATTAAAGTATCGACCATCACCTCCCAACACTAACAAACCATTCTTGTAATCCTCAGGAGGCAATGAATTAAACAGGGCCTACAGAGGGACAGGATTTTTACTTACATGCAAAGCAAAATGCATAAATCACACACAATCATACACTGAATAGAATTCTACAAACCTGGATCCAATTTGCAAGGTAATTTTCTTGCATAAACACTTTCACCTACAAAACATATATGCATGTAGTTGATTATAAGAAAAACATTACTCCCACACTGTAAATACTTCCTTATAACTATGTTCCTTCATTAATAGCTTTCCAATGTGCTACAGTCAGTTAACAACCAATTTTCAAACAGTGATGAAAAGAAAAATAATCAATACACGGAAAAGGCTATCAAACCAGTGTTTACCAAAGAGAAAATAATGAGTAACTAATTATGTATGAATGGAGTAAAGAGAAAAAGCAAAACAGCAACCTAAAAATACAATTAACAAAAAAAAAGGACGCATCCAACCTTACAAATTTATTTCATTTTCAAGCATATAAATATATCATCAATCATAACCTTAATTAAATCCATGTCAACACTAACACAATCCATATGCTACAAGCTTTCTGATCGAGCATAAACAAACCAGGAATAAAGAGAGGGTCTAAGTGATCACTTTGATCCATGAAACTCAAACAAAGTTACTGCAAGCAGAAAATGAGCGACGAGATGCTTCAATTTCATTGCTTTAGATTACTGGTGTTCCATTGCTAGACTAAACAAAAAGGAAACTAAAACCCCGCAAGAAAGATACCTTCTTCCGAAGCCCACTTGTACCAGTCTTTTGCCCCTCAATGGGTTTGGTTGGAATCGAATTAATCTTGCAACAACAAAAGTATAAAAGAAAATGTTAGATTTTAAAACTTAAGAGCATTAATATAAACAGAAGGGACAATGCATGAAAGGAGAAAGACAAAACCTTAATGCCTTCAGGTTCGGCAATGGTTGTGGAAGGCGATGAGGATGATGACGTGGCTCTGATGGTTGAACCGTAGCGATTTCTGAAGGGAAGCTTTTGAGACTTCAAGGAAGAAGGACATGGGAGGAAGGAGGAAGGTTGGATTTTTGAAAATGGGGCAGTGGAGTTTTGGGGTTTGTAGGCAGAGAGGATGAAGTTGTCAAGTTTAGAAGAGAAAGCCATTGATGGGTGTGAAGGAAATTTTGTTCTCTCAGTTTTTATGAGAGAAAAAGAGACTCTGATGCTGTGCTATTTGTGAGTAATGAGTGATCAGTGATGTGATGATTTATGAGAGAGTCTCTTAACTGTGATAGGAGCAGCTGTGGGAACACATTGATGCCACATGTACGAAGAGACACTTATCTTGAGATTCAACAACATGTGAATGTGAACTGTGAAATGCTTTTTTTGGCCCTTCCCATGATTTTTGCTAAGAAGGTTACTGAACATCGTATGTTCGATTGCACAAAGAACGGCTAAGAATTATTAATTCGGACCCATCTTGATTTTCGTCAGGTGGAAAATTATTTCACCCATTTCCATGCATGCATCTCTCCCTTCAACTTTTTTAGTTAAATTTTAGTTTAAATTTACCTAATATTCTAATTCAATAGCTTATAATTGCTAATTAAAATACACAGTTTAAATATCAAGAAGACTTTATAATCTGATTACACAATTTAAATATTTTTCTTCTCTATACTTTGGATTGTATATTTTACGCAGTGCATACTCCTATGATTTACTAGAAATAATAATTCAATCATTTTGAATTAGATTTCTTATTCTTAAGTCGTTTAATTCTTTCAACTTTTTTATTTTATTTTTATCTCTAAATTAAAATTTCATAATTTTAAAAAGAAATTGTTAATAGTTAAAAATAGCCTTGTATTATAATTTAAAATTTATAGTAGAAATTTAAAATATAATTTATAGTAAAGTTTATTTATTCATTCTAAGTTTGGTTATAAAATAATTGGCATGTTGAAAATATTTATTTATTATGATTTTTAATTATATAAAATGAACATGATAAGACTCTCTTATTAGGTTTTATGTTGTCATTTTCAAAAAAATTATGTTGTTTGAGTAAATTTTACCGTTCACATCATTTTTAAAATTCTCTTACAAATTTTGCTTCAATGATCAAATCTTTTAAGATCCATGAATTATAGTTGTTTTGGCATTTCATTTTTTTACAACTTAATTATTATAATTAAATAGCAATTTAATGTGATTGTAGTTATATGAAGATTACATTCTAAATCTAATCAACTGAAAAATAATATTAGAGAAATTTTAAAAACTCCTGTAAGATTATACTTTTTGTATTGATAATAATTTTAACAATGTCACCAATAATTTTTTTTCTCTGAAATTGGTATTAAAGACTTGCCAATCATTTAAAAAATATTTTTTATTTATAAGACCTAAGTCTTAAATTTAAACATTCATCATACCATATCCGAAAATTCCAATAGTTTTTCATTAGACTTAAATTTTAAATTTAAGACTTTTTCTAAGACTGAGATTATATTTTTTGTATTGATCATAGTTCTTGAATGTCCTAATCATTCCAATAATTAACGTTATCTTTTTTTCTTTGAAATTGGTATTATAAAGACTAACTAATCATTTAAAAAAATGTAAGACTTAAGTGCTAAATTTAAACATTTATCATACCACATTCGAAAATTCCAATAGTTTTTCATTGAACTTAAATTTTAAATTGAAGACTTTTGCCAAGACTCTAGAATATATTATTACTAATCTTATAACACTTACACTTCTATCATTTTTATTTACAATTTTTTATAACCTAAAAAATTAATTTAATTAGTATAATTAAATATTGATTTAATGTTATTCTAAAAACATATTGATATTGAAAATTATCTTTTATTATTAACACTCTTATACAAGACTGAAGTCATAATTTTAAGACTTTCGTTAGTTCACATTAATAAAGTTTGTGATGATATTAAAGTTTCAAATCGAAGACTCTTGCATAAAAAATAATCTACCATTTATAAGTAAAAAGTTCCCAAACTAATAAATTCATTGTGAATAATCTACTAGTGAAGATTCTCCTTGTGAAGATGCAGGTCAAGCCTGACATTTTGAACCAGCAAAATATCTTAACAAACTTGTTCTCCTTTTGTTGTTTATATACATTTTGCTATAACATTTCATTTGACTCTTTGGCAGTATCGACATCAGATACAGATTATGTTTACTATTTCTTCCAAAGAGGAAATATAGGACTGTAGAAACACTTGAACAACGTGATTTCCATCGCGCACAAAAAAGATTAAATAAATAAAACAACATAAATTTAACACATTTTGATTTTTCCAGCACTCCAAATATCTGACATAAATCTGCCCGAGTTTTCATCAATTCCTAGGTAACTTTGAAGTACCTTTCTCAGGCAGAGAAGAGAAAAAATACATTTATAATTTGATTTTTTTTTCCTAATTAAAGCCCGGTAACATAGCCAGCTCTTTATCCACGTGTGATCTTCCTCCTAATGTCTACAAGAAGCTAAAGAATGTAAATATACGAATCAGCACCTTGAACTCTCTACATCATTCCCTAGGCAGATTAAACGGTATGAGACAAAAATGATCACCTGCAAATCAGGAGTTCCAGTAATAGGACTTCATTCCAGTTCCCCTAGGCCCACAGAAGTTCATTACTTCAGAGTTGAACCCAATGCCACAACTTAGGTTCAAGATATTGTAGAATTAGCGTCTGTCTCTGTTTTCTCTAACTCGTCATTCATAATATTCAAAATGTCCTTTGGGGGACATTTGTCTGCAGGGTTCTTGGCAGATGTTTGACAGAAGCATTCAGGCCAAGAATTAGTATAGAAAGACTCTGGAGAAACACGCTTATGAGGTTCTCCAAAGTTTGTTCGGAGCATGACCTTCCTAATAGCTTCATCAAAACCAGCTGTCCGCCCTTTCTCCCTATCGATGAAGATTGGGGCAAGAGATTTTCTATCAGGTCTGATAGTAGTACGGAAGCCATAATATAGACGATGCCCAAGGAGATTATTGGCAAAGTTGCTAGGGCCATCATAAGTTGGCATGAAAATGTCAGAAAGAAGACAGACCATGTAATCCACAGCAGAACCTGCCAATCCCCTGGTGTTTTCAGCAAGCTCTTCAGAGTGTTCCACAGAAGAATGATTCTCAAGTCGAGGGAACAAACTTCGAAATGGTTTCATAAATCGATCCCCTCCAAACAATTCACCAGCTGCAAGATATATCCTAGTAGAATTGTCAAAACCCAATGCACGCAGAATAAGACCAACCTGCAATGAGAAGCACATAATAAATGTGCGAATCAAAACATTCGAATCACATCATAATCTAAACAAATTTGAAATTTGTTATCACCAGCATACATGTAAAGGTTACTGTATTAACAAAGACCCCGGGAAAATATTAAAGAACAACAAAAGCAAAAACTAGTGTTCACCTCCTCAGGAGTCAACGGGCATTTCCCAATAGCCCTTCTTTCATCATAGACAAGTCTTTTAGGTGCAAAATTTTCTTCTCG
This sequence comes from Phaseolus vulgaris, assembly GCF_051622355.1. Taxonomy (NCBI): domain Eukaryota; kingdom Viridiplantae; phylum Streptophyta; class Magnoliopsida; order Fabales; family Fabaceae; genus Phaseolus; species Phaseolus vulgaris. Next base: position 6,183,752 of record NC_143504.1, read on the forward strand.
ATACTTTTTCAAAATCTTTTGCTCCTGGGGTGTAAATATATCAAAGCATCTGCAATCACATCCACATTCAACATGAGTAATTTACAAGAAGCTTTCTTTTTTTTATAAGGAGGGGGGATTGAGTTTTGGATCATCACTTGCAATACATATCAGACTAGAAGTACTATAAATATGGATTATTACAGTTCTGTCTTTTGCATTGCATCACATCATATCATATCAAATCCATCATACATTAGAATCTCAACTTTTCTCTTTCTTTTTCCTACCTAAATTCCTATAACTTCTGCACATGCCTGTAATACAAACACTGTCAAATACTCCTATACAGGAGCATATCCATGGTGCATGTGTAAGATTTTAAGGAAATACCATAATTATAATTATGTAGTACAATACAAGTAAAAACAAGAAAAACATTCTATTTCTTGGAACAAATATGCACTACACATCATTAACTAGGACAGACATCAAACTTTGGAGCCAAGGTCGGTTTTAAAAAACACAAACCGCCCATTAGTCCAGACCAAGAAAGTGATCCAATGGGAGCTGTAATTTTTAGGCTGCTCTGATTTTATTGGAATTATTAGGATTATGGGAAAGGATGAGTTAGTTAATTCAATTAGGATATTGATTAGTTAGTTAGGGGGTTAATGAGTTAAACAAGTAGGAGGGATGTAGGGAGAAAAGGGGATACAGATATGTTCATTTGTAGATTCAGCATCAGCTCTTTGTGAAGGGGAAAACCCCTGGAAGAGAGTATTTACCTATTTCTTGTTCTTTTCATCCCTTTCAACAAAACTTGTCGTCTATTTCCCATTCTCAAATTCTTGGTTCCTAATATTTGGCACGGCCCCAAATCTTCAAGGGAGAGCCAGTGCTAGAGATGGAGCAAACACATTTTGGCTAAGAAGGATAAGCAGCCTGTGTTTGTTAAGGTAGACCCAATTGATTTAAGGCTGAAAAATTCTTCGTTGTACAAGAAATTCATTCACTCCATAAGTTGCAATTTGAATTCATGAGCATGGAAGGTGTTGCAATGAATTGGTTCTATGTTTTGGAGCCAAAATAACCTTGATTTAAATTGGGAGTCATTTTCCTTAGTTTTGATGAAAAGATTCATATATGAATATGGTAGTCACATCGTTGAAGAGTTGGCTAACTTGAAGCAAGAAGTGCAAATTGAGATGGAAGCCTGCATCAAAGAAGCAGAGATGGACATGGAAAAAGGAAGGAGCAGCAACCAAAATTTTGGCAAAACAAGAAAGAGTGACGAGAACTTTGATGACAATATGTAAAATGGAGGAGGTGACAAGACTTGTTCTTGGGCAAGAAATAAGAACAAGACTCCATCTTGGATGAGAAACACAGGCGAGAACTATGCTTAGGCTAGAAGACAAAGTGAGATTTATCCTTGGGCAAGAAGACAGGTGAGATCTGTCCTTGGGCAAGAAGACAGGTGAGATTTGTCCTTGGGCAAGGAGACAGGTGAAATTTGTCCTTGGGCAAGGAGACAGGTGAGATTTGTTCTTGGGCAAGGAGACATGTGAGATTTGTTCTTGGGCAAGAAAGGTGAGTGACAAAATTAGTCCATTGTGTTGTGCCATTGAGAAGTTCTTCAAGGAGCAGCAGATGTAGCCAACCAATTAAAGTATCAGTTTCAATAGTGAAGAAGCTATGGAAATTTTGCATCCCAACTAAACTTATGTCGCTGGAGCAGCCAGATCAAGACTTCCAGATAACAGAGAATGCTAGCTACGCACATAATTTCCACTCATACCTCCACCACCGAAACCACTAGACACAATCAAACAGGTGGTATTTAGAAGGGTGTTATTATCTGCAGGACAAAGATGGCTGCCTAAAGGATCTCCAACAGCCCATGTCTCTGTCAATAAATATTTGAGTCTGATGAAGTAGAAAGACAGAGGCATAAATGGTATTGTATGTAAGTCTAGACCTAATGGGTCAATCCCAATTTGAACGTAACATGCGTGTTCAGGAGCAAATGCTTTGCAATAGCCAAATTTAAGGTCCGACACAAGGGGTATTTAGCCCATACCAGACTTCAGGAGGCTTTGCTCAAGTTTTCGAAACTTGTTTCATTGAACTTGTGTTTTCACCATATTCACAACTAGAGGTGGGTATTTAGGTTCGGCCTGCTGACTACCAACAAAACCTGCAACCTGTATGGTACATAGGCTTTTAAAATAAGTCAGTCTAAGGTGCAGGCTCATTAGTGCAGTCTTTTTAATCACACAGGTTAAACGAGTATGGTACATAGGCTTTTTCAAATTTAATATAAAAAATATAATGCTAATAAATAAGATGTGTAAACTGAATAAAAATAAAATTATTAAAAAATACATATGGAATTTAAGTACTCTTATGGTTCAATGGTTGTTGAATAGTGATGTAATACTTTTATTTAGCATAAAATTATAGATTAAGTAAACATAACGTAGAAAAATATATTCAAGAAATTTTTTTGCAATGAGTGTTGTCCAACATGTGTCTCATGAAGAAATAGCTGGTTCATCTTACTTCCTAAAGTGGGATCCAAAAGGTGAAGATTATTTTCAACTCCTACAGCATTGGAGCAAATTATTACCAAATTGAACCTTGAGGATATAGAATAAAGGAAATTAGTGTAGTTACTAATTAGAGGGATATCATGGCTCATACCCATTATTATACATATAAAACAGGATGATAATAGGGTTAGTGAGGGACATTGTATTAGTAAACCTTCATGGGAATACAACAGTAGCTCTGTTGTAAAACGGGAAACCCTTATAGGAGAGAGTGCTCTCCTGTTTCTTGATCTTTTGATCATATTCAATAAAATTTGTCTTCTATTTTCTATTCCCAAATTCTTGGTTCCTAAAAACTGGAGTTACTGGTATTCACTTTGGATGATAATAAGGCCAACCCTTCCACAAAACATAATTTGGAGTCTTTGATACATACTTTTTCCTTATTGATAAATATTTTGCACTCAATATTCCTTCAAGATTTGTTTTCTACATCTAATATTTCGTCTCTCTCCATTTAAGGAAGCAAACTCAGTTCTAGTGGTTGTTGAAGACTTGAGGCTTTATGATCCTCAATCTTTTGTTTGAGTTCTACTCAAGCTTTGTTCTCAGTTTAGACAACATAAGCACCCTGTTTCAAACTCCTGATGTTTTTTATTTTCTCTCCATTGGTATCTTCTGCTATGGACATGGTGGATCTGCTGATATGAAAAGAAAAAATGCTGGTGGAAATAGGAGAGATGGATGACAGTAATTACTAAGTTCTTGAAGACCCTAGAACATTAAAAGGCTTGCAAACTGCAAATAGTCAGAAAGTACTGAGTGCATGCTTTATCCCTTAAAACTCCAACTGGCCGATAGTAGAAAAATGTTGAGCCTTGTTCAAACGTGCCAGTTAGATTAAGAAAATATCAGACATTTTTCTTCAAAGTATGAAAGGAAGATTTTCTCTTTTCAATCCATCCTTAAAACACGGATTGATGATTTTAGAATTGTCTGCACCCAGTCTACCATTCACCAGATGATCAATAGCAGTTTAGGGAGGAAGCATGAAACACTAACACCATCTGTTTCAATTGTGTAAAAAGTAGCCCGTTTGAAAAAATGTCCTACATAATTGATATGGATTTGGGCGAAAACCTCCTCCCTATCACAAGATTACAGAAAAAAATTATTTTAAGCACAAAAATGTCAAGAAAAGCAGTACATCAACTATGTCTAGCCCACCAATGGACAGCCAGAAAGTGTTGACCAATTCAGAATTTTTTGGTAAATAGTCCTAACGGAACAACCCTTGTCTTCCACAGAGACACATGCTGACCACCTCTCAACTCAACCTGAAGACCGACGCTCACTCATCCATCTTTTGTTATAAAATCAACCTTACTCCAACCCACCCCTCAACGACACCTTCATCTCCTTCTCACAGAACAATCCTCTAAATTAACTAATAGGATGAAATTATAGTTTATGTATATCAATACAGCTGGAGCAAAAAATAGAAAGAAACTAAGTTATTCAACACCATGTTTATAAGAAATCAGCACAATTTAACAGGCTGCAAGAATTCCTAGAAAATGGCTGCAATGCACCAACAAGATTGCCAAAGCTCATTAGTTCAATTTATTTTAAAGAAAATATCACGTTTTTATCAATTTTCTGAGATAACTATTAAAAAATAAGCAATTATTTATCCAAACATAAAATATAGTCCCATAAAAAATAGAAAATAAACCATTAACAGAGAAAATGTGTACATAACTAGTCATATATCATATATACATAGGGAATGTGGTTTCTGACAAGATAACAAGGAAAATCCCATAGATGTTATACATGGTTTAATAAAGCTTTGGCATAAACATCCATTGCTTTAAATCAAAGAAAAACATGCATTTAACATTTGATATTGTAGAAAACAAAACAACAGTTACACAATATTTACGTCCCATTAAAAGTCAATAAACATATAGCCAATAAACTATGTAAACATAATTGTCCAGTCAAACCCAGATAACTTACCCAGCAAATGCCAACATGTCCATCTCAAACCGAAGATGTATAGATATAAAGGGACCTTGTGCTCGAAGCTTATCTACAATTGATTGACCTAGCTTCATGATATGTGGCTTGAATCTTAAAGCATGATAGTTGACTCTACACCTCAACCTTTGGTACTCAGGATTGTCAATTTCTTCAGCTAAGCGATGTGAAAAGGGAGTAAGATAAATCGCACCATGTTCCTTCATCTTCTTCAAAGCATCATTAGTATACCAACTTATAGGAGCATCTCTAGGAGGACGAAGCTGTACCAAAATAACATTTGAACATACATCATCCAGAAAATTGGAATAATTTCAAACTACTTATTGATGACCAAATTATTAATCTACCTGAAATGCCTTTATTTTCTTTTTTTTACCATTTTTCTGATTTTCTGGAATGCTTTCCACAATCTTAACATCATACCTCAGTGTTTTGATGAAATGCTCAACATCATAAATACCATAGAAACCGCTGCATGTAAATAAAAATAAAAAATAAAATAAAAAGGAGGCTATTTAGTGTAGTGTGACTATGACCCATAAAAAGTTAAGAATCAATTAAACCACTCATGATATACTGAAAAAGGGTTCCCCATTTGGTATCTTCCACTAAAGGAACATTTATTTCAACTAAACGCATGTTTGGGGAAGCTTTTTGTTAGGAGTACCATATTGAGTAGAATGATCTATTTTAAGTGGTACTAACCCTTAAGGCTCTTCCACTTAAGTCCTAACAATTGATGGTACAAAAAGGACGACCTACCGATAGGCTGGACTAAAGTGCAAACCCAATACTGAAAGATGAGTAAACTTGTTGAAGAGATAAGAACTACCATTGAGTTAGTGTCAATCAAGTGAAAGTCATCGGACCTTAGGGGCGTGGTAATGTCAGAAGTATTATATTGAATAGGATGAACCTAAGATAATGGACTAGTTTTTTTGGGTTATGTTCTTTTCTTGTGCTTAAGTTCCAACACACTTTCAAGGAAATAATCACTTTTTTCAAAATAATCTCTTCCAAAGATGCCAAAAATAAGTGATTATTTCTTCAAAAGAAAAATGCTAGTAATAAAATCTATTTATTATTAATTGAAAAATATTAAAAATCACAAAAATTTGGGTCTTACTTCTTATTTAAAGAGTTCTACTAGTGATTTTTTAGTTTCCAGTAAATTTAACCAATAATGAAGGTAGAAGGAATGTATTAAAAAGTGTGTTGCTAGCACCCTTCTTCTAAGTAAAACCGAAGATGCACTAAAACCAAAAAGGGGAAGACAAATTTGTCACTATAAATTAGCTACAAAGGCTTCATGTTCAAGAGTAAAAAGAATTTATTTTCTTTTATTCGTCCCAATAAAAAAATATTCCTGATCCGAAGTAAATGAATGCATACTACAGCTCAGAAATCAGATAAGAATTAAGAGTCGTGACAGTTACCTGTCGTCATGCCAAAAAGAGTTCGCATCCAACTCGGGTAGCACTAACGTAGCATTCATGATCCGTGCAGCAAGAACAGCATTAGATATCTACAGCATTGATAAACTAATGTATCAGTATAACAACATCAACGTGTATATATACAGAATAGCACCACCATACACATAGCAAGCCTCATCCTATCAAAAGCCTTATATTCACCTAGCTTAGTAAGAGACGCAATGCAAATACTTTGCAGCTTCATTGAATGCACTAAACCAAAAAATACAACAGATAATTCCCACAATTCATAAAAGTATACTAAAGTTTACAGTAAGAGCAAAAAGGTACAAACCGCACTCCTCTGTTGATTCAGTCCACCGTTACATCGAACACGCAAGTAGCCATTGCTCTCATTAGGAGGAGCTGAGACATAACATCAAACACAACATCAGAAACTTCATGAACGTTGCATCCAGATGAAAACTATTGCATCAGAAACAGTCTGTAACTACAAGAATAGATAGATACGAGGCCAATAAGTTCGCGGAGTAGACGACGGCCGCCAACCGCCAGAATCAGCGTTGCTCCAGAGCTCTTCTACATGGATCTGACAAAAACCGAACGAAATACGAATAACAAATCGTCGAATTACATCATATAAGTACAAATTTCATTTCATAAAAGATAATGTATAAAGATGCTGAACGAATTTTCTTTGATTGGTTAAATTTCGGTCAGCGAGTAAATAATCTGAACTGAATAATTTGCAAGAACCTCGGAGCGATAGCTGGATTGAACATTCGAAGTTCCTGTTGAAGAGAAGAACAAGGAGAGCGTGCAGATCAAGAGCACCGCAGCAGCAACAGATAACTTCACAATCATTCCTTTCATTCCTGAGCCTCCTCCAGTGTTCCTCCCATGCTGCCTGTGGAAGCCAGCTCTACAAAAAACAAAACATCGACGGTTACACTCAAAGAGAAATTCAACATCGAAGCCTTATCGAACCGTACCTCCTCATGGTTAAGATTCAACAACTCTGCTCTTGTTATTCTGCGGATTCAGCTCTTCGAGTTTACGCTTCGGTGAGGAATTAGGGATTGGAATGGTGCTTGCGGCTGAGGGTGTGCTAATGGACCCTGCCGGCGATCTGCAAAGTGGCGGTTGCCGTGGATATGTGGCGGTGGGAGGAAAAGATGAAATGATATCACCGTCATTGAAATAATTACAAAAATTAGCTTGGGGGATTTGGGCCAATATATGGGCTTCTTTTGGGCTAAGAGACTTGGGCCTAAACTGGCGACTGAGGTCAAGGGAAATAAAAGATAGGTATTTCTTCCTGCACCCCTACATTCTATGCAATACTAGAATTATCTTTGATAATTTTGGATGATTCCAGAATAAGGATTCCGTAAGCAAAAGATATTTCTGGAATAGGGTTCTGTAAACAAAATGTGTTTCTGATATAGGAAATTCAAAAGCCAAAAAATTATTCTGAAATATCTTTTCTGAAACACTTTTTTTAAATTTCTAAAATAGTAAATTCAGAATTCATAAAATATGTTCCGTATGTTTTGAAAATATTTTGAAAAAAGTAAAAATCATTTTTAAAAAGGGTAAAATGGTCTTTTCCAAAAATAATGGGTGCAGGAAGTCATTTGTTGGGGTGTAGGGAGAAACAGCCAAAGAAGATTGGATCTTAATAAAAGTTTGACCAAAAAGAGATGGAAGAATATCAAATTTCCCTTATGTATAAAAGTCCTAAGAAAGATGAGAATAATTTTCAAATAGCTAAATCATTCCATTTTTATTTATAAAATTCTTTAACTTTTTGTATTTTTTATTTATAATTTTATTTAAATTTTAACAAATATATCCTTTTTAAATAAAATAAAGAAGATAAATATCGTTTTATTACAAATATAAAAAAATAGTGTCATTTAAAAAAAACAAAGATATATATATATATATATATATATATGAATATTATTTTATTAAAAATATAAGAGAAGTGTATATTTATTTTACAACTGAGTTTATTGTGACTTCACATAACCTTATACTAGATAAATGCAACTTTCCAAAATATCAAATTGAAAATATGAAAAATATAGGTATAATTATCTTATTTGTCCATACATTTAGAGTCAATATTCAATTTAGTACGGTGGTTTTTAAAAAAAATCAATTTTATCCCTATGTTTTTTAAAATATATCTAAATTGATCTTTTTTGTTAAATCTCACCTTATGGCATCAAGTGTTGCTTATGTGACATAGAGATGTCAGATTGGTGTTATGTAAGGTGTGAGGTGTCAAGTGGCATGGATTGAAAGATTAGGAAAAATCAGTTGGGGGTTTATGGTTTTTTGAATTGTAGCGATTGTGTGAGGTGCGACCTTGCGAGCGCAGAAACTAGTCTCAGTCTCAGCATTGGAGTGGGGTGGGGCGTGTTCCTCCGTAGTGGAAACAAGAAAGCGTTTGTGTGTTTCGGGGAAATAAAAATTATGGAAATGAGATTCATGGTTGGGGGCGAGGTCAAGGCTACACAAAAGCATATCGAGCATGAAGTCCGATGAAACGCAAATTTTGGTAATGTTGTTTTGCAAACAGCGACCACTACCTAGATGGGAGTGAACTTCAAACTATCCCCCTCTTCTCCTCCTCCGCCACTCATCCCTGAAAGACAAGTGTTAACCAAAATTAAAATACAAACATGATAAAGAGGAATGGAATGAATGACACAAAAAGGAAGATAAAAAGAGGAATGGATAAAGAAAGCTTATGGAAGAAGAAGGAAGTCACGCCACTTGGAGAAGGAGGACTCCAAAATGAGTGGTGAAAGAGCCGCTACTTTAAGTGCTCACACATTCAAGATAAGACCCACTATGAGAACTCTCAGGTCTCACAAAAACATTTATGCAAAGTTTCTTTACTATAATCGAATTCAATGTGTGAATACATGAGGCAAGACATAGGAGAGAGTGCCTTAGAGAACAAGATAGAGGGGTATGGGTGTCTTTTTTTAGAAGCCTTCTAAAAGGTAGGTCAAAGAAACCCTAAACCTAGAAGCACTTGTCGTGAAAGGTGGGCTTGACACAAATCCAAATTACTAAGCACACCCTAATTAAATTACTAAGCACACCTTACTCAAATTACTAAACACACCCTACTCTAGTTTATTCTTCTATTTGGACCCCCAAAGTGAGCCCAATTTATTTACATAACTTCTCTTGTGGAAAGACAAGAAGGAAGAACTTATGATATTCTAGTTTATATCTGGTTCTTCTTCTACTGATTCTCTCTCGAGGTTTTGTGATGACTGACTTATTTGTGTAGTGTTTGTTGTGTCCTTAGTCATCTGCTGGTTGATGTGGTTTGTATCAATAGGCCCTAGCCCTAATGGCTCGTCTGTCAGTTATTATTAGACGTGCATCGTGATTTCTTATTACTAGGAATGTACATCTTTTTGTTAATTTTGTTTTAGTTGGTTTTTCGAAGATATTCTCGTATATTTCGGGATATAGGTTGACTCATTCAATGTTATTGTAATTGTTTTCAACATTATTTATTATATGTTTTAAGATGTTCTTTGACGCGGGCGGTTAGTCATCGAGGCCGAGACTAGCTTGTCGATACCGACCAGTACATATTGTATCAACAATTTTTTTACCAATGCTAAAAACTTATGCAATGTTTTAGATACAATCCATATCATCACATAACTAACCTTAATTGAATTTATCCTGAGGTATTTACTTCTTTTTATATAAAAGCTTTTATGTTAGGCATCACTATGAAACTTGACATCTCATGTTAAAAGTATTATTAAAAAAAAAAGAAAGGAAATACAGGAAAATATGGGGGGACTATACCAAAACCCAATATATTAACAAAAATGGTACATAGATAATCTATACCTATTAATAAAAAACTCTAAAAAAAGAATAGATGAAAATCTATTATACCAATGAAAATACTCTTTATGAATAAAGCCTAAGTTAGCAAGTTTATCCCTTCATGAAAAATGTGAGAAATCATAAACCTGATTTTTCCACAATAGTTAAGACAAACGTTCCACCTATTACAAAACATTCAAGGAACATTAGTCGTAACAATAAATGAAGCACAAATCAAGGCAAAATCACATTTAAGCAATAAACTAATAAGACTCATTTTTTAGCTTGTTCAATAGCATGTATAAATCCATCAAAAGTCAACAATCAAAGTAGTCAAAATATTAAAGAAATTAGAGAAACTATCAATAATTTCTCACATCATGTTTATTTTAATATTTGAAGAAGAAAACTCTCGTCAAACAAGAAGTAGAGGAAATAGAACTTTTCCTGAGTTATTTACTTCCTCGTTAAATGTATTACAATAACTTTTATTAGTCTTTAAGGAGTTAAGTTAGTTAAAATTGATATATTAACTCGAGTTTTTTTTATCATGATGGGGTTGTTTTTTTTTGTTTTTATCAAAATGGAGTCCGTTTAAAAAAAATTACAAATTTAGGCAAGTCATGCCAATTTGGCATGACTTCATATGCACAAATCGTTCCAATTTGACACGACTCTGTCATGTCATACTAAATTCGTGCTAACTTGACACGACTTCTGCCCTATCATACTGAAGTCGTGCCAACTTGGCACAAATCTGCCACATCTTATTTTTTTTTTTAAAAATTATTGTTTATATATTGGGTAGTAAGTTATGTAATGTTAAAAATTAATTTGATACATAATTTTCTAAGAGTGTTAGTTTTAAGGAAAAAAAATTTGGATATATAGTTATTTTTAAATTATTTAATTATTTCAAAATAATTACAACTTATTTATATTATTTGACTTATTTAAAATTTATATAATTATTTTTAAATTATTTAATTATTTCAAAATAATTACAACTTATTTATATTATTTGACTTATTTAAAATTTATATAATTATTTTTAAATTATTTAATTATTTCAAAAATAATTACAGTACTTATACCTTTTTATATTTTAATATAAATGACATTAAAAAAAATAAACAGGTTTAAAAAATGTATTATTTGAATTGTGATAAAAAAATTATTACTTTAGAAAAAAAATGAATAATTGTGATACACGATTATCCAATTTTTTGTTTCTTAAAACTAACACTCTTAGAAAATTATGTATCTAATTAATTTTTTACATTATATAACTTACAACCCAATATATAAACAATAAAATTTATAAAAAAAAATTATGACATAGCAAAAGTCGTGACAAGTTGGCACGACTTCAGTATGACAGGACAGAAGTCGTGCCAAGTTGGCACGACTTTATTATGACATGGTAGAATTGTGTCAAATTGAAACGATTTGTGTATACGAAGTCGTGTCTCCTTAAATTTATAATTTTTTAAAAATAGACACCATTTTAATAAAAGATAAATAAATAACCCAACGATGATAAAAACTCTATTAACTCACTACGCATGAAAAAGTTTTAACTTCTACATTATACATTAGATATAAACATATTGGAGTTGAAGAATTTATTGGACTTAAAAAATATTGGAGTTGAAGAATTTATTGGACTTAAAAAATATTAAGTAGACGAAGGACATGCAACGTGTCGAGGGTGGAAAGGATGGTGGTCTCTTCAGAGGACAGAAAGAAAGGAAGAACCAGTGAGGCTCTGAAACGTGTCCAACTAACTGTGACTGGACCTACAACTTTATAACCTCCTATCCTACACCCATCTACTGTCTAATACTATGATCCCAATAATAATAACAATTTATCTATAAGGAATAAAGTTCAAAACTTGATTTGATTGAATTGACTCTGTGTCCGCAAAATGGGAATCCACACGAGTAATTCACTCACTTTAGCCTCACCTATGCTTTATTTAGAATGAATTTCATATAAATAAAGTTTATTTCACATGTAAATAGTAGAAAGAGTTATCTACCTTTGCTTTTGAAAATAAAATAATAATTTATTTAACTTTTAAACAAATGTAATTAGTATCAATATATCATTCATCATTTTATAGAGAGAAGAAAAACTGAATTTAAAGAAAAAGAAGGTAAGAAATGAGGTTATTTAAATTAAGAAAAAAAGTAAAACATGAAAGAAAAATTTATAAAGATTTGTAAGTATTATAACGTGATTGATAATATTTTTAAACTCATAAAGTTGTAAGAGTATAATTTTGTTTTATAATTAAAATTAATTTCTCTTAATGTTGTTCAACTAAATATTGAAATAAAACATGATTTATCTCATTGTGCATATATGGAAATTTGTTGAAAATATATTTTTATAAAATTAAATAACTGAAATTGTAAATTTTGTAAAATTCAGTAAAATGATTAGAAATTGATGTAAAGATATAACACCTAATAAATATTAAATATAAAATAATATAATACAATGTAATAATAAAAGAGAGTTAAATTAAAATAATTAAGCGAAAATAATTATATCATAAGAGTAATTTAATACTGTAAAAAAATCTAAAAAATATGTTTATAAAGTAAAATTATTGTTAATACTATTATTATTTAATGAATTTATTTTGATAATTATTTTAAAAAAATTTCTTATTATTTCATAATTTTATTTTTATAATAATAATAATTTTATAAATTAATTTTGATGATTATTATTTTTAATATTTTATTAAAAATATTATTTGTGATTTTATTATTATTATTTTATAATTAATTTTGAATATTATTATTCTATAATTTTTAATATTTATATTATTAATTTATTTTTCTTATTTTTGTTATATAATTTTTTTAATATTTGATATATTATTTAGAATATAATTATTTTATTGTTATTATATTATATAATCGATTAGGTTATAAAAGCTATAACATAATTATAATTTTTATAAGAATACAATTGATTGTTCCCGTCCATAATCTTTTGTTCTTTTTAAGTATAGTTCATTGTCTTATTCTTTAAAGTCTTCCTAAGTGATTATGTCTTTCAACCAAATAAGAATAACAATGAGACTTTCTGACTATTAGTAAATAGAATAAAAAATAAAGGTAGTTTCGTCTTATTATCTGTCTTTTTCCTTTTCACTTTTAGTATCATAACATTGGTAGGGAAAAGTATTACAATCACTCGTTAAGCATTCGTGATCAAAATAGACTAACAAAAACTAAAAACTCTAGTAGCAAACTATTTAGTCACCTAATAATGAATTGATAGTAATTAGCGACCCTTTTTTTTATGAGAAATTGGTCCTGAAGTAAAAGGTAATACTGAACACCATTTTGAAAGCTAATGGATTGAAATAAATTAAATTGTAGTGACTAAATTTAAAAATATATAACGACTAAATTTATTTCAGTGAACTAAATATTAGTTTTTTAATTATAGCAATAGTCTCTACACAATGACTATTTAGAATCAACCACTAAATAAGTTTCGGTGGTTATTTTTATATGTATTATTAATACCTATTTTAAATGGTATTCCGACCTGTTTATAAACAATTTTCTAACTTGCTTATAAATACTACAAATTCAAGACGAACCTTCTTTCAAGTGGGACTGAGTTCATAATATTTTTTCCTTGATGATTCGTGAGATTACATTGGAAGGTCCACTTGCTGGTGCAAAATTGTGTTCAAAACATATTGTCAAAATGATATATGGAAATAAGAACATATTGTTGAATAACAATTAAATTAAAATATACTTACTCTCCTCTTTCTGCATGAAGTCAGAGCCTTTGATCAACTACACAAACTCATACTCAAGTGTAAGAGTGTCTTGTATTGGTGAAGGTTGATTCATAGTTGGCTCTGTAGGAAAGACAGTAAGATTTGGTTCTCCTACATGATGTTCAACTCCTTGTTCGTGAAATGTAGGAAATGGTGGTCCTTCATAGATAGGATGTGTAGACTTCATGGTTGTTGGAAGAACAAACAAAGGGGGAATGTTGGTGTTAGGTAAAGATTTGTCGTCGACACAAAAACCTCGACCACCACGATTAGGTGGTTTACGACCACTACCTCCACCCCTTGGTGTCATCTATAAGTAAAACGTATTACATATATAATCAAAATGAATCAAACAATTTTGAATAAATAAATAACGTAATCATGATAAAAAAAATTCAAACCTGGTCGTGTTTTCTATGACCAAATATGTCAGTTATCTTGTATGTCATTCACTACAATTATAGAAAATTACGATAAAATTAATGTAAAACATAATTTAGACAAGGAATACAATTAATTTTAATGCATAAATTATCGAAAAGGTATTTGTGTCACTAAAATCACTATCAATGTTATCCTCACTTGAAATGTATTCCTCCTCGTATTGTTCATCTATGTTTGTTTCATTTAGTAATTTTATATCTACTCCTTCTCCCCCATCAACATCGACAAGAGAATCATGAATGAAGTCCGAATCAACATGTAGCACTACTTCAAGTTGGTGTTATCAATGATTCTAATATGAACTTTTGTTTTAATTATTCAAATATGAATGGATCATACACTTTATTATATCTTCGTGATTCCTTTACTTGAACGATTTCATAGTTATTATCTACTTTGGTTCCTATATTAGGAGTATTATCAAACCATTCACACTGAAAGAGAATTACATTCATTATTGAAAAGCCAATATACTCCAATTGAATAATATTAGACAATATTTCATAGAAATTTGACTCTGATTGACCATTGGTTCCTCGAACATAAACACCATAGTTATTGAAATTCATGCCTTCACTCCAAAGAACAATGTGAAATTTGTATCCATTGATAACATTGAAAGGCCATGATTGAACTTTTCTCTTAGGACCCATGCTAAATTAACAAATAATGGATCTTCAATATTACTTTCTAGATTAAAACCTAAACAAAAGATTATAAATTATACAATGTCTATCTAAAAATATTTTTTTTTATAAAAGGCAAATTAAAAACCTACATATTGTTTACACCATATAACAAAATAAGATGAAATGTCTTGGTCAATTTGAGTTTTTAAAACAGTAGGACTAATATATCTTAAATATTCAACATCAAAATAGGATGAAATGTTTTTTTACTATCAATTTCAGTCATTGTTTCGATCATAAAACTAACTAAAATCATTAACGTTTTATTCGGTCGCTATTTCGATAGTAGATTTGACATTAGGTGTAATCAGTAGTTATTTCTTGTGATCACTATTGTTTGATCTCTAAACTTAATGACTAAATCTGTATTTTCTGATAGTGATTTCTCTATTCTCATTTTCTTAAAAATTACTTTATCCATACTTACACTACATTTGTTTTTGCATAAAGAAAGTATTAATTGGAAGCATGACCTCAAAATTTCTATGGCTATGATGAAAGTGAAGCTTTGATAAAATTGTATGTATGTTGATCGACACGTGTATAGCTGCTTTCTTTTCACCAATATTATCTTCGTAGGCAGAATAATTGCTTGATGTTGCCCCGGCAACAACCATATGCCACTCTATTTTGGATTTGGTGCAGTCAAAATATAATAGGGAGTGCATATAATAGTACTGTATATGCTGTGCATGTGGCTTTCTTATTAGATCCCTTATTAATTAATTTATTATATGCAATATAGAGAGAGAAGCGAAAAGGGTGAGAGAGGTGCAGAGAAAGATCAGGAAGGAAGCATGGGAAGAGGGAAGGTCGTTCTGGAGAGAATACACAACAAGATCAATCGCCAAGTCACCTTCTCAAAGCGCAGAAACGGTTTGTTAAAGAAAGCCTTCGAACTATCTGTGCTATGCGACGCTGAAATCGCTCTTATCATCTTCTCCAGTCGTGGCAAGCTTTTTCAGTACAGCACCACTGAGTAATTTCCCTCTTTCTCTCTCATCTCCATTCCTAGATTTTTCTTTTTCATCATCATCTTGCTACCTGCTTCCACTTTTTTTTTTTGTTAGTATTGCACATAACTTACGTAGTAAATCCCTGAAACCTGTGAAGCTTTCGCTTGTTTTCTTCTATTAATTGAGGTGCAGGGATCGTTGCTAGGGTTTTCAATTCTTCATTCACCCCCTTTTCCCCTTTATTTTGCCACTTTTTTTTTATCATTGAAAGAAAAAAGATAACAAACTCTCATTGTATATTCATACGAACACTATATATCTCCTTAAGTAAAGAGGTCGGGGTAGAGTAATTTGTTGAAGGGTAACTGTTTTTAGCATGTCCAAGATTTTGTTTCTTTTTTTTTTTTTTATCTCGAAACGAATATTTATTCTTGCAAATTTCTTTGAAATGTTCTTAACAAAAAAAATGTACTACAATTAAACATATAATATTTTTTATGGATTTAAATTTACGATAATTTGAAGAATACTTTTGAAATAGTTTAAAATAATCCTTATACATGTGTGTATATATTCGAGGACGACTGATGACCTTTCCATTATAAGAAAATCATGAAATATAAACTAATTTTTAGAAGGACAAGAAAATCATGAAATATAAATTAATTTTTAGAAGAAAAAAAAAATAATTAGTTGTTATAATGATTAAATTAGAGACTTAAAAAAAATTGGTTTCTAAATTAGTTTATATTATTGTTAAATAGTTTTTAAATTGATATCTAATTAGCTACCAAAATTTTAACTACTAATTATATAGATTCTAAATTTGGTAATAAAAACTTTGGTGGCTAATTAGATATCAATTTAGAAATCATTTAATAATAATACAAACTAATTTAATTTTTTTTTTAATTTCTAAAATAGTTTCTAATTTAGTTATTATAATAATTAATTATTTTTTATATCTAAAAATTAGTTTTTATTTTATGATTTTATTGTGAATTTTTAATCATATTGTTGTTGTAGTATTTGTCATCCGATGAAGAGTGTTTGCCACAGTAAGAATTACAAAGCGTTGCTTATTTCAGCTGAACAAAATCATCCTTTAAGTAGTATTTCAAAAATAGCAAGAATTAGTCACTTGTAGAAAATATCAACTTGAGATGGGATCCCCTTGTGTAATTATCATGCAAAAGAATGCATCGGGAGCTAGAAATCGTTTTTTCCCCTATTAAAGTAAAATTTTACTCATATATATATATATATATATATATATATAATTGTTAGAACTAGTATTCTTATTTGTTAGTTTATTAATGAATCAATATGTGATTTCCTAGTTTGATCAAATATAATTATTTCCTATATCTTTTTTATAAAATTTATAATTAAATATGTTTTTGTCCTATATTATAACACAAACCAGATATTTGTAGTATTTTTTAGTATAAAAAAATATTGAAATATGTTATTTTTATGTAAATTTGATTCAATTTTAGGTTTCAATCTATCAAACTATTGAAAGTAGTTGTAATAGACATCAATCAGCAATTAAAACAATAATAAGTTTTAAAAAAACTAATAATTTTTGAAAATAACTTATAATCATTTTATATATAAAAGGATTTGGTTGGAACACCTCTTAAATATTTTTTTTAATTTAATTTTTAAAAAAATACAAAAGTGTCAATTTTAATCATTTTCATATTATAAATATTTGGATGGTATAAAACTTGAACCACAACAAAAACTAAACTTAAAATTTATTGGTCAACATGTGTCATAACATTAAAAATAGCATAACAACAAATTCATATAAATAAATAACTTTCAAGAGTATCAAAATTTATCATTTAATTAAGAATAAATGTGTTTTTATCAAATAAATGAAATTAAAAGCTAATACAATTAATAATTAATCCTTAACTTGGGAGAACTGTTTGTTTCAGTGGACAAAATTTCCCCAACCCTTTGGGATAATATAAATTATAGGTCATACATATATGTAGGGTAAAGGCTCTTTTGTTTGGAGGTGGAGTAACTGTTATTTTTCTTTAAGGGTTATTTTGTGACTGGCCCTCATAATCATAAATAGATTTGAACATTATGTTTTGTTTATAGATGAGGAAGCAATTGCAAAACTCTTAATTGATTATTTACATAATAGTTTTGTCACCAGGTGTCCCTTTAAGTACTAGTTATACAACTGTGTGAACTGGGACAAATTGATTCCAATATTTCTTATAGTCACGAACTACCAAGATACTGTCCCAGACTTAACAAAAAAAAAATTGAATTTCAATAAAATTATTATTATTTATTTACTATGTTAGGGTCTTGTGCTAAAATATTTTAGTGAGCATTTATAAGGTTAAAGTTATGAAAGAGGTCATGATATAAGGATCCAATGGGGCCGATTTAAAAATCCCTTTTAAAAAAGGAAACAATACCATAAACGGAAGATATGGAACAATGTAGCTAAATTAAGTTAATTGAGCATGTTTATCTGTGGGTCAGTGTTGCACAATTTTCATCACTCAATTACTTTGGAAAAATTGCTATTCCACATCAACTAAATAGACCACACTAAAAGTGGTTTTCTCTTAAAAAGGCAAAAAAACAAGGCTATGTTAATACTTGATAAGTTTTATTCTTATAAATAATAAAAAAAAACATATTTTATTTTTATTTATTAAAATATAAAATAATTAGTAAATAAAAACTTGGTAGCTAATTAAATATTTAGAAATTAATTTAGAAATTTTATTAATAATAAAAACTATTTTAAATATCAATATATTTTTTAATTTTTATAAAATAATATCTACTTTAATTAATATAATAACTAGTTTTTTTTTCTAAATTTAATTTTTATTTAATGCTTTTGAACTAAGTTAAAGTTCACAATTACTCATGCAAACATAACATATTTTTTTAAAAGAATTGTGATAATTTACTGTCCCCAGACATACATATTTTCTTAAAATGCTGCTCCAGGAGACTTTAATTTGTAATTCTCATTTTGTCTCCAGCTTTCCCTATTTGAAATACTCTTTTATTGGCTATTTAGGAAATTATAAAGTTATTTATTAGGAAACAACTTTTTAAATAGCGTTTCAACTTTCAATCAAACATAGTACATTACTTTAAGTGATGCTAATTAGGGTTCGTTTGTTCCGGGTAATTAAAAGTTGTTTGAAACAAGGAAAACAGAGAAAAGTAAATGAGTGAAAAAGGTGGATCTACACACAATGAACTTAAATCATTATATATTATATATGTTTTACTTTTTAAAAAAAAAAATTCAGATTAGGTATTGCTATACTAATTGACATCTCAACTAATCTACACTTTTGTCATAAAAAAAATATTATTAAAAAAATATAAAAAATATTATCTTATGTTTTATTTTTATTAAAGTCATGAGTGCTTTTTTTTTATAATAATAACAATAGTAAAAATTAATTAAATATATATCTTATTTTTTTATTATTGTTGATTCAAATTATTTTATTTCTATCATTTTATTTATTTCTAACTAAATAATCTATTTTTATTTATTCTCACAATTTTTTTTCTTTTTCTTTTCTTTTTTGCTGTTTTTTTTACTCTCTTTAAATGTGAAAATCTTGATATGATGTTTACATAATTTTCAAACATCTATTTTGAAATTAGCAAACCCTTCGTGCTGAAATGAAGAAATCATACAATGTCGTTGCTATGTTTACAATTCTACATAGCATTAAATGAATAATGTTATGTTCACTCTTATCAGCATTAACAGAATCATTGAGAGGTATCGTCAATGCTGCTTCAGCATGTCTCAGGCTGGCGACGATGCTGAACCTCAATCGGAGCAGGTTTTTTCTCTTCTTTTCCCCTCTCTAATAGAGAAAAACATAATTAGAAAATTGTGAAGCTAATTTCCATGCCAGTTCTCAAGATAGCGATTCATATAATGTGCACGTGCTCCTTTAATTTACATAAAATAGATAGTATCAACAATAACGCTGCACCTTACAGTGCTTATATCAGGAGCTTTTGGTATTAAGAATCAAACATGAATCACTCCAGCGAACTCAAAGGTACAAATTCTGATGAACGCACGATCATGGAGAAAAAGAGAACTTGTCGATCATGTCAAAGTTCTAGAGGACATGCACTGACTTATTTTGTTTCTGTTGTGTTTGAAGGAATCTTCTGGGAGAAGAGCTTGAGCCACTTAGCATGAAAGAATTGCATAACTTAGAGAAACAATTGGATAGAACCCTTGCACAAGCTCGGAAGCACCTAGTACTTACTACAACTTATTCTTAATGCTTTTTTTAACTATGTTTACATTTTCCTTTCAACTAGATAAATAATGAGGGGCATATTTATAGGAATTTCCAATGCACATTTTCAAAGTTTGTTTTCAAAGATCAATACACAAAATAAAAGAAATAATTTGTTCTATTGAAAATAAAAATACTTTTAAGTTCTCTCTTTCAATTGCAGTCACAGAAGCTGGTGTCAAGAATTGACGAACTACACGGAAAGGTATGTAATTACTTCATCAAATATTAAATTCAATGAAAGCAACCTTTAATAATCACTTATTTGTGGTCTATGGTTACAGTATTTTTTGGATGAGTTTTTATTTACAAACAAATGTACTTCAAAAATAGAAAACAAATTATAAACTAAAATCATCTTCTACATATATAAAAAACAATTATTTTTTTTGTAAAAATCAACTTTAACTTACACATAAATTAATTTATATCTACGTATTGTTAGGTGCGCAACCTGGAGCAGATTAACAAACATTTGGAGTCTAAGGTTTTTCATTAAATAATTAAACATGTGAATATAGTAGATGAATGTTGTATAATTGAACAGTTTATCTGATATGGCCTTTTCTATGTGCATTTTCAAACTTTATGCAGCAGGAAATAGGCAAATGCACTCAGATTTCTGAAGATTCTACTAATCAGTTTGAAGCTGGAACAGCAGGGTGAGTACTTCATTCTTCTTTACTCTTATTACTTTTTAAAAACGCAAATTATGAGTCATTCATCATCATGCACGTATGATGCATAGGGAAATTTTGCAGCATGCATGCATTTTTTTTATGCAGAGATGTATTAACTTAGATATAGGAGGAATTAGGGCAAAAGGAGATGAAATATTTTGGCAAGGTGAAAGGAAAGATGATCAAAATTAAACTTCATTCATAAAGAATTTTTGTTGCTGCAGTTCGTTGCGGCTTCAGCAGGAGCAAAGTAGTTCAAAAGGAAAAGAAGTAGACACGAATAACCAATGGCAGCTTTCAATAAAATGGCCATATGCTTAATATTCATTGCTCTTGGTCGTGTGTATATCCATCAAATATATATTTTTAGTTCCTAAGTCTCAGAAATCTAGCAAGTTGAGCTTCAATTGATGACAGTTTGACTTAGTGTATTTTATTTATATGTCCTATTTTGTTATATTAATTTATCAACTAGCATTTGTCTTTCACTAAATTTTTTAATTTTTGATAATTGCTAAGAGAACCTATTTTGAGGATACATGGAATATTAAAAACCATTAGTATATTTTCATAGTTACCATTTATATGAATGAGCATATTATAATGTTTCAAGAACAAAATATTTAATGGTTAAATTTTTTTTTATCAGCAATGGTTAAATTAATATTTATGTTTTTACATCCTATAAAAATTAATATTTATGTTTTTACATCCTATAAAATTTAGATGATTGGTGTCTTGTCCCTTTGGTTTGTCTGTATTCGTTTTAGTGGGATGTCGGAAGAAGTTTTTGTCAGGTTTTGCCAGGTTATATCAGGAACTGTTTTGTTTCTTATATGTTTGAAATGTGTTATACGGTTAGGTTGTTCATACCTTTTTGTATAATTATTGAATCATCTCTAAAGTGGTTCTTGTGTATATATATTCTTGATTGCTGATGGAAAAAAAAATCCTATAAAATTTAGAAAGAATATAGTTTTGATTTATTAAATTAAGAAAAATAGTTTTACGAAAATCACTTTAGTTCCTCTTAGTATTTAAAAATTAAAAACATATTTCTTAAAAGTTTTTGAGACGTTTGAATATTTTAAAAAAATTGAGAGACCAAAACTATACTCATTCTAGATTTCAAAAACTAAAAATATAATTAAACATTTGCAATAACATTGAAAGAAATATTTAATTAATTTCTTCACGACTTAATTACTTTTGTCGTAAACATTACTAATGTATATTTTCGAATGCAAGAAAAATAATGAAGTAAAAAAGGAAGGAGATGGATATACATTTATTAAAAGCCTTTCTTTATTTTGCTACACAAGAAAATAAGGAAATAAAAGGAAAGAAATATACATTTGGTTTCTAAATTTACAAAAAAAACCCTCTTTTATATACTTAAAAATAATTTATTTTCGATCTTACACATACAATTTTAATTATTTTTTTCTCTACACGTCATTTTAATCTTTTACACTCCCAAATACCATAACTATGTATACGAAATAAAATTAAACTTTAAGTAGAAAACTAAAAGGAAAGGTTTTTAACCATAAAAGTTGAATGAATCATTATCAAAAAAAAAATATCATCACAGAACAAAGATCTTCATCTTTCCTTTTATTGTAAATGTCATACCCAATTATTGAGATGTAGTTCTTTGAAAGGAAATGTAAGACACAAGTTTTTTACAAATAATTTAAGCCACGTATGTTATTAAGGTTGTGTTTGGATTGAAGAGTGAATGTGTGAGCATTTGAGGGAGTAAATGTGAGGATTTGAGATGAAAGTGTGAAGAAAGATAGTATGTTTGGATTGAGTATCTCAAAGTGGATTTTTTAAGAGTTTATTGAAGTTTGTGAGTGATGTGATGATTGTGAGAATATTTCTATTTTTTGTAAAAGTGTAAAATTACAAACTTACTCTTATCTAGAAAAAAAAAATTAGAAGAATCAAATATTAGGTATTTTTGTGTAAATTTGGATGAATTAAAATTATTAGTAGTATAATCTGATATAGTTCAATAATTAATTTTTGAATAAAAAAATGAGTGACTTAGATGGAAAAATAATTTACATGTAAAATTTCGAATTGTAATTAAAAAATCATTTTGTATTAAATGTAAATAGTATTATTATATCTATAATTATTATTATTATATTTACAATAACAACTATTATATAATCTGTTTATTATAAATAAGTGTATGTTTTATTTTATTATTAATTATTATTGTATTTTATTAAAATATTTGTTTTAGTTAAATTTATTTAATAAAGGTAAATTCGAAAATAACCCACATTAACATGACTTTTCTTTGTTTCTCTTTCTTCTTCTCTTCCTCACAAAATCATGGATCCAAATAATTGATATCCTATAACATCTTTGTTTGTAAACATTATATCCATAGAAGCAAACATACTCTAAAAGAGCACACTAATTCACTTTCAAATAAGCTTTGATCAAATTGTGTTGTTATCAGTGTCAGCTAAAGTCGATCTTAACGCGACACCAAAAAATATTTAAAAAATAAATAAAAACCATAAAATCCATTTTTTTAATTAAATAAATATTTTTGTTAATATTGATTTAATTTACGTTAATAGAGGATGTTTAATGTTGGACGCTAAATTAAATTAAATTAAATTTAAAATAAAAAATATTAGTGTGGGTTAAGCGATGCTAAATTAAATAAATAAAAAATATTA
This sequence comes from Phaseolus vulgaris, assembly GCF_051622355.1. NCBI lineage: Eukaryota > Viridiplantae > Streptophyta > Magnoliopsida > Fabales > Fabaceae > Phaseolus > Phaseolus vulgaris. Next base: position 6,207,272 of record NC_143504.1, read on the forward strand.
GCATGGACGAAACGAATGTTAAATAAAATAAATTTTAAAATAAAAACCATTAACATGGATAAAGCGGATGCTAAATTAAATATATTTTAAAATAAAAAATATTACCATAGGCTAAAGAAACGTAAAATTAAATAAATTTTAATAAAAAACATTTGCATGGACTAACCAGACTCTAAATTAAATATATTTTAAAATAAAAGACATTAGCGTGGGTCAAATCAACGTTAATTTATATATTATGAACATGTGTGCCTTCATGAGAACGAACATGAATTGTATATAGATTTAGATTCTATTTGGATTGATAGGTGGAAATGTGAGGATTTGAGAGAAAAGTCCGAAGAAAGTTAGTGTGTTTGGTATTGGGTATCTTAAATTAGATTTGTGAAGTTTATTGAAGTTTGGAGTGATGTGATGGTTGTGAAAGTATTTATATTATTTTTGAAGGTGTAAAATGTAAAATTACAAATTTACTCTTGTCTTTAAAAAAATAGAACAATCAAATATTATGTATTTTTGTGTAAATTTGGATGAATTAAAATTATTAGTAGTATAATTTGATATAGTTCAATAATTAATTTATAAGAAAATACGAGTTACTTGACGAAAAAATATTTTACATATGTAAAATTTTGAATATATGTAAAAGTTATTAATTTTTATATAGAAATAAACAATTTAAATATTCATAAATTTAAAAATTATAATTAGAAAATTATTTTGTATTAAATATAAATAGTATTATTATATATATAATAATTATTATATAATTTGTTTATTATAAATAAGTATATATTTTTGTATTCAAAATTTATTATTAATTATTATTATTTCATTTTGTTAAAATATTTGTGTTAGTTAAATTTATTTAATAAGGATAAATTCGAAAATAACCCTATGCTGATGTGACTTCCCCTTTATTTTTCTTCATTTTAAGGGAAAATGATATTTATTGTTCAGACTTATATCATTTCCTTCTCTTTCCCACATACCCTGGATCCAAATAACTGATATTCTTTCATATTTTTTCTTGTGAAGAGTACGTCTACAAAAGCAAGCAGGTCATTAAATAAAATTTCTTTACCCATTATTTCTCTCTCACACTTTCTATATAAAGTTCTTATACCAATCTCCTTCATTCACACTCAAATCTCCTCACACTCTTTTTCTCATTAGGATCTGAGTCAAAGATTATTAGGAGGTTCACCTATTTATAATTGTGGGATTAGACTTTCTAGTGTACGAAGTTTACAAATCATTCAACTATAATAGAACCCACTACTTCTCGATTGTGGTTTTCATACATAATTGCTAAATGATGTAGTTAATCATTTCGTGGGACGTAGTTAGAGATGCTGGGATGTTGAGTGGCCAAATAATGATCTTGACTCTTAGTATTCAACCTCCCTGTAGGACAACAATCAGTAAAAACAATCACTCTTTAAACTATCCTCCTTAAAGATTATTTTTTATTTTTTTCTCAAATAAAAATTTAACTACCTATAAAATTATCTATAATCAAATTATATTTATTAACTTCGTGTAAAAAAATATCTTTCTGAATTAGTATTTAAATTACGAAAAATATTTTTGTGTTACATATAAACAAATCACTCTTTGAATATATATGTATATTAATTTTAAAAGTTACATATTATATTAGTATTAATAAAATTACATTGAAATAAATTGTAAGGAACTAGAAAATATGTTTAGAGTAGAAGTGATATATTTAAAATGACATATGAATATTTTTATTATTAAAGTGAAAAGAGTATATAAATAGAAAAAAAAATAGTTATTCAAGTTTCATTTTAAAAGAACCACCATCTCTCTAAAATGTTTTCTTTTTTCTTCTTTTGTCTTCTCTATAACTTTTTGAATCCATTTGTCATCAAACTCATGATCAAAGTTCGTCATTGGACTTATGGCAGCAAATACTACAAAACATTGATTAATAATTGTTGTTTGAGTTTGAATGATTTTGGATTAAAAATTATTAATGCTTAAGTATATAGGTTGATATAAAAGCTCAATGAGAGCACCTCTACAAATCTAAACAAAATGATATTATTTTTATATGATAGGTGTTATAAAATATAGGTTGGAATTAAAATATTTGGTGAAAATTTTAAGAAAATCAGTTATTATGAATATTTAGTTTGCATGTCTCGCTTAAGCTAAATCAAGATAGTGAGTTCCAAATCTATTTTTGTTGAAGCGAAAATAGGATGAAAAATAGTTGGGTCTATTTTCGCTCAAAGTGAAAATGGGGTGAATTTTAGAGTGCTTTCGAGTTGATTTTTGCTCAAATAACGAGATTATCTCAAACGAGAGCCATTTTCACTCAAGCTACAAAAGACTTAAAACTTTTATTTTTGCTTATGAAAGTATGATTTATTAATGTTTATTGTTTTAAAGTTAATTTTTTATTTAAAAATGTCGTTAAAAGTAATTAGTTATGTGTTTATGTGTTTTTTGTGATATTTTTGAATTGTTTTAAAAATATAAACTTTAGTGTGATTGAATGGTATATTGATGTGTGATATGAAGTATGAAATTATGTGAAAGTGAAATCAAGATAGTAATTTTAGGAAAGGAAATATTGTGTTGAGATTGTTAGGATAATGTATTGATTTGTGAGTGTTATGTGAAAGAGACGATCCTGACTCTACTAATATCTTGGAATCATATAGATGAAGAGTATCGGGTTATGAGTGTCGAAAGATGTTCGTATGACTGAGTTTGAGGTTTGAAATAAATGATCATAACAGATCATATGGATTTACCCTGTCATATGAGGTAATTTGATATTGAGATTATGTGCGTGGTTGTGTGGATTCACGACAGGTAGTATGACAAATATAATTCTCCGAGTGCTAATTTCAATACACGATTCTTCTAAAAGTAGAATTGAGTGTTTATGTGTCGATGCTAGTGAATTTACGGCATCAGGGATGTGAAATATGAGATATATATTGTAGACATTTGACTCTTTGTGAATGACGATTGATATGATTGTGAATGAAAATTGTTTTATTTAAACCTTTATTGAATTTAAAACTGCTAGCTTACCCCTACTATTTGTTGTGTGTTTGTTTTAGAATTTGTGATAATCGTATATTACATGTGAGCAATGATGTTTCATGCGACAAAATTTTACACTCACTCTCTCAACGGACAGAGAATAGATATTACATGCATGATGATGTAGTATTTGGAATAGATAAACAAGGGATGTTAAATAAATTACATCATTATTTAGTATCTTTTTATTGAATTACATTTTTTTTTAAAACTTGTCCTTTTTATTAAAATTTACTATTAAATAAATAATATACAAAGATTTGATACATGTTTTATTTACATTAAAATTGTTGTTTCCAAATATAATAATACTCGTCTTATCACTATTATTTAGTTTTAATAAAATTTGACATAATTAAAGAGTTAAATCAATACAACTTATTTTTATATAAAATTAGTGAGAATCTAACATCTAATATAAATTATTATACGAGTATAATTTAATCTCTTATACATATATAATTGATTTTCAACGATTCCTATCCCTTCTAAATATTCTTCTGAACTGTTGGCTTTTTACGCAGAGAATGTTAGGCCTCAATTGAGTGATTGAGATTTGCCTAACCGTAGTTTATTGACTTATCCTAATTATATAAAATTGAGTTCAAACACCCTTTTCTCTTTACATAATCTACTGTTTCATCTATATTGATTGTACATTTCACTTTAAATTGACAACGAGAAAATAAATAAATAATAGAATAGTAATATTTTAAAATTTTATATTGACAGAACGACAAACATTCATAAAATCTGAGAGTAAAAATTCATTAAAAGTTAGCCATATTCTCGGGTAAATAATTTATTGTTACTTCACATATGTAACACTTTTATAAAATATTTGGCATCTATAACACAGTAATTTAAAAAACATTGATATAACCTATATTAGAGTGAAGTTATATGAAAATTTAATATCATGTGGCATTATCGTTGATTATTTTAATTTTTATATTTTAAAAACAATTTATCTTTCTAGATTGAAATTACTGATATTATGAAAACCAATATTTTGGTCCAAAAATATTAGTTCTTTAATTGTTTTGGTTTTAATATTTAATTTTTTTTTTTGCAAGACTTGAGTTTTACTTAAATATAAATTTTAAATAAATAAAAGATAGAAAGTGTATAAATAAAAGATTAAATGTTCATAATTTTATTTTTGTATAACTCATTCTTCTTAACTTTCTTTAGATTCAACGACACAATTGTATTCTCAAATTACATTTCTAAAAAGAGCAAGAATTTTTTTTCTTTTTCTTTATGAGTCATTTCTTAAGAGGATATATTGTTGATGTGTATGGTTTGATATTTGAGGGATTTACCTAAAACTTTGGTAAACTAGGAAGTTTTAGCTAATAAAGTTTCTACCTCTCCAAATAAGAGGAGTTAATTTTTTTATATAATTAATGAAATGATTGTTTAAATGTACGAAAAATGTGATAGTTGAATTGTTGTATAAACATATGAAACTTTATATATGTATATTTATATTTATGATTTTGGAATAAAAGGAAGTATGTATCTTATTATAAATACTTTTAGAGTTGAATATCAATATATTTGATGATTTGGGTAAATTTGAGTATATGTAAGATGTTATTTTTGTTGATTATTTCTTTATAATTCAAATAGTGATGTTTTTAAGTTTGAAACTTAAGTTTTGTGTGATAAGGGTCTTTTATGGAAGACATTTTACATATCTGTTGTCCTTTGTGAATATGTGTTAAAAAGATATCGAGTAACTTATTAAGAAAAAGATGTATGTTATACTTCACTAATAATCTCACATCTGATCACTACATTAAAATATCATATGATGAGAAGTTTACGAAAATTTATACATTAAATATATATATATATCATATTTATAGACTAGTAATTATAAAAAAGTAAAAATAAACAATATTATTAGTGATGATAGAAACATATTCAATATAATTTAATGAGTTATAATATAATTTAATGAATTATAATATTTAAAATGAATCAAGTTACGAGAAAACTTGAAAAACTAAAGATCAATTTACAGTAACTTTGAAACTTGAAAATTTTAAAATTTAAAAGGACTCATAAATGTATTGATGTGATATCACTAGTGGAAAAATGTAAAACAATGATCCTTTATTTAGTGCGACTTTGCGCTTAAACGCATTTGTAAAAAACGTGGTGACATTTTTGAAATTAAATTATTTTACAAATGCGGTTGTAGGGTAAGACCGTGTTTGTAAAACAATTTTACCCTAAAAATTTGTAGCGCGCCACTAGTTTCACTTTCACTTTCCTCTTCTCCGCTCTTCGTTTTAACGTTTTGCGCTCAATTTAGTTTCTTCTCTCTGCATTTTGTAAGTTTCAGTTTCACTCATTTGTTTTCGTTTTCGTTTTCGCATCATTCATTATTCACTTCGTTTATGGCACTTAGGTTACTGTTCCATTGGTGTTCGCTGCTGTTTTCGTGCTCCGCCACCGTCACAGCTTCCGCCGTCGCCTTTGCCTTTGTCTTCCACTCCGATCACCATCAAGCTTCTTGGTAAATGACCGCATTTGTAAATGTGATTTATGAATGCGGTTTTTACCAAGACCGCATTCATAAATCCTAAACCCCTAACCCTCGTCCCTCATTCAGAATAATATACAAATGCGGTTATTTTAAGTAACCGCAGTTGTAAATGTGATTTATGAATGCGGTCCTATGACCGCATTTGTAAATGCCAGATTTACGAATGCGTGCTGATCAAATGCGGTTCCATGACCGCATTTGTAAATTTAAAATAGCTGCATTTGTTTTACATTTCTGCACTAGTGCATATTTAATTTTATATTAATTATGCATTTAACTCTTAATTATGAAACATAAATTCTCATATCTTATGTTTTATGTTTTTGTTAAAAATATGCAAATTTAAAGAAATTGATTTTTTAAAAATAAATATTTTAAATTTAAATTGATCTACCTATTTAAGCCATCTACCACGGATTTAGTAAATCAAATTAATAATTTTAATTACATATTAAATGAATCAAACTGTGTCCACCCATTTAAATAGATCAAAATGGACCAAACTCAATTAGCTACACAATTCCAATTTTGACAACTATAGTATCAACACTAAAATTAGATAATAATAATAATTACTATGTATTTACAATGCAGAATTTTAATTAATATTATACTACAAATTTAGTAACTTTTAATAATTATTTCTAAAATATTCTTAGATTATTTCTAATTTGTTAACGTTGCTAGAAAATTAATCCTATATTAATAAAATAAAGAGTGCGTGTTGTAGTAATTTTTTATATTTAATTATGTTTTTTAATTTCTAAAATTTGGAGTAAATTTGTGATTTTTTTTAACCATGAAAAAGAAAATTCAATTTTTAAATACACTGACATGGTCGATATGAACTTACATAAATTTAATTATTAATTTGTTAGATAATTCCATTTAAAATCCAAAATAAACTGATTAAAATTTATTTATATATCAAATATATTTTTCTCCCGAATCAACTTGATTGATCAATAGTTTTTGTTAACTTTTAAATAAAAAGTATGTGGGGAAGTTTTTTCATAAATATTTATAAATTAAATAAATAAGATAAAAGTAAAACATTTATTAATAAATTTTAGAAAAAGACAACACGAGACCACTTTTACCAATTAATTATTTTGGTGATAGTAAAAACAAAACAAAAAATTGTCCTGAAAGTATTTAGCAAATAAAAATTATAAAAGTGGATTTTTATTACTTATTATTAGATTATACGACAAGATTTATTGTCGACACAATCTAAAACTATAGCCTCAAACCAAATATCTTTATATTAATTAACTAAATAAACTTTCTACTCATTTTCATAACCATTAAACTCTATATGCATGAAATTTGAATACTTAATCATTATTATTTTAAAATTAAATTTTTCTTAAATCATATTGTTTCTTTAAAAAAAAAAAAGTTTATCGTGGTCGTATTTCACGTTGTCAGGTATCGCACTGTAACATTTCACTTTTCTTTTAAACAGAACAATACAAATCTCCATGCTTTTATAAATCCAACCAATTTCCCTCTTCATTGCATTCCCTCGCTTCTCTTCTCTCTGTATAAACTATTAAGTTCCACCAAAACATTCTTCTTTGTCTTCTTCTTCTGCATTTCCAATACTCTGTTTCTTGGTTTCCATTGCCCCGATGGACCACGTTACCTCCTCAGGTTTCTCGTCTTTCCACTTTCTCCCTCTCTCTCACGGATTTTCTTTTCTTTTCTTTTCTGGGGTGTTCTGTTTTACGGTTTCATTACCTGTTATTGTTGTTCAGATGAGGACGTTGTTTGTCGTGTGCGTTGAAACTGTGTTTTTGAGCTAAAGATGGCATCTTTGATGTTCTTCTGGTGTTGGGTTCCCGTTTTTATTGAATTTGTTTGCTGAATCAGATTCGAGTTCTTCTTTGTTAGCTTTTGTGTTTGTCTGCATGTGTTGTTATATTTTCTTGTTAATGCATGAAGAGATATAAATCTGGTATATGGATTCTTTATTTTAAAGGCTGATATCATAACACATGAGGCCGTTCCGTAGAAGGCTATGCGGTGGTTGATGTGAAGATCCGATTGCTTGGGTGGTTATTTATATTTAAATTTTTTTGGCCTCTGTGTGTCTCTGGGATCTGTTTTTGATTTAGATAGGGCCTACCGGGGAGCATAATTCATTGAAAATTTGAAGAGCTTTTTTACTCAACGAGTTAGTTCCAAATTTGTAATTCAATGATAATCTTTTACATATATTTATATTAGGTACTATTAAAAATAAATTTAAGTGATGATATATATTTAATCAAATCACTACTATTATTATTCTTAAAAAAAATTCCATGTATTCTTAAAAAGTTAACTCATAAGCCGTTGAATTGAATTTGTGAATCATCAAGCTCATTTCATCTAACAAACGTCTCAAAATTTTAACTGAGTTCTTAACAAATTGAGTTAGAGCTTGCTCACAAGATGCCTTGGCTCGTAGCCAATTCTTTGAAGGTTTATTATTGGTATATACTCGAGCAATATTTGAATTCAAAATGCCTACACTTTTTGTTGTTATGGATTTTGGGTCCAAGGAAACAGAGAGCAGAAGATGTAATATCAATTTAGCCATATAGGATGTCATGTGATACATGTGAAATGATTATTGTCTCTCTTGGTATCTAGCATAAGAAGTTTATGGTATTCCACATGTAAATACACTAATAGAAGTCATCCTATTACGAAGATGAATTTTTCTCCTTTTAAAGTATTGAGTGGCTGCATCTTGGATTACTTACACTTCATGTTGGTACCTTAGCTACTCCACTTGTGCAGGTAAATCAAGCGATCTCAAAAATGAAGACTGTAAGGGAAAAGATGGACCCGTCGTTTGCTTTGGTGAAATGTTAATAGATTTTGTGCCAACAGTGGGTGGAGTGTCACTAGCTGAAGCACCCGCTTTCAAGAAAGCTGCCGGTGGTGCTCCTGCCAATGTGGCTGTTGGCATCTCTAGGCTTGGAGGTTCAGCTGCTTTTATAGGCAAGGTGTATTTCTCTATCCATGTCATGTGTTATATTGTTTAAAATTAATTGCATTTATCTGAATAAGACTGTTCCAGGACATCTCCTCACCCCGCAAAAAAAAAGTGTGAGAGAGATAGAGAGAATGCTTGCTTGATCTATTTGATAGGAAAATCATAGCTTGATTATTTGTCATCTGTCATCTGCATTTTAGGTTGGAGCAGATGAATTTGGGTATATGTTGGCTGATATTTTAAAGAAGAACAATGTTGAAACATCTGGCATAAAGTTTGACCCTAATGCAAGAACTGCTTTAGCTTTTGTTACACTTAGAGCCGATGGCGAGCGTGAGTTTTTGTTTTTCCGAAATCCTAGTGCTGATATGCTTCTTAAAGAGTCTGAGCTTGATACCGATCTCATAAAGAAGGTAATTTTTTTAGTTTCATTTTTGTAGTTGTAAAATGTGGTTTAAGAAGGTCCAGCTACTCATGATATTGATCGCAGGCTAAAATATTCCATTATGGTTCAATCAGCTTGATTGATGAGCCAATCAAGTCAGCTCATCTTGCTGCTATGAAAATTGCTAAAGACTCTGGTTGCATTCTCTCATATGATCCAAATTTGAGATTGGCACTATGGCCCTCTGCTGAGGCTGCTCGGAATGGCATAAAGAGTATATGGGATCAAGCCGATGTCATAAAGGTATATTGTGTGTGGCTGGTAGATTTTTGTATGATATACTTCATAAAGCTTATTATTTTTAAAATAAGCATTCTGTCATTTCCCCCTTAGTAAATCATATGTGCAATTTTTATGTTTGTGCAGATAAGTGAGGACGAGATTTCATTTTTGACTGGTGGTGATGATCCTTATGATGATAATGTTGTATTAAAGAAGCTTTTTCACCCTAATCTCAAGCTTTTAATCGTTACTGAAGGGTCAGAAGGTTGTAGATATTACGCCAAGGTAAGTTAGTTTTGTCAAAGTTATTTGACCATGTTGCCTTTAATTTGTAGTGTACTGTATTCCCTCATGTCATCATTTTCTATGTTCTGTCTGTGCTTGTGTGTTTGCTTCTTGTATTAACATTGTGGGCTGAATTGATGATTGTGACTTATTTAGAATGTTTCATCGTGTTGTAGTGTACTTGACTACTTGTAAATCTGATTACCAGGTTTTCTTTGATGTCCAATCTGTTAGCCTAATAGTGATTGCCTAATTACTATGCAGAATTTTAAGGGCAGGGTTGGAGGTGTCAAAGTTAAAGCTGTTGACACAACTGGTGCTGGTGATGCATTTGTTAGTGGCATTATCTATAGCTTAGCTTCTGACCAAAGTCTTTTCCAGGTAATTCAGAATTTTTTACACACTCCTCTTGAATCTTGATGCATTTTTTACACATTCAAAATATGGGTCCCTGAAATACCACTTGCACTTAGTATTGGCCAATCTTTATGTAACACAACTTATATACTGTCACTTAAAAGATTGGCTGGGACTATCTTAAACAACTTAATGATTCTCCTAAAAGATAAAAGCAGAACATATGCTGCATATGCTTCTAATCTTAGTTTTTTTGGTCTTTTATTAATCTTGTTTCTCTCTTTCTTGGTATTCAGTACTAGTTAAAGGGATAGTACTCTTGAATTGAATTCTGTATAATATCAAAGAAAAAGAAACTCTTAACAGTTAGTTTCAGGCATTAACTTGAACATTAAATTTGTGTGGCAGAATGAGGAACGTCTCCGAAAAGCTCTGCATTTTGCGAATGTATGTGGTGCCATCACGGTAACAGAGAGAGGGGCAATTCCTGCACTACCCTCAAAAGAAGCTGTCCTGCAATTCGCTGCAACATAACATCTTTTTTTTCTCATCAAATGTTAAGCTATAGCTCAGTTCTTACCAAGCTTCATGTATTGTATTCTCCTTCTTTTGGGGCCTGTATTTTCCTTATATATAATAATAATAAATCCAATCTCTTGCTATGTCTTATAGCAGTTGTTGGGCACACAAATTAACGTTTGGGTTGAAATGTTGTACATTTGAGAGATTTAATAAAATTCCTAGCTAAAATGAAAACAGTTGTTATTATATATTGTTTTTCTGTACATTCGACCTTGAATGATGTATAGTTCTTCTCTATTCTAACTTATAATTGCTTATGACAGAAAGATTTTCAGCTAACATGTGTTCATTGATGGATTGAGTAAATAACCTCTAGTGATTCCGTTTAACTGAAAAAAATTGGTGAATTAGATACGTCAACAATATGAATATGACAAAAAAAAGGGTTAAAAATAAGTTGTACGAATTAGTCTAAAACAAGCCAAATTAATGGCTTCATCTGGTTTTTTAATTTTGTTAACTATTAAACTTTTTTAGATAAACAAAATTTTCCATATAAATCACAATTATTTACCCTCTCCGTTACTTTCAAGTTCTTTTAGGAAAAAAACAGCATGAAACATTAAATTTTATCGAATTTAATAAAATGTTTATAAGATTTGTATTTTATATTTTTCATTTCTATGTCACAATATATATATAATTAATTAATTAATTAATTAAAGATTGAGTGAAAGAAAACAATAATCAATGTTAATGAATATTCATATGTTTATTTTTAAGTGTCGTAATTTTACAAAATTTTTGTGACTATTAAATAAAACAAGTAAAAATTAAGATTTAATTTTGCATTTAGCATATAGATTATTATTTTAAATTTTTAATTATTCATTTATAATTTATACTATCTTTTCTAAAATTATTCTTCTCTTATTTTTTTTTTTATTTCTTTCTAAACTTTTGATGTTGATTTTCATCGTTTTCTTAATTAGAATTTCAATGAAATAAATTTTCTTCACTTTTATATTGTGTATATGAGAGTTTTTGTTAAAACATGCAATATCAACGTGAATAGATTAATTTCTACTCAACTAGGTTAATAATGCTATATTTGATTTTGAATAAGATATTCTCGAAATAAATTAGATTTCATTTAACTTTTTTTTTAATATTTGGACCAATTCTTAGAAGTACACGTTCATTAATTATTTTTAGTTGTTTTTTATTTGACTATTTGATATTGAGTTAAAATTGATTGAAGTATGACGGTTGATGTATTACAAAGTTAATCAAACTTTAAGATTTGAAATAATCCTTTTGTATATGCTTAGTATTTTACTAGATGCACAATTGAATTGAATTGTATGTATTTTATTTTATTATTTTAATAATGTTATAATATGTAAAATTGTAAAATTGATATTTGATTTGATTTAATTTTGGATATTTTTGGTTAAAGTGTAAATTGAAGTGGTAGTTTATAATTAACATGAGTGAGATTTTAATTAAATTAATTATGGTAGAAATTGGATAAGAGATGAATTAGTTGAATTATAGAATTAGATGTTGAAGATGAAATCTCATCACCATATTTTGATTGAAAGATAAAACTTTGCTTTTGAACTTTGGAATTGTTGTTTATCAATTGCATATTAAAGTTGTTTAAGTTATGAACTTAAAAAAAAAACGAAACTGGGTAATTTCTTCTTCCCACGTTCTTCTATTTTTTACGTTGCTCGGATGCAAGTGCTGTAGCATCGATCACAAGTAAAAATTAAATAAATTATTATTGAGCTTATATATCAACTAGCAAGAAGATTAATTATTCAGCTTAATATTTTGGAAATGCAACAATAATACATCATTAAATTAAAAATAAAGTAAATTTTAAATTTTAAATTATTAATTAAAATAAGATAGTGTAATAAAAAGCTGTGGCGACTCTGGCTAACGTGCTATGCACGTGCAAAGGAGTAAAAGGATTGAATCATCCATCGAGCCAACTGAATCTGTACAGCGTCACACAGGCCATTTCCGATTTGGGTTCTTCAAACCGCGTTTCTCTCGAACCGGACGTCGTCAGATACGGTCCAACCGGGTTGAAGCCGCTGCTTGGAAATCACAAACCTGAAGACGGCGGCGCTAGCGGCGGCACACGACGAAGTTGTGGAATGCGAGTGATTGGATTCCAAAATGGCTTCGAACCCTTCACTTCTTCCTGAGATCGGACCTGACGGTCTCGCTAAAGAAGCCCCCGTCATCAGCTACACCGAGAAGGTTCTCTCTGTCGCCGTTTTTGTTTGGCTTTGTCATTGCTGCATTGCTTTTTCATTGTTTTTCTTCTTCTTCTTGCAGATCATTGAAGCAGAACAACTTCAATTGCAGAAGTAAGCTCTCTCCCTATTTCTCCTCACTGGGATCTGCTAATTAATTTGTTCTCCTTTTTTAGCACTATTATGTGTTTGCTCTTGCAACATTGCTTGGATTTGTTGAAATCGAATTACTTGACATAGGATCTTGTGTGTGCTATTTTCGTGTGGTTATGGAGAGTTTTGGGAGAAATTGGAGATTTCAGAATAAGTTTGTGTAATTCTGTGATTCTCCGTGCAATATCAAGTGACCAATGACTGTGGAAAATGTAGACTTTATTTGATATCTACTTTAGCTATAACCTAGGAAATGACTAGAATGTTTTTTACTGGGATCCCATAGCGAATGGATTTAGGTCAATGGCTGTGTTGTGATAGATTCAGTTGGGTTGATGAAGGAATGATCTAATAACATCTATTGTGAAATATGGTATTTATAAAGCTTGAAGAGCAGGTAATATGTTGCTAGCAGAAGGAAGCAAAGCCGATGGTTTTTGCACTGAAGTTTTGGTTGGAAGGTTTAGGTGAATGAAATTCATTGTGATGCTGTGGTGATAGTAACATTAATGATTTATTTGGACTGAGGGATGGAAAGTGAGGCAGTGGAAAGGGAAACGAAAAGAGAACAAGAGAGTAGAAAATAAAGTTGGTTGGATTAGATGAGAAATGAGTGTAAATAAGTGGGAAATGAGATATTTTTATTTGTTATTTCTTAAGAAAGTAGAATTTAAGCATAACTTAAAATTTACTTATAAGATGAGGTTTGCACCAATTATATATTATAATTTATCAAACTCAACTTTACAAATCGATTTGTAATTTTATAAAACTGGTTTGTAAGGTGATGCATGCTTCTACTTATATACTAAAATTTGATTTTATTTCTAGTCGATGTGAGATTTCCAACAATGTTATCAATATCGGATAACGAATCATATCAGAGATCTCCAACACGTTTCTTTACGTTGAAAACTGGACATCTCGGGCTTGAAACTAGATAGATGTGGATGGTGCAATAACAGCCTAATAAAAAGTGGGTGGTGTAATAACATCCTAATAAAGAGTGACCCAACAAGTCGGTCTCGCTAAGATAAACTCTGATGTTATCTTAAAAAGTAAACTTTAGTCTAACTTCACTTCACAAAATTGACTTGCAAGTTGAGGTTTCTAGTTACTTATATAATATTATCCAACATTATTAATAATTTATTATTTATTATTTTAATTATTTATTATTATTATACTAATAAAGAAAAATATAAATATTAACAAAATATTAGGGATATAATTGATCATGTCTTAAGGGCGTCTTATTACCTCATTTTTCGAATTTTTTATTTTGTTTATCTTGTTTTCTAGCTTTCCATCCTTTATGTGGCTTGTATACCTTCCTCGCCGCCCTGAAGTAAACCGGCCTTAATTCATTTTTATGATGTGCCACAAGGTTGGTGGTGGCAGGAAACATATATAGTATTTGAGTAGTTGTGTTGTGTGTTTTCACTGTTCTGAACTTGTAATTTAGTGTAGAATATATCGATAGTGAATTCAGACCTGTGTTTTGTGTTTAAAGCCAATCAATAGGTTGAGGTCGAGTAACAGAATCATCGTTAATTTCTCTATTGAGGAACTAATATCTAGTTTGGACATACTAGACATTTGAGGTTTTAGCAATTAATCTTGTGAAATGTGAATAATTGGAAAAAAAAAATTGCTGTCTTGTAGTATTGATAAAAACAAGATCTTGGGTAATCTGATCCCTTTTCAACTTTACTGCATGGTGTGATTGATGGGTAACTTTAAAGATTAAAAATGTCTTTATTTATTATCAGTTTTGACATACTTTTATGTAGGCAAACAAGTAACTGGACTCAATCATCTTGACCTCTCGTTATTATTATTTTCAGATACATTCAAGAAAACTACTCTAAAATTCGTGATGTGGAGCGTGAGCTTGCAAATCTTTCACTGGAGATGAAACTTACAGCTGGTCCAAAAAAAGCAGGTTTCTACAAATTATTGTTGGCCTTTCTGGCATCAATTTAAAAAGGTTGTTGTACATGGATATTATAGTGAAATGACTATGCTCTATTTTTTATACATGATGCATACTTTAAGCACTTGAACATTTGAGAAAGAAAATTGAGACATCAACAGAGAGAATCCGTGTGGCCAAGCTAAAGGAAGAGCAGGCACGGAAGGTCTGTTACACTGTTACTTTACTAATCTATATTTTTCTCCTGCAATTTTCATAATACCAAATTATTTGTGATATTGATGTTATGTACTGCATCATGCCAGTACCAGTATCAGCTTACTGTATGACTTCTGATCTCAAGTTACTATTAGCTAAGTTGCTGGACTAGATGACAAGTATATATATGTTAATAAATACCTGTGATGATTTTTAATTGTCCATTGTGTACTACTCTTCTAGGGTTAAAAGTTAAATCAGTGCATTGGAGATACATTGGTTTCTTACTCGGTTCGGTATTGATCACATAAATTGCAGATAACATTATTTAAGCACTTTACCCCAGAAAATGCAAATAAATTTGTGATAAAATAAACTCATCTAATCATAGTAAATGAAAGAAATTTATAATTAGTTTTACGTAAATAGTTTTCCCTCTTCTATTTATGTCCAATGAAATAGGAAGAGTTTACTTTATAAGATCTCTGAAGTTTGAACCATTATTTGTGTAAATAACAGAGGAATTGATTGTTATAATGTTACTTTTTCTTTTTCTCTTAATGCAGTCTAATGATTAAATTTAGAAGTTGGTGCACTAAAGTAAATATTGTCTAAAAGGTTATTTATATAGATATGGATGAGTGTAGATGATCGGAATAATTTGATCTACAAAATCAAATTGTATGCTAAGTATCTTCTCAAATATAGTTGTCATCTTAATTGTTTGTGCTGTAGGTGTGGGAATCAGCCTCGCAAGTAGTAAGAGATGAGGAAGCAATAAAACAAAAGCTATGTGAAGACTTGAGTAGTCTGGTAATTAGTGTTTAATGAAGACATAATATACCACTGTTTAGCTGGTTGTTTGACACTGACAATTTTATACAGGTTCAAGAAAGCAGTAACTCTCAGCTTGCTCGGCTGGAGGAATTAAAAAGAAGATTGGAAGCTATGAATCCAAGTCGTGCATCAACTAATCTTTATCATGTAATTATTTTATCACTGTATTCATCATTATTAATTATATAGTGGTGGCCTAAGGTATGAACCTAATTTTGGGCTGTACGCTGTATAGTGTCCCTAATTAATAAATTGTTTTCCGAACTCCTAACTATATGTCCTCCTAAACTTCATTTATAAGAAGCCCCTTTGCTGTGAAACTGATAATATTCCGTTTGGAATTGAAATTGGTTGAGATTGTGGACATGTGTTGAGAATGGAAACCTGCTTGCATTTTCTGACTTCTCTATTGAAATGTTGCCTTTTTCACACCATGTTGTTAATGCTACATTTTGACAGTGTCGAGCACGATACAGTATGCATCTTCATACTAGAGCATTGAATGTTAAAATTGTGCACTTGAATTATATTAGGATGGGAGATCGGCAGCTTCTTCTCAGGATAGTACACCCCAGCATGGTTCCTCTGTTACCAATGCAAAGGAGTCAAATGAG
This sequence comes from Phaseolus vulgaris, assembly GCF_051622355.1. NCBI lineage: Eukaryota > Viridiplantae > Streptophyta > Magnoliopsida > Fabales > Fabaceae > Phaseolus > Phaseolus vulgaris. The sequence continues at coordinate 6,223,750 of NC_143504.1, forward strand.
GGATCAACCGAGAGCATTTCTAACCAAAGTAATGGTCAGAAAGTTGCAGTGAGAAGTGGGCCTAATCAGCAGCCACATAATGAAAGCGAAGGAAGAAGTAAAAAGAAAGTCAACTTGCAATCAAAAGGAAAGCTAATTGGTGCTGTGGCCAAGGGTAGATCTTCAACTCCTGGCTGGACTGGGGCTGGTTTCGATGTAGATGGCAGAACCTGAGAATACTATACTATAGTAAGATATCACTGCACTAAATTCGTTTTTGGGTGAGATGTCCATACTTTCTGTGCAAGGTAGGTATATATCCTTCCGTCCTCTTTTCTTGTTACCCATTAACTTGAAAGTGTAATTTTCTTTCTCCAATTATATTATTTCTGCGACAGTTGGTTGAGGCATACTGATGTTACATAAATCTCACGTGATCTTTTAATTAGAAAAAGGAAGTATATTATGTGGTGTTTATTATCGAATGCACAATCTGAACACCCAGTAGTTATAATTATTCTTTTTTTTTTCCTTTCTCACAATAATTGAGAGTTCTTGTATGATACACTTCATATATATGTTTATGAGATTTATATAGTGAAAAGAGTAAATCAAAGACACGCAACCATATTTGAATTTTCATTGTTAAAAATTAGAAGATCTAATAATTAATATTTAGTCTTGTTACTCACATAAAACAAATTTAAAAAAGGCTTTAATTTGATAAACAAGAATGATAGTTGGGATAAACTATTTGATCTTGTTATGAAAAAAATGAAAGTAATGACTTTTTTAAATAGTTATATACCAATTATCTTGTAACTTTGAATGCCTAATTGTGTGATATTAGTTTTTTACTCCCTCATATCCATATAATAAGGTATATTTTATTAGAAATCCTTAATTTTCTTACAATTTTTTTATAATTCTATATTAAAAAGTAATTAACAACAATTTGGATAGCTAACACAGAGTAATTACATGTTAATGGTAACGAACTTGATGTCGGTGTTTTTCCAATGCAAACTGAATTTACTCAGTAGTTAATGGCTATCCTCTGTTGTTTAACCTCTTCAGAAAATTAAATTGTTTTAAAATTCAATAAAGCACATTTCAATGGTTGTTTTAGAAGATTGACTCTTCTAGGGCGTACTATATTTTGAAAAAAAAGTATTGAGAAACTCTCAACAGATAGTGCCAATAATCAAGAGATTATGATTACAGTTCATCAGACTAAATCTACCTCTGGTGATTGTTAAAAAATAAGTAATAATTTTTTTCAAAAAGTAGACCCTCTCCACTTCTAAATGCAGATAACATTTGGTTTATTCCTTCTCTTGCCAATTTGGATGCCATTGTCACCTTCCCCTTTGAGAAAATATAGTGTATGTCTGCATGTTAGACACACTGGTAACTTGTGTTTTTGGAATTTTCGAGTACTAAAAAGACGCAGAAACCACTGAGAGATTCTGGGCACATGTTAATGAATAATTTTGAAAAATAAGATGAGTGTTGTCATATTTTTGAATTCTAAAGCATATTACATCAATATTTTCTATTGGATGTTAGAAAACCATTTTTAATAAGATTTTTGTTTTGATCCTTTTAAAGTCCTATAAGACCATTGAAAAGAAAAAAAAAATCGGGAATGATCCAACTATATGAAACCATGAAGCTATAAGAAACGTGAATGGCTTCATTCTATTACATGCCATATTTATATAGAAAGAAAAGAATGTGCATTATCGAAGGGGAAATTAAATAGAGTGTTTGTCACGAAGCTGAAATTGAAGATGAAATTGAAGGTGGTAAGTTTTTTATGGTTTAGGATTATATGATAGCATTGATTTGACGAAGGGAGAGTGTACAATGAAAAAGAATAGAGAAGGGAATCGTACAGAAAATAGGTCTGCAGTTGTAGGAAGTACCAAGTAGTGGTGGGACAAGAACAAGACAAGGACTTAAATTTTTTTAATATGGTGAAATATTTGGTTGTGAGAAAATATTAACTCGTAATTTCTACTCTGCTTTCTTGCTATTAAGATGGTCTGCATCTAAGTACTACTGTATTGGGACTCAGTGTCAGGCTGCACCTGCACCTGCAACCATCATACTCTAATTGCAATAACACAGTCCTGCTACAATGAGTTATTTGATGATCTACCACTATTTCTGGTAACACACTCACTCTCTACAAATTCCAACTTATTTCACATATCATATCATGCTATCATTACCTTCTATTTCTTCTCACTTCACTCTTCCACCCTTCTCTCCTTTTCTCTCCCTTTTCATCCTTTTAGTTTTTACTCTTTCAAACTTTACCACTCTCATAACTGCCTCCTTTCCATACTCATCCCTCATCACAATCAACAACACTTTCATTTTCAACCTAATCAATGTATGAAAACAACTCATGAAGAATTAACTTAACAGTGAGAGGGAGGGAAGAGTCACTTCAATGGCTGTGATATTTGTACAAAATAATTAAGGATAGATTATTATAAACATTAGGAATTAATTTATGATTGTTATTTGAATTTGTTTGATCCCAAACAAAGTTGGGTGTAATAGTGTTGAACATTAATGATTGTTGGAGGATTAATTGATGATAAGTTTGTAGTGTACAAAATACGCAAGACAGGTGAAACCAGTTTGACAGCAGCAAAACAATATGTTATGATGTCCTGAAGTAAGGTTGCTTAAACTAAGAATTCGTACACATTCATAAGTTGCACCACTTAACTGAAACAGAATAAAATCAGATTTAGCATGTGTGGTGTTGCAATTTGTGTTTTCGAAAAACTTGGAAAGATTCCCTTTCCTTTTCTTTCACCCCACACCGTAAGCCCTTTTTCTTTTTAATTTCTTTCTTTAGCAGTGATAATTGAACCTAAACAGAAAAAGGTTTGGGCATTGCACTTTGATTATTTTTTGGTCTTAAATGAGTTTGAGCTTTCCCTGTGTGAGTGTTTTGTCCCAATGAATGAGTCATAATTGTTGAATTGAGGGTGATGATGATGCATGCATAAATGCAGTAGTAGAAGCAGTAGCATGAAAGAGTGAGTAGAAAGGGTTTGAAGGACAGGCAGAAAGAAACAGATCTATAAGCGAAGCATGTGTTGGTTCTCTCATCAGGTGAACATTAAATTGGAGTCAGTCTCACTCTCTTTACCTGTTCCCACCATTTACGATCAGACATATATGGTTAATACCACATGCCACCTATTAATTAGCTATTTCATTATTTCTTTTTGAATTTCCCGCTTCTTTTTTTCTTAATATACTTTCACTTTCACCTCCCACATATCACTATTTTCTTTTTCAATTTCACCATCTTTTAATCTAAACCAATCTCTTCCATTACTCAAATATTTCATTAATAAATTTCAATTTGGTATGTAAAGTGATATCATACTTATTTATATAAATAGAATGAAATTTTCATGCACTTTTTTTTTCTGCGAATGACGGAATATTTTAAATATATAATTAGATAAAGGTGAATGATTCAATAATAAGTGATACCAACCAACTTTTTTATAATAAATTTTAATATTATATTAAAAAGTAATTTTAAATTTAACAATATTTTAAAATTAAATTATGAGATGACATTTATATATATTTATATATTATATTTTAATTGAGATTTTCTTCGTAGAAAACTTGTAATTATTTTAAATGTATTTAAATTACTATAAATTCTTATTCTATAAAAGTTTTATATAATGTATCACAATGAAATTTAACATCTAATATACATCAAGTATCAAGAAAAAAGAAATACAAATAGATATGGAAGGATTAGACCAAAATTCATATATAAATTTTTTTTAAAAATGATACTAAGATAGTCTATACCTACTAATAAATAATTTTAAGAAGAAACTAAATGGAAACCTATTATACCAACAAAATTTTTTCTACGAATAAACCATAAACTAAAGAAAAGTATTCCACTTATTACAAATAATTAAAAAACATTAATCTTAATAATAATTACAACACAAAAATACATAATAACCTTCAAATCATAAACTAATAACACTCATTTTAAGTTATATGCATAATTTGAAAAATTACTACAAAATATAGAAAAAAAAATATACATAAAAACTACCATGTTAACTGACACAAAAGAGAAGTATAAATGCAGTAGGTATAACATGATGTCATGAGAAAAGAGAGATAAGAAATAATTGTATGTATTAATGGAATTGTAAGTTCATATACTTAGTTATTTACTTTTATAATATTATTTTTTTGCACTCTTTCATAGGTGTCAAACAAACGTTTCTCTATTTTCTAAAGTTTTGGTTTGAAGAAAAGGATGGTTTGGTTGTGGACGAAAGTTCTGAACATTAAAAAGAAAAAGAGAAAAGCTGATTGTTTTGGTTTCCTTTGAAACATTTAACCTTTTGTTTTGAAGAAAGACAAGGAAAAAAAAATGCTTGCATTGAAGTTAACGAACGTTTCATGCAAAAATTCCTTTTATTTATTTTTTAAAATAATTGTTATTGCATGGTAGATTACAATGTAAAAGTTGCATGAAGTAAGAAGCAAACAGAATATGATTCTCTGAGCATGTTCTACCTTTTTATCCTTGTTCAAAAAGTAATGTATCCTTTTTATATTTCTTCTTTGTAGGTACGATAACACTATCTGCGCACTAATCTATTATTCCATTCACTTTATATCTAAGCAAAAAGATATGCTCATATTTACAAAATAAAAAAAATTATATTTTTTAAAAGATTCTTTCTTCATCTTTTTGGACAAAGGAAAAGTGGTACATATAATTGGAATATGATGGTATTTCTGTATGTGCGCGCAACATGCTAAAAATGAAGTTTAAAATCTCATATATTTTGTGCAAATTATTGTTTAAACTCCTCAGCTCTGAGTTCATATTTAATGATAAAATCCTTTTTTTTATCAACTGCCAAAATTATTCATATATCTTCAAAAAAAATTACATTGAACGAATTTGTGAATGGTTTTTTCCCTTCCCAAGGAAATCCAACTTTGTTTAGATTAATTTATTAAAGACTATATATTAGGGTTGCATGTATCTTATTGGCATATGCATATTTGAGGAGAACTTTTTTATTACTCAAGTTAAATTTAGTTTAACTATCCTTCTATTAGGAAAAAATATTTATTTTTGAGTTTATTGAATTTTTACTTTAAAAGTTGATGATCATATCCACATAAGTATGCAATTGATATTTTTATATAGTAATTTGAGACGAGAGATATTTTGCCTTCCTCGTTTTCCACACTCTCTGTTCATTTGAGAAATAAAATAGAAAGAGAATAAAAAAAGTAAGTGAAAGAATTTTCATAGAAACTAAATTAGAAAAAAATATGATTAATTTATTTAATATAAAAACAAAATTGAAATATAAACAAAGAAGTTGAACGCTATTAATAAGGTGTTGGTTTCATTTTGCGTAATTTTATTCTGTGTAGATTCACGTTGTAATTCTTTTTCTCATTTTTCTTCTATTTAAAATTAGAAAAAAAATATAGTTTAGGATTTTGACTTAAACAATCTCAAGACAGAATTCACTTGGAATTGTATATATGATTGAATTATTTTTTCAAGAAATCGTTAGTGGTATATATATATATAAAAAAAAAGAATGATTATTGGGTTAGAATCGTTCTCTATTAACTCTGTTAGTGGTATATATATATATGGTTGGATTAGAATCGTTCTCTATTAACTCTATGATTTAAATAGACAGTGATTATTCTTATAACCGTTATCTATATACTCGTTTTAATTTTAAAAATATCACTGCGTTTTGATAGACAACGTTTGGTAATAAAAGTTATATATTACTTGTCGTAAATAAGTATTTTTGCATTATTGACATCATAAAAAGAATTCAACATAATTAACTGTGATAAATAAATTCATATATAGTATTGTTCTTTCTCATCTTAATACTTATTTTTTTTTAAATTGAATACTAAAAAAAAAATTGAATACTAAATCAAGGAAGAGTATTATGTATTCATTTTGTAGTGGTTAATATTTTAAATTATTAAAATACTTTTGTTATTCAATTTTTTTAATATTATATTTTTTCCATTAACTTTTATATTTTATAAAAAAATGCAATAAATATGTTGATGAACATAAATATAGTATAAGATAACATTGTTCAGGAAATATAAAAATGAAACACTAACTTTATGATCGTGTACATAAAACCGTAATCGTAATTCACAAAACAACAAGAATAGTAAGGATAAATTAATGAAATAAAGATAACATATGAAAATATAAGTAAAAAGAAACAATTAGACTTGAAATTAATATACAAACATAGACATACAAAATTCAAGTATCAAACCACAAGAGTTCAATTTCATTACAATACTAATATACAACAATCATATAGATCATACATGGATTATGCATTAAAGATATTCAACAAACGAAATATCAACTGACGTCGTCCATAAGACTCGTATTAAGTAGGTTATGTGAATCTAAAAGAAATGATCATGGTAAGTCTAAACATATAATATTGTGTGTCCATAGGCGGTCACAATATGTATAAACTCCTTCATCAATTTCTCACCACCTGATATCTTAGTTTACATGACTTAGATCCTGAGTGAAGCCAGATAATCCCAAATGTATAATTTTAATTTCATACAAATTCATCATTCTTGTACAATACATACCATTTAAATATTTCACAAATAAATTGAATATACAAACTTTACATTTGTAAAAAATCTACACATAATCCAATTCAAAGAGACAAGAAGAAAAGAAGAGAAAGATTTTTTTTAGCTTGAGTGAAATTGGCTTACGCTTTAGCAAAAACCTCTTTGCTTGAGCGAAAATTGGGTCGATACTCAGCTTAGTTGCAATACTATTTTCGTTTGAGCGAAAATATACAGGAGAGTAGGTTTTGTTGTAGTACCAATTTTGCTTAAGCAATAATCTTTTCCTTTGAGCAAAAATATCAAAAGCTTAAGTACCCTAGCAAACTAATTTTTTAAATCTTCACTCAAAATCACGCTTCAAACCATTTATAATACACTTCAACAATATTCAATACAATTTTCAACATCAAAAACAACATTTTAACTACCAAACTATCAAAATCGGATCTCTACACTTTAAAACAATATAGAACCAAACAATTTTCATCAATTAAATCTCTGCAATAGAAATTTAAAACTTGTGATTATGTCACCTCCACATCTATATCCTCTAGAGTACTATTGAAAAGTTAAAATTATTTTCCTTTACATAAAATACTTCTCTTCAAAACAACCTCTTAAATAAACTAGTTACACAAAAATCCGGGACATAGACCAAGTTATCCAAACATTATATAATTTTAATATATGATAAAACAAGTTGAGATGATATTTTTATCAACCGATCACACTTAGATTAATAACAAAATTATAAAAAAATAAAATAGACAAAATCTTTAAATTAAATGGGAACTTAATTATGAATGACCCTAATAATTTGCAATCAAATTTTAAAAGAAATGAGGTAGTAAGTGAAAAAGTTAAAGAGAATTGAGAGATTATGAGAAAGAGAAAAGAAAAATGAAAACTATAAAAATTTAAAATCCAGAATTCTATTATTTTAAAGTTATAGGTTACACATCAACTAAACTGAACATGGTTATAGATTTATCTTCTAAAATAATTACGTAAAATTCATTTATAAAATTATTTTTATTAATTAACAATATAAAACTCTTATATAGTTTTTTTGGGTGAACGTTGGTTCAAACATCCAAAAAGTTTGAACTCGTCACAAGAATTTGTCGACTTTGACGCAAAATAACATTTTTCACCGCATACAGGTCAAATGAATTTTCACATTACCAATTTTTAGATGGGGAACGAGACAAAAATCAGCATATAACTACGTGTTTATCATCCGTCCTCTTCTGTATTTTTACAATATCTATACAAAAAACTATTGTTATAATTTTAATTTTATAATTTTTTTAAAGTATAAATAAATTTATTTAACAGTTAATAATTTATGAATCATTTTTATTTCATTTCTTTGTTGTTTAAATTAAAATATAATAATTAATATTTGTTTCAAAAATATATAAATATATTAAATTATAACAATAGTGAGATAAGTTACTTGTTAGTTTACCCAAATTTGATAAAACAAACAATTCACGAAAATGAGTATCAGAAGTTTAAATTTATCTCTCTTAGGGGAAAGTATTCAGCCACTTTAGTAAGATGATCACTTACAATTTGTTTTTTCATCTATAATACTTTATTCTAATATTTTAAATAAGAGATTCAAACTCACTTTCGCACAAACCATATTCTTTTTTTAAGAAAATCTTATATACAATAATAGTAGTTTATAAAAATTTATGCAAAACAAAAACAAACTCATTTTTTATGTGTTCTAGCACTTTCTTGATAATAATGAATTACTGCATAATTATTTAATTATTAGAAATAAAAATAAATAGATAAATACTATAATAAAAAGTTTGAAAATAAGTAGAAACATTACCTTATAAGTTAATTTTATAAGATTGAGTTAGATTTAAAGTTCATTTATTAATATGGTATGAGAGTTATCTATTGTCTATCATAATAAGAGTTTGTTGTGATTACTAGTTATTGACTCGTTATCGGAGTATACATAAATATATAGTCTCACGCACGAGTTGACAAATCTTGATATGAGAGAGTGTCATCGAATCACCTATAAATATAGAATATCGTGCACGAGTTGACATATCTCGATGTGAGTAGTGTGTTGGAGATATCACATTGACTAAAGATAAGAATATTTTATATTATATAAGTGACTATAAACTTTATCCTATAAGTTAATTTTGTAAAGTCGACTTAAATTTAAAATCTTATTCTTAATACAAATATATCCAATCTATTAAAATCAGTTATTATTTTAATATGGATGATTTTTTTTCGAAAGAGAAAATTATAAGTGAAATGTAAGAGATTTTTAAAATAAAATTACGACTTAAGTCATATGATAAAGACATAAGGAAGTTTAAGTTAAAGATCTTGAAGGGAATTTCTTTATTTATTTTTGTTGGAAGTAACCTTTTATATTTTATTTGACTCTTAATTAATTAATTTATATATATAATGGTATTTTTACGGATTAATTTCATTTTCAATATTATTTTAAACTTGATTGAAAAATGTTTTGCAGATCATAGAGTGGAACTGAATCCACCAATATTATTTAATCTTCACTCTAACTTTTTTTTATTTGAAACAGTGGTGCAAATCAATATGGGTTGGTTTTCCTAATTTCATAATGTGAATATGCTTCCTGGAACAAGTAAAGCAAAATCCATTGATCTGTTTAAATTTCCTCGAACTATAAACTAAACATATTAACAAGAAAAAAGAAGAAGGGAATTTTACAATATGGCAACCGAGAGAGAGAGAGAGAGGGGTAAAAAACAAAGGACACGGAAAGCACTGCAAGAAAATGATGAGCTTTACAGAAGAAGGTGTGAGCCCCTCCCTTTTTCCACGGATGACGGATCCATGGTGTAGCCACAGCCATGGGGCATCGTATCTCTTCTCTTTCATCACGTGAACCCTTTTTTCCCATGTGACCCCACACTTTCCCTTCCAAACCATGCCGTCCCTTATGTATCTTCGCCACCAACCATAACGGTTAACGTTTCATGCACCAACCACTCCATTATGTTCCCCTCGATCTCCTTCACCAACCCTTCTTCTTCCTCTTCTTCCCTCATCTCCTCCATCTCTACCAACCCATCAATGTCCTCCAAAACCTCGCACTTCGCACGTGGCAAACTCCGAACCCTCTCCCACACCGTCTCCAACAGCGTCCCTCTGTAACACTTCGGCCTAACCAGAATCTCCGACAGCAACTCGTCCACCAAATCGAACAGTAATCTACGGTTGCAGCGCGGACCCAGCTTGTGTTTCCGCTCAAAGACGCAATATTTGTTGTCTTCTGGGAAGGAGACAAAGGAATGGGATGTGGGGTTGCGCTCGAGACGGTGAAAGAGTGAAGGGACCAAGGGGTGGGTGGGAGAGAACCACTCAAAGTGGAGGTGGGGTATAGGCGTGGTGGCGTTGCTGTGGGACCCAGTGCTACGGGACAAGATGGTTGTGACGTAGTGAAACTCTGGTTCTTCGTGGAGTGCGGCGGAGGGGGTGGTGGTGAAGGAGCCGTGAGATTTGTCGTGATCGCTGGTGGTTGGTCCTCGGGGCGGGGGTGGTCGTGGCGCTTCTTCTCTGCACGTCTGGCGGGAACAACTGAATAACCGTGTGCTGCGTTTTGCATCTCGAGAAGAATCATCATCATCATCACTCACCCGTGTCTGTGTTTTTTACCGTATAACACACGCAAAAGTTAAACCAAATGCCCAGAACACAGGAACCAAATAAGATCAATACAACAAATTTGAAACATGATTCTTTCACTTTTTTTGTGTAATATGAACACAGTGACTAGTATTTTAATTAACGCTGCACAAAACAACTAAATAAAATTATTAATAAATTTTATATTTAAATAAATAAATTTTATATTTCAAATTTATAATAAATAATTTAAATTTGGTATAAACTTAGATAAACGTAAAACTTTGTTATTTCCCCAGCAAATCTTTCAATAATATTATATCAATACCCAAACAAAAAATTAAACGTTAAAAAAGTGTACACACATACATACATATATAATAATATATATATATATGTATATATACATATATGTATATATACATATATATATAAAAGAAAAAAGAGAGTTTGATATTATTGGAAGATTTGTTTTCTATTGTAGGAATAGTATGCAAATGCATTTTAAGAGCTAAAATATCGAAAGAAAGAAAAAGGAAAAAGCGAACTAAAGTGTGTATATTAATTCAATATAAGAATATGTATATAGAGAGATGGAATGAGAAGTGGAGGATATTGTAAAGAAATAAGATTATAAATGTAAGCCGTATATAGTGATGATTAAATTGAAAGTAATGACCATTTTAAAAAGTTACTGATAACTATTTCAATATTATACAAGTTATGTTATTGAATGTTCTTGATAAGTTGTTAATTAAACATAATATTCAAATATATGATGAAACTCAATAACAATGTATTGTTTTTTTTGACGAGATTAATGTATTGGTGTTTGTAATGAGAATAGGCGGTGAAAAAAAGAAAGACTTGTAATTTGTGAAATTTATTTAACGGGTACCTGTTTTTGAGGAGAAAGACCAATCTTGACAGGGAGAAGATTTCGAACCGTGTTGTGGCTACTAAGAAGATCGCTTGAAAGTGGACGAGTTCTCTTGTTTTTGGTTTTGATGTCATTGGCTTTAGTGACTAATGGGTGACGGATAATAAATTGTTCTTCTTGCTTCTTTCTGATTGATGTTTGTGGAGGCTTGTTGACCCTCGAACTCGATTTTCCAAGGGTTGGTTTCTTGCATATTGTGACTGTTTCTTTTTTCTGCAACTCTTTCTTGGTCAATGCTTCAGGCTTTGGCTTTGTAGAAACTTTTGAAAGCTCAGTTTCAATGTTGATCGCAGGTGGAGGTGATGGGGGTTTTAACACTGAGTGTGTGCTTTGATTTTTTGGAATTGTTGGCGATGGTGTTGTGCTTGGTTTTTGTTTGGTGTCAATGAATCTGCTAAGTCTGGGGGAATAAGATTGGTTTGAAAGTTTACCAGGAGTGGATTCACTCACTGAAGTTTTAGGAGTTTTCTTGAATTTGAATTTGCCTACACATTCCTCTTCTCCTTGGTCTCTGTTTTTGATAGTGTTGGTGATGTCACGTCCAACCTTTCTGCCAACACCTTCTCTAACCTGTTTGACAATTTGCCTGGCATAGTGGCTTGGACTCCTGCTATTGTTCTCATCATATTTTCTCTTTGAAAAAGAAAGCCGAGGAACCTCAAAATCCTCATAAGGAACTGTGTTCTCCTTGTTGATTTGGAGAGAGAGTCTATGCTCAACATCCGATCTTCTTGCAGAGGACATTCTAGGAGTCTCAGGCAAGAAGTCACTTCCCGTGCTGTTTCTATGTTTGATTATTTTGATGTGTTGTCGTGGCCTATGAAGGTTTGGAGTGGAAAGGCATGGGGAAGAAGAGGAATGTGCATCAGGAAGAAGATCGAGACCCATTAACCTCGCAACCAAAGTTGGTGTCTTGGTCCCTGGAGAGACACTGATTTCTGAGGAAAAATCACTAAAGCTTTCTGTTTTTGATCTTGTGCACCCTCTTGTTCTGATCCGAATGTTCTTCTGGTTTTCAAGAACCATTAAACAAGTCAAGTGATTAATCATCATCGTTTTCATCATTACTCACTTTAGAGTATAAACAAACCCAAATAAAAATGTATGTGGAAAGTGAAACACATAGTGAAAAGTTGGTGGTACTGTGAAATAGTGAAAAAGAGCATGTTAATTAACTTACTGGTATTTTTAAATTTTCTTCTTTTGAGATTGATGACACTGTAGTACCATCTTCTGACTCCAAGCTACTCCTCGGTCGTTCAGCTCCTGAAATATACAAAACCATGAATTATCCATAGTTTGCCAGAGTAAGTTGATTTAAGGGCATATTGAAGTTATTTAGAGTAAAGTGGTCATTTTAGAGCATAAATGTGTTTGAGACTTGGAGAAAAGTGAGCATAAAGTAGAGTGTAGTGGAGCTAATGTACCTTTGGGGACAGCGTGATCTTCTGAGGTGCGAGACTTGAAAGAGGATTGGTGGTGGTTAATGGAAAAGTGAAATGGATGAAAATCAAAGGCCTGAAAGACTGCACACATGCAACCAGAAGGGATTTCTGTTTGAGCTTCTCGACCCTTCTTGGAGGACCTTCCACCCCAATGCCACTCCTTGCCCATAATTGGTAAACTTAGTGCTTTGCTGAAGTTTCAAAATAAGAAAGAGGAAGTGTGTCAAAGTGATAAAATCAGAATGAAAATGACATATATAAAAGGCACCAGCCAGCTGTCTCAGACACACGCTATTAGTTTGTTTAGTGTTTGTGGTCTTGGCAAGATAATCTAAATGGCTTATGGTATATGCAGGTGAAAAAGCGAGAAAAACGGATCCTTGAAGCATAAAACGGTCACATTTCATGAAAGGAATTAAAGTACACTTGAACTTGTGTATTTTGGAATTTTCGAGTACCAAAAAGACTGAGAAACTAGTGAGAGTATTGTGGGCATATGCGAGTCCATTTCTCTAAAGCGTAGGTCCAAACATGCAGTTAGGGTGTGGTATCACAATCACTAATGTGGTACACAAGTCAAAAGCGATACCAGGTTTAGTGCACACTTTCATGCTGTCGTAAGCTTCAGGGGGAGATGTTTAATGCATAGCACCAGTTAGTGCTTCGTCTTTCATCTCTATATCTTCACCAAGCCCATCTTTCTACCTTGGATTTTCTTCTGTCAAAAACATGCATTTTTGTTCTCCTAATTATATAATTTTGCAATTATATACAACAAAAATGGGTATTTGTAAAGCAAAATTGAGTAGAAAACACCAAGAGAGTACATTTGGAAATGATATATCAAAATTAATTTAAATTATATTATCAATTAAATAAAAGTTAAAATTATGATTTATGTTAGTTATCGGCGAAGAGATGATTATAATTTGAGTATGTGTATTATTTAATTCAAAATTTAGTTCATAAATAATATAAAATTACACAAAGAAGGAATAGGAGATGATGAAGACTTGAGAGATAGAGCATCTCCTGACCAAGTCCAACCCTTCAAAAGAATGACCCGAAACATGACATAGGATCCATGACTAGGTCAAGACCCACCACTAGTCCGTACATTAGAGCCCATCATTCCTCAGATGATCACCAGCTAGTCTTTTTTTTTTTTTAGGCACATTCTCCCTGCACCCAACACATTCTAACTGGCACCCAATCACTTAATAGTAAAAGACGAATATACCCTTAATGAAATTCTGAAAAATATAATTGTGATAAGCACCCAATCACCTGCACCAACCCTATTCTTCTCTTCTTCCATTCCATTGTGCCTGCCGCAGCCACCGTGTTGTGCAGCCACCGTGAGCAAGCTTGTTGTCCAACCACCGTGAGCGACGTTCTTCTCCATTCTTCTGCACCCACCGTGACCTCCATTATCATAGGCAGAGCACCAGATTCGAAGGTACGTCATGCTTCCGGATATTTTTATCCATAAGTGAGTGAGAGTTGCGGATATTTTTATCCGCAAGTGACTTTTGAGAGGTGCGGATATTTTTATCCATAAGGGAGTTTGGGGTCCGGATATTTTTATCCGTAAGTTTGTTTTGACTTACGGATATTTTTATCCGGAATATAGTTGGGTCCGGATATTTTTATCCGTAGGCACAACTGTGGCTTCCGGATATTTTTATCCGTAAGCAACGATCAGTTCCGGATATTTTTATCCGTAAGCAACTAACAATTCCGGATATTTTTATCCGTAAATAAAGAAGACAAGGGCATTTTAGGATTTTTAAAAGTGTGTCGGGTGCCAGTCACAATTGATCGGGTGCAGGAAGCAATTGCCTTTTTTTTAATTTCAGTAGAGTAGGATCCATACAGCATAATAGGGGTGTATTTATCAAAGTGGGCTTGTGTCAAGTCCATTAGGGTTGGAAGGTAGCCCTAGCTTCTGGAAGCTAGGACTAGGGGGTGGCTTTGACCTAGGTCAACCCCTAGACTGCCTCTCTCTTATTACATTTCTACCCCTCCCCATCTTGCCCACCAAGGCACCCATTCCTATAAATAGGGTGTCTTGCCTCATGTATTTTCACTTGATTTTGAATACAATAAAGAAACTTTGTTTGAGTGATTAGTGAGCTTAGTCTCCTAAATGGTTTTGGGTCTTATCTTGAGTGTATGAACATCTCAAGTGGCAGCTCTTCCTTCACTTAACTTGGAGTTTCCCACCCTCTAAGTGACGTGATCATCCTCTCCATTTCTCCATAAGCTTCCTTCACCTGATCTCTTTTCCATCCTGTCATCACGGCATTTACCATTCCTTTCTATGTTCTTGCTTATGTCTTTATCATTTGATCATCTTCATTCATCATTTACTTCCTTTGCTCTTTAATTCCCGCCTCATTCATCATAATTACCATATACTTGTGTTTTTCCTTTTGTCCTCTAGAAGTGAACCTTCACACTTAACCACTTGGTTAAGTTCGTGTCCAGTGAGGATCTTCTTTGGGTCTCACCTAGCATTACTAAAAATAAAAAATCATAAACAAGAGCAACCAATAAAAATGTGCAATCTTAAAAATCAACTCATATCATGTGGTATTCAGAGAATGGTTATTTTTTGCTTATTTGCTTTGAGTTGATTTCGACCCTTTAAATTCTAACACATCTAAATTCTTGTTTTTACTTTCAAGCAATTTCAATTTCACCTTTAAAGTCCTTGTCATTTACAATTCCGCTTTTTATTCATTAAGCACTTTAAATTATACTTTTGAATTTTATTTTGTGTCAATTTTTTTTCCTTACATCTTTTGCTTGAATCTTATGTTCTTAGTGTTCTAGGAGTCTTAATTTCTTTCTACTTATTTTGATTTTAATTGTGAAGAGCTAAAAACAAAATAGAAGTTGTTTGAGTAGTGGTTGATTTAATTCCAAACATAGAAGGCAAGTGTTTATATGATTTGAATCTAAACCCAACATCTTTTTCGGAAAAGTGAAAAGTGGAATGACAACAAAAAAATATGCATGCAAAAAGGATATGGAACTTTTGAATCCATAAAAACAAAGACAAAAGAGTTTGAGAAGCATTCACATTTCAACTTTCACTTTGCAAATTACTAAAGAGGGTTCTAAGTATATGACAAATTATGTTCATACTTGTAGAATTTAATCCTTCTTGCTTTCACAATTTCTAAAAATATTTCAAACCTTCATAATTAAAGTTTAAGTAAGTTTTTTTAAGTCTTTTTTTTAAGTGTTTTTCTTGCTTGTCTTCTCAAAGTTTTGTCATTATCTTATTTTACAATTTGGTTTATCTTTCTTGCTTTTCTTTCAAAATTTCTTAAGTTTTGTTGTGGGGATCTTTGGTGAGTAAGTGTAAGAGCTTTGTCATCTTTCACTTGAAGTACTTACTACCAAGTGTAGACCTTTGTGTTTAGAGTACAAATCTTTCTTGAGTGCATTACAATTTTTCCCTCCTTTACTAAATAGCCGAGTGATACAAGTGAGGAGTGGATAAAATTGTTATTTTTCATTAATTGTTTGTTTCTTTTTTGTGCAAATTATGGCTCATTTGTCATCAGGAGAATCTTCAAAGCCACAATCTCCTTAAAAGGCATATCTTTTGGGATAGCTTGTGGAAATCAAAAGGATTTTGTCCCAAAAGGAAGAGGGGATGAGACAATTAGTGGAAAGGTTGCAAAGACTAAAAAGCGACTCAAAAGAGACAACCTAGAGAAAGGAGATGAGAACCAAGAAGAGCCTCTAGAAGCTACACGCACTATGGGAGTCAAGAAGAAGACTAAGATTGGAGAATGCATAACTTTGAAGAGAGACGCCATCAACACCCACTATCAAATCCTTCTTTCCCTTTTATTAAATTGCCTAGTTTTAGTGGGGAAAGTGATCCCAATGTGCATTTAGGATGGGAAGCTAAAGTAGAACAAATTTTTAATGTGTATGAGGTCCAAGAGGACCAAAAGGTTAAGTCAACTTCCCTAGAGTTTTTAGATTATGTCATCCAGTGGTGGCATCAAACTGTAATGGACATTGGTTAGGCGAGTTGTGGTCTTTGGTATGATTTAAAGGAACGCATGCGCGTGCGGTTTGTTCCTCCCTCATTATAGGAAGGAACTCTTGTTGAAGCTCCAACAACTTCAACAAGGACCTATAAGTGTAGATGAATATTTTAAAGACCTAGAAACTACTTTGACAAAGATTAATATGCATGATAGAGAGGAGTCAAAGATAGCTAGGTTTGTGAGTGGTTTAAGGAGAGAAATTCAAGATATTGTAGAATTATATGAGTACTCTTCTTTAGAAAAATTGGTTCACCTAACCATCAAGACGAAATCATAACTTTTGAAGAAAACCAATTTAAAAAATACTCATAGTGATGGCTTTTACAAATCTTCATGGAAGGACAACAACAAAATTTATACAAAAACTTTTCCTTCCAATTTTTCAAAAGAAACCACTTCTAACCATAGAGTTTCTAAACCTTCCACCTCTATCCCTAAGTCACACACCAAAACCCTAAACACAAAATGTTTTAAATGTTTAGATTTTGGGCACATAGCTGCAAATTGTCCATCCAAAAGAATAATGATGGTAAAATGAGGGGTTGTAGTGAGTGACCATAGTTCCCAATCCTCAAGGTCTAGTTCCCCTACCTTTTCAAAAAAGCCAAAGTGAGGATGAATATGAGTTGCCTTGTGAAGGTGATTTATTAATAGTAAGGCGCATGATTGGATAAGTTCAAAAACCTTTTAATGAAAGTCAAAGGGAAAATATTTTTCATACAAGGTGCCTTATTAATGACAAATTATGTTCATTAATTGTAGATAAGGGTAGTTCACCAATGTGGCAAGTACAAGAGTGGTGGAAAAACTTGGATTGCCCACCATTTCTCTTGCATAGCCCTACAAGCTCCAATGGCTTAGTGAAGAGGGAAAAATCATAGTTAATAAAGAAGTCCTCATAGCCTTCTCAATTGGAAAATATAAAGATGAGGTCTTGTGTGATGTTGTGCCAAAGGAAGTCACCCATATTCTATTAGGAAGGCCATGACAATTTGATAGAAATTTTTTACATGATGGCCTTATTAATAAAATTTCTTTTACCTTTCAAGGGCATAAGATCATATTAAAATCTCTCTCTCCAAAAGAGATAAATGAAGACCAAGTTAAAATGAAATAAAAGAAAGAAAATGAAAAAAAAAGTGTTAAGAAAAGCCTTCTCATCTCCTCCAAAGAGGTCAAAAAGGTAATGTTAACCCACAAGGCTATATTTATAGCATATCCTAAGAAAAACCTAAAGATTGAGTCAACGGTAGATAATTTTAAATGTTTGGATCCTTTGGTAAAGGAGTTTCAAGATGTGTTCCAAGAGCCTCCTAAAGGGTTGCCTTCTCTAAGGGGTATTGAACATCAAATTGATTTTATACCCAGGGCTTCTTTACCAAATAGACCTGCATATAGAACCAATCTAACTGAGGCCAAAGAAATTCAACAAGTTGAGGAGTTAATAGTCAAGGGGTGGGTTCAAGATAGCATGAGTCCTTGTGCTATGCCTGTAATTCTTGTCCCTAAAAAGGATGAGAGTTGAAGGATGTGTACGGATTGTCGCACAATAAATAACATCATCATGAAATATAGGCATCACATCCCTAGATTAGATGACTTGTTAGATGAGTTACATGGGTCTCAAATCTTCATCAAAATTGATCTTAAAAGTGGGTATAATCAAATCCGGATTAAATCGGGAGATGAATGGAAAACCGCTTTTAAGACCAAGTTTGGGTTGTATGAGTGGTTAATCATGCCCTTTGGCTTAACCAATGCTCCGAGCACCTTCATGCCCTAGGCCATCCCTTTCTAATTACATTTCTACCCCTCCTCCATCTTGCCCACCAAGGCACTCATTCCTATAAATAGGGTGTCTTGTCTCATGTATTTTCACTTGATTTTGAATATTGTAAAGAAACTCTGCTTGAGTGATTAATGAGCTTAGTCTCCTAAATGGTTTTGGGTCTTATCTTGAGTGTGTGAGCATCTCAAGTGGTAGCTCTTCCTTCACTTATCTTGGAGTTTCCCACCCTCCGAGTGGCGTGATCATCCTCTCCATTTCTCCATAAGCTTCCTTCACTTTATCTCTTTTCCATCGTTTCATCACGCCATTTACCATTCTTTTCTATGTTCTTGATTATGTCTTTATCATTTGGTCATCTTCATTCATCATTTACTTCCTTTGTTCTTTAATTTTCGCCCCATTCATCATAATCACCATATACTTGTGTTTTTTCCTTTTGTCCTCTAGAAGTAAACCTTCACATTTACTTAACCACTTGGTTAAGTTCGTGTCTAATGAGAATCTTCTTTGGGTCTCACCTTGCATTACTAAAAATAAAAAATCATAAATAAAAGCAACCAATAAAAATGTGCAATCTTAAAAATCAACTCACATCAAGAGATTGATAAGTTTTTATCCTATTTCCAATGGGGTAGATAAGAACATCAAATTTTTATCTGCATAAGATATGCTAATGAATAATTTTGAAAAATAAGATGAGTGTTGTCATATTTTTGAACTAACAACATCATCATACAACTTTATAACACAGTGATTCTAAAGCATATTACATCAATATTTTCTATTGGATGTTAGAAAACCATTTTTAATAAGATTTTTGTTTTGATCCTTTTAAAGTCCTATAAGAGCAGTGAAAAAAAAAAAAAAAAAAAAACAATCGGGAATGATCCAACTATATGAAACCATGAAGCTATAAGAAACGTGAATGGCTTCATTCTATTACATGCCATATTTATATAGAAAGAAAAGAATGTGCATTATCGAAGGGGAAATTAAATAGAGTGTTTGTCACGAAGCTGAAATTGAAGATGAAATTGAAGGTGGTAAGTTTTTGATGGTTAAGGAGGATATGATAGCATTAATTTGACGAAGGGATCGTGTACAATGAAAAAGAATAGAGAAGGGAATCGTACAGAAAATAGGTCTGCAGTTGTAGGAAGTACCAAGTAGTTGTGGGACAAGAACAAGACAAGGGCTTAAATTTTTTTAATATGGTAAAATATTTGGTTGTGAGAAAAAATTAACTCGTAATTTCTACTCTGCTTTCTTGCTATTAAGATGGTCTGCATCTAAGTACTACTATATTGGGACTCAGTGTCAGGCTGCACCTGCACCTGCAACCATCATACTCTAATTGCAATAACACAGTCCTGCCACAATGAGTTATTTGATGATGCTACCACTATTTCTGGTAACACACTCACTCTCTACAAATTCCAACTTATTTCACATATCATATCATGCTATCATTACCTTCTATTTCTTCTCACTTCACTCCTCCACCCTTCTCTCCTTTTCTCTTCCTTTTCACCCTTTTAGTTTTTACTCTTTCAAACTTTACCACTCTCATAACTGCCTCCTTTCCATAATCTATAAATACACTTACAATAATTCAAAATACTGCTACAACCTTTCTGTGTAAATTTTTAAAAACGTCTCCAAACTTATCCCTCATCACAATCAACAACACTTTCATTTTCAACCTAATTAATGTATGAAAATAACTCATGAAGAATTAATTTAACAGTGTTTTAGTAATTTTATTTTAATTTTAAGATTACTGTGAGTGAGAGGGAGGGAAGAGTCACTTCAATGGCTGTGATATTTGTGAAAAATAATTAAGGATAGATTATTATAAACATTAGTAATCAAAGGTAGTGTTTGAGGTCTGCGCAAGATAATATAAAAAAATGCTTATGGTATATGCATGAGAAGAAGCGAGAAAAAGGAATCTTGAAGCATAAAACGGTCACATTTGATGAAAGGAATTAAAGTACACTTGAACTCGTGGTGATGTAATAGAAACAACTAGTTTTGAATATTTTAAACTTTTGAAAAGAATATAACTCACTGACTCCGAGTCTATCTATCTTATGTGCAAACAATGTATGTCTTCTAATCTTAATCGCACTCACTCCAAGCTTGCTATTAGTAAAGAGCCAAAACCAAAGAGAACCAACACTGCACCTCATCGAGTCTCATGAAAAAGTTATTTAAAATGAATCAATTTGTTGTCTTCTTTTAAATTGACACGTTAACTTGATCATCATCTTACATACAAAATGGCAGAATAATGCACAAAACGAAAAATCTAAATTTTCGTCTTCTCAATTGCGTAGTAGAAACTCACCTTCAATCCACATTCGCGATGATATGATGGTAGTATTCAAATTTTATTTTCAAGCCACCCAACTCTCTCCAGTTTCAAGCTTCAAAGGTACTCTTCACTCTTATCTCTCTTATTTCGCTTTTCAACAACCAAATGGTTAAGTTTATGTAACTTATTGTGTTTTTGGAAAGTGCAAGAGTTAAAACCAAATTTTACCAAAAAAATCTAAAAATGAAACCCCAATTGTCATCTGAGTCAGACACTCCCTGCAAACCAAATATATTCCACTATATTGGAAAGGTTTCTAATGAGATTCTACAGTACCATTGAAGATGTGTGGTCATGAACCGACCCTGAATCCTCTTGTGTGGGCCGACCCTAAAGCCTCTTTAGCTTACGTCAAAGCCTGAGAGGCTGTGTGGTGAGGTGTCAATCCAGTTAATTACCTTAACTGATTGGTGCTGAGGAGATTATCGTTACAGAACTTGTGTAATGAACATTTAAGTAATCAAACAAGTTACAAAAAGAAGAGGAGGAGACGAGAAGGCGTCAGGGAGAGTTATATGAGGGAGGGGAGACCGACTGAGGAAGGGGGGAGAAGAACATAAGAATTAGAGTGTTGAACAATCTTGATGTTCTAGGTCAAGGGTTATTTGTCTTGGCTAGAACATAAGAGTATCTTTTATGCTTAAAATTAGAGAGTTGGGTGGGTTTGAAAAGGAGTTAGAGAGTTGTCATCATCTCATCGTTAGGGAATGTGGATTGAAGGTAAGTTGTGCAGCGTTATTAAAGAGAGAGAAAGTTAAAGTTTTTGTTTTCTGTACTCAAGGTGTCACTTTGTGTATCAGGTGATGATCGAATTAATGTCGTTCCTCCAATCCACCTTTTATAATTAACAAATTAATGCGAAGAGAAAATTTGTGACAAATAAAAAATAGAGAGAAAATATTTATTATTTTGACTTTCTAAATTAAAATTAATTATTACACAAAATGAGTATATTTATTAATTATAGTATTTTGGTGATTTCTAAAAAAACAGTACTTATTTTCAATCAAAAATGACTTTTATAACCAAAACTTACTTAATTAATAAATATCATCAAAATTGTCGTACATTGACTCTAAAATTATGGACATTAATGTTGGTCTAATGTAAATTAAATTATCTAAGATCCATATTTGAAGCGACATGATACAAATTATAAAATTAACATTGACTTAACCAATACAAACTTAAATAAATATAAAAAGTATTCTATTAGCATTGTCTAAACTAACTCTAACTTAAATAAATATAATACTATAAAAAATTTATTAAAAAAAACTAATTTTAGGGACAAGAAATACTTAGTTACTATATTGACTAAATTAGATACTATTTTATAGACTAAAAAATTATTGATATCTAAAATAATTTCTATTATTAATAAAATTTATAAACTATTTTGTAAATTATTTGGTGACTAAAATATTGGTAGTTAATTACATATCAATTTCGAAACTAGTTTATACATTTTTTTAGTAATAGAAATTGTTTTAGATACCAATAATTGTTTTAGTCACTAGAATAGTATCTAATTTAGTCAATATGGTGACTAATTACTTTTTATTTATAAAATTAGTTTTTATTTAATAATTTTTTTGCTGTAGTGTAAATATTAAAATTAAATAAGATTATTAAATATTGATTATTAGATTTTCTTGTACTAATTGTTAAATATTTTATTATAATTTCAATATAAAATCATTTAATCGATTAAATTGAAACTAATTTAAAAAAAAAAATTAGACTAAATTAAATATTATCTTAGACACTAAAAAATTTATTGAAATCTAAATTAATTTATTTCTAAATTGGTATCTATTTACCTACCAATAATTTATATATCAACTTTAGAATCTAAACCATTGATATCTAAAAATTATTTATCAATAAATAAAAATTAATTTAGATCTGAATAATTTAATTAATATTTAATTTATTTAATATAGCAACTGATTATTTTTTTTTCAAAATTAATTTTTATTTAATTAATTTTTAGTAGTGTTTAATTATTGAGTCTAGTTTTTATTTTTGATTTTTTTTAAAATTAATGTCAATTGAACTGATGTAAAGTCTTTATATAATAAAAAATAAATTTTATAATAAAACTTTACGTTTTTAATATATTAAAATTAAATTAAAACTATTTGTGTATTTTTAAAGTCAAGTTAATATAATGCAGTATGTAGAGAATCCAATCATGACCCTGTCAAATGATTTATATCCTAATCAAATATTGGTCCTCAACATTTATGACTTTCGATCTGTTTCAGTTTACCTTTTCATAGCCCCTTGGAATTCATTCCTCAACCTAATTCCAAAGAATCTTCTTCCCATGGAAATCAAGAAACAAGAAACAAAATTTACAGTAACTCTTTTTTTTTTCTAGGTTTTCTTGACTTAATAATGGAAATCCATCTCGTCCAAATTATTTCTGATTTCAAAATACAACTAATATTTTGTAATGATTTCTTTAACTATTATTTAACATCAATCATCTTTTTTTTGTATTCTTGTTTTTTTGTATTCTTATTTTTGTCCCAATTATTAAAAAAGATATAAAACACAAGAGAGGTGAATATGATTTTCTCTTCATTACGAGGTGTTCCTCCAAACATCAAACCTCTGTCTAGAAATCTTGTATTCTGATTATTTAAATCTAATAATTGTTACACTAACTCTAATGATTAATCAAATGATAATTTCTGCTGATCAAAAATAAAAAAAATAAAAAAATGATAATTTGTGACACCATAAGCTTATTACTAAAATTATTACTAACTACTCAAAATTTCCTTTTTCTCTTTCATAAAATCTACATAGTCATTCTAAAAATCACTAAAAAAAATATTAAATAAAAACCAATTTTATAAAAAAAATAATAATTAGTTGTTATATTAAAAAAATTAGATACTATTTTAAAAACTAAAAAAATTATTGGTATCTAAATTAGTTTCTATTATTGATAAATAATTTTTAAATTGGTATTTAATTAAACACCAATATTTTTTAGATACCAACTTTAGAATCTAAATAAGTGTATCTAAAACTTAGGTAGCTAATTAGATATCAATTTATAAACTATTTATCGTTATTTATAAAAAATAAAAATTAATTTAGATACCAAAATTTTTTTAGTCTCTAAAATAGTATCTAATTTTGTTAATATAACAACTAATTTTTATTTTGTTTCTATTTAATGATTTTCTAGTAGTGAGTAGAGTGTGGATTTATAAATACTAATTACTAACAGATTTACCATATCACTTATTGTGTCGATTTTTTTTTTAATTTTCTTCTTAAGTGTATGCACTACACGAAATTCATTACATAGAAATCAAAACTAGAGACAAAAATAATTAGTCGTTAACTAAATTAGATATTATTTTAGAGACTAAAAAATTATTTGTATCTAAAGTAGTTTCTATTATTAATAAAAATTTATAGAATGGTTTCTTAATTGGTATATAAATTAGTTACCAGGATTTTAACTACTAATATTTTAGATTCTAAATTTGTCACAATTAGTCTTATAGAGACTAATTTAGAATCTAAAATACTAATAGCTAAAATCTTTGATAAATAATGGTTATATATCAATTTAAAAATCACTTTATAAATTTTTGTTAATAATAGAAACTAATTTATGTACCAATAATTTTTTTTAGTCTCTAAAAAGATCTCTAATATAATTTAATAATAACTAATTATTTTGGGATCTAAAATAAATTGTAATTTGATTCTTGTAGTGGTAATGGAGTAACGGTCTTTAAGCAACATTTTTTTTTATGAGGAGGATGTGATATACATTCAGTTATAATATTGATTTCAATGTTGCCTTAGTCAAATTGATCAAGATATTTGTAGACTAAATTCATAAAGATGTTTTGAAAATAGTTTTCTGTAATCTATGCATATATAAAGAAATTTTCTATATAGAAATTTTTTATTATAACGGTTTTTTTTGTCTATATACATTTGTTTTTATTTTATCCTTCTATCAATATTTTATTTTATTTTTGATTATTTTGTAATTTTATAATTATTTAAATTTAAAATTAAAAAAAAATTTAATATTAAATCTAAAAAAAACTATTTAAACATTACATTTATTATTTAAAAAGAATGATTCAAATTAAAATTTTAAATGAAACTTGTTACTTTAATTCTTTTAAAATATAATAGAGATTTAGGTGAAACTCCATAAATATCTCATAATGTAATTTATTTTTTTATAAAATTAGTAAATTTAAAATTTTTATTTTATTAGGATGTGTCTATAATCTGAATAAAGAATAAATTGTATATAAACTAATATTTAAAATCAAATCACATATTATTATTTGTATATTTATATTAAAAATATAAATTTATAATTTATTTTAATAAATACGAATATATTATATCTATATATAAAAATATTTTTTTTATAACTGTTTTAAGAATGGTATTATAGTTTACTTTTGTTTTGAAAACGAGTTTTTCAATGGTTAAGTATTCTACAAAACAAAAATGTATAAATAAATATATATAAATTATTTAGCTTTTCTGTTTTTTCTAAAAATCTTGAAAATCTTTGGTTCATAAAACAACTTTTTATTTTTTCTTCCATTTCGTTATGTCTTTTTGTTACTTTTCTATTTATTTCACGTTATAATTCGTTTTTTATTTTTTTTTATAAAAATCAAATAAATTAGTGATCATGATAGCTATTTTATTTTTTTAATCTTGATGAGAATATACAAATAAAAAATTAATAAATATATTTTTTTTTTAATTTTTAAAATTAAAAAAATTATGAATAATATGTTTTATACAATTTGATTATTGTTATAATTTAATTAATGGAGATATTTGTTAATTTTTTTTTAATAATACGCATACTAACGTTTACATATTTATTAACTTATGTTTAATTTTTCAAAAAATCTAAAAAAAAAATAATGATGCCATAAATTAGTAATTTAGTAAACAGATTTATATCCCTAAAATTTTTAAAGATAAATATTTAATAAAAATATTAAAATTTCAATTAATTTTAAAAAAATAATTGTCAAAATTTAAGTTTAGTTTATATATAATGAATGTTTGATTTCAGCTCAAAACAAATATATGATATCTTAAAATTGAATCTATTTTGGATAAATTTTATTTTTTATATATGAACAGTGAATAATAGATTCGAAACTAAAAATCAGTCATCCTAATATTTTAAGTTCATCCTACCTTGTGCAGTGATGTGCGAATGTTCCTGAGATTGAAGGCATGGTAGTCCAAAGTAAGACTTCAAACGGATGAATGGAATCACCAAATAAAAATAACAACTACCAAAAGAAGGGTAGAACAAAAATCCTACCTTCTATAACAATGTTATGTTATAGTTTGACGTTTGAACATGTAAAATAATTACAGTCACAACACAACAACTAACAGTAAAGAAAATGATTTAGGATTGTGTTCCATAAGCAATGAATCCTAATTGTACTAGGAGGCTAAATAATATCAACTAACACAAAAGTACACTACAATACAAGTAAAAAGAAACACACTACAACATTATGTCTATGTGAATAATACAACATCAATTATGTGCATTAATCAAACAAGAATTAAAGTTGACATTCAAACTGGTGAGACTATTATATAATAGCATATTATGACATATATTATAATTGCATGCATTTTAATTTCAAATAAATAGACAAGGATATTGTTTATCTGTAAAAAATGTGAAAACCAAAATGAAGAGGGAACAACAATAGTACATTGATTTCAGAATTGAAGTCAACAATGAATAACAAAGCACCTAATATGTAGAGCAATAACAAATGTAGAGGCAGAGATCTGACTGTGTTAATTACTGCCAGAACTTTAAAGTTTGAAATGATCTCCTTATTCACACACCCATTGAAATTTCTTGATGACAGAGTAAACTCTTTCTTAAAATTGAAAATCTATTAAAAAAAATAGTGAGTACTTATAAACAAATACTTTAGTACTCATGTTAATAAGAATTCCACTAACATTATGCAAGAAAATGTCTATTTATATAATAACTTTGATTGTATTTATAAAGTCTAAAGTTCCAAGGTTTCTGAAAGAGAACATTATATGAATGCTGTAAGTATAAAACATTATGATATTCTGTCTCTTCTTAAAAATCTTATATTTAGACAAAAGTTAACATTATATACATAGATTGAGGTTTTAGTAGTTGAAAGGTATGAGATTGTGATTATGACACAAATTATATAGTGTCTAAGGCAGTTATTGCTACTGAGAAATTTACCCACTAATTGTCAGGCCGTTGAAAAGTTTTGCAAAACCTTACATCACTTGGATTTTGTGGATGACCTTACTGGTTGTAATGATGATGGTGAAAGGGACCACGAGTTCTTCCTCTCAAATGTTTCTGAACCTATTCAGATTCGAAATCAGTTCCTTATAATTCTCTCACAGATGAGAACTTGAAATTGGTGTCTTCTTGGAACGTGGCTACTTCTAGAGTGGTCCCAGTGCCTGCACTTGTTGCTTCTCACTCTCTTACCTCCACATTATATATTATACACACCAATACGTTCAACTTGTTCAAAAATAAACTATCAACCTTCATACAACTCATCACTTAAGACAAATAATGTCTTTAAATACCATTCATCTTCACCTGTGATCTCAACGTACTCATTTTCACAGATCAAATCGTTGGATATGATATGATATGATGACTGACATCATAACATGATTCTTGCATTAAACTAGGCGTCTCAATAAATAAACAATGATGTAGCTATTTTGAAAACGAACATGCTTTATATATCCGTTATATGGATTTGCATGATGAAATCTGAAAATTTTGATGCATTTTTCAATTCAGCAAATGATGTCATCTTCAGAACTAGATTCAGTTTCACATGATACATTTTTTTCCCTTACATCATATTCCTGACCCTCTTACACTCACCTCCATATTCTGTGTTATATTATATAGCCCTCTGGGGAGAGAGAACCCTACTTCATAATTTGAACTGGTCCTCTTTGGTGGGGGATTTGAATACTCTAAAAA
Source organism: Phaseolus vulgaris (assembly GCF_051622355.1). Classification (NCBI taxonomy): domain Eukaryota; kingdom Viridiplantae; phylum Streptophyta; class Magnoliopsida; order Fabales; family Fabaceae; genus Phaseolus; species Phaseolus vulgaris. Next base: position 6,251,766 of record NC_143504.1, read on the forward strand.
TTTGATATTAAGTATCATATATATATATATTTTTCTTTTCTCGCATTCTGAGTTCTTTATATTATTTGTGAAGGCTTTGAAATTTGTGAGGCCTGAAGAAGAGGGTAGCTAGGTGTATGATGACAACAAAAATTGAGAGCTCTAGTTAGAGAGGTACATGCTATTGTACTTTCAAGTTTGGAAGGGAGGGAAAGATAGGAGCCTCTATTATGGCTAAAACACTTAAATTAAAGGAAGGGTAGGGTCCTAATGGATCAAATTTAGATGGCACAAATTATTGATGAGGCCCCATTCCTTCTTCATGCAAATTATCAAAAAAATTATGAGAGACTGAGGTGTGGGGCATACATTCACATACATATAGACTCACTAATTTACTTTCTACCATGTGGGCCTCATACATGTTGACTGAAAAAGCCCAAATTGAGAACTAGTATATATGCAGGTTAAACTTCTATCTCTAAAAATGGACCAAACAAAACTATTATATATCTAAACCCCTTGCCATTATTTTTTTGTAACATTCAGAGGGATGATGCAGTTTTGAGATCCAATCATAGTTAGGATAGTTGAAATCAGCGAATTTTACTCATAGGGTTTTGAATCTTAATGTTGTAGTTAGATTATAAATGAACTAGAGAAAAAGAAATGAGTTATTAATGGATTTTAGGCAGGTTTTTTAGATTTTGAGATATCTTAACTTTTCAACGTTAAATTCTTCCTAAACCTCCATACATTTTCTTTACTTTATAAATATAAAAAATTTATATTTTGTCCTATTCATATTGCATAACCAGATTTTTTTTTTCTTTTGAATTACATAGTGTTTGAAAGTTGTTTTTTTCTTAAAAAATTACATAATTGGAAGTCGTTTTTTCTTTTTGGACAATCTTAGTTGTATTCTTCAATAACACTTATTATTAAGAAGAAAACCATCACCAACATCCAACTCCTAATCAACAATATCATTCTTTTTCTCATTATTGTGACTTTTGCCACCACTTCGATCACCAATTGTCCCCTTTTCAAAAAAAAGTTCCATTTTCAAAAAAAGGTCACATAGTTTTCAGATTGTAAAATTTAAAAATGGATTGCACTATTTTGAATTGTATAATTTAAAATAAAAAATTGACTTATGACTTGTCTAATTTAAAAGTTTTATTTAAGAAAAAATATTTATAATAATCTAAGTTTTTTTAGTTGCACAATCTAAAATAATAAAATCAGAATTTTTATATTTACAATTTTAGAAAAAATAATTGTTAAGAGGTAGAATTTGCCCTTTTCAATTCTCCTCTTGGACAAGTAGTTGAAATTTTTTTCTCTTTTCCCTCTTCTTTCTCTTAAAAACAAATAAGGCGAAAGCAAGGAAGCATGTACGGGTCCTTGGGCTGAAAATTCCTCCCCCTTCCATTACAATTATTAAAATATTTAACTATTTAACAAATAAAAATCTCCACAAAAAATATTATTATTTTATATATAAAATTATAAGTAATTTTTATTTCAAAAGTTAAAAGTAATAAAAAGAATAAAAAAATTATCAACGAAAATTTGCATTTCGAATGATAAAAAGTTCTATAATTCATAGGATATTGAATAACTATGTGATGTTATATTTAGTTGTCGATTTTGTTCATTAAATTTGAATTCATTGAGATAGTAAATGAAACTAAAGAGGTTCACAACCTTTCTAAAACTTGACAGAACAAAAATATAACAAGCAGTATCATGAGTTCTATCTTATCTGTCCCTCACTAACATGAAAATAACTTGTCTTCAAAAGATAGCTAGCTAGATATTCTTCATATTATAAATCATACTGTTTTTTGGTTGTCATCTTATGGAAAAAAAACTCCCATCTCTAAGGCAATATAATGATTGAACATCACTCAGAAATAGTCTCTCAATTTAAAAAATATGATGAACCCACACATCTTTATTATATGCTATATTCTCCAATATTTCCCCCCAATTCCATCTATTGTTAGGTCTATGTAGGCCCAATTGCAGCTTCTGTACCATCTTAACCTCAGGTAATTTACTTTTACTTGTTTTTTTGTCTGCCTTATTCTTCACCAATTATAAGTTCTGTTGCTTATATTTTTAGTTTGTATGGACTTATATTACTTCAGTTTCAAAGTTTTGTTAGTTGGATTATAGTATTGGCTTTGATACCTGTGGAATGCAGACCAAAAAAAAGTGAATGAGTTAGCTATTATTTAAATTTGAAAAATAGCACATTGTTCAAAATTCCTCAACTAATTATAAAGCTTTATATAAAGGATCACACATATTTTTTTAAAAATAAATGAGTCAGTTCCACATATCTCAAATACTATTTTTATTTTTTATAAGAGTTAGATATGAATCACTTTACGAATCCCACATATCTTAAATACCGTTTTTTTTTTATAAAAGTTAGATCACCATTTAAATAATTCATATTTATTTATTTTTTATTAATAAAAAATAATACAATCCTACCTTAGTTCATCTCTTTAAGTCAATGAGATTTTCAGCACTATTAAAATATTAAAAATAAACAATCTTTTATTAACTATTTTATTATCATAAATAACTTTGAAGTTTTTAAATTGTTGACTTGTATAAAAATGACATATTTAGTGATTCAAACTGATAAATCAGTCATTGATCATGATTGTACAAATGGTTATAAATTATAATTTGTGGCCAAGGGATATACCACATTTTGTGGATTAACTTATATTAGAGGTGTTAAAATGAATTTAAAACAGCAAGTAAACTTATCTCATCACATTAAGTGGCAACTAACCAAAAAGTAAATTTGGACTTGTTTTTAATTCAACCCTTATGAGCACTCACCTATTCAGCTTACACTAACATGCACATGAACATTCCTTAAATAAATACCGTAGAATCCTGAAATAGGTATAGATGGATTATCAGCAAGAATGGATAGCTTTTCAAAAACAAACAACTCATGCATGTTAGATGTCATTTTCTCTATCAAAGTTTTGACCATAACAAAAAATCATAGGTGTACTGTCTAGGCCGAAAGGTTGTACCAAAAGTCTCGACCGAAAGGTTGTACCGAAAGTCTCAACCGAAAGGTTAAATATAAAAAGTAAATAAGTAAAGTTAAATTAGTGATTATAGCAAAGCCCATGGGCCCAAATATACAGGTGTGTGTTTTCAAAATGTTAGGTGCAAAAAGAAAAGACCCAAGTAACTCTTAAGCCCAATAAGAGAGCCTTATAAATAGAGGTTCAACTCAAGAGGTAAGGGAGATTCAATTTATTTTATGAACATAAAACTATATCTGACTTTGGCATCGGAGCGCCTTGCATGTACACACACCCACCTGTGAGGAGAAGAAGCCGAGAGCCCAACTCGAGTAGAAGCCGTGAGAGCCCAACTCGAGAAGAAGCCGAGAGCACCTAGCTGAAGGAGAAGCCGAGAGCACCTAGCTGAAGGAGAAGTCGAGAGCACTTAGCCGAAAGAGAAGTCGAGAGCATCTACCTTGAGGAGAAGCCTAGAGCACCCAATGTGAGAAGAGACCGAGAGAGTCCAGCCCACAGTTCGGAAGATTTGTATAAGAGTTAATCTTGTCAACCTGATTTTAGTGTTCTTGGTCCTTGTTGTAAGAACATTTTGGCGCCCACCGTGGGGCCGAGAAGTAGCTGAAAAAGGTTGAAGACAAGATGAATCAAATGAGAAGAACAAGGTGGAGAGCAATCTGGGGAGCAGAGAGATAATCAAAATTCCATGTCAATGACTATGCTCATGCAGTTACAAAGAGAGTTCGAAACACTAAAGAAAAGCAATGAAGAAAAGTTAAGTATGTTAAGGGCGGAGAATGCGTACATGAAAAGGAAGTTGAATGAAGAGACGATTTTAAACACATCATTTGAAACTGTTCAACCAAGAACACATATCCACCAAAGGGTACATAATGAGAAAAGATTTGAAACTACAAGGAAGAGAATACCAGAGACTTCTGGTATCTTTGTAGGAATATTTGTTAGGAGGCATCCATTTTCCAAAGCCATAGAAACCCCACTGCCCGAAAATTGGAAGAATTTTACCATGGAGAAATATGATGGAGGTACAGATCCTGATGAACACATTGCAATATACACAACGCAGATAAGTTTGTATACGTGGAATGATGCCATTTTGTGCCGAGTATTCCCAACAACTTTGAAGGGAGGGGCTCTGAGTTGGTTTACTCGGTTGCCACCGTTATCCATTGATTGTTTCAACACTTTAGTAAAAAAGTTTGGAGCTCATTTTGCTACAAGCCGACCACATCATCTGACATCAATTGCCTTAGTGAATATAAGGCAAGAAAAGGGAGAATCCCTAAGAACATTTATGGAGCGCTTTGGAAAGGTAGCACTAAGTATCCGCAATCTCAGTCCGAAAGTCACAATGCATCATATGATTACAGCACTGAAACCGGGACCATTTGCCGACAGTCTTTGCAAAAAACCGGCAACCAATCTTGATGAGTTAAGACAATGTGCATCAAAGTTTATGCAGATGGAAGAGTTGAGAGAATTTCGAGGGCGGATGGAAATGATAAGAAGATAAGTGAAAAGGAAGGAGGGCATTCGTTTAGAAAAGAAAGAGAATAATTTCGTAGCCGAAAGTTTCAACAATATACACCGTTGAGTAGTAATGGAGCAAGAATCTTACAATAAGCAATGGCAGTAAAGATAATCTCACCACCAAAGAAGGAAAGAACTTCAGAAAGAGCATATCAGAGTAAACATTGTCAATACCACAAGAATCATGGTCGTCATACAGAAGAATCTGTAGCTTTGAAAGATAGAATTGAAGAATTGATTCAAGTTGGGCAGTTGAAATGCTTTGTTAGAGATGGAGGGATAAGGAGCAGACAAAGTCCAAGGCAGTTAAACACTCATCATTGTATGTAAAACCTTTCGGTCAAGGATGATTTTTCATGTATAAAGAAAGTCTTATTCAAGATTGAAACACTTAATGAAGTTATTCATATGAAGAGTCAAACTGTTAAATCCATCAATGCTTCGCATACTTCAAACCTCTCGGTCCTGGATGCTTTCACTTCAAGTGAAATCCCTCCCGAGAGTGTATCTCGTACTTCAAACCTCTCGGTCCAGGATGCTTTCACTCCAGGTGAAATCCCTCCCGAGAGTGTATCTCGTTCTTCAAACCTCTCGGTCCTGGATGCTTTCACTTCAAGTGAAATCCCTCCCGAGAGTGTATCTCGTACTTCAAACCTCTCGGTCCAGGATGTTTTCACTCCAGGTGAAATTCCTCCCGAGAGTGTATCTCGTTCTTCAAACCTCTCGGTCCTGGATGCTTTTACTTCAAGTGAAATCCCTTCCGAGAGTGTATCTCGTTCTTCAAGCTTCTCGGATCAAGATGTTTTCACTCCAGGTGAAATCCCTCCCGAGAGTGTATCTCGTTCTTCAAACCTCTTGGTCCTGGATGCTTTTACTTCAAGTGAAATCCCTCCCGAGAGTGTATCTCGTTCTTCAAGCTTCTCGGATCAAGATGTTTTCACTTCAAGTGAAATTCCTCCCGAGAGTGTATCTCGTTCTTCAAACCTCTCGGTCCTGGAAGCTTTTACTTCAAGTGAAATCCCTCCCGAGAGTGTATCTCGTTCTTCAAACCTCTCGGTCCTGGATGCTTTTACTTCAAGTGAAATCCCTCCCAAGAGTGTATCTCGTTCTTCAAGCTTCTCGGATCAAGATGTTTTCACTTCAAGTGAAATTCCTCCCGAGAGTGTATCTCGTTCTTCAAACCTCTCGGTCCTAGAAGCTTTTACTTCAAGTGAAATCCCTCCCGAGAGTGTATCTCGTTCTTCAAGCTTCTCGGATCAAGATGTTTTCACTCCAGGTGAGATCCCTCCCGATAGTGTATCTCGTACTTCAAGCCTCTCGGATCAAGATGCTTTCACTCCAGGTGAAATCCCTCTCTCGAGTGTTTCATTCAAATCAAATCTCAATCAACGAAGTTCTTATTTAAGTCGAAAAGTTATAGTCCGAAAGGTTGGCAGAAAACAAAAACCGAGAGCTCTTATAAAAAACCCGAAAGGTTCCAATACTAAATTGAAAGGTCTTATAAAAAAACCGAAAGGTTCTAATACAAAAACCGAGAGGTTTCATTTTTTGCATGGCAGAAAACAAAAACCGAGAGGTCTTATAAAAAACCGAAAGGTTCTAATACAAAAACCGAGAGGTCTCATTTTTTGCATGGCAGAAAACAAAAACCGATAGGTTTTATCAAAAACCGAAAGGTCTCATTTTTTGCATGGCACAAAACAAAAACCGAGAGGTTTTATCAAAAAACCGAAAGGTTCCAATACTAAACCGAAAGGTCTTATAAAAAAACCGAAAGGTTCTAATACAAAAACTGAGAGGTCTCATTTTTTGCATGGCAGAAAACAAAAACCGAGAGGTCTTATCAAAAAACCGAAAGGTTCCAATACAAAACCAAGAGGGCTTATAAAAACCGAAAAGTTCTAATACAAAAACCGAGAGGTCTCATTTTTTGCATGGCAGAAAACAAAAACCGATAGGTTTTATCAAAAACCGAAAGGTCTCATTTTTTGCATGGCACAAAACAAAAACCGAGAGGTTTTATCGAAAAAACCGAAAGGTTCTAATGCAAAACCTAGAGGTCTCAAGACAAAACTGAGAAGTCTAAATAAACATTGGCGTATCAGTATCAAGTCCAAAAGTTCAAACCTATAAAAAATAGTCAAAATTGGTCTCTAACTAGAAAAATCGAGAACTTTAATTAGGAAGTTCATAGACAATTATTTTCGGTTCAAACTCAAAAATCGAAAGGTCCAGGTTGCAAAGTATTTAAATAATTTTATACTTGAAAACCGAAAGGATAAGATAAATTTATCTTAGGTTGAAAAATAAATCAGTTAAAACCGAATACTAAAATCCAAAAGGTGGAACCGGATAAATTGGTTATATTAGATCATCTAATTTTATCTTTTCTGCATACTTATGTTAAATAAGATTATTCACTAGCAAGCGATTAAGTTACATGCTAAGTAAGTAAAATATTATATATGGTTTGATGTTATACATCCAAAATAACTTCTTCAGGATTTCATGTCAATAATAAGTAAATAATAGCTTATGATCGAAAGATAACATTTAAGTCATATAAGTCAGATGACCGAAAGGTTAGGTTGGCACCGAGAAGTTAAGACCGAGAAGTCTCGGAAAAACAAAATTAATCAATCATATCACATAACCGGAAGAACAAGATTGAGAATTCTATGATATCATTTGCTTGTAACCGAAAAAAAAAATTAATCAATCGGATCACATAACCGAAAGAACAAGATTGAGAAGTCTGTGATAATATTTATGGGTAACCGAAAAATAACATTAAATATTTCAAACAAATAACAAGTTGGTTAGGCCGAAAGGTCTAAAATGATATTTAATTGGTAATAAAAAATGGCTCGAATTAAAAGAAAACAATAAACAATTATATTAAGTTCAAAAGGTGGTTTCATGACGAACCTAAAACTTTCCAAAAGGAACTATTTCATGTAAATCTTTCGGCATAAACTACTTTCACTTAAAATTTTTTCCAAAGAATATTATATGTAGTTCTCATGGTCAAAGATGCTTTTTTAGTTGGGCAAAGTGCATCGAAAATTATCGAAAACTAATGTCGAATACTGATGATGCCAAAAGATGAGGTCGAACATGTTTGTTATATTAGATGAGTTAAACTAAGATATATCTTTTAAGCATAGTTAGCCAAATACTAAGCCAGATACTGAAACCGAAAAGGTGAGATGTATTTATTTTAGGTTGGAGAAATACTAAAATTGAAAGCTAGGATCCGACACGTTGGTTATATTAGGTGATATATGGTGCGGTGAACATGGACAATCACATCTTCACTTTATCTTTCATGCACATTTGTGATAAATAAAGATTATTCACTAGCAAATAATTGGGATACGTGCAAAGTAAATAGAATATTATATATAACTTGATGTTATACATCCAAAATAACCATCAAGTGGCTGGGACAAAACATGTTAAGAACCCTGGAACTTTACTTGGGAGTTCTTACAAAACAACAAACTAAAACAATCTATTCGGCGCCGGCATGCCTATCATCATCAGCGCCACCATCTTCATCTTCATCTTCATCATAAGGAATTTCACTGATGGGCATCAGTTCGTCATTATAAAAATCTTTGCCATGTCGAAATTTTCAACATCCATTGGAATCTTGTAAAAATACTCGGCTTGCTGGAGAGGTTTTTCAAAACCCAACTTGTGTTGCTGAACAACAACCCTCAACTCGAGTAACCCTTGAATTCAACTGGTTTATCACAGATTCTAAACGAAGATTATTATCAGCTTCAGCTTTCTTCGCAGCAGAAAGATCAGCGAAGTTTCCTTTCAAACGTTGAATCTCCTCGTCAAGGGATAACTTATGAGCCGTTAACTCAGTAATCTCATCCTTCAAAGACTCTTTCTCGGCTTCATAACAATCCTTAGCCTTAGACAACTCTTCAACTTGGGAAGTTAAGGATCTGATCTTCTCATTTGATTCAGTTGCTTCCTTTTTCAATTTTTCAAGTTCAAAAGAAGAAACAACATCCTTAGTCTCTTCTCTTATTGCTTTGCCAATTAGTAAAGTCCGACTAGCAAGCTCAATCACCGAATTTGTAAGAGAAGGAATAGTAGCCTACGAGAACATGTCACGAGAAGAAGCATTGGGACTAGTATGCACAAAATTCGAAAGTTATAGGCCGAAAAGTTGGCCGAAAGGTAAACGCCTTCAAACAATTGTTATCAATTTTCAACAAGTTATAGGCCGAAAGGAAATCCAAAAGGTAAACGCCTTCAAACAATTGTTATCAATTTTCAACAAGTTATAGGCCGAAACGACTTCAAATATTATGTTATCAATTTTCAACAAGTTATAGGCGAAAGGAAATCCGAAAGGTAAACGGCTTCAAACAATTGTTATCAATTTTCAATAAGTTATAGGCCGAAAGGTTGACTGAAAGGAAATCCAAAAGGTAAACACATCTTCAAAAAAAAAGAAAAAATTATGTTATTCAAGACTCTTGCTAGATTCAACCAACTCTTTAATCAGCTTCAAGATCTATAGCTTCTTCACAACAGAAATGATGGTAGATGAAACAATTGAATGAATATCCTCATTCATCTCAATTACTTTCCTAATAGCCTCGTTACTCATGTCCAAAAAATTCTGTAAATTCATCAAAAATAGAAACAGAGCTTGAAGAAGACATTATACCTTTTGAGAGTATTCAGTTCAATCTTTCTGAATCAATAAAAACAAAAAACCCTTCCAAACGAAGCGTTACAATATCACAATTATAACTCGTCATGTCAATCGGCATAATCAAGAAAAGTACACGAAACAAGGCAATACTTTGATACGAAAGGTATTAAATACAAAATTTGTCCTTTTCATTAGGCATAACGTCTTTTTCAAATCCTCATGCCTGGGGGGCTAGTGTACTGTCTAGGCCGAAAGGTCAACCGAAAGGTTGTACCAAAAGTCTCGACCGAAAGGTTGTACCGAAAGTCTCAACCGAAAGGTTAAATATAAAAAGTAAATAAGTAAAGTTAAATTAGTGATTATAGCAAAGCCCATAAGATGGACCCAAATATACAGGTGTGTGTTTTCAAAATGTTAGGTGCAAAAAGAAAAGACCCAAGTAACTCTTAAGCCCAATAAGAGAGCCTTATAAAGAGAGGTTCAACACACACCCACCTGTGAGGAGAAGAAGCCGAGAGCCCAACTCGAGTAGAAGCCGTGAGAGCCCAACTCGAGAAGAAGCCGAGAGCACCTAGTTGAAGGAGAAGCCGAGAGCACCTAGCTGAAGGAGAAGCCGAGAGCACTTAGCCGAAAGAGAAGCCGAGAGCACTTAGTCGAAAGAGAAGTCGAGAGCATCTACCTTGAGGAGAAGCCTAGAGCACCCAATGTGAGAAGAGACCGAGAGAGTCCAGTCCAAAGTTCGGAAGATTTCTATAAGAGTTAATCTTGTCAACCTGATTTTAGTGTTCTTGATCCTTGTTGTAAGAACAATAGGTATCAGAACTAAGATATAATCATTAAGGTTATACACTGATACAACACCATAACAAGGTAAAAGCAAAGGTTAAATAATAAAATAACAAGGTAAAATAACCTTTTTACATTGAGTGATTAATTTAAACGTGATACCTAACTCTTAGCAGCAGAGCCCATAATCTAGGTTAGATATTCCATGAACTGTGGCAGCCTGCTATCATACACTACATACCCGAAAGCTAGAGGGAAAGAGAATGAACATCAATATGGTAAATATAAATATACAAATTCGGAACCAAAAGACTCCATTTCGTATTTTTTTTTTATCAGCAACGAATTAATAGAATTTAAAAGAAACACTTTAAGGGTGTTCCAACCCTTATATATAATAACTCTTAATTAAGCATTCAACAATTAGATCAAAGTTAAGCGGCACACCACTTAACTCAAAAACTTAAAACTAGTTAAAGATACTCAGTCCCAAAACCTGAATCTGCATAACACCAGCATAACACAAACCAGAATCCTGGTGATGAAGGAGAACTACTAGGGGAAACATGCTAACCGCTAGGTGTGACCAGCACAACATAACCAAGTAGCACAACATAACCATTTCGTGTCTTCTTATTTCATCATAGGTGGTATACATATTCTCTTCTGCATGCAATGTGCTTATTTATCTAGAATTCAAATGAATAAGAAAAAATAAGCAGTGCCCTGGAATATAATGAAGAATTATATGAGCATTTATTAATTGATGAGCTTGATAAGGATGGAGATTATAATCAGATTTTTACACTTAAGAGAGAAAAGGATATTCTGTGAGAACACTGAGATTTGTCATCAATCTTGCAAAGTGATTAGTAGATAATATGTAAGGACCTACAATCAGCAACCCTGGTTTGGCAGTCCAATAAACAATTCTGTATCCACTTCTAAACTCTGGCTACTTGAACCGTAAGGTGCTGCTTCTACTTGTGCTTCAACTTGTGAGTGTCCAGGCCATTGCTGCTGGTATGTATTTTCCGTCCCCTGCCACTGCCATCCATAAGAAAAAAAACTTAGAAAAGGGTGATGGCCCTTTCCAACAGTAAAGATTCCATCTTCCCATTTTAGACAAAGTGATCAATGTAATATATGCAACACTATTATTTGCAAGTGGATCCATGCTACTTTTATGTTATTCTTATCGACCATTTGATTTTTGTGATTCAATCATTAAAAAGAGAAGGCAGATGTATTGAAGGGAGGAGATTCCCACAAAATATATATTTCTTCGATAATCTTTTATCGCTAAGAAATAAGACATTGTTTCTTTTGTAACAAGTCAGGATATCAATAAAAGGATTGTGTAAAGAGAAGAATTAGACAAGTTTGAGATGTTTGTAGAATATATATTTTTGGAGAGATTATACATTAAAATTATTGGCATTAATTGAAGTAAGATGACCACATTAATAATTCTGACAAATATTAATCCTGAGGTAAGCTATATAGGCACTAAAAGAGACTTAAAAACACAAACAAAGTTAATTTATTGAGGCGTGTATGATCACTGTCCGTAATGACTTATTTGTAGTGAATTGTACAAGTTTATCTAGATACAGCAGGAATTTCTTGGATCAAAATCGAGGATCAGAACTAGCAAGAATAAGTAAGAATCCAAGACTATGTAAATAGATAAAGAACATAAGAAGTGACAATAGGAAAAGACCATGAAAGATGTATTGAAAGATGCAGAAGAAACCTTGGGCCTATTTATAATTGGGAGAAGCCACAACTTCAAAAACGATTTCAGCGTGCTTCTCGTTCCAGCAACTTAACTTCCCAGGAAGGATGAAGGAGATCGCGAAGAGAATAAGACTCACGTGCAAATATCCAACCAGAAAGCATGGGAGCGTGTGACGAGTGTCTGAGGAGAGCTTCGTGAAAACTGGAATTAGAGGTGGTCGAAAAAGACGCACGAAAATATGCAACATTGCATGAGATTGAAATCGGATTTCTACAACCTCTTTGTTTTTATTTTCTTTTGCTATATACATGGATTCAGTTTTGCAAGATATTGTGTCCATGAGTCAAGACGAAATAACCAAATTGAAAAGCCAAGGTACAATCTTTCCAACCCAACAAGATCTCCAATGAGCTACAAGAGGTGACAATAAATGACGATAAAGACAAAGACCAGACAAAGGTAAAATCAAATGAAAGGGAACAGGGTTGAGAGTTGTGCCATCAAAGAATTATTTGAATTTAGGGTTTAGGGTTTAGGGTTTAGGATTAGACAAAGTGATTATGAATATGCAAAGAAACTTTTTATGGGGTTGGAGTAGCCATACTAAAAATATTATTTAGATTAAATGGGAGAGTTTGTGTAGACCTACGCAAGAGGAGGGACGATTGAGAATCAGGAAATTAGAAACTTCAACTTAACAAAATGGAGATGGAGGCTAAGTACAGACACCACAAGTATTTGAAGAGATGTGTTGTTGTCTAAGTACGGAAATTGTGTAATTACACTAGTAGGATTAATGCGTGCAAATAGCTTATTTCACAAACCTGTAGTCCAGAACAAATGATTAGGTCATACATTGAACAAAAGTACTATTAAATTTTGAGAGGACAAATGACTAGGTTATACACCAAAACAAAAATACCCGAGGCTATATTCAATATCAAATGACAAAATGAAAATTGTACAACATCTAGGTTTGTGGACTGAAAATGAATGGGAGTGGAACCTTGAATAGAGAAGACACACCTTTGAATGGGAAAGAATGGAAAAAAGAACAACAATCACAACTCGAGAATGACATTAACAATGCTCATCTTCAAGAGAAAGCTCAAGATACGTTGTTATGGCTAGCTGATCAGGGAGGAACATACATTGTCAAATCACCATATGTTGTTTTACAACAAACCACCACTTATGATCTTAGCTTAGCCTTGGATACAGTGTGGGTTGTCAAAGCACTTTCTAATGCACGCATCTTGGCTTAGAGAATTTTGCAAGTTAGAATCCCAACAAGGGTGAGCTAGATTAGTCCCCTCCACAACTTATCCTCTATGTAGTTAGTCAGATAAAACTGTCCAACATATTTTTCTGGAATGTTAAGTAGCTTATCGGGTTTGGACAACATGTTCCATATGGGCAGAGTTTCAGGTATCCTATCATAATAATATTAAATATCACTTTCAATAATTTTTCTTAGTCCTTAGATGTTAAGGTAGGCTCATATATCTTCTAATTATGTTTTTCGGTGTTACTTAGATGTAATGTTTGTTAATTACATTTTGATTAATAAAAGGGGTCAACATGTTATTCATAAGTGTGTTAAAGTGGGTTGCTCATCTTAATATAAAGGTTATCTCTAATTCCTATTGCCAAAACATATCTTGATAATCCATGATTGTCTCTATCTCGTGTAGTACATTAACTCCAAACTCGAATTAACTTGTGAAGAGTCTTGAAAGAAAAAAAAAACTTTCAATTCTATCTTCGTTTTTGTGCGATTTTGTACATGAATTAGATTATTCCTAAAGTAGTTTTTATTTATTTATTTTTTATTGTTGATAAAAAAAGTCTAAAGCATAAACAAATTCATGTTTTAGGTGAAACAAAAATATTATAGTTAACTACTAATTAAAATTATATATATATACTAGAATTTTTAAATAAAAATTTGTAAAAATGATTTTATTTATAAATTTTGAAAGGACACAAAATATTAAAAAAAATTATAAAATATAAAAATTCTACTATTAACCATAAGTCAAATAGCATGCATCAAACTCAATGAATTAACAAAACGTCATAATTAAGCAGTTGGCAAAACTAAAATGGATCACCTTGTTTCATTTGTTTATGATGCATAGAAGATTTGGGATAATGAATAGCATGGATCAAAACCAGGAAGGATAAGAATATCACCATTTCAGTTAATTTGACATTCTCTTCGAGCAAGTTATTCTCCTAAATTCAGTGAGAAAATGTGTCAGGAGTAGAGGATTCTTGTAACAGTGTTAAGCGTTTTCAATGTACTTAGCAGCTGAATGAGGCAGGGTTACCTGGGATCGTAGTTGATCAATCTGCTCCATATACAGTTGAGCCTGAATGAGAAAGATCAAAATCTCTCAATTCTCTCCTTTGAATCTCTCGAATCTCTTAATTTTTTGTTGATTATCTCAACTCAGGTGTTTTACTTACCTTTCTTTGTCTGACTCTTAACAAACTTATCTGCAGCTGATCCTCAATTCCTTTCAGTTCATCATAGGAACAACTCACGTTTTCTCCCAGCAGCTTCCTAAAACATCAATTCAATTTCAAATAACGAACCAAAAACTGTGGAAGCCAGTGCAGTGCATTTCAGGCAAGAACAAAAATACAATCAGTAATATATAGCTCAAAAAAATGCTAAAGAACATTCCCAAAAATTGAGTCATTAATTTGGCAGCAGCAGTAAAACCTCAGCTATACTATTAGAATTGAAATACGATGAACCAGAGGTAGTAGGATAATTGAGAAAGCATTAAATAAGGGCTAACCTTTTAGAAATTTCAAGAAGCTCAATCTTCTTTGCCATGCTTGCAGATTCTAACTTCAGTTGCTGCATGAAAAAGATCAACAAAAGTTAGCAATATATTCCACTTACTATCATAAAAGTAATAAAAATAATATATTTTTCTACTGTTAATGTATTTACTATAACCTAATTATCAACTTAATACTAAAGATTACTATCAAGGAGGTCGATGATTCATCAATAAAAATGAGTTAAGGAGGAATATGGACCATTATGTCCTACAGAAGTTACCATTTGTAGTGCAGTCAAGTATATAAATATAAATGAATCAATCAATTAAAAGATAAAGAGAAATTAGGAAATGCAAACTTAAGAAAGACAAGTGATTTTAAATTTTCTAAGTTAGGAATTTCTTTAAGCATTCCTCGACAATTCCTTTTATTTACGACCAAACTCCTAAGTAGAATGGGAGAGCGAAACCATTGTGCACATTATGGCAAAAACTATATGATTACATTTTTTACCTTCTTTGTTACCTTTGTTACCTGAACAGATATTAATATTTCCCTTTAATTACAAATTACTACCACACATTATCAAACACATTATGAAATAGGTTCACTTTAAATTATATTATTTTTTATTGTATTCTAAGTTATATTAAGTGTATAAAATTGTTGGGAATCTCTCCTTAATTTAATGGGGACCATGACCAATGAATCTTGATAATTGATCTATTGAATATATTCAATGATGACCATTCCAAAGTTTTGAAATTATATCTCTCTTGAAAACTATGAAATTCAATCTAGAAAGTTGTAGATAATATTTTCAAGATATCTTGAAAATGTGATAAACATTAATTATCCACTATCTCTTTATGAAGAAGCATTTCTCTCATTCTCTATATAAAGTGAATTTGTGAGGAAGAGAAGTGTAAGCAAGTGAGAAGAGCAACATAGAGAAAAAATGAGAGAATAGATATACACTATAGTGTGAGATTAGAAATCCTAGTGAGATGCTAGAGAGACATTGTATTTCATTCTTGTTGGGTGAGATTGAGTGTTATCCTCATAAAGTGAGAGAAACTAATATTGTAATCTTACTTTCATAGTAAAGACATTTTTTGGACTAGGTCCCGTGGGTTTTTATTTCTCAAGTTGAGAAGGTTTTTATTTCTCAAGTTGAGAAGGTTTTCCCACGTTAAAAATTCTTTGTGTCATTATTCTATTTTGCTCTGTTTTCTATTATCTAGTTATTGTTTTCGCAAGTGCCCATTTTGTATCTACACCAAAGAGGGAGAGTTAGTTCTGGTTTTCCCAACATTGGTATCAAAGCTTGGTTCTGATACAAGATGGAAGGAATCTCTACTGACGCAAATGATATTGAGAAGCGAGGAAAAGGTGAAACCCGTGGGAGATTTGAATCCCTTGGAAGAAACAAAAGCAAAGCCAAAGGTCGTTCTCAATCTCTCACAAGAACAACAATATTGTAGTATTGTAGCAAAGAAGGTCATAAGAGATTTGAATGCAAATTTATGAAGAGAGACCAGAAAGTCGGAACTGTCCATCCAAACTTAGTTGATCCAAAAAAGGAGGATTGTACTCCAACCACAGTTGTCACCGTTGACGATGATGTTTTTCTTATTGGAGAAGACAATTACCTAAATGTTGCATATGGTGATTGCTCTTGGATCGTTGACTTTGGTGCCTCTTTTCATGTAAGTCCACATGAAGATTTCTTTTCAAATTATAAGAAAGGTGACTTTGGTACTGTGAAAATGGGAAACCATGTTACAAGATTGTAGGTATTGGTGATATTGTGTTACTATCAAACACGGGAAACAAACTTGTGCTGAAGGAAGTGAGGCATGTTCTAGAAATGCATCTCAACCTTATCTCAACGGGTAAGTTGGATGATGCTGGTTTTCTAAGCCACTTTGGTAATAGAAAGTGGAAACTAGCAAACGGGAACCTAGTCATTGTCAGAGGTCAAAGGAAGGATCCCTTTACATTATGCAAGGAAGAATTTGTTCTGGAAAAGAAAATGTTGCTACAGACTCCAAAGATCTTTGGCATAGACGTTTGGGACATGAGTGAGAAAACACTGTAGATGCTTGCCAAAAACTACTTGTCAGGTATAAAGGGTCAAATCTTGGAATCCTGTACTGATTGCATCATGGTAAACAATGCAGAGTCGGTTTTCAGAGATCAGGTGATCCCTCAAGGAGACATGAGGTACTTCAACTTGTGCATACAAATGTTTGTGTACCATCTGAAAAATATCTTGGTGGAGCCTACTACTTTGTAACATTTATTGACGACCACTTAAGAAGAGTATGGGTGTACTTGCTAAAAACCAAAGATTAGGTACTATCAACATTTAAAGAATTTCATGCTCTAGTGGAGCGTGAGACTGGAAAAAAGCTTAAGTGTCTGAAAGCAGACAATGATGGAGAGTATCGTGGTCCGTTTGAAACCTATTGTAAGATGTATAACATTAGAATGATAAAGACACCACCAAAGACTCCTCAATTGAATGGAGTAGCTGAAAGGATGAATCGTACTATTGAAGAGAAAGTCAGATGTATGTTACAAGGTGTTAACCTCCCTAATTCTTTATGGGGTGAAGCAATAAAGACTGCAGTTGATCTTATAAACCTGACACCTTTAAGACCTCTAGATGGAGAGATTCCAGAGGAAGTGTGGTGCAAGAAGAAGGCATCCTTCAACCATCTAAGAGTATTTGGATGCAGAGTCTTTGTTCATATTCCAAAGGATGAAAGAAAAAAGCTAGATGATAAAGCCAAGGGGTGCATATATTTGGGTCCCCAAAGGATGAATTTGGGTACAGATTGTGGGATCCTATAAAGAAGAAAATTGTTAGAAGCAGAGATGTTGTGTTCTTCGAGGATCAAACGATCAGAGATATTCAAGAGAAAAATCAGTGCTAGTTCAAAGTTCGCATTGATTCCGGGGAGAGATTCCTCAACAGATAGATCATGATCAAATAGACCAACAAACATATCTTGCTCACCCAGTTCCTAACCAGATTGATGAACAACCAGATCATGATTAAATAATGTTAGATCCTCAAATACAACAAGAACCTGAGCCTTTAGAGCACCAAATGGAAGTTAAATTTAGACTCTCTGAAAGAAGAAGAATGTCATCATCAAAGTATCTTGAAGAAGACTATATTACTTTGACAGATAATGGTGAACCTCAAAACTTCGCAGTGGTTATAGATTCAATTGAGAAAAGTGAGTGGATCAAAGCCATTGAAGAAGAGATGAGATTTTTACATGAAAACCATACTTATGATATGGTGGAGCTACCTAACGAAAGAAAAGCCTTGAAAAACAATGGGCGTATAGGTTAAAACTGAAGAAGGAAGTTCGAGACCAAGGTACAAAGCTTAAATTGTTGTGAAAGGGTGCAATCAAAAGAAAGAAGTTGATTTTGATGAGATATTCTCACTAGTGGTAAAGTATTCCTCCATAAGAGTAGTATTTTGTATAACAGCTAGCCTAAATCTAGAAGTTGAACAACTTGATGTCAAAATAACTTTCCTACATGAAGACATCAAAGAAGAAATATATATGGAACAACCAAAAGGCTATGAAGAACCAAACAAGGAACACTTAGTGTGTCGTCTGAAGAAGAGTTTGTATGGTCTGAAACAAGCACCTAGACAGTGTATAAGAAGTTTGAATCCTTCATGACCAGGCACGACTTCAAGAAGACAACTGTTGACCATTGTGTGTTCATCAAGAGGTATGAAGATGGAAACTTTATTATCCTATTATTATATGTCGATGATATGTTGATCAGGATAAAGTAAAACCAAGATTGTTGGTTTGAAGAACGCTTTAAGCAAGTATTTCAAGCTAAGATTTTTCCTCAGTTCATTTAAAGGTATGGTCTTGGGTTACTTATAAATTTGCCTCTACACGTTTTTCTTATTTTGATTGGTGTCTTGATCCTCTGGTTTGTATGTATTTAATCAAAAGACTTTGAAACTCTAGGCCTTTTGTTTTTTCAGAAGGTTGAGATGAGGTGTTAGGTTGTTTCTGAGGCGTCCTTTTTTCATTCCGTTGGCTTGCTTTTTAGTTGCTCAAGTAGGATATTTATGATAAGTTTTTGGGGGAGGTGTTGTACATTTTTGTTCAATTTTGTACAAGGGTTGGACCACCCCCAAAGTGGTTCATATTTATTTATTTTTTCTTGTTGATAAAAAAAACCCTTTGTAAAATACTAAGTTTCAAAATTTTCGGAAAATGACTTATCATTTGAAATAACCTTCAACCCCATTTTCCACCATCTCTAACAATCCTCCTGACTTCTCTCTTCCATTTTAAACACATTGCTCTTCGGCACATGCTAAATGGTCGCCAACAGAGTCCTATTAAGGAATCACAATTCAGCCACATTTATGTCTATTATATCTAAGGAGAAGAAACATTGAATAAGACATTAGCTTCTTCTGACTCCAATATTACTTCTTCCATCACCTTACTGCCCCAACTTGGGTCAAGAGTCACTATTACCTAGCTCGGCAACAACTGATGTTTATCACTCCTTTATATATCTTAAATAATTGCATTATCTGTCAGACATGGGTTTTAAAGCCATGTGTGTTCTTGGCTAAAGATTGCAAGAACCTATAGCGAGGAGAAATTAACTTTATTACTTCTCACTTTCACAGTGAATTAATTATGAGATGCATTTTAAAATAAAGACCTTAATTTAAAATATTTCAAAATTATGATAATTAAATATTAAAAATTATAAATAAAACTAAAATTGAACATAAAATATACGTACATCAAAAGTTAAAACAAAATAAGTCAGGTTTTGAAGTATGAGCTTGTAACAAAAAAACTAGGAATTATATAAACTAACTTCTATCAATCATAAGAAATATGCAAATAATGTTGAAATACTTATTATCCAAGATTAGTTGTTAAAATACTTATTATCCAAGGTTATTTTTCTGAGTTTTAAAAATAATTTTTTACAACTTTAGAAAACTTATTTGTAAGGTAAAGTTACACTTTCAAAATTTTAGAGAATTTAGTTATAAAATATATTAAAACTATATAGTTTTAAATTATTTATTTATAAATAGATTTAATTATATTTATTTCTTGAAGTTTGAGAAATTTGGAGTATTTTATTGAGGTTCTACAATAAAACTTTGAAATTTAACGAAAATTAAAAACTTTAGAATAAGCCTTTGAAACTCAACAAAGGTTAAAAAGACTTACGTTAATTTGTTGAGGTTGTAGAATAAACCTTTAGAACTTATTGAAAGTTTAAAAAACCTCCATTATTTTGATGAGGTTTTAGAATAAATTTTTAGAATTTTAAGGAAGGTTAAAAAAACCTCCGTTGTTTTGCTGAGGTTTTAGAATAAACCTTTGGAATTTAATGAAGGTTAATAAAACCTCCATTGCTAAGGTTTTAAAATAAACCTTTGAAATTTAATGAAGGTTAAAAAAACCTTTGTTATTTTGCTAAGATTTTAGAATAACCTTTGAAACTTAACAAATATTAAAAAACCTTCGTTAATTAAATCAATTCCTAAAATAATAATATATTTGTGCAAATGTATGATTGAATATGATGGAGAAATCGGTTTCGTGGGTTTCTGGTTTTCCTCTTTGTCAACAATAATAGTGTTTGTTTTGAGCAAGGAGGTTAGATGGCAGATACTACATTTTTTATCACTAATTTCCCAAATGAGTTCTTCGAAAGGATTTATAGAGATTTTTTCAACGTTGGGGAAGAGTTTTAGATGTCTTCATTCCTAGAAAGCTAAATGCAAAAAAATAACATTTTGGGTTTGTTAGATTTCACAGGGTGAGGGATGCGCTCACATTGGAAAGAAGGTTGGACCCCATTTGGATTGGAACCTAGAAATTGCAGCAAACAAACCCAAGTATATCAGGCAAGTGATTGCAAAGAAAAAATGGACTTCCACACAGCGAAATGTACAACCCCAAAAAGTTTGGAGTCAGAAGGATCAACAACGTTCTTTTACTCAAGTTGTTAAGAATGAGAATGTGAGTATTACCTCGAAGGATGCTAGTGACACAACACCCCATATCAGGATTGAGGTGGAATCATCTAACTGGCTGGAGATATGTTTATGTCTTGCGAAGAAGAGGGCATAATTGAAAAGGCAATAGCAAAGAACAAGGATTGGTTTGACAATATTTTTGGATCATTAGTTCCCTGGAATGACCCCTTCGTGGTATCTAAGAAGTTTGTATGGGTTAGTTGTAGGGGCATCTCGTTGTCTCTCTGGAATAGTCAGTGCTTTGAACGTATTGGAGCTTTAGTTGGCACACTTGTAGAGGTCGATAAGGCTACCACTGCAAGAGAGGTTTAGAGTATTCGAGATTGCGCATAAAAATCCTAGTGGGTGAGGAAGCAAATCTGGCAAAATCAATAAGGATAAATGATATCCCAATGATTTTATCGAAAAATCTGATTTGTTGGATATCCCAATGGTAGGGAGAAAATTTACTTGATACAAATCGAATGGGGTTGTTAAGAGTAGAATCAACGAGATCTTGATTTCCAGGGAGTGGTTGGAAGCTTGGCCAAACATCAAACAATTTGTTTTAAGTAGATTGGTCCCTGATAATTATGCTTTAGTATTAAAAGACACGTGTGTGGATTGGGGTTCAAAATCGTTCAAAAGTTTAAATGTGTGGCAAAGTGATGGTAGGTTTAAGGATTTCGTTCGCAGTAAATGGCAGAGTCATGAGGTGTTTGGCAGAGGGTTGTATGTTTTAAAAGAAAAATTGAAAAAGCTAAAATCATATATGAAGTCTTAGAATAGAGACGTCTTCGGGAATGTTAACGAAGTAGGGAAGATCTACAAAGGAAAATTCAAGAGTTGGACGTAAGAGATGATGAAAGCGAGCTAGATGAATTTGGGAGGGAGGATAGAAGACTCCTTTAGCCAAAACAAAGTCGAAACTTTTTTAAACAGGAGGTTGTTCTACAAGAACAAACCCGTCTTAAATGGTTGAAACAAGGCAAAATTCTTTCATTCGACCGTGAAGTGGAAGAGAGCGAGGAACGAGATTAACGGGGTAGTAGAGAACAACCTTTGGTGCGATAATAAAGAGGTGGTTAAGGATAAGGTTATATATTTCTTCAAAGCCAAGTTTGAAAGGAGCTTTGGGCCCTAGGTAAGGTTGGACAACATCTGTTTTAATTCTATCTCTGGTGAAGACAATGACTTTCTGGTAGGAGTTGTCTCTAAAGAGAAAGTTAAGGCTGCAGTTTGGAGTTGTGATAGTTTGAAGAGTCCTAGCCCAAACGATTTTAACTTCAACTTCATTAAATTTTGTTGGGATTGTTTAAAAGAGGATGTTCTTTTGGTTGTGAACGATCTTATGTCTAAAGGTATTTGGCCTAGGGGTCAAAAGCTTCTTTTATTTGTCTGATTCCAAAGTCTGATAACTCGCAACAACTTAAAGACTTTCGTCCAATCTCGTTGGTAGGGTGTGTGTACAAAATCGTTTTGATGATTCTTTCTCTTAGGTTGAAAAGGTGATTAGTAAAGTCATACATTCCAGACAATCAACTTTTTTAGAAGGAAGGGGGCTTATGGATAGCGTTCTCGTGGCTAACGAAGTCCTTGATAAGATGAAGAGGAAGAAGAAAATATGTGTTTTTTCAAGGTCGATTATGAGAAGGCTTATGACTCCGTGAGGTGAGAGTTCATTTATTATATGCTTGGAAGACTCGGATTCTGCAAAAAATGGATTTATTGGATTAAATTGTATTTGGAATCAACTTCGGTGTCAGTTTTAGTAAATGGGAGTCCGACTAAGGATTTTTTTCCAAAGAAGGGTTTGAGGCAAGGTGACCCTTTAGCTCTGTTCTTGTTCCTTAAAGCAGCTGAAGGTATAACAGGGTTTCTAAGATCGCGGTTGAGAAAAAAATTGTTGAGAGTTTGGAGATTGGGAGTTAGAAGATTAAGGTGAATATGCTTCAGTACATCGATGATACTTTGTTTTCCTACAAAGCTAGCTTAAAAAACGTGTTTAACATAAAAATTATTCTGAAATGCTTCGAATTGGCTTTTGGTCTTAAGGTGAACTTCTTGAATAGCAGAATTTATGGGGTGGGGGTCGATCAGACTTCAATATTTTGTTTTGCGACAATCCTCAGTTGTGATGTGATGAAGACTCCTTTTAATTACTTGAGGTTGCTGGTAGGAAGGTGTTTTAAGAGGAACGTGTTTTGGGAGGAAGTGGTCAATAGAATCAAAAATAGACTAGGCAATTGGAAGGGTAGATTCGTCTCGGTGGTCGGGAGGATTTGCTTGATTAAATCTGTTTTGTCGTTTATCCCTCTGTTTTATTTATCTTTGTTCAGGATACTGTCTACTGTGATGAAGAAGATCGTGAGTCTGCAGAGAAATTTTCTTTGGGGGGTGGGGGTCTGAAGGGAGGAAGATTGCTTGGGTTGCTTGGGATAAAGTCTGCGAGTCTCGGGAAGCAGGGTGTCTTGGCATTGTTAATAATGTCTGGGTGTGGAGGCTAGCTTGGAGAAGGAGTGTGTTCGCTTGGGAGGAGTCCCAAGTAGGTCAGCTTCTCAAGGTGGTACTCGGTTCGACTCTCGCTTTGGATTCTAAGGATAGATGGGTGTGGAAGAATAGCGAGTCTGAAGCGTTTTCAGTCAAGTTCGCGTACGGTATTCTGAGATGGGAGGTAGAAGGGGGACACCCGTCGTTGTCCAACTTCTTCTAGAGGATCGAGGCCCTACCTTGAGCTTAAGTCACATCTTGGAGGGTGATTGAAGAAAAGATTGCTACTAAGGTCAATTTGGAGAGACGCGGGGTAATGGTCGAGAGTAACCTATGTGTCCTGTGCGGGAGAAAGAATAGTCGACAAGTCATCTGTTTTTTGGTTGCAAAGTTTCTTGGCTAGTTTGTAAGCTTTGTTGCGAGTGGTTAGAAGTGTGTTCGATAGACCCTTTTACACCTGTTTCTCATTTTACGCAGTTTAGATTACTCGACGAGTCTACGTCTGTTAATCTAATTATGGGCAGTATTTGGATTGCAGTGGTAAGTGAGATTTGGAGACATAAGAATGATTGTACATTTAAAGGTAGAGTGATTGGCCATTCTGAATTTTTTTCATTGGCATAGTTAAAAGTTTGGTCTTGGATTTTCTCAAAAGTGTCTTTTGTGGTCTTTTCCTTCTCAAATTGGTGCCTAGAACCCATGGTATGTATGCATTCGATTAAAAGTCTTTAATGTTTTGTAGGTTGGTTGAGCTGATCATTGGTGTTTTTTAGGAGTGTTAACTTTTGTGGTGGTTTAGAGTGGTAGGGTGTTTTGGTTGGTGATGTTTGTGTAGGTAGTTGGTGACAAATTTATGGATTATGTTTTTGCTTGTAAAGAAGTGTGATTGTCTCTTTGATTTGTAAAATAGTTGGATTACCCTTAAAGTGTGTCACGTTTATTTATTTTTTCTTGCCGATAAAAAAATTAAATTAATTCCTAAAGTTTCCGTTAAGTAACTTCTATTAAAACATTTTTTTAGTGTTATTTTTATTTTGTATTAGTATCTAAGGATCTTCATTCTTAATTAATTTTGATAGTTAAAGTAACTCGAGAAATAACATGTAACGTATTCATCCACAATTGATGCGCATCGATTTTAACGAGACATGCTAAATAATAAAGTTTTTCATATAACCCTTTATATATGTTTGGCCAAAAACTCCTTTTAGAATTCATTTTTACTTAAATAATAGCAGGTGATTTATACGTTCAACTATTTAATTGGCTATAGTGCAAGGACTTATATGTCTTTTATTCAATTGATTACTTGACTAATATCACGAGAACTTTTACCTTCCTTATTAGGTCACAACTCGATTGATAATATGAAGACTTATGTCTTTTATCTATGTGGCTACTTGATTAATATTATAATGAAAACTCATCAAATCACAACATTCACAAAATAAGATGACCTAGAGCTCTATTTAAAGACTTAATAGCATACATAGGTATAATTAAGATTTTGTCTATCTTTTATAGGTCCAATAAGGATGACAACTTTGGGATGAAGAAATGTATAGAGTATTTTAGATAAGACCTCCATACCATAAAAGAATACTAGAGCATTGGTCAAAGGACTATAAGAAGATTGAAATTTAGTTGACTTTCGCAGGAACAAGTCAGCATCATTTTTGGGTCAAACTTTAGTTTAAATAATTATATAAGAGTAGTTTAGGATTCCATGGTCATATATTAGGCTTAGTAGTGTAAAATAATTGGGCCTTGTATTTGGGCTAGAGGTAGAATAGGGTTAGAATATGGGCAAATTCTTCCTACATCCAATATTTTTGAACTTGCACCCAACACAATTTTAAAATTCCAAAAATACCTTTTGTTCTGAAAATGAAAATCCGAAATTGAAAATAATACATTCTGGAAAAGTAGATTCGGAAAAGCTTTTTGTGTTCCGAAAATAAAAATCTAGAAACAAAAATCAAAAGCCCATTCCGGATAAGAAAATCCGCAATACAAAAAATAATACATTAAGGGCATTTTCGTCTTTTCCACTAGAATTGGGTGCAGTGATATGGTGCAGGAAGCAATTGCCTAAAATATGATGACATAAACCCTATAGAGTTACATTTGGGCTTCTTTAAGCCCAAAGTAAACCCTAGACGTTCAAGAGGTGTTGCACACAAAAAGGAGACTAAATTGACATGTGCTACACATAAGAGAAGGCATGGAAAGTGTGACTAGCCACATGACACTTCCTTAATGGAAAGAATTTACACTAATGAAGAGGTGACAATTGTCAATCTCTCATTTGAAGGATCCTCTCAAATGAGAAGATGACACTTGTCAAACACTTAATAGCTTCCGTTGGAATGTCATTTCTTCATAGCTTCCGCAAGTCATCTTTCATTTCCATCCAAAGACAATTCAAAAACAAAAGAATGAGCCAATCCGGGTTTGCATCATAGCACGAGGACTTTTCATCTCCTATTACTTGTTAACTCGTGATAGTGTGAGAACTTGTATATCCCCTATCTAGTTGGTTACTTGACTTATAACATGAGGATTTTTACATCCTTTATCTAGCAACTCAACTAATAACGTTATCACTTTTACGTCCCTTGTTTACTTGACTGGTAGTGTGACTCATGTCCACTTACTTAGTTCGTGACTTGAGTGATAATGCCATGACTTATACAACTACTCTACATAGTGTGTGAATCACTCATCTATTTATCTAATTAGATACTTGATTAATAACTTGTGATTCATTTGTTCCTATCTAGTTGGTGATACAATTAATAATATTTGACTTGCATACTCTTATCAAATAATCACAAATTCAAACTCAAAAATAAAATGATACTTAATTTTGAAAGTTGGATTATTTATCAACTTATATAGTTTATTTAGTTGTACTTAATTGGAAGTTGTGTACTATAAATTTATTTATTGACCAATATGATAGTCCTTGTCTAAAATATCAATATAATACAAGTCACAAATCTTTAAATCCTATTCACAACAACAAGCCACCAGATACTTGTATTATATGTGACTTGTATTATAGGAAAACCCTAAACCCTATAGAAGTTACCACCAGTAGGAAAATTGATCAACTAAAGAATATAGGAAAACTAGAAAAATAGAAACCCCTAGTCAAGGAAATCTAATTTCAAATTTAAGAAGAATAATTGATTTTAGTTAGAGACTCTAGACTAAACAAAGACAAATAACTAATCTGAATGTTATAACTTATAGAATCTTATTGATTCTTCTCTATTTCACTTGAAATATCACTACCAACCGATAGTGTATCAACTCACTACTAACTGGTATGTCTCTGCAATCAAAAAGATATGAGAACCACAAACCAGGCACGGTAGTGTTGCAAATGCACAAATTTAACCTGAATCTTGAGTAAAGCATGTTTATTGTTTCATTTAATATTTTAATAAATAATCAATTGTTTGTAAAATTAAAAGTGTTCATTTCCTTAAAATAAATAAATCGAAATACATATAGAAGCTATGCCTATTGTTGTATTATTATAATTTTCTCCTAAATTTTGCTGGATTATAAATGGTTTCAAACCTGATAAAGGTTGTTATTATTAGGCGCAGGTAACATAAGCAATGAAGTATTGGTTAACGGTATTACGCAAAGGAAAGAGCTAATAAAAAAAAAGGGAAAGGAAAAACCATTTTGTGGGTAATAACATTAAAATGTAACAGTTGAGTTGGAGTATGTGTAGTTTGGTTTATATTAATATGTTGTACATATATTTATTTAGTTGGTTAAAAAAGGTATTAGTAAATAAAATAAATATAATTATTAGGTTAAGTAAAGAAACTTAATATGAAAAAATAAACTTGGACAATGACATAATTGTTACTAGATAAAAGCAAACTATCTATGAGATCCTCAACCATTGTTTTTGTGGATTTTGTTGGATAGATGTATTAGGAGGTTGTGGAAGTTGATTATTATCATCATTTTCTTTCCCTGTGATACAACTCAAATCGACAAGCAGATGATTAAGGACACCACGAACACTTCACAATTAGTCATCTCAGCATTCAAGATAAGGTCCCACCAAAACATCTTAAAGACATCAGCAGAAGAAGAACTGGACATAGGCCAAAACATCAAATGTTCTTTCTTCTGGTCTTTTTACAAGACAAGTTTATGTAAATAATTTTGGCTCTTTTTGGGAGTCCAAATAGAAGTATAAGCTAGAGTAGGGTGTGCTTAGTAATTTGGGCTTGTGTCAAACCCACCTTTCATGACATGTGTACCTAGGTTTATGGCTTCTTTGACCTACCTTCTAGAAGGTTGCTCACAAATGACACCCCTACCCCTCTCACTCTTGCTCCCCAAGTCACTATCTCCTATATAAAGGGTGTCTTGCCTCATGTATTTTTACACATTAAATTTGAATAGAAAAAAAACTTTGCTTGAGTGATTAGTGAGTTTTGTCTTCTAAAGGTTCTTAGTTCTTATCTTGAGTGTAGTGTATTTCAAGTGGCGGCTCTTCACCACTCATCTTGGAGTCTTACGCCTTTATCTTTCCTTTTTATGTTCTTTTATCATTCATTTACCATTCGGTTTTCACTTTATGCCTTGCTTCATTTTGTTCATTTAATTTCGCAAGTCATTTTCATCCTCTCTCTATAATTGTGTTTTCTCTTTGCTCTTTAGAAGAGAATATTCACACTTAACCACTTGGTTAAGTTTGTGTCTAGTGACAATCTTCTTTGAGCTTATCACTATAATTTCTAATTCAAAAACCATAAACAAAGTGCAACCTCTAAAATGGACAGTCCTAAAATCAACTCACATCACTCGGGTTATCATGAGTAGGAATATCGGACCTGTATGAAAGTATTATGGATCGATAACAATGTATGTATGAAATTGGATGAAAGCAAAGAGTGTTGTCATTGTTGAAGTACCTATCATATGTGATGCACCTGAAAGAATATTTGGTTGGGATTGAAATGTGGTGTAAGTGGACAAAACTTGTTGGTATGGAAACTAGGCAAACATATTGTGGTGGTGGACCATAAATGTGACATTTTTGTTGGTTCAAGGGGGTAGACTGATGAAAAGATTGTTGTTTGTATGCTCATGTTATCGCTGTTTGTTTTACATGTCATTTATAAACGACATTCATTGACCCAATCTACAATTTGCATAATATTTAGAAGGCTTACGAAATTTAATTTCATCTAGTTCAAAATGAGGATTATTGGTTTACTTATAGAGGATTGAATTTGATCCTAAACCCCACATGAGACGTAAGGAATCAGAAAGACCAACTAGTAACCATTTATATAATGAAATTGATTAATCAATTTTGAAAAAGTCAAATAAATGTTCTTATTATAGGAATTAAGATCACAATAGGACAAATTGTCCATACAGACAATAAAATGTCGTCTCTTGTATTTTTTTTTATCTACAAAGAATAAATAAAATAAAATGAGACACTTTAGTTGTGTCCCAACCCTTATACAGAAACTGGTCAAGGCCAAGCTGGTCAACACCTGACAAGCATCCATCAGACTCTACAAACCACCAAACCAATCCTCAAGAAAAAAAAAAGGAACGGTAGACCATATCAAAAGAATTTAGCAACTATTCTATCAGTGTTCTTATAATCAATCTTTAGTTAAAAGAGGACAGAATAAAATACAGACAAAACATCCCCTAATACAACTGGAAGCCCACAAAACAATTACTAAACAAAGTCCTCACCGAAAAACAAGTCCAACACAAATCTACTCAAAAGTGGGTTTGCTTTCTTCAAACCTAAAATTTTTTTACCTACTTACTAACCTGCCTAGGAGCCGCAAAATTTGTTCATAGCCTCACTAACGGTATCACAATAACCTGCACAAAAAATCCAACATTCCTAGATATATAGAAAATAACATTTTGCACACCGTCATTTTTTCAAATACTTCATACAACATATGAGATCCAAGCATCAATCCGAATAAGAGAAGTCTGCAAATCTTTCCTTAGTCGAAACCCAATACCAAGATTTTCTTTGAGCCATAGTGAAAATCTCCAAAAAATCTACTCTCCCATTCTTAGAGATACAATTATTCCTATGATTCTGTATTTCTCCTACAACTGTTATCCAAATCCCCCCAACATCTAATGAAAGCTTCCTTCATACCTACAAGCTTAAACAACATGAAATGCATTTTGGCATCAGAATGATACACCGAGTAGAACCCTCAAGCTACTTAAAACAAAGACCCCATATTCTCCAGGAAACCTTACACAAAGAAAATATGATTTATTGTCTCCTCTTCCTCACCAAATAAGGGACGGAGATTACTTACCAGAACTATGCCACGTTGCATAAGATTATCCTTAGTAGCAATTGTAATAGTCAACACCCTCCAAGTTGTAACTTGTGCTGAAGGAAGAGTCTTTAACTTCCAAAACTCCGCAAGGAAATCCCTAGTACAACCTTGTTCAACCCCTTTAAATGATTATAAGTTGTTTTCACCGAGTCAACTGTAGACTTTGTATCCCTCCAGATCCACTTATCAGTCATACCTTTACTCTCCTCCATTAATCTCTTATTATCCAACCACCAAGAATTGTTCATCTTGACTAGATTCCCACACAAAGAGAGTCCTTCTCCTCTCCAGATTCTACGATCAACAATTATCGTTCAAAACACCAACATGTGATAATGTGCCGCCAACATCTAAAAAGACTGAAAACAGCCTAGAAAATTTTTGTTTTAAAGATTCATTATCCACCAATTTATCTCTCAAAACATAATTTCTTTTCCATCTCTTACTACCCACTTTTTCAAATTTTAGCATGGATTAATATGCAATATTATTAGAGTCGGCTAATCTGACTCAATTGTGACATAAAACATTTATAATTTATTCTAATAAAATATAATTCATAAAATTATTATAAATTTTAATATTATGTTATGAAAAATTTATATTTCGGTTGAACCGACATATAAAAAACATCAGAGTCGACTTAACCAATTCTAATAATATTAAATGTACTTTATTTAGTGAATTAACAATTTAAAAAATATTATTATATTATTTAATTTTATTAATAAACATTATTAAGTTTTGCCTATAATAGGGCATTGTTATTTTTAATTTTTTTAACAGAATACTGAGTTAGATTCTGTTAAAGATATTACATTTTGACTTCTTAAAAATTAATGAAATATTTATGATGATTGATGTTAATATAATATATTTTTAATTTAAACTAGAGTTAACTCAAATAATGTTAATTTATACTGTGTGTGCCTTCGTACTAAGGAGTAGATTATTTTTAATCTAAATGTCCAAATTTAAAGATGAAAAATCTACTCAATCACTCATTCTTCTTCTCATCTCGTTCATTTACTCTCATATTCGTCATTCATCCTCATCTCTCTCACGTACAATCATCTTAGTCATCTATATCCATCTCTTTCATTCACATGCATTTGAAGATGGTGACAATGTAGTAAACATTTTCTAAACTATTAATAAATAATCAAATTTTATAACTTTTGCGTCAATCAAATCAATACTATATTTCCATAATTAATGAATATTTAACTTATAATGTTCTTAATGTGAATTTAATCTATGTTTGTAATATCCGTTATCAAGAATTAACGTAAAGGTTATAGCATCACGAGAGACGCTAATTACATGTTAACGTCATCTATTTGTCACTTATGTTAGTTCTTGGCCGTCACCAAATCTAGGTTTTATTATAGTTTATATTAAATGTACTAGGGCCAACATTAGTAGTATAACTAAGCTTTAAGTATATTAAGTTTGATCATTAACTATGATTAATTCAAATATCACATTAGAGTTATATAAATATTACTGGACAATTCATTCACATTTATGACTCCATATATTATGACTTTTCTAAATTTCTAAGATCAGAATAAAACCTGAATATAATCGTCTCCAAGTTTATTCGCAGGAACATCCTTCGTATATTGACTGTATCGTTCCAAAATCTTTGACATGCTGAAATATTTAAAACAACTTTTGTTAAAATTAAGAATTTAATTAAAGTATAATGATAGCTGCGAAAATTCACGGTATCATTTGGTTATATATTTTTGTCTATTGCTAACTTTTGTAATAAGTTATTTAAAAGTTACATTTATATATTGTAAGATCAAAGTATTAGAACAAAATATGAACATTAATATAGAGCTATGTAGATAAGTTTTAGTACATTTTTTTTTTCAGCAAAAGTTTTAGTACATATACCAAGAATTTAGCCTGTTGTAACTAATAGTGCTTATTTATAGTCATTTTGCACAAGATTGACCCATTTTCACATCTATTGATTTTTATTAGAAAAATGAGATGTATAGATTCCCTCAGAGAAAAGTGTTGGTGAAATAGTATATGTATAAATGTTAAACCCTAGGATCGCAAAGTTTTATGTTGTCTGTATAAAAAGCTATATAGTTGTTCTCCTCATCTTCTAATAACGGGCTGCATCTGCAAAAATAATTTATAGTTATACAATGCTGTGCATAATCTAATAATTTATAGTTACACAATGCAGTGCAAATTTGTGCATAATCTTCTGCAGTTTTTAGCTTTAAGCAATAAGCATTGGTATTTCTTAGACTGTTTTAAGTAGTAAGAGCATGTTGACAATAGTTTGTTAATGTAAAAGGTTAAGGTTAATGTTTCATCTTAATTTAATTTATTTATGATAAAAAAAAAATATACTGCACTGCAACATTTTACCAATAAACCAAATTTACTCATTAAACCTTCCTACCAAATTATCTATAGTTTTTTCCAGATTATCTCAAAACAAGTAACATTCTTATTTTTTAATGTACTATTAATTGTTTTTCTCCTAAATTTCAATTTTAACATTCATTTTATACCCAAAATTACATATTTTTTTATCAACAAAAATAATAAATAAAAGGGGAATATTAAGAGTATTCAAACTCATAAAAAAAAATCCTGCATTGGCTATAAAAACCCTAAACATTCACAGTAACTGATGTTTTCACTTTACAGTATATTATTAATATTTTAAAAAAAATTCCCTCACATATTAATATGTTAACAATTCAACCACCACAATTACTTCATTCTTTATTTAATGTATTTATTAAAAGTAATGCACCTACGTGTGTGTAGGTATATATATCATTTTTCTTAATCTATTTTTTAGAAATATTAAATTCCATATAAAAAAATAAACCTACATAACTTATGTATACTTGTTGTTATAGTGCTAAAACCAATCTGTTGACATTTTAAAGAATTAGGGTAATTAAGAGATGTGCACATAATTCTTACTAAAAATAAGAAATAAATGTGTACGGAATGTCCCTAAGAGAACTGCTCGTGAATACTAGGTAAATCCCTCTTTCCAAGGTGGTATATATATATATATATATATATATATATATATATATATATATATATATATCAATACTGTTGGAAAAAGACATGCATAAACACATGCCTGCACTTGAAAATGTCCATAGTTTGTTCCACAAAAGCCAAAAACTTCCATGTCTCAAGGTTCTAAAAAAGTGAGAGTGAAGTTTATATAAATAGATGTGAATTTATGTAAGTTGCTTTAACATTTACTCATATTTATGGTAGGAAGTGATTTTAGTACAAGATATAGATCTGTCAATAAATTGTCCTATAAGATATTGCATATCAAATTCTACACGTAGGTACTACTGATCTAAATTAACTTTTTAAGGGGCACATCACCCAATAACCCTTTATTTCATATCTTATTTAATCCTTTATTTCATATTTTATTTAACAAGTCTTAATAGAACTGTGAACATGTCATGACTCTGTGAAGATGGCAAGTCTTATATCTTTGTTGCTTTATTTTTTTATTATAGTAATAAATTTTGATTAAAAACTCGTATTATATGTAGATTGGAGTATTTTAAGTATTTTCATTTATATTATTTTTTGTTGCTAATTAAAAAAAAAACCTTAAACAGAATTGGACTTTGATGATAGATTGGTTTCATGTCTATAATTACTCTAAACAAACAACTAAAATCTAGGGAATATTGAAATGACCTACCACAATTCAAAGGGTACCTAACTTACTAATGGGCTTCCATTTTATTCAGCCAAGGGAATACAAATACTCAAACCAGTACAATGAATACTTCTTACATAGCCAGAACCTTTTAGTATAGTCATCTCAGTAATCAGTACAACTCAGTCACATATAGCACAATTAAAGACACACCCACTCATTTGTTTTTCTCTTTTTTCTTTTGTACATATAGCACCAAATTTCAAATAGTAAGTTAGATAAAAAAAACTAAGAAAGACTACTCACAGAACCACCAATTCAACCCATCTCCCTTTTTTTCCACATTAGTATAACAGGTACATACATATCTTTGAGCAATAATATATAGCATATATCTATTGAAGTACTATTTCTTAAGCAGAATAAACGA
Organism: Phaseolus vulgaris; assembly: GCF_051622355.1. NCBI lineage: Eukaryota > Viridiplantae > Streptophyta > Magnoliopsida > Fabales > Fabaceae > Phaseolus > Phaseolus vulgaris. The sequence continues at coordinate 6,285,405 of NC_143504.1, forward strand.
AGAAAAACGTACTCGCAACTTGAGAACTCATAGAGCCTTCCATTCTGGGCGAAGACTATGACAGCTACTTGTGCATCACAAAGAACTGATAGCTCATAAGCTTTCTTTAGAAGACCATTTCTACGCTTTGAAAAGGTCACTTGACGGCTTGTTGCATCCTCAATTTTTTTCATTTGAACCTTTCCCCTCACCATCTCCTACACATAAAAACAAGAAGATGCATAAGCCCCTCTAAAACAAAACAAAAAAGAGAAGTCAAAAATTTTCTATAAGCTCTAAATGGAACCAAATAAAGTAAAAAAAATTATAAGAACTGATAACTAAGTACAAAAAATTGAAAATGTACGGAACAAAATATTACCAGAAATTCGCAAGAGGCTCTTCCAGAAAAGTTTCCCTTTAATTTGTGTTCTTTCTAAAGCTGGAAAATGTAAGATTTTGAAACAAACAGTTAAAACCCACAATCCAATCTGGGGTGAGCAGCAACAGTCAATAGAAGAAGATAGTTAAAAGAGATATTTAGTTTTATCAGAAATAAATTGATCCTTGAACTCCAGAATGGATCTTACAGATCGTTTAGGCTATTTTAGACAACATGTACCAAATTAAATTAAATGCGGTGAAAAATAGTGACCTCTCAGAATGGTTGAAATTAAACCATTCTAATATAAGCAGAGAGAAAGCTAAAAGAGCTCACTGCTTCATCATAGGTCAAGGAACACAGAGAAAAACCAAAACTCACCACTATTCTTAGGTTAAAAAGAGAAGAGAAACTGTAGCTAGTGGAAGAAAGAACTGGAAAATATTCCAGAAACCCTAGCCAGAAGCATCGTACTTCCAGCAAAGTGGTATTCATTGTAGATGTTTTTCGGACCACAGAAAGGAGGGTGTTGCCTTATTCCATCCATTTTTGTCATCCTCCCATAGGTTCGACACCCCAATAGTTGACTTGAAAACAGACCACAAAAAGAAATGGAAAACAAAATTTCTGTTTCTTTTTTGTTTCTTATCATCTAATTGTCTGTCTTTTTTTAGTAAAATTAAATAACTATTTAAGGCAAAATGTTCTTAACAAAAAACTTTGGTATTTGAATAAAAGATCTAAAAATGTTAATTTAAACAAAATACTATAAAACTCTGTTACCACATAAGAAAAAATAAATATTAAACATTAAAGTTACTTAGTATGTTATTTTATTTTAGTTAAAATTTATTTATTTATTTAATAAAATTAGGTAATGATTTTTTAAAAAATTTAACTCAATTTTATAAAAATTAGTTTATTATTGTAACATGAAAGATTACAAGTTTTCAGGATGTGGAATTACGTGCAGTCAAGATAACTTGACAAACTGGTTAATTAATAGTTTTCATATAAAAGGGGAAAAGCAAATAGTTTGAAATAAAGAAGCAACTAAACTTACGTAAACTGACATATAAAGTTGGCAGAATACTTTGACAAAGAAGTAATAATATTATTGAGAAAAATAAACATATATATTTAGCACAAGAAAGGTATAAACCTTATATAAAGGTTGAATATTAGTACATTATCAGCTTATTTAGATTCTACATGTTGATACCATAGCTGTCCTGAAAATCTTAAGGATGTTATTTAAGCCATTTAAGCTCAATTCATAAGGTGAAACAAGACGAGATAACCATTAAATCGATATATTTTTTTTATAAATTTGTGTTTTTTTAATGGAGAGATTTCTTAATTATTATATTAATTAAATTATATATTATTTTATTGACTAAAAATTATTGGTATCTAGAATAACTTTTATTATTAATAAAAAATTATAAGTGGTTTTCTTAATTAAGAACTAATGATTATATATAAATTTAGAAACTATTTTATAAAATTTTATTAATAATATAAACTACTTTAGATATTAATAATGTTTTTAATTTATAAAATGATCTCTAATTTAGTCAAATAGTAACTAATTATTTTGATTTCTAAAATTAATTTTTTCTTGTAATGGTACATCTTTTATCAGCAATAATAAATAAATAAATAAATATGGTTTACTTCAGGGATGAACCAACCCTTATAGAACTCACCAATTATAGTTAGCCAACAAAATACTAACTAAACTACTTTAAAACCAATCAAACTACTCTAAAGCAAGAAACCCCAAAATTCAGAAAACCAATAATCTAGAACCAAATCTAAATCGAATAAAGGCAAATCATATATTCAAGAAACCAATCTGAATAAGAAAAACAAGCAGATGAAATTTTAGAGAAAATCCAAGACCAAACTTTCAATTGAAACAGAGAGAAAGTCTCTTAATATCTATTAGGTGAAGCTTGAGGATAACTCGATATTTTCAATCTACACAGTTTATCAGTTGTGAATGATTTTGATTAAAAAAAAGAACGATTGTATTTTAGTAAGAGTTTATCACCTATTATGAAAATATCATTCATTGAAATTGTGTTAAGCTTAGTTGTTATTCTAGATTTGAAGGTAGAGAAAATAGATGTGAAGATTTGTTGTCCATGGAGGGAGAGATATACAAGAAAACAACTAAATATTTTTCCATTAAAGACGAAAATAAATGTGTGTATTGATTAAGAAAAACAAGTAAGTTTAATGTGTGTACAGGTTAAATCAAGTTTCAAGCAAAATCCACAAAAATGAACAGAGAAATTAGATATGGAAAGTTTTTCTGTGTGCATAATTTGAAGTTTAATATGTGTAATGGTCTACACAAAACTAAATATAGCATGTGTTGTTGGTCTATTAGTAGTTTACACTAAAATTGGGTAAAAAAACATTAAAATGTCATGACATAGATTTTGAAATTGTAATGCTAACATGAAATTTTCGTTTTGATAAGCCTACTTTATTGGAATAATTGGATTCATATATGATTGGGACACTGTTTCAGAAAGTTATTTTAGACTATTTGACTTATTTGTAATGAGTCATGACATGACTTGTTGGTTTAAGTTATAAGAATATGTAGTTTTATGTAGGCAAAATTTATTATTATTATTATTATTATTAAAAAAACATAGAAGAATTTGTTATATGTTATCAAATTCTTGCAAAAATTTGATTTTGTTTAATTTGTAAATAGTTAGACTGTTTTTCATTTATTAAGAATTTAATTTTGTATTGAAATATCTAAGTTTATTGATATCATTATATAAAAATGTTTTATATAAATTAAGTTGATGGAGTTAGAAAAAAAAATCATATCAATAACAATGGAGTTTATGTAATGGTTAAGACATTGAAAAAAGGAAAATTTAAAATTTAAAGTTTATTATATGGTTTGATAGTCAGTCACATTGGCATGTGAAGGTGTTTTCTTGAATTTTTGAATTTTATTCATAAGTCAAAATATTTAAAACTCATTTATATAATTTATTTAAGTGGAGAGTGATTAAACTAAAATTATCTAAGAGAATATCGAAAATACAAAAAATAAATAGTGAGAAAAAGAAAAAAGTAGTGATATTTACATATTCATAAAAATGTAGGTTTTCAATTAAAAATTTATTTATCCTAGGATTTAAATGGTTTACATTATATTCATATTTTATTGTCAATTAAAAGTCTATAAAAAGAAAAGCATTAATAACTTTATTTTGATTTTTTTTTCTTATTTATTAGTATTTTGTTTGATTTTCTTTGGTTGATTATACACCTAGTTTATATATTTATTAGAAAGTGTAATTGATCATTGCATTTGGTTCCTTTTATTTAAATAACTTTCTTTATTCTTATATATAGAGAGAGATTCTGATATTAAAGGTGTTGTGTTTCATATACTCCGTCTTTCTTCATTTTTGTCAGTACTCTACTTTTGTAAGTAATCATTACATTTGTTTACAAGTTTTGAAAAATTTATTTTATACTGTTTCTTTTTTGTCATTATACATCTTTTTATCTTAAAATTAAGTAAATAACATAATTGAACTATGTTTTTGAAATATTATTAAGTTAAAATGTTGGAAAGCATTATGAAAATTTTAGTCGATAATATGAAAATATTTTGGATTATTTTGAATTATTTGGGAATAAAAGAATGAGTGGTTGGAGGAGATGATGCTGTTTATGATTGTCACTGCCTTAAAGGAGTGAAATAAAGCAACACGACTTCTCAGTTGCTTTTTTTTTTTTTTTTTATCAGCAAGACTTCTCAGCTCTTTCATTATTGATTTTATGCCATTCTTATCAACTCACCCTATACTTTACTGTTAGCTCTTTTCCAACAGAGTACTTTTAGAGCTTGTTTAATTGGATTTTTTAATCAGTTTTCCATCAACAAAAATAGAATAATATTATAAATATCATAATTAAATGGCTTGAATATACTCGTTACGAAACTCAATTTGTTAAATATAATATATTAATCATTTATTTCCATTCATATATTTCATCGTAATTGAACTTGAACTAACAGCGTGACATGATTTCTCGTTGTAAAGTTTTACCGGTACATAACTAATTATATAAATATATTTTAAAAATATATATAATTAAATAATATATATAATAAAAATTAAATTTATAAAATAATATAAAAAATATTAAAATAGTAACCTTGTTGATTGTGAATTGAATATATAAAAAAAATCACTTAGCATCGTATTAAGATCTAAACTGTAAATGTTCTTCCAATACTAGTGAGGTTAATGTGACAAAAAAATTAATTTTATAAATATAATATAAATCTTAAAAAATGATGGATTTGTTATATGGGAGTTTATTATCAGAGGATCAACTTATCACTACTCTCAATAAAAATTTACCATACCTTATAAAATCGCATTTTGAACTTATTCAATATATTCTTATATACATAGATCTAATAATATTCTGAAATATATCCTTTGTAAGTAAAAATATGATTCACATAATATATTTTTTATTTTATATATCAGAATATGTAATTTAAAATATAAAAAATATTAATTTTTATCGTTCTAGATTTTTTAATTCCAGACAATCCATAACTAGAAGTGGATAAACCAAAAGCTAAATTTAATTTTTTCTTAAAAAGAAAAAGCCTTTCTTCTTTCACCTTTTTATTTTCTTCTTTCATGCTCATAATATAAAAATATAATAAACGTATCTTTGTCATAATATATTTTAAATTACAATATCTAAAATATACAAATTATATATCACATAATTAAAATATAGTTTAAAATTACCTAATTTAAAATAAAATCACACTGTCTAAAGTATAATTCTAAATTAGATAAATTAATATAAAATTATATAATTTATTATCGAATTTAAAATATAGTAGTCTAAAATTATAAAATTAAGTGTTATAACACCGACACAATTGTGAGTTTTACAGGGTAGGGTGGAAACGAAATAGGGGGTTGCAGAGAGAAAAACCGTACTGGTAAACATGTACTTAACAGAAATTGGGCCGCACACGCAAACATAAACTGAACAAACAGAGAAACCTTGGTGGCGATGTAATGACCGAGAGGTCAACACCAACGAGGAAGAAGAGAAAAATGGGAGACACAGAGGATACAGCTCCTAAGAAACCTGCGGCAAAATGGCCTCTCATCAAACCAAAAAAGAATCTTCAGATTACCCGACTCCGAGATTTCGATCTCTTCACAGTTAAAATTCCATCTTCTCTCTCTGTTCAATTCCTTCTTTTTGTGTGGTCTAATTTGATACGGGACTTTGATTGATTCCCCGTACATTGATATTTTTTATGCTTGCTTCAAATTCAGTTGAGATTTTAATCTTTCAAAGAAAATTAAACAGTTCCACAGTGCCTGCTAAATGTATCCATGTGCTTATTGTTCTCTAAATAATTCTTATTTTATTTGGGTTTAGGTCCAGAATTTTTTCTCCTCTGCTGAATCAAAGGCATTTGTTAAAAATGCTGAGTCAATTGGTTTTGCTCATCAAGGGAGTCTAGGTCCTACTTATGGTGAAGCTTACAGAGATAATGATCGAATCTCGGTGGATGATCCTGTCCTTGCAGATACTATTTGGGAGTCTGGACTTAGCAAACTATTCTCTGATATAAAAATTCGCGGAAAGGTTGCTGTAGGCTTGAATCCAAATATTAGACTCTATAGGTTGGTTTTTTTGTGTGGCAAAAGTTTCTTGTGGATAAGTTCTTCTTGGTTCATTGTATTTTCAATAGGATTACGTTTATATTTGAGCACCCAAAAATAGAAATCAAAACTAATACTACATTTGACACCATGCACAGTTATCTCTATCCTGAAATTGCTTTTATCTTTATCATCGTACATACACCTCAAAAAACCTCCCAAAATCCACACTGGTGTTGAAGGTTTTCCTTTCAATTTTGCTGTCCTAGAATTGGACCACATGCCTCTTTAAGTTTGGTTACGAGAAAAATGTTGATAATTTGAATGCATCACCTTCACTAATGATCTTGTACTTCTGCACTTCAGGTACAAGATTGGTCAGCGGTTTGGACGGCATATTGACGAAAGTGTTAATATTGGAGATGGAAAACGCACTTATTATACTCTTCTAGTGTATTTGAGCGGTGGGCCTGGTGAACTTAAGTCAAAGCCCAAAAATGATTCTAGCAATTCTTTAGTTTCATCTGTTGATCCTTTAGTTGGAGGAGAAACAGTCTTTTATGGTCCAAGGAATAAGATTGTTGCTGAGGTAAATTATATATTTCAAGTGAGTTTGAATTTATGCTTCATTCAAATTTTGGAATATGACTATATGTTTTGGGTCATCTAATACAATATTAGTTTCACAGGTGGCTCCTACTGAAGGGACTGCCCTTCTTCACCTTCACGGAGATAAGTGTTTATTGCATGAAGCCAGAAATGTTAGTAAGGGTGTCAAGTATGTGTTTCGTTCAGATGTAGTATTTGCTTGAAGAATGGTTCATGACTTGTACCAAATAATCTGGTATATTCATCTCCTGAAGGCTTTTTGGTTCACCTATTGCTCAAAATATTGTTGTGTTATTTTGATTTTCAATGTCGGTAATATGTTCAGTATGGAAATTTATGCAATAGATAATTTACCTTTACGTCTAAGCAGAATAGGAAAGTTATTTTGAAAAACTCATACAGTAGTGAAAATCAGGTGAATTAAAGCAATTATGGAGCTACCTCCTCAGAACATTAAGGGCAGCCTAGTACTGTAATATAAAGCTTGACTTACAAATAATATTTTTGGATACTTGAATTTCAGGGAGAAGTATTCTCTTCTTTGTCCATTGAAGAACTATGACGATATTTCTTAATTTATGTATATCTATTTGCGGTATAATGTCTGCATGTAGCATCTTTTGATCCATCAAAACACGGTTTCTTTAATGGTCATGGATGAAAAGTTCGATGACTTTCCTATGAAATGTTTAGGTGAAATTTGAAAAACTCATCTATTTGCCTTGTGTTCTCTTTAGTATTGCACGCTTTTCTGTTATTTAAATATCATGAACAACACATTTTTCCAATGAAATTCCTTTACAGTAGGACATCAGTACACTGAGCCCGAACTAGTATTCACAATGATAATTGCTGTTTGAAATTCACATATTCTGTGCCTGTTGCATTTCCTTCTAGTTTCGGGGCTAAAAGTCTGTACATTGTTGGTCTTAAAGTTTTCATAGAATGAAAGAGACTTGGTATCCGTCTAATTGGGATGAAAAACTCAGTTACAAACCCTCAGCATGAAATAAGTATTATGAATTGAATGCCAAGATTGTTAAGTGGGAATATTTACTGTTTGGAGTGTTAAAGTATCAGCACTGTCTCTAGAAAAAGATTCTTTGTCATTCGTGAAATGAAGTATTCAAGCACAATCGGTTTTATTTCAACATTGGTATCAAGATCTTTGTGATGATACTGTAAAATGTAATTAACTAAAGCGGTGGCAAAGAAAACAAGAATCAGGGCAAATTGGTCTCTGTTCACTTTCTCTCTCAATTTGTCATCCTGCAATTGAGTCTTACTTCTCCATTTGTAGAGCCTCTTAGATTTCCAAGTTTTAACATTGAAGCTGTGAACTCTTTGAAGAACAAACCCTGGTCTTTTGCAAATGCTTCAACAAACGATTTAGTCCTGTGATCACCAACAAGTGATTGATCCGAAGAAAACACACCTTTTCCAGCCAACAGTTGTTTGTAATAGTCATTATCAAAAACTGATGCTGTTGAGTCCAGGAACTGTCCTGCATTGTGGTTGTGGTTTGGTTTTGGACATTTCTTTCTTAGGTCTAAAACAAACTCAGCGTTCATGCTTGGATCTGTGTCATGCAATGAACTAAAATTACGAAGACGTGCCTCAAAGGAAGAACAATGTGAAAAGCCCAAAGTGTGACCTCCCGATAAAGTTACCAAGTCTTTAACTGTCAAACCTCTCTTAGCAAAGCTCTGAATTAGTTGGCTCACATTGAAGGTTGGAGCAGGTAAGTTGGTGGTATCAGATGCTTTTGATACTCTTCCATCTTTCCTTCCTTTTAGTACATTCCAATACGGGCCTCCAGACTGTTACATTACAGTAAATAAGAAATGTTGACATCGTACTAAATAACTAACTTTTACTTACCTCATGATACTAATGCTTCATGGCGGGGATCATTATGGAATGTAGAGATCAATAATCATATCCAACAAACTAAATATCCTGAATAATAATTTATATGCTATTCAAGATTTTCAGCAACAAGTAATCACAGTGTGGATACAAATTTTAATTATTTGGGCATTATCTAAACCTATTATGTGATGTGGATTCTCTTAATGGAATATTTTGAGATCATCAAGTGTGTCTACTAAAGGGTACCAAAAATTTAGCAAGTCTAAGGTAGTTTGGAGACTTAGATATTACCATGGCTACCACATCTCTAGCTGAAATGGAAATTATATCAGCACAAGAAACAGTGCGTGGGCAGGCCAATTCAAGTTTTGCTTTGGCTTCATCAATCACATAGAACGACCGAACTGAGATATTAGGAGGGCCATCTTTCTCTGCTTGGTTAATAGCTGTTGAGTCCATCAATATTGATGCATCACACCCCTGTCATTTAACATCAATCAGAACACACATTAGCCACCTTTTATCATTCAACTGTGTGAATACTGTGTGCACATGCAGTGCATGTGTGTGTGTTTTTCTTCCGAGAAAGATCATACCCTTATGAAACAGTCATGGAAGAACATTCTCAAGATACGAGCTGGGACTTTTGGATCATGCTTAGAAGCTTTTAGAACAGTCTCCGAAATTATTTTTTCAAATTGTGGGCAGATTTGGTCGTAGTAATGAGCATGAAGTTCAGCTTTGGATACTGAGAATGTTGTCAAGAGGAGGAAAATGATTGGGAAGATGTTTTCTGCTGATAGAGGAGCCATATGATAGATCAGAATTTTTGTATTTTGAGAATTAGGCTTGGATGAGAACATCATCAAAGATGCATTGCGATATATATATCATAGGCGTGTTCGGTTTAGCAAAACATGCTTAAGTTGGATTCACTGTACTTCAAACATTAGAATATTAACCTAGAAGTACAGATTTTGACCTCTCTTCTGTTCATGTTCTATCAAACAACCTACACACATCTTCTTTTACTAACAGAAGTACAAACAGAAGGTTTTCTATTGTACTTAATTGTTTATTTTTTAGCAATGTCCTAAGGTGGTTTTTGAGGTTACATTCCTTGTAAATTAAGAATAAGCTTTCCTCAAACATCCTGGCAGGTAACATGTTACTTCATAAGTTGTTCTGTTGGTTTATGTCTCTCAGGTTAGTTTAGTAATGTTATAAGGTTTATGAGAGGAGTGCGAGATTCTGCAGTAACAAATGGTCCACATTGTGCCGAAGTTTCCATTTATAATTACTACTTTGGGACATTGTAGAGTATTTTTAAGTTACTGTATTTTCTAAAATTTCTATTTAATTGTTTTTTTTAAGTTGAAATAATATTAATTTTTTTATGTTATTTTTAATTAGTTACATATATCTATTTACTATAATGTAGAAATTAAAAAATATATAAATATTTTATTAGAATTAAGAAAAAAATAAATAAAAAAAGCATTTGAAAAGAAACATAGGAAGTTTTTAGTAAAGTCAATAAAATTTATTATATTTTTATTTCTTCAAAAAAGAATTAAATAAGGAATTAAGGGAATAAAAAATAATGCTATTAGAAGAAAATGAAATGTTTTTCAAACTTCAAACATTCATTTTATTTTATTTTTGTTATCAAAATGTTAAAAATGTCAGTTCTGTTATGTAACCAGCCAGGGAAATAAACAGTACAGGTATCTTTTTATGTAATTATTAAGCTTGCAAACTGATGAGACAGGTTAAAGTTAAATAATCAGTCCTGAGTGGTGATTTTGTGTCTGAACAGGTTTTCAAAATATCTGATACTGCATAATTGCCATACTAGACTTTGATATCTATTGAATTGAATGCTTAAAGTAACAGCAACCACACCACCAGTTCCACAAGTACAACTGGTTTGACCGTTCACTCATATCTTGAACAAGTGATGTATTGACCCAATAAAGTTGAGTCATAATCAGTTCAGTAACACTCATTGAAACACTGAAGATATCAAGAAGAGTTATAATAAAATACGTCATTTTTTAAATAAATAATTTTCAGAAACTGATATAATTTTTTCAATTAAAAAAACAAACTGATTTTTTAAAAATATACAAAGTAACCAAACACATAAATATTTTATCAAAAAGACACTTTTTAAAAAAAAGTTAAGACAGAGATCCACACGAACAAGTTATGTTATATCATTATACAATGAATTTTTTTACATTGTGTATAGACGGCACACGTAAATGTCAAGGAAAAATAAGTAAGACCAATACTACAGACGTGTTTGGATAAATGATTTAATAAAGTACTTATACAAAAATTCCTTTATTTGATAATTTTTTTCTTTTAATACTTAATTTGATTATTTTGATAAGTTTTAATATAATGCTATTTGAAATGAGGATAAATTTGTGAGAGCCAAAATTTCAATTTGAAAAATTCAACCAAATAAATGTCAAGTGTAATTAAATTGAACTTAAGAAATAGTGTAATGTAAATATTTTTGAAGAAAAAAAAAAGGGATCCCTGTTAAACATAAACACAATTGTATAAAATCGAATACAACACTTAGTTTTAGTAAAATATATAAATTATATTCAGTATGTATGTAAATTTTTTCTCAGGAGGTTGGAGAGTACTTTTAAGAGTTAATGTCATACTTAATTATGGTAATTGATTTTAATTTTTTAGGCAGTACTTTAAACTTAATTCAGTAATAGTTTTAATGATGTAATTTAAGTGTTATAATTAAAAAATGAACTTAATTTTTCAAAAGCGTTCCCAAACAATTACTTAGCCAATTGAGCTTTAATAATGATTAGATGAAAAAATAAATTTATAATATACTTAAAATATGTATATTTATCTTTCAAGTTATAATTGGTTAATTTATTATATTCATAAAACATTTTAGTGTTAATTAAGTTGTAAATTCCTGAAAATTCTGTGATTTTTTATTTAATCTCTCATTTTTTTTTATCCAAATGCACTTCCATAAAATTCATTTTGTTGGTAAAATGGTCCTTTTATTTTATCTATGATTTAATTCGCTCTGTCCCTATAAATGTAGGCAAAATGAAAGAGTGGTGACAAATAAGAAGATAAAATGAGATTAAGCAGAATTAAAAGAAAAAATACAATATTTAAAGTGTACGAAAGGGAATGAAAATTGCACAACAACAACTTAACAATGCAAAATTACACAAAGTGGACTAAAATTTATCAAATTTTTTATTTGGACCAAGCATACCTTTGGACTAAAATTTATCAAATTTTTTATTTGGACCAAGCATACCTTTGTGGTGATGGTGTATAACTCACATGTAAAAAAGGTGTTTGTAATAATATATCTAATGAGCTTTTTAAAAGAGTTATTTATTAATAAAATTATTACTTTAATATGAACTTTATAAACGCAAATCATTTTCAAATCAAAATTCTATTAAAATATAAGTGTAGAATGTATATTAATATTTTCCGAAACCGTGTTTAAAGATGTTCTGAGTTGATTTTCATCGTAGCGTGTTTTAGTTGACAAGAACATAGTCCAACATAAAGATAAGGTCGATTTAGTTGGCTAAGTCTATAAAATAGACTGGTTAAGAACTAACTCGACTTATATCACTTAATCATTCTATCTTATTTTACATTCTTATGATTCCTTTTTTATCTGTATATATGTATGCAAATTTAACATATTAATATATAGAATAATTTGTTTGAAAGTGAAGATAAAAACAATGATTATTAAAAACAAAAAGTGGTTATCCTGAGTTTGTAAAATCTTTGCTAAAAGCGTAGCCAAAGTATAATAGTTTGTCTTAACAAAAGAGCATCTCACCTTGAGAAGGTCGCATCAGTTGAGTTAACACGCGTCCACGTGTGGACCAGCCACGTACAGTCCCCACAGTCAACACGTGTAGAGAGGGCCAGCCTGGTTTCAGCAAGGGACGGGCCCACAAAATCATAGGGACACATGCCTAACCCAAAGAATCACATGCCAAAATATCGTGGCGTCCAACTTTAATCACTCAACACGCTCCAGGGACACCCTCTCTTTCCCACCAACCTTTTGGGTAATGGGGCCCACGACATAACACGTGCACAAATTCAAGTGACGTTACAAAGCACCAATCAGAATCAGCTTCATCCATCCCAGCTCCCACGTGCCACCCTACCCCACCTCTATACTATTGCTTTACTTTCATTATATCTTACACTATCTCAAAAATTTTAAAATAAAACAAAATGAACAGTCTTAAAAGATTTTCATTAAAATAATAATCGAATCCTAACATTATCCAAAATCAACACAACTCAAAGTGAAAAAATAATGGTCTAAAACTAAAAAGACTATCTAAATGTTTTTATTTTTGTTCTAAACATTCAGGGCTTTGAAGAAGGTGGCGCTTGCCCCAAAAATTGAAGCTCTTTCTTGTCATAAATTTCCAAAGAGAAATCCCTGAGTATCTGAGTGGTTGTGGCCGCGGATGAGGAGGAAGCAACAGCAGTAGTAACACTCACTGAGCTCATGCTAGAACCCACAGTGGAGGAAGAGTTAACAGAATCCGAGGCACCACCATCTGAGGAGTGCCTATCTTGTTCATGCATCTGCAAGGCGGAAACGAACCCCGAAATGGGCCGGGCCTGCACGTTAAAAAATGGGGCCGCGGTTGCGGGAATGGCCCAATACTGAGGCGGGTTTGAGGCGTTTGGGAACATGAAGAAAGGCCCTGAAGCGTTACCATTCCAGAGGGGAACTACACCACCGCCACTGGCAACACCGCCATATGCGGTTTGCGCGATCGGTGCGAGCCCTGAAGACACCGAAACGTGGTTTTCGTTCACGTCGATGAATTCGCTATTCGACGCTCGCCTCCTTCGCTTCTTCGGGGTTTCTTCTCCGTCGGGCCTCGCCGCCGAGGATGTCGGAATCTTCAGAGTTCCGCCAACAGACACCGCGATGGCCGGAACTGTGCCCGTGCCGGTGGCCTCGATGATAGCCGGCTCAGCGTGCTCCAGCAGCCACCGGATTGTTTCTCCGTCGGACTTGTGCCCCAGCTCGCGCGTCAGCTGGAAGATCCTTGCGGCGCATGTCGCCGGCATCCGGATTCTGCGGCCACGCCCCTCAACCTTCGTGTGTCGGTCCTTCGACGGCCGCTTTGCCACCGTCAGAGGCATCGGAATAACGTTCATTGGAAGGGATACGTCAACACCTTGCTCCACGTCCATGGCCTCTTCTTTCATTTGTAGCGCCTGCGACGGAGACAGACAGGGTGACGACGATTCCGTCGGCTCCACCATTGGCGGTGACAGCTTCTCCGAGGTGTCGTCCCCGTCATGGGTGGGATTTGATTCCATCCTGAAGAAATTCCAAATTTTAAAAAACACCCAACAAAATATGACTAAAACCCAGATGAGATACAAGGAAAAATATTTAAAATTTGAGTATGAGAATCCATGGGTGGTATAGAAAATCACAGTTCTTTGCAGCGGGAGGAAGAACACACAAGAGCTAGAGAGTTTAGGAAAGTTGACTGTGTTTGAAGCTTTCTAGAGCTGCAAGGATTAGAGACTAATTCAGAATTGGTAATTAAAAATTATGAATGTAAAATGGTATAAAATGAATAAATTAGGTACAGAGACAACGTAGAAGACAGAGAGGAACAAACCCTAACAAAGGTGAGAGCCCCACTTATCCGGATAGAAGAGGGACCCTCGCTCAGTGTTCTCTATTTATTTACTCACTGAAATTGAATCAATGGCTAAACACACTCATGGCCATAACTAATATATTGGGATGATGCCACGTGGAATGTATAGGTTCTACTGTTCCAATGTAGTTTTGTGCCTAATTCATGACAATTTGCAACTTTCAATGATAGAGAAACAAAAAAATCAAAAGTTTCCTTATTTCTCGCTGAGTAATGGGAAAGTCACTCAATTTTTTTTCAAAATAGCAATTAATGATTTTTTTAAAAATTAAATGAGGATAATTAATGTGCTTAGTTACCGTCGATATTTTAAGAATGATGCAAATATTCGTATCAAAATATTTTTTTGGCATAGTTATTATGTATAAAATTTAATTTATACTAAGAAATCCTAAATGACTGTTACTATGAATTTCAAAGCAATTAAAAGTCAACTAATTTTATAAAGAAATTACATGATAATGTAAAATAATTATATTACTGATATAGTTTGATTAAATTTTTACTACTTTCCTGTCATTTATTTAAAGAATACACATTTTTAAATATAAAAAAGTTAGTTACTTTTATCTTATTTAATTAGATTTTCGTAAAAAAAATATTTAATCAATGTTTCCCTTTAGGTTACTTACTATAATTTATATTTTAGTACAATGAAGATTCATTTTAGAAAACATAAAGAGAATATTAAATTTGAATTGATTGACTCCTTTTAATATAAGTAAAATAATTTTTATTTTATAATTGATGAAATATATACTAAAATAAAATTATTAAATAAAAAATAATAAATAATAATTAATTACTATATTAATTAAATTAAATATTAAAAAATATTAATATCTAATTAATAATAAAACTATTTTAAATATCAATAATTTTTTTAATCTTTAAAATAATATATAATTTAGTTAATACAGGATTATACTTATTTTTCAAAACTTTTCAAATAATTACTTAGTTAATTAATTGAGCGTTAATAATCATTAGATGAAAAACTAAATTTATAATATATTTTCTTAAAATATATATATTTATCTTTCAAGTTATAATTGGATAATTTATTAACATTTTAGTGTTAATTAGATATTATTTTCGATACTAAAAAATATTAATATTTAATAATAAAAATTATTTTAGATACTAATAATATTTTTAGTCTTAAAATAATATATAATTTAGTTAATATAGTAATTATTATTTTTTATTTAATAATTTTCTTATAATAATAACATATTTAAGAATATATATATCAGCATATATTTAATATAAAATAATTTTAACATAATCACAATGAAAAAAATTAAGTCACTATTTCATTAAATTTTTAAAACAATGTTATTAGTTTACCAAATTTATCTTTATGAATGACTATTTAATCTCTTTTAATTTTTATTAAAATAAATAAATTTCATGCTAATAGCAACACATGATCGAGTAATACATAATGTACTATTTAAATTTATTTTAATATTATTAAAAAATACTTGTATATATTGGATACAAGGAATATCTAATTTTTAAATAGAGATACCATGGTTATTTTTCATACATATTTTGTTTTCAATCTCGTTTTGATTTTAAATTATTTAGATACCTTTGATTTATTAAGTACTATGTATTAAAATTTATATAATTATAATTTTTTCATTACTTCATTGGAAAAAATAAAATAGATCATTTTTCTGATATTGAATTTTTAATCTTATTAAACATTATTTGATAAATAGTTGAACACTCGTATGATATTCTCATTACTTAATGGAGATGATGGAGATGGGAATGAGATTATGAACTAGAAGATTTGTGTTTTTACTTGAGTAACAAGAATAAGTATGCAAACGAATCCGGTCATTTAAGCAAGCACTTGCATTATAAAGCATCTTCTTGTGACCTTCCCTTTCTTTCTCTATTTTCTCAAACATATTTGAAGGAAAACCCAAGAACTCTACTGTTTCCTCTTCAACTTCCTTTTAACAAATCCACAATCATGCCATCATCACATTTCTCCTCTTCAACAGACAATGTTTTTCAGCCATTTTTTCCAACACCTTACCACCACTTTTATTTAATCGCTTTTCGCGTACATGTCCGCCAAGGTGGGAGACCTCGTCAAATGAAGGAATGCTTTTTTATTCAGAGTATCTTGCTTTTTAATCAATTATAACATCTTATCATGCCAACATAAAAGTACATTTGTGATAAATAATTGGCATATAAAAACTAATCAGTTTTTTTTAAAAAAGAAAAAATTGTGAATGTTTTGTTTATATTATATATCAGCGAAACCATCCTATAATTCTATATTGGATGTCGATCACCTAATTTGTATGAGATGTATCAAAGTAAAAAAGAATACACAATATTAGATGATATCATTGTTATGATTATGTACATTAATTACGACTTATTAATAATATGATTTATTATATTTATATAAATAAGATAAAGCAACGTTACTCTTACAACATTAATAATGTTCAAATATCAAATATTTACTTAAATATTGAATAACCTTTTACATATACATTCTTGACCAATAGTCAAAATCTAAATATTAAAAAAAAAACATAGCACAATCGAATGAGAGAATCAATTGTTGAGTTGAAAATACTATCTTAATTTCTTACAAATACATATTATATTTTTGTAAAAAAATTATATTAAAAGAAAACTAAATCGACCTACGAACTCCCTTTTGGCATAGTAATTTTGTGCTCTAATTGCATTAAACTAAGGATCAGTTTGAAAGAAAAAAAAATTGAAATCATGACCATTACTAAAATTTAGGAAAGCAATTGCTAGATCCTGGTTACTTGAATGAAGTTGTTTTTTTTTTATGAATTACGAAATTTTGGAGGGAATATTATTTATTGTGTGGTATATTCTTTGTCAATCCTATTTGTCGAGAGGAAGTTAGTGGGAGCAAGGATAAAGGCTCCATCACTATCTTCAGATCCACCACATCACTCCAACATCCTTTCTCAAATATATTTATAAATTTTATTGTATATTTGTGAATCTCAATGTACAAAATACAAAAACAAAATGTATTGTTTTCAAAGTAAAAATATTTTGTACACTGTGAACTAAAAAACTTATTATGTTAAAAAATTAGATCATATTTCTCTTATTTCTTCTGTAACTTCCCAGGAAATCACAATATGTAAAGTAATTTTAACCTATTTATCTTTTGAAAGGTGGATTGACTCTTTTCTTACTTTTGAACACAATAATTTTAAAGCAAATTGCATTAATCTTTTATGCGTTGCATGTTAGAAAACGACTTTAATAAAATAAATAATTTTATTTTGTTTTTTTTTTAAGTTCTAAAGAAAAAGAAAAAAACAATTTAAAAATGAAGCTCTATTATACTTAAAAGAATATTGTTCAGATTAAAAAAATATGAAAATGTCGGGGAAGGTATGAAGCTCCAACGAGAATTTGCAAAAGAAAATAGGAAGAGAAAATGAAAAGTCCGATTCTATAAAATGAAAAAAATTGCAATTAATGCTAGGTTGATTCTCCTTCCCCATATCAATTCAAACCACACCTAAATGCAATCCGTTTTATTCTTAATAATTTAAATTTTTTATCTTATGAATATTCATATCCATAACTTAAATCATGATTATACACATTCGGAACTAATATGTTATTTCTGAATTTCGCCATTCGAAAGTTTATATGGACAACAGAAATGACTTTTGGATATCAAGATTCATAAACAAACATAAATGTGTTATAAATCTCGATCTCAACACCATTTTCAGCATACAATTTCGAATATGAAAATCTAAAACTCATAACTCATTTCTGGATATGACTATCCATAAGCTTAAATAAAGTATACAAATAACTTTTTAAATATCGAAATCTAGAGCATGTAACCATCACTTCCGAATTTCTGGATTTGTAAGTAAAAATAAAGTTAAGAATAATGTTGAATTTTAAAATTTTGGTTGCATACATTTCTTAAATAATATGGTGCATGAGAAATTGCATTAATGCTGCAGCACGAAAGCCTGAATCTGTTGTCCCAGCTAAGCCCAGTGGACCTTTCAATATTGTAATAGGAAGGGGAACTTAATGGAAAGAAATATATTTTCGGCTGTAACCCAAAGACTACATGATTATTATGATTGAATAACACATTAATGAAAAGAAATAAAATTGATGAACATAGAAGACAATAAATTAATTTCTTTTAAAACGTTCGGTTTAAAAGATACAAAATATAAAAATAATGTTTTTTATGTTAATTTTTAATTAGATAACCAACACCCCGTTGTGTAACCAACGTACAGGTACAATTCTGATTTAGCGAAATATATGAGTTGGAAAATTGCAACAGAGAACCAGTGAAAGTTTGTTAATAATTTGGAACGTAAACTCATGGCGATTTTGATAACCTTGGATGTGCCAATAACTAAGCGTGGCTATCTCCGCTAGTAAACAGTAAAAGATTTTGCATGGATCTTTGAGCATTGATTACTAGCATGAGCAAGGCTGGGCAATCTCTGAAATGGGTACTCTTGGATTTGATTCACAAGAGCAACGACTTGAGATCCTTCAAGAAAATCCATGCTCATCTATTGACTTCTGCCCTTGTAGCCAATGACTTGATTGTAACCCAAGCTGCAAACTTTTTGGGGAAACATATCGCAGATGTTCAGTACCCTTGCAATTTCCTGAAGCAATTTGATTGGAACTTGAGCTCTTTCCCTTGCAATTTGCTGATTTCTGGCTATGCCTCTGGCCACTTACCCTGGCTTGCAGTCCTGATTTATAGATGGACTGTTAGGAATGGTTTTGTGCCTGATGTGTACACTATCCCAGCAGTTTTGAAATCTTGTGCTAAGTTTTATGGGATTGTAGAGGTTAAACAGTTTCATTCTGTCGCTTTTAAGACTGGCTTGTGGTGCGACATTTATGTGCAAAATTCTCTTGTCCATGTTTATAGCATTTCTGGGGACACCGTTGGTGCTGGCAAGGTGTTTGATGACATGCTTGTGAGAGACGTGGTCTCTTGGACTGGTTTGATATCTGGGTATGTCAAGGCTGGGTTGTATAAAGAGGCCATCGCATTGTTTTTGAGAATGGATGCGGAACCTAATGTAGCAACCTTTGTCAGCATACTTGGGGCTTGTGGGAAATTGGGTTGTTTAAATTTGGGGAAAGGGATTCATGGGTTGGGTCTCAAATGTCATTACGGTAATGAGTTGGTGGTATGCAATGCTGTGTTGGATATGTATATGAAGTGTGAGTCCGTCACTGATGCAAGGCAAATGTTTGATGAGATACCTGAGAAAGATATTATTTCTTGGACTAGTATGATAAGCGGGTTAGTGCAGTGCCAGTGTCCCAGTGAATCGCTGGACTTGTTCTGTCAAATGCAGGGCTCAGGCTTTGAGCCTGATGGAGTTATACTAACTAGTGTGCTTTCTGCTTGTGCCAGCCTTGGGCTTCTTGACTATGGCAGATGGGTCCATGAATACATTGATCAATGCCGTATCAAGTGGGATGTTCATATAGGAACGACATTGGTTGACATGTATGCAAAGTGTGGTTGTATAGACATGGCGAAACGTATCTTCAGTGGAATGCCTTCTAGGAATATCCGTACATGGAATGCCTATATAGGTGGTCTAGCAATAAATGGACATGGGAGGGAAGCTTTGAAACTATTTGAAGATTTGATCGAGTCTGGTGCTAAGCCTAATGAAGTGACATTTCTTGCTATTTTTACAGCTTGCTGCCATTCTGGTTTGGTCAGCGAAGGCCGGAAGTATTTCAATGAGATGTCAAGTCCCCTCTACAACCTTTCTCCCTGGTTAGAACACTATGGCTGCATGGTTGATTTACTTTGCAGAGCTGGACTGGTGGGGGAAGCTGTGGAGTTGATAAAGACAATGCCCATGCCCCCTGATGTGCAGATCATAGGAGCTCTTTTGAGTGCCTGTAATACATATGGGAATGTTGGGTTCACCCAAGAAATGTTGAAATCACTGCAGAATTTTGAAATCCAAGATAGTGGCATATACGTGCTTCTTTCTAATCTGTATGCCACTAACAAGAAATGGGCTGACGTGAGAAGTGTTAGGAGACTGATGAAGCAGAAAGGAATAAGCAAGGCTCCTGGTTCTAGCATTATAAGGGTGGATGGTAGGAGTCATGAATTTTTAGTTGGAGATAATAGCCATCCTCAAAGTGAGAATATTCACGTACTATTGAACATCCTTGCCAATCAAATCTATTCTGAGGAGGCATATTAATACCTTTTGTAAGCACACTTGATCCTGAGCTCACGTATTTTGTCTATGGACTTTAAACAACTTCTAATGACGCATTCTACAAAGTGTCCCTAAATCATTTTAGCCTTGTCTTATCATGTTCCCTCCATGACCAAATTGGGGCTTGATATGGAAGTTCATAATAGTTATGGAAAAAATACGGGGCCACTCTTTGCCAAATTAAACTTAAGCTTATGCGTTGAGAAGCAGTTCAGTAGCAAGGTAGATTCATAGGTATCCTCTTTTAGGGGCCAAAGGGAAACTTCATCTTGCACCTACGACACAGTGACAACGTTTCATGTTTATGATTTTGAGCGATTGTTCAATGATCAGCTGAACTTTGACGAGAGTAGTTTCTCTGCCACAAGCTCTGACATGAGACAAAAACATAGAAATAGAAGCCGCTTGGATAAGTTCAGATACGGAATGCGTCAACTCATGCAATGGCACGTGGTCATAATAATAAAAGAACTTCACCGTTAGTTTTTGGAGTCTTCCTGGAGCATGGCCATGCTGATTTATTTATTTTCTTCCAAATCTGATTCAATTTTTTTTTAAAAAAGAGAAATTTTTGAAAATAAACGTAATTTACACGACTTGTGTAAATTAAAGTAGTTGTTTGACCAAGTATGGTTAGTTAAGAGGGGGTTTCAGAAATTGTCTATTTCTGAATGTCTCGCTTTCATCGAAAAGGTTTAGAAAAGAAAAATATACTTACACTTATATTCTGAGATTATTTATTATGACTACTACTGAAATGAAACAAGGACTAATAGCCTCCTCAGATGTGTAAGTCAGAAGAAATTATAATCCATTGATGATGTGAACTTCTTAGTGGAGAAACATGACTTATTTGAATAAGCTTCTTGGTCGGCTGTTCCATAGAGGCCGTGTTTGAATAATGGGCATAAGTAAGAAAGCAAGAATTGAAACAATGTCAAGTCCCTTGAACATCAAATTCCCAGCCAACAAAAATAGAAAAAGAAGATAACAAAGTCAAACTTAATCCCTTATTGGTATTTTAGAATACTATTCATATTTTGTTCTTTTACGGTTTTGAAGTGACGAAACAATTTCTGGCTTTATGCTTCATTTTTTATATTTAATTATCGTCTACTAAAGCACGGTTCCTAAACACTCAGAAACAGATTCTATGTAATTATTCCAATTTGACCATATATTTTTCAAGATACATGCATTTCTGGACTGCCAAACACGCACTAAGATATACTGAAGAGAGGCCATGATGCTTTGTAGGTTGATTTGGTTAAGTAAACATATATCATTAAAGAACATTTACTAAATAGAATAGTGCTGGAAGCAACACTTCAGTCAGTTTTGGAAGTGATTAGAAAGGGTATTCGGATTACTTTCTCGTTGAATTAGACAGTATATTCAATTTTCTAGCTCTACGAGTTCTTTCGTTCTTTGGTGTAATCAATTACTTTGTTTAAGGTAATTAGTATATAATTTTTTATATGTAAACATTATCTTCATTTAATCAATTATTTTATTTTTTCTTCTCAAAAATTAGAAATGATTTTTCCGGATTCTAATATTTTTTTTAGTTTTCTCTCATGTATATCATTAATGAAAACTTTAATGTGTCATAATCTATTGTTACTAATGGTAGATTATATCTACTCTAATGATTTAGTTTGCAAGTTAAACAAGTTTATATATGGACTTAGACAAACATCATCACAATGGATTTGAATTTTCTCTTCAACAATACACCAAAATTGTTTTACATTGTCTAATATAATTACTTTATATTCATTTATGGTTTTGGTTTTTCATTGGTCATTTTATTTGTTTATGTGGATGACATAATCTTATAAGTCCTAATTTTTCTTATATTAAGAGTGTATAATTGATATCGAGTTTCTTATTCAAACTAAAGATCTTGTTTCTTATTTTGTGTCTGAATAAGGTGATATGCATCTCATAATGGTCTAATGGACAATTCCACAATGGTTGCAGTGAGCGAAGTAAACTTCATAATTGAAACTATGTTGGTTAACTGATTTGCAATTCTCAGGACCAATGTTGCATTGTAAACTCAAGTTTATTATATGTAAATGAAACCTGATTGAAGATTTCACAAAAGTGATGTGAGGGTACATCAAATACGTTGGCTGTTTAGAAGATATTTATAGAAAAGATAAGCAGTGATATTCTCAGAAAAATTTAAATAACATCTAAAAATGTGCAACCGCTATATAAGTTTTTTCTCCAATGGCTTGAGATTGAAAGATATTACACAATTGAAATTAAGAATCAAACATATTAGTATCATGAATAATTAAGAACTCTGATTTGGACAACACAGCAAGAAAATTCAGAGCAAGTAGAGGTCAATCTCATCAAAGACTAAATAAATGAAAGAAAACTGTGATGTTATAATAATATAAAGGTAAAGTATGTAAAAGTAATACGATATGTAATACATTAGAAGATAAAGCACAAGCAGATTTTCTTCACTAATGAATCCATAAGAGCTACCATAGTTTGGTCCTATAATAATTGTTTTTCAAAATACATATGTTTAGAAATGGGTGAGTTCCAAAAGCATTCATGGCTTCCAAAAGTGGCCTCTGATGGACTGTAACTTAAGCCTCGTGTTGGGTCTTGAAAATGTCACAATCGCTGCCCCTTCACCACCTCTGGACCGCACCACATAATCACTCCTCCAAATCGACCATGGGAACGCAGCTCACCATCGTAACTCACGGTCGCACCACAAAATCGAATGAGGGGAGCACACCTCCGAATGGAATCGAAGCAGGGAAGCGCACCACAGAATCCAACCAGGGGAGCAATCCTCGTATCAGAAACCCTAAATCAGAAATTCGAAATCTCCAATTTGAATAACCTAAATCCTAATTCAGTATTCACCAAAGTAATGTAAGCACAATCTACGTAACTTACACGTGTCTGCCACATAAGCACCACTTAACGCTGTTTGGTGATATTTAACAGAAATGACCATTTTGAATACATTTTAAAAAACTTAGGGACCAAATTGAATTTTTTAAAAATCACTGTACCAAATTGACTATTGGCTATAAATATAGGGACGAAAAAGGTAATTAAACTTTTTTCTTATATTAAGAGTGTACAATTGAGATTGAGTTTCTTGTTCAAACTAAAGATCTTGTTTCTCTTCAATACTTCTTAGACTTGGAAATTTCCAGATCCAACTAAGGTATTTTCTTAAGTAAGAGAAAATATATTTTATCTTTGCTTAATGATATTGGTTTCTTAGGTAACAAACCAATTATATTACCTATAGAACACAATTTAAAACTTAATTTCAATGGTGGTGACCATATTAAGAATCCATTTGTACTCATGTACTTGCACTCGTTCAAGCCTAGACATTAACTTTGTAGTTCACAAGCTAAATCAATACATCAAAAATTTATTGACCACACATTTAATTGCAGTCCACACCACTTATTATAGTACTTGAAGATCACTCTAAGTCAATGCCTCTTTTTCCAACCATAAACAAATGTAATCTTTCAACATATGTTGATGCAAATTAGAAAGCCATCAAGACACGGGGAAATCAACCACTGAATTTTGTACTTTCCTTGGCCATTCTTTGATTTCTTGGAAGTTTGTCAAACAAGTTAAAGTGTCAAAATCTTTGACAAACTCAAGACATTGTGTCTTCATCAATAGACAATGAAGTGGTTTGATTGCAACAATTACTCTAACGTAACATTTTGAAGTTTTAATGGATACAACTATATTCTTTTATAATGACAAATTTATCACACACCTTAATTTAAACCCATCCCAAAATTTGAATTGGTTGTCATTTTAAAAAACAAATTTTCACCCTCATTCATGTCAAAATTGAGCATGAGACCGCTAATATTAAAAAAAGTTCTTCATGTTTTTAATTGTTTTACCAACAAGTTTAAAATCACAAATATTTATTCTACCATCTGATAAGATATTAGAATCAAATATAATTAAATATTATAAATGCTAATATTATTAGTCATTTTATTTCTTAGTATATATTATTAGTTATTTTACTCTTCCGGTATATTAGTGTTATAAATAATTTTCTCTTAGGTATAAATATCATATTAATTGATTCAATAAATTACTTTATTTCTTTATGTTTTAATAATGATAATGTACATCCGAGGACAGAATAGACGATACAAATATTTGTGAAATATATTTGAGTGATCAACAAAATAAGTGAACAAGTTAACTATTTTCCAAAATTCAAAGTCTGGAGTCTTTTGTGTTCCACAAACCAGAAGAATAAATGGAATTTGTTGTATTAAACTTCAATTGTTTTCTGATTGAGAGCCGTGTATCTCCATCTCTCCTTCTCCACAAAATCAGCATCAAGGAACCTGGCAACAAAAGTCCATAGTTTATATACATCTTCAAAATTAGCCAAGAAGCTTAATGCAGCAGTAACTACTGTTACTCCTAGCTTATCCCTATCTTTCTTCTTGTTGGTGGTTAGTCCGTGGCCTCTTCCTTCTTTGGTCTGTAGAACTTTTCCCTTTTCTTCTGAATACTTATCTGCAAACCAAATATGATGCAGAAACCCATAGCTGAGAGATATATTGTTCCTATCAGCAAGTTTCTGTACAAGGACGGGCTCAACCTTCTCACCTTTCCAATCAAACACATTGAATGCCAAAGCAGGTCCCCTATCGAATTTTACCTTTGGGCCATAAATCTTGACTAGGGGTTCCCCTGCTGCATTAGGGTGCTTCAGCTTCATCATGGAGTTCACCAGCCAATTTATCAGGTACCTTGTTCTGTTGGTGATCACTATCAATCCCAAAGAGTCCACTTGATCCAAACATCTGCACTCAATGTTAAATCCCTCGCTCTCACCATCTCGTGCTTTCATATTTTGAAGTCTCTCAACCAGTTCTTTTGCTTCCACACTTCCAGAACCTTCTTTTGGCTCTGCTGGTGCCACCATAATCTGAAGCTCAGATGATTCTTCTTCTTCAACTTTTAAAGCTTGTGAAGTTTGTATCCGACCAGAGAAAGAATTCAAGGAAGACAATTCTTGGTCTTGCAAGCTAGATAATGGTTTTTGTTTGCAGTTCCCTGAAGAACCCTTATCTTGTGATGACTGATGTAGAAACCTATCTGGCACAAGGTTCACAATTCCTCCACAAGAGGAGGATTCAAGAGCGGTGATAGCAGATTTCTTGACAAAAAGGCATCCAAACCCTGATGGATTTTCTCCGAAGACCTTGTAGAATGAACAGATGAGAAAGTCAGGTTGAAAGAGAGAGAGGCCAAAGCTGTCCATGTCTTTGGGTCCCAATGCACAAGCATCAATCAACACATGCCATCCATTCTCCTGTGCTACGCTCATCCACAGGTAAGGATATCTTGCTCCTGTTACCCTGGAGTGAAGTGGAAACACAAAGAGACCCCTCTTCTTCTTCTTTTTTCTCTTGCTAACAATCATCTTCCTCAGTTTTGTTGACTGAATTCTCAGCCTTGACCATGAGAACTCTGCTGCCATGGCCTTGGCTCCTCTCTTCTCTGAGCAACTAATCATAGCTTCCACTGCCTCACTCTCATAGTCATAAACTGTCAGAAGCTTCTTGCTAGATTGGAATGGATACGAGTCTGCCACAAGTTTGAAAGCTGAAGTTCTGTTTGCTGTGAAAACCATAAAGTAGTCATTTTCAGAAATGTTGAGAAACTTCATTATTCTTCTCTTCATGGCAGACTCAAACTCTGACTCCTGTCCCCCATGAAGTAAAAGTGTTTTCAAATTCCCAGTCTTGTAGGATATGCTAAAGAAGGGAATATCCGAATATTGGGTTGGGGATTGAGGAGTTGAAGAAGAGGCAAGTTGGGTTTTTGAGGTGTCACGGTGGTGTTGGCGTTGGTAATAGGAGAAAAGGCCAATACCAATGTAGTCAAGGCATGATGGGTTGGAGAAAGAGAGATGATAATACTCTTTAGCTCTCACATGGTCCACCTGGTCAGTTTCGGAGTATTTAGGATACACTTTCTTGAATTCACTGAATGATTCATGAAGAGAAGGAAGGGACTCATGGTTGGTGAATTTGGTGTTTGGGAAGATATAGGATGCCGTCGTGGCTACAAAGCTGTGGCGACACTCTGAAGAACTGTTTCTGGGTTTGGTTGTTGTGTTCTGAGACTGTGGTGGTGGAGGATTGAACAATAAAGAAGGGCAACAACCTTGAGGGCATGCTAGGGAGGCCTCATTTTGACCAAGGGACTGCATCTTTTTTTTCTTCTCTGTCTGGACTCAGACAATTGTGGTTGTTTATATATACCTGTTTGGCAGTTGGATTTATTGATGATTTATTCTCTGTTAGAAACACACATAAAGATTACAGAATTTTTGTACTGGTTTATATGTAATTATGTGGCTGAAACAGTACTGTGTGAACACACTGACAAGGTCACGTAGCACAATTTGGACTATTTCTTCATTTGTTGGATAGTTTGTCAAGTTGACCTCTTAGTTATATTGTGTCCCATAGTGGTGATGATGGTGGTGATGTATGCTTTGGGAGATTTCCTTAGACGTTATAGAAAAGAAAAGGTAAAAACATTTCTTGTGGCACCTAATTAAATTATTTTGCTTACTTGTACTCACTAGTGACTCCTCTCCAATTCTTTTGTCCTTTTGGTCAATTCACTTTCTTTTTTTAATAGTGGCTATTCATGATAACAGAGAAATGAGCTCAAGTGATGAAAGGTAAAATTATGAACACTTGGTCAATGCACATACAGAAAAAAAAAACAAATGATGCTGATTTAATTTTGTTTGGTTTTCATGAAACAAGTAGAACGAGCAGAACATATGGTTATGCAAGTAATTTTACTTGACATAAAACAGTTTAATTTTGATAAGAAAAATGGTTGACAGTTAGCTAGTAACTACCTAGACCCGAGGTAAAAAAGTTAGTTAACTACTAAGTTTGGTCTAATGAGAAATTTGGTACAAAAATCTTTGGTACATGGGTGAAGAATGGAGACGTTTGTGAGAGAGTAAAAGGTGGAGCCAGGTAGTTGAAAGCAATAGTGAGTGGAGGAGAGAATGGTCATTATCGATTAGGTCGTAAAGAAAAGTGTCTTGAAAAATGTTGTAAGTACTTGCGGACAGTGCTTGGTTGCTTAAGGTTTAAGTGTTGCAAAAGAAATCAAAACAAAAGCTCCATCATTGTGGATGCATTATTACTTGCCCTCATGAACCTCTAAATTAATGTTTCTCTCCGTTGAATGTGTTGATTGAACATATTGTGTCCATCAATATTAAAATAAAATTTGCAACACAGTGACACCAAGGTTGTTTTGGGATGCTTAATGTGGGAGGACAACACTGGGCTCAGGAACCCAAATAAATGTGAGGCATGCTTATGATGAGGAAAGCCCTTTATTCAAAAAAGAACAAAGTGAATTTGACTGCCATTAAAGTGACTTCAATTAACGAAAAAGAAAAGGCAAAGCTGCACCCAACAGCACAAAGAAAGAAGGTTTGGTATGTTTTGCGGGAAACCGAGGAAAAAGAAGACTGCAAAATTAGTTGCGAAATTAAGGGTTGCCTAAGGTGAAATAGCTTTATATCTGTTGAAAGTACCCATAATAATTTTATGCATAACGTTAAAATAATAATAATAAGCTCCAAAAATTTGTTTTTACATTTTATAATAGGAACATCATAAAAAAAGAAATATTTATGTATTCGTCAGAAAAATAATCGAGACACGTGTTGGTGAACCCATTTTTCTACAAATTAGAATAACACACCAAAGGGCTTTGTTTACCTAAGTTTAAAAATATCCTAATTTTAACGTAGTTGCGCCAATAAAGAAGAGTTACTGCAAAAATAATGTTGTGCACTCGACAGCTTGTGCTTACTTTTGGAATTTGTTTCTATTCCCTTTATTTTTATCCAATAATTTCCATTTATTCCTGTAGTTTGGTTTGGTGGAATGATGAAAGAACTTTTATAAATTAATTTATAAAGAAACTAATTTAAACTTATGAAAATATTATTTCCATTTTTTTTCTTACTCTTTTGTTTTCAAATCAAATATGTTATTAAGTTTCTTGTTTGAATTAGTTTTTCATCTTCACCCTAAATTTTTTATTTATTTGCGGTTTATTTAATCGTTTAACGGAATTAATGTTACTTTTTTCCTTTTAGCTACTACCTATTTAGGAATCAATAATTGACAATTTAACCTTTGTTTTTGTATTAGAAACAATGAAAAACAATTGGATAAAAACATCCAGTTAAAACCCTAATTGGGGCAGTGTTTTAAAACCCGGTAGTTAAGATGTAGAACTATTCTTGATATATTTACTATTAGTAGCACCTAATTCTTTTAATTGAAAAGAGAAAGGAAGATCAGCAGTTGTTTAAAGTGTCCTTTGTAATTATGATTAACTAACAGAAGTTTGTACTTAAACAAAAGTGAGTTTTGCTACTATTAAGCCCAGAGTTAACTTTAATTAATTGGTCATCGTTCTTTAATAATGGGTCGTTAAAATAGTGTAATAGTTAAAAAAATATTCCTACCAATCAAATTAAGGGGAATGTTTGTGAGTACAATTTAAAATTTTTACCAGCAGTTATTGGTTAATCAGCTTAACTTGATTGGACATCCAGTTATGAATTGTCATGACATCAATATTTAAGATAATTTCAAAAAATAAGAAAGACAATAACAATTGAACACAATAATATTTACAGCAGTAACGCAATTTTGATTTTCAATATATTTCTTAGAATCAAATATTTTAATTTTTTTTAAAATTTGTAATATAAAGAACAACTTAATGACACATATTAATTGTATTTAGTTTTTAATATTTTCTTCTTACAAATAATTTTTGAGGTTTATAAATTAAAAATAAATTGAAAATGCAATGTAAATAGATATTTAAATCGTCAAACAAAAGTATGAAAGATCAATTCAATTAATCATTTCAATTAATCATACGTGAGTTTTTCATTAAGTTGATTTGTTGTGACAATCGATTGAATTGCACTTAGTGTTTTTTAAAAGGTTTTGAAAAACTTTGTTTTCTTTTATCTTTTCTGTGAGACAAAGAATTAACTATTTTATTTGAAATCTTTAATAGAAAAATAATTCAATTAGTTTATTTTAAAATCAATCAATTGTTTTTGAAACAAAATTATATGAATTTCAAACTACTTTTAAATGATTTTAATTGTTTTCAATTAATGATCTAACTGTTTTAACCTCTTTATTAAATATATATATAAAGATGTTTTGTGATCATTTGAAAAAAAAAGTAGAGAGATTTATCAAAAACGTTTTCAAGAGAAGATCAAGAACTTATGGATCAATGCTTGTGTGAAGTAGGACATGGGTTTTCCATTCAATTGTTCTACTGCTTTGTAAATTCCAGGTGTATTATATTTCCTTCTTTGAATACTGTAATTGTGTATAAGATAGTTTCAGAAAGTGGTTCTGAAAATTGTGTTGTTGCTACGAGTGTTGTGTGTTTTTGAGGGGTTCAAGATCAACATTTTTTGTGTGGTTTTGACTAAGAGTGTTGTGTGTTCTTGATGAGTTCACGATCAACATTCTTAGTGTGGTTTATAATCTAGTTTTGATTGCATAGTGAATTATCAGTTATTACCTAGGATTGGACTAGATGTACCTCTTGACTAAGAGTGAACCAATATAAATTTCTTTGTGTGAATATCTCTTTTCCTACTCTGATATATTGCTTTAAATTTTGTTATTTGTTTTCTGCTGCAAATAGTCACTTGGTTGAGTTCTCATAAAGAACTCTTAATCTGAAAATTAGTCCAGTTGAACGGAAAAATCAATTAATTGATTTTACAGATCTTTTCACTCCACTACCAATTTTTGCCTTGTTTTGGCTATACCATAGGGAAGTCCTATGTTTTTTGTGAAGAAGAAGGACCATTCCTCTCAGTTTTTTTATTGATTACAAACAAACAAGTTGACTATAAATAACAAGTATCCTCTACCACATATTGATGATTTAATGAATCAATATGTATGGTACAATTGTGTTTTCAAGATAGATTTAAAATCTGAATATCATCAGATTCTTGTGAATGATGAAGACGTAAAAAAACACTACTTATTGATCTAGATATGACATTATGAATATATTGTCATGTCTTTTGGAATGACCAATGTTTTGTGGTTTTAGAGAAAGGATATTCGTACTAAGAGATGATGAGTTGAACAAATTGATTTTAGAAAAATGTCATAAAGTAGACTTAGTTAGCATCTCAAAATGACTAATATGTATCAAGATCTAAAGAAATATTTTTGGTGATTTGAATGAAAAGAGATGTAGCTCAATATGTCACTTCTTAGTTGACTTGTGAGAGAGCTAATATTAAACAACAAAGACCTTAAGGGATGTTACAACAATTATATATTCCAGACTTGAAATGAGATAACATAGTTATGGATTTTGTTACTCATTTACCTAAAATTGTGAGATGTCATAATTTGTGTGGATCATTGTTGATAGATTGATAAAGATTGTTCACTTTTTACTTATGAATATGAGGATTTCTATGCATAAACTTATTCAGTTACATATTAGAGATATTCTATAGTTGCATAATATACCTTTCAAGACAATCTTCAACAAAGATTTTAGATTCATATTTAGGTTTTGCCAAACATTGCAAGAATATTGAGGGAGCACTACAAAAAATATGTTTATTAGCATGGGTCAAAAAGGGACACTAGCTATAATAAATGGACACAAAAGTGTAGTTATTATTAAAATTTGGAAGCTAATATGCTCGACATAAAAATAGTGGCGGGTGTGTGGGACACAAGTGGTGTGTTTTTTGCGTAAGCCTAGCCTACATGCTCCCCACACAAAATTATATTTATATTATTTATTTAAAGAAGCGTGGGCTTAGCCTAGATGTTGCCCTCACAAAATTATATTTTATATTGTTTATTCAAAGAAGCGTGGGCTTAGTCAACGGATTGGCCACACAATTTTTAATCAAGCGTGGGCTTAACCTTCATAATTTTATTACATATTTA
This sequence comes from Phaseolus vulgaris, assembly GCF_051622355.1. Classification (NCBI taxonomy): domain Eukaryota; kingdom Viridiplantae; phylum Streptophyta; class Magnoliopsida; order Fabales; family Fabaceae; genus Phaseolus; species Phaseolus vulgaris. Next base: position 6,317,049 of record NC_143504.1, read on the forward strand.
AATTTAATTTAAATATATATATATATATATATATATATTATGTTTGCGTGGGCTTAACCTGCAAAATTTTAAATTTTTATTATTATTTATTATTTATAGTTTCAGTTGTGACCATTTGACCTACACAATTTTTTTTATTTTTTTTAGTTTATCTCCATATAACTCACGCTTACCCACGCTTTATTTTTTTTATTTTTTAATAATAAAGGCTTAGTGGACACTATTTAGGGTTCCTAGCATCACTTCACTTTCTTTTGGAGCTAATTTTACTTTTTGGTGTAGTGGACTAAAGTCAAACTCAATCAAGCCTATTATCCTCAAACAAATGGTCAGTTTGAGATGATTGCGACTTTGGAAGATTTTTTAAAAACTTATGTTATAGATTAATTAGATAATTGGTATGAGATTTTATCCTTGGTGAAATTCACACATAGCAGCAACTAACATTCCAATCTTGATATGACACTATATGAAGCTCTTTGCAAAAGAAAATGCAAAATTGTACAATAAATTGTTGTATGATTAGAATTATTGGAAGAGACAACAAATAAAGTTAAACAAATAAAAATATCATTGAATTGCAAAAAAAAAAATGCTAATTAAAAAAAATCATATTTTTTTAATGATATGTCTATATAGTTAATAAAACTATTGTATTACTTTGAGAATTTGGTATGGATGATATTGTGTTTTTGTTTAACTTTGTACATCCTGTGTAATTTCTTAATAATATATAATTTTTACTTTTTTTTAAAAAAGAATAGAAAAAAAAATTCTCTTAACAAGGACAAGCGAGCACATGCAAGTTTTAAACATAGAATTTTATTAAATACTTGAAAGGAAAAAGATTATTGTGTATAATGATCCTATTCTACTTTTGTAAAATTAACTCTTCTAAAAAAATATCTGATCTCTACCAAAAGCTCAAAAACCTTATCAGAGTAAAATTCACATTATTTGCTTCCCTTTACTTTTGTTTCCACTGAAGATAGTCTCCCTCATTCTTCCGGAAATTAATTTCTTTTGAATTATGGAGATCACCGAGTACGTTTATCTCTACGTTATGTTCTACAGATGAACAGTAAAAAAACACATGTAACTATACACTATATTGAACTGTTACATTATTGTTTTCCTTAAAAAAAAAGAACTCGTGGAATTAAAGAAGAAGAAGATGAAGTCATTTGTTTGATCCCTTGCATACTACTTCAGTGCTTCTCTTCAATGGAGTGAATGATCATATGCACTGAATAGCATAGAAGATTACATATTAAGCTAAAGCAGCAACAGGGCAACTCTCCTTTGGCAAGATATTTCATGAAGTGGTCATGTCATTTCCTGCCAACAAAGAGAAGCCCTATAACTGGTTTGCTTATTGACTATAATATCTTGTGCAGCTAGTTACTGCTGTTGCACACAACAACGTTTCATGAACATGACAATTTATAATCTCAGGACATGGGATAAACTAATACTCAAAAGCATATGCTTGAGGGTTATGCTGTGAATATTCTTCAAGGGATTTGAGGGTGATTTCCCTTCATGAGCAACAAGTCATTCTCTTTCTCTATCTCACCTGCTTTTGAGAACTAATGGGGGAAGTTGGTGAAAGTTAGATGCTTCCTCCATTTCATGAAGGTGCCATGGGGTTGGGGTACCAGATGTTGCAGAGGATATGCTCATGTCTTATTCTGTTATTAAAACTATGTTGTCTGTGTGCAGCAGTTTGTTTTGTAGCGTTTATTAGTCCAACATGTGTCCTTTGAAATCAATATAGTGGTTATCTTTACTTGGACCATAAAGATTAACTGAATTTTTCGGAGATTTTTTTAGGGATGATAAATCTTGCAATTCTGACTTCATTTTCCAGATTTATGACTTTGAATTTAGTTTTTGGTTTTAGACACTCAATGTTTGAGTCTGCATCCAACATCATTAATACAAGTTGAACGAGGTGAACCAATTTAAAGAGAAAAAACCTTTTCAAAGAATATGTACTTATTTGCATAAATCTTGATGTTATTTTATAACAATATTATTTGCATATGTACTGAATAACAATATTATCATATAAAAGAAAGAACAAGTGCAAATATTCTCCTATAAACAGATACAGCATTGAGAAGAAGAAAAATAGGTCTAAGTGACAACCCAAATATTACACAGCAAACTGATATGAAACAACAGAAAATATGCACTCAATTGATCCCTTCACTTTTGTGTCCACTGAAGAATCTTTTATTTATAATTTTTTCTCCCATATACCTGTATCAAATTAATAAAAAGAATTATTATTGTTATTATTATTATTATTATTATCAAAATCAAATCACAACATCTATATATTAAAATATTCCAATTAATGTTTACCTTCCAAGCATCATTACAGTGGCTTGAGGATTAGTCCCAGGTGTTCGATAAAAGGTGGATCCATCAATTACCCTCAGAGCTTCGACCCCAATAACCTTATAATTATGATCAACAACTTTACGAGGGGGGCACCCTCCATGGTAATGCCAAATTGTAAGCACAGTGTCTATGCAATACTGTTCTAAAGAATAAGCAGCATTAACATGTTTTGGCCTCAAGTTCATTGGTATCAGCAACATCAAGTCTATTAGAGCTTGGACTGAAAGGTTGGGGTACCGGAACTTTGATAATGCTTTGGAGTTTATCACAGCAATGATGGTTTTCATGCCTTCAACACAGATTCTCAAGTCCTCTGGATCCTTGAAATAGTTAAAGGTAACTGATGGATTATCATTGGGATTTGTGGTTCTGAGCTCCAAATGACCTTTGGATCGTGGTCCCGTGATCTTTTCAACTATGATTCCTCCTTTCAGAGTTGGATTGCTTAAATATCTAACGAAATCTGCAACACTCTGCTTGTTTTCTGAGGAAAACGTCGAAGGCTGACCAGACTTCAAATCAGAACAAATTTCAGTATATATCACCCTTATTAGTAAAAATTCAAATTTTGCAACCTTCACACATTAAAAAGTTTAAAATGAAAACAACATCTAAAACTATGTAAAACTGAAAAACAATGAAAGTGATGGAAATAAAACTGGCTAAACACATTTTGCCTGACACTGCTTTGAAATTATGAGCAAACATAACCTGTTATGTGTTTCATTGTCACCAGCGATTAATTTTGAATCTTCTGTTCATTTGATTAAAGAAATTCATAATAAGAAGGTAAATTTTTTTCATTTCTTTTTGAATCTTTTAACTCGGAATTCCATTTGAACAAATTTATCAACAGAGCTCAAATCAAGCAGCATATGGGATACTAACCTGGTTTGACACAAATTCAAAAATGTTTTGAAGCCTTTCAGACCAAGAATTGCCCAAACTTAATCCACTGCCGGTTTCAATGTAGCTACCAAACTTTGTGATGCCGACTGTTTGGACCAGAGAGAGTTCAACAGGCAAAGGGGAAGGAACCACTAGAACGTTCATTGGATTATCTGCTATCTCTTGACCCACCCAAGGCTGATCCAAAACCACCGTGATTCCATGAGCCTGCAGATGTCTAGCAGGCCCAATCCCACTCAGCATCAGCAACTGTGGACTCCCAATTGCCCCAGCTGATAAGATTATCTCATTCTTTCCATTTGTGTTCAAGTATGCTCTATGCATCACTCCCAATGCATCTCTGAATATTACTCCATAAGCTTCTGGTCTTCTTTTTCCTATAAAAAAGCATTCAAAATCCATTGTCATCAGTCTTACTACAATATGGAAAACAAGGAAGCCAAGTTTGTTAAATTTCATCACAAAATCAATTCACCTTAAAATAAAATAGTCTAATAAATATACAAGCAGCACCCAATAAAAATTGAAGCAAGTGGTGTAGAACTGTACAAACTGTGAATTTCAAAAAATATTATTGTAAGTATTCAAGATAGGTTAAAAATCAAAATTTTGCTAACTGCTTATGAAATTATGAATTAGTACTTAATATAAAGTAATAACCAATTTTCTTCCATGAATGAAAATAATATATACACACCTCATTTTTGACAAAGTTAGAAACAAAAACTTACAAAAAGTTGAAACTGATGATATGATTTTAATTTATAAAAAAATAATTCATTTTATGCTATATTCTTCTCCTTACCTGTGTTATACTTAAATAGTATCTTCTGCACTGTGGCATGGAGATAGACAGAAATTCTCTTGGGATCAGCATACTCTAACAAATCAGCTGCAGTGTGCCTGTTACCCTTGTTGTCAAAAATTGTCCCTCCAATCTTAGTCCCATTTAAGTGATCATAAGTAAAATCATTATAAGGCAACACACCTACTTCCAGCAACCCATCCCTCACTGCTGACTGCCACTGCAGCATAGGGGGCTCAAAAACCACCTTTCTTTCAACCCATTTATAAGATTCCTCAGCCAAAGATTCATTCCAACCAGAAGTCCTTATGTACTCAGAGCTAGCCCTTGAATAGAACCCAGCATTCAAGACAGAGCCACCACCCAGAACACGAGCCCTGGCATTGAGGACCCCATCAGTGGATATGAACGGTTGGGAAAATGATGAAGGGCTTATGTCAGCGAGGGAATTGACAAAGTTCTTTATGTTGATTCGCTCAGGGTTTGTGTAAGGAGAACCACCCCTTTCAAGGACTAAAACTCTTGCACCTTGCGAGAGAGTTGCTGCGAGGGGACACCCACTTGTTCCTCCACCAATGACAATGTAATCATAAGACAAGATTGGTGGAGCAGACGTTGCTTCTCTTACAAATGCATACTTTGAAGCTGCATGAACATATATGAAATATCAAGGAAATGAATGAACTGAAAAGAGTTCCAAAGAGACACTACAACAACCATCAAGCAAACCAACTAAACAAAAGAAACCTACTTGTTCTCATTTTTCTATTTTCAATTCATTGATGAAAACAAACTAATAGTAAAATCAACTTTGTAACAATATGGAACTCCAAAAAAATTTGAAAATGAAAAGTCGTACTTCACAACAAAGCATTACCTTGATGAGAATGAGATAAACCAGAAAGGAATGTGCACTCAACAAGAAATGCCCATATAAATTTCTCCAACATCCAACCCATTGATGTGTATCTTCACTTGTTAGGAACATGGAAGATCTTCTGGACTTTCCAAAGAGTTGAAACCCTTCTTATTATAATCAGAAAATTAAAGACACCATGCATGCACTACCCTTTGCTCTTGTCGGTTCAACCACATCCAATTTGTGTCTCATTCCATACAAAGATCAAGTGTTCTTGAAATTGTGAAAATGCATGAAGTGTGACAGGGACATCTGTGAGATCTTATATATAAATTCTCCTATAAACTACACGTCAAAATAATTTGTGGTTAACCAAAATATTAACAGCCTACTTCATTGTTGTATATATCACAATCATAAAAAAACTTTATATAAACTCTCAAGATTAGATAGGGATAAAAACGCGAGAAATGAAAGTGTTTAGGATATCCAACAGTGTTTCATATATAAGTAATTGAAATAACCTTTCTTATAAATTAGTTAACCTACATTCACCCACGTTCTAAATATATAATGTCCATATCTATGAAACTCTTTTCTACAGCAAAACAAACTCACTTGAACTATCTTAACTTGTTTAGGTGTGATTGCTACTCTCTTCTAAAACCATACATCAAACAATCTGTTTACGTGCTGAGAAAAAAAAAACAATTTGTTTACGTGTTTGGGTGTGATTGCTAAAAAAAATCATGTATATACAACTTTAAAATAATGTCCATATCTGTGAAACTCTTCTATAGCAAAAACAAAACTTCACTTAAACTTTCTTTACGTGTTTGGGTGTGATTGCTCTCTTCTATAAGACCAATACATCAAGCCATCCATGAAATAAAATTTCTAACATTAAATACTAATAATTTAGAGATAAAAATAATTAGTCACTATATTAACTAAATTAGATATTATTTTAGAGACTAAAAATTATTAGTATATAAAGTGGTTTTTATTATTAATAAAAAATTATAAAATAGTTTATAAACTGATATTTAAATTAACTATCAAAATTTTAATCACTAATATTTTAATTTTAAATTAGTGTCTAAGAGACTATGTAGCACAGATACATATACAGACACTGACACGGATACGGATACATAGATACGTATAATCTCTAAAATGTAGGACACGGGGACATGGATCTATATATTATATAATTTTGAATTATATAAATTGAAAATAAATATTTATGTGCAAAAATATATTTCAGATTCTTTTGGGAGCAAGAAAGATATTTTTCATGACCGGGTCAAAAGAATTTGTTCCTTATTTTTATAATCATAATAAAAATTTATATAATAAATTTGAGTTTTTAGAAAATTATTGTATTTATACCTTTTAAAATTGTGTTAGAACCGTGCTAGAATTTTCAAAAATCCAACAAATATTTTTTGAATTGAACACTTCACCGATAAGTGTCCTACGAGTGTCGACACCGTGTGTCCGACACGGATACACCATTTAAGAGAAGTGTCTGAGTCTCATAACTAAGAGACTAATATAATTTTTAATAAAATATAAAATAGTTAATAGCTAAAATTTTGATAATTAATGGTTAAATAACAATTTAAAAATTATTTTATAAGTTTTTATTAATAATAAAAATTACTTTAAATATAAATAATTTTTTAATTTATAAATTGATCTTTAATTTAATTAATATAATAACTAATTATTTTGATATTTAAAATTAATTATTGTGAGTTATGTTTCTTTACCTTATCTAATGAAAATCTCACTCCATTTCTCTCTATCCCAATAATCTTGTTATCCTTTTGTCTCAACTTTCACCTTCCTACAATATTAATAATGAGATCAGTTACTGATTTTAGTAATATTATTGTTTCACGCTTCAATTTTTTTCATGATAAAATTTTGAATAAAGAAGTTATTTATATCAATATATCAAGTTGGTACTTTATACTATAAATGTACCTATAGTAAATTTAAAAATTTAAAGAAATGTCAAGTGTGAAGAAAGGACGTTTTATGTCAATTTGTTATCCTTGACACGTTGCAGTATGTTTTATGGGGCGGGTAGGATTTTTTTTAGTGGTTCATGGATGTGACGTAGATATTCCAATTTTGGGAGGTATGCATTGTAGCTAAAAAAAAATTCTTAGACATTATTTTTGTTTTTTTTTCATTTAGAAACACAAGTTTAAAATAATTTTTTTAAGGATTAAAACATTTTTAAATGTTTTAATTTATTCATTAATGATAAAAAAATGTGTGAAGAAAGGATGTATCCAATATTCTAAAATTGTTGATTTTATCACATAAATTTCTATAGTTTACTTTATTATAAATCATAAAAAATTTAAAGGAATATGAAGTATTTACTGTTTCTTAGTTTTTTTTATCATCAAGAAAAAATAAATAAGTAAGAATCACTTTAAGAGTGGTTCAACTTGTACAAAACTGAACCTTCCCTGCTGAAAACTTACCACAGACATCTTACTAAAGCAACTAAAAATCAAGTCAACTAACCAAAATAAATACAACTAAAAAACAATCTAGCACCTCAACCCAACCTTCTAAAAAAAGTCTAGAGTTTCAAAGTCTCTTGATCATATACATAATCAAGGCACTAATCAGAATAAGAAAAAAATGCAAAGACAATTTTAGTGGTAACCCAAGACCATACATTTAATTGAACCAAGGAAAATATTTCAGAATGATCAATCACTCCGCCTTTAAAAATGTGTTTATTCCTATGTCTCCAAATCTCACTAAAAATGCAATCCAAACACTTTCCCATACACAATTGACATAAATAGGTACATTAATAAGTTTGAAATGTTGAAACTGTGAAAAAGGATCATGATCTCACACCAATCCTAACCAAGCATAACATTAGTTTCAAATGAGTCAGACATTTCAATAAACAAAAAAAATATGTGTTTCTACTTCCACCCCACAAGAACAACATATGTTGCTAACGACTACTACAAATTTTTAAATTGAAAATAGTAATAAAGAGATATATCGTTGTTTCATGCTTCATGTTGTGCATTTTGATAAAGAAGTTGATGTTATTCCTATTCAATATATGAAGTTGTTGAGACATTTGTTAAGAATGAAGTATTATGTTACGACTATTAGATACATGAAAGATTCGTCTCACATTTTATGGCATCTCACATGCATATCATAGTGTTTTATTTGTGCAATCATCTCTTTTTGCAATCATCAAAATATTTTATCAATGGATCGATCCAATTAAAGAAGGATGAGGATTTTTAAAAACGTCACTATATTGATTTTCACTTTATTCAATTTTTTCAATTTTCACTTTATTCAAAGTTCTTGAAGAAATACTAGCATAAATTCAACTATTCAATTTTTTATTAGATAGTTTTTAATTTTAATAATACTAAAAAATTATAAAATAATTCATTAGAATTACATATAAATTATAGATATTATTTTTAATAAAATTATATATATATAGACATATACACAAAACTATTTATGTTTGATTTTTTTATTTTTTTTTAAAGTAGTTTTTTGTTGGTAGAGTTTGAGTTTATAGAGTTGTCGAAAAGTAGTTTATTTTGGAGAAATCGGATTGTGAGAATGGTGTGGTGTTAGAGATTTGAGAGTTGAGTTTGTGTCAGTAGTGGTGTTAGAGAGGAAAAGTAGTGGGGTGATTTTGTGATAGTGTGCATTGAGATGTGAGGTTTTGTTTGGATGAGGTAATAATCTAAACATGTCGATCGAGGTAAAGTTTATAACTTTTGATTTTATTTGGTGTTATACTGTATATTCATCCATTATGTCAATTTTTACTAATATGAAAGGTTATTATAAGTATAGCTGATTTAGGTTTCTTTGGATTTTTACTTGTTTCCTTTATTTCCACTAACATGGAAGAGTCTATGAAATAAAATTATGAATGGTAAGTTTTGAGTACTTAAAGGACTTGGATGCAAAACAATAAATAATACAGTTTTCATCGATCCTTAGAATAAAATATTGGTGAAAAGTTTATCACTTAGGAGGAAGAGTAAATTTATATTTGAGATCATGACACCACCTTCAATCTAAAATATTAAGGTTAAATGTTTGTGGGTCTTTGATTATTGTTGTTCCTCAATTAAATTAAAAAAAAATAGTGTAGATTGCCTAACATAATACTAGACCATCTTACACAAAATGATACTATAAATAAGGTTAGTAAACTCTAAGTTGGCTTCCAATAAATTCAAATGTGAATCACGTCAAACTGTGTTTACAACTTTTCTGCAAACAAAAGTTAGCAATAACAATAAAGTAAATGAGGGTTTGTGATTGTTAACCGGAAATATAATATACTATAGAAAAATGATAAAGATAACATATTGACTCTCAAGTTCATTCAAGTAAATTCTTCATCGGTTGATTCATAAGTGCCAGATTTTAGTAATATTTCATATTAAAATACAAGCACTTGTTGATATTAATTAATAAAATAATCCATAATTTATGAATTTATACATTCTTTTTACATATTTTTTTATTTTAATTTGAATAAGAATTATTTATTCCAAATTTTGTGTTAATTTCATGATTCTAGGAAAGAATGAAGATGATTGAGCAGAAGGAAAATATATAAAGCCAACAAGGGAAAGTTGGAACGCATCAACATTCACCCAAGCTCGCCCAAACTCGCCTAAGCCAGACGCCCTAGAGGATCTCGCCCAAGCAAACTCAATCTCGCCCAGGCGAGATCGCTCCAATGACGTTGGGTATTTTTTTGTGCAACTTGCCCATGTGAGTCCAATAACGCCCAGGAGAGAAGTCACTTAATCCAAGTTCAACTAGTTTAAATATGAGGCTTAAGGCACAACCCTAGGTATCATTGAGAGGAAAACACCATTGAGTGGATTGAAATCTAATCGAGAGAAAAGGAGGTATTAGAAACCCTATAGGAGGCAGTCATTAAGGAGAAATATTTTGAATCTTCTTTTCTTGCTCTCCCTGTTTGTAACAACCAACATGTGTGGTTAATTCTACACTTTGGGATTGAGAGTAATATGTTCAAACTCTTATTTATTGACTTTTTCATAAGACACTACAACGATAAAACTAACCACGTTTTGTTTTCTGCCGTTTAGATATCCACTTGGCGTTGTTGTTTATTTCTTCATTGTTTTCCCTCTAAATCTTTTTTATTTATTTATTAAAGACTCAAATGATTGTTTTATAAATATTAACCATTCGCCACTTCTTTTGTGTCTTCAAAAATAATTTTTTTAAGCATTTAAAACTAAAAAAAGATAAATATTTTGTTAAGCTTATTACATGTTTCTATTTTGTTTCCAGGTTTCTTGGATACGAAAGTGTAGAAGTCATTAATCCAAATGAGTAAAGAAGACCACAGGAGAAAACACAAAAAGAAAATAAAAATAAAAGTGTTTATTTATTAAAAGAAAGAGATGGTTACTAAAAGATGATGCATTTGTGTTTGTTCTATGTAAAACTAATGGTGACACTCAAGTTATTAAAATATTTTAAATCTTATATTAAATGTATAATAGATACATATAATTCTTTTTATTTATTTTTTAATATTAAACATAATTATATATAAATAAAAAAATCCAGATAAATATTAATTGTGTTTTCTCTAGTTATTTATAATATTTTTGACTTTCCTTTCTCCATTTCTTTTTCTTAATTCAAAATTTCTTTTTTTCTTTTCATTTTGTTGTTACTCTTGACGAACAGCTTCTGTGAACATCAGAGTGTCACGTCTAACCTACCCATATTACTGAACTCTCCCACAACTTCCTGAATTTCAAAAGCATTGAAGATTTCCACACTTGTCCCCAAATCAATCTTTTCTTCTGCCTCATCATATTCAACCCTAAGACTCATTTATAATCATGTGGTTTAGAATTTAGATTTTAATAATACTACAACTTCACTTAATCTCAATTAATTTTAAGATAAATCTAACACATAAAAATTTAAAAATGACTTTGTCAAACTCTCCCACACACTAGACCAAGTCTGCCAACCCCTCAGATGATCTCTGTGGTTGAAAACTTCAACTGCAACCATCTCCGCCGTACAAATTACTCTTAATACATAAAACTAAAATAAGTTTACAATTTTATAAAAAAAATAATTAACATATATAGTATATATTAACATACTGTGGTTATTTACTTCTTCTTTTTTTAAATTATTAATAAAATCGTATATATTTTACGCTTATAAATTCAATAATTGGCATAGCAGGATAAATTCCATGAGATTGTGCAAACCAAGTTATTCTCGCATGTAAAATATTATATCTTTTAAGAGTATTTTATATGCTTCTTTGACTCAACATTTTTTCATTTTTACAAAATTGTTACAGACTTAAATCTAAATAAAATAAGCGGTGAGACTAATCCAAGAATTAAAAATCAAAGTCCATCTACTTTAATTAAATCAGCGGATGTTTCGTTATTTGCGTTCTCCATACAATCAATTCAATAACACAGAAAAGTATTAGAGATCCTCACTAGTTTTCTGGGATGGTGGAAAGTTGAATTCAGGTTAATCTTTGGTATAATTTCTAAACGTGACATTTTATTATATTTTTATATAATACTTTTTTTAAGTATGTTTTTTTATTATTGATTGAAATTTTAGTAAAATTACCTCTTTTCGAATTAAATTTTCTTTTGATTTTGTAATTTATAATAAACTATAATCAATACAAATATGTATTAAAAAAGTCACAAAAAATTGTCTTTTCAATTGTAAGACTAGTTAACTAAATTAGTTAAAGAAATAATATTTAGGGATGATAAATAAATTCATCTTCATCTTCATGGTATTATTTTAACATATTCCGCTCTTCATAAAAAAAACTTTTACATTAATCACATGCAATATAACTAATATTTAATATTTTAAATTGGGTATGAGAACATAATGCATATGTACATATCCACTTCGTTCAGTATCTCTTTCAATATTCGTTATTGTTTTAAATTATTGAAATATTCATAGTTTTTTCTCAAAAATATATATTCATTATTCTCTTTGGTGCTTAGTTTCATAATTCTTTTGTATTTCTCATTGCACAATTCTTTCTTATTCTCTCTATTGTTTGACTTTTATAAAATTGACAAAGTTCACTTAGATCTTCAAAGCTCCGATCATCACAATTTTGATTACCCATTTTTCCTCAATGCATTTCCGTTCAAATAATGTTTTTCATTTCAAGAAACACAACCTCAAATTCATTGAATCAATTAGTTTATAGGACATTTATTTAATTATTTGTACTTCTTTGTTTATTTGTGTTTATTGTTTATCTTTTCACATTTGGTATCAAGATGTGACTCTCAATTTCAAATGTCTATGGTGTAAACTCTTAATTTAGTAGATTCACGTTTAGGTGGCAAAGTAGGCATGAGACCATGTTAAAATTTGTACCATATTATTTGAATGACGTAAGTTTGTATCATATTATTTTAATTTATTCAATTAGAGACATTAATTAATTCCGTTGTGTGGGTAGATTTGAACATGGACCTGTTTGATTTGATATTTATGTAATTTTAATTTATTTATTGATATTTGATATTGAAAAAAAGAAAATATGTAGTTTGTATATTTTGTTACATTAACATATTGATAATGTCATATTTACTTATTTATTTAAAAGAATAAGTGTGACCTTTCTTAATTTAAATAATTTAATAAATGTTAATTTTTCTTCAACTTGTTTATTTTTATAAAACATAACATTTTATTAATCTTTATGTATGTAGATCAACAATCTATTGGATTTGTAACTGCAATTATACATTAACATATAGCATCTATATCCATATAAACATATTTCTCATGATTTTAACTCTTCCATTTTCTTTGGAGACCGTCCAGTTCAAAGGCACAGTGGACAATATATTGATGTGAATGGAAGTGGAAACACTATAAGAAAAACGCGAATTACATACAGATTATTACATACGGATCAAAATCCGTATAAATCCGTATGTATATTATATACGGATACGGATTATATCCGTATGTAATTTTTGACGCCATGGAGCGGGAATCAAAATCCGTATGTAAACTATCCGTATGTAAATATTAGCACCATAAAATAAAATTAGCAATGAATGGGATTCGAAGCCAAGTTCCTTCAGCAATCTTTCAACAACCAAGTAAAATTTAACCACTACACTAAGCAAATTCTTTAGTTTTATTATGATTTTTATTATACTTATTATTATTAATAATACTAACAATATTAATAATATTAATAATACTAACAATACTAACAATATTAATAATACTAACAATACTAACAATATTAATAATACTAATAATATTAATAATACTAACAATATTAATAATACTAACAATAATAATAATACTAACAATATTAATGATACTAAAAATATTAACATATGAATCACATTTAATTTATCTATAATCTACTTGAATCTAAACATAATTTATTATATTATCTATTAGTATGAATCAAATTTAATATATGTCATACTCATAGTCATCATATTACCTATTACATTAAAATCAGCTATCATATTAATTATTATTTTACGATCATATTGACTTAATTAAGTTCATTATAGGTAGTTGGTTTTACTTGTGTGTTATATATAGTAAAGAATATTGTCAACAAACAATATTATCTTTTAACATAAAATGATGACTTTTACATTAACTATTAATTAAATCTCTAATACAGATTACTAGTTAGCATATCATTATAGTTTAAACTATATTAATTATTCCATAAATCTATGTAAAAAGTTGTTACTAAATAACCCTTTCTACTAATATATAAATCATAATGACAAAGTGATTAAATAATTTATAATTTAAAATATTTTAAAAATTATACATTATATCAATTTTAATCTATGTAAGTAAATATTTGAAAATAAGATTTTTTTATCGACAAAGAATAAAAAAAATTAAACAAAACATTTTAAGGATATTTCAATCCTTATACAAGAATCTCAAATCAGAAAAGAAGTGTAACATACAAGCACCTATATAGCCATAAAGAAATATATTAATCAATATATATATGTATTTATAGTATTAAAGTTATATTAATATTATATAATTTCTTCCTTTTTCTCTCTATCTATCTATATCCGGATAAAAGTAATATTACTCAAGTCAAATAAAACTACTATACACACAATAAATATCTAAATGTATATTTATATCAAAATTAATATTAATAATATGAATATAATATTGATAATATGAATATAATATTAATAATATGAATATTAATACTAATAATATTAATACTAATAATATTAATAAATATTAATAATAATATGAATATTAATACTAATAATAATAATATTAATAATAATATTAATATTAATAATAATGTTAATAATAATATTAATAAATATTAATAATATGAATATAATGTTAATAATAATATTAATTATAACATTAATAAATATTAATAATATTAATAATAATATTAATAAATATTAATAATATGAATATAATGTTAATAATAATATTAATTATAACATTAATAAATATTAATAATATTAATAATAATATTAATAAATATTAATAATATGAATATAATGTTAATAATAATATTAATTATAACATTAATAAATATTAATAATAATAATAATAATATAAATATAATTTATTTTATTATTATTATTAATAATAATTATATTAATATGTATAAATTATATTAATATGTATAAATTATATTAATATGTATAAATTATATTAATATGTATAAATTATATTAATATGTATAAATTATATTAATATGTATAAATTATATTAATATGTATAAATTATATTAATATGTATAAATTATATTAATATGTATAAATTATATTAATATGTATAAATTATATTAATATGTATAAATTATATTAATATGTATAAGTATAATAAAAATGATAACATGACCAAAGAACTTGTCTGGTCTAGTGGTTAATGCTTCTCCGGATTATTGGATAGACTTGGGTTCGAATCCTGGCTGTTGCAGTTTTGCTTGTAACATTATTTGGGACTTCGGTTTGAGTTCCATCAGGGCAAAATGCCTCTAGGATTAATAAAAAATATAAATAGTGAAAAAATTAATTTACATAAACTACACTATCTCTATATTTATTAGTTATTCATACTTCAAATGGAAGAGTTGGTATTTTTCACAGGCAACTTTTTTTTCTTACATTTGCAAGAGTGCACCTTTGTTTTGTACGGTTTCCAACCCCATTTTATGGTAATGAAATTGTTGGAAGGAACACCCCTTTACCATTCAAATAAAAATGCAACAGTAGTTATTTCCATTGTTTGGGTTCAGAATCTTGATTTTCTACTACAGCTATGACGTATTCTTCAATGACCCATTCAAAGTCACCTAAATTTGTCTTAACCATACCTTAATACTATCAAAACCCCTTCTCAGCGATGCTTTAAAGACCAGAATATTCTTTATTGTCTGCTGATGGCTACGAAATTATTATTATTATTATTATTTATGGAGCCTTCTAAATTATTTTCCAAAACTAACTAGCTACCCATGTTATGTTGTTTATAGACTAAAGATTAATTATATAACGGTCACAAACCAATTTACTAGATCCCTAATTTAGTACATGCATTTGGAGAATTACATATCCTTAGCTGCATACTCAATTTTAGAGTGTATGGATTGGAAATAGTAGAAAAATAAGAATAAATATACCCCTTTTATTTATTTATAAAAATTGTTTAAGATTTCTTAACTTAAATTAATATTTTTAATAGAATTTTTGTGAGCTATTTGTTATATTTGAATTTGTCATTTCAATATTATTATATTTTATTCTTTATTATAACTAAACTTTTCCTCAATATTAATTAAATTTAGAATATAACTAAATAAGTGTTCTCTTAAATTTTAAAAATTATATAATTTTAAAGAAAAATACAAGTAAAAAGAACGGAGGATTAATAAGCAGTAACAAGATAAAGGAAGAAAAAAGAAGAAAAAAGTTTTTTTTATAGCAATAAAAAAAGAAAAATAAGTTATTTATTAAATACAATTTATTATCGTGTTCTCGTTCAACGACTCTCGGCACCTGCTATGCTATTGCGAGGAGCTGAAAATCAACAAATCTTACAGGTGGCAACAAAAAAAGAGTCCACGCGTCAAATATGTAGTTTACCCGACTACATTCTCTTACTCATAACAAATATTAATGGTGCATTAAATTTGTATTTATACAATATTTTAATATAAAATGGAAATAATTTGCAAAACAGAGGAAGAAACAGGGTTAATGATTTATTCTGTAAAATTATTCCGAGTAAATAAAAATAAGAAGAAAAAAGTGTTTTTTCACCCAACCTACAGTTACCAAACAGCATGGTCTTAGGTACCCTCTCATCTACTCCACAAATTTGAACCAAAGCCCCTATTAAAACCAAAGCTTTACGACACCATGATGAGAACTACTTGGTCATCACAAAAAACAGAAGTTAATTCAATCCCTACACGCCAAAACCCATGTCGTTGAACCCAACTTCCCCCAAGCCAAACGGCAAAGATACCAATACTACTTAAGCGTCATCATGATACTACCCAACCAATACACATTACATAACACCACTCTCATCTACCTATATATATATACTCAAACCTTCTTTATTCTAATCCATATTTCATCTCTTTTCATATTCAACACATCATAAGATGGGTTCCTCTGCTGCCACAAAAAACATTGCGGATTCAGCGTCGTGGTACTGTGGCATGATGCTGTTGGGCATGATACTGTTGGGGTCTGTAAGGGAAAGCGCGGTGGCCGGAGAAGTTGAGGCTATGAAAGGGAGCAACCTCCGTGAACGACCGTGTGATGAAATATACGTTGTCGGAGAAGGAGAGAGCTTGCACACCATCAGCGACAAGTGCAATGACCCGTTTATCGTGGAGCGGAACCCGCATATCCATGACTCCGATGATGTTTACCCTGGCCTTGTCATCAAAATCATCCCCATCCTTCAATACTGAGAAACCGTTCAAGAGCTACCTCCACCTTATTCCATTGCCACAACAACTGTGACTCATCTTCAAAGCCTTTTTTGCTCAAATCTTACATCTTTTTCAGTATAAAACCTGTCAAAACCCCTTTTAATCTTCTTCATTGTATAGATATTTACTCAAGAAAGAGGAAAAAGGAGAAAATTATATTCATAATTAATTGTAGCTTAGCTTCTTAATTCTTGTTTATGAGCTTCTCCGCTAATTTTACCTGCAGTGTTCACCAGATCCGTTTATCAATTGAACCTACGTCATGGTTCAACTCAGTTGTCACTTAAAAGCAATTTTTTAAAACGATACAAGTAAATGGATAGCTTTATTTAGGTTCAATTTGTCAAAATAATGTCAACAGTTGTTGGTTATATATGACATCTGTTTAAATTGTAATGGTAAGAATTGTGTCAATTCTTCAACACTGGATAAGGATGAACTAATTTTTTTTCCAACTTTTACTCATTACTTTTCCTTCTCAAATTGTTTATTATTTTAAAATATCAAGGAAAGCATCAATTACTTCTTTTCTTATGATATCTTCACTGAATAAAGAGGAAATTGCACTTCCCCTCATACTGGGGAAATAATATTAATATTTTATTTAATTTCAAATTTGACATTGATTTTTCTTGTTTTCCTTTTCAGTAAAATGACATCCGTGTATTCTTTAATTTTTAAATAGCTATTCATTTTGTTTATATTTTATATTTAAACAAAGTGATACCATTTTTTATGTTATTTAAAAATATTATACTGACCAAAATTTAAATAATAATAAAATATATATAATAATCAAAGAATTTTGACCAAAAAAATAATGCTTTTTATTTGTAAAATAAAGAAGACGAGTTATTATTATTTTGTTAAAAGTAATAGTGTATATATAAGTTAGATTGATGTAAGTGTGAGTGGTTTTTAATTAAAATTAATTTATGTATACATGTAAGGTTTCTTATGTAATTTTTCTAAATTTTATTTTTCATTTGTGTGCATTTAAACAATTTAAAATAAAATAAAAGAAGAGTAAATATACACATATAAGTTGACACACCTATATATATGTATATGTATTCGTTAAATTTTTTATATATATAAACTAAAAAATAATAATAAAAGTATTTAATTATAAAATGGAAATATGAGAGTTAATAATAGTTCCACTCAAATTTAAATTAATTTGTAGTTAAAAGTGTTGAGAATTTAAATGAGAAAAATAGATAAAATGAAATAATTTTGTATAAATTTGACCAGTCTCATTTATTCACTACAAAAATAATTTACACTAATCTACCTAAAATACAATGGAAATTTGTATGATATATAGTTTCATATTATTTAAACAATTTCTCTTACATTTATATTTGTTCTTTATTTTATTTTTGTCTCTTGTTTCTCTCCTTCACGCAAATGGTAAAATAAATATATGTGTATGTACCGGTAGACACCGGACGGACGTGGCCGACCGACCGAATGTATAATAAATACAAGGGCATTTATGTAACAAGCCAAAGTAGTTAAGATACACCTCCGAAAAATAAGGAGAACGCGCTTAGAGAAGATATGTTCCCCGGGCATTCCGGAGCACGACTGGCAAGACCTATCCACAACCACCCTGAGCCCAAGGGATAGAAAGCCCATTAGGCAATCCTATAAATACTGTGCTCAAGCCAGAGAAAGGTACGTTTTTCATTCACTTACTAAACCACACTTACTTGAGCGTCGGAGTGCCTTCGCAGGTACCCTCCCTCGCCCGACTGAAGGAGACACCAAGAAGGAGCGACCGACCGAAAGAGAAGAAGACCGACACGTCAGCAACTACCCTATATCAACCGACCGTGCCTGGGCCCCATCTCCTCACTCAGGTACAATTGGCGCCCACCGTGGGGCCGAGGCAAATCTTCAATTTTTGAAGCTATAATGGTTGCGACAAGAAACAACAACGACGCTATGGCAGAACAGATGACTATGATTCAAACCCTCCAAACTCAGATGGAGGAACTGCGGAAAAAGGGGATTGAAGACCATCGTCAACACGAAGAGGATAGACGCCGCCAAGAAGAAGAAATCTCCTTATTGAGAGAGCAGAATGCACGCCTCCAGCGACAGGTCGATAATCCCGAACGAGAAGGCCAATCCCATACGGCCGACCGAACCGCCTCTCGCATACTTACACCGGCCGACACCAATCCTGCTTCCAGGGCCGAAACAGTTGAAAGAAAGTCAAGTAAAAGGGGTCATCCTTTTACAAACGAAATTATCACCACACCACTTCCTGACAAATGGAGAGGCCTCGCTATTAAACTCTATGACGGCTCGACCGACCCGGACGAGCATTTAAATGTCTACAAGACGCAAATGACTTTGTATACCACAGCTAATAATGTGTGGTGTAAAGTATTCCCCACGTCCCTTCAGGGAGAACCTCTTACCTGGTTTACAGAGCTGCCTCCGAACTCCATTGACGACTTTGACATCCTAGCCTTAAAATTCTCCACTCAATATGCCACCAGCCGACCGCATCACATGTCCTCCATGTCTCTCCTAGCGGTACAACAAGAAAAAGGTGAATCTCTCAGAACCTTTCTAGATAGGTTCAACAAAGCATGTATGCACATCCGAGGACTCAAGTAGGAAGTTGCATTGCACCATTTGGTTTCGGCCATCCGGCCGAGCCGTTTTACTGAAAGTCTCATCAAGAAGCCGCCTCAAGACATGGAAGACCTTCGAACTCGAGCAACCAAATTCATGCAAATCGAAGAACACATTGATTACCACCAACGGTTCAAAATCGTCGGATCCGGAGTCCTCAAAGACCAAACCCCGAACAAAGAAAGAGAAGTCGAGACCGAACGAACCGTCCGAACCACTCCAAGGTCCGACCGGAACAGAGGAGGCCGAATCCCCAGGTTTAACAGTTACACCCCCTTAACTGTGCCGAGGGGACGCGCCCTAGATGAAGCACTACAAACAGACTTAATCCCGATGCTGAAGCAATATCAAACGCCACCGAATGCAGACACCGCTAAGCATTGTCAATACCATCGAAACTTCGGCCACACGACCGAAGGATGTCAGGCGTTGAAGGACAAAATCGAAGAGCTCATCCAGGTTGGCCATTTGAGGCAGTTCGTCAAGAGGACAAGGAATTCAAGATCCCCACCACGGAGTACCGACCGTCCGTCTCGTGGTGTCGACCGGTCATACCGTAACGATTACAAACGCCGAACTGATCATAGCCAGACTTCGCGGAAACGCAGTGAAAGCCCCGTTCGGCGTACACGCGCCCGCAACACAAGTCTCGACCGAAACGCCCGCCCTCGTCAACGAGTCCGCGAAATCATCAACATGATTGCTGGACCCGTTAACTTGGGTGAACCGAACCACGAAGCAAATTATATAGCCGGGGGCTTTGCCGGTGGCGGGTGCTCAAATTCCGCCCGAAAGAAACATCTCCGGAACATCCAGTCCGCTCATGCTACCACAAGGAGGCGTCCACACATACCTCCGATCACTTTCACTGACGATGACTTCACAGCTATAGATCCAGCCCAGGACGACCCTATGGTAATCACTGTAGAAATTGACAAGTTCGCAATTGCCAAGACTTTGGTAGATCAGGGTAGCTCGGTCGATATATTGTACTGGGAAATTTTCAAGAAAATGCGCATCCCAGAAGCAGACATTCAACCCTATAACGAACAAATTGTAGGGTTCTCAGGTGAACGGGTCGACACTAAGGGGTATATCGACCTGTATACAATCTTTGGTGAGGAAGACGGTCTCCATAAAACAATAAACGTACGATATCTGCTGGTTAACGCTCAGACTTCCTACAACATCCTGCTCGGCCGACCTTCCATCAACAGATTAAAAGCCATTGTCTCCACCCCACACTTAGCCATGAAATTCCCTTCGGCGAATGACGACATAGCAACAATCCATGTTGATCAAAAAATCGCTAGGGAATGTTATGTTGCGAGTTTGAAAAGTGAGCCAACTCGGCGACTCTACACGACCAATCCGGACGACCGACTCCCACAAAAACGAGGACGATCCCCCACTCGGCGTTCCGGACGGCACATGTCCCGTCGTCAGATGATAGCCCTTGTTGATCTCGACCCTCGTATGGACGATCCCCGTATGGAAGCAGGAGAAGACTTGCATCCTTTCCCACTTCGCGATGATCGCCACACTACGCATATCGGCACTTTGCTGAAGCCGGACGACCGAATGGCCATCGGTACGACACTTGTTAAAAATGCCGATCTGTTCGCCTGGACGGCCGCTGATATGCCTGGCGTAGACCCACAGGTTATCACTCACCGATTATCACTGTATAAAGAGGCTAGGCCCATAGCTCAAAAGAAAAGACATCTAGGCGAGGAACGACGCCAAGCCGCACGTGACGAAGCCGATAAATTGTTACAAGCTGGATTCATTCGGAAAGCCCATTACACCACATGGCTAGCCAACGTGGTTATGGTAAAGAAAGCGAACGAAAAATGGCGAATGTGCGTTGACTACACGGACCTCAATAAGGCATGCCCAAAAGACTCTTACCCTCTGCCTACCATTGATCGTCTCGTTGATGGAGCGGCCGGACATCACATCCTCAGCTTCCTCGATGCCTACTCATGTTATAATCAAATCCAAATGCACCCGGCCGACCGAAAGAAGACAACCTTTATGACTGATTCCGATAATTTCTACTATGAAGTTATGCCCTTCGGACTCAAAAATGCCGGGGCCACTTATCAAAGACTAGTGGACCATGTATTCCACGACATGATCGGCAGGAATGTTGAAGTCTATGTCGATGACATCGTCGTCAAGTCCGACTCATGCAAACAACATATTGCTGACCTAAAAGAAGTTTTTCAGGCCCTTCGCCAACACCAGATGCGACTCAATCCTGGCAAGTGTGCGTTCGGCGTCGAGGGGGGGAAGTTCTTAGACTTTATGCTGACTCATAGAGGCATAAAAGCTAACCCTGAGAAATGTAAAGCTATCTCCGAAATGAGAAGTCCCAACTCCATTCAGGAAATTCAGAGACTTATCGGCCGACTCACCGCTCTATCCAGATTTGTTCCTAAACTTGCCGAACGAACGAGGCCCATCGTCCGACTATTGAAAAAAGCATCCCGCTTTGAGTGGTCGACCGAATGCGAGGAAATTTTCCTCCAATTGAAAACTTTTCTATCTTCCCCGCCGGTCATCCAGAAACCGGACGCCAGAGAGCCCATTATAGTCTACCTCGCCGTTTCACACGAAGCCGTCAGTTCAGTCTTAGTGCAAGAAATTAATTTCAAAGAACGACCAGTTTATTTTGTCAGCCGCGCCCTCCATGGCGCCGAAATCCGATACCAAACGATCGAAAAGGTAGTTATGGCTCTCATCATTACCGCCCGACGAATGCGTATGTATTTTCAAAATCATCGTATTATTGTTCGGACAAATTACCCCATTGTAAAGATTCTCACTAAGCCAGATTTAGCCGGACGAATGATCGGATGGACGATAGAACTATCTGAATTCCATATTCAGTACCAACCACGAGGAGCCATCAAGTCGCAAGCTCTTGCTGATTTCGTAGCCGAACTCACTCCTTCCTCAGCCGAGACTGAACACTCATCGTGGATCCTATACGTGGACGGCTCCTCCAATGAAAGGTCGTGCGGCGCTGGAGTCGTTTTGGAAGGCCCCGGCGAGATTGTCATCGAGCAAGCCCTCAAATTTGACTTCAAAGCTTCAAACAATCAGGCCGAATATGAAGCCATTTTAGCCGGTCTACGCCTCGCTCAAGAATTGGAAATCACAAAGTTAATCTGTAAAAGTGATTCCAGGCTTGTCATCGGCCAGCTTAATGACGAATATGAAGTCCGAGAAAGCTTCCTACAGCGATACTATCACTTAGTCAAACAGTCGATGAGCACCTTTTCTGAAATTTCTATGCAGCACGTTCGACGCGATCACAATACTCGCGCGGACGCCTTGTCCCGGTTAGCAACCACGAAGTGTAAAGGAATTCATAGGTCGGTCATCCATGTTACGCTTGCACGCCCAAGCATCGACCTACAGGAATACCTAACGACCGACGCGGAATCTACTTGGATTACTCCAATCAAGCAATATTTACTCGACGGCACATGTAGTCCTCTCGGCGAAAAAACCATGAAGCTGCAGGCCGCCCGTTTTGTCTTAATTGGCAACGACCTTTATCGCCGAGGTTATACCCGACCACTCCTTAAATGTTTGACACCTGATCAAGCCTCCTATGTCGTCCGGGAATTACATGAAGGTATTTGTGGTACTCACTCAGGCGCACGAACAATGGCCGCCAAAGTAGTCCGAGCTGGATACTATTGGCCGACCGTCCAAGGCGACTGTACCGATTTCATCCAGAAATGCCTCAAATGTCAAGAGTTTGGTACTTTGTCCCATCAAAAACCTGAAGAACTTCATTTTATGCTATCACCCTGGCCGTTTGTCCAATGGGGTATGAACATCATTGGTCCTTTCGCCCCCGGTAAAGGCCAATGTAAATTCTTACTGGTCGGCATTGATTACTTTACCAAGTGGATCGAAGCCGAACCTCTGACTGCGATCACCACTCGCAATGTGCAAAATTTCGTGTGGAAAAATATTGTTTGCCGCTTCGGCCTTCCACAGATCATTATCACCGATAACGGTCGACAGTTCACCGATCGGACGTTAGCTAAATTTTACGAGAAACTCCACATCAAACACATCGCCAGTTCAGTCGAACATCCGCAAACAAACAGACAAGCAGAGGCGGCAAATAAGGTCATCTTGAACGAACGGAAGAAACGTCTCGGCCCAGCAAAGGGCAACTGGACTGAAGAACTCTTAGAGGTCTTATGGGCATATCGCTGTACCCCTCAGACGACCACACAAGAAACGCCGTACAACCTAACGTATGGCACTGAAGCTATGATCCCCGTCGAGATTGGAGAACCCTCTCTCCGCCGACAAACCCTTGATCTTGATCTAAATAGGGAAAGCCTCTCGGTCGGCCTCGATCTCATCAACGAACTTCGGGACAAGTGTAGAATTAGAGAGGAAGCATGCAAAATTCGGGCGGCCAGACGATACAACTCCAAAGTCAAACCGAGATTGTTCCACAAAGGCGACTTAGTATGGCGAATGCGGAGCAGCGCCCGGAAGGAAGGAGGCAAGTTCTCTAGCAATTGGAAAGGACCATTCCGCATAGTAGATACGACAGCCGGTGGAGCCTATTACTTAGAACATTTATCTGGGAAGGACATACCGAGAACGTGGAATGCCACGCATCTCAAATTTTATTACAGTTGAACTTAATAATAAAAGTGTACTCTTTCCTCGCTCGGTCGGTTTTTCCCTAAGGAGGGTTTACGACCGAGAAGGTTTTAACGAGGCACTATAAATCACACTCCACGTCTCTCCTAGTTCTTTTATCACTCTCAATCTATGCCTCGTTCGGCATCCGAATTATGATTATTAACGTAATCAAAATTTATTATGCCTCGTTCGGCATCCGAATTATCATTATTACTTAACGTAATCTGAATTAATTATGTCTCGTTCGGCATCCGAATTATCATTATTAACGTAATCAGAATTTATTATGCCTCGTTCGGCATCCGAATTATCATTATTACTTAACGTAATCTGAATTAATTATGCCTCGTTCGGCATCCGAATTATCATTATTACTTAACGTAATCTGAATTAATTATGCCTCGTTCGGCATCCGAATTATCATTATCACTTAACGTAATCTGAATTAATTATGCCTCGTTCGGCATCCGAATTATCATTATCACTTAACGTAATCTGAATTAATTATCCCTCGATCGGCATCTGAATTATCACATTATTACTTAATGTAATCAGCATTCATTATGCCTCGTTCGGCATCTGAATTATCACCTTATTACTTAATGTAATCAGCATTAATTATGCCTCATTCGGCACTCGAATTCATCAATCATTACCAAACCATGTTTGGAAGATATAAACAGTCGTTCGGCCTACACATTATACATACAAATTATAAATATTCAAAATGCAGTGTATCTTGCCCACATGCCGGGTCCAGCAATTTTTTCATGGAACATTGTTCATTAATTCCTCAAATAAGGCATCCGGCTGTGGGCCAGGAGTCTCCGCCTCGGCCTCCTCATTCGAGTTGTCATCAGGGTTGGCCGGCACCAGCTTTCCGTCCACTACTATCTTCTCTATATCGTACCGGTCATCCTCCAAGGGTGCTCCATGCAGACAGGCCGCTTGTCCGATGTCCAACCGAAAATATTCTTCGCTAATGCGAAGCATGAAGTCTTGACACTTAGTCACTTCCGCTTTCAACGCCTCCTCCCGGTCGGCACCCTCCTTTAGTTGTGCCTCGAGGTTCTTCGTTAGTCCCTCTTGCGCTTTCACGGCCGCCTGCTTCTCCTCCACTTGGGCCTTCAATTTTTCCACCATCTCGGCCGACGCCTTTGCAGCTTGATTGGCCTCAGTTACTTCCTTCTTCAAACGGGGAACAGTGACGGTCGTAACTCTCTCGAGCTCTTCGATCACCGTCCGGCTCGCCACGAGCGCCCGACTTTGCAATTCTAATGTCTCCACCATTAACTTTGTTGTAGGGATGGTAGAGAGCACTTCGTTCTCCTCGGCCGTCAGCTCTGTTTGTAAGTGGGCCACTATTTCCAGGCCGGCCGTTAACAGAGACGGTTCAGCAACCGTTCGAGAAGGCCCCGGTCGGCCTTCTTGATTTCCCTTAGGGGGTCGACCCCTTTTCTTCGCTGCGCCGCAGCCGTGGCCCCCGCAGCAGGCACCATTGAAGTCGGTCGGGCGGCCAACGCCCCACTTGTCTCGAGCGAACCCCCCTGCCGGTTCCTCTGTTGGTGCAGATTGTTCATGTACTCGTTCAAGGATGCGTCCGTCCGTGTCATGATTTCTGCAAAACACACAAGAATTAAACACTATTAATGAAGTTATTCAATCACAAGAAATTTGCAATCACATACCAATAAAACCCGTCCAGGGATCGGACGACGCATATAAGGCAATTATTTCCCTTGTTGGCAATTTATGTGGCAGTTGGTCGAATATCACCATTACAACCTTACCCAGCACCGACACGGCCGGACGAAAATTAGAATTAAGGGCAACGGGATTTTGCATCCAATGAAATGGGAACCTCGTTCCACCCTCAGCAGTATAAAAATACTCCCGGCCGTCCGGTTCCACGAATATCTTAAAATACCTCTCTTTGAAATTCTTGTAAGAGGTGGTAAACGCCGCAAATCGCACACTCCCCGGGCGGCTCACCAAGGAAATCCAATTTACCGGACTAACCGGATATGTACTATAGTAAAACAAAAACACTTCCGCCATGGGTGTCAACTCAAAAAGTTGACACACCATTCAGAAGGCTTGTAAACATGCCCATGAATTCGGGTGAAGTTGTGTCGGGGCTAAGTTAAGGATTCGTAGCACGTCCATGGTAAAATCATCGAACGGCAGGGTCACTCTCAAATCAGTAAATAAGGTGGTATACACATAGAAGAAATCCACCGACGCATTCTCCCTCCCATGACAAACCCGGTCGGTATACCCACATATTTCGGCTATTAAAATATCTGAGGGTAAACCCGACCGCACAACCGGCGCCCTCGCTATCACCTTATCACACAAGTGAATAAATTATATTTCAGTACATCGAACAATTTCATGCTTTGATACAAGTTACATTTTTCAGGTATTGATATGAGTTGGATAGACACTTAACAAGAAACAACACTTTAAGAAGGCTTAAGGACAAATCAATGGAGGACAGTGTCATCCAAATGAAGAGCCAAACTCATATACATCATGAGTGTCATGTCCTTATCACAAACACTTGGCGGAATTGAAAGGAAAACAAGAACACAAATAGAAACACAATTGAAATGTGTAAACTGGAAAACTGGACAGAATTGAATCAAGAAATGAATCTACCGATTGAAATCATCAAAGGAACAAGATGCACCGAATAGAAACTTAAAACAACACCTAGAACAAGAATAAACGGTAGAAATTAAAGAACAAGCTAAACTACCGATTGGAAATGAAAATGGAGATGAAAGAAGATGAAACTTAAGTGATTGAAGACCGCTGGAATGGAATTTGGAGTTGCTCACACCACTTGGTGATGGAGTTCCAAGATGAGTGAAGGAAGCCGCCACTTGAAGCTCTCCAAAAGCTCACAAGATGAGACTAAGCTAAGAGATCAAAATCTCACACAAATTCTCTCTCCAAATGAGTAGAGTTTCTCTATATCAATTATCCAATTCTGAATTTACAAGAGCCCAACCTCTCTATTTATAATAGAAGAGGGCTGAAATGAAACTCAAAGTTCCCTCCAAATTCAAATGTAAATTGGTGCCACCTAGTCATGAAGTAAGTGTGACTCCTTTCCTATTTTCAGCACCTCCTAAAATGCGTCTACACCCCCCTAACTATTCACACTCTTTATTTAATATTCATACCTCCTACAACTATACAAAAGTAATTCAAATGATGCTCTTTTATTTAATGCTTGACCTTGCCCCTCATGGTTTGGACTTGGGCTTTCATGGGCTTGGCCTTCTTGGGCTTTGGGCTTGGGCCTCATCTTTTGCAAAGACTAATAAGAAGAACTTTAAATACTTTGGCCCTTATCCATTTCTTTTATTGATAACATATTTTTGATTCTCATCAGGTATGCAATGGAATATTCAAAACAATATAGTAATTTTTAGGGGACAAAGATTAACACTTCTAATTCTCCTTGACAGTTAAACTGCAATATACTTGAAGGGTCCCATCACAATCACTTTCACTACTCATACCAATATTCATTATACACCATGCCTTTGGATTCATGATCGATCTTTGAAAAATGAAATAGTTAAAACCCTAAGGATTATGTTTATATGTATATAGATGATGTATTAATATATAATTGTAGTTAGGCCTATGGTAGAACGTTGGTCTATATAAATAAATATGTGTAAAATGTTTGTCATAAAATAAAATGTTATGTTTAATTTAAAAAAATCTATAAGTTGAATTTTTTTTAATATTTATTAAATCTATGAAATTAATGACACCACATTGATGGTATTAGAGTAATGTTTCATGTGAGACATGTAAAATGTATCAATTATAATAATTTTATAAAAAACTAACTTGTATGATTGCAGATGACAAATAGTAGGAGGAAGAATGAGTTGATCGAAGCAATATAAGTTATCAAATACATGACCGCCACAATATTAAGGAACCACTGAGTCACTCTATTTAGTTGAATTTAAGAGAAACAAACCTTCACAATTTTCTAAAGGTTATAACCCATAAAAAAGATGAATTGTAGATTAAGGAGATGGAGAAAGTATTTGAAGTTATGAATTGGTCTGAAAACCAAAGGTAAATTATGTTTTGTTTATGTTGATAAGAAAGACTTAATATTAGTGAGATATCATAAAAAAAATCAATAGAAGGGGAAGAATAATCATTATTAGGGAAGTGTTTAGAACATTTTTTCTTGAAAAATATTTTTCCAATGATGCTAGGAGAAAAATAATAATTATGCAATTAAAACAAATAATCATGTCAGTACGAGAATATGTTTCTAAGTTTGATGATTTAGGAAATTATTCTACTTTCTTTCATCATTTATATGAGAGAATGAAGTGCATAAAATTTGAAAATGGACTTAGGCTTGAATTGAGAAAAATAGTATGAATATTATAAATTTTTTACTTTCCTACACTTATTCACAAGTGTAGATTTTTTTGAAGAATTTTGAAAATAGTTAAAATAATAAATCAAAATATTTCAAACCTTAGCCAAATAAAAAAAATATGTAATGAGGGAAAAGCCTACAACCATCCCTAATGGAAACCCCCATCCAGTCAATTTTCTTTAATAAATTCAAGTAGACTCGTAAATAATTAGATTAAGTCTCTAAAGTGTGGACAATACCATTATGCTAAAGATTGTCATCTTAAAGGATCTGTCTCTTTCAATTGTGGAAAACCTAGTCATGTATTATTTGAATGTGGGCAACAAAAACCACATTCCAATCCTTTTGTGCCTAAGGAAAGACTTATGACAACAAAGAGAGTCTACACCATGTAAAAAAAAATGATGAATTGATTAATCAACTTATTTTATCTTATTCTTTGATTTGAGTTTCTCTTCTTCTTCAAGTCATTTCTCTTCTTCCATTGGTAGTTTTGAGATTGGAGAATGTAATGATGTTCACGTTAAAGTTAGGATTCACTTGATGGTAGATACAAAAGAATAACGATTTTACAAAAAAATAGAGTTGCTCGAAATCGAGTGGAGAGAGTGATTGAAAATGAATGTTATTTTATTTTATTTGTGAGATTTGGTGTGGAACCGAGGTGAGAGTATGCTCTCACTTTATTTCTTTTGTTGCCTTAAAATAAGAAATTAAAGAAAAAGTGAGGGAGTTAGTTTGCATATAAAACTCCATTAATATTAATCTAAAGAATTAAAAAATAATTTAATTTTTTAAGTAATTCATATGAAATTAAAAAAATACTCCAATAATAAGATGAAATATATTAAATAATAGTAGAATAATTTTTTTATGTATAAAAAAATATTATTTAAATGAATCCTCTTTATATATATATATATAAATTATTATTATTATTAAACAGGTCATGTATGAGCTTGATTGATTTTTTATTTTTTAACTGCAAGGGTCTCAAAATTATCATATGTTACTAGTACAAAACAATAGGTGAAACATGCATGTGAACAATAATATATACAACTTCTTAATAAAATTATCATTCTTTAACTATTGGAACAATTTCTTCTTGCTCCTATTCTGTGACAAAATTATAAAAACATGTTGTAAAAGCTTTTGTAGGAAAGAACTTTGTTACTTTGTTACCTATGGGAATTACATCCGATTCAAGCATATGGTTTTTTCATAGGAAAAAAATTGTTATATAAAATCATAACCTTTCTCTTGATTTTTAATTATTGAATGAAATTTTTGCAAGTAAAATTGAGAAAAGATCTTAATTCAATATTATACTACTGTAAACGTTATGTTGTTAACTTGATAATAACAAGTATAAATATATATATATATATATATTAAAATTATACATATGATTAATATTGTATAATCTCAGATTGATTAATAGTATTTGTTAAAATACCGAAAGCAAGCCATGCGAGTGTGCAAATGAAGATACCCGGCCCGTTGTTTGGCAGAGTTAAGGTAACTCTTTATTCGAAACAGAGAAACGAAAGGAAACAAACAAGACTTAAGTTCTGCTAGGTTTCAGGGTTTTCTTTTGCGCTTACTTTGCTTTCTCTATTCTGCAAGAGCCGTTCTTGGCTTTGGACACGCAGACTTCACACTTCATCAATGGCATCCTCTGCCAGCAACAAAGAGCAAGTGCCACCCACACCCGAGGACCCTGAGAAGAAAAAGAAAAAGGAAGAAAAGGTTTTCCCATTATCATCTTATCCCTATTGTTTTACCAATCGGGATTTAAGAAAAATGTGCTTTTTAATTCTGAGTTTTAATGATTTATTAGTCTTGTTAAGAAGTTTCTTTTATTTGGGTGGACTATCACTATCCCAATTGTGGATTTTTATTTTCTTGTGTCACAAATTTATGGCTTTGTCTCAGGCTAGAGAGAAGCAATTGAAGAAAGAGAAGTTTCTTCTTAAGCAAGCTCAGGTGAAAAGAGTTCCTGCTTTCCCTGTTGTGCAGTTGCAATATTTGATTTGATTTTGCAATATTATAAGTAATTTTTACAATCCCCACTTTTTTTGTTTTCTTCCTTTTGATGGCAGCAGCAAGCACAACAATCATCCAATGCTTCTAAAAAAAGTGAAAAGAAAGTTGTAAAGCGTGGTGCGGAGGATGAGAATCCTGAAGATTATGTTGATCCTGAGACTCCAATTGGTGAGAAGAAGCAAATGGCTCGGCAAATGGCAAAGCAGTATAGTCCAACTGCCGTGGAGAAATCGTGGGTGTTAATTCCATCTTTATGTTCGTTGTCCTTTAAATTTATGAAACGCCTAACTTTTATGTTGTTATAATTTAGGTGGTATGAATGGTGGGAGAAATCAAGGTACTTTGTGGCAGATGCTAACAGCTCCAAACCTCCTTTTGTTATTGTGAGTGTCTTGTTGAACTTATATCTCTTGGTTTCAGATATTATGTGAAGTTGTTTTTTGCTGCAATTTTCTTCCTTAGAAATTAGAATTTAAAGACCATTTTGTATGTTTACTTAGATGGTGTGTGTAACTGATTGGAGATTTTACGCATGGAGTGTGAAGTAACCTTTTGCTAATTGCCATATATTAACTTTAGAAGTGATGATCCTTCTCAATTTGAGATCCTTATAATAACAATTTGAAATATATTGGTCCATGTGTTTACAGTGTTTTATCTTAGTCTAAGAAGTTTCCCAAAATCTAGTAGTATTTATTTACATTGTTGTTTGATGGTATCAAACAAAACTATGGAAATAGGCTAGCAAATTTGTTGCTATTGATTTAATGTCAGTCTCTTTTGGACTTGAAATAAAGTATAGTGTCATGACCTTGTTTAATCTTGAAAATATTTATTCTGTGTTACTTTTTTGCGGTTACACTGCTGAATATATGTCTAAAGTGGCTGCACTGCACAGCCCATAAATTTGATGATATATAGAACTTGCATTTTTTGCTCCCTTTTTATGCCTGTTAAGAACTTCGTTATGTGTTCCGTGTTTTAGGTTTTGCCCCCTCCGAATGTGACTGGTGCTCTCCATATAGGTCATGCTCTAACAGCCGCAATAGAGGTATCTTATATACCCCATTTTAAGTTTAGCTGTTCTAAATTGTTAATCTCATTGTGATTTATTGCTTATAGGACACAATGATTCGATGGAAGAGGATGTCTGGATACAATGCCTTGTGGGTACCTGGGATGGATCATGCTGGGATTGCTACGCAGGTTATGTCTAAAAATTGAGGAGATTTCATGGGTCCATTGTCCTTAACTGTTTTATAGTTTATCATTTGTTGTGAATGTTGTGGTAGGGTGGTGGAGCAGATGCTATGCTATTTAAATTATAGCATGCAATTAGAAAAATAAATAGTTATTTTGCACTTGTACTTAGATTTTAAGTATTTCTATCAAAAACCATTTGTTCAATTGCCTTTACACTTTTTTTTATTTTTTCATTTCGCTCCCTTGGATTGTGTAAATTTTTTGCTTCTGATAGACATTTGTTATCTTTCCATTTTTTCATAAATCTTTCTATCACAAATTTGTGATAGATTGAAGTTGTTACTACGCTATTAAGGTCTGGATAGGTAGCATTTAGCAATTTAGACATTTTTACCCCTAAAATGTGACAATTGTGTTGGCTTTAAATGGTAGTGTTAGCCTATTTCAATTTTTAGTTATGGCGCTAATGTACTATGTATTTTTTTTAATGACATGTCCATTTTCTATATTTAGCATATCTTTTGTGTGAGAGGAAATTAAATTATATTAATTGTGATTATTATGACACAGGTAGTTGTGGAGAAGAAGATAATGCGGGAAAGAAAACTAACTAGGCATGATCTAGGTCGTGAGAAATTTGTCTCTGAGGTATGTTAATACAATAATCATTGAACGCAAGGTTCATGATAATTTGCTAATTTTTTATTTGTTTATTCTTATTCTTGTTTCCTACTTTGGTGAATACTGGCGAAATAGGTTTGGGATTGGAAACACAAGTATGGGGGCACAATATTACAACAATTGCGCCGATTAGGAGCCTCTTTGGATTGGTCTCGTGAGGTAAATGTATAATTGTTTAGTGTTTAGTTCAACATGGAATCACCCTTATAGAATCCATGAGCAAACAACTCAACATAATTAAGACAACTGAAACAAAGCTTGCCCATGTTAGATAGTTCTTTTTCATGCCATTTCTTTTGTGACTCACTTTTTTATTTTCAGTGCTTCACAATGGATGAAAGAAGAAGTAAGGCTGTTACAGAGGCTTTTGTAAGGCTTTACAAGCAAGACCTTATCTATAGGTAGGTTGGACATTTGCGATATGTTTTGTCTTGTCTAAGGCTTTTATTCATAACCACTGAATTGTAGGTTTTCATCAATGTTGGTTTTAGTTTTTAAGTTTGTTCTCAAAAACCAATTGATAGAGATCATTGATTATGTGAAGGAGACAAGCTTTAGTTAGTGCATTGTTGGGATTTGGAAACTATTAGATGTTACGGGCTCAACCCATACATTTTGTATATTTCTTTTCTATAGATACATAACCCTACACATGGGGGATTAATCCAATACCACTTTTTACTTTATTTTCACATGGTATCTAGAGTTAGGGTAAAATCCTTGACTTCCTAGTGAACCCATTGTTGACTAGTGATTTTTTTCCACCACTACTGTCGCTCCGCCACCACCACTGTTGTACCAGCAACACTTATGTTAAAATCGTCTCGGCCATGTGACCACCATGTCCTGTCATTGCCATTGCTTTTCGTCTCGTGGCGGTTCATCCAACCCCTTTTTTGGCAGTGATTACCCGCGTCAGGATCGTCTTGTCGTCCTTGTTATGGATCTTCCCCTGTCTTCTTGATCGAAGTTTGTGTGATTTTTTTAGTGTTTTTTTTATCTCCTCTAAGGTTTCTCTCTCTCCTCCTCATCTACAACCTCTTTTGCTGTTGCATTACCTGATCTGTCCATCTATACTAATTATGTCAATGTACATCTATTCATTGACAAGTTGGATGAAACTAAGTATGTTACTTGGGCATCAAACATTAAACTATGGCTTAAGAATTAGGGTTGTATTGATCATCTTACCCAGAGTGTGGGCACTATAGCTAAAAATGAGGTTTCCTGTTGGTTGAAAATTGATGTTTAATGCATTGTCTGAAGTCTACTATTAACTCTTTAAAATAAATATTTTCTGCTTATGAGACATGTTCAAAGGTTTGGTAACAAGCCAAATTATTGTACACTAATGATACTCAACATCTTTATGGTGTTTGTCAAAATCTCCTTAGTATTGTTAACCCCAAACGTCTTAATAGTACAATGGTTGAATATCTGGGTAAAATTCATGCTCTTCTTTACGATTTCAATGAGTTATTGTCTTCGACCTATATCCCTTCTTAAGAGCTCGATCAAAGGTCAGTTCTTTATGTTATTCGCTTTACATGGACTTCTTGATGATTATTCACATGTTCGTGATTGGATTTTGGGATCTCCAGTAATGCCTAATTTTACATCCATTTGTTCCACCCTTTTGCTTGTTTTAGCTAAGCCAACCACTAATATACCTGCTTTCGTTAATGATTCTTTCAGTTAGGCCACATAATTGACAAGTGTTATGTCTTACATGGTCGTCCTCCTCGACTTGCTGCAATTGTCCAAACTGCTCCTTTGCAAATGTCTACTTTGGACCCTACTTCATTTGATACCTTAGGACAACCTACTATTCTCAATGAATGTCTTAAATAGTATGAGGATCGTCAAAACTCTAGTTCCATCGCTTTTGTTGCACACACATGTATATCTTTTGCTGGCCTTGTTTCCTCCAATTCTCTTGGCCCCTGATTCTAGACTCAGGTGCCACAAATCACATTAAATCTTTGTCTACTTTGGGTTATTTACCTTCCATTACCATGGTCAATGGCTCATCACATGGTGTTGGTACTATTTATCTTCTTCCTTTATCTATTGATAATGTTCTTTATGCCTTTGGGTCTCCACTTAACTTATTATCCATTAGTTGTCTCACCCATTCCCTTGTTATTTATTTCATCAAAGATTTCGTTTGTTTACAAGACTGAAGTTTGGGACAGATAATTGGCATAGGATGTGAGTTGGTCTTTTTCAACTAGATGTCAAAAATGCTATTCTTAATGCAGATTTGTAGGAAGAAATTTATATGGAGAAAACCTTCAGGTTTTGTTGCTGAGGGGGAGTCTTTTGGATTAATGTCAACTTCGCAAATCTTTATATGGCCTTAAGCAGTCTCCTAGGGCTTGGTTTGAAAAATTTAGTAATGTTGTTCAACAATTTAGTATAACTCGCAGTGAGGAAGAACATTCAGTTTTTTACCGTCACTTGAGTGTCGGATGTATCTATCTAGTAGTATATGTTGATGATATTGTTCTTACAGGTAGTGATCACCATGACATCTCACAGGTTAAGCAACACCTTTGTCACCACTTTCAGACCAAAAATCTTGACAAACTCAAATATTTCTTGGGGATTGAGGTAGCACAATCCAACAATGCTATTGTTATCTCTCAAAGAAAATATGCATTCGATATTTTGGAGGAAATTGAGTTAATGAATTCAAAATTTGTTGACACACCCATAGATCCAAATACCAAACTCCTACCTAATTAGGGGAAGTCTCTCAAATCCTGAGAAGTATAGAAGATTAGTTCGAAAATTAAACTATCTTACTATTACTCATTTTGATATTTCCTTTGCAGTCAATGTGGTGAGTCAATTTCTTAATTTCCCATGTGTAGATCATAGGAATGTAGTGATTCATATATTGAAGTACATTAAATGTTCTCTTGGAAAAGGTTTGCTATATGGTCATGGTTATCAAACTTGCGAGTCAACTCGTTGACTCGTCCGAGTTTATGTGTCCACATGCCCTTACCGAGTTAACTCGGTAGTTGATTTGTTTTTTGAGTAAACTCGGCAGACTCGGAGTGAACTCAGTGAAATCCGAATGAAATCGCGAGTCTGGTCCGAGTTGGCGAGTTCAACTGAGTTTTTTTTAACCCAAAACAATGTTGATTTGAATGGGGAAAATTAAATGAAATAAACTTTCCTTAGGGTTTCACATTTCGTTTTCATTTTGGTTTCATTTTGCATATTTTATGGAGTGCGCGAAGGTGGTGCGTCTTCTTTTGTGAATGCGTGGAGGTGGTGCGTCTTCTTTTGTGGAGTGCGGTGGTTGTGGCGATCGAGCGGTTCGTGCGGTGGTGGTGGCAGTTAGGTCGTGGGGTCATGGCGGTTCGTGCGGTGGTCGCGGGTTGCTGGTTGACAATGTCGTTCATCATATAATGTTATGTAGTGTGATTTAGGGGATTAGGGTTCTGTTTCCTTATTGGGCTTTAGAATACAAGATGGGTTCCAAATTGGATATTTTTTATTTAATTGAGCTGCAGAATACAAGATGGGTTGCAAATTGGATTTTTTTATATTTAATTGAGCTGCAGAATACAAAGGCTTCAAATTGGATTTTTTATTTATTTAATTGAGCTGCAGAATTATGTCTTTTTTTTTTAATTGGGAAAAGTTGCTGCAAATTTTATTTTATTTTGGGCAGAAATTGAATTTGGAGGAGCACTATATTTGTATGAACTTCTTTATTTGAGACTTTGAAGTTATATAATCATCATTTAGGACTAGATGGAATTATTTATTATTAATTTTTTTAATATAAAAGTAAACTCTTACGAGTTTACGAGTCGAGTCTACTGAGCTCTCACGAGTCTACGTAGACTTGCGAGTTTGACAACCATGTATATGGTCACGATAACCATACTAAAGTTGTCTAATATTAAGATGTTGATTGAGCAGGATCTCCTTTTGATAGAAGATCCACTTTCGGATATTGTGTCTCCATTGGTGATAACTTGATCTCTGGGAAGAGCAAGAAACAAAATGTTATGGCAAGATCTAATGCAGAAACAAAATATAGATCTATGGCCTCATCTACTTGTGAGTTTGTTTGACTTAAACAATTACTTAAAAAATTGCATTTTGGAAAGGCCACTCAAATGACACTTATATGTGACATTCATACTGCTCTTCATATTAGCCCAAATTTCGTCTTTCACAAAAGGACCAAACATATTGAGATGGATTGTCATACTATTTGAGAAAAGACTGTATTTGGAGACGTCAAGACTGAGTTTGTTAATTCGAATGATCGATTAGTTGATATTTTCTCTAAATCTTTGAGGACCTAAAATTGATTATATTTGTAACAAGTTTGGTACATATGATTAATATGCACCAACTTGAGGGAGTGTTAAATGCAATAGGTTTAGCCCAACGTTTTGTATCTGTCTCATATATAAATACATAATCTTATGTGTTCATTATACACAAGGGGATTAGTTCTATACCTCTTTCTACTTTATTTTCACAGAAACAATATAGGGGCCTAGTAATTATTCAATAAAAGTTACAGAAGGCAAGTTTAGTTGAAACTTGTAAGACCCTTGTATCTAGTTTACTGTTTGATGTTACTCAATCATGCACAAAAATTATTTAAATGGCAGGAATTTGTTTGCAAAAACGGTATGCCACATGTGTGGATCTTATCTGAAAACATGAATCAAGTGCTCAAAGAGACATTTTTGTAACATGGTGTGGTTGAATCTTCTCCACAGGCCAAATATATCTCATGATCTTGCATACTTATTGATTAGTGAAGTTCCTACTGACTCATGATTTAAATTATGATATTGCAATACTGCATGTTTGTGACAAAAGACGTGCGATATTCTTTGATGCTAGTTGGATTCTAAATATAAAGATAATACATCAGTTAAATAAAACGCTACATGGTGAATTAGGTTAAATTAAAATGTGCTGATGAGATTCTGTATACTATGCTCTGAGTGCTCCTCAAGTTCTCTTCACGTGGCATTTATATTTCCATTTGTATATATGCAAATTATATGAATCTAAGAGGCTCTTTTGTGGAGAGGAGATAATATTGTTTTTGTCATTGTCACAGGGACCTTCGTTTAGTGAATTGGGATTGTGTGTTACGAACTGCAATATCTGATATTGAGGTGTGCAAAGCTTGTTCTTGGCTGTTTCATCTGATGTATCAATATTGCATATGTAATGTTGTTGCTTGATGCATGCAGGTGGATTATATTGATATAAAAGAAAGGAGTCTACTAAAGGTTCCAGGATATGATAAACCAGTGGAATTTGGAGTTTTAACAAAGTTTGCATACCCTGTGGAAGGGAACCTAGGTGAAATTGTTGTTGCCACAACTAGAATTGAAACAATGCTTGGTGATACTGCTATTGCAGTACATCCTAATGATGACAGATATAGCCATTTTCATGGAAAATATGCTATTCATCCATTTAATGGAAGAAAACTTCCTATAATCTGTGATGATATTCTTGTTGATCCAAAGTTCGGGACTGGTGCTGTTAAGGTATTGTCTATACGAATGCCTACAAGTTGTGTTTGAGTTTTTTTCAA
The DNA here is from genome assembly GCF_051622355.1 of Phaseolus vulgaris. Classification (NCBI taxonomy): domain Eukaryota; kingdom Viridiplantae; phylum Streptophyta; class Magnoliopsida; order Fabales; family Fabaceae; genus Phaseolus; species Phaseolus vulgaris. The sequence continues at coordinate 6,355,418 of NC_143504.1, forward strand.
GTGATATTATGCACATTATGGTAATTTCTTTGTTGATTGCAGATTACACCTGCCCATGATCCAAATGATTTCGAGGTGGGTAAACGTCACAACCTTGAATTCATTAATGTTTTCACAGATGATGGGAAAATAAATTCCAGTGGTGGCTCTGATTTTGTGGGCATGCCACGGTTTAAAGCTCGAGAGGCAGTAACAGAATTTTTACAGAAGAAGGTATTTTATGCTATTTATTTGATTCACGAGAAATAACTAAAGTTAGGTGAAAATATTTTGTTGGAAAGTACACTTGTACGTCTGTGGAACCTGACTAATGATTGCTTTCTATGCTGATGGAAGGGAATATTAATTAGTATCATTATTTTAAATTTTGTTGCATATGATCTTCTTTTAGCTATCATTAATTTTAAATTCCAGTAAGAGGAATTACATTGTATTGGTAATTATCTCTATCTTAGTAATAAATTATGTCTGTGATGAAACACATGGTTTTTGGCTCTTGTTTCATTAGTTTTCTTCTGTTATATAGGGTCTTTATAGAGGATCTGAAAACAATGAGATGCGCCTTGGGGTTTGTTCAAGAAGCAATGATGTTGTGGAGCCCATGATAAAGCCCCAGTGGTATGTCAGTTGCAATGATTTGGCAAAGCAATCTCTTAATGCTGCTGTTGACGAGGAAAACAAAAGGCTAGATATTGTTCCAAAACAATATTTGGCTGATTGGAAGAGGTACTTATATCTTTGTTTTCCTTTTGCAATTCTTGTAATTAGTAATTATACAATTCATCATGGGGAGTATTCCTCTGAAATAGTCTGATTTTTTAGACTATTTGCAGAACTTTAGCCAAGACACTTTAGCATCTCTTATCATTTTCTTGTAATGATTAGTGAAAAATATTCTGATGGGTTTCACAATGCTTGGAAGAGATCTAGCTGAAGATCAAAACTGAGGCAGTTGAGTTGTCGAGAAATATAATCAACTTAATTCATTGTCAATGTTTTCCAGTTTGAATATGTACAAAATATCTGTCATTATTGTACGGAAGATTGTTTTTTAGTATCTTTGGTGATTTGTAGAGTGGTTTCTACATTTACTGTTCTCATTTGATAAGGCTTATTAGTTTAGTTTTAGTATGAATTAAGAATCAATGAATAGTATTTTGTAACACATCACTACAACACCATATATCAACATTATTTTATGTATCTCTTTTACTACATTCCTACCTGAAACCTATAATGTCAACTCCTTCCAATTTTTACACTAAAGTAAGTATTGGAAAAAACCTGAAGGCAAACTGTTGAAGGATTTGTTATTGTAAATGGAATCAGTGGTTTGACGTTGGAACTTGCTCGTTATCTATCTTACTTATAAACGTACCTTTATTGTTCGTATAATCATATAATTTAAGTTTTACAGATGGCTAGAAAACATTCGTGATTGGTGCATTTCACGGCAGCTATGGTGGGGTCACCGAATACCTGCATGGTATGTCACTTTGGAGGATGACGTGCTGCAGGAATTTGGTGCTTATAACGATCATTGGGTTGTGGCAAGAAATGAAGAGGAGGCCCAAAAGGTTGCTAGCCAGAAGTATGGTGAAAAGAAGTTTCGTTTAGGCCAGGATCCTGATGTTCTTGATACATGGTTTTCTTCTGGTCTGTTCCCATTATCTGTGCTGGGATGGCCTGATGAGACAGAGGACCTGAAGACATTCTATCCAACTTCTGTTCTGGAAACTGGCCATGATATCATCTTTTTTTGGGTTGCTCGTATGGTGATGTTTGGATTGAAGTTGGGTGGTGATGTGCCTTTCTCAACGGTAAGGTCACTATCTCATGCAGATCATTTTGGGAAAGCTTCGTACTTTTTCGTGTACTAAATTGTGCTTGTTACTCTGGTGTTGTCACGTGTACTGTGAATTTTGATTATGCATGCCTAAGAATTCTTTTTATTGATTTTTGAAAATAAAAGCTAATCAAACACTCATGTATACCTAAGATTTGATCAATGATCGTCTCATTGATGTACTCTGATGTTGTCACGTTTACTGTGAATTTTGGTCATTACCTAAGATTTTTCTTTTTCTTGATTTTTTAAAAAGAAATTCTTGAAGACAGTCATTGAGGAAGCTAACCAACCTTGGAAATTTTGATCAACGATCTTTCTCATTGATATACTTCCAATCCTGTGCAGATTTATTTGCATCCCATGATTCGTGATGCACATGGGCGGAAGATGTCCAAGTCCCTGGGGAATGTTATTGATCCCATTGAAGTGATAAGTGGGATATCTCTGGAAGGTCTACACAAGAGGTTAGAGGCTGGTAACCTGGATCCCAAAGAACTTGCTACTGCTATAGAGGGTCAGAAGAAGGATTTTCCAAATGGTATTGATGAATGTGGAGCTGATGCTCTCCGTTTTGCACTGGTCTCGTACACAGCTCAGGTGTCATTCACTTGTTATGTTTTTATATGGCTATTCTTCACCGATGTAGTCAACTTTTGTGATTTAATTGTTCTGTTTTCATCCATTTCAGTCTGACAAAATTAACCTAGATATTCAAAGGGTGGTTGGGTATCGCCAATGGTGTAATAAACTGTGGAATGCAGTAAGATTTGCTATGAGCAAGCTTGGGGATGATTATATTCCACCAGCAGAATTGAATCTAGATGTTCTCCCATTTAGCTGCCTGTGGATACTCTCAGTGTTGAATAAAACCATAACGAAAACAGTGAAGTCTCTAGAATCATTTGAATTCTCGCAAGCTACCACTGCTGTATATTCTTGGTGGCAGTATCAATTGTGTGATGTATTTATTGAAGTGATTAAGCCTTACTTTACTGGTAATGATCCTAAGTTTGCCTCTGAAAGACGCTTTGCACAAGATACTTTGTGGTTTTGTCTGGACAATGGCCTTCGATTGCTTCATCCCTTCATGCCTTTTGTCACGGAAGAATTATGGCAACGGCTTCCTTCACCCAGGGAATGTAAGAGAGCAGAATCTATCATGATATGCAATTATCCATCAGCTGTAGAGGTTCGTTTTGCTATTATTCAAGCCCTTTGTCTGTTGAAATTGAAAGTTTCAACTACGACTAAGAACTTCCTATGTTTTTATGATGTGTTATTGTATTTAACATACTTTGGCTATTCAGTAATAAGATTTTTGTTTATGTTTTTTACACCAGGGCTGGAATAATGAAACGGTGGAGAATGAAATGGACATTATTGAGTCTACTATTAAGTCTCTGAGGTCACTGGCTAAAGAAAAACGTGACAGGTATGTGGAAGCAACATTTGCTTCTGCAAAGCTTCAGGTTTTCTGCTGTGTTCTCTATAATATAATGATATATTTGAAATCTCTCTTTTGGGGTGACAATGAGAAAATTTTGTCAAGTAAAATAAGAGTTGCATAAATGAGCATAAGATATTCCTCTAGTACTTTGATTATTTCTTTGTCAAATATTAAAGGGTGTTTATTTGCATCTTGGTTTTCTGTTTTAATTTTTAATAACAGAAATGACCACCTTGGTTTTTATCTATCCCTATTTTCAATTATTTGTACAGGAAACAGAAATATAAAAATGTGTTTCCTAACAGGAAACAAATTGAAAACAATGTGACATTTTTGTAATTAAAATGTAAAAGTAGAACATGGAAACAGAAAATAAAAGAGCAAGTTCTCAAGTGAAGGTTGTTTGTTATTCAATCTTACATAGCATGCTGATTCTAAAATTGATGCAAATGTTGCTAGGCGACCGGCTTTTGTTCTCTGCCGAACACAGGCGGTTACTGTGATTATTAAGAGCCACCAACTGGAGATTGTAACATTAGCTAATGTATCATCTTTGACAGTAAGTTTCACATTTTGCTTGTGTTCTCTTCTCATGGATCCCCCCTGTATTTTGCTTCTCTATTTTTTCATTAAATCATATAGCCCATTTTCAATTTACTTGATTGGCACTTTTTTCACTTTTAATGTTTGATTGTATGATTCACAGGTAATCTCTGAAACTGATGCTGTTCCATCTGGATATGCTGATGCCGTCGTAAATGAAAGCATTTCTGTTTATCTAGAGTTACAAGGAACTAATTCTGCAGAGGCTGAGCAAGGGAAGATCAAGAAGATAGATGAGCTGAAAAAGTATGTTTTATCTTCTGTTGTTTTTTAAAATACATTTTAACATTTTAACATCAGTCATAAGTTATCAGTGTAAAGGGGTAGAAGGAGACCAGATCATACAATGGAGGAAATTATAAAAGGGATTTCATAATGAATAATAATTCCTTGACACTTGAAGAATACACATGATTTTATTTTGTTAAAAACTAGGCTCTTTTTTTCTCCTTTTTCTTAACGGCTTTGAACTAAAAGACTTGGTGTTTCTTTCTATACAGGCAAATAGAAAGACTAGAGAAGATTATGAATGCTCCAGGTTATGAAGAGAAGGTTTTACCAAATGTTCGAGCAAAGAACCAGGAGAAGCTAGATTCCCTAAAGGAGCGTTTATTGCTTGAGGAAACGGCTGGTCTGACTCTCTAGCTTCAAAGTATGAACTTCATTGATCAAATTTTTGTTTTGTTTTCTAATTACATACTTATATCATGATCTTCAGTTACAGTTCGACCTTAGTAATTTTTTTGGCCAAACTACATATTGTTTGTTACTAAATATTTATTTTGCTATATTTTTTTTTTGGTTAGCTTTATGCTACGGGATTTTGTAAAATATTGTTTTGATGGTTGGCAAAGAATCTCACATTTGTGGGTTAGGAAACTTGTTACTACGGTAACTTCTGCTAAAAAAAATAAGTATAAGATTACATTGATGAATTTACTGTCAATGATCTAACCCCTCCCAAAACAGAAAACGATGAAAAGGTTTTTTTATTTTTTTTTATCTATTTGCTAATTTATAATGTATAAAATAAAGAAGCTTTCTGTTTGTGGGAAAAATTCCTTTTATCTTTTTTCAATTGAAATTAAACATGTATTATATTGATGATCATTGCTGATAATTTTTCTCATTTGATTATATATTTGATTTATTAATTCAAACATGTTAAGCTAATTACTTAATTAATTATATTTAGAAAACAGTGAAATTGGTAAATAAATATGAATTAATGCTATTTGGTGAAAAATAATGAGTAACCGATAGTTTTGTGGTATTAGAATATAAGATAAATAACAAGAAATAGTAATAAAAGGGTGAAGACCAGAAGAGATAATACAAGTTAAAATCTTTAAAATCCAAATGTTACATGAAACATTATTTTAAAGAAAGTTATTAAAGCAGCATATAATGATGCAATTTGTAAGACTTCAAATAAATATATATATATATATACATATATATATATATATATATATATATATTTTAATGTACAATAGGTAATGATTATAGGATAAAGGATATAGTTAATATATATGTAAATTATGGATTGTGATTTAATAATTTTTTAAAAAGAATTTGTAAGTATAGTGATTGTACTTGTTCAGTAGTAGATTTTCTAATCTAACACAGGGTTAGATAATATATATTAAATAGATGATAATATATATGGTTAGATGATTCAAAATTGTCTCTCAATAAATTTATATTATTAGTGATTTTTATGCAGAAAAGTAAAATAGATTTATGTTATTAGTAAATTCAGTAGTATTCAAAATGTATATGCAAACACAGTAAAGATGAAAATGGAGTTTTGGGATTTTTATGCAGAAAAGTAAAATAGATGCTAAAAAGTAATTATGGAAGACATGTTCACTTTCAAGTTTTTTCAAAAATAATTCATCATCGATTTTCTTTAGATTTACATTCTTTCAATTCTCACATAGAGTCAAACTTAATCAAATTTAACAAAATCTTTATCAGTAAAACAAGCGTGTACTAATATATTTAGTATCTCACTTGTTTTCAACCAATCGTTTACTTGTAAGACACTTACCTTCTATCCCTTGAACTAAGCAAATAAGAGATTGATTATAATTAAGGAAACTAACCAATAACTCTAATTAAAAAAAATGAATTATCAATTAGTGATAAAAAAAATAATTCCTTTGATAGAAAATTCGATTTCAAAAGACCAAGAGTAAAAGCATAATACTATAGAAAATTGAAGAACAAAACTTTATTGAATAAAAATCTCAAAATTCATTGTGAAATAACAAGAGAATCAGAGAAGTAACTTGGACTTTTGTTTGATCAGGATCACTTGCAATGATAGACACTTCCTTCACATTGTCTACTAGACTGTCTAATATATGTTATTCACATCTCACTTTTTCTACACCTTAGCCTTTATTACACTTGATGTTTTTGAGGTGTTTCCTTCGGTTGAACTTTAGCAGGTACGACACGGACTTGCAGGAATGGATATGAATGAAGTATGGAATGAGTGAAACGACGCTGTAGACTAAAACCTAGTATTTTGGTTTGGAAGGAAAGGAATAAAAAAAACCCTAGTGTTGCAATGCACTCCGTTGCCAAGTCAGTACCATTTTTTTTTTGCAGGCTACCAGGCCAACCCACCCCGCACGGGTTGCAGGTTATGCGAGGCGGGCTAAAGCGAGTCAGTGGATTGAAAATGTGAGCTTGCCCCACTTTACTATCCTTAATTTACATAATGCTTGGAGTAATTGAAGAAAAGTATATATTGAACTTCACTTTTAGGTCGTTAATATGATTAAGATAAAAATAAAATAAAATAAAAATAATATTCAATGCTAATTTTAGACTATTATTATTATTAAAATTATTGTTATTATTATTATTATTAATGTTAATAATATTTCGGAATGTGAATCCAAGATCTTATGGACATAAAACATATAATCATTATATAAGTATCTATCATCATAATAATATTATTAATAATAATAATAATAAGAATGATAAAAAATTATAATTATAATAATAATAATAATTCAGTTGTTAACTTTTAGTGATTTAACAATCAAAACATAATTGATCTTTAATTTGTGAGGATATATCTGTATTTTAGGACAAAAAAAAATCTTTAATTTATGGTGATATATCTGTATTTTAGGACAAAAATTAAAAATTAAAAATTAATTGTGAATTTATAGTGATTTAACAACTGAAACCAAATCAATAATCAATTACTAATTATTTATTTGTATTTAGCAATTGAAACTAAATTATTTGCTAATTTATAATAATTTGTTGTATTTAACTATTGAAACCAAATTGATTGTTAATTTATAGTTATTTGATGTCTAATAATTTATACTGATTTACCTATCGAAACCAAATTAATCATTATATCAGTCACAATTTGTAACTAATTCATTTCAATCACTAAATTACTTTTTTCTTATAAAAAAAATTGTAAGGTAAAAAAAGAAACTTACTATAAATTAAATTACAATTAGTTAGAATAAAATATTATTCACAACAAAAAAGTTTTTTCTAATATTTAATACAAACACATACCTTATAAAAGAAGCACCTCAATAAATATTAACAATCTTAATTTTATTTATCACTTTCTTATTTTACTTAATACTTCATTATATTACGTTTATATTTATTTACTTCTTCTCATATATATATATATATATATATATATATATATATATATATATGAATGAATGAGAAATTATTAAAATAATTATAAGTCTTCATTTCCAGATACCAAAAATAAAAAATCTTATATAAGAATTCTTAATAGTTTTTACACTACTATACACAATTTAAATTTCAAATTTATGTCAGCTTATCCATAATAGTGGTTTTGGAGTTAGGACAGCTAAACCTAAATGAGTAGTCGTACTGGTAAGTAAAATTATAAGTACGGATACTCTCATCTCGTTCTACCCTAACAATAATTCCATTTCCCAAAATAGCAAATAAAAATCCGAATTAAAGTGAATAACTCCACAACGAAACTTCAATGTCCTCAAATTCCATTTCAGTACTTCCGTATTCATCACTCTCAAAGCAATGGGTTGGCGACATCAGAACCATATTCCTCAGATACTCCATCCCTTCTTCTTCATCATGCCCCGTCGCTGTCGCCACCGTTTCTACCACCGCATCATCATCCTTTCCCGATTCATTACCAGGTCGAAACGCCTCTGCAGCCTGTGCCGCCGCCTTCTGAATGTCCCGGGGATCCAATGTCGCCGGAACCGGCAACCGATTCGCGGAGTCGGCGAAATTGAGACAGGCCGACCTTCCCCTAAGCGCGAGCGCCGCCACGTCGTGCGCACGCGCCGCCATCTCCGCCGTGAGAAAGGTCCCCAGCCAAATCCTGGTCTTCTTGTTGGGCTCGCGCACCTCGCACACCCACTTACCGGAGTCCCTCCGCCTGACGCCGCGGTACACCGGGTGACGCGTCTCCCGGAACTTCTTCCTCCCCGCGCGTTTCTTGGGGTGCCTGGCCGCCAGAAACACCTCTTCGTTCGACAGCGCCGGTCGGGAACCTCCCAACACCGGCGAGGTCGTTTGCGGGTCGGTGGAAAACATGATTCCTGACGGAATGTTTGGTTTTGGGAAGTTGTTTGAGTGAATGGGACAACGTGTGCAAAAAGGGGTAGTTATATCAGTTACTACTACTAGTAATCAACTTTGTTGTGTTTTGGTTTTTATGATTGTGTTTTGTTTTGGGAGGGAAAGTGAGTTTTAGTATGGTTTACATATATATTATATATAGTTGGAGAGGTTGAGGTTGAGGTTGTGTTTCAAGGAAAGTGCCCTTACTGTTTTCCAGCTAAGTTTGGGTTATGTTTAGCCAATTCTGATTTGGGGGCATGGCAGTTTTATTCATCCCACGGTATGGACCAAGTTAAGGAATTGAAAGTGGCGCATGGGTGAGACTAAACTTGTCTAGATCTTTGTATTTGACACGTGTGATGTTGATGTCCTCTTAGGTTCCTAAAAATATTTTGAAATTGGATAAGGGTGGTTTGGCTGAAAGGGAAAGGGGAAGGTGAAGAGAAGGAGAGTGGGGGAGTGTGTGTATTGAATCTGCTGTTTCTCTTGGTCAAAGTGTTGGGCCTTGATTCCTTCTTGATTCAGGGGTTTCTTCCTTAGTTTTCTTTTGGGCCTTTTCTGTGACGTAAAGCAGGGAAGTGTTCTTATGCAGCAGGAGACAACTCATGCCAATATTATTTTATTTATTTATTTATTTATTGCATACACTGTTTTCGCAAGCTGGGTTTGCGTAGGGAGGTCATGTTTGAATCATCCACAGCTCATGCATAAACTTCACTAATCAAACCCTAGCCTAGTTTTCACCTATTTTCTCCTTTGCTAAATCTAAAGACAATATATAAAAAACTGAGATGAAAAATGAAAATTCATTTTATTAATATATTTTTTATTTACTTTTACAAAGAACACATCATAGAATAACCGATAGATATTGCTTTGAGAATGGAATAAAATAACCTTACTTGACAATTTTTTTAAAAGAAGACACATTTACACTCTACATTATATTTTAAAGAAAAATATTAATACCAGTCCTTAAAATCAATTTTAATGCTGACAAAAGAATCAATTTTGTTTGGAATATTGGATTCATAAGTAAAATAATTAAATAAAGTTTACTGCTTTAATATGTGAAGCTAATTTAATATTTAATATTTAGGTTCTGAATTTGCATTAAATCTATAGGGTTGGCCAAATACAGGGCCAAAGAATAGAAAAATAAAAGATTTTAGAGATAAAAGAAAAAAAAAAGATAGTGGATAATGTGATAGAGACTAGTAAAACATGAGAAGTGAATGACCTTCCAAAGTTTGGTTTGACTAATGACCTGTTTGGTTTCTGGCTGACACAACCCACGCGTCCAAAACACGGTTGACAGTTGCTAACCGCTCTATCATTTTCCACTACTGTTTCTATTTGTAACCGCTACTTTTCTAAAATACATTACTTATTGTTTTATTTATTTTTAAATGATATTGATCATTATTTTTCTTAATTACTCAATAAAACAATAGATAACTATTGATGTTTGAAATGTTAAATTAGTAAATAAGAGATATCAAATATCAAATATATATTCATAAATTTCAATTTTTTTAAAGATAAAAAGAGACCGACTGTTTTAATGTATATCTTATAATTTTAAACTATGGGTGATTGTACTTCGTATCTATTCTTCTTTATTTGAATGAAATTGTTTAAATAATATACACGTAATTTTAAAAAAAATCAAACAAACATGTTAAGTAACGAAATAATATCATAAAAGCAATTCAACACGTGGAAAATATTGATCAGCTTATATTTATAAAGAATTATTTGAGTTTAGAAAATAGAATGTACTAATATCTAACAGTGACATCCAATAGATATTTAACAACTTATTTTATGAGTCAACCTTGATTTAGAAGCAGTATTAATAAACAAGTATATTCTCTTAATTAGTAAGTTTTGGATTATAAAGTGAGAATATAAAAAAATAAATAATAAATAAAGAGTGAGTAATGAGAGTGACAGAAGTGTGCATTAATTTCCGCTTCCGCGGAAACGCGTAGATTACGTGGATTGATCTTTACTTTCCTAATCTGAAGCAAGCCCATCCCAATGGGCTCTCACAATATTTTTTATTTGATGTTTTCTTGGTGGGCCATAAAAACAATTTATTATATGTTTTTTAACTCTTTTAATGAATTTGGGTCCATGCAGCTTCTAGTCGTGTCTCTTCAATTCCATTAATAGAAGATTACCGTTTGACTTTGCAAAGTACGAGATAATGTTTGGTTGTTTGTTCCTCATTGTTAGCTTTACTTTTAATAAACATCACTGTTTTTCCACAAAGATGACGTTTTAAAACATTTTTGTGTTGATAGTTTGGTAGATGTGGTGAAAAGAAACAAAGTAGATGAACACAACACAAATAAAACAGGTAATTTATTTTTGTAAAGTTAAAAAGATATAGAGATGAGAGAAAATAACTTAAATGGGGAAATTATTGATATATTATGAATATAAAAAACAAAGAAATAGCATAAACATAAGCTTTATATATTATTTAACAAACATTTTTCTATAAAAAATTTCACTCAATTAAATACTGGAGATTATTTTATCATTCATTTTTCATATTTTAAATCCATTCAAATCATATATACCAGTATACCTTTTTTTGTCTCTTGTTTCTTTCTCTTTAAATCTCTGTTTTTTTTCCTTTTATTTAAAAAATATTGATCTAAGCAATATAATTTTATTGCTTTTTGTAATTCATAAAACAAGTCATTAATATAAAAGACTTTTTATAATATATTTTTTATTTTTTATTTTCTATATTCTATATTGGTTAGTCAAAGCTTAACGTAGTAAGCATATTAAGAACTTACTTGTTACTTATTTTATTAATATATTAAATTTTAACGAAGTTAATTTTTATAAAAAGTTTTGATGAAAAAGTTAAATACCTGGGGGTAAATCTAATGAAGGTTATATGATAATCTAAAATATTACATAATTTCAAAGTATTTATTAAAAGAAAAGTGATTGATAATTTATAATATTTTGAATGAATATAAAAATTCTTAATATTTCTTAACTAAAACCATTTACATTTGTGTTACAACTTTCAAGTATGCACTTAACTTTTTGTTTAATGAACAAATGCATATGAAAATATTGTTTATTGAAATAATCTTCAATTGTTAATTACATTCAAGATAAACACATTGATATTATGTATTAATTTTGCAATATATTCACTGGGTGTTTGTTCTTACACATTATAAAATAACTAATCGTGTAAACATTTGTTCAAAGTTTATTAATCCGTCGTTGAATGTGTCTCACATTCTATTTTTTTTTTATTTCTAAACTTTTTTGTATGAATTGAGAATAAGAAATTCATACAATCCAAGTGAGTCTTCTTTGTTATTTAGATTTTTCACTTAGGACAACACAATAATATCGTACACACATTTACACTTAGTAATAACAAAATAACGCAAATCATGTTATCTAAAAATTTATAATAACTATATATATTTTGTTAATATTATAATTTTTTGTATTTTTATTATTTATAATTGTATGTTGTTATTAATAGTATAATTAAATATTTTTGAAATTATAAATAAATTTATGTAATATTTAATTTTGATATTTTAATAAAATGCATGTCTAAGGGTATTTTGGTAAAATACAACTATCCTACTTAATCCCCACAAATCTCTTCATTGTGTGAAGAATGAAAAAAAACACTCACCTTCTCCCCCGTCCACTCCCCCACCCTCAAAACCCTTGAAACAAACACAAAAAACACCCCTCCCTCCTCCCCTTCCCTCTTCTCCCATGGAAACAAACACACCCTTTGTGATCTTGGTGAAGAAAAAAGGAAAGATGAGTATGCAAGATGGTTATTGCAAATATAAAGAGAGAATAATGAGGTGTACTATGATTTTAAAGTCACACCACATATTAGATTAGCTGCTAGTCCAATTAATATACTATGTTACTCCTAATAATATATCAAATGTAATAAACTAATGTAGTTTTTTTCATCAGCAACTAATGTAGTATTTACATATTTCATTAATGTTTTCTATAACAATATAGTATTGTTCAGGAGTATTCTGAGCTGCATGTCAATATATATGTTTTTGAGGAAAGAAACATTGTATTTTTGTGTATTTTATGTGTTGTTTTAGCTGAAAATGATGCACAAAGGATAATATAATTTTTTAACATTTATATTCTTATATTAGATAATAAAAAATTATGGATTGAAATACTGTTAGTATTTTTTTATATTATTTTTTTTATAAAAAATAGTATCGTATGTTGTAAAAAGCCCTAGGGTAATTAATTTTGTTTTATATTTGAAGACTTTATTACATGGTTATTGGCAAACACAAACCGATGTTGAAGGAAAAGAGAGAAAATTTTTCCATCTAAGTGAGTTTGAGAATCTTGATGTCTTGCTTGTAATAGGTGGAGATGTAAATCTGTTGTAATGGTATAAGATGTGATAAAGACATAGTAATGAAAAAGTGATATATTCATAACTTCCATGATATATATAATTTTAATTTTCTGTCTAAAATTTTAGTTTTAAACAAAAGATGAAAATAACCTTTTTCGTATCATCAATTCCAAATTTTATATATATATATATTAATTAGAGTAGGTTGTGAAAATATTATTATTAATAGGAGTGAGTGTGATTAATGTATAGGTATGTATGTAGGAAGGATAGGGTGATTCTTTGGTAGTAAAACAGAAATGAGTGAGTGACAGTGACTTGTGGAAAGCACAAAGAAAGGTGAAAGAGTGCAGCATAGGGCCCAGGGAGACCATTAAATTGCGGCTTTTTTTTCCTTAAGAAGAAGATTGAAGGCCAAGACCGAATCCTGCTCATTTAAATTATCCCCAAAACCAAAAAACCATCACCATGCCAATGACCAACAACCAAATAAAGCAAAATATGTCAGTGGGCCCTTTTTCACTAACCCCACTCATTTTCTGCAAACCCCAACCACTTTCCTTATCAATCTTTTCTGCAAATTATACGCTGTATAACTATTTTTACCAGTTCAATGTTTTAAGTAAACGCATTTAAGTTTCTCTTATTTTATTATTAATATCAGTCCATACAAGTCTTGTGATTTATATATTTTAATGAAATAGTTGAAATAATTGTTTTTTAATGATATTATTTTCCGTATGTACGATCAACGTCCCAGAAGCATTAATCATTGTTTTGAACTATCACAATCCATACGAATACGATTCTCAGAGAAAAAAGATTCCGTTTTCTTTTTCCACCCTTTGCCATCAAATATCAACCACACAGTACAAGCTTTCTGTTATCTCGTAACCGCAAAAGTTACAATCAAAACAACGCTCAGCGAAAATTTAGTTCATTTTGAAGAGGACATCATATAGTGTGTGATATTGACGATTCATATATTTCATAAGTTCAAGAAGTTTGTAAAGATTCTTCCTCGAAAATAATAAAGAAAGAAAAAAAAAAGTCTGTAAAAAGCAATTACAGAAGTGTCATAGAATCTCTCTGACCATAATACCAACTCTACTCTTATTGGATTATATTAAGCAAGATCTAAGTTCAACTGCGTCTGCGTCCAAATTTAACTTTTTTAACATATTGTATTTTATTGTTATAATTATGAAGGAAGTAATATTCTTTTTTTAAGTATATGTACTATTTTTCTTTTACAGATTTTCATAAAGAGATAATAACTATCTTTTAATTTAAATTATTTAAAATTTATTTTTCTATCATCACAAACGTACATGCCACATAAATGTAATATATTTTCATAACATCATTAATATTTTATTTTCTTAAAAATTTAATTTAAACATATTTTTATCATAAATTTAGGAGTATTTAACGTAAAAGATCTATGGTTTAATTTAGTGGATGTTTCTTAAAAAAAGTAAAATTATATTTTACGTTGAGTGTATAAATGAAAACTTTAATCCTTTATTTATTTTTAAAAACTTTGTTATTTCTTTAAACTTTTTTTTTAAAATTTTATATAACTTTGTTTTAATTGGCGAGTTGATTATTATCTTTTTCCAATGAGATAATACTATTAAGAAGGTGGTAAAGTAAGAATGACTTCTAATAAATTAAATTCTTAATAGAGTAAATTTATTTGCACTCTAAAATTTTATTTTTGTCTTTATGAGTATAACTTGTAATTTTGGATTCTCTCAATTTTTGTGAGATGAGGGGATACTGTTTCATTAAGATAGATATTTGATTTTGATATTTTGAGTGTTTTTTTTAGGTATTTGGGGTTCTTAGGAACAATTGAAAGTAAGCTTTTACTCAATAAAAGGAATATATCATTGCAATAATATTGTATTTTAGACTTTTGTTTATGAATTGGACAACTATTGAAATGATCTAGCTAATTTGGAATTAGAGAATTGTTTATGTAGAAATTAATCTTAAATGTTAGTCTTGGTTAGAAAATTTGACCATTAAATGTTAATTATAAGTATTGGTTACGTGGGATTGACTTGGGCCTTGCAAATATCTATTGATATTAATTATGGGAGTTACTTGGACATCATTCACTTCAACATAAGTTAGACCACTATTTTCTAAGTTTTTAGTGTATATATCTTTGTAGATTTCTTTTTTATTGAAGATTATATTTCTATTATGAATAATTTTTTTGTTTTCATTATCCCATAGATGGTAGCCAAACTCATCTTCATCATAATTGATGAAAATGAACTTTTCTTCGATTTAGAATCAAGTTTATTCATTCCTTGATCACTAATGTGCACATATGCTACACAACCAAAAATTCTAAGATGTGAGAATTTGACCTCTTTTCCACTCCATACCTCTTTTGGTATTTTGTGTTCCAATGGTACCGATAAGCCTCAGTTGATTAACTAACTTATTAGGTCTATTTTTGTTCATAACTGATTTGGTAAGTCTAACTATAAACGTAAACTTCTTTCAATTAATGTTCAATTCTTACACTTAGCTACACTATTATGTTGAGACGTACTCGACACAATCTTCTTTATTTTGATATCTTGCTCATAGCAAAACTTTTTAAATTTATCGTCTTCTTATTCATCATCATTATCAATTCTATGTTTTTTTTAATCTTCAATCTTGTCTCATTTTCTACCATGGCTTTCCAAATTTTGTGTTTTAGAAACTAAATTCATATATTCATAGAGTGATCATCTATAAAAGTCAAAAAATATTGTTTCCCATTAATGGATGAAACAATTGTTGACCCCTAAACTTTAGAGTGAACAAGCTCAAGTCTCTCTTTCTTAAGAGTTCTTCCAGTTGTCTGAAAGCTAACTTGTTTTTGCTTTTGAAGTATATAGCCTTCATACATGTCAATCTCCACTAATCAAAGACCTGGTAGTTTATCCTTTAAGTGCATTTCCTCACTCATATGATCTAACATTTGGTATCATTGATTAAAATTTTCATTTGTTGCAACTGCAATCAAATGAAATGCTTCATTAGTTTTGTAAAGAGTATCACTCTTTTTACCATAATCAATTGTCATTGAACCCTTTGAAAATTTCCAATGATCTCCATGGAAGACTTTTGTATAACCATCATCAGCCAACTAACCTATTGAGATAAGTTCTTTGACAAGTCAGGAATATGCTAACAATTTTCAAAGTGGGTGACGGTAAAGATATCTATGAAAGGATGTTTCAAAGTCTAACACCCACAAGTCTAACACCCACAAGTCTTCTTTGTTCTCTAAAGAACATAATGCATCATCTTCTTCCAAGATATAAGATAGAAGGAAGATTTGTTTCTGCCTTCACATCTTGATTCTTTGGTGCATTCTTGCAATGTTTTTTGCATTTTTCACTCTTTCCACAATTTCAACACTCAATTATTTTTGAGTTATGGAAGCTACACGAATTTGTGGACTCATACTTCCCTTCCTTAAATTTACCACATCCATATCCTCTTCTTAAATTTATCCCTTTTAAGTATGTCGTCAACCAAATCACAAATATTATCAAATTTTAACTTATTATTTTCAAAACGCAAATGTTTTAAGCTCATCCTTCCTCACATTTACCCTTAGTGTTTGGATTCTAACTTTGATTAGATTGGATAAAAATATAAAAAGATAAAAAGGGTAAAAAAAAGTAAATTTTGACTTTATTTGAATTAGAAAGTAAAGACTAAAAAAATAGAAGAAAAACAAAAAATTCATACTTGATTTGATTGACATCACACAAAAAAGTTAATTGAATAAGATAATAAATTACAAAAAATATATTTGGTTTAAATTAATAAAAATAAGTATGAATAAAAAATAATGAAAAATTTAATTTAAAAAATTAAAAATAATATTGAAATTTATTTTCTTCACAACATTCCACAAAATTACATATGGATTTAAAAAATAATTATTTTTTAATATAATTTTATACTTTTATATAAATTTAATTTAATTTATTAATATTTATTATACATAGAAACAAAATTAAAATTACTAATATTAAATTAATATTCAGTTACTTTGGTTCAATTTAAATAAAAAAAATTTAAGATCAGTTTAAAATTGAAGTAAATAAAAATACCAATTATTTTAATATATATGTATATATACACACACTAATTATAGTTATTTTCACCAAAATATTTTCAGTGTAATGTATTTTATCATATTTAATTGTCATCTTAGTTTTTTAATTCCTTTTTATTTAAATTAAAAAAACTATAAACTATCTTAAAAAGTTTTAAAATTAATAAGAAATACATTCATTAATTTCGTTAATAATGTTAAAGGAGGTACATAATTATTTATGCTTATATAATGGATTATGCATTTTCTTCTACACTATTCCATCACTAAAATAATGTCAAAATTGGATATACACATTAAACAATGTGATATCTAAGAATGTATTCAATAGATGACAACATCTGAAGGCAAAGTTATAAATGTCAGACTTTATTTTCTTTTCAACTCGTGATTGGGGGCCAAAATTGAACTCATGATAGGGGGGCAAATCTCACCATCCCCCTTTCCATAACCTCAAATTTGCTATTATTTAAAGAAAGAAACAAAATAGAAAAGAGTGAAAATTTTGCAATAGAAGTGAATAATTTAATTAAAAGAAATTAAAGTTAACAGTGTCATGTAATAAATTATAAAATTGTCATTTCTTATACTTTAAAAAGAATGAGCATAAATTCAATTTAAATAACAATTAATCATGAATGAATTATTTTATATAATAGAAAAAAATATTTAGAAAATTTTATTTAAATTTTTAAATTATATATATAGTTAATTAGAAATGAAGTTGAAATTTGTTTCCATACAAAATATAATAAATTAAATATTAATAAAAGAAGATAAATACAACTTAAATTTTTCATTTGATCATAAATTATATAATTAACTTGTTCTTACTAATGTAATAAATAAATATACTAACATTTATTTTATATATATTTTTTTTAATATGACTAGGTTTATGAGCTGTTAGTTTAGCAATATTGATTTTTTTTTCATTTTTAAGACACCATCAAGCAAACTTTAACGTAATATGAATTTTTGAACTATTTTCGTCTGTAATACACAGAGCCTAAAGAAATATATTTAAGAAATAGTTAAAAAGATATAATATATTATGTTTGTTTGCATAATTAACTCTTAATTATGGCTGGTTGAGCCGACTAATCCATTATGTAAGTGAATTATGTTGTTTCGAATAGTTTGTAATTATTAGTTTTTATTGATACATGTTTTTAATGTGAAAAATATTTATAATATTTTTATATTAAAATTTGTAATATCATTTTGAATTAATTGTAATAGCTTGGTATGTTTGATATGATTATGGGAATTTGCTTGGCTATACTGTCCTTCATATAGATATCAATGGAAATGATGGTTAGTGGGAAGAGGATTTGCTCATTTGAGGGAAAATTCAGATTTTGTAAAATAAAACTTTTACTCTATCGTTATTCTCTATTCATCACTTCGTATATTTATATAAATTTATTTCTTAGAGATAAAAAAAACAATCTAATCTATTAAAAAATGGAGTTTAAGTCTAATTCAACTTCTTAAAATTAGGTCGAGGTTGAGATTTACACTCACTTATATACAATAAAAGACTCTAATCTCTAGTCGACGTGGGATCTCTATCATAATTAAATATTGGATTTTTTAGATATATAATAAAGATTTTATATGTAATAAAATATAATCTTACATGAGTTTTTGCTTTTAGTAATGAAATTCACCATCGTTCTTTCTTTACACTTATCCCCTTTTCTATACGTAAAAAAAAATAAAAATACCACCTTTCCTTTTTATTATTTTTATTTCTTTCTCATCATCACACCAGCTTCCCCCAGAACCTATCACAAAAGAAATGTTCAAGCATCACTTTCCTAATAAATAATGTATAAATCTCTTCAAGTGATGCATTAACATCATTGACAGTACAAAAGTCGAATTAGATAATTAAAAAGAAGAGGACAAAAAAAAATCCAATACGTACGAAACTAATAACTGCTGATTACTGTCACTATTCAGAGTTTTTACATAAATTATGCATAGTCGTTTGAAGAAGCATTAATAATAATAATATTATTATTATTCTGAAAAAGAAATAATTATTATCGGTGGTTGTGTTAAGTGGTAGGTGGGACTTGACTGGGTTCAGCGAACCAAATCTCTAGATAGTAGTTATACGAGCAGTGCAGTCTTTTCTTTCCAATTCATTTTATTCCTTTAAGCTTTATTTGGATAAATCAGCCAAAAGTCAGGAAATGAAAAACAAAGTAAAAAATGTCACTATTTAATGTCAAAAGAGAGGAAAATAACGAAAATATTTGTATAGACAAAAATTAAGTTGAAAAGATAAAATGTAATTTGTAATATGATAATTAAATAACTACTAATATCATCTTTTAAATAAAAAAATAAAAATAAAAGTATTTTAAGAATGTTACAACCTATTACACAAGACACGTTATAATTTCTGATCCAAAAAATAAAGAATCCATAAAAAATGTCTACCACCCATACAAAAATAACTGATAATATCTCTTCACAACTAATGAACGAACAAAAATGTAGATTTGATCAAGAAAAAAAATGTAAAGGTGACCACATGTAATAAGTAGTCAATCATACAAATAACAAAAAACCAGATTTCCCAAATATGTACCCAAGATTGACCAGCCCTCCAACTTTAAAAAAGGAATATTTCCTTTTGTGATTAAAAAAGGCATAAGAAAAATTAAAATTATTTTTTTAATAAAAAAATTAGACGATAAAAATTTGTTGTGTTTATGCTCTGCATCCATGTATATCTTAAAATAAGTAGACACACTTTTCCTATCTACACAACATAGAACGAGCTTTAATATATATAATCCACAAAATAGGAGAAATAATACATTAAAAAATAAATTTGATAATCACACAGAAATATCTAAGAAATCATTTAAAATAAGCAAAATTAAAAACATGTATCTTAAGTTGAGTCATATGAAAAACTTCTTTCCACGTCAACCTTCTTTTATTTAAAAAAAACTTTATTTCTATAATTGCATATACTTTTCATCATTATAATCCAAAAACCTTTTCAAAATAAATTTTATTTTTTATTAGGCTGAAATATATAGAAATGTTAAAATCATAAAGTACATAACTATAAAACTACATGTAAAAAATAACAATAAAAAATAGTATAAAAATATGTATAATATATAATCAATCATACATACTACATAACTATAAAATTACATGTTAAGACATAAAAACAGAAACAATAAAGAAAATCTATCATTATCAACATGTTTTCTTGACTTTTTGTTTATATAATACTGATCCCATATTTTATGAACAGACAAATGGGAAGGAAAGAATAAAATAATGATCTCTAATATAAAAAATGATAAGTGATATAATACAGAGAAAAAGAATGAAAAATGAAAGTATATAAACATGATTACTTGTCATTTTAAAATTTCCTCCACAATAACTTTTATCATTTTTTAGTCAATGTTTTAAAAAAATGTTTTTATTTAAAAGTAAGAATATCATAATCGATTTAGAACTCTAGTTTCTCTTGGTAACAAGAATCTCTAAATCAAGTTTCAATTTGTATCATAGCTAGTATTCGGTAGAGAGAAGAAAATGATCGTAGAAATAAAAAAAAGTAAAATAGATTAAAATTTACAATAGAAATTGAAATATTTGATTAAAATTAAATAAGTGAAAATGAAATAATATTAGGTTTTATTCGCTTTTCATTACTCTTCCTATTTTTAATCTACTAAATAAACTCACTTTTTTCCTATGAACCTTCAACCCTCCAACAAAAACGTATCATACCTTTTTTTTTCCTCTGAATTTGTTTAATCTCTCGCTCCCATCGCAAATAAAATCAATTCGTTATTATGGTTTCTTTTTTTCACGAAGAATGACTTTAAAAAAAGTCATTTTAAAAGTTTATTATGTGTCTTTTTAGATTTCTAAACAATTAAAAATTAAAATAACAAAAGCTAATTTTTGAATAATTATCCTAATAATATCATCATTTGTTTCTTTTTTTTAAAGCCATTTTTATTATTTAAATTAATTTTTATTTTATTTATATATGTAAAAAATAATTACTTATCAAGTATAACTAGGTGACTCGTACTAAAGAGAATCAAAACCATCATTATTTTAGCAAGTGTTTTACAAAATAATAGACTATTACACAAGAAGAAGGTGACTTG
Organism: Phaseolus vulgaris; assembly: GCF_051622355.1. Lineage (NCBI taxonomy): Eukaryota > Viridiplantae > Streptophyta > Magnoliopsida > Fabales > Fabaceae > Phaseolus > Phaseolus vulgaris. The sequence goes on from NC_143504.1 coordinate 6,376,655, forward strand.
ACAAAACTAGTAAACACATTTGTTATTCAATCTGGGGACACCATAACGTTAAATAAGATCATTTATTTTTATTTTCATTAGTTAAATTTAATATTTTATTATTAAATGGAGTTGTAAAAGGAAGGGAAAGAAACATACAAATGTCAAACAAACTTTAAACTAACAAAAACAAATATGAATAAAATTTTTAAATAAAATAATAATATAACTAATTATGAAATGAAAGTGAAAAAAAAATATGGTGTAAACCCTTCTTAAACTAATTATGTTTGTATAAGTTTTGTTCAATGCTAGCTTGTTGGCACTGCCAATTATCCACATTCATCAACCACCTTGCTGTGCACCCTTTCCTAGTCTTTCCAATCAGAATATATATATATATATATATATATATATATAAAAGAAAATTCACATTTTTATCACATAAGATAACTTTATAAAAGTCATTGTCAAAATGTGCACAACTGGAAAATCAATATTTGTTGTGAAAAGAAATTGTTGTATGTGGCAATGTAAGATATTTGAGTGTTTGATTTCTTATTTAAGATACATAAAGTTGGAAAAATGATGGAATAAATACGGTCGCTAATAGGATTGTTACTAAGTTACATAGAAAAGAAATAGGTTTTCATTTGGTTAGGAGGTATAGGATGTGGTAATAATATTAGGGTAAGTTTTTTTTATCCCATATTATATGTTTTTTTTGGGTTGGTGTGCTGATTTCAGTATAATGGGCTGGTGTGCTATTTTGGTACCATGTATAGAGTTTAAAAATTCTTAAGAAAAAAATGTTATCTATGATGAATAAAGATATACTAATACCTAATAGAGTGTTTCTTTTTGCATTGTTGTGTTTCTTTGCTGTATAATTCGTTGAACCTTGATTATTAAGCAAATCAAAGGTGGGTATCTAGTTTTTTGAAGCACGATGTTAGGAACTTTAAATTTACCTATGTAACATTTGTTTAAGGATTTTGGTTGATAAAGATTATTCAAGGTATTAGATTGTTTGTAAGTGTTTTTTCTTAAATTTTTGAAATTGTAACATACTATTTACAGTGGTTGATTTTTTCTTTGAATTTTCTAGGCAACTATATAAAAAATATGAGATTATTTTTTTTTATAAGAATTGATACATTCATAAAATATTTCATATTATTTTAATTATTTATTTTTGGAGAAAATATATAAGTTCGAGAAGTTATATTTTTCATATCTTAAATATTGGACCTCCTAACTCCCACCTGACAACTTTTCAAGCATGCTGCTATATATGGAAATTTCATGTATGCAAATATTATTTCACTTCCTTCTATAACTATCTTTTTAAAATTCACATTGCCAATTTTGCCCCCTTATCCAATCTCTTACTTTACCCTCTGAACTGGTACATATTCTCATTGTCCACACAAAAAAAATCTAAATTTTTGTTTGTTTTTATTTTTATTTTTTCCCATATATATTTTATCCCCGTACTAATTCTCTTACAATGTTTCATTCACATCTGTTGTATTTTTGTATGTTATACTAATTTTTCTAAATTAAAAATATTGCTCTGTATATCTTAATAAAAGAAATTAATGTGTAATGTTTCAGAAACAGAAAAACTATACAACATTAAAAAAACCCGTCCAAGTAATCTGATGTATTAAAATATTTAAAGAGTATTTTCCAACTCACTACCCTCTTCACAATTTACATAACTGTATAATGAAGTAGCACCATTATTATTAATTATAATATAATGTAGCTGAAAAACATATTATAAAAAAATAGCAAATAAAATAAGCATCAAAATAACTAAGAAGACGAGCTTGGAAATGTTATATGTAAGACTCTATCACTGTTGGATCAATTCACTTGAACAAAAAACAACCGTCTTAGCTCAGTGATAGAGTCTTCCAAATTTGGTACATCCCTCAAATATATTTTCTTAGTTCATAATTTTTTTTAATAGAATCCATCTTTTATATATAAGAAAAGGTAACACGCTTTTATTGAGTTTGTGTGTGACTAGTCCAATATTTGTGAAATGCTGGTGATCTAACATCCCTCTAAAATAGATAAAAACAAATTATATTAATGTGATATATTTTTTAAATATAAAAAGTAACTATTTAATTATACTATTGTTATTGTTTAACTTTATAAAACATTAGGAAAAATACTATATATGTTTTATTTTATTTTTCTGTAAGCTGAGAATCCAGAAGCATCTGGAGAAGCCAAAGGAAATTAGTGATTGTATTTATATCTTTTGCATGAAAACATACCACCAATTATGATGAAGATGGTGCAGTGCATATATAACATCACTAAGGGGTCCGCCATGGGTGAAGCACGAGAATCTTCCTCAAACAAGTGTGTCATTGTTCCCTCAGTAACTAAAATATGATTGAAAAACACTAGCTTTAAAAAATAATTAAAAATAAAGGTGTAGTTATAAATTATGTTGTTCAACTTCTAATAATAATTAAAAATAATTATATATTTATAATTAATAAAAAATATAATTACAAATTATATTGTTGAATAATAATTATATTGTTTAAAGGAGTTGCAATATTGCCAAAAGTTATAAAAAATTATAACACTGTCACTACATCTTTTTTAGGAGAGTAGTTCTAAAATGGTCATTAATATAAGCAGAAGCCTGATTAATATAAGAAGTGAAAATTGATTCTTTTGGTAATTATGTTGGGAGGAAGCAGATGGCATCTCGATTTTACCATTCTTGTGAATCCCTTTATTAAGATTCTATTGATATATTAAGAATTTATTGACTCTTAAAAATTTAGAATGTATAACATGTTCATTGAATTAACCCGAGTTTTATAATTAAAAAAAAAATGAAAAGGAAAAGATGGGACAGATGAACATTAGAATCTCTAAAAAATCTAGATAGAAGCATAATCCTTAATTCATCCCCACTATCTCTCACATTATTTCCTTTTTAAGTGGCTAATCTAAACTCATTACCAATTAGAACCCTTTAATTAGTAGCTTTAGGGCAAAATTGGAAAAGACCCATTTTCGGAATACTTCCCTCTGCAATCCTTACATATTCAGATTCATTCTCTCTCTTGCTAACCTCTAAAACTGCAAAGTAGAGTGTGTTTAGGTGCAATGTTGTAAACCTGATTTTTAATGATTTTAACTTTGTACAGTTACTTTGATTTAAAAACATCCTTAAAGTAACATTATGATACGAAATTACGAAGATTTTTTTTTATAAAATTCATTTTTTGCCTATTTATCAGATATGTTGGCACAAAATTAGACCCGTTTGCACTCATTGGATGTGCCAAATTGGTTTTTCAAATTCGAAGACTTTTCCATTCTGGCTCCTGCAAAGTTCAACCGTATATCAAAACAAAACATGAAAATTGACAATGAATCTCCCTATATCCTCACCTTTCAACAAGACTGATTATATCACCAAATAAAATAAGAAAAAACCCTAAAATCCCAACTGTTATTGAAAAATTAAATACTTAATACACTATCAACCTATAATAATTCTTTCATAAGTCTTAACCATTTTTTATCAGAAAAATGATAAATGGAATTAAAATGGAGCATTAAGTCCTCACTATAAACATAACATTTTTCTCCAAATTTGACATTCTTATTTTCATTCAACTATTGTGAATTACACCTATTCATGCTTTTCAGTGAATGTTTGAATGCACTTAAGTATCTTTTGAAACATTAAATAATATTCTTGAAAAATTATTATTTATTGAAATAAAAACAAGTCCGGCAAGGGTTACCCTAAATCTGAATCTCAAACTAAAGTTAAGACCTTATCTTTATTGAAACTATATAAAGTACAAATTGCGAAAAAGAAAATTAATTATATATCAATCTATCAAAAAATACTAATATAAAAATGTTTCTATTGTCAGTCTATTTTAATTACATTTTAAAGTTAATGTTAGACATAATGAAACTGTTTGAGAGAGTGAGCTTTTCATCCTATGGTCACGCGCCTCTGTACAAAGTTTCTCACAGTGTGAAAGTAGTATAGTCTCTTTGGACAAACAGAAAATTTGCCTATGTCATTATATCATCTGTAAGTATTGAATTATTAATGAGTTTTTTTTTCCAGTGAACCTAGAACATGACTGTCGTATCATAATGTGTTGCCATGTTTCTGACCTAATATTCTCTTTTCTTTTCTTTTTTATTTTCCTAGATGTCATGTACATAGTTCATCATCATTTCATTTTTACACATCTCAATTCTACAAACTTCTCATATCATTTCATTTTTCATAATTATAAATGCAAATCTAGCATTCTCTAATTATATTGTAATAAAAGAAGATCTAGAGTGTAATGTAGAGGAAAATAAGAAAAAAAAAGTAAACCAAATTAACTAATCTTCTCAAACACTAACATATAAGATCAGCCTTCTTCGTAGTTTCAAGGTAAAATTAGATTATTTTCACTGGTTAAAGTACACTGATACCATATCACAGGGAGGACATTTTCTCCTCATACATACTGAAACAAACATTGTTGTAAATTTTGTACTGACATTTCGTCCTTATCCCATTTAATGTTTTCTTTTGGATAGTAAGCCAAATTAAAATAGTATATTGTAATCAAAGATTTGGTTTAGTTAATACGACAGTTGCAAATGGAAAAAAGTCACTGTTCAAATAGAGGCGCCTTGGTCAGATCATCAATATATCAACATCCTGTCATAACCGTCGGCACAAACTTTGCGTCATGTCGGCAAAGATTGCCAACGGAAGGGCTCCAAAAGGTAAATGTCTATCATAGACCAGAGCGTTCTATCTTGATCCATGTTCCAATTTCAACAGCATTTATAAACCTTGTTCTAATTCAAGAAAATCCTTGAAGTTGTGTACATGGTAGAGGTCCAAAGTTGATATACGAGATCCATAACATAACCAAATGAAAAGGAGTGATTGTCATTTGTCAACCGTTGTTGATGTATCACTGTTCTTTTTCTTATAATTTGTCTGGTCATTGGTCAAGGTTTCGGTGAACTCAGAATCATTAAGGATTGAATGCTACTTATCCAAAGCAGAAACATCTATATATTAGTCATATACTATAAATACATAAGGCTACCGACATGAACTTAATGGATATCTCAGAGTTCCAAAATATCTTGTTCCACCAACACACACCTGAAGAACCTTAAAAAATATATTGATATCATATTAATTAATGCCAAGAAAATCTTTCTTGATGTCACTCTACTGAATGAAAAAGAGGACAGTCATTGATTCTTCTAATATAATCGCAAAACATCAAAGAGAGACGTGTTACTTTGAAATTAATCATTTCCTAATACCTATTTAAACATAAATTCTTTATTACCTAAAAAACTTAAGGGTTTTGAAATTGTAAGAAACTCTTCCTTTCACCTTTTATGTGTTCAAACTGTTGATTCCACAAGAATAACTGTCCTAAAACTATTTCTTAGTGTATCTCTCTCAAGTGTGTCCTAATTTATTTAACTTTTGGTTCATATCATAGGACAAAGTGTACCAAAACCCTTACATTTCTCTTGTTACACAGCAACTCTTCTGTTTAAATGTTGATGCTGTCGTTTATGATTGAATATGAAGAAAGTTATGATTAGCAGAAACATTGTGTGCAGTGTAACTTTGGCTCCAGATGCATAGCATAAGAGAATGGATACACCAGTTATTTTGTCATATACTATATATCACTCTCTAGAAGAGCTTAGATACATACATACCAGAGATCCTGAAACTTCTACAAACTTCCAGAAATAGTTTTTATTCATTAATACAAATCTGCCGCAAAAGTACCCCAAAAGGGCAACAAACCCCACACATGTATAGAATCGTCTATGTATTACTAAGGAGAAAGAAAGACCCATGACAAAAGTAGAATCCTTCTAGCTAGGTTCCCCCAACTGGTTAGACCGTACGGAACTACGGAACTACGGATCTAACAAAACAACGGATCACATAAACCATTCCCTAAAACCGGTGGCATCTCGCACCAAACCCAGCGATGATGAAAGTAACCTTATCTCATTCCTTGACCTTATCCCCTTCCATATACACCTTATCGCAACCTTCCCAGCAGCATCCTTTAAAACCAAGATTAGCTTGAACCAACAAAGAGGGCAAACCAAAGACAGACACAAACACTCACACTCACTCAAACATTTTTCTTTTGTAGGAGACAACAAATATTCTCATAATCCTGTCGGAGCAATTATCTTGAATATTCAACATACTTATGACTGAAACTTATAACTATTTGTAATCTGGAACAACTTGTGTAGGTTGTTCTCACAAACCCAAACAAACACAAAACAAATTGACTTACTTATAGAAACAAGAAGAAATCATTGATCAGAGGGTATAACTCCAAAGGTTATCTCCATCAGAATTGCCAGGCGAATCATCAGAAGAAAAGGAACTGATCCTAGGGGGACTAACCTGCATTCCCCTGGCCATTTCATCAAGCAAATTCGGCATGTTCAACAACTCATCCTCATCATAGTACTCCTCACGCCTTTCCAACTCCTGTCCAATATGAGGGTTTACCGCTTGCCCACTCTCCTGGGGCGCCCTCACGATCCTGGCCTGCGCAGCAGCCGCAGCCGCAGCGCGAATATCGGTGGCCGACAATGACGCGGGAATCGGGTACGAGAGTATGGAATTGGGGAAGTTAAGGGGCGTGTCGGGTCCCTTCAACGCGAGAGCCGCAACATCATAAGCGGCCGCAGCCATTTCCGCTGCCGGGTAAGTCCCGAGCCAAATGCGCTTGGTTTTACGTGGCTCCCTTATCTCGGACACCCACTTACCGCTACGGCAGCGCGTCCCCCTGTAGCGGAAGGCGGTGGAAGGAGTGGGAGACGGAGAGGACGTGGTTGGGGTTGGCGAAGAGGAGGAAGAGAGAAAGAAGTTATCAGGGACTTGTATTGGTGGGGGTGGCAGTGGGACGTTTGGAAAAGGGTTGTCATCCATGTAGAATTAGTAGAAGTAGTAGTAGTTGTTGTAGGCAGGCACATAGAACGAACTTTGTTGGTTGGTTGTGATGTTGCTGTTGTTGGTGATGTTATGTGGAGATTAAGGAAATTGATGAAAGTGGCTGTGGTGCGTGGTCGTTGGTAATAATTAAGGGTTAGAGAGGTGAGAGAGTGAGTTGGAATGAAAGCAGAAAGCAATGGTTGTTTTTTTCTGGATTGGGGGGATTAATAAATAATAGTCATGTAATAATAAAAGGGAAGCTCAACTGAAGCTGAAGCTGAAGCAATGGGATAGATAAAGCGTGGGAAAGTCGCGTGGTGGAAGGGACTTTAGTTAATGTTGTGCTGGCTTGTATACGGGTTTTGGTAGTATACGTTGTGAAGTTGAAGTGAGGCCACACTCTGAACACGTATTAGGCACACCATTCGCACCAACAAATTAATTCTAGCTGTTTACTTGCTGGTCGATCATCGGGGATCATGGCTTTCACTCTTTTTGTACACATGGGGATGGGGTCTCTCTTTATGACTAATAAATTTTAATGACCACATTTTGTGTACTGCTATACGAGTCTCACTACCTTTTCTTTTTCTTTTCTTTTCTTTTCTTACCCTCTCTTTTCCTTCATCATCCATATCATACACTTCTAGCCACTCCACCCTCTCCTAACCTAACTCATCACATTCACTTCACCTCTAAATATTACCCCAAATCTTTTCAACTTCAAAGTCATATAATGCATAAGTATATTTTACAAGTTAATTGTAAAATTGATTTTATGAAATTTATATAAATTTAATATTCACTTCATGAAATGATAATATAATCATTTAGAGTATACTCTAACTAAGAATTTGTGTTAGGTTGTATTGAAGATTACAAAATCTATATTCACTAAAAGATAAGATTATTTCACTTTATATAAATCTCATCGTATTTGATAAAGTTAAATTATACTTACCTTACTTCTTAATATTAATTAATATTTTCAACATACTTGCCTTATTGATTTTTATATCATAGCAATGTTAGCACTATTTCTAATAGGAAAACTATTTATATCTAGGTTTTTAAATTATTTATTCAAACACTTTAGGTGTCAGCTGCTTAAACGCCTATTTTGACCATAGGCACTTGTTTTCATAAAAGTTATATTAAGTTACAATTTATGCTTTGGCAAACTACATCAAACATATAAATTTTTAATAGGCTCTCTCTAAAATAAATAAAATACACACGTATATATGTATATACTCATAATTTTAATATACACTTGGTTCTTTTACAGAAATATGTTCACATGTTATATTTGATTTTTATAAAATATATTTAATGTGTTAGTAAATCACTATATTTCTAAAAATTAAGCGAGACTAAACTACACATTCGTATATACACTTCCCAGAACTTGAATTATAAAATATTAAAGTTTTCTCAAAAGGGGTTGTGGAGGAAAAGTTTCTATCATCACAACATGAATTATAGATGGAGTTGAAGTATAACTGGTTTTTGTGAAGGATGAAATTTTTAGAGGGCAATCAATGGAGAAATATCATCAACGGGAAGGGTAAATTTTTTAAAGAAAACTTTAAGTCTCTTGATTTTTTCTTTAATTTTTTTTCTTTTGTATAATTGACATATACATATGTATATGGGTTAGAGCATTTTAACCACTCCATTATTGATATTTTTTCTGATAAAAAAAAGAATGACGAGCATGTTAGACAAACATATTTATTTAATTAAAATTACAAAAAAGAAAATTGGATAAGGCAAACAAATTATATTTCGGAAAGCCTACCGAGAGGCAATGGAATTATATTACCTTGACAAATTAATGTTATATTCCTAGATTTTATTATAAACTGCAATAAAATTACATAAGAAAGTTGGACGAGTTTTCAAAATATACATTACATTTTTTTTAATATAATTGATGTTCATTAAAAGTATCTATCGATAGTTTTTTTCCTAATAAATAAATAAATAAAATGAATTTGAAAGACTTTGTTTTAATCCTAATAAAAAAATGTTTAAGACTAGCCTCCTACACTTCAAATAACTAGCCAAAGTCAAAGAGTAAAATGACCATAAACAAATAACAGAAGCTGCACAAAACAGCATCTGAGCAACACTAAAATCCTAACATAATTAATCTGGATAGTATTCATTTGAAAAAACTTATAATTGGAGGTGATGTTTAATAAGTAATTTCATATTTAATAATAATGGTTTAATTTCCATGGTAATTTTTTATTTATAAAAGAATCAAACATGGGTATAAGGTTGTACCTCTTTTGTGATTTGTTTATCAAGATGTGTTTTGTTTTTTGTTTATGATATATTGCAATGTATTTTTTTTTATATAAATAGGTTTGTGCTTCCTATTAATTTATTTTTTCTGATTAAAAAAAATTCAGTGATAACTCACTCACTTTAACCACCTAGTTTAGACTTTCTGATAAAATTTAAAAACTGAAATTGAACAATAAATACATATTTTAATTTAACTTATTGTATGCATATATAGACTCACAAGTTATTATATACTAAATGCTAACTTTTAAATTCATAAATAATTTTTTTTAAATAAATGTAAAATAAATTTATTAATGAAAACGTGGACAAAGGATAAATTCTATTTAATAGTAACAAAAAAAGTTAATAACTACTGTATAATAAATAAGTAATAAGTGTGTGTATGCATCTATGTAGCACATGTACTGACACGGACACTGATACAACCCGAATACAAATACGAAGATACGTCAAATCTATAAAATGAAGGACACAGGGACACGAATCTATATATTATATAATTATGAATTATATAAATTGTCAAATTATTTTTTGGAGCAGAAAGATGTTTTTCATGATTGGTTCACAATGATTTGTTTATTATTTTTATAATCATAATAACAATTTATACAATAAAGTTTAAATTTTTAAAAAATTAATGTATTTTTTCTTTTTAAAATTGTGTTAGAACCGTAATAGAATTGTTAGAAATCTAATAAATACTTTTTGAATTGGATACTTCACGAATACGTGTCCCACAGGTGTCATACGACACATCATTTAAGAGGAGTGTCCGAGCTTCATAGTATGAATTGTGTTGGAAGGAGTGTGCGCGTAATATTTTTAAGATAACCTATATTAGTGTATAGATTATATATGCCAAAGTACGTACGATTAAATGATACGGGAGATATAATATTTTCACCATTATAAACAACAATGAATATGATTTTACGTACAGTAATTTGTACAGTTATTAGATTTTGTCCAAGTTTATATCCCAATTGATATGATCGGACTCATTACGCATCTCAACAGAACCAAGTCACAAATCCTGATTTAAAAGCAAAAATAATGAACAAAATGTATAAAGACTTAAAGTATTGACATGATAGCACATAAAACCTTCGTCTGTAATAAATATGTCAACTAAAGTTTTTTAATCAGAACCTCTTTTTAAAGTTATGAGATCATTTGTCTGGTTATATTAATCATCATAACTTTATTTCCTAATCAAGAATTTTTTTCATTATTCACCTCGAAAAAAGCGAGGCAACAAATTGAAAGAAATAAACCTAATCATTGAGTGCAAATGTTTATTTTAAAAACTCAATATTAATAAAGTGAAAAGTGCTATGCGGAACAGGATTTTTTTTAAAATAAATAAATAAAATAGAGTATTTCATGGATGTTGAACTCTTATATAAAACCCAAATATAATTCCTACAATACCAAAAACAGATCCTGTTAGGTTATGTACTTTTCAGCCAATGCTTTGAAAAATACTTAACAGGATTGTTTCAAAGTCCAGCAAAAACTAGAAAAACATAAACATACATCTGCTAAAAGGATGCATAGGCAATAACTTTAAGTGAAATATCAGCTGGAAATTTGAAGTGGGTGACTGGAAACAGGAGAAGGAATAAATCTTTGTGTGGGTGGCTGCAAAATAGTGTAGTAGTTCAATGAGTGAGGTATAAGATTTTGTTGAGTTTCATATATATATATAATAGGTTAATAATTTTAAGAGTAGTTTTTTCATCATGGATAGTTTTGTAAGGTTTGTTGTCAAAATTCAACGTTTTTCTTCTTGTAATCATGGTATTTACCTTTTAATTATTTAGGTGTGTCTATCTTTGTTGGTATTCCAAAATGTTATTTTTTGCAGCCTTTAACTGATCAAGTCAAGTTGAAGCTAATATCTTGGAAAGGAAAATCTCTTAGCATGATAGGTCGGAATTAGTTGATTAATACGATCATTATTGGATTTCTAACTTATAGTTTTAATATGTATAAATGGTTTGTTTTAATTCTTAAGCAAGTTGAGTAGTGGTGTAGAAATTTTATTTGAACGAGTAATATACTGAAAAAAAAAGGCATAGCTACAATTAATTTTGGTAAGATTTGTTCTTCTCTTGAGAATGAAGGTTTGAAGATTATTAATCTCCATCATGAAAATAATGTGTATCTTCTTAAGCTTGTTTGAAATTTTGCTTATAGTAATAAGCCTTGGTCTCTTCTCCTTAAAGTCTGAGTTTTTAAATCAAAATATAAGCTTATAATGGTTTATAGATCCTCATCTATTTGGTCTCGAATTAAGTAGTTTTATGATACCATTTTTTATCATATTTCTTGGACTATTGGTACATGTACTCTTATTAATTTTTTGAATGATAAATGGTGTTCTACTACTTCTTTCTCAAACATTGCAGGGTTATCTAATGGTGATAGTATTTTAGATACAGTCTCCCAATTTTGGATCGGTTGTGATTCAAATATTCCCTTGTCTTTACAGCAAAATATTCCTAATTGGACTCTAGATGAGTCTGGTCGTTTCACTCTTAAATCGGTTAAGACTTTTTTCTTGGATCCAGGAGCTCCGTGTGGTTGGGGTAAAAACATTTTGTCTTCATATATTCCTCCTTCCAAAACTCTAGCACTCTGGAAAGTTTTTCATGGGCGACTTCCAACAGATCAACATATTCATGATATAGATTATCCTGGTCTTGCTACTGGTGGATGTATTTTTCGTGGGGGTATGGAGTAGTTTATTGGTGGTTTTTCTGCGTTTATTGATGTTTAGATTGCTTTGGTTGCTGAGTTTTATGGAGTTATATATGCTATGGAGGAAGCTCAAAAGATGGGTCTTACTAATGTATGTTTTGAATGTGATTCTGCATTGGTTAGTGGTGCATTTACGGCTAGGACTAAGATTATGTGGATGCTTCGTAATCGGTGGAACACTTGCCTTAATTACTGTGGGAAAATAAAGTTTAGGGTTACTCATATTTTTCATGAAGGGAATGCGTGTGTGGATAAGTTGACTAACTTAGGATTCATTCATAGAGATTCATTTCGTTTGTATAATAGGCTTCCTTCTAGTATATTCTTAGAATTATTTATGAATCGGTATATTTTACCTATATATTGTTTTTGTTAACATATGTGTTTTGGTCTAATCCCCCAATATTTTTTTTTTGTATTTTCTTTCTTTTTCTTTTTTCTTCTAATAATATTTTTTTTATGTGATGACAAATGATTGTTGTTACTTGGGGTATCAGTCTAGCTGAGATATCAAGTTGCATAGTGATATCTAACATGAAAATTTTATATAAAAAAAAGTATCCTTATAATAAGTATTCTTATAGTATATGTTAATCAGGTTTATATATGGCACGACTTAAAAGTATAAACTTTCACGAAATATATTTTTATTATGTTTTAATTTTTTTTAAATTGGTACTCAGTGCTGGAAGTGTATCAGGTAGTACTTATGAGAGAAATTTGATTAATGAATTAGTGAGGTGGTAAGAGTTTTTGTTGTTGGTTTTATATTCATTTATCTGCACTTGAATTGGTTGTGGGTTGTTAAAGGTACATGGTTGCAAGTTGTTTCAGGAAGCAGACTTTTGGAGTAGTCAAAAAAGGTGACTATAAATAGAAGTTATTTGGTTGGTTATAGAGAAAAAATTGGTCTGTCATTTTCTCTTGAAGAATCAACGAAATGACACTTTCTGTTGGTTATTGATATTGAATTGAAAAGTTAGAGAAATTATGTTTGCTTAAGTGTGATGTGAAATTAGATGCATGATAAATATTTGTATGCTAGTTTATAATTGCTATGAGTCTTTTAATCTTTTTTTCTTTTTTTGAAAGACATCTTGTATTTACTAATTTGTTTGACATCTTGTAAGGAAGAGAAAGATCTTGTTAGGGGTTATATAGACGCAAGTGGGTTATATGGACAGTTTATGTTGAGCTATTAGATATGATTTTTTATAGTAGGGTTGAAGTATCTTTTAAATACTTTAATTTATTTATTTTTTCTTTGTTGATAAAAAAATAAGTATCTTTTAAGAATTCTAGTAAATACACTATGTTTTGTATGGTGGTAGAGAGTATATCAAGTTACTCTATCTTGTATAAGGGTTGAAACACCCATTAAATATTTTTCTTCAATTTATTTATTGTTTGTCGAGTAAAAAGAACATTATATTTTTTTATATAAATATAAATTATTTTATATGGATTAAACCATTCAAATGTTTTATTAATAAAAATAACTGATAACTGATGTTAATACTAATTTTATGAACATGAAATTTATTTTTAGTCTAATTCTTTGACGAATTACCACAACTAGGTAATCATAGATAGGAAAATCATCTTTGAAATAATGTATCATTTAATTTTCTTAAGGGTTAACATTCATTTTATCATACTCATCGACCATGGCTATATGACATAACTCAATTTAACCCATATTGGCATTCCCATAATTGATTGATGGAAAAGGAAAGATTGGTCACTAGAAGTTCAATTGAGGATTCGGAGAAAGAAATAAATAAAAAAATATCTTTATTCAAATTCTGCTTATGTTTTCTATGCCATAGGTGAAACCCAATGCGTAGTTACAGGAAAAAAGAAAAAGTAAAAAAAAATGGCAAGTTATTAGTAGATTACAACATATTACTAGAATGTTCTCTTGCATTTCAATTATTTATTTTAAGTAATTTTATCGTTTTTTTTTTTACTTTACTCTGTCGTTTAATTTACGCATTTTGCCTATTTATTTTATTATTTTCTTTTAAATCTCGAATAAATTTTATTTCGAGTAATATATTGATTTGTGAATATGTTTGGGAATATTCATGTTCAGTTTATAATAACTTAACCTATAAGCGCGCCAGGTAAAAAACTCATGCGTTATATATTATAGCCAATAATTTATTCATTGTAATCGTTTGAATTTTAATATTTTCAAATTCATTTTAGTAGAATTATCAAAAATATTTGTGAATTATCATTCAAATGATGCTGATTTGAGTCAAAACAATATCTAAATATTGGTAAACCAATAAGTAATAAAAGTAGTTGTTTGAAAATGGAAAACCAACTCCTTTTAAACATCAAAAATTTTAAAAGAATAAATTGGTGATATATGATGACGAAGAGATTTAGATTATCAAAATCGAAAAAAATCGAACAGAAAAATTTAAAAAAATCTAAATCAAGCTTGGACTTTAAAGACAAAATCTGGAGTTATCAATGCAAAAATATATAAGAAATAAAATAAAATGGAAATGAACTTCGATTAAAAAAAAAGAATGGAAGGGTATTTCTATTTAAAAAAAAGATTTCAATTGCTGAAAAATATGAAAAAGAATTTCGATTTAAAAAGTTGAAAATTCGATGGTTAAAAAAACATCGAAAGAGTTATGATTATAAGAACAGTAAAATCAAACACAGTTTGGATTAAAAAGAAAATCGAAGATGTTTTCGATTAAATAATCAATCATTTTATATTTATAATAAAGAGTTTTGATTAAAAAATTCAAATAGCAATTTGATTGAAAAAAAAAACTCAAATAAGACTTTTAGGATATAATATATTTTCCATTTATAGAAAATTTTGATTTAAAAAAATTGAAAAGTAATTCGACAAGTAAAAATTGAAGAGAATTCGATTAAAAAAAAGAGAGTATCGATTTATGAAACAAATTCGAAAGAGTTCTATTAAAAAAATATTGAAAGATTCCAATAAAAAAATCGAAGAACAATATCATTTGAAAGAATATTATTTACTATTTGAAAAGAATAATTGTTTGAAATTGATTTTTTTTTTTAAATTATGAATATTAGATCGTTGTATAACGAGGCTAGATAAAAAAAATGCAGGGTCAAACTTTGATTAATTCGAGTCAAAAACAGATTTTAGTATTTATATTTTTTTTATTACATTCAAACAAATTTAATAATGGAGGACTTCTTTGTTAATAGTGACTTTACTTTGATAATTGAAAGAATGTACCTTAATATTTTGAAATCCATTCTTTCTTTTACATAATGAAGATTAAAATGTCATCAAGGGTAAAAAATTCAACTAATAATGGCGGAGATCAAATATTAAAACTAAGAGGGAGAATGATTCTGTGATTTGAAGTTATTGTGTAGTTAATAGGAGATTATTCGTAATTAGGAATTTTGTGTTCCATACACATTAAGTTTGTATTGAAACTTATAAACATTCATATAAAATCTAAGTGAGTGGACATTCATGGATAGATGACTAGTATAATACTTTCAAGCATTATATTTCAATAATTTACTCTCTACTTTAGGTATCTTTATCGTTTTTTTTAAAACTTTTTTCTATCATTTAATTTACATATTTTGTCTATTCTTTTTACTATTTTCTTACTAGTAATATATTTGATGATAAAGTTGTTTGTGGACATTCACATTCAATTTATAATAATTTAACACATACATATATGATAAAGAATTTAGTATGAAAGAAGTGTAACATCCCAATTACCTTATGAAATTATGATTGTCATGAAATTTAATATACAAACAAAGTTTCCATAATCACGTTATTATATTATAAATTATTATAAAGGAATTTCTAAATATTTATATCATCAAACAAAATATTAAAAATTTAAAAGGAAAAGTCTATTATCTTTATTTTAGAGTTCCATAACTTGTAATCCTTTGCTCACGTGTAACACACGATCATTGCAGATTTTTAAACAAAAAAAGAAACACACCAACATGAAAACAAGGTAAGCTAGTGGTTTTTAAAAGTTTCGGTAAAAATTTAGATTTAAATTATTCAATCACAATCATATGAATCATCACAATTCATTCATTCCAAATATACTAAACATCCAAGTGTCTCTAAATATATAATGTTTCACATCACTCATGCTAGAAATACAGATATAGTTCAACATAATTGACGTCAGAAGTCCACTGACATCCACACACAAACACTTGACTGTACTTTCGAAAGACCGTACATTGATTCAGACTTAGAGATATGCACATGTTATACAACTCCTGTTGTGAAATCCTCACAACCATATATACATATAAATCAATTCAACCAACCACCCTGTATGACATGACTAATTTCTATGACTTGTCAGATCATATTAATTTTCAAATCGTAAACATAGTCATATGAACCTGTTTCGACTCTCACTACCTGATAATCTTCATTTATATGATTCCAATATACTAGTACAACCAGGATATTTCCTACTAAACAAATTCATTATCAATGCAAATCCTAACAATCTCAACATGGTATTTCTTTTCCTAAAAATACTACGTCTCTATCAAATTCTACATGATTTATATTTCAACTCATTCATCAACATATCATTCAATGACACAAAAATTTATATTTGAAAACACTTTGAAAATATTAACAATAATCACTTAACATTAAAATTTCACAAATCAATTGAATAAATTATTTTAAACACTTATGTTGCTTAAATTTAATCAAATATAGGTCTTTGAAACTTGTAATCACTTTCATTTTACAAAATGATAAATTTTCAAAAGATTTAATTCAATTTGATGACCTATAAAAAATAAAAGAAAGTAGATCAGAAAAAAACAAAGTAGATAAGAAACAATGACCAAATATTATCAAAATGGCTCGAGCTCATGAAGTTGGGGCTTAAGCCCAGGAAAATTCGCTTAGCGCTGGAAAATTTGGCTTGAGCGAATTTAAGACAAAGAACACCAGAAAACTGTAGCTAAAATCTACTTATTGCAGGAAAATTTTGCTAAGTGGATTTGAGGTCCACAACACCCCAAATTCTGCATATCCAAATCGGATTAGCACAGGAAAATCTTACTGCACAAATTTGAGACCAAAAGTAGGTATACCTAATTTTAAAACTCAATTTGTCAAGTAAAAATCAAGATTAAACCTCATAATGCATATCACATTCAATTTAAATCATCAACCACTTATCCAATTCTTTAAAACTTTCAATCATTTTCATCAATTAACATTTATTTTAATAAAAAAACACATTCTGTAATAAAATTTTGGAACTTGTAATCACGTCACCTTCATATCTACATCTTCTAAACTAAAGTTCTATTGAAAGATAATATTAGTTTCCCTTACCCAGTACAAGAAAATCATGAAATAGAAACCAATTTTTAGAGACCAAAATAATTAGTTGCAATAGTAACTAAATTAGAGACCATTTTAGAAACTAAACAAAAAATTGGTTTTAAATTAGTTTCTATTATTGTTAAATAGTTTCTAAATTAATATCTAATTAGCAACCAATGTTTTAACTACCAATTATTTAGTTTCTAAATTTGGTCTCTAAAACCTTGGTTGCTAATTAGATACCAATTTAGAAACTATTTAACAATAATAGAAACTAATTTAGAAACCAAAATTTTGTTTAGTTTCTAAAATGGTCTCTAATTTAGTTACTATTGCAACTAATTATTTTGGTATCTAATAATTGGTTCTATTTCATGATTTTCTTGTAGTGACATGTAGAACTTATGTCCAAAGCAACCTTCCAAAATATAAGTTAGAAATTAGATACATAAACCTCAGGACTTGGAGCAAATTATCCAAACATCAACAAATTTCAGTATAAGATTAATCAGGTTGAGAGTAATACTTTTCTCAACTAACCACACCAAGATTGGGGACAAAATCATAAGAAAAAATATAGAACAATGATTTTCTAGAGAAACAAACTTACTTCATTAGAAAATATGATCGGATGGGAATGATTTCTAGTCCCTCGGGTACTCTGAGGTGCAATCAAATTCTGAAATGAATGAGTTTTGGAATGTGGAAAAATGGAGAGAAGGAAGAGGAGAGGTTAGGGGAAGAGAGAGATTGAAAAATTGAGAGGTGCAAGTGTGGGTTTACAAGAAGTACTTATCTCCTTTCTCAACTACTTTTGAGATTATATTTTTTTTTTTAACAAAATTCACTAAAAACAATAACCAATTACATAAGATTAGAAATTTTTTCATGCCATGAATTTTGAATTCAATATTCAATTTTTTCAATTTCATTTTCATGCTACACCTAATTAGATTCTAAAGTTGGTAGATAAATTTTTTAGTAACTAATTAAATACCAATTTAAAAATTATTTATTAATAATAGAAACTACTTTAGATACCAATATTTTTTTTAGTTTTTAAAATGATATTAATTTAGTTAATGTATTTACTAGTTATTTTTGGTTTTTAAAATTAATCAATCTAATGTGTTGTAACTTTTTTTTTATAAAAAAAAATCTTGCGACCAAAGGTTGATTTTTCTTATATCGAGCTGAGACGAATTCGTCTTTGTCAGTATTGTTTTCCTTGTCACTGTAAAGATAACATGAATATTTCTTCGATTTACTTAAAGAAGCAATAAACTACATGGTGTTTTTGGAGCTACCTCACAACAATATATATGATAGACATCCGAAAGAAATATCAAACACATTGTTGCGTGCTATGTACACATATTTGAGTTTCCCAATTATAATTTTAGTATTTAGCACAATCGTGTGGAAAAATTATAACTTTATGAGTTTTTTAAGTTACGTATCATAACATGAAGTGATTTTTTAGAATGCCTACTTTATGCATGCCAAGAAGCATCATCACATGCTGAATTATGGAGGAAAAAATGCCACCACGCTCAAACTGACTTTCAAAAAACCATGTCTTTTAATAGTATAATTGTGGTCAAGTTGAGTATAAAAGGATGCCCAACTACTTGTTTTCAATTTATTTTAAGACCTCTTAGTGTTACAAACTTAGCATTCAAGCCTTATAATTTTTAGTTATTTTCGTTGAAGAATTTTTTTTTTTACTTTCTGGAAGAGAACAATGATGAGCTCTTATAGTTAGGGGTGGCAAAGTGGGGCGGACCGTGCGGGCCGACCCTCCGCTTGTGGTAAAAAACGCGGGGCGGGCTGACGTTTGCAACCCGCTAACCCGCATAACCCGCGGCCTGCGCGGGCCAGCAGCGGGGCGGGATGGGCTGGCTCGCTAGCCTGGAAAAAAAAATAAAAAAAAATTAATTGACTTGACATAATGGTCTAGTGGAGGAGTGACAACTTTGAGTGAAAGAAAGTTAGGTTTTCACTCAAATCAAAACGTAGTTAAGTTGTTCCAAAAAACGCACACAACACACGACACACTCTTCTTTGTAGTGCCGCCACTCGCTCCGCTTGCGACTCTGCGTGGCTTCGCTTGCAATTGTTGCACGCTACTGTCGCTCCGCTGCTACACCCCGCTACTGTCTCCACTCCTCCTCTACGTTAAAAAAAAAAAAGTGGGTTGCCCCGCAAGCGCGCGAGCCAACCCGCATGCAGGACAGGCCAACCCGGCTCGCATTTTTTAGGGCCTAAGCAGAGCACCCACTTGCCACTCCTACTTACCGTTCTTGTAATTTCTATTTTCTCTTTCTGTATAATAATCAATAATTTCATATTCTTTTTTATATATTTAGTGTGCATGGCTAATTTATTGTATACAATTTCCTTAAGAATACTAATTTATGATTTTGAGTAATTTATGCTTGATTTGTTACATTATTTAATTGATAAATGTTTTTTTTACAAAATAGTATTTTTTTTTTCAAAATATTTTTTAATCCATTAATTTAGCTTGGCCAATTAAATTAATTGAAATTAGAAATTACAAATTATGTACAATCAATCTTAATTTCTAATTCTCTTTATATCATTATTTTAGATAAATATACAATAGTTGGTTCGAAACAAACGAAATTCAATGTATAGGGGAGTTGTTAGAAAAGACAATCCTAAACTTTTAGTAATGGATTAATCTTTTAAAAACATTTTTTATTATTATTTTAAAAAAAAAATATGATTCTACCTCTCTAAAATCGCTTATTATTGTTACCCTCAAGTGATAATCATGCATTAAGCTCTACAATAGACAATGACTGTTACCCTCAACTTGTTGACGTTATGCATGATAATCTTAGTACTTACCGACAAATAAAGACAATGTTTAATAAATAACTATATATTAGTGTCCCAAAACACTATTTATGATAATGATCCTAAACAATGTATGAGTAATTTCACGTTTTTCTTTAATATTCATCTCTTATGTTAAATTAATGAATTCTTAAAAACTTTTTATCATCAAGTGAAAAGTGTTCATCCACATATTTTCATAGTCAATGAAAAGACCATTAATTAAGGACAGACAAAGACTATTATGGAAAAAAAAAACAAAGAAAAGACTATTAAGGAATCCTAAACAAGTGTGTTGGTGTTAAATTATTTAAAAGCTAATCAATCACATCGCTATTATACCGTTGTTAGGAAATGCAAAAGCAAAATATCTTTGGGAATATAACTTTTTTCTCTGTGTTTATTGGGTGTGTGGTGAAATCATAAAAAATCTGCACTGTACATTTTGCGATCATTTAGAGCTTCTGTAATTGGTTACCGAGTTTTGCCTCCCTGGTCCACACATTACGCTAGCTAGTACACTCCCATTCCCATTTGGAATATCCCTTGTCGCTAACATCTTTGCATTTCTGGTTTCACCCCTAGTTTTCACTTTGCATATTACACACGTCACAAACAACAAATAATACAAAATAAAACTCTGTTCATAGCGTACAAAAGGGAAAGGAGGTGGGGTTTAGATCATCTAACTTGTGGAGAAACAAAAAGATAAAGAGTAACACCAATCCTTGTTCTTTTAGTAAGAGAGATATCCTTTTATTAAAACATACAGTTAAGTCAGGTGGTTTCTAGTCTTATAGTATTGTATTTGTGAAGTTATATTTTATTTATATAGGATAGTGCTTTTCATCCTTTCTCATTGTATATATCCTTTCTCATTGTATATGGTATTTTTTTTGAGTTGTATTTTTAAATTGATTACAATCCCGCATATACGATCAATCTCCATAAGAAATAAATGAGATTTTTTTCATTAACTCTTGAAATCGACATTAAGACCATTTTTTCACATGATTGAGCTTGATCCATGATCTAACATTCCCCTAGTGTCCGGCGTAAGCCAATAAGATTAATAAGTTCATAATCATTAAATTCAGATATCGATGCTTTCACTCTATTATTGGATTCGATCCATTACCTCACAATATCCTTTATATATAATTAATTTATGTGTAGAAAATATTTGGTATTTTATTATATTTTTCATCACTACAATAAAATCATGAAATAGAAACCAATTTTAGAGATCAAAAAATAATTAGTTACTATAGTGACTAAATTAGAGACCATTTTAGGAACTAAATAATTTTTTTGTTTCTAAATTAGTTTTTATTATTGTTAAATGATTTCTAAATTGATATCTAATTAGCAACTAAGGTTTTTGCTACCAAATTTAGAAACTAAATAATTGGTAGTTAAAACCTTGATAACTAATTAGATACCAATTTAGAAACTATTTAACAATAATAGAAACTAATCTAGAAACCAATTTTTTTTTAGTTTCTAAAATGGTCTCTAATTTAGTTACTTTTGCAACTAATTATTTTGGTATCTAAAAATTGGTTTCTATTTGATGATTTTCTTGTATTGTATGTATAATAGATTATGAGAGATTATAATATAATTTATTATGATTTTTTTCTTTTTTATTATAGAATTATGAGTTTTTTTCACTCTATTATAACAATTCAAATCATTTTCCTTTTCATCCTCTTTTCACTAATCTAAGTAATTTCACTCCCTCGATTTTCATCTTTCACAACAAAGTGTAACAAATATTCTATTTTAAAGTTACATAGCATTTAACCAAGTTTCTTGATGAATAGTTATAAGGTACATCTGGTGCTCGCAAGTTTTATTCTTACACTGTTAAAATAATATTTAATCAACATAAAGTACATCTCACAAGCATATATTAATTTACTATTAACATTGAAATACTGAGTGGATCATATATAAAGAAGTTGCAAACTTTATTACATATAACTAAAAATTAAAATGAATAATCAAATTGGAATAATATGCAGAACTTAATGTACGTATTTAGTAGTACAACAAATATCTTATTGCTCTATGGCTAGGGTCCCCTTACCCACACCCTAATCACGTGGGAGATATGGTATGACCATTTGACACCATTTAGGTTAAGATGGAGGGCCACAACAAAACAATTTTCAGGTCAAGCACCCTGCGATCCTTGCAGTCTTAAAATATCTATAAAAAGTAACTGAATCATATCTTTAGAGAATTCACCTTTTTCGTATATTATGTCGTATTTCGTTCATACGCCTTTCTATCATTTATACCAACTTAAAATATAAATTTCATATTTTAAAAATATATAATTGATAATTATAAATTAATATTATAAGATTGACTTCACTTTAATATATGATTTTAGAGTTTTTTTAAGTCTATTCCAATCAGATTTGTTACATTTATTAGATCACATATTATCGACCAGTCTAAACGTAACAGTGATGTATTGGATATTCTATTACATTGATTATGGATGAAAATATTTCATAATATATAAATAATGTAAACTTTATCTTATAAGTTAATTTTGTAAAATTATGTTAAACTTAAAATTCATTTCTTAATATAAAAAAATAATAATTTAAAATTTATTATAAAATTTGTTGGACTTATAAAATTTTTGTCTGTGAAATTTTAAAAACTAAGTAACTAAATCTTTGAATCGTGAAAGTTGTTATGAAATTTTAAGAAGTGAAATAAGTAAATATTTAAGTCATGGAACTTGTTTTTTTCATTACTCTAAATCCTTGATCTCTTTAATCATTTTTTTAATAAATACGATATAGCATAAGTTATAAAAGACAGTTAAATTGAGTTATTTAAAGTTGGTAATTTGAAGAATGTAGAAATGAAAGAGATAATAAAAAATGAATTGAATGGTTGAAAATAGGAAGAGCCAAAAGGTAAGTTAGCATAGGACTATTGCGTTCCAACCAATGAGCACTGAAACGGTTTTGTCCGTGTCCAAAATCTCCACCGATTGCCAGTTTGTCCGGTTTTTGAATTTTATTGTCTGACTTGATGTTTTGGTTTTAAAAGAATGGCAGTATAAAATAGTAAAATAGATATGGAGAGCAGATAAAATCTAATTTATGGACACAATCCAACCAATCATTTCTGTTAATAGTGTGTGGCACTGACTCACTCACCCACCACTCGAAGGATCTACATTCTTCTTCTTCTTCTTTTCCTTTTCCTATTATAACAAAACTTTATCTCATTTTTGTCCCTCAAACATTAATATTAAATATAAAATTAATATAATGTTATAATGTTATAATACTACAGTATAAGTACTGCCAAGAAAAAAAAATTAAGATGTGGAAGAAAACGCGATGAAAAATTCTGGAGATGACTTAAAAAAAGGGTTTAATTCTTTTAAAGAAAAAAGTGAAATATTTAAGATAATAAATTATTTACATTAAAAATTTAAAATATGGTAAAATAAAATAATTTTTTATGTTAAATTTTACACTCTTCCTTTGATAAAAAAAAATTATACTCTTTATTTAAGTCATACTTTCTTGTCCATCCCATTAATTATTATTTTAGCTTAAATTAAATTAAATAGTAAGAGATCATTTTGGTTTGAATAAGATTATAAATATACAATGTCTAAATCATTGTTAGTAGATAAAAATTATTTGTAGTTATTATACAACTCGACCGAGTAATAGTACACTCGTATTTAAAGTTGTTGAATAATAAAATATAGCAGTTAATTTTATTTAAGTAATTCATATAAAATGAATATTCCATTATACTAATAAAATGAAAAAAACAATTATAAGGAAAAAGACATAAAAGAACTCCCCCTTGAACTAATAAAGGCACACAGAAAAAGATATCCGTGTCTGCCATGTTTATTGCCAAACTCATGTATGGTAGAAAGCCATTTACCCGACTTCGGTGTTTTCACCGCGTTTCTTCTGTGTTGTTGGACAATAATAAACTCAATTTCACATTAATAATTAATTTTAACTGACTTTAAAATTTAACCCATACAAAAATTAATAATTAAAACTTGATTATTTAGGTTTTTTAAATTTAACTTTTAAACTAAACAATTTAGTTAGGATTTAAAGCTAAAAACTCAATCAAATTGAATAAAACTATTATATAATATTAAAATATTATTTTTAGAATTATGAATGAGTATATCTTTTAGTGACTTTTTTTTATTGGGTGACACTCTTACGGGAACGGATGTGTCTGGGTGTCACTCCGTTTGCTTCAAGGGTGACATGCGGGTGAGAGAGCTCATGGAGAGAAAGTGTAGGGGTTGGGGAATCATCTGAAGAGTGAAGAGAAAGGAGAGAGGGATGAGCTGAAAGTCACGACACCCACGTGAAGTTATCATGTTACCCTTCACTTTATTCATTTGATTCTTCACACATGCAACGATAAACCACTGCCATTGCCATGCATTGTTTACGCATGCAATGAGATTCCTGACTTTGGCTCAGGAATCTTTTGATCACAGAGTATCATTTGAATTGCTTTGAATGCAGTGAGTGAGAGTAGATGTGTGCCAATAAATTGTTGATTCACGTATATAAAGCCATGCCTCTGTAAACTTAAGAATTCACTCAAAACAAACTCAAATTATCTTTACAAAATTGTGAATTGGTTCACTGGGCTTGGAGAGGTTCGTGAGGTAGCAGAGTGGTAGGGGAGTGAGTTTCGTAGTGCTTGTTTGATCTCAGGTTAACTTTCTTTTACTTTTCTAGAGCGCATAATCAATTATCAGTGAAAAACAACAGATTACATAATCGATTATGCTGTTAAAAATAGTGGATAATCGATTATGCTCATCGCATAATCAATTATCTGTTATTTTTTTTCGAGCATAATCGATTATGTACTCTTGTAAAAGTGAGGTTAATCGATTATGGTTTGAAATAATCGATTATGTTATATTTATAACTGTAGCAATAATCGATTATGCCTCTGAAAACTTTGGATAATCGATTATGCTGTTTTTATAAAGTAATGATTAATTAGTTATCTTCGTGTGTTTTTCAGACTTTTGTGAATTTTTGATTTTTTTTAATAATTTGTGAATTGTTTTCGGACACAACTTTATATTATGCACAAAATTAATAATTTTTTAATTTTTTTATAGACACGGAGGAAATAAAAATTTTAAAATTTGCAAACAGTAAAAAAAATGTTGAAGTTGCATGCCTAAGTGTGTCATATTAATGGAAGGGTAGTATATTTTATTTCTGGTTTAATTATATATTATTTATTCTTATTTCAGGTACTTTGACCGTGATGTTGAATGCATCTTTAGGTTTTTCAGAAAAAGGTAGGTTGTTATTTGGAATCATGTATTTGTCAACTTTAGAGTTGCTTTTTGCATATTATATTTAATACTTTTCTGTCTTGATAATTCTAATGATATTAGGAAAAAATAGAAATGATATTCTCACATCACTTGTCCAAACTGCAGAGTTAATTTCAGTAAAGTAGCAAGTAATTAGGCATGTCTGTTATTACAAGTTAGCACTTGTTAGAAAGTGCATTTAGTACAAAATATCACGGACATGGTCAAAAGACTTGAATTCATGATTCTTACACTATGTTTTGGAAGAAATGACAGTGGGAGAAAATAAAGAGGAAAACAACAAATAAGCTTTTTCTCTGTTTAGTTGGAGAGAAAATGAAAGCAAAATGAGAAGAATTGACTTCTTTATATAACAATTTAAACTTTATATAACCTATATGCAATCTGTAGTTGTTACTAACTATTACTATAAACTATCCTGTTGTGGAGAGTATTTATGTGATTCCTTTTTCCTGTATATTTTAGTATAATTTTAATATTTTTCAGTTATCTTTTGGTATCTTATGCATATCTCATTTTCATCTCCTGTTTTTACTGTAAGGTTGATAGATATTTGGTAGCTGAACTTGTTGAAAGGATTTTGGATCTAGTATTTGGATGGTAAATCAGTTAACTTCATATCATTCCCTCTTCTCTGTTTCAGGTTCAATCTCTCTTTTGAAGAAAGCTTAGATGATATTGATGGTTCTGATGAGGGAAGAGATGAAGCTGGAAAACCCTGTTTTGCTGGCAGTGGCTTTACTAGAAAAGAAGAGGAAGATATTCAAAGGGTTAATAGTGTTTTTATTGTTCGTTTAGAGGGGGAAGAAAATATAGGAATCATTTTTCTAAAGGCAACATAACTTTGCTTTTATATTTTACACCCCGTTTGGCTTAGCTGCTAACACCCTCCATGGACCTCCATTTGGCATATGGTGAAGCATAAAATTGTCTGTTCTTAGCTAAGCTTTCATTTTTGTATCTGGTTCACTCAAATATTATTAAATATTATAAATAATATTAATATTTTTATTAATATTATTTATATTATTATTGTTAATTTTATTCATATTATTAATATCAATAATACTATTAATATTAATATTATTCATATTATTTATATAATATTAATAATATTATTATATTAATATTATTAATTTTATAATATTAATTATATAATATTTATATGTATACCTATAAGCTATGATTATTATTATTTATAAATATTAGTTATGATTTTATAATTTTTATATTATAATAATATTTTTATTATTATGTATATAATTTATATGATAATAGAAATTCGTAGATAATAGTTGGTAGGTAATATAGATCCGTAAGTAATAGTTGGTAAGTAATAAAGATCTGTGAATAATAATTTGTAGGTAATGTTGAATTTATTTTCGGATTTAGATTGGTGGATAATATTCATAGATAATATTGAACGTGAATAATAATTTATAGGTAATGCTGAATTTATTTTTCGGATTTAGATTTGTGAATAATATTAATAGGTAATGTTGAATTTACATACGGATTCAAATTTGTGAATAATATTTATAAATAAATATCTTTACATAGTACTAAATTTACTTAAATGAATCCGTAAGTAAAAATTTATAGATAATAATTTCTTTTTGGTGTATTAGTAATAAAATAATCAACTTAAACAACTGAATTTTGATATTAGTAAGAAAATTAAAGAAATATATAATCATATTGGATATACAGCATGTTAATCAACAAATAACGGAGTGACAAAAAGACTAAGTTAGAGAAACAATAACATCCTTTATATCTTCAAAAAGAAAAGTAGAGCTTATGTCACTACAATAATGACTTGTCTTACAATAATATCAATATCAAGTTAGCTAACTTGTAAAAAAGCAAGCATAAAATTATAGTTGGGAGTCATCAAATCCAAACACTGCTTACAGTACGTCGCATCTTCAACCATGAAATGATGCTTCCTTTGGCACAACCAATAAGGAAATAATCGTCCTCGTCACAGTCTTTGACATCATTCTTTTCTTTTTTTGGTCATGTCAAAACGATTATTACAACTACGACTATCTTTGGAAAATAAAGTTTTGTCTATCTGTAATACTGTAACCGTAGTCAGTATCTTTCAAACTTTGATTTTCAATGAAAAGATAAGAAAAATACTCTAAAATATTGCTTCTCTTCTCGCTTTCAGATTCTGATGTACTGTATCATGACTTCTCAAAGCTAAAGTACTTTTATTCGAGGTTTCCTTTCAACATGCTATATGTCCATGTGTGATGCTAAAAGGAAGCACAGGGTACTTTGTTGGTGGAAAGTCACATTTCTGGGAAACTTGTTCTGATACTAAGTGTACTAACATTGCTGGAAACATGTGATGGTAGGTAGAATATTTAAATTATGTGAATAGTTATAGAATTGGAACATGTTCAATGTAAGAACATCGTTCATATATATATATATATATATATATGTATATTTGTTGTTTTTCTCAAAATCTTAAGTCTGTCTATCACATATTTTGGCATCATCAGTGTGGAGGGTATTTGATGTTCTAAATAAACTAAATCATGATTACTATAAGAACCCACCACCGTGTATGATTACAAACATCGTCCTTTTTCTGTTATTTGTACAACTCAATCAAACATACAAAAAAGAGTTCCTTCTTCCGAATGATTTATCCGCATGATGAACATGACTTAACATACTCATTTTGCATCAAAGGGGCATTAGAAATTAGAAAGACTAGGAAAACCAAGAAAGATGAGAGTGGAGATTTTTCTGTGTAAAGAGACAGTAAATCAATCAAAACAAAATTTAATACAACTTAACATGGATAATAAAGTTAAATACGATATTAATGTAACTAAAATATTGCACACAATGTACAATATCTTATTTTCATAATTAATGTTTTTTTTAGTATTAAGGTTTTGCCTACGGTTTAGGTTAGTGCTTACAGGGGTTGGAAAACAAGATTATCACTAAAGTTAATTTGACTACGTGTGAGATTGCGATCGAAAATATTGTTTGTTGTTTGTGTGGGTTAAAAGAGGAGTCTACTAACCATCTGATGTTTTGTTGTATAATTGTCGGAATCAGTGTTTCTCATGATTTGGGATGTTGTAGGTTTCTACTCTTGATTCATTTTCACACATCATTCAGTTTAATATTTGTAATGCACCTGAATCTATCAACTTAGTTTTGGGGAGTTTGTGGATCTCGGTGGTAAGGGAGATTTGGAGTCATAGGAATAAGGTCATCTTCAATGGCAGAGTGGTGGATCATTCAGAAATTTTCTCTCTGGTCCAATTGAAGATTTGGTCTCGGATTACATCTAAAGTAGCATATGCTTGCTTTTCCTTTTCAGATTGGTGTATTGCCCCATTGATTTGTCTGAATTCGATTTAAGTTGTATCCTTTTGTTTTAGGTTGGTCAGTTGTTGTCTCTTTGTTGGGTGTTTTGTTTGGGTTGAGTGTTGGTTTCTGTGAGTTTGTGTAAGGTTTTATGTTTTGGTTTTTATCATTTATTATGTTTGTTTAGATTGTTAGTTTGGTTTATTTAAGTTGTGGCAGAGTGTTTTTGTTTCTTGTGTTAGGTGTTGGTTTTTCCCCTTTTTAGGTTGTGGGTTTATTAGGTAAGGCGTGTTTTATTTTTATTATTGGTATAAAAGTCCGATCATACTGAAATAATACTATTTATTCATTCTTTATTGTTGATAAAAAATATCTTATTTTTAAATTAATTTTAAAATTATTAATAAGAGGTTTAAACCTCTTAAATATATTGAATTAAAAATGCAACAGTATTCACATTGAGAAGCGTGTGTCTAATGTAAGAATGTGACGTAGGAAAAAAAGCAAAATGATTTCCAGCATGGGCCTAGTTGATACGATTAAGGCCTAAAAACACGTTATACAGTACATTTAGATAATGCAGAAAAAGAATGATTACAGTAGGTATTCGCAGCAGAGGATTCATTCTGTGATTATTTTTCAACAAAACAAGAGATAGAAAAGATGGTGTTTGAATTTATGGATTAGGGTAAGCAAGGCATGCGTTTTCAATAACAGCAACAATGTTGCATATGGTGTGCAATATTAAATCCTTCATTTATAGCAGCCATGATATTTTAAATCCAATTTTTAAGAAACTTTATGCAGAAACAAGTTAAGCTGATAAAATTATGCTTAGTTTTCATACCCATTATTCCTGCAGCTTCCTTCATGTGTATTCTATTACTAATTCGGAATCTATGGTTAATTTAAAGTTAATTATGTTTAGTTAAAACTACTTAGAAGTTATTTAGATTTCATCTTGTCTATAAACCAAACCGTATATGTTGAATGAGATTATCCTCACACATTCATGAAATCTATTTGTACAGATTTGTCTCACATTTAAATAAGTTTTATGATATGTTTCTCAATATTTTCCATGGCTAACACTTTCTCTCGCTTCCCTTACTTTGTCGTTAACTGCTATTGGATCAGATTTGGATCCACATGTTGTGGCAATGCAAAGAGCACCATGCTCATTGGGCTTTGTTTCTTCAAGCTATTATGTATGAAATGGAGTCTTTTTCAAGGCTACATATATATTAGTTATGTTATTAGTGTAAACTATTTATTTGCTGCTTTAATGGTTAATTTTTATTGAAAATTTTGATTGATCATTTTTAATATTTTTCTCTTCTAACTTGTTTTCATTTGTAAAACTTAAACCCAAATTTATTTTCTTCGAATTTAGTTATGCTATTTCAGCTAATGAATTTTTTATGTGTATATAGCAAGTACTTATAGATTTTATTTTGGCGGGTCTAATTTTTCAAATTTTATCTCAATTAAATGGAGTTTTAAAAAAAATCTACATTTTAATATTTTTATATTAAAAAATTCTATAATAAAGATTTTTTTTATCAAAAATAAATAATAAATAAATATAGATCATTTTAAGGATGATTCAATCCTTATACAAAATAAAAAGAAAAAAATGATAAACCCTTACGTCCCAACCTAAACCAATCTCCCAACAAAAGTCGTAGACTAATCCAAAATCTAAGAATATCGCCTACACAGGAACTCACCCTTCCCAACCGCTAGAGTATACCAACACATCAAAATCCAAAAGAACAAAACCATAAACAAACCACAAACACAAATCTCCAACAAATAGAGGAACTTAAAGAACTTACACTAGTGCAAAAAGAAGAAAAGGATACGCTTTATTTAGTGCGGCTTTTGCGCTACCCGCTTTCATAAAAAACACGGTGACATTTTTGAAATTATTTTGATTTACGAATGCGGTTATTCAAATAACCGCATTCGTAAATCAAAGCGCTTAATTTACGAATGCGGATATTTGTATAAACACATTCGTAAATCAAAGCGCTTGATTTACGAATGCGGTTATTTGAATAACCGCATTCATAAATCAAAATTCTTTGATTTACGAATGCGGTTTTACCTTTAACCGCATTCGTAAATCCTTTTTTACCCTAAATTTTGAAGCGTGCCACACACAATTTCAAACTTTATTTCTCTTCTTTGCCTTCGTTTCGCGTTCGCACTCTGAGTTCGTCTCCTTTTGCTGCATCTGCATTCCATTTGTGCAATGTAAGTTTCTTGAACTCTCTTTCTTCCTCTTCATCTTCACAAATATATGCATAAATGTTTTTTGTTTTTCTTATATATTTTTTTTTCCTTGCATTGGTGGTCTCGAAGCACTGTTTCGTTGGCTAACATTCGTTTTTCTTACATTGTTTGGTTTATCGCATTGCTCAGTACTCTTTCATTGTCTTCGTGGTTTCTTGTGGATTTTTTGGTTTGCTCCGTTGCTGCTTCCCTGTCCGCTGTCGCTTCTGCTGCCGCCACCGTTGTTCGCTCTCGTGACTCTTCATCAACGTTGGTTTCACACAATATTGACGATGTTTTAAAATTTTTAATTTTTTTTTAATGATTTGGCATATACAAGTGCGGTTAAAGCAAATAACCGCACTTGTAAATGGTATTTATAAATGCGGCTATATAACCGCATTTATATTTCTTGATTTACAAGTGCGTGTTGATCAAATGCGGTTATAAAGCCGCATTTATAAATTCGAAATAGCCGCATTTGTTTTATGTTTATGCACTAGTGTTAACAAACTCTCTTTACAACTAACACAACAATAGTCTTCAACACACAACCAAAGAAAATCTTTTCCCAACATAAAAGCTCATCCTTAGTGTTACTTAATCCAAAAATCAAGAGAGAACCTCCAAACGATGCTTAAGACCAATATGCAAAACACACAACTCATTCCTTCTTAAAAGGAGTTAGAGAATCAAACCAAAGGAAAATGAACAAATTTAATTCACAGTTTTCATACATACTAGAGGTTCCAAACACCAATAAGAGTAAGATAAATTTCACTACAAGAAAATCATGAAATAGAAACCAATATTTAGAAACCAAAATAATTAGTTGCAATAGTAACTAAATTAGATACCATTTTAGAAACTAAACAAAAAATTGGTTTCTAAATTAGTTTCTATTATTTTCTATTATTGTTAAATAGTTTTTAAATTGGTATATAATTAGCAACTAAAGTTTTAACTACCAAATATTTAGTTTCTAGATTTGGTCTCTAAAACCTTGGTTGCTAATTAGATACCAATTTAGAAACTATTTAACAATAATAGAAAATAATAGAAACTAATTTAGAAACCAATTTTTAGTTTAGTTTCTAAAATAGTCTCTAATTTAGTTACTATTGCAACTAATTATTTTGGTCTCTAAAAATTGGTTTCTATTTCATGATTTTCTTGTAGTGTTTGCACCTTTTTCTTTACTAGTTAACCAAACCCAAGTTTTTCTTTGAGCCACTGTAAACACCTCAATATGGTCAACTCTCCCATTATTATAGACATACTTATTCTGATGTTTCCAAATTTCACCAACAATTGCAATCCACACCACTCCCCAGATTCTGAGAATTTGACCATTAACATTCAGAGGGCAACATATCATGAAGTGTGCCTTTGCATCAAAGTGGTTCACCGACAAACAACCCAACCAAGACAAACCCATCCCCCGAATTTTCTACACAACTTTACACTTAAAGAATAAATGACAAACAGTCTCTTTTTCCTCTCCACACAACCCACACAAATTAAGACTCCTCTTCTCAACATATTATCCTTTGTTGATATGCTATTATTCAACACCCTCCAAGGAGTGATTTGTGCAGAAGAAAGAGCATTTACCTTCCAGAACCTTTTGAATATGTCCCTATCCTCACCTCCCACCACCACCTTTAAAGAATTATAAGCAGATTTCACTGAAAAATCCAACTGCTTATCATCCTTCCAAATCCAATTGTCCACTACAATTTCTCTTCCCACACGAAAAATTTCTCCTCTACCTCAACTTCCACTCCCACCTACCAAGGTTCCACCTGCCTATCTGTAGCAAAGTACTATGACGATCTGCAGCAACCAAATAAAGATATAATACTCACAATTATATTAACATGTAACTCATACAATATAGTCGAGTTATTCACACTATAGAAGTTTTTGATATCTAGTGCACTATACAGTAAAGAAGGTAGTTAAGAAGGAATTTTAAGACAGGTTTAACATGAATAAAAATGGAAAAACAATAAATTTTCAACTTAAAGTTGCTTTTAAGTAATGTAAGAAACAAAGGGCTATAAAATTTAGTAAAGTAAATCTATATGTTAGGATTGGCAATGTAGGTTAGTCCGCCTCGTATTGGTCTGTCCCACATTGACCTATAAAATATGGATCAAGTTGATTTGTTGCTTAAGTAATGCAGACTGATTTTATTGGCCTGTTCTGTATTAGGGATGGTTCACAGGCTTATAGGTCTGCAAGCTAGTGCGCATAACAACATTAAAATTTTATTAAAAATTTAAAAATATATCAAGTAATATATATATATATATATATATATATATAATACTCATTATCTTGTCTACAAAATGCATGGTGATAGTCTTGGCGTGACAATATTCAATTTGCATCAGTAAGGACAACTTTTTCCTCTTTTAATTTATTTTCATTCTAATAATTTCAAAAATTGGCTTTATATTACCCAAATATTCATACCACACTATGAATTGAAAATGTGTTTGGGGTGACATAAATGGCACTACAAGAAAATCACGAAATAGAAATCATTTCTTAGAGACCAAAATAATTAGTTGCAATAATAACTAAATTAGAGACCATTTTAGAAACTAAAAAAAAAATAGTTTCTAAACTAGTTTCTATTATAGTTAAATAATTTCTAAATTGGTATCTAATTAGCAACCAAGGTTTTTGCTACCAAACTTAGAAACTAAATAATTGGTAGTTAAAATCTTGGTTGCTAATTAGATACCAATTTAGAAACAATTTAACAATAATAGAAACTAATTTAGAAACAAAAAAAAATTAGTTTCTAAAATAGTCTTTAATTTAGTTACTATTTTGATTTCTGAGAATTGGTTTCTATTTCATGATTTTCTTGTAGTGTGAAAAGTCAAAAGACGTGGGATGATTGAGGACATGACATTGATGAGGACCAAAAGCTAGAGGAAGCAGTTGTGTATTTTTTATTCCCCGACCCTCCCTGTCAAATTTTTTCTTTCACCTCATAAATTTTAAAATTTAATTTACATAACATAAAAATAAATTATAGAGATGAAAATTCACAAGAGAAAAAATATATTTTAGAATAATTTTTATAGAACAATTATTTTGCTTTATGAAATCTAGAACATCTGTTTTAATGAAATTTAATTTATGAAATTGATGGAGTGAAGAAAGAAATTTAATGGAATAGAAGAAGAAACATAATTTTTTTTTATTGTTATGCAGACTAGTAGAACAGATACGTACTTGACCAACAAGAACTATGAGTTATGAAAAACAGATCACCAAAATAGTGCTCCATATTTTTCATAACGAAATGTGGATCATTCGATATTTTCATCTTCTTTTATTATTTTTTTAATATAAAATTATTTTAATAATATTTTATCCATAGAGTCTAATTATCAAATAAAAGATATGAGAAGAGAAATGCAGCTTTATCAAAACTCTTGTGTTACCCCTCATTATAGTAACATCAATTTCATAGTTATATCATTATTTAAATACAAAAGTCTAACAATGAGAGAAAAATAGTAAAAATAGTATATTTTAGAAAGTGCAGCAAGAAAACTTTATATAACAAGAATTAATAAAATAAATATATTATAGAAATCATTCATATTTAATGTAAAAGTATTTTACAAATTAATATTTATTATTTTTATGATATTTTTGAAATATTATATGTTTATACACCAAAATATACTTAAAAGTAATTATTTTATTTGTATTTTATACTTATTTCATACTAATTAAGAATGTTAATATTAATTAAATTAATATTCTTAATTTCATAAAATAAGTAATTGCAGTCCCTAAATTACCCGGAATCATAATTGTCGGGAACAATATCTGAATTTAAACATAACAACATTTTTAAAATAATAACATTAAATAAGCCTATGATAGTTGAAAATTATATTTATATATATATATATATATATACACACACACACTATCAAGCCAAATATAAGAAAATAGTCAATATTTACAATCAAATTCCATTTACATCAATAGTATGTAATGTTATTACTTCAAAACATAATTATATTTAAATATTTACATAGTGTCCTATAAGTATAATGTAGTATAATTTAGAAATTACAACTTTTTATTTCGTGAAATTGAAATCATTAAATAAGTTTAACTAATATTAACATTTTTTAATTAATTTGAAAATTTACATGAATTAAAAAAATTATAAATTATTTATTTCTTAAAATTTTGTGTCTGCATAAATTATATAAATTGTTAGGCTTAATTAAGTTTAAGTATTTTCAACTGAATATCTATTAAAAATTATTAAGTACTCAACATATTTCTCTTTTTTTAGATATTCTATCATTTTATTTTACTAACGTGGTGATTGTTTTCTTATTTTATTGTCTTGGATTCATTTTTCTCTCTCTGGTCTTTCCAACTCGCAACCAATTATATAATATTATAGAGAGAAGAAACCAATGAGTAAGCTAAAAAATAAAAATAACAATCACACATACCGTTTTTAAAATATTATAAAAATAGTACATATTATATTCTAAAAATAGTTTGATATTTTTTTGTAATATATTTATTTGATCATTTTAATTTATATTATATACAATTTTATTATTAATATTAAAGTTTTACTTTTAAATGATAAGGGCAACATAAAAAAATACCACATTATTATATATAATATAAGCTGTTCTAATGATGAGATTTCAGTATATAAATTTATAAAAAAAAATCAACTGAAACAAAAATAATAAAATTTGACATTACATAAATTAAAGTAAATAAAAAACGAAGAAGCAAAATGAGGAATAGATATATTAAAATGGGGGAATATTCCCATACTTAATAATCCTTATCCTAATTCAGCTCCACGAGCTGCTCTTATTTCAATATCTTATCGTCATCTCTCTTCTCCACTCCACAACTATGATGAAGTCAATCTTCCCAGTTTTCAGAACCAAACCATTTTCCCTCTCAACAATACCTCTGAAACCGTTCAAGGTTTCCGTCAAACCCCCACCCCCAGATTTTGATTACAGGCGAGAGATCTCGGAGGAGTCCAGAGCCGCCATAGCCGATTCTCACCCCGAGTTGCTAGACTTAGCCGACAATGGGAGCTTGGTCTTGGTCCAGAAGAAGAGGTTTGGCCCAGTTCCCTCTTGGAGGACCGAATTCGTGGAACCTGAATTCATTTGGTTGATAGGAACTACCCATGTTTCCAAGGATTCGGCTATGGAGGTAGAACGTGTGGTTCGTGCTTTGAGGCCTGATAATGTTGTTGTAGAGCTCTGCAGAAGCAGGTAACCACAACCACTGCTGTTATTTTGCTGTTTCATTTTCTTATGGAAATCTTTCATCGTGTCTCAAGAATTAGTCTTAATATCATTCAGTACATTAACCATTGAATATCTTTTATAAAGCTAACGTTTTTTTAAAATTATGTACGTTTCGTTATTTTATGTTTACTCTTTTTCACAGCTTGTTAAAGCTAAAAAATATAGAAAAATCAAACTATTTTAAGTTGTTTCTTATGAAGGCTTTGAATGAGATTATGGCTTCTCTTGATGGAGAATGAATGGTGTATGTGTGGGTTGGTGGTGGTGCTGCCGTTCCACGGCCGCCGGAGCTGTTTAATAGAAAACTGTGTGTTCTAGTGGCGAATTAATCATACTGTTGTTTTGTGTGTGTGCGAGTTGATTGGATTCTAAAACTATTACACTATTTAAATTAATTATCTTATGATATTGTAAGTAATTTAAACCCTATAGAACAACTTTTAACTGTTGTTATGCTAAAATTAATTATTTTAAAATAAAAAATGTTAACTGTTTCAAAGTTGAAAGATCAAAACATAAACAATTAATAAAGATATGAGAAAACTAAAGATATTTTAGCATGTACTAAATGACTTGAAGTGAAAGACGAAAGAAGGGATGTTAATTGACAATTCAAAACCGAACAAAAATCCCCTTAAAAACACTATAAGAAAGCTAATATACAAGCAGCTAGCTTTCACCATTACTTCATTACTTCAAAATAAGCCTTTTACATAGGTTAGTGAATAATATATTAATATCATCTATGCAAAAAGTGAGAGAATTTTAACATTGATTACTACATGAAATAAAAAATGAGATTTTTTACATTGATTGTAGAACATAAATAATATAAGATGTGTCACTTTTCACCTTGAGTGCTACTCTAACATTTATAAAATGTGATATTAAAAAATATATACTTAGATGTGCAATAATATTAACAAAAATTAAACTTCTCGTATTTCTAAAATGATAAAAAGCAATCAAACTTCTTTTAAAGAGAGAATTTAAGAAAGTAAAAGTTTGTGAATCAGAGTGTACAGGAAAGGAATTTGGATTTTTTGGTGTACTCACAATAAAATTCAAGTTAATATTAAGCAAAGATGAATATGTAAAAGATTAAGAACATAATTGAAGTAGGAATCCTAGAGATGAAAGTAGTTGAGAAGTGAGAATCTGATCTTATCATTGATGAATCGAATGTGAATGACAGAAACAAGAAGGGCTTGTGAAAAATAAAGGCTAGAAGTGAAAGAAAATAAGAAAAGTAACAACATACATGTGGAAGGAAAGAGTAATTGAAATTACTTGTGAAAGAAGAAAATGAAGTGAAAATAAATAGTAAAAGGTCATGCATAACTTCACGAATAGGTTAAAAAGATATTATCATACGTACTATCTCAGTTACTTGATAAAAATAAAACCATCTCAGTTACTACAAGAACTTATGTAATATTACAATTAATTTTAACACTTGATTTTCACTATTTATTTTATTGTATCAATTAGTGCCAGAACTGATGTATTAATTACATATTATATTGATTCAAAGTACAATATAGATATAATACTATAAATATTAGATGAATTCTCTTACCAGATTTATAAATGCTCCATTTTCATCTGTTGATGTTTTCTTATATCTTTTCCAAATTCTAATAAGTAGGTCTTATTTTTTATTTTCCAATTCATAATTATCCACATTGTTTATTCCACATCTTAACTTGAATTGTTACAGATTTCATTTCCAGAGCTGGGATCATGTACGTTTCTGCGGACGAAGATCTTGGGAAACAAATGCGTTCTAACATGTTTTCCTTAAGTGGCACCGGTTTTTTTGGAGCTGTTGGTCGTAGCATAAACCTAGGTAACATCAGAGTTTTTTTTTGTGTTATAAAATCTATAAAACAAACTTATTTACTATTGATCTAAATATCAGGTGGTCAAACTGCACTAGCATTACGATTACTTTTGGCTGCTTTTTCATCAAAGATTTCTTCAGATATTAATCGCCCTTTTGGTGATGAGGTAGTTTCAAACTACTATAGATTTATAGTTCTTGGAAACACAAACTCTTTTGATAAATGCAATATCTATAATGCAGTTTCGTGCTGCTCGAAAGGCTTCTGAGGAAGTTGGTGCACAAATAGTTTTAGGAGACCGACCAATTGAAATAACGGTATGCAAATTTTATATATCATTCATCACATATTAATGAAATTAACTTATACCCCTACTCCAACTAATTCAAACTAAATTTATTAGTATATATAAACTCAAAATAGTTAAAATATTTATTATTAATTTTAGAGACTAATTTAATTATTAGTTGAGAAACCTAGTCATTGACAGGAGAGTATAATTCAAATATTAATCATCCTTAATTTCTAAAACTAATTTTAAATCATTTTATACAATCACAGGATATTCTGTTGTCTTTAAATCAATTTCTTTTAAATGAATCTCTAGTGAAGATATATGACATATAGGCCTCAACATGCGTGTTTCTTTCAAGTTCATGCAATTAAAACAAGTTTGAGGTATTCCAAACCACATGAGAAAAAAAAACTAAATATATAAATACATACGGTGGAGTTTATGGTGAAAAAAATCATGTTTTCCCTTGTTTATTACCTGTTTTGCAGCTTCAAAGAGCATGGAAGGCTATGAAATGGATTGAGAAACTAAATTTAGTGTTAACTATTTTTCGTGGGATAGCATCTTCATCAAACATTTCTGTAAATAAGCTTAAGGTTAGTTTGTTCGATCAACATATTACAATTTTAGTTTACATTATTTTTTCTTGTCTACGATAAATCTCTAGCTTTTATATACTGATTATTAAAGAATGGAAAAAAAAGGTAACACTTGCACATGCTATTCATATTAGGTTGCCTTTTGTTTTGGTTTTATAGTTTGTGAAGGGATTTACAGACATGTGGTGAATCATTTATGCATTATTTCATTTCATCAATTTAAATGAAAACTGAGTCATTGCTCATCTTATAGTTGGATTGATATAAAGCTAAGATGGTATTGAGCATGGTAATCCGTTGTAGCGAGAAGTATACACATTCATTCAAAAATTTATTGTAGAGAACTAAGAAAAAGAGAGAGAAAAAAGTGGAAGGAAGTGTGTATATGCATAAATATATGTCAAAGTTTGCCATATAGAAATTATTTGAAAAACTATAAAGATTCAAATGTTGCTAGTTGCAGGAAGCAAGTAGGGATGATGATAAATTTCAACTTTATGAGCAGCTGAGTTTTTCATATCCTTCCTTATTGTTACCTCTCATACACGAACGAGATACAGTATGTATTTCCTTTTCCTGTTTCACTTGCAGGTTTTTTCCTTCAAAAACTAAAACTAAAATATTATGTTTTTT
Organism: Phaseolus vulgaris; assembly: GCF_051622355.1. Classification (NCBI taxonomy): domain Eukaryota; kingdom Viridiplantae; phylum Streptophyta; class Magnoliopsida; order Fabales; family Fabaceae; genus Phaseolus; species Phaseolus vulgaris. The sequence continues at coordinate 6,416,676 of NC_143504.1, forward strand.
CCTTCCACATGTGATGAGTTCAACAAATGCAAGTAAAATGGTGTATTACTTTTTTGCAGTATCTGGCATGGTCATTGAAGAGGAGCAAAGCTGTGAATAACAGTAAAAGAGTTGTGGGTGTGATAGGAAAAGGCCATATGAACGGCGTAATATATGCACTGTTATGCGACACAGAAAATTTGAGATTTCGGGACCTTGTAGGGAAAGATTCGTATGGTGGAGGTTCTGGTGGTTGGATCGGTGGCCTAGTCAAGAGTTTAGTGAGGGATACAATCATTGCCATCTTCTTATGGGCCTTATATGAATTCCTAAATGGAGGAACATAAACCAAGCCCATTTATATTTTTCATTTGACTGTTTCTTCCTGCACCTCCATATCTTCTTCTGCCACCCCATACACAAGATGAAAATACAGTTTTATCCTTCTTGCGCCACCCTATAGAGTAGCTTCCGGATTATGTAATCCAAAAATGCATTTGAAAAAAGACTTCCGGATTACATAATCCAGAAGTCAAAAAAGACTTCCAGATTATGTAATCTGGAAAGTAATCATGCATATGAAAAAAGGCTTCCAGATTATATAATTCAGAAGTTAATTACAAATTTAAAAAATGACTTCCGGATTATATAATCCAAAATCTTACAAAAGGACATTTTTGAAAATATGAAAATTTATGGAGGTGAGTGAAGAAGGTATGGAGGTGCAGGAAGAAACAGCTTTTCATTTTTATTGAATTTTCAAGGTTTCCAAAGCAACCCCACTTGGACCATTCAAATAAAAGGTCTAAACAACACTATACTTGTACATCATACCTTTAATTGGATGCATATGGTAAAGCATTTCCTTTATATTATAAATAAAATTAATTCGTACAATTATTTTATTTAGGTGATAATTATTTTAATTTGTCTAATTAAAAATATTAATTAATCAATTATAATATTTCTTTACGTTATTCTTTCATCATTCAAACTACAGAATTTAGATGAAAGAAAAAAATTAAGTAAACAAACTATAGATATAATGGTTTTTCAATTTTTATATTTTTTGTTTGAATTATGTATATAAATTATTTAAAATAATGGTTAAGACAATGTATGGTGTGTCTTACGAGTCATAAGTTTAGTAATCCATGAAAGTATATCAAAATGTCAGTTGAACTTACGAAAAATCTTATGTTATTTCATTGTGATGAATTATGACTATGCCAACGTACGAGTGTTTGAGGTTGAAAAATCACAATTTGCGACACTACAAAATAAAAAAGACAAGAATTAGGATGGAGTTTAAGAGTAGTTAATTAGTAACATATATTGATAGTTTAAAATAATATCCTGGATTAGAGTATTTACTGGGAAACTTAGGATTATTTAATATTTGTTCAGTATTACAAGAGTTATATATTTATAGGATTATTCGATATTTGTTTAATATTACAAGAGTTAGGTAGTATATATATATATATATATATATATATATATATATATATATTAGTAAAAAGATCTTGGATTTTCTTGAAAAAATAATTATGACTAAGTAATTTTTTATATTTATAGTGTATTATTGACTCATGGGTATCATAAAGTAAGATGAAGTTTTTTCATCTCATATTAAACCCTATATCCTCATTTTTTTCCCATGTACTTATAGTATGATCCTAAAAAGTGTTCTTACTTAGTATAAGTTCTTTTTCTCCAACTTAAAATTAAACAAATTTATGCGTGGATGTATAACATATGTCTATTTATTAAATAATTTGAATAATAATGAATTTGTAATATATATATATATAGTAAAGATATGTTATTTATAAGAGATCTTATATTATTAAAAATTCACTCCTAAATTTATGATTCAATAAAAAATATATTTTTAATATTAAAGGTGTTACTTTTAGAGTATACATAGTTGAAATAAACTAAAATATAATTATAAAAAAAGAAAAATTACCAGAATATTATTAAAAGTGACTTAAATAATAAGAACACAAAAGAATAAGAAGACGAAAACAATAAGAATATGAAAGACTAAAGAGAATATTTTTTTTTAATTTTTTCTCTATATTACATTTAGCTAATGATCTTATTTTTGCTTAAACATTCTATAACTCTTATGTCATAAAATAAGTCAAAAATATATTATTAACTCTCAAAACAATATTATCTTTCTTAGTTTCATAAAAGAATTAAGGAATATTATAAAAATAAGTAAAAAATATATTAACTCTAAGCACTACAAGAAAAAGAAAAAAGAATTTAAACCAATTGTTTAGTGGAGATTAATATAACCTTAAGAATTGATTTAATTAATGGAAGTCTTTTTAACTTTTGTTAAATTTCAAAGGTTATTATAAAATCTCAGCAAAATAACATGATTTTTTTAACCTTTGTTAAATTTCAAAGGTGTATTCTAAAACCTCAGCAAATTAACAAAGTTTTTTTTTTTAACTTTAGTTAAATTTCAAAGGTTTATTTTAAAACTTTAACAATTTTTTTTTTTAACTTTCATTAAGTTCCAAAGGTTTATTCTACAACCTCGACAAATTAACGGAAGTCTTTTTAACCTTTGTTAAGTTTCAAATGTTTAATCTAAAATCTCAACAAAATAACAAAAGTTTTTTTAACTTTCGTTAAATTCCAAAGATTTATTGTAGCACCTCAATAAAACACTATAGATTTTTCAAACTTCAATAAATATAATTAAATCTATTTATAAATAAATAATTAAAAACTATATAGTTTTAATATATTTTATATATTGTATAACTAAATTCTCTAAATTTTTTAAAGTGCAACTTTACATTACTAATAAGTCTTCTCTGATTCACCCCATATTACACATAAATTACTACTTTTGTTAAACCCCTTACACTCAAATTGTCTTTTGTGGCCACTCTATTATTAATTAATTTTCAAGCTAGAAATTGTGCAGAAGTAGGGGTGGCAAAGCGAGGCAGCCCACCCTACATAGGCCCGCCCCGCTTAAGCCTGCCCTGTATACAAAATGCGGGCTGGTTTTCATGACCCGTAGGGCGGGCCTTATTTTTTTTTTTTGGAACGTAGAGGAAGAGTGGAGGCAGTAAGGGTGTGTAACAGCGGAGCAGTAGTAGTGCGTGACAGTTGCAGGCGAAGCCATACGGAGTCGCAAGCGGAGCGAGCGGCGGCGCTACAAAGGAAAGTGCATTGTGTGTTGTGTGCCTTTTTTAGAGCGTTGTATTTTGAGTGAAAACTTAATTTTCTTTCACTCAAAGTTGTCACTCCTCCATTAGACCATTGCTGTTGGCCCGCGCAAGTTGCGGGGCATGCTAATGCGGGTTCAAAACGTCAGCCCGTCTTGCGTTTTTTACCGCGGGCCGCAAGTCAACCCGCTCCACTTTGTCACCCCTATGCAGAAGGTAAAACTTTGATTTTCCAAAACATGTCATACACATTCCTTTCCTCCTTAGTGCGTCATTAAACAAAATATTGTAAGCTGATTTCCAGTTAATACCTATGAAGCTTCCAAATCTACTTGTCATCCCCTTCCGTGTTCACAATTTTATCAGCTAAGTCATTCATCAACATGTTTAATTAATATGATTCCCATTAGAAGGTGGTTCTCCTCTATTCCCAAAATCGCATAACATTGCCTCCTTACAGTCCAATATGTGACAAAGTCTTGAGTATTTTTCTTTTAGAGGCCAGTTCCCAATCCATCTATCTTCACACACTAGTATATGTTTTCCATCCCATACACATCACTCAAATATCTTCAAAATTATTACCCCATTCTTCAATCAGAACTATTTTTCTAATATCATCCACCATAAAGATTCCAATTTAGCATGCCTACAATTACCTAATTCAGTCCAACCTCATATTTAGAACCTAATAAAATTTGTGCTATGTTGGAATCTCTTAAGTCTCTATATCCACGGTCACTCTTAATATTATATTAACTTCTTTAGATTATTAAAATAAAACATTCATTTTTTTAATACATTAAATTTATTTATTTTTAAATAAAATAAAATAAAAGTTACACTAGAATAATGAGTGAGTGGAGTATGGTTTTTTTTCTTGCAAAAAAAAAAAAAAAATTTTATTTATGCGGGCCAACGGACCAATCCGCTCTGCCCCGTGTAGGTTGCGAATTATGCAAGGCGGACCTAAGCGGATTAGCAAACTAAATTAGTGAACTTTTACCACATTTTTCAATAACGGACTGCGAGCTCCGCATTGTCATCCCTAATAATACCCAAACAATTTTATTCCCTCCTTTCCCCATTCCCACAGGATTTGTCTCTTACTTTTATTAATTTTATACAAGACACTTGCAAGTATTTTGAAAAGAGACATGTAAAACAAAGAAAAAAAAATAGAAACTTCCTTTTTCAAGTTCTCAAATTGTTTTTTTTATCTTTCTATGATTTTCTCCTACCAAGATACCAGGTTACTTTAAGGGGATACATACAATCATCTCTTACTCAATTTCTTTCTAAAATTTTAATTTTTTTTGGGATTACAACAGAAATTGAATTATTCATCACTACATAGTGTTACAAATCTAAAATTTGTTGTTTTTAGATGTCTGCTTATATTTCTCATGAATGTTTATGCTTGTTAAAGGTTAGATAGAGCATACAAAATTTGTTCCTTCAAATAATTTCCAATTAGAATTGTCAACAAATGCACCCATTGAAGGAAATACAATCTGTTTACAAGATTATAGTTTATTTTCTTGTTTCTGAGTTTCCTCTTTTTCAAACCAGTAACAAAATAGTTTATTAGATATTCAAAATATTTAAAGAATAAAATTATGTTAAGATAGATATTTCATTTTGTAATAAATAGTAAAATTTTAATTAACGTTTTAATATACTTCAAATCATTTTAATATTTATTTTGAGATGCATATAATCACTTGAGTGATATCAAAGTGATATTAATTAATATATTTTTAATAATTACTCATACAAGAATAAATAGATATAAAATTGTGCACTTTAGTTCAAAATCTAGAAAAACAAAGTTGATTGGGGAAAGATTTTAAAAAAAGTCTGTAAGAAAAATACAGTAGTCAAGTTAAATTATAGAAAAAAATATTACTATATTTTATTATGATAAAAAAGATTTTTCTAAAAAGACAACAAAATTTTATACATTGAATTAAGTTTTATAACATAAAAATACACAAATTTTAATAAATGATAAAAAAATTTGATCCGTGTAAAAGAAGATTTTGATATATTTTATGTCTCACTTTTAATAGATATATAAATACATTTTCAAATAATCAATTAAATTAATATATGAATCTTGTATCACTGAATAATAATAAATTTAATTTTGAACTTATTTTTTAAATTCACATGTAGAAGCAGAAAATATTAATTAAGAAACAATATATAATACATGAAATTAAATTAAAAATAATTAGTTATTAAATATCAAACTTATTTATTTTAATCTAAATCTTTCATTTTTTAGTAACTCTTATAATGTTTAATATTTTCTAAAAAAATTAACAATTTAGTTTTTTAAATATTTTAAATTCTTAGTATATAAATTCTATAAATTTTAATAAGAGTTTTTTAGATATCTTATAACTCATAATATTATTATACAGGTTTTAAAATTTATATATTTTTTCCCATCTCATAATTGCTTGTAGACAAACTGGATTTTACTATTTATTTGATTTGAATTGTTTAAAATTGAGTTTCATTCAAAACAATTAGAAGTTATTTATTGGTTACATGGAAAATTTAAATCCTCATCCCTAGCTATTAATTTACTATACAAACATTTTAGTAATTAAAATTTATAAAAAATATTAAAGAAAGTAACAACTTCATTTTAAATTATTAATTTATTTACAAATTTTAATGTAATTATTTAGCATACAAATGACTTTTACATAAAAATTAGTGTACATATATTTTTTACAAAATAATATTGAATATTTCTATAAATTTATATTTTTAAATCAATTTATTGAATTTTAGTTATTATTATTACGAAAGAGTGGACTTTAAGCCTAACCAACACACCCCTTACGCCGAGAGTGATAGTTAGAAACTCGTGCGTGGGACTATATATATTGGGTGGTCCGATAGCGGGTGGCACGATAGACCCAACACAAATACTCACTAGGATAGGCTCGAAATGACTCTGATACCATATTACGAAGTGAACTTTAAGCCTAACTCAACCCCATAAAACCGACTCATAGGGTTAAGGTTTGCACCCACTTATATACAGCTCTAATCTCTAATCGATGTGGGGTCTCCAACAATTATGATTTTCAACTCAAACTTTATTTTTCTTATTTTATATGTTTGTTCCAAAATAATACATTGATATTTATTTTACTTTATAATTTTAAAAATTAATTAATTTAATATTAATTGACTGCGACTGTGCTAGTTAAACTTGATTTTCATTGTGGACTGCTAATTTAATATGCTTTTATAAAAAGTAAATATGTCTATTTATTAATTACATTTTAGAATTTATTAAAATTTAACTATTTAGATCTAAATAATTATTCTATCTATCAATATAATTAATTACAATACAAAGACATTTGCATAAAAAAAAGGTATATGAATGCTAAAGTCTCTTTGGTGATTATTCAAACAATCAATTTTAATACAAACATGTTTAAGAATCAGTATATTTTTTCAGAAGGGATATATTTAAATTAAAAATTTAATGACAAATGTAAAGTTTTTGCTTTTAATTTTGAAGTAAATTATTTTTTTATTACATTTTAAATAAACTAATTTATATAATAGACATAAAATAGTATTTCCGAATTTCCGCTTTGTTATTACAGGGTTGGTGAAATAATAAGGAAAGAAATCAGGGAATAGTTCGCGAAATTTAAAAAGATAAGGGGCATTTAGGCAGAAATTAAAAAATTAATTCTATATATATGTATTTTCCTGAGATCCGCATCTTTGTCTTGGTCAACCCAAAAAATATCTGTTACACTCTGCTCTGCTTAGGGTTCCAACCCAACCCAACACTTATCTTTTTGTAATGCAAGGTGATCCATTGTTTTCCGATTCCTTCGATTTCCATTTTCAATCTTAATGATTCCTTTCTGTTTTTCATTCAAGAATGTTTCTTTCGTTTCTTTTCACAACTTTAAAAAAAAAAAACAAGATCTGAGATCTGAAACTCAAATTCAAGTTTTCGATCCACTGTTACACTTTGTTGTGTGAGATTCTCGCCAACCAATTGATTTTGAATCTTTTCTGTTCTACAAAGTAAACTTCTTTTTCCTTTTTTTTGTATGCCCATTTTCTGTCCATTAATTTAATTTAATCCCTTTGTGTTTTTATTTTAGATTTTAGATGTAATTGCTTATATTTCAAATTTCCGTAAGGTCAGATTGTATGTGTCTGATTATACATAATCTTTTTTTTATTGTTCATATTTGGTTTAGGGATGGATGTGGCGGGGTGGGAAGTTGTAACATAACTTGTTTAGGGTTCATCTTTTCTTTTGCATCATAGCAGTGTTATATTATAGTATTATCAGTAACTCAAACTGTTGTTTGTATTCACAAGTAATTTTTTTATTTTTGTATAATTTATGCTTATTCATGCTTGCACATGGTGATTTTAAGTGTTTTTTAACCTGCGTTCAGGGAAGATGAGGCCTATTTTCTGTGGAAACTTCGAATATGATGCCCGGCAGTCAGAGTTGGAGCGTCTTTTTAGACGATATGGGAAGGTTGACAGGGTGGATATGAAGTCTGGTAAGTTTTTTTTTTCTTTTTTAAGTCTCTTTTGTATATTTAAGGGTGGATGAGTTAATGGTTTCCATTTTTTCTTTATTTTTGTCGTTGGGATTGGGTGAGGATTATCTTGGAGCTAATATTTGAGGTTAAACATGAACTTTTAGGTGTCTATTACTTAAAAGGTTTATAAATGAATCATCAAGCTTATGAGATAAAATCTTGAAAGTTTAGAAGACGTGTTTTCTTAAATTTGAGCAGATTGTAATTTTAAACATTGAGTTTATTGTGTGATAGATATTTATTTTTCATGAGTTTTAGATCTGTTTGTGGCTTCGTGTGGTTGGGAACTGTGGACTGAATTAATAACTATGTTTTTCAATTCAGTTATTAAATATAAATTATGTATATACGCACTCCAGAGAAATTCAAACTCAGGAAGAGTAACTTGGTCTAGAATGAGAACTGTCCTTTTAACTGGTAGTAAATGTTTAGAGTAACAAATTGCTTGATTTATAATTTAAACGCTTAACTTGCCAAGTGGAGAAGTATCTCAATCATTTGTCAACCTGAACATTAAGTTCAAGACGGGAGTAAGAAGTAAACATCCACAAGTTGCACCTTTGCAATCAGACCTTTAAGACATTCAGCAGCATCGGAGCAGCACCTTTGACAACCTGTGGTTCAGACGCCACATGGTATCTTCCTGGTGATTCTGTTTCAGGAGTTGGACCTTGGCGTACAGCTTCTGGTTGAGCATTTGTGGGGGATCAAGATATTTTTAAGTAAAAAAATCATCTTTTTTGAAGCATCGGCCCCCATACTCAACGTTTTCTTTGACGCAGGATTATCTTGGCATATCCATTTCCTGCCTGTGATGCACATCTTCTTTTAATGAAGAATTGTTCAATTTGATCCGCAATGACACACCCGTTGCACGTATTCATCAGTCACATTTGCCTTTCAATTTTTGTGCCTTTGCCCAGCCTCTTTTGGACATGTTTCGAGGTTGAAATATTGCCAACCTCACAGCAGAGGCAGCAGAATGGATGGAGAAGGCACTCATTTTCCATTGACCCTCATGAGACATACACTTTTGGATTCTTGTTCTTGACATCAATTTGTTTACTTATCAAGGTCTGTTGCTAATTCTATTGGTCAAATTAGTTTATAGAAATAAGGAGGTTTGCCAAAATTTTAATTTCCGAGCAGTGTTGATTGTGCTTGGCAGAAAGGTCCGTTATCACATCAGACGTCAAGTGTTTGTTGATTGGTGTAATGGACAGAAATGTCTCATTTCAGTTTTTTTACAAATTTAATTTAATACCTAAATGAGAACTTTACATGGTCTATAGGATTTGCTTTTATCTATATGGAAGATGAAAGAGATGCTGAAGCTGCTATTCGTGCTCTTGATCGAGTAGAATTTGGTCGGAAGGGACGCAGACTCCGTGTGGAATGGACAAAGGTAACACATCATTAGTCTCTTTGGGTTAGAGTGTTGTTTTGATCCATTATGTTTTCATGACCGTTGCACGTAATATGTTGCAGCATGAACGTGGTGTGAGAAGGCCTTCTAGTTCAAGAAGATCTTCAGCTAATGGGAGGCCATCAAAGACCTTGTTCGTAATAAATTTTGATACATACCATACCAGAACAAGGGACTTGGAGAGGCACTTTGAACCTTATGGCAAGATAGTCAGTGTTAGGATCAGAAGGAATTTTGCTTTTGTTCAGTATGAGTCAGAGGATGATGCTAGCAGAGCACTGGAAGCTACAAATATGAGGTAATTTAATGTATTTGGATATTTATTTTGGCAAAACATTTTGGTTGCAAGATTCTTCTTTCAAATCTGTCATTAGCCTCTAGTCAATGCATGACTACTGTTAAGAGATTTGACATTTTTGCTAATCTGTATACCTGTATCCTTTAGAAAGTTAGTTTAGAGAAAGTTAGTTTAACGAATAAATGATGCTTATCTTCTTAGGTTTAACTTTCTAGTTAGTTTTACCTCCCCAGTATATTTTACAATTGACTTGTTACCAATGTTATGATAACAAAGTTTTTTTTAAACAGCAAGTTACTGGATCGAGTTATTTCAGTTGAATTTGCTGTTAAAGATGATGATGATAGGAGAAATGGATATAGCCCTGAGAGAGGCCGTGATCGTCAACGTGATAGAAGCCGTGATGGAAGACGATCCCCTAGTCCTTATAGGAGAGAAAGAGGTAGTCCTGATTATGGCCGTGGGCCAAGTCCATATCAGAGAGAGAGGGGCAGCCCTGACTATGGCCGTGACCGAAGCCGGAGCAGAAGCCCTCCTAGGAGAGAGCGAGCTAGCCCTGCATATGGGCGCAGAAGCCCTAGTCCATATAGAAGAGAAAGGGAGGGTTCTGATCCTGTTCGGGACTCCAGCCGCAGTCCTTATCACAAAGAACGTGGGAGAACTGACCATGGCATTTCTCCTTCTCACAGTCTCGAAGAAAGAGGGAGGAAAAGCCCTCAAAATGGTCGTGGTTCTAGCCATAGTCCTCGTGATACTGGGAAGACTAGCCCTGAAAATGGACATGGCTCTGGGAGTCCTGAAGAAAAAGGGAATCCCAGCCCTTACAATGGTTATGGAAGGAGCCCAAATACTGTGCCTGATCCTAGGGACAGTCCCAATTACGGTGGCCCTGAAAGTCCCATGCATGAAAGATATCGCAGGTTTGCAAACATTTATTTATTTGAGAGTTTGTTATTACTGTTTATTTATTCCAGCCTTCTCTAGTTTGATATCTTCATCATTTTAAATGTGTTCGTTTCTGATAATACAGCCAGTCTCCCCCTGCAGACGAATGATTTCAGTCTTGGATGGAAAAGCTGATGGAAGGGCAAACTGATTGTAGTTCCGTTTCATGGCTGGACTAAATTTAATTTCAGCAAATTATTTTAGTGCAGTAGTTATAAGCTCTGAAACTTGTGTTGTTGTGACAACTTCCTAGTTCTTTATTTATTGTTAGTTTAATATTTCTATATCAGCTTAGTATTGTAGAATCTTTGTTTACAGTTAAATGGTACTATATCTTTGATCAACAATATTGGCGAGTAGCGTCGCTAAAGTCTTCTTCTGCCCTTCAAGCATTCCCAAATAATTGACGGCCATTTCTTTGTATGACAGTTGCTGGTGAAATGTTCCAAGGGCATTGTATGTTGAATCAGCTGACTGAGGTTGATCGAACTTCGTTATCACCCTAAAATCTACTAAGTGGATGCGACTAGAAACAAGTAGAACTGGTATTTTGTTTTGGGGGAGGGGGTGCCTACTTCATGTTTAAGTTAGGCTCAATTTTTTTAATATATTTTAATAACTCGACTAGGACCATGACTCTTTTTAGAAAATTATTTAACCGAGTCAATATATTTTAGTGTAATTAGTTCTTACCCTTTAATTGATCATTGTTTTTTTATTAAATTTTATTATAATGTTTAGGGTATATTGCTGATTTTCTTAATATGTTGAAACATATATGCCATATAAAAACTTTGGTTTATTATGTGGTTGGCCTATATTTCTCACAGAAGAATATTTGTTATTTTTTTTTTCTTTAGATGGATTTGGATACCTTAATTAATATCTTATTCTCGGCACAGGATACCCCCAGCATCCTAAAAATATTGCAATTTAAAAAGGTCAGATTTTGTCTTGCAATTTCAAGTCCATATTGAGTAGCTAAGTTTAGTCTTTATATTTCGAAAATGAATCAAGTGTTTTACTTGTGTTGATCAACAAATACAGTGCTTCTACCCAATTACAGCATCAATAATGTTGCCCTCTTACATCCCAACACTATAAGATAAGAATTGCAAGTATATCATAGAATCATAGAGGTAGTTCTTTCTTTTGGGTGTCACACACTGTTTATTTTCGAAGAGAAGTCTATTGTTTTTAAAATTGGACTTGTCAATTTATTGGTGTGAAGATTATGTGAATTGATACAAATATTAACAATTATTAATTTGAGAAGTACAAAGGATGGTGGTTTGAAAACAAGGACATAAATAAGCAATCGTTCTGTTTTGAAAAGAAATTACGAGTTTGTGTTTTCATTCAAAGACAACAGAAGTAAATTATTTTAAAAATTCAAATGTCAAAAGTCAAGTTGTTAGACTTCATAATCACCTAGAATAGCGTGTTTATAGTTTATTTAAAAAAAAATTAAGATAATCGAAGTTTTTGGTATATATACATATTGTATCGTTTTCAGTTGGGAACCTTCTATAAAAGATAAAAGATAACATTTTCTATTTTTCACTTATTAGCTAATCATATATCATTGATGGATTACTTGTTGATCACTAATTTTATAAATATATTTAATATTTAATTTTTATTCAGCTAAACCAATTATAGATTTTTTAGCTATCATTAAATCACATATTATCACTGGACTTTTAATAATTTTTTTTTTACTTTTATTACATTATATATGAATTTATTAAGGAAATAATAATAATTAAATTATATGCAATTATTGTATGCAATATTATACAATATTGTACGTAATTAATTTAATAATGATAAAGTGAATGATTAGTGGATCCTATCTAATTGTAATTTGGAGATAGAAAGTCTCCTATATATTGAAGTGATGTAAATACACACAAGGAGAATAAAAAATATCGACAATCTCTCCATTTTTATCCCTAAATAAACCCTAAATAAAAGATCATGTCTGACAAAGAAGAAAGAAGGTACTAGTAATCGAGTCTGATAGAAACTTCGTATAAGAATTCACTGTCGAACAAATTCAACAATTGACAAAGACTATTTACTCGTTCAACAATAATGGTAAAAGAGTGAGACGTTTGTTAGCATTCTGTTTGTCCATAACTCGTTTATTAGTAATGCTTTTACTAAATCATGTATTTTGGATAGCGGAGCTCTCCTATTTCAGTCCCATTTACCATTAGAATTTTGGGGAAATGCATTTTAACCGTCACATATATCATTGTTGTTTCATCTAAGCAAAAATTTAATCTGTGCGCTCGACAGTGTATCTTCATTGGTTATCCTCTTCATAAAAAAAACATACAAATTATTTTTTATAGTTGCAACACTTTTTTTACAAGTCGGGATGTCTTAGTCCCATACGCAATCTTTACCTCCATTACAAGTATTTTGCCTATTATTAACATTGACTTACCCATTCCTGTTCAACATTCACTCGGCCAATCTTCTTCTCCTACTCGTCACAATGCACCTGAACCTCCAGCACACCAACCTTCTTATCCCATGCCAGGAAGTCTGACACCCATTACTGAACCTTCTTCAACCGATCTTCCTGTTCGATGATCTAGTCGCATATCAACCCCACCTTCCTGGCTTCAAGACTACGTAACGGGATCGGCCGAATGGAAACATGTATCCTATGCATAATTTTCTTTCTAATTCACGATTTTACTCACAGTGCATATCTTGCTTACATCACAGCCAACAAAGAACCTCACACTTATGTTTAAGCTATTCTTGATCCAAATTGAAAAAAAACAATGGAAGAGTTTTCTGCCTTGCAGCTAAATAAAAACGTGGACCTTGACACCGTTACCCGTTGGGCAGAAACCTATCGGATGTAAATGGATATATAAAATAAAGTACAACTTAAATGACAAAGTCTACAGATATAAGGCGCACCTTGTCGCAACAGGGTACACTCAGATTGAAGGTGTAGACTATTTTGAACTTTTTGACCAACAACAAAATTAACTTTGAGGTGTCTCCTCACCATTGCAGCAGTCAGAAATTGGTTTACTCATCAGCTAGATGTGCAAAATGCCTTCTTACATGGCACATTGCATGAAATTATTTGCATGGACTTGTCACACGGCATCATCTACAGGGGAGAACATTGTATGTTGACTCAACAAATCCCTTTATGGTCTCAAACCGGCATCCCGAACATGGTTTTCAACATTATTAAATTTGTAGGATTTCAACCGTTCAAGACATACTACTCTCTATTCACAAGATATAATAACTCATCATTTACTGTCCTTTTGATTTATGTGGACGATATTCTTTTGTCAGGAACTGATTTGACAGAAATTCAGCATATTAAAGACTTTCTATTACAACAATTTTCGCATTAAAAATCTTGGAGACTTAAAATATTTTCTAGGGATTGAATTTTCCCGTTCCAAAGCTGTATTTACATGTCACAAAGAAGAAAATATGCGCTTGATATTTTGCAGGATACATAACTCATGTGTTTCTCCAGACAAATTTCCAATGAAGTTTACTACCCTTTTGATTTATGTGGACGATATTCTTTTGACAGAAATTCAGTTGTTAAAGACTGTCTATTACAACAATTTCACATTAAAGATCTTGGAGACTTAAAATATTTTTTAGGGATTGAATTTTCCATTTCCAAAGCTGGTATTTACATGTCACAAAGAAAATATGCGTTTGATATTTTGCAGGATATATGACTTATATGTGTTTTCCAGACAAATTTCCAATGAAGCAATACCTAAAACTCACACCATACATACTACTCTCTATTCACAAGACAGAATAACTTATCATTTACTACCCTTTTGATTTACGTGAACGATATTCTTTTGACGGAAAATGGTTTGACAGAAATTCAGCATGTTAAAGACCGTCTATTACAACAATTTCGCATTAAAGATCTTGGAGACTTAAAATATTTTCTCGGATTGAATTTTCTCGTTTCAAAGCTAGTATTTACACATCACACAGAAAATATACGCTTGATATTCGCAGGATACATGACTCATATGTGCTTCACCAGACAAATTTCCAATGGAGCAATACCTAAAACTCACAACAGACTATATAGTTACCAAATTAGCAACTAAGGTTTTTGTTACCAAATTTAGAATCTAAATAGTTGGTAGTTAAAACTTTGGTACCTAATTAGATACCAATTTAGAAATTATTTCACAATAATAGAAACTAATTTAATTTTTTTTAAAAAAATTAGTTTTTAAAATAGTATCTAATTCAGTTACTATTGCAACTAATTATTTTGGTATCTAAATATTAGTTTTTATTTGATGATTTTATTGTAGTAATGTGTGTAATTAGAGTATTCATAATCTATGAAGTAATTTGTGATGTAGCAATGAGGTGAGACTCATCTATTAAGAGGTATGCTGCGATCATAAACTTTCTTTTTAAATTTCAAAGACAAATATTGAAATAAGGGAATTGACTGTATTTTTAGGATGATTGAGTGCAAATTTGATTATGATATGTTTATTATTGATTACGTTTCTTTGAGATATTTTCGGACAATGATATTAGTGCCTATATCAATAGAGTCTAAAAAAACATTTGTTGTCTTTTCTTGAAAATTAACTTCGACAAACCATTACAAGCCTCACATATTCATCATTTCTAACAGTTAATCAAGTCAAACAAACAAATACTAATAATCATGACTGACAAAGATTGAAATTAGTTATGACAATCAAGGACTAAAACGAGGGAGGTTTGACTCAGCTAGACATAAATCCATATTTGATTCAAAATGGGAAAGAAAAAAATCTTTCTGTTATGTCCCTACTGTGGTACTGAAATTTTGGTCCTTGAGGCATTTCATTTCATCCTTAGAAACCTTTATTTAATGAAAATCTTGTCACTTTCAAGGATTGATAACATGATCCAAAATGTCAGGAGTAAATGCATGGACTTTTTATTCTGTAGTATACCTTATCTTGAATAGTCTGTTTCAAATTTAATTGTCAATATAGCTTAGGGTCATGTGTCCTATGTCTACAACGTACACATTAATTTCTCTTGCACGAACACGTTTAAAGTAGTATTGCATTCACACTTTTGTAAGTCTTTCCTCATGCCTATTCTTGTAGTTATGATAAAACATTCTCACATAAACAAAAGTTAAACAAATAATGTTTTCCAAGCCCAAGAAGATAGTTATAAAATCACTTAACACTCTTCTCTTTCAACTGATTTTTGTAATCTAGGTAGTATTCAGTGAGAGTGTTTGATTTATGTTGATCTCCAAGGATTTGGGTAGCATTCGGTGGTTCTAATTGGCTGGTATTGTACAATATATTTGTGTTAACTAACAAATTATACTGAGGGTTTTTTGACTCCAACAATGTGTATCGGTGATAGAATGAAGTGTGGATAAAGTGTAGTTATCTCCCCGGATACATTGCACAAAAATATGTTTGGCTATTAATGTTGCTTTTACCACCACCTGATCGGTGGAGGAGAATTCAAAACCAACAACACATTGATGCCATCGACCACTCACAGTGTAATCACACCAACCAAAAGGACAACACATGAGAATTTATGGAGCCTTTCTGGCCAATTTGTTCTCGGTTACCACAATACAAAGTTATCACAAAAATAGCAATGAAGACCTGCACTCATTAAAATACAAATTTAAGGTCAACTTTTTTTTTTTAAAAAGAAAAGTCGGATTATGGACAATCTTTACGATTTAATATAAGATTTAAACCACAAATTTATGGAGTAAAAGTGTGACGAATTCAATGTATCAGTGTTTTTGAATATGAGATCTAAGTAATGAAATGACATATAAAAGCTGTCATAGAAAAGTAAGCAGTAGTAACAACGACAGGTTGGTCCCATTCTTGGATATGACAGCCGCCAGAAGAGTGAGGGTGTGGTATCATAGGACACGTGTCGGCTTATGGTTGCACCGTCTCTTGTGTCTCCTAACAACCAGTATCCACCTGCATAATGCACCAGATTCTCTTTTTTGGAGTTACTTTAACTCACTCACAAGAATTACTTCTTAGATTCATAGACATAACAGGAAATGGTTCTTTCACACCGTAACTTCTCAGGAAGAGCAAGGAGAAATAGTGATATTCAAAGTACAAAACATTTTCTCATCAAAAAGAATATTTACATTTACTTTTAAATAATTAACATATCAAGTGTTTTCTTAATTTAACTTATTTAAAATGTAAAATTTTATTTTACTTTATTAGGTTTTGAGAAATTTGAAAAAAATACGTCTTTTACCATACTTTTTAACACAACCGAACATAAGCTAGAAGAACTAACGATAACTTGTATTAATAGTTTTATTATAGCAATATAACATTTCAAGATTGCATTATTTATTTAAATTTTATGTACTACCGGATGGTTGAATGGTCGAAGAGACCGAATGAACCTAAGAATAGACAATAAATCTGTGATTAACTGTAATTAAACCAGTTTAATTATAAACTATGATTAAGATCCAATTGGACTCTCATCAAGTAGGCCCATGACAGGTGATGTCCATCCCAAAGTTATAAATACAAGAAGAAAAATCTTTCACTCTTAACTCACCTACATATTGTACTCGAACTAATTTGAGCGTCAGAGCACCTTCACAATACCCACACCCTGCTCATCTCAGAGAAAGGAAGTACAAATCGAAGATCACTAAGCCTAGAAGCCGTAAGGACGAGAAGACGAAGACAAAAGAAATAACTTTAAGAGGAACCCAACTTTGTAAGAACATTTTTTTTTCTTTTTCTTCTTTGTGGGGTGAGGTATATGCGAAGGCGCTCCGATGCTCAAGTTAGTCCGAGGCAGGTGAGTTAAGAGTGAAAGATTACCTTTGACGCTGGGTATCCTCTGGTATTTATAACTTTGAGATGAGCCTCAACTGTCATAGGTTTGCTCTTGGATTCCAATTGTACCTTAATCATAATTTATAATTAAACTGATTTAATTACAGTTAATGATAGATTTATTGTCTGTTCTTAGGTTCATTTGGCCTTGTCGACCATTCAGTCTTTCGGTCATCCGGAAGTACAATTTATATTACTATAATATGTCGTGAGAATAAAAAGTATACAATATCATTAATTTTTATATAATTATAAAATACTTAATTGGTTAATTTGGTTATTCATCATCTTCACTTTTTTTAATGGAATAATTTATGTAAGATTTTAAAATCCAATGCATTTTAACCTTTCAATTTTAGACTATTTATATTTCATTATTTCTCGTAATGTTTTCTAAAAAATGTTAGATAAAAATTTAATGTTTTAAAAAGTATAAAAATATATTTGATATTTCTTTCACTTAATTAAAAAAATGTTAGAATTTTCATTTTTCATCAATGAACCAATTACATTAACCCTATGTTTAGTGGAGATGAAAGAAATAAGAAATAAGAGGAAAAAAAGGAGGAAAAGAAAAATATAATGTAAAAAAGTGGTTCGGTTGTAGAAAAAGTAGAAGAAAAAAGAGAAAAAAAATATTTAGTTAAGAATAAAATAAAATAAAATTATTGTCTACTTGTGTATCTTCTAATTGGAAACAATAAATTTGTAAAGGCACTTCATAAAACCCTAAACTTCTTAAAAATTTCGTTATTTTTTTTTTTTATGTTAGATACATATATCTCTTTTGGCTTATGCCATATACTCTTGGATTAGAATAAGTTGTTTTTTCTAAGTGCTTAAAATAAGTTGCAATGTACAGTTTTAATTCTTTTTATTTTTCTTATAAAGTTTGGGTCACCCTTAAATAATCTATATTTTTTTTAATAAAAAATTAGAAACAATAAATAAAAACATTTATATTTTTAACGAACATATATATATGATCTAATTAACGTTTTACATGACACAATTTAGCCTAATAACAATTATGAAGAGTACAAGGAAAAAAATGTTGCCACTAGATTGCCAATGATGATTTTCCATCATCGAAGAATGAATCTCTATGAAAACTTCCAATCATTCTTCACAATATATAATAATAAAGGTAGAGGGTTAAATAACATCAGGTCTGAACATAATAAAGTGATGATATTTACAATATTTGTTTATAGGAAAACTTTTAGCAAATATTTTCACCTAAGTAGGTTAAAACTGTAGACTTTTGTGACGGGTACTTTATTATAAAGAAGATTTATATTAATATTTAACATATAATTCTGTTAATACTTTAATATATAAAGCGTTACATTTTTTACTTGAGTTGGTTTTAATGACTGTTAATTTGAATTGGTTTGAATGACTATTAAATGGGATATACTTTGTAGTTTGATAATATATCTACAGTTATGCATATAATTATCGAACATTAGTTATATTACTTATCTTTTAAATAGTGTATCATGCATTAAAGTATGGGAAGTAGAATATTATTTATTTTTTGAATAATGTGAAAATTAGTTATGGTGTGAAATCTAAGGTGTTGACTGCAGTTTTAACAAGTGATGTGTTGTTATGTGAACTAGAATCGCAATAAAGTTAGTTTCTTTAGCCTATTCAAAATTGTGACAGAAAGTTGATATAACTATAAACTTTAAAACAGACGTGTTGTATATATGAATCCATAAAGACCAAAATGACGGTGATATCATAATAGTCAGAAGTCAATAACACGTGAAAAACTCTCATACTAATGTAATTATCGCTTTAACTGATATGTGCGGAAAATATAAAAAAATAAAAATGACATGATTATCTGATAAAGAATCATTATTGACTTTTAAATATGGTTTTTACATGTGTAGAGAATATTTAGCATAAATAATTAGAGTGATAAAATATGATCTCTTAAAAATTATTTTGATTATAGTGGAGAAATTAAGAAAAAAGAGAGATTATTTTGTTGTCTTTCGGCGTTTGACGTTGGGATTTGGGTGGGCTCCAAATTGGCATAAGATGTGGTAGTGATGAACCCTGTCAGCTTTGGCCCACGACGAATCTTGGCGGTCCATTGTCTTCAGCTTTCCCTATTCTTTTTTTTCAATCGTGATCAAATATTATTATTATTATTATTATTATTATTATTATTATTATTATTATACATGTTTATTAGAAGTATTCTAAACCATAAGAGTAAAAGAATAACAATCTAAAAAGAGAAAAATAAATCAAAACCATTTTTATTTTATTTTATTTTATAGATTTACTTGTCTTCTCAATACAGTTTGATTCGGATTTTGATCTGAAAATCAAGCAATCGTACATAAATATAACATTATATATTTAATGTTAATTAAGAAATAATAAATATACATAATATGTTTAGTTAAAATTATTTATAGTTTGATTGTATTTTATTTATAATATTTATATTTATTAAAATATCATAACACATTTATATTAATTTTAACAATAAAAATATATATTTATTTATAAATATAAGAAAATTTTAAAGTTATAATGAATTATAATAATAATAGTACAAAAATTCAAAAAAAAAAAATTCTATTTCAGAATTCTTTTATATTAACCGTTTAACCTTTTTTATAAGAAAATATTTTACAAATTTGCTCAAGCTGTAAAAAAAAGAAACTTAAATTTTTTATTTTTGCTTTTGATAATCTACACTACAATAAAAACATTAAATAATAACTAAATTTAAAGACAAAAAATAATTAGTTACTATATTGACGAAATTAAATACTAATTTAAAGATTAAAAAATTATTGATATCTAATGTGGTTTCTATTATTAATAAAAATATTATCAAATGGTTTATAAATTGATATCTAATGATTAATTATTTTGGTTTCTAAAATTAGTTTCTATTTAATGATTTTCTTGTGGTGCTAGTTTAATATTATTGCCTATTGCTTTTAAGTGAAAATTCTAAAATTTAAAAATATGATTAAGGGAACTTAGTTATGTGTTTAAGTGAATTTTGATATATGTTTGGATTGTTTAGAAAGTTTAAAATATAGTGTGATTGAATGATGTATTGATGTGTTAAATGAAGTATGCAATGATGTGAAAGTGTGATCAAAACATAATATTTTCAAGAAAGAAAATGTCGTGTTTAGATTGTTATTAGGTCCCGTTAATGAGACAATCATGTCTCTATCGATATAATGGAATCACATATATGAAGTTATTCAGTTGGTGAGAGTCGAAGAAGATTCACATGACTTTGTCTGCGGATTGAAGTATAATTTGGTCTTTCAGGTCATATGAATTTATCCTATCATATGAGATGTTTATCGCATGAATGTGTAGATTCACAACGAGTAGTATGACAGGAGCAAGTCTCAGGATGCTAATTTTAGTACCCGAGTATTCCGAAAGTAGAGTCAAATGTCTTTGTGTTGTGAGTTAGTATAAGTTTGACATACGAAAGATGAATTATGAATTATAATAGACACTTGATGGTTTGTAAAAAATGTATGAGAATTGATGTTGTATGTTGATATTTAAAGTTATATTTATATTTGAAGTTTTAGGGAAAAAAAAATAGTTAGCTTATCAGGTTTTTTTGCATTGTGTTTTATATTCTTTGATATGTAATAATTGTGTATTGATGTTATATGTATTAGAACTTCTTAGTAAAAAGCTTGAGGATAGAAATGTTCAAAATAAAATCTTGTTTTAATCTATCTAAATATTTAAAATCTTCATGAAGAGTAATATATTTTGAAATCCTGTATGAAATAGTAATATATTACAGATTATGGTTATTAAATGTGGGTAAAATATAGGGATGTTACCTAAAGCTAAAACTTTGATAGCTAATATTATATATCAATTTAGAATTTACTTTATAAATATTTATCAATAATATAAATTATTTTAGATACCAATAATTTTTTAGTTTATAAAATAGTATATAATTTAATTAATATAATAATTAATTATTTTAAAATTTTAAATTAGTTTTTATTTAAATATTTTGAGTTTGATAAAAAAATAGAAATATAATTTCAAAAGTGAATATTTTGATATTATGTGTTAGTTTTTGAAAAAGTTTAGAAATTTAAGTGGGTAATTTTAGAATATTTTTTTGTGGCATTTCCTGGGAAACTCTGCCGCTGCATCTAATCCAGCTTCCAATAAAAAAATGAAAAAAATAACTATATAATATGATGAAATATTATATGTCAGTGTGTCAAACCATTAATCACAGTGTAACAGAATAATTATTCTATTTTATCTTATTGACTATCCAATCGACAATGAGGAGCTCAAATCATGATTACTTATGAAAAATAACCACATTTCGTTTTTATAAAATGATAAAGGTTAACAGAAACAAAGTCGGAAAGTTCTAACTATTTCTTTGCTTTTAAGTTTGAAATAATGAGTGAAAAGTTAATTATTAAGGTGAAAAAGATACTAGTTACATTCATGCATGTCCGATTTTTTATTTTTTTTATAAGAATATATCTGATTAATTTCACTTCTTCAAAATCTGTGATATCAGAATACTACTTGCGGTCACAAATGTTTCTCATCAGACTACGTTGGAAAGAGCTTTCACGATACATGTCATAAAAATCATACTAAGAATATATTCAGTTCGACTGTGGTGTATTTTATATAATAAGAATGGTATAATAATTTTTAATTAGAAAATTGATATTACAAATTTAATAATTTTATATTTTGTTTATAATAGTTGTTCTTGTATGTATTAAAAATACTCTAACGTTGAAATATAATTTATAAATATTATGATTGATTATTACTTTTATCTCTTATATATTTCCATAATATATTTTTATTGAGCCGGTTTTATGGAGTTGAGTTAGGCTTAAAGTCCACTTCGTAATATGGTATCAGAGTCATTTCGAGCCTATCCTAGCGAATATTTATTGAGCCTATCGTGCCACCCGCTATCGGGCCGCTATAGGACCATCCATAATATATAGTCCCACGCACGAGTTGGCAGTCTCGGCGTGAGGGGTGTGTTGGAGATCCCACATCGATTAGAGATTAGAGTCTTTCATTGTATATAAGTGGGTGCAAACCTCAACCCTATGAGCCGGTTTTATGGGGTTGAGTTAGGCTTAAAGTCCACTTCCTAATAGTTTAGACTTCTTTTTTTTATATGAGCTTGTAGGTTGGATTCAGAAGTTCTAATTATATTATATGTCACCATAAGTTTAAACTAATCATTAAAAATGTGTTACCATATATAGTAGTTTATTATTTGTTGTCAATATAAAAATTACTTATCAATTCATATAGGTGTCCTTAATTTTTATCATCATTTTAAGTATTACTCGAAGAAAAAACAGGATTACCTACACTTTTTATAAAAATTATCTGCGATGTATTGACATAATTGGGTGTAACATACTTTTTTTTTAATAATATATATATATATATATATATTTTTTTTTTTTTCTTATAATATCGGGATCCTACGAAGCGTTTTTTCCTATCTAAGTTTTCAGGTTTTCTCGGTCACCTGGGACATCGATTTTCGATTCGTCCTTCAGTGCTCTTCGCTTGTTCCAATCCTCTGAGCAGAATGGTGGGAGTATCTGTGAAGACACTCTGACGTTCAAGTCAAAAGGTGTACTATATGCGAGTGAGTAAAGAGTGAGAAACTATATGCGAGTGAGTAAAGAGTGAGAAATTACCTTTACTGCTGGGATTTCCTCTAATATTTATACTGTTTTGGATGGACTCCATATGTTTATTGACTTGTATGTGGATCTAAAGGAAGGTTCAACTATGCCTTAATCATGATTCATTACTAAATATGGTTTTATTACAGTTAATTACGAATTTATAAGATACTATCGGATTAGGAGATTTATTTGGTCATCTGACCTTTTGAACATCAGGTAGTTAAAATATATATATATATATATATATATATATATATATATATATATAATTCTATGAAATTGAAAGAATAAAATGCATTGATAATAGATAGTATTAAGAATAAAATTTGTAAGGAAATCCAAGTGAAAAGCATTGTTGACAAGACAATCAAAGTGACATTCTCCCAAAATAATGATTTGTTGCGCAATGAGAAAATAAAATAAATGGAGATTGTTGGGGTGATGATATATGTAGGTTGATGATAATAGTTGAAAGTGATTTTCACTATTTCAAGTCTCCAATGATTTATATTCATCAAATGCCACCATGGTAGGCAGCCACTTCCTCGCATCTTTGGGATGAAACACCACCTTTGGACCCTGTCACTTCTACCATACTTTGCGGAAGGAACTAGATATGCATATAATCACTTTGCAACCATATATACTTTTATGGTCCTACAAAAATATTAAACTTTTTTTTTTTTTTAGTTTTCAGACTTTTTTTTATTATTATTATCTGTCTATCAGTATTAGATCACTCTCATATCACTCAGTATTGATGACTAACTAATTGATTGAAGATATATTTAAAATAATTGTAATAAATAATAGTTATGATTGTTGTAAGATCTTTGAAAATCTAAGATATATCTTATCAAATTTGAATAATGTTACAAAAATTTTCTAAAATAAGCTAACATTAATATAGATAGATTCAGTTTATTAAAACGAAAAATTTATAACTAAACATTATAAATAAATCTTTTATCAAAATTTGAGATAATAATTTCTTAATATACTCCGTATATCGATTACTCAAAGTACCTTTCCAAATACTATCTCTATACAATTACACAAATATCTTATAATTTTGAATAACATTTTAAAGCTTCTAGATTGTGATTTTGCCTAGTGAAACCTAGAATTTTGCAGAGTCACCTACGTGATCTTTGGGAGTTTGTAGATTGTGAGGGTGGGGGTCTATGCCACGTACGTGTTGGCAACTTAGCTTCCCACAAAAAAGTGTAACTGTAAAATTTGTTGATGACTTTGCGTGATTGTCGCTGTTTCTATCACCGAAAGAAAAATGCAATTCTAAAATATCCATTGCACTAGATTTGGGATAAGCCCTAGCACGTCATTTTGTAGTTTACTGTAACTTTTCCCTTTTACTGTTTGCCTTTGTTTACGTCCATAATATGGATGCAGTGGGAGGAAATAAAGAAAAGAACCACCACATATTTCCATGCAAAAATACAGAAAGTACAGAATTTTTTTTCTGTAATAGAAAAAAATTACCCAAATTCACAATGTAAAATAGTATTATTGGTCGAAATTTGGTCTTAAATTTTTATTTTTTTTATTAATTTTTAAATTCTTTTTTTGGAAAACTTCACCGGAATTCAACTCTAGGGAGACTGAATTCCTAGTGAGTTTCTGGCGTTCAACTCTATTATTGACACTTTGGGAATTGGGTTTTCCAAAAATCAACTTTCGAGTGAGTTTTCAGCATCCAACAATACTATCCACAGCTAAAAATTTGATTTCTTAGAGGTCGAATTGATAAAGTCAGAATTATTTTGATCAAATCATTTATTTACATTGTTTTTTAATTGAGCTTTATCAATTTTATTTGTTGAGCTTTTATTTTTTATATTTATAATTACTAAATATATTTTAAATGTTTAGGGTTTATTAGTTGGATCTTGATACCGTGTTAAAACTCTTTTATTGTTCCTTTATCTTTTTATAATTTTATTTATCTTTAATATGATAACGGCCTTTCGGTCTTTCAGCCTCTCGACCTTTCAGTAGTACAATAATATCATGAAATTTATTCTTGGTTTTGTAAAAATATGTATTAAGAAGTAGATTTTAAATTTCATTCAACCTTAAGAATGAGGTTTGTATTATATATGAATGATGAAAATTGTATGAAATTAATGTCATACATTTGGGATAATGTATGAGTTATTGTTTGATAGTACATTAAGTATGAAAAACCTATGTTTAACATAGATCCTCAAGCTTCACTGATGATCTAAGTCATTTAAACTAAGATATCAGGTGATGAGCGGCTGATGAGGGAGTTCATACACATCGGTCTCGCGGTAGACACTCAGTATTGGATGTTAGAACTTACCCTGATCCTTGATGTATGGATTAGATGTTAGTCTCTGGTAGGGGCATACTTAATGAGTATTCTGGAAGATGATATTCATGTGTAGTAGTGTGATTGAAATGAAATCAAAGTACTATGAATTGAAATGAAATACAATGCTTATGATTGAAAACAGATCCATGTGTGGTCTATATGAATGATGCAATTGGTTTTTTTGGATGAATTAAGTATGTTATGAAATTTATTTTCATTATCTTACCATTGCATTTCTTGTTGTGTTGTGAATTGTGATGACTGTATTACATACATGAGCAAATGATCATACAGGTGTCGAAGGGTCTAGAGGGTTTTAGGATGTTATTTTGAACTTTATATTGTAAATATTTATATTTATATAAGTCATAATATTCTAATAGAAATATTTTGAAAAACTCAAAGTTTGTACAAAAATTGGTAGAACTTATATTATAATAGTTAGATGTATTCCTAGGGTGTTACAATCCTCATCACTATATTTATAAAAGATTCATAAAACGCTACATCATCCATTAAAGGTCACAACACTCATGTATGATAACATAATATATACACATATCTATACATACATATATCAATGGTAAAATACATATAAACTTTCAATCATATAAGAAGTTATCAACAAAATGTTGTTGCGAAATTCATGATGAAAGTTATCAACAAAATATTGTTGGGAAATTCATGTCAAAAGGAACTTATCACACTCTAATTTTTGCTTGAGAAAAAATCATGACAAGAAAGGAGTTGCATTGTTTACACCAACTTCATTCACTTAACATTTAAAAATTATTATTTTATTATAATAATTAGTAGTTAAAACCTTGGTAGCTAATTAGATACCAGTTTAGAAACAATTTATCAATAATAGTAATAGAAATTAATTTAGAAACCAATAATTTTTTTAGTTTCTAAAATATTATCTAATTTAGTCAATATAACAACTAATTATTTTTAGTCTCTAAAATTGATTTCTATTCAATGATTTTCTTGTAGTATTCATTTCAACAAAAATATTTTAGGAGATCCTTGTTCAAATTTTTGTTTGAGGGATTTTTTTTTTACTTAAAGTAAAAAAAAATAAAAAAAATCATAAGAGAGATTCTCTTAGTTCAACTTTTCGTTTTACGTGAATTTCTCATTTAAATTGAAAATTGGATAAAAACCTAAATATGCAAGAAACACAAAACTTGCCCAACATTGAAAAAAAATTCTAACAATTTCAATTGTTTTTTTTTGTCGGCACCAATTTCAATTGTTATTAACAAATTTAAACCAGAAAATTAACAATAGGTTAAATCTTTCAAAATTCAATTACATCAATATAGCTCAACATAACTATTTAAATTCAAACGTTCAATGTAACATACCTAATTAAATTATATGTTCTTCAAAATTAAAACTGGCCAAGAACTTTTTTAAAAGAAAAACTAAATACTATAATGAGCTTTAAATGTCAACTCCAGAATCTAACTACAACTAAAATAAATATAATTCCATTAAATCAAACTTATAGACTCTCCTTACCAACAACCTTAGAAAAGTTTTAACTTATTCTCAAATACTTAAATTTATAATAATAATAATAATAATAATAATATATCACTATAATCTTAAAGTAATAAATATTAATCTATTCAACTCATTCAGGTAAGCAGAAGGAGAAAAGAAAAAATTAGAGGTCTAAATAAAAAAACCTTACTTAAAAACATAATTTAATAAGTTGTGATTGTTTTAATTTCTACTTTTTTTTAGATTGTGATTTTTTATAAGAGAAAAGATGTAAAATATCATAACCTGTAAAAAAAGTTAGGCAAATTTTAAGAAAAAATTTCTTGGAGAGATGATAGGGTTTTATAAATAAAATTAAGTGATTAAAATTGTAATATATACATATCAAACATATTTTAAATTTATATTTTTTTTTAAATCATCGCTGTTAAACATAAAACCGGGTATTACACAAGACACCATTTTATAATAATTGAAGTTTTTATTTGTGGCATTCACGTAACAATCGAAATACGGTATTTACGAAGTGATGACCAACGGGGAATGGCTTTTTCTCATGAAACACAAGACAAAAAAAGTGGCATGAGAAATGGCTTTAATAAAGATGACCGGTCAAGAATGTAATGTTAAGACCTTCCCTCCTAAGTTCTTTTAGCAAACTATACAAATTGAATACATTGTTAAGATCTTCCCTCCTCTAAGTTCTTTAGCAACCTATAAAAACTGAATAAGTAGGTAGGGACCAGGATATCTTGATATAACCATAAAATAAATACATTAAGATAAAATAATATTAACATAGATTAAATAGTACAGAAAATTATATAATATATTCTTTAATCAATTAAGATATATATGTTAATCTCGATCTAATAGTAAAATGGTCCATCAAAACCATACAAATAGACACGACAACTAGATGTACGTTATTATTATAATATTTATTGTCAGCATACCAAATACTCATTTGAGTAACGAAAATAACTTTTTATAGGTACATTCTAAAAAAAAACTGAAATTTAAAACATTAAAATGAAAATTTGAAAAAAAATTACGATAAAAAAAAAAAAAAACTTGTTCAATCACTAAAAAATAGTGTCTCACCCCTTATAAAAAAAAACACTTATCTTCTTATAAAACAACAAAAATAATGTAAAATATAAATTTATTATATATAAGATCTCAACTACTTTTTTTTATATTTTTGGATATTCATTTTCGAAGATTACAATGTGTGAACAACTTTATAATAATGACCAAAACTTTTGTTAATGTTAAGCTTATCATCTTCCTAGGCAAAACCCTTGGAAATGTCTTTTCAATTTTATCCCTTTTCAAACTTTAACACTAAGGATAGGATTTTATGGGTCAACATGTGGTTGCAAGAAGTAAAAATCTCATTTCTTTTTCCAACTCTCTCAAATTAACGGTATATTAAACTATTTCAATCAGCTTTTTAAGTGCGATGACGTGCCAATTAAGCTCTAATTAAGATTATCATACAAAAAGCAAGATTCTTTACATACTCAGGTCGATTATTTTAGAGGTGAAAAAATAAAATATTGATATCAATTTTTTATAAGCTAAAATAAATCTATATGTAAAGTAAAAGTCATGTTTTAGAATAATGAAAACAAAAATTCATCCAATAAATTTGGAATCACCCTTTTATTTTGGATTTAATTATTGATGGCTAGTTTGTTACGGCGGGTTCACACTTCCCCACTCGCAAACTCTATTAAGCATGCAGTTAATAGGAAAGACTTCGTTTTCTTATAATACTAATATTAATTTGGGTGTAGATTTAAACAAATCAATGACTTTAGCCCGTTCTCACTCAGAACAAAATTAAAAAAATATATATAGACATTAACTCGTATATCAAATATTTATTATAAAACTTAATACATTAATAAATATGGGTTAATGTATAGAGTCCATAATGAATCTAATTCCAAACATATATATTTACACTTTTATTAGTTAATGTAATTTTATGTGAGTTAATAATATTACCAATATAATTAGTTAAAATTAATTATTATATATAATTAACCAATACTAATGTCTAAACTCTCAATAAATGCATTGATAACTTTGGTTCTCAACCTTTCCACAATTTTACTTTTACTTTGTTTAAGATGTGTTTATTTTGACAAAAATTTAATCATATACTATTATTAATTATTTTTCCCATTAATAGTATCGCACTAAAGAAAAAACCTAATATTAATAATAATAATAATAAGAATATTATTATTATTATTATTATTACCCACGGATACAAATACTTATATCCATAAATAATATTAATAACAAAATATTACCCTCCGCAGATAAATTACTTTCAAATTTATATCCGTACTAAATTTACCTACATATTTATGTTCATGGTAGATAATATTAATAATATTGATATTAACAATTTTATTATTAATATAATTTTAATAATACTAATAATAACAATAATATTATTACAAATATTATTTTCATTATTATTATTTTTATTAGTATTATTATTATAATAATAATAAATAATAATATTAAGAATAATAGTAATAATAATATTTTTATTCTTAATATTATTATGAATAATAATTTTATTATTATTAACAATATTACCAATATTAATATTACTATTAATATTTATATTTTAATATTATATGATAATTATTATTCTTATTATTATTATTATAAATTTTTATAATAATATTATTATCATTATTATTATTAATATTTTTATTATCATCAGTAATTTTGATAATATTAATATTAAGAAAAAATATGAAGAAAAAATGTATACATGTCAATTTTGGTTACTCCCAACTAGTGATGTATGACTAAATTTTGGATAATTTAAAAATTTACATATATAAAAATTAATAATAAAAGTTATTTTATGTTTTGATGTTGCATAAGTATATTGTCAAAATTTATTCTTTGGATTTTTTTGACATTGATTAAGTATTGATATGATTATTGATTATATCTGATTTTTTAAATAGAATATGAAGATGGGATGAGTATGTATATATTTGTCTCGTCGTGCAATCATACATCCTGTTATATCCATTTTTATACTTGTATTCGTCTTTGTATTAATACTTGTCTCAATACTTATTTTCGTTCTCGTATTATTTCTCGTTTTAAATTATTAATTTATTAAAAAATCTAAAAGAGATATTAATTTTTCTCTATTTCTTAGTTTCACAACTTAGTGTTAGATCACACATTTAATATTTTTATTATTTTTTATAATTATTTAACTTTTATTCAATTATTATTTGATAATTTTATTTTATATTTACACAACTTTCTTAATATTTTACATTAGAGAAAAATATTATATATTTTTCACTTAAATACTTTATATATCATACTTTATTTGGTGTGATTTTTATTTTTTTTTATAAAAAAATACTTAATTAATATTCATAATAATAAAATGATATGTACGTCATTACCTGTTTCTTGATGGGACGAAGGAAAACAAAAAAAAATCATGTCCATTGAAAAAGAGACGGAGATGACGGTAAAATTTTATTTTGAAAATGAGAAAGAGATAGTTACATTTCTCCTTAAGAAAGGTTTATAAAAGAAGTAAATAAAGTATGGTTGTTGTGAAATAGTAATTTTTTTGATATAGAGAGAGGTCTCCTTATCACAATGCAAGATTCTAAATGACTTCTCATAAATTTTTCATAATATTTTTTTAAATAATATTTCTACATATAACTAAAAGTGATTATTATAAATTGAAAAAAATAATATAGTAAAAATTGAGAACATTTTTGTTTAAATTTGTATTAAATATTTCTAAATTTGATTCATGAACATTAGTTTATACTACTAGAAAATAATTGAGTAGAAACTAATTTTAAAGACAAAAAATAATTAGTTACTATAATGACTAAATTATTAAAGAAGATTGGTAAAAAAAAAAAATGAAGATGTCTTTATTCTCGTGAGTATATTTACATAATTTCATGTAAAAGAAATATATACAAGAGTGTATGGATACTTTGACTCTTCAAATTAACACTAATCACGATATTCTATTGTTATTAAATTAATTGTATATAATTGCATACAATAACGTATGTGGATTTTAGTTAGTATGTATTTTATTCATATTTGTGGAATATGTATAATTATATTGTAAAATGTAAGGAGTTTGAAAGTAATTTTAGAGTAAAAAATTACAATTAAATAATACATAAATATTTTATTTTTAAAATGAAAAATTCATATAAATATAGAAAAAATAGGTTTAATTTTAAAATAATCATAATTTTTTCTAGAAACACTTTTTTTTTCTATGTCTTCTCTCTAAAATTTTAACTTCATCATTCATCATACTGACGATCAAAGACTATTTTTGGATTCCTGACAATGAATAAAATAAAACATGATTAATTTTTTGTTTAGAGTAAGTTCCTTTCTGTCATTTTTTTCTTTAAGTCAGTTTTGAGATTTTCTATTTTACCTAGGTAAACGTGTTTTATATGTGGTACTTGTAGCTTCAAGAATAGTCTTTGTTAATTCAAGATTCAGATCATTGATTAAAATTTTGTGATACATGTTAGGCTATTTTTGAGTCTTTTGGGAATTGGAACTCCTTTTTCTTAATCGTCTTTCTAATCAAGAAAGTATGGAAACTACTTTTACCTTTCAATAGTATAATAGACTAGAAGATATAAATGAGAAGGTGACATGGTCACAAGTTCCAAATGTTTCTCTTGCATGGTTTGTTATGTTGAGTAAAATAGGTGTTATTTTGGATTGATAGGTTAATATAAACTTGGTTGATTGTTTGAATTTCAATGTGAGATAAATTTTGAATTTTGAATTTTGAAGTTTGAAAGTCTTGAAATTATTTGTTAAATTGTGAGTTCAACGAGAATAAAGTTATATTTGAGCACTTTAAAACTATAGACATCTTTTGATTGTATAAAAGTTGCAAAATTTTATATTGATATTGGGTAAAGACTTTAAAATTGTTTTAGGCTTCAATTGGGTCTGTTGAATAAGACTAAGTTTATGATATTTTCGCTTAAAAGAAAATAGAACAAAAGTCCTTGCTTAATCTCAACCCTATTTTTGCTTAAGCAAATGAACTTTTGTTCAAACAAAGATATTACCACTACTAAGAATAATCTCGGTCTTATTTTTGCTCAAACAAAAATAATACTACAACTGATCTTTGTCCTGACTATATTTTCTCTAAAAAAAAATATTTTTGCCGAAAGGGATGTCATTTTCGCTCAAGTTAAAAAGAAAAAATGTTTGTTGCTTTAATTTATTTACTTTTTATAAAAAGTTTTCATATTAGGCATGCTACTTGACATCTCAGCTAGGCTGACACCTTAAGTAACAACAATCATTTGCCATCACATGAAAAAAGTATTATTAAAAAAAAGAAAAAGAAAGAAAATACAAAAATATGAGGAGATTAGACCAAAACTCATATGTTAACAAAAGCGATACATAGGTAAACTTTACCTATTAATAAATAATTTTAAGAACAAACTAGATGAAAGCCTATTATACCAATTAAAGGATTCTCTATGAATAAATCCTAAATTAATCAACTTATTAGCACACGCATTTCCTTCACAAAAAATATGAGTAACCTTAAACCTGATTTTTTCACAGTAATTAAGACAAGTATTTCATTGATTATGAAGCATCCAAAGAACATTTGTCCTAGTAGTACATGTATATATATAATTGAGTTTATGTGTTTATGAAATTTTTGTGATATTTTGTAATTGATTTAAAAATCTAAATTTATGTGTGGTATAGTTATGAAGTATGTGAAAGTGTGATTGAAATATAGTATTTTTTAAAAGATAAATTGTTTACTATATCTATTGAATTAAAGATTGTTATAAAAAGATATATTCTCACTCTACTCATATAGATAAAAATTATTAATGATTATTTTCTCTGATACAGCATGAGTTGTTGCAAACTGGTAGGGCTGTAGGGTATACCTCTCAAAATATTTCAATGTTCAAATCCATTTATCATGCTGTATATTAAATATTCACTTACATTTATGAGTCTAAAATAATTGAGTTGAATTCTAAAGAACAAGGCCTAAATCGTTTCAAGGGCCTCAAGCATAAAATTGAACAAATCGTATTGAAAAAAAAAAATGAGTCGCGTGTACTTTTCGTAAATGAAGGAGATAGTAGTTTAACTCTAGTAATTGAAAAGACATGATCTTATTATTAGGATTAAAAGTATTTTAATCTAAAATTCATTTAACCAACACAAAGTTGTTAGTATATTATATACTATAAATTGTTGTCACACTTTAATAGAAAATATAATTTGAATCAACTTTTTATTGTCGTTATTAGTGTGTGTATAGTTGTTGTACTATCTAATAACACTGAGAAATAAAATTAACTGGAGGGGTAGAAAACGGAATGCTTCGTACACACGAATAACATATGAACCATGCATTGGAACATGATGCATGCATGCTTTTCACTCTCAACCTCACTATATTTAATTATGAACAATATGTCATAACCGCGACAAGCATGTATGGGGACATTTGAAATCATGCCCAACTATTTCAACTAACGTAAACAAACACTCCGTCATTCTTAAACAATAAAAATTACTATATATATTGTTAAATTCCTATAATATTTTTATAATTGAACTAAAAATAAAATCATCGACACTTATGCAAATTGATTGTTTCTACCGATTATGTATGTCGTTAAATTACAATAATTTTTTTTTAAATCCATCAGATAAAAAATTATATACATGTAAAGATTATCAAATTATCATTTTTCTATAAACATTACAAATAGTTTTTGTAAAGATATATAGTGAGAGCGAAATCTTTTTTTTATAAAATTTTTCCATGTTAAGTATCATTATGCAACTTGACATCTCAGCAATTGACACCTCAAGTAACAACAATCATCTGTCATCACATGAAAAAAAATATTATTGAAAAAAAGAAAAAAAAAAAAGAAAATACAAAAATATGGGGGACTAGACCAAAACCCATATGTTAACAAAAACGATACATAGGTAGACAATACCTATTTATAAAGAATTCTAAGAACATACTAGATGAAAGTTTATTATACCAATGAAATGATTCTCTATGAATAAATCCTAAATTAGCTAACTTATCAGCACACACATTCCCTTCGCGAAAAATATGAGTAACTCTAAACTTGATTGTTCCACAGAAATTAAGACAAGTATTCCATCGATTATGAAGCATTCACGGAACATTAGTCCTAACAGTAAATGCATCACAAACTAAGGCAGAATCACATTCAAGCCAGACACTAGTAAGCCCCATTTTTTGAGCTTCCTCCATAACATGTATAACTCCATAAAACTCAGCAACCAAAGTAGTTTGAACTTCAAGAAACGTTGAAAAAACACCAATAAATTTTATCATACTCCCACGAAAAAATACTCCCACGAAAAATACATCCATAAGTAGCAAGGCAAAATCTTTTGTGAAATCTTTTGGAAAACGTGAAATTTTAGTTTCATGTTTAGAAAATTCTAATGTATGTGGACCCTTCTGCATTCTGCAGGTGGTGGAAATCAATTGTACACTTCCACACCTTGAGAGAAGGTTCCCTTCTCCCTAGCTACAATGGTAAGGTTATGTTTGGTTTACAAAAGAAAGGCAAAATAAGATGATTCCTTATATATCAAGGATGAACATCGACTCTAATTAGCTCTTGGCTTTTGGCTAGCTTACAGAAACATGCATAACTAACTATCCAAGGACAACCTTTGTCTGGGAACAACGTTAGCCCTTAATACAACAAAAAATGCACACTCTAAAAAGACCATGCTTTGCTTTCATTAGACTTGATTTTGACAATTCAAGAATGAAAAATATATGATATTTAAACCTTGCTCTTCTGATGTGGGCATGGCCTCACTTCACTACTGTACAAACAGTAGACTGCTGGTGGACGCTTCCACCCCTATCCAAAAGCGCGTGTTAGAGATCCCACATCGACTAGAGATTAGAACCTTTCATTGTATATAAGTAGGTGCAAACCTCAACTTCATGAACCGGTTTTATGGGGTTGAGTTAGACTTAAAGTCCACTTCTTAATAGCACGTTTACTGTTGGTGTTGGTGTTAATGTATCTTATATGCTCCGAATCGAAAGTTAGGGAATGATTACTTAATGTTTTTTAAATATTTTCAGGAAATAACTGATATACAAATAGACCTTATTTAAAAAGGTACATAATTATCTACAGCTATATATTCCCCCTTTCCCACCCAAAATCAGCTATAAAACCTCCCTGAAAAGCCTCTGTCCAACCCCTCTTACTCCCTCCCTTCACAATCCTCTCTCTCTCTCTTATATTGAATTCTACGTGTTCCCTAAACCACCACTCCTCTTGACACAAAAAGGCGATACCATGTGTCATCTAACTCCCCACCTTCCCTGCAAAGCCGACTCAAACCAAGAGTATCTAGTTTCAATGAAAGTCCAAGAGACAGAGGAAACGAACATGACGATCAGCAGCCCCTTGATTCAAAAGGGTATCGTCACAACACCCCAGGTAGAGAAGAACTCAGCAGCAATGCAAACCCATGTTTTTAAAGAAGTGATTTCCATAGCCAAAATTGCTCTCCCCATGATCCTCACCGGTCTCTTACTCTATTGCCGGTCAATGATCTCCATGCTCTTCCTCGGCCACCTCGGAGAGCTTGCCTTAGCCGGTGGCTCCCTCGCCGTTGGCTTCGCAAACATCACCGGATACTCAATCCTCTCCGGCCTAGCTGTCGGAATGGAACCCATTTGCGGGCAAGCTTACGGTGCCAAAAAGTTCACCCTCCTCGGTCTCTGCCTTCAAAGAACCGTTCTCCTCCTCCTCTTCACTTCTCTTCCAATCTCTCTCCTTTGGCTCTACATGAAGCATATCCTTCTCTTGTGTGGCCAGGACCAGGATATAGCCTCACAAGCACAATCCTATCTTCTCTACTCCATCCCCGACCTCTTAACGCAATCTTTTCTTCACCCTTTGCGAATTTACCTTCGAAGCCAATCCATTACCCTGCCTCTCACCCTTTGCGCCACTCTCTCAATTCTCCTCCACGTCCCCATCAACTACCTCCTCGTTTCCCACCTCAATTTGGGAATCAAAGGCGTGGCTCTCAGCGGGGTGTGGACCAACCTCAACCTCGTAGCTTCTTTGATTCTCTACGTAGTCTTCTCCGGCACGCATAAGAAAACATGGGGAGGTTTTTCTGTCGAGTGCTTCACGCAATGGAAGTCGCTTCTCAATTTGGCCATCCCGAGCTGCATTTCCGTGTGCCTCGAATGGTGGTGGTATGAGATCATGATTTTGTTATGTGGGTTGCTGGTAAATCCCAGAGCAACCGTGGCCTCCATGGGGATTTTGATCCAAACCACTTCCTTGCTCTACATTTTTCCATCGTCGATAAGCTTCAGCGTGTCTACGAGAGTTGGCAACAAACTGGGCGCCCAAAAGCCCTCCAAGGCAAGACTTTCTGCCATAGTTGGCCTCTCTTGCAGCTTCATATTGGGGGGTTTAGCTTTGGTTTTTACCATTATGGTTAGGAACATTTGGGCCAGCATGTTCACTCAAGACATGGAGATAATAAATTTGACCTCATTGGTGTTACCGATCATAGGACTTTGCGAGCTCGGAAACTGTCCTCAAACAACGGGGTGCGGGGTGCTGAGAGGCACAGCAAGGCCTAAAGTTGGTGCTAACATTAACTTAGGTTGTTTCTATCTTGTAGGAATGCCTGTGGCGGTTTGGCTTGGTTTCTTTGCTGGATTTGATTTTCAAGGGTTGTGGGTTGGGTTACTTGCGGCTCAGGGGTCTTGCGCAGTGACCATGTTGGTGGTTCTGAGTCGAACCGATTGGGATGCTGAGGCTCTAAGAGCCAAGAAACTAACCAGTGTTGTTGTTGTTGTCGATGATGATGATGTTGACAGCAAGGAGGTTGGTGCAGAGAAGCCACCCAAAGCTGAAATCAAGGAAGATTCTTTATCATCATTAGCTGAATCAGATGAAGATAAACAATCGTGTGTTTAACTTTTAGTAATCTCGGTTTTTTGGACAGAAACAAAAACCAAAAGGGAAAAATCAAAGAAGACAGAGGGAGAGAGAGAGATCTATAAGGGATTTGTCTTTAGCTGTATAGGGAAGGAGAAGTTAGTGACAGAGGATGACTTTTTTGTTTTTATATAATTTTAAGATCACATGGGTGGATCGAGGAATTTAAATACAATAATGTTAAAAAAAATTCACGTAATTATCGTCGCTACCTCTTTTATTCGTCAATTCAAATCACTTACAATCAGCTGTTTCAGTTAATTGACTTGCACGTTATATGCAACTAATATTGCTTATTTAACTCATGCTGTTTCCTAAATCTTTTGTCTTCTTTCCTATGTTTGGGGTAAATAAAAAGCACTATACTGACAGCTACAAGTACACTATACATACTTGTTCCTTAATCAAACTATTCTACGTACTTGTTGCTTAACGAAACTATTCTGTGTTCTTCTGTTTCTAATTAGCAAAGTACAATAATAAAAGGATTTCAAGAACACCCATACTTAAAATATGTCTTTCACTTCACCCAATATGAATTTATTAATGTGATAAAACTGATTTGTAATTTTTCACATACTTTTATCAATTTGATGAGTGCAAGCTCAAGCACAGCTTTCTGTATATGTTTGGTAGCGTCAAGAGCAAACTCAAGTTCATTCCTTTGAGGAATTAGTCTTGATTTTCGACTCTCGGAGATTCAAGGGTAGAAGAAAGGAATATATTATTTATATCCATGTAATCTACGCTAGTGTGCAAACGCGTTTCTCTATTTTAATTTATTCTTAACACTAGCAGCCACTTTTAAGGCATGAATCACTCTTTGTAGTCACCCTGCACGTCAGAGGATATGAAATAGTGCATTATCTTACCAATGTAAAGTACATCATTTTTTCACTTTTCTCAGTTTATCACCCATTCAACTACTGATTTATTTCTGCAAAAGATTAAAGGGAAAATGAATCTTTCATCTTTCTCCGTTTCACTCCATTTTCATTTATATAAATGACTGTGTTTTAAAGCTACGATGATGTGTCGATGTGATTTGTGATTACAATTTTGAAAGAGAAATAGCGATAAGAAAAAGTATAAAGTGAGTGTGATAAGTGTGAAAGAATTAGAACTCGGACTAAAATCTTTGGTCCTACCATCACAATGCCATGAAACTTTAAGCTTATACAGATTAGTGCATTATTACGTGTAAGAAACTTTTGAGAAAACTTTGCACCTATACACATGGTTGATGACAGAATCACATAGAAAGCACACCAAAAGATAGACATCGAATTCACATGATTCGGTACCTCACGTTTACTACCACAAAAACACTCCAAAAACAAAGATTTATTATCTCAAATAAAGGTTAAGGTTCTTTACAAGCTCCTTGAGGGAAATTAATTATTCTTCACAGTTTTAAGACATTAGAAAATTGACACCTCTTCATTAAAGAACCGAAAGTATTCTTTTCCAGGAAAGTCCCAAAAATATTAATATAACAATTATGTGTATAAGACGAAGAAGGCAACAAGTATCCTCCTTGTACATATTATTTGGAAATATTGGTTGCTTTTAACCCAACAGAGATCCGAGTGAAATAAATTATCACGGATTCTGAGTCATTTCTGATTTGCGCCATTTGGCATTGCACCCACAAATATCTCATCTGCCGAATCTCGTTGCCAAAAATAAGATGGGGTTCATAGCAGAAGTGGGATCACGGACAATGTAGACTCCTGGGGTAGAGAGTTTGACCAATTGATGTAAGAATTTTCTATTTGTTCAAGGCTCACCATGAAAATGACATTAAATGAAGCACAATATATGAAAATCTGTGTTTCAAAGCTCAAGAGGGAAAACTTTTGTCGCCAAGTTAACAAGTCCAACTAGTCTCCCTGAGTCATTTTAGAAAGATAAGATTGTTTTTGTAGAACAAAATGTTTAGAGAACTTCAAATTCAACTCTTCCTCATGGGTAGGTCAGCAACCAGCAGAGTATTCTAAGCACAAAATAGGGTAACCATTGCCGGACGCCGGCTGGTAAAGAGACTTCTGATCACTTACTTTCCTATCTATAATCTATGGTTAATTTACCTTATTTGTCTCATCTGGTGTTATACTATTATTAATAAATAGAATAAGATAGACATGATTTGCTGTTTTATCATTAAAATATAGAATAAGATGCATCAGAAAATCAGGGATTATACACAGATGAGATGGCAAACTTTGTGGAAATAGCAAACTTTGCAATTTTATTATAAGGCAGAAAAATTATGATCAAAAGGGGTTTTTTTGTTGGAGATCTAGCGATCTACATGTAGTGCTGGAATATGGGAATCAAATTTAACCTGCTGCTTTCTTTTATCTGTTACTTTCTGGTTCTGGAAAAGATAGTGAAGATTTGAAGTAGTGGATGATAGATTATGCTAATTCCTTTTCTACGGAGCTAATGAGAAAGGACAAGTATATATGCTTTCAATATACATTTGGTTAGGTTTGGTTTGTCGTCCCTT
Organism: Phaseolus vulgaris; assembly: GCF_051622355.1. NCBI lineage: Eukaryota > Viridiplantae > Streptophyta > Magnoliopsida > Fabales > Fabaceae > Phaseolus > Phaseolus vulgaris. Next base: position 6,456,260 of record NC_143504.1, read on the forward strand.
TTGTAACGCTTTTTTGTGAGCCAAGTATTTACAAAGCATCTAATTATAAAGGTAATGAAATTTTAGTGAGGTAAATTGTAAAAAGTACTATTACAGGGTATCAGCTAAAATTTGGTGTTAGCAGTGGTTCTGGACCATGTGCCATAAAAGCAGTCGTTGATTTTGTTTCACACAATTCATTTTCATATTATATATATGGTCTTGTTCCGCCATCAAACGACAACACTCGCATGTTGTTAATCACAAGTTTATCAGTCACATGAGACTGACAAGGTAATGACGTGGACATTTTCCCATTTTTTAAACATCCTAAATGTTATTATACAACTTATGTCTGAAATCATTTAGTAAGACATAAGATTTAGCTTTATGATTTAAAACAAAAGTTATTATAAATAATAAAAATATACTTAAAAAGACTATACTAGAGTGTAAGAAACTATTTGCTGCTTGGGAAGATTAAGAAACACGTAGAAATAGTTTATTTGTTGACTTCTTTTGGTCCCAATTTAATATATTACAGAATAATACGCGGTGCCTATATATAAAGGAGTCAATTAAAGTTATATCTATATAATATATTTATCAGATATATACGACGAAGAAATTCGGTCCAATGATTGCTTCGAGCGGGTTGAAAATTTACAAATTGATTATTAGATTATTTGTTATGATGGTGCATGCACATAATTTTAGTCATTTCGGCATGCTTCTGTGCAATTAAAAGCCTTCCAATTGAAATTATGAACATTGTGGCTAGATATTCTCACCCCTTTGAGCAAAACAACAAGGTATATATATATATATATATATGGAGTCCAATTTATAACTAAAATGTAATGTAAGCGTGTGTAAACATCATTTTAGTACTAATAAGTTGCTAATTTAAGATTTATTCATAAATAATCATTTCATTGATATAATAGATTTTCATTTAGTCTGTTCTTAGAATTCTTATTAATAGGTATAGTCTACCTATGTATTGTTTTTGTTAACATATGAGTTTTGGTCTAGTCCTCCCATATTTTTGTATACTTTTTTTAATAATACTTTTGCCATGTGATGACAAATGATTGTTATTACTTGAGATGTCAGCCTAGATGTTAAGTAGCATAGTTATGCCTAACATGAAAACTTTTTATAAAAAAAAACATCATTTTAGTGTAAATTAATTTCACATTTTTAAAAGGAAATTGATAATTTGAATTTAAGTTTTTTTTTATCTAAAATTAAACTATTTTTTTATGTATTCTAAAAGTGCAAAAAAAATGTAATATACGTTCGTGAACTTGTATGACATATAAATATATATTAAAAATAAATAATAAAAGGATAGAATAAATAACTTATGAATTAAATTTAAAATAGAAAAATTAAATGTTTTACTTGGTTTGAGTGAAAACAAACTTAAACACCTATTATTGAGGAATAGATGAAATATAATGTATGACTTTTATTTGAGCATATACCTATATCTTAAAATATCGTTAGTCCATATCTTCTAAGAGGGGTAAAGAACAAATTAATCAACATATAGTTGTGATTGATGTTGTGTGTGTTTAATCAACACATTAAAGAAGAGTCAACCAATTGTTAAGTAGATCTTAAACAAATTGTTTGTTGTTGTGTGTTTAATATTTATTTACAATACTTACAAGTCTAAATTTATTTAGTTCGAAACTAATATTATTATCTAAATTTCATTTTTTATCCTAATAAAAAATACAACAATAAAAGGTCAATTATTATTTATATTAATAATAAAATGGATGAACCAAATTTTTAATAAGAAAAAAAAGTATTTTTTTCTACCAAAATAAAAATCATACTACTTAATGTACAATTAGTTTAAGTTAACCAAAATGTATCACAAATTTATTTTCACTTTTATCTTAATCAAAAGATTAATTTCAATTTAAATTAAAAATTTAAATTCAAATTCTATGTAAAAAATGTAAAAAAAAATTAAAAGTAATATTTGTAAAGGCCCCTTTAATGTAAATTAAATTGCATTAATTTTTTTTTATATAATCACAACTTTAATGAAAAATAAATTACGCTAAAAGTTGTATTCACAAACATTTTTTACTTCAAAAATAATAAAAAATCTAAATTTGTGCTTAGATATACAATTTATACAACAACAAAATTTTAAAATCGTGTTTCAAACTATGACTTTAGCATTAAAAATAAAATCATATTTTTAGATACTACTTACCTATTCATGTAATTATTTTAAGAAAATGCCAAAATCAAATGAAATTATACCATTTTATTGATTTTAACCACTGTGTATTAAGAAGTGGATTTCAAGCTTAAGTCACTTTAATCTCTATGAGTGGTCCAATAGCGATGCGATAACAGGTGACCTGATAAGTCTAACAAATACTTAAAATGGCTCTATACCATATTAAGTAGTAAATTTTAAACTTAATTAAACCTCATAAAACTCACTTATGAAGTAAGATTTGCACTCACTTATAAATAATGAAATGTTCTAATATCTAGTTAATGTGTGATTTCCAACAATGTGGACGTGATCTAATTATGCACTTAGTAAAGAGAAAACCACATAGAAATTAAAGAGAAAGAGAAAACCGTCGTTAAAAACATAACATAATTACAAAATTGTCAATGTTTTTTTACAACAGTTTTCTACTAACCGTTTTTATGAGGTCGTGGCTTTCATCTTTTGTATTAGTGAATGTCGTGTAAGTATAAGAATTGTATTTGGATGGTTTGTGTATAAATACTTATAAAAGGACTTTTATTTTAAAGTAAAATTAAGTTACATATATAAAATTTAAAATAAACTCTCTGAAAAAGATAAATTATTTTTACTTCTTAAAAAAAATCAATTTTAGCATGTATAAACTAATGGTAGTTTATGAAATATTATAAAAGTTTTTGAGAGTTTCTATTCTTAAAAAAAAAAACTTATACTCTTAATAAAAAAACCCTTAATATTTTTAACTTCCAAAGACAATATATATATATATATATATATATATATATATATATATATATTTAGTGATGTCATGAACGGCAGAACGGCTTTAGCTGTTTTCCAACTGCCAAAAATAAGACATTCAACTTTTAAATTCATTTATTTGTACATTCATTTGTCTTGGACGGACTAAGTAATATGTTTATTGATACTAAAAACGGTCGAATTAATCAAATATAATATAATATTCCTTTCATTTTTTATGTATCATTTAAGGTCGTTTGTTATTCTTATTTTTTATTTTAAAGTTTAATGTAAGATTTTTTTATGAACTAAGAAATATAATATTTTTTTGACTTTAATAAAATATTTGCAATTTTTTCATTTTATCATTTTAATTTTTACACCACTATTTCTATTAATTAAAGATAAATGAAAGACAAAATTATAAATAATAAAAAATTAATTAATATTGTTTTTAATTTTGAAAATAAAAGTTAAATAAAAATAAAAAATAAAAAAAATTTGAAACTTAAAAAGAAATTGAAAAAGTAAATAGCAAATACCAATTTCAAAATTCCCCATGGCTAAAATCCATAAATTGTTGAACAGGGTAAATAACAAAAAAAACAAGTATTGAACTAAGCCTCCTTAAGATAGTGAAAATCCATGAGATTGTTTTGTCACAGCAATTAATTAGAACTTCACACAAATGCAAATCCTACTTTACTCATTGAAGTGAATTAACTCACATTTTGACAGATAAGAATTATCTACCTACTAATTTTGACAGATAACTCATATCAACAATAATACATTGGTTAATAGAGTTTTTAGCTTTTAGTTTTATGTATTATTGTTGACCCCAAACTAAAAACTACATGAGAAAACTAAAAACTAAAAACCTTAAACTAACCAATGTATTGTTGTTGTGATTGATGTATATTTAAAGAGGATGGTTGATAAGTTGATTATGGTGTAAATTATAATTAATTTGTTTATTGTTTGTGTTTAATGTTCATTTACATGATTTATAAAGATAATTTTTTTTTTCTACTTTAAAATCAAGATTACTAATTTCACTCTCAATCTTAATATATCACTATAACAATTAAGAAAATAAACTACCAATCACATTCATTATGAAATAAACGAATTAGTTCCATATAGGTCAAAAGAAATATTTTATCAAAACAAAAATTATAATAATGCTAATTATCCATAAGAAAAAAGAAGTGATAAACATTGACTTTCAATACGATTTGTTATTGCACACCAATGTCAATTTATGAATTGAATAAACTAATTAACATCAATCTTGATAACGTAATCCATATTTTATTACTTTGACCCCTATTTCTAAGTGTTTAATTTACATCAATCACATTACGGACTATTTTTATATTGTGAATTAATTAATGAATAATCATATTAAACGTTGACTTTTATATTAATTATCATAAGAAGTCAATAAAATTAGTATTGATAATTATTTGTGTTCAGTATCCTTGCATGTACTATTTTCTTTGGATTGAAGGTTTAGAAAACTAGAAGATGGATTAGGGAAGTAGTAGTACGTAAGGTATAAAGATACAGAGAGAAAAGTAGTAGAAGACGCAAATGTGTACGTAGATGAGGATCTGAGGTACCCTTTAAAGCTGAAACCAAAACGTGATGTTTTGACTTCTTTTTGCGAACTCGAATAGCCGCAATTGAGTTGTCAACTTGGACCTCTTGTGCTGATGAAAAGCCAAAATTTGTATCTCTATTTTTTTTTTCGACACAATTTCGTATTGTCAAACATTAAATACAAGCCTTTCTATTAAAACCTGAGTTTAACATGATGTGGTGGATGTGTCCCTGCTAGTTAGACACAATTGCCCCTTTATCTCTCTTCTTTCTGTCTGTCATCCTTTAACTTATTTTACTATGACTCTTTAACCCTAAAATTTTCAAGGAAATCATCACAATGTATAATCTTGAGTTTGATTATGTGTCTAATATAAATGGCCAGTTCTTCATCCTTCGACCATTTTTTATAAGTGAGTTTATTCGGTAAGAAAGTATGTGACGTGGTAAACATTGGTACTGTAATGATATGGCAAAAATAAGGAAGAGAAAAATAATTATATTATTAGTTGTTGTCTATAGATCAAACGTCTAGAAAGTATATACATAGACTAGACTATACATGAGATCATCTAACTCATAACTAACCATCATAATCGTTTAACCTATAATCAATAATTATGTTCATATATTATTCCTAACATTTCTTATAAATTAATGGTTAGATCGATAACAATCATAAATTTATCATGATCTATAAGGTCTCAAAAATAGGTTTATGAATAAATTAACAATTTAATGACGAGTTAAAAGATGAACTAATTTTACTTGTTTTTATTGAATATTATAACAAATAAAATGAATATCAAGTTTGAAATGTTTTTATCTCGAGTGTAATAGAGGATTAACAACAAACAAAACAACACTAAGCTTATCAGAGTAAATATTTGGAACAGAGGATGAAACATGTTACAATGAGAAACGAACAAAGTCATTTGATTTCAACAAGAGTCGCAACAATACTTCTACATTCTATCTCAGTATTGCTACGGGATATCACATTCTACTTATGATAAGACCAAGAGACAAGATTGAATCCAAAATAAATACAATAATCAGTAGTGCATTTGCAACCATCAACATCAGAACCCCAATCATCATCGTTAAAGCCAAGAATATGAAAATGTTTACTTTGGCAAATGAGAATACCATGATCTATGAATCCAACAATATAATATAAAGTATGTTTTAATACTTTCCAATGATGCTCCTACGGACAATGCATGTATTGATCCACTTTTTTAACAACATAGGCAAACTCTAGTGGCGTGATCAAAATGTACTATAAAGCTCCTACGAAAACACGATAAACGTGGTTGTTGCATGTAAATTTTCTCCTCTAAATCACCCTTTAGAAACACATTATCAATATCAATTTGCCGAATTGGCCAACGAGACAAAACAAAAAGTGTTAAAATTACACGAATGGTGGTAGACTTAACCAAAGGACTAAAAGTTTCATAACAATCGAAACATTTTGTCTGAATGACGTCCTTGGCAACCAACCTAACCTTATGCCTTTGAAAACTTTTATCGGTATTAAACTTGTTTTTAAATACTCATTTACAACCTATCATAGTTGCACTAGAGGAAAGAGGAGCAAGAGTCCAAGTATGATTTTTAAGGAAAGCTTCATGATGCATGGTTTTATACTAGTATAGTAAAGATAACGCTTACTTAACAGAAGTTGGTCCATAAGGAGAACAAGAAGTAGTTAACGTATAATGTTCCTGCTAGGGAGATGGGACCTAGAGAACTGTTGAAGTCTTCTTCTCCTTCCTTCGGTCGGGCAGGTGGCTGAGTGATGAACTGGGATCCTTCTCTTCCTTCTGCTTATCTTTCGGCACTCGGGACTCGGTCGTCGGGTGAACACCGGATGGTGGGGGTACCTGCGAAGGCACTCCGACGCTCAAGTCAGTAAAGCGGGTGGTTAGCTCTCAGGTAGGTGAACAGTAATAATGACATACCTTACTCCTTGAAATGCGTGCTATTTATATTATTCTAGTGGGCCTACCTTGTTGGGCCCGTTTATCGAGGTGGATACCGCTTAGGGTTGCATTACCTAATTCTTGATGATGGATTAACTTCACTGATCTCGGTCTGAGCGTTAATTGTAATGGGGTTCGGCCATCGGCCAAATTCCCACGGTGCGGGTCAGCCATCGGCCAAATCCCTGTGGTCTTTGGCGGTTTCGGCCAAGCCTTCTAAGGTCTCGGCCTCTCAGCATAAGTCTTCAAAGGCTTCGGCCTCTCGGCACAAGTCTTCAAAGGCTTCGGCCTCTCGGCACAAGTCTTCAAAGGTTTCTGCTCCGGCCGTTCGGCCAAGTCTTCAAAGGTTTCGGCCCCCGGCCGGTTGGCCAAGTCTTCATGGTCTCGGTCAGGCTGACACGGCATCGGGCAGCCGGGTGGGTCCCGATCTCTTCCCCGTACCGGTACATATAAAGTTTTGGTTTAAAAACACCAATATTAGCCCTAGTAACCATAGGGTGACTATTTAAAGTAATTTGAGGATTGATATCATCAGTATTGAGAGTTTCAGTAGGAGATTAATGATGCTATTAGTAAATCGAGGAGGTAAGATAACATAACAAGGACTATAATCAGCATTAGATATAAAATCAATTTGCAAGAAAAAAAAGTTAGTGGAAGTTAATATAACTATTGGAATTAATTTAATTAATGGAGGTTTTTTTAACCTTCGTTAAGTTCCAAAAGTTATTTTTTTAACCTTCGTTAAGTTCCAAAAGTTATTCTAAAACCTCAGCAAAATAATAAAGGTTTTTATAACCTTCGTTAAATTTCAAAGGTTTATTTTCAAACCTTAGCAAAATAACGAAAGTTTTTTTAACCTTCGTTAAATTCTAAAGGTTTATTTTAAAACTTCAGCAAAATAACAAAGGCCTTTTTAACCTTCATTAAATTCCAAAGGTTTATTCTAAAATCTCAGCAAAATAACGGAGGTTTTTTTAACCTTCGTTAAATTCCAAAGGTTTATTCTAAAACTCAGCAAAATAACAGAGATTTTTTAACCTTTGTTAAATTTCAAAGGTTTATTATAAAACCTCAACAAAATAACGGAAGTTTTTTTAACCTTAGTTAAATTCCAAAGGTTTATTTTAAAACCTCAGCAAAATAACGGAGGTTTTTTTTAACCTTCATTATATTCTAAAGGTTTATTCTAAAACCTCAGCAAAATAACGTTTATTCTAAAACTCAACAAAATAACGGAGATTTTTTTAACCTTTATTAATATTCAAAGGTTTATTCTAAAACCTCAACAAATTAACGGAAGTCTTTTTAACATTTGTTAAGTTTCAAAGGTTTACTCTAAAACCTCAACAAAATAATGAAAGTTTTTTAACCTTCGTTAAATTCCAAAGATCTATTGTTGAATCTCAATAAAACACTCCAGATTTTTCAAAATTCAATAAATAAATATAATTAAATTTATTTATAAATAAATAATTAAAAATTATATAATTTCAATATATTTTATAACTAAATTCTCTAAAATTTTGAAAGTGTAATTTTACATTACAAATAAGTTTTCTAAAGTTTCAAAAATATATTTTAAATTTCAGCAAAATAACCTTGGGTAATAAGTATTTCAACAACTAATCTTGGATTATAATTATTTCAACAATATTTACATATTTCTTATGATTGATGGTAGTTGGTTTATATAATTCCCAGTTTTTTTGTTACGAGCTCATACTTTAAAAAACATTACTTATTTTGTTTTAACTTTTGATGTACGTATATTTTATGTGCAATTTTAGTTTTAGTTATAATTGTTAATATTTAATTCTCATAATTTTGAAATATTTTAAATTAAGGTCTTATTTTAAAATGCATTCAATAATTAATTCACTGTGAAAGTGAAAAGTAATAAAGTTAATTTCTCCTTGCAATATGTTCTTGCAATTTTTGAAACCCTCCTAACTAAGAACACATATGACTTTGAAGCCACATCTAACAAATAATGCAATTATTTAGGATATATAAAGCAGTGATAAACACAAATTGTTGTCGAGTTAGGTAACGATGGCTTGTGACCCAAGTTGGGATAGTAAGGTGATGGAAGAAGCAATATTGGAATAGGAAGAAGATAATGTCTTACTTAGTGTTTCTTCTGCTTAGATATAATAGTGTGACTAAATTGTGATTCCTTGCTACGAATGCCATTGGCAGCCATTGAGCCTGTGCTGGAGAATAGTGTGTCTATGGTGGAAGAGAGAAGTCAGGATGATTGGAAATGGTGGGAAACGAGGTTGAACGTTATTTCAGACAACAAGTCATTCTATGAAAATTTTGAAACTCATGGTATTTAACGGAGGTTTTTAAATCCATAGTATTTTACGGAGAATTTTTAATTTATGGTATTTTACGAAGGTTTTTAAATCCATGGTATTTTACAGAGGTTTTGAAACTAATGATATTTTACATAGATTTTTAAACCCATGATATTTAACAGGAGTTTTGAAATACTTTTTTTGAGATTTAAAAAACTTAGGAGAAAAACTGTAATCCTAAATAAATAACTTAATAAATGTTTTAACTCTAAATAATATAAAAATAAAATCTCATTAAATTTTTTTTTTTATTGTATTGTTTACATACGTCAAAAGCTATATGTAAGTTTATCTAACTCCATAACCAATAACTAACTGAATTTATAAACTCATGTGTTTTCAAAATGTTATTAATATTACATTCATCTTAGTTATTAATTATAAAACATATATAATAAAACGAAAAATATATAATTAAAGAAAACTTAAAATATAGAAAAGAATTATTATTTTAAAATTTGTGGATTTAAATTATATAAAGATTGAGGGATACGTTGTGCATGTGAAGGATTCCGAACATAATGCCCTTATTTAGGAAAATAATATTATGAGTTAGTTTCTTATACGAGACGGTACACCTCAGAGTTATGCTTGCATTAAAGTAACACACGTGCAGAATGCAGTTATGTGGGCAAGCACATGCTCATTACTCATTGGTGTGTTAACTGCTCCATACCGCCCCAGTGTTAGTTCGTTATGAGTAGAATAAAGGAATCTGTCACTAATATTCTTGAAGACCATTATTATAAATAAATTTTCCAAATAAAACCAATGATTAATAGATTTTAATTTTTTTCATAATTAATTAGATATTAATTTAAAAAATATTTATTAATAAAAAAATATTTTAAATAATAATAATAATTTTAATATTTAAAATAATTTTTAATTTAACTAATATAATGATTAATTATTTTTTGTGTTTATATAATAACTTTTTTTTATATTTGTTAGCTTATTCTAATTTTTATGTTTGTTTTATAATTATGAAAAAAATCCATTAAAAAAATAAACAAATGACAATAATTTTAGAATTAGAAGTTTAAATAAGAGGGAGTGAATTATTTTTAAAAATAATTTATTTGAAAGTAATTTAAATTTATTAAAGTATCTTGTTCAACAAATACATAATTGAATTTTATATTATATATATATATATAATATAATATGAGATTTTTTTTATATATTTTCAAAACACATGTATTTTTGTTTTTCACTTTTATTTTATTTTAAGTAGTGGTAAGAGGTCATAAAAAGACAGTAAAACAATTATATTTAATATGATACATTCCCTTCACATTTCAATTAATATTTTTCTTGCATATTATAAAATAATAAATATATCATTTATCTAATTAATTTATATTATATATGATCCTACTATGTTCAATAGATATGCGGTAGTTGAAACAATATATGTCATATATATAGTATATGGATAAATTATTTTATTTTCAATTAATTATTTTATCATTGAAATAAATGAGTCACTCTAATTATTTATGAGATCTCATGAAATTATACAAATATCTGATTTTTTATCCTACACCTACTATCTTGATTATTTTTAAAAATTACACTAACACTTTTTTTTTTCAAAAACAGACTATAAATTCTTAAATATTTTGAAAAATATTACACTATAAATATTAATAAAATAAGTATTTATACAATTTGATGGAATTTTTTAAATTGTGAGAGTAATTTTTTTTTCTAAAAAAATAATTGGATCTCTTTCATCTCGGATTTATTAGAATTTTTCTCCCTCAATTGTACGGATAACAAGTTTCATTGTTCTATTATCATATTTGGAATTTCAACTGTCAACTTATTTCCGTTTTATTTAACTTTATATCCCTCTCTTTAAGTAATAAGATTATATTATTATAATATTAAAATAATTATTAAATAAAAATTAATTTTAAAAATAAATAAGAATTAGTTATTATATTTATTATATTAGATACTATTTTATATATTAAAAAATTACTAATATCTAAATTATTTATTATTAATAAAAATTACTTTACATATAATTCTTTTAATCTTTTAAATAATATGTAATGTAATCATTAACTAATTATTTTATCTTTAAAATATTGTTTTTAGTATAAATAAAAAAAACTTTAAAATGTCAGCTTTTTTCTAATGTATTCTATTTTTTAATCATAAATTATTATGTAAATTTTTTTTTCATGATGAATAACTTGAAAGCCAATCAAGAATAACTTTTTTAATGGTTAAAAGTAGTAAAAGTGATGCAAATTAAACTCATTTATGAAATGTCATGTTATTAATTTCATTTTTGTTTTTCAAGAATGGTTCAAGAACATTGGTGTGATTTGAGCAAAATACTTCTACTTTGCGTAATTGTTTGGCAAGTGTTGCTTATCTTGGAGACAACATAAGCATGAATTACAGCAAATTTGAAGTCATCATCATTAGGTCAGCCAAATTGATAGATACTAGATTTCACATACCTAGTTATCAATATTGATAACTATTATTAACTATAATAATCATATTTTTGCTTCTGCTTTATTCCTAGAATAATGCTATGTGCTATAGGTTTATAGGTAGTCTTAGGCACCTAATATATGTATACAATTAGGAAAAAAATAATAGGAACTGATATTGGAATTCTCCATGAAATAAGGCACATGCGCGAAGTCAAAGGATTACTAAAAATATAATTTCATATTAATTAAGTAAATTAGGTTAAAAAATTAATTTTAAGAAATATATTTGTTAATTAACTGTAATAATATTTTTTTTAAATAATGTTTAAATTTAAACATTAAAATATTCTTAAAATATGATAAATAAGATTAAGTTAATTAAAAACTTATCATACTTTAATGGATTAGTTACCTTTCTAGTCTCATTATTTATTTATTATATTCAACTTAATCTTATTATTTATAAAAGTTTCAATTAAAAATTTTAATATTTAAAAACACATTAAGTAAGATGTCTCCTTCATTCAATTACTTGTAAAATAGTCATCTACATTTTAATTTATAGATAGTTAATTTATAATAAAAAAAATTATAATTTATAAAATTAATATTAATTTCAATATATTTTTTTATCGGCAAAAAAAATAAAGAATAAATTAAAAAGATTACTTGGAGTGTGTTAATCCATGTACAAAAGAAAAGACTTCAGGCATAGCCCAATACAGAAAACCTATCAGGTGGTTTTAGAACGCCTATACATTCATCTTAGTATATTCCTCTTCTTGAAAACCCCTTACACTACAAGAAAATCATGAAATAGAAATCAATTTTTAAAGACCAAAATAATTAGTTACAATAGTAACTAAATTTGAGATCATCTTAGAAACTAAAAAAAAAATAGTTTATATTATTGTTAAATAATTTCTAAATTGGTATCTAATTAGCAACCAAGGTTTTAACCACCAATTATTTAGTTTCTAAATTTGGTAGCAAAAACCTTGGTTGCTTTATCAACTATTTAACAATAATACAAACTAATTTAAAAACATTTTTTTTTTAGTTTCTAAAATGGACTCTAATTTAGTTATTATTGCAATTAATTATTTTGGTATCTAAAAATTGGTTTTTAATTCATGATTTTCTTGTAGTGTTACTAAAGCTTTCTAGCTTACCAAAATAGTCACAAAACACTAAAATCAAATAGAAAGCTAGAGGACTATTCAACACTAAGACGCCCCTTCCTACTTTGATTTCCCTTACTACATGAATGTGATGAAATATGGCTACCAACTTTGTTAGCTAGCTACAACCTATGGTATGGAATTATCCTCAGTAGCCTTCTACGAATCCTGACTTTGTTAATGTTGCAAAAGTTTCCCTCCCCTCTTATATGCAATTCTTCATCCTTCCGATTTCCTGCAACATCAGAACATAACACCTTCCTCAACAAATAAAACTACAGCTTATTTTTCTTATAAGGACATATTAGTGAAAAAACAATTAGAAGTAAGAGGAGTAGCAACATTGGTAACTCACCTAAAAGAGTATCGTTTTTGGAGTTTTTAAGTATATGATTGGATTAAGAGACCAATTAGAAAAGAAAGTTAGAAAAGAAGAAGGTGATTGTTGTCAGCTTACTCTTCAACCATAATCAGTTTTTGAGTTGTGTCATATGTAGAATTTTCTCGGTATATACAATCTCATTGTTTGAATACAACAGACTTTCTATGATCTCCATTCGCTCATAATGTTTATAGGAATTATTATGTTCGACAAACTAAATACCTATCCATCTAAAACAAGAGTTTGAAGCAGCTAAAGTTATAACAAAATCAAGAAACAAGTGATTTACAATTTTTACATCTTGAAAATAATGAGGACATAAAGTACTTTCTAAATTAACCCCCTAAGGTTAACCCTCATATGAACTTTGCCTATAAATAGTCCACAAGTTAGGATCTGAGCATTGGGAGCAACTTTTACAGACCATAAGTTTTCAAAAAGTTTATTACTTTCGTCCTTAGTGTCATTCCTAAAGATTTTATAAATCCTTACATAAGTTTTTCAATAACTTATAAAAAGCGAATAAAATAGAATAAATCAAATTTTCACTATAATTTAAAGTTAACCTACTCACCTCATCAAATTTTGGAAAAGACAACTAAAGTATATATCTGATTTTAATTTATGGGTAAGGTGAAATTTATTTTACTTTATCTTAGCACTTGTTGAAAAACCTGTTCAAATCAAATCATAATTATTTTATCATTAAAAAGAAAAGGCAATATTTAGAGTTTGTGCATTGGACCACAAACCCAAGTAAGCCAAAATGTACCTAAATGTTCAGGTACTATTACATTTAGCAAGCTAGTTATGATTTCTTAAAAGCATTAATGTAGAATTATATTGTAATAAAATAAAAAGAAAAATCTGAAAAGCACTAAACCCTAATAAGCCAAAATGTACCTAAATATTTAGGTACTGTTTAACTTTAACCACCCTTGAAATCTGCTAAGAAAACTTACACGTTTATACCACTGTAGTGATTTATTTAATTATTAGTATAAGACTTTCCACCCTCATTCTCACCCATAGTTTCTGAGAGGCTACAAAGATAGTTGAAATAATTAATCCATGATTCTAGAATTAGAAGTGCATACGATGCATGTTGAATGTTGTAATGGATGGTGTTTTTCACCAGTGGAAAGGAGACACGACCCGAGCATTACGCGATAAGTGGCAACAACGTAGGTAGTGGCTTCCTTTGATGCAGACAAAGTTAGAGAGGTTTGGAACGTACATGGGCAACTAGGAATGGTGGTGGATAAGATAAGGAAGGAGTGGAGTGGATTAGGGTGAGTTGACCTCTGAATGTGAGACAGGTGCCCTTTTAGCCTTTTCATTTCGTGAACCAAGAATCCCGTGTCATCTTGAAAGCTGCCCTTAGCAGGGACGCACACACAACAACTAAACTCTTTCAACTTAACACCTTTCTGCTTTCTTTATGCGAGTTAGGTTATAGATTTTTTGTGTTTAAATAACTTCTATTCTTCATCTCTAACATACATATAAGTTTATTTATATTAGAAAATGTTTCACAAAAGGTGGTTTATCCTACCCTTTCTAGAAGCAAATAGTTACTGATAGTTAATATCAGTGAAAAAAAATAGGTTTTCTTTAATATTTCTTCTAAAAAAGTAAAGGACACTTTATTTGTTAAATATAAACAAATATTTTTCATGTCTTTTAAATTAAAAAATCCAGTTTACTTTAAATATTAAAAAGAGTAGAGTATGTTATTGTTTTGGAAAAACTGTATGCAAATATCTAATATAAATTAGAAATTATAATTAGTTAGTTTTTATAATTAAATGATAAAAATTAAAAGAGTTAAATATGTAAAATAATTATATTTCCTTAAAATATTAAAAAAAAATTTTATCCCATAAAGTGAGGATCTTAAGTTGGGATGACATCAAGAACAGGCGTGCATGTTTTAATATCTTCATCTTCATTACTTTTGTATAAAAAATTTGTCTTCACCGGATAAAAGATATATATTTGTACCGTGTTTGTATTGTCTTTTTAATGTTCTCAATATTAATTAGACAAACTTTTACAAAATAATAAAAATCACATGAAGTAAACATGATATTATCAGTTAACTAATATCAAAAAGATATATATTTTTTTCTTTAATATCAAATATCGAGAAAAAAATTATAATTATATAAATATTAAATTAAAATACTAAATAACAACTGGAATTTTTTTAAATAATTATATAAAAAGAGTAAAAATATCAAATGTCTTGATTTAATGAAATTGAGGATTTTATTTTATAAAATACATTAACAAACTGAAGAAAAAAAATGTAATCAAGAGAGGATCTAAGTAAATTTTGTGAATATAAAATGAATTGAACTGTTATGAGAGAATGTATATTTCTGAAAATGAAACAAAACTATAGGTTAAAGAGACTTTGCGGATAAAAAAAAAAACTATAGGTTAAAGAAAAAAAATATAAGTTTTTTTTATGTTACTCATTAAAGTATGAGTTTATGCAATTAAACACTTTAATTTGAGAGTCAAATATTTTTATTGTGAAAAAATAAACAATTATTAAAAATAAGTATAAATAATTAAATGTGTGTCTTGAAAACTATTTGATTTAATAAAATTGAAGTTTATAATTCTTGTAATACACCATTTGATTAAAATCAGATAAAGAAAAAAATGTGTAATTAAAATTATAATAAGAGAGGAAATACTTAAAAATATGAGTAAACTTTATAAATTTTGAATAAAAAAATGAGAGAGAATAAAAATAATTGTGTAATGGAAAAAAATGAGTTTTAGTAAACAATACACTACACGAAAATCATGAAATAGAAACTAATTTTTAAAAACCAAAATTTAACTATATTTTTATAATTGTTAAATAGTTTCTAAATTGATATTTAACTATAACAACCAAGGTTTTTACTACCAAATTTAGAAACTAAATAATTTGTAGTTAAAACCTTGGTTGTTTATTAGATACCAATTTAAAAACTATTTAACAATAATATAAATTAATTTAGAAACTATTTTTTTTTTAATTTCTAAAATGGTCTCTAATTTAGTTACTAATACAACTAATTATTTTGATCTTTAAAAATTGATTTCTATTTCATGATTTTCTTGTAGTAATAAATATTTTTTAATTAAAAATAAAGACAAGTAAATGAGGACAAAAGAATATTGAAACAAGGACGAGACATATATACATGCTTATTATCTTAACCTTTACACTCAAATCGAATATTATCCATAGTAATATTTATATACGATTACTATAAAAATTCACTGTTTAATCAAGACAGATTCGAACAACATTCATATTTATTTAATTTGCTTTAGACACCTTAATCACTCTGAATCTTAATTAAAAAAAAAAACCTATAATAACTTATTTTTGTAGATATTTTGGTCACTTTTGAAGAGGCATATTTTGACGTTTTGCATTGTTTTTCTTAGGAATTGATACGAGAATAATAGAAGGGTAGAAGCTTGGACTTCTTGCTTAACTTACAAAGATTATCTTCTCTGACCATCATCGAAAATTATATTATCAGATATATACAATTTTTTTACTACTTTGGACAACTTTTGGTCATCACTAACTAATCAAATGCCTTGTGTGTCATAAATTATCATCAATAGAGTTCATTGGATAAACTATATGTTTATCCATATAGATCCAACGTCATCAACTAGAGTTTATTGGATAAACTATATTCTTGTTATAAAAAATTGTAAGTGAAAAGAAAACAGTGAAAGGAAAAAATTATAAAAAAAATTGGGGTATAAAGTGAGACCTAAGGATAAGTTTTATTTGACTTCTCTTCAACTTATTGGGTTTAAAAGCATGATGATTAAAATAGTGGGTAAGCAAAGAAAGCATAAACTGACATTAGTTTTCATAATTTATTTCATACATACACATAAGGGATAAGGATATGTATTGAAAGTATTGGTTCAATGGTTGCAGAATTTGATCATACTCACGCACACTAGACATATTAGAAGGTTCCAACTTGAATATATAACTCGTGAGCATTGTGGAGTGGATTGTATATAGTTTCCCTATCAAGCAATAGTATTCAAATCATACTGTGAAGAGTCATGATCAACATGCTGGGTGTTCCCGCACATTCAACCAAATCTTAATCAGTTTTCTGTCGGCTGAACACGATGCATGCAATATTTTTTCTTTATTTTTGGTTGGAGATTCCACATCGACTAAAGATAAGAATATTTCATCGTAAGTGGGTATAAACTTCACCCCATGAACCGATTTTATGGAGTTGAGTTAGATTTAAAGTTCACTTCTCATTACATCAGAGTCATTTAAAGTCTATCCTAGCGTGTTTGTTAGACTTATTAGGTCACTAACATACAGTTATCGGATCACCCATAATATGTTATTCCACACACGAATTGTCACTCTCGACGTGAGGGATGTGTTGAAGATTCGACTAATAAACTTTATTAAGATGTATTTTAAATAATATTAAACTTTAAAACTAACTGACTTTATGAAATTAACTTTTAAAATAAAATTTGAACTTATTTATATATTTATGAAATGAATTATTGTTTTTTTTATATCTTTTAACGTTGTGAATACGAGTGTCTACAAGTTCTTTTTAACTTTTCAGTCAAATGGTCAGCATAACATGTGTTAGTTTTTTATTTATCTATCGTGTTGTATAAGTGACTTTAAATTAGAATCTAGAGAGGGTGTTTATCTTCTTTGAAAGATGTAACAAAAGCAGTGCTGCGTGTAACTTCTTGTTGATAACGTCCTAAGACTTTTGAGTTGAAGCATATTATCCATTGATAGATGCATGTCTGCAATACCAGCGGCAAAAAGTTACGTGTTCTGGTAATCAAATCAACATGCACCATCTTGTTTAGATCGATCAGAATATACGTTAGAATAAAGCAAGCACCATTTTTAAGAAAAAAAAAGAGCAACTAAAGGACTTCAAATTCCAATTCTACTTTTTCGTATGTTAACACGATGGATTTGGATTGGATCAATATTCAAATATAAAAAGTACTTGCAAGTTTTTTCTTCAGATCAAATATGTGGATCACTTATCTTGCATCTCCAGATAAAGATGAATTATGGTTAAAATAAAATTAAAGTTGCAGGTTAGATTCTTATATAGTTTTCCTTTTTGAAAAAATATTTTGACATTAGTTATACAGTTTGCCCGCTGATGATGGGCCTAAGATACAAAGTGGTTGGCAGATTCTCCTTGCACCATATCATTTTGGACTGCATCTAATATACACATAGAAAAAAACCAAAATATCCTTAATGAAATAAAAATTAGGGTTTAGGTAAAATGTGCACCCAACCCACCCAGCAGCCTTGCACCCTTAATTTTTCGGTGGTCAATGTGAGGCAGCCACAGAAGCTTGGAAACTTAAGCACCTCCATTCTTGTTCTTGTTGTGACTGTTGCAGCAACGGAATTCGAAACGAGCAGAGGCACCGCGACGACATCAATTGACATTCCCAAAGATTATCGCTGTGACATTCTTCTCATTTTACACTTTCAAGATAAAAGTGCGAAACAAACTGGCAACCTCAAAACTCACCTTCTGCGATTTGTCTCCTTCTCTGGTGGTTTCGCCGGTGGCTTCAATCCTTTTCCGGTGACTTCATCTCCTTCTCCGGTGGCTTCATTTGCTGTCGTCGTAGTGTCTCAATGTTGCTTCGAGTTCCGGCAGCCATAGTGACGGCAAGAATAAAAATGAAGGGTGCAAGGCTGCTGGGTGAGTTGGGTGTGGGTTGGGTGCACATATTATCTAAACCCTAATTTTCATTTCATTAAGGATATTTTAGTCTTTTTTTTGTGTATATTGGGTGCAATCCAAAATGATATGGTGTAGGGAGAATCTGCCAAAGTGCTTTAGTAAATCTTTTGTACATTTGTTTTGGACCCAGATGCTTGGGTTCCTGATTTTAGAATAGAGCAACTGCTATTTGCACCATGTAGTTTCTTCTTCACCTCTATTGAAGTGTTGGAAAAATAAAACATATTTATGTTTAGATTTTTCGATTGTATAATTGAAAAACATGTTTCATGTTTCACAATCATGGTAAATATATTTTTGGATCCAGAAATATATCTTAAATTACGTAATGAATTTTTGAATTATTTTTAGATAATATAATTTATAATATATTTTTGGAATGCGTAATTAAAAAAATATTTTTATGTACAATTTAAAATGTTTTTAGATTACACAGTTTGAAAATATACTTCAGATTGTATAACATTAAATGCATTATTGGATTAAGTAATTCATAAATGTATTTTAGACAACTTAAAATAAATTTATGGATCACCCATTCTAAAATATTTCCTACTTATTAATAATTGAGAGATTTCCCACAATTATGAGATGCAAGAGAGGTCGTAAAATAAATTGCTTATATAATGATAATAGGGTTTTTCCGTAACTATGGACCCAAGAATAACCCATTTATGAGTTTATTGTCGTGGCCTTTCTTACAAGAGTGCTTCTTCCTGCACCTCCATCCCTTCTTCAGCCACCCCCATAGTAAACGTGCTTTTACTATTATACCCCTCAGTAAAATAATATTAAAAATGTAAAACTAAACCTAATTTTACCCACCCACTTTACTATCTCTGGTTCCTTTATCAGCAGCAGAAGGGTGCGGCGGCACCCACCCCTCCATTCACGTTCTTTTTCTTCAAACAGCGGCACCCACCCCTCCCATTCACGTTCTTTTTCTTCAAACGCCCAGTAGCCTCCATTCTCGCCCAGCAGCCTCCATTCTCGTCCAGCAACCTCCATTGTAACTCCAAGCATTGAGCCTCTTCATCCAAGGTTAGTTCCAGATTGTTTTTAAAGGAATTGTATTAAAGCATGCACTGTTTTTTGGTCCGCATCACAGAAATCTCTAAAATCTGGTAGTGTAGTTAGGTTCTGTATTCAAGTAATCCGGTAGTATTTTTCAATTGTTCCAAATCCGGTAGTCTATTTTGAATAGTTCCGGATTACATAGGTTTCGGATTATATAATCCGGTAGTGATTAATTAGTTATATAATCCGGTATGTATTTTTTAATTGTTGGTTCCGGATTAGACAATCCGGTATGTGTTTTTTAATTGTTGCTTCCGCATTAGATAATCCGGTATGTGTTTTTTAATTGTTGGTTTCGGATTAGATAATCCGGTATGTGTTTTTTAATTGTTGGTTTCGGATTAGATAATCCGGTATCTGTTTTTTAATTGTTGGTTTCGGATTAGATAATCCGGTATGTGTTTTTTAATTGTTGGTTTCGGATTAGATAATCCGGTAGTATTAATTTTAGGCTAATCCGGTAATGACTTTTTTTGGAGTTTCACTTATGCAATCTTGTTTAGTTTATTTTGTTTCCAGTTGAAAAACTTTTTTTTAGATTATGTGCCATGGTTCACCTATGACAGATATGGCTAAAACAAGAGGTGGTGGATCTCAAGGTCATGATCGAACAAGACCAATGGCATCTGTCCGTAGAGGAGATCGAGGTGTTGTGGAGGAAAGAATTGGTGATGTTAATATTGATAATGACAATCAACAAGAATTACATGATGATAGGCAAATGGACCAGAGAGAAGGGTTTCCTGGAGGACCTTCTGATATGTCTTTGCTGGTAAATTTTGCTGACCATGTTGCTGTTAAGCTTTGGGATGGTGAGGTAAGAACAAAAAAACCTTCAATTAAATTGTTTTTGTTAATTATTGTTTAAATTGATTTAATTATATTAAATATATACAAATTTTGTATTAAGATCGGGGAGAACTTAAATTGGTATCCCACGGTAGGAAATTACGTAAATTTGGGATGCCTCATGCTGAGATTGAAGTTCTTATACAAAATTCTGGATTATTTAGTCTGTGCAATATAAGCTATGAGGTGGGGGACAGAGGGTTGATTTCAGCCTTTGTTGAAAGGTGGCATGCTGAGACAAACTCCTTCCACCTTCCTATAGGTGAGATGACCATCACACTTGATGATGTGTCATCTCTTTTACACCTCCCCATTTTGGGTCAATTCCCTACGTATGTGCCCTTAGAGTACAACGGAGTTGCAACTATTTTAACTGAGTTATTAGGGGTGGAGGAGACTTGTGGGAAGGCTGAGATGAGGCAGTGTCGAGGCGTCAACGTACGATTGAGTTGGCTTCGAGATATATATGCGGAATGTTGCGCTCAAGAGGCTTGGGAGTGTGCTGCTAGAGCTTACTTGTTGCATGTGGTTGGATGCACTATTTTTGCAGATAAAAGTGCCACATCTGTATCTGTTTCGTACTTGTTGTTATTCAACAATCTTCGTATGTGCGGTGGATACGCATGGGGAGCAGCAGCACTTACACATGTATATGAGCAGTTGAAGGATGCCTCCTACTTTAACAAAAAGCAGTTGGGCAGTTATGTGACACTTGTTCAGGTATGAAACCATACAAATAATTAGCAATCACATGTTACATTCCATAATTTTTTGTATTAAATATTTTATAATTAATATAATAGAATTACGCAAGCATGGATTTATGAGCACTTCTCGGGCATGGGAAGAAGGGATATTAATCCCTCATATGACGAGGTACATCCACGGGCAACACGATACATTGTTGCCCATCAGATTTGTGCGGTTGGTGATGTGCGGGTGCAGTTGGATGGGCTCACACACGATGACGTCATCTGGACTCCATATGAGGACCACAGATTGAGCAGGCCATTTGAGACCATTTATTTATTCTCGGGTCACCTACGATTGGGCAGCTTATCACAGAGACATATGCCCGAGCGTGTGTTGCGCCAATTTGGCTACGAGCAGAGCATTCCACCATCACCGATGCCGACTGAGAGTCCTGGTGCACATGTCATTGATCAAAGGTGGTTGCAATTTGATCACTACTTGGTGACAGGTTTGACAGCTGCTTCTAGTCCATCTACATGTGTTCCTGAGTACATGTCTTGGTTCAGGACGGTGTCACACCATACATTCGTAGAGGTAAGCTTGGAGATCAACCCAGTGTTGTACCACGTCATCGCCTTCGTAGTCCAAATGCTGAGCAGGCAGGTCTCTCGTCTCAAGATGAGCGTGCACATTCGGTAAGTTTTTTTTTATTGTTATGTGATTAAACAATATATTTGAGAAGTTTAATTTATTTTGAATTTGGTGCAGGGTATATTTAGGCGCATTGTTAGTATTCTCCAACGCATGATAGATTGTCGTCAGGTCACTGAAGGCACTGACGCATATGAGAGTACAGAGGCAGCACTGCATTTAGCCCAAAGCGTGACAGATGACGGGGCGGTGTACACTAGACGATCACGTAATGTTCGTGGACGTCGTTGATATTTTGTTTTATTACATGATTGTAATAATAATAACTTTGTATGTGTACAATATGGTTTAATTAATTTATGTTGTAGTGTTTGCTATTTTATTTTTATCTGACATAAACACCAATTCATTATGAATCAGAAATGAAGTAATAAATTATAAATCAAAAGTTAAGTAATAAATTATGAATAAGAACCTCACATTATAAATTATGTCTACATCAATCGTCTCCAAGGTTCACATATGTCGGACTAATACTAATTAATTGGGTAAAAGATTGCATCCTACCAACGTAATATGATGACCATAACCTTGCCTTTGGGTAACAATGTGTACACCATAAAATGTCAGCGGTAGGTATGGGACAATCATCAACCATTTTTACCTGCACAAAGTGTGAATCATATACATGACCAATACATAGTAATCGGTGTAGACCAACATCGGTAGGGGGTGCAGTACGTAATGGGAAAATAGTAATATTTTGTTTCAAAGACAAACAAACTAAGATAATATTGTATCTGCTTGCTATTAAGTATCCCATATCCGGTATTGTCATCCATTTGTCAACACTAGCCTGCAAAATACAATAATGAAATTAGATAGCATACAAGTTCAATTAATCAATGCACATGACTCCTATGAATATACACTTACCACTGACAACTCATCCACTAGTAGGGATCTCTTGATATGTTCTACCCGTTGATGACCACCTAATAATGTTGCATATTCTTCACGCCACTGAGATATTTCTTTAAATAAATCCATTCTGATAAGTGGCCATGACTCTTCACCCATCCCCAACAAAGAGGCAATAGCACGAAACCCACAATGTCCATCTGCTTTAACATCTATTACATCCAAAATATAAGGGTGACATTTCGGATGAAATTGATTAAGCATGGGAATTGCATTGGTGTTGGCCGTCACCTTAACCTTTCCCTTAGGAGTCTTCAAAGATGATGAGCTATCATTTACAATATGGATGCGATCTACATGCTCAAAATATGAAGGGATGCGTTTTGTAGACCTCTGAAATTTGTTTGTTTGACTCTTTTGGGATCCTTTTGTCTTGACTACATTAAGTGGTGCACATAATGTTGTCATGTCTGGGTAGGCAATTTCACGCAACTTATTTTTAATTGTCACTTTGCCACACAGGTCAACCTGTTTGAACCGGGATAGAATGACATCCCATTCTTGTTGAATTGACAACTCAGATGATGAATCACATTCAGATAAATCTGAAAAGCTTAGTCTCGTCCACATAACATGAACTTCACTAAGAGGAATGACACCCATAGCATATCTGGCTAATTGACAAGCACATGGTAATCCGTGAGTCCGTCTAAGTACACATCCACAACATTCACTATCAAACCCCACATCATTGACCCAATCAAACTCTTCAGCAATGAGAATCAAAGCATGTTTAGATACAAAGCCAACCAACATCTTGTACAACTGCACATTGAATGTGTGTCCTATCACATGTAGACTCATTTCAAAGGATGCCTTGATTTCATTATGTTGAAGTATAATAACATGCTTGATAGCATCCCAACATGAGCACAAGTCTCCCATGCTATTTTGTAATATTCGTTTCAAAGACCGATGAGCTGATTCAACCCTGTATAAGTATAAAACATAAAACAATTAGACGTTATAATGAATTAAACAAAGTAAAGGCATTGATATACCTGTTTGATGTTGTATTTCCCAAATGCATTAATGAATCTGTCCAACACTTTACAAATTTTTCTTTGTGCGGAATAATCCATGTGTTCTTCACATATTCAACAAGTAATGGCCACGGTGAACAAATAGTTTCAAAACTTTTAACAAACTCATCAAATTGAGCAATATCTGTACAATCAATGATAGTCCTCCATGAATCCATCACAACTTCCCAAGCCTCGACAGAATCAACCAACATTTTACACTTTGCTTTAACATTCTTATTGATATGAAACCGACAAAGAAGGTTTCTTGCTTTTAGGAAACACAATATTGATGGCATTCATCAAAGCAAGATCTCTATCACAAACAATGACTTCAGGCCCCACATGCGATGTCAAAAGTGACCCTCTAAATTTTTGTAGTGCCCATATGAAGTTCTTTTCCTTCTCGCTAGATAAGAATGCAAAACCAGCAGAAAAGGACAAACCTGTACAAGTCACACCAACAATCTCAAGCAAAGGCAGTCGATACTTGTTTGTTTTGTAAGTCGTATCCATCAAGAATACAATGTTAAATGCATTCAAAAGTTTCACACCATCAGGATGAGTCCAAAAAATATCACTAACAATATTGGAAGACTCATGACACGTACTCCAGTGAAGATAGTTGTCACGGTCTAACAACATCATTAATTGTTGTAATTCAGTTCGTGGTCCTCTAACTGATCTCTTGTATGAGTATCTTGCATTGTATACTTGCTTTATTGTTGTCATATTATCCTCATTATTCTCCTTCAAAGTACGTAGTATGCTACTCGGTTTAACCATGCTTTTAGTCATATCAACAAGCATGGAATGTTCATTCGCTTTTAATCTGCCCGCATATGGATGACCAACTAATGTATCATACAAATCATGATTATGAGTACCACATATTACCTTAAGTACCCAACCTTGACCCTTTCCAATAGGTTTACCTCGCAATTTAAAGGGACATTGACATTTTCGAGTACCAGTTACAGTAACCTCCAAACCATCCTTATACTTTCTATAACTACCCCCCCTTTCACAACCTAACAAGACATATGTTTTTCTCCCTTGCTTCCCATTTGCTATGTCAGACCTAATAATGACAATCACAAAACCAAGTCTATAAGCAACCCTACGGACCCATTCAAGTAAGTCTTCTCGCGAAGGAAAAACCTACACAAAGTTATTCCAACAATATTACAAAAACACTTCTTCAAATTATAAAGCAATAAACATAAATAGAATGAAATTTTATTCACCTCATCTGTTGTAAAATGAGTACCATAATCCTCTTCAACTAATTCATGTTGATGCACAGAATTCATTAATTCTTCCATATATATCATTTCTACTTCATCCGATCTTTTTGTAATCAATCCAACCTCCATGTCCATACTTACACCTTCATTCATAAAACATAAATTTCTATTTTATTCTAATTTTCATAAATTCAAACAAGTATGCAAAATAAAAACAACATTCAATTACCCTTCCGGATAGTGTAATACATAAGTAAAATAGTACCTTCCATATTAGATAATCCGTAATGCATTTCACAACTTCAAAGTGACTTCCGGATTATTTAATCCATAAGTCAAATTAAAACAGCAAATTGCATTCCGGATTACATAATCCGTAAGTCATATTTAAAGTTCTAAAATGACTTCCGGATTACGTAATCCATAGTTCATTTTAATGTACCGGATTATACAATCCGGAAAAGTGAATATCTTTGTTCCGGATCCGGTTTACCCCAGCTTTAATTAATCCGGAACAATTTAATATTGTCTTACGGATTGTGAAAACATTCCGGATTATAGGGGTGGATTCATTGCACGGATTATACAATCCGGTGATCTAGCGGATTAACCCATCCGGAGAAATGTGTTTAAAGCACGAAAGACTTACCTGAACGAAAGAGCGCAGGGAAGACCACCCACCACAGCAACAGCACCACCTTCACGGTTACCACCACCACCTCCACAGTTACCACCACAAGCACCACCACAAGCACCACCGGCAAGCACCAAGCACCAAACACCTTCGTTCTTCGTTTTCACTATGAGTAGAAAGTAAAACAAATTTTCTATTTTTATCTTTTTTTACTGAAGGATAAATTTGGAATTTTAAAAGTATATGGGGTGGCTGAAGAAGGGATGGAGGTGCAGGAAGAAGCACCCTTCTTACAAATGTAAAATGCTTTCCTTTCAACATGGGCTCAAGCATAAACTTAGAGAATCTCTAGGCTTTGAGTATTTCTTCCTGCACGCCCTATATTCTTTGAAATACCAGAATTATCCTTAATAATTTTGGATGATTATAGAATGGAGTTCATAAACAAAAGGTATTTCCAAAATAGAAGTTTCGTAAACAAAGTATGTTTCCTGAATAGAAAATCTAGAAGACAAAAAATCATTCTCGAACACATTTTTTTTAATTTTCAGAACAGTAAATCCAAAATTCATAAAATGTATTTAAAAAAAAAAATGTTACAAAAATATTCCAGAAAGAATAATCTAGAAATCATTTTTAAAAAAGTAAAATAGTCTTTTCCAAAAATGATGGGTGGAGGAAGCCATTTTTGTTGGGGGTGGAGGAAGAAACACCCATGGACTTTTATGTTTAGATGTCACCAAAAGATGAACTAAAAACTAATGCATTATTTTTTCAATGAAATATAATAAAATTTTACATTAAACATTAATAATGAAGAAATGAAAACATACATTAGGTAGTATTAAACTTTGCTTAAAAAAATGTTATTAAATTTTTTTTCCTGTCACAGTGGGCCATGAATGAATTGACCAGCATCAAGCTCGACCCAGAAACAACCATTCGAGAAGGAATGAAGCACCAACACCATAGCCACCCCATATCACCTCAAGTCACCCAACATTGCAACATTAAAGTTAATGAAATTTAAGTTATTAAAATTTAAATCAAACTTTAGGAGTATGGTAAAAAATATTTGATTAGAAAAATGAACTGTTTTCAATGAAATGGGAGAGCAGATTTTTTAGGTTTTTGTTTGAAGGTAAAGTCTAGTACAGTATGAAATTTGGTTTTTGTCATTTCATTCAAACATGGGCCCCTTGTCTGACAAGCATTTGTCACTATATCACCTCCAAATTAAGGGTCATAAAAAACCCAAACACCTTATCCATCAAAGCATTGCCATGATAATGCTGTACTATATTGTCATCAAATATATACTACTATCTTCTTTTGAGTAGCATGGCCTCCTTAAGCTGCCACTTTCATACAACCAACTTGTTGAATTCTAAGAATGTTAATACCAGGAAGAAGAAACGTTTCATTTCTTGCTCAGCGCAGCCTACACAAAGCAATATTAAGGTATGAGCTGAAATGTAATGCAATATCAAAATCCAGCTCTTTGATTCGATGCAGAAGTTAAACTACAAAGTGTTTGCATTGCAACACACCCTTTGTGGAAACAGGTTGTGATTAATGGAGCAACCAAGGAAATAGGAAGGGCAGCAGTAGTTGCAGTGACAAAGGCTAGAGGAATGGAGGTTGCAGGAGCTGTGGATACTAGTCATGTTGGGGAAGATATTGGAAAGGTTTTTGCCTTTGGTGTTTAGCCAAACCAACTCAACTCTTGAGTTTTTCTTTTACCTTTTTTAGATAGTTTTCAATTCTTCTAGGTCTGTGGCATGGAAGAGCCCCTTGAAATACCCATAATAAATGACCTTTCTTTGATTTTGGGCTCTATATCTCAGGTAATGTGAAGCAATAACTCACTTGCTATTTTTTTTTTCTTTTATCTCTTCTGCTTGAATGATGTTTTGAGTAGCAATGTGCAGTCCAAGGCAACGGGAGTTGTAGTTCATTTCACTGACCCTTCCTCAGTATATGACAACGTTAAACAGGTTTGATTTGTGGCTAGCTAGAAACTTAATTACATGTATAAATATGAGTGCGTTATTTCTACATTGTGATCTAAATGGTTCTTTTAAGTTTCGGCTAAATTCTTCTACAGAAGCAAAAGGGAAGTTTAAGGGCGATTACTAAATAGATAGCATGACTATATGATGTAGTTACATAAGCATTTATAAACGATTTACATAAGGAAAATCTTACATATCTTACTTTTACTATAGTAGATTTGTACTTTTAATAGCCAAAGTTGGAGAGCCAGTTAGGCAGCAGGACAAGATTCGTTGTGACTTGTAACATGAGAATTTATATTTTGATACTAGTTTCACATGTGTGCTGAACTTAACATTGATTCATTCTTCATTAGGCAACAGCATTTGGCATGAAAAGCATAGTTTACGTGCCCCGAATCAAATTAGACACGGTAGCTGCATTATCTGCACTCTGCGAGAAGGCCAGCATGGTGAGCACGGGGTGAGACATATGAGAACAACATCATATTTACTTGACATTGTTTCCTTTCTCTTTTCTATTTTATGGTGTCTTCACTTATTCCACACTCCATATTTGAATACCAAATGTTGCAACTTAAGTCTAAACTTGGTAGTAAGCCATTTGTTCTTATGTGGCTTATGATTAACTTTACATCAGGGTGTCTTGGTTGCTCCAACCCTTTCCATAGGATCAATATTATTGCAACAAGCTGCGATTACAGCTTCTTTCCATTACAGCAACGTCGAAATTGTTGAATCCAGGGCTAATGCAAAAGTAAGATTTCTTTTTATGTGTATAGTTGTAACAATGTTAAGCTTTTGCATCTTCTTTTGTATGGGTGGGAAAACAAAGCTTATGAGTAATGAAGAATGCCTATTGTTTGTGAAATGAGTTAAAAATAAAACGATGAAATTATCATCAAGATATAAAAAGGTAAAATAAGGGGACAAGACAGGGCAATCCACAAAAAAAGAAATCCTGACATAGTGCATGATCCGTACTCAAAATCTAGGGAATTATGTAAAGATCCACGGTAAATGTGAATGGTGTTATCCTGTTACTCCAACTTTATTAAAATACATTTCATTTCAGTTTAAGATCTATTATATTGTTCCATGAACCAAAATAATTAGTGAAAAAGGAAATATATACCTGCAAGAAGCACAAGTTCTAGGAAAAAAATAATGAAAAATCAAAGTACCAAAATGCACCTGATAAATTATATCTGCATTGGTTCATTGCAACACTTCTCATTTTGTCTACCTTCACTTTTATCACAGAATTAACAGTAGAAAGTGACATTAAGATAAAATGGTAGTTGGGAAAAGTAAAATCCTACTTCTTCTAATTACGAGAGGATGTGTTGGTTTTAGTAAAAAATAACATGGTGAAATGTTCATCCAAATGGACACATAGAAATCTCTAAAAGATTTAAAACCAATATACTGAATTGGTCTTGGTGAACAGGACCTTCCATCAGCAGATGCAAACCAAATTGCCAACAATCTCTCCAACATAGGTCAAATCTATAACAGAGAAGACCCTTCAACAGATGTCCTGGTAAGGATAAAAACAGCCGAAGTTTATGGTAGCAATTTATACAAAATCAAATACAACTAAGATTAGAGTTTACAGGCATAGTGAGATACATATCTAAGTTGTTATATAAATTTGTCACCCTAGGCAAGGGGTCAAGTCCTAGGAGATGGAATTCGTGTTCACAGCTTGGTCCTTCCAGGACTTCCTTCTAGTACAGCAGTTCACTTCTCTGGTCCAGGAGAGGTATGTATGTCCTCTATGAATTGAACTACTTTCGTTCAATCTTGGTCAGAAAGCATTAGTATTTTATTGATTTGATCATCAACTCAATTGGTGCAGGTTTACTGTATCAAGCATGATATCACAGATGTGCAGTGTCTCATGCCAGGCTTGCTATTAGCCATTAGAAAAGTAGTGCGTCTCAAGGTACTAATCACATTAAGTCTCATTCCTATTACTTTCTTTGTATCATTCAGCTTCATCTGGTTCAAGTTTTTTTACTGTCACTCTATGATCCTTGCAGAATTTGGTATATGGCCTGGAGAAGTTTATATGAAAATGATCCACCTCTTCAACCTCTTCAACTCAAGGGACATTCCACTCCAGCATGTTCACAACCATCACATATTTTTTTTATATCCTATTAGAATTCAGATCTATTGATGGCCGTTTATGTCAAAATGGTGTACCCATTTTAGTCTGCATTGCTTTTTAAATATAAAAAAAAATCTTCTTCGTTAAGAATATAATCAGAAATTTAATCTTTAAATATGCGTGTAGAAAAAAGTTTGTTGAATCTCTTAAATAACTTAATATTTTAAGAGATAAGTCATTGAAAAAAATATGTATCTGTGTAGATTTTAGGGTCAGAGTAATGTTGATCCACGTTAATACACAATTGTTGTCGTGCCAGCAGCTATCTAATTCTTCAAGTTCTTTCTCCTTCACGCATGTGTTCGTCCAGTCGGCGGGGTACTTGCGATTGCACTCCGACGCTCAAGTCAGTGCTAGTGATTAGTCTAGTCTCTCAGGATATTGAAAAAATGTACATTTCCCTCTTTCAGAAGTCCCTTTTATAAGTTGACTTGGGCTTTGATTCGTGTGGGTCACCTAACCGTTGCCAAAGACATGCGTAGTGGTCCTTAGATCATGTGTAGTGACTTCCTGATATTAAGGAAGTGCGTCTCGGAGTGTCTTTGACTCACTCAAAGTTAGTTGTAACAGTTTTCCTGCCACGTATTTATTATATTATATTACTTAATGCATACATTTGGTCGTCCGGGGACCGTACAAGATTCACATTGAATATTTCGTAAGTCAATATTTGTCCAAATTTTTAAATCGATAATAAAAAGAAATCTTATTTTTTAAAAATATAAATAAATTTTCAATAATACATCCAAATTATTGGTGTTGGCTTTATAAATATATACTTCTATAAATTCACAAGCTTATAAAGTTATTAAAATAATAAGATAAGATGTAATTCAAAGAATAAAAAAACTATGGGAAAATAGTATAATAATTCTTTGAATACGTCTTATTCAAAAATAGTGTTTGTGAATATAATTTGCGTTGAATTCAATTAGTTTTCTAATTTCGTGCTTAAAATTTGATTCAGATTCATCATGACTGAGAGAGAGAGCTTCTGGTGAGATATCTATAGACGTTAATTAAAAATGAATTGGGAAAATTTTTGCAGTCAAGTAATTACAAAATCATACTAAACATCACTTTAAAAATATTTATTAAAAAATCAATGCACTATGGCAATCTATAATGAAATAAAAATATAAAAAAAAATAGTTATTGTATTACAACTAAAACAAGGAACTGTCTTTAACTGCTCTAGTTAGCATCATTATTTGACATCAGTCATTCCTACACTTAATTTGCAAAACAACAACTATAATTCAGTACTTTCATCTAATACCAAATTTCTGTTAATAAATAAATAAAACAATGGCTCTTTTTTCCTTTTACACGTGTAAAATTAAACTGTGTAAATTATAATAATAATATTATTAACTAAGTTTTTTCGAGTCTTTCTTTAAACAGCGTTGGGCAGATGATGGCAGTATCTACGCAGAGTCCACCTTTGGTGTGAGTGCAATCAATTTGGGCCAATGAGAACTTGATACATGTTCGCTCATTGGGCTTTTCGACCACGAAATCTCCAACATGATAGTAGACCCATTCCCCAGGCCCATGCAAGTAACACTCTGACACTGAATGCTGGCCGTCAGATGTGGAGAGTTGGAATCGGACGGGATTGATGTCCCAACCATGAACTTGATCAACGTTGCACACGCGCCGGCCCAATCTCTTTGAGGCCTTGCCCAATTGGAGTCTGAAAACTAAGCTGTAACTCCCCACAGGGAATTCAAACTCTAGCTCCCCTACCACTTCAACCCACCACATTTGTTGCAGATATGCAACACTCTTGAACCTGCAAATACAAACACAATCACCTTATTTAATTATTTTTCCATTTTCATAATTGCTTACATTTATCTCTAAAAGCCATGAAATCACATGTTAGGTTGGGAATATTTATGAAGATATTTTGAATGGGGTCACAACATTTCCACAAAACAAATTGTACAGATTCCAGTAAAAGTGAAAACAACTTTTCAAGGAATATCATAATATAAGTTTTAGAGGAGGTTCTCATGCCACCAAAAAACAAGCATATATCCCAACCCATGTTTTTTAGAATTATTAATTTATGTGGAAAATGCTACTAGAGACAAATAAATAAATAAAAATGTGGAAAGAAACTTTTGTTTGAAGCAATGAAGCTAGTGACAGATACAATATGAAATTGCTTCTATGACTTAGACACAATATATGTATATTATTGAACATCACTTTCCCTTAACACACAAGTCATTTTCAGTAATTAGTGTAATATTTTTCTCAGCCTCATTTTTTTTTCTTCACTTCAATTACCTATAATAAGATATTAACGTTTGAGCACGAAACATTTTGTCTGCCAGAATATGGCATTACCCATATCCTTTTCCATTCTTTGAAAATTCCAATCTTAGAGAATCTAAACATGAGCTCATTGTCGCCCTCGTAATTTCTGCAAAATTTCATCTCTGCAACTAATTATGCAGTTTTTAGGCTGGATAATTAATTAAGCACAACGGTGACTACGAAATTGTTCAACACGCCAACCATTCATTTTTCTTTCTGCTTAAACTCAACACGTTTTACATTAAATAATTATTAATACCCTTCGTAAAATATTAAAATAGTTGATTTTTTCTTCAGGGATTTATTATAAAATAAGTTGACATTGTTTTCATTTTGAGCTCTTACATTTATTCAACTAAGTAACTATATATATATATATATATATATATATATATATATATATTTTACTCTTTACATTTTTTTGTTGCGTCATAGGCAATTTTCCTGCACTAAAAGATGTTTTTTAATTAGGAATTTTTCCTAAAGTGATATATTTCCACGATTTATTATTATTTTTTTGTTCATAAACGACTTTTACTTTCTATGACAAAAAAGTTATTTTTCGACGATAGTAAAAGACGTCTTATTTATATATACTAATAAACTTAATACCTTCAAACCTCATTAATCTGACCATAGTTAGTTTGCGAGGAGAATTTAATATAATTTAAATGCCCATGATTATTTTAGTAACATAAATATCAAATGGATTTTATATTTTAATATAGTACATGTTTTATTTTTATTAGAAAAAGAAAAGTTCAAGATCTCTTGCTAACCTCAAGCTATAAAACTTGGTCGTGTCATGAAAATAAGAAACAATAAATTTGAACCAAATTAAACAGGCAAAATATGAGAAAACAAGATAGTTTTCAACGAGCTAACAATTGTTCTGAAAACAGAAGCAATTCTAGGGAAAAGCAGACAACAGAAATGGTGTCTGAGTCAGGACACACGATTTGACCACAAACATTTGACGACCTCAAAATTCAATCCATGTTTCAACATAAATGAAGATCAAACAGAAGAGAGAGAAAAGAACAGGTTCAAAAATCATGTAAAAGTCAAAGAAACATTAAACTAATAAAAATATCCACTCATATCCCTGACCTGGATTCTTCAGTTGGAATATAATTCCAGTATCTTCTGTCGTCTATTCCTGTAATCTTCAAGGACTTGGATGACATGAACAAACAAACTAGTCCGCTACATTTATCCAACCAAACTTCCTACAGCAGTCATAAGAACCAAACAAACAAAAAATCATGAAGAATTAAATGAAAAAGACAGAGATAAACTCAAAATTAATATAGTTACTAATGAAGAAGGGATATGGATCCATAGCATGAAGCAACTTACTTTGGCGCCGCCATCAAAACGATTGGGTAGGGTAAGCTTTGCATAAATCTCTTTCTTGGTCATGGTAGCAGTATTTTCTTCACCAAGAACTTTATCAGCAAGAAACTTGTAACTTGGTGGGAGCTTTGATTCCCAGACAAAATCAACTGAGGAAGCTCGGTGAAAGGCCCTATTTACTCTTGCCAATTTGCATATATCGGGTGGATCAAGATTCATGAGCAAGGAGGAGATGCAGCTCTCTGGGATATCACCAAGACCAGGTCTTGATGATTGAGAAGTAGACCTTTCTTCATTTTCAGCTTTATCAGGTGAAGAAACAGCAGCCCCCATGACAAAAACAGGAAAATAAATATACAAGAGGGTGTATTGCTGTGATGAATTGTAAAAGTTGTTTATAGGTAAAGAAGGAGGAGATAAAAAAGGAGGGAGATTGAAGGAGAGAAGGGTGATGGAGAAGGTGCAAATTCTTCCATTTTGATGGTGTGATTAAGGAGAAGGGAGTGGCAAAGGTAGCATTTGGTTTATGCTTTTAAAAATGGTGCGCGTGTGTGCGTGTGAGGGAAAAGGGATAAAGTGAAATCTTCCATGTTCCAACTAAGAAAGGAATTTGTAATGAAAGGGAGACGTGGACAGAGTGTGCATGGACATTGTTAGGACAACCCTTTTCCACATTTCCTCACGTGTGGGATCACGCGCCTATTATTTGCCTTTTTTTTTTTTTTTGCATTTTTATAATCTTATTTTTTACTTTCTAGTTATAAATGATTGACAAATTAATCATACATAATACCTTAAACTCGTTATACTAGTGTTAGTCTTGGTCATTTCGATTATTCTTTTATTTTTTATCTTACGTGTCATTCTTTACTGGTAATTTACAGATACGTGATTGAAGGTTAACTTACAAAAGGTACTTTAACGATTAAGTAAAGTAAGTACTCAATATATGAAGTTTAGGGTTTAGGTTAAGAACTGGTTAAAAAAATATTTTACTCCTTTGTAGATGATTTATTATAGCGTTTAATCATAGATTATATTTTGTTGTTAGCTTAATTTTAGGGAGATTTTCTTATTTCTTAGGATGTTATCCGAATTTAGTGGAAAGTATCCCAAATTCTTAAAGTATTCTTACAATTGTTTTAATTATTGTTTATTGTAAATGTGTCTTAAAGTCGATCATTAAGACCAAATGTTAGACTCGTCCAATGCAATTCCAATGCAATTTATCAAAATATCATACCTCTTCAATTCCACTAATGCATATCCATATAAATTAAAATAATCCTTAAAAAATCTCAAATATTCTTACTTTCGTATAAATATAATAATAGTACAACTTGCTTAAAAACAAGATTTCATACTTATAATAATTTCCATCAATAATTCCTAATAATATTATAGTTATAAATATTATATAATAATTATCTAATCAATCATTTTATATCTACATTTGACCTTTATTTTTATCTACCATATCATTCATTCCTGATCTTTTTTATTACTTTTTCTTATGTCTTTACTTACTGCATGTATCTTACTTTTTTCCTTTATAATTTTAACAAAGTGTGATTTTTTGTTGTAACCACAAAAGATAAGCTCTTCTTACCAACAAAATATTTTATTTATTTTTAAGAAATATTCGAACTTAAAGGAAGTCAGCATCAAACCATGAACCCTCTGTTATACGGTTTCTTAGAAATACAAGATATTATTTCTTTTATGCGTTGGATAGAAATTAAGTGTCATTTCCATGTAAATTGATTATAAGAAAAATAACTCTATTCACTATCGTATCCTAGTTTTATGTTTAGTAGGCATAATTTATATATATATATATATATATATTAGAATTTAATTACTCAATTTTTTTTAATAAGACTTTAATTATAATTTCTATAAATTTATTTTTTTCATAATACTTTTATCTTCTTTTTTTAAATTGTAAAATAATTTTTCATATTTTCTCCAAAAAGTGAAAGTTTAGAAGATAAAATATATTAGGACAATCTGAACCAATCAAAATTTGTTTTTTAGCATTTTTTTCTTTTCCTTAGATTTTTAGTTTTTTTGTTTATATATATGGATTTTTCTGGATGCATGTGAGATGTGAGTGCTACTAGTTTGAGATTATAATAATATGTTATGTGTGTGAATTATGTGTGTGAATCATGTGTGTGAATCAGAATCTTTTGAATAAGTTAAGAATTCTTTAATTTTATTTGACGTTTGTTATCTTTCTTTGAGGAGCAAATGACCAAAAGCAAAGGGACTAATAAATTTATTTCATTTCAGTTTATTTGAATATTGATTTGTTGTTGGATTATTGAGCTTATACTAGTGATTGTTTGTTGGACTTATCAGGTCACTCGCTGTTTGATGAAAAAATCAACACAGTCAAATAATAATTCAACAAGAGCAATAAGCAGTGAATAATAATTTCCCAACTAACAAGAATATGTGAGGAGCAATAACAAATAATGACAGCAACCAAAACACACTGAACTGAACTGAAGGAAGACACAGAATTTTTAACATAGAAAACCTTCTCAATGTGAGAAGTAAAAACTCCGGACACAGGTCACTTAATCAAGCTCCACTATAATCAAATTAAGTTACAAGAGAATCTCAAATCACAACATAAATTGTGTTCAATGATCAGCTAAATAGCAAGACAACCGTGATGAAATAGAAAATAATAAACCAGAAAATTCACCAAACTGCAGCTACTCTATGCAGCCTATAGAAGACTAAATAATGATCTTAATGTTACTCTTTCCTTTAACCATGATAACTTAAAATCTTTATGACCCGTTTACTTCGAACGAAGGAGAAAAAGAAATATTCATTATGTTCACATAAAACATATATTAAGAAAATATAATAAGAATAACACACCAGAACATTTTTATTTTGAAACGTTTATCATTTATTTGGTTACTTTTTATTTTAAACTTGAATTATTATTTATTTTTATTTAAAATAAAATTACATAATTAAATATATATAATAATATTTAAAAAATAAAAATATTAAATGTTAAATAAACTTATGTCAGAAAAATATATAACAATTAATAATTATTATAAATTATAATTATTATTAATAATAAAAAAATAAATTTATATAATAATTATATTAATTATAAAAAATAGAGATACAAATAATAATGTTATTTAATATAAAAAAAATTATCAGATATTTATAATAATAAATATTTAAATATTTTTTATTAAATTTTATATTATTTTACATTTTTTATCATACAGTCCTAATATATTTAAATTAATTTTTTAACAATTTTTAAATATAAAAATAATTTTATAAACATACATTTTATCAATTAAAAATATTATTTTAATTATATTCATCACATTATTCAAAAAATTTCATAAACTTTCTTTTTCTCTACATTTTCTACCTTATTTATCTTAATCCAACAACATCAGCAGTTCCCTTCGAATTATGTGAAACCTACTCCTCAAATTCATTCTCATTCGAAACAAAGCATTAGTGACATAAAACTACTGACACTCCATTTTGCCTCCCCGTGTCTTCATCCCATTGATTTGATTTGAAAAATGAC
Source organism: Phaseolus vulgaris (assembly GCF_051622355.1). Classification (NCBI taxonomy): domain Eukaryota; kingdom Viridiplantae; phylum Streptophyta; class Magnoliopsida; order Fabales; family Fabaceae; genus Phaseolus; species Phaseolus vulgaris. The sequence continues at coordinate 6,493,634 of NC_143504.1, forward strand.
GGTTTTACTAACTTTTTCCCTACTACCGTATCATTGCCTTCTTCGTTTCACTTATTTACCTTGTGGTTTTCGCTTCCCATTTCCAAATTCACTTACACTCTTCATAGTGTTTAGCCTATATTTTATTTTTTAAGAATATATTAATAAGATTTTTTTTTCATAAATTTTTTAAATTATCTAAATAAATGAATTTTCCTCTTAAAATTATCTATTCGAACACACTGTTAACATCATTTCTTGTGACAGTGTCAACAATATAAAGATAGGAAATCAAATGTTTTTAAATTAAATAAAAATATTGATTAAATTTGTTTAGTTCTGTGCTACAACCCCCACACGACACACTTGAAAAAAAAAAATGAAAATGGAGATCTATGTATACTTTTGAATTCATCAGTTCGGGAATTCTCTGGAATCAGCTTTTACCATTACTTAACAGGTTTAAGATTTGAAAGATATCGAAGTGAAAGTTGTAGAACCTTGTTCATTGGAAAAGAAGAGTTCGATGTTCTTGCTCCTGATATGACCGAAAGCAAATGACCCAAAATGATGTTCCCTTTATTGTGCTGGGGTAGTGAATGTTCTTTTCAGATCTTTGATTCATTTTCCAAACCCTCCCAAGAATAACAGCAACAATATGCTTAATTTCCAACGAAGCCTATAAAGATTTTTCTCCTTGACCCACATAAATATTTATTCTGATCCAGTGGTTGGAGATATTAAAACTCATTTAATGATCTTAGATCAAAGGTTGAAGCATGATCCACTTACCCTGTTTTCTAATGTCTGGAATTCAAAAAAGTTTTGGTTTCTTGTCATGTCCATAACATAAATTACAAGTTGAGATGATGTTGATCGTGATGGTAGCTGGAAAATGGAGAATAACGTGGTTACCCTTTCTATTTTATAATTAGGGAATATTTAATAAGGCACCAGCACCACGTGAATCGTGATTAATACAATTTTTTTACATCAATTTAATAAGATGTTTTGTATTGTAACTAGTTGCAAAAAAATTCTGTAACTGATCATTTTCTTCCTTTAAAAAAATGGGTTATCAAATCACAGAACATACTAGTTAATGAACATGAAAAATTTAGGTATAATTACTTTATTGGTTTCTGCATTTTGGATCAATATTCAATTTTGGATCAATATTCAATTTAGTATAGTAGTTTTAAAAAAAATAATTATTTTTTAAAAAGTACTTAAATTGGTTCTTAGTTAATTTTCCTTTAACAACGTCAAATGTTGTTTATATAACAGAGAGAATTGTTGACGTGGATTGTGAATTAAAAGAAAAATGAAATTCAGTGTTGTGTGAGGTGACAAGTGAGGGCTTTGAGAGAGATTAGTAAAATTTGGGGTTAGGGTTTCTTCCATTCTTTCAATCATAATCCCAAAAGAACAAATATCATTGGAAACTAAAAAGTCACCTCCTTTTTTAGGAACTGCTGATGAGAAACACTTTGAGAACCATCCAGTTGTGTTGTTTCACACATCAATTGTTCAATTTTCTTGAATCAGATAACACAAGAACCAACCAAAGTGAGCAAAATGAGACCGATCCAGATGGGATTATTAAAGAAAAAGTGGGGAAAGAGATGCCCATATGCTCAAAATGAAAGCTTCCAAAAGAATCTAATGTCAAACACAATGACAAGCAATGAACACTTTTCTTCCTTAACAGTTAGAGAGAGAGAGAGAGAGAGGGAGAGAGATCACATTCATGTTAGTTTGTTTGGGGAGAAGGGAACAACATTTCTTGAATCAATCAATTCCATAATCTTCTCTCGCGCAATATTTGAGTCTATTTTTGCATGAGCACATGCAAATATCTAACTTTCACACATGCAAATATCTAACTTTCACTTCAGTGACAGTACTCACATATTCAAGAACCTTGTGCAACCTCTCACACTTCCAATCAAAGTGCAGTGGAACAAAATTCTCAATAACATGTTGTGAACGAAAGAAGAGTGGGAGTTGAAGAAACTAAAGATGTGGACATTGTTATGAACCATTGCACTTGCTAATCTTTTTTAAGAAATGAAAGAGGTTAAGGAATGGGAGAAAACCCTAACCCCCAAATTTTACTAATCTTTGTCAAAGCCCCCTACTTGCCACCTCACACAACACTAAATCTCATATGTCTTTTAATTCACAGCCACATCAATAATTCTCTCTGCCACATAACACTTGAGATTGTTGAGGAAAAGTTAACATAAATGACCAATTTAAATACCTTTTAAAAAAATAAAGGGATCAAATTGATTTTTTTAAAAACCATTATACTAAATTGAATATTGACCCTAAATGTAAGGATCAATAGGGTAATTATACCAAAAATTTACATGGAAGCAAACCATTACTTATGCAAGTGTGTAACGTGTTTGTTTTAAGGGATGTGAGTCGATAGATGTGAGCGGATATGCGAGTGTGAATTTGTGGGATTGAGAGAAGCAAGTTTCATTGCATACAACAAAGATGTGTGACGAAATTCACATAATTATATGTGTATTTATATTAAAAAATTTGATTTTCATTGTTGATAATTTGTTTAGTATAATGCATTTCCAAATTTTTCAACATACTTTTTACAATTTTGAATATTAAATTTTTTTATTGAAAAAAATAACTTTATGACAAATTTGCATTTATATAAGATATATTTTTTCCAAAAATAATTATTTAATAATATCATAAATAATGCACAAAATTTCAAATAACTAAAATCTATAAACAAATATCTCATGTTTCATTTTTTAAATATTTTTAAAGATAATGATAAATTTGTAAACTTACATTTTAATATTTTAAAAAAATTAAAAAATACTTTCACAAACTTTAATAAATTTTTCTCACAAATTCACTTTACATACCTTAATCCAAACAATCTCAATTTTTTCCTAAGAAGCCCAGACATGGATACGGTCACGGATACGACACGGACACGGACACGAGCACAGAGATACGGCTAAATTGAAAATTATAGGACACGGAACACGGCTATATATAAATTAAAATGTAGTAATATATTTTGTTATATGAAAAAAAAATCAAGAAAAAACATAATGTTTAATTTTTACTTCGGAGAATTTAATATTTTGTCTTAGATTTTGTTTGAGATTTAGTGTGAAAGAGAAGAGGTTTTTAAAACACTGGACCGCGTCTTTTTTCTAGCTTTTCCGGCGTGTCCAAGGAGGAGAATGTGTCTTCTCCAATGTGTCCAAGGAGGAGAATGTGTCTTCTCCAACGTGTCCACAAAAAAGACTGTTTCCGATCTAATAAAAAATGTCTGACACCACATCGTGCACGCTTCCGTCACATGTCTGTGTTCATGGTGTATCAGAAACACTAACGACGCCTTTTTAACCGTATCCGAAATTCTTAGATTTTTTTCTCAAATCACTTTAAATTGATTCCTCCAATTTCTCACGTATTCACTTCCTAGTTGAAACAAAACTTAATTATTTTAAACTAGAGGATACCAACACATAGTCCTGTGCGAAGTGTGGACACTGCCCAATTCTAATTTCCTATCATTAGTAATGGATGTTGACCTTCCACATGTGGTTCTAAATATTTCTTTTATGAATATATGTAATAAAATTTCAAACTGTGGGGCAGAGCAACATGTTAACTTTTGTTTTTGATTTCTTTTGGAATTTTGGATCCTCTTCATACAACCAATAGATTTTCTTTTTCTAACACATGCAATAAACACGAGCATTAAACTCAAACATCAATAATGCACTTAAGTCAAAATATCCTTTTCATGCTTCTCATGCTTTTATCCTTAAGGTAAAAAAAATAGTTATTGTGTCCAACAAAACATATATATTTTTAAAAAACCACAATCTAACTTGCCTTCTAAAATGAACATTACCGTTATTATAATTTATTCGAGATCAAATATTCTCTATCAAATTTTTTCGGTCTTTCTCTTCAATTCTGATTGCTCTTCTTCGATGTCCGAGAAGGAGGATACTTGTAAAAATACTCTAACGTTCAAATTAGATGGGGTTAACGTGAGTGATCTAGTTTAGAATTTAGAGTGACAGTACCTTTTACGATGGGATATCCTCTTATTTATACCGTTCTAGTGGACATTGTCCTATCAGAATGATTAAAATAGGTCCAATGAACGTGTAATCACCCTTTGTTGCTCCTATCAGGATTAATGCGTTTAACTTGAGAAGTGACGTGGACACTTTTTTGCCGAAAGGAAGTCATTGATGATAGACATTAGAACTTCAATGAATTGACTTACCTGTTGATCCGTGAAAACCGAAAATCTGACTTCCGCTGATCTTTAATATAACAATTACGCCTCATTAATGAAATTAAAGAGAACTATCTCTAGCTATGTTTATTGAATTGTCATCAACATTAACCAAATCATAACTGGTGCGTTTAACCAGTGGAAGCAAAGGTGAATGAACTGTTCATGTTCTCTCTTCTTAACATTGCTCATATCCTAGCCGATAAAAAAAATTTGCTCATATCCTAAATCAACCAGTAACTTTCCCATAGAAAGAGTTTCAAGGTTTGATGAATTTTAACATAAATTATTTGTTTGTTTAAAAGTATGGACAATTAGTTTTGATAAAATTAATTTAAATTTGGAATGTTTGTCTATATTAAAGTCAACAACATATTTTATATTGAAACATGTTTACAGCAAGAAGAATAGATTATTTGTGTGAAACAAGTAGTTCGTACTTTTCACAATTAGGGGTATAAGGGAGTTCAGCCAAATCAAGTTCCTAATATTTGAACTGGCATGTCAGATAAAAAGAGAGATTATTTTGGACCATTGAATTGTTTCATGAAAGCATATGCAAATCCAAATAGAAAATCCTCAAAGATAACTATTTTGAGGATATAGTTTTTCCATCCATTTAGGGAATATAGATGAAAAAATAAGACTCGGGCTAGAAACACGACTCTTGTTTTCCGGAAACTAAATTTCTCTCAATTTAGTGTGTGGGAAGTATGAGTAAATAAAAAAAATTATTTACTTTTTTATTCTTTACTTTTTTTTATTAGGGACAGTAATTTCAAAAATTGATTCCATATACGAGATTCTAATCAATATGAGAATATAATTAGAAATCATATTAAATACAAGAAAAAGTAGAGGAAATATTATTTAATATAAAAAGAAAAAAAGATTTAATCAAGAAAACAATTAAAAATTATTGTTTCTGTTCTAGAGATATTATTTGAATAGAACAGAAATAAATATTGTTTCATAATTAAGGTTCTACACCTCTCATCAAGTAAATGGAAAAGGTTGATTTATTTTTATTCTTCTAAAAAACATTAATAGAAGAGTTAATGAAAAAAGTTTATCCGAACATGTGTCAGTACTATTTTGTTAACTTCCCCTTGGGTGGGTGATACTTGTTGCTTAGAAAAAAATCAAATGAATAAAACCAATCACTTTTAAGATGTCAAAATATGACAGCAATATCAACTGTTCACACACTTTGGTTTTCGTTCATTTTCAAACCACAAAAATCTATTCTACACACAGTAACATAATGCATGTTACTAGTCTTCATTCGTTTTCTTTTGGTTAATTGTCATCTCAAGCAATAATACACAAAACATCAATCAAACCTCCATGGTTTCGTAATACTAAAAATACACAGTTTTCAAAATATGTGTGGCTTTTGTTTATGGGATTGCATTTTCTTAATTAATAGAATGCATGTATCGCATATGCACATCAAATTCGAATTCAAACCATAAAAGCCAAACAAATATATATAAGTCAGCATATATCATTTCGGTTGCTATTAACTATTAGCGATTGGGTCCTAAAAACTAATTAGTCGTAGTTATCGAAAGATTGGAATAGCTTCTACGAAACATATATTCTTCAAATTTTAATTATAATGAACCTGTATCTTTAATTTGTTTTTTCAAAATTGCTTCTGCAAAAGTTTTCCAAAAAGGATTTGGAAGAAAAAGGACTCAACTTAAAGAAACAGTTCATTACAGCATCTTCCTAACAATATATATGAATCAATGTTACACTGGTATATGGCTCCAATCTTTGAAGTGTCATTATATCACCGGCATCATATGTTTATATCTTTTGGCAAAATCTATAATATAAAAAAATTATATAAGAAGATGCTTAAAAAAATAAGATGCCTTTATTCTATTACGTATATTTACATCATTCCGTGAAAATATATATTTATATGAAAAATTTCTCACTAGGTAAGGATCCAGATTCTATAATTATTAAATTAATTATATATAATTATGTATAATATCGTATAACAATTACATATAATAATTATGTATAATTTGATAATTATTATTTTTTTAATACATAATCTTCATTTGTATCTTAAACTTAATTTCTGAAATCTTTATTTCTTAAAAAAAAACAGATATCTAACTATATTCGTGTACAGAAGAGAAAGGGTGATCTTTGAATTCCTTAAAACTTAAATTATAAAAAATTTAATTATAAAATCAGGAGTCCCACTGATTCATGGGTTAAAAATATTTAGAACATCGATGTTTGCTATGTTAAAGTATAGATTCTTTCTATATACAATTCTATCATTTGAAAATGATATTATTACGATTGACTTCTCATAATAACTTGTGGGTAAAAGGCATGACACAATAATTAAATATATAAAAAAAAATCATGACAATAATTACCATGTAATTTTTTTGTTTTTGTAAATATTGAGGTAACAGTTATGCAAAAAACGTGAATATAATATTAAAGAACTCTTAAATTCATACTTAGGTGAGAATGATACCTGTCGCAGTGTTGCCTCCATAACATTAATATTTTGCTTTGACTAAAGAGATGTTTCAACATATTTGTCACGTGTCTCTTCATTGTTGGCTTGAGTTTTACAAAACTCACTCATTATAATTATTTTAATATTTAAAGTTTTCATGACAACATGCATATCCAACCGTTATCAACAATGAACCACCGACGGTGTACGACCACCTTACACAATTGCCTTGTCTTTAAGTAATCACGTTTAATTATCCACTTGTAGAAGATGGAATATGCATTTGTGTAAACTTAATAATCCTGATGAATTCAAGTTTTAGAATTATATTATTTATATTTCGAAGCTAAGTTTAAGCTGTAGTTTGAGATGTGTTAACCTGATCTTGTACTTTATGTTCTTTATAGACTTATTTTAAAATAAAAATTGCATATTAATAAGATTTCGTAATCTAATTAGCAATGCGTTACATAATAATAAGATGTTATAGTTAATATAATTTAATTTTAATCTCGATAACTTAAATTCTTTTATTTAGTTATATACAATATTATAAATGATATATTGCGACAACAGATCATATTAATTCCATCTTATCTTGAATATAATCAAAATGTTGAGGAAATTATGTTCGTGGCTAAATAAAAATATTATCGTTAAAAAGTGTATTATAGGATTAAGATGAATTCATCTCAGTCCATGGGCACCATGCATAGGAAGTAACAGTACCCCATTGGTTCTCTTAGAAAAATTTAAGCCATACATTGTTCTTGGGAGAGTCTAGTGAAGAAATCTCTAACAATGATGTGATGTTTGCCACTACCATTGTTAGGCAAATGATCTGCACCCAACACTTTTGAACCTGCACCCAACATAATTTCAAAAATTCTAAAAATACCCTTTATTTCATAAATAAAAATTCGGAATTGAAAATAATGCATTCCAGAAAAATAAATCTGGAAGAGATTTTTGTCTTTTGGATATAAAAATCTGGAAAAAAAAAATCAAAATCCCATTCTGGATAAAAAATTCCGGAACTGAAAATAATATATTATGAAAAAATTTATCCAGAAAAAATTAGTGTGTTTCGAAAAAAGGGGTCCGAAATGTAATTTTATATGCATCCCATTTTTTTAAGGGTATTTTCGGTTTTTCCCCTATGATTGTATGGTGCAGGAAGCAATTGCCCCATTGTTATTTCTGATTCAGAGCATAGCTAATAATAACGGCTCAAAAGCCCAAGACACTGAAAAAAGCAAACTACATCAGGTGTTGGTTTCTAGCCCAATAACCTCAATACATCCTCATAGAGAGTACATGAGCTCCTCAATTTCATCACTTGCTTTCGCACTTGAAACTCCATACTTTCTCCCTACATCTTCATCTTTTTTTTTTAATTTCAATTTTACCTATATATGTTAGGATTTTTACGATATGTTAGAATTTTTATTTTGATGAAACTTGTAGTGATTTCTTCTTCATTATTTTTAAGTAGTATTCGTTGTTTGTAGTGATTAATGATTACTGGTGCTAACGTTGATAGTTAAAATAAATTTTGTTATGTTTTAACTAAACTGTTACTAAATCCAGAAACTATTACTAATCCAGGAATGAATTTTTTAATGAAAAAAATATATATTTCTGAATTATAATATTCTACAATCCAAAATGTTAAATAAAAAAAATAACATTTTCAGATTATAAAATCTAAAATATATTTTTTTAAATAAAATTTTCTTTTCGCTTTACATATGGTACCCGAAGAAGCTACGGATTTTTGTACTAAAAATTAATATTCCCTTTATCCTAAAATATTATTATTTGAGTCTTTAAGAAAAACATGTGAATTATAATATTCTACAATCCAAAATGTTAAATAAAAAAATAACATTTTCAGATTATAAAATCTAAAATATATTTTTTTAAATAAAATTTTCTTTTCGCTTTACATATGGTACCCGAAGAAGCTACGGAAGGGTTTTCGTACTAAAAATTAATATTCCCTTTATCCTAAAATATTATTATTTGAGTCTTTAAGAAAAACATGTGCACAAGTGTATCTCACTTATATAACACTTAATTAAGCTTAAATTCATTTTTTAATATTAAAATCATAATCTATTTTAATAAAATTTATTGAACATATTGTTTCACTGTTAGAACATTGTCTGACCACTCATAAATATTTAGTCTCATATTTTAAATGTCCAGTCCTTAACTTAAGAAAGATGTATCAAAGATTTCACATTACCTAGAAATAAAATAAAATTATAAAATATAAATGAGAGCAAACATGAGTTTTATAAACATGAAATTGAACTTTATCTTCATTGAACTTGATTGGAATGTGAGTTTTGTTGTCATTTATATTCTAGAAATTCATCTTATCTCTAGTATATGCAAGATCGATCTATCTATCTATATATCTATATATATATAATGTATAAGTTAAAACGAAAATTAGAACAAAGCTTAAAAGCATAAGCAGAAGGTGCCCAAAAACTAATACATCGTTATTAACAAGATTTTAAGGTGGGGAGTCAGATCAGTACCATCTATCAACCTTTACAAATCTAAGATAAAAGTTACGAGGACACAAAATCTAGTCTCTGTTACTCCTCCCCACGCCTCTGTCAGATCAACCATTAATCACCACCCACTTGCCTCTTCCATGAGTCTTCCACAATCAGTTCATCAACTCCCCAATCCTCGTAGCTGCAGAAATTGTGAAAAACAATAGTAAGTATGGCATAAAAGGAACTACCTAACTTGTATAATGGAGAGAATCTACCTTCCATCAGGCAAGTAACGCCGGATTGTAAAGGGTATTTTTCGCTCTCGGAGTTCTTTCATAGCAATCTGACATTGGGAGAACAAGATGTTACATGTTATATAGCAGAGTTAATAACAAAACATGTATAGTGCATGAATCAAACATTTGGGATAATTGGCACAAAAAGAAAAGAGTCAACGTGGCATATTGCTGGCAAGTAAATTGCTCAATATGTAAGCCCTAAAACAGACAATATTGGACAGGTTCTTATCAGTCTATAAAAATCAGAGACTATATATATAATCAACTTATTCCTAGAATGGTGCGCACAGTGCACTCTTCAGGAACCAAAGAACTTGAGAATCAAAAGACTTCACTGCCAAAGTACACTCTTGTCTAAAGGAGATTATGTAAATCCTAAATGAGCATATGACTGATTCAATATTTGAAGACTGAATCAGTCCATATAACTAGTTAGTTTAGGTTATAATGTAGGGCCTGAAGTGTAGATATTGTGCAGGTAGAGACTGAACAAATAATTAAACCAAATGTTAAAAAGAGTATGTCATTGTCAAACTAAATAACAAATCAATTTAAGTTATATCCAACACCCATAACTTTTTCATAAAGGGCGCAAGAGGCAAAGAAAGGCAAACTATAGTGGGGGAAAGTAATTTATTACAAGCAGATTAAAAAGTTATAAATATAACCTTCCAATGTAAATTGTTCTCCCCAGGTTAGGAATCTCTATTAAATATTAATTAAAAAGAATATAAAACAAGGACATAATTTATTCTGTTATTCATGCAGCACGTCGTGCAACTGCAGAGTTAGGTATAAACCAAATTTAAAAAACAACCCCTTCAATCAAGGAACCAGGAGATCACTAAAGTGGTTAAAGTGAAAGCTTCTTAAAGAAATATTTCTATATTTGAAAATTCAAAACTACATAACAAGTTTAGCAATGAAATAATCAGTGAGATCAAAAACAATAACTTCACCAACACAAGCTATCAAATTGCAAAGAGAACGAGAGGATCTATTACCTCAAGTGGATCAGTTTCCCCCTCCAATTCGACCATGACAGGAGCATTCATACTGCTCAACCATAAGAAAAGTAACAGGTTAGAAACAACTAATAAGTGGAATCTTAAGCTTACAAAGTCCTGAACCAAACCTGATTTGAAGAGCTCGGGTGCCCAGAATCCTAGCACGCTCATACTTAGTCATATATTTCGAGGTCTTTCGAGGGCGTTCCCCTTGTTGTTCCTCTTCCTTATCCTCAGTGTCAATAGGATCTCCAGTTAATTCTTCATTTTTGTTTTCCAAATCCTCCTCCGCACCTTCCTGCACATCAATCAACCACCAATCAATAATTCCATTAATTCATCCAACAACAGTAATACAAAACAAGGGCACAAGACAGAATTATTTACCTCAATCTCAGGCTCTGGTGGCTCATGCTCGTACCTGTATGAGCACACTTTAATCCATGAGAACTCATTCAATAAAAATACACAGGTTACTAAATAAACTCTAACTCTGCAATTGAAGCATGAAACATAATTTGTAGGCGGACTCTTGGAAGAAAAAGATTAATGCGATCATCAAACTCCGCAGATGAACATTTGAAAAGCTTTTTACAAAAAAACCACTAGAGTTTACCATAAACCCTACTTTCAATACACAAATTGAATTGGGAAAACCGTAGTTTTTCTGTGACTGTAAATGAGCGAGAGAGTAAAGTAGAGAGAAAGCGAGAGAACCCCATGTCCATGTCATCATAGTCTTCGTCAGCCATGGCGAGGAGCAGAGAACGGAAGATACCGTTTTCTCTAAGCTTAAACCTCTGGTGTCTGCTTAAAACCCTCACAGGAAGTCGCTGGTACCTAAAATTTCAACGATCAGTTACAATATGTAATAAAAGTTTTCACAAATATATATTCCTATCCTACCCTTATATTTATGTTATTAAGATATAACTATTTTCTCTTTTGGATATTTTTAATTTTAATATCAATTCCGTATTTTATCATCTTCATTTAAATTTACTTTTTTGAAATTTTATTTTCAATTTAAAAACCTCTATCTTTAAGTATACATTTATAATATTATTTTTAATATTTTAATAGTTATTAGTTTATATGTGTAATGTATACCCTAGTGGATTATAGTATTATTTTACTATCATGTTTTTAATATTTTATTACAATCAATTATATTTAATATTATTGTTGTTTTATTTATTTTAAAAGTGTCATAAATGTAATGTATAAATTTTATATTATAAATATTAGTCAACATTTTTATTACTATTTTAATATTAGTATGGAAATTAGTTTTCATATTTAAATATTTTTTAATATTAGTTGTATTGAAATATTTTTAATATTATTATACATAGTATAAATTTTAAAATAATTTGATTTGGAAATATAAAAAAAATGTAATCATTACCAAAAAGGTGAAAGATATTTAATCACTATACTAATTTATTGAGTTATATTTATAAATAGTTAATATAATGTTATCTTTTGCGTGTTAAAAATATTTAAAAGAAATATTTTCGAAACACAAAGTACACTACTCACAACACTAAAATTTAGTTTTTTTTCTATTTGATACCAGAAAAATCCAAAAATATTTTTTTTAATATTATGAATCCTAATCAATTATAATGATATTATTTCATAATCAAGATATTTTTTATTCATAAAAATGTCAATTATAGTGAAGGTTTTGAAATCAAATGTGAGCTAGGAGTAAATGTACTGGTGAGAGATTGATTCATGTACTTCCGCGCCTAAAATTAGTTATGATTATTTGTCATATTTTAGAATTAAATCAGAGTACTGTGTTTAGCCTTTACTTTATTTTTGTTTTCATTTTTTTTTCTATGGGTATTGTGTTTTTAACCATAATTCGTCTTTTTTTTTTAAATTATAGAGGAATAAAAAAATGTTTGGTAAGCTTTTATAATTAAAAGGATACTTTGATGTTAAAACATGCCAGATTTGTTTTGACGTTGGCATTAAAAAATTGGACTTGTTTTAGAAAGAAGCAATTCTTGGAATAGTGGTAAACGATTGTTTCTCTTTTAAAATGTTTTTTTTTTCTACACGCTATAAAAAATCTGCATATATGTTTAAAGTTATATATTTTTCTTTTGTATTTTACTGTGCTGTATATATATTATTATGGTATATTTGTATATATTATTACTTTGTTTTTTTAATATTATATACATAGTGTACGTGTAATTTCATGTATTGTTGTCTTTTTTCATGTTAATTTCATGTACGTGTAATATTATTTTGGAAAGTATTTTCTTAGCAGTGTTCATGCAGTATCTCTCCTTTTTCTGTTTTGAAAAAGTATTGCAATTTTGTGAGATACGTAGTATATACGTTCTCTTCTCATTCTCTGTGAATTAAGATACATTGTTGTGCCTTTCAATGTTCAATCACAAACTTCTTCTTCATTTTACTGTAATTAGATTTTTCTATTTAAATTTAACTCTCCATAAACACAAAATATATATATATATATATTTCATTGACACGTCACTTCATCTTCATTTTACTGTAATTACATTGTGGAAATCAACCCAAAAAATATTTGTATTGTTGTTGCAGTTTTCCAATTGTTTAAGAAAAAAATAAAAAATGGTAATAAATTTTGTGAAGAGGACAACACATTTGGATTATGCCTTTAATCTATTTTGTTGTTCAAGAGTTATTGCTTTATATTTTTTCATTGCTTTTTCGTCCACAATGAATACACTAGTTCATAAATGTAAAATAAATGTGGCTATTTTACATTTACAATTGCGACTATAGAACTGTATTTGATCAGCACGCATTCGTAAATCAGAAAGATACAAATGCGGCCATAGAACCGCATTTGTAAATTAGATTTACAAATGCGGTTATTTAAAATAATCACATTTGTATCTTCTTCTGAATGCGGGTTTAGGGTTTAGGGGTTTAAGATTTACGAATGCGGCTCTAGTAATAACCGCATTCGTAAATCACATTTACAAATGCGGCTTTGGTAATAGCCGCATTTGTAAATTTTATTTTTTGATTTACAAATACGGCTTTGGTAAATAACCGCATTTGTAAATAGTTTTTTTTTTTTTAAAGTGCAATTTGTATTGTCCCTAAACCATATAAATTAACCTGCATAATGATCATACCCAGCCAGACAAATACAGAAATATAGATATAAATTTGAGAGCATCAAAATGTACATTTACAAGTAATCAAATTACATATAATAAAACCACTATTGATTACCTATGCTAGAGTTATAAAAATTTATGAAATATGTGGACCAAGATTCTCTAACATATGAAATGCCTTCCGAATTCATTGGTGTTTCTTCTGTGAATAACTACATTGCAAAATATAGTTGACATAAATTAGTTTTTAGATATATATATGTTCAAGAATATAAAAATGATTTAACATATAGTACCTCTTTCCAACCAGTTTTAACACCTAGTCTTATAATGGTAATCATCCATTGCATAATGTAATAGCCACACTCATAGCTTCCTGGTTGTTTATTACACTATAATTCAATAAAAAGTAATATGTTAGTATATTGATAAACAATGATAATAGAGAAAGAAAAAAATTACAAACCTTTATTCTTTTTCCAGTTCAAATTATTTGAACTGGATCGACCTTTTAGGATGTTATATCCACGGCATGAACTGGTTAATACAAAAAACCTCGTTAGTAGATGGTTAATTAGTAACATATACAAAGTTAAGTTTATAATGTACTTACGTATCAATGATATCCTTAAATTTTGTGAGAATCTTCTTGTGTAGGGAACAGAACCACACAATAGTCTTATCAACCATTGATAAGACAAGTAACTGTCAATGATGCCTATATCATCCATGAAAAGAGTTAGTAAATATTTAAAACATGAAATAATAATAATTGATGACATATAATTAAACTTACTCATTAATATAAGGGCATAAATAAATTTGTTTTCCCTCTTTTTCCAAGGTGTTAGTGATGTATGCTTGAGTCTCAGATGAGTTTGGTCCAACGGGATTAGTATATGCAGGATCTAAGAATCCATACATATTTTCCTTCCCCTTAGTGATACAGACTCTATGCAAAAACCTACAAGTTTTTAGTTAAAGATTAATCAATAATAATTTAACATAAAGTAAATTGAATAATAGGTAAGGATACTTACATCATAAAAAATTGAATTATACTTATATTGAGCTCCTGATTCCCAAATATAAATTCTGATAAATCTGTGTTGTACATCAACAGTGGCAGTTCAGTGTTTATTTTAAAAAATGTATCATTCCACGGAACTGGAAAAGGTTCATTGCCAATCTGACTAGCAATGAGACGTAAGGAAGCTATAGGATCGTCAACTGGAACCTCACGCTTCTTTTCCGGACTTGGTGGCCGAAAAGGTTTCTACAAGATAAACAACATTTGTATTAAATTATATGTAATATATAAATATAAATAAAAAATAATATAATGAAATGAAATTATTACATGAGGTTTGGACATAGATCGAATGAGCTCTCTGGGCCAGGCAACGAATGTCTGAAATGCATCGGCCATAGTGGTTACCTCATCTGAAGGTAGTGGAACACGAGCATCAGGAAATCGTATTTTTTCAACTGTTACCTTCGCCACATCAGGGGAGAGAGGAACGTTATGTAAGGTGGTGGCGTTTTGATAGACTTTTCCAAGGGCCACCACCCGAGGAAGTTTGCCGCCCACTACCAGTAGCTCACAATCCTCCGTCTGCCCATTGATATCATCCCCTGATGTTGGAGGAGCCGCACAACTCCCCTTTGTACCAGAATTTTGAACTGTACTCTTTTCATCCATGGACTTCGTGTAAAATATACAATTATTCACTTCGTACGCTGTACATGAGATGACGTCAAACTTCAATCCAACAGCCAACCAGGTCAAGGTCTCTAATGCCGTTGAATCCTTGAACACCTCGTCTTTAAACCAAGGCATGAAAGTTCTATTATGTTTCATCAAGACCCATTTCTCTGCTTGTCTTGGGTTATTTGCCTTCACAATGGCTTTATGAGCTTCTATGTAAGGTACAACTTCATCTGTGTTATTCAATATGTACAAATGTGCTTGCAAGACTTCTGATCGAGATTTGCTTACAATATTCACACCACGTAAACATTTACTTGTAGAACGCCTGTGGTGCCATGAATTAGCTGGAACACCTATTGGATTTGCTTTTGTCATGTACTCTGAACAAAATTCAATACTTTCTTCAGCTATGTACCTTTCAATCATTGAAGCCTCTGGACGATAATGATTTTTCACATAACCTTTCAAAATTTTCATATACCGCTCAACAGGATACATCCATCTTAAGTACACTGGTCCACACAATCTAACCTCTCTTACCAGATGCACCACTAGATGAACCATGATGTCAAAAAAAGACGGAGGAAAAAACATCTCCAATTCACACAAGATAACAACAATTTCATTTTGAAGTTCATCTAGTTTTGAGGGATCAATGACTTTACAATAGATGGAAGAGAAGAATGAGCACAAACGGGTTATGGTATGCCTAACATTTTTTGGTAAGATCCCACGGATAGCTACCGGAAACAACTGTTGCATCAAGATGTGACAATCATGAGACTTCAACCCAATTAACTTCAAATCTTGCATTAACACTAGGTTCTTCACATTTGAGGAATGTCCTTGTGGCACTTTCACACCTTTTAGACATTGACAAAAAGTAATTTTTTCATCTTTTGACATTGTGTAACAGGATTGGGGCAAATATGTACGCTTACCCATTTCTATGGGTGCCAACTCGCCGCGTATGTTCATCTCAATCAAATTTAAACGAGCATTTAGACCATCCTTCGTCTTCCCGTTAATGTTAAGAAGTGTACCAATTAAGCTATCACACACATTCTTCTCAATATGCATTACATTTATACAATGTCTGACTTCTAACCTCGACCAGTACAGAAGATCAAAGAAGATTGATTTCTTCTTCCAAATATTTGTCACAGATGACTTTTTTTTTTACTTACCGAAGGTGTGGTCTATGTTATTTACCTTTTCGTAAACCTCAACATCGGTTAATGGAGTTGGTGGACCACTACCCTCTTGGTGTCCATTAAAGGCTTTTTTCAACCTCTGGTAAGGATGATGGCTTCTAAGAAACCTCTGATGCCGAAGATATACTGTTTTCCTTCCATGTTTCAATTGTTGAGAAGCAGTGTCTTCTTCGCATATTGGACACGCTTTGTGACCCTTAACACTATAACCTGATAAGTTACCATATGCCGGAAAGTCATTGATGGTGCAAAATAACATGGCATGAAGCTTGAAAGTTTCATTAGCAAACCCGTCAAATACTTCAACACCCTGGTCCCACATTAACTTCAAATCTTCAATTAGGGGACTTAGATAAACATCAATATCATCCCTGGTTGTTTCGGACCGGATATCATCATAGACAACATCATGTATTTTCGCTTCATGCACAATCCAGGAGGTAAGTTGTAAATAACTAGTAATACAGGCCATGAACTGTGATTTGTACTCATATTACCAAACGAATTCATTCCGTCTGTAGCTAAACCAAGTCGGATATTTCTTGATTCTTTACCAAACTCTGGAAATTCATCATCAAATTTCTTCCACTAAATAGAATCAACTGGATGTCGGTACATGCCATCACATTTCCTCTCATCTGCATGTTATCTAAGATTCTTAGCATCGTCTGGGTTTGCAAACAAACGCTTCATCCTTGGAATGATGGGAAGATACCACATAACCTTCATTGGGGGTCCATGCTTTTCCATCTCATCAATAGAATCATCATCTTTTTGTTTCAACTTATAACGTGATAACCCACACCTCGGACAACTTTTCAACAATTCAAAATCTTTCCGGTATAATATACAATCATTAGGACATGCATGTATCTTTTTGTACTCCATACCCATTGGACAAAGAATCTTTTTGGCCTCGTAATTACGATTAGGTAGAGTATTTCCCTTTGGAAGCATATCCTTCAATAGCTGGAGCAATTTTGTGAAGCTTTTATCAGTCCATCCGTTTATTGCCTTCAAATTCATCAATCTTAACACCGCCGACAACCGTGTGAAGTTAGTTGATCCAAGATACAAAGGAGTCTCTGCATCTCTTGACATACTTCCATATTCATGCGCTTTTGCAAAACACTCAATTCCCACATCACGAATCATGTCCTCCAATCGATCATCATCTCCATCATCGTGTACTGCTTCATCCATGGTAGAACCCACATATTCTTCAGTTACGGAAACACGTGGTAAATTTAATAATTCACCATGCCATGTCCAAGTTGTATAAGATCGAAGAAACCCATCACATAGCAGGTGTTCCCTCATGATATTCACATCTAGTATCCTTCCATTCAAACAGTTAACGCACGGACACCTGATCTTTGCTCCATCATGACCACTAATAATCGCGTTACGTTGCGCAAATTGTATAAATTCTTCTACTCCCCTTTCGTAATCATCACTTATACGAACAACATTAATCCAACCTCGATCCATTATATATTCTGGAATAGTTAGGATTTTCTAATAATTAGTATTCTATCTCACACATTTTCCGAGGGTCGAACACCCCCGGACTCAATCCAAACACGATAATTCTATTCTAAAAGTAACAACTAACATAACATAAAACTTTTATTAAAACGTAATTAACAACTAACTAAATATATAATATAAATTTAAGAAAATACAAATTATATAATACAAATTGATATATAATAATATATAAATTATAATACACAAAAATATAAATTCAAAATATTAAATAAAAATTCAAAAAAATTTAAATAGAACACCAACCTTTCCGTGAACCAAGGTTGCTGGTGATCGGAGTGGCAGAGGCACGCGACAACGGCGGCGGAAGCCGAAGCGGTGGCGGAGCAACGACAGACCAGCGAAGACCAAATATGAAGGAGCAATTCCAATGGATGTTGTAACCTAAAATGCCAATGCGCCAACAAAAACTAGCAAGGGACGAAAATGTCAATGCCAACGAAAACTAGTAAGGAATGAAAATGCCAATGAAAAGATTCGCGAAACTTACAATGGTGAAAAGGAACGAAAATGCAGAGAAGACGCGAGCGCAAGAACAGTGAAAACGAAGGCCAGAGCGGAGAAGAAAGTGAAAGTGTGAAACTAGAGTGGCGCGCTTCAAATTTTTAGGGTAATTTGATTTACAAATGCGGTTCTAGAGTAAAATCGCATTTGTAAATATAACCGCATTTGTAGATCATTGGCATTGATTTACAAATGCGGTTTTACTCTAGAACCGCATTTGTAAATCAAATTAATTTTAAAAATGTCACCGCGTTTTTAAAAAATACATTTAAGCGCAAACCCGCACTTAATAAGGAGTATTCTTTTAATTTTTTTGCACTAGTGATAATTTTATAGTGAACCTCTCACTCATTTAAGTGCATATTTCCACTCATTTATAAAATTGCAATATAATATTTCCTTGTTGATAGATGCAATAGAATAATATATATATATATATATATATATATATATAAAATTCCAGCAAAACAATCACTGTGATGAGAAACATTATAATGATGGTTGGTAGAAAGTGAATATAGGAATGAGGTGGGACATATAAAAATGAATTATGCTGTAAACAAAATTTTACAACTTAGAGTAAAAAAAGCAAGGAAAATGAAGCAGCAAAGACAAAGTCCAATAAAGTCAATAAACAGAGTAATATTTAATAAAGTAATAAATATAATAATTAATTTTTAATAATTATTTAATAATTAATTTATTAAAATAATAAATTTTGTCAATATAATAATTTATTTATTATTTTGTCTTTTAGTTTCTAACTTATCAATTCATTGATGTTTTTTTCCCTTTAATGCTATTAAAAAAACAAATTTAAAAATATTAATATTTAATATTTAAAATCCAAAGTTTTATTTAAAAGTGAAGTCATCACTATACACGGAAAGAAGAATAAATTTTTTCGAGTCCAATAGCTATCAAAATTCAGCAAGACTTTAGTGTCGGCTATACACAACAAAAAAATTATGTGTCCACATATCCAAGACTAAGCTCACACTTTATTCTAATTTCATTGTTCCCCTACCTAAGTCCTCATTTTATTTCTAATTTTATTGTCTCCCTATCCGCGACTAAGCCTACACTTTATTTCTAATTTCATTATCCATTTCTTCACAGTTAAGCCTACACTTGAGTGAATAAATAATATAAATTATAATTTTGTGTGAGCAACTTATAGACTAGGTCGACGCAAAACCTATTGTGACGCTTATGTGACTGTCTAGCCAACGGCAATTGTGTCCCACACACCCGCCAATTTTTTGCGTCGAGGATATTAGCTTCCAAAGTTTGGTGAACGCAAAGTTCACGCTAATTACATTTTTGTGTCCACTATTTATAACTAGTGTCTACTTTTGACCCATTCTAATAAGCATATTTTTTGTAGTGGAACTCAATATATTATTTTATTGAAAAGGATTAATATGAAGCTCAACCCTCTCAATCAAATGATAGATTGTTAATCATTCATGTCCCTCTAGTTCAAAAACATGTTAGACAACTAGTGAACTAAGTTCCATAAGTTGTTAAAGATTATAATGTAGACCAAGTTGTTAAGGAGGAACAATAAGTCAACATTGGACAACATGTTGAACAACCAGGTGAACTACATGTTCCTCATAAAGGTAATGAGACAACATTAAGAACATCTATTGAAATAAAATTTTTGACAATTCCTAATGATTTTGAAATGTATTTACAAAAATCATATAACATTGGAGTTAAAAATGATCTCATAACTTTTTCGCAAGCCATGAGTTCTAAGGAGACATATTTGTGGTATAATGTTATGAAAGATGAGATATGATTTATGGCATCTAACCAAGTATTGGATCTTGTTGAGTTGCCTAATAATGTAAAATTAATTGGATGTAGATGAGTCTTTAAAACTAAGAAAGACTCACAAGATAACATTGAGAGAAATAAGACAAAACTTGATGTCAAAGGGTTCACTTAGAGAAAATAAACTATACAAAGAAATTTTATCTTGTGTGTAAGTAAGGATGACAATGACAAAGGATGAATGCATGTTTAACAATCTCATCCCCATTACCAAAGTAAAAATTCATCCATATCCTCGTACCCTTACATGATGGATATAAATTTTTTTGTTTCATCCTCATCACCAACAGGGAACAAACATACACATATTAGTGTTCGTACTCGTCCCTTATTATTTCAAATATTAAATATTTTTTATAAAAAAAATCCAAAATAAAAGTAAACATGATATTATCAAGTATTCAATGTCAAAAGAATATACATTTTCTCTTCTCCAATATCAAATATTTAAAAAGAAATTATAATTGTATAAATATCAAATGAGAGTATCAAATAATTATAGAAACGAGTAAAAATGATCAAATGTATAACCTAGAAATAAGTTACAAAACTAAGAATGAAAGAAAAGTTAATATATGTTTTTTAGGTTACAAAATAAACTAGAGACGTTTTAGTAATTTAAAACGAGGGCGGGAATGAGAACAGGGCGAATATGTACATACATATCCTTATCTCCATAATCAGTTTAAAAAGTTGGGTGTTACTCATATCCATACCAATACCAGACAATGCGCGGATTCACCATCAAAATCAAGACGTGTTTGTATAATATCTACAAAGGCAAGTTCATTTGACATCCCTATGTGTAAGAAATATTATTGTTTTTTATTAAGAAAGATTTATTCCCAAATTTGTATTATTTTCAAGGTTCTAGGGAAGAATGGAGATATTTGGACAAAATAAAAATATACAAAGCTAAAAAGAGAAAGTTGGAATGCATCAACACTCACCAAAGCTGCCCAAATTCGCAAAAATCCAAGATGTCACTAGTGGATCTCGCTTGAGCGAGATAGTGCCAGTAACGTTGGACCTTTTTATGTTTTATTCGCCCAAGCAAGCATTAGCGACCAAACGAGAAATCACTTAAGCCCAAGAAAATTAGGTTAAATAGGAGGCTTGAGGCACAACCCTAGTATGCAAGATTGAGAGGAAAGCACCATTGAGTGACTTGTAACACAATTGGGAGAATAGAAGGTGTGGGAAACATTAAAGGATGTTGCCATCAAGGAGAAACATCATGGATCTTCTTTTCATGTCATCCTTGCGTGTAATAATCATCATGAGTGGCTAATTCTACCATTTGGGATTGTGAGTAATCTGTTCAAACTCTTATGTATTAAGGTGATATCTAAATATAATGTTTTGTTCTTAATTGATTATTGGTATTATTGTTTTCCTTCTAATTCTTGATCTAGAATCTTAAATTTGATTTGAAAGTATTTTTAGGGTTCTGACCTAATCAATAATACTTAACTTATTTGAGTGTTATGAATAGACTTGAAATGTTAATTGTTATCAACATCTGAACTGAATACTAAGTTGTTTTTATAAATATGCGAGAAATCGATATTTAGGAAACATCTTTAAAACTTTAAATGCGAGAAATCGATATAAATAAATTTTATACGAACATCAATATCAATCAAAGGACATAATGTTACCATACTAATCAAAATACAAAAGATTTGAAGCAACAAATTCTTTCCATGTTTTCTGATTAATCATTGCCAACACAACAACTTTCAACACACTTGTGGATTCGATATCCGTCCTTTAGGATACATTATTACTTCTGACAACGTAGTGCACTTGCCGTAAAAAGTCATCATTTACATGAAACAACTAGAAGAATTTTTTTTTATAGTAATGGAGATCATTTAGTTTGCAAGCTTAATAAATTCGTATCTGGATTAAAATAAACTCTCGTGGTGGTATTTAAAATATCATAGTTATATCTTAAATTGATTTTTGAAGAAAAACATAATGAATCAATGTATATAAAGGTTAGTAGGAGTAGAATTTGTTTTCTTATTTTAGACGTGGTTGACATCTTTGCTTGCTATAAATGATAAGGGTATGTCATATGAGGAAAAATAGTTTCTCTCAAAGAGTTTTAATACTAAGGTTATATGTCATAGGCATTAAGATCCATATAGAAATAAATAATTTGTCTTAAGAGACCTATATTAAAAAAGTTTGAGGTTTAACATTCAATATTGTTCACCAAGTGTGGCTCTCATTGTGATGGGTGATAAATTTGAATTGAGTTAGTGCTCAACAAATGGCTTAGAGTAAGATCACATAAAAAAAATATATTTAATATGTGTCAACTTTTGAGTGTTTAAAGTTGTTCTAAACTTAATATTGCATTTGCACTTGGAGTTTTGGAAAGATATGCTTATGTATAAATACATTTATGATTGACTACTATAATTCAGAATTTATTTATTGATTGGACTAATACTAAGTTATCTACATTTAGTTATATTTTTATGCTAGTTTGTGGAGTTGTATCTTGGAGTAGTAAAAAACAAAAAATTGATTGTTACTTTCACTTTAGAAGTTGAGTTTATTTCTTTGTTTTGATGTTACCTCTTGTACCGGTATGGCCGAGATGCCGAGGCCTGAGAAGACTTGGCCGAGAGGCCGAGACCTTAGAAGACTTGGCCGAGAGGCCGAGACCTTAGAAGACTTGGCCGAGAGGCCGAGACCTTAGAAGACTTGGCCGAGAGGCCGAGACCTGAGAAGACTTGGCTGAGAGGCCGAGACCTTAGAAGACTTGGCCGAGAGGCCGAGGGGCCGAGACCTTAGAAGACTTGCCCGAGGGGCCGAAACCTTAGAAGACTTGGCCGAGAGGCCGAGACTACTGAGAGGCCGAGACCTTAGAAGACTTGGCCGAGACGACCGAGACCACTGGAACATGGCCGATGGCCGACCCATGCCATGATGATTTGGCCGATGGCCGACCCCTATTACAGTTAACGCTCAAACCAAGATCAGTGAAGCTAATCTATCATTAAGAATTAGGTAATGCAAACCTAAGAGGTGTCCACCTCGATAAATGGGCCCAACAAGGTAGGCCCAAAAGAATAATATAAATAGTACGCATCCCAAGGAGTAAGGTATGTCATTTATCACTCTGAGAGCTGACCACCCGCTTTACTGACTTGAGCGTCGGAGTGCCTTCGCAGGTACCCCCACCATCCGGTGTTCAGCCGAGGCCGAGGGCCGAAGGAGAAGAAGGAGGGCGAAGAGAACCCAAGTTCACTACCCAGTCACCTGACCAACCGAAGGAAGGAGAAGAAGACTTCAATAGTTCTCTAGGTCCCATCTCCCTAGCAGGAACACCTCTGTAAAGAAATATTTATCCCTTTACAACCTCACATGTCGAAGAGTTTTATATTTAAGCTAATATTTATGGATTCAATTGTATGTTATTGAAATTGTATTATATTAACTTTATTATGATATTTATGATTAAGAATAATAAAAATATAAGTTGAAGTAAACACATCTACAACCAAAAGAATGTAAGAAAAATAAAGTGATCATTGAGTACATTACCACGTTGATCATTGTTGATCATTTAA
The DNA here is from genome assembly GCF_051622355.1 of Phaseolus vulgaris. Classification (NCBI taxonomy): domain Eukaryota; kingdom Viridiplantae; phylum Streptophyta; class Magnoliopsida; order Fabales; family Fabaceae; genus Phaseolus; species Phaseolus vulgaris. The sequence continues at coordinate 6,517,781 of NC_143504.1, forward strand.
CTAAAGCAAGTAGATAATTTTAAGAATCTTGTACACATCTCAGAATTATGTTTATTTTTAGAAATTGTTGAGTTTGATATATTTTTTTTTTTCATTTATCTTTATACATGTATATGTTTATTTATTTTCAGGAATATAATATAATTTTGACAGATGATAAAAATACAGTTTATTCATTAAAAGCTTAAATTGAGAGACTTGATATACTCTGTTACATGGGATAACACTCATTATTAAAAGAATTTGTCATCATGATTCATGTATTTCGTTTCTTGTTAACAATTGAGAAGAGAACATTGTTGAATGTGGTCCATTTTGTCAATTATATTCAACCCATTACCATATAAGACAATATTTCTCAAGTTAAAAATATCTTTTAACATTAAAACTTTATGATGGATAAAGCTTAAAAAAAATCACATATGCTCTATGTTTCATGTTATTAAACATATTATTCTTTTCATCATACAATACCATTGTATAATAGAATAAATATTTAAAAATGAGAAGTGAGTGGACTACAAATTAAAATGACAAGAAATTGTTTATTTTACTGTCATATTAGATCATTTAAATATATTTTCTTACAATTCTTTGAGATGCTTTCATTGTTAGCTAATCATCGTGAAAAATTTAAAACATATATTTAAAATTTGTGTACTTTGTTTTTTTTATTTTTATATACATGAATTTAGTATCTTACTTTTAGATTTGTTGTAAAGTATTATCTCATATTGGCTAGCTTTTTAATGTTTCATTCCATTTTTATCCTCTCGTCACTCTAGGTTTTATTCAAAGAAATATTCTTCATTTTTATGATAGTAATTATTTTTTATTTTAAAAATAATTTCCTCATCTACTACTGTCTTATGTCTTTATTTCAAATTGTATGATGCAGGTTCCAAACTATGTAGCACATATAATGATACATATACTGATACGACACGAACACGGATACGGATACTGAAATATGTATAATTTCTAAAATGTAGGACACAGAAACACGGATCTATATATTGTATAATTATGAATTATATAAATTGACAATAAAGATTTATGTGTACAAGTATGTTTCATATATGTTTTTGGAGGAAAAAGATGTATTTTATAACTGATTCAAGAGGATTTATTTCTTATTTTCATAATCATAATAAAAATTCATACAATAAATTTGAGTTTTACAAAATTAATGTATTTTTTTTAAATTGTGTTAAAATCGTGTTAGAATTGTTAAAAATTCAACAAATATTTTTTGAATTAGATACTTCAGAGATACGTGTGCTATAAGTGTCATACAAGTAGTAGTGTTCAATACGTATATCCGACATCGACACACCATTTAGTAGGAGAAGTGTTCATAGTTTCCGAATGATCCACAAAATGATTAAAAGTGCGTTGTTGTATTAATTAATCAATTCTCTTCTTTAACCAACATTTATGACTCCCCTCTCAACTACCGTTTCAAAGTTATGTAAAATGAGGCAGTCGTATGATGTTTGGTATTAACGAGGATGCATAAAAAAAAATTTATTACTTTTTCCTAAACAATGCCAATGACGCGTTTTATATGAAACTATTAAATTTAATTGGACTTATATGAGATTGTGTGATTTCAGTCACAACACAAACGTATCCATTTCATCCTTTCTTTTAATGTCATTTAAGGTTTTTTTAATAAACTAAAACTATAATACATTTTTTTACTTTAATAAAATCTTACAAAATTTTAATTTTTTCTTTTCACTTCAATATTACAATAATATACAGATATAAACTAATCACAAATTAAGTGGATGATAAAGCTATAATTAACAAAAAAATAATTAATATTATTTCTAACTTAATAACAGTTAATTTTTTAATAAATACTATACTTAAAAAGAAACTAAAGAAGCGTGAGTTACCTATTTTTATTTTTGTGGAGTAATCAGTATTTATCTTTTAACATTAATTTGGAATCGTGGTTAACAAAAATATTAAAAGTAGTAAAACATTTTCTTTCATAAGAGTAAGCATTGATAATTTACATTTTCTTATGTAATAAATGTATTTACATTTTCAGTTTGTACTTAAGATCGATGTTACGAAATATTTTATTTATGTTAAAATAATTAGTTATATTTAATATATACGATACTAATCAATAAAAACTTTCCAAAAAAATATTACGCATAAAGTAATAAAAATCTCAATTTTTATAAACCAACAAGATTTTTCACTAGAATAATTATAGATAATAAATTTTTCCTTAAGAATATTTTTCACTCTAGTATATATATAAATTATCAATTCGATTACTTTCTTCTTCTTCTTTTCAAAAACTATCTTATAAAATGTATATTCCAAAGTGATACCGATTGACTAATAATCTAAAAGAATATTAGTTAGTCTTCCCACAAAAATACTCCCATATTAACCATCTAATTTACCAAACAAGAGTTATCACTTTTCAGTCAATATTTTCTTTATTATTATTTTAAATATCAATTAAAAATATATATATATATATATATATATTAAATTTTAATTTTAATTTGCTTTGAACTCTGATAATTCTGATCCTTCTAATTGTATTTTTACCATTTTAATATTTTAATTTTAAAAAACTAATATTTTTAATATACTTTTAATTATGCTTTGTTTTAGTTCAATTAACTACAAATGTACATGTATACTGTTAAAGTATGAATAAACAAGTGGTCCCAAGTTAAAAATTCTGACAGTGTTCATTCAAAATATCTAATGGTATCAGTGATTTCTTTTAGTAGTATTATGATTAGAAAAAAAATAATTAGTTAAAATATGAAAATTAAAAATTGGACTAAAATATAGATTTTCATTTATTTTAGAGAGTAAAATTGTGAATAAAAAATAAAAAATTTAGATTTAAAAAGGTGAATTTATAATTTAGTCATGAATATATATATAAAAAAAAACTCATAACACATAGGTTCAAAGACAAATATTACCATTTCTCCTCCAAAAAAGAAAGTAAAAAAGAAAGTAATTTTAATAACTGAAGAGATGATCTGAGCTGTCTTGTGTCACACAGAAAGATACATACAAAAAGTGAATGAAATCTTGTTTTTTAGTGAGCTTGCTTGCATTATAAATGCACATCATAACCATCTTCTCTATTACAAGAATCCAAACAGCCATGGCTAATATTGATTCTTCTTCCCCCACCATTTTCAACGTAAGAAAAACGCCAATCTTCGTCCTCATCATTCTTCTCTGCATCGCCTCCTACTTCCTCGCCGCGTACCACCAAGGAGCGCCCCTCCTCACCACCGCCACCACCGCCGCTCTCTCCCTCTCCCTCTCCACACCCTGCGACCACCTCACTGCCGAATATTCTAGAACCTTCCCACGCTGCAGCGCCAACTTCAGCGAGTACACGCCCTGCCAGGATCCTCAACGGTCTCTAGGGTACAAGCGGCACAGAATGATATATCGAGAGAGGCACTGTCCCGAGGAGCCCTTGAAATGTAGGGTTCCTGCCCCTCACGGATATCGAAACCCCTTTCCCTGGCCCGCGAGTAGAGACCGCGCGTGGTTCGCTAACGTCCCCCACCGTGAGCTCACCGTGGAGAAGGCCGTGCAGAACTGGATCCGCTTCGAGGGCGAGCGCTTCGTTTTCCCCGGCGGCGGAACCACCTTCCCCAACGGCGCCGACGCCTACATTGAGGACATCGGAAAGTTGATTAATCTTAGAGACGGCTCCATCAGAACTGCTTTGGACACTGGCTGTGGGGTAATTAACCTTCTCTCACTCTCACTGTTTTCTCCCTAAAAATAATTTTTTAATTTTAATAAATCAATTCAATTAAGATTAACTTTCCTTGTATTTTTTAAAGTAATTATTATAAACATTTATGATTATTAGCCATCTTTTTTATTTTTGGACAATAGCTTCAATTTTGTATAAAGTTACACATGTCCACACAGGTTACATTTGTTAATGGAAATCAAGAAATTCAGATCTTATATACCTATTTTAAATTTCATTTATCTTCATCATACAATTCAACCTATTTATTTAATTTTTTTTATATCGGTTAAGGTCTACCTAATGAATAAAATAATTCATTAGAATATTTTTATACTCTTCTTTATTTTACCCTTCATAATTATTGCATGTTTAAACATACAATAATTAATTTTTTTATAAACACACTTAATAAGACATATTTTTATAAATATTTGATGAACTCGAATAATTCTTTTAGGAAATAGCTTTACAGAATGTGATGCATCATGTAATTAGTAATAAAGAATTTAATTTAGTTTGAGTATTTATTGAGAATAATATTAAAACAGTAAACATCATTATATTAAAAATAGTAAATAACAGATAATCTGAAGAGTTAAAAAAAAGTTTAAGCGTGTACGTTACAAATTGAAATAGGAAATAGGAAATAGGAAATAGGAAAATAGAAAAGGGAGATGACATTTGTTTATATGTGGAGTACGCGTTGATTATTGTGTAAAAGTAAGGCATGTTGACATCACACGTCACAAAATGGAGTTCGTTATAAATTATTTTCAACCAAGGAGTCAAATAAAACCAATTCTAACTGCCTGTCTGCTTCCTTCTCTGTCGATTCTTTTACCTCAACTGTTTGTATTAAATATTAAATTTCTGACCAAACCTTCCACACTTCAGTTTTTTAAGCTGCATTAGTATCTTAAGTTGCACCTCAAAATATATAGTCAATTTTAATTTGAGTTCAGTTGTATTCACCGTTTTCTTTTTATTATTTATTTATTTTAATATTAATAAAAGCTTTAATTTTTAATATTTATTTAATGAATTATTATTGACTATTTTAATTTATACCTAATACATTTTATAGTCAATGTACAAATTTTAAAATTAAAGTTTTCAACTTATAAAACAGTTTCATTGTTTAAATGTGTAAAAAACTTTACATTGACCCGTGAATACAATTTCATTATTGTTTTACTTATCCATGAACTAAGAAAGTAGAAGTCAAAACCAATTGGAAAGAGTTGAGTTGTTTTTGCTTGGTTGTTTTCTTAAAGGGTGGTGATATCTTGATACACACAATAAACATGTATTTTACTTTTTGGATGTGAAGCAAATCTTTTCCTTCTTAAAGGCATATAACAATGCGGCAAAAATGGGTTGGAGCCCATGGTTGTAGTTGACCTATTTTGGTTCTTTAAAAACATTTTAAAATGATAGTATAAATTTTGAAGTGTTACAAGATAATCTTACGCTCTTACTAATGAATATTGTATACAGGTGGCTAGTTGGGGAGCGTATCTTCTATCACGCAATATACTAACATTGTCAATTGCACCAAGGGACACCCATGAAGCACAAGTTCAATTTGCCCTTGAGCGTGGAGTTCCTGCACTCATTGGAATTCTTGCCTCCAAGAGGCTACCTTTCCCTTCAAGAGCTTTTGACATGTCCCATTGCTCTCGCTGCCTCATCCCATGGGCTGAATATGGTATTGTGTAACCACAAACTATATAATATATATTTGAGACCTTGGGCTAAGTCATGACTTGTATTCACTCTTAATTTGGACTTGTTGAAATAGATGGAATTTTTCTCAACGAAGTGGATCGAGTTCTACGCCCTGGCGGGTATTGGATTCTATCTGGGCCACCAATCAACTGGAAGAAATACTGGAAAGGGTGGCAAAGAACAGAGAAGGATTTGAACGAAGAGCAGACCAAAATTGAGGAGGTAGCCAAAAGCCTTTGCTGGAGCAAGCTAGTGGAGAAGGATGATATTGCTATCTGGCAGAAACCCAAAAACCATTTTGATTGTAAGCTTACCCAAAACCGGTCTTTTTGCAGTGCACAAAACGACCCTGACAAAGCCTGGTTAGTTCAACCTCCTTGCACGTGTTCTGCTTACTGTTGACGTGACGTGCCAAGTATTTTTACATTTTCTTTTATAATTATTTTGGTCATCTTCAGGTATACCGATATGCAGACATGTTTGACTCCTGTTCCTGAAGTGTCAAACAAAGAAGAAACTTCGGGTGGGATGGTGGAGGATTGGCCAAAGAGATTAAAATCCATCCCACCAAGGATTTATAGGAGTACCATAGAAGGGGTAACAGATGAAGCCTTTTCAAAAGATTATGAGCTGTGGAAGAAAAGGGTATCATATTATAAGACAGTGAACAAACTACTAGGAACCGGGAGATACCGCAATCTTTTGGATATGAATGCTCACTTGGGTGGATTTGCTGCTGCACTGATTGAGGACCCTGTTTGGGTCATGAATGTGGTTCCTGTTCAGGCTAAGGTTGACACACTTGGATCAATATATGAACGTGGGTTGATTGGAGTATATCATGACTGGTAATTAGCAGAATAATATATCTCTTCACATATATCATGACTGGTATCATTTCTCTTTGCTGAATCTCTCTATATATAATATGCATGAATGAATTTTGTTTGGTTCTCGTGCAGGTGTGAAGCAATGTCTACTTATCCTAGAACTTATGATCTAATTCATGCTGATTCAGTGTTAAGTCTTTACAGTAACAGGTAATATGTTGGTTAAGTTATATTTTTTCAAGACAAAAGTTTAATGTAGATTAAGACAAGACAGTGTAATGCAACTAACGAAATTGTATGTTGTAGATGTGGGTTGGAAGACATTCTGCTAGAAATGGATAGGATTCTTCGACCAGAAGGATGTGTTATCATAAGAGACGATGTTGATATGTTGGTCAAAGTAAAGAGCATTGTGAATGGATTGGAATGGGACAGTATAATTGTAGACCATGAAGATGAGCATCTTAAGAGGGAGAAACTGCTATTTGCTGTGAAGAAGTATTGGACAACTCCACCAGCTTCCGACAACACAAATTAATCATTATTTTTTATTAATCTTTCTCTTTTCTGCTTTTAGTTTCCTTTTTAACTTTTTTAAATTTATTTATTTTTCGTTTTTACTTCTATTTTTTGGGAAGGTAGGTAGGGACACATACAAGTACTTCTTGGCAATGCAAATTGTAACTGTAAACAGCTCAAGTTCGGATTTTGACTATTTTTTTAAAAAAGTGACAAAATATTTTAAAAACCATTCACCATTTACATATTTAAAATTGAGAAATAAAATAATATTTTTGTGATTATTGAAAAAGATTTTTAAAAAAAAAAACTAAATATATGTTATGATTCACTACAAGAGGTGTTCTTCCACCAAAAGGCAGTAGAGTCAGCTGTCTTTAATCCAACACAAAAGTTGTGAGCTGAAATCCCATAAAAAAGCATCAAACCTTCTATTCAAACTTCTCATTATAAATAAATCCTAACAAACATAATATACCCAAAAAGAACATCTAGAACAAGAATTTTCAAAGTCATGATAGGTGTAAAGTCTCTCTTTTATTTTAAAAGTTACACTGAATATATTATATAATTTAATAGGAAAAGACAACCTATTATAATAATATAAGAATACTTTAACTTTAAAAATAAATTAAATATGATTAAAATATTAATTTGTTGGATTGTTGAGTGAATGATTTTCATTGTGTATTAACCTATCAGCACCCAATTTAATGTTTATGAATAATAATAGTTAGACAATAAAATATATGGACAAAAGGAATAATGATATTTTGCCACCAGTAAAAAAATAAAAAATATTCACTTGACACCTTAAAATGACAATATTTTAATTATATTTATTTTAATGACAGTCTTTTTAGGGTCGTCAAATTATTGTTATTCATTTTGTATTTGAAAACATATGTTTTATTTTAAAACAAATTGAATAACTCGTGATACATCTGGTCTATTAAAATTGAAACAAAAAGGTTATGCAAATTTATAATGTTATTTAAGTACAAATTTTTATGTATAATAAATATTTTAAAACTGATATCAGTAATATACTTTATTTAACGATGATGACTGTTAAGAACTATATTTTTCCTTCAATTTATTTATAATTACTAAGATATTATAACTATTATTTTAGTTTATAATTATAAATATTTAAAACATCCAATATTTTCATAAATTTAGATCTGATACCATCCTTTTGATAAAAAAAGTTTTATAAAATAAAAAATTATTAATTTATTATCATAATTTAATTATTATATATAACTTACCTTTAATAAAAACTTTTTTTTTCAATTTTATTCTTTATAATATTAAAGTATAATAGTTGTTTTTCTACATTAATGATTATTTATCATTATATAATAGCATTTGGTAATTTTATCTGATGTCATCTTCTAATTAAACAATTTTATTTTTTAATAAATAATTTTTATTTATTTAATAAAATATATAACTAAATATTTTTTTTTAATTTCAAAATAGATAAACAAATTTTTAAATAATAGCTACATAATATTTTAGTATTATTTTATATATAAATTTATATATATTTATTTAAAAATATTAAAATATTTATTATAATCGATTATGTATTCACTTAATCGATTATAATCAGTTATGAGTTTGGATGCTATTAAAAATTTAATTTACAAAACAATTTCTATTATTTTATTTTTCATAATCTAGATAATTTGTAAGATTTACAGTCCAATGTAAGTTATCAAAATATAACAAAAATTTATAATAAAATAAATTTTGAGAAATAAACTTTTCAACTATCTCTCAAAATTGATAACTAAATTCTAAAAAAAATAAAGAAGAAAAAATCTTTAGAACGAAAATAAATTTATTCTATTTAAAAAATCAAGAGATGGAAAGAGAAATAAGAAAGAGGAAGAAAACCTGGTGCAGAGTCTTCACTTACATCTTCCAATCCATCTTCTTTACATTTACTTCTGAATTTAATTTTAAAATATAAAAATATGAATTCTTATCTATTCCTCAAAATACAGAAGAACAGTAAGTAAACTTAGAATAATTTTTATATAATTCTTTAAAAGCAATTATTTTCACTTTAATAATAAAATATCCTTCTTCAAATTACGAATTTCAATCATCCTTTTCTTTTTTCAACTTATTTTAGACAGTATTTTTTCTAATGTGCTTTAAAATGAACTTGGTTGAATCGGTATGTTAGTTTGTAGATAAATATATTTTCTTCTTCATTCATAAAGTATTCAAATTTTTGTTGATGGATATTATAAAACATAATTAAGGTGATAGTATGTTTCTGTTTAAGGAAATAAATTATGTATAAGAAGGTGGGTGAGATAACCTGGACTTTTTGTGAGTGACCTTGCAGTATTGAACAGGGAAAAAAGTGGAGAAAGGGAGAGAAAAGATTGATCTTTAATTTCCTTTTCATGTAATAGAATACAAATTTAAAGTTTACATTAATATACAAGGGTTTTTCGTTTTTTATATTTAAGTCATATACGGTATAATTTGATTGATTTTTCCTCGTTAATTAAATTTTTTATTTTATAGTAATTTTAAATTAAATTCACATATCATACTTCCTTCTTATTATTTGTTTCTTTCTACAAAACTGTCAAATTTTTGTTTAGTCTACCATTATTTTTTATTTTATATCCTTTGAATTTTTTCTAATCTAATTTTAATTTTTATAATCGTTTTTATTTCTTAGTTTTAGTCCTATGATATTATTATTCAAATAACAGTGTTGCTGATAAAACTTGACATCATATTTTATGATATGGTAAATGATGACATCGTATCAATATCATCTTAACATTTTTTATAACAACAGATTTGGTAGTATGTATACAAAATAAAACGTTTGGAAATATTAAATAAAACAATTACCAAAAATCAAACTCGAATAGATTAGACAAATTATAAATGGTATTTTTTATTACACATTTATTGAATAGAATTTGTATAATTGAATAATATTTTCTTATATATAATATGAGAGAAAAAAATCAAATTACATTTGTATAATTTTAATCAAATAATGATTCAATACCTTTTGATTGAATTACCTTTTTTTACAATCAGAAAATTCATTTCAAATATATTATACATACAAAATTCTATACTAATATAAAATTATTTAATACTTATAAAGATGAAAATCTACCTAGTTCTAAAAACATATTAAAATATAAATAATTTGATAATTTTATTTATATTTAACAAAATAAAAAGTTACATCTATATGAATTGAAAAAAAATCAATTATTAACAACCTGATATTTTTTTTATAAATTTTTTTGTGTTAGCATCATAATGCGGAAAAAAATAACTTTATTTTTTCCATTATATCACTTTAAGATTATTATAAACTATCAACTTAATATTTAATAAAAGTTATACTGATATAATTTAAATATTTAACAAAAGGTATATTAATATTATTATAGTTTTCTGCTATAATAAATATGTAAATGAATTTCTATTTTAATTATGTAAAATATGTAATTTAATGTTTAGATTATTAATTTTTTTTAACAAATTTGTACATAAAAATTATCTTTCTATGTATGCTATATCATTCTAATATTTATATAAATAAACCAATACTTTGTTAAATTATATTTGTTATTGTATTTATTAAATATAGAATATACTTGTTATAAACATGTACTTTTAAATTAATTATGTAAGAATCATTTCAATGATATATTTTAAATGAAAAATACATTCCAAAAAATTAGAATATATATATATATATATATATATGTTTATATGACATATGACATTACGTAGGAAATATACATTTAATTTAAGAAGAGAGGAGATGAGAGAAAATAATGTAAGAAAGTGATATTTCAGAAAAGGGAAAAATAATTTACTTTAGCACATTAGTTATTCTAATTACTCTTAAAAATATTTTAACTGTCACTGTGGGTTTTAACTGTTAGTTTTGTATGAAGAGGATCAGAAGCCTTTCAACAGTAGTCTTCTCCAATCTCCATCTTGTTAGGGTTTGCAGAGTTGCCATTTTCTGTCTTTCTTCGCACTCACAGACTATCTTTTTTCGCAATTATCTCTATTCGAATGCGTCCTACGATTCAACACATCGCAGTTCTTCAATTTGATTGTATCCCAAAGATTATGGACAGTGTCGTGCGTCCATTGCACGATATCTTGTTCCTTTCCATCGATCACTTCCTCTGCCTCCAACCCTAATTCGTCTTACATCCTCGACTACTTTGTTCCTCTCGATAACTACCGGTAAGGTTGTTTGCACTGGAAAACCAATAACTGCATAATGTTTTATGAGCATGATTGATAATAAATTGATATCCAGTAAAAAACCAAAGTGTTCTCCCTTTCTATCTTGACGCACGATAAAGCTCCATTTGATTGTAATTCTCACAGTGGAATGTCATTTTGCGAATTGCAAAGTGAAACTAAGTGGATTTTGAAACAATTATTTGTTGGTTTTGCATGGACTTACTTCTAGCCAATGTTGGGTTTAACTGGTGATCCGTATTTTTTTTTTAGCTAAGCAAAAAATTGAGTTAAAAATAAATTATATATGCATTTTTCACACTCTCATTCAATCAGTATGTGTGAGGTATGGTAAGTTAGTTGACTTTTATAAATGTCTATAAATGCGTTTTAAATTAATTTGCTCCTCTCTCCCAATTTGGTGAAGGTTATCAATGGATGGGGATCGAAAAGAGTTGGGTATTGTGCATGAAGGTAGTTTTGATGTTGAACCTCAGATGTTGAATAACTTGGACTTGAATGTCGAGCAGAACTGTTGTAGTCCAAACATGGCTCATGCTAGTGACAATCAATCCTGTCCTCCTTCAAAAAATGTACTCAGCGCCAATTCTGTATTGGGAATTGGTACAGAATTTGAGTCTGATGATCATGCATACCGATTCTACAACAAGTATGCCAGATTGGTAGGTTTCAATGTTAGAAAAGATTGGATAAACAGGAGTAAGGTGCATGGTCAGGTGGTGTCTAGGAAGTTTACCTGCTCCAAAGAGGGATACCGTAGGAAAGACAAAAGAGATGTCAATGTGAAGAAACATCGGAAGGAAACTAGAACTGGCTGCTTGGCACATATGATAGTCACTCGGCAGCCAAACGGTAGATACCAGGTCACCCATTTTGAAGCACAGCATAATCATGACCATGTAAACCCTAACAATGCTAACGTGTTAAACTTGCTAAATGAATTCAGTGTTGCTCAAGCTGTGGAAGCTGAATCAAACAATAGTTTGGGACCTAAATCAAAGTCAGCATTAGATACGTTGAATAAAAAAATAAGTGCACACGAATCCATTGATCTACTTTCAATGAATTATGATAATTATCTTCATTGTGCAAGGGAAAGAGATATGAAGGAAGGAGAAGCAGGGCGTTTGTTTGGTTACTTCCAAAGGCAGCACTTTGAAAATCCAACATTTTTTTATGCCATACAGCTTGACGTTGATGACAAGGTTAGCAATATTTTTTGGGCTGAGGACAATATGGTGGTGGATTATGATCACTTTGGTGATGTCATTTGTTTGGATACAATTTGCAGAACAAATGAAGATCTTCGGCCATTTGTACAGTTTTTAGGTGTTAACCATCACAAACAAGTGTTAGTATTTGCTGCTGCTTTTTTGTATGATGATTCCATTGAATCATTTAATTGGTTATTTCGAACTTTCATTAATGCAATGTCCGGTAAAAAGCCCAAGGCCATTCTCACAGAACAAGAAGCTGTAATCATTGAAGCAGTCAATACAGTTTTACCTGACACAAACCATTGTACATGTGTATGGCAGTTGTATGAGAACACTTTGAAACACCTCAGCCATGTTGTCAAGGATGCTGAATCTTTTGCAAATGTTCTACGGAGCAGTATTTATGACCCCAAGGATGAGGAAGAATTTACTCATTCTTGGGAGACTATGCTGGAGAGGTATAATCTGCAGCAAAATGAATGGCTGAGATGGATGTATAGAGAAAGAGAGAAATGGGCTGTTGTCTTTGGCCAGAATACATTTTTTGTAGACATCAAAGGCTTTCATTTAGCTGAGATTTTGTCTCATAAGTTTAGAAGTTATCTAAATCCTGACACTGATGTAGTTCAATTTTTTAAGCATTTTGAAAGGGTAGTAGGTGAACAGCGTCATAAAGAAATAGAAGCTGGTGATGAAATGAGCAGGTGTTTGCCAAGGCTAATGGGTAATATGGTTTTGTTGAAGCATGCAAGTAACATTTATACTCCAAGAGCATTTGAAGTATTTCAGCAAGCATATGAGAAGTCTTTAAATGTTATTGTTAATCAACACAGTAGAAATGGATCATTGTTTGAGTACAAAGCAAATACATTTGGGCATAATAGACAATACAGTGTCACCTTCAATTCCTCTGACGACACAGTTGTCTGCAGTTGTATGAAGTTTGACCGTGTTGGATTTCTATGTGGCCACGCGCTTAAAGTTCTTGATCAAAGAAACATAAAAGTAGTTCCATCTCAGTACATCTTAGAGAGATGGACTGGAGATGCAAGGATGGGCAATCTTAGGGAGATTAAGCAATGTAAAATGCAAGATAATCCTAAAAGGGTTCCTGCTAGCTGTTACAAAGATTTGTGCCACAGACTGCTGAAGTGTTCAGCAAGAGCGTCTGAATCGGAGGAAGCCTATCAATTTGCCATGAGGCAACTTGATGAAATGATGGTTGGAGTGGAGAAAATCTTGACACTGAAAGCTGAAGGTCAAGTTATCACCTCACGTAATATTGATGCAGATGCTTCAGAAAGTGAGCCTTCAAAGATCTTTCTGAATGGGCATGTAATTGACGCCCAGGATGAAAGTAACAGCGCAAATGGTGGAAAAGACAGGAGAGCCACGTCAGACAGGGGGCACTTAACAACCATGACATGTAATGGAACTGATTCTGATAGAATTTTGAATGTAGAAGAATCTCCACAAAATACCGTTGTCTGTATTTCGAGCGCCCCCTCCACATATGTTTCATCTCAGCCTGCAGCACCAAATCTCATTCTGCAGGTCATCTTCTATCATTTATCAGATATGACAGTTTATACTGTGATCATGTTATTTATTTACAATTATCAACAAACTCAATGCTCATAACATAACTTTTTAAGATAATAAGTTCTCTCTTTTTATATCTATGAATATACATACATACACACACGCCAAAGAGACTGACATTTATTGATTCTTTCATTTGTGATACAGGGTTTGTACAGTTTTGAAGCCAATCAAGTGGTTCACTGCATGTATGAGCAGACTAATCTTGTTCTGGACAATCAATCTAATTCTAGCATGTTGCAACCGCAAAACATCTTTTCTAACCCACAGGATTCTCCGGGTCAATCTCAACTATTACAGGTGTTTATTTTTCTAGTCATCGAGTGTTTTTATCATATGTGGAATATGCATTTATATAACATTTTAAGAATTTTTTACTCAGGAGCCTATAATCCAGAGCGCATACCTTGAGTCCTTGCCAAGCAATAATCAGATGCGCCAGGTAAACACTTGGTCAAAAACACTCACTACCACCCCCACCCTGAAAAAATAGAAAGATTTTTGGTGGGTAGATTCATGTCAGCTAACTTTTTAAATCTGCTCTGGGTATATTGGTTGCAGGGAATGGATCTTGACATCCAAAATCCACATTCGTCTTCGTTCTTGCTGTATGACCATAGATACAGAAGTTCTGAGTCTGCATGAAGTACAACGGAATAAAATGGTTAAATCATTTTCCTCTAATACTCTTCTGGTTGTATCAATATGTTTTACTGTACAGTGCGGATTGATGCAGTCATTAGCATTGAAAACAGAATCATCCTTCTCTCCTTGTAAATAACCAAACATTTACCATACAATATTGTGTAGCTCATATGAACATTACATAATTGAATGCGATGGGTACACAACTTTTTGGAATGAAAGTTAACATAAATCTACAAATACATCCATATTTTTTGGTAGATAATGCATTCCTTTTTATCGTCTTATTACTTGAAATGAATTATTTTTGCTCTGTTGTTGCTTTTACAAGGAATGCAATTCAAAATATTTCCTTGCTAATCTGAGAAAAACTTTTGGAAGCCCTAGAGATTTTCAGGTTGGCAAGTTGTGCTTGAGAAGATTCTGAAAATTCTTGATACATTTTTGTTTTAAGAAACTTCTGATACACTGTTAAGTTGATATATAATGAGAATAATTATTATTTTCATAGTGAGAAGTATAAATTTAGACTATATAACAAAAATATACAGATGCAAAATATTAAAAGTTAATTGTGATCATATGATCATTTTAAAAAGTTGCATGGCTTTATATTTGTTTATCTTGGTAATCCAGTGTTCTTAGTGGGATAACACTATACTTGGAAATTTTAGTTGCACGATATAGTTATATTACTTGTGGATCTGGATCCTCTCGTTCTCGCTTGTAACATGAGCACATGATTTTGTTATTTTAAGCGATACAAGTTCAACGGTGGGACATTGCGCCGAAATTCGGGACCCTGTCCAAATATAGGTAATTTCGATCATGGACTTGTGTCTTTAGTGATATTTCTTTCATGGAAACCATGATTTTTTCTGATTATTTGTCCCCTCACCCCTTTATCTTTTAGAAATTTGATGTTGGACTCCGATATCCATGTGTCAGTCCCCCCTCCCATAATTTGACGTATGAAAAGTGTATTGATTTTTATATTAATTATTTTTAAAGTTAATGTTATATATATTTTTATATTGATATTGTATAGAAATGTCATTCTTTTTCAATGATTTTACAGTGGTGTGAATTTTGATATGATTTTAATGAATTAATTCATGACCTTTCTGGTGTTGTATTTTCCTGCTTCCACGCATGTGTTAATCTAATTTGACTACTTTTTAGTTCTATGGTACACTACCTTATTTAATTTTGTTGACTTTCCAGGTATAGAATTTCCCTATCGTCAAGCCACATTCATTGACTTCGATGCTTATTGTGTCTTTTTATAGCTTTTCCATTTGCTGACTTTTCATTAATGCACTTAACCAGTATCATAATTAAACGGTGAACTGGTATTTGCAAAATTCAACCTCCATATCGACCATATTAACCAAAATGTCTTGTGATCACGACCTGCATGGCCACATGATCGCCTGAATTTGCTTTGCAAAGAATGTTTTTTTCTTTGATAAAGAACTAAAAAAGATAAACAAAAACAAGGTAGCACCAAGTTGCATGATGGCTTCCCAAGTAGTTGGGAGGTTGGATAATTTTAGAGAAGCAAGATGTTATCATGCCTGTCTCCTTCCTTGAATTGATAGGATAATTATTTGCCAAAACATATATGTTTATGAAGTAGAAAATAAAATACAGATGTACCTTTATATTTATTATTCATGGACCTTTCCTATTTTGGTTAGATTAACTGTTTTAAAGTTTTTTTTTTCTTCATTCGATCAAGTGTCACACAAATAAGTTTTAGCCAATATTTATTCAGAGTGAGCAGAGACAACGATAATTCTTATCCATGTATCTTGTTTAAAACTTACAAGACATCAGAAAATATAAAATAACCTTAGTTTTTTTTTCTTGTTTGAATATATTATATAAATTTTATTAATATCTAGAAGCTTAGAATGGCCATGCTTATACATTAATGCATGTAGATCATTTGACAACCGGCACAGCAATTTTTCTCAAATCACGACATAGGTTTTAGTTTTTTTGTTTGACACTGGGAAATTCTTAACCATATACCAACTTTTTTCTCTCCATTCATTGTCCAAAATGCAAATCTAGATTGATAAAAGAAGAAAAAACTGCAAATTTTTATAAAAAGTATTATTATCCATTTCTACTCTTTTTCTTAAAGAATAGAAATATATTGATAACATTTTTAATTTGTAATGCTAAAAGAATTTGGACTCAACGTTTCAAAATCCTTCATCTTCTTCCACGGTCATACTCAAAAGTTAGCTGGCTAGATTATTAAGATATTAAATTCCACGCGTCTACTATGAATGTACAAGTGAATATACATTAATGTCTCACAGTATTTATATACGATCCCATTCAATAAATACTTCTGTTAGGAATTAAAAACCTTAATATTAGATGGTTAGATACATTTCACAAAAGTAATGAAATCATATGATTCATTCATTCTTAGATACACTCACCTAAATAGTTTTTTTTTTGTACTAGTCTATGAAATCAAACAATGGGTTAAACTTTACCTTTCCCGGTTTATATTTCATTTTAATTTATTTTCTACTATAATATTTTTTTAGTACAATAATTTTACTACGAGATTTCTTACCACTATTAATGCATATATGTATATATATAAAAAGTTATAATATGTAGTAAAAGTTAAATCGTGGTAACTTGATCCTTATATTTTATTTCTACGAGAATATCCATTTCATTTCTCGACTTATTCTTTTAAATTGGTATCTGTTTCTTTTATAGATACAGTGTATGCTTGAAAAAGGTGCCTATATAGTATAGTACTTACATTCAATTCATAGGAAAAATGTTAGAGGAGTTCTCAACAACTTCTAGGATAGAAAAGTAAAATAAATAATTTTTTTTTTATAAATTAAAATTAGTTTATAGTCGCAATTTATGAAAAAATTAATATTTTTTATTAGAAGACGTTGTCAAAAAATTCGTCCAAACAACCTTAATTTCAAAGGAAATATTCTAATATAAAGTTTACTGATACAGAAAAATTCTCATTAGTTAAATTTCAAAAGATACTTCTATTATTCCATAAACAAAATTTTAATTTTGAACCAATATCTGGAATTCAATTCTTACCAACTCCACCAACTGATTTGGAGGTATACTACATAGTATTAAGAAAATAATAATTATCAATTATTATTTTCTTAATACATAGCATGCAAGAAGGTTTGAGCGAGGAAATGAAAAAAATTATAAGACAATTGCGAGTGGGTGAAAAAACAAAAATGGGAATTGCGAGTGAAGAAGAAGGTGTTGCAAAGGCGCGTGAAGTTGAATGGGGAACAAAATGAGACGTCCAAATCTCCGACACTCTAACTACAAAATCCAACTATTCCACACTTCTTCAGCAACTTCCATTATCATTCCCTCTCTTTCTCTAACTAAACTCACTTCACTTCTCTCTCTACCCATGACTTGACTTCACCAATGGGCTTTCTCCGGCGAATTTTCGGCGCCAAAAAGCCCTCAGACTCCAAATCCCCCAAGAAAAGATGGGCCTTCCTCAAGCCCACCGCCCGGAACAAGTCACTCCCGCCGCCACCGCCCCCCTCTGCCATTAACACCCACTTTGATTCCTCCGCTCCCTTGGACGCCAACAAGCATGCCATCGCCGTTGCCGCCGCCACCGCAGCCGTCGCCGAGGCCGCTCTTGCCGCCGCACACGCCGCAGCCGAGGTTGTCAGACTCACTAGCGGCGCCGCCGCCGCCACAAGTAACAGCACCAGCACAAGACCCGCCGCGGCGGCGGCGCGTGTTAGCCAGCTGCGGTTGCCGGAGCTTACTGCCGCCGTTACGATACAATCGGCCTTCCGTGGTTACTTGGTAAGTTAAAAAAAATACCAAAAACTTGAAATTGTTTTCTTCATGGTCACACTTTGTTCCGAAGTTTATCCGAGTCAATTAAAAATATTCTTCCATGGTCATAGCGTGTCAGGTAATTTCAATTTATTTGACTATTTTTTTTATTGAAATGGAATTTTTTCAATGGATTTTCTCTGGAACAAACGATGGTCAAATATTGCTAATTTTTCAATAATGAGAATATTTTTTTTTAATTTTTAAATAATATTTTGCACTGAAAGCAACCTGTTCCGGGGACATAGGTATTGGTCCCCTTCCACCACCACACCCCACCTTTACTTCCTTCCAAAATCCTATATGAATTCTTTGCTAAATAATTAATTAAAGACTTTTTTTATTTTATTATAGTAAGATTCTGGAAACTATTTGTTTTCTCTTTCCTCTCAGAGTTGGATACTGCTAGTGCTGACTATTTGCTATATGCATATCATCTCCTCATATTCAAGTTACAGATTCCTTTTATTTTTCTATTCTAAGCTTTTCGAAGCACAGTTTACGTTTGACTAATTAACTCATTATAATTTATATACTTATATTTTACAAGGAAATTCATTTTTTCCTTGTCTCCGCATGACATGATTTTTTGTCTTAAATTATATTTTATAGTTATGCTGTTCGTGTTTGAGAATTGTTATTACTTCTTCGTATCACGTGCTGTGTGCAAAATTTAATTCAATTTATTGCTTTGAGCCATATCTTCCATGTGCGTTTGAGTGACTTATCTCATAAACTTGGGCTCTACATTTCGAGAATGTAAAATTTCCATCAGAAAATGTTGTTCTCTATTCAATGTATTTTTTCCTTATTTATGAGTTTGATTGACAACAACGAACAACGTTTTAGATAAAATTAATGGAATTATAATTAGGAATAGCATAGGAAGGGAAATAGAGAGTCTGAAGTTCCCTACCCATTTGAGATGCTTGTTAGGGGTAAAGATTTACAAGTGGGGGAAGCAAGGTTCAACTTTTTTAAGGAAAAGTTCCGTTTTTGGAATTGGAGTGTGAGTATGTGGGGGACTGTAAAGAGGAAAATGGGACGTGTGTGAATAGCATAAGAGAGGCCCACATAGTTGGTGAATGGTGAGTTATGATAGTTACCTTTGCAGGAGGCAAAGTAGAAAGACCCTCTGCCCAAAAAACATCAAAGGTTAGTGGCCCTGTGCCAGCCCATCTTCAACCACATCTAAGGTCATGACCCTAACTACTCATTGGTGGGGTTAGCTATTAATGTATTGTAATAGGAGAGAGAAGAGCAAGTTGGTAACCACTAATCTTGTTTTTGCCTTTCTATGAGGGTAGCATTTCTGATCATGTCATTTTCTTGCCATATCAGAACAGCAAAATACCATTCCTTACTGAGAAAAAAGGCGTTTTTCACCTTACTTTAAGATAAACACATTCTAGCTTTAATGAGAAAGAAGTAACTCTAGTTAAGGTCACTGACCGACCATAATGCGTTCTTTTGTTTGAAATGGTTGGAGAGAGAGGAATGAGGTTACCATATTCATTGAGCCAAGGAACTTAACTCTTTTCACCTTTTTCTGCTGGCTATGCTAACCAAACTAAAGGGGAAATGTAGCATAGGAAGGTTCAAGGAATAAAGAGTAATGATGATGCAATTAATTATCACAATAATTTGTACACAAGGATGGTTTTCACACGAAGAAAATTAAAAAAAAAAAAAAAAACAACATGCCTTTAGATTGAATTCAACAGTAAACTTTTGTTTTGAAAGAAAGGAACATTATAAGATGGCTTTTCACTGTGTGTTTGTTTAATGATGATTCCTTGCTTAGAAGGTCCTAAATTAAACATGTAGCAAACATGTTCTCTTGGCTTTGGATTTTCTCCTTCACGGAAATTGATTTTGTTATTGGTCCTCAAGTGTGAATTGGGTGAATGTGGTTGTTATAGGATAGTGTGTATAAGAATATGATGGGAAATATTTGAGAAAATAATGTCTTTTTGGATGAAATTGGAAGGCAAGGAGGGCATTGAGAGCACTAAAAGCATTGGTGAAGCTGCAAGCATTGGTTAGGGGCCACATTGTGAGAAAGCAAAGTGCTGATATGCTGAGGCGCATGCAAACATTGGTGAAACTTCAGGCCCAGGCACGTGCAAGCCGTGCGCACTTGTCATATTATACGCCTTCTTTCAAGTCTTCCCTTTCTCACTACCCTGTAAGCAAACACTTTCTCTTTTTCCACTTTTTTGTTATTCTGAAGCCAACTTTTTGGTCTGAATACCAAGTTGAATGCTACTATGTATTTCTTCAAACCTGTCACTTTTATAACCTAACTTTACGAAATTGTTTTCCACCTTGTAGTAAAAGCTGAGCAACCGAAATTGTAAAGTATGAAGGTGCATCTTTAGGTTGAATTGTGATTGGGATTGAAATGTGGATTATTTGTTTAAAAGATTGGGTATTGTTATTGCTTACTCAGCAAAGAATGGCTCCTCAACCATTAACTTGTCTGATTCATTATTTTTTATTATTATCTATACTTACTTGTAGGTCCCAGAAGAATATGAACACCCACCTCGTGCCCTGAATACAAAATTTGATGGATCTTCTATCCTTAAGGTGCACGATTTTTCCCCATTTAATAGATAAATAATATTCACTTATTATGAAACACCATTTTCTTTTCAAAGGCCCCCCAATCTTACTGTGATTTTATTTCTTCTCATAAAAAGGGCTGCATTACTTCTCTTAATCCCTTCAGCAATGTTCTTTCTCTCTCCTTCACACTATTAAATCAACACACAAATGTATTTCTTCTTTCTTTCTTTCTTTTCTTTTGTTAGGCACTAAGCTTGATCATGCTCCTTAGGATTGAAAAGAAATGTTAAATGAATTTAAAATAAAATCATCATAAATTATTGACGACTTATAATAAGTTTGCTTTAAGCTTAGATTGTCACATTGGACCGGCCTGAAGAGCACACGGGTATTTGAATCAGTTAGGTGTTGACATAACTTGAAGAAAAGTGTTCCTCTCTTAATTCTCCCCACTTCAATACCATTTTCTTTAAAACTTGCAGAGATGTAGTTCCAATGCCAATTGTAGGAACGTTGACTCAGAACGAGCCCGGTTTGATTCGAATTGGTTAAACCGTTGGATGGAATTAGATAACAAGTGCAGGCAAACGGGAGATGCTTCATTGAAAACTGGACGCCCTGATGATGATAAAAGTGACAAGATTCTCGAAGTAGATACTTGGAGGCCACACTTCAAGCCTCACCACAGTAGCAGCTCCTTACAGACAGCACATTGTTATTTGAGTTCTGACTACAATAATGATAACTTTATGGCACATGAGTCTCCGTCAAAACGTTCAGCAAAAGCTCTAAACCAAAGTTTCTCATCATCACGGGAGGTATTGCAGCTAAACTCTTTGAAGTTTCACAGAGGGAAAGAAGAAGCAACTTCAAGAACTGCCGACAATAGTCCACAATCATTTTCAGCCAATTCTAGAAATGGAAGTGGTGCAAAGAGGGGTCCCTTCACACCTACCAGGAGTGAGTGTTCATGGGGTTTCTTCAGTGGCTACTCGGGTCACCCCAATTACATGGCAAACACTGAATCTTTTCAAGCTAAGGTTAGATCACAAAGTGCACCCAGACAAAGGCTGGAGTTTGACAGATACGGTTCCACTAGGAGGCCTGTTCATGTGGTGGGGCCTAATTCAGACCAGGATTCAGATTTAAGAAACAAAGTCTTACCTGCTTCTAACAGTGTCAACAGAATTGGGAGTAGTAATTTAAGGTCACGTTGAGTGTTTTTATAAGACAATCCCCACTTTCTTCCATAAAATGAAGAGACATACTTTCTCTTGTTTGAGTTTCTTGTGTGTGGTAGTTGAGAATGTAATTATATTTTACCTGTATTCATATAGTCCATACACAATTATTCTCTCATTGTTGACGTTTTCAGTGTGTGGATTTGTAAATCATGACTTGGTTTGACTGTGTTTCTTAGTGGAGTGCATGTTTTGAATCATACCTTACATGGAATTAGCCCTTCATGCGAATAATTAATGATGGATCCAAG
Source organism: Phaseolus vulgaris (assembly GCF_051622355.1). Classification (NCBI taxonomy): domain Eukaryota; kingdom Viridiplantae; phylum Streptophyta; class Magnoliopsida; order Fabales; family Fabaceae; genus Phaseolus; species Phaseolus vulgaris. The sequence goes on from NC_143504.1 coordinate 6,540,326, forward strand.
CAATCATTTATCGTTAAGGACAAATGCTTGGCAGTTGGCACATCATTATGTGTACGACGAAGACTTCAGTTTTTTTAATTCAAAAAGGGAAAATGTCTAGGTTGATCTTCTAATAACAAATTTTCATAAACTTTACTTCTTTTTTATTAATGTTACTATTTTGAGATAAATACACTAATTGTTTTATAACACGGCTTTTAATTGTCTGCTGTGCAGTTAATTTTGACATAGTAACAGGTCTTCAACCTTTAGAATGTGTATATTTAAGTTAATTCTAATCATATTTCTGTGTTGAAAGTCACGCCCACACTATGGGAGGAAATAATTTGTTGGTACAACACAATTTTTCTCACTACTTTAGGACTAAATATGCACTGCTCACTTAGTGACTTTGATATAAATAATTCAAATTACATTTACTTTCTTAAATTACTTTTGATATGATAGTATGTATACAAAGAATAATATTATAATCTCACTATTAACTGAATTAAGTTTGCAAAATCAAAGTCGTTTCAAACTCTCAAACATACCTACTTAGTAATGCATCTAAGTGATCTTACCCCAGAAATTTTGGGGTAGATGTTGGCCTGTGGGGTATGCACTTTTTCCTTTGAACACTAAAGCTGTTATCAAAATCCACTAAACTGGTTTTGCTTCTTTTGATGACTTCATCACTATATTCCAGAAAACGGGTTCAGGTACCAAGCACATACTAACACACATTAACTATTATACATTCCATTTTTACTATCAACTTGTAAAGGTCTTCATCTTTTTATAATATATATAACTTGCAATATAGCTTTGTCTTCCCTTTAAACGTGAGATGATGTATCTTAATGGAACTACACCAACCATCTTATTTTCTCTATCTAATTTGCATAGGTGCAAGTTTGACTCATTGTGCAGAAAAAAGAATAAGTTATTGTTTCATTACAAAACCTTGCCTTAGGGTTATTTAAAGAAAATCTGTTTTACTTTTACTTATTAGTATTCCCATTTTGATTTATTCGCTGTGAATTCACGGAGATTAGATCTAAGCTTGCTCAGTAGTTTAGTCTTTCGGTGGTTCATTTTGTCAGACAGGGACAAGAAACAAAAGGACAAAATAATTCATATATGACAGCATTACTCACACCTTTGGATCTTTCCCTTTATCTTGTTCTGTTCTAGTTTTTGTTTTTGATGAGACTCCGAATTGGAACTGTGTCCTTGGATGCTCACCTTAGGCCATGCAGTTGAATCAAGCGATTATATGGAGCTGTTTGTGAGAATAATTAATCTACAACTAATCTCATTAAGACACCCTACTTGTCCTTTTGTAAACGCTTTTATCAAATGCATACTTACAATGCACACGCACTTTTCTTTTCCTGCTTTTATAAAGTATGATGATGACCTTCATTATGCCAAAATCATTAGCTTTTTCCCAGTCATGCAAAAGTTGCAAACGAGTAACAATAAAGAAGTCAGATTTAGTGTTAGCGAAATTCTCCTGAATTAAAAGAAAGCAAGGGGTGACATTGGTCATTATGAATTAGTTGAACTGATTTCACTCAAACATAAAATACTAAAAAAATGGGGCAATAAAAGATGGGAGAGACCTTGGCTTGAGGTATCCAACGACAACCACCACACCAGACATATTAGTGTGGGGACATAGCATTGTCACTAACATGGCTATGAAATATCTGCCATAGGCATTCATATATTTCTAGAGACTAGTAATGGTGGTAGATGAAAACCTTCTATCTTATTTAAACTTGAACTCTAAATATGGTATAAAAGTATATTAAAAACTTATAAACTACAGTCTGTATTAGGATCCATTTTGAAGCCCAAAGAGATACCACATAAGCCTGGTAAGATACCTATGGCTGAGGCATTTGAACTGAAAGTGTCAATCAGGTCCATTAAGCACCTACAAACATATTGCCTATTATCAGCAGTGTTAGCAATGTTGTTCACCCCAAACATAGCATCACAGCAAGGGGACCCTGGAATGGGGTCTGGGGAGCCATTGGTGATGAACATGGAGCATGCTGAGAAAAGTTGAGTAATTGTGGAGCATTCTATAAATGCAGATACAATTGTAGCTGAGGAAAACAAGATCACCAACCCAATTATTCTTAAAGCCTTGTTTCTTCCCACACAAAGTTCCATCACAATATGCTTCTAAGAAAGGCTCTCTTTTACCCCTTTTTGTCTCCTTAAACAAACTTTTAAACTAGTTAGTTAAGCGGAGTTCCTTCACTACATTATAATGTTATATGGTATATATAATAGGAAAATGATGGTTTGGTGTGCAATGTGAAGCATGTGGTTTTACATGAATTTTTTATGAGCTTTGAGACATGCATGATGTAACCATTTCAAAAGGTATCAGAGGTACATTGTTAGGTATTATTTACACAATCAATTGTCATCCAATGGTGTCGTGGTGTAGTTGGTTATCACGTCAGTCTAACACACTGAAGGTCTCCGGTTCGAGTCCGGGCGACGCCATTTTAACTTAGTTTTTTGAACTTTTTAATTATACTTCTGACATAAGAACAAAGCAGATGGGCTAAATTAGAAGTGTTCTAGAGGAGAACCCAATTGAACGTGTTAAGAAGAAATCCTCGTTTGTACCCAAATAAATGGGTGAGGCCAACCAAGTGTGTACAGTAGAAGCAATGAACAGCTACTAGTTTTTCAAATACAAACACAAATTAGGTGAAGCCAAAAGGGTATAGTTAAAGGAATGAGTGGTGATTCTGGTGAGACGTCCAACCTATGTGTTTTCACCAATTGCTTTACTACCTAATTTGTCTTTTTCTTAACACATTATCTGTTGGATGTTCCGGTCTTAACCCACGGATAATTTTTTTTCTGCTTATTGCTTCTTATAAGAAATTGATTGTTGGCGATAGTTTGAATTCTACAATGCTTCTTCCAAAAATTGTCTTCCTTCCAATGATAATTGCTTCAGAATTCCTTATTTAAATTTGAAGTCCAAGATTGCTTTATATTCATATAGAAGATAGAAACTGAATTCATATACAAGTTTCTTTATATATCAGTATATACTATATAAAAACGAAAGAAGTTAGCATATATCCGTAAAGCCAAACCAATTATTTAAAGCAAAAATGAAAAAGAAAGAAGGAAATGCACAAAACAACTAAGTTTCTAGGAGCTATGGCTATACACATAAAAGAACAAGCAAGTGAACATCATGTGCCCACTCTCATTTAACTGCCATTGCTGCATTCCCATTTAGAAGTCGGGACACATGTTAGGTAGCGACACCAATGACAGTGATCATACCCTTTCTCACCCCGAAATAGCATCACCAATGCAATTGTTAACCTGCCATTGAATAAAAAATCATTGATTTTTAGCATTTATGAGACTATATGTAACAAAGAGAAAGGAAAATTGCCTATAAGACCCTATATTGTAGTTAAATAGCAAATTAAAACAATTAGTTCTATCTCCTCTAGCAAAATCCTTATCAAAATAACAACATTCCTGATGGATTTAAGGAAGGAACTAACCCTGCAGTCAACAGAACAAGAGACACGATCCATAGAACATATTGGTAAGCCTTGTACTTTGACTTCAAACGAACACCAGCAGGAAGACGACGCTGCTCTAACCATCCAAACTGAGGACGAGGCAACAAAATAAAACCAAGGAGAAATCCCACCAGGAATCCTCCAATGTGAGCAAAGTTATCTACGTGTGGCAAAATGCCAATGCCAAGGTTGATCACAATGATCACTAGAAGGGTGAGTAATGCCATTGCCTACAAAAAAAGGCACAAGAATGTGTCAAAACTAAAAGTTGACACTTCCCATATTAATTTAATTTAAAGGAATGGCAGGTACTAATTGATGACAATGAGCCAAATTGTAGGAAGATTTTATGTGTCTCTCATATTGAAGAAAACTAATAAACATCCAGAAAACCATAAAGAATTAACTACACTCACTTTGTTGGAATATATAGTCCAGTTTGTGATAAGTTCAGACAGCATTGCGCCAAGAAGTCCAAAAAGGGCACCAGAAGCACCAACCGAGATATGGTCTATGATAAACAGAGATGACAGTACACTTCCACCAAACCCAGACACCAGGTATATAATTCCAATCCTCACTGACATGAATTTAACAAAGGAAAGTGTTAGGTTTAGGTCCATTTACTACGTAAACATTGACCAAAAGAGAAACTAAATTAAGTTTCGTAGGAAGCAAATGATAAACTCAGAAGTTCTGTTTTCCTGATTTTGCGTGACATTTTACTAGTCTGCAAGAAAAACATACCAAACCCGAATTGCTGTTCCAGACGAATCCCAATGAATATCAGGCTCAACATGTTAGCAAGCAAATGAATAATCCCAGCGTGTAACCAAATGCAAGTGACAAGTCTCCATCCCTGATGCCCGTTCACAACATTATCCCATCGAAGGGCTCCCATCTTGGTCAATCTTCATATGTCAATAAAACATTTCAAATCAATAAATTTTCTTCACGAACAAAATAGGCTATCATTTAAACTGTTACAAGAATTGTGCATGCAAGTTACAATTACAAGATTGGAAAAGCCACACCCTCATTGCTGGATAGGTAAATATTTTGCTTTGGCCCTTTCGGTAGAAGTGTATAACCAAGTCAAGAACCCAAATGAAACATGTCAGCTACAACTACAACCATTTATAGTTCAATACGTATCTAATAAAATTGAAATGTCAATGAATGTAAAACTTATTTCACATTTCTTATGAATGACAACATGAAACCAGCCAATAAACCAAACTGAGATACAAAAGGAAAAATAAAAAAGCCTTTCCTGAAGCATTCAACCTGAAACAAAGTACAGGTCAATACACCAGTAAAGAATCATTGAACCTTTCATTGTTTGGCCCTTGTAAAGGGTGATGGAGAAAGCAGAATAAAAAAACTTATACTGCCATATCATACAATAATAAACAATGAAATTTAAAAGAATATAACTCCATAGCGTTGTGCATTGCGGCTAATTTTTTAAGACCCAAAAATTGACATAATGCGTCAGTTCAGTTAAGGCACTTAAGCACGCAAAGAACCTTTACGTTTCAACCTACTTGGCTTTCTTTTCTTTCTTTCCAATGCATTAGTAATTATAAAATATCCCATTAAAGTGTTACTCTGTCCATAAAGGGTCTTATTAAGGATACGATGGTTTGAACATCAAAATGATTACCCAAAAGGAATTTATATTTATCTCTTACATTACTTTATGTAGAATTACATCTTATAATCAGCAATAAGATAAAAAATCAAGTGAGAAATATGGATATTCATCGCAAAAACAAGAAAATGATGCCATCGAGTTCACCAATATCTACCAAGGCAGACAATTGAAAAGGCCATGAAGAGTGAGTCGTTTTGAAATTTAAAATTCATCTCATAGAGTAAACACAAAAACTACCATAAAGCAATCCCTTAGCATTCACAACATATTTAAGGACACACCTAATTCAGTAAATTGAGCAAAATTTTCCAAAACAAAGAAGCTAAAACCAAAAACACCCGGAAAAAAAAAATCCCAAATTGGGTTCTATCCAAAGCGAGACCCCCGATAAAAGCGTATCAAAATCCCCTAAAAGAAAGGAATAATAGCTAACAAAACCAGAAACGAAAAGAATCAAATAAACAGCACATAGTATTGAATAAAAACAAGTCAGTGAACTTACGTTGAAGAAGAAGGACCAAGCAACGGATTCTCCTGCATAGGTTGGAAGGAGAACCTTCCAAGGAACTTGGCCACGCAGCCACCTTGGAGACCGATGTTATTCTTCGGACAATTGTTGATGTACATGGTAATAACAAAAACAGCAATATTAGCAACCACAAACATAGGAACGAGCCATGATGTCCAATGGGTCTCAGCTTCGTAAAAATGAGAAGATTCATGCGCAGTGTAGTTTTCCTCTGTTCTGTTGTTCTTGGTTCCCCCACCGCCACTCTCAAGATCTCTCCTGGCCATAATTTCTGTCTCTCAATCAAACCCAATATCCAAGTCTCAAACTTTATTCTGTAAGGGTGCTTTATAGGAAAGAAGAAAGAGGTGGAGTTGGTGAATGGGTATAAATTGGGAATGAGAGAAAAAAAAAGTACAAAAAGTTAGTGGGGTGAGCCATTTCACTCTGTCATTCGTTGCTAACCGCCACAGTAAGAACTTCTTGTTACTCACATCAAACTGTTTATTTGAGTTTCTAATCTGTTCCAAATTTGTATATTTTCGTTAGATAATGATTCGATCATTTCTTTAAAAAAGAATATTATTCCATAATAATCTTTCATGTTTCTCATCTAAAAAAAATGCATGCAGCTCTCTATCTTTGTATTTATATTCGTACTTTACTTTTGAATAAAATCAGTAGAAACTATTAATTTTTTTTATATAAAATTTTTTATGTTACTAACTTAACATCTCAGCCACGTCTCAATTGAAAAAAATATTATTAAAAAAAAAATACAAAATATGAAAAACTAGATTAAAGTTTACATGTTAACAAAAATTATAGATAAGTAAACTGTACTTATTCATAAAAAATTTTAAGAACAGACTAGATGAAAGTCTATTATACAATATTAAATTAACCAACTTATCATGTAAATACTACAAAATTTCACTAAAAAAAATATAATATTTTTTGTGTTATATGTAATAACAATAATGATATTCATCAATAAACTGAATTAGTCTTTTGAGAAATTCATCCAGAATTATTTTTTTTAAAAAAGACAAATTGAACTACCATGTTCTTCACGTGCGTCTAGACATTTTGATATCTAAGACAGATTTTTATTTGAATAATATTCCAATATAATTCGTCAACTTTTCACTTGATTCTTCTAAACATAAATTGAACACTTTTGAAAACTCAAAAATCAAACAATTTCAATGTTTCATCTAATATAACTCACTCATTCGGTCTCGTAACATATTTGATATCAAATTGAATCTAACAAACTTTTATTACGCAAATTTTCTCTTTACACAATAACAATAATAATAATTAAAAGTAGTCTTAATAATATTTTTTATAAATATTTCATATATTTATGGAAATAACAAATAAACACGTTCTTTAATATATTTATAATAAATCATCTTTTGCCCTGTCCCTACCTATAGTGTAAAGAAAGGTCAGAAAGAATGTAGGCAATTGGTGCCTAATAAAACAGTCAGAAGAATAATCCAGACACTTATTGAGGCCAATTAGGACATTCAATCTAAAATCCTTCTCAGGTTAACTACTCTAGCCTCTTAAAAAGTAGGATTTAGACATTTTGGGCCGACTCATCTCATATGTTAAAAAGGGTTACGCTTTTATCAAAATTATACGGACCGAAATTAATGATATATCTATATGATAGGTTAGTGAATTAATTCATTATTTTCTAATTTTCTTTTTTATTATTTTATTTTAAATCTATTTATTTAATTATTGTTATTAATATAATTTTTTGGATAATAAAAATTTAAGTAAAAACGATAAAATTGAATAAAAAATTAATATTTTAATAAAAAAATGTTTAATGACTAATAAAATAAAATAAATATCAACAATAATTTAATTAATCAAATCACGTGTAAAAAAATTAATATAAATAAAATTTTATATAAAACATTGACTACCACCAATTTTAATTAAAAAAACATAAAGTTCCTCTTTAAAATGTTAAAAATAAAAAAGGATGGGTTGGACCGATACAGCCTGACAGGCCAAACCAATACAGACTAACGGGTCCAAAAGATTGACTGGGCCCGACCCACTTTGTCATCTCTACTACAAAGTTCAAGCCCACATGTTAATTGCAAATTTATAATTAGGAATACCACAAGCTAACAAATGTATAAACAAATATTCTATAAAGAAACATGCTCAATTCGGCCCATCATAACTCAATGTTATAAATATGCTCTTTATAATGGAGTAAGATACGTTTTTTTATCAGTTTCACTAAACACTCTTAACACAAAGTACTTACTTGATCGTCAGAGTACCTTTTGCAGGTTAACTCCCAACCGAGTCCTAAAGAATTAAGAAGAAGGAGTATTGAAGTCTGAAGGAGTGAAGAAGTATTGAAGAACAAGGGAGTGACCGTGCGACTGACAGCCGCAACAATTGTTACAACCAACCTCAGGTACTATTTAAACTCACTTTGTCTATACAAGTACATTTTTCTTTTTTCTTTTATTTGTGTCTCCTGTACATTTTATAAAATCACAATTATGCTATGTTAAATCTTACGACTTTGATTCTATTATCTCTAACCCCCACTCAAACAATGGTTTCAATTTTAATTAAATTTAAATGATGGAAATTTTCTTGCATGAAAAAAAAAGTAAATCACACCATTTAATCTCACAAATTCATAGATTTTCTTTTTATCAATAATCAAAAGGAGAAATATCAAAGAAATACAAAGATAATGAATATGGTAACTGATACCTATGATTTTTAGTATCAACAAGATCAAGTAATCTTTACATGTCTTCTAGCATCCATGTCACCGAATCTACATACAAGAATGGTAGGGTATCGTCATACTTTTTTAATTTCGAATACCTTGTATATTTACTTTGAATTTCAAACTCGTACAAAAGTTAGTAAACTCAAAACACTCCTATTTGTAAGAAAAATATTGATATTTTGATCTTTATTAGCTCTTCTGTTGATACTTATGTGCATATTTTCTTCATTCATGATGCTTTATTTAATGAATAGAATCTCTAGTTACATCAATTATTTCTATAATTGATCCTTACACGGTGGCTAACAGAGTCTCAATCTCAGTCAAAAGAAAGAAGAACAAAATGTCCTTGCAATGTAAAACGTACAAGTTAATATTGATCATATGTAATACATGTTTAATACAAATCACTAGTGCAAAATTAGTCTTTCGCGTCACACTTTTACACCAGATCCAAATAAAAATAATGAAAAAGTACACGGTGACATTTTTGTAAATAATTGGAACTTGTTTACTTTAAACTGTTAGGGGTTCAACATAAAACTCAATATTTACTTCGGGTTATATGTTGTCTAATGTTAATGTCGAGTTTTGCGTTGGACCCTACCAGTCTGACAAAATTGTTTTAAGTTAGGACTCCAAGTTTCTTCTTCCTTGCGATTTCGATACAATTTCCCCCTCATTTTATTTCTTCGATAACAGCAATTGCATGGGTGTTTGTGGATGTTTTAGAGGTCATTTCGGTGGTTTGAATTGGTGGATGTGGGTGTTTTGTGGGGATGGGTGTTTTTCTCCATTTGCATTAGAGTTTTGTGCGTTCAAGTGTGTCATTAAGGTAGGTGCTTGATAAGTGTCTAATTTCAGTAATATTTCATATTAAAATATAGACACTTATGAGGATTTATTGCTAATTTACATATAAAATAATTCCTAATTTATGAATTTATACCTTTTTACATTTTTTATGATCTTTATTTGAATAAGAGTATTTTATTCTCAAATTTGGTGTTAATTGCAGATTTCTAAGGAAGATTGGAGATTTGGATTAAAGATGAATGATTTGAGCTAAAAAGATAAAGATAGAAGGTCCCAGAATGGAAAAAATGCAAAGAAAGATTGGGCCTTTTTTATGTTTTATCATTTAGCCCATTAGCGCGACACAATAAACAACCTAACCCTAGAAAACTAGGATAAATAGAGGGCTAGAGGCTCAACCTTAGGGTGCCAGATTGAGAGGAAAACACCATAAAGTGAATTGTAACCCAATTGGGAGAATGGAAGGAGATAGAAGTATGAGTGGCTAATTCTACCTTTGGGATTGGGAGTAATCTGCTCAAACTCTTATGTATTGAGGTGATATTTTATATATTAATATTCAGTTCTTGATTGATTATTGGTATTGTTGTTTTACTTTTAATTTTCTGTGACAAATTGAGAATCTTAAATCTGACCGGGAGGTATTTTTAGGGTTCGGACCTAAACAACAATACTTAACATATTTGAGTGCTAGGAATAGACTTGAAATGTTAATTGCTATTAAACGTCATTGTTCTTATAATTATGCGAGAGATCGATAGTTAGGGGACATTCTTAAGGATTTTATATGTGAGGAATCGATATAAATGATTTTTATACGGGCATCAATTTCAATCAAAGAACTTGATATTGACATGATAATCAAAATACGAGAGAGATGAAACTAATCCTTATTTTTCCAATTGAAACAACTAATTATTTGTTTGTTTTCTTATTGATCAGTCCCAACACAATTAATTCAAAACTCTTTTAATTGTTCTGTTTTTATATTTAGCGATTATTATAATTCACTGTTCCTTCTGGGATCGATATTCGTCCTTAGGGACAATTATTACTTTTGACAAACGCGGTGCACTTGCCGTAAAAAGTCATCAGTTCTCTATATCTCCATGATTGTTTTTGGCGATCTCAATCACGATAATGCATGAATGTCTCCATTGATTGTGTTTCTATTTTTTTCATATTCACTTTGTATGATGAATTTTGTCCTTTTTTTTTTGTGTGTATTTTTGTGTTTCTACTATTCACTTGATTTTGTAAAAATTACTAAAAATAAGTAAAAGTTGATTTTTGACCCAATTTTTGTTGTAGTAACTTCTTTTAATGTATATTTGATAGTATATTCCTCCATTTATTACAATTTTTTTTTTAAGTACATTTTAGCCAATTTTCCAAATTTAAGACATTTAGCTTACATATCTATTCTTATTAAGAAAATTTTAAAAAAAAATTGCGGTGTTTCCTTATACCAAATAGAAATTTATTAAACCTTTACATTTCAGATATTTTCTACTTCCATGTTCAAAAAAATTATTTTGTGATTATGTCATTTTGCATATTGTTGTCATTTGTGTTTGATGTAGGTAGAATAAACACTACAAAAAAATCATTAAATAGAAACTAATTTTAGAGACTAAAATAATTAGTCACTATATTTATTAAATTAGAGACCATTTTATAAACTAAAAAAATATTGGTATTAAAGTAGTTTCTATTAATAATAAAAAATTATAAAGTAGTTTCTAAATTGATATCTAATATTTAGCTACTAACTACTTATGTTATAAATTAGTCTATATTAGTCTTTTAGAGACTAATTTAGAATCTAAAATATTAATAGCTAAAACTTTGGTAGTTAATTTAGATACAAATTTAGAAACTATTTTATAATATTTTTATTAATAATAGAAACTACTTTAGATATCAATATTTTTTTAGTCTCTAAATTAATATCTAATTTAGTCAATATAATAACTAAGTATTTTTTGTCTCTAAATTTAATTACTATTTAATATTGTAGTGAAAGTCATTGCAATTGGTATTATTTTTTTTTTTTTTATTTCGAGTTTTGGTTTTAAGCCAAAACTAATTAATTTAAAAAAAAATGTAAAAAATTTACGTTGCATATTTTGTTCGACATAAATTTATGTATTTTGCTTCTACATTGGACATACAACAAATGTAAATGGTCTTAAATATCATAAGTAAAAGGTCTCTTTTGTACAAGTGAATCAAAATGGCATGTTTTAAGGATAGTGAACACTCATTTTAGAGGGACAAGTTGACAAGTTTAACGGACTATGATAAAGATTTAGGGAGAAACAACAAAAATAAAAGCATATTTTACAATAAATCTCAAGTTTGTGACAAGGCTAGTCACACGACTCTAACATGTTATTATAAATAAAATTTTCATTATCAAGACATTGTTCCATCCAATACTCCATCTTCATGACATGAGAGTCACAATACGTCATTTGATTCACAATCTAACATTAAGATAAAATGTCATATATAATGGTGACATAAAGATGAAAATGACTTATGGTGAATCTCCTTTTATAAGAAATATATGTAAATCTTTTCCGCCTTTTACTTTGTCTCACCTCTTTTTATGAACAAATTACTATAAAATCACCAAGAATTATTTACTGTTTCACAATTTCCTAAAGAAAACAATATTTTATTTGACTTATTTTTCCTAATAGGTGTTGTATCAAATCTCATAAACCAATGAACTACTTCTCAAGGACATGGTCTTTATGTTGTTGATGATATCTCTCTCCTTACTCTTATAAATCTTTTTATACTTCCATGAAAAATTGTAACTTTGTTTATAATTGTAACAAAAATACTTCTAGTACTAATAATTATCAAAATTTAATTTGTACAAGTTCGTGTAAATTTTTAAATTATTCAATATGTTATCCATGTCTAATGATTTTGTTCAAAAGAATTTTCTACTTTCAGCATATGTAAGGTATGTAATTATAAAAAAACAAACAATTTACCTTTTTTCCTTGTATGATAATATTTATAACCATTATAGTCAGTTTTTTCTTATACATGGGAACCTTCTCCTATCCCTTCATTCAATGGCATAAAAAAGGTATTACATGCATATTCCAAATATACCTAAATAATTTAATATAACACAAGTCTCAGACTCTTTCATGTTTTATACAATTTAAGAAATTAGTTATAAATTAAATTGATTTAAAAATAACATGCTTATAGACTAATGACAGTAAATAATTTAATTTTTTTTATGGTTTTTTCAAAGATCACGAGATCGTTCATAGATTCAATGGTTTATATATTCATGAAAAAAAGTAGGTCTTTGGAAGAAAACATAAATAGATCTTTCAATACTGGCTAATGCTTTTATACCTCTGGAATTTTGGAGAAAGACCTTTGTTGTTTATATCATAAACCAATTGTCTTCTCCAACTCTAGGATTTTCATCTCATATAGAAACTTATTTTTCATCTTTGATGCCTTTTAAACTCAAGTAATTTTTCATTTATTATTCTTAATACAATCCCTTTCCTAGCCCATGTATTGATGCATAAGCTTTCAGAAAAATGTGATTTGAAGGTCTTTGATAGTCTAACATTAAACCAATCAAAGAACCTTAAAATAAGTGATTTCAAAACCACATCCTTCACATCACAACTCAAAGCTCAAAGGAACATACTCAAAAACTAAACCTAAATGTATATATAATTGGATATATGGATAACGTTTTGCACCTTCATCATAATTGCACACATAAATAGCTAGAAAAGTTAGGAATGAGTCATATTACAAAACACTATTGCAAATGCGTTCATATTTGAAATAGACTTTTTTATGCAAACATTGATTCGAAAAAAAAAATATTAACTTGATTTCTTTAATCAAATAGTCTAATATTAGAATCTTCATAATGGTAATTTAAACAAAATTCATAATGTTAATTTAAACATGAAATAAATTTTGTTAAAGGAAAAATTATGTAATTTTATTGTAGCACAAAAAGTAAACTTCTTCATGCATACAAATTAAAGAAATTAATTGAATGTCTACATACTAAATTAAAATATAATTACCTATGAGTAGAAAACATAGGTATTTGTAAATAAAATATGAAATAACATAATAAACTAAACTTTTATATTTATTTTAGTTAATATCCTTGAATATTTTTTTTTCTTGTATCAATTACAATCACTGTGAAATCAAATCATCGCAAAAAAAAAAGTGAGTTATTTAATATAAATCAATATACAATATAATATACTCATCATAAAATTAAACAATCACTTTGACCAAACATAAAAAAATAGAAAAATAGAGTCTAACATAGAAACATCTTTTAGAATACTCATATTAAACATGATTTGTTTGATATTAACAATTAACTCATTCAAAATACTTTAGTTCTATAAATTTCAGCTCCATAAGTCATGAAATTCATTACACAAAATTGTACACCAATGACATATTCCAATGCAATCAATAACTCTCTTTTGACTTCTCACAAAATAATATTTTAATTTATACGATTTCGACAATTATTGAAGTAAAAATATCTCTTTTCAATAATAGATTTTGTGCTTAATAATTTAAATAAATGACGATTATAGTATCATATAATCTCGGATACATGATTTCAAATTATTCAGATCAATATATAATTCATCATTTATCTTAAGAAAATATTAATGTTGATAATTTAACATATATGCATGAGCATTTAAAATAAATTTATAATCATACATGTATATTAAGCATGTATATATGAACAAGGTGTAATTAATGAGCATGATAAAATTTATTGAAAGAATTGTAATTTTATAAGTCCTTATTATTGCTTTAAGGTTAAAAATTATTGGACAAATTCTAATTCACTAAACGTATAAGAATTTACTAAGCAAATTAAGACTGAGAGTAAGGTTAGTCTAATAACACAATTCAATCTTAAAGTTCCTCAAACATGCTAATCACTTTAAAACCCTTGTGTCACGTCTCTACTCTCATCTCAATTTTTTTTTTTTCAAAACTTAACATGCTTATATCACTATCTAAATCAATTTTTTCAATTCAATACTCATATAGACCAACAAACTTAACAATTTGTTTATCTTTAAACTAAACATTTGCTCCACTTTAAAAAATATCGTAACACACTAACACAATTTTATAATCATAATAGGTTTGTTATTTTAAATAAATTATTAAAATAACCTTACACAAAATTTACTTGTAGTCCAACAGTCACTGTTAAAACTAATTAAGAGTATCATTTTTATTAATTGATCAAACCAGTAAGGAGCTCAAACACAAGCAAAATAAGGAATTGAGAAATTTCTTCGAATAAAAAAACAATTATTTTAAACTAAATGTGACCTAATACTGATATTTTAAGCATGATACAACACCTTGAATTACTCATCCTTTGTTTATATGTTCAAATGCAATAATGTGTTAAAAAAGATTAAGGTTATCTAACTAAATGAAGAAATACAAATCTAAGTCATACATACTTAAATACGACTACATATAAGTGTGTTAGTTATATTAAAGTTTAAACTTAGTGTATAAAACTCAAGCAATAATTTTATAGAAAATAGCAAAATATATTATTTCATTAATTCTTATATTTCTTAGCGTTTTTATTAAAATTAAACAAAGAAAAAGACAAAAGAACATATATGCAAATCCATAGTAAATTAGTATGAAAAGTGAGGAGAAAATGAAGTAAAAGAGGTTAATGAACACCTTTAGATAATTTATAAACGAGAACTTAAAATGTTGTTTTAAAAAAGTGAAGTCCTCTTTTTGAGTTGTGCAAAGATAGTAAGAAAGATATAAAGTTTTGGGGGGTTGAGAAGTCAAAATAATCTTTAAGAAGGTTATTCTCTAAGCAGAAGCAACCTGAAAGGAAAGAAACACACAGAAATTGAATATCTTAGAGGAATCCTTAAATGTATCCAAAAGAGTGAAGAAAGAAAAAAGTGAATATGCCAAAAAGAGATGGTTTTGAACCAAAACTTATGAAACAATCAATGTAGAAACCCAAAAGTCATAATAAACCCATAATATGACAATCATCAATTTTGGTTGGTGCCTTCTCAATTCTCATCATCCCTCAATCACAAAAACTACACACTTTTTTACTTTTACTACATAGTTTTGTCTATGAAAATGAAGGAAGCTGATCACCACCTTTCTAGTCACAACTTATAATAATTAATCTCTTTTAGCTCAAAAGCCTTTTGAAATGTTCTTTCAAACACACATTTTTTCCTTCGAAATATTCTTCGAAATGTTAAGAAACTGAAAATTTCAAACCTTTTCTTTATTTTTTATGTTTCAGAAATTATTTTTAAAAATGTTAAAAAATAAGATGTATTTTGGATAGTAGCTTTTGAAATGTTAATGTATTCTAGAAATCACATTTGGGGATGAAAATATGAAAATGAAAGATTTTCTCAATACATTTCAAAATGTAAAGAGAGTGTTTCGAAAAGTACATTCTACAAAAAAAATCTCTTTTTACATTTTGAATTGTAATTTTAAGAGAAAACTTTATATATTTTTTATAAAAAAATGGAAATAAAAGAAGGAAAATGTAAAAGTGAAAATGTCATTTTAAATAAAAGAAACAAAGGAAGTGTAATTAGAGAAACTTGGAAATGTAAATAGTAGGAGGCCGTGATGTAGCACTCAAAGCCCAAATTTAAGCAGGCCCGAAATCTAGAAGGCCCAAATTCATAACTGAGACTTTTGACTCTTCTTAAAAATACTTGTTATCTACATAATACAGATAGTTTTGATCGCAGATAATCTTTAGATCCACTAATTATTTAAAAAAATTCATTTATAAGCTTCGCAATGATTAAGATATTAGTACTCAGTATTTTTTTATAGTGTCTGTCATAACTTATTGAATGAACTATTTTTGACAAATTAAAATTAAAATTTGATATCATATTGAGTATAATGATTAATATTTTGATAAGATAATTATTATGAAATGATTCATTATCTTAAATGCATTATATTTTTTATTAATTGGAAACAAGAGATGGTTGATTAAAGTATCAATAATATTGGTGGTGTATGTCATAACTTTTTGAATGAACTATTTTTGACAAATTAAAAATTAAAAGTTGATATCATATTCAGTACAATAATAAATATTAATATTTTGATAAGATAATTGATTATGAAATGATTCATTATCTTAAATCTTAAATACATCATATTTTTCATTAATCGGAAACCAAGACTAGTTGATTAAAGTATCAATTTAACTATTGGTGTACTTAAACTTATTAAGAAGTGGATTTTAAGTATAACTCAACCTCATGCAATCTGCTAATGAGATGAGGTTTGTATCTACTTATATAAAATGAAATGTTCTCATTTCTAGTCGATGTGGGATCTCCAACACATCCCTCACGCACAGAGTGACAGCTTGTGCTTGGGACAATATATTATGGGTGGTCCGATAACCGATAACGACACGATAGCGGGTGACTTGATAAACCCACCAAACACTCGCTAGAATAGGCTTTAAATGACTCTGATACCATATTAAGAAGTGGGCATTAAGCCTAACTCAACCTCATAAAAATGGCTTTAAAAAAAATTGTGTAAGTTATGCAATCATGCACAGAAAAGAAAGTGGGAAGTAAAGTGAGTATGTGAGTTTTATGCATAATGAAGATATTCAAATCCAATAGGGATTAAAGACGGCTTCTTAAATCAATTTGAAAACTATTCTAACATACATTTTCATAAAATATTATTTGGTTTCCAATTTTTTACCTAATATCTTTAAAATATTTTAAAAATTTGAAAATTTAAAATTTTTGAAAATTTGAAAATTTGAAATTTTTTGAAATTTAAAATTTTGAGAATTTAAACATTTTAATTTTTTTTGAAATTTTAAAAATTGAAGTGTTTCGAAAAGGTTTTAGGGTTTGAAAATTTGAACAATTTAAAATTAATATTTTTATTAAAAAAAAATTAAATTTTATATTTAAATTTTTTGACAAAATAGGAAATGACGCAATGTCCATAATAATGAAATAAAATCAAATATTTATATAAGGATAAAATAGGAAAAAATTGAGAAAGTTAAAGAGGGAAATCCTATTTATATATATAGGTGTAGATGAGAAGTAACAAGATTGCAACACATCCATTTTCTAGAGTTCTTTTGATGTTTCTTGGTCGTTATGAGGGCTTTGTTACCTTGTTGCACGTGATTGATTGCTACGGTATTTTTTATTTTATTTTTTTTTGCTTTCTTTTGTGTTTGTCCAATGTTCCTTCTTTCAAGTAATATGAAAGTGAAAGAATGTTTTTACAACATGACAAAGCAAAATAATGGATCGGGGTAAAAAAATCATGGTGTAAGTTATGCGATTATGCACAGTTTTTGTTAACCCATGGTTTGATGACAGAGAGAACAATGATTATAATAAAGATGAGAAGTATCAAGATTGCAACACACATCTATTTTCTAGAGTTCTTTTGACGTTTCTGGGCCGTTATGAGGGTTTTGTTACCTTGCTGCACGTGATCGACTGCACTTGAAACCTGTGTTTCGATGTTATCAAGCATGTCTCCTTGTGCATCCACTAACACCGTAATATCAAGAAATATTTGTTGTAGCTCAAGAAGCTTTCTCTCAACATCTCTAACTGCTTCATGACGCTCTTGTATTTCAGCCAAGGCGTCCATTATTTGGCCTCACCCTTGTCTCTGAACTTCCTTTTGAAAAATATGTTCACTATCTCAAGTTTCAATTAATCTGTCAATAGTCTCCTCATCAGCTCTTGTGCCAGTAACGGTAAAAACTCATCTCTCAACAAACTCACAATACTCTTGATGGATGACCTCTTTTAGGGTCTGAAATTCTGCCATTTTATCTTTTAGTTTCTTTTTTAAAGAAATGGTTGTTGCTCTTCTTGAGCAGTCAACACCTGATCCTTTTCCACATCCAGACTTCTGCATGTTTGCCAAATTCTTTTTGTACAATTATTCAATTTTTATGTTATATGTAGTTTCATAAAGACCAGAATTGAAGAATTGTACAAATAGAATTTCACAAACATGCAAAAGTCTGGATGTGGAAAAGGATCAGGTGTTGACCGCTCAAGAAGAGCAACAACCATTTCTTTAAAAAAGAAACTAAAAGATAAAATGGCATAATTTCAGACCCTAAGAGAGGTAATCCATTAAGAGTATCACGAGGTTGTTGAGAGATGAGTTTTTACAGTTACTGGCACAAGAGCTGATGAGGAGACAATTGATAGATTAATTGAAACTTGAGATAGTGAACATATTTTCCAAAAGGCAGTTCAGGGACAAGGGCGAAGCCAGATAATGGACGCCTTGGCTGAAATACAAGAGCGTCATGAAGCAGTTAGAGATGTTGAGAGAAAGCTTCTTGAGCTACAACAGATATTTCTTAATATTGCGGTGTTAGTGAATGCACAAGGAGACATGCTTGATAATATCGAAACACAGGTTTCAAGTGCAGTCAATCACGTGCAGCAAGGTAACAAAGGCCTCATAACGGCCAAGAAACATCAAAAGAACTCTAGAAAATAGATGTGTGATCTTGATACTTCTCATCTTTATTATAATCATTGTTCTCTCTGTCATCAAACCATGGGTTAACAAAAACTGTGCATAATTGCATAACTTACACCATGATTTTTTTACCCTGATCCATTTTTTTGCTTTGTCATGTTGTAAAAACATTCTTTCACTTTCATATTACTTGAAATAAGAAACATTGGACAAACATAAAAAGAAAAAAAAGGTAACAAGGTAACAATACCGTAGCAATCGATCAAGTGCAACAAGGTAACAAAGCCCTTATAACGACCAAGAAACATCAAAAGAACTCTAGAAAATGGATGTGTGTTGTAATCTTGTTACTTCTCATATATACCTATATATAAAGAGAATTTCCCTCTTTAACTTCCTCAATTTTTTTCCTATTTTATCCTTATATAAATATTTGATTTTATTTCATCATTATGGACATTGCGTCATTTCCTATTTTGTCAAAAAAAAAATTAAAAAATTTAATTTTAAATTTTTCAAATTTTCAAACCCTAAAACCTTTTCGAAACACTTCAAATTTTGAAAAATTTTCAATTTTTAATTTTTTATTTTAAAATTCTCAAAATTTTAAATTTCAAATTTTAAATTTTCAAATTTTTAAAGATATTAGGTAAAAAATTGTAAACAAAATTTTTATTTGAAGTATTTTATGAAAATGTATGTAAGAATAGTTTTCAAATTGATTTAAGAAGTCGTTTTTAATCCCTATTGGATTTGAATATCTTCATTATGCCTAAAATTCACATACTCACTCTACTTCCCACTTTCTTTTCTCTACCCTACTTTTCATTTTCTTTTTTCTTTCATTTCCTTTTTTATGTAAAAGCATACTTTCATTCTCACTTCTCTTTTTATGTTTGGATTAATCTTTGTGAAACCCTAATCGAAATTATAATGGAATTATGAAATTATGAAATTATAATGGAAGCTTGTGACTAGATGGAGGGGAAGGACTTAACAAAAGGAGTTGTGAGCACTATCACAACAATCGGTAATTCTCTTTATGTGCATTTCAATTTGTAAAACACTAATTTGACATTGAAATTGTGATTAAAACATGTGACTATAGGTACAAGTAGGACTCAACCAGAGGAGACAGAGGGTAAGTGATGAAAGTCCTTTATTATAAGACGTTTTCTGAAAACAATTTTATGGATTTAAATAAAATCATACAGGACAGTGACTAAAATATATTTTCATTTCCTCATGTTTTACGAAAAAGTTACGTTCAATCTGATATACTTATTCACAATCTTCAAACAAAGAGCAAGACATTGAAACTCAAGGCACTATTTCTCGTGCGTGTTCCTATCATTGTCATGCTTACCCCCAAGCGCAAGGTTCTAATGCAAAGGAACATTGTTAAGAGTGGTGTGTAATCTGGATTCGGTGTGTGCTGCATCATCGAAAAAAAGTTGCATGCGCTTCTACATCCACGGAAGAATGTAGGTAAAGATTGGTAGTTTTTTTTGTGAATAGAAAAAAAAATGGTTTGTTTTGGGATTTGATAGTGAGGGTTAAGAATAAGGAGGTGGTGGTGATGGAGGATATGGAGGGGAAGTGGTTGACGGTGGTGGTAAAGGATAAGAACAATTTAACTAAGTCTCTCTACAGGTCCAAGACAAAGAAAAAAGAAGCATATTTTAATATATTTTATTCTTTTATATATAATATTTTTCATTATTAATGTTGATTAAATTGATGATGAATTTTTGGTTTATTGCTTAATGATGTCACGTGTATTGTAATGATAAAAAGAAAAAAATGTGGATATATATGCTAGTATATACATTTATATATATATATATATATACATTTATATATATATATATATATATTAAAATTTGAAAATATCAGAATTAAATTATATAAATTTGAAAATAAATATTTATATTTCATTTAAATCTTTTTATGTCCAACCACCTTTGAGATTTAATGAATTTTGTCCCTCCTCGTTAGGAGACCTCGTGTATTTCCTATTTTTTTAAGCATGAAAAATCTAGAAAATAAATTATTATAATTATATAAAACTAATTGAAACAAAACACGATTTTCTAAGCATATAATTTTAAAAATAATTTATGTTTTAACTTCATGGCTATTACACGGTTAAATTTATTGTATCTTCCAGTATTATCTATTTTTGCTGTAAAAGAAAAATATTTTTAACTAGTAAAATTTATTTATTTTCTTAAATTGTTTAATAAAATACTCATCCAAATATGATGTTATATAATTAGAGATTGTGATTGGTCTGGTATTGCCAAACTCTCACCAGCACCTTGAGACACTATATTTCTAAAAGGTGAAAGTTGAATAAACTTAAAAGGGAAAAATATTATAAAAAGACTTGAAGACAGAAATAGATTCATATACATAATCATATATTAATTATATTTCATTGCTTTTCTATAATAAAATCACTGTATGTATAGTAATTATTTGTGTCTAATGTTGGGCATAAAATATCTATAAAAAAAATGAATTAATGTATGAATAGAAATAATTAATGTATATGTATTTAGTTGGATTATGCAAATAAATTAAAAAGTGGTGTGGGCTCATGAACTACATTATATACTGTACTAGTTTCTTAATTATATAACACCTGTGAAATTAAAGCTATTTAATCATCATATATCTATCATTTAACCCCATTAATTAATCATCAAAAACCCCATTATACATCCTCTTCTTCGAACTTTAATTCCTTATTGTCTCACTTATGTCCAATGTGGAAAGTCATAATAATTTTATAGTTTTACAATCTACTTCTGCAAATATCTATTTAAAAAATGCACTTAATATAATGCAATAGAATTAACTAACTAAAATTCTCATTCCTTAACTAACTTTTTAATTATCAATTTGTAAAGATTGGCTTGATGGAAAATTTGTGCAAAGTAAAAAAGAAAAAAACTCAAATGTTTCTTATGGAATATTGATCGTATGAGTTTTTGTTTTCGAAGTTAAATAACTTGAATATATTATTGGAATAAAATAAACATTTAAGTCAAAATGGATGTTTTTGCGTAAATAGATAAAATTAAATAAACTCGTTAAATACATGCTTAATAAAAAAGATGCAGTTTTTTGTTTTGATTTTTATGTTCTCTGGAGATTGCCTTTTTCGTACTTGGCCAGAAAATACCTTAATTCACATGAAAAATTTCATGGAAATGATTTTCACGGTTTTCTAAGATCTCTCTTTTTTCACATTTTTTTAAGAAAAAAAAAATCAGTTTTTCGAAAAATTGTGATAATGTTTTCTAATTCTTTAATTGTGAAAATAAATAAAAATTAAAAACTTTTTTTAAGTATTTATTAAAAATAAAACTTTTTTTTTCTCAAAACGTATAACTACTTTTTTAATTTTTTTTTTGTGATCTTTTACTGTACGTAGTTACATTTACAGGAACTTAAATATATTGAAGGAGAATAATTTACTTTAGATTGATCGTAATATAATATTAAATTTAGTTCAGGTTGAATTTGATTTATTTTAGTTTGGATTGAGTCAATTTATTTAATTTAAAAATAGAAGTAAATAAATTTATGTAAAAGGAAAAAGGAAAATGTTATAACGTTTTTTCAGTCCATGCACGAGATTCAGTTTTACTTACAGATCTAGATAAAATATAAAATATTTGTTAAATAGTCAAGGATTTTGATTATTTTTAATTAGTAGTTTAAAACATTTTGTATGAAAAATGTGATAATTTTCAGTCTAGTAATAAAAAAAATATATATCTAACTAGTTCTACGTATTTTTTTATACGAACTTAAAGTTTTTTAAAACATTTTTAATATATGAGTACAACTTATAGAAATACAAATATTTATAATATAAATTTTAAACTATATTTTAAAGTTCTTCAAATCTTTTGATACCGAATGATTACTGTCATCGCAGTTCAGACATAAAAAAATAAAAATAAAAATAAAATAGTGATAATAAAATTTTATAATATACATAATTAAATAAAAAAATCAAATTAAATAATAATTTTTCAATTATTCAATTTTTTTTTGAAATTCCAACATAAAACTAGCTAAGAAAGAAAACTTCTATGCATACACGGATACTTTAGTAGCCGGTTGAAACAAAATTAATAGAACTTTCTTAATTTAATTCTCTATAAAAAAAATTGAAAAATAAGTATCAGTATATATGTAGATTGTTTTATATATATATATATATATATATATATAATAATTTTTTAAGAAAAATAAGTTTATAATAGTTATACTTTAATCATTTACTTAATTATTTTTGTCTTGTTATGATTACTTTTTTTCAACTGTATCCAGGTTTCCGTTATAACTGCCACACAAAATTAATAAATATTAAATATCCAAAATTACAATTAAACACAGAATTAATGAATATTAAGCATCCAAAATTAATAAATATTAAATATCCAAAATTACAATTAAACACAAAATTGATGAACATTAAATATCCAAAAATTACAATTAAACACAAAATTAATAAATATTAAATATCCAAAATTACAATTTAATTCAGAGTGAAAAATACATTAATGATTTTAACTTGATTTATTTAAAGAGATGATTGATATCACTCCCATCATTCACTTTAATACATATTAAATAAAAAGTTTGATACATTATTAAATACTACAATAAAATTATTAAATATCCAAATAATTAATATTAAACTTATTAAAAAAATTATTAAATACAAATTAATTTCAAAAACCAAAATAAATAATTACTATTTGACTAAATTAAAAATTATTCTATAAACTAAAAAAATTATTGGTATCTAAAACAATTTTTATAATTAATATAAATTTATAAAGTAGTTTTTAAATTTATATATTAGCTACAAAGTTTTTAAGCTAATTATTCCTTTATATTCTAAATTAGTTTTTATTAATATTTTAGATATTAATTTAAAATTTAAAATATTAGTAGATAAAATTTTGCTAGTTAATTTAAATACCAATAAAATAATTTTATAAACTTTTATTAATAATAGAACTCACTTGATATATAATTTTTTAGTCTCTAAAATAATATTTAATTTAGTCGAGACTAATTATTTTTTATATCTAAATTTAGTTGTTATTAATATTTTTTTATCGTAATTAATTAAGTTAGATACTATTCTATAAAGAACTATTAATATCTAAAATAATTTTTATTACCAATACAAATTTATAAAGTTATTTCTAAATTAGTATCTAACATCAATTACCAATATTTTAGTTATTAACTACTTTAAATTTGGAATTAGTCTTTTCTTAAATTAATAACTAATTTATAATATAAAATAATTAATAACAAAATTTTAATAACTAATGTAAATATTGATTTAAAAATTATTTTATAAAGTTTTAATAATAATATAAATTATTTTAGATATCAATAATTTTTAAATTATAAAATAATATCTAACTTAATAATATAATGATTAATTATTTTTTAAAAAATTAATTAATATTTAATTTATAAAATAATGATTAATTAATTTTTATTTTTAAATTAATTAATATTTAATTATCTTCTCGTAATAAATCGAGTATGTAATACTTTATTAAAAATATTTTTATTGATTTAGAGTATATAATAAAAACATTTTTATATTATTAGAGAATAAAAAAACCCTTATAGTTCTAGTGCACTCAATTACTTTTTCACACATTTGTATCCTTTTCCCATTAGTTAAAAGATATTAGAAAGAAATGGTATTTTGATATTTACGTTGAAGACATGCTGGCGTGAAGAAAAGTAATTGAGATAAATGCAAATGAAAAATAAAAATAAATACAGTCTGAATTTTTTTAATGCCGTGATTGTCTAAAATTGTATTTTACGCAACTACAAAAATAAGCTAACAGTAGCCCATTCTCCTTTTCACATTCCTTTTAATTATTTACTTTTATACATATCACGTGAAGATTTGATAAATAAAAAAGTCTTTACATATATAACATTACTACATACTGAATCTTCAAAATCAATATCATTAATTCCATTTTCAATAATTTAAATATTTTTTTTTAAGGTTATGAACTATGTAAAAAAGCTAAAGAGACAAATCCAATCCAAGAATGGATAAAAGGTTAGATTTGCTGTGACACAAAATCCAAACCCTTTAAGAGAACAAAATACCCCACTATACTATATAAAAGCAAAATAATAAGAGTAGAATCCAAGAATAGTAATAGTAATATTAATGTGGAAAAGCTTAATGTAAAAAAGATGGAAATATGAATAATAAGTAGTTATTCTTTTTTAAGATGATCTCTTGTATAATTTTTTAGCATTATAACTCTTTTACTTAATTAGATATAATGAAATTAAATAATGTTTTTATAAAGAATTAAAAAACATCTATACATGATGAGGCATAATTTATATCTAAAAGATATGACTCATGATAAAGATAACTATTTTTTATAAAAAAAATATGTAATTTTTCAATATGATCAGTTTTCACATAAATCTTTCATTAATTGAAGAAATGGTTTTTAATGTATTCTCCTTTTGTGTGTGTTAATTATAGATCACCGTTATATTAACTTTTTTTATAGGATTCTTTAAATTTCTTGATTAATACTATTTTAGTCATCACAATATACTAACTAACATTTGTATGAATTTTTTACCTTTATTCTTTTTTTTTACTTAACATTGTTCATATATGATGAATATTGGATGTCAATATTTTAAAAGATGAATGTAACGGAGTTCTTAGCTAGATGTATAGCACTCTAATTATTATATTCCACCACATAATCATCTTAATTGGTATTATATCACAACTTATTTGGGATATTCTTGTTGATAAAAATATATTTATAAAGTTTAAATTACGAATAAACAAATTCACCTACAAAAGTAATATCATAACAACTTTCACCAATTTTCCTTGAATTCCTTTGTATTCATTTTACAACGTCGTAATGCTCTTTTGGCAATTACCTCACTCACAACTCCTACAATACAAACAATGTTTGACATGTTACAAATCATTTCATACATTAAACTACCTGTAATAGATGAATAAGACATGTTACTCATTTTTTTTCTTCTTGTTTTTTTGGATATTGAGACTTGCTTAGTTTGAAATGTTCAAATAAGGGAAACCACACAATCGCATATTAATTTTTTTCATAATTTTCTTAATGTAGTTTTTTTGAGATATTCATAACATTCTTCTATAATGATTTTTAACAATCTATATTCTAAGAATCCTCTTCAGTGCACCTAGATTCTTCATGGTAAAAGTCTTTCTTTTAGAGAAACTATTTTGTTTTGTCAATGTATAATCATCGTACAATAGAGGTACGATGAAATCACCATTTTTCATATTTATTCTCACTCACACAACAATATGTGAAGTATTTTTGAATTTGTGTTGGATTATGAAGATATCAAAATTTAATTTTACTAATGTCTTAGCTTGTTTGAGAGTGTAAAGATTTTTCTTCGTGAGACATACAAAGTGTTCTTTGCAAGGTTCTTAAAAATATTTTGGTTGCTCTAAATATATTTTCTCATATATGTTTTGGTGTAGGAAAGCAATTTTAACATAAATTTATTTAATATTAAAGTCTAGTTTAGTAGTCAAGCCAACAATTGCCCTAATTCATGTCTTTCTTCTAATTGCAATCATTCATGATAATTCATGTTTTTTATTTAGAACTGGGGTTGTTCTATTGAGTCTTAGGCTTAATCATCCATATGTTTTTGCAATGTTTTTCTTCCTTTTAACATTTGCACCAAATTGTAAGTTTGATTTTTGAGATTGTCTGTTCATTTGAGAAGTGCCCTTTTATGATTTTCTAATTTATGTGGATCATCTTAATTTAGATTCTTTATCTATGTAAATATTATTTAACGCTTGATCCTCAATTGTTTGATTGTCTAATAAGTGGTTCATTTATCTCTTCATATTCTATCATTTGATAAAGTTACTCAATTTGATCAAGTTATTATGCCCACTGTTCCATTTAAAATTTTTCTTCCCCTGAATTAATAAAACTTTGACCAATCCACATCCAAACTTGATTTTCAAATTTTATATATTATATTTTTTATCCTTAAATAATATCACATTTCTCTTTCAAACAATATATGTTTGCAATATCCCATCTGAAACCAAGTTCTTATTCCTTCCTCTTTGCATCACTTTGTCCTTTGTTTTCAATAGTTTTGGCCTCAAAATAGTTATTTGAATATTTTTCTTTTCATTTAGCAAGTACTACGCAACAATATTAAAGTTAAGTTTTTTGTATGGAGCAAAATTGCTTTGAGTGATAGCAAATTTCTTAACTTCTAGGAAAAGAATAAAATAGTAGACGTGTTTGGAAATCATCTTCAAAAGTTTTGTTTCTATCTAACATTGTCTTTTCAAGATGTTAGAGTTTTATTTTTTTATCATATTACAACTTTTTGAGTACTCCAACTTTCTCAATTTTGTTCCTAAATATCTTATTCCCAATCATATATTCAAGTTTTATTGGCACAAGTTGATACATGAACAAAATTTAGTTAATAAATTTCTTAATTAATAATTTTGTGACTTAGAAGTTCATAATCTTTATTAATCTTTCTCACTAGGTTTATTTGATTTATAATTGACTTTTATATTTGATAATTTTCTATCATTGATTTTCAATGGAAACATCTGTGTGCATTTAGCTTGAACATTGGTTTTACCATGATTGATAGCTTCCACCAAGTTCATTAATTGAAAATTTATAAGATAAGTTGTGATATCACTTTTGAAAATTAGTATAACAATTTTTTTTATAAATTTATGAACGTAAAGTAGCCACTATGAGGAAACAAAATAATAAGACTACTAACATCAATCATTTTAACAATATAAACAAGAAATAATTACAACATTTAATTTAATAAAAAAATACAAATAATTTATATTTAGATTTTTCAAATTACAGGTCATGTCTCACTTTTCATAAATTATAGTGAAAGTAATTTTTTCTTTATTTTAAAGAAAATTCTTAACCTATATATTAAATAAAACAATTTTTTTTAAGTATTTATTTATTGATAGATGAAAAATTCTTATTAAGTAAGAAAGACAACTCTTCTTATTCATAGAATAGATATATATATATATATATATAACTATAGTTTAACTAAATGTTTGATTTTGGATAATCTCTAAAGTTCTTTCTGCTTGTTTTTTATTTTCTGCATGATGTATCTCCTCGTTTGTATGTATTCAATTGAATATAATTGACTTATTTAGGTTTGTGATATTTTATTTGTTCTAGTAGAAAGTTAGTGACAAGCTTCTAGTACAAGGGTTGTTAGTTTATGTACGATTTTATACATTAGTTAGATCATCTTAAAAAGATTCTTATTTATTTATTTTTTATTACTTATAAAAAACTGATTTTGTAAGGTTGTGTTGCATTTAAAGTCTATTTTTTAACATTGTACTATAATTATTTTAAAAATTCTTATTAAATAAGAAATATAACTCTTGTTATTCATAGAATATATATATATATATATATATATATATATAACTCTTCAAAAATATATATTATTATTTTTATAAAAAATAATTTTGAAAATTTTGCATCAATTAAAAATAAAAGTATTTTATAATATATAAAAATTTACATTTATCTTATTAGTTAATTTAATTTTATTAAGTTAAATTTAAAGTATAAAAAGTGAGAAATTCTATCTCATTCATATGTTAGCCTCTTTATACTTTAAGAATCCTAATTTTTTTGAAATGACCTTACTGTCCTTAATCGTAGACAGTTTATTGGCTGTTCTCGGATCTTACGGTGGAGCATCACAGAGTGGAAAGAAACCATTCAAAAGGACAAAGCGAGTAGATTGTAGTTGACAACAGTAATAGCGGACGCAGGCGCGTGTGGACGCGCTCCATGTTGATTGGTGGCGGACATCACGAACCCCTCTTTCTAGCATGGACCCCACTCTCTTATGCTATACATTGAAGATGGAAAAATAATAAGTGTGTGCAGAGAGTAACCAGAGAGAAAGATCTGGTTGAAGAAGCAGCTATGTTATTAACAGGAACAGCCACAAAGGGGTTTGGAATCTAACTTGGATTCGACTTCAAAGCAAAATCCGAAAGGGTTTGTTTCATTTAGGGAAAACACAATTATCTTTCAGCAGAAAACCATTGACTTCTCATTACCCTCATAGTCACTGTAAGTCAGCTCCATCTTTTTTTTTATTGTTAATCAATCAACATTTTATATAAATATAAACTATTTTATTTTATCTGTCCCTTTCTCTTCCACCAATCTCAATAGACGCAGCATGCATCAATCTTTAAGAAAAAAATAATAGCAAGAGAAAGAGATTTTTACCTTTTAAGATTTAATGTTTTTGCTGTCAAATTTATCAACCACGAATTGGATTATTTAATTTAAAAGAGAAATCATAACTTTCTAGGCTGTGGAACCCAGCGGCTCTGTTTGTTATTTTGGCTCTTTTACTTTGCACACTGTCAAATTAAAAGGTATCGTTTTCTCCGTACCATGGTTGGTTTGTATACCATCTAACTTTCTCCATTTCTCAGTTTCTCACTTATATCATCAGTGCCGGGGTGGAGAGAGAAGAGAGAGAATGGCGGGGGTGGTGTCAACCTGTATTTTTTAGCTTAGATTTGGTGTGATGCATTTGAAAAGTCAGGGTGGTGTGTGTGAATATGACTGAGATAAGATACTTATGAGAGAAGGTTTTGTATTTGTTGTTGTCTTTTTTATATTTGTGTGAAAAGATTCTCAATCTTTGTTTTTTATTCTTTTTTCCTGAGGGAAGTTTTGGCTTAGACTTCTTTGGATTTTCTTCTTGCTGGGGTCTTTTTCAAAATTATCGATACTGACAAAGAATCGGTCAAGTGTGAAATATAGAAAAACAAGGGTTCTCCTTCTCATGTCACTGTTTTGTGTTTTTTCTGCTGTTGGGGGTTGCAGACATGAGATGCAGGTGTGAACCTTGGATCAGAAAGGAAGGGGATTTTTCTTTGTCTTATTGCTCTTTCCATCTGTTTTAGGAATAGCCTTTTAGCTTTCTGCTGGAGAGAGAAAGGGGTGTCGACAAGGAAACAACTTTTTGGCCTTGTCTACTTTTTCACACAAAAAAAAATTCAATCTTGTCAGTGCTTAGCTCAATCTGTTTTAAAGGTCAAAAGTTAAGCGTATTAAGGAGTCAAAAAACTGAAAAAGCTCCTTGACAAAAGTGACAGTGACAATTTCGGGTATAAAATAGAAACAAAAAAAAGAGAAGAACATGAGAGTCAGCTAGAGCGTGGGAGGAATAGAATCACAGAAATTTTTGGTCCATAAAAAGGAGAGGGTCAATCCATTTTTTTAAAACCTTTTCTGGGGATTGAGCCTTGAGAGTTTGATTAACAGTTGCAGTTGGGGTGCAAGAGTTGTTGTGACTGATAATTATTTCTCAATCCGTTTCCTCTTCAATGCAAAATTCATCTTCCTTCTCCTACTCAAATGTATGATTTTGGTCTCTATAGCTAGACATCTTATTTTATTGTTTGTTTCTCTGTTGGCATTGAATTTCATTTATGCATCTTATTGTTCATCCCTTATCTTGTTTCTGATGAAGCTATTATTATGTTGTATACAGCAAAGGAAGATGGAGGGCCCCAGTGAGATAGGTCTCATTGGGGAAAATTTTGATGCTGGTTTGATGGGGAGGATGAGGGACGATGAGTATGAAAGCCGCTCTGGAAGTGATAACTTCGATGGTGTATCTGGTGATGATCAGGATGGTGGTGATGATCAGCCACAGAGGAAGAAAAGATATCACAGACATACTCCTCACCAAATTCAAGAGCTCGAGTCGTACGACTTTATGAAACTTAGTGATTTTTAATTTATTTACTTTTTGCTAATTTTCTTCCGTGATTGAGTAACGTGGTAAGATTGGTTTTTGGTTTTTGGGTTTTGCTTTTATTGGTTTTTAGTTTCTTCAAGGAGTGTCCTCATCCTGATGAGAAGCAAAGGTTGGATCTCAGTAAGAGGCTTGGCTTGGAGAATAAGCAAGTGAAATTCTGGTTTCAGAATCGACGAACCCAAATGAAGGTGAATTTAAGGACAATAATATAGAATTATTGCACTTGAATGCAGTTTCATGATTCAATTTAGGTACTGTGCTAATTGAAGTGATTTTTCTTGA
Source organism: Phaseolus vulgaris (assembly GCF_051622355.1). NCBI lineage: Eukaryota > Viridiplantae > Streptophyta > Magnoliopsida > Fabales > Fabaceae > Phaseolus > Phaseolus vulgaris. The sequence continues at coordinate 6,571,477 of NC_143504.1, forward strand.
ATCAGACCCAACTGGAACGCCATGAGAACATAATGCTCAGGCAGGAGAATGATAAGCTCAGAGCTGAGAACAGTCTGATGAAGGAAGCAATGTCAAATCCAGTGTGCAACAGCTGTGGTGGCCCAGCTATTCCTGGGCAGATTTCATTTGAGGAGCACCAGATTAGAATCGAGAATGCTAGACTAAAAGATGAGTTGAACCGTATATGTGCCTTAGCAAACAAGTTCCTTGGCAAGCCAATCTCATCAATGACCAGTCCCATGGCTCTACCAAACTCAAATTCTGGTCTGGAACTTGGTATTGGAAGGAACGGGCTTGGTGGTTCAAGCACTCTTGGCACTCCTTTGCCAATGGGACTTGACTTGGGAGATGGAGTGTTGGGCACTCAAACTGCAATGCCCGGGATTAGACCATCATTGGGGTTGATGGGAAATGAAGTTCAGCTTGAGCGATCTATGCTTATAGATCTTGCATTGGCTGCTATGGAGGAATTGCTAAAGATGACTCAGGCAGAGAGCCCTCTTTGGATTAAGAGTTTGGATGGTGAGAAGGAGGTGTTTAATCATGAGGAGTATGCAAGGTTGTTTTCTCCTTGTATTGGTCCAAAACCCACTGGTTATGTAACTGAAGCTACAAGAGAAACCGGGATAGTAATCATCAACAGTTTAGCCCTTGTGGAAACTTTGATGGACGCGGTATGTCTATGATGATCAACTTCCTAGCTACTCTTCAGTGAAGCAAACCAATTTTAGTTTTCTGTTGAGAATTGCCAGTGATGCAGGGATCAAAGCAATATTACTTTTTAGGATAACACTTTGATTTAGTGCTTTTGATCTTAAATAATGGACCGTGACTATTATTTAATCTAGAATTGAGCAGGTATGTTTAATATCTTGTTTTAATTTTTTATTTCTTTGAATAGAATCGATGGGCAGAGATGTTTCCTTCTATGATTGCTAGAGCTATCAACCTGGATGTTATATCCAATGGCATGGGTGGAACACGTAATGGTGCTCTACAAGTGGTATGTTTCTTTGTTGTATATTTGCTTCACTTTGTCTTAGTAGTTGGTGGAACTGATGACTAGGATTATGCATTTCAGATGCATGCTGAGGTACAATTGCTTTCACCACTAGTCCCTGTTCGTCAAGTGAGATTCATCCGGTTCTGTAAGCAGCATGCAGAAGGTGTATGGGCTGTGGTTGATGTTTCTATTGATATTGTTCATGATTCTGCTAATGCACAGCCATTCATGAGCTGTAGGAGGCTTCCTTCTGGCTGTATTGTGCAGGATATGCCCAATGGTTACTCCAAGGTAAGTCCTCATCTAAGTTCTTTTTAAGTCTATTTTCTTTTCTCTTAAATCTTTGCTTGAGAATATCCTTGATATATCTGATGATGTAATAGTTTTGCAAGAAGTTTCACTTGACTTCTTTGTATTTTATTTGTCCAGTGCTACTCCTAGAAAATAGTGAATCAAGGCTTATATTGTTTAGCAATATTTTGAAACTTCGTTTCTGTTTAGCATCTTTTACTATTTAAAAGTGCGTGAAAATTTTAAATCTTGGATTCTTCAGTCTTTGTCGTATAAACAAATACACTTGATGCTTCTATTCCTATCTCCTTTGATAAGAACGTACTATTTTTTTTACTGCATACGAGACCATAATGACCTGGATCCAGTCATATGCTGCTATATTATAATGTTGACAGGTGATGTGTTAATCCGTGCCCTTTAATATATTGATATAGGTTTTATAATATTAAAATAATTCCATAATCTGCTAATGGTGTTGGGATTTGTCTCTATCGCGTTGACATCTGCTCCGATATTGACATTTTACATAATCCTTTCTTAGTTGAGGTATTAATTTATAATTAGCCTAGGGTTTTATGTCAAACACTTTTTATGTATGTGGAGTTTTACGTAAAATCAGTAATAACCCTTCTAGTTTTATCTATGACCACGTAAACAAAAGTTTGATTATTCTAGTTATGTTCGGATAAAAGTTAGGAACGTATTTTATGAATTGCAATGCACATCAGAATTCTAAAACACAAAATAAAGAAAATATGGTTATTTTTTGTTTTGTACTCCTCGACTAGCATGCAAACATTTACTACATTGCCTGGGGATTCATTCTTTACATAGCTGCCTCTGCTAGTTTTAAAATATTTCTTTTTGTTTGTTTGTTTGATAGAAGATAAGTTGCACTCTTTGTAGGTTACTTGGCTTGAGCATTGGGAGTATGATGAGAGTGTTGTTCACCAACTTTATCGCCCATTGCTTAGTTCTGGTGTTGGATTTGGTGCTCATAGATGGATCGCCACTCTCCAAAGGCAATGTGAATGCTTGGCCATCCTCATGTCCTCTTCCATTTCAAGTGATGATCACACAGGTACACATGCATGCCATGTTTTGTTTACCCTTTCATCACATGTAATGTAATGATGTGACACTATCATTGTGTAAACTTTGGCACTTTTGCAGCATTGAGCCAAGCTGGTCGGAGGAGCATGTTGAAATTGGCACAACGCATGACTGGTAACTTCTGTTCGGGGGTTTGTGCTTCGTCTGCTCGTAAGTGGGACATGCTTCACATAGGGACTCTCGGTGATGACATGAAAGTGATGACTAGGAAAAACGTGGACGACCCTGGTGAGCCTCCTGGGATCGTGCTTAGTGCTGCAACTTCTGTTTGGATGCCAGTGTCACGGCAAAGGGTGTTTGATTTTCTGCGTGATGAACGGCTGAGAAGTGAGTGGGACATCTTGTCCAACGGTGGACCAATGCAGGAGATGGTACATATTGCCAAAGGACAAGGACATGGAAACTGCGTTTCCCTTCTCCGTGCTAATGTAAGTTGTTTTCTCAGGCACACAAGATGAAACATTAAGGCTTAATAATAGTATCCTTAACACGGGTTAAGGCTTAAGGAAACAGAAATAAATAATCATCATATGAGTGATAGAAAAAAGTCATTTTGTTTTTTTGTCATTGATATCAGTGTATGGTGTCTGATTTGCATTGCAGGCTGTTAATGCGAACGATAGCAGCATGCTGATTCTGCAAGAGACATGGATGGACGCTTCGTGCTCAGTGGTGGTATATGCGCCAGTTGACGTGCAATCACTGAACGTGGTGATGAGTGGGGGAGATTCTGCATACGTTGCACTCTTGCCTTCAGGCTTCGCCATTCTCCCGGATGGTCACTGCAACAACAACAGCAGTTGCAATGGCACAATGCAGAAGGGCGGCGGTGGCGAAGAGAGCGGGGGAAGCCTTCTGACAGTGGGGTTCCAAATTCTGGTGAACAGTCTCCCAACAGCAAAACTCACAGTGGAGTCAGTGGACACTGTGAATAACCTCATTTCATGCACCATTCAGAAGATCAAAGGCGCTCTCAGAGTTGCATAAACATGACAAGACAACCATTTTGTTAATGCAAGTTAAGTTACCTTACCTTAGTATTTTGTGGTAATTTTTTCTTCTAAGGAGAGGGAGGGATTATATGATTTATATTTGGTTGGGTGTATAGGATTTAAATTATATAGAGTAGTGGACGAGGCTGAGGCAGAAAGGGTCGCAAAGAAGGTTTCGAGTCAAGAACGAACCGCGATGGAGGAACTTCATTCTGCTGCATTGCTTGCACTGCACATTCTGCTCATAGTGGTTCGGGTATTGACTCGTTGACCTGCGAGTTAGTCTCAGCATCTTCTTTCGATAAAAAAAAATGTATCTGTCTTTCTATTTAATTATTACTAGTACCCTCCCATCTCCCCCATATACACTTCCAAATTGCTGAACTAATCTATTTTACTTCCGAATGCATTTTCACATTTTCTGATAATTCATTTCGCTCAATTGCCTTCTCTTTTTTTCATTATCATCTTATTATTACACCATCATTACTTACTGTTTAACATTATTTCTGATTTCTCAATTCATGAAACATCCTTAAGTCCTAGAATTATTACACCTTGGTACGAACAGACTTTTATTTGTTACCTAAATATTAAGGCATCATTTTGATGGTTATATCTTCTCAAATCGGTATGAAAAATCTATGATCAACAATATAAACATTACAAAAAGATTTTAAACCCACGTGCTTAGGAAAAAGGCGAAACTTGGAAAATAATGGTAAATGCTAGTATTTGGTCTGAGAATTATTCTAATCGAGGGAGAATAAATTTGTAGGACGACGATGATGCATCAGTGCAGCATAAATTAAACTTTTAGACTCTTAAGTATTTTATATATATTAGCATACTTTTATTTTTCACTGAATATTATCAACTACTTGTTCAGTTAGCTATTAATCGTTTTATAAAAGCTTGTAATGTTGCTTTTCTTCGTATATATAGAGTTTTTGGTTATTTTTCTTTTATGAGATGTTAAATTTTTTTTCTTGTCTTTTATGGGTTTTGCAAGTTTCATTATGGGATTAGAACTCTTAAATTGATGAGCTCTCATACACTATTTCATTTATCTTCATTTTCATGTTTTTCCTAATCTTGTTTTAGTTTTTTTTTGTTCAGTTTCATTATGAATGAATTGAATTATGGTATTAGAACTCTTACTATTTAATTTATCTTTCTTCTTCATTTTCATGTTTTTTCCTAATCTTGTTTTACCTTTTTAAGTTAGTTTCATTATGAGTGAATTGCATATTCAAGATAAAACATTTAATGTGCATAGTAAATACTACCTTAAGCTTGGAGAAAATTTTATTACTTCGTTTATCGCTCTAAGAACAATTTGGAAACCAATTTTAAATCACTTCTTCATTCACTTTAAAAAAATTTAAGAATATAATTGCATCATGATGACTTGTACACTTCGGCATAACATCTTCATAATGATACTTATAATATATGAAAATATTTGAAGTCCCAATATTCACAAGGGAATTTGTAAAGAATCTCATAATTGTAGCAAAATATGGTAACAATTCTATTACTTGTTATTTGATCAAATTACACATAAATGTCTCATCCTATTTGTACATGTAATTCAAAAGGATCATGTAATGATCTCACTTGTGTAAGGGAAATAAAGGACCAAAATCATGTGATGCAATTCTTCTTTATAGTTTAAATGATCAATAAATAATGTTACATCAAACATTTTCTTGATGGATCATTTGTTTTTATAGCCAAAGTTTTTTTTATGGAATTAAACAAGAAATAAAATTTGTTACGACAAATTTATTTGAAAAAAATATAAGTATAATTAATACAATCACTTTAATTAGTCTCAATTTCTAGTGTGTTTTGTAATTATTATGATAGAAATAATCACACTATATTCTTCAACCATTTCATAATAAAGGAAATTCTTATGAATATATAAAGGAAAGTCAACATGTAAAGATAATATTGATAATAATGAACTATATACTAAAATATTATTAGTCAGACTATTGAAGAATGTTATATGAAACATAAATAACCTTCTCACCATTAATTCTACATTTCAGAAGGAGTCATCATCAATAATATAGTTGCAAAGTGATGTATATAAAGAAAAAAAATTGTTAGGTTTTTTACAACCAATATCAACGATATAATTTATTGATGGATGTTAGATATTTTTCCAATAAAAGTTTATAGTGATTTTTGGTTATCAATATTTTTAAAATTGTTTTTCGGTCACTATTGCTAATGTTATTCGATAATAATTACTATATTTGATGATAAATTTAAATAGAATATTTAAAATATAAAAAATTTAAATTTAATATTTTTAATTTTCTAAAAATGATAAAATTCTCTATCCGAAATTTGACTATTGCAAATTCAGGAAAGGTTACACTCAAAATGACAAGTGCTCATATTCATTCAATCTACTTTTTACTTTGATCTTTGCCAAGTAATATTTATAGGTTTCAGGTTTCAACAAACAAAAATCATAAGATGCATCATTTAAAATTGGAATACCATTGTATTAATTTTCAAAACAAAAAATACCATATTTTAAAACAATTAAATTCATCAAAATTAAACGGAGTGTTTGCAATATTGTATTTGCTATTACTCCTTGATAGGGCCTCCAGATATATACACATAAAACTCAAGCCCATGATATATATTTATAAAGGCACCACCAATATTCATATAATTTCTTAATTGCCCGTCTTTTTGTGCTTATTTACCCAAATCCCCCTTCCATGTGAGTATTCCCCGTAGAGCGTAGACAACGACCCAGTTTAGCAGCAAACCCAAAGTACGAATCTTGTTTGTACAGATGAAATTTATAGATGCATCTACACTATATTTTACTTTCTTTTTTCGGTAGAAGGTTAAATTACTGTGTAAAAAGAAATGGTAATTAATTTCAATGCTCAAAATATTGTTTTGTTTCATGCAGTCATATACTATGTGCAAACACTGGCATGGAAAGAATTATAATAAATATGATCTTATATTTCATATCAGATCCATAGTATCACACGAGTTAATAGTCTTATAGCGTGTATTGAAGATCTTACATTCACTAGAAATTAAGACTTTTTGTAACATATAAATACGTGCAAACTTTTTCTTATAAATCGGTTTTATAAAATTGAATTAAACTTAAATGTGAATTTCTTAATAAAGTAGTTTTTTTTTGCAGCTGTTATAATTGAGCTGTCAATGCTCTCGTTATTGTATATTCTTAACACAACACATCTGTATGCTCAATATTTGAACTCTTGTGACATATTCAATTTCATACAAAACAGTATTGTCTGAATTATGTTGGGTGGAAAATCTGTACCACAACCAACCCTCCTGGTCATTGCTAAATCAATTGTTCAGGGTGTTAACCTTTTAAAAATTGACTTTTTTGGTCACTAAAAAACCAGGTATTATTGCACTTGGTCATCATGTCAAAAATGTCTTTTTCTGGTTTAAATTGTCCATCTTCCAGATTGGTTGACATATTTATTTCAGTTGACACAAACTAGTGCTGGTTTTGCCAGCCGAGACAGTAAAATTGATTCAACAAGCATATAAAGCTGTCATGTGACGAACTCAATAGTAGCAGACTTATACACTCTTGAATGATATTGGGTGAGTTCGGTGTATGCCAAAATATGAGAGGTGGAAAATGGCAATGATGTGAATAATATGATCGTATATTCCCTTCAAAATTAAAATAAATTGCCTTTTGTTACCTGTCTATTTTAATTCCTACCCAACACACTAGTGCTTGTGATGTACAGCTTGATATATTAAGAGATATGCAATCACAAAAAATGCAGACATGCAGATTTGACATTGATGATGTTCCATTGATCAACTACAGGCGAACAAAGTACAAGTAACTACTATGGTTGATGTTAAAATATTTGGAAGGGTTGGTGAATTAGCCGCGTTGTGACATTGAAGTTCCCAAAAAGGTATACGTATAATACAACATCGAGTCTGCTTTAAGTGAATCATGTTCATCTGTTTCTGATGAAAAGCACAGGTTAAAACAAAGGAGTATGATTTCATCGAAATTGTCACGTGGTAGAAATTGTAAAGGCACTGTACATGAATAAAACAATTACAATTTAGTGTAACTTCTTTTCTTAGGTTCCTGTTTAAAAATTTACATTTGGGTATCCACATACTCGGGAAAAAAATGTATTTATCTACATTCTTTATTTTGGGTGAGAGTGAGTAATAGAACACTTTCGGTGTTTTCCACTTAGTACAATCCTAAGTTGTACAACAGGATAGTTGTTTTTGGTGGATTGTTTAATGGGCAACTGTTTTAGGAGTGATAGCATAGCAATCACAACGTCACAAATTGAAGTGTGGAAGATTTGATTAAGGGTAGATGGCTTCACAGGTACACAAAATAAAAATCTGTCCTATTAGACAGAAATAAAAGACTGTGAACTGTTTGCAATCATCACTATTCACTACCCTTGTTGAATAATTTTTCCCACTTGAGATAAGAGGATTAATGTTTTTCCCTACACCCAGACTGACATATGGTGTTGCAAGTCAATAGTAACCCATGGAAGGGGCATCAAGTTTCCATCTGCAACAAAATAATGTGTGCTTGAGTGGTTGATTGTCCTTTGAAAAGTCTCGTCTGATGTCTTTTATGTGGACCATATAATCTGCAACAAGTTGAACGTTAGCATTCAAAGGGATGGAACCATAGCTTTATTTGTTGGGACGCTGAGATATTATGATCCTTAAATGCACTAATTAACCTGTCATCTAAAACCCAGCTACCCCGTGTGCTTTGTGTTTTCAATTCATTGCCTTCATCTTTCATTGCCTACTCTTAATGTCATCATCTTTTCATAATATGCCTATTTAATTGTGGAACTTAATAGATAACTCTTCTTGTCTACATATAAACTTTACATTTATGATTTCAATTTTCGTTACTGATTTAAGGGTGAGAACTCTTCACAGATATACCACTTGCAGATCAAGAAGGACATATGTTGATAACAGTCAAATATCTGCGAATTCTTAGAAGTACAAAATTTTAGTGAAAATTAAGTATATGACAATGCAGATTGCAGTATATGCATCCTGAATAAATACCCCACAACTCATGGTTTATAACTTTTTATATACACTACACACTCCTATCTACATCTTCTTTGTCGGAGTCCATATTATGATGCTATTTATTGTTTTAACTGTATTTTGATACAGTGTCAATTAAATTTGTGATCATTTTAATGTCAAATGTAAGCCACTTTAATAAGAATGTGGGAAATGTATAGCAGAATTCAACGCGCTTTAAACTCAAACTAAAGCAACATAACCCATGTTTGGAGTTGTACTTAAAATCATATTTTTTCCTAAGTCAGACACGCACTTGCTGGGCACTATGTAGCAGTTGAGATATATAGCAGACAACTATGGAGTCCCTTTTCCCATAGAATCAGACGTAGTGGGCAAAAGCAAGTAGATGATTTCTTTAATGAAACGTTATTCATAGGATCTTTGAATGCAATAGTAGTTTGGGAAATAATGTTGCCGTGATTATTACTTCCCCATACCAACTACTGTATTCGTAAGAAAAGACTCGTTGAAGAATTTAATTACAATTACAAGGAACATCACAAGTGTGTTCATACGAAGTGAAGATGTGTGTGAATGATTGACTTCTATATACTTCACACTGGTTCCTATAGGTATATTTTTCAAAAGTCTTGCCTCCAAAACTTCCACCACACATTTGATACTCATAACATTCCAAATAATCTAATTACTAATTTAAAACCTTGGATGTTACGAAACTCTATTTCAACTAATTTTGAGGTAATAGCTTGATTGCGTATGTAGCAGGTTAGGGTAAAATCCTTACCAAGTAAGATAAGGTTCAATTTTATGGTACTTCCTGTAACTCAGATATCATGAGCTTTAAAGTTATTCTACGTGTTTCACTCATTTAATTAAAATCTTAGTTGTTGACTTAAACAGAGTTACATTTAACTGTGTAGAATCAAATTGAATCATTTCAAATTATTTTAAAACTATTTGTATAGTTTGAACTATTGGTAATAAACAGGTCATGGAACAAAACAAATTATTATTTAGCTATTATAATAAGACGTAGAAGTCACTCTCAATAATAACTCTAAATCGCTGTTTAACACAAGGATGATTTTTTAACACTTAATAAATGGACCATAATCTCTAATAAGTTTGGAACAATTTGGTTACGCAAGCGATGATAAAGCCATTACTAATTTTTTGGTATTACGAGTTGAATAAAGAAGTGATTACATAATTGTGGACTGACATGTTTGTTCATTAAGTGTGAAGGCCAACAACACACCACATTTTCTTTCAAGACTCTTCTTATGGAAAATTGGTGATGTCACGAAACCTAAAAAGAAGACCAAAATCAGTCATTGCTAAAATATCTTCATTTTCTTTAGTGCTTAATTAATTATACATTGATTAATGTGATTAGGTTTTGTAGGCATGACTCACGTTATCATCCTTACCTTTGCCTTTGAAATATTAGAAAGGGACAACTGGCACGTGCCGTGAACTTGAGAAGTACGTGGTGGAAAAAAAATATATAATTGAATTAAAAATGTTATCAACTTGAATTAAGAATGTTCACAATTTATGTTTGTGGTTGATTTTTTTTAACATGCTCAATTTGACTTATAATATATATTAAAAAGCAAAGTAGAGTAGAGAGAGAGTAAATGAAATCTTAGCCCTTTATTCTGCCTTCAGAAATCTACCCGTCAGCTTTCTCTCTTCGTGATTGGGTCCACTTATCACGGGGTTTGATAGAATAATGCCTATGCTTTCCGTAGGATCCAGCGAACATGTTATCTTTTTGTGGTCCGGGAAGTAGCAGATCTTCTTTTTGTTTTACCAGATACACTGACACAGTGGCACGCGCTTTGACTCCACTATTGATTTTATTTATCTATTCTTTATATGTATTCAACTCAATCAACGGTGTTTATAGATCTATCTTCATATCCCCATATTTTAAACTTCACTGAAAGTACACCTGAATATGGTTTCACTTTGTTTATGTTAATAAAATATTTATAATAGTTGGTAAAGATATAAAAATTTACCCCAAAAAAATAATTATGAAAATAAATTAGTTTTAATAATTTTTCTTATTAGTAGTTCCTTTTATTGTGAGTAGACAATTAAATTTAAAAAATGTTACAAAACTTAAAAAATATAAATATAAAGATTTTACTAAATAAAATCATTAAATAATAATTAATTCAGAGATAAAAAAATAATTAGACTATTTTATAAATTAAAAAGATATTAATATATAAATAGTTTTTATTGTTAATAAAAAGTTATAAAGTAATTTTTAAATTGATATTGAATATTAATTACTATAATTTCAAATACTAATTATTTTAATTTTAAATTAATATTTAATTAAATTAATAAATAATTAATAACTAAAATATTTTGATAATTTATTATCAATTTAATTTATGAACTTTTATTACTAATAATAATTATTTTAAATATCATTTTATCTATAAATAATATGTAATTTAATTAATACAATAATTAATTATTTATGGTCTTTAAATTAGTTATTATTTGATGATTTTCTTTTAGTGTTTGTTGATAAATATTTATATTTTTTCATTTTTTATTATATTTTTTCATTCTTTATTATATTTTTAATATGTATATATATTATCTTTTATTTTATTTTTATTAAAAAAATATAATATTTATTATATATTATATTGAAATCGTGTTGTTATAATTTAATTATATCTATACCTGAGGTGTGAATAATCAATTTTAGTTTTTCTAATTTATGGTGAATTTCTTCCCACTAACAGTTAGTTATCTTTTGTTTTATTTATTCTACTGTAATTTAATATATTTTTTAACTGGTGTTTTTGTAAATTTTATATCGTAATTTAAAAATATCATTAACATATATGATATAGCTAAACAATTTGTGGTCACCAAATGCAGAATCTCTTTTATACATTATTATAAATTAAATGAAAAATATTATTAAAATAATAAAATTGTGCCTTTAAAATATAGTTTTAAAAATTATTTTTTATTAATTTTTATAATTTTATTATGGATATTTTTTTTTAATATGTGTGGTTAATTGAATTTAAAAAGACATTCTCAAAACTAAAAAAGTAAAAGTGTAAGGATCTTTGTAGTTATAAATAAAAATATCTCTATTAATAATATAGAAGTGTAGATGATAATAATAATAATAAAAATGAATAAATATTAAATTTAAATTTATTAGTATTATATTAATAAAAGAGTGTTCTAACTGGTTGTATTTTAAAAAGAGATTTTTGTATAAATTATAAGAGAAACACCGGCAAATTTTAAATTATTGGCTAAAGTTTTCTATTAATTCGATTTTATTACAATTTTGAAATAACAATTATTCATTTATTCTTTAACAAATATGTGAAGTATAGTAATTAACAAAATTCATTTTAGAAAAATTGTACAAAAGCTACTATGAAGATAATAACTACTAAAATAGCTGATTATAGCTAAAGATAAACAAGTAAGTGACTAATTGGAAAGGGAAAACCAATATGACTAATTTGAGGAAATGTATTACATAGACAAATCACATCGTCTATAATTATTTCAAATTATTAAAGCATGTGAAGTTTTAGCAGGTTTCATACCATGTTTGTTTAAAGTCAAGAGACAATTTCCTTTCACCAAAATGCAATTATAGCCTCTGATGCAGTAAATGAATCAAATATAAATAAAATGCATGCAAGACAAGAGCTGGTTTTGGCAAAGCCTCTGTGTTTTTCTCTGCTCACTTTTTGCCTAATGCTCTCGAAAAATTCTTAAACAACAAAAAGAAGAAGAAAGTGGCATAATTGAATAATGGTTAGGTTCAAATATTTAGAAATTGGACAAAACATTGAAATATGATTAAACATTTGAAACCCCATACAATGAAAAAGCTTTGGAATCACACAACTTTCAAATTGCTTGCCACAAGTAGTTCTTATTAGCCCAAATTATTATGTTAATTTCAGAACATTCAAATGACATAAATCCTTATCCCTTTAATTGACCACAACTTTAAGTTGAGAAGATAATTCCTTTAGAAAATGAAAGCAATCAGAATAAAGAAAAAAAATATGATTGAGCACAGAAAAGGGGTCATATATTATCATTTATGAGTGTGATGGGCCATCCACTTTAAGTCCCCAGAAACCAGAACTCTCTAACAATTAAAATTAAAAAAAAAAAATACTTTGATTTTTTTGTTTTGTGTTGAGAACCAATATTGTTAAACTTTCTTTACTCAATTAAATAAAATTGATTAACCCTTTGTTGATAAATTTCAAATTTGTTAATGAAGAACTATTGAATTGTATTAATTTGATTAAAGAGAAAAAGGAGAACAAAGGTGGTTGTGGATCCAACAATGTAAAAGAAAAGTAGAGAGGAAGAGAAGGTAAAGTTTAGAAGCAAGCGTATTGATTGCAAACTGTGTATGTTCATTTATTTATTTTTTGCTGATTTGGGTGTTGAGACAAAACAAAAGCAAGAACAAGAAAGAAGCACGAACACAACAGCAAACACAACACAACACAAGTTGGTTGAACCTTCCACGTCAGCTTAGTGAAACGTTGCGTGTTGGTTGAGAGATGGGAAATTCATTCGGGTGTTCGGCCTCCGGCGAGAGGCTGGTGTCGGCGGCGAGGGACGGCGACTTGGTGGAGGCGAAGATGCTTTTGAAATGCAACCCCTGTCTTGCCAAGTATTCAACATTCGGTGGCCTCAATTCCCCTCTCCATTTTGCAGCAGCCAAAGGCCATAACGAGGTCTCCTAATTTCACTATCCACACATATCAAATCTACTGTGACCCTTTTACTTTCTTTATTTATTGAATTTTGTTTTCTCTTTATTTGTTTGTTTATTATTCTCTGTTGGGGTTCCGTTAGATTGTGGCATTGTTGCTGGAGAATGGAGCTGACGTGAATTCCAGAAATTATTGTGGCCAGGTGAGATTTTCTTAATTTTGTGAATATTGGTTTTGATTTGCAAACAAAAAATAAATAAAAAAGCATCATGTGATTACAGATTGGTCAGATGGTTATACTTAGTTTAGTGTAGAATTTTTCGATATTGGAGTATTCCATTTTGGGTAGGATTCTGTTCAGTGAGGCGAGTTGCTGTCTGTAAGGAAGCATAGATAGAGTCTTCATTGTAATAAGCAATTAGATTGATGGATCTGGTGTCAATGCAATAGAAGAATGATAACATAATTTCTTTGGATATGTTCACCCTCCCCCTATATGTTTACATTTATATCTTTACTAATTTGATAGTATGGTTTACCTTGGTTCTTGATTTGAAGACGGCCTTGATGCAAGCTTGTAGATATGGGCACTGGGAAGTTGTACAGACACTTCTACTCTTCAGATGCAATGTGAGTCCGATTTTATTTTATTTTTCCCCTCTAAACTTTTCTAGGTTACACCATATGTTTGTATTTACTATACCACTTAGATAGCTAGGCATAGCGTTGATTTAAGAAACTACCTGCTAAGTGGGACTTCATTACTTTGTTTGTGTGTAATTTCTTCTTTTTACATGGTAAAAGTTGATTTCAAAATCACTTGGTTGTTGTCTATTACATAACAGGTTATGAGGGCTGATTACCTTAGTGGGAGGACAGCTCTTCACTTTGCAGCTGTGCATGGGCATGTAAGATGTATTAGACTTGTTGTGGCTGACTTTGTACCAAGTGCACCTTATCAAGCTATACATGCTTGCACAAATATTGACAAGGATGGTGGATCAAATGTGAAAGGCAAACATGAGCATAGGTACTGTTTCCTTTTCATCATTATCTATTTCCCAAAACAAGATGTCTTTTTTTTTGTATTAAACCCTAAACCCAAAACAAGATGTCATTGTAGTGAATTTTGTATGGTATAATTTCCATTTGGCTAATAGGGTTGAATGATTGGTTTGACAGTATGTAATATGCTTTTATTTATTATCTTTGTATATTTCATTTGTTAGTTTGATTTTTCTCAAGTGTCTTTCATATGCAAGTACATGATTAGTTCCATATGAATAAACATATCTTAGACAAAAAAATTTGCAAAATTATGCATTTATTGGGGGAATGATGACAATGAGATTTTGTTTGGTGCTTGCTGTTATGAGTGATTTAAGGCCTGACTTTACAAGAGCTTTCTTTTAGGTTTGTTATATTCTTGCATTTATTTACTTTATTCCAGTGCAGTGCCCTGTCCAAGTTTGTAAATAAGACTGCTGATGGTGGTATCACTGCACTTCACATGGCTGCGTTAAATGGGTACTTTGATTGTGTACAACTTCTGCTTGATCTTAACGCAAATGTGTCTGCTGTGACATTTCATTACGGAACATCAATGGATTTAATCGGTATGTCTTTTATTAAATGTGCTAAATATCTCTTAAGGTTGCTTTCCCCCCTTCAACATAACTTATGTGATTTGATCTAGGGGCTGGAAGTACTCCATTGCATTATGCTGCTTGTGGAGGCAATTTAAAATGCTGTCAGGCAAGAGTTGATTTAGCTTCGATTTTAATATGCCTTGTGGCCTTTTCCTTTTGAAATTGGAACTAATGTTATTCTTTTCAGATTCTTGTTGCACGAGGTGCAAGCCGGATGGCCTTAAATTGCAATGGGTAAGATGTTGTAAATGTTTATTTAGTGCAAACTTTCATTTGCTTGATATCATATTGATACAAATTTGGGCCTTTTCCCCCTAGGTGGCTTCCTCTTGATATTGCTAGGATGTGGGGGCGTCATTGGCTTGAACAATTACTGGCACCCAGTTCTGATACCACTGTACCTACATTCTCTCATTCAAATTACTTGTCCTTGCCTCTTATGAGTGTGCTCAACATAGCTAGGTATTTTGCAATCCTCTGTTTCTGTTTCTCCAAGTCAACCCAACTGTTTTTCATGTGGAATGGAAACCTATATAGGTAATGAAAATAACAGACAGCTAGTGAAAGATTTGTGTATATTTTTTGCAGATTATTTGGGACCATAATTCCATTGAAAAAAAAAGTAAAGTAATTTAGGTAAGGCATGTATAACATCGATCATCCCTCATTTAGATAAGAAAAGGAGAACTTGTGACCCATCAGTGTGGAACCTTGATTTACACATAATTAAAAAATGAATTATATATTACAAGACAACCTTAAACTTTGGTTCACTTTGTAAGATTACATAAAGAGAAACCACACCTTTTGAATATCCACGACTATTTGAAATTATGAATGGGCACCTATATTTGCTCTTTGATCGGTTTCTCTATCCAATGTCAATTTTCAACTTTGTGTAAATGCCCCAGAAAATTTAGATTCTCGAATTATCATTAAAAATGGTAAACGAGTGAAGTCAGGTGCAATTAATGTTGATGGGAAAGGATTTAGATTCTAAAAGTTTCACAGAGAAAAGAACTTTGTAGATTTTTCTGTGGTTAGCATAGGGAATTCTATTGAAATGGAAATTGAAGGGTCGATGGAAGTATTTGAAAATAAAAGAATGTTGGACTGGTTATATAATGTAAATGACAATGGAATTGGGTTAAATAATCTATGAAAAATAAATTCCGGTGAATTTTAAACAAAATAAGGCAATGCAAATGAGTTGACTATTACATTATGAGAAGTTGAATATTATATCAGAACTGTGTTGACTGCCATAGTTGGCATTTGATGCACCTTCAATGTTGATTGATAATATAAAAATATACAAGTGGAATGAAAATTTGGAATGTCTATGGACATGAACCGATATTTTGAAAGTAAATTTTATCTTGCATTTTGTGTTTACTGCAAAAATTTATTTATAAAATCTGCTGTAACTAAATCTAAATTGTTGTCTAACCTAGCCTCACGGATTTGTCAATTTATGTTAGCTCAAAGATATTTTTGTTGTTAAATATTAACGATAGTGGAAGACTCGTTCCTATAATGAAAAATGGCTAAGATTGATTTGAAATAACTGCAGAGAGTATGGATTACAATCATCTACAGGCTCCTCTGATGAGATTGACTTTTGTGCTGTATGTCTGGAGAGACCTTGTTCAGTGGCTGCTGAAGGTATTATTTTCTTTATCTTTTGAATATATGTTGCATGCCTTCTCTTTGTAAACATCTAATAAACTGCATCAGTTAAAAGTGAACCCAGTTCCTAATTCCTAAGGCAGTGACTATGCGAGGAAGTAAGGACTACTTTCCAGAATCCAAAAAATACAGTCTGAAATATCATTCAGAGTATAATAAGCTACTATATATACCTCTCTGTGTAACGGGTTCTCATCTTCTGATACCATATTTTCTTCCTTTTTCCTTGACAAATTTTCAAGATTCTGGTATTAGAGTTTGAAAAACGTATTCATTTTTGCATAACAGCTTAAGTGATATCATTAGACCATACTTGCAGGATGTGGGCATGAGCTTTGTGTAAGATGTGCTCTTTATCTTTGCTCAACAAACAATGCTTCTTCTGAAATGGTTGGCCCTTCGGGCTCTATCCCTTGCCCTCTTTGCAGACATGGAGTTGTCTCTTTTGTCAAGTTACCAGGTTCCCAAGCAAAAGAAAATAAGTTACACATGTCTCTGGGTCTGTGTACCCCTTGCATGCTACATCCACGTGACCTAGATCAACCATCCCTCTCTCATACACCGGATATTGGAAGAAATCGTGTAGCTTCTGTTCCTTCAGAAATACTATGCCCCGTCACTTGTAGTCCATTCCCATCTATGGCAATTCCCCTATGTACCTGCAATGATGGTCCATGTCCATCATTTGAACCCCGAGAAGTAGAAACACGAGATGAATCACCTCATCACTCTCAAGCATCAACAATGGATCAGGATAAAATTGAAGGGCCAAGATTGGATAAAACAACTTGCTCTAGCATGTTTTGGGGTAGAAGAAGTTGCAGCAGGGAGAACCAATGCAATTCAGAGATAAATGCTTGACTCGTATGGTGCTTGTATGATCCACTCTTGTGTTGTGGATGCATGGTATGGTACGCTTAGACCAACACTGTAATCCACAGTTGCCTTATTAACTAGCCTCAAACAGTGGAACTCGGGATATCCCTAGAAGAGAAAAACTGCCCTGCAGATCTGCTTGGCTGCATAGGCTCTATGCTATAGGTGATACATATAATTCTGGTGTTTCAGCAACACAGCCACCCTCTGGATATTCTTTTCTGATATTTAGAGAGAGTGTGTAATTAGTTTCGGTTTCTTAAGATTGTTATTGTGATTTATTGTAATTGGATACCAAAAAAGAAAAAAGTGTCTATTAAGGGAATACCGTATGCTTTTTATAGCATGTATCACATTTGGAGCATCTGTATATTATGTTTGTGATGAATTTTATAAGTTTACAGAGAGCGAAGTTGGGGACTGAAACTTGGTGATGAACTTATGAAAACCTGTTTCTGTGGAGTTTAGGGTTTATCTCATTGATATTGCGCTGGTGAAATAGTATTTAAAGCTTGCTAGTTTAGTTATTTGTTTGACAAACTTATCAGATTTACCACAAAGGAGGGAGAGACGATGAAAAAATAAATAAAAGAAAAAAGAAGAGTATGGTTATTTAGTTTGAAAGAAAATAGATTTAAGAAGAAAAAGATGAAGTGGAACTCACATTATTTTTTTTCGTGCTATAATGCGAATAAATATGTGGAAATTTTGTTTGTGCTGCATGTCCCTCCAAATGCATTTCCATATTTTACTTTGCACATTATGCTTTTATGTTTTTTTAATTGTCAATGATAATAAATATAAACTCTTAAAAAATAATATTATTTAACATAAAATTTCCAAAACAAAATTTCTGAAACATGCTTATAAGAATACATTAAATGCATTCTAAAACGAGATATTTGAAACCGAATTCTAAAATATACATAGATACTTTTCAGAATAAATTTTCCAAAACATAAAATACTTTATAGAATTTATATTCTATAATTAACTTTTTATAATAGAATTTTCATAATAATTTTTTCAAAATATATATAATAGCTTTTGGAATAGAATTTATATTCTATAATTAATTTTCAGAATAAAATTTTCAAAATATATATAATAGCTTTTTAAATGAACTTGTTTTGAAAAAGCCTTTTTTTTAATTGAGTTATTCTTCTTCCTTTCAAAAAGTGCATTGGAGAATATGGCTACAGTAGGGATAGTACAGTGGCGGTGATGAAAGGAGTCACGGTGGGAGAGGGTATTTTTGTCTTTTCAATTATTATTGGAGGCCGTTAGTAATAATGAGGGTGGAAAGAGAAATAACCTATCATGATCTATGTGGACCGACAATTTTGAAACTGCTGAGAATTGCAAGGCCCAACCAGAAAATAAAAAACCTGGGCCTCACTTTATTTTGTGAAATTTGTTTTCGTTTCACCCTTTCATTCCTTCATTTGTTTTTTTATTGAAATTTATAATGTATTTTATTATTAATTAAAATTTATTAAAAAATAGAAATTTATGAGAGCTAATAATTGAAGAGAAAAATTATCATTTGAAATAAATTTTAGTGAAAAATAGATAATATAAAAGAGAATGTGTCACTAATATTTCTCTTTTCAAAAAACCTCCCTACCAGTCCACTCCACCATCTCCTAATTCACAAGTTTTCCATTTTCACCTTCTCACAATTCTTTTAAAAAAAATTATAAATATTTTTTGTACTATTTCTCTATTATGCTTCCAAGTTATACTGTTTTTAGTATATTAAAAATATTTTGACTATATTAAAAATAATAATAATTTAAAATGTGTTTATCCATATGATGATAATAATGGAGAGCTAATTTTGTTGTCGTGAAAGCTAGTGTTGTAGTAGATATTAGAAGGTTTGAAGATGATTGCTAAGTAACCATGCTTCTCTATTAATTAATTGAGTCTAGTAATTGTTAGCCAATTATTAACACTTCACTCACATCACATGTTTCAATGAGCAATCAACTTTTTCTTTGAAGAATTTGTTGATGCTCAAATCTCACAACACTCTTCCTCTACTCTACATTATAGGCCCAACACAAGTGTCAACACACATGTTATTTAAAATTCATTTCTACAATTAAGAACAAAACAAAGTAGGCTTCAATGTTTTTCTTTCTTTCTTTTTAACCACAACACATTACCTTGTCTTTTTTCTTTACTTATATTTTAAAAAATGAAAAGCTACAGGCATTTTCTTAAACTAAATAATCTATATTTTATTTAGTTGATAAAAAATATACTATCATATTATTTATCTTTATTTTGTTGCTTATGTTTCATACATTTATTATAATAAGAATGTATTGTACAATATTATATTGATATAGTGTGATTATTATAAAAAAAAGTTTAACGACAGTTAATATAATTCATTTAATTAACAGATATTTTTTTAATTTTTGTTAAATTTTAAAATTTTAAAATTTTATTCTTAAATATTAATTAAATAATGAAAGTAAGTTTTTTAATTCTTATTAAATTCTAAAAAATTATTCTAAAACTTTAGTAAAATAATGATTTTTTTTAATGTTTTACAAAAATTTATTCTAATATTTGAGTAAAATAATGAAGGTTTTTAATAGTTAAGTAATGGTTGTGTTTTATTTTGTTTGGATTTATTTTATTTTTGTCATGCATATTATTTGTCGCTTATTATTCTCATTTTTATTTAGAAAACTAAGAAAACACTAATCACTTTAGAAACATTTTTATTTATATTTGATGAGAAAATTTAAATTATTAAAATATTTTTAGTTATTCTAACAAGAAAATTCCTATCAAGGAAAAATATTTTATCATGCCAATTTTTATTTTTTTTTAAGTATAGATGATGTAGAAAGACGTAACTGTTTTATGGTATCATTCAAAACGGTAGTAAACCAAAAAAACTAAATCAGAATTAAATGTTACTGTTTTAATATTTTTAATGGCATGATTTTTTGGGAAGTGTAGTTAATGAATTAGTGAGATATTATTTATGTAAATGAACATATTAATTGATTTATTAATCTTACAAGTTACACTTATGGGTGAGAAATAATTTATTCGATTCTAAAAAAAATTAAAATATATTTTAATTCAATAATATTGATAACTAGATTAATTAATCTAGCTAATTTCCCTAGTTTAAAAAGTGTAAACAAAGATCATATATAGTACTATTTGGTAGTAAATGAATAAAAGTTTTGAAAGCACCAAAATGGTATAAGAAGAATAATAATGAGGGGTGAGTAAAAATGAAGAAGAGTAATAATGAGGGGTGTGAGTAAAAATGATGAAATGATGATTGCATTGTGTGGTGTGTGGTGTGTAGGTTGATGATTAATGAAAAAGATAGGGAAAATAATGAAATGGTAGGAGCGGTGCATATAGTAATACCGGTGGTACAGTAACAATTTACAACAACTTCAGAATAAAACAAAATAATAAGTGCGGTGCCATCAAATTTCCGACAAGCAGTGCGGCGTAGCTTCTACTTAGGGTGGCTGTAAAAGTGTTATGCTCCAAATTTCTATCATTGTTTTTTTTATTAAAAATAAATTAAACACCTCCATTTCTTAATATTTTTTTTATTCTATTTACTTTTATTTTATTTTTCTTATTTCTTTTCATACCAAATATATTAATAGAGATCTAATAGTTATTAAATAAGTGAATATTTATGGGTCTAACATATTTTTGCATTTTAAAATAAATTTAATGTAAATTTATTAAATAATAGGAACATTTAAAAATTAATTATTAATTTATAAAAATGTAGATTGTTAGAGTTTTCGTATAATATTATACAATGCTTTCATTAATGTTTTTATATTAATTTGTCATCCTAATTCATGGAAGATTTTACTCCTTTCATGTTGTACCCATCCAGACAAAATTTTAAATGCATATTTCTGAAATAGGAGAAATCGATCGTAACGGAGAAGAAAACATTATATATGTCTTGATATTGCTATGACATGTACTTGTATTTTGTATATTAAAAAAATATATCTTTATTTTCCAATTAATGAATATGTTTCCTAAATAGCTCTTTTTGTACGTTATTTTTTATAAGAAATACTTTTACTATTTTATTCCTAAATAACTATTTAACAACTGTATTATATAATTGCAACCTGTATATCAGGAAAATAGCGTGCCTCCAACTATTAAACAACATGATAATTTTTTTCCTCTTCATACGATTATGTTATGTTATATATAAGAGTTTATTACCGTTTATTTTAATCTATTGCCAATTAGCTTGTAAATTATTTAATACCATTTTCTACATGGTTTCGAAACTTTTAAAAAAAAAATTGTGATGACTAGATCTATATAAATTAGACACATACTCTATATTTTCAGAACACTAGTGTGTACTGAATCAAGGTTCCGAACAAAAAGCAACAAAAATCATAAATTATTTGATGAAAATGAGAAATTATTTTGAAAGATAAAGACAACTGCACTTCATTGAAACTGTGATGTAGAAAACACGCAAATATAGAAAGCTTTTTGACTAAGAGTAAATAAAGGAGTATTATATATGGACTTTGTCTAATACTTCCAATATATTTTTATACTGTTTTACAGTTTTATAGGAATTAAAATGAATAACAGTCAATCTTAGGGTGATTGGTGATGAGACTTAGAAAATTATTTATTAAAGAATTATTGAAGTTTTCGTCTTCTTCCTTCGTTTGGGCAGATTGTTTGGTGTTTGATTGGGGGTCTTTCTCGGGTACCTGCAGAAGGCACTCCAACGCTCAAGTCAGTAAAGCGGGGTGATCAGTATTCAGATAGGTACACAATAATAAATGACGTACATTTCTCATTGAAATGTGTGTTATTTATATTATTTTAATAAACTTACCTTATTGAGTCTGATTAATTAAATGAATCTCACTTATAAATGTATTACCTAATCCTTAATGATGGATTAATTTCATTGACTTTGGTTTCGGTCAAGCAAGCCAGAGGCTCTGAGTGACCGAACATACCAGTATGGTTTATATTTTTTTTTTCCTTAACTCATAGAATCCTGATGGAGCTTAGTTACCCAGTACTATCTCAATAAATTTGAGTTGATATGTAAAAAAAATTAAAATTATATTTTATTTAAGAAACCTTTTTACCTAATAAAATAACTTCTCAACTGCAAATAAGTACAGTTTATTATGATAACTAAAACAATAAAGTATTGCAGTCTAACAAAAGAGTAGCATAGAGACGTACATTTGATTATGTTTGAACAGGAAGAGCCGAGTAGTTGCAATGTTAGCCAGCGATTCATCATATACGAATGTACGCATAAAGTGTCAGAAAAATGGCAGTGTCTATTGATTCCGGATTCCAGAAAACGTTTGCAATTGATTTGGGTTTATAAGAGATAGTTTTGCATACCAAAACGATAAAGATTCGAATTGAACTGCTAAGGGCCCCAACACATTACTGCGCAGTGGCTGGCACTACTGCATGATCTTATTTCCAACCTTTTAAGTACTCTGCTTCAACCAATTTCTCATCCTTCCCACTTCAGTGCTCACTACCTAACCAATGGTCCCTTGTGAAGAGATTGGAGTGTGAAAAACGAAGAGCCTTCACTTGAGGACAAGAAAAGAAGCTCAAACCAAAATTGCATGTACATAATAAAAAAGTGATTGTGATATTCAAAACCCGTGCCTCGAGGAATTCATATTTTGGGTACATCAGATACCCATCAATCAACTGTGAAAAAGAGAAGAAAATAGAATAAGAATCTCGCTTTCTTTCTCACTCTATTGGCATTAAAGCCGATAGAGAAGCAGTCAAAATCAGAGACTTAATTTGGTCTCGCTTAATTGGCTTTTGTCACGCAATGTCATATCACAATCTTTCTCAATTTTCCAGTTTTAGGACCATTTTTTCATTCAGTTGAAAAATCCTCAGTCACCAAACTGAGGAAATTTTTTACAAGTTTTGAGACACTATTAGCGTACACGCTTCCATGAATAGCATGACTCTCTCAATCAATCCCATGGGATCATAATTATAACGCAGCACCAAACTCACTCTACCCCATTTTTGAGAATGCCTTTATTTTGGTTTCTTTTGGTGCTTTAGCTGACGAATGCAAACTGTGTGTGCACAGAACATAGTCACATAGCAGTGAAAATGTGAGTTGTAAGTGGTTGGAGCTTATGTCTTTTGGCTTTTGGGAGGGCCCTGCATGCATCTGCATGCCTTCTTTTTTTTTTCTATTGCCTTGCCCGTTTTCATCACTGCTTCTTTCCTTTCCCTAGAAAATTACCCACTAATGGGAATTCACTTTTCAGCATGCACTAAGGGTAATTAAAAGCATGGCTATTCTAAATTCTGATCTAAACAACATCCACAGAAAGTGCTCCTGAAACTGTTTTCTTCATGTTGAGTGTGGTCTTCTATCTTCACCACCATCATCATCATATATATAAATCCCCTATGATGTGTCTCTTCTAGTTATAAAATATGCAGCCATATAATGAAAAAGTGACAAAGGTTCAACCTATAGGTAGATCATAATGAAAACAATGCTTGCAAAACAAAACAGGGGGTTGTATTAGAAAAAGGGAAAATCCAGTATAATTTAAATAAAGGAACTGAAAATTCACTACTTGATAATTTCAAATTAAGCTGTTTAAATCTCAAATTAAGCAGGAAAATGTTAAAAAAAGAATGAACTTACTATTTCTATTAGCGGCTTCTTCTTAATTGATAAAGACCAATTTTTTAGATCAGTTTTTTTTTTTAATTGAGAAAAATTGTTATGCTTTTATTTGTTTTTATTTAAGTTTTGTAATGGGTTAAACTTATAAAAGAGAGAAGAAAGTCATAAAGAGTGTTTAACTTTAATTTTGTTATTCTTAAAATCTACTTTAAAGCTAAACTTTGAAAAGAAAAAGAGAGGTTTAAAAAAGTTATTAGATAACTTTTTAGTTTTAGCTTCTCTTTTATATTCGGATGAGTGTTGTTTATCTTGATAGAAAAAAATGTGTCAATTGTATTTGGATCAAGGTGTGTATGATGAATTGTCGGTGTAAATTTGTAGGGGTGACAATTGATACTTGCGCTCGTGTTTGTTGTACGTTAATCTTTCATTTTCGATGATTTGAGATAAATAATCAATGTTTAAAACTTTCGATTATGCATGGTTTTGTTTATGAGTGTTGATTATCTCCTTCTCATAATCGATTATGAATTTCTTTTAGTGTGTAATTGATTATATGGTTGGAAACATGGATTATGCAATGTTTAATTATTTTTTTCATTTTCCTTTGCATGTTTTGTTGTTGTATTGTGTGGATATACGTGGATACCATTTTGTTGTATCAATAAATGTATTGCAACTTCATACTCCTATAATTTAGGATTTGTATTTATTTCAGATTTTAAATGAATTTGAAATTTTATTTATTGATGACTTTTATTTAAGTATGACATTGAATAGTTTAAAATTTATATTTATTTATAATTTGAAAAAAATAGGAATTTTATTTATTTCATGTTTTTATTTAAATAAGACATTAAATAATTTAAAATTTATATTTATTTTCTATTTTGATTAATTTAGAAATTTTATTTATTGGTGATTTTCATTTAAGTAGGACATTGAATATTTTAAGATTTATATTTATTTAGAATTTTCAATAACTTAGGAATTTTATTTATTTCATATTTTATTTAAATAGAGCATTAAATAATTTAGAATTTGCATTTATTTTATATTTTGACTGATTTAGAAATTTTATTTATTGATGATTTTTATTTAATTAGGACATTGAATATTTTAAGATTTGTATTTATTTAGAATCTTTAATAACTTAGGAATTTTATTTATTACATATTTTATTTAGATAGAACATTAAATAATTTAGAGTTTGTATTTATTTTGAATTTTGACTAATTTAAAAATTTTATCTATCGATGATTTTTATTTAAATAGGATATTGAATAATTTAGAATTTGTATTTATTTAGAATTTCCAATAATTTAGGAATTTTATTCATTTCATATTTTTATTTAATTGGAGATTAAATAATTTATGATTTGTATTTATTTTGGATTTTGAATATTTTAGGAATTTTATATATTTCAATTTTTTTAAAATAAGATATTAAATAATCTCGGATTTGTATTTATTAATAATTTAAGAATTTTATTTATTTCATATTTTTATTTAAGTAGGATATTGAATAATTTAGGATTTGTATTTATTTAGAATTTTCAATAGTTTAGGAATTATATTTATATCATATTTTTTAAGTAGGACATTAAATAATATAAGATTTTTATTTATTTAAGATTTTGAATACTTTAAAATTTTTATATATTTAATATTATTTAAAATAAAAAATTAAGTAATTAATTTTAGAGATAAAAATAATTGATCATTATATTAACTAAATTATAAACTATTTTAAAAACTCGGTATGTTTTGAATTTATAAACCATTTATTAATAATAGAAATTAATTACTAATAATTTTTTTAATCTCTAAAATACACTACTAAAAAATCATTACATAGAAACCAATTTTAGATATTAAAAATAATTATTTATTATATTAATTAAATTAGAAACTATTTTAAAGACTAAAAAAAATGTTGGTTTCTAAATTAGTTTTTATTATTGATAAATAGTTTTAAAATTGGTATGTAAATAGATACCAATGTTTTAACTATCAATTATTTAGATTCTAAATTTGGTAGCAAAAATCATGGTAGCTAATTAGATACCAATATAGAAACTATTTATCAATAATAGAAACTAATAATCTTTTAATTTATAAAATATTATCTAATTTAGTTAATATAACAACTAATTATTTTTTATCTCTAAAATTTGTTTCTATTTAATAATTTTCTCGTGATAATGTATATTTTTGTTAATAACATTATTAATTATTTTTTATCTAAAATTAATCAATATATAATGATTATTTTTTTTATCTAAAATTAATCAATATATAATGATTTTTTTTTGGTAGTAATTTTGTTTCAACATAAAATAATTATGTACATTTTCTAATTTTCCATGGACATTTTTGTTTTTTACAAAATAAAAAATTTATTTAGTTTAACCAATCTTCTGAAAGTTAGTTTACACCACAAATAATGTTTTAATTTAAATGAATTATAATTTATATGAATCAAAACAATTTTTCAATAATTTTTAAATATAAGATCAAATTTGTAAAGTTTGAAATTAATTTATTTTCCATTTATTATTTTAATTTACTTTCGTATTACTTAGCTTTTTGTGGTAAAAGGTCTTGATGGTAATTCGCCCTATTTTCGTCGTTACACTGCCTGACATCTTTTATTATAACGTGACCATAAAAACATCTTAATTTCGTACCATCAGTTGATCTGGACAAAAAATTGTTCAGATTTCAGATTCACATATTATCCGCTGCAACTTCCTTTAACAGATTTGTACCAAGTCCAACACAACCATTTCAAAACTGGAAACAAATTGGATAATTGATGAAAATCAAGTTAGGTTTCATAAATCAAAATTCATTACTAAATTTAATAAGTGTGCTCACCAATAAAATATAAAATCTGTAGAACGCAATAAATAAATTTATAATTATTGTTAAATTGTAATACACTTGTGAAGCATATAAAATAACATAAGTTGATCTATTAGCTCATTAAAAAAACTTAGAAGCACTTAGACAGGTAAAATTATTTTTTGAGTAATTTTGTTAAATGGTATTTACTTTCACAGTTAAATGTTATGCTTAAATTTTTCTCTTATTATCAATTAATATTTCTTATCATCGAAGTTAAAAACGTTAGAAAATATGGTTCTTTTACAATCGTGGGGTTATTTTTTTTCTTTTTTATTAAAATGGGGTGTGTTTTAAAAAAATTATAAAAATGGGGTAAGTCGTGTCAATTTTTTTTAAATAAATATATATTATAATTATTTAATTATAATTATAATTAGAATTATAATTATAAGTTATGTAATATTTGAAATTAAATTGATAAATAATTTTTTTACGAAGGAATAAATAAATAGATAAAGAAAATTAGAAAATTAATAATCAAACTTGAAATTGAATTTTATTATTAAACTTGTCTGTGCGGACAATTGTTTTTATTGTGACATTCAGTTTTATAATGTGAACATATTTTTAGCTTATTTGAAATTGAATCATCCACAAAAATAATTCTCTATTTATTTTCCAAATAAAATAACACTTCTCAAATAAATATATTAAGTTACCGTCAATCATGATCCATACACAATTACTTAAAACTAACAAACACCCTTAAGAAATTATGTATCAAATTAATTTTAAATATTACATAACTCACTACTTAATATAAAAAAAATAACGTGGACAAAATCGTGACAAATTGGCTCGCATTCAGGTTAACGTGTCAAAGTCGTGTCAATTTGACACGATTTCTGCATATGAAGTCGTGCCAAATTGACACGACTTGCACTATTTTTGTAATTTTTTTGAAACGAACCCATTTTGGTAAAAAAGAAAAAAAAATCCTTTATATATATATATATATATATATTTAATCTAAATGACACGATTCGAATGGCTAAAAGTAAATAATTTGAAATATGAGTCACATGCAGCAGTAAATTGAAGGTGGCAAAAAGATATCAGCAGAAGCTGAGGTCTAGAAAACAGTAAAACTGATCCTGAGAAAAGTACACTACCTGATACTCGCTTATTAGTCTGTGTTAAAACATCCAGAAAGACTCAACGTTCCAGTTAATATCATTTTACCACAGTTTAACAAAACAAAACACTTTTCTTTGCAAATCAAAGTTTTGTTTTAGAGAAACACGTGGGGGAGATATATATATATACATATGATCAAAGTGGCATGTGAGTAAATCGCAGAAACGGGTAGCTCCCTGTCAAAACAATTCAATGCAGTGACAGTGACAACCATCAAGAGCATACATGAAATAATCCCGCTGCATCAAGAGCATATATATATTTTAGGTGAAAAAAAAAGTGAATTGAGATGTGGACGGATGCATGGAGCCAGGTAGGGTAGATTTTGCATTGGTTATAGGAATGTTGGAAGTTGATTAGTACAAGAAACTATTTTGGATCTGATTATATTGGATTGAAAGTGATAGTTGTTGTAAATGTTTCTGCCTAGTTTGAGTTGCCACAATCAGGACCACTGCTAACTGAAGCTGGTATTGTTGTTCAAGGTTTGGACCATTTGTTGTCTCTGCTCTGAACATAGGAACTGTGGTTTTGGAAAATTTCTTAGTTAGCTGAAGAACATTTGAAATGCACGAGATTTTGATGAGTAGGAAATTGAAAATATGGTTTATTACAATGATCGAAAATAGGTAAATGAATGGTAGCATGGAGGTAAGTGATTGGTTTGTGTAGTGAGTATTGAGTTGGGTCACAAGCAAAGAGTGAAACGGGGAAAAGGGTTGGAGCAAGATTGCTTTATGCAGCAGAGAAAAGTTTTGTTAGAAGGACCACACAGGCATGGGGTGGGGCTGCACATGATATTCTTGATATGGTACGGTTCAGCAATGAGTAAAGTGTAGATTTGGTCTTCAACCTTTTTTCTGGGTTTCTTGCATCTCCAATCTGCAACACATCACAGGTTATTAGTCACAGTCAATTTCTTATAAACCTTTTAAATAAATTCAACTACACTTTTTAGCCTTTGCCTCATTTCATTCTATTTCACTTTTTTTTTTCCTTCTTACATCTCAGACAAAACTTCCCTTCTAAACACCAATTCGTACTCAAACACATACATTTATGTCTCACCATAATTTCTTACTCATAACATGCAAATAGGCTTTATCTTCTTTATAAAAAGGACAATTTGCAACACTAAAGACCACCTTTTCTCAGTGGAAAGAGTGCACAAAATAATTGAATATTGAAATATTTAAGAAGCCTTCCACTGTCTCTTAATTAGTTGCACAATAATATAAATATAAACATCTTTTGTATATATTTATATACATCTTATAAATTTATTATTTTCTCTTCTTTAAATATACATGAGATTTTAAGTGTCAACAAAATACTTATATTAATTTTCACAATATAAATAAATTTATATATATATATATATTATTTTATTTTCAGCAAAAACAATATTCCGGGTCTATTTAACAAAATTAATTGATAAATTAACTAAGTTTTGAATTGATAAAGTAGTTTATTAGAATATAAGTGGTTGTCCTACAAGAAAATTATGAAATAAAAATTAATTTTAGATATAAAAAATAATTAGTTACTATATATAGTAACTAAATTAGAGATCATTTTAAAAACTAAAAAAAATTAGTTAAATAGTTTCTATATTGATATTTAATTAGCAACCAAAGTTTTTGCTACCAAATTTAGAATCTAAATAATTGGTAGTTAAAATCCTGGTAGCTAATTAGATATCAATTTATAAACTATTTAACAATAATATAAACTAATTTAGAAACCAAAAATATTTTTAGTTTTTAAATTAGTTTCTAAAATGTATCTAATTTAGTCACTATAGAAACTAATTTTTTTTCTTCTAAAATTAGTTTCTATTTCATGAATTTTTTTTAGTGTTGATAAACTAACTAATAAAATAGTTGATAAGTGTAAATGATTTAAGATGACATATTATAGAAAATTTATTATATAAATGAAATTTATGTTTCTAAGAAAAATATATTATTATTTAATTATAATTTTAGATTTTTCTAAAATAATAAAATTCATATTAATTTTTTTAGTATTTTTATTTATTTTTTAAAAGTTATATATCAATTTTTAATTTAGACTAATTATTATATTTAAATGAGTATATCCAATAAGTGTTTAATAAGATTTAATATTTGTTTACCTTTTAATAAATTTAAACTTGTTTATTAATTTGAATGATTGAATTACTTTTTGTAATTTTCATTGTGTGTAATTTTTATATAATATCATGTAATTAAATATTTGTTACTTCAATTTATAATGCTAAACTTTGTAAATTTGAACTACAAATAAGTTACTTTGGAGTAGTTATAAAACACTTCTAATAGTCAAGTCAAGAATGTAAAAGAACTAAAACTAAAAGTAATAGAACATTACTCAAGGTTAAGATATTTTAAAACCTTTGTTATGGAACAAATCTTCTTCTTTACCTTATTGCATTACCTCTCTGTTTAATTGTCAAGATAGGAAAAACATGTATTTATATATTATCATTTTTCTATAATATTAGCCAATTAAAAAAATACTTCAATATGACGGTAATAAATTATGTAATTTCTTCCCCAAACTTCACCTAACACATAGTACACTAAATAAAATGTTATCAGTACATGCAACTCACAAATTTTCTTTATTCTTTGTTTGACTAAGAGGGTGAAAATTGAAAGATTGATTTTGAATGATTTGAGAAAAAAAAGAGAATTTAATGGAAAGACAGTAGATTTTAGTAGAGAATTTATTAATATATATGATTGATTTGATTAAATTAATGAAGATTGATAGGTTATTTTACAGTGTAATATCAAAATTGTCTCCTTAGATATGTTTTTTAAAAATATAAATATTTTTGTTGAAAAAAATATTTTTATTAATTACCAAAAATAATTATAAAAAATAAAGAAAATTCACTAAATATAATTGTTTAAAAACAATAAAATGTTATAGATATAAGAGTAAATTAATAATTTATCAAACAATCTCCATAAATCCACCTTTTTCTCCTCTTTTTAAACTTAATTTTGTATTTTTGTTTAGAAATTATTACGAATAATCTAAATTAAATACGTATAATTCATAATTCACCTCATATCAATTCTTACAAATTTCTACAAATAGTACATGATCTAAACCAAACAATTCACTAATGATGGAAAATTTGAATTGATGTAGCAGAGTCTATTATTCATGAGTTATAAGCAGAGTCTATTATTCATGATCAGTATCTTACTATTAACCG
The DNA here is from genome assembly GCF_051622355.1 of Phaseolus vulgaris. Lineage (NCBI taxonomy): Eukaryota > Viridiplantae > Streptophyta > Magnoliopsida > Fabales > Fabaceae > Phaseolus > Phaseolus vulgaris. The sequence goes on from NC_143504.1 coordinate 6,602,947, forward strand.
GTATCCAAAGTTAAAATATGTTTTTAGGAAGGGATGATAGACCGAAAATTCACAGGTTAAAATCCAATTTATTGTTGTAATTCTTTAGTATTTGAGAATAAGTACCTTTTACTATTTTTTCTATTTGAATAAAAATATGATCTAATGAAAAAAAAAACATTGTAAGTATATATCATATACATATTATAAAATTTAAATTTAAGACAGTTAACTAAAGAAGAAAGTTTGTTTAACCGTGAAAATATCATTGTCCTAAATTAAAATAACTTTATATTAATTGATCTACATATTTCATTTGCATAATATCATTTTTTTATTTAAAACTTCAAAATAATTTTTTTAATAAGTAACTAGTATAAATATGTTAGTGTACTGGTATGGTCGACCGACACATTGACGTGACTCGGTATTCCTGATCAAGCTGACCGAGACACTCTTGGACTGCCAGGCCGACCGACACATCAAACCATTAACGCTCAAACTAATATCAGTGAAGCTAAACTACCACTAAGAATTAGGTAATGCAACCATAAGTGTGATCCATTGCACTAATCAAACCCAATATAAATAACACACATTCCAATGAACAAGGCATATCATTATCACTGTATACATATCTGAGTGTCGAACACCCTCTTTACTGACTTGAACGTCGGAGTGTCTTCTGCAGGTACCTCTCCCATTTGGTATTCACTCGAGACTGAGAGCCGAAGGAGTAACATGAAGGCGAAAATGATCCAGTAAAACCCTAGCAACCTGTCTGAGAAAAGAAAGAAGACGAAAACTTTAATAATTCTTTAGGTCCATCTCTCTAGTAGAAATAATTAGCTTTCCAAGATATTGTTGTAATCATAAAAAAAAATCTTAAACTCAAACTATTGTTGTAATATTAAAACAATCAAATATAACTTATTTAAACTCAAACTCGTGTTATATTCCCTTGATTATTACAACAATCAAATGTAACTTATTTGGGAGTGATGTCGAAATAAGGTGAAAAAAAAATTAAGGTTAAAAAAAAGAGAAAATTACATACGATATATTTTTAATATTGTTATTTTATTATATGTAGTATGTTAAATAAAATATATTGAATTGAATTAAAAAATATAGAAATAATGTTGTGTTTGTTTTTATAGGATTTATAGTTTAGGGTTTGGAATTAGAATTTGAATGGTACTAATGATATTTCTTACACAGTTTTATAAACTTTTAATTTACTCTGTTTATCTGACCTCACTTTTGTCTTACTTTGTTTTTACATGAATGATTCTTCAGTGGCTGAAATCCTTTCTCTAATGCAGTGAAAGAGTAGACATGAGAAAAAGGGGAAAAAACTGGAATGGCAAAGGAGTTGCAGGGTTTGAAAATATTGGGAAAGTGGAGATGCTTCCGGGGAAGAGACAGGTGAGAGAGTGAGAGAGACAGTGTTCGGTTTGAACACTCATATCATCTGTCACTCACTAATGTCCCTTCAAATCACTTACCCCACAACTCATTTCTCCATTGCTTCATAATCACCAAAACAATCTCACTTTCACTCATTCTTACAAAACTATTCTATATATATATATATATATATATATATATATATATATTTAAACAAAAATAGCATTATATATATATATAAACTCTGAATTAGAAATATTAATAAATAAATTTTAAATTTTACTTATTTTTATAAGACTAATTTATTAAATTAATATATATATATATATTATAAAATATTATTAATTTTAGTGAATGTTAGATTTATAACATATTTCTTAGATCAACAATTCATGTATAAAATGTATAACTCTACATAATAAATGTATTGATAAATGTTTAATATATTAAAAAATAATTTTAAATTTAATTCAATTTTATAAAATTCACTTATAGAATGATATTTACATCTATTTATATTAATTTTTTATTAAATAAGATGACATATAAGTAATATTAATTAATAATAATTATTAAAAAAATTATAAACTTTAAAAAATATTTATTTACTTTAACAAAAATAAGATGAAAAGTATTTTAGTTTGTGGGATAAACATAATGATTTTTGTATAATTAAAAATAAACATTTAAAATATATATGTCATATAATTAGATTTCACAATAAGTAAACAGTGATCAGTATTTTCCATTTTCTATAAACAATTTATATTGAGAACGTGGTTTTGTATTTATACTTTTATAAATAATTGATTTTCCATTAGTTATCTATCTTGTCTAGTTGCATCTTTATTTCCCAAGAGGATGACAACAAGATTTAAAATATGCAAAGTACACTACAAAATTCTTTATTGTCACTATTTTGATTGATATTTAGTTGTAGTACTTTATGGAAGAAAAAATAAATGAAGTAATAAAAAAAAGTGATAAAAAAGAGAGTTAAAATATTAAAGGAAACTTAGCTGACATGACATGTAAAGGTGGAAACAAACAAAAAGAGTGCAAATTGCAGAAGCCTTTGATGCCAAAGCAATGAAGATAAAAGAAAGTGTATTAAGTTTAATGTAAAGAAAAGTTAGAATATTTTTGGACTTTTTCTATTAGGAATGTAACTATAGCCGTGCAATGTGCAAATCCCACAAGCTTCTCCATAAATTTTTTTATTATTGAAACAAAGTGAATAGCCTAAGAACACAACCCCTGTTTTCTGAAGAGCTTAGCCAATAGCTTAGCTATGTTCAAACCTACTACGATCTTAGAAAGGAAGGTGCAGTTATTAACTGTTTGAGGAGTTTTGAGGAACACTGATTAAGTCTTCAAAATAATACAAAACTAGATTAAAAACAAATACCTGGATTCACTTTGATATTTTTACTGTTTAAGGTGAAAAAACAAAGATAATGAATTGAAAGATTCATTCTGAACTTCCATTAATAAATAGAAAGCAGTACTAAAGTAACAGTCAAGTGGTTGATCACAAATACTTTTTACTTTTTATTTAAAATTGAAATTGAGTTGGATTACCAATTCCATGGTTAAAAAAATTAAGTTGGGTCACATAAATTGTATTAGAAACTCTTTTTCTTCATATGGAAAATCACAAAATATTAATTTTATAATTTTTAAATAAATAAAGTAAAAAAGATAAAAAAAAACATAAAAAAGTTAAAACAAATATGAATTAAATATTTATCCATAAAATATAATTTATTACTCCTTAAACACATTAATAAAATCTTAGGAGGATAATCTTGTCTGATTTTATCATGCATTTAGATTTTTAATGTTACCATTAGGTGACAACCGTCATACACTTTAAAATTTATAGATAAACATGCATTAAACCTTTATTGATAAATTTTCATGTATTTAAAAAATTAATAAAATCGTAAAAGAATAATCTTTCTTCAGAAATTAATTTTATTTATTAAAAATCAATAATTTTTCCTTAGGTAACAACTGTCATACATTTGAATAATGTATTAATGTATCTCTAATGTGTCTTAATCAATAACTATCTACCATATTTACCATCTTCTATCTTTTAAAATACTTTAAAACTTATCTCTTCCTTTCTTTGAACTCACATTCATTATTTTACTTGTTTTCTTTCCATCATTTTGCTCTTTCTTAAAATAGCACAATTTAAAAAATGTAATATTTAATCGTACAGTTTACTTGAATGGTCAATAATTATGACTAGAAGTATACAAAATTATAAATAATAATTTAATTTTGTGGTGTAAAAGATGAGGGTGTTAGGAGGTTAGTTTTAAAGGCAAAGTAATATTTGGCATTAGGGAAGATAGAAGTCACGTGCTATGCGTGCTGGAGTCTGACAAATAACCTCTTTTGGCATTGCTACTGTTGCTCCTCTCTCTCTCAAACCAACAACTCCTTCATTTCATGGCAATGCCTGGCTTTCGAGCTCCTTCTACTGCTACCCATTATCTTCAACCTTCTCCAACGCTATTTGCATGCTCCATATTCCTCTAAACAAACCTAGCCCTTCTCTCATTCTTACCTCTCCCACTCTCTTCATGGCTCTTCCCTTCAACCTCGTACTCTGCTACCTCGTCCTGTTCTTGTTGCGTTTTCTGCATGCCACCGCTGACCAAAACAACGACAAGCTTTACCTTCTTTCCTTCAAAGAGGGTCTCCAAAATCCTCACCTCCTCCCCTCCTGGCACCCGGCCACCCCGCACTGCAACTGGGTCGGCGTCACGTGCCAACTCGGCCGGGTCACCTCGCTCACTCTTCCCAACCGCAACCTCAGAGGAACACTTTCTTCGTCGCTCTTCTCTCTCTCTTCACTCTCTCTACTCAACCTACGTGAAAACCAGCTCTCAGGCGAGATCCCCGGCGAGCTCGGTGGGTTGCTTCAGCTCGAAACTCTTCGACTAGGTTCCAACTCACTCACCGGGAATATCCCGCCGGAGGTGGGGCTCTTGACGAAGTTATGCACTCTCGACCTCTCCGGGAACTCGCTCGTTGGAGAAGTTCCGGACAGTGTCGGGAATTTGACTCGGCTTGAGTTTCTCGACCTCAGTAACAACTTTTTATCTGGTTCTCTTCCGGTTAGTCTCTTCTCCGGAGCGAGGTCTTTGATTTCCGTTGATATATCGAACAACTCGTTTTCCGGCGTAATCCCGCCGGAAATCGGGAACTTGCGGAATATCAGTGCTCTTTACGTGGGGATTAACAAGCTGTCTGGGACTTTGCCGAGAGAGATTGGGTTGCTTTCAAAACTTGAAATTTTCTACTCTCCTTCCTGTTCCATCGAAGGTCCTTTGCCTGAGGAAATGGCGAAGCTGAAAGCGTTGACCAAGCTTGACCTTTCTTACAACCCCTTGAGGTGTTCGATTCCCAAGTTCATTGGGGAGCTGGAGAGTTTGAAAATTTTAGACCTTGTGTTTTCCCAGCTTAATGGGTCGGTGCCTGCTGAGCTTGGGAAATGCAAGAATTTGAGGTCTGTGATGCTTTCTTTCAATTCACTCTCTGGGTCTCTGCCTGAGGAGCTTTCTGAGCTTCCCATGTTAACCTTTTCTGCTGAAAAGAATCAGCTTCATGGGCCTTTGCCTTCTTGGCTAGGGAAGTGGAGCAATATCGATTCTCTTTTGCTCTCTGCTAACCGTTTTTCTGGGGCTATTCCTCCTGAACTTGGGAATTGTTCTGTGATGGAGCACCTCAGTTTAAGTAGTAATTTGTTGACGGGTCCTATTCCTGAGGAGCTTTGTAATGCTGCCTCACTTTTGGAGGTTGATCTTGATGACAACTTTCTCTCTGGTACTGTTGAGAAAGTTTTCGTCAAGTGTAAGAACCTTACGCAGTTGGTTTTGATGAATAATCGGATTTTTGGTTCTATACCTGAGTATCTTTCTGAGTTATCCTTGATGGTGCTGGACCTTGATTCTAACAATTTTAGTGGGAAAATACCTTCTGGGTTGTGGAACTCATTGGCTCTGATGGAATTCTCCGTTGCTAATAACCGTTTGGAGGGTTCTCTTCCTGTGGAGATTGGGAATGCGATTATGCTGGAGAGGCTTGTTCTTAGCAATAATCGTCTGACAGGTACTATTCCAAAGGAAATTGGGAGACTCTCAAATCTTTCAGTTCTTAATTTGAATGGGAATATGCTTGAAGGGAGTATCCCAAATGAGCTTGGTGGTTGCACTTCTCTAACTACACTGGACCTTGGAAATAATCAGCTGAACGGATCTATTCCTGAGAAACTGGTTGAACTGAGCCAATTGCAGTGCCTGGTTCTTTCTCACAATAATCTATCTGGGTCCATTCCTGCCAAAAAGTCTTCATATTTTCGACAGCGTAGCATCCCTGATCTGAGCTTTGTTCAGCATCTTGGTGTGTTCGATCTCTCTCACAATAGATTGTCTGGCCCCATACCCGATGAACTTGGGTTTTGTGTAGGGGTTGTGAATCTCTTAGTTAGCAACAACATGCTTTCTGGTAGCATTCCTAAATCACTGTCACGCTTGACGAATCTTACAACTTTGGATTTGTCTGGCAACTTGTTGTCAGGTTCCATTCCACCAGAGCTTGGAGATGTGCTCAAGCTCCAGGGTTTGTATTTGGGACAGAATCAGCTTTCAGGTACCATCCCTCAAAGCTTCGGAAAGTTGAGTAATTTGGTGAAGCTGAATTTGACAGGAAATAAGTTGTCTGGTCCAATTCCGGTCAGTTTTGAGAACATGAAAGGGTTTACTCACTTGGACCTGAGCTCTAATGAGCTCAGTGGCGAGCTTCCTTCCTCTCTTTCAGGAGTGCAAAGCCTTGTTGGGATTTACGTGCAGAATAACAGGCTTTCAGGCCAAGTAGGGGAACTTTTCTCAAACTCCATGACATGGAGGATTGAGACAGTGAATTTAAGTGACAATTGCTTCACTGGGAACTTGCCGCGGGCTTTGGGAAATCTTTCTTACTTGACAAATTTGGATCTTCATGGAAATGTGTTGACTGGAGATATTCCTTTAGACCTTGGGGATCTTATGCAACTGGAATATTTTGATGTTTCAGGTAATAAACTATCTGGAAGGATTCCAGACAAGTTGTGCGGCCTAGTTAATCTGATTTACCTAGATGTATCTCGAAACAGGTTGGAAGGGCCCATACCAAGTAATGGTATTTGCCTGAACCTACCCATAGTTAGAGTTGCAGGGAACAGAAACCTTTGTGGCCAGATGTTGGGTATAAATTGTCAGGATAAAAGTATTGGAAGATCAGTATTGTATAATACATGGCGGCTTGCTGCAATTGCGTTTACCATTTTACTGCTAACTCTGAGCATTGCTTTTGTGCTGCATAAATGGATTACTAGGAGGCAAAATAATCCTGAGGAGCTTAAGGAGCGCAAACTAAACAGTTATGTTGATCACAATCTTTATTTTTTGAGCAGTAGCAGATCAAAGGAGCCATTGAGTATCAATGTTGCAATGTTTGAGCAGCCTCTGCTGAAATTAACTTTGGTGGACATCCTTGAAGCAACTGACAACTTCAGCAAGACAAATATAATTGGAGATGGAGGTTTTGGAACTGTGTACAAGGCCACTCTGCCTAATGGAAAAACAGTTGCTGTGAAGAAACTTAGTGAGGCAAAAACGCAAGGTCATCGTGAGTTCATGGCTGAAATGGAAACCCTGGGCAAGGTGAAGCATCAAAATCTCGTTGAATTGCTTGGATATTGCTCAATCGGCGAGGAGAAACTCCTTGTTTACGAATATATGGTAAATGGGAGCTTAGATCTTTGGTTGAGAAATAGGACTGGTGCACTTGAAATCCTGGACTGGAACAAACGTTACAAAATCGCAACTGACGCAGCCCGAGGGTTAGCTTTCCTTCATCATGGTTTTATACCCCACATCATTCACAGGGATGTTAAAGCTAGCAACATCTTGCTCAATGAAGATTTTGAGCCAAAGGTTGCAGACTTTGGACTGGCAAGACTTATCAGTGCTTGTGAGACTCATATCACCACTGATATTGCTGGAACATTTGGTTACATTCCACCTGAGTATGGGCAGAGTGGGAGATCCACAACAAGAGGAGATGTTTACAGTTTTGGTGTCATTTTGCTTGAACTTGTGACTGGGAAAGAGCCCACAGGACCAGATTTTAAGGAGATTGAAGGTGGTAACTTGGTTGGATGGGTTTGTCAGAAGATCAAGAAGGGGCAGGCTGCTGATGTTCTTGATCCATCTGTTCTTGATGCTGATTCAAAGCAGATGATGCTTCAAACGCTGCAAATTGCTTGTGTGTGCATATCTGATAATCCTGCAAACAGGCCTACCATGCTTCAAGTGCACAAATTCTTGAAGGGGATGAAGGAAGAGTAATTCACTAGTATTTACAACAACAGTTAACTGCAATCTTTTCTAACAGAAGGTAGATGAGTAATTTAATGTTAAGTATGTAGACTATGGTTTATCAATATATATGTGTATAAAAGCTCTTTGTTATCCCTATGATTTCATGGCTTGACAAGTTGCCAGAGATGTCTATTGATTGAACTCCTGCATCTTTCATATATGCTCATAATATGACTCTGACATTGTCTGATCATGTATTTTGCTTTTTATCATACTCATACCAATAAATAAAACAAAAATAAAAGCAGCAATTACAGCTCAAACCATTATGTATTGTATGTGGACTCATGGACTTAACCACTATGTAAAAAATTTAAATTTAAGACTTTGAGTTTTATAAAATTTATCCATTAGAATACATTTAGATGATATAAAATTTAAGATATTAAGTTAAAAGGATAATAAAATATGCTATTATCTTAAAAATATATATCCTTACTAATAATTAAACAAAATATTAATTAAACTGTGAGTCCTATAAAATCTATATATTAAAGTAAAAATTATAAAAAAAATGTTAAAAGTCTCACAAAAATGGAGATAACTTTAAATTCTAATTCACATGTGAGTTTGGCATGTGTAAACAAAAAAACTGATGACTTTTCCTTGTGATAATTTCTTTTTCTAAAATGCAACACTTTAGAAGGATCAAGAATAAAATATATAACTACACAACTAAATGTAGTTGAAGATCATGAGTGTGAATTATGATGGTGAATGGAGGAGTGTTGACAACATCATAGATCAATGAAGGAAGACAAACCATAAAAAAGATTTGACCCATTCAATATAAATCATTGGAGATAAAGCACAAGGAAATCATTCAATATAAGGCAGTGGTTGACTCCACTTAAAAACTGCATTCTTCTGGACTTGGTGATAAGGTCATAAGTTAATGCAACTTAGCTTTTGGTAGCTTCCTCATCAATATATTGCATAATTTACCTTGTTATTCCAAGGTATAATGCAGTCTGATATCTGCATTTGGAGATCATTATGACAGAAGGAAACAGATGGAAGAGTATATATGTGTGTATTGTCCTATAACAAGTGTGAAAAACATTGGTGATAAAAAAAATGAAGTGTGACAAACATGGTGGGAGAGGAAGCATATCTGGGAGGGACATGTATGACTGGTTTTGGTAATATCATTTCTCTGCATTCACACTACTTAAGACTTGTCTTCTTGTATTGGGTACATGTCTATTTTGAAATTTATAACAACTAAAATCCACTTTTACTTTTTATTTAATTATCCAACTGAATGCAAAATTCAGAACCATAACCATTTACTTTTTTTTTCACATTATGAGTTAAAATATATTTACAAAATTACTCTTTAAATAGTATTTTAATTTTTTTTAGATTTTTCAAAATTAAAAAAACTAAATACCCTTGTCTATATACTTTCATTACTTATTAAATGACTATATATTTTCAATTTTAATGTCTATAAAGATAATATTTTTTTACCTGAACAGGTAAGAAAACTGGAATTAAATTGAAATAAGTAAAAATTAATTACAAAGAATTTGTAAGTAATAAAGTTAAAATATCTTCATTCATAGTTACTAATAAAAGTTTCATTGAGAATTAGTTATAAAAGTTACTTAAAAAATATAAATATTATCTTAATATAGGGTTAAGACATATTAGTAGTTTAAAATTGAAGAAAATATAGTATGTAACAATATTTACATTTCACAATATTTATTTGCTTATATTTTTAATTTTACTCTTATTAGTCTTTTTCATGAAGGTATGACATATAACTATGATAGAGTTGAAAATATTTATCGACGATTTTTGAACATGTTCTTCTACTTCTTCCGAACCAATTTCCTTTCGCTTGCAATCCTTTAGTTTTACTAGAAAGATCTCCTTCATTTCCTTTTCCATTTTTGTTGCTTCTTGGTCATTACCTCCTTGAATTCAATATAATATGCCACTCTGCTAAATCTTTTATAAAAATTTTCTTGCCAAGATGAGTCTGGATGATCCGATGTGGCTTCAAGATGATGTCTTTGTGAATTGCAATTCTTGATGCTAGAAGTCACAAAACGATGAACGGGTTTCTTCTACAAATTTTTTTCTGATGTTCAAGTTAGTGAGAACATAAATATATGATAAGGATTCATTTAGAGTCGGATCTCCTTAAGGCAACGAGCCAACTCCTACGGAGTTGGTTTTGAAGCCGCTCTTAAGCAGGTTGCCATCACCCAACCCACTATTGATTTATTCGAGATAAATCTTCTCAAGATGGTGGTTGACGGGAAATTGATGGAGGATGTTTGATGTTGATGTTGGGATTGTGTTGGAATTAACCCATCTTTGAATAGACCATAAACGCCCCTAATCCCTTCAAAATCAATGTCAAATCAAACTCACCCTTTAATCTCTTTTTACATTTGTGATTGTGTTGTGTTTACAAATACGAACAACTAACAAAACAACAACATAATTTGTATTCTCTATACCCATAAAATACTAACAACACATCAACACATTTTTATGTCTCACCTGCTATGCTAAAGGTTGGGGGACTGTGTACCATGTCGGTCAAAAAAGATATATGCCGATGTGACCTTAATCGGGTATAAAACCAACCTGATCTTAATCAGGTCCATACAAACCTTGGTCAAGTAGACTTTGAATTTAGAAAAGTAGATATGTGTTGATCAAAAAAGTATATTCGTCCCAAAGTGGAGATTTTATCAGCAGAAAATCAGAATATCACTAGTAGTTCGAGATCGAAGGCGAGTATCAATTTTACTAAACAAATCGACTTCTCGAAAATCTCTAGACTCCCCTGTCTTGGTTGATGTTGAACATATCATTGGTACTAAGTGTAGTATGATAGGCTTTAAAACGAACAAAAATGGTTTTCCGAGGCGTGAGTAATCACTGTCCGTAAGGACTTATCCGCGGTATATTGCGCAAGTCCCCTAGGATACAACATGAACTTCCCGGAGATTTCCGAGGATCAGAACTAGCAAGTTACTCTTGATAGAGTAAGAACCCAATGTATTCAGAAAATTAAATATAATAAAGTAATATAATGAATGAAGAGAGAGAAAGAGAAAAGGTGAATAAGGGGAGGAAGAAGAAAGGTTGCAACTTTTAGTTGCTGAAAAAAGAGAGGCAAAGAAGGTGAAGAACCGTGAGTGAGAGTGGTATCAAGCAAGAGGATGGAATGCGGTATTTATAGATGAAGAAATCCAAAGCTACCGCATCTTCAAACCCTAACGGAGCCGTGACCGTCGCCGGAGTTGGAGGAAGACCCACGGGAAAGGAGGAGCCAACCACCCACGAATCTCGCAACGTTCTCCAACGTTCTCAAGATTCCACACGATCAGCAGAGCGAAGGCGTGAGCGTTCCCAGTCGTGCGGCTACGATTCTGGGTGGAAGGGGCAACGTCGCGCGATAACCTCGGAGCAAATCCGGTCTTCGTTGAACCTCCGTGATCTCCTCCAACGGTCACTGAAGAAAACTAGGGTTTTACCACTTACTCTGTTTTCGTTTCACACACCTTGTTTTTCGTTTTTATTTTGCTATATTAGGTTCTTGTTTTACAACAATCCCCTACATATTGCAAAAGATAAAACATAGAAATATTGAAAGAAATTAATATTGGGTTTATCTAAGATGTAATGCATCAGAACTGGTATAGCAAGCTATATGAACCAGTCTTAGATTGATGAACGTAACACACAGTGTAGTTGGTATAGCAAGCTATATGAACCAAGACACTTAGTATGTGTTAGAGGTTTATCAATCACAATACACCCCCACATTACTTGCTGTTATCGCTGTGTTGCGCTACTAGGCCATGCGCGTGCCCGGTATTCATGAGTGCTATAGAGATCTTGCCAAGATCTTATGCAAGCGGCCCCACTTGACACTCATATAGGTGATTTCATCAAGTGTATGCTGCAAATCACACACCACCCATAAGGGATATGAAAATCATTAAAACTTTGTAAATCGTTAAAACTCTTTTACCTCTAATTTTTAACCACAAAGTTTATCCTCTCGATAATGCAGTAACTAGCACTTTCACACACACCATAAGAATGGACAAAATTGAATTAAAATCAATATGAGTGCTAGCAAAACTAACAAGTGACTTGTTTTTACCCATATGAACCTTATTCATGGGATCTCCAATCACAAAGGTTGGGTTTCCATCACTTGTTTGTTTGCAAGTGGCTTAAGTCCCATTCCCCTCGATGTTTCTAAAATCATTTTTCTCCCTATGGGTTTTGTCAGAGGATCTGCTAGATTCCGTTCTGACTTGACATAGTCAATAGAAATCGTTCCACTCTTTAACAGTTGTTTCACCAAATTGTGTCTCAATTGTATATGTCTATTCTTTCCATTATAGCTTTTATTTTTAGCTATAGCTATTGCCGATTGACAATCACAATGCATTGATACAGATGGGGTTGGTTTCATTCCTAAAGGAATGTTTGCTAAGAAGTTTTTCAACCACTCAGCTTCACTACCAGCCATTTCTAGAGCAACAAACTCAGATTCCATTGTTGATCTTGCAATAATAGTTTGCCTAGCTGATCTCCATGTAACTGCACCACCCCCAAGTGTAAATACATAACCACTAGTGGATTTTGTCTCATCTGAATCAGAGATCCAGTTAGCATCACTGTACCCTTCTAGCACAGCGGGAAATCCACTATATTTAATGACATAATCCATTGTACCTCTCAAGTATTTCATGAGTCTCGCAAGTGCTTCCCAATGATCCTGACTAGGACATTGAGTGTATCTACTCAATCTCCCTACTGCATAAGCAATATCTGGTCTAGAAAAGCTCATTAAATGCAATAAGCTCCCAATTATCTGGGCATATTGAGTTTGAGAAATAGATTCTCCTCTGTTCTTCTTTAATTTAGAGTTAGCATCATAACGGGTACTCAATGACTTAAAGTCATAGTAACCAAACTTCTTTAGAAGTTTCTCAATGTATTTTTCTTGGGATAGTAATATACTATCTCCCTTCCTTATGATTTTAACTCATAGAATCACACCTGCTTCACCCATGTCTTTCATCTCAAACTTAGATCCAAGAAACAATTTTGTTTTAAAAACTATATCATTGCATGTACCAAATATTAGCATGTCATCCACATACAAACATATAATGACATATTCACCATTTTCAAATCTAGAATACACACATTTATCAGCATCATTGGTAGAAAAACCTTCACAAAGTAAAACATTATCAAGTTTTTCATGCCATTGTTTTGGTGCTTGTTTCAAACCATACAAAGATTTTAAAAGTTTGCATACCTTTTCCTTTTGACCTGAGACTACACAACCTTCAGGTTGAGTCATATAAATTTCCTCTTCTAATTCACCATTCAGAAAAGCTGTTTTAACATCCATTTGCTGAATTACTAACTTATGGATAGATGCTAAGGCTAGCAATACACGGATAGAGGAAATCCTAGTAACTGGTGCAAAAGTATCAAAGTAATCTATGTTATGTTTTTGAGTAAACCCTTTAGCTACTAATCTTGCCTTATATTTCTCTATGGATCCATCAGGATGGTACTTCTTCTTAAAGATCCAAACCAATGGGTTTTGCTCCTTTAGGCAGATCTACTAAGGTCCACATATTATTTTTCTTAATTGAATCAAGCTCAGTTTAATGGCCTTATCCCAATGTTTAGCATCAGGAGCACTAGTAGCTTCTACAAAACTTATTGGATCATTCTCAACTAGATAAGTATAAAAGTCATCTCCAAAAGATGTTTCCTTCCTCTGTCTTTTACTTCTCCTAACATCTTCACTCAAGGTATCACTAACACTATCTATAGGTTGTTCAGATGTACCACTACTCTTTAGAGGAAAGATGTGTTCAAAGAACTCAGCGTTTTTTGTCTCTACTATAGTGTTGCGTTCAATTATATCACTATTAAGAACTAGAAACCTATAGGCAACACTATGTTCTGCATATCCTAAGAACATATAATCAGATGTTTTAGAGCCTATTTTCCTTTTTTTAGGATCAGGTAACATCACTTTAGCTAAACTCCCCCACACTCTTAGGTATTTCAAATTAGGTTGATAACCTTTCCACAACTCATAGGGTGTTTTACCAGTTTTCCTATGTGGTATCCTATTTTGCAAAAAACACACAGTAAGCAAAGATTCACCCCATAAATTATCAGGAGCATTAGAACTAATAAGCATGACATTCATCATTTCTTTAAGAGTCCTATTTTTCCTTTCAGCTACTCCATTAGACTCAGGTGAATATGGTGGGGTTACTTCATGAATAATACCTTCTTTTACACAATAATCATTAAATAAAACATATTCACCACCTCTATCTGATCTAATTCTCTTAATTTTCTTATTAAGTTGATTTTCTACTTCCGCTTTATAAGTTAAAAACATGTCAAAAGCTTCATCCTTATGTTTAATTAAATACACTTTGGTGTATCTAGAAAAATCATCTATAAAAGTTACAAAATAATTTTTACCACCTCTAGACATGGTTTGTTTTAAATCAGCAAGGTCGGTATGAATTAAACCAAGAATTTCAGTTTGACGTTCTACAGAGTGACATGTTTTCTTCGTTATTTTAGATTCTACGCATACATCACATTTACTACTTTGTTTGTCATGCATGTTGATTAATCCTAATCGTTGCAATTTTATAACATACGAAGAATTCACATGTCCTAATCTAGCATGCCATATATCATACGAGTCAACAATATAAGTAGAAGATTTAGATTCATTCATAATTTCAAAAATGTTTAATACAAAAAGGCCTTGATCATAATATCCCTTTCCCACAAAAACATTGTTTTTTGTCATAACAATCTTGTCAGATTCAAATGACACTTTAACCCCAACTTTGCTTAGTAATGCCACAGAAACCAAATTAACTCTAATTGATGGCACATGTAGCACATCATTCAAAGCTAGAGTTTTACCAGATATGAGCTTCAGAAGAACTTTTCCTTTTCCTAGGACAGGAGTTGTCCTGGAGTCACCGAGATATACTTGTTCTTCTCCATCCCTCACACTTGTGTAGGAGGTGAACACATTTCTGTTTGCACAGATGTGTCTGGTAGCCCCAGAGTCTACCACCCATTTGCTCACATTTGTCACAAGGTTTACTTGTGAAACGACTGCCACAATAGTATCTTCCCCTTCGGCTAGATTTGCCTTAGGAGGATAGTCGTTTTTAGCCCTATGTCTGCACTGAGGTGCATGATGGCCTGACTTTCCACAGACAAAGCAATTAGCTTTTTTCTTGAAAGTGGGGTTAGTTCCACTGGGACGAGAGAATTTGTTATTAGGTTTCTTTTTGTGATCAAATTTTTTCTCGTACCTTTTTGGAACTGGTTTGTCTTCTATCACGTTTGCTTTGGCAGACAAAGCTTTGGCCTTTGCAGCAGCGCACTCCTTCTTGTTTGCGTCTTCGATGATGATGTGGGTGATCAAATCTGATAGAGACATATGTTTCTGTCTGTGCTTCAGTTGTTGTTTGTAATCTGTCCAAGACTGCGGAAGCTTTTCGATCAAGAGTTCGGACACGAATTCATCTGGCAATTTTATGCTTTCAGTTTTGATATCTTCAATCAGCTTGTGATATTCGTTTATTTGGATTTTGATATCTTTGCCTTCGATCATCTCCCAGCGGTAGTAATTTGCAATTACGAACCTTTGTCTGACGATGTCTTCGGCAGTATATTTGAGGATAAGAGAATCCCAAATATCTTTCGCATTCTTATAAGAAGCATAAACATCGAATAGATCGTTAGATAACACACTGAGTAAAGTGTGACGGCATACCTTATTCGCATGGATCCAGTCGTCAACTTGTTTCGCAGCCGTGGTTGAGTCGGGTTTGGCAGTTGTAAGTGCATGAGCAACTCCGTACATGTCCAATAGGGTGGACACGCGTTCTTGCCAACGTCGGAAGTTTTGACCGGTGAAGACTTCAATTTTGGAGACGTCCAGAAATGGTTTCGCAAAAATGGTTTGCGTTGCGGAAGCAACATTTGATGTTCCCGTAGCGGTGTTGTCGTTGTTGTTCGGATTTTCAGCCATAAGTCCTTACGAATGTAGTATGATAGGCTTTAAAACGAACAAAAATGGTTTCCCGAGGCGTGAGTAATCACTGTCTGTAAGGACTTATCCGCGGTGTATTGCGCAAGTCCCCCAGGATACAACAGGAACTTCCCAGAGATTTCCGAGGATCAGAACTAGCAAGTTACTCTTGATAGAGTAAGAACCCAATGTATTCTGAAAATTAAATATAATAAAGTAATATAATGAATGAAGAGAGAGAAAGAGAAAAGGTGAATAAGGGGAGGAAGAAGAAAGGTTGCAGCTTTTAGTTGCTGAAAAAAGAGAGGCAAAGAAGGTGAAGAACCGTGAGTGAGAGTGGTATCAAGTAAGAGGATGGAATGTGGTATTTATAGATGAAGAAATCCAAAGTTACCGCATCTTCAAACCCTAACGGAGCCGTGACCGTCGCCGGAGTTGGAGGAAGACCCACGGGAAAGGAGGAGCCAACCACCCACGAATCTCGCAAAGTTCTCCAACGTTCTCAAGATTCCACACGATCAGCAGAGCGAAGGCGTGAGCGTTCCCAGTCGTGCGGCTACGATTCTGGGTGGAAGGGGCAACGTCGCGCGATAACCTCGGAGCAAATCCGGTCTTCGTTGAACCTCTGCGATCTCCTCCAACGGTCACTGAAGAAAACTAGGGTTTTACCACTTACTCTGTTTTCGTTTCACACACTCTGTTTTTCGTTTTTATTTTGCTATATTAGGTTCTTGTTTTACAACACTAAGTGGATTGAGTTTGTTTGCGATGGACTAATTTATAAACAACTTGGAAACATTTCAAAAAAGTGAATGAATTGGTTTGAAAGGTTGTTAAACTAGTCCAAAGCCATAATAAACATTTTACATCAAATACCATCTAAATTGCAATTAACCATTTAAGTGAAACATTTTACATTGGATCTTAAATTTTTATAAATGGACTGACCTTGGGTATGACGTAATGCGAGGGTATTGGTTCGTTAAAGACTTTTTCCTAACATAACTAAAAATGTTGCTTTAAATTTGTCTTTGTCCTAAGTCCTAATCGCTACGACTTTATGTTTATTGTACTTCTCCATTCTTCTAATAATATTGATCTTGTAGAAGTAGTGATTCCTCCAACATCTGACGAGACTCTTCATTTTTCTCTACAATTCTCTTGTACATGTTGAGATTCTTTCGCTTTCTGGCTTGTTTCTTCATTATGCTTTCGTAGTTCATCCATTATGATCATGAGATGTTGAACATTGAGAGCCTCACTCTCATTTCATTTTTGAGATAACGTATTCCTTATACTCCTCATTCTTCCGTCATTTCTCATTCTCTTGTAATGGTACAAGGTATGTTTTCACCGTCTTCACATTAATTTTCAAAATATTCTATTTAAAAGTTTATGACCTATTGAAATAATATTTTTATTATAATAAATTTTTGTATGTTAAACAACATCTAATAAAAGTGTTGTAAATAATGATTAAATATGTCACATAATTTGATCCTGATTAATGATGAACTTGTGAATGCAACTTTTATGTTTAAACTTAAAGAAAGAAATTGGTGGAACATAAATTATATTTTTTATTATGTGTAGAAAATACACTCTAGATTTACTTAAAGAAATTGATATGTTTGCATGTGCTCCATCTTTCTTGACACACAATACTCGTCTTACTGCTGATAAAGGAGACAAGTTTAATGAAAACGAAACATTCTCTTATAAAAGACTTCATAAGGCGTTTCATCTATCTTACCAACCTACATCTAGACATTGCTTACATCGTCAACCATCTCCATCATTTTGTTTATGCACTTATAAGTATCCATTATCAAGTAGCCATGCAAGTTATTAGATATTTGAAAGCTTCCCCTAGTGTTGGTGTTTTCCTTAACAACAATACCTCTATTCATCTCAGCATACAATAACTCGGATTGGACAGCCTGTCATGAAACCAAAGTCAATCACTAGATTTTGTATCTATTTAGGAGAAACTTTGATATCTTGAAAGTCTAAGAAATAGAAAACCATCTTTAGAAGTTCTTCTAAAGTCGAGTACAAAGCTTTAGCTGCTGCTACTTGTGAAATTTAGTGGCTTGTTTATTTGCTGCAAGATATTCGAGTACATTTCACTAACCAACCCTCTTATATTGTGACAATCACTCAGTAATTCAAATTACCAACAATTAAGTCTGCTATGAGAAAACAAAACATATAGAGATTGACTATTACGTGATTAAAATAAATCATCAAAAGATTGATCAAACTTTTTCCCATATCATCTTCTATACAAATTATTAACATCTTTACCAAACTTCATCAACTTAGCTAAGGTAAAACATAAGTTTTTCGTCAACATTAACTAATTTTGTGTGAATATAAATTGAAGAAATTTAAAAAAACAAATAAAAAGATAAAGAAAGTCCACGTCATTAATATTGTAAAAATATATCGACTTATATAAGTCTAGATAGTTATGTGTAAGATTAATTAAAAATAACGAGTCAGTATGAATAGAGAAAAAACTTTGTTAATGACAATTAAAGTTATTTTTGACAAAGTTTAACATAAAAATAATATTAATATATTTATCTTTCCTCATTAAGTGGCTGCACAGACATGTTTCCATACTCTTTTTAGATTCATCTTGATTGGATTTGTCTCGAAACCTTTCATTACCTTTTATTAAAACAAATTATTTAATAATTTTGGAATTATTGAACAATTCCTTACATAAAAAAATAAAATTTCATAAGTTTATATTGTTTTATTAAAATAAAATATTAAAAAAATAAAATAATTCGAGACAATGTTAGATTGAATTTAATGTCCTTAAGGTGGAAAATATGAAGAGTAGGGTGGCGGGAACCTGAATGAAAATGGTGTTCTTACTTTGTTGAAATGTCTTCTACTCGACCTAAAAGGCTCTTCCACTCTATAGAAACTTCAATCCAACAACATCCACCATGTGGGGTTTTATATTATTATACTCTTCAACTAAATCTTCATTCAAACAAGAAAGCTCACCTACTTCTACCATTCTTTTATCAATCGGAAATAAGAATAATCAATTGTACGTTTTTGGTTCTGTTGGAAAAACTCCACACCTTTGTTTTAATCTTGTTTGGTCTCTCTTCAAATCACGATTTTAGACGTTTCAACTGCCACTAGTCATGGATGTCCTTTAAGCTAAGTTTTTTATTTTAAATTTTATCTTACTTTTTAACCCTCATTTATTATGCATGTTTTTTTATAAATTTTATTTATATTATCTTTATTTTCCTTATTTGAACCAAACACATAATTAATTTTCAGATACTTAGTACATTTTCAATCGTAAAAGACGTATTAACCTTTTGATCTATGTAAGTTGTAAGGATAATTTGTTTCAATAATTGTTTTTTTTTAGTTAAAAATGATTTTCAATTTAAATGATAGGCAAATAAATATTGATATAAAAAAAAGCTAAATAAGTAACTCTAACCTAAAATAGATTGTTCCAATACATTTTAAGATTAATAACTTACATGATATATTAAGTATGAATAGCATTGCCTAATACATTGAATATTTTTTTATATTATATATTTAGCTAAAAAAACAAAATATTAAAGATAACTTATTATAATTAATTGATATAATTTTCTTGCATGCAAATCGACACCCCTAGTCCAACCTAAGCCACCAACTTAAAGAATAAAAAAAAAACAGAGATGGAAATGTTCTTTCTGAGAAAAAAAGTGCGATCGGTTAACCACGTACATTGGACACGTGCGTCTCCGTTTTACTGATTCTGATTATCTACGACGCCCCTAACTTAACCTAAAATGTTACCTAGCTTGTACAACGTCGTGTGTCAATTACACACTCTCTCATTTGCTGTGCGATAGTGATTTAGCCACGAAGTAATTCTGTTTTCTCCATGTCTTTCGAAATCTAACGGTTCAGATTTCATGTCCTCGTGGAACTGATGAAGACTCAAAACCGTATCGTATTCCGCTCCACGTCCTTCCTCTCTCGATCGCTTCGTACCGATCGCCACTCCAAATAGCTTTGGATTCATCTCCTTCACCGCGCCCTCACCGGAGCACCGCTTCGACGGCATCAAACCAAGCATTTTCCCCGCCTCGGCGCCACCGTCCGCTCTAGCGGTTGCGTAATTCGACATGAGATTGAATATATTGTTGCAGAGGGATCTCATCTCTTCCAATTCCTTCGTCAAAAGAATGTTCTCCTTTTTCAGCCGCTCGTTCTCGTCCAACAGCTCTGCCGGCGCTCTCGACGGCGACGAGTTCGACGAGATCACCTGCTCCTCCGTTGAGTTCGACGGCGACACAATCGACTTCGCTATCGGAATCGCGGAGGGCGTCGGCAGCGACGGAACCGCCACGCTACCAGTTGCTCCGGCTGGCGGCGACGAGGAGAGGATCTTCCGTCGTTGAATTTCGCAGAGAAGCCGCTTCTGGCCTCTTCGGAAACACTCGTTGGAGAATTCCCACCGATCAGGAACAACTTTTCTGAATCCCTAAAAATCAAGCAAGATTAAAAAAAAATTGAAAAATAGGAAAGAAACAAGGAAAAGAAATTGATAGAGAGAAAAATAATTACATAGGTGTTGAGTTGGCGAACGAAGCTGGAAAAGTTGTTGTGCTTGAAATATTTAGGAAGCAAATCCCTGGCAAAAACGGTGGTGTTCCAAACGATGAAGGATGATCCAGAATCGTTCCAGGAAATGACATCATCGATAGCGGGATCGTCGACGAGCTGGTAGGTTTTGGTGAGAAACGGCGTCGGAATGGATCTCTGAGACTCGGCGCTGGTGGAGTCGCTGTTGTGTTCCAGCGGCGGAGCCATGGAATGGAAATGGCGAAGGACGGGTTTCCTCTATGGTGATGGTTCTAGAAGGTTCACGTAGAATGTGGAAATATAAGAGAAAGGAATGAGAAAGAGCGGAGAGAGAGGGAGACAGAAGTAGTAAAGGAATTGAAAGAAAGAAGAAGCTCTTCTACGTTACCTCTCTTTTTTTCTCTCGCGAAACTTCCTTCCCATGTGGGTTGGGTTGGTAACTTACGTTAATGGATCAAGAAACTTCTACATTCATTTCTTACTTTAAAATAAATATTTAAAACAAAAACATAAAGTGGGGAATGAATGATTAAATTTTGTCTGCATCTATATTTGGAAACCATGAAAAATTAAAAATATCTCCTATCTAATGCATATCAAAAGATTCCCGACAAACCCATATATATAATTCATCTCAATATTTCAATATTTTATTTCTTTTTTTCTTAAGCACAAAATACATATCATCTAATACATTTTTCTTGTGATCCTATCCATCCTAACAAATGTGCTAGAAGCTTCATAGAAGGAGGAAGTTTCATCTTATCACCAAATAGGCATGAGTTCATTGTTAAAGCCAACATGCAATAATATGGTTTAATATATTTTTATTTATTTTTAATATGAAAGTTTGAAATAACCTTTCCTATATAAGATGACTTATAAAAATGGTAAATAATTTAGATCATATAATAATGTATAATGGGTTAACATTATCAGTTGAATGATGTTCACATAATGAATTAAAAAAATCAAGGCATTTTTTAAATCTTAATTTAATTGTGATCGGTTCCCAATCCCACTTAATTTGAAACTCTTACAAATGTTTAATTTTTTCTCACACACTATCAAATAATAAAAGCTATGTTAGAGTGTAGTTTCAAAGTAGTTATTATAAATAAAAATAAAAATTATGTGATGTAGTCCATAGATGGTTTCAGTCTTTTTAAACTAAACAAACACTTTCTGTTTCTAATTTTCCACAAAATTCCACTTTGAAATTATTAAAAAACAAAAAAGAAGATTATATTGTCGTTTCGTGAAATTGAACTCAAGATGAAACGAGAAATCAAGAAAGATAAACATATACCAAATTGATAGTTGCATTAAGAATTGTTGTTGTGGCGTTCATAGAAGTCATTCTTTTACAAAGCAAAAATTAAGAGCTGAAAATGATATAATATCTTGAATGAAAAAAAGGAGAAGAATCTTGATGTAATTTCAAAATCTTTTGGATACTTGTTGGGTTCATGATGTCAGACATTTATCATTTATGAAGGGATGAATAAGTATGTTGGTGTTTTGATCAGATGAAGATAGTTTCACATACGCAAGTATAAGAAGACAACCAACTCACACTGCCAACTCTTGTCTCATACAAATTGGGAAGCAAAATAAGTTTACTATCTTTTTTTCCCTAAACTTATCTAAATTTTCTTATGGTTTCTAATATTAAGTTTAGAGTATGAAAGTGTATAATTTTTTTTTCTATTGATAACTTTGTTAACGATGCTCATCACCTATGAAACGGCACTAATGGTCTATTGAGGTTGTCACGTTATAAAAGAGTTTCATAGAATAACGATATATAATTTTTTAAATGTACTTTAACTATGAACTAATATGAAAATTTTAAGTTCATATAACATTTTATTATTAGTGTTATTAAATAAATTATCTAAATTTAATTTCGAAAGCAAGAGATATATAGTAACCCTTTTTTGCTTCTTAGAGCACTCAATTAATGTGTCCTCCTTTTATACAGTAACTTATAGCTAAATATTCTCTTGGCTTTATAATTCTCTGGGTAAAAATAAGATCTACATTCCTTTTTTTTTCATATTATTTTTTTTAATTAAATATTTGTTTACTATAGTTATAGATTTATCATATTATTTAACAGATTTATTCTATATTATATTTTTATTCTGATTTTATTATGATAAAATTCTTCTATATTTAAGTGAGATGAATATTTTTTAACTTATTTATTAGTAATCGGATTCTAATTTTGAGCATTAATCTCGAGCGGATAAATAAGAATTCTACTACACAGTCTTTTAAATTTGAACGAAAATTTATTAATAATAAAGATCACATATATATATATTGAAAGGAATATAAAATTAAGAATATGAAATAAGGTTTTAGGTTATGACCGAGTCCAATAATAAAATGAAAGTTGATCTGATATCGATCTCTGTAAATGATGAAAAACTATCTCACTTACTTTTTATAAAGAGGGAAAGACGTTAATTACGGAGATTGACTAGATTTGTAAGATTGTAATTGATTTGGAAATATAGCTCAAAATAACACTAGATACAAAGAGAAGGGAGGGAGAACACTACTCTATATAAGGGAAAGAAGATGACCTGATCAAGAAGAGAACAACAACTCACATGGAAAATGGGCATATCGCTTAAAAACTTTAGATGGAGGTTGTGGTGTCATGGGTTGAGCCCGATATTGTCATGAACAAATCGGGTGCGATCTATGTAATTAAGGACATTAATACCATATGTGCAAATCAATGACATTAATTACTAACTCGTAAAATCAGTATTAAACAAAGATTTATACCAAGAAGAACATAGATCAGTGCTAGCTAACCTTCATTATTTTTATTAATTATTTTCGAAACTTGTTATTTCAGTTCGTCTATAAGTTGTAATCAACTATTGTTTTTGATTATTTAAATGATGAATTACAGTGTATTTTTATGCATATTAACATATTATATTAAAGTTACGAACTACAGATTTGAAGAAAAAATCATGCACAAGTCCTAACTTGGTGCGGTGTCGACCTCGTTCGGTCCAATTTATTGAAGACCGTGTACAGGTCTTAACTTGACGTGAAGAAAAATCATACACAAGTCTAATAAGGGTTGCTAGTAGTTAAACAGTTGTTGCTATCGGATAGTAGGCATTTAGCCGGTAAGGGTCACTTTAAGTACTCTTGTAACTGTTGTTGTCATCATTTATTAAGCACTTTAAGTATGCTTTTGCGTGGTCGGTCGGTCACCGAGGTCGAGAGACTGGCTCATCCGGTACAATAATTATACTTGATTGTTTTCCATTAAAATCAAGTTGTCTATTGAGATTTTATTAGGGGTGACACTAAAACAAAATATTTTTTACATTTTAAGAATTTCATCAAAATTTCAACACAAATTGACCACAAAACTATTGCTGGAGAACCCAGATCGATCAAAGATAAGAACATTTCTTAGTATATAGGTGGGTGAAAATCTCACCTTATAAGTCGGTTTTATGAAATTGAGTTAGGCTTAAAGTCCACTTCTTAATATGATATCAAAGTCATTTAGAGTCTATCCTAACGAGAGTTTGTTGGATTTATCAAACCACCTGCTATAGATTATCTATAATATATAGTCTCACAGACGAGTAATCACCAAAGGCTAATCCAAACACATGTTTTAAACTTTTTTTTCTCTCCTTACAATTAGTTAAACTTTGGAATCTCATACACTTGGCTAAAAAAATATCTCAAAAGTATTGTTATTTCGACCTCTCGACATCTTGACTTTAAGAAACTTAGGAATAACCTTACAAAATTAAAAATGCTAACAAGGAATACTATGTTAAGAAACAAGGTTAAGTATGGATCAATGTAAAAGTTGAACTTGAACAACGTAGATAAACAATTTTTTTACCTAAAGTAGTATAAATATGAGGTAAATTCGTGTAAAAGGATTATTCTTTTCTACAAAATCATTAGTGTTCTTACAATTATCCGATACCGAATGTCCCTTATTGAATTCCTCTTGTCTTCTCTTCAATTCCGACCACTCTTCTAGGATGTCTGAGAGGGAGGTACTTGCAAAGACACTCTGATGCTCAAGTCAGTTGAGGTCAATTTTAATGATCCAGTTTAAGGTTCATAGTAACATTACCTTTCACCATGGGGGTCTCCTCTTATTTATACTATTCTCGTGGGCATTGTCATGTCACAACGATTTAGACAGACTCAATGGGTGCATAACCATGCTTTGTTGTTTCTAATTGGGATTAACGCACTTAACCTGGAATGTGACGTGAATCCTTTTTCTGACCGAGAGGCCAATAGGGTGTGTGAATGCTATCGGGCATCTGATATATTGGTTTGTACAGAGAGGTTGATGTTGGGAAAAACGGGTAATTTTCCCACTAAAACAGAACCCTAACAGAGCTACCCGACAAATAATATTTGAATAAATAAAGCGGAATAATAAAAGAGATAAAGAGGAAAAGCACACCAGAAAATTGTTAACGGAGTTCGGCCAATTTAGCCTAATCTCCGAGCACAGCAAAAACAGCTCACTTTTATTATTATGGGAGAAGATATTACAAATTGAGATATCTAACAGTGAAGGAGGAGAGTTTAATTTATAACCCTCAAACCTCCTTCCCAAACAATGAACCCACCGATGTGGGACTTGAGATTAAGCCAAAATCAACAAATCTCCACCTTGGCTTAATTTCAAGTCCCACCTAAAACAAATCTTCTCAAAACATAACAAAAACAAACTTTGCAGTGCTTCAAATTTGCGCCTACGGGCGCCAACTTCAAATGTGCAAGATATTAACCAAGTCTAAACAGTGTTCAAACTTGGTCCTTGTAACCACCTTGGTGAGCATATCTGCAGGATTCTTCGTAGTGTGAATCTTCTGGAGAACAATCTCCTCTTCTTCGAGAATCTCACGCACAAAGCGATAACGAACATCAATGTGCTTCGTCCGTGCATGAAAGACTTGATTCTTTGCTAAATGAATAGCACTCTGACTGTCAAAATATAACTCAAGTTGTTTCTGACCAACTCCCAAGTCTTTAAGCAACCCATGAAGCCAAATTGCTTCCTTCACAGCCTCTGTAATCGCCATATACTCTACCTCTGTCGTAGACAAAGCCACCGTAGACTGCAAGGTAGACTTCCGACTAACTGGCGTTTTTGCTAAAGTGAACAAATAGCCAGTTGTAGACCGTCGCTTATCCAAATCACCTGCATAATCAGAATCACAATATCCAACTATGCATTGACCAAGTGATTCATCTTGCTCAAATGTCAATCCAACATCTAAGGTATTTTGGAGGTACCGTAGAATCCATCTCACAGCTTGCCAATGTCCCTTGCCCAGATTATGCATGTACCTGCTAACAACACTCATAGCCTGTGAAATATCTGGTCTTGTACACCATTGCATACATCAAGCTTCCAACTGCATTTGCATATGGGACTTTCGCCATGTATTCTCGTTCTTCATCAGTCGTCGGAGATAAACGGCTACTCAATTTCAAATGAGGAGCAAGTGGGGTACTTACAGGTTTTGTATCTTCGTGTATACCAAAACGTTGTAGTACCTTCTGCAAATACTGCTTCTGTGACAGCCAAAGCTTTCCCTTCTCTCTGTCTCTGTTTATCTCCATGCCGAGAATCTTCTTGGCTTCCCCCAAATCCTTCATCTCGAACTCTTTACTCAACTGAGCCTTTAACCTGTCAATCTCAACTTGGCTCTTTGCTGCAATCAGCATATCATCAACATATAAGAGTAAGTAAATGTAGGAACCATCTTCAAGTCTGCGCAAATACACACAGTGATCATATTTGCTTCTCTTGTACTTCTGATCCTTCATGAACTTATCAAATCGTTTGTACCACTGTCTCAGAGATTGTTTCAGTCCGTACAACGATTTGCTAAGTTTACAAACCCAATCTTATTTACCATCAACCTTGTATCCTTCTGCTTGAGTCATATAGATTTCCTCATTCAAATCACCGTGTAGGAACGCGGTCTTTACATCAAGTTGAGCAAGCTCCAAATTCAACTGTGCTACCAAGGCCAACAAAATTCGAATGGAGGAATGTTTAACAACTGGAGAAAATACCTCATTATAATCAATTCCCTCCCTCTGAGCAAAGCCTTTAGCAACCAACCTTGCCTTGTAGCGAACATCTTCTTTATTAGGAAATCCTTCTTTCTTTGCAAATACCCATTTGCACCCAATTGCCTTCTTACCTTTTGGTAATTGTGCCAGCTTCCACGTCTTGTTCTTCTTCAAAGACTGCATCTCCTCTTCCATCGCACCTGCCCAATTACCACTCTCTGAACTCAGAATGGCTTATGGATAAGTGGATGGAATGTCATCAACAACTGGAAGTGCATAGGCAACCATATCCATGAAACGAGCAGGCTTCTAAATATCTCGTCTCTGTCTTCTAACTGCAATTGGCGCTGATTGCTGTTGAGATTCTTGGGTAGGAACCTCTTCCTCATCTGACTCTTCTTCTACCATAGGAGAGTCACTTGTGGTATTTCGTGTTGGGATCACCACTGTCGGCTCAAACTCCACCTGCTTCCGAGCATACTCCACCTGTTGCGGAGTACTATCAGCTCCTTCTGGATTTACCTTCTTTAACATGGCAGATTCATCAAAGGTAACATCCCTGCTGATAATCGTCTTCTTTGCCTCTAGACACCACAAACGGTATCCCTTCACTCCAGGACTAAAGCCCATGAAAAGAGCTTTCTTTGCCCGTGGATCCAACTTTGATTCAATCACATGATAATATGCAATAGAACCAAAAACATGCAAACAATCATAATCAGTTGCAGGTTTTCCAGACCATACCTCTAACGGGATTTTTCCATCTATAGCAGATGATGGCAAACGATTGACGAGATGTTGAGCGTATGTCACAGCCTCAGCCCAAAACTCTCTACATAACTCAGCATTAGACAACATACAACAAACTTTCTCCACAAGTGTCTTGTTCATACGCTCCGAAACCCCATTCTGCTGTGGTGTTTTTCTAACAGTGAAGTGTCGAACTATGCCACAATCTTGGCATACCTTCAGGAACGGATCACTCTTGTATTCTCCTCCATTGTCTGTTCAGAGAACCTTAATCTTCCTTCCTGTCTGGTTTTCAACTTGAGCTTTCCACTTAAGGAAAATTTCAAGCACATCATTTTTGTTCTTCATAGTAAACACCCAAACTCTCCTAGAAAAATCATCAACAAAAGTGACAAAATAATGCCTACCTCCGATTGACGGAGTCTTGGCAGGTCCCCACACATCTGAATGCACATAATCCAAAATACCCTTGGTATTGTGAATTGCAGTGCCAAACTTCACTCTTCATTGTTTTCCCATAACACAATGCTCACAAAATTCAAGTTTGCAAGCCTTCGTACCTTTCAACAGTCCCTGCTTGGTAAGAATTTGCAAGGATTTCTCTCCAGCATGTCCCAACCTCATATGCCACAACTTTGTTGCCTCAGCATCCTTCTTAGAGCTAGAAGTTGTTGTCGCTACTGTCCCCACCACTGTACTACCTTGATAGTAATACAAATTGTTCTTCCTCACGCCTTTCAACATCACCAGTGCTCCTGAAGTTGCTTTAAGAATTCCATCTCGCATCGTCACAACTAGGCCTTTAGATTCTAAAGCCCCCAATGAGATGCGATTCTTCTTCAACTTTGGCACGTACCATACATCCCGCAAAATTCTGGTGGATCCATCATGATTCCGCAACTTGATTGAACCTATCCCAGCTGTCTTACATGGATTATCATTACCCATGTAAACAACCCCACCATCAAGTTCTTGAAATTCAAAGAACCAATCTTGAATGGGACACATATGAAAGGTACAACCTGAATCCAATATCCACTCATCTGGATACGATGATGCTGAAAGCGAGACAATTAAAGAGATATCTGATTCCACATCACTTTTGCATTCTGCAACATTTGCATCTTGTGGAGTCTTCCCTTTCTTCTGCAGTTTTGGACAGTCTTTCTTCCAGTGTCCTTTCTCATGACAGAAAGCACACTCATCTTTGGCAACGACTCGACCTTTAGACTTAGACCTCCCTCTTCTCCCCTTTGTATGGCTTTGTTGACGACCTCTTGCCACCAATGCTTCTTCTTCTTGATTTGCCATTACAAACTCAAAATATAATATTCAATATTACAAATAATTTCAAACAACCCAAGGCGAACCTTCGGCTCTTGATACCACTTGTTAGGAAAAACGAGTAATTTTTCCACTAAAACAGAACCCTAACAGAGCTACCCGACAAATAATATTGAATAAATAAAGCGGAATAATAAAAGAGATAAAGAGGAAAAGCACACCAAAAAATTGTTAACGGAGTTCGGCCAATTTAGCCTAATCTCCGAGCACAGCAAAAACAGCTCACTTTTATTATCATGGGAGAAGATACTACAAATTGAGATATCTAACAGTGAAGGAGGAGAGTTTAATTTATAACCCTCAAACCTCCTTCCCAAACAATGAACCCACCGATGTGGGACTTGGAATTAAGGCAAAATCAACCGTTGATCACTAGTACCTCTATGGATTGACTTACCTGTTAATCCATAAAGACGGGAAATCGGACTACCGCTGACTCTTGATATAACTATTAGTAAACATACATCATAAACCTATAACTTGTGTAAGGGTATCTTTGTAAATATCTGAACCAAGATTCTGAAAGCAAAAAAGTATAAATATCGAAAAACCGAAAAACAAAAAGAATCAACCAACATATAGATCCGTTTAAATACTAAGGGTGTGTTTGCTTCCAAGTGGGAGGAGGGAGGGGTGTTTTTTGTGTTTGTTTCCATGGTTTTGAGAGTGGGGAAGAGGGTGGAGGATTTTTTTCATTCTTCACAAAATGAAGAGATTTGTGGGGATTAGTAGGATTATTGCATTTTACCAAAATACCCTTGTGCATGCATTTTATTTTAATATATAAAATTAAATATTACATAAATTTATTTATTATTTATAATTTCAAAAATATTTAATTATACTATTAATAACAACATATAATTATAAATAATAAAATAATAAAATAAAATTATAATATCATCAATATATATAGTTATATAAATTAACAAATGAATATTATTTTCATAAATTTTAATGTATTTAATAAATTTATTTCAATTTAACACCAAAATATTTTATATTATATTTTTTAATTTTTTATTAAAAATATAAATAATGTGGATATTATATATTAAAAATATTTAATTAATTCAAACCTAAAAAAAACCATAATTCATTATTTAAATATTTTTTAATAAGAAGGATCATTTTGTAAACTTACAATAAACCATCCTCACAAATCAACTCTATCATCCCTCAATCCAAACAACCTCACATATCCTCACACATCCTCTCCAATCCTATCCTCACAAATCCACTCCCTCCCCTGCTTACAAATCTCCTCCTCAATCCAAACAAAGCCTAGGTAGTTGATGTAGAATTTATGTGTAAGAACGCAATCTAAGCAAACTCTCACATGAATAATGCGATGGTTAAACAACTATGAAGAAGTTTTCTGTGTGATACATAATTTTGAAACCATGAATATATTATTGTAAAAAATAAGACTACATAAAAATCAGTAAGAGTGTGAGTTTCATATTAACCTATTATCAGATTTCATACCTCTATAGGCATGTGGAGGTATGAAATCCATGAGTACAGCGAGTGCGTCTGATCCAGATTATGAAGAATGGTAGAAATGCGCATGCCAATATAATAAAAGTTAAAACAGAAAAATCTAGGGAAGGAGAATTAAAAAGTCAATTAAAAGAGAAAGTTCTATATAAATTAACATTAACCCTCACTCTAAACGTGAAAGTATATTTGACGTACAACACAATTATATAATACATTTTTAATATCTAAATTATATATACATATATATAATTAAAAATATTTTTATTTATTTCCTTATCATATTTAAATATTGTGAAATTTTTTAAATTGTTAACTTCTTTTTAGATGAATTAAGTTAAAGGATATATTTTTCAATAATGATAATAAACAAATGAAATGACTTAAATAAATATTTTTGTACTTTTTTTAGGAACTAATTGAAGAAAATAAGAAAAGACAAAAAGTTATAGCAACTGATTAAACGTAATTGCACAAAATTTGTGCAATTACAAAACTGATCTTATTCATTTTTATTTACTCAATCATATATATAATAAAATTACAATTACTAGAACCTATAAAATAGGAATACTAACAAGCCTATAAACTGACAATTAATGCAATATAACGCTAAAATAGTTTAAGGCTAATAAAATCAGAATTAATAATAATAAAATCAGAATTAATAACCAACATTCTCCCTTAATTTTGATTTGGAACAACCTTCCCAATTTGAGTCATGATATTGTTTTTCTCAATCGCCATCAATTCTTCATTCATAGTCTTTTGCCATTTGGAGTGTTGAATGGCATCAGCAAGTCTCACAGGTTCTGATTCTGCAAGAAAAGAAAAGTGAACCAAATCTCCATTGTCATCAACTTCATCATCAAGATTTACTTCAATCTTGAAGATGTACAGGTTGTCGCTGCTGCCTTCCTGGTCGCTCCATCATAGTTACAATTGGAGTTGCAACTTCATGTTGAATTACAACTTCAGGTTGAACTGCAGCTTCAGGTTGAACTGCAGGTGCTTCAAGAGTGACTCCATCTTCCATATCATCGTTCAAAACATAAATATATCATTTTTTTGAATCTATTTCAGCTGCTGCATTCCATTGCCATTCCTCATCTTCGGCAAATGTAACATCACGACTAACAATCACCTTTTTTGTCAGTGGATTGTAAAGTTTGTATCCCCCATGCTTATATCCAATGAAAATGGTCTTCACTGCCTTATCATCCAACTTTGATCTTGTTGCCTTGGGGACATGAGCATAAGTGTTGCACATTGGGTTTGAATCCACTCCATGCCTCAATCGGAGTTGTGTTAGGAACACTCCGAGTGGGTGATCTGTTTATCAAATATACCGCACATGTTACGGCCTCCGCCCAAAAATAATTTGACATACCTTTCGCTTTAAGCATGCTCCTCGTCATGTCCATGATTGTTCTATTCTTTCTCTCAGCAACTCCGTTGTGTTGAGGTGTGTAGGGGCAAGTTATGTTATGTTGCAACCCAAGTTCTTCACAGTCCCTCTTGAATTCATTAGACTTGTACTCACCTCCTCCATCATTACGCACCATCTTGATTTGTCTGCCACTCTCTCTTTCAACAAATGCTTTAAATATTTTAAAGCAGTGGAATACCTCATCCTTGTTTTTCAATACATAAATCCAGGTTTTCCTTGAAAAATCATCAATAAAGATTAAAAAATACTTATTACCTCCAACTGATGATATGTTCATCGGGCCACAAACATCTGTATGAACAAGTTCCAAAGGAAATTTTGCATGTCAAGGCTCCTTAACAAATGGTATCCTGTGATTCTTTCCAAAAATGCAAGCCTCACACAATTGATCAGGGTGATGAATATGGGGTAAATCATTCACTAAATTTCTTTTGGAAAGATTTTCCAAACTCTGAAAATTTAAGTGCCCAAAGCGTAAATGCCATAACCACGATTCATTATTCACTATTGCATTCAAGCACTTGAAATCACCCATATGAATATCTACTGGAAACATGCGGTTTTTTGATAAAAAGGATTTAAGAATCAAACTACCTTTTTATCAAAAATTGATAATTTATTTTCAACTATGTGCATCACATAACCCTTCTCGGCCAGCTGCCCCATACTCAACAAATTACTTTTCATATCAGGTACATAGAAAACATCATAGATGTACCTGTGATCACCATTCTTCAATGTGATAAGAATTCGCCATTTTCCAGTCACCGGAACGAACCTGCCATCATCGAATTTCACTTTTGTGTGAAATGAGTCATCCAAATCTGCAAACAACTCCTTCTTACCACACATATGATTCGTGCAACCTATATCCAAATACCAAGTCTGATTGTTTGGGGTTTCATTTGATGTGGCTGCCATTAGTATTGTATGATCCTCTTCATCTTGTACGTGATTACTCTCTTCTTGAGCACAATTGACAGCATGATTATCACCTTTTGATCTGCACTCATTTGCATAATGGCCATGTTTATGGCAATTATAACACTCAACATTTGATTTATTATAAATGTCTTCTCGTCCTCCACGACCACGTTCCCCGCGCCAAGCGCCTCCATGATTCTAGCCACCACGACCTTTGTTGAAATAGCTACCATGTTTATGATAAGAGCTATGCTTGTGCTTGTAAAGCCTGTTCAATTGGTTTTTCAATCTTATTGTCATTCATCCGCTGCTCATGCGCTCGTAGAGAACCAGACAATAACCTTACTGTCATTTTTGAAATGTCATTGGCCTCTTCAATTGCGGCAACAACATGTTCAAATCTAGGAGTTAAAGATCTCAAAATCTTTTCCACCTTTGCCTGCTCCGAATGTGTTTCACCATTGGTCTTCATCTGATTTGTCAAGGCAATAACTTTATTTATATAGACATCAATAGTCTTTGTGATTTCCATCTGCAGCAGTTCATATTGGCGTCTTAGGGTTTGAAGACGCACCCTCGATCTTGTCATCACCTTTATAATTTGTTGACAAAATTGTCCAAGATACAAAGCCTTATTGTCCTTCTTCTGATCACGATGCGCTACTCGTTGCGCCTCAGTTGCATTAGCCGCTAATGCAGACACTTCACTCTCAACGACATCCCATAACTCATGATAATCAAACAAAACTCTCATTTGCATACACCACCGATTGTAATTTTTTCCATCAATGATAGAGACTGATAATTGGATAGAGTTCATGATAACAACCTAACTCTGATACAAAGTTGTAGGAACTAATTGAAGGAAATAAGAAAAGACAAAAAGTTATAGCAACTGATTAAAAGTAATTGCAGAAGATCTTATTCATTTTGATTTACTCAATCATATATATAATAAAATTACAATTACTAGAAGCTATAAAATAGGAATACTAACAAGCCTACAAATAACGGTAAAATAGTTTAAGGATAATAAAATCAGAATTAATAATAATAAAATCAGAATTAATAACCAACACTTTTTAAATTTTAAATAAATTAAATTAGTTTTCTTTTTGTACAAAATAAAAATATTTTCATATTATATTTACTGACTTTTTTCTATAAATAATTGTAAATATATAAATTTTAATGATCAATTTAAATAATTTATATTAATATTTGATATATTTATACACACATTTTGAAACTTATAAATGTCCCCATAAGAGTGTGTCTATTAACTTTTTCTTCGAATAACATATTTTCATTTTTATTTCTTTATCCAACACCCTTTTGGTTTTATTTTTTTATCTAGTACCATTTTGACTTTTTTTTTATCAAATAGCACTATTTTTACTTTTAAATATTTATAAAATTGTGTAAATTAAAATAGAAGAAAATTTAAAAAGATATCAAAATAATTAATAGTAAAAATTAAATAAAATTGTTTGGATATTTTATAAAAAAAATTATTAACTGAATGGTTTAAAAAATTATAAATAAAAATTTAGTTATTCATATGAATATAATAATAAAAAAAAATTAAGTGAATAAATTTATTATTAGATTTAATAAAAAAAATAAATGTATAAATTGTCATTTTTAAATAAAAATTAAGGAAATTTTTTTAAAATTGATGTAAATAATGAGTTATATATAAATATATATAATAATTTATAATAACAAATATGATTATATAATATTTCTTATAATTTCTTAGGATTTAAGATTTACATTTATTTTACCCATAATATTTACTTACATCAAAATACCTATCAAATATTTTATTTCATTCTTTTTGCATTGATATCTTTTCATTAATTTTTATATATTTAATTTTTAATTTTCAATTTTCAAATTTCAAATTTTCTTATATTTCAATTTTATAAATATTTAAATTCATTATAATTTTATAAATATTTAAAAATGGAAATAGTATTATATGAAGAGAAAAATAAGAAGATAGAAAAATAAAAACCAAAATGAATGGAGAAATACAAGTGGAAATAGTGTCATGTATCTATAGTATCATTTATAGATCTTAAAACACTCTTTAATACTTTAGAGCCAGAATTTGGACTAAAAGAAGCCTCGAGCTCTAGTTTCCTGTGATAGTTACTAGATGTAGTGAAGCTCATATTGGAGGGTTGAGTTGAACAGATAAAGTAATGTCCAGCCAAGTTGTATTTCTACTCAAAGAAAAAGTCATTTATGAACAGAAAGCATATTGCAAAGACCTCAAAATGTTTAAATTTACAGTCTCCATTTACAGATGGACATTCTAATAGCAGAGAATGATGGGTAGTTTTAACCAAATTGTGATTTATTTCTTAATTTATTTAACACATCCCAAAAGGACCAAAACTATGCATAAATTATGGGGTGTTACACTTTACATGTTCACAATTATGCATAAATGCACCACAGTAAGTATTGATCTTGAAACACTAAGGAGAGTTTGAAATTGTCATAGCAAACAAGATTTGTACTTTGCTTTAGGCATATTAAACAACTCTTAAGTATTCGTAAATGTTTCCAACAGAAATAAGTATGAAGCACAGGCCACAACAAAGTGTCATACCACAAAAGGATGATGAACAAGCACGATAACATTTACTTCAAAGGAAAAATACACGGATGGCTAATCCAGTGCTAGACTTTCGCACTATATCGAAATAAAATCATGTCAAGTGTTTCAGCCTGTATACACAGATACCTCTTAAGTTACAAACTATGACACATGTAAGTCTGCATGATATTTGAAGGGAGTGTGTACTTTGATATAACTTTGGCCTTTCTATAGTCAGTTTATTGTGTATGATTCCAACAATAACAACATACAACAACTTGAAACCTCATATCTGCTAAAGAATGATACCGTGTCAACTAACCTGCAAAACTTCGGTTACAAGTCCAACACTCCTCTCAAAATGAAAGGCTCACCGAAAGGCCCACTAAATCGCACTCAGGAAAACAAAAGCTCAATCAAGAAACATATAAAACACAGTGACGATGTAGCATAAGGATCGCCGAGGAAAACAGTGCCCAGAGGAAGATTACCCACCAAGCCAAAAACAAAGTCACTTCCCTGATGAAAGCAAACCTGGGCAGTAAATCACTAAACATCGTAAAATTTCCAAAGGAACCACCATCAATCTGAGACAAGCCAAGAAAGATAAGCACCAGCACAGGAGGGGCAAGGAACTGCAAAACCACAAGGCACAAGTAGTGATTATGCAGAAACATCTTTGCCCTACTATAATCTAAGTCAGGAACCTTGCTAGCATGAAGCCTTTGGTACCAAGACAACAAAGCTTCATTCAGAAACATCTGCAGGTTAGGCCTCAAAGCCACAATCTGCAACAAACCAGACCCCAACAAGCACCATTTCCTAAAGCTAGCAAAATCAGAAGGCAAGAACCCCATGTTCCCCACCAATTTCTCCGCATTACCAAATCCACTCTTTGCCGCACCATCTCCACTATTCACAAAAATCTCAGCCAAGGGGGTTATCCACAAAAGAGCTACAAATATAACAAACACCTGATTTGCATAAAGGATCGCACGAGTAAACCACCCACAAGTTATCATCGACAAATTGCATCTTATCTGATCAGTCCCAAGCCAAAAACAACGTGCACTTCTAGAAGCAGGAATGAACAAACACCCTGCAAGGCAACCCATCAATGCAGCAACGAAAACCCTCCAAAACCCATCAATAGGAACCTCAAAATTGAACTCCAAAACTGAAGACACGCCCTCAGGAACAAACAAAAGCCCCAAGAAAAGCCCCAAAACCCCAAACACAACGCTTAATTGCTTCTCGGACCTCCTGGACGCGGATCTCTCGAACGTGACCTTAAAGAGCAGCGTCCCCCACATGTAAAGACTCAAAATTGATAAAAGAATGGGAACGAAAACGCCGTTGGCGAAGAACCCATTATCCGGGGGCGATTTGAGAAAGTTATGGAGCAAGAGGGAAAAAAGGGCAGTGAAGGAGAGAGTGAAAGCGACGCAGTACTGATCGACGAAGAGACGGGACTGGAGGTGGGCATGGTCGAGCGTGAGTCTGAAGATCTGGGCATTGTTTTCGTCAAAATCGGGCTTTTCCTTGTTGGACTTGCTCCTCTTCTTGATTTCGGCGGCGGTTTTGGAGGAGAGGGGCTGGTAACCGTCGATGCCGGGGCGACGGATGGCGGCTCTGACGCCATTGGATTGGGGTTGCGAATCGGGGTGGATGTAGGTCTGGAGAGCGTGAAGGAAAAGGAGGGGGATTTTGAAGAAGGCGAAGGTGAAGACGAGGATCAGGGAGAGTGATGCGTGGAGCAATGGGTTCTTGTACAACAACACCAACTCCACCATCCTTGTTCTTTGCTTCCTCTTTCTTCTTCTCCAACTCTCAAATGCTGCTGTCTGTCTTTCAATATTCCAGACATGTAGTTAACTGCTCAGTTAATGAGTTTCATTAATATTTTACATTTTTTATATTTTTTATAATTCAAAATAAAATTTAATAAATAAATAAAGTAAGTTTATAATTTAGTATCAATTCATTTTATGTTATTAATAATAAATAAATAAATAAATACATACATAATATAATTATAATTATATCGAAAAGTTAAAATAACACTTATTTTAATATTTAGTTTCTTCTTATACTACAATTATGAAACCAAAGCAATAATTTTTTTTATTATTCTATCTTTATATTTAATATCAAGAAATATCAATTAAACTACTGTCATTTAAGAAATATTTTCGTTCAATAAAATATATTTGGTTAAAATTTACTTATATTTAAAACTTATGTGCAAGTTTTTTGTGTTATATTTGAGAGTGGAGAAGTTGATGAAATAAAAGGGCAACCTTTCTATATTCTTTAAATAAATAAACTAAATTATAATAAATAATTTACAGATATAGTTATACAGGTAAAATAATGAGAAAAGGTAATAGTTATTAACGAAAACACATCCATTTTGCATCTATCCACATTTCTATTATAAAAAAAACTAATTATAGAAAATGTATATATTTTTTTACATAAAATAAAATTTTGTATTTACTTTTTTATTAACAAAGAATTATATACCTACTTTTAAATAAAGATGCGCATTTTATTAAATAAACATATTGTTTTAATTCATTAAAAAACTATTTAATTTAAAATAACATAAAAAATTTATATACTTTATATATTGATATAAGTAATTTAAAACTCATACAAAGGTGTGTATTGTAAATACTCATGTCTCTTTGTCTTGCATATCATTATTATATTTTAGCAATGAGAAAATGTTTTTAATAAATTTTTGTAACTTTCTTTTTAAAATGTACTTCTTCCCTTAACGCATTGTTTAGATTCGAATGATTATTGTTCATTTGAATTAAAAAGCAAATAGTATTTAGGTTTGGATTAAGGAGTTTGTACATATTGGATGATGTGGAAAGTAAGAAAAGGAAGAATTGGTTCTTTGTTGGTTTGAGAAGATTTGAAGAGAAACTTAATCATTTACTATGTTATCCCATTGTCAACTATCATAATTCATGTGTCATAACAGTGGAGATTCCTTGCACAACAATATGCAGTAGAGATTCTATTAAGTAAACCCACTAGACAAAAGAATAATCCCTCATGGATGAAAGGCTATATTTAGTAATAAATTAGGAATAATGTCATGTCTAATATTAGTTGTAGAGCCTTTGGGTCCAATGACTTGTATCAACCAAATCATCTCCTATTAAGGTGATGAGAAACGTAAATAAGGACATGAAGAAAATTTTCTTAACCTAGAGTGGAATATTCAGAGCTTAGTCTTTTTCTTGGTAGGCAACAATAGTCGTAACCTATTATTGGTGTTTTCATTCGTCTTGACCATGCCTCCCAAACCCCAATCAAGGACCTCAAAGAAATTCTGCACACCATCCAAGAACGTCTTTCGGCCATACAAGCACAAATGGAAACCACTAAAGCCCTGCAGACCAACATAGAGGCCAACAACGCGTTCCTTCAAACCTCACCCACATCCTTAGTTGACCGGGTCTCCTCTTGTCCACCTCCTACTTCTTCCCCACACCTTTCAGCACAAGACCAACCCCATACTCCACCCATCATACGACCACCAAAACTACACCTAGCTTCTTTGAAGGAATAGACCCTTTGGACGGGTTATTTCAAGTTAAACAATATTTTACATTCTACCAAATTTCCCCAGACCAAACATTATCCATGGTTCCCTTTCCCATGAAAGGGGATGCCCTTAGCTGGTTAAAGTGGATGCATCAAAATCACCTTCTCGCTGACGGACCCTCTTTTACTCGTGCCTTAGAATTGCATTTTGGCCCCTATTCCAATACCAACCATCAAGTTGAACTATTCAAATTGCAACAATAATCTTCGGTTGCAGAATACCAGACACGCTTTGAGAAAATATGTAATTGTGTCAGAGGTTTGTCCCCAGAAACCATTTTGAATTGTTTCACCTCAAGCTCCATCCTGAGATCCGACGGGAACTTGCTATACCAAATCCCTACTCCATTTCCCAAGCTATTGGCCTTACCAAACTCATTGAGGAAAAATCAGGGACTCCAAACCTAAAACCTTTCGTTCACCAAATCTTACCAATTTTCAGCACCTCACCACGAATAACATACGCCATCTTCCCCTTCCTCTAACAACCACTACTACCCAAACCAATAGGAATCACCATGTCGTACCCCATAACCCACAACCAGCTCCTAACCTACCCATTAAACGTTTCACAGCCGCACAACTTCAGGAAAGAAGAACATTAGGTTATGCTACAACTGCGATGAGAAAAATTCTAGCCAGGCCACAAGTGTGCTAGCTCCATATTTTTATTACTCCTAAACAACACCGACTGTACCTTCGACTCCACTGAAGAAACCCTAAAACCAACACATACAGATGACATGATCCATTTCCACCTTTCACCCCACGCTCTAAAAGACAACCTCTCACCACAAACCCTCAAATTCACAGGTCTCGTCCAAAACCTACCTGTCACGGTCCTAATACGCTCAAGTAGCTTACACAACATTTTACAACCCCGAATTGCCCATCACCTCCATCTACCCATTTCACCAAATCCTCCATTTACAGTCATGGTTGGAAATGGAGCATTTATCACATGTCAGGGAATTTGTCTCTCAGTTAATATCGTTCTTCAAGACACTACCTTCAGAATTCCTCTTTAACTCCTCCCTATTTAGGGAGCTGATATCGTTTAGAGATTGATTGGTTGTGCACCCTAGGCCGATTACAACTGATTTCTTTATCCCCAACATAACCTTCAATCACCTCAATCAACAAATCACTCTAAAAGCCACCACACCCACAACACCAACCCCAACTACCTATTATTAGTTCTACCAACTCCTTTCTACCAAAGCCATGGCATCCCTCCATATTCTATTCATTGACACACCATAACAATCCTCCTTGCCTTTAGAAATCAACATACAAACACCATCCTCCCCTTTATACTCTCTGCCATTTTCAATACAATTCATCCTACTTCAACATCAAACCATTTTTCAAATTCCTCAAGGCTTACCACCTCTCCGCCCACACGACCACCACATACCTCTCCTCAATATCACTTCCCCCATCAATGTTAAACCCTATCGTTACCCTCGCTCACAAAAAAATACCATCTCTACCCTCATTCAAGTAATGCTCCACAAAGGTATTATCAAACCAAGCACTAGCCCTTTCTCCTCCCCTATTCTTTTGATTAAAAAAAAGATGGTACATGACGTTTTTTCATAGACTATAGAGCCTTATGTAGCCACTATCTGTGATTGTTTCCCCATACCCACCATTGATTAATTGCTAGACGAATTGGGTTCAACTACTATTTTCACTAAGATTGACTTATATTCTAGATACCATCAAATTCGTCTCACCCCCACAGATGCTCACAAAACAGCTTTCAGAACAATGGATGGACACTATGAATTCCTAGTTATGCCCTTTGGCTTGACAAATGCACCATCGACTTTTCAAGCAATAGTGAATGATCTCCTAAGGTCCTATCTCAGAAAGTTTGTTCTTGTTTTTTTTATGATATTTTAGTCTACATTCCCACACTACAAGACCACCTAACTCATTTAGACCTTATTTTGGAATTATTAGAAAAACATAAGCTATTTAAATGTAGTTTTGCTACCACACAAGTTAGCTATTTTGGCCACCTGATTTCGTCTATAGATATGGCACCAAATCTAGAAAAAATTCAAGCAATCACAAGTTGACCACAACCATGTTCACTCATGGGTTTAAGAACTTTCCTCGACCTCACTGGTTTTTACATAAAATTCGTTCAACACTACGCCACTTTCGCCTCTCTACTTGATTTATTACAACACAAACAGTTTACATGGACACCAGCAGCACAACAGGCTTTTAAAATATTACAATCACTCATGGCAAAAATTTCTACACTACGCCTTCCAGACTTCCATTAACTCTTCACCGTGGGGACAAACGCCTCTGTAGTAGTCGGTACTAGAAAAGCCTCAATACCCTTTTATCCCAAACAATCCAAACTCCAGAATAGCAAAGGTGGACTTCCAAATTACAAGGATATAATTTTAATATAATTTACAAACCTAGCAAAACAAATGTCATGGTTGATGCCCTTTCCCACCAAGCTAGTGTTTTTGTCCATCTTTTATCCCATGTCAACCATCTTCCAAGACCTCCAACAATACCTCTCCACCACTGACGACTTCTAAATAATACAACAGTACTCCCAATCAACCTTCATCGTCCCTATTCCACATACGCAAAGGATTGTTATTTTTTCACAACAAAGATTTTCTTCCAGAGGCCAACAATTTTTGCCAACAGATCCTCCGTGATTGCCATGAATCCCCTACCATATGTCACTCATGTTTAAAACCCACATTGGTGCGAGTATTCGCATCCTTCTACTGGTCAGGATGGACGAATGATGTCAAGACCTTCATACAACAATGCTCCACATGCCAACGCAACAAGTACCTTCCAAAAAAAACTAATAGGTTAATCCAACCTCTTCCAATACTAGCTCAAGTTTGGAAAGACTTATCCATGGATTTATTACACACCTACCTTCATCCGTAGGGCACACCGTCATTTGGGTCATTTGTGATCGTCTCACAAAATACGTCCACTTCCTCGTGCTTCCAACCCACTACATAGCTCTTAGTATTGCACACAGATTCTCTAGTGAAATTTGTCGCCTTCATGGGATTCTGAAATCCATCGTTTTTTACTGTGACCCCATTTTTATTAACAGCTTCTGGAAAAACTTGTTTCAAGCACAAGGAACAACCCTTAAGTTCAGTTCATCATACCACCCCCAAACAGATGGTCAAACAGAAGTGATAAACAGAGGATTAGAAGCATACCTTCGTTATTTTACCAGTGACCACCCCAACTCGTGTTATCACTTTCTTCACCCTTACTGTGCTTTATGGATGTCCACCACCATCCATTGTGGAGTTGTTACATACCCCACGCTTCGGCACCACTGTCACCGAGTTCCTCCACCAATACACCATCATCTTACATGAATTGAAAAAGCATCTCCAGTGCACGCACCAACGCATGTGTGACAACATTGACTGACATCGCTCCAATGTGTCATTTAATGTTGACGAATGGGTGTGGCTCGGCCTCCAACCGTACCGGCAACACTCCATGGAACGCTGCTTTTCACCTAAGCTCGTGCCACGCTACTTTGACCTGTATCAAATCCTTCGTCGTATAGGCACGATGGAATATGAACTTCGACTGCCAACGACTTTAAAGATCCACCGTGTTTTCCATGCATCGTTACTTCGAAGCTACAAAGACCCCCCCACCCTCACACCCTTCAAACTCAAATGCAATATCTCTACCCACTGAAAATAACTTTAACTCAAACTCCCTCTCACCTAATTCCCTAATCGCACCACCCATTTTAGCCAATGGCCATTAGCCACGTCAAAAGTTGCACGTGGAAAGTCACCTCAAGCCTCTCTCCCACTCAATAATCGAGATCACTCCACTTAACCTAACCACTAACCCTAATATCAGCCCCACTAGCCCACAATTCCCAAGCCCAACCCAATATCCCTACCAACATTGAGGACAAAGCATCTCCACAAGCGGAAGGAAATGTTAAAGCATTGGGCCTCCAAGACTGCAAGCCCACTAGGCAAAAGAATCACCCCTCATGGATGAAAAACTATGTTTAGTAATAGATTAGGAGAAGTGTCATGTCTAATATTGGTTGTAGAGCCTTTGGGCCCAATGACTTGTATCAACCCAAATCATCCTATTAAAGTGACGAGAAACGTAAATAAAGACATGAAGAAAATTTTCTTAACCTATAGTAGAATATTCAGAGCTTAGTCTTTATCTTGGTATGCAACAATGGCCATAAACTATCATATTCGCATGAGATTCTTGAGTGTTTTGACCAGTAAAGATTCGTACAAGAATCCTACTTTGACCAATGCATGTTGGACTGTGGTGGGTGATGAGTTAATGAAGTGTAAATATGGGAGAGGAGAGGAGGTGAGTTGTATGCTTTGAGTTGTGGGAGGTGCTTAGAGGTTGTCGAAGGTGTGCGATCGTATGATGTGCACAGTTATCGGATGGGATAGTGATTGATAATGGTAATTAAGTTTAAAGACATAAATATTTTTACAATATCTCAATTAAAATATGATGATCGAGAAAATAGAATATACATTCACAATGTACATTATTTTACTACTGGTTATCCCATATAAATATCTTTATTTTTATAATAAGCATTTTAAAAATTAAAAATCGCATTCATTATAATGTATATTAATTGTACCAATCAGGTCATCGGGTGTGATGATGTGGACAGTAAGTGACTACGTGGGGCGTGCTTGGTGGGACACGTGGACAAGAGAAAGATGAGTGGTCAAGAAGTTAACATAGTCGCCATTTGTAGAAGTGTCGTTCTTCAGTGTACATAGTCGGTTGTCGCCAGGTTTTCATATCATCGTCGTGTTAGATAATGGAAGATCAGGTGGTCAGGAATCGCCACAAGAGGCACATCGTCGGATTTCCCAG
The DNA here is from genome assembly GCF_051622355.1 of Phaseolus vulgaris. Taxonomy (NCBI): domain Eukaryota; kingdom Viridiplantae; phylum Streptophyta; class Magnoliopsida; order Fabales; family Fabaceae; genus Phaseolus; species Phaseolus vulgaris. The sequence goes on from NC_143504.1 coordinate 6,646,713, forward strand.
TAAACTTAGTTGAAGTTGTTGGAGTTCAGGCGTGTAAGTTCAGTAAAGATGATTGTTACGTCAGCATGAAGGTTAAGTGAGTTGGAGGAAACAGCTTGCTCATCGACGACGGGATTCCCAGAGTGGACATTCGTTGATGGCGAGGTTTCCTTAGCTAGAACATGCATGGCGCGGCAGCGAGGAAGGTGGCACCTGCGACAAGCGATATCACATAGATGATGTACTTTGTTGCATCCGATACTCGCTTTGTCGGGTGGCGTTCCAGAGCGTGTTACGTGCTAGGTTACACCTTGAATAGGAGACTTGGCCGCGTAACGGGATGCTACATAGAAATGACGCTCAAGTTACCCCAGCCCAGATGATGACACGTGTAGAGTTGGATGCTATATAGAAATGACGCTCAAGTTACCCCAACCCAGATGATGACGCGTGTAGAGTTGGATGCGAACCACGCGTCCAAAGTGTAACTGTTTTGGAGAGAGAAAATACCTAGGTATAAAAGGTAAACTTAACAGAATTTGCGAGGTGCGTTCATTACGACTCATTTTTCCTTGTGGAGAACACTTAGCACGGTTCTACAGCACCTAGTTTTCTCTTAGTTTTTGGGTGTTCCTGTTGCTGACTGGAGCGTCGGAGCGCCACCGGCCGCAGAGGCGCCATATTGTGTTTTCAGGTTCTCAGAAAGACAATCCGTAGCGTGGACTTGAAGTGCACGTGGTGTTAAAGCTGGTGAGGAAAGATCGTGACGAGGCATCGTTCTTGCGCTTGGTTAACCGGCAGGATCATTAATATTATAAAGTGAGAAAAGAAATACAAATGTATGTAGAGGGAGAAGAGGATTTATAGTTTAAAAAATCAATATGTAAAAAGAGACGGAAAAAAAAAGTGAAAGAAAAACAAGAGAAGAAAAGAAGAGTGAAGAATGAGAATATTATGATGTAATATTACAATGTTTGGAAAGATGAAAATGAGAAAAGTAAGAGAATTATAATCAAAAAGAGATAGTAAAGGTGATATGTATACATGAAATGAAGATAGAAAATGTAGATTCTATATTCAACCCACTGAAAATTACATCTTGTCAATTCTTGTATGGGTCCTATCAATATCAGTTAATAATGAGATTAGTGGTCTTTATATTTTCTATAACTCATATGATTGTATTAAATATGATTCACACTACTATCAAATATCTCAATTAAAATAAAATATGAACTATCTCACATTATTGGTACATAAAAAATTACTAAATAAAATAAATAACATTTAAATATTCATAATTATTAAACAATATTTTTTATATTAAATGTAAATAATATTATAATATTTATATTTATCTTTATATTATATATTTAATATTATTATATAAAATTATTTTTTATTATAAATAACTATATATTTTTTATATTATAATTATAATAATAATTAAGTGAATGTATTTTAAAATGAATTCAATACTTAAACTTAATTTTTAAAATAATCATACTATATTTAAAAAATATTATAAAATTTGAATTAACAAAAAAAGTTATTTATTATATATATTTATAAATACTTAATTTATTAAAAAATAAAAGTTAAAAAAAATAATGTTGACTTTTAAAAAAAGTTAAAACTGATCTTGATTTGAATTTTAATAACCAGTTTCAAAATTTTCTAATATTTATAGAACTACTCTTTGGTGTAAGAGCATAATTGATTAGAAATGAAGAGGTATTTTGAGGATGTGATGTAAAGTTTGCAAATTCTTGTAGATAAAAGAGAAGATTTGGTCAATGTTGACTTTTCAAGGAATAAAGGTAAAATAGAAGCAAAATTATTCATAGAGCTCATACACCAACATTTCAAAAGATAACCTTAAGCTACTTGGACAATCATATCTCTTTTTTCTTGTTATATCACAAAATAACATCTAAAAGGGTGAAATATCATGTATTTATCTATAGTAATATTTGTTTTCTCTCCTCAAAATAAAAAAAAAATAGTATTACGAAGTGGACTTTAAGCCTAACTCAACCCCATAAAACCGGCTCATAGGGTTGAGGTTTGCACACACTTATATACAATGAAAGGCTCTAATCTCTAGTCGATGTGGGATCTCCAACACACCCCCTCACGCCGAGACTGCCAACTCGTGCGTGAGACTATATATTATGGATGGTCCGATAGCGGGTGGCACGATAGGCCCAACACAAATACTCGCTAGGATAGGCTCGAAATGGCTCTGATACCATATTACGAAGTGGACTTTAAGCCTAACTCAACCCCATAAAACCGGCACATAGGGTTGAGGTTTGCACACACTTATATACAATGAAAGGCTCTAATCTCTAGTCGATGTGGGATCTCCAACAAATAGGAAACTAAATATGAATTTTCATTGAATAAGAATGTTAATTGATCTCTTGATGAATTAAACTTAGAAGTTGTATTTTTTAATGAGGATGAACAACTGTGATAGTCAAACAATATACTTTACATAAATTTTTCTTTTGTTAGACATTTTTTTATAATTGTTTCTCGATTTTTTATATTATGAAGTATAATTACTAGTTTTTAATATATTTAGAAACACACACATACACTTATATTGTTGTGTCCCGTTATATTTTTCAATTTAATTGCATCTTTATGTTTTTGTTCCTGTCCGTGTTTGTGCTTCATAGGATGTAGGTGTTGTATTGAATTGGAGATTCGTGAAGAAGATATCACGCCTTTATTGGTATTAGAATCACATAGAGGAAAATATGAGGTGGTAAGAAGAAGATTATGTTGATCCAGTATGCAATGTTAATAAGGAACTCTGTTTGATGGCTCATAGGAATTTATTGTGTCACATAAGTGAAAAATTGTTCCGGATATGTAATTTTATTGTGGTGACAATTTAAAGAATATAATATGACATATATATATTTATGAGTTTAATTGAATGCATATGTCTTCTAGGGGTAGAATCGAAGTGTTTATAGTGGTTAAATAATATTTGACATGAGATGTAGTTAATAGGTTGATAATTGGATACTTGATTCTAATATTGATTAAAATAATAATTGAGATTGTATTTATTGTAACTGAAATATGAAGATAATATAATTCAATATATACTTATATGGTAGAGATTTTTTAACTCTAACTTATCACTGTGTGATTGTATTTTTATCAATTGTGATAATTAACGAAGTAACAAAAGATATTACAATAGGACAATTTCATGCTAATATAATTTGATGATAAAGAAAATGAAATATTTTTTATAGTTATTATTTCCTTTTCATAAAAGTTATATATAGTTTCTATAATGACGTAAGCTAGATGTTACACCATGTGCATGTGTTTAAAGAGATAGTATTTGGTTATGAAATTTTAATTTTTTAAAAAATAAATTTCAAAGTTTTAGTTATTTGAAACAGTTTTAGAAATTTTAAATTTTCAATTATTTTCTTCAAAGAACTTATTTTATGCTAAAAAATTAAAATTTACTAAATAAATAATTCTCAAATTTTCAAATCCAAATACTAGGTTTACCCTAAAATAAAAATTCACACCTAAAGTAGAAAAAAAGTTTCACTTTGAAGGTGCAATGATGTAAGGTGGGTGTGGGTGGACTCTTTGAATTTCTAAATAAAGATAATAGTACACACTGTATACTTCCCAACTTCGATTTGAAAGGGTTACCCCACCAACTACCTCTGTCATAGGGATTAATCCTATCCGTACTATAACCTAATATATATATATATATATATATATATATATATATATATATATATATATATATATCTGCAAGTATCAAAATATCTCAAAGAGTCACTTTAAAGTCTTATTCTATAATTCTATAATATCTATCATCTATGTCACAATTCTTCCGATCCTATAATCAATTGTAAGTTCATAATAATGATCAATAATGAAAAGAAAATAATGTTTGTAATAGTATAAAGTAGTTTTCCTTCCTACACGTTATTTTAATAAAATCATTTCTATATTCGCTTATTTTTTACAATCTATTTCTTTTCTTCTCTTTTTTCTGTTTCATTTCTACCAAGCATATCATAAAAAATAAAACACATTTAATAAAGAATAGAGAAGGTACGACACTTATATTCTCTCTAATCTTAAAATAAATATATGCTTTTTTATATATATTTAGTAAAATGATATTTATATTTTTGTAATTTGTAAAGAAACATTAATCTCTTTTACATATTTTTAAGTAAATAACGCTCACCTATTTTATATTTTTAATAAAGAAACAGTCACTTTTTCTATATTTAAAAATACAATATTGACTAAAACTTTTCAAGATAATCATTAGAAGAAAAAATACAATAGAAAGTTGAATAGAAGTTAAACAAGAGAAAAATTAGAAAGCATATAGAGAGGGAGGAATTTATAATATAAAGAAGAAAAAAAAGAAAAATCCAAGAATCTTTGTATGCTGGCATGTACCCCTAAGCATTAATTATTTCTTGGTTCTTCATGATCCTCTCCTACAACGCAACCACCACTTTCTCTTCCATTTTTTAGTTCTGCTACGGCCTGTGGGGGAGATGAACATTTCATATAAAAATAATTAATAAGAAGCAACGAACAGGGAGAAGAAAGAAAAGGTGCATTGAAGGGTCCATTAAAATGGAAGAAAGACATGCAAAGGTTGTTCAGAAACTGACCTGGTTCACCAATGAACTCTGTAGGTGAGATTGAGAATGAGATGATCTCCTCTTCGATCTTCTTCCCCTCGGAGTAGGACCCATTGAATCTGTGAGAAAGATTATAAAGAATAATTAATTAAAGGAAGATGGGTGGGGGAGAGAATATAAGAAAGGAAAGAAAGAAAAGAGAGTGGGAATAAAGAAAAATGAAATTCTACTTTATGTAGAAATATCTAAGGTTCCTTTGAATTTGTTTAGTTAATGTGAAAGCAGAAGAAAAAGGAAAAGAAGTGCATGGGGGAACCTGGGGGTGGATAGGGATGTTTCTTGGGCCTGCGAATGGGTTTGGAATCGACGGTTGATTCAGAGGTGTCGTGGAGGTAGCGGTCGAGGCGGAGAGGAGGGTGGGATGAGAGGGCGGCGTAGTGGTGGAGCATTCTGCGGACGAAGGAGGCTTCCATGGTGTTGAGGAAGTGAAGGTGCTTCTCGTCGGTCCAAACCGTCGTGGTTTGGGTGTGCGTAGATTCCATTGGGTGGTGGATCAAGAGAGAAGAGAAAAGAGGGTTGGGTTTGGTGAACACAATGAAAAATGGGATGCTTTATTTAAAACCAAAATATCTTCATACTTTCTTAAACTGCTAACTAAATCTATCACTTCTAACTCCTCTTAAGAAAATCATACTTTTAATAATTGAGAAAGAGAGTTGTATTGATTTGATGAATTTTAAAATAAATATATATAATAAAAAGTAAATTTAAAATTAAATGATATAAAAAATATTAAAATAATAGTATTAGGAGTTGGAATGTGATGGTATAAAAAATATAGATTAACACTCTTATACCTTTTACCAATTTTTTTATTTTAATATGAATTTTGATATTGCAGATAAAAAATTAAAAAAAATGAATTTTGATATTTTGACAACTGTTATTCATCCAACAACTAAAATAAATATTAATATTTATAAAAAAAAAAATATTTAATGAAAATAAACGTAAAATACAAAAAGTTAATTTTTTTTTTCAAAATTGATAAAATTATAAATTTTTTTATATAATTAAAATATTAATATTTATTGGATTATATGGTGGATCATGATTTGTGAAATGGGTGATGATATTTTAACACCCTGTTTCACCTTACACCTACAACAAAATATTAATATTTATAATAAAAGTATTTTAAAAAATTAAAAATTCTCTTTAATAAAATATAAACAAAATACAAAATATTAAAATAATTTTTAAAATTAAAAATAATTAAAATATTAATATCTGTTAGGGGTGTAGGGTGAAACATTGTTGTAAAAAAAACATTTCCCTTGTGAAATAAATTTTTTTATTTCTATTTAGATTTTTTTATGGAAAAAGTTTTGTTACACTCGCAAAGAGTGAGTAACACCAATTCACAACCCTTTAAACAATATTATAATATTTTAAATTAAAAACTCAAATAAAAATAATTAAAAATTGACTTAAATGTTGGTTAAAAATGTGTTTTCACTATATACACTATCAATATATCATGATTTTTTTTATTTATGAATATAAAAAAAATGTAAAAAAATTTATACTAAGATAGTTAAAGATAAAATATTTTATAATATATAAATATGAAAAAGTTATAAATAAATTTTAAAAATTAGTATTAAAATTTATTTCGTAGTTAAAAAATACATAAAATCAGAAAAGTATGTTATTAAACTTTCTTTCCAGTCATACAAAGATAAATTTACGAAAAAAAAGTAAGTTACAATAAATTATATGATTCAATATAATCAATATATTTTATATTTAAAAATTAAATAATTAAAATAAAAATAATAAAATAACTTAAACTTTGATTATTTATTTTGATATATTTTTGTTCAGAAATATAATTTTTTTATTAAAATTTTATAATAGTTTTTTCTTTTAATTTAAAAATTATTTTTTACATTAAATTTTACCCTTAAAATTTTATTTTATTAGTTTCTAAGTATATTAATATATAACTAAATCTTGTTGTAACACATCAATCAAATTTATTATAAATTTTTAATTATTTTTTACTTAAAATTTTCAATTCAAACAATTTTATTTTTAATTTTTTTTTCACTTCTTCTAATCCAAAATACATATAAAGAAGGAAATCATTACTATATAGGGTTCTTTTACCACCATGATAAGTAGGGTTGTTTTTTAAAAAAAACTATAGATTTGGGAAACTTGTGTAATTAACACGATTTTTGCCACATCAACCTAAATTCATGCTAAGTTGGCATGATTTCTCTCACGTCAACTTGGTATTAGGTTGATACAACTTTCTTCACGTCATAATTTTTATTCTTTATACTTAAAAAAATGTTTTTAAATAAATAAATATTATTAATTATTTAATTATAATTTAGTAGTAAGTTATGTAATATTTGAAATGAATTTGATAAATAATTTTTTTAAGGGTGTTAGTTTTTAGTGACAAAAATTTGGGTAATCATGTATAGATTATGTTTGACAATAATGTGATATATTAATTTGGTTATTTGATTAATAAAAAATATGAAGAAAATTATTATTGCGTTTGAAAATAAATACAGTAATTACATTTGGAAAATAAATAGAGAAGTGTTGTTGTGGATTTGAAAAATAAATACCTTGAAAAGTAACGGTTTTATAGAACTTTGATTATTAGTTTTCTTATTTTCTTTACCTACGTATTTATGTCTTCATTTATTTTATTCAACTAACAACCTAAATTAATTAATCAACAACAAATATTCCTTCATAAAAAAATATTTATCAAATTAATTTTAAATATTACATAACTTACTACTCAATTTTAATTAGTTTTAATTATAATTAAATAATTAATAATATATATTTATTTAAATATAAGGAAATTATAAAAAAATGTGACATGGACGAAGTCGTATCAAAATCGTGCCAGCTTGACACAAATTCAGGTTGACGTGCTAGAAATCGTGCCAACTTGACACTAGTTCAAGTTGATAGGGTCAAAATCTTTCATATGAAAAAAGTCGTGTCAACTTGATACGAATTTCCCAAATATATATATATATATATATATATATATATATATATATATATATATATATATATATATATAAACGATCCCATTTTAGTATAAAACGAAAAAAAAAAGAACTCTATGACTCTCCAAACAAATGATTTTTTCATAAATATTGTTCCTACCGGAAATGAACTCAGAGAGTGCAACTCGGTGAAGACTGCGTGTTCCTCAGGGAACAAGCTTTCAGTTGGTCTCCGATGAGAGAGGGAAGTACTTGCAAAATACTCGCAGACGCTTAAGTCGGTAAGAACACAAAGATGATGATAAATTCTTAATAAAGAGCTAAGAGTAAGATTATATAATAGAGTTTAGTGTGTTCTCTTAGTGAGAGAGTCATCACCTATTTATAGGTTTTATTAGTTGGATTGAGACCATTAAAAAGAATTGAATGGTTATTATAAGATATAAATGAATTTTATAATAGTACCTATAACCCCTAGCAACTTATTATCGATTTATGATCTTAATCTTAAATATAATATTAAATAAATAGTTTATGTTGTATTGTAAAAAAAATAAAAAAATAATATATATATATATATAATAAATTCTAATAATTGAATTTACAAGTTTCCCGTATTAATCTTTGCATAAAAAGAAAGTATAGGACAAGACAGTGGTTCATGTCCTTTTATATCAAATCAACTTTCTTTTGTTTGTTTTCTTATGCATAACTTTTTTTGAATTTCATATTCAAATAAAGTATTTTCAATTTCTTTAAATAGTTTAGCTAATATCATAAAAATTATTTTACAAATATTTATTTAATAAATGAATTATTTTAATTATGTAATGCAAAAAAATATATTATTTATCCCTTAGAAATTTATATTTTTAGTTTTAAATAAATATTTAAATGATTTTATTTTATAAACATTTTTTCTTTAATATTTTTAATTATTGCCATTATAAATAAAGATTAAGTTATAACATGGTAGTGACACTATTCGTGCTGTTACAACACTATTATGTAAAATATGGGATGAGTTATATTTTCAATTTATACTTTTATGAAATTCTCCTTTAATCTTATTTTTTGATTAGGTCATCATAATTTAATATTTTGTGACAGATTAACCTCTTTCATCAAACCAATTTTCATTGATAAAGTTGATATCAGAGATAGGACAATGATTTGGCCAGAAAAAAACAATATTTCACTAACTTAAACACCCAACAAGATTTATATTCTTTACAACGCGACATTTATTGATATCTGAAAGCAACGTATATATGGTAAAACAATCCATGAGAAATAATAAGGGTTTTTGACCATGGGGTTATTTTATTTTTATCAAAATGGGTCTGTTTAAAAAAAAAAATACAAATTTAGGTAAGTCGTACCAATTTGACATGAATTCATATGTACAAATTGTTCCATTTTGACACGACTCTGTCATGTCATACTGAAGTCATGCCAATTTGGCACGACTTATATCTTGTCATAATTTTTTTTTTTTAAATTTTATTGTTTATATATTAGGTAGTAAGTTATGTAATGTTAAAAATTAATTTGTGACATAATTTTCTAAGAGTGTTAGTTTTAAGAAACAAAAAATTGGATAATCGTGTATCACAATTATTCATTTTTTTTTCTAAAATAATTTTTTTTATCACAATTAAAATAATACATTTTTTAAACCTATTTTTTTAATATCATTTATATTAAAATATAAAAAGGTATAACTACTGTAATTATTTTTAAATAATTAAATAATTTAAAAATAATTATATAAATTTTAAATAATATAAATAATTTGTAATTATTTTGAAATAATTAAATAATTTAAAAATAATTATATATTTAATTTTTTTTCCTTAAAACTAACCCTCTTAGAAAATTATGTATCAAATTAATTTTTAATATTACATAACTTACTACCCAATATATAAACAATAAAATTTTAAAAAAATAAAATTATGACGTAGCAAAATCGTGCCAAGTTGACACAAGTCGTGTCAAGTTGGCACGACTTTAGTATGACATGGAAGAGTCGTGTCAAATTGGAACGATTTGTGCATATCAAGTCGTGCCAAATTGGCACGACTTGCCTAAATTTGTAATTTTTTTTAAATGAACCTCATTTTGGTAAAAAAAAAAAAAATAACATCATGGTCAAAAACCCAAATAACAATTCATTATTTATTTTAAATAAATTTGGAATAGATAACTGTTTTTAAAGTACAAGGTTAAAGAATTGAAATAAATATCTAAAAGAAACAAGGCTGATTTTTTAAGCATGGTTGATTTAATCACTAAGTAACAATTTATTCTTCATAGTTGATTTCTTGAAGAATTCATCAATATTACGTGTATCTAAATTCTTTGACATGTAATCAAACAAAACACAATCACTATGAAATAATTAATTAAAATGAACACAATTTATCCTTCAAAAATATTGAAACCAAACGCTTACCACAACAAATAATATTTTCAGATAGATTGTACAGAAGTTTAAACAGCTGTATCGTACAATTTTTTCATTTTACACAATACATGGCATGATCGAGCGGCTGATATAATTTTCATTCAAGATTAGTGTGGCGAGATCGAACGGCTTCAGGGCTCTCACCCAAGGCCTCACCCAACTTGTAAACAACCATCTCAAACAGAACAAACAGCGCCCCTTCGTACACACTTCCCATTGGAAGCAACGGTCGAGATTTCGCATCCCCTGCTACGTCCGCATCATTGGCCATGGTCTGCGCTGCCACGTAAGCCACAACGTTAGCGTGTTTCACGCACGACCCGCTCTCGGGCTGGGCAGTAAGCAGCAGCACCCTTCCGCCGTGGGAGCGCGCCACCGCGCAGAGGGCGTCGACGGTGGAGAAGCCACCGGGGCCGGCGGAGGCGATAAGGAGGTCGGCGGCGGCGATTGGGGGAGTGGTCATGTCGAAGATGAAGTGGGCCGAGAGGCCCAGGTGGAAGAGGCGCATGCAGAGGGCCTTGAGCATGAGGCCCTCGCGGCCTACCCCGTAAAGGAAAACGCGGCCGTTTTGAGAGGCAACGGAGGCGAGCTCGGTGACCAAAAGGTCCAGTGGTGACGGGTATGGATGGGTGGGCTTTGAGAAAATAGAGGCTATTTGGGTGCAGATTTCTGTGGCCATTGAAGCCACTTGGGAGATAGAACTAGAATTAGAAGCCATCACTCTTCTTCACCCCCATTGTACTTATGGCTCTTTTATATGGGTGTTCTTTCGTTTGAGTGTGTCAAAACCATCCACGCTCTATCCCGATCCGAGGGCCAGAAAAAAATTTGAAAATTCTTTATTCTACAATCAATCCTTTTTGATAGAAAAAAATGAACATCTCCGGGGTGTTGCAGAGTTAAAATTCGTTAATTAAAAATCAATACAATTTGATCCATCTAAGCATGGAATCTTAGTTACATAAATACCACGTTTGGAGTGTTTACATCTATGAAATGAACACTCACAAAATCTTTGGAGTTGCTAAGCCAAAAGGATATCTAATTTGGCATATTACAAGAGTCTAAAATCTAAATGAAGCATGCAAGTTCAGATGAACACACCTGGTGGAAAAAGAAAAGATATTTTACACACAAAAGACACAATAATACAGCAATTCCTTCTGTTGTTTACGGCCCCGTCATACACAAAGGCTAATGAAAGGATTTTATTTGTTGGAGGCATTGATGAAAGACACATTTTCTCCCTCAGTGTCAGCCTCCTTCATGTACTTGTTGAAGAATGTGAGCCATTTTCCCTCGCAGCCTTGGTAAGCTCAGCGTTATTATCCTCGTCACTTCCATCCTCTATGATAGAAGCCTTCTGCTGCAGCTCTTTGACTTTGAGGAATTCATCATAGTGGGCCTTTCTGTGCTCTTTAAAAGTCAAACTTTTATCTGTTTAAGAGTAAAATAAACTAGGTCAGATTGGAAGAACTAAAATACCAACACAAAAAATTACTCCAGACTCTTGGTCCCAGGATACAGAATGGAAAAAAATGCCCGGAGTTCTCGGTGAGGGCTAAAGATATATGCATGATCTGTCCCAAGTCCTAACTTAGACAGACAGTATCAACTTGCTTAATATTTACTAAACTCAATGTACTGTACAGGCATTTCCTGTAGCTGTCTTACACAAATTTAAATTAATTCCCCCTTTTAACACTGGAATATCAGATTATATATCATGTCAAAATTAAACAGGTTAACTTCTCTCCAGCTTTTCTTTCCATGTCATCACAAACTTTATTTCACCAGGTAAGGTCGGTCAGCAACATGAATTATACAACATCATCAGCTTGGTTAAGAACCAAATTTTGAGGGATGTTGTTTACATCTCTCAAAATATAAAATATGGGTATTAAAAAGTGATAACTGACAAATTCTCATGAATAAGTGCAAGATCTGCAGTAATGATCAATGTTATAAACACCAAATGACTATCTATCATTACCTTCGTCGTCTTCAGTTTCTTGTACCTCATCCTCAGATGATGTCCAGCCGTCAGATTGTCTAGTTCCTTTTCTGCTACAAAGCGCATTATCGAAAGCATTTCCTTCAGAATTTGCATTGTGATTTTGATCTTCAATACATTGGTCAAAGCCTCCTCGAACAGGGGATGGAGAACCTAAAAGATTATTCATATAAAAAGTAGCCCCACATAATAGTGCTAAAGAGTATACTTTAGAATAAAACTAAAAACAAGGATCTTCAACACACTCCAATACAAAATTGCATTAAACCATTAGTGTTAACATTTCAAAACCAAATCAAGTGGAAGACAAACTAAAGATTAGAATTTAATACTCACTTACCAGAAGACTAAAAGCAATACTAGAGTTCAGTTGAGGATAATAAAGTATCTCCCATTTCCTGCTAATATTATTTCTACGAGAAAGGCTAGCAACACATTTTCTAAAACAATTCTTTGAACACATTTTTCGTTACTGGTAGAAAAATGTTGTAAATCACAAAATTTTGAGTCACACATCTTGTTTAATGGTATTCATTCATGATATCGAACTTTTTAAGAAATTTTAACTCTAAGTAGGAGTGTGTTGCTAGCACTATGTTTCTACAGAAAGCCCCATCCATACATACTTATTCTAATATGTGCAATATAGTTACTAGGATGCAATAAAGTGGTCTTCTTTACATACTTTCATCATCAATCATAGGATGATACGGAGTCTTAGGTTCAGTAATTTTTTGCCTCACGGGTTTGTTTGCTTCAATTTCTCCAATATTAGCCTCATTCCATCTTACATGTCCCCTGCAATGCGAAAACAAAGGGAAGACACTTAATATTAATTTTCTCTTCCGAAATCAAATAAGCACACTAATATAAACTAGACTGCTAGTATTACTTCATTTTGGCAGATGGAAGAGCCTTCGAACATCAAAGGTATGAAAAACTATCCTCAGGTGTGGCTTGGTTAACTGATCAAAGAAACAAGTTTATGTGGTAAGTCCTTGAGCTTTCAAAACAAATTAAAGAAAGAAAAAATCAGGAACGACGAAGGAAAGAGCAAAATCTTCGATGAAACAACATTCAAAATAAGTAAAAGAATGACAATGCAGTTATAAGTATATACATCAATTGAGAATTTGATAAAGAAGCAAATGGAACACACAAGAAAACTAAGCATTCCAATAAAAATAACCGAACCATATCAACTAAAATTTATATAATTTCTGTAGGGTGTATACATACATAATGACATGGACAATCACTTAAATAGAAGGCAGCTCAAATGTATGTGAAGAGAGACTACACAAAGTTCACCAAATACATTATAAATAAGAAAAAAAGAACAAATGAAATCAGAGTAACAAAAATGTATGTGAAGAGAGACCATACAGAGTTCATCAAAAGCATTATAAATAAGAAAAAAGGACAAAGGAAATCAGACTAACAATGTATTTCACAGAAAGAATTAGTAAATAATGCAACCAGGTCTTCAACTATAGGTTTTACTTTGCAGCCATAATAATTAAAAAATGTACTAAGTTTGAATTGATGGAAAAGGGTGAAAGCGACTTAAGCTTTCGATTCCGTTCAATCACCCCCCTCCCTCCACCCCCGAACTTTGGGACATAGGATGGAATGGGATGAAACCAACTTATTATTCACTAATATCCCTCGTAATGAAATGAAGACATTTAGTCATTTGGTAAAAAAGTTGAATGGAAAGTAACCCAAACTGGTTAATCTCAATATCTAACACTTGTTCCTCCCAAACTGGTTCCTGAGGAGGAAAAGCAAAACTGATGCCTTTTAGGCTTTGAAATCTATACGCAATGTTAAACATCTGATGGTAATCTATTTTCTTCCATCTCATCATCCCTTTTCAGTCCATTCATCCATCATTAGGTAAACCCATTAGCATGAACTTAAAACTCAACTGTAATCAATGTACCACACGAATCTGAAACTTCAAATTACCATCAATTAGTGGTATGCTGCAACTACAAAAAGAAAATCCAAAACTTTGATCTCTGACAAAGTTTTCCAAATCTGTGATAGACAGTTGAAATCTTTCAAAAGTAACAGATTCAACCAACATAAATGGAAGACATTAGACATCATACTCCACTATTACGAAAAGAAGGGAGTCAAAGGAAAAACACCAGAAAGAAAGGGCAACTTCATTAGACAATTAGAAATGCAAAAAAAAAACGGAATTGAACATTAGAATTAGGGTCCAATCAGGGAGAAGAATATAAGCAAATACATTCTAGAGAGCATGTTATTAACCACCAATGAACGCGTTTGATAGTTGACTGAGTAATCTTTGAGGGGAAAAGAAGGTATACATAAATCAAATGAAAAAAAAAATGAAGATCTATGGAGATAAGAGAACCTTTGATGAATTTGACAGCCAAATTAAAGCGCGGAAGTTTAGCACTCCCACCGTCAAAATTGAAAGAGCCAATACCGGAATTGAAAATCTAAAATGGAAGTGAAAAAAACATAGAGAGAGGAAGAGAGAGAAAGAGACCTTTGTACCTTGAAATGAATTGCGGTATTCAGCGTATCGGAGAATTTGCAACGCTAATTAAAGAATAAAACTGTTTAAAAAATAATATAATAAAAATAGACTCACTTTTTCTTGTGTTTATCCATACAACAATTCTTTTTTTTTTTTAAAAAAAAAACAGCTATAAAAAAAAAATTAAATAGCAATTATCTGTAATTTCCTCATTTAGTTTATACAAATTATTTATCTATTTTATCATTAACGATATTAGCGACGCATTTTTGTTATTAACGTGTATTTGTATTTTTTATTATTATGTATTCAATTTTTTATTTCTACTATTATTGGGTATTTATATTTATTTTTATCATTTATATATATTGTTTAATATTAAAATTTTAATAAACAATGTTATAAAACCTAGTTTGAGTATTGGGCGAAACACTATTTTTGTTGGGGTGGTGGTGTTGTTGCACATATGTGGAAAAAATAAAACCTAATCAAGAGGACACAATAGATATCTTTAATTTTAAAAATAGAAAATAAAATAAAATCAGCTTAAATCAGAAAAGTAACATATCAATCCTTCCACTCTCTCAATGTCTAGCTATTATTATTTTTTTTTCCAAATCCAATATAAAAACCAATTATTCAAATTAAATAATATCGAGTTTGTGTTTTTTTATCACTTATATTTTTCTTTAAATTATTTTGCAATCAAATATAAAAACCGATTATTCAAATTAATTAATATTTTATCATTCGGTTTGTGTTGATCTTTTATTACTTTTATTTTTTTATTTAATTATATTAAAATCTGGAAAAAAAATTTAAATACAAAATTTAATCAAATTAAATAATATCTTACTATTTGTGTTAATTTTTTATTACTTATTTTTATTTTAATTAAATCGGTTTAAAATAATTAAATAATCATATTTTTTAATTAGACAAATTTAATATTATTTTTATCACAATAAATTGAATATAATATTATTGAAGAACTTAAGATTTTAACAACTTCTTACCCGATGTCCGCAACCTACAACTTGCAACTAACAATTTGTTACCTGCTACCTGCAACCTTCTATGTACTACCTGCAACCTGTTACTTGCTATCTCCTACATGTAACCTGCTACCTCCTACCTGCAACCTGCTACCTCTTAGCTCCTACTTGCTACCTGCTACCATCTATTTGTAACTTCCTACCTGCTACCTGCTACTTGCTACCTGCAACTTGCTACCTACTACCTACAACCTGCTACTTGCTACCTGCAACCTGCTACCATCTACCTGCTACCTGCAACCTTCAACTTGCAACTTGTTACCTGTTACCTGCTACACCCACCCTACAACCTGCAACCTGCTAGTTGCTACCTTCAACCTGCTACCTGCTACCGACAACCATCTACCTACTACCTGTTAACCACTACCTGCTACCTACAACCTGTTACCTGTTATCTGCTACCTGCAACCTGCTCCCTACTACTTGCTACCTACTACTCGCTACCTGCAACTCGCTACTGATACTTGCTACCTGCAACCTGGAATCTGCTACATGTTACTGCAACCTAAAACCTGTAACCTGCTATCTGCTTCCTGCTACCTGGAACCTAGAACCTGCTACCTGGAACCTGTAACTTGCAATCAACAACGTGCTACCTGACACCTGCAACCTACAACCTGCTATTTGCTATTATTTACCTCAAACCTGCAACTGCTACCTGCAACCTGCAACCTGCTACCCACAACCATCTACCAGTTAGCTGCTACCATCTACCTACTACCTCCTACCTACAATCTGTTACCTGAATTTGCTACCTGCACCTGCAACCTGTTACCTGCACCTGCAACCTACTACCTGCTATCTGCTACCCACAACCATCTACATGTTAGCTGCTACCATCTACTTACTACCTACTACCTACAACCTGTTACCTGCAACATATTACCTACTACCTGCTACCTACTCCCTGCAATCTGCTACATGCAACCTGGTGCCTGTTACCTACAACCAGCAACTTGCTACCTGTTACCTACAACCTTTAACCTGTTACTTGCAACCTGTTACGTGTTATCTAGTACCTGCAACCTGCAACCTGCATCCTGCATCCAACAACCAACAACCTACTACATGCTACCTAGTACCTACAACCAGCAACTTGCTACCTGCAATGTGCTACCTGCTACCTGACACATGTTACTTGCAATCTGTAACCTACTACTTGCTAGCTGCTACCTGCTACCCGATATCTTCTACCTGCTACCTGCTACCTACTACCCGCTATCTTCTACCTGCTACCTACTACCTACTACCCGCTATCTTCTACCTGCTACCTGCTACTTGTTACTTGCTACCTGTTACCTGTTATCTGCTACCAGCTACCTTCTACCTGCAACTTGTCACCCGCAACCTACTACCTGCAACCTGCAACCAACAACTTGTTACCTGCTACCTGCAACCTGCAACCTACTACCTCCAACCTTCTACCTGCAACTTGCTACGTGCTACCTGTAACTTTCAACCAGCAACTTGCTACCTACAACCTACTACTTGCTACTTGACACATGTTATCTGCTACTTGCAACCTGCTACCTGCAACCTGCTACCTTTTACCTGTTACGTGCTACTTGCTACCTTTTACCTATTACGTGCTACCTGTTACCTGCAACCTACTACCTACAACCTGCTAACTGTAACCTGCTATCTGCATCCTTCTACATGCTACTTGCTACCTGCAACCTGCAACTTGTAACCAACAACTTGCTACTTGCAACCTGCAACCTGCTACCTTTTACCTGACACATGCTACCTACTACTTGCAACCTGCAACCAACTACTTGTTACCTGCTATTGTTACCGGCTACCTGCAACCCGTTACTCGCTACCTGCTACCTGCTAGTTGTCTCCTACTACCTGCAACATGTTACCTGCTACCACATTTTTTCACATTTCACGTCGTTAACCGTCCATTAACCCATATTTCACGTATGTCTCTCTACTCTTCTCTAATAAAACGGTAGATGTCTCTCAAACCATTTATTCCAAATTTAATTTTCAAACTCTTTTTTTTTTTAAATTTCAATTTAAGTCACATTTCCAATTTTACCATTTAAAAAGAAATCAAATTTATTATATTTTAATATTATAAAGGATAAATTTAGAAACAAAATGTGTACACCAAATGACAGTTAGGTGACAACAAAATAAAATTAACGTTCCAATCTTTCTACTCTCTTATAAGTGAAAACAAATAAAATAAAATTTTAAAATTAAAAAACTGCTTTATTAACTTTTAAAATTATAAAATATCCAAATAACCAAAATAAATTAATTAAACAAAATATTAAGTAAGGATAAAATAGAAAAATAAGTTATAACAGTTAAAATGGAAAATCCCATTTATATATATATAGGAAATCCCCTTTATATAAGTATAAATTTTTAAATTACAACACAATTTATATATTCATTTAGCTTCCTAGAAAAAATCAGTTAAAGTTTGATATTTTATATATTTCACGTCATGATTTTATTTAATTAAAGATTATATATCAATAACCATAATATGAAAAATTAATCCTCTTATTATCGAATGAATAGCATGAAAGTATAAGTTAATTATTTACACATGTGTTAGTTATTATAATATAATTTAAATATTTAAAAATATTCTTTATCATAAATTTTAGTTATATGAAATAAGCATTTATTTTTTGTGGTACTTTCAAATTACGAAAATCAGTTGTAGCAGACAGAAAGACTTTAATTAAGGATTGCATGCATTAAAAGAGCTAAAGAAAGGAAGTTAAATGTTTTGAGTAAATTTTTTTTTATACAAATTAAAAAAATAAATTTAAGATTTTTTTATATAAATTTGTTTTAATTTATAAATTTATCTATCTTGTTTTATTCTTCTTCTAAAAATAAAGTTTATTGAAACAGGTCATAAAACGTAAGAATTAAATTCAAGCAAACATTTTACTTTCACTGTATTGGGACATTTTTGGCTCTAACATAATCAGGATTTAAATGTCACATCTACAAAAAGAATTGCATTTGCTTAGTAGTAATAAATCTGTATACAAGCTTTTGCATACTATTTTTAGTAAAAGAAATTAATTTCTCCATAACAAATAGAAAACTTATATAAAATTTATCCAAATCAATTTGTATATAAATTAATTATAGTACAAGGGAGAAATTCATACTTTTAGAGATTGAAATAAACTGATTTATAAAGTTTTGTAATAAACCGATTTAGAAAGTGTTATACATAAATTAATAATAGATGTAGAAATGTATTATTCCACATTTGTAGAGTAACCAATATGGAATATATGTTACATATTGTTTTTTCGTTGTTCTTTTAAGTGTTTTTTTTCTTAAAAATAACAAATTAAATTAATTAGAAGAGGTATAAAATATATATTCATCTCGTTCAAAATTCTACTAAAATAACTATCAAATCATTAATATTAAAAGTACGACTATACAATAAGTTCCAAAACCATTACTAAATTATAACTTAACAAGTTTTTTTCTCTCTAAAAGTTAAACGTCTAACTCTAATAAAAAAATTAATTATTATAAATAAATTAAAAAATATATAATTTCACAAAAGAAGCGTGGAGGATGTCACAAATATCAATATCACGATATAAATGAGTTATCACATTGTGAAAAGAATAATGTTGACAAACATTAAGAAAAACTTTCACAAAATACTTAAAAAAATTAAATAAAAACTAATTTTATAAATAAATATAATTTTTTTATAAACTAAAAAATTATTAATATATAAGATAGTTTTTATTATTAATAAAAATTTATAAATTAATTTCCAAATTAATATATAATATTAATTATTAAAGTTTTATTTACTAATTAATTTAGATTACAAATTACAATATAAAATAGTTAGTAATTAAATTTTGACAAATAATATTAGATATCCATTTATAAATTAATTTATATTTTTTAATAATAAAAATTACTTTAATTATTAATAATTTTTTTAATTTATAAAATAGTATCTAAATTAATTAATATGATAATTAATTATTTTTATTTTTAAAATTATTTATTATTTGATATTTTTTTTATAATAAATGGTGATGTTGAAAAAAAAAATTATCTAAAAAGAAGAATAGTGTCTAGAAAACAATTATCACTGCTGTGATAGTGACAGTATCCCAAAAATAATTTTCAGGAAAAACAAAAAAAATACTTTTACACAAAAGAAAGCTCATATAAATGATCCTAAGTAATGATATTGATTTTAAAACCAATAAAAAAATACTAAATCAATCAATTAAAAAACCAATATTATATATATATATATATATATATATATATATATATTTACATAGGTTACTAAGAGTAAGTAATGTAGAATTTAAGTTTAGTATTTACAAAAAATCACAGTATTTCCTTATATGTGCTGATTAGATACTGAGGTTATTAATGTTGACTAAATTCTACACACGGATCCATACAAGAAGAATCAAGTGGTATTTCAGAAGAAGGTCCCGAGTTTTCTTTCCCTTTATCTGTTTGACCAATTTCTGCAGTAGGAGCACATTCGTTTGGAATAGTTAGGTTTTCTGGAAGTGATAACACTTTTCTGCACCCTTCTTCTTCAACTTCAATATTATTATGCTTAGCTTGAAAAGTCATCTGGAAATAATAGCTTTTAAACTTTACTCCAGTGATAGTTTCTACTGCAAATTTAATACATGGGTCTGAAAGCAGTTCTTCAAGCGACTGGTCAAGACAGTATTCTTCAAAAGCATGTCGGTACTCCTCAGGCAAAAAACTAAACTTGCTCTCACTTTCTGTCACACCTAAACCTTCACCTGCTTCAAACTCTTTTACCATACCTGACAAATATAAATATAAGATAAATGTTTAATTGTAATTAAGTGTAAATCTTATTTTATAATATTGAAATCAATATAAAAAATTAAAATTTATTTGTTAATATCTCTTATCAGAATCATTTAAAATATATTCTAGTAAGAGTTTATTGGACATATGAGGTTTTTCGTCAGATCATCTAGAAATATATAGTCGCATATACGAATTAACGAATCTCGACATAAAAATGTGTATTGGTAATTGTCTATTAAAATTAAAGATATTTCATAATATATATATATATATATATATAAATCTTTTCTTATTGAATTATGTTTGATATTGTTCTTAATATAGTATCACATTCATTTAAAACCTATCTTAATAAGAGTTTATTTAATTTATCAGACCACCCGTTATCGATTCATACAACTCATAAATAAATATATATATATATATATATATATATATATATATATTTAAACAATAGTAGAAGTTGAGAGTCTCATTAATAAATATTATTAAAAATAATTACAAAATTGATGAAAGGAAACATGCGAGACTTACACTGACTGGGATTATGATCAACGATGGAAGTAGATTCTCCTGCATGAGGATTTGAGATCTGATGATCATTGGCCAATGCATCTAAACTTGAATTTTGATTCATGCTCAGTTTTAAAATTGGTTTCATGGTTCCACTATCGCTGCAGGCTAGCAAATTTCAGCAAGAGATGTAACTTAGTAAATAAACCTCAAATCCTATATTTAATAATCCTTCGAGAAAACAAACCTCTTCAAACATGGTGAAAATTTAAAACAAAACTTACCATATAATAGCGGAAAAACACGAGTTTAGCAGTGTTGAATTGAATATCTCTTGTGTTGTGTGGGACACCTGGTTACAATTCATTGTTTCAAGAATATTAGTTATTTATAGCCTTTGCATCTAATCTTTAAAATTATCTTTAAAATAAGATAATGCTTATAAATCTAAAAGTTGGATAATATATCTTTTTATCTAAATAATAGTTTTCACAATATCTTTAAATTAAAAAACACCTTAGACATTTAAAATTTAAAATTAAATATTTTCTTCCAACAATAATTCACGGGGCTTACATGTCTTTGGGAATATTAATAAGCAATTCACATGGAAAAAAAATAAAATATTAGGTTAGCATCTCAAAAATCCTAATTTCTTCCTATTATATAACTATACCTATTAATTTATCTCAGCTTAATTGATCTTGATTAAAATGACGTGATAGAACCAAAAAAAATCCAGAAGACCAAAAATTTCACATTAAAAAGAACACAAGATCAAAATGTCAACAAAACAAAAGCTTCATGGATTACTGTTAATCTATCGGTTATTTTTCATCAACATCATTCCGTAATAACCATTTATTTAAGAAGAGAAGAAAAACAAACTTATTAGGATCGAAAAAATATTACTAATAAGATTAAAATAATATAATTTTTAGTGACTATGATGACTATTATTATCTATACCTATATATATAGATATAAAGGAATTTTCCTCTTAACTGCTTTTAATTTTTTTTTTCTATTTTATCTTTATATTAATATTTAATTTTATTATTGTATTATGATCCTTGTATCATTTCTTATTTCCCTCTTAACTGCTCTTAATTTTTTTCCCATTTTATCCTTATATTAATATTTAATTTTATTATTGTATTATGGTCATCATGCCCTTTCTTATTTTTTCTACCATATTTGGTATACGTAGTGGGGCGGTTTTGAATTGAAAGAGAGGTGGAGGAACGTTTATGAATTGAAAGAGAGGTGGAAGAGTGGTTATGAATGGAAAGAGGAGTGATTATGAATGAAAAGAGATAATTTATTTTGAAAATTAATTGCATAATGAGGGAGGTCTGTTGCATGAGAGAGAAATAAATTTAATAAAATACTTGAAATAAATGGAGCAACCGTTTGAATTGAAAGATATAATTTATTTTGAAAGTTAATTGCATAATGAGAGGGAGTGTCTGTTTTATGAGAGAGAAATAAATATTAGGAAATGTGAGTAGTGACCAAATGTGAACAATTTTATTATTACTGAGTGGTTACCACTTTCTTCAGTTCAGTAGTTTTCACCGTCACCATTTACATCCACTTTCTTACGAATGAGTAGTTTTCACCAGTTACATCCACTCCCTTATAAGGAGTAGTTGAGCGATTACCACTTTCTTCCACTTCTTTATAATGAGTAGTTTTCACCCGTTGCATTCAAAGAAAAAAATGCTCATAAATTTTGACACATTTTGAACCCTCTTCCTTTACGCTCCATGTTTTTCTCCTACTCTCACCCATCTTAGTCCCTCTTCAATCACCACTGTACAACAACAACCACCGTTGTTTCCTCCTTCTCACACTTCCCAAAGCGTTAGAAGTATAGGATTTGAACATTTTTGTTTCTATTGCTTTCTTATTTTTTTTTTATATTTTTGTATGAATCCTAAACCCAGCTTTGTGGGCAAAGTTTTTATGTCTACTGGTGCTTTGATCGATTAGATATTACATAAGTTGGAAGTTTAGTAATTTGTATTTAGTTTATTATTTTATTTTTTTCAACTTCTTTGCCATGGAAGACGTGGATTCAATTGATATGGTGATAGATTCTACAACTTCCAACATACAACCATTTGCATTATGTTTTGACATTGTTTGTTGGTCCATTTTTTTAAACCTTAATTTTAATCTTGATAACCTTACAAAGTTCAAGATTACACCCAAGTTAAATCAAAATTTAATATTCAAAAACAATAAAATGAAAATATAAAAAAATTAACATAAAATCTTAATAAAATTATTATCAATGGTGCATTTAGATAATTTACCTATCTTCTCATATAATTTAATATTTATTAAAATTATATGAATATATAAATAGTAAAACTGAAAAATACGGATACACAGTCACATGAGTATTAATAATGTGAATAATATGTTAAAGAGAATCAAACACAGATTTTGTGAATATATATAAACCTATAGTACCACTATCCAAAAGAATCTTTATGAACATAATAATAATAATATTATTATTATTATTATGTTTATTATTATTACTATTATAATAATTATTATATTAATATTAATAAAAATCTAGAGATTTGTATGACCACACATCTAATATTTAATATGATAGTTTGAGTATTTGAATGATCACCGCATCACCAATGTCTTTTTCTGAAAATTTAAAAATTATGTTTTTTCTAAATAAAATTTACACAAATAGTTAATAGTATCGATGATTAGTTTATTCCAAGATTTCTAAACATCATCTTTAATATTGTCCTATGCTATTATAAAAAAACTAAAATTTAAAAAATATTAATACACAAATATAACTTTCACTTTTAGAATTCCGTCGTAGAATTAAAGTCAATCATTGTCAAATCTAAATGCAATTTTTTTTTAAATCTTTTCACATACATCTTTATTTTTATTTTTGGAAAATGAAGATCCTAAAAAATCATATTCTTTCTTACTCTTCTAATTTTCAATTTTTTTTTATCATCATCCTATCGTGACTCCTGACTCCGATTGCAATACATAGTATAAGTGATGAACTCGTCTTAGTTACATATCAAATATATATTCAACATATATCTATATAGCAAAATGATATTTATTAAAAAATGTGTTGATGTTTTATAACATGACAATCTATTTCCTCGTATTTATATATTTATATAAAAGAGAGAGAGAGAGATGCATTATTATTAGAATAAAATGCATATATTTTCATGAGTAGTAATTCTTATTTAACTCAAATGCATATCATCTACAATCGTGTAAATAAATAATTTCAATTGTGAAGAGGGTTTGGACCAGTAGGAACTTTCACTTTAATTGAAATGTTGAGACTTCTGTTCGGCTTTTCTGTATTCGAAGAGGAGAGAATAGCATGATGGCTCTGAACAAACTCAGAAGAAACCTTTCTTTCTGATGATTTTGTTACCAGTTTTACATGACTTTCCAAACGAGAAGTTGAATACGAATCTAGAACTGAAGACAACAAAATGATAAGAAACAGAAGAACGGTTGAGAATTTTTGAGCACTCATAATTGTAATGGAAGATGAATGAAAGTTAAATGTTGGAGATAATAAAATATTATTGTGAGAATATGTTGGAGTAGAAATCTATAGCAAGCTATTTATAATGGAAAAGTTAAGCTATGTGTGCATTACTTACTCACATCTGAAACTCAATAATTATATGTACTAATATCACAAACTAAATAAAAAAACATGTGAATTAATTAATTTATTAACTAATTAGTTATGTATCATAATTGTATCCCTTTTAAAACAGTTTTCATTTACTTTTTACTAATTATATTTGTAACAACTACGATACTACGATCTTTGTTTCAGGCAATATATTACCATTTAATTAATTGGGGTTAAACAATTTTTACTAATATAGTTATTATAATTATAACTCTTAACAACAATTAATTCATTTTTAATGAAAAAGATAACAATTTTCATAAATTTAAAATAATATTTA
This sequence comes from Phaseolus vulgaris, assembly GCF_051622355.1. NCBI lineage: Eukaryota > Viridiplantae > Streptophyta > Magnoliopsida > Fabales > Fabaceae > Phaseolus > Phaseolus vulgaris. The sequence continues at coordinate 6,671,798 of NC_143504.1, forward strand.
AGATACTTAAATCATATCATAACTCGGTTATAAGTTACTAATATAAAGTTCATTTATATCTAATAATATTATTTTTAATGTAGTTCTAACGTTCTGAATTCAAAGAGACCTATAAATAAGTAATAATTCTAAGTAAGAAATGACTTTAACTCTTGATGCTCTATTATATTTACACATATCTTATATTCTTACTTAATGTCATATAGTCTTTTTTTTAGGTGAATCTCTTTCTATCTTTATGCGACTAAAATAAAAAAAGAATTTGTGTTATAGAGAAGTTGTTCAATTCTCATCATGGAACTCTTAAATTTGAACCAAACCGTCCAAGTCCAAGTTCAAAACGAATATTGAAAATATTTTTTAAACTTGAACCAAATGATCAAATATTATCGTCCAAGCTTAAACGAACATTAGATAAAATATCTTAAACTTGAACTCATCAAGTAATATTGTGAGTTCAAATGAATATCCAAAAAAATTATTAAACTTGGACTAAAGAGTATGGAACAAAGAAGTATTATTGTCTGAATTCAAATGAATATTGGAGAAATTGCTTAAACTTAGACAAAATAATTGAGTACTATTGTCCAAATTCAAATGAAATTGGAAAAATTTCTTAAATTATTCATTAATTTTTTTTTATAATATACTATTATTTAGTAATAGTAAAAAATTTAAAAAAGTATTATTTTTTAAAATATATTAATATATACAGTTTAAATTATTAATAATTTTATTTACAGAAACAAAACATGAGTGTACAGCGTTTACTACGTGCAAATTTATCTTACTATATCTATCATAATCTAATGACTCTTGAAGAGATACCAATTTCATCTATTAGAAATTGTGAACCACATATCCATAACCTAGATTTATATTATAAATTATTAATGAGCTTATTGAGATATACACATAATTTGTATTCATATTTTCATTAGATTAAAATATATATATAATTTTATTATTTTAAAATAATTAATTACAAAATAATAAAATTTAATATATATATATAATTTTTCAAAAACAGTATTTAAAAATTATGTACCAATTATTTTTAGAAAGAGAAAATATTTAATTATTTTTAAAATAAACAAATTATTCAATTACTTATTTTATTAAATAAATAAATGAATTTTTATGTATTAAAAATAAACTTATCCAATTAAAAGATGATACAAAAGAGTTATCAAATGATATATCCTTTTTATATAATGATGATATAGATTAGAAAAAAAATGCCCAATTTGTTATAATTTTATTATTTTTATAAGTAATTAATTAAAACTAGAAAAAATATTACAACCTAGTATATATATATAATTCTGCAAATATGGTGTTAAAAAAATTATGTTACCGTTATTTCAAAAGATAAATTATTTAGTTATTTTAAAATTAAAAGAAATTATTTATTTATTTATTTTATAAATAAATAAATAGATTATTTTTAGTTATTAAAAAGTAAAATTGTCCAAATAAAAAATAATATAAAAAAAATACTAAATGTTGTATCTCTTTATATAAATTTTATTATGATTTAATTTTTCCTATCATAATAATTATATCATTAGAATGGAATAGAGAGAAATTAGATTTAAGAAGTTAAATTTAACAAGCTAAATGTAACACTTTCTTCAAACTCAACTTTTTTATTTATTAAGAGATGACTTATAAAATTTTTAAATTAATTATATAATATATATTTCAATGCTTAATACAAATATTTAAGTAATGATCATATATCATCTTAAAATTGGAACTTTTACTATAAACATTCCATATATACATATTATTTCATTACTCATACAACATGTAACTACATGTGAATAATCCCATATTTTTCATTAAACACAATATAGAATACATCTTCACTCAAGCAAACTACAAATGGAAATAAGAGGATAAACCATAAGAATCTTTTCATTCGATAAGTGGAATTAAAGAAATTTGAAAAATTTAAGTATGTGTCAATCCTACAAAATCAATTTAATAAGATGAGATTCATATTTACTTATATATTATAATTTAGTTGTATTTTTAAACCTTGTGAGATATTTAACACATACCACTACAAGAAAATCATGAAATAGAAACCAATTTGTAGAAACCAAAATAATTAGTTGCAATAGTAACTAAATTAGAGACCATTTTAGAAACTAAAAAGAAATTTGGTTTCTAAATTAGTTTCTACTATTTTCTATTATTGTTAAATAGTTTCTAAATTGGTATCTAATTAGCAACCAAAGTTTTTGCTACCAAATTTAGAAACTAAATAATTGGTAGTTAAAACCTTAGTTGCTAATTAGATACTAATTTAGAAACTATTTAACAATAATAGAAAATAATAGAAACTAATTTAGAAACCAATTTTTTTTTTAGTTTCTAAAATGGTCTCTATTTTAGTTCCTATTGTAACTAATTATTTTGGTCTCTAAAAATTGGTTTCTATTTCATGATTTTCTTGTAGTGTACCTCTCACATTGAGGTTCACACCAAGAACATAAAGTTTAGGAATAAAGGGATCCTGATAGTGGATAACATAATAGAACCAACTAATTTTTCCATTATAGGTCATTAATAAGTTTTGATATAATCTTAAAAAATTTAAATTTAAATGAAATGAAATCTTACAAGACTGGTTTAGGAAAGTTGAGGTTCACTCAACCTATAAATTATAATTTAGTAATATCTTTAAACTCCAACCAGCTATGTATAAATTGACTACAAAATGAGCTTGACAAAATATTACATCATATTAACATATAGGCTGATTCTCCCGGCACCTGATCATTTTTGAACTGGCACCCGATCACATATAGGAAAAGACGAAACTATCCTTAATGAATTTGAAGATACCTTAAAGTGTGATCTGCACCCAATGTCATGCACCCAACCCTATTTTTCTTTTTCTTCTTCGTTTGTGCGTGAAGCAGCAGCCGCAACTACCGTCAGCCACCGTCGTCTTCGTTCGTTTGCTTCACCGTCAGTGACCTTCATCATCGCAGGCAGAGCAGCAGCCGCCACGGTCAACTTCTGAAGTCGGAGAAGGAACCATCGTCGAAGAAGTCAAGGTACTCTGTCATGCCTACTGGATATTTTTATCCGTAATTCAGTATTGACTTCCGCACATTTTTATCCGTAGTTCATTATTGATTTCTGCATATTTTTATCCGTGGTTCACTATTGCATTCCAGATATTTTTATCCACAATTTAGGAATGACTTCCGAATATTTTTATCCGCAGTTGAGGAATGGCTTCCAGATATTTTTATCCGCAGTATTAGTGGTTCTGGATATTTTTATCTGTAATAGGCATTTGACTTGCAGATATTTTTTTTCCGAAATGTTGTTGTTAACTCATTACCTTGGCAAACGAAGCTTACACTGAACATCCGTACACAACAATGAATGTAACCTCCTCTTTTGCACCTTAAAGCAAAGCTTCACCACAACAATGAACTTCCTCTACCTCACCATACACTATTTTTCAAAGTGAAGAAGAGAAGGACACAATTGAAGTTTTAAAAATTTGTCGGGTGCTAGTCATAATTCATCAGGTGCAGGAAGCAATTGCCTAACATATATTGAAGACAAAAATTCTAACATAACGTATATATTTGAACAAAAAATCTATGTGATGGACTGTGTAAGACTCATGGGCTTTTTGGCCCATTCTTTTTTTTTCTCATTTTTTATATTTCTTTCTTCCATCAACATATATTTTTATCTGTCTTACACTCTATTTTTCTCAAATTCTTTTACTTTTTTCTTTTAATTTTTTTTTGTCTCAATCGGGTTCATAATAAGATGATAAAACTTTATGAAAAAATATATAAGTCATGTTCATAGTTTATATTCTAACTATAAAATTTATAAAAATAAATAAATGAACTTGAAAACCAAATTTAAGTGAAGAAGTCAATTATACGTAGAAAAGGTATAAACATCCTAGCAAGTATGTTAACTTTAAAATTATTACCTTTAATTAAATATAAAAAATTAATGTAATTTTAAAATATATATTTTTCTTCAAATCAAGCAAGATTTTATCAGAAAATTATTTTTTGTTACTTACTTATTAGAAAAAGGAAAATACTTTATTTTCACTCACAGTAAAAAAATAGGTTAAGTAGTTCTTTATGAAAAGATTTTGTGTATATTTAACATTTAGTTTTATAATTTCAACATTTTTTATTCTTTTGATGAGGTTATATATTTTATGCTTCACTGTCTTCTTGTCTTCTTAGTATAAGATAGGATAAAACATTATACTTTATATCTAGTATACATTATACATTGATATAGTAGATTGTTTGCATGAATTTTATTTAAAATAAATATTTAGTTAAAAATAATTTTATTATATCTGAATTAGTTTTAAATAGTTAAATATTAAATATAAAATGACGTATATAATTATATATATATATATATTTAAATATTAAATATAAAATAACTCATATAATTATACTTATACTTAAATAATAGTGTTTTCTTTCTTCGTATCATAGACTAATAAAATAAAATACTCATATATAATTATGGACTAATAAAATAAAAGACTTACAAAATATATTAGAATTTCAAGTTTTAACTCTTATTCATCATCTATTAGAATTATGAGTGTTCCAAAACTATGTGCATTTGTTCTTTTTCTCATCATTTCTCTCTCTTTTGTATCAGATTGATATTCAACATCTCTCGTCCAGAAATATAATATTTTGTTTATCATGTTATTAAACTATTAAAGTTTTTTTTTAAAAAAAATAAACACCAAAGTTAATCGAGTTAAAGAAATTAATCTATATATTTTAGTAAACAAGTTATTCAATTTTTAAAGTTATTAAATTATTCAATGGTATTAAATTTTAAACACGTAACAGGGTAAACAAAAATAGCAGAGAAAAAAACAGTCCTCGTTTAGCTTTCTCTCTTTCTCCCAATTTTCTTTCTCTTCATTTCTCACTTTACACATCATCTATTTTAGTATCTAATCGCACCACGCTTAGCTCAGAAGTTAAGGAATATTCTTATCCGAACAAGTTCTCAAACAGAGTAAGTTCATAGTTGTTCTAAATATCATTTATTCTTTGTTTTTCCTTAGGATTTAGTTATCAATCTTGATGGGATCATTTGGGAAAAGTAATTATCTTAACTTATTCTATTATATATTGAAATTTTGTTATGTTTGGATAATTTGCATTAGACTATTATAAGTTTATAAGGACTAAGAGGATAAAATTCTAGATGTTACTTGGAAAGTAAGCAATTAAGATAAGAAAAACTAACTTTATCATTAAATAGTATCCTAGATTATAAGATCTGGATGTGCGGAAAACCTAGTCCCAATCTTCAATTTCTATTGTTGGGATGTTGTTTGTTTATATGTTGTGCGAACTTGTAGAAATATTAAATTTTGATAGTTTGAGTATTGTTTTTATTTTTATGTTAATTAGACTTTTAAATGTTGTGGATTGTATTTTGAATGATATTTTCTTTTAGAAGCTTATCTTCGTATTTATTGTTTGCTCATGTGATAACCTATTATAAATATATACTTTATACACAAATAAACTCACTTACAATCTTTTGGAACTATATCATAAAAGGATTACAAATAAACTCACTTACAATCTTTGGAACTATATCTTAAAGGGATTATATGTGTATATGTCAAGCGGTGTTTTTTTGAGTTATGTTGAGTTTTAGTTTGTCCAACCGGTCCTAGACTCTAGATTCTAGTATTTTTGTGTTACAATGTGAATTTTCATTTAAAAAAAAATTAATTATAAAAATCACAATACAACAATGAATATTTGTTTTAATAAATTAACTAGATTGTTCTAACAAATAAATTAATACAATTTTTTTTGTGGTATTACGACTATTATTTATACTTATATATAAAAGGGATTCCCTCTTTAACTGCTCTCAAATTTTTTTCCTATTTTTTCCTTAGATTAATATTTAGTTTTATTTCATTATTTTGGGTATTGCGTCATTTCCTTCTTTTTAAAAATATTTAGAATAAATGGAGGAGCGGTTTTGAATGAAAAGAGATGGTTTATTTTGAAAATTAATTGCTTAAAGAGAGAGTGTTTGTTCAAATTATGAGAGAGAAAAAAAATATTAGGAAACGTGAGTAAGTAGTGGCCAAACACAACCCTTTACAATAACCAACTATTATAAAAAATCTAAAGTAACCTTCCCACATCCACTACATCCATTCCGCCTTTTCATCAGCCTCCACTCTTTCTCAATGCTCTCTCACGAGAGTATAAAAGAAGCACAAAAGAAACACAAAAGAAGCATATATAATTTCGATTATTTAATTGTTGGAAGAGCAAGTGGAGGCGGAAGAAGTAGAAAATGGAGAAGCTCCTCTAGGTGAAGGAGAATCAACTGTTCTCCCCAACCTTTCGCGACCCCTTTCACTTATTCATGTGTTTTGTTTGAGTTTTGGCAGAAAGTTATTTTTTTTTCTTCAATGTATGCAAGGTAAAACAATTATTTCGATATTTAGCTTTTTTTTTATGAGTTTAGAGAGAATGTCTCCGTTAGATTTGTAATCACTTTTGTCGTCATATTAAATCATTATTATTATCTTATTTTACATTTAGTATATTACTGCTTCTCAATTATGATAGTTAGCAAATTACATGGAAGAGAAGACAATTGGACCTTGGTTCCTAATTAGTATCTTTTGTATTCAAAGATATATTCAAAGAAAATAATGTATGATGGTTGATATATTCAAAGAAAATCATTGTTGACTAATGTATTTTCATATTCGTGAAATGTTTGGTCTGATTTTTTAGGGTGATGAGTTGAGAGGTTTAAATATAGTATAAAAGTATTCCACAATAATGGTATTCTTTTCTTTTAATTCACATGATTTTGAATCTCATACTTTTTTGTTAATATTGGAAAAAGACTTAATTCTCATTTCATGTTATTCTAAAGTTTGCACACCTGCATATTATACTGGTGGATAATTAAGTTTCTATTACTACTATATTTCTTATATTTTTTCTTAGACTCTCTTACTTAAATATAAAGTACTACACAAAAAAAATAAAATTGTTGGCTAACTCTGTCTCATTGATTATTTCAAATTTTAATATTAAACATATATATATATATATAAATGATAAAAATAAAAAATGCGGGTACACAGGCACGAGAGCACCCACTAGTAATAATAAAACATATTACAAAATAATTTAAATAGAATTGTTTGTTAGTCTATTCCATTTTGATTTGGTAGTTTGATGGTATAATTTCTTTGTTTCTGTATTTGCGGAATATGAGTGTGTGACTTGTTTTAATTGATCCGGTTGAAAGTACAGAACATCAATATGTCATCTAGAGATTGAGAAAAATAGATCATTCACAACTATTGATGAAAGATTCTTCGAGAAGTTAAGGATTAGTAAACATGTGACTTCAGAACATATAATTAAGAAGTTAATTAATTAATTAAAATATAATTATCCAAAATAAATAGTTAAATGCCTGTTTTAGAGTTATCTTTAATTAAATAATTAATTATATACCATAATAATACCACAATTTTTTTGTTTGATACATTTCATTTTTACTCTAAATATCCTTTGTTCTCTATTTTTCCTTAGGATTTAGTCATCAATCTTGGTGGGGTCAGTTGAGAAGTTTAATCCTCTCAACTTATTCTATTATATACTGAATTTTTGTTTTGTTTGGATAATTTACATTAGGCCCGTAAATCTTGAAGCTTATCCAAACGGTGGGAAATAAAATTCTAAAAGTTGCTTGGAAAGCAAGCAATTGAGGTAAGGGAAGCTAATTTAATTTTTTTATAGTACCCTAGGATAGAAGATCTGAATGCGGAAGGGACGTGGTCCCAATATTGAATTTCTCTTGCATGGATGTTATTTGTTTATATATTGGGTTGTTTGTTTGTATATTATTTAAATTTGTAAAAATATTATATTTTGATGATTTAGTATTAAAGTGTTATTTTTTTCATGTCAAATAGACTTTTGAATATTGTGGATCAATTTTTGAATGATATTGTATGACGGAATGGTATGGAATTGAATTCATACATTTGGGATAATGTATGGACTGATGTTTGTTGTGTATTAAGTATTGATGCCTATGTGGTAACAGAGATCTCCAAGCTTCACCGATGATCTAAGTCACATAGACTAAGATATCAGGTGGTGAGAAGCTGATGGGGGAGTTCATGCACACCGTGACATATGAGATGCACGACTTGGGTTGTATTGAACTTACCCTGATCCTTTCTGTTGGATTCGCTGGTAATCTTTGGATCAGGTGTTAGTCTCTGGTAGGACTTACTTAATACGGGTCTTCCGGAAGACGTTGTTTGTTGAATATCTTGGATGTGTAGATCCATGTGAGATCTATGTGATTGTTTTAATGTTGGGATTTGAAGAGATTGTATAATTTGAGAAATTGATCATGTAACTTGGTTTTCTCTTTTGATTTAATTGCGCATATTATAAAATTTTATTTTCACTAGCTTACCCTTGCTTTTCTTGCTGTGTTTGAACTGCGATGACTGTACTACGTACACGAGCAGATGATCTTACAGGTGTCTGAGGATCAGAAAAGTTTTAAGGCGTTGATTTTGAAACTTATATTGTAAATATTTGTATTTCCATATGTCCTAATCACGTATTAGGAATGTTTTGAAAAACTGTAAGCTTGTACGGAAATATGTAGAACCGGTATTGTAATAGTTATATGTAAATTATGGGGTGTTACATTTAATGGTATCAGAGTGGTTCATCCTTAGGATAACCTGAGGGTAGTGGGTTTATTTTGTTTCTCTGGCGTGTAGATTTTTGTTTAAGTCTAGCCTTAAGACTTAGTTAAAAGTTTCTATTAAGATGTTTGACAAAGTTATTTTTCTTGAAACCTTGTTTGTGTTTGAGTCAAGTTAATTGTTATGAATAAAGATGAAGTTATTAAGAATGAAAAGAATCTTGATAGAGTGGTGAGGGTGCACACTCATGACTAGATCAAGATTATTTTCTATCTTAATTCTAAGTAGCTAGAGTACATTTTAGAGATAAGTTTTGATTGGTTTTTACCTGTTTCGTATGATTATTTCTTTGAAGTTAATTTGTCCTAAAGATGTAGTTGGAAATTTTAGTAATTTCTAACCCAATTCTTTATGTGCTTAGTAGATGGCACATAGACCACCTACTCCTCCTCCACCAGTAGATATGCCCAACTTAGCTCGGGCAATAGAGATGATGGCAACAACCTTGCAACAACAGAGTGCTACTATGGCACAACAGCATCAGGCCGCCCTTCATCAATTAGAAACAACTAGATTAGCAGCAGAAGCATCTCAGCTTCATCAACAACCCCATACCTTTAGTCTGGAGGATTTTCTGAGACACAATCCACCCAAATTTAATGGCAAGGTAAATCCAGATGGAGCAGACCAGTGGGTGAGAGACATAGAAAGAATCTTTGAAGCTACTCAATGCCCTGAAGAGAGAAAGTTATCCTATGCCATTTATGTACTAACTGAAGAAGCTGAATTCTGGTGGATAGGCATGAAGCAAATGATGGAAGACAAAGGTGAAGATGCTACTTGGGAGAACTTCAAAGTAAGATTCCTAGAGGAGTATTTTCCTGATAGTGTCAGGTATGCAAAAGAAATTGAATTCATGCAGCTGGAACAAGGAAATCTTTCAGTCACTGAATATGCTACTAGGTTCAAACACCTAGCTAGATTCTACACCCAGACCATGACTGAAGCTTGGAGATGTATAAAATTTGAATTTGGGTTGAAGCAAGAACTTAAAGAAGTGGTGATTCCTATGTCCATTAGAGATTTCCCTGCTCTAGTGGAGAAAGCAAAAGTAGTGGAGAGTTTGAAAAATAGTAGCAGACTTGCTAAGCCTCAAGTGGGAGGACCTTCTAAAAGCATGCCTAAATATGAAGATAGAAAGAAACCTTATTTCAAACCTCAATCTTATAGCAGTGGAAGACCCAGTTCTCAATCACCACCTAGTTTCAGATGTTTTAGAGATGCAGTGGGCCACATGTTGTTAGATTTTGCCCTCATCCAGTGTCAAATGTGACATGTGATAGATGTCACAGGTATGGTCATGCAACAAAAGACTGTCGTGTCCAATTGGGAGCTCCATATTCTGGCAGAGTGCAGCAAGTACAACAAAATAGTAATAAAAAACCCAAAGCTGCTGGCAGAGTTTTTGCTATTAGTGAAGTTGAAGCTTCACAGTCTGATAACCTTGTTAGAGGTATTTGTTCTATCCTTGGAACACAATTATCTGTATTGTTTGATTCTGGGGCCACCCATTCTTTTATATCTTTTGATTGTGCTAAGAAACTTAAGTTGCCAGTCCGAGAATTAGAATTTGAGTTGGTGGTATCTACACCAACAGAAGGTATTATAGTAACTTCTTCCATGTGTGTTGAGTGTCCAGTAATTATAGATGGGCAGAGATACAAGATCAACATGATTTGTATACCTCTAAAAGATTTGGAGGTTATCTTGGGAATGGATTGGTTGTCTGCTAATCATATCCTTATAGATTGTGGTCGGAAGAAGTTAATTTTCCCTAAATTAGAAGGAATGCAGGTTATCTCAGCTCATCAGTTTGAGAGAGAGATACAAGAAGGTGCAGAATGTTTTGTGCTCTTGGCTTGTTCTATAGTTACTGATAAAGTACAAAAAGATATATTTGTAGTTCAGGAGTTTATGGATGTATTTCCTGATGAGATTCCTAGACTTCCACCTAAAAGAGAGATAGAGTTTGCAATAGACTTGATTCCTGGAGCAGGCCTAGTGTCAATTTCTCCATACCGAATGGCACCAACAGAGTTAGCTGAATTGAAGAAACAACTAGAAGACTTATTGGAGAAGCAATTCATTCGACCTAGTGTTTCTCCATGGGGAGCTCCAGTGCTATTAGTGAAGAAGAAGGATGGTTCGTCACGTCTATGCATAAATTATAGACAATTAAACAAGTTAACAATAAAGAATAAACATCCTCTTCCTAGAATTGATGACTTGATGGATCAGTTGCATGGGGCAGTTGTCTTTTCTAAGATAGATCTGAGCTCAGGTTATCACCAAATTTCAGTGAAAGCGGAAGATGTTCAGAAGACTGCTTTTAGATCAAGGTATGGTCACTATGAATTTCTGGTTATGCCTTTTGGGGTGACTAATGCTCCAGCTATTTTCATGGATTATATGAATCGGATATTCAGACCTTTTCTTGATAAGTTTGTGATAGTGTTCATAGATGATATCTTGATCTATTCTCGTACAAGGGAAGAACATGCAAAACATCTTAGAAGCGTCCTGAACATTTTGAGAGAAAAACAGTTATATGCTAAACTTTCAAAATGTGACTTTTGGATGTCAGAAATACAATTTTTAGGACATGTCATCTCTGCACAGGGAATATTAGTAGATCCTTCTAAAGTGGAGGTTGTACTTCAGTGGGAACGTCCTAAAACAGTTACTGAAATTAGAAGCTTTTTCGGGTTAGCAGGATATTACAGGAGATTTATAGAAGGTTTTTCTAAAATAGTGGCTCCTTTGACCCAATTGACTAGAAAGGATCATCCTTTTGCATGGACTGAACAATGTGAGAGAAGTTTTGAAGAGTTGAAAAGAAGGTTGACTAATGCTCCTGTATTGACAATCCCTGATACCAATCAGTCTTTTGAAGTTTTCTGTGATGCTTCCTATCAGGGATTGAGTTGTGTTCTGATGCAGAATAAGAAAATTGTTGCCTACGCTTCTCGTCAGTTAAAGGTGCATGAAAGAAATTATCCAACTCATGATCTAGAATTGGCAGCAGTTGTCTTTGCTTTAAAAATATGGAGACATTTTCTTTACGGAGTTAGTTTTAATGTGTTCAGTGATCATAAAAGCTTGAAGTATTTGTTTGATCAGAAGGAGTTAAATATGAGGCAGAGGAGATGAATTGAATTTTTAAAAGACTATGATTTCCAGTTAATATATCATCTTGGGAAGGCAAATGTTGTTGCAGATGCGTTGAGTCGTAAAAAGATACAAATGTCTTCGCTTATGATTAGAGAGCTAGCATTGATTGAAGATTTCAAGAGTATGAATTTGGAGGTTTCCATGTCTTCAAATTGCATTAGTTGTAATACACTTGTTATAACTAATGAATTTCTGGAGAAGTTGAAGGAGAAGCAGTTGGAAGATTCAAAATTGAAAAACATCATGGGCTTATTAAATACTGACAAAGCTAAAGACTTCTCTTTAGGAGTGGATGGTATTTTGAGATTCAAAACTAGAATATGCATACCAGAGGTTAATGAACTAAAGCAAACAGTGTTATCAGAAGGTCATAAAAGCAAACTCAGTTTACATCCAGGAATGACCAAGATGTATCAAGATCTTAAGAAGTCTTATTGGTGGCATGGCATGAAGAATGATGTAGCTAAGTTTGTAGCTGCTTGCCTGACTTGTCAAAAATCAAAGATTGAACATCAACGGCCTGGAGGCATGTTAACTCAGTTAGACAATCCAATGTGGAAGTGGGATAGTATCTCAATGGATTTTGTTACCCACTTACCACGTACTTTGCGGAAGCATGACTCTGTTTGGGTCATAGTGGACAGGCTGACAAAGACGGCACACTTCCTACCTATAGACTTGAGAATCTCTATGCGAAAGTTGGCCCAAATTTACATAGATGAAATAGTCAGATTGCATGGTGTACCCTCCAACATAGTTTCAGATAGAGATCCTAGATTCACCTCCAGATTCTGGCAAACACTTCAAGAAGCTTTGGGGACTAAACTCAGACTTAGTTCAGCGTACCATCCTCAAAATGATGGACAATCAGAGAGAACTATCCAGTCCTTAGAGGATTTGCTTAGGACTTGTGTGTTAGATCATTTGGGCAGTTGGGATGAAATTCTACCTTTGGTGGAGTTCACTTACAATAACAGTTACCAAGCTAGCATAGGAATGGCTCCTTTCGAGGCATTATATGGAAGAAAGTGCAGGACACCTCTGTGTTGGTTTCAGGATGGTGAGAGTGTGTTAATTGGACCAGAATTAATACAACAAACCAATGAGAAAATCAAAATGATTCAGGAAAGATTGAAAACATCTCTCAGCAGGCAAAAATCTTATGCAGATCAAAGAAGAAGACCTTTAGAATTCTCTGCGGGCGAGCATGTTTTTTTGAGAGTTACACCGTTCACTGGTGTAGGAAGAGCACTCAAATCCAAGAAATTGACTCCTAAGTTCATAGGACCTTATCAAATTCTTAGGAGAATAGGCCCTGTGGCTTATGAAATTGCTTTGCCTCCTCCTTTAGCTAACATTCACAATATTTTCCATGTATCCCAGCTACGAAAGTATGTACCTGATTCCAACCACATTCTAGAGTCTGATTCCGTCCAAGTGAAAGAAAATCTGTCATTTGAAGTGAAGCCAGTCAGAATTTTAGATTCACAAGTGAAACAACTTCGTGGAAGGAGTATTCCCATGGTGAAAGTATTGTGGGATCTCATCTCTGGAGATTCCACTTGGGAAATTGAAGAGGAGATACGAGTATCATACCCTAACCACTTTCTTGGTAAGTTCATTTTCGAGGACGAAAATTTTTGTAGTTGGAGATAATGTAAGAACGCTAAAAAAAAGAAAAAAAAAGAATAAAGGAGCATAGAAGCCCCTTTTCCCCCACCATGTTTTTTTTTCTTCTTTTCTCTCTCTCTCTCTCTCCATATTCTCTTCTCTCTCTCTCTCTTAATTTCTCTCCCAATCTTCATATATTTTATATATTTTAGAATCTGATCATACCACGCTGTAGCCGAGAAGTTAAGGAACATTTCTACCCGATCAGATTTTCAAACAGAGTAAGTTCATTTTTACTCTAAATATCCTTTGTTCTCTATTTTTCCTTAGGATTTAGTCATCAATCTTGGTGGGGTCAGTTGAGAAGTTTAATCCTCTCAACTTATTCTATTATATACTGAATTTTTGTTCTGTTTGGATAATTTACATTAGGCCCGTAAATCTTGAAGCTTATCCAAACGGTGGGAAATAAAATTCTAAAAGTTGCTTGGAAAGCAAGCAATTGAGGTAAGGGAAGCTAATTTAATTTTTTTATAGCACCCTAGGATAGAAGATCTGAATGCGGAAGGGACGTGGTCCCAATATTGAATTTCTCTTACAGGGATGTTATTTGTTTATATATTGGGTTGTTTGTTTGTATATTATTTAAATTTGTAAAAATATTATATTTTGATGATTTAGTATTAAAGTGTTATTTTTTTCATGTCAAATAGACTTTTGAATATTGTGGATCAATTTTTGAATGATATTGTATGACGGAATGGTATGGAATTGAATTCATACATTTGGGATAATGTATGGACTGATGTTTGTTGTGTATTAAGTATTGATGCCTATGTGGTAACAGAGATCTCCAAGCTTCACTGATGATCTAAGTCACATAGACTAAGATATCAGGTGGTGAGAAGCTGATGGGGGAGTTCATGCACACCGTGACATATGAGATGCACGGCTTGGGTTGTATTGAACTTACCTTGATCCTTTCTGTTGGATTCGCTGGTAATCTTTGGATCAGGTGTTAGTCTCTGGTAGGACTTACTTAATACGGTCTTCCGGAAGACGTTGTTTGTTGAATATCTTGGATGTGTAGATCCATGTGAGATCTATGTGATTGTTTTAATGTTGGGATTTGAAGAGATTGTATAATTTGAGAAATTGATCATGTAACTTGATTTTCTCTTTTGATTTAATTGCGCATATTATAAAATTTTATTTTCACTAGCTTACCCTTGCTTTTCTTGCTGTGTTTGAACTGCGATGACTGTACTACGTACACGAGCAGATGATCTTACAGGTGTCTGAGGATCAGAAAAGTTTTAAGGCGTTGATTTTGAAACTTATATTGTAAATATTTGTATTTCCATGTCCTAATCACGTATTAGGAATGTTTTGAAAAACTGTAAGCTTGTACAAAAATATGTATAACCGGTATTGTAATAGTTATATGTAAATTATGGGGTGTTACAACTGCTATAATTTTAATTATTAAAAATGAGAACAAATGTTAAAGAAATAATTGTGACATTACAGTATATAAAATTTTACAAGGGAAAAAAAAATAATTTTGACTTTTAACACATCTGCCCGAGTCAGAATTAAATAGCTATCTTACTTTTTTCATTATAAATAACTTGGCCATAGAATTTGATTTCAACATATCCTCACTAAAACATTTTATTATTTTCATGTTTTAACACTTATTCATCGTCTATTACACAATCATGAGTGCTTCAAAACTCTCTGCCTTCATTCTATTTCTCATCATTTCTTTCTCTTTGGTATCACATTCATATTCAACATCTCGTTTAGATAGTTCTACAAAGTTGGGAAGAAAATTATCAGAAACAAAAGTTTCTTCTATGTTTGTTCAGAGTTATTCTGCTATTCTCTCATCTCTGAAGTCAATAAAATTGAAGAAAAATTATGGCATTAACCGTCTAGTTCCTACTGGTCCAAATCCTATTCATAATTGATATCATTTTGTATTCATGCCTCTAGGTAATAATGAGCTTCTTAATGAAATGAGAATTACTGTTCTTATGAAAAATATGTCCTTTTATTTATTTATTTTATAGTAGTAAAGCATGTTATATATTTATATGTGAATAAATAAATTTTCATACTATCTTATATGTTACCGCATATATTTCACTCCAAGTATATCCTCTTAATTTTGTTAAATTAGTGTCATCCAATACATACTTCTATATTTTTTAAAGAAATGAAAAAAATGAGAAAAATAGTGCATTAAATTTAGAATCTAATGTAAAAATACTCAATTCAGTAACAGCAGCTTATTATCTTATAAAAACTCAATTAAAAAAATAATAGGAAATTATATTATGTTGATAACATGATATTACATAATTTTATGGAGTTCATGATCTTTAGGTCGATACACTTGTTAGATATCTTTTTTTCTGTGTGAAAAATTATTAATAATTTAAAATTAATTTTATTTGTACATAATAATATATATTTTTTTAAAAATAATTTTTAAAATATTATCTTGTTATTTTTTAATCACATTTTCTTTTTTCTTTTTTTGGAGTACAAAGGATAAATTCAGAGTGCGCATAAGAGTTATGATACCATAAAAAAAAATCATATGAATATTCTTTGTACAATTGTAACATTTATAAAGGCAAAGAGAAAAAGAACTTCGAGTCTTGAAGAACAGGGAAGACTTAGATGAGAGAGGCGAAGCACATAGGAACAAAAAGGAAGAAGAATGTATCATATATGGAGTTTATCATTGTTCATGCAGTTTTATATGGAAATTTGAATAATTCTTTGCATTGATTTGAGGTTAAGTGGCTTGAATTAATTTTTCAATTAATGAAATTCAGATTCAATGATCGTTACAGATCAATTCTTAATGAATTTTGTCTAGATTAAATAGTGTTATATCAATCAATTTATTAGAATGAATTTAATTAATAATAATTTATTGTTTAAGTAGAATAAATAATTCCTTTTCTCTTTTTAATCTCCCGTGCCTAGATTAAGTAGTGTTATATTAATTAATTTAGAATGAATTTAATTAATAATAATCTATTGTTTAAGTACAATAAATTATTTATTTATTTGTCTCTATTTAATCTCCTGTTCCTACTGCTTCATTTAACTTTGCTTTGATTCTAATTAGTTTTGTTCTTAATTATGTTTTTCTATTTTTTTTTTGTATATTTTAATTGTTTGATGTAGAATATGTGATTGATGAATTATTAATATTCAATTGATTCTTCGAAATTTAATTTAAGATTGAATGGAACTCTAACAATATTTTATTTTCATATGTTAAATTCTTGTTGTATAGTATAACCCATAAATATGAATTTCATGAAATCATGCATATTATTTTTTCTTAATTTATCATTTTTTTAAAATCATATGTGTATATATTATTTGATACTAATTAAACTCAACTTAGAAGAATATATTGGAGCACTATAAGAAAAAATATATTTAACTAGGGTTATATATTTGAAATTTTTCACGGTTTTAACCTCCATTAAGTGTATTATTTGCGGTTTGGTTTTTCCTAGTATATTTAGCGTCGCTAATAAATTATCAGCAATTTTTACTAATCCTTGAAATGATAATTACTTATTGGTGATTCTTTGAACCTCCGTTATTTATTGACGGTTTTCAAACTCCTGTTATTTACCGGCGGTTTTAAAACCCCTGTTACTTTCAACAATTTCTAAACTCTTGCTACTTTCAACGATTTATAAATTATTTTCAACAATCTCATTATACCGTTAATTTCATTTCTTGTTCTTTTAATGGAAAATCTAAAATGATAAAATATAAATATTTTAAAATTTTGATACTTATAATTGATTGTAATTATACCAGACAAGAGTGTTCGGGATCTCGGAACCTTGGTCTAGACATGTAGGTAGGTCAGCTCGGTTGTTGGGCCCAAATAATGGATCATGAGTTTGGCCTAGTTATATTGGTAAGTCTGGTAATAGTTCATGATTCTCTTCTGTTGTAGAGGTTGAGAGGTTATAGTCCCAAACTAGAACAGGAGTCACACATCATTAATAATTGTGTTAAAAGTAGTTTTTTAGTCATTGGATCAGATAATCCATTTTGTTAGACATTACAATTTCAATCTAACACATGTTGGGTGCATATGTTTGATAAAAGTTTCATTAATAAATTTCTGGTATAATGCAATTTGTTGGTCACAATCTGCTAGTTTCATGTGATGCATCATGGCTACCATTTTCAGAATTTCAAAGTCTGATTAGATTAATGAATTAACAATCCTAAGACGAAAGGGACGAAAGGGAGAGGAAAAATCTTGCATGCATGATTTCTAATAACACATCTCTTTCTCGCTGTTCTTAGTATTTTTTTTTTCTCAAAAAATATTATTCATAATATCTATAGCCGCACAATTTTCCTTAAATCTATGTTACTCTAATACATAAATGTGTGAGATTTGACCAATTTTTTTTTATTGTGATTTCTTAAATAATTATGGAGATTTACCAGAGTTTAGAAACCCTCGATACAGCATGTATTATCTGGGATTATTACACCCTCTATAAACAAACTTCGATTAAAATTAAATTATTTTTGTAGTGGAGTAAGTAAATTGATAGACATATAAGATAATATAAGATAACATGAGAATTTATTTCATCATATTTATATAAAATATATATATATGCATTATTATTAAAACAAAAGACATATATTTTCATGAGTAGTAACTCTTATTTCACTCAAATGCATATCATCTATAGTGGTGTACATAAATAATTTCAACTATTATGAAGAGGGTTTGGACCAGCAGGAACTTTTCTTTTAATTGAAATGTTGGGATTCTTCTTGTTGGGCTTTTCTGTCTTCAAAGAGGAGAGAATAACATGATGGTTCTCAACAATCTCAAAAGAAACCTTTCTGTCTGATGATTTAGTTCCCAAGTTTACATGACTATCCAAACGAGAAGTTGAATATGAATCTAGTACAGAAGACAAGAAAATGATGACAAACAGAAGAAGTGCTGAGAATTTTGGAGCACTCATGATTGTAATGGAGGATGATTGTGAATTCAATATTGAAGATAATAAACTATTGTTGCTTGAGAATATGTTGGAGTAGAAATCTATAACAACTTATTTATAATATTTAAGATACATAACTTATATAATTGAATTAGTTATAGGTTACTATTTATTTATTTTAAGTTACTAATATAAGGTTCATTTATATCTAATGTATTCCTAGTTATAAGTTACTATTTATTTTAATAAGTTACGTATAAAATTCATTTATATTTAAGAATGTTTTTTAATGCATTTCTAATTGTCTGAATTTATGAATAAAAATAAGTAGGTGATAACTCTTTCCTTTTTGTTATCCAATAAAACTTCTAGATATACATAATAAAACAATATAATTATATATTTTTAATTAATATCAATATTAATACAATATTAAAGTGTATGATTGTGTATAAATACTAATTGTAAAAAACAAACTAGACATCCAACAAGTATATATTAATCCGTACAAAATTGAACTCCAAATGATGATGTTTGATAAAAACTGATGATCCAAATTTTTGCATCTCACTTGTTTTTCATTTTAATTGTATATTTTGTATTTATACAAATTACTTATTTTAATTTGTTTTTATCTATTTACTAACAAAATTAACTTTTTTAAATATGAGTAAACTTAGCATATTTTATATAATACACATAAATAAGAACTATAGATTACTAGTCATTATAAAATTTATTTATATCTTATAATATTATTTATAAGTTAGTAATATAAAAATTTATTTATATCTCATAATATTATTTAATTTAATGTATTTTTAATTGTAATTTAAAAATAGCTATAAATAGGTGATAATTTTTCATTTTTTTATTATCCCATAGAACTTTTAGATTTACATAACAAAACAATAGAAATTACATACAATTTTTAATTAATATTAATATCAATACAATATTAATGAATCTGAATAAGTAATAATTATAAAACTAAAAAACTAGACTTGAAACAAGTATATAATAATCTATATATTTAAATTTTTTACATATAGATTAATCATTATTATTATAAAAGTTTGCATATTAGACATCACTATTCAACTTGACATTTCAACTAGACTGATACGTCAAGTAACAACTATCAATTTGTCATCACATGAAAAAAATATTATTAAAAAAAAGAAAAAAAAATACAAAAAAATATGGAAGGGATGTTGATTTATCTCGACAAGTGTACCGAATCAACTGTAATATAGTACTCTTTAAAGTACGAACGTCAAACCCACATGAAACAATTCTAATTAAAATATTCTGTTATAAAACTCATCGATTACGAAACATCCACCGAACATTAGTCCTAGCAGTAAACGCAACACAAATCAAGGCAGAATCACGTAAGTCCCATCTGTTGAGCTTCCTCCTTCAAGAAACACTGAAAAAACACCAATAAATTCTCTCATACTCCCACGAAAAATACTTCCACAAGTAGCAAGACCAGGATACCCCTAACAGCCCCATTAGTGTTAATTTTAACCCAACCTAGTGAAGGAAATTTTCATCTAACAGAAAGAGGACGAAAAACTTTACCACTACGAGTCTTAATACTAAAAAACTTAATCACGTTAAAATCCAACATATCATTCTTCATTGAAGCTTTAGACGAATTTCCCACTAGACAAGTTAAATCTTTAATTACCGAAATAGCCTTAGAAACCTCAATTTTATCCTGAAATCTAGAATAATTCCTCATTACACCATATCATTCACATAGAAAAGGTTATCACAGCAAGCTTAATCAATTTAACCAAAGGACTACCATCACTCTTAATAAAAGAAAGAATATCATCCTTGTTAGAGAAATGAGAAGTAAGAAAAATTTGTCGAACCCAACTCCAAATATGTAATGCATTATAACATTCAAAAAATAGATGTTGAATAAATTATTCATGCTTTTCAAAAAGCGTACACATAGAACATATATGCAAACCCTTATTCCAAATATGCTGATATGTAGGAAGTCGCCCATGAAAATTTTTCAGAGTACTAGAGTTTTGGAAGGCGGAATAGATGAAGACCAAATGAATATACCCCTACAACATGGAACTCCTGGTTCCAAGAAAAAAGTCCTAGCCGATTTAGAGTGAAACGACCAGACTCATCTAGAATCCAATTAGGAATATTTTGTTCCTCTCTAACCATGATATGATTAAAAAAATGAGGCATCTGCTGTAAAGATAAGGGAATATTCCAATCACAACCAGACCAAAATTGAGAGACTGTATCCGGAATGCTAGCCCCATTAGATAACCCTACAATATTTGTTAAAGAAGTAGTAGAACACCATTTATCATTCCAGAAATTAATAAAAGAACCTGTACCAACAGTCCAAGAAGCATAATCAAGTATGGTAGAATAAAATTGCTTAATTCCAAGCCAAAGAGAGGAGGATCTATAAACCATTCTAAACTCATACTTTGACTTAAGAACTCTGGCTTTCAAGAGTAAAGACCAAGGTTTGTTGCTATAAGCAAAGTTCCAAGCAAGCTTAAGAAGATATGCATTATTTTCATGATGAAGAATAATAATATTCAAGCCTCCATCCTCAAGAGGTGAACCAATTTTCGCCCAATTAACAGTAACAATACCTTTTTTCAGAATATCACCAGTCCAAATAATATTCCGACCAGTACAAATAAAATTTTGACACCACTGCTCAACTTGTTTAATAAGTGAAATAGGTCATTTATACATATTAAAACTATAAGTTAGAAATCCAGTAATCACTGTATTGATCGGCTAACTCTGACCCATCATGCTAAGAGATTTACCTTTCCAAGATGCTAGCTTCAATTTGACTTTATCAGCCAAAGGTTGAAGAAATCGACACTTTGGAGCACCAACAAAGATAGACACTCCTAAATAATTGAAAGGCAAACAACCATGACTACAAGATATAATATTTTGAATTTTTGTGACAAATCTTGGAGAATTATCCATGGTGAATAAACTACTTTTAGAGTTATTAATATATTGACCAGAAAAAACACCATATGTTTTAAGAAAAGTACTCAAATTTCGAAGAGACTTAATATCCCCTACAAAAAATAAAAATGTCATCAGCATACAAAATATGAGAAGGAGTGAGATAACTTTGCGGACTGGACATATTTAAAATATTCTTATCATTCACAAGCTTAAAGATACCTCTACTAAGAACTTCCTCTGCAAGATAGAAAAGTAAAAGAGACAATGAATCACCTTTTCTTACACCTCAACTGCAGGGAAAAAAACCCACCAAACTACCACTTATTCTGATAAAAAGCATAGTTGAACGGAGAATTGTACTAATCCAAATTTGACTGTTATAATTTTAATTATTAAAAATGAAAACAAATGTTAAAGAAATAATTTTGACATTACAGTATATATAAAATTTTACATATGAAAAGAAATATAATTTTGATATTTCACACATGTCATGCATGAGTCAGAATTACGTACCTATCTAAATTTTTTCATTATAAATAACTTGTCACAAAATTTTGTTTTAACATATTCTCATTAATAATATTTTACTATTTTCAAGTTTTAACTCCTATTCATCATCTATTAGAATCGTGAGTGTTCCAAAACTATCTTCCTTTGTTCTTTTTCTCATCATTTCTCTCTCTTTGGTATCATATTCATATTCAAATCTCTTCTAGATAGTTATACAAAATTTTGAAGAAAATCATCAAAAACAAAAGTTTCTTCTATGTTTGTTGAAAGTTATTATGCTACAATCTTCTCTTTGAAGGCAAAAAAAAGTTCAAGAAAAGTTATGACATTGATGGCCAAGTTCCTAATGGTCCAAATCATATTCATAATTGATACCATTTTACTCATGCCTCTTGATTATTGATGATGATGAGTATTTTAATGAAATAAGAATTACTATTCTCATGAAAAATATGTCATTTTTTATTTTATTATAATAAAGCATATTATATATATGTGAACAAATAAATTTTCATACTATGTTATATGTTACCACATAAATTTTCACTCCAAATATATTTTCTTAATTTTGTTAAAATTGGTGTCATCGAATACATACTCCTATAATTTTTAAAAACAGAAAAAAAAAATATTTTTTAATTAATATTAATATTAACTTAATATTAAAGTGTATGAATGTGTATAAATAATAATTGTAAAAGTGAAACTAGACCTAAAATAAGTATATATTAATCCATCCAAATTGATAATTGAATTGCAGATGATAATGTTTGACTCGTGATTTTGATAAAGATTGACTATCCAAATCTTTTTCATCTCACTTATATCATTTTAATTGTATATTTTCTATCTCACTTGTATATTTATGTTATTTGTTTTAATTTGTTCTATCCATAAAGGTAAAGATACTTTTGAAATAATAACACTTAATATAATTTAAAAAAAATGAATTTTGTTTATATTTCAGTTCACATTTTTATATTTGAGAATCCGAAAAAAGTATAATATTTTGTTTATCATGTTATTATACTATTAAAGTTTTTCTTTAAGAAAAATAAACACCAAAGTTAATTGAGTTAAAGAAATTAATTTATATATTTTATTAAACAAGTTATTCAACTCATAAAGTTATTAAATTATTCAATGGTACTATAAATAAAGTAAAACTAGCTTTTAATATATACTTAACATGGTAAATGAAAATAGCAAAGAACATAGTAGTCGTGTAGCTTTTTTTTCTTTCTTTGTTCTTAATTTTCTTTTTTTCATTTCTCATTCTACACATCATCACCACCCTTAACGAGAAATTAAGTAACAATTTTACTCGAACAAATTCTTAAACAAAATAAATTTATATTTGTTTTAAATATTTTTTATTTTTTATTTTTTTAAAATTTAATCATCAATCTTAATAAGATGAGTCGAGAAATCAACTTATCATATTATATACAAAATAATTTAAACAAAACAGTTCAGAAGTTAATTAATTAATTAAAATATTATTATTTAAATAAATAATTATACAGCTGTTTCAGAGTTATCTTTAATTAAATAATTAATTATATATCATAATAACACAACAGTTATTTTGTTTGATACATTTATTTGTCTGTGAATATAGTTATATTATTATGGAAAATATGTGTTTTAACTTATTATCAATAATAATTAAATAATGTGTTCCAGTTATTTAATTTACATTAATTACATAAAAAGACTTAGACTGCTATACTTTCAATTATTAAAAGCGTAAACAAATGTTAAAGAAATAATTGTGACATTAAAGTATATAAAATTTCACAGTGCGACATTTAATACATCTGAGTCAGCTTCGTAGCTATCTTACTTTTTTTTCATTATAAATAACTTGCCATAGCATTATTTTATTTCACCATATCCACACTAAAACATTTTCTTATTTTCCAGTTTTAACTCTTGTTCATCATCTTACACCATCATGAGTGCTCCAAAACTCTCAGCCTTCGTTCTATTTCTCATCATTTCTCTCTCTTTGGTATCAAATTCATATGCAACTTCTCGTTTAGATAGTTCTACAAAGTTGGGAAGAAAATTATCAGAAGCAAAAGTTTCTTCTATGTCTGTTGAGAGTTATCTCTCATCTCTGAAGTCAGCAAGATCGAACAAATATTATGGCAGTAACAAAAAAGTTCCTAATGGTCCAGATCCTATTCATAATCCCCCAAATATTTGATATCATTTTGTATTCATGATAATGAACATTTTAATAAAATAAGAGTTATTATTCTCATGAAAAATATGTCATTTTTTAATTTTATAATAATAAAGCATATTATATATTTATATGTGAATAAATAAATTTTCATACTATTTTATATGTTACCGCATATATTTCACTCCAAGTTTATCCTCTTAATTTTGTTAAATTTAGTGTCATCCAATACATACTCCTATAATTTTTTTTAAAATGAGAAAAATAGTACACTAAATTTATAATCTAATGTAAAAATACTCAATTCAGTAACAGCAGTTTATTATCTTATAAAAACTCAATTAAAATATTAATAGGAGATTATATTATGTTGATAACAAGATATTACATAATTTTATGGAGTTATTTAGGTCGATGCACTTGTTAGATATTGTAAAAAAATAATTAATAATTTAAAAATAATTTTATTTGTACATAATAATATATATTTGAAGATAAATATCTATTTAAAAAAATATATTATCTTGTTATTTATAATCACAAATTTTTTAAAAATAATTTAAAATTATTTTAAAAATTGTTTTTTATTGTTATTTTAATTATATATAAATGAGTCCCATTTAATTGCTATAAATTGTTTTCGTATTTTATTCTTTTTTTTAATATTTTGTTTTATTAATTTATTTTGGTTATTTGGATATTTTATAATTTTAGAAGTTAATAAAACAGTTTTTTAATTTTTAAATAATATTTTATTTTATTTGTTGTTACTTAACTGGTTGGAGAGTGGAGAGATAATACATTTTTCTGTTTTAAACTGTTATTCTTCTCTATTAAATAAAAATTAAAGATATTTGTTAATATTTGTTGCTATGGACCGCATTAACAGCATTAACCGGAGAGTGTAGAGATTTGTACGTTACTTTTCTTTTTTTAAACTAATCTTCTTCTCTATTATTAAGATATTTGTTGTGTTGTCCTCCTTCACTAGGTTTGTTTTTGCTCACACTCACCAAAAACCTCCGGAGTCATCTGATGGGAACACCACCACTTCTACCATCAGATGACATTGTTGTACAAAAATGATATATTGTTTGGGATATTAAAAAATTATTCAAAGCGCATCAATCCAAGTTTTGCATAGAGGAAGAAGACTTGATAGATATCAATTTAGAAACTATTTAACAATAATACAAACTAATTTAGAAACCAATTTTTTTTTAATCTCTAAAATTATCTCTAATTTAGTCACTATAACAATTAATTATTTTTTGTCTCTAAATTTGTTTCTATTTAGTAAAAATAAAATAATTAATATAATTACTTAAAAGTAGAGATATTACAATGATTTTTAATAAAACTTGTATAATACGTGTCTTCTGAAATATTTCAACATATTTATTTCTTTATGATTTATTTAATATTTATATATGATTTATATGTATGTGTTCATGTGTCTAGCAAATATAGATGATGAATGGTGTGACATTATGAATTTATTTATTAAATTGAATAAATTTAAAATTTATCTTGATAATTTCTTTTAATAACTTATCTTCATATTTATTTCTCATTTAATAACCTAATATAAATGTACTTTGTATGTAACACTCCGGAAAATAACATCTAACTATTACAATACAGTTTCTACATATTTCTATACAAGCATAGAGTTTTTCAAAACATTCCTAATACATGATTAGGACATATAGAAATACAAATATTTACAATATAAGATATCTTAGTCGTGTACTCGTGTACGTAGTAGAGTGATCAAACACCCTAAAGCTCTTCAGATCCTCAAACACCTATAAGATCATCTACTCGTGTACGTAGTAGAGTGATCGCAGTTCAAACACAACAAGAAAAGAAGGGGAAGCTAGTGAAAGAAAAATTTTATAATATACACAATTAAATCAAAAGAAAAAACCAAGTTACATGATCAATTTCTCAAATTATTCAATCTTCTTCAAATCTCAACAATAAAATGATCTCATAGATCTCACATGGATCTACACATTCAGAATATTCAACAAGCAACGTCTTCTGGAAGACGTGTATTAAGTAATTCTTACCAGAGACTAACACCTGATCCAAAGATTACCAGCGAATGATCAGGGTAAGTTCAATACAACTCAAGCCGTGCATTTCATATGTCACGGTGTGCATGAACTCCCCCATCAGCTTCTCACCACCTGATATCTTAGTCTATGTGACTTAGATCATTAGTGAAGCTCGGAGATCTCTGTTACCACATAGGCATCAATACTTAATACACATCAAACATCACTCCATACATTATCCCAAATGTATGAATTCAATTCCATACCATTTCGTCATACAATATCATTCAAAAAGTGATCCACAATATTCAAAAGCGTAATTAACATAAAAAAAACAACACTTAAATATTAAACCATCAAAATATAATATTTTTACAAATTTAAATAATATATAAACAAACAACCCAATATATAAACACACAACCCAATATATAAACACACAACCCAATATTTAAACACAGAACCCAATATTTAAACACAGAACCCAATATTTAAACACACAACATCCCTGCAAGAAAAATTGAATATTGGGACCACGTCCCTTCCGCATTCAGATCTTTTATCCTAGGATGCTATTAAAAATTAAATTTAGCTTCCCTTACCTCAATTGTTTGCTTTCCAAACAACTTCTAAAATTTTATTCCCCACAATCTGGATAAGTTTCAAGATTTACGGGTCTAATACAAGTTATCCAAACAGAACAAAAATTTAGTATATAATAGAATAAGTTGAGAGGATTAAACTTCTCAACTGACCCCGCCAAGATTGATGACTAAATCCTAAGGAAAAACCAAGAACAAAGGATATTTAGAGTAAAAATGAACTTACTCTGTTTGAAAATCTGATCAGGTAGAAATGTTCTTTAACTCGCCAGCTACAACCGATCAGATTCTAAAATAGATGAAGTTTGGAAGAGAAAATTAAAAGAGAGGGAGAGAACAGAATATGAAGAGAGAGAAAAGTTTTGTGCGTAAATAGACTCATGTGCAAGCTTTGGAATATGTATATATGTAACTAGTAAGTGGGGCTTTTAGTTTTAGTTTGTTCACATCCTTTATTGGGTCTTAGACTCTTCGGTACTTTTTTGTGTGTTACATACAAGGTGGATTGTCATTTAAAATAATTTTAATTATAAAAATCACAAATGAATATTTGTTTCAGTTGATTAACTAGATAGTTCTAATAAATTAATTAACACAAATCTTTCGTGGTATTATAAGTATTACAATAATAAAAAATATTACAAAAGTAAGAAATAATTTAAACAGAACAGAAAATAAGTGACTTTAGAATATATATAATTCATAAGTTAATTAATTAATTAAAATATTTATTTTATTTTATTTAAAATTATATATTAAATTAGAATAAATATTTCCTTTTTCATTAAAATTATTTTTTTATTATTATTATTTTTTGAAAACTTATAACTGTAAC
Source organism: Phaseolus vulgaris (assembly GCF_051622355.1). NCBI lineage: Eukaryota > Viridiplantae > Streptophyta > Magnoliopsida > Fabales > Fabaceae > Phaseolus > Phaseolus vulgaris. The sequence continues at coordinate 6,699,626 of NC_143504.1, forward strand.
GGTTATATGAAGAAAAGTTGTTTTAATTAAATACTCTAAATTAGTTAAATATTTATATTATAGTTGTAACAATTATACTTAGTCAAAATTTTACTTAGTCTAAACTGAATGAAAACTATTTTAAAAGGAAAAAAATATACATAAATAATGAGTTAATTAAATTCATTCATATTTTTCTTTTATTTAACTTATAATACATATATATAATTATTCAAATAAATAATTAAACGTCTGTTTTAGAGCTATCTTTAATTAAATAATTAATTATAAATCATAATAATACCACAGTTATTTTCCTTGATACATTTTTAACTATTTGTCTGTGATTATAGTTATATTATTATTATGAAAAATATGTATTTTAATTTATTATTAATAATTAAATAATGTGTGGCAGTTATTTAATTTACAATAATTAATTAAAAAATAATTTAACTGCTATAGTTTTACTTATTAAAAATGAAGAGAAATGTTAAAGAAATAATTGTGACATTAAAGTATATAAATTTTTATAGGTGTTTCAGAGATAAATTTTGACGTATCACATGACATGCATGAGTCAGAACTATGTACCTATCTCAAGTTTTTCATTATAAATAACTTGTCACTGAATTTTATTTCAACATATTCTCACTGATAATATTTTGTTATTTTCAAGTTTTAACACTTATTCATCATCATCTATTACAATCATGAGTGTTCCAAAACTCTCTTTCTTTATTCTTCTCTTTCTTATCATCTTCGTATCACATTCATATTCAACATCTCGCTTAGATAGTTATACAAATCTGGAAAGAAAATCACCAGAAACAATAGTTGAGAGTTATTATGCTATTCTCCCCTCTTTCAAGTCAGCAAAATTCAAGAAAAGTTATCATATTCACACCAAAGTTCCTACTGGCCCAAATCCTCGTCATAATATTGTTCCAAGTCCTCCATGATGATGTGCATTTTAATGAAGTAAGAATTATACTACTCATGAAAAATATGTATTTTTCTTATAATAATAGAGCATATTATGTTAATGGCCTTTTCTTTTATTATTGGGCTTGGCCCATTTTATATTTTCTTAATTTTGTTAAAATTAGTGTCATCGAATACATGCTCCTATAATTTTAAAAAAATGAAAAAATTAAGAAAATGAGTACATTAAATTTTTAATCTAATGTAAAAATACTCAATTCAGTAACAATAGTTTATTATCATATAAAAAGTCAATTACAATAATAATAGGAAATTATATATCACTGAAGTATGTCGATAACAATATATTACATAAATTTATGGAGTTCATGATCTTTAGGTCGATGCACTGGTTAGATCGTTTTTTTTTATCAATATAATAATTTTAAAATAATTTAGTTGTACATAATAATATGTATTTGAAAAAAAATATTTTAAAAAAATTAAAATATTATCTTGTTATTTATAACCACATATTTAAAAAAATAGTTTGTAAAACTTGTTTTTATTTTATATATATATATATATATTCTCACAAAGTTATTGAATACTAAATTTTAAAGGAAGTATTTTGAATTGAAAAATTCTGGAGTTATATATAGAAAAAATAACATTTCTAATTTAGATGTATCTTTTTAGAGATAAAATAATTTTTTCGTTTCATTTATGGGGGTGTAGGAGAAGTCATGGAAGTGTAGGAAAAAAACAGCCCAATTTGATGCGTTGGTCTTTTGAATTGGGCTTCTTCATTTGTACCATCGGCATCACCCAATAGTTTTCCTTGTCTTTAACTGAAAGAATAAAATATCTCTCCCACTTTTTACACATATTTTGTTAATATCTTGTTCACTTTATTCAATAACTTTTTGATAATTTTATGAAATTTTTTAAAAAAAAGTTCTTAGAACCATTCCAATACAAATTACCTGTTTTATCATTTGAAAAAATGAAAAGGAATTATTTACATCTATTTTCTTTATCTACATATACATTGTATTATTCTTTACAAAGAATTTAATATAAATACACTGATATTATATTAAGTAATCAACACTATTATTCGATTGCATTTATTATATATGATAAATTTATTTAATTTTATAATCACTTGAGGAAGATAATACAAAACTTTACATTGAGCATGAATAAAAATGAAACTCTAATTTGGAATGTCATTATTGGAGTGGCTGCTAATAATGACTTATAAAAAGTCAATATTGGTGGTACTTGAACTAAGAACCAGATATATTGCACTTAAAAATATAGAACCCAGTTATTAAACAGATGAAATGTTTGCAAGGAAAGAAATTTGGTCAACGGAGAGAAAAACATTCTGAGGCTACAATGTACACGGCAGATAATAAATCCAAAGGGTTAGAAGAAACTGCTACATAGGTCAAATCAAAATAACTTTGATGGCATGAAAACAAACCCACAAACAACGTTAACATTTGCTATGTGAAAAAGTCTTTAGCCACTGTTAGTTTCTGGACTTCCCAAGTAGTGTAGAAACATGAGAAAATCGATAATATTTGGAATTAAAGTTAAGATGATACGTGGAATGAAGAATCCATCAAAGAATATATATAAAAATCACAGAAGTCACTGAAATCTTGGTATAATAAGACTGGGAAAGAATCCATAACTTCAATATGATTACAAGATACAGCAAATACATACGTATTCAGCCAGAGAGACCAAAATCACAAATTTGATAGCTAGTTTTCTACAACACTATGATCACTTAAGAACACTTACTCAGGAACTTGCACTATCTAAAATTGACAAGTAGTTTTAATTTCATGACTACTAACTCTTAGTTTATTTATATGCATGCCATCAAGAACCTTGTATATGTATGTGATTAATTATGAAGAGGGTTTGGTCCACTAGGAACTAGCCTACGATAAACTGCATGAATTTGCTTGAACTTACTCTTCCTTGAGTTTATTGAAGAAAGAATAGCAGAATAACTCTGAATAAACATGGACGAAATCTTCTTTTCTGTTGATATGCTTTCCAATTTTACATGGTTGTTGTCTAAACGAGAGATTGCATATGAATCTTGCAATGAAGACAGCAGCAGGATAATGAGAATCAGAAAAAGGGTTGAGATTTTTGAAACTCTCATGATAAAGATTTGGAGCAAGAAATTGAAAGAAGAAATGTAGTTTCTATGGATACGTTGGCAGAGTGGAATATGATGAAATGCTGTGTCTATACACATTGGACAATATGAAAATTAGAAGCTTTGGTGAGAAAAATGAAGGAAAATTAATATATAAATATTCTTAGACAATATGTGAGGAGCACAATCTGTGACTCCCTATTGCCAAATGTCAAAACTTGACTTTTCAGGCTGCCAAATTATTGATGATACATAGTGCCAAGGTTTCAATTCTAGAGTGTGAAAATTTGTTTGAAAATGGACGTCATAGATTTCATAAACATGTTTTCACACATTAGCTAAAGTTTAAAATTTGATTGCCGTGTGTAGGTGTTTTTTTTTGTAAGGGCTGGTATACAAATTCCTATACGATAAGAAAGGAGAACAATGATGAATCATGCAATTGTACTTTTAATAATATTTCTATTTTGTATTTTAATAAACCTAATACGACTAAAGGGGGTCACCTGGCACCGCAGGCTGATTTCTTAAATATACAGGATATTGACATTATTGTCGTTAATTAAGAAAAAATAGCTAAATTTTTTGACAACATTTGTTAATTATTGCATAATATTCTATTTCCAATTTTACATTCACCAAAACTAATATTAGGTTTGATGGCTTGATAAAATATAACACTTTAAAGGTAATTTACTTGAGAAGGGTATGTACTTTGAAGTAAACGAGAAGCATATAAAATGTGTTGCTGAAATGGTTCTCTTGTTTAGGTAAGGATAGATTGATTGAAGTTCAAGAAACCTTGAAATATACAACACTGAAAAAACAGAAAAGAAAAATAGAAGGAAGAAAACGAAGAAAAACTTGACACTGTGTCTGAAACAAACGGTCTGTTGAGGTAATTTTTTCTATTCCATGATATTGGAATAAAATATCAATTAGATTTATGAATGATAAAAGTTGATAAATCACTTCTAGTGAGAATTTTTTCAATTTATAAAAAATGAATTTGTTTGTATTATCCTAGGTGATATGTTTGGTGTGAGATAAGGAATGCAGTAGAACCCTGTCCCCTTGACTTTAGATACAGGGAGAATTCCAAGAGGGCTGCTAAAGCTCCACAATAATGAGTTTGAATAACATATAAGAATCATTTATGTCCATTAAATTTCTGATTATAACATGAAAACAAATTCTTATTTTACTTTTATCATAAAATTAATTAATTAATTATTTCAGAATTCAAACACCTTCATTGGGTGGTTTCTTCAGGCCAAGTTTTATTTCTCTGTCACAGTTCACTATTTCCAAAGGTGAAGGTCTTGACTTCCTGAATTCAATTAATAGATTAGACTGGCCAACAGAAAAATGCTATATAAATTCAGGCTTTCATAATTATGTATTAAAGAGGTTCATAAATGTGCAAGGAATACTGAAACTTATTGGGAACAATGGTAAATAGTTAATGTGCCTAGAAAACAATTCTTTGTTTCTTTGGTAAAAGGTGTGATAACTATGCAGTTTCTTAAATTAATTTGTGCCATTTTTACATTAACTTTTTATCTCATAATGTCACAACTTTAAAGAAACTCTCCTACTGACTATGCATTACTCACATTTATATTGTTTTTTTCCATGTTTGTCTGTAATAAGCTGTGCAGTATTCACAATCAGTAGCCTAATTGTGTAAGATGGTTATAAAATTTGATTGGACTTAAAAAAAAAATATCAAAAACTTTATTAAATAAAAAACAATTTTAAAATAAATAAAAAATTCATTATTATATTATTAAATTAGATATTATTATTGACTAAAAGAATTATTAATATTCAAAGTAATTTTATTATTAATATATATTTTTTAAATTAGTATTAAATAAAATTTTGATAATTAAATAAATATTAATTTATAAATTTTATTAAGAATAAAAATTATTTTAAATATTATTAATAAATTTAGTCTATAAAATAATATTTAATTTAATTAATATAATAATTAATTACTTTTTATAAAATTAATTTTTATTTAATAAGTTTTCAGTGAAATCTTAAATTAAAGAAAACTGACTAGGACATCTAATTTTGTATTATTCAATAAATTTATGCGCAAACCTAAATAGAAAGTAGAGGTTCAAAGTTTCACGCAATCAACTTTGAAAATAATTCCTATATTACAAATAGATTCTGATGGATATGTACTTATAATATAAAATAACTATACCTGCTCATTTAATAAAAAATAACATTGTTTATACAATTTTTGAAATAGCTATGGCAAAAACAAATAAATATCTAAATCCTTTGAAGTTCAATATACACAATTATCATCATTAAATCAATGATTAAGTTCATAACATTTAGCATTTATCAAATATTATCTTAACCTAATACAATGAGTAATTAACTTTACAAATAACTCAATTTTTATTTCTTAATGTTATCAAATTATTCTCATTTGATCTTTTATCTCTTTTTAAACTAATTATCCCTCTCATTTTATCTTCCTACTTTTATTTCTAACTAAATTTTATGTGTCTAAGAGATAATTTACTAATCATAACTTTGTATTATATTATAAATCGTTTAAAATAATCTATATTTTTAGTTAAAATTTATTATAATCATGATAATTTACTAATAAACACTGACTAATTTTAAAACAAATATCATATAAAACGGTATAGTTCAATCACATCATATCATCAACATATAAAACCATACAACAAAATCACTTTCAACCAAGATGCCATAATCTTCAATTATAAATCAATGAAATGGTAGAATTTATCATACTTGATATCTTTTGGATGACTCATACTAAACATGTTTGAATTTGACAAATTCAACATAAGTTTTTTGTTGGGGATCTCAAGATCACGGAATCAAATTGATATAGTTTTTTAAGTACAACAAAATCAAATACTTTGTAGTGTAGTTGAGATTGTAAGCAAACATATTATTTACTAAATCACATTAAATTCTTGTATCATTTATTTTCTCTATCATCATTAATATTAATCTACATCGATGCCAACTAGACAATAATTGTGTTAAATTTTATTAACCAAATTACCTTCATCCATTCTAAGGTTGACTAGCTGGTGTATGAAATATATTTTGTTGGTTGCAGATGACTTCTTGTATATTTAACAATGCCTACATCAATTTGTGATTGTCTTCTTGTTCATGGTGTTGAATGTAACATTCTTGGTCAACGTCATCTAAATTAATCCATAATGTCAAACACCACATTTTTTGCCAATGTCAGTTGAATCAGTTCATAATGATGAATGCAACATTCTTAACCAACGTCAACCTAATCACACAAAGTGTCTGTCAATCTAGCAACTCCCAATATAACTGTTTCATGTTGTTTGGCTTTTATTGTATTAAGGATTGCATAGAACTTCTTATGATACAAATAGTCATCTGACTGTGAAAAAAACCAAATATTTTATAATGTGAAGGATTTAGACAATGCTATAACAATAAAGTATATCGAGATATTGGGTCTAATACTACTTTTAGGTTTTTCAAGATGGTGACACTAGAAAAATTTAGCATCAATAAATCATGAACAAATCCATATAAGAGATTACGACCACCTCATCCCAAAACCTTAAGATAATGAGTTTTTTTTTATATGTTACTCAATTTTCTTATTTATACTCTATGTGGAACTAAAAATCATACTTGGATTCCTAACAATAAGAGTCTCTTCCAGTTTTTCATCACATGATATCATATTTATGTGATCATAAGTGAAATCTACCATCCCAAGTATCTCATCACATACCCATAAAAAGTTGCACATAAAGTATTACATTCATAAAGGACAACATAATACAAATAATATATATGTGTCTATGTGTGTTATTCCAGTGATTCATCTCATATTTTTATCAAAAACTTAAACGACATTATTTCCTAATCATTTGGGGTCTTTTAATATTTTTGTTCTATTTCTTATATCATAAGCAAGTGTAAAGTAAAGAAATTATTTTTAATTATAAGTAAATTTAATTTTGATTATGGAGTATAATTTATGTTAAAATGGTTAATATTATTTGTATTGGTTTAAACTTAGATATTAGTATTTGAATTATTAAATTGGAATCTTGAAATGTTTGATTTGAAATAAATGTTATTGTGTTTTATTTAATCTTAAATGTGATGATACCTTGTTGAAATGATTAGTTTGAATTGTACTAGCTAATGGAAATAATACATGAATTCATGTAAAAAACAATGTGTAGAACACACAAAGGTGATTTTTAGAATAAATTATACCTTTTTATAATAAGTTTTTAACTTAGTTTTCAATGTTGAATAACTATATTTTATTTCAGAGGTATACCTACAGATTGATTAAAAGATACTCTTAATATGTTTAAAATTGAATAGAAAATATACTATTGATGATTTTGACTATAAATAAGTTTTCTGTGAATCATACGGAGTTGTTGATAACCATATAAACATTTCACTTGAGGAAATCTCTAAATTAATTTTTAAAATTGTAAGTATAAACCACTTTAGTTTTAACTTCTCCAGTATTTAACTCTTGAACTTTTAAAATAACCATATATTTTTATTCTACTTCATTGTTCACTCTTAGCTGAAACATAGTGCTGTCATGTTTATAAATCTGTATTTATATTGTGTTAACTCCTTTATATTAAATTAAATACATTATAACATTTTATATTATCATGCATGGATATGTTTATTTAATTTAGTTTTCTTTTTATAGCACTAATATATAAATAGATTTTAGTGTATATATAAATATATCAACTTTAGGAAAAACAGACACTATAAATGGGCTATATTTTGAATTGTAGGACTATAGTATTTATGCAAAGTAATAAAAAAGTTCAGTCTAAGATACACCATAAACAAAAGAAATACATAATAACCAACGAGCAAAGATGAGAATAAATAAATTAGAAAGAACGTGCAAGGAAAGAACTTGTTGCTTTGACCTTCTATATTATTTTTAATTAATTGGATTTTTAACCTAATTCTATTTCTTACAATGAGAAGTTATAGAAAATAAAATAAAAAGATAACTTTAAAGAGGTAACTTTAATTTATAATAAATTAATTTTAACTTATAAAAAAATACACTTCATTTTTTTATTCTCCTTCAAAAGTACGTGAATAGAAAGTTATTCCAAAAAAAAATTGACTTTTAGCATAGGAGGAGGAAATTAACAAAGTTAAATTAAAAAGGAGAGAATAACTTTGAAACTGAAAGTTCAAAATCAAGCTCTGACATTCTGTATTTTGAAGTTGATAGAAGTGGAAAAATCAACAAATTTTAATTTATAAGAGATAAACAACTCATCTAGAAGTTCAAAATTTAAGGCTATTTTCTTTTAACCTAGTTTTGCATACCTTTCCTATGGCCATCTCATCAGCACGCCCATCACCATTTTCTTTGTTGACATCTATACCCACAGAACACTGCCCAGTTTTTTTACTGCTTTATTTTAATTTAATTCCATTCTACTTCTATTCGCTATAAATATCCCTTCTTCCAAGTTTTAGGTTCAACACAGATATCGGGTGTTCAGAAACAGAAATCAAATGAATTTTCAGTACTCAGAAATTTCTAGGATAAAAAAAATGTCACGCATTATACTATTCATACATGGAAGACTACTTATGCTTCATTTTTGTCATAGAGAAAAATATTATTCAATCAAACCAAAAGATTATTACGAGTCTAATATAACACGTACATGCTATGGAATTTGAAAATATCTAACTTCAATTTACCCCTCACAGTTGATTATTACAAGACCGAATATTCAAACAAAGGGACAATCAGAAGAGATGGCCAACAGTTATCTTCGAAAAACTTGCCTTACATTTGCTCAGTCTTAACAATGAAGTTTCTTTTTTCTCTCCATTTTGTCAGGGGCATTGTGGAACAACTCGGCCATCACTCTTCTTTATCTGCATCAGTGTTTGAAGGGGTTTCATCACTTTTAACAGCAGCAGCAGCAGAATCAATATCACGGGAAGTAGTTTCTGATGGTTCAGCGTTGGACTCTGATTCAGCTACAGGAACTTCACTTTTAACAGTTCCAACCTTAACGTACTTGCTCATGAACTTATATTCCCAGTCTTGTAAAGCATCAAGCTCAAATGGGCCAAGGCCAGAAATATCCCCAGTCAGATCTTTATCTTCAAAAGACATCTTTGCTAAAGCCCTGCTAGCATCCTTGCCAGCAAACAGCGCATAAGGTCCGCCAGGTCCATAAAACATCCTGATATTAAGCAGTGGTGTTAAAACCCAATTAAAGCATATTAAGGAACAAAAAAAACATCATCACATACATATTTCATTCTTGCCTGACACAAAATGAACTATGTTGTCAAGCAAAATCATGTATCACTTTTGGTTTTGTTAATTAAAAGCATATACTCTCTTAAAGAAGGCCAGGGTTCATAGTTTTAGGACTCGAGAAAGTTTGGCTGAGCAAAAGTAGCTAGGAGCAGACAAAACAGAAAAATTATAGCAGAAACAAACAAGGCTTGCAGTGGTAAGAATTAATTGAAAATGCAATGTGGACAAAATATTCCCATCAGAGTAAAAAAAAGGGCAAATTTCAGCAGAAATAAGTTAGGTAGCGAATGACGATGCTTTTCACTGAATCTCCATAATTCAGCTCCACAAAACAGCATCTCAAAAGAAATGGCTGATGTTAGATAACTCGGCTCCTCAATGCAGCATCTTAGTCCAACTCAAACAATGTTAAGCCCAATCAAAATAAAGATCACAGTGAGAATTACATTTTTTCAACCTTGAGATGGGTGAACGTGTACACAAATATGTAGTGGGACTAAGAAGTAAACACTGAACAAAGCAACCAGTAAAATTAATGACAATAGGGATGACGGAAAACAATCTGAACAATACCTTCCACAAGACAAAAGTTTCTATAAATCCATGTTCAACCTTTGAAATCCAACCTTCTAATTTTCTACTTAAACCATGTAGTTTGCAGGTTTGTTATATGTCGTTATATAATCAATTCTCAAACTTTCCAATAAACAACGGACACAAAAACACACTTTAGACTCTGCATTCTAATCAGGTACAGTTAAAAACCAGCTCTACTCAACTTTAAATCAAACAGGTCCTCAATAATACGAGGAACATGTTATCTTCTCATCACATGTCACAGTAACAACAAAAAGAGCCCGCGTACAAAAAGCAAAATCTGACCTTTGCAAAAGCAAAAGTACCCCCAAATTCACAAATTCTTAATACACCGATCATTAACACAAAAGGGCATCCGAAAATGCACAAATAGGAAAGTTTTAGAGAAAATCAATGCATGATACCAAAACAATAATTGAACAACGTTAACCTAAAAAAGCTTACTTGGAAGGCATTCACTATTAACAGAAAATTAATAAAATACCCAAAATAAGCATAGACCATGAAAATGAAACAAAATAATACAGAAGAACAAATTAAGAAGAAATGGGTGGGTTTTGTGCGACGGTAAACCTGCTCTGGGAGACATCGTAGATCTGGGCCTTGATGGCCATAAGCAAGGGTTTATCGGGATCGTTGCCGTCGTAGGCTTTGAGCTCCTCAGCCGTGATCTCACCGAGCTGGACCGGCGGCCGCAGAGGCGGCATCTCCTCCTCCTCGATGTGGCGGGGGCGGTGGCGGTCGGGTGGAGCCCCAAAGAGACCCGAAACGACGTAGTAAACGGCCAGAAGTAGCGTGAGCACCGTGAAGAAGGTGGAAGGACTTAGGCCAGTGTAGACCACTATGGCCTCCTTCAAGGTCTCCCACAGTTGCACAGCCATCACTAGTGGGTGTTAGAGAGAGAGAGAAAGAGAGAGAAAACGCTCTGAAGAGAAGGAAGATATGGTTTGGTTTGGTTTGGTTTGGTAATAGTAATATATAGTGATGAATAATAAACTCAGAATGTTGAGCTTTGAGGGTTTGGCCATGATTTTTGTCGCATCTTCTCACCTAACCTTTACTTCGCCACGTTGGGAAATTACAATCCTCCTTTTTTTTTATTTTTTCTCATTCAATTTTTTAATTTACCTTTTTCTCATTTTAAGAAAATCAATCCATATTTTTTATTTTTTTTAGGGTTTAGGATTTAGGCTAACTAGACTACACCTTAAGTAACAACAATCATTTGTTATCACATGAAAAAGTATTATTAAAAAAATATAAAAATATGGGGACTAGACCGAAACTCATATGTTAACAAAAACGATACATAAGTAGACTATATCTATTAATTAATAAAGAATTTCAAGAACAGACTAGATAGAAGTATATTATATCAATGAAAGGATTTTTTATGAATAAATATTAAATTAGTCAACTTATCAGCACACGTATTTTCTTCACACAAAATATGAGTAAACCTGATTTTTTCACAGTAATTAAGACAAGTATTTCATACTTTTTTACCTTTTAAAAACTTTATTTTGCTCTAATTTAATCACTTCTTTTATCAATTTATACCTACGGTTGATAATAACTTTAATATAATATCTTTATAATACACTCTTATAAATATATTCTTTATCGATTAAAATTTCTTTAAAAAAATTAATTTCTCATCTTATTTAATTATTCTCTTCAATTTTTTTATTATTTTCATCAAATTTAATTAGCAAGGTAGATATGTTAAAAAATGTACACTACTCTTCATAAAAGTAGTGCATTTAGTCTAGAGATTACTCTTGACATTAAATTCGTTTAGCAAATTCAGATATGAGAGAATATTTTCTTAATTTCATTTATCAAAATTCTATGTGTTGAGTGGATCAAGGATTTTTAGAAGTTGATTTAATGGTTTTTTTTTAAAAGTTGTAGTATTGGATGTTAGCTTTTTTATGGATTTGTTATCAATTAAAAATGAGGTTTTTAAGTCTAATTATTTTTGTTTTAGTGAGTAAATGTAAATTTGTTAGTTTTAATTAGAGTTGTTGCAATTTTTGAACTTTTAAAATAAGGAAATGTGTTTTTCAGAACTGGAAATCTTCGTATAAGTTGTAGCTTATTCTTTTAGCTTTCTTATTAGTTATAATTGATTTTGATTAGTTGACTGTAACTCGGTGTGATTTATTATCATTAATCATTGTTATGAAATGATTTATGTTTTATTGATTATTTTTTAACTATGAGGCAAAATAATAAAGTGAGAGAGAGCATGATGATATGTGATGTGAAAACTGTTTATTTTTTAACTATGAGGCAAAATAATAAAGTGAGAGAGAGCATGATATGTGATGTGAAAACTGTGTTAAATATTATTGTTATATATTCATAGTTTTAATTTGTGTTAGAAATATGGGACGATATGTAAATACTCAATTATTTTGTTTATTTAATAAATGAACTTATATAATAAATATTTTTTTTTTCACGGATAGTTTAAATTATATAAATTAAAATATTAGATGATCGAAATTTTTTACACATTGTGACATGGATAAATGTGTAATTTGGATGGTAATGAAATCACTCGAATCACTGTTATTATCTAATTAATTAATATATATATATATGTATGAAAATGGGAAATTTGTAATATTTTGAAGATGTTGTACTATATTATATTTTTGTAAAAAAGTAAAAGTAAGATTAAGTTAAGAATAATAATGTTCTTAGCTTCCTATGTAAGTTAACAAAATATTTATTCCTACAAATACTTTTGTAAATAAGTAAAAGAAAATAAGTTTATTTTAAACATTTAATTAATTGTTTTAAATTGCATATCATACAGACAAACATGATAAACACTCATTCCCATAGTTTCTAGCTTTATAAGCAAAGTGTTATTTCATTTATAAAATTCTTATATCCAATTATCTTCTCTAACTTAGATGACTTCACATCTCTTACTGTATCATCATTTATTCACATTTTACCACTATTTAATTTGACATAAAAATATATAGGAGGGCTAAATTATTATTTATAGATTGATTTTTGAACATGTCTTGCAATAACATGTTTATCAAATTCAATTTCACACATAGGAAATGTTCACATAATTCAATAAAAAATCATATTATTGTACCGTTAAGTTGCCAACATATGATATCAGTTTATATAAAACCAAAATGGTTGTTAAATAGAACATCTCATACAAAAATTAGAATAAAAGATGGTAGAGAGAAAAATTACTATTAGTGGACAATGTTAAAGTAAAATGTTTATCACATAAATATCGATTTTTTTTGTTTTAATATCAGATATTAAAAAAAAAATCCAAATAGGATTAATGTCAAAAAAGTGTAGTTGGAGATTATTTTTTAAAGTGAATTTGTTATATAAATATTTTTGTAAATTTTATTTTCAAATACTATATAGTTTTTGAAGGGATTCCAAATTATGTGAATATTATTAATGATATTAAAAAGTATATGTTAACATTTATTTATAAAATTTATAAAGTTCCACTTTTAGTGATTTTTAGTTGAAAATATACAATATATGTATATAAAATTACAAAGTGCACCTACACCAAACTAATTTCTGTACCAAAACTTGAATTCATCTATATGAAAATTATCTTTATATTAATGTATCTCTTTAACCATACCTATTTGAAATATTTATTTTTTCATTTTTGCATTCAAAATATTATTTTAATCATTAAATATTTGTATAAAGAATTTAACCAATAAATTCAGCCAGATTGGAAAAAAAAATCATATTAGTTTGTTAATAAAAGAAACATTAGTTATTTTATTATCTCTAATGCCAACCACTTTCATGTTTGACTTTTACTAACTTTTTCTAAACTCACCAAATTTTTTCATGGTCTTTTTAGGTTTAGCTTATCACGATTAATTATTTATTCTAACCATTTACAATATAATATAACTTCGTAATCTATAAATTAAAAGACAACTTTAAATAAAATTATAATAGTTTTTAAAAACTATCTCCCTTAATTTTATTTTTAAATATAATATTATCTAAATTAGTCACTGATTATTATTTTTCTCAAAAGAAAAAAATGGAGTCAAACATATTTAAATAAATTTTAAATTTAATAAAGAAATAAAAGAAAAAACATCACTATAAAAAAATTAACTAAAATAAAAATTAAAAATAAATTGCTTATTCTGATGTCCTTTTCCTTCCCAACATCTTGAACAAATCAATATCTTGGGCAGTGAAACAGAAAAATTTAATTTAAAGTAAACTTCTAGGTAGAATTTTAGACAAGGTAGGTTCTATTTTTAATTTAATTTAAAACAGTTTTTAAAACTAGACTCCTCATATTGCATAAAAGGAGGACAATATTTCTAACAAATTATAGAATGAATAAAATCTAAAAAATATATAAATTTAGATAAATAATTTTTGTACAGGTGACTTTATTACAAAAATTTAGCATATAAAACTTTATTTATTTATAATAAAATCATAAATTTTTTAATCAAAACTATCATTTAAGTAATAATTTTATTTTCTTTAACAATTTTTTATTTAAAATAAAACTTCAGTATTAAAAAAAGTAAAATATAAATCGGGCAACAAAATCTTCACAGTAAAATATGAAAATAAAAATTTTAAAAAATATCCCACTTTAATAACTTTCTAAAAAAATATTGTGAGTTTACAATTTAATATAATAACAATGTTGATCCCAGGTGGCTGGCGAAGTTTTCGAGGAGAGATCGAAGTGGAACAGTGACAACTTGCAAATGTTAAATTTTGCATGTGACATTATTATGACCTCATTCAATGGGGTCTAACCCATTACTATCATATTATTATACAGTATGTGCATATTTGTTTTTCAATGTTTACATGTATTAACAACTATTTTCTCTTGCAAAATATATTAATTAAATAATTTTAAAATATATTTATTTAAATTTTGTTTCATAAATAAAAATACAAAGATGAAAATAACATATAAATAGTGTTTAGTTTTTTTATTCTTTTAAATAATTTAGAGAGAGTATTGAATTAAAAAAATGCAAAAGGTTTTTTTTTATATTTAATCAAAATTTTCTAATAATACAAAGAAGTCTTTTAATACTTAATTGCGATTACAATAATTTCTAAGATAACGAAATAAAGTAATATATGTAATGAAGATTTTTTTTAATAGATTATTTTTGTTAATATATAAGTTTTAGTATAGTTTTTTATAATTTTATATTTTTTTTATGTGATAACCAAATTACAAGAAAAATTTTATAAAAAAAATAAGAGTTTTTTTAACTTATAAAAATTTGTTGATATTTAAATATATATAATTCTGATAGTTATATTGAGAAACATTTAGACGAATTTCAGAAAGAGTTTAAAAAAAATTCAAAAGTTGTGCAATTTTACATTATCACTATGAGAATGATATATTTGAAAAAAAAAAGAAATAGATATATCTTGTTTGAGTATCATCATTTTACTGTTCAAAAGTGATCATCTTTAAATATGGTTATAATGACAATTAAAAACTAATAAAAAAAGTTATCATAAATGACTGTTTTTATTATGAAAAATTCATTAAAATAACATGATTTTGATTTAATTTAATTTAATTAATGCTATTAATTTTTCTTTTCAAAAATAATAACTGGTATAATGATTTTAGTGTAAAAATAATACATAGATATTGTATATTAGTGTATTATTTATATATTAAAGTCATCATATTTGTGATGATTTAAATTTAGATTTTTTTACATTGATTTAATTTACAAAAAAGAAAATTTGTAGTTTGAAAAACAAATTGTATAAAAAATAATGAAAAACTACTAATATTTATTGAATAACTGATCATTAGTAAAATAAATTATTTGATTAATTTAAAGTGAGTCAGATGAAAAGAATTAAAAAATAGAGTGAGTTATTTTTAAAAATGTGTAAAATTTGCTATTAAGGTGTTTAATTTATTTAACAAATAATTTAATAATATGTTTAAATAATTGATTTGTTTATAAGAGAATAGTAAGTAATATGAGCTAATAATTAAAAAGTAGATGTAATAATATAATTTGGTGGATAGTTTATAAATATGAAATAAAATTATGTAGTCAATTGAATAATATGAATTTGGTTGTTTTATAAAAATCATAGATAATGTGTTTGATTAAAAAATAATAATAAAATAGTAACTATTATGTGTGAAGTTTTGTTATTGAAGTATCTCATTTAAATTGAGGAATATATTATATATTTGATTAGATTGATAATATTTATAGTTTTAAAGATTGATGAAATAAAAAAAAATGAATAATATTAAATATTACAAACCATCATATTTTACTATCTAAATGAATAATTTCTCCTATTGTGACATTTATTTATTTATTGTGATAGTTAGAATATTTTTTCTATGTTTTGAATTGATTAATATATTTCATTATGGAAATGAATAATGTTTGATTTTCTTGACTCTTTATGATATATGTAGGGATCAAGTATGAAAAATTGGATTTCATAAGCTTTTTTAATGTTATGGAGACTATATATGGATCAACAAATGTCATTGGTTGTAAATGACAAGAGGAACAAGCGATTATAACGTAATGACAAGGAAATCAAAGAGCTTGAAAGTACCTCAATCACACTGTCAATCATTTAATCAAACAAGTACCTCAAGACACGTAACCTTTGCGCAAGACACATAACCGAATGTTATTCATTTTTTCTTAGTAAGACTGTGATATCTTCTGCATAATAATGATCTGCGTGTAACACCCGTGTCTGTCTTTAGCCTTGTCCCACAAATTTTTCTCTTTCAAATGTTACCTTAATCAAAGCTTAAATGGGCAAGGGACAAATTCCCTTCAAAACAGAATTTATGCATTCGGCTAAATTTGTGGTCATATGGTTGTACTTCTTGCTTCATCGTTTAAAGCTCACTTTTATAACAATATTTTATCTATCTAGGAAACTGCTTGCTGGAATTCTGATTACATAACTAATAACTTTGCTTGTAGAGTGAGTTGTTTCATTTCATAAGTCGTGACAATGAAAAAATTGAATTTCTTAAACGCTTATTGATTGTGTAATTTTGTATGAATAAAGGTAAGCAATGTTATTACCCATGTTAAATCAATTGACGTTTCAACTTGAAATTTTTGAACATTTTGTTGAAGTTGGTGTTGGAGATCCCACATCGACTAGAGATTAGAGTCTTTCATTGTATATAAGTGGGTGCAGACCTCACCCCATCGAGCCGGTTTTATGGGGTTGAGTTAGGCTTAAAGTCCACTTCGTAATATGGTATCAGAGCCATTTCGAGCCTATCCTAGCGAGTATTTGTTGGGCCTATCGTGCCACCCGCTATCGGGCCGCTATCAGACCATATAGTCCCACGCACGAGTTGGCAGTCTCGGCGTGAGGGGGGTGTGTTGAAGATCCCACATCGACTAGAGATTAGAGTCTTTCATTGTATATAAGTGGGTGCAAACCTCACCTTATCGAGCCGGTTTTATGGGGTTGAGTTAGGCTTAAAGTCCACTTCGTAACAGTTGGATGCGATATGATGCATGCAAACCACTTGCTTTTCATCCATTCTTCAAGACTTGTTAGGTTGACATTATGTATGTTAGTGATCATGCACAAATTAGTTGATGTGTGATGTATTATCACAATAAATGGAAGAACCATATCAAAGTCTCATGGTTCTTGCCTTCAACAATGGCAAATGCTAAGGGAAACATATTTTGATTCCTTGAGTGATCGCAGTCAACAATGTTGCATGATATTTTTTCATAAAAAAAATGTCCCATCAACTTCTACAATAGGCTTGTATGAATCCTTTGATGCAAGGCTTGAAAGAACATGATCCAAAATCTCATAAGATGTTTCTTAAACACAATCGACAAGATAATGAGAAGCAGTGTACTAGACAATTGTCCCATATTACTTTCTTGTAGTGCTTGCAACCAACTAGGAAGAGGATTGTATGATTGTTCTCAATCGTCGAATGTCATGGTAAGAGTTTTTTGTTTTCCTAGCTATGCTTTTTTTATATGTTATAATATACCTATGGAGGTTTTTGTTTATGAAAATAAGTCTTTTATTGGGATGGAAGAATTTTCCTTAACCAAATTGACCACCATGGAAGCAATTTAGATTGAGTGCAAATTAAGATGATCTTCAAAAAGTTACAATAATTATGGAAAGTTGGAAACTATTAAAAAAATCTAAACCAAAATATTTTTCCAAAATCCTTGGAATAGAATAATCTATAAAAAGACACAAGCTTCAAGGAGAAAGGAGGGGAACTTCATCGGATTTTCTTAGTTCTTTTCTTCTTTGTAATTCTTTTGTTTTGCCTCTACATGAAAGGCTAAACCTTTTTTATTGATTCTTTTGTAATTTCTCATTGAGTTTTGAGGTTTTGGTCAATAGAAGTTTGGTTTTTTGTTTCTCTATAGCAGTTATTTTATTATTTTAATCTCCTGAAAAATAAATTGGTTTTTGTAAGAGGTACTTAATGCATGATTGAGAGTCTTCTTTGTCTTAAACTTTGATTTCTTAGTTAGTTTGGATATTGATTAAACCAGTAGACACATGTTTTACTAGTGAGTTTCAGTTGAATAAGATTATGGCATGTTCAATCTGGTTTAAGTCTGTTGGAGGATTGAGAAATGATTAATCTTCAAAGAACCTGTAAATAATTCAATGGTGGAAGAACTTGGGGAATCAACCACTTTTTATTTGTTGTTTTAATCTTTTTTTTTATATTAACATATCTCTTTAACAATACTTATTTAAAATATTCATTTTTTTATTTTTGCACTCGACATATTTTTATCATTAAATATTTGTATATAAGAATTTATACCTATAACTTCAGCTTGTAACATCCCTATATTTTCCCATATCTGATAATCATAATTTGTATGAAATATTAAAATAAATATATAAAAATAATACAAATATATCTAAAATTTCATTATTTTAATGTTTCAAATTATCTTTCTCTTCATAAGACTTGAAACATTTACACAAAATTTAAAACAAAATTTCAAAAGAAAAAAAAACATTTTCCATCATTCATCTTCTCACCGAGAAACTTTATCACCTGTAACATCATCTGCTCCCGTGTAAAATACACGATCATCACAGATTAAAGAAAAACAACCACAAAACAAAACAAAGGGTAAGGTAGGTATTTTTAAAACTTATAACACAAATATAGCTTTAAACATTCACATAAATCCATCATTTCTCATGCATTCCACAAGTGTCTGTCAACAATTTCAATATTCATCTTTCTCATGTTAGACTTCTACTGACTCATAACACATAGACACTTAACTCTACTTCCGGAAGACTCGTGTATTGAGATTAGCATCCAGAGACTTGCACCTGTCATACTACTGCTGTGAAACCCACACAGCCATGCGCATAATTATCTCAATATCTCATCATCTTCATATGACAGGGTAAATCCATTTGATCTACTCTGATAAGTTCTTTCAAACCTCAGACTCAGCCAAATGGACCTCCTTCAACTCTCACCAACTGAATAACTTCATCTATGTGATTCCATTATATCAGTAGAGTCAGGATCGTCTCATTCACAGGACACTCACAAATCAATACACCCTAATAATAATCTCAACACGGTATTTTCTTCCTGAAAATACTATGTCTTGATTAGAATTCATATTTTGAACCTCATAATATCCAACATCAAACAATCAAATCATACCAATGTTTAAATTTTCCAAAATACACAACAATTCATTGACTAATTTTATAAATGTCTAATTAAAGAGATTTTCAATTAACTATACATGAAATAAAAGTTTACATACTTTATAAGAAAAACTATATAAAAATAAATAAATAAATCTTTTAAAAGCGAATAAAAATTTGTTTAATATTTTTATTTTATTTTTTTATTTTACTTTAGCTTGAGCTAAAATCCACCAGAGAGCACCCAGAATTTTAGCTTGAGCTAAAATTCGCTAGCTTGAGCTAAAATCCTCCAGAGAGCACCCATAATTTTAGCTTGAGCTAAAACTAGCTAGCTTGGGCTAAAATCCTCCAGAAAGCACCCCAAAAATTTTAGCTTGAGCTAAAATTCACTAGCTTGGGCTAAAATCCTCCAGAGAGCACCCCAAAATTTTTAGCTTGAGCTAGCACTTGCTAGCTTGAGCGAAATATGCAGAAAAATTCTGCATAACTTAATATACCTATTAGATTATAAATCAATATCTCATTCAATTCATAAATTATAAATCTACACATTACATTGACAGTTCCTGTTCAGCATGATACAATCACTCTCATTGAATCATTGAGTTATTATGTCCATTTATACATATATGATTTCTAATTCCAAAACCATTTAAATCAAACAACCAATTCTCAATCACAACACTTTCAATTTCAAACAAACTACCATCTACCCAGAACAAAAAATCTTGCAACAAAATCTAGAATTGGTGACCCGTCACACTCACATTCAAATCTTCTAACCTAGGGTTCTATTGAAGATTTTAAACTAGCTTCCCTTACTTTTACTTGAGCATATATGCTCACGAAGAGCTCCAAACCTACTAAAATCTTCAAAAGTAGCTTAACTTGCACCACAGAGTCCTGATAAAAAATCTAACTATATTTCTAAGACTCTGATCTACTAAAGACTAATCCTAAAACTAAAAGAGGCACATGCATACACTTAGATGGAGATAGACCTACAAGTTCAAAATTTGAATCAGAGAAGGGTAAAAATCGAACTTACTCTATTAGAGATTATGATCGGGCAATCTTATAGGATTCACTGTCAGGAGTTCAATGGCATACTCCGATCGCCAAACTGATAAGCAAGGAGATCAGAATCTTAGAGAGAAGGGAGAGAAAAGGAAAAAAAATGAACAAAACTGAACTTACTCTATAAGAGATTCTGATCGGGCAGTCTTGCCAGGAGTCCAACGGCAGACTCCGATCGCCAGACTGATAAGCGAGGAGATGAGAATCTTAGAGAGAAGGTAGAGAAAAAGAAAATGAGTTTTTAGAGAGACGATGGTTCTTTTAAAATGAAACCTGAATAACTAAATTTTTATTTATATAGCCTTTTCACTTTAATAATAAAATATTCAGGTGTCATTTTAATTGTATCATTTATACTCTAAGACTATTTTTCTCGGTCCTCTTACACAGCTAGATTGAAAAATTATTTTATTAATAAAATAAATACTAATAATTTTATTATCTTTAATTTCAACCACTATCATGTTGACTTTTATTGGACTTTATCAACTCATCAATTTTTTTCATGGTCCTTTCATAATATCCAACTTATAAGGATTCATAATAATTTCACTTCTAAAAAAAAAGTTAACTATACTGGTTAAGCTAAATTAAAGTAATCTTTAGTAAGCATGAATTTTTAATGAATTTCTCACAATAAAAATCATCAATGATCTAGCAACTTCTTTGTTAATTTTTAGTTGTTATTAAAATTGTTTTCAAGGTAACAATTTCAAAAAGTAAAGTCGTGTTGTTAGAAACATGATTTATTCATTTTTGTAATATTTTTTAAAATATATCTATTCTTATAAATTTAGTACAAAATTACACTATACACTTAAAAAAAAACTTTTTTCACCTTGTATCTCTTATTATGATTTTATTGAAGACAAAGCAAAATTTAGATTTTTCTTTACTAATAGCGTCATTCAGATGATTTTATAGATGAACTAATTCATCTTCAGTATTATAATGAACATTATTTTGATATAGTTCAAAATAATTTAGATTTATAAAATAAATAGTATTTTCTCTGTTCTTTGTTACAGGTGGGGTACATGGACAGTATGCATTATGGTTCTATTTTTAAATGTAGATATAAATATATGAAATTGATGTTTTATAAAATTGATTATATCCAATTATGCACTAATATATTATGGATACCATATTTTTTTATAAGAATTATCAATCACAAATTATTTCATATTTTAAAGACTAAATATCACAAAAAATCATTCTTATAGTTTTCATTTATGCAAATTATAGGCTATCATATCGGATTATTATTAAAGTTAAAGTTCTAATAATTTTAATTTATCTTCACATATCTTATTGCATCACAGTTTAACTAGATTCCATTAATATTAATATTCAGTTTAACATAAAAAAAAATTATATTTAAAGAGAGTCTAAATATTATTTGTAGGTAGAATTATGATCATATAATGAAATTGTAGGGAGGGGTAGCGTGGGTTAGGAGAGACTGATTTACGAAAGACTTATGGGTTAACTGACACATAAATTAAAAATATATATCTTAAATTTTTTTTAATGTAAATACAACACCTAAAAAAACCTTGAAGATTGATTATTTAGCATTTAATAAATAAAAATATTTATTCATATTTAGTACACAAATAATATTATACAAAAATAAAAAATAAAATAAATAATATGGATTATAGATAAAACGGATTAGTTTGCACCAATGGTAGAATATCCACTTAAATATCTAAATTGGTTCACTTTTTCTTAACGGACAACACACATAATTCATTTCATATTATCATAGTTAAATATAAAATAATTTTAAAAATATAATACCACATAATATGATTAGATGATACAATGTAATTTACTAAAAAATTATTAAATAGTAATAAATTTAAAGATAAAAAATAATTAATCACTATATTGATTAAATTATATATTATTTTAAAGACTAAAGATGATTGATATCTATAATAGTTTTTATTTCTAATAAAAATTTATAAAATAATTTTTAAATTGATATCTAAATTAGCTAGCAATGTTTAAACTATTAATATTTTTTTAAAATAAAAGTTTTAATGTTAGACATCACTATGCAACTTGACATCTCAACTATACTAACACTTCAAATAACAACAATCATTTGTCATCCCATAAAAAAAAGTGTTATTAAAAAAAATACAAAAATATGGAAGGACTAAACCAAAACTCATATGTTAACAAAAACGACACACAAATAGACTATATCTATTTATAAAGAATTTTAAGAACACACTAAATGATAGTCTATTATACGAAAAGATTCTATCTTGGTAACTAATAGTTAGATATTAATTTAGAAATTAATAATAGAAATTACTTTAGATACCAATATTTTTTTTTAATTTATAAAATAGTCTCTAATTTAATTAATATAATAATTTTATTTTAGTATCTAAAAGAAAATTAGTTTTTTTTAATGACTTTTTTTACCGATTAAGTTATTATGTTATTTCCTTACCTCCAACTATTGTCATTTGACATTAATTTCTATCCAATATTAGTTAATTAATAACATACATTCATATTCACAAAATATTCCATACAAATTTAGAATTCCTTTAAGTTATTTTGAATTCTAACATGATCAGAACATTTAAAAAAGGTAACGTTTAAAATTATAAATTCATGTCATTAAAATTCCTTTTATATATTAATCCTTGCCCATTATGAAATAGGTAGCAAAACTTTGATTAATAAAACCCATGTGAATCTCTCTAAATCAAGAATGAAACTTTGCAAATAAATAATGAGTTGCACTTCAAATAAAAGGGTTTACATAAATTTCACCCACCCATATTAGGTTGATAAAGGTATTAAAAAGTGTTTTATTAAAAAAAATTCCTTGTCCTACCTAGCAGTGATTTGATCTTAGATTAATAATTTATTTTCGATATTTCATAAAAAAATAAGTTTACAAATTTTTCTTATTTTGACTAACAATTTTAAAAAAAAATCAATTTGAATGAATTAAATATACACAATTTAATAATATTACTTTTAAATTTTCATTTTAATGAAAGATGTTTGATCTTTAAAGTAGACATGGTGTAAAATATAAAACTATTTCCAGTATATGGATTATTTAGTCATTGGAATCCAAAATTTCAATACCACAATTAAAAAAAAGAAAAAATCAATAGCATTTGACTCTGCACTAAACATCCCAAAACCAGTGACCAAAGTTCAAAAATAAAAGCATCCGACAGAGAAGACTTTGACAGACCCAGTAGAAGAGAAATCCCAATACCTCTGGGTTACAAAAAACAATGCAAACGTTCAGCATTCAACCCGCACATGTAAATGTTCTAATTTGGAACGGGTAAAGACTAGTTCATCACTACCTGTAAATGTTGAAACTAAAGAAGAATAGCCCAAAACTAATCTCCTCTACTCTGTAAAGAACCAAAATTACTGTCTCATCATTTTTTCATGATGGAAAACACTTCTCGAAATGAAACCAACTACAGAAACAAAACTTATTATTCCTATATACAGTTACAAGATTTGGCTAACTCCTAAATGGTGCAACAGCATTCATTTGTAAGAATCGAACTTTGTTTATTTGGATCTACACTTAAGGTAGCAGCATGAAACAACAGAAAATGTAACAAACGGTGAAAGACTAGATCACTACCAGATTGCACTCTTTTGCTCAAAGTGTCAGAGACCTCACCTCATCCGTTTTCCAAAGCCCTTCCTCGTACTTGTACCACCTAACCAGTCCCTCATCAGTTCTTGTTCGTTGGCACATGACGCAACTGTCATCTATGCATGTGAGAAATTCACGTAACCGAGAAGCCTTCTGACGAATAGTCACGTCAATTTCCTTGACAATTCTTTTATGTTGAGGAGCTGGAAGGGCTTCCATCAGAATGCAATGTGATATGTTGAGCACTTCTAAGTTTTGTAAGCTATCAAGGATGAGAATGAGAACATCCGTAAAAAGCATTGAGCATCGAAGGCTCAAGACTCTCAAGTTTGGAAGAAAAGCAGCCATAGATGAAGCAAAGAAAACATCACATGGCCCCATAATCTTGAGTTCACTAAAGTTCTTGCAGTGGGTTGAAATTTCCTCCAAAATATATGGTGGATTCGCTATACTAGGCATTGTCAGGGACTCTAACTCTTTCCAGCAGCGGATGGCCTTGCACATTCCTGTTTTCTTGATTCTGTTCCAAGCTGGCAGAACAAGTCGCTTGAGTCGTGGGCACCTGACAAAGGGACATTATTAGCTCTTTGGACAAACTACATGTGCAATCTTCAATTTTAAGGTGTGTTAATTACCAACAATGGTTGTCCCCTTCTAAAAATTGAAATACAACTACACTATCCTGTTAATTTTTCAAATGTTTTCCAGAAATTCAGGGTAAAATATCTCCCAAGAGCTACTCCTGATAAAGTTATTGCCCCAATATCAAGAAACCTTAAGTTTTAGGCACCAAGGGAAAGTTGATCAATCAACAAATCATATTCCACAAGGTTATAAACATCACTGATTAACCTCCTGTGTGTATTCATTTCATATGGTTTATGCTAACTTTACACGTTTAATAGATATAATGATTTTGAAAGTTGAAGTTACCTTTCAGCAGTGTATGTCAACTGTTCATCACTTACGTACAAGTTGAAATGGAAGATCGAAGTCGTTATACTCTGTCGGCTGAGACCCAGGGAGATCTTCAATAATCGCGTTAATGTCCTATCAGATCGTTCATCAACATAAACATATGGTTCTAATGGGATCTTGATGAAATTAGATCTTAGCATTGACAAATCTAGTGTTTTCCAAAGAAGTGGATCACAGCATGCCATGCGCCATGCACTACAAACACGAGAGATGCCTGATGTCAACTGAAAAATGTCAAGCAACTGAAAAATCTTCACCAAAATATCTATGTCCAGATCCTCCCATCTCCTTATGTTAGAGTCGTTGTCGTCCATTAAGCCAGTTTTTCAAAATCCACACTGAATTTCAGAGTAAAGAAACACCTACAGAAACCAAACCCAAAACCAGTTATGAGATTAAACCATTAGAGTGAAAAAATAATAACAGCATATGAAAAGAAGAATAAAAACTCAAAAATAAAGAGGGTAACAGGAAATCCAAGCAAGCTTTACAATCCCCGATAAAGGGTAACTAGTAACTACCGACACCAAAATCATTATAGCAGGATAGTTCTAAAATTTTCTATATAGTTTACATAGTGCGAACTATATGCACATAAATACCGTCGTCTGAATCCAAGTCTTCTTTCTAATCATTTTCACTACTGTGACAGCTCTAAATTTCTTAAATTTCTTCCTCTTCATCATAGCATTGCAGAAGAGGATAATGCAGCAGGAGAAGAGGATAACGCAGCAGGAGAAGAGGATAACGCAGCAGGAGAAGTGGGTAGCAAGAAAAATGTTTATAGGGCATTTTCAGACAAACAGAATAGTTGCACTATCCCGACTAAATTTTGGGCCACTGGGCCTGCTAAGCCACAATTGCAGTTGGAAGTAACTGATAGAGCTAAACCTAGCTTAATTTGATAAAAACATAGACTCGGATCAAAGTTCAACTCAAATTTGATGTGAACATTTTTTCAGTTCAAACTCAACTCGACTTAAACTCACAAACAACTCAATTTAGATTGTAAATTAACAACTTTTATTCTTTGCCTTTTGGTCTTAAGTTTTCAGTCTTTGCTCATTAGTGTTTTATTTTTGTTCATCACACTGATATATTTTTGAGTTTTCATCTTTTCATGTCCCAACCTTCCTCTTTTGGTCAATATTTCAAGTCTCCTTTCTACCATACTGTGATATTGAAAGATGATGGATGCAGAAACATACAAAGATTTATTTTAAACAAAGATTATCAATATTATAAGCCAGAAAAATTAAGAAAGGTAAAAATTTCAATCTTCAAGAATTAAAAACAGACTGCGGTAATGGGCTCTTCATTCACAAAAAATGAAGATTTTAGCTTAGAAGTTAATATACTCTTAGGAGCCATTTTTTGGGAATATACAAGTACAACTTAATCACACATCACAAATTGAGGAAGACAACTTTCTTTGTTATTCAACAAATTAATGAGTGATACCATTTCTTCATACGGCATCTAGTATGCAGAATTTTATTTCTATAGGAATATTTTATTGAAAATTGAGAAACAGTTAAAAAATTCCTCAGAATGTTAGTTTCCTGAAAACATTTTAAAATAAATCATACAAAGCAAGCACATTTAACATTCCCAACTTAAGATTTCTATGAAACCTAAAAGAATCCCCCTAGCAAACACTCCAGTGCTAATATACAGTGTTAGTCATTAGCTTAGCAGCACTAATTGTCATCATAAGTTTTGATTAAGGAGCAGGGGCTAATAATCTTCCATCGCATGCAAAATATTTCAGAGAAAGAAGTTCACACTCATCACCAGGAACCCCATGGATACAACACCGGCCAACGGTTATTGAACTCAATCATTTCAGCCTGAACTCACAAATTAGGCATAGATGGAATACTAAATCACCAACATACCATCTGCAAAAAGCAATTCACAATTCCCATGACCTCTTCACTAAAACATCATTAACTCCAGTCTAGGATTCTCATAAACATTCGATACAAATCCTTTAATTTAAACAGACTTTTTAATAGACAATATCATTGCAATCATTGTTAGAATTCATCTACATGTCAGGATCACATGGGTCAGTCGGTAACATAAGCAGAAAAAAAAAGAAAATAAAGAATTAGAGATGTGAGAACAGAAAAGACGAACAAACCAAAGATAACAAAGAAACAAGAAGTGGAGTTGATTAGGCGTCCAAACCACATTCACTCGAAAAATAAAACTTTATCATTAAAAATGAAAATTGGATGTGAAATGAGTGGGGAAATGAACAATTAATCAGACCAAACAATTGACACTTGTTCAATTAAACTCTTCAGTCCAATTACTCGGGTTTCACTCGGCCACTGACGCCAACTTACAAATTTCCATGATAAAACAATTACTCATGTTTCACAAAGCATCAACCAAAAAAATTTAATTCGTAACACTCTCAGACCAGATCTCGAAAGCACCAAATCCGAAACAGAAGCAAGTGCAGGACCAATACCCACCGCAATCATGAATTCTTGATCAAACAAATTCAAGAAACCCATAAAGAAAAGGCGCGGAAAAAAAACTCTTGGAAACTCAAAATATTATGGGTCAATCGTTTAAGGGAAAGATCTAATCCTCCGCTACCCCAATTTTTAAACTTGTTTACAGACAGAAACATGGGTATGTGCTTTGGGATTTTTGTGTGTGTGTAGACTACGAAGAAGACAGAGAGAGGAGACAGACCTTGAGACAACAGAAGTTTTGTGCGGAGTGGATGAGGATGTTGGTGTTGGTGTCGTTGTTGAGTAGCTGAGTCGAAGATGAACAAGTGCAGAGATTTTGAGGTGTTCGTTCTTGCTCTGCTTCTTTTCCCTTTTTTATATAAAAAAAATGTTATGAAACATGTAAATTGTGAACAGAAAGGTGGATGTAGATGGGGATTCCAAGGGACGGTTTTAAATTACGGAAAAAACCTTGCCTTAGGTCATGAAATGTGCTTTCCAAAAAAACAAAACACAACTTTTCTATTGGGAAAACAAAGTCAAATACAGATAATAAGATTTTTCTACCACTGTTCTGTAATTAAAATCAGAGTTTCACATTCGCAATTAATATAATAAATTTTGGATTAAAAACATATTATGTACCATATGAAAATACATTGAAATTAATTTTCTATAAACTAATGACACATTAATTGATTTCTATAATATTTTTCTTGAAAGTTATATTAAAATAATTTCTTCTTAATTTACTGTATAAAATATGTTACAGATTTAATTTTGATAATCATGATATTGTAACATATTTTTTTATTAAGAAATTAATTACTAATATCATCAAGTAATTACTAATACTTTCATATACATTATTTTTTATAAAAATTTTCATGTTAGACATTATTATACAACTTGACATCTCAGCTAGACTAACACCTCAAATAATAACAATCATATGTTATCACATGAAAAATGTATTATTAAAAAAAATATATATATATATATAAAAATATTGAAAGACTAAACCAAAACTCACATGTTAACAAAAACGATACATAACCATATATAAAATACTACTATTGTCACATACTTTAAGCATATACAAAATACTTAAGTATTGTCACATACTTTAAGCATATACAAAATACTTTGTTTTTATATTGAAAGTGGTATCGAGATTTTATATTTGGACTATTTAGTTAATAAATAAAAACAATTGTCACTTTCTATAGAAAATAAGTTTATTCTGTATATATCATTGATGAAAAAACTATTTTTACATTAATAATCAATCATTTCAAATATAACTTTTAAATGATTTTCTTAAAAGTTAATACATTACCATCACAACAAAGATTTTTTTAGTGATGAAGTATTTAATAAAATTGCTCACTCAAGGTTTTAGAATTTGAAAAATAAAATTACTTGTTAAGATGAAACAATTCAATACACATTGATAAATATGTTCAGACACAATAACATTTAATTGATGTCTACGCATATTTTTTTTATGTTATTAATGCACTTTAATTAATTTTTTAAAATAAAATAAAATATAGAAAAAAAATCCTCTAATTTTAGTTCAAAAATAACTTGGAAAGTTGTATTTAAAATTTTGTTGAGAAATATAATCGCCCTCGAGATTCTTAAATAAGAAATTTATGTAATGTATACTATTTTTTAAAATTTACTAGAATCTCATTTTTGGTTATGAGTAATAATATATCTTTTAAGTTCTCATACACGTTTAATGTCTTGAAATATAAATATATTCAATCTTCCAATATAAGAAAAATAATATATTTGGTAAAGATATATTTTATAAATATTTAAAATTATTCACTTTCTATACATAGTGTGTGACATGAAAAAAAAAATACAAAAAAATCTGAGTAAAATATATATGTATTTATATAAAATTTGAAGGTTATCTATTGGATTTGTTTCCCTATGTCTACTATCTACCTCACCTAACCTATTTCATCCTCACATCTTTTATTTAATAAAATTCTTATTTATAACATTTATATTTCCTCTTTCACTCAATTTTGGTGAATAAGATAAAATATTATTGAGATTATCACTTTTCAATTTATGTGAATTAAAGTCTTTTATTGATGTTATATGAATTATTGTGTTATTTAAATTGTTATAATTATTTATTATTATTATGTTATTTCTTATTCGATTTTACTAAGAGTTTTTTCAATTAATGTTGGAGATACTATTTTTTAACAGATGTACATTTTTTTTTTCAATTAATATTTATCATAATTAAATTTTGTTTATCTATGTTGCAATGAATTTTTGTTATCATTAGTACGGATATAAAAAAAATCAATTGACATTTATCATGATTAATTTATTTTTTTATCTTAACAATAATTTTTTTTATCTGAGCAATGATTTCACTATAAGAAAATTATGAAATAAAAACCAATTTTACAGACCAATAATTAGTTGTTATAGCGACTAAATTAGACATCATTTTAGATATTAAAAAAAAATTAGTTTATAAATTAATTTTTATTATAATTAAATAGTTTATAAATTGATATCTAATTTAGAAACCATTTAATAATAATAGAAACTAATTTAGAAATCACAAGTTTTTTTAATTTTTAAAATGTCTATAATTTAGTCACTATAGCAACTAATTATTTTTGTTTTTAAAATTAGTTTTTATTTCATGATTTTCTAGTAATGTTTTTTTTACCATTAACACATTTGTTATCAAATAGTTTGCAATTGTTAACTAGATAAATTTTCAACCAACATTAACTTATCAATGGCAATTGGGAAAAAATTGGGTGAACTTGATAAAAAAAAAATAAAAATCCAACCTACATTATAAAAACAACCTTAGTGTAAAACTAAATGATTGTGATTAACATCAACTGAAACGCAATCTCAATTGTTTTTTACAAATATCAGTTTTGAAATTTTTTTATAAAATTTGACCAAAAAAAATGACATCAATTTAGATAGATTAAAAAATTTATCAATATTAATATTATTTTAATCATTAATAACCATTTAGTATTTAAATATTTATTTTAGTAATTAAATTATTTTATCTAAACAGAAAATTAAAATTCAATAGATTTAAATTACCTCATTTGAAAAAAATAAGAAAAAATTAAATTTAATGTATTTAAATATGTTGAAAATGTAAAATCTGTATCTAAACAGGCTAAGGGTATGAGAAGAATAAGTTATATTCTAACCAAGAAAAAGAAAGAAGAAAAGTTACACAGCAACCACCCAGTGCATCATAACAACAAAAAACTATAAATTATAATATTAATATCATAGACAAATGTAATAATTATAATTAATAATTCCATAACTGTTAAATAATTATTAAATAACTTTAATTATCAATTAATGCTAATACATGTATTTTGCTTTGATTCAATTTATCTACTAAAAAAAATTATTAAATAGTAACAATTTATAGAGAAAAAATAAATAATAATTATATTAATTAAATTAAATATTAATTTAGAAATTAAAATTTATTTATATGTAAATTTATTAATAAATATTTATAAAATAATTTATAAATTTGTATCTAAATTAGTTATTTAAGTTTTAGTAATTAATATTTTAAATTTTAAATTACTTTCTAAAAGATTAATAAAGATTAATTTAAAATATAAAGTAATAAATAGTTAAAATCTTAATAATTAATAGTTAAATATTAATTTAAAAATTATTTTATAAATTTTTATTAATAATAGAAACTACTTTAAATATTAATATATATTTTAATTTATAGAATACTCTATAATTTTTTACTAATAATTTTTTAAATAGTAAGTAATTATTTTATTTTCTAAAATTAATTTTTATTTAATATTTTTTTTAATGATAGTTTATTTTTATTAATTATTTTTTAAAATATTTTGATAAAATTTAACTATTTTTTATTAGTATATCTTGCCTTTTCACCTCCCCATTATTTATTTTTTAAACATTCTCATTTTGTGTTATAGCGGAGTCTTAGTTTGAATGAGTAAATCGCTGAAAATAAGAGATAAGGAATAAAACAGAGAAACAAGAGTATTTATGTGTATGTAATTAGAAATTTGTACAGAAAGGACAAATAATTGATTATATTATTATTAAAATATTATGTAATTTTAACTATATATATATTATCAGCAAGTATAATTTATATATGAGTAATTATATATTAATAATTATATATTATAATTTATATATAATTTATTATCAGCAAATATATTTTAATAAAGTTGTATTCAGCAGTTTGGAGTTTGGACGAAAATTAAAATATGAGTAATGTTAATATATATTAATAATTTATTTTATCTTATTTTTTACCTTTCGAGTCACAAAGTTACTCATTAGAATTTTGTAATCACTAAAATTCGACATCTCCTTCTCAGTATATTATATATATATATATATATATATATATATATATATATATATATATATATATATAAAACTCACTCTTAATACATAAATATTTTAAAAGGAATAGGTTTCTTAAAAATAATTTAAATTTTATTTCAGATTCTAAAATTTATTCAAATGAAATCTCATAAAAAAATAAATTTATCTACTATATCGAAAGAATAATCAATACAAAAAAGAATCTTTAACTAGATTAGTTATCTTATCACTAACAATTTCATCAAAAAAATTCTTTCTATATGAATTTTAAGTTTATTTTCATTGAACTTTATCCAATTTAATAAATTTTTTATTATTCTGATGGAGATGCAAAACCATTTTCCCTTGTAACTTTTTAAATGAGTTATAAGTCCTCTTAAGTCATTTGTATTCAATTTTTTTTTTAAATGCAAAATTCTTCATCTCATATTTCCTTAAACATATACTTTCACTTTTTATCTTAGGATGTTTATAATTCTATAAATACATCTCTTATTGTTTTTTTTTTGTGCTTGAACCTTTAGGACTTTAACACTTTTACTTCTATGTTCCCATCTATTTTGAGATAGTGATTTAATTGAAAACATAAATACATTTTCTTATAAGATTTTTTACTATTTGGTGGAAGAAGCAAACAAAAAAACATACATTTTACTTTTAACATTAGATCCATTATTATATCCTACTACCTTATATCATTAATATTAAAGTCATATTTTTTTTATACATAAATAAGTTCCTAAAAAAACATTTTTTTTTGTTATTAACTTGTAAAAACTCTAAAAAGTATAAATTTATTGTGATCAAACCAATTAAGATCTCAACACATCCCAAAATAAGGATCCGTTAAAAGTACAACAAAAAAATGACAAAATTTTTCTTTGTCTTTAATATTTTTTAGATAACAGTTTTCACTTAAGAATCAGACAATTCTATAAGTGCATTTTGGTTAGTCATATTTAAGTAATGAGTATAAAGTTTATCATTTTTATATATTTAAGATATTTTGCATAACGTACAAAAAAATCATTAAATAAAAAAATAATTATTATATTAACTAAATTAGATATTAAAAGTAATTTTTATTATTAATAAAAAATATATAAATTAATTTTTGAATTAATTTCTAGTTAGCTATTAAAATTTTAATTATCAACTTTAGAAATACATATTTTTGTCTGATTTCATAAAAAAATCCATTTTTATTTTTCAAACATTTATTTTCAGTCATATATTTTACTTTTTATTCTTATTTTGTTGGAGATCCCACATCGACTAGAGATGAAAATTTCGTTGTATATAAGTGGTTGTAAACCTCAACCTTATGAGCTGATTTTATAGGGTTGAGTTAGACTTCAAGTCCACTTCTTAACATGGTGGACCTTATCCCTCACTCTCGACGTGAGGGGAAGAGGTCGATTTTATGGCCTTAAGTAAGTATAAGGCTTAAAGTCCACTTTTTAATATATTTTCTCTTCCTTTCCTCTTCATTCTATTTCATTCTGAATACTTAACGGAACATTATTAATTTAAATAAACCTAAGTTATACTTTTGAAATTTCCTCTATATGGTTTTAACTTCTATATCGAGTTTACTAATTTTCAAAGTGAACTAAATAAAAGAAAATACTATATTTATATGAAATTGTGTAATTATTTATAATGTATTTTTCATTATATAACTTCATTCGTTTTCTTCTCCATCGTATTTGTGTGAATTGTTATATATTTATTATTGTACCGTACCGGTCGGCACCGAACGATCGAGTGGTTTACGTCGAGTAAACCTAATTAAATCTAATTAAATCCACTACGATTATTTCGCGTGAAGTGGAAAGCAGTTACGATGACCATTGACTAAGTCGAAGCACGTCCTCTGGACCACTCCCCTAATTTCCAGGACACCATCAAGCACGACCCAGGAACCACTAAACATGTCCCTGACCAACAACTGCTTGACCCACAAGACCAAGGTCCAAGTCAACCTACTAAGAGAGACGTCTGAGGAGGAAAAAAGGTACGTTTTTTCAGATCATCAAAGATTCTCACTGGAAAAGATTGCTGACTTGAGCGTCGGAGCACAATCGCAGGTACCCCCACCGGCCGACCGAAGCACACGAGGAAGTAGAAGACTTGAAGAATATGACAACCGAGAGCGAAGCAGACAACTTGTATCGACGTGGATCAACATTACTCAGTCCCTAATATCCATACAGGTACAATTGGCGCCCACCGTGGGGCCGAGTAATCACTATCCCCAGACCTAGAGGTACCAACACTCGAGGATGGGTTCAACGGCGAACAACAACAACGATACTGCCACGGAAGAACATAGGACGATACTCCAAACCCTCCAGATTCAGATGCAGGAGTTACTCCAGAAAGGAGTCACTGATCAACTACGTCAAGATGAAGAGAAGAAGAGACAAGAAGAGGAACGCCAGCGGCATGCGGAAGAGATAGCTCAATTGAAAGAACAAAATAAAAGATTGATGGAGAGACTCGAGCAATCTGAGCGTGAAGGACATTCTCACGCGCCTTCTCCATCACGACATCAGTCAGGAACAAAGACAATAGCCCAAATAGTAGCCCAAACTATGCCTCCCACATCACTTGTTCAGCACACCCATCAGAGTGTGAAGCAGGTAACCCCAAACAGGGTAACAAACCCGAGAGGTCATCCATTCACCGATGATATCATAGCCACCCCTCTCCCTGACAAATGGAGAGGCCTAACGATAAATCTTTACGACGGATCCACAGACCCGGACGAACATCTGAATATATTCAGAACTCAAATGACTCTTTACACAACTGATCGGACGGTGTAGTGTAAAGTCTTCCCCACCTCTCTCAGGGAAGGCCCCCTCGGATGGTTCTCTGACCTTCCACCCAATTCCATTACAAGCTTCGACGCTTTGGAATTGAAATTTACTACACAATATGCCACCAGTAGACCTCACCGGACATCCTCCATGTCCCTCCTTAATGTCAAACAAGAAAAGGGAGAATTTTTAAGAACATTTATGGACAGATTTAGCAAAGTGTGTATGAGCATTCGTAACCTTAATCCAGACATAGCCATGCATCATTTGTTCTCAGCCATACTGTCGGGAAGGTTCACCGAAAGTCTTATCAAACGGCCCTCGTGCAATATGGATGAATTAAGAACAAGAGCGACAAAGTTCATGCAGATAGAAGAACACATTGATTATCATCGAAAGACTCATGTTGAGAACACAGACAGGGGCAAAGGGATTCGTCCCCCCATAGTGCCGACCGACCGGGATCGGCATCGCCCCAATAGGGGTCCCCGCTTCCACAACTACACCCTCTTGATTGTACCAAGGGGTAAGGTCCTCGACGAAGCACTACAGATTGAATTGATTCCGGCACTAAAGCAGTCGCAAACCCCTCCCAATGCCGATACCAGTAAACGTTGCCAGTACCATCGCAACTACGGCCACACGACCGAAGGATGCCAAGCACTGAAAGACAAAATTGAAGAGCTCGTCCAGGCCGGTCATCTCCGCAAGTTCGTGAAAACTACCGTTACTACATCCAGGTCACCCCAGCGTGATCATGATCCCCGAGAACGTTCGGGACGAAAAAGCGACCGGACCCACGAAGATCATTATCGTTCAAACAGAAGGAAGAGAAGCGAAAGTCCGGTTAGGCGAACGAGACCTAGAAGCGAAAGCTCTGAGCGTAGGAGTCGAACTAAGCAGAAAGTTCGTGCGGTCATCAATACAATTGCTGGACCGGTATCACTCGGCCAACCCCCTCAAGAGATTAACTACATTGTCGGTGGTTTTGCAGGTGGAGGATGTTCTAATTCAGCAAGGAAGAAACATTTAAGGGCAATTCAATCCGTTCATTCGACCTCCACACAACGCCGACCGCACATACCACCAATCACTTTCACCGACGATGATTTCACAGCAATTGACCCATCTCAAGATGATCCTATGGTAATAACTGTGGAGATAGACAAATTCGCAATCGCAAAAGTCTTAGTAGATCAAGGCAGCTCGGTCGACATCCTTTACTGGGAAACATTTAAGAAGATGAAGATCCCAGAGGCGGAGATACAACCCTACAACGAACAGATAGTTGGTTTCTCAGGAGAAAGAGTCGATACGAGAGGATTTATTGATTTATACACTACATTTGGCGACGATTACCTCAGTAAAACCATCAACATACGATACCTACTCGTCAACGCCAACACATCGTACAATATTTTGCTCGGTCGTCCATCTATCAACAGGTTGAAAGCCATTGTCTCAACTCCTCACTTAGCTATGAAGTTCCCCTTGGTCAATGGAGTAGCAACCGTGCATGTAGATCAGAAGATAGCACGAGAGTGCTATGTAGCTAGCCTGAAGGTGG
Source organism: Phaseolus vulgaris (assembly GCF_051622355.1). Lineage (NCBI taxonomy): Eukaryota > Viridiplantae > Streptophyta > Magnoliopsida > Fabales > Fabaceae > Phaseolus > Phaseolus vulgaris. Next base: position 6,736,405 of record NC_143504.1, read on the forward strand.
AGCCGACTCGAAGGCTTTATACCACATCGGCCGAGCAAACCATAGAGCGAAGAGGCCGGTCGCCAGAAAGACGTTCTAAAGGAAGAGAATCTAGAAGACACTTAGTCGCTTTAGTTGATCTGGATCCTCGACTGGATGATCCCCGGATGGAAGCAGGGGAAGATCTTCAACCCATATTCCTCCGTGACAAAGACCGAAAGACGCACATGGGAACGTCCCTCAAACCGGACGACCGAGAGGCGATCGGTAAGACGTTAACAAAAAATGTTGACCTTTTCGCTTGGACTGCTGCAGACATGCCAGGGGTAAAATCGGATGTAATTACCCATCGGTTGTCTGTCTATAAAGAGTCCAGGCCGATCGCTCAAAAGAAAAGGAAACTAGGTGAAGAACGGCGCAAAGCCGCACGGGAAGAAACAGACAAGCTAGTTCAAGCTGGTTTTATTCAAAAGGCCCACTACACAACGTGGTTAGCCAATGTGGTGATGGTAAAAAAGGCAAATGGAAAATGGAGAATGTGTGTAGATTATACAGACCTTAACAAAGCATGCCCAAAGGACTCGTATCCCTTACCTACAATCGACCGACTGGTCGACGGTGCAGCCGGTCATCAAATCCTCAGTTTCCTTGATGCTTATTCGGGTTATAACCAAATACAAATGTACCACCGTGATCGAGAGAAGACCGCGTTTAGAACGGATTCTGATAATTTCTTCTATGAAGTCATGCCGTTTGGTCTCAAGAATGCCGGAGCCACGTACCAGCGACTTATGGATCACGTATTCCACGACATGATCGGTCGAAACGTGGAGGTATATGTTGACGACATCGTCGTCAAATCAGATTCTTGCGAACAACATATTTCTGACTTAAAAGAAGTTTTCCAAGCCTTGCGTCAATACCGCATGCGTTTGAACCCGGAAAAGTGCGCGTTCGGCGTGGAAGGTGGAAAGTTCTTAGGCTTCATGCTCACCCATCGAGGCATAGAGGCTAATCCAGAAAAATGCAAGGCAATCACTGAAATGAGAAGTCCCAGCGGACTCAAAGAGATTCAGAGATTAGTCGGTCGTCTTACATCGTTATCTCGGTTCGTACCTAAGCTTGTCGAACGAACGAGACCCATTATAAAACTTTTGAAGAAAACGACTAAGTTTGAATGGACAGATGAATGCGAACAAAATTTCCAACAGCTAAAAACATTTCTGTCATCCCCACCGGTCATCCAGAAACTGAACGCACGAGAATCCATTGTGGTCTACCTCGCTGTCTCCAATGAAGCAGTGAGTTCCGTTCTAGTACAAGAAATTGAAGCGGAAGAAAGACCGGTATATTTCGTCAGCCGAGTCTTACACGACGCGGAGACCCGATACCAAATGGTGGAAAAAGTTGCCTTAGCTTTAGTCATTACCGCACGACGGATGCGGATGTACTTCCAGAATCACAAGGTTATAGTTAAGACTAACTATCCCATTATGAAGATTCTCACCAAGCCTGACCTGGCCGGACGAATGATAGGTTGGGCAGTCGAACTGTCAGAATTCCATATCGAATACCAACCCAGGGGGGCCATCAAGTCCCAAGCCCTTGCTGACTTCACAGCAGAACTCACTCCCTATCCGACCGAAGAAACTCCCAGATGGACATTATACGTAGATGGGTCATCGAACAGTCGTTCGTCCGGGGCGGGAGTTGTACTTGAAGGACCAGGAGAAATCGTTATCGAACAAGCCATGAAGTTCGAATTTAAAACTTCCAATAATCAGGCTGAGTATGAGGCTATAATCGCAGGTCTACATCTGGCGATCGAGTTAGAGATAACAAATATAACTTGTAAGAGCGTCTCCCGTCTAGTCGTCGGACAACTCACAGGGGAGTATGAGGTAAGGGAAACGTTACTTCAACAATATTTTCATTTTGTGAAAAATCTTATAAACAGGTTCAAAGAAATCTCATTCCAACACGTACGGAGGGAAAATAACACTCGGGCGGACGCTCTATCAAGATTGGCTACCCTAAAAAAGAAAGGTGTCCACCGATCGGCCATACACGTGACCCTTGCTAAACCAAGTGTTGGTACCGAAGAATGCATGGCGACCGACACGCAACCTAACTGGATGACTCCCATAAAACAATATCTGACCGATGGTGTATGCGATTCACACTTGGAGAAAACAATGAAACTACAAGCCGCCCGATACATACTCATTGGCCAAGATCTTTACAGGAGAGGGTACTCCCGTCCCCTCCTAAAATGCCTTAGTCCAGAACAAGTCACCTATGTGATGACCGAGTTACACGAAGGGATATGCGGAACCCATTCAGGAGCACGGACTATATCCGCCAAAATTCTAAGAGCTGGATACTACTGGCCGACCGTGCAGGGAGACTGCACCGAATACGTTCAAAAATGTGTGAAGTGTCAGGAGTTCGGCACCTTATCACACCAAAAACCAGAACACCTGCACTACATCCTATCCCCCTGGCCATTTGTGAAATGGGGAATGGATATTATCGGACCTTTCACACCCGGAAAAGGGCAATGCAAGTTCCTGTTGGTTGGCATAAATTACTTTACCAAATGGATTGAGGCCGAACCATTGACAGCCATCACCGCCCGTAACGTACTGAGCTTTGTATGGAAAAACATTGTCTGCAGGTTCGGCCTACCTCAGATCATTATCACAGACAACGGTCGACAATTCACCGACCGAAGGCTAGCTGAATTCTATGAGAAACTCCATATCAAACATACAACGAGTTCGGTCGAACACCCTCAAACCAACGGTCAGGCGGAAGCCGCCAACAAAGTTATTCTCAATGAGTTAAAGAAGAGACTTGGCCCGTCCAAGGGAAACTGGACTGAAGAATTGTTAGAGGTTCTATGGGCCTATCGCTGTACTCCCCAATCAACGACTCAAGAAACACCTTACAGCCTGACGTACGACACAGAAGCCATGATTCCGGTCGAAATCGGCGAGCCTTCACTGCGCCGACAGACATTAGACTTAGACTTGAATAAAGAAAGTCTACTGGTCGGCCTCGACCTCATCAATGAATTAAGAGACAAATGCAAGATAAGAGAAGAAGCATGCAAAATACGAGCAGCACGAAGGTACAACTCGAAAGTGAAGCGACGAAGCTATCAGAAGGGAGATTTAGTTTGGCGCATGCGCAGCGACGCTCGGAAGGACGGCGGAAAGTTTTCAAGTAACTGGGAAGGACCATTCCGCATTTCCGACACGGCAACAGGAGGAGCATATTACTTAGAATATTTGTCAAGAAAATCTATACCGAGAACGTGGAATGCCACGCATCTCAAATTCTATTACAGTTGATGAATGAATTTAGTGCACTCTTTCATCGCTCGGTTGTTTTATCCCTAAGGAGGGTTTTCTACCGAGAAGGTTTTAACAAGGCACTTTAAATTACCAACCTTGGTCAGAAATTAATATTTAGATTATTAATTAACCGTTCATTCGGTCAGCACATATAACTAAGGTTATCTGAATTATAACTTAAACGTTATCTGAATTAATTAACCGTTCATTCGGTCAGCACATATAACTAAGGTTATCTGAATTATAACTTAAACGTTATCTGAATTAATTAACCGTTCATTCGGTCAGCACATATAACTAAGGTTATCTGAATTATAACTTAAACGTTATCTGAATTAATTGACCGTTCATTCGGTCAGCACATATAACTAAGGTTATCTGAATTATAACTTAAACGTTATCTGAATTAATTAACCGTTCTTTCGGTCAGCACATATAACTAATGTTATCTACCAATTTTGGTCAGAAATTAATATTTCGATTATTATTAATTAACCGTTCGTCCGGTCGGAATATATAACTAAGTAATCATTAGTCAGAAGTTAATAATCTATTAACCGTTCGTTCGGTCCGATTAATATATAAATGTCCAAGTTATACGAAACACCATCAGTGTTATCATTAACCATGTCACTTACCAAATTCTTCATCAAAGTACCCGCCAACCAATCGTTCGGTCATAAACCGCGTATTAAAAGGAACATAAAAACAAATTCGATAACAAAAAGTAAAATGGTTCGAAACAGGTCACAAAGCAGTAAAATTGTCTTTAGCCCACACCCCGGGCTCAGGTAATGGAAATATCAAACGATGTCAAGGGTATCATCCGGTTGCATCGACTCCTCCGGCTGTATAGTGTCATTTCCACGAGACATCTCAGCTACAGGATGGATGGTTTGATCATTCTCTTCGGCCTCCTCGTCTCCGAGAGGCATCAGACGGCCATCCACAACATCCATGTTCGAGTCATATCGCTCGTCGTCGGACGGTACCCCATGAAAAAAGGCAACCTGTCGGACGCCTTGTCTGAAGGATTGTTCGTTAATGCTTAGCATGAACCCTTGTAGTTGTTCAACTTGGGCAAGGAGAGATTCCTTCTCAGTAGCCAATTTTTCTTGTTCTTTAATAGCTTCGGCTCGTCCAGCCGTCACCTCATTCAGTGTAACCCTCAAGGTCTCTTGCTCTTCCCTAGCCAACTGAGCATCGTTCCGGGCCTCGTCCACAGCCTTCAAAGCATCCTTCAATGAAACGGTCGATTCACTAAGTTGCGACTTCAATTTGGGAATCGACACCGTCTTCACTCTCTTTAACTCATCCCCGATGGCCCTACCTACCACGGCCGCACGACACTGCAGCTCGACCATTTCTTCAATTAAATCCAAGGTGGGGATGGCTGCTAAGGTATCCTCGTCCTCGGGGCGCAAGTCAAATTGCATGGTAGGGGCCACCCTGACGGATGACCCCAGCATACTAGTAGGATTGCCCAACGAAGATCGAGCGTCAATGCGGGGTGCCTTCGCCGGTCGCCCCCTTTTCTTACCTTGAACGGGAGCGGCCACAACTTCGACCGGAACAACCTCCTGCTCGATCGGCCGTGGCACAATCCCAGCGATGGTGGCTATCTTGCTTTTGTTTGCCTGCCTTTTCAAACTATTCATGTATTTTTTCAAACTTGGATCCATGCTCATAACAATATCTGCAAAATAAACATGAAGGTAAGAAACACTACGCTGCTAATTGAACGACCGAAAGAAGAAAGTGCTCACCATTTAGGTCCGTCCACTGCTTGGACGACCCGTAAAGGGCTATCAGTTCCCGCGTAGGAAGTCTTCACGGTAGTTGATTCACAACCATCAAAATTTCTTGTCGATGGGAGACAAAGATTCCCAAAACCGATGGTCAAGGGAGGTGGGTTTCTCCGTCCAATGGAATGGAAATTTTGTGCTCCCATCGGCGTTATAAAATAGGTCCCGGCCGTCCGGTTCAACAAACACTTTAAAAAAGTAGTCCTTAAAATTCTTATAAGAAGTAGTAAAAGCGGCAAAACGTACATTCCCCGGACGACTAGACAATGACAACCAACCTACTGGGGTACTCGGGTAAGTGTTGTAATAGTATAAAAATGATTCGGCGGTCGGCGTGAGGCCAAATATTTTGCAGATAATTCGAAAGGCTTGTAAAATGGCCCACGAATTAGGGTGCAACTGGGTCGGTACAACATTCAAAATCTTAAGAACGCTCACAGTGAAGTCATCGAAGGGAAAACTTATATGCAAGTGGGAAAAGAAAGTACTATACACAAAGAAAAAGTTGTTAGGAGCATTCTCCCGACCGTGACAGACACGGTCGGTCACACCACATATATCAACACTCAGCGCCTCGGTCGGACAATCTGGTGCTAGAAAATTCTTATGGACAGCAAGAAACCCATCTAAGTCGTCCGAAGACTTCATTTTACTAGGGATTTGAAGGACAGACGGATCAACCCAATCATAGCTTGGGCCGTCTGACGACTGACTCGCACCACTAGAAGCAGTACGGGTCATCGATGAATCTACAACATTCGAAGACTCTACAGAAGAAGGCATGACTAACCTTGAATGAAGAAAATGACACGGGCAACAAACTCAGCACTCGGCGATCGAAACAAGCAATGTGAAACTGAGAGCAAGTGAAATTCAGAAACCCTCAAAAGTTCAAATGAAGCGGTATTTATAGGGCGAGAAGTGAGAGAAGAAAACCCCAACACTCATCCAGCACCGTCAGATCAAACCCAATCCAACGGCTAAGCACTTTCGGCAAATGAAACGACACGAGATCCTCGCCGTTGAAAGCATCATGATGGGACAGCCCCTCGAAGTCGCGACCCTGCCATGCGTCACATCTCTGCCACGCATTTAATAATGCCAACTAGCGAGCACCAACCCAAAAGTTTCGTGCATCTTATACGACTCTTCGATCATCCATGCCCTCGAGCCTGGGGGGCTAGTGTACCGGTCGACACCGAACGACCGAGTGGTTTACGTCGAGTAAACCTAATTAAATCTAATTAAATCCACTACGATTATTTCGCGTGAAGTGGAAAGCAGTTACGATGACCATTGACTAAGTCGAAGCACGTCCTCTGGACCACTCCCCTAATTTTCAGGACACCATCAAGCACGACCCAGGAACCACTAAACATGTCCCTGACCATCAATTGCTTGGCCCACAGGACCAAGGCCCAAGTCAACCTACTAAGAGAGACGTCTGAGGAGGAAAAAAGGTACGTTTTTTCAGATCATCAAAGATTCTCACTGGAAAAGATTGCTGACTTGAGCGTCGGAGCACAATCGCAGGTACCCCCACCGGCCGACCGAAGCACACAAGGAAGTAGAAGACTTGAAGAATAGGACAACCGAGAGCGAAGCAGACAACTTGTATCGACGTGGATCAACATTACTCAGTCCCTAATATCCATACAGATACAATTATATATAATTTCTCTAATAAAACTAAAAAAATAATTTTTGTAGGCATGCAACAGACAACTCACCTCACACATGACATAAGTGGGAAAGTGAAGTGCAACTAAAACTAACTATATTTAGATATCAAGTATTAAATTCTATAGTAAAAAATATTACATTATCAACCAATTCAAAACCTTGTTAAAAATAATTATTATAAAATAAGGAAACTTATATATACCCTGTTTGTAATCAGATAAAACTGAAGTAATAAACGCATTATTTACTCTTATAAACATAATAAAATATACAAATCTACATAAAGTATAAGTGTAAAATCACATGAAAAGGTGAATTTTTCTTTATTAGTCTCGTTTAAATTAGAGGTTTTGTTAATTTTCCCGGTAAAAAAAGTTATATTGTTCCCATGCTTCTTTAGATGGAAGAAACAAATTGCAACAAGGTTTACGTTTGAAGTGATGTGTCTGGGATTTATATATGGTTAATTTAATTGCTGATTAAAAAAAATATGGATAATTTAATTAGATAATTAAATAATAAATAATAAATATAATTTTGAAACATGCATGCCATATTGTGGGAATTCAAAGAGTTCCATTCACATTGGAGGTTGTAATAAGTAATAAGTATATGCGTCATTTTCACACACTTTTTTAGAAAAAATGTAAATGTCAATTCGCTTAATAAACACATTTGGGATTGAAATTAATGAGCAGTTAAGTCTGAATGCCAAATCATTCATCATCGATTATTACTTTATTTATTCAAACTCAAGACTCAAACATATTCTTTGTACTACATCAATCCTAATAAAGTGTGATCATAAATAATTAAGAGGATTAGGAATTCAAATTTGAGTTTAAGTCTCATATTCATTAAAAATGAAAAAAATTAACTAACATATAAAGAGTAAGATTCACAAGTTTATTGTTTTAATATTTTAGATTAATGTAATGTCAATTCTTTACGTGAATCTTACATGATGAATTTCTTTAAAAGACTCATTAATAGTATCATACAATCATATAATCCTTCTGGATATCCAATTTGAGAAATGGAAATTAGAACACTCATTCGCATTTGACGAGAATGAAATAACAAAGTGAAATATTGATGGGATAACAGACCACTAAATATTAAAAAAATGCATGAAATTACAATGGTTGCAACAACCTATAGGATAAAACATTCAGAAGAACAAACCATTAAACTAATTATTATAGAGTTTATTCTGTTGTAAAACAAAACTATAATATTGCAAAACAAAAAACTAAAAACAGTATGCACATAGAACCTAATGCCGTTTTGAATCAGGGTTCCCTTACTGCACGATTTGCGGAAACTCTTTGTGTATTCAATTCCCTTTTACACTCACAATCTTTGCAAAGGACAGTTTCTCTCGAACTTTCGAAGACTCGATCGTTGAACAGTTGGAGCGAGGGGTAATGCCGTCAGAGACGGGATTGAAGTTGTAGTAGTTTTAGGACGGTTAAGAGTAACTTGCTAGTTCTGATCATTGAATTTTTTTTAAAAGTTTTTGTTGTATCATGGGAACTTGCACAGTACACCGTGGATAATTCCTTACGGACAGTGATCGCTCACTTCTCGAAAAAATCAATTTTGTTCATGTTTTGAAGCCTCATCGACTACAATCGTAAGAACTTATGGCTGACAAGACAGACAAACAACTTTGCCCCGAAGACGTCAAATGTGATTTCCGCAACACATCTGGATGTCTCGAAAATTGAAGTCTTCACCCGTTAGAACACACGACGTTGGCAAGAACGTGTGTCCACCCTTTTGGACAAGTACGGAGTCAGAGACGCTTTTGCACTTACGACTTCTAAACCAGACTCAAGCACGGTTGCGAAACAAGTTAATGATTGAATTCATGCAAATAAGGTATGTTGTCACACCCTACTCAGTGTGTTATCTAATGATCTATTCGATGTCTATGATCTTTTGCTTCCTTCTAAGAAGGATAGACATCGAATAGATAATTAGATAACACACTGAGTAGGGTGTGACGACATATCTTATTTGCATGAATCCAATCATCAACTTTTCGTAGTCGAGCTTGGGTTGGGTTTTAGAAGTTGTAAGTGCAAAAGCGACTCCGTACATGTCCAATAGGTTGGACACATGTTCTTGCCAGTGTTGAAAATTTTGACGGATAAAAACTTCAATTTTCTAGACCTCCAGAAATGGTTTCGCAAGAATTGTTTGCTTGTGTTTGACGTTTCCGGAACATAGTTGTTGTTGTCCGCATTGTAGCAAATAAGTTCTTACTATTGCAGTAAATAAGACTTTAAGACTTTAAAACACGAACAAAGTTGATTTTCAATGATTGTTGTCCGTAAGAACTTATCCCCAGTGTATTGGGCAAGTTCCCAGGATACAACATGAACTTTTCGAAAATTTATGAGGATAAAAACCAGCAAATTACTCTTAAAAGAGTAAGAACCAATAAACCCAAAAAAATATTTATAATGAAAGAAAAGAATAAATGAGGAGAAAGAAATAAAGGTGAAAAGGTGAGAGGAAACTGAATGTGAAATGCGGAAGATGAGAAGGCAATGAGAAAAATGTGAGTGGAGAGGATGAAACTAATGTGAGTGGAGAGGATGAAACCTCTCTTTATATAGGAGAATCTTTAATAGGAGAAGAAACAAAAAATTTGATGCATTTTAACAATTGATTTGCATCTTCACAAAGTGCATTTGAACGTTTCGACTTTCTCAACTGCAACCTCAAAAAAAAAAATCAAAAGATAACATTTTTTGTTTTGACTTTTGCAAAATATCTATAAGCGTTGGATCTATACACGTTAGATTTATTCTATTTACAACAGAAAATATCCCCTAGACTTCCGCCCAGAGAATTCTCCCAAAACCCAAAACTAACAAATAAAGATACAATATTAGAAACTATTCCATGTAATTTCATCGCACTGATTGAGCCTAAATTTGAGGATAAGGAGCCTCGCGAAATAATTTCCGTATTGAATTTCGTCTAACAATCCAAAAAAGAATAAAAAATTCTATTAGTTTATAATTCTGGATACAAGTCTAGTCAAAAGAATTTCAAAATACGTTACTCAAAATCTGAAAATAACATATATTAACCGAAAAGATATTTTCACACCCATTTGATCCCCATTCTTTTAGTTACTTTGATTACCAACAAGCCTGCTATAAAATACTTTTAGAAACAAACCCTCCACACTCTTGGTACAGTGTCTTCAAGAATCCATTACCTTATAAATTACCTCCCTGCTTCCAACAATGGTTTTGCTGGGTAGGACCCACGAAAGCAATACTTCCACCCCTTGTGGTTAAATATTACCAAAATTTTAAAAAACTAACTCGAGAACTCTCAGTCCATATGAAATTACTAAGCTTATGTGCTACTGTGGGATTTAGCTAACTATGTCAATATGTGTATGAATTACACCAGCACAAACCTACCCTATTTCTAAAACTCTTGGTTTAAGAGTTAAGGTCTTTTGGTGAAAAAAGTTTTAGATAAATTATCTTCAAAAATTTAGAACATGAAAAAAATAAGCCAATAGTTCCAAGTACTCCCAAGAAAAAAAAATCATCCAAATACTTAAGCTTGAATTTGAAAAAAAATCTAGGGCCGAGATTAAGGCTTTCTTAAATAAAAGTTCGCAACTTGCATATTCTGAATTGTGAATAATGAAACTCGCCAACTAAAGAAAAAAGTGGCCCCAAAATTATCTGAATTATTGTGAATTGAATTATAATTATTTTTAGGTCTGGAGGACTATAAATCACCGGTATTTGTATGGGAAGGCAGTTTGAAGCCTAGTCTTCCATTTCTTTGTAAATCTTTCTTTAATAAAAGTTCGCATGTTGTAATTATGAATTGTGCATCTTCTATATTTGTAAGTTGTTTTTAAATATAATGAGAAGTAATATATCGACAACTTACACCCGTCTACAACTCCATTTTCTCATCTAAAACTTGCACTACTTTATATGAAATAACGAAAATAATCTTTCTTTATATCATCAATCATCAATCACAAGTTGTATTGGAGTAGATTCTCAAAGTATCAAATCTAATTACCTTTAAAACCTTACCATGATTTCCCACCGCGCAAATGAGACAAGTCAGGTCAATCTGGTTTTAATTATAATGATTGATATACAAATCTACCAGAACCTGTGAAGACTTAGAATTGAATCATAAACTTCCCATGCATGATGACTAAAGTAGGCTTGATGAGATTGAAACATAAACTTTCCATCAGAACCTGTGATATACACACCATTCCTATTTCACTTTTAGAATGGATGGTGATCCAATAATATACCAGTTGACGAAGATTTTTAAGTTATATGTTTGATAAAAAAAAAAACATTTTTCCTCTCTCTCTCTCTCTCTCTCGTATCACATATTCCCCCTCCTCTTCTTATTTTATTGCTTTATTGTCTAATTTTGTGACATTTAATCACACCTTATTCTTATCTAAATTTGTACTATGTACTTCTTATACATTAAACACTTTCCCTCTTATTATGTCACATTTCCGACATTTTATCACGTTATTCTTACACTCTAATCTGTGTAAAAGTTTATTATATAAAGTGAGAAATCAAATCTGAACCCTTACTTAGATTACAGTGAAAGAATTATAAATCACACTATTTTCATAATGTGGCTTTTACTTCCGTAAGCTCAAATTAGGACAACAATATGCATGGCGGTAAATAAACCGAAATTACAAAAATATAAATGAGGTAGGAGTAAAAATTGGAAGGTTTAACTTGGAAGAGTATACAAAAAAACTACGCAAAAGATTATCTACATTGTACAACACTGGAGAGACCCGAAACCTGTCTCTGCATGTACTGCGTTGATCTGTTAATGCACAAGCAAACTTTAATTATATTTGTAGAGCTAGTTACCAACTCAGTTAGTCAGAAATTCCTCCAAAAATAATTACCAAAGCTTCTCCGCTGCACCCTCATATGTAGCTAGTTACAACTATTCTGATGCTAAATATATCTGGGAAGAGAAAATTGAGTCAAGGGTCTAATCTAAACTATTAATCTTGTCACCATGCAAAGCGACTTTTTCTAATTAGAGGGGAAAAGTACTGGCATATTAGTGACGCTAAAAAGAGCTAATAAGTAGTAATGAAATAAAAATTAGTTAGTTAGCAATATCCATTCTTTAAGAAAAAGTGAAAAGAAAAATACAAGGTACCTCAACTGCCAATTAATTTCTTTGCAATGCTTCTAGCATGTTTCAACAGATGAAAGCTTTTTGCACAATCATCATCTTGTATTGCAGCTTTTAAGTTTAGATAGAAATCTTTGTAAGCTATACCAAACTCTTGAAGTGGACGATCATGTGGTTGAGCCATACACTGTTCTTGCTCCTGACCAATCACCAGCGTATCCAATAATAGCTCCTTTCCCGATCTACTATGTATTCTACTATTTACTAGTGCTTCTAATTTGGAAGCCATTACTAGCGCTCGACTGATGCAATGCGATGGCAACTGAAAAGAAAAAGATGTTTCCAACTGCCTAAAATGAAATTTAATATATAAGAAATTTCAACAATTTAATCATTTGAGACCTCAGCGGTCAAACTCAAACTAAGGCAATCCCCAAATTTCCTAGCCCTAATGTTTATATACAATGAATTAACTAGCTCTACTTGAGGAGAGATATTTGCATCACTTCCATCACATTTTCCTTATCAACTTAACAAAATCAACCAATGGCTCTGGCAGCAATGCACTGGTAATACACACACATATACATGTATATATATAGACTTGTGTGAAATAGTAATATATAATTTCGTGAATTTATTACCTGTGCAAGCTGGGCAACCTTAAATCCAAAACTCCTATCTGAAACACCAGGTGCGAGCTTGTACAGATAAGTGACATCATGATCCGAGATCGAATTTTTCCTCGCATCATGTGGGGTCAGATGTGACACGTGATATGCTGCCACAGAGCCAGGAAATTCAGTTGCCAGGTTGGCAATCTTTGGATAGTGAGTAACAAAGAGGACCATGCTTCTTTTTTGCTTCAGAAGATAATGCAATGTCGCGTGAGCAATGGCCATACCATCATGTGTACTTGTACCTCTCCCAAGCTCATCAATGATAACCAGTGAATGTTCTGTGCAACACTGGAGTATATGTGAAGTCTCACTTAGTTCTTCTAGGAAGGTGCTTCTCCCTTCTTGAATACTGTCAGAAGCACCCATTCGGGTGCAGATCCTGTCCAGGACGTGCAGTCTTGCCGATGATGCTGGTACAAAGGAACCAACCTATAGAGATCAGAGATTTTTCAATAAAGCAACAGCCAGAAGTAAAATTTAGAGGGAGAAATACTTGAACAACTTTTGCAGAAAAAATAGAAAGAATTTGAAAAAAAAAACTATGTTGAGTTTGAAAGCATGATATATCAGAATCTTTAACTTAGCTTTCAGTATTTTACAAAATAAAGCGTAAGCACTACTGCACAACCTCAGCATGTTGTTGTATTAACGGTAGAAAATCAAAGCAGAAATACAGAAGAAATTGCATTGGATCTACCTGAGCCATTATAGCAATCAGAGCCACCTGGCGAACATAGCAACTTTTTCCACCCATATTGGGTCCAGTAACAATCTGACAGTATTCTCCATCCGCATGCAAGTTTGTATCATTTGGGACAAAATTGTCTTGTAAGGTGGTCTCCAAAACCTGGTGAGAAATGACTAGCAATAATGAGCATCTGATTACCAATCAACAATGAGGAACTTGAATTAACTGAGTCGAAGTCAAAAGTATTGCACAACCCCAATAATTGAGGGTGGAGTATTCAGGTTCTGTTTAACACCAGAAAGTTGCAACTATCAAACAATTCTTTTGGGGCACAGGGCAATGCCTTGGCCATCCAAGAACCAATTTGAAGGAAATAAATGCACATGATGACTTATACTAAATACACAAACAATTGAAACTACAGATATGACAGAAGTATTTGAAACTTAAATAGATTCAATAAAACATTCATGTTAATTTCGCATAAAAGTACAACGAACAAAAACCTTGTCCCACTACATGAGGAATTTCATACAAAAGTCAATGCATTAAATTCATACCGGATGTCTACCAGAACAAATTTGTATCTGAACAGGCTCTTGATCATCTAGTAACACTGGGCAAACATAACCCTATCACAGAAAACAGAGAATTATATTACAAAATTCCAGAAACATTTGAAGGCACTTGAATATTCCTTTAAGAACAAACCTTATTTCTTGAAAGAATGGCAAGTGAATGCAAACAATCTAAAGCAGCTAGTGCTTGAACAACAGCTTGGAACTCAGCATAGTGTTTACTAAAGCCCCTAAGAAAGCTATTCCAGGCAGCTCGGCAGGCAATACTGAGCTCCTCTTTTGCTAATGACAACCTGTCCAATGCTGTCACTACTTCAGGAGGGTGATACCGAATTGTTTTCTTCGTGCTATTTACCCTGATCCAGTTTGAAGGAACCTTTACATCTGTTGATAACTGCAGCCAAAACAAGATTAAATGGCAACTAAATTAGAATGGAAACATAAAATAGTTTGAACACAGTTGTTAAATTAGAGTTCTTAACTAATAAACAAGAAATGCAAAATTGTAATTGTCTATTTTAAGTTTAAGGAAAGAAAGGAAAATTAAATAGAGACGCTCAGTAATGTCAACTAAAAAGAAGAAACAGGTCAAATGGTATTGAGAACATGCAATAAGCATTTTCCATTTATCCTTAGTAGTATTTGACCGAGTTTTGGGGATTCTTTTCTCCTTCAAATTAGAACTTCCTCAAATTAGTTTCTACAGTATTTTTCAGTCTTTTGTGTATTACGAAAAAAACATTTAATTTAAGAGCTCTTGTAAATATGTTAAGAGAAGCCAAAAAAAGGGTGTCATTATCTTATCCCCTTTTTTGAATTTCACTTCTTCAGTTTATCAATTTACGAATTAAGACACATTTGGAGCACAGGTCACTACAAAGTACAATGAATAAACATTTCAGATCAATTAGAAAAATCAGATCAGATGTGAATAAGCCCACAATCAGAAATGAGAGAGTAATAGAATACTAAATCTCCAGCCTCTGCAATATTTAAATATTAAGTATATTCCTTTTAATTAGACTACCTCAATCAAATGAGTTGTTCCAGAAATACTAATAAATTCCAAATTTTGCATTATAAGCAATTTGCGATACAAGTCAATCAGCGAATCTAATTGTTCCACTGCCAGCTTGAAATCCTTACGAGCTCTAATGACCTAC
Source organism: Phaseolus vulgaris (assembly GCF_051622355.1). NCBI lineage: Eukaryota > Viridiplantae > Streptophyta > Magnoliopsida > Fabales > Fabaceae > Phaseolus > Phaseolus vulgaris. The sequence goes on from NC_143504.1 coordinate 6,751,533, forward strand.
ATACATAATTATAAAATCAATATCGCTCAAGATAAAAGTATGATTAAGGAAATTATAAAATAATTTTTTCACACAAAAGGCATTGACAAACCTCTGGGAATTGTCCCTCCGAAGCAGTGATCAATTTTGTTAGATCTCCTTGATCAGCAGAGTCTATGTTTAAAGATGACAACATTTTTGCAGAATTGTCAATAGTACTGTCAGAGGAAGCAGTCAAAACTAACCTTTTTAATAGATTGGAGCGCAATTTGTTATTATTCCCCTCTCCTATGTTAAGTTGTTGTAGCTGTTTTCCAGCAGATAAAATAGCTTGAATTACTGCAACAAACTGTATAAAGACAATTTTTCAAGTAATCAATGCCTAGCTTCTTTCTGGTAAATTAAAATGCTTCAGAATAAATTTGTACCCATCAATATGATAAAAGAAGAATCCAAATGACTATAATTGTTCGGTAAAATTAATACAAACACTTACAACCATTTCCTTTACACTGAAATAAAAACACAATAGTTATCAATGAGACCATCTTCACACAAAAAATCATAATAATTGCATTACAGTTTATCACTTTCATAAACCTTAAAAATCCACTCATATTAAAAACAGTCTCATTTTTTTCAAGGAACATGTAAAGATCACTTTATTACTATGCCTTGATACAAACTTTAAATAATCAAGTTCTATGGGTAAAGCTAGTGTTTGCAAAAACAAATGGGTATAATCGTATATTCCTTATTTTTGGTAAAGATTAAAAATACTCATACATTAGGTCCAGGCCTCATCTAAACCACAGTCCTGTTACAGTTGGAAACACAAATGCAGTCTTGTATAACTCACAAGGGTTTCCAAACACGCCTTATGCTTGGCTACTCGGACTCAAAGCATGGATTGTAGAATCCCTAACAGATTCTTAGCATGTCTATTGTTCTTAAATTTAAAATGGAACAAAGAAACATCCGAACATTTAAATCTTGTCATTAAGTAATTAAAAGAATTAAACTCTCTTTTTGTCTCCCTATTTATATAAAGCCTAAGTGTGAAAAAAAATTACAAGGAATATGAAGAGAATTGATTGAAGTACAGAATAAAGTGAAATACAAGAAAAGGTTAACAAAAGCCATTTATCACCTCAGATGGGGAAGCAGTGCAATGGAAAATTCTTGTAATTCCACGTTGTATATCAGGTGCTCGGCCAAGATTTGTCAAAACCAATGAAAGAACGTATGCTAACTCAGGCTGCACGATTGCTACATCAGGATCTTCAACATGTCCAAAATTGTTCGTAGCATTACAAGATCCCATGGACTCCGCAATTTCAGATACAGCATGAAGGCGAGCAGAAATTAAGGTTCGGTCACACAATGGGTGAGATACCTGTATCATGCACAAAAACAACTAAAGATGGGTCTTTTTTGGCTGATAAAGAAACAATTCAACATTCAATGACTGTATGAGGATGAAAGCACCTCATACCCAATGCCTAAGAAGTCTGGAACCAAATATAGTGAGAGTATGATTCATAATTTGCAGCAAGGAACCAATCTCAGATCCATCATTATTATTTTTCAAAACCTGAAATACAGCAAGCATTCAATGGCAGCAAGAACAGAAGGGAATATTAAGCTGGTATGAGGGAAAAAACAACACTTCTAGCCTGTAAAAAAACACAAGAACAAAATAAATTTCAAAGTAGAACACAAGTATGAAATCATCCATTGTCTTTTGACCCATTGTAAGATAATACAGCTTATTCATGTTGTGGGCCAGGATATTTGATTGTTATACCTTTATATGAATCTACCATGACATGAGTAATACCTAAACCAAAAACAGAAAGAGCAATTCAATTTTTAGTTTGATCAGACTTTATAAACAGTGCCAGTTTATCCATGAATAATGGTTGAAAAGGAAATGATGGTTGAAGAGTATGTTTACAATATTTAAGTTAACATAAGCACAGTTTGAAATTTCCATACTTCAAAACAAAGTAAAAAAAAATTAAAACACTCTCAAACCAGCTCCAGACCTTACTAAACATTCTAAAAAATCTACAATTTATAATTACCTCCAGTTGTTGAAGTGTATTGGCTGAAAGGGTCATTTCCATATTGTTTGAGAAGGGCCTTAAAGAAGCTCCTGAACACAAAATTCTTTCAAAACCATATTCCTTTAAATGACGAATAGTTAACGCCAAAGCTTGGACAGACAAATCTGGCATGTTCATAACCTCCTTTATGATAAAAAGAGTAGAGACAAAAATCAGAACTAGTTATGAGTTGAAATTGCAACTACAATCAACATAAAGCTACAATTTCCGAAGTAAAATTAAAATTACAATGATCAGGGGAATAGAAAGTTAAACACACAAGAGTTAAAAGGAAAAACAAGAATATGAAATTTTAGCACTTTGTTAGATCCATCCCAAATAATGTTAGGACACAATAAGGAAAGAACTTGGAAGGTATATTATAGGAAAAATGTAAAGAATAAAGGGTAATGTAGCGGTTAGTTGTGGGCAGGGTTGGTCTTTAAATAAAGACTAACTGGTTTAGTGAAGGGGTGATGGTTTTTTTTAATACAGTTTTGTAGACAGGGAAAGTCCTGTGTAAAAGGAATAATCGTTTCCTTTGTGGATGTGCTGAGTGTAAAGTGCAGTAGCAATAATACAGAGGTTATTCAATAGTTTTCTGTGTTCTTGGCTTATCTTTGGGTGTGTTTTTCTTGGTTCGTAACAAATAATGATAACAAATTACAGTGGCATGGTCAATAATCACAAGATAGATGTTGCCTAAGAGAAAAATGCATAATAAAACCAACAAGAAATTTTGTTTTTCGGAATTTCCAAGCCTGCTGCATGAATAATTTTTTTATAAAATATCAGAAGTTGATACCTTGATTACTAACTGCTGACTTCTGTGCTCAGTCGAATTCTTGCTTTGTATTGAATCTGATAGACTGTCTACATCCACGTTCTCATACAAGGTCATAACTTCAGAAAGGGCACCCCCATCAGTGAAGCAATCTCGTGAAAGATGCTCCACACGAACATTTGAGGCAGGTCCAGCAAAATCCAGCAATAACTAAAAATAAATCATCCAATCACTAATTGAACCTAACGGTGGTAGAGTTTTTTTGTGTGGATTACTTACTTATAAGAACATGTCTCCCAGTAATTCAGTTTAATATTTTTGTTCTAAAAATATTAGGAATAGTAACTACATTATAGTTTCACAAACAAGCTTTAGATCATATTAACAAACTTCAAATTGTTAAAATATAATTCTGTTTTTAGAAGAAAAGAATTCTAGGTAAGAATACAAGAACATGAAGAAAATTAGAAAATTGATTAAAAAAGAAATGAAATACAAGAAAATTGTGAAAAGGAAAAACCATGCAATGCAGGAAGATATGCCCAGTAGCACAGTACATAAATGGTAATTGGTTCTCAAAAGTCTAAAGACACACAGGAAGATGTGCTTAAATTGAAGATGCATTTTACACTATGAAGGACCAACGCTGATGTTCATCCTTGGGAGTCAAACTTAACATCCCGTTTATCTTAATTCTTAGAAAGACCAATTTGATTGTTAACTCAACTAATCAGTATGGACTAATTCATACCTACCACAATGGAAACTATTGCATTAATTGTATTGATAAGTTGTTCAAATCAAATCATTCATTACATGAAACTGCAGTTCTCATTTAGATTATTCCAAATTTCATGTAGTGTATTTAAATGAGAAACTAAATTTTAACTTTCACACCAAAAATCTGAATTGAGACAATGGATTTGCATTGTATAATTATATTACATAAGTTGAAATATAAATTACAGTGACTGACAAATCAAATGTTTTAAATACTCGATAAAATTATAATAAAGACCCATGCCTAGGAACATTTTGTTTATTCCACCAATCTCCATGCATGAAACATCGTGTTAAAAAAAGTTATCCAGATGGTCTCCATTTTAAAAGCCTCATCAAACAATGTTAATAAACAGTACATTCTGCACAAAATTGCCACCTCTTCCAACAAGCAAGCCCTGGAGTCAGGCCAAGAAACAAGCTACCTTGAAACCTGAACTTCAAACTCAATCCTACATCATCCATATCATCAACGCAGTATCAAGCATCAATATTCCATCAAGGAAAACCATGTCAAGTAAAGAGCATCAAGCAACTACACATAATTTCCATTGCACAACACAGAGAAACAAATAAAACAACAAAATTCTTAAAACACAACCAAAATAAGAGCCGAGCTGTCTCATTACGTCGTTTAAAACTACCTTCTCCGTTTGCTTTGAAAGAGGGTCCCCAAGAAGCAACTCAGCCGGAGACAAGTTCACAAGAACAGCCTCAAGCGCACTCCGCAGAAAACTATCACAAAACTCCCCATAAACAACATCCCCGGTCGAAATCTCCACAGCAACAATCCCAACCCTCACATCACCACCACCCTCCACACCACAATTCCCCTTCTCCCCCACAACACTCTTCTCCACCACACACAGCAAGTAATTACTCTCTCCACCACACCCGTCCCCCTCTCCCCCAATCTCCGGTGCCGCCTCGAGCGTGGCCTTCGTGTAAAGCGCCGACAGCCCGCGCCCAAACGGCGCCGAGCGGTTGGAGCCGTGAGCCTTGATGGCGGCGGTCTCGGTCTGCCGGACAACACCGACCTTATACCCAGCACTGACGAGCCTCCTGACGTGGACATTCAGTCGAAACGTCGGTATGCTAGCGGTTAAAAAATTGTGATCCATATGCGCGTAAATGCCTAACACTCTGGCGGCGTGTTCGGCGTCTTGGGCGAAGAAACGGTACCTGTAACCGACCTCGACCATAAGGAGAACGTCGGGGTGTTTGGCTCTGAGGTGGAGAACCTGCTGTTCGAGGGGAGTGTAGGTTAGGCGTTTGGAAGAGGAAGGGAGAGGAGGGTGCTGAGGGGAGGAAGGTTCGAGAAACTTGTGGAGGAAGCGTTGGTGGAGTGAAGAGGAAGAAGGTTCGAGAAGCTTCTGGAGCTTGCGAGGGGGTGTGATTTGGGACGTTAGGCGGCGTTTGGAAGGGGAGAATGTGGCGGTGGCAGTGATTTTGGGAGTGGGAGTGGGAGTGGGAGGGTTGGGACGGGGAGAAGAAGGAGAAGGAGGTTTGTCCTTGGGAGCGAAGAAGCGGGAAATCACTTGTTGCTTTTGCTTTCCCATGGCGATGCTGGATTTGGCGCGCTTCAGGATTTTACCAGGACCAAACCAAGTTTCTTCTTTTTCTTCTTCTGTCTTGAAACTCACTTCTCTTTCACTTTTGAAACTCACTGTCACTTCATTTTCATTTTCCAGTTTTTATGACGATATTGGTGCAATCTGTTGTTGTGTTAATTTCAGAGATGGACCAAAAAATAAAGAATATTATTTTTATAATATGTATGGTTTGCAAAAAAATCATGAATACGAAGTCAATTTATTGTTATCTCACACTCTTTTTAAATAATAATGTATTTGTGTTAGATATATATGGTAAAATGTTAATTAAAAAAAATTATTAGATTTTTAATTATTTTATGATTTTAATATAATTTAAAAATATAAATATAATAATTTTCTAAAAATTTAAATTTTTATATAAATTTTCACTGTGATTATAAAAATAAGAAATCAATTTTCTTAAACTAATTATAAATTATTTTTCTGTTTTAAAAAAAGTTGAAATATATTTATATACATAATATTTATTTATTATTAATTTGTATAATTTATAATTATATAATATATATAGGTTTTTTTTTCATTGTGTTATATTTTATAAATTATATATATATCTGGTATTTACGAGTGAATCTGTCCAAGCAAAAAGTCTACTCTCATCTCATGTTAATTGTCCATGACTTGCAATTTTTATATAATTAAATCGTGTTTGCAGATGATGATTTCATTTGCATAAAAAAAAATATAATTGAAGTTGTATTTAACATATACAACTTTATGCTTAAAAGAAACAAAATTATTATTTTTTAAATAGAATAGTTAGTTAAATCATTAAAAATTTAAAAATATTTAAAAAATATTTAACTGTTTTTTAATTGAAATATAAATTATAAAATAATGTTAAAACCCTAAATCCTTAATGGAAAGCGTCACACCTAAACTCTAAAATGTAAATCCTTCTTTCGAAGGTAAAAAAACTCTAAAACCTCGAACCGTAAATCATAAATAATGTATATATAAGTTCTAGATATAACCCTAAAATCTAAACAGTAAACATAAAAAAGAACACACGTAAACTTCAATCTTAAAATTATTTAAGAAATCATGGAATAATATTCTATATCTTTTTAAATATGTCATAAAAATAATACAAATTTTTTATAATATTACTAAATTATTATTTATAAATATTTAAGTTATTTATTGTTAATTAATGTATAGAAATTTATAAGTTTTGTTTTTTAGAGAGGTTATTTAATAATATATATTTTATTATTATTAAGTGATAATATGTGTTAAGGTTGAGCTTATATACGTGTAATTAGTGTTTATTTTGATGTTTTCCATGCGTGTTAGTTTAGATGTGTAAAAAAATAAGGGTAAATAAAATAATATACAAGTATGACATTAAGTAAAGAGCGAACATGACATGTTAATTTCAACAATAATGTCATTATTTTAACTTAATAAAGAACAAACTATTTATGAGATTCTCATACATTGATCATTTTCATTGTCTTTCTAGGTCTTGTTGGATAGGTGGATTGGGAGGTAATGCAGGTGGACTATCGTTGTCATTGTTTTTTTTCTTAGTTGTCTTTAGGTGGAATATCCACATGAAGGCATTGTGGGATGATAACAATGCATGGATGGAACTAAATGAAATGTGATGACAGTATCATTGTTGAAGTACCAAACATATGTGATGTACTCAAAAAAAAAATATTTGTTGGGATAAAAAAGTTGTGTAAGTTGATGGAACTTGTTGGTACGAAAATTGTCCATACATATTATGGTGATACTTCATAAATTCAAATATTTCAAGTGATTGAAAGGGGGTCGATTGAAGAAAATATTGTCCAAATTATACAACATTTGAAAAAGACTCGACATGATGATGATGGGCTTGGCAAGGATGGGGTTGACTATTAGGTGGCGTGTCACTATTCAAAAGAAATATTTATTAATTTAGTGTTTAATAAAAGTATAATATTAATCCTAGTTTGCAAAATTAACTTACATCATTGTCAAACGTGACCTTTATAGGTGAGATGTAGCGGATGATATGATTGATATGTAAGTTGAATTATCATGCAAATGGTCATTTTCATTGAATGAAAATCCTTGAATAAAACAGTTTTCTCGGTCATTCCACATTGTGATTCACCTCTTGTGTTATTTTGATCAATATCAATTTATTCCTTCACGCATATCTTTTTTGTAAACCTGGTCGAGGTTGTATGGGTCAACTGAAATATCTTGTCAATACCCAAATTGTCACATCACCCGATCGACTTAATGAAATTCAACAACAGCAAAATAGATGAGAGGTCCAATCGTCCAACTTATATTAGACACATCAATTATAATTATAATGAGTGGACTAATTTTATTACTTTCACTACAATTTCTAAGATGACAAAATAGGATTATAATTTTTTTGGATTATTTGAAAATAATAAGACATGAATGAATAACTTATTTAGACTATAGTTGATCAAATACCTGCGGACTTTACTAAGTGTAATAGTACTTGTGTTTGTTATTTGCAATGTTCAATACCACATGCGAGAAACATTTGTGATGTCATAATTAATACAAAAACTTTTAACACTAAAAATTTAAATCAATAAATTAAATGTTAACTTTTTCGTAAGTGAAAAACCAAGATATGCAAATAAATTAAACGTTACTATTTCTCACCACTTTAATTATTACTATTATATTTATTATGTTTCTTTTATAAATTTTTTATATTAGATATTATTATACAACTATTACCTTTATCACAAATTTAATTTATTATAATTTTAACATTATATGTATGTATATATATAATTATCAGTTTTAAATTGTTTATATTTTTATATTACAAGATACGAAAACAATTTCTTATAATAGTCAAAACACTAATTACATATTAAAAAAAAATTATGATGCATTATATTCTAGCATGACGTTTGTTGAGAGAGATTTTATTGGCAACAAGCAACGATTTGAGATTAGAAGAGTATCTTCTTTTTCCTTTTTTTCAACTTAGAGCTATATAAAACAATATCTCTTATGTAACTAACGGGCACATTTGAATTGGCTTAGACAACTTTATTATATAGCATATAGTATATAGTATTATTGTTCTATATACTTCTCTTAATCTTATTCAGTCATGTTCTATTGTCCAATCATAGCAAAATCAAATAATGTCACACAACACATGACAAAGGAGCATAAAATATATACTAAATGTTAAATACTTAACAATGAGTTTCTTCCCAAAAAAAACAACAATGAGGTTTTTCCTAAAAGTTTGAAGGAAATAATTTAGAAAAATATTTCACCAAAACTTTAACATCTTTCATTAAGGTTGTTTAGAGTATGATTTTGGATTAAGAAAACACCTAAACCAATAAAAGTATACTCATGTAATGTAATTTGATTAAATTGAAATTAATTATCCAATCACAACCAAACTTTTACATCTTAGATTTATTCATTTAATATGGTTTTAACATAATTTTGCTACATATAATTTGTTGAACGACTATTCAACTTAAAAACATTACTAACAAATAAAATTAAAAACAAAACATTATGTATTAATTATTGTCAAATTCAAACATAACTAAAAAATTAAAACACAATCAAATTAAAATTCAACCAATAATTCAATTGCAATAAATGAAATTTTTGTCAAATTTTAAAAAAACCTACCTCGGAGATTAAAACATAATCAAACTCAATATCAACCAATAATTCAATTGCAACAAATGAGCAATAAAAAAACATAACATTTTCGTTATATTGAGTGTTATTCTTTTAATTTTTACCTAAATTTTCAGTTTGATTTTTTTAATAAGATAATATAATTGTTATTTTATTTTTTATTTCTAATTAATTAAATCATTTACTTTTTACCCTTTAATCTTATTTGATTTATGGTTAACTTGTTCCTAAAGAAAAAATTGAATAAATTTATCAACAAGATAAAATAATAATAACATCTTTCCTCTTCTGGTGATGATAAAATTAAATGACAGAACAATTATAAAAATTTAAAAAAATATTTAATACTCAATAAAATATAAACTTTTAATAAACATTCAATTAAAAATATCTAAATTTATATTAATTAAACCTAAATATAATGCACCATTTGTTTTAGTTTAACTCCGAACCGATAACTAAACCAAATCATGTGGTTTAGAGGACAAAAAACGAACACTATTCAATAAAATTATGTTGTTCATATTTTATAATTTCTTTTGCTACTTTTTTCTTTTTTTAAAGTGGAGTTGGTTTAGTTTTAAACACCTGTATCATTAATTGAGTACTGAATAAAGTAAAACTTTTAAAATTTATAGATCTACATTTACCAAAAAAGAATAATAAAAATGTAAATTAATACATGTTTTTAAGAGTTTTTTTTATATGTAAAACATATGTGCAACATAAAATAACTATTTCTAAAAGGAACACTATAATTGATAATATTAAAAATAAGTAAATAAATCATTAAATACTCAAGCTTTATTTTTTTTTCTGTTATTAACAATTTATTTATAAATAAAATTAGTTTATAATATTGTGATACTTTCGCAGGCTGATATATAGAGTATTTTTATTATGTACTTTCATATTTTAGCATTGTTTTTTACATAACATTTGAATATTGTTATATCATGATGTTCACGACATATTTTTTAATTTTCACTATACAACACATCACTATATAAAATTGACACCAGATTATTCAGCTTAACAAATAATTTTTAAATTCGAACCTTCAACATATGCTTTACAATTGCATTTAATATTTTATAAAAACTATACCATTCATAATAGTTTATTTGTTTTGTAATGCTAACAAAAATATATTTTTACACATTATATATAGGATAAATCATCCACACCTTCTCTTATATTTAAATAAATATCAATTCCCATTTTATTTCTAAATAAAGGAGACTAGTCTCTTTTATGATTTTTTTATAAAATGATATTTACTTTCTTTATTTTATTTAAAGATAATATATTTACTGAAAAATAAACTAAATAATAATTTAAATAATATAGAATAAAATAAATAATATAAAATAAAATAGAATAAAAATTATATGGAAAGAATTGAATGATTTAATTATTTTTTAATATAATATCTTTAAAAACATTTTTTGATTAGTGTTTGTTTCAATGAGTTAAGAAAGACCTAATATCACATCACACTCTAATTTTAAAATAAACATTCATCTTCTCATGCTATTAATCCTAGCTAATAATTTTGTGTGTTATTTATAATAGTTCTACTAAGAATGTCTCAGAAAAACTCATAAAAAAAATAGATAATACGAACAAAGTAGTTATTCTTTATTATACACAAATTTAAATACTAAACACGAGGGGATTTATTACTTTATCAAATAAAAACTTTCAAACTTGTTACCTTCTAAACAAGTCTGAAATAGTCAATAATTTTGGTTAGTAAGCTAGTTAACTAAGTAATAAAGCATCAATTATATGCTATTTTTATTTGTTTAACATATTATCTTTCCCCCAAATTTAATTTTGACTCGTTTACCATTTTTTAGTTATTTGCCTGTATTTTACATAATATTTTTCATTTATGTTCGTTAAAAAAACTATTTCGATTTAAAAGCATCATGCAATATACAAATACTTAACTAGTTGCTCATAAAACATCTATTGGATTGTTTTTATATGATAAGTAATTAATTAAATATACACTAGTCCATGAAAATATAACATCATTCTAGTTATTGTGAAAAAAAAAACTTGATTATTATACTTCTTAGTTTAATTAAATAACATCATTGTCTATTGCCGGAAATTAGAATTAAAAACACAAGGTTTTAGTCCTTAAAAATGATTTATAGTATTTAAAGAGTAAAAATGATTTTTTTATACATAAGGTAAGGTAAAAAAAACTATTATATTGAATAATAAATTTGTTAAATACTTTCTTCTAGATAATATAGTAATTATACTTGTTCGTGATTGGACAGTAAAGACATCTTTCTCCTGTCCTGTTGTATGTTTGTGTCGTCTATATACTACTTTGGTTGAGTATGTATAAAAAGTATTCGATTAAATTAGTTTTTGATCTTCAGTGTAATTAATGTTCAATAAATACGTATTTTGACATGGTGTGAGAACTTATTTATAGAATAAGTTGAACCTTCGCACTCATAAGTCTATATTAACACAATTTTCTTGATTAATCATCTAACATTATGTATAAGTTTGCTTCTAATTTTTTTTACTATTGTATTAATGAGTTTTACCCATGACTAAAGGGTCTCTGATACAATACTCATATTAATTTTCTCTTTAGATAAGTGTTGGACAAATATTAAGAGTTAAAAAACTAGAAAAACCTCTATCAACCATGCAAAAACATTTATGCAAGTTATAATAACACTTCTGACCCAAAACATTGAAATGTTAGATATTTAAGTCTCTTTTCTGTTTTATATCATTCAACTTATCTATTTATTTTATCTAAATTGGAATATATTATAGTTGTCTTCAGGTGTTTGGTGGTGTTATATCTTAACATTTTTGTTGATAATATCAAATATCTTCTCTCTGAAGGACCAGAATTTTACATGAATAACCTTGATTGAAAGTGCATAGGAACAACAATTGTAAGATTCGTTTGTGCCATGGAAGATAATGGTCGGCAAATAATCATTTTTCTTCCTTTCCAAAAGTTATAGGCAGAATAAGATAATTAATTGTTCCATAAGTTTAGGCAGAAACAAACAGCTGTAGCATGCTTCAACTTTTGTTATATGAGGTTCAGCCACGCCTACAAATTTATTTAACTAATTTTATTATAAGTCTTTGATAATTGAAATTGTGTTTATTGAAGTTTTTTTTATATGTATTTATTGAAGTTTTTTTTATATGTATTTTATTGAAGGGCACATAGAAAAGTCTTTATGTTTCTTCGTTCTCATCAATATTGTTGTTTAATATTATTTGACAAACTGAATAATTCTTGCTACTTAGAGGAGGCCAACCTTCAACCATGCGTGACAATTTTTTTATCCCCATTGAACTTTGTATGTGTAGTTTTTCAACAAGTTTTTTTTTTTTTTTTAATATTAATGAAAGTGTAATCTGGCAAAGGGACTTCAGTGGGTATGTACATTAATTAAATATAGAATAAAAAAATGTTTTATTTGTATATTGAAGTACCTCATTGTCCAATTCTGAACAATAATTGTGATTCCTTGTTGATCTCATAAAGTCATTAATTGATTCAATAATCTCAAACTCACCAACGCTGTACCTTTGTCGTGTCTGAGTGGGATTCCTGTGTTCCTTCACAAACTAATTCGGGATCATTTTCTTGGTCAATGACTTGTTATGGTTGGGTATATTGCTGATTGAAGGGACACTACCAACTCCAAGATATACATGGGGTATCTTCTGATTCCATTTCAAATTCTTCATTCATCCCTCTTGAAAAAAAAGTTAGGGTTATTCTACCAACTAATTTCTTTTAAAGATATTTAATGTGTAGAGAAGTGTTAAAAGGAAAATAGTTATGAAGATATTAATAAGTAAAATTAAGTTTAATTCAATCTTGTAAAATTGACTTGTACAAATAAATGGTCTGATAGTAGATCCGATAGATGGTGACTTGATTAATCCAACAAACTTTTGTTAGGATAGATTCTTAGATGACTATACTAAAAAATGAATTTTAAGTTTAAATTAATATTAAGAAGTAAACTTTAAGTCTATCTCAACCTCATAAAATCGGCTTATGAGATGAGATTTGCACTTACTTATATACTACAAAATGCTCTAATCTCTAGTTAAGATGAAATCTCTAACACACCCCTCATGCCGAGAGTGACAGCTCGTGCGTGAGACAATATATTATGGGTGGTCTGATAACGGTCCGATAGCGGTGACCTGATAAGCCCAACAAAATATTGCTAGGATATGCTTGAAATGACTCTGATATCATATTAAGAAGTAAACTTTAAACCTAACTAAACTCATAAAACCGGCTATGTGGGATCTCCAACAATTAACTTTATAACCGATTCATAATGTGAGGTTTGCATAATTTATATACTATGAAATGTCCTTATTTAAAGTGAGATTTCCATCATTGAAAAATATTTTTTCAATTTTTTTTAAAAGAAGCTATAAGTTTAATTCCAACTTTTATCTACCTCTAAGTAGTTGATCATTGTAATATAATTTTTCACTTGCCAAGTTATTTTCAATGACAAATATATTGGAGTAAACTGTGATTTAGAGTTTTGCATTGGATAAAACTCAATAAGAAAAACATTACATTTAAAAAAAAAACACTTCAGCTTTTGGATTAAAAATTGTGTTTTGATCTTTTACAAGTATTTGATTAAAAATTCTTCCAGTCCAAGTTATCATATTTGTTGGTTCTTCGTCTGAGTGATAAGGATGTAGATTTGTGGTGAAATTTTATCCACCTATATCACCCAAGTTTACTGGTTTTTACTTTTTGTCCTGATTTGTCCACCATCTATCCAAACATCTTCCATTTTCAGCCAAATTTGTACAAATCTTCCTTCTGCAATAATGCAAGTGTTTCAGCACGCATACCCGATTCACTGTTTCTGCCATGTATTTCATCAACTGCATAGATCAGCCACAGAAAGAGGACAAAGACTGGATTTTTAACTGCATAACCTTGTAATAAAAACTTTACTGTGAAAAAGAATTTGATGAGTTATCATTATATTAGTTCCCCCTCAATTCTTAGCCTTTGGTTTTGCCAACCATATCTTAAATTCCTTTAAATTTTATTAGTGTATCTGTAATGTGGTCATTTTTTTAATCATTTGTCATATTTTCCCAAAATTAATCTAACTCAACAGAATCTTGTTCAATTCAACAGCAGTTAAAAGAACCATTTGTTGCCTCACTTGAAATTGAGTTTTGCAGTACCTGAAATTTAAAAAGGTAGATGCAATACCCCATTATGAAAACTATCAAAATCCATGGCCTAAAGCACATTTACAGAAAGGGTTTAAATTTACACATGAAATGCATATATTGTTGGGATATGCATGGTAATAAAATGATCGGTTTTGAGAGTTTTGCACGTTTGTTGTATTCTGGGGTTACAACTAGTTACACTTGAAAACAATGTGACAATCTATGATGATCAAGTTTTATACAGTTTGTTAATTGCTCTTGGACGGTAGAGAATGTGTCTGTACCAGAGGAATGTTGACTTGAATAAGCCTAAACTATTAGGTCCACTAGTTCAATGAATAGTGTCCTTCAATGCATAGCTGTACTCCTATTATTACCTCACTACCATTCACTCTACCTGGCTAAAGAACAAAATGAAGTTTCCTCTGTTAAGAATAATTTATGTTAAAGATAAAGACTGAACACTCTTTTCATATCTTTTACAAATTGAAGGCCTTCACACCTAATAAGACTTTCATATTTGTCTTAAAAGTATTCAAAAGTATGCAAAAACAAGCGCCAAAAATATTGCACCAAAGAACAAAATAATGTAACTTTTGGGAATTTTGGACATGTGGTCTGTTAAAGTTGATAGCAAACAATGACACCACAAATTCCAACATTTTCCAAATTGGCACCCTTTGAGTCTGCAAAGGTGAATTTCAGCAAGGTGGAACAAGTTTTCAACCCTTTGGAGCAGGACAGAAATATTTTATTCAATAGAAATTTCTTGGATTATCTTTTTATTGTGTTGTTTCAACGCTTGTGAATAAGTAATGGAAAAAGAAATGCACAGGCACGACTATTTCATGGAATTTTTATATATAAGTCTGTTTGTGCACTGTTTTCCTATCAAATATTTTCCCTTCCTTCTCTTAGTCTGCTCTGCCAACTCTGTGGGTTCTGTTTTAGAGAGTCCAATTCCAATCCTATCATTGAAGTGAAATTCTGTGAGGCAAAGCAAAATGGGGTGCCAGCCATTGGAAAAGGGAAAACCAAAACATAAGAAGGGGCTATGGTCACCTGAAGAAGACAATAAGCTCAGAAACTACATCCTTAAACATGGTCATGGCTGTTGGAGTTCTGTCCCCATTAAGGCAGGTTGGTTTCTTTCTTCTTTCCTGGTTGTGACCTTTTGTCAATCATACCACAGTTTCCTTGGATTTACTACACAAAGGGGCATTGTTCCATACTCTTAGTACTGTTAAAGTTATTAAATGGAGACATCCCTGGTCTTCCTTAAGAAAGGTCTCTCTTCCTTGATATGAAAGTATGTCTACTACTTATTTGAGCAAATATTATGTTATCAAATTGAAATGTGGGCATCTTTGACTGATTTTAACATCAATAAATTTCAGATGTCTTAATAAGCTTTTCTTTGCCCTTGTTTGAATTAATTCTAATAAATTTATCCAATCAATTCTGGGTATGAAAAGGATACATTGGTAAGTAGAGTAATACTGGTGCCATGAAGTGTATTTGGCATGATAAGAAAATTTTACTCATTTTCTATTTTAAAAATATCACACTTAGACTTCTTGACAAAAGAGACTGTTGTAAAGATAAAAAAAAAGTTAATGACTTGGTAGTTACTAAAAATCCATAATCCTCCTTGCTGAAGTAATTTGATAATTCTGGCTTGTAATTTTAACATCTCATGGTAAGACTAAACGGGCATTTTGTGTAAAAGTATATTTGCTGACAAAAATCAAGTGTTATAGTCAAACCAACAGACATTTATATAATATTTTCAATGTTTACCTGATATTGATGGAACAAATACATTTATGTAAAGGCTTGCAAAGGAATGGAAAGAGTTGCAGACTAAGATGGATAAACTATCTAAGGCCAGGATTAAAGAGAGGGAAGTTCAGCAAACAGGAAGAAGAGACAATCCTGACCCTTCACCACATGCTAGGCAACAAGTAAGCCACAAGAGTAAATCTTCTTTCACTTTATCAATTTAGAAGTTCCAGTTTTATAATTCTGTAATTTTCAGTCAAAATATTGATAAAGACATGTCAGGAGTAGCTGTCAAATGTTAATTATGTTTTAATTAGAACAAGAAATTATGCAAAGTAAAGGAAAAGACAAAGTCCTGTAGTTCAATATTTGAGGCTTAAGCTAGGGAATGCAAATTGGAATGCAAGGAGTTTAATATTTAATTCTGTTTTAGAAAAGCAACTAGGGTGTTTACAATGAAAAATAAAGGAAGAATTGGTAAGTCAATCCATGAATTGGCTTTAGATGCCATGCTTCATTTTTTTAAGAGGGATGAACATTGAAAACAAAAAGTCTATTATACTATTCTACTATTCCTCAATTCTGTTGTATATTTAATTTAAATCCAGTCCAATACCATTTGTCCAGTGTTTCAGATTGTCCCTTCGTATATTCCAATTAGTAAGCATCAAACATTTTACACATCGAAGACAAACTGTTCACATAAAGAATGTGTGTCTGTGAAACTTAGAACAGGAATTCAGAACTACTGTTTAAACTCTTTGTTATAATAATTTCTTTCACTTGTAGTGAAGATTGATGAGAAAAACTTGAATTATATTATTGGCCAGGTGGTCACAGATATCACAGCATTTGCCAGGAAGAACAGACAATGAGATTAAAAACTACTGGCATTCATATTTGAAAAAGAAAGTGGCCAAAGCTAAGGAAATGGATTTTCATAACCAAATGAAGTATGCTAGCTCAAGCTCAGATACCATGGACTCTTCAAATTCTCTCCAAAAACTTGCAACTCAAGGTACACAGAATTTTAACTTCACCAATGAGGCTTGTCAGAGCTCCTTACCAAAATTGTTATTTGCTGAGTGGCTTTCATTGGATCAAGTAAACTCTGCAAATACAGTTGACTCTTTTGGTTTGAGGAATGGACTTGATCAAAATTCAACTCTTGAGGAAGCTTCAATTCATGATATGTCAGAGGTACCCTTTGGTGGAGGGTACCATAGATGCTTGGCAAACATTTCAGCCCCTGAGATGTTCAATTCAGAGCTGAAGTATGCAAATGAGATGGTGGAAAATGGTTTCATCCATTGTGTGCCTGGAGTTGACTTGAGTAGCAATTTCAGCATGAGCAATGATGGCATAATGTACATATAAAAGCCAAGTTTCAGGATTTGTCAGCATCATTTTCTAATTTTATACATACATAAAACAATCAAACTTTAGCAATATAAAATAAAAGTTCCATTCCAAGTTGTATGTTATACTTCTACCCACTTCCAATTATTTCAATAGGATGCCACACGCATGATTAATTGTTATTCTTCTACAATTGTCGTTGCATACAAATATGTAATTTCATTTCAATTTAAGAAGTCAACTTCTGGTGGTCTTCACAGTGTTTTTACTGAAAATCACATGTGACTAAAAACACTATTAATTAATAATCTCCATATATATAATACTCAATTAAGTTTTTATTAATCTGCAAAATAATTTATTTCTATGAATCTAAAATTTTAAAAATAATCTACTCGTGTTGCAATTATGATTATTTTTCACCCGCTTAATAATCTAAAAGTATCGATGTGATATTTCTAAATAACTAAGAACAGTTAAAATAGAAAAAGGAAAATATGATAAGAATTTTGACAGGACTATGAACACTGTCAATACAATTTACTCATTTGGTAAATATCAATTATTTTCTATATTTACACGCCATTTCATAGACACAAATATCAATTGGCAACTCGTGTGAGTACACAAGTCAGAGTACTGGTTCATTTAAAAGGAAATATTTCACTTTCAAAGGTAGAAAGTAGAAACTCTGACAACTCAGAATTTTTCTTCTTCAATTTGGATCTCACTCTCTCTCTCTGTCTTTCCTGGATTATGAGGTGCAGAAGGGGCCACTCCATATCTTTATATTTTCTGCAACATCAATGTTGTATCATATTTAATACTAGTGGGCCATTTCTTTAAGCTCCTGCATGCAGTGTTGAAGTTTTATGGTATTAAACCGTCATCTTTGGTCTTCATTTAAGGAATTGTCACCAACTTGAAATAATAAAGTCATCTGTGAGGACAAAGCTAGCCCATAGAAGAGCCATAGAAGTAATTACAAGGATTATAATAGGTGTCCATTTCAAAGCCAAAATTAACATTTTTTTTCTTCTATATTTTTTGTCAAGAAAATAGGGAATGAAAATTTAGAGCTTTCAACTTTAGCATACCTCAAGCCGTGGAGAACACCATATTGTGGATTCAGGTTGAGGAGTACCTGGTACCCGTCTCATTGTTTCTGTCATTATAAGATGTTATGTGACCAAAAAAGTTGCATATTTTCTTCTTTAAAACTATCATGTTAGTTGTGATTATAAAACTTGCCATATCAAGTTTCAACAGTTTCAACAAATAACCATACATAATAGTCTAGAAATATGCATTTTAAATGTTTGGATGTTAACTATTAAGATTAAGAAGTGTATTGTATTTTAAGTGTAACTCGAACTTATAAAACTTGTTTCATAACTTGCTTCTCACTTTCTTCTTCATGATTCTAGTTCTGAGTGCAAACAATCGAAATAAGACATGAAAATTTGAGGAGGGGCAAAACTCTTACCTGAATTTCTCTTCCTTTCTACAATGTTGTAAATATCTTCACTAGCAACATCTAAATCTTGTTTCCGGTTAGCATTAAATTTTGATAGGTTGGCCTGAGTTCTTGTGTCGATGTACTGTCTGCTAATGTTTGCAATTATACCATCTGACAAAGAAGTTGTGATTTGTTTGGCAAACTAAAAAACTTCACAAAGAGGAAATATTGTTTGGAGGAGGGGTTGGTTTAGAAAAAGTGGACCTCCACTTCCTTATTGAGCAAACATTAACCCCATGTGCTAGACAATGATATCATTGTAGCAGGGTAATGGTTCAAGGGAATTACCAAATTTGACAAAGCTGTATGGCCTTGTGATTTTGCCAATGAGGGTTTTATCAAACTTCTCAAACTCCTTTTGAATATCTTGTAGGTAATGAAAAGCCAGTTTTCTTGGGTAGGTAGACTCACACAAGACAATGAAAACAACTCCCTTCTCGACCAAGTAGCTTTATACCAAAAGAATATAATCATAATCAAATTCATTGCATCACAATTGCAACTTAAGAAACTAAAGAGGAAAACAAGTTCCATTAACTTAAACCCTGTGGTTTAAATGGAATGTTTATGGAGTCAACATAAACTCTATTTCCTGAACGATTAGCCTGTGATAAAGGGTACATGTGAATGAAGAATATGATGCATAACAGAAAATTGGTAGCATGAAAACAACTTGATCGATATAAGAACCAAAACTGACTTTGAAGGAAATTAAAAGAACTGAAAAAAATGAAGAGGAAGGGTACTTGAAGCAGAAATGGTCAACAATGATATTCATCTTGGAAGCTGTTAGTGCTCCCCTTGAAATTTCTTGGAGAATGAACTCTGCTTGTTGCCTGTAACATGAAAGATATCCATACTCTTCATTCATATATCTCAGTCCTTGTGCTAGAGGCAATCCATCGCTTACCCTTCCAACTACAGTTACCTTAACCATTTCCTCTCTGAAAAATTCTCTTTTATGACAAATAATGGATGGAATAATTTGTGAAGGCCCTTTTATAGAATGTGTGAGGTGAAGGTGAAGGTATGATGATGAGTAAGAGAACTTGGAAAAGAAGTTATTCCTAGTGTGTTCAAAAGGAACCATTATGGGTGGTCCAAAGATAAGGGGTGGCAAAAGCTTTGTAAGATAAACCCCTTGAGAAGAATATGCATTTCCATTCATAAGCACTTTTTCGGTCTATTATGTCATTATAATTTTGCTTTATTGAATATTTACAAAATTTATATTTTTAATTGAATTCTTTTCACTGTCAATTGGTGAATAATATAATTGTTATTTGATTTTGTTTATGTATTTTTATATAATAAATTTTAAATCTCTTATAAATTTATATATTTTTAATTATTTTTTATTAAAAAATTAAATTTATTTTATTGAGATCTAAACTATATATATTTTTTTAATTTTAACGTGACCATTAAATTTTATCCTATAAGATAAAACACCATGAATTTGAACAATAATTTTTTCAAAACTCTAATTATCACTACTTTACAATTCTACATGTTTGATTAGATTTTTTCTGTTTACTTTATAAAATAAATAAATAAATAAATAAAGATAATTAAGATTATAAAAAATATAAACATATAATCTTTTGATGCTCATTAACCAAAATCCAACTTATATTCAGCTTAATTAATGTTATGTTTGTTTCTTCACAGAAATACTGTTTCGTACAAAATAGATGAAAATGTATCCATGTGAATGTGATATGAGTAAAAAAAAAATCGCGATAATCACATTACACATTCATATACATTAATTTGTGTATTAGGGGAAGAGAGGAAACAATATACAATATGTTTTTTATTTGTTCCCCTTTATGTGACTTTTGTTCCACCAACAAATTCAAACAAATGAATTTCATAAAAATAAAATAAAATCTCAAACAACAACTAACTCTGTATAAAAAAGAAATTAAAAAAATCACAAAATATCAAAAACAATAAAATTATAAACGTTACTATATCATTAAACAAATTAAAACAATAACCGATTTTTTTCATATAAAAAAATAAAAAAAATTCTAAAACAGTTATTAATGTCATCTAGAAAATAAAAAATAAAACAGAAAAGAGAAAAGTAAAAAAACAACAAAAACACACTAACCTTGTAACAAAATATAACGTCTACAACATGCCAAAATATTAAGAGTACTATTTACAGATAATTTATGATTTTGGGAATAAGAGAAGGTGATAATATATTTGTTAACAATAAATATCTTTTCACTTCAAACTAAAAAGATGTAGAGGGAAAGTCACTCATGTATTATTTTTAAATTTATCCTAATTTATTCTTTTGTTATAGTATTTTTTTTTCTACAGTTTTTTGATATTTTTTATTTATTTATATAAGATATAATTTTTTTTCCAGTTTTATTATATATGTTTAATATTTTAAGAAATTATTTAGAATTTTTGTTTATATTTAATTTGTTGTTTTTATGTTAATATATTTTTTATAATTATTATGTTTATGAGTTATAATTTATTTAATTATAATATTTTATGAAATTCTTTTCTATGGTTAATTACATTATGTTTTTTTAGTATTTTTTATTTTTTATTATTATAGATTTGTAAACATTAAACAAATAATTTATTTATTTATTTATATAATATCTTATTTATTTTTTAATTTTATAATACATGTTTAATATTTTAAGAAATTACATTAAGTCTTTTTTTTATTTAATTTATTAAATACATATTTTTTAAATTATACCTATTTACATTTAATACTTATTTTTTTTTAATTATAATTTTTAAATTTATGAATATGTGGAAGTTATTTATTTAAAAAAAAACTCATTTCATTATTTTTTTAAATAGGTAAGGGTAAATTTGTAAAGTAATATTTTACACCTTTAAAAACATTCAAAAAAAAAAACTGTTACATCACTTACAAACTCCCATAAATTTTGCTCGAATATTTACTCTAAAATACTCAAATTCAAGCACTATCACTTTCTTCACACGGAGAGTTGAGGGTGTGAGAGAGTGATAGTGTGAGAAGAAAGTGTGAAAAAAATGAATATGTTTGAATTATGATATGTTAGAGTGAACCTAAGAAGAAAGTTTATTGACATAAGTGAATGATGGGATAGTTGTAAGAGTATTTTAAATTATTTTGAATAGGGTAAATTATAAAATTACAAGTTTACCCTTATATATAAAAAAAGAATAAATAATTATTAATTTTGTGGATATTTTAGTTAATTAAAATAATTTAAAGCGTCATTTATAACTAAAAGAAAAAATTATAAAATTCAAAGAAATAATTAAATATAATTTCAAATGTAAGTATAATTTTATAATTTTTCATTTTATTAATTTAAATTAATTTTGTTACTTAAGTTAATTTTAATATTATTTATGATTCTTTAAATTATGTTATGTTATATATATATATATATACGAAATTATTATTAATAATAATTTTCATTATTAATATTGTTGTATGAAGGGTACCATGGTCTTTTCATCTCATCCCAATCTCCTTTTTCTTCATTTATGAGAGGATCCTAAATATCCTCAACTTTCCATTCACTTTCACCATTAACCTTCCTCTCTCATAGAAGCAAACAAGGGTGACACCCATTCACCTCCACCCTCAACCTCTATCACCCCAAAAACAAACACATAGTTACATTCACTCTCTCAAATCCCACACATTCATTCCTTCAAATCCTCACACATTTCTTCCATAATCCAAACATACCCACTCTCACATTCCTCCGCGTGAACAATGCACTCCTTAATCCAAACACAAAACACAGAACGTAAAAGCAAAAAGATAAGAAAAGAAAGATGCATGACTTGTTTGTTGGATTAACGGATTTGAGACTAATGATCATAAATATTATTCGTAATTTTAATTAAAATTATACAAATATGATATATATGAAATTTTTGTAAATTAATTAATAATAAAATTGTATCATTAAAGTAATAATATCGATGGTATGAAAAATTATTCTTTTTTATTTTTAATTTTCTATAGAAATATAAAAATACATGTCTCAACTTTTATATACATATTTTTCTTTATTTAAACTCAACTTCTTAACCATTTTAAACCAATAATATTTAGGTAAATGAATAGTAATATAATTAATTTGTTTATACAAAAAAGTCACATGAATTTTTCTACTCAAATCCAATCACTTTTCATACATCCAGGTAATCAACTTTTTTTTTCCTTATTTTATTCTCTCTCTACTCTCACCATCTTCCGAACAAAAGGTAACTGAGTTTGTTATAATATTTATATATTGTATTTCTTTTATTTCTATTCTTTTTATATGTCCTTTAAGATTATTTTGAAATAACTAATAAATACAGTAAGTTTTCAAATTTTAATAAAATAAGTGTGTAATTTTTTATTTTACTATTTTCTCTTAGCATTATAAAAAAATAAATTGTGATGATTTGAAAAAGTGATTTGAAAAAGTGAGTATATTTAGATTGAAATATATTAAAATAAATATGTGAGAAAAATGTATTGAATTTTGTGAATAGTATATGAGAAAATTAAATAAAAAATACACACATTTACTTAGCATTTCATAAGATTTTTTTTCATTTGATAGAGGATTTAAAAAATAGTGTTAACTTTAACTCTTCCTACCTTATCTGCGCACATCCTTAAATTCAAATAAAGAATATAAATGTAATTCAATACAGTTAGTGCTTCCCTTTAATCAAACATGTCATTCAAAATTAAAAAAAAAAAAAAGACATAATTTAAAATTTTATGAATAAAAAATTAATAAAATGAAAAAGAAATAAAGGAGGAAAATGATATGAGAAGAGAGGAAGGGATGTTGACGAAGGTTTGACTAGTGGGGGCAGTTCGGAACATAAATGCACCTCGTTCAGACCATCTTCACCTTAACCAATAAACATTCATTGGATATTGTTTTACTTATGGCGTTCCAATTCCATCCATCACTTCTTCAACCCTTGTCTTTTCTTCCACCGCTCCATCTTTTCCCTCAGCTCACCCTCACAGCTGCATTGCACTCCAATGCACCCTTTTCTTCTCCATCATCACTTCCCTCGTTTTCTGCAACCCTTTTACACCTTCACTAATATCTCACCTCTCTCTCCCAGTGGGGCTTCCCTGTGACCCTTACTCTCCCCACACCCCTTCTCTCTTCTTCACATTCTCACCTTCTTCTTATCTCCATTTCATGCCATTAAGAACCACACCACTTTGCTTTACAAGGTATGTATGTTTTTTTTACTTATAAATGTGACCCTCTCTATGTGCTGGACCTCTCTAAGCCGCCCCCATTGTCCTATTACACACACATGCATTAAATGTTTAGCCTTTTCTTCTCATTTTTCACACCCTTTTCTCTCTCTCTCTCTTCCTTTTTTTGGTTATGATGAGTAGACCCTGACCGACCCAATTGTTATTGTCATCACCGTGTGCAAGTGCAAGCTTATTATTAAAAGCAGAAGGTAAAAAAATAAAACAAAAACAAAGCGGTGGTATTAATTATTGTTGGGGGTGTGGTAATGAGTGGTGAAGATGGGTAAAGCACCTTGTTGTGAGAAACATGGAGTCAAAAGGGGAGCTTGGACTCCTGAAGAAGACCAAGCCTTGGTTGACTACATCAAGGAGCATGGTCATGGAAGTTGGCGTACACTTCCCAAACATGCAGGTCCACTTTCTTATCATTCCTTCTTTTCTTATTTCTTTTATCACTCTCTTCTTCCTTACTTTTGCATTTCTTGTAAAGTAGGAGTACTTTTATGTTTTTTTTTTCTTGTCCTTTTTTGAAAGTTTTGAAGATAGGGAAGAGTAGAGCTTGTTTTCTTATGGCTGAAGTTTTTATTTTTCTCTTGGATAAACTCCAATCTCATTGAGACTTGTTTTCTGAATGAACAAGATCCTATTGTTGTGTTTGGTTGTATTATCATGACACTGATTTCTGCATGTTATAGTACTTTTTTGTTCTGCGACTGTGGGGTGGGTAAGTACCGTCCTTCATAGAGATGGTCCATTGAAAACAATTGAATAATCCTGTCATCATCCAGTACTTGTCATAACCTAATTTGTTGGCATGTGCATAGAACTTCATTTTGATCTAATTGTACTTTCCCCTTGAAAAATGTTTTGGAAATTGTGTTTGCCGAAGGATTTGAAGCTTGCTATGCAGAGGGTGTAAAATATTCACACACTGAAGGCGAGAGGTGCAGACATGGTTATAATTTATAAAGATGGATAAATTATTGTATGAAAAATCATTTAATTGATGTATGCTTACAACTAGGCCTCTTACGATGTGGAAAAAGCTGTCGGCTTCGGTGGATAAACTATCTTCGCCCTGGCATCAAGCGTGGCCCATTTACCAGTGAAGAAGAAAGTACAATTGTTCAACTCCATGGCATGCTTGGCAACAGGTGCCACACTGTTCCATTTGCTTGTTAAATTCAACATGTAGGCAATAGTACTATACACATGCACATAGCCAAACCCTCTTGGTCCTAAAGCCTTATTTTACTCATAAGCTGCTTAGTAATTAGAAAACATGTTGCATGCATAAAAAATGTGTGACTTTACTTCCAATGGATATTGTTTCTGTTTCATTGCTTAATGTTCTCATCTTGTTGCAAGTTTTCTTAATCCTTTTGTCACTATGGATCCTTAATGTACTAATTAGAAACTTAAGGAAAAGGAGGAGTTTCAAGTTTCCCAATATGATAATGATAATGTAACCTAAGACCCACATATTCTCATGCTTATACTTTGATATTTGGTTGCATTAGTCTGTGTTATTGCATTCACTTTGCATATAAACTGTAAGTAACCGTGCATTCTCTTAGGTGGGCTGCTATAGCATCCCAATTACCTGGAAGAACAGACAATGAGATTAAGAACTATTGGAACACCCATCTAAAGAAGCGTCTCCTTCGATCATGTCATTCCCTAAGAGAAAAACAGTCATGTCTGATTCTGGATCAAACTATTGTCAAGTCTGAATCTCCTTCTACGCGTCACATGGTACAATGGGAAAGTGTAAGAGTTGAGGCAGAGGCAAGGTTGTCAATGGAATCCTCGTTGCTCAATTCATGGCCAACGAGCACAACATGCCCTGATCACTTTCTTCATCTTTGGAATTCGGAGGTTGGGAAGTCATTTCGCATGGTCAAGGGAAAGGAAGGAGTTGTGAGTCAAAGTCCTATCTCGCATCTGTCATTCTCATCTAAATTGGAGTCTTGTTCAGACGTGTCAGTGCAGGTGAAAAACAATGGAACTAGTAGACTCAATCCACGCATTGAGGATGTGAACATGGTTCCTGAACAGATAAGTAGCTACAAACCAAAGCTTGATGACACAACTGGGTCTGACTCGGGCAATTATGAATTTCTTGATACTTCAGATTCTGCACTAAAGCACCTACTACATATGTCTGATGGTGATGTTGGATTCTTGGGACAGAATGATAATTTCTTGAATCTCCTTGATGCTACATGTGACCAAGATAGTTTCTTTCATATCTCTTCTTCAGAGAAAGGCAATCTTTGAACTGACAAGAAAATTTTCTTTGCCTTCTATGATTTCTTCATTTTTGTAGATGCTCTCACCATGTAGCTGGGTTTCAATAGTTGGTCAGGAGGGGGAAAATATAGATAGAGGAATAGTTGCTAGAGTTCAAGTTTGCCTTCTACTTGATGGCTGAAACTAAAATTAAACATTAATGAATTCAGCTAAGGACATTCATGTCTATTCATGTCCTTCAGTTGTTGCTACTATTTAAATGTATATGCTGGCCTTTGTTGGTGATGTGTTCTTTGATTCACACAAGTACTGGGCATTCAATTGTCACATGAGTAAGATTTGGTGTTGACATGACTTGACAAATCTGGATTAAATATTTTATTGTAAATTAAGTTTTGTCTCAACTAATTTTCTTTTGAACTGAGTAAACAGGTTTCAACTTTTAATAAGACCACATTAAGTTTGATTATCTGTCATTTATTTACTTTA
This sequence comes from Phaseolus vulgaris, assembly GCF_051622355.1. Classification (NCBI taxonomy): domain Eukaryota; kingdom Viridiplantae; phylum Streptophyta; class Magnoliopsida; order Fabales; family Fabaceae; genus Phaseolus; species Phaseolus vulgaris. The sequence goes on from NC_143504.1 coordinate 6,778,372, forward strand.
ATACAAGCTTAAGAACGCAATTCTTAAGCACTGTTCATCAAACTTATTTATTAGCGTGGCGACAAAATCATCTTTAGAACAAAATTGTCCTTTTTGGTCATGAAATTTAACCCTCATCAACCAACCATCATATTGTAATAAGGCAGAAGGAATCGTGAGCGAATGAGATAGGTTAGTGGCATAATGGTACAAGAAATTGGCATTACCCAAATTGAATAATTCAATTTCTTGTATGGAGAAAGTACCTGTTATATGCACACCTCCAACATATCACTATGCACACAATAATAAATGAAGATGAACTACAACTCACCAAAAGACAACCAAACCACACATGTACTGGTATATGAACTATAAAATATTAGCAATAATAATAGTAATACTACATTTTTATAAATGAGTAAGCTTATTAGAAACAACCGAAGAGCTTCTTTGGGGCTGTTCCAGTTGCCCTGTACCTTGCACTTGTCTCCTCTGCCTTCAAGAAATCTTCCCCTTTTTTGGCCTCAATAAATGCCCTCTTTTCTTCAGCTTCTCGGTGGATTGTAGCTATTTTGTTTTTCAACTTCTCTCCATATTCTGCTTTTTTCTTCTCCAGTTGTTCCTGCTCACAAACACAGTGAAAATGAAATGTCAATTTTTCCTCCCCATCTCTGCCAACTTCAATGTGTCTTAGCTTAGCTTACACATGAAAATTGGAAAAATTGTTTTACTTCTCACAAGGCATGTTAGAGCTTGGTGTGTTTTTCTTTCAACTCTCAATTATTTACACCCAAATTCTTATCTCTATTGATTCTCTTTTTTCATTTCTATTCACTTCTCACTTTTTCTTCTTCTAATCTCTCTCTCTCTCTCTCTCAATGGTGTGTGTACACACTCATTATTAGAGTGTGCTTAAATTCCCTTTTAAGTTGACTTTAGCATAAACATTATTTAAAACAGAATATTCTTATTACCTTCTTTTAAAAATAATAATCGGGGAACCGAAACATTAATTTAAGATCACTTTTCAGAACAAGGATAATAATACTTTTAATTGTGGTTATTCTATATCTATTGTAAGAAATGGTTAATCCCAGATTCTTTCAGTTTCTGAGAGGGTAGGTGGTGGAAACTTGTTTGCTCGTTGTTCTTTTCAATTCAGAAGATAAAAAAAAACGTTTAATAGCAGTACCTAAAAGAAAATTGGTATGGACACATTTTGAGAAAGTACCTACAGAACAAGTTACAATTACTACAGATAATTTCTTAATACTAATAATAAAACAAACTCTTACTTCTATCTTTCTCAATTCAGCCTCTGTTGCAGCTTTCTTACTGTTCTCCCATGCTGAAATTGCTGAAATATTTTTGTGAGCCCTGCTCATCAAATCCATATAAATTAGTTGAAATAATATGAACATTTGATGTTAACTGGCCAAACAAATGATTAGAACTTTCTATTTATAAATTTTTTTTAAACTTCACAATTATCATAATGTTTTCCAATGCTAAGTGCTGTACCAAAAACAGCTAAAGATCAGATCAGTTTCTATTTGAGCTGAAAAGGGAATGTAACAATATTTTATGCAAACTTCTTTGGCACCCTTCTACTGTGCAAGTTCTTACTTGTTCTCTGCTTTTGACTTTTCACTTTCTTCCCATGCTTTGATTAGTGACAATCTCTTCTCAGTCGCAACTCTCGCAAGGACAGCATCTGAAGAAGAAAGAGAAGGCGTGGGAATTAGGATGAAATGCATAAAGAAAAATAAAGTATCACAGTAACAAACAAACTCACCTCGGTTCACAGATACCTCAATTGGTTTCTCTACGGCAACTTCACTAGTCTCTGACAAAAACCAAATTAACAATACAACACAATAACTATTATGTTTGAGCCTTTACAGCAATTATCATGCATGATGATTAAATAGGTGAAGTAAAGAGACAAGAAGGTGAGTTTTTATAATATGATTAAACCAAAAGTTAAGTATATAGCATGCAAAGTGTGTACTTGGAATCCAACATGGGAGATCTTTACTATATGAATTACAAGACCAGGTGAAGATGTTTCCTCCTTTGAATTTCCACATATTATTGGCTCAAGTAAGCAAAGTTAGATCTTTACTTGATAGCTAGAATCATATTATCATTCAGTTGGTAACCCATCAATTGATGGTTTGGACATATAACTCTTTCAGATAGAACTACGACAGGGAAATTCCAGCAGAAAAAAACTGATAAAAAAATAAAAACTAAAAAAAAGCAATCAAGTATGTAAAAAAACTCACAGAAAGTTTAACTCAATCAATGGCTTTGACATTTACCATTTATTTTTGTAAAACACCTTTTGAAAACTCGACAGTACAAGTCACGTATATAATAAAAGGAAGGGAAATATAAAAACAACTTCACTTCTTCCAATTGGAATAATTTTACACAGGCGTAAGTTGTCTAACTATCCCAAATAAAAATGAAGTTTCTACAAATATGAGAGTTAAAAATCAATAACAAATCCCAGAAGACAAAGAAAAACAAATATGATCAGAGATGAAGAAATTTTAAAACTTTAAATATCTGAACTGTCTGAATTACACAAACAAGTAGGTAGGTAGGTAGGTAGGTAGAAACAATTTCACTTATATTAAACTCACCATATAACTCAAAGTGAAATTAAAAGCTGGTCACCTTAGCCAGTTAAAAAAGATAAACAGCATAAAACAAAAGCAATGAGTTCAATATAATAATATTTCCTTTCACCACCCTTTTGGTAGCAGATATTAAATTAGTGACAAGAGAAAAGCAAAGGAGAGTGATATAAGAGTATCATACTCTCAACAACTACAAGAGCTTTGGAGTCATCAGCAGGAGGAGAGGGTTCTGGAATTATAGATTTCTCCTCAGCCATATCCTCCTTTGGAGGGTGATGAGCAGCAGGTTCAGGTGGAGGGTGAGAGGGAGTAGTAGTAGTAGTAGTACTCTCAGGCACAATTTTTGATTGCTCCTCAGTCATTTTTGCTCACAGTGGTGACTCAGAATTGTCTGCACAAAGTGATGGGAAAAAAGCTGTGAGTTGTTTGGGAGTGTTAAAAATAGTATGATGGAAAGATATGTAGAGAGATTGAGGAAGAGGAAAGAGTTGGTTGGGATATTATGGTTGAAGGAAGGTAACTTAACTCAAATTCTAAAAGCTTAGCTGTGTGGCTAACAGTGGTAGGTATAGTGGCCTCTTATGAGTTGGCACAGCACACCAATAGAGACAGCACCTCCCAGTATTTGTACAAGACAATGATTCATTTTGTAGTTGAACTAAAGGATCTAAATTTGTAAGAATATCTCAAGAGTCAAACACCTTAATTGCACTAATTAGAAATTAAGGTGTATTAATTTATTAATATAATGTTATTATTAATAACAAAATTCATTTTATTAGTTTATTTGTTTTTAGTATTAGAATGAACTCTGCAAAATATGTATGCATTTGATGGAGAAGAAATCTGCAAGCCTTGCATACTTTTGACTTTCTTCCTTTACTGTATAAACAAAAAGGTTTTGTCAACATTGACTTGATTTTAAGCAATTGAAAATAAAAATTATTATAAAGAAATAAAATTATTTATAAAATATTACAATAGTTAATAGACTGCATAATACTGTTGAAAAATTATTATATTATTATTTTAATTATATTTTAATATAAATTATTATTATATAGATGTAAAGTAAGGATATTTTGTCTTTGTCAAACTATCATTTTTCATTAAAAAAATGTCAACAATATATTAAAAAAAGTAGTCAAAACATTATATTGAAAAATGTACATGAAATAAATGAACTTTAGAAGAATGCTCAATACAAACCATGCAGAAAATAACAAATTATATTAATAATAAAAATAATAATAATAATAATTAAAAAATACAGAATGTATATTTCTTTTAAGTTTCTAAAAGATAGAGATAATAAGTATAACATATATGCAAAAGGTGTTAATATTTATTGAATGTTAAATTAAGAATAAAAAATAAAATTGATTAAATATGTTATGAAAAAATTGAAACATAAATAAGTTAAGAAATATCATATTAAAATATATTTAAAATAAATGTGTGACATGTTTTTAATATCATGAGAATAGTCAAATTCGCACATTTTTTTATCAAACATAAATATTTTAAAAATCTTTTAATGATTGAAATTCATCATCATTAAATTGTCTGATGTTTAAATATGTATAATAACTATAATTATAAATGTTTTTCAATGACTCACTAAACAATAAATTATTAGTTAAAAAACTTTATTTAGAAAGCACCTTCCATAATTGTTAAAATGAAAAAAGTAATTACAATAATAAAAACTTTTCAATGACCTATTAAAAAGATATATATTATAGTGTTTTCTAATATGACAATGTGATATTAATAATAAAGATGTGATGCTATGATATCTCATTATAAAATGAGATTGTTTAGAATTTTGATTAGGGAGAAATTTTATTCTCATTTTAGTTCTTTATATATATATATATATATATATATATATATATATATATATATATATATAGTTGAGACATTCTAAAAGTGTTGCTAATAAATTCAGATTATCATAAACTCTGTTATCTTCTAAATGGTGAATTCTATTTAAAGAATAATATCAACATTTTAAAGAAAAGTTAAAAAATAATAAAAATTATGAGATTTATAAAATAAAATATTAAATAGTTAAAATTTTAATTTATATATTAAATATAATTTAATTTTAACGTTTGTTCTTTCTAAAATAATTTGTATCAAACATAAAATGGTTGTCACCTGTATAGATAATGAAGGATAGAAAGGCACACAAACTTTAAGGACCTCCATATATTCACTTTCTTCTCATTCCACTTATATTTTGTTTATCAATAATATATTAATAACTTTATTTAAACATAAAAATAAATAATAGTTTCATTTAATTCATCAATCATTCATCTATATAACTATATTAATATAATATGGTGGTTAATATCATTATTTTATTTTATTTGTTAAAATATAAAACTTGTTATAATTTTTTTAAAATTAAATACATTAAAAATAATTGTATAAGACTAATTTGTATTAAAAAAAATACATTTATAATATAAATAAGTTAGATCCATTTCTTTTATATATAATTAAGGTATTTAAACATTTTTATAGGATCCCTTTATTAGAAAGAAAATAAATATAATGAAATGTTTTTAAAAGTAAGTGAAAATAAGTAAGAAATAAAGTCTACAAAAATTTAAAAATTGGAAAGAAATAGAAAATTGAATGAAAATAAAGTAAAAATATTGGTGAAATCTGTCTTTTTATAATAAAGTTGCCAAAATGTGCCATTACTTATTGCTCCATCAAGTTTGAAATTTTCATTTATTCATAGATTTTTACTTTGTTTCATATTTTTTTAGTGTGATTGGAGGAGATTCTTTCTTGATGGCAATGGAATCCTTATCATGCTCCTCATCTCTTGCAATCAATCTTTTCATCGAGTACATTTGGTTAATTTTCTACTCCACTTGTAAAACCATAGCTTTCAATGATATATAACTTGAATTTATTTCAACTATTAATCTCTGGTCACTCACAATTTGATTCATTTTCTGATTTTTTTATTGATAGTATTAAAATGTAATTTTAAATGAATTTATTTGTATAAAACCGAAGTTAATTATATTTATTTATTATATATTATAAATTAATCTTATCTTTATGTAATGTGAAATCTTTAATAGATAGCGTAAAAATATTTGTTCTGTTAAAAGTTTGGAAAGATAATGTAAATTAATTTCAGTAATTTCAGTTTCGAAATAGAGTAAGTGTTAAAACAAAGAAAAATTTCCCTTCACGTATAAAATGGTGGAGATAAATGTGAAGTAAATTTGAAGTTGGGAAATAAGTATAAGTGGATTATAAGGGTGATAAGTGGTAACCCACAAAAGCTAGTGCAGCAAAGATTGATAAGAGACAAAAGAGAGTGGGGCAACGTTTGGTTTATCAAAACAACACAAAATGTAAAACTGATGGAATCAAAAGTCCCTTTTGTTGTCTCTTTCTCTTGCTCACAACAAAAATGTCTTTGTGGTTCTCCCATGGCACTTGGTATCATGAAAATGAAAGTGATTCCATTATCAGTTCCAAGATAATCTAATTCCAACTATATTTTTTTGTAGGGACTTGTAGCAAGAAGCAACATTCACTCATACGTTTTTTAATATATTTTTATTATAAAAATTAATTTATATGGCCTCTTTAAATAGAGAGTGAGATTTATAAAAATTAGAAATGTTTTTGAAAAATATACTATTACAAAATATCAATACAACGACAGTTTTTATAAAATCATCATTAAAAAAAGTGTGGTGACAAAATTGTAATTATTTTGTGTTTGTAGGTTCAAAACAATGATGGTTTAAGCCTGAATCGTCGTTATAGGAGTGACTAGGGAGATTTTAATAATAATTTCAACCTGAACTGTCGTTATAAGTGTGACTGAGAAGTTTGTAACAACGGTTTCAGCCTGAACCGTCGTTATAAGCATGACTGAGAGTTTTTTAAGATGTAGATTTTTAAATCTCGCCTTCATTCTCATTTGCGCCTTCACTCTTTTCTTTACTCCTTCATTCTTTTGCGCCTTTAGTCTTCTTTGCCTCACCCCCTCTCCTTTCTTCTTCCTCTCTTCACAGTCGCTCTGCCGCACCACCACCAGCTTTATCGCACCACCGCCAACTCTGTCGCACCACCACAAAGCACTCAACCGTCGCGTCACTGCACCTCTCGACAGAGCCACCGCGCAACCAAAATTCTAAAATTCCACAGTTTACTATTATTATTTTTTAGTATTATTTAGGTATTGAGGTTTTAGTTCTCATACTTACACTTATACATTTAGTCCTAGTATAAATTATAGATTTATCAAACCATTATGATTATATTACATTCAAAAATTTATTACTCATACATTACATTACATAATGTTATGTGTGTTCTAACATAAAATCTTATTATTTTAGTGTTTATTCTAGATATAACTTATTGAGTGGGAGGAGAAGTGCAAGTGCAAATGAAAATACAAAGAAACTCACTTGGATGCACCTTAAGGTAACTACGTATAACAATTTAGGATGACATAAAACCTTTTTATATATATGTATAACAATTTAAGGTGACATAAAACCTTTTTATATATTTATAGAACTTTTTGTAAACTTTTATATTTAAATTAGGATATTACATGCATTACTGTTCTAGAATTTTTATATTTTATGCAGGATTGGAGCATTATATAATAATAAAAACTTAAAAAAATACACTTATAACGACGATTTCCAACTAAAACCGTCTTTAAAAAACATTTATAACGATGATTCTATTGGAAAACCGTCGTTATAAGTATATATTTTTAAAAAAAATTATTGTTATTTAACATAATAACGATAATTTTTAACACGTATCGTTAATGTGGTTTTATAACAACGGTTATAAACAATTGATTTATAACGACACTCAAAATAATAACGGTTCAAAAATTGTCTTTATATGACTTTTTTAAAGAACTTGAGTAAAAATATATGAGACAAATTTCATATCAATCTTTGTGATCACTTCTCTGTGTTTCATATCAAGCATAAAGGCTCTTTTCCTTTATCATGTTTTGTTTTTACTAATATACTCCCTAAGAAACTGAAATCACTCATTTAAGATTTTTCTTTTTGCTTAATTTAGTTTTTCAATCTCCTATATATTCACTTAATCCACATACTGTTCTTAAAAATTCTCTAAAAGCCACTTTCTATTGGTGTCTTGTCTTATCTTTTAAGGATGGTCGCTCTCCAGCCTTGTTAGTAGAAAGTATAAAAGTGAAAGTAAATTATGTACAAATTTGAAATTTCTACCTTCAATCTAGTTAACAAGAAAGTGAAAGTCAATGAAAGAAAGAGTGTTCCCAAACAAGTAGAAACTCCATTGAACAGAGACTTTATTTATTTTTCAATCCAAAAACCTAATGAAAATAAGGAATTCACGTGCAAATTTGACAAGTTTAAGTTGACAACTAAATAACCTTATGTAAACCAATGTCTGGTCACACACTTTGGGTTGATGTATTGATACTAATGATCAAATCACAAACCTTATTGTGCCTAAAAATACAAACAACAAATTGCTTCCTTCTTCCTACACCCAATACGCAACAAACTAATAGCAGACATGAGATTATTCCACAAGAATAATAAAAATATGATACAGAGAAAAGTTTATATGGCTTCATAGTCATCTGCTGCTGCTGCTGCAGGGGCATCAGCTAAAGCAGATAACACAATAAAGACACCAAATAAGATTGTGACGATAGCAGTGAAGTTCACAAGCAAAGCCTCAGTACCATACTTATCCAATCCTGAGCTCTCCAGGAAAGTGAGCTTCTCTAGAAATCCAAGAGTAGCTGTTCCCACAGCCAAGACAAATACAAAGAGCCCAAACAGTGCATGCCAAGGAAGAGAGAAACGTCTAACATCTGGAGTCCCACCAGGGTAGAAAAAGATCACAAACCCATATATCCACTGCAGGTAACCAACACAGTGTTAGACAAAGTTAGTAAATAGTTGAGTTTCATTTGGACATATGCACAGTCCACATTTTTAATCCATAGATTGCCCCATAGAGTGTATGTCAGGTGCTTAAACTGAAATTATAAACTTAACCATAATCATATCCTGTCTTCAAGGTACTACATTTATAGGATAGTTTAGTCTTATATATCCAGTGGTTTACCTGAATGCCATAAAGGACAATAACCCCAATTCCAAGCCATGAATGCAAGCTGTACAGGTTGGCAATCCCACTTTCATTGTGATACTTGAAGGCAGTATAAATTCCAATTATTCCAAGTACTAACGCAGCTCCGTGAAGACCAAGGTGTACCAATTTCTTCACTTCCTTCTTCAGGGGAAGAGATTTGTAACTTATAATAGCTGAATTCATTTTCCGAATGAGAAAATCAGAGAACAAATTAGTAGGTCAATCAAATGGAATTGATTAATGAAGCAGTTCCTTGTGAAAGTATTTTGATTACCTTCACCTCCATGAACTATGAGGCCAAAAACTATAAGAAATGGATGAATCTGTATAAAGGAAAAATATACGTAAGATATACTGACTTCCTAAAAGTAATAGCAGAATTCAGCAACAAATACTCCATACATCAACCAACTTGTATAACAAAATCTTCTACAGACATTTCTTTGACCTCTTGATGCATAATTCAGATTCAAAGGATTAAACAAATCTATTTTTGTCTCTTCCAAAGTTAAAATTCAAAGGATTCCATCTCAGAGTATCATGATCTTTTCTAATTACAGACGCATGCAAATGTAAAGGAGCGTACTGATAAGTATATACATGCAAATGGCATACCCAAATATTTAATCATAGAAGTAAGACACTCCAAAATTCAAAACTCTTGACCAAGAAAATAGAGAAGCAGCCACAAAAGTAGCACGTGGCAGCTAATTTATTTCTCACTCCAGTCCAAAACAGATAAGCATGTATGCCCATGTGCTTCCCACAAGTAGAATTCCGAATCCACCAATATATTATTATATTATTATAATATGCTGTCAAGTACTGTGGTGTCAAAGAAATCTTTTCCTCAATTATTAGATTCAAAATGAGTAGTAAGTAGAAGACATGGTCAATAATTAATCAACAAATACTAAAATAACAAATAATAATAGATCTTAAGACCCAAAAAGTTCACTTTTTAGTATAAAGAAAGTGCAGGTAAAGTTTCCCAAACACACTTGGGTTCCATTTTTTTTTATTCACATAAATGAGTACGTTTTGATACTGAAAGATTACCTCAATTCAGGCTCTGTTGAACTTGAGAGTTCAACTTTCTTAGTACTTGGATATATTTGCAATAGTTATTAAAAAATAACTTTCTTAATTCAACCTTATAAATCTTAATTTCCTTATCCATAATGGATGGATGTGGGATGTCGAACAAAACTCAACTTATAAATCTTAATAGTAAATTTCCAACAAAAACAATACACAATACTAAAACTAGAAACTTTGTCATAATTAACTGCACATTCCCTCTCAAATAAACATAAGAGAAAAAGCTAAATTAGGCCAACTTCTTTAGCCATCATTTGGTTAGCCATTAAAACATATTTTAGCTTATTTAATTTATGAGATAACCAAGAGATCTGGTACTGAATATTTTATTTCCTTTTCTAAGCACAGGAATCTGGCACTATGAATACTTTAATTATAAAAATAATATCTGACATTTAATTTTATCACAACTAGCAGCATCCTCATACAGATATTATATGTATACATATCACACGAGGATCATAGGCGTAAGAAAAGTCTAATCAGTAGAATTAGTTATAAATTAATCATATCAAAAGCAGTGTTTGTGAGCTTGAGATAAAAATTAATTTAATGTATCAAGCATTCAAAATTAATATGAATGTGCTCTAAAAAACAGTACGAACATATTGGATTAACATTCATTTATGATTATCATTCAAACAAACACAAACTGTAGCATAAAAAAAAACCCCACACAAGCTGTCCTTTCAATCCAATTTCTTCTTTGATTTCAAACTACATAGCTTTTTTGCTGTTTTTCTTTATGACAGCTAACTCGATCATCTTCTCTCAAGTTTACTAAATTAATAATATGCTAACTCCATTTTTTTAGCCGTAGATATATAACGCCCTCTAGGGGCTTCAGGACACAATAAATTTGCTTAATTATATTTTCACTATCCAACATTTGAAAAATTGGTTATTACATTGAAAGTGTTAATATAATTAAGTTTTAAATTCATTGTAAATTTAGATATTTTTAATTAAGTTATATTAGCCCCTTATTGTGTATTTATCTTTGTGTTAAAATATTGTAAAGTTGTGTAATTAATATAAGATAATATCCCCTTCATTTTAAGACTACAAGTGGTTTTTATGGATTTTATAATAATCTCTTGTTATCCACCATGTTTGTTTTCAAAACAATAAAAAAATATCCATATTTTTATAGTAAGTGTACTATCTTTCTATATTGATCATAAGACTTTACATTTATCAGTACATACTCACAAGTAAATAAAATGACAGTGAAAAATTAAATAACAGAAACTTAATTAAATAACAGTGAAAAATTAAATAACAGAAACTAAATTTAAAAATATAATTTAACTACTAATCAAATAAAAAAATAAAAACTCAACTGAAAATAGTAATAATAATGGGACAATGGATGATTCTTCTCTGAAAACTGCTAGTAATCTCTTAAAGGAAAACAGTGAAATAAGTGTGGGTACATTCATGTCAAATAATTCTGGTTTTAAGCCCCCCTCTTAGTGCCAAAGTTTTACTTTGAAATTTGAGAAAGTATTTATTGTTTAATTAAGAAGATGGAAACATATTTATCTAAATTAAGAACACAAAACAGATAAGCTTTAAAAGGATAGAAATGATTATCCTTTGAAAAGGAATGAAAGACCTAAAAATGGAGAAAGAGAGGGTAGAAGCATACATTGAAGATGAGTTGCTTGTTGTCTGCATCCCAAGCCAAGCCTCCCCTGAAATTGACGACCCAAACCAGTACGAGGATGGTGGCAACAACACCCAAAACGTGACTCACGATTGTCAAGGGAAAAGCTGGTACACCTAATCCCATCTTCTCTTCTCTTCTCTTTTCTCTGCTTTCTCTTCAATGGAAGTTCAAACAAACTCTGTGTGTGGAACACAAACAAACTGCAATCAATATAAGAAGATATCAGGAGCGTCCACCCTATTTGACCTTCTCATGCGCCCCTCTAGATCTTTTACACTATCCGCTAGATCTTTGCCATCTGTCACCATCTCTTTCCTCATTTTTCAAATCTTAACTTCCATTTCTTTTTTAGGAAATTCGCTAATCTTAAATAATACTCATAATTTTAAATACTTTTATCATCTTTAAATAAAAATCTATTTTTTTAATATAGTTCTAATAAATTTATATTCATTTTTTAGTTTATTTAAAATATTGAAGTTTTAAAACATAAAAAGTTAAATAATTTTTTGTAAAATATACCTCTCCTAAAATAAAATAAAGATGTAAATACCACTTTATGATATGATTATCAATTTTAAAATTAAAAAAAAAACATGAGCGTGATTTAATTTAATTTTATGAAAAGGAAATTTCACATTTTTGGTGGTATTTATTTTACAAACCATATAATTATATTTTTTTATTTCTCAACGATATTAAAAACTTACATTTATACACATAAATATTATTTATTTAATTTAACCTCTTTTATTGTAATTTTTTCCAGTTAAATTATAGTTTTGATATCTTTTTAATTTTTAATCTATAGTTTTGGTTTCTCTATTTTTTTATACGGTTTTGGTTTTTTAAATATATAAACTAAAATGACAAAATAAAAAAAATTGGGAATAAAAGTTAAAAAAAAAGAGCAAATTGTATAGTAGCTCGTTTAGCCGCCCCGATCCTGCACACGTCTCAAATCAATCAACATATGTCCCAACTTTTCTTATTATTCAATTTATCAGTCACACTGTATAATTTTATATATACATTTTTCTTTCTTCTTTCATTTTCATAGAATATAAAATTTATAAATTTTTAATGTTTATACTTTTCACATTGCTTTTTTTTTTTTCTAAACCAAACAGAGATTAGTTTGTAAGATTGTTTTTACTTATTCTTGAGTTATTATTTATAAATTAAAACATGAATATTGTTATGATTTGTTTGATAGTTTAGAGTTAAAAGTAAAAGATAAATTAAACATATATTTAATAATTTCACATTTTATAAGTAAAAGTTAAATGTAATTTAAATACTTTTTTAATTTTCTAAGACTTCTTTTTAAAAATAAAATTTCAAGTTTGAAAAAATATCTCAAATACAAATACAATTATTAGTATATTATATTGTTAGAGTAAACTATTATAAAATATTTCCGTATTCGAGCCTAACCATTATAAAAAAATATTAATATCAAAGTATATTAATATAAGTTAAATCATATAAAAAAATTAAATAAAACATTTTTAATGACAAAAATATTGATCTAAGCCTAATAGTCTAATAGTAAATGAGTTCATTAAATTTATATAAACAAATATAATAATAAAATAAATGCACGTTTTTGTTGTTATGGTATTTATTGTATCAGTTACCAGACACTTAAAATCCATAAAGAAAATCATGATTGAGTATTTATTCCACCAATAAAAAAAAATTATACAATAACATAGAGTGTAATTGATTCTAAATAGATGTAATGATTAATATAATGTGATTGATTTAAAATATCTTTTAATGGAAAGTAATAATTTTTAAAAGTGGGAAACTAAGGCTAAATTTTTAAACCAAAACTGTATGTAAGCTAATTTAGAATAAAAGTATTTTCTTATTAATCTTCTTGTAAAGTTTTTAAATATTTTCTGGAAAATTTAAAAAATAAATAGTTTTAATATCTCAAGATTTCTAAAATGATTTATGTTTTTTTTTTATATCTTTTAGGTAGGAAAGGTAATAAAAAGTGAGTTGTAAGAAAAACTAAAATTACTCTAAATTTTATATACCTACTTTAGTTTAGAATTATTAGTGGCTCGAACTCCAATGATTCTGTTGTCAAAAAGTGAAAGCAATAACTATTATGTTATTTTATCTTCGCTAATTATTTATTATCCTTTTCACTATTCAGTCATGTTCAATGAAACACTGATTTACACCACTTTTTTTTTGTACTTTTATTCTTCCTGTACATTTTTAACAATGAAATTAAATTTAAATTAATTAATTTTGTAAACTGATTTTAAAGTTATTTGATTTATATTTAAATGTTTTTCTAGAAATAAGTTATCGCAGAATTTTAATATAACATCCTATTACACACTAGTCAAAACAAATATTTATGTTTCTATATAAATTTTTATGACGATTTTAATAACGATATTGAATCAAATTATAAAAACTCTGCACTTGCTATTGCTATGTTGGTTAAAAAAATGATATAGTAAGTGGACTTACATGACTATTGTCTATAAATGGTCATAAAATGGATAAAATACTTGTCATAATATATTCAAACAAAATTTGTTATGACTGGTATTTTTACAATCTTCATAGAAAATACGACTTACTATGATGATTCTCATCAGAACCGTCATAGTAAGTGGTTTTCTATATCAAATATTCATACATCCGTCATAGTAAATGAGACTTTTTATGTTATCTATCACAATAATCATCATAGTAAATTTGTTTTAAAAAAATGATTGTTTTATCAATTTTTCAGTATTCATTAATAACAATCATCTGCATATAAATTTCAGACAAACTTATTCATTGATCGATTTTCCTCCATTCATTAATAATAATCATTTGCATATTAATATTATCCAGACAATTGCATACAATTTTCAGACAAACCCATCTATTGATCAATTTTCTTTCATTCATTAATAATAATCACCTACATATCAATGTTATTTATACAATTTACAGAAAAACTCATTCATTAATAACAATCACTTGCATATCTATGTAATCCATACAAACCCATTCATTGATTAATTTTCTTCCATTCATTACCTGCATATCAATGTTATCTAGACAATTGCATACAATTTCCATACAAACTTAATCATTTATCAATTTTACTCCATTCATTAATAAGAATCACTTGCATATCAATGTTATTTAGACAACTGCATATAATTTACAGACAAATTCATTGATCAAATTTCTCCGTTCATTAATAATAATCACCTGCATATCAGTGTTTCCAGACAATTGCATACAATTACCGATGCAAGTAAGGTGCTAAATACACTTCTTTGCTTGCATTTTGAAATGTTTCTATTAAGTATGTTTGCACTTCACTCACTTTATTTCCTATACTCTGAATGGCAACTGGGTCAAGAAATTCATAAATATAAGCATTATTTTTCTCAATGCAAAGGTGATGTAAATACCTTAAACATTGGAAAAATAATGTTAGAGTAAAATATGAATATATTAAACTATTTTAAACGTTAATGAAAGTATATTTACAACAACCGAAGTTGTAGAAACGATATAGATAATTCATTAATATCAGTAACAATCTCACAAATATCCTTATGACATATAAAAAAATTATAAATGTTAGCTTAAAAGCTTTTGTTATCTGCTCGTCAGCCATTCGATCGTTAACATCGTTGTTCATTATGGGTACAATTGTTGTTTGTCGCAGCTTGTTGTTGAAGATTGAATACTATCGAACCCCACGGTGGATGCCAATTGTACCTGTATATGCTGAAGGCCCCAGATAGTACATGTGGTTTAACGAGGAATTGTTGACGTGACGGTGATCTCCCAATGTCTTTAAGCCTATTTCCTCCATAATTGATGCTCGGTCGGTCGGAAGGGGTACCTACGATTGCACTTCGACGCTAAAGTCAATGTTTAGTTTTAGTATATTCTAGTGAATGGAAAAACGTACCTTACTACTTCACAAAAGGTTATGTTTATAGTGTTTGGTTCATGGGGCTGGATCCTTGTGGGTTGGATCAGTTGTTAAGTGACGTGCATGGCAGTTTTCTCATATTTAGGGTGTATCTTTCGGTTTATTCTATTATATTAAAGATATTTTCATATATTTCGGAATGTGGGTTGACTCATTAAAAGTCATTATGTTGTTGTTGTGTATTTATTTACTATGTTCTTTTATGTTGTTTGACTCGAATGTCCGGTTACCTAGGTTGAGATAGACTCGTTTGGTATCTATTGGTATATTTTTTTTACAACTTAATTATGTTAATCTACCTTCTTAAATGATATTTTGATATGAATTCTCAACCGTGCTCGATTATAATTCTCAAATTATTTTCTCAAATTATTTTCAATCTTTGGTGATAGTATCGGCCATGTAAAGTACAATATCGATTTTTTTTTATCATAAAATTAGAATATAATCTACATATTAAGAATGTTTTGATTCTCAATTTAAATATATTATAACAAATACCTATTCGTATAAAATGAACATGTTTAATAATTAAAAAGAACTAAGTTTTCAAACAATGATTTTAAATTAGTCCGGTCCATCTCTAATTTTTATTTTCTTCCAACCTAACCGGTAAATGTGAACTATCTTTTAAAAATATTAAATTACCAACAAACAATTAAATTTGATACAAAAAAAATGTATTAGAAAACTTCTAACAGTGACATTTATGATTAAAAAATCTTTTTAAAAATTAATCTCAAAATAAATAAATTATTCTATAAATAATAATAGTTAAAGTGACATGAACGTGGGATAAAAGGAATTTGTTTATTAATGTGGTTGATGTGGCAAGTAGCTTCGATGAACTTGGACATTTATTGGCAACTATATATAATACAACTCATCTTCCTCAATCAGTATCCATCAAGCTCTATGTTCAAAATATATAAAAAAATAAAATAATATATATATATATATATATATATATAAACTTTGCGGAAAAAAATGTTCAAAATATAAATTAATAAAAAAAAACTAAACACACATTTTTAAAAATCATTAAAAGACTTTTTTATTATTATTTATGATTATTAAAAATGTACAACTTTGTAAACCACTTCTCATATAATTACCTTTTTAGTGTTTTTATTTTTACTTTTATATATATATATATATATATATTTAAATATAAATTCATGTGTATTTATATGTATGTGAGATATTTTATTGAATTTTAAGAGATTAAAAAACTTTTCTATATTCAAAATTGTTTATGATAAATGTTTTAAAGAAGAGAATTAATCTCTACACTCTCCTACCAGTTAAATGACTACAAATAAAATAAAATCAACGTATCAATCTTTCAATTTTCCTCACAGTTAAGTGAGAACAAATAAAATAAAATTTTAAAATTAAAAAAATGCTTATTTAATAAAGAAAAATATCAGATTAAAACAAAAAAATAATCGATCTCTCTATTCCCCTATCAGTTAAGTGAAAATAAATAAAATAAATTTTTAAAATTTAAAAGCTTCTTTATTAACTTCTAAAATTATAAAATGTCCAAATAACTAAAATAAATTAATAAAACAAAATATTAAGCAATGATAAAATAGAAAAACAATTTAAAGCAATTAAAGTAGAAAATCTCTTTATATATGTATAAATATAAATGTAAATATACAATAAATATTCTCAACCTTAATATCTTTTATTTAACACGAAGACCAAAATAAACATATCAAAATTCGACAACGACTATAAGTTTGGAAAAATCCCATTTATGACCACATAATTAATTTGTTCTCCTTTGACGACTAGGGATACCTTTTATATTCTTTTTGCTTCAAAAAACTTTATTAATGATAACACGATTTTATTGATGAAAAATAATGCTTATTTTTTAAAGTGATATGAAGTAAATTTTAATTTAAACAAGTTTAAATTATTTTACCATATATTTTTAAAATCATAGATTAACAGTTAATTTAATCTAATAATTTTTTTAGTTGTTGTATTTCTATTTAAAAATATAATACAGAAATTCAATTTTATTTGTTGCGAATAATTCAATAATGATTAAGGTGTGAGTATTATGTTATTTATGAAATATTTTATATTTGTGATGAATTAAGTTATTCAATGCCCTATCAAACTTGAAGACGTTTAAGAATTTTCAATATCTACTATGCGAAAATGGAACATATTTTATGGGCCATTGTGCAAACTTATTTTGAAATTTTAGATGTATTGAATTTTATGACCCGACGAACAAATTAGGGTTTTGCTATTGACCCAATAATAAAACCTAACAAGCAAATTAGGCTTTCGCTTTTCCTCAGTACTCTGCAATTTTGACCTACATTTTTTCTTCCAATTATTTAATTAAAAAACTTGGATAAAGAAGAATATTCCCTTCTGCTTCAGAAGGGTTAATCTGAATTGAAAGTTTAATATTTCATATTCTAAGCTTAAAAAGAGTACAAAGACTAAAAAATATGTTTCTAATCACTAAAAAAATTATTAAATAAAAAATATTTTTTAAAAATAATAATTAATTATTATTTAATTAAATTAAATATTATTTTATAAACTAAAAAAAACTATTGATATTTAAAATAATTTTTATTATTAATAAAATTGTATAAAATGATTTTTAAATTGATATTTAACCATTAACTACCCAAATTTTACTTAGTGAGAGATATCTTTACGTATAAAATTAAAATAAATGTTGACATGAAAACATTATTGGAAATAATACACCGAATAAATTATATAAACTACCACGGTTATTCATAAAATACAATTAAATAAAAAATAATTAAATAAATATTACAAGTTGATAGTGTAAGAAGATCATGAGACCCATTAACACCACAACAACCCCGTGCCCAAACTTATATGCAGAGATTGATAACTTTATTTATGACATTTCTTTTTATTATAAAAAGTTTTCATGTTAGACATTTTTATACAACTTGACATCTCAATTAGGCTGACATCTCAAATAACAACAATTATCTGCCATCACATAAAAAAAAATATTATTAAAAAAAGAAAAAAGAAAGAAAATACAAAAATATGGGAGGACTAGACCAAAACCCATATGTTAACAAAAGCGATACATAGGTAAACTATACCTATTCATAAATAATTCTAAGAACAGACTAGCTGGAAGTCTATTATACCAATGAAATGATTTTCTATGAATAAATCCTAAATTAGCCAACTTATCATCACACACATTCCCTTCACGAAAAATATGAGTAACTCTAAGCCTGATTGTCCCACAGAAATTAAAACAAGTATTCCATCGATTACGAAGCATCCACGGAACATTAGTCCTGACAGTAAACGCAGCACAAACCAAGGCAGAATCACATTCAAGCCAGACATTAGTAAGTCCCATTTTTTTGAGCTTCCTCCATAGCATGTATAACTCCATAAAACTCAGCAAACAAAGCAGTCTGAACTTCAAGAAACGCTGAAAAAGCACCAATAAATTCTCCCATACTCCCACGAAAAATACCTCCACAGGTAGCAAGACCAAGATACCCCCTAACAGCCCCATCAATATTAATTTTAACCCAACCTGGTGAAGGAAATTCCCATCTAATAGGAAGAGGACGAAGAACTTTACCACTACGAGTCCTAATACCAAAAAACTTAATCACGTTGAAGTCCAACATATCATTCTTCATTGAAGCTTTAGACGAATTTCCCACTAGACAAGTTAAATCTTTAATTATCGAAATAGCCTTAGAAACCTCAATCTTATCCTGAAATCTAGCATAATTCCTCATACGCCATATCATCCATATAGAAAAGGTTATCACCACA
Organism: Phaseolus vulgaris; assembly: GCF_051622355.1. Classification (NCBI taxonomy): domain Eukaryota; kingdom Viridiplantae; phylum Streptophyta; class Magnoliopsida; order Fabales; family Fabaceae; genus Phaseolus; species Phaseolus vulgaris. Next base: position 6,797,747 of record NC_143504.1, read on the forward strand.
AGCTTAATCAATTTAACCAAAGGACTACCATCACTCTTAATAAAAGAAAGTAGATCATCCTTATTAGAGAAATGAGAAGTAAGAAAAATTTGTCGAACCCAACTCCAAATATGCAATGCGTTAGAACATTCAAAAAATAGATATTGAATAGATTCCTCTTGCTTTTCACAAAGCATACACATAGAACATATATGCAAACCCTTATTCCGAATATGTTGATCTGTATGAAGTCGCCCATGAAAATTTTTTCAAACTACTGGAGTTTTGAAAGGCGGAATAGATGAAGACCAAATGAATTTACCCTAACCACCTGGAACTCCTGGTTCCAAGAAAAAAGTCCTAGCCGATTTAAGAGTGGAACGACCAGACTCATCTAGAATCCAATTAGGAATATCATGTTCCTCTCTAACCATGATATGATTAAAAAAATGAGGCATCTATTGTAAAGATAAGAGAATATTCTAATCACAACCTGTCCAAAATTGAGAGACTGTATCCGGAATGCTAACACCATCAGATAACCCTGCAATATTTGCTAAAGAAGTAGTATAACACCATTTATCATTCCAGAAATTAATAAAAGAACCTGTACCAACATTCCAAGAAGTATACTCAAGTATGGTAGAATAAAATTGCTTAATTCCAAGCCAGGAAGATCTATAAACCGTTTTAAACTCGTATTTTGATTTAAGAACCCTGGCTTTCAAGAGTAAAGACCAAGGTCTATTGCTATAAGCAAAGTTCCAAGCAAGCTTAAGAAGATATGCATTATTTTCATGATGAAGATTAATAATATTCAAGCCTCCATCCTCAAGAGGTGAACAAATATTTCCCCAATTAACGGTAGCAATACCTTTTTTCAGAATATTACCAGTCCAAATAAAATTCCGACATCACTGCTCAACTTGCTTAATAAGTGAAACAGGCCATTTATACATATTAAAACTATAAGCTAGAAATCCAGTAATCACCGTATTGACCAGCTGAATTCGACCCATCATGCTAAGAGATTTACCTTTCCAAGATGCTAGCTTCAATTTAACTTTATCAACCAAAGGTTGAAGAAACCGACACTTTGGAGCACCAACAAAGATAGACACTCCTAAATAATTGAAAGGCAAACAACCATGACTACAGGAAAGAATATTTTGAATTTTGGTGACAAATCTTGGAGAATTATCTATGGTGAAGAAACTACTTTTAGAGTTATTAATATATTGACCAGAAAAATCACCATATGTTTTAAGAAAAGTACTCAAATTTCTAAGAGACTTAATATCCCCCTACAAAAAATAAATGTCTTCAGCATACAAAATATGAGAGGGAGTGAGATAACCTTGCGAACTGGCCATATTTAAAATCTTCTTATCATTCACACACTTAGAGATACCTCTACTGAGAACTTCCTTTGCAAGAGAGAAAAGTAAAGGAGACAATGGATCACCTTGTCTCTACATTTTTTTTACACTTCATAAATATCAAAATTTTCATTTTACCTTTTTAATCAAAAATTTCATTTTATCTTTTTCAAAATTTGAAAGTTAATTTTTTCTTTTTAATTTATAAATTACATAATTTAAAAAATCAATTTTTTCTTAAAAAACATTTATGGATTGTACAATTCCAAAATTATTATTGACTTCTAAATTGTACAAATTAGAGTTATGTAATTTAAAAGTAAAAAATATTTCAGAACATCTAATCTTCTTTGTCGAAAAATGAAAAATGATAGTTTGACACCTTTGAAGTTGTATACAGTTTTTTATGTGATGAGTTTACAAATAAATATATAATAAATAAAATACATATAAAAAATATCACTTTACTCTTTAGATTGTGCAATTAAAAAGTTTAAAACGTTTTTCATATTATATAATTTAGAAGTTAAAAATATTTTGTTGACTGCACAATTTGAAAATTATTTTTAACATTTAGATTACACAATCAAAAAAGTTATTTTTAAAAAAACTTATAAATTACACAATTAAGATGACTTCCATTATCTTAGTTATCTTTTTCAAAAGTACTCAATGTCCAGAAGAAAATCACTATTAACATTAAGTTTCTCATCAACAACGTATAGTGAAGGGGCTGCAAATACAAAGAGAAACCATCAATTTTTTTGAATAATGATACATTGACAATTCTAAATTTTTATACAATCACATTACAACTCTCAATATAATTATTTTAATATTTTTTTTATATCATTTAATTACAAATTTACATTTTATTATATATATTTATTTTTAAACCCCTCACATAAGAGTTGTATACCACTCCAAGGATTGTCAAACTATTATTTTCCTTTTTATATTTATATGAGTGCCCAGAAGAAATAATTGGAGGTGGAGGAAGAAATATCCCTTTTCTTAAACAGTTTAAAAGCCTCAAAATTTTTTTAGAAAAAAATGGAAGGAGAGATAAAGAAAATAATGGGCCCTTGGCCCAACAAACCAATACCATCTTAACTTTGTGCTTTATGATATTTTTTTATGAGCACGAGATACGAAGTTCAAAATAACTACTCAAGATAATTAAACTAGTTAATATAGACTATTTAATATTAATAATTTGCTCTTATGTAATAAAATAAAGTTATCCACTTTAATGATGATATAATATTCTATCGGGTAAATTTTTCTTATTAAGCAACATGGTTTTACTTTTCTAATTTTCAAAATTATTTTAAAAACTCTTAAAGTAATTTTTTTTCTAGATTTTAATTTGTGTGTAATATCAAAACAATTAATTCGAAATAATTACTATATCAGACAAAATGTTCAAATCAAGTGCACACCCCACTTCCAGATCCACTAAGATTCTCCATCTTAGTATTCATAATATTGTGATCATTTTAGAAAGAAAAAAGGTTAAAGAAGAATAATTCTTTTATGGATAATTCACGTATTTTTTATTAATTGCATTTATATGTGACAATGAAGCTTGGATGATGACAAGAAGCTAGGAACAAAATTCAGAAGGAAAGAATTTTGTGCTTTCACACTGTCAGAAAGAGACATTTCAAAGGCTTTCCTTTCAATTATGGTAATCCTAAATCTTTGGGCACATTAAAGTTTCCCATTTTCAGAAAAAAAATGAAATAATAAAACAAATAGATTCACCTTTATGTAAAGTTTGATTCTATCCTTATGCTGATTAAAATATTAATGTAGATAAAACAAGCATTTTCCTCTTAAAAGGTATTAAAAGTATATTTAATTTTAAAAATTTATTAAATAGATAAAAAAGACTTTATTTACCATATATGCTATTTTTCAGACTAATATTTCTAACTAGTATAATTGGAAAAGTTGTTATATTTGTTTTTCCTTTGAATATTTGCTCTTTAAATATTTTGAATTTCTAATACTAATTTAGGAGTGTGTATATATACTATTTAATATTTTAAAAAGTATCTAATCTCAACTCTTATACAATAAAGTAAGACCTTTATGTGAAAATGTAATGTATTTTTTATATTTAATTGATTAAAAATAATTATTCCTTTTGTTTTTCAAACTATAAATGCATAAACTATTTACTCTTAAACGCAAAATGACTTTCCTCAGATTGTTATATCATTTTTTAAATGCAGTAGTACAATCTCTTAACTTATTTTATTTATTTAAATTATATTTTATTTTTAAGCAAACATGTCCAATTATTATAAGTAGAATAGTGTTAAAATAGGCCTTATTTACTTGTTTTCGATGGATACTTTTCCTATTCAGAACAACTGTTTTTTCTTTTAAGTTCTAATACTAATTTATATATATACATTAATTTTAATATTTTTAAAGTAATTAATATTAGTCATATATTAATTTAATACAATTTAACTTGTATGGTAGTGAAGACATATGATATATTATGCATAAATGAAACAAAAACAAAATAAATATTGATATTGCTTTTATGTCGGTGCAATAAGACAATTGCAGGTGATAACTACAATGGTGAGAGGAACAACTATTATAACATTGAAATGGTAATAATAATAATAATAATAATAATAATAATAATAATAATAATAATAATAATAATAATAGTAATAATAATAAAGTAACAGTAATAACAAAGATGGTTAAAATGGTAACAAAGTCTTAATTATTGTTACCAGTATGATAAATTCAATAATCACAACAACAATAAATTAAAAATTATTAAAATAAAAAGTATTGACTAAATTATATAAAATTATATTTTATTCATATTTTTTAATTAATATCTTAAAAATTAAACAATTATTATTTATTTTAATGTTCTAATAAATAATACAATTGAATTATAAACATGAATAAGATAATATGTTAAGTAAAAAATCATGATATATATTTCCATATAACTTAATACTAAAAAAATTATGTTTTATTTGTATAGTTATTTTTGAAATTATAAATAAATTTTATAATTTTTGTAAAATTAATATTACAGTGTAAATATTTTTATTTTAAAATATAAATAATATTTTTATATTTTAATTATCATAATTTAAATTTATGTGTAGAGATGTTATATATGGAGAGGGGGGTAAGAGAGTTTATTATTATTATGTTAAACTTAACTTTGCCAGTAAGATAAGAATATACATTAGAACAAATCCTCTGTGACTTATCTACTAACTAATTATGACTTTTCAATATAAAAATAGACTTTTTTTTTATAAATTGTAACTAATTTAATTTAATATTTATAAAATAATTAATGTAAAATTTAATATTTATAAAATAATTAATATAATTTAATATTTTAAAATAAATGTCCCCGTTTAATATTTTAAAATAATTAATGTCATTTAGTATTCTCAAAGTAAATGTCACCATTTAATATTTTAAAATAATTAATGTCATTTAATATTTTAACAGTAAGTATTATCATTTCTTGATATCTCTATTGAAAGGGGTTTTTATAATAAATTTAAGATATAAGTTTCATAAAACTTTTTATTAAAATATAGGAACATAGCCATTTAATTATTAATTAAAGTGTGAGTTTTGTAAAACTACAAATAGGTTTTAAAAAGTGGTGTATCAGAATATAATCCAACAAAAAGGTAAATAGTACAGATTGATTTTTCAAATACAAAAATAACCAAAAACTGTCTATAAATTGAAAAAAAAAATTCCAATGAATAATACTTGAATCAGATGTTGTTATATTTTTCTTAACAATTTTAATTTAATATCACAGGAATTATTTATATCAAAAGTATTAATTAAATAACACTTTTTAAAATTATTTTAGAAAATCCTTTAACATTTTAAATCAATAATCCCTTTAATTAATTTTTTGTTCTGATTAGAAAAATTATTTACTTATTATAACTGGAATAGTTGTTATAGTAGCCGAGTTTATTTACTTTCTTTTTCCAATTTTTCCTCTTTAAAACACATTTTTTAAAATTATGCACTAATTATTAAATATTATTTAGTAATTGTTTAAAAACCTTTAAAATTTTAATCCAATACATTTCTTCAATTATTTTTTCAGGTGTCCAAAGAAAAATTGAATAAAAGAATATTATATATGCTCCTGAAGTAAAACTTGATCAAACTGCTAACAATACACAGCTATGTCATTTACATAGTCTTGTAGCTGGCAAACATAAATGCCACCATTACACTGAAGATTTTTCTACCTATAAAAAAAAGCTGAAGATTCCCACATTGAATAGCATTACTTCATCAAATCTCAAAAGACTTTTGATTCTGATATTGGGTCTCTTGTTGCTGATTTAAGTGAAAGTGGGGCACTAATCTTTAATTCATTGTTTTGCAGCCTTTTGGTCCTGCATGACTCCATTTCCATCTTTGTCTAAGCACCCAATCATTTTTCCTCACTGTGCTTGCTAATCCATGATGAGTGCTCACTTTTGAAAAGGTAATTCAACTTTTATTTGATTTTTCTGCTAAATTATTTATTATTTTGATGATGGAAGACCAAAGTCTGGGACAAGGGAGAAAAGTTGTAGCCCTCAGTGTGGTGGGAAGAAAGTGAGTTTTGTAGAGTGATGCTTTGGACAGGTAACCGAGAAAAGAAATTGAGGTTGAAGAATCAGAAGGGGTTTTCCCATTTTTTTTACAAGAAAGAAAAAGTAAGAAAGAAAGTGTCTCATGTTCTAAATTTATGGCAAATCAATGCTCTGAAGGGTTGGTTGGTTACACGTACTAACCACACTTGACAGTGATATCTGCAATGGAACACAGTCTTGGGAACACTCATGTAAGACAACATGGTTTGAAACAATTGGTTTGGTATTATGAAAGAATTCCCACCTTTTTTTAATCATGAATCAACATGTTTGTTTATATGCTACAGTGAGTAGGTATAGTTGTGACAGGATAGAAGCACTTCAATCCAAGCCTCCACACTGAATTTAGGGTGGATTATGTTCAAAACTTAACATGATTTGTTTTTTATTATTATTAAGGAGTACTTTTTCTACTGCTAATTGGAGGTGCCTCCTGCTGCAGTTACCACTGTTTATATATATATAGAAAATAAACAAACCACTCATAAACCTCACTGCTGCAGCTGCAAAATGTTGTGTTTGTATGGAGCCAAGAGGTCAATGCTGTTATTTCTCATTCTAGCTCCCAAGGTACCATTTGCTTGTAGATCACACTAGCCGTTTGCTTAGATAGTTGAAGGTAAATTATTTTATATACTTTTATTTTTTGTTTTCTGTACATACCAATTTATTTTTCAAAAAGAATGAACCCATATTTAGTTTCAGATCTTATAATGCAAGTCTCATGTGCGAGGAATCTAAATTTAAATTAAATTTAATGATTTATTTAAATTTTCTTTTCAATGATATACATCAAATAATGTGTGATTTTTTTAAGGGTTCTTCTTCTGCCTTATCGTTGACGTGTTTCTTGCTTATTATTTAACACAGATGGAGAAAATAATTTGAATACCATTAAGGATCTATTTGGTCGCCGACACTGGCATGTGCTGAATGTGTGTACACAAATGCCTAGTTTGCTTTGGGTTGTTTTATGAAATTAGTTTTTTAAATTAAATTTGTATTTTAATTCATTTGCATATTGCATCTTAGATAGATGTTGAAGAGGGTTTAACAGTTGTGGGGACCAAACCTCTTTGCATTTACAACTCATTTTTCTGAGTGAACTTTCTTCATCATGCCCTTACAGCAGAAAGGTGCTACATTAATGTCTTGGTGGGTTGTTGCTTATCAAAGACAGCACAGAAGCACATGGACACTGCTCTCCACTTTTACTTACCCCTTTGGAAAAATTAGATTTCTTGGTAAATTTGGTCAAATGAAATGTCACTCTCATTCCCATTTAAATGTTGGATTGGAACAATTACAATCTAGCTGCTCATTTCAACATCTTTTCCTAACTCCATATCTCACTCTTTTTTCTTTTTATTTTTAAATTAAGTGAAAGTTCTCTCAAACCTCCATTTCACCATAAATGTGAGTTTGACAACTAGTAACATTAGTTATTTTCTTGGAATTTTATTCTGAGCCAAATATTAATTGAAAAAAAATCAGTTTACCGTGATTAACTCTCATGCGTTTGGTCAATGTTGTCATTTCAATTTCCCCACTCTTCTGTCCTTGCAATAAAGCAAAAAGTAGACCATAATGGGATTCAGCTGTGTTCTTTTTACATTATCTTTGGTGCATGAAGACATGCTAAGAAGCTTCTAATATCAATTTTATTTTCTCTATTACTTTTTTTTGTTAGTTTTCTACAACTGCAAGTTCAGTATCTCAGGAAATCAGGAGGTACTTCACAACTCACAAGATTCTTGGCTTTCTGAACATCCTGACGCATTATTCTGGTCATTAACTGCGTTTGTCACACATAATAAATACCACAGTTTCAAATCAACACACAACATTTCCTCACCAATGAGGTGCCGCTTATAGGAGGCTTCATCTGCGTCTACAACCCTGCAACGGCCATATTTATCAGCCTGACAACATGTTCAAGTCATGGAGCAAGAAGAACAAGATCAAAGCTGTGTTCAAATTGGATTTTCAGGCAACTCAGGTGAGTGAGACATACACAAAATAAAATCCTTATTGTTTAGTTCCAACTAAATCTAGAAATAGGGTCTGGGTTAGCTGTTATTTGTAACATGTTGCAGAAGAAATTTGAAATTTGAACAGTGGTTTATTTGTTTTAGTTAGAAGAGTTTGACCGTTTGTGCAGTGAGGGGAATATCATATACGCAAAACGATTTCCAGATTCTGAAAACAGTGTTTTTGACCTTGTTCCATGTCTCCTTTTTATCAGGTGCCAAAGATGAAAAAGAATGCAATAATGGTATCTTTGGTGCCAGATGATGTTGGTAAGACAACGGTGAAACTAGAGAAAACTGCTGTGCAAGATGGGACCTGCTCGTGGGAGAATCCAATTTTTGAACCCGTTAAACTTGTCAGGGATGCAAAATCAGGAAAAATTCATGAGAAAATCTACCATTTCATTGTTTCAACCGTAAGAAGTAGTTGCAGTTTCACACTCACCGCCCTTTACTCAAGTAGGATGTTGGTTGGAAAGTCTAATCTTTGTGTGGGCTCTTGCAGGGATCTTCAAAATCTGGCTTTCTCGGAGAAGCCTCAATTGATTTTGCTGATTTTGTTGCAGAAATTGAGCCAATGACTATTTCTCTACCCCTAAAGTTTGCCAATTCAGGCATAGTTTTACACGTTAGTGCTCTTCATCTTCCTCTCTCCCTTCCTTCGTGTCTCAATAAGCACTTTCACATTATTCATCTCTTATTCTTTAGCACCTCCTAAGAATTGAATTTTTTTATAAAATTAAAAATACTTCAACATAATCAGATTACAAACGCCATTCAATTCTTAATTGCTCACTTAAGAATTGTTGAGACAGGTGACTATTCAGAACGTGGAAGGATATGCTGCTGAAAGGTGAAAATGAACCATAAAACCCCCTTTATTTAAATCATGCATCGTTCATATTTTTCTTTTTAATTCCATTCTCTCCAATGTGCTCTCAACCTTTACACCTTGATTCCAGAAATGGGGAAGATAATGGAGCTGAGGAACTTTGCAGTGATAGAAGCTTGAAACACCAGCTGAGCTATGGCAGTACGGATCATGAAAGTTATAACGTTGATGAAGTAAGGTCTTATAAGATACATTTATATGGTTAACTTAGCAATTCTATTTAACAAATTTGAAACTTTCCTAAACATAATCTTTTGAAGAGGACAAGTTATGCTAACTTTCTAAGAAATAACTCATTTACAGAAATTACAGTTACATTACTTTTTATTATTATCTTATAGAATGAACACATGACGAGGACCAGATCTGAGTATTCTGAACAAGATGCATCTAATGGCATTAGTCCTGTGCTAGCTTCATGGGAGGATCCTCATAGCTTTAGACGAAATTCAATTCCATCAAAAGGAACCGTTAAGGCCATTGCAACAGAAGCCCAAGTTCATAAGAGGTCAAACACAAACTGGTCAATGGGTTCGGCATCAGATGGAAGTTTAGGAGAATGGACTAACAGCCTGGAAGACAATCTTCCAAGAGAAAGATTACAAGAGCCTTCAAATAATGGCAATGAAAGCCTCAAGAATGAAGTTGCTTCTTTGAAGAGGCAGGCTGAAATGTCAGAAATAGAGTTACAATCACTTCGAAAGCAGATAGAAAAAGAAAGCACCAGGGGACAGAATTTGTCAAGACAAATAATCAGCCTCAGAGAGGAGAGAGATTTGCTGAAAACCAAATACGAGCAACTCAAGTCCCAGCAGAACTTCAATAATGAGACCAAATCCTCCAAAACCTTGAAGTCTGAGATTGAAGATACTAGGCTTCAGTTAGAGGCAATGAAGGAAGAGCTTGTTTATGAAAAAGAATTGAGTGCCAATCTTCAATTGCAACTGCGGAAGACACAAAACTCAAATTCTGAATTACTTTTGGCTGTGACAGACCTTGAAGCAATGCTGGAACAAAAGGACAAGGAAATATTGGATTTATCTACGAATTTAAAATCCCATAATACTACTAAGGAGCGTGGAGAGGGCATAGAATTTGACCTCTTGCGGCAAAAAATTGCAGACCAGGATGATGAAATAGACAATTACTGTAAGCAACGTGAAGAGCTAAGTGAGCAAATACAAGAACTTACTTTGGAGTATGATCTACTTAAGAAGGAAAATGTGGACATATCTTTGAGGTTAAAGCGAGATGAAGCACGCCACATCGTGTTACAAAATGAACATTCATCTTCTATAGTTACAATACAACAACTTGAATCCCAAGTAGAGAGATTAGAAGAACAACTGAAGGTGCAGGAAGATGAATTTTCAGCATCTCTGGTCTGCATCAAGGAGCTTGAAAATGAAGTAAAGTCGTTGGAGAAAGAACTGAAAATACAGGAAGAGAAATTTGAAGAAGGTCTCCATGTCATGCAATGTGCAAAAACTGAGCAGGAAGAAAGGGCCTTCCAGGCAGAAGAAGCCTTGAGAAAGACAAGACACAACAATGCTGTTGCATCTGAGCGTTTTCAGGAGGAATATAGACTGCTTTCTGTTGAAATGGTACAAAAAGTTGAGGAGAATGAAAATATGGCCATGAAAGCAGTTGCAGAGGCTGATGAGCTGCGGCACCAGAACAAACTAATAGAAGAAATGCTCCATAAGTGCAATCAAGAGCTCAGGCTTATCACAGATCAGAATGAATTGAAAATGAAAGAGCTTTTGGACCAAAGAGACTCGAAAGAAAAAATAATAGGACAGATGTCACAAGAACTAGAAGTTAAGTCTAAACAACTTGAGGAAGCGCAAAGGCACTATGATGAAAAGGATGCTTCATTTTCCAAGCAAATTCAAATGCTCAGATCTCAAATTAAAATGTTGATGGAAGATGGTGTTTTGTCTGAAAAAGTAAGGGAAGATGCGAAAATAGCTCAGAAAGGACAACCACTTATGATGTCAAATGATGGGGAGATGATACTTGGCACGCTATTGTCAGAAGTAGAAACCTTTAAGAACCAGCATATTGAAATAAAACACAGTTTGCATAGAGAACAAGTGGAGAAAGAAAGTATGAAGAAAAAGATATCTCAATTAGAAGGAGAGCTGAAGAAGAAGGAAGCGGAGTTAAGTACTATGGAAAAGAAGTACAAGAATAGCAAAGGACGAGCTGCAGTTACACATATGAATTTGACTTCAAAAGACAACGAATGTGCTGTACCTTCGGCTAAGGCACATACCAAGAAATCAAAATCCGAAATGCAAAAGGTAATTGTTCTTCTGCCAAATTTAAAATCAGAGAAGAACATAAATTTTACTGTTGCATATTAGGACTGCATACATAGTAACATCACTCCCTTAAGGTTTATGCACCCTACAGAATAAGGAGAAATAAGTAGTAGCATTAAAGTCCAGAGATCAGTACACAGTTGGGAAAGTGATATAATATGTAAGAGTTTTCTCCAGCAGTAATAACTTTTTTGGTGGCGGCGGTGGTTTTATAGCATATTGTGAACATCTCAAGTAGTCATCCTTGTAGAACACTCTCGATGTGATTATATTCCTTGCTTTTAATCCATATTTTTAAGGTGTTTGGAATTTCTTTTCATACACTAGTCCTCAGTTCTCTAGAATAACTCAGTCTGTTATATTTGTAACAGGCAAAGGATGCTTCAAGCAAGTCTGAAGGAGGAATAGTAAGCAAGTCAGCTGAGAGCAAAGTTTGTGAAGCTCCTGGAAGGTATAATCAAATTCTTTTCTCCTGAACGTAATCATGAACATTACTATCATTCTTTATCTTTGTTATATGAAGTTGCGGCCACCAATGTCAAATTTGTCATGATGCCTATCTCATCCAAGAACTAACTCCTATTATTTTGTCTCCTTCTCTGACAGCGAGGGTGATTGCCATACAAATGAATTGTTGAATGAAGTTTCGGTACTAAAGGAAAAGAACAAGACTATGGAGAGTGAGCTGAAAGACATGGAGGAAAGATATTCAGAGATTAGTCTGAAATTTGCAGAGGTAGAGGGAGAAAGACAACAGCTTGTTATGGCTCTACGCAATCTCAAGAATGGAAAGAAGAACTAAAACTTTTTTCAGGTGTGGTGCCTAATAGAAATCATACATAAGTGGTGAAGGAGGCAGGCTATCATCATCACCAGAATGGAGGAACCAAATTTGATCAGTAATTGCAGTTTGCACTTAAGTTGTGACCTATATGTACATCTACTAACAGCTTTACTCATCCAAATTTTTTTTGGGCACTTGGTGCATCCAATATTCATGTCGTATGATGCGTTGGCAAGTGAGCCAGGGGCACGATGCTGTGGCCTCATATAGGCCTTGTATTGTAGCATCCAATGATTTAGCACCAGTTTGAAATTTTTGGCATCCAATGTAACATATACATAAAACCAATGATGCTCAGAAGAAATGGTTTTGATTGAGAGTATTGAGTAACAACTGTATGGTTACCTTAGTGGTTTTCAGAAGCGAATAACCTGAAGCTAAGTTTAGGAGTTCCTATTATAATGTTTTTGTTATGCAAAACTAGTGTTAGATGTCACATACAGATTATTTAGTTTTTCAGTACCATTTTTGACAATACCGAAACGTGGCTAATGAATAGTTTTGACAAAAATTTAAAAAGTAGAAAGAACTGTTTTAAAGCATGTTAGAGAAAACCAGAGGTTGGGTGGGGACAAAGAATTTTTCCAACTTTGTTGTCATCTGTTTATTCGTTTCTTCACTTTGTTTATTATTTCAATATAAAGTTCCATAAAACTAATCTTGAAGATTCACACCATGGATTGTAGCCTCATTTCTCACATCCAAAGTTTTGTAGCGTCCAATAATAGGAAAAGAGAATCACCATTCAGAGAAGCTTCCAATTGCTATATATGACGCGATCATGAGTCTAGATTATGGAGTGCATGAACATAGAAGTCTCATAATAGACTTGTACTGTTACCAACAATTGATGCCAGAATAAAGAAAGAATTGCAGGAGTAACTAGGATTTTTCTTTTAGAAAAAAAATGGTAGAAAACTGTATAATTTAGGACAATAACAACTAACAACTACAAAAAAATGGACACATTTCTAACTGCAAAACTATTAGAAAGTGACACAATAACTGTCATATTCTCCTAATTAATTATTGAACACAACTCTGTGCACCCAGCCTCACATTTGGCATAAACAAAAACAGTTCTGCTGTCGACATTTATGTTCATCTATACCCAATTAAGCATCGAAAACTTAATTTAAGTGTCCACAACTTATCCAATAAACAATAGAAAAAGAACCAAATAGACACTTGTATTTACTTTTTCTTTGGTGTGCCTTCTATTTACGTAACATAACCAAAGTTGACGAATTTCACAATTATTTGTGTGTATCAGTTGTCAAGAAATAAGAAGGAAAAACTTCTCTTTCTTTCCGAAGAGCCAGGGACACTTGTACAGTGTCATCAGTGAAAATGACAGTATACATTGTCGTTATTCGGAGGGGACCAAAATTTCCTTATCTAACATCATAATCACCATGTTCAAGACGACAACAAGAATTTTGGTTTTGAGTCAACGTACGCAAAAACTGCTCAACACGTGTCAAATGATAGAGACATGTCGGTTAAGCCACACGTGTCTTCATTAATGAGATGTCACGTGTGCCATGTAATGTCATTGCCTTCTCTATATAACATATATGCCTTTGTGTAATTGTATCAATCAGTTACTTTTCTTCTGTTTAGAATCATGGATTCAAGAGTAGTTCAAAACGAAGTGCATGAGAATGATGAACACTACCCCCACATTCTTCAAGGTTTAAGTCACATTTGAAAATAAATTGTATCATATTTGAATGCATATCTTTATATGTAAGTTTTTTCTTTTTTTTAATGAATAACTTCTTTTATTTTTTTATATTTTTATGTAGTGACACATAGTGAAGAAGAAGAAGAGTACAATGATGAGAAGAAATCTGTTTTGAATAAAGTAAAGGCAAAGGCTAAGAAAATCAAGGACAGGATTAAGAAGCATGGTCATCAAGTCCTTGATGGTAACCGTGAGTGTAATGAAGATCAACACAATCTTGATGAAGATAACTTAAATGAGGATGAAGACATGAACGAAGACACACAAGTTCCTGAAACACCAAGTAGGTTCTTCTCCAAATTATCTGCATAAAGTGAAATTGAATTTGTTCTTAAATATATTTTAGCACAATAAATATGTTAGTCTTTTAATTATTTTAGAATAGGTTGTCCTACTATGTGATATATCTATTCTATACCTCTCTCTCTATATATTACATATAATAAAAGAATCTGTTTCTAAAACTTCTGAAATTTACATGAAGATAAAAAATGTTGAAGGAATAAAATCAAACTAAGTAATTAGTTTATGGAGCATGTATAGGAACTTTACAATTATCTTCAAAACCACTATCTATGTTAAAACTGTTATTACTTTACATTAACAACTTTCAAACTTAAAAATCATATTACTATAATGTTTAATTAGTTGAGGGTATAAATTTTGTGCATAGAAATTGAATTGAACCAACATGTTTGCAAATATTGAAAACATATTTAACTTTAAAAATTGAATTTTTATTATCTCCATTTTTTTTCCTATCCTTTTCAAAATAAAAGGAATTGCTAACTCTTTTTAAGGATTGAAACCTTTCAATAAGTAAAATTTAAAAATAAAAACAGATTTAAGTTGGACTATATGCTTAATTGTTCTGCAGTTCATGAAAGTGAAGATGTCAAGAGTGTTAACACCCACAAGTGAGCAGTTAGGAACTTTAGGAAAGTCAGGAACTGATTTTGGAGGTACAGCATCTCATCACAATTCACTACCTTCTTCAACAACTGAAATTATTGATCAAAAGATAGCCACAACATTTCATGTAGAAGAGAAAGCAGGGCCTCCAAAGGACAATTTGGATGGGACAATGGAATTGGAGGAAGAACCTTACTCCCCCGGAAGGCCTGAGGCATATACTCCTCCCATTTATCATACCAAAGTCACTCATCCAATTGAAGAAGGTGAGTAAGAATTGAACAAAGTTGTGAAACTCAATTTTTTTGCTAAGAATTTTGCATTAATATTAATGTAATGTTATAAAAAATTTCTACACATTTTCTAACTTGTAACCATTTACAAGATTTGATGGTTAAATTGGTAAAATTGGATTTGACTCCTCACTTATGTTTCTTTCCAAAAATATCTTCAAATTTGTTTGTGCTTGATGATATTTATATACCGTGGTCCATGGATTAAGATTTTCATGTATGATGGCTAACAGCAGTAAAAGATGAAATGGAGGAATCTTTTGCAAGAATGAATGTGCAGGATGAGCCCAAATCTATTCCAGAACTAAACCTCCAACCAACTGTTGTTGATTCTGAATACCCTCATGTTGATCAGTTTCTGCCACACCTTTCTGCTGCAATGCAAACTCAGTATCCTTCTTCTGAATCTCATGAGCAATTCACTCAGGAAACGATGTCCCCAAATATCAACAAAAACCTGCAAAATGTCACAGACAGTAGACAAACTTTCAACACCATCACAACCACAGTTGAAGAACACTCTTGCTATGAAGCAAACACTTACAGAGCTATCTCTCCTAAAGATGTCACAGCTTCTGAGGCAGGTTCAGTGGAGAAAGATGACAGAAAGGACAACGTGGAAACAATTGAAGAGCAACCAAAAAGTGGGGATGCTTCTAACATGGCTGGCTCTACTGCAGAATATGGGAAGAACATTGCTCACTCTCTGACACAGAAGTTAGCTCCAGTTTATGACAAGGTTGCTGGTGTAGGAAGTGCAGTGAAGTCCAAAGTGTCTGGAACTAGCACCGGTGGTGTTGGAACTGAGAGAAAAAATGAGGTCAAAGAAGAAGACAAAGGGGTTTCTGTGAAGGACTATTTGGCTGAGAAGCTAAGGCCTGGTGAAGAGGACAAGGCCCTTTCTGAGGTAATTTCAGAAGCTTTACATAAGAGAAAGGAAGAGCCAGTGAAAAATGAGCATCATGGTGGGGATGAGAAAATGCGTGATGATCCAGGAAAAGGTGTGGTTGACAAGCTTAAGGGTGTTGTTGGCTCATGGTTTAGCAATTCTGAGGGAAAAGGTGAATGAGGTTTCTTTTGCTAAGTAGTAGATTTTGCAAAATGGTGTTATGTATTATTCTGATTTTGTGTTTGCGGTTGTTATAGTTGCAGGTGTTGAAGATTTATCCAAGAATACAAATTCTGGTGGAGAAGTGGAACAGGTTAACCAAGTTGTTGGTGAAAACAAGAGTAGTCCAATTGAAGAACAAGAGACTCGCTAAATATCTTCATTTTGCATATGGTGGATTCATGTGAAACTATTATATGTTGAATTTACATTACGATATATCTATGTGCTGGAACAAAGAACGAGACTTCGTTGTATTCTGTGATTCTATTTCGCTTAATGTTCAATATGCTAATGTTTTTTCTGTTTCTCATATTTGTTTTTATAATTTATTCTCGTAACATTAGCATTTGTTTCAACAAAACAATGAGAAATGCAATTTATTCTACTTACCTTTTAAGATCACAATCCTCTAGAACTAATTATGAAAGATTTTAACCATAAAAATATTTATAAGTAAAAAATTATTAAACAAAGTATTGGAACAACATAAGACTTGGTTTGATCCTAAAATTCGATCAAGTTGGCCTACCCGTATATCGTTTGTCGACTTGGTCCGATCTTATGATTCGATTAAGTTGGTTTATCTATAGAAATATCATTGACCAACTTGGTCAGAGTTTAGGATTCGACCAAATTGATCCATCTGTAGAAATATCATTGACCAACTTGGTTAGAGCTTAGGATTTCGACCAGTCCACCCGTAGAAATGTCGTTGATCGACTTGATTTGATCTTAGGATTCGGTCAAGTTGGTCCACCCGTAGAAATGTTGTTGGTCAAATTGGTCTTATCTTAGGATTCAGCCAAGTTGGACCACCCGTAGAAATGTCGTTGGCCCACTTGGTCCGATCTTAGGATTCAATCAAGTTAGTTCACTCGTAGAAATGACATTGACCAACTTGGTCCGATCTTAGAATTCGGTCAAGTTGGTCCACCCGTAGACATGTCGTTGACTAACTTGGTTCGATCTTAGGATTCTGCTAAGTTAGTCCACTCGTAGAAATGTTGTTAACCGACTTGGTATGATTTTAGGATTCTATCAAATTGGTCTGATTTGAAAAATTGTCTGTAAAGTAGTACAAGAATATTTTAAGTAATCACAATTTATTCAACGAGGACCACCTCATTATTACAGGTGGAAAAATGTCGTCATATAAGTTTTCATCAAAGCAGTAAGATTGTTCATCAAAACAATAAAATAAATTGTTCATCAAAGTATTAAAATTCAAGGAAAGAGAGGCGGGTCACCAATGCGCGCACTTAAATACTAAGTTTTTCCTTGTCAGAACTTTTCTAGACATGCACTTTTACACTACCACACTCTATATATCTAGAAACAAGAATAATTTACTTATGATGTGAGAGATCATACTACACGGATTATAAATTTGAAATATTGTTACATGATTTATTTTATAATAAATCAATAACAATTTATTTATTTATTATGATATTATAAGTTTGAATTGTTAGTTACATATTTTATTTTCTAATATGCTAATAACAAATTTTTTATCCCTAAAATAAAAGTAACAACTATTTCTTATATTTTAAAGATTAATAATTAAATATATGAAAATTATATATAATTTTAATAAAAATTCTCAAACTAGGGTTAGTATTAAAGAGTAAATAATAGATAACTTTACTTGAAAAGAGCGCAACAAGATCAACACTCAACGATGTTAAAATTGAGCATAAGAAGTAAAACACTTTTGTTCTTGTCCTTTCTATTGTGTGCATTACATAGAATAATATTTTCCTTTGCTTTTTGCACTCATCCTCTATTTATAAAGTTTTTCATCTAAATAATATCGCAACACATCTAAATAATAACTATTATATATTTTATCTTAAAAATAATATCACAACAAATTTAAATAGTAACAATCATATTTTTTATCTTCATAAGAGTATCACAACAGATTAAATACTAAGAATCATATACTTTATCCTTAAAATAATCATAATAGATTAAATAATAACAATCATATATTTTATCTTTATGTATCAATTTATGAATTTATAAAAAATAAAAACGATTTGACTAAAAAATCTTTATCCATAAATATTTTATTAGTTTTCTCTATTTTAGTATAACTAAAAGAAAAAAGAAAAGCCCAAACCCAATTGAATTTTAAAAATAACGTTAATGAAACTATGGTTACGAGTAAACATTTTTCTTTTTACTTGCACAACCGTGTTAGGGTTTTTCAGAGTCGCCATTTTTTGTTTTCTTAACAACCTTATTTTCACTTCACTTCGCACCCATTCTAGACATCCCCAACATTGTTTCGACCAATACTTCAAAAAATCGTCCAACACGGTACGTTGTTTTGCCCCTTCACGTTTTTCTAGTTGCTCTTTTAGATTCTATCCATTTCACGGAACTTGGTTTTCGATTCAATGAATATCCATCCACTCGTTAGCACACTGGGCTTCTGGAAGCTTCCACTGCAAAGAAACTCCATTCTACCATCGGCCAAATCGCAGTTGTTGCTCATTTCTCAGAGATGATGGGTTCGAATTCGAACCATGAATTCAATAACCCATTTCCTTTTAGGTCCAAAGATGGTCCACAAATTTTCCCATTCTTTGATTATTTTGCGGAGATTATGTAGCCATCCGTTTGATGGTGATGGATTTGAATGCATTGATGAGCCTTTGAAAAAACTAGGATTAAATTGTGATTCTACTGTGGATGTAACGCTCCGTTTAAACGAGGACTGGGGTTATAACCAAAAGCAGTTTTCACTTAGAAAAGGGTTCTTAGAAAATGTGAAGTTAGATGCTAAGAGGGTCCTTGAGGTTCTCCGGCAAGACGGTCCCGGTCTTGATGCGAGGTTGGTTTTGGGTGAGTTGCATGTAAAGCCATCAGGGCTTCTTGTGAGGGAGGTTCTCTTTGGAATTTTGAAGATCATAAATTCTGAGAATAAAACTAGGTGTGCAAAGCTGGCATACAAGTTTTTTGTGTGGTGTAGTCAGCAAGAGGGTTACCGGCACACTGTGAATGCATATCACTTAATTATGAATATATATGCGGAGTGTGAGGAATTTAAGGCATTGTGGAGATTGGTTGATGAAATGATTGAGAAAGGGCTTCCTGCTACGGCTCGAACTTTCAATATCTTGATTCGTACTTGTGGTGAGGCAGGATTGGCTAAGAAATTGGTGGAGAGGTTCATAAAATCGAAGACGTTTAACTTTAGGCCTTTTAAGCACTCCTACAATGCTATCCTACATGGTCTTCTTGTTTTAAAGCAGTACAAGTTGATTGAGTGGGTTTATCAGCAGTTGTTGCTTGATGGATTTTCTTCAGATATTTTAACTTACAATATTGTCATGTATGCCAAGTACAGACTTGGAAAGTTGGATCAATTCCAAAGACTGTTTGATGAGATGGGTAGA
Organism: Phaseolus vulgaris; assembly: GCF_051622355.1. NCBI lineage: Eukaryota > Viridiplantae > Streptophyta > Magnoliopsida > Fabales > Fabaceae > Phaseolus > Phaseolus vulgaris. Next base: position 6,817,344 of record NC_143504.1, read on the forward strand.
AATGGATTTTCTCCAGATTTTCATACCTTCAATATTCTTCTTCATGTTCTTGGCAAAGGGGACAAACCGCTTGCAGCTCTCAATCTCTTAAATCACATGAGAGAAATGGGTATAGATCCAACTGTGCTTCATTTCACTACATTGATAGATGGACTCAGCAGAGCTGGAAATCTGGATGCTTGCAAGTATTTTTTTGATGAAATGATAAAGAATGGATGCATCCCAGATGTGGTGGCTTACACTGTAATGATAACAGGATATGTAGTGGCTGGTGAGCTTGAGAAAGCCCTCGAAATGTATCAAGATATGATTTCTAGAGAACAAGTTCCAAATGTTTTTACATACAATTCCATAATTCGGGGATTATGCGTGGCAGGAAAATTTGATGAAGCATGTTCAATGCTCAAGGAAATGGAAACCAAAGGTTGTAGTCCAAACTCGGTTGTCTATGATTCTTTAGTGAGTAGTTTACGGAATGCTGGAAAGACTGCTGATGCTCATGAAGTGATAAGACAGATGACAGAGAAGAGGAAGTATACCCACATACATTCGAGATACGAAGGGTACAAATGAGGCATCAACTTTAGATCTGGATAACTGAGACCCATGATCTGCTGCGTGTTCAGCTGATTAGAAGCTGGATAAATGAAGTATGCATCCCCCTCCACTTATATGTATATATGTATGTATAGATATACTTCACTTATTTCTACACCCAGTAACTGACTTCTGAACCTGTATGCTCATTTTTTCATACCATATTATTAATATTTCTTTATCAATTTTAGGCTATGCTTCTTTTTGCTAATATCTGCCTGCATTTGTCAAAGAGCTTATTTACTACCAGGACTAAGGTGTTTAAATTGTCTTTGTTTCTATATGGTGTAAACATCATGTACTTTTGGTAGTAGCCTTGAGCTCAAGTAATTTAAATTATAACTGGTGTTGTGAACTAATTCTGTGGCTTTTGCTGTTTCTATTTAAAACTTGTAAAGTGCATAAAGCCTTTTTAATCTGGATGCTTGACAGTTGATTGCTTAATTAGGTACACTATTTGGCTCCTCTGCTTTTGGAAGGAATATATGCACCCCCATTACCCCTGAAAAAGAAGAAATAAATGGTTTAATTGTATTAGATTTTAAGCCATCTTCCTGCTTGTTTGAATTTATCACTTGTAAAGATAACAGCGTTCTGTTCAGGTAAAATCATGTCATTCATATAGTTTATAATATGACTTTCCCAGTAGGAGAAAAAACACTATGCATTGACTGTGTAAAATAGTTTTACACTGTCAGCTAGTCACAAACTAACATGTATAGCAAGTTTGTTGGCTTTTACAATAATTACCTTAAAAAATGTACCAATGGTGGTGATTTGTGAGTGGTTGACAATGTAAAAATGTAAACCTGTTTTACACTCTGTCAGTGTATGCCTTTAAACTCTTTCGATAATAAATCATCCGTTACATCCCTTTCTTTTGATTGTTGAAAGAGTTTTCATTTTCACTGAATTATAAGCTGAAATTGATATCTCTAATTCTTGATTTTGAGTTTCATTTATTATTTAATGTTAAATTATCATTTTAACTTTTGGAGGTGTAAGACTAATTTTCCTGGTTCATGATTTCCACAAATCCAGAGCAAGCAACAGCAGCTTAAAATATTGCCAATGGTCAGAGATGCAGCAATTATTTAACTTGATTTCCATACTCATGCTTAAGCTGGTTGCTTTTCTGTGGCTTCGAAGACAGCCATTCAGTTTGCTGCCACATTCCAGCCGAAGATTTGAAAGCTTATCCTCTTTTATTGTCAGGTTATTGTCATGGTTCGTTTTTTGGCTTGATATTTTGTTTTCATACATGATAGGCATATTCTGTCATCGTGCAGTGGGAGCACTCCAACAGTAAGGGCGTCGTCACGCAATAGTGCTACTATATTCACGTTGCTTGAGATCTTTTTATTGCAAAAGCCTATGCTGTTAGACGTATTAAAGTTTATAACTTTGTGGTAGATAACAACACTTCTTGGCCTAAAACATACTATATTGTCTGTATAATAAGTAGCATTGAAGATAATGTACATGGCTTCCCTTTTGGAATGCTCAGGCGAAGTTAGGCTCACTCAAGCGAGAAGTGTTCAGAGAGTGAGAGTTTTTCAGCATAATTCTCGCTTAAGCTAGTTCTGGTTTGAGAATTTCAGTCTCAAAACTCCTCTTTTCTGTCTTCTAATGCTTCCTTTCATGTATCTTCCAATCCTTTCTTTTCCAATCCTTTATTACCCGAAATTTATACAAAATAGGATTAAATGACTTCATTTGTTTCATGACTCAAACATATATTTGGATTCAATAATTCTTAAATTAGGGGCGATTGCTATCTTAAACACAATTAAACCCAAAAGTGAACATTCTTCTCATGTAAATTTACTAATTATTGGCACTTATCAAATGCTATTTTTCAAAGTGGTAGTCAGGGCTGCTTTTATTTTTTACAACCAATTACATTTGCTTTTGCTGTGCAACAATTTTCATTTTTGTTAGTTAGAAAGTTTTTCTAATGTAGGAATCACTTATTCAGATTCAATTATTTAACGAGGGTTCCACTTCATTCTCCTACAAACAGATTTTGGCTTAATTTTTCTCCGATTTATTTTGCCTAGTGTTTCTTACATAAAACACGTTGATGCAATTTTTCATGTACACTTTTCACTGTCAACTTTCAAGTCTTTCCTAAACTATCTTGACTCACCCCTAACGCTCTTTTTTCACCCATCTCTCACCATATATTTTAACTAGTATTAGATTGATTTTTAAAACTACTCACAATATTTTAACATTGTTCTTGCAGTTAAACCATCATACAGGATAAATGTCGAACGTAAGTGTGTACATTCATCATTCAAGTTCCCGCGCTGATTATAGAGCCTCATAGGGTTGTTGTTTCTGGGTTTTCTGTTGGTTGGATGGGATTGGCGAGTCAGAATCCTGAACTAAGTGTCTACATTCGTCATCCAGGGGCTTGTGTATCTACATGTAATGATGAAGACGGCTGTTGCTTCTTTGGTCTGTCAGCTAAGCCTATTCAGCATTGTGTTTTTCCCCTTGATATTTGTAATATGGTTTATACTTGTATTTTTTACCCCTCATTGAATTGACTAGTTACAATAGCCTAATATTACATACCGTGTGTCATTCCTATACTGAGAATGAGACTGAATAAAATTGAATGTTTCATTTCACGTCCAGCCACCGAGCAAAATCGTTGAAACTGTTATTTTTCTCATCCAAGAAATCAAACTTTAAAAACACTGGAATAATATGGCTAGTGAGTATGGGAATTAATAAAAATAATCAAACATGTCCAAGTATAGATAGTTGCATTTTAAACTTTGAAATCAAGTGGCCACAACAGCATGACCCAAATCAAAAATAGCTCCTTGTATTAAGCATTCTAACAGATATCCTGTTATTTTAAATTTGAAGGAGCTGATGCGAGTGTGTAGATGAGAATTCCATTCACTGGCTAATATAGTCAGTTCATTGGATATCTGTCACTTTCTCTGCGCAAGAGTCATGCCTAAGTTCGTTGTTGGCATATTTTAAGCATTGAAAGACATTTGAGTGATTCATGATGATGTTTATAACGTGGACCATGCTTATTACAGTATTACTAATCTTAAGGTGGAATTTACTATTCACACAGAACAACGTTCTATTGTTTCACATAAAACCTCTTATTCTACTTCCCCCGCACTTTATTTATTGTTCAGTATTATATTTCTCGTGGTTTTGTTTTGCTCACCACAGAATATCAATCTTCGGTTGTAGTTGTATCACTAGTCTCCAACTATGTTGAGCCATTCTGGGTTTTTCACTATTTGCTCACATGTTGGGCATAATGTCAGTAAGTACAATATACTGTGGTGGTACTTGTTGCAGACATATACAGAGGACATAAAAATTATTGAAACAGTCTCTATTCTTTTGTGTTATTTTATGTAATTTTGTCTGGCAAATGATAGTAACTAGCTAAATGGTTGCAGCCTTTCATGTTAGAACAGTCATAAAATTTAGTGGACTTTTGTGACGTACTTGACCATATGTACAGCCAAAGCTAACCAAATGATTCAGTACATAATTAACTAAAGTGCTCTCCTTATCAAAGAACCTTGTGTGTTTTGAGTTATCAACCTTTCAGAAGAAAGATTTGAAAGCCATTTTTTTGTCTTCACTCATTCTTTAAGCGGAGGAATGGACACCCTTAGCCCCTTTTGGCTGATAGAAAGTGATCCACAATGAATGGAAGATGATTTTCCCTATACCATTTTTTTTTGCCTTCTACACACTCTTGGTACAATTTATAAGTACGAGCAGAAGGCATAGATATCATCAAAGTCAAAAAGATACTTCGAACGGAGAAATTTTTTCATTATTCATAAATTATACGAACAATTTGCAGCTTAGTATCTATATCGGGATATGTTAAAGGAGGGGAAAGAATTTGAAAATTTGGATGATGTGTATTGCTTTTATTTTTTCTCTTCCTGTTTCTCTTCTGGCTTCTCTTCATTCTTTTCCTCTTTCTTTTCCTCTTTCTTTTCTTCTTTCTTTTCTTCCTTGGCAGGTCCAACTGATATTATATCTACCTTCCCTACTTTCTTCAGCTTCTTCACCACCGCCACTGCATCCATTTCGCCAACCACTGTTAACTTCTGTTCTTTCACATCTGCAGCAATCGAATCAACCCCTATTGTTCAAATGAACAATAGTTAAACAAATTAATATGCATCCAAGGCACAAAAAGAAAAGGTTTTCAATGACCAGGAAATATAGTTTCTGTGGCAGAAGGAAAATGAAACTATAAGCAAACACCAACCATAGATATCTGCAGCCGCCTCTATTGCTTTCTTCTTTGTTTTTTCATCTATCATAGTAAGGACCTTTAATACCACCTTCTGCTAGATCCAGTGAGGGACAGCAAATGCAGACAGAGGCAAGAGAATGATAAACAAAATTTGGATCAAATACTCGAGTTAAATCATACATATAAATTCAACATGTGCATGTGGAATAAAAACTAAGAGAGAGGGAGAGAGAAAAATATTGCAGACAATTGAACATGAAAAACAATACCTGAGCCTCCATTGTGAAGAGGAAGATGTGAGTGAAAAGAAGGAAAAGGGTAATGAAGGGTTGAAAAACTTGTGGCCTTTGTAATACAAGTAAGGCGTGCGGTTGTGGATATCTTCTTTTATTTGTGGGTGTGTCTGTGTGTGCTACATCCAAAAGATGGACACTTTAAATGCAAAACTGTTGGCCAGCATGGCGCAACACAATAGCACACAAAGGACAAATGTTGACGTGATGAAGTGTGTTACTTGCCAGGTGAATTTTTCTTTCTATCAGTTAAAATTTTCTGAACCATGGAGTCCAAATCAGTGTTCTATGAGTGGAGAAAACTATCAGAAAAAAAGATCTAATAATTTCTTTTCATTTCATTTCCTTTCTACCTTTCACATAGTCACTTGTTATATTTTTGTACGTAAAGAAAAAGAATTTGATCACGTCAGGGAACACATGAGTTATGCTTTTAAAAGCCAAATATGTGGAAACAGAATGAGAATGAATAATTTTTTTATTAGGTACATTTATTATGAGCACTTAGTTGTCATCCAAAACAAGCATGTATGATAAGTGGCCATATTGAATGAAATTCATGCTAATCCATCACTTTAAATTAAGAATTCTTTTATAGCAATGCCAATGAGGCACCAACTCAAGGTTTACTCATCAAGACAAATGTAATTCTAGTAACAAGTTAGATGAACACTTCTGTGAAGAAAAGCATGTCACTTTGCACCTTCAATCCACAATTGTCTTACATCTATAATATTATTCCTGTGATTGTGCTTACTCTTAAAAATGCATTCACCCCACTATTCTTTTGTCTTGTTATCATCACACTAAGTGAAAAAGAAAAGACTGAGATACACAAAATTTTTAAAAAATATTCTCAAATAACATTAACTTATATACAAGTTAACATTTAGAAAACTAATAACAGATATATTTTTTTATGAAACTTAAAGCTTGAGTTTTAATAACCTGAGCTGTTCTTGTATTAGAGATTAAGTCTCCTATTAAATAAACTTGTGCATATGCATAAATGGTAAAGGCATTATAAAGTGAGATTCACATTGAGTGGTTCCAAGTTATAGTGAGATTTAAAAGTAGGAATCTCTTCCTTTAAAAGGGAAATTAAATAGAAATTTGTTCTTCCCTACAAGCAAAGTAACAAACAGTAGAACTTTTTAAGCACCATAATTATAATTAAATGGGAAGGTTTTGACCTTTGAATATCTCCACCGACCTTGTGAGAAGGTGATACATGTATATATATGCAACTTTACACATGCTTTACATTCCCAGCTTCTGACAAAAATTGCAAATCTTATAGTGCACTGTTCTGTGTTCAACACTAACATCTTTCTTCAATATTCTACTGGTATTTTCTATGGTATTTCTTAGTCTGGGTATGGATTGAAAATTCAATCTAAATTTAAATAATAGGGTTGGAATTAAATCTGAATTCATATTTTCTAAAAAAATTAGTTTGAATTTTTTATATCTAAATATAAATAATTAAATTAGATTTTAAATCCAAACTCACATTTTAAAAATAAAACAGTTTGGATGCTTAAAAATTAGTTTCATACCCATTTTTAAAATTGATATTTTTTTTAAATCATTTTTAAATTCAAAATAATTTAAAATTGTTACATATTTCTTAAGAATAATTTTTTTGATAAAATTCATTGAAATCTTTTATATTTCATTAAATATGCAATTAATTAATAATCTAAAAATATATCAATTTATATATTTATTATATGTTTTATGTTGAGCTAAGTACGATATTTGAGTCCTGAATTTGAGTGTATGTTACTACCTAATAACAAAAAAATTGTGTTTTTCATAAGAGGGTTTAGTGTTAAATCATATGTCATGAATTGAATTTTTAAAATTCCAATCCAAAATCTAATCAAAATCTAATCTTAATCTAAATAGTTAGATGGAAATTAAATTTATATTTATATTTTTTTAAAATAATACTTTTGCATTTCTATTGATAAAAATCCAAATAATTAGATGAGATTTAAAATCCATATTCAATTTGATATCAATTTTAAGTTATTTTTTTCTAATAAAATCCAGGTTAGGAAACATGTGTCATACATAAAAAAATAACATAAAATTTAAAAAGAAAAAACAACAAAAATATAGGATTAGACCAAACTCATATCAAGAAAAATAAAAATAAAGAAACTCTGAACGTAGTCTAAGCAAGTTTAAATCAAAAAATTAAAATTAATTAATATATATGTTCTAAGAATATGCAAGGTCAGGTTCGACCCAACCTATGGAAGGTCAGGTTGGATGGACACAAGTCATGCATGGTTGGATTGGATCGAGTCTAGAACAAGTTGGACCAAGCCACACCAAAGTCAAGCTAGGTAGGTCAAACCCATATTAGGTTGGGCAAGCTAGACCCAAGTCAAGCTAGGTTAAGCTTGGTTGAGCCCAACCTTAAGTCACGCTAAGTACGAACCAACCTTAAGAAGGATCAACCTAAGTCAAGCTAGTCTAAATTGGGTCGATAGGTCCAAGTCAAGTTATGTTGGCCAATGACCATGTTAAGGAGGTTTGGTTGAGCTAAGGTCAAGTTGGGTATCGTCAAGCCGAGTTTGGGTAGGCCTATGTTAAGTCAAGTGAGTCGAGTTCAAGTTGAACAAATTCGAATGGTCCCAAGTTAGGCCAACACGATACGACCTTGGTCAGGTAAAGCCTGGTTGAGTCCAATTTGAAGTCAACATTGCATTAAGTAGATCCAGATTCACATTGGACCAAGACGACCCGGGTTCATGTATGACCAACTCAGCTTAAGTCCCCAATAGGCCAAGTCTACCTGAGTCCATGTTTGACCAAGACAACTTGAGTTTGTGTTGGGATGAATAAACCAACATCCGTGTGAGACTGAATTGACCTTGATCCTTCTTGGGTCATGACAATTCAGATCAACATCAGGATGAGTCGACCTAGGTGCACGTCAGGCTGAGGAGGGGGTAGACCCACCTTTGGCCAAGTCGACTTGATCCCAAGTTGAACCAAGTTAGGTTAGGACTATGAGTTGGGTTAATTCCTAGTCGAACTAAGTTAAGTTATGACTAGGTTAGGTCAATCCCAAGTTAGACCAAGTCAACTAAATACATATCAGGTCAAGTTTAGTCGAGCCCAAGTAGAACTGAGATAAGTTGGACCCAAGTAGAGTTAAGTTTGGATAGGTTAAGTTGGGTTATGTCACATCGAGTTGAGCCGAATCGTGTCCACATCGATTCGACTCAGGTCATGCCCACATCGGGTCGAGTCAACCTAGATCCACATCAAGTTGAATGGACTAATGTCCACGTTGAATCAAGACAACCCAAGTCCATGTTAGTCTGAGTTTTCCCAACTCCACATTTGGTTGATTTGGGGTAGTTCCATGTAAGCCCGGGTCATGGTCAACTCAGGCTTACCAGGTCTAGTCCACGAGGGATCAATTTGGTTGGGTTAATGTCATGCTTTGTCATTGAGTCCATGTCTAGCTAAGTCACTTGGGTTCATGTTGAGCCAAATTAACTTGAGTACATGAAAGTTTGAATTAATCTAGGTCCATGTTGAGCCAAGTTGAATTCTACTCATGCATGGTCGGTTTAACTCGAGCTCAAGTTAGATTGGATCAAGACGAACTCAAGTTTTATTGAGTTTGATCAGACCGAGCCCACATTAGGCTGTATTTGGTCAGATCAAGCCAAAGTCACACCAATTCAAATACTTTTAAATGTAATTTTGAAAAGTTTATTCAAATAGTAATTAATCTAATTTAAATTGGATTTTGAAAAAATTGTTTTTAGTTGCATTAATTATCCCATAACATTGTTCAATGGAAAATGTCGAGTAGATTAATTCACATTCGAAGGATTTGATTCTTAGTGAGGTAATCATTGAAAGAAATATTATTGCAAGATGCATACATTATCTTATAAGAGATACCGATGATTAAGTCATAATCAAATTATGATACTTAAAATATTATATTCTTAAATAAAAAAGAGTTACACTTTAACCATCAACCATCATTGAAACTTTTAATCTAATAACAAAAATTTGGTCCATCAACATTTATACTTGCTTAGATGCTATTGTTCCTTATTTTCACCTCCAACAAAATGAGAAAACATTTTTCTTAATGTGTTCCCTTTTCCCGCTTATCTAGAAATAACTATTTTCTTACGAAAAAACCTTACACGTCAATTAAAATAAAATGGAGGGAATATTTTACTAGAATACTACTTGAATAAGTAACAATTAATAGTATTTATTTTCTTATCAACAACTAATAACAATCCTTGAATACCATATTTTTAACTATTAATCACAACAATGATAATCTTATGCTCAATCGAACATGTTATTGTCGGAAAACATTTAAATTAAAATACTAGAGTTGGAAGTTATTCTTACAAGGTTGGATATTCTTTATACAAGATCTTTTAGGTTGTTATATTTTGTTGTCTAGGCTTCGATAAGGTACATGCAATTACATTTCGACGAATGATTCTATAATAAAAATATATGTTTAAAGTAAAATGTTCATTACCTTTAATATGTGAATGTTTACCCATAGAAAATATTAAACTAGACCTTTATAAATCTATTTATCTCTAATCATGATTTAAAAAGACGATTACGATTTATCTATCATTAATCATATATAATACATTAATTTATTTGAGTGAAAGATCAAAAAGTCAAAGATCGAGAAAAACCAAGACATCTTGGCATCTGGCGTTCGAACTATCGGTAAAGTGAAACATACAATTATCTACTTTATAAAAACACATTTAATCTTACATTTATAATCATCAACTAACCAGAGAGCCCGAAAAAAAATGATCTAACCAGACTTGCAGGAATAAATTGCAACACTATTTTCGAACCAGAGGAGGCTGAATTAAAACCTTTAGTGCTTCGAAATGTTTCTTGGAAGACATGACAGTAACTTTGTGATTTTATATATTCTAGAGTTTTGAAAAAACCCTGAACCTTGCTTCAAATTTTACAGCCAAGGGATCTAGGGTTCAGACAAGGAATTTTGAGCAACAGAGAATAAACTTCAGTTAAGGATTACAGATTTAGCGGATTAAGTTAATTAGGATTAGGGATTCATCCGAATGAGTTGGGAATTCGGAACTTTGCTTCAATTGAGATTCTGGGATCGACTTATTTCAACCAAAAATTGGAAAGGAGCGAAAGTTAGTTTTTTTAATATATATTTTTCGTAAAAGAACTATTTACACTCTAAACAACAAAAAACTAAAATTAAAATGAAAGTTGATTTCTTCTTAATATTTATACCTAGTGATTCCCCTCTTTAACTTCTCTTTTTTTTTTTATCCTTATATCAATATTTAATTTTATTAATATATTATGGGCATTTTGTCATTTTTTTCTAAAATATTTGATATGGACAGTTTTGAATTGAAAGAGAGGTGAATGAGCGGTTTTGAATTAAAGGAGAGGTGAATGGGCAGTTTTGAATTGAATAAGATGGTTTATTTTCAAAATCAGTTACATATAGGGAGAGAATATTTGTTCAATTTCTGATAGAGAAAGAATATATGAAGGGAACCTTGTTCAAACCCATTCTTCTCCCTTTCTTCTTCAATGGTTCAGAAAAACCACTTAAGTCATCCAAGAACCTCTCTCCACAATTTCATTAAACCTATAACTTTCTCAATTCACGTTAGATCTAAGAAGGGAATCTTTCTCCCCAAAAGTGTAATTGTGTGTAATGATGCAGGAAAGAAGAAGAAGAAAGTTTCATGCTTTCAACAAAAAGAACTTTTTCATTCTTCTTAGGTGTGCACATTCTCTTCTTCACTCTACCCAACTTCCTTCTTACACTTTTTATGATTATATATTATTTATCATTATATTTATTCATCCCTTATCTCCCATCTCTTTTCTTTGTAAATTTGTTTTTCTCTTTCATTCTCTTTGAACTTTTACTGATTTTTTTCACAGAGAGTGAGAGAAAGAAAATCTAGAGTCAGAGAGAAAACAATGAAAATCACAAAACATTGTTGGTGCTTAGATGCACAGGTGAAGATTATGATCCCATGATTCGTGCGATCCCATGATTCGTGAGAACGCTTCCGACAATGAATAACACTTCGGCTACTTCCACCACCACATCATCAAGGAGTTCATCATCTTTGTCAATCATACCGTCACCAAACGCACCCCTCAAGGCCAACGTTAATATGTACAACACGAAGGTTCTTTTCCCTTAAATTTTGTTTCTCAGAGTTTCTTTCTTTTACCCTCTTTGCTTCCTTTTTATAATAATATAAATTGTATTTTTTTTGTATAGAATATAACTATGTTCTTTAATCTGCGGTGATTTATTTTATTTCCTTGAGGGTTCGATTTTTATTTTTTGCCAAAATTGTGAATGATTGAAAACATGTTCAAAGTATAAGGTAACCTACAACATAAATGATCTTTGTGCATTGGAATTTATGGATGAGACATGATAATTATGTTAAGGATAAAATAATTATAAAAAATAATTGATGGAGTAGTTACAAAACAATTTTTTTGGATTTAAATAAAATAAGAGGAGTTCAGAGATAGAGCATAACAGTCTTTTGAATCTATATTGAGATTGTTTTTATAACCGCTTTTTTAACACAATTATTTTTTTTGATTTTATCTTTATATTAATAATATTTCATTTTACTATTTTATTAAGGACATTTTTGTCACTTTTTTAGGTTATTAAATAAACAACTATTATGAATCTAAAACATTTTTTTTTTAAAAAAAGTTATTGGTGAAGTTAGTTTCTTTGGCATGTGTGAGATGTGACCGGTATGAAAAAGAAAGGGTAGTTAAATCTATATGAAGGATTGGAAAAGGTTGGAAGAGAAAGAGAGAAAAAAAACAAAAGATTGAAAATACTAGGAGAAAGAAAGTCGTGGAGACCGTGAAGGAAATCGCAGCAAACATTGGTTCATCTCTCTGGGTTAGAGAAGACTAAAGTCACTCTCCATGAGAAGTTTTGATGGCATTCCTATGAGCTCTTCTTGGATTTTGATGATGATGGGTGCGGAAGCTTGGTGGAGGAGAGTGGAACAAGGCCTTCCTAGGAAGTGTGGGTGCCTTGAAGGTGCATGAGGAGTAGTGAAAGTTGGAGTGGTTCGGCCATCTCCATTTGAGGGTGAAGATTGAAGACTAAAAACCTAATTCTAGAGAGAATTTGGCAAGGGAGTAATTTGAATGGCACTTGGGTAGCATTTCATTACTCAAAATAGTCTTGCAAATACATGAGTCAAGCCCTCTTATTTATAGTGTTTAGAGGGCTGGAAATTCAAAAGAAAATGGAGGGAAGCATTTGAATTTGGAGCCAATTCCTAGTCACAAGGAAAGTGTGACTTGGTTTCTTTTTTTTTGGCACCTCCTAAATCTACACCTACACATTCTTTTTATGTCACATGGAAGGTGTGGCTTAGCTTTATACATTTGCACCTCTTATATTTATATCTACATCTCCCTTTATGTTCTACTAAAAATACTCAAAAGTAATTACAAAAGAAAGACATCCAATGATGCTTAGTTGGCCCATATCTTCTATTTGTTGGGCTTGAGCTGAAGCTTGAACTTCTATTTGGGCTTGGGCTTGGACTTTTTCTATCATGGGCTTGGGCCTCTTCCATCAAGTTTAGTCTCTTATGCATTTTTGTTCATTCTCAATGTTACATCTTTAATCAACCACAACTTTTCTTGATAGTGAGCATATGAGTGCACATGATGAAAAGGAAAAACGTGACAACTCAGAAGAAACAATATAGTTGTGTATTCTTTACATTCTATACTTTTTTGTGTGTCTCTTAATTCATAACATTTTTGTTATTAGACTAGTTTTTGTAATACATGAAAGTGTAGTCAACAAGTGCTGCTTTTTCCTTCTTCTTTTTTAATTTCATGAAAAAATTCAATAAATTATCTATTTCGTAACATTTAATTTATTATTAAATTATTTTATTATTATAAATTTATAGTTAATTTTAATAAATACAAATACATCTATAATAATTATAAAAATAAAAAATGTGGGTTTTTGACCATGATGGGTTTTTTTTTTTATTTTTACCAAAATGGGGTCCGTTTAAAAAAAATTACAAATTTATGCAAGTCATGTCAATTTGGCACGACTTCATATGTACAACTCGTCCCAATTTGACACGACTCTGCCACTTCATAATGAAGTCGTGCCAACTTGGCACGACTTCTGCCACGTCATAATTTTTTTTAAAAATTTTATTGTTTATATATTGGGTAGTAAGTTATGTAATGTTAAAAATTAATTTGATACATAATTTTCTAAGAGTGTTAGTTTTAAGGAACAAAAAATTGGATAATTGTGTATCACAATTATTCATTTTTTTTTTCTGAAGTAATAATTTTTTTTATCACAATTCAAATAATCCATTTTTTAAACCTGTTTATTTTTTTAACGTCATTTATATTAAAATATAAAAAGGTATAAGTACTGTAATTATTTTGAAATAATTAAATAATTTAAAAATAATTATATAAATTTTAAATAATTCAAATAATATAAATAATTTGTAATTATTTTGAAATAATTAAATAATTTAAAAATAATTATATATCCAATTTTTTGTTCCTTAAAACTAACACTCTTAGAAAATTATGTATCAAATTAATTTTTAACATTACATAACTTACTATTCAATATATAAATAATAAAATTTTTAAAAAAAATTATGAAGTGACAAAAGTCTTGCCAAGTTGACACGATTTCAGTATGACAGGGCAGAAGTCGTGTCAAGTTGGCACGACTTTAGTATGACATAGAAGAGTGGTGTCAAATTGAAACGATTTGTGTATATGAAGTTGTGTCAAATTAGCACGACTTGCCTAAATTTGTAATTTTTTTTAAACGGACCATTTTGGTAAAAACGAAAAAAAAAACTCCGATCAAAAACCAAAAAATGTAGATGCACATGCGTTATTACACCTGTGTTTGCACTAATTTAAAAGAATAAAGTTGCATTTAATTCCATTAAATTTTTATATGATGTTACTTTAATTAACTCTTAAGATATACATTATACTTTATTTAAAAAATTAGTAAAACTCAAAAACCTTATTTTAGTCGCTTCCATTCCCCTGTCCTCAAAGTAAAACTAAGTCTCATAGACACATACACATTACACATTGACTTAATTACGTAACTATGACTATCCAATTATTTCATTGATTCTTCGTATATATTGCCACACCCTCATTTTTAACCAAATGAGAAGATACAGATTTCATTTTTAACCAAATGAGAAGATATAGATTTCATACTAGACCTATTGGATATGGAAAATGATGTTTTGAACATTCTTGGAGTTATGTGATGAATTTAAAAATAATAAATTTATAATTAAATGATATGAAAAAAATATTAAAATAATAGTATTAAAATTTGTAATGTAATTGTATTAAAATTAGATTATCAATGTATTATTATCCATTGGATATATATGAATAAAAAAATCAATTATAAAATAAGCGTATGAGATATCTGATATAAATTTTTTTTTTTCATAAACTTACATAAAAAAAAGTTTTTTACGAAAGTAGTCTTATTTTTTTTTTCATAAATTACAGTTGTAGGTGAAAAAAAGTTTTTTCTCGAAAACAGATATTTCGTATTTTATGTGGATGATTTTAAAATGAAAGTTGTATCTCATAAATATCCTTATATACGACTTTAATTATATTATTAATATCCTTCATACGATTTTAATTGTATTATTTTACGTGAAATAAGACTTATCATTTTTATAAAATAAATATTTTTAGTCAAAATCATAATTTGGGACAAAACAATTGCACTTAGTGCGAAAACCAAAGAAAAGGCTTTAAAAGTAAGAGGAATAAAATTAGAATAGAAACTTGTACGAGTGTGATGCTAAAATAGTAAAAAAAAAATATTATCTACACTTCAAACACTTAAATGAGTATTTATGTCTTTGAACAGCCATATTTCTTGTCCATGAAACATTTAAGATTGACATTTTTACGTTCTAATATTTTGCTTTGAAGGTAATTATTTCCTAAGAGTGTTTATGGAGTTCATAAATAACAAACAAAACAAAGAAAAACGAACACGTACATAAACAACATACAAGTACTACACCGTACGTACTTGTGATTATTATTGAGTGCATCATACATTTATTTATTGCTTATATAAGATAGAACGTCATTGATCCATGTATATGATCACACAACGTTTGCAATATACATGTCTTCTTTCGGCTCCTTCACCTCGTTGTTCTTCAAGCTTGAAGTGAAAGACCATGAGATAATGGTATTTTTTTGTTTCTCCTCTCCAGTTGAAGCAGATAACCCTACTCTAACCCATTCAGGAAGCTCTGCATGTAAGTCAACATCATGGGAGAGAGTCACAACTTCCATCCCAGGATAAAACGTAGTAACAGTTAGTTTTTTAGAGGCAGAGTTATAGCTGATGCGTGCAGTGGCCGTTTTCCCATTTTGCCACTCCCACCTAGCAGTTTCCTTGGACTTAATAGAGTTCACATCGATTCCAATGTGTCTGTAATTTGGATCAATATTGGCATTAGGGAAGGTGTCAAATTCGACAGCAACAACTCTTGAGTCAGTATTGACATCACCAAAGCTTTGGTTTTCAGAGGTGGGGGAGTTTCTGAAAACGTTTGAGTAGAGTCCAAGGAATTTGCCCCAAGAATTTGGAGGGATGACAGTGTCATGTGGTGCAAGGAAGAAGGCAAAGCCATCAGCTGCATAATAAGGGTGAGGTGTTGAGATTTGAATGGTGAGATTAGTTTCAAAGCTTGACACTGCCATAGAGTTTTCCCAAAGATGAAATGGTGCAGAGAATAACACTCTTCCCACACTAGCACCCACAGGGTTTCCTCCACTGTCTAACTTAGTGAGTTGTAAGACATTGTTTGTAGAAGTGGCATCACCTTGGAAGATAAGATCTTTTTGGTCAAGATCAAACTTGGTAAAGTTAAAAGATAATGACTGTGCTGAATTCACCTTACTGGGGAACATGATAAAAAACATGGTCACAAAGACAAGCAGAGGAATTAGGAAAGAAGGTTTGTTGGTAGAGATAGCCATGGTGGTGTTGAATGCTATGAAGTTGGAATCTTGATAAGTCCATGCAAAACCTTCCCTATTTATAGGGAAAAAGTTATACTTTTTTTCACTCACTTCCATTTTGCAACTCTTTTAATGATAAAATATTATGTCAATAAAAATTAATATAAACTAAATTTTAAAATAAAATAGTAGTATAATTGAGATCCATGCCAAGTGTCATTTGATATAAAGGACATTAATTGTATGATGGCCATATGGTCCTTCTTTCAAGTACTCATAATTTTATTATTATCAAACAGTTTTTATTATATTTTATCTAATCCGAGTTTATCATATATTAATAGTTCAGTAACCAATTTTATTGTGATTTAAGTCATTATTATATATCAAATATGAAAACTAATATAAAAAGAATAGTAATTTCAAGTGTATATCATAAAACACAGAAAAGAATTAAGAATTGCCATTAAATATAACAAGATATAGCTAAATTATCGTTATTCTTCCAAAAAATATTTTAATTTTCTTAGAAAGCTAAAACTTTATGTATTTCGAATCTTTATTGCCTCATTTATATTTATTAATTATTTTTTTAAAATATTTAAGACTAAATATATTTTTAATATTTTACCCTTTATCGCGAAATGGATTTCACACTAAAAAAAATTGATTTTAAAGGAAACTCGTAATTTCCTCAGAATACCCCTGATTTCTCCATTTCCCTCTAAACACATAATTTCTCTTTAAATTCTCACCGCACCGCACCGCACCGCCACACCGCACCATCGTACTGCCAAACACTTTCAGAATGAGTTTTGAAGTTTCTTCTACCTTTGGTCCACCACCGAACCGATTTCTCTATAAACCGTGTTTCCTTTGTGTGTTTCGATTACTTCGATTGCGTTCCGCAAGGATCGATTTGTTTTTTTCATATACTCTTGCTTAATTTTGTCGTTTATTTGGTTGTTTCCGTGGTGATTTTTGTTTTCTTCTTAATTTTCTCAATCTATATTCAAATTTGGATTCTCCTAACGTGATTGAACTGTGCAGGGGAGAGGTGTTGGCTCATTGGAAAAGGGTTAGGAGTGAGAGAGGTTGGTGATCTTTGTAAAATGCTTAAGTTTTTTAGGAAGTTTTTGAGACAAATTGTGTTTTGTTTTGGTATATCTAGGAGATACTAAACAAAGGGACATGCACAGAAGCGTCCAATATTTAGTTTTATTTGTTCTACATTCTTCTTTTTGACACACTTCAATATTTATCAACATAATCAATATGCAATATGCAGATATCGTTATTAGCTATCTCCTGGAAAGCCTAATCATACTTGTGGTGGGGCAAATATTTTGAGCATGACCAATTGTTTTGCATGTTGTAAAAGTCTAATAATCAATTTTGCTATTATTAGGTCTTTCGCAGGGTGAGAATGGTCAAATGTTAGGGCAAGGTGTTGGGAAAAGACAGTGTCAACTCACAAGTCTTTCCCAAACTTTCTTGACTCACCCATAACGCTCTTTTTTCACCCATCTCCCACCATATATTTTAACTAGTATTAGATTTATTTTTAAAACTACTCACAATATTATAACATTGTTCTTGCAGTTAAACATGAAACAGGATAAGTGTTGAACGTAAGTGTGTACATTATACAGCCTCATAGGGTTGTTGTTTCTGGGTTTTCTGTTGGATGGGATTGGCGAGTCAGAATCCTGAACTAAGTGTCTTCATTCGTCATCCAGGGGCTTGTGTATCTTCATTCGTCACAGTTTCATTCTTTGGTCTGTCGGCTAAGCCTATTCAGCATTGTGTTTTTCCCCTTGATCTTTGTAATATGGTTTATAAGTGTATTTCTTATTCCTCATTGAATTGACTAGTTACAATAGCCTAATTTTACATACCGTGTGTCATTCCTATACTGAGAAGGAGACTGAATAAAATTGAATGTTTCATTTCACGTCCCGGCACAGCAAAATCGTTGAAACTATTATTTTTCTCATCCAAGAAATCAAACTTTAAAAATACTGGAATAATATGGCTAATGAGTATGGGAATTAATAAAAATAATCAAGCACGAGTCCAAATATAGATAGTTATAAAATTTCTCTGGAATTTCTCTATAAAGTTGCCTTTTAAACTTTAAAATCAAGTGCCACAACAGCATGACCCAAATCAAAAATAGCTCCTTGTATTAAGCATTCTAACAGATATCCTGTTATTTTAGATTTGAAGGACCTGATGCGATTGTGTAGATGAGAATTCCATTCACTGGCTGATATGGTCAAGTTCATTGGATATCTGTCTCTTTCCCAGCGCAACTAAGTTCGTTGTTGGCATATTTTAAGCATTGAAAGACATTTGAGTGATTCATGATGATGTTTATAACGTGGACTATGCTTATTACAGTATTACTAATCATAAGGTGGAATTTACTATTCACACAGAACAACGTTCTATTGTTTCACATAAAACCTCTTATTCTACTTCCCCCGCTCTTTATTTATTTATTGTTCAGTCTTATATTTCTCATGATATTGTTTTGCTCACCACAGAATATCAATCTTCGGTTGTAGTTGTATCACTAGTCTCCAACTATGTCGAGCCATTCTGGTCTTTTCACTATTTGCTCACATGTTGGGGGTATGTCAGAAAGTACAATATACTGTGGTGGTACTTCGTTCGTTGCAGACAGATACAGAGGACATAAAAATTATTGAAACAGTCGCTCGTTTTTTGTTATTTTAAGTGATTTTGTTTGGCAAATGATAGTAACTACCTAAATGGTTGCAGACTTTCATGTTAGAACTGTCATAAAATTTAGTGGACTAACCAAATGTACAGCCAAAGCTAACCAAATGATTCAGTACACAATTAACTAAAATGCTCTACTTATCAAAGTTTTGAGTTATGAACCTCTCAGAAGAAAGATTTGAAAGCCATTTTTTTGTCTTCCCTCATTCTTTAAGCGGAAGGATGGACACCCTTAGCCCCTTTTGAACCATGCTTCCACTGGCTGATAGAAAGTGATCCACAATGAATGGAAGATGATTTTCCCTATACCATTATTTTTGCCTTCTACACACTCGTTGTACAATTTATAAGTACGAGCAGAAGGCATAGATATTATTAAAGTCAAAAAGATACTTCGAACGGATAAAAAAATTCATTATTCATAAATTATACGAAGAATTTGCAGCTTAGTATCTATATCGGGACATGTTAAAGGAGGGGAAAGAATTTGAAAATTTGGATGATGTGTATTGCTTTTATTTTTCTCTTCCTGTTTCTGTTCTGGCTTCTCTTCATTCTTTTCTTCCTCTTTCTTTTCTTCTTTCTTCTCTTCCTTGGCAGGTCCAACTGATATTATATCTACCTTCTCTACTTTCTTCTACTTTCTTCAGCTTCTTCACCACCGCCACTGCATCCATTTCGCTAACCACTGTTAACTTCTGTTCCTTCTCATCTGCAGCAATCGAATCAACCCTTATTGTTCAAATGAACAACAAGTTAAACAGATTGATATGCCTCCAAGGCACAAAAAGAAAAGGTTTTCAATGACCAGGAAATATAGTTTCTGTGGCAGAAGGAAAATGAAACTATAAGCAAACACCAACCATAGATATCTGCAGCCGCCTCTATTGCTTTCTTCTTTGTTTTTTCATCTATCATAGTAAGGACCTTTAATACCACCTTCTGCTAGATCCAGTGAGGGACAGCAAATGCAAACAGAGCCAAGAGAATGATAAACAAAATTTGGAATATAAAAATTATTTTGTTCTTGGCAGGTCCAACTGATATTATATAAAAAACTTTAAAATATTTTTAAAATATATTATATTAATATTTTTGTTTTTATATTTAACTCTAATTATTTTACATAAAATAAAATATTTTTTATATAAAAATGTTTAAAATATTAAAAAAAAAATTATAATTAATATTTTTTTGTTTATATTACAAAATTATATTATAATAAAATAATATATAAAAATTATTTTATATTATTTTTCAATATTTTAAACTAGTGCATAAATTAATTTTATATGTGGGTAAGTATTGAGTTAGTTTTTACTTCTTTTATTAGGTGGAAGTAATTTTTATCTTATATTCAATATTTAATAAATGGTTTTTTAACAATTTATAATAATGTTTAAACACTCTTTTAAGTACGCTATTTTAAAATTTTAATTTTTTAACTTTTTTATGTTTAATGTATTCCGAAGGGAAATTTTACAAATAAATTTGTATACGTGTGTGATAAATAATTTAAAACTCTTCTTAAACATATTTTTCCAATAAAAATAAACTTTTGACATATTTAATAATAATTTAGAAAATAATTGTGATATTGATATTAAATAGTATCCTAATAGTAACATGTGGCAGATAGCATATAGCTTGGGTCTAGAATTAATTGCATATTAGGACAACAGTAGAAGTTAGGTTTTGATGCAAACTCTCAGTACACCTACACCATTAACTTCCTTCTACTGTCACATTCATCTCCATATACATTTAACTTATATTTCATACTCTTTAGTTTCTCTTCTTATATTCTTTTAATATGAATAAATTATTTCATAACTGTGTACGAATAATAACTTTTATTTAATAGATTATAATTCTATAACATATTATCTTATAATTTACTAGTCTGAATGTTCTGTATTAAGTATTTAAGTCAGATTTGATTTTATATCAAAAGTAAATGTTTAAAGCAAAGTGTTCATCGCCTTTTATCTCTAAATATTTATCTATTTATTGTGTTCAATTTAGAAGATTAAACTAGACATATGTAGATTCATGTGTTTCAAATCATGAATTAAATAGGTAATTACAATTCATCGACATTAATCATATTTAAGATGTTAATCTATTTGAGTGAAAGACCGAAATATTTAACAGGATATCGACTTCTCTATTGATAGTACATAAGTCAACATACAATTATCTCTTTTATAAAAAAAACACATTTAATCTTACATTTATAATTATATTTAATCTTACATTTATAATTATGAATTAATTATAGGGATCTTACATTTATAATTATATTTAATCTTACATTTATAATTATGAATTAATTATAGGGATGACAATGGAGACGTCCAATAGTGGGCGAAGCGAATTGACCCGCATAAATAAAAAAGTAATTATTTTTAATTTTTAAAAAAAAAAAATCAAAACCTTCAATGCTTCAAAATGTTTCTTCGAAAACATAACAATAACTTCTTGATTTGATATTTTCTAGTTTTGAAAAAAGCCTCAACCTTGCTTCAAATGTTAGAACCAAGGGATATAGGGTTGATATAAGAAATTTTGAGTTAGAATTAGGGTTTCACCTAAATGAGTTGGAATTTGGAACTTTGCTTAATTTAAATTCTGGGATCGACTTATTTCAGCCAAGAATTGAAAAGGAGCGAAAGTTAGATTTTTTTTATATATTTTTCGTAAATAATTTATACTCTAATTGACACTTTCTTTCGAGAAAAAAAAAACACACTCTAATTACTTAAACATATTATTTTTAGAAAAAAATTCAATTTATTAGAGTCGACTGATATAATAGCCTTTTTATTTTAACCTTTTTAATCTAGTGTCAATTAAAGTGAGGTAAAGACTTTATATAATAAAAATAAATAAATTTATGTTTTCAGCTTATAAATAAATTTTAAATCTTTTACGTATTATTAAAATTAGTTTAATAAACTCTAATAACATTTCACTAAAATAGATTTTTTTTTAAATCTAATTCATCTAATATTGCTTTCTTCAAGTGAAGTTATCATTAAAAAATATTAACCGTTATTAAAAACTCATTTTACTATAATTATTATCAAGTTACATTTGTTTTCCTAAACAAAAAGTGCCTATATAACGCATTACAAAAAACTAAAACTAAAAGGAAAGTTGATTTTATCTTTATATTTAAATACTAAAGTGCCATAATTCTTAAAATATACATTATATTACTTTATTTCAAAAATTAGTAAAATTCAAAAACTTTATTTTAGTCGCTTCCATTTCCATCTCTTCAAAGCAAAACTAAATCTCATAAACACGTACACATTGACCTAATTAACTTTATGACCACCCAATTATTTCATTGATTCTTCTTATATATTGCTACACCCTCATTTTTAACCAAATGAGAAGATACAAATTTCATATTAAACCTATTGAATATATATGAATAAAAAATTATCAATAACAAAATAAGTGTATGAGATGTCTGATATAAAAGAGTTTTTCCAGGAAAATACATAAGGAAAGGATTTTTCACGAAAGTAGTGTATTATTTTCGTAAATTAAAATTTTGAGTAAAATATTTTTTTTATAAAAATGAGTGAGTGGTATATTATATGGACAACTTTAAATGAAAGTATTATCTTATGGATATCACCCTTAAACGAATTTAATTATATTATTTTATACTGAATTTAAAGTTATGTATACAACTTATTTATTTTTATAAAAAAAATATTTAGTTAAAATCATAATTTGCAAACAAAATTGCATTACTTCAGTGAAAAAACCGAAGAAAAGACTTTAAAATTAAAAGGGAAATAAAACTGGAATAGAAACTTGTACGAGTGTGATGCCAAAATACTAAACAAAATTTCACTTCAGACACTTATGTCTTTGAACACCCATGTTTCTTGTTCATGAAACATTTAAGATTGACATTTTTACATTTGAATATTTTGCTTCCTAAGCATGTTTATGGAGTTCATAACAAACAAAACAAACTCATACATGGTTTTTTCTTAATATTATTTACTTTTATATATGTGTACATAAAACAAGAAAAACTGACACGTACATAAACAACATATACAAGTACTACACCGTACTTGCGATTATTGAATCATCATACATACATTACATGCTTATAAAATAGAACGTCATTGATCCATGTATATATGATCACACAACGCTTGTAATATAAATGTCTTCTTTCTCCTCATTCACCTCGTTTTTCTCCAAGCTTGATTTGAAAGACCATGAGAGAATGGTGTTTCTTTCTTTTTGTTCTCCAGTTGAAGCAGAAAACCCTACTCTAACCCATTCAGGAAGCTCTGCATGTAAGTCAACATCATGCGAGAGAGTCAAAGCTTTAATCCCAGGATAAAAAGTAGCAACAGTTAGTTTTTTAGAGGCAGAGTTATAGCTGATGCGTGCAGAGGCCGTTTTCCCATTGTACCACTCCCACCTAGCAGTTGCCTTGGACCTGATAGAGTTCACATCGATTCCAATGTGTCTGTATCTTGGATCGCCAACGTTTTCATTAGGGTAGGTGTCAAATTCGACAGCAACAACTTTGTTTGATGCAGCTTTGACATCAAAAAGGGTTTGGTTTTGAGAGGTGGTGGAGGAGTTTTTGAAAGCGTTTAAGTCAGAAAAGAGTCCAAGGAGACTGCCCCCAGAATTTGGAGGGATGACTGTGTCGTGTGGTGCAAGGAAGAAGGCAAAGCCATCAGCTGGAGGAGAAGTGTAAGGTGTTGAGATTTGAATGGTGAAAGTAGTTTCAAAGCTTGAGAGTGCCGCAGAGTTTTCCCAAAGGTGAAATGGTCCAGAGTATAAGACTCTTCCCACACTACCAGACACAGGGTTTCCTTCATTGTCTAACTTAGTGAGTTGTAAGACATTGTTTGTAGAAGTGGCATCACCTTGGAAGATAAGATCTTTTTGGTCAGGACCAAACTTGGTAAAGCTAAAAGATAATGACTCTGCTGAATTCACCTCACTGGGGAACATGATCAACAACATGGTCACAAAGACAAGCTGAGGAATTAGGAAAGAAGGTTTGTTGTTAGAGATAGCCATGGTGGTGTTGAGTGCTATGAAGTTGGAAGGAGTCCATGCAAAACCTTCCCTATTTATAGGAAAAAAGTTCATAATTTTTTCACTCACTTCCATTTTACAACTCTTTTAATAATAAAATATTATGTTTTCTTAATAAAAACTAATATAAACTAAATTTTAAAACAAAATAGTAGTATAATTGAGATCCATGCCAAGTGTAGTCATTGATATGAAGGACATTAATGGTTGATGGCCATATGGTCCTTCTTTCAAGTACTCATAATTTTATTATTATCTAACAGCTTTTATTATAGGGTGATGTGCCATCAAATAAAAAACACCCTTGACATTCTAAATAATAATATTTTAATAATATTTGTTTTATTTTTAATTTAAATCAATTTAGTAACCAATTTAATATGATTTAAATCATTATTATATATCAAATATGAAAACTAATATAAAAAAAATAGCAATTCCAAGTGTATAGCATAAAGCACATAAAACAATTAAGAATTACCATTAAGTATAACAAGATATATCTAAATTATTGTTAATATAACATTAGTTCATCCAGAAAACATTTTCCTTTTTTAAAAAGCTAAATCTCAATGTATTTCTAATCTTTATTGTCTAATTTTTATCTTATTAATTAATTTTTTAAAATATTTAGGATTAAATAATTATTTTTCTCTCTTTCACGCAATATTGATTTTAGTTCCTAATCAAATTTTTAGATTATTTAAATATTTATAATGTAGAAATTATTGAAATTATTATCGTGAGCAAATAAATAAATTTTTAATGTGACCAGATCAATAATAAGTCATTGTCATATTAATATAAAAGTTGAGTGAAATTAAAAAGAATTTTAACTAACTTTTTTCTTATATAAGTAAAAATATTTATAAAAAACTTTAAAATATTTAAAAAATATATTATATTAATATTTTTTATATTTAACTCTAATTATTTTATATAAAATAAAATATTGTTTATATCCTTTTTTTTTAATATTTTAAAAAATATATTATAATTAATATTTTTTATATTATAATAAATAATATTTATAAACTAATTATATAAATTATTTTATATTACTTTTCAATATTTTAAACTAGTGCATAAATTAATTTTATATGTGGAGAAGTATTGAATTTAGTTTTTACTTCTTTTATTAGGTGGAAGTAATTTTTATCTTATATTCAATATTTAATAAATGGTTTTTTATGATATGTTTAAACACTCTTTTAAGTACGCTATTTTTAAAAAATATATTATTTTTTTATGTTTAATATATATTTGTCTTTATTATACGTAAATTCGTATTTTATCTTTTAAAGTAAAATAAATTTATTATCACTTAACATATTCAAATCAATATAACCAAATTATCTCGTTTATTCAAGTATTTTATTTTAAATTAAATTGAAAATATTTTAAGAAAATATATAAGATTATTAGTATATACTATAAAATATGAAAATATAAAAACTAAATAATATAACCAGAATAATTAACGTAAAAAATTACTAAGAGTTCAAAATGTAACATCCTAAATTTTACCTATATATATAATGAAATAAAAGTAAAACAAGTAATATCTAATTACGAATAATATATATATATATATATACTACTTTCTCATATGTGTATCTCAAAAGAAATATCCCTTTTCATAAGAATTTAATATATACATCAAAAGTTTTAACAACAAAACAAAGCATTCAAATAAAACTATCTCATTAACACGATCATCACAGATAAAGAAACAAACACAAACAAACAAATAACAGGGTAAGCTATCTATATAAAAAGTTTTGATATAATTCAAATTTTAAATTAATAAGCATAATTCATCAATTCTCATACGATTTCTCAAACCATCAAGTGTCTATTACATTCATAAAATTCATATTTCATATGTCGGACTTCTACTGACTCATAACATGAGTCTACTCCCGGAAGACTCGTGCGTTGACTTAGACTCAGAGATCTGCACCTGTCATACTATCTCACTGTGAAATTCACACAGTTATGCGCATAAAGAATCTCAATATCATATCTCTCCTAGTATGACAGACAAGGTTAACTCATATAACAGGTCAAGTTAGTTATCTTTCAAACAACTTACCCATTCATATGAACCTCCTTCGACTCTCACCACCTGAATAACTTCATCTATATGATTTCATTATCTCAGAAGAGTCAGGATATCTCCTTCTAGACGAATCCCTAGTCAATGCACATCCTAAACAATCTTAACACGGTATTTTCTTTCCTGAAAATACTATGTTTTGGTTAAAAATATATTCTAAACATTAAAATCTCCCACATAAAACAATCAAATCATTCCACAATTTAGAATTTCCAAAACACCCAACAATTCATTCACTAATCATATAAATGTCTTGAATCAAAAGGATTCCAAAGTGTATCTAAATAACATCAAGTTTTACTATCCAAAAAGAGAGACAATAAAAGGAGAATGAAATAAAATTATCTTCCAACTACAACTATATCCAACAGTATTTAATAAAAAGGATGAGAAAGCCAAAACATGAAAATTAAAGTTTGATCACTTATATCAGAAACACCAGAATTCAGATTACAATCAACATAGCTCTCAAAATAATCAACTCATAATTTACTTTAAAAATTGTCACAGACAATTTTAGTTCATAAACGGAATCATCAGTATATATTCAAAATATATGCTCTTTAAATCAATCATCGTCTGAAATCACACAACTACTTCTCATCAGGGTAATTCAACAAAATATTCAAAAAAGAACAGTTCAACTCATTTATATTATCATTCAAACACTTTCAATCACAAACGGTTTCAACAAATTATTCACCTTAAAATCAATATAAAATATTCAAAATCAACCATTTCAGTCAATATATTACTTTACTCTTCAAAAGAGACAATCCTGCAAGCAAAAACAATTGAAATTGGTGACCACGTCACCTCCAAATCCAGAATCTTCTAACATAGGGTTTCATTGAAAATAATAAGACTAGCTTCCCTTACTTGAGCTCCAAATCTACCAAAAACCTAAAGGTAATTAACCTGCACCACAGAGTCCTAATCAAAATCTAACTATAGTTAATAGAGATTAACCCGTACAAAATCTAAGATTAACCCGTACAAAATCTAAAACTAACCCGTAGAAAATCTAATATCTAATAAGATCAAAATTAACTCAAAAGAAAAAGGGACCAAGAAGGAACTTACTCTATCTGATATTTTGATCCGGCAAAGTTATAGGGTTCACTACCAGGAGTCCAACGGCAGACTCCGATCGTCAGATAAGCGAGGAAGTCAGAATCAGAATCTTACAGAAAAGGAGAAAAGGAAAAAGAGGAACAAAACTGAACTTACTCTATAAGAGATTCTGATCGGGCAGTCTTGTAGTCTTCGCTGCCAGGAGTCTAACGGTATACTCTGATCGTCAAACTGATGAGTGAAGAGATCAGAATCTTAGAGAGAAGGGAGAGAAAGGAAAATGGAAACTTTTAGAGATGGTGGTTTTTTTTAATGAAACCTGAATAACTGATTTTTCTATTTATGTCCTTTTTCATTTTAATAATAAAATATCCAGGTATCATTTAAAATATATCACTTCTACTCTAAGGTTATTTTCTAGATCCTTACATTCTCCCCAACAATTTAAATTTTCGTCCCCGAAAATTGACTTATCAGAAAAGAGATATGGATAGGTTTCTCTAATGGTTTCTTCTAATTCCCAAGTTGAATCACCAGATTTATCATTCCACACTACACCTTCACCATATTGATGGTCTTGCCTCTGAGCGGTTTACTCTGATTGTCTTCAATCCTAACTGGTTTTGCTTCAAAAGACAAGTTATCCTTGATTTGCACATTATCCACTTCCAACACATGACTAGGGTCTGGGATGTACTTCCTTAGCTGTGATACAAGAAAGACATTATGCAGGTTTGCTAATTGAGGAGGTAGAGCAATCTCATAAGCCACTTGACCTATCTTCTTTAGGATCTGATATGGTCCAATAAACTTAGGAGATAATTTCCTTGATTTGATAGCTCGTCCTACACCCTTGGTTGGTGTCACTCTCATGAACACATGATCTCCAGCTGCAAACTCCAAAGGCTTTCTCTGATCTGGATATGATTTCTGCCTACTTTGAGAAGCTTTCATTCTGTCTTGTATCAGTTTCACCTTCTCAGTGGTCTGTTGAATTAACTCTGGCCCAACCAAAATTGTTTCACCGTCCTGATACCAACATAAAGGAGTTATGCATTTCCTCTCATACAAAGCTGCATATGGTGCCATCCCAATACTGGCATGATAACTATTATTGTAAGTAAACTCCACCAAAGGCAACATCTCATCCCAACTTCCCAGATGATCCAAAATACATGTCCTTAACATATCTTCTAAGGATTGGATCGTTCTCTCAGACTGCCTATCTGTTTGAGGATGATATGCAGAGCTCATTCTCAATCTAGTTCCCAAAGAATCTTGTAGACTCTGCCAAAACCGTGAAGTAAATTTGGGATCTCTATCCGAAACAATACTAGAAGGCACCCCATGCAATCTTACAATCTCTTTGATGTACAACTGTGCCAACTTGGCCATAGATATCCTCAAATTAACAGGGAGAAAGTGAGCACTCTTTGTCAGTCGATCAACTATTACCCAGACTGCATCATGACCCCTTATTGATCTTGGTAAATGAGTAACAAAATCCATAGCAATGCTATCCCATTTCCACTCAGGAATATCTAACTGCTACAACAAACCACCAGGTCTCTGATGCTCTACCTTTGCCTTCTGACATGTTAAGCAAGCAACAACATACCGAGCTATTTCTTTCTTCATGCCTGACCACCAAAATGACTCCTTCAAATCTTGGTACATCTTATTCATGTCAGGATGTAGACTAAGATGACTCTTATGACCCTCTTCTAGAATCATTCTCTTCAGCTCTTCATTTGCAGGTATGCAAATTCTGCCATTAAATCTCAAAATCCCATCTTCTCCCATCACAAAGTCTTTAGCATGATTTGTACCTAGTAAATCCATAGTACGCTTCAGACTGGGATCCTTTGACTGTTTTTCCTTTATCATTCCAAGAAAATCATTAGTTATAGTTAACTTACTACAACTAATGTGATCAACATGAAATTTCACTCCCAAATTTAGATCTCTGAATTGCTCAATCAACTTTTGTTCTTCAATCATCATGGCTGACACCTGTACTGACTTTCTACTCAAAGCATTTGCAACTACATTAGCCTTCCCTGGATGATACATCAGTTGGAAATCATAATCCTTCAAAAACTCTATCCATCTTCTTTGTCTCATATTCAACTCTTTTTGATCAAACAAGTATTTCAAACTTTTATGGTCACTGAACACCTGAAATTGAGCTCCATATAAATAATGCCTCCAAATCTTCAAAGCAAACACCACAGCTGCCAACTCTAAGTCATGAGTTGGATAGTTTCTCTCATGAACTTTGAGTTGCCTTGAAGCATATGCAACTGATCTTTCCTCTTGCATCAAGACACAACCCAAACCCTAATGTGAAGCATCACAGTAAACTTCAAAAGGTTTTCCCGTATCAGGAATCACTAACACCGGAGCACTAGTTAACCTTTTCCTCAGCTCTATGAAACTCTGCTCACATCTGTCAGTCCAAGCAAAAGGTTGATCTTTGCGGGTTAACTGAGTCAAAGGAGCTACTACCCTGGAAAAATCTTCAATGAACCTCCGACAGTAGCCAGCTAGACCCACAAAACTTCTTATCTCAGTGACTGTCTTAGGACGTTCCCACTGAAGCACTGCCTCTACCTTGGCTGGATCTACTGAGATCCCCTGAGCTAATATTACATGCCCTAAGAAGTTGACTTCCTTCAACCAGAACTCACACTTAGAGAACTTAGCATATAATTGATTCTCCCTCAGAATCTTCAACACTATCTTCAGATGTTCTTCATGTTCTTCCTTGGTTCTTGAATAAATAAGTATGTCGTCTATAAAGACTATAACAAACTTATCCAAGAAAGGACGAAAAATTCTATTCATGTAATCCATGAACAGAGCTGGAGCATTTGTTACTCCAAACGGCATCACCACATATTCATAATGTCCATAACGAGACCTAAAGGTTGTCTTCTGAACATCTTCAGCCTTTACCAAAATCTGGTGGTATCCAGATCTCAGATCAATCTTTGAGAACACTGAGGCTCCATGTAACTGATCCATCAAATCATCAATTCTGGGCAGAGGATACTTGTTTTTTATGGTCAACTTATTCAACTACCTGTAATCTACACACAAACGAGACTCTCCATCTTTCTTTTTAACTAGAAGCACCGGAGCTCCCCATGGAGATACACTTGGTCTGATGAATTGTTTCTCCAACAAATCTTCAACTTGCTTCTTTAGTTCAATCAACTCTGCTGGAGCCATTCTGTAAGGTGCCATTGACACTGGCCCAGCTTCAGGTACCAAATCAATAGAGAATTCTACTTCTCTCTTAGGAGGTAATCCAGGTATTTCTTCTGGAAATACATCCATGAAATCCTTCACCACATGTATACTACTCATTTCTTCTTCATTCTTAACTTCCATCTGAGTTAAGATTACAAAACACTTTGATCCTTCTTTCAATTCTGACCACACATGCTGAGCAGACATCACATCTAAATTCTTGGAATCTAAAAACACTATTTTCTGTTGACCACAATCTATGAGAATGTGATTGGCAGATAGCCAATCCATACATCCAAGTCCTGAAGAGGTAGACAGATCAAATTTATTTTGAACCTGCGTCCCTCTACTATTATTGGACATTCAGAGCAAACTATAGAGGTTAAAACTTTTCCTGATGTTGGTGTAGAGACCAACAATTCAAACGACAACTCCTTTACTAGAAGACCCAACTCCGCTACACATAAACTCGACACAAAAGAGTGTGTCGCTCCAGAATCAAATAAAACTTTCACATATCTACCAGCTATATAACATACACCTTGTACCAAGTTACCTGACTGAGATGCTTCAGCTCTTGACATAGCAAACACTCTCCCTGTTGCCTGGTCTGTTGCCTTCATTCCTAAACTGTTGAGAACCACCTGATGGAGTCATCCTATTTTTGTTAGGACAATCTCTAGCAAAGTGTTCCGTCTTTTGGCATGTAAAACATCTTTTCTCTGGAGTTCCCTTGGGGCACACATTGGTGATATGTGGTCCACCACAATGGAAACATCTAGGTTTCCATGGTTGTTGTTGCTGAAACTGGGGTGGAATTGCTCCTGCCCTATGCTATGGAGGTCTAGCATAAGGCTTGTGTTGTTGATGTTGTACCTTGGCCTTCCCACCAGAAGACCCTTCTGGGTGTGATCTGATTACCCTGGAATCACCCTTTTCCAAGGTCTCCACCATCTTCGCCTTCTCTACTAAGGCAGGAAACTCCCTAATGCACATAGGTGTTATGGTCTTCTTTAACTCATGCTTTAAACCTTCTTCAAACTTCCTACACCTCCAAGCCTCAGAGGTAGCTTGGGTGTAGAATCTGGCTAGATACACAAACCTAGCAGCATATGCATTCACTGACGTCCCTCCCTGCTCCAACCTGAGAAATTCAGCTTCCTTTGCAAACCTTGCACTATCTGAAAAATATTTCTCCAGAAACCTCACTCTGAAACTCTCCCAATCTAATACTTCAGCTCTGGCTTCCATCATCTGTTGAGCTCCCATCCACCAAAACTCTGCTTCTCCAGACAACAAATATGTAGTAAAAACTAATTTCTTATCCTCAGGGCAGGAGGTTGCCCTAAAGATCTTCTCTAACTCCCTGATCCATTGGTCTGCTTGGTCAGGAGTGGCATTCCCAGAGAACTTAGGTGGGTTGTGTCTCATGAACTCTGTCGGTCCCATCTGCTCCTGAGACTGACTGACATGGGAAGTTGTTGCACCAGATCTAGCAGTTTCCCAATGATGCATTGCTGCCTGATGATTATGAGCCATTGTCATATTCTGTTGTTGGATAGCATTTGCCATCATCTCAATAGCCCTGGCAATCTGGTTCATCTCAGAAGAAGGTTGGGGAGGGGTAGGAGGTCTAGGAGCCATGCTATACAACAGAAAAGAAAGATTTAGGATAAATCTTAAAAAAAATCATAACTTTGTAGTTTTACTAACAAACCAACTAAAGCACACATAAACAACCCCATAACCCTTAGGTCTCCTAAGGTTCGAACATCTCTGATACCATAATGTAACATCCTAAATTTTACCTATATATAATGAAATAAAAGTAAAACAAGCAATATCTAATTACGAATAATATATATACTACTTTCTCATATGTGTATCTCAAAAGAAATATCCCTCTTCATAGGGATTTAATATATACATCAAAAGTTTTAACAACAAAACAAAGCATTCAAATAAAACTATCTCATTCTCCAGCTATATTACCTGCAATCTCATCTGCTCCCGTGTAAAACACGATCATCACAGATAAAGAAACAAACACAAACAAATAACAGGGTAAGCTATCTATATAAAAAAGTTTTGATATAATTCAAATTGTAAATTAATAAGCATAATTCATCAATTCTCATACGATTTCTCAAACCATTAAGTGTCTATTACATTCATAAAATAAAATTCATATTTCATATGTCGGACTTCTACTGACTCATAACACATAGACTCTTGACTCTACTTCCGAAAGACTCGTGCGTTGACTTAGACTCAGAGATCTGCACCTGTCATACTATCTCACTGTGAAATTCACACAGTTATGCGCATAAAGAATCTCAATATCATATCTCTCCTAGTATGACAGGGTTAACTCATATAACAGGTCAAGTTAGTTATCTTTCAAACAACTTACCCATTCATATGAACCTCCTTCGACTCTCACCACCTGAATAACTTCATCTATATGATTTCATTATCTCAGAAGAGTCAGGATATCTCCTTCTAGACGAATTCCTAGTCAATGCACATCCTAAACAATCTTAACACAGTATTTTCTTTCCTGAAAATACTATGTTTTGGTTAAAAATATATTCTAAACATTAAAATCTCCCACATAAAACAATCAAATCATTCCACAATTTAGAATTTCCAAAACATCCAACAATTCATTCACTAATCATATAAATGTCTTGAATCAAAAGGATTCCAAAGTGTATCTAAATAACATCAAGTTTTACTATCCAAAAAGAGAGACAATAAAAGGAGAATGAAATAAAATTATCTTCCAACTACAACTATATCCAACGGTATTTAATAAAAAGGATGAGGAAGCCACAACATGAAAATTAAAGTAAATTAAAGTTTGATCACTTATCTCAAAAACACCAGAATTCAGATTACAATCAACATAGCTCTCAAAATAATCAACTCATAATTTACTTTAAAAATTGTCACAGACAATTTTAGTTCATAAACTGAATCATCAGTAAATATTCAAAATATATGCTCTTTAAATCAATCATCATCTGAAATCACACAACTACTTCTCATCAAAGTATTTGAACAAAATATTCAAAAAGAACAGTTCAAACACTCTCAATTCTCAATCACAAACAGTTTCAACAAATTATTCACCTTAAAATCAATATAAAAGATTCAAAATCAACCATTTCTTACTCTTCAAAAGAAACAATCCTGCCAGCAAAAACAATTGAAATTGGTGACCACGTCACCTCCAAATCCAGAATCTTTTAACCTAGAGTTTCATTGAAAATAATAAGACTAGTTTAGCTTCCCTTACCTGAACTTTAGTTGATGCTCACTAAGAGCTCCAAATCTACTAAAAACTAAAGGTAATTAACCTGCAACCTTGAGTTAATAGAGATTAACCCGTACAAAATCTAAAACTAACCCGTACAAAATCTAATAAGATCAAAATTAACTCAAAAGAAAAAGGGGCCAAGAAGGAACTTACTCTATTTGAGATTTTGATCCGGCAAACTTATAGGTTCACTACCAAGAGTCCAACGGCAGACTCCGATCGCCAAACTGATAAGCGAAGAAGTCAGAATCTTACAGAGAAAAGGAAAAAGATGAACAAAACTGATGAGTCTGGTCTGGTAGTCTTTGCTGCCAGGAGTTTAACGGTATACGCTGATCGTCAAACTGATGAGTGAAGAAATCAGAATCTTAGAGAGGAGGGAGAGAAAGGAAAAGGAAAACTTTTAGAGAGACGGTGGTTTTTTTTAAAATGTCCTTTTTCATTTTAATAATAAAATATCCAGGTATCATTTAAAATATACCACTTCTACTATAATAAGGTTATTTTCTAGATCCTTATACAAAATTAATTGAAATTTAAACTATAAATAATTTAAAATATATCTATACAAAAATATTAATTTAACATATTAAATTTTTTATTTTATATTTATCAACCAACTCCACACGTAATTTTATTAAAAATATAGTTATATAAGTCCTTAATATCCTAATTTTAAATTATTTGTTTCAATATATCTTAATCATATATAGATTTAATATTTTTTAAATAATTATACTTTTATATAAAAAAAATAGAATTAAAAATTAACAATGATACATTACATTTTAATATATTTTACATTAAAAGTTCATTTAACACATGACAAAATGATTCTAATCCGTCATGTATAGGAATTTTCAACGAAATTTTTTACAATAAATATAGAATTTTGTGTTGTAACATTCTTTTTTTTTTCAGAAAATTGATATTTTGAAAAATTTTCTGCAGACGTTCATATAAAAATCTTACCGGAAATTCGACGTGTAAATAGATTTTACATGCCTAGGTAATTTGTTAATGTAACACAGATATGGATAAGAGCACTGACACAACATGGATATGGATACGGACACTGACACGATATGGATATGAATACGGAAATACATATAATCTTTAAAATGTAAGACACCAAACACATATCTATATATTATATAATTTTTAATTATATAAATTGAATATAAATATTTATGTTCAAAAGTATGTTTCAGATTCTTTTGGGAGCAGAAAGATATTTTTTTTATCAGTGGTTCAAAAGAATTTGTTCCTTATTTTTATAATCATAATAAAAATTTATACAATAAATTTGAGTTTTTAGAAAATTATTGTATTTATACATTTTAAAATTGTGTTAAAACCGTGCTAGAATTTTCAAAAATACAAAAAAAAAAAAATTAAATTGAACACTTCACCGATAAGTGTCCTACGAGTGTCAACACTGATACGTATGTCCGACACGGATATGCCCATTTTAGAGAAGTGTCCGAGTCTCATATTAAAACCCTTTTATTTTAAATTTCCAGAAAATTTCACAGGTAACATTTATGTTGATTTTAAATTTGTGGGTGATTTTCTTCTTGATCCTGAACTATGCAAAAATTATAAGTAATTCCAGAAGGGAAATTTTACAAATAAATTTGTATATGTGTGTGATAAATAATTTAAAACTCTTCTTAAACATCTTTTTCCAATAAAAATAAACTTTTGACATATTTAATAATAATTTAGAAAATAATTGTGATATTGATATTAAATAGTATCCTAGTAGTAATATGTGGCACATAGCATATAGCTTGGGTCTAGAATTAATTGCGTAATTAGGACTAACAGTAGAAGTTAGGTTTTGATGCAAACTCTCAGTACACCTACACCATTAACTTCCTTCTACTGTCACATTCATCTCCGTACATTTAACTTATATTTCAATTTTTTTTATAGCAAAAAGATATTTCTTATGACTGGTTCAAAAATATTTATTTTTTATTTTTGTAATTATAATATAAATTTATACAATAAGTTTGAGTTTTAAAAAAATTAATGTATTTTTTTTTTTTAAATGATATTCGAATGTGTTAATTTTTTTTAAATTAGACACTTCACCAATACGTGTTCAGCACGGACACACCATTTCAACACGGACACACCATTTCAACACGGACACACCATTTAAGAAACGTGTCCGAGTCTCATAGATCACAATTAACATTCAATGCTTATCTTCTTCTTTTTTTCTTCTCTAAATTTTTTAAATTAAAGAATTTTTGTTTTGTTAAAAAAATCATTTTTTTCAATAATTTGTCTCATTAAATATACTCTAAATTTACTAAACATTTACAAAATTAATATATTGCGGTTATCATAAAATTTCAATTATATATAATTATTTACTACTTTTTATAATTGTTTGATATTTAACTAACTGTTACGTAGTATTTTATTTTGATATTTATGTAATTATAGTTTTTTTTCTAATATTTAATATTAAAATAAATTTATTAACATCAAATTCTTAATAATAATATATTTCTTAATTATAATTTTTTATAAAAAAAACTATTTAATTAATATTTAAAGTAAAAATAAAAATATTACAGATAGACTGATAAGCATTTAGGATTTCCACACACTACAAGAAAATCATCAAATAAAAACTAATTTTAGAGATCAAAATAATTAGTTACTATTTGACTAAATTAGAAACTATTTTATAAACTAAAAAAAATCATTAGTATTTAAACTAGTTTCTATTATTAATAAAATTTTATAAAGTAGTTTTTAAATTAGTATTTAACCATTAACTACCAAGATTTTATCTACTAATATCTTAGATTCTAAATGAGTCTCTAAAAGACTAATTGAGACCAATTTAGAATCTAAAATGTTAGTAGCTAAAACAGCTAATTTAGATATCAATTTAGAAACCATTTTATAAATTTTTATTAATAATATAAATCACTTTAAATACGAATAATTAGTATCTAATTTAGTTAATATAGTGACTAACTATTTTTTATCTATAAACTTAATTTTTATTTAATGATTTTATTGTAGTGACAACTTTATGGACCATAACAATAGTAGAGGTAGACCAAAACGATAGGATTGCTTCTTCCTGCACCTCCATCACTCTTCAACCACCTCCATAAATTTTGAAATTTCGAAAATTACCCTTCAGTAAAAAAAAAAAATAGAAGCTTTGTTTTGCACTTTGTCGCTAAGTGAAGAAGAAGGTGGTCGTGGTGCTTGATGTTGTTGTTGTGCTGGTGGTGGTGGTGGCGGTGGTGGCAGTGCTTAGGTGGTGCGCAGTAGTTGTTATAGTGGTGTTGTTCACAATGGTTGACTCGTCATTGGCTCGTCATTCTCAGGTAAGTTCTTCAATTTGGTACCTTAAATGCTTATTTTCTAGATTGGATAATTTGTCGAATTAATGGATTACACAATCTGTAATGGTTAATGTGAAGGAATCATGTACCGAATTACATAATAAAGAACTTAGTTCCAGATCCAGAATAACATTCCAGATTACCCAATCCAAATATCATCTTATAACTTAAAATATATCTTACAGATTACGTAATCCAAAACCTAATTAAACAAAGAAAAAATAATGGATTACATTATTCCGTTTGAAAATTCAAATTAAAAAGGCTCAAACCATCAAAATTACTAACCTTGTGGTGGATGAAGAGGGCAATTGTGGTGAATGATGGAGGATAATGTTTGAAAGAGACATTTGGAGAAGAGCTTTAAAGGGAGGAGAGCTTTTAGGGAGGTGGGAACTTTGGAGGGGAGGTGGGCGCCGCTGGGAGTGAATGAATGTGAGTGTGAAAAAGGTATAATGGTAAATTTGGTTTTAGTATGGGAAAGAAGTGACGGAGGTGCATGAAGAAGCAGTCCAACCACAGAGAGTAATTTTGTCTTCCCAAAGCTTCTTAGTTTTTTTTTCTACCATAAAGCCCATAGAAGCATGGCCACAACCTTCGTTAGCTCATCCATCACCATCAACATTTAACACAAATGTATGGCAAATTCTCCTTGCACCTCAATGGCTTCTTCATAAATTTTTGAAATGTCAAATGTACCATTCATAGTAGATTTTAGGGTTTGTGGATGGTTCTTGGTGGTTGGAGGTGGTTATCAGAGGTGAAGGTGAGTTAACATCTTCATTTGCTTTTTTATTTTTGTTTTATTATTGTATACTGCAGATGTCGACCTTATTTTTGAAATACATACTTGATTTACCTATTTAGAATACAAAATATCATATCTGGTATTGTATAACGGATAGATCAATTCGATATGTGCTATAAATTTACATACTGAATTGTGTTATTTGGTATACAATACCATATCCGATTTTGTATACCTAAAGAACCGATCTGACATGTGTTTCAAAAAATGTTTCAAAAAATGAGGTATATAATATGGTTTGTTTAGAGAAAATGTGCAAACCAGTATGTAATTCAACAGAGTTTTATTTTTAGTTTATACCATCCGACTTCAACATAATTTATAATTTTTTTTACCAAAGATCCAAAAATGGTGGAGAAAAATGGAATTCAAAAAACAAAAGCTTAACTTTCCTAGTATTGTGCAAATACTTTCTTTAACCCAGTCCTTGAGTGTGTTTCAAATGTTTTCTTAAATTCACTCTGGCTGGACAATGAAGGTGTTGCCGTGGAGAAAAGAAAAAGGAAGTAAGGAGGTTGTGTATACTCTTGATTTGAACTTGATTGATTCTATTAGTCAAGTATATGTTCATGTATTTAAAATCTTTAATCAGTTTATTTAAACTTTGATTTTAGAGACAACAACTTTGATTTAATTAATCAGTTTAATTAGAAAACAAATTAAAAATAATTTTCAGTGTCACCTTTTATTCTCAATAATACAAAACAATTGTTGAAATTGATGAGACATTCCAAAGGTCTCATGAATAAATTTGAATTTTGATCAATTACAATGAGAGATAATTAATGAATTGGGAAATATTTATGTATTGTCACTTTTAATTTATAAGACATTATTAGGGAAAACTAATACAGAGTAAGAATTTATTGTACCCTTTAAATTGATTGGATTATTTGGGAAAAAATAACCAACGCATTTCATGATGATTATTAATATGTCATGTGGAGTATATTGTGTTCTTGTTGTTGAGATGTGAGATTTATTTTTAAAGAGTAGGTTTAAGAAGAAGGTAATTATGAAATATTTTTATAAATGAATCAATTATTTCTTTTAAATCAAGATAGCTTATGTATATATATTTAAACTTCAAAAAATATCAATATAATGTTAACCATAGTTGAGAATACATAAGTGTATTCAGTTGTATTGACTGGGATCGAAAGAAAATCTCTGATCGAGTTGAGTGGGATTATAAAGCTTGATTTGAAAATGAAGCAATAAAGAGCTGAAATGATCACAAGTTGTGGAACAATGAGAAGATTCTCTTACATGTATATATGGTTGTTCATCTCGTGATTCAGTTTTTAGCTACTCTTACCATTATTGCTACATAGATTTTATCTACAACCCCATCTACATAAACAATGTAAGCATGTCTCCAATCCCTCTTCAACAACAGAGTTCCCAAGAATGCCCAAAACCCTGTAATGAAGCCAAGTGCAATGACAAAGTAAAACAACACCTTTTCTTTCTTATCACCGTTCTCATTGTGTTCTTCATGGCTCACGCTTGTAGGTACCCCATTGCTGATGGAACATTTATTCGTAAGGGGTTCTCCGCAGAGATGTGGATTGCCAGCAAAAGATCGATTATCAAAGGTGAGGAAATGATCATTTGTTGGAATGGAACCAGATAAATTATTGTAGGACAAGTTTAAGAAACCTAGATTATCCATGATGGACATGTTGGTTGGGATGGGACCAGAAAGGTTATTGTTGGAGAAATCGAGAGATTCCAGTGACTTCATTTTCTGTATGTTGTTTGGAATTTTTGCTGACAAGTGATTATGTGATAAGTTCAAGCCAATCAATCCTGAAAGAGAGGTTAAGTCGTCAGGGATTGATCCCACCAGACTGTTACTCGACAAGTCTAAGTTTACCAAGTATGGATATGCGAATTTTTTTGTGTAATCATGTTCATTTCCTTTCAGGAATTGCTTGAAATGCCTTTTTGCCCATTCATCTGCATCATATGTGAATGCTGGTGGTGCTTCAACTCCCTTTATCATCATGCCCCGGAAATCACCAATGCAGGCAGGGATTGAACCTGACAAATTATTGTCAGCAAGGTCCAGGATTTTTAAATTGAAGAACCGGCAGAGAGATGTTGGAATATCACCACTGAACAAGTTCTCCCGTAGTCTCATATTTTCAAGAACACTTTGTGCTGCCCACCAAGAAGGTATATTTCCTGTAAATTGATTCTCACCAAGATCCAAAATCTGCAACCATTCGTTGCTTTGCAAGGCTTGAAAAGGCTCTCCGTGGAGACTATTGTTGCTCAAATTCAACCACCCCACTGTAAGATTCCCAAATGAGTTTGGAATGGTGCCGGATAACCGATTTGATGCCACATTTAAGACTGAGAAAAACTGCCTTCCCCAACAATTAGGAATTGTGCCAGAAAATCTGTTTTCTGAGAGATCGAGAATGAACAAGCTTTCCATCTTGCACAATGAGTCTGGTATTGAACCTTCTATAAGGTTAGTACGGAGATTTAGCCTATACAAGTTTGGAAGATGATGACCAAAATCTTGTGGAATATTTCCTATAATCTGATTGTTGGAGATGTCTAATGTAAAAAGTTGCTCCTGTGTTTGAACCCACTGAGGAAAATGTGTGACATTATTGTAGGCCATTCCAAGGACTTGTAAATACTTGAAAGGTGGTTTCCAATTTGACTCTGTCTTCACATCAAGATTGTTGTATCCTACTTGAAATTCTACCAAATTTGAGAGGTTACGAAGGTGAATCTCTGATATGATACCTGTGAATGAGTTGTTAACCATCCTTAAGGTCACTAGATTCCTCAGTTGTCCAAGGCTTTCAGGAATGCTTCCATTCAAGTGATTATTAGAAAGATCTAATAAGCCTAAAGATGACAACCGTCCCAAGGTAGCTGGAATTGACCCATGTAGTTGATTATCAGAAAGATCTAATGTCGTCAAGGCCAACAAATTTCCAAAGGATGATGGAATTGGACCATAGAATAAATTCATTGCAAGATCAAGGATATTCAAATTTGACAGTTGTCCAAACCAACTAGGCAACCTGTCCTTAATTCCACTTCCTCTCAAGACTAAAACTTCCAAATTGTATCTCCCACATCCCGAATAGTTTCCCTGACCAAGCCCAGACCCTCCAAAAATAGGCATGCTGGATGACAAGTCTAATGATCGGAGAGAGCACATGTTTGTCAAGATAGATATCACGGAGGCTTCAATCCTCTTGAAGGGATTACCAGAAAGATTAAGATTGACAAGGGCATCAAGATTAACCAACCAATTTGGAAGTGAAGTGAGATTGTTGTAACCAAGGTTGAGGTCTACAATTGAACTCATGTTCAGAAAAGCATCAGGAACAGGGCTAGAGAGTAAATTTTGAGCAAGATTCAGCACTTGAACTTTGGCAAGAAACGTAGAATTAACATGGCCAGCAGGAAAGTTCATGTTGGTAAGATCACATCCACTAAACTCTACTTGCAACAAGAAAGGAAGGGTATCAAGCACCTGCAATAGATTATATGCTTCCCCAAGGTTCACTCCATTCATTGCTAGGTGTTTCAGTGATGAAAGTTTCGAAAGCCAAGCCAGATCATCAACATCTAAAGGATTTCCACTGAAATCAAGAACCTGCAAATTTGAAAGATTACCAAGTTGTTGAGGAACCTTTCCCATGAAACCACAGTGAGAGAGGTTAAGATGTGTCAATTGATTCATGGAAGCAAGGAATGCTGGTATAGGACCATTGCCAAAAGAGATTCCTGTGAGTTCGAGATAGTTCAAGTGTTTCAACTCCAATATAGAAGGGTGAACGCCATTAGAATTTTGTGATGAGCAGGTGCATATAAAACGGTGTCCACAACTGCATGACTTTTGCCAATGGAGAACAAGCTTGACAACGTGTCCGGTGATGCCATCACATTGCACTCCTTTCCACTGGCATTGATCATTTCCTTCCCAAGAAACAAACATGGAGCTGTTGGAGAAACTTCCTTTGAGTCTTTCAAGAGCTTGTCGCTCTTCCATTGTGTTGCCAGAGGTTGAATTCTCACACAAGCACAACTGTGGAAGTGCAATAAGGAACAACAAAGCCAAAGCAACAAGGAACACAATTGAGTTCGCTCTCATGTTTGCCTAAGGATTTTTCTTGGCCAATAAGGGCAGTTTTCTTGGATAGAAGAACTGAAATTCGAAAATCATAATGTTATAATTTGTGGTTGTTTTCGTAAGAAACAGTTTTTGTGGGGGAAGTAAACGAGTGAACACGCATAGTAAATTAACTTTTTGTGGAGGACTTTGTCTAGATTGCATTTGAAGGTCGTAAAAGAAGAATTTTGGATCATTGAACCATTCATCATCACCATCGGGGTAGCTGAAGAAAACTGAATTGTTGAACCAGGTCTTCATGTTCACATTTAAGAAGCCGGCTACGAAACCTACTTAACATTGATTAAAAAAACAAATGTTGACTAATATTATTAAAGAAAAAACCCTTATGAAATTGAAAAATTAATTAAAGAGAGAAGAAGTTATTTAATTTCGTACTGCACACTTCACAAAATGGTAAAGAAACATGGTTTTTTAGTTTTGTAAGAAGACTATTAGCACCCTAATATAAACTACTAATTTTATATTCCTGCGAATGTTCTTAGTTACTATTTAATTTAAACATGGCTAAAATCTCATGAATTTTTTTTTTTTATAGAAACAGTGTGTTATCGTTATCGAGATTCAGAGGGACTAAAGAGCCTATTTTATGTTATTTGTTTGCTTGTTTGTTTTCCCGTGTCTTTGTGTAATGCTCTCAATTTCACTGCACATAATGGAAGTTCATTACTCATTATGTACAACAATATGCAGTTTGAAGATTCAAAAATCTCATCAGTTTCCAGTTGGTTATTGAATCTAAGTTGTGCATTTCTTACGTTGACCTTAGCAAAAACCATACATGGCCAACTGCCTTTAGTGTTATGAAATCCTTGATTTTGCTAGATAATGCTCTCATTTGGACGCATTCCATGTTGGATGAACAATTTGAACAACTTTGAGAAGGGCATATTGCATTTTGTACCCATGTTTTAAAATCTGCACCCTAGTAAGAGGGTGAAATTATAAACCTGTCATTGAAAAAATATATTTCAAATCAATCCATAATACATTTTTGGATTGGGAAATATCTTTTGAAATGTACAATCGATAATATAATAATAAATTCTGAATTTCCCACTACATTCTAAATTAGAATTAATGTATTTGTTTTTTTAAAAAAAAACTTATGAATAAAGGAACTAGATATACATGAACAAAGTCATAAAAAATAATAAAATAAATAGTACGCATAAATAAAGTAAATCATTTATAAAGCTAGCATATGTATATATAATCTTATGATATGTGTAAACATTTCATTCTACTAACATAATATTAAAACTATAATTTAGCCGATTCATAAGATTATATAAATCACAATATGTCTATAGTTGGTATGGGACAATCAACTTACAATTTCACTTGCACTAGTTTTTATCATAATTAGGAATACAAATGTAAACACACTAAAATTGACATTAGAAAATACTTGAACAAAGTGTGAATCATATTCATGTTCTATACATATGAGTCAATGCATAATGACATATGTGAGAGGCTTACTTCGTAATAGAAATATAGAGATATTTTGCTTCAATAATAAAATACTAAAACAATATTGTATCACCTAACAATCATATATCATAATCATCTATTTGTCACACTAGCTTGCAAAGACAACAATGTCAGTAAAATAGTTATCATTGTAGTGTAGAAGTTGGCAAAAGAGTGTGGGCATGTCCTAACTTATCGTTAGTTGTTTCTACTGATTCATAACTATCAAACAAACAATGTAGCAGGTCGTGAATCTTCCACCATCCAAATTATAAAATTCAAAAAGGTTACCAGACTGTCCATTCCAGAATTCAACCTGCAAATTGAAAAAACATAAACTGACCAAAATCACTACAAAAACCATCCTTCATTGTGTGGCCCAATTCCTAAGAGTTTGGCAAATATTTCATCCTTGATCATATTTAGTTTT
The DNA here is from genome assembly GCF_051622355.1 of Phaseolus vulgaris. Taxonomy (NCBI): domain Eukaryota; kingdom Viridiplantae; phylum Streptophyta; class Magnoliopsida; order Fabales; family Fabaceae; genus Phaseolus; species Phaseolus vulgaris. The sequence continues at coordinate 6,861,493 of NC_143504.1, forward strand.
GAATCAAATGACTTAAAAGACAATCTTCCGCAAAGTCTTGGGCAACTCTTCAACTTGGAGAGCCTTTATATTGTCGATAATTCCTTAACAGGATTTGTCTTTGAAACAAATTTAATGTCTCTTTCAAAGTTAAAGCATTTCTCCGTGAGCTCGCCAAATCTGTTTCAACTTCTACCTGTGTGGCTAGGATACCTGGGTTTTCATGGCTATTTACACAAATTTCTCTCCAAATTCTATGTATCAAAGACTCAACTGCTTCAACCACCTGACAAGTTTTGGAACTTTCATACTCAAATTGAATTTTTGTCTTTATCAAACAACCTCAATCAATGGGGACATGTCAAATGTGTTGCTAACCTCCAAAATTGCTCAGTTGAGTTCCAATAACCTGAGAGGTGTCAACTTCAGGGTCTTACAAATCTTAGCTATATAGGTAATCATCAACTTTGTGGACCTCCACTTACAATGATCTGCTCACAAGGTGAATCAACTGGAGATGATGATGAGACATCTGCAATAAAGTCATGGTTCTTTATGGGGTTAGGAAGTGAATCTGCCGTGGGGTTTTGGGAAGTTTTCGGTGTTACTCTATTCAGCAGGAAATGCAGGCTTGCTTATTTTAGATTTCTTCAACGACTACATGGTGCTCTAAATAAAAAAAATTGCAACTGCAGTATGCAAAGTAAGTTCTTTCATTCAGCTTTTCCTTGTTTTTTTCTTTTTTTCTCTATTTTGAAAAAATCAACTCATTACTTACCCCTGCATTGTCTATGTCATAATTTGCAGGACCTAGATGTCCATCCTTGGACCTGCTATCTCAACCAAAAGTTTACATGAGGCATCAATAATAAACTTTGACTAGTAGTTTCATGTTTCTATATATTAAGTTACTTAGCCTGTTGCTGATAGTTCTGTTATTCCTCTCTTGGATCTGTGCAGTGGTAAAGTTGTTTTTGTGTCTTTACACTACTAGACTAAGCCAAAATATATATGTATAAGAAGATGTTTTCAGACCAAATCATATTTTAGAATATAATCAAAAGCTCTCCCTCTTTAGCTAATGAAGGTTAAGTTTAAAATTCATCTTCTAATTACTAATATCGTATCAGAGCTCCTATCATATCACCACCCACATGCTGATAAAAAAAAATATCACCACCCACAGTTTTCTAATCGCCTTTTTATTTAGATTGCGTGACAAAATAAGTTCAGTTTCTACCTTCAGTTAATAACATAAGTTTATCATTATATGCTTATACCAATTATTCATCAAATTACACAGTGGTCAAAGGGTTCTTTTCTAACCCTTTGCAAATTTATAAGGGGGAAAAGTGTGGAGAAGAAACACGAGATCATAATAGAGTTGCAGTGGAATGGAGTTGTAGCTTCAAAGAATGTAGTGTATACAATAATAAAGTTGTTGGATATAGCCTGTAATGCATGGCAGTGTTTTTCTAGGTATCATATTAAACTACTGGTTTACAATGTAGGCCAGTTGACAAAAAGAACAAAAAACAGCAAAAGTCAAGCAAATAAAGAAATTAATAGTGCCGCCAAAGCTAGCTGTAATCTTAATATATAATTGGATGACATTATTATATATTTGCCCTTGCTTTTATGATATCAAAGCTCATCTCACTGGGATCCGTTGCTTGCAACTCAACCTGAATGCCATCAAGTTCCCTCTTGAATCTGTCCTTGGAGCTCGCATACACCATCTTCTCTCTCACCTTTGATGTATCCGGAGCCCTGAATATGACAAACAAGAAAGTAAAGATAAATACATCATACCAAACTCAGTATTTAAACATAGTTCTCATTTCCAATATGAGAGTGTCATACAATACACGATGGAATGATAAAATGTGTACCTGTAATGGTAACCGTAGATAACTATATTTCAACATCACAAACATTCATTTATAGACTAAGAATCCTATAAGTGAAATATGTTAATAGCTTTTCTGTCATTCTTCGTATTTCCAGGTGCACCTTTGAATTAGTTTCTTTAAGATTAAATGAGTTTCTTTTAGAGAACTTGATGATAAAAGAAAAGTTCCAGAAGGAACAAACGCGCTCAAGAACTGAGTGATATCATATTACCATGCAATGAAGAAAATCTTGCTTTTCTGGCAGTTTTCATTTGTTGTGAAATCAAAATCAAAGACAGCGTAGCGGCACTCATTAGCAGGAAGAGATGCAGTGAAGTCCTCATAGGTTTCTGTTGGGCTTCCAAGTTTCTCCACTACCACTTCGTAGTTCTCAATCTTAAACACAATGAAACGGAAGTTCCTCTTTGCCTTTAGTTCCAGGAACTTTAATTTACACTCATCAAGAACAGCCATTCCAGATGCCGCGTTGGCCTACAATTCGTTTTAAGAAACAGAAAGGAATACATTAGTATAAGTTCATATACAAATTTGATGATGATAACAACCAGACTTAAGTTTTTTTATTAACCATGTTATTGGCACGGAGTATCCCATCAAAGAATCTGGCTGAACATCTTAATAGAGTCTTCCCTTTCAATCTAATTCTGGATTCTTTTCAATCCTAGGATCTTTCTTTAGGGACCAAATCACAACTAGTTGATAGGCTTTAAGTCTTTTTGAGCAGGGAGGAACAGAGTACTGTGCCTAGGAATAAGTGTTTAAATAGCCTCTTTTTGCAACTGATGAGAAGTGATCTATCATACATCTATTCTAAAAGACAAAAGCAATCTGTTCTATCTCAATCCAGGAAAACTCAGCCAGAATCACCCACTTACTCAACCAATTCATTGTCAAGTCCACCACTTTAAGAAATGGATGAACACAAAAAAAACTATAGGGGTTGGGGAAAACTCATTGGCACGCCTATTCAGATGAAAATGATGAACATGTTGTATTGTTCGTGTTAGTCTATAGCCACGGTTCCCCCAGAAGTTTAAAAGTTCTTAAGTGTAACATGCAAGGCATGCTACAATTTTCTAGTTCCGCACCAACTAATCCAATGAATCAATATGCTTTCCAAAATCACAAAATTGGCAAAAAGATTTAACAATATTCATAATTTAGATGCATGCATGCATCGAATGTAATGACATTTGATATGTACAGTAATGGCAATAACCTACTCTAACATATATATAAATGAACATTTGTCCATGAATGATGAATGTATTATGCATATAAGTCTATGTAAGCAGCAATTTCCATGAAGAAGTGGAGGGTTAGCGAGAAAGAGAGAGAAGGTACCATGTTGTCGCAGTTGATAGAGAAAGGGTACGGAGAAGTGAGAAAGAAAGGGTTGGAGAAAGAAACAGAGAAATGAGAGTGAGGAAGAGATCCTTATTTTTGGGGGAGGCAAATGGAAATGAGAGCTTTGAGACAAAAACGGAGAGTGGGAGAATTTTGAGGAAGGAAACAGAGGTTGAAATCCCTCAAAACTTTTATGGGTGATAATATCCACCAAGGAAGAACGTTACCGTGTTAAACCCATGCATTCATTGCATGTGTATATGCACATTTTCTTTCATTTTATACTAGCTTCTCATCAAAAAAATTAATTTACATATATGTTTTAAACTACTATTTATAATTTGTATAGTAGTGTGGAAGCAACTTTTTTTATTTCCGAAATATATCTAATTATTATAAAATATTGATATTTTTAATTTGTTGGATAATACTAGTAGGAATAAGAATGTTTGCTCCTAGAATAAGTTAGGAAAGTGTTTTGGCTAAACATAACCTAAGCTTTGAAACAAAAAAATTTTAAATAATTTCTTGCCTCCTGTAAACTCATTCATTAAAGAAATTAATAAAAATAAGTTTTGTTTTTCTCAAATTGGTTAAGAGTCTCTCTTTATATATGTAAACATCTTTCTTTATATTCGTCCTAATTCTGCAAGTGGTATGTTCATCATCTTCTAATCATTTCCATATTTTGGTTTTCATTAGTTGTTTGTTTATGAAAATTCTCATATGAAACTAAAATAGACTTTTCGCAATTTCTATCATCAAAGTTTATCTATGAGTTCCTCTTAATTTTTTACTTCTTTAGTGTTTTTATTATAATTCTACAAAATATTATCCTTTGACCTTACAATTTTATGGTTTGTTTTGTGTTAATTTCATCACTTGTTAAAAATGGATTTCCTACTCATTTCTATGTTAATGTGATCTTATTAGATTTATATTGTCTAATTAATTGAATCATATTCTTAGACCATTATAAGACAACCTATGGAGAGAGATAATGTTTTTATGGTTTAGTTTTAGTTTTTAAACTTTGTTTGATATATCTTATGTTTAAATACATTAAGTATCTACTCATGATTATTTCTTTTCAAGCTTTCAGTGTCTTTATGGAGTTTTTCCCATTTCCCTTTTTGGAAAGATCTTCCTGCAACATGAAGTTTTTATTTCTTTTTAAAATCATATTCATATGGACAAGTTCCCAAAACAAGGGAACTCTTTTTCAATGGCTTTTGATTAGTGGATATAATGCATTGAACAAATCTTCAATTAAAATTTCTCCAAATTCCTCTTCTTTAGATTTTTCAAGCGAATCTTATTAGCTTAATGATTTTCTCCATATTCATTCTCTACCATTTTTTCTATAAATAAATTGAATATTGCTCAAATAAATTGACTCTAATATTACTCCAACGTTATTTAATTAAATTTCACTCAATAAATTTATTTCATTTAATGAATTTTTTGGCAAATGTATTTTTGTCTCATTCCTTCATGTTCCTTAAGGTAATATTTGGATGCGAGTGAACACTGTCCACTCGGATTGAAAAGCGAAAAAATTTTGTGCTTGTATCCAGACACTAATTGCGGGTAATAGACACTAATTGCGGGTAATAGAGGGAGGGAAAAGGCAAAGAAAGTGAAAAATTGATCTTTGCTGAGTTGTGAAGATTTTGTGATAAAGTTTTACATTTTACCTTATTACCTTCGCCACCATGTGCCATAACAGTTGCATGTAGCTACAAGGGCAAATATATAAAGTTATATTTTTATCAATTAAAAAAAATGCAATTTCAATCACATCTATCACATCACTTATAAATTTTTATAAACTTTCCTTACACTTTTCACTTTATTTACCTTAATCCAAACACCATAACTTTCTTTACACTTTCTCATCAAATCATCTCCTTTTTTACTCCTTCATTTCCACTCCCTCGTCCAAACAGTGAATTGGAAGAGATCAACAAATTAGTCTTCAAAAATTATTCTTTTATCTATATGGGACTTGAAAATTCATTTATTTTTAGCAATGGTCAAAGTAAAGCGACTACAAAGCCAAGAAGGAATGAATCTCCTGGCCTGTGAACTAAAAGCTCTGCAATGCGATTTTAATACATTCTACTTCATACTGTACGCAGGGATGAAGAAATTTTAGCTTAATATTAAATCACTTTCCTTTGTAATTTTTAGTGGTAGAACTAGATAATAGGCAGCTCCTTAACACATGTAGTCCATAAAAATATAATATCATTGTCTTATTATTTCAATTTATTTGTCATCAAATTTCACAAGTTCTCATTCATAAATTTTTAAAATTGTAGCTCGCTCGCGACATTCGTGCACATATTTTCATTGTGTATGGTCATCGCTTGCCATATGAGTAACTCCCTGAATTTTGACCGTCTGACTTGAAAAATCATGATAAAAAGTTTCAAAAAGAGTTCACAAGACTCTTCTAATTAAAAGGATCAATATAGTATCTCCAAAAAGGGGCAATCCATTCTGTAGCTGCAACCAAATTGTCTCAACAAGTGTCATCAACTGAATTCAAAAATATTGGAGTCATTTCTTGTGTTGAACTTATTACTTCACTATCTTAAGCAACCCTCTGTGACATTTACCTTGTAAATGCCACAACTAACTCCATCGTAGAGAAGTAAACACGAATTGGGTAAGAAAAACACAAAAATATTATCGTTTATGCTACATAGAGAGAATTCGAAATTAAACAAAATTGGGAAATCATGTCTAACAGACATGATATAATTATCAAATCTTAAGGCAAAGGAACTGGGATCCATGCGTGCGGGAGTAGGTGTAAATTGACTTGTGGTCATCACTCATATTAAACTTCGCGAAGAGGTTGTCCTTTAGTTTTCACTGCTGCTACCAATTATGGAATGCAAGTTGTCAGGCATAATTATGATAACCCTTTCTTGCTTAGCAAGATATATCAGAAGAAACTGATGGCTGAAGACACATGAATAGAAAAATTATAAACAGATTATTCAGGATTAAAGGATGCAATGAATCATTTGTACCAAACTACATCCAAAAAAGCGAATAGGAACCTTTGTCGCAAGTCCAAAATATTGACAATCATGACAAAGTATCCTTCATATTGAGTTAAGTGGACCAAACCCTAGACTAAAATCTAAAACAGCAACTAAGAACACTTGCACTAATGATGACACGTTGTAAGTAGGAATGGCAAATGAAGTCTTTGTTGGTATTCTTTAAATACGTCCCAATTTTGAATGGGAATTCCAGGATAGGCAATACTAAATTTTTTAAATTAGGTATGAGAAGATAGATATGTATATTCGTTCTCATATTAGTCCTGTTCCCATTCCCAAAACTCATCCTCTTTCCTGTTTTAAATTACTAAAACACTTTTAATTTATTAGGTACCCTAAAAATCTTATATTAACTTTTCTTTAGTCCTTAGTTAAGTAAGGATTTCTAGGTCATACAGTTGATCATTTTTATTCTTTTCTACAATTATTTGACATTTATCTAATTGTTATTTGATATTCTCATTTGATATTTATACAATTATAATTTTCTTCTTGATAATTGACATTAAAGAAAAGCAAATATATATTCTTTTAATATTGAATACTTGATAACATGTTTCATTTGCTGTGTTTTTATTTTTATAAAAAAAATAATTAATATTTGGAACAGTAGAAAATATATGTAAGTGAGTTATCCATTTCCAACTATAAAAGTGAGTTATCCATTTCCAACTATAAAAGTGAGTTATCTTTTCCCCAGATATTCTCTAAATAAAGAATAGGTTCCTATTATTAATATACGACTAACAAAAAAATGATGCAATGTACATCCCAATTGGAAAGGCTCAATCATAAACTAAAAATAAGAACAACACCTACCTTGACCAAATTAGTTGTCTATATCAAGATGTTTCATGACCTGAAAAATATACACACAAAAATTATATATAAATATTAAAACAGGGTTACGAAATTCCAATGAATTTTGAAAACATAATACATATACATGAGATACAGCTAATATCATGAAAAAAACGAAAAAGGAAATTAAATCCAGTTTCTCGTTGAAAGACTTACTTATGTTGATGGCCATTGGCTGCGAGCACCTAAGGAATACAAATTGTATGAAAAAAACAGACTTAGAATGACCGGAAAATTTATGATGACTAATTAACAATATCCAACATGACAATTTACAAAGATTACGGTTAAAAATGAAAAAAAAAAAAAAAAAACAACAACAACGTGACAATTGTGTAAAATCAAATCAAAAGATTAGACTTGACACGACGAGAAAAGTTAGGATAACAAATCAAAAGATTCCGGGAAAACGGAAAACATTGTGTCCAAATAAAAGAGAATCACACCTTTTGCTTTTTTTTATTATCACTTTGAGGACAGTCATAGCCAAAGTGTCCATGTTCGTAACAGAGTAAGCACTTAGCAAACCTTCCCCCTGCATCAGCAATTAAATAATTTTATATCATCAGATAAGCAGATTAAAGAAAGTAAAAAGAAACCTATTACATTTCAGAATTTCAGATATGTGAAGATTGTATTTAACAGAGATAGCACGTATATAATGCAAGTTTCAGACCAGCAGATAGCGAGTCCAACAACAGAATGAAAATCCCTAGTTGTGTTATTCAAAATTCTAAACACCTTCAATAAGGTAAAGTGTCTAATTATCTATTCGAAGAGAATGGCTAAAAATCTGAGCTAATGAAGGAAAATAAAAATACTTATCACTCAAATAAGATCTCGCCAATTACCCGCAATAATATGCATCAAATTTATCCAGGCAAGCCCGTACATGTACAACTAAGATTTGAAACATCATGAATTTTAATCAAAAACTGCAAAATTAACATTTTGCATGCAACACACAGTTTTGACACATAAAAATCAACAATTCATGTACGCAAAATTAAAAAACATCCCCACGAAAAGCATTCAAATTTTAGCATACCCGCTTGAGACACACCACATTTTCCAAGTGAATGGCCAATTTCCCCACAAAAGAAGCAGACTTCTTTAAACTTGGAAAGACTTCTCAACCTCTTGCATTGTTCTAATCTGTGACCAGTCTTTTGGCACGCCCCACAACTCTGCACAAATCAAGTTACAGTTTATATACTACAAATGGGCTAATCATATTAATTACAGAAGAAGAAACAAGCTTTCAGAATTGTGCATAATTATTCCAGGCAAGAGCAAACAAAGAATTCAGTCACTACTGAAACTACATTTGTAGATGCCACTACATACCAAGGAACTTTGAACATGATTTTTAACGGGAGATTTAGTGACTGTGAGACGCTCAGTTCCATGAACCAGGGTGTTAGCAGCTTGTTCAGCATTGCATCTGCCCTGAAAATACCAAAGTACCATTTATACACAACTACGGGCAAATTCTAATTGTATCAATCTCAAAAAACAGAAGAACATTGTTCCTTGGAATCTGTTAATGATTTTAGAGATTTCAGATACATAGAATACAACAACTGATGAAACTACGTGGATCCTTCTACATACCGTCGATTTTTTAGTTGTGGTGGGTCCTTCAGTTTTCTGAACTGGGGCTTCTGCAGTAGGATGAGCATTGTGTTTCTCAGATTCTAACAGTTTGTTTTTCTGTGCACTCTTACTTTTCTTCTTCTTCTTCTTCTTGGTCATCTGTCCTGGGTCTACTGGGGGATCTTGGCCTGTTTGAATTGTCGGCTCTATTGAGGGAGCAGCTATAGGATTACGCTTCCTCTTTTTCCCACTCATCTTCAGATCTTGGTCTTTTGCGGTTGCTGTGTCTTTTGGGGAAGCTTGGACTGGGATTGTTGGGTCTATTGGGTGTGCTACTACAGGATATAAAAATCCCTGGACTGGGGTTTCAGGTGGCTTGCCATCTGCTTCATTGGATTTTGCCCCCTCAGGTGCAGGGCATTCTTCAATTATTCCTTGAACTGTGGGTGCATGGTTAGAACAAGGTTGAGGTTGAGGATGTTGTGCATGTACTTCAGTCGGTTTTGTCTCTTTTTTCTTTTTTACCTTCTTTTTTTTTTTCTTTCGAGGCTCCATTTGAGTTGGCATGTCTACTGGAGACTCTAATTCAGGTTTAGAACCTGCTTGAGGATGCTCTTTGTTAACTTCAATTACTTCTGCCTTTTCTTTAAGTTCTAAGTCTGCTATGTATAATTGGGGTGCCACTTCAGGTTTAGAAAATACTCCAGAGTTCTCAGCATTGGCTCCTGCCTCTTTCTGTTTCAGGTCCAGGGTGCACTGTTGAGGGTTCTCTGTCTTATAGGACTCCTTTAGTTCTGGTTCTGCTTCAGCCCCTGGAGGCTTAAGGGCTTTAGAACCTGTTGAGGATTTTGCCCCCTCAGGTGCAGGGCATTCTTCAATTATTCCTTGAACTGTGGGTGCATGGTTAGAACAAGGTTGAGGTTGAGGATGTTGTGCATGTACTTCAGTCGGTTTTGTCTCTTTTTTCTTTTTTACCTTCTTTTTTTTTTTCTTTCGAGGCTCCGTTTGAGTTGGCATGTCTACTGGAGACTCTAATTCAGGTTTAGAACCTGCTTGAGGATGCTCTTTGTTAACTTCAATTACTTCTGCCTTTTCTTTAAGTTCTAAGTCTGCTATGTATAATTGGGGTGCCACTTCAGGTTTAGAACATACTCCAGAGTTCTCAGCATTGGCTCCTGCCTCTTTCTGTTTCAGGTCCAGGATGCACATTTGAGGGTTCTCTGTCTTATAGGACTCCTTTAGTTCTGGTTCTGCTTCAGCCCCTGGAGACTTAAGGGCTTTCTTCTTTTTCCTCACAGAATCCATTTTCTGGTGCCGGTCTTCTGGGGCTGTGGAATCAGGTCCAGGGCGTTCTTCACTTATTCCAGATACCCCAACTTCATTAGCATTAACTTGTTGTGCTCTTTCCTTCTTAACATCAGGTTCCACACCTATCGAGATTGAGGGGTTGCAAATCTGAAGTTGTTGTTGTTGTTCACCTTGCACATTCTTCCTCCTTTTTCTCTTGGGAGTTGGGATAGGATTCTGTGTACTTGTTTCAGCTTTTTCAGAACCTTGTTGTCCTCCTTCCTTCGGCACATCAGATTCCATACCTATCCGGATTGAAGGGTCACATATTTGCTCTGCACCTTGCAAATTCTCTTTCTTCTTCTTGGGTTTTGGACTAGGGTTCTGTGCTGCTTGAGCATTTTCCTCACGGGGAACAATTGGGGGTGGTGCATCTAATAAGGTTTTAGGGCACAAACCCCCATTCCCAATAGCATCACCTCTTTGTGATCCTTCTTCGTTCGTAACATCAGGTTCCACGCCTATCCGAATTGAAGGGTCACATATTTGTTCAGCACCTTGCAAACTCTTCTCCTTGGGGGGTGGGCTAGGGTTCTGTGCAGTTGCTTCCACCTTTTCCTCAAGGGAAACAATTGGGATTGGTTTATCTAATAACGGTTTAGGACAGAGATCCTCATTCTTATTAACATTACCTTCTCGTGATCCTTCATCCTTCCCAACATCAGGTTCCACACCTATCCGGATTGAAGGGTCACATATTTGCTCTGCACCTTGCAAAATCTTCTTGTTTCTCTTCTTCTTGGGGGTTGGGCTAGGATTCAGTGCAGTTCCTTCAGCATTTTCCTCATGGTAAACAATTGGGACTGGTGCATCTAAGAAGGGTTTAGGGCACACACCCCCATTCTCATTAACATCACCTTCTCGTGATCCTTCATCCTTCGCAACATCACCTTCCACACCTATCTGGATTGAAGGGTCAGATATTTGCCCTTCGCTTTGCAAAATCTTCTTCCTCCTCTTCTTCTTGGGGGTTGAACTAGGGTTCAGTGCAGTTCCTTCAGCATTTTCCTCAAGCGAAACAATTGGGACTGGTGTATCTAATAAAGGTGCAGGGCAGAGACCCCCATTCTCTTTAACATCACCTTCTTGTGATCCTTCATCCTTCCCAACATCAGGTTCCACACCTATCCGGATTGAAGGGTCACATATTTGCTCTGCACCTTGCAAAATCTTTTTGTTTCTCTTCTTCTTGGGGGTTGAGCTAGGATTCAGTGCAGTTCCTTCGGCATTTTCCTCATGGGAAACAATTGGGACTGGTGCGTCTAAGAAGGATTTAGGGCACACACCCCCATTCTCATTAACATCACCTTCTCGTGATCCTTCATCCTTCGCAACATCACGTTCCACACCTATCTGGATTGAAAGGTCAGATATTTGCTCTCCACTTTGCAAAATCTTCTTCCTCCTCTTCTTCTTCTTGGGGGTTGAACTATGGTTCAGTGCAGTTCCTTCAGCATTTTCCTCATGGGAAACAATTGGGACTGGTGTATCTAATAAGGGTGCATGGCAAAGACCCCCATTCTCATTAACATCACCTTCTCGTGATCCTTCATCCTTCCCAACATCAGGTTCCACACCTATCTGGATTGAAGGGTCACATATTTGCTCTGCACCTAGCAAAATCTTTTTGTTTCTCTTCTTCTTGGGGGTTGAGCTAGGGTTCAGTGCAGTTCCTTCAACATTTTCCTCGTGTGAAACAATTGGGACTAGAGTATCTAATAAGGGTTTAGGACACAAACTCCCATTCTCATTAACATCACCTTCTCGTGATCCTTCATCCTTCGCAACATCAGGTTGCAAACCTATCCGGATTGAAGGGTCATATATTTGACCTTCGCCTTGCAAAATCTTCTTCTTCCTCTTCTTCTTGTGGGTTGGGCTAGGGTTCAGTGCAGTTCCTTCAGCATTTTCCTCATGGGACAGAATTGGGACTGGTGTATCCAATAAGGGTTGAGGGAAGAGACCCCCATTCTCATTAACATTACCTTCTCGTGATCCTTCATCTTTCGCAACATCAGGTTTCACACCTATTCTGATTGAAGGGTCACATATTTGCTCTGCACCTTGCAAAACCTTCTTGTTTTTATTATTAGGGGTTGGGCTAGGGTCCAGCGCAGTTCCTTCAGCCTTTTCCTCATGGGATACAATTAGGACTGGTGTGTCTGATAAAGCTTGAGGGCACAAACCCCCATTCTCATTAACATTACCTTCTCGTGATACTTCATCCTTCGTATCATCACGTTCCACACCTATCTGGATTGAAGGGTCACATATTTGCTGTTCACCTTGCAAAATCTTCTTCTTCCTCTTCTTCTTTGCGGTTGCGCCAGGGTTCAGTGCAGTTCCTTCAGCATTTTCCTCATGCGAAACAATTGGGACCGGTGTATCTAATAAGGATTCAGGAAACAAACCTCCATTCCCATTAGCATCATCTAGTCGAGCTCCTTCTCCCCTCGTATCATCGGATTCCACGCAAACCGCAATTGAAGGGTCAGATGTCTGAAGCTGTTGTTCACCACGCACATTCTTAATCTTCTTCTTCTTGGGGGTTGGTTGAGGATTATCTGCAGCGGTGTCAACATTTCCCTCTTGAGAAAATTGCGAGTCTACTGAGGGTTTAGGGAATACCTCAACCTGGGACTGTTCGTTTGATTCCTCGTTTATCTTCTTTCTCTTTTTCTTCCTCTTTGCAGTGGCGCCAGGTTCCGGAGAAGCGAGTTTTTGAGGATTCTCCTCCTCTCTGACGGAGAACTCGTTCAGCGTGTCGCCATGGCTGTCGGTTACAGCCATTGCATCAGATTGATGAATTGAAACTCTGCAGACTGCAGACGCGATGCGGCGAAGTTGCTTAGCTAAAGCAACCGGGTCAAATTAGGGTTTAATTCAGGGGTTTTCTTTTTCAGGAATCAAATTTTTCAAACGTATAACATTATGCAAGTTAAACTCAAAACACATGTTATATATTTGTTTTTAATATTTTGTTGCATACTCTTTATTGTAGATATTATATTATAAAGATTAGTGTTCATGGATCACTTTACTTACAATTTATAAGTAAAAAAATATAAGGTTTGTCGGTATTTTTAATTATTTTTAAAATTTTATTGTGTTCTTTTTAATATATATATATATATATATATATATATATGTATATATATTACATTATAAATTTAAAATAATTATTGTTTTATTTAATTAATATATAACGTAAATTTAAAAATGTCATTACAAATTATACTATATATAAAAATAAAAACACTAATTTAAAATATAATATTTTTATCATCAATGTTAAATTCTTCAATAAATAGAATATCAAACAAAGAATTTGTTTTGGTGAGTCTACTTGAGTTTACCTGTAATTTATAAGAAGTTAAATTTTTATTAATGGATTTATTTGCTAAATTATAACAACAATAAAGTATATTACTTTTTTTTAAAAGATAAACTATATATATTAAAACGTAAAAATTATTATATATAACTCAAGTGAATTAACTTTGAATCTTTAACAAGACATTGTTTTTTGTCAAAGTTAAATTCATCCAAGTGAATTCATGCCAAAAACAACATCTGAAAAATGCGACAACTTTCTTTGTCAAGGCCATATTCATCCAAGTAAATCCTTATGTTGAGAACGATATCTAGAAAGTGCAACAATAGAAAGTGCAACAATGTTATCGAACAAGGTCGAATTCACCTAAGTGAATACCTATCGAGAACAACATCTAAAAAGTGCGACAACATTATTGATTACGATTGAAATTTACCAAAAACGAAATTAAGAAAGCACAATAACATTATCAACTAAAGTTGAATTCATCTAAGTAAATCGTTATCGAGAACTAAAAAACGAAATAACATTGTCAACCAGATCAAATTCACCTTAGTGAATCCTTATTAAGAAGGATATCGAAAAGTGCAATTGCGGTTCTCAACCAATATCAAATTCACCACATGTCAAAATATTATAAATTTTAAATCATATTGTTTAAAAAATAATATTATAATTTAAATTATAAATTAAGTTCTACTACTTCATTACAATTATAAATTTATCAAATCATAATGGTAATCTCTTAATTTATGTGATTAAAGAGGTTACTTAATTTGTTAAAAACTCAAAAGATATTTATATAATTAATTATAATCTTAATTTATATATATATATATATAAGAATTTAAAAGTAAAACTAACGCTAGTAAGATGCAAAGGCCCTTTAACCAGTTCTGGTCCACCCGTTTTGCCACCAATATACATACATGACAAAAGATTAATCAAACTATTTGCTTGAGTGCACCCAAAGTCCTTTTAAAAACATGTGTAGGTGAGGTTTTGTATATTAAAATGTTACATAATGACATTAACCCATGTCCCACAGAAAATTTCTCTAAATTTAGTGAGATGAAGTTATTGTTATATAGTAACATTAACCCATATAAAATGTCAAGGGTAAGGGTGAAAACATTGCAACGAAAGTCAATCAACAAGTAAAGACAAATAATAAACTAGCAATTGTACCAAAAAATATTGTTACATTTTCAGTTACCTCTCATAAATCACTGTAAAATTTATGACCCGCAAATGAGAAGCGATACTCTTTGTTTTCATTTCAATTCTTCAAACTTCTAGGGAAGCGTAGACTTTGCAGAAGCGATTACATTCATTCTAGAAGAAATTCTGCATATTTGCAGAATAGGAAACAAAATGGATAGTGGAAACCAATGTCCACACAATACATTATAAGTATCGTTAGTTAAAGATCACAACTTTAGGTTCCTTCTTCTTTGGTTTTACATTGCCATCTTTTGAATTTGCTGACTTGTTATTGTCGGCACTATGTGTGTCATCTGCCATGAAGTCATCATCGATATCATCCCCGCTAATAAATTTGGTAACCTTGCCCCTGGGCCTCTCTTCAATTCTCATTGCTGAAAGAAGGAATAGTCATCAGCCACATTTTAGACATGCACCTTTCTTCCATGTAAATGTATAGCAATCAAATACAACAAAATAAATTATAACTGAATGCTATAAGTATGCAAAACGAGTTCACATGATCACTGCAAAAATTAGAGTTCATTTATATTTCTATGGTGGAGAATTTTTTTCTTAAAAATATACTTCAACCCACCGCCAGACATTAAATAGTCGCAAATATTAGTCCCTTTGTTAGGACAATGTCTATTAATGGGAGAAACTCAAACAAGGATTGCAGAAAAGGCAGTGATCACTTCTAATAAGAACACTGCACAGTTAAATTAGATAAAATAATTGAAGATCAGCATCCAATAAAATGAAAAAGGTAGGACTGTCCAGTGTCCCATGTCCTCATGACAATCAAATTTCAAGCCTATCACAACTGACACTATTTCCACTAATATCCTACACAATAAATTTTAACATTTTTTATGTGAAATCAAGAAAAGTCGTACAGTCTACCAGCAACAAATTTATGTAACCACAGAGTCAGGTATGAAGAACACATGTTCAAAATCTATTTTAGGACAAGAATAATATATTAAAGAGCCAAAATATCACTAATTTTAGAGAAGCTGTTGTGCATTGAAATTGTTCTAATTTATCCTAAGGTGACAAAGGAACAAAAATAGTGCACTTTCACTACTTGTAATTAGTTGACGTTACAGTAAAAAACTACTGTACTTATATTGAATTTAACTACATAATAGCAGCAAAACAGGACTAGTATTAGCCTCTTTTAGATAAGCAAATACATGAAAATGGATTCCAAGCAGAATAAACAAAAATAAAGCACATGATATGAAAACCAGGAATATAGTAGTAGAAAATCCATTCAAGCTTCTTCCCAAAAAACTTACATCTACCAAAAGGGCCATTAGCAGCAACAGATCCCTGCCTTCCTTTGTCAGGACAATCTTTTGCCAAATGTGTCACACCACCACATATTTTACAGCAACCACCCTTGTATAAAAGAATAGTTGCAACAGATTAGAAAAAACGTACAGGAGACAAGTTCTGTTGATTCAACTAATATTGCTATATAGCTCTTACAAAGTCTAATGCTAAAGAAAATAGCAATACCTTTGGATAAATGCCATGAGTATTTTGAGGACAGTTTTTACTCAAGTGTCCCTGCTGATTACAGACAAAGCACTCGGCAAACTGTGTCCCTCCTGCATCACCAATGCAATGATGTACATTATATCATGAGAAAAGAAATTAATGAACCCGTAAGTAAGCACACCATCAAAATCAAAATTGAGAAGATAAGATTTTATCAAAGGAAACAATTAGGGACATATTTACAAGCAAAAATATAGTAGAGAAGCCGGTCATCACCCAATAGTAAAAACACATAATAAGATAGCATAAAATCTAATAAAACAACACAAAAAAGTATAGATTACGAGAAAATAATGATGTGAGCCTGTATACTTTTCCTGTGTCTTAAGAGAAAACAAACAAGAATATTACTAGACTTTTAGAACTAACATTGACTAAGGAGCACTGAAGCACTCTAATTTTTTATACTTAACTAAAGCAAATCCCATCATTTGCCACAAAACTTCATGTATTTGATTCACAAAAAAGAGCTAATTAACAGGCTGCAGAAATATACTGTTACACACTAAGCAAACAAACCACAAAGTCTTCACAGATACCTTACTTTAACAAGTTCTCTAAGATAGCTTATGAAAACAGCTTCCCACTTGTATAGAATACTATTTTGCGAAATTTCTCCTCCAACCAAAAAAACAACTTACATGTAAGTACTTAAATGACATGTACTTATTCTATAAGATCTTAAGGTGTAAAGTAAAAAGCCCTAGAGGACAAAACCCTTAAGTTTCTTTGGCTATCTATTGATTCGTAGCATAAGATGAATTTTAAATACTTTGTATCCTACAATACATGAGTGAATGTGTAATTCCATATCATCATCAATACGATTCAAATATTGTGTCTTTTTCTATACTTTTTCACCAGTTCTCATGAAAAAAAATTAAAAGGTCATGAGAGCTTAAATTCGAAAATTAAAGGGAATTGAAAGAAAACTTGTGAACTTATTCTATTTAGTTATTCCTTTTTTATTTGACACTCACTTGTTCAATGCATAACTACTAGTTTTGCTTTATATGATTTCTGCTTAAGTTGTTTGACCTATTTCAAGTTTGTACAAAACTGTTATGCAGATAGACCACAAGTAAAAGCTCTAAAACTTACAATGACGATGCTATATATTATCAGGTATCAACCTATCACGCTTATATGATGAAGAAACACAAAAAAGTGGATACACATTGACAAACCTTCCTGAAGAGGGTGCGGACAAAGCGAGAGAGAGTGGCCAGTTTCCCCACAGTTATAACAATATTTGACATCCTTAGCGGCATCTTGGACCTCGGGGCAGTTCTTAGCCCTATGACCGCGTCGACGACACCGCAAACATATCTGCAAAACCCTAACACAAATCACGTTAATCGACGATGAAGAATGCGTGGTAATAGGGTTAATGAGACGTAGAGCGCGAAGGAAGAGAATACCTTGTTTTTTTCCCATTCGGTCTTTTCCGGACAGAGCTTGGCGATGTGGTCTTTGGCCCTGCAGATGAAGCAGCTCTCGCCGGGCTTCATGCCGGGAACTCTAAGAGGGTGTCTGTTCCTGGAGCCGGGTTTTGACTCGGCTTTGCGCTTGAACGCGCTACTCTTCTTCTTCTTCTTCTTCTTCTTGTTAGGGTCTTTGGGGGGTGTGGGCTCGGCCTTCGGAAACAGTTCAGGGTTCTCCGATTTGAATCGCTTCCGAGCCAGTCGCTGCCTTTGGCTAACCATCTCTAACCTTTCGCCGCTGCCGCTGCCGCTGCCGCAATGTTACCACTCTTCAACAATTTGCTCCAGGGAAGGGTTTTTATTTTTCCCGTTTTATTTATTTATTTATTTGCTTAGATTTTATATTTTAGTTTTAGTTTTTCCTTGTCAAATAATAAACGTTAATACTTTATCTAATATACTGTCACAGTATACTGTCAAGTAATTTGGATTTAGTTTATTTGAGACATAAATCTGGAATTTATTTGTAATTTTTAATAAGAAAAATAATAGTTAAAATTTAAATTAATTTTAATTTTTAATCTATTTTTGTAAGTCTAATCTGTTTTCTATCAATGAATTTTTTTTTATTTTAGAAAAGTCAAATTCACAAATTTTATGAATTTTTATACAAATTATTTTATTATCTCATGAGATAAATTATTATTAATATTAAAAATATTTACATCGGATTTTATCTATGAAGCTTGTTGAATATACTTGGTAATTTACGTCAGATTTGTTAGTTTTAATCTTGTCGTTTAGAGAAAAAAAAAATCAGTTATAACTGTGTATACAAAATTAAGACATACATAATTTTATTTTTTATAATATTATATAAGTTTCAGTCCTCAAAAATGATTAAATGTCTTATTTTTATTTTCTAGTTTTATTCTTAATTTATAAAGATATATCAAGTAAATTATGTTTTCTTTCTCTTTTACTTTTCTTAACATAAATATTAGCTAATATTTATTTAGCATGAATGTTGTTTTAAATTATGGCTGAGTTGATTTTTCTCTATTATTTATTTCTTGAGGAGGATTTTTTTAGATTATTATTTATTGTTTTAGGTTTATATACAATTATCCTGAGCATAAAAACAGAAAATAAATATTAACCATACATTAAATATATCTATATAAATTTTAAATCTATAATTTAAATATTCTCCACACTATTAGTATTACTATATTTTAAAAGGTTAGCATATTTCAATAGAAATTAGTTAATACTCTACTTATATATATTTGCAAACAAATTATCACTATATAATTGAAACTAATATTGTATTCCAATTGTTTATGCATTAGCCAGTTACGTTAACTTGTTCCTTAAAACTTTTTTTTTCGAAGTGTATCTCGAAACAAAAGGGATGAGACTGAGATCTTAATGGGTAAGGGATCAATTTCTTTTAATAAATTTTCGATTCAAAATAACAAATATTAATATATTTTACGTTTACTATAATAAAAAAACTACAATTTTGATATAATAATTTTAATTGTGTTAATTTTATTTGAATTTTGTTAATAATTAATATAATTGAGCACATCTCTATTGATGTATTTATTTATTATATGAAAAACAACATTAATATGTAATTAACTTTAAGAGAACGACAAATGATTTTAAATTTATAAAAAATAAATAAAGAATAAAATATTTTTCTGGAAGATTAATTATATATTAATGTTATTTTTAAAAAATACGCATTATAATTATTAAATACAACATTTATTCAATTAATAGAATTTAAACAAAATTTTTAAAAAATTGTACTAAAATTGTAATTTGTGTCTGTTATACTAAAAAGATTAAATATATGAATACTTCTTCTAGTGAATCAACTATTTTTTTTTTCTAAAACAACAATACTTTTACACCTCTTTGAAACTTATTCTTCTTCTCCAGGAAATCTAAAACTTACTTCACCTACTTCATCCTTATAAACTAACTTTTAAGCTGGTGTGGAACTTTTATAGCAATTTTTATTTTGGTTTATTTTCATTTTTCTTCTAAAGGATTCACTGTGTATGTTTCACGGAGTTATTAAAAAAACAAAGTTGAAGTTCAAAGCTATTTAAAAATGTGTTAGTGAGTAGGTGACAACAAAAAAGTTCTTTAAATACATTTGTTTCATTGCCTTCTTAAAAACCATAAATATTTTAGATTAAGAACAAATTAAATTAAGGAGAGCTAATTTTTAATTTTACATTAAATTTTAGATTTATATGAAAGCAATAGATGTTTGATTGGTTGAAAATATCAGTGGGTTTTCTTTTGATAATTTTGGTAAGTGAATTGATGCACATGTTTTATATCATAATGAATGTATAGGGAGAAGGTAATCAAACCTATTTGGAGACTCGATATCTTATTGGAGTCCTTGAATACCACTCTAAATTTAGTTTAACATACTATTGTACTGGGTAACATAAAATTAACATGCTTCAAGGTCGAAATGTTCATCTTTATTTTCAAGGTGTTTTTCATTAGGGTCATTATGAGGTTCAGTGTGGTGACTCCGAACATGTTGTCATGCACCATTTATACATTGACGAAATTAGTATAAACTAACTTGCATACGTCCTGACAAGTCAAATTGAAATCCACATGCATGAGAATAGTAGTAATAACAAAAGCATAAGACAAGGGCATGCAATTTATATTGCATTTTCACATGTGTTGGATAATATGATGTGGTCAATTAATGACAACATTATGTTTGATTTCTCACGTCATTAACATATCCTCGTGTAGGAGCTTTGCTTAATTACTACCACAAAGACTTGGAGTATGAACATACACGTAATGTATTAATTTGTCCTCAATGGTTAAATTTGTTTCATTCATACAACTACGTCCATGAAACTTCAATCTTATCATTTCAAGGATTTTGGTTAGATCGAACTTATGTCCCTCATATTTTAAGTTGCCAATATACACTCAGTCATCAAACTTTGTTATGATTTTCTTCTTCGAAATCTCATTGACTATATCTTTTACGTCCAAAAGTTTCATATTCATATAAAAGACTCTAATGAGGTCATCATACCACCTACCTTCCACAATAGAAATATTTATAAATTATGAGATGTCAAGTGTTGAGTAAATTGAAATTGAGCCTTAACAAAAAAATGGAAAAGACATAACCTTCGATTGGACAATCACTTTATTCTCAATATCACCATATTACTTTGTCATGTGCTTTCATTGTTGAAATAGCGTGTATGGTTCAACAAATGTGGGAAATGAGACAATTTTGGAAGAGACGGTGGATTATCACATTAAACGGGTTCTTTACTCTTTTGTTGTGTTAAATCACTTTATCACTTAGGTTTCGAAGACGACCAAGACATTGATTGAAACCTCCAACAATTTTAAAAAATATATATAATGTTGTTGAATATTAATTTACATGTAAAAAAATAGGTTACACATAAAACAACATAAAATTATGCAATTTGTTAAACCAAACAACATTAGAAAACGTATGTTATGTTACATAAATTAAATCAAAAGGTGAATATGTTAATACTAAGTTGACAATGTATGCATAAAAACATAATGTGTACCAAATTAAAAGTTTAATAACAAGTTACATACAATTATTTGAGTTGAGCTCTTACCAAATATGTTTGGCTACATAATCGATTATGATTAGACACGTATTTACCTTGATTGCCTAAAATTAAATTGTGTGATCACGTCACCTTCACATATAGATAATCTATCACGAGGTACTATAAAAAAAAGCTTAACTAGCTCACTTATACGTTAAGACTTGTTTACTCAAGGTTAAACTCCCAACTCTTTTATTTTCACAACAAAATTAAACTTGTATAAAGAATACACAATCTATAATCTAAACATATCATCATACTCTAACTAGCATATATTCATCTTTGTCCTGATAAACCACACATGCAAACACCATAACATAGACATGCAACAAAGATAAAAGAAAAAAGAAAAAAAAAGGATGAATAAAAATATACTAAAATTATTTTTTTGATTGGACAAAAAGTGGCATGATCTCTGTTCGGATAAACACAAACATGTGCTTATATAATGAAGTCACAAATAAAAATAAATAAATTTGTTAATCATACACTACAAGAAAATTATCAAATTGCAACTAATTTTAGAGACCAAAATAATTAGTTACTATTGGATTAAATTATAAACCATTTTAGAGACTACAAAAAATTTTGGTATCTAAAGTAGTTTCTATTACTAATAAAAATTTATAAAGTAATTTTTTTTAAATTAGTATCTAACCATTAACTACCAAAGTTTTATTTAGTATCTTAGATTCCAAATTAGTCTCTAAAAGACTAATTGAAACCAATTTAGAAACTAAAATATTAGTAGTTAAAACTTTAGTAGCTAATTTGAATACCAATTTAAAAACTATTTTATAAATTATTATTAATAATAGAGACCACTTTATATACTAATAATTTTGTAGTCTCTAAAATAATATATAATTTAATTAATATAATAACTAATTATTTTTTATCTATAAATTTAGTTATTATTTAATGAATCTTCTATACTAATTGGAAACAAATTGACCGGGTTTAGAGATAACATTATTGGATTATGTTTGAAGAGTTTTGGATTTAAAAATTCAAAACTGTTCAAAATATTTACATTTAACTTAAGTTGGATTAATTTTAAAGTCTCAAAGTCACCTTTTAGAAATAAAAAAATTAAAAAAAAACTATTTAGAGTAATTTCATCTTAAGTATATGAATTATATATTCACATTTTCATTATAGACCACTAATTAATAGTTGTAGACTAATAAAGTATAGGGACACGTTTAACAAAATTGTCATGTAATTTTGAGAATTAAATGGTAGAATAACTAACAATTTAGGTATCTGTTAAGTATCAAAAGAATACCATTTTTTTAAGCGTTAAATTAAATATATGTCTAGAAACAGTTACGTCAATACTAACCCGTTCAATATATTTCCTCAATAGTCAATTTCTTTAAATCTTTACTATTAACCTATAATAACGATTTTCTTCCATGTAAAAACATGCTATCTATGTAGTATGCATATTTATGAATTAATCTTTAACTCGAACACTTAAAGTTTGTGAAATTATTATAATGCTGGAAAATTATTTAAGGTGTTTTTTTTTTAAATATGGACACTTTTATATTTCACATTTTTATTATTAGAATACTGAGTGTTTGCTTAACGGACATTACACCTCTACAACTTGGTAAGTTTCATATAAGATTTTGCGAAATATTTAAATATGTTATGACCAAGTTTTTTTTTAGCCCAACATGCTTCTTTGTAACATTTAGTATCTAAGACAACTCTATAAATATAGAAGCACCCAAAGTCAAACGGTATGTAAAATATAACCCCGTGTTTACAAATTGAACTTTGTCTTACTTGAACGTCAGAACATATCTATATGTTATCCACGCACAACAATTTAGAAATTAAATAAAAAAGTCGAAGAGTCAAATAATCGATCTGTAAAAAATTCGATCTTATAAGAACAACTTATCATTCAAACTATTGAATTAGTGTAATATGTTAGCACTTCTACTTTTTCTAACATATTTTTAAATGATTTGTGTGAGTTTGCCAAACTTTCAAGTTTTAGGATTGTGCAACATAGTGAAATTGAGTTATATATGATTTATCTAAAATAAAAGTTGTAATTTCGTTGTACCATGTTGAATTTAAATTTGAATAATTGCGAACGAGATACATAAATCTTTTAAGTTTTTTAAATTTTGTTGTTGCTCTTCATTATTTATGTGTTGAAGTTACTTGTATTTTTTTTAATGTAAAAACAGTAGTATTTCACTTCACATATTCTGTATAGTTGGACCTCATTTTTATTTAGACTTACTTTTTCATTATTTTTTCATTATTGTCCATGATTTCGTGATATTTTGTAAGGTGAGAACATTATTATCATCTTTTTATAGGATGAATTTTACTTATCATACCATAAATACCAAAATGTTATAGTTGAAAGTTTATAAAATAACTATAAATCAAAACATTAAAAATGAATTATCCAAATACAATCACTCAATATTTATTTATAGAAAAAAGCATCAAAAATCCAAATACTTAAATTCGTTTTTAGTTGTTATTACCTTTCCCTAATATACAGGATTGTGTTACTTAAATATCAAGAAATAAGTTTGAGAAATATATATCATCTAATATTTGTAGTTAAGTAAAAACAATTCTAAAACATCATTTTTTTATATAAAAATATGATTATTATTATTTTAAAGTTAAAATACACTATAAACATAAAAAAAATCAATTTTTAAGTCAAGAAATCATTGAGTCAACTCTTTCAAACCAATAAATTGAGAATGATGTGATGGTGAGATACAAACCTCAATCTCAAGTTAAGTATCCAAGATATATAATATTTGGATCAAAACGAAATTAGATTATTCTTATTAAAAAATACAATTTAATTTTATTTAATGTGAACTAAATTTTGAATATAATTGACCCAAGATTGGATTTAGGAACTAAGACATAGCGCCATATTTCACATATATTGAAAACGAATGTGGAAACATTGCTTGTTATTAAAGCATGCATGCTCACAGAAAATGTCTATAGTAAGTTATTATGTCACGTACGAGTTGATGAGAAAGTGCAACCAGATTCTCAAATTAATGTCTCATCACTCATTTGCCTTTGCTTCCACATGTATCTGCCAAAGATAACCATAGAAAATAATTATAAGAAGGAAGACTCAATTAAGCAATTTAGTAGCATAATAAAGTTATGAAACCACTCCAACTTGGTCTTATAATGATTGTTTTGTAGTTGGGCATTGGATCCATTTAAAAAGTTTGCAAAAGTTGGTGACTTTGTGATGAAGGGTTTTGTGATTACTACCTCTGCTCTCACTTAATGTTACTGTTGGATCACTCCTTTGCTTCCATTCTTATAAATCCACACAAAAAGGACCCTACATGGTTTTCTCAATGGCTCCACCATCAATCTTTGGCTAGAGTGAAAGAAACGTTTGCACACCCTGGTGGAACTTCCAGTACACTAACTGCCATTTTTATCATAGCTGGAATCAAAGGACAATATTAAAAAGCATGTCAATCCAAACATGGTCCATTTCTGTCATAAACTTCACTGTGTCATATGTGAAATGCTAATCCAAATTTTTAGTGCAGTGCTGCATAAGCAGACATGAAAGTACATTTTGGTTGAAAGAATGCATCAATATTAGTTCTCAATCCCTACACATGATCAGCCACACCTCTCATTACAAAATCTTGCTCTGTTTTTTTCTTCTTCTAAATTAATAGCATCACTTATCTGCATTTTTCAGACAGATAATTTCAATCTGTGTGTCTCATTCTGAATCACAATATAATAATAAAGGTCAAAACAAAATCTGTTTCACAGAATTTGAAACTCCAAAAAAATAATATCTCAAATCATTAATCTTAATAATATTATCTGAACAGACTTAAAATAAAGTTATTAATTAATTATAGAGTCAAACCTGCCTCTTAATTAACCTGAAATGAGTAACGTTTATGTTTGACCAGTTAAGAAATTTGAAACCAGTTTTGAATATTAATTTCAGAAGAAGTGTTACAGAGCAAATAAACCTAAAATTGATTGACATAACTAGACACAGTAAACAGAAACTTGGCAACTAAGGGCAATTTTTTAAGCATTTTGAAAGCGAAGAAGATTATTTGCTTCATCACCAAGCAAGCAATTTAAAAACGATAAAGAAAGTAAAGTTAGTGTTAGAGATAAACCAGTGAAGGGTGAAGATGAAGAAGCACTCACATGGCAAATAGACATGTTTCATACGTAATTGAATAGAAATTATATGTGAATATATATTTCAATTGAAGCCACTTTAAATATTTATATTTAAATTAAGAATAAATGTTTACCTGAGAGGGCTAGACAGAATTAGAAGAAAGAAGAGCGAATCACATGAAGCAGTCCGCAATCACGTGCCACTCTGGCCCAAAGCCGAAAAACCCAAAACAATACCCCACTTGCTCCCACATGCACACTGCGCGTCACATCACGCGCCAGCAAAGAGCGTTACTCTTCCGTTTAAAACCTCTCTGTCTCGAACCGAAGCGTGTCAGAGCAGGCACACTCCTCCACGCTTAACGGCAGGAAGGAGCATCACAGAATCAAAAATTCGCCACGTGGCCGGATCAAAATGAATTAAAACGGATCTAACGGTGATAAATACAACGAACAAATAAGCTTTACCGCAGAGGAACATTTCTTCAGAAGATTCAAAATTTCTGTACGCTTTTCAAATTTTAAATTCCCCCTTAAATCCAACGGCCTCGTCAAATCTCCCGTTAACTGCTCAGGCCCACTTAACGGCGTCACGAATCCGTCCTATAAAACGCTCTTCGTCTTCTTCTTCGTCACAGACGAGGCTTAACGTGTTCACTTTACTTTCTGCGCTCCACTTCTCTCTTTCTCCTCGTTGGTGTATTCCGGAACTCGTGTTTTTCAGCGAAGATGCGTGAGATTCTTCATATCCAGGGAGGGCAGTGCGGGAACCAGATCGGAGCGAAGTTCTGGGAGGTGGTGTGCGCTGAGCACGGGATTGATTCGACCGGGAGGTACCAGGGGAACAATGAGTTGCAACTGGAGCGAGTGAACGTGTACTACAATGAGGCGAGTTGCGGGAGATTCGTCCCTAGGGCGGTGCTCATGGATCTGGAGCCAGGGACCATGGACAGCGTCAGATCTGGTCCCTACGGCCAGATTTTCCGCCCAGATAACTTCGTCTTCGGACAGTCCGGTGCCGGAAACAACTGGGCCAAGGGTCACTATACCGAGGGGGCTGAGTTAATTGATTCCGTTCTTGATGTTGTCAGGAAGGAGGCAGAAAACTGCGACTGCCTTCAAGGTATTTTTACTCAAACTTCCTTTAGGGTTTTGTGTTGTTGATTCTGTATGATTTTGAGTTAAATTCAATGGTTTCTGTTTTTTAACGAAGAAGTGAAGCTAGTGTATGCTGTATGTGTCTTGATCTGAAAACTCGTGTGTTTCTTTTGATGATTTGGAAGTGTACTATTGCTTAGCTTAATTGACTGCGCCAATTGCTGAAGATTTTGGCTGTGTTTTTCTCTCTGTTTTACTTTTTGAGAGTGAAATTAGTGGAAATGGTGAGCTATGAATGCTGTTCAGTATATCGTATATTTAATTGTTTGTTATGATATGTGTGCATTGAGAACTAAATTTTTCAGCAATTTTTGTCTAGAGCTGAATTTTGTGAATGTGTGTCATTTGGTTATTAGGTTGCTAATTTTATTTTTGCTTGTATTTTCAGGATTCCAGGTTTGCCACTCTCTCGGTGGTGGAACTGGTTCTGGAATGGGAACACTTTTGATCTCGAAGATCAGGGAAGAGTACCCTGATCGAATGATGCTCACATTCTCCGTGTTCCCATCCCCGAAGGTTTCTGACACAGTTGTTGAGCCATACAATGCAACTCTATCAGTGCACCAGCTCGTTGAGAATGCAGACGAGTGCATGGTTTTGGATAACGAAGCTCTCTATGACATCTGCTTCCGTACCCTTAAGCTCACCACTCCAAGCTGTGAGTTCATTTCAATTTTGTTGTTGTTATTTTGTGTTATGTTACATACAGGGTTTCACTCTGATTTTTTTTATGATTGACGTTGGGCATTTGTCGTTGTTTTGCAACAGTTGGAGATCTGAATCACCTAATTTCAGCCACCATGAGTGGTGTAACATGTTGTCTTCGATTCCCTGGTCAACTCAACTCAGATCTTCGCAAACTCGCCGTGAATCTCATTCCCTTCCCTCGTTTGCACTTCTTCATGGTAGGATTTGCTCCTCTCACTTCCCGTGGATCCCAACAGTACAGGGCTCTCACCGTACCCGAATTGACCCAACAAATGTGGGATGCCAAGAACATGATGTGTGCAGCCGATCCTCGTCATGGTCGTTACTTGACAGCTTCTGCAATGTTCCGTGGTAAGATGAGCACCAAGGAGGTCGACGAGCAGATGATCAATGTTCAGAACAAGAACTCATCCTATTTTGTGGAGTGGATCCCCAACAATGTGAAATCCACTGTTTGTGATATCCCCCCAACTGGTCTCAAAATGGCATCAACCTTCATTGGGAATTCTACTTCTATACAGGAAATGTTCAGGAGGGTGAGTGAGCAATTCACGGCTATGTTCCGTAGAAAGGCTTTCTTGCACTGGTACACTGGAGAGGGTATGGATGAAATGGAGTTTACTGAGGCTGAGAGCAACATGAATGACCTTGTCTCGGAGTACCAGCAATACCAAGATGCAACTGCTGACGACGAGGGTTTTGAATATGAAGACGAAGAAGATGCTCAGGAAGAGGAGGAATCTTAAGCAGTAGCTGTACTGTCTTGGTGGGTGATCTTGTTTGTGTTTGTTGTGATGTTATGTAATGTTGTGATTTGTCCTGAATACCTTTTTCGGGGTTTTGGCTTGTTTTGCGGCGCTTGCGTCTTTGTGGCTATTGTAGTTTAGGAATTTTATGTCTGCATGTTTTCTCATTATTAACATGGTGCCCTTTAATTTCTGGAAGATTGAAAACCTAGATGATATATAATTCTTGAAATATTTGGATATTGCATCACTTGTATCGATGGAATTGGTATGTTACACTTGTAAATTTGTGTAAAGGGTGGTGGCACCGTTTTTCTGTGGTCCAAATTTTACAAACCTTCTGTGTAAGGTTTATTGCACTATTGTGGATAGTGCGATGAAATTCTTTGTTCTGTTTTTGAGGCAGTCACAAATAAAAAAATAAAATAAAATTTTGATCCCTTGCACGTTAAACTTTTTCTTTATTTTTAGGCTCAGATTTTCCAAGTAAAGCAGAATGATAAAAAAATATTTCTGAAGATCCCAGACTGGATCGATCTGGGGGTATTGAGAGAAAACATCTTTCCATACAGATCTATGGATATATTTCAGAATTGTCATTTGAGTACCGCTTTGCTTCATGAGCCTTTCTTTGAAAGGATATATTTCATTTGTTTTTACACGAGATGTCTATGTAATGTCTCGTAACCTCCTTAACTTCTCATATGAAATGTTTAGGCACATTCTAAAACTTTCCAAGCTCGTCGCCACATTTTCCTAGTGTGGGAAACGATGTAACTCTCAATGACTTCATCTTTTACTCACTCTTGAAAGTACGTCAAATCTTCTCTTCATTTGGTCTTGATTATTACTTCGAGCGAGAACTCTACGAGGAGACCTTTCGTATTCTGTGATTGTGGACTCTGTTTTCCTTGAAGTTTTGTGGGCTATTTGTTGTTTGAATAAAGCTTGTGTCTTTATTGTCATTTTTGATGGTCAGAGCTTATAATACCGAATATCCTTGGGTCAAAATGGACTTCTTGAGGAAAACTTTTGGGTACACTTATGCGAAGAAGCTTAGGTCATTGCGAGAATTTACATGCCTTGAGTAAGACTGATGAGGAAGATGTGAGGGTACAAGTGTATGAGTTAGATGAACCAATGTGTAAGGTCGAGATTGCCGACAACACTCTTCATCTATGATACGATCATCCATGTACTTAACCTGAAACCTGCATAACGTTGACATGTTTCCCTTCTGAGTCACTAATGGTTACCCACAAGGCCCTTAACGTCTTTGTATGACAATGATACGAGCCTCCTTTGGTAACTCACAAGCTTAAATAGCATATCAACCATCGAATTGGCTCACTCGACATGTGAACGAGCTTAAAAGTGGAGAACAACTTGGCCACACACTTCACATATTTGAGATATGAGGCCAAATTAGGGTCTTTTACTTGAAAACCATTGATGACTCTGTCCTATCACTAGTTGCGAGTCACTTTTAGGCGTCAAATGGTGAAAATCCATTTTTCTTGTGAGTGACATTCTTAGTATCAAATCTTCATTCTTAGTTGTTGCTCGCCTTAAAGGAGAAGCAGAGAGACGGTTCAAGTAGAACTTCGTCGAATCTTTCTAAAATTATATAGCTCTACTCCCTTTCAAATATCCATCTTGTATTTTTTTGTAGAGTTGGGGTATGTGCGAAAGTTAACTTGTCAACAAAGTCGGTCAATGTTTATCCTTTTATTTATTGGTCCCCAAGGTTCTCCACCACTCATTTAACCATTCTTCCTACAATATCTAGCTTGTTGAGGACCTGCCTGCTAGGAAGATCAATCATTATTACTACTATGAAACTCTAAAAATAGTGTTAAAGTGGTCGAGTGGTGAAGACAACGACTAGAGCACCTATTCAATCATCCAGTAACGTGTTTCAACACCTTTGCTCACAAAGTAGATTGACTTTTGACATTTGTCAATGTCTTGGACTATCATCGAATTGATGGCTCAATGACCATGATATAGAGGTATATGGGGAGGTTTGGCATGGATTTGTCAAGGACTGACAAATTTGATAATATTGCTTCAGCCCTAGAAATGCTTCTTCACATTACTCTGTCCAAACGAAATGATCATTTCTCTGAAAGCATTGGAAATAAGGGAATCCCTTCTCACCACTTGCCGAAAGGAATCACGATAAAGTAATTATCCTCCAATAAGTCGTTGCTCCTCCTTCACATTAGCAAGTCATCGCATGTTGATGATGGTCGAACACTTGTTCGGGTTTGCCTCTATCCCCCTCTACATTAGTAAAGAGCCAATGAACTTACCTGCTCGGATGTCAAACATACATTTTTTATGAGTTAGGATTAAGTTGATATTGCCCGATCGTTTTGAACAATTCTTTGAGATTAAAGCACTGGTTTTCAGGCGTCACAAAAGTGACTACCATGTCATTTATATAAGCCTGCATACTCCGACCTAGTATCCAATCCATTAGACATTGATAGATCACTTTTACGTTCTTATGACCAAACAACATCACCTTGTAACAATAGTTGTGGGGACTCTCAGCCATGAACACCATTTTATCCTCCTCCACATGGTGCATTTGTATTTGGTTATAACTCGAAAAAATGTCCATGAAATTGAGAAGATCACACCCTAAAGCATTATTAACCAAAACATTTATTGTGGACAATGGATATGAATCCTTGTAGCAAATATTGTTCAAATATGTGAAATCGACACACATTCTCCATTTTTCGTTTGCCTTCTTAACCATCACCACCACGTTGGCAGGCAATCAGGGTATTGGATTCCCTAATGTGGTGACACTTACAAGCTTCTTAGTTTCCTCATGGATCGCCAATCGCTTATCCTTGTTGAACTTTCGTCTCTATTGGACAACCAATTTTGCATTTGGGTTAATGGTCAAGTGCTGACATATGAAGTTGGGATCAATCTCTGACATGTCGACCGCTGACCATGCAAAAGCATTCATATTTCTTATTAGTATTTCTTTAAGCGCTTCACTCGAGGAGGCACCAACATTGAAATTCTTTTCATTCCAACACTATCTCCTGAGTATCTCCACAAGCTCGAGGGTATCTTTCACTGCATGCTACTCGGGGTCAGTCTCAATGTTAGGAACTTCAACTACAATTACTATGGTGTAACTTCCTCGACATGTTCTCATGTTATTCTTATAATACTTTCTTGCTACTTTTTTATTAACTTTCATGGTAAATGACCTTCTTGTCTGGGGTGGGAAGCTTTATTTTAAGATGTACGATATAGATAACTTTGCCTAATCGATTTAGTGAAGGTTGACCCAATAACATGTTGTAGGAGGATGGGACACTTACAACGATATAGTTGACCACAATTGTTATCGTTGCCTCCCCACCCGATAAAGTAGTCCACAACTCTACATATCCTTAGACTTCTACATGTTCTCTTGAAAATCCTACCAAAATATTATCAGACAATTTTAGCTGGTCTTGTGGGATTTGGAGGCCCATGAAAGTTTCCTAGAACATGACATCGACTGAGCTCCCTTGCTCTATCATAACCCGATGCACATTGTCCCATGGTGATGACATATAAGATTATTGGTTCATCTTCGTTTGGGACAACATCTTCCAAGTTTGTCAATGAAAAGCAAACGGCTAGAGTCGGGTCGAATTTGCGAGTCTCAAAGATAACATCGATCAAGCATGACACTTTTGGCTCGAGGTGGTCATTCCCCCACTCGAAAAGTCTCTCGATATAGTATTGAAACTTCCCAAGATGGGGAGTCTTATGCTCAGAGACATGTGAAGTTTCCCAAGATGGGTGTTCGAAGTATATTCTCCCTCTTTAGTCGAGCTCACATAATACTTCAAGAATATGTTCCTCGCTAGTTTGGTAAGTTGGGCAACCAGCACACAACAACTTTTTGTGTCATGTTCGTGCGCTTGATGAAATTCGCACCAATCATCCCAATGATGTACCAAGGCGGGATCAATCATTTGAGGGAATTTTAACTTGTTAGATATCTTTAGGTGGGCCAAGAGATGTCTTTGAGGAACGATAAACGATGGGTAAGTAGGTTTCTCCCTTTTTTTTGCTGCTTCGCTGAGTCACGTATGAGATGTATCGCTTTTCGTTAAGGGTTTCGACGACCTTCGACCCGACCTCTTGAATGTTACCCTTGTATTTTAATTGTTTGTGACTTTTTGAGCCTCAATGTGAGTAGAGGCACAATTTCATACCACTGTCATGGACTCGACATTGTTACAAAGTAAGGACTCGTAGAAGGGATTCACACAAAGTCTTTTCACAAAAGCATAAAAAATAGTCTACTCGTTTGATTGTTGGATGTGTACCGGTATATGACAAAAATGGTTGAGATAGGCTTTGAGGGGTTTTCCCTCTTGTTGCATAATGTCAAAAAGGTCAGCTATTCGCAGTGGTTTCACCTTATTTGCAGCAAACTACTCCACAAACATCTTAGCAAAGGTTCAAAACAAAGTGATAGACTCGTTAGAAATTCCAATGAACCATTGCAAGTTCATTCCTATGAATGTACCTACAAACATCTTGCATCGAATGAAATTCAAGCCACCAAAGATGATATTTGGGGGCGAAACGCCTTGAGGTGACTCTCCAAGTCTCTAGTTCTCGAGGAGGGGGTAATTTTGGGCACCATAAAATGGGAGGGAACTTTCTCTTCCATAATCGTCTGGGATAAAGGTTTGGGGTCTTCTTGTGTGTGTACTGGACATGGGTCAACCACTGCCTGTCGCGTTGTTTGATCTCGGGAGGATTGTCTCAATTCCTCGCTAACCTTATGCAAATCCTATAGTGCTTTCATGGCTTCCTCCATTAATCGATGGGACATTTCGACCTTGCCTCATAGTCTCTCCTCCTCTGTCATGATTCTTTGCACAAAAACTCTTGTTCAACCTGAAGTTCGTCTACTTGCCTTCTCGTTTCCATGTTTTCACGTTGAAGTTCCCACATGGTTTTCATGATTTGTTGCAAGGAAGGTGTGTTGCTTCCTTCCTTTTCCAGAGTGCCTTGTCTCAAATTCCTCATAACGTTGTTTGCTTTTTTCTTCAAAAGTATGCTTGCTTATATATTGTGGATACAAGACTAATTTTTACTTGTTCCACGATGGACGCCGATTTATTCTATTTCAATGGTCTTTCTGAATTATTTCTTGATTATGGTGTATTTTTGGATCTATAAATACTATTTAGATTATACAATTAAGAATGTGTAAATATAAAATATTTTCAGATGATATAATTTATAAAATGGTCTTTTTGCTACCTATGGCAAGAGAAATTATGGAGGTGCGGGGAACAACCTTCATTACCCCATGTTACATTTGTATGATTTAGAAAACGGGTTTCAATTCTAAAGCATTTTTTATAATTGAAGAACGTTATATTGATTAAAAATTATGAAAACTTTAATAGTTTGTATTTTATTAAATACTTCATTGACAATATTAAAAATAAATAAAAGATTTTTTTATGTAAGCGAAATAAAAAAATGTGAGAGTAGTATATAATGGATGAAGAAATGAGAATAAATTTCCAAGATCAAAGTCGAAAGATGAAAATTAAGACGGAACGTATTGTTGTAGAAATAGTATTTGCATATTTCAACACAGTATTTGTTAAATATTTAAGTAGTTAAATTCAAGTATTAGGTTAAATGAAGTGGCACGTATTTGAGTTTTTCTATTCAAACTAAACTTAATCTTGATTTGTTTATACCCTTTCTACCTTAAAGATTAAATTAACATTATAATCTCTTATCAATTTGTTTTAGTTATTTTTTCTTAAATATTTCAAATATATATATATATATATTTGTTTTTAATCACACAAAAAAAAATTTAAAAAATTAAAGATATTTTTTTTCGTTGTAAGTTGTATTAATGCTAGAAGACTTGGATGATTAAGTAATATACAATGGTAAATATTAAATTTTATGTATAAATTATGATAAATAAATATTATTAATTGTACTTGTATAAGGTCTATATAGTATTTACCATTGACTGAAAAATTAACACTCTATTGCCGTGCCTTTCCTCTCCTCTTCTTGTGTTAATTCTTTAGCTCTCGGTCAAGAGTGCACTTGCAAAAGGCTCTATTTGACGATCAAGTAAGTACTATGTATGAGTATGGTTAATATAATGATAAAAATGTACCTTATGTTTGTATAATCATGCTTATTTATAATGTATGGACTATCTCGATGGATCGAATTTAATGTGTACCATTACTTAAATGAAATTACCTGATTTGTCGCACATCTTCTTAATGTACCTTGTGCATTCATTCTATGCGATTAGACGGTCTCTGGGATAAAGTGGTTCGTCGGGCTCCCATCATTACATTACCATATAAATAATATTTAAAATTTATAATAATTACTTATAACATAATAACATAATTTCTATAGTTTATTTTTAAAATTGATGTTAAACATCACTATGAAACCTAGGGTAACACTCCAAAGATCAGCAATCATTTGTAATCACATGAAACAATCCATTAGATAGAAAAGGAAAATAAACAAACATCGAAATTAGACCAAACTCATACAAAAAATAATACAAAATAACTTCCTATAACCTAGAAAAAACTATACATCGGGATTTAACACCTATTATGGAAAAAATATAAGTAAAGACTTGTGACAAACTAGAATATCAAACAAACTCAAAGCTGGTTAAGCAAATCTATAGTGACAAACTTATCAACATAATGATTATCCTTCCTACAAACGCATGAGACTTTAAACTCAATCATTTTATAGAAAAACAAACATGTATTCTATCTATTACGTATAGTCCAAGAAATCAGATATAAATACATGTAAGAAAAAGCTAGACATATTAGGATAGAATTACTATCTAATCATAAACAACAATACCAAACTTGTTGAGTTTGTTTAATAACAATGACCATAAATTTAGCAAAAATTCTAATTGAACACCCATGAAAAAAAAAAGACTCACCAACAAACTCTCTCATATACTACCTCTAAAAATCTAGACAAAGGTAGCAAGAATATTAGTTTTAAAAATATATCATTGTTCATGGATTTTTTAAAGGATTTTTCAGAAGATTTGACATATTCATTTATAGTCTTAATAGTCATATAAATACTATTTTCTTTATACAAAAGTCATATTTAGGGAGACGATTTCGCATTCTTTAAATCATTTAAACCAATAAAATAATATATATAAGTCTAATCAATTTAAGTGGAAAACTTTTCAAATATTTAATAATGTGGATTAAATATTCAAGAAAACAATACATAATTTTTACAGTTATTAACTATTTTTAACTATATTATAACTTAGTGTAGGGTTCACCATTACAATTTACGAAGTATATTTCAAAGAATTTGTAAATTGCTTAATTTTCTACCACTATTATTTTATATTTTAATACATTTTTTATATTATTTTTTTCAAAGTTAATATAAAAAATATTAATATTTATTTAATTATTATACTACTTTTAGAATTTATTAGTATACTTTATATTTTTTATATAAATTAAAAAATAATTAACATTACAAATTCAAGTAACTAATATTTTATTACATGATACTATAAGAAATTACATATAATAAAATTGGTAAAAAATTTAATGTAATTATAAATAAAAATTAAATTTAAATAAATAATAATTAAATCTAAATAATAATAATCAGTTTAAATAATTTAAATAAGAAATAAAATTAATACATATACATATACAAAATTTTCTAAAAATATAAATATAAATACTAAGTTAATTAATATTTGAAATATCTAAAATTTACAATTATGCAATAATATATTTTTATTTTAAAAGACCATTTTTTATTAAAAACTTATAATCTGTCAAATTAGTTCATTAGCTTAAAACTTAAAATTCAAGAGTTTATTTATTATTACCTTGAAACATTCGCTTTATTTTTATGTTGATTTTAACTATTCTTTTGATGCAGTATAACAATTATTTTTGAAATCAATTTGGTATTAATTTCAAATTTGTAAAGAATAAATTTATATTACGTTTGGATAAATATTTTTTTTAAATGTTTTGAAATGTTTTTATGATGCATTATTTGAATAACAAATAAAAAATTTAATTAAAATAATTCTATTAAGTAAAATGAAATAATTTTAAATTTTATTTAAAAACCAAGAAGTGTGCTTGTGAATGGTGTATATTACTAAAATTTCATGTAGAATCACCTAATTTTTGTTAATTATTTTTTAACTGCAATTCTTATTTTGTAAACACAATATTTTTTCAGTCATACAAACTTTGGGAGAGAAAACAAATTAAATAAATTTCTTCATTATTTATAATTTTCTTATATAGAAATTAATTTATAAAAAAGGTTTCATAAAGTTTTTCTATTTTCTATTTACTCTTTTATTTTTACTGTCATAATTTTTTTTTATAAATAATAATATTAAAAAAATTAACCATAAAGAGTGACCTTTTCTTTTTTATCTTTATTCATGTATTTATTTATTTTAAATTAAGCATGGTTTATCTCTTACAATCAGTTTTTCTCTATTTTAAAATTTAAATACTTTACCAATGATTAAAGGAATATAGTATCGCAATATAAATCTTTATTCCCAAATATAAATTATAATTTATATACACAAACAAATAGGTGTCTATTTTAAAATCTAATTATATATATTTGTATATTTCAAATATTTATTTGTTAAACCCTAATTCTTAAGATTGTGTGAGCGCTGCATCCTTGTTTTGTGCACTCAGCTCCTCTCTCAACCTCTCAACCGCAGCAGCTACAACAATGGTGAAACACTACAGACCCCCGGTGAGTACTGCTTGCGCGTTTCGCTTTCGCTTTCTCTATTTGTTTATGCCTTCATCTAATGTATTCTTCTCCTTTTTAGCATAACTTTCTTAATTTGCTTCTCGTTTCGTAATTTGTTTCGTGGCTTGTGTTTTTTTTCTTTTTCGGTGATACCCATGATGTGATTGTTGTTTCGGTGTGAGAAAATTTGGAATCCGTAATACTTCAGTTGTAGCTATTCATTTACAGTAACAAATTTATGTAAAAAAGTTAACATTTTTCTTGTTTTTCTGGTTAAGGGCCTTTGTTTCGAGATGTAATATCAGGACTCGTATTTCGATGAATGAGTGGTAGTAGATAGTTGCTGTACAAAATAACTTTCATTCCCCGAAAAATATAATACATATACGTTTTTTCCTTAAGAATAAGAAGCAAGGAAAGCATGAACATTTTATATTCCCAGGAATCAACAATTCCTGAGAATATTTATCCAAAACTTGTATCAAAATCAAGAATGTAGCAGCGGTAAAAGCTTATTGTTGTTGTTTTGTCTTGCAGGGGAAGAAAAAGGAGGGAAATGCTGCTAAGTTTGTCATCAGGTCACAGGCACTCAAGCAGCTTCAAATCAGTCTACCCCTTTTCAGGTACTATACAGAAAGAAAAACATGCCCTTGTGTATATTAATTTAACTTGCTCTTGTTGGATGAACTTTGTCCTTCAATACTTTGGAGGAGAAGGATGCTGCCTTTCAGATGAAAATCACTTGTCTGGATCTTGTCTGGATAATTTATATCTTCTATCCTTACAGATCTGATATCATTGGAATTTGCATCTTTAGTAATTGTGAAACATTTTGGAAAAGAAGATTTGATAAAGACTTTGATTCTAATACTGGCTTTTATAAATTTTAGGAAACTATGTATTTTGAAAGGTGTAACCCCCCGAGAGCCTAAGAAGAAGTTCAAGGGAACTCATCAGACTTATTACCATGTGAAAGATATTGCCTTCCTTCATCATGAGCCTTTGGTTGAAATACATAGAGCTATAAGAGTGCATGAGAGAAAGATAAAGAAAGCTGAGGCAAAGAAAAACCTTGAACGTGCAAACAGGCTGCGGGAGAAAACGCCCAAACCCAAGATAGATAGGATTATACGGCAGAGGTTTGTTTGATTTTGTTAATTTTAATTTATATATGGTAACTGGTGATGAATTTCCTTCTTAATTAATTTTTTTTGTGAATTATAGGTACCCGAGGTTTGTGGATGCCCTTGGAGAATTGGATGATTGCCTTACAATGGTGCACCTTTTTGCAGCACTACCTGCATCGGAGAGTAAAAAAATTGATGTTGAGTGTGTCCATAAATGTCGAAGGTACGAACTTGGAATATTGAAAAGCAAAGGATTAATATATAATGAGGAAAGCAGCCTCTGTGGCTTTATTTTTCCTTTGAAAATAAGCAGTTAAAAGATACGAGGAATAGATTCTGCTAAATGTCTTCAGTGTGTTCTTGCATTTTATGCTTACAGGATTTTTATCTTCTGTGTTTATTCTCATTGCTTACTGGTTTGGCAGATTGGCACATGAATGGCAAGCATTCATATCTCGAACTCATAAGTTAAGAAAAACATTTGTATCTGTGAAAGGCATATACTACCAGGTACCAATTTTGGCAGTTATCAATGTTCATTAGTCTTAATTGTATGTTATGTATTGATGTTGTTATTTGTGCAGGCT
The DNA here is from genome assembly GCF_051622355.1 of Phaseolus vulgaris. NCBI lineage: Eukaryota > Viridiplantae > Streptophyta > Magnoliopsida > Fabales > Fabaceae > Phaseolus > Phaseolus vulgaris. The sequence continues at coordinate 6,900,172 of NC_143504.1, forward strand.
GAGGTCGAGGGTCAGATGATAACATGGTTAACTCCTCATTCACTACAACAGGTTGTAACTGATGATGTTGACGTCGTTACCATGCTAAACTTTCTGCAATTATATGAGGTTAGTTACATATTCTTTTTTACATATTTCTTGTCATTCCAATTAACAGGATTAAAGGTCTGTATATTTTAATCATGTAATATTTAATTTAAATAAGTTTTGGTGTTGTGTCAGCATCATGCGCTAACCAAAACCAAATTTAGCTATCTGGACATGCTTCTCGTAAGCCTTTATAGTCATCCATATATTTGTTATACTGACTTTTATTAATTTCTTAATCTTCTATATCGACGCAGCCTCTTCTTAGTTTTGTCAATTTTCGCCTCTATCATTCTATAAATTTGAAGTACCCCCCAATACTTGATCCTCGGCTGGAAGCTCTGGCTGCAGGTACCATTTTTCTCAACTTAAATGGAATTATGGAAAATTTTAATTAGTTATTTATTGTATCTGGTAATCAAATTTCTCTTCAAATCATGCAGATCTATATGCTCTGTCAAGGTATGTCAGTGCCAATACTGGACCTTCTGTTGTGAATTCTGAAGCTTCTCAAGCTGAATCAGAACAGTTGGAGACCAAGCAAAAAGAGGCAGAGACTGGAAAGGAAAAATCTGAACTAAGACTTGCTCAACTTCAGCATCAACTTCCTTCTAATGAACCTGGTGCTCTAATGCACCTTGTTGAGGAAGTTACTGGTGAAGACGAGGAGGATCAAAATACAAAAGAATGTAAAAAGCTCTTTAAAAATGTGAAATTCTTCCTAAGCAGGGAGGTAAGACCTTGTGATGGATTTAGCACCACTATTTAAATGTACATTCGGTCAATAGCTGGGAATTTGTGCTCATAGTACTAAATAACATTTCAATTTTTTTTCCCAAAAAATAAATAAAATAAATAGTACCCAAGAGATAGAAATTAGTGATGGTAATAATTGGGAGCATGTCTTGAGCAGTTAAACTAAGCTAATAACATGTAACACATAATGTATTTTCACTTTAAGAACGTAAGAACTATTGATGTGTTTGGATTGGAGTTAGGATAAATCATGTTGAAATCATCACAAAAGCAACAATTTGTTGCTTCAGAAAATCACTGAGTTCTGTGTTACCATACATACACTATAGGACCTTAGAACTTTGTGCCAATGGTCAAGATTAAAAGTTGGAATAACATGATCATTTAAAAGAGGCTCTAATAACATCAAATATATCCATTATTCTCTTTTCTTGCAACAACCAAGTTTCTCACTCGAGTAATTCCACACAGACATGCATATATTCACTTTTCGTAAAACAGTTGGGGAATATTGCCTCATCAAATAGAAGTTTGTCTTAGAACTTAAATGGCTATTGTTTTTTATTAGATGACAGTATGATGGGTAAATCTTGTCTTAATTAGGACAGTAAGGTTGTTGGCTCAAACTGTCTCAATCTTTAAGATTGAAATTTTGTTCTCAAGTTCCTTGGTTTGGTTCTTACTAGTGGACTTTCAGTGGACGAAAGTTATATGTTTGTACCCATTTCAAACCCTTGCTAGAGCGTCTCCTCTCTCCTAAACTTACCAAGACAGAGATTCTCTTAAAGAATTCGCTTTATTTTTGCTGGAAACAAAGGAGCTATTTCTTAAATACTTTGACATTTGTTACGATTTATAATGTGAATTTGTGTGCTGTGTTGCTTCTTGGACAATTTATATAATATTTTTTCTTATTAATATTTTTTAGATTGATCTCATATGATCCATGTATATGCATATAGCACAATACTTCTTATTGGACTTTGGTTCTAGATTGCTTGATTTTTAACTTCCGGTTTGAGTGTTTGGAAGTGGTTGTGTAGTTTTGACGTTGCCTGCATTTTGTTTTGGTCTAATTATTCAGGTACCAAGGGAATCATTGCTTTTTGTTATTCCTGCTTTTGGGGGCATAGTTTCTTGGGAGGGAGAAGGTGCACCTTTTGGGGAATCCGATCAGAGCATCACTCATCAGGTTTGTGATTAAGCTGCCATCTTCTAGGCGTCCTTATGTTTTATATTTCTTGCCTTCCTATTTTTAGGTTTGCTAAGCTACTACTTTCATATGTTTAGATTGTTGACAGGGAAACACAAGGACATAGGTTCCTCTCAAGAGATTACGTTCAACCACAGTGGGTATATGACTGTGTGAATGCACAAATTATTTTGCCAACTGATAATTATTTGGTGGGAAGGTAATTTCTAATCCAGTTTTGTTTCTTATAAAGCTTTTGTTTGGTGGTGATGGTAGTAATTTACAAATACAACTTCTCTCTAACAATGTATACAACTTTAATATTATTACCCGTCAGAAAACGAGTTTCTGTGTCTTTATGCTTCAGTAATCGAAGTTGTGTTATCTCTGCATCTTTTTGTTTTTTGGTCCATAGTGGAACCCTTATTGGTTGTAGTAATGGTCTTGGTAGGAATGTGCTATTTTATCTGTCTCTGGAAATTAAGTTTTCTCTACAAGGGATCATGATATCTTTCTGCGGAACCATGTTTATCTATGTTGGCATTCCATCTATTATCTGTCTGATGAATTTGATCCTAATTAAAATATTTATTATCTAAATTTGAAGAAGATAGAAACCACATATGCGTCTTTCTAATGTGTAGTCACACTCCCAGTTTCTGCCATAAACCTTGTGGATTTTGCAATTTGTAGTGTTTTATTTTCTTTAAATAGATAGGTCCCAACATATTTACGAGTGAATAGTTACTTTGAAGTTTCAAAATTATTCTTCTGCTAGAAGAAATTATGGGCAGGATTGCATTTTAGCCTCTATTTAATAGGAGTATACTAAAAAATGAATTTACTAGCTTGTAAGAGTGTCTATATGCTAGCATTATGTTTATTATTTGAATTATATTTTGCTAAAGTAGATAATTAAAAAGTGTCAAAGATCTCATGTTTAGAGACTAGAGTTGTCCTTTGATGCATATTTTTCAGGATGATAATGCTCTGACTGATGTTCTTGTTGGGTGGGGGTCTACAAATCAGATTTGGGATCTTTTTAGTCAGAATCCTCATGATGAAAGCCTTGATTACCTTTAGTAGGAAGTTGGGCTCAGCTTAGCTATGTAGTGTTTTTCCCCTGATGTACCAAAAAAAAAGTGATAAAATTACTTTTAAGTTAGAAAACTGATCTATGTTAATTCTTATTTGATGTGATATTGGAACTTGGATGAATAACTTATTGTATACAATGAAAGAGTGATTTGTATTAAAATGATAGGGGTGTATTGTGTAGTTTAGTAAAATTAATTCTCATTTGATGTATGAGCGTTAATTAATTAATAATGAAGCCTCTATCTGCTGGGTTTATGTAAAGTATAAAATTAGTTTAAAACTTCATACACTTCTGCAGACACGTGTTAAATTTAAAGAAAAGTATATGTATGCTAAAGAAAGCCTATTTGATTTTCTTATCTTTCATGGCTAATGTGTTTCTTTTGGTAACAGGATCCCTCCACCACACTTGTCACCTTTTATTAATTATGACGAAGAAGGAGCATACATTCCAGATTATGCAAAGACAATTAAACACTTGCAAGCTGCTGCTAAAAAGGACGTCCTTCCACTTCCAGGTGTTGGGAATGAAGATCTGGAAGATCCTCAAAATCTTCTGGTTGAAGGTATTAAAGGCCGAGCGGAGGCTAATGATGCAGCTCAAAGAAAGCAAAAGGTATGGATGTTCTGAGAAGAAAAAGGTTGCATTGCATCGTAACGGTGATCCTTTTTTGTTTACTGACACTGAAGTATTTAAAATTTTGAATGAATGCAATGCAGATGATGATTCTGGAGCAGCAATACCACGATGATTTGAAAAAGGAACTTAAAGGCGTTACATACACTTCAGCAGATTCTAAAGAAACTTCTGGAGAGGTACAGACTGGAGAATCAGTTGTCCATGTTGAAGAAAATGCTGATGATGACATGGGTAAACTTATGATGTCACGTAAAAAGAGGAAGCTCTTGGAAGCCATGCATGTGAGTTTTGTTCTTTTTCCTCGTGCACAATATATTTTTGTTCTCTTTTCCAATTATAGTATCATTATTTTCTCTTAAGTAACGACCTAATTGCAAAGTGACAGATTGTGTTTAAATTTAATCTGTAGACTTGGAAGGTCTGTGTTTTGAATTCTGTTTTCTCACCCCTTTTTTGTTTCTGAAAAATGTCATTCAGATATCTAATAAACGCAAGCAAGCTCAGTCTGATCTCATTAAACAACGGAAAAAGAAAATAGATGAAGCTAAGAGTCAAAGGAGTTGAAGAGATGCTGCATTGACTTTATTATGTGTTATAGCTGCTGCTGGTTTAAAAGGGTAGCTCATTTTTGTTTGCAGTATTTTTAGTTGAACTCATTCTAGTCTCCTTTGTTTTTGTAACAGATATATCTGGTTTGAGCCTTAACATGGTTAACTAGGGTTAAGCCACCGGGACTATTTAATGTTGGGATAAGGTTTTGTTTAAATATTGAAATGGTGTCTTGTTGAATTTTTCGATGGGAGAACATGGAACTCAAATACCAAGAAACTGAAAACTTAATGTGTTAGGGTATAGTTTCTTTTACACAGGATAAGGGTAATTACAAACTTCGCAACTAAAATCCATTTAGTTTACTAAGTAATCTTTTTAATTTTTTAAAATTATTTATGAAGATCCAGACAAACTTCATGAAAATATGGAAGAAATGAGTTTCTACTTCTGTCAACTTTCGTTTTCTCTCCCATATGCATACACTTCTCCTGAAAATTGGTTTCCGTTCCAAATTCTATCCTTTTACTCTCACTGATAGATGCAATGTCCAATCTCCAATGTGACCACCGTTCCCCGATTTATGCATTATTAAAGGGATGTTATTTTAAACAATAACTTAAAAGCTAAACCTAAATCCTAAACTTAAATGTAATGAAATCGTATATATGCTAATTCCTTATAATGATTCTCCAATTGAATTCAAGCGATATGCTTGTTCTGTCACCCCTCTAATTCAATATGGACTAATTAATTTTGAAGAGAGTTTGTTGTGAAAACTCCTCCACTTTAACAACTGCATTCCATTTTTCACGCATCCCTCGTCATAATTTAAAGTGACGCAAAACTAGTTTTATCAGTCTCATGATAGACATGGTAACCTCTTTTGCTAGAGCACTAAATGTGTCTTCTTTCGTAGATCTTACCAACCTTATTTATAATTACATATATTCTTGGACTTTATAATTCTTTAGGTAAAAGCAAGATCCACCTAGTTTTTTTTCTTATATTATCGTTAATTTCTTGAATTAATTATTATTTTGGTCCTAGTTATTATATTAGAATTTATTATATTGCTCAACAAATTTGTTCCATGTTCCATGTTTATTTTGGTTTGATTGTGATAAAATTTCTCTATATTTATGTGAGAGGGATATTTTCCAACTTATTTGTTAGTAACCATATCCTAATTTTCCTAATTAATCTTGAACAACTGGGTAGATTAAAATTCTACTTATCTTATCACTACACAACCCCAAGTTTGAGTGAAGACTTGCTTAAATTAGGTTGGAGTCCTACTTATCATTAACCTCTATACGTAAATTGTGATATGCCATACGAATTGTAAAGGTATTGAAGGTACTGTTAGGAATGAATGAAGTTTTCTCATATTTGTGAAATACTAAGTCTCTATCTAGTGCCATTTTTTTTTGGGCGCGTACTTAAGGAGAGATAACAACAAAAATTAATCTCTGTAGGAGAGGAATAGTACAAGTTGATATTTGTTTGTGCACATTCCACTTTGACTCAATTAATCAATTAATCATATTCTTATTTCACCTTCATAAATTTTTATATTTATAAAAATATCCTTATATAATACTCTAGATTATGTAATCCTAAAGTTATTTTTCAAATTTGTAATTGACTTTTAGATTACATAATCCAAAAATCTTTTTTCGATGTATGATTAGTTTTTAGATTATATAATTTAAAAGTTTTTTTTAAATGTATGTCTATATTACATAATCCGGAAGCTACTATTAAATCTAAACTTCCAAATTATATAATTCAGAATATAATTTTGGATTATGTAATCCAAAATATGGAGGTGACACAAAAAGGAAAAAAAATATTTCTATGTTTTATATGGGGTAACATAAGGAGGGAGGTGCAGGAAGAAACAATGGGAAGAGTGATTTCAAGTCTGGTTGGGGACTACATAAGAGTGTGATATTGTTGGGAAGAGTGTTCTGATAATTTTTCTTTAGTGAATATGATAATTTGCGATTAAAAGCATTAGCAAATAATCCATCCAATACATTTACGCACCAATCAATCCATCACCCTTTTAACCGAAAGACGAAACAGCAGAAATATAAATCCAAATTTTAAATATATGAGTCTGTTTCAATTTGAAAATTTTGAACTTGAATGTCGTCATAATTGACTGGTGCTCAACCCTAATTCATTATCTCACATTTGCTTTGAGAAACTACAGTTTTTTTCTAACTATTCCTATTGATATCCATATGAAATAGGGATGAGAAATGTATGGATATTATACTAATCTGTAAATCTTTATTTGGAAGGAACGTGGAACTTACCCAATGTTTAAAATTTATGGTTGGTGTACTTCCAGAATAATATTTAAAACTTTATTGGCAAGATATGTGTATTTGGGCTCCACATAGTATTCAGCCGCTCAAGTTTGAGAAACGAAGTGTTCTGCAACAAGACGCCTAAGAATCTTCCCAGTGGCGGTCTTGGGCAAAGAATCAGTGATGAAGACCTTTTTAGGGACTTTGAAGGTTGCAAGGTTCTTCTTGCTAAAACTCTGCACCTCTGCCTCATCAATGTTTGATCCTTCTTTTGGGATGATCGCACAATTTATCTGTTAAAATGTTAGATGCAGTGAGTAGATTTCAGCACAAATTTTCAACAAACCTTGCAGATGTAGTAAGTTTCCAAAATTCTGAGCTACCTTAATTCACATGCTTGTACTATCCATTCCCTTGCTTTTTTTTTATTTGACGACTTTTTTAATTGAAAGAGGTATTTTGTTTTTGAAAAGAAATATAGGTAATATTAAGAATTACGATATAAGAAGTCGTAATTACAAATATATTTTTAATTTTAATTTTTTTACTCATACATACACATATATAATTAAAAGTAAATAAAATCGTGTTTAGTAATCTAGTCACTTTCAATCAATTAATAAAATAAAACTATAAAATAGTATATGTGATTTTTTTCTCCAAGCTTATATATATATTTTTATCTAAATAAAATTATTTTTACTTTAATTTAAAAAAAATATCTGATCGGATTTAGGGTTTAGACATGTCTATTCTCAGCGTGAAAGAGTCTCTCACTTCCCTTATTTTTCCAATTTTCACACAAATTTGAAGAAAATCACGACAAATTCAGCTCCTCCAAAATTGAATTTCGACTCTTTTTCATAAGTGGGAGTAGGCACATCGAGAATTGAACTATTTTTCACTATTTAAAAATGGATATACTTTTAGAAAAAATTTGATATACGAGACTTCCACAAGTTCTAAAAAAAAGTACTAAAAGTGTATATGAAAGTATTACTTTTCTATTGTGATGTCGTACTTCCCAGGACTTTCCAAAATGCTAATTTCTTTATATAAAATTTAGAAAATAATTTGTGACATTAAGATGCATTTGTTTGATATACTCTAGTAGTTGCAAACAAAAAGATGGCAAATGCAACGGTCACACGTGTGAAGATGTTTACGTAATGTTTGGCCTTTTCAGCCAATAAAAGTTAATTTTGCACTTTGAATAAAATATGAAACCTCAAAATTAGTATAGTTTGTTGATAAAACATGTGAATATTGAAGAATATTTGTGTGCGTATTTTTAGAGTGTAACACAAAGAGACAAGAAAAATGATGGCATGTGTTTTCTTGTACGCAAGAAGTTGTTGTGAACAAACCAACAAAGTTTTCCTGGATCGGGGTTTAAAGAAGATAAAAATCAGTACCATAGAAGTGTTCCACTTGGCTTTCAGACAGCAGTTATGCTACTGCATCATGTAACTTACATTCTATGGACATAATTTTGGGTGACACGAGAAGAAGAAGTAATGAATTACTTTAAATGAATAAAAGTTCCATAAATATAACATTGATAAGAAAATTTCCATCATTTTTTGTATCTTATAAATATTTATTTAAATCCATCTTTAGTAAGTACAATGGAACTGAATTTTGTTTTCTTCGTTGTATACAACATATGCTCATGAGTTCATGCCACCTTTCTTTGTTTGTAAGGTGTATTTTGTAGACCCAGCTAGATTAATTGTTATGAGTTTATAACCATTCTCTATAAGAAAGGTTTATTAAGACCAAACTTTGAAAAAGATAAAGGAATAAAGAGAACAATTCTTAAATGATTTTTTTCCATTAAAATTAGCAGTTAAGGGTATCAACTGATTTAGTTTAAAATGTGTCATAAACTCATTAACACAAAAGTACTTTTTACTAGACTGATTAAGAAATAAACTGGTTTTATAGAAGTTTTTTCTTAGTCTCTTTCAAAGAACACATACCTCTTCGCCGTATTTATCATCTGGAACTCCGAATGCAACTGCTTGGGCGATGTCTGGATGAGATAGAAGGACAGCATCCACCTCTATTGGTGATATTTTCTCCCCTTAAAAAAAAAATAATTTGCATGTTAAAAATGCATAAATAGGAGAACGCTACCCATATATTACTCATACTTGCATGCTCCAAAGTGCGGAATACGAACACTAACACTAACACTGATACGACCCGACACGTATATGTCCGACACGTATATGGATATATATAATATTTAAAATGTAGGAAACAGAGACATGGATTTATATATTATATAATTTTGAATTATATAAATTAAAAATAAATATTTATGTGCAAAAGTATATTTCAGATTCTTTTGGAAGAAGAAAGATATTTTTCATTACCGGATCAAAAGAATTTATTGCTTATTTTTATAATTATAATAAAAATTTATACAATAAATTTGATTTTTTAGAAAATTATTGTATTTATACCTTTTAAAATTGTGTTAGAACCGTGCTAGAATTTTAAAAATTCCAACAAATATTTTTTTGAATTGAACACTTGAACACGAATATGTTATTTAAGATAAGTGTCTGAAGCTCATAGCTTATGACTCAAATAACAATTTGCCATCCTTTTTACGTTCCAATACAAATTACACACAACAAATGCATTATTTCTTTAAAAAAAAAGGAAAAAAATATTATAACGATTTTTCTTATGGCCATGTATATTTGTTAATATGTGGCATGGAAAGTGAGCAGTTGATAAAATTAAAAATATTACCTCCACGGTTAATAAGCTCCTTGATGCGACCCACGAGGTGCAAATACCCATCCGAATCAAAAAACCCGATATCACCTGTGTGGAACCACCCATATTGAAAGGCAGAAAGATTCGCATCAGGGTTGTTTTTATACCCTTTGGTCACATTGGGTCCCCTGATACAAACCTCACCTTTCACATCATTCTTTAGAATCTCACCCTTCTCGTCTAATATTGCCATTTCCTGGCCCACGGGCTTTCCAACTGACCCGGCCCGATGAGGCCCATCTTCGGGTAACGGATTCGTCGACATCAAATGCGACGCTTCCGTCATAGCATAAGCCTCCAAAACCGGTGCCCCAAACGCCTCCTCCAACCGCTCCAATATAACCGGTGCAAGCGAGGCACTACAGCTCCGAATAAACCGGAGCTTCGGGTAAACCGGTTCCGGGGTTTTCAAATGACGCTCCAAAACGATTTGGTGCACCGTAGGAACTGCGGTGTACCACGTGGCGTTGTACGTCAACATGTCGCTCCAAAACGAGGAGGCGGAGAACCTCCCCGCCGCCGGGAGCGCCACGGATGCTCCGGCGGCGAGTGAACTCAGCAACGCGGCGAGTAACCCGTGGACGTGGAACAATGGGAGAACGATGACAGTCGAGTCAGACTCAGTGAGTCTGTACACGGACTTGATGTTCTCCACCGATGAGGCCAAGTTGTGCTGCGTCAACGGCACGCCCTTGGGACGGCTTGTGGTGCCGGAAGTATGGAGGAACAGTGCCACGTCGGACGCGTCGTTAACGAGTCCGGAAATCGAGTCGGTCGATGACTCGGTGTAACTCAGAGAGAGACTGAGCTCTTCGGCTTCGGCTTCGTCGAGCGAAGCTGTTGATACCGGAATGCTAAGCTTGGAAGCCGCAGCTTGAGCCGGCTCGTTCCCTTCTTTGGACGTTACTAACAGCTTTGACTCGGAGTCAGATAAATAAAACTCGAACTCTTCCGCTGTGTAAGCCGCGTTCAACGGCGCCGCCGTAGCTCGCGCCCGAATGATGGCAAGAAACGTTATTATAAACTGAAAACATTAAAAAAGGAATTAGAAACAATAAGAGTAAATAAATGTAAATGAAAGATCAAATAGTTTTTGTTTTCTTTGTGTTCGCAATGAAACAGTGAGGGAGGAGAGGACCTCGACGGTGTTGGGGAAGGTGAGTGCGACGACATCGCCGGGTTTGATGCCGGTGGATAGGAGGCGTGCGGCAGCGCGTTCGACAAGGTGGTGGAGGCGGGAGTGTGTGAGGTGGAATTTGCCTGAGACGGAGACGGCACGGTGGGAATGGAATATTTCGGCGACGCGGTGGAGCAATCCGGTGAGTGTTGTTGGAGCTGGCATTGTGGTGTGGTGTGGTTATGATGTGATAGATTCGCATTGGAAACCTGAGAGTATATATATATATATATAGGAGGAGGTGGCTGTTCCGTGAACGTGAAGAGTTCCCATACCATACTTTTGTAATTATTTTTAGAGCACGTAAGGATGCGAATTCTAATATAAAAGAATGTGTAAGTATATGTTTTTAAAAGAAATGATAAGTTTATGTAAGAATTAAAAAAAACTAGTGTACAAGTGTAATTTTTAAAAAAAATCTCGAAAGCTATTAGTGTAATTTATTCTATAAAATAATATAAAAGATATATTTGTATAATTCTTTTAGAAATAAATTTGTGATTTAAATTAATAATGTTTACTTTTATTGATTTTAAGTTATTACTTTTATATGGTAAAATACTCTATAAAAATTAATACAAATTCTGTACTGATTTGATTTAATTAAAGTATATACATATATATATATATATATATATATATATATATATATATCACTTATTTTAGATTATAACTAAAAGTATTCTAACACTGACCTATCTTTATAATTCTCACGTTTTGATATTTCCATCTTAAAATTTATTGTGGTTTCTTTGTCACATCTATCTTGTTCCATAGTTAAAAATAGACATATAACAAATAAATAAAAAAGGATTACGAAGAAATTTACTCAAGTGAGGAATAACATATGTTCAAGAAGTCAAATAAATCTCCAATTTTTTTTAAAAAAATAACTTCTCTTTTTGTTTTTCGTTTTCAATAATATTATTAGCCACTTGACTAAAAACCTATGTTTCATCCAGAAAAGTTCCTTTGGAGTAGTAACTATTACATCTTTCTATTTAATAATCTGATGTATGATATTGAAGGAAAATAAATACTTTAGTTATGTTTATTCTTTTGATTAGTAACGAGAGAATAATTATAAAGTGAGGTGCACAACAAAAAGAGATTATGTAGAGACTGTACCAAAACGGAACATCAATCCTTTTCGTTCTCCACAGTAACTATTAAAAGAAAAAGAAAGTAAAGAAGTAGGAGATATAAATTAATACGAATATTAGGACATTCCTTAAAAACGAATAATAGGACGTGGATTTGATAGGTTTTGGTTAGAAAGGAAGGGATTCTTTCCCACATGAGATTTCTTCCTGCACCTTTACAGGAGTGCTAAAATTTCCATTTTATCTTTACAAAAATAAATAAATAAACTCATAGCACCCCTTTTTCATCTTTCACTATATGTCAATGGTCAGGTAAGCTCTCTCATTCACCTCAACTCCATAACAAAAAATAATTTTCCAATTATCTCCATCTTCTCATTTTGAAAATCCTGAATAACCATATAAAAAGTATACACATCATGATAAGATGGGGCATCTATAGTGAATAAGAAGAGTGTTTGTTATTTTTGTCAACGTCTACGCAACAAGATTGAACGTCTAATTCGATAACGATGATCGTCTAGTAGAGAGATACCACTTGTTAGTCATCAAGCTTTTACGGTCTATTGTGAGAGATTTCAAGAAAAACCTACACTAAGAAAAAAAAATCCTAAACAAATTTCGATCCATAATGCATCATGTTAGACGCTATAATACATACAACTTTTTAAACCAGAATTAGTTTATGGATTGTATGATCCAACATAAAAAAAAAAAAACGTATTCCTAAATCTAGATAAGCTTTTTGAATTCTAGAATTTAAAATACACAATTTTATTTCGGGTTTAGAATCCAAATAAAATTTTGTACTTCAAATTGTATAATCTAAAATACATAAAATCCAAATTTTTATATTCTTAAAAAAAAACATGAATTCATAAAAGTATTTTGGAGTTTACATAATTATAATTATGGGCTGCTAGAAGAAATTATGGGGTGAGGAAGAATTTCCATAAAGGAATTTGGACATTGTTGGAAAGAGTATAAAAAAAAGGTAAAATACTTGGGAATGAAATAAATATGTGGACACAAAAGCAGGAACAAGGAAAGATAGAGGAAGTGGCTTATTTTTACCATTTAAATAGATTCCATACTTATTAAATTCCTTTTTAAACAAAGCCAAAAAAATACTAATAAATTCATTCTTCTACTGTCTTCGGTATAAGATCAAATCCTAACCTACATATTTATTTATACGTCTTCTTTTTTATTGTTTTGATTTGAATATCTTTTACGAATGATGAACACTATTGTGAAAGTATGAAAAATTGTATAAATTTGAAAGAGATAAAAATTATGAACGTGAATTGAAGTAAGATTAGGTCAACACTTAGTTTCTAGAGTAAGGTTGAGCCAACACTAATATAAGGAGTCTAGAAAATTGTCTAGTAAGAAAACAACTTGAGAGAGAACTTTGAGCAAGTAAAAGTGTATCAAATTAGACATTTAATTACACAAATTAAAGTTAAAAATCATGTGCATGAGACTCTTATTTATAGGTGAAAGTCTATCAAAACTTCTCCAATTAGAGTGTGACGTGTCACCACTTTATTGGTGCAAATCTCTTCATTGGGAGAGTGACAAGTGGCATGCCTTCATTGGAGTAAAATTTTCTCCATTGAAAAAATGACATGTGAAGTCTTATGCCTTTGCCAACATTTTTATTTGTACTCCTCATTTATCTTCTTAACGAAAAGTTGCGAGATCAAATAATTTTTATTAGTATATAAAAGATAAATCATTAGTTGGCTGAAAATAAAATAATAAACAAAAATAGTAAAAAATAAAGTAAAAGTTATCAGTATTTTGCGGAAGATCAGTTTAAAGAAAAGATAAATAAAAATATTTGGGATGCAATTTTACCATTTTAAAAAACTACATATTCTCTACTTTTTTTCATCAAATAAATAACTTTGTATTACTTTTATCATTTCAATCAAACGCATCATTCAACCGTCTAAACTCAATATCTTCTAAAAGTTGTTAAACAGGATTAATCAAAAAAAATTATATAGAAATTAGAAACTTTTAAAATATTTTTCGTCCTCGTAGTACAAAAATTCGTACACTTCTAAATTGTTTCGTGCTGTGAATACACAGTAACATTTTTAAACAAGTAATTATAAGAATACTAAAAGTTACACTACAGTCAACAATACGAAGGTTTAATTTAGTATTTGTCTGTAAAGCCCCAATACTCAACATGATTCCAATAGGATATGATAGATACAGATATTAAATATGATAAGTTTTTTAACTTATGAAATACAATACGTTTAAGACTTGTTAACAAAAAAGATATATAAATAAAAAAACATATACCCAAAAGTTAACTTTATTAATGTATAAATTATTTTGATTACTTAGGGCTTTCACTAATGGGCCTGAAACATATTGGGTGCAAGACTGCTTCTTTCTACATTTCCATAATTTCTTGTAACACCCATACTTCTTAAGATATCATTTATTTTATTGATGTTTTTCATTTTAGAATGAATGATCCAATTTTTTATTATTATAGAATCTATAAGGTATTTTTGTATTCTAAAATATTGCAAATTCTGTAATTTGGAATATATATATGTTTTAAAATTTAAATTCTGTCATCAAGGGTGTGAGTAGAAAAAAAATAAATACAAAGTCTAAAATTTTCAGAATATATATATATATATTTTTTAAATTAAATATTTTTTCCCTCACTGTGATTTGCCACGAGAATTTACGAAAGTGGAGGAGGATATGCAAGCATGAATATGTGACATTTTCAAAAGTCCTTTAAAAATTAAGAAATTTGAAAATTGCAAAAGCGCGTTTCCCCAACCACACAAGATCACATCCCTTTTCTATTTAATTCTGATTCAGAGATCGTTAAAGGGTAAAACTGATGCATAACTGCTTATAATTTATATGAATAATTTATAATATAGTGAAAGCTACACCTTATTAATACGGGATAGTTTAACACCATCACTTTTCTCTTACATTCGAAAAGTCCTACATTTTTAGGTGCAACTTCATTATTACAATCAAAACATAGTGTGACATTCTCAATTCATACACTACAACAGTAACCTGAGTTACTCTCAATTTCTTTGCATCTTCCAAGAAACTACACTTTTTAGTTTGGTGATGGGGCAACCGCAGAGAGTTCCACAGGGTTAATTGGAGGAGAAGCTGCTAACTCCACAGAGTGCACAGGTCCTGGTGCCACAATGCCAGAGCTTCTCAGTTCAGCCATTCCTCGACGAGCATTCACACCTTCTACCTCACACAACTTCGGAAGAAACACACCTACAACATAAATTTCCTCAACCTCATCAGACATTAGTTTTGTGACCATATATATCGTAACATAATTTTATTGTAATTTTCCACAGCATTATAAAACCTTATGAATAATGTTATATATTCATTTGTATACCTTCACCAGCTGCAAGATTGAAGTACAAGTCAACAACGTTGGGGCAAAAGTGGTAGCAGTGAGGGGAACAGAGTTTGTGTGTGAAGGTAGACTCAAGAAGAGAATCTGATGAGATTCCAAGGGAGTTTCTGTCCAATCCACAGGCCTTTATGCATTGGTCTGTTTCAATGTGATCCTTCAGATTCTCAGCTTCAATATCTGATGTCTTGCATGTGTATTCCTCCTCACCACTCCTCTTCACGCGCTTCTCAAGCACACACCGTTTCCCACCAGATGACACAGCAAACGAGCACGTCTCATGGCTCAGATTCTCACATTCTGTTCCTCCTGCATTTTTCCATCACATACTCTACAGTATCAAGTTTCTGCCCAATACTATGCATGTAGATAAAAACAATCACGTGGAAAGAAATATGAGAATTAAGGTATTCACTTACCAAGAGTGGCTTCAAGGGTGAGAGAAAATGCAAGGAAAAATACCATGAAAGTTCTGAAGCTGAAGTTAGAGGCCATTATGGGTTAAGGGAGAAGCGTGGCCAAAACTGTGTGGGAAATGAAGGTTGGAGGAATGTTATTATGAGGGTTGATGGGTAGTGCATTTTATAATGGGGTTTTGTGCCGGAATTATCGGATTTTTTAATAGGAATTGTGGGTTTTGACGGAAAGAAAGGAACCATCAAATGAAGACTACTTTAACTGTTTTCAAACTTTCAAACCACTGATGCATCTATATGCTTTCCATCGTTTTTGTTTCATTCTTGTTTTTTAGTTCAAAATACAATTAGAAACAGAAATTTTATAAGACTAAAACCTACCAAATACAGATATGAAGTAAAAAAAACGTAAGAGTTATATTCTATGTCTGAAATTTGAAAAGTAATTTGTTTCCAAGTGTTTAAAAACTCATTAAACTTCTTGCATATTGATGAATGATTCATTTTGAAGGAATGAAGTTTGAAGAAGAGTCAAAGAATAGCGCCATCAGTGGCGGAGCTTCCACAATTACCTTCTTCCACCATCATCTGTCACATCACATCTAACCTACAACTTCCTTCCAACTATTTCCTTCCAACTATCAACGCTATCACCATCAAAATTACAATTTTCTAGTAATTCGGTTCACACTCTTTTTTAACCTAATTTTTCTTTCAATATCACTTCTTCTATATTATCACTTAACTAAAAAATATATTACTAGCATGTTGATTCGGACATAGTATACTTGCTAAATAAATGAAAGTTTGATATACTATTTATTTTCTTCTGCTCCTTCTTTTATCATTTCACTTGTTTTAATTATATGTTTTTTTTTCCAGCAAAGAATTAATAAATTAAAGGAACACTTTAGGGGTGTCCCAACCCTTATACAAAACCCACTAAAAATGGGCTATAAAAAGAAAGAAGAAAAAACAAACAAAAGAGAACTTGCCCTCTTACAGCAACTTATAAAAAACCTGACAGCAAGCTAACAAAACTATGCAACCCCACAACCTTAGAATCATACAACAACATAAAAAACACACCCCTAAAACCACTATTACAATCTGACATTACAATGCAACATAAAAAGGAACTTCGCCTACTGCACAAAGTAGATTTGGTTTCCAAAAATCTAACAACTAACGATGAGCACACACAGGACACCACACACTGGATACATCAATTAGAATTGATAAGAGCTTGTTCTCCCAATGCCCCCACCTTCCATCAACTAACTTATCACTACCACTCCTCATGCTCCTCTAATATCTAAAGATATTAGTTGTTGTCCTCCCTTTTCCTGCATCAAAAGAAAACACCTTCCCCACCTTCTCGGTAACATATGTATATGTCATCAATACATTAAAAACATATCAACAAATTTTATATATATATATATATATTTTTTTTTTAATTTTTTAATTTTTTTCTGGTTCAATATAGTCTCACATCTTACTTAGAAGTTCAAGGTTAATAACAATTTACATACACTTTCTTCTTTAATTCATCGAGTCGCTTTTAAGGATAAAACCATTACAGAGTTTCGAACTCACTACAATAAAATCATGAAATCGAAACTAATTTTAGAAACCAAATATAATTAGTTGTTATAGTGATTAAACTAGAGACCATTTTAGGGACTAAATAAATTTCTGGTTTCTAAATTAGTTTCTATTATTGTTAAATGGTTTCTAAATTGATATCTAATTAGCAACTAAGGTTTTTGCTACCAATAGTTGCTAATTAGATATCAATTTAGAAACCATTTAACAATAATAAAAACTAATTTAGAAATTGAAAATTTATTTAGTCCCTAAAATGGTCTCTAATTTAGTTACTATTGCAACTAATTATTTTGGTCTCTAAATATTAGTTTCTATTTTATGATTTTCTTGTAGTGCTCTACAACAAACAATATCTTGAATGTGATAATTGATCCTAGTAATGTCATCTCAACATAGTTAAGGTCGAAATATTGACATCGTTCATGGGAATCTAAAACTCTTTTCTTTAATCTTGGAGTACAAGTTTCTATTTATTTAATGATTTATTCAATATAATGATTAATTACTTTTTGTCTCTTAAAAATAGTTTTTATTTAATGATTTTTTTTAATTATATAAATAAATTTGAAAAAATAATTTATATTAAAAATATATTTTGAAGTTCTTATTAAATCAAATTAAACAGTACAATATCTAATTTATTAACTTAATTTATAATGTGAAGGAAATTGACCAAGAGAATCTTAGATCACTAGTACAAAATATGGAAACAACGACCCTTTATTTAGTGCGGCTTTGCGCTTAAACGCATTTGTAAAAAATGCGGTGGCATTTTTGTAATTAAATTGATTTACAAATGCGGTTCTATGGTAAGACCGCATTTGTAAATCAATTCGAATGATTTACAAATGCGGTCTTTACTATGACCGCATTTGTAAATCATTCTGAATTGAAGCGCGCCACTAGTTTTCACTTTCACTTTCGTCTTCTCCGCTCTTCGTTTCAACGTTCTGTTTCAGCTCTCCCTTTGCATTGTAAGTTTCAGCTCTCTCCGCTTCAACGTTTGTTTTCGTTTTTGTCATTGTCATTATTCATTTCCTTGGCATTGTCATTTCGTTTCCTAACTCGTTTTTGTCATATAGGTGGTTACTGTTCTATTGGGTTCGCCGGTTTTTTCTGCTCCGTCACTGCCACTGTCATAGTCGAAAACTTCCGCCACTGCCTGCGCCTTCGTCTTCGTCTTCGTCTTGTGCCTCTGCCACTCCGATCACCATCAACCTAAAGGTTGGTGTTGTATTTAATTTATATTTAATATTTTGAATTTATATTTAATATTTTGAATTGTTATTTTTCTGTATTATAATATATATTTAATTAATAACTAATACAACTTGAAATTTATAACTAATAACTAATAATTTATATATTTGTGTGTATTTTGAATTTTTGTATTATATAATTTCTATTTTCTTAAATTTATATTATATATTTAGTTAGTTGTTAATTACATTTTAATAAAAGTTTTATGTTATGTTAGTTATTGTTACTTTTAGAATAGAAATATCGTGTTTGGATTGAGTCCGGGGGTGTTCGACCCTCGGCAAATGTGTGAGATTGAATAGAATACTAATTATTAGAAAATCCTAACTATATTCCAGAATATATAATGGATCGAAGTTGGATTAATGTTGTTCGTATAAGTGATGAGTACGAAAGGGGAGTAGAGGAATTTATACAATTTGCGCAGCGTAACGCGATTATTAGTGGTCATGATGGAGCAAAGATCAGGTGTCCGTGCGTTAACTGTTTGAATGGAAGGATACTGGATGTGAATATCATGAGGGAACACCTGCTGTGTGATGGATTTCTTCGATCTTATACAACTTGGACATGGCATGGTGAATTATTAAATTTACCACGTGTTTCCGTAACTGAGGAATATGTGGGTTCTACCATGGATGAAGCAGTACACGATGATGGAGATGATGATCGATTGGAGGACATGATTCGTGATGTGGGAGCTGAGTGTTTTGCAAAAGCGCATGGATATGAAAGTATGTCAAAAGATGCAGAAACTCCTTTGTATCCTGGATCAACTAACTTCACACGGTTGTCGGCGGTGTTAAGATTGATGAATTTGAAGGCAATAAACGGATGGACTGATAAAAGCTTCACGAAATTGCTCCAGCTGTTGAAGGATATGCTTCCAGAGGGAAATAGTCTACCTAATCGTAATTACGAGGCCAAAAAGATTCTTTGTCCAATGGGTATGGAGTACAAAAAGATACATGCATGTCCTAATGATTGTATATTATACCGGAAAAATTTTGAATTGTTGAAAAGTTGTCCGAGGTGTGGGTTATCACGTTATAAGTTGAAACAAAAAGATGATGATTCTATTGATGACATGGAAAAGCATGGACCCCCAATGAAGGTTATGTGGTATCTTCCCATCATTCCAAGGATGAAGCGTTTGTTTGCAAACCCAGACGATGCTAAGAATCTTAGATGGCATGCAGATGAGAGGAAATGTGATGGCATGTACCGACATCCAGCTGATTCTATTCAATGGAAGAAATTTGATGATGACTTTCCAGAATTTGGTAAAGAATCAAGAAATATCCGACTTGGTTTAGCTACAGACGGAATGAATCCGTTTGGTAATATGAGTACAAATCACAGTTCATGGCCTGTATTACTAGTTATTTACAACTTACCTCCTGGATTGTGCATGAAGCGAAAATACATGATGTTGTCTATGATGATATCCGGTCCGAAACAACCAGGGAATGATATTGATGTTTATCTAAGTCCCCTAATTGAAGATTTGAAGTTAATGTGGGACCAGGGTGTCGAAGTATTTGACGGATTTGCTAATGAAACTTTCAAGCTTCATGCCATGTTATTTTGCACCATCAATGACTTTCCGGCATATGGTAACTTATCAGGTTATAGTGTTAAGGGTCACAAAGCGTGTCCAATATGCGAAGAAGACACTGCTTCTCAACAATTGAAACAAGGAAAGAAAACAGTATATCTTCGGCATCGGAGGTTTCTTAAAAGTCATCATCCTTACCGGAGGTTGAAAAAAGCCTTTAATGGACACCAAGAGGGTAGTGGTCCACCAACTCGATTAACCGGTGTTGAGGTTTACGAAAAGGTAAATAACATAGACCACACCTTCGGTAAGTCCAAAAAAAAGTCATCTGTGACAAATATTTGGAAGAAGAAATCAATCTTCTTTGATCTTCCGTACTGGTCGAGGTTAGAAGTCAGACATTGTATAGATGTAATGCATGTTGAGAAGAATGTGTATGATAGCTTAATTGGTACACTTCTTAACATTAACAGGAAGACGAAGGATGGTCTAAATGCTCGTTTAGATTTGATTGAGATGAACATACGCGGCGAGTTGGCACCCATAGAAATGGGTAAGCGTACATATTTGCCCCCAGCCTGTTACACAATGTCAAAAGATGAAAAATTAGTTTTTGTCAATGTCTAAAGGGTGTGAAAGTGCCACAAGGACATTCCTCAAATGTGAAGAGCCTAGTGTCAATGCAAGATTTGAAGTTAATTGGGTTGAAGTCTCATGATTGTCACATCTTGATGCAACAGTTGTTGCCGGTAGCTATCCGTGGGATCTTACCAAAAAATGTTAGACACACCATAACCCGTTTGTGCTCATTCTTCTCTTCCATCTGTTGTAAAGTCATTGATCCCTCAAAACTAGATGAACTTCAAAATGAAATTGTTGTTATCTTGTGTGAATTGGAAATGTTTTTTCCTCCGTCTTTTTTTGACATCATGGTTCATCTAGTGGTGCATCTGGTAAGAGAGGTTAGATTGTGTGGACCAGTGTACTTAAGATGGATGTATCCTGTTGAGCGGTATATGAAAATTTTGAAAGGTTATGTGAAAAATCATTATCGTCCAGAGGCTTCAATGATTGAAAGGTACATAGCTGAAGAAAGTATTGAATTTTGTTCAGAGTACATGACAAAAGCAAATCCAATAGGTGTTCCAGCTAATTCATGGCACCACATGCGTTCTACAACTAAATGTTTACGTGGTGTGAATATTGTAAGCAAATCTCGATCAAAAGTCTTGCAAGCACATTTGTATATATTGAATAACACAGATGAAGTTGTACCTTACATAGAAGCTCATAAAGCCATTGTGAAGGCAAATAACCCAAGACAAGCAGAGAAATGAGTCTTGATGGAACATAATAGAACTTTCATGCCTTGGTTTAAAGATGAGGTGTTCAAGGATTCAACGGCATCAGAGACCTTGACTTGGTTGGCTGCTGGATTGAAGTTTGATGTCATCTCATGTACAGCGTACGAAGTGAATAATTGTATATTTTACACGAAGTCCATGGATGAAAAGAGTACAGTTCAAAATTCTGGTGTTACTCTTGAAGCCGAGTCAATGCAGTTTTCGACTTCGAAAGATACAAATCCAGTACTTGGATCAATGGCATACTATGGGTTTATAGAAGAGATATGGGAGATTGACTACACTAAGTTTTCCGTTCCAGTTTTCAAGTGTAAATGGGTTGACAATAAAAGTGGGGTTAAAATTGATGAATTAGGATTCACACTAGTGGACTTTCGAAAGATAGGGTATCGAGATGAGCCATTTACAATGGTTCAACAAGCATCTCAGGTTTTCTATGTGAAAGATCCTACGTCAGAACATTGGTATGTCGTTTTACACGGGAAAAAACAAGGGGAAGCCATAGATGATATTGAATATGGTGAAACTCGTTCATTCACACCAATGATAACTAATAAAGATGACGATGTACTTGATGATGTACATGCAACCCGTAAAGACCACAGTGAAGGAATTTACATATAAACATTCAACCCACATGCAACATGTAAATAAACATTTAGAATTTTTTGTATTATTTTTATATGATTTTAATTTGATTCACATTAACTAATGTTTGTTACCTAATTTTTTTAACAGAGACATGGATGACGACCAGACTCCAAACAGACCTCGATCTGGACGAGGCAATAAAGGACCTACTAGATTGAAGCGTCTTGCATTGAGACGTGCTGCTGGTGAGAAGACACATGTTGACATTGACGTCAACACTGGAGTGGCTTTTGTCAGAAGTAATAATTGTCCCTAAGGACGGATATCGATCCCACAAAGAACAGTGAATTATCGAGTACAATATTCGCTAAATATAACAACAGAACAATAAAAAAGAGTTTGAAGTGATTATGTTGGCACTGATCAATAAGAAAACAAACAAAGAATTAGTTGCTTCAATTGGAAAAATTGGGATTAAGTTTCATCTCTCTCACTCTCATGTATTTTGATTAGCATGTTAATATTAAGTTCTTTAATTGAAATTGATGCCCGTATAAAAATCATTTATATCGATTCCTCGCATATAAAATCCTTAAGAATGTTCCCTAACTATCGATCCCTCGCATACTTATAAGAACAACTTAGAACGAAGCTCAGACGTTTAATAGCAATTAACATTTCAAGTCTATTCCTAGCACTCAAATATGTTAAGTATTGTTGTTTAGGTCCGAACCCTAAAAATACCTCCCGGTCAGATTTAAGATTCTCAATTTGTCACGGAGAATTAAAAGTAAAACAACAATACCAATAATCAATCAAGAACTGAATATTAATATATAAAATATCACCTCAATACATAAGAGTTTGAGCAGATTACTCCCAATCCCAAAGGGTAGAATTAGCCACACATACTTCTATCACCTTCCATTCTCCCAATTGGGTTACAATTCATTCTATGGTGTTTTCCTCTCAATCTGGCACACCAAGGTTGAGCCTCTAGCCCTCTATTTATCCTAGTTTTCTAGGGTTAGGTTGTTTATTGTGTCGCGCTAATGGGCTAAATGATAAAACATAAAAAGGCCCAATCTTTCTTTCTTTCTTTTTTTCTTTCATTCTGGGACCTTCTATCTTTATCTTTTTGGCTCAAATCATTCATCTTTAATCCAAATCTCCAATCTTCCTTAGAAATCTGCAATTAACACCAAATTTGGAAATAAAATACTCTTATTCAAATAAAGATCATAAAAAATGTAAAAAGGTATAAATTCATAAATTAGGGATTATTTTATATGTAAATTAGCAATAAATCCTCATAAGTGCCTATATTTTAATATGAAATATTACTGAAATTAGACACTTATCAGGCAATAAAGGACCTACTAGATTGAAGCGTCTTGCATTGAGACGTGCTGCTGGTGAGAAGACACATGTTGACATTGATGTCAACACTGGAGTGGCTTTTGGTCCTAAGGCAGATGAGTTTATGAGCTATCTTGGAGTTATTTCTCGTGAGAGGCTCTCCATTTTGATTAATTCATGGGATGAGGTTTCAGAGGTTGATCGGAACATGCTATGGGAGGATGTTCTGGTAAGCTTTACATTATTATTGTTATCATATAATGCTTTTTAATATTGATTAATTAATTTTAATTTGATGATGTTATTTTCCAGGCAAACTTTGACTTTCCTGATGTGGAACCGCTTCAATCAAAGATATTATCCAATATCGCACTTAAATTTCGTACCTTTAAGTCAAGACTGACTTCGAGATACATTTTTGGCGACCTTAAAGACGAAAATCCATGTTTAAAGTACCAACATATTGATGAAGAGACATGGCGTCTTTTTAGAGAAAGCCGTGAAAATGAGGCTTTGATGGTAAGTGAAGTAACTTTTTTGTTTATATAACATTAATAAGTTTATCTTATTTACTTCAGTTTGTTTATTTCAATTATGACAGGATCGTCGGAAGAAAGCTCAAGAGATAGCTTTGAAGAATCTTACCCCGCACGTTATGTCTCGTTCGGGGTATAGAAAACTTGAGCAAACACTGATGGTGGAAAAGGAGAAATCTCAACAGGGGACGTTGTCTGAGAATGTGGAAACAGGGGTCACTTCTCCTCCATCACCACCTTTTCGCCATGTAAAATGGAAGAGGACCCGAATTAAGAAGTCGGGTGCACCAAGTTCTGAGCAATCCGGGGTTATAATCGAAAAAATTGTAAGTTATTTTTGTTATTTTCAATTTTTTTAAAGCATTAATTATATTAATGATTGAAAATATGGTTTTTGTGTACTCTTGCAGGATTCCTTGGAATCCGACGGTAAATTTGTTGCTGAAGGTCGTCACGATATCCTGGTTGAAGCAATTGGACGACCTGAACACTCTGGTCGTGTTCGTGCCGCTGGACAAGGGGTCGGAATTAAACTTTATTTTGGAGTTTCAGAACGACAACCATCCTCCTCCTCCAAGAAGAGTAAGTTACGTGAAGAAATAATGGAGGAGATGAGAAAGGAGACTGATTTGATGTGGCTGGAGATGAAAAAGGAGAATGATAGAATGCGACAAGAGTTTCTATCGCAACAAGTTTGTGCTGAGCCGATTGAACCCCTTGTTAGTCCCACTCCCAAGAGCACAAAGGGGAGTTGTGCGGCTCCTCCAACATCAGGGGATGATATCAATGGGCAGACAGAGGATTGTGAGCTACTGGTAGTGGGCGGCAAACTTCCTCGGGTGGTGGCACTTGGAAAAGTCTATAAAAACGCCACCACCTTACATAACGTTCCTCTCTCCCCTGATGTGGCGAAGGTAACAGTTGAAAAAGTACGATTTCCTGATGCTCGTGTTCCACAACCTTCAGATGAGGTAACCACTGTGGCCGATGCATTTCAGACATTCGTTGCCTGGCCCAGAGAGCTCATTCGATCTATGCCCGAACCTCATGTAATAATTTCGTTTCATTATATTATTTTTTATTTATATTTATATATTACATATAATTTAATACAAATGTTGTTTATCTTGTAGAAACCTTTTCAGCCACCAAGTCCGAAAAAGAAGCGTGAGGTTCCAGTTGACGATCCTATGGCTTCCCTACGTCTCATTGCTAGTCAGATTGGCAATGATCCTTTTCCAGTTCCGTGGGATAATACATTTTTTCAAATCAACACTGAACTGCCACTGATGATTTACAACAAAGATTTATCAGAATTTATATCTGGGAAACAGGAGCTCAATATAAGTATAATTCAATTTTTTATGATGTAAGTATCTTTACCTATTATTCAATTTACTTTATGTTAAATTATTATTGATTATGCTTTAACTAAAAACTTGTAGGTTTTTGCATATAGTCTGTATCACTGAGGGGAAGGAAAATATGTATGGATTCTTAGATCCTGCATATACTAATCCCGTTGGACCAAACTCAACTGAGACTCAAGCCTACATCACTAACATCCTGGAAAAAGAGGGAAAACAAATTTATTTATGCCCTTATATTAATGAGTAAGTTTAATTATATGTCATCAATTATTATTATTTCATGTTTTAAATATTTACTAACTCTTTTCAATGATCATATAGGCATCATTGACAGTTACTTGTCTTATCAACCATTGATAAGACTGCTGTGTGGTTTTGTTCCCTACACAAGAAGATGCCCACAAAATTTAAGGATATCATTGATACGTAAGTATAGTATAAACTTAACTTTGTATGTTACTAATTAACCATCTACTAACGAGGTTTTTTGTATTAACCAGTTCATGGCGTGGATATAACATCCTAAAAGGTCGATCCAGTTCAAATAATTTGAACTACATAAGAGTAAAGGTTTGTAATTTTTTTCTTTCTCTATTATCATTGTTTATCAATATACTAACATATTACTTTTTATTGAATTATAGTGTAATAAACAACCAGGAAGCTATGAGTGTGGCTATTACATTATGCAATGGATGATTACCATTATAAGACTAGGTGTTAAAACTGGTTGGAAAGAGGTATATGTTAAATCATTTTTATAATTCTTGAACATATATATATCTAGAAACTAATTTATGTCAACTTTGCAATGCAGTTATTCACAGAAGAAACACCAATGAGTGAGGAAGGCATTTCATATGTTAGAGATTCTTGGTCCACATATTTCATTAATTTTTATAACTCTAGCATAGGTAAACAATAGTGGTTTTATTATATGTAATTTGATCACTTGTAAATGTACATTTTGATGATTTCAATTGATCACTACATTTATGTATTTGTCTGACTGGGTTTGATCATTATGCAGGTTATATAAATATATGGTTTCTGCACAAAACATAGTGTATTTTAAAAAAAAATCACTATTTACAAATGCGGTCTTGGTAAATGACCGCATTTGTAAATAGTGATTTATGAATGCGGTTTTTACCAAGACCGCATTCATAAATCCTAAACCCCAAACCCACTCCCTAATTCAGAATAATATACAAATGCGGTTACCTGAAATGACCGCATTTGTAAATGTGATTTATGAATGCGGTCATAGGACCGCATTTGTAAATTCCAGATTTACGAATGCGTGCTGATCAAATGCGGTTCTATAACCGCATTTGTAAATTGAAAATAGCCGCATTTGTTTTACATATCTGCACTAGTGGATGTCCCGCAATATAGAAAAATTTATCATTTTAAGTATTAAGTCTCAGTGTGTTTGTTTGATCTTGTTCATAACCAACTACGATTTTAACTTAGTAGTATATACTTCAACAAATTCATACAACCAATTAATACATACTATTTTATTCTTCTTCTAGTTCTCTTTATAATTATTTTTTTAATTATCATATTTTTTAAGTAATAGTTTGAGTATCAAGAGATTATTTTTAAAATTAAAAAATGGTGCGCATGCATATATCCTCGAGACTAATGCTAAAATATAAAGTAGAATTCATGGTCATTAAAAGAAATATTATTTCTTAATTGAAAAATGTGGAATATTACCATTTATTTTCATTATTTTCTTAATTTAATTTAACAGAAATTAAAATTTTAATATTTTTTAATACTAATTGTGTTATTGATATTATATATTTAATGACTTTGTAGATGATTAATTTTTATTGAAAATCTAATTCACTACGTTTTAGTAGAATCTTTCCTCCTCAAGTATGTTTTTAATTTAAGAATTATAAATGTATATTAATGATATAATTTATAATATTAATATAATCACACAAAAATATTTTCAACATTGCGATGCACAAAATAAGTTCTATACCTAAATGATTATACATAAATAATTTTGTATCATTAATATAATACTATAAAACCCTTTTAATATAAAATTATTATGATTAAAGAAACAACTGCAAAACACGTTTTTTGGGTATCAAAATATAAATGACTTAAGTAAAGTATTTTTAACATTAAAAAATAATTTATTCATATACTTAAAGAACAACCAACATTAAAATATTAAAGAAAATTTTCAAAACAAAACAAAAATAAATCATCCATATACTTAATTAATACTTGAATTTAAAAATTTTCATCAAGTAAATTTCCATTGTTGTTTCTTTCCATAATGAAAAACTAATTATACTGACAACATAATCCTTATAAAATATGTGTGTCTCAAACATTATATGCTGTAAACTTAAAATTATAGGGTATGTTACATTTTATTTAGTTGCAATTAAGGAGGCTTAACTAAAGTTGTAAAAGTGGATCATAACTCATGAAGCAAGCGATGTTATGAAGGTGAGAATAGATGATGTTTGAAACATAAGAAAATTTTGAAATGAATTTGGCAGCGCTGTCTGCGGAAGAATTTGGAAGACATGGCATAGTTATGAGTTGACTAAGACAAAAATTAGTGTGCTTGTAACTACCTTCTTCAAACTTCCTCTTTCTCCATGCTCTCAAGTCTCAACACGTGGAACTATCACTTTCTCAACACGTGGAACTATCACTTTCACTGTGTTTGTGTTCAAAGGAGGAGGTTTACTATAAGAACATCAAGAGAGAATAAACATGCTTGAAACTTTTTTTTATTTTTTTTTTCAATGTTGAGGAGATTTATGATGAATTAGGTATATAATTTCTTTTATCATTACTAAAAAAATATAAAATATTTTAGAATGCTCCAACTTTATTATAACGATTCTTCCACAACTAAAAAACAAGCAAAAAGAAAGAGTATTTTTTAAGTTATAATCAGTCTATACTTTCCACAGTTTACAAACAATTGGGTATATAATTAATTATAAATAAATATAATTGATTATATATTTAATATTTTATTCTAATTTCATTTTTTAAATAAACAATTAAAATAAACAATTAAATATAAATTTTATAACATTTTTTTATGTAAAATTTATTTTAACTATAATTTTTACTAAAATTTTATAAAATTTTAAAAAATATTTTATTTATAAAATTATTTTTTATATTAAAATATTTTTTAATTTTTAATTTTTTCGTAAATCAAATATCTATAAAATTTTCAGTTAATTTTACTAATTTTTTTCTATCTAGAAATTCTCATTTTCCATTTTTTTCTTTTTTTTTCTTCTTCTCTCTACTCTCTCTTCCAATCTAAACAAAGTCTTTGTTTCTAGATATTTATATTTTTGAGTTTTTCTTATAACTTTTATTTATTTTAATTTATATTTTATTTAATTGTTGATATTTTAAAATAAAAATATTATGTTCTATAAATATATTTTAATAAATATGATTTATAAAATTTATGTATGGATATTCCATGATAAATGCATGAAATAGAAATCAATTTTAGAAAAATAAATAATTAGTTACTATAATGACTAAATTGGAATCCATTTTAGAGACTAAATAAATTTTTGGTTTCTAAATTAGTTTCTATTATTGTTAAATGATTTTTAAATTAGTATCTAATTAACAATAAAAAATTTTGCTACCAAATTTAGAATATAAATAATTGGTAGTTAAAACCTTGGTAGCTAATTAGATATCAATTTAAAAATTATTTAACAAAATAGAAACTAATTTAGAAACCATTTTTTTTAAATGATCTTTAATTTAGTTATTATTTCAACTAATTATTTTGGTATTTAAAAATTAATTTTCTATTTGATAATTTTGTTGTAGCCAAATTTGTATCCAAAACTTAAATTCATGCTTTCCAATTAACCGAAAGTTTATATATATAATTTGATTTACTTATTCAGTGGAGTCATATTATTCGTGATAATTTCTTTACGTATTTTATTGTGTGTTTATTTTTATTTAATACTTTATTTTCTTATATTTAATATTTTGAAAAAAAACATTTAAATATATTTCTTTCAAATATTGATAATAAATAGGGATGAATATACTATCCAATCCGTCTTAAAAAGTCTTCTCCCTACTTTTTTCGCAACTCGTCCTATATCCCTGAAAAATATTCCTAGATTTATTTTAAATTTTTAATTAAAATTATTTTAATTTTTAAAAAAATATAAACTCAAGTAAATATAATTATAAAGTATAGTTCAAATCAACTTACATGAAGAATATTAATACAAATAAATTTAATCTTTAAAAAATAAAATTAAATAAGTTTTGTACCTGTATGGACAAAGAGGGTCCATATAGTACCTGAAACTGGTTTTACAATTACTAACGTGTCGTTAATCCTTTGGTTTCTTACTTCAAGTCTCCTCTCTTTAAGGCTGATACTCAGTCGATTGAAGGGGTACTTGCGATTGCACTCTGACGCTCAAGTCAGTGTTATAATTTAAGTGTATTATAGTAGAATGTGAAAAACGTATCTTACACCTCCGCAGAGGGTTTTATTTATAGTGTTAGTTATGGACCCTATGATGGAATATATATATATATATATATATTAAATTTTAAAAATTTCTTCAATAATAATATTTTTATCATCAATAACTTTAATTCGATTTTTTTTAAAATAACCAAATAAAAGTAACTATAGCTTGATAGTTTAACACCATAATATTTAAATCCATATCATCGTGAAAGAAATGATTAAAACTCGCATATTCATTACTCGATATATGCATTAAAAATACTAATCCATTACAAATTTTATCAGTCAATACCAATTATTTTTTTCATCCCTTATAATAAGAAGGCTACTAATAATGTTCACACTATATAACTTGTTTTGATTTTAGCCACTTCAGTCACTTTGATGTCTGTTTATTACCTATTCTCGGGCCTACAATATGTTTGTAATTGCAATATACGAAATGGTGTTTATTTATTCACATTTTTGTTGAAGTCTAATGCAAAATTGCACTATTTTTTGTTGTCAAATTTTATTTTATTAGATTACTTCTTCTTCTTTCTTAAGACGCTTGTGTACTTTTAAAAAACAATGAGCATCTGAAATACAGAAGAGAAGGAACCCATAATAACCTCCTCCAATAGTCTCTCTTTCCCAACCCCAAAGAAGCAACAATACTAAGGAAATAAATATTTTATTCTTCTCATAGTTTTCTTATTTTTTATACTTTCATCTATATAAAAATAATTATTACATATACAATTTTCTTACTAATTATTTTTAATAAAGATTTAAGATTTGAAATTGTAGTAAGGTTTAACCTTGAGATTGAAGATTTAAATAATGAGATATTACTCGATGATATAATTTCGTGTTATTATATTAATTATAGTAAAACTCATTTATCCAAATTAGTCTTTATAAAATTAATTTAAATATTTTAAATATATAATAAAATAGAATATATTGATAAAATTGTAAAGGTGATATATATATATAATATTGTTTTAATTTTAATGTTAGATAAAAATATCAATTTAAATAGATGGATGTACCAAAATTTCCAAATTCATTCTAAGTATTTATTTGGTAATTTTTTTTAGACACCGACATTAACTGTTCCTTTTGTTTCATATATCACTAAAAAAAAATTAAATAAAAACAAATTTTAAAAATAAAAATAATTAATTACTATATTAACTAAATTAAATAATATTTTAAAGACTAAAAACATTATTAATATTTAATTTATTGATAATACTAATAATTTTTTTTTGTCTTTACAGTAAAATATAATTTAATCAATATAATAATTAATTATTTTTTATTTTTAAAAATATTTTTTATTTAATTATTTTTATGATAGTGGTTACTTTTTTATTTGTCACCCGTGATCCACACCAATCATTTAATCAACATGTTCTTCCAAATATAAATGTATTAGCAGTATAGAGAAAGAGAAGGATAATAAATAAATGAAACTCCTCCTTTTCTTTCTATTGGAAAATATGTATGTGTATGACAATGAATAATGATGTATGATAAAAAAATAATATAAAATATTGACTATTAAAATGAAATTACATTTATATTAGAAAAAGGCATTAAACCATGCACTAACCTAAGAGATGGGATCAATACTATTTTAGTATTTTCTTCAAATTGACTCGATATTAGAGGGTTATGTACATGTGAGTTAACATGAAAAGTCAAACTAATATTATTTTTCTTTTTATCTAATTAACTAGAGACTGACAAGTGTACTAATAATTTCTTTTTAGTAATAAAAATATTTAATAATAATAAAAATCTTAAACCCTAAACTTTAATAAAAATATTGTTCACTCAGAGTTGAAATTATTGAGTATTAGTTTGTTGGTAACATTAATCATAATAAGAATGATTAATCATAAAATTAACAAAATTAAAAATAACTACAATTATAGAGAACAAATTCAAATACTATAAAGAGTTAGAGAATTGATTTTGTATTCTTTTATTATATGCTCTTATTATTGTTAATTGGTACAAGTATTCCAAATATCCTTCAAGAGTTGTTTACTCATAATTTTTTAGACACTATTATTGAACCCTAAGTAATAAATCCTTTATATAATTTTATAAATTTGATAGAATTAATTAGCAATAATCATCTCAAATTAAAACTAATCAAATGTGAAATTAATCTCTAATTTTCCAAATGTGATATTCATAAATAAATAAACAATTATAACATAGATAAAACAATCAAATTAACAAAAAAAATCAAATGATTTCATTTAAAACACTATAGCTATAGCTAGGAAATATTTAGTCATTCATAATATAAAAGATAGAACACAAAAGTAGTCAAACAGGTGGTTGCATAAAAGTAGGTTCCACACCACTATTGGTCTCCTTCTCCCATGTATAATTGTTCTCAACCAATAGTTTCTCCCTTTTCTCTACCTTCTATCCTCTTTCTTTTAAATTATAAACCGGGTTAAAAAAACACTAAATATAAAAAAAAAAATGTTATTAATACTTATTTTTTTATTATTTTAAATCTCCCTTGTAAAATGTTTCCACCAATCAAACCATTTATAATTAGCCTGTGAATTTTTCTTATATATCTTTTATTATTCAATATAAGAAACAACAGGATAAAACCAAATAAAATTATATGTATGCAAATTAACTACATTGAATATAAAACTTAGCACACAGTAATATACCTGTGAACTGACCTTTGCAATCAAATTCCTACCAGTCACACACCACAATAAAGACTTTGAACTTTAACTTTTAA
This sequence comes from Phaseolus vulgaris, assembly GCF_051622355.1. Classification (NCBI taxonomy): domain Eukaryota; kingdom Viridiplantae; phylum Streptophyta; class Magnoliopsida; order Fabales; family Fabaceae; genus Phaseolus; species Phaseolus vulgaris. The sequence goes on from NC_143504.1 coordinate 6,932,687, forward strand.
AAGTAAATGTTAATGTAACTATGTTTAACTTTTGTAATCCACTTCTAAAGGATATTTATTAACCACTTTTCCAAAAAATATTTTGTAAAATAAAGATTTTGATTACTTTTGTAAACTCAATCCAAACATAAACATACATTTGTAAAATAAAGATTTTGATTACTTTTTGCTAGGGTTGGATTTGACCTGTGACTACATAAGGAAACAAATCAGAGAAATGACAAGTGAAATTGCACAAATTGAAGGAGAGAGGAGAAAAAGATGAGGTAGATTTTCACGTTACTGCACACACACACAGAGCCCTACTACTGTGCTTAACTATGCTTTCTCACTGTGCAATATCTGTTCCAGCACATCGTGCATGTAATTTTTAACACCTACCCATCATTGAGATAAGAATGAGATAATGTAGTCAGAAAGAAAAAGAGTATAATAAATATCCTAAAAAATGTGATAAAAATAAAACAAACAGGAAAATGTATATTATTGAATTGGAATAGTTTTTCGAGCTTTCTTCTCCGTTGTTTTTTTGTTGTGGAAATTATGGGGCATGAAATTAAGTGGCAGCAGCACACGTGCATGGTCTCTGTGGTTGAAAGGTACAAGTGTGAAGTAGAGAGTGGAGACAGGATAATAATGAAGAATGAACAGAAGAGAACCGTGCGAACAAAAATCTGATTAACCGACATGTTTGATTGATGGGTTTACCTATGTCATATGGGTAACTCGTGCTCAAAAATTGATGTCACACACGTATATCTCCACCTTCCTACATATGCATACATGAAAAGATAATGTAAAAATACAAATTTACTTTTAATAAATTTTGATGATAATGGTGTGTTTGGATTGGGAAGGATGCGTAAGAATTTGATAGGGTGGATGTGTGAGAAAAAAGTCATGTTATTTAGATTGTGTGAGAAGAAAGTGCGAAGAAAAGTCATGTTATTTAGATTGAGATATGTTAAACTAGATGTGTGAGAAAAATTGATGAGGGTTTGTGAGTGATGTGATGATCGTGAGAGAATTTTTTTTTTTTAAATTTGGATTTAAATTTAGTTTGTGACTCATGTTATTTTATAAATTTAAATTTGGATTTTAAAAATATTTAATAATAAAATGAGTTATTTTTATTTAAAAATAAATAAATTTTAAATATTTGTAGATTTAAAAATTATAATTAGAAAATAAATATATATTAAATATAAATAAGTATAATTTAAAAATTATAATTAAAAAAAATATGTATTCAATAAAATAAAATAAAAAATTCAAGTAATTTATTAAAATATTAAACATGTATTATAAAATTGAAAAATAAATAAAAATATTATTTTTTTAATACTAAAAAGCATGTAATAATAAAAAAAAATATAAAAAATATAATCTAACTAACATTAGAAAAGAATTTCATAAAAAAATATTATCAAATAAATTTTAACTCATAACATAATAATTATATAAAAAATATATTAATATAATCACAACAATAAAATACATAAAAACAGAATATCAAGCATTTTTTTCAAATATTAAACATATACTATAAAATTGAAAAGTAAATCTAATATTATATAAATAAAAAAATAAAAAAATTCCAAGTAATATGTTAAAGTTTGAAACTTATAATATAAAATTGTAAAATAAATGAGATTTTATATAAATACAAATCACAACATTTTTCAAGTTTAAAAAACATTGTAGTAAGGGAAATAAAACATAACAACAGTATTTTTTAATTTTTTTAAAATATTAAACATAACAATAAAAAAAATGCAAACAGTACAAAATAATATACAACCATAAAATATAAACAAAATAAAAAAATATAATAAAGTAAATTATAACTCTAAACATAATAATTATACACAAAATATATTAATATAAACTCAACAACAAATTAAATAAAAAAGAAAAGTTCAAGTAATTTGTTAAAATTTAAAACATATAATATAAAATTGCAAAATAAATAAAATTTTATATAAATACAAAACACAATATTTTTCAAGTTTAAAAAACATTGCAGGAAGAGAAATAAAACATAACAAAAATAACTTTTTAAATATTAAACATAACAAGTTACTAAAAAAATCGATTTTGCTTGTTAATAAACATGGAAGAAAATCTATTTTAGTTGTTAGTAAGGTTAGGGCAAAATCAATTTTGCTTGTTTGATGAAGAGAAATAAAATCGATTTTATTTCTTAGTTCACATCCACCAAAATCGATTTTGCATGTAATTTAAAAGGGGTCAAATCAATTTTGTACCAACAAACATACACCGATTTTTGTGATTATGTTTAATGTATGAAAATCAAATTTTATTCCTCATGCAACCTTAGTGTCTTAGAGTTATGGTTCAATGTAATGTAGTTAAGGGTATGCCAATAAATAACTTCGATTTACATCGAGACCATCTTAAATCAATGCATATGAGAGAAGAACAAAAAAGTAATTTCACTCACTCGTCCATTCATGTATCCACCTTCAAATTACTTGATCCAAACAGACAACCCACCCACTCATCAATCCGCGTATAGAGACCATGACTAAAAGCAAACACAACCTTAATCTAACATTTGTCCGCTATATATTAATAATAAATAATTATATTACATATTAAAAATATTAATAATAAATGTCTGCTATATATTAACATTTTATAATTGGGGCATTACCATGTTTTTTCATACACATTTTGATGTAATATAATGATATTTAAATATTTGTATGTATTTTTTATTAAAATATTCAGTAACATTTTATCATTATGTCAAGACATAATTGAATAATTAAATTTTTTATTTAAAGATAAAATATTAAAGCATTATCAATGTTTTGAGTTGAGATTTATTTGTTTTTTAGTTTAGGGTAAATGTATTTTGTGTTTGGTAATCTCAATTCAGTGATGAATGATTATGATAATATTACTACTAATATCAACTTTATTCCTAATTTAGAATCCTCGAAAGACAATGTTTTAATAGTTTTTGGAGTAATGGATATTAATTTTGTATTAAAGATAAACTAACTCATCCAACCTCTTGCACATGAGACTACATATGAAAATAAAACGAAGATGGGACTGTGGTAGAAGTCAAATTGCATAAGTCTAATGATTATGGAAAAGGTCATTCCATAAGCATTTTGGGGCACAACATAGATACAACTAAGGAGTTCCTTGCAAAAATTGAAAAGTGATTTGTTAAGAATGAAAAGTTTGAGATAAGTACACTCTTGATAAGCCTACTTTCAGATAAATATATATGTAATAGCAATGTCAGGAAGTACATCATGGAGATGTATAATATTGCTTCAAAACTAAATGCACTTAAAGCAGAACTTTATTGAAATTGTTGGTTCATTTAGTCATGATTTCTCTTTTGACACAATTTGGCCAATTTAAGGTGAGTTATAATTTCCATAAAGCTCGTCTCACATTATGTATAGGAGGAAGAGGAAAGATTGAAAAAAAATGGAATAGAAAATATTCATTTGTATCTACTTCCATTAATAAGGGCAAAAGACTAAAAAAATATAAGGAAGTTGCAATTGCACATAAAAGGAAACAACAAAAGAAATAAAATGAATAAGAAGGCAATAGTTGTTTCTTTTGTGGAGCTTTAGGGGCTACACATTTTTTATTCCATAACTAAGTTGATTTTTGAATCAAGAAATGTTTGGTTCTTTGAAGATGTCGATTTTGAAAAGGGATATATAGTTAAGATTTTTTTTTTTCTTTTAAAGAGGATTATGTATTTCCACATGTGTTATTGACATTACTCGTGATCATTTTCCCCCACTTTGTTCAAGATACAACAAAATAAGAAAATGTAGAACCTTCAATAAAGGAAGTTGTTTGAACAGAATTTTTTTTCCTCCTCAAGAATGTATGTCATTAAGGAAATCCACAGGAAAAGGGACAATAATAACCCTAGTGACACATTTCGATCATTAGTTACACTAGATGGGTGTAAAGACATTTCTTATTTGCAATATTGATGAGATTTGTGCTATATAATGTGTTTTAAACTTTTTTTGTTAATGGACTTACATGTGTTATGAGTTAGGAGATGGTGTGCTATGTGAGCTCTTATGTTTTATGGGCTATAAGAAGTCTAATTATTGACTTAGCAACTTGAATAACGTCCCGGGTGCTGCAACACGACAAGTTGTGTCGTCGCCTCCACAACTCCTTTGAAAGCTTTCCTTCTTTAGTGTTCGCGCCTAACAAATTTTGTTCTCCATGTCGTTGCAAATCTCCTATGTCGTATGTCATCTAACAATCCTCTTTGTATAGACCGTGTTTTTCCATCACAGTCGTTGATCGTGCCATTGTGAAACAAACAACCTCATCAGGTTCTATGTTAATAATTTATGTTGCATCAATTTTTGCATTTTTTGGTTGCACAGATAAACATATTATATCAATTATTGTCTATAATCGATGAAATAAGTCATTTCCTGCATTTAGTTTTGATCAAAGGATTGTAACATCGATCAACATTTACTACAAGAAAACTATCAAATAGAAACTACATTTATAGACCAAAAATAGTTGGTCACTATATTGAATAAATTAGATACTTTTTTATACATTAAACAAATTATTGGTATCTAAAGTAATTTCTATTATTATTAAAATTTATAAATTAGTTTATAGATTGATATCTAATTAAGGCTTTAGTTATCAATTACTTTAAATTCTAAAATTGATAGTTAAAATCTTAGTTTAGATACCAATTAACTAATTAGATGTCAATTTAAAAATCACTTTAAATACCAATAATTTTTTAATTTATAAAATAATATCTAATTTAATCAATATAGTAACTAATTATTTTTTTTTCTAAAATTGATCTCTATTTATTGATTTTATTGATTTTAGTAATGATTCACAAACATGTTATTATTTACACTAATTAAATCAATTTTTAAACCGATATACACCATATCCTACTTTTTAAATTGGTGGGATTCATATGAATATTCTAAAGATATAGAATGTAAAAAATAACTAATGCCAAAATGTTTTTTTTTTTGTATAGTGTGTATATTATTTTTTGATGCACCCAACAATCTTATATAGCTTAGGATTTGAAGTAAATAACAATTTGTATATACCTTTTTTCCCTTAAATATGTGAGATATTTTAAGTAAAAAACCTAATATCTAACCCTCTTCTTTGTCTTTTTATTTTTTATTCACACAAATACCGTAGCCTTTCTCAAAAATAAAATAAATGTCTAAAATATTCCTATATTAAACGTTTATAAAAAAAAGGCAGGATAAATGTCATAAATTTGCTATCCAAACACTTAATAAATACATTGAAAGAAGATACTACACTAAATCTTATTCATACTCATTAGGTCGATTGCTCATAGAAAAACTAACATTTCTCAACCCACTTTTTAAACAATTTCTTTACTTTGTTGTCATTTCGTCTCTGTGTTTCGATTTTTACCGTTTTCTTTTAAACTACTTTCTTTCAAATGTTCGATTTTTTCTTCAATTTTTTTTGTTTATCTTATCTTCTCTTAAATCCCAAAATAATTCTTTCTATATCTTTTCTTTAAATTTTGATTTACTTTGTCAACAATCTACATTTTACACACTTTATTCGGTTTCATTTACACTTACTTTTGATTCATGATCTAAGTCATTTACTTTTTGTACTTTACTTTTCAATTGCTTTTGACCTATTGCATATTTTCAAGTTTTCCATTTACATTCCCCACAACATTTCAGGTCATTACGTTTCTACAAACTTTACTTTCAAAGCTTTTTGTCAACTTCATGCACCATTTACTAAAAAAGCTCTTTTTCTCATTTTTTCTTGTCAAATTTCATCTCGGTTATTTTTTCAATGCTGTGTTTTCAAATCTATTTATTTCTTCAAATTAACAAAGTCAACACTGTTCTTCAATTTAATTTTCACAAATCAAATTAATCATCTTACACACTATATCAGAATATTGATCACAAAGAAAATGAGATGTTAACTTGGTTTAAGTTAAAAACACAGCGTTGTTCCTTTAACTAAAAAGAACTAATAATGGATAATTGATTCCAAATCTCACAAAAAAAATTATTTGTTAAAAGATCTTTTCTCTTAAAGTATATGCATATTTTTTCTGGGTAAATATTATATATTTTTTATGGATAAATATTAATAGTTCATATATTAACTTTTGTTGGTAATTAAATTAATTCGAATCCAGCATTCACTTTTACCACAAAACGAATCTTAAGAAATTCAGAGTTAACACTGTTTGAAATTAAATGATAAAGATAAGATGAAAGTATTTGAAACACAGCATCATTAAAAACTTGCTCTGAAGAGAGATAAGGAAGTAAAATTCCAACTGATAGAGAAGGAGAAGAAGATGAACAAATTACCTGGAGTAGATTGAGAGAGGAAGATGCATGTTATGTTGTGGATGATGATACATGCATGCATAGATTGGATGGAGAAAAAGAATTTAAGGGTGATGGAAAATTCCTAAGGGATCGCATGATCCAAATCAGTGAAGCAGTAAAAAGGGTTAAAAAAACCAGAACTGCATGGGAATGCAAGAATTAGATCAATGCGATCCCTTTGGAAGTCTCCACCAACAATAAGGTTTTTGTCGTTGTTGTTCATCCAAAGATGTTTAAATCTGGACCAGAACACAGCTTCAATTTCTATATATGGTGCTCAAAAACGAAACTGTGGGCTCCTTCATGTTCATGAGGGTAAATGGAAAGTAAAATAATGGTGGGGCTTTTCATGCCTTCATGCATCCTCTATTTGTTTCAATTCTCACATGCACTTGACTCACCTCAAATCAAGGTGCCAAACAAAATGCTTGAAATAATGAAATTACTCAACCACCTTTAATAATTACTTTATGTATTTATATATACTTTTAATATATAGATCTAACCACTACAAAAAAAATTAGTAAATAAAAATTAATTTAAAAAATAATAATAATTACTATATTAATTAAATTAGTTTTTTTTATCAATAATAAATAATTTAAATAAAAAGAGATACTCCAGAATGTGTCAAATCTTATACAAAATATTACATACAATGTTAGAAAATTTGTAAATAGAAATCAATCTTAAAAATAAAAAATATTAGATACTATTTTAGAGATTAAAAATTTTATTGTTATCTAAATTAGTTTTTATTATTGATAAATATTTCTAAATTGATATATAATTAGCTACTAAAGTTTTCTTTACCAATTAATCAGATATTTGATAACTAATTAGATACTAATTTAGAAACTATTTATCAATTATAAAAATTAATTTAGATACCAATATTTTTTTTTACTTTTTAAAATAGTATCTAATTTAGTCAATATAACAACTAATTATTTTTTGTTTTTAAAATTGATTTTTATTCGATGATTGTGATTTCATATTTTTAATCTTAAAATTATATACTGAATGAAGTAAAAATTATTTGAGTAATTTATATGGAATTTGGTAAAAGTTATGATATTTTTCAAATTTAATTGTAAGGGAAAGTGAAAACAATTTTTTTTTTATGGGTAGGTAAGTGAAAACAATATGAGTGAGGTTCCAATGCATGTATGGCATTGATTAAATGTTGTATTAGGTTTTGGATGAAACATAGAGGACATAAAGCAAAAGCATATATAATGAAGGAAAATTCTAATGGTTGGAGCAATATGTGTCATTATCAAAAAAGACTATGCCTAGCTTCTTTCCAACAACATTAGCTGTTTGATAGCAACCTTCACCATCCTTAAAAGCCAAATAATCTTGCATTATATTGTCGGTCTTGTAATTATTAACACAATTCACTGCTGATTAAATGGACTCAATGTTTGTGAATCACCTTATATATACACCACCATACTTAAGAACTGTTTGGCAATACATTTTTTTTTTCTTTTTTAAAAAGTCAGACTAATGATCATGGTCATGGACATGAAAAAGAGTTTGTATTTCCCCAAACCATAAGAGTTCAAAAACAATAAATTATTAGATGAGTGGGAATGGAGGACAAGAAAGAACATGCCCATTTATTTATCATTATTATTAATAAGGAAGAAAGATGGGGAAATGGTAGCTACTATTTTACTATTTCTCTCTTTTTATTTAACCTATTATAAAATTAATAACACTATCTTTCTTTTTCTTTCATTCTTTGATATTATTTTTTACCAACATCATCTATAATGTTTTAAGATTTCGTACAAAAATAATTTGACTTAATGAAAAAAGTAAAGAATAAAAGAAAAAATATTTTTTATCAAGCATTAAATTAATTCCCGCCGTGTTTAAATAATTAGAATTCAATATATTAACCGTTTTTAATTATTTTATTGTTTTTTTTTTATGTTTGATGAATGAGTGATTACACATGCACATGTCATTGCAATTTTTTGGTCAACTATTAAAATTATTTATTTAAAGTGAATTGTTTAAAGGACTTTTTTTTTCTTCAATGTTTGGAATGAATTTAACATTGTAGCTGAATTCAAACAACTTACCAATCAAGGAACCAAAATAATCACAATATTTGGTGCTACAAACGCAATCAGACAATTACTTCTTTCTGTAACCAATTTGATTTGAAATTACAAAAATCTCTTAAATAGAAGGATACTAACCAATATACATTATGAATTTCCTTCTTGGAACATTGGATTTTAATTTTCGGAATATTTTTCTAGTTTTCAGAATTTTTTGAATTTACTTTTAAAAGAAATTTTTTGACTTTTTTTTGGATTGTAATTTTTGTATTTTAAAATTGTTTTTTAGAATGAAATTTTGATTTTCCAATTTTATTTTGAAATTTCATTTTCATAACACAAAAATCTATTTTAGATTTATTTTTTCAGAATATATGTTTTAATTTTGAGATGCATTGGATTCAGGTCACAAAATTTATAAGATGCAGAAAGAACTTACCTCAAGTGATCATTTCCATGCAAAGTTTTATCGTTTCTTTTTATTATAGTGTTGTTTATATTCTTTAACCATTTGAAGTTAACCCTAATTAATAACATAAACTAGTTTACCTTTTAATGATCTCTTAGATATAAAAGAAACATTTATACTATAGTTACATTAAAATTCATATTTTAAATGATTTCTAATCCGTTAATAATATACAAAACTTGACACTCTGTTAAAATTAACTTCCAATAAAGTGTACTTATAGTGCACATAAAATTTAAATGAAATCTACAATTTCATGCGTTATTACCTACTTTGAACCTATACTTTTGAGATATATGAAAATTTGTGTTATATAAATTCCTTGAAAGAGAAAAAACTAACCAATATAAAACTTGGTAGCTTCTGCATTACACAAAAATAGACTATGCCTCAGTTCAACAAAAGAACGTGATTTTCTTAGAGAACGTGGTTGTGCCAATAATTTGAATGACAAACTTAAAAAGAAACTTTTTTTATCAATAAAAAATAACTTACTTAAAAAAAAACACTTTAGAAATATCTTTAACTCTTTTTATAAATATGAAGAAGAAAGTCTACCATCTCACTTAAAACATAACAGATAATAAGAATTTGTTTTGCTAAAAGCACAATGACATACCTGAAAAAGTTGATTGAAACTTAAGAATTTGTTTTGATAAAAACACAATGACATACCTGAAAAAGTTGAAACCTCTCGTAGGTAACAAAACAAAGGTGTGAATCTTTACAAAGTGGATACTAGAGTGACCAAATGGGGCATTTCTCAGAGGAAAGAAGAAAGAACTGCAGCACATAGCAGGTAGGTACCTTTTGAAAGTACACAGGACAATTGGTCAAAATCGGGAATCCTAGGAATCAGGAGCCTAAAGAAATAGTACTGAAGATTTAGTTGATGATGATGGATTGTGAAAAACATTGGATATTTAAAACTTCCACCATAACACATCGTTACTTGGGAAGCTAAATAGGGATATGTATGAAGAAATAGAAGATGGTTTCTACTGACACCCATTTTTCCGTTGGTTTACACTAAAGAAATATCAAGAAGTGATTTCACTATTAGTCATTTGATTCATGTTAAGAGAATAGAAAACTGAAGAGGACAAATTAAAAGCTTGAGAGTGTGATAAAGTTTAGTGTGTGTGAATGTCCTCTTTCCTGAAAATTAAAATAAGCATTCCTCATGAGGTCTGTTTTTCTTTGAAGACAGGTCCAGCGCCAACTCAAGAGACTTTTTGGCATGACCCACTTAACCTACTCTTGGCGCAATTCCGGAGATTTCCCTTACAACCTACCCTTTAAAGTCTCCTTCTAAAAAAGTTGGTTGTCTGCTACTCATTAGACACTACTAATTGCCTACCAACAACTCCTTTGAATCCCTTATTATTTGTGCTATGTTTGTTGGGTGTATGTACTCTTGCACTAGATTTTCAGGCTCATATATATTGGTGCTACTATTCAAGTTTGGTTGGGTGTTTTTACTATGAAATGCATGAAAAGAAAGGAGAGGGAGAGGGAAGAAACACCTCCTTAAACCGAGAAGAAGAGAGTAGAAAGTTGGGATAAAGTGGTACTTTTACATTTTTCATCTTGATGTATATGTGCATGGTTAATATAATTTGGTGGTCAGAGTGAACAATAAAGGGTTCAATTTTTGTTCATAATTGATTATGAGAAGTGCGTAAACTCGGACTCACTCAACTCGACATCAATCAGGACCGATTCGGTTCGATATTGGCTAGGACCGTCTCGGTTGGATATGGGCCCAGGTCGCCTCATCTTGACATGGACTCGAACTAACTCAGCTCGACTTCGTCCCGAACTGACTCGGTTCGACATCAATCAGGACTGACTAAGCACGATAATGGCTCAACATCAGTTGGGACCAACTCGGCTTGACAAGAGCCTTGGCTACCGATGTGAGCTCGACATCGGCCCGGACCGACTCGATTCGACATCGACTCGGACTGACTCAGTTCGACATCGACTCGAACCGCCTCAACTCGACATTAGCCCGAGCCAACTTGACTCAATTTCGGCCCGAACCAACTATATGTGTCACGTATGTGTTTTTGCTAGTTATATATATATATATATATATTGTACGTATAAAAAAATATTCATTATGTATTACATTTTAACAATATTTCAATTTTTTTAAAAATAATAATTTAATATATTTAATAACTAAATTATTTTTAAATTTTATTTTATATTTAATTTTTTTCTCATCTTTTATTTCTTTCTTCTTTTCTTTTCCATAAACCTACCATTTCCCTATTTCCTCTTCCCTCTCATTTACAAAATTCATTCGCTCACAACATTCAGGGTGATTTGCGCTGCTCACAACTCCGGTCTCTGCAACTCGTGTCGCTCGCGTCTCACATCTTCATCGTTCATGGCTCCGGTCTCCACCACTCACGTCATCGCGCTCACATCTCTGATAATCTCGCTCGCGTTTCGCTCTCCATTCGTTATGCGAGCGACACGAGGGAGTTGTGTGAAGCAAAAGACTTTAACTTGAATGAATTCAACAATACAACATAAAAAAAAATTTAGTCATTCACCAAGAGTTGCAGCTTTATTGTCACACTTTCGATGCTCATGAACATTATCAACACCTATACCAACACCATATTGAATACACCATATTGAATATAAACCACCTGCTTGTGGTCTTTTGTTTTGTTGGAAAGAACATTGTTGTCAAAATTAATTTATTCTTTGAAGTGTTGATTTACTCATATTTAATTATTTTACTATGCTTAGGAAATTGTCAAAATTAACCAGGATAATAAAAAGAAGCAAACAATTCTTCATATTAGTGGATTCAAGATCATTGCATGAAAAAAATATGAGGTAACTTGATTCTCTAATAATTTTTGTTATATCATATATCATTCATATACCTTGTTATATTTTATAGGAGAAAGAGCTTGGTCACAAAGTTAGTAGGGGAGAAGTTTGGGTAGCAACACATAAACATGTTAATGGAGAATTTGTGATAAGAGAGACTAGGGTAAGTATAATTTTTGTAAAGATGAAAACTCAATCAAATTGGATGTGAGCTTCATTTATAACTTTTTTTCATTATTTGTAGGAAAAAAATCAAGCATATGAGTCAAATACATATCCCCTCTCACAAGATATATCAATTGAAGATTCACTAGCTCATGCTTTTGAAAGTCAAGAACATTGTGGTCGTGTTCAAGGGATGGGATTGGAACCTTGCCCTTCTCGTGTTTGGATATACTAATTAAGAATTCTCGCATTGGGATATCTTCAACTTCTTCTTATAGAGAATTGGACAATCAGGCTATTGAACATGCATTTTTTATGTAGCAATTTGGTGTTGTTTACTTTAGATTATCATGCCAATATTGGAAATGTTATGTTGAATATTATTTGGTCAACATTAAAAATTATAGCAAATGTAGTATAACTTTTGTTGATAGATTGGTTATTTTTTAATGTCTATGGTTTTTTCACTCATTTTCATGATAAATTGTGTTTTAATATATGTTATTATATTAAATTCACAATTGGATGAACAAAATAAAATATATGAAGAACTAAAAAAATATTTGAGGCAATGATGAATTATTTCTTTCAAAATTTTCAAGGTCAATTGTCTCCTGAGTTGACTATGTTCAATCCTTCATCGATAATGTTAAAACGTTAAATAACTTGTTTATTTTTCATATTTACGTTTCTAAGTGTGATGCATGTTTATATTGTAGTTTTCTGAATAAGAAAGTGTGCCAACAAATTCTGGACATCGAGAGATATGTGATTGTTGAAGAATATAGTATAATATGGAAATGATTTTTGACCTATTTTGTGTTTTGTTATGTTTTCATTTGTAGTACTTCATAGTACTATTCGTCTTATATCGCTTTCTCGTAATTTTTTTAACTCATATTTTGTGTTTGAGTTTGAATTTCAATGTATTTATTTGATATATTTTGGTATATTTTTATCAATATTTTGTCAATTGATGAATGTTATATCCATTTATTTGTTTTATTTGTTAACAAACATAGATAAATAAATACAATAGAAGATAAATAATTATGGTTTAAAAAACACATGAATGCCTAAATGATAAATGAATAAAAATAACAAATTTTCATAGTTTTGAAACCTATGGTTTTTTTTTCACGAAAGTTCTGGAAACTGTGATATTTCACGGAGGTTCTGAAAGATTTTACAAAGGTTTTGAAACCTAAAATATTTTACGGAGGTTTTGAAACCCATGATATTTTATGGAAGTTCTAAAACCTGCGGTATTGTATGAAGGTTTTGAAACCCATGATATTTTACGGAGGTTTTGAAACCTACGGTATCTTACGGAGGTTCTTAAACCCATGATAATTAACATGGGTTTTAAAAGACCTTTCCTGTGGTTTAAAGAAACCCGGGAAACACATTCCTCAGGATGATTTAGCTAGGAAAACTGTAACCCTGGATAAATGACTTAATGAAAGTTTTAACCTTGTGTAGCGTAAAAAAAACTTTCGTTAAAACCATTTTTTCTTGTAATGATATGCATATAGTTTGATTTTAATTGAAAAATGTGGATACACATATATTAATGATAAAAATAAAAAGTGTGGATAATAAACTTGTAGTGTATATTATTATGATTATAATTATATGATTATATTTTTAAAAAAAAATTACCGTATAAATTTATAATAATATTTAAAAAATGTGAATACCAGATCCACCACATTAATTTAAATTTTGATCAATAAAATTATATATAATGTACGTATTTCAGAAAGAGTCACTCATTTAATAATTTTAGTTATATATTTTTTTATTTAACCATTGAATATTTTAACAATATTTCAATAATTTTGCTAACTAAATTTTAATTAAATCAAATATTTGTAAGTAGACAAACGTATACTCAATATTTACTTACATTTTAAACATAATTAGATTTTTTTGAATTGAATTTAAGAGTTATTTTTTTTTATTATGTGAAGTAGTTTGAATTGTTGTATGAGGCAAAAGACTTAAACTTAAATGAGTTTAACAATATAACATAAAAAAAAGATAATGTTTGTCTCACCAAAAAAAAAGACATACAACAAAATCCTTCACCCTAAATTCCTTTCTTTGTCACCTCAATTTATCAATCAATTTCATTTTCTTCACCTATACATTAGATAATATGTAATCACTTCTCACACCAACCACAACTCTTTTTTTTATTCTAAGCAAATGACCTGAAATTTACAAAACTTTTGTTGTTCTCCAATCACAATTCCAAGGAACAATGAGAGCATCTGAGTTAATTAAATGGTCCTGCGACTCTCCATTAACATACAATAAATATTCAACATTTTTATTGAAATAACTATCTGTCATAAATTAAATAATAGAGTAATTTAACAAACTTTTATGACAAAAATACCACTAACTAACAAGTATAATTTAATTTAAAAATCTTTAACATGTATGGAATATACCTTATTTATACACCAATGAAACTCCAAACTTAAAGCAACCAAATTACACCATCGTCTATTTAACCTTGAAATTGGCATATAGAGTTAGTTTCCTATCTCTCAATGCTCTATTTTAAATTTCTTATTTCAAAATTATAAATAAATAGTTTATAAATTAACATTGTTTTACAATATGTATTTAAGTTAAGTAATATCGTTAACCTATCATGTTAAAAAAAAATGTAACCATAAGACAAAATCTTTTCTTGTTAATATACAGTTAAAAATCATAATTTTTTTTATAGGAGTGTCACACTCTAAACTATGTCAGAAAATAGTACACATAGTAATTCTTAAATAAAGGCAGTTTCTTCCTCTACCATATCATTTTTTATATGTATCTAGTATAAATTTTTAAACTCAACATTGCCCTTGTCTTGTTTTTTTTGAAAAGGAGCTAGAGTGTCTGGTGTGCATTTTGAACGGAGCTGGTGATGGTGTAGTGGGTTGTTGTGGTGGTGGAGTGAAGTTTTCACTCTCAGACTCTGTTTGCTTTCATAGATGTATTGTTCACAAGAAAAGAAGTGAGAGAATATCACTGATTTGGATTCAGGGTTTTGCAGGAAAGAAGAGGAGATGATATATATGCGAACAATAAATATCCTCTCCCTCAAAACGAAGAGAGGTAGAGGGAAAACCACATCAACATGAGCTATTTACGAATTTACCCTCATTCATCTACAACGATTTTTAATATTAAAAAACAGTATTTTATTTATTTATATAAGATGTGATTTTTTTTTCTAATTTTATAGTATATATTTAATATTTTAAGAAATTATTTGAAGTTCTCTTTTTATTTAATTTGTTGTTGCGTTTATATTAATATATTTTTTATAATTATTATGTTTATGAGTTTGTAATTTATTTGATAATAGTTTTTTATGAAATTATTTTCTATTGTTAATTACGTCATATTTTTTTTTATATTTTATTACTATATGGTTTTTAATAATAAAAAATATTATATTTTATTTATGTAAGATCTGATTTATTTTTTAATTTTATAATGCATGTTTAATATTTTAAGAAATTATTTAAAGTTTTATTTTTATTTAATTTGTTGAATACATTTTTTTTCTAATTATAATTTTTAAATTATATATATATATATATTTAATATATATATATTTTCTAATTTTAATTTTTAAATCTATGAAATATGTGAAAGTTGTTTATTTCTAAAAAAATAACTCATTTTATTATTAAAAAAAATTAATAGGCATGGATAAATTTGTAAAGTATCATCTAACAATTTAAAAAAAAAATAAAACTGTTTCACAACGATCATATCTCATAAACTTCCATAAACTTTGCTCACACATCCACTCTAACATACCTCAATGCAAACAACCTCACTTTCTTCTCACATCCTCACATATACACTCCCTCAAATCCTCACACATCCACCCCTCAAATCCAATCCTCAATCCAAACACACACTTAATTGCGGTGCAAATTGTTTTGAGATAAAAAACCAGCCACCATATTTGTTTTTATTTTTTTAGCTTAGATGTCACCGGATTCTGATATTCGCAAGCCTGCATGTATGATTACGGATGCAGGAATCCATAAGTCATTATCACCTATACCTATTTTGACGCACAAAATTAATCAAATGGAATAATTTGAAGAGGAATTATTTTAACTAGCAGAAATACATGGCGACAACATATGTGTTTCTGCAAATTTTATTTTTATCATTTACATATAATTATGTTTAATATTAAAAATCGAATAAATGATGTTATTATTCATATACTTATATTGACAATATAAATTTATAGTTCATTTTAATAAATACGAATATGAATGCACAAAAATCTTCTTAGTGCATGTATTGATATGTTGTAATCGAAACATAACCAATATAGTACTTATATATGATAAATTTACAAATGTCATCCAAAATTATAACATATTTCAATATACATATGTTCTACGGAAGAAAAGACTAATTTATAATGTCATGATTTTGTACCTATGTTTCAGCCATGACCAATATTTTATCATAATATTTAAAAAATGAGAAACACACATATATGATAAATTTAAAATAAGTTTTTGTTAATGAGTACATTTATTATTAGTTAAATTATAACAATAATCAGTAAAATTATATTAGTTAGGTAGAGAAAATAATTTACCTTTGAATGAACTTACATAATTTTATATAGAACACGTCTATAACAGAATATTAAAAAAAAACCCCTTGTTTCGCAGGTTATAACTTGATATGAAATTATCTTCTATTCAGTTAATGGAAGAATAATCAATTAGAATAAATATATTATTTTGAATAATTAAAATAATTTAGAAAATGCATATATTATTATATATATTGCATGTTTATTTTTTTAGAGAATAATTATTTTTTTTACCAAATTTAGTACTTGAGTTTTATTTGTTGTTGGTCGTAGCGCCCAATCCAATAAAACAAATTTACAAACGATAAACCTGAACTATTGAGATCTTCAACATAATATAATATATCATTATCATAATATAAAATCATTATAGCTTAATTAGTATCTAATGATATTTTTATTTGTATTATCTACGAGTTAAATACATCACATTAATTTTATATGTATTTTCAACACATAAATTTTATTGTGATAATAAATAATAAAGTTCCACCTTATTTTATTTTATTTTATCATAAATATGTGTATCTATTAATATATATTTAAAGAATAAATATATACTTACTCTGTAAAATTTTTAAAAATTAATTAACTACCTAAAATAGATAAATGGTTACATAATATGTTTATAGTGTTATTATATATTAAATATTATTTTATTTATTAAAATAAATTTATCATAAATAAACCTGTAAACATATTATTATGTGTATAAAAATATATATTATAATATTACATGAAATTTGTAAATTGATTATATTCACACAAATTTTTATAATTATTTAATAGTAATTTCGATTATTCTTTTAAATTTTAAAAATACAAGACACTTTTTCATTCGTTATTATTAAAATTGACACACATTCATAATCCCAAGAAAAATCCAAAATAATACCAATTTAAAAAGAAAAAAGCCCTAGAGAAGAGAATCGAAGTTGTGATCCCTTGAACAGATTCCGAAGATTTTAACCACGCAGCTGCATGATATTCATAAATCACTGAGGTATGCTGAAAATAATTGTTACATTCACAGTATACTTGCGAACTCTAAAAATCCCTAATCCCCTCTTTCCCGCGCCTTTCTTCTTCGTATTATTCTCAAATTCCTCGCTTCTTCGCCGTTTTCTCTCTCAAGAAAATGGTTACACAGTTCGGCATCAAATTCGCCGTCCACCTCATCACCAACCACTTCGGCAATCTCGTCGCTGTAATTCTCTCTCTTTCTCGTCTCTCTGATTTATTTTGCATCGGTATTGATATTGAAGGCTTGTGTGTGCAGAAGGTATGTGAAAATCTATTTAGTCATGGATCACTCACTTTGGATCAATTGGTTCGATACTCGGAGCTTACTAAGGACCAAGTCAAGAACTCCCTACTTGTCTTAGTTCAACACAATTGTTGCCAAGCATTTATTTCTGCACCTGAAGATGACGGTACCATAACACTATTATTTTGTTTAATCCCTTTGTTATGTTTTTTTTTTGCTTCTTTTTAATTATCATTTTCTACTTGCAATAAACGTGTTGGAGGAAAAGATTTTTTAAAAAAACGGACTTCCTAGCTGTAGTGGTTGTGGCGTTTTGATAGATAAATTTAATGTTTGCAATGAATACCACTCCATTAGGGCGTGATTGGTTGATTATGATGTTCTAAATTACTATGAATGCAGATGATGATGCAGACAGATTGAGAGTTAGAACTCAGTACTTGGTATTGTTTGATAACATAATCCACCGATTGAGATTTCCCAAATTCTTGGAGACTGTGTCGCGGAAGCTTGATGAAGAAGTCGGTTTGATCCTTATTGGTTTCTTTGAAGCTTTACGTTTTATGGCTTAAAATGCTCATGAGTTTTTTCCACTTGTTTTTCAGTGTGTGGAGCTTCTTGATGGTTTGCTTCGAGATGGTAGGCTTACCCTGAAACAAATGGTTGACAGAGCAAGTCAAGGGAAAGGCAAGTGTTTTATGATGCACTTGATAGGTCGAGTGCTGTTTTTCTTATATTAGTTTGTTTAATTATAAAAAAAGTATTTTTACACAAATTTGCACATAAGATTTGTGTAACCTAACGACTAAATCATATGTGGTTTAGTCATAATTCCTTTTTGTGAATAAGATGAGGGAACTATAGATAACTTTTAAAACTATGAAAACAAAAAGTATGTTTGGAGTGGATCAAGGTACATCTACTAGGAGTGTGCTTTGCTTTGGGTTGGGTTATAAGAATGGTACATCGTACACAAGTTAACTAAATTTGTGGTACATGAAGAGAGGGCTTAGTTGGTTTACAATTGGAGGTAATGACACAGAAAGAACAATACGAGTCTTTCAAAATTACGTTAAAGGGAGATATATTTATGGGCCTATAATTGAACAGTATATTCATTTTAATAAAACATATAATTTACTCTCAATAATATGTTGATATCACTGGATTTAAAACATGGTTGAGCTCTCCTGGATATCGCAAAATCATGAATCCGTTCAAATTATTTTATTTCAAATGATATACTTGCAGAAAATGCCGTGGATACAAAAGTTGTACGAGAGATACTGAGTAAACTTTTAACAGCTCGACTTGTTGAACGCTGCCCTGCCCCTGAGCCAGTTGTTTCTACCTCATTTAAAGAAACTACTACTAGGAAGCGGGGTGCTAAGTCTGCCAAGGTAATTAATTGCTCACCCAGGTCAATTTCTTTAGGAAGTTGGGTGATCTTCAGTTAATGGTTTGGGGTAAGAGGCATTTTCTGTCTGTTGGGTGTAAACACGTGAGCTTTCTAATGGGGTTCCACTAACAGCTATGTTGAGGAATAGTGAAGCTTTTTTTCTTTGATTATCTATTTTTCTCTTTTGTTCAGAAGGATTCCCTGTCCTCCTCTTTTGTAATTTTTTCAATTATTATTTTTATATTTCTCCATCATTATTGTTGTTATTATTATTTAAATCGAGCATGAGATTAGATACTTGTAAAAGATCTAACAGTTTATGCTTAACCTTACAAAACTAACTTATAAAATGAGATTTACACCACTTATATATTATGATTTAGCTATATCCCTAGTTGATGTGGAATTTTTAACATACAACTAGATCAATTTATTAGTTAATTGTTGTTTTTTGTATGCACGATGATTCTTCATTTATTACTTCCTATTTAAGATGTTTGTAGTCAAATAAGTGCTCTAAAGTGGAAGATTCATGAATATTCTATGTTATCATTTTATTGAAGTTGCAACAGCAATGCGTTCACTCTTGTAAGCTGGATAGAAGAGTTTTCTCAAAACACTTTATTTTTTGTAATGTATTCCTTTTAGATATTTGAAGCACCTGAGACATTAGAACAACGCGTTCTAGAAGCAGCAGTGCCTGGGAATGCAATCAGATTTTCATTCACTGCTGATATGAGATCTAATGTTGACGGAGAAACAAATTCAGATGATGATCAAATTACTAGTGTTGAACAGAATGATGGTAAGACTATTGTCATCTAATGTGACCAGATCAACTTAGTAGTTTTCAGTTGACAAAATTTTTCATACAAGTATAATTTTTTTAAGTTATACAAAATTTGGTGCAGCAAAAGAGGAGGAAATTCTTTGGCGTGCAAATTTTGAGGAGTTCATTCGTCATATTAGGCATAAGGTAGGTATTACAATAGATTTCTTATCTGAACATTGTGCTATCACTGCCCAGTCTACTTGTTTTCCTTGAGTTTTGACCTTTTTTGTACATTCCTTTTATTTAACTTACTGTGAAAGGTTTATTGAGCTTCAGAGTTGTAAAAGCAAGCAAGTAATAATAAAAATCACAGATATTTTATTTGCACAGATGCTATTTTCTAGATTATACAAGTCATGAAAGTTAAATTTGAAATCTCCTTGTCTTTCGAAGGGTAAAAATTCTGTCTAAAATTAGTTAAATTTATACTAGTAATAATAAATGTCAATCTGGATAAACACAGCATGAAATCACACAGATTGCTTGTTGATTGAAACTGCACTTTAACATTTGGCTTGGTCAAATTTAAGTTGGCAATATTTTTTAAGTATGTTCAATAGTCATCTTTGCCATAAGCTAGCATTAATCTGAATCACATGTTACCTTTCTAACTTCTGAATTTATGGATTCAGCTAAAGGAAGAAACTCATCGTTTTGGGTGGGGGCTATATTTACATGACTGGATCATATGTATTGTTTCCTGTAAAGCAGCTGGACATTTGGTTATTTTTCCTTGTTGATGCTACCATATTTTCTGTTGCTTGTGTGATAAATGTGGCAGCAGAGATTTTGTAATATCATTTATGTGCTCTTCGTTTTCTTTTTAATTGTTCTAGGTAACGATTGTAAAGGTTTCATGGATATCACATTTGTAAGCTGTTGTGTTAAATTGATTGAGATGATTTTTTAATCTTTTGTGTGGATATTGATATCAGAAGCTCACAATTAAATATTCTATGCATATTGTAGGCATTGATTGAGAATATAAGAACTCAGCATGATGATGGAACTGCTACTGTCTTAAGTGCAGTATTGGAGGCAACAAAAACTGTAGAGAAAAAAGTGAAAATGGAGAATTCAGGTGAACCAGATTCCTTGCTTTATATGAATTTAGAATCTGTTAGAGATTTTAGAATGTGGAGTATATTAAGATGGTATACACATGGGCTAGTAATAATACAGCCATGACCTTAACAAAAAAGGAAAGAAACTAGAGTTTAATTTAGATTTGTAGGATTTCATATTAAATTAAAAAATAATAGTAAAAAAAATGGCCTATTTCTTTGGATACAATTTTTCATTTCATAAAAGAGAAATGCCAACAAACAACAAACACTCTATCACAATCTCTTAACTATTGGTTTAAATTTACTAAAAGTTAAAAAAAAAGTAGGTTCCGCATCTTATTTAATGAGTTTTTCTCCTGATTTTTGTAGCTGTTAATGATTTTTAAACAAGAGTAAAAGTGTGTTGAAAAGGGTCTTGCAAGCATTCCTCTTCGTAAAATTACTAAAGCAGTTTTTCCACACTCCCTCTCAATATGGTGAATAGCCATTTTCACAATGTTCTAAAATGTTGTAATGCTCAACACTTCATTAAGTATATCATCTGTCTGCTGACTTGTTTAGACACAGTGTATAGATTAATGTACATTCTAATTTTTCTTTCATTAACTGTCTGTCAACCACAATGTGCTTTATTTGATCATCTTATATTGTGATGATTATACACTTGTTGTGGTAAAGTCTCATTGGTCCATTCCTCTTGATCTTCAAATCTTCAAAAATGATTTTTAACCATACTAGTTCACATCACATTCAATTTTTTTAACAACGCCAAGTCATGAGATTTTCCCCAAGAGAAGTTCATTTCCTTGGTTAATCTTCTATCAATTGCTGAGCTAGCATAATCTCCTATTTTCAAGTTCTAATTCTTTGAATGAGCCACTTTTGTTCTTGATAAACCCTTGTAGAAATCCAAAGCTTCCCATAAAGCCAAGTCTTATATTTAGGCTGCATTACTTAATAAAAAACATGTTGCTGATTCATACACTATATAAGGCTCTTTCCCTTGATATATGTGTAATGTATGGTACTAGCTCAAAATCAGTTCCTTATCTGTTGTTGCGCGGTCTTATTGTGGATATTTTAGGGTTTGTTTGGATTAGAAGTGAAATAATGAGAAAGAAAATTATGGATAGAGATAAAAGAGAAATGCTGTACAAAATATATGTTTTTTGGATGCATAGAATAAGAAGGAAAGAAATGGAGAAACCTCTCCGTGGCTAACCTTGTTTGGATGAGTGAAAATAAATAAATAATTTATATAAATAAGATTTTATACTAATTTAAAAAATAAATTAACTGAATTTTTTTAACTTTTTACTTAACATAATTTTTATGTTGCAATAAGTTATTTAATTTTTAGAAAATGTAAAACAAACAAATAAAATACATAACATTCCTCTCAAATAAATAATGGACATTTGGTATTATCATCTCATCTCATTCCTTTTCATTTCCTTCTCATTTTCATTTTCTTATTCAACATTCTTGGTGGATGTTGGGTGTGTCCACTTCTAGTTGAATTGTAGCCACTGTGAATAGATTGTTTTCTTTTTCCTGTGAAAAAGAATAGAGGGAAAACACGAAAGACCTTTGAGGAAATTATTAAAAGGGATCTCATGGTTACATATATTTGATAATTTGGTTTTTAACTGAACCCAATCTATGTAGCTGACCCACCCAGTGTGACAAGGTTGCTTTTGTGTGTGACCTGTCTCAACTAATTCGCGTTTTTCACTTTCCTAGGATTTTGGTGGGAATAATGAGGCTATAGATAGATGGATAGATAGATGTGTACATGGATGGATGAACAGATGGATAGAGGCATGTGACCTAGCCTCTTTAAAGGGGTTTCCATTGTAGATTTGTTGGATCGTGCCGTTTGTTCCGTTTGTTCCCTCCCTCTAGTTCTCTATTTTGTTCTTTTATTAAGAAGGATTCTCTATCCTTACTTCTCTTTTTGTAATTTTTCTGTTGTAGATATATAGAGGCATATGCCTGTTTCCCTAGTAGATATGTTGGATCATGCAGCTTGTTTCCTTTATTCTCTCTCTCTAGTTCTCTGTTTTATTCTTTGTTAAGAAGGATTCTATTTTATACCTTCCTTCACTTTTGTAACTTTTCTGTTGTAATGGATTTTTGTTTCACTGTGTTGAGAAAAGACGTCCATGGCACCATTGTTATCTCATGGGTATCTATTTACTTATGTTATATTATCCTTTGTTTCAGTTCCTTTGTCACTCGATACAATTACCGCAGAGGTGATGAAGACCGATACAGGACGAACGATGACCATAGATCGTATCAGAGCTTCCCTTAGCCAGTTGGGCTGTTCACAGAGGATGATTGTAGATGATGCATATAGTATTGGTAAAATTGATATTTTCCTCATGGAAGACTACTTGTGATATAAAATATCTATCATTTTATTTTCTTATTTGTTAATGTCGAAGAACTCTTTCATAGTCCTGGTTCATGATTCCTTTAATACTTTGTAATTTAGAACTCTTCCCTTTTCAGATTTGAAGAAAATTATTGAACGAGCTCAAAATGAAGAGGTTTTAATCTTTGTGTTGTTTAGTAACTGCACTACACACACATATATGTATATATATGGGTTGTGTAAAACTGTCTAATTTTGTGTTCCATGTTGCAGGTTGAGTCAATTGTGTTGAAAAGGTATGGAAGGGATGCGTACAGAATGTTCAGGCTACTGTCAAAGGATTGCTGTTTTCATGACACAGATCAGGTGATTTACTCATTAATGAAGTTAAAATTAAATTTGGTAATAAATATAGTGATTCTGTCCCATACCTTTAGTTTTAAAAATTGCTCTATTCTGTACTCGTATTTGTACTGGATTCTAGTACTGTACCCATATTAATGCAATATGGATGGAGGATCAAACCTCCTACGTCAACATTGTGCACCTAGTGTCAGAATTTCTCTCTTTGGTGATTTCATTTATTCTGCTCATTTCTTTAAATAATACATACACATAGATAGTAATAAAAATGCAATAATTCTATTTCCTTATTTATTTAATCAAAATTAGGAAAGCTAATATTCTACCATGAATAAGCAGTTATTTATTCCCAATATATACAATGTATATCAGCAAACAAAATCATAACCGAATCCCTTATTGACATCTCCCCTCAAATTGATGTGGCTGATAAAAAACATCAATTTGCTAACAAGAAACTGATTTTGAGGTCGAAGTACAACCTTGGTAAAGATGTCTACAAGCTGAAGTTGGGATGTGACACGACGAAGAGAAATAAATGAGTGTCCGATGCTTCTCGCATAGAATGACAATAGATCTCAATATCTTTTGTGTACTTCTCAAATGGAATGACAATTCACCTCAATATCTTGTTAGCTAATGCTTCTTATCCAGTTCCTTGACCCAACCCATATCTTTAACAACCTTGGAGTTACAACTTGGAGTAGATGTGCGAGATAGAGTAGCAGCAAGAGAAAATAGGCCCAAATTCATACCTATCTAGAGGATGAGATACCTGACATGAGCGGCGTAGTGGTGGAGGTATAAGTGGGTGGATAAGTGGCTAGAATAGTCTAACATAAACATGTTCTGGTTTGAAACGTTCTATAGGATGAGAAGCATTAGAAAAATTAGGGATCATAATAAAATCGTTAGAAGAAAGCTAAAATATGTGAAATTAGTGGTCTAAGGAAACCACATTCCTAGAGACGTGAAAGCATTAAGAGGTTGCATCATAACAAAAAATCCATTTGTGAGTGGTACTATAACCTAAGAATCCACACATGATATAGGCTCCAAGCTTATGATGTAGTAGGCAGAAAGTGGTCAAAACAAAACCCAACCAAAGGGGTGCAGATCAGTATAATGAAGATAAACTTGAAAGAGGTGAAAAAAAAAGGAGAATCAAACCAGAGAACCTGGGAAGGAAGACAAATTATCAGAAAGACAACCTTTGATTGAGCCTCAACCCAAAATTTAGTGGAGAAAGAGGCTGCAAGAAGTAAGGGTTGTGTGATATCAAGCAAATGTTGATATTTTTGTCATGGCATTTTGCTAAGGTGTACAAGGACAAGAACGTTGAGAAAAGATATCTTTTTGTTGCAGGTATTCCTGAAAGGCATGACACATGTACTCTCCACCACCAGAGTTAGGGTGCAAGACATTTTAAACATATGAAAAACTTCAGATTTAGAATGAAGAAAGTAGATCCAAGTAAATTGACTATATTCATCAATAAATATCTTAATATTTATAGTTGGCATGTGACAAAACAAGAGACATATCCCAAACATCTCTGTGAATTATTGCAACACATTTGTCAGGATGAGTAGCATGATGAGAAAAGGGAGAGTTTTGCTTTTAGCAAGTTTACAAAACATTTAAAGGATGGTTCAGAAATAAGGATTGTATTCCCCAACATACCATTTTTTATTAAATGAGACAAAAACAACTGAATTTGGATATCCTAGTTTATTATGCCTATCCTCAAATGAGGACGGAACACTAGTACAAGAAAAGGAGGAAAAGCCAGGAGAAGTAAATTGGAGTAGAACCAACAGTGGGCATGAAAGGCTTGCATTGGTCATCCTGCAGGTTATGTGGGGCACTGGGTGATAATATGGCCAGATTGATTGCAATAATTGCAATCAATTATGAGCAATATGACCAAATTGTTAACAATAATTATTAATAACGTTGGACTTGTCTCATTTCACAACTTTTGCTTGTACCTTTAGCCGAACAGGAAATTGTAATGGCAGTGGAATCACTATGGTCAAGCGAGTCACTGCCTTGAGTGAGTAAACGTTGCTCCTCGCCAGGAATTTCCCCAACGCAGGCCTCCAAAGGAGCCAGGCTGTGATTCAGACTAATGCAGCATGAGAAACTTAAAAATATGGTCGAAGTTTCGTAAGAAACTGATTGTGTTTATCTATAAATCTATTGAAGACATAGATCCCTGTTGATAATCGGCACTGTCAATCTCAAGTTGAAAGCGTTTGACGTTCTTGTTCTGGTTGTAAATTTGCTTCAAGTAATCCCATATGAAAAGGAGCACAAATTATTAGCCATATGAGGCTCAATGAAGGCAAGAATCCATGAAATAGTGTGTCCCTGGTTTCCTAAGTAATCAGCGCAGGTTGGGCCTCGGGTACAGTAGAAGACCCATCAAGATGACCCAAGAATCTTTTCCCTTTCACAAACATCTGGAATTTAAATGCCCAAGGGGGATAATTTGTCTTGTTAAAGCTAACCATAAAATTTTTAGTAGCCACAAGACAAATAACCGAGAAAGAAGAGAGAAACCCATGAACTAGAATCAACGAGCTTGAAACCTACCATCACGAACCAGAGCAGGAAACCCACAAACACAGGAACTAGGAGCCACCAAGAAGACGAAGACAAGAGTGACTATTTCGCAGGGGATGATACCATTTCAAAATATTTCTCTTTGATGATTTCCTTCCTTCTGCTCATCTCTCTCTCTCTCTCTATATATATATATATAAATATTACATACCCATTCACAGTAATTAAGACATAATAATTCTCTTTCCTAATTTATTCGAAATCGGGAAAGCTAATATTCTACAATGAACAAGCAAATATTATTGAAATAATTAGAGATTCCATTATTGACCCCTAGACATGGACCAGTTCCATTTGAGATACAATTCCCCGTATGAGACCATTGAGGGAAAGAAAGACATCTAAATAACCAATTATCTCATACAAAAGCTGTTAGATTAGGATGTGTAATAACTTCATCCACGTTGACAGTCTTCCATGATGCTTCACATATACGGAAATCCAATGAAAGATTTCTAAACTGTTTTCTGCCAGGGATTACATAATCCTCCATTTTTTTTTCAAATCTGTTAATAAAGAAATTCAATGGACTCGTTCATAACGCTATTGTGACCTTTAAGTGTTTCTCTTGAATTTGTAGATAGCAGCATCTACTCTGGTTGAGAAAAAGGAGGCTCCAAAGTTGCTATATAGGTTATGGAAGGACAATTACTTGTATATGGAGGTGGTCTATCTATTCAATATTTATAAACATTTTAGAAATCGGTCTACATTTGTGTCTTGATATTTAATCTTTCCATAACTTAATCGTCCTTACAGAAAGTAATTGCGACGGGAGTCAAGCAAACGACTATTTTGATGTGGAAAGTCAATAAACCTCTGGTTTGGGAACATGTACTGGACGAGATGTACCACGCTGCCTTAAATTTGAGCCTAAGAATGGCTTTTGAGCAGGAAAAGGATGAAGAGGTTAGTAAATCTAAAATTGTTCATAAATTGATTGATCTCCGTTAAATAAAAATATGTTAATAAGATTATTTTATAATATCTTAAGCAAGTGTTGGTTTTTGTGTAAACCCCATTGTGACGCGGATGTGGTTGTTGTAGTTCCCCATCCTCCATAGGGTTTTTTTTAGGGAGTCTTTCGTCTCTTTATTTTTATTCATTATATAGTTGATATTTATATTGATTTACCATCATCACTGTATTTTTGTTGGCCATCAATGTCTTGCAAAAATTATTGAAAAAAAAATCATAGCTGAATTAATAAAATGTTATATTCAAGTAATGATAATGTTCCTATTATCTGTTAAAAAGGACACATTAAGGATGTGTGAGATAGCTGTGAAAATTAAAATATTTCATTATTGATTATGTGTATAATCGATTATAGTCGGAATTGGTTTTTGTTGAGGTTGATTTTCTTAAATGTTAAGATGATTATTTGTTTTAAATACAACAAAAAATATCAGTTTTTACATAGTAATTATAAAAAAGGGTATGTATGAAGCTGAAAGAACTTTTTTTGAAAATTTTAAGGGTAGTTTGGAGATAACATATTTGAGAATAATAAGCATTGAAAATTATCATAAGTTAACCAATTCTTATATACATAAAATCAGCTTTTTATATTTTTTTTGTAAATTTAATCAAATGTCCCCAAAAACATCAATAATTCTCCAAAAACATTTTTTCCAACAACACCAGCTAAAAATCAACAATTTAAATTATTCCAAACATACTCAAACTGTTGAAGATAAGTCAGTCAAGTTTCTGATTTGTGGACAGCCATATGGATTTGTCGTCTATATAAAATATACATATATTACAACTTCACTGATAATCATATCTTTCTAAATCTTTTAGGTGCAAATGCCTGTAAGGTTTGCATTTATATTGTTTTTGCCCATTATCAAATGTTCCAGTCTGAAGTAATAGTTATGGTAGTCTACCTACTATTACTATTAGAAAAGGACAGTTTTCAGTAAGTAGTCCCAGGTGCTCTGAGCTCTTGCACTTCATCTGATACTCGGAAAAAAACTGTATAATGGGTTGGTATTTTTTGGTGGTAATGGCATGTTGTACAGCAAGCAATGCTTTGCATTTTTACTACATTTCCTGCGTCAAGTTTTATTATCTGTGTCTTGGTTCGTGCTAAAGTGTTGTTGTTGCTACTTGTCTCAGCTTTTGAATGTTCCCAAAGACAAGCTTAAGGAGCCAGGGCCACTGCAGAAGAAATACAAACGGCTACTAAATGTCTGGTTACTCCTGGGGTCATCATTGATGAAGCTCGATGAAGCTCTCATGCTCTTCCATGACTTCTGAATACAAATTTTTAGGATAATTATAATGATTTTTTTATTAAAAGAATGACAAATTTGATATTTTAACTGCTCCTGTCAGCCAGAAACTTAACTTTCACTGCAATTAACTAACTTGCAGATACCAAAAGGAAATCACACGAACGAAAGTACCACTCACAATGTTGGTAATTTTTTTTCTCAAAGCCACAGTACGATGTTTTAAAACAAAACTACTAATTTGGTAACAGTACACATTTTTTATGTATAAAATCGTACATATTTTAAATAAAGGCTTTCCAGCTAATTCCATGGATATGAAATCCAATCCTTTCTTCATTATTTCTTTTGTTAATGTGAGAATATTAAAATAACGCTTTAAATAGAAAATCATCACGAATACAAAATTTGTAGTTTCAAATTTTAATTTTACAATAATCCGCCAAAGTTGCTTCTGTTTCAAATAATTATAATTTTTAATTAGTCAATCAAATAATTTGATCCAATATGGTTATGAAGTAATTGAGGTGATATGCTTTCAATTTGATTATAGCAAATGAGAAATGTTTCATAGATGAAAAAGTTGGTTGGAAAATGTAACGACTTCTAAGGTTTTGTTTGGATTAGAGGATGTGGGGTAGTGTAAAGTTGAGGGTGCGAAGGAGTGGAAGTGTGAAGAAAGTTGAGGTTGTTTGAATTGGTAAAGAAAGTTTATTAAAATTGGTGAGTGATGTGATGGTGGTAAGAATATTATAAATTATTTTGAATAGTAAAATTTGTAAGATTACAAATTTACCTTTGTATATAAAAGAAGAATAAATAATGATTAATTTTTTTACATATTTTAGTTAATTAAAATAATTTTAAATTTCATTTATAAATATAAAATATAAAATTAAAAGAAATAATAAATTATAATTTTAAATTTAAGTATAATTTTGTTATTTAACATTTTATTAATTTAAATTTATTTTTTACTTAAGTTAATTTACTTACATAATTTTAATATTATTTATGATTTTTTAAATTATGTTATGTTATATATATATATATATAAATATAATTAATTTTAATAATGATTTTCATTATTATGAATAACAAAATGAATATATTTAAAAAAAATAGATATTTAGAATATTAAAAAAAAAATCAAAAAATCAAAAATCGGTAAAACCATGAACACAATCGATTATCACTTTCCTTAAAAAAGCCACATAATCGATTATCCACAGTCATAATCGACTATTCTTATAGTTCAAAAGCTAACATAATCGATTATGGTAACAGATAATCGATTATGGTCAAAATAACAAAGGTCCCATAATTGATTATGCTTGCCAAAAATTCTCATATAACCGATTATGTCATGACTATAATCGATTATCAACTGCTTTTAACTACGTAATCGATTATGTAGTGTGTTATTTTTCAATGATAATCGATTATGCTTCAAACTAAAATGAAAATAACGTAACTCTAGGACAAACATGAACTACCAAACTCACTCTCCTACTTCTATGCTCACTGAAGACCCTCTCCAAAGACCCTGTATTAATGCAACTCTTTGTGTGGAGGCTAGACAGATGTGGTATTTGCTTCATTAGTTTCCGATGCAAAGTAAAATAGGTTACTATTGTGTAACGTGAATAAGAGCAGCATGGTCATTCAACCAATCCTACGTGACTTTCCATGCTTTCCACTCTCCTTTCTCCTCATATTTCAAATGACACAAAAAACACTCTCATTTCCATTCACCCTCACCCTCTCCTTCCCACAGAACCAAACGGGGTGGCCACCCTATAATCCGTCCGCACTATAGGACCACCATCCAAACATAGGCTAAGTGACTAATAAGCGGACAAATAGGAGAACCATTCATATATGTTTTATATGCTCACAAGTGTAATTTCGAGTATTCTCTCTTTACATGAAAATCTACGACCTTTTTCTGATTAAATTGAATAAAGCTTTATTATTTGCTAAAGAAAAAGCGCTTAATTGAAAGAAAAAATTAATTAACTTTTAATGATATGTATAGAACTATAAATTAATTTCTTGTGGCCTGTCGCCAGAGAAGATTCAATCCTGCAGATAGATAGAAACATATATTTCCTACTTTGTTGATTTTTTTTTTTCATTAAAACTAAAGTATTACATGTATTATTATGAGAAGTAACATGCAAAGTAATCTTTAAAAAAAAAATCATGTAAGATTTTAATAACCATTATATTAATACTAATCATTATACGATACATAAACATCTTGATACATAATACTTTAAAGTTTTTAAAAGTAACTTCTCTTCTCACCGGAGAATTATGACATATACATAAGCCAGAGAAGAAAATAATCAACAAAATACAAATTTCATAAATCTTTATATATATATATATTATATTCCTTCTCGGTCTTTTTTTAGACTTTTCATCTTATTAGTTGTTCCAATATAACATCATTATAGTTTAAGAAAAATAACCACACAAACACACTATACAAGGTAGGTTAGTGTTTTAGGGTTTGACATACATTTATTAAATCATATATTTAAAAATTTTAAAAATTTATACAACCCATTCAAATCTCCTTCATATAATCTCAAGGATACACATTTCATAAATTTATAAAAAAAATTATGAAAATAAAGTATCTAACTCTAAGTCCAACTCATTATCTCTCATGTCGTAAACCATAGACATTTGACTCTACTCGAAAGACACGTACATTGAATTAGACTCAGAGATCTATATCTCTCACACTACAAGAAAGTCATGAAATAGAAACCAATTTTTAGAGACCAAAATAATTAGTTACAATAGGAACTAAAATATAGACCATTTTAGAAACTAACAAAAAAATTGGTTTCTAAATTAGTTTCTATTATTGTTAAATAGTTTCTAAATTGATATCTAATTAGCAACTAAGGTTTTAGATACCAATTATTTAGTTTCTAAATTTAGTCTCTAAAACCTTGGTTGCTAATTAAATACCAATTTAGAAACTATTTAACAATAATAGAAAATAATAGAAACTAATTTACAAACTAAATTTCTTTTTAGTTTCTAAAATGGTCTCTAATTTAGTTACTATTGCAACTAATTATTTTGGTTTTTAGAAATTGGTTTCTATTTCATGATTTTTTTGTAGTGTCATACTATCTTCACTAAGTTGTTACCACAATAAAGTTACATGAGAGGAACACAATCCACTCACATGATAGGGTAAATCATTATTATCTACCCGACATAATTTTTTTCACATCGCATACTAGTCATATAAACCTCATTCAAATCTCACCATCCAATATTTTGTTATATGCGAGTCCAATATATGTAGAGTTAGGATATTTCATACAAAATTCCAAAATTCAATACACAATCTAAATATCTTAACATAATATTTCATCCTTGAAATAATTATGCTTACAATTCATTCACATGATTATTTTTAGCCTGAACGATTTTTTTTTTACTTGAACGAAAATCTACTTGAGAACAAGGTTGAATTTATGCTCTATTTTTAATTGAGCGAAAATAGGATTAAGAGTAAGATTGATTTTCTACTCCATTTTCGCTAGTGCAAAAATCTTGTGCTTGAGATAAAATGGAGTTAAGAGCAAATGATGTTTGCCTACTATATTTTTGCTTGAGAAAAAATACCAAACATTTACCCAAAACCAATAATTTGCAACTTTTGGATAACTCAAAAGGTCAGCATGACTTTACTTTGCTCCATTACTTTAATATGCTCAATTATAACTTGCACTCTTGGTGAACTCATAAACTAATCTATATTAGTTATAGGAAAAATAACTATTCTCATAAAACATCATAGTCATAATCTAATTTAATAATCTTCATAACTTATTATATAAAGTCTATTCACCATCTCAATATCTCGACAATGGTATTGAGAGGATGGGCGTGGATGCATGTGAGAGGTTCTTATATTTGTTGAAGGTTATGAGGTTGAGGAAGATGAAGAATAAATCATAGGAGAAGTACAACAAATGAATGAAATAAATTTGCTTTGTTGTTGAACAAAATTGATTTTTGTAAACATAATAGTGAAGAGAGAATCGATTTTCATAGTTATTATAATGAAAGGAAAATCGATTTATATTATTGTTAAAAGAGGAAACCGATTTTCATAACTGTTACAACGAAAGGAGAATCGATTTTCATAGCTGTTATAACAAAGGAAGAAGTTATTATGAAGCCAAAATCAGTTCTTAATTAATAATAATAACTATTTTATTATTATTATTATTAATCTTATTATATATACACAATATATTCTATTATATAATATAATATAATATAATAAAAAATTAAATAATTTTCAAAAATATAAATAAAATTATTAAACATTACATAATAATAAAATAAAATTATAATATAAAAAAACATATATAGTTATATATAATAAAAAAAATGTATACAATAATTATTATTATTTTCATAAATTATTATAAAATTATTACTATTATTTAAATTTAATGAAAATTTATTTTATATTTTATTTTTTAAAATTATGAATATTTCAATAATTCATTTCAATGTAATATATAAATTTTTTTCCATCTAAAAATTATTACATTATGGATATTATCATTTTATTTTTTAACTGAAACCCAAATCTAAAAAAAAATACCTCATATTTCATTATTTAAATATTTTAAAATACAAGGTAAACATTTTACATATTTAAAAATTATTTGAAATTCCCTCTCAACCACCACTCACAAATTTTAATAAATCATTTTCACAAATTCACTCAAATATCCCTCACACATCTTACATCCTCTTGAATATTTCCTTAAATCTATATGATTTTTTAATCATATTTATATTAAATTATATACTTATTTTTATTATATTAATAATATATATAAACTTTTAATATATTATTTTAATTTCTAAGATTTTTGGTCAAGATATCCCCTTTTGGCACGCGTGCTTTGAGAGGTTGTTAAAAAATGAAAAAAAGATGTGAAGGATGAGATAATCAAAGTTTATTATTATAATATTTAAGTTGACGTTCGTTGATATTTGTAGCAAAAGATAAAGAATTACACTTTTAATTAAATCTTGTTCGGTTCATATTTTGTTTGTTTGGAATTTTATTGAATTTAATTTTCCTCACATTTTGAAACAAATTATTAAGATTATCCATTATATTTTGTCTAGTTCATTAATTAAATATTTTTCCCGAAAATAACATAGTAATTTATTTTCCCAATAGTACATATAATTAATTTATCAATAAAAAAAATATCACAATAGTATTTATATAAACAAGTGTTCATTATTTGTTGCAGTAAGTAAAGTAACACTTTCTCTTATGCTCATCGTGCCTCACGTGTTTTAAATTTCATCCATAGACTATCATTTTGCACTTTGGTTGTTATTCCTCTTTCTCCGCCGTCTATTAAAAAAATATATTTTTAGGCATGATAATAATACTAGTGAAACATTATTAAATTAAAATATATGTAATTTTGCAATTTTTATAGTTTTATTATTTTTTATAGATAATTAATTAAAATATAATATATATATATATAACAGCTATATAATTTTTAAAAGTAGTATTAAAAATTATATAGCTGTTATTTTTAAAAAAAGAATTATTTTGAATAAAGAAAATATATTTAACTATTTATTTATTAAAAATAAAAAATTATTTTTATTTATTAGAAATAAAAATTTTCAATTAAAAATAAATATAAATAATTTTATAATTTTTAAATTTGTTTCTTATTTTGTAAGTAGTTTCTTTATATATAATTATTTTAGTTTAAAAAACGATTACTTAAAAAATAAATAATAAGAATTTATGTAAAAAAAATCTCATTTATTAATATTATTTAGTATATGGTATTTTCATTCTCTATTTAGTATATTTTATTTTCATAATATATATATATATATATATATATATATATATATATATTTAAGTGATCTATGATTGTAACATATCTGACTTACAATTATATGCATGGATAATTAAAATTATCTTATAAATTTAAATATTTTTAAATAAATTTTCATTAAATTTTTTATTTTAGTAAGTATTTAAAATATTTATATTTTTAATTAAACCTATTGTATTTAATTTTTATCATTATAGTGTAATTTTTTTTTGAACTCTTTGATCAATTCTGTTATCTTTTTAATTTGTCCATCAATTTTTTTTCCTTTTTAAGAATAGTCGGACAAGTTGAAAATGGAATATAAAAGTAACATATGAAAAAATTAAATAAAAATAAAATAAAATAAAAAGTATTTTGAATACTCAATAAAATAAGCTTTTAATAAAAACAAAGTTAAAAATATTTTAAATTTACGAGGTAATTAAACTATTAATTAAACCTAAATAACTTATGTAAATTTGGTTCATCTTAGTATAGACTTTATTTCAAAGTAAAATGTTCATCAATTTATTCCAAATCACTCACTTTTATTTCTTTTATATTTGATTTTTCTATGAAACTTTAAAAAGATTCTTTCTTGTCTAAAATACCGAAACTAATGACGTAAATATAACTTCAAAAGACTCTTAAAAATATGTTTTAAAACAATTACCTTAAAGGTAGTAGTGTAAATTATTGAAAAATTAAAAAAAATTACTATTAAAATTAAATAATAATAATAATAAATATATTACAAGTAAAAAAAATTAAAAATTGCTTTAAAATAAATAAATTAGAAGTTGACATTATGTTTCTAGCTCATGTGTCTATTGTAGTAGTGACAAAAAAGTTAATTAACGGAAAAAGATAGTGAGAAAAAATAAGGATGATTATATTTTGACATTCCACTCTTTACAATAAAATATTAATATTTATAATAAAAAAAAATTAAAAATAAAGAAATGTTTTTAGTGAAATATTAGATAAAAGGTAAAATATTAAAATAATTTTTAAAATTAAAAAAATTAAAATATTAATATTTAGCGGAGTGTAAAGTGAAAGAATGGTATGAAAGCATAATTTTCCAAAAAATAAAGTGTGATGCTCTTGTTTGCTATACTGTGTACGGTTAAGTATTTACGTACACCGCGGATTCACAAAGCATGTACTACGTTTGGCTTATTATAAGCCAAACACGGTAGAGACGTGATCTTTGTTTCTTTTGCATAGCGCGTTGACTACCAACAAAGATGGACGAGGAACATTTTTTTTCCCACTCCTTTTCTGTATTCTTCCTCACTCTGCAAATTTTCACTTCCGAACATAATTAAGCTGTGTTGACAAAACCTGCAAAACAAAACCGACCAAAACCTTTGAAACACAAAGACATGTGGACCCAAAAAGGGACAATATTCAAACATATCAGAGGGTCAAAAAGGTCAACCGCAGCAAAAATAATAATAATAAAAATAAAAGCACAAGTGTAATAACTCCTTCCTTTCACAGTACTCCAAAGCCACCCATTGATTCTCCTATCCAAAACCTTCTTATATAAATACTAACATACATTACCATATCCTCTCCACAACACAACCATAATCTTAGAAGCTTAAGTGTTACATAGATACAAAGAGAGAGAGAGATGGAGTTTGTAGGGCTATGTGGGGTTCTTGTTGCCTTCTATGTACTACTTTGCCTCTTCTTCTTCTTCATACTAACTTTTTCTTGGTGGGTTTTCCCTAACCAAAAGCTTAAGATGCTTAAGAAATGTGGGTTGGGAGGGCCAACCCCAAGTTTTCCACTTGGGAACATTGAAGAGATGAAAAAAAACAGTATCATTCAATCTTCAGTTGTTTCCTCAAATCTCTCACACGATATACACTCTTCCGTTTTCCCTTACTTCTCTAGCTGGCAGAAATCTTATGGTAAGTCTCCCATGTCATGGACATTTATGTCCATTTTATTGAATAACTCGTATCCGTCATGATATGGAAGTCTTGTTAAGTATGCATTTTTGCATTTTTTTGTTCGTGTAGGTAAAGTGTTCGTGTACTGGTTGGGCACGGAGCCATTTTTGTACATTGCAGAGGCAGAGTTTCTGAAGAAAATGTCGACAGTGGTGATGGCCAAGAGATGGGGCAAGCCAAGTGTGTTTAGAAATGACAGAGACCCTATGTTTGGGAGTGGTTTGGTCATGGTTGAGGGTAATGATTGGGTTCGTCAGAGGCACATTGTTGCTCCCGCATTCAATCCCATTAACTTGAAGGTATCTTTCCATTATTAAGTTACATTTGATTTAGTTGCTCACAATTTCCTGCACTCATTGAATCCGGTTCAACTTGAAATTTAGTTGGAGTAGCTTTGATGATTCTGTTATTCTTGTGGGTTCAATAGTTAATGGCCATAAGCATACATCTAATTGTTTGGCATTATCTTTTGTTATATAGGGAATGGCAAATATGATGGTTGAATCTACGAATCAAATGATAGATAGATGGGTTACCCAAATAAACTCTTTCAACCCTGAAATCGACGTGGAGAGCGAGATTGTAGCAACAGCTGGAGAGATCATAGCAAGAACAAGTTTTGGCATGAAAGACGATAATGCAAGAGACGCGATTGTTAAGTTACGAGCCTTGCAAATGACACTCTTCAAGAGCAATCGGTATGTAGGGGTTCCCTTTGGCAAGTATTTCAATGTGAAGAAAACGTTAGAGGCCAATAAACTTGGGAAAGAACTCGACGAGCTCTTGTTGTCCATCATAGAAGCTCGGAAGAATTCACCCACCAAAAATTCTCAACAAGATTTGTTAGGTTTGTTGCTGAAAGCAAATAATCAGGTTGATGGACGGTTAGGGAAGACGTTAACATCGCGAGAAGTTGTTGATGAATGCAAGACCTTCTTCTTCGGAGGCCATGAAACCACAGCACTTGCTATTACATGGACCTTGTTGCTTCTAGCCATGCACCAAGATTGGCAAGATCAGTTGAGAGATGAGATACGAGAAGTGGTGGGTGGTGGTGACAAGCTTGATATCACATTGCTCTCTGGTTTAAAGAAGGTAACGTTCGTTGATGTATTTATAATATTTGTCCATCTATGCTCTCCCTACATTAAGATCTTGCATGTAAACTAAAAATGTCTTGACCAAACATGCAGATGAAGTGCGTGATGAATGAAGTTCTAAGACTGTACCCACCAGCACCAAATGTGCAAAGGCAAGCTAGAGAAGACATTAAGGTTGATGATATAACAGTGCCTAATGGAACGAACATGTGGATAGATGTGGTGGCCATGCACCACGATCCTGAACTATGGGGAAAGGATGCGAATGAGTTCAGACCAGAGAGGTTCATGGATGATGTGAATGGTGGATGCAAGCACAAGATGGGGTATTTGCCTTTTGGGTTTGGAGGGAGAATGTGTGTTGGTAGGAATTTGACCTTTATGGAGTACAAGATTGTGTTAACCCTTCTTCTCTCTAGGTTTACTTTTAAGGTTTCTCCTCATTACAAACATTCACCATCTATTATGCTCTCCCTAAGGCCAACTCATGGACTTCCACTCATAGTTCAGCCCCTTCAGAAAATTTAACCCAATTCTTTGTACACTCTCACACTGATAGTTTATTCAGCCTTGTAGATATTAAAAGTTCAGGAGTATGTTTATTCAACTCAATTTTATAGAGATGTGTAGACATTGATCATAGTTCGGCTCCTTCAGTTGTTGATATACAAGGTATGCGTTTGTCACTGGGGAAAACACTGTAAGAAATTTTCAGGTGGTGATGGTGAAGTTCTGTAATGTTTGCATCAACGTCGCTCATGTACTTCAATCTCTGTCTTAAGTTCAGCAATATTTGAGGATTACTTTAAAGTAAATTACTTATGTTTTTGGAATAGTATAGTGTGGGCTTCAAAGTAAAATAAAACCAAATGACTTATAAACCACTGTATAACACGATATTTGAAACATTAATATTTAACTCAGTTTACGCCATGAACTTTAAAAAGAGAATAGAGCACTTAAAAAAACATTTTATCAACATATTATTATAATTGGATGAATAATGAATTTGAAATTAATTAGTATGTGAATTGAGATGAAATGTATACGGATGAGTATGTTTGGATGTAGGTGATGTATTGAAATGGATTCGAAAATAGATAATTGTGACTTTACTAATATTGAATTTATATATAGAGAAAAATAAGATTGCGACTTGTAGGAGGTTCCTGGGACCTAGTTCGTAGTTTGAAAAAGAACTCTATCTAGTAGGTCATAAAAGAATTTTAAGTTTAATTTAATCTTATAAAACTGACCGAATTATATACGGATCAAAATTCGTATGTAAAATTAACATTACATGAAGCGAGAATTAAATTCCATATGTAAAATTTAACTAAAATAAAATTTGCATTAGATGGGATTCAAAACCAGGTTCCTTCCGTAACCAAAGAAAATTTAACTACTACCACAGACAAATTCTTTAGTATTATCATTATTATTTATATAATTATTATTATTAATAATAATATGTATAAATTATATTAATAATAATAAGTATAATAAAAATGATAATATGACCAAAGAACTTGTCTGATCTAGTGGTTAATGCTTACTTGTTCACTGAAAGGACTTGGATTCGAGTCTATATTAATTTGGATCTCCAACATTTAATTCAACGCATGTGTCTTATAGAACTAGAGTCAAATGTTTATGGTGTTTGATGTCAATGAGATGTGAATGAAATAAAATGTGATATATATGTTTTTATAATATACATGAATTTAAAAAAAAAAAACTTTGACTTTCTATTTTGTTGTGTTTATTAATTGTAATACTCATATATTACATTAGAGTTGACACTATGATGTTACAAAATAACAAGAGACATGACACTAGAAGTTGGTGCTTGTTATTTCATATTCAGTCGGTCCATTATCTTCTCATTATTAAAACATAAACTCATTGTTTCTTCTCATTTATGACCTGTTTTGTTTCATACTTAAAACAAAGTAACTCTCTCTTAACCCATTTAACAATGAAATATTAGTTTTACCACTACAAGAACCTTAGGAATTGATTTAATTAATGGAGGTTTTTTTCTAAAACCTCAATAAAATAACGGAGGTTTTTTAACCTTATTTAAATTCCAAAGGTTTATTCTAAAACCTCAGCAAAATGACGGAGGTTTTTTTAACCTTCATTAATTTCCAAAGGTTTATTTTAAAATCTCCGTAAAATAACTGAGGTTTTTTTAACCTTCATTAATTTCCACAGGTTTATTTCAAAACCTCCGCAAAATAATGGAGGTTTTTTAACCTTAGTTAATTTTCAAAGGTTTACTTTAAAACCTCTGCAAAATAGTTGAGGTTTTTTAACCTTTGTTAAGTTTCATTAATTTATTTTAAAATCTCATCAAAATAATGGAGTTTTTTAAATTTTCATTAAGTTTGAAATGTTTATTGTAAAACATTAATAAAATATTTTAAATTTTCTCAAATTTCAATAAATAAATATAATTAATTTAAAAAAAAAAAAAATTTAAAAAAAAATTTTAATATATTTGATAACTAAATTCTTAAAGTTTTTGAAAGCGTAAGTTTAAACATATAAATTTTGTTAAAAATATTTTTAATTTTAAATATTTATTTAATTAAAATTAATTAATTTTTATTTATTTTATATAAATAATTTTAATAAAAAAAGAAAAATTATCTTTTTTTTAACTTTTCCAAAAATGTATTTTCAAACATCAGGAAAATACTCACACTTTTTCCAACTTTTGACTAAAAAGTTCATTATTGTTCTCCTCTTCCACAATAGAGCTATTCTCCTCTTCCATGGTAGAGCTACTTCTCATCCTCTACCATAGAGCTTCTCCTCCTCCACCACGGACCTGCTTCTGCTGCTCCACCACGATAATTGGTTTCTTCTTCCTTTTCTCAGTACATATTCTCTCTCTCACGCCCCTATACGCTCCACCACCATTGTTCTCTCCGGCGAACGCAACACCACCGTCATCACCATCGATTTTGCTCTTTTTTTCAGTTTCCATTGTCAACACAAGTATCCTTTCTCTGTTTCCATTGTCAATTTCTTCAGTTGACATTGATTTTAAAAAACATTAGGGTTGGGTGTGCCTCAAGGAGCGTGTGGACCAATTGAT
This sequence comes from Phaseolus vulgaris, assembly GCF_051622355.1. NCBI lineage: Eukaryota > Viridiplantae > Streptophyta > Magnoliopsida > Fabales > Fabaceae > Phaseolus > Phaseolus vulgaris. Next base: position 6,973,583 of record NC_143504.1, read on the forward strand.
TAGCCACGCACTGTCATTTGTGGTGCTGTCATCCACATGCTACCTTCTTGTTGTTAGAACCACTTGGCAAAACCTTTGTCTTACTTGCCGAACTCTTTTGTCTTCATTTCTAACCTCATTTTATTGTTCCAATGTACCTTTGTGTTGGAACACATGCTCTCTCATGATTTTAGGGTTTCTTTTCTCTGTTTTTTGGTTTGATCATTATTCTCCCTCTCTAGAAGGGCTTCAATAGGTTCTGCTCCTTTCTTTTCAGCTACTTTGTTAGTTAGACAAATATATCTATCTCCTTCCTTGAACTTATAATTTATTCTTTGTGTTACTAATTGTCTTTTTAATGTAATTTCGGAGTCAATTAACAGACTCATTAAGTTGCTCTATAACATTTGATGCTAACTCTTATGTCATATAGGAGTGTTGTATGGGTTGACTAATTGATGTTGGACATGTATCATGAGGATATATTATCTTAATACCAACTTTTCCATATCCTTTCCTGCACTTCCGTTACTTAAACTTTTGCATGATCGATTGGGTTATCCACTCTGGTCAAAATTGAAGAAAATTGTTCCTAGGCTTAACAAACTTCAAATCTTAGTGAGAGTCATGTCAATTAGGAAAATCTGTTAAGTCTTCTTTTTCAAAGAAATATGAGCAAACTTGTGATCTAATAGAAGGTGAAGAGGGAATAAGGATGAAGGGTCGGGGAATGCAGGGGTTGGATAAGTATTGGACAGAGCTGGAGTGTCACGGTTCCGTCCAAGATTTAAAGGTACCAAGAGGGTGTCGGATGACTAGCTGTTTGCAGGGTATATGGAAGCAAAACAGTTGTAGGTGTGTGCATAGTATGGGAGAAGCTGAGATGGAACCAAAAAGATTCTTCTTTGCTATCAATTGGTTTCCATGTCTGAAGTTGTGGTTGAACCATACCAGAGTATAGGTGGGGGTTTCCATGCTCTTAAAGCCATATCCATTTATTACTGCTTGATGAAGTCATAACCCCATTGTTGAAGGCACATGTTAGTAGAATTAAGGGTAGTAGAAAAAGTGATTCGCTGAAGCTGATAACACTGGTTGGCTGGTTCTGTTGGCTGTTTATGTTGGAGTTACTGGATGGTTTTGGGGGTGATGGTTACCATGTGTGTTGGAGGTCCTGGTTAGTTGTTAATCATAGCGTCTAATGGAGGAAATTGCAGGGCAGATTTCTTATGCATGTGGTGAACTGCTGGTTTGTGCAAGGACCCCTGGATGATGTAGTTCTGGTGATGCTGAAGCATGGAAGGGGACTTTGTTCTCAGACACTCATAAACTATACGAACTCCTAAAGAATTTACTCTAAAATAAATTTTATTTACAAATTAAAACTGGTATATTTTTAAGTGAAAGATTTAAAAGTACATTGATTTTATTAAATGCAAAAGTTGAAAGTAAGAAAATTAAATACAGATTGATGGTGAAAAAGATCACCCTGGTGTGCCAAAGACACATTAGTGATTTTGAATGGTTTTTGTTTGGATGTTGATTTGTGCATAATGCAAGTTGTATGCTCTTTCATTTGTTTCAGTGACTTTGGATTCGATCCTCTTGGTCTTGGTGAAGTACCAGAGAATCTTGAGAGGTTCAAAGAGTCAGAACTCATTCACTGCAGATGGGCCATGCTTGCTGTTGTAAGTGTCTCTTTTGAAATAAGAGTTTTGCTTTCTCTTTTGTAAGATTCTAGCAGAAACATGCATTTAGTCCTTTATAAGTGTTCATTATCCTAAATGTTTTACAAGTAGTTCACTCAAGTGACAGTGTATATAACTAAATGAAATACATGTTTATTTAATTACAATATATGCATAATAATAAGTTTGTGGATTCTTACAATACATGTACAACTTCTTTATACACTTATTTCACTTCTATTCTTTTACGCATTCTAATACTCTTGTTGACACATGTTTTTTTTTAAAACTTTCATGCTAGGTTTGCTTTATTTTTATCAAACAATTCCATTTAGATATGGATAAGTCTTGGATTAACATGCCTCGAAATACATGTCAGTACATGGATGGATTGAATAAATTTTTGGACTTTGCATTTGCTAATAAGAGCGTTGAGGGTAAGATAATTTGCCCATGTCCGAAATGCAATCTTAAAAAATGGCAAACTCGAGAAGCAACACATGAGCACTTGATTCTTCATCCTTTTCCAAAAGGTTATACATTCTGGCTTCTACATGGCGAGACAAGTTTTGTACAAAATACGACTGAAACACCTCCAGTTTTCCAATCAAATGAGCATAAAGTTTCTGGTAATGATCTCATACGTGTCATGGTTAATGACGCATTCAGAAATTTTTTCTATGATGATAACGTGGAGGATGATGAGGATATGCGTCCTAGATCAAGCGAAATGATGCCTGATGAAATTGCTGAGTATCTGAAGTTTATGCATGATGGGCAACAAAGTTTGTATGAAGGATGTGGCACTAGTACAAAAATAAGAAAAGAGTGCTCATTATTAAACGCGGCTCAGCGCTTAAACGCATTCGTTAAAAAAACAGTGGCATTTTTGAAATTATTTTGATTTACAAATGCGATCATTGGGTAAGACCGCATTTGTAAATCAATGCGCTTTGATTTACCAATGCGGTCTTACCCAATGACCGCATTTGTAAATCATTTTTTACCCTAAAAATTTTGAACGCGCCTCAACAGTTTCTCTTCACCGCTTTTCGTTTTCGTTTTCACTGTTGCTCTGCTGCTTCCAGTTCGCGCTTGCATTCATTTCCGTTGGCGTTCTTCTCATTCACATTTGGCAAAACTCTTTCGTTTTCGTTTTCCATTTCGTTGCACCGATTCGTTTTCGCTTTTGTTTTCGTTTTCGTTTTCGTTCACGTTTTGGTTCACTGTTACATTGACATTGCAGCACTCATTCTTGTTTTTTTTTTCTCCCCGTAGCTTCATTGTGCGGCTCCTCCAACATCAGGGGATGATATCAATGGGCAGACAGAGGATTGTGAGCTACTGGTAGTGGGCGGCAAACTTCCTCGGGTGGTGGCACTTGGAAAAGTCTATAAAAACGCCACCACCATACATAACGTTCCTCTCTCCCCTGATGTGGCGAAGGTAACAGTTGAAAAAGTACGATTTCCTGATGCTCGTGTTCCACTACCTTCAGATGAGGTAACCACTGTGGCCAATGCATTTCAGACATTCGTTGCCTGGCCCAAAGAGCTCATTCGATCTATGCCCGAACCTCATGTAATAATTTCGTTTCATTATATTATTTTTTATTTATATTTATATATTACATATAATTTAATACAAATGTTGTTTATCTTGTAGAAACCTTTTCAGCCACCAAGTCCGAAAAAGAAGCGTGAGGTTCCAGTTGACGATCCTATGGCTTCCCTACGTCTCATTGCTAGTCAGATTGGCAATGATCCTTTTCCAGTTCCGTGGGATAATACATTTTTTCAAATAAACACTGAACTGCCACTGATGATTTACAACACAGATTTATCAGAATTTATATCTGGGAAACAGGAGCTCAATATAAGTATAATTCAATTTTTTATCATGTAAGTATCTTTACCTATTATTCAATTTACTTTATGTTAAATTATTATTGATTATGCTTTAACTAAAAACTTGTAGGTTTTTGCATAGAGTCTGTATCACTGAGGGGAAGGAAAATATGTATGGATTCTTAGATCCTGCATATACTAATCCCGTTGGACCAAACTCAACTGAGACTCAAGCATACATCACTAACATCCTGGAAAAAGAGGAAAAACAAATTTATTTATGCCCTTATATTAATGAGTAAGTTTAATTATATGTCATCAATTATTATTATTTCATGTTTTAAATATTTACTAACTCTTTTCATTGATCATATAGGCATCATTGGCAGTTACTTGTCTTATCAATGGTTGATAAGACTACTGTGTGGTTCTGTTCCCTACACAAGAAGATGCCCACAAAATTTAAGGATATCATTGATACGTAAGTATAGTATAAACTTAACTTTGTATGTTACTAATTAACCATCTACTAACGAGGTTTTTTGTATTAACCAGTTCATGGCGTGGATATAACATCCTAAAAGGTCGATCCAGTTCAAATAATTTGAACTACATAAGAGTAAAGGTTTGTAATTTTTTTCTTTCTCTATTATCATTGTTTATCAGTATACTAACATATTACTTTTTATTGAATTATAGTGTAATAAACAACCAGGAAGCTATGAGTGTGGCTATTACATTATGCAATGGATGATTACCATTATAAGACTAGGTGTTAAAACTGGTTGGAAAAAGGTACTATATATGTTAAATCATTTTTATAATTCTTAAACATATATATATCTAAAAACTAATTTATGTCAACTTTGCAATGCAGTTATTCACAGAAGAAACACCAATGAAGAAACACCAATGAATGAGGAAGGCATTTCATATATTAGAGATTCTTGGTCCACATATTTCATTAATTTTTATAACTCTAGCATAGGTAAACAATAGTGGTTTTATTATATGTAATTTGATCACTTGTAAATGTACATTTTGATGATTTCAATTGATTACTATATTTCTGTATTTGTCTGGCTGGGTTTGATCATTATGCAGGTTATTAAAATATATGGTTTCTGCACAAAACAAAGTGAACTTTAAAAAAAAAACACTATTTACAAATGCGGTCATTTACCAAGACCGCATTTGTAAATAGTGATTTATGAATGCGGTTTTTACCAAGACCGCATTCATAAATCCTAAACCTCAAACCCACTCCCTCATTCAGAATAATATACAAATGCGGTTATTTTAGGTAACCGCATTTGTAAATGTGATTTATGAATGCGGTCCTATGACCGCATTTGTAAATGCCAGATTTACGAATGCGTGCTGATCAAATGCGGTTCTATGACCGCATTTGTAAATTTAAAATAGCCGCATTTGTTTTACATATCTGCACTAGTGTGGCAAGTATTCTAAACTTTCTTTCTTGCTTAAATTGTACCACATCAAATGTCTATGTAGAATGACTGACAAGGCAATGTCAATGATATTGGAGTTGTTAGCAGATGCCTTTGATTATGCTAAAATTCACTCCACAAATCATGTGAACTTCATATTCACTCCACAAATCATGTCCAATTTCATATTCACTCCACAAATTTCAAATAATAATGAAAATTTTCATTTTTATTAAATAATAATAAGAAGAATATTGAATATGAATTTTCTCATAAACCTTATATAAACCTTATATTTTACGGAGGTTTTGAAACCTATGGTATTTTACGGAGGTTTTGAAACCCATGGTATTTTACGGAGGTTCTAAAACCTGTGGTATTTTACGGATGTTTTGAAACCTGTGGTATTTTACGGAGGTTTTGAAACCCATGGTATTTTACGGAGGTTTTAAAACCTGTGGTATTTTACGGAGGTTTTGAAACATGTGGTATTTTACGGAGGTTTTGAAACCCGTGGTATTTTACGGAGGTTTTGAAACCCATGGTATTTTATGGAGGTTCTTAAACTCATGGTATTTAACAAGAGTTTTGAAAGGCTTTTCCTGAGGTTTAAAAAAACCCTGGGGAACACATTCCCCAGAGATGGTTTAGCGGGGGAAACTACAACCTTGGGTAAATGACTTAATGGAGGTTTTAACCCTAGATAATGTAAAAATAAACCCTCGTTAAAACCATTTTTTCTTGTAGTGTACAATATAATATTTATGTGTATTTTGTTTCACATGCAAAAAGAATTTGTTTGTATGTGTGAAGAAATAGGTGGAATATAAGAATTTCAATAGTTATATCTCCTATTTTCAAGTTTTTACACTTTAACTAATTTCAGTGTTCTTATGTTTTAAAAATATTTTTATATGAAAATTATCTTTTTAGGAACATAAAATGAAAATCTAAATTGTTATATTTTTATAACTAGATTTTAAGGAACATAAAATGAAAATCTAAATTGTTATATTTTTTATAACCAGATTTTAAGTGTAACTTATTTATTATAGACGTTCCTTTTCATAATTATGTCTCTCAAAAAAAATAGTTGTAATTCAATCACTAAAAAAATCATTAAATAGAAATTAATTTTAGAGACAAAAAATAATTAGTTGTTATATTTAGAGATCATTTTATATATTAACAAAATATTATTATTTTCTAAATTAGTTTTTAATATTGATAAATAGTTTTTAAATTAGTATCTAAGTAGCTATCAAGGTTTTAACTACCAATTAGTTAGTTTCTAAATTTGGTAGCAAAAACTTGGTAGCTAATTAGATACCAATTTAGAAACTATTTATCAATAATAGAAACTAATATTTTTTAGTCTCTAAAATGGTCTCTAATTTAGTCACTATAACAACTAGTTACTTTTTATCTCTAAAATTGGTTTATATTTAATGATTTTCTTATAGTGAATTATTAAGAGTCCAAAAAATTAAAAAAATAAAAGACAATTCTTGTAGTGAATTATTAAAGAAGCTTCTTTTATAACTATATTGAATTATATACTCATTTTATGTGAATTAATGACAAAAATAATATATATATATATTATATTTTGCATTCACCATTAATTAAAACAAGATATAAATAAAATAAACAAATGAAAACATGTATTTTGAAAACAATTTATTAAAAATACTTTAAATACAGAATTCATGCATACCCTGTGTAATTATAAAAACTCCTACTTAAAACCTTTACATTTTTACTGGTAATCATTTTTGACCATTAAATTATTTATTAATGATAATTATGATTAATAGGTAGTTTGTCCATTGTTGAGAAAGTTTTCAGTTCTCCATCTTAGACATTCCCCATGTCAAAGGCAATACTTTTGGAGTCTGGTGATCAATCTTGACCATGGAATTATTAAAATAAAATATCTATGATTAATGGGTAACTTGCATATTCCCTTTCTCAAAAGCAAGACTCACCAATACTTTGGAGAATGCCATCTCTCAATGCATTCAAGTTTGTCAGTCACATTTTCAAAAGTATGGAGTCTTTCTTGAAAGGTTTGGAATAAATCAAATAAGGAACGTTATTATTGACTCCAAAGAATCATGTATCAGAGACAAATTGAAAGAAGTTAAGAATGAGATAGTAGGAGAAGATGAACAAACTGAAAAAGAAAAGAAGAAATAGAGAATGGATTACAATTACTAAGATTAATTCTACGATTAGATAATAAAATTGGCACAAAAGTGGTAGTGATGAGGTATTTTTACACAGGATATATTACTATTTATGGTATGCATAAGCTGAAAGAAGAAAAAGATGAACGGTACGAAAGAAAAGGCATATAAATTTCTTATTATATGAAAGTTTTATTTTAAGTACATGAAAGAAAAGCAAAAAAAGAGGGTTTAAAAAGAAACCCATAACAGGAAACAGAAAAAGGCTCAACAAAAAGGCTTGCGTTCCAAAGCAACACATGGAAGAAAAAGGTGTCAACACATTCCCTCAAGTTGGAATGCGGATATTTAATTTGAAGGCAATTGCTCCCTGCACCCGATCAATTGTGACTGACACCCGACACACTTTTAAAAATCCTAAAATGCCCTTGTCTTCTTCATTTATGAAAACATTGAATGGTGAGGAAGAGGAAGTTCATGAATGTGTGAAGCTTTGCTTTGAGCTGCAAAAGAGAAGGTTGTGCTTCGTTCATTGTTGCTAAGTTGAGTGTAAGCTTCGTTTGCCAAGTTAATGAGGTAAGTAATCCATTTTCGTTCGTTTTTGGTTTTTTTCTCGAGCTCAGCTGGTCCCGAATATCGGAATCCAGAATTCTTTTTTTTTTTTGCCTACGGATATTAATATCCGGAAGTCAAATTTTTCAATACGGATATTAATATCTGGAACTGCTCGTTGCTTCCGGACGCTGATATCCGTAGTTCATAATTGCCTTACGAATGAAAATATCCAGAACTAGTATTTGCAATCCAGATATATATATCCAGAAGTTAACTGTTGATATTTTTTTGGTTATGAATTAATTTATCCGGAAGTGAAGTGTTCATTTTTTTCAACAGCCGAATGGATACAACAGAGTCATACATGGGAGTTTTCGGGGAGATTGATGTGTGGGATGGATTAGATGATGTTGATATGGAGCAGTCAACAAGTTATAACGCATTAGATAATGAACACAGGGCACATGAATGTAGTGAGGCATTTTCTACAAATGAGGTATGGTCAATGTTGGGTTGTGAATGTTTTTTTTATGAATTATTTTTAAATTTGACATATGTTATTGTAGGTATTTCGTGATCGAGATGAGCTGTTAGAATGGGCGAGAAGTGTTGGCTATAGTTATGGGGTTTGTCATTGTTATATTAAGGTTAGATACATGGACGGGCCAACGAGGAAGGATGACCTATGTATTGTTAGGTTGTGAGAGAGGAGGTAAATACAGACGGTATAAAAAAGAAGTAGATGTTAGTCGAACTGGAAGTAGGAAATGTGAGTGTCCTTTCAGATTGCGAGGCAAACCAGTCAAAGGTGGTCAAGGGTGGATGGTTGAATTAATTTGTGGTTCTCACAATCATGACTTGGCAGAGACAATGGTGGGTCATCCGTATGCTGGAAGGTTAAGTATAGAGGAAAATGTTATGGTTGAGGATATGAGTAAAACTGCGGTGAAGCCAAGAAATATTTTACTAACCATGAAAGAGAGAAATGAAAAGAATGTGATAATGATTAAGCAGGTTTATAATGCAATCACTGTTCACTGAAGATCACAACGAGGTCACAGAACAGAAATGCAGCAACTGATGTTGTTACTGGAACGAGACACGTATTTGCATTGGTGTAGGTGTGATGAGGTCTCGAATATTGTGCAAGATATATTTTGGACACACCCAGATTCAGTAAAATTGGTGAACTCATTTAATATTGTCATATTAATGGATAGTACGTACAAGACGAACAAGTATAGGATGCCGTTACTTGAGGTTGTTGGGATTACGTCTACAGATTTGACTTTCTTCGTTGCATTTTGTTTACTAGCAGCAGAAAAGGAAAATAATTTTTTTGGGCCCTTGACAGACCTAAAGGGTTGTTTTTGAGAGTTGATTCATGCCCTAGGGTGGTGGTATGTGATAGAGATGTTGCCTTAATGAATGCAATTAGAATGGTGTTTCCTGAATCTTATAATTTGCTCTGTCGGTTCCACATTGATAAAAATGTGAGAGCAAAATGTAAAATGTTGGTGCATCCAAGAGAGGCATGGGATCAAGTAATGGAAGTGTGGGGATCTGTTGTGGATTGTGATATTGTTGAGGCCTTTGAAGATCGTGTCAATGCTCTTCGAGTTGTCTGTTCTCCATGGCCTATATTTGTTGATTATGTGATGGATACATGGTTACGTCCACATAAAGAAAAATTTGTCAAGGCATGGATAGATAAGGTGATGCACTTAGGAAACACAACAAGTAACAGAGTTGAGGCGGCACACTGGAGCCTAAAGAGAGTTCTTCAGAATTCGATGGGGGATTTATGTTTCTGCTGGGATTCTATCAATAAGATGATTATTTTACAACATAATGCAATCAAAGCTTCATTCCAAAATAGTTTGCATGTGGTTGGACATCGGTTTAAGGTTACAGCTTACAAAAAATTGTTAGGTTTTGTGTCTAAATATGCTTTGAACTTTATTTCGGAAGAGCTTGATAAGGTTAAATCAGTGGGGTTTGATAAAAGTAGGTGTGGATGTAGTCTTACATGTACTCATGGTCTTCCTTGTGCGTGTCAATTGGCTTCATTTGGTGTTGGTAGCATACCACTTAAATCAGTACATGTGATGTGGACTCGTTTAAGCTTTGAAGACATTGCAACTGAACAATCTTCATATGAGTTGTCAATTGATAAAGAGTTTGAGGTCATCGCGAAGCGGTTTAAAGAGTTGGATGTTGCAGGTAAGGTTAACATCAAAAGTAAATTGCAGGATATTGCCTTTCTAGAGAAGACATCTATTTACGCACCAGATCATAAGGTAAAAACAAAAGGTGCTGTAAAGATGTCTCGTCTTACCAAATTCATGAGATCAACTAAGCAAATCCCTTCTTATTTTGAACATGTGGATTTCTTACACTCACAACATGATAGTTGTGCGAGCAAAAAATCTAATGAAGAAAGCTTACCAGAAATTGTACCAGCAAAATGTATTCCTTTCCTTGATCAGTTCCCTGTAGGGTATCATCCATATATTGTTGATGTTGTTGATGTTAAGGCTGATGGCCATTGTGGCTACCGTGCTGTTGCTGCCCAATTGGGAATGGGAGAGGAGTCATGGGTTGTTGTTCGAATGAACTTGTTAAAAGAACTAAGTGAATGGAGACAAGAATATGTTCAACTCTTTGGTGGTGATGATAGATATGAATACTTGAAGAAGTCACTTCTAGTGGAACACATGTCTATGGTACCAACCACTAACACCATTTCATTTTTACATTGCATTTCTTTATTTAACTTTGTTTCTCAATTGTACTTGCAGGCATGAACAGATAAGTGGATGACAATTCCATACATGGGATATGTTATTGCAAATCGGTATAATGTCATTCTTGTTTATTTGTCCATGTTACAATCATTGAGTATTTTTCCTTTAAGAACCCAAGCACCAAGTAACTTCCGTCAACACCGAATCATTGCAATTGGACATGTCCACGGAAATCATTTTGTGCAGGTATAAACTAAACCAATCAAGATTGATGTGGTAAATCAAGATTTGTGTACCTTATATTTATTACCTTTATAGGTCAAACTCAAAGATGGTTGTCCAATTCCACCTACGGATATATTGTGGGCATCACATCGTTATCCGATAGCCCAAACTTGGTCAACATACTACACTAGCCGGATATAAGTTTATACCCAACTAATGTCCATTAGACGATATTTGTAATTATAACATTTGTAATAGCATAATTTAGATTTATGGATGTTTAGTACATTTGCAGTTGTCCTACACACAATGTTGAATTCAAGGAAGTTTGTGAATACGGATAAAAATATCCAGAACTGCTCGTTGCTTACGGATAAAAATATCCAGAAGCCACAGTTGTGCCTACGGATAAAAATATCCGGAAGCCACAGTTATGCCTACGGATAAAAATATCCAGAAGCCACATTTGTGCCTATGGATAAAAATATTCGGAACCCACATTTTTGCATACGGATAAAAAAATCCGGAAGTGTGTAAATTGTCTACGGATAAAAATATGCGTAAGCCAGTGATTTGTGTACTAAAATAGAAGTAACGTGAAGCAAGTACCGATAAGGATCATATTGAAACATAAAGATAAGGTTCAGATACATTGTCATGGATAAAAATATTACATAAAAAGAAATCCTAATCAATCATTCCTACGTGCATGTCTCCTGACATAAACAACTCTTTCATCAGTCGCTCCTCGTGCTAACATAATGGCTGCTTGTATGCCTTCCCAAACAGGGTTGCCCTCCACGACATCGTCATGATCGAGTAATGGCTGCAATGTCTCTGTAATTCTACGACAAATACCCTACAAGCATGAATGACATACTATTAGTAAAAAATAATACAAATTAATACGTTAACAAGGTTAGAAAGCATACCAGAGCAAGATGTGACTCCTCAGGATGACTTGGCACTGCTTCGTGATCACGTGCATATGAGGGTATCGGTACAGAACAGTCATCCTCATCCGTATTAATCACATATAAATGTGATACAGCCCTAAACCAAGCCATGTACTCTTGAATGCAAGCGTCAGGATGAGGTGCTATGGCATAGTCATTTATGACATAATCATTGAAATGTAACCATCGACGGTCAATTTCATTTGTATCTGGATGACCATGTCCAAGTACAGATGGGTTGCGAGGGATGATCTGTGTATAGCCATACTGACGCAAAACACGTTCTGGCATGTGCAACTGTGTCCAATTTCCAAGCCTCAAATAACCACAGAATAAGGAAATCCACTCGAATGGACGTTCTTCCCTATGCTCGTTGTATGGACAAAACCGAATGGAAGCTGGTGTCAATGTATCCAACTGTGATTGAACAACAATTGAAGTACCTTTTCCAGCATCATACAACCTACACCGAGGTTGGTCTTCAGAATACAATGCTTGCATACGTCTCATCCCTATAGACGGGAAGTGCTCATAAATCCACCCCTGCAGCAATGTCGCATAACCAGCTAGTTGCTTGGTGTTTGCATAACTACAATCTCCTAGCTGCTCATACATGTGAGTTAGGGCAGCTGCTGCCCAAGAATATCCCCCGGTAAGCCTCAAATCAACAAAAAATCCAAGATAAAAGACACTGACTGATGTAGCACTCTTGTCCGCAAAAATAGTGCAACCGAGAAGGTGAAGTAAATATGCTCTGGCAGCCACAGCCCACTACCTCCTTGAGCATGCGTCTCCATACACATCTCTTAGCCAACTCAAGCGCACATGAGCTCCCTGGCAGTGTCTTGTTTCTTCAGATACAAGTGCACGATCAACACGGAGGGATTCTACCAATAAATCATTCGCCGAGTCTGAATCTAAGGTTTCCTGCGTGTAAAATTGTCCGACAATGGGTAAATGCAACAAATTTGACACATCATCAAGAGTGATGGTCATCTCCCCAACTGGTAAGTGAAAACTGTTTGTCTCTGCATGCCACCTCTCTACAAAAGCACACAACAGTCCTCGGTCTAAACTCTCATAACTAGCATGAAGCAAACCACCTAAGCCAGACAATTCTACAACAGCTTGTATGCGTTCATGAGGTTCTCCTAACTTATTTATCTTCCTTCCATGTGAAACCACCTTCAACTCACCACGATCCTACAATAATCAACATTTATCATCAATAAATAGATACATACTAAATTCAAAAAATTATCTTTTGTTACTTACCAAACCATTCCACAACTGTCTGGCTACATGATGTTCATAATTAACGAGTAAGGACTTATCCAATGGCCCTCCTGGATAGCCTTCATCATCCACTTCAACTTCTTCTTGTTCAATATAATCTTCAAACTATTCATTTAGAATTGACGTACTTGGGCCACCCCGTTTTCTTCTCACCGATGCAGTTGGTCGCACACGGTCCAAATTAGAACTTTCTCCACCTCTAGTCCTCATCATCTAACATTTAATCCAACATATATAAATATTTATAACACATATAGCATAAAAGAACATATAAATTAATCCATACAAGCAAAACAACAACACTAATACGGATATTAATATCCACAAGACAACAACAAATTTCGGATAAAAATATCCACAACACATAACCCTATTACGGATAAAAATATCCGCAACCCTAAACTATATTTCGGATAAAAATATCCGTAAGTCAAAACACACTTATGGATAAAAATATCTGGACCCCAACCTCATTTACAGATAAAAATATCCAAACCCCAACCCCAACCTCCCTTACGGATAAAAATATCCGCAACTCTCAAAAGTCACTTGCGGATAAAAATATTCGCAACTCTCACTCACTTACGGATAAAAATATCCAGAACCATGACGTACCTTCGACTCTGGTGCTCTGCCTGTGATAATGAAGGTCACGGTGGGTGCAGAAGAATGGAGAAGAACGTCGCTCACGGTGGTTGGACAACAAGCTTGCTCACGGTGGCTAGACAACACGGTGGCTTACGGTGGCTCGGTGGTTGCGGCACTGCTTTAGGCACAATGGAATGGAAGAAGAGAAGAATTGGTTGGTGCAGGAAATTGGGTGCATATCATAATTATACTTTTCAGAATTTCATTAAGGGTATATTTGTCTTTTACTATTAGATGATTGGGTGCCAGTTATAATGTGTTGGGTGCAGGGAGAATGTGCCTAATTTGAAACTTCCATAATTGAAGTGATTGGTAGAATTAAGTGCAATGTGTCTAGCGGCCTAGTTGTCACATAAAGATTGGTAGGGACACTACAAAAAAATAATTAAATAAAAACTAATTTTAGAGATAAAAATAATTAGTTACTATAATGACTAAATTAAAAATCATTTTAGAGGCTAAAAAAATTATTAGTTTCTATTATCGATAAATAGTTTCTAAATTAGTATCTAATTAGCTATCAAGGTTTTTGCTACCAAATTTAGAAACTAAATAATTGGTAGTTAAAACTTTGATAGCTAATTAGATACCAATTTAGAAACTTTTTATCAATAATAGAAACTAATTTAGAAATCAATAATTTATTTAGTATCTAAAATGGTCTCTAATTTAGTTCATATAACAACTAATTATTTTTTATCTCTAAAAATTGATTTCTATTTAATAATCTTTTTGTATTTTGTAGTGGGAGATGATCATTGACATATACTCATGTAGAAGATATGTCAGTTACTCTAACCTAACATGTAGTAGCAGCTAGAGCTCTATATTCAGCTTCTGAGAAAGAAGATACCTTGTGAAGAGAAGATTTGATATACCTCAATATATGATGACTAACTTGGTGATAATATCTTGATGGTTTTCGTAGAAATTGACTTAGGAATGGCATGACAAAATATATATATGGTCTAGTGTTGGTAAGATATAAAAGGCATCCAATAAGTCTCCTAAAGGACTCAACATCTTATATATAAAAATCTTGTTCAATATCATCTTCACATTCTTCACCATAGGAATAAAATAGGGTTTTGCAAAAAGCACACATGTATCTGCAAACACATCCAAAACATACTTTCTTTGACATATATGTATTTTATTGCGTGATCGAGGGCTATTTCTAAACCAATAAAATATTTAGCATGTCCAAGATCTTTGATCTTTAATTACTTTTATGCCATTCATATTATCTTGAGTTAAGATTATGTCATTAATATAAATAAGCAAGGCCGTAAAAGAAGAATAAGTTTTCTTAACAAAGAGAGAGTGATCTAAATTAGTTTGAACGAAGGTAATAGTTTGTAAATGAAAAGTAAATTTGGCAAACCATTACCTACTAGCTTGCTTCAACCCTTACAAAGATTTAGTAAGATGATAGACTTGATTTGGTTTAGGAGATGTCAAACCTTGTGGGAGAATCATATAGACTTCTTCATTAATGTCTCCATGTAAAAAGGCATTATTCAAGTTGAGTTGTTATAAATACCAACCTTCAGCAGCTACAAGAGCAAGAAGAAGTCGCACTATAATAAGTTTAGCAATTGGGCAATAGGTATCCAAGTAATTCAATTATTCGAGTTGAGTGTACTCTTTTGTTATGAGGTGACCTTTATATCTTTCTATGCCACCATTGACTTTATATTTGATCTTGTAAACCCATTTACATCCATTGAGAATTTTACCATGGGAAAGATTAGTTATTTTCCACACATTGTTAGTTTCAAACACTTATTTAGCTTGCATGATCGTATTCCATTCAAAAGAAAGGGTGTTACAGGATCGTGACTCCCTTTTTTAAGATATGGAAGGAGTGTAATGCAAATGTTTTAAAGATATTTTTTCACAAGACAAAACAAAATTTATAGGAAATTGAATCTTGTTAGAGTCTTCAATGGAATTACCTTATGTAGAAATGTAAATTTAATGGTGATAGTCATTCAAAAATGCTAGAGCTCTACATTCTCTATTAGATTTGTGTAGATTTTTAACTTATGTGTTTTCGACTTGTTCAATGTCTTGCATACTCTTAGTGTTTTGATGATGTGGAAAATCCAAAAAGAAGTTAAAGATTTCTTTCTCTTAATTATTGTTAATTTATTTTAACGGGGAAGAATGTAAGCAAACAAGTCGCAATTCATGAAAGATAACATTTCAAGATGTGCAAACTTTCCTGGTATTAACATCTAGGACTAAATATCTTTTAGTTTTAGTTTTGTAATCAACAAAAATACATTTTTTTATAGAAAATTGAAAAACTAAACTTTTATTGATAAGAACTTGAGAACTCAATGAGAAATTACAAAGAAATCAACCAAAAAAGTTTAGCATTCCATGCGTAAGCTAAACAAGAGAAATTAAAAAAAAAATTAGGTTTAGAACGTGTTTGTGACTATGAAATACGATTCAAAAAGTTTCAACCAAAAAATACATTTACAAACTCTTGAATTCATGCATTTTCATAGATATGAGCATAAGAGAATACATTCAAAAATCTTATTTTCTCCGTTTGACTTAGGAGTACGAGAATAATCTCTATATTCTCACTAAGATGCAAGTAAAATGGAATTGATGGATTTTGTGACTTTCCATGAAAAAAAACAATGATGAACTGAGAAAGACCAAAAAGAAGGAGAACATAAAATAAAAGAGAAAAATAAAAATAAAAAAAAAAGAATTAGCGCAATAAAGCAGGATTAACCCAGTCTCTGCATATGTTAAAAGAAGAAGAAGATGAAAAGTGTAGAAGAAAAGGCACATAACTCTCTTATTGCATGAAAGAGTTATTTTACGTACATGAAAAAAAAAAGGATTTAAAAAAAAAACCCATAACAGGAAACAGAAAAAAGAAAAGGCCCAACAAAAACGCTTGCGATTCAAAGCAAGACATGGAAAAAAAAATGCGTTAACGAGACAGAGGGAGAAGGTGAAAATCGGACAGAAAGGAAGTTAAGCTCTAACAGATTAATTCCATTATTGCTAATTACAAAAAATCTTTGAATATGATAATTTAAGTGTGTGATTTTGGGGTCTCATCAATGTTGTAACAATTATGGTATTTTAATCATGACAAACACGACCTATTCCGCAGACTTCGTAAAATAAAGATTGGATAATAAAGTTGGAGCACTTGTGTTGCTAATAAAAGCTTTTGCTTAATTAAAGGGTTTCTTGTGAAACAAACAATTATTTTATTTAACACCATCAACGGTGATCGATTACAAAAATACGTGAGCGTTTTAGAGCATGCTTAATTAGTTTTATTTTTTTATTATAAAATTATAAAATTTCGCATAATGTTGATTTTATTTTGAAAAATTTACACAGAAACGCCAACGTTGTTTCAAAGATTTTATTTATATGAATTTGTTAAAAAATAAAATGAAGAAATGCTTTATTAAAATAATAGCTTTTAGTAATCTGGAAAAAATTTCAGCTGCAGTTCTCATTTCAAAACTGGCTGGTGAGAGATTCAATACATTATTTGTATTTTTCAAAACAATAAAATAGAGTACTTATTAAATGAGTCGTCTTTTAAATAATTTGTATTACTTTTTAATTTAATTTGTCGTTATAGTGGAGATTTTATGTCTCTCAAATTCTTCACCATCTTTAAATGTTAAAAAAAATATGCAAATCTTAACCAAAGGCAAATAATATAATTTGCATCACATTGATTAATTCTTCCTTCAAATGATTAATTCGGATACTGGCATAGTTACATAAGCAACAATTCATTACTTAAAGATGTAAATAATGGATAAAGATCAAAATAGAAATATTTCTTTTTTAAATTACCACAATAAATTTTTTTATTGGGGATCAAAAGTATAATGTAAAAATTTATTAGAAATAAAAAGAAAATAAATATATATATATATATATATATATATATATATATTAATTCTACTTAGCTTTCAACACCTTAGTTAACAAATATACTATGATATTGATAAATCTAAAAGAAAATTAAATTTTTACTAATAATAAAAAAGGTATCAAGTATATCCATCATCATGTATAAAATCTTCATATAAAATATTCAAATTTATGAAGAATAAAAAAATTATCTAAACGTATTTATAAATTGATGGACAAATTAATGGTTAAAACCCTAATTTTATAGATGAATACAAGAGAAAAATAATTTTTTAATGTATTATAATTACTAAAAATTATAATACATTAAAAAAATAATTAAATAGAAATCAATTTTAGAAAAAAAAAATTAGTTATTATAGTGACTAAATTAGAGAAAATTTTAGAGACTAAAAAAATTATTGGTTTATAAATTAGTTTATAATATTGATATATAATTTTTTTTTATTTAATTAGAAATTTTAATGTTCAAATATTTAGATTCTAAATTTGGTGGCAAAATTCTTGATTACTAATTAGATACTAATTTAGAAACTATTCATCAATAATATAAATTAATTTAGAAACCAATAATTTTTTTAGTTTATAAAATTATTTCTAATTTAGTCACTATAACAACTAATTATTTTTTATTTCTAAAATTGATTTCTATTTAGTGATTTTCTTGTAATAGTGATTCTATTAGTTTTTTTAATTTAATTTAATTTAATTTTTATTTATATGGACAACACAAATTTATTTTTTTTAAAAATATTATAGTTCAAAGTAGTGACTTTAAGCTACACCATTAAAAAAAATATAAATCAAAATCTGGTAAAATGAAAAAAATAAAACAATCTAAATGACTGTAGATTTGGCAGAATTTAAAAAAAAAAACTATACAAACACGTTTTAGTCGCGGTTTGATCTTTCTTAGAGCTTATTGATTCGTAAATATACTTTTTTTTATCATTGGATTATATCTATTAAATTTTCAAATAATTAATGTTTGTAAAGAGTTGGCGGATCATCTTTTATATATTTTTTTTTATTCACAAAATTTGAATTTAAAAATTATTTGAAAAATATAAATTCAAAATTTCACTTAAATGTTGACATCCATAAATCATAGACACCCCTATATTTAATATTAAATTTTTTTGTCATCACTATGGTTGATTTTGGTGATTTGTGTTTGATGTCTTTTCAATCCAATAATTAGAATTTGTGTATGAAAAAAAATAAAAATAAAAGAACAAAAAAGTCTATTGTACTGCCAAAATTTTTGCTTCAACAAATTTGTTTGTTGCAAAAGGTTTAAGTGCTCTCTAAATAATAATAACAACAAAAGTAAAGGAACTTACATGCAAAGATATATCAGCTAAATTAGTTTATGCCTTATTTGGTAAACAGAAAATACAAATTAATTTATCTTATGAAATATTATACCATTAGAAAATCGAATGAAAAAATTTAGCACGTTGTTTTGTCTGGTGCGAATCGTTTATGAAATATAGTATTTGAAATATGAGGTGTGGACCTCTGTATAGAATGCATAAAATCTAATAAATGCAATTAATCTGATGCTAGGGAAACAATATAAAAATAAGGATACTGGTGAATGGTATGTTTTTTTTTTGTAAAAATATTTATTTCTTTAATCTAAATTTTAGACTTTTTATTAAAATTTATTTTTATTATTTTTATATAATAAATGAATTTTTAATTTAAATTGTATTAATTATGAATTAATATAAAATATTTTAACATATGTTATAAATCTGTTTGTCATATAAAAAATTTAAAATTTGAACTAAAAATAAAAAAAAATTTATATATAAATATAAGGATAAAAATCATATTTAACTTTAATATATATATAAAAGGTAATATATAATATATAACCGTGTGAAGAAGAAACACGTTTGCAATGTTTTGTAATAGATAGTGGTTGATCTGAAGTAGTTCCTAAATAGAAACGTTTCTACGCCACTCCGATAAAATAGGTGATTTGGCCGACCACATTATCACTCTACTTTACTGCTCTATAACCATACTATATACACCCTATATTTCTACTTACTACAAAACAAATATTTAAATATTTCATTATTCGTCAACTCAAACATTATATTTTATTTATCAATTCTTTTCTAACTCTCATTTAATTTTACTTAAATGTATTCAAGTTTTATTGGGAGACTTAAAGATAGTTTAAAAAGGTTCATGTTATTTCCCACTGTAGAAAAGAATAATTTCATTAATAACCTTTAACTCATTGTACAAAATATAATATAACCTGGACATTTTTCTAGAATAATATAACTAACTTGTTTATTTTTTAATATAATCTTTAATTTATATATTTATAAGATTAATTAATAGAAGATTGTTCTTAGTATATACAATTTTTTTTTATCTTTTTATCATTTCGATAATTATTTATAATAAAAAAATTATCTGATAATTATATTCTAATAAATACAAATAATTTATTTATTTGATACAATAAATAATTAAATATTTTTTTTTAAAAATAACGTTTATATAATTTTTTAAATACTATTTTAAAAAAATATTAAATATATATATATTAATAATTTATGAAAATAAGAAAATTATAAAAATAAGAAAACTATCTAAATATATATTTTTTAATATAATGTTTTCGCTAGTATGTTATAGAGTATATATAACAATAGGATGATATTTCAATTCAAACCGCCCATACAAAACCTCGTCCTATAATTATTATTTCCTACAATTTTTCTTGCAAATTTTTCTTGTTTTTCCTTCCCTTTAGGACAAAAACCTATGCTCTATGTATACTTTTTTTTTTAGTTTAATTCCTAAAGTTACAAAAACATATTTTAACTCTTAAAACAACTAACAATATTTTTTTTTTATAATTATCTTTACTAATATTTAATTTACTATACTGATTTTAACAAAAAAATCAATTTGATCCCAAATTTTTCTAGGTCTTAAATCTGGAGCTCCTATAACATGAGAGGTAGATGGGTGTAGTGAATGCTTTTACGAAGGAGTAACTTTAAAAGGACGTTATTTCTCAGAAAGAAAATAATAGGTTAACAATTCTTGAAGTTGTATACAATCCTTGATGTGATAGGTATAGAAATAAATATATATAGTAAAGGATAAATTTGTAATTAAATAATATAAAAAAATATTAAAATAATAATATTGGAAGTTATAATGTGATTGTATAGAAAATTGAGGTTGTCCATATATCATTGTCCTTGTGGTTTGGGCAAGCTACATAGCATACATAAATGGTGTGGCAGCTTTTACTAATATCAAGGAAAACCAAAAACAGATTTGGGCACAAGACGTCAGCCAAACTCTCTGATGCAGCCCCTCTTTTTGCATTATTGGGTTGCATATTTGCTTTGAGAGAAATTTTTGGCAATTGTAAGACTTATATATATATATGATGGGATTGATTTATATATAAATATATATTAAAAGATAATTTTATAATTAAATGATATAAAAAATATTAAAATAATAATATTGAGAATTATAATGTAGTTATATAAAAAAGTAGGATTGTTAATATATCATTAATCTTTGCTTTATTAAATTAGAAATTGTGTCTTCATAAGTTAGAGCACGTAGAGTTTTTTCTCTTTGTTTTTGGTAAAGCAAAAGCCCATGCCTTTTATGAATGTGATTTTTTTGGATTGTAGTTGTGGATATGAGTTTTGTATAAGAGTTGGAACATCTCTGAATCTATGAAGAGTTTCTTTCAATTTATTTATTTATTGTTGATAAAAAAAATGTAATTTGCTTTCTTATGTATATTTATGTATAGGTTTTTTCATGTACTATGCCACATTTATAATTAATTATTAATTATATTTATTTTTAACTTTTGAATATTATTTCTCTATCTACACAAACCATAATCCCAAACTCACAATTAAATATGACCTTTCCATCCATACAAACCCTAATCCCAAACTCATAACCGAAATCACAGTTTGTGCAGGTTCAACTTTTTTTGGTTCTCGTCTTTTGGTTCGTCAAGCAATACGATGTTGATGTCCAATACTCATTTATTGTTGTCGTTTTGGGCTTTGGAGGCGAATTTGGAGAAGAGGTTGACAATGTAAGGATCTAGAAAATAACCTTAGAGTAGAAGTGATATATTTTAAATGATACCTGAATATTTTATTATTAAAATGAAAATGACATATAAATAGAAAATTCAGTTATCCAGGTTTCATTTTAAAATAACCACCATCTCTCTAAAAAAGTTTCCCTTTTCCTTTCTCTCCCTTCTCTCTAAGATTCTGATCTCCTTGTTCATCTGTTTGACGATCGGAGTCTGCCATTGAACTCCTGCCAATGAACTCTACAAGATTGCCCGATCAAAATCCTAAATAGAGTAAGTTCATTTTTGGCCTTTTCTTTGAGTCAAATTTTGAACTTGATAGGTTGTCTACATGAGTTTTACATGTGACTCTTTTAGCTTTAGGGTTAATCTCTGTTAATTACCTTTAAGCTTTTGGGTAGATTTGGAGCTCTTATGAGCATCAACTAAAGTTCAGGTAAGGGAAGCTAGTCTTATTATTTTCAATAAAACCCTAGGTTAGAAGATTCTGGGCGTGGAGGTGACGTGGTCACCAATTCTAATTGTTTTTGCTTGCAGAATTGTCTCTCTTGAAGAGTAAAGTAATATATTGACTGGAATGGTTGATTTTGAATCTGGGAATAATTTGTTGAAACTGTTTGTGATTGAGAATTGAAAGTGTTTGAATGATAATATAAATGAGTTGAACTATTCTTTTTGAATATTTTGGTTGAATTACTTAAGTGAGATGTTTGATGAGAAGTGGTTGTGTGATTTCAGATGATGATTGATTTAAAGAGCATATATTTGGAATTAATTATGTGTTTTAAGTAAAGTTTGAGATATATTTGGATTGTTTAGAAAGTATATATATATATATGAAGTGATTGATTGGTGCATTGATATGTTAAATGATGTATTTAATGAGGTTAAAGTGTGATCAAGACGTAGTATTTTCAGGAAAGGAAATACATATTAGGGTGTATTGATTTGTGAGTGTCCTGTGAATGAGACGATCCTGACTCTACTGATATAATGGAATCAAATAGATGAAGTTATTCAGTTGGTGAGAGTCGAAGGAGGTCCATTTGGCTGATTCTGAGGTTTGAAAGAACTGATCAGAGCATATCAAATGGATTTACCCTGTCATATGAAGATGATGAGATGATGAGATATTGAGATAATTATGTGCATGGCTGTGTGGGTTTCACAGCAGTAGTATGACAGGTGCAGGTCTCTGGATGCTAATTTCAATACACGAGTCTTCCGGAAGTAGAGTCAAGTGTCTATGTGTTGTGGACATATGAAGATGAATTTTATGAATGTAGTAAACACTTGATGGTTTGAGTGGTTTGAGAAATCATATGAGAATTGATGAATTATGCTTATTAATTTGAAATTTAAATTATATCAAAACTTTTTATATAGATAGCTTATCCTGTTATTTGTTTGTTTGTTTATCTATGATGATCGTGTTTTATATGGGAGCAGATGAGATTTCAGGTGATAGAGCTCCTTAGTGAACAGCTGGAGAATGAGATAGTTTTATTTGAATGTTTTGTTTTGTTGTTAAAACTTTAGATGTATATATATTAAATCCCTATGAGGAGGGATATTTCTTTTGAGATACACATATGAGAAAGTAGTATATGTTATTTGTAATTAGATATTGTTTGTATTACTTTTATTACATTATATATGGGTAAAATTAAGGATGTTACCGACAAAGGACCGTGCGCATGTGGAGCGGGGTGTGGGTGGCGAGGCGGAGGGCGTAGTGGAGAGAGTTACAGAATTTGAGGGAGATAGCTTTAGCGGTGGAGAATTAGAGGGGAGGTTTTGGGAGAGGAAGCAGTGGACTCGCTTCTTCACTAAATCTGGAAGATCATGTTGGTCTTCTTCTTCTTCTTCCACCTTTCTGTTTTTTCACCAACAAAGCTTTGGAGAACCTTTATTTTTTGAAAAGGCTGAAAGTTTAATTTCTTAACTCAACAACATTCTCTTAAGCAATAGTATCAAATGTGAGATTGCAAATCTCCAATTTAATTTTCTCTTTACATCAATTTTTCCCCATTTTTTTTAGTGGGGGATCCTTATGTCTTAACATTTTTTTCTCAGATTCATCAAATTGACTTGTATTCAACATAACTACAAAGAAACCTGGAATGCAATTTTGATTGGGTTAGATATAAAATTATCTTTTTTTCGTGTATTTTCACGGTAAGAAGATCCTAAAATAAAAACCAATTTTAGAGACCAAATTAATTAGATGCTATAGTGAGTAGATTAGAGACGATTTTAGAAACTAAACAAACTTTTAGTTTATAAATTAGTTTATATTATTGTTAAATGGTTTCTAAATTGATATCTAATTAGCTACGAAGGTTTTTGCTACCAAATTTAAAATCTAAATAATTGGTAGTTAAAATTATATATTAATTTAGAAACTATTTAATAATAATAGAAACTAATTTAGAAATAAAAAAAATTAATCTCTAAAATGGTTTCTAATTTAGTCGCATTATAGCAACTAATTATTTATGTTAACTGAGTTTTACAGAATACAACAAAAATATCTTAATATACTAAAACAATAATATTTTTTTAATAAATATTGAGACTACAACATAATTAACAATAAAAAATCAGTCCAAATATAGCCACTCACAAAAAAAAAAATTGTTACAAAGAAGCATAAAGTAATGTTCGCATGCTCTTATATATTTAATCATGAAATAAAAATTAAAAATTAAAAATTACAATTAAAAGATCTTAAATTTTTTTACCATAAAAAATTGTATTTACTATATCAAAAAATTAATCACGTAAAGATTATCGACAATTCAAAATCTATAAATAATCAGGACGTAAACAAGGGTTGTGAAGGGTTGAAACACCTAATATTTTCTTATTAACTCATTTTTTTCCGATAAAAAAAGTGATGTAAGTAAATTTATCCACAAATTTAAATTTAAATTTGTAGGTAATTACCATTAACTATACTATTATTATCATTAGCATTACTATTATCATTATAATTAAGAATTTACTAAAAAAAATTAACCCATGTCCCATGAGAACACATAGTGCATATATATAACCACTATATAAAAAAAATTATGATTATGATGATTATTATTATTTTTATTATTTTAAAAAATTATTAAATATAAAAAATTTAGAAGTAAAATAATTATTATATTAACTAAATTAAATACTAAAACAATATTAATATTTTATTTTTTTATTTTTAATAAATATCTTTAAATTTGATATCTAATTAGTTACTAAGATTTTAGGTAGTTAATTAGATATCAATTTAAAAATTATTTATTAATAAAAAAAATTACTCTACATACTAATATTTTTTAATTTTTAAAATAATTTAATTTAATCAATATAATAATTAATTATTTTTATTTTTAAAATTAATTTTTATTTAATGATTTTATTATAATGTACTATTATATTATTATTATTAGTAATAATAACTTAATAAGAATTAATAATAATAATAATTATTAATAATATTTAAAATAATATTAATGTTATTAATAATATTATTATTACATTAATTAATATAATAATAATATTATTATTAATTAATAATATTTATAATATCAATTTTTTTTAATAAGTCAGTTATTATAATTTGTATGTAAAATTAATATATGTAAAATTAATAGTTTAGTTATGATTTTATTTATTTACCGATGTAATTATCATTACATACGAATAATATTTTTTTTAAAAATTCTGTTATAATACGTTAAAAATACATATAAATTTTAAGTTGTTATTGTTAAACTAATTTACTATTATATATTAAAAAATATATATAAAACTTATGAATAATAATTCATATATAAATCTTATTTTGTTTATGAATTTAAGTCGATAAATAATTATCATTTGGTAAATTTTAAATTTCTCGTAACGTTTTTATTGACAGAAATTTTGAACTGAAATAAAATATATGAAGAAAATTTAAATGAGACTTAATCACATGGCTCGAGTTTGTGTATGCATACTTCACAACTTTTTTCCATCTCACTACAAGTTATAAGTAATATGTTGATATAGAAATACTTGGAATATGAGCAGACTAAAGAATGAAAGACTTTTACTTTTTAAAATAATACATAAAATACAATATATATTAAAAATGATGTAAATAATAAAAATAAAATTATAAAAAAATATATATTAAAAATGATGTAAATAATAAAAATAAAATTATAAAAAAATATGTGTAATGAAAATCATTCACAACACTGAAATATAAACCATTAAAGACAAAAAAGAATTACTTGCTATAGTGATTAATTTCAAGACTACTTTAGAGACTAAATTGGTATCTAATTAGTAACCAATGTTTTTCTACTAAATTTAGAATATAAATAATTGGTAGTTAATTAGATACCAATTTAAAAACTATTTAACAATACTATAAAATTAGTTTCTATTTTATGATTTTCTTGTAGTGTAAGTTACTATTCAACCACCACTGACTGGTAATAAAATAATTACTCAACAAAATATAAAAATTAAAATGACTGACTTTAAATATTAAAATGACATTTTTTTTTATAATTTTAAGGATAGATATAATTAAGAACTAACATATTTCATGTTTCGAATATCTGATATTATTGCATATGAATAAAGAAAAAAGAATAGTGGTCAACCGCTGTGGCAACTCATAGCCCCACTCTTTTCTTTTTCAATTTTTATATCAATTCCAATGTGGGCCAGTCAGCTCAAAACGTTCAAAAACAGAAAATGCGACCAATACATATACCTTTGACACGAAAACGAAAGTTGGACCTAAAGAGGAAAGAAAACATTCAAATATAATGAAAGGGTCAAAATGTTCAAAGGCTGGCAAAGTATAGCTACTACTCGTTTACACAGTCAAATCCACGAATTTTACTACTCAGATGCCTCCTATAAATACCAATACACCACTTTGCTTCCAACAACACAACCAGGTACTATATTGAACCGTGAGATAGATACACAGAAATAAGAGATATAGTGCTACAAAGCTTAATACACAAATACATAAAGAGTGTGTGAGAGAGAGAAATGGAGTTTCTAGGGCTAGCTGGGGTTTTTGTTGCATTCTTGGCACTACTTTGCCTCTTCTTGCTCTTGATACTAACATTTTCTTGGTGGGTTTTCCCTAACCAAACACTTAAGAAGCTTAAGAAATGTGGGTTGGGAGGACCAATCCCAAGTTTTCCTCTTGGAAACATTAAAGAGATGAAAAGAAAGAATGGCATTCAATCTTCAGTTCTATCCTCAAATCTCACTCATGATATACACTCTAACGTTTTTCCCTATTTTTCTAGCTGGCAGAAATCACATGGTAAGCCTACTGTGTCATATATCAATGCATTTTTGTTGTTTTGTTTTCCTGCACACAGAGAGCTAATTTTGTTTAAATGTAAACATTCTAACTTCAGTTATTCAACTATACATATCCATGCATATGAAATTAAACATAACTCAATTGGTAATGGTTCATGAATTGCTGAAGATATAATATACATGCATGGATCTAGCTAGTTAAAGATGCATTTTGGGTTTGTTTGTGTAGGTAAGATTTTCGTGTACTGGTTGGGCACGGAGCCATTCCTGTACGTTGCAGAGCCAGAGTTCTTGAAGAAAATGTCGACATTGGTGATGGCCAAGCGATGGGGAAAACCAAGTGTGTTTAGAACAGACAGAGACCCCATGTTTGGGAGTGGTTTGGTCATGGTTGAGGGCAACGACTGGGTTCGTCACAGGCACATTGTTGCCCCCGCGTTCAATCCCATTAACTTGAAGGTACCGTAATTTCAAGTGTGAGGTTTGAAAATCCATGAATGAAACATAAAATATAACCATGTAAGGATACATTATCCTACAGGAAACTACTTCGAAATTAATGACCCACCAAACAAATTCAATTAATATTCTATTGTTCCTTTCTTGACGTCAAACATTTGATGTCTGCTTTGGCCTAAGCACATATTCTGACTAGTTGTTGCATTTATCCATATAGGACATGGCAAACATGATGGTCGATTCGACGAATCAAATGATAGACAGATGGTTTACCCAAATAAACTCTGGCAACCCCGAAATTGACGTGGAAAGAGAGATTATAGCAACAGCTGGAGAGATCATAGCAAGAACAAGTTTTGGCATGAAAGATGACAATGCAAGAGATGTTTTCGACAAACTACGAGCCTTGCAAATGACACTTTTTAAGACCAATCGATATGTAGGAGTTCCCTTTGGCAAGTATTTCAACGTAAAGAAAACCTTAGAGGCCAAGAAACTGGGGAAAGTAATCGATGAGCTCTTGTTGTCCATCATAGAATCTCGGAAGAAGTCACAGACGAAAAATTCTCAAAGAGATTTGTTAGGTTTGTTGCTACAAGAAAATCACCAGGTTGATGGACGGTTAGGGAAGACGCTAACATCGCGAGAAGTTGTTGATGAATGCAAGACCTTCTTCTTTGGAGGCCATGAAACCACAGCACTTGCCATCACATGGACTTTGCTGCTTCTAGCCATGCACCAAGATTGGCAAAACCAGTTGAGAGATGAGATACGAGATGTGGTGGGGAACACCCAAGAACTTGACATTTCTATGCTCGCTGGTTTAAAAAAGGTAAATTAATGCTTTTTATTTATTTAATTAACAAAAATTTGAGTTAATAATATTTTGCATTTATGAGCCTACTATGTTCATTTTATATGAACAACTACATATATACTTATTTTCCAAAAAACGACAATGTGTACATGAGAATTGAGATACCACCCACAAAACACGACTTAACTTCACACAACAAACTGTCACTTTCTTTATAACTTTATTTAGTTTACAGTAAAGTGGGAGGCTTTCCATGTCTTTATAATTGGCACTTGAGTACAACATTTACTTTACATATACATGTTGGGTCTCTTTTCTTTTAGCCAATTAATTAAAATCAGCATGTGCTCATTAAAAAATCCACATGATATTTATGTTGAAGCAAAAAAAGTAAGACACGTTTTTGGATTTTACTAGGATGACTTGAAATGACTGTTCCTCCCTGATTAATTAATTGAAAATTCTTGCATACAGATGAAGTGCGTGATGAATGAAGTTCTAAGACTGTACCCTCCAGCACCGAATGTGCAAAGGCAAGCCAGAGAAGACATAAAAGTTGATGATATAACAGTGCCCAATGGAACGAACATGTGGATAGATGTGGTGGCCATGCACCACGACCCTGAACTATGGGGAAAGGATGCGAATGAGTTCAGACCAGAGAGGTTCATGGATGATGTGAATGGTGGATGCAAGCACAAGATGGGGTATTTGCCTTTTGGGTTTGGAGGGAGAATGTGTGTTGGTAGGAATTTGACCTTTATGGAGTACAAGATTGTGTTAACCCTTCTTCTCTCTAGGTTTACTTTTAAGGTTTCTCCTCATTACAAACATTCACCATCTATTATGCTCTCCCTAAGGCCAAGCTATGGTCTTCCACTCATTGTTCATCCACTTTAGAAAATTCAACCCAATTGTAGAATAGTTGTTTCCAAGGATCGGGAAGTAATTCCCTCAGCACCGACCACCTTTTGGTTCTTGATGCTCCCATCCATATTTATTGACAATTTTGATTTTTCAGGCTCAAATATCTTTTGATAAGATCTGTGTTGTGATTTTGCCTAAGAATATATTTTGTATAGATTAACCTAGCTCGTTCGATATATCAGGCCGTACATTATATTATATACACCAAAGCTTTAAAAAGGAAAGGGTAAAAAGAAAAATCAGTGAGATCGTGAAGCTAGGTAGGCAATGAGTAAATGGAAAGTGGGAGTGAAAAATAGAATGGAGAAGATCATGTTCCAGTGGGAAAAACCGATGGTTGATAAGTTCTTAGACGTGTTAAAAAATCTCAACCACATAAAAAAAAGGTAGAAAAATGGACGTGGAACAAAACTGAAAACTTCACTTACTCTGTGAAGTCTGCATATTAAATACTACAACAGGGGGATAATGAGAAGTGAAAAGATAGTTTGTCTGAGTTATGGTACATTAAAGTTCCTCCTTTTGCAAAATTCTTTGCATGGAGCCTTTTCAAACAGAGTTGCCACAAAGTCTAAATTACAGAGTAAGAGAGTACTTTTATCTAGCTTAGTATGCCCTATGTGCTTGAAAACAATAGACCACCTGTTAGGTAGCAAATGTTATCTTTGGATTGTAGCAAATGTTATCTTTGGATTGACTGACAAACGAAATATATTCCGAAGATCTTCATCATTCAAATCAAAGTTGTATTTTTCTCCATTTTCATGTTGTTTATGATGTTTGTAATTATTGGTTATTCATGTTGGTTTAGTGACGTTCCACCGACATTTCACGTGTCCATCTGCATTTTAAAAGAAATAAAACTACCTTATACAAATATAACGACTTTCTTTGAACTTTATACTAGAAGGAGAAAATAATGTATCACACAAACCTTCTCCTCAATTTTGTTTTTACTTGGATGCAGGAATTAAGAGAAGAAAAAGTGTAGAACAAAGGAGGAGTGAATGTTACAAGACTCCATTGTTGTTCCATTATATAACAAATGTTGAGTGTGAGTTGAATATAATTCTAACATAATTATTGAAATTTTTATTGATATGTCAAATTCTCAGCTACGAATGTGACAAGTCAACATACATGCAATGGTACATCAACCATATTATCCACTACATCTCGCCTATACAATCATCGTCGGATGACGATGTAAGTTCAATTACAAAATTATTCACTCATCCAAAATTAACTCATATTTTCAAAACAATATGATATGCCACAGGAGACTACACAACCTCACTATCAACATCATGTTGGGTCTTCTTCTCAAGTTCAATTGTTTCAACAACAATCTTTTCGTTCGTCAAGTGTTCAACCAACCCAGTTGTTCGGATATAGGGATCAATCTCACATGTCATTCCAATCGTCATTCCATCAACCACCTTTCAACTACTCAACATTTTCATCTCAACAACAATTTTTTGCTAGTCCATCAAATCCCTTTGCAGCCTCTACCATGACCTCCCTCCATCTGCCTACAATCCAATGTTATCCATGCAGTATTATTGACCAACAATGCCTTCACAGTTGTTCAAAAATCAGAGTGACGACAATGAAGTCGAAGGCACTGACGATGACATTTCACCTCCGCCCCCTCCTACCCTTCCATCCGAACAACGGATACAAGGACGACCACGAAGAAAACCACCATGTGGCACAACTTCTCATAGATGACAACTTTTCTTACATTTCTATTTTCTAATTATGTATAAATTGTACTTATTTATCATTTTATAAATATTGTTTAAACGATACCCCTTTTATTTATAATTGTATCAACTATAAACATTATTTTACAAACATAATTTCATTTTTTTTAAAACAACAAAAATATTCTTAATTTTAAAAATATTTAAAGTACTAAATAGTTTATATTTATTACACAACCTATTTTTAATCCAACTTAATTTTAGGTAACTTTGTTTTTTGTGAAAACAAAATTTAGTTTTAATTTTTTTTAATATTACTTATCTATAAAATTCAAATTTTCACAATATTCTTATTATTATTCACTTCATATAATTTTAAACAATTTTTAAATATCATTATGTATATTTTTTAATTTAGAAAAATATTAATTACTTAAAAAAAATCAACTGAACCTGTCAAAGCTGACTACGTAAACCAATTTTAAAGACAGAAATATTTAATTGTTATATTGACTAAATTATATATTATTTTTTAAATTAAAAAATTTATTGGTATTTAAATTAATTTTTATTATTAATAAATATTTTTTAAAGGATATCTAATTAGTTATAAATTATTAAAGTTGGTAGTTAAAATCTGACTAGATAACAATTTATAATTTTTTTTTTTAAATTTATTTAATAATTTTATTGTATGATATTTTACCAAAATTTAACCAATAATAATAAATAATATGTTTTTAATACTATTTTATATATTGACAATAAGTTAATACAACTTATAAAAATATTAAATATATATGTTAATTAATTAAAAATATCAAAGCACATATCTTGCACGACACAATTTTTAATGAATAATTAAATAATATTTTTTTGCTCATAAATCTCACACACATATATATATATATATATATATATATATATATATATATATATATATATATATATATATGAATCTCTAGTTCCTAATTGGTTTGCCCGATGTTTCCCTTTCAAGCTAATGATTGGTTTAATAATACTCAATTGGAGTGGATTCAGTCATATACTAATAATAATGTTTTCCATAAAATAAAATTCATATTTTGTTAATTATCCATGCAGCATTGATTTAGAACTGTGACTTTTCTACAGCAAAAAATAAAATATTAGCACTATAAATTTCAAATTTATTTACAGGCATTATACTAAAATGTTATCTACACGTTTTTATAAATTGATAAATTCAATATGATATACAGATAATTTATACACATGTAAATGAATTATTCATCTATAAAAAAATTAGTATTATATATTAATTAATAATAATATTATTAACAATAACATTAATATTAGTTATAATTATAATAATAATATTACTATTACTATTAATAATAAGAATATTATTATTAACAATATTATTCATACATTAAATAATATTATTATTTATTAAAATTAGTAATAAAAATAATAACAATGATAGTAATGTGCTTAATCATTACATATAAATTATTTTATTAATAATGTTATATAAAAAAATCTTTATATAAAAAAAATTATATACAAATTTTCATATTATTATTATCTTTAATATTATTTATTAACATTACTTGTAACATCCCAAAAATTGTATTTAGCTATTACAATACAGGTTCTACATGTTTCTATTCAAGCTTAGAGTTTTTCAAAACATCTGTAATACATAATTAGAGCTTATAGAAATACAAATATTTACAATATAAAGTTCAAAATAGCATTCTAAAGCCCTCCAGATCCTCCGACATTTGTATGATCATCTACTCGTGTATGTAGTACAGTCATCGCAGTTAACATCAAAGTGTTGTCATATAAAATTTCAATATCAATTTTATCATTCATATAGACCACACATGGATCTATTTTCAATCACAATCATTGAATTTCATTTCAATCCATAACACTTTGATTTTATTTCAATCACACTAATTACACATGAATTCATCGTCTTCTGCAAGACTCATTAAGTATATCCTTACCAGAGACTAACATATAATTCATACATCAAGGATCAGGATAAGTTCAAACATCCAATACCGAGTGTCTACAGTAGGACTCGATGTGTATTAACTTCCTCATCAGCTTCTCACCACATATATCTTAGTCTATATGACCTAGATCATTAGTGAAGCTAGAAGATTTCTGTTAAACATAAATTTTTCATACTTAATTCCATCAAACAACAACTCATACATTATCCCAAATGTATGACATCAATTTCATACAATTTTTATCATCCATATCATTCAATCACATAACCTTTAAAAAACATACAATTTAAGAACCTTTCCAATATCAAAACAATATTTAACTTCCAAACTATCAAAATCTAATATTTATGCATGTTCACACAACATAAAATCAAACAATTTTGTCAATAACATCCCTGCAAGAGAAATTGAAACTTGGGACCACATCCTCTCCATATCCAAATCTTCTAACCTAGGGTACTATTGAAGTTAAAGTTTGTTTCTCTCACCTGAAATTCCTTATTCTGATGGAAATTATACATCAAATAGGGAACTGCTCCAAATTTAGGAACCTAGAGCAAGTTATCCAAACATTACCAAATTTTAGTATGAGCTTAATGAATTTGAGATAAACACTTCTCTCAACTGATCCCACTAAGATTGATGACTAAAACATAAAAAGAATAAAAATAAAGGATTTTTAGAGTAAAAATGAACTTAGTTTATTTGAAAATCTAATCGGCTAAAAATGTAACATGACTCCTCAACTACTGCAATGTCTAGTCAAATTTTGAAATAAATGAGTATGGGAAAGAAATTTAAGAGAGAAGGAAGAGAAAGAGAAAGAGAAAGGGAGAGATAACATATGTGATTTTTTTTTTCTTTTCTACCGTTTCTTACATTATTAATATTATTATTATTATTATTATAATAATAATAATATTATTTTTATTATTATTAGTATTATTATTATAAAATATTTTTATTAATAGTAAAATAATAATCATAATAATATTATTAACAATAATAATATTAGTTATAATAAAAAATATTAATAATAAAAATAATATTGAATCATAATAATAATAATAGTCATAATCATAATAAAAATTATAATAATAATAAGAATGTGCTTAGTCATTTCATATATATATATATATATATATATATATATATATATATTTCTTATTTTTTCTGTAAAAGATTGATTTTTTAGTAAATATTTTTAATATATGTATATAAAAAATTAATATATAGAAAATGTAATATAAATTATTTTACCTCAAAATATTTTTTAAACTAATAAGTTAAAAGTATAACCTTGTTAATAGGCTGAAATTTTGAAAAAGTAGGTATATATATACTAATAAGTTCTTATGCAGTTTTTTTATCATTACTTTAAAATACATTAACAAGTTACAATAAATCATATTAAAATATACTGATCATATAGTTTGTCAGTGTATTTCAACTAAAAAAAATGAGTAATATATATTTGCAAATGTAGAAAGATAAATAAATAAATATACATATATGAACATATATATTAAGTAAAAAAATTGAATTTATATTCAATCCAATACTAATTAATTTAATTTAGTCCTCGTGTTCTTATTAATATTATACTAGCTAATTTATAAAATATAAGTTTCTTGAACTCTTACTCTCAATGAATTTTTACAATTTTTTTAAATATAATTGAATATCGCATCTAAAATATATAATGTTAACAAAATATTTCAAGTTAATTTTGTGATATTAACTTATATTTAAAATCCACTTTACAAGATGAAATTGAAAAAAAAAATATTAAATAATATTGAATTATAAAGATAAAAAATAATAAGTTATTATATTGACTAAATTAAATATTAGTTTAAATACTAAAAAAAATGTTGATATTTAAATTAGTGATAAATAATTTTTAGATAAATATCTAATAAACTATTAAGATTTTAACTAACAACTTTAGAATATAAATAATTAGTAGCTAACTAAATAAAAATTTAAAAATTATTTATCAACAATGAAAATTAATTTAGATACTTATAATTTTTTTAGTTTTTAAAATATAATTTTTTTTTAATTTAAAGAATAGTATCTAATACAATATTATTTATTGTCTCTAATATTATTTTTTATTTAATGATTTTTTAGTGGCGTGATATTATATTTTAGATATATTACTTTAAAAAAATTTAAATAATGTTATTTGAAAAATTAATCTTTACATATATATAATGAATATTTTGGAAAAGAATAGAAATATAAAACATATAAAGAATTTATAATTATTTTTCTTTAATTTCCTATGATCCTTGAACAACTTTGGTTAAAGAAGAGATTCTCTGCTGTGAAAGGTACAGTTCTCATTCATAGTTTCCAATAAACCGTATGCTGGGCTATGTTGACCTAATTTCAACTGTTTGAACATAGACCATCTTCCCACACTCACTTTTAGAATTAGCTTTGTTATACTTTTTTATTGGAGGTTTAAAAATTATTTTATATCTAATTATAGCTTATTGTTTCTTTTGAAGTTTTTTGACTTTGAAGTACGAATATGTCACCTTATGTTGTACTAATTTAACTCAATTATGAATTAACAATGAAATTAGCAGCAAAGATTGAACTCATCATAATATAAATGGTTTTAGTTTTTTTAAAAACAAGTGAACATTAACAAGAAAAAAAAACAACTTTGTCCCGTCCACATAAAAAAAAGTGTGCATAAAACAAAGAAGGGATTGTGAAAAATTTAAAACAAGATTCACGCATGCATATAATGTTTATAATGAAAAAGGTGACAGGGAGTGTTCTGATTTCCGTGTTGAAAGTTCATGATCATCACCTACATGTACCATTGGTCAATCTCTAGTATTCATAAGTGGGATTTGATCCAATCCACAAAAAATAAAATAAAATAAAATGTAGTAAAAAATTAAAATAATGAAATATGTAAAATTATGTATATATGAGTGCTGGGTGGGTGTGTGTTATTGTCCTTGTCAACGTGTAATGATAGAGAGCATGAAAAATGAAGAGAAAAATATGGGAATGAATGAGAAGACAGTTTTTGATAGGATAATGTTGTGGTGTTTAATAATTGTTACTATATCTTTGTGAAGTGATTTCGTACATTTTGATACGCTTACGTTGTATAGGGTTTAATTGCTGTCATTGTACCTTCGAGTTCGATAAAACCTGTGAAAAAAAAACCCAATGTCATTTTCAATAGAATTGATGTCCACTACTTCTTTGTTTCGTATGAAAATAAATCAATATTGTGGGGGCTTCAATACTTAGTTTGGCTAAGGAGCACTCACATGTTTTTGAGAGGCATTTTCACAAGGGTCTTATGCTTATTCTGGTAACACATAGATTAAAAATAAAAATATTCATAATATATATAAGTAGATGTAAATATTAATAATTTTTTTATAATTAAATTAAATTTAAAGTTTATTTTTTGATATTTTTAAATATAAGTTTTATTCAAATAAAATATATGAGAGAAAAATCAACTTATGTAAAGCTTAAACCAATTTAAAGGTGTGTTTAGTTGGCGAAAGCAAAAAACATCACTACCACCAAGGACCAAGAATGTTGCTGTTACAGAAAAGAAAAGGGTCAAAGTTGACATTTAAAAAAATGAAGGGTGTAAAGAGAAAACATGGAGGTGTAGGAGACAAAAGTCTTTCTAGATTTGTCTCAAGAAACTGGTGTAGTGAAAACATGGGAATATTTTTCAACAAATAGGTTTTGCATTATCTTTAAATATTTCTAAACGTTGTTTACACTAAATTATCAATGTTTGCAACACTTTATTCTAAATGAAAATAAAAATGTTAAACCATCTTTAAACATGTTATATCAATCATCAATATTTTCGATAACTTGCAAGCTCGAGGGACCCAACCAAAATTTACTAAAAGAACTTGCTATTTTTCCTTGCATAAGATCATTTCAAACATTCAACCAACATAATTATATGAAAAAGTCTATTTTTTCCATTAATGATTTAAAACATAGGTTCACTAAGACACACACAACAATAAGGCAGAGAGAAGGGTAGCGACGGAGAGAGGGAGTTATCGACTGAGGAGGAGAAATGTGCATTTGAGAATCCAGTATTGGTGGATTGTGATACCAATGCTCATTGGAGAAGAAAGTGAATTTTCATGAAAGTGGTGACTTCTGAATCTGTATATCTAGAAGTATTATTTCTATTTCGGATATCCATACTCGTAAGCCAAATCACACAATATTAACAACCTTTGCCTTCCGCATATCCATAAGCCAAATCAGACAATTCCATATATAAAAGTCTGGAACTCATGTCACTTCCGAATATGGTCATCCATAAACTTAATTGGACAACTTAAATGACCTTTTGGATGCAAACATCCGGAACCAACTGACCTCATTCCAGATTTCAAAATCCATAATACATAATAACCACTTTCGAATTGCTTCATTTGTAAACAAACATCAATGATAAGGGCAATTTCGGATTTTAAATTTTGTGCTGAATGCAAATTTGAAATGATCTTGTACAAGGAGAAACAACCAAAAACTTAGAAACTTAGAATGTAGATGTCCACATCTATCTCTATAATAATTATAATAAATACAAAATAAAACCAACCTAGCCAAATTATCAACACACTTTTATTGCATTATCGAATGATCAAATCTTTCAGTTTAAAGTTATTGTATGATTTGTGTTTTTAAATTAGGAGTCCTTGTGAGTTAAGTTGAGGCAAATTCTCCCATCACCTTCATACCTTTTATTATATATATATATATATAATATATATATATATATATATATATATTTCAATAATATCTTTCAGTTGAACCACAAACAGAAATTAACAAACATTAACTTTCTTTTAATAAAAATATATATATAAATAAAAAGAGACTAAAAACTCAATATATTTTAAATAAAGTTTCCTATAAAAACAAAATTAGTAAGATGTCACGTTTAAACTGATTCTTTTATATTTTAATGTTTTTTATGTTGTTTATTTTTAAATACTAAAAAAATTAAATAAGAGTATTAAGTTATTTGAGCTAATTTGTGTCATAAAAGATAAGTTAACAATGATTAAATTATTTCTCTTCCAATAATGAAAAAATTGAATAAAATAAAACAAAAATATGTTTATTTTTATTATTAGTTTAAGCAAAAACAACATTTTATTTTAGTCATTCTTCCGGAAGCCACAAACCCCAAAAAAAAAAAGAGGTGCAAAAATGGAGTACAAAACTTAAAAAAAAAATTATCTTTATATTGGGGAACATATAATACAACTAATCTTCTCGCCAACTCTCTCACACATGCTCAAATGATGAAATTGTTCTCTCAGACGCTACAACTGGAGAAGAATGGAAGTGTTGCAATTGAAAGGGGTATAGGGGTGCGAGGGTGCAACTGGGGTTATTTAAAAAGGTGAGATTATACTTTATTTAGGATTATTGAAATTTTTTGAAAAAGTTAAAACCGACTTTTCAAAATTAAAATAGAGATGCAGGAGGAAGTATGTAGGTGAAGTGGGAATTTTCCTAAGTTGAGTAGCATTTGAACAAATTCATTATTTGAGTTGGATTGGATTTTTACATCTTTGTTTACATAAACTCTAATTCAACTCAACCTAAAAAAAATTGTTGTTTAAAGTTGTAATTTTTAAATATCAATCTAATTAAAAAATAATATAGTATTTACAAGAATTAATTCAAGGTTTCAAGTAAGTCAACACGTCAAGTTATAACACGATTGTTCAAACTAACTCAAGACATGAATTATCCATAGTACAAATATATAAGTGGATCTTGAATTGGGTCTCAAGTCACTTGTACTAAATCCATCACTCAACTTATATAGGTGTTTTTTTTCTACACATAGTTTCTTTTGGTACCCCATAAGTGAAGCAAAAAGACCATTTAATCCTTAAAAATACATTATGAATTGTAGAATCTAGAAGGTATTTATGGATTTGGAATATCTTCTGGAATGTAGAATCTGAAAGGTATTTCTGGATCTAGAATATCTTCTGGATTGTAGAATATGAAAGATGAAATATATTTTTGAATCTGGAAATACCTTTTAGATTCTACAATCTAGAATGTACTATTTTTAAAAAACATATTCCAGATTACAGAACCCAAAAAATATTTTCACCTATGAAAATATCTTCTAGATTATACAATCCAAAATGTATTTTTTTAAGAAACATATTTCATATCATAGAATCTAGAAGATATTTCCAGAAATATCTTTCGAAATATAGAATCCAAAAGATATTTCCAGAATGAAAAAAAAGCATCAATACAATACAGAGTAATTTTGGTATTTAAAGAAGTAAAGGAGTACTAGAAGAAACTGTGGAGGTGCAAGAAGAAAACGTTGCCCATATAAGAGTGAATTAGTTTGAATTTTACATTAAAAAATGTAAAATTCAATCCAACTAAACTCTCTAATTAGATTAAATTAAGTCAATCCGATCAAAATTAAAAAAAAAACTTTTTTTTATGTTAAAAGTTATAATATTCAAGTATCATCTTAATTAAAAATAACATAGTCTTTACAAAAATTAATTTAAGGATCTCGCCTAATCAATATGATTTTGCTCAGAGCAATGTATATGTCTCACTTTGGAAGTTATCAGCCTAATTTTAAAAAAAAAAAGAGTCGAAAAGAGGTAATGGACATACACAATTGATATTCAAAAAGCTTTTCATACTTTGAATTGAGATTTTCTTCATTAGGTATTGATTCAGTTTGGTTTTCATCATATCTTTTCAAATTGGATTAAAGTTATCCTTAAGTTTGTTATGCTTTCTTTAAGGGTCAATGGTAGCTTGGTGGGAATTTTCTCTTGTGGAAGAGGAGTTAGGCATGGAGATTCGCTTTCCCCTTTGTTGTTTTGCATTGTTGAAGAGGTTCTTAGTAAATAGATTTCTCATATGGTAGATAGTAAGATTGATGTTTCATATGACCAGTCCAAAAGGATTTTCTTTTCCTACTCATGTTTTATATCTTGATGATATCTTCATCTTCTACAGAGTTGATAATAAATCTTTGAATAGCTTGAAGAGGTTTTTGACCACTTATGGTTCTTTTATTGGTCAACACATTAACCATGACGAGAGTAACTTTTACTCAATTGATAATTCTAATAGTTGTTAGTTATGTTAAGGGCATTCTTAACTTTCTCTTACTTGGGTGTTCCAATTTTTATGGGTGCTCCCGAAACTAAATTTCTCCAGTTATTGGCGGATTGGGTTAAGCTTAAACTAACTTCTTGGAAAGGTAAATCTTTGAGCATGATGGGGAGAATTCAATTGGTGAATACAATTATATATGGTTTTCTCTCATATAACTTTCATGTATACAAGTGACATGTTTCTTTGATGAAGCAAATTAACTAGTGAGTTAGAAATTTTATATGGACTGATGATATTTTAATTAAAGCCATTGTCACGGTTAATTAGGGTACTCTCTGGTGCCCTTCTAGATGTATATCTCTTATTGTAGGGGTTCCCTACAATGATCAGATTAAACTTTCTGCTAATGTTGCACAGGCTTGGAATGGTTCCTCTTGGTCGGTCTCTTATCCTTTTTGTCTTGTCTGAAATTCAAAATGTATTTTTTAAGAACATACTATGGATTATAGAACCCAAAAGATATTTCCAAAATGAAAAAAAAGCATAATAAAATACATGATAATTTTAGTATTTTAAGATGTATGAGAGTACTAAAAGAAACTATGGAGGTGTAGGAAGGAAACATCACCCATATAAGAATATATTAGTTTGGGTTAGGTCAAGCTAGACTCAATCATAAATGAAATTTGACCTAATCTAATTGGGGCAATTACTTCCTGCATTCAATCAATTGCTTCCTGCACCCGACAAACTTTTTAAAATCCCATTTTGTCCTTGTCTTCTTTAACATTTACAGTTGAAGCTTCCGGACGCCCATGTTCGTGGAAGAAAATTGGCTTATGGATATCATCATCCAGAATAGGGTTCTGCATTCCGGATGTACATATCCGGAAGAGTTAAATGTGTTCTGGACATGGGGATGCGGAAGTATATGCACAACCTTCCAGACGAAGCCATCCGCAACACATAAATCACTTCCGGATAAGAAAATCCAGAAGTCAAAAATCACTTCCGCATAAAAGTATCTGGAACGCACAGGGCATGTTAAAACTCACCTTGTCTTGTCCGGTGGCTTCGTTCTCTGTCGCTGTCGAACTTCCTCACAGACAATGCCTCAGTGACCACAACAATGGACATCCTTCACTCCTAGGTTCGTGTTCGTTGAAGGGCTCGTTCAAGTGAAGCTTCCGCTGCCTCAGAGGAGAAATGTGAACGAGAGAATGGGAAAACGACGGTGGTTGCTAGGTTGAGTGCGAAAACGAAAAACGAAGGAGGCGGTGACGGCTACTGCATTGCCTGCAAAATGAAGGAGGTTGGGTGCTGTGATTGGATGCAGATTTCACTTAACCTAATTTCAATTTCATTAAAGGCATTTTAGTATTTTGCATACACAATTGGGTGTCAGTCTAAATTAATTGGGTGCAGGAAGAATCAGTCTTTAATTGGTTTGGTTTGGGTCGAGTTGGGTTATCAGGTAACCCAAACCCAATGAACCCTTCTAAGATAACATTTTTAGTAAATGTTTTTTACTTTTATTTCATTAATCAGGGGTTACTTCGTATGTTTCACTCAATATATACTACTAAAATCAACATTTAATATTACAAATAATAAAGAACTTAATTGTAAGATCTCAATATTTGCTTACACTTAAATATGTCCACGCAGTATGGCTTGGGTCTGAATTCAATGTAATATTTGAATTCGGAGGTATCCAACCAAAAAATTACGTATATAAGAAGGAACTATAAACATTGAAAAAAAAACCTGAAAGCCACATTAATTCTGTAATTGCTAATGTCAAAAGGATTGTGAGGCACTTGAATGGAAGATTAGGTCCATATACAATGGAACTTCAGAACGGACAGAGCCTAGAAAGGGGGCAAGCTTGGGGGAAAACGCACAAGCATCCATTCCCTCTCATATGTACAAAAATGAGTCCATCCAATTTCCTCAAGCAAAGAGAGCTTTAGTTCATAGAATTTCTTCTTGGCAGGTTCTGCATCATCTTGAATGATGTCATTCAGTACCTGAATACGGGGAAACAAAGGTTCACATATAATTTATTGGACTCTCCTAATCAATACCATAAGGTCACTAGTTATGGAGCATTAAATATATCCTTTTAAGTGCTTCTAATAAACTGTAACTATGATATAATAAATGCTTCATTTGCCAATAAAAACTTTCCTAAAAGTCTATGATCATCAAAATAAACGACACTTTCAGAAAAGGTAGAAACGAATAACAAACAGCCATTGTTTTACATACTCACCACTTAGGCAGTGTCTTGATTATGTTCAACCATATTTGCCAAAAATTGCGGAACACAAAACATTGTGGCAATCCCTTTTTGGGAGGAGATGGGCATTGGGATCTTGAAAGAATATTTGAGGAATACTAAAGTACATCTATTGTATGTGTTAGGAGTTTGAGACAACTTGTGTCAATAAGAGGATTTTTGTGGAGAAAGGAAACTAAAGATTTTGTTAGATTAGAACTTAATAATGGAAGAAACTACAAAAGATTTTAGCATAAGGAAAAAACCTTCAACGCTGTCCCAAGCCTTTGATTACGCCTCTCGTTTGTCACCAACAGGATTCCATATTTTCTACACTTGACATCAACCAATTTCTTCAATTCATTGAAGTTCTCTTTGAACAAGTCTGGATGAACGTCATCATCCTTGGATTGCTCATCAGTTTTCTCCACATCTTGTTTTGCACCTTCGGTAGCAACTGAAGCCAAGGATTCATCTACCTCCTTTGAGAATATACAAGTCAACTTTTATTTGATAAACAAAAATAATTAAGTGACACTATTATCATAATGGAAATCTTTGACTTATTCTGACATAGTAACATCATACTAATCAAATAAGCTCTTCCAAATTCTGCTAAACACAAGAAGGCAAAAAATGTAGTTTTACATTGTCTAACACAAGTCCAAACTTGAAAAGAGTAGCATTTACTATTTCAAATAATATAGCATCCAAGATTTGAACTTGAGAGGGAAAATATAGAGATCTAAACAGCCTACTAGGTTAAACAAGTTTTCAAAACAAACTAACACTGCAAATGAAGCAGGCAGAACACATTTGTCAATGTATAAAACTTGATCAAGTTCCTTATATCTTTTCATTAAGGTCTCCAATCAAGAAATAATATTTAGATAATCTTTCTAATATTAAAAAACCTGCATTAAAATGTGTTTGATATTTTTAAAAGAACATTCATGTGTTCTTATTTCATTAGAGCAGTGATGGTATGGATATAAAGAAATGGATCCATGTTTTTTTGGCCTTTTACAATCATCTACGCGGTATTTCCCTGTTTTGCATATGTGAATACTATAACTGTTGATAATGTACGCTCATTGCTTTCAAGAACATAAAAGCTCTAACCTTCAAAGACTCAATTTCTGCCAGTGCAAGCCCCTTTTGGTAAAGTGCCTCTGCCAACTGACCACGGGTTGAGTCCATCTCTTTCTTGATTTTCTACAGCGGGATTAAAATATCATTGATTGCCAACAAATCGAAACGTTAAAATCCATGGTGAGAGTTATGTAGTGCCTAAATTCTTTTTAACATTTTATACATTATCAGGGTATAAATGTTTGTTTACACTATCCTGTCATCATTTCAGATCAGACAAACAATTACACAACCAACTTCTGTACTTATAAAAATTCAAGTGCCAAAATCACAGCTAATAATGTAATATTGAAAAATGTTCTGAACAAATAACAGTCACATGTCATGTCAGTCGCAGGGATAACTAAAAGGATAGGGAACATGGATAAGCACCTCTGCTTCCTCGTCTCCTGGATCATTTTTTACTGCAAAATATTTTACTAACTCTTCTTTATCAATACTGTTAATAACCTCATCTGCTGCATCAATTATCTGCAAAGTGTACTCATAATTGTCAAAGAACTAGCCCTTTTATATCATTCACGCATTACTAAATTGAAAAATATTTTTATCAACACTAAATAGCATCAAAATAACCTTGTAAAGGAAAATCAGAGAGAGGGGGAAGGGGGGAAATAATAGTAAACATTTGACTCGGAACAATATGTACCTCTTCATGATGAAGAAATTTTTCTTTGATATAACTTCTGGAAACTAAACCTTCTAAAATCTTTGCAAGCAACGGTGTGTACTTTGGATATTCAGTCTAGAAGGAAACATAAATTTTGCAATTATTTAATTTTAACCTATAATATAGAGAATAAACAGCTGAATACAGTTTTGAATAACACTAAAACAATATATAGATATAGATAGATAGAAAATTATAAACTGACTTTGAGCGAGGCAGACAACTCCTTCCATTCCAAGCACTCTTCATCGGTTCCTTGTTTTACACCGCCAAACACTTTAATTTTTGCATCTCGTACCTGATGGAAAAGTCAAGGCCAACTTAAAAGTACCATTAGGGCAGAAGATATACAATCTCGGATTTGTCTTTCTTTGATTAAAT
Organism: Phaseolus vulgaris; assembly: GCF_051622355.1. Taxonomy (NCBI): domain Eukaryota; kingdom Viridiplantae; phylum Streptophyta; class Magnoliopsida; order Fabales; family Fabaceae; genus Phaseolus; species Phaseolus vulgaris. Next base: position 7,018,099 of record NC_143504.1, read on the forward strand.
TATCAACCAATATTCAATCTCACATTCAAGATAATAAATGGAAGATTCTACAAAGATGAGTTTTCAATAATGGAATCAACAAATACAAGAATGTTAGAGTTAGGATGCTCATGGATTGGTTTTTTCAAAATCAAGTCTGATCAGATCCAATAAAATAAATTGGATTTAAAAACCATATCCATTTTAACTAGAACAAATTGTTAGAGTTAAATCCATAAGGGTTCTTTTACAACCACCTTATTAAATATCCTTTGGTTGTGCTGATGAATAATATCATTTGAGGAATCTGAGTGATCACCACCTATAATAGGGTTTCCCTTCCCAACTCCTTGTAAGGATTTAAAATCATATTTTGTATTTTAAATATATAATATAAAAAAATGTACATATTAAATATAAAATACAAACATTTATTTTATTTTATTATAATGTCTACACAAAATTTCAACTGAAACAATAACCTATTTCAAAAAATTGAATTAGATAACAATACACGTGCTTAGGCTCACCCATTTTTTTATAAACATTCTTGAGCAAAAATAAATATAAACTATCGCATTTTCAGTCAAGCCAAAAGCAAAACTCATAAGTGAAATATATCATGGGATAAAAAACAAGAAGTTGTTCTGCTAAATATTTGCATACCTCTTGTTCTAACCGTTCAGAAACTGTCTTTTTGGAAGATAAGGAAGAACTTTTTCCCTTGTCCTCGTCAACCTTTCAACAGAAGGTAATGGGACAATATGTTTAGACATTAATGTATAACATACACTTTATAACAGTTGATACATCAGCAAGCTTGGTGCTTGTCCAAATCAGAACATATTGGTATAAACAATTACAGAGCACAAAGGAAGACCTTAAGGTGGGTAACTGCATAAGGCAGATAATAACCTTATTTGGGGGAATGATATAAGAAACCCGATGTGACACAGGATGCTTCTCAGGATTTTTACCATTTTGTTGAGCAGCAAATGATAGTTTACCATATGATATTGATCCCACCAACACAGATCCTGGTAGGGAGTTCTGTCGAAATAATACTACAAATATTATTAAATTTTAACAAGACTCCAATGGAGATACACAAAAGGTTGAGCAAGGAGAACAATATACCTTGGGAAGTTTGTCTTTTGGTGGAGGACCAAGATAAAATCCTTCTTTTATACTATCAACAAGCAAACATCAGTACCACCACACGATTTAAACCTTTAAACCTTAAGGAGCTAGGTAGGGACTATAAACCAGTTACATACCCTGGAACTAACGTTGAGGACTTAAAAGAACCATCTCCCATCACTGGACCATCAGGTTCAGAGAAAAAGCATAATGGAATGATGTCCTGGAAACAAAGACATACATAAATGGTAATTCAACAAATATAGAAGGAATCAAATAAGTGACCAGAGCTTTGATGATGCATATAAATTTTATATCTTCCATAAGAACTCCAAGAAATGTGTGTTAATCATGACATCACATTAAGACTTCCTAGAAAAAAAAAAATTAGAACAACTCAAAGAAGCTTCATTCTAATTCTCTGTATTTGAATTTGTTCCAGCAAGAGATCTCCGAGGATCCCTTACTAGAGCATTTGAGTATCAGCCTCTCTTTTCAGAATTCAAAGTCTATTCAGAAATGTATAGATAACCTCACCCTACTAAGTCAATTTTATGAGATTGAGTTAGGCTTAAGAGAAGTTAAGCATGTGTTTTCGAGAGTTGGCAGTTAAACTTGTCGATGCCACAAGGTTGCAAACAAGTTTTAAGGCGGTTATTCGAGTTCGAGTCTTTGGAAGAGGATCTTTGGTGGGGTGTCGGGAACCACTTGGAAGAAGAGGTCTAGACTTGGGTTTCCCATGGAGAGAACTGTTGGCGATAAATTTTTAGTTAGGGTCAATGTTTGGGGGCTGAGTTGACATGGTATTAAATTTGGACAACATTTGGTCCATTAAATGGTCACTTTGAGTGGTGCTTGTGACTATTTGGGTCGGAACTGGGGTTGTTCGGGTTAGGATCAGGGTGGGTTTGGGGTTGTAGAGTTTAGGTGGACCTATATGGTTGGGGGTGCCCATTGTTTTGTGTTGAGGAGGATAACCGATGATGTAAATTTAGAGTTCTTGTGTAGGAGTGCATGCATTGTTACGAAGGACGTAGCATTAATGAAAGGTTTAGGTTTTGATGAGGTTGATTTATTCAAGGAAATAACAAACTCATTCGTAGAATCAAAGGAATGGTTTAGGTTTTGACGATGTTGATTTGTTCAAGGAAATCACATAATCATCTTATTATGTGGGAAGAATAAAAATATACTTTGAATTCTGATAAGAAAAAATGAGTGATACTCGAATGGTACAGTGAGGGGTTCACAGATACCTCTCGCCAGAACAGAATTCATGTAGCAATTCTTCTACTGCAAGTTTATATTAGCCTATGGTGGGAAAAAACTTAATCTTGTGTTTCATCGGATTCACAGGGGAGCTTTCAGAAAACCATTGGAAAAACTTACAATCGTATAATGAAAAATGAGATTGTTGCTAAGGCAAAAGATACAAGGAATGCATAGTCATTCAACATTTGATGTACTACTACCTTCTCTTATAAATTCCTCTGGATGAATAACACCAGCTGCTTCATCTTTTCCAAAATCTGCACATTGTCATGCCTGAAACAATAATTATATTGAGTATTCTTAAATTTTGGGCTTAGGACCAAAACTGAGTCCATAAAACCAACTTATAAGGTGAATATTGTCCAAAGTTCACAAGTTCTCTTTAAGCCATGTCTCTAGTGAATGTAAGACTAAACTACTACCCTTGAGGCTGCAACTAAGACAACCCCCAAAGAGGCCACTTCAAATGCAGGCTAGAGGTTTCCTCAATAAGGCGGTTCTCCAACAAGTATATAGGACCAGGTTTGATGCGCATCTCATTATCAATTTTTTAAACCCTAAAAATATTACTCTTGTAATAAATACTCCATCTTTCTTTTGCAAACATTAACAACTAAACTTTCAAGTCCTTAGAAAACAGCACAACTGGACTATTCAAAGTTTATTTATGCCAATTAAAGATCAAACACCATAAAAAACAAATATAATTGGTTATCCAGTATATGTGCTGAGAAAGAGTTGTACCTCAAATACAGTTGTAAATTGTATTCTCCCTTGGGAAGTTTTGTAGAGTTCGGATAGGCATCTCCACTTGAATATACTTTCTATAATCACAATTGATAAATATGAAATAAATTACAAGGAGCTTTCTGTTCGAACATATTTGGCATGTTCAATATGAAATAAATATGACATGGGATATTCAGCATGTGTCATTTATATTTCCCTGTAAATAATAGGAAGGTCGTTTCCCTGTAAATACTAGTTTAGAACTAGTATAATGTAATACTGTACACAATTGATAAAAAAATAATTTAGTTTTTTAGTCCATTTTCAAATTTGTATATAGCTACCACTCAATCTTGAAGGACTCTACTTCCACACTTCAACCTTAGAAGGAATTCTTAAATATGCGTTTTTATTTATCTTTAAAATGTTCTAGATTAAAATTAAAAGGTAAAAAAATTTAATTATTATGTCAAACCGCTTTTCTAAACCCTTTTTTTACTGGATTTGGATTAGTTTGACTCGTCTTTAAATGAGTCAATTGTCTAAAATTAAAATACAAGTTCTTAGTTAGACTAATTGGTCTAACACGGGATATTCAACGTCTTATTTGTGTATCATATATAGAGAATATTTTAATGCAATTTTGTTTCCATTTTTATTTCCAGTAATCATGATTACAAGATTATTTTCCTGTAATTACTAGGTCCAGACTAGTATATCCTAAGAAAATATATACAACTTTTCAGTCCTCTTTTCAGTCTTGCTATCCACAGGCCTCAGAAAAGTATCATAAATGATAAACCATTCCCCCTTCCCTCAAACTTTATTCTTTAAAAGAAAAATGGAAATAAAATATCAGAATGAATACCTTGTTTGAATCGGAAATGATGTAAAATTGAGACTCAAATTTAGTATCATATATCCTATTATTTAGAAATGGTATTTGAGGTTTTATTTCAGCTCCATCTTCCAATTTGATCTTGTACCTGAAATTAGAATACTGAGAACAGGTCATCTAAACATTGCAAAGATAAATTAAGTACACAAAGGAATTGATAACTACACACGTTAACGTCAATGCTAGTATCTGCTTTCCAGAGGGGAGTTTGTCACGATCACTTGAAAGTGAACTAATCATAGCATCTATTGGTCGATAGGGGACCCTTATCTGCATTTTTTTAACATAAATTAGGACAATAAGTTAAAACTCATTACTGTTCCACATCACAAGCATAAAGGAATAGGACAAAAAGAAGTTGAGTTTTACAAGATAACCTTATTTAGAATTCCTACAGGTGCAAGTTTCTCAGATGCCAGTAGCGCCTCAGCATCAATTCTGATTGGTGCTTCACTCCCATCAAGTACAATTTCCTCTTGATTGACTTTTATACCATGAAACATAACCTGAAAATTTATATAACTAAGCAAGATTGTACCTTCAATGAAAAATCAATGGAATTTCCCATTCAATTCTTTGACCAGAAGTTATGAGAAAAATTACACTCACAAGAAAACAAGACACCCTTTAGACACAAAAGGTGCTGAACTTGAAGGGGAGTTTATTCCTTCAGAACATATGACTGTATACAAAACATAAACACGTATATTTCCACATCTAAATTCTAACACAAACAATTTCTTTAAATGTTAATTACAAAGAAAGTTCATCAGTATGCTTTATAAGGACATGCCTGATTTTTCCACTAATTAATAAAATTCTACTTAAACTGCATAAGCCAAAGAAAATGGGAAAATTTGAAAACCATAAACATCATTGTGTTCAAAATGAAGGGAAATTATGCCCTGCTTGAAAATTAATTAATGTACTGGGTCATCAGTACTTTTCATACAACCATTCATATCAAAGAAGTACTGTTTTTTATAGTGGTTACTGATTATGCAGACCATTGTCCCTCTAACTCCCTTTGGACAGAGGAGTCATTTATAACTAATTTAGACATTTATTGTCTGCCTTTGGCCATGTTATTTTCTTTAATTACTAATCTAAGGGACATAACTAACCATCTTGGATTTCAATCGAGTCGAGATTAAATTTCAGGTGATAATACCAATCAAATTCCAAACAGTTTGACGCCATCTCTTCCCATGAGATATTTTTTTGGCTTATTAATGTGGATTACGAATAGTAGGTTACTATCTGATTGAAGAAGAATGCTTTGGGAGGTGGCTATCTTGTCGGCATCTCTTCAGATTTTCAGTGTTCTGAGCTCACGGGTACTTCAAGAATCTCCTTGTTATGGACAAAGGGATTAGAGAGCTCTCTTGTAATAATGTTTTTAGAATCATTATTTTTAGCATCTTCTCTTGTTTTATGGTCGAAGTAAATTTCTTCTTATTATCCAAAAACAGAAAAAAAAAAATAAAAGAGGCTGAAATCTCCTCTACATTTAGTGCCACACACAGCAAAAAGCTCTTGATAGCCATTATGAAATTAATAAGATGGTGTAATAAAGGGGTTAGATAAATTCTCTAAACCACCAACTGAATGAATAGGAAACAATCATTACATAGTTTGACCAATTCAAAAAAATAGGAGATATAAATATTTTGAGAGCAAAAGTTACCCACATATCTGTGAGGGCAAAAGAATATCATTGTATAAACATGAATGCTGTTACCTCAAGATCCACCCTGGTGGTTTCATGACTGCCAATGCCACTTGACCAAAACTGAGCTATGACTAGTTCCAATGTCTGACCACCTACTACCCTAAAGGTGAAGCTTTTGGTAGCAGGAGAAAAAAAAGTTATGACATTCCTCCGTGCAAAAGGTCTTCGCAATGGACATATCTAGACATGGTGAGCACGTCAAAAGAAGTTTCATACTTAATCTACAATAGTTTCAAACTGCAGATTGTACCTGAACAGTGTGCACAAAAAATCTTCGAACTGTATCAAAACTTGATGCTTTCATAGTTGCTTCAATCCAAGATGCACCATTTGGCACTTCTATATACTTCCTCTCAACTTGGCCTAGTGAAGTAAGAAATTAAGTATTGGTTTTAAAACTAAAGAATATAAACTAGACCAAAACTGCAAAAGCACTGAAAAATGATTTAAACGCACAGATTTCTGGAAACATTTTCAATCTAAAGGTAAAAGAGCACCTGGCAGGAATAACATATTTGAAAATGAAACTACAGGATGTCTGTCAGTTACAGCCATGGGCTTGGTTACAGTAATTGGAATTCTGAAAATAGGACCACGCCATGGTGCTTTGTAGTCAATACCATAAAGCTCATAGTAATGCAGACCATCATTTAAATTGGTAGGATCCACAATTATGCTGAAAAAAGAATATAATTCATATGTCATTGAGAAAACAAAAAAGAATAGCAACTCTGTTATATAGTGCATGTCTTGGTTTATGTGCATGTGCATGTTTATGTTACTAGTTGCTGTTCATTCACTTCATTGTAATTTAGAATGTTTCTAACTTAGTCAATCAGCTGTTTTTCTGATAGAATATCTGTTAGTAGTGCTGCAACTGTAAGATAATTAGAAGCTTGCTGAACAAGCTTAAATCCTTAACAAATAAGAATCAGAAACCTCCAGCAAATCTCATAATAGATTGTCAGTTTTATTTCTCTTACTTTACAGTTGAAATAAATGCAGAAAAGAAGCATGACTATTGATAGGAAAAGTATATTTTAGCAGAAAAGCTTAAGAATGATGGATGTGAAAGATTGGAGATCATAGTATAACAATTTCAAGAAAAATAAGTTGGGATAATGTATATTCATCATGGAGGCTTTTTTTCTCACATAATGGTTACCTAGTTTGTCACTGTAAATGGAAAGTTCATGTTACCTAGAACCTGTTTGGACCAGCTTCTTTAAAAAAGCACTATTAGGAGAGAAATATACGAAGAAAAAAATGAAAATGACTTCTCTATTAATTAAAATTAGCTTATGTACAAATTAAAAAAAAAAATATTGGAGGAACTACATGAGAGAACTTTTACAAATTAGTTGATGTATAAGTTAATTTAAACTTATGGAGATTTTTTTTTCTTCATATTTTTTCCCCAAAGTCCTTTTGAAAAAGCTCATCTAAACATGGCCCTAATAGTTCTTTAAGACAAAAGTTACAATAGCATATAATAAACAAAGCTTCACAGATATTTCAGACAAAGAGATATGTTCATGAACAATGCTTTTATGGAAAATAAATGCCAAAGCCATATACGTAACATCTTTAACCCTAAACATTACTAATATTAACCCTATGGTTAACTTTGTTTATTATAAATGTGGTAGCAGAGGAAGAATTCGCTTTTAAATTACTTAAAATATACGTATTAAAATGAAAATAAAAAAAAATTGGATCATCAATTATATGGTTATTACATATATAAACAATTAAACATTATCATAATGTTGTATCAATACCATCCCCCTACCACACACTAATACTCGTTTAGATTAGAATAGAAAAGATGTGCTGGTTTGTTTGGTTAGATGGCTAGAAAATAAGGAAAGTGGAGAAATTTCTTTCTAAATTTCCGTTAGTGTAAAAACGAATGAAATGGAATAAATAAATTGTGAGAAATATATTTTTATGTCTGCTAAAAATATTAAATTAAAAAGTATACCCCATTATATTTCCTAACATAAAACTATTTATTATTTTAAAATTTGTTATAAGAAAATATTTAATGTTTTAAGATCATTTCCTCTCCTTTTCAAGTCAAAATTTGGGGGGAGTTTTTTTCACGTGGGTCCTATAAAAAATTTCCTCCTTACTTCTCTCAAACAGACAATGGAAATTTGGTATTTCATCTTATCTTCACCTTTTGGTTTCCTTCCTCTCAATTTCCATAGAGAAGAGTGTATATTCACATATACACAATATGTATATGTAACTCAATCCAAATTATCCAACAATATTCCCAAATTTTCTACTCTTTTATCATAATTTAGGTTAATTTGGCTTTAGAGATCCAAGGATAATTCCTACATATAATATAACTAAACTATAAATACATGATAAAAACTTCGTTTACAGTTTTTAATTAGCCTTAGTCCACCTGTGTTATTGGGCCTAATAATTAGGATTGGGCCTTGTTATGAGGGAAGCTACAACTAGCTGTGGGCAAATTCATCCTACACCCAACCATTTTGAACCAGCACCCTATACACTTTTAAATTTCCAAAAATACCCTTCATTCTGAAATTGGAAATAATACATTCCGGAAAAGCAGATCCAGAAGAGATTATTGTGTTTTGAAAATAAAAATTCAGAATAGAATTCAAATTCCATTCTGGAAAAGCAATCCAGAATACAAAAAATACATTCTGGAAAAAAAATCCAAAAACATATTCCGGAAAAGGGGGTCCGGAATGTATTTTTATCTGTATCCCCATTTTATTTAAGGGTATTTTCGTCGTTTCAAACTGAAATTGGTTGCAGGTTCAAATTTGATATGGTGCAGAAAGTAATTGCCGTTGCTACTTCTTTGTAAAAATTCAGTTGCTCATTCATTCTCAGATATCTATCAGTCATACATTAATGTATTTTTACCCCTAAATCAGAAATTTTCAATAAATATGCCCAATTGAAAAAGTACACACACACTGAGAATGAAAGGATATGATAAAGGATAGCTGACTAACTTGAAGGTACGGCCATTATGAGTGAGCAGTAGATACTCGGGGGCTTTCACAACTGTCTCATCTGATGAGTGTAACTCAATGAACTCCTCAAACATAGCCAATTCCTCAAGCTTGTTGGCATCTTCATGAAATTTTGGATCAACTTGCACCGTCCACTGTCAATAAGTGCAACACATTATAAACAAAATTACCCCTTCAGAGCACAAAAACAAAAGAACAAATGCAACAACAACAAAGGTCTTACCCCACTAGATGAGGAGATTCAGATACATATAGATTTGATTACACACATTAAATATGCAATTAGAAATCTCAAAGCACAATTACCAGCATAAGAAAAAACACAAGACTCGTCACTTTTGTAACACCCCTCCAACAATTTCCTAACAAAATATCAGCAAACACTACTTTTTTTCTTTTATTGACCATATAAGCAAGGTAAATCAGTGTTTGTCAAATCAAAAAATTCTTATAATTCTTCGCCAGCATGAAAATTAGGTACATCCAATCCAACTATCAGTCATTGATTATTTGTTTTATCACAATCCTATCTTTATTCGATTCAACAAGACTTAAAACATAAATGTAAGAATGATCTTACCTCCATAGGTTGTCGGCAATCATTAGCCTCCCTCAAGTAGATTCCCCGTGACCAAGGCTCTGCCATAAGCAATCATATAAAGTGATATAATTTTGACATTTAAAGTATATGCTTTTACGAGTAAATCATCTTCATTTTATTTTATTTTTTATTTTTCTCACTCCAATAGTAATTAAGCAGTACTAACACTGTAACTCGTCAGTTTTATAGCATTACTAAAACTTGACAAAGGTGAAAGACATCTGTCCTATTTACAAGTCACTGCCAGAAATACGTAGCCATGCAAAATTTATTGAGAATGCTTGGTTATACCAGTTTCTTTTTGGCCCATTATTCTATTTCTTTGAATTATAAGTTAGATTGACATGAGTTCTCCACCTGAATTATAATATGAATTTTAATTTGTTAACAATATAAAAGCAAACTAGACCTAACTGTGATCAAATAATTAGGGGATTACAGAAACTAATCAACCAAATAGTCAATTGGATAATGTACACATGCCCAAAAGCTGAAGTAGGCATATGAGTCATCGTATAATCAAGATATTTACATTTATAGTGATTTTATGAAATATCCATAGATTACAACAGTAGCTTGGTCTTTTTTTTATGAGAAATTATTCTTGAGATAGCACTTGCAGTGACACCAATCACACCTTTATATGGGCAGCAATGTCCCCACTGCATCCAAACAAATTTAAACTTTATAGGAATGATGACGCATAGTAAGTGGTGTAGGTAGATGATCTCCTACTACAGGTTCCATGCAACATTTGGACATGATATAGTTAAATAGTTTTACTGGGAATTAATTGTTTTTGTTAATCATACCAATGGTGACTCGGTGAGACTATATTAATCTTAGGGTAAATGATGAGATTTACAGCCCTTTTAGCACAGTAAGAGACTTTCCAACGTTTTTCTCCTTTGTGCACCATTGAAATTAAAAAAGTCTTAAAACTTACAAAAACTGCACATGCTTCATATTTTACACGTTACAACAAGAACAAATATCAGAATGTCAACAAGCTTCATAATTGTACATGACTAAACGCATAATGGAAAGTCAAAAGATACCAATTTCCTGCCTCTTGTTTCTTAGGAGTAAACTCACTTGTTTTTCCAGATTTCTTGACCATTATTTGGTAACTAACACTTGGAATATTTTGTGACTGCTTTATATATTCATAACACCTGTCATCGATTATTTGATTTAAGTCAATAACAAATCTTACATAAATTAAATACCATTTAGTAAAACTTCCATGAAAGCAAATACTTGTAAAAATATTGTACTTGTCAACTTGCATAAGCCCTTGTCCAGTGGACAACTTATCCTCAGGTGAACCACCAATGGGAACAGATGTATTCTCAAGGGCCTTCCTCACACTATATGGACTCACAGGAATTCCCTCAGCCTGCATGTGGAACACACACACATCACAAATCATCGATATGTATGCAAACTGCATAGTAAAACCAACTGAAACATACAGTCTAAATAAGAATCACGTCCAAGAACCTTCATTGCACTTATGAGCAATGCAATTCCACCACAGGCTGATGGTGATGCCATTGATGTCCCATTCATGAGCATACGCCGTTGAAGAGTCCATGTAGGAACAGGAGCAACTGCGCAACCAGGAGCACTTACAGAGACACCAACATCTCCATCAGTTGTAGGTCCGCGGCTAGACCTGTAAATATTTCCATAAATCATGTAATGAAAATGATGCAAACCTAAAAGAACCAAGTAAAAGATAAAAGGATATAAGAAGCAATCCAATTTTAAATTCACATAGAATAGAAAATACCATGTGTATTCAAGCCCATCGGAAGGAGGTTCAACAACAGAATGAGCACCAGCAGCCATTGCAGGAGAAACATAAGCTCCAACACCTATAATATTTGAAGATGTACCACCAGGGGCTCCAACAGTGCTCAATGCTGGCCCACTATTACCAGCACTGCTCACAAATATCAGTCGATGCTTGTTTACTGCCTAGATATAAATCATCCATAGGTTAGAGAACAGTAAATAAAAAAGGAAATATATAACTGGCCCAGTTAAAAAGGAAGTCTTAGAAGATACTTCATTCACAAGGTCAACGAACCGTCCATAGTCTGGCAGTGAAGTAGGCTCACCATAACTCATATTGATAAGATCACATTTATGCTACAAAAGAAATGAGACAAGGAACATCACTACCACGTAATAATCCATGTCAAACATTGGAAAATTATAAAACAAAATTAGTTTTGTCAAACACAAATACTAAAGACAAATATTCATCAAGTATTAAAATATGCATGATAGTAATACAATGAAGAAGAAAAAAATATTTGAAACACCTCCACAGCAGCTATCATTGCCCTAGTCAGACCAGTTCCAGTTTCCATTGAACCTAAGCGAGAGTCCCCAATTTTACAAGATATTAATTGTGCTCCAGGTGCAACTCCATTCAACAAAGGTTCCTACCAACATACTTTATATTATAATGTATCATGCTTTCCATAGGAATTTCAATATATGGATAAAACTATATATGTACCTCTGGGTGGAATGCAGCAGCTATACCAGCAACATGAGTGCCATGAGGGGAGCAATCTGTTACCATACTTAAGACATTTCCATCATTATAGACATTCACAACATATGTACAAGCATCTAATTTGCTGAAGATACCATACTTCTTCTCAGTCCTGAAAAGTAAGCAGGAATAATTATTATTCAAATCATTTTAACTTTTAATACCTAGCACACTGATTCGAACTAAAATGTCAATTGCTCCAATAACTAAACCGCATTCATTTGTACAGTGCCAATTGACTACTTACTTCAGAAACATATATCAAGTATCAACAACTACAATAAAGATGAGAGGAACCACGCATTTTTCCTTCTTAATTGTCAGGTCAGGTTACTTATTTTCTGGAAAAATAATAATTTTCCCAGAATTATTTGTGATTTAGAGATGAAAATGTGAGGTGCTTTGGAACAGCACCTATTGAAGAGGTGATTGACAGAAATAAGAACTTGGGATTAAAGTGGGTTGATCATGTGAGAAGGCCAACAGCTGCTCCAGTGAGAAAACTCACAAAAGTAAATCAAATTGATAGTAGTCTAATTAAATAAGACTTGAGGAAGATCTAATAAAACATTAGGAGAAACTATTAATAAACCATTATAGAAATGGTTACCAAAAAATAATAAAATTAAGTTAAAAGTTATTGTTGATAGAAACCAATGGCACATTGTTCAAGTAGCTGTATAGTGTATTAAGGTGTGGTTGTTATTCTTGTTAAATTTTTGTTCACTGAATGTCATAAAAAAACAGTTCAAAATATCATGTAATGTGTACATTAAAAAAAGTTCAATTTTCTCAGAAGCAAGAAATGATTTAAAAAATAACAAAACAATTCCATGTATAGCATGCAAGTCCTGCTCAACATTTATTGAGCTTCAGAAGATACTTTTAGTCCTTTAAAAACTATAAATCAACGGAAGACTTGATAATCATCAAACATATTCCTATTAAACATGTACATCATTATGCAACAGATATACCCTTTACAATCCTGCTAAGTTTTTTTGAAGTGAAAGCAATGCAACAAGAAAACAAAATTCATAAATAATTGAAAGGACAACACACTTTATTTTCAATGCAAAGAAAAAGAGTAGAAAGGGGACAGGGGAACAAAGAGTCACTTCATGAGTTCGTGACAAACAGAATGAGCTTTAATTAACTTGTAATGTGTAATTATGTAGGACATGGGGGCGATAAGCAATAAATCCATTGCCAAAAATGAGTATCTACCAATTTCACAATACTTTTGTGCACGAAAACAATCAACTGAGATTAAAACTTCAGGAAAATGATATCAGCAACCAAATGTACCTGTAATTAGTTAAGGGTACAAAGTTAGCAAGTTTCCCACAGTCTGGATCATCCTCAAGACTCTGTGTGTCAATTGCAACCCTCCAAACCTCTCCATCATACCAGACAACAGCATCTATGGCAGGCCCTTTATCATCATAAATCTAAAACATATAACAGCATTGCCTTTTTGGTAAGAAAACTAAACTGACTAAATCGTGAAGGTAAGTAAAAGGCAAAAACACAAGTTTAGAAGAACTTTTCAACAAGAGATAGAGATAAAGAAGAAATTGTGTTTTTGTGAAGAATGAGTGCTTCCAACATTGTCTCACATAGCAACAAATGCTTTATAAAAATATTATCATTGCTACTAGCTAGTTATGAGCGTCACTAACAGAAGTGGAGATACTATTGAAAAGTCATCTTAACTGTGGTCTCCCTTGATCCACCATGGTTGCAGCCTCGAGAGGGTGGAGGAGTAGTCTCACATTGACTAATAAAATATTATCAATGTAATCCTTATAGGGCTTGAGAAATCCTCATCTTACAAGCCATTTTGTTGGGTAAAGCCAAGTCCAAATGTAAGATGCCACACATCAGGCTCATAACTCTAGACAAGAGGGAGTGTGCTGGAAAACCACATTAAGTGCAATCACCGCTAGTCACCTTTAATGCAACATCTTTGAGGGCTACCTTAATTGCAACTCGAGGGAGTGCCTTTAGTCTCAGACGCTGACTAGAACTATGAATAATGTACTCCAGTTCTTATATGGCTGGACAGTCCTCACCTTACAAACCATGGGTTGAGTAACCTTCACCCCTATGAACCATCATAAACTTATGGATCTTATAAAGGATACAATGGTCCATGGTTCCCCCAGGGTTTAAACTTGAAAGAACCTTTTCAATATACCACATGCAGCTCATGTAAATATTGGTTTTAGCACGTGTTGATATCTGTATAATTTGATTAAAAATAGCATTTATTAGAGGTATCTTTGCACATCTACTGCAGTCAAAAAAATTATGTGGGTGGGGTCAACATTTTCCATACAATAACAAGACCTAAAACAACCATAGACCTTAATAAGTAACCACAGAACAACTACCTTCACCCCCCTGGCATAATCACTAATGTGACTTACAAAATCACCAATTCACTACAACTATCACAGGCAGGACCAAAACAATCATAGCAATTTACATCCTAGTTTTATTTAAAGCAGTATCGACGAGTGCATGAATGAAAAAGAGCAATACATAAAGAGAAAATATGTTTGCTCATAAAAATAGTTCTTTAATTTTTTATTTTCTATTTCTTGGACTCGTAAATTGTAGGATTTATTTCCTTTAATTTCTTTGTAATTTTAGGTACAAATAGTAATTGTAATTTAGGTTGCAATTGGGCTTTAATTGAAATTCAATCAAACCCAAATGGAGAGTTTCAAACACTTATCTTGGAGATGGAGATGGAGCTTCATTTGCAAGTGGTCTTCTCCAACTTTATCTTTTTTTATTTTGATGACATATTCATGTGCTAACTCTAGTTCTATTTCTATCTTCACGCCACCTCTTCTAATGCATTCAGTCATGTGTCCTTATTACAATTTTAAGTTGTTTCTTGTTCCTTTGTGTTCCTATTGATCTATGTTGTTTTTGGGATTGAGTTATTCAAGTTCATTTTATGAAGCAGAGAGTATTCAGTATAAAAACCCCTTTCTTTTTTGCTAATAAAAACCCCACGCATTGTCATCCCAACTTAGTGAGAAACGTTACTGTTACTAGCATTGCCAAACCTAACAGTGTGACAACATAGACTGCAAAATTATTATGACACCTATCCCTTGGGTATTCTTCAATTACCAGTTCTGAGAATTAATGATTGTATGAAATATATCAAAAATAGGCATAGCAGGAGCAGATGGTATTTATTTATCCTGAACAACCCTAAAATCACTAAAACCGAGAATAAAAAAAGAGAGAACATTAGTTCTGTTAAATTTAGAGTGCATGTTAGTAACGTGTCAAATTCAATTTAAGTTCACATTGCAATTATGATGTAAGTTAGCTTCCCATTAGTGTCCTTGTTACTTTATAATTTACTTGGTCATAATCACACTATAAAAAGAGATCAGTGTTCAGAGCATAACACAGAATCTCATCTAAACTTCTTCACAGCTCCTCAATTCCTCTCCATAACCATTATAGATGCCCCCATGAAGAAAGTCATAGACCAATACCCAAAGTGAAGGAAAGAAAACAACTGTATCCAATCAAAAGTTCAGGGTACAATAATACATCATTCACCACGAAAATGATACCATATTACCCACAATATAATCTATCAAACATCAAAAATATGTTCAGCAAACAGAGATTCAGAATGTCATATAACTAAATGGATATTGGAATAAAATACAGATTTCAAGAAGTGGAAAAGGCAGCAATATACAGAAAAACAGAAGTTCATAACATGTTCATCCCACCTCAGATTGCTTCTTTAGAAGATCAAGCTTATTCTGAAGGTCTTCACGAACCCTTTTAAGATTAGCTTCCTCCACCTTCTTGTGTTCCTAGAAAAGAAGATACATCAGATTTTGAGCTACATGGAATACAAAGATATAATGGAATGCAAACAAGAATATTATAACAAGAGAAGGCTTTTATTTTATCTGTTCACAAAGTTATAAGAAATATAAACTGATAACTAAACGACAAAAGAAAGATTTCATCCTTTTACATGAGTGACCAAATGGAAATAATCACGCTTCCCACAATGCTAATATAAATGCAATAATTTCTTTCTCCCCTTTATTCTCTTCTACTTTCAAGGGTATGAACCAATTTTTCTGTCGGTCATAGAAAGAGGAAACAAGAAAAAATGAAACTGAGACATAATAGAAAATGTACATCTATCACCAAAAGGAAGGAGAGTACCCTTTATTTTTCCAAAAACCATATTCATGTTATATGCATATAAAACAAGAAAGAAAATTATAAGAAAACAGGAAATTCATGTTAAAAAATTAAGACAGCGCTTGCAGCAGCTTGCTTCTGAAATATTTAATGCCCGGTGCCTACTAAATAAAATGTTCAATTGTTATGAGTAGATCATACGTAGAATTGATATAATGGTATATATAAGAAGAATCAAGCAAATTTTACAAAACCTGATCAAAATCAGCAAGCTGCTTTACAGCCTTTGCAATTTCCTCCTGGTTTTTCTCATCCCATTTTTTCTTTCTTTCTTTCTGCCAATGATTAAATTAGGAGAAGAAATAAGGAAATTAAATCTATAAGCCATAGGTATTAAGTACAAATTGCAACTATAATAATATTTTAAAATGTCCAATTCTACCTTCAAACGAGAAGTCAAATTTTCTGTAAAGAGCTCATAAACCAATTTATAACCCACATGCCAGTCACCAGAGGGATTTTTCCATGAAGTATTGATGACCAAAGATGCCCCTGTACAAATTTTGGATGAAGGTTTAAACACGGACAAGAACTTAATGCGGTTCATATTCTTTGATTTAGGAGAAGGTAGAAAGAAAGTAACAGAAAAGAATGATTAAATATTATAGATACTTTCATAGTAACAGAGTATAAAACAAAGCTAAAAAATAAAACAGAATAGTTGAAGTAGGATTAAACTCATAACTTCGTCACTTCATTTAAGTATTAAAAATCAAGTAGTCACTGCACATATATTTATGATTTGACTTCAATCAACTACTTTAATTTTATTAGTCATTCTTTTCACAATAAAAAACTAGAAGTGTGAAAAGCCCACGATTGTCACTTCACATTCAATGAAGAATTTAAAAATGATAAGAAGCTAGAAGTCATCACAAACAATACAAGTAAAGATCTGAAGTTTGTTGTTCCAATATCTAACTACAAAGTTGAAATAGAACAATATATTGAAGAATCTTTCCCATAGTTTATTCCTTGCTAGGACTAACCAGAAGCCCCCAAAATACAACCATCCGCATCAGCCTTTACCACCTTTGAGGTATCAACGTCTCCGCTTCCAGTGCTGGAGGAGGAAAAAGTATCATTGCTTATCAATAAATCAGTAATACAAAAGCAGATAAAAGTTCAACGTCAATTAGCTATTTCTTACCAATCAATAATATCGAGAATTTTTGGTTTCCCATCTGAGGTAACCTGTAATCCAGCTGCAGCCGGGTCTACCCCAGAATCTGCAAACATGCGGCTCTTATGATTAAAGTAATTTATCATATGAAAACAAGTACATCATTTGATTATCAGAATACAAGCCTAATAGATATTAGTCCATGAAATTTTTTGAAAGAAACAAATTAGATCAGCACTATGCCTGTGACAGTACTACGTGGTGAAATTGCATCTATGAAAAATTTTAATCATGCAATACCTCACCAAATTTTATTAATAAGTAAGCAAAGAAAACAGGTATGATTTAGTTATCAAACCAACTCATTGTGACTCCTCGCACAAGTCTCGTTCAATTCAGCCTGAAAATAATGCTCAACAAAACTCCACATCAAAGTTCAAACTCAGCCCCAAAATGTTCTTCAACCAAATACGCAGCCACCCAGTACTCAAATTAGAACATCAACACCAACCCATGTCCAATACCCACCACATGAACAAAAAAGGAGGATCTTTGTGAAATGGGTACCCACCGAAGATTGCAATGAGAGCACCGCGCCCGTCGTAATGTGGGTGAGCATTGAGGAAACGGTCAGCGCCAATCTCCGTCTTGGGCATGAGAGAAGCCAGGAAGGTTGACTCGTTCAGCTTGGAATTGCGGAAAGAGGCACCGTTGCGGTTGTTGTTATCATCGCCGCCACAGCGAGAAGTACAATGCATTGTCAATGCATTGGGGACAACCCAATTGCTTCTTCTGAAGGAGGAACTGCGAGTGTGTTTCCTTCTCGTGGTGTTGAGCTTTGTCTTTGTTGTGGGGTGAAGAATGGTGGTGAGAGAGTGAGAAGACAATGAGGGGAGTCTGAGTAAGAGTGTGTGTTGGTTATGCATAACGAGATGAAGGAGAAAGGGTGGCAGTGAATGAATTGAATGGTAATGGTGTTCATGCACTCATCTTAGATAGATAGAATGGGTAGATGTGATTTGATTGGTGCCATCTTATATGTTTTTGGGAAATTACACACCTTTGTCACTTCATTAATGTTTATTACCATTGTTTTACAACTCACAAATGGCATAAGAAAACCTTCTGCAAAAAACTTGTTCTAAAATTCTAAAATCAATAAGTACTGTTATTACAAAATTAACTGAATGAAACGCTAAATAGAAAACAGCGTTTGGTAGAAGAATTGGGCGAGAGAGATCATGATTGTGTGAGAATGGAGAAATAGTTATATTTATATCCAACCCTGCAGCGGATACAGCTCTTCACTTTCCTCATTTGACAGAGTTAAAGAATATATTTTTACAATTTCATTTTTATAATATTAAAAATATATCAATTACTACAGTAACTAAATAATTTAAATTATAATACCTATTGATTAATAAAACTTAAATTAAACAATTTACTAAGCATATAATTTCATTTTTAAATATCTTATTTTTTATGATTCATTTTGTGGGTAAATTTCCTATCTAGTACTTTTATTTAACTATCTAACACTCTTTTGTTTTTATTTTTCTAGCACCCTTTTGTTTTTATTTTTCTATCTAACATCCTTTTATTTTTTATTTCCCTATCTAGCATCATTTTAAAAATAAATAAATAAATAATAAATTAATTTTATTAATAATTTTAATTTTGAATGCATTAAAAAATAATTATTTTTAATGTTTAAAATAGTTAGAAATATAATTAATGAATAAAGAAATGAGTTTTTACAAAATAAAAATAAAAAAGTAATAAATTAAAAATGTTTAGTTTAAACTCTTTTTTTTAATGAAAATTTTCATGTTAGGCATCACTATGCAACTTGACATCTCAGCTAGGCTGACATCTCAAGTAACAACAATCCTCTGCCATCACATGAAAAAAATATTATTAAAAAAAGGAAAAAGAAAGAAAATACAAAAATATGGGGGGACTAGACCAAAACCCACATGTTAACAAAAACGATACATAGGTAGACTATACCTATTCATAAAGAATTCTAAGAACAGACTAGATGGAAGTCTATTATACCAATGAAATTATTGTCTATGAATGAACCCTAAATTAGCCAACTTATCAGCACATGCATTTCCCTCACGAAAAATATGAGTAACCCTAAACCTGATTGTCCTACAGAAATTAAGACAAGTATTCCATCGATTACGAAGCATCCACGGAACAGTAGTCCTAGCAGTAAACGCAGCACAAACCAAGACAGAATCACATTCAAGCCAAACATTAGTAAGTCCCATCTTTTGAGCTTCCTCCATAGCTTGTATAACTCCATAAAACTCAGCAACCAAAGCAGTTTGAACTTCAAGAAACCCTGAAAAAGCACCAATAAATTCTCCCATACTCCCACGAAAAATACCTCCACAAGTAGCAAGACCAGGATACCCCCTAGCAGCCCCATCAGTGTTAATTTTAACCCAGCCTGGTGAAGGAAATTCCCATCTAACTGGAAGAGGATGAAGAACTTTCCCACTACGAGTCTTAATACCAAAAAACTTAATCACGTTGAAATCCAACATATCATTCTTCATTGAAGCTTTAGACGAATTTCCCACTAGACGAGTTAAATCTTTAATTACCGAAATAGCCTTAGAAACCTCAATCTTATCCTGAAATCTAGCATAATTCCTCATACGCCATATCATCCATATAGAAAAGGTTGTCACAGCAAGTTTAATCAATTTAACCAAAGGACTACCATCACTCTTAATAAAAGAAAGAAGATCATCCTTATTAGAGAAATGAGAAGTAAGAAAAATCTGTCGAACCCAACTCCAAATATGTAATGCATTAGAACATTCAAAAAATAGATGTTGAATAGATTCTTCATGCTTTTCACAAAGCGTACACATAGAACATATATGCAAACCCTTATTCTGAATATGCAGATCTGTAGGAAGTCTCCCATGAAAAATTTTCCAGAGTACTAAAGTTTTGGAAGGCGGAATAGATGAAGACCAAATGAACTTACCCCAACCACCTGGAACTCC
This sequence comes from Phaseolus vulgaris, assembly GCF_051622355.1. Taxonomy (NCBI): domain Eukaryota; kingdom Viridiplantae; phylum Streptophyta; class Magnoliopsida; order Fabales; family Fabaceae; genus Phaseolus; species Phaseolus vulgaris. The sequence goes on from NC_143504.1 coordinate 7,038,466, forward strand.
TGGTTCCAAGAAAAAAGTCCTAGCCGATTTAAGAGTGAAACGACCAGACTCATCTAGAATCCAATTAGGAATATCTTGTTCCTCTCTAACCATGATATGATTAAAAAAATGCGGCATCTGCTGTAAAGATAAGGGAATATTCCAATCATAACCTGACCAAAATTGAGAGACTGTATCCGGAATGTTAGCCCCATCAGATAACCCTGCAATATTTGCTAAAGAAGTAATAGAACACCATTTATCATTCCAAAAATTAATAAAAGAACTTGTACCAACAGTCCAAGAAGTATAATCAAGTATGATAGAATAAAATTGTTTAATTCCAAGCCAAAGAGAGGAGGATCTATAAACCATTCTAAACTCGTATTTTGATTTAAGAACTCTGGCTTTCAAGAGTAAAGACCAAGGTTTGTTGCTATAAGCGAAGTTCCAAGCAAGCTTAAGAAGATATGAATTATTTTCATGATGAAGATTAATAATATTCAAGCCTCCATCCTCAAGAGGTGAACAAATTTTCGCCCAATTAACAGTAGCGATACCTTTTTTCATAATATCACCAGTCCAAATAAAATTCCGGCACCACTGCTCAACTTGCTTAATAAGAGAAACTGGCCATTTATACATATTAAAACTATAAGCTAGAAATCCAGTAATCACTGTATTGACCAGCTGGATCCGACCCATCATGCTAAGAGATTTACCTTTCCAAGATGCTAGCTTCAATTTGACTTTATCAGCCAAAGGTTGAAGAAATCGACACTTTGGAGCACCAACAAAGATAGGCACTCCTAAATAATTGAAAGGCAAACAACCATGACTACAAGAAAGAATATTTTGAATTTTGGTGACAAATCTTGGAGAATTATCCATGGTGAAGAAACTACTTTTAGAGTTATTAATATATTGACCAGAAAAATCACCATATGTTTTAAGAAAAGTACTCAAATTTCGAAAAGACTTAATATCCCCCCTACAGAAAATAAAAATGTCATCAGCATACAAAATATGAGAGGGATTGAGATAACCTTTCGGACTAGCCATATTTAAAATCTTCTTATCATTCACAAGCTTAGAAATACCTATACTAAGAACTTCCTCTGCAAGACAAAAAAGTAAAGGAGACAATGGATCACCTTGTCTTACACCTCGACTGCAGGGAAAAAAACCCACCAAACTACCACTTATTCTGATAGAAAGCATAGCTGAACGGAGAATTGTACTAATCCAACTGACAAACGAGGGGTGAAAACCAAAGCGTTTCAAAACTAATAATAAGAACTTCCAACTCAGAGTATCAAAAGCTTTATGAATATCAACTTTGTAAGTCACATTACCTCCTCTAACCTTTTTAGAAAGCATATTAATAGCCTCAGAAGCAATACCAATGCAATCCTGAATCTGTCTACCCTGCACAAACCCATATTGATTAGGAGAAATGATTCTAGCAACCACAAGAGCAAGCCTATCCGCCAGTATCTTGGAAATAATTTTAAATTTGAAATTAGCAACAGCAATTGGCCTGTAATCTTTAATGGAATCAGCACCCTGAATCTTAGGAATAAGAGATACCACATTACTGTTCATTCCAGGGAGAACCCAATTTTGTTTAAAAAATTGTTGAACAGCATTACAAACATCTGTCCCAATAATTTCCCAGCAAGAATGATAGAAAACACCACCAAAACCATCAGGACCAGGAGCACTATTACCGTTAAGATGAAAAACCGCATTCTTGATTTCAGAAAAATCAGGACATTTAATCAACATCATATTTTCCTCAGAGGAAACCATCGGAGGAATATAAGTACCAATAAAATCTTCCATATTATCAGCATTCAGAACATTAGAAATAGACTCAGCATAAAGATTTTTATAAAAGTCCAAAATATGATCCTCAATGATTTTAGGATCCTCCGTAACCTCATTATCAATCCGTAGACGATGAATCCCACTAGAATTATTTCTCCTTTTGACCACAGCATGGAAAAAAGCTGTATTTCGATCTCCATCCTTGAACCATAACATCTTAGCCCTTTCTTTCCAAAACAAATATTGACAGTGAAGAGCGTGATCAAGCTCCTCCTTAGCAATCTTTTCTTGACAAAGAAGTCCATCACTATCAGACAAACTAGCAGTCTCTAAGTTTTTTTGAATACCAAGGAGGATACCCTGCTTAAGAAGAACTGCATTGTGAACATTACCAAAAGAATTTTTATTCCAGTCCCGGAGCTCAAGTTTCAACCTTTTTAACTTATGTTGCAAGATAAACATAGGACAACCAACAACCTTATTAGCCCAAGAATCATGAATAAGCTTCATACACGAAGTGTCCTGAAGCCACATAGAAAAGAAATGAAAATTGCTAACCTTCCGCAAAGAATTACTAGCAAGACTAGCAAGAATAGGGGAATGATCAGAACAATTTTTAACAAGAACTTGATAAGTACAAGAATCCCATTCATCCAGACACACTCCATTACATAAAGCCCTATCCAGTCTTCTGTGAATTCTATGCAACCCTCTCCTTCCGTTACACCAAGTATAACAAGATCCAGTAAAAGGCATACAAGAAAGATCATTAGTATTAATCCAATCCAGGAATTCATTACGAGAAACTTGATTAGGAGCCACTCCCCCTTTACAGTCATCCGCCGAGAGCACAGCATTAAAATCTCCCAGAATACACCAAGGCCCTGTGAAGAAACTAAGATCCCTCCACAAAAATCGTCTAGACAAGTATGTGTTAGCACCATAAACACCTGCAAAGCTAAAACTTTTATCCTGCCAAAGACAAGTTACAGAGATAAATTGATCATTAACCAAGAAATTTTGGACAAGATTAGGAACCGACAAACACCAAAGCTTTGTTGGGTTTAATAGTGCCAAAGTTCAAGAGGGGGGGTGAATTGACCTTTTAAAACTTTCTCGCAGAAACAGTGTTTAACACAGTTTTACAGAAAATAAATCGATTTATGTGAAAATGAACAGATTTATTTCAGCACTGTTTTTGTTTGAAACGCTTTTAATTCAGCAAGATTAATCACAAGATTATGCAGTGAGAATTTCCAGCAGCACACACACAATTATCAGATTTGTAAAATAGTGGAACACAAAACAGCAAGCCTCAATTTCAAGCAAGTGATTAAGGTTCAATTGATAGCATGCTAATTAATTGAGTGACCTTTGCAAACAAGCTGTTCCAGTGGCTTTTAACAGACTATGAGTGTTCTTCTTGATGTCAAGCAATTTTCCAGAAATTAAGAACAATGAATCACAGAACAGCAAGCTTCAACTTTAAGCAATTTGTTTAAGGTTCAATTAATAGCATTTACAGTTTCTTTAGCAGCCTATCACAGTCAATCTGTTCCAGTGGCTTTTAGCAGATTTTATATGTTCTTATCAGATTAAAACAGCTTTTTCAGAAATCAAGAACAGTATGCACAGTGCCCAGAAAGAACCGATTTATTTTCAATTGAACAGATTTATTTCTTTGCTGTTTTATCAATTATGCAGAAACGAAATTGCAGAGAGTGAGAGAGAATGAACACAAGCAGTTATACTGGTTCACTCAACCTGAGCTACATCCAGTCTTCACCAACAACAGGTGGAAATCACTAAAACACAGTACAACCAAGTACACTTCCCACTGTTCTTGAAACCTACAAGAACTTAGGTACTCTTGCTGAAAAAACCTATTTCAACACTCACACACACACATCCACTCTCCAAGAACACCTATCAAGAAGAGGATTCAACCAAACTATTACAAGTAATAAGAAGTGAAACGACTACACCTGATTGAGGTAACAAAGATCAGCCTTAAACCAGTAGGCAAGATTGCTAGAACAGTAGTTGCACCTCACACCAAGCTTTTGGAACCAAACCAAGAACAAGCACTTTGTGACTTTCGAAATCTTTGAAGAACAAATGTTAATCCTTTGTAAACCTTTGATTCTCTGTTGTAAAACTCGTTTTTGCAAATGTATGAACTGTTGAATTGTTTTTTAACACAGAAAACGAGTTTGCCTTTTATAGAGAACCAACTTATAACAGATATTTAAAAAACAGTTAAAGCTGTTATAAAATGAACAGATTGAAAATAAAATGAACAGATTTATTTTCAAAAAGCAGTTAGAGAATCTGTTAAGAGAGGTGACTTAGTCAACCATTCTGGTGCAGAGATAAAACTGAAAACGTTTAAGCTTGACATGGCACCAGAGACAAAAAGAATCTATTCATTTACAGATGAACAGATTTATTTTTCACAACGAAAACAGAGAAAGTTTAACTATTTAAAACTCAGTCGTTTTGAAAGGTAGAAGACTTAGTCAAAATACCTGATGCACAAAAACTAATTTTCACAAGTCATAGCCAAGGCATCAGTGTAAAAATGAATCTGTTTATTTAGAAAAGAACAGATTTATTTTTCTGCAGTAAACGTGTTTTTTGTAAAACATGTGAAAAACAGTTTAAGAAAACTTATGCTTGTTCTTATCACATGGTCAGTGGTTATGAGATGAGTTACTCAGCAAAAAGCCTACTCTTAGACAACCTCTAAGCACTAACTAAGACATACTTAAAGCAAAGCACAAATACATGGAAAGGACATAAAAGTCTTCATCAAACACTACATACAAGTCTTCATCAAACACAATCTTGAAGGGGCAGCAACCATCTTCAACAAGCTTAGCAACTTTATTAACAATAGGAGACGTAGCCACCAAATGCATATTGACAGATTTGAAAAGGACGTCAAAAGCAGTAGTGTACGGCATCATGGGTTCAACAAGAAAAACCAGGAGAGGTTTATGTAGGTTAAGTAAACTAAGCAACATCTCCACAGTTTTGTGGTTTCCCAATCCTCTGACATTCCAAAAAAAAGAAGAGACCTTCATTGCGACGTTGTAGAGAGAACTGCCTTAGCAGTTTTCCTGGATTTACCAGTCCCCTTAGGTGGTCTCCCTGGTTTTCTTTTAGTGCGAACTGTTTCTTCCCCATTATCACTATCATCCTCCTCCATCTCAGTAGAGTCAGCCCAAAATTTTGAAACAACCTGATTTTCAATATGATCAGAATTAATTCCAACAATGGTAGGCGGAATAGTTGACGCTCCAATATGAGAATTACCTCCCACATCTGTAGTTTCCAAACCATCAAGAGAGGAAAAGTGATTTTGAAGGACCAACGATATTGCTTTAACATCCCCAATATATTTAGCCTTCCGAGGGGAGGTATGTTAAACTTTTTTTAAGAATGAAGAAAATAAAAAATTAAACTCTACAACAACATAAAAGTTGAATCTATAAACATAAATTAGTATTTATTTTTATTATTATTGATAATGTAATCATGTTAATTTCAAGTAAAAGATTCCGGACATAATTATAAAAAAAATCAAAGTCAATTAGTATTAATTAATAGTGGACACACAAATAATATTGAAGTGTCTACCCTAAATGCAAAATCCTAACAAAAAATACTAATGCAAATACTACACTTAATGCTTAAAAATGAGAAGAAGAAAAATGTAAAAATAAATAAATATAGAAAATAAAAATAGCAACACTGCAAGGTCTTTCAAGTTATGAAAAACTATTTGATGGAACTCAGAAATGAAGAGTATTATTAAACACCAGGACACACAAAAAGAACATGTCTCAACATTAATGGATTGTGCACTTCTCATCATTAATTATGTTTTATTTTGCACAAACTATTTAATGTACCATTGAAGAAAATATTAAATGAATGATCATCTTTCATTTATTTTCCTTTTCATAATCAACATATACTTATTTAATATATTTTTAAAAAATTATACAAAATAAATTGGTTTTGAAAAAAAGGGGAAACGAGATTTCCAACTCCAAACAATATTGTATTTTAAATGTTTTTCACATCATTCTCTTCTAAAATTACCTAGAATTTAGATGAGCAAATAACATGGAAGAACATTACTTCATTAATTTAAGCTATTTGGAATGTGATGGTGATTAGTGTATTTGCTCAAGCATTTAAAATGTGATTTCTCAATTTCACAAGCTTTCACAAAAAAGTTCAATAAATTAATGTTTTTCAAACATGTGTACACAATTAACCATTCATGTTCTTGGAACTTTTAAAATAAATTAAAGATAGTATCTCAATTGAAGAATTATTCAACCAACTGAATAATATGTTCAATTCATTACGGAAATTCATGATATAAGACTTTATCACAAGTATGGAGTATTTGCTCTTCAAGTATATGTTAAGGAGTTGAGTGTTTGAGAAAACGATAACAGATGATAAACTTTTTATTGCAATAAGTACCTCTTAATTTTTTAAATAATAAAATTTTATAAAGCCTTTCTTCTTTTTTTACTTTTTACAAACATTATATAACTCTTTTAATTTACAAATAAAAAAAAGTACCCTTCTTTATTTCTTAATAGTATAAGTACTATGATATTTATCATCAAGCTACCCATTTTTAGAACAATTAAAGAAATAGATTTGATTCCAATTTTTACTGTAATAGTTTTATATTGACAGTTAATGATTTTTATTTGTATTTTTTAAAAATTAAGTGAATAAAGCAAAATTGTTAATAGGAAAAAACATTAATAATTGTAAATTCATAATTTTTATTTATAATTACAGTTACTTTCAAAGAAAATACTTTTATTTAAATTTATACTCCATAATTATTATCATATTTTCCACTTCCCACTGTTTTAAGCTAATCCATGAATGCATATTTCTTTTCTAGAATGGATTTAGGCTTAGATATCATCAACATTTATTCAATGACTTAAGCGACTTCAAGCTTTAACTGATGATATTGAACATGTTGAGAAAATTTATCATTTTTATTTTATATTGATACATTCTATTCGTATAGTTACAAATCTGATATTCATTTAATACCAAATATTATCACTGTTTCAAGCGCATACAATAAGAAAAAATAACAAAATCAAATTAATTTTATTGAGTAAAAAAAATATTTTTTATATTGAATGAAAAATAATTGAAATCATTCCAACTACATTTTCTCTAGTGGTTTCTTTATCACTTCCTATCAAGGAATTTTCTATCTGCCTAGCATTCACTATATGTGTATGGTTTTCTAGTCTTCTACAAAAACTGAATTTTATTTCTGTTTTAATGGACTATTAGGGCTTCTATGTGAGAAATATAGAATCTTGATGAAAAATGTTGAGTTTAATCTTCCAACTGACCTGCAACATTTCAAATAGAGTCAGACAATGGAGCTTGAAAGCCACCTAGATATGTAAGAAAACTAATAGATAATTTTATACAAGGATTTACCTGAGCTTAGGGTATAAGATTATGACAAGTTCCATCACATGGATATGCACAGTCTATTTCCTTGCTTATGTTTCTACTAAAATACCAATCACCAACAGCTTCTGCAATAGTCTGTAAAAGATAATTTACTTAAACATATTGCAGAAAAAAAATTCCAGTGCCAAAAGTTCAAAGGATGAAATATCAAACAACAAAATACTACAATATTGACACAGTTCAAAGATCTTACTGTTATCATTTATTTTGTAAACTCCTTCTCTATACACGTTAGATATAATTGACGATTAAAAGTCAGTTAATTTACTTTCTTGCAATATAAATGTTCGATCGCAGGACAAACTTAAAATTCCACACACAGTAAACAGGTTTATTGTCGTCATATCTCTGTCAATGAGTAAGATCGGTACCTTGTCGTTTATTCTTGGAGAATCATCTCCAAACCATGTTTCCTGTAGTTCACTTTGGCAATGAGCAAAACATGAATTTATGAACAGCCCCCCTCTTCTTGAATTTATATAGAAAGGGTTCAGAGCTCCAAGCATGTCCAGCCTAAAACCTGAATAGACGTTGATTAAGGAAAATCAGTTTTATTTACACCATGGTGGAAGATTTTTCAACATGTGCGAACTATATATAGTCATTCACAAAATGCAAACATTTTTGTAGTGTAAACACTAGAGACTTCTCAATGCATAGAATTTCATAAACTGCTGAGAAAAAAAAATTGAAATAGGAACCTTGCAATGTATCAATTTGGTCTGCTGTACACGCAGTCGGATTCAGCTTGCACCGGTTCCAGTGTCCGTGCAAATCGGCAGAGGTTGGCACCAATATATGGTGGAACTGTTGACATTATAAGTTGTAATCATCTCATAATTGGACAATTGTGCAATATAAGTTGTTAAAACAAAAATATGTCAAAATAATATTACTTGGTAGACATCATAGGCAGAGTTCAAAATAAAATATGGCGTTGATATGTATTTCAACGCATATTGAGGAAAGAAGCACTGCATGGAAACATGAAAAACGTCAAAATTTTATATAAATTGCCTGAGCTAGTGACGCAAGTTCATGGGAAATCATACCAAGTCTGGAAAGTACAGTTCTCTGGTACAATTTCTATTCAGGTTTTGCTCTACCCCCTGTTGCACAAAACTTTGTCATGTTAAGACTGTTAAATGCTATGCTTTCTATTATGCAATTTCAAAACTGAATGTAGAGAATAAAAACATACGGGCTCCTTTGTCTATTTTGTAAGATATTGCTCTGATGGATTACAAATAATGAATAAGAAATATCTTCTATAATTTTCTTTTCATTAAGACTTCTTTACATAACCGATTGCTCAGCTATCCTGCCTAACAAATACAGGATATAAATAATTCCCTCTGCCTAAGTTCAATTTTAATGAGAAAAGTAACCAAGGTGTGTTATGACATGAATCTATATACAGCATACATTGGACTCTATGAAAGTAACCTTAAGTTTCAACTTCAAAATATGAAAAATGAACGGACAAATGGAGGAGGAAATTTCATCAGATGTGAGAAATCGTAAAAGTAAAGCAATATTGCAGTTGTACTGTCTAAAAATCTTATAACATATAAACCAAATCCACATAGCCACAAGCCATTTAGGCCTTCAATTCTCTTTTGATGAACACATTATTTAAGCTATTTTTAAAAGACAAGTACCGTACATGTGTCGCATTTATTGAATGTTACCTGTAATTGAACTAGACTTTTGACGAAAAACCTCATAGTGTGGTTCAAACTGATGTCTCTTCTGAAAAGGGCAACTTCAATACTTAGATTTTGAAGAAATAAAGGCGAAGAATATAATAGAATGGCTCAAGATAGACTAAACCTACTCGTCAAGAAAAAAACCGGCATCACTCAAGCATTTAACACTAGCATTCGTTGGCAAATGCTTGGCGAAGCGGTCACAATGGTGAAAGGTTGCTAAACCTCCTGCTGAGCAACCTGAAAGCAAAGCCTACACACAAAATAGTATGTATTATAAATTTCGTTTACATAATATAACAAAATATGTTGACATAAACTGATGTTCAGTTCAGAGTTGCGAGAATGAACATAAGCGAACTGTACAGATTGAAGTATACCTTCCGTGCCTTTCCCAAACCTTGTGGTAGAAGGTCGTCAATAATGGCTTCCCAAATCTTTTGCCCTTTGAAATGAAGTGTTGTTGTCTGATATTCATCACACAAACACCAAGAGTTACTTTATATAACGAAATTGGTTGTTAAAATGCTAATGAAACATTCATGCCCGTAAAGTTCATTAACCCAATAGATGATTTAGTGTAACGTGGAAACTGTTTTTTACAGCAAAACTTAAATAACTTACGTTAGACCTTTTGATTGTAAGATATGCGTGAATGACAAAAATAATTACGTATACTGTTAAATGTAATATCAGTTGTTAAAAATTCAAAAGAAACATTGCTCTTGTGGCGTTCTTTCTGATTTAGCCTGAATCAGTGAATCACCTTCCTTGTTTTACAGTAATTTTGGGTTACAGAAATGGTTTAGCCAATGTGAAAGATATTATTTATAATTGATTATTTATTTAATTCCTTTGTTTGGGGAGAGGCGTTGTTTACCTTGTTAGTGAACACAGCGTCTCCAGTAAACGAGGCTCCATCACAGTATCTCAGCTTTACACGGTTCCAATTGTAAAAATCTGATACAGTACATTCACGGACAACGCAATAACTTAATAATTTGAAAACATTCATAAACACAGTCTAATAGGTAAAAAAAGTACAAAAAATCACTCCCTTTAATAAATAATTCGACAAAAACTTATAAAAGTTAGGTAGACTTTAATGTACACGTCTGAGAACAACAATTGAAGAGTACGAAGTGACCTTTCAATTCAAGAATTTCGTCCATTCTTCCATCGGTTAAGTCTATCAATGAACTTCTGGAGAAGGCTATACCCTCCTCCTCTGAAGGCCAACTAAACTAAGTAGTGTGTATGGTTACAAATATGAAGGGAAAACTGAACTGAAACGTTTTAGAAAATGAGTTAATTAAGTAATGTAAAACGTTTTCCTTTTAGAATATAACACAAAAATACAATACGCAGCATAGAACAGACCACCCACTCTCAGTTACAATACCAAAGGATCAAGCCAACCTGCACCAGTTCTGAGAGAAATCTAAGCTGTCTTGGCCATGATCTAAAAAGGGTCTAATATAATTGTAAGTTTTGTTATTTTAAAAGAAAATATATGTATTATATTAAAATTAAAATAATATAGAGAATTTTTATTTGTTATTTTAAAAATGAAAAAGAAATTAGTTTTAACATTTAAAAAACATGTATTAACATTAAAATTTATGTACATAAAACTTCATACTTATTCTTTTTGTCACAAGCTTTTTTTCGCCAATCATATTTGACTTCTAGAATCTCCTTTATAAGCCCTACATATGGTCTTGGATATATTTAAAGTATAATTTATTAAAATAAGTCTTTAGAAAAAATAGCGAGTATACGTTAAAAAGTTTCCTACTAAACGCTCCGAAGTAAAAATGAAAGGACGAACAACACGATAGGAGACAAGAGTCCGTGCAAGGGAATTATCAGGAGAGACATGACCCAGTTTCGGAGCTACAGTACACAGTATGACTATAGTTTTTAAACAAAAACGACAGCTGTTTTTAAGGACCACTCGGACACAGAAGGTGTAAAGTGAAGGATGAACTAAATTGGTATCGCCAAAATTAAAATACCTATACTAGGATGTTACCAAATAGAAAAATGCCAGTAGTCCTTACACTGTACAACAGTGTCTATACTGGTGTATTAAAAGAGATAACAATTTTAAAAAACAATAATAAAAATAATAATAATAATAATAACTCTACCATAGTGGATCAGTCATAGTTGATAGTTCAATTTATCTAAGGTTGTTTTTTCCCGCAGCCATGACTTCTTCAGCACCTCCATAAATTTCAAAATTCTAAAATTGTCTTTCAGTAAAAGCTAAAAATAAAAGACTTTGTTTTACGGTTGGTTATATGAGCTAAAGGTGGTGGTGAATTGTATTGATGACGGTTGGCGACAGTTTGTCGTTTCAGACGAGTTTTCAACTTTCTTACCATGGTTGCATTGTAGAGTGTATTGTCTAGACCCAATAGTTGAAAGGATGAAAGGTTGACAGCATCATGTTAAACTAAAATAAATAAATAATAAAATAAGGAAATACTATAACAAAGTTTAATAAATAGACCCAAACATATACACTATGTTTGATAGTTACAATGTCTAAAGAATAAACGTTTAATTAAGTTCAACAAGTGATTATTATAAATAGGTGATTCTGATTTTATCATCGGAGTCCCTTGCAGGTACACACACTTACCCGAGAGTTGACCTGAGTCCAGAAGCAAGAAAAGATCCAACTCAGGAAAAATTAGCACCAAACTGGGAAAGACCGTTCAGAATACATGAAAATTTACAAAATGGAGCTTATAGATTGGAAACACTTGACGGAAAAACCATTTCAAGAACATGGAATGCAAGTCACTTGAAGTTTTGTTTTAGTTAAGAGTTGTAAGTAATATCAAGAATCAATCACAGTGCATAAAATCTTTCTGTCAATGATGATTTCTCATTTCTAAAGAGAATCATTTCCAAGATCAAACTACTTAACGAAGAAGTCATTTATAAAAAGAAGAATTCTCAATTTATTGCTTCAAATAAACTTCTCGGCCAAGGATGTTTTCACTCTAGGTGAATCCCTCCTGAGGGTCTATTTCATTTAACTCAAACCTCTCGGCCAAGTAAGTTTTCACTCCAAGTGAATCCCTTCCGAGAGTCTATTTCATTTAACTCAAACCTCTCGGCCAAAAAAGTTTTCAATCCAAGTGAATCCCTCCCTAGAGTCTATTTCATTTAATTCAAGTCTCTCGGCCAAAAAAAAAGTTCTTACAGGGCCTAGAAACAATTAACTCCTTCTCCTCTTGTCTTCTCGATCTCTTGGTATTGACTTGGGCTTTTTGCTACAAAATCCACTAATTTGGGTTTGGGCTGGTTCTTAGGAACGAGATATGGGCTCTCACTTGTCGGGCTTGGTCAGGTTCAACTTTTGGCTTTTGGGCTTAGGGTCAACTCTCAAGCAGGTGTGTGTACCTATAAGGGACTCCGATGATAAAGTCATAATCAGTATGTTTAATTATCAGATAAAAATCACTCTACTTACCTTTATAGTACTCACTTGTTGGGCTTTTACTTAATTGGACTTTTACTCTTCACACCTAGCAATTATCAAACATATTGTATATGTTTGGGTCTATTTAGTGGCCTTTGCTATAGTGTTTCCCTATTTTATTATTTATTCATTTTAGTCTGGCTTTTCATCATGCTGCCAACCTTTCGTCCTTTCGGCTTAGATAGTACACTAGACTCCAGACATAAGGAGTTTAGAAAAGACGAAATAACGATAAGAAATTTAAAGGAGATGAAATGGCACTAAGAACCATCGGATTTTCCAAATGAATTTGACATTTAATGTTCTTGTCTTTAAGAGATTTTGTGTATTAAATGCAGTTTTGTCGAAAAGATTGCATCGTTTCGCATGCGTGATAGTTACTATATCGTTGATGTGAAAGGTTTTGAATCCTTTACCATTGGATACGTTAAAATTTAACGATTTAAATCTTGTGTCATTTCATTTCCAAGGGGTATTTAACCACTATAAATATTTGTTTCTGAGTTGCCCTACCCCACTACTCTTACTACTTTTGTATCTTTGTGTCTGAGAGATATATATACCCATTCTTAAAAAGCATTATGTCTTCCTCAAGCTCTGTTTCCGGTTCTGATGAGATTTCGGGGTTTTCGAGCACGAGCAATGGAGTTGCCGAGAGAGTGATTGAGGACATAACTAGAAACATTCATTCGATCACTTCATCTACTACTGTATCACTTGTAAAGAATAAAGCTTGTGTGGTGTAAGTTCAAGCGATGAAGTTGTCGATCTTAAGGCTAAAGAACGAGCCAAGAGGGCAGAAGAAAACTAGAGTCTTCGGCATGGTTATGAATGGGTTGATTATAGAGTTCGCGAGTATTTCTCTCGGTATCGTTACTCTTCAACCCTTCGCAATTTTTTTGTCTAAAATTTATATTTATTCTCTGAAGCCATTGGGGAAATCATTTCTTTTGGGCGTTGTCGACCTATTGAAAATGTTTGTCATGGCCATGAAGGTGAAACTTGTGAATTCTTTTATTTTTATGAATATCTTTTTACGGACATTCATGTTTGGTTTCCATGTGAGGAATTTCAAATGGGCGTTCTTCGCCTTTTTAATGTTGCTCTCACTCAACTATATCTTAATAGTTGGGCCTCTATGCAAGCCTTTTGTGTTGTGTGTAAATTTATTTCATTATCTCCTAGCTTAGGAGTTTTTCTTCATTTCTATAGTATTCAGCATGGTAAACAATCTGGTTGGTTATCTTTGATCAATCGATCGAAGGCTTGTTTGCTTTCTCCTTTCACCTCTTCTTACAAAAACTTTAAAGGTGGTTTTTTCAAAAATCTTATTGAAAAAAACGGGAAGAAATATTTTTATGATGGCAATGTCCCAAAATTTCCCATTAACTAACGTAGTAAGAAATCATGAGAAACCACCTTGGTATATTTCTTTTTACACTTTTGCAAGGGACAACTACCGAAAATTAAAAAATCGATCCTATTGGGTGGTATATACAAAAACTGAATATCTACCAAACATCGACCTTATCAGGTGACATCTACAAAAGCTTATCAGACATTATCAACCTAGCTCTACTTTTCATTTGCTTAAAGTCTAATATTGTGCGACACAAGTAAGTTCGTTTTTCTTAACTTAGGCAAAATGTATTCAGAATAAAGACAAACCCTAAAACGTTGAGAACAAACAGGACCATAATCCAGTTAAGCAACTTATGTTGTATTGAACAATCTAATAATTTTATGCATGATCATAAACTAATTAGACACAACTTGCATTGTAATTTATTTTCAGGTTTTCCGTGGATAAACTTCTTTATCTACTTAACTTAAAGGTTGAGGAAGTATCATCCAAACTAAATCTTGTTAAGACATTTAAATAACTATAACTAATAATAAATATAGTGAATAAAGATTAAAAACAATATCTTCTGAATAATGATGAAAAGTGAGAAATGAGAAAGTATTATATTAAAAAGAAAAAATCGAAAAAAATAAAAGGGACGGATTTCTGTGTGATTGAAGATCTGCAAACTTCTAGTCAATAACTAATGTATATTAATCATTTTAGATTTTTTTTATGTAATAAACCAAAAGAACTACGATAAAAAAAATGGATCTGGAGGTAATTAACAGGTATATAGCATAGGAGTAAGAGTTATATTACATATGATGGAATATAATATACAAATAAAATATTTTTTAAAGTTCAAGGCAGTATGCTATAACGTAAATATTTACTTTAAAATGTTCCTAAATAGAAATTTTAGACTATAAAAAACTAACATCAGTCTAACAGTCACTGAAATTTAACGACTGGCTCGCGTATACTCTCTTATTTTAAAAACAAGAGACCAAACGGGGATAAAAACTTCTCAAAAATATACTGGCACAAAAAATATGTGTGAATAAACTTTCTTTGTTGATGTTATACCAATTAATTGTTTATCATTACGTTGATTTCAATTTTAAAATGAAGTGTGTGGTTTGCGTTTTTTCTATAGAACAATAAAGTATACTCTGTATTGTTAAATAATTGAAATAAAAAAACAAATATACAAATACTCAGTATCAGTGACAACCTATATTTATAATTAAATTAAAATGTATTTTAAAATGACTTGTATACTATTTTTCTATAATGATACATTATTATTTTATCTAACTTTTAATTAATAATTTTTTTATAATCCTAAACATTGTTTTCTATTTTAACACACATTTCCAATATTCTACATAATATTATGAAAAGGGTAAAAAGTATAGAGAATAAAATTAAAAATAAAGTACAATAAATAATAGGACATAAGAATACAAAATTTAGAAAAAAAAATATTAACAAAAATCAAAATCCTTGTAAATGCTGGTTTAAATATTACCCTCAACACTACCTTGAGGCACACGGCGTTCATTCTGTACTTGAACTTTTATAATTGACATATTACGTGTTTGGATATCCATTTATATAAGTCAAAATTTATGTAAAAATGTGGAAAAGTTTCAAATTGTTGGCCTCCCGGACCCAACCTAACATGTGAAAAACGACGTCTCTACCACGTACCAAACACAGTTATATTCACCTAATCTGACGTAATTTCTCTACTTTATTTTATATAAATGCAGTAGTTACCGGGTTCTAATGTGCACCCATGGTTGCACCTCACGGAACCTCACTTTGTACAGCAGAACCCAACAAGATGTAACAAAAAGTGGTTCCACAAGTTATGACCCAAGCTATTATAATTATTATTTACCATCCACTCTGTTCTTTCAAGGAAATATTTGTTTTTTCTTTCATTTGTGTAGATGTCATCAAACACAAATAAATTAAGAAATTTGATAAAAACATGTTTACTCTCAGCCATTTGTTTCAAGACATTATAATCAAAGTAATTTGTCTTAAGTCTTTTGGAAATATGTTTAGTTAAATTTTGATATTTCTTAAAATGTTGTTTCGATTATAAAATAATTAAATAAAAAATAAATATAAAGTGAAAGTTACACTAAAACTAAAAGCACATATATTTAATTAACTTGTTTTATTTTTACGAAAATGTAACTTTCTCATACCCCCTTAACATATAAGGAAATACTACTTTTCTGAAAATAAAAGATATCTGGAAATACTTTTCTATAATATTCTCACCAAAAAAAAACATTTTAACTTTTTTAATTTTTTTAGAATGTAAAAACAAATTAATGAAACAAGCTTCTCCTCTTTCTAAAAGGTATATTCATATAAGATATATTTTTCAAGTAACTTTTTGTATTGAAGATGATGTGACATGCTATGTATATAACAAAGGACCTTTAAATTCAAGTAATAATAATTCTCACGCGAAAGAAGAAACATAAAACAGAGAAAAAGTTGATTAATTTACCAGGATTAAGGGTGGCATTGTTGCTTAAAATACCAGAGAACACTTCCAATTTGGTCATATAACGAGTTGAACCCCTCCGAGTTTTGGCTCTCTCGAAGCATGATCTCAAGTCATTGCACCATCCACCTCCCTGGAAGGTGCCATAAATAATAAATAGGTAATGATCATAATAAATGATTTATGAATGTAGAACCAAAGGGGTTTCTTCAACTGGAATTTAATTTAGGCTCCACCAAACTAACTGAACTTCTAAGTAGCTGCTGTGCTACTGTCTGCTTTGTCATTTCATTCAATCATTTCAGATTTCCATTGCTTTGCTTGGATTCAAAGTTTGTATATAGGAAACTTTATTCTCCGACAATAAACTGTATTGGTCAACCTCCCTCTCTTTAACTATACGCTTCCGACACTACTTACAAATGTGTAACTGGGAAATGCCTATTGTATTTTTCTTTCTATTTTTGTTTTTTCAAAATGTTAACCAAAATTTTTTATATAATTGAATAAATAATTAAAAGTAAAATAAGTAATTAAGATGTATAAAATACAATAATTTTTCAATACAATATATATATATATAGAGAGAGAGAGAAAGATATTGTACAGCAGTTAAAGAAAAATATCAATAATGCAAGTTTAAGTATACAAGAATATTTTATAAAAAAAATATAAGAATTTTGTTAGAGAATAAATAGTTAAAATTGAAAGGAAACTATAATATGAAATAAATAAAAAATATTTTAAAACAATTAAAGTTCAGATTTGAATAGATGAGAAACAGAGCACTTAAATTTCCATTAAGAAAATTAATTAATTTTTTTATTAGGAAACTGAAATGATAATTTAAAACAAAATAATGGTAATTAAGGAAAGAACATTGAGATAATAAGAAAATTTTAAATGTGATAGAAAACATTGTTGAAAGAAACTTTGATGGAAACAAATCATTGAAAAAAGTAAAATAGAAATTATTTAAATAAAATCCTTTGAAATAATTAAAAATGATACTTTAACATTTTTGTAACGTCATTTTAGTTAACTTTTAATTTTTGTTTAAGATGATAAAACATAATTAAATACAAATTTTTAAAATTACTCAGGTAATTTATATTTATACTTTTAAGAATATTTGAATACTTCTAAAAAACGTTTGAAAAAACAAAAAGAAACAGTTGGGTTATTAGAGCCGAAATTTGATCTCTTTACCAGCCACCATCCCCATCCCCATCACCATTAATCACATTTACAATTCGGCTGAGCTGCTGAATATAAGTATGCAAGTACTCCGGCGAGGGGATGGTTTTGAGAAATTTTTTTTGTGAATGGGTTTATTTTGGAATCTGCTTTGTGTAGTAAAACAGTGGATTCCAGTTCCCCAAAGCTGCGCGCGCAAAACTCTAGGTGCACGACAAAAAAGCCACTGTCATGTGGCATTTGAAACCAACCAATGAATGACGCAATCATCACCCTCTTCCCCTTCGCAAAACAACAAAGACACCATTGCCACTTTTTGAAAACCACCAAAACAACATACTCTTTCTATTTTTTCAATACAATAATAAACTTGCAAGCAAGATTCAAACAACTCATACACGACACGACAAACAAAACATAGCAATAGTATATCACTACATCTCTACCATACAAGTGCGATCGCATGTCTTAATTAATTTAGAGAAAGTCGAGTGCACAGTACCTCAAATTGAAGAAGCCAGTTGTCTTTACCAGCACCGAATCCTCTGTGCAAGTGATACGCCGGTAAACTTCCGTCCAAACACACTACAAACATTTATTCCCTCCAAATTTCAACGAATAACAATAACAATGCAAAGTAATGAATTAATTAATAATGAAACGAGGAAAATGAAAATGAAAATTAAAACGAACTTACGAGCGCCGCTAGCTCTAGCCTTGTGAACGAGCGTCATGTTCACGAGAAGCCTCTGCTCTTGCGAACGAACGCGCCACGGCGCCAGCGCTGCCAGACAGAGGAATGCGAGCGGCACGAGGATATTCATCTAGAAAGAGTGTAAAGGAATGGCGCTCTTTACCTGGATTCGGATTCGCTTGGGAAAACGATAGCTGAGAAAGCAAGATCTGAAATGGTTTTGCTCTTTCTCTGGAATTGAAGGAATATTAATAATGATAATCAACATTGAATAAGATTAATAGAGTTTTCAGTGTGAAGTGTGGAAGGAAGCAGAATTGGAAATCCACGTAAGTGAAATCGACGCCTCATTAATTGCTTAAACGAGACGGATATAGATTGGAATCGGCGTCGCCATCAAAGCGTTACAACAATAATAATAACATGGCGCATGCGAGGAGAAAAGAGAAGCGATAAAGGAAACTATTAGAAGTGGAGAATCTGTATCAGTGGAGTTAGAAGTTGCGGTTTTTAGACGCTTTGGGAAACGGCGTCGTTTGTTGAGTGTTGTTGGTGGAAACAGAGGAAGAGAAGGTGGAGATGAAAGGAACTAATATTGGAAAATGGATGAGAAGGAAGGGAATGGACGGAAGCTTTTTGAAGTTGAAATTGTGAGCAATGGACCCACCTTATAACCGAAATGGACCAAGATGGCAACAAAACCATGTTTGCAGCTGCCGTGGGGTTTGGTTTTTGGTGTAATTGAGTCTTCAAGCTATAGTTCACTTTTTGTTGCTTTCCTTTCTCAACTCATCTTTTTCTACACCATCACACAAGTTTATCCATTAAGACTATAGAACAAATCACAACTCATCCCTTTTCTCACTTCTCACTTCTCACTGAACAATTGTCAAAACAATTATCAAAGGAACATTTTCCTACTCTTTTTCTTTCTAGTTAAAGTTTCTTTTGAAATTACAACAAAAATGTTTTTATTCTTCTATTTTGAATTGTGTTTCTTGATTTTGAATTGTGTTTCTTGTTGAGTATGAATGCAGAACCACTTGGGTTTCACACGAACAACTATTAGATTTTCATTCTATCATGTTACACATTAATCACAAGTACAATGATCTCTTTAAATAAAGATTATAAAATGAAAACAGTGATTAAGTTCACTTACTAAACATGTGTGTAGTCAGCCCAACTCAATTAATTTTGGCTTCATACCCAATATTTGTAATTCAATTAAACCTAACACATGATGATGACTTAAATAGTGTCTTAAACCATGATTATCTAATTGTGTAGTTTTGGAAGGTGGCATGAATATATGAATGTTGATTTGGGGTAAGTAGGAGTTTGGTTTAAGTGTAGAGTTGTACAGCTAGGTTGTGATTGATGGAAAAAGAAAGAAAGAGCTATAGAGTTGTGTGGTGTGGGAAGCAAACGTGGTAGGTCCATTTTGTTAGCCAACTTGTGCCTATAACTCACTTGGGTTCAGATTAAGAGCACAGATCATAATGTTTGTCGTATATAATTTTTTTTCTTTTTTATTAATCATTTAAAATTGCTATGTATACAATCATGTAATTGTATCAATATATGTATAATATAATAATAATAATAATAATAGAAAAAAAAACTGTAATCTGCATCTTATCTTATGGTTGTCATCTATGCCAATCCTGATATTTAAAGTGCCTAAGCCACATGCAAACCTAGAACCCAATCCACCAACTTTATCTATATAAAAAGTTCTCACAAACATACATGCCATATTAACATTATTTACATGAAAAAAATATATATTTTTGTCCTCTATCCAAAGGTTATTGTGTAGTTTATCTTCTAAATCTGTCAGCAATAAGTTCATAAAATATTTAATATTAATTTATTAATCAAACTAGTTTTTTTCTATGTCTTTTTTGACAAATCTGAAATTGTAATAGACCATCTATCTGCATATATATATATATATATATATATTTATTTATTTATTTGTCTCTACCAGTGAGATCCATTTTTGTTTGCATTTTTGGGCATTTAACTCTTTGTGGACGATTCATATGGTTTAAGAAAGAAAAAAAAATGTTTTTGTTCTTATAGGGTTTTCACTAAGATAACTCCAACTAATCTTCTAGGTATCCCTTTCTTCCTTCACACTTCAATTGATTTTTTTAGTTTCTTTCCTTTCAGAATTTACAGCTTCTCGGTTGGTCAGAAGTGTGATTCTTTCTATTTATACTACAAAATATTGGGTTTAGTCAATTTTATTAGATTTTTACTATTTATAATTTTATTTACTAAATTCAAACTTTGTTATTAGTCACATAATTCAAAATTTCCAGAAAGATTCAATGATTCAGGTGGTGTCTTTTGATATTTTGATCCTTTAGTAAATATTACTTTAAATAGTAATGGTCAGACAATTTGTTTTTTATCAACGTTTAATTTTTTTTTTCAATCAGAAACTTTTTAGATTTTTTTACGAATTACTAATTTCGTTTATGCATGTTTAAGGTATTGTCAAATTTTGATCTAGTACGGTATACAAAAGTTCAAATTCATCCCTTCATGTTTTATAACTTTTAAAAAAATAATACCTGATTTCCAGTTAAATTAATCTAACGAAATATATTTTAATATTAAAAATGATACAAAACTTTAACATTCAAGAATTGAAATAATTATTTCATTTAACATTGCATCATCATTTAAAAAAAAACTACTCAATTATCCTTTAGAAGTTAGACACTGTTACTTTTTCTTAGGAATTGGAAGTTGTATTTATTGTTTCAAACGTGTTTCAAATTTTTTCAATATAAAGGAAGAACTCTAATATTTTATGACTGGATAAATAAGGGAATTGCATTTTCCAACCCATACTTTTCAACCTGCACCTGGTAGTGAAATTATAAAATTGTCCTTGAAAAAATCATTTTGAATTACATATTCAATAATGTATTTTCCAAATTCATAAATACTTTTTTAAAATTTAGAATTCAAAATAAATTTTTCACATTTAAAAATATATTTTAAATATAGATTTTATAATACAAAATAAAGAACATATGCTGAATCATACATTTTAGGATATAAATTTTGTATTTTAAATTATAATTTTAAAATACAATATATTATGGAGTATAAAAATACTATTTTTAATATTCCAAAATATACAACAAAAAATCAAATCCAAAACTAAAACTGCAAAAAGAAAAATCTACTATAGTTTATTTTCAGGATAAATTTGATATTTCAACTTTTATGAGGTGCAGACTGAATAGTATGGGGTGCGGAATGCAATATCCGTGAATACAATGAAGGCAGTTTCTTCCTGCACCCCCACACTCTTATGAAAAGACTAAATCGTCTTTATTAGTTTTTAAAATTCCAGATATATCGTTAACCTAAAAAAACCCTAAAGAGGTGCAGGAAAGGATGCTCTCTTGCACAGCCGTGTCTTTCATGTTCCACACCAACGCGTTTTCATGTTCTAGCGGCAGTGCGGCACCTCCAAATCTTTCTCCTTCAATCTCACATTTTTTGTTGGTGATTTAGAGTGTTCTTGACAAAGGTAAGTAAATTTCTTTGCTTTCGAATCTGCACATCCATTTTTTTATGGATTTTTGTTTCCGTAAGTGCTTTCTTGCATTCCAGATTATAGAATCTGGTAGAATTTTGGATCACAAAATACGGTAAAATCTCGAACTTTTGCTTTCGGTAAAATCCTGCATTTGTGGTTCTAGGAAAATTCCAAATTTGTGGATCCGAAAGGTTCCGAATTTGTGGATCCGGGAAGCTTCTGAAATTTTGGATCTAGATTTGTGTTTTTATGGTCATCCTTTCTTCAACATATCAAACTTCATCCAAAGATTTTTCTATCTTCAAATATGATTTGCAATTCTTTTTTTTTTTTAATATTTTTTTTGGTCTATAGTTTATTTATATTTGTTTAGTATAAATGATACAATGCTATTTTTTCCTCTTTTGGTTTCAATATAATTTTATATTTGTTGTTTTTTTGTTTGTATTGGTTCAACATCTTATTCATTAGTTTGTAATTTGGTTTAACTTGAATGGTGTAATTGATTAGTAATGGTGAAGACTAGGGGAGAAGGTTCACTAGGTGATTATCGTCTACGTCTCACAACCTCTCTTAGAAAGAAGACATATTAATGAAGATGAAGAACAAGTTGAATATGAAGATGCAGATCTCAATATCATAATAACAAAACCAAAGTGAAACACAACTTTTCTAACCCACTTTAGGAGCTCATATCGAGTACGAAATACTTACAAAAGTTATCATAACAAATTATTTACTAATTAACAAACAACTTAAACATACTTTACAAATTTAACTTTACTTCATCTGTAGTAAATGCATTTGTACATTCATATATCTTCGATTTAGATAATGACTTCTCAATATCATCATCACACACATCAACCCCATCATATAATTCTTGTTCAAATTCTTCACTACTGTCCATGCTTCTACAAATAAAAAAAAATGAAACAAAATCATTGCATTCCGGATCCATGAATCCATAAGTCAAAAAAAGCATTTCGGATCCAACAATCCATAATTCAAAAAGAACATTCCGGATTGAGGAATCCATAACACAAAAAAAACAATTCCAGATCCACCAATCCGTAATACAATTTAGACTTCCAGATTCAGAACTCTGGAAAACATCAATTTATGACCTTTTACTTTCCGAAACACCCCATCATCCAGAACACACAATTTAATCAATTAAGCCGGATTCATGAATCCAGAATATATTACCGGATCCCGATATTTGATAACCCCGAAATCCCCATAACCACCGTGCTCCTAAAAAAAATTAACTCTTACCTCTATAACTCAAACAACACTTTGACAACGTTGCATACTCCTCCACCTTACTCCGAACAATTACAAAGATCCTTCAAAGCAGTTGATACTCAAGGATAAAGATGAACAACAACAGTTGAAATGCAGAACGGTTTCCCTTTTGAAAGTATAGGTCAAGGTTAATATTGAAATATTTAAAATTGTGGGGTTGTATGAAGAAAAACATGGTGGTACAGGAAGAAGAAGCCTACAATGAAATTTCCTCCAATTTAGTTTTTCACTGGTCTTTTACTCATTTCTTTTACGCTTCTTTAAAAAACAGATTAAATGTATTACATGTATTTTTTTTTTATCTTCTTGATAAGATTTTATTATTATATAAAGGTAAGTGTAAAATATAGTAAATAAAAGTTAGATTTTTTTTTTTTTTATAAAAAAGTAAGAAATTGATAAATGAAATGAAACTTCTATATATTTTTTAAAATATTTAATGTTGGACTGGGATTTAAAATTTTAACATAAAAGAAAATTTTAATGTGAATTTTTTAAAATAATTAATAATTTAAGTTTTTATGGATATAAATAAAATCTAGACAATAATAACCTAATATATCAAAACAATAAGAATATATACTAAAACCTATCTTCGTGTTTAAAAATGACTAATTTAATTTATAATATAAAAATTGATAATTTTTACTAAATATTTTATCAAAAAATCTATCATTCTATCAAACAAAAATATTCAATGAATTTATATGGTGCATTATTTATTATTTAAAAGTAAATATACTAAGGGTACAAATTTGAGCATAAAAGGTGTGCGTGTGTTTATATATAAAGAGGGAGAATAAATAAACAAATTTTGAGAAAAAAAATTTAATATTGATGGATTTTCTTAGATTTGAAATGTCAAAAGTTGAACATGAAAGATTAATACACAAGCAAAATTTAAAAATAACTAATAATTAAAAACTTTCTAAAAATATAAAGTAAACTTGTGTAGCACAAGATAAAGAAAATATAGAGTAGTAAACATCTTTATGTTTAAAAATGACTTATAAAAATTATAATATAAACATTAGCCAATATTTTGACAAAATTATAGAAATTTTAATATTTACTATTTTATTTAAAAAAAACTGAGATTTGATGAGTCGAATTACCGAGTAAATTTGTCCATAAAAAAATAAAGAAAATATATTGATAAGCATATTGATGTTTAAAATTAATCGTATTTATATTAAAATGATGAAATTTTCTAAATATTTTATCACAAAATCTATCATTATATTAAATAACTGATTATACAAATTTGAATTGTAAGAAAATTTCCATGTCTCAAAAAATGACTAGGTACTTATTTTTTTATTGTGGTTATGGTAGACAAATGAATAACAAGTATATATTGTTACATAACTTTTTACAGTTAAGTATTAAATAATCCTTTAATAATAAAACTTAATATCAAATTTATCTTTAAACATTACAGTTTAATAACAACACAATTTTATAAAAACTAATAATAAAAATTGAAATCATCATACTTTCTATATTAAACCAGATTTATTTATCAAAAACTAAATTATAATTAATTTAGTATTTGATTAGAAGAATGTCATTTATTGCGTAGAAAGATTGAGGGGAAACATGGAAAATAAGTGAAAGTAGTGGGCTAAAAATGAAAATATGGATATGTTGACACTCACATCACTTTGGTTGGGAAAAATGGGTGGTATCTTCGTTTAGCGCACAGAAAGCAAGGGGTCTCTCTCACCTCTGCAAAAGTCCAAGGTCAGTCTTTTTCCTAAACCCTAATTCCCTAATTCCCCAATTTCCTTTTCTTCCATTTTTCGTTACACACTTCGGTTCAATCTCCCCGGTGGGTTTTGATCATCGCGGATGTGGTAAATTTTTAACCCACGATTCAAAATCTTCGACTTTTCTGATGCGGGTCGGTGGTAGGCGCTTTTTGTGTGTGGTTAATAGATGTGATGGGATTATGAGAATTTTGGGTGCATTACTCAATTTAATTGCTGTGTTGAAATCAAGAAAGAAATCTATCGAACTTCGATTTGGGGTAAATAAAACGATAATGTGAACATGTTCTGATTGGTTTGTTTGCTTTAGAGGGATCGCACTACTGCTCTAGTGGGTAGACCTCAGAGAAAACCTTTTTTTGTTTTTGTGTGTAGAAATGGAAATATAGCTTCTGATTCTAAAAGTGTTTTTGTTACACATCTGTTTTTCAATGAATGAAATACTTGCATGTGCTTACAAGGTTCATTTGCTTTGTGCAGGTTGCACGGTTTTAACTGCTTAGGATTTTGTCTTCAAAATTAAAACTGTGCAACTTTGGTTGTAAAGTTACAGGTGTTGAGTTGTGTATGCATGAAAGTAGGCTTGAGATAGTTGTGCCTCTTGTATGATGGAATCCCTTTGGAAACTTTTGTATTTGCTTGAGCCTGCACCGGTCACACTTATCACTACAGCAGTGGCTGTGACATTTGGATCTGCATTTCGAGCTCTAAATTATGGCAAGGAAATGGAGCGTAATCGTGACTTATCCGAAGCATCCATTACATTGGATAGGTCACAAGCATTGATGATCCCTGTGATGAGCTCTTTTAGCTTGCTTTTGATGTTCTACTTGTTCTCATCTGTCTCGCAGCTTCTCACTGCATTCACTGCCATTGCCTCTGTTTCTTCCCTTTTCTTCTGCTTCTCTCCGTATGTTGCCTATTTAAAGACACAGTTTGGTTTAGCTGATCCATTTGTTTCACGATGTTGCTCAAAATCTTTTACACGACTCCAAGCAATACTGTTGGTGGTTTGCACTTTCACAGTTGCGTCTTGGCTTGTTTCTGGTCATTGGATACTGAATAATTTACTGGGCATATCTATATGCATTGCATTTGTGAGCCATGTGCGTCTCCCAAACATCAAGATTTGTGCAATGCTCCTTCTTTGCCTATTCGTATATGACATTTTTTGGGTTTTCTTCTCTGAAAGATTTTTTGGTGCAAATGTCATGGTATCAGTAGCAACGCAGCAAGCATCAAATCCCGTGCACACAGTTGCTAGTAGTTTAAGCCTTCCTGGGTCGCAACTAATAACTAAGAAATTAGAGTTGCCTGTAAAGATTGTTTTTCCAAGAAATTTGCTGGGCGGTGTTGTTCCTGGAGAGAATGCGACAGACTTCATGATGCTTGGTTTAGGAGACATGGTATGACATTCTTACCCTCTATCTGTTATGATATGTGAATTTGTTCGTTAGTGTTTCTAAGTTTTAGATTGCCTTTTTAATTATTTACTGTATAGGAAGTACTGTGTCGTGTTGGATTTAACGTGCAAAATATTGAAGTATGGAAAGTTTCATGTTGCTTGATTGAAATTGGTTTTGCCAATTGTAAATGCCGTGCACTTCTTTCTCTTGTTTTCTTCATGGATCATGTCTTGCTAGTTTTATGTAGGTTATGTGGATTGACATTTATTATCATTATGATTTTGAATCCTTTGCAGGGAAATTTTATGTCATATCATATGCAAGATCAATAAAAACGAGAAAAAATAAATATGGTCATTGTCTACTGTACTGTACATGTTGCTGTAACCTCCTTCCCCTGAATGAATTTACATTGGACCGAAATTTGAAAGGGTTCTTAACTTCTCATGCTGCAAGGTGGTTTGATTTCATTGAAATTTATGTTGTAGAATTGCATTGAATATGATAAGTTAAATGCTTTCTTTGTGCTCCAGTGGTCGTGTTTTATATACTATCAATTATTTGTTTTCAATATCAACGAAGGATGACAAAGTTGTTTAATTTTTGCTCATCTTTTTATAGGCTATCCCAGGAATGCTCCTGGCTTTAGTCCTCTGCTTTGATTATCGCAAGAGCAGGGACACAGTAAATCTCTTTGAGTTACATTCCTCAAAGGGGCACAAATACATATGGTATGCACTACCTGGGTATGCCATCGGTTTGGTATCTGCTTTGGCTGCTGGGGTCTTGACTCACTCACCTCAACCTGCACTTCTTTATCTGGTACTTCTGTTTTTTTTTTATTCTTGTCATAATACTGGTTTCACTGCTACCTTTCCTTTTTACATAATTTATTCCAGAACATGTGTTCTTATCATATTTTGAATATAGAAATTTCTATTCGTGTACCCATGAGCAGGGAAGACATTAAATACACCTTATTAAACACTTAAAGTTACTCAAGATTGATGGCATAGAATGACTTTAGTGTTTTTGATGTAATAAAAGCTTTTTTTCTGATAAAAAACCTTCTTGACTATTTTTATGTGCTCATGGGCACACAATTGGAAATTCCTTTATTTATTTATATATTGGGAGATTTTAGGTTGTATGACAAATAAAAGAAAGTAGTCACAGTTATTACTCATTTTAGCTTTGTTATTTCTCTATCTAGTCTATTAGTATGACATACCAACTTGAAGATATTGCCATCTTGAAATTCAAACTGAAGATGATTTTGCCAGATTTTTTTGGGATAAACTATATAGATCAAAACAGGAGATTGATCATCAATCCATTTACCCATGTTATGCAATTATTGGCCTTCTGATGGATCATAAAAGCTGACTCCTTTAATTTCCCCCTCTCTTCTGTTATCAGCATATGTAAAGTTGGTTCTATATTCCTCCTAGGTGCACTCATCAATAGAAGTTACAGTAGCCATTGTGTATAACCCTTTCTTCCCTTGTAAAAGTTGGTTCTATGTTCCTCCTAGGTGCACTTATCAATAGAAGTTAAAGTTGCCAGATTTGCGCCGGAACAGTAAGCTGAAATTGTTGAACATTTTTTTTCACAATCAAATTTTGATTTCAGTAGGGAGAGTTCTTGGATAAATATGGTATATATTAAGTTTGTACATTGAACTGTTAGTAACGTGCTATTAGTTTGTCACTTTGTCAACTGTTTTCTAGGATCTAAGTTTTAAAATGTCATAGTAACTACTTTCTATTGGACCAGTGCATAAGTTACACTGTACATCATATCATGTCTATTATTTTTCGAAGTTAATTTGCTTGGTAGAGTTTTAAACAATGCGATACCATAGTTCTTATTCTCATGATTGTTAATGGTGCTCCATTCTTTAACCCTACAAACTCATCTCTGTTGAAAATATCCTATATGAATAATATTTAAACAGGAACCTGTCTCATTTTTCATTCTTCTTTCCTGTGATCATAATATGGAATAAACATTAATATCTCTTAATAATATAGAAGGAAATCCTTGGGCTTGGATACATACCGAAAATGAAAAGTAAAGCTTAATCTGGGATGATCGTAAGCTTTTAGATATTAATGTAAATTTTACAAAAATCACGTTAACCTTGGTGCAGCTGATTTCATGTTTAGGTGATTTTATGAAATGTTTGGTTTCACTTATAACAATGATCCTTTTGTTGGTTTGTGTAGGTGCCATCTACTTTGGGACCTGTAATTGTGATATCTTGGATGAAAAGAGAACTAATGGAGCTGTGGGAAGGAAACATGCCGAATTTCAATGATAAGGATCGCGAAATAGAAGTTTAGTCTAGTAACCCGCTGGATTATAATAGCCAAACACAAAGTTGTAAATTTACTGAGAATCTTTAATCGTCAGTTCAGACTCATCAACAAAATTTATAATCTTCATCTTGCTATGTCTTGATGTTTCTATTGATACACCATACATAAATTGAGCGAAACAAGTTTATAAGAACTACTTTATGGTAAAGAAGAAAGCATAAGACTTAAAAATGTCTAGTGCTTAGGGATAATGATAATACTGAAAAATACATTCATTTTCTAATTATGCAAGTACAACACCTATGTCACAAGTGTAAGGCATTACTCTGGAAGGTCTATAAGCCACATCATGGCAATATTTGCATTATGTTTTCATGCCCATTTGTATGTGCGCCACAAACCTTAATGAAGCCAATAAAAGGTAGAAACCGTGGAACTATATCTTACTCAGAAATAGATTTACCTGGTTGGTCAATCTTCTGCAATTTTGCAATGACAAAGGTATATCTCCTGAGAAGTTATTGTTATGCAAAGATCATATAACTGCCCTGGAAGGATGAATTTTGGCTCTCATTTCTATTGATGAATTTATTGAGATAAATTGAATTTCCAACTCTTCCAGCAATTACGAAGTAGTTCTCCCGACAGAGGATTATGTGACATGTCCGAAAAACAAAGATCATTCTCTTCAACCTTTTGTATGCCATTAGGTGGCATCAAGGATTTGGATAAACATAATAAAAAACATGACAATGTCATGTGTTGAAAAAAACAAAGCAAAGCAATCATATTCGGACCCATAATTATTTTTATAGGACCCATGGATGAAAAAATTCCAACTCATAGATTTGAGAGTATTTGTATTTTTTTTTGTATAAATAATTGTGCTCTATAAGCGCCACTTTTTTATAATTAAATTAAGACATTGTGGATTGTTTTCTCTGTCCTAGCTAGAGAAGAGTGCATGCATATATTGTCAACTGATATAACTGCTGGAAATTTTTGCAACAATTTCAATTTCTTGTGACTTTTTTCCACTCACTCTCTAAAGGAGGGATATTAATTGTCTCTTCCATTTTAGGAAAGATGAGCAGTGGTCATAATCAATAAAAGAACATTCTCCTTATTTCAATCATCATGTTTATTTTACTTTCCTTTCCACTAAATATATTTTAAATTAACCATATATAAATTTATTTACTAGAGAAACGATTTATTGACAATTGGACATAATATACCCTAGTTTAAAATGAAAACACACTTTTATAAGGTCATCAATCCCTATCACATCACCAATTGTATAATAGTGTAGATTGTTAATATATTATTTTTAAGAAAATTAACCTAATGTTATATGTATCTAAAAAGTTAAATAAAATTATTAGATTAAGAATAATTTTTTTAAAGGAGAGGAAACAAAAGAGAGATTTTTCCTCCTTATTTTTTTCTTCCTTTTTATTTTCTCTACAGAATCGTATATAAGATTTTTATTTCATATGGTTCCTTATTTAATATTTTTTTAAGTCATTGAATCCCTTTTTTAGTTCGGTTTAATAATTTTGTTCCTTATCCTCTTTCAAAGAGTAACACTTTTTTTTATATTATTCTCAAAATAAGAAGATTTTTTTTTTTTTACCAAACATAACCAAATACTTGATGTGTTGAATAAAAAATTGAGTTACGAACGAGACTGTAGGAGAAATTGTACTTCTATCCCTATTGCTTTTGTCCCTTCTGCATCTCACACAGATTTTGGATGCCTCTTCTGAGGGGAAAAAACCCTATCCTATACTCGTTCTAGGGTTTATACGACCTTTTCTTAGCTTTCCACAATTATAAACATCTCAAATGTCTAACAAGTAGTTAATTCCACAAATAAAAAATATAATCCCAATTTGTATAAAAGTATTAATATGAAAGGTG
The DNA here is from genome assembly GCF_051622355.1 of Phaseolus vulgaris. Classification (NCBI taxonomy): domain Eukaryota; kingdom Viridiplantae; phylum Streptophyta; class Magnoliopsida; order Fabales; family Fabaceae; genus Phaseolus; species Phaseolus vulgaris. The sequence goes on from NC_143504.1 coordinate 7,069,088, forward strand.
GACAAGGATCGCATTGTATAAACACTTTTCACTAAACAAGTAGTATACGTAATTATAAAAAAAGTTGAACCAATTACATTGGTTTGTCATCATAGATCACCACTTGAACGAGATTAAAGTAATGTTAAGAGATTAATCATCTGATGCTAATTGAGATTAGTGAATGAATCGTATACATCTCATTCACGAATCACGATCTCGTTGCGCTGAATTTCGCATATTAATATTTGTAATGATTAAGTACCTTTCACGCCATAGTAATAAAACAAAGAAAAATCTTGATTTAGTCAACATTATAATGCCAAATAATGCAGGTCCGTTCTAGAATCTGTAGTTGGAAGCATATCCACTCTCCAACAAGATATATCCGGTGCAGGTATTATCACTCGTTTTTTCTTTATCTTAAACTAAATTTAATATTATACAAATATCACTCAAAATCATTAGATATGTACACTGTATAATTATAATTATGAATTATATAAAATTAGAATAAAGATTTATGTGCAGAAGTATGTTTCAGATTATTTGTTATAACAGAGAGATGTTTTTCATAACTGATTTACAAAAATTTGTTTCTTATTTTTATAATCATAATAACAATTTATATAATAAAGTTAGATTTTTTTAAAAACTAATGTATTTTTCTTTTTCAAAGTTGTGTTAGAACCTTATTAAAATTGTCAGAAATCTAACAAATACTTTCTGAATTTGACATTTCATAGAGATACTTGTCATAAGAGTGTCGATATTTGATACGAGTATTAGACATTGACACGCCATTTAAGAGGAGTGTATACGTCATTAATGTAATAAATCAATACAAAACATTATTATTTTTTTAAATACATTATTTCCTTTCCCACACACATCTTTGTTCGTGGTCAAAGAGTATGGAGTGAGGGTTATATACTTAATTAGTAAATATTAACAAAACATATAAATACAATCGTGGAGGGAATAGAATATGGAATAATTTCGACCCAACTCAATTCAGAATTTTTCTTCTGCCTCACTTCAGATTCCCTTTATTATTTGGCTGTTTGTGGTTTCCTATGAACTGTGTGTATTTTTTTAAACGAGGTGAATACTACTTTAGTTACACAACAATTTAGAAAGTGAGAGGAAACAAATTAAATTTAAGAAAGTAGTTTTCTTTTAAAAAAATAATATGGCAGAGAAAAGAGTAAGAAGTGCTAAATTTATATCATCCTTTTCATATAATTTCTCCAAAAATTAAGGCATGCCAACTCATGGTAACTAAATAAAAGTTTAGCATTTATTATTGAAAATCAAATAATTAGTACAAATTATACTCATGATTACATAATTTAAAGATTCTTTTATTTATTTATTTTATACAAGAAAATAATTGAATAAAAACTAATTTTAGAAAAAAAATAATTAGTTGCTATAGTGACTAAATTAAAGACCATTTTAAAAACTAAAATAATTTTTTTTTAAATTAGTATCTAATTAACTACTAAGTAGTTAGATTCTAAATTTGATAGCAAAAATCTGCTAACTAATTAGACTCCAATTTAAAAATTATTTAACAATAATAGAAACTAATTTAGAAATTAAAATTTTCTAATTTAGTCAATCTAGTAATTAATTATTTTTTATCTTTAAAATTAGTTTTTATTTAATGATTTTTTTTAGTGTTTATATATATATATATATATATATATATTATCTACTAACTATTGTAAATGAAGGAAGTTGCTTGGAACTTTCTTAAACCTTTTAAAGTGGAAACTTATGTCATGTTTGCATTTTTCCATAAAAATAAACAAGAGTGCAATATAACCAACCAAGTGTTTAAAATTAAAACAACATAAAGTGACATGCATACAAATACTTCATTTACGTTCTAATAAAATTACATCCCCTAAACCACCTACCTTCCCCACTTTAAACATTGATCACACTGATATTTTATTTTTATTTCATTCCACTAATATATCATAAAATATCTAATTTTTTTTGGTATTATAAAATATCATTTTTTTTTAAATAGACTTCAATAATAACTCAATCTTACAAATTTAATTAAAAGGTGAGATTTGTAATAACTTATATACTATCAATTTTTTTTCTATTTAATATGAGATCTTCTATGCACCCCTTTCGTCAAAACCTTCTAAATTTGTATGTAACTATATATTCATGGGTGGTCGAATAATTACTCTAACATCATTTTAAAAAGTGAACTTTTAAATCTAATTCAACCTCAATGAACTCATAAGATAAGATTTGTACTCACGTATAAAATGTTTTTATCAAGAATTCCAACAAAATTAATTAAATAATATATTTTTAACTTTTTCCCATTATTTATAGTAGAACTATAAAATCAAATTAAAATATATAAATAAATATAAATCTTATCTTAAAACTATTTTTTAAGATAATTAGATAATAGAAGACATTCTTCAGTAAATTAATGAATTAATGTAAATACTGCTGAGAATTAAGAAATTATGCATGTCTTCTTTATGTGATGCTACGTCATTCTTAAAATTAAGTTTTTGTGGTTTAATATGTATGTATTGAAGCTCCTAATGTCACGTTTTGTTTTGACTTCATTCATGACTCTTTTTGTAGTTTCTCTACCTACCACTACTTTCTTTCCAAGCTTTTCCTATAGTGTGTGCTTATATCACTATTTGTTTCTTTCACATTTCTCATTACACTAGTATAAAACATTTTTTTATTTATGTAAAAGTTATTGAATAAATAATTCTTTATCTAAATGCATAAACATATTTCAATTTAGTCTCTCTAGTGTATAAACATGTGACAATTTGTTTTATGTTAACTTTTGCATAACTATTTTGTTTCTTAATGTTCAGGAATCAATTTCATATTTAGTGAAAAGTAATTTGATATTAAGTTGTAAAATTTAAATGTCGACTTGTCATTAAGCTAAATAATAGGATATAATCATTGTTCTACATTTTACACATTTTCAAACTAAAAGAAAATTTTATTTTTCATTTTTTATTAACTAAATTATGACTTTTGTATTTAGAGACCAGCATAATAATTTACCTGGTTTTATTTTTATATTTTATTTTATTTTATTAAAATTAAAGCGTATTAGAATAATTGGTGTGGTGTGTTCTATTGGTTTGTGATGTTTATTGATTTATTTATTTATCCTTTGATGCCATTGCTCACTACTTAAGTGGGATCCATCGTGCATTCTATAAGAAATAATAAATATTTTTCGAATCTATGATCTTCATTCTAAGTTTGCTTTAATAAAGATGAAAATCTAATTAGAATAATCATGAAACGTGTAAAAGCAGAGTTGGCCGGTGGAAAAATGAGAATGACTTAGTTTTTCTAAGTGTTGCTTTTATAATCAATTACTCAATGCTATATAATATGATATTTCTTAAAATTTATCTATAATGTCACACTTTGTTTTATGGTATATAGTTAAAGTAAAGTATAAATTTTACTTTTGGTAAAATTTAAATTTAAATATCTCTTACAATGATATTTAAATACAAAAGGTTGTATGTAATAAAATTGTTTACTTTTTATAAGAATGCTTGTGAGAAGTGACTATGTGACCAACCAGCTTGCATCTATCCCTATCCACGGGAGAACTATTATGTTGCTTCACAAAGTTTATCTTTATTTGTTTTTTCTTTTTTTTTTCTCCCTCTCAAATTTCAGAGAAATGAAATAATTTTTTTCTTTTTTTAATTTATTTTTTAGTTTGTGTAAAAAAAAAAGTTGTGATATTTTAAATTTTTTGTATAATTAATAAATGAAATATGTTTTATTAACACTATGCCACTAACACATACTTGACACCGCTTATGTGACATTAATTGACACCGCTTGCGTGACATTAATTTACGCCGCGTGATATTTGGTGAGGATGTGACACTGACTCTATATTATAATATATGACTCGTAGCACACGCAACCTCTGCCGCTAACACAGACTTGATACCGCTTGCGTGACATTAATTGACACCGCTTGCGTGACATTAATTGACGCTGCAAACGTGATATTTGGTGAGGATGTGACATTGGCTCTATATTATAATATATGACCCATAACACACGCAAAACTGGTTACCCATGTGTCTGTAAGTGATTACTTATGTGACAAACGCAAAATTGGTTACTCATGTGTGTAACTGGTTACTTATATGACGTTTATGGTCATTCACTCTTCAAGAAAAAAAAAATTCAATTGTTTTTTAATAAGAACCATATATTACATTGGTTAGATTGCTTAACCGGTGTAATAACCCTACTAGAACTGGTTACCCAGCCACAGGTTCCTCCACATATATTGACACACGCAAAACTGGTTACCCATGTGTCTGTAAGTGGTTACTTATGTGATGTTTATGGCCACTCACTCTTCATGAAAAAAAAAATCAATTTTTTTAATAAGAACCATATATTACATTGGTTAGATGACTTAACCGGTGTAATAACCATACTAGAACTGGTTACTCAGCCACAAGTTCCTCCACATATACTAGCACACGCAAAACTGATTACCCGTGTGTCAGTAAGTAGTTACTTATGTGACGCACGCAAAACTGGTTACTCGTGTGTCTGTAAGTGGTTACTTATGGGATTTTTATGATCCACCCACTCTTTATGAAAAAAAATCAATTTTTTTTAATATAGGTTATATATTACACCGGTTAGATGGCTTAACCAGGGTAATATGAGTCATTCTGAGTAAAACAAAAATATTACACTGGTTGTTACTAAGAACCGATGTAATATATTCTTTTTTACCCTATTTTGAAGCTCGTGTTGCTCATTCGCGTGCAATCTCACTTTGTCACGTCATTGCAGCGTTTGCAACATCAAATGTGTGTTATTGTCAAAATATCAGTACTCTTAATAAATTTCAAAAAATTTACAGAAATTATAAATTTTTTGTATTGTGTCGAATGTCACGACAGATCTAATTCTGGTAATAATCAAGAGACTCTTCGATGCTGATAAAAAAGAAGAAGAGAGAGACTCTTCGATCTTTCGATACATGCTGAGAATGTTTTTGTCATCACAGTCTAGGGTTTAGGGTTCAGATTATCAACATTACAACGCATCCACTAATCTGACAGCAAACAGAGCACAACAACGTAATTAACAAAACAAACCACGTTAGACATCTCAAACCATGATTAGAGGGTAATTGGATCACTTTGGACCCTGCTTAACCTTTCATACAACTAAAAGTCCAAGATTTTCCCTATAAATAATCAATTGTCATATGATAAACAATACAAATATTTTGACATAAAATTAACACATTTACTTAGACTCAAACTAACTTTAACTTCGAAAAATAATTTCACCCACCAAAATCGAAAAGAACCATAAATTTTATGAGAAAAAAAAATGAAACGAAGACTTGAAACTCTAACTCCCATTTATAAAGTGTTTGTATGACAAAACTTATGTAAAACCCTAAACTCTAATTATTGTTTTTCTTTCATTTTCAAAATATTTTGATTTTAATAATAACAAAACAATCTATTTGAAGTTAATGACTTGTTTTTCTTAAAAAAAAACTACTTTTAGATTTTTTTGAGCTTATTAACGTTTAACCGTCTTATATTTTTTTAATAATAAAATGTAGTGTGCCATGTTTATATGTACGAAACCGTATCATATTTTTTAATAATTCAAACTTTGTAATTATTATTCTGGTTTAATTATTTTTGCAATAATTATAGTTTATATTTAAATTATTCTATTGTGATGCCCAAGTATATCCTTGTGTAGACAGCAGGGCAGGATGGGGACATTAATTTTACAATAATCTCCCTTCAATAATTCATTCTGCTTCCAATTTTAAATCTAAATTTTAGTTCACATATTTTTCACCCTTTACTTACTATTTATATTATAAATTCTAAAAATGTTTAATCAATATATTCTTTATCTTTTATTTTTATCATATCATATTATTTTATTTTTTAAAGTATTAATATATCAAATTAAGAATAAAAAATACTGTAAATACTTATGTAATTTCGTAAACTCCCATTATAATTAGTGTAATTTACTCTGATATTTTCGCAGCAGCACATACAATGATTTTTTGTTTTATTTCATTACTTGTGTAATTTTTGTAAAAGAGTGTCACTGACGCACTCTAATACATTATTTCTAACACGTTTTTTTATCGAGTAAATATTATAATTATAGATAAAATTTATTGAATAAAAAATAGAATCACGCAATTTTATAATTCTTAACGAATATCAATAGTAATAAAAATATGTTTAAAACATACTAAAGAAGATATTAGCCTTTTTTTTATATGACACAATAAGATTTGCACACTTTCAACACGTGCAAGTCAACTGTATAAAATATTGAGTATCTGGGAAAAAAATTAAGTAGAATTCTTCGAGGATATTTTTTAGAAAACAATAATCTAAGAATCTGAAATATATAAATAAATATTTATAACTATAAAATCTAAATTAAAACCTTATCATATGACTTAATAATAAAAATCTTAATCGACCTACAAAAATTTCGCAAATTGCTTCAATATATTTGTGTAAACTACTCAGACTTGAATAAAATAAATAAATTAAAAGTTTCTTATCGTGATTGATTGATTTCATTTTTTTATACTTTGTTCATATTATTAACAATTATAGTTTTGTGAATAAAAAAGTGGCTTGCTGACGTGTGAATTCTATTTTGACTATACTTTTGTATTGCAACAAATTTTTATGCAACTAGGTTAAATGGATTCCCTTAATTATTATATTAATGTGAGAGAGATCAACCAATATTGATGACTAAATTTTAAAGAAAAACAGATAATAAAGGATATTTAGAGTAAAAATGAACTTACTCTGTTTAAAAATCTAATCGGGTAGAAATGTTCCTTAACTCTTCAACTACAGCGTGGTATAGATGAAGTTTGGGAGAGAAAAATAAGAGAGAGGGAAATAAAAGAATAGAGAGAGAAAGAAGAAAAATCAAAGAAAAAGGTTACCGTGGGAAGAATGTTTTTGTTGGTTTTGAAAAAAAAAAGACAAGCTGTTACACAAAATAAAATGATTTTATTTATAAATTTATACATAAACTAATTTGTAATTTTTTTTTCTTATAATATATTAATTCTTTTATATTTTATCTTATATTTTTCTTAATTCTTAAAAACACTAATTTTTATATTTTTCATTTCTGTATGTGAGTAGAAAACAAAATATGTGGATTCAATAAAAATAAAAAAACATCTTTATTATATAGAACAAGAATTTGTTTTCCTGCTCATCTCCATGTAATAATTTCTCATTCTAAATTTCCCCTTCATATGATTGGACCCATAATTTATGATTAAATTTAATTAATAAGTTATTTGTGGGGTGCTGAATTACTTAACCTAAATGTCCATATCGCTAATGAGTGGTTGATCCATTAATTAAAAAGGAATTTATATTGAATGATATTCAGATATTCAATTATATTTCTCAATCATCTCTTTCTTTTCATTATTTCTTTCTTTTTTTCTTGATTTTGTCTTGAGTACGTAATACAAGTCAAATAATGATTTATCGTTCTGTGGCAACTCGCAAGCAAACATTATCCATCACCAAACACAAATTAATGTTTTATTGGATTCCTTGAATGAATCAGTTGCACATTGACCTTACATATTATACTGTTTATTATTATTTACTTGGTCTCTGTTTTGTGGATTAGTAAATTAGAAAAATGATTCTGCAGCTACAAGTGGGAAATTTACAATGATTTTTCTTTGGTATCTGTGTGTGAGTGTCCATGTGAGAAAGGGTTCACTAGTAAATGCACTGATCAGAGAACGCACAAGAGATTAAGCACCACAATTATTGTTGCTAAAGTTAATTAATTAAGACCTATCACAGCCCACTTTAACTTGAACACATTTAAAAATTTAATAAAGTCAATATTGAAACTAATGAGATGGTATAATGTATTGTTAATTATTAAGATGATGAGATTTCATAGCATATCATAATGTATAGATGTACTGTAGAATACTCGGGTACTTAAAACTATCTGATATCTTTGCATTTTGATAAATTACAGACAACCTCAAACAATATACAAGATTAACAACATTAATAACAAATATTTTATAATAAAAACTGTCAAATTATGATTAAAAGAAAATTGAGCTTCATTTGAGATTTAATCATTCATACAGTTAAAATGACCAATATAACTATTATAACTAAGAAAACACCCTATTAAAAAGTAATGTAATCCTAATCTTTAACAAACATCATTTTCTAGAATTGAAAACTGATTTCACATCGAAATATAATCATAGACATCTATTGAAAATCTCAAAACTGAGAAGTTGAGAATTCAAAGACCGAAAATCAAGAAATCGAAGATAAAATATTGACACATATAAAAAAATTTGATTTTGTAAAAAAAATATATATACTATCTTTTAAATATACAAGGTATGAACAAAATAATACAAGATTTTAAAAAGGGTAATATCTGAAATGTTTAGATGAATTCTAATAATATTATTTTTATGAATTTGAGATAAGAATATCGATATTTTCGATAAAAATAAAAATAAAAGTTGAAAAATCAACCCTTCTACTTTTAATGAACACGATACCGATAAATGTTTTCTTTTGTATAATTTTAAAAATAATAATAAATAAATATTTTCAATATATAAATGACTGCAATTATATATATAAATACATAATTTTATTATAAAAAATAATTTATATAGTGAATAATTGAAATTATATCATTTTTAATTATGACAGTTTTATCAATTAAACTAAAAAAATCAATAAGTAAAGATAAAAAAATATAATGCCCTACCAGCCAGAGATAAATGTTTGTCTAGTTATAAAAGACAGAGTGTGAAGTATATTTTAAAATATAAAGTTAACTAATAAACCAAACCACCTTAAAATAAGATAATGGTTAATTAATAAGGGAAGTGGAGTTGATAAATCTGACATCACCTTCTGCACTTCACTTCTCATTACTCATTCATGTCACTCTTCCATTACAAACCCTAATTAATTTCTCAGGAATCATGATCTCTTATTTAGTGACTCTAATAGGTATTTGGTGCAATATGCAGTGTTATTTAAAAATTAAAAACAGTGTTGGTTCTTTTTATAATATATAATTCTTAATATCACATGCACATTAAACATTTTTAGATTAAAGTATGTTAAACTAAAACCACAGAAATATTATATTGACAAAAAAAAAGCATTACTGGTAATGCTATTATTAAGAAATTAAATTAAAATCAACTTATTATTATCAACTAAATTCATTATTTTCTTTAATTATAATAAATACAACTGTTGAATCTTATAAATTTACTATTAATGTCATTAGTTAATTAGAATTTATTTAAATGCACCTTTGAGATAATTTCGTAAAAAATATAGATATTATGTAATAATTTATTATTAGATAATACTAAGGCATGTATAAGCATGTTTTGACCCAACTTAAATATATTGCTGAGATTGAATTATGTAGAAATTTTTTAACTCATTTAATTAGAATTATATTAGTTTGGGATTTTTAAATCCAAATAATCTTATTTGTAAAACGTAACTTTCATTTAAAGATAAATTTTAAATTTTAAATGAATAAATAATATAGATTATATAAATAGAGTATAATTTTTTGTTTATTTATAATTTCCTTTTTGTAAAATTTATTTTCTTAACTTTTTTTATAAGTTTAAAGAATAGATAAGACTTTAAACACTAATCCAAGATGTTGTGATTGGTTTTATTTTCTTTTGGACAATATTTGTGAGAGATGTTGTTGATATATGATTTCTAACCTCTCATAATTTATAATGCAATATTTTTTAAATACAATATATTAAGTTATATTATTTTTTTAATTATTTAAATATTTTTTATTTTCTTAAAATAATATAAGACCTGTTACTAAAAAAATTAAATAAAATAATAATATTAATTAATTAATTAAAAATTAAAAAAACACCTTAATGAAGAGATAAAAAAAATTGTCTTATATGTATCCTTATTATCAATACTTTAAATAAATGAAAAAGAAAACTTGATCAATTAATTATATATATATATATATATATATAAAATTTGGTGTGTGTGAAAAGGATAATGGAATTTTAACAAAAAATAAATTAAAGAAAAGGAAAAGATATATATTTTTATTTATTTATAGTTATATTATTTAATTATTTTAGTTATATATTTTTTTAATTTATCCTGTTGTATCCTACTCATATTTATTTATTTATATTTATATTATTTAATTGATCAACATTTACACATTAATTCATTTGTTGATTTATATATATTATTTAATCTATACATATTCACACATTTCATATTTTTAATTAATTTATATATATGTTATTTAATATACATTTACAGTCACACATTTATTTTTTTATTAATTTATATTTATATTTATATTATTTATTTTATTTTAATTCTTAAAATTATATATACTTATTAAAATATGTTTAACTTCATCTTAATTATTTCATTATTTTATAATTATATATTCTTAGTAGATTGTCATAATCTTATTTGTTTTATTTAATTATTATCATTATGTGGTGGGATATTTTAAACTCATTATTTTATTATTTTATATGTTACTTAACTAATTTAATTTAATATTTTTTAATTTAATTGAAGATTTGATGAGATATTCACGTATATACTTACATACAGACACACATATGCACACGCACATTGATACACATATATACACATAAATTATCATAAACACACATACACACAACACCTCCACACACACAATTTAATACCTTATGATTATTCTAATATAATATGATTATGTGCACTTATAAGCATATTCCAATATACTTTGATTCTTAATTCAATTCTATTTTGAGATGTGATTATTTTTTACTAAATATTGACAAAAATAAGATAAGAGATAATACAATTTACAATTTTTACATTATATTTTATGTTTTTATTGTTAATGTGTATTTGGTTATTATTAAAAGAGAAATAAAGAGTTTTATTTATCTATAATCCATTCGATCATACATATTTATTAATGGATTAATATAAACGATAGGAGAAAAAAAAAGTAACCACTATTTATCATTCTAACATAATTAAGACTTTCTTTTTAAAAACAAATGTTGAAGTTGGCAAACCCATTCATTTGGTTATTGAAAAAATTATTGTGATGATAGCAAATAAACTGTAGAAATGGTTTGAAAAAATTCACGCTTCTATAGTTGATGCTTTTGTTTTTATATATAAAAGAGGCAAAATATGAAAGTTAGAACAAATATAGTGAAAATTATATAGATAACACATTTACAATTTTTTTATAAAAGTCTTCATTAAAAGAAAATAAAAAGATATGTAAATATCTGAAGTAATTTTATAGTGACTAGTGGGAAATAAATGAATTTTATTATGATTTACAAAATAATATAAAATGATCTCATCTTCAATAATATTTATACATTTAAATCTCTAAAACTAAATTTCCAATTATAATATCATTAAATATTTATTTATTAATAATCTTATTACTCTTTCAATTTTTCATTCTATCATATGTATTTGCTATATTGAAAAAAAGAACAATGAATATTAAAATTAATAAATAGGTACATTGGTTAAGTAACCTAAAATAATTAAATAATATAAATTTGAAACATCCAACTAATTAACGATAATTAATAAATAAATAAATAAAATAAGATTATGGACATCATATAACTATAAAATAACCAATTAAATAAATAAAGTGAGGTTAGAGATACTTTAATAAGTAAATGTAATTTTTTTTCTTCTAAAAATAACATAAAAAAACTGATTAATAAGAGATAAATGCATAATTAAAGATAATTAAATGATATAAAAAACTAATATATAACTAAAATTAATATAAATAAATAAATAAATAAATTGAATCGGACTGTAACTGAAAATCAATAATATAAATATAAATACGTAAAGATAATCAACGTGTAATTGAAAATATATAAATCAAATAATATAAATATATAAATAAAGAGAAACAGAAAATAAATTAAATAATACAAATAAAAATAAATAAATAAAATTCATTATATTATTGAGATAAATGAAATAATATAAATATAATTAAATAAAAAATAAGACTAGAAACATTTCACTGAACAATCATAATTATAAACTAAATAAAATAATAAATAATAAATGTCTCTTTCTCCTAATTATTATAATTGATATATATATATATATATATATATTTTCATTTAGTTTAAAGTGTTGATAATGATGAAATAAGAGATTTTTGTAAATCTCTTCCTTATCTGTTATTCTAAGAGATAAGGTCACTTTATCAGCTTTTTTTCTAATTAATTATTTTTCTTTTTTAGTAATAGGTTTTATATTAATTTAAGAAAATAGTTACATATTTAAATAATTCAAAAAATAATATAATTTTAATATATTATATTTAAAAATATTATATTATAATTTTTAAAATATTACAATATTTTGAAGTAATTTTCTTCAAACTCTGATAGACTTCTTCTTCAAACTGTTAGAATTCTGTAAATGTAAAATGGAGAATTTTACTAATAAAGTGCGCCCACATATAGGTACATATATAACTTTTAACCAGTACATTATTCAATAAAACCACATTAAAAAAAGTTTAATATTTTTTATCATATAACTATTGTTTGTATCTATATTTTAAATATTATTTTCAGTTTTTTAATACTTTAGAAATATTACAAATATTTTATAAATAGGTTATAAGTTTTTTAATTAAAAAAATAAACTAATACTAGTTCAATTAAATTTAATTGGTTTTGGCTGTAAAGTACAACAAGTTTAATCGATTTCAAAGTCCTACAGACTTATATATAATAGTTTATTAGTCAAACCATCACTCTCTAAACAACAAAATGAAAGCATCCTCTCCAATTTGTGGATAAAATGGAGGGAAAATAGTATTGTTTTTTTTATTAATATTAATCTGTGTTGAAAGAATTGCAACCACTATTGGCATAGGACCAGATATGAACATGGTAGCAAGAAAAATTGTAGGTTTCAATAGGGCAGATTTTAAGAAGTATCACTAAAAGCTCACCACCCATCTTCTGATTGAGAAAGAAAATACAATCTCTTTCATGACACAAACAAACAAGTATCAATGCTGTTATCACCACACAATACACTGCTCAATTTGTTTTCAATATCTTTCTTACCAATCGTAGACAAGTTTTCTTTTGCTTTCAATTCCTATAAATATGATAAAATTTTATTGCATCCTTCTATTTCATACCATGTGGTACTTCATCCATCTTAATTTATTTGATATTTTGAAAAAAAAATCTTCACATGAATTTTTTTATTATATTCCCAATCATTTATTGTGGAAAAAAATCATTACAAAATCTAATTAAGAATATAAAAGAAAATGAATGTACTGAATTTTTCATAATAACTTTTATAAAATTAAAAATAGAAATTATATTTTTAACTCTCATGTCAAAACCTTAAATACAAAACAAGATGGGATAGAAAGAGCAGTTAATAAGTTTCCAACAGTGAAAGTTATAGTTCAAGAACTACATCATTATTTTTTGTGTATCAGAGCTTTGAAAATCTTGCAAATGAATAAAAAGAGAAAAGACAGGGACAGGTGCAAGTGACCTTCTTTTGGTAGTTGGTGCCACAACAAGAATTTTTTTCTCCTCTTAATTTCATTTTATTGAATTATTAATTGACACTTTGTCGCAACTTGCAAGTGGAAGGGAGTTGTAAAATTTTTCACATGGAATCACAAACTCTATGCATTCTCCTGAAGCTTACCCATCATCATCATCATCTATTCTAGGCTGTCCATAAACTTCTCTTCACAAAGTTCCATTCTTTACCGCAAACTCTTTAGCACTCTGAGAAGAAAATGTCAGAATCTGAGGAAGAAAATACAGACTATGTTACAAGGTCAAAGCCTGCAGAGGAAGCTGGCTGCACCATGGACTTCGATCTGGACTTAGAAACTTCATGGCCTTTGGATCACATGGCCTTTGTCTCCAATCCCATGTCACCTTTTCTGTTCTCCTCCTCCACCTCTGACCAGCCTTACTCTCCTCTGTGGGCTTTCTCTGATGGAGAAGACCTCAAGCTTCCAGCTTCTGCCTTCTCTGATTGCCACAAGATCTTCCCTTGTATGGTTTCAGATTGCTTTTCTCTGGACTTCAGTTTTGGAATTTGCTTCCTTCTTTTGGACCTACTGATACCCTTTGGAATGTAACTTATATAGATGCAGCTGAATTTGGTTTTATTGATTTACAAATGTAATATGGGATGGAATTAGTTTCTGTAATGTATGTTATTTTGCTGTTAAGAGTTTCCCTTTGCCCATTTTTAGCTTGAAGTTTATGTGAATTGGAAAAAAGAATACATTTTCTTTTTAGTAGCCAATTACTGTGGTTGAAGCCCTTTTTGATTGCGTAGGAACTTGGTTATTAGGCACAGGTAATATATGGATGGAATTTATGGGATTGGATTGAAGTTGATTTTTTTTTATGTACCTATTCTAAACGCAACAGTTGAAATTTCATGGTTCGACATGGTTGTACTCCTTTGAGTTTAGTTTGTTCAAGCAAGCTAATGTTTGCAGGCTGGAGTTTTGTCTGTAACATGCTTCCTTTGGATTTTACCTTTGCCCCTGTAGGCTACATTTTTTTATACGATTCTTGGAGTATTTCTAAGGTTTGGAGGTTTTAGATATAGTGTGATGTTGAGCTCAAAGGTGTTATTAGTACCACCATAAGTGTTTTCATAGTCTATTACTCCTCCTGTGTCCTTTGATGCTAAGCATGTATTTTCTTGTTTCTTCAGGGATCTGCATTTATTCTAACTGAAGCAACTGTTTTCAGGTGATTCAAATTCAATAGCTGAAAAGCCAGAGGAGAATGATGACAACAAGAAGCCTTTGCCACCACTTGCGCCTATGCCACCAGTGGAAAATGTGGGTGGATATTGTGTAATCAAGGAAAGGATGACACAAGCGCTTCGATACTTCAAAGAGTTGACTGAATTGAATGTTTTGGCTCAAGTTTGGGCACCTGTGAGGAATGGTAATCGGTATGTGCTTACAACTTCAGGTCAACCATTTGTTCTTGATCCACATAGTAATGGACTCCATCAGTATCGAACGGTCTCTCTGATGTACATGTTTGATGTGGACGGGGAGAATGATGGAAGTTTGGGACTCCCTGGTCGGGTTTTTCAGCAGAAGTTACCAGAATGGACTCCCAATGTTCTGTATTATTCTAGTAAAGAATATCCACGCCGAGATCATGCTCAACATTACAATGTTCGTGGATCTTTGGCTTTGCCCGTGTTTGAGCCTGCATTGCAGTCATGTGTTGGTGTGCTGGAGTTGATAATGACTTCACAGAAGATTAACTATGCTCCCGAGGTTGATAAAATCTGCAAAGCCCTTGAGGTTGGGTTTCTTCTAACTTGGCTAATTATGCCCATGTTTTCTGGTTTGCTCATGTTTCACAAATATCATGTGATGATTACATAACAAGTGTAATAACCATGGAATTATCTGCCTTCTGTTTCCTTGCAGACAGTAAATTTGAGGAGTTCGGAAATTTTGGACCATCCATACACTCAGGTGATTTAACCATCATTCATGATGAATCCCCATCTATTATATAGCTGTTGTTCTTTATCTTAACCCTTTATTCCCACAGATATAACTTGGCAATGCTTTTAAACCAGATATGTAATGAAGGCCGTCAGAATGCTTTATCAGAGATCTTGGAGATATTGACAGTGGTGTGTGAAACTCATAATTTACCTCTGGCCCAAACATGGATTCCCTGTAAGCATCGGATTGTCTTGGCCCAAGGTGGTGGTGTGAAGAAAAGTTGTTCAAGTTTTGATGGTAGCTGCATGGGGAAAGTTTGCATGTCTACAACTGACATAGCATTCTATATTATAGATGCTCATTTATGGGGTTTCCGTGAGGCCTGTCTTGAGCATCACTTGCAACAAAGTCAAGGGGTTGCTGGGAGAGCTTTTTTGTCCCAGAGCATGTGCTTCTGTTCAAACATTACTCAATTCTGCAAAACTGATTACCCCTTAGTTCATTATGCTCTCATGTTTGGATTAACAAGCTGTTTTGCAATATGTTTACGAAGCTCTCATACAGGAACTGATGATTATGTATTAGAGTTTTTTCTGCCTCCTAGGGTCACAGACTTTCATGAACAAAAGGCTTTGTTGGCGTCCATATTGGCAACAATGAAACAGCATTTCCAGAGTCTTAAGGTTGCTTCTGGTGTTGAACTTGAGGATGGTTCAATTGAAATTATTGAAGCAACAATTGAAAGAATTCACACGAGGCATGAATCCATTCCAATTGCCCCATCTTTTAGATCACCACCTAGACCTGATACTTCACCAAATATGGAGGAGGAAGTTCCACGTGATCCATCAGAACAACAACACATATTGATGTACTGTAATGGTACCAATCATGGAGCGAATCTCAGAGATAAAGCAGGTGGAAATATTGATCATATGACTACTTTAGAGACTAAAAACTCAAAGAAACCCTTAGAGAGGAAACGTGGAAAAACTGAGAAATCAATCAGTCTTGAAGTCTTGCAACGATACTTTGCTGGGAGTCTAAAAGATGCTGCAAAGAGCCTTGGTGGTATGTTCACACCCTGAAATATATTGATAAGCAAACTTTTTGTTTGTTATCTTCATGAATATACATCTAGCAGGAACCATACATTTATCTAAGAATAATATTTATATTTGTCTCTAAAAACAAATTTTTGCTGTACTACCATGAATTTTATCTCTATGAACCTGCTGGTATCTGGAAATTTTAATTATCAAAGAATGTCTCTGTACAGTTTGCCCTACCACTATGAAGCGCATCTGTAGGCAGCATGGGATATCACGTTGGCCATCTCGAAAGATCAACAAGGTTAACCGTTCCCTGTCCAAGCTCAAGCGTGTTATTGAATCTGTTCAGGGTGCTGAAGGAGCATTTGGTTTGAATTCTCTCAGCACAAGTCCACTTCCCATTGCTGTTGGGTCGCTTCCAGAACCCTCTACTCCAAACAAGTTCAGCCAGCAAGTCTCAATGGGGATTAGACCATCAGAGCCTCAGATGAAAGTGAATGAATTGAATGCCTCCAAAGAATTAGAAACAAACAGACAAGCAGGAATGGAGGATCAATTGATAGGAGGAAGGATAAGAAATTTTGAGAGAGTTAGTAATGATAAAGGAGGTTCTACTCAAGAGGTTGGGAGAGAACCGAAAAGGACTAGAACTGGTAGTGGCTCAAGTGAGGATAGCACAAATCCTACTTCTCACAGTTCGTGGCATGACAGTCCCCCAAATGAAAGTTCACCTGTAAAAGATATATTCATTACTTCCAACCATGATCAATGTGCTGTCCTAAGGAGATCATCACCAGGGTCAACACTGCAGCCAGCCACTGATACACCAAACCACCCTACTTCTTACCCTATGCCTGAATTTGTGTCTGCAGAACTTCAAGAGCCATTTGGGGGGATGCTACTAGAGGATGCTGGTAGTTCTAAAGACTTAAGAAATTTGTGTCCTTCAGTAGCTGAGGCCATTTTGGAGGATCTGGTTCCTGAAGCTTGTGGGACTAATCCTCCAGCCTTGGATTTGTCTCCCAAGCAAAGCATGGGTACTCCTAATAAAGTAGTGACACCTTTTGCAGCTACAAAAGAAATGAAGACTGTGACTATCAAGGCAACATACAGGGAAGATATCATAAGATTCCGGGTCTCATTGGCATGTGGCATTGTGGAACTTAAAGAAGAAGTTGCCAAAAGATTGAAACTAGAGGTGGGTACATTTGATATCAAGTACCTTGATGATGATCATGAATGGGTTTTGATAGCCTGTGATGCAGACCTGCAGGAGTGCATGGATGTCTCAAGATCATCAGGAAGCAACATAATCAGGGTTTTGGTGCATGACATAACGTCCAATCTTGGAAGCTCATGTGAGAGCTCGGGGGAGTGAGAAAGGGTGTGTATATAATTATGTAGGCTCTTTGTGGTGCTTAGGATAACAGGGAAACAGAATAGTTTTTTATTATGATCTTCACACAAATTGTAAGAAATTTCAGATCAGATAAAAGGAGTTCAATCTTTGGTGTTACTAAAAAAGTAAGTTACTGATTTCATCATGAGGAAAAACGAGGATTTTTGTGTGATGCATATGTGGTCAGCATTTGAATAAAATCATGCTGGCATTCAAATTTATGATTGTTGGGTTTATATATTGGATGAAGAGAAATCTATTTTTGTTGCAAAAGCTTGTGATTGCCTGATTGAGTGCCCCACCCAACGTGCTTTCAGTGAAGCCATGGTTTGGCTGAATGGCTAAATAACACTAAGCAATTGCATTTTGGTGATGTCTCGTTTTATCTTAAGACGAAATTAAGTTCTGTAAATTGTATCCACACTAATAAAATCATATTTTATTGTAAAAGACAACAATCATCCATGCTTCCTTATCTCCAATGAACAGAAGTAGAGGGACCAGTTCCTATGCTTCACATCTTTTTCTTTTCGTTGTTTTCTTCTTGTCTTGTCAGAGCCTAAACTCCTCATAACATATGTTTGTATAATTGCTGATTGTGAAAAGATTTTACTTGATTAAACTTTAAATATAAGTCAATCTTACAAATGTATTCAGATTTTCAACATCTATCACATACTTAATACTTAATTTTGGAAGAAAATACTAATAGAGATACTTAATACTTAATTTTGGAAGGAAATCCTAATAAAGATTACAAATGAATAACCAGTTAAGTTAAAATATATAATTAAGGTGATAAAAATATTTCAAATTAAATATAATTAGAGTTTTTAATACATTATTTAGTTAAGTGATATATCTATATTTAATATAAATAAAATGATTATGTACGTAAGTTATTTTAACAATGCCTTGGCACGAAAATCTTAGCACATCAGAATCACCTCAATCTCATTTGATGTTAGTTTTAAACTTATAAGAATAAAAAATAAAACAGTAATATTTTTTTTTTACATTACATAAATTTTAATATATTATTAGTAAAAAAATAGGCATTTAATAAATTTTTAGTTGAACTATTAAACTATTTTATAGACTAAATTTTATAATATTATAATATAATGTACTAGAAATTTATTTTTTATTTAATAAAAAAATACACTGACTCATTTCTACCGAATTTTCTTTACAAATCTACATGTTAGTAAAAAATAGGCATGAGAACTTACAAATAAACTAAAGATTGAATTAAGGAAAAACCAATTAAATATTTAACTTGATAATTAATTACTAATTAACTCTGGAGTTGATTATCACGAAAACAAAAGTTTGTAGAACAAATCCCAACATGACAAACAAGGGGGTTGGGTGCACAATTGCATGCGCGACATGTGAGCAAAGGTTACATCACTTTATTATGGAAAGGACTTAACCGAATCACTTTATGTACTAAAAAATGATTAGTATCATATTCCAAAAAGTGTAGCCATAAAAACTTATGAAGTTGTTTAAGAATAACATTATAATTATTTTTTAAAAGCTATATTTTTTTTTCTCCCACGAGAGGATCGACTCCATTTTAAGTATGGACCTATAATCAAACCACAATTCCCATAAAAAAAGTGATGCTGTTACCATAAAATATTAGGACGAAAATTCCATTTCACGACTCAAATTAATAGTAATGATTGAGAAACTACATTGTGAAAAGAAATGCTGTGACAATTTAACAAATGATTCAAACTTAGTAACCATGTTACTCTTAATTTTTTTATAACTTTTTAACGTATAATAATTATAGTGAAATTAGAATCTTTTCACTGTTTATGAATCTTAATGAATTATTTTTTAATAATGCACAGTTTTCATATTAACGTAATGATACATAAAAAATAATCTGATATAAAACCTATTTTACAGCATAAACCAACCTAAAAAATAGATGCAATGAATAAAAAGTTAGTTAGTGGATTCAGTGAGTGACTCTTGAGAGTGTGTGAATGTCACTTCTAACTCTGATTCTTCATCTTCTTGCGTGTTTGGTTTTGACACAACACAAAATCAACAATCTAGGTGTGAGTGCAGTGCAGAGGTGATTGAATTCTTAGATGGCATCGATGATCACTGCTCCAAATTCTCTTCAAATTCGATTAGCTTTCACACACACCAATTCCACCAAAATAAACCCAATTCTTTTCCACACGCGCCTCTCCCACGTCGATCATCGTCGTCGCATTCGCCTTCTATGCGTTGCAAATCACGGAAACGGGTCGGGTTCTGCTCCTATTCGGGTCGGGTCGGATGACCGTTGCGTTTCGGAGTTTAAGAAGAACGAATCGTATGGAGGTGGGGAAGCGCTTTAAATTCCAGATATATTATTCTCTCTTTTGGATTTAGGTCAACGATTCTAAGATAACGCTACTGATTATAAAACTGAGTGTCCAGTTTTTTATTTTATTTTATTAATTAGCAAGTAGCTGTTGGGCTAATTATTCAATTTTGAAAAATTGTTGCGCTTGTTGATGTATGTGAAATGTTTGGTTGCGTTGTAGCTCGTAGTAGGATTCGTTTTCCATTCATTTGTTTTGCTTTGTTTGCTTCGTGGACTTAGGCCATGTTTGGATAAACTTCTAAAGTGAATTGAGTTTGTCCTCTAAATTAGAATCGCCATTCAGAGTAGGTAAACAGGGGAGTTTTTATAAGTTAGTTTATATATAAGCTTATATGTTCTTTTTTATTTAATTCTTTTAAAAATGCTTAACGATATGTGTCCCAATAGGGCCTATGTATTGATATGTTACGGCTAGTTTGTGAGGTTGGTAGTTTCACATGCAATTGTAGAGTTACTGGAAAAGATATTGGCATTACTTTTGTTGCTGTTAGTAATTTAATTCTCGCTACTTGACATTTTTGAAGTAGTTTGTTTTCAGGCGTTGTGGGAGTGGGAGTGTCTGGAATCTTTCTTCTTTCAGGGATTGCTTTTGTTGCCTTCCTTGTAAGCAGGCCAACCGATGCCAGTAAGTAAACTTTTCTTGCTTCTGCTCTTGTCATGCATTAGCCATCAACTCGTCTTAGGGGGGAAGTTATCTGCGTTGAGTGAAGCGATTTAACTTATGCATGCTTAATTAACTGCACGCAGGACAAGTGAAGCCACTGCCTACACATCAGGAAGTGCTTTTGTCTTCTGATGATTGTAATGACAAAACAGAACATGCAAATGCTGACAACACGGTGGAGCAAGGAAATATTAATGTGGAAGGTCAGATACATATATCCCGGTATTGTTCATCTCCTGAGTCTGATAAGATTCCCAATTGCCATAGAATTGTTAATGATTCCGACATAGAATCCGAGTTGGTTCATGATATTCATAACATGGACAATAATGCTGATGCCATTATATGCATATCCGTTCAAGAAGAATTACAGCATGGATCAGTTGATGATGAGTCTGTTGTTTCCAAGGAGGGTACAGTGGCATTTAATGATCCTGAATCTGAAAGTCCTATTGATTCTTTGGATAGTTATAAATTTAAAGATTTTGATAGCAGCACTTCTGTAGAATCAGAAAACTCTATTACTGAACTTAAGGAGAACCCCTCCTTTGTTGAACCAAGAAACATTTCCAACTTTGATGCTGAGCCCCTACCTGTTATAAGTGAGCAGCAGGATGAAATTATTGGTTCTAGTGTCAATAGAAGTTCTGCTATTTTTAATACTTCAAGTTTTGTAGCTGATAATGAAAGTGTACTTGTCAATATTAATGGCAGTACTCAGTCAAATAAAACAACTTCAGATCCTGAGGTTTTTCCCGAAGAGGATGATCCATCAGTTTCAACCAAAGCAAATCTTGATCTCAATAACATGCTGCAGGTCTTAGACAGGTCATCCTTGGAGGAGCAGAACTTTTCAGAAAATGACCTGTTTACAAAATCATTTGTCTCATCAACTAATACATCTGTAGATGGGCAGGTTAGAAATGATAATAATGAGGTTAATAAAGGTAGATCTGAATCTTCAATTTCTGGAGCCTTTTACTCTGCCCCTGGTATTCCTGCTCCATCGGTGGTTTCTGCATCTGTACAAGTGCTTCCTGGAAAGGTTTTAGTTCCTGCAGTTGTCGATCAAGGTCAGGGACAAGCATTAGCTGCTTTGCAAGCTCTGAAGGTACTTCTTTGTTCGTATTCGCATTTTTAAAAGAAAAGTAGGTCAAACATTATTTTTGTAAGCATGAGGAGGACTATACGTTTAAGAAAAGAAGGACTTGATAGATTTTTCATTAACATGTTGTAGATATAGTCTGGAATGTTGTAGATATAGTCTGGAATTTGTTGCAGTAAAGTATTCCAGTTGGTCTGATCATTAATGAAAAAGTTGTATTATTCACTGAAAATTTTGCTGCATAATCAGGTGATAGAGCCTGATGTTCAACCCAGTGATTTATGCACACGCCGTGAGTATGCTCGATGGTTAGTGTCTGCTACCAGTGCTCTGTCAAGGTAGCTGTTTATTTCTTCTTCCAATCACTATTGTGAAATAACAAGACACAAAGTAAGCTATTTGTATTATTGTAATACGTGGCTTTATGTGTGCCTTTCTGATTATTTTTTCAGGAAAACAAACTCAAAGGTATATCCTGCCATGTACATAGACAATGTTACTGAGCTTGCATTTGATGATATCACCCCTGAGGACCCAGACTTTTCTTCCATTCAAGGTCAGAGTAGGATATTTGAATGTTGTGTTTTAATACCAGAGCTTGTCAGGATGTATGACTTTTTGCTAGCTTATCACGTCTAAAGAATATGGACATGTCAGGCTTGGCAGAAGCTGGACTTATTGAAAGTCGGCTTTCAAGATGTCATAGACAGTTGTTTACAGACGAACACTATGTCCCATTTTACTTCTCTCCTGAAAGGTATGCTATACTAAATTTGGTATTTGATATCTATTTTGTGGTTACCTTTATTCCACTGGGGCAACATAGTTAATATTCATCATTATTGGATTCCACTCATTTTTTTTCAATTATTCACAATTTCACATGGTTTCCGCATTGGCTATGATTGTGATTCGCTTCTCTCCTGTATGCATTTCTTGCAGCCCTTTATCACGTCAGGATCTTGTTAGTTGGAAAATGGTCCTAGAGAAAAGACAGTTTCCAGAAGCAGATGGAAAGGTTTCTTAACATTGTTCTGCTGTGCTTAAGTTATTCTTGTTTTTCTAGTTGCAGTTGGACTTCAAACTAATCAATTGTTTGCTTCAAATACGATGGTTGATGGGCAGATGCTGTACCGACTTTCTGGTTTTATAGATGCTAATAAGATACACTCTGATGCACTCCCTGCACTTGTTGCTGATGTATCTGCTGGGGAGCGCGGAATAACAGCTCTTACATTTGGTAAATCATATTCTCTTTTGAAATCTTTGAAACTGGATATACGCATTGTTGTTGTGTTATTTTTCATTTGTCTTAGATTTTTTATTTGCATTTGATTTGGTGGGGAGGTAGGTTATACACGATTGTTCCAGCCACATAAACCTGTGACAAAGGCCCAAGCAGCAGTAGCACTTGCTACTGGAGATGCTTTTGACATAGTTAATGAAGAGCTTCCACGCATTGAGGCCGAATCTATGGCTGATAAGGCTGTTGCTTTTCATAGAGCTTTGGTAGCTCAAGTTGAGAAGGATATCAATGCAAGTTTTGAACAGAAGCTTTCCATTGAGAGGGAAAAGATCAATGTTGTTGAAAGAATGGCCAAAGAGGCAACATGCGAGTTGGAAAGGTTGAGGGCTGAGAGAGAAGAAGATATAATTTCCTTGATAAAGGAACGAGCTGCTTTTGAATCAGAAAGGGTTGTTTTTTCTAGGTTAAGGCATGAGGCGAACGATCATCTACAAAACCTTATGAGTGACAAGGTTGAAATAGCTTATGAAAAAAAGAGGATTAGTAAGCTTCGGGAGCTGGCAGAAAATGAAAAGAAGGAATTTAAGCGATTGCTGTACGAGCTAGAGGTTGAACGGAAAGCTTTGTCAATGGCCAGGTAAAATTATGAAAATTCATGAAACAAGTAAATTGATTTGATCATCTTTAAGCATAAAATAATTTTGGGAACTGGCAAATATTTTTTTAACATTTGACTAGTTGTAGTCTAGATTCATATGTATTTTAGACACTTGATATGGACATCCATAATTCCAGCTATATTAATTGGTTGATCCATTTGTGTTTCTTGGTTTGATGTTTTCTTTCTTGTCAAAATATTGTATTTGAATTCTTTAGTTAGGTTTATTTTTTATTTTGACTGAGTGACTTGTATTACCTCAAAAATTGTTTTTCATGAAATATGAATTCCAGTCACTAACAGTTGAGAAGCAAACATTTTGTCTCTAGTCCAGTCATAAAATTACCCTTATTCGGTTTCAGGGCATGGGCAGAGGATGAGGCAAAAGTAGTAAGTGCATATGCAGTGGGCTTGGAGAGGGCTAGAGATCGTTGGGGAAGGAATGGAAGCAAAGTAGTTGGTGATGACTTCCTTAAGTACTCTACTGGAGTTACATTGCACAATCATGAGGAGCAATTCTCGGTTCAAGATATTATTGACCGGGGTGACAACTTACTTGACAAGCTAAAAAAAATGGCGGCAGATATGGGAGGAAGAGCTCGAGATATGATTGACAAGATTATCCTCATAATTTCGCAATTCGTATCAAGATTGGAAGAATGGGCAAGCAAAACGGGAAAACAAGCGGAAAATGTCATCGCAAAGGCGGGCAAGTCAGCTCATGAGATGCAGAAAGGCGGCGCTGAGTTTGGTTTTACTATAAAAAAATGAGGCAAAGCGAGTTGCAGGTGATTGTAGAGAAGGAGTTGAGAAGCTCACTCAAAAGTTCAGGACCTGATCTCTCCCCCTTTATGGTAAGTTGCGGTGTTCAGAAAATTTTGGAATAGACACACTGATTCGACGAATCATGGCATTTTTGAATAAATAAAGCTAAAAGGAAATTTTGGAGTAACAAGTTGTAATTAACCATGTTAATCTTTATGACTCTCGATGTTATAAGCAGTACAACTTATAAAAAAATAAACCATTTAAGTGTTAAATGGTCAGCGTAATTCATGATACACACACATTCAAGAATCTAATCTATATAAATGACTCAACTCCAAACAATAACCTACCCTTCCATATTATTAAATTTCTTCATACTTCAAATCCTTAACCAAACGCTAATTGAATACATTTACTACTATATATATACTATATATATACTATAATATAATCAATTGTATAAACAAATAAAAAACCGTAAATAAAGCAACTATATAGTGGTTTAAAGCATCAAATTAAGACAAGTTTTACGCAGATCCTAGTCATTTAATTAAAACATTAAATGACTTTTCAAGCATTTTCAAGCTTAAACCCTAAACAAAACATTAACCCAGCATTTTCAAGCTTTAAATATCCCAAAATGATGATTTTTTAACCAACGTTTTTCAAGATAGGAACAAATATTCTCGATTATCAAACATTGAAATTTATGTCGAGAATGCGCCATCTATCGAATCTCGGGGTCATCTTTTAGCCACCTTTATAAAAAAACGAACGTCGAAATAACAGTGTTCATATTAAAGGGAATAATGCTATGTTATGCCCGGGAACAACAGAAAATGACCTATGCAGCATGCAATATAACCTCCGAGTAAACATTAATACCATCAGACAATAGACCAGATTAAAAGAAAGTGGACCAATTGTACTTCGTCCAGAAATCATGTCTCATTTAAGCAAAAACATATTTCTCAAAGTAAGATCATTAAGAAAAGTAAATAAACCAGAGCAAAAATAAGAGACACCTTAAATGTCAATACACAAAAATCCATCTAGTTAAAACTGAAAGAGAGTAACTATGACTTATTTCTTCTTGTCTCCAGCTCCACCAGCTCTGCAAACAAGAAAATAGTATAGGCATTGGTGAGCTACTATCAAGAAGCCAATCAGATTAATAAAAAAATGTGGATTATAATATATATACAAACTAAAAAAACATAGAATAACCTCATCTTGCGGAGAACATTGGACATCTCCTCACGCTTCTTCTTTGCACGTTTGTGAGTTCCAAGCTTTCTCTTGGCAACCTTGAGTGCCCTCTTATCCTTTCCAACCTTAAGCAACTCAGTTATACGCTTTTCGTATGGTGCAAAACCAGCAACCTCTCTAATGAGATTCCTCACAAAGTGTACCCTCTTGCTTGTTTTCTGTTTTTAGTCATATATTTAAAGAACAACATAAAAGATAAGCAAACCAAAAACAGAAAGTAAATTTATGTACGACATAATTTTTCTTTCTTTAGAGGATGAATTACCCATCCACGTTATACTTAGTTATTCATTCATCCGTCAAACAGCATAACTTAAGACAGCTAAAAATTCTCCATCACACGATACACTTTAAACATGTTAACTTTAATTCTGCCCTTTTGCGTCTATGAATTGTAGAGCATCAATAGTCAAATATACACAACCATGAATGCAGTTTATTGAGTGAAAAATATTATTAAAATACGAGTTAATAGGTCTCCAAAGACAGAGGTCAAATTGATTTAAAAATGACACAAATAAGGAATCTGAGTGCTCACTACTAACAAAAAACTCCTGTATTAAGAACTGAAAGTAACAAAATTATCAATTGTGGAGCAAAATTATATTTTCTTTCTACAAGAAACTTCTAGACAATCTGAAACCAAAAAAATATAATAGAAGAGGCAGAACATTTAAAAACTCAGAAAGCTTTTTGTTATGCAGCAATGGCAAACAGAAAAATATTCATGTCACCACTTCAACTAGAACGACAACCACATATTCTAAAAATACAGTCACTTCATTGAATGATAATTTGATTCCAGTACCAGCATTTCAACCTAAAAAGGTATTGAATCACAATTGAAAAACCAATGGTAAAACTTACCCCCTTTCGGTCAGAGGGGCGTGGTGGCAATTCCTTCTTGGTGACGATGTGACCCTTGTTCAGTCCAACAAACAGGCCCGTACTGGGCGGTTTGGGAGCCATATCTCTGTCACAAAGCAAACACGATTCAGAATCGTTAATGGTTTGTGTAATGAGAAACTAATGCGAAAGAATGAAAATAAAACGAAACTTTGTGTTAAGAAAATAGGGAAAGAAGAAGCCAGAGCCATTACCTCGCGCTGATTGACGGAGAAACCCTAACACCAGAAAGTGCGGTGAAAGAGTGAAGAGGATCTAGGGTTTTTGAGTGAGTTGCATCGCATTTTATTGTGGACTCAAGTCAAGTCGGGTCGTGGACCCACCTTGATGTTAATTACTGGGTCGGCCCACAGAAAAAAAGTATGTAGATTGATTTTAGAAAATTTCTTTCTGCACCCATTGTTTCCTTCTGCATCACCAAAGATATGAAAATCTTCTCTTTGTTCTTCTGTTTTATAAAAAAATACTTATGGATTGTATAATTGTGAAGCTTTTTTACTATGTAATTTAAAAAATTTCTTTTATACTTCCATGATACTTTGGAATTAATTTTTTATATGAAAAAAAAACTTTCAGTTTGATTGTTTTTTTATAAAAAAAATTGGATTATGTAATCTGATAGTCTATTTTGGATTGTATAATTAAAAAATAATTAAGTAGATGGATTTTCGTTTGGTTCAAGAATTCATCCTTTTGAATATTTTTACATCCAGTAGATGGTGATGAAAGTAAATGCAGTATTTGTTGATATAGAAGGTAGACTTCTTTAAATTTCCTTCCATCCATATTTGTTCCTTGCTTTATGTGTAAATAGGACATGATTAGCAGAGAGGAACTAAATTTGAATATTGTGGAATATGGATTGCATTCCTAAATTTCACAGTTCCACAACCTTAAAATACAAGCTATAATTTTCATTTAGTTTATTGTTTGGCGATAATTTATTGTTAGGTACATTCTGCTGATAAATATGGATGTTCTAAATTCTAATGAATTATTCCATTAGTATATGTGGTGAGACTCTTGGAGATCCCACATCGTATATAAGTGGGGCAAACTTCATTCCATGAGTCGGTTTTATGGGGTTGAGTTGGACTTAAAGTCCACCTCGTAATATGGTATCAAAGTCATTCCGAGTTTATCCTAGCGAGCGTTTGGTCTATTGTGCCACCCGCTATCGGGCCGCTATTGGACCACCCATAATATATAGTTCCACGCACGAGTTGGCAGTCTCGGCGTGGGTGAGGAAGGTGTGTTGGAGATCCCACATCGTATATAAGTGGGGACAAATCTCATTCTATAAGCCGGTTTTATGAAGTTGAGTTAAGCTTAAAATACACTTCGTAATAGAGACAGGAACATCTTTCAAAGATTAAATAAAAAATTTAGCACTGCATGGCTAACTGCTAATCTCTTCATGCACCGTTGCTTTCTTTTCTATTTTATTGCCAATTTACCAATCTTGTACTTTTAAGTTAACTGCTGTTTTCCTTGATCAGGATGACTTCTTACCAAGGACAGCAACTCCATTGGAAGATATATTCGAGTCTCTTTTCTGGTATGTCACAAGGCACTTTAAAGAGTAGCTCCCTTGTTATCATGCTAAGGATAGAGACTGTTCTAGTGAGCTAATGGAAATATTTGTGCAATGATGTCTATATACCCTTCACACACTAAAATTAAAGTTAATCAAATATCAGTTATAGAAATTTGAGTGATTGTGCTTGATATGTTCAAACAGCAATAATAAAGTATAACACATTTACATTAACAAAGGTGAACTGTTACACGGTAAAATGAAGTTTAAGATGAATGAACTTCACTGTTTTGGAAAATTATGTAAAGGGTGTATTTCAGTTAATTAAATTAAGGCTTGCATTTCTGGTAGCATCCTTTTGGCATTTCCAACTCTTGTGTTTGCTACATTGGCAGAGGTCAATTTGAAAATTTGCCATGGCCAACATATGCGTCTCACTTTATGAATATTACTTTCACGTTTCTCTGCTTCTTCTAGTTGTCTGGTTAGTTCTTCAACTCGCCTTCGAAGTTCAACTGCTCTAGTATCAGCCAGTTTCAAAGATCTCTCTGCTGCTTCCTGTGCAGCTATTGCAGTGATTGCAAGTTCCTCTTTCAGTCTTAATTTTCCATTGGATATGTTCAAAGCAATCTTTGTTTTATGTAGTTCTTGTTTCAAAGCAGCCACCTCGTGGAACAATGACATATTATTAAAAGACAAAAACTTAGAGTAATTATAAACTAATTTAGCATCCAAGCATAGCATTTAAAAGAAGAAAGATGCTCTCAAATATTTCTCTACTCTCTTACAATATTTTCCTACAAATCTTTACCATTTTGTCACGCTCTTCAATCTCTACCTTTCCAGCTTCAACTTCCAACTCACAAGCTTCCTTCCATCTAGCAACTTCTTCTTCTGCTGCTTTCATTTCCATCAAAAACTCCTCTACCTTTTGGCAAGTTAGGGAGAAACCAAGGTTAGTAAGAAAAAGAGTTGTTATTAGGGAAATGTTATTTGGTATGTTAATGAAGCAGGTGATTACATTTTGAGCCAAAATTCTCTCTCTATCTTCTAAGTCCTTAATGTAGTGTTTGTTTTCTACAATTTCCTTGGCTTGTTTTTCTGTGAGACTCTGGAGGCGCTCTGTGTCTGACCTGGCATGAGATTCATCATAAATAATCCAAAACCTAGGAATATGAACTCGAATATATACTTATAAATTGCAACAATAAGCCACAGTTTTGGAAAAAACAAAATAAGCTCAAATAGCCTATTCAATATATAAGCCAAGAGAGAAAAAATTATTAGTTTTTTATCAAGCACAATCAAAGAAAAACATGAGGCATCACTGAAAAGGCTTTGCATAAAACTTTAATTTCACTATTTTTTCTTGCAAATCATGCAATATCAGTAGAAACTCAATATCACTATGACAAAAAAATATGATTTCAATATGATATCAGATGGCAAAGTACCTAGATTCTTCCAAAGATCTCCTCAGTTGAGTGATTTCAAG
This sequence comes from Phaseolus vulgaris, assembly GCF_051622355.1. Lineage (NCBI taxonomy): Eukaryota > Viridiplantae > Streptophyta > Magnoliopsida > Fabales > Fabaceae > Phaseolus > Phaseolus vulgaris. Next base: position 7,099,236 of record NC_143504.1, read on the forward strand.
ACGTAAATTCTTCATCATCCTTTCCACAGTTGAGGCCTTGGAAAATGACCATAAATTTCAGAACAAGCTACAACTGTCATCTATAACAAATGTCACCTTTTTTTTTCACACAACACATAAAGATGCGAGAAATATAAATAAATGTGATACTCATAACCATGAGATAGAAAAAAAAAGAGTGACTAGCGAACTGTAACAGAAAGAAAGGAGTAAATCTTGATCCTAACAATATCATAGGTTTGTAACAGTACAGTGTATCTTTAAGAAAGAAAAAGTGTTTTTGAATGAAAGAAAGAGTTGATTGTCCCAGGAATTAAAAACCTTACCACACTAACAACTTCCTCTTCACACTCACTGCTATCTGATTTAGCCCCAGAACACTCTGTTGATTGTTCATTGCTCCCACCCCCCATCATGAACCATCCCAACTGCAAAAGGGGCATCCTTTTATGGTCATGTCCCTTTATCCTCTTTTCCAATGCTTCTTTCTCCAGCAGGGCAATCCTAAGCAAGTTATTAACATCCCTATTCTCCTCAGTCAAACTGATCAAGCTGCTCTCCAATTCTTTCTTCTCCTTCCTCATCATCTCCTTGTACCTATCCACCCTTTTCTCCACCTCAATTACAAGCCTTGAGACCAACCTTGACTCTTCCAGCAACATCCTTGATTCCACACCTGAACAGTCCCCCTCACAATCTTCCACTGAAGTTTCATTCTTTTCTCCCTCTAACCCCTCTATGACTCTAGACAAGCTATACTTCGTTGAAGTGAGAGACTCCAAAACCTTAAACATCACCCCATTTCTCTCTTCCCTCTCACTCTCCAATCTCTCAACCCTTTCTTTGAAAAATTCCACGTCTTTTCCCTCCAGCCCATCTTCTTCTTTTTCTTTCAAAACCTCTTCAAAGTAAGTGACTCTATCGGAATGATGAGGATGGCAAGAGTGTGGATGGGGGTTATTGAACTTGGGACGAAGTGGTGGTTGAGAGAGTTGTTCCATGTTGCATATAATAGTGGATGCTTGAGGTTCTTCAAGAAGACAGAAGCAAAATAGAGATAGAGGAAGTGGAGAAAAAACAGTTTCAAAACTACCAGTCAGAGGGGAAGGTTAGTTAAAAGAGAAAGTCTCAACTTTTGGCGGCACTAATGGTTCGCTTTCGAAATAAATAGATACAGAAAATTGTTAGATAATATTTTATATATATAAATATATATATAATTTTACTCTTTATTCTATTTTTACATTTATGTATTTGTAATTTTTGTTTTTTTTACTATTTGGACTATTATTAGATTTTTTGTTGTTGCGTGTTTTCATGTTTCCTTTTTATTGTTTTTATATGGTATTTAAGATTTGGTTTATAATTGAGGAGCAATGCAATTTTACACGGTTTGTCCCCTTTTTGTGTGTTATTTGTTGTTTTATTATTATTATTATGTTGTTTGATAAACACCGCGGTGAAAAGAAATATTATCTGCATATGTATTTTTAAATAAATAAAATTATCTACAAAAATACATTTAACACAATGTGAATAATTAAATTTGTTAATTAAATAGTTAAACTTTATTTTACTATAGTTTTCCTACACTAATACACATATAAAGTATATAAAATATAAGCAAGTGAGCTTACAATTTATGATTTTTGTGTGAATTTGTTACTGTGTATCTGTATTTTTCTTTTTTATTCAATTTTTACAATAATAGAAATGTATGAAATAGTGAGATTTAGTGTGAAAATATGTGAAAATATATTTTATTGTATTAAAATAAAAAATTTAATGATGAATTATATAAAAGTTTATATTAATTTTATTTTTTAAATAATTTATATAAAATAATAAAATAATCCATTATATTAATAAAATAAAATATATTAAATAAAGATAGAATAAGCAAAAATTTATATACATATAAAAAAAGGTTATAATGAGAATTGCTAGGTATAAATTATATTTGTTATACTCTTTTGCTCTTGATTCCTGTAATTCGTCTGGGTGTAAAATTGTACTATTCCGACGAGCAATAAATAAAAGTTAGGGTCGTGTCAACAATTTTGATTCATGTGAGACTTTAGTTGAATTTAAACTGAACCAGTTCTTATTAGCCTTAACTAGTTTCAATTCTTATTCTTAAAGCTAAATTTGGATTTGAAAAAATGTCAACAACATGCTACGGGAGTTATTATTGAAAACCGCAATAATCAATAACCATGAAGATGAGCATGATAATTACAAAAATAGTTATGCTAATGACATCAATAATATTATCTGAGATTTTTGTTAAGTAATATGAGAGAGATACGAAAAAAAAATTGAACGATTTCTTTATATATTAAAAATATATAACCAAAATTACCTCTTTTTATTTAAAAAATGAAGATAGATATTTTAAAATAAAAAATGAGTCAACTTAACCTATTTGAATAGATTTTGCTTTAAATTTAGTTTAAAAATGAATGTAACTGTTAATGACCTTTTCTTTTATTATTAGGCCTGGTCCATTTTGTACTGTAGCTTTTACTAAACTATTTCAAATACGCCTTAATGAACAATCTTAGTTGTTCTTAGTCCTAGTCAACAGTTTTTAATCTGATTTTACTATCTAGTGTATAAAAAAAAACAAAAAAAAAAACAATTTATTCATTTAAATGCATATAAATTGGTCAAGTGTCCATTTCCAATTTTTCCGCATCCAATAATACTTTGGTCCAAGTAAATCATAGGTATTTTGATGAAAATTATGTTTTATTCCCAACAAAGATCTAAATTTTTAAGGAACAAGTCAAAGGAGCAGTTATAAGGTTTACAATTTATACTTTAAAAAATATATTGATTAAAATTATATTCTTTTTCTCAAAATAAAAAATATAGATATATACTTAGTTATAATAGTTGTCATAATTGCAAACCAATAATTTAGAAGAAGAATCATAATCACCCATCACAGCAAAAATGACGACAATGCAACTTCTATTTTATTCCCTTCTTTCCTTTCTTTAACCCTCTCAAAACTTGTTCTGGTGTGTAATTTTTCATGAAAAAAATTCTAATTAAAAGTTTTATTTTTATATCTTTTTATTAAATAAACCCTCCGTTGACAACTTCATTTCCATACTATATATATACATACATATATATATATATATATATATGAGTTTTTAAAAAAATTTAAAAAATCATATGTACAAGTATTTTTGTTTCAATTTCAAAGATTTTTTTTGGAGAAAAATCATATAAAACAGTAGTTTTATTGATGGTAAACTTTCATAAGATGTTTGTTTTAAAGATGTTGTAAAACACCTGTTCAATGAAAATACAAATCAATAGTTTAAATTTTTGCATCTCGATTCAGTTGTTGAGATGTTTGAAGTTTGCATTATTATTTATAGTTATAATGAATTGTTCTGCAATTTGTTACGAGATGAAAGAGACATGCATGGAAACCTTATTATGCTACCCAACAGTTATTTTGTCTTGTTTCTCACACTATTATTGGTCCTATGCAAGTTTTTTTTATTAATTCTATCATATAATGATTTTTCTATTAAGTTGCTGTACCCGTTCTGCTCATAAATTGAGTTTTTTAAAAAATGATCTCATGAGTTTTTCTTCTTAAAGATTTGCAAAATAAAAATATTAAAATTAATTTATAAAAGTTTCTTTGTATAAATTTTTTATTTCTTGAACTTAAATATAGATTTTAACTTGTAAAAAAATAGTTCCAATCGAAACAATTTCGAGCAAATTTTCATATCCGATGTGGTACTCCATCACCTCTACGGTTCACCAACGCTTATCCCACGGGGCCCACTCAGAAGAGAAGAAAACAACTTTTTTAAGCGTTGATGCCATAAAAATCAATTGCTTCTACTTGACTTCAACTTTCACACTGCTGTTGTTGATTCTTCCTTCTCCCTCTCTTCTATTTTCGCTATCTTCTTCTTCCTCTTGTGAATCGCTGAGTCTCCGCAACTCGGAAAGATTCCGCCGAGCGCCGTTCTCGCACCGATTCGCTGCAATTTGGTTGGTTCGGATCCGATGGGTAGCATCGTGGTGGAAGACGCGGACACTGACACAGTGTATGTGGCAGTGGGAAAGAACGCGGAAAAGACGCATCAACTGTTGCATTGGACGGTTAAGAATTTCTCTGGCAAGAATGTTTGTCTTCTTCATATTCACCGACCTTACTCCCTCAATTCGTTCTGTGAGTTTCTCCTCGATTATGCCTTTTAAATAGAAAACGTCAATTCTCTTTTTTATTATAAATAAAGCTGCTTCTTGTGGTTGTTTTCTGTTCATCAAACGTTTTGACGAATGCATGATGTTTTAGTGGAAATTGATTGCTGGATTGGTTAATTGTTGGTTTAATTTGGTTGTTGGGTTTGAATGGTTGCTAGTTTGGGATTGACTTTTTGGGTTGGTTATTATGTGTGTATTCTATCTATTGAAAAAGGGCTTTCTGAGGAAGGAAGACTGATAATGCTGAATTGAAATCTTGGATTTGAGGGTGAAGATGAAAAGGAAAATATTGGATTGTGTCGTTTTGCATTTACTGCTAGTAATTGATGAAATGAATAAAGCTATAATTGGGGAAACTGTTTAGTAATTTGGTGATTGGGATGATGTTTGATTTGTGACAACAAGTGTATCAAGGTTTAAAAGAACAAGGGTAAGAAGAGCGTAATTGAGTCTAAAGCGAGTCAGCTGATGACTTAAAGCTTAGGTTTGACTTGCGAATGTAAACATGAACCTTAAGCTTGTTTCATTGGTTTAAATTAGCCAAATTTAAGGTTTGGGCTTGGTTTGTTTAAAAATATAAAGTTTGGTCTGTTGTTTAACTCATTTATAACTTTTTTTTTCCTTTACGGGACTTTGTCTTGAAGAATTTTTAAACTACATTGTGGGCATTCATGAAGTAAACATAGGATGAGATAGTAAAAGATCTGTGACAATGCAAGTACTTATAATTCTCTAAATAAAATTACAATTTAGTAAGTGATACAAATATGTAAATTATCATTATCTTCGAACCCTCTTATCTAAAATTTACTTTTTTGTGTCGCACACACACTTGCATACTTTCACCAGGTGTTCACGAACTTTTAATTTTAAGCTTATAAAACTTGAGAGTTGACTCATTTATATGACTAGATTGAACTTATAGCCAATCTTTTGTGTTGCTTATTATTGAAAAAGGAGCTTGATCAACCATTCTGTTTTGGATAATTCATGAATAACTAAACTCATTTGCTCTCTAGAACAAGCTTGATTGATGAAAACGTCAGTGAAAAAATATGCTTATGAAAAATAATGAACTTTTTTGCAGTTATTGCTTAAGGATTGAAGATTTGTTGAATCTTAGAGACTTGTTTTTTGTCATCAAATCAGCTGTGATGTTAAATATAGTGGAGCATAACTCCCTGGCTTAAAAATTTAACAGTGAGAAAAAATAGAGAGAAAATTATGTGGTCTAGTTTGGTACTGACTTGTATTTTTGGTATATAACTTCTCTAGCAAATACTGATCTTATTCTGGCTATATTATACTAGGTAGAGTAGGTTTTATCTGATAGTTTGGTAATATTTAACAAACTATGAACATGTTTTTTTTAAGCATGTTCAACAGACAGGAATCTCTCTGGGTATGAACCGAAAGACCTTCCAGTCCAGGCATTCCAGGACCAGGGAAATCAAACAGTGCATGAACTTCTAGACCAATACATTCTTACACTGGTTCCTGCAGGGGTATTATCTTTTTCGTATTTCTTCATTTCTGTCAATAAATTTTTTTTACACTGAATATGTAGTCTATATTTTACGCTGAATATTTTTTACACTTGTATTTATTTTAGTAAATAAGAAATTCAATTCACATGTGCATTTACTCCTCTGTTAACTTCAAAATGAGAAATGCGGTAAACATTCTAAAGTGCACATTTTGTCAGTCCATAATTTTCTATCAATGATCAACTAATATTGTCATGCTCACATGTTTTTACCAAAATTTTCAATGGGAAAGTTCGATTCACCTTCTCTACCTTGGGTTCAACTTCTCTTTGGTCCTTAAAAAACATAACAATCTCTCTAAATTTGTAGGGATTGCGATGACACAAGTTGAAGGGGTAAATTGAACTTTTCCCTTTATCTTAAGAGCAACTAGATATCACAATAAAGTAATGACTACCTTCTCCGAAGTATGCAATGAACTTTGGATTTTAATTATATTTAAACAGTTCAAAGTAGTAATAACGAAGATCCTTGTTATGTTTATAGCTATTTCTTGAAGAAATCCAGATTGTTTACATTATGGCATGTGTGCATAGGTACGGGCCTGTAAATTGTTGATTGAGATGGATGATATTGAGAAAGGGATCACAAAAGCTATTGCTCAACACAGTATTAGATGGCTTGTAGTGGGAGCAGCAGCAGATGAATATAACATGGGGTATCAATTCCAAACATCAGTTGCTTTTAATTTTGAGCAATGATGCACAAACACAATATGTGTATAAGATACAATACACATCTGATATGACAATATTATTAATCTAAATATACATCAATCTAAATATATATAGGACATGTAAGATACATATCTAGATATGTATAAAAGTTCATAAAACACGAGGAATATAAAATTGCAATTTTGAAAATTCAAATTGAGAAAATACTTCTTGCACATTGCTATAAACAAAATAAAAGTTATAAATCATTCGTATCATAAATCACTTCGTATTGTCTATGAATATGAATAGTATCAATCTTATTCCCTTTTGAGACCATCCATACAGAGGACAATTTCCATTTTTTGGTTTATCAAGATACAATGCTTCTATGATTTTGTTACACATTCTATGTCTCATGTAGCTATATTAGATTTCCATAACTTTCTCTAATGGCTTGGATACTTCATCAATATTTGTCAATGAAGTGCCCAAGAGTATCAGTATCAAATGATACATGAAGAAAATAAAAGTATCGCTGCTTCGATGCTTATTAATTTCCTTTTTTCTTATCCTATTGAAGTCACTGGATACTTGTGCTGTAAAACTGGAACTGCTTAAAGAGCGAAAATATAATTGGTCTAGACAACTCTATCTTCATGGTTATATCTCCTGAACTTTCTTTGGGATATGATTGTGGCATTGTGTTTAGGGGTTCCTTCTAATGTTCAACCATTCTGTATATAGTTTTTTATAGGGGTTTTTCATTTCAGATATGCCTAGATATTTGACAACTATGATTCGTTGATGAGATTTTCCTTTTTTTAGAAAGTTTCTACCTTAATACGAACCATAATACATTGATATTCATGTTGGGTCAGTGGTATTAAAAATAACTATGAATAGAAAGTACCACTTGGCTTGAGGATATTAACAAGAGAACTGAACCGAACTTGCATAGTGTTCAACAAAGTTTATAATATATGTACTATGTAAAAGCGTGAAGCACTGTGTGATCCAAATAAAATGCCTATTGGTTAAATGAAAAATTACTTCATGAGTTTGCTTTCTATTCTAAGTTAGGGCTGTGTTATTTTGCATCTTTTGTATCATTACTAAACTATAGTGGTCGGAATTGCAGCAAACTGGCAAAGCAAGATTCAGAGAAGGCTAATTTTATACGTGAACAAGCATTGCTATCCTGTAATATTTGGTTCATTTGCAAGGGCAACCTCATATGTACTAGGTAAATATGTAAATGAAAATTATATTTGTACTGCAATGACATGATTCTAATGCCTTATGTTGATCTTAGGTGGGCTGCACAACTGTCTTTGTCAATATCTTTAGAGCAGTTTATGATATGGACGGTTAGGCTGTCTAGAAACAATATATTCATTCAAATTTGGTTTGACTGCAATTCTTTATTGATGAATGGTTTTATGATTTGAAACTAAGAAATAATAGGCAAGGAAAATGACACATTACAGGTAAAGGTAAGGAAGTAAGGTGATAGGTTGATTGAGGATAATTTGAGGGAGAGATTTCTAAGACGCTTTGGTCACAAGAATTGTAGAGGTAAAATGGATGTGATGGTTTGCAGGGGAAACCCCAATGACTGAGCATGGATTTTCCATATCGGAGTTCCGAGATTCATATGCCACCAACAATGGGTGGTAATGAAATAGGATATTTCTTTTTCTGTGGTCTCTTCATAACAGCGCCCACAATAGAAGAATAAAAGCAAATAAAGAAAAGTAGTTATAGTTGGTCAAAAGTAGTCAGTTACAGAATTGCAGTTAACATAAATAGTAGGACGGTATGAGGTCATTTTATCATTTGATAACAAGGCTTAGGACTGTTAAAAAGGAAAACCCTTGAAAAGATAATTCCCTCATTTTTTGTTTGTAATCAAGTGAACAGCACTATCAAGCAATCTTTTTCCTTGTCTATCTGTTTTTTCAACTATTTTACTGAAAAGTCTGAAAATATGAGGGTGAATCGTGATCATTGAACATTCCATAACTGATCAAATTTGAAGAATCACTTAAAAGGCAGAAGACCATCACACTATTATTTAAGAAGTCTCACAATCAGATCTTTTAAATTTGATCATTCGTAAAAAATCCAATGTTCATTACTTATTGCTATTTTTTCCAAGATTTATAAGTTTGTCCATGCTGGGCTGGGGGATGACTTTTGATTGGTAAATGCCCATCTGTAGCTCAACTTTTAGAAGAATTTAACTGTTGTCAGTATTTAGTCATTTAGTTGGTATAGTCTTACATATGAAGAGTATATTAGATTTTAATGATAGCTTTTATATATGAAGTATGCATTAGTTTCAGATTAATAATTTAATAAATCATTATTAAGATGATCTACAAAACGCCCTTTAAATCTAGTTGTGTATTTTTTATATATTCATTCATAAAAAATGTTATGTAATAAATTTAGATTGATTCTATTTTTATGTTAGTGCCAAAAAATTGTGATTCTTGAAGCTTTGGTTTTTAACCAAGTTAAATGTCATTGTTGTGTAATCTATTTAGCTAACCTCACCGAGTGGGATGAGGCTTTGCTGTTATATATTGAAAAAAGTGAGTTATGCTCAATAAGTGTTGAAGAACATAGAATAAAATAAATAACTACCCTTGTGATAGGAGGTTAGAAAGTGACAGGTGATGCTTTGGTGGACAGAAATAGCTAAAGAAGAAAACAATATTTTTATTCTGTTAACACTTACAAAAAGAATTGTATATCACTTAGATTTTTTTATCATATTCTGTAATATTGGCGTAACAACTCATTTAGCTGATAATATGTTTTGTATCTTCCACTTTTTCTGAAATGGTCAAATTAAATCAGGGTATATAGTAAGCATACTTCTGACATTGAGAGTGGACCTGCATTGTTGGTGCTCAATTCAAATACAGAAAAGACTAAATCGGAATTGAATCCTGATGCATTGAAATATTTAGGTATTCTTTTTAGATGTTTCTTTTCTATGTTTCTTGTCAATTTTATAAAAAAGCATACGTTTTTTTCAGATATGGCCATTTATCATTTTCTGTAAGGACTGTCAAGGGAATAACTTGTGACAGGTTTCTGCAGATTCTGATGATATGAAAGAAATCCAAAGTATCAGTTCCCACCGTTCCTTAAGTACCAAATGGTCCTTTAATAAGGTCATGGACAGGTCAAAGTTGGCAGATTTGATGTTTCATGAGGTGAGAGGTGATTGTTCTCCTTTAACCTTGGTGTAAAAGTTTTTGTTTTCATACTTTACACTTTCTGGTGTGTTACAACTCCTGGTAGGACTGTAAGAGAACTTTTGTTCCTGAGTCAACACTTGAAAGTTATGATTTCTTGTGAATAAGATCAGAGTGTATCCGAGGGATTTTGCAAGTTTGGTATTGTCTCTTATTCTAAAATATATTCATTTCAATCTAGAGACTTGCATCTACCATCTGGTTTAAACTAATTCGTAAATTTAGAATTCTTCTTGATTCTTTCTTACTGGTGGAATTAGAAGAAAGGGAACATGCAAGCAAAATAAAATGGTACACCACCACAGATGCCAAGAGCATGAAACCAAGAAGGGTATGAAGAGACATTAAAGAGATGGAAAATAGAAAATAGTACTATCAAGATTTATGACAAACGTAATTTTTCATTGCTTAAATATAAAAATTGATTTTTTTTTCTTCTAATGGTCTCTCTGGTTTGTTTCTCAAATTTTGAACCTTGGTTACTATTTGGAGTATAAGTTTTATTATTTTAAAAAAGAAAAAGATAATTACCCTACTGTTTTCAGTTTTTTTTTATATCAATCTTGACTTTATACTTGAATTTCAATGTAGTAAGATCTTTTGGACTATTTACTATTTAATTAGGTTAGACTGTCAGGCACAATGCCTTCATCACCTGCATCCCTTGTCATCATTACTTTATGTATATTACACTTCAGGTTAACATGAAAGCCCAAGTATCAGATAAATAGAATAGTCAGCTTAATGCAGCCAATTGATATACTTGTTCGTATAGATAGATATGTATAATATATGTTTGCATGAATTGCTGTCTGATTATTGATGAACTAAAGTGATTCCCGTTTTTCTTCTGAAACTAGTTTCAACTTGCATTTTTGACAGGATGAAGCATTCGAAAGCCGGTGTGCTACGGAAATAAGAAGAAGAAAAGAAGTTGAAGAACAATTGGCGACGTCAAAGCAAGAAGTACAGAAAATGAAGAATCAGCAGGATGAAATATTTGAAGAATTGCAAATGGTCAAAGACCAAAGTTCTGCACTTATAAACCAAATTTCTGAGTCCCAGTGTACGGCAACAGAGTTTGAGGAGAAGATCATATCAGCTGTGGACCTCTTGATAAGTTTCAGGGAAAAGAGAGATAGGCTTAGAATAGAGCATGCAAATGCAGCTAGGGAAGTCCAAGTGCTCAGAAAATTTGGTGAAGCAGATACTTCCTTCTCTTATCAGGTAGAATTCCCTGCATTTTCTTTCTTGGAGATCAATGAGGCAACTCATGATTTTGATCCGTCTTGGAAGATTGGAGAGGGAAGGTATGGAAGTGTTTACAAGGGACTGCTTCGCAACATGCATGTTGCCATAAAAATGTTACCCTCTTATGGTCGTGAGAGACTATCAGAGTTCCAACATCAGGTACTCTCATATTCTCTTCTATAGTGTCTACTTGGAAGTCTGAAATTAGACTACAAAATATGCTCATTACGCCCCTCCGACAAAATGATTCAGAATAGTTATGCGCTTTACATGGTTAATACTTGTCATCTTTACCATTTTTTGAAGAGTTTCACCATATATATTATCCTATGGCACAACAGGAACACTTCATAAATTATTCTACCTGATTCAATATCTACAGATTTTTGGATAGTTTGATGTATTTTTGAGCGAAAGGAGTTATCAACATGGTGCTTCTATGACTTTTTTTTCTTCTCTTTTTTCATAAATCAGTTATAAGTCTTCAGAGTCCAGAGTTCTATTTTATTTTCACTTTATAGTTTGGTCCAATTGGTTCCCGTTATCAGATTAATATATATGTATATACGCACACACATTATAATTCCAAGCTTCTGATCTTCAAGCATCTATGAAATTAAATTATATTGAGGTATTAATCCAAAAAGGCTTGACTGAATGATTCTGTCAGGTTGTGTGTCCATGAGGAACTCACAATTTTTTATCTTTTTGTCTGGCTATATTATTGGTTAAATTTCAGGTAGAGGTCTTGAGCAGGGTAAGACATCCAAACTTGTTAACACTAATTGGAAGCTGTGCAGAGTCTAGGTCACTTGTGTATGAGTATATAAACAATGGCAGCCTTGAAAGCCACCTTGCCCGCAAAGAAAAGAATCCGCTTCCATGGCAAATTCGAATATCCGTTGCTACAGATATATGCTCAGCTCTAATCTTCATTCACTCCAGCAAGCCTTGTATTATCCATGGGAATTTGAAACCTAGTAAGGTTCTCCTTGATGCTAACTTCGTTGCCAAACTGAGTGACTTGGGCATTCCTAGTTTAGTCCAGCAAAGTTTGCATTCAGCTGATGCAAGCACAGTGTGTAACAACCCAAATGAACGTTTGGCGTATGTGGATCCAGAGTATTTTGTCAGTGGCAAGTTTACACCAGAATCAGATGTATATTCATTTGGAGTCATATTGTTACAGCTTCTAACTGGAAGACCACTTTTGGGGTTAGTTAGGGATATGAAGTGTGCATTGGAAAAGGAAAACCTTAAAGCAGTCTTGGACCTTTCAGCTGGTGAATGGCCACTTTATCAAACTGAACTGCTGGCATATTTAGCATTGAGGTGTTGTGAAAAGAGTTGGTTGAACAGGCCAGACCTTGTGTCAGAAATTTGGAGTGTTCTTGAACCATTCAAAGCTACTCGCATTGACAAATCATATTTGATTTCCAAGAAGCTTCATCGTGTTCCTTCACATTTTGTCTGCCCCATTGTCCAGGTGAAGATCATAATTTATCCAAATGCATTTTTATGAAAGAAATGCTTGTCTTTTTTAACTTCAGGATAGATTATTGACCCTTATAACTTAATCTTATTCTATAATTGCCCTCAACTCTAGTTGAATTCTATCAAAATTCAGGCTCAGATTTGTTGTGCAGCTTTAACATTAAGTTTTCATAAGCAATTAAGGGGTCTGGTTTCTTTTCTCCGCCACCTCCTCCTCTTACTAATTAGCATCTGTAATAGCATATGCGAATTATTGCAATCACAAATTAAAACATTTGATTTCCGTGGGATTGCTTTCCTGTTTGTGATAATCATAAAGGTTACCTTTTGGTTTTACAGGAAGTAATGGAAGATCCATACATAGCTGCAGATGGCTTTACGTATGAAGCAGAGGCAATAAGAGGGTGGTTGAATAGTGGCCACGACACTTCCCCCATGACAAACCTCAAGCTTGATCACACGGATTTAGTACCTAACTATGCTCTACATAATGCAATTCTGGAGTGGCAGCAACAGTAAACCTTCACTGTCCATTATACTTGCACATATTACACTGGTATAAATCACACTTACCTCGTAAAATTTAAAATCCAAGGTGAGCCAGTAAGGGTGTATTTACACTTGAATTTTAATGAGTTAAAATCATAATGCATTTTAAGATCCAAATACACCCTTACTTACTCATTTTAGAAACTTCACTTTATAAAGTTTCATGTACTGATATCTTTAATAGCAAGTTGGGGGTGGAAAAGGGAGGGAAATAGAGGGCAAGGGAATTTTTTAATTAAACCTTTCCCTTGATTGAGAGCTTTCTGAAACGAGGGATGATTATGTAAATAAGAAACCTTGTTTATTTTTATTTATTACAATTTAAAGTTCTCCAAAACTGAAGGATTAATGTGTAAACTAGTCAAATCAAACATAATATTTGACTTCACCGCCTTTTATATATTTGCCCTAATCATTAAAAGAAATGAGATTGTTTTAATTGAAATAATTTCCTTTTTAAACACCAGAAATGTGATTGATAATTTTTCCAAGTATTTAATAAAATACAACAATTGTATTTAATTTATTAAACTTTTCTCGATATACTTCTAACTGTTCTGACAGTAAATTTGAATTTGGTTCCTTTAAATTGAAGGAAATGCATAGTAGAGGATGTTGGAAATAGTTTTAGTTTATGCATTTGATTTTACCATGAGTTTTAACCCTTCATTTTTTAATAAATAATTAACTGTAATTATTATTTAAAATATACCTTCTCATTTTAGAGATGGTAGTTCTTTTTTTGTTTCAAACAAACATACATGATATCTATCTTTAATTGATTGTGGTGGAAGTGATCTGCGATTAAGATGAAGTACATTTTTGGATTCATGTTGAATAAACTAAGCTCATGTGAAAGTGTTCAAAATATAAATTAATGTTAAAATTTAGATTCAAATTAGATTTTAAGTTTAAGTAACTGTAATTTTTATCCTGGATACAAAACTTATCTTACATATATTAATCATAAAAAAAACACTACCAAACTTATCAATACGATGGATGATAGACAACACTACAAAACTTATCGATACTAAATGATAGATAAATGATAGACGTAAATTTCTTGAAAATTTCTTCAAAATATTTCTTTAATTGTTTCCTTTCAAGCAATAATTGAAGGACTGTCATTCATATATTTAAATTTTCATTACATCAAAATCTATCACATAAAATTATATTATATATATGCAAAATTCATTATCTTAAATATATTATTTTCATAAAATTTAATCCATTGTCATGGTATAAAATGGATTTACATCCATAGAGGTGGTTATAGTAAAAATAACACTAGACCTAGTAATATGGATATTTGTGGTTGTACCAAGATCACGGAAACTCCATAAGATTATGTTTAATTTCTCTCAATTATTTTATAAAACATAGATGGTATACGAGAAACAAATGAAGTAAAAATAATTATTAAACAATAAATTATGTATAACATATGATACAAATATATATGACATAGTTGATGGGATAACCATTAGTTAGACTCAAATAATATAATTAGTCAGATTCAGATGATACAATTAGTTGAATTTATATGACAAATTAGTCAAATATAAATGATACAATTAGTCAGATTTAGATAAACAATTATCAAGATTCGGATTATACAATCAAATGATATAATTAGTCAAACTCACTATTTGATTCATGTGCATTAATTAAAATTATTTTTGTAGTGACAAGTTAGAATGAACCGGTTTATCAAATTTAACTCATTTCAATCCTCAAAGTTCAACTTTCATTTATTTCTAATTTGCACTCTTCTCAAAATACAAATGATTGGTCAAACTCATTATTTGATTCACCTGCATTAATTAAAATTAATTTTTGTAGTGACTAGTCACAATGATGAACTGTAGTTAAATGTGAGATCAATGGATTCTTCATTGACTTAACCTGTGAACTAATTGTAAAGGTAATGTTTAACCTTTAAATTATTTCAATTAATCTTCTATATATTTATGGATCCTCGACAGGGTCACCATAATTAAGGTCGAGATTTAAATTGATATTCATAAATAGTATAATTGGTTTGGTACCTAAGAAACCAATATCATTGAGTAAAGATAAAATACATTCTCTTTCAAGGAAATATACTTGTTGGATTTAGTAATTTCCAAGCTTAAGAAATATCGGAGATAATCAATGCTTTTAGTTTGAATAAGAAACTCAATATCAATTATACATTGTTAACATAAGAATAATTATGGTCTAATTTCATCCACGTAAACATGCAAAATATAGAGTAGTCATTTTAAGATTGTGTAAAATCATGTTGCAAAATTGTTGAAGAGAACTTGCATAATCATTATCTTTAAAGAATCCACACATGATTGTGCAATTGAGAATAGTAGTGATCAAGAAGATGAACAAATATGAACAGAAAAGAAAAGTGTAGAAAAATCCAGATAAAAGAAGATAGAAGAAAGAAAATGTGTTTTAATTAATTCTCTGTAAAAAATACACTGTAAAAAAAACATATTCATCAAACATAAAACAAAAAAGAACTTAAAGCCCAATAATAAAAATGCCCAAAACCCCAAAATACAGATTTTATCAATTTACTTTGTTTTAGATTATTACATTATTTTTGTTGATATAGAGAAGCATAATCTTCAAGAATAACACTAACAAATTAAATATCAATATTCAACATATTACAAGAAAAATGTACTAATTTTTAAGAGACAAATTTTTATTATAATTTGATTTAAAAAGATGAAAATTAAATATTTTTAAATGAAAAACTTAGAATTAGAAAATTAAAAAACAGTAAACATTTATCGAAATCAACCCAAAAAAATTGATTTAATTTAATTTAAATAATATACTACGTTCAAATTAAGCAAACTAATCATAAACTTCATCTTTAATTCAAATGTGTTTTAAACCAAAATTGCACCAAGTCACAAACATCTTATTATCTATCATGAAGATTGAAGACTAAGAAAATTAAATATTGTAGTCAATGTCATAAAAGTTTATAATTAATTCTGAATAAAATTGTAATGCAATTTATGGAATATATTTTATTCTTACTTAAATCCGTAAAATAGTATTAAGGAAAAATAATATTAATTAGCAATATGATGTTATTGATTTGAAGTTTATAATTTTGATGGTCAAGTTACATCAACATCCGAATAGGAGGATACGATACCCAAATAGAAACTGCTTTTGGAGTGGACAAGGTCAAGCCCAAACTCTTTCTACGTTATGTTGTTGCTGTTTAATTCCATCATGAAATGACTAAAAAGACACCCACGTTTACCTGTTAACCACGTGCACTCCCGCAAACAGGCACGTGCACTCACTCACTCCTTCCTCGGAATGTAAGTGGTTGGTTCTGCTGTGACTGTAAAACCGAACCACAATTCCGTACCACGTTTCTTTCACGCGCCATGGGAGAGCGTCAGTAAAAATCTTAGCGGTGAAAAAAAAGTGAACGAGTAATTAATTAATTCGATATATTTTATTATTTGTTTTTATTAATTTTATTAATTTCCTTTTTTTTTTTATGTTTTTGAAGTTGTTTCTTGTTAGCAACGTTTTTCTTTCGCCCTACTACAACTGCAGCCTGCAACACAGAGAGAGTTCTCTCTCATAGCTATTTTCTCGCGTTTTCTCTCACGATTTTCTTTCATCCAAATCCAAACACTCTCTCAATCCCTTCGCAGTTGTTACGTTTCTGCCTCGGATCGTCACAAGAGAATCCGTTCGGCCTCTCAGCGATCTCTTCCTCCCTGGTACGTGATCTGCTGTCACTCCACTTAATTTTCTCACTCCCGATCTTAGATCACGTTCTTTCAATTCATTATATTACAGTTTTTTGGGAAAGTAATTTCGCCTTTCAGTGTCGCTTCCTTAGTCGATGAGAATGAAGGTTGTATACGGCGGTCGCTTATGTTTATGATAGATCGTGTTCATGATAGATTGTGTTAGGTCGGGTGAATGCTTATTAATCGATAATGCAATTATATAAGTCTCTTTGATAATGGAGTCGCCGAACAAGGTTGTAGTGTAGATTTTACATCGATCTATTGTGCTCTTGTTAGTTGTTAGTTTCAAAATGTTTTTATGTTTCTCACCGATCTAATGTGTTGAGGGATTCGGGGTTCTATTTTATATGACCTATTTTATATGACGTGACAATTTTTTTATTACCTTGGCATTGGTCTGGAATATGTTATGTCTTTATTTTTATTGGTTCCTTTGAATTTAAATTTGTTCCCATGGTTACATGTATGATTTTGTACTTTCTGCAGTGCAATCTAGGAAAATTTCTTGGTAAGATTTTTGTCTGAATAGATGCCAGTTGCAAAACTCCCGGCCTCAGGCACAACTGGTTTCACAAAAACAGATGATGGAAATGATTCTTTAGATACAATATTCAGACAAGCAATCGGAAAAGAACCTTTGCTTTCCTTTCCTAGGGCCGGTGACAGCCCAGTACAGTGGATTCAATTACTTCATGCTTTAGATCAGCAAGGTATTTGCTTATATTTTGAGAATTAAGGGTTCATTTTAGAGGCATTTATATGCAACCTGTTGTTATATGCAAGTCATGTGATATGCCAGCAATCCTTCTACAATAAAACATAAAAGTCAATAAAAAGAGAGAAAATAGAACAGAAATTTTATAATTGCTAGACTGTATTGCCTTTGTGCCGTGACCAATCTCAGGCTAGCTGAATAGTATGCAAATGTGTAGATTTTGAGCTTGTTTATGCTATTGATTTAAACCTTGACATTATGATAAAACCTTTCATCCATTTTCCAGAACTTCCAGGGTGGCCTTTGCTCTCTCCTGTGAAGGTTCAGCTACAAAAGTGCAACAAGTGTTCTCGAGAATTTTGTTCTCCCATTAACTATAGAAGACATATACGTGTGCAGCACCGATTGAAAAAGCTTGATAAGGTTATCTTTGTATTTATAATAAGTGGAAGCAAATATCTAACACAATGGATGCTTGTAGTTCATGCTTTTTCCCCCTTGAGATTATTTTGTTTTTTTATCTTTCTTTTCCAAGTCTTCCTCACTTTTTCCTAATGCTTCTTACACATTGTAGGATTCTAAAAAGAATAGGGAACTTTTAGGGGCATTTTGGGATAAGGTAACCTTTGATCATTGTGAATTTCAGTTATATGTAGAATACATACTGTTTTATGCATGCTGATTTTTCAATAATATGTGTAGCTCTCCGTAGAAGAGGCAAAGGAAGTTGTTTCATTCAAGAATGTGATGCTGGAGGTAATATCTTTTTGCTCCTTACTATAGACTAATTTATTTTTATGCAATGTTATTTTAATGGGATTTGCCTTATTGTGTACTGGTGATATGCCAAATATGTTAAGCTATGATTGACCGAAATGAAAATGTGGGCAGCTGAGTGATATGAGTTTCTCCATCCATTTCACATTTTCACCTCAATTAAGATAAACTCTTGTTGGTTTGCCATATTTTAAGATTTTCTAGACATGAAATCCTTTCATAAATTTACTCTTCCACTTAGACTCTTGTTCAGTGTGCTGTATTTTTTTTACTGATAAAAGTTCTTTTGATTATATATTGGTTAGGAACTTTCCTGCGTTTTTAAAAAGGTTGTAGGTGCCTTCTCAAATGTGAATATAATTTCTTAAGCCTATTCTCTGTTCTTGTCTGGAAATATCATTAGTTATGTATTTTTTATATTGATAGTTGATTGCAGACAACACTATTTTTTGTAGGCTTAATGGATAAGAAACAGAGCTACAAATACAATGACACACTAGTCTCTTATGGCTGTCTTCTTTTCAGCTCTTGTTGTTTTCATTTTTCCCTGAATTTATCAAAGTTTCTTTTATTCTTTTTTCTTCGCCATTTCAAAATGCATTCCAGGAAGTTCCAGGGTCTTCAATTTTAGAAGCTTTGACAACTCTTAGAAAACAAGGATTTTCTTCTCTTCCACAGTATTATCTGAGGGCTGGTTCTGCCCTTTTGGTAAGAAACATTACATGATCTTGCTTATCAGTTATTCATTCTGGCTATTTTTTGCTGGTACATTCCTTTGGTATATTAACATAGCCTATCTATATTTTTTTTGCAGAATATTGTTCAATCCAGGCCTTCTAGTTTTCCCATATCTTCCCAAGAGTTGTTCAGTATCCTAGATGATTCTAGTGAAAAAACATTTTTGGTTGGATCAGCAGTGTCAATGCAAAGATATGTTTTTGATGGAGAGGCTGGAAAGATTGGTCTTGAACAAAAAAACCTTGTTGCTTGCACAAGTTTCTTGCTAGAGCAGAAACTGGTAATTTTTTACGAACTTAAGAATCTGTTCTGTTTACCTTTAAACTTCTCTTCCTCTTTCTCATGTGGTTTTTCCCACATTTCCCTTTTTTCTGTAAAGATTAGTAGTTGGCACTTATGTGATTTTGTGGGTGTCTAGGCCTGTTTGTTGTTGGTTTCATTCAATGGCATAGTATTGTATGATGGTAATGACATAAAGCCATGCAAGAGCCTTCTTTGCCAAATGGCTTAAGGTTTTAGGAGTTTTGGTTATTGACAAATACCTTAGTTTGTTCAAATGCATGCTTCATTTATAGCAAAAGTTAACTATGAACAAAACTGTAATTATTCAATCAGATTTAGTGTATAAAATCACTTCTCGTGATAACTCTTCTATTTGGCTTTTTCCCAAGTAAAGTTGTTCAACACAATCCATATTTTAGTGATGGAAAGGATCTAAAATACTGGTTAGAATTACACAACAGTCTGTGCTTCAATCATTGTTGACAGTTTACATGAGTCAAAGAGTATACATGTAACACAGCAGTCCATTTTTTCACAATTACACAAAGAGGCTGTAGAAGAGTTTAAAAGGATAAGTAATATCATAATATGAAACAACATTTTGGTATTCTGTTATGCCAAAAAATTTATAAAGTTTTAATCTTGTCAAAGATTTGACTCAGCACATAGCTTGATTTATGATGCTTTTTGAAAACAATATGCCAGTGAAACCAAAATTCATGGCATCTCTTGCATGTACATTCACCTAAATCTGACCTGATTTTATTATAACCTTTCTTTACTAGTTCTTAGTTACAGTAATGACGAAATATGATATTTTATTTTCTTAGTTACAATAATGATGAAATATGAATTTCATTTCACATAGGTGAAGGCTTGGCTTGCCGACAAGGATGCTGAAGCATTGAGATGCCAAAAGCTGCTTGTGGAAGAGGAAGAAGCTGCTCAGAAAAGGTACATTTAGTGCTATAACCAGTTTGTCCTTGAATCAATTTTGGCATGTTTTCCCTGTTCCTTCCCTTGTTATAGTGCCTTTTATTGGTATCAGGTCTTGTTGGTCTGCCTGCGTCTTCGCTGAGCGGTTCTTGATTTTTATTTCAATTTTTAGATTCTCAAGGAATGGCAAATATTGAAGTGTTTGTTTTGTTGCCTTTCATTTAAAGCACGGTTTAATCGTCAATTTATTTGCCTCTATTTAAAAAATTTATTGTCCTCCTTTACAAGGAAAGCAACTCAATTGGATGAAATTTAGTATTTAAAGTGGAGGCTGAGAATTACCCTTTCTTTAATAGCTAAAAGCAGGAAATTTATATAATCACTGAATCAATGCGTATGAAAAACAGTAGCAAAAGAACCTAACTTGGTTTGATAGGCCCTTGTGTCACGAGAGAAACAATTCTCAATTGATAAACAAGGATCATGTTCTATGAAAGATACTGGTGTTTGTTATGTTCACTCAGCATGAGTTATGTGTAATTTTAGCGAAACTTTAATATACTCACTGCACTGACAGAACATCATAATGCAACAATTTCCTCTTGGTTTACCCATGGTCCACTATCAGGCTTTATAAATAGTTCTAGATACCAGAATAGACTTATAATTGACATATGTCTCTTTCTTTAGTTTTGTCTGAATTTTCGAACGACTTCTGCTACTTCTAATGATCTATAATAAATAAACTAAGTTAGTGTTTGCTCTTTAAGTTGTTTATATAGCAAAGGCAAATAATAAGGTACTAGATATGTTGGGCCAGATGTATTCTATTATAACTAGTTATTATGAATAGGTTCTTTATTTATTTTCTCTCTCTATTTATAGAAAAGCTGATATCTTAGAGAGGAAACGCCAGAAAAAGCTCAGACAGAAAGAACACAAGGCAAAGGAACAAATTGAAGACGACACGGAAACTAAAGGGAACATAAGCAGCGCAGGAGAGGATGTATCACCAGGAGAAGCATCTCTGGGTACATGTGACTTTGATGAACATAATCCAGATATATTTGCTGATCATTCTCCTCCGCCACATGTAACTTCTCACTACCAAGACACTAATGAAGTTATAGAAGGCGATACACTGTCAGGTTATGATTGTGACACTGATCAGTATACAGAGCGGCAGACACTACAAGGACATAATCGCCGGGGCACAATGCCTGCCCGATGGCAAGGGCTACCAAAATCACAATGGGCTAGAGCCAATGGTTTGAATGCAGGCCAGAATTCTCAACCGTCGAAGGTTGGAGTTATTCAAAAACATAGAACCAGTCATGATCTTAGGGTAGCTCCTATAGTTAATGGCAGTAAGGTTTGGAGTCGAAAACCTAAAGCAGAAACTAATGGTGTGGTTCTAAAAGCCAAACTGCTGAAAGAACCAGACAAAGTTAAAAATCACGAAGTTTTGATAGGATCTGTATCAGTTAGTCTGGGAAATTGCTGCAATTCTGGAGGTAATTTTGTGGCACCCCAGCGGGACTGCTTGGCAGGGAATCTGTCCAAGCTGAATACTGCTCAGGAGAAACCAGGAAGCAATGGTCGTTTAACAGTTAAGCTTTGGAGGCCTGTTAGCCAGCATGGAACTAAAGACCCATTTCCACTTCAAAATGGTGGGACAGAAGCTGATGTTATTCATGGAAAATTTGATGAAAATTCGTCTGGTCAAAGTAGTTTAAGGTTGTGTAGTGTAGAGGGTAGTGATATTGATTTTGGGGACAATTTTTCCCATAATGTGGCAAAAGTAGATTTGGAAAGCTTACGTCTATCCAGCCATGCTGCAAAATCCTTTCTTGCACAAAGTAATCTCTTCATTATATTCTTCATTTTACTAGTGTGATTAAGAATCTGTTTGTATATAAGCTAGAAGTACATTTGAGAGCTATTGAACTTTTTGCAGTTGAGAATTTCTTAAAAAGCTCTTCTAGCTTTATATTCAAACAGACTCTAAGGGGTTGGGCTTGGTCTTAATTTTATTTAATTCAAAATTGTGATACAGGATGGAAAGAAGCTATCTCGTCAAACCATGTAAAGTTGGTTTTCACACCTGATTCTGAGCCTCGTGGAGAACAGCCGGTACAGGATTGTGAACTAGCAGCAGCTTATCTATCTTCTGACGCGGACAGATGTACAGAGAACCGATTGCCTGCAACCTCTGGAGTAGCAAGGTCTAAACCTAAAACGAAGCCTGAAAAAGGAATGAAGATAAAGTACATTCCCAAACAAAAAGCAGCAGCCTAGTAGTAAGAGATAAAGAAGAAATTGGGTTATTTAATTATGACAGATATGCATAGATTGACTTCTCGCCAATTAATTTATTAGCAGAGGTTCCAGTTTTATCGATGGTCTTCTGTCAAAAAATTGGAGGTAGGTTTTGCCTGAAGGTCTTTTTTATATTCCGTCCTTTTCCTTCAAATGAAGGCATAATAGGGGATTGTGCATTAAGTTTATTTTTTTCTTGTGGCATTTTTTACCAAAATTTTGTGTAATAAATTTGTCTGGTTATTATTATAAAAATGCATCCTCTTTGTTTTTATGGTTATCACTTACAAAACAAGTTACAAACTTGTCTCACTGGCCAAAAATTGGTTTAGCAAGCGGTTTGTCTCGTGGTAGGCTTACTTGTTTACTAAAAAGGTATAAATGTCTCAATAGTTCTATTGCTCTGATATAATGCAGAGCACCACAATTTTTTGCCATGCCACTTTCTTTCTCCGTTGTTCCTGTTTTATGCTGTTTTTAGTGGCGTATTTAACAATTATATAATCTTTTCCAGGTCTCCATTTCATTTTCTGCAATAATTATTTCAGAGAAAACACTTGTTGATTTTTTAGTTAAAAAATACTCCGGATCAGCAAATGATC
This sequence comes from Phaseolus vulgaris, assembly GCF_051622355.1. Classification (NCBI taxonomy): domain Eukaryota; kingdom Viridiplantae; phylum Streptophyta; class Magnoliopsida; order Fabales; family Fabaceae; genus Phaseolus; species Phaseolus vulgaris. Next base: position 7,122,413 of record NC_143504.1, read on the forward strand.
TCTCAACCTCAAGCTTAGTTCTTAATATTGACTCCAATCAGCAAATGATCTCTCAACCTCAAGCTTAGTTCTTAATATTGACTCCAAAACGTAGTAGAAATTTGATTACACTTGAGGGATGACAACCCGTGGGGAAAATTTTATCAGAATGGTGCAATTTTGCACTGATTTTATACCATTTAATTTCATATCAATTTTTTTTTTACCAAAACTAGTTGTGAAGAAATATGGCCAACTTATAATGGCTAATGGACTCATATTTTGATAATTATTTAATGTATTATCCTTTCTGTAAACAATAAAAATAAATATTTTATTTTATTTTTAATTAATAATATTATAACTTTAGATTTTATTTTAAAGTACTATAAAATTAAAAATTGAAGTACACAGTGGTAGTATATAATGAAGAGACAACCCTAAACCCTATGAACAATTTGATTCTCAAAATATACTGTGGTTTTAGGTTAATCGTTGAATTTAAATAAATTAAAGTATTTTTAAATTATTTTTTATTTTCTACATTCATTGTTTGTTTCACGTGCATTTTATATATTATCATTAAAAATACAATTTAATTGATGTATTGAATCATTGTGGTGGTGTCAAGTACAAAATAAATTTTACTTTAAATGAATCAGATAAAAAAATTAATCTATTTAATTTTTTTTAAAATTAATTAAAATATTCAGACTATCCTATTCTTTTTTATTAAATTCAATTTATTTATATCCATCCAATTATAAATTAATATATTTAAAAAATTAAAAAATGGAATTTTAAAACTATATTTTTAAAATTTTATATCAAAAACTAAGATGAGTAATTAACAATAAAATTATAATTAGATAAAAACATTTTAAAATAATCTCCTTAAATGGAATACAATTAGTCAAGACATTATATAATCCAAAAGTCTGAATTTGATAGTAGTTTTCGGATTATGTAATCTGGACACATTTAAAAAAATGTTTATGGATTACATAATTCAAAAGCTAATTTAGACTTATGAATTATGTAATTCAGAAATTAATCATACATCTGAAAAAAAGTCGACGTAACGACCATGTCGTCCACATATGTCTGCACGAGTATGAGAGCAAGAATCCTATCCATCAATCTCTGATAGGTGACACCAACATTTTTAAGGTTAAAAGGTTCCTTCTACATTTCTCTTTCTCATTTTTTTTTTCTAACAATCAACTTTGCATAAACCAAAACTCAATTGGCCAATTCATGAAAACAAACAAGCTTTTTTTGTTGTCCTGGGATAGAGGTACATCCGGGAGACTATGGTTAAGGAGTAACACTAGATAGTCCAACCAACACAACTACAATCCTAGATTCCCACTATCCTTGGCAATTTTGTATTTTAAAACATGATGCATCTATAAAAATTTGTAAAAATTGTAAGAATTTGGAAAAGAAGATTGAATATATGTTAAATATCTGTCCAATTTCATAAGGGTAGGAAAAATCATGAGAAGTATTTGTTTAAAATATAAAACTTGTGTAATTAAATTAAGTTAAAAGCTAATACGAATTTGGAAAAAGACTTCTGAAGAACATAATCCAGAACATTACAGAGAAATCTTTTTTAATAAAAAACATGTGAAAGAGCATGAAATAAATGGTAGCTAAATGAAACAATCCTCAATTTCATTTACTTCCATTTATTTCTAAAAAAAACAAATATATACTATGCATAAGGAAAATGTGAAATCAAAACAATAAATTTTAAAAAACACAAAAACCGAAATTTTTTTCATTCAAAACTTTCTTATTATTATTTTAATATACAATGTGAAAATCAAAACAATAAATTTTAAAAAACAAAAAACCGACTTCTTTTTCATTCAAAAACTTTTTATTATTATTTTAATTTAAAATAGAATTACAATTTAAATATAAAAAATATCATAAAAAATATAAAAAAAATAATTATTATAAAATAACATAATTAATCTTATTATATATAAAATAAATTATAAATATAAATAATAATAAAAATAAAAATATTTTTTAATAATAAAGAAATAAATTTATATCATAATTATATTAATTAAAAAAAGTAAAGGTAAAAATAATAATTTTAATATAAAAATAAGTTTTTATCAAATATTTATTATTATAAATATTTTAATTAAAAAATAATTATAATTATAAATAAATTAATCAAATTAATTTTTTAAATATAAAAAAATTATAAATTTATATTTTTATCAATTAAAAATATATCACATAACTCACAAACTTTTATAATTCTTTTTACACTTTTCATTTTATTTACTTTAATTTAAATATCTTAATTTTCTTTAAAAATTTTCTTCAAATTTTTTCAAATCTACTCTTTATTTTCACTCTCTAATTCAAATAAAAAATATTAGAAAACTTTTCTATAGAAAAAGAAAAAATCAGAAAGAATCTTGTTGAGTGAGTGCAGACATGAGAGAGTCTAGACTCATATTCCTTTTCAGATCCTTGTTCCTTAGAGTGCCACATCCACAATTAACTAAGTACACATGTCAATACTATAAACCTAACAATGCCACACATCCTTATCATACTCACATTAACCTCCACTGCTCCACCGCTCACCATCCACCCTTATCTTCCATCTCTTTCGACTCCTCCTATCTTCATTCTCATTTTCCTAAATCAAAAACCAAATCTATCTCTTCCTTTCACACATTTTCACAAACAAAATGTCTGGTGGTGTTGGTCCAACTGGTTCTGACATTAGCTTACCAAGAGAAGAACAAGTTGATCACAAAGAACATCAAGAACATGTACCTCAAAAAGCCATCATCACACCTAGTAAATCAGGTTTCCCATCCTTCCGCCACCTCAATTGCTTGGCTGTGGTCATTGTCCTCTCTGCAAGTGGCATGATTGGTCCTCAAGACTTTGTTTTTGTGGCCTTCTCTGTAGTCTACGTTTTGTTCCTATCAAAAGTGGCTTTTCCATCTCTTCACTCATCAAAGGAAGGTCCAATTTTCAACCCACAAAACAAAATGTTTGCCCTTTATATATTCATAGCGGCCATCATTGGGCTTTTTGCCCCAATTGCTTATATCTTAGATGGAATTTATGAGGGTGATAAGGAAGGGATCAAGGCAGCTGCACCCCATGTTTTCCTCTTGGCCAGCCAAGTTTTCATGGAAGGGGTGACATACTCTGGCAGGTACTCAATTCCAATCAGAGCTTTTGTCCCTATCTTCTACAATTCAAGGAGGATTTTCACCATTGTGGATTGGCTCAGGAGTGAGATCAACAAGGTTAATGAAGAGCACAGTGGCTCTGCAAGGAGGATCTATGTGGGGAGAGTGCTTGCTGTAGCTAATATGGCCTTCTGGTGTTACAACTTGTTTGGATTTCTGTTGCCTGTTTATCTTCCTAGAGTTTTCAAGTTGTATTACTCTGCTCACAAAGACAAGGACTGATCAAGGACAAGGACCCTTCTTTTTCCTTGTTTAGAGTATAGTGTCTTCAACCTTAACTTCCTGCTGGTTAGTGTGTGATAGTATTTACTTAGTGAATGTATTTTGCCTTAGATTTCTTATTGCTGTTATTCTTCACCTTTTACATAGCAAATCAATGTTCTTCTTTTTTACATAACAAACAAAAACCGAATGCTGATGATAAGTGAGTGATCTTAAACTCTGATAACAAGAGACTGATGTGTAATGCTGATAATAAGTGTCTGATGTTCTCAGAAAATCGATGAGGAACTCAATTCTTGAAGGAATTGCCACTTTAGAATAAAGTATATTTACTTGATATTTAAATTATTAAGTTCTCAGCTTTTTAAAAGAATCACAACTTTGTGGGAAGTCTTTTGGAGAATGAAATAACTTTACTCAATATTTAAGCTTCTAACTCCTCTTCTTAAAGTCCATAGCAGAATTTTGTTTTGATCCCTCTTCTTAAAGTGGTATAAAGAGATCATGCAGGTAGGTTATAGGGAGAAGAAGAGAAGAGCTTGAAATTATGAATTGGAAAGTGCTGATTAAAACATTAATTATCAGTACTTGAAAGAGGTATTAAGCAGCTGTGAACATGGCAGGACTGACAAATAACTTTTTTAATCTCTAGAATTATGTGGCTGATTAAGGTTAGTTCCACAATTATGAATTAAAGGTTGAAAGGAAATTATGTAAATATATGGGGTCAAGAAAATGTTATGTAAAAAAAGTGTTGCTATTTTTACATACACCTTTAAAAAAATAAAACAATCACAACCTAATATATTAATATTTAACCATATATTTTTTTATTTAAAATATTAATATATACTATCATATTATTAAAATGAGTTATTGGTAAGGTGTGTTTTTATTTTGAAAGATATCAAAAAAGTATATTTTCTTCACAAAAAGGAAAATTATCATTGTTTTCTTTAACAACATTGCAACCCTTTTAAAGCTTCAAAATGTATATTTTGAAATAAAACAACATGATTGTTAAGAGTGTTTTATAAAATATGGTGGTTGGGGATAGGAGAATTGTTGGGTGATGGTATAAAATAGGAGAATTGAGGGATTGTATAAAATATAAGAGTTCATTTTGAATTGTGGTACAAAATATGAGAATTGTTATTCAGTGGTCATATAAAATATGAGAATTGTAAAAATGAAAATTAAGGAAATGTGTTTTAAAGCAAAGTAAAGCAAAATTGGGTAAAAAAATATATAAAAAAAATAATTTTGATGATTGTTAGAGAAATTCTCACAAATTATTCTTTTCAAGTGTTATAGTTTACTGTAAATTTTCTTTAATACTCTTGTACTTTCTTCTTGTGAATTTTTATAATAAAAAAAATCTATTTTAAATTGTATTAAATTATATTTTCTTTTTAAATTTATAATCAAAAATAATTTTCAAATTTTGTAATTCAAAAACCTAAAAAATGAATTTTAAACTTTGGTGTAACAAAATATGTTATCCACTTGGACCTAAAATCCAATATGTTCAGAAACATGGCCAATTTCTTCCTCCACCTCTGTAGTTTCTTCCTGCACCCAAATATAATAATTCCAAAACTATTCTTCGAAAAAAGGTGCACTTTTCTTCTGAAATATATAATTCGTTTTTTTTTCCTGAATTGTATAATCTCAAGTTTTTGGTTCTCCATCAGGAGTGTAACTAAAGTATTAATCACGTACTGATGTATTTATTTTTACAAATTGTAATGGGTTATATTATTAGTAGATCATATTTAATATGAATAATCATAATAATAAGAATTACTTAATTTGCCACATATTCTTTTTTTATCTTTAAATTTTAAATTTTTACCTTAGTCGGACGGACAGTCTTAAGGTGTTATCGGATTGTCTAAATTTTTACCTTAGTCGGACGGACAGTCTTAAGGTGTTATCGGATTGTCTGATCCCGACCGGTACATAAGGTTATTAACACATAAATATAACATATATAAATTATCAATAAATAAAATAATAATAATAATTTGCATGAATATCACAAGATTTGATTATTACTTAAGAAAGATTTGATTATTACTTAAGAAACTCATTTGTTCTTATTATTTGTTGTTTTGATGGAAGCTACACCTCAAATTTTTGTTTAAACTCTTAATGTAGTTATTTAGACTACTATTAACACTTTCTTAATTTTTTTTATAGGTTCATTTTAGTTTCCCATGTTTATTTGTTTTTTTCTATTCTACTTTTTGTGTGATATCACACCATGTTTTTTATAAAAAAAAGTTGAAAGTAAATAGAATAATTTTATTAAGTTATAAAAATATTCGATTGTACATTAATGTTAAAATTATTATATTATTATCATAAATTTAATTATTAAATAGGTAATATGTTACTTGAGGAAAGAGTCGATTGATTGAGTTTTTTTTTTCATACAAATATATGTACATGTGTTTCTGTGATTTATTTCCCATATAAACATGAAATAGCCGTTTTTATATTTGTTTTAAACTCAATTGTTGACTTGAAATATATTATATTTCACAAATTACTTTTTTAAGTATGAATTTTGATAGATTTTTCTTCTTCTACGAAGGAGTCAGATAATAAAGGTTATCGATTGAACAATTAATTTATTCTCTCCTCTACTCTTAACTCTCACATTTAGGTTCTCGATTAGAAGTGCACCTGTAAGAGGGATTTTGATTATAATAGACTTTTTTTTTTTTTATCAAAATGTAGTTCGTTTAAAAAAAATTACAAATTTAGGCAAGTCGTGTCAATTTGGCACGACTTCATATGCACAAATTGTCCCAATTAAACACGACTTTGCCATGTCATACTGAAGTCGTGTCAAGTTGGCACGACTTTTGCCCTGTTATACTGAAGTCGTGCCAACTTGGCATGACTTTTGTCATGTCATATTGAAGTCGTGCCAAGTTGACACGACTTCTGCCACATCATATTTTTTTTTTTAAAAATTTTATTGTTTATATATTGGGTACTAAGTTATGTAATGTTAAAAATTAATTTGATACATAATTTTCTAAGAGTGTTAGTTTTAAGGAACAAAAAATTGAATAATCGTGTATGGATCATGTTTGGATAATCAGCTTATTCAAACTTTGAGCCATTAACTCCTTAGGACATTACCGTCGAACATGGTTTCCCACTAACCAAAAAGTATATTTTGATATTTAATGTCTCATGTATGCAAATTTTTGATATTTTGATATTTAATGGCGCGGGACATGATCCATACACGATTATCTAATTTTTTGTTCCTTAAAACTAACACTCTTAGAAAGTTATGTATCAAATTAATTTTTAACATTACATAACTTATTACCCAATATATAAACAATAAAATTTTAAATATATATATATATATATATAATTTTATTCTTAGATTAGATTAAATGTGTGTCATAATTAACCCTCATATTATCTCATTTTTAAAATGTTTTAACTAATCATAATACATTGCATGATTCTATCACTTACGGATAACGACACATCCTGATCATTCAATACCAATTTTATTTGTGCAATTCTTTTAAATATTTTTTTTTGCTTGTATGGTAAATACAATTTTGTAATACTATATTCTTTCACCTAATTTGAAAAATCAAAATGTGATAAAGTCCAAACCAAATTAATCCACTTTTTTCCCCTACGAATTAAAGCTTAACACCTCTCAACCTATCAAATCAATTCCTGACCATGACACTACAACACTCTTGCATACTTTTCCTATGAACACAATCATTATTTTGGGTGGCAAAACTTGACCTATTTTGGAATCATTAAAATTATAATATAAAAATTTAAAATAACATTACTATACTACAACATCTTATACAAAAAGTCATCATGCAATTATTTATTATATTTCTGGTTATTTTTATTCACTAATGTAAAAGTAATAATTCCTCAGTTTTGACTGACTCAACAATGTTTAAATCAACGACTTACAAAATTCTATTCATAAGATGATGCCCTCTTTTCAGTCAAGACTTTTAATTAAACTGATCACACTCTAATTAAAAATAAATAAATACATAAACAGGAAAAACAAAATTTTGAAATTTTTTATTTTTAAATAAAATTTAAAATTATATATTTTCAAGTGAACAAATTATTCTTATGAGTATTTAAACTTTTATTTTTTATTGATAATTATTTTCTGAAAGTAATTGTTCCAAACATATGTTTGGTTAATGTATTCTTTTAATATTATTATAATGTAAAATAAAGAGTAATTTGGACAGCCAATGAATATAAGATATGATTATTATACAAAATAAAAATATCAAAGTTCTCATGTTTTTCTGTGATTAGAGAAGCACTGGATATAATAAATATAATATTATAAAAAGTAACAAAAATCTGTTTTTCTGAAAGCGGTAAATGTAATACATGCAGTATTACCTATTTATGGGTATATATTTCCACGTTGACTCAATTTCAGGAGGTGCAACGCTGGCAATCACAGTGCCATTTCTTCTCTTTATGTGATAGATTTTCTCATTTGTGTGTGAGAGAGAGAGATGTGGCCATTCAAAAAGAAGGGGGCTTCTGGGTTTTCATCATCATCCACTGCAGAGCAAGTCACTGAAGGTCTCGATGGAACTGGTCTCACTGCCATTGTTACAGGTCCCTCACTTCTTCTTTTCCATTTTTTTATTATTTTTCTTATATATTTCCCTCATGGATATCTTCCCCTTCAACCCATGTAAAAAAAATGTTTTTTTTTTCTTGATGACCTTTTTGTCTGTTTTCGCTGTTTTGTCCTTATAGTTGGTATGAAAAATCATAGTTTTTTCATATGTTTGGCTGCAATTTTTCTTCTATCCAGTTCAGTGTTTGACTGAACAAATTGAAAAATATGTAATCTCTGGTTCGATTGTGGTCTGTTATAGCTAGGCAGGCCACACGATAGTTCTTTTTTACCTATAAATTTGTTCATCTTGTTAATGAGTTTCTTTATTGTACCCTATTGTTGAATACACGTTTTGTGTGCTATATGCTGCATAGAGCCAAGGATTTAAATTGGGGTCTCAATTGAGGTTCAGTTTCGATCTTTGGTATTGCAAACAATTGCAGCTTATACAGCCAGAGTTGTGGTCAGGTTGCAGTCATAGACACTCCAAAAACCTTGACTTTGGGCCAAAATTACAGCTGCGGACTGATTTTTAAATTTAAACCTTCTGTATAAAAACTACTGGGAAGTAGTATACTTTATCTTTGCATAAAATACTGGCTTGTGGAGTGATTTTCAGGCCTTTTCAACGAAGATCCATAGCCGAAATTGAACTCGTTCCTTTTTGGAGTTGACTCTATAATTTCGCCCAAGAAAATTGCATCACTAAATGTCAGTTAAAGTGCAACAAATACCGGAGTCTTTGCATATGTATGCTTCATTGAATTCTTGCAATTAGCATGATAAATAATTCTTGGAATGTTCCATCGTTTAAATATGGTATGTGAACATTAACAGGAGCATCCAGTGGTATTGGCACTGAGACTACACGTGTACTTGCTTTGCGAGGTGTCCATGTGATTATGGGTGTGAGAAATATGATTGCTGCTAAAGATGTCAAAGAAACAATACTTAAGGAGATTCCCTCTGCAAAAGTTGATACCTTGGAGTTAGATCTCAGTTCAATGGATTCTGTCAATAAATTTGCATCAGATTTCAAGTCTTCTGGTCTTCCATTGAACATCTTGATGTAAGAAAAGGAGATGACATGAATCATATTATTAACTATTTAATCACTGTTTTTTAATGAAGTCGCTAGTTACTAGTTCTCTCTCATTATGTGTGCCTATGTTGCAAATGATATCTCTTAATCCTGATCATTCAAGAAAGCACAGGGGTAATATTGTTTTCTGGTTTGTTTAGAAACAACGCAGGAATTATGGCATGCCCTTTCAAGCTCTCTGCGGACAAAATTGAACTACAGTTTGCCACAAATCACATAGGTACGTTGAAAATCTGATTGCATAATTCAAGCTCCAACTGACTAAGTGTTCTTCCATATGCAAGTTCATTTGATTACTGATAGTGACCTTGCTTCATATTCACCGATATTTTATTCGATAACATTTTGTCATTTTGCAGAAGTTTGTAGTAAGTGTAGGTCATATGATTCATATCTTTATGATTATTTAGATAATTACTTACTCGGATGATCAATATAGAGTCATAGACGAATGAATCCTCCTTTCTTTTTCTCTCTTGGGTAAGTGGTCATAAGTCATTGAAACATTGAATGTCTGTATTACTATAGTTAGGAAGTTACGATTGTTTCAACCTATGTAATTGGGTGATATTTTATATTAAACATCAAGTACTACCTTTTTGTTCTATTAAATGCACAGACTGAGAGCATGCGGTAGAGATCTTAATACTGATTTTTTATTTAATATAATTTTTCAGGTCATTTTCTATTGACAAATCTTTTGTTGGACACCATGAAGAAAACTTCACGTGAAACTAAGAAAGAAGGAAGAATTGTTAATGTCTCTTCTGAAGCTCACCGATTTGCATATTCTGAAGGAATCCGTTTTGACAAAATTAATGATAAGCCAAGGTAATGTGTAACCTAAATTCAAATTAAAACAACATATGCTGTCGGAGATGTCATATCTGATAAAAAAACATGTTCATAGGATCTGTAGATTATTTTATTTTTTTATCAGGAATTGTATGCGCAGAAGGCATGATTTCATTCCTATGTAAATCAACATATTTATAGAACATGAGCAAAGCAGAAAAATATCAGTTAATAAATTGATAGAAGATAATGTCTAAAAAATAGGATAAAACAGATTTATTCTATCAATTAATATAACTTTTATTTAAAATAAAATGACACAAAAATCTAATATATTCTGTTTGTTAATTTGTTTGACTAGTTAGATATTCAACAAGATCAAATGCTCATGATTATAATTGTAGAACCTATGCACTTCTTAGTTGCATTTATTGTATCAAGAATAGAGACATGATTCTTGTAGTACTTGTAGAAATAAGAAGTGATAGGCAATATGCATATTTGATTATTTTTGCTTCTTGTTTACAGCTGAAACAATTGATTCACTTTAATTTTCTTGAAAAAGTTAAGCACGAAAACATGATCCTGTACCTGTAGTGTATGTCAATTGGAAAACTGTTATATGACATGCATATTTAATTATGTTTGCTTCCTTGTGTTCAGTTACAACAACTGGCGTGCATATGGGCAGTCAAAGCTTGCCAACATTTTACATGCAAATGAACTTGCAAAACGTCTCAAGGTGTGCTGGCTTCTCCTCTATAGTGGTGTAATGTACATATTATCTGGTGGAATAATTAATTAATAGTACTTTTATTTTGCTCCATAGTGCAACGTTTTAGCTGGCAATTAAAGGATGTTCTAAGTTAGCATTATTACCCTTGATTTATGTTAACTTTTGGCTAATTAATAAGAGATTGATGTCCTTAGTTTTATGTGTTCGGTCAATCGTCTCTTTCACTTTTGTCAGTTGATAATGAAATTGATATTTCTGATTGAGCTTAATCAGACTGTGGCATTCTATTTCAGTATTGTTTCTAATGTGAACAATTCTATTGTATTTTTGAGTTATCTTTTGCTTTCCTGCGTGGTAGGTTGCAATGGACTAGCAGATTCAGACTAGTGCGAAATTTGTTTCATCTTTTTGATTCACTCTGTTCATTGTTCTAAAGAATGAAACTATTTCATCGGAAGCTATAAAATTATTTAGGATTTTTCTTCTTCACACTACTCCTTTTCTACTACCTGCTGGTTATGCATTAGTTGTTCATTATTGTAAACCAAAGTGTTAATTAAAGCTTGCTATGTCTTTGGAAAATATGTGCTGACTTGTTTTTAGAAAAGTGGGCAATTATTGATGACCAATATTTGTTAGTCATCAGTTTCAGTGGAAATTTTGGGCAAATAGGTTTTCTGACAGCTTGAATTTTGAATCCCTTCTAGCAAATGCGATCATGTATCATCGTGTTACTTTGTCATTCTTCTTTTCTGTGGCTTTCTTTTACTTTGTTTGCTTGGTAAAGATGTCACTTTGTTTTCTCCACATTTGCTGATTTTTATGTATGAAATTTTTCCTGTTTCATCTTGAACAGGAAGATGGGGTGGAGATTTCTGCAAATTCTCTTCATCCTGGAACAATTACCACCAATCTTTTCCGTCATATGCCAGTGAACGGTAACTACCACTGTACTATTCATATCCTATCTAGGAATTGTATAGGTCATGAGATTTGCTATACTAAATGATTATTCTGCGTTATCTTGTCTATTTACTTTTAATTGCCTTTTAAAATGCAGTAAGCTCGCATTTGTATTCATTGCTTTTTGATCGGAAATTTGGTACACAAATATTTATCATAAACCAATGCCAAGAATGAAAATTAGTGGTAAAAATTTTTATTCAAATGAAAGAAACAAATGTTCTTATTGCTCTAGAACCAGCTCCTCAGCCAACTGACTTGGGGTTTATAAGGCCTTGAACTTTGATACTACCACGGGTAGTTTATGGTGTGATTCTTCGGATGTTCTTTTCATTCTACCACTCTTTTTATCCCCATAACCACTCTGCTAGGCCTAATTAACTAGCAAACTCAGCAGCATACCTTCTCTCCCCGTATTGTTCTGTTCTGATTACAAATATAGGGTGTATCTGGATTTTAGTTGGAATATTCTAACCAACTTTCAGTTTCCATTAAACATTGTATCAACATGTTTAATATTATTTTTTTCAGAGTAAAACTTACCTCAAATTCCAGCTGACTTAGAAACTACAATGAGTTTTTATTTTCAACTTTAATTCAGTTCAACTCAACTTAATTTTAATTCAAACACACAGAGACCTTCCAGATTGTGGGTTTAGGACTCAAGTCTCCAACTGTTCCATGTCTTGTTCAATATTTGCTGCTTATATCAGGTCTATGATCAAGTGTTTTATCAGTCAGCCCTTCTGAATATTGAATACGGGCATACTGAAGAAAATCTTGAGCATTCATGGAAGCACTTATCATGGTCACTCGGAAATGGTCTTCTAGTTTTACAACGCCTAATTTCTATATCAATTCACCTCCATGAAATTTGTTCAATTTTTCTATTGGAGATAATGACTAGCTGAGTTTTATGTGTATATTTCTGTTTGATTTGTGCAGGTATAGTTAGTGCTATTGGTAGACTCGTGTTTAAAAATGTCCAGCAGGTAATCATTATAAATGTTGGACATTATTATGCTGTTATTTAGGGCATTATTCTAGAACCCATATTTTTTTCATGATTACCAATACTCATTTGAGTTGCCAAACATTTATTTATTCTTGATTATATTCAATACCATTAAAAACATTTATTATGAAATTAACCTGAACATAGTTGACAACTCACCCAGGTATAGTGCCCATAAGGATTCAATGTCCCTCTTTTCAACCAAGAGGATTCAACATTCCTTGTGTTTGGTATGAGATTCTTCTGACCTTGCTTTGTTGACCTTGTAATGCAGGGAGCAGCAACAACATGCTATGTAGCATTGCACCCACAAGTGAAGGGAATTAGTGGCAATTATTTTTCGGACAGTAATGTGGCCAAACCAACCTCACAGGGTACTGATGCTGATTTGGCCAAGAAACTTTGGGATTTTAGCTTGAATTTGATCAAGTAAAAAACCCAAGTATTATTTGTCAATGGAGATAGCTTTAATTATAAGACTTCCTGTAACTTCTGTCAGAACTATCATCCCATGTTGCATAGGCATGAAATTTCTATCAATATTATAATCTATAATTTAAAGATCCTACTCCATTTACTTGGCACAGAATTTATACCAATTTGTATAACAATATAACTTTCAATATTGGATGACTACCTGGTAATGTACTTCTTTAGGACTCTTGACTTCGTTTAGCTGTTTCAATTGTCTTTGTTTTGCCCAACTTCTGTAGCTATGCATAATCTTTTTTATCAAAACTTGGATAACATGTAAATTTACTTACAATTAACATTGATTGACGAACTTCATTTTCCTTCTTATTGTCATTCAGCTCATATGAGATATTTGCATCAAATCACAGAAGTTTTAATACAAAAACTTTATGTTATGACAACAATTGGCGGAACCTTTCATTGAGGCTCATTGCTTGCACCACTTTCTTGTTTCTCTGTAAATTTTGCTCACGGTCATCACAGTTATTTATTAGGAATTCCATTGCAACCATCCAACATTTCTTGTGTGGAAGTAGTATATGAAATGTTAGTTTCTTATCCAATGGTCACTCTCAAGTTCTATTCTCTTTAGGTCTATTAAAGCTTTGCTTAGCTTGTCTGGGGAAATATACTAACTTCCTTATCATGTTTCTCTCAGCTTATACTTTACTGTAATTAGGTTGATTTACTATTGTTTTTACTATATTTGGGCTAGTTTACTGTGACATGGAAAAAAAAAGTATCAAAATAGTGCAATTTTATTTGAAAATTAAATACCTAAGAAATTACAGAAATAATTCTTATTGACGGGCCACAAAAATTGCACCTATTAAAGCAACTAAAATAATAATTGAAATTAGTTCAAATGGCTGAATCGACTCCCTCTTCTAGTCAAGACCTTATACACAAGTGATGATTACAAATAGAAAAACTAAAATCTAATTATAAGCACGATTTTTAAATAAATTAAATAAATAATTAAAATTTTGCTACCACTTGAAGAAGATATAAAAAATGTCATATTTTTAGTATGATTTTTCTGTTCATGTAACTTTTAAAAAAAATACTCATACGTAATTTTCAAATAAAATCGTACTATTTGGATGTTTTATCCTCACTTGTGCCCTCATAGATATAAATATTGCATTTTATTCACTGTCCTCAGATGAATATTGCGTCATTTCCTTTGTCGTTGTGTATATAGTTTTCATATATTTAACTAGATGAAATATTGTGAAAAAGGGACCTATATTTTTATGTCATTCATGTAAAGTTAATTAAAAAAAGCATCAAGACACTAATTTAAGTCTTTAATGAAGGTATGTGTAATTAAAAGGTACCATCAATTTTTGGTTTAATAGATTAATTATGGTGCTTGCTGTATCAATGAACTAAATAGTAAATTCAGTTACAATCTTTAAATTGGTACAGTGAACCATTTAACTTTATTATTTTAAAGTTAACATCTTTGAATTGAATTTAGAATATGAAAGATTTGATGTAATTGTTATTATTAGAAATTAATTGAATTCCATAATTACATGCAAATTGCATTAGTCAGTATTGTAGAAAAGAAGGTGCAAAAGTATAATAAAATTAGTACAGAAATTAAATCTAAAATTTCTTTTGTTGTTATTAGAAATTAATTGCATTCCATATTTTAATGCAAATAATTGTAATGATATATATATATAAACCCTAAAAAATTAACTTTTTTCATTACTGAATAAAACTGATTTTTTGTTTTTTAATCAATCCATTTTATTTTATTGGTTTAATTAATTTTAATTGAATATTAATTTGATATTAGTTATTTTTATTTTCTTCACTGTAAGATAAATATTAAAAAAGAAAATATATATTATATATAAACATAAAACTATATTAAAAAATTATATATTTTCTTTAAATTCATGTATTTTAATGAATTGTTATCAACAAAAAAATATATTATTTTCAATTTTATAAATTAAATAATTTCTGTAATTAATTATTTTCAAATTTTAATTATTAAGTCCTTTCTCTTTTCTTTGCTCTACATTCCACCTCAATCATTAAATGAGCATCAAAAGAGAGTATAATTGGGTTTTCTTGCTTTCGATTTTGATTAAAACTGATAATGTTTTCCTTCCAGTAAAATAAGTTTCCATTTGTCACCATTACAATAGTGTGAAATTTTTATAAAAAAAGGTAGAGGTACAATAATTTAATTAAAGAAGATCAATCGAATCATTAATAACAAAATTTATAGGGTTAGTAATAATTTTCAATACAATCCCAGATCTTTAAAACTGATCACAAATTATAACGCATGAAGTTAAAAATTTGTGTAACTGGATAAGTTAACTCCAGAAATCAATTTTATTAAGCATCTCTTAACTTTTTTTAAGGAAAATTTAACCAAAAACAAAACTCAGCTTGATAGTGAAATTCAGTCAGCCTAATTTTCCCCACACTCCTGCCGCCTTCAAAATCTCTTCTCTAACCTCGTTTTTAGGATGTTGAACCCATCCACACAAAAGGTGTTGTCGAAACTCCACGATTTCTTTCTGTAAAATCTTTCAAGTAAGTTGCAATTCGACATGGTTAGCATAGTAAAAGACAAAATTTATACTCACGTATTCATAATCAGGCATGGTTTTGTCTTCCCATTTTATCGATCCATCCCAAATTTCCAAGTATTTCAGCACATAGATGCCACAATCATGACTTTACCAAACATTGAAAACATCAACAATATATTATTATCACCAATAATGAATTGAGTTCTCTACATAAATGAACACCAGTGTTGCAAACTACTCACATGTTTTGCTGCCTAGGAACATCAGCGTAAACCAATGTTATTGATGCATTTTCTTTGGTCGAACCAGGATCCATTAATACCAGTAGCTCCTCAAAACGACGTTTCTTTGAATTAAAAAACAGTTGGATTGGTTGGACCAGAGGAATAGTAAGGGAAAACATTTCACAAAAATAATATAATTTTTTCCCAAGGAAAAATAATGTTCAACACTACCGTTGCATCATCCAAGTTCTTCTTGCTGGCTGAGAGTCTATCATGCATCGAATCTAACACATACAGGGTTTTTTCCTTCGGCTCGAGCACATAACAAGACCAATGCTCCTCAAACAAAGTTGGTGCAAAAATCTGAAAGAAGGACAAAAGCAAGACATTGTATTCCACCAACTCCAAAAGTTGTTTGAAAACCACTATAATTTTCATTCTCAAAGCATATAAAGGTGGCACCATACTTACCAATTTGCACTGATAAATTTCATAACCCAGTTTACCCGGTAAGATGAATTGAGATACATCCTCAATAGACCAAGTCTTGTAGCTATCTTCATTAGAAAGATTTAAGTCCCATTTTACCTTATTCTACATAGAAACATCACTGACCGACATGAGTGTTATGCTGACTAGGCATTATAGAACAACAACAGCACTGCAACTCTGTCGTTTATGAACATTAAAGTGAACTACTGACCATAAATTGTGGGCTAAATATATGACGAGTGACAGCCCCATTTGTTGCCTTCTCCTCTTCCATCATTAACTTCCCAGCAGCTAAAATCACCTGAACGTTATATATGTATTTTCAGAGTTTTATGACAAATAACTAGTACCTTAAACTGAGCCTTCTGAATATTCTATACTGACCATATCACTGACCCACCCTTTTGGTTTCATTGAATAGCTATCCTTGCGGTTTAAGTAAACGCCAAACATGCTAACCACGACACTGGGATTTGAATTTATGATCTTTGATATCATTAAAACAAAAGAATCAAAATCAAAATTTATTAAGAAACCTAAGCTTTCTACCTCAATTCCTCATTTGTCTTTGGTCGACGAGTGCAAAAGTTATATAGCTTGATCAGCATAGACCGGGATATTTTGTTCACATCCTGCTTTACATGTTGACTGCTGGAAGAATCCAATGGCAGAGGTAGCTTATTTTTGGAGGCCCTGATAGCTAATTGAATAATACATTATCAAGTCACTAGGATTCGGCTAGAGCAACTGCGGGTTTGAGCAGTTTCCAGCATCTGTTAGGATCAAAGCTCACTCCCAGTGATGGAACTACACAGAAAGGTGGGAATGCAACCACACACCCAGGCATTTTTTTCCTTTAATACTATATATTTGATTTTAATTAAGTCCCCTAAATAGATGAAACCTGCCTTTACTCTTAAAGTCTTAAACTATGCCTTTCCTATTAAAGTCTTATACTGTATAGGAGCAATGATGAGATTTGTTTGGATGAGTTTCTTCATAAGTATTTATAAAAATGAAACAAAAAGTTCAGAAACTAAAATTCTTCATAAATTTTTTTTACATAGTTACCTAATTTCAGTTTATGAAAAAGTTAATTTTTTCCCCTCTTGAATAGAGAAATTCATCCAAACGCGTATTTACTCAATAACAATTTCAAAATATGTAGGATAGAGGAAGAAGGAGATTTTGTCACAACTACCACTGCTTGAAGGTTCAATTGCCTCACTCATCGCGGCTTTCGAGCTGCTATCATCTGTTGCAACAGGGAAGAACAATGATTATGATCATGTTAATGTATTAGGGAGCTAATAGTACAAATTTTTCTACTACCACTTTCAAAAAAAGAAAATTAAGAAAAAAAATGAAATAAACTTTTTCATAAACAAAAAGTTTGGAGAAATTATAAGTTTTTACAAGTTTAATTTTAACTTGGAAAGAAGTTATTTCAAATTTTCTTTTAAGTTTTCCCTAGTATAAATCTTATGCAGAAGCTTATTCAACTACAGTCAAAGCTAGAAAACACGAGTACTGAAATAAAACTTCTAAACTACTATATACAGTATAAAGCAACAATAAAGCATCAAAATCAAAATACTTAGCGTAAGTTTTAACAATTTTGTAATTCAAGTGAGAAAATGAATGGATTGAATTGTGCTTGACTGATAATTGAACAGAGAGTATTAAAACATGCGTAAGAAAACGAAGCTCCTAAAGCTAGTGATGAGTCTAAAGCAAGTAGATAGATAAATTGTGTGTACCTCGGCCTGTGCTCAATGCTTTCTTCCTCTTTCTTCCCATTCTTAACCTTCACTGTTGGGGAAAACAGAAAAAAATTACAATCTGAAAATTAAACAAGGAACACAGATTTAATAATGATGAATTTTGAAAATGAAGCAGAAAGCATGAGGTGATTCATTGTTTTCATGGAAAAAGAAACCGTGAACATCATCGGGAAGTGGAGAACCGAATGAAGCGCAGAAGAGAAAGAGATTTGAGTATTTAGAAATGCAAACCCTAAGACAAAAGGAAATGAAAAATGTGCACAACTTCCCTACCATTGTTTCTTTCTTCTCAGCTTTCCTTTTATAGAATTATGGAACCATCGTTTGCACTGCAATGCCTTAATGCTACTAAATATCAAATCCGTTACATTAGTTCACAAACAAAAATAATGTCATAAAACATCTTTTAAGGTAATGCTCTAATTAATAACTGCCTCCACCAGCAACTCAAAAGTTATCAGATGTTCACTGACAAATTTAACGGACTTTGTTTATTTTTTAATCTCATTTAAATAATAATTTTTTTTTTACTTTAACTATTGTGTCGTTTCCAATTTTACCCAAACTTGTTTAGTGATCGTTCTTTTCGTTTATGAGAAGATGAGGCGTTGAAGATAAGAATTTGAATCGAATAATAAAATTCTGTATATAACTTTATTAAAGAGTGAAATTAATTCTGTATATAACTTTGTTATTTTAGTTTAAATTCGAGTTCTTTAAATTATGCAATATAAATTTATATTTTCGAATTTTCTCTTTAGTAATTCTATATTTTTTTTGACAAAGTTTTACTTAGACGTGATTCTATTAGAAGACTTAACACTTGAATGTGAATTATGCTTTCTTACTGTCTATGAAAATAAGTAGAGTGAAAATAAATAAGAATAATAAAAGTAAATGAGAAATTAAGTAAAAAATGTTGCTTGGATGGATAGAAATAAAAAGAAAAACAAATTATCCATACTTATTTAGAGGAGGACGAGAGTCAGTGTAAATAAATAGTTTTCACACTAATTAATAAATTACATTTTACCAAAAGTTAAAGATTTTTGCTATTATTTTTTTTTCTTAACATTAAATTATTCATTTTTTTAGAATATTTATTTGACTGGATTTCTGGAAGTTGAAGGATCTGTTTTAGAATTAATATTTACTGCGATTATTAAAGACCATTAAATTAAATAATTTATTTTCAAATTTCAAAAGGATTTAATGAAAGTATAGAACTATTTTATAGTTTTAACTCAGTCTAAACTAAGCACTTACCTTATTCAATTTCATCAAATTGGAGTTGTCTCAGTACCTCTCAGTTTAAATATGGTTTAGTTTAGTAGATTTAATTGGTTTCAATTTTAGTCCTGCATATGAAAATTCTTTTAGTTTTCAGTTTTGAAAAAAAGTTGAAATTTTACTAATCAGTGTATAAGGTATAATATTAACCTATTATACCTCCAAGAAACATCTTCAATCCAAAAACAGATGTCACCTATCAAAACCAAAAAATATATATTTAACAGATACCAAAACCAAAATTTTACTTGTTTCTATAGGGACTAAAATCATTAATTTTGAAATTTTGAAAGATAAAGATTTTAAGAAAAAAATCTTCAGAGACAAGAAATGCGCTCATTTTATAGGATTAAACATATTTGAGCTCATTTGTTTTATAAGCACTTCAACTATAATGCTAATAATGTCTACAAAAGGGATGCGAGTGACCACCATTATTCTGTGACCAGATTTCTTCCAATTTTTGCTGTTGAACAATAATGTACAGAACAGATCCAATAGTCGAGTACACAATGACGGTAATACATCTAACCCCACAAAGTAAACGAGGTCCCCACCATAAATGCAGAATAATCACAATACAGTTTCCTATCTACTGTACAGCAATGTCTAACCTCCCAAAAAAAATAGTCTACAAGTTAAGTTTTGTATCAATTTAAACCCTTTCTCTAGCATCTATATGGTGTTCCAATTCCAGGAGATGCATTTGTCACTGCACGAACTCTGTCATTTCTAGTATCTCAAGTGCAGGAGAGAAACATCTCAAGTTGATATGTTACATACAATAAGAACTTCCTCTTTGCAACAAAGTGAGATTTGTGTGAGTTGATTGCTTGATATGGACAAATTGTCAGAAAGTTTAATGTTGTGGCACAAATGGATGAACGAACTCCACAAGCCCGAGCCTGAAGCCATGCAAAATGCATTTTGGTGCCCCATGCAGCCTATTCTCCGTCGCAAGTTATTTACAATGACTCTCTTGTGCTTTGGCTCCTTATTGTATAATTATATTCTCGCAAACAGAACAAACAGATCAGCATCACCAAATGGTATTCTGAGAAACTTCAACAGCTGCTTAGATGATTGGCCCAGGAAAATCATGATGTTATAAACCATTTGGGCGGCTAAGCAAAGATGAGCTGGGGCTGAGATCAAGGGATGGGTTAATCCTAACATGTTCCCCCAGCAGCTGCCGGCCAACACGATCTGCCAAGACTGACTGAAAATCGTGTGGCTCAGCATGAGGATGCCTTGCAAACTGCTTAACCAGAACATCATTTTCACTGGAAACCAGCTCTGATGGAATGTGAGACCCTATTTGCATTCCTCGAAAAATGTCAACAGTTGAGTCATGATGAGCAGGGCCATTGACGTACATACCATTTGAGGACTTAGGGATGCTTCCAAAACCCTCTTGAAAGTAAATTAACTGTTTAGAGTGATTACCAAATGGAATGGCACCACTGCCACCAGCGAGAGGTGTTGATGCCCCAGAAGCAGTCCGAGGGCTGGATATAGGAGAAGGAGACATTCTCCCATTCCTGTGCTGCGGTGATCTTGACCTCAAAAGTGGGCTTCCAATGGGAGAGACGGGGCAAGATATATTCCGTGGAATATGGATTTCACTGGAGACCAATGACACAATTTCAGATTACAATTGACAGTCAGCAGTCTTGTATGGATGTTTCCATGTGTATATGTGTGTGCAGTGTGTGTGGGAGACGGAGAGAGAGAGAGACCTTTCATGGGGATTAATTTTCAAAAATCTTGAAGAATGAACAGAAAGTCTATCTGAATCCAAGGTAGAAAGATTCTTTGCTTGTCCAATTGCCTGAAAATTTATAAAAGACACATTAAATTATTATAATACAATACGATATACAAGAAGAAATAAAATGACATGGGAATATATATGGTTCTGTTGATACGAGAAATTTAGAAAGCTAGTTCATATAAAGACTTTAACCAGATATACTGTAGAGCCTACATCCATATAGAGAAATAGATGCTAAACAAAATTTTATGTTAAAATAATCAATATTGCAATTCTTTAAGATTTCAACAATCCCTTTAACTGGACTCCATCGTTTCACTAAGTCTATAACAAACTCTAGCCTGATCTGACAGAATGAGAATACAATTTATAAACCAAAGAACATCTATTCTGCTCAATTATTGTTTTACAATGTCTTTGAACCATATTTTGTCTCAAGCTACTGTCCCTTCCTTTTCCTTCTGCACCATTCATGCTGCCTCACGAAAACAATTTCCATGGCAACAAACTATTACATAAATCTGTGAGACTTGAATCAATTAGCAACTGCTATGAATTGAGAGCCACAGTTAGTCTAACAGCTGGACTGCCAATCAGCGAGTTAGATCCCCAAATGAAAGAAGAGGGTAAGGAAGAGAAAAGGAGAGAATTGGGGTGGGTCTTCCCGTTTTGGGAGTAGAATTGAGAGGGAGAGTCCAGAGCTCTCAAACAACACTTTGTTTGTAGACAAAAGAGGAATGAAAGGAAAAAAACTAAGTGGGTGTGGGATTAGTCTTTCCCTTCATTTTGAAAAGAAAATGGGATAAAGGGGTTTATTTCATACAACTCTTTCATGAAAAAAAGAAGACAAAAGTACCCTTGTTTGTAATACAAATATTTTCTAATTGAGGATGTTTGTTTCATTTTATGTGAATATCACTTTTAACACAGCCAAACAACTTATAAAATCATCTCACTTTCTTTTCTAAACCAAACATACCATTAGATGTGGGTCAAGAGACAGGTTTCTGTCAATATAACACTCCATTTATTTTCTATATTATGATCCAGTTCTATCACATACATGGAAAAGGAAGTGGTAATATAGATCCTGCAAATACCCCTACATTCTGGACTCAGATTAACAAATTATACATGTTTTTTGCCAAGAGCACGCCTATATAATATACATGCCAAGAGCATTTAAGTCAATCATGAGAATGTAACAGAATGAAAAACAAAAAATCAGCATCACGGTTTCATAAGCAAATGCTTCCAATTTTGTCCTATTGTGTGTAGACAAATAATGCAGTGCAATAATTTGATACACATGCAGCATAACTTGCATCGACAAACAAACAAGCTACCCAGCAATGCTAACGTGTACATACTACACAAATAAAACTGAATT
The DNA here is from genome assembly GCF_051622355.1 of Phaseolus vulgaris. Lineage (NCBI taxonomy): Eukaryota > Viridiplantae > Streptophyta > Magnoliopsida > Fabales > Fabaceae > Phaseolus > Phaseolus vulgaris. Next base: position 7,145,125 of record NC_143504.1, read on the forward strand.
TCAAACAATTTGTTAGAAAATACTGCATATACCAGAGCTTTTGCCCCTTGTGTAGTCCCAGAAACATGGTCCAATGCTTCAGTAACCAGAATAGGTCTTTCCAAAGGTGCAGCAAGTTTTACAAAAGGGTGGTCCAATAATTCACTGGCTGAAGGGCGATCATATGGGTTACGCTGAAGACATTTCCTAACAAAATCTTTTCCTTCATTTGAGAGATGATCAGGGATTGTCGGGAGTTCCTTGCTATTACCAATCTTGAACATGGCAGCAACCTTTTATGATAGCATGCAAATACATCAAGCCATGAGAAGAAATAGTTTAAAAGAGTGTAATGCTAATAATAAAATTACTTCGGTTCTTTGTAAATATAAAATACTTCAAATAATTATTAAAAGCATAAAATAAATTAATATAAGGTCTGATATATTGACATAAGTTACTAACCCCTTCATACTGAAACCAAGGAGGTTTGGTAGTAGCCATTTCCAAAACTGTGCATCCAAGACTCCATATATCTACTGCAAGATTGCATCCATTAGAGTTCTTTATAACCTGAATCATCAGAAAGCAATGATGCTGAGCCACAAAACTAAAACATCATTAATTTAGAATATAAAAAAGAAAAAACAGATCAATAGAAACATTAGAACCTCAGGAGCCATCCAGTAAGGGGTTCCTTTGAATGATAATGGACACGATTGCCCAGTTATCTGCAAATTATGTAAGGCATAAGTAAGGCAGACAGGATAAGTAATGCAATCTTTGAACTATAAAATCGTACAAACCAGATCCATAATTTCAATAGGCATCTCAATTCCATGTTCATATCTAACACCTTTAGCTTAAACACAGATATAATGGAAACCAGATAGTTATTATTGCTAAGCTTACATGTTTTGCCATGCCAAAGTCTGCCAACCTGACCCGCCCAGTTGGATCTACCAGTATATTCGCTCCTTTGATGTCCCTTCACAAATAAATGCAATTTCAGAGATAGATATCAGAACAGCAAAAAATTAAACATTTAAATCACAAATAGATTTAGTTTACCGATGGAGAGTATTTTTAGCATGCAAATAAGCAAGCCCTGACAAAATTTGTTGAGTATAGCTACGAATAACTAGTTCACCAAACTGCCCATATTCTCGAAGAAGTTTGTGTATGGAGCCTCCAGATACATATTCAAGGTATATGTAAAGCTTGTCATCAACCTGTGTAAGGGATAATTCAGAAGCCTCTATAAGGAACCACACTAACAAATACTGCTCAGAAATCTCCACAACTATGTTATCAGATAAACCTCCAGAAACATATATTCTATAACTAAAAATCAAGAATAGCATGCATACATTAGAAATGACAGTCTAGAACAAAAATTAACAATAATCATCATCACTCTTAGAGAGGTAAACATAAGAATCTGAGTGCTAGCATGTATTGTCAGTATGGTTTTGTAAACCAGAAGTGAAGGAGAGAACTTACTGTTTCAGAACCATAATACTGGACAATATTTGGATGCTGTAAACGGCTTAATAAATGAATTTCCTGCCAGTAATTTTTTAATGGATTTTCAATGTCAAATTTAACTCAGAACTAGAAACTAAAAAATTGCACTTACCTGCATGAAATTAACTAGATTTGAAAGGAATCAATTTACCTGCATAAATTGCTTAGCACTTTCCATTGACTTGGGATCATCTGAAAACAGGGTAACCTCCTTCACTGCACACATTTCGCCACTTTCACTGAAAAAGAGAAACATTATAAACAAAGTAAGTCTTATTAAGATGCATATAGAGAAATGAAGGGGGGAAAATAACAAATATGAAATTAAGAACATTTTAACTAAGGTACATACCTATTGAAGCCAAGATAGACATGTCCAAATGAGCCACTACCAAGCAGCTTTCCTTTCTTCCAACGTGAGCCAGAGCCTGGAGTATCTGCTCTAGCTGGACTTCTTGGCATAGACGGAGATGTTGCTGCCGAATTTGAATGAGAGAATGGTGAGGAATTGGAGACTGACAAAGGAGGAAGCGGCAATCGATGAGTCTGCTGTTTTCCATCATCAACCCTTCCTGTCTGTGATTCAATGGGTGTTCCCCCAGCTTTGGGATGAATAGGTGTGACTGCTCCACTCTGAATTCTCGAGCTAGGACCAGGACTAGCCATTCTGGGACTAGGTACTGGAGAATACTCAGGACTACCCCTGCTTGGTTGCCAAAATAAAGGTCCTGACATGTCCCCTCCCATTGAATTATGTCCAGAATTGTGACCTGAACCAGGACTAGAGCACTGTCCAGATCCAACCAAGTTGACCTCTGAATATGGCTTTCCAGACCAAAAAGCAGAATTCAAAACCTGATCTGTGCCAAATGCTCTCAATGGACTTCTGGATGGACTTGACAAGGAACTATCAGGAGCACTGTAGAAGGCACCATGAGGAGGAACCTGAAGATTTGGAACATGGTTGCGTAAAGGCCTACGTTTTGGGGATGTAGAAGATGTATGATTACTTAGAATACTTCCGGGTTTTTTTACTCCTGCTGAATTGAGCTGGGAAACAACAATTGGCTGATCCTTGAGCATCGTGCTTCAGAAACAAGGCAACTTTTGAGTAAAGAAGAATGCATATATATATATATATATATATATCAAGACATTATATGTAACAACAAGCACACATTATAGTTTGAGGAAGCTACCTGGAAGGACTGCCAGCAGCAGCAGTTCTACTCCCAGTCTCACAGTCAGCCACTAGAGGACTTCGATTGTGTGAGTGTGGCTCATCACTGTCAGCAGAGCAATCACTAAAGACTGAAGCTGTGACCATATCTCCATCCAAATCTGCAGGGTTTGGCTTACAACGTATGCATCCAGGTGTTGGGAGAGGAAGAAACAATGATGGCTTGGAGCCTTTTTCCAATCTTGATTTTGATGATATGCTAATTTCAGAATCTACTCGGCCAACACTTGAAGGGTGCAGACCAGGAAGAGGAAGTGGCTGAGCATGAGGTCTTTCAATAAAACTTTGACACCTAGCCACTTTGGAAGGTGAAGGTGATCTTGATTCAGTTGGAGAAGGATCCCCCTTCTCTGAAACTGTGTCATTGCGATGTCTACGGGATCCTCCAGATCTAGTTCTTAGTTTACCTTCGGATGAAATTTTAAATTTCCGGTGCAGTGTGTCAAAAAAGCTTTCCTTATTTGATTTCTTCTTGCTTTCTTTTGATGATGATTTTCCCCACCATGTAAGCATATTTGTCTTTATAAATTGAAATGTGGCAAGCAAACTTCTTAAAAGGATCTCAGTAATAGTTAAAAAATCTATCATTTCACGTCAGCAGACTGAGTTACGAAAGCCATGGTGCAGCCATGAAACCTTTAAAAGTAGAAGAATCACAAACTCCAAAGCAACACCTTTAGAATGAGAGACAGGGATCAGTTATTGAAAAATATTTCAAAACCTGCAGCAGAGAAAAACATGTACTTCAAATAAGTAAAAGATGAAGATACTTTTTAAGTCATAAATTTAAATATTGTATCCAAAGTCTTCAATACATGCATACATATCAATTCTTAATCAATAAGTCTATAACAAGACAATTCAAAGTGATAGAAGAAGCTAACAATTCAATGATTTGTAGTTCATACCACAACTATTAACTAGTAATGAACATTAGTCAGCAAGTATGGTACAAGCCCCAAATACCTGACATATGACAAAGGATAAACTTACTACTAAGCATTTAAATTAAACAATTCAGTTCCATCAAATACTTGGTCTCCAGTTTCCAAGCTCAATTCCCAATAAAATATATATGCGATATATTTAAAACATCAACCTCTAAGTCCATGAAATAGATGAATACAACATGACATCATTAGTCATTACATGTACAGATTCCTTGTATGTAGATTATAAAACTCCCAAAACTTTAATAACTCTTAAAGATAGGATCATTCAAATTCTTCAAAAGCTCAAATTTTGTTATTTTCCAACTTTAAAGCAAAATTCATATATCCTATTCTAACTTACAGGTCTAAAAGAAAGGAGCAATCAAGGATGAAACTCAACAACTTATACCCAGCTCTTAATCAAAACAAACCTATACATGATAATAACTTTTTTGGTGTCTAAAATACCTAGATTCCCCCACGTACCAAGAAAAATATCACAACAAAAATTCCAATTTCCTAATCTCCCCACCTCCCCCCAATTCCACCAAAATTTTCAGGATCCCAGGAAGCACTACCAATCCATTGTCAACACAAGCACCTGAAAACAAAGATCCGCTAAGACATGATTGTGCAAAGCAAACAGCTAAATCGACTAACTTGTTGATCACCAAGTGAAATCAGGAAAAGGGTAACCTAAAATGGTGAAAAGGAGGAGACTTAATCAACTCTGAATTGAAGTGAACTCACTGTGCAAATTTCAGCTCGAATCTGTGTGAGGAAATTCTCTGAAGCGTTCGGAGCTCCGGAAGAGAGACCCACAGAGAGGCAAAATGCGACAAACAGAGAAGGATTTTGCAGTGATTTGTGGTTAAAATATTCGCAATTGAAAGCAAGTGATAGAGATCGCGTAGAGAAGGAGAGAGAAAGTGAGAGAGAGAGAGAGTGAAGAAGAGGTCTCCTCCGTCTCAATCAGTGTTCACAACTGATGATTACTTCATTCTTCTTAATAATAATTAAAAATTATTAGTCCATATAAATATTAATTCTCAATTACCGCGTTTCATTTCAACCCTTTCACACATATTGCAGACTCCATTATTCATTCAAATAACCAATTCACCAAAATTAAAAACTAATTAATTTAATTTTTTAAATATTGTTTTTATTACATGTTAATTTTTTTTAAAAACTATTTATCTACTTCGTTGAGATTAAAGAATAGTTAATTTAGTTTAAAACATTTCATCTATCCTTTATTCATTTTTTTTCTAAAACAATTTCGTATAATAAAACTCAATTATATACTCCATCAACAGTGAACAAAATCAAAACATAACTTCACCCTTAGTTAAACAAAACGTATCTTGTATTAATTATTTTTCCATGAAATACCATCAATAAAGTTATTTCTTAAATTAATAGTTAATTTATCCTATATTAATATTTTTTTCTTAAATTACTTTCTCCAAATAAAATAAAAACTTTATTAATGGTATTTCATGAAAAATAATTAATACAACATACGTTTTAACTAAGGATAAAATTATACATTTAACTTGGACAAGCTTAAACCTTACAACAAATATAGAAAAAAGTAATGATTATTTATAATAATTTATTGAGTTAGATACCAATGTGTTTTTGTTATTAGTTCAAATTTTACATCTTCTAGATACATGAAATAAGAAAACTAAGTTTTATTAGTATTTTTCATTTTACATAATAAATAAAAATTCAGTGTAAACTATATTATATATTATATATATTATAATATTTACATGATAAATTAGCATAAATTATTTTAATATTTTATTTAAATTGAAAATTTATTTGTTACGTAATTTTTTAATTACAAAACATCTAAAATTTAGATTAGTGATGAAAATCAATTTTGAATGAAAGAAAAAAAATATATATTTAACTTTATTTTATTTTATTTTTTAGAAAATATTAATGTTAATTTTAATTTAAAGTCTCTTCTTGTCGATTCAATTTTGAATGTAAATATACGTTGAATTTTTCATGGAAGAAAGTACAATGAATTTGGTTGGGTAATTGTTTGAGAGGAATAAAATGGGGAAAGTTGGCACGTTGCTAATATTTAAAGCCAAAAATATCATGCTTTTATGATTTTAGTTGCCACTTTTTTATATAAAATTATAAAGTTTTGGCTTGAAAGAGAAGACTGATAGTGATACGAATTTTAGAATAATAATAATATTTAATCGTAAGATTGAACCTATGTGAGTATAAAATACAAATGGTAAATAGTTAAGCCTCTTAAGTATATTGATCAAGATCTAAGTCATAGTTATGCATACGAAAAGTATTAGAATATATAAAGTTTTTTTTTTAATCAACAATATGAAGTTTACTTTAATAATCCTTTTCACTTAAAATATAATGTTTAATTATTAAATGTAAAGATCCTTCAGTGCACACCACAATAATATTCGAAACTTCCAAATCATTTTCTATTTGAACAATGAGAAAAAAATAATAAAAAGGATAAAAGCATAAGACGATTATTAATGAAAAATATAATATGCAAATGTCACTTGCAACTTCAAACAAAAAAATAATGATTGTTGTTGGAGATCACATATCAATTAGAGATTAGAGTTTTTCATTATATATAAGTAGGTGTGCAAACCTTAACCTCATGAATCGGTTTTATAGGATTGAGTTAAACTTAAAGTTCACTTTGTAATAATTCTTTTTAAGAGTTAAATATTTTTTTTAATTTAAATTATCCAGGTATTTATAGTATGATAAAAAATAATTATAATTAATTTCTATGTATTTGATATGGTTGTTAGTTTTTTTTAAATTTGTTGCTATTTTAATTGTCGACTAATGTTCACCGTAAATATTTACGATGGATCGATGAAGTAACCTCAAATTGAACCAATTACACGTACATTCCAATCATTTTCATATTACAAATAAATGAATGGTCTAAAGTTTTGACAAATGATTAAAACAATTTTTGTGTTATAGTAATGGACAAAAAAACATGTTTAATATTTGTTTTTATTATAATTAAAAAATAAATGATGCAATGAGACGAAAATATTAAAGATAAGTACTTTTACAAGTTAAATATTTCTTTTTTGTTTGAATCCTTGTTTTTATTATAGTTAAAAAAGTAAATGATGCAATGAGACGAAAATATTAAAGATAAGTACTTTTATAAGTTAAATTTTTCCTTTTTGCTTTTTTATATTACTGACTTAACAATTACATATATTTTTATTTGGATTATATATGTTTTCCGTTCATCTAATTTCACGTAAAATTTAGTTATTAATCTAAATTTGATGTTAAAATATTTTATATTAACTTATTATTATTGTAAATGTTATAATATTATAATATAGTCAATGGATAAAAATTTGTTTGTTATATAATAAAAAATATTAGTAAGTAACATTTCTTCAATAATTTTCTTATTATGCTACCCAAAATGTTTAAAGTTTTCTTAGGACAAAAATCAATTTTGTATTATAATATAAGAATGAAAAACATATTTAATCTTATTGTTTTTAAATTTTAATTTAACATTTAGATAATATTGTGATGTTGACTTTATTTTTTGAGAATAAACTAATACCTAATAGAAATATTAAGTTACATCACAATATTCATTTGTAAATGTACGTATTGTCTATTGAATATTATTTAAATTTTAAAATATACAATATTAGTGGTTATTAAAAATAGTAAAATATGATAAATCACTTTTATTCTTTGTCTTGAATAGAGTATTTTTAAACATATTAAAGTTTCATAAAGTGTATAAATTATACAGATTTTCAGTTAACATTACAAAATTATATTACTATTATTTTTTATTTTTCATTTGGAATATCTGTTTCAGTTAACATTACAAAATTATATTACTATTATTTCTCATTCTCCTATAATCTGAAACAATTACTTTTTTACTCATGAAAAATTAGTGAATTTTAACTTTGATCTAAACTTTTTTTAATTTTATCCTTTAAAAAAAATTATTTCTTTCAAGATAAAAATATTTATATCAAATTTAAAATAACTTTTGAGATACTAAAACCATAGTTTAAACTGAAAACCAAGTATTTTTTAATAATAGTCAGAAGACTTTTCACTTAGTTTCTAACTTCTTTTACCAAGGAAAAAGTTTGTCTAACAGCACTAATTGTATTTGATAAACAAGATTTTTTTCCATGACTTGTAGCATTTTTAAGAAATTACTTCAAATAGTATTTTTTAAAACACTAGCCTCTAGCTTTTTATGTTTATTCCACCCTCATCCTTAAATTATTCATTAAATTTATTTTCCCGTTTAAGATATATTTATATTATATTTTTTTTTAATCTTCTTTCCCTAATAAGATAAAGTCTTTATAGAAATTTTTTATTTTTACATTCTATTACATAAAATATTCACAACAATAAACAATAATCCTTTTTTAATTTGTATATTATACTGTTTATTTTAATCATTATACCCATCACAATATATTTTTTTATATGAAACTTCAAAAATATAATACATGATAACTTTTTATTATTTTTTTAACAATTATATTGATTAACATGACAACGGATGTATCTCTTGTAAAATAGGGAATTAGTCTAATTTTTTTCTATAACTTTTTTTTCTTCTTGAACTTATAATATTTACATTAATTTATTGTTATCAAGTCTTCAAATCAACATGTTAGAAGGTTATTTATGTATATTTCAATTTTTTATTCAATAAACAAAATATTATAATTTCTTAAATTTGTGAAAAGGTTTTGAAGTTCAATTTACCCCTCACTTAAACTTGTCATATTATTTTTTACAATAACTAGGAATCAAGTTGAGAGGGATGTAAAGAAAAAAAAAAGTGGTAAATAATATTCTTATTTATTTTTCTTATCCTCGTGTTCTATATGAAAAAAACAATGAAAGACAACTTGCAACATGATTTCTCCTTGGGAGACCTTTCATGAAAGCAACCATGGAAAATTAAAAGTTAGAACTCAAGACAATTAGACAAATTCTACTGTTTTTGAGGTTTTTGCAACATTCATATCATAGAAAAAAATGGTCAAAATGATAAATGCATCAAATGAAGTATTTTTTTTTGTAATGAAGAGACACTTGCATACCTAAAATTTACTGAAAAATTATTCAAATTGTTTCTTTCTACAATTTGTTGAGAAGAAAAAAGGGTCACTTGTGTATAAATTTACAAAAAAAAAACTCTATCAATAGGCTTTACACATTGTACATAAAGAAGGAAATCAAGTTTTATCATAACACTTTAATAATAAAAAATAACCTAAACTTGATCAACCAATTATGTTTACTACCTTCAAATTGAAAATCTTCTATAGAAAATTAAAATCAAAATGATGATGCTCATGGGTTGTGAATGAAATCAAGGTTAATGACACTGGAAATTGAAAGTTCTTATTTTAGAAAAACCAAAATTGTGGCTAGGGAAATGTAGAAACCATATAAGGGTATTCAAGTGGATAAACTCATTCTAAGGATCCATCAATTGTGATAAAATCATTTGTAACATTAAACAAACACAAATAGAAGATAACCTTCTTTTGGGTTTGTTAATAGAAAGATAACCCTCTTTTGGGTTTGTTTTTAAGTCTTTTCATATTGTTTAATTGTGTTTTGGATATTATTGTGTTAGTTGTAATGTGTTAAGTTGATTTGTGATTGACATTTTTATTATTTGGTGCTATTAGTTTGTTGATTTATGAATTATAGGTTTATGTATTTTTACTTGTGGTGCATTCATCATGCTTTATATGTTATGGACAAGAAATAAAATGTTATGAATAATTAAAATTAAACTTCAACAAAATTATCTACAGTTTTGTAAGTATATAATTTTACCCTTTTTGTTTTAATAATTATATATATATATATATATAATCATTTTAGGCTTACAAACATGATTATTATTTTTTGGTTTAATAATTTTTTAAAAATATTCACCATATATATTACTTACGTTATACAATTTTATAAATATTATAAAAGGTAATAAAATATAATTATTTTATGTACATATATCTATTTATAATTTAATATAAATCTAATAACCTTTTATTTTAATAATCATTACAATAATAAATACTTTAATTTTTTTTTATCATAATTAAAAATTCGGTTATTACATAGTTAAAAGTTTATATCATAGTAGCCTAAATAACAATTTAGAACCAAAAATTTACAACTAATTAAAATAACGGAAAAACATAAGAACAAAAATAGTAAATTTTGTCAACAAAATTATAATTAAGTATTTTAAATAAACATATATAAATTAAAGATTGAGCATTTAAAAAAAATAAAGAACAAAGTTAAAAAAAACCTAAAAATTTCAAATTTAACCCAATTTTAAACATCTACTCCAACTTTGGTTTTTGGTCTCTTGCAGTTCTGAGTCCTCATCACTCTGCCGCCTCGTCCTGCGGCGTTCTCCTCTCTCTATCTCCGCTTCTGTCCTCTCTTCTTTCTCTCGCCGCCGCCGCGCTGTCGTCTCATCGCCGTTTCTTTCTTTCTATTAGCAAGTTGCCCGAGACAGTCACAGAAGCCAACTAACGGGTATTTTTTTTCAAAATTCCCCCACCGGCTTTTAGGGTTTCATTGTTTCGATGAATTAGTTTTAGGGTTTCATTGTTTCGATGAATAGTTTAGTTTGAATAAGCTTTTCGTTCATTTTTGTATGATGCACAGATACTATACAACATGATTTTTGGACAGATAAATAGAGAGCGCGAAAATTACTTAATTTGCCTTTCGATTTACCTCCTTCTCCTTCAGGCTAAATATTTAAATTTGTAGTGCCACTGTTTTGAGTCCTTCTTTTGCGAGTTTAGCTGAACAGTAACTGGGGCTTCACATTCCATGTCACCAGATGAATGAGTTGTTTATTAGTCCTTGTTTATATAAAAAGATCTTTAACACCATATATCACCTAGTTTTCTGGCTCTAAACTACACAAACCACTTCAGGTTTGAATATGTTCTTCATGTACATGTACATACCCTATAGTCTGTTCTCAATTATTGGTTGTTCTATTATTAGTTGGATAGGTCCTTATATCACACTATATTTAGTTTTTCTTTTAAAATTTTGTTAAGAATGTGCCTCTTTGACTAAGATGTGCCCAGAATACTCCTTACAACGCTTGGGTCCTCCTTTGAGCTAGCTTTGGGAGTGAATTCAGTCATGTTTGGATAACCAACCAACCAATAAGTTTCTCTATAATAATTTATTAGAGGATAAAAAATAAGAAGATAAAATTAAACAGGTTTTTCTTTTTTTGTATTTCTTATTCGAAGAACTTATGTAGAAGTTCGTCCAGACAAATCCTTAGTCTTTGTTTTTTTCTTCTAATATGATATTAGAGCTTATTTGATCTTAATTTTGGGTCTTCCACATATCTCTAGACTAGCTAACTTCACACTAGTGGCTAGTTAAAATGTGACACATAAGTCTCTGTCTTTCTCTAGCTCTATATATCTATTAAAATAGTGGCTGATTGAACTAAAGTTTGGAACTTGGTACAGCAATTTATGCTGCCGCTGTTAAATAGCCGATAAATAAATTAAACAGTTGTTCTATTTTTTAATGAGGTGATTATTTTAATTGTGCATCTTTTATGACAGTGAAAAAGAATGAGGAAGCTCAAGTTTCATGAAAAGAAGCTTTTAAAGAAGGTAAATTTTTTGGAATGGAAGAGGGAAGGGGGTCACAGAGAGAACTTGGTTATGCAACGTTACCATGTTACTGGACGGGACGATTACAAAAAGTATTATCCATAATTCATTATATTTTCTTAAACTGTGTAATTTCGTTTGTTTTTTAAGATTAGCTTTTGGCTGACCCATCTTATGTTTTTTTGTCTCTGGAATGATGCAAATATTGATAGATATTCAGGTTTATGCCATATGGTTCAGAAGTTAGTTAACATATTGAAACAGATGGATGCAAAGGATCCTTTTCGAGTTGACATGACTGACAAGCTTTTGGAAAAACTGTAAGTTCATTTTTATTCACTCTCATATCATGTGAACATATGATACCCCATCAATTGATATATTAATAAAATATATTATTGAACACGGGAAGTCATATATCAATTACAGCAATATACTTGCTGTCCCAGAGACAAAAGTATTTGCCTTATTGTACACCTTCTATCAGATGTAATTGTAATACATATCTGCCATTGTGCAGAGAGTACTGAACTAATGGTGCCTTGTACAAGTTACTCATTTTTTTTATTCTTTTTGGGTGACAGCTACAATATGGGCGTGATTCCAACCAGGCAAAGCATCACACTCTGTGAACGCTTAACTGTGTCATCCTTCTGTAGGTAAAAACAATACTCTTACTGATTATTTTGTAAAATGATGATTGATTGATTTTATTTGTTTTCACTTTGCTCATTAGAGTGCCCAAATGTAAATATATAAAGTGGAAGAGATAACAATTATAACCTGCAAATGCAGTTTAATAAATAATTATAACATTATAACCCCAGGTATGGGATCAATTTCAAGATAATCTTAGGGAAGTTACTGGGTATGTTATTACTTGTTTTCTTCTACAGATACTAACTTTTCTTCTTATTTGCATTATATTACCCTTGATTGTTCTTAAAATTAATGATTTTTTCTCCATTGTGCAGACGTAGGCTCTCAACTGTTCTGGTTCGACTCAAATTTGCTGAACACTTGAAAGAAGCAGTCACGTATATTGAGCAAGGGCATATTAGGGTTGGTCCAGAGACAGTGACAGACCCAGCTTTCCTTGTCACTAGAAACATGGAAGACTTCATTACATGGGTGGATTCATCCAAAATAAAGAGAAAGGTGCTTCAGTACAATGACAAATTGGATGACTATGATTTAATGAATTAAGTGGAAGGCTAAATGTCAGTTTATTGTGGTTTGTTTACTAATATGAAATCATGGGTGAGTTTGTTCCCTCGGGGCCGTTTAGGCAGGCTTGAAATTTTATGAGATTATTTTGAATTTTAAATTCATACCAGATTAAGTTGACGGTGATGTAATGAACCTGGAGATTAATGAATCATTGTTTAAAAATTATTATGCATTTGCCCAATCAATTGTTTAGGGATAACAACTACCCCAAATTTTAGATTATAACAAGGTGATTTAAGTTCAAGCTGGCATTCTGCATCGTTTTTCCCCATTGTTTAACCATTGTAGCTAAGCATATACATTCCTACTGGAGAGAAGTGAAACAAGTTTACCTATTCTAATTGAGTTATGAGTTCAGTTAAATGTTTTAATTTACAAGTATACAAGTAAAGCATGTAAATGAAACGTGTATGATTGAATCAGTTAAGATTCACACCGAAGACCAAGTGTGTTTCTGGAAAAGATTTGAGATACAGTTTATAACCTCCAGTAGAGAAAGAAAATTGGAAGTCAGAATCAGTAACCTCATTCAAGATGCCAAAAATCACGTTGGCACCTCCATAAGATGGGTGAAACTTTTAGAAATATATTTTGAATTCTCTGGAAATTTATTATTTTCTATTTATATTTCTCTGATTGTAAAATCCGGAAGATAGATTATGTAATCTAAAAATTCCTTATGAATTTTATAATTAGAATATATATATTTTTTTAAAATTCATTATGGATTAATTTGAGAAATATCTTTTATAATCTTGAGTTTTTTTAGATAATTATGATTTGATATGCAAAACATGTCTAGAAATCTCAATATCTTCAGCCTGCAATATGACCATACAATAATGTGCAATCACATTTCATTACTTCTGCACTCCCTACTTGGCTTTACTGAATATGCAAATCAGAAGAAGCATCCATATTTGCATAATTTCCCGTCAGTTTTGCTTAGCTTAAATATGTTTGAGAAAAAAATTCAGAAAAAACAAAAATGTAGGGAATAATAATAAAACTAATAAAAATACTAATAACAGAACAAGTTTTTTCATTTTCTCACTAAATTCCAAAGTATCACATGGCAACCATCTGCACATATTTTATTTTGCATAAAATAACAAAGCACGAACATCCGGTTTCTTGATAATGTATCCATAAGCTAAAACATATTGACAAGAACCCTGACTTTTCATGCTTTCATTTTGTTTGAATATCTTCAACTTACAAGACCCTTTTTCCTCAAAATCCCATATCATCTTATGAATGTCAAACCTATAGCTGTGACTATGATAGTGGAAGGAAGGCCAAATTTTATGTGACTCCAGAAGGTTAACGTGTATGGTAGGTTTGGAGCACGGATAGCCTGTTCACACACTATCAAGTTAGCAGCTGATCCCAACAGTGAGAGATTCCCTGATATGGTGCTGGCCCAAGCCAATATCAGCCATGCCTTCTTCTCATCTGCTTTGGAAATTGCAGCAGCTGAAGCTGCTACACGTCCTCCAAGCAAGAGAACTAGATAATAACATACATAAAAGATAATTTTAGTTAATAGTCATGTATCATAAGATCAAAATTCTTTCAGAATGATGGATACAGGTTTAGTGCAGATGAATATAACTTCTTGTTCTAATGATAGTGTCAAGCCAAAAGGAATATGACAAGAAACAAATAAAGATAATATATCAACTATTGGTGTTTGACCAAGTAAGCATTGCAGGTAAAAGTGTAATTTGATATCAAGACAAATTGATACATACATAACATAAATACTTGTTCTTTCTGATGTGTTTACAAAGATTTCCAGTGGTAAAGAGAAAAAGAAGTCTCTTAAAAGCAAACAATTAAAATCCCATCAAATAAATAATAGATATCTATCAAAACAGAAACTAAATTCCACGCTTATCCAAAATTATTTGCTCTTGTTGGGAGTTTACCACTGTTGAAGAAACATTTTCTCGATTTTAGGGAATAGTAGGATTTGGTTAAATTTCGTTAACAATCCATCAGATTTTTTCAAAGAAGTAAACTGAAGAACAATCAATTTGGAAAACTTTAATCGAGATGTTATTCTGTTGTGCACATTCACAATATAATTCCTATTGTTTCAGTGACAATAGATTATGCACAATAAGTTACAGCTTCAGGATAACTTTGAAAGTCATTCAGGGTATGCAACCACTGCATAGACAAACCCAGGTATAAAAATGACAATTCTAAACGTTCACTTCCAAGAAAATGGCATTTAATATTGTCCATAAGACTACAAATCTACAACAAACAAGTCAACAACAATAATGGTCTTATCCAACTGGGTGAAAACTAATTAATCACATAATATTATTAAGTTTGGCCAAAAACCAAAATTCTCAGGAGTATTATTCAACAATGAAATCCCTTTCAATGATTTCTTCCATGTCCTTTTTAGTCTCTCTACCCTTTTTCAGAGTGCAGAAGTTATGCGATCTACACTCCTTACTAGTGTGCTTCCAGTGACTTTCTTTATTGGAAGTCATGGAGAATGAAGATTTAACTATCAATACTAACAAATCCACATGACATTGGAAGATCCCTCTCCCAAACAAAAAACAAATATTTTGTCAGTAAAATAGATCCACGTCCACTTACCTGTTGGTACATTTGAAGCCAAATTTGATAGGACAAGTATGACAATTGCAAGAATTGCAATTCCACTAGCCCGATCAACGCGAGAATAGGGCTCCATTATGTCCCACAAAGCACTTGGAATCCCAGTTTTATTGAGGCCATCTACCGTGATAAACATTCCACAAAAGAATATCAAGAGTGAATATGAAACCTGTCACAAGAGAGGAGAAAAAAACGTAAAATATGTGAACAGCAGAAGTACTTTTAGCATCCCTAGGAGAAGACAGAGGAAACGAGAAAGATTATATTCAAACCTTTTCTAAACTTGGTCTAGCATCTTTGAAATCAAGAACCATAAGAGCAAGTGCCGCAGTAATTGCAGTCCATGACATATTTAAACCTAAAAGTAAAGCAACCAACATTCCAACTGTTATGATGTAAACACAAGATTTCCACAGTACCCTCTTCCATCTTATGATAAAATTGTTTTTTCTTTCCGAAGGGTGAATAAGTGTATCCACTGTCGCTGCTGAAGAACTTATAGGGCTAGTTTCCTCCTTTGTCAGAGATGGCACACCATTTATTCCATCCCTTGGTAAACTTGAGATTCTTGCAGAATCAAAAGGGATGCTAGAAACCCCATTACTTTCACTTGCATTTGCAATCGATCGGTTTCTTAGAATATGTGGAGGAGAGTTCTGAACACTGATAGCTTCAAGATGGGCATTCCATTCTTGAGAATTTAAGGATGAAAAATGAGACATAGTGGCTGGAGAAAACCTATGGGAATCATACTCCTCTTCCACAACTTCTTCCCCTGCATCTTCTTCGTCCTTATGAACAGATAATAACTTCCAAAACATGATTAGAAGAATTGTAGCATTTGCTACAACTCCTGCCACCATGGCAGGAAGAATACCAATCAGAAAATCACCAAATGATATTTTACTCTGAACAGCTATAACCAGGTTTTGGGGGTTGCCAATTGGAGTTGCCGAGGACCCAATATTAGCACTCGAAGCAAGGGCAAGTAGGAAGGGTGTTGGTGGAAGGTTATGCTGCCTAGCAATTTTCAATATGAATTCAGTTAAAACAACACAAGAGGTGTCATTTGTGAAGAGAGCACTTGAGACAGCAGAAATAACACATATCCTACAAAGTAAATCCTTTGCACCTCTACTCTTCCAAGCCAGCAACTTCCCTATATACTTAAACATGTCAGCTCTTTCAAGATAGACACTGACGACCATTGTCCCAAAAAGAAGACCAAGAATTGGAAGATCAATCGTGGCATAAGCATCGTCTGGAGTAATAACTTGGAATAGGACCATAAGCATGGCTCCAAGGAGGGACCCTGCAGTTCTCCCAATAGGTAGAAAAGGCACAGCTGGGAAAACTGCTAAGACCCAGAAGATTGCAAATGCAATTAAACCAAGCACCACTTTAGGAACAGAAGCCATTGTCATTTTTGCGACTAAACAAGCAAACAACTAGTTCCTAGTTCCAACCAAAGACTGATACTTCCACCTTCTATACTATCAACAACACAACAGCAACTTCTCCCCGAGCAAAATTCCTGAAATATGAAAATTCAACCTCTGAGACATCAGCAAAAAATATAGATTAGCAGTGAAGCAAGTGGAGTACCATACAAAGACATAAGCAATCAATTTACTCGTGCCATCTTTCCAAAATACCAATACCACACAACCAAGAGCAAAAGGTTTCAGATATAGCAAGAAGAGTGGACAATTCATCCATCCTTCCTTCAGAAAAGCTTACCTATAAAACTAAAGTTTTCATGGACAGACAGACACTGAGGCCTAACTAAGAAGCATCAATTTTCTGTGGCTAACAACGTGTTTTTCTTTTGTGTGCTTCGCTTTCTTATGACAGAGTAGCTTGGTAGCTGTAGATTGGATTACGTAGAGGAATATCTTGGTGAGTTGGGGTGAAACAAAATTGGAGCATCTTCAGTCTTTTCAGGTCACGCCCACGTCAAATCATAATTTATCACATCCACATAGTGAAATGTTACCCTATATTCTATTATATTACACGCACCATGTAAATCACAAAAGAGTTAAAACTTGAAAAGACCATCGTCACTTATAGCTGCTACCTTCCCAGACAAAATTTCAAGAATCAATTAACTATTCTTTTGTTTTCTCTT
Organism: Phaseolus vulgaris; assembly: GCF_051622355.1. Taxonomy (NCBI): domain Eukaryota; kingdom Viridiplantae; phylum Streptophyta; class Magnoliopsida; order Fabales; family Fabaceae; genus Phaseolus; species Phaseolus vulgaris. Next base: position 7,162,531 of record NC_143504.1, read on the forward strand.
GTCGGTCTCCAAATTATAATTCTTTGACACAATGATTGATATTATATTAATCTTGAGCTTCAATAATTACTCTAGAATTATATCCTAATTAGATGCACGGAAACCAAACTTTTAGCTGCATTGCTTTGCACACAGACATAAGAAACTTGATTGGGTTAAACATGTCTTGTTTAATTAGTGGACATTGTGAAGATGGGGATTGAGCTAAATGTTTGATTACATTTTTCTCTATAAATTTAATAACAAGAGATAGAGACCGTAGAAGACTGATGAGGAAAAATGCTTTGGAAGTTTTCATGTAAAGAGTGTGAAAAGGTTAGAATAAATGCAACATGTCCTTTTCATACATGGTGTGGATTTGAACAATATATCTGTTTTTAATCAGCCAACTAGAGTAGGTTTCATCCGTTTTATGGGCTGTTCATCACCAAATATTGGAAGCTTGGAGTTAATAAAGCAGAGACTTTATGAATAGAGTCACTGTCAACGAGAAGATGACATTTTTAATTGTTTCCATTGCACCTCAGTTAACCATCCTTTGACAGATAGTGGAAAACCCACTTTAGAAAATTAGGTTTCTTCACTTCTTCTGTATCCATTTTCAATTTTTTGAAGTATTTGTACATGAAACAAGGAATAAAAAATCATTTCCTACTATATTATTTCATCCGGTGCATAGCTATGTGAGTATGTATGTACCTTGTGTAATCTTCTTCCACGTTGAAAAGAACAGTTCAACCTGTTGCAAATGAAAACATTATCTAAAACATTATCTTATTAATACAAGAAGATCAACAATAATAAGATAATTAACAAAATAATATAGAAATCAATAGTAAGTAAGGATTGAGACCTGAGAGAAAAAAATATAAGTCTGAGTAGGGGTGAAGGATAGTGGTTGAAGTGGTGAAGTGGATGCAGAATAGAAAATGAAGTGCATAAGCAAAATGCATGAAAGGAGTGTGAGAGTAGAAAGAAAGAAGGTGGGAAAGTTAAAAAACTGTTAAAAACATGTGAATGCAAAGAGTAGTGCAATTAGTCAGCAATTCACTTTAATGCAGATTGTCTTTTAGCCTGACAGACTCACATTCACATGATGAGATCAAAGTGCAGTGCACATCCATTTTGGTCTTCTCTATTTCCTTTTTAAAGTCATTTTATTAATTCTAGAGTAAATAGTTGATTCAACATGTTTACATGTTTTATTTCTAGTGTAAACAAAAAATATCAATACAAAAATTTTAATTTTAATTTCGTCCATGATTAAGATAATTAAACATATATTTGGTTTTTAGTAATTATTTTGTGGGTTTATTGAAGAAAATATAATATTAATATGAATTGACCTAAGTCTTTTATTCTTTATTTTGTAAATTTAAATCATTAGTGACTTTTACCATCATGGGGTTTTTTTTCACTCTGCAAAAGAAAGGATAACAATGACGACATAAAGAAATTTGTGTTGAACCTAACAAAAGTAACTGTAATTTCGTTTAATTATCTTTTGTAAAAGAGTATTGCTTTTATGTGTCTCATTACGGGGACAATGTTGGGTTGGGGGTACAATTGTTTTAATAAAGTATGGTACAATTGTCTAAATTCTTTGTTTAGTTCGTATTATTGGAATTCAAAATATGTATGTATAATTAAGGTTTCAAGTGAGAGTTTTAGTTAGGATTTTTAATTAAGTTTTTCCATTTAGGAGATTTGTAAATAATTATCAATAACTAAATATAAATATTAATATGTATATCTTTCTTCATCATAGAATTTTTTTATCTTCTACATCTTGAGAAGCAACACTTATTTATATCTTCTACATCTTTAAGCATATTCTATATTCTGGCTTGATTCTTTACATTCTTGAGGGATACCATTGTACAATGTTGTGAATACTGAAATTCTTTTGAATGGAACATAAAATTGAAGTAATTGGTGATAGAATCATGTACATGGTAAAAGTTTATGGAAGCTAATTATTAAAAAGTTCATCACGAATACTCCATAGACATCAAACACGACAAAATAACGTGTAATCTTTAAAATATAAAATATCGATACACAAATTTATATATTAAATATTTATGTTATGATATGAGATTATCATTGACAAACACACATTAATTGAATTCATTTAAAAAAAAAATTTAACAAATTTCATATTACATGAAAATATGAGAAAATTAAATAAAAATATTCTTAATAAAAAATATATATTACAATCGAGATGGTGTAGTAGATATTCCGTCCTAGATAATGTTTCAATATAAAAATGTAAGAAATCAAGAAAAAGCAAAAAGAAAAGTGAATCCTAATCAAAAGCTTAAGAGAACCGTGACAATAGCGAGAGTAAGAGAGAAAGAATCTGAGATGATAGAAAAGAAAAATGAAAATATATTTCACTTGTGTGTCAATAAGCAAATTACAATGGTGTATTTATAAGAAAACCTTTGCTTAAACATATGGCAATAAGAAAAAAGAAGAAGATGGGCTTAAATAGGCCTAACAACTTAAATAAAAAGAGGCAACAAAAATAAGTTATTTTAACATCCCCTCTCAAGCTGGAGAATAGATATTTGTCATGCCCAACTTGAATTTTCATAGTGCAGAATTGTGTAGAAGTAACTGCCTTTGTGAAAATATCAGCAACTTGCATAGCAGAAGTGATGGGCTGCAGTTTCAATAAACCAGTATACTTTTCACGAATCAAGTGGCAGTCAATTTCAATGTGTTTGGTGCGTTCATAAAAAACTTGATTGAAGGCAATTTGAAGAGCAAACTTGTTGTCACAATATAAAGTTGCAGGTTGGGAAAGAGGAAGATGAAGATCCTGAAGAAGATAGGTCAACCATTGCAGTTCACATGTAGTGGTGGCCATAACTCTATACTCAGCTTCAGAAGAGCTGCGAGAGACAGTTTATTGCTTCTTTGACTTCTAAGAGATTAGAGAGTTTCCTAAAAAATAGAATGTGACAGATTTCCATGTGGCGGGGCATGAGGCCTAATTAGAGACGTTGAAACCACAAAGTTGATAAGTGTTGTTTTGGACAAAGTAGAGGCCATCACCAGTTTTTCCTTTAAGGTATCGAAGGAGACGAGAGACTTGTTGATGATACTGGACGAGATTGTGGACAGCGAAATCGATGTCTGGATGAGTGTTGGTCAGGTATATGAGGCGGTCAAGAAGTCTTCTGTATTGAGAAGTGACTACAACATTAAGTGGGGTTCCTTGATCAGGAGAAAGGTGGGAGGTGTGAGTCATTGGAGTGGCCACGGGTGCAGAGTCAAGCATGTCAGTTTCTTGGAGGAGGTCAAATGTATATTTGTGTTGACTGGGGTGCAGACCGACACTGTTACGAAAAACTTCAAGACTTAAAAAGTAGGTGAGATTACCTAAGTTTTTTATTTGAAGTGGTGATGAAGAGAAGCAATGATGGCAATAATTTCCTCCATGTCATCACCAGTTAAGACCAAGTCATCAACATAAACAAGAATGACAGTGAGTTTGTTATCAGTATATTTAAGAAAAAGGAATGATCAACAGTAAAAAGAGAGTATTGGTGGGATAAAAGAAAAGAGGAGAGCTTGGCATACCTTTGGCGGCCAACTTGACAAAGACCATATAAAGAGCGTTGAAGCTTGCACACGTGTTGGGGAGAAGGAAGAGGGAGGCCAGTGGGAGGGGTCATGAAGATCACCACGAAGGAAAGCATTATTAACGTCAAGTTGTTTTAAAATCCAGTTTTTAGTGGTGGCAACAGCAAGGAGTAAACGTAGGGTGGTGAGTTTGGCAACAAGTGCAAAGGTGTCTAAAAAATCTAAGCCTTCGAATTAGGTGAGGCCTTGGCAACTAATCGTGCTTTATGACAATCAATAGTGTCATCAGAATTGTGTTTGACTTTGTATACCCATTTGCTGCCAATGGTTTCCTTTCCTGGGGGAAGAAGAGTAAGCTGCTAGGTATTGTTAGTGGCAAGAGCTTGAAGCTCAACTTGCATGACAGATTGCCAACAAGCACTTCAGTGTAGGAACGTGATTCATGGTGAGAGTTAATGGAAGAAATAATAGTTTTAAAGGAAAAAGATAAAGAACTATAGGATAAATAATTATGGATTGGATATTGTTTACTTACAATAGTGTTGGCAGTGTGAAAGTCTTCAAGATAGACAGGTTGTTTGCGAGATCGAGTTGATTGCCGAGAGATCAAGTGGAGTGCTAGGTGGAAGAGCAGGATCTGGTCGCTCTGTTAGAGGTGCAGTTCTGGATGCAGGGTCAGATACTGGCGACTCGGGAGGAGGTGTATAAAAAAAAAACATATGCAGAATTATATTCATTAAGAATAGAGAGTGATAAAGTGTTGAGGACCCTAGTGAGACCACAATCCAATTTGTATGGAAAGTAGTTTTCATGAAAGATCACATGTCGAGATATATTTATGCTATGATACTTCAAATTCAAGAAAATATAACCTTTTGTATTGTGCGGAAAACCAAGAAAAATATCTCTAACAGATTTATCATTCAGTTTTATTCTACTGCAGTAATAGTGCTAGCATAGCAAAGACAACCAAAGATTTTAGAAAAGATATGTCATAAGGTTTTCCAAAAAGCTTTTCATAAGGAGTAAGATTATTGAACACGAGAGTGGGAATGGAACTGATTAATAGAATAACGTGATTAACAACAAAACTCCAAAAAATTAGGATGAAGATTATCTTGAAAAAATAAAGCGCGAGTTACATTTAATATGTGTTGATCTTTTCGTTCAACAATATCATTTTGTTGTGGTGTTTCAATGCAAGAAGTTTGATGTGTAATTCCTTTTGAAACAAAAAAAAAATAGACATAGCAAATTCTACACCATTATCAGCTTGAATGGTTTTGATGGTGGTTTTAAATGATTTTCAACAAAAGCCAAGAAATTAATTATGTGATTACGAACTTCAGATTTATTATGCAGTATGATAATCCAAGTATAACAAGAGTAATCCTCAACAATAGTCAATAACGAAAACCTTGCCTATAAGTGATGGGACAAGGTCCCCAAATATCTAAATGTAAAATATCAAAATCAACAAAGGTACCAATAGTACTGAGAGTGAAAGGCAATTTCCTTTGTTTTGCACGATTACAAGTGTCACAGATATGAAGTTTATCAATAGTAATAAAAGGATATTGTTGGCTTAAGACATGTAATCTTTCATGTGAAGGGTGCCCCGGTCTATAGTGCCACAAAGTTTTGTCCTTAATATTACAATTAATAAAAGGAGCAAAAGTGTGTGGTGTAAAGCTTCGAAAAACAGGTAAATAAGTAAAGAGATAAGCCAACAATGACTTTAACTATACCAATCTTCTCTCGGGATAGATTGTCCTGTATAATACATTGAGTAGAGGTGAAAGTTCAAGTGCATCTAAGTTGCAGTGAGAATTTAGAAACATATATCAACTTTAAATGAAACCGAGACACATTGATAGTTGTCGTTTTGCTATCAAATTAATATGATTCTAGCGTAGACTTGTCTAACACTAGAGAGATGATAATATAATTGTGGACAAATGTCCCCAAGTCGTCTCCCAACGAATCCAATAGTAAAATCAGTTCATCAGGGTTTAGAATCTATCTGTAAGCAATAAAAGTTAGCAAAAACAATAATAATAAAAAAGAGTTAAGATAGTTGTGCAGAAAATATAAAAGAGATTGAAATAGAAAATAAAAAGCGGTTGATCCCCAAGTTCTTCCACCATTGAATTCTACACAGGTTCTCTAAAGATTAATCTTTTCTATCCTCCAACAGAGTTAAACCAGATTGAACATGCGCCAATCTAACTCAACTGAAACTCACCAGTAAAACATACGTCTATTGGTTTAATCAACACCCACTTTGTTCCATTCGTATACTCTATGGGAATGCTAACCTCCTCTCTCTTGAATCATGCGCCCAAGAAATTAATTAGAACAATACGAACTAACTAAGAAACCAAATTTTAAGATAAGGAAGACTCTCAATCATGCGTTCAAGTACAACCTCTCACAAAAACTAGTTTTCCAGAAGATTAGACAATAAAAACAACTGCTATAAAGAATTGAAAAATGAAACTTTTATTGAACAAAACCTCATAACTCAATGGGAAATTACAAAGGAATCAACCAAAAAGGTTTAACCTTCCATGCGGAGGCAAAACAAAAGAATTACAAAGAAGAAAATAAACTAAGAAACCCCTATGAAGCTCTTCCTTTTCTCCTTGATGCTTGTGTCCATTTATAGGCTTTTCTGCTCCAAGGATCTTGGGAAAATATTGCAGTTTAGATTTTGTAAACAGTTTTCACTTTCCATAATTCTTTTTATTTTGCAGAAGATTTACTTCCAATTCTGTTTCTAGAATCTTGTAGCTTTTATTTTCTCTTTCTTCTCCTCAGAATTTGTTTCCTGTTTTGATTCAAAGAAGCAACTTGGACTTTTGCATATTTGGCTCATTCATAAAGGTAGATGCTTCCTTTGGATAATTTACTCTAAAAACACAAAATTAACAATAATAATAGTTAAGGCCCAAATAAACCTAATTACAAGAATATTAATTAAAACAATGAATTTATTTATTATTATAGTCCAATAATCTATGAATAAGGCTAGTGAGTGTGACTAAATATATGCTCATCACACATATAACACATTAGAAAGATAGAATTTTGCACAAACTGAACTGAACCAAAATATGTAGCATAAACAGTTTGACCATTTGGAGACTTATTAAAACATGTTTAATTTTAGTGCAAGTAGTAAAAACATTTAAGTTGTGGCAAACATGATCAGTGGCACCCGAGTCAATAACCCAAGAATCTTTAATTGCAGATAAAAGGGGAAGAGACTTACCTGTTGAAGACTGTTCAATGTTGGTGATCACATTTTTGCTTGAGGAGTGGGATCTCCAAGATTTTGTTGGCACAGAATGTCAGTCAAGAATTGGCACTGCTCTGAGGTAAGATGAATATCCTTGGTCTCCTATTCTTTAGAAAAAGGCTCAAAAGAAACAACATTAGTGGTAACCAGATTATGAGCCTGAGGTGTTCTGTTACTAAACTTGTAGCCAGGAAGAAAATCATGTTTTTGGTAACACGTATCAACAATGTGATTACAAAAGGTACAAACTTTTACAATATAATTTTTTTTTTTTTGAAGTTTTGACATCAGTAGTGGGAAAACCAACTTTACAAAAACAAACAGCTTCTGTGTGACCATATTTTCCACAAAAAGTGCACAAAATATTATTGGAATGAGTAGTGCAACTATTGTTAAGACTACGAAGATTGGGGATAGGCACAACAATAGATAATTGTGTTTCTTGTTGTACAACCAAAGAAATTTTTTGGATATTGGCAGAATAGGGTCCATGAGTAGAACATGAGAACAAATATTATTATACTGATAATTTAGTCCTATTAGAAACTGCATAGCATGATCCTCACATTTTCATTTATTTATAACAAGATTAATAGAACAAGAACACTTCATCGAACATGTACATACAAGGTTAGGTCTGGAATTCTCTAATTCATCCGAAATAACACACAATTTTGTAAAGTACTCAATAACAGTACAAATCACCCTGGATTAAAGAGAATCCCTCAAGTTGTAAATAAAAAATACGAGATAAATCTCCTTGTTAAATCATTCCAGATATCAAGAGTTACATGCATCCAAATAACACTTTGCCTAATAGGGATAGAAACGGAGTGCATTAACTAAGAAACAACCATATTGTTACATTGTGACCAGGTCAAGAACGTGAGATCGTCTTTTTGCGGGCATGGGTGAGAACCAAGGATGAACTCTACTTTGTTCTAGGTGTTGAGTGTTGTGATGAAGGATCGACTCCACAAATGATAGTTGGTTGAATCGAGAACGGGCGAGACCAGTGAGGTAGCGGGATTCTCACGAGGGTGTAGATAAAGAAAATTGTTTGTTGGTTGCTTTAATGAAGATGACAATGTAGGGTTTTCGTCAAACATTATCTGCATATGAAAATAGTTAAAATTTGTGCAAGAAAACAGAAAGAAACAACAAGAATATCAAGAAGGAAAACAAAATCAGAGAAGCGCAACAGAGCTCTTCATTCAAAGAGCTCTCATACCATATTACAATCGGTGGTGTAGTAGATATTCTGCCCTACATGATGCTTCAATTTAGAAATGCAAGAAACCAAGAGAAAACAAAAAGAAAAGTGAACCCTAATCAAAAGCATAAAGGAACAGTTGTAGTAGCGAGAGAGTAAGAGAGAAAGAATAGGTTATATATTATGACTTATAAAATAAGTTATGAGTTCTTAGAAAATTATCTCTTTTTTAAAGCTATGTTAAAACTCTTTAAAAATTGTCGAGATCCAATAAATATTTTTTGAATTTGACACTTCACCGATACATGTGATATGCGTGTCAGTGTCTGATACGTGTTGGATACATGAACACACCATTTAAGAAGTATGTCTGAATTTTGTATAGAGTGCATATGAATCTTTAGGTTGCTTTAAGTGACAATGCTGGTTGCTAGAAACAACGAAATGAATACATGTTGTTTACCTTAGGATAAGTAGGGCTATTCACAACCATTCAAGTGTGCAGATTGTGGAAAACGAAACAGAGCACCTTTCATTTGGACAAAGAAATAGAAATATATTTTTCCTCTTGGGAACTATTTGTGGACCGAGAAAGAGACACCAAAAACAAGAACAAACAACAAAGAGAAAGCAAGCATACACAAAAAGCACTACAAAGGGTTCCCTCGCTCGTGCCATCAGATAAAATCACCTTTTCATTTTTCACTTTCTTGGGGTTTACAAGAGAAATCAATTTGAAGTTTGAATGATGAGCCAGAACAACTTGTTGCAAACTTCAGCAGCATATTGGTCCATATAGGCCATGCTCTAGTCTATTAAATAGTGCAGATGGTACCATTAATTATGTCATTTTTCTTCTTTTTCCTCTCTCCCTCTAACCTCTACATCTCACCATTAATTAATGTTAATCAAATTAGTTACACTTTACAATGTTTTTTATACCCCTTACCAAACTAACATGATCATATTTGAGGCAGACAAGGAGGGGTGACAGAACATTTCAGTAAAATAAAAACATGAAAATGCAGAACAATATTAGACCTTAAAGAGGAAAAATCACAATACAATAAACAATCTTAAAAAAAATAATCCAAAATGATATATGTTTACGCTGAATTAGGTTGTTTTGTGCCAAAATTTGATATATAATGGAGTTTGTAATTTTAAAGTCTACACCAAACTAATAGTCTAAACAAAGATACTTCGATTGTTTGGATCCCCAGAGACTATTACAAGGGCTGTGTCTCTCAACTCACCTATCTATTTAGTGCCATTTCCTCAAGGCACAATGAAGAGCACTAAGAACAGTACCTTAAGATATTCATCTAGTATGCTAATGATTCTGTAATGGAAAAGTCTTTTTTATTCTGAATCATACAGATTAAACGAAGGTACATAAAAATTGAAATTTCACAATTCTATTTTACTTGTAAATTTTAACAGAATATGCAACCATATTATGACTTTTTCAGATTTTTTAAAAGAAATTCATAATTAGTTTTTTTTTTAATTTAATTTTTGGTAGATATCTCACATTTACTACATATATTTCATAATATATAAATGAACCCAAACCTTACTTTTTTTTTATATAATTAAGTTAAGCTTAAAAGTCTGTTTATCACTACAAGAAAAAATCAATATATCTATGAAAGAATTTTGTAGCTAACAACCAAAATCTCTTTAATGACCAAATTTTTTTTAACTATTACACCAGTCAAATTTTATTGTCTTTTATATTTATTAATCTTAATATAATTAATAATATAAATATTATTAATATTACTTTTATATTTAATATCAATCATATTATTATTCAAATTAATAACATAATTAATTATCATAATAATATTATTAATACTATTAAATATGATTAATACAATTAAATATTATTAATATTATTATTACTAATATTATTCATATTATTAGTATTATTAATATTATTTTTATTACTATTTATGAATATCAACTATAGTTTTATAATTATTCATATTATAATAATATTTTTAATATTATGTATATAATTATTATTATTATTATTTATATTATTAAAAAATTTAAAACTATTAAAATTATTTATATTTTTAATATTATTAATGTTGTTAATAAAAATATTTATATTAGTAATAATATTAAATTTACTTTTGAATATTTATTCGTGAGTAAAATATGTAAATAATGCAAAATTTACTTATGGATAAAGATTTGATAGTAATAATCGGTAGGTAATATTGAATTGATTTACAGATATCCGTAGACAATTCGTAGATAATGCTAAATTTATCTACGGATTTAGATTCATTGATAATATTCGTATGTAATGCTGAAATTACCTATGAATTCAGGTATGTTGATAAAAATTTGTTGGTAAATACTATTTTTTTTAGTGTATTAATTTTTTAATAAATATACATTCTAAGAGTTTAAAAGATTTGAAAATACTATAAATTTAAAAGAATATAATGGGATTTTTAACAAACATTCAAAATTAGAGTCAATGATGAAAATAATAAATTTTTTATGAAAAAATAAATCAAACATTTTTTTCAATCATTTAATAACTAAATAATATTTCTTTATATGCATTCAATGCATTATTAACACTTTTTTTTTTGTTCCTACTGCTATATTTGAACAAAAAAGTTCAAAATTATATCTTCATTATTTGTATTTGGGTATGTCAAAAAATTTAGCCAGTTTAAAATTTGAGGTCAATGATTAAAGTATATTCCCATAAGCCACTAACCAAGATGTCTAAGAGAAAGAAAATGATAATGGAAGTATCAAACTCTAAATCGTAACAAATCTCTCACCTATTGTCCTCTCCAATCATGAAGCTAATATTTAAGAATGTAAGGATCAAAATATTTTTTTTGCATCTACAAGAGTCTCTGATACACTTATAGTCATTTTGATCTCTAAAATGTTTTTAAATTTTTAATTAAATCCTACATTGTAGGTACATTATTAGCAAATCATTATTTTGTTTTTCATATCTTTTTACCATCATTAACGCATTTATGGTTCACATTAATTTTCATATTATTTAATTTCAAACCAAGTTCATCATTCGAAATTTAAAAACTCACAAATCATATATAAGTTTTGAAGTATGATTATAAATATCAGAAGAGTTTAAAAGTAGGTTCTAAAGATTTTATACACATTAATAATATATAAGTAATAACTTCATTAAAAACACCAAATTTTGTTGTCATTTGATTAAATTCTAGATAGTCTTGATTAAATACCACCAAAAATTTATTTCTATTATTTAAAAGTTTGAGGGATGCAGCTCCTAAGTCCTACTGCAATGAACTATATCTTTAAATGATTTCTGACTGTAACATTGGAAAAAATGCCGAACCGTTGCTTGAGCTACCTTCCTTTCCAACAATTTTCTTGTTAGTCCACCATTCCGAGGCATTGGCAGGATTATCAGAAACAACTCCTTTTCTGCTGTCAAAGTTAAAATCTTTGGAAGAACTAGAAGAGTTATGCTTTAGACAGCACTGCTCCTCTCCTTCTCCAGGAGAATTTTCAGGCTTATCATTTGAAGTTTTCCTTGAACACAAATCACAGTCACTATCAGAGTTCTTGTGTATCCTTTCTCTGTCAACAGGCTCTCCAACCAGTGCACCCTGAGAAGACCCTGAGATGTTTCCAATCAATGGAGACCCTGATTTATTTGCAAGACATCTTGCAACATCCTCCCCAGTCAATTCAAATGAAACTCTGTGATCGACTAATGCTGCATTGGGTTGACACTCGTTCTCAGAATTTGCAAGGGGTGTTAACTCAGAAGTCTGTTTTCCAACATAGATGCCATTTCTAGCAGTTGGTGCTACACCTTCAGGTGTCAAACAGCCAGAGCTTGAAACTAGCTTAACAGCATTAGGTGTCAAAGATCCTGAGCCTAGTCCTGAACCTTGCCCAGTACTGTCTGGTGTCAAAGATCCAGATCCAAGTCTCGAATTCCATTTATGTGTCGAGAAGTGTTCAAAGCCCAAGAGGTTTGAAGCTTCCCCTTTATGGAATTCAAGAAGTGGGTGTGTATCAGGGAAAGGAGTAGAACTTCCAGAAGTAGAAATTATTGATGCTGGTGATATAAGTTGGGGGCCAGGGCTTCCGGGGTATTGTTGATAAAGTTGAAACTCATAATTGGATAATGCAAACCTCTGATTTGTACCTTTATCTTTACAATCTCGGTCTAAAGAAGATGTCAACAATTGAGCAAATGGCACTTCAGGGGATGATGGTGTCGTCAGCTGCACAGATTCAGGAGGTGGAGTGAAAGGAGCAGTAGATGGTTCAGTCGTAAAGTTAGAAAATACAGGCGGTGAGACTAACTGGGTCTCGTAGGTATAAGGACCTATAGCAAAAATGGATGCAGGTCCACAAGAAGCATTGGCATTGAGAGAACTGAGAGAGAATAATCCAACCGGTGATTGAGTGGCAGATGAAGAATCAGATTCCAGAAAAGAGGCAGGTGAAGAGGGAGGGACAATGAATGGCATTGCAACGGCTGTTGAAGGATTTGGTGCTGCAGTAGCAAGATGAGATCCAATTTGACCCGCTGGTTCAACGGGTTCAGGAACAAGGACAGCATTGCCAATTCTCTTGCTATTTTTATGGGGTCCAAAACACCAATATAAGCTCCAGCAGCTTCCCCAACGCTTTTTCTGCAGTTAATAAAGAAACGGATCTATATTAAAAGCTCAAACCAAATTATATCACGAATTCAGTTGTCAATAGCAATGATGTAATATAATTTTTTCAGCAGGGAAACTGTTGATCTTTTCATTAAACATTAAATCAACTTGAGTGAAACGATTTCCATTAATTAAAAGTTTGTGAAAGAAATTTAGAGAAGAGAGAAAACATACTTCTGAGACACAACTAATAATGGTGTAATGTTTCATCAAAACTTACTTTTTCCAAAGTGAAGACAATGCACAGATAAGGAGAGAACAAATAGTTAATTTTCTGATAGCTAGTCCAGATACACTGGCTGGAGGAAACTAAAAACCTATATTTGTCACTTACAAATTTCTATAGTGCCTAATGCCATTAAACCATTGTAGGGAAAGCCATATAAAGATGTTCATTTCCCAATGCCTGTCAAAGCATCCAACATATTGACTAATAAACACCAGGCATTGCATATGCATTATTAGTACCCAAAGGATCAACAGGCAACCCAACTCAAATGCCAACACCAACCTTTCCACAGTATATGAAGCAATAACATCAGCAGTAGTTAGAAGTAAAAGGAAAGAAATAGCATCGAGTAAAGCAGGACTTGAAACATTAGAACAAAAAAAATTGTCTCCCTATTAGCCAAGTATATGACATCTATTATTATCATCCCATTGCACAATACTGGATAAAGTAATTTTCTAGCAGCATGAGGAAGACTTGGTCTATATTGGGATCACTATTTCAACACTGCTAAAAACAAATTTAACCCAAAAATAACACAGAGTTTCCTTCCTCCAATCTATTTTCATTGTATTTACAGTTCTGCAAACAGTTGCCCGAACAAATTGTGTCTGCCAATTTTAAACATAAACCCAATTCACCTATCTCTGATGGTTCTCCAAATGTAAGTTTCTGAGAACTAACAGGACCATAAAAATAAAGAAAGCTTACTGAATATGTAACAAAGGTTTGAAAAATGTATTAATAACAAATAACAGTTTGATAGATGCTAAACATGTGATAGAATGACTGTTAGAAAGGCCACTCACAGGTAATCACTAGTGACTGACTGAATGTTTGGATTAAAGTTAGAAAAGTTTAAAAATACTTTATTCTAAAAGCAACATTATTTCTTTATTCATTTGTTGCATTAGAATTTATTAATTTCATACTTTAATCCAAACATAGTCTTAAAGCATGTATGAGATAATATCTGAATGTACGAGATTAACAGGAAAAGTTACTTTGATTTGAGCAACCTATTCTCACAATTGAATGCATGGTAACCCAGACATACCATTAATCTGCCTTGGAATTACCTTATTACCATGATGATCTTTAGAAATAAATCCAAAATCATCAGCAAAGGTAAGGCAAGAAAATCATGGATGTAAATCAAAAGGTCACATGTTCAATGCCTTCAAAAAGGGTAAAAAATCCTAAAAATAGTAAGTACTAGTTGAACTGAAAAGAGTTATAATTACGAAAGATACATGCATTATACATGTCCCTAATGAGATTGAAGTACTCCCCCAAAGAAGCAAATTGTTAATGTTCATAATGAAATCAAAGTTAGCAGGACTCATAATTTAGCCGGCAAAAGAACACACCCATCTTTAACACATTAATTTCCTACTTTTTGAGAGCCATCAATAATAATAATAATAAATTTAAAAAAAGGAAAAAGGTAAACAGAAAATTTTTGACCCAGCACAAAGTCAGCCAAGACTAGACCTTCTTTTGATTCCTTCATCATCACTGTGGAAATTGAAAAGTGAACAAAGAGAACACAAAACCCAAGATCTCAATTTGAGCGCAGTTTCTCGGTAACCGAACTAATTAGAAGAATGAATGAAACCTAAAGCAAAACATTTAGTCTCATGTATACTAATGTAATAACCCAATACTACTAACATGTCATGGAAATAGAAAGAGAGAGAAAAGGACCGGTGAGGTGGCAGGTTGGACTCTGGATTCAGCAGTTACTATGGCCGACGCCGCCGCATTGACGGTGTTGTTCACTGTTGACATGGTGAGGGGTTTTGCAGCGACCGGAAACAGAGTTTCCGGCTACAATGTTTGAGCGTTGTTGATCTCAAAAATAAGAAATAAAGAAGGGATGATGCCATGCGATGGAGCAATGAAACTCTCTCTTTCATGAGGTTAAATAATGGACATCACACACGTTACTTCCATCCATACGTCACAATTTCTATATAAAAAAAAATTACATATCTTTTAATCACTTCTTCATCATTTATATATTATTGGTAAAGAATTTAATTAACTATTAAGTTGTGTGTTTTTTAAATATAAATAGTAACAAGAAAATATGTCATTGTATATAGTTAACTAACAATGTAATAATTTGGTTTGATTCAATATATATAACTAAATAACTGTTAGCAAACTGAACTAAATTAGAAAAATAATTTTCTCAAATTACATTGGATTAAAAATATAATTTTAATGAACTCAATTGAACTTTTTTTTTTAATTTTATAAACTATCATAGCAAGCTGAGTCATTCTTTGTATAAATCAAACTATTTTTTGAACTAAATTCTTGAAAATTTGGCTTTTAGTTTTAAATAGTATTTTAAGAAAATTTACTATAATTTTAAAAACATTGAATAGAAAGATCTAAAACTGCTAAATGTATTAGCAAATTAAAAACTTATATTTTATTTAGTACCTATTATATATTTAAAATACTTAAACTATTAGTAGGTGTAACAGTCAGCTTTAAAATATCTTATAACTTTTAAATTTGTAATAGAAAAATGACTTTAGTTCATTAAGTTTTGAATTGATGAAGCTTTATAATAAAAAAAATTGTTAACAATTTTGTTTTATTTGCATACTGTCATGGATGTTCTTATTCATGCAAGAAAATAAATATACATGAGTTGATAAATTTGTCAGTAGATAAGAAATTGATGTGTGGGTTTATAATACCAAGTGTTAAGAAAATTAGTTTTTTTAAAGTAAAATTGGTGGCAAAAGTATAAGCAAAAATTAAATATTGATTATTTTTATATAATTCGTATGATTATTTCTATCTCAACCTAAAAGAATTGAAAGATATATCAAATGGATGTTAAGTTTGTTTGTTTTAATGGTACAATTTAAAAGAAAAAGTATATGTTGAAAAGTTGTATGGTTTGAATGCTACAATAAGATTGATTTTTACTTTGTGCAAAATCACTTTCATAAATTATCATTTGAGCACATTATCGATTGATGATTTAATTTTTACTAGCAACAATATCAAGATGGTTGTAGTATTTAGAAAGACTCTGACAAAGAATTTTGAAATGATACATTTAGGTCTAATGTTTTATTTTGTAGGCATTGAAGTTATTCAACAAGATAATGAAATTTTTGTATGTCAAAATAAACATATTGTCAAGAAGTTTAAGATGAATAATTCAAAGTTAGTCTTCACACCAAGTAACGAAAAATTGAAATTGACAAGAAAAATTGATGATAAGAGAGTAAATTCAACCTACTATAAGAGTTTGATTGGAAGTCTAACCTTGACTCCAACAAGGTCAAATAGTGTATTTGGGGTAGGATTGCTTAGCAACTTTATGAAATAAACATATGTAATTTTCAAGATAATTAAAGACTTATATGTCACATTAAAGCTAATTTGACTGGAGTTTTTTTATTATACTAATACCAAAGTAAATCTTGATGGTTATAGTGATAGTAATTGGATAGGAGATGTAAAAATAAGAAAAAAAATATATCTAAGTCTTGGTAGTGGTGCAATATCATGGACTTCAAAAAATCAATTGGTTCTTGCACTCTCAATTATCAAAGCAGAATACATTATAACCTAGTTGTGCAACTTAAACATTGTGGCTAAGAATATTTTTGGAAGTAATTATAAAAAAGTTTAGAAGAAATTCGGAAAAAAGTTATACTTTTTTTTTCTCTAGTTCAGATGAGTAAAAATAAAAATAGAAAAAAGGAAAATGTAAAAACTATACAAATAAAATATATTTTATCTCCAAAAAAATATTTTTTACTTTTTTATATTTTAATTAATTAAAAATATTTTTAAATTTTTTGCGCTATTCTTTTTTTAATTTCTAAAACAAAAATTATAAATAAAAAGTATCACAACCATCCCCACCCAAATCCACTCCTCTTTCTAGAAGAAGATGACATAAGAGGGATACACTTCTATAAATTCCATTTCTCAAATCATATTTTTATTGAAAACTCCAATTAGCAAAGCTAAAAAATGACTAGATTAATCTCTAAATTATTGAATTAAAATAGATTAAAAAAATCAGCGAATCAGATTAATAAACTTTTTTATTTGATATTATAATTTGAAATAAATTCATCCCATTCATCTTTAAGTTAAAATGACAGAACAACTCTTCCTAGAATTTTCAGTATAAATGTATTTTTTGCTCCAGTAATATACAAAATATACTAAATTGGTTTCTCAATTTTTTTTATTATTTTATTTTTCGCATACTTTTAGAAGATAGTTATGAATTGCACGTGCGCAGGTTCTGATTGAGAGATAGTGGCACACCCTTCAACCATATCATATCCCTTTACTTTTAAACATTACATTTAACTTTTACTTCAAAAGATAAAGATGGGTTATATGTTTGCTTCACTTTATAGATTTAACTTTTAAAATGATAAAGAGAAAAAACCACTTTTATTCACTAAGCTACTTCATTTATTTGGTGGGTCCATTAGATGTGGTGCTTTTGTAGGGTTTAGGTTCTTCATTCGATATTGTGAAAACAAAGAAAATCAATACCAAAGGATTGAGATTGAGAGTGAAGAAGTTCTCAAACTATGATTTCATTAATCTAAATCAATTTTTTTTCTTCAAATCATTAAGAAAATATCGAAACAAAATTTGAGTAGCAATATTTGTAAAATCATTAAAATGGGAATTATGCCCTTTTTATTTTAAATTATGTGTTTAAGCCCTTGGATGCTTTTGTTTGCTTTATTTTTTCCAAAGCATATTTATTTCCTTTTTAGGAGCATTGTCTTTGTTTTAATTAGAAATGGGTAGTAATGTAATTTTAAATAAATTCTTAATTATTTTTATTAATTGTAAAAAACTATTAATTTAAATTCTTATTTATTAAATTCTTTTATGAATTTTTAGTTTTCTAAAAGTTAATCAGTAAATAAAAATATGTTGTTAGCATTAGAAAGGTGGGAGTTTCTTCCTACACTTCCACATTTTTTTTCAAGCACTCTACATTTAAAATACTAAAATTATCCTTTCACAGTTTTGGATGACTCATAATAGGAGTTTCATAAGCAAATATCTTTTTTGAACACATTTTTTTATTTTCAAATTGATAAATCTGGAATTAATAAAATATGTTCTGGATATGTTTCAAAAATATCTTAGAAAGAACAATCCGAAAGTCCTTTTTAAAATGGGTAAAACAGTCTTCTTAAAAAAAGGATGAGTTGCAGGAAGAAATTTGTTAGGGTGCGAGAAAAATCTTTCTTCCTACACCTCCATACCTTCTTGCGCCACACCCATACTAAATGTGTAAATACCATTTTATCCTTTATTGTGTCACTCCCATACATAATTTGGAAGATGTTTTTGGATCTGAAAGTGTTCTTTAGATTTGTAAAATTCGGAACTCTTTTTTGAATTTGAAATAAGTCTATGAATTATGTAATCTGGATATATTCTGGATTACATAATCCGAAAGTCAATCTCATATTTAGAAAAGACTTCTGGATTATATAATCCAAAAGCTAATCACACATCTGAAAAAAAAAAAACTTTTGGATTACATAATCCAGAAGCTAATCTTATGTATAGAAAAGACTTCCAGATTATGTAATTCAGAAGCTAATCACAAAAGGCTTCCAAATTACATAATTTGGAAGCTAATTCTAGATTTAGAAAAAGAATTTCAAATTATGTAATATGAAATATTAAAAAAAGGGTATTTTTTAAATATAAAAAACTTATGGAAGTGACACAAAAAGGTATGAAGGTGTAAGAAGAAGCAGCTATGGACAATTGGAGGTGATGGGCTTTTGAATGCCGTATTGCCAGCCCAATATGCTGTGGAGATGAGCTTGATGCTTTCTTCTTGCACCTCCACCTCCATGCTTTCTTCTTGTAACTCCATAAAAGATGTAAAATGTTTTTGACAAATTTTTCTTACACTTAATCTTTTTAAACGTGCACCCATAATTTTAATTTTTTTTAAATGTTTTTCATTCTGAAAATGAAATTCCAAAATAGAAATAATACATTAAAAAAAATTAGGAAAGATTATTGTTTTGGAAATAATAATCAAAAAACAAAAATTAAAATCCCATTTTGAAAAAAAAATCACAATATAAAAAATTCGTTCTGAAAAAAATTTCTAAAAAAATAATCTGAAAGAAGTCCGAGATGTATTTTTAACTCATTTTATTTAAGGTCATTTTGGTCTTTCTGTATTAAAATTGGATGTGATATATGGTGCAGGATTGTCAATGTTTATTTCATTGACATCCTCTTTTCTTTTTTTGGTAAACATGTCAATGAAAAAAACTGTCAAGTAGTTCGAAAATATTTTATTATACAAATATTTTTAAATATATTGAAACATAAAATAATGTACATTTTAATTTTTTATTAATAAAAAAACAAGTTTACTGAAAAAATATCCTATGAAATAGTACATAATGATAACAAATAGTTAAAAGTTATTTTAATAATAAAAATCCAAATTAATAATAGTATAAAAACAACTAAGTTATGATTTTTCCCTTTAAATTCTTGATTTGCAATTTCAGTTTATTTTTTTGAAATTTCATTTTTTATATTTTAGAAAGTATATAATTTAATATAAATTCTAATTGGCTTAAGGTTAGTAAATAAATACCTTTATTTATAAGTACCAATACCAAAAGTTAGTTATTGCATGATGAAATCATTTTTTTTATTTACATTAATTTATCAAAAAAAAATCACTTTCCATTGTACTGTATAAACTTTGTGTCATTTTTTCGTGCGTGCAAGGTAATTTTCATTATGAACATTGGGGAAAATAAAAAAGAAGATCTCCACATTATTAAGCTCAGATATTTTATTTTGAAAGCAAAAATTAACAAGCAGTTAATATAAATTCTGATTAAGAAACTATGATTTATTTGAAGAAGCTTTTCCCTAAGATTTTTTTAGAGAAAATATTAAATAGAAAAATATAAACTAAAACTAATTTATATACAACCTAAATATACAATTTTAAAGAAATCAATGTGAGTTTAAAAATAAAGAAAACGATTATTTTTAAATTCTTTCAGTAAAAATACAATAATTTTCATCACAAATTTTGGGAAAATTGGAAACAAAATCTTCTTTGAGTTGACCATTGAATTACAGATAGGATTGTTTGTGCGGGCTAGGCAGAGAGTCGTTCATTGTTCAACATTCATCGATTTCTTAAAAGAAAATCAGTGTCCCAGAAATGACACAATCCTTGGCAATGGCTTCTTCATCAATGTTGTGTCCGAAGCTGGGGAATTGTGCAGTGTCACATACAAAGTTCCAAGCTTTTCATCTCTCTTCAATGTTCACTCCACTGGGTCGAGGCCTTTTCTCGCCTTGGAGTGGTTTAAAGCATTTGGGTATCTCTGCTAAACCAAAACCTCTTCTTCACATAGGTAACAAAACCATCATATAACATGTGAGGATTTTGGCTTTCATGTTTGTTGAGCTCATTATAGTAATTTGCAGCTAGAAAGGGAGGGTGTAAGGGTATGGTGGTTTACGCTTCTCTCTTTGGGGTTGGAGCTCCTGAAGCTTTGGTAATTGGGGTCGTTGCTTTGTTGGTTTTTGGTCCTAAAGGTCTTGCTGAGGTGAGTTTGATTGAAATGTATGCAACTTTTTCTGTGTCGTTTTTGTGTTGGAAGAACTTTGAATGATTTTGCCTATGTAATTAATGTTTGATCTCTTTTGTAGTTGGCAACTTGCAAAAACTATGCCTATTGTTATTAATTTAAGAATGTTGAATGGCTTTACTGTTTTGAATTTAGTCCGAGAGATGCAATGGTACCAATGTAAGGGTTTTGACCCTGGACCAATAGTTGAATGAGTTTGATTGTACCAAGGGAGAAAGTTTTTAAATAATAGTTCCAAAACCCTTAAATTTCTGAATGATAAAATTTCTCAGTACTTCCAATTTTTATGGAATTGGTCTTTCTAAATGCTTGAGCTGCTGAGTGGAGGTTGAGGATGGATAAAGTACAAGCTGTCAATACCATGTGCTGAAACAGGAAATAATGAAATTCAATTTCAGTGATGAAAATGGGGAAAGCAAACATTGAAGCTTTTGTCACTATGCGATGAAGACCTTGGTGCCTCGAGAAGGAACCAGTCTTCCTAGCAGTTTAGTGTGTAGAACCCAGAGTGGTTTTATTATCTTAAAACCCATAGAAACATATCATATCTACTTTGTGAACGAAACGAAAAGGATACGGATCAGGCTCATTGCTTTACATGAAATAGACATTAGAAAGTTTACCAATCCTAAAGTGTTTAAACTCCAAAATGACAAAAAAAGTTAACAATTGGTGAATTTTGAAAGAAGTTTTTCTTTGGCTTATCAAATGTCAATACGTCCAATCAACTTAGGCAGAGAGATCCATCATCTTTCTCATTGCTTAAAGTAATCACCTGTAAGTCTGTTTATCCAATCTGCTTGAAAGTTAATGTTTTTCATGTTTTTATTTGAATCAAACTACTTCAGACTTTATTTTTCTTTCCGCTAAGCAACAGCAAAAGGGGATGCATGTTTAAAATTCTACTCTAGTTTTTTATTCGTCTTAAACTTCATCTGGTTGAACTGATAGGAAGTTTAGGGTTTAAGCTCTATCTTTGTTGAAAATAGTTATAGCACATGTTCTACAATGCAGATAACCAACCAAAAGGCTTTATTTTTCTAAAATGTAGTTCAGCAAAGTGAATGTGTGTAACATAGCATACAAGAGACTTGAAGAATCCTGTTGTTTCATGTTTTGTAATTGAAGGTTAACGTGGACCATTGCACCATACCTATTACTTATAATGTGCACAGAGTTTATAATAATCAGGCTCTCTATCAGCCATCGCTGGTGCCCTTGTTTCTTGAACAAAAATGTCAAAATTTACACATCAGCTGAAAGGGGTTTACATAAGTGGAATAAATATTATGAAAATACTATTCCAGATTATTTTTTTCGCAAGGTCTGAATTAGATTCCTTAAGTCTTTAATGTAAATGTCTACTAAATTGTGTTTTGACGTAATGTGATAGGATGGGTTCCCTTCCCTCCAGTTTAAAAGAACTGGAATATACCATGAAACCATAAAAAGATAATAGGTTGCTCCCTGCCACTTAGATTGCAGAATTTATCTATATTCTCTAATAGTTATTACTGAATGAGATTAACTTCAGATAGTTGGTGCTCCATCTTTTACTGGATAGGCCTTATACATTATTTATGTCATCTTGCAAAATGTTTGATGTTGTAGGTAAGGATGGTAATCTTTTTTCCCTTATTCTTAACCCCCTGGGATTCAAATGAATAACTGAATGCAGGTTGCACGAAATCTGGGAAAAACATTGCGTGCGTTTCAACCCACCATTAGAGAGCTTCAGGTTGGTGCTAAAAATATTTAATAGTAAAATTTTATGCAATTCCACTAGATAGATACTTTTTTGTTACTGCTTGTCATTTCCCCCCTTTTAGGATGTTTCAAGGGAATTTAAGACTACACTTGAACGGGAGATTGGTCTTGATGACAATTTAAGTCCAACCCAAAACTCATACAACTCCAATGCAAGCAATACCAGATCAACACCATCATCCACTGTTGACCCTAGTGAGTAATCTGGTATCATTTTTGTTTATTTAAATTTATTTGCTCTGGAATTTAGAAGTATTAAATCTGGACAATATTTTTATCCTTATACAGTGTATGATTGGTCTACCTCATAGAAGTACCATCTTATGCATGCATACAATTAAGTTCACATTACAACTACAATGATCTTAATCAACCATATCAGCCATTGAGTTGATAAGAACCAGAAAATAAAACTGATACAAATGGGAAAAAACCCAGAGAACCTGCTTCTGTATATTCTAGAATTTTCTTAGAATACAAGAACAGAAATGAAAATTACAAGGAAAAAGAACATAAGACTACACCCAAAGAGTCAATCCTCCTCCTACCTTCAGTGAAATTAACAAGTGAAGTTTTGTACGAGATACATGAGTGAAGTATTTCACCACACCACCAAATTTTACCCAAGGCTTGGTTTGATACAACTGCTGTTGTATATGAAAATTTCCAACAGTTTTGGGGACAGTGATAAGTTGATTTGGTTGCTAAAGACCCAATATTTTTTAGGCATCAGAGGCTCCTTCCACCCGAGCTTGATCACTGTGTGTGAGTCTTTCTCTAGGGGTGAGCATTGCCCAACCCAACCCCTCCAGCCCAACCTGACCCAAAGTTGATTTTGGATGGGTTTGAATTTGAAAATAGACATGGTGTATTTTTTAGGTCGGGTTGTGTTTTGGTTGTCCCAGTCCAGTTTTGGTTTAATATTCTCTTAAAGTATAAGTTTTTAAACTATTTAATATTAATAATAAAACATTTTTTATTTAATAAGGAACATTTTATACAACATGATATTGTATTTATTGTAAATTGAGTAAATATTCAATTTGGCCCGTGAAAGATTGAGCAGCTGACTGATAAGTCCTGATAAAAAATTTATGTAAACAAGTCCTTGAATATAAACTGTTGGCAGTTAGTCCTTCCGTTAGAGGGATTGTTAAATGGATGGATGATGTGGCAAGGAACGGTGGAACATTTATATATTATATATATGTAAGGGGACATTCTTTTCTTAAATTCATAAAGCATTGTCTTAATATACAATAGTACTCATTTCTCCAAATTACTTTTACGTTTACTTGCTTTTGTTTTTGCAATTATCAGCTGCCAGGCCAGAAAGCTTAGTGGGTTTTGTGAGAAGAGGGTGGTTCTTCACCGTTTGCATGCCTATGGGGGTGGTGGCGGTGGAGGGAATGGTAGTTACAGGGGTGGGGTGGAGGTGGAAATGGTCATGGTTGTGGAGGAGTTGGGGGTGGATATGAAGGATTTGAAGGCAGAGGTTGTGGTGGTGGTGGTAGTCGAAATGGAGGATTTGGTGGTGGTGTTGGAGTAGGCGACATATGACCATGCCTTAAAAGGGGGTGTACCTGAGGGACTTGTTGAGGTTGTGGCCAAAGTGGAGGGGGAAGAAAGAACTAAGCTTGGTGATGATGTTGGTGTTTTGCGTTTAAATCTTGTTGAGGTTGATGCTTTGTTTTGTGATCTAAGATTGTTGTTTGTAGTGTTTGGTTTGGCTCGGATTGTTGAGGAGACAGGGAATGGTTTGGATGATTGCCTGGGAATGTGAAGGAAGATAAGGTTGTTTTATGGACCAAATACTCAATTTAGTTCCTGAAAGATTGAGATGCTGATTGATGAGTCCCTTAATAAAAAAAAAATTATGTAAGTGAGTCGTTGAATAATTTATCGTCTTGCATCTAGCCATAAGCCACGTAGAAGGGAGAAATGTGTTTTCTACTGAGGTGGACTTCTGCTAAGAATCCCACTGACTGAAAAAACTTCTACTAAGATACATGGAAGGACCCATTTCTGTGAAAATTTTATTCAGTGACCAATCAGTCAGCGTCTCAATCTTTTTCAAGGACTAAATTAAGTATTTACTCATTAAATTTGTTAATTTTGAAATACATATTATTAAGTTTATATTTCTTTTATTTTACTCTTTAACAATACATAATAGTATAATTAATATATTGTATTACAGAGTGAGGTTGGTCCGATTTTGTCACACTTATTTGGGGACTCAATGCTTGTGTGTGGAGTTGTCCATTCACTAGCTTATTGGTTGCATTCACTTTGATACCCCTGCACCCAGTTGTAGTGTGAATTCTGTTTCAGTGGGTTGTTTAGTCCCTTTCTCTAATACAAGATTGAAGTCTTCCTTTTTAACATCTGAATGGTTCCTATTACCAAATGGAGCATAGCAATAATTGCATGAACACGGTGGAAGAGTTTTTTCTTTTGTTATGACTGAACAAATGCATGGTTAATAAATTATGATTGTTTCTGCCTATCATGATGACATGCTTGGTTTTTAATGGCAGTGTGAATTTGCCAATATACAGAACAGATGTCAAATACCAGAATATAATTATATCTCTGATAATGCAGATGGAACGCCAGATCCTACCAAAGCATACAGCTCTGAGGAATATCTTAAGATTACAGAGGAGCAGTTGAAGGCATCTGCTGCACAACAGGAGGGGCAAACTGCTCCCAAGGAACGCCAGGAGGAGCCTGAAATCCAGCCTCCTGGTTAGTCTTTTCTGTGGCATTTTTTTTATACTTTTTTCCACCCTTTTTATCTTTGCCTGAGTTTGATATGGTTGCTTATTCTTGATGTGAACAGCTAAGGAAACAGCCAGTGGTGTGCCTCCACCGCAGAAGCCAGAAAGTGGGACGTTGCCTGTGGATTCATAGGGATAGAGGGTGTTAAAAGTAACTAATCCAGTTATCACTTGTGTCCTGAATGTGGCACTACTATTGGTGTGAGTGATGGGAAGGATCACGCAATTTTGTTACCAGGTAGTCATATTAGAATTATGTAACGGAGAATACCATGCACAAGTACTGTGTTTCTCAGTGTATTGTATTGTAGTTAATGACTAAGCATTGCTGATTATCACCAGTCTTTCTCTTAAAAATATGATCATATGCATTAAGGAATTGCTACGGTTTCATTCATGAATACACTTACAGGGATCACAAATATTTCTATAATTCCGAATATCTGTGCATAACATTCCGGAATGGGTGTTTATCGAATATCCTGAATAGCTAGCCGCTATTTGCAGACACGACTTTTTGCCTCCATACTTTCTTAGTTTCTTGTAACATCCCCATACTTCTTAAAATATCAAAAATGTTTTTTATTCTGTTTATCTTTTTTTTATTTCATAATTAGGAAAAGTTTCAGATTATAGAATCGGTATCTTTCGGATTCTATAATTTACAATGATTTTTTTAAAAAAAATACATTCTAAATTATGAAATCTAAAATTTTAGATTCGAGAAAATCTTTTAAATTCTGTAATTTAGTTTTTTTAAAGGAAAAAAAATTATTTATGGAATCCGAAAATATTTTTGAATTTAAAATTACCATAAGGATTCTACAATTTGAAGTAAATAAAAAAAGAGTATATTTTCAGATTATGAAATTTAAAATGTATTTTTTTTTATATAAAATCGTCTATGGGGATGCAGGAGAAAATATGAAAGTGTAGGAAGAAACAACTTTTACTTTACCGCGTCCCCGTGGCAACTATGATTTTACTAGCAAATATGTCTCTATCTACATGAGATTTTATAAATGTTTTTATATGGAATGTTAAATTAATTTTTAATTAAGAATTTATACTGATAAGATCATTTTAATAATTTATTTCCTTTATGTTCTTCAAAACTAATGATCACAGTGAAGTTGTTGCAGAAGAAAATATCAAATGAAATTTTTAAGTTTTGTTTTATTTGATGTTTTTGTATTTTTGAAGGGAATAATTTTTATTTAAATTTATATTATTGAACTTATATGTTTAATAGACTAATTTGCATTTAAAATCATGTTATTGACTTATATTTCGTTTTTTTTTTCAATTTTTTTAATAGCCATGGATATACGTTAGTTTTTCCTACACCGTGAGTTTTTTGTATTACACCCTAAATATATTTCCTTTATAATTTGAATCTTGCTACATATTATGATTTAATAGAAGTTTGACAATTTATAGAATAATGGATATGAACAATAACTGCGACTTCTCAATTTCCCGTTAGAAATGTAATTTAACAGTTAGCGGTATTTTGTTTGAACTTTGCTTTGGTAATAAATTGGTTAATGAGAAATGGTCCAAAAGAAATTAGTGGCGTAGAAAAGGTTAAAAGCCTGAAATCCGACTTCGTGATGGTGATTCTGGTTTTGAAATGGAGTCATTCTTAAACAATGTATCACAGTTCCATCCACCATTTATCACCCTATAATAAAGCTCTGAACTAAAACTACAACTAAGAAATTAAAACAGATTAAAATCAAGTAAGTTGGACCAAACATCCCTTCTGCTTACTAATTCATCCATTTGGTTTAGGGCTTGTACATCGCGAATCTTAACGTTATGATCCATCACTGTCACGGGAAGCATGTAAATTGAAATTATATCTAAGCATTCCATACAATAATACATGGGATATATCTAATTTTACAGTAATCCAACGCTTTCTTTTATTCTCCCGGGTTAAACAATGCAATCGCCAATGCTACCAGAAAGAATGAATAGATAGAATGAGAATTTTTTTTTCTTCCCATTAATATTGGGGGGAAAAATTACAAGATTATCATCAAGCAACTTTATCCTTAAAGTTATGCTACAACATATTCATTTGTCTGTAAGATTCAAAATCTAGATAGCCCGCAGGTGTTGGCCCATGAAAACCGTATATATCCATTACTTTATCATCTGAGGGCAATACAGAGCCTTCACGTCCCTTGAAGCCCTCCAAAGGTGAACCCCAAGGAGCTGGAGTAGAAGGGTTTGAGCTTGATGCATCTTGGTTGACACTGAGTGCAGGTGGGTTCTGCGGTGAATTTCCAGCAGGCCTTCTGTTTGACCCGCTACCTGTCGTCAAAGAAATGGATACTGAATTCTGCTGCTGCATTTGTTGTTGGTTCTTCATTGGTGACTTGGGCCTAAGAGCCTCTATATCAGAAGTAGTCACCACCAGATGAGGTGCCTCCGGAGGTGGATTTCTTCCCCCACCTCCTTGCCAGACTTTCCCATCTTTGTCAGAAAAGTTTTTCACATATGCCTAAATTTATCCAAATCCAATCAATGTAACCAGTCAGGTGAACACAGGCAATCAGCATCGAATAACGGAGATAATATTGAGTACAAACTCTGTTGGAGCCAACAGATTGTACATCCAACCAAGATAGAATAAAATCATAAAACGCTGATAGAAACAAATAGAGTCGAGATAAAACGCATCATTACAAGAATGTTTGGCCAGTTGAAAGTATGGGCTTAAGCTTAATGGTTGATGCTAACCACAATTAACTTGGTTAAAGTTTCTTAAAAAAACTCAAATGTTGGCTACTAGAGTCTGGTTAATTTATTTAATTTAGCCGAACCTTCCCAATGTGTTCCAATAGTACCACTATAGTGATGCAGGAGGGCTGATAAAGTGGTCGAAAATTTTCCAACAATTTAACTTTTAACTTAGAACCTTAATTTGTCCTCAACTGATAATGTGCATGATAAACCTAATTCTCAGCTATAGCAGAATAGGCAGAATTATATGGTATGAACTTTCTGATATGTACCTCTCAAACATTCAACAAATGAATTCAATTGGGTTAGAGCCACCACACAAAATAACACAATTAAAAATGGAGGACTAGATGCATGCATATATTTTCTAGACTTAGTCAATAATGTGAAAACTGTTCTCAGAACACACTAGTCACAGTATCCTATCAGGAACAAATAGCTCCCCGATTTACTCAACTTCTAAAGAAAAAAGATTACATGAATTATATTAACATAAATTAAAAAACGTAGATAGGAAGGATCAACTAAAATGTGATCTACGTATACTAGCATCTCAAATTGCTTACCTCTTTATTAAAATTTGAAGACGACAATTCTTTACCAGCAGTCAGCCAGCCAGCTCGGATATTGTGGTCTTCACCAAATAGTTCTAGTCTCCTCCTTCCAAGGGCAAAGTGCTCAATAATCCTGTACATATCTTCAGGCTTTTGTGTTGAACCTGTAAAATATTACCAAAATTTTTAAGATCAGCCCATTTTATTTTTTATAACAAACACAGCAATGATGAAGCAAGCGGTTTCAAGAAACCAAACATTTGATCTTAAACAGCTTTCACATAATTTTGGTTTTCCAGTTCAAGTATAACTTAAATTTATTGCCAGTGGTATGTTATTAACAAGGTGACCCTAGTCTGTCAGAAGCATAAAAAACAGTATTAATGATCAAAGTTCCCAGAAAAGAAGCAAATATCACAGTTCCTTTAGGTGATATATCTACTTAATTTTTGTTAAGAAATCACCTACTGATAAGGTCTGTTAGGAAATAGCAAAGGGCGAATTGAACAATAGTGTGCCATACTGCACAAGGTAGTCAAAATCAAGATTATGGTTAGGTACGCGGAGGGCTCACAAAATCGTAGGATCATAACACAGGTCGTAGATTTTACTTTCTACAAAAGTATTATATATATATATATGAAAACAAAATCAATCACTTTGTCAATACTTCATCGAACTTAAGTTCATCTAATATTCCATGCTTCCAAACTAAGTCTGCTTTTTACTACCCAGAGCATTTTTTACTACTTTTTTAGAGTGAACATTTTGTGAGAAGGAACAGTCAACGGCAGCATCACTAGAGGGAGGGTTAGAAGCCCCAATTCCCAAAGCCATTACAATGTAACTGTGCTTCAACATTTTCTTTTATAAAATAAATATAAGTTGATAACAGGGGAGACACAAATGAAAGAGAAAAAAAAAACGAATCAAGGAGATGCAAAAGTGAAAACTAACCATGAATTGTGACTACAATTGCTTTTCGGTGGGCAAGGAGATGTGAAAGAAGCCACACACAGATGAAGAAATAAATAAGAAATGCACGAAGGCGAGGGAAACAAAACGGAAACCAGCACCAGAACAACACCCAAATGAAGAAACAAAATCTCACCAAGCACCGCATGCACTGGAAATAGACGAACACCATGTGCAGAGTTGAAGACAAAAGCCATTTATTTGTAAGTGAAGAAAGGGAAAGTCATTTTTTTATTGGGCTCAAAACGAACAAAAACTGCTGACCTAAACCACTGACCAAAAACAGAACTTGAAACGACGATTCATCTTTTTTCGATTTTCAGCGACAATCCCAGTGATCTCGCATGGTTCCTATCATATATAGCAGGCCCTAGAACAGAAATAAGGTTCTGAACTTTGACTACTATGATACTGCATGTGCAGCAATCAAGAATTCAAGGGTAACTGAATGATTTATGTATGGAAATAATTGAATGATTTTATAAAGCAATTAAAAGGGAATTAAGGGAGGAAGGGAGAGAAAAATAGACAGTAAAAGAGTGGAAGTGGGCAAGCGAGAGCTCAGGGTCTTTTGAACACAATGTTACCTTCAATTTCTGTAATTCTGCTAACCGAATAATGCAGTAAAATTACCCAGTTCAGGTGTTTTTGTCCAGTTTTTAACTAGTTCACGTGTTCTTGTTTTGGTCTAGCGAGGGTTGATGCAATTGAAATGTGGTGCATACGAAGGAAGGCAGAGAAGATGAGATAGAAAAAAGTGAGAACATGCTAGAGGAGTTTTGGCATTTGATCCAGGAATTGCCATGAAGGAGAACTCTAAATAACAGTAGGGATGACACAGAAGATGAAACAAGCAGAGTGGTAACATTACAGTTAGGAAGGAAACCCAATCTCTTGCTTTTGATCTCATATTATTGGGTGAAGATGCATGTATCTGGTTTAACAGGGTCGAAAGGTATTTCTACCTGAATTCCATGGCAGGAAGAAAACAGGTGTAAGCTGTAATGCTGACAATGGAGGGGCGTGTGTTAAACATGTTTCAATAGCGGGGTTCTCGTGCCACCGAAATCGATTCCAATCTGCTATTATTCAATGTTTTCAACCTGAAAATATTCTCCTTTGTGTGTACAGATGAGGAGAGTGAGTTACTGTAGGACATTTGAGCTTGTGGCATGAGTGTTACTGGGAACACAGATAAATGTGCTGAAAAGGAGATATGGACTGAACTTAAAAGTCACTTCTAGGATGAACACAAACTTTTATGGACTTTGGCCAACTTTTAAGAAAAGAACCGAGTCACTGAAAAAGGAGGCCCATTTTGAGCAACAGAACTGGTTTGTCAACCAGGCTTCATCATCAACCAGGACAACTCCAACCCAAGTTGAAACAAGACCCAATATCTACTTCAACACGAACAAGGGCAGTATTTCCATATGGACCACACTCCAAACCTGCCTACAGTAGAAAAAGTGGCATGTACAACGTGAGAAGTGGTTGTGGGAGACAAGGGTGAAATTTAGAGTGCCAACACGAAGAATCAGCTGGCAGGTCTAAATGTCAATCTTAAGGGAGTTCCTTCCATGCACTGATAAGTGGCATCTGTAAAAACTATGTATAAGCATAACATTCTACAAGATGGAGTAGACAATCTGGTGACAAGAATACAGGAAATAGTATACTGTGCAGCCTAAACTACATACAAGAGGTCATAAAACTATTGTTTAAGCAAATTTCTGAGAACACCACGGACTGGTTGTACCATTATATTGGAAGAGGGAGCTTGAATTACTAATGTCTGACCCTACAGGTACCCACATTATAAAAGAATGAAATAGAAAAAACTATGAATGAAATAATGAATGCTAGTTAGACCAAGCTTCAATCCCTACTCTAGTCCAGTAATGCTGGACAAAAAAAAATGGAGGCTGGATATTCTGTATTGATTATAGAACCCAAAACATGGCCACTGTACCCAACAAAATCCCAATTCCAACAATAGACAAATTATTGGATGGGTTAGTCTGAGACATTATCTTTTCCAAATAAGATATTTGATAGACCTAGATCAGAATTAATAAGAAAATGGAAAATTTATTGAAATTAATCCCCCTTTGCAGTTCAGTAGAGATCGATCCATAGCAGGAATGGAAAAGATATATTACTAACACAGAAAACATTACCCAGGTAGAGACTAGAGAAAGAGCAAATTCATGAATGAACATTAAGATTTTTATTTTGTAGGCACAATTGATAAATCATAATACTAACCATACGGAGGTTCTTCAGCTATAATGACATCTGTGTCAATATTGGCATGAATTATATGGCCATCAGTACTTCTACGAACAGTTCCTTTTATGCCCATCAAGCAGTGTTCCTTTATCATAACAAAACAAAACAATTTAAGTATATTTAGTATAAAAATAACTATATATAACAAGCCCAAATGCTGATCTGAACCTGCGCATTTACTTGAGACTAATTTTAACAGACCTTTGAATGTTGAAATAAAGTATGTGAATCATGCCGCAATCCTGGAGTTGCATTACTTTTGTTTGTCTTTACCCAACATATATCTTCACACCTACGAAATCCCCACTGTAGAAACCACACCAATAAAGAGAAAAACAGACAAGATAGAGATTAAGAAATAGAAGACATAATATGAAAAGAACCAGAACCAACAATTGATGCTATATCCCATAAAGAATTTCTATATTCAGATAGTGTACCTTCTTTAGACATTGACGACCTTGTTCAAGGCCTACACCGTCACCCACCCAAAGGAAAATGAAAGAAGGCGTATCTGCTATAGCCTTACAAAAGGAGAAGCACAAATGAGATGTCTAATTCAAAAGATAACAAACTATGCCCTTATACAATGGAAACCAAAAAGAAGGAAGTGTCATATATATAACAGAAACTAATATATACAACTAACTTTTAAAATAACTCTGATGGGATAGATCATTATATGATGAGAAGCACAAAAATGAAATTTATATATGGTACGCAAAAGCTTCAATACTGCACACTCTCTTGCTACTTTACCTTTTTAACATTATCCTTTATTACAGTTAGAGTACTACAAATAATTAGTAATTAGCCCAACCAGTTTACATTATCATAAAGGTTTTCACTGGCATTTGAAACCTAGGTAGGATGGAAATGCTTAGACTGAAACAAGTCTAACAAAATAATGAATTACACAAACAGAATAATAGCTTACCTCGATCTTGAGATTCATTATTTCTTCAAATGTCCAATACTCCATGTGATCAGCCACACCAGGGGCACGGTGCACATACTCCTCCCATGGGGGATCTACAAGAATGACATCAAACTTTGTACCAAAGAACTCAGGAGAAAGTTCAAACTCCTTCAAATCACACTTATAATACAAAGGAGCAGATGCAGATTTTTCCACAATCTCATCCTTTTTCTGTATAAGCTCTCTAAGCTTAGGGTAGTCCTCCACAACATTTGTGAGCTCAAGCTCCCTAATGAAATTTTGTGGCCGCATACCAGTGTCAACAAAGTTTTGAGAATAATCATTCTGTTCACCTCTGGAAGGAGCTTTACCAAGAGCTCCACTACTTTTAGGAGGAGCCCATCCCCCTGGAGATTTATCAGGTGGAGCTCCTCGACCCATTGATCCTGGAGGATTAAAACCAGAAGTAGAGATGTTTGGGGGCATTCCCCTTCCAGGACCTGATTGGTTATAATACATTGCCGGATTTGGTGGGTTCCCTAAATTACTAGCATTAAATCTTGGACCTGAAGGACCTGGGGGAACAGGAGACACAGGTGGTACACCTATAATATTCATATCGACACCTCGGGCTCCAGGCCAAACAGCAGGAGTAAATGGTGAAAGGAAGACTCCAGGGGACATTGGTGGACCGGGAGCAGGTGACATACCATGTGAAAGAGGCTGCATAGGTCCAGGTGGAGGCATTGCAAGAGGTCCATATGGTGATCCCATCATTGGCAATGGCATTCCAACCTGCTGATTGTCTCTCCCAGTAGGCCTAATCCTTCCTCCTCTACCAACCCTGTTACCTTTCATTCCTTGTGGACCAGCTCTGTTAAAGGAACCAGACTCCGGATTTCCATATTGAGGCTGTGAGCCACCACTGCCAGAACTTTGGCCACCAGTACTGCGGGCAGATACACCACCTTTCTGACCTCTTCCCCTTCCCCCATAAAAATCATAGTCATCATCTGTATATCTCTCCTTCAGATCATCACCAGATACATCGTTCTTCCTTCCTCTTTCTTCTTGATGATATGGCCATTCTTCATCATTAACACCAGATTTCGCATTGTACTGCTGATGAGCTTCGTTTCTCTTAGTATGGTTGGACATAGATTCTGATTTCCCATAGTCATAAAACTTGGTCTGGATCTCTATCACATCATAATTGTCATTCGAAATCCCAAACTTTGTGGATGTTTTAACAGCTTCCCCCCTACTCACATCTTTTCTACCACCAAACCGTCCATGAGGCCTTTCATTGTCCATCCTCTCATAACCATGTCTAGGTAACTCCCAATCTCTGTTGTCATCAAAAGCACCCTCCTCGTTTTTCTCTTTGTCGGCATTACTCGGTTGCCTCCTTTTCCAACTTTCTTTGGAACTTTCCCGATCCTTCCTCCTGTCATTCCATGCATCATCTTTCCCCTTGGATCTATCATCCTTAAACCCATCGCCCTCATGCTCCTTCCTTTTAAAGCTACCACTTCTTTCATAATCAACCTCAGAGTTTTCCAAATCTTGATGGCGTTTTCCACTCCTTTCAGGTGTCCTCGACCTGTTTGAGTTCCCACTTTCCCTAGCACTCTTATCCCTAACCCGCACATGCCCATCCTCCTCTGCATTCAACGACCTATCCCAGGTTTCAGCCCCATCAGAACCAAGGGCCCTATGATGCCTGGGCTTCTCAACCCTCTCCTCGCGCCCAGCATCCACCGAATCCGACTTCCCCTTACTCTTCCCTCTCTCGGAATCACCCCTTCTATCCTCCTTACTACTAGACTTCACAACCCTATCAGCACCAGAGGCTTTGCCCTCCCCATGCTCACTCCTAGCAGATCCACTCCTCTCCCTATCCCTAGAACTATCGCGCTTCCCACTCCTGAATTCCCCCTTCTCATCCTGCGACCTCCTTACACTGCTAGCATCAACCTCGTCCCATTTCCTCCTCGAACTCCGAGACTCATGACCAACCTTTTCCCGGCCTCCACCGCCACCATCACCCTTCCCATCCTCCTTACTCACCACACTCTCGTGAAAATCGCCGTCCATGGCGCGCTTCCTCGCGGACTTATCGTCCAATTCCCCATCCTCATACCAACTGCTCAACTTCTCCAACGTGCTCTCCTCCTGCCTCTTCTTGGCCCCCTTGGAGCGCGAATCGTAATCGTCGCTATCAGTCCTGCTAGAGCGCTTCCTCCTGGCGCCTCCGTCGGAACCCTCACCCTCGTCCCCGTTGCTACCAAACTTTCTAGACCTATCCTTCCTCTTGTCGCTGAACTCCCAATCCTCATCGTCCCTCTCGCGCTTGGAGTAACCGCGACCACTGTCGCTCGAATCCATCCCCAACTACCAAAATCTAAACTCAATGTGATTTTCTACTACTTTCTCGCGGGCGCACATGAATTCGCCCAAACTACTCACTCTGCTGGGGTTTTTCTTAATAAATGTAATTTGTATGAGAAAATAAATGAAATCTTGGAGGAGGATTCGCTAACAAAATTGAGAGGAGGAAAAAGAGGGGCTTACCGGCGAATGGGAACGGAGAGTGTTCTTGTTGTTGACAGTGGGTGGAGAGAGAGTAAAGAGGGAAAGAAGAAGAAGATGAAGGGGTTCTTACTTCTTTACCACGATACGGCGTCGGAAGTTGTCTGGGGAACCCGAAAATTGCAAACCTAGTTTGGGCTGGACCTAACTATTCTAATGTTTTGCTCTCGTGCATCTCCATCACTTCTTCGGCCACCTCCATAAAATTTTAATTTTCCAAAATTACCCTTCAGTAAAAAATAAAAATGAAAACAATGTTTTACACTATGAATTTAGTAATGCAGAAATAAAAAATTACAGCATCCAAATTATATAATCCAAAAGTCAAAAAATATAATTTTAGATTACATAATTTATAACCTATTTAACAACACACAATATCGGATTATGTAATCCGAAATTTATTTAAGAAAATAAATCTAACGGATTATATAATTCAAAAATCAAAAATTAAAAATTAACAATACCTAATTACGTAATTTAAAAATGGTAATTTTTTACTTTCGAAATACTTAATTCGGTAGGTTTATTTTCTTAAATAAGTTTTGGACTACATAATCTGATATTTTGAGTTGTTAAATAGGTTCAAATTACGTAATTTGAAAGTTGTAATTTTTCACTTCTGGATTACGTAATCCGTGGTGTAAAACATTGTCTTTATTTTTATCTTTTTATTGAAGGGTGATTTTGATAATTTAAAAATTAATGAAAGTGACTGAAGAAGTGATGAAGGCGCAGGAAGAAGCCGTCTTTGCTTTGAATTAAAAATTAGGGTAAGAAAAAATGAAATTGCCCTTTAAGGTTTTAAAACTAAAAAGTGGTTGGGGTTCTTATTTTTCTTCCTTCTTGATTGAGTTTTTATGACCTACTATATTTGATTGGTTAGTTGTTGTTTTTTTGTGTGAAGATTCACTGTATTTTTATTCTCTTATGGATTTTGTACGTTGTAAAGATAAGATAACTTTTTAAAATTTTGAATTTAGCATTCTAGAATGTATACTCATGTATACTTTCTAGATTCAACATCATTTAAAAACGAATTAATGTTCATTATGAAAGTATAATTTAAAAATGGTTCTCGTGGATTGATCTCAGGTGATCTGAGTATAGAGTTTCGCTTCTGATCTGTCTCCTCTTGACACTCTGGAACATGACTCTGTTGGGACAAAGGGGACTCTAATCACACTCTGACAAAAAGAGCATTCAAATATCGTAATCAGTTTCAGTCTAAGTCTCAGAAACAACGTACCTTTACGGGGTCTCAAACCCTTTTATAGTTATTCCTCTTAACAGCTTTCACTCACGAGAATATAATCTCTACTGAAAGCATAAAATAATAATAGAAAACCACTTACTCACGTGCATCTTTCATGTTTGGGTGCTAACAATAGGAGAATATTTTGTCCACTAGCACTTTTACTCACAATGCTAACAACAAAAGAGAATCTTGTGCACCCTTATTCTCAAGTACTTTCCACTTGATTAAGAGCTTTACATATTCAACTATCAACTTTATGCATATATTTATTTAACTAACAACTCTGTATATTCACATATATTCTATTCTAACAACTCAATATATATCGACATATAGGCTAGGCTAGAATATAAGTAATAGAATTTGTTGGATCAATGTTATCCAGGATAGGCTAGAACACATATATCTTATAGTCATATACTCTTAAAATAAAGATAATTAAGAGTTTGAAAAACCAATTATTGGTAGTTATTTATAAAAAGGGAAACAATCTTCAATTAAATGACTATCAAAATGCAACAAATGGAATATCTTATATATGGAATAAATGCCTTTAAAGTCATTAAGTCTAAACAAACATGAACATGTAACAATAATAACACCTTATCTAATATTTTTAAAATAATACATTTAACAAGTATAATGAAATCACTATGAAATTTTTGTTTCACATGCAATGTGAAAAAAAAGGGATTGAGAATATATTCAATCAAGAGGAAAAAGAAAATGTAATTAAAGAAGCAACAAAACACACTCATTGGAGGTCAAAATTACTTGAAAATGGGTATGAGGAGCAAATGATGTTGCAACAATAACGAATGATTCAACATTTTTTTCCATCAATGGTCAATAATATATACAATATGTATATCCAATACCTGACACAATATATGTTGAAAGTGAAGTAGTTATTATGCAGTGGGCTTCGAGTGTTGTGGCGAAGGGCAACACCAAGGAGCAGTCGCAACAAAAGCTAAAGGATATGGAGGCGGGAGTGGCAGGAGGATGAATCATGTTTTAGGGCTAGCTATGTGTTTTCTAGAGTTGAAATTGAGGATGAAGATTTAACAAATTATGTGAAATGACCCACCTCGATCTGTAACTAGCTCGCACGGGTTGCAAGTTATGCAAGACTAGTCTAAGTGGGCCAATGGGTTAACATGGTCAATCCACCTTTCATTTTTTCTTATCGGAATGTGGGCGCATAGCCCGCTTTACATTGTCATTCTTACGATAAAAGAAATACTTTAGGTGATTAAGAAAGAGAAACAATAAAGATGGAAATTCTTTGAATCCTAAATAATATCTTAAATTTCTCTATCATATTCTTAATTTTGTCTTGATAGGTTAAAAAATCCATTTTTTATAGTAATACTTTATGAAATCACTCTTTCACAATAGATGAATAACAACTTCAAAAGTTAACCCACATGACACTTAGTTTAATATTTTTAAAAGTTCTCTTTCATATTCCAAATCATTTCCTTTGTGATAACTTAATTCAATTTTCTATGTATTTTCTCATAAAATAGTTATAGGAATTGACACGTTTTTTTTCTCTAATATTCCTTTCCTTGAAAAATTGAGATTTTTTATAATTTCTACTAACCATTTTTAGAATTTTAAAAGTTTTATATCTTTCAATTACATTTGATATAACTAGTGCTCATGTATATGCTTGGACCACTTACACACTCTTTAAATTTAAGAATCATTCCATACAGTGCTTTAAGATACTTAAAAACGTTTTGAAATACTATGAATTTAGTTAGTTGTCAACTACTTTTAAACCATTTTGAAGAATCAAATTAAGAGCAAAACATACACCATCACAAAATATTTTTTTATACACACACATACATCAATTTTCAAAATATATTACAGGATATTATTAACAAACACTAAAAGAATTTATTTATTTACGGAAGAATTTTGTGGATAAATCAACATTATCT
The DNA here is from genome assembly GCF_051622355.1 of Phaseolus vulgaris. NCBI lineage: Eukaryota > Viridiplantae > Streptophyta > Magnoliopsida > Fabales > Fabaceae > Phaseolus > Phaseolus vulgaris. Next base: position 7,201,105 of record NC_143504.1, read on the forward strand.
ACGAATTACTTAAGGACCAAAATTTGTATGTGATGTGAGCGTAGATAATCTACCTACGATCAGTGTGTTCGTGGGTAATAGAAATAATAGTTACCTACTAACTTCAGTCCGTGGGTAAATCTAACATATTTTATTTTTAAATCTTTAATTATTATTTGATTATTTCTTATTTCTAATTATTATTTACCAATATTACTAATGTCTATTTTCAGGATATTATTGACAATTATTATATATGTTATTATAATTATTATTAATGGTAAAAGTAAATTGCAGATATTTGATTTTTTTATTTCTAATTATTATTTACCAAAGAAGTTTTAATCATTAGATCTGTCATGTTTTGTTGTCATGATATGATTATTATTCTACTTATTAGTATGATTATCAATATTAATATAATTAATAATATAATTTTTTTTAATATTATTCATATATTTAATATCATTCATATTATTAATTTCATTAATATTATTATTATTAAAATTAATACCATTATTAACTATTATAATAATATTATTCATAATAATAATATTCATAATATTAATATTAATAAAATTATGAATATTATTAAAAATTATTAATAGTATTAAATATTATTAATAATATTAAATATTATTAATATAAATTTGTATGTAGTTGGCGTAGGTAATTTATCTACAGATAGTGTGTCCATGGGTAATAGAAACAATAACTTCCTACCAACTCCAGTGTAGGTAATATAAATAGTAGTTACCTACCAACTCTAATATGTGGGTAATGGAAACAGTAGTTACCTACCAACTTCAGTCCGTGAGTAATGGAAATAGTAGTTACCTATCAACTTCAATTTGTGGATAAATCCAACATATTTTATTTTTAAATTTTTAATTATTATTTGATTTTTATTATTATTTACCAATACTACATATTGTTATTATTATTATTCATGTTATCAACATTCTTCATATTATTAATACCAATAATATTATTAATAATAATATTGTTATTATTAATATTATTAATTTTATAATGTTAATAGTATGTATATCTATTAGTTATAATTATTATTGTTTATGAATATTAGTTATAATTTTATAATTATTCATATTATAATAATATTTTTAATATTATGTATATAATTATTATGATTAATATTATTAAAAAATTTAAAATTTTAAGATTATTTATATTCTTAATATTTTTAATATTGTTAATAAAATATTTATATTAATAATTAGTAATAATATTGGATTATTTTAAATATAGATTTGTGGGTAAAATTTGTAGATAGTGTTAAATTTACATACCTATAGAGATTTGTGAGTAATTATTTTTTATGTAAAGCTGAATTTACCTACAAATTTAGATTCGTAGGTAATATCGATAGATAATATTAAATTTACTTACGGATTCATATCAGTGAATAATATCTGTATGTGATTTTGAATTTACCTACGAATTTAGATCCGTGGTAAAATTTATCAATAAATCTTATTGTTTGGTAGTGAAAAGTATTGTTAAGATAATTGAGAAATTTCTCATTTTGATACATGGTTTTATTAAACAAAAATTAAATTCCAAATGTTTATCAACAAAGAATATATTTAACAAATATAACTCTTTTAAGTAATTGTTGTTCAAATACCAAGAGACAAATCTTTAGGAATATTTTTGAGAATTTTAAAGTTATTTTATAGGTGTAAAAAATTTTGAGGTACCAAATATATAAAATATACTAAAATTTTAAAATTATGTTTTTATTTATATATATGTAATTAAAAGAAATTGAAATCAAAAGTCAAGTAAAATCTATTAAAAATCTTATACATACATGACTTACTTAACTTTATTCACCTGTTTATATATATATATATATATATATATATATATATTAATTTTCTACATCTAATACGATAACATTCCTACTATTAATATGAGTGCTAAAGATTATATATTTTACAGAGTATCTAAATCTTTAATGTTCTCGCATGTCAAACTTGTCATCTTTATTCAGATTTAAGGTCACATTTAGGTTTGTAATATTTTTCCATGCATAAACATGTAAACTTTCATATTATTTTTCACTTGTCAATATTTTCATTACCATCATTATCTGTCCTTATTTTGTAACGAAATTCTAAATATTTGAGACTCTTTTTTTAATTTGTGGTAGCACTTTTAAATATAACTTTTTTTAGACATAATAATGACCAATCAATAGAAAACTAAACAAAAATATTACTTTAAAAGAAATCCAATAACATGTTTAATTAAGTATTTGTTTCTTTGTTTAAAAAGTTATAAAAACAATATTTCATTTAACTTTAAAATTACTTTATGTTCATGTACTTATAAATAAACATTTTGAAAACTCAATCCACGTGTTAGTCCAGAAAAAAATGTATGTTTGTCTTCACCATTCTTATCAGACACCACAGCTAGACTGTGCTCTATCCCTAATTGAGAGAGAGCAACAATAAATTGCAAAATGGACCGAATGGATTTGTGAGACCATTGCCATAATTTTCTAAAAACACATAAAAAAACATAGTCTACTAAGAACAGATAAAAAAAAACGAAAGAGTTTGATCTAAGTGGAGAAGGAAGATGTGTGAGATTATGCAGAAGCAGCAATTTTATCAACCTCAATTTGTTGTCCACCCCATACCAGCATGCGAGCATTTGTTTGTTCCACCTACAATTGAGAAGGGTTAAATGAATGTAAGAAACTACAATATCTGAATTCATTCAAGCAAAACATAAAAAAAAGGGAAAGAATAAGGATAAGAAAAGAAAAGGCAACTATTTAGCTCTGTATTTCAAAATTTATCCATATATGAAAAGTAAGCAGGGAACACCAATTTGCTTTTGATTTTCCAGCAATAAAATTAGTATCAGCTGAACTAAAAACTTAAATATTTGCCCCTCTAATATTGCAAAAAGTTATTGTGGAAGCAAAGTATCACTTTTCTGCAGAACTATTAAGTACAATGCCTACAAAAGTTTCAGAGAGAATGAAATGCATTGCCTACCTCTTTCTTCCAATTAGTTTTGTAAAGTATGAACATGAGCAGGAAGGTCTGTAGAAGAATTCCACATATCATACCACCCCAAAGACCCTGAATGGGGACAAAAATATCAGAACCGTTAGTTAGAGTTGCCTTTTCTCTCTTTCCTTTCTTTTAGCAATTCACTTTTATCTATAAAACAGTTAAATTAGTCTTGGATAAAGGCAATAATAAAAAACAAAAATTTAAGCTGGTATCATCAGCATAGACATATCCATTTTTCACTCAACAGCAAACAACAGAACAGCAACAAGCAATCTTGCTATTTTCTTCTCTAACTTTTGCAGATCTAAATAAAGAAAAGTCAACAGATTGCACTAAATTTATGAATTTTATCAAAGGAAATTTTGATGGAAATGCAATTAAAGTAGTGGTTTATTACCTCAACCCCCAAATTCGCTTTATAACCAAGAAGGAACCCCAGTGGAAGCCCAAATAAGTAGTAACAGCCTACGTTGATGTAGGCCACCAGGGCCTGCCACCCACCTCCAACAGCAACACCTGTAAGAATGATTGCAAAATTGCAAATAGGATAAAGGAACTACCTGTTTCCCTTCATGAAGTAAACAAGGAAAATGGTAGTCGATTATACCTGAAATCACTGGTTGAACACTGTTCAGAACCATTGTAATAGCCAGGAGGACTCCTAGCTTCGAAACGGCCTCTTGCAAAACCAGACTGTTAGTAAAAATAAGGGCATAATAGTTTCTGGTCGTCAAAACAATACCCATGAAAAAGACTCCCAAGAGAAGTGACTGAAAGGTTGTCACGTAGACAGAGTACTTGGCAGCTCTTGGACGTCCAAGCCCAAGTTCATTGGAAACTCTGACACTGAAAATAAGAAAAACACAAACATGAATCACACATATTACATGGCTAACTTAAAAACCTGCATTTCAAATTTGCAACCAATCAGTACTAACAATGTGAAGTTGTCAACATATTTGCCAGAGTAAATGGACAAAAATCAAACTCACACGACATTAATTTTGGTTGCATACCTGACAGCTGCATTTATTCCAATGAAGATCATGCCTTCCCACCCATTGATATTCATGCTATAAAACATCATTGAAATAATCAGCAAAAAAGTTATCTTACTTCCATTATTTGAATAAACAAATGTAAAACTTGGGACTGTGAATCGGAAGGAGGAATTATTTACGAGGTTGTATGAATTCATACTGTAAACAATTCATCCAACAAAATCACTTAAGAGATATTTAACTCAGTCTATTCCCTCCAATTAGCTGGGATTACATCTCTGTTTTTGCTCGTGTTATGTGAATGAAAGTATGATCTTACCATATAGAGAGAGAATCAACAGCAACCACTGCATTATCAAGGTGGCCAGCAAGAACTATGACACTCATCATATACCAAACTTCAAGGCAAAGCATTACAGCTGATGCAAGAGATAGCCTAACAAAGGCCCAAATATCCTTAAAAGCCAACCATGACAATCCAGTCCATCCATCCTTACACCAGACCACAACATAAATAAGTTGAGCCGCTGTAATCCCCCAACTCGTGATATCAAATGCCAAAGCTGCACCAGTTAAGCCTAACTCTAATGTGTAAACTAAGAGCCAGAGCATCCCAACGTGCAGAACTAAAGCCACCAACCCAATCCACGCAATGACGTTAACCTTACTCTGAGATTGAAGGAACTTTTGCGTTGGAAAATTGAAGGCAAGCGAAAGAAATTGCGGAATTACTAAAATAGAGAAATTCCCAGCAAGATCAGCTATATCTGTCTGTTGACCAAGAAGCTTCAAAATTGGAGCAGCAAAAATGTATATGGGCAAGAGCAAAATACTGGTCACAGATAAAATCACCCATGAGCGTTGCATATAAATGCCAAGCATATTAACCTGCCCAGCTCCGAAAGCTTGTCCACATAGCGTCTCTGTTGCACTTCCCATCCCAAGCTTCAAGGTTTTAAACAGTTTCATTAGATTTATTTCTTAAAAACCAACATTGGGTTAACAAGTAGAATTTCTGCAGTATTCATCCTCCAAAATGAAGACACGCAACTACCCTCTCGATAAATAAATACTTACATAACAATTGTAATAAAGTTAATTCTCAAATGAATTGCATTAACAAAGAAAAAATACAAGACGAAAATTCAATCACCGACAGTGAGAACAAAAGAACCCCCTTCTACATTTAGAACCAAATAAAACCCACGACAAACCTTAGTTTAAATTTTCTATAATTGGAATTTCACCTTAAGATTCCAAATTAACCTCTAATATAAACGTAAACATTGATTAAAAATACATAATCTCGATTCTAATCAGAGCATTAAGAAACTGAAACGAATTATTATCTTAAAAGAATAATTAAAAAAAGTGCCTAGTTTCTCCAGCACGGACCAAACAGAAGAAAACTGACACTGGCATAATTTTTTTTTGAAATTTGACAACGATCTCGATACTCGTGAACAGCAAAACACGTTGACGTACATAGATCGAAAAAATAATGTAGTTCGGATGTTGAAGAGAAGAGATGTGGCTAACCATGAAACCAAAGGCGAAACTGCCAATGACGGAATTGATGAGAGAGATAGCAGAGAGCTCAATGTCACCGAGGTGTCCGACGAAGATGCTGGTGACAGAGTTTACTCCGAATTGGCACCATATGTTGAAAACAATGGGCAACGCAATCACCCACATCCTCTTGGTTTCGATCCAGAACACATCCTTAACGGTCTTGAAGTTCCTCGCCGGCACGTAGTCGCCGTCCTCCGCCAGCAGCTTCGCCCCCTCGCCGTTCACCAGCAGGGGAGCGTCCATCGCAATCACCAAACACGTGTAAGCCTTCGCTTCAACGTCAAACTCCTCACAGAAGGAGAAGCTCTCAGTTGCTCACGTGCACCACTCTCACTCTCACTCTCGTCACGAACTTCAATCCTACATGCAGAACTTGGGTCAGGAATTATTAAATAAGAACGCGTCTATTATCACCAATGCAATTTGGGTTTTGTTGGCTATGTTTAAACAGTGATGATCAGAATCTGGAATGTGTTAATTTGACAAGTGCTAACAACAGTTTTGTGCAGTGCCATTTAATGCAAACCAAATTTGAAGTTGTTCTAGATATTCTCTCAGATTTTTACTCTCTCTTATAAAAAAAAATATCGCGTTGTCCTCGGAGTAACCCTCGTGAAACATGAGATTCTCAACTTATTTTTTCAACCATTCTTTTTACAGTTTCATACTCTTCTCTCTGTTTTGTTAAATTAATTCCTCTAATTCCTAATAAAATAAATAAATACATATTTGGTTTGCCACAAAAAGAGTCTCTCGTCACCATCATCGCTCTTCTTATCTTTTTCTTTTCAACATGCTCTTGTGCTGTATTTGTCAAAGTCTATATAAATTCATATTTCTTTATTTTAACTTAATTGAAATGTGAAAATTGTTGGTGAAAAAAAGAGAGGATAATAATGAAACATGGCTCAAGTGGGGGAAGTGAAAACCTAATAAATACTAACTAATAGTGTAGTTTGGGAAGAGGAGGGTATAAGATGTGCCACGTCACTTGAACTTGAAGTTCAGTGGGACGATGGGTGGGTATTCATTGTAAAGAAACGGTGTCGTGTACTGTGTTGGGCCACGTAAAGGAAGTAGTTAATGAAAAGCTGAAAAGGTTTTTTTTAGAGTCGTATGATGATGGGATAATTTAGAAATAAATATGTATAATAAAAAGTAAAATTATAATTAAATAATATAAAAAAATATTAAAATGATAATATTGAGAGTTGTAATGTGTTGTATAAAAAATTGGGATTATATTATCGTTTTTGTTCCATAAATATTGAAGGTGTTTTCTTTCTATGAATGAAAAGAAAATAAATGTTGCTTTCAGAATAAAAGTGCATTTTTAAAATTTTCCAACTGAAATCCGCAGAAAAATATATTATTATTTTTATTCTTCAATTATTTTATTAACTTTTAAAAATACTGTGTTTTCATTTTGTTGGTAATATTTTTTGAATTAAAATTGTGAAAACTAAATACGCACCGCAGCAGAGGGGCAAGGCAACGCTATCGCGTCAAACTTGAAAGTTTAAAATTCTATTATTTTAAATATTTTATAATTGCCAACTAATAGTATTTTAATTAAGTTATATCAGTGTTTTAATTAATATTTATTGATTTTTTGCAGACAAGTAAAGTACAAGTTAGATGCACGAATTCGAGTACTTAACTAACGATGATAAGTGGTTGAAAAGTAACTACGAATAGGTAAGAATATACAAGGCAAAATTTTCCTTAAACACATAAAAAAAAATAAACTTATAAAATTAATTTATACACAAGTTAATAATTTATACTTTCGTTAATAATCACTTTATAATAAACAGTTAATAAATGGGATTTCATGTAGGATAGTTTTGTATGTGGGATTAATCATTTGATTTTTTTTCGTGCGTTAACACGTAATTTTCATATATTAAAGAAACTTTATTGAATTTGGAAGAATGATTATAATTTAATTGACATTAACACAACTAGAAAATTTAGTTATGCCAAACCATAATAGTAAAATCTTGCCAAAATGAGTCATGAACTTACTCTTTGAAGTAATATTTTGATATAGGTTTTTATATTATTAGGATTGTATTAAACATTAATTTTGCCCTGAAAAAAAATCTCAACTTAGGTTGCCAGAATTTTAGCCAAGCAAAATATAAAATTGAGTGACTTATATGATAAAACTCTTTCCTCCTATGGCCTAAATTTAGATAAAGTTGCTTTTGTCCTTTCGTATAAAAAAAAACTTTATCTTTAACAATACACAAAGATTTCTTTATTTAATATACACATATTTTTTTTAATTTTGCTTATATATATATATATATATATGCTTATTTCTCATCATATAAATACATAATCATTATAATAAATACTATTAAATTTGTACTGTAATTTGATCTTTTTCAACTTATCTATAAAAATGTGTTCAACCTTCAAGTTGACAAACATAAATTAAGACATAATCATCAAAATCTAATACTTCTACACTTTCACAATCAATCTCGATCAAATCTTTCTAATTCACTCAACAACAAATCCTACAAGATAAATTTGGAACTTATGACCACGTCATATTCACATCCATATTCTCTAACGCAGAGTTTTATTAAAAGGTAAAATTAGTTTCCCCTACATGATGAGAAGTAGACGTACTTAAAAAGAGTTTCAACTTCTAAAAAGAACATGGATAGTCTAACCTGAATCATAAAGTCTTGTTTTAATCAATTATCCAAACATATTTCTAAGACTCTTAAGTAACATAGACTAATTTCAGGTATCATATGCAAATAACCTCAATCCTAGGAAACATAAAAACTAAAAATTGACTCAAAAGAAAAAAAAACATAAATAAACTTAGGTTGGTTATTCCTACACCTCCGTAGCATCTCGTGACACCTTCATAGGTCAGGCGAAAATACCATCTTATCCTTAAAAAATACATTCTAAGTTCTACAATCCATAAATGTATTTATTCCATTTACCCCTCCCAAATTCTAGAAGTGTTTTTTTTTTAACAAAAATACATTTCGGTTTACAAAATTCAGAAGATATTATCGGATTTAAAAATACATTATGGATTATATAATCCAGAAATACCTTTCAAATTTCATATTTCATATGGAATGTATATTTTTTTTAAAATCACTGCTGATTATAAATTATACAAACCGAAAAGTATTCCAAATGTTAAAATATCATCTCGATTTTATAATCCAATTTTTTTCTTGATCACCAATTGTAAAATGAAAAAAAATAATTATTTTTTTAAATATTTTAAAAAAGTATGAGGTTGCTACAATAAGCTATAGAAGTGCAAAAAGAAACAACCTTGAACTTACTGAATTCAAAATTTTAACTTAATTGAAATTGAAATATGTAAATTTACGTTGTATTAAACTTTAATTGTCAATCTCTTGGATTTAGTCGTTTTATCCTCATCAAAAGTTTATATATTTTCATATTTTAAACAATTTTATACAGCTAGCTAAAAAACCCCTACCAAACCTCACTAGTATATTAAGAAGAAGAAAAAGGGAACTTTGAGTCATTATAAAGTAAAAATTCTCCCATGTAGTATAAAATACTTTTATCTTAAAATAATATAAAATATTTTGATATCTAATATAAAAACTTTTATAAATAATATGAGATATCTAACTCATCAAATATTAAAAATTAAGGGTTAAATATGTTTTTCGTTCTTAATATATGTAAAATTGTTTTATCTCTAATCTAAACTTTAAACTTCCTAAATACTTATAATTTTTTATATTTTTTATATTTTAACACCTTAATTTATACTAAAAATTCATTTATCACATAAATTATTTTTGTTTGCAAGAATATTTTTAATATTTTATTTATTATAAGTACTCGAAAAACTAATTTTACATAAAAAATATTTAACTTAAAAAATAAATTATTGATAAAAATAAAAGGATAATAATGTAACCTGGCTCGTGGGTGGGGAAATGAAAACCTAGGAAATAATAGTGTAGGTTGGTACGATGAAAGGTATAAGATGTGCCACGTCACATGAACTTGAGCTACAGTGGAATGATGGGTGGGCAATCATTTTTAATTTTCCATATATATAATTATTTCTTATACATATAAATCATTAATATATACTACAATCAATAATAATCAATAATATTAAATGTATATCTTGATTTGATATTTTTCAACTTATCTATCAAATGTGTTGAACTTTCAAACTTTTCAAACTAACACTTAATCATTGTATTATTCTCACATGAAGTAATGGTTCTATGTAAAAACTTATGTTTAAATAACCTTTGCCTTTGCATACCATATGTTTTCGGTTATGTCAAATACATCTTTACCCTTTGTAGTACAATATATATACTCGATTATGTTATAATATAATATAACAATTTTAATATAAATAATAAAAATAAAATATATTTATATAATAATTAATAAGAATATTCATACCAATAATAATATTAAATAAATAAATCATAATAATAATATAGCATAAATAAATTTATATTATAATAACAAAAAATGTATTTATAAGAAATTTAAAATATACACATATATAAAAACAAAATATTAAAAAGAAATGTAGAACACTCCATTTGGTTATTGTGGAGTTCTATCATCTCCAACATCATATGTTTTTGTATAACACACGATCATAGTAAATTTTAAAACAAACACAAAGTGGAAAGTATGGCAAGTTAGTATTTTCAAAACTTTCAATGTGACTTTCACTTTCAATAAATATAATCACAAACACACAATTCATCACTTTTCATACCTCACAATTTGAATAAACAATCACATGTTTATAATTAACTCATAATCAATATCATTTATGTCAGAATTCCACTTACCCATATACATAAACATTTGAATCTACTTATGGAAGACTCGTGCATTGATTTAGAGTCAGATTTGCACATGTCATACTGCCCTGCTACGAAATTCACACAGTTATGCAGATAAGAATATCAATACAAAATCACCTCATATGATAGGGTTAATCCATATGATTTATCAAACTAATTATCTTTCAAATCACATGCCCAATCATATGAACTTTCTTTGACTTTTAACCACATGATAATCTTCATTTATATGATTTCAATATACCAGTAGAGTTATGATAACTCTTTCTAGACAAACCCCTAATCAATGCACATCCTAACCAATATCAACACAATATTTCATTTCTTAAAAATACTATCTCTCGACCACATTTCCGTTGGATTTATGGCTCAATTCACACATCATACAATAATTGAAGATCAAATGTTTAATTTATAATATATAAATAAACATTAATTATAAATCAACAAAACAATCACACAATAATTAAATGAAAAAAAAATGATTTTGTTAGGCTTGAGTGAAAATGACCTCGCGAGCGAAAATAAACTTAAGAGTTTAAGTCAAATTTTAACCATTTTTTGCTTGAGCATAAATCTTATCATTTGAGCAAAATTTGACTCCAAAGCGACAATTGTTTTTGGATATGTTAAAATAGGATATGTTAAAAATGTCTTTAATGTGAATGAATCTAAATGAGTAAACAACAATGATCATAATCCAAAATATTGAAAGAGAAATAATACCATGACATGCTTCTTTTCCTTTTAACATACTGATTTTATGCATCCAATATGTAATTTTGTAATTGGAATACACCAGATGAGTAAAAATATAAAATACATAAAACAAATTGAAATAAACACAAAAAAAAATTGTATTTAGTAGATACATCATTCACTAGAAAATAAATGATAGAAAATAATGTAGTTAAAATAACAATTTTAGTTTAAATGGAGAAGAGTGGTAAAAATAACATATGGAATAAATAAAATTTACAAAACTAATAGTCCATATTCTATAGTATTAAATTCATAAGTCATATCATAACACATGTAGTAGCAACAGACTTAACAAAAAAAATTCAAATACAAAAATGATTTTTTATTATTATGTGGGTTAGCCGTCCCATAGTTAGCTTAGACATGTTATGAGTATAAGTGAGTCAACAAATTAAAATAGTGAACCCATTTTATGTTTTTCTTAACGGGTTGAGAGCAGCTCATATAACCACTAGAGTCATGCATTAGTTTGTAAAGAGGAAGAAAATTAATTAATTTTTTTATATTATATTTCTTTTATTTAACTTATTTTTTATAAAATAGAATTTTATTATTTCTAATCTGTTTTGTTTCATTTAAAAAATAAAACATAAAATTATTATTTTTACTATTTTTTTTATATATTCTATTTCATTTTTAAAAATAGAATAACTCTCTTTACTCATAATAATATTTTTTTTCTACATGGAAAGAATATTTAAAATGTAAAAATTTAAATACTTGTATTTTATCTTTTTTTTAAGTTCTTACACTTTAATTAATTTAAGTGTTTTTATTATTTTAAAATATTTTTATGAATTTTTTTATAAACATAAAATAAAATCTGTTACATGTCTTTTATGATAATTTTTTAACTGTGATTTATTAAAATATTTGTTGGTAATTATGTCTCTCAAAATTTGATTTTTAAATAAATTATTAATAATTTCAAAAGATTAAAATAATAAAAAATATTGTGATTATTTTTATAATTATAATTATATTAAATAAGCACACTATTTTTGTTATATTAATGATAATAGTATATAATTTTTTATTTGATTTTTTTTAATTAAAATCCACTTTATTTTGGATCTGTCCTATAATTGTGGAAAGAAAAATGATACAATGACAACCTTGTTCCATTTATACAACTCTCTTTCTTTACTTAAAATTTTAACTTTTTGTATGAAATAACAAAAATACTCCTTTTTTATATCATCAATGAAGAGTTGTATAGTGGAACAAGTTGTCCCTATATCATTGTTCCTGTGAAAATTACAAAATGAGAATTTTTTGTTACAGTAATGAGTAGGACCTGGATTAGGAAGATGCTAAAATTGATAGAAGAGTAAGTGAAGGATGTTCCTCTGTTTCCAACTTCTTAAGATGGTCCACATCGAGTAGCATTATAAACAAAAAAAGGATTGTGTATAATATAAACCACAAAGGTTATTCATCTCAATTTACTGAGCCGTGCACTGAATACAAAGCGAACTATTCTTTCGCCTTTTACTAAAGAATACCGTGTTTTCATTGTATTAAACGGCATAAGTTAATTTTTGAAAGAGAATTCTTTTGAAATTTCTGTAATTAGTTTAATGTTTCTGAGATTGTTGTTTAATATTTTTGGATAATTTAAGGTGTGTAGTGACCTTTTGTAGTCAAAATTTTCAGAAATATCTATTATTGGATGACTACTTTTCAAACTCTTATTCATATATATAATTTATGGTGGATCAATTGAGTTAGACAAATTAAAATGAAATTTTAATTTTAACTTCTAAAGCAGTGGAGATTTATAGAAAAAAAGTATATTTATGAAATACTCAGATAAATATATTGTTATTTATAATATTTTATTTATTAAGGTTTAATATTAATATTAATATTCTTTTAACATAAATTTATAATATTCCTTAGCAAAAAATAATATAAATGTTATATATATATTATAAATTTTTGATTTTTTCAATAAATATATTATTACTATACATTTGCTGGTAGAGTAATCATGCTTCATACATAGTATTATTTTTGTTTGAACAGTTTTTTTTATATGGGTCAATCAATTAAATTGTGCCATTTACTGGTATACCACTCTCTAGTCTTGCTGCTGGTTGGATGTAAAATATGATATGAGAATTTAAAATTATTTCTCTTAGGCCATTTTGTAAAAGTATTCCCTCTGTTATACAAGGTCATGCTTCAAAGAATTAACTATTCCCTTGAAGTTGTAAGTTTGCACTAAGGTTTGCTGCAAGGAGAAGACTAGGAAGATTTAAGAATGAAAATTTAGAATGAATAAACTAGTAAAAGTTTGAAACATTTAGTTGAGGAGATAGAATTTTGGATTGACAAGATTATTGGCTTGGAGAGATAAGAATATTGTTATGGAGAGATGAAAATACTCAATGCCAACCTCTTTAGTCCATGATAAGTAATGAGAATTGCTATACTATTCCAGCATGGTGAAAGAAAAAACTAGTAAAAACTGAAGATCCTTTGTTTTATAAAGCTATTAAATCAGGTTTCAACAAAGACTAAAGTTCTTCTTCCTGATTTAATCTAAGTTAATAGAGACAGAATGACAGGAAAGATGTGAGTGAGATGAAAGAAATTTAATGAGGTATATGACCTATTGTTTATATTTTTCCAACTAAGAACAAGGACCACATGGAATACCACAATGAATATAATGAATTATTTGTGGTATAAAATCTAAAATCTCTCCATTTTAAGGCCACGGAGCCATGTAGTGAATACAAAGCGAATTATTCTTTCGCCTTTTACTAAAGAATACCGTGTTTTCTCTATTTACAATGGCATACCTTAATGGACCCTGCAACTAGTTCAAATATTTATTGTTGGTCAGAAATTATCATAGACCCTGCAACTATTTTTTCTTTTTAATATAACTACTTCAATATAACTACTTCAATTTTCTGTAGCTTGTAATAATTTATTATGTTATTATTTATGTCGTATATATTTTTGGCAGTCCAATGAATGTAATGATTTAGTAATATTTTCTATATAGGAAGAATATTTAAATATGAAATTTTAGATCGTTGAATTTACCCTTTTTTCTAGTTCTAACTCTTAAATTAATTTAAGTATTTTTATTATTTTAAAATACTGTGTAAAATAATTTTTAATCATTAATAAAATCTGTAATATAGTTTTTGTTATAATTGGTTTTGGTAATTAAGGATCTCAAAGTTTTAGTTTTAAATAAATTATTAATAATTCAAAATTTTAAAATAAAAAGTATTTATATATGCAATTATTTATAAAATTAAAACCATACTAAATATGAAAGCTATTTTTGTTATATTAATGATAATAATATATAAATTTTGATTTTGATTTTCCAACTTAAGATGCACTTATTTTGGATGTCAGGAAACTGTCCTATAATTGTCTGAAAATCCATATTCAAGAGGTTCCATGTTTCTGCAAATCTCAGAACAATTTGCCTTTGTTCTGTGTCTCTTCTAACTAAGAGAAAAGGGTGAAAAACTACTGCAAAAGTATGTTTCACAGATGAAAATACTCAATGTTAACCTTTTAGTCCATGATAAGTTATGAGGATTTATGTCACACTGGTGAAATCAGGTTAAAATCAGGATGTGTCTGACAATTGTGTGGTGCTTTAGGTACAGCTGTGTTTGATGTTTGATCCACCTGTATAGATGACACAACTTGTAACAAAATTTAATGGGCCTTGGATGACTGTTTGTGTTTTACTTCAATCCACCTAAGAAATTTAGTACTTTAATAATTGAGTGCTACATATTTAATTATACAAGTGGTAATTATAATAGTACCTTTGCAGCTAAAAATTCCAAGAGACCCAATTTTCCCTCTTCTATGTTCACTTTACTTCTAATTATTATAAAACACCTCTTAATAGTCATTGTTCAAAATATTTAAATTTTGTTTTATGTCATTATTATTTGTAGTTTTATTTTGTGAAATGTCAACATGTATGTTAACTCCACCAAACATTATTTATCTATTTTATAAATTCACCAACTTCATAGGTAAACAAAGAACCATGCCATACAATAACAAATAGTGGAAATGTTTCTGGCCACAGTTAAAAATATGTTGCTTCTCTTCAACCAGATAAATGCAAGGCTTAGCTAACACATTGATTTTGAAGGCTCATCAATCACGCACATTTATAGGTCTCTTTCAACTTAGGCCAAGTATTTCTTAATCATCTGCTTTGATGTTTTGAGACTTAAGGAAACTTCACATAATTCTGGTTACAGTAATGACGAGGCCCTCGCTTAAGAAGTTCCACATTGAGTAGCAACATAAAAAAACAAATGGGTTGTATGATATAAAGTAGAAAGGTTTTTAATTACACCTCACTCAGCCGTGCACTGAATACAAAGCGAACTATTCTTTCGCCTTTTACTAAAGAATACCGTGTTTTCATTGCATAAAGCGGCATAAGTTAATTTTTGAAAGAGAATTCCGATTGGAATCTCTGTTATTAGTTCAATACTTTTAGATTCTATAATTCTTCTCTGTTATTAGTTCAATATTTTTAGATTCTATAATTCTTCCTCTTAAACAAAAACTCTTCCTCTGAAATATTTTACTTTCTATATTAGCTACTGTTTATTGTAAATATTTGTGTTACCTAATGATGTATGCGTTACATAATATTGTAATGTTTAGTTAGAGGGTGTTTGGATCAAGTAATTAACACAAATTAACATTAAATTTTAATTTTAACTTTTAAAGCAGTGGAGATTTATACAGAAAAAGTATATTTACAAAAAATATCACATAAATATATTGTTATTTCAAAATATAATATTTTTATTTATTAAGGTTTAATATTCATATTTTTATGTAAGTTTAATTTTTTTTTCAATTTTTCTATCAATTTATTTTAAAAAAATCATTTTACATATGTACCAAAATTTCTATTATAACAATAAACAAATCTTTCTGTCACATTTCACTTTTTTTTTAATTTAATTTTTTTCTTTTAATTTAACTTAACCAACCTCAATTCCTACTTTTTTTCCCATTCTTTTATTTTTATTCTATTTTAATTCAAATAAAATATTAGATTCTGTTACGAAGTCCAGAAGTTCACAATAATTTGTAGAATGTGTAGATTTTGTTTCAATTTTGTCTTCCTTAGCAAACAAAAAATAATTCTTTTATCAATTCATGTCATATTATATACAATAAGTGTTATATATTATAAGATTTTGAAAAAAAATTTAATTTTCAATCAAATATATTATTACTCTACATTTGCTGGTACAGTAATCATGCTTCATACATGGTATTATTTCTGTTTGAACTGTTTTTTTTTTTATATGGGTCAATCCATTAAATTGGGTCATTTACTGGTATTCCACTCTAGGATATGTGGGTTTAAGATTATTTCTCATTGGCCCAAGTAAACGTATTTCCTATCCCTAATCCCTCTAATATAGAAGGCCATGTTTCAAAGAATTAATTATTCCCTTAAATTGTAAGTTTGCACTAAGGTTGCTGTAAGGGGAGGACTAAGAAGATTTAAGAAAGAATATTTAGATTGAATGAACTTGTAAAAGTTAAAATATTGGTTGAAACATTTAGTTGGGAAGATAGAATTTTGGATTGACAACATTATTGGCTTGGAGAGATACCAATATTGTTAGAGAGATGAAAATACTCAATGCCAACCTCTTTAATCCATGATAAGTAATGAGGATTGCTAAACTATTGCAGCATGGTGAAAGGAAAAACTAGTAGAAACTGGAGAATCCTTTGTTTTAGAAAACTATTAAATCAGGTTTCAAAATACTGGAGAACCTATTTGACAGGTTCAAAAACATTGATTATTCTAATGCAAAATTTAAACAAAGGCTAAATTTCTTCTTCCTGATTTAATCTAAGTTGAGAGATAGAGAGAGTGAGACAGGAAAAATGAGTGAGATGAAAGAAATTTTCTTATTGAATTGATGAGTTGAACCATTTAGTATGAGAAGCAACCTATGGTTTATATTTTCTTACTAAGAAGAAGGTCCACATGGAACACCACAATGAATATAATCACTTATTTGTAGTATAAAATCCAAAATCTCTGCAATTTAAAGACACGGAGCCATGTAGTGAATACAAAGCGAATTATTCTTTCGCCTTTTACTAAAGAATACCGTGTTTTCTCTACATATAGTGGCATACGCTAATTTTTTATAGGGGTCTGCATTGTGGACCCTGCAACTAGTTAAAATATTTTTGTTTATACTAGCTGGAATGTGCACATACTCTCTATCTTCAACAATTTTAATGAGAAAGTACTTTTTGTGCTCGAAAATTGAACTAATATATACTTATATATTTAATGATTAAAATTCATTTGTAAGTATAATAAAATGTGTTTGAAGCTTCACTATTATTCATCAATATTTACTAAAATAAAAAAAATATGATATTTTAGATTTGTTTTTATTATTTTAATAAAAGTTGAAAGAAAACTATCATTTCTTAATATATTTAGTTGAATAAATTTTTTACATGTTTTCTACGGCTGAACTCTATAACAAGCTTCCAAATGTGTATTTGTTATGTATTTATGCATAATAGAAATACATTTGAGAAATGAAAGATCATACATATTATTGGGGATTATTTACTGTGAAATAAATAGTTATAAAATACACAAACAAAACAGTTTTATGTTGTATAGAAGTTGTGAATTGAGGAGGGAGAAAAATAAAATAATATTTTTCTACATTTTAGTAAAGACAAGGGTGTAAGTAGCAGGCCCTAAAACAGACAGTAATATTAATGTTCTGCAAAGGAAGAACCTTAAAAAAAGGAGCTACTAAAGATCAAGAAGAAAATAAAAAGGAGGCAGTTTCTTCCTGCACCCCTACATTTTTCTTCCTGCACCCCCACAATGTTATGCAAAGACCAAATTATCCCTATTATTCTTTAAAAACCTTAAAATGCACTTGAACTGTATTTATTTTTTGCATTATGGATTATGGAATCCGGAAAAATTTTGGATTGGCATTTCTGGTAAAATTTCAGATTCACCAATCCGTAATTCAAAATATGCATCATTCAAAAGAAGCATTCCGGATCCACCAATATGTAACAGAAATATGTTTTCTGGATTCAAAAATCCATAATTAAAAAAAAAAGAATTCCGGATCCATGAATTCGTAATAGAATTAGACTTCTGGATTCAGCAATCTGGAAATCAATAATTTATGCAAAAATTGCTTCCAGAACACCTCCTCATCCGGAAAAAAAATAATATTCAGTTCCAGATTGCTGAATCCGTAGCACAATCCCAGATCCTATTCCGGTAACCATGGTGTCCTTTTTCAAATAAAATACTAAGACCAATTTCGGGATTTAGAAAATTGTGGGGGTGCAGGAAGAAAAATGTAGGGGTGCAGGAAGAAGAAGCCTAAAAAGGATGTCCACTTCCTCTCTCTCAGCCCAAAGATGAAATATAAAAAGAAGCCCATGATATGAGTCCATATAATTTTTTTTTATTGATTTGAGTTAAAATGAATTTTAAAGAGATTGATATATGTTTGAATACTCGTGTTATGAAAAAAATTGTAAACATCATGATTGTCCAATATTAAATTAAGTTTATATATATAAAGTTTATAATTTTTTGTTTTGTTTTAATGGATGAAATAGGATATGTGTGAATGTTTTGATGAAGAAGAAAGTTCCAAGGACTTAGAGTTGAGGAATAAGGTCAAGGACTATTTTTTGTAGTTTATTATTTTATAATAATTTTATATCAATGTTAAAATTATAGAAATTGATGTGGAATGTAAGAGAAGATTGTTTTATTCTATTATTTTGATAATTTTTGTATTATATTATAGTTAGAATTAGAGAGAAACATTTCAAGGAAACAAAAATAGAATCTTGACAACATGTGAGTGATGTACTCAAATGATTGATATGAAATATAAGAAATATAAGGGAAATATTTAGTTAATGAAGGAATAAGGTTTGGTGACAATATTATTTTGAAATTTTAGATTGAGTTTTTATAATATTTTGCAAAGAACATATTTAGAAGAGTAATAAATTTATAATGATGACAGATAAACTAAAAAAGGAAATGTAACTTTTATAAATATTTAATTATTGAGATTGATATTTAGTTAATATTAACATTTTTAATTTTTATTTAGATAATTGTTCTAATTTTATGGGTGTATTATTTTTTTAAATGAAGTAAACTTTTTTTTAAATACTAAATGATATATATGGTAAAATATATTAATATTTGATCTTATTAAATATAAAAATCATGTGATATTTTAAGTAATATTATTATATGACTTGAGTATAGAAAAAATTGAAGAAATTGATGTAAAGAAAAAAATGATTTATAGTGTACTTTTGTTAGAAATTTATTCGAAAATAATAGATTGATTCGGGGCAATTCAACAATTTTTAATATAATTTTATTTTGATAGGTTTTAATTACTAATTATTTAGATTCTAAACTTGGTATTAAAAATATTAATAGCTAATTAGATAACAATATAGAAACTATTTATCAACCATAAAAACTAATTTAGAAACCAATAATTTTTTTAGTTTTTGTGTCTAATTTAGTTATTATAACAATTAATTATTTTTTTTCTCTAAATTAGTTTTTATTGGTATATATTATTAGGAGAAAAAAATAAAAATAATTTTTTGGTAGTATTAGGAGAAAAAAATATTTTTATTGGTAGTATAAAATATTTGTGCTAAATTTTGTAGTAAAATAAAAATAAAAATAAAAATATTTAGATATTCAAAATATAAACTCATGCATTTATTTAGATCTTTAAAATAAATAAATAAAAATATAGGATGTTACAAAGTTGATAATTTGATATATTATTTTTTATCGAGAATAAAAAATTATTTTAATTACAAAAAATGATTTAATATAAGTTTTGTCATGTAAAAGTTAATTTAAAATCACATGAATTGATGTTTGAACATGACTATAGAAAATTTAACATGATGTCAGTGGATGTTTATGAGAGGTGGATAATATGTTTTAATATTTACCAATCATATTTTGAAATAATTTAAATATTTTATTCAGTATTTTTATTTTATATTCGTATAAAGACGCATGGCATATTATAACCCAACCTTTAGAGATTCTTTCTACTTTTCATTTGTCCATTGTTAAAAGAGGTTTTTGTTTATATTTATTTATTTAAAATTTGAATATAACACTGATAACTATTTTTTTACCTAATTTTCAATAGGTGGATATTTTATGTATTTCACATCTTAATTATTAAAATAAATATATCATATCAAAGTCTTACGATTTTATTATAAAAAGTTCAACATCGATTATATAACTTTAATATATTTGAATTAAGTTGTGATAAGTACACGACATTCATTTCAGTAATTTCATAAAAAAATATTTATTTTATAATTATGGTATAAAATTATATTATATAATTAAAAAAAATTATAAAATAATAATATAAGTCAAAAGTTAAGGATGAAAAAAAATGCCGTAAATTAAAAAATAATTTTAAAGTGAATAAAAATATTAGTTATAAAATGTTATTTTGTTTTATATTTTTATTTAGATGAAAAGAAAAAGAAAAAATGTGGTGATTTTGACATAATTTAATGCATGTAATAAGGTGCATGGTTTGACATAATGGATCAACGTGCACACTAAAAGTTTCCCAATAAATTTTAAACAATAAAGTAGGTAGTTAGGCTTTTTAATGTTCGTCTAATCATAAACCTTCCGCACGCACCTTTCTAATAGTTTATAAAACAATTTTAATAAAAAAATACTTTTTATATTAAAATTAAAATTTGAATTTGTAAATCCTTTATTTATTATTTAAAAAATAAAGAACGTAGGTTTGACGTTTAAAATAATGTATTTTAAAGTTAAAATTATAATTTATACATATAATTTATTTTTAAATTTTGTTATAAATTCAAAATTTCAAAAATTGATGTTGTATATAGGATTTGCATTTTGTTGTTCATTAAATATTATTTGTAAAAGATGGATTTTATTTTTAAAATTGTAAAGTATTATGTTGACGGATAACAACTACAAGAAAATCATCAAATAGAAACTAGTTTTTGAGACCAAAATAATTAATTGCAATAGTAACTAAATTAGACACCATTTTAGAAATTAAAAATAAATGATTTTTAAATTAATTTTTATTATTGTTAAATAGCTTTTAAATTGGGGATTTTTACCATCATGAGGTTATTTTTTTTTGCTTTTTACCAAAATGAGGTCCATTTTAAAAAAATTACAAATTTAGGCAAGTTGTGTCAATTCGACCCGACTTCATATGCACAAATCGTCCCAATTAGACACGACTCTGCTATGTCATACTGAAGTCGTGCCAAGTTCGCACGACTTCTGCCACGTCATTTTTAAAATTTTTATTTTATTGTTTATATATTGGGTAGTAAGTTATGTAATGTTAAAAATTAATTTGATACATAATTTTCTAAGAGTGTTAGTTTTTTAAATGTCGTTATTTAAAAGGCCACAGTATACAATTTGCATAATATTTTAAAGGCTTATGAGGTCCAATTTAATTCAGTTTGAAATCAGAATTATTGGTCTACTTACACGAGACCAAATTTTTTACCTGACCCCATCATGCATCGACATCAATCAGGAAGACCTAACATTCAACGCATTCGTAACGAAATGGATGATTCAATTCCAAAAAAGCCAAAAAAATGTTCATATTGTAGAGTGGAAGGTCACAATAGAAGCAATTGTCCGTACAAACAAACTTAATAATAAAATTCAATTAAAGTTTGATTATTAATTTCCTCATTTTCTTTATCTATGTATTTATTCATTCATAACACTCTTAGAACATCCATTTTCTTTATCTATGTATTTATTCATTTAATTTAAACATGATCCATACACGATTATCCAATTTTTTGTTCCTTAAAACTAACACTCTTAGAAAATTATGTATCAAATTAATTTTTAACATTACATAACTTACTACCCAATATATAAACAATAAAATTTAAAAAAAAATTATGACGTAGCAGAAGTTGTGCCAAGTTGGCACGACTTTAGTATGACAAGGCAGAAGTCGTGCCAAGTTGACACGACTTCAGTATGACATGACATAGTCATGTTTAATTGGGACAATTTGTGCATATGAAGTCGTGCCGTATTGACACGACTTGCATAAATTTATAATTTTTTTTAAACGGACCCCATTTTGGTAAAAAACAAAAAAAATAACCCCATCATGGTAAAAAATCCTCTAAATTGATATTTAATTAGCTACTAAGGTTTTAACTACCAATTATTTTGTTTCTAAATTTGGTAGCAAAAACCTTGGTTGCTAATTAAATAACAATTTAGAAACCATTTAACAATAATAGAAACTAATTTAGAAATCAAAAATTTATTTAGTTCCTAAAATGGTATCTAATTTAGTCACTATAATAACTAATTATTTTTTATTTCTAAAATTGATTTTTATTTCATGATTTTTTTAGTAGACAAATTAAGTAAGAAGTATCAGAATCAGAAAATTATTAGTTTTTGTTGTTATGAATAATTTAACACTCATTAGTTATAAACTTACAAATATTATAACACATGCACAAAAACATTTCATGAACTTTCTCTTTTATTTGATAAGTAATATTAATTTCGACAATAATATTGTAATTGTTGTTGACTCAACGATGGTATAAAACTCGAACTCAACATTTTACTTATGTCAAATCCAGTTTCACTTGATGAATGATTTATTGATATATCGATATTTAGTTATAAACTTTTGATTTTTTTTTATTAATTAAATGTATATAACTATTTTGACGTGTAATGCTTTAAAATATAAGTAAATATTTGTTATAAGTTAACATACCCATAAATATTTAATTAGTTCATTTTTTAGGTAATTAAAATTTAATTTTAAGGTCAAAACTTTAAAACAGGAATTTGAGCCAATCATCATCCTTTTCAAAATAAGTAACCCCTTTCATATATATATATATATATATATATATAACTATACAAGTGTATTAAAAAATTAATAAACATGTAATTCTATTTATATAGAGTGTTAACATTTTATTTGTGTTATTAATATGATTATTGTCTTTCTTTTTTTTAAGTTTTTTTTATCATCGATTTTGATTGAAATATTTCGAATAATACTTTAATATTCAAGTAAATAATATATTTTATTATACAATAAATACATGTTTATATTATGTGTGTTGAATTTTTATTTATCAGATGGACCAAACTCTTTAATCGTGATTTTAAGATTGTTTTACATCTGATTGTTGTTAATTACATTATTAATCTATAATTCTAAACGCTAACTAATTTATTAAAAGTTTGCCTAAGAAGTTAAGATAAGTTAGACATACCATTATCATCTCATGGTGTTGACACATGGGATAATACTCTAGATGTGAGCTTGCTTTTTGGGAGGTAGAATTTCTTAACATATTAATTTCAATAAAATTTGTATTATTGGGTTATTTTTTTTTTGAAAGATTTTAAATATTAATTTCAATAGATTCTTTATTATTGGGTGAAATTCTTTGAAAGTTTTAAAATAGTTAAATAGGAATAAACATTGAATAAAATATAAATTTGATTAATAGAAAAGTGTGTATTACTAAAAAGAGGTTGTGTGTTGTTTGTCCTGTAACACATAGTGATGAAGTTTTATATGGGAAGAAGTGTAAGTTGTTTGGGAGGAAATGGATTATGGGTTTGTGGGGTATGAGTTTTGCTTTATTGACCATAAAAACCCTTTTTATGGCAAAAGAAAGTCCTTGAAAAGTGGGGTAGGATAATAGATAAGGGCAATGGATATTTAACATTGCTTCATGAGAACCATAAGTTTGATGAATTGTATAATTGTCAAGTGTTGATTGTGAAATGAGAGAGTATCAAGGGTGTGGCTCTTAATCAGTGTAGAGGGCCAAACTTAGGATATGCTAAAATCTTCTTAAATCCCACTAACTTTTTCTTCATTTTTTAAACAATAACTATCCTTCTCAAATACACTCCTTTACACTTAAATAAATCAAAATCATATTCTCTACTTCCAACTTTTCTTTAGTACTTCATTTTGAGACTCTTCTTTCTTATGCTTCAACTTTTCAAGATTTTTAATTCAACCACTCCTAAACATCAATGGAAAATGTTTATGCATATTTTCGCCATATAAAAAGACATATAAAAAGACAACAAATGAATGTAAATAAGATTTTAGTTCAAATATAAACCTAAAGTAGAACAATTATATTGTCAGCATAGCTGAGATGTCAAGTTGCATAGTAATATTTAATTTAAAAATTTTTATATAAAAAAGATTTTGATAAATTTAATATGTTATTTACACTAATAATATATAAAAAGTAATAAGTTGTTGTTGGGATAGACTATAATAATAGATAAAGTAGTAAACTTTAACTTTGATTCAAACTTACAAAATTAGATTATAAAATAAGTTTACAGTCACTTATATATTATGAAATGTCTTTATTTCTAATTATGTGAAAATTTCAAGAAAATGTGAAAGCTACTATCATATATGAAACAAGACATAAAACTTTACAAGTTTTAGTTAAGAGTTTTGTTTTCGTATTATTTGAGTTATACCAAGATCTACCATTATTTTTTTTTTAATAAAAATGCTTTCATGTTAGACATTATTATACAACTCAACATCCCAGTTAAACTGACACCTTAAGAAACAACAATATGAAAAAATTAGGTCAAAACTTATATGTTAACAAAAATGATACATAGGTAGATTATACCTATTCGTAAAGAATTATAAGAACAATCAACAATTTTTAAATTTTTTTCTTGTGTTATGATGAATTACTTTTGAACTTTGAAAATTGATAATTATATATATCCGGATTTTATCACTTCAAGAATAGAATATCAATAACTTTAAGTAGTAGAACACACAAAATTACTGCAAAGGTTGCATTCAAATATACCTAAAAAGAGTTTTTTTAATAGACTTTGGTAATTTTCTTTGAATTGGAGATTTGGAACATACATAATTTTTCATCTTATTTTTATCGTTAAATAGAAAAAAAGACGTAAAACTAACCATTATTTTATATTAACGTTAATTATAAAATATTTATATAGTTCAGTATTTTTAAGTTACTAAATTAAACTATCATATAAATAAATTTAGTTAATTTTATAAATTATAATATCGTGTGTAACATGGCAAAATTGTAGAAACATAAAAAACATAAAAGTATGTAAATAAATTGTAGAAACTTCTTTCTACGCATGTTTATCTTCTTCCGTGTTAAAGTATACAAGATCACCTAACATACCACAAAAATAAGAATGAAGTAACTATTTAATTAAATATATAAGAATAATATCAATAATACTTAATCACATTAAATCATCCATTCCATTAATAATACAAAAATATATACTACTACTAATAGTAATAAATGTTTTAGAAAACTAATATTAGGTTATGAGAATCTACTTTTTCTATATAGATTACATTTTGGTATCTCCTATGATAAAAGTAACTTTTTACATATTTCATTGTGTATCACTTATGTTCCTAAATAAATTTATCCACTTTTACCATTTGATATATTTATTATTTTGACGTAATATATAGTAAAATTTAAAATCTCATTCAATAATCTTATAACTCAATACTCATACCAAACATCATCAATTGAGTAATACACCTATGTTATTATCTACACAACACATCTTTAGTAAAATAATACTATTATGATTATTACTCAAAATTCATCATATATTTCAACCAAAATATAATCAAATTCATACCTTCCATTTCAAACTCAATTTACACTAATAATAAGTAAATAAAATTATAAATATTTGACAAAATAAACAACATATATATAAATGAATTTTAAACAAAAATAATTAAAGGGGAATAATGCTTGAGTTGTGAATATGTTATTACGCGACAACATACAATTTGTGTAACGAAACTTGCATTTGAACAATAAGACATCGATATCATTTAAATATCATTTAATCACTTTATTGATATATCAATGGATATGAGAGAATTGACTGAAATATTCCTAACTTAAGTGATCAACCAATACTTGAGTGTCCAAACTTCTAGCTAGAGAAAGATAATCAACATTAACTTTACATGTTTAGTAAGTCACTAAGTTCCAAATCCAATTCAAAACTTTGACTATTCATTGTTTGAGTGTTCATTTGTCACTTCACTGATTTGAGTTTCAAAAGAGAGAATTATTTCAACATCTCTTTTACTCAAATTTAAGATCATACCTTTGAAATTATCATACCTTAAACAATAACCTTTGTTACTTGAACAATATCACTTGAACGTTACTTACTCGATCAATATCTAAATTATATATACAAAATCAACAAAAACTAATAGATTATATATACACATAATTTCCAAAAAATATTCTTATTCATTATATCATGCTTTAAACATTAGCATTCACCGTATTTTTACATTCAAAATAATAATTTCATCATTAATTATACCCACTTTTACAATCAAAATCATAATTTCACCATTAATGCATGTCAAACACTTAAATCCAATAAAAAAAAAAGCAGCACGAGCTTGAATTCAAATTCTCTTGCCTAACATTCCTTATTAATAAGCAAAAGAAACTCTAAATAAAAGAACAAAAATGAGACTGCATATAATCTCTATAAACCAAAAAAACTTCAACTGAACACTAAAAACATGTATTACAAGTCCAACCACCTAAAATAACAAATCCTTTAATCTAAAATAAAAAATATTTTTTTTCCAAATCAAATTTTAATTCAAAGTAAATGATCAAAGTTCAAAAGTAATATTAATAAAATAAAAATTCTCAACTACCCAAAGTTAGATTTCGGATAATGGGTACGTGTATGCAAAAACGATTAGGTAAACTTGAAATTTTGGAGTATTGAACTTAGGAAGAAAAGAACTATAGATGATAAAAGATGTGGATATTATTTTTTTTATCGTAAAATTGTTTTAATTTAATTGAATATTTAAAATATAATTATTAAGTAAGTGAGTATATTAAATATCTAGAAAAGAAGTTGGGTGCAGAAAAATGTTATGAAAGTGGAATGAGATTATTTTGAATTACAGTTATGTGCAAGCTGTCAAAAAAGATGGAATATATTAGGTCGGCACGATACAGGTGGCAGATGAATTGTCCAATGCCACGTGGCAGTCGAATATTGTATGGAGAGAAAATGGGAAGGTGAAGTGGTAGTTCTGATGGCTTTTGCCAACCAATTTCATAAATTCTTGCCTTTACGCAATGCACTTATGAATTTGTCAAACTTGCTGTACTGTTACAACATCAAATAAATTGCATACTTGTAAAATTAATTATATTAATAACCCCATCAAATCAATAAATTTATTAACTTTATTCTTTTATTTTACCTGGCTAAAATGTAAATAGCTTTTGTTTCAACTTTTTTGTTTCTTTCCTATGAAATATTTTTATTGTTAGGACATCTTAATGATTTTTTTGGCATAAATTAAATTTTATAAAAAATCTATCAATAAAGAGATCATAATGTAATGGTGATTAAAGCTCTCCATCTTGTAGGAAGAAGTCTATCGTATGTATAATGCTCAAGCATGATGAGGATACTCACATATATGGTGTTGTTACTTAAGTAAGGAAGAGACAAATTCATTTGTGATATCTAGATGTATCTCGTTAAAGTGATACAATATTACTAAAGCAATAAAATATATTTCCAATTGAACAAAATGAAGTCACTCAAGCGAGAGAATCATGCTTAAGTGATGTTTAATTTTTTGTTATTTATGTAAGATGCATGTGATTAATGATATGTTGGTTGGTATATGATTAATGAAATATATGCATGATGATATCTATATGGTATGTGTCAGGTGTGGATGAGTCCTAGTGGGTGTTAAATCCTCTTTTGGATGTGTGACATGTATATATGAGTGAATTATATATAACACGTTATGTTTGTAATATGTGACCTTTTATAAGTGATCATTTCTCATTGTATATGACCTCCTTTATAGGTGTATGTTGTGTTTGGGATGTCTAAGATGAAATCAAATCTTAAGTGATGATAATAATCATGATAGCTCATTAAGTAAAAATTATATCCCAACTTTAGAGATGAATAATTTTAGACAAATGAGAAGTTGAGGGAGGGTTCATGTATTAGACTTGACTAGAGGAACAAACTACCTTAATTTACACAAGTATACTGAGATATACTTCATACGTGCGTCATATGAAAAACATTATGTAACAATTACATTATGCATTGTGGATGTGATTGAGAATTTTGACATCTTATATGATAATATTTCTATTTTGATTATTAAGGATGTTATTGAAATTCATTCATCTTAATAATATTTTAAAAGTAGTAATACGTGGTTTATATTAATTTTTGATGGATACTATGTAACGATAATATAATTATAAGAACAAATATTAACGCCTAAAATTTTATAGTCTAACTAATATAATTATATGTATATATAATATATTATAATACAATAGTACATTAAGCTCTTAAAAAAATATTTAAATATATAATATCTCTTTACTAGATAACTCTGTTTCAATATCTCTACCAAAATAGATTTATAGATTTAATTACTAATTAATAAGTATAATTATAATAATTAATATGCATGTAAGTATAAATTAATTTATACAAACCAAATGAAAAGTTATATTAATTAAAAATTAAACACAATACCAATTTTTTTTACTACTTTCTCATATTTCACAAGACTCAAATGAAAAGTTATATTGATTAAAAATTAAACACAATACCAAAAATTTAAAAAGGAAGGTAACAATGAAAAATATAAATAAAACTAAAAGCATAACTTTGAAGTTTTTTCATAAAAAAAAGTAGTCAATCATTCAGAGAAATTCTTATACTACATACTACTATTATGAATAGTTATATATATATATATATATATATATATATATATATATATATATATATATATATTTGAATATTTCATAACTATATAGATTTGGAATTCAAAATAAATAAGGTGAATAAATTTACCTAAGCTTTAATATTTTAATATTTTTTATGTGGGTTGTAATACTTTTTCTTGTTTTTGAATAAACACGACAAATTATATCTCGTAAAATAATAAAAAATGAATTCAACATGTTAAAAATATTATTTTATAATAGCGTCATTAGAAATGTCTAAATGACGATCCATTATTGTTTTGGAAGTACTAATATTAATTTAATTCTTATCCCTTGAATTTTGTAATTTATTTAATTATTAAAATAAAATACACATTTTCGCATTAATACTATCCATTACCATATATTGTATTTTTTTTAATTATATACACATAAATGATGAGTGGGTGATTCACGTAAGAACATTGAAGATTAAAAATTTAAGAACAAAATTCAATAATTAAATATCAGGGAATTTTTGTAATTATTTTTTCCTTAAAACGTAAAGAAAAAATATATTTAAGATATATATTTGAAATTTATAACAAATTACGTACTTTGTTGTTAAAATTTCTTTCAAAGAAACTACATCATTAAAAAAAAATCAATTTTAATTACCAACAATAATAGTAATTATTATTATTAACATTCAAACAATCGCGCTACTATATGATTTAAATTAATTTAACACAGTATGTCTTATAAAATAAAATTGTGCTATTTATGTAAAATGTTTGCTTAAGAAATAAGGTAGGTTCGATTTATTTATTAAACTATAAATCTGTTTAAATAAATTCTTACGTTTTGAAATAAAAAATGCTCAACTTGATAATAAAAGGACAGTGTATTCATAATATAGTTGAGTATAGTTTTTATAAAATCCTATTACGCTTGAAAATATTTTGCAAGCAGTATAGAATATTTGTGCACATCAATAATCATTTGTAGTAAAGTGTTGTCAAAAGCTAAAGAGGAATTTATGTTTGAATTGATCAAAACACATCATTATAAATATTTTAAATTATTATTAATAATTAATGCATAGAAATAATAATAATTTAATTTTTAAAATTAAATATTTCAATTTTTGTAAGAAAATAAAAAGAAACAAAAAAAATATTTATGAGTTACTAATAATATTTTTTCTAAAATATCAATTCACACAGAAAAATTATAAAAGTTTTACATAAAACAACATAATAAAATGCATAACAAAGTAAAAAATTAAAAACAGTCATGTAAAAACATAAGGATGCTAAACTATCAAACACATGACAATGATAAAGTATTTGTAACTTATACTTAATCCAATCAAAACTCATTATCATATAAAGTTTTATTATATTATATGGTACCATTCACGAGAGCATATTCTCACTACTACAAGAAAATTATGAAATATAAATTAATTTTAGAGACTAAAAATAATTAATTGTTATAGTGATTAGATTAAAGACCATTTTAGAAACTATTTTTTTTGCTTTCTAAATTAGTTTATATTATTGTTAAATAGTTTCTAAATTGGTATCTAATTAGCTACTAAAGTTTTAACTACCAATTATTTAGATTCTAAATTTGGTAGCAAAAACTTTGGTAGCTAATTAGATACCAATTTAGAAACCATGTAACAATAATAGAATCTAATTTAGAAAACAATTATTTTTTTAGTTTATAAAATGATATATAATTTAGTATATAGTAACTAATTATTTTTTGTCTCTAAAATTGGTTTTTACTTCATGATTTTCTTGTAATGTCCATGTTATTTGGCATAAACAAGTACGAAATACCTGTTCAAGTATGGGTGAGTTGGGTGGAGCATGGTATTAAGATTATTATTGAAATAAGTAAGGTGGTGAAGATAATGAAAAATGATATAGTAATGGAAAATAAGCAACAAATGATGATGGGTAATGTTTTACCATACCCCTACGATAATTACTAAAATATTCATGTAAGGTACTAGGGTTTAGGGAGATTTGACTAGAACATTTAAATCTAAGAATGTCAATATTTAGGTTTAAGTTCAAGAAAAAAATATTCTTATTATCTAAAAATGGAATGAAAACAACATTATGAAGGTTTTATTAAAAGAGATAATGTCCTAATAATGCTTAAGTGAGAGTTGCATATAGGTGCAAGATAAAAATTTTAGATCACTTTGGTTTGTTGAACTGGGTAGACTAAACGTCACAAAATAAATAAATATTCTAATTAATTTGTTTTGATAGTTTTATATATGTAACTTGATTGTTTTAAAAATATTGAAAGAGATATATTCAATATGTCAATTAAAAAGTATGTAAATAAAAAATGGTTAATTTTAAAATGACTTAACTATGTATTAGACTAATACTATTAATCATTTGTAATTAATTACTATTCTAATTAAAGATGTTTGAGAGAGTTTAAGTTAGAAGTATTCAATGTGTTATTTGAGATGATGCATAAACTATCAATGTATATCATTTTATGGATATTGTCTAGTGAGATGAAACAAAACAAAGTAGGAATTCTTATACTAAATGAATGTCGTGCTAATGAAAGCATTAAAGAACATTGAAGGGAAAGTTGGAAAAAAAAATGGAAATCACGAAAAATAATGCCTTTTCATTCTTTTAAATTTTCTTTGGTGAAGTGAAGATATTTGTGAAGAAAGTTATTTTTTTTTAAAATTAACTATATATAAATTGATTATATATAAAAGTTATGTTTTAATATAAATATAGTATAATGCTCAATATATATTTTTATATTATAATAAAATGAATAATTAAAATTAATTTAAAATTTAATTATTAGTATGTAATTTTATTATTATTTATTAATTTTTAATTAATTTTAATTTTTTTTATATTAAATCATTTTAAATTATTTAAATTTATTATATCTATCAAGTCACTCACAAACTTTGATACAATCATCATATCACTCACCAACTTTAATAAACTTTATTCACAAAATATGCATTAACATACTTCAATTCAAACAACTTCACTTTCCTATCACCAAATTCCCGCCCTCAAATCTTCTCCCCCATCCAAACACACCATGAGTGGTGAGATATGTTCGTAATTTATCAAATACCAACTGATTGAACTCATTTATGCAGTGAAAATATGATGAAATATTAATCATTAATTATATGATGTTTTATATAATTAATCATAATATGGAAAATATTTTTTTTATAAGGTAGGGTTGTGAATTTTTTTATCTATGATAAACATTATAAATAGCTTTAAAATAGTTACTTCTAATTATATTGTTTTTTTTTTTAATTTTGAAAAAGAGTTTTATTTTATCTCTATTATTCAGTTAATCATGCCCTAATTTTGGCTTACGTTGTAAAGATCTATGTAAATTTGGTTTTTAATAAACTTAAGTTTCATTTTAGAGATTTGGATAGAGTCTCAACCGTTTAATTCAATCGTCCACGGATCTATGTACGACTAATCCCAATCCATATTAGTTGATAAAATAAATTATTTTGACTTGAACTTTTAAACACAAGTGAAATTTGGCTATTTTAGCTCGATCCAATCTTATTATAATTAATGTAGATTTAGTCTGCAAAAATCTTATAAAATTGTGATTGAGAATTGTTAAAAACTTATACTGAAATTGGTTTATTTGGATTCACTTAGAATAATATGTGAATAAAGTGACTCAAACACGTTAAATAAAACATTTGATCTGAATTTTAAATTTTGAACACAAATTTGGGTAATTTCCATTAATTTTTTTCCCACTAAGCCTAGAATTTAGTAACCCAAATTTAAACATAATTTTTGGTCCAACCAATTTATTTTAAATAAGCTCAAATTCGATTTTATTTAAACTTACTTTATGAAATATAAGGTTTGGACTTTAATTTTAAAATTAATTTTTGAACTACTTAACTTAATTCGACAAGTGCAAGATCTAAACTTATATAATTAGGATCCAGAAATCATTTTATCAAGTTTGCATAGAGTCAATCTATGCATTCGAGATATTGTTTGTTTTGGAGGTCGGTGCTCTATCACGGTTTTGTCCTTAAAAGACGTCTCGGTGGGTTGAGGGATGATGAAGTATATAAACTGTCATTAACCTCGACTCCTGAATGATGTGAGACTATATTGGCATACTGAAACAATTCAAAATATTTATTTATTAGAAATTTGAGTTATATAAGCAAATTTTTAGACGTTATATATAAACCTTATATTTGGCAATTGAAATTTTGGGAGTAATAACGGTTGAAGTCAGTTGTCAAATGGTCCCCATAAAAGGAACTTAAATGATATATAATATAATATGAGAAGGGGAAAATGAGTGTTTTAAGAAATTTCATTGGAAGATGTTGATTAAAGAATAAAATTTCGAGAAAGGAAAATAGAAAAAAAAAACATGATGTAGAAGAAATATTGATGTGAAAGAGGAAGGAGAGTTTGAAATATTAGAGAGAGAAGCAATAGAATTCTTAGGAACACTACTGATAAAAAAAATAGCATACGTTTAATAGGAATTTATTATCATATGTTATATAATAGAAGATGACAAGAAAAAGAATTGTTATTGAAGTTATGTGAAATGTGGTTTTCTAGGTTATTTTAAACTGATAACTAATAATTCATTTAAAATAATTTGCTTTTTTACTAACATATTTAATTTTCTGTTTTTGGCTCTAATCTCTTACTTTTTTTCATTCATAGTATCTAAAAAAAGTTTGGAGTGAAGGGTGCTTTAACTTGAAAAGGTTGTGACTTTATTGCGGTATTCATTGTTTCTTCTTCGGCTTTGACAAAGATGTTCTTCTTCTTCTCTTCTCCTGCTTTTGGGCGACATGTTGCTCATTATCAATTCAAACATCAAATCCAACATTCTCACCTATTGTTGCTTCTACTCTTCATTTTTAACATTTAATGCTAATTTTACTTTTTTACCACAATCTTATTTATTTATTTAACATCCTGTTAAATCATTTAATTAATTATTAAGACAAATTCAGAAAAATATTTCAATTACTCATTATTAATGATGCATTTAGCTTTTGTTTTTCATTCTTCACTATTTTTCTCGTGATTAGTATGACTTGATAATAAAAATAATAAAAAAGAAAACGAGTTTCCATACGCTTTGACAATTTGCATGAATGTGGTTTACTTTGCTAGAATTTACGTTGAAACATGTGCACGTGAATCATCCACCTCTCTGGGATGTAAGTGCATTCGTTTCTTTTGCATCTCCTTATTATTATTATTTTTGTTTTTATTTATTTTCCTTTTGGCTAAGCAACTACCATGAGAATATATGCGTATCATAATAAGAGCCTACTTTATATTAATGGGAAAAATAATGCATCACCCAATTATACCTCTAATGCTTACATAATCAACTACAAAAATATATGTATAAAAGAAGCAAATTGCACAACTCACCACCCCAAAAAAGAGAAAATAGTTTTACCTTTTTGCCAAAATCAATTTCTATGATATTCATGGAGACATAGCATAAGTAGCACTGTTTTTATTATAATAAATATATGTAACTGATAATCTCTAATTCCATTATTTTAACGGATTCTTTTACATTAAACATTGTTGGTTTAACTAAATTTACTAATCCAACCATTTATGCGCCATTACTTTCTACACATAATTGTTTAATATTATTTTTGAATAAAAAGTTAACAACGAAAATATTTGAAATATGAATGTGTGAGATTTGAAAATGGTGGAAGAATGCTCATAAAATTTCTCCATATCCAAACACTTTTTTATTTACCTGTTTGGTAGAAGGATATAATAGTTGAATACAAATTTCCAAGTCTATGGGTTTTTACCTGAGCATAGTGTGTAGGTAACATTAGAATATAGTAACAATGTGGTATAGAATATCCATAGAAAATAAGTAAAAAGAAAGGTAAAAAGTTGAGTTGAGTAATTAACACCAAGCTGATGCCACAGTGAGGGTTCTTCCCATCCACCCAAAGCAAATCCCACCATTTTCTACTTTTACCTCGACTCGCTTCTCTCCTCCCAATCGTTCTTTTATTGACTCAGCCACTCTCTGACTCAGTGGTTTCAACCTGAATCCAGCCATGCCCATGCGCGCGCGCCACTTTCCGAACACCTCGCACCTTTCAACGCGGTCCCTTCCTTCGCACGCCACCGTGTTCGCTATCTTCCGACTCAGTCCTTCCTCGATCCTTATTCGCCCCGTGTTCTCCCGTGTCA
This sequence comes from Phaseolus vulgaris, assembly GCF_051622355.1. Lineage (NCBI taxonomy): Eukaryota > Viridiplantae > Streptophyta > Magnoliopsida > Fabales > Fabaceae > Phaseolus > Phaseolus vulgaris. Next base: position 7,236,582 of record NC_143504.1, read on the forward strand.
TCGTCGTCTCCAGCGAGTCAAACAACGCGCCGTAATACGCACACGACTCGGCCACGCGAGCCACGAAAGGCGCGGTATTGGTGTTCGCCTCTTGCTCCACCAGCGTCACCACGCGCGGAGCTAGTGCTTTCACGCGCCTCAGAAGGTCGTCGCGCGGGTTCTCCGTGGAGACGCTCTCGTCGGGCATTCTGTAAAGCCTGAACGCGAAGTTCACCGCCAGCGCCGCGTCCGCGTCGCAACCCAGCGACTCACGAGTCAACTCGGCCAATCTCCGAGTCAGCACTTGGAATTCAAAACTAATCCCGAGTTGCTTTGCGATTCTTCCCAGCATCACGCCCGCAGTACTCATCCTCTCGTCGGCATCGTTCTCCGCCACGGCGATGATCTTGACGACGGCCGGGGCCCCCTTCCGCCGCAAGGAGAGCTCGTGGAGAAGGCTCGCGTACTGTTTCCCGTTCCCGATGTCGAAATCCACCACGCAGAGTTTGGCGTTCTGTGATTTATCGTCGAATGCGGATTCGAGGATAGCGATGTTGGCCACCATGAGCGCGACCCTAAAGAAGAGAGAGTGTTCAAATAGCAACTGAGTGGACTCGGCGTGTTCCCTGCTAAACAATTCCGCAACCGGAGGTGGATACTCAACGTGACTCATCCGCGACTTGAGCGCGGAAACCATGCAATTTACGAAGCGTTGATCCGAATTCTGCGATAATCGGGTTAAGATCTGCGTCGCAACGTCGAATCTCCCCTCCGAAATTGCTTTCGCAACCTCCGTTAGGGACTGTTTGGCACTGATGGATTCCGCGGAGGAGTTGGACGACGTCGTAGAGGAAGTGGGCGAAGAGGACGCGCGTTTGGGCGGAGTGATTAAGTTCTGTATTGTGTCTGACCATTCAGAGGTGGTAACGACCGAAACGGCGTCGCCTTGGTCGTCATCATTGTCTTCTAGAAGCTGCTTTTCCAACTCCTGGAGGCGGTGGTCTATGGAGTTCTTATCCGGCTCGGGGTTCGCGATTAGCCTAGGGAAATTCGTGTGAGACAGGATCGAACTCGTGACTGGTTGCGCGTTAACGGCGTTAGGGCGAATGTGGTGGAGAAGGGAGGCGCCGTAACGGTGCGACGGAAAGGCAGATAATTGAGGCGAGAAGGTGGAGAATTGGTTGTGTTGAAAAGTTCTGGGCTTTACGGAACGAAGTTGATAGTTTGGAAGGAGTTGGTTATTGCCGTTGCTAATAAGAAGGTTGTTGTTGTTGTTAGAGAGGTTGTGGGTCTGGAATTCCGCGAGGGTGCGTTTCCCGATGAGAGAGGATGTTTGGTGTTGGGCTATGTTGGAGGAGGGCTGAAACAAAATCGAAGGTTGGGATCGGTAGAGTGGGTGGTGAGCGGTGGCGGGGTGGTTGTTGATGGTGGGTTGAACTGCCATGGATTGAGCGGGGAATCCTGTTGCTCCGCCGTACAAATCGGAGGGTTCAGCAGCAGGGAACCCCGGCGACGACATCCGAGGGGTTGTGGCGAAGAAAATAAGGAAGCGACTAAAAAGTTGGGATTTTGGAAGAAGGCATGGGAGAGAGAGGGGTAGAAATGTTGGAGTGATTCTGGTGAATATAACAGAGGGGATTTTAAATTCGATTAAGAAAGCCAGTGAACCCTTCTCTTTCTTCTATTCCTTTTATTTTCTCTGCATGCCTCTTTTCCCTTTTACATTACACATCCTCACATCACAACCGTTCGACTCCTTCAGATTCTAGATTCCATCTATTCAACGGACCCTGATGAAGTCCACAGGAGCCTAGACGCAGTCCTATCTTATTCAATAATAACAAACTTCAACTCCTGAGTCACAGCTTCCTCGGGTAACGCAATTCCAATCCTCACGCGCCCTTCTATACTTGTCAACATTTCATAACAGTATCAATTTCATCATCAAATCACTCTCTCCTGCTGTTAACTTTTCACTTCTTCAAAATATCATTTTTTACCTTTTAAGGCTTTTTAATATATTATTAAATACTATTTAAAACTATAGACAGGTTTATAATTATTTTTCTTAATTAAAGTTGTTAACCAATATTTAGACTTCTCAAAGAATCTTCACTTTTCATATTGTGCAATAGTGCCCTAATTTTTTTATGGTGCATTTCGTTTGTGTACTGCAGTGGCCAACATGTGTTTCAGTGCTTGTTTTATGTAAACAAAAAAATCAAGCTTATTTAAAATTTATTAACTCTGAAATTTATATTTGATCTTATGTTAAAAAGATTGTTGACTGAAACTCTTGCCTTCAATATTATACCATTATGTGCATTCTAAAAGAAAAAAATCACATCAATTTCTCTGAAAAGTTAAACTAATGATTAAGTACTTTATTACATAACCTAAACAATTCACATTCCAGCTCAAATATCAAATTTCTGTAAGAAAACATACAGAACATGGTTTGAAGATTATTTTTTTCCATGAAAAGTAAATGTTAAATAGATAGACAGATAATTAACATCTATGATATAAACAATTAAAAAGTAGTCAAATATTTATTATTGAACAAAACAAGTAATCATTCATTTGGGCCATGATTGAGGGAAAATAAAATCGTTGACAGTTATTAATTTTTTTTGACTCGATAATTGATTGTTTGATTTCATTTTATTATTTTGAATGATTTTTAACGCAAGTTTTTTTAAGAAAGAAATTCCGCAGAAGTTGTGTAATTTTTCTTACATTAAATATTTTTTCATGCCTTGTTACTTTAAAATAATTCAAATTCATTTCAAACTTCATTTAAATTTTAAATGTTGATAAATAAAATAAAATAAAAAATATATGTTTATGAGGCAAACTAATTACAGTAATATTGTATTAAATACATTAAATTTTATTTTAAAATCTTATTTTCACATTAACACTTAATAAATATCATTTTTATATTTAATATTAATGTAAAATATTTTAAAGCAAATCTCTCTCTATACACGATAATAATTACAACAACAAAAAGTTGTCTTATATAGAAAGAATTGAAATGATTATAAATAATTTAAAGATAAAAAATACAAAAAATAGAATGTAGTCTGTTAAAATATAGATTTGAAACAATGGTATAAACTACTGAAAATTAATTTACTAAACAATAATAAGACTATGTGGTGACAAAAGTTGTTTAACTAGTCTTTTTTTGGCATTATATGCAATATTTGGTAGCTCAACATTTTATTTAGTCCTTACTTCAAATAGTATTTTTGAAAATGTTAGTTGTTAACTTTTTTTTTATATATATTTCTTTCTTTCATCGAGTTAATGTTTTGGTCTTTAAGATGGTGTAGATTTCATTATAATTTAGGAAGCACATATGTCATTTATTTAATTATATTACGTTTATTTTAAACCTACTTAACAACTTAAGACAAATAAGATGTGAAATGCCTCAAAAGTTATATGTAGTGTATTTATATAATTATATAATTATCCATCACAAATATTATTTATTATGAAAAATTAAGTTATCAATAAAATATATATATATATATATATAATATGAAAATTATAAATAAATAATTACCATAACTACTTTTGTTTGATATCTTTGTCTCCACTTATAATATACTAAATATGATAATAGCATGTGTTTGGATTGAGGTGAGGATTTGAGAGAGTGTGAAGAAAGTGAGGTTGTTTGGATTAGGGTATGTTAGGGTGGATGTGTGAGGAAAGTTTATTAGAGTTTGTGAGGGATGAAATGGTTGTGAGGTTTTTTTTAAATTTTTTTTTAAAAGTGTAAAATGTAACTTTACAAATTTATCCTTGTATTTAAAAATATTTAATTAATGAAATATGATGTATTTTTATGTAGATTTGAGTTAATTGAAATATTTTAAATTATTTTTGGTACAATTGAATAAGTTATCTCGATACCGTTAAATAATTATTTTTGGAAAAATACGAGTTACTTAATATTATCTAAACATGAAAATAATCATAAAAATAATATTATCTAAGCATATACAAATTTATTGTTATATTTATTTATACATTTTGAAAGTTTTTTATATTCATTGATTTAGATTGTATGTAGATACATAGCCATGTAGATATTTAGAAGATATTTTATAATAAAAAATATTATATATAAAGTAAATTGTACAACAAATTTATTTATAAAGAAGAGAAAATATATAGAATAAAATATGAAATATCATAATGTGATAATTGTGATGGAAAAATAATAAAAATAAAATGTGTTATTACATATTATTGCATGAATGACAAAACAAAAAGGAATACCAAAAAGGGAAAACACCACCATCATAGGTGGTTTTCTCCTCAAATCTTTGCATATGAAGAGGATGAGAGAAATCACTCTCCATGTAGATCCACTCTCCCCCTTCCCTGCACATCCCTTAATCCAAATCATGGATATCCATTCACATCCTTCCTCTTGAAGAGTACAACCCTTGAAGCAAACAGAACCATAATGATGAAGACCGGAATGAAACAATCATATTATAATTATATACAATTTCACATATACATATATCATCCACATTATCAATATCATATGTTCTCAATCAAATAATTATAAAAAAAATTATACTTGATTTATTATTTAAGACTATAAATAAAAAATTAACTATATCTTCAATAATGATATTAGGAACTAACTATGTTCCATTATGAGCCTAACATGAAAGTTTTTATATATATAAAAAAAAACTATGTTCCATTATTGACTAATACTTGGCCCATGAAAAAGAGTATTGAAATTCATCTAAAATCTACTGTTAGGACAACTCATTGCACCTACTCCACAAAATCCTCATTTAGCTTCTTCTTACTACCTCATATATGAAATATATGTGATTTAATTTATTAGTGAAGGTAGAATATCTTCTCTTTACTGAGTTTTTGTACATATATATTATTATGATCACAATAAAAAGCCCATTTGGTGGCAAAGAGGTTTATCCAAACTCAGCCACACTTTGCAAAATCTTTGTTTTCACCCAACTAAGAGTGATTATTCTCTCTTTGTTAAGTTCTCGAAAAATTATGCCTTATTTGTGCTTATATATGTTGACAATCTCATCAGCACACGGTCATCATCTCAGGATGTTAGTCTTCTTATATCCATGTCGAGTTCGAGTTTTGATATAAAAGATCTAGAACCTCTTCATTAGTTTCTTGGCATATAGGTTTCAAGAACCTAAGATGGAAATATGGATATGCCTCAAGCCAAGTACATCAAATACCTCCTAAGTTGCATCGACATGCTTCATTCCAATCCTCAGCCTACCCCAATGATCTCTTATTTACAATTCATCAACATGCCTCTACAACTTTTCAATATCCCATGTTATACCTCTCTGTTGTAGGTGCCCTGTAATATATTCTTATCACTAGACCGAAACTCTCATATGCAGTTAACAAGGTTTGTCAATTCATGCATAATCCTCAGGATCATCATTGGAAATCAATGAAAGGTATTATGAGATACCTTGTAGTAACCATTGATCAAGTTTGTTCATATGTCGAAACTCAACCTCCTCCTTATTGGATTCAGTGATGAAGATTGGGGAGCATGTGTAGATGATTGAAAATCCACAAAAGAGATATTATGTTTACATTGAATCTAACATTGTCTCCTGATATTCTCATAAACAGAAATTTGTTTCTAGGAGTAGTATGAACGTTGAATATCAAAGTATTGCAATTGTTGTTACGAAGATTATTTGGTTATCTTCATTGTTATTGGAGCTTCGAATACCAACTACAATTCCTAAAATATTATTGGACAATTTAGGAATTGTTTTGCTCAATGACAATCCTATTATACATTCGAGAACAAAACATTTTGGGTTGAATTTACACTTTGTTTATTACTGCATGCAAAACAAATTTGTCATCCTAGTTCATCTGCCTACACACTACGAAGTTGAAGATCTATTGACAAAGTCTATCTTAGATAATTTTTTCATAAAGTTTAAGATAAATTTATGGTTGTAACAAATTCAACCATCAGTTTTCAGAATGATAGACACATCATCAGTTTACAGAATAATGTTAGACACATTAGTCATTGTTAATGTATGCATGGATTCATGAGTCTTGTTAATTGGATTTTTTTTTATCTTTTTAACTAATATCTATTATAATATTATAATTAGATCTTTATAATTAGGAGTCTATCATAACTAATTTCCATCTTATCTCTTTAATTTTGTCATGTAAATTATTATGTTGATAAAACATCTTTTTATAATCGAGACATTGATCCCATCATAGTTTGATAGACATTTGTTATTATATCACGTATTTTTTAATTATAAAAATAAAATATTATTAATATTTTTTATTTTATTACGTCATTGTAGGATCAACAAATAATTTTTTAATACAGAATCTCTCAAGCTTAAACATGAACACAAAGTGTAATAAGCTAGACATTGAAAATATTCTATCAACACATAATCTCTCATACTTAAACGCAGGTAAAGTCTATTAATATTTTTTTTTTCTAAAATCCTTGGGAATTGATTGAAAGTTGTAATTCTCAGTGCATTTCCTAAAAGCAATATACTTTGTAATCTCCTCTGCAATTTCTTTTGTGTTAAAAAGTTTGTCTTGAGAGACTCTATAAAAAAGTATAATTTTCTATAACACAGTATAAATTTAAAAAACAATTGTATGCATTTATAATATAAAAAAGTTTAAATCTTCAACGAAACAAATATTTACATGTAGCAGCTTAAAATTCAAATTATACATAATGATTAAATGATATTGCAGTTTTTTTTATTAATTCATTTAAATATTTCTTTAAAAACAAAATAATGACAGTCAACAACGAACATCAACTCTCATAAAATATAATTAAATTTTTTGTTTGTTTGTTTAAAATGTTACTTAATTCGATGATAGAGTAAATATAAAAGAGAAAGACTATTTTTAAGAGATATTTATAATTTATTAATTTAAAACTTTGGTAAATTTTTGCCCAACAAAATGAAAGGTGAAAGATGAATGGGTGAGGGAGCGTGGTGTGAGAGGCGCGTGGGAAATGTGTTGAAGGAATAATAATGTGTTGTACTTGTGAGAATGAAAATGAATGGGTGTTTGTGTTTTGAACCAATTCTAAAAGTGCACACATTCAGTTCAATCCACTACAGTGAAAAAGTCCCCCAAGCCAAGTGGACCAATCAAAAGACGCGGTCATGCTAGCTTTCTATAAGGCCCGGTTACTTTAACGAATCTCCAATCTATTATAAATTCCCGTTTATGTTTCTTACCGACACCAACCAGTTCCTCCTAACACTTGCTTCTCTGTTTGTTTCCCTCCCACACACAATCGGGCAAAACATTATAATAAATAAATAAGCAAAAAATTTGTCACCTATAAAAAATTGAGAACAAATTTTGTTAGTTACGATAATTTTATCTCACCTAAATAAAATCATTTTTATAAAGAAATTTCTAATCTCTTTACCAAACTATTTTAATTATTCTCCTCTTGTGTTTAATGATCGTGTCCTACGTTCTTTTCTCTCGTTTTAAACCTTTATGAGAGAATACTCGGAAATATTATTATTATAATTATTATTCCTTTTACTGTAGTATGTGGTTTGACTCAGATTATGATTGAAATTAATTTTTATGTAAAACAGTTATACTCAATTTAAATTTTTTAAATAAAAAATTAACCGTTAACAACTAGAGTATCTTAAAGTAATTTGTAAAGAGTATATGCTTTTTAAAATTTTGACCTAAAACTTAAATTTGAGTGATGAGTGTTAAAGTATGTGCAGCATAGTTTTGAAGTTAAGGTCTTTCTCTGAACCTTGATAGCTCCACCTCATGTCAAACAGAGACTTCAACATTCGCTCCTCTTTCCAAATGCAATCCTTATTCTTCACAAAACTACAAAATAAAAACATGGATAATGATATATTAATAACCCATATTTTTTAATATTATTATTTTAATATTTTTTATATTATTTAATTATAAATTTATCTTTTATTATATATATTTGTATTTAAATTCATCACATTAAAAATTATATACAATTCTTATGGTTGTCAAAGTATCATTTTTCTAAAAATAGAGTACACTTTTCTTCAACCACCTATTAGCCATAGTCAACATCATCTTTCATAACTCAAAAATATAATATAACATCAAAATATTATATTATTATATAGTTGCTTCATGAAATATGTAAATAGAATAGTTAGATAATTTATTTTAATAAAACTTTTATCTCTTTGTGAAATATGAAATATGCAAAATATATCATCCAATCACATAACATTTAAAAGTTTACAAATGAATTGATTATAACTAGTACTTATTGTTCATTTTGATAAATGTTAGATTTGCTTATTACAAACACTTAAAGTTACATGAATCTAATCAAATATATGTCCAAGAAAGTTGTAATCATTTAGAGTTTACAAAATGATAAATTTTCAGAATATTTAATTAAATTTTATAACCTATAGAAAAGACACAAAAAGGTAGCTAAATGAAAATTACAATTGTTGTCAAAACGGCTTGAGCCCAGGAAAATACGCTAAACTTAGGATTTTGGCGCTAAAAAGATTTGGAGTCCGAAAACATCCTAAAAATTGCAGTTCAATATGCTTAAGTGTAGGGAAATTGCACTAGGCGGATTTGGGACTGAAACCACCCCGAAACAAACACTACATCTAAATTTGCTTAAACGTAAGGAAAAAATGTTGAGCAAATTTAAGGTCGATAGTACCCTCAAATCAACAATTTTAATCTACTTAGGTGCAGGAAAAATATGTTAAGCGAATTTGAGATGCGTTGAGCGAATTAGGCATTCACTCAAACCCAAATCTTAGGTGTTATGCAAATTTGGGGCAAAGAATACCCAAAATTCTACACTTCAATCTGTCACTACAAGAAAATCATTAAATAGAAACCAATTTTAGAGACAAAAATAATTAATTGTTATAATGACTAAATTAGAGACCATTTAAAAAACTAAAAAAATTATTGGTTTCTAAATTAGTTTCTATTATTGATAAATAGTTTCTAATTTGGTAGTTAAACATTGGTAGCTAATTAGATACCAATTTAGAAACTATTTATCAATAATATAAACTAATTTAGAAACCAATAATTTTTTTAGTTTTTTAAATGGTCTCTAATTTAGTCACTATAGCAACTAATTATTTTTTGTCTCTAAAATTGGTTTCTATTTAATGATTTTCTTGTAGTGCAGTGAGGATAAAAAATAATTGCCATATAAATAAAAATAATTAAGGAAAAGATACACAAATTAAAATTTTATGTAAAGATGTTTTCCTTTTGAAGTATTATTAATAAAAAATAAGATTTGTTGATATCAGTTGCATGTATAAAAAAAATACATGAAAAATAAATAGTTAATACAAATCAATAATATTATATATACAATCAATCAATGTACTTAAATAAAATAATTTTTTATTGATTTAAATTTTTCTTGAACTATTTTTATAAAAATGTTAACATTTTTAATTTAAAGATTTTCATATAATAAATAATATATAAAAAAATACATAATTATATTAATTTTGACATTATATTGTATATGGTCAATTTCGACATTCATGACCGATGTCGTCATTTATGACCGATCCCACGTCAATATTTATGAAAGAAATATTTACAAGAATAAGTACACTTCGAATAATCAAGTCTAACCATTGTTTAAGATGATCCTTTAAGCATAACTTATGTGTATGAAATTTTCTCTAATACCAATATTAACACATAGACTCTTCCTTAACTCTATAAATACACTCTAAGACAAGACAAATATACGTATTTAATAACATTATTACTTTCAACAACAAAATACTGAATACCAACTTTGACAGAGAATAACCTTTTACACGTTCTCTCTCCTAACTAAAATCAAAGACTAAGATATTTCAAATATTTACATCACATCCAGAAATATCATAATGGCCGAAATGAGACATTCATCACATACAACAATATACATGGTTTATTCTAACTAATTAATTAATTAATTAAATTATTTAAAATAATCAATTATTTAATACAGTTATTTACAAACAAATTATTAGCATATTAATTCTTTCATGCGCCTTTTATTTTGCTTTAGCTAAAAAAGTATCATTAGCCTAAATAAATAAAATCTTCCGTATAAATTATCACTATTCAATTTTTATGAATACAAAAATATGCACTCACGTGTGTCGTAGAGCACACTATATTTTTAATTCGCCACATATAATTATTAATTTGTAAGAAAGAAATAATTCTTATGAGACTCAGTGAATAATTTATTGGCAAATTTAGAAGAATAGACAAAACTATTAATTCACAATAAACTGCAAAAAGAATAAAGAAAAATAGTAATTGAATTCGCAATGGCAACGGTAAGAAATTAGGAGGGTATTAATGTCATTAAATGTTGTTACGAGGGACAATAATGTAAAAGTTAGTTACCGTTGAAACCCATTTCGTTCATTTAAAGTTGTGGCTTTTGCTTATACGTACTTGAAAAGTGATCAACAAATCAAAAAATTACAGAGAAAGCAAGAGTGAATTCTCAGAGAAAGAAGCAGTTTATCCAGAAATCAAAGAAAGGAGTTATTTGTAAGTTTTCCTTTTCGCTTTGTTGTAGGAAGGTTTATTTATCTTCTTCTCCGTAGTGTGAAGGAAGATCTTGTTTCATTTGTTTTTCTCCGGTCAGGTTAGAAGAAGGAAACGTGAGGTTTTTTTTGGATTTTTGAAATCTTGGGTTGGGAAATTTGAAATCTTGAATGGGGTTTTCTAGTTCTTTTAGTTGATCGTATGTTTTCAGGCCTTGTCTGGTTCCATTCGATTGAGCATTTGCATCCAACAATCACTTGAAATATAGGGATTCAGTTTAAGGACCTTAACGGAGCATATTAGGGTTTTTTTTATTTTATTTGGAGAGTTTTTTAATCTTACCTTTGTGCTTTATCCAGTTTGATGAGATGAAATGAAAGAACTAGTGAAAAATTGAGATTTTGGATGAGTAGGTTGTTGATTTTTCTCTGAAAATAGAGACAGAAATTTGGTGTAAGAATTTTGTAGGATGGTTTAACCTACTAACAATAATATATGCAGGACGTTCGTTTGAACATTGACAACATTAACAAAAATGGCAGCAAGAAATGGTCGGTTGCTTCAAAACCAAAACCTCATCAATGTCCATGTTCATGGTATATGGTTCTTTTGGTTTAAATTTCTTCAATCATTAATTGGTTTTCTGGTAGTTTTTTGTTTTTACTGTGCCTAGGCTAATTCATAATATACTGGCGCAGGAGCAGGATCTGTTTCTGGGAAGGCAGATTTACCAGGACAGAGGAAAGGTAGAGTTGGGGGAAGAAAACCACTTGGAGATCTATCCAATGCAGGGAACCTCATAAACCAATTTGATGGAAAGAAAGCCCTAGATGGTTCTTTGAACATAGGCAAACCCTCTGTTAATAAGGCACCGAAATTGCAGAAGTCAAAGAATCTTGAAACTGACAAAAGAATTGGCAACAAAGCTTCTGGGAAATCACTTACTGGTAGTAGGAAAGCACTTTCTGACATTTCAAACTCGGGGAAGCCACAAGTTCCTGAGAATAAAGATAAACACACACTGAAACCTTGTTCGCTGATAGAGGAATCTCTTCCTCCCAGTGCAATTGCTGAAGAATGGATCTTGCACGATCATAAGAAATGTATAAAATCACAGCTTGAAAATGAAGACGTGCATCAATTTTTCAAGACTGTTGGACTTGAGGATGGTAATTGTTATTGCATTTATTATGTTTTTAATCTGGTGCATATTGTCTCTTAACTTGGGCCACTTGTTTTAATTATTGTTTTGCTAGTTGAACTTTGTGAATGGTAATGTTGTTCATTTTAGCTGGTAGTTGCTTTTTACTTATTCATTGATTTATGATCAGATGCAGATGATCACATGGCAATGTCCTTTGAACTGTCTGCAATAAGTAAACTGAAGGTTTGTTTTTGCAGTTCCTCGTGTTTCTCCTGGTCTTCTGTATCCTCCCTCCTTCTAACTTATTATTTCTCCATTCTTTCAGTCTGAAAGTGCATACTTTGAATTGGAGGAGATACCTGAATGGTTGCCTGAAAGGCAGTCTCTATCTGCTCTGTGTGGCTCCCCAACAAACTGCAAGACTCCAGGCTTATCAACTTACCGTACAATGTGGAGTGACTCTACTGTCAATTTCAAGTTGATCGAGACACCAAAATTGTCCAAAGATTGATTTCTCTTGCAACAACTTAAGACTTCATATGAGTAGGTATTTTTGCCACAGATGGTGTTGGCAATGATAGTAGTATTTTTTTGTTCATCTTAGATATTCTGTGCCTCACTTGTGTGATTGTGGCATTGTTTTAGTAGACATGTTCATATCTGTACTGTGTTGAAAAAAAATCATTGTGCTCCCACAATGAATGTTTTTCTTAGAGATCGGTTAAATGTTGAAATTCTTATTCTTATGCGCGCCTCTTTTTCGTGTTTTTTATAACGTACTGTTTGGTTAACACATGGTCATGAATCACTATGCATTTTCTGCATGAAGTGTGTGTAATTCAACAATTGTCAAATCCACTGAAATGTATAATAACCACATCTTACTAGGTAACTCTCTCATGCTCACAAAGGTGGTAACAGATTTAGCAGTTTTAACTTGTTAAGGATTCTGATATATTGACACATACACTTCACTTTAAAAATTAATATTTTATTTATTTTTACTTTTATTTTTTAATTTAAAAATATTATTATATTATTGTAAAAAGTGTCAAATGCATGTTATTTACTTTTCATAGTGTCAACAAAACTTTTCTCTAAAAATATCCAATATAAGTTTCACATTTTCTTAGCTACGAAACATACATGTTGTTGCCAGCAGATTGTAGGATGAAACCAAAATTCATTTGTAATTTGAACATATTTAAAAACATTAGTTTACATGGTACTGAATCAATTATATCAAATGCTTCGTTACAGCGCTAGCTTATGGTACAACCTAAACCTACGTAGAGTAATTCTGACAGGAAGACGGAAATGAGTTAGTAATTTTTAAATATTGCAGCACATACAGAAGAAAACCCTAAACAGAATCACATTATATCACAAAATAATGATGATGATTATAGCAACATATTAGCAACAGTATCTGGTCTGTTGGAACATTTTTCATCTTGTTCTTTGGTTTCACGTATAACAGTAGCTATTAGGATAAACTTTCCTTATAAATCATTTTCGGTTGTGATGTTCTGTTTTGGTTTCCCTCCTGAAACAGGTTTCATATATTTAGCATCTCTAAATAATACTATCAGTATACCTCTCAAGGTCATGCAGTATTTTATTTTTTATTTTTTTTAAGTTTATACTAAGCTATTGCATCTTTACTATCCATTCATCTACAAATATGAAATATGCAGAATCTACATAGGTAAAAGAAATGTAATAAGGTGATATTTAGGGCATAGATAAATAAAAGGTGGAGTTTAGCTTAAATCTATGATGGATGTGAATTATAATCTCTTATGGCCACATTCATTTAGACAATCGCATCATGCATCCTGAGGTGGTGACGTATTATAGGTTTATAGAAGTGAAATATTTGTTTCTCTTTCACTGAACAATAACATAAAATCTCAACTCTCAAATCACTCCATTTATTTACCAATCATGAGGTGGTGAGGTATTATCAATTTATGTCCCAATCATGAGGTGGTGAGGTATTATCGTTTATAGAACTGAAATAATTGTTTCTCTTTCACAGAACAAGATGAAATCTCAACTCTCAAACCACTCAATTTCACTTAATTTAATCACTCGTTCCTTTATGTTTTATGATGTTAATATTTTGTTTTATGATGTGAAGAATACTGAGTTCCTGTTCCTTTATGTTTTATGATGTGAAGAATACTGAGTTCCTGTTCCTTTATGTTTTATGATGTTAATATTTTGTTTTATGATGTGAAGAATACCGAGTTCCTGTTCCTTTGTTTTCCTTTGTTTTATGATGTGAAAAATTCCTTTGTTTTATGATTTGAAGAATTCCTGTTTTATGACGTGAAGAATACGGAGTTCCTTTTTTTATGATGTGAATAATAATACCGAATCCCGATTTCCAGATCTGGTTTAAATTTATCATGTTTTTACATTTTCCTGAATAAGATAAAAATTTAATTGATTTCTTTTGTTCATATGTCCCTAGTTTTATTTTAATTTAGAATTGTTTCATATTTCCCAAGTTTTATTTTCAATAAATGATCTTCTGTTTCATTTGTCCCTAATTTTTAGAATAATTATATTGATAAGGCATTCTTATAAAGTTGTACGCAAATGGCGAAAATTAACATAGTATACACAATATAACCCAACAAATTATTAATAGAAGTAGAAAACTTAAATTTCCACGTTTGAGTATACCTTTGAAAGTAAAACATTTAAACTGAAATAGAGGGTGTGCCAGGCCAATGCAATAGTGCAAAGCATAGGCGACACGTAAACATCCCAATAGCAAGCTATTGATTGGACATTTCCCATCAAAAAATTAATTTAATATCGTGTGGACCATTGGCCCACATATCAGATATTAAACTGATAAGAACAGATACTACACTTGATCTTAGCCAAAAGGCCGAGAAAGGTATGATTTGGAATGCATTGCAAGTTTTAATTTATAGTAATATATGAACTTTGGGCGCTTTCTCTCAGGCGATGTGGGAGTTAGTAATGGGTAATTTGTGTTCCGAGTTCCTGATAAAAGAAAATATATTTATATCTGAAGTGCTTATATGATGTTATTGGGAGGGATTCATTGTGTTAAATCATCAAACTTTCCATACAGAAATTCATGGTCAATCTTGAATGCTCCACTCTTCATACCGATCCAAACACCCATAACAATATTCTGCCACCACCAGATAATGCGCTGAGTGGTTGAAGAATAAGAGACTGACTACATACGCAAAATTCACAACCCAATATTGATTCAAGAAGTTACCGATTCATTGGTCCCTTAGTCATTATATTACATTTGTTTTACCCTATCCTATGTTGATTCTGCATATTTTGTATCTGTAAATGATATTCAGCCAAGAAAAGTAAACCATGTGAAGGTGAAAATAGAGTTGCAAGAGTAGAGTTTAACACTGCAAACAAGACGAAAGGTATATATTGCTGAAGGGTTGGAACTGCTTGCATGTATTGCTATGCTTTTGTGATTTAATATAATTTTCAATGCCCTTTAGGTATGTTTAAGGCACAAATGTGAATCGGAGTAGTTGGTTAAAGTAAATTTTGCAGCATTTGTATATGATGTACTGTTTAAAAATCTCTAGAACATTGATATGAGAATCAGCACCTAGGTAGAGCATAACTGAAGGGCTGAGTCAAAAATAGAGTGGAACAACATATGCAAGTACTATGGAACAGTACACAGAGCAGTGAGGAACAAGAAAACATTTGATGTTCTTTAATTGATTATGTTACCATGTAATATACCTAGCACACACTGTTGTGAGTTATGGAAGAAATCACCTTTTATGAGCGAATGCTATGTACTTTCAAATAGCATACCATACCATTCTAATTCTAGTTTTACAGTCTAACGGTGGTTATAGTAGCAGCAATCCCTAATGAAACTATCACCATGTTAAGTTTTGTGAAAGATCAACTAATTTTTCACATTAACTTTCAAATTTGTAGACCTGTTAGAACCTTTGTAAGTACGAGTACTATTGTTGCAGCTAGAGTTAGCAATTGTTTTGGCAAGTGCAATGATACACTTCATGGCAGAAATGTATTATGACCGTAATTGAAGGGTGGGCACTGAAATAACCAAATATTAGCAACAACTTGTTGGGAAATGCTCGTGTGTTTTTCTCCTTTTGAATTCAAAATAGCCACTGACCGAAAATGTAAAATCTGCCTAAAAGTATAATAGAATTTTAGTGCAAAAGATCATGCGACTCGCAGGCCACTTAATCTTTCACTATAAAAATAATGGAAATACAAAATAACAATTATATTGTGTGGATAAAACTCTTCTAAATTAACTCACTATCTTTCTCCCGTAGAAACTTTATATGAGGCTCTCTATTTGTTGTCTCTATGAAGAGGTTCTTCTCATTTCTTGGTCTCTATTGTGGTTCTTTAAGAGTAAAGGAAAATTCACTTGGTGCAATCTACTGCACCAATGGTAACAGCCAGTAGTATGAATTGATCTTGCCAAGTTGAATTACACTACGACTTTTGTAATAGGGAACACTTTCTTAACACTGGCCTAACTCTAATATAGGAACCTTTAGTGGTTACAATTTACTCCCTTTCTGTGGTGTCGGGGATGTCAGTGTTAGATGTCCAACACTCAACACTTCCAGTAAGAGATAAAGTTGGAAATTCATTTTTTAACATTTTTTGGACTGTGTCAGTCCCATCTTGATTTTGATTGTGATAAAGTTTACTCACATTAAAATAGAATACATGATCAAGAAGTAAGATAGTTGATCAGAGTTCATCCTAGGCCATCGTGTTACAATTTCACCAAACTAATCACAGTATACATAGCAAAATGATCCGTTTTACGTAAGATTTACAAACAAAGTAATCACTTTTGTACACTGTATTACAGGATTGTAATGCATTTATGTAGCTCACCAGCTGAAGCTAACGGACTCAAAATGTAGGTCATCTGTGGAACAAGAAGTGCAAATTGATGCTACTTCATGTCTCATTTTTCTTGGGCCACTAACAAGAACTCCAATGCTTGATCCAGTGCAGCCAGAGAGTATTTCTGGCAAAGAATGAAAAATTTACTGTTTAAGGTTTTACTTGAACATCCATAGTAGATAGAAACTTGTGCCAACAAGTAAAAATCTCATAATTTTAGTAGCATATCTTTCAACAAGCATTACTTGTTATATCACTAAATTTTTGGTTTGATGTCATTTAACTAAAAAAGATTCAATATAAATATATTTAACTAAGCTTGAGGAAATGTAACTAACTAATTTGAAAAAAAATGGGAAAACATAATAAAATAATCTTACTTTTTATGTCTGGTTTTTCTCCATAATGTACTTTAGCTGTTTCGACTAGGGATTGGAGGGGAAGACTTCCTAATTCTTTGTCAGCATTGTAGTATCCTGAACCCGGTGAAGTTGATTGATCTGATGTGTAAATGTTCTTAATCTGCCCCAAATCCTTGTTCTGTTTCTTGTTCCATAGGAAAGCAGATGTTGCTACAATGGCGATAGATATGCATATGAATAACATGCTTAGACTAGACCTTGAGAAATTAGGGTATATCAGGTTTGTATTATAGTCAATTGGATATATGTAATATCTAGTTAGGATGCCAATAAGTAGAAGGAATAATATAAAGGAGGATGAGATGATAATGCTAAGATAGAGCCAACTGTATTTTCCTAAAACTTCAGAAACTGGCTCATCTAATAGATTTGCCTTGAACCATGATGTTTGAGTAAGCCTTTTGTCATTCATGTCTGGCTGTTTTTCTCTAGTTACATAGGCTTCAATCTGGAGCTGCAAGCGTGAGATATCGAAGGTGGTGCTGGTGGCAGAAACTGGGAGGATGAGGTCTATCATGGTAAGATCAATAGACTTCTTGAAGGCACATAGAAGAAGAACTCTTGGAGTTTTTCCACCTTCAGTGTTGGCCTTAAAGACCAGTGAACGGATTATGGAAATGAAAGGAGTAATGCCACTTCCTCCACTTATCAACACAAGCAACTCATGCCTGCATGCATGGAAGTTTTTATCAAGTCCTACCCCGTGAAGTTTTATCTAACACAAAAACATTTATCTATATTGAATACCATTCTTTGATTTTGAAATCTTCCCAAGAATTGAATTCATTAAAAAAAATACAGTGGAACGGTTCCACTAGCAAGTCTCTAGTACCTTGAGTAAGAGGTTGAATCATGTCCATAGGGTCCTTCAATGGAGACATCAAGGTGGGATAATGGGGACGAAGATGATAGCTTCTGGTACAAAGTATTGGACCAGGTTCCTGAACTTCTGATGACAACGCTTAAGGTGTCAGGATCAGTATCACTGCAGGAGGTGATTGTAAAAGGGTGCCACTGCAACTTGGAAATACCAGGAACATTAATGAAAATGGTGCTTGTAGGGGCATAGCTCAGTCCTGTTGTAGCAAAATGAGATAGAAATAAAAAAATTGGAACTTAAAGTAGAATCAGATACACATTTCATAAAGAACTTCTCAGAGCCTTTCATTCACCTAGGTTCTTGGAGAAATTTAATTCAACAGCTTCACAAGGCAAAACTCGGGCAGAAACCAACCGAATTTTCTTCTGAGACTGTAGGAATCTCAAGTATCGGTCGATCATGAATAGGTAAAACCCTGGAAGCACTAAGCAAGAGTAGGAAAATCCCAAATGTAGCACATAGAAGACTACAAAGACAATGTAGAGGTAATGAGTGTAGAAGAAAAGCTCAAAAGCCTTTCGCCTTATGGAAGGTAAGGTAGCAGCCCACATGATTAATCCAGCAAGTAGAGAAACTTCTCCAGCCACATTTGACACTCCTACTTTGTTCCATTTGAATATCTGCATGAAAGTTTGTGGACTGTCAGTTACATAGCTTGAAGGATGTCTCAGTAATTTATGATTGGAAGATGACCAAAAGGGCATGGACTTTGAACAGGTTGGTCATTTGCAAATTTTAAAGTACTTGTGAGGTAGTTAGTATATAAGGTTCTCTATTATTTATTACCTCTAAGATTTGGTGTGTCTTGTACCAAAAAATGATATAACCTAGACCATGGGCTGTGAAGAGGAGCATTGCAGTGTGTCCTAGCCATATATGATACTTGATGCTTCCCTCCGAAGTTAGGCCAATGAACCTCAAAATTGAAGACCCTCTTGAGACTGGAAAGAACAATAAAACCAAGCAAATATTCCCAACAAGGCCTAAAGCAAGGGATGAATATTCCAGCTTGATTTCCCACCTGTGCAACAAGAACTATTCTGTTACTGGGAAATACATTAATATTACCTGATTTTTACAGCAAATAACTCATTTGTTGTGATTTGAAAATTCATGTCAAATTAAGAGTGGTGGGTTATTCTCTCACACTTGGTCTCTCTCCTTCGCTGCGTCTTTTGCGGCGCTTGCAAACAGGGAATGTAAGTAGGAGAAGAAGGTCCAAATCAAGAGTAAAACAAACATGATGGCGAAAGAGAGCTCTGTCATGGTGATTATCCCAAGAGGACCTTTTGTAAGCAATGGTCTTTTCCATGATGCCAATCCTAAGAATCTCCCTCCCTTGCTAAAAAATAGAAATTACCAAAATCAGTGAATTTTGAATAAGAAAGTGATGAAAAGACTGAGGTATGAAATAATGTACCTTTCAGTATTGTGATTAGAACGTTTTTGCTCCAAATGAAGGTATACACTCGTCAAAGTGGCAATTAATAGGATTGGAAATGTGTATATCAGTATGATTGTCCCTGTGCAAAGTCAAAGGGTGGATCAAATAAATTAATAATGCAAATTATTTATACCAAATAAATAAAAATAGATCTCTGTTCATATTTCTTCTCATCCACCGGGTTCACTAAATAACATAAATACCAACCAATTCCTCTCATTGCACACAAAATATTTGGTGAATAATATGATTGAAGAACTTGAAAATAACTCATTTTTCTAATAATTATTAAACATATGTATCATTTCATTCATTCCCCCCTAAAATAAGAAACAATATACAAAAATTAAAAAAAAAATATATATATATATATATATATATATTATTCTCACACTACTTATCTCATTGTATACTTTTTTTCTCTTCATATCTTTCTTTTGGTTGTAAACATTCTTGTGAAATTTAAATTTAAATTATATTATTATCCAAAATTTCATTACTTCACATCATACTATTAAATATCAAACTTTAAATCTAGATAAATTTTATAAAAGATGAGAATTCTCTAACAATATTAATCAAGCTTTTCTAATAAGTCTTACTATAGTTAATATGAAAGATTTTTCCCAATTAACTAGCATAAGTTAATCTAAATTTATGGAAAATTGAATGTTATTTTAATTTTAATGAAAAATACTCTTTGTGTGTAGTTGAGAAAGTGAAGATGGAAGAAAGTTGAAAGGCAGTGTGATAGTGACAAACCTTGTTTACCAAAGTATATTGAATCTGTCTTTGCTTCAATGTGTGGAAACCATTGTAGATAGAAGAAGTTGGTAGGCCTCAGAATCCAAACCATTACATACCCAACAAAGATGAACAATGAGAACCACCATATCCCCTTCTGCAAATACTTCTTCATCTTCCCAGAAACACCTCCACTCATCTCTGACTCTGAATTCATGCTTCTTCTATCTCTCTCTTGCGCTTAAGATGATTCTCTTTTCTCACAAACTTCACTCAACGCACATGCATATATATATTTTTAAAGCTAACATGCATAAGGTGGAATTAAAATACAAAATGATTCCGATTTTAGTCACATGTAAATTATTTCAGTGGTAATATCGTAAAGTCGTGCACACTTGGTGCTTCATCACGTCCACACATGAGAAAATGGAATTTTGTGCTTGAATTTGATCACTTTTGGGGTCTTTGGAATGCAATTGTCAATTGTCAAATTTAAAGCCACACACCATAGAAGCCTAGCTTGTCTTTATGTTAACTTACCGCATAAAAGAGTCCCATGTGGGGTTCAAAGTTGGAATAGTCATGCATGAACACAGTACTTCTAGGAATAACTTTTAGTGGTCAAAAATTTATGGCAAGAGAGTCCTTTTGTATCACACATATCTTGTACTTGAATGAGATGAAATACCTTATGATGAACATTTTAGTAATATTTGTTACTTTAAATGTATTTTAAGTTTTCATTGCCCTTATATTGGTGAGAGATTAAATGTTTAGGTCTATCCAATTAAAACAAACCTGTGTTGCGATTTAAATACATGGGATTGCTTATTTATCAGTTTAAAATACATTGATATTGGAATGTATGTATTATTGAAATTTAAAATAGCCAAAAAAAAGCACCCTATATTTGATGTTAAATGACAAAAATGTCTTTCTTTAGTTTTTAAGTAGGAGTGTGGTGCAGGGAGTAATATTCTCTTTTGGACATATTATTGGATAGGGAATGATAATTTAAAAAATAGATATTTTAAAAAAAATTCAAACTCCATGCTTAAAGAGGGTTTTGTAGATAAATATGGGTATGACTGAAAATCAGTGGGCATGACAAATAGAATGAAGAAGAGAGTGGTTTTTATGGAAACTGAAATAATAAATGAATTTATGGATGAATAGAAGACTATTAAAATAGATATTTGTAGAAATGATGAAATGGATGTGAATAGGTGATACCTCAAATTCTTTTACTGTACTTCCATTTATTAATTTTTTATTTTTGATTAAAATGCAAAATAACATATTTTGTTTCCATTTTCAAAGGGTATTTCTCAAATTCAGATTTTCAATTCCAGAATGTACTGAAATGTGCAAGGGCAATTTTAGAATTTTAAAAATTGATAGGATGCATGTAGAATTAATTGGATGTAAGAAGCAAAAGTCAAAAAGGTTTATTTACTTTTTAAAGTTTGGCTAATTCTTCCTACACTCGAAATGTGATTATGACATGCATCCGATCCAGTTTTAAATTTCCAAAATTTTCATTCATTCAGAAATTGAAAATATGGAATACAAAAAATACATTCTGGAAAATTAAATCCAGAATATATTTTTGTGTTGTAAAAATGAAATTCTTGAATAAGTTAAAAAATCGAAATATCATTCTAAAAAACAGTTTTGAAATAAAAAAAATATATTTTGGAAAAAAAATGGAAAAACAAAATCTGGAAACATAATGAAAAAGAGATTTCAAAATTAAAATAAGTGTTTTGGAAATCCAAATCAAATCATAAATGTATTCATTATCCGGTGCAGGTCACAATTCATCAGTTGTAGTAAGTAATTGTCTTAAAGTTTTAAACTTACCCAAATCTGTAAAATGAGATCATAATTGTATCATTTTGGTGGAAAAAAGAGAGGAAAGAGGTGGTAAGTATACCTTGTCTCACTGTCTAATTTGTTTAAATGATAGTTTCGTGCTTCCCTAAAATTTGTAAGAATGATTATGCATATATCTGGGAAGATAAAGAAAAAAAAATGTACATTGGATAACATAACATGATAATAAAAAGAACAAAAATTAATGGAGTTTTTGTGATGTCGAATTGTCTATATATAATTATCTAAAATTATTTCATTTATATAAATTATTTTTTCTTCTATATTATTTTTGTGTTTATTATAGTTATATTTATTATTGTTCTAGCCAACTCGAGGTCGGTCGGCATCTGAATGAGCTTTTGGTGGTGGTCTCCCTTCAAGTGATTTAACCTTCGGGAAACGAACTTCTTGCGATGACACTCCGACGCTCAAGTCAGTAAGAGCATAAATATAATGAGTATAATATGAAATAGGAGTTGAGAGTACTCTCTGTGTTGTTTATTAGATGATGATTAGATCATATATCAGATGATCCTTCAGGCATATATAGACCAAATTATAACCTCTCCACCTTTAGTCAAAATTCTGTCTTAATTGAGTCATTAAGGATGATTAAATCTATTTGATTGAGATCCCTTAACTTGTGCTCCCTCATAATGTTAGATACACAGGTCGGGAAACAACCCATGTCGGGTCAGGCCCATGACCTAACAATTACTTATAAAAATATGAATTATATACTAAAATTTTATTTCTTTATTTATGCATGTAATCTTTTACTAAAATTATATTTTCTTTTTCTTTGACCTCTCGAGTCAAATTTCGGACTCCGTTGAGTAAAGTGCATGTAGGAATCTGTAAATAACTAACTATAAAAAAAAAGTATTGTAAGTGTGAAACTATTTTTTTAAATGTCAAAGTAAAAGTTAGTCCTATAATACCTTTACCCATACCCTACCAATATAAAGTTAAATTTGATTTTTTTTTCTATCAGCAATCAAGAATATATACACTAGAACCATTTTAGGGGTGATTAAACCCTTATTAAAAAAAGATATAAGTAACCTAACTACATCACACCTTTCAAATATATAAAAAACAAAGCAACTCCTTACATAATCTGACAGAAACTTCATCTAACATTCCACTAAAGCAAATACAGACAAACCAAAAGATTAAAACTACTATTATGACTTCGGTAAAAGTGCAAATCCAAATGGATCGGGTAGTTTTAATTTATTTTATTACTACGGATATATATATATATTTTCTATTATATACTATAGTGACGTATTTTGATTGATGAATTTTTTAACTACATCTATATATCTAATAAATAAATTAATATATTGAAGAAAAATTGAGAAAATATATCTCAATTAGGAAAATATTGAATGTAACCTAGATTGTAAAATAAAAACACAAAAGAACGCGCATATATATATATATATATATATATAATTAAAATATGAATAATTGTTTGCTATAATTTTGTTATTTGTATATGAAAACATTCCTAACTTGAGAATAATTCTCTCATAAAAATTACATGTAGCCTATATAAAAAATAACATCACACTTATCTGCAATTATTTATACATATGCAAACAACAATATAAGGAGAGGTAATTAAAAGTGAGCTGTAATTTATGCTTTTTCAATCATGGGATAGAGACGAGTGTAAGTGTGTGTATAATAATAACTTTATTTTATGAATATTTACTGTACTTTTATATTTATATTTAAAATTAAAAAATTATTTTAAAATAAAAGAAAGTATATATAAACTTATTCATATATTTGAATATCAATTCTAAGAACTCAAAATAACTTTGGAATAGAATTAATAATGATATTGGAAGCTTTTGAAAAGTTTATATAAAATTGAGTTTTCTTATGTAAAGATACACATATTTTGCATGTGAAGTATCTAACTCTAATATTAGTATGTGTTAGTTTAGAGTCTTAATAATGTACTTAGATCATTACAATAAAATCTTGAATTATATACGGATTATTACATATGCACGGATCAAAATTCGTATGTAAAGTGAACATTACATACAAATTTTATTCCGTATGTAAATAGATTATTAATATTATTAATATTAATAATATGAATATAATATTAATAATATTAATAATATGAATATAATTTATATTATTATTATTATTAATATAATTTATATTATTATTATTATAATTTTTATTATTATTATTAATATAATTATTATTATTATTAATATAATTATTATTATTATTAATATAATTATTATTATTATTAATATAATTATTATTATTATTATTAATATAATTTTAATTTTATTATTATTATTATTATTATTATTATTATTATTATTAAGTATAAATTATATTAATAATAATAAGTATAATAAAAATCATAATATTACCAAAGAACTTGTCTAATCTAGTGGTTAATGTTTCTTTGGTTGTATGTAATTCCAATTTTTCTTGTAGTGGATATTTGATTAGGACTATGTGGTGTCAGTTAGGTCATTTATGTGTCTTTAGGTGTTAGAGCTCTTTTGGGTACTTAATTATCCAATCATGTAAGGAAATCAATTGTATCTTTCAATAGAACTTTAGGTTAGGGAGTCTAGATGTGAATCACAAGTTCCAAATTTCTCTTGGATGATTGTTTTGGTGAGTGCAATAAATGTTAATTGATAAAAATTGAAGTATAAAAATTGGAAAAATAGTTGATAAAGTTGATTGTTTAAGCTTGAATATGAGTTGCATTTTGAAGTTTTAAAGACTTTGAAATTTATTTTAGGATTTTGTTGAGTATGCTAATAGAGACAAACTTTCTGATATTTTCTCTAAGTGAATATAGTATTGAAATTACACCATTGTCTCGAGTCTATTTTTGCTCAAACAAGAATAGTACTCAAATTGACCCTTGTCTCGAGTCTATTTTTGTTCAAACGAAGAGAATTTCCCTCAAACTAACAAAAAACTTATGATTTTGGTTGTTTGATTATTGTGTAATTATTTTAGTTGGTTTAAAAGTGAATGTTTATTTGTACATGTAAATTGAATATTGATTTTTAATAATTACATGATGTGTTGTACATGATGAATTGTTAAGATACTTATTTCCAGGAAGACAATATTATGTTGAGATGTTTTGGTAATGTGTTGATTTTGGGACTATGTGAAGAGATGAACCTGACTTTCCCTGATACACTGAAATCACATTGGTTAAGATGACCAAACATTGAGAGTTGAATGAGGTTTTCTTATCTATCATATGGTATGAAGGAGAACCATATAAAAAATTTACCCTGTCATGTGACGATAGATTTCTTGATGTTGAGACTTTGTTGTAAGGATGCCTTAGTGATATGACATGGGAAAATCTCTGAATTTAATTTCAATACACCAAAGCCTTTGGAAGTAGATTTGTCTCTTGTTATATGTCCATGAATTTTTGACATGAATGGTTAATGTGATATGATAATAAGAATAGACATTTGATTGTTAAGTAATATGATGTAACTTAAAAAAGAGATATGAGAAAATTCTTGAATAATTATCAGTTAGAGAATTATATTAAAAGTTTTAAAATACTAGCTTATTTGCTTCTTTTTTGTCAGTTTTAAAGGGTGTGTGGAACATATTTCACTACAAGAAAAACATGAAATAGAAACCAATTTTAGAGACAAAAAACAATTAGTTGTTATAGTGACTAAATTAGAAACTATTTTAGAGACTAAAAAAAATTTTGGTTTCTAAATTAGTTTCTATTATTGTTAAATAGTTTCTAAATTGGTATTTAATTAACTACCAAATTTTAACTACTAATTATTTAGATTCTAAATTTGGTAGAAAAACCTTGGTTGCTAATTAGATACCAATTTATAAACCATTTAAGAATAATAGAAACTAATTTAGAAACCAAATAAAATATTTTTAGTCTCTAATTTAGTCACTATAACAACTAATTATTTTTTATCTCTAAAATTGGTTTCTAATTCATGATTTTCTTATGTGTTTTCTTATCATAATAAAGTTAAGTATCTATTATTGCATGTTAGTGAATTTTTAACATGAATGGTTAATGTGATACCAGAATGTGAATATATATTTGATTGTTAAATAATGTGTTGTAAGTTAAATAAGAAATATGAGAACTTTTTTTTTTCCTAAGATTATCAGTTACGAAATTATATTGAAAATTTTAAATTCTAACTTATTTACATTTTTATTATTATATTTTTTTATAATCTATGATAATAGTATGTTATAAAAGTAATTTGGACAAAGTGTGAGTCTCATCATAAAAAGGTTGAAGAGTTAATAAAGAAAAAAAATTTGTCATATAATATAAAATATATTATTTTTGTAATACATTACGAACATGTAAATTATATATATATATATATATATATTAAATTGCATAATTATTGAGTAAGGTATTTGGGATATATATTGTCAAGCATTTTAATTCTTTGATAAATTTAAAGAAAAGTTCTTTAATAAAAGTTACGCAATAATATAAATATAACAACTATTTTAACCATTTTAATTTCTCAGTTTAAAGGGGTGTGTGTGAAACACATTTTCTTATCATCAGAGAGTAATTTATTATTCATTTATTTGATATCTAACCAAATTCGATTATACATAACATAACGAACTGAACTGAATTTATTAATGTAATTTACGTATGACTAAATTATATTAAAAAAATATTTTTAAATTAAGATTTATTTTATAATATACAGTTCAAAACAAATGAATTATTAATTATAAATATATTATCATGATGTAAAATATATTATTCATTAAAGATTTTTTTATTACCAATATTTAGTTAAAAAATATGACTTTTTTTTGTCAAAAATAAATATTGGATACCAGAGGCAGATACCCAAAACATAATTCAAATATGTTTATTAAGTGGACTTAGACCTTTTGAAATATATTTATAGTTAGTAATATATGTCTACAATAAATTAGAACTACTGTTTCTAATATTTCATAAGTAATAATAAATAATATATATATATAAATAAATGATGGAAAAAAATACTTAGTTGTTATATTAATTAAATTATATATTATTTTAGAGACTAAAAAAATTATTTGTATCTAAATTAGTTTATATTACTGATAAATAATTTTTAAATTGGTAGTTAATCAGCTATAAAAATTTTAGATATCAACTTTAAAATTTAAATAATTGATATTTAAAATCTTGCCAATTAGATATCAATTTAGAAACTATTTATCAATAATAAAAATTTATTTAGATATTAATAATTTTTGTAGTTTCTAAAATAGTATCTAATTTAGTCAATATAATAACTAATTTTTTTAAAATTAATTTTTATTTAATGATTTTTTAGTTTTGTAATAAATAAGATGAGAATATTTAAGATGAGTTTGTAGAAAGTTATTGATTATAAAAAAAAAATAGAACTATTCATTAAAAAAATACTTGGAAGACCATCCCTTCCAAATCAATTTCTATGTGAAATAACTATATTAATGTTTATTTACACTTCACACTTAAGTATCTAGACTTGTAATAATGAATCAGGAATAAATATAAATATACATCTTTCTTTTTTTCTTTTTTGTGTGAAATTATTTAGATTTTGTTTAGATTAAGAGTAGAAATGAGGGAGTGGATTTGTGATGATTTGAAGGAAAAGTGTAAAGAAAGTTACTGTGTTTGGATTAAGGTAAATAGAGTGGAAAATGTGGGAAAAGTTTGTCAATGATGTGATGAGTGTGATTGAAATTATATATTTTTTAATTGATAAAAATGTAAGTTTGCAAATTTATCCTTATATTTAAAAATGATTAAAAGTTAATTTGATATATTTATTTATAAATTATAATTATTTGATTAATTATGTTTTTTATAATAATTATTTTTTTATAATATTTATATTTTTTATATTTAAATGATAATTATATTTTAAATAAAAATAATAATAATTTAAGTATAAATAATATATATATATATATATAT
The DNA here is from genome assembly GCF_051622355.1 of Phaseolus vulgaris. Taxonomy (NCBI): domain Eukaryota; kingdom Viridiplantae; phylum Streptophyta; class Magnoliopsida; order Fabales; family Fabaceae; genus Phaseolus; species Phaseolus vulgaris. Next base: position 7,264,665 of record NC_143504.1, read on the forward strand.
ATATATATATATATATATATATATAACTTTCTTCACACCGTTGCGAAGAAAGTTTTGCGGGAAATTCTTTTTTGATTGGCGTACAATTTTATTTTTATTATGTGACTTTCTTCACTTCTCGTTGGTAATCGAAATTCTTCATCTTTCTTTACGAAGAAACAAAGGCAACCTTAGATTATAGAAGGGAAAAAGTATAAAAAAAAACTATTTTTTTATAAATTAAAGAATATTATATGTTCTAATCATGTCATTATTATACACGTGACTTTTTCTTTTATTCTTCTATCTTTCTCTTTATTTTTATCTATTTTTAAGTGTATATATATATAATTTCTATTTTTACAATGTTTTTCACCAACAACCCTTATAATAATAATATATTCATAGTAATATATGAATCCATCAATAGTGAGAATTAGCAAATTTTCTCTCCAATAAAACAATAACTTTGCATCTTTATTGACAAAAAATTTTTTATGTAAATGGTAAAACTGAAAAATATACTATTAATATATAATTTTTGCTAGTTTATTTGTTGCTGACTTCCACTCAATACATTACACATAAAACACACAAAAAAAGGATTCCATAGCTAATGGATACTCCAATCGATACTCCATTATTTACTAGTAGAAAAGTGTATCGATCTACTTAAACATTCATAATAATTTTACAATCTGAACTTACAACAGTTATTGACAAATGTACCTAGAACATATACATAGTCATACATGATAATATACACATCACCATGCAAAGCTGATGGATTCAAAGTGAAGATTATCAGCCAAACCAGAAGAACAAATTCTGGCAACTTCATGTCTCATGTTCCTTGGGCCACAGACCAAGACTCCAATATCTTTGCCTTTGCAATCAAACAGAATTTCTGCAACATTAACACATTGTATTGTGTTTATATCTTCACCTCCATGATATAGTAAACCAAAAAATGGTCACACCAAACAATGTTAAGGACTCTGAGAACTTACTCTTGAGATCAGGCCTTACACCAAAATGAACATTGGTTGCTTGCACTAGAGACTGATGGGGAAGGCTTTCCAGCTCTCTCTCTGAGCCATATATCCATGACCCTGGTGATCTTGTCGGTGTTGGAACTTCCACATTCATGACTTGCTTGCTTTCGAAGGTGTTTTGTTTCTTCCACCAGAGAAAAACTGCACTAGAACATATGCATACGACTGCAAAAAGTAGAAACAAAAACCACAAAACCTTAAAGGTCCAATGATAAACTTCGCCTGAGTTATTTTCAATAGGGTATATGTAGAAACGAGTGATAATCCCCAAAAGAAGGAGAAACATGAGAAAGGATGATGAGATTATAGAAGCAAGACATAGCCAGTTGTTTGGGCCTAATACGACTGAGATAGGAGTGTCTGAGAGGGCAGGCTTAAACCATTTGGTTTGGATCAGCTTTTCTGAATCTTGAGGTTCTTCTTTTTCTCTGGTAACGTAGGCCTCGATTTGCAATTGAAGGTTTGAGATTTGGGTTTTTGAGCCAGAAACAGAAAGCATAAGATCTAACATAGTTAGATCAACAGAGTTTTTGAAAGAACAAACAAGTAGGACTCTTGGAACATGAGATTCTTGTTGGTTTTGAAATATGAGCTCGCGGATTATGGATATGAAGGGAGTGATGCCACTTCCACCACTCACCAAGACAAGCTCGTCGTGCCTGTTACAATTGAAAATTATTTGATTAGAAAAAAGCACAGTATATAAAATACACACAACCAAAATCATTCTCAGCAAAAGAATCATTTTCCTTTCTCTAGTTATTAAGGGCACTATACCTTAAAAAATGTGAAGTACTTGGTCCATAGGGTCCTTCAACAGAAACGTTGAGATGATCCAAAGCAGATGAAGAAAGTTGCTGATAGAGTTTGTTTGTCCAGCTACCCTCAGTTTTAATTGCAACACTTAGAATATCTTTCTCCATATTACAACTAGAGATCACCGTGAAAGGGTGCCACTGCAGCTTGGAAATTTTGGGTACATTTATGTAGACGATGCTTGTGGGGTTATAGTATAAACCTATCATCAAAGCATAATTTGGTTACCAAAACTTGGTTTAGGTAATAAACTTATTCACATACATAGAATCAAATGAAAGATCATAAAAAGATAACATATTATTTAAGTTTGCTTGTGATTTTTATCATAATAATTTTGATAGGCTTACTTGGAGTCTTGGCGAAGTTGAGTTCAAGTGCAGCACAGGGTAAAATGCGAGCTGATAGCAATGGTGCATTTTGGCGAGATTGCAAGAATCTGAGGTGTCTGTCAACGAGGAAGAGGAAAATCCCCGGAGCGATCATGCACATGTATTCAACTCCGACGTGGATGCCATAAAATAAGATGTAGAGAGTGTAGAGATGGTGACTGTAGAAGAAAACCTCAAACATTTTACGTCTGAACTTAGGAAAGCTTGGCACCCACATCGCTAATGCAATTACACTTGCAATAATCCCAGCTACATTTGATACATATGTCTTGCTCCACTCCAGTGCCTGGGACAACATCATTTTGCAAGTTTTATTATTATTTTCAGTTTTGCATTTATTCAAAAATACAACATTCAATAATACATAAAAAAAATACTCACAAATTTTATGTCTTGAAAGATTATGATCAGATATGGTGTTATAGTAGTATCTCTCAAAAATTCATTTCTTGAAAGATTTAGATAAAATATGGTGTTATAGTAGTATCTCTAAAAAAATCATGTCTTGAAATATTTAGATAAAATATAGTGTTATATATATACACGAATTTTTTATTGAAAAATGAATCTAAAATACTTAAAATTATTTACATTTGTTATTTTTAAAAATAAATGTCTTCATTTATACAAGCTTTAAGTTCATGAATTGTTAAAAATATATACAATTTCATCTCAACTTATATAATACATTTATTAACTTTTAAGATAATTACTTATATATATATATATATATATATATATATATATATATATTACAACAATAATTAATAATTGAGTAAGGGTATGACAATATGGGTTTAATACTTGATAGAGTACATACAACTTTATCATTATATGCTAATGTTAAGGGACACAAATGATCATGTTAACTTTTGGAGTAAGGTGCACTGAAGTTTTTTTAAATTTTGCTTATAATTCTATTTTTTCTTATCATTATATTGACCTTTCTTAAAGGTATATCTTCAATGAAATGGTACATCTGTTTAAAACTGACAAGAGTGCATGTAATATTTTTTTAAATTTAAGAGTACAGATATAATGTAAAATAAAAAGAAGATAAAGTAATGCTTTTTAAAGCTTAAGAAAGTAGATAAGTAAAGGTAATAGAAAAAGAGAAGAGGAATTACATAGAATTTTGAATTTTAAGTATAATTTAAAAAAGTTAGAATTTGTTCTATGTCTTTTTATTCTCATTTACTTACATCAAACCTACTAATACACCCACTATAAGAAAATCATGAAATAGAAACCAATTTTTAGAGATAAAAAATAATTAGTTGTTATAGTGACTAAATTAGAGACTAAAAACATTTTGGTTTCTAAATTAGTTTCTATTTTTTTAAATGGTTTCTAAATTGATATATAATTAGCAACCATGGTTTTTGCTATCAAATTTAGAATTTAAGTAGCAAAAAATCTTGGTTGCTAATTAGACACCAATTTAAAAACCATTTAACAATAATAGAAACTAATTTAGAAACCAAATTTTTTTTAGTTTCTAAAATGGTCTTTAATTTAGTCTCTATAATAACTAGTTATTTTTTTGCCTCTAAAAATTGATTTTTATTTTTTCTTGTAGTAGTGAATATTTGTTTTCATCCTTGACAAGTCTAGCAAATACTAATTATTGTGTGATCTTTCTTTTGTTTTATAGTATATTAAAGCCCCTCTTTATGTACCTGTGTTGTGCTTATCTAATTGTATAACAAAAATATTTATTTTGTTATAATATTTTATTAAAAAAGACAGTTGTAAGGTAAAAGTTTATGAAGAGTAGTGTTAAAACAACTTTTTCTGTAATTAAATGTGATTCACTGTTTAGAAAATATTTACATGTTTTTCTTGGGTCGAGAAACTGTTCCAAAATATGATTTTAGGTTAATCAATTTTTGATAGTTTGCAGAAAAATTAGACTAATAATATTTATATATTAAAGTAAAAATCATTTTATTCTAAAATCAATTTTAAAAACGCTCATCCACAGATATAGCTAGGTTATTCTGTCTAATAAAAGAGAAACATTTTTCTTTAGTGTAAAAGTACATGTAAATGTAAGTAAGTTTGTGGTAAGATCTATCTCAAGCAAATATACTAAGTCTGTAAATATTAATTATAAAATTAATTTTGAGTGGAAATAAATTTGTTATGAAACTTAATTAGTACCACAAAATAAAGAAAAATTTATATTAATTTTATTAAAATTAGGTTTGATCCAAGGCAAATCAATTTTGATACTTCCAATCCAACAACATGAAATCAATGACAGAGGTAATTAACATATTATTGAAATGCATATGATTTTATGATAAGATCAACTAGGGTTGGGAAGTGAAAAATATGACCTCTTTCATTTGATCTGTGATGCCCCAGTACATGAAGAAACCTATAGTGTGCACAGCAAAAAGCACCATGGATACATGTCCTAGCCAAATATGGTACTTGATGCTTGACTCTGATGTGAGTCCAAATAGAGGAAGAATAGAAGATGCTCTTGTCACCGGAAAGAATAGAAATGCCCAACATATGTTTCCTATGTACCCAGCTCTCAGAGACACACTCCTCAACTTTGCTTGCCACCTGCCACAAACCAATAATAGATTTCCATTATTCAAGCTTTTTTTCTTAAGATTTCAACCATAAAAGTGAAACTATACTCACACTTTTTCACCCTCCATGTGCATATGAAGGTGGCCAAAACTAATGTGTAAGTAATTGGAAAGGGACCATATCAAGAGTGCAGCAAACATGAGTGCAAAAACAAGCTCCATAGATGTCAGAATTCCTATTGGAGACATCACAACAAATGGCCGTCTCAAGAAACTTAACCTTCTGTTTGCAGTTCCTCCGCTGAAAAAAACCAAACAACACACACAAATCTCACAAACATTTACAAAGATCTGAGTGAGCTAGCTAGCTAGCTATAATATAAAAGGATTTGGATCTTGTTTTGCTCTTGAATAATATTATATAATCTTGTTAGAGAAATATAAAAGACATGAAAGAAGAAACATATATAGTTTCTGAGATCTATAACCAATTGTGGTGACCCTTTTGTTTCTTGTTCTCTACAATATATACAGAAGCATATAATGCTGTATAGGATATAAGATCCACGTGGACTACTTTGTTGTACCTTTTGGAAGATAGATTTTCAGGTTTTTGCAGGCGAAGATGGAGATAGACACAACCCAGAGCCCCCATGAAGACGACGGGGAATGTGAAAAGCAAGAGATTTGTCCCTAAAACAGTGAACGGTGTAATCAGAAGAAAAAAAGGAAAAGAAGAGCATAGAGAGAGAGAGAAGTTGTGGTAAATAGTGTTGTAATGCAGATAGATGCATGAGATTAAACTAAAATGAAATGAGAAGCACCTTGTTCTCTAAAGTAAGTAGAGTTTAATTTGTTTTCGAGTTTGGGGTTCCAGGTGTTCTTGTAAACCTTTGTGGGCAACAAGATCCAAACCATGATCCACCCAACAAACACCAAAACAAAAATTATCTTAAGGAATGTGAGGTTCTTCATCCTTAATACTGAGTTGTATATTATGACCTTTTGTTCTTCATTTGCAAGGGCTATATATAGAAACTCAGACACCTTATGGATTCTAGTTACAACTTACAATTATATATAAATAACTCTGTCACTTTAACTTCCTATGTGTTAAAAACTCTACTCATTTATTAAAATGTGAGTTAAAGAAACTATATATTTATAAACCACTTCATATCTCAATTTTTAGTAATGTGAAGTGTTAACATTAAAAATTAAATAGAGATTGATTTAAGTTTTTCTGGAAGTATATATAATTATGAGTATTATCCGATTTTTTATTATTAAAAGGCATATTTATTAAGTTTTGAAAAATATTCAATCTTTGCCTTAAATTAGTTTACATTTGTTTTTATTTGCCTTTCTGTGTATATCCAGGAATCATGTGTGTCCATCAATTTCAGACAATTATTTATAGAGTGGATTTGGTTCTCCAGATTTTATATTAAAATATGATGAAGTGGTGCTCAAAATATTCTGTACTACTCTCATTGAATGTAAGTAACAGTTGTTTAGCAGTGTATATTATTACTTATGCCTTACAAAAATAACCATTTATTCTGTATAATCTAATTAATGGTAATAACTTTGATACAAAGAGACATGAAAAATGATACTTTGGACACCCTTCTTTCTAAATATCCAGACATAACACTTATCATTTTATTCTTTAATTTTTTTTCTATCACTCATAATATATACACTTTTTAACACCAATAAATTGTGAATCGATGAGAATAAATGATCACACTAACTCCAAACGTTAAGTTTATGAATTTCTTTTCTATTTAGATGTGTTTAACTTATCTACTTCTATCATAAGTTCACATTTTGCATGTACATTCAAACAAACAGAACCAGCATGTCTCAATTACACAGTACAAAAATGTTATATATTTTTATTAGATAAAGTCTAAATTTGGTGTGGTTCTCCTTTTACCTCTTCTTTTTTTACACACTTCACGTAATTTCTTTTTCTCTTTCCAAATAGTTGCCCAAGTCGCAATAATATAGAGAGGAATTTATCTATTAATAAGAGAAGATTAAGAACTTACAACACAATTCACCCTTTTGAAACAGTTGCATGGATGAAGTTACAGTAAATTTAATCATTTTACATGTTTACTAAGATGGACGTGACTCATTTTGAATAAGAAATTTTGTCTTGTGCATTGATAAATGTCAAACTGTCCCTTCAAGGAGATAAAATCCAAATATGTAAAAAATAATTGAAATTAATGGACATTTGGAATGATGTTATTAAACTGAATTTTATGATTTAAATATATAACATTTTCATACTAGGTTTTAAAAGTTTTTATCCCTAAAACACTAAAATTATTATTTTTTCTATCTAAGTAATTATATATTAACGGGTTATTGCGCTTGTGGATATCACATTAATGTCATATACTGCCAAAGAAAATTTCCGATTTTTAAAATAAAAATTATTTATTTATTTTAAAGTAGATATTAAAAGATAAAAAAAAAAGAAATATGTATTGTAATTATTAAAATCAATATTCAGTTATTTTATATGGACTAAAAAAATTATTTAAAATTTTAGATAAATGAAAAAACTAGAACCCTAAATCAAAACCTGTTATTTATAAAAACTAAAACATATTAAGTTTATAAATATAACCAATTAGATCATATTTGAAATATGAAAGAGTAATGTAGCTATCAATTAACAATCGTATAACCTAAATTTATAGTTAATGTTTATAAAAGAGAACTCTGAGTTATGTGGCATATATAAATATGAATATGAATGAATAAGATTATAAATCAGAAATGGTGGTAGCATACTTCATTTTTTTTTAAATGTCCCCTTTTTATCCTACTAGTAATCTATATCGAGAGTTATCTCGATTCATAACAACTAAATATTTCCTACTAGTAACTGTTTTTTTTTTCTCTTTCATTGTACATATAATATTTCATTAACCAATTCCAAATTAACGTATAATATAAGTAATTGCATAATATATATATATATATATAACCATAAATGTTTGATTTTTCCAAAATTTGGTTTATTACTGAAAGAATATCAAATATGTATTCATGGTTAAAATTCAAAATATTAAATAAAAATTAATTTAACCAACACTGTTCTTAAAATAAATTTCCTATGAATATCAATTTATTTAATTGCGTATTTATATAAAAAAATATTATGAAAATAAGTACTATCCTTCTACAAGCCATGTAACAAATTGCATTAGGGAAAAAGGCATTGTAAATGTACAATTGCAGTTTTAAACTTCTTCTGTGTAATATATATAATAGGTAGATAAATAGATGATAATGATAGTACAGTTGACTTGAGATTGGGTAGTAATCATGTACTACATGCAGTACTCATAAATATATGGTGGAAATTGGTGAGTTTAGCATACTTAATACTTTTCATTAACTATTAAGATTCGTTTAAATATATTTATAATTGCGAAGTAAACAATTTTAATGAATTAAATTATTTATAGCTTATTCTTTTAAAAAAATGTGCACAACTCGATCTTATATACTATTATTATTGCTTGCCTTGATGGATTAAGGATATGTAACATGAAGCATGAAGGCTATGACATGAGAATCCACAAATTACTTCATTCAATTCAAAAGTCAGAATACATGATATTATTACAATGTCAACCCTAAACATCTTTTTTTTTTGTGATCTTACGTAATATTTTTTCAATATTTTTCTTAGCTTCTTGTATCATTCTCTTATATCATAAGTGAAAGACTATATCTTAAAAACATTATCTATATTCAGAACTATAAGTATTTATCTATCTATTACGATCGTTTTTTATTGCACACAAGTATTCGTAAAAGATATGTCATTGTTATGCATTGTAAGTTGACATTAATACTAATTATCATATATGATTAAAATATGTTTACGTTTAAAATATTTTTAAGAAAAACTTCGGCGTAAACTTAGCAAAAAGGGGAATGTGGAAATAATAAGGCCCGTTTAAAGAGTATGAAACCAAATCCAGGCACATTCTCCATGCACCCAACACATTCTAATTGGCACCCAATCACTTAATAGTAAAAGACGAATATACCCTTAATGAAATTCTGAAAACTATAATTGTGATATGCATCCAATCACCTGCACCAACCCTATTCTTCTGTTCTTCCATTCCATTGTGCCTGCCGCAGCCACCGAGCCACCGTAAGCCACCGTGTTGTGCAGCCACCGTGAGCAAGCTTGTTGTCCAACCACCGTGAGCGACGTTCTTCTCCATTCTTCTGCACCCACCGTGACCTCCATTATCGTAGGCAGAGCACCAGATTCGAAGGTACGTCATGCTTCCGGATATTTTTTTCCATAAGTGAGTGAGAGTTGCGGATATTTTTATCCGCAAGTGACTTTTGAGAGGTGCAGATATTTTTATCCGTAAGGGAGTTTGGGGTCCGGATATTTTTATCCGTAAGTTTGTTTTGACTTACAGATATTTTTATCCGGAATATAGTTAGGTCCGGATATTTTTATCCGTAGGCAAAACTGTGGCTGGCTTCCGGATATTTTTATCCGTAGGCACAACTGTGGCTTCCGGATATTTTTACCCGTAAGCAACGATCAGTTCCAGATATTTTTATCCGTAAGCAACAAGCAGTTCCGGATATTTTTATCCGTAAATGAAGAAGACAAGGGCATTTTAGGATTTTTAAAAGTGTGTCGGGTGCCAGTCACAACTGATCGGGTGCAGGAAGCAATGCTAGCATGGCACGAATTAGAGATCCCATTTTTGGGCCCGACCTTCAATATTGGCATATCATGCAAGGACTTTTTCTTCCTCTATCTCTATATATTCTTCTCTCACCTTCATAAATTTTGTATTTTAAAAAATATCCATTTGTAATATTCCTGATTACATAATCCGAAAATATTTTTTTCAATTTCATAATTAAATTATAGATTACATAATCCAAAAGCTTTTTTTCAGATACATGATTAAATTTTGGATTACATAATCCAGAAGCTACGCTATGAAGATGACACAAAAAGAATAAAAAAAATATTTTCACATTTTGTATGAGGACAGCAGAATAACATATGAAGGTCCAGGAAGAAACAGTCTCATGCAAGGCCTTAGAAATTGAATTTTCAACTTTACCCTTAAAAAATGTGTATTTTAAATTGTGTATCTCAAAATTATTTCTAAATGGAAATATATTTTGAAATGTACATTTAAGAATACATATTTTTTTTAATGTAATTCTAAATTTAAAAATACATTTTAATGTATTAATATATTTTTGATTGTATATTTTAAAATATATTTTTATATTTAAAAATATTATAAAATATATTAATACAAGTTAGAGTGCAATATATTGTAGAATGCATTTTCAATTTAAAAATGTATTTTTGAATATGCAAATGTATTAATACATTTTTGAATACGCTCCCTGCACCCACTAGTGGCAAAAACCCACATATACATTATTTTATCGTTATCTTGATTATCATAACCCTTCCATTAACAATTAAACTCTTTTTTTTTTTCTTTTGAAGTGTTCTTCAATCCATTATCACACATTGACATCCTACTCTTTAATTAGGTAATTTATAAAAGCTAAACGTAAAACTTTCAGAGAAACCGTTTCTTTATTTATCACTTAAATTTTATCTCTGGTACTGTAAATATGAATCTTCCTTTTGAAAGAGAGTTTTTAGATGTTATTATCACATATTGGACATTCAATTCAATTTAATTTTTTATTATTATTATTTTTATTTCAAATATTAGCGTCAATTTAATTTACTTAACAACTAGTCTAGAAAATTGATTTAATTATATATGTGCATAAAGATGAAGGTGATAATTTGGTAGATGATATGCTTGTGGTGCTTATTATGGACTTGGATAAATTATTTTTTGCTTCTTCTTGGAGTTCGTAATGTTTAAGTAAACTTCAAGCACGTTAAACTTAATAAAGTGTATATCAAGCTTTTCGTAATCTTAAACTTAAAGGCTGCCTTAAAAAACAAGTATAGATAAGCTAATCACATGGATGTAGTCAAAGAGCACACAAAGAATTTAAAATTATTGTTGAATAAGTATATATAAACGTCTGAAAATGTTTTTTTAAAAAACAAAATCTTTTTTAAAAAAACAAGGATTTTGTTTTAAAAATTACTTCTATGTAGTACAAACAGTGATACTGACACTAATACGACATTGACACGGATACAAAGATACATAAAATATCTAAAATGTAGGATACGGGAACACAAATCTATATATTATATAATTATAAATTATATAAATTGACAATAAAGATTTATGTAACAAGTATGTTCTAGATTATTTTTTTGGAGCAGAAAAATGTTTTTCATGACTTGTTCACAAGGATTTGTTTTTTATTTTTATAATCATAATAACAATTTATACAATAAAATTTGAATTTTTGAAAAAATTAATATATTTTTCCTTTTTAAAATTATGTTAGAACCGTACTAAAATTGTCAGAAATCTAACCAATATTTTTTGAATTGAACATTTTACAGATACATGTCCTACATATATCATACGAGTGTAGATGTGTCATTTAAAAATAATATTCGAGTAGTGGGCATGTGACCTTTTTAATAGTAAGGAGGTGCCTCAAAGCAAAAGTAGTGGCAGAATATGCGCAACGGTATTTTTGGAAGAAACGACAACATAAACCACTGCACTCATTAATGTGAACCATACAAAAAAAACAATGGTCCATACATGCATGCATACACCCAGTATTAAAAGCCAAAAGGGTTCATTAATTAATACTTGTCAACTTCTAACTCTTTCACTGTATGCAATTTGCAAATGCTTTCTCAAATAATTGTACTAATAATGATGTCATTTTGTGTAATGGTGAGCCATGGCTTCAAGCAACCATATTTCTCTTTGTGCCGACATGTAAAAAATACCTTGGCAAATCACACAACAACCTTAATTCTTATAAAATTCTTAAATATATTATCTATAATATCTAACACCAAATTTGTTTCCTATTACAACTACTAAAAAATAATAATAATTAAATAACAACTAAATTTAGAAAAATAAAATAAAATAATCAATGTATTAACTAAATTAGATACTATTTTATATATTAAAATGTATTTATATTTGAAGTAATTTCTATTATTAATAAAAAAAATTAAAAACTTTTAAGATTGGTATCTAAATTAGCTACCAAGATTTTAGCTACTAATTTAGATTATAAATTAATCTCGAACTACTACAGACTAATTTTGACACCTCAAGTAACAACAATCATCCTGTCATCACATGAAAAAAATATTATTAAAAAAAAATACAAAAATATGGAGGATCAGGCCAAAACTCATATGTTAACAAAAACAATACAAAGTAGACTATACCTATTCATAAAGAATTTTAAGAACAAACTAGATAGAAACCTATAATACCAATGAAATGATTCTCTGTTAATAAATCCTAAATTAGTTGACTTATCAGTAGACACATTCCCTTCAAAAAAATATGAGTAACCCTAGTAAGTAATTAAAACCTTGGTAACTGTTAGATACCAATTTAAAAATTATTTATAAATTTTATTAATAATAAAAATTATTTTAGATACTAATAATTTTTTTAATTTATAAAATGATTTCTAATTTAATCGTAATCTTTAAACAATATTATTTTAACAACTACATATTAAAAGAAACAAATTTACAACTATACAATTTAAAAATTATTCTATTTTAATAAATATTTATTTCCAATATTAAAAATATGCGTGAATTTAAAAAGTGGAGAGATTGTGAAAGGTTATAAAATGATGTGTTGCTTATCCAATTGTCAAAATAGGAGGAAAAAAAAATCTAGTATGTTGACCAATGGCATGGGATGTGTGAGAAAGAAGATCTATAAATTCCACTAATTTGAGAGGTGCAAAGAATACATTAATAGGGTACTGTGTTGTAAAGCTGGCATGCACTATGCATATGCCTTTTTGCACTGGAAGACATTAAGAATTTAATTTGCATTCTACTACATTATAAGATAAGGTCCTGCAAACATATGTGGTTGCCAATTGGAGATTTGAATCTGAAACCTATACAAATTTGTCAACATGTAACTGTGACCTATCTTTTCAACCCAAGATGTTTGAAAAAATAAAGGATATACAATAATTTATGCAGGTTTTTATGGCAAAAAATCTGTTAACCAAATAGGTGGATACGCGCAAAAGCTATTTGAGAAAAGGAAATCCAAATCCTGTCTCAGACCCTTGTGTCTTTCTTTGATCCAAACAGAAGCATTTGCGTGATCTGTTATCAAAAATTTCTTTCACTACACTCTATGTATAGTAAAAATACTTTATAATATCACAACTTTAAACAATTAAAACATTATTTATTGAACATATATGATTATTGTAAGTATGTTTTATTTTTCCTTTCAGAAAGTTAGCCCTGTACAAATCTTAGATTACATGCATGCTATATAAACGATGAAAGACAATGCTACACTTATTTTTGTCGTTTTTATAGATTTTTTTTGCCGTGTAACTTAGGGAGATGTAACCTTTTTAAAATATCTCTCATAAGTTACTAAAAATACTCGTTAATAGTTACTTGTTTATCTCCCCTGTAAACGTTTTCCACTCATGATATGTAAGATTTTTGTTTTGCGGTACGAGGTCACAGCTATGTTCCACTACAGGTAATTCTGTTCCCATATCAAGATTCAAATTTGTGCCCAGAAGTTTAGATGGAAAATCTGTATGAGTGTTAGTGTAGATGTGCATGCGACTAACATTGTAATTCGTTAAAATCTACCGTTATATGAAGTGGAGCGCTCAAATAACTAATGCAGATTTGTGAGAAACGTCCAAAAATTTTGAGTTTCGAGACAACAAACCATAAAAAGCTAATGCAGGAGTAGGTGTAATCCTTTGACTTGTATTACCAAATTCATGTACTATATATATATTCCTTCTCAAATCTTCGCTGGGACTGAAGTCACTGTCTCTCTGTCTCTGTTGTCTTCTTGTTGCAGTTCTGTTCATCACACTTCCCTTTTGCATCCTTCAACTAGAAACTACTCATGGCATGAGTTTTCCTCACCCTGACACTCTTCAAGGAATCCAAAGGCCAAAATCAAACCCCTCTTCAATGAACACCGTATTCCTCATACCCTTTATCCTTCTCCTTCTCACACCCTTCTCAGTTTCATTCTCTCCCACGGATAACTTCCTTCTCAGTTGTGGATCACACAGCAATGCTTCCCTCTTCAGCAGAATCTTCACGGGCGATTCCACCAATCCAGGTTCCAATTTTCTCTCTTCAGATGATTCTGTTTCACTCGCATATCAAAAGCCACCTCCGAATTTGCCCACTTTGTACCACACAGCAAGAGTTTTCAGCAGCACTGGGGGCTACAGGTTCAACATGAAGAAAAACGGCACCCACTTTGTGCGTTTTCATTTCTCCCCCTTCAAGGCTCAGAGTTTTGATCTAAAATCAGCCAAATTTTGTGTCTTTGTTAATGGGGTTTCGGTGCTGAGCAATTTCCAGCCACCTAATGATATGCTTCTCAAAGAGTTTATTCTAAACATAGAGTCAAACTTTCTTGAGATTTTGTTTAGGCCTGTTGGTGACTCAGGTTTTGCCTTTGTCAATGCTTTGGAGGTGTTTACTGCCCCTATGGATTTTGTTATAGATTTTGGAGCCAGGTTGGCTGGTCCTTCTGGGTTGGAAGAGTACAGAAACCTTTCATCTCAGGTTTTGGAAACTGTTCATAGGATCAATGTTGGGGGTTTGAAAATAACTCCTTTCAATGACACCCTTTGGAGGACTTGGATTCCTGATGAGGATTATTTGGTGTTTAAGGGTGAAGCAAAGCCTGCAGTGAGCACCCACATACCGAATTACCAGAAGGGAGGTGCAACTAGAGAGATTGCACCTGAAAATGTTTACATGACTGCTCAGCAGATGAATAGGGAAAACTCAAGTTTGGCATCTAGATTCAACATAACCTGGAACTTCCCTGTGTCTTCTGGTGGTGTTCCACACTTGGTTCGGTTGCATTTCTGTGATATTGTCAGTCCTGCTCTCAACTTGCTCTACTTTGATGTGTACATCAATGGGTACATTGCATACAAGGATCTTGATTTGTCAGCGCTTGCCATTAACAGGCTTGCATCACCTGTCTATGTGGATTTTGTTACAAATTCAGATGTCTCTGGTTTTGTTCAAGTGAGTGTTGGTCCTTCTGAGCTAAGCAGTTCCATAAGGAGGAATGCCATATTGAATGGTGCAGAGATAATGGAGATGGTCAATGATGTCAGTACTAATGTTGTGCATAGGAGGAAGAATTTGTGGGTGTTGGTGGGTTCAGTTGTTGGAGGAATTGTCGTCTTATTTTTAGTTGTAGCTGCTTTTCTGCTTGGTACCAAATGCAGGAACAAAAAACCAAAACAAAGAACATTGGAAAGTGTTGGATGGACACCTTTAAGCATGTTTGGAGGGAGTTCCCTTAGTAGAAGCTCTGAGCCTGGTTCTCATGGCCTTCTTGGCTTGAAGATCCCTTTTGCTGAAATACAATCAGCAACAAACAACTTTAATAGAAATTTGATTATAGGGTCTGGTGGGTTTGGTATGGTCTACAAAGGAGTGTTCAGAGACAATATGAAGGTTGCTGTCAAGAGAGGCATGCCAGGGTCCAGACAAGGCCTTCCCGAGTTCCAAACTGAGATAACAGTTTTGTCCAAAATTCGTCATCGCCACCTTGTTTCACTAGTTGGTTTCTGTGAAGAAAATTCAGAAATGATACTGGTCTATGAGTATGTTGAAAAGGGTCCGCTGAAGAAGCATTTGTATGGCTCATCACGACAACCACCTCTCTCTTGGAAGCAGCGTCTTGAAGTATGTATTGGTGCGGCCAGAGGTCTTCACTATCTTCACACTGGCTTTGCTCAAGGAATCATCCACCGTGACATTAAATCAACCAACATATTACTTGATGAAGACTATGTGGCCAAAGTTGCTGACTTTGGTCTTTCAAGGTCAGGACCATGCATCAATGAAACACATGTGAGTACTAATGTGAAAGGTAGTTTTGGTTATCTTGATCCCGAGTATTACCGCAGACAGCAGCTTACGGATAAGTCAGATGTTTATTCATTTGGTGTCGTGCTTTTTGA
Organism: Phaseolus vulgaris; assembly: GCF_051622355.1. Taxonomy (NCBI): domain Eukaryota; kingdom Viridiplantae; phylum Streptophyta; class Magnoliopsida; order Fabales; family Fabaceae; genus Phaseolus; species Phaseolus vulgaris. Next base: position 7,280,640 of record NC_143504.1, read on the forward strand.
GGTTCTTTGTGGCAGACCTGCTGTTGATCCACAATTAGCAAGAGAACAGGTGAATTTAGCAGAATGGGCACTTGAATGGCTGAAGAAAGGCATGCTGGACAAAATTGTTGACCCCCATCTTGTTGGACAGATCCAACAAGACTCCTTAAACAAATTTTGTGAAACTGCAGAGAAATGTTTGTCTGAGTATGGAGTTGACAGACCAGCTATGGGTGATGTCTTATGGAATTTGGAGTATGCACTTCAGCTCCAAGAAAGTGGACAACAAAGGGAACCACATGCCAACAGCAGTGCTAGTGAAGCTGCGAGTGTGACCAGTAGTACAGTTATTCCTGGAAATCCTTCTACCAACACGAGAGCAGAGAGGGATTATGATAATTTTTCTTCAGATGTTAGTACTAGCCAAGTGTTTTCCCAGCTAATGAACAATGAAGGTAGATAGGTGTATGGTGCAAATATAAGCAAGAGGTATTATAGCAGTACCCTAAGACTTCATACTTATTTTTTCTGTCAAGTTTTCCTTTAAAAAAATATGGCACCAAAACCATGATTAGAAAGATTTACTCATGGAAGGCTCCTTATATAGCACTAGTTCATTGATATTTTCTTACAAATGTTGGAATATCTTTTTGTCTGATATTTGGAGATTGCTCAAAAATTGTAGTATAATTTTTTCATTTATTTTATACAGCAGTTCTATCTTTGTTGTAGAGCTGAAGCAGTCAAATTTGTGATGAGCTATATTTGGAATTTCATTTCAAAGTTGTAATTTCAATTCCAATCCTCAGTCTAGAAGAGAAACTGTAACGTGAAATAAAGACATGTAATAGTTTCCTTTTAGAACTTCAACTAGACAAAATGGATTGTGGAAGCTAGGTGGGATTTATATGACCAAAATCTCTACCTTATAATTTTTAAACGCACAGGTCTTACTTAACAGGTGTTTGTTGTTTATGAACTTGATACTTTAGATAAGCCCCTGTTAAAATGTGTTTGCCAATGCCCTGGAGGATTATCAATAAAACCAAGTTTGTGTCAAATCGTTACCTACTAAATAAATCACGAGTAATAACAACTACAAAAATAACACAAATGAGTGTGATGAGTATGTGCATATTTTTGTGAAATGAAGTTGGGTTTGATCCTAGCAGTAGTTAATCAACTTGTTTCCTCTTTATTTTCTCGCATTGGACTCTACTCATTCACATTCAAATGGGATAAGCTTATGAAATTGTGTAGAAAAATATTCAAATGGGACTCTACTAATCAGCTTACTTAATCAAGTAGAAAGTAACTGGAGTTTGCTTCACTGATAGCTCAATCCCCTGATAAAAAAAAATACATGAAAGTACTAAACACCAGCAGGACACTGCATAATACCATTCTAGATGCATAACTTGTTACTTGATTCCTTCAAAAGCGATTCATCAGATAGCTTAATCACTAACTCTTCCAACAAAATCAAGATGGTAGTCCATTCAGCTCTTTAAAGGTGCAGATTTAACTAAAAAAAGGTGAACTTTCTCAAAAAGGTACATGTTTTTTCAAACCAGAAAATTTAGAATTGAAACATGGAAAGTGCGGTTCCATTTCACACGATAATATTCGATGCTCTTTTCATCTTTTTCAAAAGTTTATGATGGTATTTGTTTCTGAATATATTCTAAAGCTCAGGCAAAGCTGGCCATCACTCTTGCCAAAGGTGAATGAGTTATTTCCCTTTATGCATGAGTTTCGTTGGATACAGCAAACAATAAGCTGTGTTCTCAATTTTATGGAAGCGTGTAGTCTCCACTAAATAATCTACTAGCTAAATTCTGCTGTGAGGTTTCAGAAATTTTGAACAATAAGAATAGGATTCATATATAAATTTGTAGTATCAAAAACTGAAAGTATGCATTAAGACTTCACTTCCAATTAGCTCTCTTTGGATTGAGGAGAAGATTTGTGAGGAGGGGAGGAAGTGAATTTGTGAGGATTAGAGAGGATCTCTGAGGATATGTGAGGTTGTTTGGATTGAGAGATGGTAGACTGAATTTGTAAGAATGATTAATTGTAAGTTTACAAATTTGTCATTGTTATTAAAAAATATTTGAATAATGGATTATGATTCTTTTTTTTTATGTAGGTTTGAATTAATTAAATTTTTTAATATATAATATTCATAATTACTTATATTTTATAATAAAAAATTAAAAAATATAATAGAAAATATTTTTTGTGTTAAATTGAAATAAAATTATTAAATATAATAAAATTTATGAAAATAAAATTTATTATTATATTCATTTATTATTTTATATAACTATATATATTTTGTTAATATTATATATATTTTTTTATTATTTATAATTGTATGTTGTTATTAATAGTATAATTAAATATTTTTGAAATTATAAAAAAATTATGTAATATTTAATTTTGATATTGTAATAAAATACATGTCCAAGAGTATTTTGGTAAAATACAACCATCCTACATAAATCCCACAAATCTCTTCATTTTGTGAAAAATGAAAAATAAATCACTCACCCTCTCTCTCATCCACTCCCTCACCCTCAAAACCCTTGAAACAAATACCAAAAACACTTCATCCATCCTCCCCCTTCCCTCCTCCCCCATGGAAACAAACACAAGACTTCTCTTCCATCAGGCAAGGGAAACCATGAAGGTAGATTAGTACCCATTCTTCAGATATTTCTAATAACTTTTTCATGAGTTAATCTTTTAGGAATTTGGATTGAAATTTTTTAAGGTTTGCTTCAACCAGTATAGTTTCATATCTTGGAGAGGATCTTAAAGCCTTGTAGTTATAATCTATCTATCTTTGTAACTTTATAATAAATTCTATAAATTATTTGTATGGGCCAACTGTTTCATCTACTATTTCATTTGGAGTTTTAACATATAACTTTATTGCGTTACTGGTTTTTTCATTTTTAATATTCATAGAAAAATTTGGGTAGCAATTAAAGAAGGCCGGGCCATCATGTAAATTACTTTCCAATATCGCAATTACTGAGTCATTAAATTTTGGCTGATTCTCCCGGCACCATATCATTTATTATTTGCACCCAACACACTCACGTAAAATGTCCATTTTGTCCTTAATGATTTTAAATTTTTGTCTTTCGGATATTCATATCCGTAAGTCAAATTACAAAGTTCCAGATATACAAATCCGGAACTAATATGTCACTTCGAATTTCATCACCTGGAAGCTTATTTGGACAACATAAATGACCTTCTGGATATCAAGATCCATAAGCAAACATAAATGAGTTATGGATCTCAATCCTCAACACCATTTATAACACACCATTCCGGATATGAAAATCCGGAACTCATTATTCACTTCCGGATGGGACCATCCAGAAGCTTAAATGAAATATGAAAATGTCCTTCTGGATTTCGAAATCCAAAATGTATAAAAATGACTTCCGAATATTGAAATCCGTAAGCAAATATGTGAAAAGGGCAGAATGGAATTTTAAAATTTTTGTTGGGTACAAGTCAAAATTGATTGGGTGCAAGAAGCAATTACCTTAAATTTTTTAAGTTTGATATCTCTTAACATTATTAGTATTGGGCTGTTTATTCCTATTCTATAGTTGGGCTTTGCCGCAACTTGAATAAGTCCTAAGTGAATAAAATTATATGGCAGTTTTTTCCTGCACCCCTACATTTTTTTTCCTGCAGCCCCACAAAGTTGCGCAAAGACAAAAGTGTCCCTGTATAAATTTTACATTTATTTTTTTGTATTCTGGATTATGAAATTCAGTAAATTTTCGGATTGGCGCTTCCGGTAAATTTTTGCATTAGCGCATCCGGTAATCTTCTGGATTGATGCTTCTAGTAGTACATGAATGATAATGTTAATCCAAAATAAACAAATGCAAAACATCCATAATTGAAAAAACCATTCCGAATTTGTCAATCCGTAATTCAAAATATGCATTTCGGATTCAGAAATCCATAATTGAAAAAATCATTATGGATACTCCAATCCATAATAGAAATTATGCTTCCAGATTCAGCAATCCGGAAATCAATATTTTATGCAAACTTTGCTTCTGGAACACCCTCTCATCTGGAATGCAACATGATTCACTTCCGGATTGATGAATCCGTAACACACTCCCATATCCCGAAATTGTGGGGGTGCAGGAAGAAAAATGTAGGAGTGCAGGAAAAAACTGCCAAATTATATTAGTCCTTTATGTGTTATCTAAAAGGATTGTTCTAATACATTTAAAATTTTATTATTTTTTTTCCGGGTAGCTATATTCTATTATATATATTTCATCTTGATTTGCGGATCAAAATTTATGTTGTTTATATACTTGACACTTTTTAACTACCGGTATTGACTAGTTATGTAATGAATTTTCTACTATTTACAATTCTTTTTCTTTATTTTTTTTTATTAGAAGATGGGGCTTCTTGTTGTTGAGTCCTTATTACAATCGGTTTATCTTTATTTTTTAACCCTAAATCACTCAGGACCTAAGAAAATTTGGTATTCTACTTCTTTCTCTAATTTTCATGTTACGGCACACCTCTGACCAACGGATTTATTACCTTACTAGGCTTTACTACCAAGCCTAAATAAACACCTGCTACACTAAAACTTTCGAAAGAAGAAAGAATAACAAAAACTTTATCTCCTTAAGTCTTTTTAATTTTTTTATATATATATATACGGGTTCTTATTACTATCTGGGTACTACTTTCCCCCCAAAGAAAACTAAATATAAAATATTCAGAGTAGAGTGTTCATTCAGAATTTATACGTTTGTTTTGTAAACGTGTGGGACTAGAGTGTTCATTCAGAATTTGTAAGTTTGTTTTGATTTGAAAGACGGTGTTGTTTTGATTGTTTGGTTTGGTTTTGAGTGCAGAAAATGGAAGAAAGTGAAGAGTTGCGATCGATTCTGCCATACCTACCACTGCACATGCGTTCTTCTTCTCTGTTTTGGCCCTCCCAAGCGGTGGAAACGCTCAGAGAACTCGGCGGAGGCCGACTTCACTCCGGCCACCTCTTGTTCCAGGAAATTTCTCACCTCAGAAACGCTCTTTCTCTCTCTTCCAAACCCTTATCCCCTTCCACTTCGCTTGGTTACGCACACTTTTTCGACGAGGTAACGCTACTTTTCTCCCTCACTTTTCAATTTCACCATTTCAATTGCCTGCATTACATGGTTTTGTTTCAGGTTATGTCTGGAGAGGAATCTAGGAAGTGGTTTCAGGAAGTGGTTCCTGTATTGGCCAATTTGCTCTTGAGATTGCCCTCTTTGTTGGAAACACATTATCAAAATCCTCACAATGCTATCTTCACAACAACTGCTCTTCGCTTATTGGATTCACAGCAGCCGGGGATAATCTTCCTTAGCCAGGTTACTTTCTTAAATGTTACTCTTTTGTATTTTTCACTTCAAATAAGAAACAGTTCTCAAATCACTCACATAATAGTAAAACTTTTCTGATACTGATATTGCTATTGCCATTGATTTGAGGCGGCCACCGCTGTCATAACTGTTGCTTGCATGACTAACTGGGATGCCAATTTATTGTATGATACTTGATTGTCACATGCGTGCATGCATGCTGGAGATGGTTAACACTGTCAATTTCTACTGCCATCCGATCTTATTGTATGATGCATGATTTTAACATGCACTCATACATGATGGGGATGGTTATGGTTAATATTACCAATTTCTGGCTTTTTAGGAGTTGATTGCTGCTCTTCTTTGCTGCTCATTCTTTTGTGTATTCCCAGTCAAAGACAGACATGTGAAGCATCTTCCGATGATCAACTTCGATAAATTGTTTTCGTAAGAAACTTTAGCTATATATATATATATTTATGTTTTTTTTACCTCCAAGTATTCGTATCCACCTATTCGGTTGCTTGTTTTAGTCGTAATTTAGATATCCTAGTGGTGTCAAGATGCTGTGGCACTTGATATATCTTAGACGCATGCTTGTGTGTGAGAGTGCCTGTGGGAGTGAGAAAGAGTGAGAGAGCTAGAATTGATATTGGCATATTCTGTATGAAAGAGTTATTTTATTGTTTCATATGTCGTTATTATTATTTTTGGAAATACAAAGATCAGTTTTTATGTTTTCAGGACTCTGTATGAAAATTACAGTCAAAAACAGGAAAATAAGATTTGGTGCATCATTCACTATTTTCAAAGGATAAGTGCTAAAATGCCCAAGGGAATTGTCTCATTTGAGCGAAAAGTACTTCACTTAAAAAATGATTCTACTCCGATTTCTTGCCCAGATGCCAACTTTTTGAGCACTTCTTCTGTACCTCTGTGCAGATTTGAGGTAATTGAAGGAAATTTATTTTAAACTTTAATATATTTTAGTATTTTTTAAAAAAATTATCATTTGGTTTGTAATAGGTAACCCTTTGGCATTTTAAATAGGTTCACAGTTCAGGGCTCATAGAAGATCAATCAAGTGAAGTTGTTGAGGTTGATTTTGCAGATAAATATCTTGGGGGAGGTGCTCTTGGTTGGGGGTGTGTACAGGTACAATATGCTTTTATTTCCACCTTCTATAAACTTTTGGTGATTATAATAGCTTTTATACCATAGTTCCTTGTATAAGCATATTCGTGTAGTCTTTGTGTACATGTTGTATTTATCACCTTTCTTCATGTTTTAGATTCTTAAGTTGAGATATTTATTCTGTCACATGAACATTTGTTCTATTGATGTTTGATAAATTTGGTCGTAAATGTACTGTATAGGAGGAAATCCGCTTCATGGTCTGTCCAGAATTGATTGCTGGGATGCTTTTCTTGCCAGCCATGGCAGATAACGAGGCTATAGAAGTTGTTGGGGTGGAAAGGTTCTCAAGTTATACAGGGTTAGTGATACTTAATGGATATGAATTTGTATAAGAAATTGTAGTTGTTGATGCCTACTATACTAATAGATTTATTTACTTAAAAATTGTGATGGGATAATTTTTTTCAATTTCTCTTTGAATACGGAGGAAGAAAAACATGTTTATTGATTGTTATGCTTTTGCATAGTGAATTTTCTCGGTTTTTGTCTGTCTATGATGGCCAATATTTTGCTGTAGCTTGAAAGATTCAAGTTTTGCGTTTATTTTTCTTCTCCTTGTTTGTCTGCACACTTGTGTATGACACATTTTTAATACTTAAGTTTATATCATCCCAAAGAATATAAATATTGGACATTTTACTTTGAATTTGTAATGATGTTTATACAGTATGCATATGATGGGGAAATTTAAAAGAATACTTATTCTGATATGATGTTACTTAATGTTTTTCAGCTGTTTACTTACTTTACTCGTTGCTTTAATTGCTGGTTGCTTTCTTCATATTCTAATGGTGATAGTATTTTCTAATTCTTTAGGTACGCATCATCATTTCGGTTTTCTGGTGATTATGTGGATGAGAGGGAAGTAGACACTCTTGGAAGACGGAAAACCACGATTGTTGCAATCGATGCATTACGTAGCCCCGGGATGAGACAATACAGGGCAAATTTTCTCCTCCGGTCTGTTAATATTGATTTATGTGGCTACTGCTTTTATGAATGCAAAACCACAGTTATTTATGGACTATGAGAATATAATCTTGAATTAATGTTTAGACTTTGAAATTTGCAATTGTTTATAAAAGGTGTGTTTTACACGCATGCATTCCCTGCAAGGTGGAAACACTTTTGAGAATTGCCTTTAGTTTCTTTTCTCGATCCTTTTGAATAATGTGCCTGTTTTACTACACAGAGTAGCTATTATAGTATCCATAATATTTGTTCATTCATGAAACAAAGCTCGTTTTTCATGTTAGTTCAGTTTTATACCCTAAAATTTAGAGACTTTGAAAAAGGACTGGGAAAATTATTCCTAATTTAGTAATAATTTACCCTTTTAAGTATTTAACACTGTTCATGGTGATTTTATAAAATAAAATCTAAAACTTAACTTGTTCATTTCTGCAGTGAGATCAATAAGGCATTCTGTGGTTTTCTGTACCAATGTAAATATCAACTATATCAGAAAAAGTTGCAAGAGAATGGATGTTCATTTGCACTGGTTAGTCTTTCCCAATGTTTTTCTGTAAACAATGATACTGTATTAGTGGATTTAGGTGAACCAACTTTATTTATTTATTAGGATTCAGGTATCCATTAGTCTTTGTTCATTTATATTCTTTGAACACTCTTTTATTCACAGTTTGAAGCTGCCACCTCAACATCTATGGAAACAAGTGAAGGAAAATTTTCTAATCACGAAACTACAAATTCTCAAGACGATTATCATAGGATGGACCAGGGTAATAATATTGGGGTTGCAACTGGAAACTGGGGATGTGGTGTCTTTAAAGGAGATCCTGAAGTAAAGACCATAATTCAGTGGCTTGCAGTTTCTCAGGTAATTTTATATTTTTAGCCATCATTGTATGAGAATGAGACTGTTATAACTGTGAGTGTTCTGAATGCATTATAAATTCTTGTGTGTTTACCCTTACATTATGGAAAACTACTTATTTTCCATGTTATTTTTCCGTAAGAGTTGAAATGTTTGCTAGGCTAGAGTTGACATTTAGGAATCCCTCTACCCTTAGTTATCCATGCTCAATTATATACCACCGTTTTGGGCCCCTTTTTTGTGGCCATACAGCTTATGTTTGATTCAAATAGTTTCCGTATTTGATTTTTTTTTTTTGGATGATCAATAACGTGATTGTACTATTGAAATTTTGATCGCCGGAGGATCACTAAAATCGCCATATTGACAAAAGGTTGAAGTAAATGAATTATTGGAAACTGACTCAACAAAATAAGGTTGTGATTAATTATGCTAACCATTTGTTGATACATGAAATTATGTGACTTTAGGCTTGGGAGGGGGAAGAAAGATTGAAGAGAATGAAAAACTGTATTGATATTAATTGAGATGTATCGATGTTTCATTTTGTTTGATATGTTCACAAAGCCTAGAATACTAACCCTTATATGTACTGATCAGAATCCAGCTAATTAGGGAAACAGATCATGATATAAGGAAATGCGATAACTAATCTTAATAAGATATAATGAGGAAACTAAAGCTAAAATATAACATAAGGAAATATAGTAGCAAATCCTAAGAGATAATAACAGAAGAGAGGATAATATAGATATTAACGGCTAGATATTTTCTATCTATTTCATAAATAGTTTTAAACTTATTTCTCAAAAGAAAAGAAAAAGGAGTATGAAATTCAGGCAGACAATAGGGTGGTTGGGCAGGAGGTTTGTCTTTGTGGTTTGCTTGCTCACCAGCATAGATATGGTTTGGTGGTTTACTCAAACTATTGATGATTTTGTGTAGTGGGAATGTGATGGTTAAGATGAGGTGGTGAGGAATTGGGTCAAACATGTGGTGGATTAATCATTCTCTGTAATTCTGTAATTCTGTTTACCTTTGAATTATCATGCTTGAAAACCAATTTTTTCTTGGTTCTTTCCTAACAGGCTCGAAGACCTTTCATAGCATACTACACATTTGGCTTGAAAGCATTACAGAGCCTAGATGAGGTAATTTGATCTTCCTTTTGTAGTAACACTATCGATCCTATGCATTGAAAATTTCTTACTAGGTACTTTGATTGATGTTGTGGCAGGTTGCTAACTGTATTTTGTCAGAGAGATGGACAGTTGGGGATCTATGGAACATGTTAGTTGAGTACTCAACAAGTAGATCGAAAGGAGAAACTAATGTGAGCTTCTTCCAATGGCTCCTGCCATCAATATATGGCCATGGTAGTAATGCCATCAATATATGGCCATGGTAGTGTGTTACGGCCCAAGAGGAGGCACGACCCGAGAGGAGGCAACCGAAAATCATGATAGAAACACCAATGAGCAGCCCAATAGCAAGGAGCAGGCCCAAAAGACAAAGCACCAAGCTAAGTATTTTGATGGTAATGACTGCAGTGTTAAATGCAAAGGAAAGTAACGGTGAATAGGAATAGAGGGCAGAATGGTATTCTCCCAAATTGTTAGGATTTCATAGTTTTGTTTTTCTGTTGAGCCATATGTGTTGTTTTGCTGATTCTGTTTTGCTGTTTTGGCTGTTTTTTAGCTATATGTATGGGAACTTTAACAATAATTACAATAGAGAATTATTTAGTATTTTTATTATCTTTTGGAGGAATCCTAACCTATAAAATAGGCATTGCATTTTGGTGCTTTCTTTGAGAGACAAAGACAAACACTGAGAGACGCCATGCTTGTGTCAAAGAGTGGTGAAAAAATAGATTATATTATGCAATTATTGGAGAGCCACAAAACCATCCAAGAAGTAATGAATATTCGAATGACTAATTTGGAAACTCGGATGACACTTCAGATTGGAATTCGAGAAATCATGACGAACGATTCGACCCTTCAGTCTTTTACTCAAAACGTACTTGAAACTGGATATGCCCTGTTTTGATGGGTTTGAACCATTAGCATGGATTTTCAAAATCAAGCAATTCTTTGACTACCACTGCACTCTAGAAGACCAAAGGCTTCAATTGGCTTCTTTTTCCATGGAAGGAGTAGCTCTCGCTTGGTTCTAGTGGATGTATGACAACAATCTAATCTCAACTTGACAAAATTTTCTACATGTCTTAGAGGTTCGTTTCGTACCATCACACTATGAAGACCGAAAAGGAGCCCTCTTCAAACTATGCCAAACCTCATCCCTTCTTCCTCAGTTGCTTTGTTTCTGGTCTTAAGTCGAAAATTCGAAGAGAGGTGCAGGCGTTTCAACCGATCTCGCTACCCCAAGCCGTAAGCTTATCAAAATTACAAGAAAATTTGTAGAAGCTTCCATGACCAATCGTTCCATTCGGCTTGCTCCCTCCATGGCAAAAATTCCAACGTTCGTTAATACACTTTCTTCCAACATGCAAACAAAACTTCTTTTCAAAAACCTGAATAAGACCCTAATCCGCTTGCCATCAAACGGTTTTCCCCAGCAGAGCTCCAAAGCCGCCGTGAAAGAACCTGTGTTATTACAGTGATGAACGTTATTGGCTAGGTCACAAATGCAAGCGAGAGTATATGTCGTTGATAACGGAACCCAATGATCCCGAAATGAACGGGATTGATTTGAACAACCTCCTTCACATAGAGGACCTGAACCTAATGAACCTGATCTGACTGACCTGTCGGATACAAACCCGACCCAAATCAGTTTACATGCATTGATGGGCCAAGTAGTTCTGCAGACCCTTAAAGTTTTGGGTCATGTCAACGGTTCACCAGTTGCGACACTAATAGACAGTGGGAGTACCCATAATTTCATCCAAGATCGCACAGCCAAATTCTTGGGTCTTCAAGTTGCCCCGATTGAAAATTTCCATGTTTTGGTGGGTAATGGAGAGGAGTTATCATGTTCATCTGTTTGCAAGCAGGTACCACTACAGTTGGGCCCTCACACATTTCTTGTGAATTTGTATACGTTGCCATTGAGTGGGGTTGAGATCGTATTGGGAATACAATGGTTGACAACGTTGGGGTCGGTGTTGACTGACTATGAAAATTGACAATGAAGTTCATTAAAGAAGGGAAACTAGTTGAACTCAAAGGCCAACACCGAGCAACACCTCAAGAAGCAACTTTACATCAAATCAAAAGGATGATTGCTACCAATAGCATAACAGAATATTCCAGGTTATAGTTGCTACCTTCCATAGAAGAACTTCTTAATCCTTCACCGAGATTGGAAATTGAGGGAATATTGAGTAAATACACCCAAATATTTGAGGAACCACGGGGCCTTCCTCCTATTCGAGCGACTGATCATCACATTCCCCTCTTGGAAGGGTCGAATCCAGTGAATCTCAAACCCTACAGATATCCACATTTTTAGAAACACGAGATTGAGCATCAGATCAAAGAATGATGGCTGAGGGAATTATACAACAAAGTAACAATGCCTTCTCATCTCTAGTGTTGTTAGTACGAAAGAAAGATGGATTATGGCGGTTTTGTATTGATTTTAGGGCTCTCAACGCGATTACTATAAAAGATCGGTTTCCCATTCCATCAATTGAAGAGTTGATTGATGAACTTCATGGCACACAATGGTTTTCAAAGTTGGATTTACGCTCTGGGTACCACACGTAAGACTGAACATAGGTGACACTCTAAAAACTGCTTTTCGCACACATGAAGGTCATTACGAATTTTTAGTTATGCCATTTGGGTTATGTAACACCCCTACTTCGTTTCAGTCAACTATGAGTATATTGTTTCAACCTTATTTGCGTAAGTTTGTTATAGTATTCTTTGATGACATACTAGTGTATAGTAAGTTATAGGAGGACCATATATCTCATTTGGATATTGTTATTCAGTGCCTTGTGACTAATCAATTTATTCTCAAGAGGAATAAGTGCTTGTTTGCCCAGGAATCAATAGAGTACTTGGGCCATATAATATCCAGAGATGGCGTTGGCCCAGATCCTGAAAAAATTCGTGCAATGATTGCTTGGCCGGCACCTGCCACAATTAAGCAATTGCGCGGATTTTTGGGGCTGACGCGATTCTATCGGAAGTTTGTTCAACATTATGCTTCTATAGCTGCTCCTCTCACTAACCTGCCGAAGAGAGACTCATTTACTTGGTCTGAAGAAGCACAACGATCATTTGAGCAGCTAAAAGATGCTATGACAAATACTCTCGTGTTGATGTCACCTAACTTCCAAGAGGATTTCATAATAGAAACAGATGCATCAGAGCAAGGAATGGGAGCAATTTTGATGTAGAATAACCATCCAATTTTTTATTTCAGTAAAAAATTATGTCCAAAGCTTCTTTCAGCTTCTACGTATGTTAGGGAGTTGCACACAATCACCGAAGCTGTCAAAAAATGGCATACTTATCTTCTGGGCAGAAAATTCATCATTCATACAAATCAACAAAGTCTTCAGGAATTAATGACGCAAGTGGTGCAAACGCCTGAACAACAATGTTATTTGTCCAAGTTGCTTGGATACACTTATGAAATTGTGTATAAACCAGGAGCAGCTAACAAGGTAGCGGATGCCTTGAGCAGGATTGATGGGAGTTCATCACAAATGATGGGGTTGATTATGCTACAATGTGATTTGGTATCAAAGATACAAGAGACTTATAATGCAGATCCAGAACTCAAACAGTTGTACCAAAAAGTGCTTGGCTTCCTAGAGGAACATCCAGGATTTAAAATTGTTAAAGGAATTATCCTTTATCATGACAAGATTTACATTCCTTGCCAATCCCCTCTTAAGCAAGTCCTTTTGGAGGAATTTCATGCCACACCAATGGCTGGTCATGCTGGAATACATAAAACTTATGGGTGATTGGGTGACAATTTCTTTTAGAAAGGAATGAAAAAAGACGTGGTTGAATTTGTTAAAGGTTGTCATATGTCAACAAATCAAGTCACCTGCACAACTACCTTATGGATTATTACAATCAATTTCTCCTCTCACTGCAGTTTGAGAAGATATATCCCTTGACTTTATCACAGGTCTTCTTTCTTACCAAAATTACTCTGTGATTCTAGTTGTTGTTGACAAATTTTCAAAGGCAACTCATTTTGGCATGCTTCCAACAAACTTTTCAACTGCTAAGGTTGTTGAACTATTTGCTTCCATGGTGAGCAAATTACATGACATGCCTAAAAGTATAATATCTGATAGAGACCCGTCTTTATGAGTAATTTCTGAAAAGAACTCTTCCGAATGAGTGACAAAAAATTGAGAATGTCTTCAACTTATCATCCACAAAGTGATGGGCAAACGGAAGCAGTTAACAAGATGTTGGAGCAGTATTTGAGAGCCTTCGTTCATGCTGAAACGAAGTTGTGGGGAAAATATTTACACTGGACAGAGTGGCACTACAACTTAGCCAAACATTCCTCCACTAGGGTTACCCCTTATGAGATTGTTTACAATCAACCACCACCTTCGTTGTTCCAATATGTCGTAGGAACTAGTCACAATGAGGCTGTGAATGTAGATCTTACCGACAGGAGTTACTTGATAAGCTACGCTCCAAATTACTCAAAGCACAATCTGTCATGAAATATTATGTTGATAAGAAAAGACTGCCTCACCCTTTCAAAGTGGGTGACCAAGTGCTAGTTAAGTTGCGACCATACCGACAGAGGACTGCAAGAAACTCTCCATTCTCAAAGTTGGCCCAACGATTTTATGGTCCTTTTGGCATTGTCAAACAAATTGGGGAAGTGACCTTTAAATTGGAATTACCCCCAGGAGTTCAAATTCATCCTGTTTTTCATGTTTCAAAGCTGAAACTATTTCATAATCAAGATGAAACACCTCAATTGGAACTTCCTTTTGCAGTTTTCAATAATCAACCTAAAGTGCAACCCCTTATTGTACTGGATTGACAAATTTCTGCAAATTCTGATGCAGCAGAAGCATTAGTTCAATGACAAGGTTTATACCCTAAAGACACCACTTGGGAGAACCTTGACACCTTACTTAAGGACTATTCAACACTGCACATTGAGGACAAGGTGTTTGTTGAAGAGGAAGGGGATGTTATGGCCCAAGAGGAGGCAACCAAAAATCATGATAAAACACCAATGAGCAGCCCAATAACAAGGAGTAGACCCAAAAGACAAAGCACCAAGCCTAAGTATTTTGATGATTATGACTGCAATGTTAAAGGCAAAGGAAAGTAACGGTGAATGGGAATAGAGGGCAAGATAGTATTTTCCCAAGCTGTTAGGATTTCATAGTTTTGTTTTTCTGTTGAGGCATATCCTTGTGCTGTTTAATGGGAATAGAGTCTATCACAAACCTTCTTCAAAACCAATCACCGAGACATAATTAAAAATTAGATCCGGGTACCTATTAAGGAAACTTAAAAAGAAAAGGAGAAAGCATCCGTAAAAACAAGTGCAAACCTGCGGGTAATGGCATAAAGAAAAGAGGGAGTAACATTACGTTGGTTTGGGAACAAAAATGAAACAAAACAAAAAAGAAGAAGTAATTGGTGGTAGTGGAAGGGGTTGGATGTAGAGAAAACGCAGTTAAGTAGGGGAAAAAAGGAGGTAAAATTGGACAAGTTTTTGAAGTTAAAGAGAAGAGGTAAGACTTACAAGAGAGAGAGGAAGGAAAACATGTAGCAGGGGAAAAGGTGGTGGGACACGTTTCGAATGATGTGAAAAAGGTCGTCTAGAAAAATCTTACTTTTCTTTTCCTACGGTGCTAGCTTCTCCTACGGTGCTAGCTTCTGTTTGTTGGTTTCGAACGGACACGTGGACCCATCCAATAGCCTTGTGGAACTGGTCCTAGTCAGGAGAATCGAGCATCTTTTCTGAAGTTCTTTGAGCGACGGTTGGGATTCTTTTCTTCTTCAAGATGCCAAATAGCATGGAAGCTATGTAATTCCCACTTTCACTTAAGCCATGACTTCTTTGATCTCTCCTTTGGTTTCACTTTTCTTGCAATAAAAAGTTATAATATATAGATAAATTATCGTTGTATAGTTCGATTTGGAGACTTTTTATATTTAAATATATCTGAAATAAAAATCAAATTTCAAAATGTCACTCCATCTACATTATTTCTCAGTCTACCACCACAATTTCTTCTTGCAACTCCATATGTTCTTCTCCCATTTCCATAAATTTTGGTATTTCCAAAAATGTCTTTTTATAATATTTTAGATTATGTTCTTCGAAAGTTATTTTTCAAATTCGTAATTAGCTTTTGAATTACATAATCCATAAGCTTTTTTTTCAAACGCATAATTAATTTTTGGATTACATAATTTGAAAGTATTTTTTAATATGACATTAGCTTTCGAATTTTGTAATTCCGAAATCTTTTTTCAAATGCGTGTCCGGATTACATAATCCGGAAGCTACAATCAAATCCAGACTTTTGGATTATGTAATCTTAAATATCATTTTTTAAAATTATATTCTAGATTACATAATCCTTAAGCTATTTCTGAATCCAAAATTAACTTTCGAATTATGTAATCCAAAATATAAAGGGTGACACAAGAAGGGTAAAAAAGTATTTTTCATGTTTTGTATGAGGGTGGCAGAAGAACATATGAAAGTGTATGGAGGTGCAGGAAGAAACAGTCCCACCACTAACCCCCCACTAGTGCAGAAACATAAAACAAATGCGGCTATTTCGAATTTATAAATGCGGCTTTATAGCCGCATTTGATCAACACGCACTTGTAAATCAAGAAATATAAATGCGGCTATATAGCCGCATTTATAAATACCATTTACAAGTGCGGTTATTTGCTTTAACCGCACTTGTATATGCCAAATCATTAAAAAAAAATTAAAAATCTTAAAACATCGTCAATCTTGTGTGAAGCCAACGTTGATGAAGAGTCACGGGAGCGCCAACAACGGTGGCGGTAGCAGAAGCGACGGCGGACAGGGAAGCAGCAACGGAGCAAACCAAAAAATCCACAAGAAACCACGAAGACAATGAAAGAGTACTGAGCAATGCGAGAATGCTTCGAGACCACCAATGCAAGGAAAAAAACATATATAAGAAAAACGAAAAACATTTATGCATATATTTGTGAAGATGAAGAGGAAGAAAGAGAGTTCAAGAAACTTACATTGCACAAATGGAATGCAGATGCAGCAGAAGGAGACGAACTCAGAGTGCGAACGCGAAACGAAGGCAAAGACGAGAAATAAAGTTTGAAATTGTGTGTGGCGCGCTTCAAAATTTAGGGTAAAAAAAGATTTACGAATGCGGTTAAAGGTAAAACCGCATTCGTAAATCAAAGAATTTTGATTTACGAATGCGGTTATTCAAATAACCGCATTCGTAAATCAAGTTTACGAATGCGGCTATTCAAATAACCACATTCGTAAATCAAAATAATTTCAAAAATACCACCGCATTTTTTACGAAAGCGGATAGCGCAAAAGCCGCACTAAATAAAGCATATCATTTTTTTCTTTTTGCACTAGTGTCCACTGCACGATCTTTAGTCCATTTATTATTGAGCCCAAAGCCCAATACACGCGACATAACACTTAACCTAAAGAACACAAAATAAATACACTTAATTTATATACTATTTTTCAACATAAAAAAGAACTACACTGCCTTCTTTCAAAGAGATAAAACATGTTATATTTGATTCATCTCAATGGAAACAAATCTTTTATCCCATACATTTTTCTTTTATGTAACTTTCTATAATGTCAGAAACTAATTTTAAATACTCTCTTGTTAATTTCAAGATTTCATAAGAGGGAAATAATGTTTGAACATCCTTGTTATCAATTTTTTAGAAAAAAAAACACTAATATTTTTATTATATCCCTAAAATATTAAGACAAAAGTCCAAAATTAATTGTGGAAAATGCTGAGAATTATAATGCTTTAAACTGGAAGATTGTTTATAATGTGCCAAATTAAAAAAAAAATCCAAACATCAAATTCTTCATAAAGAAAAACATATAAAAAAATGATATGGTAAGTATGTAACATCATTTTCTCGTCCTAATTATTGATAGAAGTACGTGACAGAAAAATAATAATTCCTTATTTTTCTAAAATTATGTCATACAAAATCTCCTCCTACGTACACAGTGGTATTTGCTTATGTTACACCTAAGAATAACTTATTCAAATATTAGAGTTTTAAGTAAGAATATTCAAAGTTCATTATTTTTACAAAAACAAATGTGTGTTTTATAGATCTCCTTTGTTAATTATATTATTTCTTAGTTTTTAGGTTATTTCCTTTGTTATATCCTTTTTTAATTGATTTTTTATTCGACCTCTAAGATCAGTACAACTTTTATACGTTAGTAAATCATGCACAAAAACTCATATTAGATATAAGAAGTTGAAATGCTTATATAATTTATAGAGACACACGTCATCTAACTAACATAAATAATTG
This sequence comes from Phaseolus vulgaris, assembly GCF_051622355.1. NCBI lineage: Eukaryota > Viridiplantae > Streptophyta > Magnoliopsida > Fabales > Fabaceae > Phaseolus > Phaseolus vulgaris. The sequence continues at coordinate 7,298,588 of NC_143504.1, forward strand.
TTGACGGTTTGACTTGCAAAAAAAAAATGTGTTATCGTTTGTTTTAACACTCAACTCTCATAGTTATATTATAAAAAGATATGTGATAATATTTTAAATGGGTTTATAATCACTTATCAGGCTTTTATAATGTGTATTAACGACAAATACACTACAAGAAAATTATAAAATAGAAATCAATTTTTAGAGACTAAAATAATTAGTTGCAATAGTAACTAAATTAGAAGCCATTTTATAAACTAAAAAAAAAAGTTTATAAATTAGTTTCTATTATTGTTAAATAATTTTTAAATTGGTATCTAATTAGCAACTAAGGTTTTAACTACCAATTATTTAGTTTCTAAATTTGATCTCTAAAACCTTGGTTGCTAATTAGATACCAATTTAGAAACTATTTAACAATAATAGAAACTAATTTAGAAACCAATTTTTTTTTTAGTTTCTAAAATGGTCTCTAATTTAGTTACTATTGTAACTAATTATTTTGGTCTCTAAAAATTGGTTTCTATTTCATGATTTTCTTGTAGTGGTAATTTTATACTCTAAATATAATACTTTTTTTTATAAAGTTTTCGTGTTAGGCATCATTATGCTCTAAATATAATACTTTAACATTGCAATGGATTAAATGAATGAAGGAAAATTTATTTTATTGATGGTGACTTTATCATATTATGATAATTGTTCTGATGTTTACGAAGTATTTCATTATAATATCACATTGTTTAAGATAATTTTTATTATAAATTATGTTATTAATGACAATTTTTGTTATCATATCCTTAAAATGATTATGTTGTCAAAGATTATTTTTATTATAAACTCTTTAAAACAATCATATTGTTGATTATGACTTTCACTATAAAATCGTTAAAATGTTTGTGAAATAACTTATATTAACAATTAGATATGAAAGTTGAAAGTTATGTAACACAGACACTGATACGAATACTGATCCAATACGGACACGAATCTCTAAAATGTAGGACACGAGGACACTGATCTATATATTATATAATTATAAATTATATAAATTGACAATAAAGATTTATGTGCACAAATATGTTTCAAATTATTTTTTGAAGCAGAAAGATGTTTATCATGACTGGTTCAAAAGGATTTGTTTCTTATTTTTATAATCATAATAAAAATTTATGCAAGAAATTTGAATTTTTAGAAAATTAATGGATTTTTCTTTTTTAAAATTGTGTTAGAAACGTGCTAGAATTGTCAAAAGTCCAACAAATACTTTTTGAATTGGACATTTCATGGATACGTGTCCTACAAGTGTCATACGAGTATCGGTGTCTGATACGAGTATCCGATACCGACAAACCATTTAAGAGGAGTGCCCGAACTTCATAGGTTGAAAGACAATCCTACATAGACCTCATTAGAACATACATTATTTATCATATAAACAAATAATCATGTTAATTTATTTATTAACATATAAACTAATAAATCAAAATACGACCATTCGATCTGATAAACTCATTAGTACATAAATTATTTAGCATATAAGTTATTTAATACATAGGTAATTTAATACATAAGTTATTGATCAATAAACTATCTAGAAACTCATAAAATCTGTTTAAACATAATAATTGATATTTAAGTAAGATTAAAAAATAAAATATAAACATTCAAATTATATAAGAATATAAGAACAAATATTTTAAAGATTAGAAATAAGAGGAAATAAAATAACACTATTTAAAATAAAATTGTATAAACTTATAAACTTATTCTTTTAAGAAGAAAAGAAACATGAATAAGAGTGGAAAGTAATTTTATAATTTTCTCTATTTTGATAAATACAATTTAAAAAAAAAATAAAGGTAGAATTTTTTATTGTAATAAATGCACAGATTTTAAGGAAAATGTTCTTAAATTAGAATTTAAATCATTTATATTGAAATAATATGAATTTCACATTAAATTGCAATGCACTATATTATGTTTTCATAAAAATTAAGAATTGGAAATGTTTTATTTTTAAGAAATTATGGATTTTTTTTTTGAAATGACAATCACCCGACACGTGTATCTGTCACTGTTTTAGTTTTAATATAAATAGAAAAATAACTAAAAATAAGAATATAACTTACGCGATATTCTTATTTTAGAATCAGACTCAACTCAAGCGAGAGAGTATATTCTGATGTATAAATTTCCTTTACAACCATAACTTAATAAATAGCTAAAATTACATTAAATATCGAATATATCAATTAAATGTATTACAAAATTGCAATGTCAAAAATTAACTATGACATTTACTTTTGAAAAGCACGTTGATTATTTTTCTAAAATAAATAAATAAAAAATATATTATTATTATTTATAAATGATTACCAATTAAATTTCTATATAAAAAGTGTAAACATGTGAATATTATAGACAAATAAAAACATATACAATTATTTTTTTAGAGAAATAAATGTAATTTAAAATTGGATTTCATAATAAAACAAAAACACATAGTCAACAAATTCAATTAGAAATTTCATATTAAGAATAATAAAATAAAAACACATTTGCAACAAATTCAATTATAAAATTATCTTACATGACCAATGCATCTAATATAGTGTAAATTTGTTTTATCTTTAATTTAGGTAAGATCTCCAACACACCCTTTCATGTTGAGGTATATATAAATATTTGTGGGTGATCTACTAGCAACTCGATAACAAGTGACACAATAGGTTCAATAAAACTTATTAAGAAGTGAGTTAAGTATAACTTATTCTAACAAAATCAATTTGTAAGATTAGAATTGTCTCACTTATTTACTATAAATTAACTTTATCTTTAGTTGATGTGGAATCTCCAATAATATTTTTGAGTATGGATGATAAAGTAAACCAATCTCGAGAATTAAAATTGTTGAACTACCCTAAATTATTTTCACATTATTGGAGCACTTTTAGAGATCAGGCACTAAACAACAAAGGATTGAATATAACGAAGTTTATCCCGATTGATGAAAGTAAAGAAGTTCAAAGAAGAATCAAAAGGAAGAAGAAGAAGGGTGAAAAACTATGTATATTTTATTATGTGTATTGTTACATGCAAAACAGAGAAATATATAAAATACATTGTGGCCCAAGTATGGGCCGAGGAAAAGAAAACAGAAAGAGGCCCAAAAATGAAGAAGAAGCTGAGAGCATAGAGGTAGATGGTGAGAGTAGAGAAAAAGTTGTCATACACTTTTAGATTGTGCACGATGAGATTAAACGGTGTGTTGTTCAGTTGCGGATCATAATAGAAGGCCTTACTAGTGGCAGTGATTAAGCTTGGACAATGGAGATCCCACAAAGTAGTAGTGCTTGACCAAGTTTTTCTTTGTTGAAGTGAATGTTATGTTGCATGGGTTGTGTGAGCTAGGTCATGTGAAAGTGGAAGACTTGTTGGAATTTTACTTTATATGATGCATTTTGAAAGTGTGAAGTCAAACATTTGATTACATTTTGAGTTACCTCAGTGATCTCAAGCATTGTATTAGACATAATACTCAGTAAGAATTTGAGAATTTGATTGCTTGTATTTTGTATTTCATGCACTTCCAAGCCTTTAGCTGAGCCATGTGAAAATTCTTTTTTTCATCTACCATCCCCTATTTAAATACTATTTTTTCTTGTGCTTCCAAATACACCACACACTAGTGCAGAAACATAAAACAAATGCGGCTATTTCGAATTTATAAATGCGGCTTTATAGCCGCATTTGATCAACACGCACTTGTAAATCAAGAAATATAAATGCGACTATATAGCCGCATTTATAAATACCATTTACACACTAGCGCAGAAATGTTAATCAAATGCGGCTATTTTACATTTACAAATGCGGTTATAGAGCCGCATTTGATCAGCACGCAGTTGTAAATCAGATAAATACAAATGCGGCTATAGAGCCGCATTTGTAAATGCGATTTACGAATGCGGTTATTTGAAATAACCGCATTTGTATATTCTTTTGAATGAGCTCGCATTTGTATATTCTTCTGAATGAGCTGGGGTTTTAGGGGCACGTTGTTGGTGAAGAGTGGAAGGGGAGAAGAGGAAACACGACAGCTGCGGCGAGTGCGGCGAGTGCGGCGGCGGAAGCGAAATGCGACAGCGGCGGAAGCAATGGAAGAGTACACCTTCAAAATGCAGAGCGAAACCCATTAAAAACGAAAGCAATATGGAAAGCGAAAGCCATTGAAGTTCAATGCAGTTGTTAGGAGCAATGGAAACAAGAGAATAAGGGGCAATGCAGTTACGTACCTTCGAAAATGAAGAACTTCGCAACCAGAGAAAACGAAGAACAAATATGAGCGCAAACGAAGAATGAACGAAACTGTTGAGCGCCTAAAATTTTTAGGGTAAAAACCATTTACAAATGCGGTTATTTAAATAACCGCATTTGTAAATCAAGCTTTTTGATTTACAAATGCGGTTATTCAAATAACCGCATTTGTAAATCTTACAAATGCGGTTATTCAAATAACCGCATTTGTAAATCTTACAAATGCGGTTATTTGAATAACCGCATTTGTAAATGGAAGCTCTTGATTTACAAATGCGGTTATTTAAATAACCGCATTTGTAAATCAAAATAATTTCAAAAATGCCACCGCGTTTTTTACGAATGCGTTTAAGCGCTGAACCGCATTAAATAAAGAGCATTCTTTTCTTATTTTTGTACTAGTGACAAGTGCGGTTATTTGCTTTAACCGCACTTGTACATGCCAAATCATTAAAAAAAATTAAAAATTTTAAAACATCGTCAATCTTATGTGAAGCCAACGTTGATGAAGAGTCACGAGAGCGCCAACAATGGTGGCGACAGCAGAAGCGACGGCGGACAGGGAAGCAGCAACGGAGCAAACCAAAAAATCCACAAGAAACCACGAAGACAATGAAAGAGTACTGAGCAATGCGAGAAACCAAACTATGTAACAAAAACGAATGTCAGCCAACGAAACAGTGCTTCGAGACCACCAATGCAAGGAAAAAAAACATATATAAGAAAAACGAAAAACATTTATGCATATATTTGTGAAGATGAAGAGGAAGAAAGAGAGTTCAAGAAACTTACATTGCACAAATGGAATGCAGATGCAGCAGAAAGAGACGAACTCAGAGTGCGAACGCGAAACGAAGGCAAAGACGAGAAATAAAGTTTGAAATTGTGTGTGGCGCGCTTCAAAATTTAGGGTAAAAAAAGATTTACGAATGCGGTTAAAGGTAAAACCACATTCGTAAATCAAGTGCTTTGATTTACGAATGCGGCTATTCAAATAACTGCATTCGTAAATCAAAATAATTTCAAAAATGCCACCGCGTTTTTTACGAAAGCGGGTAGCGCAAAAGCCGCACTAAATAAAGTGTATCCTTTTCTTCTTTTTGCACTAGTGACAAAATAGAAATCTATAGTTCCCTACAAATATCATTTTCCTTTGAGGTGAAGTGTAATGTCTGGTCAGAATGTGATTCTGCTTTGGTTTGTGCTGCGTTTACTACTAGGACTAATGTTCTTTGGATGTTTCGTAATCGATTGAATACTTGTCTTAATTATTGTGGGAAAATCAAGTTTAGGGTTACTCATATTTTTTCGGGAAGGAAATACGTGTGCGGATAAGTTGGCTAAATTAGGATATAGAGAATATTTTCATTGGTATAATAGGCTACCATCTAGTTTGTTCTTAGAATTCTTTATCAATGGGTCTAATCCCCAAATATTTTTGTATTTTCTTTTTTTTTCTTTTTTTTAATAATATTTTTTTCATGTGATGACAAATGATTGTTGTTATTTGAGTTGTGAACATAGGTGAGATTATGTCTAACATAAAAGTTTTCATTTTAAAAAAATGGAATTATGCATCAAAGCTTTTATAAAAAAAAAGGGAAATAAATAGAATTGGTGAAAATGACCTTAGACTCTTTGTGTAAGACTAAATGGTTCCTACCTATCTAATGCACATATTCCAAATTGAGATTGTTGCTTTAGAGATAAATAACATAAAGAATAGATGTTGTTGGACTATATCCTCCCCTTCCTTACACAAAGGATAGATTATAATTGTTAGATTGACCCTTCTCCTACCTCAATACAATGTTACTCCTATTCCCATTCTTTATTTTTTAAATATTGAGTTAATACAATAATTGATTTTCAGGCATCTCAAACAGATTAGGTTCCTAATTTTCAGGAATCTCAAACATATTATTTCTTTTGAAGTTGTTATATTGTTCTTTAACGGACATTGTACCGATCTTTGAAATACAGGAAACTTCAATGTCTCAACAATTTGAAATTATTTCTTGATTCTCATCCTTAGCTTTATTATTTTTTTGATAGTTTTTTTTTTCACGTCATTCAATTCAAATATTGGTTTCCTGAGAGATAATCTTTTTAGTCGTTTCTGCATTAATTCACAATAAACAGCAATGAATGTAGAAACTTAATTAGTGTTATGAGTCAATTTTGTTCCAACTTTGGTAGTTATAAAGATAAGACAAACTAAAGAAACGCGTTTAGAACACCACAAGACGCAGGTTAAAAATTTGATGAAATGGATTTTGACGTCAAAGCAAACAAAGTTTTGGATTGAAGCATAAGAAAAATTAAGAATTATTTGCGGTTTATGTAAGACCAAGAATATTTACACGTATGATTGAATGAACAGGCATAAAGGTGATGATCGAAGTGCAGGAAGCACTTACGTTTATATGTTCTACACGTCTTAAAGATTATGATAGAAAGCAAAATGGCAAAAAGCACAATCAATAAGGCTATAATACCCCACAAAACCTCAATTTCTTCTTCACCTTCCACTCAATTCACTATCTCCACCCTTTTTCTTTTGTTAATTTCAAGGATAAGAACAATTTGGTTGGCACAATTAGGGTTGGGTTATTCACAATCAATTGCTAATTGCTAGGTATCTCTTTCACATTAAAAATAGAATATAATTATTTCGTGTTAGAATAGAGAGTAAATAACTTTGATACGATAATATTTTAATAAATAAATTTTAAATTTAATTTAATTTTATAAAACTTATTCATTAAATGAGATATGCACTTTCATATATTATGAAATGTTTTTATTTATAGTTATGGTTCTTATCGACTCGAAGTCGGGTCAGAGTATGGATGAGTTATTCTTTATAGTATATATAGTTAAATATATTATAAAGATACCAGTTGAAATACTCCTTATATATGACTGATTATTTATAAGCCTTAACGGATATGGAATTTTACTCTAAGATTCAACTATATTTAAAAATTTAAAAAGTTGTTTTTATTTCATATCAATATTTTAAAAAGAAAATATTGTTTACGTATACCGTCAACCTTATAACATATTATCATGTGCTTGCATCAACTTTTGTCAATTTAACTTTAGTTGATTAGGTACGTAACATGCATTGACATTTTTTTTATTATCTTGCTTTCTATTAATTTGATAAATGAAATCAGCATGCCCCAGATCCATCGTGGCCAACTTAAAAGAATTTATAAAATATTCATAATAATCCATATTGATTATATATAATCATAAAACATTATTTTTTAGATCTTTAATAAAAAAAGTTTCATTCTAAAAAATTAGATGCTAATTATATATGCTCGTAGCACTGTTATTGATCAGATAAATCGATGAGTTTTTATATCTAATGAGATTCAACATCGATCGCTATGTGTACATATGTAATTTATAGTTACATCTTTATTTTTATAAAAAGATTAATTAAAAGTTTATTTTCTGTGGTAATTAATTTCATTATAAATGAAAAATGTAATATCTTTTCACAAGTCATTTTACTGCATATGCAATTTATTTGATTAGATTACACGCTTGTTTGATCAAAATAAAATTAGTAATGCTGGGTAAAAAAACTTATTTAATTAACTTGTAGTTTTTTCATTATTTGAAATAACGTTTAACCTTATAAATTGCTTATAATAAATATATTATTTTTATTTCCATTTTTACCCTTAATGCTTTAACTAGGTTCTTCATTTTACATCACATTATTTGTTTTAATTTACTCTTTTTAAAAAACTTTTAATATCATATCTTTAACAAAAATCATAATGATTTTTGCAGCAAAAAATTAAAAGAATTGAAAATTAATTGAGAAACCTAAAACTATAATTATATATATAAAAAAAATTATGTGAAGTAAAAAGTGATATATTTTTTCTTTTATATTTCTTTCTTAACTATTATTTTTTATCAAACATTCATATCTTTATTATGAGATGCTTAGATCTCGGTACTCACATTTTATTACAATAGAAGTTATTAAAAAACTACTATAAAATATTAGCAAATCACTCTTAAATAATTTAAATATGACGTTAAACCATTTAAACATAATTCATAATCAAACTCAACAAAGGTAATCAATCACTCTGGACCATCAATATTATAATTAACTAAATTGATTAAATTTAAAAATAAACTAAAAGATTATTTCTTAAACTTCAATAATCAGTACCATATGTTTTGATAATTAAATTAATAATTAATGGAACAATAGGTATAAATATATAAGAAATATTTTAATTAAATTACTAAATATATAGATAATAAATATAACCAGAATATTATAGTTTACATAAACTAATATACTATAAATTGATTTTATTTTTAATCGATGTGAGATTTTTATCGAAAGTATCAATTTGTGCATGAAATTTTATATATGATAAATCGAACACAAATTCTAAAAAATATTTAATTTAATTCAACTTTACAAAATCTGAATTAAACCAACTTATATATATTATATTTAATTATAATATTTAATTGAGTGAGATCTTCAACGATAATTCTCATATTCATATCCTTCTTCATTTAAATTTATAATATTCTTTGTGTTCTCCATAACTGGTTACTGAACAGATCGATTGGCATAAATAATTTTATTCATTGTGGAAAAGTTATGATTAAAGAAGAAGGCACATATATCATACATGTTCTGTTTGTGTATCTATAGATTAAAATTGTAACCTATTTTTTCTGTTATATATATTGTGCTATAATATGAATAGGTGTATGAAAGAAAAAAATGGAATAATTTGATTCATTAGTTGTATTGTTTCCCTTTCTCTACACTCAAATATTTGAAACAACTCTAGATGAAATATGAGTGCCATGGTCATGAACCAGACCTTATTCTCTTACTTATCTCTTTCTCTAGCTCTTCAACCCCTCCCACTTCTTCAAGTTCCTGTACCATATTTTATCACACAAAGGCTATTAGCACTGCAACATATATCGCATGTTACTCAACAAAAAAGAAAGATTAAAAAAAACAGAACATATAAAGAGAAGTAAAGTAAGCTTGCTTAAGATGTGAATTAAAGCATGTTCATCTCATTAATTGTAGTTTGAGAAGGTTTTTGAACAACCTCTTATTGCTTACAAAACCATAAAAATCTATAAAAAATTGGATTCACTTAAATAAATAAAAATAGTGTTAAAAAACATCTAGAAGTCTTTTTCTTGTGGGGTTTAAGAACGTAGTTAAATAAATAAATAAAAGACAGAGAACATAACAGGAACGTGGCTCACCGTTGGTCCCAAAAACAGCCCATATGGAACACCGTTGAATTTATCTGTATGGTGGAGCTGATAATGCAGACAACAGAAACTCAAAATCATCAGATCCAATTAGGATACTATTCTATAACTAACACACATAACATTTTCCTTTTTATTTTGATTCATAAAAAAAAAAAAAAAAATAAGACTGAAAATGGAAAATAAAAAATAAAAAAATGATTACTTGGTGAGCAGCAGCAACTCTTCTGAAGTAGGGCACGTTGGCAATGGGCCCCACAGGGAATCTCTTATGAACCAATCCGTCGTGGACAAACATGTAGGCCATTCCGAACACCGTTATTCCAAGGCCCTGCTCCAACACCACAACAATGCCATTTTTTAGGGGTATTACCGTCAAATTTTATCAGTTTCAATTAACCGTTAATGAGGGGTTAAAAAAACAAGATTACGAAAGAGATACACTTACTGCACCGAAACAGAGGCCAGGGACCAAACCCCTGTGGAGAAAACCGTACGAGAGAAGAGCGATCGCAGGGACAGCGTTAACTATCGCGAAAACATCGTTAAGCTCGAATGGTCCCTCCCTTGGTCGGTGGTGCGACTGCAAGGTAACAATTTCAGTTCATGTTTGATTCAATAAGAATTTTCATTAACACCAACTTTGATTTTCTTGCTAATTTATTGAATCGAGGCATATAGAATAATTGAAGAAAGCAAGTAAACCTGGTGCATGTGCCACAAGGAAGCATGCCAAAGTGCTCTATGAGCCCATCTTGCCCAGAATTCCATAGCCACCTGAAAATTTGACATGCCCAATTCATTTCAACGTCTTCAATTGAATTACCCAATCTGACATTGGTACAGAGGTAGGACTTACGGCAGCACCCACGGAGAGGGAAAATGTTCCTAGCATTTCAGACCAAGGAAAATCCCCACCCTACGGCAACGCAACCCAATATTCAGATTCAAAAACTAGCAGAAACAGAGACCACAAGATTATAACTTGAACACCTTTCTACCTACCTCCATTTGCCAGGAGAATCTGTAGTAAACGGCGAAGACTGCCATAGAGGTGATGCCAAAGCTAGACATAACAGCTGCCACGAGGTAAGTGAACCTCTGGGACTTCCTTTTCGCCGATTTCTCTTCCATTTTTGCAGACACAACTCCAGGACTCGCTTCTTGTTCTTCTTCGTTGGTTTTGATCTGGACGTTCCGCTTGCGATCCTCCGTGAGAACGCAAACGGAGAAGCCATTTATTTTTCTGGGCGGTCGAAGCCGAAGGATTGTGCTTTTATGGAGAGATTTGAAGGGGTTGAAGAAAAGGGTTTGGTTTGGTTTAGGGAGAGGAATTGGCGGCTGGAGCAGATTGTAGGGCTTTAAGTTTGCGGCGGTGGAGAGCCCTGCCGCCATGGAAGGTTGGTAGGAAGAGGGAAAGAGTGTGTAGGTTTTGAACTCTGCGTGGTGTAAGGAGGGAGAGAGAGAGAGAGAGAGAAAGGTGTTAGTGATTGTGAAGTGAAGGTTCAAAGAACGAGGTTGGTTTGATATAGACCACAATTTTGGGGTTAGAACAACAACGAGGTTCATTTCAGTACAAATAACCTCGTGGAACAACCATAGCTGTGGGAACTTCTTCAAACCAATATTTTTATGTATCTTTTATATTACGCGTTTAGCGTATGATTCATTTTAAATTTTCTATGTAATTGAAAATCATAATTAATGTTAAACCATGTTTTAAAATGATAACAACAACCAAGCATTTCATCATACAACTAAGTCAATTTCAATGAAACACTTTCATCATATAAGTATACAAGTGATAAGATAATAGTATAATATTTTATGTCATGTGTAACTTCTACTCTCATATTTTTATTTTAAATATGTATTAAGTAGAAGTATCAAGCTGTAATATTAATTAATTTTATTTAGTAGTATATTTTATTTATAGAGACTTTTTTACACGCTATTATTTAATAAAACTATTATATTTTTAAATGTTCTTATCCTTGTTAACGTTGATAAAGTCTAATTTAATATAAAACTGAAAAATTGTCTCTCTAGAACGTATATAATGTAACTAATTCATAAAATATATTTTAAAATGAATTTTAGTTGATAAATGTTAAATTATGTATTAATATCATTTTATTGTTATAATTATAGTATTTATTAATATAATATTTACCATTTAACTTTTAATTTCATTATTTTGATTTTAGAAATATATTAATAATATCAATAAATAAAAAGGAGATGAAATGATATCAGTATAAGTTACCTCAAGTGTAATATTTTTATTAAACTTTAATTAGATAACTTATTTTCAAAACTTGACATTGAATTAAAAGTTTGTATCACTTAGTAGTTAGTCACAAAAATTTATATAACTTTAAAATTATCGTCTTTATTTATTATATATATAAAAATTTACGTGATGTATAATTATTAAAATTTACATTAATATAAACTATTTTTATTATATATTAATTATTGGTATTTATTATGGCTTTTTTTTGTCTAAAATTTAACACAGAATTAAAGTAATATGTAATTATCATCCAACAATAAGTAAAAAAATAAATTCCTTACAAAATTATTGACGGTTGGATGTATCCTACATTAGTATAATTTGATATCTCCCTGTATATAATATTAATTGTGTAATAAGTTTTAATTTTTTTTAATTTAACAAGATATTTGTATACTGAGATTTTGACTAAAATTTATATATTTAATAAATTTATATTTTAACAGTTAAGTTTAATAAATATATTATTTCAATAAAAAAAAATTCCGTCATATAGATTTTTTTTTTTAAAAAATAGATTGATTGATGTTTTCATTTTTAAATGAGGCCATTATTTTTTAACTTGTAATCAAATAAACTATTTTATATGTCTGAGCAATATACACTACAAAAGAAAATGGTAAAATATAAACTAATTAGCTTGATCAAATTAAAAGTTATTTTACAAACAAAATAAAAGTATTGATATTTAAAATAGTTTCTATTACTAATTAAAATTTATAAAATAATTTTTAAATTGATATGTAACTATTTTATATTCTAAATTAGTCTTTATTAGTTTTTTTTAGATATTAATTTAGAATCTAACATATTAGTAGCTAAAACCTTGGTAGTTAATTTACATATCAATTTAGAAATTATTTTATATTTTTTTATTAATAATAATATAAACTATTCTAAATACCAATAATTTTGTAGTTTTTAAAATAATATCTAATTTAGTCAATATAAATATAGTAACTAGTTATTTTTTGACTCTAGATTTAGTTGCTATTTAATGATTTTCTTGTAGTGATATTTTTTTTTTATATATAAAAACTTTAATGTTAGGCATCACTATGCAATTTGACATCTCAACTAGGCTGACACCTCAAGTAACAACAATCATCTGTCATCACATGAAAAAAATATTATTAAAAAAAATACAAAAATAGTGGGGACTAGACTAAAACTCATATGTTAAAAAAAACGATACATAGGTAGACTATACCTATTCATAAAGAATTCTAAGAACAGACTAGATGGAAACTTATTATATCAATGAAATGATTCTCTATGAATAAATATTAAATTAACTAACTTATAAGCATACATATTCCCTTCACGAAAAATATGAGTAACCCTAAACATGATTTTCCCACAGTAATTAAGACATAGTAAGTCTCATCTTTAGAGTTTCCTCCATAACATGTATAACTCCATAAAACTAAGCTATCATAGCAGTCCGAACTTCAAGAAACGGAGAGAAGGCACCAATAAACTTCCCCATACTCCCACGAAAAACACCTCCACAAGTAGCAAAACTAGGATACCCCTAGCAACCCCCATCTATGTTAATTTTAACCAGTCTGGTGAAGAAAACTCTCATGTTAGAGGAAGAAGACAAAGAACTTTACCACTATGAGTATTAATACCAAAAAACTTAATCACGTTGAAATCCAACATATCATTCTTCATTGAAGCTTTAGACGAATTTCGCACTAAACAAATTAAATATTTCATTAGTGAAATAGCCCTAAAGACTTCAATCTTATATTGAAATCTAGCATAATTTCTTATACGTCATATCATCCAAATAGAAAAAGTTATCATAGCAAGCTTAATCAATCTACTAAAGGACTACCATCACTTTTAATAAAAGAAAGAAGATTGTAGTGATATTTATTAAACATTTTGCTACAATTTTCTTAAAAAATGTGACCTATTGAATTAATATAGAATGAAGTATTTCTTATGTATATATTTTTTTTTAAATAGGACATTAATAACGTTAATAGATATGTAATTACTACAAGAAAATCATGAAATAGAAACCAATTTTTAGAGACCAAAATAATTAGTTGCAATAGTAAATAAATTAGATATCATTTTAGAAACTAACAAAAAATTGGTTTCTAAATTAGTTTTTATTAATGATAAGTAGTTTCTAAATTGGTATCTAATTAGCAACCAAGGTTTTTGCTACCAAATTTAGAAACTAAATAATTGGTATTTAAAACATTGATTGCTAATTATATATCAATTTAGAAACTATTTAATAATAATATAAACTAATTTAAAAACCATTTTTTTAGTTTCTAAAATGGTCTCTAATTTAGTTACTATTACAACTAATTGTTTTGATATCTAAAAAACTGGTTTTTATTTCATGATTTTCTTGTAGTGAATAAATGCCCTTAATTAATGACAAATACTCAATATTTTATTAAATAAAATTAATTTTCTTTATGCACTACAATAAAATTATTAAATATAAACTAATTTTAGAAACAAAAGATAATTAATTGACTAAATTATATATTATTTTATAAATTACAAAATTATTAATATCTAAAATAATTGTCTATTGTTAAATATATCAATTTAAAAATTAGTTTATAGATTTTATTAGTAATAAAAAATATTTTAAATACTAATAATTTTTTTAATCTCTAAATTAGTATGTAATTTAGTAAATATAATAATTAATTATATTTTATCTCTAAAATTTATTTTTATTTAATTCATTTTTTTAATAAAAGGACATTATGATATTAATAGAATACAACTAAGTTTGCCACTTTTGTGAGTTACATTATCTTGTAACCGTTGTAAATTGATTGGGAGTTTCATCAAATGTGGTATGTTAGTTATCTAATTGCTGTTAACCATGTGTGGTAAAGACTTGATTTATTAAATTATTAAACATATCTTAAATGTTTTAAATATAGTAATTAATACTAAATAATTATTATATATGTATTATAATACTTTTTCATACTATTTCTTTTACACTTATTAAAAATATTTTTTTTAAAAAGTTATACAACAAATCCATTGTTAGCTGAAAGGAGAGAATGTTAATATTAAGTTTTAGGATATTTCTTTGTAAGGGCATAAGTTTAAATTCTGAGTTTTATAAAAGCCTTTCTCACATTTCTTTTAATATCTTTTTGCAACTTTTATTTATTTTTAATTTTTTAAATAATATTATTATTTTACTTGGAGTTTTGCAACTTTTATTTCAAAGGCAAGGTTTTTAATAGACTCACACTCTCATTAATATTTTATTTTATTGTAATTGTTCTAAGATAAATCTCCATGCACTGATAGTTCTATGAGGTGTTAATTTACTTTGTGTGGGATCTACTTTGCCACGTCATATTCCAGATTTTTTTTCAACTTTTACTATGATGTGTTCTCATAAGACTCATGTTGTAATAAATGTTTTGTTCAGTTAACAAAATATTACTACGATATATTGAAATATATCAATTTACAATTGTGATTTAATTAATATAATTTTAAAAGAAATTAATTAATTAATTAATTTATAATATAATGTACGTTGTCAACATATAACACTCATTTAATTACTAGTATACAAATATATGTTTTCAAAAATATTATTTTATTTTCCTTTTATGACTCAAGATCTTAAATTTTGATATCATGTGAGCATATTCTAATGGAATATATTAGGACATTTTGAGTCATAAAAAGGTTTGCAATGCAGATTCTTTAAGATTTCTTAATTGCAATATATGTCAAGTATGCTGACATGTCATAAGATTTAAGATTTTAAGTTTTAAATAAAATTTTACTTCCACTACTAAAAAATCATTAAATAAATAAAAATTAATTAGTTATTATATTAACTAAATTAAATACTATTTTATAGATTACAAAATTATTGGTATATAAAGTAGTTTTTATTATTAATAAAAATTTATAAATTAATTTCTAAATTGATATCTAATTAGTTACCAACTTTAAAATCTAAAGTAATGGTTTGTTAAAAACTTGTTAACTAGATATAAATTCCAATTCAATATTTTATAATTTTTTATTAATGATAAAAACTACTTTAGATATTAATAATTTTTTAGTTTATAAAATAATATATAATTTAAAAATATATTAAATAATTATTTTTTGTCTCTAAAATTAGTTTTTTTTTATAAAAACATTCATGTTAGACATATGCAACTTAACATATCAGGTCGACACCTCAAGCAACAACAATCATTTACCATCGCATAAAAAAAATATTATTTAAAAAAGAAAAAAGAAAAAAGAAAGAAAATACAAAAATATGAGGAGACTAGACCAAAATTCATATGTTAACAAAAACAATACATAGGTAGATTATACCTATTGATAAAGAATTCTAAGATCAGACTAGATGGAAGCCTATTATACCAATAAAATGATTCTCTATGAATAAATCCTAAATTAGTCAATTTATCAACACATGCATTTCTTTTACGAAAAATATGAATAACCACCATAAACCACCGTTATTAAGACAAATATTTCATCGATTACGAAACATCCACGAAACATTAGTCGTAGGTAGCAGTAAACGCAATACAAACCAAAGCAGAATCACATTTAAGTCAAACATTAGTAAGTCCATCTTAATATTACAATTTTTTTTTAAGAATGATGTAATATAATAAAGCTATATTAGAAAGCAAACTCCAATATATTAATATTTTGATTAATTATATTAATTTTGATGTGATAATTATTAATTACAATATTTAATACTTTACTAAGTATAATTAAGTTCATTAAATTTAACGTTTAGTCTTTAGATTATTATTATTCTAGGGGGGAGTGCATTTAGCGTTCAAAATTAAAAGTTATTGTTCCATAAATGCATGTATGACAATCCTCATATATAGGCCTCTTCTCTGCAAGGAAAGCCATATCTCAAACAATGAAGATGTGTCCACGACATAGGAATTCTTTTGTAAGTTTTTCTTGTATTCATAGTTTTTCTCATGAGTCACACATCCATTTTTTATTTTGATAATTTTGGTAGCCAAGTTTTGGTTGCTGTATTTTTGAAATACTTTTTTTTTCTGGTGTGATATCAGTGTTTGAGTCTAGTAATTTCTGAAGGGGTTTGTTGATGTTTTTGTGTGCAGGTGATTGGTGTGATCTCCTTAGTTCTGATATTGGGATCAGAAAATGTGAAGGTGGTGAATGGGGGAAGTGAATACGAAGCCATTAATTGCAGAAAGCACAGTGCAGTTTTGACAGATTTTGGAGGAGTTGGTGATGGCGTTAAATCCAACACCAAAGCCTTTCGAAATGCAATAAGAAATCTGAGTCAACATGCATCTGATGGGGGCGCACAACTCATCGTGCCACCCGGAAAATGGCTAACGGGACCCTTTAATCTCACAAGCCATTTCACTCTTTTTCTTCACAAAAATGCTATTATTCTTGCTTCTCAGGTATACCTTCTAACCATTTCTTTCTAATCAAATTTATCTTTACCTCAAAATATAATGCAAAACGTATTCTTTATTTATCTATAAATGATTCTTTTTCATACCCGTTTCTTGGTCAACACAGTTTTTGTTTTCAATTTTATCTATCAATAATTCATAATTACTTTAATAACTTTTTTCTTCTCAATTTCAGTTATCAATTTAATAACTTCTCTTATCAGTTTATAATTTCTTTTTCTTTAAAATTATCAGTTACAATATTTTTTAAATAACTTATTTCAAGCATTTCTTTCTTTTCTCTACATACACACACACACTCTTATTCTTATATTTGTTTCTTTTGATTAATCTCTACAATTTTTTTTAATTTAAATTCAAATTTTTCTTAATTTTTTCCAAATTTTTTTATCTACTTTACATTCATTATGTTTTTTACATATATTACACTATTACCATATAAATTTATAATAATATTGAAAAAATACAAAATACACATATTTTATATGATAAAATTAAATTACAGAAACACATGTCTTGTTTGTGTCTAGTATTGCTTTATAATTTGTTTCCAAGTAGATTATTGATTTAATTTGTTTAAATTTAAAACAATTATTTTTTAAAATAGTCACTTATTTAAGAAATATATTGAATTTGTCTATGAAAATAAATAAGAAATTGGTTGTTTTTAAAAACTAAAATACATTTATTATACTGAATAAACACTTTTCAATAAGCACAAACAACTATCATTTGGTCTCTTTATAATTAATGCATTTACTACGGTACGAAGATATTTTAATAAAAATAGATCAGTTTTTTTTTTTAGATTAAAATACATAAGTCGGAAAGTTGAAACTCTGATTATTTTTAATATTTCAATGGAACGTGTTAACATTTATTTGTTTGTTTTGTTATTTTTCTGTATGACTTCCTCTAATTTATTTATTTATTTTACTTCCTACACATAACAAGACAATCCTAGTTGAATAGCAATTGACACACACACACACACATATATATATATATATATATATATATATATTCTCCTTTTTCAATTTTTTTATTGTTAAACATGTTTTTCTTATAATCTAACTAAAGTTCACTTCCATTACTACATTGATAGGATGAATCAGAATGGCCTCATCTTCCTGCATTACCTTCTTATGGAAGAGGGAGAGATGCTCCTGCTGGAAGGTTCAGCAGTCTAATTTCTGGAACCCATCTCACTGATGTTGTAATTACAGGTATCTATGTGACTTCATCTTAGCAGAAATCATTCTTAAAAGACCTTATTTATTTTTCAGTTGAATATTATTAGTATGAAATCAAATCAAATCATTAACAATTTTGAGTTCATAGAAAAGAAAGACAATTGTAAAATATTGCCAAGTTTATTGACCAGTTTAAATTTGGTCTTTAGGTGATAATGGTAAAATTGATGGACAAGGAGCTTATTGGTGGGAGAAGTTCCATAAGAAACAATTGAATCTCACCAGACCATACATGATTGAGCTCATGTACTCTGATCAAATCCAGATATCATCTCTCACTTTATTGAACTCCCCATCCTATTTTATCCATCCAATTTACAGCAGGTTAGATTATTAACCTCTTTTTGTTCCAAGTTTCTTAACATTGGTGCATTCTTCTTTTGTTATTTTCTGCATTCTTGTTTTGATATTTGACAAGGCTTTATGCATGTTCTTAGTAACATAATAATGCAAGGGCTTACCATCAATGCTCCCAGAGGCTCTCCCAACACAGATGGGATAGATCCAGGTAACATGTTTTGTTCTTCTATTCTATAATTATTTCTCAGATAATTGAAGAAACCTGAATTCACAATCTAGCTGAGATAGATGTTAATTAGTCTGACATTGTTGTTTTTGTTGACAGATTCATGTAGAAATGTTAGGATTGAAGATTGCAAGATTGTTTCTGGTGATGATTGCATTTCGATAAAAAGTGGATGGGATGAGTATGGGATTAAAGTTGCAATGCCATCCGAACACATAGTGATTAGAAGGATTACTTGTAACTCCCCTGATAGTGCCTTGATTGCTTTAGGCAGTGAAATGTCTGGAGGAATCTCGGATGTTAGAGCTGAAGATCTCATTGCCATCAACACTGAATCAGCTGTTAGAATCAAAACAGCAGTTGGTAGAGGTGGATATGTGAAGGACATATTTGTGAGAAGAATGAACCTCACAACCATGAAATATGTGTTTTGGATGACTGGTTCTTATGGATCACACCCTGACCCTCACTATGATCCCAAAGCACTACCCAAAATTACTGGGATAAATTATGCAGACGTTGCTGCATCAGATGTCAAATATTCTGCCAGACTCGACGGAATTTCCAACGACCCTTTTACCAATATTTGCATTTCTAATGTCTCTATCCAATTGAATGAACAGCGAAAGAAGCTTCAATGGAATTGCACTAATGTTTCTGGAGTCACACGCAATGTCACTCCTCCTACTTGCGAGTTGTTGCCAGAGAAAGGGCCACTCCAGTGTCCTTTTCCAACTAACTCTCTGCCCATTGAATCCGTTAAGCTGAAGTCTTGTAACACTAAAGTCTTCTTCTAATCACATCAATGTATTTTCAATTTTAATTACTATTTTTGTAGCAACCCGTTTGCATCCATGCACTTGCTTTAAGAAAGTGAAATCAAAATAAAGTAATGGATTGTTTTGTCTACCATATGCCAACAATGTTGCTTACAATTCAAAAGAGTTTCAATGAATATTTGTAGCAGAGAGTCACCCTTGAACACTTGTAATAAACTTATTAAAAGATCTTGATGAATGGGGATAATATGGTGACCAATCTTGATTCTAAGATAAGTTTTAGGAGAAAATATTTATTTATATAAAAAAATAATACCAAGAATTGTATAGTTAGTGGTAAATATTTATAAATGAATAATTTTCCACGTCATTTAAAAAATATACACATTAAGATTTCTAAAATGGGCATAGTTAAATATCCTCCAATTTTAGTTCACTAATCTTGCTCTAATATGATACATAGTTTTTTTTTATCAGCATGATACATAGGTACCAGAAGTTTAGAGATATTTCAATATCTGCTTGATTTCATTGATGTGGAAGATCAGGTCAATTAGAAATATATTTCATAATAATAATATATAAGTGATAGTAATAATAATAATAATAATATATAAGTGATAGTATATAAGGTCAATTAAAAATATATTTTATAATTGTTAGATCATAGATTTGGACCCGATTTAATGAATGGTTGATCGTTACCCTAATTTTGACTGGACATGATGATGACAACCTCAGTAGCCTACGCTAGAGACTGAGGGTATGTAAAGTGATGGGCCTAGACCTGAAGTATGGTATATGAACACGTTCATATGTTAAGTATCCTGTGTTAATTAGACTTAATCACCCTTAATGGCTCAATAAAGGCAGAATCAGACTGTATTAGGTAGCATATGACCAATATATATCAGAGGAAACATCAACAAGGAGATCTATCTTTTACACACTTATCCTAGACCACTTGGAGAGGTTCTAGGGTTCTAGGACTAGGTTACAACTCGGTCTACATAAAGGATCATCTAATAAACAACACAAGAAGTACTCTTAACTCATATTTTTTTACTGACTTAAGCGTCGAAGTATCATCGCATGAGGAGCCCCCTCGTTCCGGGTAGCTGAATCAGTAAAGCTTGAGGGAGACCACTGGAAGCTCACCTAAATTCCAATCAATCTCAAATTAACTAGAATAATAATATATAACTAAAAATATATAAATATATAAGTGAGTAACTTATAAACTAATTTTATAATAATAATATATAAGTAACCGTATATAGGTCAATTAAAAATATATTTCATAATATATAACTAAGAGTATATAAGTGAGTACTTCTAAACTAATAATTAATTTATAAGATTAAAATATACTAAGTTCATTTTATTGTTAATATCATATATATAAAAATAGAGCATCTAACTAAACAGTGAAACAAATAAAGACTCTTAAATGCATCCAGTACATCTGAAGAGAAAGAATTGCATATATTTTTTCAATCTCCTTCTTATGGAGATGTTGGTCACAATTTAAGCATTCATTCAACTACACTCTTAACTTTCAACACTAACTTCACTAAGGTTTTTCCTTTTTCTCTTCCATTCTCTCTGTCACGCGTTTTCCTGAGAAAATGTTTGTTTTGCCTCTTCCGCCACCTCCTTTTCTACCTGATAGCGTTCCGGCTATTCCTGTTCTTGTTATCATTGCTATTTTTGTTGTGATTTTTCTATTCGGAAAAAGTTACAGATAGCACTACACCATTGAATTCACTCTTAGAAACAATGTCTTCGGTTTTAGGTTTAGCAGCTTCTTCTTCACACGTTTAAGAGCGTTCTTGAAAGGTCTGTGTAGTCTGTTCAACTCCAAGTCTTGTTACTTCAACAACACTAGGTTATTCGAAAGGTTATAACCTTTTGAGTCAATAATCGTTGACGAGTTATTCTCGCGGGAAAAATGAGCCAAGAAAGTGGAACTGCAATATTCTCTGCTACGTCTCCTTCGGATGTTCACGTCCGAGATCCTATCAAGTAAACTTTGATGAATGATTATTATATCAACATGTTCTTGATCCGAATGATTAGTTGTTAATATTTTCTTCGTTCCAACGATTACTATAGTTTCTTGATTTCTTGTACAAATAATATGCTTGGATTTAAGTTTGTTCTGTGAGTTTTATTTATTTAGAAAATTCTTATTTCTTCTTTGTTGTTTGTTATACAGTGAATCTTCTTTCTCTGAGAAACTGTTGAGTCATATTACACATTTTCTATTTTATAATTATTAGAATCGTTGTAGATTTTGATTTTTTTAGGACCGTAGGCTTCAGTTTGGTGAGGATCCAGAGTTATGCATCTAATGATGAAGATTTTGGCTTAGTGATTCTGCAACCTTTTTCTTAGCTACTAATAACACATTGTTATGTCTCGAATTTGATTAAGATCCTTTTGTTTGATTTGGTATTGCAGGCGGTTAAAAATTTCATATACAAGAGAATTTCTTCTCTCCTTAGACCAAGCGGACATCATAGTGAAGTTTCCATAGTAAGCTCAATCCTCCATTTCATGGTTAAAGAAAAAAAACCTCTTATGCCATTGCGTTTTTAGAATACTACCTCTTAATTATTAGGTGCATCTTTCTTTAACAGTGCGGTTGATGACGAGGAAGCCGACATTTTTTCTTTACGTTTATGTGTTCCAGGTGTGTAATTTTGGTTTTGTAATTCTACTTTAGAGTTTCCAATCTGCTTACTAGCTAATTTCTTATCATTAATGTCTGTTATGGATTGTTATCGCATTGTTTGAAGAAAATATCTTTAACTACTCATCCTTTTCGCACAGATCCCATATTTCAAAAAAGTGTGCCCCAAATTTTTTCTCTAAAGGTTCCTTGTGATGTTATTATGATAATAGTCTATTGCATAAAAGTGATGAACCATACCGGCCTCCATGTTGCTACAATGTGTAATTTGAGATTTATTTATATATTAAGAACAGAGCAGATATAGTTCCCATAGATCGAGGCGTGCAACCTTTTACTTCTATTGTGTTAAAGGGTACATAATATCATGGTTTTTTTCTGTCACTTCCTTCAACTAGACACAGCAATGACTTGCTGAACGGTGACATATCTGGATCTTGGGAGTGTACAAATCAAGAGATAGCAAATGGGAAAAAATGGAGAAAATGTCAAACTCTTTTCATGTGTTTCTTCATTTTCTTTGTCAACTTGTCATTTAAGGTTATTATGTCATTTTTCCAGGAAGAATGTCAACGTGTGATCCCTCGGAAGCTTATATCTCTCCTATTAGTGTGGAAAAAGGAAAACAAGTCGTTTCAATGACTGATGACTGTGAATCATCTACGTTCTGTAGAGGCATTTCAGTTAGCATGAAGCAAAACCCATCCAGCCCTGATTTCCATATTCAACGGGAGTTGAAATTAAATTCTTTCAGTGGCAGCATAGATGGAAAATCGAGTTCGAGCTGTGAACTTTGTTTGCCTGACGAAGACAGTTTAATTACATTTGACGAACTATTCTTGCTGCCCGATGTGGAAAATTTGGCTGTGGTTGATAGTTCTATGTCTAGTGGCCCTGAAAGGAGTCCAAGCTCACCTCGAGAAATGATTGAAAAGCTAGTGGAATTTATACTCAATGAAGAAAGTTCTACACCACATGTGGAGGATCCAACGGTGCAACACGGAGCTGGATTGGGGTGCTTTTCCCACTCTACGCATGCACAGCAATCTCACGTCGAGTTTTGCTCCAATCATTTGACTCCAGAGAGAAAGGATCAACTGGACCATAATAGATTTCAAATAAACTCCATTGATTCAGCCATACATTCTTTTTTTTCCCACTCTTTCCCATCCAACTAAATTTCTCAACCTTTCCCTCTTTATCATGACGACCAGAAAAGGTTTGATCATGAAGTTAGTCAAACAATGTTCCAGCAGTTTATGAATCCAGGTAAACTTCATCGCTCATTAAGTGTATCAAAAAGGGGAGTATCACCGCATCTGCCTACCTGCACCCCAGATGGTTTCTCGCACACAAAAGCTAAATTCAATGCCGACTGGTAACTTCGCGTATCAGGAACCAAAAAACTACGGGATTTTGTAAAACATAGTATCGGTAAGAAATCGCTTCATAACCGAAATTTAAATGGTGGGATAGTTACTGATAATATTCTACCCATCGTTCGACTTTCAGGGTGATAGTAACATCAATCCAACGCCAGTTGACAGTTGCATTGAAATGAAATTGCGGGCAGATCACTGGCCTCCTCGTGTGCAAGGTTTCTAGTAGCAGATTTTCGACGACAGCCTAGACTGGCTGAATCTTCTACCCTGACTATTCATTTTTTTGTAGTGAAGCATTCGAGTCTTCTAGTTACTGTCTGAATTAGATATAGTACATTAAAATTTCGTAACTAGAAATATTTCATGACACTATAAAGAAATCCAAAAGGAAACAACGGATGTGATAGAGGTAGTTAGTACAGTAAGTCAGTAACTTTCTAGAGTCCATTCATGTGGTCTTTGTGAAAAATTAGTCCGATGTTTGTAAGAATAACTGCTGAACAGTGTTTCCTCGTTAGTGACTATCAATTTGGTTGTTTCAGCCTTTACCATGTAGCATTTTGTACTCCTTTGTGTGACAAGTGAAACTGTGGTCATTTTTAATATTCAGTTGGATATCTAGTGATTCTCTCACCAAATTGACCAGCAACTTAAAAGGAAATCTGAATTCAACCAGGAAGCGGTGTCCTTTATCATTGAGAGACAAACTTCCTCCAGTCAGTTAAATCCCTGTGTGACACTGTTTTGGTGCGTAAGTTAAAAACCTAACTCTCTAATCCAATAATGTTAGGTATATGAGTTGAATAAATCTCATTTGACTTCTCATTTCAAATGTTCACACCCCAGTGCTAAAAAAGTCTATACTGTACAGTTAGAAAGGGTTTAATAGGGAATTGTCTCTTTTCAAATATTACAGTTTTTGGCTAAATCTAGAGCACACATCTGTGCACCCTATACAAAACTATGTACCCTATACATCTCTACATTTTCTTTTATTATATAAAAACTGAATTGAATTGAGGTAATTTTAAAAAGCCTTTCATAGCTAAGATGATGAACAGCATTTACTTGAGTCAGTCTCTATGCGAAGGCATCTTACCTCATCGTGCAAAATTCCACTAGACTGCTTTCATCAGATGAAAAACAAAGTTATTTTTTGCCTCCAACATCTATGTAACACTCTTTAACTGCAAATCAAGCATGTTTCGATCTGCATTGTTATAATACTTATCTGACTCAGGTTCCACCTCATATGATGCGAGCAGCCTTCTCTGCATGAATAACACAACATGCATATAAATATAAAGTTTATCATCTTTTGTTCTCTGCTTGATCATCCAATTTGAGGTCAGCTATAGTCATTCAAGTTTCTATGAAGAAAATTCCAATCCTATTAGGATAGGAGTATGGTGTGAGATGGACAGTTTTGGAAAGATGATACATGTAGGGATCATTTCAAGCTAAGAATCCTCAGAAATGGTATCTGAAAACATACTCAACTTTGATGTTGCCTTAAGGGCGAAGCTGTGCAGTCATCATTATATATTCATAGTAAAAGTAATTCAAAAGATAGTTGCCACGAATACTTACATGGTCCTCAAACTCTGGTCTTGCTAAATTGATAGTCAGGTTTCTCATCAACAATAGCACCTAAAAAGTAAATTACAAATCAATAGCCGTGAAGAATAATCGGAAAGAATCGTTGACAAAAAGAAAGCACGTTGACAAGTGTTTACCGTCTCAACATCTATAGGGTCCATCCGTTTTAGTTTCTGTAGATGTCCAGTTACATTTGGATCAAATACACTGCCAATGAAGCCGTAAACTTCAGAAAAATCTGGAAGAACTGCATTAGAAACAGGAAGAAGATGAAACATAAATATTAAGAAGAAAACTGCCTATGTCATTTGGGAAACCGCAAAACTTTGTTGGAAGAAAAGGATTAAATGATTTACAAAACAAGAAAAAGAGGACACACTATTGTTTCCACATCTAAACATTAAAATCACAAATTGTTCAAGACACAGGTCAGTATCAAACTTAATAATTAGAAGGCACTGTATAGTAAATATCAGAATCAATAAATTATTTAGCATCATGTGAAGAGTACCACTAATTGAGATAAAATCTAAAATTTACAACTTTTTTGGCTGTTAAAGCACAGTTCAAATGAATATTTAGATAATGATAATTAAGATTCATATCCCAAGGTGATGGGAAATGGAGTCCAAAGTTACTCTGGACCACACAAGTTCTTCTTTGGCTATTTAAACTGAAACAGAGCAACAGTGTACACACTGAAGTACACAGCATACTCTATGCACATAGATTATGATTATACAACATTTCATAACCTTGCCGTACACACATTGAATATGATGTAATAATTGTAGACGACAACATAAAAAATGAAAAATAAAATCATTAAACCCTTACCTCTCAATGGATGGATATTATTCCCTTGACCATTAGATTCACCAACCAACTGTGCTCTTGGACTTTCACTGTTACTGCAACAACTATTCACCTTGTGCCCTAAAACACGCGATATGATAAACTCGATAAATCATTATTACCTTCTGAAAATTATGTAAATAACACCCACAACTATTTCCATGATAATGTAATCTAAATTCGAAGTGTGGAAAGTTCAGCGTTCAGTACCATGCAATAAATTGGCGGATTTCTGCCGAGAGTTGTTTGACCAGGCAGTGTTAATAATAGGAGTTTTAAGCATTGCCGAAGAATCATGCTTTATTATGTATCCTGGTTCAAGCAAAGCCGATGAAGATTGAAAGGATCCTGACACTTGTGAGAGCACTGGAACTGCTAGATACCACCAAAAATTATCAGATAAAATTGTGTTAAATAATGAAATGAAAAATGTAGTGAATATTCCAACCATTTTTTGAAGCTTTCTGAGGATATGGATGAGCAGCTTTTCTTTTTGGTCTGGGTGGAGGAAGATGTTCACTTGTCCCATTCTTCTGAACTTTTAGAAAGTATTTCTGAGCATGGCTACGTATCTACAAAATCACTAGTAATTTTTCAGTCCTTCTTGTGGGTATTTGAGGCGTCCATTTAACATTGGAACTTTTGAAAAAAATGGCAGGAATCTTAACATTAATAAAACTTCCATATATCCCATGATCTTTAAATTCATTTAACCTACAAACACTCAACCAATGAATATTTGGCTTGTCTTTCCATTAAAGACTTGAAAGTTTTTCTTCTTTTCAAGTTAGCCAATTGATGTAGAAGAAAAAATGCTTATTCTAAGACAATAAAGCCATTCCCAAACCTACATCTATCAAATTAAAGTTTTGGGGTTGTTGGTTCCTTGACAAGATATAAATGTTCATATGAATAAGTGTTCTCAAATTTAAATCCATGGCATCTCCATTCTGCTCTACTCAATCCAAGACATTTATGGCTAACTAAAACAGCTATTGCAAATTTCCAGACACAGGTTGCATTTGAAATTACCTGGATAACTGTCTTTGATCCAACAAATGCTTCAATCTTTTTCCAGTCACGGTCAAATCTGCATACAGAACGAAAGGAACAAAGATGAGATGAGTTATTATCAAAATTTACAATTTAAACAACTTGGTACTTTTCAGGTGTACTTGGTTGGAGAAGAACAACAGTATTTTCAAAGGTGTCACTTTGCCTTTAAATTTGTTGTTGGATTGTGTTTATGGCTTCTCTTAGGTGCCTTTCCTGTGGTTATTTAAAGGGAAAATTATGATAGAAAGAGCTCTGTTGCCTTTTCCTACCTACTGCTCACTGTTTTCTTCTCATTCTTTTCTATTTAAGAGGATTTCTTAACATCCCAAGCTTTAACTTCGATCTTTTCTTTTTAGTTATGTAAATTTATGCAGAAATGTCAAGTAACCTGAGCTCTGGTCATTCTGCAATATATCATGAATAAATCATATATTTACCAGGTCATTGCTAGTATTCAGAGGATTTCAATGTAAACCGAATTGAGTTTACCAATCCAACGTAGAACTAAGTGAAATCGAAACTTTAGTATAAAGCATCTTTTATACCATTCTCTCTCCTAAGCAGATGACATTCCATATTTCATCTTTGATCTTTGCTCTATCACTTGCCATACCCACCCCCTATACATTAAATTGGAGCATAATGATTTATTTTCGTGTATTCTCCCTTAAAGAGTAAATAAATCATTCTTAACTTAGTTTTTGAATTTTTTAAAGTCAAAACCCTTTTGAAGGAATTATGCATATTTGCTTCATTATTTCAAATTTTATTTCTGATTCTGTACTTTATAATTACTAATTTAATTAAACAACGCGTATCAGTTTTATAACTTTTAAAAAAATTATCCATCTAGTGCACAAGATCCTTGCCAATTAACATATCAAAATTCATCTCCTCCAAAGTGCACAACTTTATAAGACTTAAGTATAAAATGATGCTTTGATACTGTGAAGAAAACAATGTGCCAATCTAAGTTTCTGATGAAAACACTTCAAAAAGAATAATAAACCTGCCTAATCCCCTTCTGATTCTCTTTCTTTCAAGGAGTCTCTAGCAATGCAATACAGAATAGTCAAAGCCATTCAAATAGAATTCAATGTGTCACACATGACTCAACATATTGAAAATTGTTTTAAGTCAAGTCATTTTCAAATAGCAATAACAGTAATAGAAGTAATACCCTGTCCTAACACTAAACCAGTCAAAAATAGGAAATACCTAAATCTTAGACCTTGAGGTATAACTGTAATGATTCTTCATAAACACATACCCCAAAACTACAACAGTTTACAACATACATTAAGGATTTTGCAGTGCCAGTGACCACAATTATACCCTCCACATTTTCATCAATTTCTCCTTATATGGAAAACAACTTCAACAACAATTTAAAACCTTGTATATGGTATACCACTAAAACCCATGTCTAAATTGAACTTCAAAATCCACACACTACATTCTAGTGAAAGACAGATTAAAAAACGTGAAATTGACATACAGCTGCAGAGCTTCTAGGAACTTGTCATGCTCCTGTTCGGTCCAACTCTCCCTAGACTTGGTGATAGTGTAAGGTTTGCGAGTCTTCTTAGCAGGGTTCTCAAGGGCATCGGTGGCGGTGACAGCCGTCGCAAAAGGGAGGAGCGACATAGCAGAAGGGTCCATGTAAGAAGCCTCAGAGGGGTTGGAGTTTTTAGATACCATGTTCCTCTTCTTTGTACTAAGTTTCAAGCTTGTGTAATGTGTAGAAAGAGATAGATGCTGCTGTTAGTTAGAACAGAACTGAACAACAGAGTATTTATAAGAGATAGTTTCCCAATGTCCTCTGTTTTTTCACTTCCTACTATGCAACCACCTCACTTCCTAACCAATTCAACACTATATTAATTAAGATTGTTATAATATTTTTAACAAAGCTTTTTTTATTAAATAGACTATATTATGTTATATAAATTTTAGTTTTACCTCTAATTATGTTTAGATTCTTTTGCCTACTTTAACAAAAATAAAAAATCACACACTACTGTTTCATATAAAGGAAGAGATGCAATCTATGATGCTAAGAAACGTCTTTTAAGAAAGAAACACGTCTCTTAAATAGTGTGTATATGTCGGACACACGTATCAGACACTATACTCGTACAACACTCATAAAATACATATCGGTGAAGTGTCAAATTCAAAAAATATTTATTGGATTTCTAACAATTCTAGCATGATTTTAACTTAATTTTAAAAAAGTGAAATATATTATTTTTCTAAAGCTCAAACTTATTATATAAATTTGTATTATGATTACAAAAATAAGTAAGAAATATTTGTAAACTAGTCATGAGAAACATCTTTCTACTAAACAAAAACTAAAACATATTTGTGCGTATAAATCTTTATTGTCAATGTCAATTTATATAATTCATAATTATATAATATATAGATTTGTGTCCCATGTCCTACATTTTAGAAATTATACATATATCTCCGTATTAGATAGGATGTAATTCAACTTCTCTTGTACAACAAAACAAAAGGTGGAAAAGAAAAAAAAAAAAAAACATAATTGATTGCAGTTAGATCATAACCTTTTTTTTTTCTAATTTTCACACATTTACTTTATTATATTTTTCTCTTTTGTTAAATTATCTCTATTTTGTTTCGTATTTATATTTTTCTAATTAAATAAGTCACTTTTGCACTTATTTGTAGTTTTTTTTGCTTTTTTTTTTTTACTTGGTTTATTTTTTTTCTTTCAAGAGTAAGAGTAGATAATGTACATGATATGGATATTTGTAAAATGTGCAATCATTTGAATTTTGTGAACATGTGTAACTTCTACACTTGTTCTTGTCATGGGAGTTAGTTTCCTAATAAAAATAATATTCTGTGTCCCAAGTGAAGTTTAATAACATGGTTGCTTAAATGTAAGTATAATTAGAGACAAATTATAGTTAGATTGTTAATGATAGAATTGAAGAAGGAAAGTGGGGGAAGACAGTGACAGTGACAGTGACAACGTTTTTTTAGATCAAAATATCTCCAAATTGTGAAGTTCAGTTGGGATAGTTTATTCACAAGAGGAGTGACACGTATGATATATACACTATTCACAGTGATACACTAATCATGTTATGTGTGTTTGGAGTTTGGGACTAAGAAAGAATTATAAAAGGATAAGGTTAAAGCAGAATAACACAAAACAGATCATTATGTGATTTTGAATTTAGTTTTGACAAGACTTTGAATTTAGAATTGATAATGTGATCATAGATTTCAGTACAACAAAATCATGTTCTTCCCATATTCATGAATTCACGTGTAGCCTAACTACACATGATTAGGAACACAAGTAAAATATGAAAAGAAAGAAAACATTGTTTATTTTAAATTTGATTTCATGAAAATAAAAAAATAAAAAAACTCCTATTTGAGAGCTTCTCTTTATGTTTAATTAACTTAAATTGATAAGAGAAAATAAAAATAAAAATATATAGTCATATATATTCAGAGCATTAGGATTTTAATTTTAATATTTTTTTTCTTAAAACCATTACGATCTAAATATAAATATTTTGAAATGTTTTTTTGTTGGGTCGTTTCTAAATTTTTGTTTCATTTTATTTTCTAGGTGGGAGTTGTATGGTGCCGAAAGCAGTTGATAAAAACTCGTTGAAGAAATCATAAAGCATAGTCTGTTAGTTAGTCATTTGATTTGTTGAAAAAAAAACGACAGGAAAAGTGGCAATTAAATGTTCTGTGACGTGTCGATGAAAGATGGGTTAGGCCAGAAAGCCCATGGCCCACAAGGCCTCCTTGGTTGTAAGGTGGTGAGTGACACGCAGCTAGGCCACATAATATCACACCAGATATTTTCTGCTGGGCCCGCTCAACATATCATGGGCCCATACCCATTTCACGTTCTGAGGACCCAATGCTCCCTTTCCTATTTTTTCCTTTTACCTTTTGTTTCTTTCACCTTTGTCTCACCAACTCTGTTCCCTTCCCTTCACTCTCTTCATATCTTTCTATGTAGAGAATAAAAACAATTAAAACATGTTAAGGAAATATCTTATAGTAATTTTTGTGTGTGTATAATTTCACTCTGCAATTTTTTACTGGGTTATATGAACTGAGCTGAGAGAAATTAATATGAATAAAAGGGATATAATTTCACTCCGCAATCTTTTAATACTAATAATTTTTTAATTTATAAAATAGTATATGATTTAGTTAATATAATAATAATTATTTTATTTTTTAAAATTAATTTTTATTTAATAATTTCATGTAGTAACACTTTATTATCATGAGTTAGGTGTGTGATCGGTTACTTCATACAATTGAAAACAATATATAAGAAAACAAACCCTAGAAATGCATATGGATATAAGGGACACACAAGAACAATGCATATGGATATAAAGATATAGGGACAACATATTGTTAGAAGATATATTTTTATATTTATATTTAAAATTAAAAAATATATTTTAGTTTATGAATTGAGAGATAATTTAAGTATGTCTCCTAACACAGTAAAATAATAGGAACAAGATTTTATTGTCTAAAAGCACCATGCCATACTTGCTAAAACCACGTGAGGGATAAACCAAAAGGAAAAAACCTGAGCTTATGGGTGTGTCACTTCCATTATGAATGTGCA
The DNA here is from genome assembly GCF_051622355.1 of Phaseolus vulgaris. Classification (NCBI taxonomy): domain Eukaryota; kingdom Viridiplantae; phylum Streptophyta; class Magnoliopsida; order Fabales; family Fabaceae; genus Phaseolus; species Phaseolus vulgaris. The sequence goes on from NC_143504.1 coordinate 7,330,742, forward strand.
TACACATAGCTCACTGTGGAATCACGTGTCTACAAATTTTCCACATCTATCCAACCATTTTTACCACTCTTCCATCAAACTACCAAGTCTATGTTATCATCAAACCATGCATTCTTATTTTTCATTTAGAATTTGATCTGTGTGTTTAATCATAGCTTCTTCATGTCTATTTCATCATCAAACTTTACACATGCATGTATTATTATTTTTTTCCAATACTTTCAATATAGTCCCATATCATTTAAAAATCAAGATTAAAATCAATTTAAATACATTTTTTTTTTAGTCTCTAAAGTGTTGTTAGGTGTTGTTGCTTTCTCCTTTAATATATCAAGTTGCTGCTGTTGATTTGAAATCTGAGTGGCATTGGATCCTAGTACTATCTTCCTACATTTGGTTCACGTCACTCTTAAAACTCTCGTCCTACTCCTCTGTAAGAGAAATCAAACAAAATAAAATGCACCTCGTGTATATAATGTTTTATGTCATAGATGTAACCCTTTCCAAATTTCTAATCTATCTACTTTTTTTTCCTTGAAGCTCTGTTGGTGTTCTCTAATTAGGGTGTCTTTTTCTTAAAAAATACATTTATTTATACATAATATTATTGTTTGAAGATTTTTCTACCGTCCCGCAATAATTGTCACTCTCAGGAAAAAATAGTCATTTTTATTAATTTTAGATAATCATGTTTCATTTGGCAAATAATAATACCAATAGTATGTTGAGAAATTTAATTCTATTTTTTTAAAATTATTTGCAATTGATAAGGTTTTATATTACGAAGTTGTTCAATTTTATTTTTAAATGACAAAATTATATATACTTTATCATATATAACTTCAAGAAAAACATAATAAAAAACCAATTTTAGAGACAAAAAATAATTAGTTGGTATAGTAACTAAATTAGAGACCATCTTAGAAACTAAAAAAAATGGTTTCTAAATTAGATAATATTATTGTTAAATGATTTCTAAATTGGTATCTAATTATCTACTAAGGTTTTAACTACCAATTATTTAGTTTCTAAATTTGGTAGCAAAAACATTGGTTGCTAATTAGATACCAATTTAGAAACTATTTAAAAATAATAGAAACTAATTTAGAAACCAAATTTTTTTTAATCTTTAAAATAGTCTCTAATTTAGTCACTATATAACAACTATTTATTTTTTTATCTAAAAATTGATTTTTATTTCATGATTTTATTGTAGTGTATTTATGTAATTTTACAACTATTTGTTTTTTTAACATTACTTTTTAATTATTTTTCTTAATCATTGAGCTGGGAGGTTAGTTTTTTTTATAGCATCTTACAATTCATTATTAATCTGGCAATATTAGTATGGCATAGTACTCTTTCTGGTTTATTATAATAATAATAATACTTTTTAAAAATATTTAGACTTTATTTTTATTTTAATATTTAAAAATTATTTTCTTGTTTTTTTTTCTAAAGTTATATCATTAGTATTTTATATTTGCTACTATCAGGATTTTAATGAAGGTTATTTAGTGAAGTTTATATAACTTAGGAATTGATTTAATTAACTGAGGTTTTTTTAATATTGGTTAAGTTTCACATGTTATTCAAAAACCTCATCAAATTAACATAGTTTTTTTTAACCTTAGTTAAATTTCAAAGGTTTATTTTAAAATCTCAACAAAATAACGGAGGTTTTTTTAACCTTTGTTAAATTGTTAAATTACAAAGGTTTATTCTAAAACCTCAACAAAATAACAGAGGTTTTTTTAACTTTCGTTAAATTCCAAAGATTTTTTCTAAAACCTCAACAAAATAACGGAATTTTTTTTAACCTTCGTTCAATTCCAAAGATTTATGGTAGAACCTCAATAACTCCAGATTTTTCAAACTTCAATAAATAAATATAATTAAATCTATTTATAAATAAATAATTAAAAATTACATTATTTTAATATATTTTATAACTAAATTCTCTAAATTTTTTAAAGTGTAACTTTACATTATAAATTAATAAGTTTTCTAAAGTTTCAAAAATTTATTTTAAAAACTCAGCAAAATAACTGTTGGAGATCTCACATCGACTAGAGATTAGAGCCTTTCATAGTATATAAGTGGGTGCAAACATCATCTCATTGAGTGATTTTATGGGGTTGAGTTAGACTTAAAGTCCACTTCGTAATATGGTATCAGAGCCATTTCGAGTCTATCCTAGCGAGTATTTGTATTGGGCCTATCCTGCCACCCGCTATCGGGCCGCTATCAGATCACCCATATATATAGTCCCACACACGAGTTGGCAGTTTCGGCGTGAGGGAGTGTGTTGGAGATCTCACATCGACTAGAGATTAGAGCATTTCATAGTATATAAGTGGGTGCAAACCTCACATCACCACGTACATATGATAAATAATACAATTATTTAGGATATATAAAGTAGTGATAAACACCAGTTGTTGTTGAGTTAGGTAACAGTGACTTATGATCCAAGTTGGAGCAGTAAGGTGATGAAAGAAGCAATATTGGAGTAAGAAGATAATGTCTTATTTAGTGTTTATTCTCCACAACATAGGTATTTTGATTTGTTTCATGATCTTGTCCCTGTAGCTGGTACAATTTTTTTGTCACACAAATGAGAGAAAAACATAAATTTAGAGTAAAGGAAATGGATTGATAGAGATAGAAGCATACAAGATAAAAAAAAAACGAAGAAGAAAAAAAAAAGAAAAAAGATAAGGATGGGAAAGAAACATTTTACATAAAGTATAATATAGATTCTCTTTTTATAAATTATTTCGTAAACATTTTTAAAGAGAAAAATAAAATAAAATTTTTATACATTAATTTTATGAAAAAATTTCTCACAAATTTTTTAAATTCTTATATTTGTGTGTATAAACTAATTTATCTTATACAAAAATATTTTACTATTCTTCTGATTTTCTTAATAAACCCATAATCATCACTTGATAAAAGCTTTGGTCCCGTGAAAATAATTTCGGTTTAGATCTAACATTAATATATACCACACTTTATCAACATTATCTGAGCTGTGCTCACTAATTTAATCTATTTATTCTTTTATATTACTATACTTTCTTTAATTTTTCCTTTAAACCTTGGTGAAAATCATTTCAATCAATCAAATATATGAATACGTTTTCGTGAGTTTCCATGTAAAAATTTATAGAAAAAAATATTTTTTTATAAAATAATATAGATATAGGTTAACCAGTTTTTACAAAATTTTATTTTTAACTTGTATATAAATAAATTTTAATTTATGTAAAGTCAATTTATTTAGTTCTTTTCGAATTTTTCTCTCTAAGATAAAAGAAAATTATTAAATAACAACTAAATATAGAGATTAAAAATAATTAGTTAAATTAGATAATATTTTAGAAACTAAAAAGTTATTGGTATTTAAAGTAATTTCTATTATTAATAAAAATTTATAAAAAAGTTTCTAAATTAGTCAAGATTTTAGCTACTAATAATTTAAATTTTAAATTAATTTCTAAAAAACTAATAGAAACTAATTTAAAATAATTAATAGATAAAATTTTAGTAACTAATGATTAGATACTAATTTAAAAATTATTTTATAAATTTTTTATTAATAATAGAAACTACTTTAATAATTTATTTAATTTATAAAATAATTTATTTAATTTATAAAATAATTTATTTAATTTATAAAATAATTTTTAATTTAATTAATATAATAATTAATTAGTTTGATATCTAAAATTAGTTTGTAAATTTCACTGAATTTAATAACTCCCACGTTCATGGGAAAAAAAAAAGCAGATTACTAATAACCTTAAAGAATAAAAGAATAAAGAGAGGAAATTAACATGCACTGTTCACAACAATAAAATGTTAGATCTAAACTGAGATAATTTTGAGAGGACCCAAAGCTTCTCTAAAGAGTATAGTTTTGTTTGATAAGTTTATCCATAAACACACACTTTTATTGTAACTTATAACACCCATACCAATCACTTTCCACCACAGTCTACCTATGTTAAGGGTTAACTAACACCCAACCCAGGCCCAAAGTTGCACCCAACTCAGACAAAATATGATTTTTTCCCATCTTTTTATAATTGGTTATCTACTCTTGTTTTTTTTTTTTTTGCCATATTCATTGTCTTATAATATGCTATTATATTATGAATTTGATCCTTATTTTTGTTTTAAAACTTTAATTTTAACACACTGTACCAGTAACACGATATGTATTGATTTCAATATTTATTGCCACACTTTTAAGATTTCATCATTATTATCCCTTTAATATAAAAGATATTGTTCATGTAACTTGGTAAATTGTTCCTGTTTATGTTTCACCTTAATATTGAGAGAGTTGGATGTAAATTTAGTCAGTGTTCTAACATTCTCGTGTGGTTTAATTTGTGGGATGGGAAGTGTTGTCTGTTACATAGTGTAATTTGTAGTACCACATTTCCTGCACTTTTTGTTGTTTTTGGATTGGATCATGGTTATATATATCATTGATAGTGTTTTTTTTAGTTTTTGTAATTGATTTTTTTTTATAATATATAAATAGATACAAAATTTTATAAACCGATTTTGTTAAAACTTTAGAAAGCCTTTTTCGTTTTCTGTTTTGTGGGAGATAGGCCAGTTGGGCTTTCCCTTTTCTATTTTTCTGTTTTATACAGTGCACCCCTTTCCTTTTTACACCTCATGTATATAAACTCTTTTCAGGGTTTTTTAGTAATTTAATTTTCAGATTAATAAAATACTCTTTTCTCTCCTTCTCTCACACCGTGCTCCATCTCTTCTATGTTTCTTCATATCTCGCAGTTTTCTTTTTCTTTGATCTCTGTAAATGTTGCAATTACATCAAAGCACTCTTTTGATTTATCTTTGTTATGGTATCAAAGCTCTTCTTTGAGAAGAGCTCTGCTGCGCGCACTCTGTCTTTATTCTCTCAAGATTATCTTTTTTTTCCTTTTTTTTCACGTTTTGTACATTCACCCTGCTTTGCATCTTCTTGATTTTTTCTAACGATTGTTTGTTTGTTTTATTTTTACAGTTCGTATTTTTTGTACGCAAATGGCTGACGAAAATAGTGACGGGAGCGAAAGCCCTAACCCTAATCAGAACAAGAATCCTTTACAAGGCGAGAATTCTATTAATAATTTCTTATATCTGCATCCCAGTGAAAATCCTGCTACACCCCTTGTGTCACTCGTTCTTGATTCCACAAATGACCACTCTTGGAGTCGCTCGGTTCTCACGGCTTTGAGCGCAAAGAATAAAGTCGAGTTTGTCAATGGCGCTGCTCCCCGACCTTCTGAAACCGATTCTTCTTTCTCATCCTGAATGAGATGCAACAACATGGTGGCGTCTTGGCTTGTACACTCAGTCTCTGTTCATATACGTCAAAGCATCATATGGATGGACAAGGCACTGGACGTATGGAATGACCTCAAGGCTCGCTTCTCACAAGGCGATTTATCCCGTATCTCTGATCTTCAAATGGAAGCTTCTTCACTCAATCAAGGTGACCTTTCTGTCACCGATTACTTCACTAAACTCAGGATTATTTGGGATGAATTAGATAATTTTAGGCCTGATCCTATATGTTCTTGCAATGAGCCTTCTGTTATTATCCAAAGAAAAAGAGAGGATCAGGAAATGCAATTTTTACGTGACCTTAATGACCAATACAATAATATAAAAGCACATATTCTGCTCATGGAACCTGTCCCTGCTATTACCAAATTTTTTTCTCTTGTTATCCAACAAGAACGCCAGTTTAATAATAGTGTTCTTGTAGCTAATGTAAAAAATGTTACCCCTGTTACCTCTGTTAACCACACCAGTACCAATACCATTACTTGTTCTTTTTGTGGAAAGTTGGGTCACAGTGAGAGTGTTTGTTTTAAGAAAAACGGTTTTCCTAACCAAGATAACAGAGGCTCAAAGTTTGGTAGTAATAAAAATATTTGTACTTACGGCAACAAAATTGGTCATACCGTTGATGTTTGTTACAAGAAACATGGATACCCTTCCGGGTATAGATCTCAGTACGGTAAGTCTTCTCAATCCAACAACGTCTCCACTACCATTCAAGAAGAAAATTTTGGAAATCAAGATCAAAACAAGCAGAATAATGGAGGAGATTTTCGCATCACTCAGCATCAATATCAAATTCTTTCGGAACTTCTGAAAAATGTTAACAGTTCCAACAATCAAGTTCAAGTCAACCAGGTTGGTTCCCTCTCTGCTGATCATCAAGGTCAGAATTCGGTTGTCACAGGTAATATCCAGAAACTCAAAAATTCCAATTTTAATGAATATACTTGGATTCTGGATTCTGGTGCGACTGATCACGTTTGTTTTTCTTTATCAAATTTTACATCATATAAAAATATCAAACCCATTACCATTAGGCTTCCCAATGGAAATCCTGTTATTGCTTCCTGTTCTGGCACAATTTTTTTTAATAAAAATCTTATTCTTGAAAATGTGTTGTATGTACTAGATTTCTCTTTCAACTTAATATCCATTTGTCAATTGACTGCATCACTTAAATGTGAACTTATTTTTTCTTCCACTAAGTGTCTGATACAGAATTCCAGAACCAAGGACAAGATTGGTACAGTTGATCTTGTAGCTGAACTATACGTCTTCAATAAAACTGGTGGCAGGATTATGAGTTGCACTACAGAACCAAGCAACATTTGGCACCTCAGAATGGGTCACCCGTCGGATGAAAGGTTAGAAATTCTACAAACATACTATCCTAATATGCATATTGATAAAAACTATGTTTGCGATACTTGTCACCAAACCAAACAAAAGAAACTTTCTTTCTTTCCTAGCAATACTAAAACTATTCAACCTTTTGAATTACTGCATATTGATATCTGGGGACCCTGTTCTGTTGTTTCCATGCTTGGTTATAAGTTCTTTCTTACCATAGTTGATGATTTTACTAGATATACTTGGGTTTTTCCCATGCACAACAAATCTGAAGTCAGGGCTAGTGTTGTTAATTTTATTGCTTATGCTTAAAATCATTTTTCTACTAAGGTTAAAATCATTCGAACTGATAATGGTGTTGAATTCTCTATGCATGAATTTTTTGCATCAAAAGGTATTATACATCAAACCACTTGTATTGAAACACCTGAGCAAAATGGTATTGTTGAAAGAAAACATCAACACCTCTTAAACGTCACACGTGCCTTGCTTTTTCAATCTAATCTTCCTGTTGTTTTTTGGTGTTTTGCTATACAACATGCTACCTTTCTTATTAATTGTATGCCTACTCTGCTGCTTAATAATGCTACGCCTTATGAGAGATTGCATAAAAAGCTTTGTGATATTTCTTCCTTCGTGTTTTTGGATGTCTGTGTTATTCTTCAACTATTATTGCTCACAGAAAAAAAATGGACAGCCGCGTTGCTCCGGGCATTTTCCTTGGTTTCAAGCCAAACACAAAAGGTTTTTTGTTTCTAAACCTTAAAAATCACAAGATAGATTTGTCAAGAAATGTTATTTTTTATGAGAACTCTTTTTCCTATCATTCAAATCATATTCAAAATAATGACTCAAATAGTCTTTCTTTACCCATTCCTCAACACTATGCCCAAACTCATGATGATATTCATATGCAAACTGAAAATGTTATTGATAATACTACTGATGATGTTTTTTAGACTAACACTAATATTGAGCAAAGTGAGTAAAGAAAGCAAAATGAGACAGCAACAGCACCTCCTAGAAGATCTACACGCAGTAGAAGACCCCCCATTTATCTTCAAGACTTTGATGTACTAAACATCAATAACAGTGTTGTAAGTACCAAACACTCAATCCATTCCTTTTTAAATTATAATGCTCTATCAAAGTTCTTCGAAAATACAATATTGTTTATATCTTCTGTTGAGGAACCTCACAACTATGAGGAAGTTGTCCAACATCCACTTTGGATCTGTGCTATGAAGGAAGAACTAAAAACACTTCAAGATAATGGGGCATGGTCCTTGACTACTCTCCCAATTGGAAAATCAGCAATTGGGTGTAGATGGGTTTATAAGATCAAGCATCACGCAGATGGTTCCATTGAGCGTTATAAAGCCCGATTGGTAGCAAAAGGTTACAACCAAATTGAAGGACTGGACTTCTTAGACACATTTGCTCCTGTAGCAAAGTTGACTACCCTACGTCTACTTTTAGCTCTAGCTGCAGCCCAGAATTGGACACTCAAACAGCTTGATGTGAACAATGCTTTCCTACATGGGGACTTAGATGAAGAAGTTTACATTCAATTGCCTCAAGGCTTTCACTCTTCTTCCCCCAACCTGGTCTGCCGCCTAAAGAAGTCCCTCTATGGTCTAAAACAAGCAGGTAGACAATGGTATGCCAAACTTTCAAATTTCTTACTTTCACACAATTATAAAATTTCCACTGCTGACCACTCTTTATTTTTGAAACATGATGGCAAACACACCACGACACTCTTGGTCTATGTGGATGACATTGTTCTCACTGGGAATAATCCTATGGAGATATCTGCTATCACTAGTCTGTTACACAATTTCTTTCACATTAAAAACCTTGGTGATTTGACTTATTTTCTGGGAATTGAAATTGCTCGCAATGCCACTGGTATCCACTTAAGTCAGCGCAAATATGTTTTAGATATGCTCAAAGATACTGGTATGCTGGGATGTGCCCCTACACCTACACCAATGTTACACACTATCAAGCTCTCAACCACAAAAGGCACCCCACTTGGTGATGCAGAATCCACTGCATATAGACGATTGATTAGACGCCTTATTTATCTGACCAACACACGACCTGATATTTCCTTCTCTGTTAATCATCTCAGCCAGTTTGTCTCACACCCAACTAGTGAACATCACCAAGTAGCAATGCGCATCCTTCGTTATCTCAAAAGAACTCCTGACACAGGTATCTTCTTACACAGTCAGTCTCTTATTCAATTAAAAGCATATAATGATTCTGATTGGGCTACATGCCCTGAAACTCGCAAATCCATAACTGGTTTTTCTGTGTATTTGGGGGAGTCACTCATCTCTTGGAAGTCCAAGAAACAGCAGACCATATCTAGGAGCTCCTCTGAGGCAGAATATCGTGCTCTTGCTGCAACCACTTGTGAGATTCAATGGATAATATACTTGCTACAAGATTTACACATTCAACACGTGCAACCAACCATTCTCTCCTGTGACAATCAAGCTGCCATCCAGATTGCAAATAATGAAGTCTTCCATGAGCGCACCAAGAGTAATGATAATATTATTTAATTATCAAGTGGTCTAGTTCAATTACTTTACCAACAGAGTAATGAGTATTTTTTTTTGTAAACTTTACTATATGTATTCAATTTCTACAAATAAAATGGTTCACGAAACTTAATTCAAATCACGCCAAATTTATTGTAAAAGTACTTTTTTTATGTTATTTGAATGCAAAATTTGTAGAAGATAAAATTTAGCATAAATATTCACATTTTACTAAGTTTGAGTTAAACCCAACTAAAACAAAGTCTAGAGTTGAGAAAAATATAGAATGATATAAACTTATCGTCCAACTCCTATTTTAAGTAGGTTTAATGGGTTAATTAGATCAATCCAATCGATTTCTATTCAGTATTTTAAGACAATGGATATGTAAATTTATTTTTATATTATTTTTACTCATTTTTATTTAAAGTTGAAATTTCAATAAAAGCAAGCCACACCTCTCAAACTTGGAAAGAGATTACAACAGATATATAATATCTGTGGAAATTATATTTTTAATTTTAAATTAATAATAGTTTATTCAAATAAAAATAAAGTTCGTGTATATATAATACCTCACAAAGATGCTAGCGGTGGTTGGATACACACCATCCAGACACTACTTCTCAACGAAAAAAATATAATTCTTAGAAATTCGAGAATTTGAGTCTCGCATGATTCTTAGAAATTCGAGAATTTTATTTGCAATTTTATACTCCCAATTAAAAAAACCGAAACAAATTAAAATAAATTATTTAAATATTATTACGTTACTTATTATTTTACATATGTTATGAGGATATATGGCGTATCGGTATCAAACACACGCTGAAGTACCTCTGTAGAATTAATTCTCTTTTAGGTACGGTAATTTTATATCATAAATTGGGAACGAATAGGAACCCGCCCTTGGCGTAGAGTAACCCGTCCTCTAACCAGTACCTCTGTAGAATTACTTCTTTCACTTGGTGAACCAACATGTGAGTCTCTTTGTATCAATATTGTAGGACATGGTAAAGTGTTCAATTCAAAAAATATTTATTGAATTTTAATATTCTAGCATGATTCTAACACGATTTTAAAAAAGATAAATACAATAATTTTCTAAATCTCAAATTTATTGTATAAATTTCTATTATAATTATAAAAATAAGGAACAAATTTTTTTTAACCAGTCATAAAAAACATTTTCCTGCTAAAAAAATTGAAACATACTCGTGCACATAAATATTTATTATCAATTTATAATTTTGAAAGATTTGGAATCTACATATCCTAAATTAATAAGTATCAATAATCAAATTCAAAATTCTATTTAAAAAAGTTGAATTGATTTTAAATAAAATAAATTTACTAATAATACTATTTTATATTGTAATTCAGATTAAATAATATTCTTATAAAATTATTTATTAAAAAATATAAATTTTAATAATTAATTTAAATAAAATTAAAACCATAGATGATTATTTTTTTAAAATAAAGTTTAAATATAAATAGGACTAAAATTAAACTTGTATTTATTTTTAATTATGGTAATGTTTGAAAATCAATTAAATTAAAAATTAAGGTTTAAAGTGCTTTGTTCGCAAAATAGATAAAATTAAGGGATAATATTCAAGTATAAATAAAGTTAATAATAAGAACTAAATGAAAACACTTAAAATTAACACTTTTTTTAAAACAAGTTAAAATATGAATCATATTTACAGAAATTTAAAAATATTTAATTATTTGTAAATAAAAAATATGGTTTGAATTGAACCTGTTTGGTAGCTTTAAAATAGAAAATGAAGAAAAATTGAATGTGATGGTAACGCGGAGACGAACGTGGTAGGGAACGTTGGCGTCATCATTGACCACTTTCTAGAGTCAACATAAGTAATCTTCCAGAATCCAAACTCTAACTAAGATCATCCCTTCTTTTCTTTTCCTTCAAATTATTTGGCTTCACTTCACTCTCTCACCGCCACAAACTACTATAAATCTTCCTCAACCCTATCTTCATTTCACAACTTCAAATTTCAAAACCATCTTTTCCTCATCCACCTATCTTCTTCATCACTATCTACCAATTTTCACCAACACTCCCTCTTCTACCTTCACTCTCACAAACTTCAATAACAATGAAGGTCAGTGTTCCAATTTCACCTCATAATTCTGTTTAGATATTCACTTTTCGACTATGTAACATAGACACTGATGTAACACGGACACGTATACAAAAATACGTCTAATATTTAAAATGTATGACACAGGGACATAAATTTATATATTATATAGTTATGAATTATATAAATTGATAATAAAAATTTATGTCCACAAATATGTTTCAGTTTTTTTAGTAGAAATATGTTTTACAAAGCTAGTTCAAAATGATTTGTTCTTTATTTTTATAGTCATAATAAAAATTTATACAATAAGTTTGAATTTTTAGAAAATTAATTGATTTCTCTTTTTTAAAATTGTGTTAGAAACGTGCTAGAATTGTTAGAAATCCAATAAATATTTTTTAAATTTGACACTTCATCGATACGTGTCCTATAAGTGTCGTACTAGTGTCGGTATCCGATCGTGTGTTTGACACGGACACACCATTTAAGATGTGTGTTCGAGCCTCACTGCTTTTCAATACTCCTAATTCCGTTTGTGTTCTGTTTTGATCGTTTATGGTCTAAATCAACTTCCAAGGTTAGAGTGTTGAGTAGTCTTAACAATTGTTTGATTTTTCTGTAACAGAAAGTTGTGTTGAAGGTGGATGTACATGAAGACAAAATCAAGCAGAAAGTTATGAAGGTTGCCTCTGGCATTTCAGGTATTCAATTTTTGAACTTCCTCATCTCTTTAACTTCTCTTCTTTTAATGTTCTTATAAAAAATGAAAAGATAAAGGAGAAATACAATAAAAAGAAAATATTGTAAAGTTGGTTTTCTTTCACTCAATTAAGTGAATTAGCTTGACTAAAATTGGTTTTTTTGTTTAAAAAAAATTAAATTCAAAGAATATAGTCCGAATGATTCATTAATATTTGATTTGATGATAAACTAAAATTGTAATTGAAATACTGTTGTAGGTGTGGAGTCAGTTTCTGTGGACATGAAAGACAGGAAATTGACCTTAATAGGGGACATCGATCCAGTACAAGTAGTTGCGAAGTTAAGGAAGTTTTGTCATACAGAAATAGTTTCTGTTGGACCGACAAAAGAGGAAAAGAAGGAAAAACTTAAAAAGGATGATAAAAAGAAGGAAGATAAGAAATATTCCGCAAAAGAAATGGTTGCAGATCCACTCAAGTCCAATGAAAATGAAGATCAAATGAAATCACAATACAATCCATATTACAGTGGCACAAGTGTGGAAGATAATCCTAATGGTTGTGCCATTGTCTAATTTTATCATAATTATATTAGACAGTTAAGTATACCGTTACTTATACATACTCTGTAATCCTATATATATTCCCTTCCAACTCTTTGTATAACACACAATTATCAAATATATTATTTCTTTTCACAATAGCTTCTAACATGGTATCTAGAGCTATTTTTCTCTCATGAACTCTTCCGCTTCTTCTTCCTCTTCCTCTAATTCTTCTCAACCCACCTTCCCAATGGTTGTACCACCTTTGCATCATTTCTCAACCCCAATCACACTCAAGTTAATCGATGGGAATTTTTTGATTTGGAAGCAATAGATCTTTGCCACTCTTCGCGGGCTCGACCTGATGCACCTCTTGGATGAAAACAGTGTGTCGTCACAATTTCTCCAAACTGCAAATCAAGAACCCACCACCAACCCTTGCATTATCATAAGCAAGACCAATTATTAGTAGCGTGGTTGCTTGCATCAATGTCCTCTTCCATCTTGAACAAAATGGTAGGTTTTGAATCCTCTACTGCCACTTGGAATCGTTTATCCACGTATTATGCATCCCACACAAGGGCAACCGTAAAAAAGCTTCGTCTTCTCCTACGCACACCAAAGAATGAAAGATTCGTTGCAACTATCTTCTTGGCATCAAGAAGACTGTTGATTCACTCTCTGCCAAAGGCGCCTCCATTTGTACTACTGAACACATAGATGTGATCTTGGACGGCTTATCGAAAGAATACGATGGTTTCATCACCACCATTCTCTCACGTTTTGATCCATACAATGTTGACGAGTTTGAGTCTTTACTCCTTGCTCAAGAAGAAAGGTTTGGAAAACATAAAGTTCTGCAAAGTTCCACTATTCACTACTACAAAAATAAGAAAAGAGCGCTCCTTATTTAATGCGGTTTAGCGCTTAAACGCATTCGTAAAAAACGCAGTGGAATTTTTTAAATTATTTTGATTTACAAATGCGGTTATTTAAATAACTGCATTTGTAAATCAAGAGCTTCCATTTACAAATGCGGCTAAAAGTAATAGCTGCATTTGTAAATCGAAGCGCTTGATTTACAAATGCGGTTTTTACGTTTAGCCACATTTGTAAATGGTTTTTACCTTAAAAATTTTACACGCTCAACAGTTTCGTTCATTCTCTGTTTGCGCTCATATCTGTTCTTCGTTTTCTCTGGTTGCGAAGTTCTGCATTTTCGAAGGTACGTAACTGCATTGCCCCTCATTCTCTTGTTTCCATTGCCCCTAACAACTGCATTGAACTCCAATGGCTTTCACTTTCCATATTGCTTTCGTTTTTAATGGGTTTCGCTCTGCATTTTGAAGGTGTATTGTTCCATTGTTTTCACCGCTGTCGCATTTCGCTCTCGCCGCTCCGCCACTACTTCCACCGCCGCACTCGCCGCCGCTGCCGAGTTTCCTCTTCTCCCCTTCCACTCTTCACCAACAACGTGCCCCTAAAACCCCAACTCATTCAGAAGAATATACAAATGCGACTATTTTAAATAACCGCATTAGTAAATCGCATTTACAAATGCGGCTCTATAGCCGCATTTGTATTTCTCTGATTTACAACTGCGTGCTGATCAAATGCGGCTCTATAACCGCATTTTTAAATGTAAAATAGCCGCATTTGATTAGCATTTCTGCACTAGTGATTCGAGCAAATAATGTTAGTATACCATGGTTCTCTACTCGCCCAAACAAGAAAGCCAATTTTCACAGTAAAGGATTATACGACAGTCACACGCAAACTCGTCCTCCGCATCCGAGCACTGTAAATTCGTTTTTTGGACCAAGACCCACCACTCGTCCTTCCTTCCACTCCCCTGCACATTGGAATCCCATCAAACAGTATCGTCAAATATGCCATAAACCAGGACACACTGCTGATACATGTTCGCATAGGTATGATTCCCCTAACAATCATTCTTTTACGGCTAATGTGTCTCAATATTATTTCTCAGCCAATGACGACTCCACACCATCTATTTTGGGTGTTCCTTCAACCATTGAAGATCCTCTTTAGTACCCTGACAGTCAACATGTCACTAAAAACTCCTCTGTTTTTAATAACAAACATCTTTACCATGGATAAGAATCTTTAAAGGTTGGAAATGACCAAGGTATGAACATCATACATATGGGTTATGCTTTTTACACTACATCACACACAAGAACACAGTTTATTCTGCAAAATCTATTGCACGTTCCAAATGTTACAAAGAACTTGATTAGCATTGCTAAGTTTACGAAAGATAATCATGTTTATTTTGAATTTTTTCCTCACTCATGCTTTGTTAAACACACCCATCATATCCATCATAAAGGAGTAGTTAAAAATCTTCTATATATTTTCCCTTTATCCAATGCTTCTTTTATCTTACGGTGCTAAATATGCTTGCTATAAACTGAATGTTAGACACAATTAAAAGAGTTTTAAAATCTTGTAAAATAACATACAATTCTAAGAAACATTTTTGCACTGCATGTGCATGTGAAATAGGTAAAAGTTTTGTGGATAAGAATTATAACGTTTCCACTATAATAATATGAATGTTTTAGAATTGCATTCAATTTGATGGATCCAATTTTAATAATAGGTGGGACTAATGATAAAAAGTTGTCAGTTTTATGTCAGATGATGTTTAATGATTATAATACTGTATATTTAAAATTTAGTATATCTATAATAATAAATAAAGAATTCTCTAAATGTACATATTTTCTATTTTTTAATTATATTGTAAATCTTTTAAAAAATTAATAACATATAAAATGATACATGTTTAATATTTACATTTTAATTTTAATTATATTTTAAAATTAAAAAACTAAATTATATAAATATTTAAAAAAATTATCGTGTAATTTTGCATGTAATTATTATTATTAATATTATTCCCAGTGATATACGAAGAATTCTTTTCTTTTTCACCTCAGACAATGATTCAATATCTAACTATTTTTTAATTTTTATTTATGTAATAATTATTTGAGGATAAAAAGGCTTACTAGTTAAAGAAATTGCGTTAAACTACTATTTAAAAGAATAAATTATAACAAGTGAAATAGGCAGTTAACATGAATAAAAAACTGAAAATTAAATTGAACCAAAACTAAAAATATTAAATACCTAATTTCTATCTTTGATCAATCAATTTTCTTAAAATTTGTTTGACAGTTTGAAATAGTTTAGATAAATTTGAACATTTCTTTACAGTGACGAAAATACTGAATTGTAGTCTTGTACGTGGTGATGATATACTATAATGATTAGGTAGACGCGGATACGAACACGCAACGAAAGCCATCCAAACACGAACTAACGTCACGCTTTCCGCGAAACTTTCCTCGCCTCTTACTTTTCCCCTACATAATTCACCCTACCCTACATTTTCAAATAAACAATTATAACCCAATTTATATAAAATTTTAAATATGTATAAACAAATTTTAAGAAAAATTCTTGTTCTGGAATTTAAAGACTGGAATATAGGTGTCTTTTATATATATTTTTAATATTTTCGATTATTAAGATTTTAAAAAAAATATTTTCACTACTTTTAACATTCTTTAAAGAACGATATAATATAGTGTTTTGATAAATGGACGGTGAAGGTGATCAAGTTGAAGATATTCAAACTAGTAAAATAAAATTTTAAAAAAGTATTTATAACTGTGAGATAAAAAAAAAGGTGTTTTTCAAAATTAAATAAAACAGTGTAAACGGGCTAGTAGCGTTTTTAACTTTTGTGCAAGTACAAAATATGACACCCAAGGAACAGTACTTTTGACTTCGAGAAAGGAAAAGCAACCATTTGCGTCTACACTTTCTACTCTATTTACCTTAATCCAAACAACCTCACTTTCTTCATACTTTTCCTTCAAATCATCTCAAATCGACTTCCTCATTTCCACTCTCTAATCCAAACAAAACCTTAGGAAAGAAAAAGCAAACCAACCATTTGCGTAGACTTGACTTGGTCCTGCTTCTCTCACGAGTCACAACCATCCACTGTATAAATACTCCTCAAACTTATCTTCATATCACAACAATTTTCAAATTGAAAAACCAACTCTTTCTTATTCACATATCTTTTCAATTCCCTTTCCCTTTCGCATTTTTCACCGACAGTTCTGCTTTTGTCTCAGCTCTCACAAACTTCAATAACAATGAAGGTCAGTGTTTTAATTTCAGCTCATAATTATTTTCAGATATTCACACTTTGATACTCGTAATTCAGTCTGTGTTTTTGTTTTGATTGTTTATGGTCTAAATCAACTTTCAAAGTTAGTGTGTTGAGTAGTCCTAACAACTGTTTGATTTTTGCTGAAACAGAAAGTTATGTTGAAGGTGGATGTACAGGAAGACAAAATCAAGCAGAAAGCTATGAAGGCTGTCTCTGGCATTTCAGGTATTCAATTGAAATTCAATTTCTAGACTTCCTCATCTCTTTAGCTTCTCTTCTTTCAATGCTCTAATCTAATAAAAAATGAAAACACAAAGGGGAAAAACAATAGTAATACAACAGAACTGATTTTCTTTCATTCAATTCAGTGAATTAGCTTGACTGAAACTGATTTTTGTTTCAAAAAAATGAAGTCCAAAGAGTATAGTATGAATGATTCATTGATATTTGGTGATATACTGAGATTGTATTTGAAATACTGTTGCAGGTGTGAAGTCAGTTTCTGTGGACATGAAAGACAAGAAATTTACCTTAACAGGAGACATTGATTCAGTACAAGTAGTTGCCAAGCTAAGGAAGTTTTATCACACAGGAATAGTTTCTGTTGGACCGGCAAAAGAGGAAAAAAATGAAGAACCTAAAAAAAAAAAAACTTTTTGATGCATGCATATATTCAGACAATGTCTAATTAATAATTAAACATTTAATGACAAAAAGGTTGTCAGATAATGTTTAATGATTATAATACTGTATATTTAAAATTTATATATCTATAATAATAAATAAAAGAATTCTCTTACTGTACATATTTTATAGTTTTTTTAATTATATTTTAAATCCTTTAAAAAGTTATAATAACATATAAAATGATACATATTTAATAATTACATTTTACTTTTAATTATACTTGAAAATTTAAAAAATAAATTATATAAATATTTAAAAAATATCGTATAACTTTGCATGTAATTATTATTATTAATATTATTTTTCAGTGATATACGAAGAATTCTTTTCTCTTTCACCTCATAACTCTCCTAACACCAATGCTTCAATATCTAACCAATTTTTAATTTTTATTTATATAAGAACTATTTGAGGATAAAAAGGCTTACTAGTTAAAGAAATTGGGTTAAACTACTATTTAAAAGAATAAATTATAACAAGTGAAATAGGCAATTAACGTCAATAAAAAACTAAAGATTAAATTGAACCAAAATTAAAAATATTAAATATCTTATTTCTATTTGTACTAGTATGGGTCAAACGGTCAATACCATGTCTTCACTCTCACATCCGAGTCGACCGTGTTAGAATATATGACCTTAAACAAGAGGGGTGAATTGTTTAAAAGAGATTTTCGTAAACTTTTAAGCCTAGAATGAAAATACTTCAAGAAAACCTTGATTAAGAAATCAGTTTTTCAAAACATAAAGCAAAAGCACAACACTGGAAAAACAATCGGTTGTTTTACCGAAACAATCGGTTGTTTATACCAGTTATCAAATAACAAAACTGAATTTAAAGAGATAGGGATAGAGAGATTGTACACAGATGTTTATACTGGTTCACTCCAAACCCAGAGCTACATCCAGTCTTCTCAGAAACCTTGAGGAAATCCACTAAGCAATCACAACTTGATCACTTACACAACAACCAAGAGAATGACCTTGAACATCTCAAGAAACACACTCTCCTTGGCCAACACACCAACACCAAGATTGCTGATCTTGACCCCCTCAAGAACACACAACCAATCTTAGCAAACACAGAAACAAAACTTGTTTTTACAGAGTAGAAGGATTACACTTGTTACAGAAGATAATCTGAAATCAATACAAGCATAATCCTATTCCACAAACTTTGATCAATAAAAAACTCTTAGCAATCTCAGCTCTTTGAAAAACTCAAAAACTCTTAGTGAAAACTTGTCAAAGATTAATTCTCAAATCTGTTATTCTGAATTTATTCAAAGATGTAGTTTGTTATCAAATCTTAACAAACTCTTAAATTGCATTAAAAGATTGGTCAAAGCATTTAATGACTGGAGCGTAAGCAATTAAACCATTTAAAGCTCAGTCAAAGATAAAATAGTTTTTCTGTTATGGTCCCAAAACAAACAATCGGTTGTTTCCTCGAATCAATCGGTTGTTTTGGTTCTTAACAGTTCAACCATTTGAAAAACAGTTGTCAATCTTTTTCTCAAAACACCTAAGTATAAACAATTGGTTGTTTCGACAAAACAATCGGTTGTTTTAACTTAGTTTGAAAACATTTTACTTTCACAAAGATTGAGATGCTTATGCTTTAGATTTAATCAAAGGGTGGATTACAAAGCTCAAACTACCCCAGAACTATACTAAACCAGCACAGCAACACCAAGCACAACAAAGGCTTTAACATCCTTCAAAGGATTTGGATTCTTCAAAGCTTGAACACCACTTGGTTCAACAATCTCCCCCTATTTGATGAAGACAAATCCCTGGTGCTTGTGTTTGATCTGATTGAATCTGAAGCAGTGCCTGCAAAAATAACATTTAAACTATCCAATGCTTCTTACAGCAGCATGTTAGATTTTTACATATTTCAAGCATAAAACATGATAAACAATCGATTGTTTACACGAAATAATCGGTTGTTTTTATCAGCAGCAGAAAACCTTTTATATTAGAGATTTTAACAGATTATACAGAATCAGATAAAGATATACAAGAACCAATTAATTCTCCCCTTATTTGTCTTCACAAATAGACTTTAGCATGTATCAAAAACATATTTAGGAGAGATTATTAAGATCAAGGATACCTAACTCATTTCTTAAGAAGAAAAACCTCTTTTTTGGTAAAGGCTTTGTGAAGATGTCAGCTAACTGCAGTTTGGTCTCCACAAACTTCACTTCACAGTTGCCATTGTTTACATGATCCCTGATGAAATGATGCCTTATCTCAATATGTTTGGTCCTTGAGTGTTGAATCTGATTTTTGGTAAGATTGATGGCGCTTGTGTTATCACACATCAAAGGAACCTTGCTGATTTGTAAACCAAAATCTGCAAGTTGTTGCTTGAGCCACAGAATTTGTGCACAACAGCTACCAGCAGCTATATATTCAGCCTCAGCAGTAGAGAGCAACACATGCTTGCTTCTTGCTATGCCATGAGATTAGACTTGAGCCAAGAAGGTGACAAGTGCCACTTGTGCTCTTTTTATCTAGCTTGCAACCTGCAAAGTCAGAATCTGAATAACCAATTAAATGAATTGGAGAGTGAGAAGGATACCATAATCCTACAGATGATGTTCCTTTGAGATATTTCAGAATTCTTTTTGCAGCTTTGAAGTGTGACTCCTTAGGACAAGAATTATTTCTGCATTTGATTTCTTGATGAAGAGAGTCTTGTCTACCATTCCTCTTTCATAACCATGAGATAGCAGAAAGTTGTTAAGCCTCTCATACCACTGCCTTGGAGCTTGTTTCACTCCATACAGAGCTTTCTTCAACTTGAAGACATGGTTGGGATACTTATGATCTTCAAAGCCAGGTGGTTGATCTACATAGACTTCCTCATTGATGTAGCCATTCAAGATGGCACTCTTGACATCCATTTGAAAGAGTTTAAAACCACTCATACATGCAAAAGCCAGCAGCAGCCTCACAGCCTCCAATCTAGCAACAGGAGCAAAGGTTTCACCATAATCTATGCCCTCCTCTTGATTGTAGTTTTTTGCAACTAGCCTTGCTTTGTTCCTTGTGATCACACCATCCTCATCTAGCTTGTTCCTGAAAACCCATTTCGAACTAATAATATTCATTTCATTAGTTTTAGGGACAAGAAACCATACCTCATTCCTTGCAAACTGATTCAGCTCTTCATGCATAGCTTCAACCCACTTCTCATCCTTGAGAGCTTCCTCAATTGATTTTGGTTCAATTTGAGAGACAAAAGTTGTGTGCCTGCAGAAGTTTGATATGGAGCTACGTGTGGAGACACCTTCCTTTATCTGCCCTATGATGTTGTCCACTGACAGATCTCTCGGAATCCTCCACTCTTTGGGCAGCTCACTCTGTTGCAGAATTTCAATCGGTTGTTTCTGCGAATCAACCAGTTGTTTTTCTGCACAGATTTCCAGCTTCTCCAAACTGATGCTTTGTTCATCTTCCTCAGCATTGGTCTTTGGGATTTGATTGACTCTGCGATCTACCTCATCAAAGACATCATGAACGGATTCTTCTACAGTCATCAACCTCTTGTTGTAGACTCTATATGCATGACTTGTGAGTGAATAACCAATGAAGATACCAAGGTCCGCTTTCTCATCAAACTTTCCCAAGTTTTCCTTTCCATTGTTGAGAACGAAACAGTTGCATCCAAAGACTTTGAGATGACTGATGTTAGGCTTCCTTCCATTGAAGAGTTCATATGGTTTTTTCTTCAAAATGGGCCTTATAAGCACCCTATTCATCACATAACAAGAGGTGCTCACTGCATCTGCCCAAAAATACTTAGGAAGAGATGATTTACTAAGCATTGTCCTTGCAAGCTCTTCAAGAGACCTGTTCTTCCTTTCTACCACTCCATTCTGTTGTGGTGTTCTTGGAGCAGAGAAATTGTGCAGAATTCCCAACTTCTCACAGAATTTGCTAAACTTCTCATTCTGAAATTCTCCTCCATGATCACTTCTAATAGAACCTATGTTGCTGTTCTTTGTATTTTGTAGCCTTCTTGCTAGCTTTTTAAATGCAGAAAAGGCATCACTCTTTGATTCCAAGAAAAGAGTCCAAGTGTACCTAGAAAAGTCATCAACAATAACAAGAGCATAATAATTTCCACCAAGACTCATAGTTCTTGAGGGTCCAAAGAGGTCCATGTGAAGAAGTTCAAGAGGTCTCAAAGATGAAACAACATTTTTAATTTTAAAAGAACTTTTCACTTGTTTCTCTTTTTGGCCTGCTTCACAAATGTGATCCCTCTCAAACTTGAGTTTTGGCAGCCCAATCACAAGATCCTTTGAAATTAGCTTGTTCAAATGATTCATGTGAATATGAGCAATTCTTCTATGCCAAAGCCAAGATTCATCTTGCTTGGATAGAAGACATCCAATTGAACATGGTGAAGAGATATCTAGAAGATACACATTATTAACTCTCTTACCTACCAACATTACCTCTTTGGTGTTGGGTAGACAGATTTCACATGTGTTTGATTTGAACATCACTTGATATCCCTTGTCACATAGTTGGCTAATGCTCAGCAGATTATGCTTTAGGCCTTCAACAAAAAGTACATCATGGATTACCATCTCCTATGGATCCTCTCCCAAGAATTCTTCCTTTGTTGTTGTCTCCATAGGTGACATGACCCTCTTGCTTAAAGGAGATACTCAGGAACTTTGATTTGTCCTCTGTCATGTGCTTGGAGCATCCACTATCCAAGTACCATAGTTGCTTGCTCTCCTTCAAGATTTCCTACAAAAGAGATTTTCAAGTACAAAGATTTGGTCCCCTTATGAATGTGGGTCCATCTGGTTTATACTCATCAATTAAAGCTTTATTTCCCTTAGGAATCCACTTCATAAGACCTTTAGGAATAGCATGTTTTTTTATTTTACAGAACCTCACAGAATGGCCTCTTTTCATGCAATAGAAGCATGTAACAATCGGTTGTTTCGATGGTCCAATCGATTATTTTTCTAGCATTTTTTAAAATGATTTTGAAAATCTATCTTGTTTGTTTTGTGGATTAAAACCCAATCCAGCTTTTCCAAAAACATAGTTTTGAGATGCTAGAACACTTTCAAAGTTGGATTGGCCTTTAGAAAGCTTATCCACTGTTTTAACAAGATAGTGGACCTTCTTTTCAAGATTTTCGCAATTTTCACAAACTAGAGTATCACACTTGCACGAGAAGTTTTTGTAAATGATTTCCAGATTTTCAAAATCTATTTTTGAATTTTCTAATTCCTCTTCCAATGCCTTTACTCTGTTTTCAAGCCAGTTGTTCTTTTCTTTTAACCGATTGTTCAAGAGAGCCAATCGGTTGGCTTCTTCATGTGTTTCTTGAAAGGTTTGAAGCAATTGACCATAATTTTCAGAGTTTGAGGAGTTTGATGAACTTACACTACTTGAGTCATCCTCCCTTTTGGCCATGAAGCAAAGATTGAGGCTTTTCTTATTTTGCCTTCTTTTTCTTCTTGCTTGACTCTTTGTCATTGCTTCCTTTGGTTCATGAGCAGCCTTGAGTGTGTCCCACATATCCTTAGCAGTTTTGCACTTTGATATCCTGAAAAATTCATTAGAATCCAGTGCAGAAGCTATAATGTTTTGAGCAGACCGATCAAGCTGGGCCATCTTACATTCATCATTTGTCCATTGAGACAAAGGTTTTGAAATGAAAGAATTATTCTTTTTGAGCTTTGGAATGTAAGGACCATTCTCAATTGAATCCCAAATTCTTTGATCAATAGATTCAATAAAGATTTTCATTCTTGCTTCCCAAAACTTATAATTCAATCCACAGAATAAAGGTGGTTTGTAGATTGAAGCACCTTCCTCAAAAGATAGTTTTCCAGCCATAGAAAAAAGATTTTTGATCAACTTGAATAACTTTCAAGAACCAAGCTCTTGATGACAATTGTTAGAATATATGGCCTTAAACGAGAGGGGGGTGAATTGTTTAAGAAAGATTTTCGTAAACTTTTAAGCCTAGAATAAAAATACTTCGAGAAAACCTTGATTAAGAAATCAGTTTTTCAAAACATAAAGCAAAAACACAACACTGGAAAAACAATCGGTTGTTTATACCAGTTATCAAATAACAAAACTGAATTTAAAGAGATAGGGATAGAGAGATTGTACTGATGGGCATATATTTATTCACACTTAATAGCTTTAATAATTGATTATTGGACTATAATAATAAATAAATCCATTGTTTTAATTAATATTCTTATAATTGAGTTTATTTGGGCCTTAACTGTTATTATTGTTAATTTTGTGTTTTTAGAGTAAATTATCCAGAGGAAGCATCTACCTTAGTGAATGGGCCAAATATGTAAAAGTCCAAGTTGCTTCTTGAACCAAAACAGAAAAAATATTCTTAGGAGAAAAAAAACAAAATAAAACAACAAAAGATAAATCCAGGAGAATCATAGTTTAGGATTTATCTTTTGTTGTTTTATTTTGTTTTTTTTTAATTGATTTGTTTGAATTTATTTTTGCTTTTGTTAAAATAAATAAGTTCTTTAGGATTGTCTAATGGCTGACATGTTTTATAATTCTTGAAAATCTTGGTTTCTTGATATTTGTTGTTTGGATTTTCTGAAAACTTGATAAATAAGTTGGTTATGAGAAATTTTGGGTTGAATCTTTTGCTACAATGTCCCTAGTGAGTTTTGAGCCTTAATTGATATATCATTTAATACTCTTTTTAGTGTGTTTTCACTCATGTTTGCTTATACTCTAGAACTTAGCTTGATTCTTTGTTTTACAATTGTGATTTACGTGCATGAACTGATATGATAGAGGCATTCTTTGTTTAAATTAACCCACTAGCCATATTAGCCTACCTTTATGATAATCCATTTGTTAGCCCCTTGAGCCTATAGCCTTTTTCTTATTTTTAACCCTCATTACAAGCCTCAAAACAGAAAAAAAAGAAGCATGTTTGTCCCTACCTTAGAAGATGAAGGAGCTTTGAAATCATTTGGGAATAGGTTTTTGAATAAGTGTGGGGGTGTATGTCATTTTCATAGTTTACCTCTTCAGTTTTAAAGAAAAAAGAAAAAGAAAAGAAAAGGGATAGAAAAAAAAAGGAATACAACAAGAGAAAGAAAAGCAAAGCAAAATAAAGAAAATAAGAGTGGATCCTCTAATACACTGGATTGACTGTCTATTATATGAAAAAAAATTTATATCTTGAAATAAAAAGAGGAGTTGAATTGTCATAATACTTACACTTGTTTTTATACCTATCCTCCATTGCTCCTTTGTTTTTCTATGGTTTTTAAGCCTATTTTCCCACTTTTTACCTACCTCTACCTTAGCCTCATTACATCCCTTATGAAGTCCTCTTGATCTTTGATTGCATGTTTTTTTCAATTGTTATGAATATTAGAGTCTTGCTAAGCATATGGTAGTGTTTGTCTGCATGGGTGCTGAGTGTAAATACAAACCCTAAACACTTTAGAGTTTGAGAGTGTCCAGTGAAGTTTTGTCAATTTTGATTCAACCTTCTATTTCAATTACCTGCTTGTATATTAAAAATATAGGAATTCCCATTCACATTTTTATTGATTCCTTGATTTCTTAAAATTATATCATATTTGTCATTATGCATTCTTAGAATTTTCTATTTGTTATTTACAACTGTTTTTCTTTTCTTTTTAAACCTTAGAATGTTTTGCCCAGGAGTGCAAAAGGATAAGTGTGGGGGTATTTGATGGGCATATATTTATTCACACTTAATAACTTTAATCATTGATTATTGGACTATAATAATAAATAAATCAATTGTTTTAATTAATATTCTTATAATTGGGTTTATTTGGGCCTTAACTATTATTATTGTTAATTTTGTGTTTTTAGAGTAAATTATCCAGAGGAAGCATCTACCTTTGTGAATGGGCTAAATATGTAAAAGTCCAAGTTGCTTCTTGAACCAAAACAGAAAAAATATTTTGAGGAGAAGAAAGAGAAAATAAAAGCTACAAGATTCGAGAAACAGAATTGGAAGCAAATCTTCTGCAAAATAAAAAGAATTATGGAAAGTGGAAACTTTTTACAAAATCTAAACTGCAATATTTTCCCAAGATCCTTGGAGCAGAAAAGCCTATAAAAGGACACAAGCAACAAGGAGAAAAGGGAGAGCTTCATAGGATTTTCTTAGTTTATTTTCTTCTTAGTAATTCTTTTGTTTTGCCTCCGCATGGAAGGCTAAACCTTTTTGGTTGATTCTTTTGTAATTCCCCATTGAGTTCTGAGGTTTTGTTCTATAAAAGTTTCGATTTTTAAGTCTCTATAGCAGTTGTTTTTATTGTCTAATCTCTTGGAAAACTAGTTTTTGTGAGAGGTTGTACTTGAACGCATGATTGAGAGTCTTCCTTGTCTTAAACTTTGATTTCTTAGTTAGTTCGCATCGTTCTAATTAAATTCTTGGGCGCATGATTCAAGAGAGAGGAGGTAAGCATTCCCATGGAGTATACGCATGGAACAAAGTGGGTATGGATTAAACCAGTAGACACATGCTTTACTGGTGAGTTTCAGTTGAATCAGATCGGCGCATGTTCAATCTGGTTTAGCTCTGTTGGAGGATTGAGAAAAGATTAATCTTTAGAGAACCTGTGAAGAATTCAATGGTGGAAGAACTTGGGATCAACCGCTTTTTATTTGCTATTTTAATCTCTTTTATATTTTCTGCACAACTATCTCAAACCCCTTTTTCATCTTTATTGTTATTGTTAACTTTCATTGTTTGCAAATAGATTTTAAACCCTAATCAACTGATTTTACTATTGGATTCATTGGGAGACGACTTGGGGACATTTGTCCACAATTATACTATCATCTCTCTAATGTTAGACAAGTCTACACTAGAATCATATTAATTTGACAGCAAAACGACAGCTATCATGTACACATATGTTTATACTGGTTCACTCCAAACCCAGAGCTACATCCAGTCTTCTCATAAACCCTGAGGAAATCCACTAAGCAATCACAACTTGATCACTTACACAACAACCAAGAGAATGACCTTGAACACCTCAAGAAACACACTCTCCTTGGCTAACACACCAACACCAAGATTGCTGATCTTGACCCCCTCAAGAACACACAACCAATCTTAGCAAACACAGAAACGAAACTTGTTTTTACAGAGTACAAGGATTACACTTGTTACAGAAGATAATCTGAAATCAATACAAGCAGAATCCTATTCCACAAACTTTGATCAATCAAAAACTCTAAGCAATCTCAGCTCTTTGAAAAACTCAAAAAATCTTAGTGAAAACTTGTCAAAGATTAATTCTCAAATCTGTTATTCTGAATTTATTCAAAGATGTAGTTTGTTATCAAATCTTAACAAACTCTTAAATTGCATTAAAAGATTGGTCAAAGCATTTAATGACTGGAGCGTAAGCAGTTAAACCATTTAAAGCTCAGTCAAAGATAAAACAGTTTTTCTGTTATGGTCCCAAAACAAACAATCGGTTGTTTCCTCGAATCAATCGTTTGTTTTGGTTCTTAACAGTTCAACCATTTGAAAAACAGTTTTCAATCTTTTTCTCAAAACACCTAAGTATAAACAATCGGTTGTTTCGACAAAACAAACGGTTGTTTTAACTTGGTTTGAAAACATTTTACTTTCACAAAGATTGAGATGCTTATGCTTTAGATTTAATCAAAGGGTGGATTACAAAGCTCAAACTACCCCAGAACTATACTAAACCAGCACAGCAACACCAAGCACAGCAAAGGCTTCAACATCCTTCAAAGGATTTGGATTCTTCAAAGCTTGAACACCACTTGGTTCAACAGACCGAACATTCCACGTCCGTAACATTCCTAAACAGACCAATGCTTTCGGTCTAATTACGCTCAATCAAGATCAGTGAAGTTAAGTCATTATTAAGAACTAGGTAACACACCTCTAAACACGATCCACCTCACTAATCTGACCCAACAAGGTAGGTCCATTAAAATAATATAAATAGCGTACATTCTAAGAAGTTGATACGTCATTTATTATTGTATTCTGACACTAAGTGTCGAACCCCCCTTTGTTGAATATGTTAAAAAATGCATCAAATGTCAAGAGTTTGCTTCTTACACCATGCAAAACCAGAAGTGTTGCATAGCCTGACATCCCCATGGCCATTTGCTGTATGGGAGATGAACATCATCGGCCCCTTCGCACCAAGAAAAGGTCAAATAGAATTCTTCCTCGCTGGAGTCGACTACTTCACTAAATGGATCGAGGCCGAGCCACTCGCATCCCATCTTCGCCAAGAATGTGCAAAATTTTGTATGACGAAGTATTGTGTGTTAGTTCGACATACCTAACACAACAATAACAAACAACGATCGGCAGTTCATCGACAAGGGGCTCCAATCCTTCTATAACGACCTCGGTATCAAGTTTATTACAGCCTCGGTCAAACACCCCCAAACCAACGAGCAAGCCGAGGCTGCCAACAAGGTCATTCTAAATGAACTGAAGAAGCGGCTCAACAAAGCGAAGGGTCGATGGACTGAAGAACTGATAGAAGTCCTATGGCCGTACTAATGCACCCCCAGACAACCACACAAGAAACTCCGTACAACCTGACGTACGAGACCGAAGCAATGATCCCGGTCGAGGTAGGGGAGCCTACCGTCTGAAGACAGATGTTCGACGTAACCCTCAATGAGGAAAGCCTGTCGGTCAATCTTGATTTGGTCAACGAGCTCCGCGACAAGAGCAAAATTTGGGAGGCAGCATGCAAGCTTCAGGCGGCAAGACGCTACAACACCAAGGTCCGACCGAGGAGCTTCCATAAAGGAGATCTCGTTTGGAGAATGAGAAGCGACACGGGAAGAAACGAAGGCAAATTCTCATCCAATTGGGAATGACTCTTCTGAATCCGAGAAGTTGTAGTTGGGGGGAGGGGGGGAGGGAGTGACTCTCGGGTAAAATTGTACCGAGGACGTGGAATGTCACGCACCTCAAATTTTATTACAGCTAAATTAATAAAGTTTACGCACTCTTTCCTCACCCAACTGTTTTTTCCTAAGGAGGATTTTCAGTCAGGAAGGTTTTAATGAGGCAGTTCTCTTCAACAATAATGAATTTGCGCATCTCAAACACTGGTTAGGTCTAGATGAAGTCTTAATCGGCATACCTGCCGACACTTCGTAACTTGGTTTGATCTGGATGAAACCTTGACAGGCATACCCAACCAACACCTTACATATTCGGTTCGGTCTGGAAGAAGCATTAATCGACATACCATGTCGACACCTCATAACTTGGTGTGGTCTAGATGAAGCCTTGACAGGTATACCCTACCAACACCTTACACATTCGATTCGGTCTGGATGAAGCCTTAATCGACATATCATGCCGACACCTCATAACTTGGTGTGATCTAGATGAAGCCTTGACAGGCATACCATGCCAACACCTTACACATTCGGTTCGGTCTGGATGAAGCCTTAATCGGCATACCCTGCCGACACCTCACAACCTTGGTTGCATCAAAACCAAGCCTAAACTTTAAAAGAACTACAAGCGAAGGCCGACCATCTATTTAACTTGTTCAAATTTTTTATTGTCCAGATAATTTACCGGCCGTTAGCTTAACATGTTAATTTCTCTTTAATCAATTACTTATTCGACCGAGCATTTACAATATTCAAAGAAAGCGACTGATTCATTAATAAAAGATGGGGAGGAAGGCCACACCCCCGCCTCAGAAGAAGTACAAAAGGGCCACACCCCGACCGAAGGGAACAACAACTCAAAACCTAAGTCTACTGGTCTTCACCTTCAGCTCCCCTGGTCGGTGCAGGCTGATCCTTCGTCGTGACCGCCAACGCACTCGCCTCGGAAGGATCGAAGTTGCTAGACATTGGCGGCCCCCATACAACATATTGGCCTGGAAGAAGCTCTGCTTGAGCAGCTCCAAGGTCTGGTCAAAGTTGCGGTCCAGCTCCGCCTTGACCTCTTCCTTAGCAGCCTCCAAGCGAGTAACCTCGGAATTCAGCACTGAGATCTTGCCTTCACCTTCCCCCACCATCTTCTTCAATCAAACCACCACGGTCGCCATCTCTACTGCCCGGCTCTCAGCCTCAGCCACTTCGTGCTGAGCCTTCTCCCTCTCGGCAACCTCCCGAGCAAGCTTCTCCGCATACTAAAAGTTAGCAGCGAGAGTTTGCTTCAAACTGCCCGAAGCTTCGGATAGCTCATGCTCCAGCCTGGATATCTCCTCGATGAGGCAGTCTCGGTCCTGAGAACCCAGATGGACCATGACCAGGGCGCGACACAACATCTCCACGCTACCCTTCAACAAATCCGTCGTTGGAAAGGCCTGAAGGACCTCCCAGGTCGGCCCAGGGAACGCAACCTTCACCCCTCGAGAAAATTGCATGTCACCCTCAACACCGTCAAGGGTGACATGGTGACCTCCAGAGCACGTTTGGTTGCGGGAGGGGCGATTGGTTGGTTGAACTCATCCGTCAGCGGCGAGTCAACATCAATAGGGGAACGGCGAGGAGGAGGTGTCGGTAGGGACCCAAGTGAGCGAGTTGTTGTTGTTATGTTATTCGATTCCCTTGGCCTCTTATTGGACTTGCCAAAAGGGTCAACTGACCCCATACCAGCTCAGCCAGCTGATCCCTTACCGGCATCTAGGATTTTGACACTGGGTTGACCCTTTCATTGGGTGGCCCTATCCTTGAAAGTATCGAGCATGTCACTCGCCTGAGGACAATCCCGATTCATGAGTTCTGTAAAGAAAAGCAAAGTGTTAGTTAGAATCAAAAATATCGACCAAGGGTAAATGAAACTAGCATACCCTTAATAGCCGCCCAGCGCAATGACTTCGCATGCACGCCAACTAACTTTCGCGTAGGAAGCTTCCTTGGGAGCATATCGAAGAGCGAGAGAATCTCTAGCTCTTCGATACCCCCGACCGGTCGAGGCCACTCCTTGAAGTCACGAGGCTTCTTGGTCCAATACAAGGGAAACCTCAATCGATCGATTTCATCAAAGAAATAAGACGTCGCCTCTGGCCGGAATACAAACTTTAAAAAATATCTCTTTGAATTTTTTATAAGAGGTAGCGAAGGAATTGAAAATGACATTACCCGACCGACTGATCAGTGAAGGCCACAAAACAGGGTTGGCCGAGTGAGAAGTATAATAGCTGAGGGAATAAGAAGGGGTAGGGTGGAAATGCAGAACGTCACATATCAAGCGAAAGGCCTAGATGAACACCCAGGTATTCGGGTGAAGTTGGGTAGGCGCCACATTGAGCGTCTGAAGGACACCCATCGTGAAACTATCAAAAGGAAGAGAAACATGCAAGTCTGATAAAAGACATGAGTACTTGTAGAAAAAAAGGGGGACTAGTAGCAGGCCGACCCATGCACACGTTCTCGGTCGGCAAGCAGAGCTCAACACTAAAGAAACTCGAATGCGCATCCGCCTTCAGAACTGTGTACCTCCCCAAAAACTTGGCGACAGATTCCTCGTTTGAGAAGGTGGAGGCGATCCCAGTCACCTTAGAATTTGCCCAACCAAAATTCATTCGGGAGATGACTTGCTTGGGGCAGCCCGACCGATCGATAACATTGGCCAGGTTGTCTCCCCTGACCATCTCTACAGGGTGCGGTACGTCAACCGCACTGACCGATATGGAATCAGTCATAGAGGAACCGAAAGACAAATTCGAAGACGAAGAAGAGGGATGCACGAGAATAGGAGAAGGAGTAGCCGAAGAAGAAGAAATAGGCCGAGACAAGGAAGGCATAACTAACCTTATAAAAAGCCGAAATACCAAAACACAACAAGAAGAAGAGGAAACGCTCGGCTCTTAGAGCAAATATCAGAGAGATAGCACAATATCTCGACATTGTTGGGATCGCTATTTATAGCCTCCAAGGGCCTCGGGAGACGAAGCGTCACAACGATCCCAACCGTTAGATCTTCCAGATCCAACGGTTCTCAACGCTTCGCGCCCAAAAAACCCTTCATTAATGCAGGTTACATCACGTGCGCAAGCGCCGCCTGAAGTCACGTCAGGCCTTGTGAACTCCAACAGTCACATTAAACTCAAAAGACCGACCGACACTCATCATTCAAAACTCTTCAGATCAAATTATCCTCGAGCCTAGGGGGTAAGTGTACTGGTGTGGGTCGAACGGTCAATACCATGTCTCGGCTCCTACAACCGGGACGACCGAACATTCCACGTTCGTGTGGGCTGATTGATGCTTTCGGTTCAATTACACTTAATCAAGATCAATGAAGCTAATTCATCATTAAGAACTAGGTAATACACCTCTAAGTACAATCCACCTCACTAATCCGACCCAACAAGGTAGACCCATTAAAATCATATAAATAACGCACATTCCAAGAAGTAGGTACGTCATTTATTATTGTACTCTGACACTTGAGTGTCGAACCTCATTTGTTGACTTAAGCGTCGGAGTGTCTTCTGTAGGTACCCTCCATCGGTATTCTCTAGAAGACCGAGTGATCGAGCAGCTGAGCTTGAAGGAGTAACAAAAATTTGAAAGAGAAAACTGAAACATAGATCAACCGTCCGATAGAAAAGAGGAAAACAAAGTTTTTCAATAGTTCTATCTCCTTAAGAGTAACACTGTCTTTAATGAATCGATTTTTAAAAAAAAATTTATTTGACGTTTAGAAATAATTTAGATAAATTTTACAATTTGTTTATAGTGACGCAAATTACTGTGGTCTTGTCAATCATGGTGACGGTATATTATGAATGATTGGATTGACGCGGATTCGAACATGCAACGAAAGCCGTCTTCATCATTAAGATGTCTCAACTCATTTTCTTACCTATCGATCCAAACACGAACTAACGTCACGCTTTCTGCAAAACTTTCCTCGCCTTATTTTTCAATACTTTCTCCTACATTATTCACCCTACCCTACATTTTCAAATAAACAATTATAACCCAATTTATATAAAATTTTAAATATGTATAATTATCAATAAAGTTCAAAAATAAATTTAAAGAAAAAGTCATATAAGCTCAAAACTTAAATACTGTTCTGGAATTTAAAGACTGGAATATACGTGTCTTTTCTATATTTTTTAATATTTTTCAATTATTAAGATTTAAAAAAAAATAGTTTCACTACTTTTAACATTCTTTAAAGAACAATATAATATAGTGTTTTGATATAATATAGTGTTTTGATAAATGGACGGTGAAGGTGATCAAGTTGAAGATATTCAAACTAGTAAAATAAAATTTTAAAAAAGTATTTATAACTGTTAGATAAAAAAAATAATAAGGTGTTTTCAAAATTAAATTAAACAGTGTAAACGAGCTAGTAGCATTTTTAACTTTTGTGCAAGTACAAAATATGACATTAAGAAACAGAACTTTTGACGTAGAGAAAGGAAAAGCAAACCAACCATTTGCGTAGACTTGACTTGGTCCAGCTTCTCTCACGAGTCACAACCATCCACTATATATATGCTCCTCAAGCTTATCTTCATATCACAACAATTTTCAAATTGAAAAACCAACTCTTGCTCATTCACATATCTTTTCAATTCCCTTTTCCCTTTCGCATTTTTCAACGACAGTTCTGCTTTTGTCTCAGCTCTCACAAACTTCAATAAGAATGAAGGTCAGTGTTTCAATTTCAGCTCATAATTATTTTCAGATATTCACACTTTGATACTCGTAATTCAGTCTGTGTTTAGTTTTGATTGTTTATGGTCTAAATCAACTTCCAAAGTTAGTGTGTTGAGTAGTCCTAACAACTGTTTGATTTTTGCTGTAACAGAAAGTTGTGTTGAAGGTGGATGTACATGAAGACAAAATCAAGCAGAAAGCTATGAAGGCTGTCTCTGGCATTTTAGGTATTCAATTGAAATTGAATTTCTGAACTTTCTCATCTCTTTAGCTTCTCTTCTTTCAATGCTCTAATCTAATAAAAAATGAAAAGACAAAGGGGAAAAACAAAAAAAAAAATATAGTAATACACTAGAGCTGGTTTTCTTTCACTCAATTCAGTGAATTAGCTTGACTGAAACTGATTTTTGTTTCAAAAAATGAAGTCCAAAGAGTATAGTATGAATGATTCATTGATATTTGGTGATATACTGAGATTGTATTTGAAATACTGTTGCAGGTGTGGAGTCAGTTTCTGTGGACATGAAAGACAAGAAATTGACCTTAACAGGAGACATTGATCCAGTACAAGTAGTTGCCAAGCTAAGGAAGTTTTGTCACACAGAAATAGTTTCTGTTGGACCGGCAAAAGAGGAAAAAAAGGAAGAACCTAAAAAGGATGATAAAAAGAAGGAAGATGTGAAGAAAGATTCTGCAAAAGAAATGGTTGTAGATCCACTCAAGTTCCATGAAGCATATCCATATTATTATCAGATGAAACCACAATACAATCCATATTACAGTGCCGTAAGTGTGGAAGAGGATCCTAATGGCTGTGTCATTGTCTAATTTTATTATAACTAAGTTGGATTTAAAAAATGAATAAAAAGAAAAATATTGTATTTATTTTTTTCCTGTGTCTTCTAATGAGGGATAGCTGACCAAGCCAATGAAGGTATTATGATGTAAATGAATAAAATTTTCTTGGTTTCATACATAAAGCTTCTGCAGAATCTTGATATCCACACATTAAAATATCAGTTACCAAATAAACTATCAAATGCAGTGTGATATTTTTCTTTTCAAACAAACAAAAGAATGGAGTTAAATATTTTTCTTTCCAAATCTTTGTTTTTAATTCAACAAAAAAAGCACAGCGTTTAGTGAAACTCTTGATAAGAGAAAGTTTTATTAACATTCTAGAATTATTTGGTGAATTTGGAACCAACACAGTTAGTTAGCTGCATTGTGTGTGATAGAGTGTGGTATTTTGTGGAGGAATGCAATGAATCCTTAAAGACATTTAATGCATGAAAGGTTGTAACTTTATGATATTTTATGATATTTATATACTAATGTTCGTTAAGATTAATTATAATCTTAAATATGATAATGATAATCATTTATAACATTTTCAGAACTTATCCAATGTAACTTACATAAGCTGTTCCATGTATATTAAAAAGTGTAGTTTCTTATCTATATTAGGTCACATTATTATTAAGCAACAATTTTATTTTATTTTATTTTAATAAAGAATTTTTTAAAATTTTAAACATATCGCAATTTTATATATTTTAACTTAGACTTAATTATTGCATATGATAAATTTATTGTTATAATAAATAAATAAATTATTTTTAAAATTGAGTTAATTAGAGAAGCAACATAAACTTTTTTAAGCAACTTTGGAATACCAATGCAAATATTGTTTCAAGGGACAAAAGAATCCTAAACATCAAGCTCTTAGATCTATTTTAAATGGACACAAAAAAAGTTTACTTATATATATATATGTGTGTGTATTAAAATTAAAAATTATGTGTGTGTGTATTAAAATTAAAAATTATATGATTTTGATTAAATTATAGTTCTAATGTTTAATGTCAGATAATGTTTATGTCAGATAATGTTTAATGATTATAATATTGTATATTTAAAATTTATATATCTATAATAATAAATAAAAGAATTCTCTTACTGTACATATTTTATAGTTTTTTTAATTATATTTTAAATCTTTTAAAAAAGTTATAATAACATATAAAATGATACATATTTAATAATTACATTTTAATTTTAGTTATACTTGAAAATTAAAAAAATAAATTATATAAATATTTAAAAATATCGTATAACTTTGCATGTAATTATTATTATTAATATTATTTTCAGTGATATACGAAGAATTATTTTCTCTTTCACCTCATAACTCTCCTAACACCAATGCTTCAATATCTAAACAATTTTTAATTTTTATTTATATAAGAATTATTTGAGGATAAAAAGGCTTACTAGTTAAAGAAATTGGGTTAAACTACTATTTAAAAGAATAAATTATAACAAGTGAAATAGGCAATTAACGTCAATAAAAAATTAAAGATTAAATTGAACCAAAATTAAAAATATTAAATATCTTATTTCTATTTGTACTAGTATGGGTCAAACGGTCAATATCATGTCTTCACTCTCACATTTGGATCGACCGAACATCCCACGTCTGTGTGAGCCGACCAATGCTTTCGGTCTAATTATGCTCAATCAAGATCAGTGAAGCTAAGTCATCATTAAGAACTAGGTAACACACCTCTAAACACGATCCACATCACTAATCTGGCCCAACAAGGTAGGTCCATTAAAATAATATAAATAGCGTACATTCTAAGAAGTTGATACGTCATTTATTACTGTACTCTGACACTAAGTGTCGAACCCCCTTTGTTGAATATGTTAAAAAATGCATCAAATGTCAAGAGTTCGCTTCCTACACCATACAAAACCAGAAGTGCTGCATAGCCTGACATCCCCATGGCCATTTGTCGTCTGGGAGATGAACATCATCGACCCCTTCGCACCAAGAAAATGTCAAATAGAATTCCTCCTCGTCGGAGTCGACTACTTCACTAAATGGATCGAGGCCGAGCCACTCGCATCCCATATCCGCCAAGAATGTGCAAAACTCTGTATGACAAAGTATTATGTGTTGGTTCGGCATACCTAACACAATAATAAAAAACAACAATCGACAGTTCATCGACCAGGGGCTCCAATCCTTCTATAACGACCTCGGTATCAAGTTTATTACAGCCTCGGTCAAACACCCCCAAACCAACGAGCAAGCCGAGGCTGCCAACAAGGTCATTCTAAATGAACTGAAGAAGCGGCTCAACAAGGCGAAGGGTCGATGGACTGAAGAATTGATAGAAGTCCTATGGCCGTACTAATGCACCCCCCAGACAACCACACAAGAAACTCCGTACAGCTTGACGTACGGGACCGAAGCAATGATCCCGATTGAGGTAGGCGAGCCTACCGTCCAAAGACAAATGTTCGACGTAACCCTCAATGAGGAAAGCTTGTCGGTCAATCTTGATTTGGTCAACGAGCTCCACGATAAGAGCAAAATTTGGGAGGCAGCATGCAAGCTTCAAGCGGCAAGACGCTACAACACCAAAGTCCGACCGAGGAGCTTCCATAAAGGAGATCTCGTTTGGAGAATGAGAAGCGACACGGGAAGAAACAAAGGCAAATTCTCATCCAATTGGGAATGACCCTTCCGAATCCGAGAAGTTGTAATTGGGGGGGGGGGGGGGGGGGGATACCACTTAGAGTGACTCTCGGGTAAAATTGTACCGAGGACGTGGAATGTCACGCACCTCAAATTTTATTACAGCTAAATTAATAAAGTTTACGCACTCTTTCCTTACCCGACCATTTTTTCCTGAAGAGGGTTTTCGGTCGGGAAGGTTTTAACGAGGCGGTTCTCTTCAACAATAATGAATTTGCGCATCTCAAACACTGGTTCGGTCTAGATGAAGCCTTAATCGGCATACCTGCCGACACCTTGTAACTTGGTTTGGTCTGGATGACGCCTTGACAGACATACCCAACCAACACCTTACACATTCGGTTCGGTCTGGATGAAACATTAATCGACATATCATGCCGACACCTCATAACTTGGTGTGGTCTAAATGAAGCCTAGACAGGTATACCCTGCCAACACCTTACACATTCGATTCGGTCTGGATGAAGCCTTAATCGACATACCCTGTCGACACCTGATAACTTGGTATGGTCTAGATGAAGCCTTGATAGGCATACCCTGCCAACACCTTACACATTCGGTTCGGTCTGGATGAAGCCTTAATCGGCATACCCTGCCGACACCTCACAACCTTGCATCAAAACCAAGCCTAAACTTTAAAAGAACTACAAACGAAGGCCGACCGCCTATTTAACTTGTTCAAATTTTTTATTGTCCAGATAATTTACCGGCCGTTAGCTTAACTTGCTAATTTCTCTTTAATCAATTACTTATTCGACCGAGCATTTACAATATTCAAAGAAAGCGATCGACTCATTAATAGAAGATGGGGAGGAAGGCCAAACCCCCGCCTCAGAAGAAGTACAAAAGGGTCACACCCCGACCGAAGGGAACAACAACTCAAAACCTAAGTCTACTGGTCTTCACCTTCAGCTCCCCCGGTTGGTGCGGGCTGCTCCTTCGCCGTGACCGCCAGCGCACTCGTTTCGGAAGGATCGAAGTTGCTAGACATTTGCGGGCCCCTGATGAACATATATTTATTCACACTCACTAGCCTTATTCATAGATTATTGGACTATAATAATAAATAAATCCATTGTTTTAATTAATATTCTTATAATTGGGTTTATTTGGGCTTTAACTATTATTATTGTTAATTTTGTGTTTTTAGAGTAAATTATCCAGAGGAAGCATCTACCTTTGTGAATGGGCCAAATATGCAAAAGTCCAAGTTGCTTCTTAAACCAAAACAAGAAACAAATTTTGAGGAGAAGAAAGAGAAAATAAAATCTACAATATCTCAGAAACAGAATTGGAAGCAAATCTTCTGCAAAATACAAGAATTCTGGAAAGATGGAGACTTGGAAACGGTTAACAAAATATAAACTACAATATTTTCCCAAGATCCTTGGAGCAGAAAAGCCTATAAAAGGACACAAGCATCAAGGAGAAAAGGGAGAGCTTCATAGGGTTTTCTTAGTTTATTTTCTTCTTTGTAATTATTTTGTTTTGCCTCCGCATGGAAGACTAAACCTTTTTGATTGGTTCCTCTGTAATTTCCCATTGAGCTCTGAGGTTTCGTTCAATAAAAGTTTCTATTTTTAATTCTCTATAGCAGTTGTTTTTATTGTCTAATCTCCTGGAAAACTAGTTTTTGTGAGAGGTTGTACTTGAACGCATGATTGAGAGTCTTCCTTATCTTAAACTTTGGTTTCTTAGTTAGTTCGCATTGTTCTAATTAATTTCTTGGGTGCATGATTCAAGGGAGAGGAGGTAAGCATTCCCATGGTGTATACGCATGGAACAAAGTGGGTATGGATTAAACCAGTAGACGCATGCTTTAGTGGTGAGTTTCAGTTGAATCAGATCGGCGCATGTTCAATCTGGTTTAGCTCTGTTGGAGGATTGAGAAAAGATTATTCTTTAGAGAACCTGTGAAGAATTCAATGGTGGAAGAACTTGGGATCAACCGCTTTTTATTTGTTATTTTAATCTCTTTTATATTTTCTGCACAACTATCCCAAACCCCCTTTTTTTTATCTTTATTGTTATTGCTAACTTTTATTGCTTGCAGATAGATTTTAAACCCTGATCAACTGATTTTACTATTGGATTCGTTGGGAGACGACTTGGGAACATTTGTCCACAATTATACTATCATATCTCTAGTGTTAGACAAGTCCACGCTAGAATCATATTAATTTGACAGCAAAACGACAGCTATCAACCCCCAAACAACACATGGGCCTGTCGGACGGCCTGGAAGAAGCTATGCTTGAGCAGCTCCAAGGTCCGCCTTGACCTCTTCCTTAGCAGCCTCCAAGCGAATGACCTCGAAATTCAGCACTGAGATCTTGCCTTCACCTTCCCTCACCATCTTCTTCAATCGAACCACCACGGTCGCCATCTCTGCTGCCCGACTCTCAGCCTCAGCCACTTTGTGCTGAGCCTTCTCCCTCTCGGCAACCTCCCGAGCAATCTTCTCCGCATAATCAAAGTTAGCAGCGAGAGATTGCTTCAAACTGCCCGAAGCTTCGGACAACTCATGCTCCAGTCGGGATATCTCCTCGATGAGGCAGTCTCGGTCCTGAGAACCAAGATGGACCATGACCAGGACGCGACACAACATCTCCACGCTACCCTTCAACAAATGCGTCATTGGAAAGGCCCGAATGACCTCCCAGGTCGGTCCAGGGAACGCAACCTTCACCCCTCGAGAAAATTGCATGTCACCCCCAACACCGTCAAGGGTGACATGGTGACCTCCAATGCACGTTTGGTTGCGGGAGGGGCGATTGGTTGGTTGAACTCATCTGTCGGCGGCGAGTCAACATCAACAGGGGAGCGGCGAGGAGGAGGTGTCGGCAGGGACCCGGGTGAGCGAGTAGTTGTCGTTATGTTACTCGACTCCCTTGGCCTCTTCTTGGACTTGCCGGAAGGGCCAACTGACCCCATACCAGCTCGACTAGCTGACCCCTTACCGGCATCTAGGGTCTCGACACTGGGTTGACCCTTTCATTGGGCGACCCTATCCCTGAAAGTATCGAGCATGTCGTTCGCCTGAGGACAATCCCAATTCATGAGTTCTGCAAAGAAAAGCAAAGTGTTAGTTAGAATCAAAAATATCGACCAAGGGTAAAAGAAACTAGCATACCCTTAATAGCCGCCCAGCGCAATGACTTCGCATGCACGCCAACTAACTTTCGCGTAGGAAGCTTCCTTGGGAGCATATCGAAGAGCGAGAGAATCTCTAGCTCTTCGATACCCCCGCCCGGTCGAGGCCACTCCTTGAAGTCACGAGGCTTCTTGGTCCAATACAAGGGAAACCTCGATCGACCGGTTTCATCAAAGAAATAAGACGTCGCCTTTGGCCTGAATACAAACTTTAAAAAATATCTCTTTGAATTTTTTATAAGAGGTAGCGAAGGAATTGAAAATGACATTACCCGACCGACTGATCAGTGAAGGCCACAGAACAGGGTTGGCCGAGTGAGAAGTATAATAGCTGAGGGAACAAGAAGGTGTAGGGTGGAAATGAAGAACGTCACATATTAAGTGAAAGGCCTAGATGAACGCCCAGGTATTCGGGTGAAGTTGGGTAGGCGCCAGGTTGAGCGTCCGAAGGACACCCATCGTGAAACTATCAAAAGGAAGAGAAACATGCAAGTCTGATAAAAGACATGAGTACATGTAGAAAAAAAGGGGAACTAGTAGCAGGCCGACCCATGGGCACGTTCTCGGTCTGCAAGCAGGGCTCAACACTAAAGAAACTCGAACGCGCATCCGCCTTCAGAATTGTGTACCTCCCTAAAAACTTGGCGACAAATTCCTCGTTTGAGAAGGTGGAGGCGATCTCAGTCACCTTAGAATTTGCCCAACCAAAATCCATTCGGGAGATGACTTGCTAGGGGCATCCCGACTGGTCGATAACATTGGCCGGATCGTCTCCCCTGACCATCTCTACAGGGTGCGGTACGTCAACCACACCGACCGATAAGGAATCAGTCGTAGAGGAACCGAAAGACAAATTCGAAGACGAAGAAGAGGGATGCACGGGAATAGGAGAAGGAGTAGCCGAAAAAGAAGAAGTAGGCTGAGACAAGGAAGACATAACTAACCTTATAAAAAACCGAAACATCGAAACACAACAAGAAGACGAGGAAACGCTCGGGTCTCAAAGCAAATATCAAAGAGATAGCACAATATCTCGGCATTGTTGGAACCGCTATTTATAGCCTCCAAGGACCTCGGGAGACGAAGCGTCACAACGATCCCAATGAGTATATTTAAAATTTATATATCTATAATAATAAATAAAAGAATTCTCTTACTGTACATATTTAATACTTTATTTTTAATTATATTTTAAATCTTTTAAAAAAATTATAATAACATATAAAATGATACATATTTAATAATTACATTATACTTTTAATTATATTTGAAAATTAAAAAATAAATTATATAAATATTTAAAAAATATCGTATAAGTTTGCATGAAGTTATTATTATTATTATTTTCAGTGATATACGAAGAATTCTTTCCTTCTTCACCTCATAACTCTCCTAACATCAATGCTTCAATAAAAAAACTGAAGATTAAATTGAACCAAAATTAAAAATATTAAATATCTTATTTCTATCTTTGATTAATCGATTTTAAAAAAAAAATGTTTGACATTTTGAAATAGTTTAGATAAATTTTAAGATTTGTTTATAGTGACGCAAATACTTGTAGTCTTGTCAGTCATGGTGACGGTATATTATGAATGATTGGATTGACGCGGATACGAACATGCAACGAAAGCCGTCTTCATCATTAAGATGTCTCAACTCATTTTCTTACCCATCGATCCTAACACGAACTAACGTCACGCTTTCTGCGAAACTTTCCTCGCCTTTTTTTCGTTCAATACTTTCTCCTACATTATTCACCCTACCCTACATTTTCAAATAAACAATTATAACCCAATTTATATAAAATTTTAAATATGTTAATTATCAATAAAGTTCAAAAATAAATTTAAAGAAAAAGTCACACCAGCTCAAAAACTTAAATACTGTTCTGGAATTTAAAGACTGGAATTTACGTGTCTTTTCTATATTTTTCAATTATTAAGATTTCTTTTTAAAATAGTTTCACTGCTTTTAACATTCTTTAAAGAACGATATAATAGATAAATGGACGGTGAAGGTGATCAAGTTGAAGATATTCAAACTAGTAAAATAAAATTTTAAAAAAGTATTTATAACTGTTAGATAAAAAAAAAAGGTGTTTTCAAAATTAAATTAAACAGTGTAAACGAGCTAGTAGCATTTTTAACTTTTGTGCGAGTACAAAATATGACATTAAGGGGGTGTTTGCTTTTGGGGTTGGCACTGTAGGCGCAGACGGATGTTGGGTGCCACCCCCATTTGGATTTGTAGATGGGTGAGGGTGAGGGTAAGGGTGAGGGTGAGGGTGAGAAGAAAGTTGGCCAAAATGAGGGTCTTCTCATAAGTGAAGAGAAAGGAGAGGGTGAGGGAGTGAGTGCCACGTAGGATAAGAGAAAAGTCATGTGTGCCCTTCACTTGAAGGTATCTGGCCATGCATGAGGAAGTATTTTGTTTGAAGCTTTTCAGCAAAAGCATGCATGCACATCAGCAACAAACACATGAGACATCTCACAAAACAGAGACAATTCACTTGTTCACAAAGCTTCTGTGAATTTAGTTTCGTTACGTCTGCCATAATCGATTATGTGGAAAAAAATTTGGTGGGATAATCGATTATGGTGTTTTTTGCACTTGAAACATAATCGATTATGTGTGGATAATCGATTATGCTCACGACATATTATCTGTAAAAAAAATTGGTGGAATAATCGATTATGGTGTTTTTTGCACTTGAAGCATAATCGATTATGTGTGGTATATGGATAATCGATTATGTGGTAATTTACACAGAGGTGATAATCGATTATGTTTCTTAATTTTCCAGATTTTTGGATTTCTATTTTTTGAACTAATTTTTGAATGATTTTTTGGACAATTTTATTTTGAATGAAATTTGTTTTAATTATTTTTAAAGTATTTGTTAATTAGTTTATAATTTTAGATGTGAATGTTTAGGAAAATTGATTATCTAAAATTGTATATTATTAATGTAAAAATTTCATGAAATTTGAATATGTTATTTTTGTGATATGAATTGAATTCAATTTATTATAGATTGAAATTAGAGATCTATTATTTTAAAATGCTTTTATTAAAAAGATTATAAAAATTATTGCAGTAATTTAAAAACGGAAAAATTAAATATACAAAAGATTTTTTTAAGATTTAACAATGTTAATAAACAAATATTGTATTAATAAAAAAAAACAGAAAAAGATTACATAATAAATTAGAATTTGTAATATTATGTGTACATAGTTACTATTTTATGAACATTTAATTCTTTATAAAAAAATATATTTATTTATTTGATGATTATTTTTACTTAATGGAAATAGAAATTTTGAATGCTATATTTTATGTTTTTGGATATTTTACGTACACATACCATAAAATACATATAATTTATTTGTCATAGTTTACATAAAAATTATTTATTTGAAAATTATTATTTTTATAGAATGGAAATACAAATTTTGATTAACTTAAATAATGTAATAGAAATTAAATAATATAATACTAATTAATTTAATTAACTTAAATTTCCTTTAAACTAATTAATATTTTATTTTCTTATTTATTTATATATAAGGGTAATTTTGTAATCTTACCATTTATACTATTCAAAATATATTAAAATACTCTCACAACTATCATATTATTCACACTTTCCAATAAACTTTCTTTACACATCCCTCAATCCAAACACCCTCAACTTTCTTCACACTTTCTTCACACTTCCACTCACTCACACCCTCAACTTTCCACTCACTTACAACCCCTAATCCAAACAAAGTCTAGGAAACAAAACTTTTGACTTAGGCTTCCTTTTTTTCTGGAAGCAGAAAGGAGCTGATTTACTGTTTGTAGGTAAAACACGAAAAACAAAATATTAAATAATATAAAACACAAAAAAAATGAAAAGAAAAACGAAATATTAAATAATATAAAACACAAAAAAAAGGAAAAAAATTTCTGTTTAAAACTTTCTTCACCTGGAGAGAATTGTAACGAAAGTTACTTTATAGTTTAGGTTAGTTTTTTTATTTTAAACTAAAATTATTATTATTTTTATTTAAAATAAGATTATAATTCAAATATAAACATATAATTAAAACTGTAAAAAAATATTTATTATAAAATAACATAATTAATTATTTATAAGAATAAATATAAATAATAGTAATAAATATATATTTTTAAATAAAAATATATATAATAATTATATTAATTATAAAAAATAAAGATAAAAATAATAAAGTTATTTAATTTATAAATAAATCAATCCAATTAATTTTTAATAATTTTTTAATATAAAAATAAATTTGTAAATTTATAATTTTATCAATTAAAAAATATAATTTCAATCACATCTATCTCTTCACTCACAAACTTTCATAAACTTTCTCTACACTTTCTACTCTATTTACCTTAATCCAAACAACCTCACTTTCTTCACACTTTTCCTTCAAATCATCTCAAATCGACTTCCTCATTTCCACTCTCTAATCCAAACAAAACCTTAGGAAAGAAAAAGCAAACCAACCATTTGCGTAGACTTGACTTGGTCCTGCTTCTCTCACGAGTCACAACCATCCACTGTATAAATACTCCTCAAACTTATCTTCATATCACAACAATTTTCAAAT
Source organism: Phaseolus vulgaris (assembly GCF_051622355.1). Classification (NCBI taxonomy): domain Eukaryota; kingdom Viridiplantae; phylum Streptophyta; class Magnoliopsida; order Fabales; family Fabaceae; genus Phaseolus; species Phaseolus vulgaris. The sequence goes on from NC_143504.1 coordinate 7,375,312, forward strand.
TGAAAAACCAACTCTTTCTTATTCACATATCTTTTCAATTCCCTTTCCCTTTCGCATTTTTCACCGACAGTTCTGCTTTTGTCTCAGCTCTCACAAACTTCAATAACAATGAAGGTCAGTGTTTTAATTTCAGCTCATAATTATTTTCAGATATTCACACTTTGATACTCGTAATTCAGTCTGTGTTTTGCTTTGATTGTTTATGATCTAAATCAACTTTCAAAGTTAGTGTGTTGAGTAGTCCTAACAACTGTTTGATTTTTGCTGTAACAGAAAGTTGTGTTGAAGGTGGATGTACAGGAAGACAAAATCAAGCAGAAAGCTATGAAGGCTGTCTCTGGCATTTCAGGTATTCAATTGAAATTCAATTTCTAGACTTCCTCATCTCTTTATCTTCTCTTCTTTCAATGCTCTAATGAAAAATGAAAAGATAAAGGGGAAAAACAATAAAAGAAAATATTGTAGTACAGCAGAGCTGCTATTCTTTCACTCAATTCAGTGAATTAGCTTGACTGAAACTGGATTTGTTTCAAAAAATAAAGTCCAAAGAATATAGTATGAATGATTCATTGATATTTGGTGATATACTAAAATTGTGATTGAAATACTGTTGTAGGTGTGGAGTCAGTTTCGGTGGACATGAAAGACAAGAAATTGACCTTAACAGGGGACATTGATCCAGTACAAGTAGTTGCCAAGCTAAGGAAGTTTTGTCATACAGAAATAGTTTCTGTTGGACCGGCAAAAGAGGAAAAGAAGGAAGAACCTAAAAAGGATGATAAAAAGAAGGAAGATGTGAAGAAAGATTCTGCAAAAGAAATAGTTGCAGATCCACTCAAGTTCCATCAAGCCTATGCCTATTATTATCAGATGAAACCACAGTACAATCCATATTACAGTGCTATAAGTGTGGAAGAGGATCCTAATGGCTGTGTCATTGTCTAATTTTATATTATTATAACTAAGTTGGATTTAAAAAATGAATAAAAAGAAAAATATTGTATTTATTTTTTCCTTGTTTCTTCTAATGACTTAAACTTAGGGATAGCTGGCCAAGCCTGTGAGGGTATTATGATGTACGGGATTAGATTTTGTTACGTGAAACTTCTGCAGAATCTTGATATCTTATTTATATGTAAGAACCAGAAAAAAATTGGCAATTCAGTAAATTTGAGTGTATTTTCAATATAAGTGTGTATCATTCAATATTAACAATTGTGTTAATGTGTTTCGGTTTACGTAATTAGAGGACAACATAATTTCAAAATTATCCTAATAAAAGTTTCACACATCTCAATGACATGGTTTTAAAGTCCAAAATTCCAAAATCAACAATGAACATAAAACATTTATTTAACAGAGACATCCATGTGCCTCTAATTGAAATTCTTAAAATCGACCATATTTTCAAATTTATAATAAAATGGAGTTATCAAGCACCAAACTCAATTACGTAGATTCAGCATTGGTTAAGAAACCCTTCGTTCTGATCCAAGAGAAACCTTTGCCAAAAAAAATGCATAAAGTGGAGAATCAGCAAATGCAAGCTTTCACTGTCACCAAAGAAGAGAGAAATTCGAATTTGAGTTTTGTCGTGACACAACATTAATAAAGAGGATGAAGTGAACAATGTAAAACGGATTTTTTTACATTTGATACCTTAAATCTAATAAAAAAGTTAAACTTGATTTAAAAAATGTTACGGCGCATTATTTTCACTAGTGATGATTGATTTTACATAAATTTTGTGTGATTATAATATTATATTAATTTAAGATTTAAGACAACCACATTATTATTATTATTATTATTATTATTATTATTATTATTATTATTATTATTATTATTATTATTATTACAGAAATGTGGAACTGAATCTAATAGCACATGATTCTTGGTGCTATTGTCACTGTGGAGTAGTTCAGTATCGGCTTTTCTTTCTTGGATAAATTATTTGGATGGAATATTCTTATACTGGGTTTTAGAAATAATTAACTCCTTCTCCTCTCAGCTTCTCAGTCTTTTATTTTTACTGTTGACTTGGGTTTTCGATTATTGGATTAGCTAGCTCGGACTCTATTATATGGGTTTTAACTTGTTCTCGACTATTGGAAGCGGACCATCACTCAACTATTGGATATGGTCAAGTTCTCGGCTTCTAGATCCAGGATCACTCAAATGTGGGTGTGTGTATCTGCAATGATGGTAAAGTGAGAACCAGTTTGTTTGATTATCATATAAAAACACTCTACCTACCTATTAAACATATTACCTATTTATAGTGGTTGTTGTTGAGCTTTAACTTAATTGAACTTTTACTTTTCACACCTTTCGGCTATTAAGTATAATTTTAGAGTTTTGAATCTATTTATTAGACTGTGATTGAATGTTATTTTATTCTATTATTTATTTATATTATTTTAACTTTTAATATTCTGTTTTTCGATTTCTTGGCGTAATTAATACAATACTAAATGAAAACACTTTATTTTAAAAACAAGTTAAAATGTGAATCATATTTATAGAGATTGAAAAATATTTCATTATTTGTAAATAAAAAATATGGTTTGAATCGAACCTGTTTGGTAGCTTTAAAATACAAAATGAAGAAAATTTGAATGTGGGGCTAACGCGGAGAGGAACGTGGTAGGGAACGTTGGCGTCGTCATCGACAACTTTCATCTATAGTCAACATAAGGAATCTTCCAGGATCCAAACTCGAACTAATATTATCCCTTCTTTTCTTTTCCTTCAAATTATTCGGCTTCACTTCACTCTCTCTGTCGCCGCCATAAACTACTATAAATCTTCCTCAACCTTATCTTCATTTCACAACTTCAAATTTCAAAACCATCTTTTCCTCATCCACCTATCTTCTCCTTCACTCTCTACCAATTTGCACTAACACTCCCTCTTCTATCTTCACTCTCACAAACTTCAATAACAATGAAGGTTAGTGTTCCAATTTCACCTCTTAATTCTTCTTAGATATTCACACTTCATACTCCAAGTTCAGTCTCTGTTTTGTTTTGATCGTTTATGGTCTAAATCAACTTCCAAACTTAGAGTGTTGAGTAGTCCTAACAACTGTTTGATTTTTGCTGTAACAGAAAGTTGTGTTGAAGGTGGATGTACATGAAGACAAAATCAAGCAGAAAGCTATGAAGGCTGTCTCTGGCATTTCAGGTATTCAATTAAATTTCAATTACTGAACTTCCTCATCTCTTTATCTTCTCTTCTTTCAATGCTCTAATGAAAAATGAAAAGATAAAGGGGAAAAACAATAAAAGAAAATATTGTAATACAGCAGAGCTGCTATTCTTTCACTCAATTCAGTGAATTAGCTTGACTGAAACTGGTTTTTGTTTCAAAAAATAAAGTCCAAAGAATATAGTATGAATGATTCATTGATATTTGGTGATATACTAAAATTGTGATTGAAATACTGTTGTAGGTGTGGAGTCAGTTTCGGTGGACATGAAAGACAAGAAATTGACCTTAACAGGGGACATTGATCCTGTACAAGTAGTTGCCAAGCTAAGGAAGTTTTGTCACACAGAAATAGTTTCTGTTGGACCGGCAAAAGAGGAAAAGAAGGAAGAACCTAAAAAGGATGATAAAAAGAAGGAAGATGTGAAGAAAGATTCTGCAAAAGAAATGGTTGTAGATCCACTCAAGTTCCATGAAGCATATCCATATTATTATCAGATGAAACCACAATACAATCCATATTACAGTGCCGTAAGTGTGGAAGAGGATCCTAATGGCTGTGTCATTGTCTAATTTTATTATAAATAAGTTGGATTTAAAAAGTGAATACAAAAGAAAAATATTGTATTTATCTTTTTCCTGTTTCTTCTAATGAGGGATAGCTGACCAAGTCAATGAAGGTATCATGATGTAAATGATTAAATTTTGTTGGTTTCATACAAAAAGCTTCTGCAGAATCTTGATATCTTATTTATGTGTATAAACTAAGAAAAAATCGAAATTCAGTAAATTTGAGGGGTATTTTCATTATAATTGTGTTTCTTTTAATATTAACAGTTATGTTAATGTTTTTCGTTTTAGGTAACAGTTTCACACATGTCATTGACATGGTCTTAAGATTCAACTATTAATTACATGCATGAGATAAATTGATCCACACATTAAAATATCAGTTACCAAATAAAGTATCAAATGCAGTGTGATACTTTTCCTTTGAAACAAACAAAAACAAACAAAAGAATGGAGTTTAATATTTTATTTCCAAATATTTGTTTTTAATTCAACCAAAAAAGCATAGCGTTAGCCTCTCTTTGTATTTAGGAAGATACTCTTTACGCACATTAAAATGGCAAGAAATTTTGTGTTTGATTCCACTTATTTGCAATGAAAAAAAAGCGGGAAATGGGAAAAAACGTTCCCTTCTGAAATGTCCAGAAAGAATAAGAAAGACCGGTCACTTTTTTTAATTACAATTTTATCCTCCTCTACAACTGTCCAAATATATAATATAATATAAATAAAATAGTATTAAGTATTAAATAAATTTATATTATTAAAATATTTAATAATATTATTAATATAAATAAAATAATTATTTATAATAAAAAATAAATTTATATAATAATATTATAATTTAATAAAATATAAATATAAAATAATAGTATTTGTTATATCTAGATATATTATGGATTAATTTTGTTTTAATATATTAAAATTTATTGTGTTTCTATTTTGTATGATTTTTACGATTATAAATATTACAATTTTTTTATTTAAAAAGAAAAATTAACTAAAATCTATACAAAATTATATTTTATTTTATTTTTTAATTAGTAAAATAAGGGTAAATTTGTAAATATATATTTTTAACATTTTAAAAAAATTAAAAAATCTTTCAAATCTATCATATCACTCACAAACTCCAATAAACTTTTCCTACAAATCCATTGTGTGTGATAGAGTGTGGCATTCTGTGGAGGAATCCAATGAATCCTTAAAGACATTTTAGTGCATGAAAGGTTGTAACTTTAAGTATATATATATATATATATATATATATATAAATATGAAAACTTAGCACACGCTAATTTAAAAATTGTGTGACACTCACATGGACTAAGTCTTCGCTTCTTTAAAAATGTGTGACACTCACGTAGATTAAGTTCACGCTTTTTTAAAAATGTGTGGACACCTCTCGAAGGCTAAGCCCATACTCCTTTAAATAAATATCATTTTGTGTGAACAACACCTAGGTCAAACCCACGCTAGTTTAAAAATTGCGTCACCTCCTTGTAGGTTTCACCTACGCAGAAAAAACACCAATGCGCGTCGCCCTCACCGCAATATTTTTAGGTCGAGCACATTAGCTTAGAAATTTCCATTAACGTTAAGCCCACAATAGTTACAGTATTGCGTCCGTTTTTTATGGTTAATGCCTCTTTTTGGCCCATCCTAATAAACATATTTTGTGTAGTAGCATGAAAAGTTGTAACTTTATAATATTTTATTTATATATATATATATACACTAATGTTCGTTAAGATTAATTATAATCTTAAATATGATAATGATAATCATTTATAACATTTTCAGAACTTATCTAATGTAACTTACATAAACTATTACATATATATTAAAAAGTGTAGTTTCTTATCTATATGAGGTGACATTATTATTATAAGCAACAATTTATTTTATTTTAATAAATAATTTTTTAATAGTGTGAAGTTTTTCTATACCATTTTTTGAACCAATTGTTAAATTATTTCATACTTCTATCGGTTTCTTTTCATTTGTCCTTTGATATTTTTTAAATATAATTAATATAATAGAAATTGATTAATATTATCTTAATTATAAATGAAATAGGAAGGATGGATAGTAAAAAAGAAATAAAGTAGAAAGATAAATTATTTGGATGGATTGAAATAAATACGAAAAAGTAAAAAAAAAATCCGTTTAGGTGGAAAGAAAAATAATAAAATTATATAACAAAAGAAACATTAAAGTAATAACTAACACAATAAAAGAGTTGAATTATTTATTAATGGTTGGGCAATAAGTTTAATGGAATGAACAAAATCAAGCAAGCATGATACTTTATTCTATTATTTAAATAAGTAAATTTTAAGTTTTACATTATATTAACACATGTTTAATACATATTTGTATTCATACATTATATCTAGTATTAAAATATTATATGATAAATTCATAGAGTTAAAAAATTAAAGAAAATTCTTATAAAAATAAGATATTATAAATGAGATGAACAAACTCACTCAACTTTATTTTTTCCATACAAACCAAAATCAATACTTCATTTAGATTCATTTGCACCTCTATTTAATAATAAAAAATTAAAATAATTTTTATTATAAGTTGAAATCTATTAAAAATTACAAAATTTTATAAAGTCCCGTTCGATATTTAATAAATTCCAGTAACTCATAACGAGACATCGTAAGTGGGGAAGTATTATACTGAGAATCATCAAACTCTTAGTTGACTTTCTCTCTCTCTTTTCTCTCTTTGTGTTGATTTTTTTCTTTAAATATCTTCAACTAGAGCTCCAGTGAGTGAACTCATGTACTTTCAAACAAAATCATCTTGCTTGTAGCTTCTTCACACCAACACTCTTCTTTGCTTTTCCTTAGCAACCTTCAACGCTGCGTCAATGAATGTGAGAATTTGTAAACTTTTATCTACTTTTCACCAACTATTATCTTTATCTTCATCAGCTAGTTTCATAATGTTTTCATTCTTGCAACTTGTTATAAGGGTTCAAAGTGACCAAGTCATAACAGTTTTCTGTGTTTTTACTCTATCACAGAAAGTTGTGCTAAAGGTGGAACTACCGGATGACAAAATTAAGAAAAAAGCCATGAAGGCAGTCTCCAAAATTTCAGGTGAATTTCAATTTCAATCTCTTGTAAGTACTCACCCAAACAAGGAAAGAAAGAGAGAGAAAAACATGTGTAGGTTACATAACATGGCCAGAACCAAACTTTGTTTTATGTAATGATTTGAAGGTGATTGTTATTATGGCAGGAGTTGAATCCGTGTCATTGGAAATGAAGGAGCAGAAATTAACCTTAATTGGAGACATGGACGCTGTGGTTGTGGTGGAGAAGCTGAGGAAGGTGTGTTACACCGAGATAATCTCTTATGGAGCAGCGAAGGTAGAGAACAAGGAAAAGAAAAAAGAGGAGAAGAACCAGCCAGAGAAGAAGAATAACGATCAAACTCAGAATATTGCTGATATTTTGAAGACCTACGAAAACTACCATAATCATTATCATTACACAAGTTATGTGGAAGAGAATCCTAATGCGTGTGTCATTTGCTAAGTTCATTTCAGATCACGCCAACTCAACAGAAAATAAGTGTACAAAAGTACATGGTTGTTCGAAGTTGCAGTGGTGCATTTGAATATCAGCTTCATTTCTCCCTCTTATTTTGCTGTTGATAATATCTTTGAGAAGAAGAGATCCAGTTATAATGGCGTAATTCTCATTAATTATTACAATATAAATAATTTTATATCTATTTTATTGTTCATGATAAATTTTCTTAAACTGAAGAAAAATAAGAAAGTATTAATCGAATAATTATAAATCTAAACTCATGATATATAGCGTCTTCAACTGGAAAATAAATATAGCGTATAATGCTGTTTACTAGTATACATGAATAACTAAATATCTAAATGTAAACGAACAAATGTAATAAATAACAGTACCCTCCACCTTTTTTCCTAAAGATAATTAAACATAAAAAGATAAATTCCAATAAAATTAAAATTATAGTGAACATTCTACTCTGAGTGTGAGTATTTTGTTCAAAATATTTAACTTAAATTTGAAATAGTTAATATTATAACTGCAATATATAAAATTAATTTAAATAAATAACTATAAGTAACGATATTTAAGAGAAGTAATATTTTAATTTAAATAAAATTGAAAAGTGCTATATACACATTGTTATTGCAGCTCCCACCACCCCGTTATAGCACCTAACGTTCACTGTTGCAACACCCACCGCACCGCCACAACCACCACTTGTACCACCGCAACATCCCACCATTGTCGCAACCTCCTACTCTTATTATGTCAGATCGCGTAACTATTTTTGTTCAGCAACCATACTATTACTATTGTTGAAGATTTCACGATTAAATATTGAGACATTTTATTCTATATAACTAAGTGTTAATCTTTATTTTATAAAATTAAATTAAATTTAAAATTCACTTTTTAATAATAATATTCTTAACGTCCATTTTCCATTTAATTGAATTATGAAACCAGTATGTATCTTATCCCTCTCCACCATCATAATTAATAGTTAAGATGCATTACATTTTGCCGACCGGTACGTAATTCATATTTATACTGTGTGAGAGATTTTTTTCATCAATTAATATAAAAAGTTTTTCTTTTAATTTTTTTTCTTACTTATTACGTTAAATACATACGATACTGATGTAAAAGAAAACTAATTTACATTGAATTCTTCTTACCAATGTAAAAAGAACTTTTTACATCACATAATTAATTAACATAGAATAAAATAACTCTTTACATCATATATCGGTTCTTAAAGTGACGTTCAACGTAAGATGTCTACTTCTTTATATGAGTTTTAAAATTATTATTACTACTTAAAATATTACCATAAGTAATCATTTATTAATTAAAAGATAACATAAGAAAATATACCATTAATTATACATATCTTATTTTCTTTAATATTAGTAAAAATACATTCATGATTGCATGTGCGTCTGTTTGCCGCATTTTTTATTATATTTTCTTATAATTATATATCTATATATCTATATATATAATTTTTATTTTCTAAATGTTGTTTATTATATGAAAATAAAATAAAAACTAATTATTTTATTTACTATATGTTGTAATAAAAAGAATTATATAGAATCAAACCTTTTAAATGCTTATAATCTAATTGTCTTTAAAAGCGGTAACTTTTTTAAAATCTACATGGGAGTTTCTTTCCATTACCAATTAGTTTCTTTTTTTTTGTCTTTTCTTTTTTTCCACTATATTTTAATTTTTTTAAATCTGCATCCTTTATGAATTTTATATTATAATTTAAAAATATTACTAGAAGTAAAATAAAAAACAATTTATGTATACTAATGGAAAATTTTAGTATATATATATATATATTTATTGCTATAAATAAATAAATAAAATCATAAGTCACGATAGAGTTAGTCTCGTATTATATATTGTATTACTTAAAAATTTGACTTATCGTGATAGATAGTTGTTGAGACTTGATGAGGAAGGTAGGATTTTTAGGTTTTAAGAAAATGAATTTAAGTGTGAATGAGTTTTTGTGAGACTTGTTTGTGGGTGAGGGTTTTTGATTTGTACATGTGTGTTTGTGGACTTTTGGTAATCTTAGAAGATGTTTTGCTTGTATTGTCTTTTATCCTCTTTTGTTTAAAGATAGTATAAGGATCTTGATATGGTAGTTGATGTTTTCTTTTGATATGACATACCATTCACTTTCATTATTAAGGATTTGTTGGGTGGTTTGTAGAGCTTGAAAATTGTATATAGGTCAAGTGTTGAGCAGGTTAGTTATGGTCATTTTTGTATAAATGTTGGAATACCTTTTAAGTGTCTGTATAAGAGTTTGAACATTCTTAAAATGTCTCATTTTATTTATTATTTGTTGATAAAAAAAGTTAAAAATATAACATTGTCAACTAATTCAAAATATACCGATTTTAATGTAATTATTATAAAGCTTAAAAAAATACTAAAAAAAACATTTACATTATCGATATATATATATATATATATATTATGATAATTAATTTACATAACTAGTATAATTCTTTTTATCGTAAACCAATTACAAAAAACTTTGAAAGTCACCTTAATTAACTTAATTAAGTATCATTTAGTTTCATTACTTCAAAAAATATTTCACATCAATTATTTATGAATATTTACATTTCGATCTCGTATAGATGTTACTTATAAAATAAGTTTGTTAGTTTTTACATTGGTTATTGAAATGATGCAAAATCAAGTAATATTAAATTGAGTATGACTATAACCAATATAGTACGTGTCTTGTAAATATAATGAAAAATTTGTTGAAGGACATATTATATTATTTGTTTTAAGCAACTGATATGATATAATGTCATTTTTTATTTATTATATCGATCGGTTTTAGTCAATAACTGCTGTAATATATGGTGTTATTTTATGAAATAGATTTTTATACATCTCAACTAATAATTGCAAATAATTTCAAGTAGTTACATGATATTGCGAAAAATTAAACTAACAAATACTAATATTATACTTAAAGAACAATATTTAAGTACATAAGTACATCGACATCAAAATTGTCAGAGACCAAATTATATGTAAATTAATTATAGCTTTCAATGAAAGCTAATTTAACTATATTAGAATACTTTGTCAAAATAATACATTATTCTACTGACAAAAAGTTACAAATTTTTAATATGTTAAAAATATCTTATTCATTGGTAACGAATTTCTTCAATTGAATTTATTTCGAAAGATTTATCATCGACAAAAAGTTATAGTAGACAATAAATATTAGTTCTTTTATAATAACGTGACAAATAAAAAATATGAGTCTTTTTTATAATATTTAAATGTTACAAATTTATTACTTGTTCTTCAGAATAAAAATATTAACACGAGTTATGAATTTACACGCAAAACTTTCTTGTTGTGAATTACACTAATATATAAAATTAAATCAAGTTAATAAAAATGAATATGTTATAGTTTCAATCTAAAAATATCAATAATTTATATTTAACGACGGAATTTCAGTATTATTGACAAATTTTGATCATGATATCAAATTTTTTTAGTTATGAATCAAGAAAGCAGTCCTAAATATATGATACCTCACTACAAGAAAATCATGAAATAGAAATCAAAATAATTAGTTGTAATAGTAATTAAATTAAAAATCATTTTAGAAACTAAATAAAAAATTGGTTTCTAAATTAATTTCTATTATTGTTAAATAGTTTCTAAATTGGTATTTAATTAGCAACCAAGGTTTTAACTACCAATTATTTAGTTTCTAAATTTGGTCTCTAAAACCTCGGTTGCTAATTACATACCAACTTAGAAACTATTTAACAATAATAGATATTAATTTAGAAAATATTTAACAATAATAGAAACTAATTTAGAAACCAATTTTTTATTTAGTTTCTAAAATGGTCTCTAATTTAGTTACTATTGCAACTAATTATTTTGGTCTCTAAATATTAGTTTCTATTTCATGATTTTTATAGTACTTTTTCGTTTTAAAAAATAAATTAATAGCGGAATTTTTAAAATATTATCTCACAATAGAAAAACTATAGAAACAATCCACCAATATAGTTCCTATTAGAGTAAGTGCCATTTTATTGTTAAAATAGAATTAATTAATTTTATTATTTTTCAAAAAAACTATATATATATATATATATATATATTAAAGTTCTCTTCCATCTCATTTGGATTTCATTTCCTTCTCCCTATAGCCATCACTTTTTTTCTCCACCTTCTCTTCTGTCTTTTTTTTCTCGTTTATCATTTACTCAAAACTCTCCTCAAAATGCAGATAAAATTTATCATTACTCGTAAATTTTAGTCATAAGACAGAGTTATATTTAAAATGTTTTGGATCTTCACTAACAGCTCTCTCTACATATCCTTTCTCTTTAAAAAAAGTTGACCAATTCAAAAAGTTTATTAATTAATCTCACAATATTATCAATCAATCCTACATCGTTAATCAATCTAGGGGAATTGATCAATACTAGAATTATGTCTACTCTTGTAAGAGTTGATTTATTTGAATTAATAATTTTACAGCAAATAATATATTTTACGAATAAATATAACTAGGAAAATTATGTGTCTGCATTTTTATGAAAAGAATAATTATTTTCCTAATTTGTCTATGCAAATAATTATCTTCTAATTTCATTTCTGACTGTAACAGATAGATCACGAGTGATTTCAAGCTTGACGTACAAAGACTAACATGCATATCCTTCATCTGAATATTCTACTTCCAGTCGTTGAGTTATTTTATCTCAACTTTCTTTAAATAAAATAAAATCTAACACAGTGGTTGCATAATGAAATCTTAACAACATTTCATGTAATTTAAAATCTTAAACTCACTTTAGGATTTAATTAATCATAGGTGCAAGTTGTATGATACAGTTGGTCAATATCGGCACCTTCTTCAGTACGCAGTGATCAAAGGAAGATCACATGCATGTATGTAAACAATGAGTGTTTATTTATTACATGTGAAAGCAAACTCATATGAGGACAAAGAGAGATCTTAGTTTATTTCATGCATAAGAATTGCACTTTTTTAAGCATAGTTTTAGATTGTTCATTTACCATATCTTTGCTTATTTATTGACTCTCCTTCAATAATGTTGAAGACAAGGGTCAGATTAATTGGATCTGTCTAGGTTAAATGCATGATTTATTTAAATGGTCCAATTGAAAAGATTCCTATTAACTAATGTTAAGCTGGTATAATGAGATGTTGAAGGCCACATAATATGGTTTGGATTTGCTTAATAAATTATTAGGGTGGTGATGGAGAAACAACTAAGGGAATGAAGAAAGTGAATTAAAGTAACCAATGGAGAGATTAATTCTCTTTTTAAATAGTAAATGGATGGTTATGTCATCTATGAGATAAAACAAACATTGTAACAGCAACATCACTCACACGTTGCTCTGGCATTTTTATCATGATATCTATTATGATCTAAAAGAGGTTATTTCTAATAAATGAAACATAAGATCATCTTAAAGATTTAATGACAAATTAAAAATATTAAGACTAAGTGAGAAACTTATTCTTAATTGTTAGATTACTACAATACCCAAAGTGTCCCAAACTTCACCACATGTTCTATACATGCAAATTGAATACATAACAAAATTATTCTTTAATTATTGAACCTCTTTTCCATTTTCTTATGGAGGAAAATGTGACTAGTCCAGAATATGAGTGTGTTTTTACAAGCAACCATTTAGTACATACCATGCAATAATTTTTTTAATTTAAATGTAGTAATAGTAATAAAAGAAATTAAAAAAAAACATGAATTCTTATACTTACTGAATGTGATCTTCAAGAGAAACTGACATTTTCCAACTGAAACACATAATAACGTAGTAAGTTTTGAGTCACAAGATGACACATCTGCAATATTCCATATAAGTGCATTAAGACAATTTCTCAATGCACTGAAGAACATATTCATAGATTTAGCTTCTTTTACTATATGTCATTGACCTCCTATTAAGCAACATAGATGTTACACCACCTAAAACAATCCTGATTGCATGAATAATAGTTCTTAATTATGCCATTATATGATTTTAAATATGATTTCATATTTTCCCAAAGCATTTCTATATGACCACTCTCAATAAAGTTTTTTTTTCCCATTAAAAATAAATAAACAAAAAATCAACTTCTTTTTCTCAACAATAATAAATGTAACATATATAACTCCATTTTGATTGTGTCTGATATAGAATGAACTTAGAATCATTGAATGAACTTGATCATCAAATTTTGGATTATAAGTTCATAACCCTAGCCCATTGCCATTTTGGGTGGAGCACATGTACTAATTTTTTTTATTGCAGTTAGTAAAGTAAGAGTTGAACCAAAAAAATAGATTGTAAAGGCTAAAGAAGGGTATCTTGAGCAATTTCAATAATAGGGTTCATTGATATTCTTGGTAGTAGATGCTATCATACATACAATTATACTTAATTCGATGATACTGTTTGATCGGAAAGGGAACCTTTTTCCAATATTGCACCTTAAGAATTATTTTTTGGTTTCATCCAGATATTAATAATTTGATTCTTTTAGATAATAGTAGATAGAAACAACACTTGTAAAGGTAAATAATTTTCCAAACCAAAGTTTAATTGAATTATTTATTTATTTTTGTTGTATAAATTGAATTAATTTTCCGTTGTATAAGTTAAATTATTTTTTTTAAAGTTTTATTTAAGTTTATTAAGATCTAATTAAATGTTTTAAATATTACAAAAATGGTGAATTAAATATCTTTTAAATTTAGTGATTTATGTATGTTTGAAAGAATTTATATGTAATATTTGTTAATTATATCATGAATTTAAATTCTTTTATTTTTTTTTATATATGTAGGGGTTGGCGTTGGCCAATCGACATAAAATCTGCTTCCATCTATGCATCGGACGTGGTCGACGCATACACTATGCTATATAAATAGCACATTTTGCTGTCGTGTCCTAAGTTTCTCTCTTTGCTCAAATTGAGAAACCTAATTTATTTTCCTCAGTCTTTACATTTTGTTGCCCCCGCCTTGTGGTGCCCTTCGTCTCGTTGTGACTGCTCCGACATTCTTCACCACCTCGTCATCATTGCTCTGGCATTCATCACAATCTCACTGTCACTTCTCCAACATTTTTCACTGTCGATGTGTTCTTTTTTGTCCAATTGTCTTCTCTTCTCTTATTTTGTTCTTCATTTTTTTCTTCTTCTTCATTTCAGCTCCGCTACGGCCCTCACTGCATTTTTTTTTATATATGTAGGGGTTGGCGTTGGCCAATCGACATAAAATCTGCTTCCATCTATGCATCGGACGTGGTCGACGCATACACTATGCTATATAAATAGCACATTTTGCTGCCTTGTCCTAAGTTTCTCTCTTTACTCAAATTGAGAAACCTAATTTATTTTCCTCAGTATTTGCATTTTGCTGCCCCCGCCTTGTGGTGCCCTTCGTCCCGTTGTGACTGCTCCGACATTCTTCACCACCTCGTCATCATTGCTCTGGCATTCATCACAATCTCACTGTCACTTCTCCAACATTCTTCACTGTCGATGCGTTCTTTCTTGTCCAATTGTCTTCTCTTCTCTTATTTTGTGAACATTTTTTTCTTCTTCTTCATTTCAGCTCCGCTGCGGCCCTCACTGCATTTGTCCCGCCTTCATCATCGCCGATTGTCTTCTTTCTCCCTTTCTGTTCTCTTCTTTGTATGTTATGATTTTTCTTAAGTTTTTTGTGTTGTTCTTTATTTCAAATCCAATGTGCCTTCATCGCCATATTCCACCAAGTCCAGCTCCACTTCTTGCTCCACTACGTTCAGCTCCCAATGCCACCGCCTTTGCTCCAACGTCATTCTTCTAAGGTAAACTTTTAAAAAAAATTAATTTTTGATTAATATTATTTTTTTATTACTGTTGTTTATGTGAATGTATGTGTTTGTTGTTGAGTTTATCTAAATGATTTTACCACAAACATAATTATGTTTTGAAGTTAAAAAAATAAAAAATTGTAATGGAACATCTTGAAAGCTTATGTGCGTGAAAATGAAAAAGAAGAAATTTGTTGTGCGTGTACAAAATTGATATACAAAACGCTCTTTTCAATTCTACTAAACCTGATTTAATAGGAGTTATCATTTCAATTTGACGATTTAATAGGATGTGAAAGTTAAAGTTTTCTCATAACAAGAAATGGAAATGAAAATAAAAGAAAAGATAATTAATAGAATAAAGAAAGGTAATTAATAAAATGAAAGGTAATTAATAAAAAAAAGTGATAATTGGGAAGAAAAAAAACTTATTACGATCTAAAGAATGATTTAGAAAATTGCGTTTTTAAATTTTTATTGATTATCTTGTAATAATTAACTACATTGTAGATTTAGAAGTTTTTTTATTTTTTCCCTTTGATTATGTTGCAATTAATAGTTATGTTGTAATAATTAAGTACATTATAAATTTAGAAATTGATTATGTTGTAATGATTAAATTCATTTAGAAGTTTTCTATTTTTCCATTGTGTTTAAAAAAAATTATTGGTGCTGCAGAGAGTAAATATTTCCATTGGTTATTTAAAAAAATAATAAAAGGTGATAGGTGTACAAAATAAATAGGTGTTGCAGAGAGTAAAAGTCTTGGGCAGCAGATTGGGCCAAGTTTTTCAACAAAATGTTACACATAGTGATGTTGAGGTGTATAAATTAAATAAGGGCTGCATAGAGTAAAAGTGATGGAAAACAGAATGGGCCCATATTTTCCATTAATATGTTGCAAATAGTAAACTGGTGGATGTAGAAAAAAATAGGGGCTGCATAGAGTAAAAGTCTTGGGCAGCAGCATGAGCCCATGTTTTTCAAGAAAATGTTACAAATAGTATTGTTGGGTGTATAAATTAAATAGGGGCTGCATAGATTAAAAGTGATGGACAACATAAAATAAAAGTCATGGGCAGCATAATGGACCCATGTTTTTCATTAATATGTTGCAAGTAGTGATGTGGGGATGTATAAAATAAATAGGGGCTTCATAGAGTAAAAGTGAAGGGCCGCGGAATGGGCCCTTTCATTAATATGTTAGAAATAGTGAACTGGTGGGTTTAAAAACAAATAGAGGCGCTGCAGAGAGTAAAAGTCTTGGGCAACAGAATGGGCCCATGTTTTTCAAGAAAATGTTACAAATAATGATGTGGGGGTGTATAAACTAAATAGGGGCTGCATAGAATAAAAGTGATGGACAGCATAATGGGCCCATGTTTTTCATTAATTTTTATACATACGCATTGAATGAAATTACGATCTATGAATTATGGTATTTATATGTACTCGTGTATGTATTACGTTATGGTATTTATAGTACGCATTAAATAAAATTATGATGTATGAGTTACGGTGTTTATACGTATACGATAAATAAAATTATGATGTATGAATTACGATGTTTATACGTACGTGTTAACTAAAATTTTGACGTATGAATTATTGTATTATATTTAGATCGAACATTATTGTATCTTATTCGTCTAGGATTTACAAATACAAAATTCTTACACTAAAACGACAATTAATTACATGAATTAGTATGTTTTAAATATTTACATACTAAGTTTAAACAATAAAGTTGACATGTGACATATGCAGTGCATTAGACACTTATATCCACATGATTCATTTATTAGTTCGTATGTAGGGTATAAGAATACGATTAAGTGTTGATAATTTCATCATGAACATGTAAAACAATGGATCGAGATTGAATGTATGAAATGCTTGATTCTTCAAGAAGATTGAGACAACCCTTCATAGATGATGTTTATGATTTTGTTTCTAAGGCAATAAATCAAGTTTCTTACATACCAGATGGTGGGGTAAGGTGTTCGTGTGTGAAATGTTGTTGTGAGAAAATTCTCAAACCTTCTCATGTCAGGAGTCAACATGGTTTTCAACCCAACTACAGAGTATGGGTTTATCACGGAGAAGCAGGGACAAATGAGGTTAACTTAAGCATTACATCCACTAGTTATGATAATATCAAGCGTGATGAGGACTTTGGGTCATTAGCCGATATGGTGAATAATGCATACATGCAAGAAAGTGATATAAGAACTCGTTATGTCAATGTTATCGAGGATGTAGAAGAACAACCTAACGCCGAAGCACAAAAGTTTTATGATATGTTATCATCTGCTCATCAACCCATTTATGATGGAACAACTCAGTCTAAATTGTTAATATCCATAAGGCTTTTGTGCGCTAGAACCAATTGGCACACAACTGAAAAGTGTTTAGATTATTTCAATGAAATGTTACTTGATATAGCTCCAATAGAGAATTGCATACCGAAGACTTATTATTGTAGGTTGTGTAATTCGCTAACTAATTCTGATTATTATTCAAAGATTGTTCTTACAAGTGTACTCAATCAATGATGAAGACACTTCGACAGTCATACATGCTAATTTTCATGAATGGTTCAAGAGCTTCGTAAGTGTAACCTAAACTCGTACGTGTTTTTTATTTAATCGGAATTTCATAAATAAATGTAATGTTTTTTTACCACTACAACACAGGTTCATGATGAAAGGAATGTAGTCAACCCAAACTTGAAGGGACTTTCTTGGGGACCTAATTCAAAGACAACATCATGGAACATGTACTCCGTTAATGGATATAAGTTTCACACAAAGGCATGGACTAATGGTAAGAAAACAACAAATAGTGGGTTGTATGTTAAAGGTGTCATTTACGGAGGAGAAGACGACTTTTACGGTACAATTCATTATATATATGAATTTGAATATGTTGCTCTCAATAAGAAGATCCCGCTATTCTACTGTGATTGGTTTGATCCAACAATTAATGTTGGGACTAGATTTCATTCACAATATAATCTAGTTGAAATCAAGTTAAGTGGAAGATATGAACCCTATGATCCATTCATTCATCCACAGAAGGTCATAAAAGTTTATTATGTCACTTGCCCAAACATATGTAAAAACCTTCATGGATGGTGCATTCCAATTAAAACAAAATCCCAAGGACATGTGCAAGTTGACAACATCAATGATGAATTGTCGTATCAAGCTGATGAGACGTCTAATGTGTTACCGGTTACAAGAATTGAACATCTACAATGTTTAGTTGACACATCTAAAGTCGAAGTAGTTGATCACGATGATATTGAAGCACATAATCATGATGATGATGAAGATGTTGACCTTATTACTCGGAAAATCACATAGACAATGACGATTCAGAGTTTGATAACAATGATGACTAATGTATATTACTTTCAATAAACTATAAACAAACTTATCATCATTAGATAATTATACTAATATTATGAACAAATAACTTTTCAGGAAAAATGGTTAGGACTAGAGGGAGGAATGGTTCCATTGTTAGGAGTGGCCAATCGAGACGTGGAGTTTCTACATCGATGCATGGTCAGCTAGTTATAGACCTAGGAAGCATCCCTTATTCTAGTATTTTACCAGCGTCTGATGTTGGTAGTCCACATATTTCATCTCATTCATCGACACCGTCTTCTAGCCCGTCTTCCTCCACCCCTTCCACCCCAACCATGAACAATTTCACTATTCTTATCCACACCCCACTATATCACCTCATCACACACATATTTCATCATCTTCACACCCTCCTAGTATTCCAATACCAACAGGGTCGTCATTCTCTGTTCCGACTTACCATCACAGTGTCTCTGCACCACTCCACCAGACTTGGAGTTTTCCACTCCAGCCCACTCCTTATCCCATTGTCCAAATCACATCTTCTCCCTTTGTTCCAACCATTGTTGCCACTGTGCATGACCTTGCTGACCATGTTGACCATGGTGCCGCTACCACTTCAGAGCACGACCTCCCCCCTGAGGATGTCCAACGTGACCCTATTGGTAGGGTCATCATCCGACTTCTTGGTAAGGGTAAGTCATCCTAAATTTATTTTTATTTTTATATTCATATTACAAATATCTATAATTTGATTTGTTTGTATTGTAGTTGGACGCTAAATCATTATGCTAGTGATGTCATTGGACATTGCATTCGGTCTCAATTTAGAGGTCCATATCATCATTATGATGCCATGACTGGGGAGGACAAACTAAAATGGTGGATTGACTTTAAGATAATTTTAATTTTTAATTACAATTCCATACAAATAAAACAAAATGGGGAAACTAAAACGAAATATTTTCTTCTTTTTAACAGAGTAGAGTTACTTGGGCAGCTCAGGATAAGTGGCAAATTAAAAAGATAAAAGATAAATCAACTCAGAATAAAGTGAATATGGCTTCAATTCGTGGTGGAGCATTGCACTCCACAGGTTAAAAATCACATTCAGATATTGCAGTGACCTTGGTAAGTACTCGTCACTGTCTTACATGGAATTAATTTTACATTTGCAACATATATTGCATCTAATTGTACAACATTATTAGGAATGTCAATATGGTCATTCCCCTGATAAGTGCTAGATTTCAGTAATATTCCATATTAAAATATAGGTACTTGGGAGTATGAATTGATAAAATAGACATAAAATAACCCCTAATTTATGAATTTATACATTTTTACATATTTTGTGATTTTTATCTGAATAAGAAAAATTTATTACCAAATTTGTGTTCATTTCAGGATTCTAGGGAAGAATGAAGATAATTGGGCAAAAGGAGAATATACAAAGCTAAAAAAGGGAAAGTTGGAACGCACCAAGAACTCAACAAAACTCGTTGAAACTCGTCTAAGCTAGACACCACCAGAGAATCTCGCTCAAGCGCCAAGCGAGATTGCTCCAATAATGTTGGATTTTTTTCGTGCTTCTCGCCCAAGCGAGCTCAATAATGCCCAACTGAGAAGACATTTAGTCCATGCAAATTTGGTTAAATAGGAGGCTTGAGGCACAACCCTAGACGTTCAAGATTGAGGGGAAAACACCATTGAGTGAATTGTAATCCAATTGGTAGAATAAAAGGTGTTAGAAACCCTATAGGAGGTAGTCGTCAAGGAGAAACATTCAGAATCTTCTTCTTTTGCTCTAACTGTGTGTAACAACCATCATGTGTGACTAATTCTATCATTTGGGATTGAGAGTACTCTGTTCAAACTCTTATGTATTGAGGTGATATCTAAACATAATATTTTGTTCTTAATTGATGATTGATATTATCATTTTTTTAGTAATGCTTGTTCACCTTGATCTCGAAATTTAGATTTGACTAGAAAGTACTTTTAAGTTTCTAACCCAAATGATAATTCTTAACATATTTGAATGCTAAGAATATATTTGAAATGTTAATTGCTATCAACATATGATCTTACTGATAAGTTGTTTTTATAAATATGCGAAGAATCAATATTTAGGAAGCATATTAATAATTTTTATATGCAAGGAATCGATATAAATGATTTTTATATGAGCATTAATATCAATCAAAAGACATACTCTTTCCTACACAAACATTTGAAGTGGAGAGATCTAAGTCTTTTTAATACACTAGAAATTAAATCTACAGTGATATGTTTTAGAGTTCAGTTCTCCATTTTATATTTTTGTATAAGCCATGATTGTAAAATGTGAGTACTTCTGATTTTCAACTTGGGAGTCCATTCCGCGCAAATTTTCCCATGTAAAATAAGAAATTGACATCAAAATCAAACATTTGCCCACAATTTTAAATTTAACTACTGCAATGGATGTCATTCATGTGGGAGCATGACCAAAGTACACCAAATTTGTTCGTGACATTTTGTTGGAGTTAGTAATTTCATTCCATAATCTTCGGAACTTAAAGGGATTTATCTGTCATGAGACCAATATCACACGACAAATCTCCAAAAAGAAAAAGAAAAAGGGCAGTGAAGTGGGCCAAGTGGCAGGAACCAGCGCTTTTGCTTTCTTACTCATATAGTGGGACCAAAATTGATTTCCAACATCATTTTTCCTCCTATGTTTTGTTAATAAAAGACTTTGTGAAAAGTAAGATAAGGTGGTTCCTATGTAGTTTATTTACTTACACTAACTTCACTGAGTAAACCCTGTAGAAATGGTATAAACCAATGTTCCTTTTATTCAAACTCCACTTTAATAATTTGTATACTGTGTATTGAAGAGCATTAATATTGTTCTTTATTAGCTTTTTGTCAAAGCTCACAAGAAGAATCTAACCGACCACAGGAGAAGCTGCACTTTTCTCCTCAACAAGTTTCCCGCTCTAGAATTCCCACCATACATAACAAAAGAACATCACCAATATCTACTACTCTATTATCATATAGGTTTCAAGTCCAACATGGGAAACTGCTTCTTTGGGGCCATGTCAGATCCTGGTGCAGCAATCAAAGTGATAACATCAAACGGTGGCATCATGGAATTCACTGCTCCAGTAACCGTGAGTTTCATCACCAACGAGTTCCCAGGGCATGCCATATTCAGAAGCCACGACCTCTTTTGGAAACCACTCAGCCAATTCGAAGAGTTGGAGGCAGGCCAGTCTTACTATTTGCTACCACTCACCAACAACACCAATAGCAGCAACAACAGCAACATAGACACCCCATCTGGTGTTGGTGACAATGTAAACGTTGTGAGACAAGGGCATGTTAGATCTAACAGTTTACCTACAACCTCCTACCCTGCCTTGTATAGAATGTCCTTGGACTACCAGCACCACCACCAGGGAATGGGGTTGCTCAAGAGATCCTCCAATGAACCATTCTCTAGCAGAAGCAGTAGTAATAATAGTAGCTGCAACATTGGTGGCCTTGGTGGTAGCAGTAGGTTTTGGAAAGTGAAGCTTGTGATCACCCCAGAACAGTTGCTTGACATTTTGGCACAAGAGGCTCGCACCAAGGAGTTGATAGAGAGTGTAAGGATGGTAGCAAAATGTGGGGTTGGTGGTGGTATTTCATCTTCAGCTGCAGGTATGATTTCTGATCAGTGGAGCCTTTCCAGCACCAGTTGGAGCATTTCCTCTAAGATTGATGCCTTAGTAGGCATTTAATTGGTACATATCAAATCATTGTAGCAACATTACTTTTTCTTTTTGTCTCTTCTCTTTGGTTGCTTTGTTCCGCTGCTAATTTTATGTATGCATGCTTTGTATTTCGTTTCCTTTTTTAAATTCCATGTAGATTCACCCTTGACACATCAAACTGCAGAATTTCCGAGCATTTGTTGTATGTAATGGCAGTGGCACGTTCAAGGCACTTGCTTAAATCTTTAGGTTTTACCAAATCATTTTGCCACATCAAAAAAATTATTTGATCTTGCCCTAAATTAAATAGAAGATCCTAGTAATGTAATGCAATGGCAGGGCTTTCCAATTTTCTGCATAACAGTGAAAATTAGAAATAAAAACTACGCCTATCATAGTAAGAAGCAATTTATATATGATTATAAAGGAGGGAATCATGTGAATTGGATTCCAGTATTAACAGTTGTTGTAGGTGTAATGTCTTCAGAAGAATGAGATAACGATGAAGAACATATTTTTTACTATAATATTCTGAGTTGAATGTTCAAATGTTTTAATCTCTTTTCTTCTTTTTTTTTGGCCGAAAGTTGGCTACATCATTTACTTAAAAGTGAGATTATAAATCATTTACCAACCTTGAACGCATAATCATTTCTTATTTCATACTCAAAAGTGACCAGGAAACCTGAACTAAGATCGTAATGATTAGTATAATCTGTAAAATCACGTCATTCACATACACCAATTATCATTTGCCCACCAGAGAACTTCAATGAAGAAAATTGTTGGAATTTGCAGATATCGAAAGAGAATAAAATGAGTTTAAGCAGAGTACAAAAGGATGTCAAAGAATTGGAAAATAAAGTGCTTTAATTTCGTTCTCCACTTCACTTTTTCTGCGTAAAACACTTTACTTCTTTTGTGTTTCTACCAGAGCCTTTCGTTCATGGGAAACTCGTTAAAAGGGAAATGCGCACTAGTATTCAGAACTCAAATTATTTGTTGCTGTCTCAACTCAGACATATAAAGGAGAGATGAGTACTTGCATAAAAAAAAATTAAAAAAATGATGATGATATATTTTAAAACGAAGGCTACTTTTTAAATCCCAATCCAACATTATGTCCGAAGTAATATCTCGTGTATTTTTTTTTTTTCTGTCAAAAGTATCTAAATTATAAGATGGCAGTGAGATTATCTAAGTTTTATTTTTTTATTACTACGATAATTTTGTAGGTTAATTAATAAATAAAATTTTAAAGAAGATTGGAAATAAATAAATAGTAACATTAATTTAATCTAAATTAATTAGATACCAATTTAAAAATTATTTATCAATAATAGAAACTAATTTAAAAATCAATAATTTTTTTAGTCTTTAAAATAGTCTTTAATTTAGTCTATAGTAACTAATTATTTTTTGTCTCTAAAATTGGTTTTTATTTAATGATTTTCTTGTAATGAACATATTTTTTAAATTTCAAATAGTAAACCCAAAATTCACAAAATATATTATGGAGGCATTTTAAAAAAAATAATTCAAAAAAATTATTTTTAAAAGAATAAAGTAATCTTTTTCAAAAATAATGAGATGCATGCAAAGGTTTCTTGGAACACCCATTCGAATTCGACAATTTCTTCCTGCATCATATCAATTCTAATTTGCACTATATATTTTTTAAAATTTTCAAAAATTATCCTTATTTTGGATTTAAAAATTTGGAATAGTAAATATAATTCAAAAATAAAAAAAATACAATCCGGATAAGAAAATCTGGAATACAAAATTGAAAATAAATTATAGATAAAAATTTCTGGAATTAAAAAATGTGTTCTGATATGTAAATCCAGAATATTTCCGGATAAAAGGTTTAGAAAGTAATTTTTATTTACACTCTATTTTGCTTAAGGATATTTTCGTCATTTTGGAAGGACATTTTTATTTTTTTAATAACATGTTGGGTGCATGTTAGAATTTATATGGTGCAGGAAGCATTTGTCAATACCTTATAAAAGCGAGACTTATCAGGCAATTGCTTCCTGCACCATATCAATGCATCCATCACAGGAGTAAAATCGAAAATGCCCTTAAAAAAATGGGGTGCATATAAAATTACATTTCGGACCTCTTTTTCTGGAACACAATAATCTTTTCCGATATTATTTTCAGTTCTGGATTTTTTTATCCGGAATGGTATTTTTTTATTTTTTTTTGGATTTTTATATCCGAAATATAAAAATATCTTCCGGATTTATTTTTCCAGAATGCATTATTTTCAATTCCGGATTTTTATTTTCAGAATAAAGGGTATTTTTAGAATTTTTGAAATTATGTTGGGTGCAGGTTCAAAAGTGTTGGGTGCAGGAGCATTTGCCTACTTATCATGAGGTTAGGCCTACCTACAGGCCCAAACAAAAACATACTATAAAGATCTATTAGATCCTCTTCGCGTTTTCTTTGGTTTAAAAAAGAAATAATTTAAAGTATAAAAAAAATCTATATTTATAAGTTTAATAGTTTTTTTTAACCATTATGAATATTTATTTTTAATTTACTCACACTTCTTTAACATGAATTAATATAGTTTGGTAACAAAACCTTATAACAATTACATAAGTGACATAAATAACTAATGAAATATCTTCAATTAAAATTGCCTTAACAGAAATAGCATGTCGTGTAACATGAGTAATTAATGTTCTATCATCAACTTGACAAACAAAAGAAATTACATTATCTTGTTTTCAAAAAATTAAATTGAGAATATTTAAAGTAGTAACATAAAATTTAAAGAAAATCACCATAATAAAATTAAAAAATATATATTAAACCTATTTTATAAAAGAAATTAATGTTATATAAGCTTTAATATTTTTCTTTCCATTTCCATAAAGAAACCAAAAGAAAAATGATCTTATGATAATTTTTTATTATTATTATTGTTATTTTTAACATAATGATTGCCTATTCATTTGTGAAAATGGTTAGATTAACGTATACCCCTTCACTAATTTGTTTATATAGAGAAAAACCATGATATATTTTAATAAATGAATAAAAGGATAATTTATTTTTAGAGAATAAAAAATTATTTGTAATTTGGAGGAATTAAAACTATATTTGACTTATTATTATTTTTTTAATTTTTCATTGTTTAAGTTGACATAGGTAGACTCCTGGGAAAGTGTCTAACTTCCAAACTCGTTCACACAAAGCCTTCGTCTTCTTCACAGTCCTCTCCTAAGAACAACTTCAATGGCTGTCACCAACAAAGACGAAACCAGCAGCACCAATGCATCTTCTTCTCCGATCCTCATATCCGCAGATAGCTTATGCACTATCCTCACCCATCACACTCTCATAAACCACTTCCGATCCACACTCCCTCAAGCCTCAACCATTCTCCAAACCCCAATTCGCCAACACTACTCTCTCTCTTCTTCTTCTTCCTCCCTTCTCCTCATGCCCTGTTGGCCCTCTTCCCCGTCTTTCCCTTACGTTGGTGTCAAACTCGTCACCCATTTTCCGCAAAACTCCGCCCTCAATTTACCCGGCGTGCAGGGAAGCTATGTCCTTTTCAGTTCCACCACTGGCCAAACCCTAGCTTCCATGGATTCCACCGAACTCACCCTTTACCGAACCTCATGCGTATCTGGCTTGGCTTCCAAATACCTAGCCAGACATGACAGCCAGGTTCTGGTTATGGTTGGTGCTGGTGCCCTGGCACCGCACCTGATTAAAGCCCATCTTTCAGCCGTACCCAGTTTAAGGAAAGTCCTCGTCTGGAACAGAACTGTGGAAAAGGCAGCCACTTTGGCCAACAAACTTAAGGAAAGTGGGGAATTTGCTGGGGTGTGTTTTGAGGGTTGTGGGTGTTTGGATGAGGTTGTCGGATTGGGGGACATTGTGAGTTGTGCCACGAATTCCGAGACACCCCTTGTGAAGGGGGGGAGGTTGAAGGCTGGGGCTCATTTGGATTTGGTGGGTTCCTTCAAGCCTTCGATGATGGAGTGTGATGACGAAGCCATAAGGAGGGGAAGGGTGTTTGTGGACAATGAAGCTGCGATAGATGAAGCAGGGGAGCTGGTGGGGGCTTTTGAGAGAGGGGTCATCAAGAAAGATGAGATTGGAGGGTGTTTGGTGGAGCTTGTCAGAGGTGATAAGGTTGGGAGAAGCAGTTCTGAGCAGATAACTGTGTTCAAGTCTGTTGGTTCTGCTGTTGTAGATATGATCGCAGCACAGTTGGTGTATGAGACTTACACAAGGAGCTAGGTAAATTATATTGGGTGTGTGTGTGCTGAATGGTTCAATAAGATTTATGAAGTTCGCCATCGTGCAGTGCTTTAAAGAACTTTATGCAGTTAGTTATTAATGTTTCTAGATGCTTTTTACAATAATATACTAGTAAGTGTAACATAAAAGTTGTTCCTTTACCAAGGGAGAAGTTGGGAACATGTCCATGAATCATGTCACCTATGGCATTGCTACTCTTTTCTCATTTACAAATGCCTAAAGACTTACTTCGGCAGTTATTAGCCATCTTGTTGGCAGTATAAATCAACTTTATGCCTTACTTCACTATACAATGTGAAATTGCCTTATGATTATTTTGTTCTCAATGCATCGGACATGCCACAACTCACTCTAGAAGGGAAACTTTAAACAGGTTTTGTAACTTTCTTCTGATGTAATAGAGAAGGCAGTTTCTCCTTTGATCATCTTAGCAATCCTTCATACATATTGTGAGAATGGATCCTCTCAGAATTTTATAATCATAACATTAAAGTTTTGTATCTATCTCTTCACATGATATGGCCGTATGAAAAATTAACATGAGAGGATTAATTCCTTGCATCCATATACCAATAGAAGATTAAAAGCACCAATTTGCAAATCTACGAGCTGCAATTTATCTTCTAACGCCAGGCATCTCAAGGTGTTGTCAAACTACTAAAATCAGATGACCCAATACATAAACACAATGGAGCCATTTCAGAAGGAAAGGAAAGGATGATAGCCGAATAAAATCTATTTTGAATTAGCCTGTATTAGACCATTAATCTGACGTGCATCCTGTAAAAAATTATCTTGGTAAACATTGTTGGTGTTTAGAGGTGCAGTGCATGCCATGAGAAAACATGTCACAGAGAAGTGAAATATAAAGAAATTAAACTTTGTATTATGAAAAAAGGTCAGCATTTAGACTTGAGTTCCTGAATAAATCCTTGGGTCTAACCAAAGGTTCTCAACGCAGAAAAATTGTGATTCCTGCAATAAATTCAAATCAAGTGTGATGATCAACTACAACAGCATACATAATAGTATAAGCATATATATGCTTGCTCACAGAAATGCCGTGTTATGGTTTATCATCAGTTTGATTCATTCCATATTTATGATATTCAACTAGTTGTTATTTAGAAAACTTCTCTTGACATATTAACCGGATCGCTAATTAATGCTACCACTGTCCACTTTTTGAATTTGGTATTAGATGTATATATGTTTTTTGGTTGAATGGAACGAGGCAACTTTAAATATAAGTTACTCTATGGCAAAAGAACCTCCTGGGGAAAATGTTACCCATGACTATGATTAATCCACCTGCAGCAGTAAGAAAATAGAAGGAGTAGGGGGAAAAACTGAATAGAGAGAGAGAAGAGGATTAGAAGAAAGAGGTAAAATCTTTCATTCCTCCTCGTGCAAAAGGAGGTCTGTTATAGATATAGTTTGTTGTGCCTAACCAATAATAAGGAAAAAAAAGAGACAAATTTGCATAGAACATGTGCTTCATATTTGCTACCCCTTTTATCCTTATGCTTATCCTCACAAGTAACATAATCTCTCATCTAGCTGGGTTTTTTCTTCTTTCTATTGGGCTTCTTATAACCTTGTTTGTTATGGTATTGTTCCTCTTCTTCATGGTTTAAATCCATGCTTTCTTTCGTCTCCTCATTATCAAAATAACTTCACAATTTGTGCAGTACCTTCACTTGTATATCCTTCTCCGTGGAGAGATTGAGGGATTGTGTAATATTTTCTTCCCCAGCTTTCAGACGAGAGATGATTTTGTAAGCTCTGTTTAATAGCGTTGGGTTGAGCTTTTCATGCTATCTGCTATTTCTACGAGTGCCAAAATTAGTAGCTGTCTTCTATTCCAGCCAAAGAATAATGATCACTTAATGTAACCAGATTAGGATTTTTAACACCAGCTAAGCATTTTATTTCTAAAACTTAACTAGACCAACAAATATTATCTTTCATTTCTTTATCACTTGTTGAAAATCAAGTTACCATAATGTTTAAGCATTGAACAAAGGTGGAATCTCAATGCAGTTCACACAAGGCTGTCCCACTTGATAAGGGCATGTTTGTATTTGTAGTCAAACACATAAAAGCATCATCGAGGCAAACCTGATTTTAAATATCCAAGATACTTATTGTAAAATATTTTTTTTGTGCTAAGGTGATGATGTTTGGCAATAAACACAGAAGAGCTCTCAATCTGAGGAGTGGCTAATGGGTTTGAATGATATCAGTTACATAACTTACTGCCTAATAAGTTTACACCGTAGAACATGGGGGAACTAATTCTATGATAGATACATCAAACAGGGACCTAGATTCCTTTGTTGGTGCTCCACCCATTACAGTTGTTCTACTTTCCAGCGACTAGAAATGTAGAATACAAAGCATGAAGTTATCATCTCTTAAAGTACTTACAGTACTGAAGCTTTTATGAGGGTAGATGCGTGTAGTGCATGAAGCTTCCACGTAATGATGTCAGAGGGAGTTAAATAAGTAAAATGACCCTTCCCAGAAGTTCAACATGTGACCTCAGTACCTTACTATTGAGCCAAAACCCGCCTTTGATACTAAATTTTGCAGAGAAAGAAAATAATTTATACACAGATTTTGGGTTGACTTTTAAAAGGTAAAAGTTCATTACTTTTCAATTATTGGTTTATTATTGTCAACTGTGATATATTATAAAATTGTAAGCAGATTGATGGAATGAAATGTTGGATGTGATGACATAGATAGGTGGGAGGGGAAGCAGATTCGATGTGTCATTTGTCAGTTATTGCATAACTAGCCTAAGCAAATTTCTAAGTAAAAAAACACTATCAATGAATATGAACGAAGTGTAATCCATTGTACATCCATGTTCGCAGCATTAAACTCACCAGATTTCCATGTGCTGATAACACCTGAACTTTATTCATTCCCCAGTAGTATATTGTTTTCTCATTCAAGACAAAATCACAATTTTCAATATTCTCTTCCTCTGCTGCATTATTTGTAAGTGATCCAGAAATTGAGCACATCACCATTAATCATGCCAACAGTTTCTCCTACTTCGAACGGGTTTGCTTGCCTGAACTGATTGGCTGAAGAGTGTTCTGTATTATATCCAAGTCTTTAGATCTAAATATGAATCATCGATAATTTATTTATTTCACTGGCACGAACAAATGAACAAAGCAGAAGCCAGAACACCCTTTTTTTAACTTTATCATCATAAAGGTGTCAGCATACTCCTTATAATGAATTCCAACCACCTATACTTACCATACCCGATGTTTTGGCAAAATGCATGAAGTTTCCTTTCCAGCTATACAGTCAAGTCAATGAGAAATGAATATAATCCTCAAAAGTTCATTGCCAACAAAATATGAATTTCTGATCAAATGATAGTCGTCACTGTGACTTTTATCCAAGTTATCTTCATCTCTATCCTCTACATCATGTCATTCTTATCATAGTCACTCCAACTCCGAGAGCATATCCATATTTGTCTTCCACAGCAACGGTGAAGTGTTACGTTGTACAAAGCTGACTAGCCATTTCAAAGCTGGAATTACATAGGAATAGATGCAAGCTTAGCAAATCACAAGTAGAAACGTGACATTAGAAAGAAAAAGATGATAGAAGACAAATAATGAATCCAGTGTTTGAAACCAAAGATAAGCAAATATTTGAAGATTTGCTGAGATGTAATGATGTGTGGTGGTGACAAATATGGTGAGCATGTTGATTCTGCAAAATCTAATCTCTGTAGAAGGCCTCTAGGAATGCATGCATTATCTTAACGTGGCTATACCACAAAGTTAGATTGTGATTGTGATTGAGAAGTCATAGGGCTATTATTGTTTTTCAACTCCAATGTAAAAGAGAAAGTGCAGACAGATAGGAAAGTAGCGCATATCGGTTATGATCTTGCCTTCGGTTACTTTCACATTTATCTGGCCAAATAACATTTTCATGATTTTCATCATTGGTCATCTCCCCTTACCAATCTCACTGCACACAAACTGGATATATACCAAACTCAACAGTCCCACTCATCAAATTTCTTTGTATCTATGCAACAAGCTTTCACTAAGGTCCCTGGTGTGACTTTCGGTAATAGTTAAGAAATTAAAAATTAAAACTTCTCATAGAAGGCTACTGGGTAGTCTCGAGGGTGCTTTTTCATTGGCTACCATGAAAAGAAGTGTGTGAAACATTGGGTGATAGTTGAAAAAGAGGTTAAAAATTAGAAGAGGAATCAAATAAGAAAGCATCATTTGGAGGATCTCCAATTCAGAAAGGGATTCCTAATTCTTCCCAAGCAAAAAGTCCCCTTTTTGTTTTGCTGCTCTTTAGATTGCATCATTTGACTTTGGATGATAAAATATTTATTTGTGTATTAAAGGATACGGATACCAGAGTTACATAAGGATCCTAATATTAATTGAAAGTCTTTTTATACAAAAAGAATAATTGTGTGTCTTTTCTAATTATCAATTATTTCTCTTTATAGAAGGGAATAACCTTTATTTTATTTTTGTATGTTATGATTCTAGTATTTAATATTGATTATTTCCTTTTTTAGTTAAACCCTAGAATGAGTGTATTACTTATATATATTCATACCACTATTTGTTTTGATTTGAATAACAAGAAAGAAGAGATATTCATTCTCATATCCTTTGTCTTCAGTCTACTCTTTTGTTTATCTTTGTTCCCTTTTGTTCATCTCTGTTCTATTTTGTAATAGTGTGAAATAAATTACTTAAAATTACTTAAATAGCTATTTCTTTCACCCTTTTTTCTTCTTCTTCTTCTGCAGACACGTGTGAGTGGAAAATACTCTGCCTATAGTCTGTGTGTAGTGAGTGGTGGAATGGCCAAAGGAAAGGATTGTGTTCCTAATTTTCTCTTCCTTTCCAACCACCTTCCACTTCTCTTCAATTGTGATCAAAGAAAGTGCAAAATTTTACTAAGTTTTCATGGAACATTTTTTTCCCACAGTATACTCATTAAAAAAAATTGCATATAAACATATCCCAACATTATTTACCAAAATACACATGTTCACTGTTCCTCATAATGTTATGGTCACCAGTAGTGAAAATTTGGCTAGAATTTGGTTTTTGGAAAGCAGTAATTCAGTTGTTTTTTTACTCAAAATTCTTATTCTTTCATTAAGTTTTGAAAAAAAAATGGATAATTTTGTCATAATTTCACTATCCAAACAAAGACCAAATTCTAAGTGGGTTTACACGTTAATTGACACTGTTTACACTTGAAAATTCGGCCTTTGAAAGACTGAAATTCGAGTGCATTTCCGACACCTAAAACATTATTCACAATTGAGAATTCGATCTTTCGATGACCGAATAACAACATATTTTCCAGCATTGATAATATTATTTTACATTGCAAATTTGATTTTCCGATAATGGAACGTGAATAGTAAACAATTCTATTCCAGTAAATAATGTTGGCACAAGTTCATTTTGCAGATTTTTATTTTAAAATGAGTTTTTTTGGAAAAAAGAACTTATATATACGTTAGTAAAATCTTTTTTTAATGCATAGAGATTATTAGGGGGGGAAAAGATAAAACAAGGCGAAATCTTGATTATGAAAGTAAATAAATACTAATTCGATCAACATTTTAAAAATATTTCTGAGAAAAAAGTGCTTTTAAGTTATTTTAAATAAATAATTATACATAAAAGGTATGTGATAGCATATATGTAGATATTTTGATGTCCGATGCCGTTCATTAGCACGTGTTTAATATGACTATTATCTTTAGAGAGAAGATAGTGAACTTAGCCATCTAGAAGTGAAAAAAAGTTGGGTTGAATAAGAAATTTTTAAGTGTATTATAAAATTAAATATTTTTAATTAATTTTTTTAAAAAAAATATTTTATTGAATATCTAAAATTTTATATTTTTTAATTAATTTTTTTTATTTGATTTTGTTATCAATTAAGATAGTGTACACTATTATTCTGCATCAAGATTTTTTTACGTATATCCACATAAAAATATAAAAAAATAATAATTAAATTTAAAATCTTTAATAAATTTAAATATTTTTAATTAATTTTTTATTAAAAAAATTTATTTTATTAATTATCTAAAAAAAAATATTTTTCAATTGAATCACTATAATCCATTAGGATGATTAGGATGTGACAATTTGATTTTTCAATATAAAGTAAAATATCACAAATTTATACAATATAAAATTGAAGTTCTAAAATCTTAATTATCTTTATCAAATAACATTAGTTTATGTATCGACATGGTTTATTTGATTTTAATTTTAACTATAAAATGAAATAATATTGATTTTGATAAAATAATTAGAATTCTAAAGTTTTATTTTTATTTATATTAGTCAGTACTAGATGAGCCAGTACAACTGACCGATCAAGTCAAATAGCACAAACGTAGATAATAAATAAACAAGTAACAACAATTATGATGACGTTGAATGAGTCAACTTACACTTCGAAGTATACGGAAAAATATCTCCAACATAACAGATAAAACTGAAAGATATACATTCCTAGCATTAAGGAACCACTATGCATGTTAGTTGACAACCGATATTCAACCCATAAGGGTCAAGGCCCATAAATCAAACACTATAAATAGAGCCCTCTGTGAAGAAGTGAGGTACGTTATACTAAGACTCTGAAGGCCGAGAGATCCAATTGACCTAGTTCAACAAGTAGGAGTCCACAAATCATATTCAAACCCAAACTGAGATAGAAGACCGAGAAGTAAAAAGTTCAAAAGAAAAAAGTTTATTTCTAAGTTCTTGCAAGAATAATATTTAAATATAGTAAGCAAGTCTTTCTCTATGTTAATTATATTTTCACTCCAAATTTTGAACTAAGTTACTCAATTAAAAAAACATAATAAAATGTCAATTTTCAATTATTTCCTTTAATTGATTCAATTTTGAACCGTCTATAGTAAAATCTTGGCCTCTGCACGCATACATACATTAATTCATGAAAATCTTCCCCATGTGACATACAGATAACGATAATGATTGAAAACTCATTAGTCAATACTGTCAACTTATTGTTTAAATCACAAGAGTGTTCAAGTACATGCATGTATATGTAAAGGTTCCATATTTGCTCATATTAAAGAGTCATACTCCATATCAATTTTATTAACTGAAAAATCTAGACACTAGTTTATTAGGTTAAGCCATATTAGGGATTAACAAGCTAATGAACTCCAAAGTTTAAAAGTTAAGTGAGTATTTAAGAAATATTAAATATTTTGTTAATGTTTTTTATGAGCAAGGAATATCTCATTATGATAGTTTTGTTTGTTTATATTTTTTTCGTCTTTGTTGAGAATAACTCTGGGTAATCGACTTGTATGTGAGGATACTTGTAAAACATTTTTTGATATTCAAGTTATTATTTAGTATTTTATGGTTATAGGTAATCAATGCAATTAAATACATACATAAAACTGAGTATGATGAATATGTATAGAATAAAATAAAATTAAGTTTATAAGATATTGATCCGATTAACATGAATATGAACGTTAAGTTCTCATATTAATCTGACATATTATTAATTAAATATGTTAAATTTAACAGTTAAGTAAATATCTTTTCAATAAATCAAGAAATATTATATGATTGGAACATGGTATGTCTAGGTGCGACCGGAGATATCTGAGACCATATAATGTTTTGTTGGAGTGGACTTTGGTGAAAGAGAGGTAAGGATGACAGTCTAAGAGAAGTTTTGTAGGGTATTCCATTGACCGAACCTGCCAACCAAACACGTACTAATTAAAGGAATGAACAATGAAGGGCAATCGTTGAAAGATTTCATTCTTTTACCTGAAAAATTTGGACCCCTCCCACAACCAAGGGCACAAATTAATGGGTTTGCATCAGATTTCATAGTGGTGGTCCCTTACAAAACTTGTTTTATATTTTCACTCAACCTTAGCTTCCTCAAGCTCCTTGCTCTGTCTTTTTTTTTTTTCAATTTTTAATACTTACTGTTATCACTGAATAATTTTCTGCACATCAACTGCATGCATACATACACTTTCACCGTCATCAAAGATGCCTAAGAAATAATTCTCAATTCATATTCTCATCCAGTTTTCTATTACCTGCTAAAAATATTTTTTTTATATCAGCAATAAAAAATAAATAAATAGAAACCACTTTAAGGATGGTCCAACCCTTATACATAAAGAGCTAGCACCTTACCAACCTTCAACCAAAAAACACCTTCCAACTTAACTAAGAAACAACTAAACCAAACTCAAGAAAACACCTACTAAAAACATTGATTTATCATAATAAAAAATGATTTTTTTAATTGTAATTTGATGTATGTTGTCAATATAGCAATACTCTATTATATTTTCTATAAACAATTCATTTTCATGGATTTTGTAAAGGAACCTAAAAAGTATAAACTCATATATTTTGAAAAAGTGATTTACTAATAATAAATAACAATAGAAATGCATTTGGAACTTTTGATTTATTTTTTTTTAAATTAGTTTGATTAATAAATATTATTTTATTGATAATTTAAAAACCTTTCGTATGATAATTAAAAATATTGATTTGATGTAAAAAATCATAAATTTATTAACAAAAACTAGTTAGTCATTATAATTTATTTTGAGTTAATGATAAAAAAAAATACTAATAATAGTATTATATTTTTAAATTAATACATTGAGTGTAATTGTTTAATGATACATCCATTGGTTACAAAATGAGTCTAGCCAAAAAAAAAAGAGATTGAGATAATAATTAAAATCTAAAAAAATCATGTAACAGTTCATGTGGTGAAAAATATTAAGATTATATCATGACAGAAAAAAAAAGTTTGTCATCTTTATTATTGTTCTTCCTTATTTGAATAATAACATTTTGCTGACTTTTATTACTATACTTTATTTACTTCTTTGTTAATTTGTATCATTAATGTCTAACACTTCCATCTCTTTTACACTAGCATATACAACTAAATATAATGTTGGAAATCTCACATCGACTAGAGATTAAGAACATTTTATTATATATAAGTGGGTGCAAACCTCACCTCATGAGTCAGTTTTATGGGGTTAAAGTTCACTTCGTAATATGGTATGAGAGTCATTTCGAGCCTATCGTAGCGAGTGTTTGTTGGGTTTATCAGGTCACCCGCTATCAAGCCGTTATCGGACCACCCATAATATGTTATCCCACGTACAAGTTGTCACTCTCGACGTGAGGGGTGCATTGGAGATCTCACATCGACTAGAAATGAGGACATTTCATTGTATATAAGTAGGTGCAAACCTCAACCTTATGAGCCGGTTTTATGGGATTGAGTTAGACTTAAAGTCCACTTCATAATATATAATCTTATATTCTGAAATTTCAAGTAATTAGAATAATTGGGCTCAACCTTTTAACATTTTTGTATACAAGAATTCCTGAAATGCTATATTTCATTAATTATATTTTTTGCTATAAAAAACATTTTAACATTATATATATGGTAATATAAAATATATTATGGCCCCAAATTTATCTATCAGCCGAGACATTTAAATTTAATTTTGGGACCTTAAAATAGAAAAAGATAAAAGCATATATAATAAAAAACTTATAAGAAGAAAAGATTTAAAAGGAGGAGTTGAAAGATGTGATGATATAGTGAAATCATTTGATTCCGTTGTAACACGAATGTGTCCATCTATTATGTTGGCCCCAAATTAAGTGGAGATTCAACCATTTCCCAAATTTAATGGCTATGGTTTTTGTCATTTTCCAAAACCCATATATTCTGGAAAGCTCCAATTTTTGTGTGTCAGCCTCCAAAGGGACACACTCACCAATTTAGCGCGTGCATTTCTTATTGTTTTCTTTTTTAACTTCTTTACATGTCACCACAGTAGATATTTTCTAATAACTCCTTTTTTT
This sequence comes from Phaseolus vulgaris, assembly GCF_051622355.1. NCBI lineage: Eukaryota > Viridiplantae > Streptophyta > Magnoliopsida > Fabales > Fabaceae > Phaseolus > Phaseolus vulgaris. The sequence continues at coordinate 7,411,953 of NC_143504.1, forward strand.
AATAAATAATAAAGATGTTTTCATATTTAATAAAATAATATTTGTTTATTTATTTAAGATATGGTATTAAATAAAATTATAAAGATTAAAGATTGAAGTTTTAAAGTATAAAAAACTAATTCAATATAAAAATAAATTGAATTTTTATTATTGTAATTACTTTTTGTTCAACTAATTTGTAGTGGTCAGAAAATTAAAGGATGATTAAAGGTTAAGCAGTACAGAAAATTAGGTAAAACGTTTTTAATCTCGATCCTTATATCAGTCAAAGAGTAATAAGATTGATCATAAACGTATAAATATGCACAACAACCAAGACAAAAATATGTCATTATTATGTATTTATTGCACCGAATACCAAACACTTAGTTGAACGTCGGAACACTTTTTGCAAGTGTCTTTATTACCGAGAGTCGAAGGTAGAGAGCAAGGAGCGAAGGAATGAAGGGAAGCCTGATTAGCCTGATCAAAATGAAGGAATTATTAAAGTAAGGAGCGAAGAAAGAAAACAAAACTCGATCGAAGCGAAGGAGTTAATAGAACAAGGAGCGAAGGAAGGAAGCATAAACAGGCAGAAGCAAAAGAATTAATTGTTCAAATGGTAAGAGATTCTCTCAGTCTACAATTATTATTGTTATTTTATTAAAAATATAATAAAAATGTGTCACTTAATATTAATTAATAAAAGAATTAGTCTAAAGATTCCAATTAGCAGCTAAACCTTTTCGTTATGCATGATTATTTATTTGTGAATTCAGTTCTACCTCATTATTTGTTCAACATTTACTGTCCGACCACACAGGTTATTACTAGTAAATAAAAATAATAATAATAATTTAAACTATAGTATTACCGGACAAAATCATTATTAGACTTAATTAGACTTAATTATAGGAATATAATCACTATTAATGGGTCTATAATTAGTCTTAATTACAGATGTTATGTGAGAAAAAGAATATGTACGGTTCTGTACGGTTCTAATGCTATGGTTATATATATGTATCATTGCTATAGATGAAAGACAGATTGAATAAAACAGAGAATATTCTTTCATGGTATCAGAGCACAAAACTCTGATACCCGACAAACACAAAGCAAAGGCAACGGTGCACAACCATGGCAGATGCACCAGAAAAGAATAATGCCAACAAAGCAGAGCACGAAGGAGGAGGTGCTAAGAAGACCTACTCGTCATATGATCTCAACGCGAGTGACAATCCCGGAAACATAATCACGCAAGTCCAATTGCGCGGAGAAAATTACGACGAATGGGCAAGAGCAGTAAAGATCTCGCTTCGTGCCCGGAGAAAATGGGGCTTCATTGATGGAACACATATCCAACCAGAGGATGAGGCACCCGACCTTGAAGATTGGTGGACCGTGCAGTCCATGATTGTATCTTGGATTCTAAACACCATTGAACCAAGCTTACGATCCACAGTAGCATATGCTGAGACTGCACATAACTTGTGGGAAGACATTAAAGAAAGATTCTCGGTCGTGAATGGACCTAGAATTCAACAACTAAGGTCGGACTTGTCAAGATGCAAGCAGGAGGGAATGGTGGTGGCAACTTACTTTGGAAAATTGAAGGTCCTTTGGGATGAGCTTGCTAACAGTGACAAAATTCCATCTTGTACGTGTGGGTGGTGGATGCAAGTGTGGGATTGGTGCTCAGTTGGAAAAACGAAGGGAGGAGGAGAAGGTTCATCAACTCCTTATGGGGTTGGATGACGCAAGCTACGGGACAGTAAGATCAAACATTCTGGCCTCAGATCCATTGCCGTCTCTGAACCGCGTATATGCTATGTTGGTACAAGAAGAAAGAGTGAGAATGATGGCCAAATCAACGGAAGAAAGGGGGTTGGTCGTGGGTCTCGCGATGCAGGCCAACTACAAAGAAAAAGGGCGTGGAGATATGGTAGAAAAATTAATGACGTGCAGTCATTGCGGTAAAAATGGTCATGACATGAAAGGATGCTTCCAATTGATCGGATATCCCGAATGGTGGGGTGACAGACCAAAAAGTGAAGGCAAATGGAACGGCAGGGGACGCCAAGGGATGCGAAACAAAGGTAACCCGACACGTGCAAATGTGGCACATGCTAGTGGAAGCAACAGTCAAGCCAACAATGACGACAAGAAACTTGAGATGGCAGGTCTGACCAATGAACAATGGAAGGTACTGGTTGATATGATCAGCAAACAAAAATCAAATGAATCAGAGAAAATGACTGGTAAGAGTATTTGGGATTTATGGATTATTGACAGTGGGGCATCAAACCATATGACCGGGTCACTGGAAAATTTGAGTGAAAAGGAAACTATACAAAGGTGCCCCGTAGGGTTACCCGATGGTGAACGTGTTCTAGCTTGTGAACAGGGAACAGTGACTCTTGAAGAAGGACTTGAATTGAAAAATGTCCTTTATGTTCCCAAATTAAAATGCAATTTACTTTCAGTACCTCAATTGACGGATGAAGAAAATTGTGTTGTAACATTCACTGATAAATTGTGTATTATACAGGACCGCACTTCGAGGACGCTGATTAGAGCAGGTGAACGGAAAGATGGGCTTTATTGGTATCGTGGGGTACGGAAGACTCAAGCATGTCATGTCAAGATGGAAAATCAACTAGCACTTTGGCACCAAAGATTAGGACATCCGTCATTTCAGATTGTGCAAATGCTTCCTGATATAAGTGGGAAATGTACTCGTGATGAGTTGAATACAGTTTGTGAAGTTTGTGAAAAATCGAAACAAACGAGAGATAAGTTTTTCTTAAGTGCGCATCAAGCTTTGAATATTTTTGATTTAATTCATTGTGACTTATGGGGTCCTTATAAAACTCCTTCATCCTGTGGTGCTTCATATTTTTTGACAATTGTGGATGATTGTTCACGGGCAGTTTGGATCTATTTATTAAAAGAAAAAACAGAGGTATTAGTGACTTTGAAAAAAAATTTCACACTCGTTGAGAGGCAATACAACAAATGTGTTAAAATGGTTCGCTCTGACAATGGAACCAAATTCATGTGTCTAAAACACTATTTCATTCAACAAGGTATCCTTCACCAAACTTCCTGTGTCGGGACCCCGCAACAAAATGGACGCGTCAAACGCAAGCATCGGCATATTCTGAATGTTGCTCGGTCATTACGGTTTCAAGGCAATCTTCCCATTAAATTTTGGGGGAATGCGTTTTGACTGCAGGCTACTTAATCAATCTCACACCATCCTCCATTCTAAAAGGAAAAACCCCTTATGAAGTGATCCATGGATGTGTACCCAGCTACGCGCACTTACGAGTATTTGGTTCATTATGTTATGCTCATAATCAAAATAGAAAGCGGGATAAATTTGATAGTCGTAGCCGAAAATGTGTGTTTGTCGGGTATCCATATGGCCAAAAAGGATGGAAATTATTTGATTTGGAAACAGAAACTTTCTTTGTCTCTCGTGATGTACATTTTTTCGAAAATAAATTTCCATATTTTGAAGCCAAAAAGATGGACACTGCACCACCATTGCAAAACCCAATTATTGCCAACTCTTTAGAAACTGGATCGGACCCACATTTTCTTCATGAAGTTGCCTCCTCAAACCTAGATGAATGCATCGTCAACCAACCCATTGCATCTCCCATCCTAGCCAAGGAGGATGCTACCCTCACAGATGACTTCGACCACACTATCAACGACTTCGATCCGTGTATAGAAGCCTCGACGCTACCCGCGGATCCACCGCCGCGTCCGACGGAGACGGCGCCGTCGGTTTCTTCACCACCGCTGACGGCCGCGGTTCCCCTTGGGCGAGGGCATCGCGCGAAGCTGCCTTCCGTACGGTTACGCGATTTTGTCGCAGCCACCACGATACCGTCAAGCCCCTCTGTTCCGTCACCTCCTTCAACAGAATCCTCAGGTGTTTCGTATCCTATACATGATTTTGTGAATTGTGATTCCTTTTCTAACCATCATCAAAGTTTTCTTGCCTCTTTACACACCGATCAGGAACCCCTGTTCTTTTCTCAAGCGGTCCGAGAACCCCGGTGGCGTGATGCTATGGCACAGGAGATTCATGCTCTCGAACTCAATGACACCTGGAAACTCACCGCTCTCCCTCCTGGAAAGAAGGCACTTGGGTGTAAATGGATCTACAAAATCAAATACAATTCGGATGGAACAATTGAAAGATTCAAGGCTCGATTGGTAATTCTTGGCAATCATCAAGTGGAGGGTTTGGATTACAACGAGACGTTTTCTCCTGTCGTAAAGACGGTAACCATTCGCACAACTCTAGCAGTAGCAGCCGCAAAAGATTGGGAGCTTCATCAGATGGACATTCACAATGCGTTTCTCCATGGTGATCTTGATGATGAGGTTTATATGAAACTCCCTCCTGGCTTCCAAGAATCTCAACCAGGGGCAGTGTGCAAGCTTCAAAAGTCTCTATATGGCCTCCGACAGGCCCCCAGGTGTTGGTTTGCTAAACTATCTTCTTCTCTCACTCGTTACGGCTTCCAACAATCCCCGAAGGATCATTTCTCAATAATAATGACATACAGTTGGTTGTGCTAGTCTACGTTGATGATCTTGTGATTGCAGGGAATAATGGTACTGCCATCCAATGTTTTAAAGGCTACTTAAATCAATGCTTTCATATGAAAGATTTAGGTCGCCTCAAGTACTTCCTGGGGGGTTGAAGTTGCTCGCTCCCCCAACGGAATCTTCCTTTGTCAGAGGAAATATGCCTTAGATATCATTACTGAAGTCGGATTGTTGGGTGCGAAGCCCGCCACTACACCATGTGAAGAAAATCACAAATTGAGCTCCGCTACTGGTTCTTTTCTTTCTGACCCGGCTACTTATCGTAGACTTGTTGGAAGGTTAATTTATCTGTGTTTCACTCGACCTAACCTTGCCTACAGTGTCCAAGCTTTATCTCAATTTATGCAAAATCCACGCTCCGAGCATTGGCAAGCTGCTCTTCGTGTTGTTCGATATTTAAAGGGTCATCCTGGACAAGGAATACTCCTACCTTGAGAGAACAACTTACAACTCTTTGGGTGGTGTGATTCTGGACAAGGAATACTCCTACCTTGAGAGAACAACTTACAACTCTTTGGGTGGTGTGATTCTGATTGGGCAAGTTGTCCACTAACACGGAAATCTCTCACCGGATGGTTTATTCAACTCGGCACTTCCCCAATCTCTTGGAAAACCCAGAAACAACAAACGGTTTCTGCCTCCTCTGCTGAGGCTGAATATCGATCAATGGCTAAGACCACCGGAGAATTAAAGTGGATTAAAGACATTCTCGCTTCTCTACATGTTCCTCATCCTGACCCAATTCGTCTTTATTGTGATAGTCAAGCAGCACTTCACATTGCTAAAAACCCGGTCTTCCACGAACGCACCAAACACATTGAAGTTGACTGTCACTTTGTTCGAGATGAAATCATTCACAAGCACCTTCTTCCATCCTATGTGCCCACACATACACAACTAGCTGACCTTTTCACCAAAGCTCTCGGTGCTAAAAAGTTTGGAGTCATCTTGGTCAAGTTGGGCATTCAAGACTTACATGCTCCAACTTGAGGGGATATTACCGGACAAAATCATTATTAGACTTAATTAGACTTAATTATAGGAATATAATCACTATTAATGGGTCTATAATTAGTCTTAATTACAGATGTTATGTGAGAAAAAGAATTTGTACGGTTCTAACGCTATGGTTATATATATGTATCATTGCTATAGATGCAAAACAGATTGAATAAAACAAAAAAATATTCTTTCATATAGTTATGCAAATATAATAATATAAACATGTTCATTAATATGAAGTGTCAATAAAGCAACTTTTTATTAGATATTTTATGTAAATTTATAATCACATTAATAGATTAATTTTATAACTGATTATATTTTAGTTTATTTTCATAAAAAATCTATCATCATGCACGTTTCAGTGTAAAATGAATGGTTGAAGTTAATTATTTTGCCCTAATTTAAAATAAAAGAACACCTAATATATATATATATATATATATATATATATATATATATATATATATTGCCACCTTAGTTTTGAACACTTTCGTATTTGGATAAAGAATAAAACATTTCACGTCCTGTACTTTAGTTTGAAATCTTCTCCCAATGAAACATTAAAAATTTAGGTAATTCGAAATTCAAACTTTAATCCAAGTTTTTAATTTCTATTGAATAATAGTACAGTTGAATACTATGCGCCACAAGAAAATAATACAGGTTTTCTATCTAAATAAGCATTAATGAGAGACAATATTTAGTGTCTTAATGAAAATCAAACAATAGCAGCAATAACTTATACAAGTTTTCCAAACAAAATAATTTTTTTAGAAGGGAAAAGGTTATTTTTATGTGACGTTTAATATAAGACATTTTTTTTTTAATTTTTTGAAATAAAAATGACAAAGGAGTGCAAAAATATAAAAAAAAAAGTTCTAAGTGTGATTTTAATTATTTTTTCTACAAAAACTTATTGTAATTAAAAATAATTTCTCAAGAACTTGTTGTTGAATGAAAGACAAATATTTTAGGTCTTAAATAAGTTTTATGTTTTTTTTAACATCAATATAACTTAATAAATTAAAATATTTTAAAGGGATTGACTCCCTTAAAATTAATGATGAAAACGTTATTCTTTAAGTTACTTATCAATGTAGTTTTATGCAATAATTTTTTTATTATATATTAAAAATGATATATTAACAACTTATATTAGTTTAAATCTAATTTTTTTACCCAAAATTTTAATTTTGTATGAAATGATGAAAATAATTTCTTTATATCAGTTTATATATTGAAATAGATTATCAAAGTATCATTATTATTATTATTATTATTATTATTATTATTATTATTATTATTATTATTATTATTATACATTCTTGTTTTTGAAAATTAAACTTTGCCCTTTTTTCAATACCACCCTTTTACATCTCAAATGAGAAATAATAATGTACCTACAAATTTAACTAAAGGAAAATATTTCTTCGATTCCAAAAAGTAAAATACTTATAGTTGAGAACCTATTGTAATATAATAATATTTTAAATTAAATATAATTAAAATATTATTTTTTCAATTGTCAAGTATATGTTGATTAAGATATCAGCACCCTTTAACTAAAGTTCTTTCATTTTAAAGTAAAAATTTATATTTATTGTATTTGCACAGTATAAAATTTGTATTTTATTTCTGTGTGTATCAACGTAAAAGGTATAAATGTATTATATGTATCTGTTAAAATACTTATTAAATAATCTCTTAAAAAATAAAATAAAAATAAAGAAATACATAATAGTACTAAGAATTTAATGTAAAAAATGACACATGTATTATTCTTTTTTATAGTAAAAAAATCAAAGAACTTATAATTGTATTTATAAAAGTTTTCTATAATCTGATATTTTTACTAAAATCATTAACCTAATGCAGTATTAGATTTGTTTTCCCTTTCTTCGTCTAATTTCAGAGAAAAATAGAGTGGATGGATATGACAAGCAGTCATGTGATGGTGAAGAAGATGAGAGAGTGACCCCAACGCGACAGAAGGGCGCGTGAGAAACCTGTACGTACCCTCCAGACTTGAGTTCATGCACTGCCCAATCAGATCCCAATGCTGTTTGTTAACAACCCAACTGTTAATGTGAGTGTGAGAACAGGACACAAACTTTCCCACTCAACTCATGCTATCAGAATCATCATCACCCTTAACTTAGGGTCCCCCTTTGACATTTTCACAATGTCAATGAAAAAGCCAATCAATTTCTCTATTTTATTTTTAGAGATAAAAAAAAAAAAAACAACTAAGCAACCAAAGCATATCTATCTATCTCTCTAACTCCCCCAACCCCTACAAAATTCCACTTTCACATGCTCTCTTTTCAATTTTCAAGTATAAATAATTAATTGCCCAACTCAGTAAGTGCTCCACCAACCCCTCTTCTTTCTTCCTCTCCTCTTTCTCTTCCCATTCACCCCAAAAGTCAGCGCCATCTTTTCTCCCAAACTTTCTTGCTTCGGAAAACAAAAGCTAAACCCATTTTTATCCTCTTTATAGCCATAACATACCCAAAACTCTCTTTGCCCTGCATAAATGGATGAGGACTGGGATCTCTTTGCCATCGTTCGAAGCTGTCAATCACCTACCAATACTTCCACCACACCAATTCCACAAACCACCACCAATACTACTTCCATTGTAAAGGAACACAAATACGATGCATTTTCTTTTCCCAATACAGTGGAACCCATCACCAATGACTTTCATCACCTACACCAATTCTTTTCACCCTTTAACCCCACCACCACCACCACCACCACTACCCTTAATGCTCCTCGCATCAATCCTAATTCCCCTTATTTTGCACAACAGGACACCCAGCAAATTAGTGACCACCTTCGCATTTCGCCTCATTTTCCGCCAGAACCCTCCACTCCCAGTTTCAATAGATTCCCTCACCATCAACAACACCAACAGAATCAACTACAGCTACTTCACAAACACGAATTTCCTTCACCCCAGAACAATTCTCCCACAGTTTCACCAAACACACAACCTCAAACACCCAAATCCAGAAAAAGGTATCAACTTTTTTCGTCAATAATTTGTTTAATTTGCAACCCAACCAAATAATTGAGCTTTCAAATTCACGGATATAAAGACAATATATTTTTTTGCATTTACTATTCCCTTTTCTTGTTTTGTAGAAAAAGCCAACAGAAGAAAATGGTGTGCCAGGTAACTGCAGATAACCTCTCAGCAGATTTGTGGGCATGGCGAAAATACGGGCAGAAACCAATTAAGGGTTCTCCGTATCCAAGGTATGAATCACACGCATATACTCATAAATTTAAATTCTCACCGATTTTCCCATTCAGTTTCTGTTAGTTTCTCGGGAAAATGCTAATACCTAGTTACACACACATATTCCTAGGAATTACTATAGGTGTAGCAGCTCCAAAGGTTGTATGGCTCGAAAACAAGTTGAACGGAGTAACACTGAAACCGACATGTTCATCGTTACGTACACCGGAGACCACTCGCATCCCCGGCCAACCCACCGGAACTCGCTCGCCGGAAGCACCCGGAATAAGAATCCGACAACGAATCCGCCGCCGTTACCCGGGTCACTCTCCTTCCAAGCGGCCCCCTTTTCTTCTTCTTCTTCTTCTCCACCACACTCTCCAACGTCGCCGTCGGAAGATCCACCGGAAAACGGCGATCTTGAACCCGACCCGGACATGGAAACCGACGTGGACGATGACGGTGACATTCGCTGACCCCATCACCGCCTTCTTGTGCAGCAAGTTTTGCATCGAAGTGACGTCGTCTCGGACTCGGGCTCGAAGAACCAAACCGGTTTGGTTCTGACTTCTTGCGAACCGGTTCGGTTCACGTGGTTGCGCCTTTGAATTTTACCTCCATCGGTGACCGTAGGATCATAATAGAGTGTGCGCATCGTCGGATTCTCATTCTCCAAATCGAAGCCGTCACACTTGGATCTCTGCACCTAAGATCTGCCACGTGGGTAATCTCGGACCAAATATCTGCCACGTAATTTTATAGTTTTTATACATTAAATTTGATTTCCTTAGTATAAATAATGAAAATGTTTGTTGGTAATAAAAAGTAAAAGTAATTAATAATGATAATAAATTTAATACATTATTTAATTCAACAAAGTAAAATGAATAACTTATTTTTCTAAAACGCGTGATTATGTTGAAAGCATCTTATCTTATGTGTATATAATTAAGGATGAGAACAAGGAAATAACAAATACGATATTAAGAAAAGAAAACAGAGATTATTTTTTTGTTTATGAACAATTCAAACCTAGAAGTTTGTAAATCATTGTGAACACGGCAAGCATGACGCCAGAGCACATCCAATGGAAAATTGATACGAAGTTTAATCTGAATTTCTGTTATATTTTTTTAATGATTGTGATTGTGTGTGCGTAAATAAGATAAATACAAATGTTTCATACCCACCCAAATGAAAGATATGGGTTTCAACTTGATTGTGATATATTCTGTTTTGGACCAATTTCTCTAAACTTTTCTTATAAGAACCAAAAAAGAAGGATGTGTTTTACGAAATGGTCTATTTTACAATGAGTATTGAAGAGGGTGAAAGTGATACATCAAATGCTTTTGTTAAATGTTTGTTATGTTATATGACGCAATGCAGCATGCACGTTAAGTCTAAATATGTGAGTTCTTATATGATCAAATGGCCAGCTAAGGTATAATTAATTAAAATTGGTAATTTTTACTCTAACAATAACAACAAATACGATTCAGAATCCTAAATAATCTATTTGCATATTACTCACAGCTAACAATTTAGTTAGTCGTCAAAGTTGAAGATTACAAATTTTTTTTAAGATAGAATAAAAAAAGGTTAATCAATTTCAAATTATTTTAGTTTTAAATTTTATGTGAAAAAATAAATACTAATAATATACTCTTTACAGTGCCTAACTGACTGGGATCTTTTTGAAGAAGGTTATAACTCAACGTATCAAAACAACACTTTTTATTTAAAAGATAAAAGAATGAATCTTTCTAGAACAATGAAGAAAAAAGATATTTTAGACTTAGCCCTCGATTTTGTTTCATTCAACAATGCGTACAAAGTAAAAACGCAGCGAATTACAAGAATAAAAGGTTAACCCAAGTTATTTGAGGAAAACATAAAAAAGAAGACAACATGTAAGGATCATCCAGGTAAGATGCTTAAAAAATACAAAATAAAGGAAATGTTTCAACACTTTATGAGTGACCTCTACATGAACACTGGCCTTCCTTAAAGAAATGGAATCGTTTCCTATCCCTCACAATTATCTCCCTATCAACAAATTGTGTCACAAGCATTATAAAAGAATGACAGTGATTGCAGATAGCAGAGTTCTTGTTTATGCGTATTGGAGCCACAATTGGTACAGTTAGAACACCAAATGCTAAGGCTAATTGCTCTGGGTGGTATAACTTATCTTCACTCTCTTGGTGTGGATACCCTCTGCTCTTCATTTCAGTTATAAAATACTCTACCTTTTCATTAATCTCATCTTTATCTATCTTCTCACTTGCAGAGAAGACATGAACTGTACCTCTTACCTCCATCCAACACTGCCTGGGGCTTCTTCTTAAGCCTCTTTCTCTCATCAGCTTCCGAGTCTTGTCACCGAAATCAGATAGTCTGGCATTGTCATACAAGCTTGCAAGCAGCAAATATACTGCAGGATCACATGGATCAAGCTCAAGACATCTCCTTGCCATATCTTCTCCCAGAGGCACATTTCCATGTAATTTGCAAGCATTTAATAAGGTTTTATAAGTTACAGAATCTGGCATGAAAGGCATTGTTTCAATAACTCCCAGAGCTTCCTCTAGGCGACCACCTCTACCAAGGAGATCCATTAAACACACATAGTGATCCAACTTTGGTGTTATATCATATGTTTTTTCCATGGAATAGAAATAATCAAGACCCTGATTCAATAAACTACCTTGGCTGCAAGCAGAAATCAGTGATAAGAATGTGAAAGAATCAGGTTTAACTCCCGCTAACCTCATGTCATCAAAGGCAGAGAGAGCATCGGATATATGACCATTTGATGCCAATCCAGATATCAAACCATTCCATGACACTGTATCTGGCTCCTTTATATCTTTGAAAGCTCTGTATGCATCATGCATACTACCACACTTACCGTACAAGTGAACAAGGCTATTTGAAACTGAGTTACATATTTCAAAACCTGATTTGACTGAGTAACAATGTAGCTGTTTTCCAGTTTCCATAGTGCCTAAGCCAGCTGCTGCTGATACAAAACTTGTCAAGCTAAATTCATCCATCTTAACCTCATCGTTGCACATATGAGCGATGACTTCTAATGCCATTTCGTGATCTCCCCTTTGGTTTAATTTTGCTGCTAAACTTGTGTATGTGATGAGATCTCTGTGGTTCATCTTGTGAATAACAGACCATGCTTCATCTGCCATTCCTCCCCCGGCATAAGCATCTACAAGAGCATTCCCTACAGCTATGTCTATATCTGCTTTTGTTTTTATGATATGTCCATGGATTTTCATTGTTTGAATAAGAGATTTCATTTTACTGCAAGCTCCAAGAATAGCAGATAGTGTAAAGGAATTTGGTTGCACTCCAGCTGCTTGCATCTCACCAAACAACTGAAAAGATTCTTCTTCCAAACCATGTTCTGCAAAACCAGCAATTAAAGAAGTCCAAGAGATGACATTTGGTGAGTTTATCCCTCTAAAAGCATTCACACCATTTGCAATAGTGTGGGAGCATTTCATGTACATATCTACCAGTGCATTTCCAACAAAAATATCATCCTCCAATCCAACCATGATGACCTGTGAATGAAACTGTTCCCCTAGCTCCAATGATAAAATTGAGGAGCTAGCATTCAATAAACTAGCATATGTAAAATTATTTGGTTGAGTTCTAGACAATCCCATATCAAGAAACGCATTAACAGCCTCTCTGATCTGAAAATTTTGGATAAATCCAGCGATTATGGTAGTCCATAAGTACACATCGCATTCGGGTGTCTGATTTGAGACCTTAATTGCATCTTCCATCCGCCTGCATTTTGCATACATATCAACAATGGCTGTCTTCAACACCAGATTCATTTCCACACCAAATCTGATTAACTGTGCGTGCAGTATTTTCCCACAACCCATTCCCCGACCAATAAAAGAAGACACGCCTAAGAGTTTAACAAATGTGAACTCATTCGGGTAAACTCCCGCTTCAATCATTTTGACATAGAGTTGTAGAGCTTCACTCCATTTTCTAGTCTCCACCAATGAAGAGATCATGGTTGTCCAAGACACAACATCACCATCCTTCACAAAGGTAAGCAATTTGTGTCGTTCCACAGTGCTATCACACTTTGTGTACAAATCAACCAAAGTGGTACCCAGAACCGGATTCAGCTCCAACCCAAGCTTAACCACAGAGGCATGAATTTGAACCCCAAACTCAAACGCTCCCAAGGCAGAACACGATCTTAAGGCAGTGGACAAGGTGAATTCATTGGGGCTTTGACCAGAACTTAGCATCATGTCAAACAACTCAAGGGCCTCAAAATGATACCTGTTCTTGGTGTGAGCAGATAGAAGCGTAGTCCATGACACAACATCCTTGTGAGGCATTTCGTCAAAGAAATGGCGTGCTGTTCCAACTCCAAAGCATTTGGCATACAAAGACAACAAATTGTTGCTCAAATACGAGTCATGTTGAAGACCCATTTTGATCATTGGGCTATGGACACAGGCTCCCTCCTCCAGGGTCTTTGAGTTGCATAGAGAGAGAACCTGCAAGGATGTTTCTCGTAAGCGGCATGGAAAAAAAGTGTTAGCAACTGTTTTACTACATAACATCATGACCGAACGTTAGCAACAACTTGTTGCTAGTATATGCTTGGAAGTAGCATAGTTAAAAGACAACCTTAAACGGAGCTGGAAATAACCAGGTGGGTCAAATAAAACGAAGAACCTTTCAGGATCAGAGTTATGGAATCTAAACTTTTTGTGAGCATGTAGTTAATTAATTCAAAACAAATACTGTTTTTTTTTCTAAAATAAAAAATCTGTATTTGTATTTATCATTATTAAATTTTGTTCAATTATTTATACATATATCTTATATTTTCAATAATTGTAAAATTTATCTTTAAAATATTTTAAATTTTATTTAGAATTAAAAAATACTTTTGCGATATGCTTATATACTTGCTAGTTTTCTGATAAATCTTTCTCACATGATGAAAAAAAAATAAAATTTTTAATATTTAAATTAGAAAATATGTGTATAAATATTTGTAAGAGACAAAAATAATGACAATAAATATAATTTCCCATTAATAATTACATTATTACTAATCATCCAAAGGTATATAATATATAATATTTACGTTATATTTTAAATTGTTTTTATAATGATAGAGAATATAAATATATACATTTTTAATAAAAGAAAAAAAAAATATTTGTTCCCTCTTCAACCTATTTTTCACTACAAGAAAATCATGAAATAGAAACTAATTTGTAGAAACCAAAATAATTAGTTGCAATAGTAACTAAATTAGAAATCATTTTAAAAACTAAAAAAAAATTGATTTCTAAATTAGTTTCTATTATTTTCTATTAAATAGTTTCTAAATTGGTATCTAATTAGCAACCAAGGTTTTTGCTATCAAATTTAGAAACTAAATAATTGGTAGTTAAAACCTTAATTGCTAATTAGATACCAATTTAAAAACTATTTAACAATAATAGAAAATAATAAAAACCAATTTTTTTTAGTTTTTAAAATGATTTTTATTTTAGTTCCTATTGTAACTAATTATTTTAATCTCTAAAAATTGGTTTCTATTTCATGATTTTCTTATAGTGTTTTAGTGAGACATCTTTCCTCAAATATTATTTGCTTTCATGTAAAATAACATTAACACATCAAAACACAATAAATTAAAGTTTTAAGATTCTACCTACATACATATATCAAGATAAAATATATATATATATATATATATATATATTCATAATTCATCTCATCCATACGATCTTATAAATACACATTTTATTCATTATATAACAAAATCAAGTATTTAACTTTTTTTTTATGGGCGAAGATAAAGTATTTAACTTTAAATTCACTAATTACTTCTTCATGTAATCTATGATTGACATGTCGTAAATTAAACCCATCAACTTTTGACATTACTTTTACTAAATTATCTTACAATAAAATTACATAATAAGAATAAATTTCACTTATATAAATATTTTAGCATAGTTGTTCCTCTTCTTAAAATAATTATGTCTAATACACCGTATTTATATCACATCAAAATCAATTTATTTGTATACATTCAATTCATATTTCATCCCCCAGTATGAAATTTACATTTCTCAATAAATCATTCAATTATAATACAACACATGAATAGAAATTTTTTTAAATAAAACTAAACAAAGTCAATATTTTCTATGCAAATACATAATTAACAAGTATATATGCCTTCACATAAATAAACACCTATTTTAAAATTTATGAAATAAGTCTTTTTTTTAACTTGAATGAGTTCTTTTTCTTAGACGTAAATAATCCTATTTAAACAAAAATTAAGTCGAAAGAAAATTTATTTTTCATCATCTAATTTTTACTTGAGTAAAAATAGGTCAATTGATTAAATATCAGGTAAAGTATCTCAAAAACACTTATTTTTTTTTTTCTTGAGCAAATGACTTGCTTCAGCAAAAATTAATCTCAGAACAACTCTAACTTATTTTCCATATTTTGTTGAGAAAAAAAAAGGCTTATTTGAAAGAATAAAAATCAGTGCAACTTGATTATTCAACACTAAGAAAACTCATTTTTCAAAGAAAACAACGTAGATTTTCAACATGCAAAACAAGTTCCAAAAGAATATTTTTTTTATCAAACAAAGTTTATCTACACTAAATCTCATTATCTATTCAAATCAAAATATATCTCAATGAAATAAATCTAAACCAAGATAGTTTAAAACTCAGTAAAAAAAAACATACAATTCTTCCATTGACAAAAAATTCAACAACTTAAATCCGCACTTCCCAACAACCTTCATAATACTCTAATCATAAATAATATATAAAAAAAAACTACCACACTTGTATATTTTTACATTTTTAAGACACAAAAGTTCTACAATATACATCCAAATATCATCCTATACATAAAATATGAACAAGTCATATTTAGGCAATATAAATCTTCTAAAGCTTATATAATTTCAGTTACCTTAATAACTTGCTCAACTAATCTCAGCTCCAAACTTTATTATTCTCAGATTAAACATATACTTAAAATATTCTAACAACTAACAAACATACTTTCTAAACTAACATAAAATCATCTTTATCCTTAAAAAAGCTCACGCACAACTTAATTCTAAGCATGCGAATCCTTTTAATAAAAATAACCAAAAAAAAGAGACAATTTTTTTTTTCAAAAATAAATTTTGATCAAATAGAAGTGTTCTACTCTTCACCAAAACATCTAAAATAAACTCAAAGTGCAAGAAACAAGAACTAACTCATAAATATAGAGACAAAACTGAAAAAGGTGTTTTTAGATATAGTGATTTTTATAAAATAAAGTGTGAATAGATAATTTTTTTCTATTTACAAATATTTTAACAAAATAACAAGAATCAAATCTTTGTATATTTGTGGATTTTGGTTCACATTTTAATTTAAATATAATATTTCTAAATATATTTGTTTAAAAGCCTTATATCTATCTACAATGATTTTTTTTTTTTTAATCATGTACTGGTCAGTACGGACGAACCAATTTCGATCTTGGTAACTGACCGTTCGAGTCCAAGAACATCTCAAAGTATGCAATAAGTAACAACAGTTACAAGTAGAGTCCAGGTGCATCTTGAAATATACAAGAATATCTCCAACATAACAACTAAGACTGATTAATGGAAAGATACATGTTCCTAGTATTAAGGAACCACTATGCATGTCAGTTAATAACTGATGTTCGGTCCATCAAGATTAGGGCCCATAAACCAATACTATAAATATAGCCATTTGTGGAGGAGTAAGATACGTTTTTACCATTTACTAGAATACACTTTTAAATCAGAGCACTTACTTGAGCGTTGGAGTACCTTTTGCAGGTAACCCCCGACCGATCGAGCATCATCATTTGAGGAAGAAAACTTGAAGTAACCAAGAGATCACTAACACATCAACAATTGTGCGTTCAGTCACATGTACTATCTGGGTCTTGCAGCCTATACAGGTACAATTGGCACTCACCGTGGGGCCGAGGTAGTATTCAAATTTTCAACAACAAATCAAGACTAACAATGATGGTGTCCACGAGGAATAACTAACCACGATTGCATGGTGGATGAAAAAATCGCGATGATCTAGGCCTTCCATGCACAAATGGAGGAATTACAACAAAAAGGCATGACAGATCAGTTACGGAATGAGGATCGACATCGGCATGAGGAAGAGATATCCCTTCTACAAGAGCAAAATAAAAATATGTAGCAGCAACTTGATGGGCGTGAACAAGAAGAGCAATCTCGAGCACAAAATCATCAAACCCATCAAACTCATCAAAGTTCTAGAAATACTCCTCCTCCTGACAACGAGGAAGACCCGAGAGGACATCCATTTACGGATGAGATAATTGACACACAACTCCCTCCTAAGTGGAAAGGACTAACCATTAAACTCTATGATGGTTCTATCGATCCGGACGAACACCTAAACGTCTTTAAGAACAAATGACCTTTTACACCACCAACAAGGCGTATGGTGCAAGGTCTTCCCTACCTCCCTCCAAGAGGGACCACTCGGTTGGTTCATTGGACTCCCTCTTAACTCTGTGAGAAGTTTTAAAGTTCTGACAACAATGTTCACCACGCAATATGCAACAAGCCGACCGCACCACACCTCATCCATGTCTCTCCTTAACGTGAAACAAGAAAAAGGAGAGTCATTGCGAACAAAGTTTGCATGGGTATTAGAAACTTGATGTTGGAGATAGTCATGCCTCACCCTGTCTCAACAATCTAACCAGGCTAAAAATATGGATGAATTGAGGAATCGCGCAACCAAGTTTATACAAATAGAAGAACTCATAAACTATCATAGGAGTAATCAATCTGAAGGTACCGATAAGGGGAAGACAAAGGAAATCGACCTGTATCAGGTCGATCCGACCGTTTCAGAGAAAATCGAGGACCCCGATTTCTTTGTTACACACCACTGACTCTTCCAAGGGGAAGAGTTTTGGACGAGGCGTTACAAGCCGAGTTAATCCCGGCCTTGAAGCAGTCGTAGAGTCCAAGGAACACATATACATCTAAACACTGCCAATATCATCGTAATTATGGTCATACGACCGAAGGCTACCAAGCATTGAAAGGCAAGATAGAAGAACTTATTCCAGCTGGCCATTTCCACAAATTCATTAAAATCGACACCAACTCGTATCGATCTCCGCATAGGGATTGATACCCACCTAGAGGTCATAAAGAACACTAGGATCGATAAGGACAAGGGGATTCACATTGACGTGATGAGAACCAACATCCTATGAGACAAAGACAAAGTGAAAGTCCAATAAGAAGGACTCAACCACAAAGTGAAAATCTTAAGAGAAACAATTGGACCAAACGTAGGGTCCAAGAGGTTATCAATACCATAGACGGGTCGATATCACTCGACAATCCCGAACGAGAAGTCAAATAGCTGGAGGTTTTGCGGGAGGTGGGTGTTTTAATTCGGTCAGAAAGAAGAATCTTCAGGCAATCCAGTCTGTCCATTCCGTGCCTACCCGAAATCGACCGAGGATGCCTCAATCACTGACGATGACGCATAACAAGAAGTAATAAATGAGGCGTGCGTTCCTATAAAGTAGTTAAAATTGGATGTCGAGATAGCAAGAGAGATTTGAAGCCTAACTTCTTAGCCTCGATGGCCTAGGCCCTGAGGTTAGGGGGTTGTAGAGTCAGGGGGTGAGCCCGATGTTGTGTAAAAGTGACTTTTCTTCAAAGCTTACACTAGAAGGTGTTCGGGGTCAGAAACCAATCTTAATGATAAGAAGAATGCGTTGAAGGTTGACTTCTTAGCCTCATTGGCTTGGGCCTGAGGATAGGAGGTTGTAGATTCATGGGTCGAGTCTGATGCTGTGTACAAGTGGGTCGGTTGCCGAAGAGAATATCTAAAGACATTTATACCACGTTAATGCGAATCCACGTTAATGCGAATCAAGGGTTTCCAGACAATCAAGCTATACACAAAACGTTTATTAATGAATGAGACTCATAACAAGGTCAAGTATCAAGAAGTAAAAGAGACATAGGAAGGAAAGAGATCATCACACATTAGACTAAGATTTTTTCTTGATTACATTAAATGCTGTGAATTTAAAGTCGCATGTATCCTTATCTAGAAAAAGATTATTTGTAAAAAAAAATGTTAATAACTACTTTATTTTATATTGTCAACAGGGAAAGTAACAAGTCCCACCAAACAAAAATAGCCCACATAACCTTTATATCTGAAGAAATTATTGAATGTTTCATTGAGATATAATTAAATGAAAATAAATGTGGAACTCTTGGAAAGGTGAACATTATAGGCCAATCATTAAAATGTGTTAATGGTTGCTTAGTGTTCCATGCATGCACGTATCTTATGGGTGTGGCATTCACTAATTTATTTTATTTAATTATATGTTTGCTAGGGAGAATAGAGAGAATAAAAAATAAATAAATGTTTGTTCGATTAAAAATAGATGAGTGGAAAAAGTAATTTTGTTTATTATCATTTTGTAATTATATATTATTATCATAAAAAAAAAACCTTCGTTATCAAAACACATATTTAAAGTAACTTTTTGGGCAATATAATCAAATATGTATTAGAAAGTAAAATTTGATTTCAATTATTGAACTTGTGAAGGATCTGTAGAAGCAGTTTTTGGAATTAGAAAATATTAAATTAATTTTGTAGAATTTTGGGTTTAGTTTAGTCTGATTATTAGATGATTTTAGTTAATGAGGTGTATTGTGTGGAAGGTGTTTCTATAAATAGTATGAAAGAGATGAAAATATATGGCAGCAAATTGCATTGGCAAGAGTAGGATCCGCTTCCTCTGTGTTTGTTTGTTAGCATTTTACACTCTCACTCCCCTTTTACCTTTTCTTCCTCTCATCTTGTCGCTTAATTTTCCTTCTTCCTTCTTTTTGTGAGTATTCAATTCCATTTTCTCATTCTTCTTTCTTTTCTTTTTCATTCATCCAATAATACAGTTCTTTTGCCCTAACCAAACCCTCAGCAATTTATCTGTCAATGGGGACATTTACTGAAAACAGTTTTTCTTAAAGATTTTTTCATGAGAAGAGGATCGCTGCGAGGATCTTCTGTTTAAGGTAAAGCTATTCCGTAAGGGATGTTCGCTTTATTTTATCTTTTCATCCCTAATTTTCAATCGCTGTTATTTATTGATGTTTGAATCTTTTTTATTGCTGCATTAGCAATGGCGAATGCCTTAACTGTGTTGTGTGGTATCGGTTATTAGGTTTGAATCAAAGTACTGAATTATTAATCTTCACAACCACTTCTTTAATTTCACTGAATTTTTCTTACTCATCACAATCAATCACAGGCTCCACTCTTATTTTTTTTTTGTTTTATAAAAAGAATGTCACCAGTCTATATTCACAAGAATGTGATTTTCAAGATTAAAAAAAAATAATGATTATTAAATAAAAAAAATAACTTGTACATCGATAGTATAGAAAAAGCTATGCTGTTTCTTACGTTTGTTAATTTTTATATCTTAAGAGTTATTATATCTATTATAATTATGATTTTTAATTGTTTGATTGCAATTCTTTTTACACTCAGTGTATTAAAAAATAATTTCATTTAAGAAAATTAATGATTGAATTAATTATTTTAAAATTTTGATTCGTAATTTATGTTCACGGTAGTCTTAATACGTAATCTAATATGAATGTTTTTCCCCGTCATATTAGTATAATATTAGCTAAAAGGATGATGTAGAAATCTAATATTTTTTTAGAATAATAAGAGTATGTTTTGACCAGCCTCATCATAAGTATTTATAAAAAATAAGATTTTTTTTGAAATTAACCATTATATTATAATTGAATTAATATATAAAATAATTAATTTTAACTTATAAAATATTTTTTTTTATTTCTCTTAGAATTACTTATTATGGACCAATCCAATCAGACATGTACGTTATTAACTTCTACCATCATTCCAATAGCCGCCGTTAGAACAACAGTATGCCTTAGTTTCCCAAGGTGTTGTTCAGTAGTCATAATATCTTTACTAAAACTAGCAAACATGACTAATGTAAATTTGAAATTATGTCACCAAGATCATGCTAATCCATTACTTTCTTTAAAAGAAAAGTATTGAACAATTATTATATTTTTCTTATAATATATGTTTCTTTCTCTAGTAATCTTTTCTACTTTTGTTTTTGTTAACAAGTGTAGTATATTGGTTAACATTTGTCTATTTAAGGTTTATTCAGAAGTCTAGAGGAGAAAAATAAAGAAAAGTAAATTTAATTTTTCTATAAATCAAAATTTATACATAAATTAAAAATAAAAATCAGAAAATATGAAGGATTTTTTTATAAATTAGTCTATGCATAAATTGATTTAGTTTATTTCCTAGAAAGAATTCATGGAATTCCTTCAAGTATACCGTTACGGTAAAGTATGTAGTCGTACTATATGAATTGAACCTGTGTGTTCTCACTTTGATGCAGATGTTTAATACCTGGTATATTCGTATGGCTTCTTATTCATCAACAAGAAGGGACAACGTTGTTTGTATTATTATGGATGCTTCGACATTTTTGTACTGGCAGCGAGCATGCTAGGCTAGGATTATAGCAACGAGTTATAGCTCCATTGAGTAAGGGTACATTGATTGGGGATGTAGAATTCTTTGTTGGTGTGAGTAGGGTTATAATGTCCTGAATTAAATATCATTTGTCAACTGCTGCTCATGATGTGAAATACGTTGCTACTGATAAAAGAAAGTCTCACCGTTAAATGTTTGACTTATTATTGTTATAAGTTGTTCTAATTTACTTTGGATGCACACAACCTTGCACTTGCAGAGAGAGATGGTTGCCTTTGGGAAAAAGTTGAAAGAAAGACAAATTCAAGAATGGCAAGGGTATGCTTTTTGCCTATGTTGTCTGTCTGTGGTTTGATTTTTACGCATGGTCATGATGTTGACTTTTAATTTAGATATTACATAAACTACAAATTAATGAAGAAACGAGTGAAGCAGTATGCTCAACAAATTCAACTTGAAACACTAGATCGCCGTCATGTACTTAAGGATTTCTCAAGAATGCTGGATAATCAGGTCCGTTCCCATCGTTGCCTATATGTTAATTATTTTAGTCACTGACTTAACATTGAGAAATTTGAGTCTTTTCCACTACTTCTAACTATTCAATCTAGATTCTGGTTTTGGGTATATAAATGGACGGTATTCAGTTTGTTGTGTTGTACTGTGTTTCACTCACTTCCTTGTTACAATTCAGATTGAAAAGACTGTCCTTTTCCTGTTGGAACAACAAGGACTTTTAGCAAGTAGGATTGCAAAGCTCGGAGAGGAACATGAAGTTATTCAACAGGAGCCTCGTATAAGCAGAATAGCGGAACTACGAGAAGCTTATAGAGCAGTGGGACTAGAGCTATTGAAGCTTCTCTTCTTTGTGGAAGTCAATGCTGTTGGTTTGCGTAAGATATTGAAGAAGTTTGAAAAACGCTTAGGCTATAAATTTACGGATTACTATGTTAAAACTCGGGCAAATCATCCTTACTCCCAGCTACAACAAGTGTTCAAGCATGTGGTAATATGTTAAGTTCAAACACAAATTTGCATTTGGACCATTGCAGAATAAAATGCATCGTTAACAAACTATAACTTTTTTTTTCGTCCTACAAAGGAACATTGACTGACAGACACGAAACTTGCAGGGAGTTGGAGCTGTTGTTGGAGCTTTATCTCGCAACCTTCATGAACTTCAGGAGAATCAGCAAAGTCAAGGGAGCTTCTTATCAATTTATGATCAGCCTACTCTTCCTCTTCAGGTTTCTTCTACATTGACTTTGTTTCATCCCCTGATGTTAATTATCATGTTTTCTCTCAATGTTTTCAGGCAAGGTTTAGTAGCTGCCTTAGAAGTAACACCAGTTTGGTGATTTTCCATCATAATTTTGGTCTTACTTATTTTCAGGATCCTGTTATTGATTCAATAAGAGCAGCGGTTGATAGGTTAACTAACTCAACCAACTTCCTAAACTTTTTGGGGAAGCATGCACTTATTGTGGATGAGGAGCTACCGACACCTGTTGATGAGCATGTTGGTGGTGAAAGATATCATTTTATGTCTCTTTCCCTAAACTTGGCAAACACATTTTTATATATGGTCAATACATATATTATAGTCCCTACTGCAGATGATTACTCTACGAGCCTTGGAGCTGCACCAACTGTTTGTGGTATTGTGATCGGGGCAATGGCAGTTGCACAGGTGTTTTCTTCAGTGTACTTTAGTGCGTGGTCAAATAAATCATACTTCAGACCTCTAGTATTCAGTAGCATAGTTCTTTTTCTCGGCAATGCCATGTATGCCATGGCATATGATCTTAATTCGATATGGATCCTCTTAATTGGTCGTCTTTTATGTGGGTAGGTATTTTTGTATCTTTTACTTGCTTTCATTACTTGATGACTATGAGTTTTGATTTTGCAGCGTCATTTTACTTTCGGAAAGTATTATTACACTGTATGTTTTTGGGTCAAGTGTTATTGTCCGTATCCAGAATAAGGCTCGAGAGAAAGATGAATTTTGATTCTCTGTTCTTTGCTCATTAGGCAACTTTGTCTACTGTGATTTTCGTGTTGCTTGCAAAATTTGTTCTAGTTGACTTGTATAAATATTGCCAACCATCATGAATTATTGGGGCCATTTTACGTTTCCCTTAATACTGAAGTTAGAGATATTTTAAGGTACTAAATTAAGACCTAGATCCATTCATAAACGTCTGATTTTAATTGCAGATTTGGTTCTGCCAGAGCTGTTAATCGACGTTATATTAGTGATTGTGTGCCTTTAAAAATCCGCATGCAAGCATCGGCAGGTTTTGTTAGTGCCAGTGCTCTTGGAATGGCCTGTGGTCCTGCATTAGCTGGCTTACTACAGACCAACTTTAAGATTTTCAATATTACATTCAATCAAGACACCTTACCAGGGTGGGTTATGACAATTGCTTGGCTACTATATCTAGCGTGGTTGTCGATTACTTTTAAGGAACCTTCTCGTGAGATTGAAGAGAATCATTTACCACAACAATCCAATACTGGTACCGAACTCATTGCATCACCTCTTTGCTGATAATTTCTATTTTTCTGCTGTGTCCTTATAAGATTGTTTGTCTGCATTAATCCTCTGATTTCATTTTTGGGTCCTACTATTTTTTATATTCACTCGATATTTTGCCCTTTATGACAATCATTACTGAAAATATTTCATTAGTGACACTTGTCATCGTTTATACTTTTGGCCACTGTCAAAATAAATCTATAACAATAAAATATCATATTCATCCTCATCAAAGGAATTGGACATTGATCATATGTTGAATTATTTAGCAAAAAATTCAGTTTTATAATAGCTTTGTCTTTTGCTTCATACTTTGAGAAGTACATGTATTGTCAGACCATACCCTGTCTTCCTCAGAAGCTTTATAAAACTTTGCTGTTCAATTGCACTCCCGCTACTTGCAATGCTACCCCGTCAAGTGTTTTTTTTAACCTTCAAAACACCACAATCACGTACTGAATAGGTCAAATAAGGATATGTAAAGAAATTAGCAATAAAAACTGAAAATCGTTAGGAAATATTTACCTGGAATGCTATCTCTAGTGAAGTGGTAAATCTGCTGCCGAAAACATTTTCCTTAAGTTATAATATCATAATTTAAGGGTTATCTATATGTTTGTTCTTTCTTTTAAATTACAACACAATTGAAAATGACAGGTTTTTTTTGCTTGTACTAATAGTAAACAGTGCACTGGAAAAAGGCTTAAGAAAACCATTGCTAATTGGTTCAGAAGATAAGGCAGATGAAGATGCTGATCAGGATAATGATGATAGTGAAGAAGCTCCAGAAGAATCTCGTCAGCCAGCCAATTCAATTGGAGCAGCATATAGACTCCTTACACCTTCTGTCAAGGTTTGAGAACATTTCTAAACATTACAATCTCAATTCATAAAATGATGGATTTCCATTAACCCATAGATTATTAGAAGTACACGTGTTAATCTCCGTTAAATTTAATTTTTCATGTGACACACCATATTCCTGTCCTAAATTTTTCAACTAGGCACGTAAATGAATTTCCTTTCATTTATTGCGAAAATGCAACTTAGAGAGATGACCTGATTTATATGAATTATTAATTAATAATGAAGTAGCAGTAAAGTAAATAAAAATATCAATTGGATATTTAGGCAACCACGAGAGCATAAATAAGGTCAGATGGAAGATGGTGTTTAATAATTTACTGACTCCTGAGCTAGAGATTCGAAGATTGTTTGAGGTTAATGACTAGTGACTTTGGTTTCTATAGTAGTGATATTTGAATAGGACTCGCCCAGCAGGTCCTATAAGTAGAATTTTATTTCCCAATAAGTACAAACATGACGATAAAAGAAGATTTATAGTGCTAAATTTGCAGGATGGCACATTCTCCATTGCTTTGACGTCGTATGTTTCTAGATATAATGAGTTTCTTGATTCAGCTTATTGTTATTTTAGATTATTTAGAATGGTGAAATCTTTGGTGTACAGTTTGTTTGACATCACAATTCACAAAATTCCAATTGAAGACCAGATAAACGGTTTTTCATCTGACCGACGTTCTGTAACATCTCAGGTTCAGTTATTGATATATTTCATGCTAAAATATGCAATGGAGGTTTTACTATCAGAATCTAGTGTCGTCACGACATACTACTTCAATTGGACAACAAGCACGGTTTCCGTTTTTCTTGCTTGCCTTGGCTTGACAGTTCTTCCCGTCAACATTATAGTTGGAAGTTATATAAGCAATATGTTTGAGGACAGGTAACGTGTAAAAAACCTATTCTTCATTTTGTTATCAATCATAACGCTAATTTATGATCTGGAGTTTGCAGAAAGATGCATGACAAATTGATAATACATTTGGGATTTTAATGCTAGAGAAAATGATAAAAGCAATTACAGAGATCCAATCCAAGGGATTGATATCTTCACTTATCCACTCGTAATCTAAACAGTGTTGATACTACCCACCTCACACTAAGAGATCCTCTTTCTATTTTATGGTTTTGTAGGCAAATTCTGTTGGCATCAGAACTTATGGTTTTCGTAGGCATACTCTTCAGCTTCAATGTAATTATTCCATACTCTGAGCCACAGTATATCTGTTCAGGGCTCCTTATGTTTGTTTCTGCTGAAGTACTTGAAGGTAAGATCTTAAACTCTTATTAGTGACCTCACTGATCTGCTTTCCAATTTATGATGGTAGAGATGCACAATAATCATGGTGTTATGTCTCACTAAGCGTAATTACTGAATATGATAATAATACTTACCATCAGGAACACAGCGTAGTTTAGCCAACAACGAGCATGTTGTTATTAATCAAATGTGATATATTTATTCTCTCAAATTCAGAAGGGTCTTTAGATATACCACAAAAACGATCTTGTCCTGTATTTGTTTATGTTTTTTTTTATGGACTGATTATACAGCTGTTGATGAAATCCATCATCATTGATGTTTTAAGAAGAATAATATGATTACGTCCAATTTTTTAAGGAAAAAAATTTGGCTTTAGTCCTATACTTTAGGAACATGATTTTGATCCTTTTATTTTTTAAAAATGATGTAATTCACTTGCCCTAACTCTATTAAAATCATTTGTTAATATAGCTATTAGCTTACACGTGACAGTCACGTAGTAACACCATCAAGAACTAACTCTGCTATTTTCAGAAAGTTTACAATCAAAATCACTGTTTTCTAAAATGCATGCATTAAGATTTAATTTAACTAAATATTGAGAGACTAAAATACATTTACATTTGAAAAAAGTTAAAGAGCAAGAAGCATTTCATTATGGAACATCATGCAAACATATTGGTCTGGTTGATTGTTATGATGTTTGACAATGATTCATGCTTTACAGGCGTCAACTTGTCACTTCTTTCACGAGTTATGTCATCAAGGCTTTCTCGTGGAACCTACAATGGAGGGCTTTTGTCCACAGAGGCTGGGACACTTGCACGAGTGATTGCAGATGCAACCATTACTCTTGCTGGCTATGTGGGTGTGAGTAGGCTCCTCAATATCACCCTCATTCCTTCCTTCTTCATTTGCGTAGTTTCCATAATTTTAACTTGCTATACCTACAATTCTTTATATTGATTAGGCATGTTGTATGTTTTAAGAAAACTTGCTCACCAAGTTCTTTTCTTCGTTCCAATTTTGATCTATCAACTTCTTCAAACTCCATGAGGTAGTGAAAGAGTAGCTAGGCTAATGTAAATTCTTAAGTTTGATGGATTCCTCATTAGAATGGTGATTTTTCTAATCTAGTTAATATTAAACCAAATATCCCACTCTTACATAATAAAATTGTCTCCCCTCTTGAGAATACATACAAAATAAGTTTCGTGGTATTTTTATTACTATTTTTATACTATACACTTTACATTATTTTTCTCCCTCGGATATTAGTTTTTTTAATTTTTTTATTTCATTTATTATATTCTCAAATTAAGTTCTTTAATGTTCATTTTAAAAAAAAATTCCTAAATCTAAATTATTTATTTTTGGAAAAATATTTTTTTTGTACTTTTTCTTAAACTTCGTTTTGGTCACTAAATTTTTAAATTAATGAATTATTCTACAATTTGTTTTAAAATATGTAAATTTGGTCATTCTTTAAACTTTGTAGACGATAAAAAGATTATCACTAAATATTAAGTTTGAATATGACTAAAAATTAAATTCATGTATTTTTAAAATTTGGAGGATTAATTTATGAATTTAAAATATATAGACTAAAGTCAATTTAAAATATATGAACAGGGATAATAACATTTTTTCTTTTATATTTTTATACTTATCTGAATCAATTGTATATATAGTTTTAAATAAATTTTCTCTAAATGATTGTGTTCTAATTAATATTATAAACAAACAAAACATGAAATATTTATTAGTGATTGTATAAGGATTTTATTTGTAGTTTGTCATGTAATTATAGGTTTATCTCTACGTTTAGGAACGTATTAAGTGTAGTTTTTATTCTATTATCTCGTGATTTCTACAGAATAAAAATAATTAATTTTAAATAAAGAAATGTTTTTAATCTTAAAAGGAGTATAAAGGTGGAATTGATTTAGAAGAGCATTTGGCCAAAATTACATGTAATATTTTTTCTTCGTTTTTTCATAAATGAGTAATTTTTTTATATAAAAATAGGTAAGTCGTGTGAGAGGGAATAGTTTAAATTTAAAGAAATGTGATCCAAAAAACGTTTATTTTTTTAATTTTTTTTCAAATTTTGTTATTTTTTATTAATCAATTCAGGTTTAATTATTTTAAAAAAAAAAATTTAGAAGACTCTCAAAGCCTAAGCCTAATGCGTCAAATAAAATTCAGTGCTTTACATTCTGCTAATTCTTTTTTCTATTGGCCAAATAAGTTCTTTTAGCACATTGCACACAATATTCAATATAAGTTTCGGTCTTGATATTTATATATAAAAATTTCCTTCTCTATACAAGTTGTTAACTAGTTTACTTTAACATCTCATAAATACATCTCATCATTACAATACACATTTTATTTTTTTCTATATAAATTTGGATTTCTCAAAATATTCCTATTAAAAGATTATAACTTATAAAAATACAAATATCTATAATATAAGGTTCAAAACAACATTTTAAAGCTCTCCAGATCCTCCGATACGTGTAAGATCATTTGCTCGTGTATGTAGTCAGTCATTGCACTTTCACAACACAACAAGAAAAACAAAGGTAAACTAATGAAAAAAAAATTTATAACATATTTAATTCATGCAAAAAGAACCAATTTCATCATTCATATAAATCACACATGGATTTATTTTCAATCACAATCATTAGATTTCATTTCAATTCCCAATACTTTGATTTCATTTCAATCACACTGACTACACATGAATCCATCTTCTTCTAGAAGACTCATTAAGTATGTCCCTACTAGAGACTAACATCTAATTCCTACATCAAGGATCAGAGTAAGTTCAAACATCAATACCAAGTGTCTACAGCGCGACCCAGTTTATATAATCTCCTCATCAGCTTCTCACCACCAAATATCTTAGTTTACATGACTTAGATTATCCGTGAAACTGGAGAATCTCTGCTAAACATAGGTTTTTCATACATAAGGTACCATTAAACTATAACTCATACATTATCTTAAATGTATGACATCAATTTAATACAATTTTCATCATTCATATATAATAGATATCATTTAATCACATAACATTCAATAACCTTTCCAACATCGAAAACAATATTTAACTTTCAAACTATCAAAATCTAATATTTATACATGTTCACACAACATAAAATCAAACAATTTTATCAAATAACATCCCTGTAAGAGAAATTGAAACTTGGGACTACATCCCCTCCACATTCAATCTTCTAATCTAGGGTACTATTGAAAGTTAAAGGTAGTTTCATTTACCTTAATTGCTTGCTTTCCAAGCAACCTCTATAATTTTATCCTCTCGGATATGCTTTAAGATATAAAGGCCTAATGCAAGTTATCCAAACATAACAAAAATTCAGTATATAGTAGAATAGATTTAGATGATTACTTTTCTCAAGTGATCCCACCAAGATTGATAAATAAATCTTAAGAAAGAACAACGAATGAAGGATTTTTAGAGAAAAAAAGAACTTATTCTGTTTGAAAATCTGATTAGGTATAAATGTTCTTTAACTCTTCAGTTAGGATGTGGTGCGATCAGATTTTAAAATAGATGATGTATGGAGAAAGAAATGAAGAAAAAAAGAAAAGAGTTTGGAGAAATGGAAATAAAGAGGAGAGAATGGAGTGGGGGGTTATGTGTTTTTATTTTTTATTTTTTATGTTATTACATTTGTTGATTTCAAAAATTATGTAGATTAAAAAATGTAATAAAACATTATATGTATGATGTAGGATTTTCTTTTGCAGAATCAATTATAAACAGTCTCAAACAATAAACAACTATAAATAAATTTATTTTAATAAACCAAACATAATAATCAAATTACTAAATTATTCAAATCTTAATATTTAAATAAATAAACCTAAATTGAGTAATAAAAACATAACAACATTTGAAAAAAAATGAAAAACAAAGAAAACTGGTGCTTGAAAAGCACGACCTCAACTTCGTTAAAAAGTAATCGTCTCTAAAATTCTAAAAAACTAAACATTTTTTGGAAGAAGAAAAATAAAGGTTTAAAACCTGCTTTGAAGAACGATTCTAAAAAATAAATTGAAAGTTTTCTCTTCACATACTGTTGGAGATCCCACATCGACTAGAGATTAGGACTTTCATTGTATATAAGTATAAGTGGGTGCAAACCTCACCCCATGAGCCGGTTTTATGGGGTTGAGTTAGGCTTAAAGTCCACTCTTTCATAACATGGTATCAGAGCTCAACCCCATAAAACCGGCTCAATAAGGTGAGGTTTGCACCCACTTATATACAATGAAATGCTCTAATCTCTAGTCGATGTGGGATCTCCAACACACCCCCCTCACGCCGAGAGTGATAGATAGAAGCTCGTGCGTGGGACTATATATTATGGGTGGTCCGATAACGGCCCGATAGCGGGTGGCACGATAGGCCCAACACAAACACTCGCTAGGATAGACTCAAAATGCCTCTGATACCATATTACAAAGTGGACTTTAAGCCTAACTTAACCCCATAAAACCGGCTCGATGGGGTGAGGTTTGCACCCACTTATATACAAGTATGAAAGGCTCTAATCTCTAGTCGATGTGGGATCTCCAACACATACGGCTTTTGAATTGTAAAAAAAAATTAACCGGAATGAAAAATCACGACTTCTTTAAATTAAAATCATCCCCTCTCATACAAGTTATCCATTTTTATAAATTGTTTTTAAAATTTACTCATTTCTAAAATATTCTACTAGATTTATAAATTTACTGAGCATAAAGATGCTAATAATAAATTAAGTCGACTCATTATTTATCAGATGCATAAACTGAATTCATTAGTTAAAGAAGTTTATAAAAAACCACACCTGAATAAACAAGCTTGTTTAAAAGGTATTAATTTACTAGGGCACCAATCAAACACCAAAAATGTTATATTGATATCCAATCCAAAAAAAGGACGTAAGTAAGTTTGTTTGAGTTACAAAATTATAAAATGAAACAAAGTGAAATTGTAGGCCATTTTCATTACAGCGAATAAATAAGTAATATCTGTAAGTTTATCAAAAGCTGGAATAGCTCAGTTGGTTAGAGCGTGTGGCTGTTAACCACAAGGTCGGAGGTTCAACCCCTCCTTCTAGCGTTTTTCCAAAATTATTTTTTTTTATATAAACCCATTCAGTTGTGACGAAACTTGAATCTCTGTCACTGAACATGTCTGGTTTTTTCTTCGACAAGCTTTTTCACTGAAAACCTCAAACTTAGATCACCCCATGACTTTGTTGGATCTCCGAGAGCAAATATGGCAAAAAGTAGAGAGAACTAAATAATTAAGTTAAATGATATTTATATTTATATCCTTATAATAAAATAGTATCAATAAAGATAAAGCTGGTGAACTCCATTGTAAAGTCAATTATGGGATGAAATCTGATTATGTGGGATCCACGTACGTACTGTTTTCTACTTGCATTGATGATTATAGTATTTTCTTCTTATCCCTCTGTGTTTGCTAATTTATATTATTAACACTGCACCAATATAATTTTTGAACTAATATAGCCCCAATCTTCATTCTTATCAGTGTAATGAATAGCAGTTTCTATAATATTTTCCAAAAATATATTTTTGTTCATAATTTGTTTTGATTCTGCGTGGTTGTCCAGTAGTGTATGATAGGCGAAAAGTGACGTATGATATCGAAAATATTATATGCAACCCCCAACCCAACACTGAACAAGGTTCACGGGACCATGAATGAAGAACCCGTGATCAAAACACTGAAGCTCACAGTCACAGCAGACAAAAGAATAGCAGCAACAAAGCTACTTAGCCACATGACAAAACCTCTTCCATGATGATAATGACCCTTTTGGATTCTTCCTCTCTCTTTCCAACCAAACGCAACCCGTGACTTCAACAAACTCAAACAAATCCAACAATTTAACCCATTAAACCCTCAACTCACCTCTCCAAGAACCTCAGATTGATAAGATTTTATTATTAAAATTAGAAATTACGAATATATCATTACAAGTTTTATAAATTTGAATAAATGAATAAAGAGGGCTACAAAAGTTTTATAGAACGTGTCAGTTTTTGTGCGTAGCCATCATGTGCCTATACTATGAAAGATACAGCTTGTTGTTGTGGTGTGTCTTAAGAAAATGAAATATCACACACTTGTATTAAATCATCCAATTATCCAAAATTACGGGGTTCTGCTGAGAAAGGGAACAACTATATCTAATCAAGAAATGAGAATATTTAGAATAACACCAATTTAAAAGAGAACGAAAAGTCCACTTCATATCTATAAATCAAACTTTTTCTATGTATTTCAGATTATATACTTATAGAAACCAAATAAAACAAAAACCAATTCATACAATGAAGGAAAATACTACAACGTTTGATTTTGATCATCATGTCTCGGTGTCTGTCTACTATGTTTTGGATCTCGAGACCCTCCGAATCAAAACCAAGAAACAAAGCAAACGATACAGCAGAAAGAACCCTATCAAGAAGTACAAGTTGGTCCACCTTTCACTCTCCTTGAGCCCTCTCTTCTGAAGCACGTCAGCACCAGTGATCATGCACTGTTCATTCTCTTGGTACCATATCAAACACTTTGTCACCAAGCAGGAGTACTCGTTGATGAGAAGAGCGTCAAGAGCGTATTTGTACATGGACAAGAAGTGCATGAAGAGCCAGTACTTGGGCAAGCTATCCTTGGAGATAAAGTAACCAGAGAAGAGAAAAAACGCTGCGAGAAGCACTGTCAAGAGCGAAGTTCCAGCAATGTAGTTGGGTGCAAGAGAGCTCAAGAAGAGGACGAAGGAGTTTGCCATGAGAACTATGACCCAAATAACCAAAACAAAGTAAGCAAAAGAAAGCCATGAAGCACAAAGGCCAACTAAGAAGTAAACCGGAATAGAATATATAACAGCAACAACGAACAAGTAGGGCAAGAAAACAAGCGTATTTGCAATGAGATGAGAGGAAAGCCTATAAACCCCACTTGAAGTTTCTCTTAATATGATAGGCCTCTCGTTGATGAAGATGGGAAGGGTTTCGGTGGTGGAAGATAAGAGAAACGTGAGAGTGAAAGCAAATAGACCAAACCTTTTCTCAATCCCTTCTTTACCAAACCCTATGTTGATATAAATAGTTCCCAACACAAGCCCCACGAGAAGCGCTTCAGCAGTGTTGGTCAAAAGAAGTTGCCTGGTTCGGTAAATAATCTTCCAAAACCTGATATAAAGAGTGAAAATCTCGTGCACCCTAGAGCTTTTATACATGATGCTCTCTCTACTGCTCCTACTTCGTCCACCACCATCAGAAACCAAATTTACTGAACTTGAACTTGAACTTTCGGGCGACTCAGGAAGACTGGGTGGAGGGAGAGGCTTCACCTCATTCAAAATCTCCATGGCATATTCCAAGGCATTGAGCTGGGGAGGGACGGTGAAGCCATTGGAGTGCAAGAAGGCTTGTAAGGTGGCAACGGTTCCATGATGAACGACGGTTCCTTTGGAAAGAAGCAAGATCCTGTCAATGCAGGAGAGGATCTTGAAGCTGGGTTGGTGGATGGAGAGGATGATGGTTCTGTTGCGAGAGAGGCAAGTTTGTTTGAGAATCTGTATGACTTTGAAGGCGGAAGTGCTGTCAAGCCCCGAAGTGGGTTCGTCCAGGAGTAACACGGCAGGATCGTGGAGGAGGCTGAGACCGATGGAGACCCTTCTGCGTTCGCCGCCGGAGAGGCCGTGGGCGAGGCGCGTGTGGGCAATATGGGAGAGGCGGAGTTGGGAAAGGAGTTGGGAGACGAGGGCGGGGAGGTTGGGGGAGGAGGGTTTGAGGAGGGTGGCGGCGAAGAGGAAGGTTTCGGAGACAGTGAGGAGAGGGAGGGAGTGGTCGTGTTGGGGGACGTAGGAGGAGAGCTTGCGGAAGGAGGAGGGGAGGAGAGGGGAGGAGTTGAGGGAGAGGGTGCCGTGGGAGGGGAGGGTGCGGGTGGCCAGGATGTCGAGGAGGGTGGACTTCCCGGCGCCGCTGGGGCCCACGATGGCTAGGATTTGGGAGGGGTGGGCGGTGAGGGAGACGTCCTTGAGGATGTAGGCTGGAGGGGTGGTGGTGCAATGGTTGAAGAGGGGAGGCAGTTTGTTGGAGGAGGATTTGGTGTAGCATATTGAGGTGGCGGTTAGTGTGTAGGTTTTGGGTGGTTGTGGTGGTGGTGACGGAGGCGGCGGGGGCGGTGGTGGTGATTGGTGTTCCATGGAGGGGAGTGAGAGTGAGGATGTATGAATTTGCATTCCATGTGTTGTGAGTTGAAGTGTATAAGGGTGATATAGAATGAGACAAAAGAGAGAAATAATTTAAAAAAGGTGGTGTAGTTAAGTTTTATGGCCTTTGCTGTTTGGATTATATTTTATTCTTTTGTACAAGGTGGCTTCTAGTAATGGTGCCTTTTCAACGAAATTGGTGTAATTTAGAATTTTACTACCGAGTAAAAAAAAATTTATTATCGATTTGATCAGGAACGATCTTGAAGTGTAAATTAAAGATGAAGTAGTGATTATGGTTCACGATTTTTTTATGGGTTATCTTGTGGGAGTTGCACGACATTGATTAATATGTGAATTAAAGTCTAATACAAGTTGTGTTATTGAAGGTTTTAATTTTTTTTATTGTGTGGTATATTTGTAAATTTAAAAAATTATTTTTTATATTTATATTATTTTAAAGAGAATGGGAAAATTTAGATTTGTAATAATGCGTTAATTGTAATTATTTATAAATTATTATATTATGTAAATTTGTATAAGTTATTTGAATAACAGTGTGAAAAATAAATATTATAAGAAGGCAGAATGTATTTTTTTATAATATAAAAGTTTATTTATAAATGATGACACACGGATAATTGCTCTTTATTATGTCTTTAATTTTTATCGTAAGAGTATTTTTTTTTCTAATTTATGTCATCTATTTCGATATGAATATGTAGTAACTTATGTCATCTATTTCGATATGAATGTATTTAGTCTTTAGTGTTTCTAATTCTTTACGTCTTATGTTGATTTTGGCTTAATTCCAAGTTCCACATCGGTGGGTTCATTGTTTGGGAAGGAGGTTTGAGGATTATAAATTAAACTCTCCTCCTTCACTGTTATATATCCCAATTTGTAATATCTTCTCCCATAATAATAAAAGAGAGTTGTTTTTGCTGTGCTCGGAGATTAGGCTAAATGGTCGAACTCCATTAACAATTTTCGGGTGTGTTTTTTCTTCTTTATCTCTTTTATTATTCTGCTTTATTTATTCAATATTATTTGTCGGGTAGCTCTGTTAGGGTTTTGTTTTAGTGGAAAAATTACCCGTTTTTCCCAACAAGTGGTATCAAGAGCCGAAGGTTCGCCTTGGGTTGTTTGAAATTGTTTGTAATATTGAATACAATATTTTGAGTTTGTGATGGCAAGAGGTCGTCAGCAAAGTCAGACAAAGGGAAGAAGAGGGAGGTCTAAGTCTAAAGATCGAGTCGTTGCCAAAGATGAGTGTGCTTTCTGTCATGAGAAAGGACACTGGAAGAAAGACTGTCCAAAACTGCAGAAGAAAGGGAATGCTCCACAAGATGCAAATGTTGCAGAATGCAAAAGTGATGTGGAATCAGATATCTCTTTAATTGTCTCGCTTTCAGCATCATCGTATCCAGATGAGTGGATATTGGATTCAGGTTGTACCTATCATATGTGTCCCATTCGGGAATGGTTCTTTGAATTTCAAGAACTCGATGGCGGGGTTGTTTACATGGGTAATGATAATCCATGTAAGACAGCTGGGATAGGTTCAATCAAGCTGCGGAATCATGATGGATCCACCAGAATTTTGTGGGATGTATGGTACGTGTCAAAGTTGAAGAAGAATCTCATCTCATTGGGGGCTTTAGAATCTAAAGGCCTAGTTGTGACGATGCGAGATGGAGTTCTTAAAGCAACTTCTGGAGCACTGGTGATGTTGAAAGGCGTGAGGAAGAACAATTTGTATTACTATCAAGGTAGTACAATGGTGGGGACAATAGCGACAACAACTTCTAGCTCTAAGAAGGATGTTGAGGCAACGAAGTTATGGCATATGAGGTTGGAACATGCTGGAGAGAAATCCTTGCAAATTCCTACCAAGCAGGGATTGTTGAAAGGTACGAAGGCTTGCAAACTTGAATTTTGTGAGCATTGTGTTCTGGGAAAACAACGAAGAGTGAAGTTTGGCACTGCAATTCACAATACTAAGGGTATTCTGGATTATGTGCATTCAGATGTGTGGGGACCTGCCAAGACTCCGTCAATTGGAGGTAGGCATTATTTTGTCACTTTTGTTGATGATTTTTCTAGGAGAGTTTGGGTGTTTACTATGAAAAACAAAAATGATGTGCTTGAATTTCCTTAAGTGGAAAGCTCAAGTTGAAAACCATACAAGAAGGAAGATTAAGGTTCTCCGAACAGACAATGGAGGAGAATACAAGAGTGATCCGTTCCTCAAGGTATGTCAAGATTGTGGCATAGTTCGGCACTTCACTGTTAGAAAAACACCACAGCAGAATGGGGTGTCGGAGCGTATGAACAAGACACTTGTGGAGAAAGTTCGTTGTATGTTGTCTAATGCTGAGTTAGGCAGAGAGTTTTGGGCTGAGGCTGTGACATACGCTCAACATCTCGTCAATCGTTTGCCATCATCTGCTATAGATGGCAAAACCCGGTTAGAGGTATGGTCTGGAAAACCTGCAACTGATTATGATTCTTTGCATGTTTTTGGTTCTATTGCATATTATCATGTGATTGAATCAAAGTTGGATCCACGGGCAAAGAATACTCTTTTCATGGGCTTTAGTCCTGGAGTGAAGGGATACCGTTTGTGGTGTCTAGAGGCAAAGAAGACGATTATCAGCAGGGATGTTACCTTTGATGAATCTTCCATGTTAAAGAAGGTAAATCCAGAAGGAGCTTATAGTACTCCACAACAGGTGGAGTGTGCCCGGAAGCAGGTGGAGTTTGAGCCGACAGTGGTGATCCCAACACGAAATACCACAAGTGACTCTCCTATGGCAGAAGAAGAGTCAGATGAGGAAGAGGTTCCTACCCAAGAATCTCAACAGCAATCAGCGCCAATTGCAGTTAGAAGACAGAGACGAGATATTCAGAAGCCAGCTCGTTTCATGGATATGGTTGCCTATGCACTTCCAGTTGTTGATGACATTCCATCCACTTACCCAGAAGCCATTCTGAGTTCAGAGAGTGGTAATTGGGCAGGTGCGATGGAAGAGGATATGCAGTCTTTGAAGAAGAACAAGACGTGGAAGCTGGCACAATTACCAAAAGGTAAGAAGGCAATTGGGTGCAAATGGGTATTTGCAAAGAAAGAAGGATTTCCTAATAAAGAAGATGTTCGCTACAAGGCAAGGTTGGTTGCTAAAGGCTTTGCTCAGAGGGAGAGAATAGATTATAATGAGGTATTTTCTCCAGTTGTTAAACATTCCTCCATTCGAATTTTGTTGGCCTTGGTAGCACAGTTGAATTTGGAACTTGCTCAACTTGATGTAAAGACCGCGTTCCTACACGGTGATTTGGAGGAGGAAATCTATATGACTCAACCAGAAGGATACAAGGTTGATGGTAAAGAAGATTGGGTTTGTAAACTTAGCAAATCGTTGTACGGACTGAAACAATCTCCGAGACAGTGGTACAAACGATTTGATAAGTTCATGAAGGATCAGAAGTACAAGAGAAGCAAATATGATCACTGTGTGTATTTGCGCAGACTTGAAGATGGTTCCTACATTTACTTACTCTTATATGTTGATGATATGCTGATTGCAGCAAAGAGCCAAGTTGAGATTGATAGGCTAAAGGCTCAATTGAGTAAAGAGTTCGAGATGAAGGATTTGGGGGAAGCTAAGAAGATTCTCGGCATGGAGATAAACAGGGACAGAGAGAGGGGAAAACTTTGGCTGTCACAGAAGCAGTATTTGCAGAAAGTACTACAACGTTTTGGTATACACGAAGATACAAAACCTGTAAGTACCCCACTTGCTCCTCATTTGAAATTGAGTAGTCGTTTACTCCGACGACTGATGAAGAACGAGAATACATGGCGAAAGTCCCATATGCAAATGAAGTTGGAAGCTTGATGTATGCAATGGTGTGTACAAGACCAGATATTTCACAGGCTGTGAGTGTTGTTAGCAGGTCCATGCATAATCCGGGCAAGGCACATTGGCAAGCTGTGAGATGGATTCTACGGTACCTCCAAAGTACCTTAGATGTTGGATTGACATTTGAGCAAGATGAATCACTTGGTCAATGCATAGTTGGATATTGTGATTCTGATTATGCAAGTGATTTGGATAAGCGACGGTCTACTACTGGCTATTTGTTCACTTTAGCAAAAGCGTCAGTTAGTTCGAAGTCTACCTTGCAGTCTACGGTGGCTTTGTCTACAACAGAGGCAGAGTATATGGCAATTACAGAGGCTGTGAAGGAAGCAATTTGGCTTCATGGGTTGCTTAAAGACTTGGGAGTTGGTCAGAAACAACTTGAGTTATATTCTGACAGTCAGAGTGCTATTCATTTAGCAAAGAATCATGTCTTTCATGCACGGACGAAGCACATTGATGTTTGTTATCACTTTGTGCGTGAGATTCTCGAAGAAGAGGAGATTGTTCTCCAGAAGATTCACACTACGGAGAATCCTGCTGATATGCTCACCAAGGTGGTTACAAGGACCAAGTTTGAACATTGTTTAGACTTGGTTAATATCTTGCACATTTGAAGTTGGCGCCCGGAGGCGCAAATTTGAAGCACTGCAAAGTTTGTTTTTGTTATGTTTTGAGAATATTTGTTTTAGGTGGGACTTGAAATATCTTGCACATTTGAAGTTGGCGCCCGGAGGCGCAAATTTGAAGCACTGCAAAGTTTGTTTTTGTTATGTTTTGAGAATATTTGTTTTAGGTGGGACTTGAAATTAAGTCAAGGTGGAGATTTGTTGATTTTGGCTTAATCCGAAGTCCCACATCGGTGGGTTCATTGTTTGGGAAGGAGGTTTGAGGGTTATAAATTAAACTCTCCTCCTTCACTGTTATATATCCCAATTTGTAATATCTTCTCCCATAATAATAAAAGAGAGTTGTTTTTGCTGTGCTCGGAGATTAGGCTAAATTGGTCGAACTCCGTTAACAATTTTCGGGTGTGTTTTTTCTTCTTTATCTCTTTTATTATTCTGCTTTATTTATTCAATATTATTTGTCGGGTAGCTCTGTTAGGGTTTTGTTTTAGTGGAAAAATTACCCGTTTTTCCCAACACTTATGTCATCTATTTCGATATGAATGTATGTAGTCTTTAGTGTTTCAAATTCTTTACGTCTCATGTGAGGGGTTATCATATTACGGGTTACATTTTATATGAAGTGGGTTAGTAAAATGAGTTCACACTCTTTGCACGAAATAGATTAATCAGACCTCTATTTTATGAACCAAATACAAGACAAACTAATAAAGGATGAGTCAGCTCGCATTATCGCCACTTGTACGCAAAGAAAGGTTTTCCTGACGATTTTTCATTACAACAAATTATATTTGAATGAAATTTTGCAAGGAAAAAATCCTTAAGTATTTAGAGCTCTCAGATTATTTTGATAAAAATATGTCATAATTTTTTAAAAGTGCATCATATGTAGATACTTTATTTTTAAAACAAACTTATGAACTTATACATTATGTGGCTGTGCTTGAACACTTTCATTTATATGTTCTTATCGAAAGTCTTTACAAGAGGAACAATGCATGAAGTTTGATTGATATCACAAATGGCAGACAAAAGTTAACGCAAATTTGTGAAACGAATTTTAGGACTTACATTTTGCTTAATGTAGTTTTTTTTCCTCTTATCTTTCTCCTTTACAACTGTCATGTAGGTTTAAGGAAAACCCGTGTCAACGCAATATCCCAACTATATATATAGGAATTAAGAAGACATGTTTGGCCTTACAAATATCCGTTCATAGTTTAAGTTTCGAACAAAGATAGTTTTAATGAAAATAATAAACACAACAAAAAAGGGTAAATTCTCTATCTATCACCATTTAGACTTTTATTTCCCTAACTAGCACCTTTTTGTTTTTATTTCCCTATCTAGCACCCTTTTGTTTTTATTTCCCTATCTAGCACCCTTTTATTTTTTATTTTCCTATCTAGCACCATTTCAAAAATAAATAAATAAATAAATAATAATTTATTTATTTTTTGATAATTTTAATTTTGAATGCATTAAAAAATAAATATTTTTAATGTTTAAAATAGTTAGAAATATAATTAATGAATAAAGAAATGAGTTTTTATAAAATAAAATAAAAAAA
The DNA here is from genome assembly GCF_051622355.1 of Phaseolus vulgaris. NCBI lineage: Eukaryota > Viridiplantae > Streptophyta > Magnoliopsida > Fabales > Fabaceae > Phaseolus > Phaseolus vulgaris. Next base: position 7,452,564 of record NC_143504.1, read on the forward strand.
ATTAAAATGTTTAGTTTAAAATTATTTTTTTTAAGAATGAAGAAAATAAAAAATTAAACCCTACAACAACATAAAAGTTGAATCTATAAACATAAATTACTAATTATTTTTATTATTATTGATGATGTAATCATGTTAATTTCAAGTAAAAAATACATGACATAATTACAAAAAAACCAAAGTCAATTAGTATTAATTAATAGTGGATACACAAGTAATATTGAAGTGTGTATCCTAAATGAAAAATCTTAAAAAAAAACTAATGCAAATGTTACACTTAATGCTTAAAAATGAGAAGCAAAAAATAAAAAAAAAAGAGTCTAGAAAATAAAAACAGCAACAATAAAAAAAAAAGAATGGTAGAAAAAAATAATGACTAAAAACATAAAAGATATAAAACAAAGACAAAACAAATTAAGATATAGATAAAAGATATAAAAATAAATCCAAATAAGATAAATATAAGATATATAAGGCGATACTAAATAAGTATATGTTGATCATAAAAATGAAAATAAGTGAAAGATGATAATTCATTTAATATTTTCTTCAATGGTACATTAAATAGTTTGTGCGAAATGAAACATAATTAATGACGAGAAGTGCAAAATCCAGTCATGTTGGGACATATTCTTTCTGTGTGTTTTGGTGTTTGACAATATGAACATTCTTTTTTGGATCATGTTGTTCTTTTATGTTCATATCAGTCCTTATTTAACTTTGTTTTTTTTATAATTATGTCCTGTATTTTTTACTTAAAATTAACATAATTACATCATCAATAATAATAAAAATAAATACTAATTTATGTTTATATATTCAACTTTTATGTTGTTGTAGAGTTTAATTTTTTATTTTATTCATTCTTAGAAAAATAATTTTTAAACTAAACATTTTAATTTTTTTTTTTTTTGTAAAAACACATTTCTTTATTCATTAATTATATTTCTAACTATTTTAAACATTAAAATATTTATTTTTTAATGCATTCAAAATTAAAATTATCAAAAAAAAATTAATTTATTATTTTTTAATTTATTTTTGAAATGGTGCTAGATAGGGAAATAAAAAATAAAAGGGTGCTAGATAGGGAAATAAAAACAAAAGAGTGCTAGATAGGAAAATAAAAACAAAAGAGTGCTAGTTAGGGAAATAAAAATATAAATGGTGCTAGATAGGGAATTTACCCAACAAATTTTTTTATTAAATAATAATTAAATTTAGATATAAAAATAATTAAGTATTGTATCAATTAAATTAAATATTATTTTAAAGAATAAAAAATTATTTGTATTTAAAGTAGTTTTTATTATTAATAAAAATTTATAAAATATTTCTAAATTGATATCTAAATTAGTCACCAAGATTTTAACTACTAATATTTTATATTTTAAATTAGACTCTGAAAGAGTAATTGAGACTAATTTATAATATAATGTAATAAGTAGTTAAAATCTTAATTAGATTAATTTAAAAACTATTATAAATTTTTTATTAATAATATAAATTATTTTAGATACCATTAATTTTTTTAGTATATAAAATTATTTCTAATTTAGTAAAATGATAACTAATTATTTCGATTTTTTATATTTAATGATTTTTAGTAAAAATTAATTACTTTTTAAAATAAAATATTATATTATAATAAAATAACAATTTATTTAAGTGTCATGGTGAATTTAACCGGTGTTAAAGTATTATTGCAATAAGTCAAGAATTATATTTATGTCGGGTTTAAATTAAAAGTTATGATAGAAAATTAAAAAAAGAAGAAAATAATTCCTTGAAATTAATAAAAACTAAAGATATACCTAGGAAGCATGAACCTCACGTTATATATCATATATAGATGAAATATTAATCTTATAATAAAGTGTTATACTTTTTATGCATGTAATATGAACTATTTGATCCTCCAACAAATAAAGAATTCTTGAAATGTCATCTGAATGATGACATTTGAACTAAAATTGGGCTGCTTCTTCGTGCACCTCCATACCTTCTTGTGCCACCCCCATATATTTTTATATTCCAAAAATACCCTTTATTAATATTCCGGATTACATAATCTGGAAGTCTTTTTCTAGATCCAGAATTAGCTTCTGGATTATGTAATCCGAAAGTCTTTTGTGATTAGCTTCCGGATTACATAATCCAGAAGTCTTTTCTATACATAAAATTAGCTTACGGATTATGTCATCCGGAAGCCTTTTTTTTTTAGGAGTGATTAGCTTCCGGATTACATAATCTGGAAGTCTTTTCTAAATATAAGATTGACTTCCGGATTATGTAATCCGGAATATATCCAGATTACATAATCCATAAGCTTATTTCAAATGCAAAAAAGAGTTCCGGAATTTATAAATCTCAAGAACACTTCCGGATTCAAAAACAGGTTCCGGATTATGTATGGAGGTGGCACAACAAAGGAGAAAACGGTACTTTTACATTTAGTATGGGGGTGGCAGAAGAAGGTATGGAGGTGTAGGAAGAAAGAGTCCTAAAATTTTCTTCTAGTTAGTTCAATATGTGGGAGTTGAATGAGTAGGGTTTATGCCAACATTCTTGTTTGTCCAAATCATACTGACCTTTGATGAAAGGTTATGAAACTTTATTTATTTTGTATGTTTATTTGATTATTTGTAGTGAGTTTTTTACAATAGAAAATTGTTCTCCAATAGGATTCAGAGTGAGAGAATGATTGAACCACTTCTTGATAGGTCGGTCTACACCTCATTCATTTTTCTCGGATTAACTCCTACTACTCTCGTTCTTCTACTTCTTCCCCCTTTTAACTCCAGACTCAGATGGTACCTGCAAAAGACACTCCAACGATCAAGTTAGACTTTAGCACTTGACACTCAGTATTTGGTATTAAATGATTGCGTACCTGATCTTTTAAGATTTGTGCTTGTTTATATTATTATTGTGAACCCTTTGTCATTAATGGACTTAGTAGAAGCAGATTAACAAATGTTGGGTAATTAATCAGTTTCATTGTTGATCATGTCGGTCGATCTAGACCGAATGTCAAGTCAGAGTCTCGATCGTGCGAACCCTATCGATACAAAAATTAATATTTTATTTATTTTTGGGAAGTTTAACATATTTTTACCGTTCTTGTCCGTGACAATTCATGCATGTGGAAAAAGTTTTTTTTTATGAATGATAGAGTTGTCAAATTAATTAAGGTGGTTGATTTTTATATAAATATTTTTTAAGTAATCAATTTAACTATTCCAAAAGACCTAGACTCAAATTAGAATCACAAAATAATAAGAAAAATCTCAGTATGAGTGTTAAAATGTGAACACAAAAGAAATCGATTTATTTATTTGTAATAACTACACAAATAATATAAAAAGTAAAGAGTGTAAATTTAGAATTTCTTACATAAATCACCTTTACATGTTTTTAAGAAATCTAATAAAAAAATGCAGTAAATAAAGAGCGAAAGTGGAGAAAAAGTAGTTAAAGTGTGAAGAGATTAAAGAGGTTATTTATGTTTGATAGTACACTAAAAGGGGACCTAAAATTGTGTTTTATATATATAACATAATTCATGCTTAACAAATTTTTGTTAGTAGTGAATATATTGGGCTTTTCTAATGGGCTCAAACCATCCAAGGGAATTTTATAAGATATTTTTTCTTAAGAGAAAACTAATCACCAAAAAAATACGAAAATTTTTGAAAAAAATTCTATATATGATTACTAAAACCTATGTTGGATAAGATATTCTTATACAAACCTAGCAAATTAAAACTTGCAACGATCAGGTATAACGAATGTAAATTTCATATAGACAAATATAAAGGAATGCAAAACATATATGAACTGTTATAAAGGTGTTTTCTATTGAAATTATAAAATAATATATTTTGTAAAACAATTAACATAAGCAATGATTATTTTACTCGTAAATAATATAAATCAATAATAAGTTTATTAATAATTAAAACTATACAGTGCAAGTGATGGGCATTGCAAACAATTTATGAATATGAAAATCACAAAGGGTGCATGCAATCTCACAAGCCAACAATGGACTTACTGAAATCACTTTTTTTGGAGAAATAATAAAAACATTTAATGTCAGCTACAAAATTAAAGTGTAAAGTACTTTGATTAAGGATTTATGAACACTTTTTTTTTCCATAAAAACTTCTAAAAATAAATAAAAAAAATCTAAAAAATTAAAATTTTAAGGAATTATATGAATTAATTTATATAAAAAAATATAATATATGAAAAAAATTAGTGTCACTCTTTTATTTTTATTTTTATTTTTATTTTTATTTTTATTTTTATTTTTATTTTTATTTTTTAAATCTTTTTAAGAAAAAATTTCCAAACAAATATTAAGTTATATTAACACTTGACAAAGTCCATCTCCAAAATTTGGACCCATTTCGATTTGGGCTACAGCCCACACTTACCCGCCACCGTGAATATTTATTCGTACAATCACATGTAAACTGTTTCTTCCAGCATCTCCATGGTCACCCTATAACAATGTGAAAACACGATTTTGTTCTTCAATAAAAATTAAAAAAAACTCTAAAATCCCAAAGAACTTTTTATCTTCTTCCTCCTTTCTATCTTTCTCAGCGACGCAGCCTCATGTATCCCAACATTCCAAGGCATTCCGACACCCATTTGAGTTTATTGAAGGTTTTTTAGATGCTTCTTTATAAATTTTGAGAAGATTTCATAGTTCTTTTGTGATTTTATTGTGGAAAAAAATCATTTTTTTGAGTTGTATTTTATTGTTCTCATCCACCGGTTTGTCATGGTGTCTTTCATCCTTTTGTTTTTTTATTCTATAACCATTTCAAATTATGTATATCAATAGTCATTTTGTAATCTAAGTTATTGACTGGATTTTTGGATAATCTAATTTTTCAAAAAAAATATTTCAAATTATATAAATCGAAAATTACTTTGGATTTGATATTAATTTATAATTTATGTAATATAAAATATATTTTTCTGAAAAAATACTTTTAAATTCAGTATTAATGGAGTGTTAACTTTGATTTTTTTAATTAATTTTAGATTATGTAATTGAGATCTTCAAATTACACAATTCAAAAATACATACAAATCCACATCTCTTTTAAATATTTACCTTATTTAAAGAATTGTGTTTCTATAATTATAAAAGTTTTTGGAGTGCCTCAAAAACATATCAATGTGCAGGAAAAAGTAGCCTCACATGTATGTATGCAAACCTCAAAGTCAAAATACTTGGGTAACATAAAAAATAAACAAATAAATCAAATATTGACATAGACACTTTGGGAGAAAAAAAAGTTAAATAATTTCACGTTTAAACCTTGTTAAACTTTTAAATTATAAGGACTTATTTAATATATAAATATGAGAACTTCTTTGTTAAAAAAAAGTATGAGAACTTATTCAATAATGCCCTCTATTGAATAGAATTGTTTGACTCATTTGTCCTTTTAAATACGTTTCTAATCATTAAAAAAAGTTATTGTAATTTTAACTACTGATTGTCAACTTGTTCCAGTTTTTTTTTAATAAAGAAAGGGTGGCAAAATGTGCAAGGCTAGATTTTAACGATCCATCACTACTAATTCGTTAAAAGTAAAAGTTAGATAGAATGGGTTGATCCTTCAAAATTATAAGAGTTAAAATTGATAATCAGTGAGTTGGCGAACTATCAAATTGACTCATTATTTTAAAAAAAAATTATAACTTTTTTATTTTAAATTTATTTATTTGATTGTAGTCATTTATATCACTTCGTAGACAATGAAAATATAAGAAAGAACAATAAAATTGAGTAAAACTTTAATATTTTAATTAAAAAATATTTAATGTCTAATAAAATAAAATAAATATCAATAATACTTTAACTAATCAAATGATGTATAAAAAAATTAATGTAAATAAAATTTTATACTTTTATACAAAACATGTCCATCATATCGTCCCACATGTTGTCCCACTCATTGGGGTTCATGAATCTACTTTATCATCCTGAAATCTAATCCAAAACATGAAAATACTTTTTTTATTTAAAATATATATTTTAATGGAAAAATATTTAATTTGTAGTAATCTTCTCGTATATTCAATTCATTATTAATTGGACCATAGTGTAAAACTTTTTAAGTAGGCTTTAAGTTTTTTTTGGTGTTAAAAGCGTAACGTTCAAAGTTTAAATAAAATGCATTTAAAAGTAATGTAAAAAATAAATAAATATTTATTACTATCTTTGTCGAATAATATTTTTTTATTTTTTATGATTATAAAGTATCAGCAGATAATTAATGTCTAATGAAAAACTTGATGGACTATTTTTAATGGGATTTCCTTGATTAAATTATTTTATAACCATGTTTTTAAAAGTTGGTTTTATATATTTTAAAACATTCCTTTCAGATTATTTTTATTGAAATAATATTGATTACTTTTAAATAGAAATTACTTTTAACAAAATTAGTAAATATTATGCAACAATAACATGATATAGAAAATAATTAACTATAAATTACTAAAATAAATTACATAATTACATAGATGGAAAGAGTTTAAACAAATGACTAGTGCAAAAATCAAGAATAACTTTTAAAGCTAACAAAAACTGTTAATAAATTTAACATCACCATTGACTAAATTAATCGAATTTTTAAGTCAAGTGAATTAATTAAAATAATTTTAGATAAAGGATGTTCTTAAGACACATTATTAAAAAAATATTAAAATAATTATCTATAATAATATCTATCGAGATCGTTTTTTAACACAACTTTTTTCCAATTTTATTCTTATTAATATATTTTATTTTATTATTTTATTTTTAAAATTTTAAAATTACGTAAATTGTTATTCCGTCATTTTATTATTGAGTAGTTTTGAGCTGTTAACATTCATTGTATTTCTTCCTTCTTTATAACTGCTTTTATCCATTCTTCCATTTTTTAGCAACAGTATCACAGGTTTCACCACATATATATTTTTTATTAGAGGTGGAAGAAGATTGAAGTGGTGAGAGATTTTTATTTTATTTTATTTTATAAATTTTCGACCATTTTCTTTTGTACTTTTATAGAAAAACCCTAGATAACATAGTAAAAATGAGACTTTCGAATATATCTCTTATCGTTTAAAACCTTATTTGTAGCAGTTAAAAAAGAGTGTTGGACATTTGAATTAATGATAAAAAATTATTTACGTTTCCTAATTAATTGAAGGGTTACGTGCACATGGATTGTTTAATCTCGAGATGCAGAGAAAGATGAACAAGTCTAATAAAACGATTATGTCTCACCAACCGCTATTAAGAACGACAATGTACTAAATCCATTATGTTTTCTTAGCCTCGAATTTAACGAGAGACATGCATTTGGTGACATGTGGAATACTCTTTATTGTTTACCTTTACAAGCTTTGAAAACCTTCTCTAAATAACCACAAGATGCAATGAACTAAAAGCATGCAATTCAATTCCCAATCATAGTGTCTCCCAACAATGTGATTATCCAAAACAGGAAACATATTGCAGGAAATTGGACTCAATCATTCTCCCATCCAAAATCATGTGATGTAAATCACAATTTATGTATATCATTTTACTTAATAAAGGAACACAAATCTGGTGAGGAAACATAGCAAATCTACCATCCTCGGAGGACACAAACAGTGTTCTGTCGCTGTTTATGTAGTGTTTCTGGGTGCATTGCACATTCTTTCATCAAGTTTTAAGGGAATCAATACCCTATGGTATAACTTTCTTAACTAACATTAGGGTTCTTAAAATGGTTCATAGAACCTAGCTTAGGTATTTGTGCTGTATTCTTTCTATGGGAGTTTCAAGCAAACAATGAAGCATCGCATTATCCCCTGCATAACATATCGGCCATTTTCTTTCCCTTTCTTCTTCAACCATTGCCACGGAATAGCCAAAATCATATTTTTCTGTTTAATTTTTTTTTTCAAATTTTATAAAATTGAATTAAACTTAAGGTTTACTTCATCTTATAACATTATGCTTGGAAAGAGATAATTTTAATTGATGATAATTTTCAAAATCAAATTGATATTTGTTTTATCACTCTATAATCTAATCTAGTTTGTTTCGATAGATTTACACAGTACACAAATAAATTAATAAATTACACTAGATCAATTATCTTTAGAAAGATTGATTTTAAAAAGTTTAATTTATTTTAATGTAACTGAACATCCTGAATAGACTTTTTCTCTTTTTTAATCTTGCCATCATTCATGGTAAATGGTTTTCACTCTGTACTACGGACTTTGACACTCCGAAGATGAAAATAAAGATTCTAAAGCCATTTAATTTCAAAGTTAACGCCATTTCTTACCATGAAAAATTTATGACTAATTTTTATTATTAAAATTAACTGATTATCATTGATGAAAATTATTATAAGATTGGATGCTCTAATGCAATATAAAGAAATTAAATCATCTTTAAGTTTAAATGATAATAAATATAACTAAAATTAAATTTATATTGTTTGTTATCTTTTATCAATGATAACGTTGATTAGACAAACTATGTTTACGGGCACTTTCGATTTACTATTTGACATAATAAATACTAGAAGGTTCATGAGCTAATCCACTAAAAGGAAAATAAATTATTTGAAATTGCTCAAATTATTTTTAGATATAAAATTAACATAAATGACAAGATACACTATTTAAATTAATTCAATTCCAAATATAGTGTCCAACACACTGAATTTCTACATGTCTTATGGATACAATAACGTCTACAAACTCATAACAAAGAAACAATTAATAAGAATAAAAAATGCTTACATATATGTGTTTATATAACTCCAACTCAAAAGAAATGCAACTTGTTACAAAAAGATGCGAAGCTAAAAGCAAGAAAAATTTAATGATTATGCATAACGAACCTCAAATATTATATTTTTCAACCAATTACGAAGATAATTTTGGATGAAAAGATTGTTCACACAACTATATTATCAGAACATTTATATAAACAAGTGAAACATAACAAAAAAAAAAAAGCACGAAAGTTATAGAAATTCGTTGAATCCATTTTACGCATACTTAAAGTGCAAAATGGTAGTTCATTAAGGGTGTCTTCGTTATTTGTTTTGGAATGCAAAAAACTATTATATTCTTTACTATATAAAGTAATCACCCGTGTAAGGAACTTATGTTTATTATCTTCTCCAAGAGCGTTGTACCTTAGAAACACCCTTTATACTTTTGTAGTCATAAGTGACATTAAAATACCCAAGTTCTTAAAAAAAATAACCAGAAATGGTTTGTATATTTCTTATATTCTAAATTTTGTATTGGTAGAAATTTTTAAGAATTTAGAGAAAAAACTAAACATAAAAAATTAATATAAAATGTATTGTGTTATTCCTTATCATTAAATACTTTTTGCTAAGCGATTATATTACACGAACTAATATTCTATAAAAGAAATAATTTTATATGCTCTATTCAACTTCATTGCAAAATCTATCTATATCTTCAATTTCTCTTTTCATGAATAAAATTTAAATTTGAGATCTCATTAAAAATTTAATTAATTTAATTCAAACTAACAAATAATAATAATATATATTTAAAACCAGTTGTCAGTGTACTTAGAAATTGAAAAGAAAGGAGTTCAGGCATAATTCCCATCATTACTGGAAGACTTGTTTAAAACAAGATAATTAAAGTTTAGAATAAATATGGTACACCTTGAAGAGTCTAACTTTTAAAATAAAAGGTGGAGTAAAGTCTTGATGGAAAGTGAATAATACATGAGTTAAATATTTTCTTTTTATTGTACTTTTTAGTTTTTTTTTTACAAATTTTAGATTTTTTTGAATATTTATAATAAAAAATTATTAAAATATGTTTTTTAAGTTTTTTTTTTACATAATAAATATATTTTCATTATGATTAATATGTTAAAAAAATTTGTTACCAAAAAAACACTAGACCTATTTCAATAATTTGCTTATTACAAGTATACAATAGACCTAAATTTTGGATTACAACAAAAATCAATTTCATATTATTAGACATAGACTAAAAACATATTTAAAGCGTAATATACTTTATTATAGTTATAATTATTGTTTTCGAACGGGTTTGAGATCTAGAGAACGATTGCTCCTGCTTCCATCATCGGTCAACCTACGATGCTCCAATCTCTCTACTACGCATTCCTCCTTTTGGTCGTCTGGCTCCATAGGGGATGGTACCTGCAGAAGACACTCCAACGCTCAAGTCATCGGAGTGTTAGCACTCGGGTGTCAGAGTACTATAGATAATGATGTACATTTTTCCTTGAAATACGTGCTAGTTATATTACCTTAATGGACCTTCATTGATGGACCGGATTAAGGAATTGGTTTGTGTTTAGGGTTGCGCTAAACAACCATTAACTATGGATTAACCTTGTGACTTGGTCAACCCTAGGCTCAACGTCAAGGATCGGTCGGCCACGTGTCGTCACCTGGCCTTCTCACCATGGTTTAGACGGTAACTTGGTCCGAGTGTTGGACGACTAACTGGGTCGTTCGGTCGTACTAGTACAATTATAAAAAAAAAATGTTACTTTTACAATTAAATATAAAAAAATTGTTTTATTTTAGAGAAAAATTATTTGTTTCCTATATTGTTGTAATGATAGAGGATTCTCAACATATAACACTCTTCTTAATAACATATAACAGTCTTCTTAATATCTATGAGATGATTATATTTGAGTTAAAAAATATGTGACTCTTATTGATGTTTATTGGTTGGCAGTAGATAGTGAAGAAGCAAGCACATCCCCAGAAAGAAGGGACCACAGAGTTGGGTTGTGCCCTCTGTTTAAGTGTGTGAAGTGGTTGTGCACTTGGGTAAGCCAAATCTACTATTGTGGCGCACCTTGAAGTGTACAATAGCATGAGGGGGCCACGTTTGGTTATTTTTGGCATGCTTCTATTCTCATTAATGATGCCTTGGAAATTTTCGCTACTTGTACACGGCAAAAGCCCTACTCCTCAATACACATTTTGACCTCTGTGCAACTACAAAACACTCTTTTTCTCACCCACAACCACAATTCCAACATCACCATCTCATATCATCCAACCTCCACAATGTCTCATATTTAAGTTTCAATTTTCACTCTAGCTAATCATTTCATACCATTACCACCAAAAACCCCAGTTCATTGCTTAATTCAAACACACAATCATGCAAAACACACTCCTTCACTATGTATACCTACATATCCATTCCTTTATACCACTTATTTCGAAATACCTATTTTTCTTACTTTAACAAATTTCTTTTGAAAAATATTACTTTACAACTACAATGTGCCACAATGTAATTCTAAATTCTAAAATAAATATTGATAATAACCTTGTATCAAATTATAACTAGAGAAAAAATATTGTTCTATTAAAATAAAGTAATTTTAGAATTATATTATAATACATCACAGTTATAAACTGATATATTCTTACTGTGTAATTGTTAAATTAATAATTTTTTTAAGTAAATTTATTTTAATAAAAAATATTTATCTTTCTAATTATTGTTTGGTATATGATTCTCAACATCTTAATATTATTTGTAAATATCTCTTTGTCGAATAACATGTTAAATGTATTTTAAGAAAAGTATAATACATATGTACACGTGTCTGCATGTGTGTGCTTTATTAAAGTTCTTTTAAAGAAACAAAAAAGTATGCATTGCTTTTTATAATAAGTGAAGTTTTTAAAGCTTATAACTAAATATATATATATATAAATAATTTAATTGCAGGTTTTATGATAAATTATCCGATAAAATATTTAAAAGTTAACATTTAGATAAAATTTGATCTAAACTAATCTTTTCTAGAGACTGTTAATTTAGAAATACATAAATTTAATTAGAATAAATTCATTATTTAAATGATTTATTTTTAATTAACTAAATAAAAAATATTAAGCTTTGGATTTTGGATTAGTATAAATAAATAAAAAAGAGAAAAATTAACATATTATTTTGTTTGCAGATTAAGTTAGATAAAAAGAAAAAAAAATCACAAAACTAAAAAAGGTATAATTCCTTTTCAAGTGAAGTAAAATTGGAAAGAGGGAGTTGCTCTATTTTTTTCTATTTAAAACTAAAACTTGTTGAGATAACTATATTTTTGAAGAATTATTTGTTTTAAAATTTGGCGTTTTTTACGATTTTATTTAAAAAATATATAATTTTACTTATTAATAAAAAATGTTAATAGAATATTTCTAATTTGTACATGTCTAAGTGATATAAATTCTTTTATCAAATTGAAATGCGTAGCTAATTAAGACAAAGAAATTAAAATGCCTAAACTTTCCTTTTTTTTAAAGATATTTTTTTCAATCTTAAATTCGTTGATATTGATATAATAGTTGTTTATTATTTACTTTTTGTATTTGATGTATCGTCATGAATTAAGAATGTTATTTATTTTTGTCTTAATCGGAAGTGAAGGTTTCCGGAAAACGTAATGTTTAAATTAGTGTTTGATATACGATATTAATTATTATTCGATTTATAATTTTTTTTTCTTGAACGTTAATAAAGATAGATACAACTTATTTAATTAATTTTTTAGTAAGGAAAAGTTTTGTACACACTTACTATGTTTAGTTAATTATTTTAAAATGAATTTATCTTTGAATAAAATATTCGAATTTAATTTATAAGAGTTGAGTCAATGTACAAGTTCAATTTGATTGCATGTGCCGATACCTCTTCCATTACATACCTAACACCAAGAGATAAAAGAAAACTAAATAATTGAACTTAGATTTGGACAAACATAATGAATAAAAGGACTAGAAGAGAAAAGTAAACTTTAAGAAGAATTTCAATGTTAATGCATCTAGATAATACCTTCCTTTCCTCCAGAGGACCATAGCATAGAGAGGGAGTACACTTGTTTGCCACTGAAGTAGAGTTATAGCAACCAACCATCATGTTACAAATCTTTGTAAGAATATTCTCTTTTGTTTTTTAATAACTTTTATTTATAAAATAATTCTTAACCAAAATCATACATAATTTATATTAAAAATAACTGTACAATTTTTTAAGTTTAAGTTTTATAAATTTGTATAATGTACTTTTAGTTCTTTTTATCGTGTTTTTTTTGGTAGTATGTTATGGATGTGAAATATTAACTGCTTTTAAACTTTGTTGACAAAACGAACCAGTAGTTTTTAGTTGGTGGTGTTAGAAGTTAATTTTTTACATCGAAAAAGATTATTGTTGGAAATCGTGAAACTTGAACATTAACGTGAATGTGAAATATTAACTGCTTTTAAACTTTGTTGACAAAACGAACCAGTAGTTTTTAGTTGGTGGTGTTAGAAGTTAATTTTTTACATCGAAAAAGATTATTGTTGGAAATCGTGAAACTTGAACATTAACGTGAATGGTGAAAGTTTCTTTAATTGGTGAAGGGTATTTCATAGAATATTTATCTACGTTTGTTGTTAATTTATAGTAGTAGTTTTTTTTTTCCAAAAATAGTTGTCTTTTATTTATTCGTAAAATTTTGAGATAACATAAATTATTTTTTATTACACTTTTATTTCTAGTTTTATCATACACTAATTGTTTGGAGAGTGAATATTGAAAAAATAAAAGAATAGATAACCTTTTTAAAATTAAATCGAAAATAAAATAATATATTTTTCTTCATCTGAAAGAACATTAAACAATTATTTTTGTACTGGTAGGCTAAAACCGAGAGGTTTAGGCCGAGAACAACATTGAGTAAACAAGGGAAAAAGGTTGAAACCGAGAGGTTTAAACTGAAACCTGAAAGGATAATAAAAATCATAATAAAGCCCAATTTAAATAAGGAACTTGCACAAGGGGGTGTAAAAGTAATAAAGAGGTGTGAGAAGAAAGTCCAAAAGTACTGTTGAAGGCCCATCAACGAAACCCTATAAATAGGAGGTCAGCACAAGAAAAAGGTAAGAGTGATTTTATCTGATGAACATTAAACCTTTTCTGACTTTGGCATCGGAGCGACTTGCAGGTGCCCCCCACCTGTTGTGAGGAGAAGCCGAGAGCACCAACCGAGAGGAGAAGCCGAGAGTACCAGCCGAGAGGAGAAGCCGAGAGCACCAGCCGAGAGTACCAGCCGAGAGGAGAAGCCGATAGCACCATCAAGGAGAGAAGTACCCGGCCCAAGATAGTATTCAGCCCAAGATTGAAGGATTGGTCTTGATTAACCCATTTCAAGTGTTCTTGGTCCTTGTTGTAAGAACATTTTGGCGCCCACCGTGGGGCCGAGGGTCAGTTGAGAAAGGTTAAAGACAAGATGAGTCAAGGAGGAGAACAAGGTGGAGATCGGGAAGACAATGTTAACATGCCAATGGCAATGTTGGTCCAATTACAAAAAGAATTCGAGATGTTAAAAAAGAATAATGAAGAAGAATTGAGTATGTTAAGAGCCGAAAACGCACACATGAGGAGAAAGTTACAAGAGGAAACGGTTTTGAATTCATCTTTCGAAACTGTCCAACCGGGGATACAAGTGAACGAGAGGATGTATAATGAAAATTCTCAAACCAGAAGAAGATGGCTTGAAAACTCTGGGGTTTGTGCAGGAACATCTTCCAGAAAACATCCGTTTTATGATGTTATAGTCGATACTCCATTGCCTGACAATTGGAAGAACTTAACCATTGACAAATATGATGGAAGTACGGATCCTGATGAGCATATTGCAATATATACTACTCAAATCAGCTTGTATACATGGAATGATGCTGTTATGTGCAGAGTATTTCCTACAACTCTGAAAGGGGCAGCATTGAGCTGGTTTACACGCCTCCCACCTTGGAGTATAGATTGTTTTGATACGTTGATAGAAAAGTTCGGTGCTCAATTTGCAACTAGTCGTCCCCATCATTTAACGTCAATCGCCTTAGTGAACATAAGACAAGAGAAAGGAGAGTCTTTAAGAATGTTCATGGAACGTTTTGGAAAGGTTGCTTTGGGAATCCGAAATCTTAGTCCAGAGGTCACCATGCATCATATGATAACGGCATTAAAACCGGGACCATTTGCCGATAGTCTTTGCAAGAAACCTGCGATCAATCTGGATGAACTAAGGCAACGGGCATCAAAATTTATGCAAATGGAAGAATTAAGGGAGTTTCGAAACCAAGTAAGGGTTGATGGAGGCGAGAAGAGGGTGACAGAAAGAGAACATCCGCCTGTTGCAAGAAGAGCCCGAGAAGAATTCAGAGCTCGAAAGTTCCAGCAATACATACCTCTAAATACGAACAGAGCAAGAATTTTACAGGAAGCCATGGCAGCCGAAATAATACCATCACCAAGAAAAGCAAGAACACCAGAAAGGGCAGACCACACCAAACATTGTGAATATCATAAAAATCATGGTCATCATACAGAAGAATGTATTGGGTTGAAAGATAAAATAGAAGAGTTGATTCATGCCGGACAGTTAAAACGTTTTGTCTAAAGGGGAAATCCAAGAGTATGGTTAAGTCCAAAGAGAGATACGAGGGGGCGAGAGCTGGATGAAAGAAGGGTTGAAAGGTTGGAGAGGAGAGAAAAACAAGTGGAAAAAAGAGACAAAAGAAGGGTTGGAAGGCCAGACGAAAGAAGAGATAGAATCTATCAAAACACTCAATCAGTAAGACGAAGCAGAGAGCGAAGTTTGGGAAGACCGGTTAGGGGGTTTATAAATACGATCTCAGGAGGTTTTTCTGGGAAGGAATCCTCATCTGCACGAAAGCAACATTGGAGAAATATCAGGTCTGTTAATCATGTTTTCAAAAGAAGAACTTTACCACCAATGCTTTTCACAGACGAAGACTTCCAAGAAATTGATCCAGATCATGATGATCCTATGGTAATCACGGTTGAAATAGCCGAATATGCTGTCATGAAGACCCTGGTTGATCAAGGGAGTTCGGTCGATATCTTGTTATGGGATACGTTCAAAAGGTTACATTTGAGAGAAGAAGACATAGTGCCTTTTCGAGAACAAATCATTGGCTTTTCAGGCGAAAGAGTTAACACAAAGGGATATGTTGATTTGGTGACAACATTTGGAAGAGGTAGCAAAGTTAGAAAAATTAAAATCCGATATCTGGTGGTGGACGCATCCACATCATACAATGTGTTGCTAGGACGATCTTCCTTAAATAAGTTAGGAGCAATCGTGTCAACACCACATTTGGCCATGAAATTCCCAACAGAAAAAGGAGAGATAGCTACAGTTTATGTCAATCAAAGAGATGCTCGAGAATGTTATGCAGCAGGTTTAAAAATGAATTTGAAGGTGGATAAAGAGGCTGAAAAAATAGTAGCCATGGTGGACTTGGATCCCAGATTGAATGAGGAAAGACTGGAACCAAAAGAAGAAACGACAGCAGTACTGTTAGGCCAAGATGACAGACAATGCACTTATGTCAGTGGAAGTATGCCTGATGAATTGCTTAGCAAACTTATCACACTGTTGCGTAGTAATAAGGATTTATTTGCCTGGCGGCCGTCTGATATCCCTGGAATTGATCCAGAGGTAATGTGTCACAAATTATCTGTTTGCCGGGAAGCAAAGCCAGTATCTCAAAAACGAAGAAAGTTAGGAGAAGAACGACGACAGGCAGCAATTGAAGAAATTCAAAAGTTAATACAAGCTGGTTTTATCCGAGAAGCTAAGTATACCACGTGGTTGTCTAATGTGGTACTCGTCAAAAAACCAAGTGGACAATGGAGAATGTGTACAGATTACACCGATTTGAACAAAGCTTGTCCGAAAGACACATATCCATTGCCTAACATAGACCGACTAGTTGATGGGGCATCTGGCCAAGAGATGATGAGTTTCCTTGATGCTTATTCGGGGTATAATCAAATACAGATGTATGCACCTGATATCCCGAAAACAGCTTTCACCACTGATGTTGCAAATTATTGTTATAAAGTCATGCCTTTCGGCTTGAAGAATGCTGGGGCAACATACCAAAGATTGATGGACAAAGTGTTTAAAGAACAGATTGGAAAGAACCTAGAAGTGTATGTTGATGACATGGTTGTTAAATCAAATGAGATACAGAAACACCTGGAAGACCTTGAAGAAGTGTTTGCTCAAATAAGGAAATACAATATTCGACTTAATCCAGAAAAATGCGTTTTCGGCGTCAGAGGAGGAAAATTTTTGGGATTTATGTTGACAAACAGAGGAATTGAAGCTAATCCTGACAAATGTGAGGCAATCATGCAGATGGGAAGACCAAAAAACCTAAAAGAAGTGCAAAGGCTAGTAGGGAAGTTGAATTCACTATCAAGATTTCTGCCAATATTGGCTGAGAAAACTAAACCAATTATAAACTTGTTGAAAAAATCTGAAAATTTTGTGTGGAGTGAACAATGTGAGCAAGCTTTATCTCAAATAAAGAGCATGGTGGCTGAACCTACATTTTTAGTAAAACCTATACCCAATCAACCCATCATAGTCTACTTAGCTACTTCAAATGAAGCAATAGGAGCCGCTTTAATCCAAGAAAACCCAGAGCAGAAACCGATATATTTTGTGAGTAGAACCCTACAAAATGCCGAAACCAGATATCCCAAAGTTGAGAGAGTTGCCCTAACATTAGTGTATGCTGCAAGACGCCTTCGACCATACTTTCAGAATCATCAGGTAATAGTGAGAACAGATTTTCCAATATCTAAAATTTTAAAAAAACCAGAGCTTGCACGTCGAATGGTGACATGGTCAATGGAGCTTTCGGAATATGGAATCAAATACGAACCAAGAGGACCAATCAAAGCCCAATCTCTTGCAGATTTTATCATTCAGATGCCAACATCAGCACAACAGGACCAGTGGACTTTGTATGTAGATGGCGCGTCAAGCAAAAGAGGAAGCAGAGCAGGAATAGTACTTGAAGGACCCGATAACTTCCAAGTCGAAATGGCGCTCAAATTCGAGTTCAAAACATCCAACAATCAGGCCGAATATGAAGCTCTTGTTGCAGGATTGTTATTAGCCAGAGACATGGGAGTGGAAAATGTCCTTTGCAAAACGGATTCACAACTGTCGGTGGGACAAGTGCACGGGGAGTATCAGGTAAAAGACCCTTTGTTAATGAAATATTATCATAAAGTCTTAAATATTATGCAATGTTTTAACAAGGCCAAGATGAAATACATTCCAAGAGAATTAAATATGAAAGCAGATTCATTGTCTAAGTTAGCAAGCCAACAAAGACAAGTGCAACACAATTCCATCATACAACAAACCCTCAGTCATCCGACAGTTAGTCTCGACGAATGCTTCAATATTGTAACAGCCAAAGATGACTGGATAAACACATACATTGAAATCATAAAGACCCAGGAGCAAGGTGTTCAGCCGGATGTCAAAATAGCAAAGAAAGTCGCTAATTTCATTCTAATCGGTGATGAGCTATATAAAAGGGGATACTCTATGCCCTTGTTAAAATGTTTGACCAAAGAACAAGCAGAATATGTGGTCAAAGAACTTCATGAAGGAATTTGTGGACTGCATTGTGGAGCTCGAACAATGGCAACAAAGGTTTGTAGAGCTGGTTATTATTGGCCAACAATCCGAGAAGACTGTGAAGTTTATGTCAAAACATGTAGAAAATGCCAAGAGTTTGGGAGCTTAAATCATATCCCAGCGCAGGAGTTGCAAGAAATCATATCTCCATGGCCATTTGCAAAATGGGGAATTGATATACTTGGCCCATTCCCACTTGGACGAGGCCAAACAAAATTCATGATAGTAGCTGTAGACTACTTTACAAAATGGATAGAAGCAGAAGCATTGACAAAGATAACGGCACAGCAAGTCCAAACGTTTATATGGAAAAATATAATATGTCGATTCGGCATCCCACATACTATTGTAAGTGACAATGGCCGACAATTCATTGACAAAAAACTTATGGAATTTTATGCAGATTTGGGAATCAAGCCCACAACCACTTCGGTCGAACATCCACAAACGAATGGACAAGCTGAAGCCGCAAACAAGGTTATTCTTGGACAATTAAAAAAGAGGTTGGGGACTGCTAAAGGATTATGGGCAGAGAAATTACCGGAGATTTTATGGGCGTATCGTTGCACACCGCAAACATCAACTGGAGAAACGCCGTTCAATCTCACTTACGGAACAGACGCAATGTTACCAGTAGAAGTTAATGAACCCACATTAAGAAGTCAAATGGAAGACTGGAATATCAACAATGAGTGTTTGAGAACCGATCTTGATCTTATTGAAGAACTTAGAGAAAAAGCAAAAATAAAAGAGACTGCAGTCAAACGAAGAGCAATGAAGAGATTTAATGCAAAAGTCAGATTTAGGGCTTTTAAAGAAGGGGATCTGGTGTGGAGAATGCGAACTGATGCTCGAAAGGATCCACGACATGGAAAATTGGCATCCAATTGAGAAGGACCTTTTAGAGTGCTAGAAAACTTACAAAATGGAGCTTATAGGTTAGAAACTTTGGAAGAGAAAATGATACCGAGAACCTGGAATGCAAGTCATCTAAAATTTTATTTTAGTTAGAATAGATGTAAATTACTTATCATATAATGAAGAGGAATTCTCAAGAAACAATCCGTTTTGTTATCTTCCATTATGTACATATACATTCTTTGTCTCTCGGCCTTGGATGCTTTCACTTCAGGTGAAATCCCACCCGAGAATAAAACTACATAAACTCTCGGCTTTGGATGCTTTCACTTCAGGTGAAATCCCACCCGAGAATAGATTTACATAGTTTTCTTGGGTTTGGATGCTTTCATTCCAGGTGAAATCCCACCCGAGAATCGATATACATAACTTTTTCGGGCTTGGATGCTTTCATTTCAGGTGAAATCCCTCCCGAACAAACATAAATATACTCATTCTTGAAAATCTTCAAATCACATGAAAACCGAAAGATCAGAGCTAAAACACAATTCCAAAAATCGAAAGTCACTCGTACAACTTACATTACTAAACCGACAGTTGCATATTCCAGTCAATAATATATCAATTATGAATCAACCTTAATAAATTAAAGGTTTTTGATTAATAATTTTATACTTCACAATTTTGACTAATAAAAAAAAAAAAAAAAAAAAGAACACCGAAAGGTCCAAGTCATAACAGTCAATATCTTCATGCTCCAACAAAATATCGTCTTTAAAATAATAATCATTAAAACCGAGAGGTAAACTCAAATAATGCTAACGCTTTCAACAAAAGAACCCAAAACTAGCAAAGCCTCAACGATTATAACAGAATTATCAGAACATAACAAAGGATAAAATTACGATGATAACCACAAAAGCTTAAACATTTATATTAACAAAAGTTCCCAAAAAAAGGAATTACATCACGAATGCAAATATCCAACAAGCTTAGCATTCCAAAACAATTATACTTCTCCACAAGTAACCGAGAAGTATCCGACAAACTAAACCTTAAAACCCTATACCTAATTTTCAATATTAATATCTTCAGCATCATTATCTGGAATCTCATTAGCAGGAACTAGCTCACCATTATAAAAGTCCTTCTTGACATCAAAATTACCTTCATCAATAGGAATTTTATAAAAGTATTTTGCTTGTTGAAGAGCCTTCTCAAAGCCAAGTTTGTGTTGTTCAAATATAAAACTTTCGGCTTCAAAAACATTGGTCTTTAGCTGATTAATCTCCCCATCCATAAGTTTGATGGTGTTCTTGTCAGATTCATTAGCAGAAGATAGCGCCGATACCTTCTCGGTCAAAAGTTGATTCTCCTTGCACAATTGAGCATTCTCCGTTATACATTTCAGGTTTTCATTCTTCAAATCAGAAATTTCTTTTCCAAGACCTTCATTTTCGATTTCTTGTTCTTCTTTCTGTTTTGCCACCTTCTCTAACTCTAATGATAAAGAGTTCATCCTATCCTTATACTCAGCAAGATCATTCTTCAGCTTCTCAAATTCGGACAACGACACGCAGTTTCCATTCTTCTCTTTCATCATTTTTCCAATCAAAAGATTTCTACTTGATAATTCAATAACAGAATCCGCTAATGAAGGATCATCCATATTCTTCAGCATATTGTAAGTTGATTCACTAAAAGATGTTTGAACGAATTTTGCATATTTATTCGTAGCACTAAAAATCGTCTCGGGAAGAGGTTCACATGAAACATTTCCACTATGGCGATGGCGCCGAGAAGATGAATGTGACTTCTTGCTGCTCCTATCTCGTTTCTTTGATTTCTTCGAAGGACCAGCAACATCAACATTACTTGTCGGTTCCACCACGTCAACATTAGCAACTGGCTCCACGTTTTCTACTTCCACAACAGGATTTACCACATTTTCGCATCGGGGAGTAACATCACCCACTTTGTTAAGCAGTTTCGAAAAGTAAGATCGAGCTTTCGGATTAGTACTTGCCATCAGAGCTGAAAATCAATAAAAAATTTAGCAAAGTTAAAAAACTTATCCTAAAAAGCAAGAAAATGCGGAATAACCACATACCAGTAAGATCTTCTCGAGGATGTGATGAAGTATACAACTGAAGCAAAGCACGAGTGGGAACTTGATACGAGAAACGACTAAAAACTTCAATAACATGACGATCGGCCACACCCATCGAATGAAAGGATATTGAGTTAAACTTCACAGGATCTTTCGTCCAATACAGAGGAAATTTTGGAGAATTTCCATTAAAGAAATATTCTCTTCCTAGTGGCTCTATTAGAATTTTGAAAAAACTTCCTTTAAAATCCTTGTACGACGACGTAAAAGGCTTAAGAAAACACACATTGGACTTGCTAATAAGGGATAGCCACCCTGGCCGTTTACCAGGCCGAGAACTATAATAGTATAGAAATGCAGAAGGACTAGGAGAAAGTGACAATAATTTACACAAAATATTGAATGCTTGCATCGCAGCCCAACCATTAGGATGAAGCTGAGTAGGAGCAACATTAAGAAAATTAAGAACGCCCATTTGAAAATTGTTCAAAGGCAATCGAATATGAAGATCTCTGAAAAAGCAAGCATAAAAATAAAAAAATTCATAGCTATCACCTTCTCGGCCATGACACACATTATCAACATCACCAACACGCCGAAATGAAATGATATCATTTTCAATATCAGAATAATAAATTTGAGAACGGGAAAGAAAACTCCAAAGTTCGTTAGCAGAACGATACTTCGAAAAATACTCTCGGACTTTAGGATTGACCCATTGATAACCAGGACGAAGGTTTTTCTGGGGTACGACAAATCCAAATTCTTGTGGAACATCAACAGCAGGAGCTCCACTTGAATCATTCATACAAGATGGAGTAGCAGAAGAAGATTTTGACTCAGGAGGAACTTCTTCTCGAACCACTCGGCCAGTTGATTCACCACCCGCGCTTGAAAATTCATCAGTAGCAGAAGAACTTGAAAGAGACATTACCTTCGCAAGAATTGAACGAAGATTGACAATATGCTTCCTTCTAAACAGCAGCAAAGCTCACACAATCATAAAAAACCCAATGGCAAACCTATTTATAGCCCAGGCAAAACCCTAGAATTTCAAACGATATAAACAATGTGGCACCATTCAAACATATGTCATCTAACGGTCAAAATAGCAAGTTCCTGTCAAGTCATGAAAACTGAGCAAAATAAAGCGCAGAAATCAAAGCGTTCCATATCAAATCAAATCAAACGTCAAAAATTATTATATTATATTAAGACACAAATATTTCTTTAAAACTTGAAATAAAAATATTTTTGTCTCGGGGGCTAGTGTACTGGTAGGCTAAAACCGAGAGGTTTAGGCCGAGAACAACATTGAGTAAACAAGGGAAAAAGGTTGAAACCGAGAGGTTTAAACCGAAACCTGAAAGGATAATAAAAATCATAATAAAGCCCAATTTAAATAAGGAACTTGCACAAGGGGGTGTAAAAGTAATAAAGAGGTGTGAGAAGAAAGTCCAAAAGTACTGTTGAAGGCCCATCAACGAAACCCTATAAATAGGAGGTCAGCACAAGAAAAAGGTAAGAGTGATTTTATCTGATGAACATTAAACCTTTTCTGACTTTGGCATCGGAGCGACTTGCAGGTACCCCCCACCTGTTGTGAGGAGAAGCCGAGAGCACCAGCCGAGAGTACCAGCCGAGAGGAGAAGCCGATAGCACCATCAAGGAGAGAAGTACCCGGCCCAAGATAGTATTCAGTCCAAGATTGAAGGATTGGTCTTGATTAACCCATTTCAAGTGTTCTTGGTCCTTGTTGTAAGAACAATTTTTATTATACACTAATTGTTTAGAGAGAGAAATTGAAAAAATAAAATAATAGATAAGTTTTTAAAATTAGATCGTAAATAAAAGAATCATATTTTTCTTCATCTGGATGAAAGAACATTAAACAACTACTATAAAACAAATGCAGTAATTTTCTCAAAAAAGCTAGTTCCTCACCTCCTTTTGGGAAATTTGGCTAAAATTTCAACTTAGTTTTACGGAAATGTCATTTTTAAGGATAAATTATATTCAATAAGATGAATAGTATTAGAAATGACAAAAGAATCATATATATATATATATATATTGGTAAATAAACTATGCAACTATTTCTCTTTTGCAATAAATATGTATATTTTAATTATTTATTTGATAACATAACTAGTATATATACCGTTTATATTAAAATATATGTATTAAAATTTATAAAATATTTTTACAACTTTTTTAATTTGTTTATTAATAAAATTGTTTATTATATTTTATTTTAATTTATTTTTAACAATATTTTTTTTTTTAATTTTATACTTTTATTTATTTAAAAAATTATTTTATTATATTTATCATATTATTCACAAACTTTCTTTTTATTTCAAAAATCTCACTTTCCATTATAAAAATCTATTCCCTCATATCCATCTTCAAATTCATACCAAACCTAAATGAAATGAAGATATTGCATCCATTATTTATATAATTGATATAACATATGTCGGTGATGCTTATATTAGACGTTGGAGAGAGAAAAAACGTTGTAATGTTTTTTAATGAGATTTTACATGGTCGATAGAAACAACTGATCTAATATGCTGAATCCTTTTACCCCATATACCTCCACTCCGCACCACCGTGAGTGTCAGAGCGCGTCTTTGCAACCACCCTCCTCTACAGTGTCGCCGCCAAGAGTGACCGTTAGTAGGAGTTGCCGCTGCGAATGCCGCCACTGCTAAGCTCATTTGTCCAGGTCGCCGTAACAAGCTTCTGTTCTCCATACTGCCGCTGTAAAACTATTATATCGATTCAGCAACCGACTTAAATATTATTTTAACTTATTAAAATGCTGACATCTGAATCAATTTCAAAATTAACGTAAATACTCATAAATAATTGATATAAAATATATTTTTTAAGTAATCAAAGTAAAACTATTAGTAAGAAAATATTATTAAAAATTTTATTGAAGTTCAATTTATAAATTTATGTTCTTTATTTAAATTTATGAAATTAAAAATTATTTTTTAAAATGTATACTTTTGTCATACAACTTATTTAAATGTATTTTTATTAATATTTTATAATACAAATTTATTTGAATTATACTTTAAGATAATTTTTTTAAGTTTGTATTTTAAAAAATAAATTTTAAATAATCTAATTTCAAATTTATAAAAAAGTAAAACATGTTATTACCTTTTTCATTCTTAT
Source organism: Phaseolus vulgaris (assembly GCF_051622355.1). Lineage (NCBI taxonomy): Eukaryota > Viridiplantae > Streptophyta > Magnoliopsida > Fabales > Fabaceae > Phaseolus > Phaseolus vulgaris. The sequence goes on from NC_143504.1 coordinate 7,477,319, forward strand.
ATTTTTATCATTCAGTTTCGTTGTACTATTTTAAATATTTTTAATTCATTTTTTTTTTAAATTCATGTAATAGATATGATATTTATAACTCATAGAATATATTTTCGTTAATAAGTTTAACTTATTTATGATTTATATCATGTCACTTTCAATAACAAGTTAATTTAACTAATGGTGTGTAATTATTATTATTGATTTTACCTAAAAAAGATAATATTAATTTATTTTAAAGGGTAAGAACAAACTGTGAATGTTAAAAATATAAATCAAACTTTTAAATTTTAATTTTCCAATGAAAACTTTCTCAAAGAGGAAGTTATCTAAAAGCCATGACTTTGCTTTAGGTATTGGAACTCAATTTCACTGTAACAATGTTGTTTTTCTTTTAAATGATTTTATTCCTTTAAACAAATATCTTAATTTTTTTGTTTTTATTATCCAAATAAATGTCTTTATTTTCTTACCAGGATAGATAGTTTTTTGTTACTTGATTTTTCTTTCATTTGTTTAATAACATTAATTAATATTTTTATTATCTACTTTTATTTGAATTATATTTTCAAATGAGTTTTTATCTGATTTTTTTAAAAATAAAATAAAATAAAAAATAAAAACATCCATAGATACAGCAAAATTTCAAAATATTTTTTCGTGGATAATCTCTGAGTAACGGAATAAGTAAAATGGGATAAATTTTTTAAAAGAAGATGAATAAATTCTACCAAACTTCACCATTCTGCTTACAATTTTACAATAAGAAATGTTGTTTATTTTAATAATTAAATTATTGTTTTCTCATTCTCTCAAGTCAAATAATAAATCTACACCCAAGAGCACCACCTTGGACTTTGACTAATTCTCAACGTTATCCCTATCTTATCACATTAATTGTTCTACTTCTTTTTGGAGAAGGTTAGTGTGTACCAAACTCATTTTATCATCCAGAGAAGAAAATAAGGACGAAATGTTTATTATATTTTACATAATGCGATATAAAAAAGATAAATATCAATATTCATGAACTGCATTATACATCATCACTCATTTGTTTTATATAAGAATATAATAAAAATAAATACTTATTTTTCATTTTAAATGCAAATTTATTTATTGTTTTAATTAATATTTTGTAGGATATTAATCAGATTTATAGATTGTTAATATATATATATATATATAATTCATATAAAAATGAATAAGGTTTCTTGTATAATAAAATGATTAAAACTTAAAATCAGTGAAATCAAAATCCGTGCATATTATGACAACAGCATCAGGATAAGTTAACCTTTTCTATGAATAAAAAAAATTACAAGTGATTATTATTTAGATACGCATGTAATCTAAATAACATTTTGTAATTTAAAATGGATTTTATTAAATTTTAGGACAGAGTACATCCTCTGAACTTCTGGGAAAGAAAGAAGTGATGGGGGCAGGGCACTAGTTTTTATGGCATTAGACTCAGCCATTCATTGCTCCTGCTTTCAATGTCTATTCACCCTCTCACATTTCTCAACATTGCTTTCACTCCATACACACATTCCACTATTTCACACCAATTGGAAAAAAATATGCTGTGCGCATTACAGAACAATGATGACGATAATGCATGAGTAAGAATTGGTCGCCATTTGTATTTAGTTTAGAAGTTTAGATGCAGTGATGGTTACAGAAAGTTATTGACAAGTGGCAAGCTACAACTCCCTTCACTCCTCATATATTCTCCACCATCCTTCGAGAAAAGGAGGAAAGAAGGGAACTGGAACTGAGATGGAAGTCATGTCAATAATCAGAAAATGAAGTTGGGTTGAATCATTTGATGGCATCAAATCAAAATGAAATAAACCTCAAGCAGAGTGCAAAGTGGTGAATCCACACACACACACTCTCTCTCACAGCACAGACACAGATATTGTAGAAGATCCCTTTGATTCTTTCAATAATATTGCCCCATAAATTTACACTCACCACCAGGGGAGCCTCCAACACTACCTAATCATCACACCCTTCTCTATTTCCTTTTTCTTTCTTTACAAGGACACTACAAATACAAAATTACACATTTTCTCTTCCCTTTCACCACAAACATACACATTTGCTCCACCTTCCCCATCCAATGACTTTCTCACTGAATACATTCATCCTTCTGCAAAAATTCATACTAAGTTAAAACTCATGAATCATAACAATAAACACCTTTAGTTTAAACTTTAAAACAGTCAAAGTAAAAGTAAGTACCTCTCGAGTTAAAGGACCTTTTGCAATGAAGAATGGCGCTTTGGATCCCATCATGATGCAGCAGCAGCGTATCATCGCTCCTACTCGCCGGGGAACAAACTCCGGCCACCGCGGACGATGCAGACCGACTCTTCCCCAAATGTTTCGAAACCACCTTCATCCCCTTTCCCTGTTTCTCCGTCCTCGAAGAAACAGAGGCCACCGACGGCGAAGACGACGGCGAGGCTGCGAAGCCCTCGCCGGAGAATCTCATTTTATCACTATACCTCTTGGAGACTTTCACATACAGAGGCTTAATTAGTTTTAGATACTTCCGCAACACCTCCTTCGAAAACCTCTCGGGTTTCGGCTCCTCGTAGCTGTAACCCCGAACCTTGCTCCCGAAGCTTCTCGTGCTATTATCCCTACTGAGCGCGGGAGAGGACTGGAAATCTTCGACGCTGAGCTTCACCGCGAAGACCTTAGCCTCGTTTGCAGAGTGCTCTGTTTTCTGCGGAGGAGTTCGGTTTCGCTTCCGGAACATGAAGATTCTGAAGCTTGGCGCGGACCTGAGAAGCGCAATGGGGGATTGAGGTTTGGAAATGGGCTCGATAGGGAGGACCTTACGTTTGGAGATAGGTTCGGGTGGAGACAGAGGAAGTGTGGTTTTGAACGGAACGTCGTTTTCTGTTTTGCCTGGTTCGTGTTTGGAGGGGAGAGTTTGGAGTTCGGTTGTTGTCGTCATCGTTTGTTTTGGGTCTTCGTCGTTTTTGATGGTGGTGGCCTTGTTTTCTTTGTTGTCGAAATCGTGTAACGTGAGCTCCAAGTCGAAGAAGGAGTCGTCTTCGTCAGATTCAGTGTCGGTTTCAACAACCAGGTGGGGCTCGGAGGTGGTGGACATTGTAGCGTGTCTCCAGAACTTGAGGAAGTTCAGAGCGTCCATGAAATAAGAAGAATCAAGAGAGGTGGAAGTAGGAAGAGTGTTCTGTTTTGAGGTGGGGTTGAGTTTTGGGTTTTATAGGGACAGTAAGGTGAATGAACTAAATAAAAAATAAGAGTGTGTTTGAGAGAGAGAGAGAGGAGAGGAAGAGAAGGGTTTAACTTTTCACTTCGTTTAATGGCGCTTGAGTAAGCATTGAATACGGTGCTTTCTTGGGGAATCAGAGGGGTTTAGCTTTTGCTTTTTGGAGAGAAACGTTTTGCTTTTTGTTTTCATTTTCCTCCTCTCTTTTATTTTATGTTTCTTAAAATTGATTGTTTTGTTTGTGAGCATGTGGGGGGAGAGAGAGTAGATAAAAAAATGAAAAAAGGCACTGAGTAATGTACAGTGTCTCTGACCTCAGTCCTTGGACTCATACAGAGTCATGAACGAAGCGTTTCAGTCTTTGATCAGAGTTACACAGGTAAATTTGAAAACTGAGATTTGTTTGGCCCACTTCTGATTCCGTCAAAATGAATCATCAAATACAATCTCTGCTATGGTATTATTCTACTTCTAGGTATACTATATATCTGCCTCGCTGTGATGCAATGTCATTTTGGATTAAGATTTTAAATATGGGGTGATTTTATTTACATGAAAGGTACATGGCCACAATCATTATCATCAAACTAAACCAAGCACATTAGAGCATTTAACATTTGTGGATAAACTATATTTGTTTAATTTGTGGTAATGGTAATTCCAATTGAAGAATGTATAAAGGCAAGTTGTTATAGTGCATGGAGCAGATTGGCGTTTGAGATGAAGAGGGTGGAGGGATGGTGATAGGAAACTTCCAAAAAGGTGTAGTGGAAGAAAAGGAAAAGAAGGGAAGAAAATGAAAGAGAAAAGGGTTAAAAAAGAAAGGGTGATAAAAAAGAGAGAAGTGCAGAGCAAAGGAAACGTAAGGGCTATCAACTGCTTTACCTTTCTTTCTTTACAGAGAGACCAATTAAAAAGAGCTGGTGGAAGTCAGAAAATTGGGTTCTTTTACAAGGCAAAGTCATTAGGTGCAAAGCTAGAACACGCATGTTCTGCTGCTTTTAGGACCCCATCCTATGTCGCTACACCTATGTTTGAAGAGGTCCAAGTCTTTGTGCTATTGAATGACCACAAGGGTCCAACTCTTTTGCTTCAAAAGGTTTGACTTCTAAACTCCGTTTCGCCATTCTTCCACTCTTTTTTTTATTGGCTTGCGCTACAATTTGGATTTTGACAGAAAAAAATTATTAATATTTGGACTTTAATGGATTTCGTGGGCATGAACTATGCCCATAGAAATGTGAATTCAAAGGAATTGTCTCTAACTATAGGTAAAACATCATTCCTTATTTAATTAGCAACGACATAATTAGTGGGCCTTAAGTTGGAATACTAAAGCTAGATCCCAAAGTCCTGATGTTATGCATGACTATTTTGAGCACATTTCCAAATCAATTTGTACACCACAGCTAATGAAAACAATGTTCAAGCATCAACGCCTACTACCTGCCTGAAATTATTACATCTTGAAATTTTTAATATTTGTTTTCTAATGTTTGGCAAATTCTAAGGGATTTCATAGGGTTGGTCCCGTATCTAGTAGGGGTTATTAGCTGTTCAGTCTCTGTTTAATTCAATTAGAGACAAAACTCAATGAATATAAAAAAATTGAAAGTGTATCTACAAAATCTCTTATTATAATCATAACAACATACTCCTCAACATCAATCATTAATTCAGAAAAGCTACAAAACAATTCCCAGAAAGTTAAAGATGAAAATGATGATATCATGTATAACCTATAACTACTGTTTTTGGCATAGCAGAAGAAACAATTAAGTAAAACAATTTTAATGCCTTGTATCATTGTATGGACCTCAACTGCATCACTACTGTCCTACATATCATAACCCTAAAAGTTTTATCATGTGTGTGTATACCTAGGGAAAATATGCTGATCTTGGGTGCTATGGAATATTTTGTGGTCCTGCTCTTAAAATTGTTTAGTTTTCACCCTCAAGATTCTCTCTGATGAGTGACAACGGAAAATCACTACCTTAACTGTTTATCAATCTTTTATACAGTCTTACCACCTTCACTACAAACAAGCCAAAAGCCCATCCAAACTCAAATTTACATTTGAAAGGTACCTTTCAAGTTTCAAAGCCTCTGAGCCAGAATATATACTTATAGTGACACCTAACCCTGGAAACATACATATACACATATATGTATCCAAAAACTATGTTTTTTGGTTACAAAGGTTCATACTGTGTATAAAGAGAAAAAGAATGTAATCATTCGTAAGATTCTAAAACTTCAGGGAGATATTCTGATATTCATTTGACTTGTAGTAGTTTAAAAAGTATATCTGCATGATGGTATTAGAATTGGATAAGAACAAGGAAATGTATCAACAGGGTAAGGTTGCGTGATGTTACATAAAAAGTTTTATTTTTCATTTATCCCCTCATCTCTTGCCAATTTCAAAAGGAAACTTTGAAACCTGTCTGGTTTATGGCTTGCACGACATGAGATTGATTCCTCTTAACTCGGCAGAATTTACTGCTAAGTCTACGAAGATTGAATGTATTTTTTAAACATACTATATTATAATATGATATCACAAGGACCATTTGTTTGTTCTTCTGTTTTCTTCAGTGATTTATTTATTTTATTCTTTCAGAACGCAGAAAATGAAATGCTCTATGTCTATCTCATTTTTTAAATCTTACTCAACATACTTTTGACATAATTTGGACACTGTTGTTGGTTGTGAGAGTAGCTTCATTCAACGTAAATGGTATAGGATCTTAATTATGAGAAGACTCTTTCAAATGTCATTGTGATTTGTAGTTTAACTTGGTAAGAATAATTGATTTCTTAACATATTTGTCTTCCTATGATGAATTTTGCAAGTTGCAATTTGCACCTTATCTAGGACACATGTGTACAAAATTGTAGCTGGCATTTTTCTAAACAGATGATCGAAGAAGTTAAGTTAAATCGGTTAAATTTGAATGCGAAGATTCAATTTTGAATTTTGTGAAGTTCAGCATTGTGCCAAATTCTTAATTTCTTGTTCACATTGATGGTGGCCAGTGTGACACTTTGTGTTGGTTCTGTTCTAGTGGTTGGGGGTGGCACTTTCTGTCGCTATTAGGACAATAACCATTGAATCAATTGGTCAAATGATTCTTCCTTGCAGAAATTTCTAAGTGGGGTCTTCATGCTCCATGCTAGAGGGGGCAAGAACAGGATTTTCTACCATAAAGTTTTGTGTGGTTTTCAGCACCAAACTAAAATAAGAAATCAGAAGCTTGCCAAGTATTGTAGAGAAATTTGTGTCTTTGCATGTTCATATATAGAAAGATGAATATAGGTATAATATTCTGTGTATGTTCCACTATAAGCTCCTTTGACCAGATACTGTGACAACTGAATACTTTGTACTTTTTTGTTTAGATTAACGCGAATTGCATTAGTGATTTCAGATGAACATGGATAAGTCATGCACGATAACTGTCACAAACTGGCTCCCAAAGAAAATTTAATCATATGAATACAGGAGTTGTTGAAGATAATGTCCTTATAAAATAAGTAGAAACAACTTCAAATTGTGACAAAAAGCTACAACTATTTAACTCTGTCGGCAACAAAGGAAAATTGTCTAGCTGAAATATAGATTCTAAGAAAGATAGGAATACTAAAGAAATAGATTTTAACTCACAATTTTATTGCAAAAATTGTCTTTTTTTTTTTATGGATGACCAATATTCTAGATTAGCCACATTACACCAGAGGTTGTTGGAGATTTCTTAATTTTTTTCTTCTCACAAACTATATAATAATATTGCCTATAAAAAAACTATATAATAACAGTAGTTAATATAAGCTCTCTTGTTTATCCAATCAATAATTTCTCACCTCCTTGATTGACATAATACAAGCTAAAGAAAACTCTTTGTTTTCACTGTTTCACCACAGGTGCACTTAATTCTACCACAGGTGCACTTAATTCTAGTAAAATATTATTGTAATTTTTTTTTCAAATATATTTAGTATAATTTCCCCATTTAAGTAAAAGAAAAACTAGAAAAGTAATTTAGTAAAATAATAACTTAATATTTAGAATATTCTAAAGCAAGATCTATTTACATCAAGAAAATACTAGGATTTTTTCTATACACATAAGTTTGTGAAACCTCTAATACATATACAAAATATACAAAATTTTTATTTTTTAAACTAAAATAATTAGTCACTAAATAACTAAATTATATATTATTTTATAAATAAAAAATTAATTTTTTTTGAAAAAAAATAATTAGTCACTAAATTAATTAAATTATATATCATTTTATAAATAAAAAAGTTATGTAAAAATTAATTTTTAAAATCAAAATAATTAGTTACTAAATCAATTAAATTAAATATTATTTTATAAATAAAAAATTATTAGTATCTAAAATAATTTTTATTATTAATAAAAAATTATAAAATAGTTTCTAAATTATTATTTAATTATTACTTAGGTGATTGTACAATAATTATAAGAGATATTTAATTATTGCTTAGAATATTGTACAATAATTATAAGAGTTTGGGATTATTAAATGTATTATTTATTACCCTTTATTTTAATTTTATAAAGTTTTTTTATCTTCTTTTATCATTATTTATTACAAATATAATTTTCTTACATTTTTGTTTCATATTTATCTTCTCTTACCATTGTAATCTACATCAAAATGAGAAAGTTGAGTATTAATGTAGCTCCATAGAAATGCTTTATATTATTTGAATTATTCCACACAAAAAAATAGTATAAAAAAAGAAAGAATGGGAAAGAAAGGGGTGAGAGAGAGTGGAGTGCAGGCATGAAGGAGGCAGCGAAAAAGCAAGATGAAAACAATGAAAGAGAAACGAGGTAAATCCTTCTCTAAGTTACTACTTTTCCATTAATGCCTCTTACATGCACAACCATGCACCATTACTATGACTGCATTTTTTGGGTATTCCATTCCTGCTTTTACACTTTTTACTATACCATTTTATTTTACCTTTCACAGTCTTTACATGAAAAATAAAAATTACAAATACAAATTATAGTATAAATTTGTGACCTTGTTTTAATAAGTATAAAATATTGTAAATGAAATATAATTAAATTATTTAACAGTATATTTAAATATAACTACTACTCTTTTTTTTAATTTGAAATTTATACCAAACTATTTTTTCTGGGAATAAAAGTCATCTAAAAATAAATACGAATTTATTGCATTCAATTTTCAATTTTTTGTATCTTCTAATTTAAGGATGTAGTCACAACAATAAAAATAATTTAATGGGAGATAAACAAGTAGAACCAATTATAAAAGTAAAAATAAATATAAAAGATAGATTAACATGCCTATTTATATCACTTATATAATATACTATAGAGACAATTATCTACTTAAATATATATATATATATATATATATATATATATTATCTATAAAGTATTGCAAATATATTTCTCTTCCTAAGGAATTTAATATATATATATATATTAAAAAAAATAACAAGAGATATAGTGTTCAATATAAAGTTTTACTACTTGCAACATCATTTGTTTCTGTATAAACACACGATCATGACAAATTTTAAAACAAAACCGAAAGTAGGTAAGCTAGTGTTTCAACATAAATGTAACTTTCAATCACAAGTATAATTCATTATTTTTCATATTAAATTATCACATATGACAAAGTTAATTCACATGACATGTCAAATTAATTATCTTTCAAGCCACATACATACCCAATCATTTGAACATTCTTCGACTTTCACCATCCCATAATCTTTATTTATATGATTCCAATATAGTAGTAAAGTTAAGATATCTCATTCTAAATGAATCCCTAATCAATGCACATCTTATCAATCTCAACATGGTATTTTCTTTCCTCGAAATACTATTTCTCAATCACATTTTCACATATTTCATATCACACATATCATTCAATCAGACAAAAGTTTAAATTTTTAAACAATCCAAAATATCAAAGAAAATTACATAAACACATAAACTAATTGTTTTTAACTACATATATAAATAAAAATTTATAGTTTTTACTTAAAAAAAACAAATATAAAAAAATATTTCAAAAGAAAATTGTAAAGTTTATTTTTTTTAACTTGAGCGAAAATAGATCCGAGAGCAATCCAAATGTTCACTCCATTTTTGCTTGAGCAAAAATGGATTTGAGAGCAATATAATTTTACTGTCATATTCTAGCTTGAGCGATAATCTTTTGCTTGAGCAAAAATCTCTAGCTTGAGCTAAAATATCAAAAGAAAATTTCATAAAATTGATACTTTTTAAGATTTCACCCAAAATAAATACTCAAACTTGTATTTTATAAAATATATAAGACAAAAATGATATCACCTTACTCAGAGTTAGACTTATATTCTCATTGAACTCATATGTCAACCTATATATCTATACATTCATGATTTCTAAACAAAATTCATTTAAATTCAAACAACCAACATTCATCAATGTTTACAGTTGAAATGATTCATGCTACAATTCAAACACATTCAAGAATTTACGCACATCACAATCAACATGTAATTTACCAAATCAACAAAATATATCATCTATATACTTTCACATTCAATCTCAATCAAAACACTTTAATCAATAACAAACACTCCAAGAAAATTTGAAGTTTGTGACCACGTCACCTTCACATCCAAATCTAAAAAACCTAAAGTGTTATTGAAAAGTAAATCTAGATTCTCTCACGTGATTAAAAGTAGGCTTACTCACAAACTCCTAAATAAAACAAGGATAATCTAACTTGCATCACAAAGTCCAAATCAATTATCCAAACATATCACTAACTCTGAACTAAGAAAGACTCATCTTGAAGTCTCAAGTATTACATGCAAACACATTTACCCAGACAAACAATACAACTCCTAACTGTCTCAAAGGAAAAAAAATGAATTTACTTTAATTAATCAAAATTATGATAAGACAATTTTACTCTACTCACGTAAAATTCAAAGGTGATCTCTGATTGTCAATTTGATTAAGGATGGAACTAGAAATTTAGAGAAAAGACATATGAGTAAAAGAAAATTTTTTCTAGAAAAATGATAGTTATATTAAAATAAAACTTAAATAACTAATTTTTCTATTTATATACACTTTTTATTTTAATAAAAAATATTCAAATATTATTTTAATTATATCACTTATACTTTAAAACTTCCTAAATATTTGCACTAATCGCTTGTATTCTCTTTATATTATTTTGACAAAAAGTGTTTTAAAAGTTATTTTTAGGTGTTTCTTTGACGAAAATATATTTAAGATTTGTTCTTAATCTCTGTCTTTTCAATCAATAATTTTTCTTTATTTTAAAATTAAATTTCAGTATCTTAAAAGAACACTTGTTAAAAGTTATATTTAATTTTATCAAAATATAAATTATTTATCATAGTTTTAATATATAATTTATATGTTTAAAGTAATTTATTGATTAATTTTATAAGTTTTAATTATCATATAATTTATATATTTAAAATTATTTATTTAATATAAAAAAATTATTTATCACGCTCATTGCAAAATTAAAATACTATCACAGAAAGAGATCCACTTACTCAAGAGTAAGTGGAAAGAGTTACTCTTAATATGAACCTTAAATCTTAATTTTATTTTAGAGAAACAAATGAGATTAACCAGATGATAAGTGTAATATAATTCTCTCTCATTGAAATAATTGTAAAGTTACTTTGAAATGTGCTCTAATATATTCCACGATTAATGACATTTATACCAATTCTCTCTCTTATCTTCCCCCATTAATATATAAATATATATATATATATATATATATATATATAAAGTTGACCAATAATAACTATGGAAGATGTCAGTAAATAAGAAACATAATCTAACTGCTATTTCGTTTAATTTAGCGTCAGATTTCTTATTGATGAAAATTCTGAAATAAACACTTTAATAGATTTTTTTTGTGCAGATCTAAAATTTGTACGATATTTCTACTTATTTTTTAAAAAATACAAGAAAATTGTTTATGAATTTTTTAAACCTAAATATCCTACTTGTTGTAAGTAAATACTTATTGTATAAATTTCTTAAGATAAAGTATAGACAAGTAATAAATTATTGAATGTTATAGTTGACAAAAATATTTAGTTACAAAACTTCTACGTATTAAGAATTTGTAGTAAAATAACCAAGGATTTCAAAGTTGGCATAAAAAATACAATATGTTAAAAATTATAAAAAAAACAACTTAAATTTTGTTAACATAATGTTCATGTGAATTTTAAATTTACAGAAAAATTATATCCCAAATATCTTGCAAATTTCAAAACTAGGTAGAGAATATCCTACATATTTTAAATCCATAAAAAATACACATTAACATATTATATATTGGTGAATTGTTGTCCAGAAGAAAATTGACACTAAATTAAAAAATATAATAATTAGGAAAAATATTTTTTCTAATTTTAGAGCATTTTCATTGCATAAGTCAAAATATGGAGTTTTAATTTACTTTTTTTGAGTTACTGTGCTATACCACATCATTTTAAAGATTTCATATTGTTTTGTCCTCCAGTGCAAGGGTCTTAGACCTTATTTAATGATATTTTATTTACCCTTATCCCACACTAAAGCTGCATTTAATGCAAATAAATAATTGTTTTCTATGCTTTCAATTTGGATATGTATCAAAATAACATTTTTGAAATATTATTATTCATGACTCATAAATGTTTACTATTTTTAAATTTATTTTAATATATAAATAAATATTTAAATTATATGCAATAAAATGAAAATAAGAAGTTAGTTCAATAAATAATTTAAACTTCTACGATAATATAGGACTCCCGTCTTTCTACATGAAAATAGAAAACAAACAAAAAATGTGTAATATAAATTCTTATAAATAAATCAATTTTTTGTTTTGTTTACATTTGGTATTAAAAATGAAAATGGTATTATCTCGAGCTTACATTACACGATTGAAAATAATTGTTAAATACTTTTAGAAAAACATATTCCAAAACGAGAACATGTGTTTATTTTAATTCTTGATAACCAGTTGTCTAAGCTTGTTAGCAAGATTTGGAGATTGAAAGGTACACCCATTAACTATTTTTTTAGTGAATGAGTATTCAATTCATAAAAAAGAATATTGTTTTCAGAAGTTAAAAAAATTATAATATTTTTTCTAATTAATTCTTTTAATTAAATATGTAAATGTAAGAAATATTTAACATAAAAAATTGATTAAAATAATAGATGACTTATTCATTCATCAAATTAAATAAATTTGATAATTTTATTTATATTTCTGTAATAGATAAATGAACTAAATTTAGTTATTAATGGATGATCGGTAAGGATATAGAAAAATTACTTTAGAGTAGAAGTGGTATATTTTAAATGACTCCTGAATAATTTTAAATGAAAAGGGCATATAAATAGAAATTCAGTTATTCAGGTTTCATTTTAAAAAGAACCACCATCTCTCTAGAAAGTTCTTTTCCTTTTCTCTCCCTTCTCTCTACAATTCTGACTTCCTCGTTCATCTGTTCGACGATCAGAGTCCACCATCAGACTCCTGACAGTGAGTACTACAAGACTGCCCGATAAGAATATCTAATAGAGTAAGTTCATTTTTGCTCTCCTCTTTGAGTCAAATTTGGAACTTGTTAGGTTGTTTTCTTCCTTGCTTACATGTGACCCTTTTAGCTTCAGGGTTAATCTCTGTTAGCTTAGGTTCTTAGTGATATAGTTAGATTTTTTATTAGGACTCTGTGATACAGGTTAAGTTACCTTTGGGTTCTTGGTGGTTTTGGATATCTTCTAATTTTCAGGTAAGGGAAGCTAGCCTTAATTTTCAATAGAATACTAGGCTAGAAGATTTGAAGGTGAAATTGGATATATGGTTACTGTTATACAATTATAATGTTGATTAGAGTAATTTTAGCTATAGCAGGAACTTTGTTAATTTGGGTGCTCTCTGGTGTGATTTCGATCAACCTAAAATATTTTCGTTCAAACCAAAATTTATGGGTGCTCTCTAGTATGATTTCGATCAACCTAAAATATTTTCGTTCAAACCAAAATTTCTGGGTGCTCTCTGGTATGATTTCGATCAACCTAAAATATTTTCGTTCAAACCAAAATTTCTGGGTGCTCTCTAGTGTGATTTCGATCAACCTAAATTATTTTCGTTCAAACCAAAATTTCTGGGTGCTCTCTGGTGTGATTTCGATCAACCTAAAATATTTTCGTTCAATCCAAAATTTTGTACACATATATGAATATTGCTATTTTTATTATTTTAGCATAGTTTATTTTAGATTACTATTGTTAAATAACTTTTTGGATATATTTGGATTATTAGAAAGTTAAGTTATATGTTATGATTGTATGGTGTATTGATGTGTTAAAAGAAGTGTGCAATGATGTGAAAGTAAGATCAAGACATAGTATTTTCAGGAAAGAAAATACCGTGTTAAGATTGTTTAGGATGTGCATTGACTAGGGATTCGTCTAGAAGGAGATATCCTGACTCTACTGAGATAATGAAATCATATAGATGAAGTTATTCAGGTGGTGAGAGTCGAAGGAGGTTCATATGAATGGGTAAGTTGTTTGAAAGATAACTAACTTGACCTGTTATATGAGTTAACCCTGTCATACTAGGAGAGAGATGATATTGAGATTATATATGCGCATAGCTGTGTGGATTTCACAGTGATATAGTATGACAGGTGCCGATCTTTGAGTCTAAGTCAACGCACGAGTCTTCCGGAAGTAGAGTCAAGTGTCTATATTATATGAGTCAGTGGAATTCTGACATGTGAAAGATGAATATAGAATTTGTATGGCACTTGATGATTTGAGAATTTGTATGAGACTTATGATTTATGTTTTTTTTAATTTCAAAGTGAAATTTTATAGAATTTTGTTTTATATGGCTAGCTTACCCTGTTATTTGGTTGTGTTGTTTATCTAACTGTGATGATCGTGTATTTACACGGGAGCAGATGAGATTGCAGGTAATAGAGCTCCTCAGTGAGCAAAGGATTAGATAGATTTAAATTGAATGCTTTGCTTTGTTTTGTTTTTAAACTTTTTGGATGTATATATTAAATCCTATGAAGAGGGATATATTTTGAGATACAAATATGAGAAAACAAGTTTATATGTTAATTAGATATTGCATGAAAAAAAAGAAAAAAAAATAAAATTAGGGATGTTACATGACAAAAAAGTAAATGAATTTGTTTTACTTACCTAATCTTATTCCCCTAGAATAAAATGAATTGGTTGAAAATGTTTTTGTTTATTATTAACCAATGACGGGTGTTTTTTATTTCAAAGTTTCACCTCCATGATATAGATATTATGCATATCCATATGTATTAGTATTGAAGATGTTACATCATTATTAATCATCACACAATGTATTAAAGTAAATAAATGATTAACTTAAAAGATAAAATGTAGAAAGATTAAGTAATATGTTCTTAATAATGATATGTACATTAATCTTGATTTAATAATAAAATAATTCATCAAGATATATAAATAGGTACAATAACAACTACAACAAAGATACATCATTTATTACACTCAAATTTCAAATATTTATTTAAACATCAAATTTTGTTGAGATATATACTTGAAACTTGCATACTAGGACAGAAAGGAGAAAACGTTAGAAGAGAAGAAATCAATTGTTCATTCGGATGGAATTATAAGTTTCTTTTACAATAACATGCATAAAACTAACTTCTAGATTATTTTTTATAAAAATCTAGGCATAAGTTTTCCAAAATTTCCGGTATGATTTTTGGAACGAGATCTCTTAATAGGATTTTTTAAACAAAATTTCTATAATAGAATTTTTTTAAACAAGTTTTCTTACACATGTTTTCTAGACACAAACATGATACATTATGCAAAGAGCTATTCAGAACAAAATTTTCTAAAATAGTTTTTTTAAATAAAATTTCCAAAACAAGATTTACAAAATATATATGATAATTTTTGAAATTCAGTCCGAACACTGTGTTCTTCTTCTTCTTCCTCAAAGAATCTAGTGGAGAGCGCAGGTGCAATAGTGATAAGCCCATCATTTATGGCAATCGAATCAAGGGAATTTCTTCCTGCACCATATCAATTCTAATCTACACCCTATCAATTTTTAAAATTTCCAAAATTATTCTTATTCCGAATTTAAAAATCCGAAATAGTAAAATTAATTTAAAAATAAAAAAATACATTCCAAATAAAAAAAATCTGGAATACAAAATTAAAAAATGTGTTCCAGATATCAAAATCTGAAATATTTCTAGATAAAAAGTTCTTAAAATAATTTTTATTTACACCCTTCTTTTTTTAAGGTTATTTTCGTTATTTTAAAAGAAAATTTTTGTCATTTTCAATATCAGGTTGGGTGCATATGAAATTGATATGATGTAGGGAGCATTTGGCTTATTTCAAACATATTTCATGTTTCCTATGATTTTTATCGATATTTAGTTTTTCTTAATCATTTATCGATAAAGGTAAGTTTTTCCATTCATTTTTTTTATTACAATGATATCACACAAAAAAATTATATTTGTTATGATGTTTCTGGTTTTTAGTTTCTCCTTTTCATTTTATTATTGGATATACTTAAAAGTTAGTTTCTTAGAGTTAATGCATGAAAAAAATATCAAAATTATATGAAAAAATAAACACAAAATAATTCAACATCAGGGTATCATTTTTCTATGTAGAATTTTTCAAAAATTATGTTTTGAACTTTTGTATAAGTTAATTTTAGGTTATGATAAAACTTATCTGAATAGACCTGTTCTTTAACACTAATACGTAAATATTAATTATTTTATAAATTTATCCGAACTAATTAGCTTTAAGAGTGAATAATTTTTATAAAGTCTATTTATTATTTCATTGTAAAAATTCAAAAACTATAAAAGGATTATAAAATTCGTTCTTGTATTGCCATTTTAATTTTCAATATCTGCAATGAATTTCTGAATATTTATCAATCAATTTAATAATAAAATATGTTAAATATTAATGTAATAATAATATAATATTTAATATTTTTTTATTCTATCCATTTCACCTCATTTCCTTACTATGTCTCTATTTTAAATCACAAATTAAAAAAAATCATAATATTGTTTATATTGATGAAGAATGACAAAATTATACTCTCAATGGCATGTAGTATTTATTTTGATATCTTTTGAGAAAAAAAAATAATTCAATCCGGCACATGAGAAACAAGAATTTTTACTAGTGTAATTTGATTTTTTAATTATTAAAATGAGTATATTTTTTTAAGATTATCAAAATACCCTTAACACGACTTTAGTTAAAATTTGATTATATTAAAATCATGTCATATTTATACAACTTTAAATACAAGACTTATCAATTTTAATAATCTTTTAAAATTTTACTATTTTGATATCTAAGAAGTAAAATTTTACTATATTGTTAAAAAATCCTAAAGAAACAAGTATACTTTTTTATTTTTATACTCATTTGGATACCAATCCTACTTGTCATAGAATTTGCATTTTGAAATCAATTATAAAATATTTATAGAATTTATTACAATTAAATTGATAATGGATGTAGAAGTAGCATTAAAATTAATGATTTAGTATAGTATTTTTAAATATAAAATTTTATTTCTTAAAATTGTTTACGAAACAAAAAGATAAGAGATATTTAAGTAAATATGTGTGTGTGAAATTAAAAGAAAAAGGATATATAGATTTATAATTTATGAACAGCATAACCATTTCATTACCGGTGCATGTGCATATATTTAAACCCGAACAAATATGAGAAAAAGTTAAATAGAAAACAATTAATTGAAACTATAAAACCTTTTCATAGACACCTGATCTCTAACCTTAATTTAATTTGTATTGTGTAACATTAGATTATCATAAACTTGGAAAAAACATACTTTAATTAACTGTGCAATGCATAAAATTAATATAAGAAGCGGAGATATATAAACAAATTGAAGTAAGGAAAAAGGAAGAAAAATTAATTGTGAAGAGGTTCAACTGAAGTGGAAGATTTCCGTTATTTATTCCTAACCACCATTCCGAGCTTGAGACTCGGACTCAACAACCCGCGAAATATAAATAGAGAGGGTTCAGTGAAACTCGGTTCTCTCTTTCTCTCTCACGCACTCCTTCTTTCGTTCCTCACTTCCATCATTCGCATATCCATGGCGTCAGAGGATACGGATTCCTTCCTCCAAAAGATGGAAGATAAATTCCACGATCACAACTCCGAATCTGAATCATTTTCCTCTTCCGACGATGACCACGCCAAGGCCTCCAAATCTAACGTTTACCGCCTTTTTGGCCGCGAGCAGCCCGTCCACAAGGTCCTCGGCGGTGGAAAACGTAATCTGCATTCATTCTTTTTCTTTGTATTTCTCGTTATTATCTTCCTCGTTACTCATTTCACTCATGGCACGGGTTTCGTGTTTGATCGCATGCGATGGAAAACTCTGATTACGAGTGTCGTTTATGATCTGAAGCTGGCATTAGAAGGATGCATAACGATGTCGTTTTCTTATTGATCATGGCGGTGTTCTGTTTATAGCGGTTGATATTGATTTCATCATTTTCCCCTAGGCATAAATGCTTAGATTAGATGTTTACGGATGTTTGATTTATATTCAATTTATTTGTACTTGCGCCATCTAGGTTATAGTAAAACAAATTTATTGAACTATTTTTTAATTTAATTAATTAAAAGATATTTGCTCTAAACTATAGTCTAATTATGAACTGTTATGTATAAATTAGCATCATTAAGTTTTTGTAATAATTAGATGAATTTTAATTGATTGGTGATATAACGTTGAGAAATATTCGAGTTTAACTTTATCTTATTTTTATAAAACTCGCATCTTACATTAAGTTATAATAATTTTTATGTTGTTGTGTATTTAATTGGAACACAGAGTAAGAAATAACAATGATGAAAAACAGGAATATTGTTTGATGACTTTTTTGGTATATTATAACAATAAAGAGAGAAGATATTGCTTGACAGAGTGAATTTCTTATGTTCCATTGCAATCTCTTGTTGAAGGTTGTTTGTGAAACCTTTTGACATTTTGCTTCATCATTTGATATTGCTGTAATGTGTGACCTTGGCTTTTGATATGGACACAGCTGAAATTGGCAAGGGGTTGAATTGGGATTTATCTTTCAACTCTGCGTAGACAAATTTCTTCCTAATGAATAAAATCTATTTTTTGTTGTTGATAAATTCAATTCTTCTAATCATTGTGGTGCATTACATCTGTTCCTTTTGCAGCTGCCGATATTTTGCTATGGAGGAATCGGAGAAGCACAGGAATTGCACTTGGTGCTGGCACTGCCTTTTGGTTTTTCTTTGAGATGATGGGATACCACCTGATAACTTTTATTTGCCATTTATTGATTATGTCTCTAGCTGCACTTTTCTTGTGGTCCAATGCATCTGTCTTTATCCACAAGTAAGCCTTTGGGAAATGATTATATTTATGCTGTTTTCGTCCATCTTTAGAATATGGGTGAAAAAAATCAGAAATGTACTCTTAACGGTGTTACATTTTTACTCCACATTTTATAGGAATATCAAATACAAAACTGATTCCTATTAGTAAAACATTATATCTTCTATCTTGATAATTCCATTTGGTCTTGAAATTTTCCCAACTAGGTCGCCACTGCACATCCCGCAAGTAGTAATTCCTGAGGAATGCGTTCTTGAGGCTGCTTCTGCTATAAGAGCTGAAGTTAACCGAGCCTTCGTTGTTTTGCGGGAAATTGGAACTGGGAGGGATTTAAAGAAGTTTCTTAGCGTAAGTTGATTTCTCCCTTGGTTCTCATGTGTGAATCCAGTGTTTACGTTTTTTCTTCGTACAGACTTTGTGCTGATATTAGCAGTTTGTAGCAACACTAAGATGTGTTTTGTCGTGTCACCAGGTTATTGCTGTATTATGGGTTATCTCGGTTATTGGGAGTTGGTTCAACTTCTTGACCTTATTTTATCTATGTAAGACTTCATGCATTACTTCCATTAGTTCTTCCCCTTGTTACATACATGTCTTTATGTTCTATGCTTAAAAGACCATTGTAATGGTATTCTCCTAACACTGAGCCCGTTTGGTGAGATACAGTCTATTTGTCACTGTTCACGTTGCCACTGCTGTATGAGAAAAACGAAGACCAGGTTGATGCAATGGGTGAGAAGGCAATGATTGAGATAAAAAAACAATATGCAGTGTTTGATGCTAAGGTTTTGAGCCAGATACCAATAGCGGGATTCAAAAAAGATTAGAATACATCATCTGTCCGGTTATTGTTTACTGTGGATGTCTGTTTTGTTCAGATAGATAGTGAAATATAGTTTGTTTGAGGAATAAAAGTCCACCTAGTCCTGGCTTTAACTATTTTTTAGGATTATCTTTCATCATTTCTCAGTAGCCTTAAATTAAATGTCATCTAAGGAACTGCTTCCCAACTTCTATTTGCCTTTTTCTATTTCTCGCTTTTCTCTATTTATTTCTTTCATTGCTCAATTACACAAATTCCTTACTTTAAATACCTCATAATAACATTTAAATGTAACATGGATTTTACTGAATTAAAATGCCCGGTGGTTATGGATTGATTTTTTTTCTTAAAAAAAGTCTAGGACTACCACCAATATGACTCATTTTGAGTTTATAAATTAAATGAAAACATACTTTTCTACCATATCTAATAATTAACATTAACATTAAAACCATAAGATACTTATAATCACCATAAAAAGTTAATGAGGAAATTTTGTTCAAACTCGTCTCACAAATTTATGCTAAAAGAATTTTATAAATAAATGTCCTTACATGATTTTATGTCAGATTTTTAGATAAGACAAATTAATGTCCAACACTATGCTATTTTTTGTAAAAACATTATTATATGAAACAAAACATATGAAGTTATTTCATTCTCGTATATTTTGAAACATTTTGATATTGAAATAAATCATATATCATATAACGCTTAGAAAACTAAAATACATAGTTTATACATATATGTGTTATATATATATATATATATATATATATATATATATATTTTATCTTGAACATGGTTATATCAAAACCTTCTAAAAAAGAATCATAAAAAATATTAAAGTACATATATAGGAAATAATCCTATGTATCAATTTATCCTTTTTAATTAAAAGTAGAGTTTCTAAAGAACACCAAAAGAGAATATTCTCTTTCCAATTATCATACTCTCAAAGAGCCTATAAAAGAGAATAATGAACACTAAAGACACGAATACGATCAAATCATATCCACTTTTATACATTGGAGTTTACGATCATTCAACTTGTAGAGTTAGACGTAGTAATGAGTGTGTTATTATTTATTCTTGTAGTCTTTGTTGTATTCTGTTGCAGCTAAAAAAATAAAAACAAAAATACTAGGTTGTAATATGTTTGAGTATAATAGAATTCTTTAAGAGTATTGTAATTTGTTTTTGGATATAGCTCAAAATTAAGGTGAACCAATATTTTTTTTTTTCATATTCATTCTCTCACTCTTGTATATGTCTACATTATTAGTCTTCAAATTATTTTATTTCAGTGAAAAAAATAACATTATTCAACTCTCCTTTTAGATACTATGTGCTATTTCAAAAAAAAAATGCTCACTTTTCAAGTTGACTCAATCAATTACTCCCTCTTCAATAAAGATTCTGTAATAATAAAAACATTCATTTTTCTTAGATACTACAATTAAAGTATTTTTTCAAAACTTTACAATCAATCAATTATTAAATCTATATATCAATAAGTAACAACCTGTACCCAAAAAAAAATCATGTTCCAACATTATAACGATGTTAAGTATATAAACTCGAGATATTAGGATTAAAATAATCTTTCAAAATTTTATAATTAAATAATTATTAAATCCTACATTCCAATAAATTACATTTTGTACTAATATTTTAATTATGTTAAATATATAATATTTGGTTAAATACTAAAAGTTGATGGACTTTGATTGTGTTAATAATAATGACATATTTAGTTTTTAAGAGCCTAAAAAATAATATAAAATGAAAAATAAAATATTTACAAAGCTTATTAATAAACTTCAACTCCGTCAATAAAAATAGTATATTTATAATTTTGAAAGACTCTAAAAATACTATAATATAGAACATTTATAATTCTATTAGAACAAAAAATATGTTAATTTTGTTCATTATCTTTTACTTTACACACCTAACTTATTAATGCAAAAGCATAAAATACTTAAAAGTAACATTTTTTTCTAATTAAAAAATATTTTTTTTACACAAGACTTATTTTTATATTTAAAACATATAATTTATTTAAAGAACATAAAATAAACAACTATTTTCTTAAATGAAAAACAATAACACTATCTCTTCATTGTTAATTTTATATTATTCTTATTACTTCATATATTTTCATATTATTTTCCCTCAATTTAATCCTTCAATAACACCTTGAACTCAGGTTCAAGACAAGACACCTTCACTTTAATTCATCCGAACAAAACATTATTTCAATTGAGATACTCTTAAGTACTCACTTTTTCAAATTAAAAATCTTATTTTGTTTTTCAATTAAATAACTTTTCATGCTATTTTTAATAGAAAAAAATTGTACTTCTCTCTTTCAAATGACGTTTTCATTTTTTTTTATAATTTTAAAAAATTGATATATTTTTTTGTGGTATTGTTTTCTTACCTATTTCAGTGGGCATTCTATTTTTGTAAAGGATCTTGATTTAAAATTTTTAAAGACAAATTAAACGATTTAAAAGTTTAAGTAATTCAATGTTAAAAAAAATAAAATTTCATGTATTAATCTGATACAACACTGATGCACTTATTCGGCAAATAAAAGTATTAATTACTTCTTTATGTGCATATTGCAATTCGTTTCAAACATATTTATTTTATAACTTGTGATAATATTTATCTATTTTAAAATAAACATTACCATTATTTTTTTTATATCAAATTCATTGTCATTTTGAAAATTCACAATTTTTTTTTAAAATTTCATCACTCTCGTAATATTCTTGTTCATCTAAAATATAAGAAAGAATACCTATTAATACTCTTACATTTTACACAGCAATTATTTCGGAAAGAACGGAGAATAGGTTGAATTGTCAATTTTCCTCCATAACTAAAGTGTGTGTATATATATATATATATAATTAAATGTTTTGGAAGTGTTGTCTGTCTGATACCTGATCTGATGGTTTGCTGCAAACAGTTTGATCTCAGGTTCGAGACGAGGCACTTCCTTCATTCTCCTCACTCAATAAACAACTCAACCATGTATTTCCTAAAATGAGGTACTTTTAAAGTATCTATCTTTTTCAATACATTTTTTTTTAAATCACTATAATAAAAAATACTTTTAATAGAGGTTATTTTATAGTTGATATAATTCTAAGAATTGATTGAATTAACTGAGATTTTTTTAACCTTTGTTAAGTTCGAAAGGTTGGTTATTCAAAAATCTCAGCAAAATAATTGAGGTTTTTTTTTCAATGATTTTTTTAAAACCTCAGCAAAATAATGAATATTTTTTTAACCTTTGTTAAATTCTAAATATTTATTTTAAAACCTTAACAAAATAACGGAGTTTTTTTTAATCTTCGTTGAATTCCAAATGTTTATTATAAAACCTCAGCAAAATAAGGGAGACTTTTTTAACCTTAGTTAAATTCCAAAAGGTTTATTCTAAAAGTTAGCAAAATAACGGTTTTTTTTTGTAACGTTTGTTAAATTTCAATTTTTTTTTCTAAAATCTCAGCAAAATAACGGAGGTTTGTTTAACTTTCGTTAAATTCCAAAGATTTATCGTACAACCTCAATAAAAACACTTCAGATTTTTTAAACTTCAATAAATAAATATAATTAAATCTATTTATAAATAAATAATTAAAAACTACATAGTTTTAATATATTTTATAACTAAATTTCTAAAATTTTGAAAATGCAACTTTACATTACAAATAAGTTTTCTAAAGTTTTAAAAATCTATTTTAAAAAATCAGCAAAATAATCTTAGATAATAAGTATATCAACAACTAATCTTTGATAATAAGTATTTCAAGAGTATTTGCATTATTTTGATGATTGATGGTAGTTGGTTTATATAATTCTTAGTTTTTTTTGTTACGAGCTCATACTTAAAAAAAACTTGACTTATTTTGTTTTAACTTTTGATGCACAGATATTTTATGTTAAATTTTAGTTTTAGTTATAATTATTAATATTTAATTCTCATAATTTTGAAATATTTTAAATTAAGGTCTTTATTTTAAAATGCATATAATAATTAATTCACTGTGAAAGTGAGAAGCGATAAAGTTAATTTCTCATCGCAATATGTTCTTGCAATCTTTAGCTAAGAACACACATGTTTATAAAGGCCACATCTGATAGATAATGCAATTATTTAGGATATATAAAATAATGATAAATACTAATTGTTGCCGAGCAAGGTAACAGTGGCTTGTGACCCAAGTTCAGTAAGGTGATGGAAGAAGCAATATTGGAGTAAGAACAATATAGTGTCTTATGTAATGTTTCTTCTTAGATATAATAGGCATACGTGTGACTGAATTGTGATTCCGTCGACGACCATTGAGCCTGTGTCGAAGAGTAGTGTGTCTACAATGGAAAAGAGAAGTCACGAGGATCGTTAGAGATTGTGGAAAATGAAATCGAAGGTTATTTCAAACGACATGTCATTTTACAAAATTTTTGAAACTCATTATATTTTATGAAAGTTCTTAAACCCATGGTATTTTAACAAGGAGTTCTGAAAGACTTTTCCTAAAGTTTAATAAAATTCCGAAGAACACTCCAGAGATGGTTTAGTGGGAAAAACTACAATCCTAAGTAAATCACTTGATAGAGATTTTAACCATGAATAATGTAAAAATAAACCTCCTGTTAAATTTTTTTTCTTGTTTTTCTTGTAGTGAAATATGTTATTAATTTTACTTTTCTATAATTTCAATCTTTGTATTTTAAGTATAATAAATATATGATCCATGATGCAAATGAATAAAAATATGTTATATTATGGCTATCGCAATCAGACTTTGTTTTTTTTTTTTTAAATTTAGTTGTTTACACGGATATGAATCCCCAAAACATTGGAAGCTGTTTCAGTCATTTGTAGATGGCTTCAAGTAAGAATTTTTAATTATTATTTACGGGTTTAACAATTATTTTTATCTCATTATTATGGCAATTTTTTTAATTTCATCCTATTATTTTAGACATTCTTAATTTAATTATATTTTTAAACGCACAAACACGTGATATAGACAACAAACCATATAAGAATATAAGCAAAAGAGATGGAACACCTACGCAGAGGTATGTGCAGTGTATGACATCTTACTGTATGTGCAGTGTATGACATATTACTGTATAGCCACGAAACAGAGGCCAAAAAATCTAATGTTACTTTTCCTATAAATGATTACAGAGAAACAATTTAGTGAAATGAAAATACTATTACTTCCTGAACTTTCGATATGCCCATAACTTCGAAACTGGTTCTCCTTCCGAATCACTGTCACTGTCCGAGGAAGATGTTATTGATACAGAATCATCTAAAAGATATTCCACAACCTGAAATTAGGAAGACTACACAGTTAGTCTTAGCTACGTATAGTCCAGTTCCTCTAGTACACCATTTTGATCGATAGCTTAAGATAAATATTGAAAACGACATTTTAAATCTGACTCAATTTTATAAAATCAGCTTATAAGTTGAGATTTGTATTCACTTATATATTACGAATTGTTCTTATTTCTAGTTGATGTGAATCTTTAACACATCATCTTCACACCGAGACTCCCAACTCGTACGATTGACTATATAATTATGGATGGTTTAATAGCGGTCCGATAGCGGGTGACACTATAGACTCAACAAACTCTCACTGGGATAGACTCTAAATGACTCTAATACTATATTAAGAAATGAACTTTAAGCATAACTCACCAGTTTATCGATTTATAAGGTGAAGTTTACACTGACTTATATAGTTCGAATTGTCTTATCTCTAATCGATGTGGAATCTCCACCAACAAACAAAAACACAATCTACTGTGAACAAAAGTAAGCCATCCCTTAAGAGAACTATCATTCTTTTCTGTAAAAATTGTTTCTTTCCTTATCCATCTCTCTTTCCCCTTTTCTCACCCATCGTTAGCCCTTCAAGCTACTTACTCTCAAAGGATCCAGACACAAGGTAAAGAGAAAAACACTAGGAAGGATGAATGAGAACATACCTGGAATGCTGTTACAGGCTTGATATCTTGAATTTTTGATATTCCAGAATGTACATTGGGGCATTTTACGTTATTTAGCCAAACTACTGATTTGCAGTGTCCACAATATCCCCGGTTGGTTGTTAATATACTAGATAATGCACCTATACATATCAAAATCAACAACTTAAGACAGAAGAGAAAATTGAACCTCATGCGTGTTTCTCTATCTGCGAGAGAGAGAATAACTCCTTTCTGTTCTTATACCACACATGTATTTAACTGATAAATAATACAAAACTCAATGTTTTTCCTAACAGTTTCCAAAACAATTGAAACGAAGAATAATTTTTAAGTTCCATTCACCATTCTAACTTTAGCATCATTATACAGATCAGATAACCAACTAAATGTTATGGCTAGCAATTATCAACTCAATATATACTGACTCACACACAGCTAGGAACCTAATATCAAAGTAAAAGATTATAAATGTGCAATGATAGTTTCCTAGTCTCACTAGAGTATACTTTTATTCCATTATTTGACTGAGAACATATTGGATGTGAAAAAAACTAACTGTTTAAGTACATTTCCTCAACATTCAGCTTACCAGTGTATGCTCCTTTAACACTCTCTTTCCAGTTAGTAATGAGTCTATTATCCACGGTTTCCTGCAAAAGCCTATAGTTCTTGCCTTCAACCGGTTTCACATGCTTCAGTTTAGCACCATTATCGAACAGTACAACATACTGCATCTGCCACAGATGGTTATCATTTGCAGCTATGTTCCATGACCTAAATATGCAATGTCTATGAGTCACCAGGGAGTTTATTTTCATAATGATATTTAACCATTTTCATGACAAATTCAAAGAACA
Organism: Phaseolus vulgaris; assembly: GCF_051622355.1. NCBI lineage: Eukaryota > Viridiplantae > Streptophyta > Magnoliopsida > Fabales > Fabaceae > Phaseolus > Phaseolus vulgaris. The sequence goes on from NC_143504.1 coordinate 7,503,836, forward strand.
GTCCAATGTAGAAAAATATATGATAGGTTCTTGTATTTCACATCCTAAAAAACCAAGATGTGGCTAAAATGATGAGTTGATGACTTGATGATGCAATGTAAATATGATGAACATAAAATAAGGAAAGCATTACCGGGAGACTAGCCCCGCGGAAACCAAAGATTTCATATCAAGAAAACTGAAAACGTGCACAAGAATATCTTGTGGAAGTTGCAGTGAACCTGCAATACAGGGAAAAGCAACTTCTTAAGCATGATTACTTTGCCTTCATTAATTTTCTTATTCTTATAAATAATCTGACCTTTCTCTACCAGGTGAGCTTTGCTGCGTCTCTTGTGAGAAACCATAGCATGCTTAAACTCTGTTACAGCCACATTCTTTTTTCGATTTGGTAGTGTTGCTTCCACATTCTGAAGGAGGAACTGGGCTGCTGAAACAGCATTCTTAGTCTCTATTCTAAAATCAGAATAGAAAAATAATGAGGAAAGTGGTCCTTGAAGGCAACATCTAGATGCTCAATTAATAATTTAATATAAAGTTAAAATTAGTAACAATAGCTTGCTCCCCATTGAAAAGACAAAAACAACACTTCTCAGTTTTATGTATGGCCTCTTTTATTTTATTTTTCTCTATAAATACTTTTTAAAAAAGTAAAATTAACCGAGTTTCTCCCATAAACTGCAATCAACAATACACTTAACTTTTATTAAAAGTTCTTTCATTTAACTCATCCAAAACTTGAAGTGCAAAAGTTAAATTTAGTTATGGAAGATACTCAATTCATTTAAATTTCATATTTTTTCTCTCCTATAAATGTTTATGGACAAGTTTATATGAACAAGGTCAATTCTTCCATTGGTAAATGGAAATTCTCCAATACAGCTTTTAATACTGATTCTAATTCCAGTGAAAAGCAAGATATGGTTGCAATAAACAGTTTGATACTTTTATAGTTTATCTAATTGCATTGCTTGGTCAATATCAGGGAAAACTACCCTATCATATCCACATAAAGAAGCGTCCACCCTAACCACCACTTTCACCTTTCTGCACATTGCGTTTTCATGTTTCTTCTCTTTCAGACAAGAATATGTTTAAAACATTGTAGATTTGAAGTACAAAGTGTACTACGTAGACAGATGCTTCAGTAGGATTAAAAAGCTTTCAGCTCATACAAAATATTTCTCACAAGAACCAGCACTGTGATTGACACTTTCAGAAGAAAAACAAAAGACAATTAATTGTAAGACAATCAAAATTATTCACAAATCTTGGTTGTAAAATTGCTACATTTTCCAGAAATCTCCTGAAAATTTCTATCAGAAGAAAAAGACACTACAATATTTGGTAACAATGGTCTTCAAATAATAATAATTGCTGACACATGACAATTGGCAGCAGTTACCACAATCCAAATGATTAGATTGAGATTTAAAATCATGTGTGGCGAGTTTGATTAACGAAACAAATCGATAATTATAACGAGAAAAACGATTAAAGAATGAAAAGCAGTAGCACGCATACTCTGGGAGGAGACGAAAGGCCAAGAGGGTGTCTTGGAAGATTATGGATTGCAAACTTTTGGGAATTTGATGAAATGCTTCTCTGAGGATAAAGCTTAACTCTTTGCAGGCAATTGGGTATCTGTAATACTTTGGTAGAGAATCTCTCAAGCCAAGTTTTTGGTATCTCTCTAAAGCGCTTGACATCTTCTCAACACTCTCTGTTCTGTTCTCCTCTCTTAATCCATCCAATTCACATCTTAACAACACATCACTGGGAAATGGGAATTAGGAATTGGGGATTGGGAAATACAGCAAATAGAACCCTAATCTTGTTTTATATGGTTAAATCTGTTACTCCATTTCATCAAAATTAATTTTTTTAATTATCTTAGTGCTTAGATATGTCTTTTAGCTCGTGTTAAACGAATGACTTTTAAATTATATTCTTTAAAAAAAAATCTGTTTTTTATTTATTGTATCTTGATTATTTAAATTATAACAATAATTAAATTGTATAAAACATATTTTTTTTTTCATTTTTAAAAAATTATAAATTTTATTTATTATTTTTTATTTACATATTCTATTCAAGATTAAAAAAGTAAAATAGTTATCATGATTACTATGTATTATAATTTATTTGATTTTCATAAGAAAAATAAAAATAGAATTATAACATAAATAAATAGAAAAGTAACAAAGACATAATGAAAGTAGAAGAAAAAATAAAAAGTATTTAATGAGTCACAGATTTTTCAATAGGAGAACTGAAAAGTTAAATAATTTATATAAATTTATATTTCAACTATAAATATATGAATAATAATATTTTTATTTTATTTTAAATATTAGTTTACATATAATTTATCTTTTATTCATATTATTGAGAGATCCTAAGTATTATATATGATCTAAATTCTCTCAATTTTTATAAAAAATTATGTGTTTTAACCATTAATATTAATAAAATCAAATTTTAAATTTATTAATTTTATAAAAAAAACAAATTATTGATGTTATATTTAAAGTTTTACTTTAATTCTTATTATATTTTAAAAAATTTAAAATTATTGTTCATCAAAACATTTTTAAATTCAAAATTCAATTTGACTCATTCTTTTTAAAATATTCATTCTTTTCAAATAATAATAATAATAAATATAGTGTACGTTGTCTCTCAAATAAGTTACTTTTAAATTTAATATTATTTTAAATTTAAATAATTATGAAATATTAAAATAAAATAATAAAATAAAATATTGATAGAATAATAAAATAACAACAATATAAAAAAACAATTATAATGAGATTCTTCTTTATATAGATATAGATTAAGTTTAATATTAAATATTAAATAAATAATTTATTTATGTGATTATTTATATTAATAATATAAATTATATATATATATATATATATATAATACATATTATTAATATGTTTTTAATCCAAAAAGTTAAATCTCTCTCACTATATTCAAATCCTGCACGTGGAATCAGCTTTGTTTAAATCTAGTATTAAGAGAAGTGGTTTTGAAGCATAGCGATGATGGGTTCTGGTTTCTGGCGATTTGCATTGTCATGATCTTCTTCAATGTCCAGGTAAGTTATGCAACAGAGCTAACATAAGTCTAAAATAATATCAGTGACATTGTGTTTTCCTCTGTAACAAACAATAGTATATTGGGCTAACTCAGTGGGCTAGAAATAGTTAAACTTGATGCATAAGTCAAGAACACAGTTGCAAAAGAAGATATATGAATAATGGATAAGAAAATAATTTCATTTTCATACTTCTTTCAGAACAACTCAAACATACCTCCCATATCAATTGAAAAAGAAAATCAATTATGAAATTTTGCAGATTCAGAAAATATGGAATTCATAAATAACTAGTAATGAAGCTGGCTACTGAGGGCATTTTTCCATCCTTCTTCAGTAGTTTAGCAAGTGTTTGTGCTGGGAAGGTCAACTTTTGGTTGAATGTAAAGAGGGTTTTCCACTTGTAGCTTAGTTGAGAAGGTGCTAAATTTGTTTTTTTGAAACTGTTTACAATGCAACCTCACATGAGACATTAAAATATTAAGGATGGATTGAAATGTTGAAATGTGTGTGTTTTTGTTGTTTGAGTAATCAATTGTTCTTGTAATAGATTCTTTTTTAAAAAGTTTTATAAATTAATGAATTCTTTTAGAATGAATTTTTGAAACTCGATAACATTCAATATATATATATATATATATATATATATATATATGATATAGACTCTGGAAATAGTTGAAATTTTAATCTAAATACATAAAAAAAATAAAGAAAAAATTGAAATTATTATACAACTTATTTAACTCATGCTACCACACATTACCTAAAACTTAATACAAACTGTCACACATTTAGAAATAACTAACTCAACCTTTTTTTTCTTTTTCTTTTAAACTTAAGGGAATAAAACTTAGTTCCATATAAATTGTTTATTTTAGATTGATTCAACTATATTAAATATCCTTTACATAGTCTTCTAAAAACTATTCTCTCTTATTAACTACTTATACTAATTGGTGTTTTCTTATCTCACTCTTGTATTTAGTATTTATTATTATGACTATTCTCCCAAACTCACTATCATGTTATTTCGATTACAATACTTTTGAAATTTAGTTTATCTAAATAATTAAAATAGTTTCAAATTTGATATGACGGGTTAAGATTTAATATTTAGATTAAATTAAATTTAAAATTAAGAATTAGAAGAATAATAAAATCAAATGTTAAATGTCGTAAAATATCTAACTTATAATTTGAGTGAAAACAACTCTTCAAAAAAACTTTCAATAGTATAGTTTCTAAAATAATTTTGATCAATATTTATATTTATAAAGAAAGAGAAACTTTAAGAACTATTTCAGTCTAACACCAACCAACCAACCGTAACCATTGGTTTCAGGCAGCAAATCTATAAATAAATTTGTGGTTCAAAAGTGCAACATTATTTGGCAGCACACAACCATAAGCAATGTCTGTCTTATGTCACAGATTCCAACATATAATAAAATGCTGATTTCATGGCTCAATAATGAGACTATATTTAAGCCATAACCCATTTGGTGGAAGCACTTATTTTCCCTTTCAACTACAATTAAGCATGCAAGTTTCTTCAATCTGTATTTAGCAGCTAAGGTTCCTGTTCGCGTGAAGTCACTGCACAAAAACCCAACAACCATAAACGACCCTACTTTCATGTCCATGGTAGCTGCTTTTGACACATGACTAAAAATTAGACTCTTTCATTATATATAAGTGGATGCAAATCTCAACTTCATGAACCGATTTTATGAGATTGAGTTAGGACTAAAATTCACTTCGTAATAGTCTCAAAAGACAATAACATTATATCATTTTAAGGTGGGTCTATTAAGGAAATAATAATTATAAAATTATATGCAATTATTGTATGCAATATTTGACGATATTGTACCCAATTATATGCAATTAATTTAAGAATTATAGAATCTCATGATTAGTATCATACCTAATTAGATTGTAATTTGGGAGAGAGAAACTCCCTATATATTTCCTATACATGACTGATGTATTATACACATAAGAGAATAAGAAACATATTTTCTTCTTACTATTTTTTATCATTTTCTTATATGGTATCAGAGCCATTTCAAGCCTATCCTAGCGAGTATTTGTTGGGCCTATCGTGCCACCCGCTATCGGGCTGCTATCGGACACCCAAAATATATAGTTCCACGTACGAGCTTCTATCTATCACTCTCGGCGTGAGGGGGTGTGTTGGAGATCCCACATCGACGAGAGATAAGGACATTTCATAATATATAAATGGGTGCAGACCTCAACCCTATGAGCCGGTTTTATGGGGTTGAGTTAGGCTTAAAGTCCACTTCGTAATATGGTATCAGATATCACTGTGCCTCCCTCATGAATAAAATCATATAAATTGTAATAAACAGAATCAGGGTTTCATATTGTGGTCGTAGTTTAAATCCATTTATGAATATATCACTAAAATTTGTAGGATCTCACCTAAGTAGTCGATTTATTCCTATAATAAACTTTACCTAACTTTATTTTCCCAATATTAACATTATTGATATTCGTCCACATATCTATACTCAATTTTTCGTCTTTCATATACTGTGATAAATTAAATAATAGAGCTATAAGAATTAAATAAATTTCCTATAATAATTATTATATCTATTTATTTTCTTTTATCTTATTTTTTTATTGATCTAAAAAAGGGTTATGTCTAATAAAATATTATGGTTACTTAGATTAGGTATTTTGCGTTGCACGATAAAATTTCTAATTTAGTTTTACCGAATTCCAATATAAATTATGCAAAGTTGCTTTTTTTTAGTTTTTAAGAATATTTATGTAGTATTAAATTACTAAATTAGAGCAAGTTGAAAATTTTATTAAAATAGTATAAAAATTCAAGCTTTATTCTACGATATTGTATGCAATTATTTTACGTTATTGTATGATATTGTACGCAATTATACGTAATTAATTTAATAATGATAGAATCACTTGATTAGTGGATGTGGACGAAAACAACAATGTTAATATTGTTGAAGGAAAGATAAGGAAAGTTTGCTATTGATGGTCAAACTCCTTAGATGGATAAGAAGAGTTATAAAGAGATATTTTTAAAATACTTGTTTCTAATTAATGTTTTTTGTTTTATTGTCTTCACCCTGCACAATATAATATTTTTTAGTTTGTAATTGATAATATGAGATAATTATAAAAATTAAAATATATCATGAAATATAATCTAAACATTGATTCTGGTGAAACATGATCGAATAAAGTCATGATGTATTTCCTGGAAAGCAAACTTCTTGATGAGAAAATGGAGCATAATTATATCCAAGACTCAATGTAGCAGAAGATCCACCTAATGCAAATATCTCGTAACAATAATATGTAAGCTCAGACGTTTCTCCGATAATTTTCCATGAACTGCAAAGGTGCTCACAAATACATAGCTTTTCGGCCTTTCGGAACTAAGAGGCATGGTCGTGATTGAAATCCATTTATGAATATATCACTAAAATTTATAGTGTCCCACCTAAATAGTCGAGCATGACTATCTTTATTCCTATAATAAAATTTACTTAACTTTTTTTTCTTCTCCAATAAGATAGTATAAAAATTCAAGCTTTATTCTACGATATTGTATACAATTATTGTATGCAATTATTGTACACAATTATTATACGTTATTGTACGATATTGTATGCTATTATACGTAATTAATTTAATAATGATAGTATCCATGATTATTGGATCCTAATATATATTTCCTATAAATGGAGTGATGTAAAAAAATCCAATTGAATCAAACTGCTCCAATTTTGCACTGATCCAATCCATTAAAAATCCACTTATTTAAATTTGTTTTTTTAATCCATATTTTATCAATTTTCCAAATCAGATATCCATTTTGATTAAATAGATTTTAAAAATTGGAAAATCCAAATTTCATTTCACCCTATGCTACCCTTATGCTTCAAAGCCATCTTTTCCTTCAACTTTAAATTTTGGTTTTCAACTCACAGTCGGTGCCTCTTCAATTTGTTTGTTTACTGCCGACTCCTCTTCAGTTCATCCCGTCACCGTCGGCGTGTCTTCTTTTCGTCCATCCACCGTCGTCATGTCATCCAATCACCTCCTCCGATAACATTGGTGTTCTCCTCATCTGACATTGGAGCTTGGACGCTTCTAACCTTGTCTCAGTGAAGCTTGCGTTCATCATCTGCGACATCTTTGGCATCCTCCTCACCCGGTTCGTCCTCCTCTATCACTTATTTAGTCTCACTGCATTAATCCGTTTTTGTGTTTTTAACCCTGGATTTACAAATATTTCTTTTTCAGAATTGTTTTTGATTTTTTTTAGTTCTTCTAACTTGTTCAGTGTTTATTAGCTGAATATTGTAAATAAATAAATAAATAAATAAATAAATAATAATAATAATAATAATAATAATAATAATAATAATAATAATTACACTCTTACATTATAGTTTACTCCATATGATAATAATAACAACAAAAAGGGCATGAACTGCCTTAATGGAGAAGTAGGTACTGAGAGGAATGGAGGTGAGGTGGGTCTGGTTGTAGGTGATGCTGGTGAAGGAATAAGGGTTTTGGTTGGGGAGCCAATTGGGGAGCAGAGATGGGTTGGGGAGAGAGGCTTTGAGGCCAGGTTATCAGTGGGTTAATCCTAATGTCCGAGAGTTTTTCTCGAAGTATCGTTCTGCTAACGAACTTCGTAGCTTTCTTTCCCATTCTCAAATTTATTACTCTGATATTGACAATGATATCATTTCGTTTAGGCGTGTTGAGGATGTTGATAATGTTTGCCATGGCCGAGAAGGTGATAGCTATGAATTTTTTTTTATTTTTATGCTTGCTTTTTTAGAGATCTTCATATTCGATTGCCTTTAAACAACTTTCAAATAGGCGTTCTTAATTTCCTTAATGTTGCTCCTACTCAGCTTCATCCTAACGGTTGGGCTGCGATGCAAGCGTTTAGTATTTTGTGTAAACTATTATCACTGTCTCCTAGTCCCTCTTCTTTTCTGTACTATTATAGTTCTCGGCCGGGTAAACGGCCAGGATGGCTATCCCTTATTAGCAAATCCAACGTGTGTTTTCTTAAGCCCTTTACGTCGTCATATAAGGATTTTAAGGGAAGTTTTTTCAAAATTCTGATAGAGCCAATAGGAAGAGAGTACTTTTTTAATGGAGATTCTCCAAAGTTTCCTCTGTACTGGACGAGAGATCCCGTGAAGTTTAACTCCATATCCTTTCATTCGATGGGTGTGGTCGATCGTCATGTTATCGAAGTTTTTAGTCGCCTCTCGTACCAAATTCCCACTCGCGCCTTTTTACAGTTGTATACTTCATCAAGTCCTCGAGAAGATCTTATTGGTACGTGGTTGTTCTACATATTCTTGCTTTATAGGATGAGTTTTTTTAACTTTGCTAAATTTTTTATTGATTTTCAGCTTTGATGGCAAGCACTAATCCGAAAGCTCGATCTTACTTTTCGAAATTGCTGAACAATGTGGGTGATGTAACTCCCCGTCGTGAGAATGTGGTGAATCCTGTGGTGGAAGAAGTCGTGGAACCTGTTGTGAATGTTGAAGTGGTTGAACCGATAAGTAATGTTGATGCTGCCGGTCCTTCGAAGAAATCGAAAAAACGTGATAGAAGTAGCAAGAGGTCGCATTCGTCTTCTCGGCGCCATCGCCATGGTGAAAATGTTTCTTCCGAACCTCTTTTGGAAACGATATTTAGTGCTACAACTAAATATGCAAAGTTTGTTCAAACGTCTTTTGGTGAATCGTCTTGCAACATGCTGAAGACTATGGATGTTGCTTCATTGGCAGATTCTGTTATTGAATTGTCAAGTAGAAATCTTTTGATTGGAAAGATGATGAAGGAGAAGAATGGAAACTGTGTGGCTTTATCTGAGTTTGACAAATTGAAGAATGATCTTGCTGAGTACAAAGAAAAAATGAGCTCTTTATCTTTGCAGTTAGAAGAGATGAAAAAGCAGAAAAAGGAACAAGAAGTTGAAATGGAAGGTCTTGGAAAGGAAATTTCTGATTTGAAGAATGAGAACTTGAAATCTAGTGAAGAGAATGCTCAACTGTGTAAAGAAAATCAAGTCTTGAACGAAAAGGTATCGGCGTTATCTTCTGCGAATGATTCTGACAAAAACACCATCAAACTTATGGATGAGGAGATAAATCAGCTGAGGACTAATGTTTTTGAAGCCGAAAGCTTTATCTTTGAACAACATAAGCTTGGTTTTGAGAAGGCTCTTCAACAAGCAAAATATTTTTACAAGATTCCTATTGATGAAGGGAATTTTGATGTTAAGAAGGATTTTTATAATGGTGAATTAGTTCCTGCTAATGAGATTCCGGATAATGATGCTGAAGATATCAATATCGAAAGTTAGGGGGATATAGATGTTAATGTTTTGTTTATAGTTTCTCGGTTTACATGACGAGAATGATTTGGTTTTGAAATGTTGATCTTATATATGGAAGTTTGCGTCCTTTTTGTAATCTCCTTTTGGAATCTTATCAGAAATTAAAGATTATTGCTCCCCTTTTTTAGTTTGAGTTATTTTGTTTGTTATTTACTAGATATTACGTTATGGCTCTTACTTTCGGCATTTCACTGAATGTTATCAAAACCTCTCGGTTTTATTCTCTCGGTTGTATAATAAACCTTTCTGTCGTACGCTATTGGGACTGTGCTTTCGGTTATTCTAGTTAAATGCTTTAAATGCTAAATTACAAATGCAATAAGATTATTAGTCGGTTTTTATTACCTTCAAGCAATAAGTCTATCTTTCGGTTTTTATTGCCTTGAAATAATTACTACCTTTCGGTTTGTATCATCTTAAAGTAACAAGACTACCTTTCGGTTTTTATTACTTGAAAACCATAAAACTACTTTTCGGTTTTTATTACGTGAAAACCAAAAAACTACTTTTCGGCTTTTATTTTACGGTGCAAAATGGAGAATTTCCCACTTAGTGCAATTGTTAGGAGATTAACCAAAAATGTGGACATATAATATTAAGTTGTGTATTTTACCCGTAATTTCATTAGTTGATAATTTTAGATGACCAACTATAGTTAACATGTCGAATTTTACCTCTCGGTTTTGGTTTTGGTTCTCGATTAATCAAAATATAATGACTAGCTTGGGGCTTGACTTTTAATTTACTTTGGATAGATCTAACTCTTTCCTTTAGTTGCCGAGGTTTGAATTAGATGCTGTGATCCTATCGGCTTTGTATCCATTGCTTGAAGATGTCTTGTGAGCGAGTTGAGATATTGAGGTAAGAATCGAAAAGAATTATGTAAACAGTTTTTTCGGGAGGGATTTCACCTGAAGTGAAAGCATCCAGGACCGAAAAGAATTGTCAATTTTTTCGGGAGGGATTTCACCTGAAGTGAAAACATCCAAGACCGAAAAGAATGATGTAAATTTTTTTGGGAGGGATTTCACCTGAAGTGAAAAGCATCCAAGACCGAAAAGAAGTAAATATTGTTTCGGGTGGGATTTCACCTGTAGTGAAAACATCCAAGGCCGAAAAGGAAAGAATGAAAGTCTAATAAGATGATGTTACTTGATAATTCTTCTTGATTAGATGATAAGTATGCATACAAAAGTTTTTTGCTTACATCTTCTGTCTCAACTAAAATAGAACTTTAAATGACTCGCATTCCATGTATTTGGTATCACTTTTTCTTCTAGAGTTTCTAATCTATAGGCTCCATTGTGTAAGTTTTCCATTATCCTGAATGGTCCTTCCCAATTGGATGCCAACTTTCCATGTCGTGGATCTTTCCGAGCATCAGTGCGCATTCTCCAGACCAAATCCCCTTCCTTAAAATCTCTTAACTTTACTTTTGCATTAAACCTCTTCATTGCTCTTCTTTTTACTGCTGCTTCCTTTATTTTTGCTCGTTCTCTGAGTTCTTCAATAAGATCAAGGTTAGTTCTTAAGCATTCATTGTTGATATTCCAATCTTCCATTTGCCTTCGTAATGTTGGTTCAGTAACTTCTATTGGTAACATTGCTTCTGTTCCATACGTGAGATTGAATGGTGTTTCTCCAGTTGATGTTTGTGGTGTGCACCTGTATGCCCATAATATTTCTGGCAACTTCTCAGCCCATAGACCTTTAACACTTCCTAACCTCTTCTTTAACTGTCCGAGAATAACCTTGTTTGCGGCTTCAGCTTGTCCATTTGTTTGCGGATGTTCAACCGACGTGTTTGTTGACTTGATTCCCAAATCTGCATAAAATTCCATAAGTTTTTTGTCAATGAATTGTCGGCAATTGTCAATTATAATGGTGTGTGGGATTCCGAATCGACATATTATATTTTTCCATACAAACGATTGGACCTGCTGAGCTGTTATCTTAGTTAATGCTTCTGCCTCTATCCACTTTGTAAAGTAGTCGACAACCACTATCATGAACTTGGTTTGTCCTCGTCCAAGTGGGAATGGTCCAAGTATATCAATTCCCCATTTTGCAAATGGCCAGGGGGAAACAATTTCTTGCAACTCCTGTGCTGGTATATGATTTAAACTTCCAAATTCTTGACATTTTTTGCATGCTTTAACATAAAATTCACAATCTTCTCGGATTGTTGGCCAATAGTAACCAACTCTACAAACCTTTGTTGCCATTGTTCGAGCTCCGCAATGTAGCCCACAAATTCCTTCATGGAGTTCTTTAATTACATATTCGGCTTGTTCGTTTGAAAGACATTTTAACAAAGGCATAGAATACCCCCTTTTGTATAGTTCATCACCAATCAACACAAAACTAACTACTTTCTTTGCCATTTTTGCATCCGGTTCAACTCCTTGTTCTTGGCCCTTTATTACTTCTATGTACGTCTTTATCCATTCATTTTTTGAGGTTGCAATATTGAAGCATTCTTCCAAACTCACTGTTGGCTGACTGAGAGTTTGTTGTATGATGGAATTATGTTGCCCCTGTCGTTGTTGGCTTGCTAACTTGGATAATGAGTCTGCTTTCATGTTTAGTTCTCTTGGAATATATTTCATTTCGGCCTTATTAAAACATTGGATAATATTTAATACTTTATGACAATATTTCATCAATAATGGATCTTTTACCTGATACTGTCCTTGCACCTGTCCCACCGAGAGTTGAGAGTCACTTTTGCAAATGACATTTTCGACTCCCATGTCTATGGCTAATAGTAACCCTGCAACAAGAGCTTCATATTCAGCTTGGTTGTTGGACGTTCTGAACTCAAACCTTAGCGCCATCTCCACCTGGAAGTTTTCTGGTCCTTCAAGTACTATTCCTGCTCCGCTTCCTCTTTTGCTTGATGCACCATCTACATACAATGTCCCTTGCACCTGTTGTGTTGTTGTCGGCATTTGAATAATGAAATCCGCAAGGGATTGGGCTTTGATCGGTCCTCTTGGTTCATACTTGATTCCATATTCTGATAGCTCCATCGACCACGTCACCATTCTACCTGCAAGTTCTGGTTTTCTCAAAATTTTAGATATTGGATAATCTGTTCTCACAATTATCTGATGATTCTGAAAATATGGTCGAAGACGTCTCGCAGCATACACCAGTGTTAAGGCAACTTTTTCAATCTTGGGATATCTGGTTTCGGCATTCTGTAGGGATCTACTCACAAAATATATCGGTTTTTGTTCTGGGGTTTCCTGTATCAAGGCCGCTCCTATGACTTCAGTTGAGGTTTCTAGGTAGACTATAATAGGTTGGGTTAACACTGGTTTAACCAAGATTGGTGGTTCGGCCACTATAGTTTTGATTTGAGAAAAGGCTTGCTCACATCGCTCATTCCACTCAAAGGTTTCGGATTTTTTTAGCAAGTTTACTATTGGTTTGGTTTTTTCGGCCAGAATTGGTAGAAATCTTGATAATGAGTTCAGTTTACCCACTAGTCTTTGTACCTCCTTCAAATCCTTTGGACTTCCCATTTTCATTATTGCTTCACATTTATCAGGATTTGCTTCAATACCTCTGTTTGTCAACATGAAGCCCAAAAATTTTCCACCTCTCACCCCAAAAACGCATTTTTCTGGATTAAGCCGAATTTTGTATTTTCTTATTTGCGCAAACACCTCCTCAAGGTCTTCCAAGTGTTTCTCTATCTCCCCTGATTTCACAACCATATCATCAACATATACTTCCATGTTCTTTCCGATCTGATCTTTGAACACCTTGTCCATCAACCTTTGATATGTTGCTCCAGCATTCTTCAAACTGAAAGGCATGACTTTATAACAATAATTCGCGGTATCTGTGGTGAAAGCTGTTTTTGGAACATCCGGTTCATACATTTGTATTTGATTATACCCCGAATAGGCATCAAGAAAACTCATCATCTCTTGTCCAGACGCCCCATCCACTAATCGGTCTATGTTGGGTAATGGATATGTATCTTTAGGGCAAGCTTTGTTTAAGTCTGTATAGTCTGTACACATTCTCCATTTTCCATTCGGTTTTTTGACAAGTACTACATTGGATAACCATGTTGTGTATTGAGCCTCTTTTATGAAACCAGCTTGCATTAACTTCTCAGTTTCTTCAATTGCTGCTTTTCGTCTTTCTTCTCCCAACTTTCTTCTTTTTTGAGATACCGGTCTTGCTTCTCGACATACAGACAATTTATGACAGACTACTTTCAGATCAATCCCAGGTATATCGGATGGTTTCCAAGCAAATAAATCTTTGTTGTTACGTAACACTGTGATTAATTTACTCAACAATTCTTTGGGCAAACTTCCACTTACATAAGTGCATTGCTTCTCGTCTTGACCCAATACCACAGTTGTGGTCTCTTCTTTTGGTTCTATCCTTTCATCATTTATTCTCGGGTCCAAATCGGCCATCGCCACCATTCTTTCAGTATCATGGTTTGTTTTCAAATTCATCTTTAAACCTGCTGCATAGCACTCCCGAGCATCTTTCTGATTGACATAGACCGTTGCTATCTCCCCCTTTTCTGTTGGGAACTTCATAGCCAAATGCGGTGTTGAAACTATTGCCCCCAACTTATTCAAAGAGGATCGTCCTAATAACACATTATATGATGTAGAAGCATCCACCACCAAATATCTGATTTTGATCTTTTTAGTTTTATTACCTCTTCCAAATGTGGTCATCAAATCAATGTACCCCTTAGTACTAACTCTTTCCCCCGAGAAACCAATGATCTGTTCCCGGAAAGGTACAATATCTTCTTCTCTTAGATGCAATCTTTTGAAAGTATCCCAAAATAGAATATCAACTGAACTCCCCTGATCAACTAAGGTTTTCATGACGGCATATTCGGCTATTTCTACCGTTATTACCATAGGGTCGTCGTGATCGGGATCAATCTCTTGAAAATCTTCATCTGTAAAAAGCATTGGTGGCAAGGTTCTTCTTTTGAAAATATGATTAATGGTTCTGATACTTCTCCAATGTTGTTTTCTTGCTGATGAGGATTCCTTTCCTGAAAAACCTCCTGAAATTGTGTTTATAAATCCTCTGACCGGCCTACCCAGACTTCGTTCCCTACTCCGCCTTACTGATTGGGTGTTTTGATAAACCCTATCACTTCTTCTTTCTGGCCTTCCATCTCTTCTATCATCTCTTTTTTCAACTCTCTTTTCATCTCTTCTTTCAAATCTTTCCACTCTTCTCTGTCCCATCTCTTCCCCTCTCGATCCTCTCTCAGGACTTAACCTTATTCTTGCATTTCCTCCTCGGACGAAGCGTTTCAACTGTCCTGCTTAAATCAATTATTCTATTCTATCTTTCAACCCAATGCATTCTTCTGTATGATGACCATGATTTTTATGATACTCGCAATGTTTGGTATGATCCGCTCTTTCTGGTGTTCTAGCTTTTCTTGGTGGTGGTATTATTTCTGCTGCCATAGCTTCTTGTAAAACTCTTGCTCTGTTTGCATTCAAAGGTGTGTATTGTTGGAATTTTTGACTTCTGAATTCTTCTCGGGCTCTTCTGACCATAGGTCCGCTTTCTCTTTCTATCACCTTCTTCTCACTTCCATCAATCCTTACCTGGTTTCGGAACTCTCTAAGTTCTTCCATTTGCATAAATTTTGACGCGCGCTGCCTTAATTCATCAAGATTAGTTGCAGTTTTTTGCAAAGGCTGTCGGAAAATGGTCCCGGCTTTAAGGCTGTTATCATATGATGCATGGTAACCTCTGGGCTGAGATTTCGAATACCCAAAGCGACCTTTCCAAAGCGTTCCATGAACATTCTTAATGATTCCCCCTTCTCCTGTCTTATGTTCACTAAAGCAATTGATGTTAAATGATGAGGTCGACTAGTCGCAAATTGAGCACCGAACTTTTCCACCAATGTATCGAAACAATCAACACTCAAAGGTGGTAGGCGCGTGAACCAACTTAATGTTGCACCTTTCAGCGTCGTAGGGAACACCCTGCACATAACAGCATCATTCCATGTATACAAGCTGATCTGAGTGGTATATATTGCAATGTGTTCATCAGGGTCTGTACTTCCATCGTATTTGTCAATCGTCAAATTCTTCCAATTGTCGGGTAATGGGGTGTCAACTATAACATCATAAAACAGATGCTTTCTAGAGGATGCTCCTGTAAAAACCCCAGAGTTTTCAAGCAATCTCCTCTTGGTTTGGGAACTTTCGTTATGATGAAGTCTTTCATTCATTTGTGCTCTAGGTTGAACGGTTTCAAAAGATGAGTTCAAAATTGTTTCCTCTTGTAACTTTCTTCTCATATGTGCATTTTCGGCTTTCAACATACTTATTTCTTCTTCATTATTCTTTTTCAACATCTCGAATTCTTTTTGTAGTTGGACCAACATTGCCATTGGCATGTTAACATTGTCTTCCCGATCTCCACCTTGCTCTCCTCCTTGACTCATCTTGTCTTTAACCCTTTTCAACTAACCCTTGGCCCCACGGTGGGCGCCAAAATGTTCTTACAACAGGGACCGAGAACACTCGAAGCAGGTTGACAAGATTAATTGCAAGTCTTTTAATCTTGGGCTGGACTTTGTTTCTTCGTGGGCCGGATACTCTGGACCTCTCCTCACGTTAGGTTCTCTAGGCTTCTCTTTCGACTAAGTGCTTCTCGGCTTCTCACTCGGTTGGATGCTTCTCGGCTTCTCACTTGGCTAGGTGCTTCTCGGCTTCTCACTCTGCTAGGTTCTTCTGGGCTTCTCACTCTGCTAGGTTCTTCTCGGCTTCTCCTTTCCATAGGTGGGGGGGTGTACCTGCAAGTCGCTCCGATGCCAAAGTCAGAAACGATATAATGTTTATCAGATAAAATTCACTCTTACCTTTTTCTTTACTCTGAACTCCTATTTATAGGGTTTCTCTAATGGGCTTTCTTCTTTACCTTTGGACTTTCTTTCTACACCTTTTTATTATTTACACACCCCTCATGCAGGTTTGTATCTTATTTGGGTTTCATTTTTATAATAATATTTATATTTTGTTTTATTCTTTTATGTATATCTTTTATGCTCTCGGCCTAAACCTCTCGGTTTTAGTCTTATCACCTCTTGGTTATTTAGCATGTTATTCTCGGCTTAAACCTCTCGGTTTTAGCCTACCAATACAATAATAATAATAATAATAATAATAATAATAATTACACTCTTACATTATAGTTTACTCCATATTATAATAATAACAACAAAAAGGGCATGAACTGCCTTAATGGAGAAGTAAGTACTGAGAGGAATGGAGGTGAGGTATATGGATGTGAGGTGGGTCTGGTTGTAGGTGATGCTGGTGAAGGAATAAGGGTTTTGGTTGGGGAGCCAATTGGGGAGCAGAGATGGGTTGGGGAGAGAGGCTTTGAGGCTAAGTAGTTGTTGAGAAGGGTCTCAGGTGGGAAATAGAGAAGAAGAACCTCTCCTAATAAAGAGTAAGGTGATGAAGAATATAAGAAAGAGAGCCCTCTATACAGGGCATTCATTATGTGAAATGATAAATAGTATAGAATGAGAGTGAGTCAAAATTCATAATAAAGAAGGTGAGAAGGGTATTTATCAAGTGGAAGAGTGGATGCAATTGTTGTGTTGGAAGAGTGGAAGAGTGTAAGACCACTGTTCTAGAATATGGTAAGGGTTGGACTAAGGGCAAGGGGCAGAAAAGTTAAGAGACAAAAAATTGGTAGACGAAAATTTGAATGAAAGTATCACTTAAGAGACTAAATTAATACAACTAAAAAATCAAAATCTGAATCCTGATACAAGAAATATAATTGTCTCACTAAATTTTGAAAGCTTTTATCATTTGTAATTTATATATTGTTATTTATTATGGTTGTATCTTTGCATCTCAGTGGTGTTACCATAACGATAATTCTTAGGTAGATAGAATGTATTGTGACTGTTAAATAAAAAGAACAGAGAAAGAGACATTGTTACCAACTAGAAGTTTATAATTGTAGATAAACTTATTCTAACTGATGGACACCTCTCTAAACAATATCCAGTAAACCAGATAGAAGAAAAAAAAAGCAATTATATGTAATAAAAATGTTTAGAATGAAAGAAAGTGTCCACCATTTTACAGATAACCTTTATGGGAATTAGAGTAGTCTAGAAAAACACATCACTAGATGGAGAACCCCAAAGATCACTAAAACCCAATTCAAAAAGAGAACCATAGACAGTTTCAGATAAAGAAAAGGGTAATCTATGAGATTTTCCAGCACAACAAGATGAAAAAAAATCAACAATTTTATTAGAAGAATGTATGTTACACTGAGTCAAGACAAGTCTCAACACATAACATTTGGGTGGCCTAATCTAGCATGCCACAGATTACTAGATTCAGAGGAATCAACAACAGAGACTTTGAATTGTAAGCTGAACCAGTTGCAATGTAAAGCTGACCTTGAATCTTGAGGTTAAGGAATGAATATAAACCACCAGCTCTAACCATGCTTGAAGAAGGATTTCATTGGTGGCCTGAGATTTAACCGTACAAGAAGGAGGACAAAACTAAAAATAAACATTATTATCTAAAACAAATTTAATGACACTAGAAGGTTTTTAGTAGTTGAAGGAACATGCAATAAATTGTGTTAAGTAAAGAGAGATTAGGATTAATAGACTTCTCGAGACAAAAAGAACTAGAACCAAGAACTTTCAAACCTTCAACATCACCAATATAAATCTGATTTGGGCCTTCAAAATAATTAAATTGTTGAATGTTTTGATAATCTCCAATTACTTGAAAAGACATCTCAGAATCAGGTATCCAACTAGAGTTGCCAGGTTCTTGGGCAGAAGAATTTGCTATCATGGTAAGTGCTATGTTTTTGTATGTCACTGATACCTTCTCAATATAAGGCAACTATAGATTATGGCATACTGAGGTAATAAATGAATCTTATTTGAAAAAATCTGGTACTTCTAGTCTATTGTAAAGGTTTTTATTGAGGTAATAATTGAATTTGCATCATGTTTTTGGGCAGGTTTGTTGTGGATAGAGTTTCTGTGAGGGTGTTCAAGAACAATGCAGAAGAAAAAAAAAATTGAGTTTTCTTTTCTGTCTCATAATTTTTAGTTACAACTAAAATAATCTGCAAGCTTTTAAAGTTTGACAATTTTATATTCAAATATTTATTCATGCTTTGAGTAGAAGAAAATACAAGAATGATAGTTATGACTTTTGGTATTATTAAATTGTAATTTTATTATATTATTTTAATATTTATATAATATTAAATTTTTTGTTACATATTTTTATATTAATATTATGTTAGTTTTTTTAAAAAATATAAATTTAGATTTAAAATTCAAATTTAGATTTATATATTAGATTTATTTAGAAAGGTTGGCATAATAAGCATGATTTCTAAGCCAGCTTGGTGCCAAGGAATTAGTATTTAACAATGACAGAAAGTGATAATAAACAGGATCTAACAGCTATGCACTAGCCCTTCCGTAGGAGTTAGTCTTGTGTTTTCTTTCTGACGTACCCTAAAGAATGTACTGACATAGTTAGTCTTGTATTGACCATATAATGGTTAATTGTGTGACAAAATTATTGCAGGAGGCCATTAATGTGGCTGCAAAAAGTTGGGGTCTGGAGTGCCTTCGATATGAAATAAGTTTGTTTTGGCAGTGTATAAATAATTTTACTGTATTTTTTACTTTATAGTTTCTGTGTAATTGTTTTTGTGGTTGTCCTTCTGTAGGGGATATCTCTCCTCCACGTGGAGTGAGAGCAGCTATGGAGATGCAAGCAGAAGCAGAAAGAAAAAAGAGAGCTCAAATTCTTGAGTCGGAACTGAAGGTAATCAATTTGATATTCAAACCTTCGTATGCTCAGTTTATCCTTTTTTGCATTATTTTTCATCATGAAATTAGATTTAGTATCCATATCATTCAACTGAAAAGGGATCCTGTTCCTGAGCCAACTACTTCCTGTAGCTTCTAAGTTTACTGGTATTGATATCCTGTAATTGTTAAACAGGAGAAAGACAGGCACACATAAACATTGCTGATGGTAAGAAGAGTTCAGTGATCTTAGCATCAGAAGCTGCGAGGATGGATCAAGTTAACAGAGCTCAAGGTTATTTACATCTTGATAAATTAGTTCCAACTTCCTTTTATGTTTCAATATTAATTCTTTAAGATAAGCTTTGATGCCTGGTGAACATGATGTGATATGACATCCCTTCATATTAATTAAACTGGTCGTTTATATTAAGGTTATTTCCTAGGTACATTCTCTTGTTGAGAGGAATGATCTTATGCACGTCAAGATGATAATAAATTGTGGATTTGACCATAGTCTAATGAGTAGCTGATTTGTGTTTTTTTAATAATATATCATGATTAATGTGCTGATCTATTTGATATGATATCTTCTGTTTCCTTCATTTATCAATTTCAGTTGGTTGATTTGATATCTTCAAAACCTAATGATTAACATTATTCTTGTTCAGGTGAGGCTGAAGCTATCCTAGCTAAAGCAAAAGCAACAGCTGAGGACCTGAGGTGAGGATCTTCACGTTCATATTTTTGTCTATCACGTCTAGTACTAGCTTTTTATATTGATTAGTTTAACTCATTTTTTGTTGTTATAAGTTGCATATATAAAGTTCTTTTATTCATATCGCTTTTGTAATTTTCTGGCTCTTAGTTTAGGTTGTTGGTCGAAAAAGTGTATTATGAAAACTCCTTAGATTAATTTATTTCTGTTGTTGGTATCTCTTTGATGCTATACATTTTTTATTTTTGGATTGCCATTCCAGCCATATTGACATGATGTGTCAGTAACCAGGAGACTTTTTTTTGGGTACGAAAACCATGTTAATGATTTTCCTTTCCTAGTCATAGTTTTCAATACAGGATCTGGTTGACTTTTTATAATGTTTGATTTCTTGAACACAATCAAGTATGTGACTGTCCATATAAATAGGGTAGAAGGGTTTATTATGTTGATGTTGGTGTGATCACTGAAGATGAGGAACATATCAACTGATGAATCTGGTGGATAACATTTGTTTGAACCTTATTGAGTCCCATGGACTGACAGGAAAGGGAATAATACTGTCATTTGGTTTTGCAGGCAGCAAGTTTAAGGATAGCAGAGCAATATATTCAAGCTTTCAGTAACATAGCCAAGGAGGTAAACTCATTGATATTCAATTTCTTGCAGAGCATAATTTGTTTAGTTCGAAAATTGTTTTTCATTTCATCTTTACTTTTTCATCAGGGCACAACAATGTTGCTTCCTAGCTCCGCATCCAATCCTGCTAACAATTTTGCTATAACTTGGTCATTAGATTAAAAAGTCACGGTATCATCTAGAACGTGGTCTTTGTCAATTTTCATTCTAAGTGTATCTTCAGTTTGTGAATGGTCCTACAAAATAGTACTTCAATCATTTAATAGCAATTCATCACCTGCTGTATATTTCGATATCACTGAATACCCAATTATTCAAGCTAGAAGATTTTGGTGAAGTTCCAAGTTCTTTCTACGATTCCGGTAACTGTTTGTAGTTTATTTCTAGAAAGGATAATTAATGATCACATTATAAGACTTTCAAACATAAATAAGCTTTAGTTTCTAAAAATATCACTTCTTAGTTTAGTTTTAAAAAACTTTTTCTATTGCATAAGAATGGTTGTGTCAAAAAACTTATAAACAGTTCTCATTAGCTCTTCGTAAGGATATTGAACATTACTTTATTAAAAATTAACAAAAATTATTTTATAAAAACTAAACGGGTACAGCACGGCCTCCAGCAATTGGAAGTCTACACAACAAAAACAAGTGCCTTTAATTGTTTGCCTTTGGCTCTCTCTCTCGACATCTACTCCTTCAGGAATGAACCTGCTTCTCTTACATGAATCTACTCAACCATATTCATGCTTGTTTTAGCTGAATTGAGTGAATAAATCGTAGAGACCAGAGAGAGTAAAACTAAAACACCAGGGACAACGCACATAAGAAACAAATGAGATTTCTGTCGGCGATTCAACCACCAGTTCAAATCATCAACCGAGGAAAAAAAGGAAAATGAAAGATTCAGTTTATCTCATATATCATGGTTGTACTACGCAATACTTGAATATTAAATTGTGATTGCATATTAACCACATTGAAATGCAGAATTGTGAATTCAGTCAATCACCAGCTTAAATAAGCATTCATCACAATACACATCAACAAAAGCAAAATATCTATGGACTGAGAAACTGAGAAGTAGATTGGGGTAAATATTCCATAGCGTAAATTTCGATTAAGATATTTCCGCAAAAATAAGTTTGACAACACAAAATTGTAAAATTCAAACTCAAAGATAACAAAAGATTTCCAAACTAAATAGCAGCATGTCTGTTTTCATGGTCTACTCTTCTACTATGGCTCCCTTCTCGCTTACGTAGATACCATCAAGGAACTTCCGAATATCCTTGTTCTTAACATGGCATTTCTGTAGCAAAAGAACAGAAAACAATTAAAGTCTAGAAAAGATTAAAACATAGAAGGGTTTGGGCAGGGCATGTTAATAGAGAAAGAAAATACCTGGTTAATCAGAGCACAAGACCTGGAAACAAGCTCAATATCGTTTCCATCCAAAACCAACTCATCCTTCACCTTCTCAGATCGAACAACAGACACACCCTCGAGCATGTCAACTTTTCTCACCTAATCATGCACACATAACCAGATAAATCACTAAGACATTTTTCCTGGTGACAAATAAAAGAGAGAAATAATTAATTAAAAACAGACATGAAGAGTGTTTGAGTACCTTCTTCTCGCCGAGGAAATTTCGGATTTCGATTGATTTATTGTTGTTGGCAATGCTGGCGTTGATGGGGAAGTGAGCATACACGAACCTCATCTTGTAGCGGTAGCCCTTGGTGACGCCGGTGATGAGATTGTCGACGTGGCTGAGGGCGGTGCGAATGGCAGCGGAAGTTTTCCGAGAGCCAAACCAGGCGTCGATCTTGAGCTTCTTCTGGCCGTTCTCGTCGGTGATGAGCTGAAAATCAAGGTTGAGATGTTTGAAGTCTCGCACTAGTTTTCCACGAGGGCCTTCAACCTCGATCACCTTGGCGTGAACCTTGATGCTCACGCCATCGGGAATGTTCATCGTCTCTGATGAGAGAATCGTCTTCATTGTTGCCGCTTACGCCTCTGTTACGGTTTTGCCTTCTCCTACCTGCCACTAACGCAAAACCCTAGTTATTTCTTCACTGGCTCATTTCTTATTTTGATATTATAACTTCCTACACAACAAAAAACAATAATTGGGCTAGGCCCAAAACTAACAACTTACAAGAGGCTATTTCTCCCTGCACCAGACCATTTTTGTTATGCACTCAACAGCACTAATGTAAAAAGTCTTTTGTACCCTTAATAAAGAACGTTTGTCTTCCAGATATTAATATCCATAAGTTTAATCAAATCATTTCAGATATGAAAATATGAAACTCATTCCAAATATAAAATTTCATAACTCAAATTCTGAATATGGATATCCAAAACTCATAATTCACTTGCACTTCTAGATATATAAATCCAGAATCCATAACTCACTTTTAGATGTCGATTAAGAGCTTAAAGAGAAATAAAAATCACTTTCTAAATTTCTACATATGGAAGACATGATAATGACTTTCAGATTCCTGCATCCATAACCATACATGCAGGCTTCCGGATATCAGAATCCGGTGAGATCTCAGCTAAAAAAAATGAAGAAAGAATATGTTTCTTACCTCAGAACAATATACACCACAATTAAGAGTGAAACCACCACCACACTAAACCACCACGAGCTCCATTCAAACATACACCAAGCACTCTCTCTGTAACTTTTTTCAAAACAAAGAAGACAAGAGCAACGTTAAGTTTAAAAAATTATGTTGGGTGCATATCAAAAATGATATGGTGCAGGGAGAAACTGCCCTTACAAAAACATATATGATTAGCCTAGTTTTTGGAGTTAATTTTTGCACCTACCTTTTTTTATTAATATTCTTTATAATCATTTTATTCCCACAAATACCCCTTTCGCAAAAAAATACCATCATGAAAAACTAGATAATGTGCATGGAAGTCAAGATCATGAACTCCGTGAGTTTAAATATAGATTTTTTAAGAAATAATACATTTCCTTTTAGATAATTAAATTATTTTATAATAAAATATGTTATTTGATTGGAGAATTTAAAAAGAAATTAAAATTTTATAAATTTACTAGAGTAATTCTATAACTTAAAATAATAGAATTTGAAATTCATCTGAAACAATAGATTTAAAAAATTTATACTCTTTTATTTTTCACATTTATAATCCTAGTTATATTTTTCTTAAATGGTTTTAATGAATAAATTAAAAAATATTTTACAAATATAAATTATAATGTATATCATTAATTATTAATTCTGTAAAATATTACGAATTATCTTAAATTTAATTACATGTTTAAAATTATAAATTTAATTGTTTTCCTTTTTTAATTCAGGTTTTGGTGTATTGTAAATGATTGGTATTGATTGAAATGTCTTGGGACTTCTTTTTATAATGATGTTTAAAAGCAAAACTAGTTTATAAAAAAAAAGAATAGCAGAAGCTTCTAATATTTTAATTTACAATTTTCTTAGATAGTACTTATGGTAGTCAAGAAAAAGTTTTATTTGTCCTATAAAATGAAGTTAAAAATATATAACTTTTAAAATTGAAAAAGTATTATCTTAAGAAGTTATGTGAATTAACAATTAAAATGGTTTAATATATAAAAACTTTAATTTTTTAACTAAAATTTTCTATGAAAAAAAGACATCCAAATCCATAAATTTCAAACACTTTCTACCCTAGGTGAATTTTGAATGGTGAAAAAAATGTAATTGCTGAAAATCATTAATTAAAACCTTCCATTGTTGAATGAAAAATATTGAACAGCAATAAAAAAATCATGCAAGTGGACGTCAACGTATACATGACCCCAAAGACAAGTAGTAATTTTAAGACATTTCACTACTATTTAACTTCAACTTTATAACCTTATTTAAACTTATTAATTGACGTGATAGAAATTTATATGATGTGAATATACTTTTAGATTTTTTTGTTTGTAATTTTTATTCTTCTTCTTTTAATTAAGTAAACTAAGATATCAGAATAATTAAAGATGTGATAATAATATGATTGAAAATCATAAAATAATATAGCTTATTTATGTTATTAAGATTAATTAAGAATGTAATGGGTCTTTGTTATGTTATGGTCGTCTAAACTAACACATAAATTTATTTGTAAAAATATGTACTTATGAGAGCTTTTTATAGATATTTAAATTATAAAAATTCAAATTACAACTTTATTAAATTAATTTGTAATGAATCTCATAATTTATTACTTATTTGTTAGTGTGATATCAATATTTTTATCTAAACTAAATATTAGTTGTTTCTAAATTATTGGATAGGAGGCTTATACCAAGAACATAGAGTATGACTAATCTACGTTTTTTATTACAGTTAATTAAATATTTGTAAAAATTTTGTTGATTTGTCTAATTTGTATTTGGTACAATTTGATTTATTTGAAATTTATGTTGATTGAAAATAATATTGTTTATTCAATATTCTACATGGTATACAAGTTTGCAATTTGTAGGGGAGCGACTTTGGTCTATTTCATTTGAAGAAAAAATCAGGGTAGGATGTTCACCCACCATGATGCCGAGCGGAGTCTCGGTCCACAAAACCATGGACTGGTGTTCACCCTCCATGGTGTCAAGCAGAAAGCTCAGTTGAATAACAAAACCATGGTAGGGTGTTCACCCACCATGGTGCCGAGCAAAAAGCTCAGTTCAATACCAACCGAAAAAACCAAGGAAGGGTCCTAACCCCAAACCACAAAAGAAAGGTACGACAGTTCATAATTATATGTTTCTAACAAAGTAGGATAGATTTATCATAGGATATGAATAAGTTCGTTGACAAAAGAATATGATGCTTTTATGAAAAAAAAACCATCCAAGGGTCTTAATCCTCATGGAGTTGAACACGACTTTGGTTTACAAATAAAGGTACAAATATTTCGTAGTCATTTCAAAATTTTGTAGAAATTTATATGTATGTTCAAAGGGCGAAAGTCCCTTAAAGGCAATATTTTCATCATAAGTATTAGTGATGTATATATTCAAAATATGAGCAGTATAAAAATAGTTTTTAGCCTCATTGGTATACGCCTGAGGCTGGGGGGCATGTATGGTCATGGGCTTGACCCGATAAAATATAACAAATGGCTCATCTTTCGACCTTCAAACTTAACATAGCCTCATTGGCCTAGCCTAAGGCTGGGGGGACATGTTAGGTCATGGGCCTAGTCCGATGGTTGGTCATTTATGGGTCGTTTCCCGACCTATGTATCTAATGTTATGGGAGAGCACAAGAAAAGGGATCTTAATCAGTTAGCCTTAATCACTCAATTAAGACATAATCATGACTAAAGGAGGATGGGCCTGGACCCGACCATGTAGACTTTGACCCGATTTAATGGATGGTTGATCATTACCCGAACTTTGACTGGACATGATGATGGCAGCCTTAGTAGCCTAGGCTAGAGGCTGGGGGGCATGTAGAGTGATGGGCCTGGACCCGACGTATGGTATATGAATTGTGATATGATTTTTAATGGCAGAGGACGTCACACATTAAGTATCCTGTGTTAATTAGACTTAATCATCCTTAATGGCTCAATAAAGGCATAATTGGACTACCTTACGTAGGATATGACCAATATATATATATCAGAGGAAACATCAACAAGGAGACCCACCTTTTACACACTGTTATAGGATACATTTATCCTAGACCACTTGGAGAGGTTCTAGGACTAGGTTACAACTCGGTCTACACAAAGGATAATCTAATACATAACACGGGGAGTACTCTCAACTCATATTTGATCTTATATACATTATATTTTATGTTTTTACTGACTTGAACGTCAGAATATCTTTTGCAGATAAAATCCCTATAACTTAACCGATATCAACTACACATTCTGGTGGAGAGACATCTCTCTTGACCATAACAGTTCTCCAAATATTTGTGTAGAGGATATGGAAAATTTATGTAACTTGTGTAATTTGAGATTTTTATTACTGATTTGATTAAAAAAATTATTACGTATATCTACTTTAAGATCGGACGATTTTAATTAATTGAAAAAGGAATAGTTAGAAATTAACGCGATTTTAGTATTAATTTGAAAGTTGTGATAAATTTTCACGACTTTATTTAGTTATTAAAAATTAAATTTTAAAGTTAATTGAAGTTGTTTCATTTTCAATGATTTCAACTCAAGAGTTGTGCATAACCTAGATGACTTTTTGAAAAATTACAAATAATTTATAAACCGCAAAACAACTTTGACTTTAAATAATTTGAAAGAAAGTCATGCAATATCCTATTCGTAAACGACTTATGTTCTTAATGGTTGATCTCATTTTTCGTATTATATTATCTGAAATATTGATGACAGATATTGTTCATGTTTAAATGTTTGTTTAATAAAATAAACATATTTTTTTTTATTTTTTATAATATAATTATTTTAAATATTAATAGTATTTAAAAAAAATATTAATTTCTAAATAATTAATCATTCTAAAACTACTTATTTTAAAACTTATATAACATTTTACTTTTTGACTTTTAGTCTATCACTCAATGGCCATGGTAGTAGAATTGGATTATATTATACCATATAATTCTTTTTCCTTTAAAAAATAAATGAAGTGTAAATTATTTTATTATTTAGGTCCAATTTTATTTTTTATCTCATAGTTTTGTAAATGTGTAATTTAGTTTCTATAAAAAAAGATTAATGACACATTTGATTTTCTAAATTTGTAAAACTAAGTAATTTTAGTTTAACATAATATAATATTTAATTCCTAACAAAATAAATTGATGATGTATATTTAGTGATAACATTAAAGTTTGTGAAAAAATTGAAAGAGATAAGTAAATTTAATTCATGTTGAAAACTTCATTGGATTAATATATGTATATGAGATTTTGTGTTAGAATTGAGTGGAGCTGGATAACAGAGTTTAAGTTCTTTCAGATTTAATATGTTATACACGAATAATTGAAGAATTTGATTTATAAACTGTACACAATAATAGACACAAATACCAAGTTATTTTTCCCATCAACAGAGGTATTAAACGACAGAAACCAAGTCTTATGGTAAACTAGATAGAATTTAAAATTTAAAGGCGATTTGGCAGTGATGAAGACCCTTCAAGTAAATAATTAACTCTACAACAAGCATTGCATATACACAATCCATTCACAAAGTTCTACTCTCAGATATAATCTATCATATACCTAAAAGGTTTGTGGCAGATTATTCCAATTTCCCAACAATGTACTAAAATACATGTTGCCACTGGTTTTCAGACAATGCAGAACCATAATTGAGCACCCTTTCCCAAACATAATGCATGATGATGATCTACACATTCTTTGGACCAGAAAGCATTTCAGGGATGCTTAAAGCTCTTTAACTTCTGATTTCTGCATACTTCGTACTTTTATTTCAAAATCCTTGCTCTGCTAAGGATTCCTTCCCTGGTTAAAGGGTATTCTTTGGTGATAGATACTGACATGTCTAAAACAAAACCAGCTTTCCACAATCTAAAGGAAATAGGTAAGCTGCTCCTGCTTCTTCTTCCTTGAACCTCCTTCTCCAAATAAATCATTCCACTCCTCAAGCTCACTCATTATTGATCCTTCTGCTGCAAAACTAGCAGTCACCTGCATTACACATACATCTATCAATTTCTATGCCATGGAAGTTAATAGATTAACTTTGTATCGGTATATAATCTTGATACAAGGTAAGAAATAGACAACGGTGCAATGTTCATTGAAGAATGGAATGGAGGGTCAATCTTTCTATTTCTCAGATCTGATATAACTTTTAACCTCAACTATATAATATCCTCAGCTCAATGTCATTTACCCAAATGCCAGATATCTGTTCTTGAATTTTCTTGGATAATCTTTTAGAATTATTTGTTTTTAAGGAAGTTAGCTATCTTTGAGACAAATCAAGTACCCTCAAATCATTGAAGTGAAATTTTTTCCATTCTACATACCTGACTCTTTGCCTGTCTCAAGTCATCCATGTTTAAAGGCCTCAAAGCAATGACTCGGTGTTCTTTATCTTCTTTAGCATCAGAAGCATTTTCTGAGCTTTGAACTTCTGCCTCCGTTTTCTTCTTTTTAAATAAGACAAAATGGTTATTGCTTATAATACAGAAACTAATAATCTTGCATTAGATAGAGATCCATTTATGGTTCGCATTATTTTAACACATTATTTTAAGTGATTAGGTAATTACCTTTTCCTTATTCCTCTCCTGTCGTAGTAGTTCTCTAACAGGTCTATAAGCAGCAGCCGTGCACAAATTCTGTTTGCAGAAATAAATGTCAATATCATCACCACAAACTAGAATTAAGGAATTAGAATAACCAACAAAATGAACCTTAAGATCACTTCCACTATATCCTTTTGTCATGATTGAAAGCTCTTTAAAGTCAACATTTTCATATTTTTCCTTAGCTAGGAGAGTTTTCAAGATCATTTCCCTGTTCTCAGCAGATGGAATGCCAACCATGATCCTGCTCAACATCGTGACCAATAGAGATATCATTCACAAATATTAAAATCAATAGCTTTGAACTAAACCGTGCACAATGATATATGGCTATGATTTATTTATCAAAAGGAAGACATCAGGTAAACTCAATCCAGGGAGCAATTATGTACCAAAATAAATGTAATTAACAATTTAAACACATAAGCAGCTCTTTCAAAAAGAAAGTTTACATTTTGGATCAGTTTGTCAAAAAGCAATTTAATGAAAACTTGGTTCCCCATTTTCTTGTTTTATTAGGACATCTTCAATAGAGATTCTTTACAAGATTTTTTTTTTTTGTCGTTTCAACAGTATTTTTTACAGTACACGTTATTTTTAAGAAACACATTCTCAATTTTGTTCTAGTGGTAAAAAAATTCAAGAAATCTCAAGAAACTCACTTTTTATTTTTCTTAAATTATATTTCAAAGAAATTCTGCTTAAAAATTTGTTTGATTTGACTTGAAAATTCGTGTTTTTACTCTAAAGGAATTGTTTCTTATACAAGGAACTTTTTTAAGTTGAAGAAACTGAATGGAACATATAAGATATCTTTAAAGTTTGGTTTCATCAAGTCAAGGAATCATTGAGAAACCACCACTTGAAATACTCTTATGAGCACCCAACTACTCACCACAGCTGATGAAAATAATGTGTTTGTTCTCCTAAAGAAATTGTAGCAGCCGAACAGAAGCAAGAAATCAATAGAAGATCATGGCATTCCAACCAGAAGATAAGTGTGGTCTTACCTGCGCTCAAACCGTCTTATAATTGCCTCATCAAGGTCATATGGCCTGTTAGTTGCAGCAAGAACCAGAATTCGGTTACTAGGCTTTGACAATAGCCCATCCCAGTGGACCATGAATTCATTTTTAATCTTCCTTATTGCCTCATGCTCTCCACATTTAGTCCGTTGCCCAAGCATGCTATCAACCTCATCAATAAAAATAATAGTTGGAGCAACCTTAGCTGCTAGTGAAAACAGAGCTCGGACATTCTTTTCATCTTCTCCAAACCATTTTGAAGTGATGGTCGAGATTGAGACATTGATGAAACTTGCTTCAGCTTCATTTGCAATTGCCTTTGCAAGCATTGTTTTTCCTGTACCAGGAGGCCCAAAAAGCAATATACCTTTATAAGGCTTCAAAAGCCCACCATTGAATAAATCTGGTCTTCTGAGGGGAAGTAGGACCTCATCTTGAAGTATTTCTTTAATATCATCCAATGCACCAATATCTTCAAATCTAACTCCTATCTCTTTTGCAGGCACAACATCTGCTCTCATGCGCTTCTCATACTCGTTGTCAGGAGGAACATCCTGAAGCATGCAAAAATTCATTGAACAACATGAACAAAAATATGTAAACATAAAAAGTAAGTGTATATCAGAAGGTTTCTATTGAACACATCCATCATGTCATACTCAATAGAGTATAAGCCTACATAAGCATGTAACATTCAGTCTATGATAATAAAATTGGTGAAAAATACAGAAACAAGTGAAGTGCTGATGATATGCATATCAATCATCCATATGGGAACCGATATTGATTTCTAATTGATGAAAAAATGTTTTAGAATAATTAATATTTTCTCTCTTTTAAATTATTTGGGGTTCAAAGATGTCTAATAAGTTGGTCTAAAACCAAAAGGAAAGAAAAATAATCTATTTGTTTTCATTATACATATCATTCACCTCTGCAGAAGCATTACTGTCGCCATCTTTCTTTGTTACAGGAGCATAGTCATAACAATGAAGTAAATGTGATGATTCCCCAATGCTCTAACTGATAAAATAGATCACATACCTTGTTTGAATCGTTACTCTCCGAATTACTTTCACTTTCCTGGAACGAACTCAATACATGGGACAAACTGCCCAAATCCAATATCAGTAACTAGAAAACTCTTTTTCTTAATAAATAGCCTAAAAGGAAACTTGTCAAAGATATTTACCTCTTGGCTGATATAACTAGTTTTCCATTTCGATATTCTGGATCTTTAGTTTCCGTAAGGTGGTGAGAAACTGCAGATGCCACAATCTCTTCAATAGAATTACTGAGTAGCATAGTGTCAGCATGGCAGACTGAATTCAAGTCATCACAATCAATGTCACTTGCTGCAAGTACTTCAGCAATGTGGTTTCTGCTATCTTGAAACAGAATTGTTTTCATGTCCTCTTTCAGTTTGGTTTTCCAGCTTGCAAGATGGCTGTCATTTTCAGGTGGTTTGATCTCAATGTTGTAAGGGAATAACATAGTGAGCTTGTCAGAATCAGATATCTGCGAACCGAGTATTAATACTGGTCCTGAAAGTTTCTTTATTAACTTTTGGAACAAATTCTGTAGCCTTGGTGATCGAACAAAGAGCTTCTCAACATCCTTGATGTATAAAATAATGGAACTGGTTTCTGAGATAGAAACCAAGACCTGAAAAGTTTCACAAGTCTGCTTGTTAGAACTGTATTTGTAACAGATATATCCTGACAATGTAAGATTAATTAATATTGATTTTCAATACAAAAAATTTGAAGAGATATTGTGAGTAATTGACCACGCGTAGAGAAAAGGAGGAGTTGAGAGCCATGGGCTGGGGTGAAGACAGCTATGTATAAATTCATCATTCATAATATCATCTCACTGAAATTTTGTCAACTGAACTACTTATTCATTGACGCAATAGAAATTTGAACTTCAAACACAAGTTTTTAGTGATGAACTCACCTTATAAAGTGATTCTACGAAGACCTTTTCATCGAAACAGAAGCCGCTTGAGCACTTCAAAGGAGCTGAAAACATGAACTAAAATAATAAGCATAATATTGCTGAAGAACAATGTAATGTCGTTCATAAGCAGCCATAAAATAAAGCATAATGTACTTATCTTACTGAACTTTAATGGATTTAACATAAGAATTTTAACTTTTGAAATAAGTTCATGTCACATGTATACCACTGCTAAGAGAATCTTACTGAATCGCTGCAGAGGATGAAGTAACGAAGTAATTTACAAATCAAAGCATTATTTTGTCAAAAGGCACACAGAGCACCACTACAGTAGAGAATTGAAACCAAAAAAATGAGAAGGATAACAGGCCCAATAACTTCCGTAACAATGTAATTTAAAGCTATAAATGTGAATATAATTATGGAAACAAGTGTGGAAGATAATAACTAAGAATTTTCCTTTCAAGTATAACCTGGATCTGATTGATCACATTCAGAAGAGCTAATCGTATCACATCCAGCAGAGGCATTCCTACAAAGTTTCAGAGGATTTCTGGAATTTTCAATTTCACTACTCTGTCGGAGTAGTGTACCTGAGAAGAAATTACCATTCAAGATATCATGAAATGATAGTTAAATAGGAGATTTAGCACCATCTAGGTAAAGGACAAGAACTGGAAGATATAATCAATCAATGCAAATTCAGAAACATGAGAGAGATGACATTGATGATATAAGAACTAATGACCATTTTCATAATGCCTTGACTATGAGCATCACTTACTGAGATATTGACAGAAAAAGTAAAAAGAATAATCAATTGGTACATTTCAAATAATTCATCATTTTTAACTCATGATGACTAAACTAAACTTCATGATAAGTAATCACAGAAATAAGAATAACATTTCCAAAAAGTTGAAGTTCAACTTCCTCAAGTACCTCTGGTTCTGCAAGTTGAAGGAAGGATTGGAAAGGACCCAAACAAACCCGACACTCGCTCCAAAGTAACATCAGAAATTGACCTTTTAAAATACTGTCATAAGTAAACGAGTTAGAAAAATCACACTACAAACCAACAATTAAATGTTTGCACTGTTCTTTCCAAAAGCAAACATTAATAAAAAAGCACTTAAGTTCAGGGAAGTTAAAAACAACTCAGAAAAAAGCAGTTCACGGAAGAAATTATCACAATCATTTCAAATTCAATAAATAAATTAAGAGTATACATTCATTCTGGGAACAACAGAGTGCAAAAATACATTACTGCTGGGTAAATAAATAGTGAAGTATCTTCAAGCAGAAGAAAAATAAGGAGCAGACAAAACTTACTGGTTCTTTTCTGAGAAATCCATATTTCCTCTGCATCTGTACAAAGGTAAACATGACAGGTATGACTATATTTGTGAAATTTTAATCATAGGGAAAAGATGTAAACAAGTACCTCCAATGAGAAGTCAACAATGTCTAGCAACAGTAACTTCGATCCAAAGTAATGAGCTAAAGCTTGGGCAAGCTTTTGCTGATAAAGTTCTTCAAAATGTAACATGCAATAATGTCAATTATATGGATTTGAAAACCAAAATCTATTTTAATGTCAAGTAATATACCTGCAGGTCCCGAAAGCAAAATAGCTCTGCTTGCTGGACAAAGGTTCCTCATGTGCTTGGAAAAGTCTTGTTTTAAATAAACATATCCAGCACTTGTTAACGAAAATCGGACTCTTTCACTGTCATTTTAATCATCAGACAGAAACATAAGACGTGGTACAATAGGGAAGTTTTTCATGACAAATGTACGAATCAGGAAAATGATAATTCACATCAAATTCCTCAATGGCTAGATCAAATCCACATGTAAAAGGATTCCAGGTTCAAATATATAGATCTATGCTGCAGATTGGCCCTAGCTCAGTCAATTAGAGTGTTGATAAGCTTACCTTTTCTCACTAAAAGTTCATTTAGTGCCTAGAACAAGGTGACTGATATAGTGTATGGTACAGTTGTTGGAAACTAACAAGACAAAAATCAAGAAGCTGGAGTTTGGGTTCAATGGAATCCAAGATGCACCATCAAACATAAAAGGATTTGTTTTTTAATTTTTCAGTAGTTAATAGTTATTTATCATAATTTTAAACCAAGGAAATCCTTAAATGCTCGTACATAGCAACTTAGTTACCTATGGACTAGACCAACATAAAAGCAGTAAAACATATGGAGGAAATTACATATGATAAAAGCTGCGTGACATGCTAAAAGCAAAAACTGCAAAAGGCATAACAGGAACTTCTGAGGACTATGAGATAACATTTTTTGGGTACATCAAGTTGGTTTTGCCAGATTTGAACCTGTAGCTTCTACCTAAATCCAGACCCATTTAACATTCTCCATTAATAGTTTCTTCATTTAATAGTGTGTGATCATACTTTTGTTCTGAGAGAGAAGATACTATTGTTAGCTGGTATGACTCTCAATGTACACAGGGTTATTCAAATAACAGTTTATATGTTCAACGAAACGAAGTACTAACTGAAAAAAGACACATAGTAAAGCACAACTGGAAAAGTTTGCATCTTTTATTAAGAGATGAAGCTGGTATTTGGGATGGAAATGCTTAACCTAAGCCATAACCAAACTAGAAAAAAGTGTCATAGCACACAGTAAGACCTGCTATTCAATCAAAGTGTCCTTTAATTAGGACATACAAATTTTAATCCCAGCATATGAATTTCTAACTCATTCATTTTTTGTGTGGGCATATTTAGAGTCCTAAAATACTTGTGGGGATAACAGAGTCACCTTGCATCTTCTCATCGATTTCTTACTGAATAAACACTCAAAATAACTTTACATTGAAAAGCCAGACAAAACTGTCAACAGAATGTCAAAGAAAGATTTAGGTTGTCAAAGTAGTAGTGGTGAGGTGAAGTCAACAACAAACAATCTGAGAAAAGAGATGAGAGGTGAACCATAGACTACATTTACTGTGAGATTCACAGAATATTGCCATGAAATTCACAAGTCTAACATGAAACTGTTTCATGTCTTGAAAACACTTTGACCCATCAGGATTATTTTAATAAGGAATGCAAATATACTAGAATGGTTTTTTAAAAAAATGAATCGTTGATAACGAATGAGTCTATAAATTACCTTAAGTAATAAGGAAAGTCATTAAATGTGGTTTTGCTGTTCTTCCCATCAATGACTTTGTTGTTGAGCTCCAGCACAATTTGCTCCCCAGAAATCTCATCAGACTCACAACTCCCCCCCATCCATTTTTGAACAGCTTGTCCTGTGCTCAATCCAAGTCCTACACCCAATCCAACCCCAACACTCAATGCTGACAACAGCACATGTTTCTGTTCCATCACAACCAACTTTACTGAACACACAAAAACTTGCCCCTTTGACACACCGGTGATCTATTTTCACCAAAGGGTATCAGAATTATTGAAATTCATAGGAAGCAGGTGAATGATTCTTGATGTTTGAAAGAGTTAGAGAATAGTTCTTAATGCAGAAGGTATGGGGAAGACAAAGTCTATGTGCACAATTATGTCTCCGTGTTGCTTCATGTATAACTTTCTATATATATAGATTGTTTATCACACAGCAATATGCTTTCTGCAAAACAAATTCAAAATATTGTAAAGGATACAAATAATTCATATCCCACGCTGTTTAGGGATGATAATAAGGCAATGCAAAATTTACTATCCCATTTTCATCATCAAAGATTTTTCTTTTCATCTTCATTGTTATTGGAAAGTCGTATAATAGTACTTTGTGTTCTAAATATTAAATTAAATAAAATTTTTATAAAAAATAGAAATTACAAATTATGATATTATCATTTATTCAAAGTTAAATGGATATTCATTTTATTGATTTGATATCAAATATTATTCAATGACAAATATCAAGAAAAAATTATAATGGTATAAATATCAAATGAAAATATTAAGTAATAATTGATAAATATCAAATAATTATAAAAATATCAAATGTATGAACTAAAAATAAATTAGGAAATTAAGATTGAAGAAAAGTTAATTGTTCTGATCGAGTTGGAGAGTTAAAATCTAAAGGTGGTATGGAGGTGATAGACGAGTTCTTTTGATACTGGCTCAAGAGAAAAAAGAAGGAAAGTTCATACAAAAGACTCTTCAATGCTCAAATCAGTCTGCATATTCTATGTGGGGCAGAAAAATCCAACCCGTATTTTGTGGGCCAAATGCGGTGCAAGCCTATGGGGAGTGGGTCAACTCACATTGTCATCCCTATTTACAAGTCATCAGACTACAGACCATCTATAGGGTCTTTAGACTTTTTGGGTCTCTAGAATCTTCTACTTTTGATGGTGGAAAAAACCTATAATCGTGTGCAAAACATATTATGAAACATGTCATAATGTATGAGAGATTTAAAAACATAAACCTCTTCTAAGATGAAAGTACTTATAACATTCCTTGTCTTTTTTGACATAATAAAAAATAGATGTAAGAAAAAAAAAGAAATCAACATTTCTTTAATAGACAATTAAGGTTCAATATGAGGTGTTTGAACAAGAATGGAGTACTATTTGTATGCAGATACAAATGTAGAACATTAGCAAATGACTTCTTTGTCCAAAAGAGTGATAAGGAAGGGGCATGGTTTATGAGAAATTCTTATAGTAAGACAATTGAGAAATTGAAGATATTTAGGGGTCTCTTTGTGAATCTATTTGGGCTAAGATGTATGGATTTGTGTTTTAGTTGTTTTAAGAGAACAATAATTAGTCTAATTACGCAACTTGGATAAAAAGTTTTAAAACATTTTATTTGAAAATAAACCAGACATAGCCTAGATTGTTTGATGCATACAAAAATTTAAATTTAATTTTTAATGTATATCACATTTCATCAATCTATTATTCAATCAAGGTGATATTCAAATGAGTCTTCACCGAGTTTACACCATACTAAGTCTCCTATGTAAAAAAATTGTTCCGTGACACATCTGTTGCAACATCGGTTTGGCCTATTCTTTGCAGTTTCTTCTCTTATTTGAGTATTTTCTCGTATTTCATGTATGAGGTCAAGTTCTACTCTTAAGTTGACATCATTATTACTCTCGTCAAAATTCTATCTTCACCAAAAGGCTTCTCCTAGCTCAACCAGAATCATGACATCTGATTTGTATGTTAATAAGAATAAACTTTCATTTGTTGATGATTGAAACGTGCAGTGGTATCCCCAAAGTATGTTGGGTATCTCTTAGACCCAAAGACCTTTAACATGGCCGACCTTCTTCTTGAACTCTTTAAGTATGACTTTGTTACCTGCTTTTTCTTAACCATTAGTTTGAGAATTCTCTATAGATGAACCGAGTTTGTTGCAAAAATTGTTCAAATCCTTTGTCTATGAATTGTCAACCATTATTTGTGATGATACAATGTGTCAAACATAAAAAAATATTCTAAAATTTTTTTGTGTACTTATTGAGCAGTAATAATCACCAAGGGTACAAATTTTATCCATTTAGTGAAATAATCAATAACCATTCTTGAAAGTTTTACCTGCTTTTGCCAATGGGAATGGATCCATTCTCCCATGTAGTGAATGGAGAAGGAGACTATCATATTTAGTTATTTCGGATGAAGTGTATGAAGAGGACCAGACTACTAACATTCCAAACATCTTTAAATGAAAGTATGAACATCCTCTCAAGGGTGCATAATGAGCATAATATGAAATCTACAATATCTCAAAAAATATATTTAAAAACAGATAATATGAAAAATAAGAAGAAACAAAATTCTACAATACAATAAAAATAAAATATAAAAATTCTGAAAAATTGAAAATTAAAAATATGTAAATAATATTTAAGCCATGATGTAATTCTAAGATCCATGAAACAAATAAATCCATGAAGCAATATCTAAGTTGGAGAGTAGAAGGTAGAGCACCTAGATTCGAAAGCACGACAAAATAAAACAACAAAGAAAATCATCCACCAGAATCACGTTATCTTAAGCATATGTAAAATCTTGGCAAAAAAAAAAAAAAACGCACCAGAATTATAGAAGACTTGACTTTATTAAATACATTATTTTTATTGATGTTACTTTTGAATAGTATGTACACACGACTCTTTAGCTCACTTTTTATTGATGTTCGCATACCTAACTCAACAGTTCTTTCTAGACAACTTTACTGTGTACATAACTTTATACCTGTTTCTCAGTGTGAAATGATGCTACATGATACCATTTTTTTGTAGCTTTCTATATTATTTAGGATATAAAATTTAATTTAATTTTTACTTTAATAATAAATTTCACTTTAAAATTTTAAGTACTTTTTAAAATCTTATTATACTTTTTTAATAAAATAAAATAAATATATTCTATTATTTTAAAGGTTTTAATTTTTTTTACAAAACAATAATTTATCAATCCCTCTAATACTAAATTTTGTAAATAATAAATATTAATTCTACTACTGGTTATAATATTTCCTACTTTAGAAAGTGTACTTATCCATTATAAAGACGGAATATCCATAGTTTGGATCGAATGTGTTTATTCCATAATCAAGTTTTTATTGTCATCAATGTAAATTAATAAAACAACCTACTTAAAGAGTCTTTACTGATAAACATCTATTTATGAAGTAATACATGGTTATCATACGGCCAATCCAAGGACCGTCACCGAAAAGATTTATAAATACTAACTCTCCAAGAAGTATAATTTATCATATTCTATTCTCTTATGCACTGTTTGGATCCGGGTGATTACTGTTCACCTGAACTGAAAAGCAAAGAAAGTTTATGTTTGGATCAAGGGGTTTGCAATGATTAGAGAAAGTGGAAAGGCAAAGAAAGTGATGGAATAATCTTTGCTGGTTTGTGAAGATTTGTCGAGAAAGTTTTGTTTTTATTATGTTACCCTTTGCTACTTATTATCCCCATGAGAAAGTTTAGTTTTTTTTTATCAATTTTTAAGTGTAAGGGTAAATGTGTAAAGTTATATTTTTATCAATTAAAAAAAATACCATTTCAATCACATTCATCACATCACTCACAAACTTTTATAAACTTTCCCTACACTTTCCACTCTATTTACCTTAATTCAAATATCTCAAATTCACTCCCTCATTTCCACTTTATAATTCAAACAAAGCATTAATTCTCATACTTTTGTACACTTATCATCATCAAGTAATTAATAAATGATTATCATTCGATCAACTCAAGGATCTTCAGATCTATAAATGCCAACTCTAGAGGAAGTATAGTCTATTCTTTTCTATATTCTTAACTCTTATTAATTTACACACTTATCACCATCATTGTGTTTTTACTTATTTAAATAAGTAAGAGTCTTTTTCAAGTGGATATTAAAAACCAACTGAAAGCAAATTTGTTGAAAAAAATTCAAATTCTCACCAAAACACCTTTCAAATAACATAAACCATTCGAACTTCTAACTAACAAAATCAAATTAAGACAAGTTACTTTAAACAAATATTTCAAATTATCTATTCATTTACTTAGGGGACAAATAAACACATTTATTTCTTAACATAACTCACTAAAAGAAATCTGATTTAGTTTATGAAGATGTGAAGAGTGTGACGATTACTTTAGGTGATAGATTTTGTAAGATTATTTTATTGTTGGACTACATTATTTTAAATTAATATAACATTAAATTATATTTTAAAAAACCCATTTGGCATTTTTATATAAATTTTAAAAATAATCTTTCATTAAGTTATATAATAAATATTAAAAAAGTTTCCGTTTTAGATTAGAGATATTGTTATCTAGTATATAATATAAATTTTGTACAATTGAAAGTTTGGTATAGAGTGGGGTCTCTTCTAACCATTGCTATTAAGCCATTATCAAACTAATCATAAATGTGAATCAATTTTCATTTTACTGCGTTTACTCGGTGTTGACGCGGCGACGTCGCTTTCGTATTTATTACGTTCCGCGTCTGTTCATATTCCGAGCAATTTACCCGAAATTTCTGTCTCAGATGTTTCTTTTTCTTTAACCAATTTCAATAATGAAGTTATGTATTCTTTGGAGTGGGGCTCACGCCAGTGATTTTTCTGTCTTAATCGTACATGTCAGTGAAAAGGATTTAAATCATTGACTTATATTTGCATGTAAATTCTACAACAATTTCCGATCATTTAAAAATCAACATTCTATGCTATGATCATTGAGATTGATACAACATTTATGAGTAATTTAATTTAATTAAAAACCATTTTTTTATGAAAATATTTTTTGTGATACCTAACATTGACACTTCGCTAATATTTTTCATGAGTTATGTGACTTTTAAAAAATAAAAATAAAAAGCAAAAACATAGTTAATATAAGTGAAAATATCACAAAACTTACCTGAATCGTTAATGTTCACCACCAACACTTAAAAATGAAAAGAAAGACATTACACTCTTTATCATATTCAGAAGGATATTGGTATTGTTAGAATTAAAAAAAAAAAGTATAAATGTGTAAGAAGAATTTGCCAATATTCATTTATAGTTTGTTGATAAACTCAACAAACTTTCACTAGGATAAACTCTAAATGATTCTAATATCATAATAAAAAGTGAATTTTAAACCTAATTTAACCTTATACAACCAAATTATAAATACTTATTAGATCATTTTATATATATATATATATATATATATATATATATATTTCTTTCATAAATTAGTGAAAGATACATATTATTCAAAGATTTTAATTAAAATAGATTGTTAACTTAGAAAGCATTTAATATTATCATTCAATTAAACATGAATATACATGTTTCATTTTTTATTTATTTTTATAATAATTATTTAAAATAATCAAATACAATTTAATTCAAATAACTTTTCAGTTTCCATGAAATATAAGTCTTTTCATTTTAGTTTATATTATTATTTTTAACTTTCGTCTTAATTAATTACAAATACTTTTTAAAGTTATGCTTTATATCTTAATTAGTTGACTGTAGAAAAAATTAATATTTAAAATCAATTGTCATAAGTTATAATATGTGTATGGACTACTCTTTTTTTACATAAACAAACGACAATTTTTTATGTAATTAAAATAAATAATTCAACTGATTTAACTAATAACCATTTTTTTTAAGAATTAATATAATCCCCTTTCATAGAGTTTTCAATCTCAACCATGTTTCTTCTAATTGCATATTCAATTTGGTTATATTTACAAAACTCAATTTAGAAATCCTATATATTGGATACATAGAATTTCACTTAAATTATACTTGATGTAAGACATGACTATACTTAAATAAATTATACTTTTAATACATATATTAAATAAAAGTACGTAATGTTATTTTTTACTTTAATTTTTATATCATATTAATTTTTTATACCGTCAACTAATTAAAAGTGTATTTGGTCTAAATTATTGAAGATGAGTTACTAGTGCAAAAGTTTAGTCCATTTTTCCTATTTGGAACATGGAAAGAAAGTCGAGAGTGGGGATGGTGTGTCCCTTCTCACACACTACAAGAAAATCACTAAATAGAAATTAATTTTAGAGTAAAAAAGTAATTAGTTACTTTCATGTTAGACATCACTATGCTACTTGACATCTTAGGTTGACACCTCAAGTAAAAACAATAAAAAAGTATTATTAAAAAAAAGAAAAAAAAAATAAAATACAAAATAATTAGTTGTTATAATGACTAAATTAGAATATATTGTAGAGACTAAAAAATTTATTGGTTTTTAAATTAATTTTTATTATTGATAAATAGTTTCTAAATTGATATCTAATTAACTAAGGTTTTTGTTACCAATTAACCTTGGTAGCTAATTAGATTCCAATTTAGAAACTATTTATCAATAATAAAAATTAATTTAGAAACAAAAACTTTTTTAGGCTTTAAAATGGTCTCTAATTTAGTTAATATAGAAACTAATTATTTTTTGTTTCTAAATTTGATTTCTATTTAATGATTTTATTGTAGTGACATGAGAAGAAAAGAGACGAATTGAAGGATAAGGTTGGATAATTTACGACTTTACCCCTACATGGAAGGTTATAAAAGCATTGTGCATGGAAGATATTTGTTAGAAATTTGCATGTTGAAGTAATCCAGGGATGAAGAGGTTGAGATAATCAATTGAAACCTTAGTAATAATCGATTTTGTGTTAATGGTTAATCCATTACATTGTGTTTGAATAATGTTTTGATGTGTGGTTTCGCAATGAAATCCATTATGCTTTAACCCATAATCAATTATATATTGAAGCATAATTAATTTTTCTCTTAGTTATAATTAATTATGTCTTCCTTAAATAAATATGATTATCATTTTTTTTCATGAAAATCATATCTATTTTTTCATTTGTCGCATTAAGTTTTAAAACTAAGAAAACTAAGAATTTTTTTAAAGTATAATTTGTCAATTGTTTTATTTTAATTTTTAAAAGTTAGATGACTTAATAATAATATATAATTAAAAAATTGTAATTAAGTTTAGAGATTTATTTGATATTATAGGCATATATTTTTTAATTTTATTAGTTTTATTTATGATTACACTTTACACTTAAGTGTTGTTTACCTCACTATGTAACTAATGTGAATATTTTTAAAAGATATATAGGTATTAGTAATTTTATAAATCATTGACTTATATTTGCATGTAAATTCT
Organism: Phaseolus vulgaris; assembly: GCF_051622355.1. Taxonomy (NCBI): domain Eukaryota; kingdom Viridiplantae; phylum Streptophyta; class Magnoliopsida; order Fabales; family Fabaceae; genus Phaseolus; species Phaseolus vulgaris. The sequence goes on from NC_143504.1 coordinate 7,546,576, forward strand.
ACAACAATTTCCAATCATTTAAAAATCAACATTCTATGCTATCATCATTGATATTGATACAACATTTAAGAGTAATTTAATTTAATTAAGAATCCATTAGAAAAATATTTTTTGTGATACCTAACATTGACACTTCCCTAATAATTTTAATGAGTTATGTAACTTCCAAAAAAAATAAAAGACAAAAACACAGTTATTATCAATTAAAACATCACACAATTTACCTCAACCACTAATATTTATCACCAATACTTAAGAATTAAAAGAAGACTTTACAATTTTCATCATACTTAGAAGGGTATTGTTGAAATTAAAAAAAAGTATAGATGTGTAAGAAGAATTTGTCACTATACATTTTTGGGTGACCTGGCTCAATAGAGTGACCTGATAAACCCAACAAATTCTGAATAAGATAAACTTTAAATGACTCTAATATCACATTAAAAAGTGAATTTTAAATCTAATTTAACCATATACAACCAACTTATAAATACCTATTAGCCATTTTATATATATTTTTTATTATCATAAATTAGTGACCATTAGACATATTTATTTTTTAATTTATTTGATATTATACGCATACATTTTTTAATTTTATTAATTATTTATGATTACACTTTACACTTTACACTTAAGTGTTGTTTATCTCACTATGTAACTAATATGAATATTTTTAAAAGATATATAGGTATTAGTAATTTTATAAATTTTCTTTTAGTATTTATATTCATTAGCAATAAAATAAAATTGATATCTAAGTCTATATTTTTTTAGGTTTCATTATTTTTTTAATGGTAATTGTTTATTTATTTATTTGTATCATTAATAAAAATTCAATTATGTTCCCAACTTTTAAAAATGAAATAATATATCCATTTTTCATCTAAACGTGATTCGACTTTGTATTAAGAGGTGATTAAATTTAATAAATAAATAATAAAGTAAAAATCTCTTTGTTTTTTATTAAGTAATCACTATTAAAATACAATTTACATCATTATTAAAAAAATAACCCAATGGTATATTAGTAATTTTTACTATATTAAATATTTTTGTCACATCAATCCAATCCCCTACAAACTTTCATACAATTTTCTATTTAAATTCATTCAATTTTCCTACATCCAAGCAACTTCACTTTCTTCTCATTTTTTCCCCTTTTCAACCCCACCATCATCCAAACAAATCCTTAGGGTGTGTTTAATTCAAGTGGATTTGAGGGAGATGAAAAGGATGAAAATGAGAGAAAATAGAATAGAAAGTGAGGTTGTTTGTATTAAACACTAAATAACTCATAAATCACGATAAAGAGGACACATGAGTTTACTTCGATGTACTCTAGCTGTTTGCACAGATAGAAACTCAATGCAAAATATAAATAGATAAACACTTTAAAGTAGAAGGTAATGAATTTTTAAATTTCACTATATATCTTATAAATTAACCAAAAATTGACTTGAGTATCAGAATATAATCATAGATATCACTATGAAGACTAAAGATTGAAGACTGGTTTCGAGATGCGAGACCAAGAGCACCAAGTAAAGAAATTATTCGGTTTTTTTGCAAGAACAATACTTATCTTTATATCTCTAACAACCAAAAACAATTTCCTTCCAACAAAAAACTCCACTAACCTCAACTCACTTCTACTGCATACGAACAACCCCTTAGCTCACCTATACTTCAGACACACAATAAAGTCATCTAAAACCAACAACCACAATAATGACATTTTTGTCTTTAGTTGCAGGTCGACGTGCTTCTCCCCTCTAATTCTTTACACAAGGATGATGCATTCACTTGAGCTCTTCCTTGCAATTCCGCACTTTCACTTCTTCCCAAATCATCATATACAAACACATGAGACTCCCTTAAATTAATCAGCGTGAACAGTTCTCACTTAAAAACAAATAGTGTTACTGATTATTTTTTGAGCTAATTTTTTGTGAAGATATGAGGCTGATTTGGTGGTAATAGAAGGATTTTGAAGAAAAAAAAAATATAACTGATGGGTTAGAATTTATCTAGTGACAAAAGAATTAGCATATTAACCTACGACATTGGTAAAAAAAACGAATTTGTGTATAGGTTCATATTTTTAGTCTATATGCTTCCTTCTCAAGTTAAGTCTATCCATAATTAATGGCAAGTGGTACTAAAAGTCCATAAACCCTATAGTTTATTAATCAAATGTTGGTTTAAGACTCCTTTTTGCTAAAGTTGTGTAAATGGGTCTACTAACTTTTAGTCTTACTATTTATTTAACTTTTTCTTATCTAAGGAATCACCAAGCTCAAAACAATTAGCATGGAGTTACTGGTTTATGACTTTATATTTTGCATTTAATAATTAGTCAACTTGCATTTAAATGTTATGAACGTACGTTGTATATACTTAATAACATATATTGAATTTTATTTATATTTTTAATTAAATCAACTAGTTGGTAAATTAGTAAAGCCAAATTAGATTAATAGAATAATAATTTTTCAGTCTTATCCATAATTTTCTAAGTATTAGTTCTTCTTGTACCTTGATTCACTTCATCATCAAAAGTATATTCCAATTTATTATGCTGAGAGAGAGTCATTGTAATGGTTAAGGATAACTTCTAAGTGTATATTTGGTTTGACAACGGATCAAATTATTAGTAGATTTGTGATCTTTATCCAAACTAAAACTGATGTAAGTAACTAATTTTCATATAAAAAAACATGGATCCAAAATTTTAAGCGTAAATCCAAACATGTGTTTAAACAATGCCCTAGATAGATACCGTCAATGAATTTCAAATTAAATTTGTGTGTAAATGAATCTACATGTTTTTTTATCTTTTGTATATTACTTTTCTTACTCATCTTTATTCAATGTGACTCTCATCTCCATAATTAATTCTTCCACACTTAATTTTAATAACTCATTTACATAGAGATGAGGAAAACATGACAAATTAAAACTTCATGAAAGGTATAAAAAAAAAATACTCTGGCTAAGGTTCCAATTTAAAGGTCACAGAAAATGTTTAGGTTTAGAATAAACAATGGCTTTCTTGACCAAGCAATATTTTCTTTGTGCTCTCTACTTTATGAGTTTGTTTAATTTTTAATTGAAGAAACTTTTAGGGTGATGGAAGACTTGCTGAGTAAAATAGTATTGCTATTGCTATTGTGTAGTATGTGAGTAGTGGCATTGCGTGTAACCAATAAATCAAAATGCTAATAAAAAAATTAATACAGAGAATGTGATGGTGATGTGGAAAAGGGACGTGAATGACAAAGAAGCCTTAAATGTTCGTTTGTTTTGAATTAAAAATGAAGTGGGGGCAAAATTATATTATTAGATTCAGTTAGTAAGATGCCCTAAGTTGCTGCTGATAAGAGGGCTTTGAGTGCTCACATTTCTGGGAACTTTTCTCCTAAGCTGGTTGCAGTAGCACATTGAGATGTCCAAAAGCCACCCTTTTTCCTTTTGGACTCATATTTGAATAATTTGTACAGTAGTGAAAAAAAAAAGAAAAAAGGATACGCTTTATTTAGTGTGGCTTTTGCGCTACCCGCTTTCGTAAAAAATGCGGTGGCAATTTTGAAATTATTTTGATTTATGAATACGGTTATTTAATAGCCACATTCGTAAATCAAAACACTTGATTTACGAATGCGGCTATTTGTATAACCGCACTTGTAAATCAAAGCGCTTGATTTACGAATGCGGCTATTCAAATAACCGCATTCGTAAATCAAAATTCTTTGATTTACGAATGCGGTTTTACCTTTAGTCGCATTCGTAAATCCTTTTTTACCCTAAATTTTGAAGCGCGCCACACACAATTTCAAACTTTATTTCTCGTCTTTGCCTTCGTTTCACGTTCGCACTCTGAGTTCGTCTCCTTCTGCTTCATCTGCATTCCATTTGTGCAATGTAAGTTTCTTGAACTCTCTTTCTTCTTCTTCATCTTCACAAATATATGCATAAATGTTTTTCGTTTTTCTTATATATGTTTTTTTCCTTGCATTGGTGGTATCGAAGCACTGTTTCGTTGGCTGACATTCGTTTTTCTGACATTGTTTGGTTTCTCGCATTGCTCAGTACTCTTTCATTGTCTTCGTGGTTTCTTGTGGATTTTTTGGTTTGCTCCGTTGCTGCTTACCTGTCCGACGTCGCTTCTGCTGCCGCCACCATTGTTGGCGTTCTCGTGACTCTTCATCAATGTTGGCTTCACACAAGATTGACGATGTTTTAAAATTTTTATTTTTTTTAATGATTTGGCATATACAAGTGCGATTAAAGCAAATAACCGCACTTGTAAATGGTATTTATAAATGCGGCTATATAACCACATTTATATTTCTTGATTTACAAGTGCGTGTTGATCAAATGCGGCTATAAAGCCGCATTTATAAATTCGAAATAGCCGCATTTGTTTTATGTTTCTGCACTAGTGGTATTAGAAAATTGTATGTAAGAAGAAATAAGATGTTTTTATTCTCTTATGTGTTTATTTACATCACTTCATGTATAGGAAATATATACTAGTGTAGAGAGATTTTCTCTCTCCAAATTATAATCTAATTAGGTAGGGATCCACTCATCATGATATTCTATCATTATTTAATTGCATATAATTGGGTACAATATCGTACAATATTGTATACAATAATGGCGTATAATTTGATAATTATTATTTCTTTAATACTTCCTCATGTTGGTAGGTGAAGATCATGAACCCCAAATTGTGTCGTAGTGTCAAAAATTGTTCCTTGCCCAGTGCTTTCATAAAAATATTTACGAGCTGGTACTGTGTCGGTACATATGAAGGAAGGATTGATTATCCCGGCTTGTAATTTTTCTCGCACAATGTGGCAGTCTATCTCAATGTGTTTTGTGCGTTCATGAAATACTGAGTGGGTTTGCTGCTATATGTAATGCCGCTTGATTGTCATAGAAAAGTTGAGCTGGCAAGTTACATGACACCTTTAAATCCTGCAACATATATCGCAACCAAACTATCTCCAAACAAGTATTGACCATCGGTATTTTACTTCCGCTAATGATCTTGATACGTTTGTCTATTTTTTTGACTTCCACGAGATAATAGAAGAACCAAGAAAAATGCAATACCCACATACTAATCTCCGAGTTGTCTGACAACCTCCCCAGTCTGAGTCACAAGCAATAAGTTGTCAATGTCAGATTGTTTTCAGATGGCAATAGCAATCCTTGTCCCGGTGATCCTCTGATGTACTTTAGGACTCGAATTGCGACATCCCAATGAGGTTTCCGTGGGATCCTGTATATATTGACTTAGGGTCCGAACCAAAAATGTTATGTCAGGTCGAGTAACCGTGAGGTATATCAGTCGTCCCACGAGTCGTTTGTATTTGATTGGATCCTTTAATAACTCTCAATGTGTGAGTTTTAGGTATTGCTCCATTGGAGATTTGTCTGGACGAGCACCTGTGAGTCCTGTATCCTACAATATCAAGTGCATATTTTCTTTGTGACATGTAAATACCAACTTTGGAACGAGAACATTCAATCCCTAGAAAATATTTTAAGTCTCCAAGATCTTTAATGAGAAATTGTTGTAATAGATAATCTTTAACACACTAAATTTCTGTCAAATCATTTTCTGTCAGAAGAATATCATCCACATAAATCAAAAGAGCAGTAAATGATGAGTTATTCTGTCTTGTGAATAAAGAGTAGTCTGTTTTGAACTGTTGAAATCCTATAGATTTAATAACGTGAGAAAATATTGAAAACCATGTTTGGGATGCCTGTTTGAGACCATAAAGGGATTTGTTGAGTCGACATACAATGTTCTCCCCGGTGGATGATGCCCGAGTGACAAGTCCATGTAAATAGTTTCATGCAATGTGCCATGTAAGAAGGAATTTTGCACATCTAGCTGATCTAGCGGGTGAGTAAACTAATTTCTGGCTGCTGCAATGGTGATGAGACTCATCAAAGTTGTTAATTTTGTTGTTGGTAAAAAAGTTTCAAAACATTCGACACCTTCAATCTGAGTGTATCCCTTTGTGACAAGGCGCGCCTTATATCTGTCGATGCTGCCATCTGAGTTGTACTTTATTTTATAGACCCATTTGCATACGATGAGTTTCTGCCCAGTGGGTAACGGTGTCAAGGTCCACGTTTGATTTAGCTGCAAGGTGGAAAGCTCTTCATCCATTGCTTTTTGCCAATTTGGATCAAGGATAGCTTGAGCATAAGTGTGAGGTTCTTTGGTGGTTGTGATGTTGACAAGATATGCACTATGTGTAGAAGAAAATCGTGAATTAGAAAGAAAATGATGCATAGGATACTTGGTTCCATTCGACCGGTCTTGGGCAGTGGTCGAATGATTGACTTGGGATCCCGTTACGTAGTCTTGAAGCCAGGAAGGTGGGGTTGATGTGCGACTGGATCGTCGAACAGGAAGGTCGGATGGAGAATGTTTGGTAATGGGTGCTAGATTTCTTGGCATGGGAGAAGAAGGTTGGTCTACTGGAGGTTCAGGTGCATTATGACGAGTAGGAAAAGAATGTTGGTTTGATGGAGGTTCAGGTGCATTGTGACGAGTAGGAGAAGAAGGTTGGTTTGACGGAGGTTCAGGTGCATTGTGACGAGTAAGAGAAGAAGGATGGTTTGATGGAGGTTCAGGTGCATTGTGATGAGTAGAAGAAGAAGGTTGATCGGGTGAATGTTGGACAGAAGTGGGTAAGTCAATGTCAATAGTGGGCAAAATACCTTATAATGGAGGTGCGGATTGTGTTTGGGACTGTTGGCAGAATGAAAAAACACTTTCATGGAAGATGACATCCCGACTTGTAAAAAAAGTGTCTGTATCTATATCAAATAATTTGTATGCTTTTTGATTGAGAGGATAACCAATGAAGATGCACTGTCGAGCGCGTGGATCAAAAGTTTTTAAGTGAGAAAGTAAAGGTGGGCGATTATATAGCATTTCAAAAGGTGATTTATTTTTGAGTAAAAGTGTTGACAAACGATTAATGATAGGCAGTTAAAACGCATTCACCCAAAATTCTAATGGTAAATGAGACTGAAATAGGAGGGCTCGTGCTGTGTTTAAAATGTGTTTATGCTTGCGTTTTATTACTCCATTTTGTTGAGGAGTGTAGACATTCAATACTTTTTTAAGAAAAAAATTACGCATAGAAATAAATTCCAATCCGTTGTCAACGCGAATGGTTTTAATAGATGCCTAAAATTGATTTTGTGCAAAAATAATGAATGATTCTAAGAGATGTTGGGTTTCAGACTTTTGATTCATAATAAATAACCAAATACATCTAGTATAGTCATCGACTACAATGAGAAAAAAAACGTTTTCCAAAATGAGTTGGAGTTTTATGCCCAAATGTCACAATGCAATAGATTAAATGGAGAATAAGATTTTATTGTGCTTAAAGGAGAGGGTAGCCTTATCTCTTTAGCTTTGGGACAAATACTACAATTATTATGAATGAGAATGAGATTTTTACTGATAGGGATAGGTAATAAGGAAGATGCAAGTTGTAGACACGCCGGAAAAGGATGTCCGAGGTGGTTGTGCCATAAATCAGGGTCAGTCGAAATTTGAGATGTGTGGGCTTGGTTTGGAAGAGTGGACATGTAGTATAAGCCTGCATGTTGTTTACCCAAGCCAATCATCCTCCCCGTAGCCAAGTTCTGCAAAACGCAACCATGTGGAGTAAAAATGACAACAATTTAGTGAACTGTTATCTTACTAAGGAACATGAGATTTAAATTAAAAGAAGGAACACAAAGAACATCTTTGAGAGTAATATTGTCATTGAATTTAATTGTTTTCGTAGATGAGATGGACGCAATTGAGCCTATGGACAAATTAACATTTAGAATAAATGATGATGAAGTGTTTGTGAAAAATTGTGAATCAGATGCAAAATGATTTGTAAAAGTAGAATTAATAGACGAGTTATTTGTTTATTCTCTTATGTGTGTATTTAGTGTATACACTACAAGAAAATAATGAAATAGAAACCAATTTTTAGATTAGAAACCATTTTAGAAACTAAAAAAAAATTGGTTTCTAAATTAGTTTATATCATTGTTAAATAATTTCTAAATTGATATCTAATTAGCAACCAATGTTTTTCTACCAAATTTAGAAACTAAATAATTGGTAGTTAAAACCTTGGTTGCTAATTAGATACCAATTTATAAACTATTTAACAATAATAGAAACTAATTTAGAAACCAAAATTTGTTTTAGTTTCTAAAATGATCTCTAATTTAGTTACTATTGCAACTAATTATTTTGATCTCTAAAAATTGGTTTATATTATAATACTTATATTGTATTTTTTATTCTATTTTACATGTCTATTTATTTATTTATTAGAGAAAAATGAGAAGTTTTATTTATTTACAAATCCTTCATTTCTTAATTACTATTATTTTCTTTATTTTACATGGTTGAGAGGAAACATATTAATTAAGAAGCTGATATGAAAGATATAGTACATCTACAAAGTGACAACTATGGATCATTCTAGAATAATTGGAGTCTTCATGTCTAAATTGAAGTTCAAAACCGAAGTCAATAATTGAAGTCATGTTCCTCAAAATGTAATTGAGTTATGATGATATTTGTATTCCAACTGATTTTTGGAAAGCTACAATAATAACTAACAAGAATGGATTGAGGTAAACAATATTTATAATTAATATAATTTTAATATATTGTGTTTGAAAAATATTACATTATAAATCTTTAGATTCACAAAATATGTCAGACTTCCCATATGATATAACCACACTCAAGTGATTTTATAAAAAAGAAAAAATATACAAAAGAAAAAGTTATTTGAATTTCGAGTTTGGAAGGGTAACTAACCATTCTCCCGAGTATCTAAGAAATACTCACATATCAATTACCAACAAATATAAGTTGATAAAATCTTTAAATAAATGAGTTACAACAACTCAATTGTGATCAATTTTTTGTTTATCTCTGATATAATATGAATTATAACAAATCCTTAACAAAATTATTATTTATTTTTCATTATATTAATAATGAGTCTATATAAACTTATATAATAACATTTTTATTAAATGGAATATTATATCTCCTTTTCTTGGTTGTTCTTTATATTATTATTACTATTTCCTTTTATATTAATTTGATTGTGGGGAGTATTATAAAAAGCGAATTTCTGTTTAGTATTTGAATGACCTCATTCATAATTTATTTCCTTTCAGTTTATAGCTCACTACAAACTCTGTCAACAATTCGTTCAGTGACACTTTGTTTTCTTGTAAAAAAAAAACCAATTTTAATCTTAAAAATATAACAATTGTTTCGTTAAAAAAAATGGTAGTTTCACACTATGTGTCTATGAGGCTGAAAAGTAATAGATATATGTAAGATGAGGATTAGGTTACATAATATGTTTGTGGGCTACATAATATGGGTATCTCCTCCTCCCACCCTCGGGAGTTACTATTCAAAGCCCCTTTATGCTCTTTGCACCTCTGCTACTTCTTCTTTTTTCATGTCCTAATCGGAAACTAGATTTTGAAAATTATTTAATAAAAGTGACTCAGTACTTCTAAAGACACTCTAGGATGTTTTTTTTTTTGTAATAAATTGTAAAAATTAATTTGCATAAATTTTTTTGTTAAAAAAGTAGTTTATTGACTGTGTGTAAGATATATAAAATGCGAAAAGAATGGAAGGGTAAGGGTGAGAGGAAATAAAAGTATTTTGGAAATATAAAAACACAAGGAGGGGTGCGAATAGTAGGATCCTCTACCCTCTCATCTTATATGCCCAACAAGTTATTGGGCTTTATTTCCCTTCTCGAATGCTAGTTAAATACGTTAAATTATTCATGTATCTCCATATTTTTTCCATACATCTCATACTTTTGAAAATACTAAAATTAACTCCATATTTTATTGATTTTTTTTTAAATGTGTAATTAGGAGACTTTTCTCTCAAAGTTAGTATTTGTGATTTTTTTGCATTTTAAATTATACAATTCAAAATATAAAATTTGTATATTAAATTATATAATTTAGAATGAAAAATTTATATTTTAGATTGTACAAATATTCATGTACATTTTGTATTATGAATTATACAATAATATAAATTTTATAGAATGAAAAAAAATCGTATTCCAGGTTAGAATGTAAATTTTCCATAAAACTATCCTAAAAAGTTAATTTTAGTATTTTTCAGAAGTTGCAGGAAGAAACACATGCAAGTGTAGGAAGAAACGAACACCGAATACTTATTTTTTTTTTAAATTGAAAAAAAAAGAAAAATGCATAATTTTGGAGGGAACTTAACCTTATAAAAGGAAGGCGCGTTTAGTTTGTTGCATTGCACTGGAGTTCAATTTGTTTCCGCAATTAAACTTGCTAAAATGAAAAATTCTAGGGATCATATTTCATTCATCTTTTACCCATTATTATTATTATTATTATTATTATTATTATTATGCTGAAAAACATATTATTTAAAAATAGAGACATTTTAAATAATAAAATGTAGTTTAGTTTCTCTAAGTCTTTAATTTGTTTTTCCTATTTTTTTTATAAATATTTCACTTTTCATACTCAAACTATACTTTTAGCTTTTTATAGTCTACAGTAAACGTTGATTATATCACTTTAAAGATAAAATAATAAAATATTATACTTTTTAAAGGCTAAAAGTCAAGCTTAATTGGTATAAGTGGTACAACTTATGCTTTTCAAGTAATTAATTTAGAATTTAAATATTGTAATGTAAACGTGAATATTTAATTGTGGCCACACAAGTTTTTGTTTGTTTGAGTTGGTTAAGAGGCAAAACACCCATTCGATTGCTCTTCGAGACAACGACCCCACTTTGCCTCTCCCTTCAAAAATCATCTTCCAAAATTATTCCTCACTTACCTCGAAACTCACAAATGTGATACACCCAACAAGAAACATTATTGTATTTGTAATTAAATAATTTATAAAAAAATTATTTTAATTTAGTTACAATCCATTTTGTATTCGAAAATAGGTTTAATTAAATTTTATGTTATAGTAAATTTAATTATTTATTGAATATTAAAAAAAAAGTATGATTTAATTTTCTATTAAAAATGTGACTTGATTTTATATTACAATTTTCAAACAAATCAATTCTTTTATAATTAAATAATATTACTCAATAAACATTTCAAAAAGAATAAATATAACATAAAATTGTATACTTAAATATTTATGTTATAGTTTTATGTTGTAGTCCAAAGTGATATTTTTTATAAAATTTCTTTCAAAAACTAATGTTCAATATATCTTCCAGGTTCAATTTTAACTAAAAGATCAATTTTCGATAATCACGCACCAACTTAAAAACTTAACTCCAACTTATCTAAAAAATTTAATAATGATAACTTCTTTTACTTGAAAATTTAGTTACAAACTCTCATGGCTAAACTAAAAATATCACTATAATCTTTGACTAAATTCATCATTGTCAATCAGACTATGCAATCAAACACATATTCTAGGGATGCAAATTGTTCTTCCTACAAACAATCCAAGTAAAAAGGGGTAATGTTACTCTAAACAAAAATTTGATTTATAACTATTATTCTCTTCTTTAGTAGATTTACTGAAACTGATTGGAATATTGAAAAAAAATGAATATTTAACTCACAAATATAAAAATAATTTTAGAGAATTAGTAATTTCTATAAAATAAAATTTGAATATTTAACTTTTATTTATTTATAAACTTTAAGTAATAGAATATTCAAACATTAAAATTTCATCTCATTTTAACCACTTCTATTTAAATAAATTAATTCAGTTCTTACATAAATAACAAAATATTTAAAAAAAGAAAAAGAAATATGATTAACCATTATATCCTAAAATTTTCAATTGAAAAATTACATAACCACTAAAAAGGGCAAGCAATTAATTATTAAAAAACATAATTTACACACGAAAAGAAAATAGCCCTATATTTTCTTTTGTATGCTCATAATTGTATATAATTAAACTAAACTATTACATTGTGACATAATAACTAGAAAACACATAAAAGGATATTTGATTTTATTTCATGCTTATAAAGAATGCTTATTAAAAATAGAGATATACCTTAATTAAAAGAATCATTAAATTAATATAGATATTGTCTTGTGGACTTTGGTGGAGCCTTAGATTAGGTAGGTAACTCTTCTCCCCGTATAATGGTTTTTAGATTAAAGCATGCATGAAAATGACTTATCCATATTTTAAATTTAGCGTGTGTAATCCTAGAGTTTAAATATAAACACCAGTGCCATAGTTTGGGGAAGATCTCCATTCCTCAAATCTGTACATAGATTAGGGCCTAACGTAAGTACAAGGTACACGGATATATGAAACTTGGATCATAGTCATCATATACTTTTTTATGAGTTCACTTTTTATATTCTCTAATTGTAAAAATAATTTATCTTTTTTATCTTCAATAATTTCACATAATTTCTAATAATATCATCTCAATAAATTTGAGATTGAAACATTAATTTCACATGTGAAATGAAAAAATAGTTATAAAATATAATCAAATATTATAAATAAACTTTTTATGACTTCTATATATTTTTGTTATGGAGAAAGAAAGTAATAGAAATGAGAAATAAAAAAGAATAAAAAAATAAGATATTTTATAAAGTTGTTTGGTAATAATATCAGAAAAAAGTTGTGTAAAAAAAAGAAGTACATATAAATCATGTATTAAAAAATCATTAAATAAAAATCAATTTTAGAGATAAAAAATAATTAGTTGCTATATATTACTTGTGGAGGTATTTTTCGTGGGAGTATGAGAAAATTTATTGAAACTTTCTCTGCATTCCTTGAAGTTCAGACTGCTCTAGTTGCTGAAATTTATGGGGTTATGCATGCTATGGAGAAAACTCAAAAGATGAGGCTTACTAATATATGACTTGAATGTGTTTCTGCCTTGGTTTGTGTTGTGTTTACGGTTAGTAATAAAGTTTCGTGGATGCTTCGTAATAAATGAAATACTTGTCTTAATTACTGTGGGAAAATCAGGTTTAAGGTTACCCATATTTTTCATGAAGAGAATGTGTGTGCTGATAAGTTGAGTAATTTAAGATTTATTCATAGAGTATCATTTCATTGGTATAATAGACTTCCATCTAGTCTGATCTTAGAATTCTTTATGAATAGGTATAGTCTACCTATGTATCGTTTTTGTTAACATATAAGTTTTTGTCTAGTCCCCATATTTTTGTATTTTCTTTCTTTTTTAATAATACTTTTGTATGTGATGACAGTTGATTGTTGTTACTTGAGGTGCCCGCGTAGCTTAGATTTAGGGTATAGTGATGCCTAACATAATTTTTTTTTATAAAAATAATTAGTTTCCATAAACATAATGTGAATAAGGCCTAACACAATACAAGTAATTTTAAATTTTAAATTTTATTGTAGAGAATTCTTAAAACATAACTTTGTAAATGTTAAGCAAAATTCATAAGTTAACTTTGTTTTTTAACTTTCAAAAAATAACATTGTCCGCTTTTACAACGCACTTATGTATTTGAAACCTTTTTTTTTTTAATTCGATTTATTTTTTGTAATTTACATATATTTTAATTTTTAATTTTGTATTTTCTCTCCAAAGTACAACTCCAACTCCAATGAGAGTAAAAGAGACCAATGTCACTTTATTCAGTGGAATCTCTACATGTCCTCAACCAGTGAAGTGCTGTATTCTATAATGTTGAAATTTTTTAATCCTATAGAAACTTTTCATAATATCTTTCTACCTGTTTCCTCATTTCTGTTGGTTCCGTATGTAATGTGAATTCTCAACTTCATAAAAAGTAAAACAAAACCGATGTCACTTCATTCTTACCATGTGTTTGGATGATACAATAGAAACAGCAAGAAAGCACGTATTTCAACTTTGAGAAAGTGCATAAGGAAATGATACCAAACACACATTTAGTGTGCTTTCTTTTATTACCACACAAACCAATTATACTAAAATTAGTAAAAGAGTACCAACCTATTTACATCTAAAGATATGATATATTTCTTTTTTTGAAGAATAAATTGTTATATCTATTGGCATATAGCCAAATAAATAACATTTAACAAAAATAATCCTTCTTCAAACTAACAAATTTCCAAACAAATCATCAAAATGAAAAGAAACATGCACCTTACAAACAAAGAAAATTGTTATTTAATGTGGCCCAACACAAAGAAAAATTGATAAAATGGACATTACATAATAAGTAGTGTGGGTTGTTCCATGCATAACAAATATTTTTTAGCTAGAAATTATTTTTATTTTGCCTTGATTTGTAGCTATCAATGTAGGTCCAATCCTCTTTAGATGAAAACTAATAGCGTAGGTTATAGATCTTCACTAATAGAGTGAGTTTTGCGATGTAGAAGCTAAAAGCAAGGATTAAACCATAACTTAGTAGAAGGTGGAAGCTAGAAGTAAGGGTCAAACCTTAGTTAAGTGAGACGTGGAAGCTAATAGTTAGGGGCAAGCCGTAGTTGAGTCAAACTTAGAGAGAGTCAATCCATAACAAAGTGATGAAGCATGGAAGGTAAGACCTAGGACCAAGCCCTAACTAAACCTAGAAAGGGTGAAGTCCCGAGTCACAAAAGCAAATAGCGAAGGTCATGCCCTGCCTTAATGACGCCAACCTCAACCTTAAATAAAAATAAAAACCAACAAACAAAACCCTTAAACGAATCAAAAAAATTCTTAAAGCTATAAATTTTTCCCAACTTGGATTCTAGCCACATAAACCCTCCCTTTCACCTACTTCCATGAGACGATCTAACTCTAACTAGACTCTAACAATTAACCACATAAGCGATGGTCAAGCCCACTCTTACCTACATGAATGTCATATATTTCTATGGATAAAATGATAAATTAACATGCCATATTTATTAGCCCAACTACATTCATATATTTTGATTAAGTTTATGAATAAAAATAATAATAATTGAAAATCAAGATGTCATTAATCATAATCATTCAACATTTTTTTCATGAAACTCATGCATATGAATGAATTTTGACATTTCAACTAGGTTGACACATCAAAGTCCACCAATCATTTGTTATCACATGAAACATAATATAAAAAAGAAAAGAAAATACTACAAAACATAGGACCAAACCAAAACTCATGTAAGAGAAAGGAACACAACTTGAGTACAAAATAAAGAAAATTAGTATATATTATGGAAACAATCCAATCTAAGACAATGAGCCATGACAGAGTATAAAAAAAAGTATAACTTATTATTAACATCCAAAATAGCCAATTTATCAACACAATTATTTCATTTCCTAATATTATAAAAAAACTTTAAAATTCATGCCAACGCTACATAATCGACCAACATTTTTAAAATAAACTATTATTGAAAAATTAATAAATCTTTTTACGTATATGTAATAAAAAACAATAGTCTGAAAAGACTGGCTCAAATTTTGATTATACAAAATAATAGAAAATTAAAAAATAATAGCCATAGTAATATTGAAAATAAAGATTGATTTTAACCTTGGAAGAACAATATTGATACATACCTTAGAACATTTTCAGTATAAACAAATTTTTTAAACGACTTATATTTATAGAAATAATATTAAAATAATATATATATATATATATTTCAAATAATTAATAATTCTCATTTACATATTATTTTTAATTTTTAATAAATATATATAATAATTACTAAAAAACAAATTAATTATCTCAACTATTAACGAAGTTAGTATAAAACTATTATGATTAATTTTTTTTACTAAAATTGTTATTTTTTCTACTTTACTCAAAATAAAATATTTATATTACTAAACTCATTATTTATCCAAAATAATTTTTAAAACTCTACATTGCAATTATAATGGATCCAACCTAATATTAGGTTATGCCTCTTAAGTCAAAATATTTACAATGACTGAAAAGTTTTGAAAATTCCATGCAACTTTTTATAATATATTAATAGGTTTTCCTTTTTTCTAAAGGCCATATATAGAAAGAGAGGAACCTAATATTAGGTTATACCTTTAAGTCAAATATTTAAAATTACTGAAAAGTGAGTTTTGAAAATTCTATGCAACTTTTATAATATATTAATAGTTTTCTTTTTGGTAGACGCCATATGTAGAAAGAGAGGAGACATACTATATATTAGTTAGGTATACACCCTTTTTTTCTTTACTATATTAAAATTTTTCTTGACTTGCATTGATATACTTTATTATAGGACTAGTGGTGTATGTTAACACCATACACACTAAATACATACTCTTCATATACTAATAAACTAATATTTACTTTTTAATTTAAAATATTATTATATTATTATAACAGTTTTTTTTATAAAAGCTTTCATGTTAGATATTACTATGCAACTTGACATCTCAACTAGACTAACACCTCAAGTAACAACAATCATTTGTCATCACATGAAAAAAAAATATTATTCAAAAAAAGAAAAAAAATATAGGTGAACTAGACCAAAACTCATATGTTAACAAAAACAATACATAGGTAGATTATACATATTCATAAAGAATTCTACAAGAACAAACTAGATGGAAGCTTATAATACTAATGAAATGATTCTCTATGAATAAATCATAAATTAACCAACTTATCAGCACACACATTCTCTTCATGAAAAATATGAGTAACCCTAAACCTGATTTTCCCACAGTAATTAAGACAAGAATTCCATCGATTACAAAACATCCACGAAACTTTATTCCTAGCAGTAAACGCAACACAAATCAAGGCAGAAATACATTCAAGTCATACATTAGTAAACCCCATCTTTTGAGCTTCTTCCATAACATGTATAACTCCATAAAACTCAACAACCATGGCAGTCTGAACTTCAAGAGGTAACAGTGATGGTGAAGAGCGGCAACAATGGCAACGACGGGCTAACGACAGTGACCAAGAACCGCGTGCAAGGCAATGAAAGTAAGAATGGTCATTATTGCAAAATATAAAAAACAATGATCATTTATTTAATGTGTTTTTACGGTCAGACGCGGTCATTTAAAACGCGGTGACATTTTTTAAATTAACTTCATTTAAGAATGTTGCTATTTGTTGTAGCCGCATTCTTAACTAAAACTCTTTGATGGATATCGTCTAACCGTAAAAGCGCCTTAAATCTAGTGTCGAAATAAATTCTTTTTGCACTAGTGTAATTTTAGATTCATTAGTATTTTCGTTGTTGAATCTATCACTAATAAGATTTATAGAAATTTTTATTTTAAAAATTTAGAAAAATGAGAATCAAGTTAAACCATTAATAATTTATAGAAATACATGTTAGAATATTTTAAAAATCATTTGAAATATTTTTTCTAATTGAAATACATGATTTTGGATTTAGTAGGGGATTAAAATAGCAAAATTGTGTATTTAAATTCCTTTTCTTTATAACTTATTCAAATTCTAAGTGATATGGTTTCATTCAATTAGGGCTAGAATTAAGATTCATTCCTTCCTAATCTTCTTAACTCCTACTCTATAAACTATAGTTTTTTCTGTTTTAAAATTTGTTGTGAGGCAACTTTAATAAGATAACACATTACTTTTTTCAATTTTAGAGTGTCATTTAATTCATTAAGTCAAGAGGGTCAATTTCAATTCCCAAGTCTTTATTCTAGCACATACAGTCTGTCCAATTTTATTTTATATCTACACACATAATTTACAAATTCCGAATTCATAAATGGATTCATTGGATATGAAAACATATGAGTAGATTAAAAAATTAATTTAAATTTTTGTAGAAAAAGTTATTAATAAAACAAATTTGTTATTTTATTCATAAAGTATTATGTCTGGATTGAGTTTTTCTAGATGTTGTTCTGACTTCAATTTTTTATTTATTTATACTATTTGTTTGGACAACAACCTTGTTTATTATTTTAAAACAAATAATTTATTAAGGATTTAAATGTATACTTAAAACACTAGAATAAGTGTGTTTTTGAATTTAAAGATTGTAGTTTAGTTTGATAAAATTTGTTGTAGAATAAGTTTAGTTATGTCCAATTTTGACACTTGATATTTTGATATTGTATACGTATTTGAATGAATTGTAGTTTTTTCCTTGTAATTTTGACTGTTTAAAAATTTGAGGATATATGGGATGCGATGATTATGCTACTAAAATATTTGTGAATAAATTTCTCTTTCAAAAATTGTATGAAAAGTTAATGTGGGAAAATGATTGCAAAAAGAAATATGATGTTGAGATTTAAAATAAATTACAATGAATGAAATTAAGAATAAAAAATTAATGTTATGTAAATTTTAAGAATTATATAGATAGTTGTAGAGATATATTCAACATGAAGTCTTAAGAAAGATCACACGTACATAGGAGGACAGAGAGTGATGATATGATTATTCTGAATTGATGTACACAATTAGTCATGCTCTACTTCTAATCAACCTCTTAACTATACTTTTAGACTAAGAAGATGATGTAACACACGTATTGTATACATAGAAACCTAGTGTTTATAGGACTTATTAATACTATCTATATTTGTATAATGTGATTATGACTCGAAAGGTATAATGACAACGTTGAAAGATTACAAATTTTTAAAGAATTATTATATGATAAATTTGATGATTAATCTAAACTTAAAATATACAAATATGATTATTAAGAGATGACTAATTGAAAGTGTGAGAATTTGATAGATATTTATCAATTATCATTAATATATATATATATATATTTTAATATTTTCATTTAAATTATTATTACAAGAGAAAACACCTATAGTTAAAAATTAAGATATCTCATGATCTTTATAATGGATTATAATTGATTACAAATACAATATAATAATTATTTTTTTTCTATCTCTCTCTTTATAGTCTATGTGGCGGTGAATTGATGACCAAAGAAAACCATGAATTAGCCCATACAAAATTACCATCAGCATCTAAATGAGCTGTTTCCAATTCAATCTATACTAATCCATCATCTTCTAAGTATATCACAACAAATAAACAAAACTTTTCAATGATCTGAGTCCCTATTCAAAGTGCTAATATTTCTGCATGAAGTTTAGCTAACATATTTACAAAATTTATTCCCATTTTTTTTATAAATGTTCTATTGAAACGTGAGAGAAATTAAAAATTAGAATCCCTCTTAATTAAGAATTTACATGGCTAGAATTTCTTAGAGTGTGGAGAGGAGGAATCACTCCCCTTATTATTTAATTTTTAATTAATTGTGGGAAATATAAAATTGTAATGGGATTCTGATTCTGATCCCAATACTCCTACTTTACTTTGAGAAAAGACTTGTCACTTAATGCTTCTTGTTGACTCTGAGTATCTGATGACGTTACTTGGAACTGTGTCTAACATTTTGTTTCTTTTGTACCCAACAAAAACAACATCAGCAGCACATAATTCAATCACTCACAACAGAGACCAAGTCTTACGCATGCAAACTCATCTTCTTCGGAACCTTTCATTGTTCGGGTACCACTGACCGTACACTCCTGAAAGCAAACAGATATGAAGGTGAGTACTGTGCATGTGGAAACAAAAGCTTTAGAAAATCATTGTTTCTATTTCTTGGTATGCAACTAAAGTCAACAAATTTGCAAGTGGGGATGTTTTTTTTGTTCATTCTCTAATGTGCGATGAAACAATGTGAAAATGGGGTTGGAATAAAGCAGATCACACTTTTAATCTTAATCCAATGCTTAATCAAATAATTTGGATATAACTTTTTGTAAGTGAAACTAAAACAAAAATTATACTTTTATAATCCATTTCTTACATCATCATGCATCATGATGAACAATCTGAACTCTAACCTTGCAATGATGAACAATGTGAATAGTGATCTTCATATACTGTTCACGAGGCATGTGATGAAAGTGATGGAAGAAAAGGAATTTAAACACAAGATGAAATAAACTAAATGACTATTAAGAAAAACCTAATTGAAAGGTGGTGGCAAAATATGTAATCCTAATTTATTATTTTATATGATAAACGTTCTTACTAAAAATTATTTCAGATGTGCAACTTAAGGATAAAAGATGAATTTTTAGTTGATTTTCAATAAGTACTTATAATTTGTTTGAGCTTATGAAAGTGTAGGTTAAGTCCACATTTATTTGTTAAGTTCACGTTTCTTCAAATAAATAATATATTTTTTTTTGGCAACACGAAATCTAAGTTCACGCTAGTTTGTGGTTAACATGAAGACTTAGTCCACACTTATTTAGAAATTGTGTGGCACCTACGTAGGCTAAGTCTGCGCTTCTTTAAATAAAAAATATAAAATGTAATTTTGTGTGAGCAACATGTAGACTAAGCCTACTATTACTTAAAAATGTGTGGACATTAGGTACCCTAAGCCTACGCTTCTTTAAATAAACCATATAAAACATCAGGTAGGTTAAGTTCACGTTTGTTTAAAAATTGTGTGGACTACTTGTAGGCTAAACTCACGCTTCTTTAAATAAATAATATGTGTATGAGCAACATGTGCGCTGAACCTATGCAAAAAATACACCATATATATTGTCACTATTTTTACTTCGAGCATATTATGAATGTTAAACCCACAATAATTATACTTTTGCATCCATTTATTATAGGTAGTGTCTGTTTTTTACCCATCCTAATAAACATATTTTTTGTAGTGAGATTAAAAACATGTACAAAATTAAAATAAATAGAAATATACTAAAAAATGTTTAATAAGAATTCATTTATTTTAGAATATCTAGAATTACAATTAAAATAACAATATACCTTTTTAGAAACAGCAATCTATTTTATAATAAAATTCCGTAGTTATATTATTTTATCAACTTGGTTATCAATTAACTTGTCACCTTATAAGCTAGGAGGTTGTACACTAATTTTGATAACTAGAAAACTCACTTTTAATAACTTACACTCCCTTATTTCTTAAAACACTTGTCATTAAGGTTATCAACTCGTTGAGTATGAAATTACATATTTATAGATGACCCAATAATGATACGATAGCAGGTAGTTTAATAAGATTAATGAACTCTATATATTTAAAATGATTCTAATATCATATTAAGAACTGAACTTTAAACTTAACATGACTTTATAAAATTGACTTATAATTTGTGATTTGTACTTATTTATATACTATGAAATATTTTAATTCTTAATCAATGTGAGATCTCCAATATTAATTGTAAATCTAACTTTATTAAATACTTTTAAAATTAAATTAAATTTAAAAATTCATTTTATAAAATTAAGAATAAAAACTAACCCAACCTTTTCAATTCACTCTTGATACATAATAACGAGATTTTTGAAAAAAAAAGTAGGAACTTAAAGTGCACGACACGTACGAACAACAAACTACATGGTGTACGAAAGTGTGGAACAAAGTGTAGTTGGATACTTGGTGGTTAACCAAGCAAAAGGCAAAACAAAATAAAAGTTTGCATAAACTTTTAAAATAAAAAAATTTATGGCTAATAATAACCTTATTTTAACTCGGGTAATATTACTTCTTATAGAGATACGTCTCGTGTTAACAAAATGGAACAAAGACATTTTATCGTTATAGCATAATATTCCATCACTCATCTAGTTTGATGTATTGTGAAATAAAAAAATTAGTAATAATAATTAAAATTAATATTTATTTTTAGTTGATGTAAAATTTTTAATATATTTTTTATATAGAATTTTTTTTAATTTATCCATAAAATTATATATTAATAGATGATACAATAAGTCCAATTAATTATTTTAGAGTAAATTATAAACCATCGTGATATCATAATAAAAAATATATTTTAAATTTACCTATTTTTTTATAAAAATAATTTATAAAGGAAAATTTAAACCTAATTATATAATATATAATATCTTTAGTTTTAGTTGAGGTGAGATTTCTAAAACTTAAAAAAATGAGACACATTTCCAAAAAGAAATGCCTTTCACATGTTTTTTTTATAAAGAATTTAATGATTCTTTTCTTTTATACATTTAATTATTGCCACTTTTAAACCTTATTAGTTGCACCAAATTTTCTTTTCTTTTCAAAACTGTTCATCTCTTTCTATGAGGCAGGGATTGTTCCATCTTTTATCTTAAAAAATGTAATTTGATATATTTTTGGCTTATTAATTATCAAAATTCCAATGCCAGACAAGACAATAGATGAAAGTGGAAGAAACTGCTACACACCACAAAAGCCCCTTCAACTAACAGGAAGAAAAAATCTAAAAGCACCATCTCAAGTTATATATAGTGTGCATAATTAGGTCGCACTTTGAAATAAATGTTGGGTGCAATTCCTAAATATTTGAAGTATGCATCTGTCTTTTTATCTAATTCTTTTTGTCAAACGTTGCTAAGATTAAATTATTACATCCTTGAAGCTTCATGATGAAGTGCATTATGACACAAGTTGGAAGGGTCCTATGAATAGTTTAGTACATAGTACACGATTTAAACACGATAGGTTTAATATTTTTATTCAATGTTCAATGAAAGAAGTTATAAATGCACTAAAGTAAAGAATTTGTTATTATTTTCTTAAAATCGTGTTGTTTATTTTTAAAATTTTAAGGCTAGAAGAGCTGAAGAAAATTAATTCGGGTTTTTGAGAAAATCACATTGTACGTGGTTGAACCGTACTCCATTAAATTGTGTATCAAAACTTTTTTTATTTTTTATTTTTCACATAGCAATTAATGAGAAGGATTAACGATCTAGTTTAAAATTGAATTAGTATATGTTTTTCTTTTTCTTAGTGATAGAGCGCATCATCAAAATCAGAGTGTGTATAGTGACTCTACTCCATTATCTTTTTCAGAGGTGTTATTGGACTCCAACACGCACCATTTTTAAAAGTGTTCTATTCTAACTACTATTAGTGGCTAAAATTAGGTTTTACGTCAAATACTCATTTCATATTAGTTGTACTTGCGTATTTATTTATTTACTTAAAGTAAGCACTAAATTTCCTTTTTAATTTATTCGCGTTTCCACTCATTCTAAACTATTTACTTCTCATAATTAATTTAAACAGTGTTTGGAAATTCAATGCAATGCAAGGCCATACAATGGCTTATTTATTACTTAAATATTTTTTCATGATAGAATAAAAGTTAATGTTCCTTTCTTTTCTGAACTTTTGCATTGGAAGTGTTGAAAATTTAATAAGCCATTTGTATTTGTATTTGGGTGTAGATATTAATATTAATAAGCATTTATGTGATTTTGAAGTATATAAGAACTCAATATAGGACATCGTTTCTTTCCAAGACTTCTTTTCTTTTGTTCAACTCGATCACAACAATAATTAATTTCACTCAAGAAAAATCTTTGAACTTTTCTTCCTTTTAACAAAATCAATAGTTGACGACTCTAACAGCTTTCTTTCTTTAACAAAACCAATAGTTGACGACTCTAACAGCTATGATTAGTATAAAATATATAAGTATTCTTTTATTTTTCTATTTTATTAACATTGCATGTTATTGCATTTGTGCTAACTAATGAAAGAGTTTTTTTATACTAAGTTTGAAGATATTTGACAGATTATCTATCAAGTATACAATTATCTTTTGAGTGTGTAACATCAAATGATAATTGCAAAAATTTGCAAAAAAGTTTTAAAACGCAATTCAACCATCTCTTATTGTATTTTACCTATCTTTCAAGGAACTTAGGTTCATTCTACCGAGGATTTAAGGTTTGGTGGAAACTTGTAGTTTGACTTTAACATGAAATTGGAGAGAATTTGAGTGATTATATGCATGAGAGTGAGGTTTAGTGAAGTCTAACCCTAACAATAACCTACCATGTCAATTCTTATCTATTATACCTTCTAAGTGTTTGATAAAATCTCAAAAAATGTTTTCTTTATTTTTGCACAATTTTAATTCCTTAAACATTAACACAACTTATGAAAATATTCTTTATCTAAATTAGATATCAATTTCAATTATTATCGTGTATTGCACAAGCTCTTTGGGAGAATAATAATTGCTTATACTTGCTATTGTAGGATTGATACACTTTTCATTGAACAAATTGTGCTAACAACTAACAATAATATGCTTCTTGTGGAGAAGAAGATGATATTATTCTTTCATCCTTCAACCTTCAAAGAATACAACCTCCACTCTTCAAGCCCATATCACTCATTCCATCGTCTCCACTAGCTACACCTTCTATCATAGTTGGAACATTTGAAAACATCCTCTACCAACCTCCACAACCTACTGACTTACATTTCATTCCATCTCCCACCCCAACTAGACCATCAACCCTAGCTAGACTGTCCAACCTTAGACCATCACCCTTAGATGATCCCTAAACAACTAACCATATCAGACCATTTATGCTGAATAAATTTATGTCTTCCATCTATGCTCTGCACACTACCATCACTCATCCATGGAAGAAACTGTACCATTTCACATGCCCTCCAGATCCACCATAGTTCCATTCACTATTTCAAGGCTTCTTCATCATAACATGTTTGCTTCATAGTGTACCAAGGTACTGCATGTCTTGGTTAGATGCTCCAGCTGATAGTGTTTCTGAACCATTGTGGATGTAGAGCCTTGGTTTGTACTGTAGAAGGAATAGTTGAAATAGCTACAACTGCCACTTCCCTCGAGCTGAATGAAGGAGTATCTCCTTTCATACTTTTATTATACATATTTATTTGTTGCTTTTACATTGAGACAATGTATGATTTAAGTGTGGGGAGAAGAATTATAGTCTAGAATTTGTTTTTGTTTGATTTCTTTGAGTTTCTTTTAGCTTATGTCTAAATAAAATAAAATAAATCAGATTTCTATGATCATTTAATGGTTGGTATGTTCATAATTCTTGCAAATTTTGGTTTCTTGATCTTTGTTGATTGGATTTTCTTAAAAATTTAAAAATAAGTTGGTTATGAGAAATTTTGGGTTGAATCTTTTGAGATAGATTATCCCAGGTGAGTTTTTGAGCCTCAATTAATATATCATTTAAATGCTCTTTTTAGTGTATTTTCACTCATGTTTGCTTATACTTTAGAACTTAACTTGATTATTTGTTTTGCAAATGTGATTTACATGCATAAATTGATATGATTGAGACATTCTTTGCTCAAATTAACACACTAGCCATATTAGCCACCATTCATGATAATCATTTGTTAGCCCCTTGAGCCTATAACATTTTTCTTGTTTTAACCCTCATTACAAGCCTAAAATAGAAAAACTTTGTTTGTGCCTACCTTAGAAAATAAAGGAGTTTTGAAATTGGAATAGGTTCTTGGATAAGTATGGGGTGTACCTCATTACCCATAAAACTACCTCCTTAGTACTAAAAAAGAGAAAAAAAGGGAATAAAACAACAAAAAGAAAAGCAAATAAAGAGCGTACGAGTGGACCGTCTAAATACACTTGGTAGACTGTCTACTGTATGAAAAAAAATGATATCTTTATAAAAAAAGGAATTGAATTGTCAAGATACTTATACTTGTTTTTAGACCTGTCCTCCATTGCTCCTTTTGTTTTTTTTTTTTTTTTTTTTTATGGTTTTAAGCCTTTTCCCCCCATTTTAACTACCTTTGCATTGGCCCCATTACATCCCTTATAAATTCCTTTTGATCTCTGGTTGCATGTTTTTCAATTGTTGTGAATATTAGAGTCCTTCTAAGCATATGGTAGTGTTTGTCTACATGAGTGCTGAGTGTAAATACAAACCCTAAGCACATGAAAATTGGAGAGTGTCTAGTGAAAGTTCTTTCATTCTTGATTCAACTTTTGATTTCAATTATCTGCCTGTGTATTAAAATAATAGGAATTTCCATTCACATTTGTCTTGATTCTTTTATTTTTTTGAATTTATGCCATGCTTGCCATTATGCGTTTTTAGAATTAGTTGTATTCATTTTGTTATTTGTTTGCACTATTTTTCTTTTTTTTTCTTTTTTGAGTCCGTAGAGTATTTTGCCCAAGGGTGCAAAAGGATAAGTGTGGGAGTTATTTGATGAGCATAATTCTATTTGCATTTAATAGCTTTAATCATAGATTGTTGGTATGTAATCATGGATAAATCCATAGTTTTTATTAATATTCTTCTAATTTGGTTTATTTGAGCCTTAATTATTATTTCAGTTAATTTTGTGTTTTTAACCCAAGTTGTTTCTTTTAAATCAAAACAGGAAACAAAATTTGAGATAAAGAATTAAATATGCAAATATCTCATAAAAAGAATTGAAAGCAAATCTTTTGGAGGGATATTCTCTCAAATATTGCAATTAAAACTTCTCTACGAAACCCTTAAAAAATAGAACAAATATACTTTGAAGATATTATTAAAGAAAATTTTCTGCAATATATTTAACGGTAGTGATGTAATCAATTCGCAAATCTGAAGCAAAAATTGGAAATAATATATTTGGAAGAGAAACAAAAATAAAATTTGAGATTTTTTTTGAATGAAGATATCTATTTAATAATCTTAAATATGAAAGAAAACATCTGATAATTGTAAAACAATATCATAACACAAATTTTGAATCCAATTTTGGTTAAAGGAAATGAAGATTATAAAAGAGATTTCTCAGGAAGAAAGAGGGGAGCTTTTGGATGGTGTTTCATAGGACACATTCTAGCTAGATCTAGTTTTATTTTCTTTTTTATATTATTCTTGTTTTGTGTCCACATGGAAAGGTAAACATTTTTGGTTGATTCATTTGTATTTCCCCACTGAGTTCCGAGGTTTTGATTAATAAAAGTTTCATTTTTCATTACTGTGTAACAAATGTTTAATCTTTTAATCTCCTAGAAAACTAGTTTTTATGAGAGGTGGTTGTACTTGAATGCATGATTGAAAGTCTTCCCTGTCTTAAACTTTGGTTTTTTAGTTAGTTCACATGGTTCTAATTAATTTCTTGAGCGTATTATTCAAGAGAGAGGAAATAAACATTCTCATGAAATATACACATGAAACAAAATAGGTACCGATTAATCCAATACACACATGCTTTACTGGTAAGTTTAAAGTTGAATCATATTGATGCATATTGTTGCATGTTCAATTTGGTTTAGCTTGTTTGAGGACTCAGAAATGACTAATATTTAGATAACCTATGAAAAATTCAATAGTAAAAGAACTTGGAATCAATTGCTTTTAGACAAACTATATTGAAATCTTTTTAAGGGATCAATTAGTTTTAGACAAACTATATTGAAATCTTTTTAGGTCGACTGTTAAATAACTATTACAATACCTAAAAAATATTAAAAGAGGAGAAAAAAGAGGAAAAAAAAACATTTAAATATTCAACCAATGCATTCTAAAACTCAAATTGGGGCTTGGACACACCCCCGTAATACCTATGTTTCTAGCACCCTAAGAGCCGACGTCTCGACAACTACACTTCACTCAACTTCCTTTTTGGTCAGAAGCTCTTTTCGAGACATTAATAGCCAACCTTTGATAACAATTGATAAGTACCAAAGCAATTGGGGGTACACCCTCAAAAGCTAGCTATCTATTAACTTTTATAATTACATCAAAAGAATGAGTAGTTGGGGAAACAACTTGATACATACAAATATATTTAGAAATTTTAGAATTTGCATCCAAAACTAACTAAGTGATGCACAAAAAAGGATATAACATGATCAAATAACAAACTAGAACAATCACAAACCAAACAAGGAGAATAAAAACATTGAATTATTTAGTATAACTGTCTATTTAAAAAATTGAGGGAATAGAAGAAATCACAGAATCTAACCTGCACACGAGGAATCAAACTTGTCAATGTTTTGTAAAATGTGAAAATGGATCAATAAATCAGGCTTTTTTATGCCCTCTTGAGATTGGCTCTACAATTTTTTTATAGAACTGAATTTTTGTTGCTTGTATAACTATACTCCCAAGTTAAACAAGGAGAGAACAACAACCACTCCATTTCAGTCAGAAGTGAAACATGTATAATTATGTATGCAATCACAAATGTAAAAAAAATAAAATCCTAGGATATTCAATTCAATATCTATTCACTTAATGCACTTATACTATGTCTTAACCACAATTATCAATCTTGGATTCAACATGTAGCAGCCATCTCTGAAAACGTTATAATGAATTAAGAACAAAGAAATATATATTGGTGAAATTAATAGGAAAAAACACAACAAATTAGAAAAAAGATAATAGAAAACTGTAAAAAAAATAGTCACAAAATGTAAAGGTACTAAATTGAGAACAGAGGTACGTAACATTTATAATTTGAAGAAAGTAATATCATCTTCATGCAGGGAGTGCTCTATAACTTAAAACCATGCTGTAAAAGTTTGTCATGGCTAGCTAATATGAAATAAAATAACAAAAAGCCAAAAAGATAATTTGAATATCACATGAAAAAGTAATCATAAACACTTGCCTCTGAGGTAACAAGCACATGAGACCGAGTCTTGCAATAAAAGATGGGGAACTTTTCAATAGAAGAATATGACTCAATGTTGAATAAACAACTATATTTGTTTACAAATAACTAATAAATAGTTAAAATTAAAAAAAAAAGTTAATGTTATTTGGTCTTATAAGTCTTCCAAAAAATCATTTACCACAACTTAATCAATTATGTACATTGTGACATGTTATTCATGATTTCCAAGAGTAGTTATCTCCATAAATCTCTATAAGTAGCCTAACATTTTGCATTTGCAACAAGATATTGTAAAACTACACATTATACATGATAGATATTTGAGTTTGAGTTGAAATGATTTTTGTTTCAGGAAGTTATTCAAAAGAGTAGTTTTGACTCTTTATCCAAGAGACCTTTTGAGGAGACTCGTCTTTCAACAAAATGACATTGATGGTGAATTATAAGAAAATCATTAAATAATAATTAATTTTAGAGACAAACAACATTTAATTACTAAATTAGATATTATCTTAGAGACTAAAAAAGTTATTGATATCTAAAATAGTTTTTATTATTAATAAAATTTATAAATTAGTTTATAAACAAATATCTACTTAGCTATCAAGACTTTAGCTATCCACTTTATAATTTAAAGTAACTAGCAAATAAAACTTTGGTAGCTAATTAGATATAAATTTAAAAACTATTTTATAAATTTTATTAATAATAGAATGTACTCTATGTACCAATAAAGTTTTTTAATATCTAAAATAGTATCTAAATTATTAATATAGTAATTAAATATTTTTTTGTTTGTAAAATTAGTTTAATGTTTTAATGTAGTGGTGGTAATATCGGTAGTATGTGGACCTACTAATTATTGATTTTAATGAAAATATTTTATATAAATGTTAGCATTTTTTTGAAGGGTTATTTTTCAAATTTTGATTTCCAAAGTTGAAATCAATGAATTAATATAACAATAATAATAACTAAAAAACTAGTTTCAATTTAAAATATACTGATAATTTAAACTAAAATCTCATGTAGGCAAAATCAGTGGACTCGACCAAATAAATATAAATTGATTTGAGTGAACCCTCATTCGATACTGTTTGAAAAAAAATTAAATTAAATTTGAAATTTTATTTTAATTACAATATAATGATTTCATATATAAATTTTAATCCACTGGTAACTCGAATAGTCGAACCTTGTAAATTGATTGGTCTGAGCCACTCACGTCTCTCACACCACCAGACACCAAATCGGTGGCAAAAGACATTACTAACCTTGAAAGAAAAGTGAAATCAAGTTGGCGAATTCGGCACCCGGAGGAAACTAGACAAACTCTATAGAGTAGTGAAAATATCGTAAACTTCAAACTGTTGAAATGAGGTTCTATTTATAGGAAATCAGAGAGGAGAGATATTACGGTGTGATCGGTTCGACACTGTTAGATCAACCTTCATCCAATGGTTTAGGTCACTCGACATATGAAACGACACTAATTTTCAACCATTGGATATCTGCGACTGAACAATATACTCCAAATGGCGGCCTTCTTTTTGAAAAAGCAAGCGTCCCATTGTTGCCTAACATTTAATGTGTGCAATAGTCACATCCCACGTCGAGAACAACAACGATCATCTTTCGACTCTTTAGAAATTACGTTCTTCGAGCCTAGAGGGTAGTGTACCAGTCGAAACTGGACGAGCTAGTCTCAATCTCGGTGACCAACCGACCGAACATCTCATGGCACATAATAAATAATAGCAATGTCATTTACAAAAACACTTAATAAGCCACACTCACATCCCGAAATATATAGGAAATATCTTTGACAAATCAGCTAAGCACTTATTAGAGATCAAATATATTTGTACACTACAAGAAAAACATGAAATAAAATAGAAACAAATTTTAGAGACAAAAAATAATTAGTTGCTATAGTAACTAAATTAAAGACCATTTTAGAAACTAAAAAAAATTAGTTTCTAAATTAGTTTCTATTATTGTTAAATGGTTTCTAAATTGGTATCTAATTAGTTACAAGGTTTTAACTACCAATTATTTAGTTTTAAAATTTGGTAGCAAAAACCTTGGTTGCTAATTAGATACCAATTTAGAAACCATTTAACAATAATAGAAACTAATTTAGAAACCAAAATTTTTTTAGTCTCTAAAATGGTTTCTAATTTAGTCACTATATCAACTAATTATTTTTTGTCTCTAAAAATTGGTTTCTATTTCATGATTTTCTTGTTGTGGTAGTTTCTGATAAGTCAGGGATTATGCTTCAAATTAGTTAAGAACTAATACCTAGTTGGTTTATCCCATTACCATAAGGATCCATGACCAACATTACAAATACTCCTCTTCAGATGTGTAAGGTAAGTTTTTTTTACCATTTATACACTCTTGATAGAGTACTTCCTTGAGCGTCGAAGTACCTTTTGCAGACAACCCTCTGACGAAGCGTCAACATTTAAGGAAGAGTCTTGTAGGAAATAATCAGAAGATTACCGACACGTCAGCAATTGTCCGCCCAGTCACAGGTACTCTCTAGGCCCCCTGCCTATATAGGTACAAACATATACATGTTCATTGTAATACGAGGTTAACTTAGACATTATACGTATCCTTTGAGTATGTGGATTTTTTTACTATACATAAAGAAAGATTGTACAACTTTATAATATAATAGACCAAATACTTGCATGTTACATAATATGTTCTTGAACTAAACTATCGTCTTAAAACAAAGAATGACCATGTTTATGCTTAATTGTTTTCATCACTTAATCAAAATCGTAGGGTGTTAGAGTCTTTCTTTACTAATATTAAAAGTTTGTTACATATAAATATAAAAAATGTATATATATTATGTTAAAGAGAATGAATCTATATTATGTACATTTATGGTATGTTACATCTCACAAAGTTCTCGTAGAGAAATATATTGAGTCCATGAAGAACACTATGTTATCACATATTATTTGAAAAGGTTGAAACACCAAATACTTCCGTTGGATGAGAATTTTAAATTTAGGAAAGCTCAATGCATAAGCTAATGTATTGTTCGCTTAATACATATTGATTGGTTATTATATTAGAATTCTAGTTGATAAGTTGAATTCAAATTTTTATCACGACAAAGATTTGAATCAATTTTGGCCCAAATTCTTTGCGGTTAGGTACTTATTTATCGATTCCACATTTACTTGAATACCATAATTGGTGTTTATTTAATATATATTTCTCCATTTCAAAAGTTATACATCATTCTAAAAAAATAATGATCAAATTTCTCTAACAAAATATACTGATGGTAATCATTCAATAATAATTAATTTTAAAAACAAAAAATAATTAGTTACTAAATTAGATATTATTTTAGAGACTAAAAAAAATCATTGGTATCTAAAGTAATTTTTATTATTAATAAAATTTATACAATAGTTTATAAACTAATATCTACTTAGCTATCTAGGTTTTAGTTATTAATGTTAGAATCTAAAGTAATTAGTAGATAAAACTTTGGTACCTAATTAGATACAAATTTAAAAACTATTTTATAATTTTTATTAATAATAGAAGCTATTATATGTACCATTAAAGTTTTTTAATATCTAAAATAATATCTAATTTATTCAATATAAAAACTAATTATTTTTTGTTTCTAAAATTAATTTAATGTTTTCTTGTAGTGGTGGTAATATCGGTAATATGTGGACATGCTCATTATTGATTTTAATGGAAATATTTTATATAAATGTGAGCAATACTTCAACTTTATCTTTTCATTTTGTTTTTAACTTGTCCATTCTCTTTTAGCTCTTTTATCTCCATTTTTCCATAAATTTATGAAATTAACAACACTTTGGGAATAAATAATTCATATTCATCTAATAATCCCAACATATGTAAAAATATTCAAATTCCAAAATTAGCTGTTGAAATATAACTATTTTAAAAGTTAAAGTCCATAAGTGTCTGTATTTTTGTAAGAAATGTTACTGAATTATGAAACTAATCAGTGCATTACAAGATAATCATTAAATAATAATCAGTTTTAGAGACCAACAATAATTAGTTACTATATTGAATAAATTAGATATTATTTTAAAAACAAAAAAATCAATGGTATATAAAATAATTTATATTATTAATAAAATTTATAAACTAATTTCTAAACTAGTATCTACTTATCTATCAAGGTTTTAGCACTCCAGAGTATAAAGTAATTATTAGATAAAACCTTGCTAGCTAATTATATATCAATTTAGAAACTAATTTATAAATTTTATTAATAATAAAAACTACTATACGTACCATTAAAGACTTTTAATATCTAAAATAATATATAATTTATTCAATACAGTAACTAATTATTTTTTGTTTCTAAAATTAGTTTAATATTTTATTGTAGTGGTGGTAATATAGGTAATAAGTGGACCTGTTAATTATTAGTTTTAATGAAAATATTTTATATATATGTTAGCCTTTTTTCAAGGTTATTTTTCAAATTTTGATTTCAATGTTGAAATCAATGGATATAACAATAATAACAACTAAAAAACTAATTTCAATTTAAAATAAATTGATGATTTAAAGTAAAATATCATGTAGGCAAAATCAGTAGACTCGACCTAATAAATATAATAACCTATTTTTACATCTCTTATTTCAGCTCAAGAGAAGTTGAAGTTAATTTTTATTGGCTTAGTCCAATTAAATAGTACGTCAAATGTTATATATTCACGACTTACACCTATAGTTTACATCCTCCAAATAACCTTTCTTTAACAACAAGTGTGGAAAGGAGTTTTATAGATATTACAAATAGAGAGTTATAAGAATAGGAAAATTACTATTAAAGACTAATTACGTACATAATAATTCTACAGTGTTTATTAAAAAAAAATACAACTAATTTATTTCATTGTTCTCCTCATTCAATGGGATGTCTTTCTAACTCTTAAAAGAAATAAAATATTGTAAATATAAATTGTTTAAACAAATTTGCATTACTCTTTTTGTTTTTTTTATCATTGTTCTGTTTTTTTATCACTGCTTTGCTTTTTTATCAGTGCTCTCTTTTTTATCAGTAGCAGAATCACTTGATTTTTTATCAGTAGCCGAATCACTTGATTTTTTATCAGTAGTAGAATCACTTTCCTTTGTATCAGTAGCAGCTTCACCGCAGGCAGGGGCTTTCCCTGTTATTGTTGGCTTGACATTAGTACATGTAGCGGTTACCGGAGCTCCATTGTATGTGAGCGTAACATCACCTATCTCAACACCCTCACATGGAACACCACTACTACAAGCAAGAATAATTCCTTCTTTAGTTGCTGAAGTTCCCTTAATACCCTTGATGGAAACTTTGCTTATCTTTACTTTTGATGGAGTCTGAATCACCACAACAATAAAAAAAATGAGATGAAAATTAGTCTTTTAAGCCACTTTAGTGTATGAAATATTTTGTTACTTAAATAATAACATCAACATGTGCATGAATGGATAGGAGACTAAGTACCCCTTTGGAGCATTGGTTGTTTGGACAATACTCTTGGTCTATGATGAGAGGGTTCTGCACATTATCCATGGTAATATCTTCAAATTTCATGTCATTAACTGTAATTGTTCCTGGCTCGTTAGGCCATGTCTTAATCCTCACTCCATTCGTAGTTCCTTTCAAAGTGCAACCCTTAACTGTAACACCTTCAACAGGCTCTTCTTCCTTGTACTTTCCAAGGCTTCCAATACTAATACCATGACCAGGTCCACAATTCACATTTTGGATAAGTACCTGTCTGCTACCGTCACCCAATGAGACACAATCATCTCCAGTGGCAATGTCTGTATTAAGAACATTCACACCGGTGGATCTTCCAATGTGGATGCCATCGGTGTTGTGGCTATCACCTGGAGCACTTACTTTAAATCCGTCGAATGTGAAATTGTTGCAACCCAAAACATTGACATGA
Organism: Phaseolus vulgaris; assembly: GCF_051622355.1. Classification (NCBI taxonomy): domain Eukaryota; kingdom Viridiplantae; phylum Streptophyta; class Magnoliopsida; order Fabales; family Fabaceae; genus Phaseolus; species Phaseolus vulgaris. The sequence goes on from NC_143504.1 coordinate 7,581,081, forward strand.
AAGTGTTTGCTATCCTTGCTAGTAATGTCACGAACTATTGAATTATTGATGAAATTAAAACCGAAGTTCTGTTGACATTTGATAAAAGAATAGAAAAGTGAATGAAAACTATTTTCGATAAGTGTGCAAGTTATGTTACATCTTATATGAATTTTGAAAATAATATTCATTTACCATGCCAAGTTGTTTGCAATCAAATTTTTTTGCACATTCATTTTGCTTCCAAGCAGTTGCACCTTGACCATCAAAAACTCCTTTACCAGATATGGTTAAAGAGTTAACATAGCCAATCCTAAGCCATTGGTCACCGCCAACTGCCTCTGGCTTTTCAGGTGCTTTGAGTGTGCCATCAACTTGAATTTCAATAGGAGCTTTGCAAGGACCTTTTACCTCTACATGGGTCATTTGATATGTCCCACTTGGAATCACAATTTTTACCGCAGATGTCGATGCACATGCTTCAGCCCAAACACTTGTTAAAGCCTTAAGAATATGAAAGTAACAAATTATTCAAAAATATTGCAATAAGAACGAAAAAAAAATCCCATGATTTGTGATGAAATAGGTTTTCTTCCATCAAACAATGTGAATTTCTTTTTGATTCATTATCATACCTTGGCTATATCTGTATTTGGTTTTCCTCCAAATTTTGATATATCAAGATTTGCTGATTGAGTTAAAACAAAGTTAATTACAATAAAAAAAGATAACAACAATATGATCGTAGAGAACTTCATATTTTGTGTACTTGCTAATTGTACCACACTTCAACTCGTGTTCTTGAATTAATTTCTAGCATATTTTGAATTTATTTATATTAGAGTAGCAAGGATCCAAAACCGTTAATGTTATTAGCAACTATAACACGCACATGACTATCTAAATGTGTCGTTTTCCTTTTTTTAGTTGTTTAGTATATTTGTAGGATTTAGTTATTAATTATTAACTTTACATCACCCATTAACAACCTATTTTTATATTTTCCCGACAAACTATCAATGTTCGTTAAATAATTCAATTTAGGTAATATGATTTTATTCAGTCAAACGTGATATTTTGAATCCATGGTCTAATTTAGTTATCAAAATCGAATTCTATCACTATAAAATATTAAAAAGTAAAATATATGTATTTATATATGTGTATAATATATGTGGTGTAGTATATTATATTTAGAAATAACATTAGAAATATATTATATTTATTATTTTGTAAGAACAACATTTAAATTGAAATAAATTGAAAGCAATTTTATATATTATATATACTAGCGGAAACAGACGCGCTGCTGCACTTTTGTATCCACATTTTTCTGTTCTGCTCAAGTTCCATGATGATAGAAATTTAATATATATACAAAAATAATTTTGAATATGTCAAAATTGAAAAGCAATAAATAATATGTAAAAGAAAAATGATGAATATATTAATCAATCTTTTTTTTCTTCTATGGTTTGAGTTTTTCTTCTTCTTTAAGCTTTTTCTTTTCTTTCATTGTGGTGGTTTTGGGATCGGAAAGTGTGATGATGTGTATTTTTATTTTTTAAATATTAACATGTGTATTCTCATTTTTTTTATCATTATTTTATATTTGTATTTTTTTTATCACTACCATATGTGCATTTCTTTTTTTAAAAAAGAACTATAATACATAATATACAATTTATTTTTATCATTTTTTTAAATTCTATTCTGAATTTGTTTTTTTTAATGTAACTGATTAATGAATTGAATGGTAATTTAAAAAAAATAAAATTGGAGGCATATCAGAAGGTTCTAAGGTGTAGGAATTTACCTAATAATACAGGAAAAGAATGCAACAATATATTGTGAGTAATTTATTTTAATTAGTTAAGTGAAGAAAGATAAAAGGATTAAGAGGTGGCATCTTTCAGGATTACTGCAATATAAACCAATCACCAAATATATATTTAAGCTTCATACCCACGTTTCCAATAACCAACTCTTCTTTATGCATTACTCTGGTTCCCCATCAAACTTCACAACAAAAGGTCCAACTTTCAATAAAAAATCATATATTTTTTTTAAATAAAGACTTCCAAATATGTTATGATTCCATTTATGTCTATTTGAATATTTTTTAAACTTTTTATTTGCAATTTTACTCTTGTGATTTTTCTCATATATATACAATTATATGTTTATTTTTTTATATTGGATGTTACTTAAAACCTTTTAGAACGAAATTTCCTTTTTAAAATTTTGAAATTGTTAACAAGTATTAATCTATTAAAATATTTTTATCACATATTTTTTTAATAATTTTTTAATTTTACATCTATTTTTTTACTTTTATATTGTCATAAATTATGTTGTAAAAAAATAAAATAAAAATATAATTATCTTAATTAACATTAGATAAATTACTTGATTGAAATTTGCAACTGAAAAAAAATATTTAATTATATATATTTTTTTTGATCAACAAAGAATTAAGTTAAATTAAGGGGATACAAAAGAGGTATCCCAACCCTTTACATAACCCAAACCCTGTTTTTTAGGACCTCCAAGAGGCATCCCAAAACATGAGGGAAAAAAGATATATCATAAAAACAGCCCCATACTACTACTATTGTAATGCTGGACTGTTTCAAAACACTAAACAACAATTTCACACCACCATAACACCATTAGGTCCTCCCACCAGTTTGACTGCTACTTGAAGAGTGAACTTTCTGCAACCTCCACACCCATTGGCTAGTGCTGCCTCTCTCAACCTCCTATAATAGCGAACATAAATTACCCTTGCCAAGTTCTTCAGTTTTATACGTAAACCTCCAACAACTTCAATTAGGCTTTCTGGAAAACCCGGCGATGTGCCTACCACGGCGATTACCGGTTATCTGATCTTCTGTTCTTCAAGTACGACGATGATACATAACTTCGGCGACCACCGACTACGCACGCATGGAGAACGCCGCTTTATCGACCGACGATCATGTTGGCTTTCCACGTGTCCTCATCCACATCGCCCCTCACTTCCAATCTCTGATCTTCTGTTCTTCAAAAACGGCGATGATGCATAACTTCGGTGACCACCGACTACGCACGCATGGAGAACGCCGCTTTATCGACTGGCGATCATGTTGGCTTTCCACGTGTCCTCATCCACATCGCCCCTCACTTCCAATATCTGAACTTCTGTTCTTAAAAAACGGCGATGATGCATAACTTCGGCGACCATCAACTACACACGCATGGAGATCGCCGCTTCATCGAACTTCGGCGACCACCGACTACGCACGCATGGAGAACGCCGCTTTATCGTCCGACGATCATGTTGGCCTTCTCGACTGCACTCCTTTGTCTTGACCACGTGTCCTCATCCACATCGCCCCTCACTTCCAATCTCTGATCTTCTGTTCTTTAAAAACGGCGATGATGCATAACTTCGGCGACCACCGACTACGCACGCATGGAGAACGTCGCTTTATCGACCGGCGATCATGTTGGCTTTCCACGTGTCCTCATCCACATCGCCCCTCACTTCCAATATCTGAACTTTTGTTCTTCAAAAATGGCGATGATGCATAACTTCAGAGATCGCCGCTTCATTGACCGGCGATCATGTTGGCCTTCTCAACTGCGCTCCTTTCTCTTGACCATACACCAGCAGCTCAGCCCATACCTCATCGACATCGCCCCTTACTTCCCATTATCTGATCTCCTGTTCTTCAACTGTTATAAGTGTTTACCATGGTGACAACAATCCGAACTACCAAAATAGAACCAGACATATACTTTTGACCTCCAACACGAACCAAATTTAGGCACCTACATGTTCAGATCAAACTTGGTACCCAAAACCTCTTGATCACATCACCCTGAAACCATCTCCTCTCCTTTTAGAAGCTCCCACACCGACCTCAGTCTACATAGTGGTGCCCTTCTATTTTATACTTTTAATACAAACAAACGGGTTAAGTAACCAATCCTCAAATGAATAAGAATGGAAGGCAGCTTTATGCTTCATCCACAACCATGACTTGAGTTGTGCCATCTGCAGAATCTCTTCAGCATCAACAACTTGTTGTTTAAACAAAATTGAGTTTCTCTGATCCCAAATACACCTCACGATAGCGGCCCAAATTCCTTTGAGGACCAAATTTTGCTTACTACTGCTTTGGGCTACGTGGAAACTCACAAAGTGGTCCTTAAGGTCGTTGTGTTGGACTAACGTGATACCTAACCATTTGAGACATAAAGACCACACCTGTTGTGCATACACACATTCTAAGAACAAGTGCTTGCAAGATTCCTCATTATCTTCACATAGCACACAAACTACAAAACTCATATGAACGCCTCTTCTACTTAGCGCCTCCCTAGTTGGGATCCTATTGACAAGCACCCTCCAAGTTGTTGACAAAACAGTGGGAAACGCTTTTGCTCTCCATAATGACTCGAAAGCTGCATGATACGTGCCTCCGTTTCCATTAGACAAGGTATTGTAAGCTGCATTGACTGAGTATGTCTCCAGATCCTCTGTCCCCTAGACTCGGATATCATTCTTGGCTTGCTTTACATCAGCCCTTGCAAGATATTCGACAAAGTTTACTTCCAGCTCCGATTCCCATTCGAATCTATCTCGTCTCCATTCTAGCCTCCATTTCCATTCTGAACTTTCCCACACCCCTACATCTTCCACTTTGTACTCCTGATTAACCGACACCGAATATAGTCTCTGGAACAAGAATTTGAGGCTTGTGTCACCAACCCACACATCCTCCTAGAACCTCACCTTATCCCCCCTACCTAATTTCCAGTGTATCTCCTTCTGGAACCATCCTTCACCACCTCCCTCCCTACACACCTTTACTAGATCTCTCCACCACCATGATTGGTATTTTACTGGTAGATGGGGACTTACTAGTTCCACCCCATACTTTGACTCTAACACCTCCTTCCACTTCCCTTTTTCTTGAGACATAAACCTCCATCTCCACTTTCCTAAGAGAGCAAAGTTGAACTTTCTAATGTCTTTTAACCCCAACCCTCCCTCCTCTTTCTTTTTACAAAGATCTTCCCAACTTACCCATGCAATAGGCCTATTTTCCTTGCCCCATCCCCACAGAAACTGCCTTTGAATACTTATGATGCTTTTGTAGATTGACTCTGGCGCTTTGAAAACTGAAAGATAGAAAAGGGGGATTGCATTGAGAACAGACTTTATAACACACATCCTTCCTGCCATTGATAAGAACCGCCCCTTCCACACACTTAGCCTTGCTTTGAGTTTGTTGAGAACAGGCTCCCAAAACGCTTTCTTCCTTGGATTCCCTCCCACTTCTAATCCCAAGTATTTGAAAGGTATTCCCGATTGATTACAGTTCAAAAACTTTGAATAGCAAAGGAGGTTAAAAGACTGCACATTTACACCTGCTAGGCTTGATTTGTGGAAGTTGATCTTCAGCCTTGATGCTACCTCAAAACCCCTTAAGATAGACTTCATTACAACCACATTGCTCCATGATTCCTCACAAAAGAAGAGAGTGTCATCTGCAAACTGGAGAAAAGACACCTCTACCTCCTTGTTTCCCACCTTAACTCCGGATAGAAGATTCGCTTTCATTGCTTGTCGAACAAGTCCATCTAGGCCTTCCGCCACCACTATAAAGAGAAAAGGTGCTATGGGATCGCCCTGCCTTAACCCTCTAGTGGGTTTAAACTCCTCCGTGGGACTTCCGTTGACAAGTACTGATACTGTGGCTGATTCCATGCATCCTCTAATCCAATTTATCCAAACATTATGAAAACCCAACCTTCGAAGCATGTCGTACAGGAATTCCCATATGATAGAATCATATGCTTTTTCAAAATCTACCTTGAAGCACAGACCCCTCTTCCCTCTCCTTCTAATATCTTCGATCACCTCATTTGCCAAAAGCACATTGTCTACCAGATCTCTTCCTTCAATGAAAGCCGATTGACTACCATCTACAAGAGCAGGTAGAACTTTCTTTATTTGCCCTGCTAAAACTTTTGAGATGACTTTGTAGATGGCACCCACTAGGGATATGGGTCTAAACTAATGAAGGTTACACGGGTCCCGTACTTTAGGTACTAATGCTATGAATGAAGCATTGCACCCCTTCGGGATTACATCTGTTTCATGAAAGCACTTCAACGCTGCTACAAAATCAGATTTTAGAATATTCCAACTCTTCTTGATGAAGTTGAAATTGAAGCTGTCTGGGCCAGGACTCTTCATACCCTCACATTGCCATACAGCTGCCTTGATTTCTTCCTCACTAAAGGCCTTAATCATACTCAGGCTTACTTCTGGCGATAAAGAATTAAACTCAACCCCATCCATACTCACCCCAAGGTCCTTCGTTGCTTTAAATCTGGATTCAAACAGATTCTTTGCTTCATGCCGAATAGTGCATGGTTCCTCACACCATAAACCCCCTAAATCAACACCCTTCACTTCATTCTTAAGCCTTCTCCATCTTAAAGACGAGTGAAAGAACCTTGTGCAGGAGTTACCATATTTAAGCCAATTAGTTCTAGCCTTTTGACGTAGAAGGGATTCAATCTTTGCTTCATTCTCCCAAAGCCTCCTTACCAAATCTGATCTAAGCTTCTTCTAACTCTCATCCAAACAGCCTCGACTATCCTGACAATCCAGGTTTTCAATGTCTTGCAATAATGACTGCTTTGTAGAATTCAAGTTCCCAAAAACGTCTTTATTCCATACTTTTAGATCCAGTTTAAGGAGTTTAAACTTCTCCTTGAGCACCTTTATGACATTTCCTTGGCCCTCATAGGACCTCCACTTACCCTCCACCATCCCCAAAAAACCTCTCTCTAAGAACCAAGCATCAATAGTTCTAAAAGGTTTGGGACCCCAATCCTTGTCTATGCACTTAAGTCTTAATTATATATTTTATAATTATATATTTTATTACTTTATTTATTTTTAGTATATCAAATTAAAAAAAACTTAAGTCTTAATTAATATATATTTTTAATGATTACAGTAATATTTAACTTTTTAAATCACATATATATGTATATATAAATAATGTTATGTTTAAAATTTATTAGATAGGATGTAAATTTTTATCATATATTTGGAGAGTTGAACGACAACGTAAAGATTGCGACGAGCCATGGACTGTTTTTTTTTTTTTTTTTAATTTGACAGTCATAATAGCTGAGAAACAAATATAGTGTTAATTCAACTGACAAATGATATTTTCTTAAGATGTTATAAATATTTTGCATTTATATAATATTAAATTAGTTTATTAAAAATACTCTTTGAACTATTCTTCGGTATTTTTTTCTTACTTTAGTTTCGTATTGTAGTAGTTTTTGCTGCTAAATTTTGCTGTAAGAATTTACATATTTATGATATTATTGGGTTAAGCTTCGAAATAATATTTCAAAATTGAAAAATAAATTATTGATTAGATTACTTTTTTCAAAATATATAATATACAAAACTAACAAACACATGATTAGTATATATATATATATATATATATATATATATATATATAAATTTATATAAACATTATCTATCTATTCAAATATGAGAATGAAAAATATTTTTCAAAATATTTAAATGACTTCCACGTTACATTTAATTCATGTGAAATTATTGTTCAATTGTTTAAAATTTTAGAAATGATACAACAACTTTTTGTGGAGTAAGTTTTGAATTTTTTTTTAATTTCTCGTATAATGTTTCTTTTGATATTTTACATGAAGCGAAAATAAGAGGATGATAATTTTTTTTTTCATTTGGGAGATTTCTTACTCAAGCGAATTAGGAACAAAAATAAATCTCTTTCATATGGATTATTCATACTCAAGTGAGTGAATAATTGTTCTATATAGAAATTATCGTTAAGTTAAAATTCTTTTTCAACAAAAAAACCCTAACAAACCACATTTTTTTTTCTATTTAATTTTACTCTAACGATATTTTGTACCTCAAACAACTTTTAAAGTCCATTTGCTTCAGACCCAATCTTGTATGCGACGATATAAAGGAGAAGATGATTCATGTTTGGTTCAAGGATGATGGCCGAAAGGAGAGTAAGTGTAACGACACCTTTTTTTTAAAGAAACAGAAACAGCGTGCCACATTCTTCTTCACACCACAGTACCATCTTTTCTTCTCTCTCTCTCTCTCTCCAATTCTTTTCTCTCCCTCTCTCTTAATTTCTCTCCCAATTTTCATCTATTTTAGAATCTGATCATACCACGTTGTAGCAGAGGAGTTAAAGAACATTTCTACCCGATCAGATTTTCAAACAGAGTAAGTTCATTTTTACTCTAAATATCCTTTGTTCTCTGTTTTCCCTAGGATTTAATTATCAATCTTGGTGGGATCAGTTGAGAAGTTTAATCCTCTCAACTTATTCTATTATATACTGAAATTTTGTTCTGTTTGGATAATTTGCATTAGGCCCATAAATCTTGAAGCTTATGCAAACGGTGGGGAATAAAATTCTAAAAGTTGCTTGAAAAGCAAGCAATTGAGGTAAGGGAAGCTAAATTTAATTTTTAATAGCACCCTAGGATAGAATATTTGAATGCGGAAGGGACGTGGTCCCAATATTGAATTTCTCTTGCATGGGTGTTATTTGTTTATATATTGTGTGTTTGTTTATATATTATTTAAATTTGTGGAAATATTGGGTTTTGATGATTTAGTATTAAAGTGTATTTTTTTTTTATGTCAAATAAACTTTTGAATATTGTGGATAACTTTTTGAATGATATTGTATGACGAAATGGTATGAAATTGAATTCATACATTTGGGATAATGTATGGACTGATGTTTGTTGTATATTAAGTATTGATGTCGGGATAATGTATGGACTGATGTTTGTTGTGTATTAAGTATTGATGCCTATGTGGTAACAGAGATCTCCGAGCTTCACTGATGATCTAAGTCACATAGACTAAGATATCAGGTGGTGAGAAGCTGATGGGGGAGTTCATGCACACCGTGACATATGAGATGCACGGCTTGGGTTGTATTGAACTTACCTGATCCTTTCTGTTGGATTCGCTGGTAATCTTTGGATCAGGTGTTAGTCTCTGGTAGGACTTACTTAATACGGGTCTTCCGGAAGACGTTGTTTGTTGAATATTTTGGATGTGTAGATCCATGTGAGATCTATGTGATTGTTTTAATGTTGGGAATTGAAGAAGATTGTGTAATTTGAGAAATTGATCATGTAACTTGGTTTTCTCTTTGGATTTAAGTGTGTATATTATAAAATTCTATTTTCAGTAGCTTACCCTTGCTTTTCTTGCTGTGTTTGAACTGCGATGACTGTACTATGTACATGAGCAGATGACCATACAGGTGCAGGAGAGCCTTAGAGGTTACAGAGTTTTATTTTGAGCTGTGGATATGTAAATATTTGTATTTCTATAAATCCTAATCATGTATTAGGAATGTTTTGAAAAACTCCAAGTTTGTATAGAAACTGGTAGAACGTTTATTGTAATAGTTATATGTAAATTATGGGGTGTTACAGTAAGTATACAAACATAAATAGTAAAATCGTTTCTCCTCCTCACAGCAAGTCACTGCACAGAAACAACGAGAAAGACACCTAAGCACATGTAATTTACAATTTTATCCGACATAATAAACAAGTTTAAGTAAATATATATTAATAAACTTCATTCTCATAAAGTAAACAATATGAATTTCATTCTCAAATCTTTATAATAATATAATATAATAATAAAATAAATAATAATATTATAAATATTTATATATTTATAACAATAAATTTTTTATTAATATTAATAATATATGTAACACCCAAAAAATAACATCTAACTATTATAAGATTATGACTTATAGAAATACAAATATTTACATATCTATAGCTCAAAATAAAACTCTGAAACCTCTAAGGCTTTCCTGCACCTGTATGGTCATCTGCTCGTGTACATAGTACAGTCATCGCAGTTTAAACACAACACAAAAAGCAAGGGTAAGCTAGTGAAAATAAAATCTTATAATATACGAAATTAAATTAAAAGAGAAAATCAAATTACATGGCCAATTTCTCAATTATTCAACCTTCTTCAAATTCCAACATAAATCAATCACATAGATCTCACATGGATCTACACATCCAGAATATTCAACAAACAACGTCTTCCGGAAGACCCGTATTAAGTAAGTCCTACCAGAGACTAACACCTTATCCAAAGATTACCAGCGAATCCAACAGAAAGGATCAGGGTAAGTTCAATACAACCCAAGCCGTGCATCTCATATGTCACGGTGTGCATGAACTCCCCCATCAGCTTCTCACCACCTGATATCTTAGTCTATGTGACTTAGATCATCAGTGAAGCTCGGAGATCTCTGTTACCACATAGGCATCAATACTTAATACACAACAAACATCAGTCCATACATTATCCCAAATGTATGAATTCAATTCCATACCATTCCGTCATACAATATCATTCAAAAAGTGATCCACAATATTCAAAAGTGTAATTAACATAAAAAAATAACACTTATATATTAAACCATCAAAATATAATATTTTTACAAATTTAAATAATATATAAACAAACAACCTAATATATAAAAACACAACATCCCTGCAAGAAAATTGAATATTGGGACCACGTCCCTTCTGCATTCAGATCTTCTATCCTAGGGTGCTATTAGAAATTAAATTTAGCTTACCTTACCTCAATTACTTGCTTTCCAAGCAACTTTTAGAATTTTATTCCCCACAGTTTGGATAAGCTTCAAGATTTACAGGCCTAATGCAAGTTATCCAAACAGAACAAAAATTTAGTATATAGTAGAATAAGTTGAGAGGATTAAACTTCTCAACTGACTCCACCAAGATTGATGACTAAATCCTAAGGAAAAACAGAGAACAAAGGATATTTAGAGTAAAAATGAACTTACTCTATTTGAAAATTTGATCGGGTAGAAATGTTCCTTAACTCCTCAGCTACAGCGTGGTATGATCAGATTCTAAAATAGATGAAGTTTGGGAGAGAAAATTAGGAGAGAGGGAGAGAAGAGAATATGGAGAGAGAGAGAAAGAGAAAAAAAAGAAAAGAAACTGTGGTGGAGGGGGTAGGTTCTGTGCTTTTTTTTTACGTTGTCACAATATAAATGTTTAAATATTAAAATAACAATAATATGTAAAATTAATATATAAAATAATAATTTTAATTAAAATGATGATAATAAATATAAATTAAATAAATTAATAATAATTAAATAAATTTATTAAATAATAATATTATTAATTATTATTATTTTAATTTTATATTCTTTTATTTATAATTAAAATTTTACATTATTTTAATTAACTAAAATGTACACAATTATTTATTTTTTATACACAAGGATAAATTTGTAATCTTACAATTTATACATTAAAAATAATTCACATCACTCACCAATTTCAATAAATTTTTCTCACACATCAACTCTAACATACCTCGATCCAAACAACCTCAACTTTCTTCACACTTCCACTCCCCCACACCCTCTAAACCAAACAAAACCTTATAGATGAAATTAATGTTTTTTTTTAAGTTGATAAGTGTTATGTACATGTATATATAAAAGATTAAGAGGTTTAAAAATGTTGTTATTGTTGAACATAATATGATTTTCAATTCAGCTTGAAGAATATGTTGTTGTGTGTGCTGTTAGATAAATTTTGAGTTGTTAATTTGAACTTAGTAATGATTCAAGTTCAATTGAAAGTTTTATTTTTCAAATCTATGTTAATTTTAGATAATTGTTTTGTGTTTTGAATCAGTTCAAAAAGCTTCTATTCAAGTTTGGTGACTACAACAAATTTTTCAACAAGTTGATTTATGCGACAACAAATTGAATAACACTTAAGGTTTTTAAAAGGATTTATAAATGTTTTGTTTTCTTTTGTCTTTTCTATAAAACAAAATTAGTCAGTTATTTCAATAAGTGAACTGGTTTTCTATGTTGTGATTTTAACCGAAAATGAAAACAAAATAGTTTTTTTTTTTAAATCAATTAAGTAATTTTAACATAATGTTGTTATGATTTTCAAACTGTTTTTAAATACTTTTAACAGATTTTATGTAATGATCAAATTGTTTTAACCATTTTTTGAAATTTATTTTGGACATGAAAAAAAAAACATCTTTTGAAATCTATATAAAGTATGGTTTTTGATCTTTTTCTAAGAAGAAGAAGAGAGTTTATTGAAAACATTTTCAAAGAGAAGATCAAAGAGCTTTGAGAATCAATCTTGTCATCTTGGATCATTGCTTCTATGTAAATAGGATTCTGGGTTTTATGTTCTACTGTTTTTCAATTGTGTAAATCTTAGGTGTATTCTAATTCATTCTTTTAATCTATATTGTGTTGTAAAACAATTTCAAATATTATTTTTGGAAACTGTGTTTTTTAGAGTGTTCTGCGTTTTTGAAGGGTTCAAGATTAACACTCTTGATTGTTTTGTAATCTGGTTTTTATAAATTATTGAATTCTCAGTGGTGTGGTGATGATTGAATGTAGCTCTTGATGAACCAATATAAATTTCTCTATCTGATTCTCTCTTCCCTACACTGATAATCTGTTTTATATTTTGTTCTGCATAAAACAATTAGTTGATTCGTAAAAACAATAGGTTTATATTTTTCATAAAACTGTTAATCTGTTAAATAATTAGTTGAACATATAAATCAATTGATTGATTTAATTGATCTTTTCAATCTAACTCTAGTCTTTACGAAAATTTTGCGATAACAATTCACTCCCCTATTGTTCTAGCCACACATTCTAACAATTGACATCAGGGGCCAAGTTCTGGAAAAGATACTCATATTTCGATCCTAAATCTTTTTGAAAAATGACTGAAAAACTACCTTTGAGGAAGGTGCTTCTATAAATAGACCACCATTGTTGTGTGATTTGAACTATCAATTTTGGAAAGTTAGAATGAAAATTTTTGTTGAGTCAATTGATAGAGGAATCTAGGATGCTATCACAAATGGTCCTTTTATTTCTAAGAATGAAAAATGTGATGTTTTTATTGAAAAACCTTGGTCTCAATGGACTGGGAGTGAATGAAAAAAAGGCTCAATATGATTGTATTGAAAAGAACATCATAACCTCTACTTTCAGATGAATCTTTAAAGGTTTCTTAGTGTGTATCAGCAAAGGAGATGTGGGACATTGATGAACATATATTTATTCACACTCAATAACGTTAATCATAGATTATTGAACTATAATTATAAATAAATCAATTATTTTAATTAATATTCATATAATTGGGTTTATTTGGACCTTAACTATTATTTTTGTTAATTTTATGTTTTTAAAGTAAATGGTATGAAGGAAGTGTCTACATTTGTGAGTGGACGCAAAAGTCTAAGTTGCTTATTTGAATAAAAAAAGAAAACACAGTTTGGGGAGAAGAAGAAGGAAATAAAAGTTACAATATATTAGAAACAGAACTGAAAGCAAATCTTTGATACACGAATCATGGAAAGTTGGAAAATGTTAACAAAATCTAAACTACAATATTTTCCCAATATCCTTGGAGCAGAAAAGCCTATAAAAGGACACAAGCTTCAAAGAGAAAGGGATAACTTCATATGGTTTTCTTAGTTTCTTTTCTTATTTGTAATTTTTTGGTTTTGCCTCTACATGGAAGGCTAAACCTTTTTTGTTGATTCCTTTGTAATTTCTCATTGAGTTATGAGGGTTTGATCAATAAAAGTTTCTTTTTTAGTTCTCTATAAGAGTTGTTTTAATATTATAATCTTCTAAAAAATTTGTTTTGTGAGAGGTTGTACTTGAATGCATGATTGAGAGTCTTCCTTGTCTTAAATTTTGGTTTCTTAGTTAGTTCACATTGTTCTAATTAATTTCTTGGGCGCATGATTTAAGAGAGAGGAGATAAGCATTCTCATGGAGTATACGCATGAAACAAAGTGGGTATTGATTAAACTAATAGACACATGTTTTATTGATGAGCTTCAATTGAATTAGATTGACGCATGTTCAATCTGTTTTAGCCCTGTTGGAGGATTGAGAAATGACAAATATTTAGAGAACTTGTGAAGAATTCAATGGTGGAAGAGCTTGGGGATCAATTACTTTTTATTTTCTGTTTTAATCTTTTTTATATTTTTTGCATAACAATCTCAACTTCTTTTTTATCATTATTGTTATTGCTAACTTTTATTGCTTGTAGATGGATTCTTAAAGCTGATTTACTGATTTCACTATTTGATTCGTTGGGAGACAACTTGGGGTCATTTGAACACAATTATACTATCATCTTTCTTGCGTAAGACAGGTCTACGCTGAAAATATTTTAATTTGACAGTAGAACGACAACTATCATACATCCTTGAAGTGACCCATGATAGAACAACAAACATAAAGAGGGTAAGGAAGCATTCCTATGCTAATGGGAGAAACTATCTCAGATGTGCATAAGAGATTTACTCATATAGTAAATCATCATATTGTTCTAGGCAAAGTCTTTGAATGAGAAGAATTGAACATCAAGATCCTAAAATGCTTGGACAGATCATGGCAACCAAAGGTCACTGCCATTTCAGAATCGAAGGACTTGACTACACTGACCACTGCATCCTTATTTGGAAAGCATAAGGAGCATGAGCTTGAGATGAACAGACTAAATGATCAAGAGAGTGATGAAAAACATGTGAAAAGCATTGCTCTAAAAGCTACAGCACAAAAGATTGATCAAGATTCAAGTGAGTGACAGTGAAACTCTCAACTTGTTGATAAGGAAATTTGGTAAGTTTTTGAAAAAAAATAGCAGCATAAGGCACAATCTTCAAACAAGTATAATTCCAAGAAAATAACTTATTTTAATTCTGCTAATTATATTTATTTTGGGTGTGGTAAACAGATACACATCAAAGTTGAATGTCCAAATACCGTGAGTGAAGAGAAAGGTGCTAACAGGAAATATGAGAACAAAGGCAAAGTTAAAAGAGAATATATTGCATGGAAAGACAATAATGATTCGTCTTCGAGTTCTTAAACAAAATAAAATAAATACACCAAACAAAAACTAAATAAAATAAATACATTAACCAAAATAAAAAAGTAATTAAGAAAAACAAAAAAATTTAGAAAATATTCACATAAAAAAAATATGAACATCTAAAAAAAACAAAAACTTTCAAAAATATTCACAATAATTAGCAAATTATACTTTCAAATTTTAAACAAAACTATTCTTCAGCAACGATGCCAAAAGTTATAATTGGTCCCCAAGGACGGATATCAAGCCCACAATGAATAGTTATTTAAAATTCTAATAGTAGCATTCATTAAGAATATGTGCAATAATTTGATTTGAAAGATATTGACCCCTAAATTCCAAACCCATAGAAAATTAAATAAAAGCAAAGTAAATAATTTGGATGAGTGAATTGGGAAAATTGAGAATGGAATTAATCTTTCTTACTTGTCTTTTTTTCAAAGCTTAAAAACATATAACATTTCATCTTGATTGACATTGATGCACACATAAAAATCATTCATATTGATTATGTACCTATACGAATGATAGGGCCCAAGTAATACCTGTCTACTTGGTACACAATTTGTTGACGTGTTTGTGGTATTCTAGTTCCTTTTAGTTCTTTCTCTTGCTGCGTGTGCTTCGTCGGTCGGGTATCTGCGATTGCACTCTGACGCTCAAGTCAGTGCTAGTATTTTCGATGCTCTAGTAGAAATATGAAAAACGTACATTTTCCCCCTTCATAAGTTCTATTTATAGGTTGACTTAGGCCCTTACCTGTGTGGGCTGGATAATCGGTTCATTAGAACGTGTGTAGTGACTCCCTGAAATCATAGGAGTGTATCTTTTAGGTTATCGTTATTTTGAGATATTTACCCGCATATTTCGGAACGTGTCCTTGACTCATCCAAGTCCAGTTATAACTGCTTCTTTATTACATTTTTATTATGTTGTAAATGCTATTTGACCCAGTTTTCGGTCGTCCAGAGTTCGACCGGTACAGATTCCTCGCATACAAAATTAGTAAGAATGTTTCCTAAATATCAATTTCTCGCATATTTATAAAAATTCCTTATTATTACGAGTTACGATCAAATGTTATAAAACTATTAACATTTCAAATTTATTCCTATCATTCCAATATATTAAGCATTATCATTTAAGTCAAATGCTTAGAGGTACTTTCCAATCAAATCTAAGGATCAAAATCATGAATAAAGATTCAAACTTTAATAATAAAATGACAATACAATCATCAATAAATAACAAAATATTATAAAATAAATATCACCTCAATACATACGAGTTTGAACATATTACCCTCAATCCCAAAGGAAAGAATTAGCCACTCATGGTGACTATTACAAGCATGTACAACAAGAAAGGAAGATCCAAAATGTTTCTCCTTGACGGATGCCTCCTTTAAGGTTTTATTCATGTGGCTTCCCTTCAAATGAAGTTTAGGGTTATGTCTCACGTCTTCTATTTAACCTAATTGAACTTGGGTTAAGTGACATCTCACTTAAGCGACATATTACTTATTTAAGTGAGTTTTACAAGAAAAAGTCCAACTTCACTATATTAAACCCGCTTAAGTAAGCCTTGGGCGAGTTTTCAATGTTTCAACTTTGTCTTTTCATTTTTTTCTTTAACTTGTCCATTCTCTTTTAGCCCTTTTATCTCCATTTTCCCATAAATTCTTGAAATTAACACAAATTTGGAAATAAATCATTCATATTCTTCTAATAATCCCAACATATGTAAAAAGGTTCAAATTCCAAAATTAGAGGTTGAATTATAACGACTTTATCAATTAAAGTCCATAAGTGCTTGTATTATTGTAAGAAATATTAATGAATTATGACACTAATCAGTGGATTACAAGATAATAACCAATTTTAGTGACCAACAACAATTAGTTACTATAATAAAAAAATTAGATATTATTTTAAAAACAAAAAAAAATTAATGATATATAAAGTAATTTCTATTATTAATAAAATTTATACACTAGTTTCTAAACTAGGATCTACTTATCTATCGAGGTTTTAGCTATCCACTCCAAAATATAAAGTAATTAGTAGATAAAATCTTACTAACTAATTATATACCAATTTAAAAACTAGTTTATAAATTTTACTAATAATAGAAACTAATATACGTACCACTAAAGTTTTTTAATCTAAAACAATATGTAATTTATTTAATATAGTAACTAATTTTTTTTTTCTAAAATTAGTTTAATGTTTAATTGTAGTTGTGGTAATACCGCTAATATGTGGACCTGTTAATTATTGATTTTAATGAAAAAAAAAATATATATATATATTTTAGCATTTTTTTCAAATTTTGATTTCCAAAGTTGAAATCAATGAATATAACAATAATAATAACTTAAAAACTAATTTCGATTTAAAATATATTGATAATTTAAACTAAAATATCATAGGGAAAATCACTGGACTCGACCTGATAAATATAATTTGTTTGGATTCAAAACTGTTTGAAAAAAATTAAATAATTAGTTAAAAAAATTAGAATTTATTTTAATTATCAATATAAGGATTTCATATATAAATTACAATATAGGATATGTTTTAAATATTTTTTATACTTTTAAAATTATTATTATATTATAAAATGAACTAAGATAAATATATGGTTCAACCAATCTAAACTAATTTAAATTGTGCACAAAATGAATTCTACTAAAAATAAAATGATGCTTTTTCAAACTTTTCAAACCAATCTTATTTCAGCCCAAGAAAAGGTGAAGTTAATTTTTATTGGCATAGTCCAATTAAATAGTTGGTCAAAGGTTATATATTCACGACTTACACCTATAGTTTACATCCTAAAAAAACCTTTCTTTAACAAAAACTATTGATAGGAGTTTTTAAAAATATTACAAATAGAGTTATAAAAATAGGAAAATTACTATTAAAGACTAATTACGTACATAATAATTGTACAGTGTTTATTAAAAAAAATACAACTACATTATTTCATTGTTCTCCTCATTCAATGGGATGCCTTTCTAACTCTTAAAAGAAATAAAATATTGTAAATATAAATTGTTTAAACAAATTTGCATTATTCTTTTTGTTTTCTTATCATTGTTCTGTTTTTTATCACTGCTTTGCTTTTTTATCAGTTTTTTTATCAGTGTTCTCTTTTTTATCAGTAGCCGAATCACTTGATTTTTTATCAGTAGCAAAATCACTTGATTTTTTATCAGTAGCAGAATCACTTTCCTTTGTATCAGTAGCAGCTTCACCGCAAGCAGGGGCTTTCCCTGTTATTGTTGGCTTGACATTAGTACATGTAGCGGTTACCGGAGCTCCATTGTATGTGAGCGTAACATCACCTATCTCAACACCCTCACATGGAACACCACTACTACAAGCAAGAATAATTCCTTCTTTAGTTGCTGAAGTTCCCTTAATACCCTTGATGGAAACTTTGCTTATCTTTACTTTTGATGGAGTCTGAATCACCACAACAATAAAAAAAATGAGATGAAAATTAGTCTTTTAAGCCACTTTAGTGTATGAAATATTTTGTTACTTAAATAATAACATCAACATGTGCATGAATGGATAGGAGACTAAGTACCCCTTTGGAGCATTGGTTGTTTGGACAATACTCTTGGTCTATGATGACAGGGTTCTGCACATTATCCATGGTAATATCTTCAAATTTCATGTCATTAACTGTAATTGTTCCTGGCTCGTTAGGCCATGTCTTAATCCTCACTCCATTCGTAGTTCCTTTCAAAGTGCAACCCTTAACTGTAATACCTTCAACAGGCTCTTCTTCCTTGTACTTTCCAAGGCTTCCAATACTAATACCATGACCAGGTCCACAATTCACATTTTGGATAAGTACTTGTCTGCTACCGTCACCCAATGAGACACAATCATCTCCAGTGGCAATGTCTGTATTAAGAACATTCACACCGGTGGATCTTCCAATGTGGATGCCATCGGTGTTGTGGCTATCACCTGGAGCACTTACTTTAAATCCGTCGAATGTGAAATTGTTGCAACCCAAAACATTGACATGAAAGTGTTTGCTATCCTTGCTAGTAATGTCACGAACTATTGAATTATTGATGAAATTAAAACCGAAGTTCTGTTGACATTTGATAAAAGAATAGAAAAGTGAATGAAAACTTTTTTCAATAAGTGTGCAAGTTATGTTACATCTTATGTGAATTTTGAAAATAATATTCATTTACCATGCCAAGTTGTTTGCAATCAAATTTTTTTGCACATTCATTTTGCTTCCAAGCAGTTGCACCTTGACCATCAAAAACTCCTTTACCAGATATGGTTAAAGAGTTAACATAGCCAATCCTAAGCCATTGGTCACTGCCAACTGCCTCTGGCTTTTCAGGTGCTTTGAGTGTGCCATCAACTTGAATTTCAATAGGAGCTTTGCAAGGACCTTTTACCTCTACATGGGTCATTTGATATGTCCCACTTGGAATCACAATTTTTACCGCAGATGTCGATGCACATGCTTCAGCCCAAGCACTTGTTAAAGCCTTAAGAATATGAAAGTAACAAATTAATGAAAAATATTGCAATAAGAATGGAAAAAAAATCCCATGATTTGTGATGAAATAGGTTTTCTTCCATCAAACAATGTGAATTTCTATTTGCTTTATTATCATACCTTGGCTATATCTGTATTTGGTTTCCCTCCAAATTTTGATATATCAAGATTTGCTGATTGAGTTAAAACAAAGTTATTTACAATAAAAAAGGATAACAACAATATGATGGTAGAGAATTTCATATTTTTTTGTACTTGCTAATTGTACCACACTTCAACTTGTGTTAATGAATTAATTTTCGAGCATATTTTGAATTTATTTATATTAGAGTAGCAAGGATCCAAAACCGTTAATGTTATTAGCAACTATAACACGCACATTACTATCTAAATGTGTCGTTTCTTTTTTTAGTTGTTTAGTATATTTGTAAAATTTAGTTATTAATTATTAACTTTACATCACCCATTAACAACCTATTTTTATATTTTCCCGACAAACTATCAATGTTTAACAAGAAATAATTCAATTTAGGTAATATGATTTTATTCCGTCAAACGTGATATTTTGAATCCATGGTCTAATTTAGTTGTCAAAATTGAACTCTATCACTATAAAATATTAATAAAATAAAATGTATGTATAAATCTAACACTATAAAATAATATATGTATTCATATATGTGTGTATAATATATGTTGTGTAGTATATTATATTTACAAATAACATTAGAAATATATTATATTTATTATTTTGTAAGAACAACATTTAAATTGAAAGTAATTTTATAACTATTTAAATTGATTCCACGTTACATTGATTAAAATACCAATTCATGTGAAATTATTGTTTAAATTTTAGAAATGATACAACAACTTTTTGTTGAGTAAGTTTTGAATGTTTTATAATTTCTTGCATTCTTTTGATGTTTTGACTCAAGTGAATAAGAGGGTGACAATTTTTTTTTTTTGGAGATTTTTCTCTCAAACAAATTAGGAATGAGACAAATCTCTCTCCTTTGTATTATCGTGACTCAAGTGAGTCATTTATTGCTTAAGCTTGAAATTACCATTCAAATTAGAAATTCTTTTTCAATCTAAAATTCTAATGAACCAAATTTCTTTTTTATTGAATTTTGCTCTAACGATATTGAGTGCTTCAAACAAATTTTATAGATGAAATTAATATGTTTTTTATGTTTATAAGTGTTACGGACATGTATATATAAAAGATTAAGAGGTTTAAAAGTGTTGTTATTTGATTCATGATGTAAGATATAATACATTTTATGATAAAGAAGTTGAGAATCACTAAGTGTGATTGATGGTATGTTTTGCATTTGGATATGTGTGATATTAATATGAAAATTTGTGTATGTTAATAATTACGAAGTAGGTATTATTGACATGTTGTGTAATTATAAATTTAAGGAATTGATTAATATATTCAAACTCTAGTGATGCACTGAGTCAAATAGAAATGTATCATATGGTAAAAACTAACTGAGGTTCCATATACTAAGTTAAAGGGTGACGGTCATTAATATTCAACTAAAAGTATAGAAATTATTTTGCCATTTGTGGTTGTTACTAGGATCTATATTAGAGTAGGATAGATGATTGACCTTATAAAATTCTTAACAAAAAATGTATGCAACATTCTTACTTTTAAATAACTAGGTTATTTATTTAATATTTAAATTGAATATAAAATATTAGAATATTTTACCCTTTAAATAACGTTTATTTCTTATGATTTCAGAAGGATCTTTATCAGTCAATTCTAACTTGTTCTAATAGCAACTTAATCCATTCCTTTCACTTATAAGTGAAATCAACATATTAAAATACAATTTTAATCCAATTAAATTGATTTGATAAATTCTATATAACCCTCATTCTCAAATCTTTTTCAATATGCTTTTTTATGTCTTAAATTTTAAAACACCTTTAAATCAGAAAGAGTTATTATTTTGGGTTCTACAAGCATTTTCTAGAAAAAAATTTAAGTGTTTTTTAGATCAATCTTTTTGGCTAAGAGGATTTCAAGTGAGTTTTACTATTCTAATTTGATCTTACTGAATTCAGGTTACATTGTTGTATTGTACAATTTTGATTTGTGGTGTTTAACCTTGATTGGATAGGGTTTACTCTTGCAGTTATGTAGGGATAAAATAACACTCTTGTAGTATTAAGAGTGTTGTTCTTGGTGTATTTTGTATTTGTGAACAATTGATTTAGTATTTGTTTGACTTGTTTAGTTTAGCAAACAAATGTAGTTCTTGTTTCAAAGTGAAGCATTATAAAAATTACTATAAAAATCTTCTTTTTCCTTTCTCTCTTAATTTCAAAGTTTGAATTGATCTTGTTCTCGATGTAACTGATAATTTTAATCTTTTAAATTTTGTAACAAATTCACTTTAATCGATTAAATCATTCAAATTTTCTATAAGTTTTTCAATATTTTTTATATTTAAATTCACTCGTCTTAAACTCCACATTTATTTTTAACATACTTCTGATATTGTTTCTTTCCATGAGAAAGTTTTGGATGTTGATGGTGTTTATGGCTTTAATTTGTATACAACCAGAAGAATTATTTGGTCTGATTTAGTCATTACCCACCAACAAACTTGGTGTATTTTTTATTGCTGTAATGTTGTTTTATTTAGAAGAGTCAAAGGGAGAAAATGCTTTTAATAATAAATCTTTTGCCAAGTTTCATGACTGAATTAAGTCTAATTGGGAGACTACAATTGAACCAAACATAGATGATAGACACTATTGGAATGAAGAGCGGTGTTCGCAGTGGGGTCCATGGGAGTGAGGTGTGATAAAGGGATAAAAAAAAAGGGAAATTAAAAGTAAAATAAAAATAAAAATAAATTTAGAGCATTTTATTCTGGTTTTGAAATAAAACCTTTAAAATTATATGTTTGTATGAACTCATATATGAGTATATGTTATGTGATGTCTTTCCTTATTTTTTTTCTTAGACAATCTAATCTAGTTTGTTGTAAAAAGAGTGTAATGTTTCTATTGAATTTGTCCTAAAAAATCATATTATATTTAATGTCTTTCATATATTCCAAGTAATTGTTTAATCAATTTTTTTTTCAATTTTTAAATATTATTTACAAACTTAACCCAAAAATATCGTAAATTTGTAGATGTTTGCAGTAAGATTTAGCAGCAAAAAATACCACCATATAAAATTAAAATAGATAAAAAATAAAAACTCAAACAAGTCAAAGAATGGTTGAAAGAGTCCTTTTAATAAACTAACTTAATATCATTTAAATGCAAAATCTTTAAAACATCTTAAAAAGTATATAATTTATCAATTGAATTAACTATTATATTAATTTCTCAGCTTATGTGTTTCACGTAAAAACTTTGGATGAAATTCAAATATTACGACTATCAAAATAATAAAAAACGGTCTAGAGGTAGTCACAATCTTCCTCTGTCGCTTAACTCTCCAAATATATGTTATAAATTTATATCATATGTAATAAATTTTCACAATATAATATAATATATTATAGTTGTAAATTTAATCTGAATTTAGTTCATGTTAATTTCTTTTTTCTTACAAAATAATAAATATATTTATAATGATATTTCTAAATACAGTATATTATAAAATATTTATAATAATATAATTTAAATTTGTAACCCTCCGGAAAGTGAAAAGAAAAGAAAACGTAACAGAAACACCCCATTAACCCTAAAGCACTTTATTTGGAATATTATCAAAGAATTTTTATTCCAAAACTTAATTTTCAAAATTTTTAATTTATGTTGGAAAATAAACATAAGATAGTCTACGTGTTTTTAAAGAGTATTTTTAATGTTATATAAATGAAAAACATTTATAACATCTTAAGAAAATATCATTTATCAGTTGAATTAACCACGATATTTGTTTCTCAGCTATCTACGTGTTTACGTAAAAACTTTTGATGAAATTTAAATAATGAATGTCAAATTAAAAAAACAAAAACAGTCGACACCTCGTCGCAATCTTTCCGTTGTCGCTTAACTCTCCAAATATATGTTAAAAATTTACATCCTATCTAATAAATTTTAAATATATATATATATATATATATATATATATATATATATATATTATAATAGTTATAAAATTACTTTCAATTTAAATGTTGTTTCTGTAACAGAGTTAAAAATAGAACACACACCCCTTTCTTTCTTTCTCTCTCAATCTCTACCAAGTTCTATTGTCTTCATTATCTCTTAATTTCCTCTCTCAATTTTTATTTATTTTAGAATTTGATCGGACCATGTTGTAGGTAAGGAGTTAAAGAATATTTTTACCTGATCAGATTTTCAAACAGAGTAAGTTCATTTTTGCTATAAATATCCTTTGTTTTTTGTTTTTCCTTAGGTTTTAGTTGTTAATCTTGGTAGGGTCAGTTGAGAAGAGTAATCCTTTCAACTTATTCTACTATATACTAAATTGTTTTTCTATTTGGATAACTTGCAGTAGGCCCTTAAATGGAAGCTTATCCTGAAGGAATAAAATTCTAAAAGTTGTTTGGAAAGCAAACAATTAAGGTAAGGGAAGATAAATTTAATTTTTAATAGCACCCTAGGCTAGAAGATCTGGATGTGGAGGAGACGTGATCCCAGTATTCAATTTCTCTTGCAGGGATGTTGTTTGTTTATATATTATTTAAACTTTTAGAAATATTAGATTTTGATTGTTTAGTATTTAAGTGTTATTTTTTATGTTAAATAGATTTTTGAATGTTTTAGATCGTGTTTTGAATGATACTGATGAAAATGGCATGTAATTAAATTTTGATGCCTATGTGGTAATAGAGATCTTTGAGTTTCATGGATGATCTAAGTCACATTGACTAAGATATCAGGTGGTGAGAAGCTGATGGAGAAGTTCATGCACACCATGACATATGATATGCACAACTTGGGTGTATTGAACTGATCATGATCTTTTCTATTGGATTCGCTGGTAATATTTGAATCAGATGCTAGTCTTTGGTAGTACTTATTTAATACAGGTCTTCCAGAAGGCATTAGATGTTATGTTGTTTGTTGAATACCCTGGAGTGTAGATTCATGTGAGATCTATTTGATGGTTTTATGTTGGGATTTGAAGAAGATTGAATAATTGAAAAATTGATTCATGTAATTTGGTTTTCTCTTTCGATTTAATGGTTTATATTATAAAATTTTATTTTCACTAGCTTATCCTTGTTTTTCTTGTTGTGGTGTGAATTGCAATCATTGTACTATATGTACATGAGAAGATGATCATATAGGTGTTAAAGGTTCTGAAGGGTTTAGGATATTCTTTTGAACCTTATATTGCAAATATTTGTATTTCTATAAGTGTTAATCATATATTAGGAATGTTTTGAAAAACTCTAAACTTGTATAAAAATATGTAAAACTGGTATTGTAATAATTAAATGTATTTTTGGAGTGTTACAGTTTTTTACAAAGTAATAAATATAATATATTTCTAATATTATTTCTAAATATAATATGCTACACAACATATATTTATACACATATATGAATACATATATTATTTTATAGTGATATATTTATACATACATTTTATTTTTTAATATTTTATAGTGATAGAATTCGATTTTGACAACTATATTAGACCATGAATTCAAAATATCACGTTTGACTGAATAAAATCATATTACCTAAATTGAATTATTTATCGAACATTGATAGTTTGTCGGGAAAATATAAAAATAGGTTGTTAATGGGTGATGTAAAGTTAATAATTAATAACTAAATCCTACAAATATACTAAACAACTAAAAAAAGGAAAACGACACATTTAGATAGTAATGTGCGTGTTATAGTTGCTAATAACATTAACGGTTTTGTATCCTTGCTACTCTAATATAAATAAATTCAAAATATGCTCGAAAATTAATTCATTAACACGAGTTGAAGTGTGGTACAATTAGCAAGTACACAAAATATGAAGTTCTCTACGATCATATTGTTGTTATCTTTTTTTATTGTAATTAACTTTGTTTTAACTCAATCAGCAAATCTTGATATATCAAAATTTGGAGGAAAACCAAATACAGATATAGCCAAGGTATGATAATGAATCAAAAAGAAATTCACATTGTTTGATGGAAGAAAACCTATTTCATCACAAATCATGGGATTTTTTTTTGGTTCTTATTGCAATATTTTTGAATAATTTGTTACTTTCATATTCTTAAGGCTTTAACAAGTGCTTGGGCTGAAGCATGTGCATCGACATCTGCGGTAAAAATTGTGATTCCAAGTGGGACATATCAAATGACCCATGTAGAGGTAAAAGGTCCTTGCAAAGCTCCTATTGAAATTCAAGTTGATGGCACACTCAAAGCACCTGAAAAGCCAGAGGCAGTTGGCGGTGACCAATGGCTTAGGATTGGCTATGTTAACTCTTTAACCATATCTGGTAAAGGAGTTTTTGATGGTCAAGGTGCAACTGCTTGGAAGCAAAACGAATGTGCAAAAAAATTTGATTGCAAACAACTTGGCATGGTAAATGAATATTATTTTCAAAATTCACATAAGATGTAACATTACTTGCACACTTATTGAAAATAGTTTTCATTCACTTTTCTATTCTTTTATCAAATGTCAACAGAACTTCGGTTTTAATTTCATCAATAATTCAATAGTTCGTGACATTACTAGCAAGGATAGCAAACACTTTCATGTCAATGTTTTGGGTTGCAACAATTTCACATTCGACGGATTTAAAGTAAGTGCTCCAGGTGATAGCCACAACACCGATGGCATCCACATTGGAAGATCCACCGGTGTGAATGTTCTTAATACAGACATTGCCACTGGAGATGATTGTGTCTCATTGGGTGACGGTAGCAGACAGGTACTTATCCAAAATGTGAATTGTGGACCTGGTCATGGTATTAGTATTGGAAGCCTTGGAAAGTACAAGGAAGAAGAGCCTGTTGAAGGTATTACAGTTAAGGGTTGCACTTTGAAAGGAACTACGAATGGAGTGAGGATTAAGACATGGCCTAACGAGCCAGGAACAATTACAGTTAATGACATGAAATTTGAAGATATTACCATGGATAATGTGCAGAACCCTGTCATCATAGACCAAGAGTATTGTCCAAACAACCAATGCTCCAAAGGGGTACTGAGTCTCCTATCCATTCATGCACATGTTGATGTTATTATTTAAGTAACAAAATATTTCAAACACTAAAGTGGCTTAAAAGACTAATTTTTATCTCATTTTTTTATTGTTGCGATGATTCAGACTCCATCAAAAGTAAAGATAAGCAAAGTTTCCATCAAGGGTATTAAGGGAACTTCAGCAACTAAAGAAGGAATTATTCTTGCTTGTAGTAGTGGTGTTCCATGTGAGGGTGTTGAGATAGGTGATGTTACACTCACATACAATGGAGCTCCGGTAACCGCTACATGTACTAATGTCAAGCCAACAATAACAGGGAAAGCCCCTGCCTGTGGTGAAGCTGCTACTGATACAAAAGAAAGTGATTCTACTACTGATAAAAAATCAAGTGATTCTGCTACTGATAAAAAATCAAGTGATTCGGCTACTGATAAAAAATCAAGTGATTCGGCTACTGATAAAAAAGAGAGTACTGATAAAAAAGCAAAGCAGTGATAAAAAAAACAGAGCAATGATAAAAAAAACAAAAAGAGTAATACAAATTTGTTTAAACAATTTATATTTACAATATTTTATTTCTTTTAAGAGTTAGAAAGGCATCCCATTGAATGAGGAGAACAATAAAATAAATTAGTTGTATTTTTTTTAATAAACACTGTACAATTATTATGTACGTAATTAGTCTTTAATAGTAATTTTCCTATTTTTATAACTCTCTATTTGTAATATTTCTAAAACTCCTATCAATACTTGTTGTTAAAGAAAGGTTTTTTTTGGAGGATGTAAACTATAGGTGTAAGTCATGAATATATAACCTTTGACCAACTATTTAATTGGACCATGTCAATAAAAATTAACTTCAACTTCTCTTGGACTGAAATAAGATTGGTTTGAAAAGTTTGAAAAAGCATCATTTTATTTTTAGTAGAATTCATTTTGTGCACAATTTAAATTAGTTTAGATTGGTTGAACCATATATTTATCTTAGTTCATTTTATAATATAATAATAATTTTAAAAGTATAAAAAATATTTAAAACATATCCTATATTGTAATTTATATATGAAATCCTTATATTGATAATTAAAATAAATTCTATTTTTTTAAACTAATTATTTAATTTTTTTCAAACAGTTTTGAATCCAATCAAATTATATTTATCAGGTCGAATCCAGTGATTTTTCCTACATGATATTTTAGTTTAAATTATCAATATATTTTAAATCGAAATTAGTTTTTAAGTTATTATTATTTTTATATCCATTGATTTCAACTTTGGAAATCAAAATTTGAAAAAAATGTAACATATATATATTTTCATTAAAATCAATAATTAACAGGTCCACGTATTACCGATATTACAACCACTACAATGAAACATTAAAATAATTTTAGAAATAAAAAAATAATTAATTACTACATTAAATAAATTATATATTGTTTTAGATTAAAAAACTTTAGTGGTACGTATATTAGTTTCTATTATTAGTAAAATTTATAAACTAGTTTTTAAATTGGTATATAATTAGTTAGTAAGATTTTATCTATTAATTACTTTATATTTTGGAGTGGATAGCTAAAACCTCGATAGATCTCCTAGTTTAGAAACTAGTGTATAAATTTTATTAATAATAGAAATTACTTTATATATCATTAATTTTTTGTTTTTAAAATAATATCTAATTTATTTAATATAGTAACTAATTCTTGTTGGTCTCTAAAATTGATTATTATTTAATGATTATCTTGTAATGCAATGATTAGAGTCATAATTCAGTAATATTTCTTACAAAAATACAGACACTTACGGACTTTAATTGATAAAGTAGTTATAATTCAACCTCTAATTTTGGAATTTGAACATTTTTACATATGTTGGGATTATTAGATGAATATGAATGATTTATTCCCAAAGTTGTGTTAATTTCAAGAATTTATGGGAAAATGGAGATAAAAGGGCTAAAAGAGAATGAACAAGTTAAAGAAAAAAATGAAAAGACAAAGTTGAAACATTGAAAAATTGCCCAAGGCTTGCTTAAGCAGGTTTAATCTAGTTAAGTTGGGCTTTTTCTTGTAAAACTCGCTTAAATAAGTAATATGTCGCTTAAGTGAGATGTCACTTAGCCCAAGTCCAATTAGGTTAAATAGAAGACGTGAGACATAACCCTAGACATCATTTGAAGGGAAGTCAATTGAATAAAACCTTAAAGGAGGCATCCGTCAAGGATAAACATTTTGGATCTTCCTTTCTTGTTGTACATGCTTGTAATAGTCACCATGAGTGGCTAATTCTTTCCCTTGGGATTGGGGGTAATATGTTCAAACTCGTATATATTAAGGTGATATTTATTTTATAATATTTTTTCTTTATTGATGATTGTATTGTCATTTTATTATTAAAGTTTGCATCTTTATTCATGATTTTGATCCTTAGATTTCACTGGAAAGTACTTCTAAGCATTTGACCTAAATGATAATGCTTAATATATTGCAATGATAGGAATAAATTTGAAATGTTAATTGTTTTATAACATTTGATCGTAACTCGTAATAATAAGGGATTTTTATAAATATACGAGGAATTGATATTTAGGAAACATTCTTATTAATTTTGTATGAGAGGAATCTGTACTGGTCCGACTCTGGACGACCGAAGACTGGGTCAAATAGCATTTACAACATAATAAAAATGTAATAAAGAAGCAGTTACAATTGGATTTTGATGAGTCAAGGACACGTTCCGAAATATGCGGGTAAATATCTCAAAATAACGATAACATAAAAGATACACTCCTATGATTTCAGGGAACCACTACACACGTTCTGATGAACCGGTTATCCAGCCCACACAGGTAAGGGCCTAAGTCAACCTATAAATAAAACTTATGAAGGGGGAAAATGTATGTTTTTCATATTTCTACTAGAGCACAAAAAATACTAGCACTGACTTGAGCGTCAGAGTGCAATTGCAGGTATCCGATCGACGGAGCACACGCAACAAGAGAAAGAACTAAAAGGAACTAGAATACCACAAACATGTCAGCGAATTGTGTACCGAGTAGATTGGAAATCAAAATTTGAAAAATAACCCTTGAAAAAAAATGCTAACATTTATATAAAATATTTCCATTAAAAATAATAATTAGCAGGTCCACATATTACCGATATTACCATTACTACAAGAAAATATTAAACTAATTTAAGAAAAAATAATAATTATATATTATATTAAATAAATTAGATATTATTTTAGATATTAAAAAATTTATTGGTACATAAAGTAATTTTTATTATTAGTAAAATTTATAAAATAGTTTCTAAATTTTATTAATGTTCTCGTTGTCGACTTTGAGCTGACTTGCTTCTACTTTGAGATGCTCCACCTGTCAAGTCAGTGAGAACATATAGATATGAATATAGTGTGTTGTGGAATAGTGCCTTCATTTCGATTGGATTTTCTTGGTGGAGAGACACTACAAGAAAAATTTCAAATAATGTTATAAGCAAACTGCAGCCAGCCAGGATTCGAACCCAAGTCTTTTCAGTGACCCAAGGAAGCATTGACCACTAGACCAGACAAGTTCTTTGGTCATATTATCATTTTTATTATACTTATACATATTAATATAATTTATACATATTAATATAATTATTATTAATAATAATAATAAAATAAATTATATTTCTATTATTAATATTATTCATATTATTAATATTTATTAATGTTATAATTAATATTATTATTAACATTATATTCATATTATTAATATTTATTAATATTATTATTATTAGTATT
The DNA here is from genome assembly GCF_051622355.1 of Phaseolus vulgaris. Taxonomy (NCBI): domain Eukaryota; kingdom Viridiplantae; phylum Streptophyta; class Magnoliopsida; order Fabales; family Fabaceae; genus Phaseolus; species Phaseolus vulgaris. The sequence continues at coordinate 7,611,668 of NC_143504.1, forward strand.
AATATTCATATTATTATTAATATTTATTAATATTATTAGTATTAATATTATTAGTATTAATATTATTAGTATTAATATTATTAGTATTAATATTCATATTCATATTATTAATATTATATTCATATTATCAATATTATATTCATATTATTAATATTAATTTTGATATAAATATACATTTAGATATTTATTGTGTGTGTATAGTAGTTTTATTTGACTTGAGTAATATTACTTTTATCCGGATATAGATAGATAGAGAGAAAAAGGAAGAAATTATATAACTTTAATATAACTTTAATACTATAAATACATACATATATATATATTGATTAATATATTTCTTTATTTAATCATTAATTTTTTAAAACTCATGGTTAAATTTAAATTTACTTTCATATTATATATATATATATTAATATAAAATTATTTGATATCTTATTTTCAAATATAGGTTATTATAGGTAGTTGTGAAGTTTTTGTTAGATGGCTATATAGGTGCTTGTATCTTACACTTCTTTTCTGATTTGAGATTCTTGTATAAGGATTGAAATATCCTTAAAATGTTTTGTTTAATTTTTTTTATTCTTTGTCGATAAAAAAAATCTTATTTTCGAATATTTACTTACATAGATTAAAATTGATATAATGTATAATTTTTAAAATATTTTAAATTATAAATTATTTAATCACTTTGTCATTATGATTTATATATTAGTAGAAAGGGTTATTTAGTAACAACTTTTTACATAGATTTATGGAATAATTAATATAGTTTAAACTATAATGATATGCTAACTAGTAATCTGTATTAGAGATTTAATTAATAGTTAATGTAAAAGTCATCATTTTATGTTAAAAGATAATATTGTTTGTTGAAAATATTCTTTACTATATATAACACACAAGTAAAACCAACTACCTATAATGAACTTAATTAAGTCAATATGATCGTAAAATAATAATTAATATGATAGTTGATTTTAATGTAATAGGTAATATGATGACTATGAGTATGACATATATTAAATTTGATTCATACTAATAGATAATATAATAAATTATGTTTAGATTCAAGTAGATTATAGATAAATTAAATGTGATTCATATGTTAATATTGTTAGTATCATTAATATTGTTAGTATTATTATTATTGTTAGTATTATTAATATTTTTAGTATTATTAATATTGTTAGTATTATTAATATTATTAGTATTATTAATATTGTAAATATTGTTAGTATTATTAATACTGTTAGTATTATTAATATTGTTAGTATTATTAATATTGTTAGTATTGTTAGTATTATTAATATTGTTAGTATTGTTAGTATTATTAGTATTATTAATATTGTTAGTATTGTTAGTATTGTTAGTATTATTAATATTGTTAGTATTATTAATATTATTAATATTGTTAGTATTATTAATATTATTAATATTGTTAGTATTATTAATATTGTTAGTATTATTAATAATAATAAGTATAATAAAAATCATAATAAAACTAAAGAATTTGCTTAGTGTAATGGTTAAATTTTACTTGGTTGCTGAAAGATTGCTGAAGGAACTTGGCTTTGAATCCCATTCACTGCTAATTTTATTTTATGGTGCTAGTAATTACATACGGAAAAAATCCGTATGTAAACAGTTTACATACGGATTTTGATTCCCGCTCCATGGCGCCAAAAGTTACATACGGATATAATCCGTATGTAATGTTGATTTTACATACGGATTTTGATCCGTATGTAATAATCTGTATGTAATTCGCGTTTTTCTTGTAGTGAGATGCAGAAGCTTCATGGATTGAAATGGAAAAGGAGCTCACTTAGAGCTTGTGGATTCCTTGAAGGTGAAGGCTAAGTATGGAGAGTGATAGGTGAGGCCTAATCACTTGATCTAGTGGAAATTTGAAGACTAAGTGTCTATCCTAAAGAGGCAAGACAAGAGTGAGAATTGACTCAATATTTTGGCAGCAATTTCACTCATTCATTAATCTTGAAAAATGAGAGCCAAGCACCTCAATTTATAGGAGAGAGGGTTGAACATTTTGGAGCCAAACTTTGAAAATTCAAAATAAAACTCTCCAATGAGAAAGTGTCATGTGGAGTCATGCTTTCCATGTTTGGCTCACACCTTCCATGCTAAATCCTCTCCACTCCTATGTTGCCATGTGGACGTCCATGTGCTCCATGCCAAGGTATTTTCGTTCTCCAATATACCCTAGATGTTTTAGGGTTACATTAGGCTTAAAGAAGCCCAATTGCTACCCTAACTAGTCACTTTTAACTCTAACTAGTCATATTTTACTATTGGCCCAAATACAAGCCCCAAAACCTATGCTACGAGGAGCTCCACCTATTGATGAGACTCCGACAGTCAAGTCAGGGAGAGCATATAGGTATGAATATAGTGTATGAGTATGGGTGTAATATCTCAAAAATTGCACTTACCATTATTCACGGGCTTGTGGCCCTTTTATATCATTCATAGATCTCCCTTCAAGAGTCATCTCCCTTCAAGAGTCAATAACATAAAGATATTTTGTTAATATATCCCCTTTATTTTTGGGGTACTGGTAGAACATTATCTCTAACTGTTTATTTTCATTGAATTGTAAAGTAAATATCTATGTCTAACTGATTGAGCTATTCATTCAGTTGTTCTTATTTCAGTTACCTTTTTACTATGTCTTGTCAGCTGTTTGGGCCGACTAGTGGACGCGTCATTGGGCCTATTATTGTTTTGGGGCGAGTTAAGTATTTTTCCTTTATAGACTAGGCGAGTCAGAATAGTGCGCTTAAGTTTTGAAAAGACATTTGGCTCAGAGGCTAATTGGTACATGATTTCCGAAGCATCACCTGACGGGACGACTTCATCACACTGATTATGGTGCGTACACGTCTTTTGTCATGAACGACGGGGAAAACTTGTCGTTTTAACTTCCCATTTCGAAAATAAAAACCCTTCCCTCTTCAGTACCCTGCTTTTTATGCTTGTGTAGAGTTATTAAAGAAAAGAAAACTCTTTCTCCCTTTCATAGCAGCACTTTGCCCTGCCGTGAATCACCGGAAAACATGTATATTTTCATCCCACCAACCCTCTTTTGAGCAATGGTTGTTACTTTTTGTTATTGATTTCGATTGGACAATGCACTTTACTATGCTTCAACTAGTTTGTACTGTATATATATTTTTTCTGAATTGTGCTTCGTATTTCCATTGTTGTTCATGTCTTAGTTGCTTTCAAAGATGGATTATAGCTTTGCTTACCCTTGGGCCAAAAAAGAACTGCTTACAGAAACCTCTATTTTTAGCACTCGTTTGAAAATTAGGGAGTTGAGAGAATCAGGAGCCCTAAGCAAAAGGGATGAAAACTTAGTAAAAGTTGTAGTATGTAGAGAGAGAGCGAACCAATATATAGTGATGAGTCGTCGGACCTTGATGGGCCATTCTGTTTCTTTTATGCTACCTTCTTTACCAAAGTCTTGTTGCGTCTCCCACTCTCCATTTTTTAAAAAGAGTTGTTGACCGAGCTAAATGCGGCCCCTGCCCAGATGCATCCGAACAGTTGGACATTCATCTCAGGCTTCATCATTTTGTGTTCCCAGCTTGACATTTCGCCAACTGTGGAAGTATTCTTTTACTTTTTCGAGTTCAAACAATTTGGCTGGCAATTATGGGCCTCCTTGAATAGTGTACTCGAGAGGGGTCTGCTTACCATTTTTCAGTCATCCTACAAAATTTTTGAAGGCAAGTTCATAAAGGTTCGTGCCTTGGCCGGAGATCCATCTTTTTTAGATGAATTCTCATTTTATTGGTCGCCCCACCCTTGATTCCAAAGTGCTCGACGTCTTGAAGACCTGTCCCTAAGGGAATGGGGTATCTGGGAGTTCTTGGAGAACCTCAAGGTTATCTTTGACACACCAACACTCTTGACAAAAGAATACCTTCTGGGTTCTCTAAAGGCCTATATTGGTATACCCCTCTTTCAGCCTCAACTTTTAAAAGATCCTTTGATTCATGGATTTTGAAACTATCTCTTTGTTTGTTTTGCAGGGAACATGCTTTCTTCAATCAGCAAAGGACGAGTTGACCAAGCGCGCAAAGCGGATGAGGGTAGCCAAGGATTCTTTGGTGCCCAAGAAGAATCCCTCAACTGGTTTTGTTCACGTTCAATATGAACAAGACAAGCACACAACTTCTAGGCTCGTCTTTAAGAGAAAGAGATTAAAAGTTGCCCATCCCTCTGAGCCCTTATAATCGGACGACCGAGCTCCTAACCAATATTTTTTCACCATCCAAGACTGTGAAGATGTGGAAAGTTCAAAAGGAAAAAGTTTATGGGATCCAAATTTTGACATCTCGATTCACAATGAATCATGCTTCCTAGTGGACGAGGATACGACTAGGCTGACAATTTCTAATGAAGATCGACTCCGCCAAGATTCTAAGAAACTTTTTGGCCAAGAGATTGCCTTGGCGTGTTTGGCTGATGTCTAGGCAGAGGATAAAAAAAAGATCGAAAACAAGAAGGCTTAACAAATTGCCAAACTCCAACGGGAGATCGAGCGCCTCCATGTCGAGGTCGTCGAGGTTGACTGTTTAGCAAGACTCAAGAAAGGCTTGTCTTGTCTAAAGAGAAGAACGATCTATCTAGTGAGATTGAGAATTTGGAGAAGAAGATGGGAGAAGAGATAACTCGTAAAGAGAATGAGTTTTCCAAGATAGTGGACACTTTGAAAGACGAAGCGGCTCACTCATAGATTGTTGGCTTGGAAACTGCCCTGGAACAAGCTGCTCTTGTTCATCCCATGGTGGACTTCTCCAAGCTGAACCCATGCAAAAATCGATAGTTGATGGGCAATTCGTTGGGGACTCTTAGACTCTAAAATTATGAACAATATTTTAACCTTTATCTGTATATTTAATGTTTGAACTTGGACAACATTTGGGATGTTAATCATTTCGTGTATCTTAAGATTGTGACTTCCTTTTTAATTGTGCCCTTTTATGGCATCGATAGCTTTGCTTATAACATATAAATAAATGCCTAAAGTAACTTACAAAATAAATTTGCTTACACACTAAGCGTAGCATAGTTAAACAAATTGCTAATTGCTTACTTGAGTTTAGATGAAGCACTCGAGGTTGTTAAAATATATGACCTTAAACAAGAGGGGGGTGAATTGTTTATAAGAGATTACAAAAAACTTTTGAAGGTTTAATGAAACTCAGTGAAGAAATCCATAAGAGGAATCAAGTTAGCCAAGAACACAATCTGTTTTAAAGTAAAACACAAAAAAACAATCGGTTGTTTCTTCGAAACAATGGGTTGTTTATGCCAGTTAAAACTTAAACTACTTAAAAACGAAATTTAAAGGAGTTCAGAGAAAGAGAAATGCACACAAGCAGTTTATACTGGTTCACTCTTACAACAAGAGCTACATCCAGTTCCCAAAAACCACTAGGTAATCCACTTAGCAATCAAACCAGATTACAAACACCACACACCAAAGTAGTGACCTTGAACCCCTCAAGAAACACACTACCTTTGGCAATACAACAATAGAAATACAGAAGATTGAGAAAAGGATTACACCTGATCAAAGTACAACTGAAAATAATACAATTGCAATCATATTCCACTCTCACTTGAAAATCCAAAGCTTGATGTGAATCTTGAAAACTTGAGATCAAATAAGTCAAAATGAATTTCTCAAAAATGTTTTTTACTCTTCAGAAACATATAACAAACTATTTATATTTTCCAAAGATTGGTTAAAACATTTAATGAAGGGGCGTATTCAGTTAGAAATCATTTAAGACAGATTCACCATTCAAAATAGAATTTTGTTAGGATTTTCAAAGAAACAATCGGTTAAAACCACAAAACAACCGATTGATTTGGTTTGACAGTTAAGTCAACCAAGTCAAACAACTTTCAACCTTTTTCAAAACCTCTAAGAGCAAAACAGCAGGTTGATTCGACAAAACAACAGGTTGTTTTTCACTTAGTTGGAAAAACATCTAATTTCAAAAAGGTACATCAGTTTTAGATTCAACAAAAGAGTGGATCACACTTTAATCTACCCATATCCCACCCACACACAGCAACAACACTAGCCTTTCATCAAACACCTTGGATTTGGATTCTTCAAACCTCTTGATCACTCTTGATCAACAGAGGCGACGAGAATAATTCTTAGCAGCAAGCTAGATTGTTGTTGGGTTGCCCCTTTCAGGGTCAGCCGAGCCGCTTGTTTCTTCAGCGTTGCTTAATCTGCACCATTGGTTATAGTAAGCACCTTACTGGGTCAACCTCACCTTATGGTTCCACTGAGACGATATGTTGATGTCGACGTCACTGAGGTAGTCTGAACTCAGGTTCGGGTAAACGCTGAGTATACCTATACGTAGAAGGCGTTCGTCCCCGATTCAGTCCGACCTTAGAGTTTGGCTAATCGGGGTGTAACCATTCCCTTGTTAGCTCGACCTTGGGGCTCAGCTAATCGGAGTGTAACGTTCCCGAGTTAATCCGACCATAGGGTTCAGCTAATCAGGGTGTAACCGCCCCCGAGTTAGTCCGACCTTAGGGTTTGGCTAATCGAGGTGTATAATGATATGTAGATTTCCAAGAAAAAAATATTTATTTCAAGGTGACCTCATTAAAAAACCCTTTTTAGGGGAAAAAAATGTCACCAAAAAGAAAATGTTTAAGAAACATCATAAATAAACATCTTAACTGAAATAGAATTTGAGAATTGTCGCGATCCATATTCGCGGGATGGTTCCTCTATCCAGAGTTTCCAATCTATAAGCTATGTTTCTAAGCACCTCGGTTAACCGATATGGGCCGGTCCATTTTGGGGACAACTTGTTCTCAGTTTGATAGATATGTGCTTTTCACAGTACTAAGTCGACAACCCTGAATTGTTAAAGTTTTGTTTTGGTTTTGTGTCGCAACACCACTCTTCTTTCAGCGCTTCTGAGTTTATACGTGCGTGGTCACGCACTTCCTCTAGCAAGTTTAAATTTATCCTCCTTCCCTTATTGGATTCCTCGAGACACACTGAAAGGCGTCTCTTTCGTTGTTGATTGGGGAATGGTTTTATATGACCAAAAGATTATGTGGATTCTTCCGACCAACCCCCCTTTCGCTTTTTCAAGCCTTCTCTTCATACCCCTTAACATGACCCTGTTGGCCAACTTGGCCTGACCATTCGTTTGCGGATGTTCAACTAAGGCGAAAATTTGCTTGATTCCCAGCTCCGTGCATAGTTTTCTAAGTTATCGAGTTGCGAATTGGGTCCCATTGTCTGATACCAGGTGCTTAGGAATTCCAAAACGGCATACAATATTTTTCCATACGAAATGTTGGACTTTGTGAGCGGTTATATGGGCAACCGACTCAGCTTCGATCCACTTGGTGAAATATTCAATGGCGACGATGAGGTACTTCATTTGACATAGGACTAAAGGGAATGACCCAAAATATCAATTTCCCAAGTATGAAAGGGTCGTGGACGGGAGATAGACTGCAACTCCTCTAGTGGTGAGTGGCTTCAGTCGACATGCTTCTAACATTGTTCACATCTCTTAACATATTTCACACAATCATCATTCATCGTTGATCAGTAATACCCTGCTCTTATAGCTTTCAAAGCGAGAGTTCACCCACTGATGTGACTGCCACATATGCCCTCATGTAGTTCGGACATTATTCGCATGCATTGGTCTCCACTTATGCAGGTGAGGAGTGGATGAGTATAACCATAACAAAGGAGATGACCATCCACTAGGGTGTACCGGCTTGCGTTCTTCTTGACAATCTTGGCCTCTGTGGGTTTGGAAGGGAGTAACCCATTGACGAGATATCGAACGTACGATGTTAGCCAAGTGTGTGTCGAGCTGATATGCATGATCTCAACGTAGTCATCTTTGGGATGAAGTTGACTCATAGCAACATTCATCATTCACAACATCGCACCTTCAAAAAAGGTTAAAGGAAAAAAGTAATGCTCAAATCTTTGAAGAATTATTCGTATACATAGGTAAAGTGTGATCCGTCGAACAGAGGTTTCATATAAACCCTCTCCTCTAAAGAGCACGCTTCCACGGTTATGTATGTTTTCACACTATCATAATAGAAATCATAAACAACAATTAATTCTCGCACAAGCTGGGAGGAGACAAAATCATATGGATAAACATCTACCTCACCCAAAACCCATAGATAGTTAAGGTTTTGAACGGGGAAACCTATCTTTTCTATTTCTAAAGGTCTTGACAACACATTTTTCTACCTTATGTTCTTTTTAACCACCTCGATGGTAAAAACGGGGGAAGGAGCTTCATTTGATAAACAGTTAGAAATGGTATGGCTCATTGAGGGTTCACTGCTGTTAACGGAGATTTGTTCAATAGGTCATTCCCAACCGAAGAAGTAGATGAACCAAAACGTGTAGAGGAAGAAGCCATAAGAACTTACCAAGTGTGCGAAAATTATGGAAAATTTCTAGAGAACAATCAGATGAGTAATCTGGAGGGTCGCACAACAAAAAGAGGGCAATGAAGTTAAGATAAAAGGAATAGACAATGAACGCGAAAACAGTTCCACTTCAAAAAAAGTAAAATCCCTTATTAAATGGCTCAAGGATGCAATAGTTAGGGAAAATTGAAGAGATGTGACATTAACTGCCACGGTAATGATGCACCCTCATCATTTCATTAATGAAAAGGGAAATTTTTTCTTAAAAGAGTAAGAAAGACAACTAAATGTCAACCTTATCGTATACTCTTTAGTTAGCTCGTTCATCCTTCGGTATTGATCTGATCGTATCTTTCTTTCTTTTCTAAGTTCGGGGGGATATTATTTACCTACCACGAGCGTGTATATGTTCTGAATGACGGTAGGATACACCTGAAGGTCGTTATAACCCCCATAGGTCGATAATCGAGCTATGATTACCATAATGAGACAATAAAAGCTTTTCATAGTTAAAACGGCTAATCAATGTCAAATGTTTAATCATTGTCAAACAGTTAATCAATGATTATAACAAGTCATTTAACTCATGATTAATTATCACTACCTATAAATAAGAATGAAATGACATACACAACTCTTTTGCGCTTATATTATATCACTCTAAAATCGCACTTAATACTTTAAGTATCGGTAAATCTTTTACAAATAGACTTCTCCCCACTTCTGAATCATTAAACAACTCGACATCCCTTATAATATAAAGAAATTACTTCTTCATTAGAACTCCTGTTCTTCATGTTCTTTTTGGATAAGAACATGTAGTTATGTAGATAATTTTAAATGAGTTATAGATTTGTGTAATTTTTCTGAAAAAAAAAAAATTATTGAAATTTTTTTTTTACATCGGGAAGCATCACCATGGTCAGCCAAACGTGTATTGTATGCTATGAGTAAACCGTGATATCAGCCCACAGACCCCAAACTTCTTATTTGTCGCGTTATGCATATCGTTTTCGAACACAGCTAAGGACCATCTTTTTTTTTCCTTTTCCCATTAATACATATCTTAATTACATATTTTATTATTAGAATGTAATAATTTTCATTTTTTAATTTTGTAATTATATTTTTATTTTCACTCATTTAATCATTTATGCTGTTTCCTTCAAACTAAGGGAAGGCGCATATTTACTCTCCATTTTCTTTTTTTCTCATTTTTTTTCCATCTCCAACCCAGTTAAAACAAATAAAAATAACGAATTAATGTAATATTAAATAAATAATTATTTTACTATATTATTATTTTAAAATATAATATTTTTATATAGCAAAAATTAATAAAGAATTTTTATTTTTATTCAAATTTATTTTTACAATCATTTTTTAAATATTTTAATATATATAACTAAATTTATTCAATTATCTCAATAAATTAATTAACTCTGGACATTAAAGACTTTATCTTAGACACAATTTACGGCTTGAAGGTGTTATGTAATGTGATTGCCACTAAGGACAATCTCTTGAGACGTGGAATACCTTTGGTGTGTGTTTGGTGTCCCTTGTGTGGTGTGGAAGAAGAGTCGGTAAGACATTTATTTTTTGAATGTAGGGTCTCTTAGAGAATTTGGGGATTCTGTCTCGAGTGGCTGAGGTCTTCTTTGGTTCTACATTGTGATGCACAAATGCATTTTAAGATATTTAAACTAATAAGTTTGAAACATGCCATTATCAGGTGTTGGGGGGCATTTGGGTAGGTATTGTAAGTGAAATTTGGAATCATAGGAATAAGGTTGTTTTTTAGAATGAGCGGGTAGATCTAGTGGAGGTCTTTACTGTGGTACAAATGAAGACTTGGTCTTGGATCACGGTAAAAAAAAGATTGGTTGTTTTCTCTTACTCAGACGGGGGTTTAGAACCTCAGTGTTGTATGAGGTATTTCAAAGATTGATATTTGGTGTTTCTTATTTAATGTTTGTACCAGGTTTGGAAGTTGTGGTGTGTTCTGTGCAGATTTCCTTGGCTTTTTCTACATTGATGTGTTTGTCTTGGGTTGCGATTGGAAGTTGTTTGTGATTTTGTGCAAGTTTTTCTGGTTATGTTCTCTTCTCGCAGAATCGGTTGTTGTCTTTGGCAATTAGTTATGGCGTATGTCAAACTGTTGGCAAAGATCTTTTTTAGTTGTTGGATTTTGTGCCTGTTTTGAGGGTGTGTTTCACTGGTGGGTTGATGTATTTGAGGATTTTGTGTCTTGTTCTGATATGTGATTTTGGGTATTGTAGTGTAAGGTCTGGTGGATCCTTAGGTGGTTAGGTGCAAGGAAACTTGTTTTCGTTTTGTATAAGGGTTGAGATATCCCTGAAGTATCTCATTTTATTTTATTATATACCTACCTCAATATAAAGTGTTTAATCATTGTCAAACAGTTAATCAATGATTATAACAAGTCATTTAACTCATAATTAATTGTCACCACGCAAAGACCTATAAATAAAAATGAAATGACATAGACAACTTTTTTGTGTTGATATTATATCACTCTAAATCACACTTAATAATTTAATCATCAGTAAATCTTTTAGGAATAAACCTCTCTTTTACAAATAAACTTCTCTCCTCTTCTTTATTATTAAACAACTCGACATCCTCGACATATAAAGAAATTACTTCTTCATGACCTTGTAACTCCTGATCTTCATGTTCTTTTTCGATAAGAACATGTAGTTATGTAGATAATTTTAAATGAGGTATAGATTTGTGTAATTTTTCTGAAAAATGATTTTTTATTGGGTAGAAAAATTTACATCGGGCAGCATCACCTTGGTCAGCCAAACGTGTATTGTATGCTATGAGTAAACCGTGATATCAGCCCACAGACCCCAAACTTCTTCTTTGTCGCGTTATGCCTATCGTTTTCGAACACAGCTAAGGACCATTTTTTTTTTCTTTTCCCATTAATACATATCTTAACTACATATTTTATTAGTAGAATGTAATAATTTTCATTGTTTAATTTTGTAATTAAAATATTGTTTTTTTTATATTAAATCATTTTTAAAACTTTATTTTATAAATAATTTTTAAATATTTTAATATATATAACTAAATTTATTCTATTATCTCAATAAATTAATTACAATTTTTTTAATCATTTTTCACTCAGTTTTTCAATCCAAACAACTCTAGTTCTTATTCTTCTTCTTTTTATTTTTAGGTTTACTCTTCTTCTTTTCTTTTCACACATGTCAACATTTTATAATACATTCTTAATAAAAACTGCAAAAAAAAATAAATTTGATGATTAAGAAAAAGAAAGTTGAAATATTCAGATTTAAGTAAAATTACATTATTAAGTGTATATAACTTGAGTTGTAGCTGGGCACCACTAAGATGCAGAGTTTGAAATTTGTTTTGTAGGCACCAATGAACGGGAGGGAGAGGTATTTGTAATTTTGAAGTCACCGTGCTCTCCTATAGTCAAAGACGCGCGTTTAGACCACAGCTCTTTCTTCTTCTAACATTCTTCTTCACTTACTTTAGCATTAAACGTGATTTTTACTGCCTCATTCGTTTACTTTAGGAGTAAACGCGATTCCATGTTGACTGACTCATTTTCAGAATGATGATGATAAGCACTCCATTCCCACTTATCTTATCATATCTACATGCATTCCTTCTTCACCAACCTTTTCACCCTCTACGCCGTTTAATCACTGAAGAGACAAACTTAGAATAGACGCAACGTAGCCAAAGACAAGGTGCATGAAGCAGCTGAAAGTACTTATGCATGGTTACAGTCATGGAACCCTGGAACATAATCTTCTTTGAAAATCTGAACCGTAACCATCTCCCCTAGGCATAAAACTTTGCAGAGATGACGTTCAGAACATGTGCAAAAGACTTTTTTGGAGCCATCCACGTATTCCTCTTAGACAAATTATTTCCACCGCCACATTAATCGTTAATGTTTGCTGGTTACTATATTTTAAAATTATCACGTGAAGTCGTGCCAAGTTGATACAATTTAAGATATAAATTGTGTCAAGTTGACACGATTTTAGTATGACATGGCAAAGTCATGTATAATTGAGATAATTTGTGTATGTGAAATCGTATTGAATTGACACAACTTATCTAAATTTATAATTTTTCTTAAACGAACCTATTTTAGTAAAAAACAAATAACCCCAGCCCAGAAAAAACCCATTTTACTTAACATCCTCACTTATCGTTCCATATCATCACAGGTACCTGATGCAATGGAGGTGCAGTAATAGAACTTTTAATTACTATACATTGAGACTGTCATCAATACACTCTCATTTAACAACAAGTGATTTTTTCAGAGTTTATATAATATTTATCAAATTATTCTTTATTATATTAGTTTCATTTGTCATAAAGATAATGTTAATAGAGAATTTATTAGGAAAACGTTTTTTCTTTTTAATTTTAACACCTTTACGATTCTCATGTATATAAGGTCAAATCTTTATTTATTAAATAAGCTTCATTGAATTATATTTTCTATTTAGAATTTTTCAAATATCAATAGGATCTCATGATGAAGATGAATTTAAAGCAACTTTTCAAATTTTAAACCGGCCACTTAAAAGAGATGTTCCCAATATTTAATTATCCTCTCCCTTTTGAAACACTTACATTTAAAAGATCTTTGAAAAAAAATTATACCTAATTTTTTTATAATTAAAAATTTAAACGAGTTAGGTTTGAGGGGCTGCTACTCACTAGACTTCAAGGCTCAAAGAATTAATTTATCTTTTTTTATTAAAAATGGAAAAACATTGGATATTACAATCCAACATCATCAAAATGCACATATTTACATTTTTATTTTTCTCTAAAACCTAACTCAATATATATATATATATATATATATATATATATATATATATAAATTATTTTCTCTCCATGAAGAACATCTCTATTTGGTAAACTTATACTAATAATAATAAAAAAAAAATGTATGACTGGTATATCATATATGTAATGAAAGAAATTAAAATTTAGAAAATAAAATTTATTTAAAAGTATTATAATAATTATTTTGAAAGTTTATTTAGGCAAGATTTTAATTGATGATAATATAAAAAAGATTATACCAACACTGAAAATTAAACTCAAAACATAAGATGATACGTAATAACTCAAATAAACAAAGAAATTTGTTCAAGAGTTCTATTGGAGATGCATATAACAAAGGCGAAAAAAAGAGAAAACATCTTTTGTATTGCTGTTTTTTAGTTTTTAAAACTTGATAAAGTTTAATAAGCTAAAAATTAATTGTTAAACAGTGTATAAACTAAGAAGAGAAAAACCATGCCCTATTTTTTCTTTTTTCTGTTCTTCTGTTTGGGAAATAACAATGTGATAACATAAAACTCTACCTCCAAATCATTCTGTTTACTTTATTTCATTGGTTATATAAAACATATCAAAGATTTGTTTCTTTTAACCCTTTGTTGGCATGCAAGTGAAAGATGCCAGGTGTTAACCATTAGCGTACGACCGTGATATTTTTTTATACAAATATTACGGAAAGATTTTAAAGTTAATGGCACAGATAAATTTTACATCATACCCACTAAACAAATTAATACATTAGATTTATGGGTTTTCTAAAGTTACTTATTTTATTTATTACGTACCCATTATATAAAATTTTACACTAAAAAAGTCATTATAATGAAAAGAAGAGGGGACAATTGACTTCCCATTTTCCTAGAAATATTAATAAATATATAAAACTTATGTTTTGCACACTTAAATTTAGGTATTGTGATAAACTTAGCAAATTCTTGTATTGATATTGTTGGGTTGGGCTCACTTCTTATGTGGAGGTCCAGTCCAATATTAACCTTTAGAATATTTTTCAAATAGAGTGACAGCCGCCAGGAGCAGAAACAGAGAGAGAAAAGAAAAGGAGAAAAGAGTAGAGATAAAAAGTTTCTCCCAGCAACTTTCGACCACCCCCAACACTTTGTTCACCATTAGATCGGGTTGAAACTTTGTCAGCAGGTTCATACTTTGTGTGACTTCAATCTTACCGTTAGGATCTTTAAGAAGTTGTTTTGAAAGAGAAATATTCATCTCACATTGCAACAGCGTTTTCAGCGTTTCTATTGAGGACGAATATTTTCGGATTGATGCTGCTGTGTCGTCCACCGTTGGATCGGGCTGAAATTTTGTCAACAGGTCCATACCTTGTGGTGCTTTAATTGGACCGTTCAGATTGTTCAAAAGTCATCGGAACAGTGACATATAGACCGTGTACGGTAGCTGCAGTTTGTGAATTTTTCAGGTTTCTTGTTCTCTGTTTCATCTTTGTTGTATTACTATTTTGCTGGTTATTGAGCACAATTTATGGTGTTATTTGAGACTCTCTTGTAACCATAACTTTGATCATAGTGGATTTTAATTGAATGACTTGTGCCCGTGGTTTCTACTTCTCACATTGAGAAGGTTTTCCACGTTAACATTTTTGTGTCTTCTTGAAGTGTGTTGTTTATTCACTAGCACAAAATGTATAAACAACAACTATTTAATTAATGCGGTTGTAGGGTTAGCCGTTGTCATTCAAAATGCGGTGGAATAGCCGCATTCGTAAATCAAAGTGCATGATTTAAGAATGCGTCTATTACTAATAGCCTCATTCGTAAATCATTTTTTACCCTAATTTTGAAGCGCGCCATTTACGCTTTCATTCTTTCTTTTATGCGCTTTGCGTTTTCTCTTTGTTTCTACTCTGGTGTTCCTCTCTTATTCTGCGAGTTTCATTGTGTTCTCATACCATTGTAAGTTCGTTTTGATTCGCTCTTTTTCTTCTTCACCAATGGTTTAGAAAAAAAATTTGTTTCACTTATTTGTTTGTTTTCTTGCATTGGCAAAGGGTTCTCTGACGCTTCATTTTCTCTTTTGTTTTTGCTCTCGTGCTTCCTCTCGTTTTCTACGAGCCTTCATTGTCTTCTTTATGCCATGTAAATTCGTTTCGAGTTCTCTTTCTTCTTCACCATTGGTTTATGTATATTTTTCGTTTCTCTTATCTATTTGTTTTCTTGTATTGACGAAGGTCACCACTGCTTCATTGCCTACTGTTTGGGTTTTTGCTATGTCGTATTTGCTCTGTTGTTGCTGCTGCCACCGCTATTGTTGTCTTAGGGTTGTTGCTCTACCATAGCCGCATTTATAAATCGCATTTACGAATGTGGCTAAATAGCCGCATTTGTAAATCTTCAATTCAAGAATGCGTGTTGATCAAGTGCGGCTATATAGCCGCCCTTATAAAGGTAAAATAGCCACACTCGTTTTGCCTTTCTGCACTAGTGATTGTTGTCATTATTTGTTATTGCTCCTCACAGATTCTTGCAAGTTGGGGAAATTATTATTCGCTGCTTATTGCTCTTGTTGAGATATTATTGTTATTATGATGAATTTCTCATTAGAGTGGTATCAGAGCTCCTTGGTTGGAGCTATTTGACTGCTTGAATAATGGAGGCAAATACAAATAAGATGGTTTGTTTGAACGACACTAACTATCACTTATGGAAGGGAAAAATGAAGGATCTGTTATTTGTGAAGAAATTGCATCTTCCTGTGTTTGCTACTAAAAAACCAGAAGACAAGACTGGTGAGGAATGGAAGTTTGAGCATCAACAACTTTGTGGTTTTGTTCGTCAGTATTTTGAAGACAATGTTTATAATCACATTCTTAATGAGGAAGATGCAAAATATTATGGAAGAAGATTGAGACTTTGTATGCTTCTAGTGCAGGAAACAATAAATTATATTTGTTGAATTCCTTGATGAATTTGCGGTACAAGGAGGGGATTTTTATTTCAGATCACTTAAATGATTTTCAGGGGCTCTGAGATCAATTGTCACAAATGGGCATCAAATTTGATGATGGAGTGTTGGGATTATGGCTACTGAATACTCTACCAGATTCTTAGGAAACATTTCGGGTTTCAATTACAAACTCATATCCTGATGGTGTTGTCTCCTTGGAAAATGTTCTTAATAAGGAGATGAGAAGGAAGGCTCATGGTACTTCATCTCATTCTGAGGTACTTGTCACTGAAAATAGGGGGAGAAGTTAGAAAAAGGAACCAAAAGGGAGTAAACATAACAACAAAAGTAAGTCCAAGTCTAGATACAAAAATATGGAGTGTCATTATTGTCACAAAACATGGCACATTCAGAGAAATTGTTTTGTTTGGAAAAAGGAAAACAAGGATAAGAAAGTGAAGCAGAAGGAGAAATATCACGACAATGATGATCGTGTTACTACTGTTATTTGTGATGATGATCTTATTATTCTTCGTGACCATGATTCAATTTATATTGTATCAGATGAGAGCATGTGGATAATTAACAGTGGTGCTACATTGCATGTTACACCAAGGAAGGAGTTCTTCATATCTTACACTTTTGGTGATTTTGGAGTGTTGATGATGGGTAATGATGGTATGTCTAAGGTAGTTGGTATTGGTGATGTTTGCTTGCAAACCAATATGGGAATGCAGTTGTTGCTTAGAGAAGTCAAACATGCTCCAGATATTCGCTTTAATTTGATCTTTGTGCAAATGCTTAACTACAGTGGTTATGAAAATCACTTTGGTTCAGGAAAGTGGAAACTCTCCAAAGGTAATCTAATTGTGGCCAAAGGGGAGAAAATTAGTAAACTGTATTGGACAAAAACATTGGTTGCAAAAGAAAGTGTGAACGCCATGGATATGGATGCTTCTTTGTGGCACCGAAGGCTTAGTCATATCAGTGAGAAGGGGCTGAATTGTTTAGCTAAAAAGAATGTGCTTCCGGGATTGAAGTGTGTAGAGTTGGAGAAATGTTCTCATTGCATAGCTGGTAAGCAGACCAAAGTATCCTTCAAGAAGCATCCTCTCTAAAAGAAGTCAGAGTTGCTTGAATTGGTGCATTCTGATGTTTGTGGCCCATTGAAGGTAAAGTCATTTACTGGTGCACTTTATTTTTTTTACCTTTATTGATGATTGTTCCAGGAAGCTTTGGGTTTATGTTTTAAAGACAAAGGACCAAGATTTAGAAAAATTCAAAGAATTTCATGTTTTGGTTGAGAGACAGTCAGGCAAGAAGCTGAAATGCATTCGTACTGACAATGGTGGTGAGTATTGTGGACCGTTTGATGTTTACTGCAAGCAACACGGTATCAGACATGAAAAGACTCCTCCTAAAACTCCTCAGCTAAATGGTTTAGCAGAAAGGATGAACAAGACATTGATCAAAAGAGTTAGGTGTATGCTTTCTGAAGCAAAGTTGCCTAAGCATTTTTGGGGTGAGGCATTGTACATTGCGGTGCATGTTATTAATTTGAGCTCTGCAGTTGCTTTGAATGGTGAGGTGTCAGACAAGATTTGGTTTGGTAAGAATGTCAGGTATGATCATTTGCGAGTCTTCGGTCGTAAAGCATATGTGCATGTTCCAAAGGATGAGAGATCCAAGTTGGATGCGAAGACAAGGCAATGCATCTTTATTGGTTATGGTCAAAATGAATTTGGCTACAAGTTCTTTGATCCTGTTGAGAAGAAGATAGTTAGAAGTCGTGATGTGAAGTTCATGGAAGATCAAACCATTGAAGATATTCATAAGATAGAGAAGACGACATCTGAGATAGATAATAGATTGTTTAATGTTGATCCAGTTCGAATGCCTTTACATGACCTGGATACTATTGAGAATAATGTTCAGAATGATGAGCAACATGATAATGTTGATGATCAACAACTTGGAAATGATTTTGGTGTTCCTATTGATGACGTTGAAGAGGAACATGGGAAGTCACAAGATGAAGATCTTGGTGATGCTCTTGAACCACCTCAAGTTCAAATTCGGAGGTCTAATAGGCAGAGGGAACCATCTACCAGGTATCCTTCTGATGACTATGTTACCTTGACAGATGAAGGAGACCCTAAGTGTTATCATGAGGCCATAGAGAGTGAAGAAAAGAAAAAATGGTTGGATGCAATGCAAGATGAAATAAAGTATTTGTATGATAATCACACATTTGACTTGGTGAAATTGCCAAAAGGCAAGAAGGCTCTGGAAAACAGGTGGATTTATAGGGTAAAGCAAGAAAGCAATTCTACATCTCCAAGGTATAAAGCCAGATTGGTGGTGAAAGGTTTTAGACATAGAAAAGGCATTGATTTTAATGAGATTTTTTCTCCTGTGGTGAAGATGTCATCCATTAGAATTGTGCCGAATTTGGTGGCTACTCTTGATTTAGAGGTAGAGCAATGCTTTCCTTCATGGTGATTTGGAGGAAGAGATTTACATGAAGCAACCTTATGGTTTTCTTGTTGAAGGCAAGGAAGATCATGTGTGTAGGCTGAGTAAAAGTCTATATGGCTTGAAGCAGGCTCCGCGTTAATGGTACATGAAGTTTGAGTCTGTTATGTGTGAGCATGGCTACAAGAAGACTACTTCTGATCATTGTGTCTTTGTTAAAAGGTTTGATAATAATGATTTTATTATCCTGTTGTTGTATGTTGACGACGTGCTTATTATTGGGAAAGATATTTCCATGATCAACAGGTTGAAGAAGAAATTGAGTGAGTCATTTGCTATGAAAGACATGGGAGTTGCTAAGAAAATTCTTGGTATAAGAATCATGCGTGATAGGAAAGAGAAGAAGCTTTGGTTGTCACAGTAGCACTATGTTAAAAGAGTGCTACAGAGGTTCCAGATGAAAAATGCTAAGGCGGTAAGCACTCCTCTTGCTACTCATTTTAAATTGAGTGCAAAACAAAGTCCTTCTAATGAAACTGAAAAATCATATATGCAACGGGTTCCTTGTGCATCTGTTGTGGGTAGTTTGATGTGTGCAATGGTGTGTACAAGACCAGATATTGCACATGATGTTGGTATGTTAGTAGATTTTTGTCTAATCGAGGTAGAGAGCATTGGAATGCTGTGAAATGGGTTTTAAGGTATCTTCGTGGTACTACTTGTTTGAAGATTTGCTTTAGAGGTGATAAGCCTACCCTTGCGAGCTATACTGATTACGATATGGGTGGAGACATAGATTCTAGAAGGTTTACCTCAGGCTACGTGATTAAATTTGCAAGGGGAGTTGTGGCATGGCAATCTAGATTGCAGAAGTGTGTTGCGTTGTCCACTACTGAGGCAGAGTTCATTGTCATTACAGAAGCATGCAAGGAGTTTCTTTGGGTGAAGAAATTCCTGCAAGAGCTTAGTTTTGTTCAAGACAAGTACTTGCTATTTTATGATAGTCAGAGTGTCATTCTTCTTGGTAAGAATTCAACTTTCCATTCTAGGTCCAACCATATTGATGTGAGGTATCATTGGATACATGATGCTTTGGAAGCTAGGTTACCGGATTTGGCAAAAGTTCATACAAATGATAATTGTGCTGATATGATGACTAAGACGCTACTGAGAAGGAAGTTTGAAACTTGTTGTGAGATTGTTGGTTTTTCGATCATCTCCACATAGTTGTGAGGGGGAGATTTGTTGGGTTGGACTCACTTCCTATGTGGAGGCCCAGTCCAATATTAATCTTTAGGATTTTTTTGAACAGAGTGAAAGCTGGTAGCAGAAACAGAGAGAGAAAAGAAAAGGAGAAAAGAGTAAAGATATAAAGTTTCCCCCATCAACTTCCGGCCGCCACCGAGACTTTTTTCACTGTTGGATCGGGTTGAAATTTTGTCAGCAAGTTCATACTTTGTGTGACTTCAATCTGACCATTCAGATCTTGCAGAAGTTGTTTGATCAGAGAGAAATTCATTTCACATTGCAACACCATTTTCAGCTTTCTATTGAGGATGAAAATTTTTGAATTGTTGTTGTTGTTGTTTAGTCCACTGTTGGATCGGACTGAAATTTTGTCAGTAGGTTCATACCTCGTGGTACTTCAATTGGACCGTCCGGATTGTTAAAAAGTCACCAGAACAGTAACATATAGGCCGCGTACGGTAGCTGGAATTTGTGAATTTTTTTCAGGTTTCTTGTTCTCTGTTTCATCTCTGTTGTATTGCTATTTGGTTGGTTATTGAGCACAATTTGTGCTGTGATTTGAGACTCTCTTGTAACCATAACTTTGATCATAGTAGAGTTTGATTGACTGGCTTGTGCTCGTGGTTTCTACTTCTCACAACCACTTTAACATTTTTGTGTCTTTTTTAAATGTGTTTTTTTTGTTGCTGCCATTATTTGTTATTGCTCTTCACATATTCTTACAAGTTGGAAAAATTATTATCCGCTGTTTATTGCTCTTATTGAGATATTATTCCCATAAGATATAAAAGTATATAAATCTATATATTATATGTCACTGTATTATAGAGTGTACTATAGTAAAGCTTTTAGTCTATCTAATATCCATGTACTTGCAACTTTCGTTACAAAACTTCTATTCTTTTTATCTCTTGGATTAAATTTTTTGTCCATTTTGGGTTTGTATTGGGAGATGACAAGGAAAATACTAGAATATTACAATATATGCTAATAAGGGCTAGCTTAAGTGGTAGTGGTGAAACCCTGTTCGAAAAGGAGATGATACATTGACATTCTTAAATACTATCATTTAATATTTTAATATAAATTATTAATATATTATTATATTGGTAAGGTTGTAAAGTAAATGTCTTTTATTTTATATGGTATCAAATTATAATTTTTCGTTGGAAAAAGGAATTTTTGGTTCTATTTTACTACTATATTTAATTCTGACGTCACTGAAATGTTAGGTGATGGGTACAAAATTGAGACATGCACTGACCTAGAAATTTGAAGCTTAATTATATTATATGTCCTTTGCTTTTTTTTTTTTGTTCTATGGTTATTTTACTGTATTCATGGACTCATCTATGGTGTATGACATAATCTGACTAACCAAAATTTTTCCATACTTGTCTTTCAATGTGGCCACGCATTTGTCAAAATAAGCAGCTGTTGTTATCACTAGTAAAGTGCTTTTGACGTAATGGCTGCAAGAATATTACGGCCACCGTAGTCTTGCATACTATATAATCTCCTTCTCTTATGATCTCTCACGCATGCCTTCTCCACACTCTTCATTTTTCTTCAAGAAGCACATGGTTGCTTCCCCAGAAGATTTTTTCTAACTTCGTTTCTGTGTTCTCTTTGCATCTTCTTCTCTTCTGAAATTTCTGCTTCCTTAGTTCTATATCTGTGCCTCTGATACAGAGTGTAAAAAGGTTCAAATCCTCATTCATATATATGTTTTTTATTGCCTTTCTAACGGGTTAGGAGTTGCAAGTTCTGCATTCTGCACACTTATGTATATTCTGGACCATGAAAGTGTGCAATGGTCCTTTGTGGCCATTAACTTTTGTTCCCTCTTCATGGAACATAATGGCCGCTTCATATCTTCCATTTTCAAGGCTATGAAAACAGATTTTATAAAATAGTAGTAGTTGTAGTATTGTATTTATGGGGAAAGAGTAAGAGAATTTACTCTATTCAATTTACTCTCCACTATGGTGAGTTTCATAAGAGAATAAGCCGACTTTGACAGAAGTTCAGATTTTTAGTATGAATACAAGATTCATATGATTTTTACTTTACCTAATGAAGAGTATCCAACCCTTTTGTATTACTATGAAACATTTCTTAAAGAGGGGGCAAGAGCGTATATATATATATATATATATATATATATATATATATATATAAAATATGATACAGGGAGATCCTAATGATCTATCGAGGAAATGACAAAATTTATGGCCAACATATGCTTTGTGACTAGTATCTAGTCATTTCTCTGTCCGAGGTTGTCCTCTAAATCAGTGATAAGGATGAGATTCAAAACATATCGATGCATGCTAACGTTAGAGCCTCTGTAACTGAAATGGTTATTTGTATGTGTAATGCAATAAATTCCTTGAGAACTAAAATGACTCCTTCACATATCAGTAAACTCATTAATTTTTATACTTTTTTGCAGGTTTTGGCCTAGCATGGAAAACAACCTCAGCCGTGAAACAGAAGGGCATGCCTTGCCTAAAGTTCCATCACTAGTTCAACATATATCAAATGATGTAGCCAACTTTGACACTGTTGACGTGAAAAAAAGCTTTTCTTTCAAAGTAAGACTCGTTATTGTTACTGTGAGTTTGCAAACTTGAAAATAAATTTCAGGAGATTAGTCCCTTTTGATGAAACTAAATAAAACTAGGAGTATTATACAATAACTACATCCATTTTGGTGATTAAAATTTAGGATATTTGTTTCCAATAGCAGGAAAGTGAAAAACAAATAGCAGGAGGCCAAGGTGATGAACATGAACATTCGGTATCTATCAACATGCCATTCAATTGTGAAGAGGTTCAGCTACATGGCACCATAAGAGTTCCCTATAGTGGGGAAACTGATCATAGTAGCAATGGTGCTCCCATTTTCTCTTCTCAATCA
The DNA here is from genome assembly GCF_051622355.1 of Phaseolus vulgaris. Classification (NCBI taxonomy): domain Eukaryota; kingdom Viridiplantae; phylum Streptophyta; class Magnoliopsida; order Fabales; family Fabaceae; genus Phaseolus; species Phaseolus vulgaris. The sequence goes on from NC_143504.1 coordinate 7,634,607, forward strand.
ACCACTACATACTCCAAGCCACGATTGCCATCACAATCAATGCCAAACGGCAGTATGCAACCAGAGGCAGCAAGCTTAGTGAATTTTACGAATCATGAAAGCATCAAAAGCTTGAACGATGAGAGAACTAACTTTTTCAAAACATGGTCCAGTAAACTTGAGACGAAATTTTCAATTCTGCGTGGAAGGGTACATACACAAAGTGTAGAAGAGGATAACAACTTAAGCAACACTAAGAAGCCTTTACCTGTTGATTTGTTCTTGAAAACATTGGATGGTCTACAGGTACAAACTTCTAAGGTATGCATTCATATTCTTCTTGTGTAACAAATATTCCACATCTTAGAAATCCTTCAATGCAGTTTTTGCTAATATTGCAACTATTTGAGTCTTATATTGAAATAAGTAAACCATTTTTCAAATTACCCTTATTCTTTTTTGACACTCACTGTTACATAAGTAAGTAAGCCATTGGCGTTTGCCTAACGTGATTTTACTTTGATTTACTCCAGCAGAAGTCTTCAGAAGAGATGGTGCATCCTCAGGACAAGCAGTGGCCATTCCTTCTTCGGTTTCCGGTTTCATCTTTTGGTATTTGTCTTGGAGTTAGCAGTCAAGCAATTCTATGGAAAGCATTGGCCGCGTCACCCTCCACTGAATTTCTTCACATAACTCCGAAAATAAATTTCATCCTATGGCTTATCTCAATAGCTGTTGTTGCTACTATTTTCGCCATCTATCTCTTCAAAATAGTTCTGTATTTTGAAGCAGTTCGCCGCGAGTACCATCATGCAGTTCGTGTTAACTTCTTCTTTGCCCCATGGATATCCCTCTTGTTCTTAGCTCTTGGAGTTCCTTCATCAGTTGCCAAAGAATTGCATCATGCAGTTTGGTACATTCTAATGACTCCATTGTTCTTCCTTATGCTCAAAATTTATGGCCAGTGGATGTTTGGGGGCAAAAGGATGCTCTCAAAGGTTGCCAATCCAACAAATATGCTATCAATTGTTGGAAATTTTGTGGGAGCCTTATTGGGTGCATCTATGGGCCTAAAAGAAGGGCCTATTTTCTTCTTTACTATTGGACTTGCACACTATATGGTGATATTTGTAACTCTCTCACAGATGCTTCCAACAAATAAGACCATTCCCAGGGACCTCCATCCAGTGTTCTTTCTTTTGGTTGCACCACCTAGTGTTGCTGCTATGGCATTGGCTAAGATTCAGGGTTCTTTTCATTTTGAATCACGGATTTTCTATTTCACTTCCATGTTCCTATATCTCACGCTGGTAAGCTTTTGTCTCACTATATGCATAATGACAATAGTTTTTTCCAAGTTTTCATTGTCTAGAAAAAAGGGCTAATATAGCTTGCACAACTTTTGCATTACACAATTAATGATTTTAGTATTCAAGTGGCTTATTGGTTTCACTTCATATGCTTTTGCAGGCTGTTCGGGTCAATCTTTTCAGAGGACTCAAGTAAGCTACACTCTTGTTAATATCTATAACACTGGCTATTCCATTATGCTGATTTTTTCTGACACATAGTATGTGATTGTGCAGATTCTCAATCTCATGGTGGGCCTACACTTTTCCAGTGACTGCTGCAGCAATTGCTACCATAAACTACACAAATCAAGTCACAAATGCATTTACTCAAGCTTTGAGTGTAATATTGAGTCTTATTTCTACATTCATAGTAACAACAGTGCTTGTCTCGACTATAGTGCATGCCTTTGTCATCCAAGACCTCTTTCCCAATGACCTTGCCATTGCCACAAGTGAGAGAAAGCGAAAAACACAGAAGAAATGCTTCCCTTTAGGACTTGGGAGTCGTGCCAAAAAGACTGAAAATTACTTGAACTCGGATAAAAGTGATTTAGTTTAGAAGCTTGTCTGACAAAACACACTCCAATATTTCAAGGACTTCATCATCCACATGAGTACTTAGATGTCTCGAACGAGTAAGAAGATAATGAGGCAACCAACACTTTTACTAATAATTTACCTTTGATGGTGAGACATGTGAGGGACATTGATGGAAGAGGCCCAAGCACAAGCCCACATGCAAGCCCACCAAAGGGTAGATTTGGGCCAACCATAGAGGTATGGCCAAGAGGATCCAAGAAGACGTTCTTTTACATGTTCAAATGCCATAAACTCTAGTGTAGAGTAGACTTTAATTTCTTGTCAAAATTAGCATAGGAACTTTATTTGTAATTTTCTTAGAATTAATTTTGGCACCTAAAACACCAACCTAGGTAAACTTAGAGTTTCTAAAAAAATCTCTAAATTTACCAAGGCCGGTCTAGAAAGCCCATGGAGGGGGTGAGCATAAAAACTAGACACACCCCTCCCCATGTGCTCATTTGTGCACCCATGTGCCATGTGCACCCATGTGCTTCACATTTACATTTCATTTGGCTAGCATTAGGGTTGCATTATGGTCCTCCTTAGCCTATAAAAGGAGGAGCCTACACCTTGTATTTTCAAGTTTATTGTGAGTAAAGTTATGCTGCCATTTTGTGCCAAGCTTTGCTTCTCCCTAGAATTCTAGGCTCTAAACTTCATCTCCTTCACCTCTCCTTGGGTTGGCCGAACCTCCCTAGTTTCATACATATCATGCACCTTCAAGATCAACACCACTCTTAGGAGGATCTTGCCCACACACCTTCATAGCTTCCGCACCACTTTTTATCATATGATTCAAGAAGACCTTCATGAAATGCCATCAGACATGAGTGAAAGTTTTAGATTTTTCTTGAGTAATCCCTGACAATGTAAATGCTGACTATTTTACTTCCTAATTATATGAAATCTTCACTTTAGTCCTTGAGTTTACAAAATGATAGACTTTTTTGCGCTAAAGAACAATGGAAAACGAAGTGAAAAAAAAAAAAACTAAAATGAATAACGTTTTGGAAAGTCAGAATCTAAAGGAGAATTTTGCAAAGTTAAAGACTAAAATGACACACTCTTACTATAAAGTAATGGTTTCATCAATTTTCCAATGACCATGTATGTTAAAATTAACATTTGAAGGTTCTTGTGGAAAAAACAGAACAAATAGCAATGTCCAGTGCATATTGTCAAGAGTAATACTGTTGAATAATTACGTCACAAGGGAACATGATTGAAGAACAGAGGAAATCTTTATACACTCTTCAGAGGTTAAAACTTTTAGGATTGTCTAATCTGATTCAAAAGTTAATAAAGATGAATATTTTCATGAACTTCTAACCAGAAACTTCACGGCAATCGGTATCACTTAGTTAGAGAAAACTTGTCAGATTATTTTTATTTAGATGGTGCATGGCTTTGGAATTACAGAAATATATACTAAATAAACACAGATAATACTCCGCAATTAAATCTGGAATGTAAATGTAAAGAATTTGAGTTAAAATTCATGCAAATCTCTATCTTATTTAAAAATTTAAATGCAATTCATCAAATATAATAAATAATTAATCAGGATGAACCGAACTGTATTACTTATGCATTGAATTTATCTCAATTTCAAGTTGTCATCAAATGATAACTCAGATGTAAACATTACTTATAAGTTAGTTTTATAAGATTAAGTTGAGTTTAAATCCACTTCTTAATATGGTATAAGAGTTATTTAAAATCCATTTTAACAAAGAGTTGGTTGACTTTGTCAGGTCACTTACTAGATATAAAAACTTTTCATAGTATATAAGTAAATGTAAATCTCACCTTATAAACATCATATACAATAAATATTAAGAAAAAAATGTAAAGAAACACTCCATAAAAGTATATAATTTTATGATATTAATCCTCAAACTAAAAGTTTTATAAAGTCTACCAAGGTTGAAGGTGCAATGTAAACTTTTTTTTTTTAAAAGTTCATGAAAGTGCAATATGTTAATTACATTTGCACAAAAATAAAAGTGGTTGATTTGGGAAATGTTATTAACATATATATTTAAGGATGCAAATGATAATGAGTAATTAAGTTTAGAGATAAATATTTTTTATTTGAAATTTACTTAATTTTAGAAACAATATATTAAAGTAGAAAAATACTGTTCGCTAAAAGAAAGTTTTATAAAGCTATTTCAGCAACTTCATGTCCATGAACTTTCCTCATCATGTACTCTTATCTAGGATTCACCCTAATGCTTCTCGGATCAAACTATGAGAGTTGCAAACAAATTATATATTGATAATCTGTTTGAATCTTCTGGCAGTTTTATTAGCAAAAGTGATAAACCAATGCAATGTACAGAAAAAACATGTTGAATATGCATTTCTTACACATCTTTCTTCATAACCCCCCATTCTTTCTTTTTATTGTATAATATTTGCTTAGTTATCCACATGTTCACCATATGTGTTTGTGACTGAAAAAATGGATTCTAAAAGAAATCATTTGTGTGATTGTAGTAATCCATTCGAACAATGAAAATGCATCTTATCTTATGAGTATCCTTGCTATGTTTCCTCATTGGTCAATGTTTATATTAAGAACTAGTGGAAGAAGGACTAGCTCTCTTTATGTGTTATAGTAGATGGATAAATATCAGTTAAAAGATAAATAGCTAAGGTTGGTGTAATGTGTTGGAAGGATCTATTGTTTCTTATCCTCTTCATCTTTTAACATAAAAATAATCATTTAGTAACAACTAGATTCTAAGCTAATTTGTTGGTCAATAATATTAATATTCCTTCACTAAATTCACATTAATTTTCTTTAGAAGTATACCAAGTTACCCTATTTGTTGTCATGAAGTACAGTGGTAACCAAACTCCATTAAAGTCCAACAGTATCCAGACGATTTTTTTGTCCTGCACACATATTTTAGAAAATATTCAAATTGTTTTTAAATATTTTTTGTTAATTCTAGAATGTGAAATCTAAAAACCTTTCAGATAATAAAATTCAAAAGTTAAAATTTTTAATTTTTAATATTTTAAATTATAAAATCTAAAGTATAAAATTATATTTTAAGATGTGTGATATGAAATACAATGTGTAATGAATAGAATAGATTATACAATCCGAAATATACTTTTTCTTTTTATTTTGAATTACATAATTTATAATCCAAATTTATATTTTAGATTACATATTCTATATAATTCGAAATTTGTATTTCAGATAGTAAAATCTGAAATAGATATTTTTAAATTTTTGAAAATATGAGGTGCAGGAAAAAATCATGGGGTGCAGAAAGAAATGAACTAATCAACTGTTAATGACCCAATATGATCCAATAGGCCGTACCATCCTAGAGTCCTAGAATTAAGAGTTAAGGTAATAGGTATTACTACTGATAAACTTAATTTTAGATTATTCTTCTTGGTGATGTTTTTTTGTGAGTTTCATTATATAAATCTTATAGAATTCATTTTGGTTGAAATTAATCTATTGGAAGGATTTAATTAGATTTTAATAGATTATACATACTCTTTTTTACCTATAATAATCGAACCTAACATTATTTTTTTTTAGATAAAATCGCTTAAACCATTTGACTTTTTGATAGTTATCATAACTTCAATTAATGAGTTACCACTTTTTTTTTTAAATTAAAAAAAATGGATTAAATTAATAAAATATTCTTGCAGTTCTTAAGCGACAGCTATGACAAAAGAGGGTAAATGTAGGAGGTTGGGGGACCATCTGGTGGCTTTAGGATTCGCAACTCCGAAAATGACTTGGATGCAATGAATTACAGAATTTGAAATAGAGGATTTGGGTACTCATTGCATGAATCATCAAATTTTCTATTATATATGTCAACTTATTATGCCAACACCTACTTTGCTAAGTTGTAAAATTGCTTTCAACTTTTTTGTGTAATGAAAAAAATCACTTTAACTAATCTATATATGAATACAGCAGAGAAATGAATAGTTTCATAATAGATGTGAAGATATCAAAGATTATCGTGTCTTTCATTCTCATCGTGTTTTTAAGACTCGAAGCACGTGGAAATTGAATTTGTATACTGTATTATACGGTACCAAAACTCCTTCTGTCTAAACAACACTCAGGTAAATACATCATGATACCATAAAAGTAAATTAAAAGAAATAGTAGAGGAAAAGTTGTACACAATGTTAGATTAGATTATGAGAATTGTGTCATCATTGTTAAGAAGTGAATTTTAAGTCTAACTCAACTCCATAAAACCGGCTCATGAGTTTAAATTTATACTCACTTATATACAATGAAAGATTCTAATCTCTAGTTGATGTAGTCGATGTGAGATCTCTAACAATCATTAGAATAACTCCTAGATGACAAAGTAGTCGAAACTAATTTTCAAGATCTAACAAGCGTCCTGTGCTGCATGACATGATTAACATAATTATAATAGAAAATGTTCTAATAATATCAAAATTAACTCAATGAGTCATCGTAATCCAAATTCAATATAAAAAATTCACTACGATTCTATAAATAAAGACTACAATCTTCCTATTCTAAACAGTAACATAAAAAAGGATCTTAAAGGGATCCTAGTTCTAGTTCTAGGGGTGCATGAATGTATGGTAGCAATAACCAACATCATAGGAGTATTGTTTGGCTATATCAAAATTTCAGTATATCCAAGATTAATAACTTGTTCCTGTCAATATGCTGGCAATATATAGCCAAGAAAAGAAAAGGAACATCTAAACCATTCAGAATATAAGATGGTGTCTCAAAACTGCTACAAACTGTTACTGATACATATAAGTAGCTATACTATGCTACCTTCCAAGCTTCCTACTGTTTACCAATTCACACCGAATAATTTCACTTCAATGTTCAGCTCAGCAAATTGCACTCACTGCATTCAAATATCTTACAAAACGATGCAATAACTTAAATAACCCCATTCCATTCATGCATTGTTTTTTATACCATGCATATATTTTTTAATAAATATAAAAATATCATGAAGCTTTTGCATTTCGAAGAATTCTGAATACAGAAAGAAATGTTGGAGATCCCATGACTAGAGATTAGAGTTTTTTATTGTATATAAGTGGGTGCAAATCTCAATCTCATTAACCGATTTTATGGGATTGAATTAGACTTAAAATCCACTTTGTAATAAAAAAAAATATGATCGATCTTCTATTCCAGCAAAATTATTTCTGATGTATGACAGAAAAGCACGGGAAATCCTCAAAGGATTACAATCTTGTGTTCATATTCTTTTCTCCAAAGATCATATGCATAAAACCGAACAAGTAATTAACAAAGAATCTTTCTACTCCTTTTAACCAAATATTTTATTGAACAGTAGATAAATCGCATGTATATTATGTGAAGTGAATAGTGCTTTGGAGTTGAGTTTAAAGAAAAAGTGAGATAAAATAATTAATATGTTAGAAATTCAAAATGAAATAAAAATTACACATTCTATAAAAACAAATCAGACGAGCGAAATATAAGAAAATAGGTGCACGAATTTATTATCTTAAAATTTTGGATTAAAAATAATATTTATGTCCTAATTTCTCAAGTCATGAACAGATCTTTTAACTGTGTAGTGCAAGTAGTCATGTTTTTAAGAAAATGAGTCCTCTTGATTATATGCACACTTCTCTCTTCACCAGAATGGAAATATTAGGAATAGTATTAATTGGAATATACTAATCTAAATCATGGATTAAGTTTTTATATGTACTATTTAACAATCTAGAAAGGACAAAAAACAATAAATTTTTAAAAGACAAAGTTAATGAGTCTAATTTTTCTTCATGTTTTGGCTGACACATCTCGAAATAACTGTTATATATGCATTAGAAATTTCCAAGAGAATTACGGCTTATATTTCTAATTTTTAAATAAAAATTGGACCTTTAAATTGGAAAATAACTCAAAAACAAATTATTTAATTGTAGAAAACATATATAAATATAAATAAAAAAATTTGATAAGACGGACTAGCTTATAATAGACATTCTGCCATTACATGAACTTTTAACCTACTTGTCTGATTTCTTATTGTATGCTAGTTTTTTTTAATTATGTTTAAATTTACGTTAATAATAATATGGCTGACATTTAAGTAAAAGATTAAATTAATGAGAAATATGAGAAAAACTTCAATTTGTTTGAGGTAGTTATTTTTTTTTTTTATAGAAAAATACTATTTTCATTGTTTTTATCATATTTTGTCAGTTATTATTATTTTTATTGTTGTTATTTTATTACTCTTTAGATACCGTTAGTATTACTATATGTCATTTAGATATGGACATTTTCAATAAAAGAATCAAGATAATAATTCTATCTATACTTAATTAATTAATTTTTTATGTAGTTTAATATAATTATTAATATAAAATAAAGCTATAAAGACAAAAAAAGTGTACAACAATTAAGTTAATTAAATTTAATTACATAATAAAATTAAGAAAAACAATCTAATTTTTGGAATGAAAAATAAAAATTATTCATTTTATATTATTAAAATATTATACCACATCACAAAGATAAAAGAAATGAGATATCATATCATACTTCATAAAATGCCGTAAATGTAACAGCCATAGAAAAAAAAAGAACCAGAACCCTCCCCCACCATTCATCATTTTCCACTTCTTTCTCCCTTCTCTCTCTTCTTTCTTCATTTTCTCTCTCATACCTCATATTCCAAAATCTGATTAAGTCATGCAGTAGTAAGGAGTTCAGGTACATTTCTACCTAATCAGATTTTCAAACATAATAAGTTCATTTTTCTTTATGATTTAGTAATCAATCTTGACGAGGACATTTGAGAAAAATGTTCCTCTCAACTTGTTTTACCATATACTAAAATTTAATAATATTTGGATAATTTGCTCTAGTTCCTAAATTTTGGAATGGTTCCCCTATTTGAGGTAGAATTTCCATCAGTGGAATCTCAGGTAAAGGAAGCTAACTTTAACTTTCAATAGTATCCTAGGCTAAAAGATCTGAATGTGACGTGATTCCAAGTTTGAATTTCTCTTGCAGAGATGTCATTTGATAAAATTGTTTGATTTTATGTTGTGTGAACATGTATAAATATTATATCTTGATAGCTTGGAAGTTAAATATTGTTTTTGATGTTGGAAAATTTATTGAATGGTATGAATTTTTAAATATTATGTGATTGAATCATATGTATTATATTTGAATGATGAAAATTGTATGAAATTGATGTCGTACATTTGGGGTAATGTATGAGTTGTTGTTTAGTGGCATTAAGTATGAAAAAACTATTTTAACATAGATCCTCTAGCTTCATTGATGATGTAAGTCATATAGATTAAGATATCATGTGGAGAGAAGTTGAGAGGTAGTCCATACACACTGTGTCTCTCTATAGACACTCAATATGGATGTTTGAACTTACCTGATTTGTTCTCTTGGATTGGTAATCTTTGAATCAGGTGTTAGTCTCTGATAGGGGCATACTTAAGGAGTCTTCCGAAGGACGAAGTGGGATTGAAATGAATGATTGTGATTGAAAATAGATCAATGCGTGGTTTTATACAAATGATGAAATTAGTATTGAAATTTTATATAACAACATTTAAAAAAATGTTTATAAATTATTAGTTTGATTGATTTTTTTTAATGAATTAGATATGTTATGAAATTACTTTTCAATATCTTACTCTTGTTTTTCTTGTCGGGCCATAAACTCGGATGACCATACTACGTAGATGATCAAATAGGTGTCATAGGGTCTGGAGGGCTTTAAGATGTAGTTTTTAATCTTATATTGTTAATATTTGTATTTTTATAAATTATAATCTTGTAATAAAAATATTTTGACAAAAAAACTCCAAATCTTTATAGAAATCAATAGAACTTGTATTGTTATATTTTTTTAGGATGTTACACTAAAAATTTTATATATATATATATATATATAATATTAAAAAAAGTTAAATATACTTTATATCAACGTTTTAAATCTGAATAGGATACTCTTTCCAAAAATGCCATAAAGAAGTAGTACATAGCAGGGCAGTTGTTATACATTATAAAAATTCTAAAAGATGATAAAAATTCCATAAAATTAATAACATTTATATCTAACAATAAGACATCATAAGTGTGCAAAAAAAAACATCTATATACATATAAAGAATTTTTCTCTTCAGATATTGTACATATTTATATTTATATTTTTCTTTTAATTATATTTTAAAATTAAAAAATAAATTACATAAATATTAAAAATAACTATATACTTTAAGAATGTAAATCAGTTATTGTGTGAAAATATTGTTAATAATAATTTTAAACATATAAAGATAAGAAATGTGTTTTTCTCGTTACTGTGCTTTTGAATTTATTTTTCATCGCATTAACTAGAGTTTGTGATATACTAGTCTCATTAGCGTTAATAATGTTGTTATATATCAGTTTAAAAATTATTTTATAATTTTTTATTAATAATAAATATTATTTTAAATATAATTAATTTTTTACTTTATAAAAGAAATTTTTATTTATTTAATATAATAATTAATTATTTTTATTTTATTAAAAAGCGCTGTTGAAACGAGAAACATAAATTGCGTGAATAAGTTCGTGTTAGACCGACGAAAAATAAGAGCTGAGTCCACTTTAAATGAACAGAAAAAGAAAAAATTTTAAAAAAATATCATTATGACAGTACACAAGAAATATTATTTTCAGATTATTGCAAAGTATAGCATCGGTTTGGCCACGTTTACTTGGAATAAATATTTTATAGTATATGTGAATTTTTTAAAATTGTGTTTTATGTTTTTGTAATTGTAATATTTTAATAAACTGTAATTTTTTATATTTGTAAAAATAATTAGGAAATTATATTGAAATTTTTACTGATCATAAAGTTGTTAATTAAATGTAATTAAAATGATTTAAGTATTGAACTGATGAAAGTGTTTAAATGTAAGATTTTTTTTTTATATAATTAAATAAGAAGTTCTAGTATTAAAATTATTTAAAATAAATATTTGAAAACATTAAGAAATAAATGAAAAGAAGAATAAAAATAATAATGGAGTAAAGAAAATAATAGTAAAATGATAATTTAAAAATAAATAAAAATGAGTAAAGAAAGAAAATTTGACAAAATGTAATTAAAACGAAACACACATTATATTTTTGGTAAATATAGAATTGAAATAAATAATTATAACTTTGTAATGTTATATAAATATTATACATATTTTAGAGGTGTTAATTTGATATGAACTGTTTAATATAAAATTTTAATTTTAAAATTTAGAAATAAGGAAGTAATTCTTGTGATAATATTTGAGAAAAAAACGATGTAAAATCTTGTTTCGGTAATGATTTATAATATGAAAATTCTAATTAAATCTAAATTGAAAACTAAAACTATAAAGTAACATTTACAATATTATTGTATATTATTATTGAAGAAGTTATTCATTTTGTTGTGACATTTTTTTTTAGTTTGGTATTATTATAACTATGAAGTTAATACATTATTTTTGTCATACGTCTCTGTTAATGTTCTTAGTCTTATTTAATTGTTGCTTTTATATAAATTTAATACATAAAAAATATTTTAATTAAAAATAAATTTATCTACATAAACATTGGCATTTTAAAGTTAGGAATTTTTTTAATTTAATAAAATAATTAGTGCAGTAAAGAATACAAAAAATGATAATATAAATATTAATTTAACCTAAATTAAAAGGTACCAAAGCAAAGCAATGATGATGTCTAAATGAAGAAATTTATTTACAAACATGTTTATAAAAATAAAACTTATATTTTCAGGCTTTTATTTCTTGCATCCTAGGATTTCTATGTCTATCTTTTATTTTATTCTAAATTATTAGTTTTTTTTTGTTATATTTTATAAGCTTTGATTGTTTATTGTTCGTGTAAATGTATTGGATTATACATTTGACACCAACAAATTTAATTAACATTGACTAATGTTATAATTTATAAGGTTATTTTATATATTTTTTAAAATAATTATGTTGATTATTAATTGTAATATATCTAACTTTTTGAATATGTAAATGTTATAACTTATAAGGTTATTTTATATATTTTTTTAAATATTATGTTGACAATTAACTATAATATATCTAAATTTTTGAATATGTATGAATGAAATTTTATATATTTATCTCATTCTTACGTATGTTCTTATTTTTAATTATTAAAATATGATAAATTTATTTAATATTTTATTATAAAAAATTTATAAGTATAAGCTTTTGATTTTTATATACATGTGTGAAAATGAATAAAGGACAACTTTATAGACATATAAATTTTAAAAATAGAGTAAATTAAATTTACTTTTAAAAATAAAGTTTTATTAGAGAAATTAATTTTATTTTTAGATATAATAATATGATATATAAATTATAATATATGTATACATTTTAATATTTTAATATAGTACTTTTATTTTTTGAAACATGTAACTATTATTATATAAAACGGTTTAATCCATAATGTTTCACCCAATCTAAACTTATTTAATTTGCAGATTAAAAGAGTCATGAAAACAATAAAATTTTGATCAGACTCATTCTTAAAATGATAAAATGGATAAAGTCATTTTCACAAATTCATTTTCAACCATAAAAAAAAAAATTGAGTATTTCACTTTTGTTGGTTATATCTCTCAAATAGTTGTACTATTTTATTTTAACTAAATATTGAGTCAAGTTACAGATTTGGTCTTAGATGTTAAATAAATATTTTGTAATAAATTGATATTCACGTGATTTTACTTATATAACCAATTTAATAAACCACTTCAATAAACTGATAAATGAAAAATATTGATTTGTCAATATTCTAATTACAAAGAATAATTAAATGAATCAATTACAAGAAAAAAAAATTATATAATCACGACTTATACCTATAGTTTACACCCTCTAAAAAATCTTTCTTTAACGACAAGTATTATAGGATATTTATACATATATTACAAGTAGTTTACTATTAAAGATTATTTACGTAAATAATAATTGTATACCTTAATTTATTTCAAGTGTTTATTAAAAAAATTACAACTAATTTATTTTATTGCTCTCCTCATTCAATGGAATGTCTTTCTCACTCTTAAAAGAAATAAAATATTGTAAATATAAATTGTTTAAACAAATTTGTCTTATTTTTTTTTTACCAATACTTTGTTTTTTTTTTTTTTATAAGTGTTCTGTTTTTTATCAGTAGTAAGAGCACTTTGTTTTTTTATCTGACTCCTTGTTATTGTTGGCTTGACATTAGTACATTTAGCTATTGTCAGATTCCACTAAATGTGAGTGTAACATCACCTATCTCAACACTCACACATGGTACACTATTACTACAAGAAAGAACAATTCCTTCTTTAGTTGTTGAAGTTCCCTTAATATCATTTTGATGGAAACTTTTCTTATCTTTATTTTTGATGGATTTTGAATCACCATAACAATAAAAAAATGAGGTAAAAGTCACTATTTTAAACCACCTTAGTGTATGAAATATTTGGTTACTTAAATAATAACATCAACATGTACATGAATGGATAGGAGACCAAGTACCTCTTTGGAGTATTGGTTCCATGGACAATACTCTTGCACTGTGATAACAGGGTTTGAAACATTATCCATGGTAATATCTTAAAATTTCATATCAGTAACTTGTTCCTAGCTCGTTAGGCCATGTCTTAATCCTCACTCCATTCACAGTTCCTTTCAAAGTGCAACCCTTAACTGTAATACCTTTAACAAACTCTTCTTCCTTGTACTTGCAAAGGCTTCCAGTATTAATACCATGACCAGGTCCACACTGCAACTGTCACCCATTGAGACACAATCATCTCTAGTGGCAATGACTGTATTAAGAACATTCACACTGCTAGATCTTCCAATGTGGATGCCATCAGTGTTGTGGCTATCACCTGAAGCACTTACTTTAAATCCGTCAAATGTGAAATTGTTGCAACCCAAAACATTGACATGAAAGTGTTTGCTATCATTGCTAGTAATGTCACGAACTATTGATGTAATTAAAATCGAAGTATTGTTGACATTTGATACAAAAATAGAAAAGTGAATGAAATATATTTTCGATAAATGCGCAAATTATGTTATTACATCTTATATGGATTTTGAGAATAATATCATTTACCATGCCAAGTAGTTTGGAATCAAATTTTTTTGAACACTCATTTTGTTTCCATGCAGTTGCACCTTGACCATCATAAACTTTATTAGCAGATATGGTTAAGTGGTCAACATAACCAATCCTGAGCCATTGTGCATCACCAACATCACAGGTGCTTTAATTGTGCCATCAACTTCAATTTCAATAGGAGCCTTGCAAGGACCTTTTACATCTACATGGGTCATTTGATATGTCCCACTTGGAATCACAATTCTAGAAGTAGTTGTGGATGTACATGCTTCAACCCATGCACTTGTCAAAGCCTTAAAGACATACAAATAATAAATTAGTGAAAATAAGGGGACTCTTTCCCGCTCCACCTTTTGCAAAGCGTGCAAAGGTTCTACCTGGATCTCGTTCGAGCATCGTTGATTCCTCTAGAGTCAATGATGGCTCCATACCTATTGTTGACATTACTTCCTCCCTGCAACAACAAAAGACTACTCGGATTCCAAGGCCTCCCTTGCACCCGAGTTTATGTCGGCGAGGAGCCATCAATGCCTAATCAAATCATGCCTTCATCCTTACGAAGGCCAAGCTCATGATCAGCTCCAGATCCTCCACCAGGTGTTATCTTTCATGGAAAAGAGAGTCTGGCTTCTTGTATAGAACATGTGTCTACTACCACGACCAAAGGGTCTAATCTTCTATGGCATGTGAAGATGCAAGCTAACGAAGTAAAGTTTGGTGGAGCGTTGCCATCTCTCTATGGCAAGGTGTATGGTCATTATCCACCGCCACAAGGATATGGTCGCTCCGGGAGCTGAAGGATGAGAGAAAGCGAGAAACCTTAAATGTCAAAACCAAGAACATCTCAAGGATAATAAGGTTGAGACATATCTAACCTTGCATTCTAAGGCCTTAGCTTTGGCTCAAACCGAAAGTCATATAAAGGCACTGGAATCCTAGATGGAGTTGCATAAAGAAAGTGTCAAGGAAGTTAGGAAAGCTTCCAAAAATAGCCGAGGATATTGATGAACAATTGAAGTTGATGGAAAAACAATTCACATCAGTTGAGGAAAAGCAGAGGGAGGCTAGATCTAGTTTTCAGGAGCTCGAGCTAGCAAATAATCAACTTATCCAAGACAAAGAGCGTTTATCTAAGAGTGAGGAGGAGCTGAAACAAGAAAATGCTGAGCTAAAGCAAGAAAACATTGGGGTAACCTCTGCCATTGTTGAAGGATATGAAGAAGGTTTAAATAATCAAGGTATAAGGAGTTTTTTATGGTCAAGGTGCAACTGCTTGAAAATAAAAATGAGAGTTGAAAAAACTTTGATTGCAAACTACTTCGCATGGTAAATGAATATTATTGTCAAAATTAATATAAGATGTAACATACTTAAACATTATCAAAAATAGATTTCATTCACTTTTCTATTCTTTTATGAAATGTCAACAAAATTTTGGTTTTAATTACATTAATAATTCAATAGTTTGTGACATTACTAGCAAGGATAGAAAACACTTTCATGTCAATGTTTTAGGTTGTCACAAATTCACATTTAACACATTTAAAGTTAGTGCTCCAACTTATGGTCACAATATTAATGGCATCCATATTGGAAGATCCACCAGTGTGAATGTTCTTAATACAAACATAGCCACGGGGGATGATTGTGTTTGACTAGGTGACGGTTGCAGATAAGTATGTGGACCTAGTTGTGGTATTAGTATTGGAAGCCTTCGAAAGTATAAGGAAGAAGAACTTGTTGAAGGTATTATAACTAAGGATTGCACTATGAAAGGAACTGACAATGGAGTGAGGATTAAGACTTAACCTAATGAGTAAGGAAAAAATATAGTTACTCACATGAAATTTGAAAATATTATGTACCATGAATAATGTTATGAACCCTATCATCATAGACCAAGAGTATTGTCCATGGAACCAATGTTCCAAAGAGGTATTTAGTCTCTTATCCATTCATGTAAACCTTGATGTTATTATTTAAGTAACAAAATATTTCACACACTAAGGTGGCTTTAAAAACTAACTTTTATCTAATTTCTTATTATTGTGGTGATTCAGAAATATCAAAAGTAAAGATAAACAAAATTTTCATCAAGAATAATGTTAAGGGAACTTCAACAACTAAAGAATGAGTGATTCTAGCTTATAGTAGTTGTGTACCATGTGAAGGTGTAAAAATAGTTGATGTTAAACTCACATCTAAGGGAGCTCTGACAATATATACATGTGGTAATGTCAAGCCAACAACAACAGAGAAAGTCCCTGCCTACAGTGGTCATAGTGACAAAAATCAATAATGTAAATTTGTTTAAACAATTTATATATATATATATATATATAATATTTTATTTATTTCATAAGTGAGAAAAATCATCGTATTAAATAAAAATAATAAAATAAATTAATTAGTTGTAGTTATAAATATTTTAATCGATACTTGAAACAAATTCATATATAACGATAATTATATATATAATTATAATTGTTAAATAGAAAAGGACATTTCTTTATGTTTACAAATACATCTAGAACTCTCAATCATGTTAAAGAAAGGTTATAGACTTTTTCTTCATGCTGTAATGAATGCACTTAGTTATTCTTTGTGATTAGAATACTAATAAATCAATATTTTTTACTAATAAGTTTATTCAAGCAGTATTACCTATGTAAAATAATGTGATTTTTTTTATATAATATCAAATCATTACAAAATATTTATTAATTGAATGATATTTTTGTGTGTGTTATACATGTGATGGATATGTGGATGACATGTTTTTGTATGATATATAAACTGAAGTCATGAATTGGGATGATTTATTGGCATTAAGGGATAGTGTTGATATTGTCAACACTTTTGAGCCTTGAGTTGTTTCACTTTTGCAACCATGTATTTATTGTGGTCCATCTAGAACACATAGCATATTGAAGCCTAGTGCTTCTTGAATTTTGGTTGCCACAACGGCAAACTACCAAAGAAACTAATTTCTTTAGATAACTTGTGTTATTTGTCTTTTTTGTTTTTGTTAGTTGTGGTTCATAATTTTGTGATGTTTTGGGCTTCTAGTTAGGTTTTCTGTTTAAGTCATTTCATCCACAGGCTGCGTAGCATGTATATAGATTTTTAAGTTGGTATGTTGTTGGATTGTAATGAATTTTGAGTTGGAGGTTTCTAGCTATTTTTGTGTATATGGGTTGGGACATTCCTTAATTTTCCATTTTATTTAATATAATTAGTTCATTGCAGATAAAGAATTGGAATAATGTATTAGTATTAAAACCTATTAGGAAATCATTGACTTCGGCCTAAATCACATAATTTAATATAATTTAAGACAGTGATTGGTAAAAAGTTAAACAAATTTATTACACATTCGACATGCTATATGTACCGGTACGGGGGAGAGATCGGGACCCACCTGGCTGCCCGATGCCGTGTCAGCCTGACCGAGACCATGAGAACCTGGCCAAGACCTTTGAAGACTTGTGCCGAGAGGCCGAAGCCTTTGAAGACTTGTGCCGAGAGGCCGAAACCTTTGCAGACTTGGCCGACCGGCCTTGGGCCGAAACCTTTGAAGACTTGGCCGAGACGACCGAGAGGCCGAGACCTTAGAAGACTTGGCCGATAGGCCAAGACGACCGAGAGGTCGAGACCTCTGGAGACTTGGCCGAACGACTGAGAGACCGAGACCTTTGGAGACTTGGCCGAGAGGCCGAGACCTTAGAAGACTTAACTTAGACGGCCGAAGACCACAGGTATTTGGCCGATGACCGACCCTTACCATGGGAATTGGCCGATGGCCGAACCCCATTACAACTAACGCTCAAACCGAGATCAGTGAAGCTAATCCATCATCAAGAATTAGGTAATGCAACCCTAAGCGGTATCCACCTCGATAAACGGGCCCAACAAGGTAGGCCCACTAGAATAATATAAATAGCACGCATTTCAAGGAGTAAGGTATGTCATTATTACTGTTCACCTACTTGAGAGCTAACCACCCGCTTTACTGACTTGAGCGTCGGAGTGCCTTCGCAGGTACCCCCACCATCCGGTGTTCACCCGACGACCGAGTCCCGAGTGTCGAAGGGTAAGCAGAAGAAAGAGAAGGATCCCAGCTCATCACCCAGCCACCTGCCCGACCGAAGGAAGGAGAAGAAGACTTCAACAGTTCTCTAGGTCCCATCTCCCTAGCAGGAACAATTGGTATGTCATTATTACTGTTCACCTACCTGAGAGCTAACCACCCGCTTTACTGACTTGAGCGTCGGAGTGCCTTCGCAGGTACCCCCACCATCCGGTGTTCACCCGACGACCGAGTCCCGAGTGCCGAAGGGTAAGCAGAAGAAAGAGAAGGATCCCAGCTCATCACCCAGCCACCTGCCCGACCGAAGGAAGGAGAAGAAGACTTCAACAGTTCTCTAGGTCCCATCTCCCTAGCAGGAACACTATAAATCTAAAATTATTTCTAAACTTATAAGCTAAAGAATACCTAAATGATAAATGTATTAGTTTTTTTTATAAGACTTGTTTAATATGTATTTTATGAAAGACATCATTAGAAATTTTCTCTATTTGTGATTCAAGCTAATGTGAGTGTATTTAACCTTTGCATTTCACGATAAAATGATGAATTAGAATTATTATTTTCAAAATTATTCTTTTTAAAATGCATTATGATAGATTGTGTTATGATAGTATCTTTCTTTCACTAACTTACCCTTATGTTTTTTTTTTCTCTTATAAAAGGCTATAAATGTATTAGATAAATGCATACGTAAATATGCTATAAATGTATTAAATACATGCATACGTAAGTATAGACCTTTTGATGTGCATCTCAAAGTGTATTTAGAAGGATATAATTAAAATCATATGCAACACATTACTTGTTAACTATTAATTTTTCAACTATTAACTATTAAATACCACCGCCAAATGACTTTTATGACCTGGTTGGAGAATATTATATAGCTATGATAATTTTAATGAAAATACTTTAAAAGGAGTTATTTAATTTGGATATTTTAATTTCCAGAGATTGAAATCAACGGATATTGAAACTTTTAAAAAAAGTTACTGATTGGACTGAACCAATTTTAAGAAAATATAAATAAATTAAATTTCTCTTTAATGAGTTGAAAAATAAAAAATTATTTTTATTATGTAAAGACTTCTCAACTTAATCAATACTATTTTCTCGAAAAAAAAATTAAATAAAAAACTTAGAGTCAACTAAGACCATTATAAATTGAAACTAGAATAATAAAAATTAATAAAATTAATAATGTAAAAATTAAAGTTGATATAATCAATTTTAATTTTATTTAATTTTAATATTTATATTTATTTAAGTTTTTTTTTTTTTAATCAGCAATAAAGAATAATATAAATGGGAATACTTGGGGTATTCCAACCCATGTACAAAAAGCCTAGTTCTTAGCCAAAGTTTATACATAAACAACAATACAAAAAATAAAGCAACAACATAACCCATGTCAATGATATAAGGCACGACATCTCCACGGTATTTCACTTATTTATGTTGGTCAAAAAATTTTTTTTGATCAGAGTCGTTCTTCAAATGATAAAATGGATAAAACCCATTTCACAAATTCATGTTCAATCATAAAAGAAATTGAGTATTTCACTTTTGTTGGTTATATCTCTCAAATAGTTGTAATGTTTTATTTTAACTAAATATTGAGTCAAAGGTTACAGATTTTATCTTAGATGTTAAATAAATATTTTGTAATGAATTGATATTATATACAAATCATTCACATTCACGTGATTTTACTTATATAATCAATTTAATATAGCACTTCAATAAACTAACTGATAAATGAAAAATATTGATTTGATAATATTTTAATTACAAAGAATAATTAAATGCATCAATTACAAGAAAAAAAATTTATATATTCACTACTTATACCTATAGGTTAATCTTTCAAAGAACTTTTCCTTAACAAGTATTGATAGGAGTTTTAGACATATTACAAGTACAACAATAAGAATAGAAAAATTACTATTAAAGACTAAGTACGTACATATGAATTGTATATCTTAATTTATTTTAAGTGTTTATTAAAAAAATGACAACTAATTTATTTCACTCTTCTCCTCGTTTAATGGATGCCTTTCTCACTTTTAAAAGAAATAAAATATTATAAATATAAATTGTTTAAACAAACTTGCATTACTCTTTTTGTTTTTTATCACTACTATGTTTTTTATCAGTACTTTGTTTTTTATCCGTGCTCTGTTTTTTATCAATACTTTCTTTTTTATCTGTACTCTGGTTTTTATCAGTGCTTTCTTTTTTATCCGTAGTAGAACCACTTTGTTTTTTATCGGTAGTAGAATCACTTTTCTTTTTATCAGTAGCAGAATCACTTTGCTTTGTATCAGTAGCACCGTCACCGCAGGCAGGGGCTTTCCCTGTTATTGTTGGCTTGACATTAGTACATCTAGCTATTACCAGAGCTCCATTGTATGTGAGTGTAACATCACCTATCTCAACACCCTTACAAGGTAGACCACTACTACAAGCAAGAATAATTCCTTCTTCAGTTGCTGAAGTTCCCTTAATACCTTGATGGAAACTTTGATGGACTTTGAATCACCACAACAATAAAAAAAATGAGATAAAAGTTAGTCTTTTAAGCCACTTTAGTGTATGAAATATTTTGTTACTTAAATAATAACATCAACATGTGCATGAATGGATAGGAGACTAACTACCCCTTTGGAGCATTGGTTGTTTGGACAATACTCTTGGTCTATGATGATAGGGTTCTGCATATTATCCATGGTAATATCTTCAAATTTCATGTCATTAACTGTAATTGATCTTGGCTCGTTAGGCCATGTCTTAATCCTCACTCTATTTGTAGTTCCTTTCAAAGTGCAACCCTTAACTGTAATACCTTCAACATGCTCTTCTTCTTTGTACTTCCCAAGACTTCCAATACTAATACCATGACCAGGTCCACACTTCACAATTTGGACAAGTACTTGTCTGCTACCGTCACCGACTGAGACACAATCATCTCCAGTGGCAATATCTGTATTAAGAACATTCACACCGGTGGATCTTCCAATGTGGATGCCATTAATGTTGTGGCTATCACCTGGAGCACTCACTTTAAATCCATCGAATGTGAAATTGTTGCAACCCAAAACATTGACATGAAAGTGTTTGTTATCCTTGCTAGTAATGTCACGAACTATTGGAATTATTGATGAAATTAAAACCGAAGTTCTGTTGACATTTGATAAAAGAATAGAAAAGTGAATGAAATATATTTTCGATAAGTGTGAAAGTTATGTTACTTCTTATATGAATTTTGAAAATAATATTCATTTACCATGCCAAGTAGTTTGCAATCAAATTTTTTTGCACTCATTTTATTTCCAAGCAGTTGCACCCTGACCATCAAAAACTCCATTACCAGATATCGTTAAGTGGTCAACATAACCAATCCTGAGCCATTGGTCACCACCAACATCCTCTGGTTTCGGAGGTGATTTAATTGTGCCATCAACTTGAATTTCAATAGGAGCCTTGCTAGGACCTTTTACTTCTACATGAGTAATTTGATATGTCCCCCTTGGAATCACACTTTTAGAAGCGGTTGTGGATGAACATGCTTCGGCCCATACACTTGTGAAAGCCTTAAGGACATCCAAATCACAAATTGGTAAAATACAAAGATGATGATAACAAACATATATAATATAATTTGACATAAAATGCATTTTTTCTAGTATACTTGACAATTTTGTTTTATTCAATACCAAAAAATTATACCTTGCTTATATCTCCATTTGGTTTTCCTCCAAATTTTGATATATGAGTATTTGCAAATTGAAGTAAAGCAAAATTAATTAAAAAAAATATAAAAATATTGTAATAAAAGAGAAATTCATTTTTTTTTTTGTGTGTTTTTATCTCAAAACACACTTTTGATTTTTTTAGTAGTTAAGTTTGGAGTATTTTTTAAGTTTATTTATAATGGAGTCGAAAGAATTGAATACCATTAATAAGTAACTATTATCCAATCAAGTTTTTCCTTTTTTTTAGTTGTTTGGTATATTTTTAGGATTTAGTTATGAAATATTAATTTTACATCACTAGTTAATAATCTATTATTATATTTTATTAAACTAGGTGACAGTTGCAAACAAGTAGTGGTCAAAAATTTGAAATGTGGACCTGGTCGTGGTATTAGTATTGGAGGCCTTGGGAAGTACAAGGAAGAAGAACTTGTTAAAGGTATTACAACTAAGGATTGCACTTTTGAAAGGAACTGACAATGGAGTGAGGATTAAGGCTTGGCTTAATGAGTCAAGAAAAATTATAGTTACTTACATGAAATTTGAAAATATTACCATGAATAATGTTATGAACCCTATCATCATAGACCAAGAGTATTGTCCATGGAACCAATGTTCCAAAGAGGTATTTAGTCTCTTATCCATTCATGTAAACCTTGATGTTATTATTTAAGTAACAAAATATTTCATACACTAAGGTGGCTTAAAAGACTAACTTTTATCTAACTTCTTATTGTTGTAGTGATTTAGAAACCATCAAAAGTAAAGATAAGCAAAATTTTCATCAAGCTTATTAAGGGAACTTCAACAACTAAAGAATGAGTTATTCTACCTTATAGTAGTTGCGTACCATGTGAAGGTGTAGAGATAGTTGATGTTAAACTCACATCTAAAGGAGCTCTGACAATAGATACACGTGTTAATGTCAAGCCAACAACAACAGAGAAGGTTCCTCCTTACCGTGCTCATAATGACAAAAAACAATAATGTAAATTTGTTTAAACAATTTTTATATATAAAATTTTATTTATTTCATAAGTAAGAAACATATCCTATTAAATGAGAATAACGAAATAAATTAATTAGTTGTAGCTGTAAATATTTTAATCAATACTTGAAAAAAGTTCATATATAACGAAAATTATGTAGATAATTACTATTGTTAAATAGAAAAGGACATTTCTTTATTTTTACAATGGTTTATAAATACATCTAGAACTCTCAATCATTTTAAAGAAAGGTTATAGATTTTTTTCTTCATGCTGTAATTAATGCACTTAGTTAT
Source organism: Phaseolus vulgaris (assembly GCF_051622355.1). Taxonomy (NCBI): domain Eukaryota; kingdom Viridiplantae; phylum Streptophyta; class Magnoliopsida; order Fabales; family Fabaceae; genus Phaseolus; species Phaseolus vulgaris. The sequence continues at coordinate 7,657,864 of NC_143504.1, forward strand.
TGTTTGTGATTAGAATATTAATAAATCAATATTTTTCATTAATAAGTTTATTCAAGCAGTGTTACTAAGTAAAATCATGTGAATGTTTTGTATATAATATCAAATTATTACAAAATATTTATTAACTGAATAATATTTGTGTGTTATACATGTGATGGATATGTGGATGACATGTTTTTTTATGATATATAAACTGAAGTCATAAATTGGGATGATTCATTGACATTAAGAGAGAGTGCTCTTGCCAACACTTTTCGGGCTTGAGTTGTTTCACTTTTGAAACTATGTACTTATTGTGGTCCATCTAGAACATATAGCATATTGAAGCGTAGTGCTTCTTGGATTATGTTGCCACAACTGCAAACTACTAGAGAAACTAAGTTCTATAAACAACTTGTGGTTTTGTCTTTTTTTTGTTAGTTATGGTTCATCCTTTTGTGATGTTTTAGCTCCTAATTAGGTTTTCTGTTTAAGTCATTTCATTCAAAGGCTGCGTAGCATGTTTATAGTTTTTGAGATGGTATGTTGATGGGTTGTAATGAGTTTTGACTTGGAGGCTTCTAGCTATTTTTGTGTATATGGGTTGGAACATTCCTTAATTGTCCCATTTTATTTAATGTAATTAGTTCATTGCAGATAAAAAAATTTGAAATAATGTATTCGTATTAAAACCTATTAAGAAATCTCATTTGCTTCAATAGTGGCCCAAGTCACCTAAATTAAGACAGTTATTGGTAAGATGTTAAGGGAAAGTTTATTACACATTCAACATGCTATGAGTTTCAAATTTTAGATGTCTTGAACTCATAAGCTCAAAAATATCTAAATGATAAATGTATTAATTTTTTTATAAAACTTGTTTAATATGTATTTTATGGAAGTCATAATTAGATATTTTCTTCATTTGTTATTCAAGTTAATGTGAGTGTATTTAACCGATAAAATGATGAATTACAATAATTATTTTCATAATTATTCTTATTTAAATGCATTATGATAAATTGTGTTATGATATTATCTTTCTTTCACTAACTTACCCTTTATGTTTTTTCTTTTCTCTTATAAAAGGCTATAAATGTATTAGATAAATGCATACGTAAATATACTATAAATGTATTAGATGCATGCATACGTAAGTACAGATCTTTTGACGTGCATCTCGAAGTGTATTTAGAAGGATATAATTAAAATCATATGCAAGACATTACTTGTTAACTATTAATTTTTCAACTATTGAAATAGGGTTTTAAATATCACCGCCAAAGGATGACTTTTATGAACTGGTTGGAGCAGATTATATTGCTATGATAATTTTAATGAAAATACTTTAAAATAAAAAATTTAGGACTTATTTAATTTCAAAATTTTAATTTCCAGAGAAATCTACGGATATTTTAACGATATTTAAAATAAATAAAAAATTGGATATAAAAAGATAGTGATAGTTTAATGTATCACTAAAACAAATAATGAGTTAACTTTTAAAGAAAGTCACATATTGGACTTAACCAACTTTAAGAAAATATAAATAATTTAAATTTCTCTTTTATATTTTTATGATGTGAAGACTTCTCAACTTAATCAATACTATTTCTTGAAAAAAATTTACAAAACTTAGAGTCAACTAATTCCATTATAACTTGAAACTAGAATAATAAAAATTAATAAAATTAATTAAGTCAAAATTAAGTTGATCTAGTCAATTTTAATTTTATTTAATTTTAATATTTATATTTATTTAAATTCGTATCGGTTTAACTAACACTAGCTATTACTAATCTGACAATATGTATCTTTGTAAGTTAAATTATGGATTGTAGATAATGTTTAATCAAAAGTATAAGAACATTGACTTAGGCATTGCTAACTTTAATTTGAGTTTATTTACTTTTGGTATATACATTACAATCACCATGAGATCACAAAAGCAAATGTCAAGAACAAATTCACCAACACTTTTCAATTGTTCTTGTAAAAAATTTGGTTTTCTCATAGAAGATTTTTGCCTCTAGTCCCTAGAGCCGATTCTATTATATTGTCAATGACATAAGAATGCTTCCAATTCCCAATTGTTTTAGTTTTTGTTGTTTTGTTTTCTTAGTTTTCAATTAGGGTAATAATGACGATGGTGGTGGTAGTGATGGACGAAAAACTCTAATCGTTATCATATATTCTTAAACAATAGACATTTTTTCATATTCAACATATTTTATGGACTGAATAAACTAATATACATTATTCTTGCATGACATAACTTAACGTAGATTCAGTTTCACCAAAACTATATAGAGTTGACTTAACATTGGTCAAGCCAACTCTACTTAGTTTATGTCATATAACGTTAGTCTTAAAAAACCGATGTTAATAAATTAGCATATATACTTTTAAAATTTATTGTATATGCGACACAAATCCAACAATATTTACTTAATGTTCAATGTAATTTTTCTTCTAATATATGAACTCATTGATCTCAATGGTTTGTCTACTCTAAATTATATTCTTCTTTTTTTATTAAACCTGTATCAGGATAATAAGACATGGTTCGTTTTAAAAGAGGAAAATAATAAATTAAAATAAATTTTTACTTTAAAAATCAAGTTTTATTAGAGGAATTAATTTTATTTTTAGATATAATAATCTGATATATAAATTATAATACATGTATATATTTTAATAATTTAATATAGTACTTTCATTTTTTTGAAACATGTAATTACTATTATACAGAACGGTTTAATCCATAATGTTCCACCCAATCTAAAAATTAAAAGTCATGAAAACAATAAAATTTTGATCAGACTCATTCTTAAAATGATAAAATGGATAAACTCATTTCACAAATTATTTTTCAATCATAAAAAAAAAAAATTGAGTATTTCACTTTTGTTGATTATATCTCTCAAATAGTTGTACTAATTTATTTTAACTAAATATTGAGTCAAAAGTTACAGATTTGGTCTAAATACAAAGCATTGATATTATATACAAAGCATTCACGTGATTTTACTTATATAATCAATTTAATATACCACTTCAATAAACTGATAAATGAAAAATATTGATTTGTTAATATTCTAATTATAAAGAATAATTAAATGCATCAATTACAAGAAAAAATATATATATTCACGACTTACCCCTATAGTTTAATCCTCCAAAGAACCTTTCTTTCCCAACAAGTATTGATAGGAGTTTTAGACATATTACAAGTACATTTATAAGAATAGGAAAATTACTCTTAAAGACTAAGTACGAACATACAAATTGTATGGCCTAATTTATTTCAAGTGTTTATTACAAATATTACAACTAATTTATTTCACTGTTCTCCTCATTTAATGGGATGCCTTTCTCACTTTTAAAAGAAATAAAATATTGTAAATATAAATTGTTTAAACAAACTTTCATTACTCTTTTTGTTTTTTATCACTGCTCTGTTTTTTATCAGTGCTCTCTTTTTTATCCGTAGTAGAACCACTTTGTTTTTTATCAGTAGTAGAATCACTTTGCTTTTTATCAGTAGCATAATCACTTTGCTTTGTATCAGTAGCCCCATCACCGCAGGCAGGGGCTTTCCCTGTTATTGTTGGCTTGACATTACTACATTTAGCTATTATCGGACCTCCGTTGTATGTGAGTGTAACATCACCTATCTCAACACCCTCACATGGTACACCACTACTACAAGCAAGAATAATTCCTTCTTTAGTTGCTGAAGTTCCCTTAATACCCTTGAAGGAAACTTTGCTTATCTTTACTTTTGATGGACTCTGAATCACCACAACAATAAAAAAAAAATGAGATAAAAGTTAGTTTTTAAGCCACTTTAGTGTATGAAATATTTTGTTACTTAAATAATAACATCAACATGTGCATGAATGGATAGGAGACTAAGTACCCCTTTGGAGCATTGGTTGTTTGGACAATACTCTTGGTCTATGATGATAGGGTTCTGCACATTATCCATGGTAATATCTTCAAATTTCATGTCATTAACTGTAATTGTTCCTGGCTCGTTAGGCCATGTCTTAATCCTCACTCCATTCGTAGTTCCTTTCAAAGTGCAGCCCTTAACTGTAACACCTTCAACAGGCTCTTCTTCCTTGTACTTCCCAAGGCTTCCAATACTAATACCATGACCAGGTCCACAGTTCACCTTTTGGATAAGTACTTGTCTGCTACCGTCACCCAATGAGACACAATCATCTCCGGTGGCAATATCTGTATTAAGAACATTCACACCGGTGGATCTTCCAATGTGGATGCCATCGGTGTTGTGGCTATCACCTGGAGCACTTACTTTAAATCCGTCAAATGTGAAATTGTTGCAACCCAAAACATTGACATGAAAGTGTTTGCTGTCCTTGCTAGTAATGTCACGAATTATTGAATTATTGATGAAATTAAAACCGAAGTTCTGTTGACAATTGATAAAAGAATAGAAACGTGAATGAAATATATTTTCGATAAGTGTGCAAGTTATCTTACATCTTATATGAATTTTGAAAATAATATTCATTATTTACCATGCCAAGGTTTTTGCAAGCAAATTTTTTCGCACACTCATTTTGTTTCCAACCAGTTGCACCTTGACCATCAAAAACTCCATTACCAGACATCGTTAACTGGTCAACATAACCAATCCTGAGCCATTGCTCACCACCAACATCCTCTGGTTTCGGAGGTGCTTTAATTGTGCCATCAACTTGAATTTCAATAGGAGCCTTGCAAGGACCTTTTACTTCTACATGGGTCATTTGATATGTCCCACTTGGAATCACAATTTTAGAAGCAGTTGTGGATGAACATGCTTCAGCCCATGCACTTGTCAAAGCCTTAAGAACATACAAATTACAAATTAGTAAAAGACAAAGATGATCATAACAAAAAAATATAATATAATTTGACATAAAAGGCCCTTTTTCTATTATACAATGCCAATTTCATTTTATTCAATATCAAATGTTTATACCTTGCTTATATCTCCATTTGGTTTTCCTCCAAATTTTGATATATCAATATTTGCAGATTGAAGTAAAGCAAAATTAATTACAAAAAAATATAAAAATATTGTAATCGTAGAGAAATTCATTTTTTTTTGTTTTTATCTCAAACACACTTTTGATTGTGTTTGGAGTATGTTTTGAGTTTATTTATAATGGAGTGGCAAGAATTGAATACCATTAATATTGTAAGCAACTACTATCCAACCGTGTTTTTCCGTTTTTTTAGGTGTTTAGTACGTATATTTTTAGGATTTAGTTATGAAATATTAATTTTACATCACTAGTTAATAATCTATTATTACACTTTCTCTTTAAAAACTGTGAATGTTTGAATGTTTGAAAAGATATTTTACAAGAGACTATATTTTGATTCAGTCAATAATGCAATGGTAAATTTTTTAGATAAAAAGATTGGAAATTTTCCTTTTTTTTTGTAAGACTATTTTAAAAAATAGTAATTGGTTTTAATGCATCTTCTTAGTTTTACTAAAAATATAAAATATTATTCTAACATGAAATAATTGTAATATTCAACAGTAATTTTCTTGCAAATCTACACCATTAACAATTTTTTATATTTATTTTATAGTGATTATATATATATATATATATATATATATATATAATTCATATAATATCAATATTACATGATTTCATACCTCATAAAAAAAAGTCCTAATGTACTCAACTATATATAATTTCATATACCAAAATCACTATGTTCACTTATCCAAACAATTAAGAATTTCTACACCATAGATTCAAAACAATTATCTAAATATTAATATCTCACTCAAACATCTACTAAATTTAACATAAATCCAACAGAAGACATGTACAAAACATGTAGTATAACTTATACATAACAAAATATATATATATATATATATAAAGAAAAAAACATTTAGTATTTTAAAATATAATTTAAACATAAAAAAATATATATAAGTATAAATTAACATAAAGAGAGAGTCTAAAATAAATCTTTAATCTCTCTAGATGTTGCTTCGATACCTATAGATATATTTGTTGTGTATATATTTCATTCATAACAAATTATCATAAAAACAACATATACAAGCATTAGCTACTGAAATAAATTTTTAATATACAAAAAGTGTACACAAAAGAAAACATTTTAATTAGTAATCCAAAAAAAAATCAATTCCATCAAACACAAATATATAAAAATCATATAGAGGATGCATTGATCTACATTAAAGAATATTCAACAAAAGGAATATCAATTTACGTTTTTCAAAAAGAATAACCTACCAAATACTATCATTTGATTCAAATAAATACTTAGATTAACAAGAGAATCGAAGAGTAAAATATCAATTTACGTTTTCCAAAAAGAATAACCTACCAAATACTATCATTTGATTCAAATAAATACTTAGATTAACAAGAGAATCGAAGAGTAAAGGATCATGGTAAATTCATTACAACCCAAGTCGCACATCTACACATGCGACAATATGTAAGAAATCTCCCCACAATTTTTCATATTTGATATCTTAGTCTATTTGACTTAGACTATCAATGAAGCAATGAGATTTTTGTTATAACACATATGTTAGCAAAAAATCAAGTAACATGATTTTGATTAGGTGTTTACGTACAACAAAGCATAAAACATAATATTGCTTCATTTGAATTACGAATGTTTTGTTAAACAACAGATTATGTAAGATGCAAATCATTCGTGTGATAGATTATACAAAACTTTATTGTCTTTCTTTATGTGTGATAAAAGGCACACAATATCAAACATACACACATAGGTTAATTTGGGTTGTATTACTCGAACATCTATATGTTTATTCTACTATTGCTGGAAATGTTTGTTGCCGTTTGTTTGACCAAAGAGATCCATTATTCAAGTTCAAGAACAAGTCAACATCAAGATCTCTTAGAGCATGAGCTAAAACTACTTTCTTCAATAACTTCCTTAAGCAAAGGGCATTTCAACTTTGGTTCAACTATTTCCCATGTACGATATGTACTTCTACCATGAATTAGTGAAAAAGTTTATGCTACTTAGGATGAGTATTGTCAAACTTTCAATGATGTTTCATAAAACAAAAGAGCATTTAAATATTAATGGAATGCATTTAATGCAACATACATATTCAAGCTTTCTAGACGCAAAAGGACATACATGAATGTTGAAGCCTCTCAACGGTTAGAAATGGTCTCTAAATTTATATATTCTCCTGTTGCCTATATAAATCTCTTCATCAAGAAGAAAAAAAGAGATAATATCAAAATAAAATATAAAACTTAAAAAAATAGTGTATAAATAGATGGGTATAAGAGAATGTGAGAGTAAAAGTAAATGAGAGAGAGAGTAGAGACGAGAATTTGGAACAAGTAAGGAAATTTTTAAACCTTCGTAACTTTAATTCTAGTGTGTCATTCCAATAAAAGGTTATTTTTATATTAATTTTAAGCTTATTTTATATATTTTTAATGATTATGTTAACTATTAACAATAATAAATCTAACTTTTTCAATATGTAGGAATGAATTTTTACATATTTGTCTCATTTTTATGCATATTTTTATTTTAATTATTAAAACATAATAAATTAATTTAGTATTTTATTATGAAATTTCTATAAGTATAATTTCTTGATTTTTATATGCATAGGTACACGTGTGTGATAATAGATAAAAAAAAAATACTTTATAGACATTTGCTTTTTTGAATAGAAGTAAATTAAATTTATAAAGTAATACTAAATATAACATTTTATTCTATTAAATACATATATATACTATTACTTTTAAGAAAATATTTAAATCAAACATGTTATTGTTCTTATCGAGGATGAGATGTTTTTCTTTGGAGGTGTTTTTACGAGCACTATGAGTTCTCTGAACTGTTCTACCGAGTGGTGGAACATTTGTAAAAGATTCTCCGACATTCAAAGTAGTAAGAATATAGGTGATTTGTCAGTGAGTGAATAGGTATAAAAGATTATATGTACTTCTTGAGAGAATGAAGGTACTTATACACTTTTGGGCCTAGATAGGAGTGCAATAAAGTAACTACTTTATCATAACCGTTAGGCCATTTTTCTTATGTGTGCCCTATTCTTTTAGGTACTTGGCAATTAAAATCGAACTATGAGTAATGTGGGTAGTCAATACTGGGCTATAAGGTGAATTGTCATAATTGTTGGCGATTTTTGTCCACTAATGCATAATGGATATATTTATTACAATAAATATATATGACATACCTATATTTTAGGTACTCGATAGTACATAACCCCCAAAGCTCGAAACCGATTACTCAGTTTTCGAGTTTTATGAGAAACCATTAACGTTTTTAACTCAGTTTTCGAGTTTTATGATTCCTCTTCCAGCCACACCCCTTTAGTGTCTGTAGAGAACGATGATGTGGAAGTGTTGGAGGTTGAAAATGCTTCCACACGGGTTGTCTTCGTTGTCTCCATTGTTTTGTGCGACATTTCTGTTTCAATGACGTCCTTGGGAAAGAAAAAAGCTTCCACCTTGGACGCCGCAGAGGCTTCTGTAGCCACCATCACCAAGATCACTATGAAAGGTAGGTACCCTCTTATCTCTGATCCTGAGTACTTTTGGGTACTCGAGGAGGTCCATAACTATAACTATGAATCTCTTTATTGCTATGAGAGATAGGTGGATGATTTAATTTCATCCTTTCAAAGCTTCTCTGAGTCGATGACTGATTTTATATAGGCCAAACATCGTTCTACTTTTAACCGAGTATATATGAAAGCTGATTGAGAGAGTGCCGACTTTACCTATGTTTACTAGTATTTTTTTCAAAAATCTCGATATTACCTTTCCATTAACTTCCTTTGAATGTTGAATGTTGACCGCGATGAACATGGTGGCAAGCCAGCTTCATCCGAATAGTTGGGAATTTCTGAAGGTTTTTCAAGTCTTGTGCCATCATCTCTAGATAAAGCCGACCATAAATACCATCATGTATTTCTACCAACTCAACCATGGGGTCGAGGTTGGTTGGGTGTCCCGGAATGCGGTTCATTTTGGCTCCCTCTTTACCATATACTCTTCATCATTTAAAAACTTCAAGGATAGATTTTCCAAGTTAGGCACCACAACAGACCCGAAAAAAAAAGGCTTTTCTTTTTAGGAAGGCCAAGCTCACGTTCAGCTCCATGTCCTCCATCGGGTGTTATCTTTCATGGAAAAGAGAGTTTGGCTCCCTGTATAGAATATGTGTCTACTACCACGACAGAGGGTCTAATTTTCTATGGCATGTGAGGATGCAAGATAACGAAGTGAAGTTTGACGGAGCATTTCCGTCTCCCTATGACATCGAGCTAATAAACTTCGTTGGTCCAAAAAATTGTTTTTATGAGGCAAAAGTTATGTTTGCGAGGTGTATGGTCACTATCCACCAACATAAGGATATGATCGCCTAGGGAGCTCAAGGATGGGAGAAATCGAGAAACCTTTAACGTCAAAACCAAGAGCTTCTTAAGGATAATAAGGATGAGACGGAAGCCTTACATTCTAAGGCCTTAGCTTTTGCTCAAAGCGAAGGTCGTATAAAGGCACTAGAATCCTAGATGGAGTTGCATAAAGAAAGTGTTGAGGAAGGTAGGAAAGGTTCCAAAAGAGCCGAAGATATTGGGGCACAATTAAAGTTGATAGGAGAACAGTTCTCAACGGCTAAGTTAAAGCAGAGGGAGGCTAGAGCTAGTTTCCAGTTGCTCGAGCTATCAAATTATCAACTTCTCCAAGACAAAGAGCGTTTATCTAAAAGCGAGGAGGAGCTCAAGCAAGAAAATGTTGAGCTATAGCAAGAAAACATCGAGCTAACCTCTCCCATTGTTGAAGGATATGAAGAAGGATTAAATAGTCATGGTATATGGAGGTTTTATGGTCAAGGTGCAACTGCTTGGAAATAAAAATGAGTGTTTAAAAAACTTTGATTGCAAACTACTTTGCGTGGTAAATGAATATTATTGTCAAAATTAATATAAGAATTAACATAACTTGCACATTATTAAAAATATATTTCATTCACTTTTCTGTTCTTTTATTAAATGACAACATAATTTCAGTTTTAATTACATTAATAATTCAATAGTTTGTGACATTACTAGCAAGGATAGAAAATACTTTCATGTCAATGTTTTAGGTTGTCACAATTTCACATTTCACATATTTAAAGTTAGTGTTCCAGCTTATAGTCACAACATTAATGACATCCATATTGGAAGATCCTTCGGTGTGAATGTTCTTAATACAAACATAGCCACGGGAGATGATTGTGCTTCATTAGGTGACGGTTGTGGACAAATACTTGTCAAAAATTTGAAATCTGGACCTAGTCATGGTATTAGTATTGGAAGCCTTGGGAAGTATAAGGAAAAAAAAACTTGTTGAAGGTATTACAACTAAGGATTGAACTTTGAAAGGAACTGACAATGGAGTGAGGATTAAGACTTGGCTTAATGAGTCAAGAAAAATTATAGTTACTCATATGAAATTTGAAAATATTACCATGAATAATGTTATGAACCCTATCATCATAGACCAAGAGTATTGTCCATGGAACCAATGTTCCAAAGAGGTATTTAGTCTCTTATCCATTCATGTAAACCTTGATGTTATTATTTAAGTAACAAAATATTTCATACAGTAAGGTGGCTTAAAAGAATAACTTTTATCTAATTTTTAATTGTTGTGGTGATTCAGAAACCATCAAAAGTAAAGATAAGCAAAGTTTTCATCAAGAATATTAAGGGAATTTCAACAACTAAATAATGAGTGATTCTAACTTATAGTAGTTGTGTACCATGTAAAGGTGTAGAGATAGTTGATGCTAAACTCACATCTAAGGGAGCGCTAACAATATATACATGTGTTAATGTCAAGCCAACAACAACAGAGAAAGTCCCTGCTTGCAGTGCTCATAGTGACAAAAAACAATAATGTAAATTTGTTTCAACAGTTTATATATATATAATATTTTATTTATTTCATAGGTAAGAAAAATCATCTTATTAAATGAGAATAATGAAATAAATTAATTAGTTATAGTTATAAATATTTTAATCGATACTTGAAACAAATTCATATATAACGACAATTAGATATATAATTATTATTATTAAATAGAAAAGGACATTTCATTATTTTTACAACTCTCTGGTTTATAAATACATCCAGAACTCCCATTCTTGTTAAAGAAAGGTTATAGACATTTTCTTCTATTTGTGATTAATGCACTTATTTATTCTTTGGATTTGAATATTAATAAATCAATATTTTTCACTAATAAGTTTATTGAAGGAGTGTTACCTAAGTAATATTATGTGAATTTTTGTAAATAATATCAAATCCTTACAAAATATTTATTAACTGAATGATATTTTTGTGTGTGTTATACATGTGATGAATATGTGGATGACATGTTTTTGTATGATATATAAACTAATGAGATGAATCCAAATAGAAATGACAATAAAATTGAAAATTTAGGGTTACGGAACAGAATAAATTCAAAACAGTAACAATAGAAACGTGGATAAAGGAAGGCGCCACAAACAAAGTTTGATAAGCCTAAGGATGATCGTCATAAGAGTTGGTGGATTCTTGATAAGATCGCAAGATGCAGGGAAAAACCCTAGCAGAGAAACACTCTCTAAAATTGTCAAAATATTCGTTCCCCCATTCTGAGTTCCAACAGTGTATAAATTGTCTTTTCTTGTTTGTAAAACAATAAGACAATACTACAATCCTTATACTTCAATAATGATCATTTGTCTCAGTGGTTAGGTTGATACTCTGTACTTGGTCTTGAGTTCAAATCCTAACTCCAAATAAAATAATAAAATAATAACATTATTTTATTTTAATATTCCAATCTTGTTGTGCGTCCTTGGGCTTGGATGTCCGCATCATTAAAAGTGCTACTCAGATTGTACACTTAAGATTACTTTCTTTCTTCCTTTGTTAGCTTGTTTATAAGAACCTTCACTTTTTTCTTCAACTTGTGCTTCAACCTTTTTATGTTGCTTTCTCACATAGTCAACCTTAGCCTGTGTATCTTTATGCTTTAAAACAGAAATGTTAGGCATAGTTAACAAATATATTGGATTTAATCCATACAAAATTTCAAATGGATCACAATTCGATGTGTTATCAACAACCATATTGTAAGCAAACTCAACATGATGTAAACATAATTCTTAGATAGCCGTCACCTTTTCATAATCTACATGAACTCCTTTGGCACTTACCACAAAACACAAGAATGCAATTTGTTCAGTACAAAATGTGCATTTCTCAAGATTAGCATACAACTTTTTTGTTCTAAGAACATTTAAAACAACACACAAATGTTCCTTATGTAATTCCAAACTAGTGTTATAGATCAAGATGTCATCAAAATACACCACAACAAATTTGCCCAAAAATTCTCTCAAAACATAGTTCATTAATCTCATAAAAGTGTTTGAGGCATTTCTTAGTCCAAATAGCCACACACGCCAGTCACACAATCCATATTTTGTTGTAAAGACAGTTTTCCATTCATTCCCATTCCTAATCCTAATTTGATGGTAACCACTTCTTAAGTCAATTTTTGAAAATATACAACCACCATACAATTCATCCATTAAATCATCTAACCTGGGAATATGGTGTTTATACTTAATGGTAATGTTATTGAGTGCTTTGCAATCTGTGCACATCCTCCAATAATCATCATTTTTAGGCACCAAAATTACTGGAACAACACATGGGCTCATGGTCTCTTGTACCCATCCTTTGTTCATCAATTCTTCAACTTGAGTTTGGATTTCCTATAAAACAGAATCAACACTAGGAAGAAAATTAATTTGGTTAGAATGGTCAGCAACCAAAGTGTTGTTTTTGCAATAAGGTAAATAAAGAGGTTTGCTAGAAAGTAGCAACTTCTTCACTTCATTCACTTGCAGTAATCCACTCATTTTTATCTCATATGTTTCTCTCTTTTTAAGTGTTTCACTCTTGCTCTGTTTAGGTGTTTCACTCATCTCTCTTTTCTCTTGGACTCTCTTTTCTCTCAATTTGATTTGATCCTCACACACCTCTCTAGGAGATAAGGGTTTGAGGATGATCTTCTTATTATTCTGCATGAAAGAGATTTTATTGGTGAAACCATCATGAATAGCCTTGGTGTCAAACTGTCACGGCCTCCCTAACAAAATGTGAGTTGCCTCCATTGGAACCAAATCACACAAGACATTGTCATTATATTGTCCTATGGATAGGTTCACCTCCACTTGCTTACTCACTGTCATCTCTCCATCTTCACTAAGCCATTGAAGCTTGTATGGCCTTGGGTGCGATTTTGTCTCCAAATTCAATTTGGTAACTAGTCTTGAGCTAGCTACATTAGTGCAACTTCCTCCATCAACTATGAGTGAACATATTTTCCCTTGAATGGAACATCTAGTATGGAAAATATTTTCCCTTTGGGTTTGGTCCAAAGCTTGCATTTTGCTTCCTAAAAGCCTTCGAATCATCAACAAATCAGCCTCCAATGCATCCAACTCCACCTCTACATCCTCCTTTTCTTCTTCACTTTAAGGTTCACTGTCCATTTGTCCATTTCATAACATGTACATAGTTTTTTTTTGTTGGACATTCTGCAGCATAATGTCCCCTTCCTAAGCATTTGAAACATTTGACATCATTTGTCTTCCTTTTAGGTGGTGAATTATTATATCTATTAGATGACTTCCCACTTGAAGACATGGCTGAACTTAAGGGAACTCTTTTATCCTTCATCACCTTATCCTTCCAGTTGGAATTATTATTATTGTTAGAACTCCTCCTCGTGATTCCTTTCCTCTTGAGTTGTTGTTCTACTTGGTTAAGTCCTCAATGTCAACATACTCTTGCAGCTCCACAACATCCCTAATATCGTAGTTCAGTCCATTCAAAAACCTAACCATGATTGCTTTGCTTTCTTCCTTCATTCCAGCTCTAATCATGGTTACCTCCATCTCTTTAAAATACTCTTCCACACTTTTATTTCCTTGCGTCATTCTTTGGAGCTTGAGTTGCAAATCCCTATTGTAGCTTGTTGGAATATATCTCTTCCTCATAATCCTTTTCATTTTTGTCCAAGATTCTACCATGGGTTCTTCATATCTAGTTTTGTCCCTTTGGTATTTATTCCACCAAGTTAAAGCATAATCTGAAAATTCAGCTGCTGCCAACTTCATCTTCTGCTCCTCATTATACTCATTGCAAGCAAACACATGCTCTACTTTAATTTCCCACTCCAAGTAAGCATCATGATCACTTTTCCCATTGAATGTGGGAATATTTAATTTTATTCCATCAATTCTCAGAGTTCTTTGTTCTCCACATCATTTTCTCTTCTCCTCCTCCTATCTCCCCCTCTATTTTTCTGGATTTACTTGTTGTGCTTGCTCCATTTGATCCAACCTCTCATGGAGTCCATCACTTTGTTGTTTCATTATCCTTTCCAAGTGTTGTGTTAAGGCTTGCATCTGTAGTTGAGACAGTCCACTATCTGAAGGTTCCCTTGCCATGCTCAAGTAAACAAATTACAAATAACAATAAGTTTTGGCCTCACACCACTTTCTCACGTGTTTACACTCAACACTCGTGTTTCACACAATAAGGTTTTTTTTCTAATGATCACACTGTCTTTTACCACTCTTTCTCTACTTAAGGTTCTTACAAGAATCAAGCAATCAATAATCCAGAATCACTTTCAAAAGTAGCAATTATAATCAATTAAAAATAATAGTAAAGAACAAAATAGTGAAGAACAATTTCACTATCAAAAAACAAGCAAGACAATTAAAAAACAGCAAGCAAAACAATATATAGAGAAAATAAAATATGTAGACAGGACACTTTTAAAACTTTTAACAAACACCAAGTATGCACTGAATAAGAACTATTTTTTTTTTCTGTTTTCCTCTTGTTTTTTTTTTTCTATTTCTGTTTTCCTCTTCTTCTTCCTTTTTTTTCTATTTCTTTTTTTTCTTGTTTTTTCTGTTTCTGCTTTTTTTAAAAATAAAAATAAAAAAAATGAACGTACCCCCATGAACAGTATCGTGAACAGTAATGAGGAAAAAAAAATACAGGATGCACAATTATATTATGACTCAAACATTTGCTCTGAATACCAACTGATATGAATCCAAATAGAAATGACAATAAAATTGGGAATTTAGGGTTACAGAACGGAATAAATTCAAAACAGTAACAATAGAAACCTGGATAAAGGAAGGCACCATAAACAAAGTTTGATAAGCCTAAGAATGATCGCCACAAGAATTGGTGGATTCTTGATAAGATCGCAAGATGCAGGGAAAACCCTAGCAGAGAAACACTCTCTAAAGTTGTCAAAACATTCGTTCCCCCATTTTGAGTTCCAATAGTGTATAAATTACAAATTTAGCTAGAGGTCTTTTCTTGTTTGTAAGAAAATAAGACAATACTACAATCTTTATATTTCAAGAATGATCATTTGTCTCAGTTGTTAGGTTGATACTTTGTACTTGGTCTTGAGTTCAAATCCTAACTCCAAATAAAATAGTAATATTATTTAATTTTAATATTCCAATCTTGTTGTGCGCCCTTGGGCTTGGATGTCCGCATCAACTAAAGTCATGAATTAGGATGATTCATTTATATTAAGGGATAATGTTGTTGATGTTGCCAAGTTTGGGCCTTGAGGTGTTTCACTTTTGCAACTCTGTATTTATTGTGGTCCATCTAGAACACATAGCATATTGAAATGTAGTGCTTCTTGGACTTTGGTTGTCACAACTGCAAATTACCAGGGAAACTAAGTTCTCTAAACAACTTGTGATTTTTTTGTCTTATTTTGTTAGTTGTGGTTCATCATGTTGTGATGTTTCGGGCTTCTAGTTAGGTTTTCTATTTAAGTCATTTCATTCACAGGCTACATAACAAGTATATTGGTTTTTGAGATGGTATGTTGTTGGGTTGTATTGAGTTCTGGCTTGGAGGCTTCTAGCTATTTTTGTATATATGGGTTGGGATATTCCTTAATTGTCCCGTCTTATTTAATGTAATTAATTCATTACAGATAAAAAAAAGTTGGAATAGTGTATTAGTATTAGACCTATAAAAAAATCATTAACTTCAATAGATTGTGGATGAAGTTAAAAAAATCCAAAAAACCACTAAGTCACCTAAATTAAGACAATGATTAGTAAGAAGTTAAATGAAAGTTTATTACACATTCAACATGCTATGAGTTTCAAATTTTGGATGTCTTCAATCTATTCTAAACCCATAAACTCAAGAATTTCTAAATGATAAATGTATTAATTTTTTATAGGACTTATTTAATATATATTTTATGGAAGACATGATTAGATATTTTCTCCATTTATGATTCAAGTTAATGTGAGTGTATTTCACGATAAAATGATGAATTACAATGATTATTTTTATAATTATTTTTATTTAAATGCATTATCATAGATTGTGTTATGATATTATCTTTCTTCACTAACTTACCCTTATCCTTTTTGTTCTGTTATAAAAGGCTATAAGTGTATTAGATACATGCATACGTAAGTATCCTATAAATGTATTAGATACATGCAAACGTCAGTATAGACATTTTGAAATCATATATTAAAATCATATGCAACGCATTAGTTGTTAACTATTAATTTTTCAACTATTGAAATAGGGTTTTAAATACCACAGCCAAAGGATGACTTTTATGAACTGGTTGGAGCAGATTATATAGCTATGATAATTTTAATGAAAATACTTTAAAATAAGAATTTTAGGACTTATTTAATTTTGAAATTTTAATTTCCAGAGATTGAAATCTACGGATATTTTAACGATATTTAAAATAATAAAAAAATTAGATATAAAAAGATAGTGATAGTTTAAAGTATCACTAAAACAAATAATGAGTTAACTTTAAAGAAAGTCACTTATCGGACTTAACCAACTTTAAGAAAATATAAATAATTTAAATTTATAAAACAAATCAATACTTCTCAACTTAATGAATACTATTTTCTCGAAAATAAATCAAATAGAAAACTTAGAGTCAACTAAGTCCAATATAAATTGAAACAAGAATAATAAAAATTAATAAAATTAATTAAGTCAAAATTAGGTTGGTCTAGTCAATTTTAATTTTATTTAATATTTATATTTATATTTATTTAAGTTGGTATAGGTTTCATTAACACTAACTAATTGTTTAATAGTTATTAAAGTTAGCGCTCATAATATGACAATATGTGTCTTTGTAAGTGAAATTATGGATTGTAATGTTTAATCAAAAGTATAAAACATTGAGTCAATTTGAGTTTATTTGCTTTTGGTATATACATTACAATCACCATGAGATCACAAAAGCAAATGTCAAGAACAAATTCATCAACACTTTTCAATTGCTCTTGTCAAAAATTATGGTTTTCTCATAGAAGATTTCTGCCTCTAGTCCCTTAGAGCCGATTCTATTGTTGTCAATGACATAAGAATGCTTCCAATTGTCAATTGTTTTAGTTATGTTGTTGTTTTCTCTTCTCAATTTTCAATTACAGTGATAACAACGATGATAGTGGTGGTGGTGGACGGAAAAACTCTAATCGTTATTACATATTTTTTATACTATAAACATTTTTTCATATTCCAACATTTTTTTATGGACGAATAAACCAATGTACATTATTCTTACATGATATAACTTAATTTTAAAAATTAAAATTTTGATGAAACAACTATACAAAATTGGTTTCACCGAGACTATATAGAGGACTCTATTTAAAATTGACTTAGTTTATGTTATATAATAAGACATGTTGGTTCGTATTAAAAGAGGAAAATAATAAATTTAAATAAATTTTTACTTTTCAAAATAAATTTTTATTAGAGGACTTTCATTTTTAATAATTTAATATAGTACTTTCATTTTTTGAAACATTTATTATATAAAACGATGTAATTACTATTATATAAAACGGTTTAATCCATATTCATCCACCCAATCTAAACTTATTTAATTTACAGATTAAAAGTCATGAAAACAATAAATTTTGATCAGACTCATTCTTAAAATGATAAAATGGATACACTCATTTCACAAATTATTTTTCAATCATAAAAAAAAAATTGAGTATTTCACTTTTGTTGGTTATATCTCTCAAATAGTTGTACTAATTTATTTTAACTAAATATTGAGTCAAAAGTTACAGATTTGGTCTAAATACAAAGCATTGATATTATATACAAAGCATTCACGTGATTTTACTTATATAATCAATTTAATATACCACTTCAATAAACTGATAAATGAAAAATATTGATTTGTTAATATTCTAATTATAAAGAATAATTAAATGCATCAATTACAAGAAAAAATATATATATTCACGACTTACCCCTATAGTTTAATCCTCCAAAGAACCTTTCTTTCCCAACAAGTATTGATAGGAGTTTTAGACATATTACAAGTACATTTATAAGAATAGGAAAATTACTCTTAAAGACTAAGTAGGAACATACAAATTGTATGGCCTAATTTATTTCAAGTGTTTATTACAAATATTACAACTAATTTATTTCACTGTTCTCCTCATTTAATGGGATGCCTTTCTCACTTTTAAAAGAAATAAAATATTGTAAATATAAATTGTTTAAACAAACTTTCATTACTCTTTTTGTTTTTTATCACTGCTCTGTTTTTTATCAGTGCTCTCTTTTTTATCAGTAGTAGAATCACTTTGCTTTTTATCAGTAGCAGAATCACTTTGCTTTGTATCAGTAGCCCCATCACCGCAGGCAGGGGCTTTCCCTGTTATTGTTGGCTTGACATTACTACATTTAGCTATTATCGGACCTCCGTTGTATGTGAGTGTAACATCACCTATCTCAACACCCTCACATGGTACACCACTACTACAAGCAAGAATAATTCCTTCTTTAGTTGCTGAAGTTCCCTTAATACCCTTGAAGGAAACTTTGCTTATCTTTACTTTTGATGGACTCTGAATCACCACAACAATAAAAAAAAAATGAGATAAAAGTTAGTTTTTAAGCCACTTTAGTGTATGAAATATTTTGTTACTTAAATAATAACATCAACATGTGCATGAATGGATAGGAGACTAAGTACCCCTTTGGAGCATTGGTTGTTTGGACAATACTCTTGGTCTATGATGATAGGGTTCTGCACATTATCCATGGTAATATCTTCAAATTTCATGTCATTAACTGTAATTGTTCCTGGCTCGTTAGGCCATGTCTTAATCCTCACTCCATTCGTAGTTCCTTTCAAAGTGCAGCCCTTAACTGTAACACCTTCAACAGGCTCTTCTTCCTTGTACTTCCCAAGGCTTCCAATACTAATACCATGACCAGGTCCACAGTTCACCTTTTGGATAAGTACTTGTCTGCTACCGTCACCCAATGAGACACAATCATCTCCGGTGGCAATATCTGTATTAAGAACATTCACACCGGTGGATCTTCCAATGTGGATGCCATCGGTGTTGTGGCTATCACCTGGAGCACTTACTTTAAATCCGTCAAATGTGAAATTGTTGCAACCCAAAACATTGACATGAAAGTGTTTGCTGTCCTTGCTAGTAATGTCACGAATTATTGAATTATTGATGAAATTAAAACCGAAGTTCTGTTGACAATTGATAAAAGAATAGAAACGTGAATGAAATATATTTTCGATAAGTGTGCAAGTTATCTTACATCTTATATGAATTTTGAAAATAATATTCATTATTTACCATGCCAAGGTTTTTGCAAGCAAATTTTTTCGCACACTCATTTTGTTTCCAAGCAGTTGCACCTTGACCATCAAAAACTCCATTACCAGACATCGTTAACTGGTCAACATAACCAATCCTGAGCCATTGCTCACCACCAACATCCTCTGGTTTCGGAGGTGCTTTAATTGTGCCATCAACTTGAATTTCAATAGGAGCCTTGCAAGGACCTTTTACTTCTACATGGGTCATTTGATATGTCCCACTTGGAATCACAATTTTAGAAGCAGTTGTCGATGAACATGCTTCAGCCCATGCACTTGTCAAAGCCTTAAAAACATACAAATTACAAATTAATAAAAGACAAAGATGATCATAACAAAAAAATATAATATAATTTTACATAAAAGGCACTTTTTCTATTATACAATGCCAATTTCATTTTATTCAATATCAAATGTTTATACCTTGCTTATATCTCCATTTGGTTTTCCTCCAAATTTTGATATATCAATATTTGCAGATTGAAGTAAAGCAAAATTAATTACAAAAAAATATAAAAATATTGTAATCGTAGAGAAATTCATTTTTTTTTGTTTTTATCTCAAACACACTTTTGATTGTGTTTGGAGTATGTTTTGAGTTTATTTATAATGGAGTGGCAAGAATTGAATACCATTAATATTGTAAGCAACTACTATCCAACCGTGTTTTTCCGTTTTTTTAGGTGTTTAGTACGTATATTTTTAGGATTTAGTTATGAAATATTAATTTTACATCACTAGTTAATAATCTATTATTACACTTTCTCTTTAAAAACTGTGAATGTTTGAATGTTTGAAAAGATATTTTACAAGAGACTATATTTTGATTCAGTCAATAATGCAATGGTAAATTTTTTTAGATAAAAAGATTGGAAATTTTCCTTTTTTTTTTGTAAGACTATTTTAAAAAATAGTAATTGGTTTTAATGCATCTTCTTAGTTTTACTAAAAATATAAAATATTATTCTAACATGAAATAATTGTAATATTCAACAGTAATTTTCTTGCAAATCTACACCATTAACAATTTTTTATATTTATTTTATAGTGATTATATATATATATATATATATAATTCGTATAATATCAATATTACATGATTTCATACCTCATAAAAAAAAGTCCT
This sequence comes from Phaseolus vulgaris, assembly GCF_051622355.1. Classification (NCBI taxonomy): domain Eukaryota; kingdom Viridiplantae; phylum Streptophyta; class Magnoliopsida; order Fabales; family Fabaceae; genus Phaseolus; species Phaseolus vulgaris. The sequence continues at coordinate 7,678,829 of NC_143504.1, forward strand.
AATGTACTCAACTATATATAATTTCATATACCAAAATCACTATGTTCACTCATCCAAACAATTAAGAATTTCTACACCATAGATTCAAAACAATTATCTAAATATTAATATCTCACCCAAACATCTACTAAATTTAACATAAATCCAACAGAAGACATGTACAAAACATGTAGTATAACTTATACATAACAATATATATATATATATATATAAACAAAATATATATATATATATATATAAAGATAAAAACATTTAGTATTTTAAAATATAATTTAAACATAACAAAATATATATAAGTATAATAAAGAGAGAGTCTAAAATAAATCTTTAATCTCTCTAGATGTTGCTTCGATACCTATAGATATATTTGTTGTGTATATATTTCATTCATAACAAATTATCATAAAAACAACATATACAAGCATTAGCTACTGAAATAAATTTTTAATATACAAAAAGTGTACACAAAAGAAAACATTTTAATTAGTAATCCAAAAAAAAACAATTCCATCTAACACAGATATATAAAAATCATATAGAGGATGCATTGATCTACATTAAAGAATATTCAACAAAAGGAATATCAATTTACGTTTTCCAAAAAGAATAACCTACCAAATACTATCATTTGATTCAAATAAATACTTAGATTAACAAGAGAATCGAAGAGTAAAATATCAATTTACGTTTTCCAAAAAGAATAACCTACCAAATACTATCATTTGATTCAAATAAATACTTAGATTAACAAGAGAATCGAAGAGTAAAGGATCATGGTAAATTCATTACAACCCAAGTCGCACATCTACACATGCCACAATATGTAAGAAATCTTCCCTCAATTTTTCATATTTGATATCTTAGTCTATTTGACTTAGACTATCAATGAAGCAATGAGATTTTTGTTATAACATACATATATTAGCAAAAAATCAAGTAACATGATTTTGATTAGGTGTTTACGTACAACAAAGCATAAAACATAATATTGCTTCATTTGAATTACGAATGTTTTGTTAAACAACAGATTATGTAAGATGCAAATCATTCGGGTGATAGATTATACAAAACTTTAATGTCTTTCTTTATGTGTGATAAAAGGCACACAATATCAAACATACACACATAGGTTAATTTGGGTTGTATTACTCGAACATCTATATGTTTATTCTACTATTGCTGGAAATGTTTGTTGCCATTTGTTTGACCAAAGAGATCCATTATTCAAGTTCAAGAACAAGTCAACATCAAGATCTCTTAGAGCATGAGCTAAAACTACTTTCTTCAATAACTTCCTTAAACAAAGGGCATTTCAACTTTGGTTGAACTATTTCCCATGTACGATATGTACTTCTACCATGAATTAGTGAAAAAGTTTATGCTACTTAGGGATGAGTATTGTCAAACTTTCAATGATGTTTCATAAAACAAAAGAGCATTTAAATATTAATGGAATGCATTTAATGCAACATACATATTCAAGCTTTCTAGACGCAAAAGGACATACATGAATGTTGAAGCCTCTCAACGGTTAGAAATGGTCTCGAAATTTATATATTCTCCTGTTGCCTATATAAATCTCTTCATCAAGAAGAAAAAAAGAGATAGTATCAAAATAAAATATAAAACTTAAAAAAAATAGTGTATAAATAGATGGGTGTAAGAGAATGTGAGAGTAAAAGTAAATGAGAGAGAGAGTAGAGACGAGAATTTGGAACAAGTAGGAAATTTTTAAACCTTCGTAACTTTAATTCTAGTGTGTCATTCCAATAAAAGGTTATTTTTATATTAATTTTAAGCTTATTTTATATATTTTTTATGATTATGTTAACTATTAACAATAATAAATCTAACTTTTTCAATATGTAGGAATGAATTTTTACATATTTGTCTCATTCTTATGCATCTTTTTATTTTAATTATTAAAACATAATAAATTTATTTAGTATTTTATTATGAAATTTCTTTAAGTATACTTTCTTGATTTTTATATAGATAGGTATACGTGTGTGATAATAGATAAAAAAAATATACTTTATAGACATATGCTCTTTTAAATAGAAGTAAATTAAATTTATAAAGTAATACTAAATATAACATTTTATTCTATTAAATATATATATATATATACTATTACTTATATAGTTTAATAAATAATAATTTAAGAAAATATTTAATTGAAACATGTTATTGTTCTTATCGAGGATGAGATGTTTTTCTTTGGAGGTGTTTTTACGAGCATTGTGAGTTCTCTGAACTGTTCTACCGAGTGGTGGAACACTTGTAGAAGATTCTCCGACGTTCAAAGTAGTAAGAATATAGGTGATTTTTCAGTGAGTAAATAGGTATAAAAGATTAGATGTACTTCTTGAGAGAATGAAGTTACTTATACACTTTTGGGCCTAGATAGGAGTGCAATAAAGTAACTACTTTATCATAACCGTTAGGCCATTTTTCTTATGTGTGCCCTATTCTTTTAGGTACTTGGCAATTAAAATCGAACTATGAGTAATGTGGGTAGTCAATACTGGGCTATAAGGTGAATTGTCATCATTGTTGGCTATTTTTGTCCACTAATGCATAATGGATATATTTATTACAATAAATATATATTACATACCTATATTTTAGGTACTCGGTAGTACATAACCCCCAAAGCTCGAAACCGATTACTTAGTTTTCGAGTTTTATGAGAAACCATTGACCTTTTTAACTCAGTTTTCGAGTTTTATGATTCCTCTTCTAGCCACACCCCTTTATTGTCTATAGAAAACGATGATGTGGAAGTGTTGGAGGTTGAAAATGCCTCCACACAGGTTGTCTTCGTAGTCTCTATCGTTTCCTGCAACGTTTGTGTTTCAATGACGTCCTTGGGAAAGAAAAAAGCTTCCACCTTGGACGCCACAAAGGCTTCTGTAGCCACCATCACCAAGATCACTACGAAAGGTAGGTACCCTCTTATCTCTGATCCTGAGTACATTTGGGTACTCGAGGAGGTCCATCACTATGAATCTATTTATTGCTCTCAGAGATAGGTGAATGATTTAATTTCATCCTTTCAAAGCTTCTCTGAGTCGATGGCCGATTTTATATAGGCCAAACACCGTTCAACTTCTAACCGAGTATATATGAAAGCTGATTGAGAGAGTGCCGACTTTACCTATGTTTACGAGTATTTTTTTCAAAGATCTCGATATTACCTTTCCATTAACTTCCTTTGAATGTTGAATGTTGAATGTTGAATGCGATGAACATGGTGCCAAGCCAGCTTCATCCGAGCAATTGGGATTTTCTTAAGGTTTTCCAAATCTTGTGCCATCATCTCCTGATAAAGCCGACCATAAATACCATTATGTATTTCTACCAACTCAGACCATAAACTCACTTATCGGACTTAACCAACTTTAAGAAAATATAAATAATTTAAATTTATAAAACAAATCAATACTTCTCAACTTAATAAATACTATTTTCTCAAAAATAAATCAAATAGAAAACTTAGAGTCAACTAAGTCCAATAGAAATTGAAACAAGAATAATAAAAATTAATAAAATTAATTAAGTCAAAATTAGGTTGGTCTAGTCAATTTTAATTTTATTTAATTTTAATATTTATATTTATTTAAGTTGGTATAGGTTTAATTAACACTAACTAATTGTTTAATAGTTATTAAAGTTAGCACTCATAATATGACAATGTGTCTTTGTAAGTGAAATTATGGATTGTAATGTTTAATCAAAAGTATAAAACATTGACTCAATTTGAGTTTATTTGCTTTTGGTATATACATTACAATTGTTGGTTATTAATTCTGATTTTATTATTATTAATTCTGATTTTATTATCCTTAAACTATTTTACCGTTATATTGCATTAATGGTCAGTTTATAGGCTTGTTAGTATTCCTATTTTATAACTTCTAGTAATTGTAATTTTATTATATATATGATTGAGTAAATCAAAATGAATAAGATCATTTTTGCAATTTTGTGCAATTACGTTTAATCAGTTGCTATAACCTTTTGTCTTTTCTTATTTCCTTCAATTAGTTCCTGCAACTGGTATCAAGAGCTAGGTTGTTATCATGAACTCTACCCAATTATCAGTCTCTATACTTGATGGAAAAAATTACAATCGGTGGTGTGTGCAAATGAGAGTTTTGTTTGATTATCATGAGTTATGGGATGTCGTTGAGAGTGGAGTGTCTGCATTAGCTGCTAATGCAATTGAGACGCAACAAGTAGCGCATCGTAATCAAAAGAAGAAGGACAATAAGGCTTTGTATCTCATCCATCAAGGGATGAATGACGAGACGTTTGAGCAGATAGAAGGAGCAACAACAACCACTGAGGCTTGGACAATTTTGTCAACCAATTATAAAGGTGATGACAAGATCAAGAGGGTGCGTCTTCAAACCCTAAGGCGCCAATATGCACTGCTGCAGATGGAAACCACAGAGACTATTGATGTCTATATAAATAAATTTATTGCCTTGACAAATCAGATGAAGACCAATGTTGAAACACATTCGGAGCAGGCAAAGGTGGAAAAGATTTTGAGATCTTTAACTCCCAGATTTGAACATGTTGTTGCCGCAATTGAAGAGGCCAATGACATTTAAAAAATGACAGTAAGGTTATTGTCTGGTTCTCTACGAGCGCATGAGCAGCGGATGAATGACAATAAGATTGAAAAACCAATTGAACAGGCTTTACAAGCACAAGCCTCAATTGGTAGCTCATATAATAAACATGGTAGCTATTTCAACAAAGGTCGTGGTGGCCAGAATCATGGAGGCGCTTGGCGCGGGGAACGTGGTTGTGGAAGACGAGAAGACATTTATAATAAATCAAATGTTGAGTGTTATAATTGCCATAAACGTGGCCATTATGCAAATGAGTGCAGATCAAAAGGTGATAATCATGCTGTCAATTGTGCTCAAGAAGAGAGTAATCACGTACAAGATGAAGAGGATCATACAATATTAATGGCAGCCACATCAAATGAAATCCCAAACAATCAGACTTGGTATTTGGATACAGGTTGCACGAATCATATGTGTGGTAAGAAGGAGTTGTTTGCATATTTGGATGACTCATTTCGCACAAAAGTGAAATTCGGTGATGGCAGGTTCGTTCCGGTGACTAGAAAAGGGAGAATTCTTATCACATTGAAGAATGGTGATCACATGTACATCTATGATGTTTTCTATGTACCTGATATGAAAAGTAATTTGTTGAGTATGGGGCAGCTGGCCGAGAAGGGTTATGTGATGCACATAGTTGAAAATAAATTATCAATTTTTGATAAAAAAAGGTAGTTTGATTCTTAAATCCTTTTTATCAAAAACTGCATGTTTCCAGTAGATATTCATATGGGTGATTTCAAGTGCTTGAATGCAATAGTGAATAATGAATCGTGGTTATGACATTTACGCTTTGGGCACTTAAATTTTCAGAGTTTGGAAAATCTTTCCAAAAGAAATTTAGTGAATGGTTTACCCCATATTCATCACCCTGATCAATTGTGTGAGGCTTGCATTTTTTAAAAGAATCACAGGATACCATTTGTTAAGGAGCCTTGGCGTGCAAAATTTCCTTTGGAGCTTGTTCATACAGATGTTTGTGGCCCGATGAACATATCATCAGTTGGAGGTAATAAGTATTTTTTAACCTTTATTGATGATTTTTCAAGGAAAACCTGGATTTATGTATTGAAAAGCAAGGATGAGGTATTCCACTGCTTTAAAATATTTAAAGCATTTGTTGAAAGAGAGAGTGGCAGACAAATCAAGATGGTGCGTAGTGATGGAGGAGGTGAGTACAAGTCTAATGAATTCAAGAGGCACTGTGAAGAACTTGGGTTGCAACATAACATAACTTGCCCCTACACACCTCAACACAAAGGAGTTGCTAAGAGAAAGAATAGAACAATCATGGACATGGCGAGGAGCATGCTTAAAGCGAAAGGTATGCCAAATTATTTTTGGGCTGAGGCCGTAACATGTGCGGTATATTTTATAAACAGATCACCCACTCGGAGTGTTTCTAACACAACTCCGATTGAGGCATGGAGTGGATTCAAACCCAATGTGCAACACTTGAAGGTATTTGGGTCAATTACTTATGCTCATGTCCCCAAGGCAATAAGATCAAAGTTGGATGATAAGGCAGTGAAGACCATTTTCATTGGATATAAGCATGGGGGATACAAATTGTACAATCCAATGACAAAAAAGGTGATTGTTAGTCGTGATGTTACATTTGCCGAAGATGAGGAATGGCAATGGAATGCAACAGCTGAAATAGATTCAAAAAAACGATATATTTATGTTTTGAACGATGATATGGAAGATGGAGTCACTCTTGAAGCACCTGCAGTTCAACCTGAAGCTGCAGTTCAACCTGAAGTTGTAATTCAACCTAAAGTTGCAACTCCAATTGTAACTATGATGGAGCGACCAAGAAGGCAGCAGCGACAACCTGTACATCTTCAATATTGCGAAGTAAATCTTGATGATGAAGTTGATGACAATGAAGATTTGGTTCACTTTTCTTTTCTTGTAGAATCAGAACCTGTGAGACTTCCCCATGCCATTCAACACCCCAAATAGCAAAAGACTATGAATGAAGAATTGATGGCGATTGAGAAAAATATTATGACTCAAATTGGGAAGGTTGTTCCAAATCAGAATTAAGAGAGGAGGTTGGTTATTAATTCTGATTTTATTATTATTAATTATGATTTTATTACCCTTCAACTATTTTACCATTATATTGCATTAATGGTCAGTTTATAGGCTTTTTAGTATTCCTATTTTATAACTTCTAGCAATTGTAATTTTTATTATATATATGATTGAGTAAATCAAAATGAGTAAGATCAGTTTTGCAATTTTGTGCAATTACGTTTAATCAGTTGCTATAACCTTTTGTCTTTTCTTATTTATTATTATTAATTATGATTTTATTACCCTTCAACTATTTTACCATTATATTGCATTAATGGTCAGTTTATAGGCTTTTTAGTATTCCTATTTTATAACTTCTAGCAATTGTAATTTTTATTATATATATGATTGAGTAAATCAAAATGAGTAAGATCAGTTTTGCAATTTTGTGCAATTACGTTTAATCAGTTGCTATAACCTTTTGTCTTTTCTTATTTATTATTATTAATTATGATTTTATTACCCTTCAACTATTTTACCATTATATTGCATTAATGATCAGTTTATAGGCTTTTTAGTATTCCTATTTTATAACTTCTAGCAATTGTAATTTTTATTATATATATGATTGAGTAAATCAAAATGAGTAAGATCAGTTTTGCAATTTTGTGCAATTACGTTTAATCAGTTGCTATAACCTTTTGCCTTTTCTTATTTCTTTCAATTAGATCCTACAACAATCACCATGAGATCACATAAGCAAATGTCAAGAACAAATTCATCAACACTTTTCAATATTGCGACAACCTTTACATCTTCAATATTGCGAAGTAAATCTTGATGATGAAGTTGATGACAATGAAGATTTGGTTCACTTTTCTTTTCTTGTAGAATCAGAACCTGTGAGACTTCCCCATGCCATTCAACACCCCAAATAGCAAAAGACTATGAATGAAGAATTGATGGCGATTGAGAAAAATATTATGACTCAAATTGGGAAGGTTGTTCCAAATCAGAATTAAGAGAGGAGGTTGGTTATTAATTCTGATTTTATTATTATTAATTATGATTTTATTACCCTTCAACTATTTTACCATTATATTGCATTAATGGTCAGTTTATAGGCTTTTTAGTATTCCTATTTTATAACTTCTAGCAATTGTAATTTTTATTATATATATGATTGAGTAAATCAAAATGAGTAAGATCAGTTTTGCAATTTTGTGCAATTACGTTTAATCAGTTGCTATAACCTTTTGTCTTTTCTTATTTATTATTATTAATTATGATTTTATTACCCTTCAACTATTTTACCATTATATTGCATTAATGGTCAGTTTATAGGCTTTTTAGTATTCCTATTTTATAACTTCTAGCAATTGTAATTTTTATTATATATATGATTGAGTAAATCAAAATGAGTAAGATCAGTTTTGCAATTTTGTGCAATTACGTTTAATCAGTTGCTATAACCTTTTGTCTTTTCTTATTTATTATTATTAATTATGATTTTATTACCCTTCAACTATTTTACCATTATATTGCATTAATGATCAGTTTATAGGCTTTTTAGTATTCCTATTTTATAACTTCTAGCAATTGTAATTTTTATTATATATATGATTGAGTAAATCAAAATGAGTAAGATCAGTTTTGCAATTTTGTGCAATTACGTTTAATCAGTTGCTATAACCTTTTGTCTTTTCTTATTTCTTTCAATTAGATCCTACAACAATCACCATGAGATCACATAAGCAAATGTCAAGAACAAATTCATCAACACTTTTCAATATTGCGACAACCTTTACATCTTCAATATTGCGAAGTAAATCTTGATGATGAAGTTGATGACAATGAAGATTTGGTTCACTTTTCTTTTCTTGTAGAATCAGAACCTGTGAGACTTCCCCATGCCATTCAACACCCCAAATAGCAAAAGACTATGAATGAAGAATTGATGGCGATTGAGAAAAATATTATGACTCAAATTGGGAAGGTTGTTCCAAATCAGAATTAAGAGAGGAGGTTGGTTATTAATTCTGATTTTATTATTATTAATTATGATTTTATTACCCTTCAACTATTTTACCATTATATTGCATTAATGGTCAGTTTATAGGCTTTTTAGTATTCCTATTTTATAACTTCTAGCAATTGTAATTTTTATTATATATATGATTGAGTAAATCAAAATGAGTAAGATCAGTTTTGCAATTTTGTGCAATTACGTTTAATCAGTTGCTATAACCTTTTGTCTTTTCTTATTTATTATTATTAATTATGATTTTATTACCCTTCAACTATTTTACCATTATATTGCATTAATGGTCAGTTTATAGGCTTTTTAGTATTCCTATTTTATAACTTCTAGCAATTGTAATTTTTATTATATATATGATTGAGTAAATCAAAATGAGTAAGATCAGTTTTGCAATTTTGTGCAATTACGTTTAATCAGTTGCTATAACCTTTTGTCTTTTCTTATTTATTATTATTAATTATGATTTTATTACCTTCAACTATTTTACCATTATATTGCATTAATGATCAGTTTATAGGCTTTTTAGTATTCCTATTTTATAACTTCTAGCAATTGTAATTTTTATTATATATATGATTGAGTAAATCAAAATGAGTAAGATCAGTTTTGCAATTTTGTGCAATTACGTTTAATCAGTTGCTATAACCTTTTGCCTTTTCAATTAGATCCTACAACAATCACCATGAGATCACATAAGCAAATGTCAAGAACAAATTCATCAACACTTTTCAATATTGCGACAACCTTTACATCTTCAATATTGCGAAGTAAATCTTGATGATGAAGTTGATGACAATGAAGATTTGGTTCACTTTTCTTTTCTTGTAGAATCAGAACCTGTGAGACTTCCCGATGCCATTCAACACCTCAACTAGCAAAAAACTATGAATGAAGAATTGATGGCGATTGAGAAAAATATTATGACTCAAATTGGGAAGGTTGTTCCAAATCAGAATTAAGGGAGGAGGTTGGTTATTAATTCTGATTTTATTACCCTTCAACTATTTTACCATTATATTGCATTAATGGTCAGTTTATAGGCTTTTTAGTATTCCTATTTTATAACTTCTAGCAATTGTAATTTTTATTATATATATGATTGAGTAAATCAAAATGAATAAGATCAGTTTTGCAATTTTGTGCAATTACGTTAATCAGTTGCTATAACCTTTTGTCTTTTCTTATTTCTTTCAATTAGATCCTACAACAATCACCATGAGATCACAAAAGCAAATGTCAAGAACAAATTCATCAACACTTTTCAATTGCTCTTGTCAAAAATTATGGTTTTCTCATAGAAGATTTCTGCCTCTAGTCCCTTAGAGCCGATTCTATTGTTGTCAATGACATAAGAATGCTTCCAATTGTCAATTGTTTTAGTTATGTTGTTGTTTTCTCTTCTCAATTTTCAATTACAGTGATAACAACGATGATAGTGGTGGTGGTGGACGGAAAAACTCTAATCGTTATTACATATTTTTTATACTATAAACATTTTTTCATATTCCAACATTTTTTTATGGACGAATAAACCAATGTACATTATTCTTACATGATATAACTTAATTTTAAAAATTAAAATTTTGATGAAACAACTATACAAAATTGGTTTCACCGAGACTATATAGAGGACTCTATTTAAAATTGACTTAGTTTATGTTATATAATAAGACATGTTGGTTCGTATTAAAAGAGGAAAATAATAAATTTAAATAAATTTTTACTTTTCAAAATAAATTTTTATTAGAGGACTTTCATTTTTAATAATTTAATATAGTACTTTCATTTTTTGAAACATTTATTATATAAAACGATGTAATTACTATTATATAAAACGGTTTAATCCATATTCATCCACCCAATCTAAACTTATTTAATTTACAGATTAAAAGTCATGAAAACAATAAATTTTGATCAGACTCATTCTTAAAATGATAAAATGGATACACTCATTTCACAAATTATTTTTCAATCATAAAAAAAAAATTGAGTATTTCACTTTTGTTGGTTATATCTCTCAAATAGTTGTACTAATTTATTTTAACTAAATATTGAGTCAAAAGTTACAGATTTGGTCTAAATACAAAGCATTGATATTATATACAAAGCATTCACGTGATTTTACTTATATAATCAATTTAATATACCACTTCAATAAACTGATAAATGAAAAATATTGATTTGTTAATATTCTAATTATAAAGAATAATTAAATGCATCAATTACAAGAAAAAATATATATATTCACGACTTACTCCTATAGTTTAATCCTCCAAAGAACCTTTCTTTCCCAACAAGTATTGATAGGAGTTTTAGACATATTACAAGTACATTTATAAGAATAGGAAAATTACTCTTAAAGACTAAGTAGGAACATACAAATTGTATGGCCTAATTTATTTCAAGTGTTTATTACAAATATTACAACTAATTTATTTCACTGTTCTCCTCATTTAATGGGATGCCTTTCTCACTTTTAAAAGAAATAAAATATTGTAAATATAAATTGTTTAAACAAACTTTCATTACTCTTTTTGTTTTTTATCACTGCTCTGTTTTTTATCAGTGCTCTCTTTTTTATCCGTAGTAGAACCACTTTGTTTTTTATCAGTAGTAGAATCACTTTGCTTTTTATCAGTAGCATAATCACTTTGCTTTGTATCAGTAGCCCCATCACCGCAGGCAGGGGCTTTCCCTGTTATTGTTGGCTTGACATTACTACATTTAGCTATTATCGGACCTCCGTTGTATGTGAGTGTAACATCACCTATCTCAACACCCTCACATGGTACACCACTACTACAAGCAAGAATAATTCCTTCTTTAGTTGCTGAAGTTCCCTTAATACCCTTGAAGGAAACTTTGCTTATCTTTACTTTTGATGGACTCTGAATCACCACAACAATAAAAAAAAAATGAGATAAAAGTTAGTTTTTAAGCCACTTTAGTGTATGAAATATTTTGTTACTTAAATAATAACATCAACATGTGCATGAATGGATAGGAGACTAAGTACCCCTTTGGAGCATTGGTTGTTTGGACAATACTCTTGGTCTATGATGATAGGGTTCTGCACATTATCCATGGTAATATCTTCAAATTTCATGTCATTAACTGTAATTGTTCCTGGCTCGTTAGGCCATGTCTTAATCCTCACTCCATTCGTAGTTCCTTTCAAAGTGCAGCCCTTAACTGTAACACCTTCAACAGGCTCTTCTTCCTTGTACTTCCCAAGGCTTCCAATACTAATACCATGACCAGGTCCACAGTTCACCTTTTGGATAAGTACTTGTCTGCTACCGTCACCCAATGAGACACAATCATCTCCGGTGGCAATATCTGTATTAAGAACATTCACACTGGTGGATCTTCCAATGTGGATGCCATCGGTGTTGTGGCTATCACCTGGAGCACTTACTTTAAATCCGTCAAATGTGAAATTGTTGCAACCCAAAACATTGACATGAAAGTGTTTGCTGTCCTTGCTAGTAATGTCACGAATTATTGAATTATTGATGAAATTAAAACCGAAGTTCTGTTGACATTTGATAAAAGAATAGAAACATGAATGAAATATATTTTCGATAAGTGTGCAAGTTATCTTACATCTTATATGAATTTTGAAAATAATATTCATTATTTACCATGCCAAGGTTTTTGCAAGCAAATTTTTTCGCACACTCATTTTGTTTCCAAGCAGTTGCACCTTGACCATCAAAAACTCCATTACCAGACATCGTTAACTGGTCAACATAACCAATCCTGAGCCATTGCTCACCACCAACATCCTCTGGTTTCGGAGGTGCTTTAATTGTGCCATCAACTTGAATTTCAATAGGAGCCTTGCAAGGACCTTTTACTTCTACATGGGTCATTTGATATGTCCCACTTGGAATCACAATTTTAGAAGCAGTTGTGGATGAACATGCTTCAGCCCATGCACTTGTCAAAGCCTTAAGAACATACAAATTACAAATTAGTAACAGCCAAAGATGATCATAACAAAAAAATATAATATAATTTGACATAAAAGGCACTTTTTCTATTATACAATGCCAATTTCATTTTATTCAATATCAAATGTTTATACCTTGCTTATATCTCCATTTGGTTTTCCTCCAAATTTTGATATATCAATATTTGCAGATTGAAGTAAAGCAAAATTAATTACAAAAAAATATAAAAATATTGTAATCGTAGAGAAATTCATTTTTTTTTTGTTTTTATCTCAAGCACACTTTTGATTGTGTTTGGAGTATGTTTTGAGTTTATTTATAATGGAGTGGCAAGAATTGAATACCATTAATATTGTAAGCAACTACTGTCCAACCGTGTTTTTCCGTTTTTTTAGTTGTTTGGTAGGTATATTTTTAGGATTTAGTTATGAAATATTAATTTTACATCACTAATTAATAATCTATTATTATACTTTCTCTTTTTGAAAATTTGAAAAGAGAATTTGACAAGAGACTATATTTTAATTCAGGCAATCATGCAATGGTATGATTTGTTAGATAAAAACATTAAAAAAATGTTTGTTGATTTTAATGCATCTTCTTAGTTTTACTAAAAATATTAAAGATTATTCTATCATGAAATAATTATAATATTCAACAGTAAATAAATAATACTATTCTAATTGTACCAAAATAATACTTGACAAACTTTTCATATTTTTCAAGGACAATGTCCCATCATCACTATTAGAAAAACGAACTAATATGAAGTCTTATGTACCTTGTTGCACTGACTCCATAACTGATAGCATTGATGTATCATACAACTTTGTTTGCTGTATTTATATGGAATTCAGTGACATATATATATATATATATATATATATATATATATATAAAAGTACATGAATCTTGTTTTATGCATTTTAAACTCAATCAAGTTGATTTATAGCAATGTTCATTATTTTGCATTCATCGAGTTTTTTTTTTTAATTGTATTTGTATTAGTTAATTATTTTTTATTTTGAGTATCAAAATCAAATCTAAAAATTAAATACAATTTTACTTTTTAAAATTATTTAAATTTAAACATGTCTAAATTAATCCCGTTACAAAATTTACAACACTTTATAATATATAATTCTTCAATTACACCATAAGAATATGTCTCAAGTCAAACATTTAATATAATTAATTATTTTCTTAAAATCAAATATATTAAAAAAAATAGTCTCTTAATTCAAAATACAACGTAAATAAATTATTATAAGAAAAATCTACACATAGTATATAATAATAATAATAATAATAAATAAATTTTTACTATATATTCTGAAAAATATTTATTTCTTAAATAATTTTCTTACAAATCTACACCATTAACAATTTTTTATATTTATTTTTTAGTGATTATATATATATATATATATATATATATATATATATTACATGATTTCATACCTAATACATGTTGGTTATTAATTCAGATTTTATTAGCCTTAAATGTTAGTTAATAATTCAGATTTTATTACTCTTAAATTATTTATTGTTAGTATTGCATTAATTGTCAGTTTACAAAGCTATTAGTATTCTTATTGTATAGCTTCCAGTATTTGTAATTTTATTATATATATTATTGAAGTAAATCAAAATGAAGGTATCAATTCAGCAGTTTTGCAATTTCGTGCAATTACGTTCAATCAGTTTCTTGCCTTCTTTTATTTCCTTCAATTAATTTCTACAACTGGTATCAGAGTCAGTTTGTTATCATGAACTCTACCCAATTATCAGTCCTTATCCTTGATGGAAAAAATTATAATCGATGGTGTGTGCAGACGAGAGGTTTGTTTGATTATCATGAGTTTTGGGATGTCGATGAGAGTGGAGTGTTTGCATTAGTTGATAATGCAACTGAGACGCAACGAGTAGCGCATCGTGACCAGAAGAAGAAGGACAAGAAGGTTTTGTATCTCATCCATCAAGGGATGAATGACGAGAAGTTTGAGCATATAGAAGGAGCTGCAAGTGAGGTTTGGACCATTTTGTCAACCAATTATAAAGGTGATGACAAGATTAAGAGGGTGCGTCTTCGAACCTTAAGACGCCAATCACTACAAAAAAAATGTGTAAAAAGTGGCGGTTTTAATATGGCAGTTATTGATAACCGCCACAAATTTCAGTATAATACGTCATTTCATTAACCGCCATAATTATCTTTCAAATTATGTCATTTTTAACTGTCATAATTTTCTTTTGCTTTATTCCTTTATCCTTATATTCACATTTTTAACTTTATTTAAAAATCCTTCAGTTTTTCACTTGAAAAATGAATTTTTTTTTAAAACTTAAGAAAATAAATTTTTTTTTAATTTCATTTTGAAAACCAGAGTGAACCCTAACTCTAACGCTTTCACTCTCGTCCTTCTCTCTACCTCACACTCACACGAACCCTAGCACTTGCTGCCTCACACGAACCCTAGCGTTTGCTGCTTCCACTCGAACAGAGTGCTCTCTGCCTCACACAAACCCTAGCGATGTCTGCCTCACACGAACCCTAGTGATGTCTGCCTCACACGAACCCTAGCGCTCGCTGCCTCACACGAACCTATCGCTCTCTCCCTCACACGAACCCTAGCTCTCTGCCTCCATACGAACCCTAGCGCTCTCTGCCTCTACACGGAACCGATTTGAAGGTAATTAAATGCTCGCGCGTTCTCTTCTCAATGCCGACCATCGACTTTGTTTGATGTTTAGGATTTGTCATATGATTCTATTTGTGTATTTCATTATGTGTTTCATCTTTTTACTAGGTAGCTAAAGAGCAATTGAAGCAAGTTATCACAAAGGCGGCAAGGGAGAAAGAGTTTCCTAACTCGAGTTCTGATTTTCGAGCAATTGAAGCAAGTTATCACAGAGGCAGGTGAGAGAATTCTAAAACTCATTTTGAGTTCTAAGAAAATGCAATATCTCTTTCAAATGCAAAATTAGAGCAGTCTAAAATTCCAAGGTATAATTCTCTGCTGGTATTCTCTGCTGGTAACTGGTGTTGTATGATGCACCTTCGACAGTGTAAATTGGGTAAAAGAATCATCATGGAGAAGGTGTTAGGAAAGTTAACTGATAAAGAAACCACTGTTAGCTTTTTCTATTTTGATTTTTCCAATCATATCCATCTCTTTTGAGTTTTCACATGTTGTAGAACAATTTATTTATATTAATTGAAGATGTTTAGAAAGTCTGAAATAAAATAAAATCTAAGGTTATTAAGCATACTACAGAAGCAGTTGAATGTTCCATGAATAAGGCCCAATAGTTGTGAGAGAAACCTACCAAGACAAGGATTTGGTTTGCTGCAGAAACTGCTTTTCTGTATTAAGCATTGGATCTATGGAAATTGTTAAAGAAGTCAAGTCAAGGGATTTTATTAAGTCCTTAATCATGACTAAAAGATTATATAAAAGTGAGTTTATATTTTAATTTTTTTAGTTTTCTATTTAATTCTCATTTCTCAAAAATTTAAAATCATTATTTTGGAATTGTGTCTCTTTCACCTACCACTAAAGGAAAACAATGTGCTGAGATTATTTTTAAGAATTCAGTTTTCACAACTCTTTTAAGAATTCAGTTTTCACTATGATGCCCATAACTAGTCCCTCTTGATGCTTTGGTGATGGTGACTATGCTCTCCTGATTGAGTGACTATTTTGATTTGCTATATTCTATGTATTTGATTGAGTAGGGTGGTGGTGAAACGTTACTAAGAATTCCCAATTAATTCACTGATAAAATTCATACAGGTTGAGGTTGTAAACATTGTAATACACTAGTACCTACTGCTCGTAACAAATATATTGAATGTACATACAAGGTTTCCTTGAAAAGGTGAGGGGTGAAAGAGTCCAATAACAATTGCTTTCAACTTTCTTTTTTATGTCAGTTTATCAGCATCTATCCTTATCTCCTGTTTGGGTTATGATAGAAAGATAAGTACTTTGTTGGCAAAAGCTGTGTTGTTGAATAATGCATATATACTGATGCTTGGTTTATTCCAATCCTTGAGCTATTTTAGATCGAGTTGCGATAGTTATGTGTATTGATAGTTGCATATTGTATAGGAACTACCAAGTGTGATGAATGAGTGAGAAAGAGAGAAAACCCAGAGTGGTAATACAAAATTGTGTTAGAATTTTGTGCTTGTCACATGTATACTGAAATCACAAATCGAAAGCCTATTGACAGGACAATACTGTAGGACAATAATTACATCAATTCAAGCCATTTTGCCTTGTAAGTTATCGATCAAGATTCAGGGAGATAACTGTTTCAATAGCTAAGGCATACGTTGTCACTGCTTATATTAGTAACATGTTTAATTTACCAATACCTTGTGCCCTCAGAATGATGGGGCAACGTGGGAAGCTTATGAAGGTACTACTAGGATTATAATATTTTAAGCACCAAAAAAATAGCTAAGTTTTGTTTACAGAATAACTTTTTTTGAGTCAGTACACCATTCTGAAATTGATAGAGCAATACACAAAGCAATAAACAATCCTCACAATTTTAAGATGCAATTTTGAACATCTAAATTTTAGGACAACTACATATCCTTTGGTATTGTTGTCGGTTGGTTTTCAATGACTTGGAAGGTTGTGACATACATACCCTGGAAAATGAATTTTGACATGTTATGTTATGATGTCTGATTATAAACTGTTTATAAACAAAGGCTAATGAGTAATGACATCCCTATTGAGTTACATTTATCTGCATAAATCATCTTCTCTATATACCTTATAGTTTCAGTTCCAATGTGTAATAGTTTTATATGGGCCAAACTGCATAGATCCTTTCTATGGTCCAACACAATATTCTGGTCCCTCACTTCAACATTTTATGTTCTGTTTGCAGTTGCAACTACATTCATTATGATGTGACTTCATCATTCCCCCACCTTGGGCATTCAGGCATAGTTGAAGCTGCACGAGAGCTTTTTATGCAGATTGAAGGAAATCCTGAATTTTTCTGATATAAAGTTACACTTGTAAGTTTCTTGATATCTCCATGTTACCTCTTCAAAAACAAAGGATGAACTTGGTGATGTATAGTTATATAGGGAGTAGAAAGGAAAAGTGGGAATAAAATAGTCACACTAATATCTTTGAAACCATGACAAACTTATCACAAGAAACCAGATATGATAACAATGAAATGCTTGTCTGCAGAGGAAGGCAGCAAAACCTTGGGTGAACCTTCCTACACCATGATTTTTTATATGGTTTTCCCATGTATATTATTAACCTGTATATAGAAACAATACAAATTAACCATTATTGCCTGGCTAAAGAATTAGATCCACAAAGTATTAAAACTTGGAAAAGAAATTAATCAGTAGAATTAGATCCACATCTATGAAACCAAAATTTGATTAAATTTTAATATCTTTTTTCCATTATATGCTGACAAATATCTACTAACTTTATTGAGAATTAATATTCATAAAAATGGATTAATTATACGTTTTATAATGTTGATAAAAAGTGGTTCCTGAGTATATATATTTCTTGATTGCTAATAAAAAAAATACGTGAAGTATAAGTTTATAGTCGTACACTAGTATTTTAATAGACTTGAGAAGTCAAATTTGTGAATTCCATAATACTAAACTCTCCATCACATGACATTTCTCATACATTTATTATAATATATTAATATTGTAATATATTATATATTGACGTTTGGTTCTTAATTTGTTTGACATTTTAATTGGTATAATTCAGTCGATCTTGGGAGGAGTGTTTTTTGGGATATGAAGAATCGTCTTCCTCGAAGCATCTCAACATTGGAGTGGGAGAACAGCTTTATTTCTATTTACAGCAAGGATAATCCAAACTTGCTTTTCAGCATGTGAGTGTTGATTATTTTCAACAATACCAATTCCTTTTTATCTTTCCCTTTTTTCATTGCATTCAAGCCTTTAAGAATACCAATTCCTTTTTTAATTGGTGAGTGAAGCTCAATTGTGGATAGTCTGTGAAGAGGTCATCATTGGTTTCCCATGGTCTTTGTTTGTTTTCAGGGCTTATGACCTATTTTCGAGAGGCAACTGTGCATACCCAAGAGCTTTTAGATTTTCTAGTTAAATGTGAAAATAAAATTCAGACTCAAAGACGCCTAGCAGGTAATTAATTCTTTTTTTTTATGGTAGGTATATTAGTTGTTTCTAAATATTTTATTCATAAATATTGGGTTTTAATGTTCAAATCTATGCTCCACTGTATCTTTTATCAGGTTCTCACCTGTCATTTTCTACACTCCTAAAGAAATAGGAGGGTTTGGATTGTTGTCCATGGGTCACATTTTGATTCCACAAAGTGATCTTCGATACAGTCAGCAGACAGATGTTGGAGTAACCCACTTCAAGAGTGGAATGAGTCACGAGGAGGACCAACTGATTCCCAACCTTTATCGTTATATACAGGTGAACCTTAATTATCTTCCTCTTATATGTACTAATATGTATGCATTTGCCTTGTCATGTGGTTTATTAAGAGTCATATATTAAAATAAACTTTATCTTTATGTTCTCTTGGATCATGCAGCCTTGGGAGAGCAAGTTCATTGATTCATAGCGTGTCTGAGTTGATATGCATTGAAAAGACAGGAAGCACAGGCACAAAACAGACGTTTGACCCTGGAAGATCTGGAAGTGAGTTTCTGTTGACTTTTTATTGACCTTAATATTTGTGTTTAGGTAGTTGTTGTGACTCTGGATAATGCAGTGGTAATGTGCATGTGTTTTTCTTTGAGACAAATCTACTTATTTCCCTACTAAGTTATGTTAATCTGTTATGCAGGATTCATGGGAGAGGTATACCGCGTATTAACACTCTGTTTCAAAAGGATAGGCACACTTTGGTTTATGATAAAGGATGGAAAGTTGATAAATGTCTAATTTCAGTAATATTTCATATTAAAATATAGGCACTTATGAGGATTTATTGCTAATTTACATATAAAATAATCCCTAATTTATGAATTTATACCTTTTTACATTTTTTATGATCTTTATTTGAATAAGAGTATTTTATTCCCAAATTTGGTGTTAATTGCATATTTCTAAGGAAGATTGGAGATTTGGATTAAAGATGAATGATTTGAGCTAAAAAGATAAAGATAGAAGGTCCCAGAATGGAAAAGATGCAAAGAAAGATTGGGCCTTTTTTTATGTTTTATCATTTAGCCCATTAGCGCGACACAATAAACAACCTAACCCTAGAAAACTAGGATAAATAGAGGGCTAGAGGCTCAACCTTAGGGTGCCAGATTGAGAGGAAAACACCATAGAGTGAATTGTAACCCAATTGGGAGAATGGAAGGTGATAGAAGTATGCGTGGCTAATTCTACCCTTTGGGATTGGGAGTAATCTGCTCAAACTCTTATGTATTGAGGTGATATTTTATATATTAATATTCAGTTCTTGATTGATTATTGGTATTGTTGTTTTACTTTTAATTTTCCGTGACAAATTGAGAATCTTAAATCTGACCGGGAGGTATTTTTAGGGTTCGGACCTAAACAACAATACTTAACATATTTGAGTGCTAGGAATAGACTTGAAATGTTAATTGCTATTAAACGTCTGAGCTTCGTTCTAAGTTGTTCTTATAATTATGCGAGGGATCGATAGTTAGGGGACATTCTTAAGGATTTTATATGCGAGGAATCGATATAAATGATTTTTATACGGGCATCAATTTCAATCAAAGAACTTAATATTGACATGCTAATCAAAATACATGAGAGTGAGAGAGATGAAACTTAATCCCAATTTTTCCAATTGAAGCAACTAATTCTTTGTTTGTTTTCTTATTGATCAGTGCCAACATAATCACTTCAAACTCTCTTTTTTATTGTTCTGTTGTTATATTTAGCGAATATTGTACTCGATGATTCACTGTTCTTTGTGGGATCGATATCCGT
Source organism: Phaseolus vulgaris (assembly GCF_051622355.1). Lineage (NCBI taxonomy): Eukaryota > Viridiplantae > Streptophyta > Magnoliopsida > Fabales > Fabaceae > Phaseolus > Phaseolus vulgaris. The sequence continues at coordinate 7,699,481 of NC_143504.1, forward strand.
CCTTAGGGACAATTATTACTTCTGACAAACGCGGTGCACTTGCCGTAAAAAGACATCAAGTTTTTGGTTTATGATAAAGGATGGAAAGTGCGCACTGATTTCAAGCAGTACCAAGTTCTGAAACAAAACCCCTTCTGGTGGACACATCAGAGGCACGATGGGAAGTTGTGGAACTTGAACAATTACCGAAATGATGTTAATTGAACTTTTTAACAATTATGTGTTGTAATTTTAAACTTGAGTAGAGATGTATGAAGTTTTTGTGTTTTAATTTTTAATTATATATAAACATTATTATGTGTGTTTTAATTTTCAATGAAATGAATGAATGATTATAACTTTATACATTATTTAATTTTATTATGAAAAAGTGGTGATTAAATTTTATAATTGTATAAAACAGATTATAAAAAGGATTATAAAAACGTGGTGGTTAAATTTTATTTATTTAGAATTTAAATTACGTCAGTTAAAAATGTCACTATTTACGTATATAATGACGCCATAATCTTCTTCAATGAATGTAAATTGCAACAGTTATAACTAACACTACTTACGTAGATTCTGGCGCCAAAATCTTTTTCAATGAATGTAAATTGCGACAGTTATAACTGACAATACTTACATATAAAAACCGTCACTATTTACACTACGTTTAAAGTGGCGGGTGTTGCAGCGGGTAGTGTAAAACCGCCACATTAAACTTTGTGGCGGTTTGGGAAACCGGCGGTTTGGGAAACCGCCACAAGTGTATATTGTGACGGTTATAAACGCAGTTTATACGAAAATAACCGCCACAATATACACTTTTTTTTGTAGTGAATATGAACTGCTGCAGATGGAAACCATAGAGACTGTTGATGTCTATATAAATAAAGTTGTTGCCTTGACAAATCAGATGAAGACCAATGGTGAAACACATTCAGAGCAAACAAAGGTGGAGAAGATTTTGAGGTCTTTAACTCCCAGATTTGAACATGTTGTTGCCACAATTGAAGAGGCCAATTGTTAGGAAAAACGGTAATTTTCCCACTAAAACAAAACCCTAACAGAGCTACCCGACAAATAATATTGAATAAATAAAGCGGAATAATAAAAGAGATAAAGAGGAAAAAACACACCCAAAAATTGTTAACGGAGTTCGGCCAATTTAGCCTAATCTCCAAGCACAGCAAAAACAACTCACTTTTATTATTATGGGAGAAGATATTACAAATTGGGATATCTAACAGTGAAGGATGAGCGTTTAATTTATAACCCTCAAACCTCCTTCCCAAACAATGAACCCACCGATGTGGGACTTGGGATTAAGCCAAAATCAACAAATCTCCACCTTGGCTTAATTTCAAGTCTCACCTAATACAAATCATCTTCTCAAAACATAACAAAAACAAACTTTGCAGTGCTTCAAATTTGCGCTTCCAGACGCCAACTTCAAATGTGCAAGATATTAACCAAGTCTAAACAATGTTCAAACTTGGTCCTTGTAACCACCTTGGTGAGCATATCTGCAGAATTCTCCGTAGTGTGAACCTTCTGGAGAACAATCTCCTATTCTTCAAGAATCTCACGCACAAAGTGATAACGAACATCAATGTGCTTCGTCCGTGCATGAAAGACTTGATTCTTTGCTAAATGAATAGCACTCTGACTGTCAGAATATAACTCAAGTTGTTTCTGACCAACTCCCAAGTCTTTAAGCAACCCATGAAGCCAAATTGCTTCCTTCACAGCCTCTGTAATCGCCATATACTCTGCCTCTGTCGTAGACAAAGCCACCGTAGACTGCAAGGTAAACTTCCAACTAACTGGCGCTTTTGCTAAAGTAAATAAATAGCCATTTGTAGACCGTCCCTTATCCAAATCACTTGCATAATCAGAATCACAATATCCAACTATGCATTGACCAAGTGATTCATCTTGCTCAAATGTCAATCCAACATCTAAGGTATTTTGGAGGTATCGTAGAATCCATCTCACAGCTTGCCAATGACCCTTGCCCGGATCATGCATGTACCTGCTAACAACACTCACATCCTGTGAAATATCTGGTCTTGTACACACCATTGCATACATCAAGCTTCCAACTGCATTTGCATATGGGACTTTCGCCATGTATTCTCGTTCTTCATCAATCGTCGGAGATAAACAGCTACTCAATTTCAAATGAGGAGCAAGTGGGGTACTTACAGGTTTTGTATCTTCGTGTATACCAAAACGTTGTAGTACCTTCTGCAAATACTGCTTCTGTGACAGCCAAAGTTTTCCCCTCTCCCTGTCCCTGTTTATCTCCATGCCGAGAATCTTCTTGGTTTCCCCCAAATCCTTCATCTCGAACTCTTTACTCAACTGAGCCTTTAACCTCTCAATCTCAACTTGGCTCTTTGCTGCAATCAGCATATCATCAACATATAAGAGTAAGTAAATGTAGGAACCATCTTCAAGTCTGCGCAAATACACACAATGATCATATTTACTTCTCTTGTACTTCTGATCCTTCATGAACTTATCAAATCGTTTGTACCACTGTCTCGGAGATTGTTTCAGTCCGTACAACGATTTGCTAAGTTTACAAACCCAATCTTCTTTACCATCAACCTTGTATCCTTCTGGTTGAGTCATATAGATTTCCTCCTTCAAATCACCGTGTAGGAATGCGGTCTTTACATCAAGTTGAGCTAGCTCCAAATTCAACTGTGCTACCAAGGCCAACAAAATTCGAATGGAGGAATGTTTAACAACTGGAGAAAATACCTCATTATAATCAATTCCCTCCCTCTGAGCAAAGCCTTTAGCAACCAACCTTGCCTTGTAGCGAACATCTTCTTTATTAGGAAATCCTTCTTTCTTTGCAAATACCCATTTGCACCCAATTGCCTTCTTACCTTTTGGTAATTGTGCCAGCTTCCACGTCTTGTTCTTCTTCAAAGACTGCATCTCCTCTTCCATCGCACCTACCCAATTACCACTCTCTGAACTCAGAATGGCTTCTGCGTAAGTGGATGGAATGTCATCAACAACTGGAAGTGCATAGGCAACCATATCCATGAAACGAGCAGGCTTCTGAATATCTCGTCTCTGTCTTCTAACTGCAATTGCCGCTGATTGCTGTTGAGATTCTTGGGTAGGAACCTCTTCCTCATCTGACTCTTCTTCTACCATAGGAGAGTCACTTGTGGTATTTCTTGTTGGGATCACCACTGTCTGTTCAAACTCCACCTGCTTTCGGGCACACTCCACCTATTGCGGAGTACTATCAGCTCCTTCTGGATTTACCTTCTTTAACATGGCAGATTCATCAAAGGTAACATCCCTGCTGATAATCGTCTTCTTTGCCTCTAGACACCACAAACGGTATCCCTTCACTCCAGAACTAAAGCCCATGAAAAGAGTTTTCTTTGCCCGTGGATCCAACTTTGATTCAATCACATGATAATATGCAATAGAACCAAAAACATGCAAAGAATCATAATCAGTTGCAGGTTTTCCAGACCATACCTCTAACGGGGTTTTGCCATCTCTAGCAGATGATGGCAAACGATTGACGAGATGTTGAGCGTATGTCACAGCCTCAGCCCAAAACTCTCTGCCTAACTCAGCATTAGACAACATACAACGAACTTTCTCCACAAGTGTCTTGTTCATACGCTCCGACACCCCATTCTGCTGTGGTGTTTTTCTAACAGTGAAGTGCCGAACTATGCCACAATCTTGACATACCTTCAGGAACGGATCACTCTTGTATTATCCTCCATTGTCTGTTCGGAGAACCTTAATCTTCCTTCCTGTCTGGTTTTCAACTTGAGTTTTCCACTTAAGGAAAATTTCAAGCACATCATTTTTGTTCTTCATAGTAAACACCCAAACTCTCCTGGAAAAATCATCCACAAAAGTGACAAAATAATGCCTACCTCCGATTGACGGTGTCTTGGCAGGTCCCCACACATCTGAATGCACATAATTCAGAATACCCTTGGTATTGGGAATTGCAGTGCCAAACTTCACTCTTCGTTGTTTTCCCAAAACACAATGCTCACAAAATTCAAGTTTGCAAGCCTTTGTACCTTTCAACAATCCCTGCTTGGTAAGAATTTGCAAGGATTTCTCTCCAGCATGTCCCAACCTCATATGCCACAACTTCGTTGCCTCAGCATCCTTCTTAGTGCTAGAAGTTGTTGCCGCTATTGTCCCCACCACTGTACTACCTTGATAGTAATACAAATTCTTCTTCCTCACGCCTTTCAACATCACCAGTGCTCCTGAAGTTGCTTTAAGAATTCCATCTCGCATTGTCACAACTAGGCCTTTAGATTCTAAAGCCCCCAATGAGATGAGATTCTTCTTCAACTTTGGCACGTACCGTACATCCCGCAAAATTCTGGTGGATCCATCATGATTCTGCAACTTGATTGAACCTATCCCAGCTGTCTTACATGGATTATCATTACCCATGTAAACAACCCCGCCATCGAGTTCCTGAAATTCAAAGAACCATTCCCGAATGGGACACATATGATAGGTACAACCTGAATCCAATATCCACTCATCTAGATACGATGATGCTAAAAGTGAGACAATTAAAGAGATATTTGATTCCACATCACTTTTGCATTCTGCAACATTTGCATCTTGCGGAGCCTTCCCTTTCTTCCAGTTTCCTTTCTCATGACAGAAAGCACACTCATCTTTGGCAACGGCTCGACCTTTAGACTTAGACCTCCCTCTTCTCCCCTTTGTATGGCTTTGTTGACGACCTCTTGCCACCAATGTTTCTTCTTCTTGATTTGCCATTACAAACTCAAAATATAATATTCAATATTACAAATAATTTCAAACAACCCAAGGCGAACCTTCGGCTCTTGATACCACTTGTTAGGAAAAACGGGTAATTTTCCCACTAAAACAAAACCCTAACAGAGCTACCGACAAATAATATTGAATAAATAAAGCGGAATAATAAAAGAGATAAAGAGGATAAAACACACCAGAAAATTGTTAACGGAGTTCGGCCAATTTAGCCTAATCTCCAAGCACAACAAAAACAACTCACTTTTATTATTATGGGAGAAGATATTACAAATTGGGATATCTAACAGTGAAGGAGGAGCGTTTAATTTATAACCCTCAAACCTCCTTCCCAGACAATGAACCCACCGATGTGGGACTTGGGATTAAGCCAAAATCAACACCAATGACATTTCAACAATGACAGTAAGGTTATTTTTTTGGTTCACTAAAAGCGCATGAGCAGCGGATGAATGACAATAAGATTGAAAAACCAATTGAACAGGCTTTTCAAGCTCAAAGCCTCAATTGGTAGCTTTTATCATAAACACGGTATTTCACGAGGCAGAGGACGGGAACGTGGTGGTAGCTATTCCAGCAAAGGTCGTGGTGGCCATAATCATGGAGTCACTAAGCAAAACAGCACTGGTTCCAATCACAATCCAAGTTCAAATAACTCTTGGCACGGAGGACGTGTTCGTGAGAACGTGGTCGCGGAGAACGTGGTCACGGAGGACGAGGAGACATTTATAATAAATCAAATGTGGAGTGTTATAATTGCCATAAACGCAACCATTATGCAAATGAGTGCAGATAAAAAGGTGATAATCATGTTGTCAATTGTGCTCAAGAAGATAGTAATCACGAACAAGATGAAGAGGATCATGCAGTACTAATGACAGCCACGTCAAATGAAACTCCAAAAAATCAGACTTGGTATTTGGATACAGGTTGCACGAATCATACGTGTGGTCAGAAGGAGCTGTTTGCAGATTTGGATGATTCATTTCGCACAAAAGTGAAATTTGGTGATGGCAGGTTCGTTCCGGTGATTGGAAAAGGGCGAATTCTTATCACATTGAAGAATGGTGATCACAGGTATATCTATGATGTTTTCTATGTACTTGATATGAAAAGTAATCTATTGAGTATGGGACAGCTAGCCGAAAAGGGTTACGTGATGCAAATAGTTGAAAATCAATTCTCAATTTTTGATAGAAAAAAAGGTAATTTGATTCTTAAAACCTTTTTATCAAAAAAACTGCATGTTTCCAGTAGATTTTCATATGGGTGATTTCAAGTGCTTGAATGTAATAGTGAATAATGAATCGTGGTTGTGGCATTTATGCTTTGGACACTTACATTTTCAGAGTTTGGAAAATCTCTCCAAACGAAATTTAGTGAATGGTTTACCCCATATTCATCACCTTAATCAATTGTGTGAGACTTGCATTTTTTAAAAGAATCACAATATACCATTTGTTAAGGAGCCTCGGCGTGTGAAATTTCCTTTGGAGCTTGTTCATACAGATGTTTGTGGCTCGATGAACATATCATCAATTGGAGGTAATAATTATTTTTTAACCTTTATTGATGATTTTTCAAGGAAAACTTTAATTTATCTATTGAAAAGCAAGGATGATGTATTCCACTGCTTTAAAATATTTAAAGCATTTGTTGAAAGATAGAGTGGTAGACTAATTAAGATGGTGTGTAGTGATGGAGGGGGTGAGTACAAGTCTAATGAGTTCAAGAGGCACTGTGAAGAACTTGGGTTGTAGCATAACATAACCTGTCCCTACACACCTCAACACAACGGAGTTGTCGAGAGAAAGAATAAAGCAATCATGGACATGGCGAGGAGCATGCTTAAAGTGAAAGGTATGCCAAATTATTTTTGGGTTGAGGTCGTAACATGTGCGGTATATTTGATAAACATATCACCTACTCGAAGTGTTCCTAACACAACTCCGATTGAGGCATGGAGCGGATTCAAACCCAATGTGCAGCACTTGAAGGCATTTGGGTCAATTACTTATGCTCATGTCCCCAAGGCAGCAAGATCGAAGTTGGATGATAACTCAATGAAGACTATTTTCATTGGATATAAGCATGGGGGATACAAATTGTACAATCCAATGACAAAGAAGGTGATTGCCAGTCGTAATGTTACATTTGTAGAAGATGAGGAATGGCAATGGAATGCAGCAGCTGAAATGGATTCGAAAAAACTTTATATTTGCGTTTTGAACGATGATGTGGAAGATGGAGTCACTCTTGAAGCACTTGCAGTTCAACCTGGAGTTATAATTCAACCTGAAGTTGCAGCTCCAATTGCAACTATGATGGAGCGACCAAGAAGGCAGTAGCAACAACCTGTACACCTTCAAGATTGCGAAGTAAATCTTGATGATGAAGTTGATGACAATGGAGATTTGGTTCACTTTGCTTTTTTTTGCATATTCAGAACCCGTGAGACTTGCAGATGTCATTCAACACCCCAAATGGAAAGAGGATATGAATGAAGAATTGATGGCGATTGAGAAAAATACTACATGGCAGCTCACTAATCTTCTAAAAGCACACAAAGAAATTGATGTGAAGTGGGTGTACAAGATTAAAGTGAAAGCAAATGGTGAGATTGATAGATACAAGGCAAGGTTGGTGCAAAGGGATTCGAGCAAAGAGAAGGCTATGATTACGAAGAAATATTTTCTCCTGTAACTCGAATGGAAATAGTGAGATTAATCATTGCTTTAGTTGCACAAAGGCAATGGAAAATTCACCAAATGGACATCAAGTCTGCGTTTCTAAACGACCCACTTGATGAAGAGGTTTATGTAAAGCAGCCGTCGGGTTTCATACTATCTGGCAAAGAGGAGAAGGTGTACATACTAACTAAGGCTTTATATGGTCTTAAACAACCACCAAGAGCTTGGAACAAAAGGATTGATTCATTTCTTCATGCCACTGGATTCAAAAAATGTGCATCAGATCATGGTCTTTATGTAAAGACTAATGATTATGGAGATTTGCTAATTTTATGTCTTTATGTTGATGATGTGATTTTTACAGGAAGTAATCTCAAAATGATTGGTGACTTCAAGCATATCATGATGAAGGAATTTGAGATGACTGATCTCGGTCTTATGTCCTACTTTTTTGGCATTGAAGTCATCCAAGGAGATGATGGAATTTTCATTCATCAGAGGAAATTTGCTGCTGAGTTTTTAAAGAAGTTTAAGATGGAGGATTCAAACTCAGTTAAGACTCCAATTGAAACTGGAATTAAGCTCACAAAGGTGATGGACGAACTATAGATGCAACATACTTTAAGCAAATTGTTGGGAGCCTTAGATATCTCACATGTACTAGACCCGACATATGTTATGTTGTGGAATTGGTCAGTCGATACATGGAGTCACCTCGACAAGTTCATTTACAAGTTGTAAAGAGAATTATGCACTACATCAAAGGTACTTTTGGTCTATTTTACTCTTCATCTAAGAAGATTGATATTTTCAGATACTCAGACAGTGATTGAGATGGAGATTCAGACGAGAGGAAGAGCACTAGTGGTAATTGTTTTATGATCGGAAAGACTGTTTGCTTGTGGTCATCAAAGAAACAGTCAATTGTTGCATTATTTACTTGTGAAGCTGAGTATGTAGAAGTAACAGCAAGTGCTTGTCAATCAGTTTGGCTCAGCAATATCATGACTCAAATTGGTTTTAATCTAGATGTTCCAATCAAGATTTATGTTCACAATGTCTCTGCAATTAATCTTGCAAAGAATTCGGTTTTTCATCAAAAAAGTAAACACATTGATATTCGATATCACTTCCTCTTAGATCAAGTTGGGAAGAACATGATCAAATTGGAATAACGTAAATCAGAATATCAGATTGCAGATATTCTTACTAAGACATTGAAGATCGATGCTTTCATCAAGTTAAGAGATTTGTTGGGCATGAAAGTTGTTCCAAATCAGAATTAAGGGAGGATGTTGGTTATTAATTTATATTTTATTAGCCTTAAATGTTAGTTATTAATTCACATTTTATTACTCTTAAATTATTTACTGTTAGTATTGCATTAATGATTCGTTTACATGGTTGTTAGTATTCCTATTTTATAGCCTCCATAGAGTATCAGTTCAGTAGTTTTGCAATTTCGTGCAGTTACGTTCAATTAGTTTCTAAGACCTTTTGCCTTCTGTTATTTCCTTCAATTAGTTTCTACAATACATACAAATCTTAATGTACTCAACTATATATAATTTAATATACCAAAATCACTATACAAATAGTTTTACATTTTTATACTTCTTATGTAAATTAAAAAAGAAAGAAAAACAAATTGGCACTTTTGTAATTATATTTATGAAAATGAAAAAAAAAATTCAAATTTCCATTTTTGTAGAGATCATGATAACATACCTTCTTTTTAATGATTTATATTTTTTATGAAATAAGTAAACATTTTGTGATGATTGAGGTCCATATAATATCTAACGTATCACTACAAGAAAATCATAAAATAGAAACCAATTTTAGAGACAAAAAATAATTAGTTGTTATAGTGACTAAATTAGATATCATTTTAGAGACTAAAAATACTTTTGGTTTCTAAATCAGTTTCTATGATTGTTAAATGGTTTCTAAATTGGTATTTAATTAACAACCAAAGTTTTTGCTACCAAATTTAGAATCTAAATAATTGGTAGTTAAAACTTTGGTAGCTAATTACATATCAATTTAAAAATTATTTAACAATAATAAAAACTAATTTAGAACCAATTTTTCTTTTTTAGTTTCTAAAATGGTATCTAATTGAGTCACTATAGCAACTAATTATTTTTTATCTCTAAAATTGGTTTTTATTTCATGATGATTTTCTTGTAGTGTAGTAATCAAACTCTTCGCATATGAGAAGATTACATCTATGCACCTCAAAATTGCTTTTCACATTTTAGTGTATGAAAAATTGGAAACTTGGTGTCATATGCAAAATCAGCTTGATTTCAACTCAACAATTACTCAAAATTAGTCAAAACATTAAGTTTTTAAACAATTATATGTTTCAGTCATCATCTTTTGAAAATGAATAACTCCTGGAAAAAATAAAAACCTTTTGGACTAGTAGAGTTGAAAATTATTATGTAACTAAAAGAATCTCTTGTGTTATGAAGTTTAGTGAATGATATATAATTTGACATCATATATACAATGAAATGCTCTAATGCGGCCCGATAGCGGGTGGCCTAATAAGCCCAACAAATACTCGCTAGGATATACTCGAAATGGTTCTGATACCATATTACAAAGTGGACTTTAAGCCTAACTCAACCCCATAAAACCGACTCATAGGGTTGAGGTTTGCACTCACTTATATACAATGAAAGGCTCTAATCTCTAGACGATGTGGGATCTCCAACAGAAGCAGAATCATATTTCTAGTAAAATGGTTCCTCAGTTTAGTAACAAGATTAGAAAATAAAAATTTTGTTATCTTTAATATTTTGCACAAATTTGAGTGCAAAAAGCTTGACTAGTGACTAACCAACAACACATAAATTTCATGTGAAATTCCTTTATCATTTAAGCATAGGAGAACAGTGAGAGGGATGAGTGGCTGATGATAATTTGGCTTCATGCATATTCAGTTCACATGTGACTGTCATTCTTCTTCTTTTTTTTCCTATTTTTTTAAAATGGATTTGAATCCACTGGCGTGTAATATTAGTGAACCATCAGATGCCACTTACTGAAAATATGGTTAAATTAAAACTTCCACAAGAAATGAAAAAGCTTTTAGCTACAACAATAAAGTGTCATCTTTTTTGTTTTCCTCGTGTTTTACAGTAACAGTGACAGTGGATTAAGTTTAATCCATTTTCTTTATCTTCATCTTCTCCCTTCCATTTTGAAGCTCCCTTGGCTCATTCTCTCTGCCATAAACAAAGTATTAAAATGTTAGAACTTCAAAAATGTAGAGAAAGATATGATGGGAATAGCTATGTTCAATTGACATGTATCTATAATATGTTGGACTTGCACTTACCATTACCAATGGATCTTTTGCAGTGAAGAACTGCCTCGTATATTGAGCTTTCAGAATCACAAGAGTAGCGCCAATCATCAGCAGAAAGGGCTACACTAATTCGCGGGGATGTGTCTGAATAGTATCTCCTGTTCTTCACAGACAAACCTCTTTTAGCAGCAGTTTCAGTACTTGATTTGTGACCCCTCAGTCTTCTGCACAAAGGCCTCGAGAAATCCAGATACTTCTGAAATACTCTCCTTGATAATGTTCTGCACCTTTTCAAGGAAAGGCATCTAGAAGGGCATGTAGGAGCCTCACTCTTTGGTGCATGTGAAGATGAAACCGGGCTTGTGTTGGAGTCAGAGGACTCGTATTCTTCCATTTGCAGTGATTCAGCAAAAAGAGGCATGAGGTAGCCATTGGAAAAGAGTTCATCTGCATGGACAAGAGTAAGAGGGGACTGTGAAATTGGGAAGTCAAATTTGGAGTCCTGTGAGTTCTTAAAGAATCTTTTAGAGGGAGGCTTTTTTGGGTCCATCTCAATGAAAGAAGCTTCATCAGATGCATCAAGGGAAGTTCTAAGAGAGCTTTCAAGGCTTTCTAGCAATGATGGCCTCAGGTTTACTAACCAACTATATGAGAAGCTTTCAATAGAAAGAGGCTGGGAAGTTTCCATGGCTGTGGTATTGTGAAGGTATAGAAGGGATCTTGGAAAGAATTGACAATTTAAGGGAAGGGGATACAAGGTGGCCTATTGCTACCAAAAGCACTCACTCCTCTTGTGCAGCATATCTTTTGACTTATATGTATACAAACACACACACACCCTTAATATATCATCTCTGTCCAAGAATTAGTCATGTGGCTGTCTGGCAAGAGACAATGAGTTTTAATAATTGGAAATAAGAAAGGAAGAAAAAGAAACAGGAATATGAGCCCACCAATACACCCATAATGTCCTGTTTCATCAGTAGTTAGCCTCACCTTTTCTTTTTACTCATTATTTGCTTTAAAATTTTCATCAAAGAGGAGTTGGTTTGTTTCTTGACTCATACTGTAAATTGCAAATCACATTCTAAAAAATAAAATATTACTTTGACAAGTGCAAATTAAAAGACATTAGTGTAAAGTTATCAACACTCTTTATCAGTACTCTTTAAAAAATCCAGCAGGTTCTTGCACACTAACATTCAAATGTTGTTACACTAGGAATCTAGTAAAAAAAACATGCTTTAGAATATTGCTTTTACCCCTTCTTTTCAGTAAATTGAAACTCAAAAGTAATCAAGGAGGATTATTGGTTTAAATCCTCTGTTATGATGAATCAATATGTGCAATGTTGTTGATTGTACTAAGGTTTTCTACGTTTTGCTATTGTCTTGTTGTTGTGTGTAATAATATTATTTGGATGGACATGAGCACTTTAGAAAGGTGATTTCATCAGTGTGATACTACATTCCAACTGTGCACGCCTGCAACACCAGACTAAACTTAGAATCATAAAATATCTCATCATACAATATTTATTATGTGCATGCAACATAAATGACACAGATATGTTGTATATTTTATTGAAACATCATTGATTATTGTATACAGGAGATACTCTTGGACAACATTATTGTCTGATGAAGAGAAAAAGCATTGTACCATAGTGGTTTAGTGGATTAGCGTCATGCAATGGTTTTTAACTATGCACAAGATTTGAGTCTTATTCAAGAAATTTAGAATAGAGAATACTGTACTAAATATATCTATCAAGAATCGCAGTGGTAAGTTTTTACCTAGCAGGTTTTCTTCGATAATAACCGAAAGCTCTTTAAAAGGTGAGTGTCGGTAAACCTTTCTAAGTAAAAGCAAAATTTTGATTCTAAATTGGATCTTACTTTTCTTTGGGAAAGATCGTGATAAGAAAAAGAGAGGAGCAGGACAACTTGTAAGAAATAGTTTATATAATTTGAAAAATAATGCACACACACGTATCTACAATAAATTCATGGTAATATTATGAGAAAAAATAATAAATAAAATGAGTAATAGAAAAGAAAGAGAAAAAACACTGTAATGCTTTGCTTTCAAAGGTCTGTTAGTAGTTCTTACGAGCATTAAATGTATATTTATAATTAAAAAATATTATTTTGACAACTATAGTCAAAGACATCACTTTTTAACATTTTAAAAACAAAATGACATAAACTTACATTTTTAATAAAATATTATATCTTTTTCTAGTAATTTCAATCAATTCATTTTTGGATTATCAATATATTACGACTCTTTATAATTTAAAGGTGAAAAAACCAAAATCAAATTAAATCTAGATAACTAAGTATAGGTTACATACAAATTTCGTGATAATTAAATTTCAAGAACAAAATCATATTTTTTTTAATATCTAACTTACAATAAATGTTTGTTAGAAACTTTTAATAAAGGTTCATAACAAGTAAAAATAGTTTATTTAATTTAACTAACCACTTCATTGATTCATAACAAGTAAAAACTTTTTTATCAAGTTCTCCCGTCAAATTTCCTCTATCTGAAGCCTTCAACTTCTTTTTTTATTTAATAATTAAGTATTTAGGATGAACTTGTAGTATAAAATTATTCAAAAGGCTAGTAATAAAAAAAATAATGAAATTTGAACAATTTTATAGAATGTGGGTCTAGGGATTTGAAGAGAGAAAATTTGAGTTTTTTTTATTACGTGAATAATGAATATGATACTCTGATTAGTGAGATTTAAACAAAAAAAAAGTGTTTAAAATTATTCATATGATTCGATTCATGGAGATTTGTAGAAGAAAATGGAAATTTCAACTCGCGTGACAATTTGATTATAAAAATTTAAAGAACCAAATCCAAGCAAAGCATTCCTTCTATACAGTTAATAATTGTCAATGGACCAAAAGTAACCAAGCTTAAATTAAAATGTTCATAAAGATAACTTGAAATCAAATGTTCATGCAGTCTCTTCGTAAAGGAAGGCATATGCATATTACAAACTGATAAGTTACACGATAACATATGTAGAGAATCATTGTTGTCCTTCGATGAGTTCAACACGAATTTGAATTCTTAAAGAGCAAAACTCGTGAGGTTCTGGTGGGGTAAGGAAATTCAGGCTTTTTGATCCACTAGCAGTCTGAGTGGAGCTGCACACAGATCTTCTGAGGCTTAAATGCTTGAGTAAGTTACGTCGTTTTCATCAAAAAACGGGCAAACTGGTTCTGATAAGAAATTCTATGAAATGCTAAAATAGCAGACAAGGGTCCCATCAGCTGTCGGATAAAGTAAGCATGAGCAAAAGTTCTTGGGACAAAAGCTACTAAGCCAGGATAGTAAGTGACTTGAAACCAATTGGTCCCTCCCCTATGTCCCCATTTAAGACAATATGTATTTACTAGTAAATACAACACTCATTAATGCAGTCTAATTCTGAAAAGAATGTTGCACCATTCATGAGAGCAGGAAGGACCCAAAGAATTAAGTGGTTCTGATCAAAATTGACAGAATTTTTATCTACAAGGATATAGTTAGTTGCATTGCAGATAAATTTCACAAGGGAGCATCATGACAACCAGCTCAGCAGCAGGTAAAATGTGGCTATAGGCATTAGGCAAACCACATGCACTCATTCTGTAACTATTTGTCATTAAGTGCCGTTCTGGGGCCAGCTTGTAAGGATGTTAAGACTGAGAGAGGCAACCAATACATTATTGGATTCTGTATAGCTTAATAAAGCAAACTCTGCATATTGGATTATGTATAACTTGAATAAAGCATACTCTGCTGCTGCATTTCATTTTCAGTCATCCTTCACTGTTCATCTTCCAGAGACTTCTGAAATATTTTATCTTGGAATTCCATCTACAGTTGGCATTGAAAGTTGAAATTCTGAAGTTCTTGCTTTTGGTTAAAGCCTGCAACCATCTTAATGTGAGGCTCTGCAAATGGGGTCATGACAAACATTTATCAGCACTGACAATAAGAGAGGGGTGTTCGCAACACACTCTAGCTTCAAATCGAGGACTTTGGAGCTTGAAAATGATACAATCAAGTCTCTGAGAAACTTTTTCGCAACATACTTTCTAACACACTCCTTATTCTTAGTTGAATTTTTTTGAAAATTACAAAATCAAGTAGAAACTCATTGAAAATAGGAAGTGGGATTTAAAAAGTTTTTATGTTTTCTAACAGATTCCAATCAATAGTAAAGAACGCGTTGAAGAAAGTGTATTAGATAGTGTTTTGCTGACAGTTCTCCCGACAATAATCGTACTACCGATGTCAAGTGTTTAAATATTGACAAAAGTAGTACAATACAACCCCACCCACCCTACTCCTCCTCCTTCTGCTTTTAACTTTTAACCCTCCAAGTTTAAAACATTGAGAAGTAATAAATTATGTAAAATCTTGGTCAAGGCATAATAAGTGCATCTTAATGTGTCGGACAGGGATTGGAAAATAGACAGACTCGGAAGCAAGAAAGCCAAAAAAGTAAGATGGTCAAAAACTTTATATTTATTTCATGAGATCAAGAAATACAAAAGCATTCCACAAACTATGCAACAACATTGATGGCAAGAGGTTCCTGGACCGTACAAAGACAGTACCCATCACCATGCCAAGAAATACAAGTGGTAGTATCCTCTGAATGTTAAAATGTGCCAAGGCAAAAGATACTGAACTAACTAATATTGCACTCCATACAGGCATGTATTTGGTTAAAGATGGGAGAAGGAAACCACGGAAGACAATCTCCTCCCATATTGGAGCACAAACTGAGACTACCACTGCATAGAGCGCCATTGCCACAGGGTCTCGGGCAACAATGGATTGTTCTACACTTGAGATGGTAACTGGAGTATATTGAAGAACAGGCAACAAATTTAGGTTCATTTGTGATAGCTGATTGATAAAGGGGAACATAAGGCAGCCTAAACCAACATCAAACTGCCACTTCCCCTTGAGTTCAAATTTGAACCAATCAGATGAAAGAGGTTGAAACTTTGCAAGACAATGCCAAAGAATTGCTATCCCAACCACACCTTCGGCAACATCGGTCAAGAGGCTGTACAATGCTTGCCCTCTGTATGTAAGAGAATCCTTTCTGAACCCTGCTGTGTATGCTAAAAATGGAACTATCCAAGATCCTACAAACCAAAATGAGGCAATCCAGAGGAGCATAACCTGCAGAATCCAACTTAGTTTGCTCTTCTAGAAGTAATGATACTAAGAGCAAATCAAATCGACTATATAATTTCTGAATAAGTAAATATTTGGCAATTCTATCCATTTACTAGTTCTTAATTGAAAAGAGACATAACTGTTAAAGATATGATTTGATAACATTAAATAGGAAAATATGATATGATTTTATTACATCAATAAGCAAATATTTCTCTTTATGAATTATTAATTTTATTTCTTATTATTATATTTCTTCTTCATTATAAGTAAGAATACTCATATCATGAGTGTACACTACATTCAGAATTCATCATATGCCTTCTCGGTTTCTCTTTTCAACAATAACAAAATACCCTTACTATCAA
Source organism: Phaseolus vulgaris (assembly GCF_051622355.1). NCBI lineage: Eukaryota > Viridiplantae > Streptophyta > Magnoliopsida > Fabales > Fabaceae > Phaseolus > Phaseolus vulgaris. The sequence continues at coordinate 7,715,869 of NC_143504.1, forward strand.
ATCAATAAAAAAATTATAATACTTTATTCTAAAAGTTTATTTTTGAAATGAGATAAAACTTTGAGAAGTGAAATAAAAGTTTATTTCTGACCTAAAATCTAAGAGCCAGTTTGATACAGAGAATGGTATTTGCATACTATGAAAGGAGAATAAAGAAAGAGATTGAAGTGATCATTGTATTGCTGGTTAGCATCGTGATTTCATAACATATTGTATATTTGGAACAGGGAATAGAATCAGAATTGTATTGGAATGACAATAAAAACTCCTGTAAAATCAAATGTTATGATTGCAAAATATGAATATTTTACATTTTTGAACTTGAACAGAAAAATTTCAATAAAAAAGTAATTACTTTAGTTTTCCAAATTCAGATGGTCAGGTAGCAAAGGGTGCAAAGTTTTTATAGTAATTTTTAAATATAAGAGCAGTTTATTAATTTTGCAGCCATTTTAATACAGAAAGTGGAAAATATCAATTTTAACCACATTATTATTTGCCAATCAACTAATACCTTTTATCGTTTATGCATGAATGAAATTGGGGTAAAGTTGTCAAGCAATAACTTTATTGCCCTTTTGACAGCCAAGAATCCCCATTCACTACAAAAGAATAGGAAGAGGCCTTCTTGGCAATGCAGAAGTAGGCCTGAATGGAATGGTCATTTCATGCCTTTTCATATACTAAACATACAAATAGAGCTTCTTAAAGTAAGAAGACATGAAATCCTTATCTAAAGTACAAAACATACTCAAAGAATTGATAGCATTGACAATGGTATCAAAACGTTAGGAAGCATATACTTTACCTGAACAATAGTTTTTGCTGTCCAAGGAACTGTCCAGGGTTCCACATTATGAATAACAGTTATGACCTGAAATGTTAAAAACACAGTACTATTAGAATCTCTAAGACTCCCCAAATATGTTTGAATTGACTATGACAGATTTATATGAACACAATATTATTGATTAACACAAAATGAACTAATAGAGCTACTACAATCAAGAAACCTTAAAGAACACCCAGAGCCTGAGCATCTACAGGAAGATAACCTCCCTAGCCCCACTGCAACATAGTAATACTCACTTCCTCCCCGCCACCATGCACCCCTGCTCCCTATGAACCTATTATTCACCAACGAATCCTTCTCTCCTCACACTTCAACATTACTAACTCCCATCCCACTCAACTCTTTTCCTTCTTCTATAAGTGTTTAACAATTTGTTTGAGGACAGATGGCGAAGATTTAAAAGTAAATTGATGTTTAGACAGTTTGATAATGTTATAATTTCTTTTGAGAATGATGTCATCACATCCATTTTAACCAAAAACATATCAAGACATAATCTATATTACTCTAATTTATTTGGTCCTAATCCGTACTACCAAATCAATTGTTGTTAGAGATAGTTCTCATTTTACTTTTTTACCTTTCTGTCTGTGTATTGTAACGATAATATAACTAACTGGTTTAGTTAGTTATAACAAACTTTGTTAAAGGTCTATCTACTCTTATATATAGGACTTATGGAACAAAGAATAGACAAGTTTACAATCCATGTACTCGTTCACTTTAGAATCAATAAATGATTTTTTCCACTTTTGTGTGATATCAATCAAGAGAAAATTGATCCATGGCTTCTGAAAATCAAACACCTATTAATCCTCCACCTCCTCCTCCGCCACTAACAGATCAACTTCATGCCATAGCATCTAATACACGAATCATGTATATGGTGGCTCTACTTCCTTTGTTTCAACACAAGCTCAGTGACCTTTTCACATCAAATCACAAAGAAACTTGATGATACAAAATTTTCCTATGGCACCAAGTAGAACTAGTTATCCAAGCACACCGATGACATCATTTCATTATTGTTATGAAAATTCCATTGTGTTTTTTGAATGAGTAAGATCGTGATCTTAATCACTAAACCTTGACTATCTTGTTTGGTAACAAGAAGATCAATCACTCTTAGCATGAGTTTGATCTTTGCTCTCCAACACTATTCTTTCTCATGTTCTTGGTTTATACTAACTAATATGAAAATTGGTAGAAGATTTATGCATATTTTTATCATCAAACTCGTACAAAGGCACGCCAATGTGCGCCCATTGGAGATCATGTCTCTTCCAAAGAACATCTTGATTTCATTCTTGAGGGATTACCTTGAGTATGATTTTGTCATCACCTTGACAGAAAGTTGCACCAAAGATATTATAATCAAAAAAAGTGGGAGACTTGCTTCTTGTGCACAATCTACACCAACAGAAGTATTGAAAGAAAAAAAAAACATTGATTTAGCCTTTTACCTATTTGTCAACATAGCTCAAACTTCACCACCATCATAATCATCTTCCAATGATCGATAATATTTTATTTTTTGTGACCAAAAGGGACGAAATGGTTGCTACAATCATGGTTGAAGTCATGATGGTCAAGCCTCCATTCAGTGCCAAGTATATTTCAAATTTGGTCAGGCAATGATTTCATGCTACAATTGATTCAATCCACAATTTCAACCACCTCAAGACTCTTACACTTCTAGCATGCGCTAACCTCAAGGAAATTCATATTTCTCTTCTCATCAAACACAACCACCTCCTCAGTCTTTGCAACATTAGTATCAACCTTCACAGTTTGCTACTTCCCAACATGTTACTTCTCCCAAAGCGCCTCAAGCAATGTTAGCCAATATGGATCAAGCCATTCCTTAGACATGGTTCCCTGAGTTTAGTGTTTCACATCATGTAAATAATATGGCCCAAAATATTCAACAAACATCTCCTTTTGAAGTATTGATTAGATCTTCATGGAATGGACAAGTTTTACCCATTTGCTCATTCAATTCTACTTCCCTTACTTTTTTACATAATCCCATAATGCATTTTACCCTTACCAAACTTTGACACGTTCCTTCCATTACAAAAAATCTTCTCAATGTTAGTAAATTTGCTCAAGGTAACAAAGCTTACTTTGAGTTTCATCTTGATCATTTCTATGTCAAATGTCAAGCATCCAATGAAAGTCTTCTTCAAGGAAAAGTTGGACTTGATCGCTTGTACTAGTTTCCCAGCTTGCATCTTGCCTCTTATACACAAGAAGAACCTTCTATTTCCCTACTTCTAGTTTAAACACTCACTATTTCTAATAATAATTTCGATTGCAATGGTCATACCTAGCATTTACAGTTAGGAAACACCAATTTTTCAGATCTAATAAGCTCCACCTTATCACCTAATAGCTATTGTACCTGTATGGATATTGGGGACTGAGTAATGTTGATCCATGTCGATACAAGGTGTCTACTTCACTCTTGATTGTCCTATTCTTCAAGTCTCCTTCCTCTTCGCGTGCCTCGGTCGGCCGGTGGGGGTACCTGCGATTGCGCTCCAACGCTCAAGTCAGCGATAGTGCCCAAGTGAGAATTCTCTGATCGTATAAAAACGTACCTTTTTTCCCTTTTAGAAGTCTCTTTAGTAGGCTGACTTGGGCCTTGGCCATGTGGACCAAGCAGTTGATGGTCAGAGACGTGTTTAGCGGTTTCTGGGTCGTGCTTGATGGTGTCCTGAAAACTAGGGGAATGATTTAGAGAACATGCTTCGACTTAGTCAATGGTCGTTGTAACTGCTTTTCACTTCACGCGAGACAATCGTAGTGGATTTAATCGGATTTAATTAGATTTATTCGACGTAAACCATTCGGTCGTTCGGCGCCGACCTAATTAGATTTATTCGACGTAAACCATTCGGTCGTTCGACGCCGACCGGTACAGCTACCTACACACATTCATATTTCATCAACTCCATCTTTATCACTTTCTTCAGCCACCACTATCTTTTCATCTAATTTAGAACCTAGTCAATACCCAAGACCTTCAAACATTCATCATATGCAAACTAGATCCAAAACTGGTATTTTACAAACTCATTTCATCCTACCCTTCTTCTTGCCCAGTTACAACCAGACAATCTCTTCGTGATCCACAATGGTTTTATGCTTTGAAGGATGAAACTTTTAACCCTGGTCTCTTGTTTAACTATTGCCTCACAGAATAGCTATAGGATGTAAATGGATGTTTTGGATTAAGGAAAATCCTAGTGGTACTATTTAAAGGTATAAGGCAAGGATTGTCGCAAAAAGGCTTTAGTCAATGGTCGGGTTTTGATTATACAGAAACTCTCTCCAGTTGTTAAACCACTTTTTATATGAATTGTTCTAACTCTTGCTCTTACATGCAAATGGTATATCTTCCAATTAAATGTTCACAATGCTTTTCTCAACGGTTTCCTATATGGAGAAGTTTCTATGGCTCAACCACTTCGATTTGAAGCCATTGATACATCCCTTGTTTGTAGACTTCATAAGGCCATTTATGGTCTTAAATAAGTTCCTTGTGCCTGGTTAGATAGATTCAAAACTACCTTACTAAAGTTTGGCTTTAAAGATAGCAAGTGTGATCCATCTTTATTCATTCATAGTCATGCATCTTGTGTTGTCTACTTACTAGTATATGTTGATGACATCATTAAAGCAAGTAGTTCATCCTCTTTTCTTCAACATATTATTAAGTAGTTGGATTCAATCTTTTCTCTTAAGCAACTTGGTAATCTTTTACTTTCATGGCATAGAAGTGTGACCTCAATCTGATGGATCCTTGCTTATGACCCAGTCTAAATATTGAAGATTTACTTTCCAAAACCAAAATGTTGGACACTTGATAATCGTGTTTTTAACAATGATCATTGAACATATATTCTAGGCTTTTGGACTTTTATCATTTAAATAGATTTTATTTTAGAGATTTTATCTTCTTTTTTTATCAGTGTCAGTGAATTAGAACAATTTTGATGGTTTGTTGAAAGTGTCTGTGAAATAAAACAAGTAAAATTATGTCAAGAAATAAGATTTGATAGGGCGATATCATAGAAGTTGCAAACATTAGAAAGCCCATCTTTTAAAAGCTAACTCTTTCAAAAAGATCAACTATCTTCATATATATCTCTTTGAGATTCCTCTACCTTATATTTTTGTTCTTTGTTCACTATCATATGACTATGTATAAAGAGTCTTTCTTTTCCCCTTCTAATGTTCTAACAACATGAAGTGTAAGTTGAAAAATGAAGAACGAACAAGAGTTTGCTTCATGTTATCTAGCATATTTATTATTATCTTCACAGCTAAAAACTTACCTTGTCATGGTTCTAGTTCTAAAACTAAGGAGCAATTACATCATGAGAAACACAATTTTTCCTTTGGTTAGTCAAGTGCCAATATGACAAGGGGAGAGAACACGAATCAGCTCATGTTCTTCAGATTGTCCTAAGGAATTAAATCAGAATGGCATGTCAAATTTGTCAAGATCGAAGGATAATTCATTAGGTGATTGGGTAAACATGTTCAATCAGTAGGTTAAGCAAATAATAGCAGCTTCTGCATCTTTTACCACTTTTGACATGGATTTTAGTTCTGACATGAGTACAAAACACCATTCCAAACACGCAGTTACTGTTTGAACTTTTAACTTAAGAGTGATTGGATTACGGATTTCATTTGGTCAATTGAAGTAGCATACTCAACCTTTTTTTGTGGGAGAAAATAGCATATAGATCTTTATCCAAGATTTTCACCCGACACATCTCACATGAAGTTATGAATTCAGATTGATCAATAATAAGATTGTGTTTTATAATATACTTTATCCTACCCACTTGGTCACTGCTTATAATAACGCTGCCATGAAATTTTGTTTCATGAAGTACATGACAGAAAGGGGAAAAAGGAGTAAACCCCATTCTAGTCCCTCCACAACTTTGCAAAAAAGTAGTCCATTTTATTCTTGTTCACCAGTTTAATTTTTACAATTGTTTTTGACAAAAAAGGATTAAGTGGATGCCATTTCGTAAAATCTGGGTCAAAGTTGAGAATTTTGTTAAGTTAAAAGTGAGTAATATTTACAGTCACAGTGAGTAGAGTGGGAATTCACCTGAACAAACAATCTAACCATTTTTCTTTGTGGACTTAAAAACTGAGGGTAAGATAATCTTAATGTAAAGTTAAATAAAAGGTAAATAGAGAACAGGTTGAAGGGTTAAATAAGCAAAAAAATGTTCACCAAAAAGACAAGACAACTATATAAGAATAGTATGACTGTATGATAGAGAAATGGTTATAAAATATGATCTGCAGCCACAAAAGTGTAGTTTTTGGAGGTCTCCGAAATTACAATTGAAACCACATCAACCTCAATACCCTGAAATTTTTGTAATTATGGGATATTGAACTTTTTAAGAAAATACAGAGACCAGCTCCGTATAATGAAGATGGACCTCTAGAATACTAGGGGGGAAAAGATAGTGCAGGTCATTCATATCGGAGAACTGAACCTTCCTCAAATCCCCACAGAAGTTCCTACCTCTCTCATTCCCCCCTCTTCCCTTACACAGCCTTTAACTTTATGAGTTAGCTTCCGTCACCTTTTGCCACGTAGGCAAGTTTTTTTATAGCCTAAACAAGTCACCTTCTCTTCTCTTCTCACTCACTTTTAACATGGTCTAACACAGGATTTCCTCACAAAATCACAAACCAACCAGAACTACAATTTAAAACCATGATCTAAAACAAAATAGTAATTAAGAGGGTTTATCTTTCTTTAATCAATGACAACCTTCATAATATATTAGACATGTTTCATCCATTGAATGTAAGTTAAAGCCATGGGATTGTGCATTTTAAAACAAGAAGAACACAATCAAGACATGCGCAACCCATAGAGTATTTAAGAAATCAGCATTAACCAAGAATAGAAACTTAAAATCTCTAAAGCAAAAGACGGACACCAAAGAGACAGCAATGAATAATTCGTTGTTTACAAGTAAATACCTCGTGAATAGCAGCAAACCAATCTTTTTTGAGGTCATCGGACTGGTCACCTTCAAGCTTCACCAAATCTTCGGCCAATTTATCGTCTTTGAGCTCAGAACCATTAATTTCTGATGAAGAGTTTTCATGTCTATAACACAAAAATCTCCATTTCTATAATGAACAAATGATTCAGGCCAGAGCAATAATAATGAACAGAAAACTAAACAAGCTTCATACACCAACTGCCCATTTCACGCACCAATCCAATCATTTAACTAAATCCCTTAACAATAATTAATTGATTAAAAAAATCAATACCCAATTGACCCATTAGATTAAATATCAATAAAAATAATATTTTTTTTAAAAACTTCGTTCAAAAACAAAACTCACTTTTGTGGGAAAGGTGATAGATGATTGGAATGGAATAGGAGCGGAAGGTAGATAGAAAGGCGAAACCCTAGAGTTGTGGTGAAGGGAGAGAGAGAAGGGAAGGGAAGAAATGGTGGTGAACATTGATGGCAGTTCAACACCAGAGATTGATGAACAGGGTTGATTGTTTCACTGGGCATCATATACACAAAAATATGGCCATTGGATTGGAGCTTCCACTCCTACCAATGAAACCAAAACACACTGTTCTTCTAATAATATCAGGTGTCAATTGCCTACACCATGAATTAAACTTTGGCCTTTTTCAAATTTTCACACCCTTCACTTTAGTAAATTGTAAATAAACTACAATTAAAATTGATAATTATCACATAATCAGGGATGAGAGCATGAGTTGCACATGGTAGCATTTTGCTTCAGTTCTGTAAATAATGAAAAACAATACTTCATCACCCACCCAATAAAAATACACCCACTTAACAATTATTTTATTAATATAATAATATTTCAAGATTTTGATTTAAAAAATAAAATAAATCTAATTAAAATATTAATATTTTTTAGTTATATAGTAGGTGTCACTCCTCTTAAATAATATCCACATTTTTATTAGGACGTGGCTGCCTTTGAAGGTAGGTTGATGTTGCATATTTTGTCATTTGCCATTTTTGTTACTTTCTTCCTTTGGTGTCAATCCATGTACTTTGTCATTAGCATTTTCTTTTTTACCTTTCTTCTTTGTTGCAACTTTTCTTTTTTGCTTTTTATTAAAATCTATATATTTTTTGTTACCTTTCTTCTTTGTGCAACTTTTCTTTTTTGTATTTTATTAAATTCTATATATAGTGGGAGGGAGGGGAAGACATCTCAACACAACTTCATATACAATGCATGGAAAATTATCATTTGATACCATTTTTGTTCTCTTACATGTACTTTATAAATTCCTTTTAATCATAAAGTAGGAAGATGATAATTTGACATTATTATTCTTTTATATTTTCATTTTGGTAACTAAAGATATTATTATTTTATTTTTTAAAAAAATTATATTTATTTTTATTAGTTAAATATGATATTTTATTATTGAAAAGAATTGTAAAATGAAATTAAGAGAAAAATATGAGTGTTAAATGATAGTTTTTTAATAAAATGTTATACTTAACTAATAAAAATAAATATCAATAACATTTAAAAATAATTTAATGAATTTTGATAAGTAGAAACCGATTTTTTTTCTATACTTTTGATAACTTACAATATTATTATTTTAATAACTTTTTATACTATTTAATTATAAAATTAATTTTTATTAAATATATTTTTAAAAATCATCACATACACTATTGGAATGTAATTATGTATTATAACATCCTACAATATATAAATTATTTTACAAAAGAAACTAAAACACATAATTGTTTCCAAAGTCCTTATGTATTATTTTATGTATTATTTTACAACAAAAAACTAAAAATAATAATTGTTTTCAAAGTCCCTTATGTATTTATGTATATTCATGTACATAATATATTCATCGCAATCCACACACAAACAATACATGTAAGGGTAAGTTACCAAAGTAAAACTATAACCTACGCAATCATAAGTAAAACAATTTAATTAGATTAATCAGTTATATGTATAATTTCATACCATTTTTCCATCAAATCATGATCATATAACACTCAATATCAATCACCACAACCCAACTTCTTTTAACATGACACTTTGTTGAATATATTACTGTGATCATATATTACTTATTACTTGTGTTTTTATTTGGAGTAGGGATGAAGTAGAAAAGAAAAAAGAAAAAAAAATGGAAAACAAAGTTATTTAGATCAAGAGTAAGAAAGCAAAAAGTAAAAAATAAAATGAAATAAATTAGAGATTTTATTGATATAATAAAATAAAATTAATTTTAATTAACTAATGCAGTATGTTACCAAAATATTGTTAACTAAAATTTAATTAAAATGAGTATGAATTAAAATTGAATTTTTATTATGAAATAATTATGTTATAATTAAAAATAAAGGTAACAAATATTTAAATAATTAGTTACAAATTATTTATAATTTTTTCCATATATTATTTAAAAAATATATAATAAAATTAATTCATAATTTAATTAATTAAATTTAAGAATTATCATAAAATTAATTACTAGATATCAAATTATTTGATTTTATTTACTATAATATTCTTTGTTATTAATTTTTTATTATATTATAAAAAACTATACATATAATTACTTTTTAAACATAATCAATTATGTTAAAAATATAATTGATTTTATAGAATATAATCTATTAGGTTTGATTTTTTAAAAAAAATTCCGTAAATTTTTGTAGAAAGTGAAATGTAAAATCATGTCTTATTTTTCATATTGTAAAGTTTTTTGTTAAATTTAAAAAAAAATACTTTAATGAATAAAATACAAAATAAAATGCTTAAAAAGTCAGAGACTAAATATGAAAACGAAAAATAAAAACATGATTCAAGATTTGATGCAATGATAGGGAAAATTTTCTGGTACTTTTTTCTTCTTCAAATTAGTAAATTACGTGTCTGCGTCTCTCACTTTTGAGAATGAAAAAGAAAAGAAACAAAACTCAAACAAGTAGCTATGAATTGAAAATGGATAAATGCAAGCTAATTGTAGTTTTTTTTAAAATTTGTTTATCCAAATTTGGAGTTCAACCTTTAGGTATGGACGGTGGAAACTCTTAAATTGGATATAAGAGAAAACACGTTACCTCACCAATAACTAACCATAATTTTGGAAGTGATAATTGATTATTTATGAATATAATTAGATGGTTCAAAAGGTCTAAATTTTCTATTCAATAACATAATAATTTATTTGTAGGCTAAACACATATTCTAACATCTCCCAGTACCTTATTAAAGTTATATATCATTTAATTTATAAATAATAGTATCCTATCATATAAGAATTTATAAATATTTATATCATCAAACAAAGTATAAAAAAAATAAAAGAAAAATTTATCATCTTCACTCTGATGTCTCAAGACCCACAATATTCTTTACTAACGTGTAAACTAACGTGTAACACATCATCATTGCAGATTTTTGAAAAGAACCACACAAAAAAAAAGTAGGGTAAACTAGTGATTCTTAAAATTTCAATAAAAAATTTAAATCTGAATCATCCAATCATGATCACATGTATCATCACACTTCATTCATTCCAAATATACTAAGCAACTAAGTGTTTGTAAATGTTTCATATTTCTCATCACTCATGCCAAAAATCCACTACCATAGTTCAATATCACTCGCGTCATAAATTTGTTAACATCCACACATAGACACTTAATTAGTGTTCAAAGACCTGCACCTGTCATATTACCATGTTTTCATCACAACATAATCTCCCTTTCACGAATCTATCCTCACATGACAATGGGTAAATTCATATGATTTACTCTGATAAGTTCTTTAAACCTCAAAATCAATCTTATGAACCTTCTTTGACTCTCACCACCTAGTACTCTTCATCTATGTGATTCCAAGATATCACTAGAATCAAAATCATCTCTTTCACAAAACACTTACAAATCAATACACTCTCCTAACAATCTCAACACGGTAAATAGTCTTGATTACATTCCACGTTATTCATCTTTCATCTTATTCATTAACATATCATTCCATCATACAAAAAAAATTATATTTTTAACACAATTAGAAAATATCGTCAATAGTCACAAAACATTATTTTTCACAAAGAAAGTGAGTAAATTGGTTTAAACACTTAAGTTGCATAATTTTAATCAAATATAGGTATTTTAAATTTGTAATCATTTATAATTTACAAATTGTTAATTTTTCAAAAGATTTAATTGAATTTTATAACTTAAAGAAGAGAAATAAAAGGTAGTTAAGCAAAAATAACAAATATTGTCAAAATGGCTTGAGCCCATGAAAATTGGCGGGGGAATTTGAGATAGAAAATTTTCAAAACTTTAAATCTCAAATCCGTTGAGGGAATGAGATTTGGCTAAGTGAACTTGGAAATTTAAATTTCCCCTAACTCTGCATGTAAAATCCACTTTAAGCATTGGGAAACACTGATATCTCAAACAGTGAAATTTAGTTAATATGCTTACTCCTACCATGAGTTATGGGATTCTTTAACAAGTTTATTATAAACCCGTTTTTAATTAAAAAAACTTCATTCATGCATCATGCTTCAACTTCAATTCAATCAATAACTTTTCTAGCCATGTAGCTTCACAAACACACGTAGCAACACCTATGTGTTATGCTTCACATGTGAACAATGCAACCTCTTGTTCCTTTTTCAAGCTCCATGAGATTGGAGTTCCTTCTACAAATAACATAAACCTTAAAATGCTCCTATGATCATCCTTATTATTTTCCCAATTTGTGTCAGGGAGCCCAACAACTTCAATTTTTCGAGTTGGTGTGTTATTAAAGAGAATACAAGTTGCTTTGATGTATCTAAAAATCTGTTTGACAACTAGAAGACAAGATCCTTTGAGACTATGCATGTACCTCGATATAACTCCTATAACAAATTTTATATTAGGTAGTGTATGATAGTAAAGAACCAACAATTTTAACATTTTTAAAATTTTAATTTATTTTATATTTTTAAAATTTTCATTTTAACATTTAATGTGTTGCACAACACGTCTAATTAAAACAATACTTAACATTTAATCAAAATTCATTTTTAACGTAAGGGTAATTTGGTCTTTTGTTAAGGATACAAGTTTAATTTTTTAATTTATCATATGAATTAAATTACTTATAAATTTCTCACTTATTTTTTCACTCTCCACTTTCTTTCTCTCAATCCAAATCACCACACCTTTTCCTTTCTATCTTTCTCCATTTTCACCTTTTTATATTGTTCATTCTAAATAAAGCATTAACATAAAAAAAAAATCTATTTCTCTTAAAGATTCTTACATAAAAAATAAAAAAATAGTACTATTTTTATCCTAATAAAATAATTATGGTTTTTTTATTTCTCTGTCACAATAAATTTATACCAATGAAAATTGATCAAAAGTTAAATAAAAATAATTATACAATTTATAAAATAATTAATATTATCTTAGATTTTGATAAATGATATTTAAATAAAAAACTAATTTATAAAAGTTAATAATAAACGTTGAAAGTATTAGCGACATCTGTTTTGTTAGTAAGTAAGTAATAAATAATAATAATAATAATAATAATAATAATAATAATATATTTTTATTATCACTTAAAATATAAAAAAAGACACATTATATTTGTCCTACTCTTTACTTAATGAATCTTATTTACAATTTGATAATTTTTAATAAACTTTTACTTCTAACAATTCTTTTACTAAATATATTTTTAATTTATTGCCATAATTGAATATTAAGATACAAACGTAGGACTACTATTTTTTTTATCTCATTTTTTCATTACCTTTCTTTAATATCATGTATTATATATATGCTGTTAATTTGTTAATAATGTCGTAGTAGATACATGTATGATAATAGTGTAGGTATCCATATATTATGGAATTATTGAACCACTCCCTACTTTGTTGGGGTGCTCAAGCACTGATTTCTGTGAATAATTAGAAAAATATTACGAAATTACAAAAATTATTAACAATTTGAACACTAAGAATATTTTTTTTCTTCTATAAATAGTGTGAAATATCAAATGGGAGACACTTGAATGTTCATTGAAGTCAAACTTGTAGAGTTATTGACCAATATTACGAAGTGGACTTTAAGCCTAACTCAATTCCATAAAACCGGTTTGCACCCACTTATATATAATGAAATGTCTTCGTTTCTAGTCGATGTGAGATCTCCAACAACCAAAATAGATGTAATCAAGTTAAAATGACTCAATTTTCATTTTTTTTATAGTGATTGGTATGGATAATTTATTCTAGAACAAAAGTGAGTCCACAAAATTATTACTTATATAAAAGTTTGTGATCGAAATTTAAAAAAAGTGATTAAGAAAAGAGTTGTGATTAAAAATAGAGTGAGGAAGTTAGGTTGTGAAAAGTCAGCATGCACATAAACATGCCCCTATTTTTGAAAAAATGTGAAACGTGTTTTAAAGAATTACGTGTCCCATATTGTGTAGCCTTTACAATCTCTGGGTCATGCACACATCTCAATCCCTATTTGAAACCCACAAAGCACTCAGTTCATACACACATATCTAATCATATCTTATTTACCGACCACACATTAGCCAACGTTTTTCAAACATGTAGTTCAACAACCCCTTTCCACGTGTTCAATTTCTGTGTCTTTCTTCTCCAACTACAACACTACACTCCCCCGCTACTCACCCCCTTATATAACACCATGCCATAACATTTTCTAAGCTTTCTTCTTTTCTAACACCTTCTTCCATGGCCATCACTGCTTCCTCTTCCTTTTCATGTTGTTGCCTAGTTCTTGCTTTTGCCCTCTCTTCTTTTAGATCATGCATTTCGGCCCACATTGGGTTGGGCTCCAAGTTGTTGTCTAGCAAGGCCCAAACTTGGGTTTCCGAAAATGGCACATTTGCTTTGGGGTTCACTCCAGCAGATACTGATCATGGATTGTTTGAGCTTGGTGTTTGGTTTGCACAGCTTCCAGGAGATCCAACTCTAGTTTGGTCACCCAATAGGTACCTTTTTTTATCATCCTCCTCTTTGTAAATTAGCTTATTGTGCACAATTAATGCTTGTGAATACAGAAAAATATGCACCAGAAAATATTTGATATAATAAAATTCATTGAGTGTGTAAATTAAGTTTTTCTTCTTCAATTTAATCCACAGATAACTTTAACTAGATTAAAATTGAAAAACTATATTAATTGTGTAAAATCAATTTTAATATTTTTAAATTTTTAAATAATTTAAAATAAAATATCACCTCATTTTTTAATAACATAAGATGTAACACTTTTACTTTTTTTTTCCTTTCAGCCGTAATATCTAGTTTTATCATTTAAGTATATGAAAAAGGGATGACTAGAAGATTTTTATGTATTTTCCGGTGCAAAGATTTTTTTAATTTTGTATTTTATTTTTACACTTATTTGTTTTTTTTTTATAATTTAAAAAAAAATGAAAAAAAAGAATAAGGGAATGAAACACACATACCTTATATAGGGAAAAGATATGAAAGTATGTGGAGAATTTGCCTTAAAATTTGGTAGTGATCATAATAGAGGGAGAGAATGAATAACGAGAACACTTTTGAAAGATAAAATGAAAAAAAAAAGAGTCTTAAGCCAAATATAATGGAAAAACTAAACAACAACAATATTTCAAGGGAGCACAGAAAAATGATGTAACATATTTGAAAAACTAAGTGGAATCAAAGACGCAAGGAGAATAAAACAATCATATATATATAGTCTTAGTTGTACAATATTTCTTCCATCTTTTAGATAAATAGAAGTGCTTTTTTATTTCAATTATAAAACACATGAACTCACGTTTAGATTGTAGGTGTTTTTTTCATAACGTAAAAGTCATTAAAATTTAGTTATTTGCTGAAATAATATAAAGGTTAAATTATTTGGCATACATTGTAGTTTTGTTACATTTTTAAATATAGTTCTTAGCTTATAAATTTTTAACTTTATCTTTACACTTCTCTTCTTGATAAATCTTTACAGACCAATCTTTGAAATAGGTAATATTAATATATACTATAATTGTATTTCCATTTGTCTGGAAATAATGAAAACATTAATTTATTAAAGGATTAAAACATAATAGCAGTTAGAAATGTAATTAAAAATTGTATAAATATCTTACTAAAACATTTTAAACATTACAGGTTAAAAAGTATTAGAAATCAATTTAATTAAATACAATCTCAGTGTTAAAGGGTATGTGACTGTAGTGCAGATTAGATGGTTAGTTCTGGTTTTTGACTTAGAGAAAGAGAAAGTCATGAATCATATATCCATGTAGTCTTTAGTGTTTACAAAAGCTTCTGCAGGTTATGAATGCCAACATGTTTCATTTTCTTTGATCTCAATCCAAATAGAGATACTCCTGTATCCCAAGATGCAATATTGGAGCTTGACACCAGTGGCAACCTTGTTCTCATGGATGGAGACATCACAGTGTGGACCTCAAACACCTCAGGTGCTGGAGTACAAGCAGCAGTCATGGCAGAATCTGGCAATTTCATCCTCCACAACGCCACCAGCCACCCAGTGTGGCAGAGTTTTTCTCAACCTTCCGACACTCTCCTCCCCAACCAGCTTCTAACAGTGTCTTCTGAACTAACTTCATCAAAGTCTTCCTCTCATGGTGGCGGCTACTATTCTCTCAAAATGCTTCAACAGCGTACTTCCTTAAGCCTTGCTCTCACTTACAATCTTCTCGAGACTTACCAAGCCTCAGATGAATCATACACTAACTATTCCTATTGGGAAGGCCCTGATATCTCCAATGTGACTGGGGAGGTTATAGCAGTTTTAGACCATGCTGGGAGCTTTGGGATTGTGTATGGAGACTCATCTGATGGAGCAGTATATGTGTACAAGAATGATGGTGACGATGCAGGCTTATCTTCTGCTGTCAATCAATCTGCATCATCAACTGTTCTCAGGAGACTAACACTGGAGAAGAATGGCAATCTGCGGTTATATCGATGGGACGAAGTGAATGGCTCAAGGCAGTGGATGCCACAGTGGGCTGCAGTTTCAAATCCATGTGACATTGCTGGAGTTTGTGGCAATGGGGTTTGCAATTTGGATAGAAGCAAGACAAAAGCCACTTGCACTTGCTTGCCAGGAACTTCTAAAGTTGGGATGGATGGGCAGTGCTATGAGAATTCATCTCTTGTAGGAAAATGCAATGACAAGCATGAAAACCTGACATCTCAGTTTAGGATTTCGACGGTGCAGCAAACCAACTATTATTTTTCTGACATTTCAGTTATAGCTAACTACAGTGATACTAATGTGTCAAAATGTGGGGATGCTTGCTTGTCAGAATGTGATTGTGTGGCTTCTGTTTATGGGCTAAATGAGGAGAGACCATATTGTTGGGTGTTGAGGAGCTTAAGTTTTGGTGGTTTTGAGGATACAAGCTCAACTTTGTTTGTGAAGATCAGAGCAAATGGGTCATGGACTCCAGAAGGCCAAGAAGGAGGGTCTAATAGTAGCTCTTCTGATGGAATGGGAAGTGCAAAGGAGAAAGCTGTGATTATTCCTACCGTTTTGAGCATGGTAGTTCTCATTGTTTTCCTGAGTTTATTACTGTATTACAGTGTTCACAGGAAGAGAACTTTGAAAAGGGAGATGGAAAGTTCCTTGATCTTATCAGGTGCTCCAATGAACTTCACATACCGTGATTTGCAGATCAGGACATGCAACTTTTCACAGCTGCTAGGAACAGGTAAGTGTGTTCTATATTAAATTTCATGGCAAATAAGTTACAGTTACATGAAGAGTTTCGATGTTGTGTGAAGTGTTACTAAATGTACATGTTTTGCAGGTGGATTTGGGAGTGTATATAAAGGAAGTCTGGGAGATGGTACTCTGGTGGCAGTGAAGAAACTTGACAAGGTTTTGCCTCATGGAGAGAAGGAATTCATCACTGAAGTAAACACTATTGGCTCAATGCATCATATGAATTTGGTTCGCCTATGCGGCTATTGTTCTGAGGGATCACATAGGTATGCACTCTTTCCTCACAATCAATTTTAACTTTAATAATAACTATCTTAAAATTTATCCTAACGATGATATTTTATGGACTGACACATGTTTACTAAACTAAAATTGTAATGCTTTAATTGGCTTTGACAAATATTTGTTTGACAGGCTTCTGGTTTATGAGTTCATGAAGAATGGGTCATTGGATAAATGGATCTTCCCTTCGTATCAAGGGCGAGATAGATTGTTAGATTGGACAACTCGTTTGAATATAGCCATAGCTACTGCACAAGGGATTGCGTACTTTCATGAGCAATGCAGGGATCGGATAATACACTGTGACATAAAACCTGAGAATATATTGGTAGACGAAAACTTTTGTCCAAAAGTATCTGATTTTGGACTGGCCAAATTGATGGGAAGGGAGCACTCTCATGTGGTGACAATGGTGAGAGGCACTAGAGGTTATTTGGCACCAGAATGGGTTGGTAATCGCCCTATAACTGTCAAAGCTGATGTTTACAGCTATGGCATGCTTCTTTTAGAGATCATTGGTGGAAGGAGAAATCTTGACATGTCCTTTGGTCCAGAGGATTTCTTCTATCCTGGTTGGGCTTACAAGGTATATTTCTCAGATCCCACTTATTTACTACTAAGTGTGTTAGAAAGAGTGTATCATAGTCGTGATGTGTATTAAATTTGTTATCTAAGTGTTTGATAAGGAAAATGTTGGGTACTGTAGGAGATGTCAAATGGGTGTGTAAGTAAAGTGGCAGATAGAAGACTGAATGGGGCAGTTGATGAAGAAGAGCTAACGAGAGCTCTGAAAATAGCATTTTGGTGCATCCAAGATGAGATATCAATGCGACCAACAATGGGGGAAGTGGTAAGACTGCTGGAAGATTCGATAGACATTAATATGCCACCAATGCCACAAACAGTGCTAGAGTTAATTGAGGAAGGCTTAGACCATGTATACAAAGCTATGAAAAGAGACTACAATCACTCCAGCTCATTCACTCTTACCAGCCATCTCACATCTCGTGCCACATGCAGCAATTCCACAATGTCACCAAGATAGTCTTCAAAGTTTTTGCTGCCACAACCTAAGAAATTGTCTTTCGTGTTCATCATGGAAGCTTTACAATGTTGAAATGACTCTTTCTATGGTTTTGGGAGAAGTCCCACACAGGATGGAAATAGACTCTTATTAACTTCGTAGTAAAGGGTTATTGTATCTACGTAATTATACTCTTTGCGGAGCAGGGATAACTTCAGTGGTTGCATTAGCATAAAAACTCCATTTTGATCAAACTTTCTAACTAACGTTTAAAATGTTGAGTTAACTAACTATTTTTATCTCTAATTTAAATTATTAGAAATCCTTTTCTTCACCTTGTCAATTTTATCATTTTTATACGCGCTTTTACAAGTTTAAAATACAATTATTTTTATAATTAAAATAAAATAAACATAAAAATATTTTCTCAATCTAAAAAGACTATTTATTTACTGTACAATTTAACGGTAACGGTGAACCGGTTCAGCTGATTGGATTTGGAAGTGAGGTGAGGGACTCCGTTCACAATCAGCACCGAAGATCGGAGACGCGGCACGTGCTAACTAACTACCAATCCGCAAGACAAACACAAATCGCTACAAAACCCCAGCGGCGCAATTTAGCACCGCCACCGCAAACCCTCTCTCAATCCAGCACCATTCCATTTCCCCTGATCAATTCTCGATGCTATTGAGTAACGATAACAACAGCGACGTTCGTTTGCGCTTGTAGGCGACCATGGAGAAGATGCGTCACGCCGAGGAGCTGGTGAGGGAGTTTCTGGTGTTCCGCGGCTTCACCAACACTCTCGAATCATACGAGACTGAATTGCGCACCGACATCGGCAAGGGCTTCGAGGTCAACAAGATCCTCGACCTAATCTTCTCCGTCTATGTTCCTAAGTTCCACGCCGATAAGCTTGTCGCGCTTCTCGGGTTCTTCAAACACTACCTCTCTTCCCCCTCCGACACGCTACTCGTCTCCACGCTCTCGAAGTTGGAGGCTTCTATTCTACGCTTCTACGTCGTCCACGCCGTGCAGTGCAATCGTAACGACAAGGTGGTTGAGTTCTTCGCGCTCTACGGTTCCGAATTGTTGCAGAGGTCGCAAGATTGGACTCTCTGGTTCGGTGCGTTTTGTTTCTCTTTCGTCGTTTTTGTTTCTGTTCTCATGTGATGAACTTGCACGGTGAAATGAGATGTCGTTTGTGTTGCAGCAATTCCTTATAAGAAGAACCCGCACTTGGATCCCGAGTTTCGGGCTTTTTTCTCTAAGGAGTGGTATCAGGCTTTGCATCTTTCTTCTAGGAACTTCTTCAGCGAGGTTTTCAGTGCTACTCATATCCTTCACATTAATTCTGTTCGTAGTACTAAATTGGTGTTGTGATTTCATTTCATGGCTATCCTTGAGATTGTGGGAAATTGCAGTAGATGAGACTGTAGTATGTTAGAGTTTGGGTTTTGGATTAACTTAGCTCAACAAAACTGTTTTGTGGCTTAAGTGTTCTCTCCCACTTATATACTTTTCGGAGTTGAGTTTATTCAATACGCTTCTCATGTCCGTTACTATCAGGCTCAGTGCATGAATAACGTGATAGGTGGTTTATTAATGGATTTAAGATAAACTCTGATCCCATATCAGCATTTGGGTTATACTCTAACTAAATCTTACAAAACCAGTTGCGAGGTGAGAGTTTTCCTTAATTTATTTACTCCCGTTTTTGGTCTTATCACTAGTCAATTTAGATTTAGATTTTTTTGGAACATGGGCGATGTGGTTGTGGTGCGGTGATACAAACAACCTTTATGTCATTGTAGACCATAATTTAAAACCATGAATTTCGGTGTCTTGCTTGTTTAATTCAGAAAATATCGTTATCTCTTTCACAACTTGTATAGCCTTAATATTGTATCACGTCTACCTGCACTACTGAAGGTTAGTTCGGAGATGAATGCTACTAATATACTCAAAAGAGATATCGTACATTTAAATCTGAAGTTGTCCCAACTTCAGGCTTTGCTTGATGAGAAAGAGGCACAGTTACGTCAATTTAGAAGGTAAGCGTGTGTTTGTTTATTCAGTCCTGTGGCGTGTAATGGACATGGTTGGTTTTCTGATTAATTGGATTGAAGTATGGAAGGGAGTATTGGTTCATCAAGCAATTTGCGTGAAGAAAGTACCCGTACGGTGAAAAATTCTCTGGATGTTTTTCCAACTAGCATTTCACAAGTTGGTCAAATCGAGGTTAGCCAAGATTTAGCTGTGGGTGAACTCGGAAATGTTCATTCCGAGTTGATTGGCTCCACATCTGGTGATGATGATTCAGCTTCTCTATCGAATTACTGTTTGAGGAATGGCGGAGCTGACAATGCCAGCCTAAAAGGTAACACATTTCCTATAGAAGCAGACAGACATGCTTCACTATCGCTCAGTCTCTTTTAATTCTTTAACGAGTGGACACTGATTAAAGAAATAAAAAAGAATTTTTTTATTAGAAATAATGAGATAGCGTACTCAAAAATCATCGGGGAGTGCATTGTTACACATCCAAAAATAAAATTTCCCTTTTAATTCCTTAACCAGTGCCCTTAGGGCACTCGATAGCATTTGCCATTATTTAATTGCTTGGTCATTGTATTTAAGATAGTTGCTGCCTAATGGCTGCTTTATATGGATAGAGTTGTTCTAAATTGTTCTAATTCGTGTTCGGACATCTTCAAAATGATTAATTGTTGTTCTGAAAAGATAACTAGTTAATTAGTCATGGAAGTGCCGAGAAAAGTTAGGACACCATGTCAGATGCCTGGGCTTTTCTCTGCCAATATGACTCTCATTTGCATCCTGGAGACAGTGATGACATCAGTTTTGCATTGCCACTAGCTGTAAGCTGTAACTTGAAACCACAAATTGCACTGAAACAAGATATTGATTTTGTATGTCGAGAGATCTATTTTTTTTTTGGTTTTTCAAATGATAGTTTTCCTAAGACAACGCTGAAAGCTAGAATCAGTTGCAATCTTGCATAACTCATCGAAATGAGACTTAAAAGCTTTGTATTTGTTTATTTAAATTTCAAACATGAAAGCAACCCTATCAATTTATCTTTACTTATTATTTCTTAGAATTATATTTTGTATTCACTAATTCAGCATGTAACTCTGATTCACTTTATCTGAACTTCAAACCACACCTAATTTTGTGGACACTGAATAAATTTTTCTTTAGAGTAAGATAGCAATTACTAAATGTTTCTGTAATCCTTGATTGAATATTTGGAAATGAAAATTAACAATGAATTTTGTGGTAGAAAACGATGGGGATGAAGATTTCGCTGAGGTCAAAGTAGAGCACCAGGTAAAATTTACAGAGCCTTATATATGTCCCCCGGCTGTTCTGCTTTTGCATTTTCTATATCAGAATCAAGTTTTATTGGAATCTGTGTGAATGTAATATCACTGTGGTTTCTAGGAGACATTTCTGGGGCACACCAGTCCAATCAGTCGATGTCGCTTCTCTGCATCTGGAAACAATATTGCCAGTGCTTCTCTTGATGGAACTGTCAGGTACCCTTTTTAGGAGTTGATATGAAGTGTTACTTTAGTGAAAAAATGGAATAGTTTTCGTGTAAATTTTAGTCTCAATTACTGGCTGTAGCATGTACCTTATTTGTCACGATTTAGAACCCATGTGTGCAGATTTATTTTGAACAATAACATAAACGTCACATATAAATTAAATTAAAAGGAAGCATGATGCAGTCCAATGCCTTTATGTTTACAAAATGCCCTTTATATGTTTCCCTTCATCAATCCTTCTTTACCTTTCACCGAGTATCTGCACCTATTCCTTAATTTTTATGAAGTCTCAGGCAATTTCACCTTTGTTTGCTCTGCATGTTTTAATGAAGGATATGGACATATGATACATCAACTCCAGTGTCTAGAAACGCAACCATATATTGTGGCACTGAAATTTTGTCACTTGACTGGGAATGTAAATCAGACCGCTTGGTATGTGAATTGATCGGTGATTGAATTTATTCAGTTTCAATGAACATGAGATTATACGATCAGATTATTAAGTTTTTCCTCTTGATAAAAAGCTTCTTATAGGTACATCCGATGGGTGCATTAAAGCATGGAATGTGGATGCAAAGAGAGTTGTCTGTGATCTCAGCACAACTGAATCATTTCCAAGGTATTTCCCAATTATATGATGGCTTAAATATTTTGAAGGTCACTGCAAATATAGTAGCTTTTTTCTTTTTTAATCCCTATATTTATTTTTGGTTTTGCTCCTTGCAATAGTCATTGTTTTTGGTGCTTGTCATGACATTAACTTGTCATTAACAATAATATGTTTATTTCTTTGCAAATACAGCAGTGTTGGTTTTATGTTTCTACAAAATATAACAATATTTTTTTTTAGTTCCCACAGATATAGTAATTTTTGTATGGTCCCTACTTTTAGGCATCTATAAAATATAAAGGTTTTCCTTTTAAGTCTCTACTGTTATGACAAGGATAAACAAGTGACGGCGAATTTTGCAGGGATAAAAAAATTACAGGAACTAAAAAAATGTTATATTTTTTTGGGGACTTCAAATATATTTGAACCTTATAAGTTTTTCAGGTTTCCGTGCATTTCCTAATAACACTTCTACCCATATTTTACAGTGTATTGGACATAAAGTGCAGTCCTGTGGAACCTATTTTTGTGTCTGCAGCAGCATCTGGAGGGTAATTGTTAAATTTTTAAATATTGAATTCTTTGCTAAACTAGCAAATTAATTTAATTTGGTAATTTGATAATCTATTTTAAAAAAATGTTAGTTTATTTATGATATGATATGAATGTTTTGCTGTTTTGATTTCGGATATAAGAATGGAACTATGGTTAAATACCATTGGTTAGGGTATCCTTTCCTTTATTTTGCTTTCACTATACATTCTTTCTGTTTTTCACCTTTTGTTAATATTATGATGTTTATACTGTCTGTGTAGGGCTGGTTCCAAATATGTTGGCAACCTGGGTTTTGCTTCCCTGACTGTGTGGAACATGAAGACTTGGAAAGCCATGGTACGTGCTTCTTTGCATAAAATGTTTTATGTTTATGTTGTTTTATGGCTATTTTTAATTTTTTGGATTTCATAAAGACAGTCCTTCCTCTTGGAGAAGATCCCCCAGCTATTACTTCTCTATGCTTTAATCACAATGGAAAGATTTTGGCAGCTTCTGCAGTTGATGGAATGATTCACATGTTTGGTATCCTTAATTTTATTCACTTGATTCTTTCCTTGCTTTGGTCTTGGTGATTCCTTTATGAAATAATTTTTTGTTGTTGTTAACATATTTCCATTATCATTTGACTTGATTGTTATATTTCCATTATTATCTGTTTTGACTCTAAGTTCACTTAATCCTTGGTTTATTGTCTAATTACCTTTAGTTATCATTACCTAATTTCAACAGTAGTTGTATTTATTTATATCTTCTCTTGCTGGAGTTGTTAATTTGCTGTGTTTTCTTATGCTTTCTAAGGTTCCCTATTATTGGACTAAGTTATTCTAAGATTATTGGGCTCAGTCATTCAGTAAAATAAAATACTGCAATTTTTTTTGGATAATAAATTGTATTTTGAATGTTGAATCAGTGACCTCATGGTTTGACAATCGTGTCATCCTTAACTAGTGGAAGACATGTCTGCTGGTCTACAAATCACTGGCTGGCCAGCACATGATTCTTCCATCACTTCTATTCTGTTTGGACCAGACGAGACTAGCATTTTTAGCCTTGGCTCTGATGGGAAGGCAAGCATAGATAATTTAATGTTATTCCAGATTGTGAAAAAGGTTGTGCATCGCTACTAATTGTTTATTTTTTTCAGATTTTTGAGTGGAGTTTGCAAAATCAAGGCCAAATCTTGTGGTCGAGAGACTGTAGTAGGTATATTTCTAGTTTGTCAGCTTACAATTAGATTTAAAATGTTTCCTTTTTTTCTTTTTGTATGGCTTAAAGTAGTTTTTACTTTGTCAGGCAGGGAAATTAGATATATGAAATTGAGGGTTGTCATATGTTGGAAAGAAGTAAATACCCTTCAATATGAATAAATTATGGATATTATCTGGGTTTTAGGCCAGATTTTAGTACAAACATCAAGCAAGACAGGGTTTCTCCCTATCAAATAATTTCGTCTTTCAAAATGCCAGAAAAAAAATCCTACATCTTAATTTCCTTCTACAAAGCTTATCACAACCTATATATACATAACATGTAACTATCACACCATTACATATAACTGCATGACCCTAAATTCATCTAAACAAATCATCTTAAATAAATTGTGCAAGGAAGTTACCCTTTGCATGTTCCTTCTGCTAACTTTGTTCAACTCATTCATAAAATATCCTCAAGCCTGTTCTAGAATTTCTTACTACACAAGCAACATGAAGAACTGCTGCACTCCACATTTTAACATCTCTAGAACAATTCTGCAGTCAGTTTCCCAATTCTTCTCGTGTAATTTATTTTTCAAATACTTAAATGGTAAAACCAATGCACAACAGAGCCTCTATCCATTGTCACAAAGGCTAGAGGCCCCTTCATCTCTGGTCTTGTGTTTGGAATCTTGAAGTACTTTTCTGCCCAAGCCAACCAACCATCCAATTGGATCATTCATCAAATTTAGGCAATTTAACCATCTGTCTGCACTGGCTTTCTTTAGGTCTTTCAGTATATATCTTCATATACAACTGAATGCAATATATGTGGAACAACAGTCGTACGATGTGTGGATTTTTTTTTTTTCTGGCTTGCTCTTTTAACTTTTTATCTCTATTCCTCATATCCTTGGTTTTAGATGTTTGAAGAATTGATTCTCACCATCACCATGACACCTTTTTACCTTTCAGGTTCTGTGACCCCCTCATCGGTTCAAAATATTGCAGACATGAAATGGCATTAGATGCAAATGGGAGGAGACTCTTGGTAACATCCAGTTCAGTCAGAGCACCCATATATCAGGTTGGTTTTTCCTCGTGAATTGTGATTAGACCCCTCTGCTTTTAAGGGGTTATACTTCAGTTATCCATATCTTGGCTTGAATATTTCCGATTCTCTTGCTAGTTATCTGGAATTGTCAATGTCTGGTTCTCTTGTGTCAGGTTCATGGTCATATAAATGGTTGGAGAACACTTCCGCACGGTGCTCCTATTACTGCTGTGGATTGGCATCCGACCCTGCCCATTTTCTTGACTGGATCAGCTGATAACTCCGTCCGAGTAACATCTTTGTCATAGTACAAGGTTGTAACATATGAGTTTTCTTATTATTCTTTTTTTAGACTTCATTGTGTAATATATTGGTGTTCTCTCTCTCTCTAGATCGACCGATAGACATATAGAGGTTACCAACAGATCTTATATTATCAGCAGCATGGTTTGCTATTTACCCAAATACCATTTTTTATGAATATTCCAAAGGCTCAATTTTTTTTTATGAGAACCAACTTCTTGATCTAGTTGGCTTGTTTTAAGTTGATCACTATATGTTCTTGCCAAGAGATATGGAGACCTTCTAAGCTAGAACCCTCAGCCTTGTATTTTGTCTTCTCATAGATTTCAGGTCTCTTATTTATATCTGGTTATCTCATGTCAGTCATAATCCGTAATTGGGGGTGTTACCCTTGATTTTCCTCTAATAATTAAATTATGAATTCGATCATTTCTTCACTAAAATGATAGTATGAATGAGGTCTCATTGATGATCCATGTTTACTTGTTAATTAGCATCATGTTTGATTTATTATGAAATAAAACACTGTTATTAAAAGTGAGTATAATCACTAAAACATACTGGGACATACGTTCGATGTGCCTTATGAATGGGGGTGGTAAAGAGTCTATTATCTCATAGCTCACTAGGGTAAGGCATAGGCTAAGAGATTAACGAAGAGGTTGACAAAGGCCTAACATTACACGGTACACCAATTTCGGGCGTAGGCAAAGAAACCTGGGGGTATCATCTTAAAGGTATGAAAATTTTCACTTTATTTGTTATGATTATGGAAGTAAGTGACTTTCAATCCACTGAACTATATAATTCACAAGCTACTAATTGGAAAGTCAAAAATGATTTTTAAATTTACAATCTTGAAAACTATGTGACTTGAACAATCCGAACGTGTGAGTGTGCATTGTACCATCCGAATTATTCATGAATCTCATTTAAGTTTGTAAAAGTTTGATGCCCCTAAAAACCACGAAGAAAGTTAAAGCACCATATAACAACAAATGGAACCATCCTCAAATTGTAGCAAGAACGCATAGAACAACCAAAGCTCAAAAAGCAAACAATCTAAAATCATACCGCCATCTCTCAAATCTTAATAAAAAAACTCTAAGGCTATAGATTTTGGACAGATAAATTAATCC
The DNA here is from genome assembly GCF_051622355.1 of Phaseolus vulgaris. Classification (NCBI taxonomy): domain Eukaryota; kingdom Viridiplantae; phylum Streptophyta; class Magnoliopsida; order Fabales; family Fabaceae; genus Phaseolus; species Phaseolus vulgaris. Next base: position 7,742,308 of record NC_143504.1, read on the forward strand.
TAAAAATCGAATGGACAGATAAATTAATCACCAGTTTCACTATCCTCTTTTAATAATAAAATTTACAATATAAAAAAAAAACTAAAAGCTTGAAGAGAAAGCAAAAACAATCTAGATCTAAGAAAACCAACCTTAAAAATAATAACAAGGAGAAATACACAACAAACCATTTAGGGGTATAAAAAGCCACATACGAATAGCTTAAGACAAATTGACGAGAAATCAAAACAAATTATAAGAAAATAAAGAATGCATATTCACAATTTTCAGATTTAAAAGTGAAAACATGGTGCGCTCCGGTCTTTGGTTGTCATGCCAAACATTTCTTGCCAACTCGTTCCTCCGGTACCTGGGTATATTCACCTGTAACTTCCAAGTGTCAATCCATATAGCATCCAATTCCCTTTCTAGAGAAAAAGCGTCGTTCACTCCTTGGAACCTAACGAAACTAAACCTTTGTTTCCTTGCATTGAGCTTTCTGGATATGAAGACATCCAAAACTCTTCCCCATCTTTGAAAAACTTTCCACAGATCCCTTTCAAAGAAATGATCAGGAAAGTTAGTGAAAAAAAACGATACATTATCCATCACCTTGCTTCTACCTCGCCGGAAAACCTCATCCTCACCTTACTTTCTACCTCGCCAGGAAACCCTCAACCTCACCGTGTTTCACTCATCTTACTAAGTTGCTTTGTTCCGATGATATGATAGTTGTTCATTCTCGAACAACCTCAAAATAGTAATTATTTATTTTTAAGTGTTTATGTATTATGATCTGAGTTTTAAATTTCTTTCATGATTTAGTGATTGTTTATTTTTTAACAATTGTATTGTTTTGATATGATGTATTGTCATGGTTTGATCTCAAATAATAACTTTTAATTTATTTCATTCAATATATGATGATCATTTACTTTATAAATAATTTTATTACTTTCGTTTGATATTCTAATCTTTTGATCTTTAGATAGCTTTGTAATTATTTTACAAGACATAGATATGAAACAATAAATATTTCAAAAATGTACATTTTAACGTTAATATTTTATTATCCTTACTAATAATTTTAAATTTACAAAGCAAACAGCACATGCACATAGTAAAAGACTTCTTTAAAAATAATTACATATTAATAACACATCTAACAATCATTAAAGATTAAACATTAAACATGTGTTCAATTATCGTAATCATTAATAAATTCAAATAAAATTAATAAAAATAAATTGATGTATTAAAACTATACTTTTTATTTTTATTATATTAAAAAAATATGTCAATACTTATTACATTGTTCAAACTTTTTTCACCGAAAAATATAAGTCTAAGTTTTAAGCTTGTGTTGGGGTGTTTCTTCCAATGCTTTAGTCTATGTTTGGCACTTGTAGTCTTGATAGCCTTTTCCACCTTGTACACCTATTTTCTTGCTCCCTTTTTATATTAAAAAACTAAAAGAAATTAAGTAAATTAATATAATTTAGATTTAAGTGGATAACATGAAATTTCACATAATTGGATCTTTCATTAAGTTCATTGGGTTAACTAATGCAAATATCATACAAATTGAATATATATATATATATATATATATATAGGAGCTCTAAGTTGAAGCACATTTGTCTTATTTATATTGTAAATTTAAATTTGCATTCCTATGTTTTCCTTTTCATGCGATTTTCTTATTATTTATAAATTGCTACACCAAAATTAATCTAACGTTTTTATCTAGTGAAACTGTTTGAGTGATTATTTTGATGAAGATTCTAATTTTATTCATTTTAAATAATTTTGAAACACAAATCCAAAGAAAAAATAGAAGCGTTTGTTACAGGTTACACAAGTTCATAAAATCTTGAACCCACAAGCCATAATGTTCTACTTAGGATGCTGATTTTTAGACACTGAAAAGTTACAAATATCATCATTCATAATAACTTTCTGGTTTTATCATCGTCATATTCATTACTTATATCTCTTCTCTATATATTTTTCTGAGTGCAGATACCCAAGGAATGGTTCAGTGTAAACACACCCTTTTTTTTATTCATATATATAAGACACCAACCTTGTGTGTCATCTTAGAAAGAACCTTTGTACGAAGTAACTTCCTCAATGCATGAACATCAAAGACCTGTTATGCAGTACAGTGTAACTAAATCAGTTATATTTTCTATGGGTTTATATATAAATGCGCGTATATGTATTATATATATAAAAGTTTTCGTAAAAATAAAAAATTGATGCAGACTTACATAAGTCTGAGAAAAATATTTGCCCAGAAAAATAAGATAAAACCACTTGAAAAAAAATACAACAGACATTATGCAATGGAGGCTATTCTTTCTTTGTAGTATTTTATAGATTAGAATTATTATATAGGAAGAGAAATTATTTTTAGAGGATTAAAAGTATATTTGATTTAAACAAAAATATATATAAAAAAAATTGACTAAATTTAAAAGTCTAAAAAAATAATATTTACGTACCATAGATGCGGTCTCTTAGAATTCAATGCATGTAAGCATGGTTGCATCTCCTGTTGAAAAAAATGGCACTGACCAGAACTCCCCAAAATCCCACAGCAAACCCAATTCCCAGACCCATGTAAAACCACGAATATATTTCATGTTTCTCGTCGTCATCATCATCATCTTCTTCTTCTTCCATGGGTTTTGTACCATGGAGTTCTTTATCTTGCGGACAAATATTTGTGAGTGGAGCTCCACAGAGGCTAGGATTGCCAATATAGCTAAGGTCTGTAAAACCAAGTTGGGTCCCTGATGGAATTTTGCCCATAAAATTGTTGAATGAGAAATTCAAGACCTCGAGATAATGTAAGGTAGACAGGGATCTTGGAATTTGTCCAGAGAAATTATTTCTTGAGAGATCAATGGATTCCAATGGTTTCAAGTTTTGAATCTCTTCTGATATTGTTCCCATTAAGTGATTGTGGGACAAATTCAAGGACTGTAGTCCAGTGAGCATATACATATCTGAAGGCACATTTCCAGACAAGTTGTTGTTTGAGAGATCAATCACATTCATCAAGTCAACATATGATAACTCGTTTCCTTTTGTAAGGATCTGGATGCTAGTGACAATGGTTATTGAAAAACCTGGAAAATTAAGGACGAACCCTACTCTACGAGTTGAAGCATAGTTACCAACCATGGTTGTTATGTTATGCAAGCAATTAGGTATAGATCCTGATAATCTGTTACTTGAAAAATCCATCACCATTAAGGAATGGAGTTGACACATCTGTGTGGGAATAGTGCCACTGAATTGATTGAATCCCAATTTAAGACCTTTAATATTTTGTGCCAACCAGCTTGGTATAACCCCAGAAAGATTATTATGGCCAACATCAAATATCCAAAGATTATGGCAGTTTTTTAGAGAAAGAGGAACCTCCCCAGATAACTTATTGCTTCCCAGAGACAAAAACCGAAGGTTTGACAGAGAGCTCATTGAGTTAGGAATCTTACCTTTAAGGTTGTTGTGTCCTAAATTAATAAGAACCAGGGATTCCCAATTATTCCAACAATCTGTTAGGTCTCCAGATAAATTATTATTAGCCATGTTCAAGTGCGCTAAATTGGTTTTATTTGTCATATTTTGGCACAAGAAAGTAGAAATGGATCCTGATAAAGAGTTATTACGTAAGTGTAGAACAACCACTTGTGGTGATATACGAGGCATGCCACCTCCTAAATTATTTCCCACTAACCAAACGACTTTCGAGTTTAGCAGCACATTTGACATGTCCCCATTGATAATGTTACGTTCTAAGGAGATAAATTCAAGTTGAGTAGCCAACTTCCAAAACTTGTCAAGAGGCTCAAATGAAGAACTTGAATCTCCAATTGTAAGGTATTTCAGAGAACTCTGTTTGAACAGCCATGCAGGAAATTTGTTTCTCACATAGCCCAATCTAATACGTTTAAGTTGAAAGGGAGGCACCCATTCAGAATCAAAATCAAAGACCAAGCCAGGTGAACTCAACGAAAGTTCCCTCAGATTTGAAAATGAAAGTAAATTTCTTTCTGAGACAACCCCAGTTAAGGAATTGACTGCAACTCGAAGGGTCTCCAAGTTGAAGAGTTGCCCGAGATTATCTGGAAGACTTCCATTCAACTCATTTGTCTCAAGTATCAAAATAGTCAACGATGATAGATTTCCCAAACTTGTGGGAATTGGACCAGATAAAAAGTTTTGAGAAAGATCAAGTTCTTGTAGTTGTTTAAGTTGTCCAAACCAATCTGGAATGGTTCCTTTGAGATAATTACTAGACAAAACCAAGGACTTAAGACTTCTAAAACATGGCAATGTTCTAGGTAGTTGGCTATGTATTTGATTTTGGCTAAGGTCAATACGAGAGATGTGACTACTAAGATTGAATAACCAGGTAGGCAACTCAGATACAAAATGATTGTGAGCGAGATTTAGAACTTGAAGTGAAGTAAAATTAGCGTAATGGAGAGATGGATAGATATTTTCAAGCTGACAACTCACCAAGTGCAACTCTTCAAGAGAAGGGAGCATGGTTACTGGTTGAAGCCAATCAATGTCTTTGTGAATATAAATACCACCAAGGTTGAGATATTGCAACGAGGTCAGTGGAGAAATCCAATGTAGATTATGGACAAGAAGATCATAATTATATGATAAATCAAGATAGTGCAGCTTGGTAGTGTTTCCAAACAGATTAGGAGGGTTCTCAGTTGACAAGTCATTACATTCATGGCTACCAACTGAGCTATATTTGATACATTTGAAGTCATTGTTGCTCAAATTTAAGTAGTTCAAAAATTCAAGTTCCAGCAAAGTGAGGCTGAATACACCTGATAAGCAGTGTGACTTGTCGTCCTTGTTTCCATAAGGAACAAGTTGAGGATGATTTGTATAACAAGGGAGATAAAGTTGTGTTACTCTACCTGTGATATCATCACACTTCACTCCACTCCATTCACAACAATCTAATTCTGGGAACCATGAGGAGAGAACACCAGAAGGGTCTATGAGTCCTTGTTTGAAGTGTAGGAGTGTGTTCATGTCCTTCTCGTTGCAATGAATCTTCAAACTGCACATCATGACAGAATTGAAGATGATTGAACATAATAAGCAAAGTAAAAAGAGTTCAATATTGAAGGGAGAGGCATTCATGATCACTCAGCAAGATGTTTTGATGGTGGGAAGGCATTCAATCCAGTACAAGTTTATATGTGGTTGAAGTGTGTCTTCCATATATGTAAACAGTGAGGAAATTAATTAGTTATTTAATTCAATGGTCTTTGTTGTGTCTATTCTTTAGATTCAGAGTGGATGGAGCATCCAATTTCTCCACTATGTCGGATAGTCACTAATATATCATCTGTCCCTTCAATATGTTAGTGACATTTGGTGTGTGGCTGATTATATTGCCTTTTTTAGTTATGCAGAACTGGGGACATCTCAACATGGTGCCTTATCCTTGACAAAGACACATCAAGAGCCACAATATTTGTAGGGGTAGCCTTTTAGGGGTTGTAGTTTTGTTTTGTTTTCTTTGTTCCATTCAAAATCCCCCACAAACAAAAAAACAACAACTGTTTTCTAAGTGATAGCCATGATCACTCTAACTTTTACTAAACTCATTTATTTTCTCTTGATGAAGACTCATTATATATCAAAGATTTTTTGGTAGTTTTTATTTCAACAATATATATTAAGTAATAAACAATAAATAACTCAGATTTATTAACAATGATCTTTTCTTCCAATACTGATCATGAAAGGATCTAAATCCTATCTTACTAATACTTTTAGGATAATTAAATATAGATAATGTGATTTAAAATTTGAATGAAAGCATTCAAGGATAAAAAGAATTTTAAACGTATTACTTATTCTCTATTTAAAATAAAATTGTAATGGCAATAGTATTAGATAAGAAAAAAATGTAATATTAAGAAATTCGGATTAGTTTAATATATTTGAATCAAATAAGAAGTGACATTGATGATATACAATTCTTGCTTTCATAATAACATATAATTAAAATTGAGAGACGTGTACTTTATAATCAAATATAATGTAGTAAATTTTTTTAACTAATTATACTAATAGAGAATGTAGTATATAAATATTCTAGAATATGTAGTTCTCAAAATAATGTATATATAATGTCATTAAAATATTTATAAAAAAGTTAATTTTTTCTAGTTCTGTATAGTCTCTGTCTTCTATTATCTTTAGTATTATTTCTTTTATATTAAATATAGTAGATTAAACATATATGTGTAAGAGTGAGTTAATATAATTATCATCAATATTACTATTACATCATATTTAGGTAGATATATAAACATTTACTAAAAAAATCATTAAATAAAAATTAATTTTAAAGATAAAAAATAATTAATTATTCTATTAATTAAATTAGATATTATTTTAAAGATTAAAAAAATTATTGATATCGAAATTAATTTCTATTATTTATTTTTTTAGAATAAAAAATATTTTTTTAAATAACTTTTGACTTTTTTGTTATTTTTTTAATATTTTCATTTAGAATTAAAATAAACTTAAAAATATTCTATAAATAACGTTTATGACATATCTTTAGTAAGAATAATAGTATCAGTAACAGCAATCATGAATATAACCATTATAACAAAAATATAATTAAAATACATGAGACAAACAATTCGTTCAATCTTAGATATAGGGATTTGAATGGATTTTAGGAAAAAGTTTATAATAAATATGATTAATGTGATTGAAAATATTTTTATTTCGTATATTTTATTTTATTTTTAATACTATTATATTTATTGTTTATTTCGTTATTTCTTATATATGTCCTTTCTATTTCGTTTTTCCGTAAATATTCGTCCCTTCTTTCTCCTTGCCCAGTGCGTCTTTGCTTCCACATATTTAAACAAGGATTTTAGGAATCGATAGGTAAGAATTACCAGCCAGAAATTACGTTAACGGATGTTTTAGGCACAAAGAAAAAAAAAGGTGAATATTTGTCGAGTATTTTAATTCTGAATGCATAAAATGAGTTTTTACGCATATCTTGAATTAAGTTGTGTGCTAAAACCGTAGTTAATTTATGGGAGAATAGACCAATTTGGAGAAACCTTAGGAGATGGAGAGGTTTTTTAAAGGTTATGCAGAGTATTAATGAAATGGTCTGTAATGCCATTCCTTCCTAGAAAGCCTTTCTGCCATTTTATACATTTTCCCATACTTGTATATTCAAAAGTGAACACATGATTTTTTTAGGTGATGGTGTGCTGTTTGAGCAACTGACAGCCAGAAGGAGTATACGGAAGGGTCCAAGATTTGTACAAAATATTTGCAAAAATAAAGAAAGCTGTACCCTAATCAAGCTTTCCCCTTCAGTCATCGTCCTCGGGATCAATCACCATTCTAAGCTTCCTTCTGGATTTGGCATTGTCCGGGAAGACACTGACATCCAATTCATCCTCTGAATCTGCTAAGTCGTCCATTTGCTGATATTCTACTTGGGAGGAATCCATGGAATCAACAAGATTTTCCCTGCCAATTCAAAATTCCAGTCACTTCGAGACCTTGACGTACACATCTATGTAATCTATTTATTGTCCCAAACTTTCTTCACACAAGATCAAGTTATTCTCATGTAATTACTCTTAATCTCAACCTTTCTTTTCTCTTAGACTAACAGCTATTGACGAGTTACTTTTAATAACCATTATATTACAAAACACAGACCTACAGCTAAAGACGAACTACTTTTTGTAACCACTATATTACAAAAAATAGAAGGTTAAAATGGAGAGTAACTTCAACAATAAAAACGTAATTCCTCTTCTCCATAAATCTCTATATGATTCCTATAAATAACACTACTCAAATCACTAGTGTCTCTAACTACACTGCACAAAACACTCACTTCTACTAGTACTATTTAACTTGGTATTTTTTTTTAAATGCAGAGGCAAGAGATGTATTCTTCTAGTTTCTACAAGGGCAATAATTTATGAAATACCCCTTGTTTCTTATTTACTTCTTAATAGCAACAAGTGTTACAACAATTTATATTTCAACAAATAGGCTAAATAACCAAAAAAATGTTAATTGACTCAATTGTCAGCCTAAGATCAGCCGACTAGCAAAAGTGTGCATTGCAACAAGATGTCTTTTACTATTAGACCATATTAGCAAAAATGACTCTCAATGCTATCTTTGTACACTGAATAAAAGATACCAAAAATATAAAAGGATACCGAGTACAACAAATACGTACCTTTCGATAACCTCTGTTATGCCTTCATTAAAATAATCATCGCCAATTATTCTCTGCTGAACTTGGATATTTTCAAGCTCGTCTTGCTTTGATTTAAGAAAGGATCCTCCAGTTCTTCTACATCCAGAAATGGTACCAATAAGAACATAAAGAAAATTAAATATGGTATGAATGGTGCCGGAATATGCCAGCTAAAATTACAAGTGGTAAAGAGTTGTCTACAGTGCGTAATTGATTTTAAGGAACTATTTTCAAGCGCATCTTGCTTTGATTTAAGAAAGGATCGTCCAGTTCTTCTACATCCGGAAATTGTACCAATAAGACATAAAGAAAATTAAATATGGCATGCATGGTGCCGGAATATGATAACTAAAATTACAAGTGGCTAAGAGTTGTAAACAATGGGCAATTGGTTTTAAGAAATTAACAAGAGAGAGGAATCTTTCCTTATATACAAACTTAACTAATATTGTAGCAAAATTCACATAAAAATACACAGTTCAAACTAAATTCCAGATATACAAATTTATGTCTTATCATTGATCAATAATATCCAAGAAAAGAGAAGTTGAAGTATGGAATATTTACTTGAGAGCAGAGCTGAGCATTTCATCATCAGAATCTTCTCTTAATTTATCCTCACTGATAGGTGCAAGTAATTTCTCAGCTGATACCTTGCTATTTATTTTCCTCCTAAATTAAATAAAAAGATAGTTAACTCGAAATAAAACAAAATTGTTGATATACTAGACGAATCCATCATTTTTTTCAAGTCAAAGCAGATAGAAGCAGGAGCCGGCAGAATCAACAAGTTAAACTAAATTCCTGACATCATTTATGATATTATTGATCAGTAAACTAGTGATCTTATAAACGTAAAGGCAGATGAACATTACTTGATAACAGAGCTGAGCATTTCATCATCCGAATCATCTGTTGAAAATCTATCCTCATTGGTTTGCCCATGTGACTGTCCCCTTGATATATTGTCATTCTCCAATTTCTTCCTAAAATTATATAAACATTGAACAATAGTTAAACAAAGAAGAGCTAGAAGAGATCCATTCATCCGGACAGCAAAAAAAAATTGCATTTGGCGAAGTACTGAAATTCAGCTGAAGCATAAATTTACGTATAAAATTTGAACAGTGTATCCATTAAAATGGTCCATGGCTTCCTGGAAGTTACACATGCCAATGAGTGAATATTATTTTGCAAATATGAAGAAGTATTAATGCCTCAGCTTTGTAAAACTACAGACCAAAAACGAAACACAAAATTACCTTTTTACCAATGATAACAATGTCTCATCTTCAGATTCACCCATACTATCATTTAAACTATCCATGAGACCCGCACCCTTTGAGTGAACTTTGCCTCTAGATCTCTTCTGAGGAAGTGATAAACCAAGCTGCTTAAGTTTTCGAGAGACTTGGGCAGGAGTGAATTTACCATCCTCATCCAGTGCATTGGCTATCATGTAACTACATCTTCTATGGTCCTTGAATCTGCAGAAATAACAACCCAGCTGTAAATTCATATGCTAAAGTCCTCTGATATTTGTCATCCTCAGCAACATATTAACTACCCGTTCAGCCATTCTCACTTAGATAGCTGATAGAGATCAAATGCAAGGCAACCAAGTGCAAGTGGTACTCACTGCTCATATAGAACTTTGATTAGAGCTTCCTGATCTTCATTGAAAGCCCGGAGTCTCTTCTTTTTTTGCCTGTAAATATGAAATTGAACTCAAATTCAAAGACCACAACATATTCGATGCATCAGAATGTATGTAAAAATTGCTGAATTAGGATGAACAATAGTGACAACATTTCACTTCTCGAAGGAAACAGAAATTTAATAGAAAAAAGATACCAGTAATACTTAATAAGCATCAGAGTTCATATAAACGTACAGGTGTTGAACTAACTGGCTTCCCTCCAAATTCAATGATTTATGATTGGTATCTCCCGTTATTGTGTCACCATCTAATTGATTAGGGCTAGTAGACAAAGGTCCTTCAGCAGCATTATCACCCATCTTTCTCCTAGGTGCAACTGTTAGTCCTAATCTTTTTAGCGTATTGGAAATTTGAGTTGGTGAAATTTTAACATCTGGCTCTAGCACTTCCGCTATAAGGCGACTGCAACGTCGGTCCTCTTTGAATCTATAATAATCAAAGCAAGAACCAATGATGATGAAAAAAAGTTAAAGAAAAAAAAGTGAATTCTTTTTGACAAGGCTCTAATGTAAACCATGCTCCAAAGTTCACACAAAAGTTTGATCTGATTAAACCTACTTTTCATAGAGATCCTTAATTTGTCCTTCCAAATCACCATCAATAATAAGTCTTTTCCTTCTCCTTTGAACTATTTGAGAATCATCTTCCAACAATTGCTCCCCACTGTGATATCTAAGTGAATCAGGTATCAGAAACTACAAAAAATATCAAAGAAAAATTTGATGTAAAGTTGTAAACATACTTATTATCATCTTTGCCATTGTTAGCACCAGAGGTAGATGCAAAGCCTTCGACAACATCGTCAAGCTTGTCTCTAGAAGAAAGACAAAAAACGAGAGTAATCTCTGTTAGAAAATATGGGAAATATTCGATGGTATCATCATATAATATTTTATAGTATCCTAGATTATCTCAAAGGAACTCTACTACATTTTATTATTTATTTTCTTATTTAATTAATAAATTTATAATTGTAGTAGGGGTATCTGATTAATTTGATTTACAAGCATATCATATCATGTATATAGGAATAAAATTTCCAATAATTATTTGTATTTATTGTTATTAACTTAAATAAAATGGACTCCATTCATTACGTAGTTCAATTACACAGTTTTAGTATCTCTTCCGTCTATTTTTTCCTCTTTCAAAAGTGCAGATAATTCTTCGTAGTATATCTACCTTTGTCTTGATCAATAATAATACCTATGAACCAATCAAGCAACAAGCCTAATTTGAAAATTTCTCCCGCTTTTAGAGATGGTCATCTCAGTGTGGACAACAAATTTCCCAAAAAATATAGAAAGTTCAAAATCTAACATACGAAGCTTACAGGCAAAGTTTGAGATATTTATCTTACTTTTGATATCCTGAGTCCGGAGTAATCAAAACATCAGCCTCATCCTCCCCAAGTGCATCAGCTATGCTTCTACGAGTCCACAACTTCGCTGGGGATAAACCAACTTCATCTTGTGGAATGTTATTCCAATTGGTACTTTCTTTCTTCAAATGACCAAGCTCGCTCAACAAATATTCAGCATTGATGTAATGGCATTCCCTTCGAGTCTTCCAGAAAAGGACTTCTACAAACAAGAGGGGTTGCTTTTTCATTTTCTTTAGCATCTTTCTGACCAAACAATTCAGGAAATCAACTATATCTGCATATTCCTTGCAGGGACATGACTTTTGTTCAACCAGGATGTCATAAAAAGTTGTGAGCAGCGACAACTGCAAGAGTGTGTCAACAGGATCAATAAATGGTATTCATTAATAATATTAAAAAAACTAGACATTCTCATTTAAGATTAAATGCTTTCTGGGCTTGACCTGGTAAAGCATAGGTTGGAGTTCAAGATCATCACTTATTCTCCGCAGTATGCTTATTATGTAATGATTTGTAGCAAAGGAATTACTCTTATAAAACTTGAGCAACCAGCACAATTTCTGAATGATATTGTGATTTGCAAAGGCAGAGACCAGCGCTGAAACCTTGAAATCAACTTCATTAATTGCATTTAGTTGCTCATCTTCAGAAAAATCGTTAGTACCACCCAACATATCCTCATTATCATGTTCGGGATATGTGGCTTCCATTGGTTCCAACCCAACTTGGGAGTTCTCAGCTTCCTCAACATGATTTTCATGTTCATTATCGTCAAGGGTAACATCTTCGCCGGTGGGATTTGGATTTGGTAGACATTCCTGCAGTAGGTTATTTTCTGCTGATTGATTGACAGTTGAGATGCCAGTTTCATTTTGAATGCAATTATTATCTCCAGACAGTTTGTTCCCTGATTCCGTTCCTTCTGGAATTTTTTTCTTTTTCACTTTCCTTGATTTTTTGGACACCTTGAATTAGAATATATAAAGTAGAAAAAATTATCAAAATGTACGAAAATGTTTAGACAGTATCTCTGCAACAGATTTTTTACATACCTACATATTACATTATTAATGTCAAAAAACTAACTCTACCAAAAAATTGAGTTATTAGTGAAGGCTCGTTAATGACTTTATTATATCTCTAACAAAGCCAACGGAAGCAAAGCTATTACACTTAAATGTGAAATTTAAATCAATATAAACAAGTGGGGTATTGCATATGAAGTTGAATTGCTATGCTAAGCATTTGGGGTAAAGTGGTTACAGGCATCTTTCCTTGTTTGTTCTGATCTCAGTGATTTAGTTCAAATATAACTAACTCTTGACAGACAAACACAAGTTTCAGCTTACCCTTAATGTTCCTCGAGACTGAAGACTATCCATCAGCTTTACAACCTTATGAATGATTTCTACTAAATCTGCAAGACCACTGGAAACAAAATTCATTAATATGGCAGCAAAGAAAGAACCATGGATTATACACAAACTCGGAACAAAAGCATGCATAAAATCACTATTATCATGGACTCACGTATATGATGACAATTGGATGCCTTCCATAACAGACAATTTTGCACACTTTTTTAATTGGAAAGGGCATGGTATTTAAGTTCATTACAAAAGAGAAATTAGTTAATTGGACAGAACAGAAACACTTTAATGAAACTTGGTGTACTTAGCTTTCTAACAATGAACGCATTCACCAGTAGAGTATGTTGTGTTAACTTTTGTATGATGTATGAACTAAGACAACCAGTACGTGGTCAACAGATGTCCTTTGAATAGCTTTTCAGGACCAGAAGGCCGCTAAGATACAAGTTTAAGACATGAAAAAAGCAGTACAAGGTCAAACCTTTTTGGTTGCTTGTGGGTGTCAAAGTTTTTCATCAAATTCAATAGAAATTGTGTCATCCCTTCCTCGGTCTGATCATAAGTTAACTTGTACAGAAGGATACGAGCTGTTTGTGGCTCCTTTGAGTCTTCAGGCAACAATTTAAGTATCAAATCCAGCATGCGAATCTGAAAAATCAAAAAAGGGAAATTAGGAAACATTTAAAGAAGTTATGCACAGGGATGGAATTCTTGACGTCATTCTTGTGGAATGCCCTAATTTGTAAAATTATCCAAAACAATAATAGACAAAAGTGGGAGCCATGGAATGCTACCAAAGATGGAATGGGATGGTGATTGATAAAGCAAAACCATTTGTAGAAGTGATCTAGATTTAAGATATATTTACAGTCTTAAGCACCTTGACTAAAAATGAGAGCACGGATATAAAAGAGAGTATAAGTTGATGCGGTAACATATGAAAAAAAAAAACAGAACATATTAATATTTTGTAGTTTATATTACCATGTTTTTCAAAAGAGAACCAGCTGCAGATAGAAACTGGTGGTCATTTGTTTCCTTCAGACCATCATAGGCATGCCGCCACTTTGAAATTACCAAGTGAAACATTGACTCATTCAAAGATGCTGCAATTGGACCACATATTTGACCACTGAAATCTGAGGTAACTGCATCTTTATCACCAAAAGTCTCAAATGTGTCTCTTCCCTCCTTGGTCTAATGAAGACGAGAACATGTATAAGAATGACAGCTGTTCTCAATCGTATTCGTAGATTAAAAAATCACAGGTATGCTCTTTACAAATAAAGCAGCAAATGAAAACTCACAAGATGAGAACAGATGTTGTTATTCATTGTCTAATTTTATTTGACATTTTTGTTCATTTCCATTTGTCCAGCCAAAAAATTTCATTTGTTAGCTTATCATTTAGCACATGAGTACTGACTAGCTATGTTCACCTTCATGACTCAAAAGGTCAGAAAAAAATAAACTCAGAAAATCCAAGTAAGGAAATCGACTTAAGTGTGTTTTTATCCTCTTGTTATTTCTTTCATTGTGCTGCATGTAACAGATAGCCGTAATGTGCCAGAAATTTCCATTTGTTAACTTATCATTTAGCACATGAGTAATGACTAGCTATGTTCACCATCACGAACCAAAGGTCAGAAAAAAAAACCTAGAAAACCCAAGCAAAGAAATCAATTTAAGTGTCTTTTTATCCTCTTGTTATATTTTTTTTGTGATGTATATAGATAGTAATTAGTATCGCTTACTATTCACTAACAGATAGCCATAATATGCCAGAAATTGTAAGGCCTACAAACAAAATTATAACATGAAAAGTTTGCTTCGACATGGTTTGAGAAACTGAAATAACAACCACTTATGCTTAATGCAAAATCCTAAGTAACTAGAAACCAACTAAATATGCATGGAGAATCTATAAAATTCCAACATTCAGATGAATCAGAAATTCTTCCTGTTCCAGACCATGAATTTAAAATTGGCATTGAATACCTCTAATCAAGGGGGCAACATTAAGTATTTCAGTTTGAAAGAGGACAAGAGAAACGTATGCTGAGATATTGAAATTCTCATATTATCATTCTCACCTTAGAAGCTGAACACTTGTAAAACTGAAACGCAGTGACAAATTCAGCCACTTGAAAGAAAACAACAACATCACTTCTTTGAATTGAGGGATGTTCCTTTTCAATATCTTCACGGATGGATCGCATCAAAACTGATACAGGTTCAAATTGATGTGAGATTACTTTTGACTTTACAAGTGGAAGCCAAAAGAAATAAATATATTTGCAAATAATACAATTTATTAGAGAACAGAGGCATACCGTTGTATCCCCCAGAAAGAAACTGATTCAAAAATCCGTGAAGCAACTCCAATATCTTATCCTTTGTTGAAGGCAACCTTGGATGATCCCACGCAATTCTTTTGGTAGGACCCCGACTCACATTGTGTGCTTTAA
The DNA here is from genome assembly GCF_051622355.1 of Phaseolus vulgaris. NCBI lineage: Eukaryota > Viridiplantae > Streptophyta > Magnoliopsida > Fabales > Fabaceae > Phaseolus > Phaseolus vulgaris. The sequence goes on from NC_143504.1 coordinate 7,757,549, forward strand.
GCAGCACATTATGAGAAGAATTAGGATTTCCCTTAACTACTGCCTTAGAACCATCCTGCCAAATAGAGACAGCCATTATCACTCAAGTTCACCAAGATAAAAGCACAAGCAGGGCAAAAAAGTAGTACCATTGTAAGCCGAGAAAATGTTCCACTAAATTGAGAATGTCTACTCAGATTGATGAGCTTACTACTATTTTTTCTCTTCTTTTTCTCCTCCATGATGAACTGGTGGAGACTATTAAGAGAAGCCTGGGGATCTTCATCAGCCTAAAAAGGATTTTACAATATGTAATTGACCTAACAAAAATATAAAAGCACTAGATGGGAGCAGTTAGAGAGAGGAAATCATCACACATTCCAAAAGACCTTGCAAATAATGTTAGCGAAGTACATTCAGAAAAGAATAATCTAAATAAGTAGGACGCCCCTTGGCAGCTTGGCAAAAAAGACACTAGTCACTGTGAGGACTAACCTTTGATCCCTTCGAATGTTCTCTGATAATTAACTCCGGGTCCTGACCAATCAAAATGTAATGGAAAACTTCCAGTAGAAGCAAGTTATCTTGACGGAGATAAGTATTAGAACCACCAACATATTGAGAAATAACCAAGATTACATCCATGACATTCTCGCGAAACAAAAGCTCCAGAAACCGGTCTCTCAGAGATAGAAACTGACTGGCTAATCCCCCTGACTTCTGGTGCAACGGAATTTCTTGAACAGCAAGAATGTTTCTAAATAACGTAAGCACAAGCTGGACCAATTTCCAATCATCCTCGCTAAATGAATCACTGTACACAAACAATTAAAAACACATAAATAAGCATTTTTTTTTCCATTAGTCACACCGGAAAACACATTGCTGTTTGCAGACACTCACCTTTCCAAATTCTCAAGCGGCCTCTCTAGAAACGAAACTATCACTGCAGTAACATCACTGTTCGTCACAGCAGACTTTAAACCCCACAGATACTCCAACTGTTGAGATATATCCGTGGAAGAAGGCTCGATGGGCATAGTAAGAAACACCAGTACCTTCACTGAAGAAAAAAAAAACAAATACAGGTGAATCAAAGCCCAAACATGCCTTAATCGTTAAATTCAAGAAATTAATATATATATATATAAGAAAAACCTGAATTCAGAAGCAAATTGCGATCTTCGTGATAGAGCTCAATGGTGGGTATCAAGTACTTAGAAACAATGTTCCATTTGCACACTTGTTTAAAGACATCGCGCGTTTGGGGATCGTCACGCCTCAGAAACCGCAGCAAATCTTTCAGGTTATCTAGTAATTGGTAATGAGTGTAAGCGATGAGGAACCAGAAATTATCATCTAATCGAATTCAAATGAAAAAAAAAATCAAAAGGGGATATGGGAAATGCAAGAGAATCGTACCGAGACAGTATTCGCCTTTGGTAAAGCCAATTCGGTTGCCTTCATTGTCCTCTTCGACGGTTCCAAGGCCGCCGCAGATTACTGATAAACCCTCGGTGTCCATGGTGATGACGGAATTGGAGAGACTATGCGGTTTTGGGATCTAAAAGAAGGTGTGAGTTGAGTTGAGTAGTGTTAAGTTGAAGAATGGCGGAAAAACTTCCCGCGCTTTTGAGAAGAAAACGGTGTCGTTTAATTTTTCTTCGGTACTGTGGGCTTTCACTTTGGTTAGCCAACAGAAAAAGGCAAATGCTTCCTGCACCCAATCATTCTTAACCTGCACCCAACATATTTTTTTAATTTCCAAAAATGCCCTTAATTCTGGAAATAAAAATCCGGAATTGAAAATAATATATTTCGGAAAAATAAATCCGAAAGTAATTATTGAGTTTCGGAAATAAAAATCCGGAAACAAAAATTAGAATTTTATTTCGGACAAAAAAATTCAGAATTGAAAAATAATACATTCCAGAAAAAAAATCCAAAAAATAAATAATTGTGTTTCGGAAATGAAAATCCGGAAACAAAAATAAAAAATCCATTCCAGATAAAAAAATCCATAATATAAAATTTTGTTCTGGAAAAAAATATCCGGAACACATATTAAATTTTATTTTTTAATGACAGTTTCGTCTTTTTCACTGGGATCGGGTGCTGTGATATGGTGCAGGAAGCAAGTGCCATAGAAAAATGATGTCGTTTATTCTCGGACTCTTTCTTCCTACACCTCCATGCCTTCTTGTGCCACCCCCATATTAAATATGAAAATACCATTTTATCCTTTTTTTTCACCCCCTTGAATTTGAAATAATAAGCCTATGGATTATGTAATCCGGTTAAATTCCAGATTATATAATCTGGAAGTCAATTTCATATTTAGAAAAGACTTCCGGATTATGTAATCCAGAAGCTAATAACACATCTGAAAAAAGACTTCCGGATTACATAATCTGGAAGTTAATCTTATGTATAGAAAAGACTTCCGGATTATGTAATCTGAAAGCTAATCACAAAAGACTTTCGGATTACATAATCGGGAAGCTAATTCTGAATCTAGAAAAAGACTTATGGATTATGTAATCCGGAATATTGAAAAGGGTATTTTTGGAATAAGAAAAATTTATGGGGGTGACACAAGAAGGTATGGAGGTGCAGGAAGAAGCAGCCTTATTCTCGTTGTTACTTGGGTCGTGGGCTTTAAAAACAGGCTGTCGCGGTGGTTTCCCAACTGGGATTTGCTATTGGCACCTCCATATTTGCTTTCTGCATCCTTCTATTTCAATAAAAATGACTTTTTAAATTCTTAGCTTTCTAGAAAATGTTATATTCATAATGCTTTCAAAAGTTTCAGGATTACATGATCCATATGAAAAAATATATTCCAAAATGAGATTCCATGATACATTCTTAAATGTAGATATATAACATAGAATTATATTTTCACTTGTCTCGAGTTACTCAATTAATTATATATATATATATGTATATTTTGTTTGAAGGTGACTCAACAAATATTTTAGATAGTTACATGTCTTATCTTACTACAATGTTAAGTAAGAGCATAGTCTCCCAATCATGATAAACATAAAAAATATAATATATCATCAAAGTGAGAGTCATTTTCCTTGTTAAAAGGTGGAAGAAAATTGTATCTTGGTGGCATAATTAAAACAACATTCATTCACATTTATCTATGTATTTCCTCATCACCTAGCAATTAGCAATAACAGCCATATAAGTAGCAATGAATCATCTAAAAGTGAGCTTCTTTAAAAAATATGATAAAATAATAAGAACGACACTTAGATTACTCGCTTTCAAAGTATGTGTTTAGTTTATGGGAGCAAAGATAGCATGATGATTGTCAATTCGATAGAAACGAAGTTGTGTTATATGTATTCTGTCGTGTTCTCGGTTTCCCCACTTTATACTTGTCTCATGACCTGACCTCTGTCCAACACAATTCCACCTTCTTCATCTTCTTCTCCACCCTTTTATCCTTCATAGCTTCTGCATACTCCATTACTCTCTCTCTCTGCAAAAATGTCTCAGGTTGTTGCCACTCGATCCATTCACTCCTCCCTCACGCGCCCCACCTCGGGATCTGCACACCACAGGCTGCTAACATCATTGAAGCCTCCAACTTTTGCTTCGAAAGTGTTCCCGCAACAAAGGAACACCCCTTCCAAAGTTCGCTACCCCAGTTGCCGCGTCAATGCGAGGAAATCTGCACCCGCTGAAGTTGTCCCCGTGTCACCCGAGGATGATTCAAAGGTCTGTGCCTTTTCTCTCTCACACTGTACTTTTCCCTCTGCTTTTGGGAAAGATATGACGGGGAGTGAGAAGATTTGTTATTTTGAATGGAAAGACCTGAAATGGAAGTAGTGTAATGAGAAACTTCCACCTAGAAGCATGGTGGACGGGGGTGGTGTGGAAAGAAGAGATTGTAGAGAGATAAAGGGTTGGAGATCCCATTTACTGGGTAGGTATATGGCCAAAATAGTATATAGAAATGGGGGAACACTCACTTAGAGCATGATTTTGCAATTGTTTTAGTTTCAAACCTAAATTCTATGAAAAAATAATAGACGTGGATAAGTGATGCAATAGGAAATGAAGAGAGGCATAAAAGGAAAATAGGGTGGAAATGAGATGGCTGAGAAAGTGATTTCATGGTGAGTTTTTATTTTTTGTAAAGAAAAGTGATAAATATGGTAAGTGATGGATAGAAAAGGAAGTTAAGAATAAGACGAAAATTGTGTGGAAATCAGATAGAAGAGAACGTGAGTGTATAGTGAGTATTTTTCATAAAGCATCGTTGAGTTTGTAACCCATGTAGTGTTGCGGTGAACAGATTGAGGAGGAGTTGCAGCAGTTGCGTGGGATGCAGCTACTTGGTGACACTGCGGTTGGAATGTGGTCCAAACCCACGTTTAGGAGGAAGACAAAGATTGTCTGTACCATTGGTCCTTCTACCAACACCAGGGAAATGATCTGGAAGCTGGCTGAGGCTGGGATGAATGTTGCCCGTATGAATATGTCTCATGGAGACCATGCTTCTCATCAGAAAGTTATTGATTTGGTTAAAGAGTATAATGCTCAGTCCAAGGACAATGCCATTGCAATTATGCTTGATACCAAGGTAATGCTTAAGTTCTTCCTTCAATCTACTACTGTTTTTAAGGGTACTTTGTTCATACCATATTTCTATGATTACAGTTTAGATTTTGTGTCAGCAGATAATTCATTTTCTCTGTTTTCAGGGTCCTGAAGTTAGGAGTGGGGATTTGCCTCAACCAATTGTGTTAACACCTGGGCAGGAATTCACTTTTACCATCCGGAGAGGTGTTGGAACTGCAGATTGTGTTAGCGTGAACTATGATGATTTTGTCAATGATGTGGAAGTGGGGGACATGCTTCTTGTTGATGGTATGTCAACCAGCTTTTTGGTAAAAATGTTTGAATTATAAAAATATTGTTATGATCAAGGAATTATAATAACCGATCATGAGACTAATTTATTCTTTATGTGGTTTTCTTTAACCTTTGTTGAATTTTGTGTACTGTAACTAGGGAAAGTCTTCTAGTCTCTAAAATATTTTGTGATATGAAGGATGAGTCTTCCAAGGCATGTGGAATGGTGGTCTTCTGGTGCAAATATGTTATAACTTGTCTATATTGATCTGTTTGCATCTCCATGAATCATGACTAGTTGCTTGATTTTGTAAATATGGTTTTGGTTGTGGATGAAGCATTACATGTTCAAAAATGTTTGCATCTTAAGTTGCTAGATATAATTTTTTTTATGTTATCTCCATCTTCCATCCTTATGCAGAGCGCAAGTTTCTATTAGATCTATAAATCATTAGTTATAGTTTACTCATGAAAGTTTGAGTCAACACAACATGAATAGTCACTATAGTGGGATAGAGGAGCAGCATGGCTTTGGGCCGCTGTGAGATTCAAATAGTGAAGTGGTTTTCATCAGTGGCCAAAACAGTGGTTTTTTGTGCGCTATAGCACCCCACCACAACATAGGATTTCAACCCCTAAACATCATTTCCAGAGGTTTTTTAGGTAAAATATTCTGCAAAAAATTACCTGTATTTGATATTTATTCCTTCACACGTTGTAGGACTATTTTATATTTTTTGTTCTGTTCTTTCTTCTTTCTTTAGCCTTCCCAGTTCACGTTCTTCTAGTTTTTCTTATCTGATTTGTTATGTCATTTTTCTATTAATTTCACCATAATCTCACATTTTTTTACTTCATCGGTAATATTATTGCTCTAGATCGATGGTGATTGAGTTATTAATCTTTGATTTATTTATCATGAGTTTCTGCAATTTTAGGCTTTTGGTTGCTTTGAGTAAAATATATGTGTGGTATAAATTATTTGGTTTGTGTAATAGTATTTAAAATAGCAATAGCGTTTTTAGAGTTAGCTGCTAAGCTCTGATATTGATATTGGAAGATATATTTGTGTGTTGCTAAAGAAGAATATGGTATACAAGGGATAGTGTTTTACATAATGCATATTGGGTGTGTTTGTTAAAACCACGGAAGGACATATTTAGTTGATTTATAAGCTAGTTGATTGAATCGAAAGTATTTGGTAAACTTAACTAATAAGCTAGCTAATAAATTTAACATGACAGAAAGGACTTATTTAGTTATTTGAAGTAATAAAGCGTTTGCAATAAATTGACAAGGATAAAAATGAAAAGCAAAAACAAAAATTCGTAGTTTATAAGCTAGTTAAAATGGTATGAAAATAAACTAGAAGTTACAAAAATAAGCCTGTGTACCAAACAAGCTTATTTTAGTAAAACAAACTTATAAGCTAGTTAAAGTAGGCTATAAACTACTCACGTGACTAACCAAATGCACTTATAATATGTTTAATTGTTGTTGGACAATATCTGTATTTTCCTATTTATCTCAGGAAGAGTTAATACTGAGTCAGTGGTGTCTCCTATTGTTATGATGTAGGTGGTATGATGTCTTTGGTGGTGAAGTCTAAGACAGGGGATTCTGTGAAATGTGAAGTTGTTGATGGAGGAGAGCTCAAGTCAAGGAGACATTTGAATGTTAGAGGAAAAAGTGCAACACTGCCTTCCATCACTGGTTAGATTTCAGTTTATTATTTTATTCCCATTCTTGTCATATATATTTTTTAAATATTTGTCCATCTCTTTCTACATGCCTCTCTATGTGGATGGGTTCTGCTGGCCACTGGATGAGGATTAAGGCTATGTTGATTTCCCAAAGACATAATATTTGTGTTGATTTGATACAGAGAAGGATTGGGATGACATCAAATTTGGAGTGGATAACAAAGTTGATTTCTATGCTGTTTCTTTTGTGAAGGATGCACAAGTAGTTCATGAACTGAAGAATTATTTGAAAAGTAAATATTCAATATAATTGTAATTTGTTTAGTTAGTCCATCCTTCTAATTTCTCTAATTATTTTGAAATATGATAAATTGTCCACTCAACACTGCAGGCTGTGATGCTGATATACACGTCATTGTAAAAATTGAAAGTGCAGACTCTATACCAAACTTGCATTCAATTATTACAGCATCTGATGGGGTGCTAATCTAATCCTTACATTTATTTTTTCACAATGGTTACTTCTTGATTTTGGGAAACTGGGATGATCTGGCCCATATTGTAAAAAGATAAATCTTTGATACTGTTTTGCTTAGAGGTTGTGGATTAAGTTTTTGGAGCATTTGTTTAGTGTTTGTTGATATTGAACTGTCTACTTTTTGGCATCCTGTTTAGGCCATGGTTGCAAGAGGAGATCTTGGTGCAGAGCTCCCAATTGAAGAGGTTCCACTTTTGCAGGTAAAGTCCTTTTTAACAGAAATGAGTTAATGACAAAGAAAATTATAGGATATTGCTTCCATAGCTGGACATCAACTTGAGTTCTTCATCAATAATGCCTGGTAATGCAGGAAGAGATAATCAGCATATGCCGAAGCATGGGAAAGGCCGTTATTGTGGCAACAAATATGCTGGAAAGCATGATTGTTCACCCAACACCAACCCGAGCTGAGGTGTCTGATATTGCAATTGCTGTTCGAGAAGGTTCTGACGCAATAATGCTTTCTGGGGAAACTGCTCACGGAAAGTAAGTAATATTTCTTATCCAAATCACCTGATATTCTCCTGTTGGAGTTCTTACTAAGGAAAATAAATTATCACAATGAAATTGGTTTTACCTTGAAAAATTAGGTTTTAATGGTGTGTGTAGTTGAAAGTAGATATTGTGATTTTACATGCTAGAATATCAATATCTGGTTTCATTTGTAGCAGTCTACTTAGTGACTTGGAAGAGTAATATAAAGGGAAGGCATTCATGCAATGTGACTATAATAATTACATTCACTATAATGCAGGTTCCCACTAAAAGCTGTGAAAGTAATGCACACTGTAGCATTACGGACAGAAGCCACTATAACTGATGGTCGGTTGCCACCTAATATTGGGAATGTATTCAAGGTTTGAATTTTAAACTCAATGACTTGACTTATTTTTAATCACTGTGTTCTAATTTTACTGTTGGTACTGAAATGTGATATTTTTTGTGCTGAGTAGAACCACATGAGTGAGATGTTTGCTTACCATGCAACCATGATGTCTAATACCCTTGGAACCTCAACTGTTGTCTTCACTAGATCAGGCTCCATGGCTATCCTTTTGAGCCACTATCGACCTTCAGGCACCATATTTGCTTTTACAGATCAGTAAGTTCCTTTTTCGCTTTCTCTCTCTCGACCAGACGAAAACAGAATGTACTAGGTAGTTAGTAAACTAATTTATAGCCTGTTTTGGAAATCTGTTTTGTCTGCCTCTGAAAGAACTTTTGTTTCAAAACTTACTAACAGAAGTAGCCACTTGCATCTGTGGTATTTTGTTCTATTATATTTCCTTCATAATTAGTTTTCTCATTTTCTGTGAGTCTGATTTCTTAAATTGAAGTATATGATTCAATTGAAAACCATGGCCTAATTTTGCTGGCCATGCAGAAAGAGGACACAGCAGAGGTTGGCTTTGTATCAAGGAGTCTGTCCAATTTACATGGAATTCTCAAAAGATGCCGAAGAGACTTTCAGAAGAGCCCTGGATCTGCTGCAGGTAATATTCGGAGGATATCTTCAGTGATTGAAATAGTATATAAGAAGCATATAAACAGGCTCAGAGTACTTAACTACTTGTTCAGTGGGATTTTTTTTTCTATTGCTCACTTTCTCTATTCACAAGACAAATCCTAAGTGTTATGTAAGGAATTTGAGTACAATTTCACAGGTTTAGTTTTGTGATGATCATTGTTGTTGTGTCCATATGCAGAAGCTAGGAATGGTGAAAGCAGGAGAAGAAGTGGCACTAGTACAAAGTGGCAAGCAACCCATATGGAGGTCCCAATCCACTCACAATATCCAGGTCCGAACAGTGTAAACAGAATAATGACACGGCTTCATGCAAATTGCTTTTGTTAGGTTATTTGTCTAGGCTTTTCATTTTTTTCCCCATTTAAGCTTTATTGTCATCTTTTTTTAGTGATTGTTCCATATTATTTATTGACTAGACGTATTTTAGTAGTAATCATTGTCATTGGAAATTTGATAAGAAGTTGGAATGATTGTCATTGCCTTAATTGTTTATTGTATTTCTTATATTTAATATCCAAATTAGGAAGCCAGATATTTGACCACCATTAGTATAAGTTTTTTTTCCCCTGTTGTCTCTATTATTGGTTTCAAAAGAGGCAAGGACTTTGATTTAAATTTGATTTTAAAATAAGATAACTTATAATAAGTAGGTGGAAATCTTCTCTTACTACTTAGTTATAGTTAAAGTTTCATTTTTAGGGTTTTAAGATTAGATCTTTCTTTTCTATTCATTGACATGCAATTTCTCAAAATTTGTTTGCAAGTTAATAAATAACAAAATTATAAGAAGTATTTTGTACATGGTAACTTTTTTTATATATATTAATGTACCTTTAAAAAAAATGTTATATGTTAAAGATGTTTTAGGCGTAAAAGATTTTATACTGCAGATACCAGACATTTCATCTAGTCACTCAAGATAAATGTTTATTATTAATGAAATTATTATAAGAATTATATAATATATAAAATAATGTTATAATATCACAATTTTATAATAATAAAAACTAAATAAAGCATAATTTTATAGGCTCTTATAATTCAAAATAAATATCAAATTCAAATCACGTATATTATAATAGATGAATCAGTTTTTAAATTAAATATCAATATTAGTAATAATACATTTATATATAAAATAATAAACATTTTAGATTTTTTTTAAGAAAAAAGGTTTAAATGGTGCGAATCTTTATTGACCTGGTTTGTCACTGATTTTTTAACCAATTAACATATTTTTTAGATGTATGAGAATGATTATTATAGTTTTTTTGTGTTACGATTTCAAAACATAGCTTAACGATCTACAGTATACTCTATATGGATGTTAACAGGTTATTGTCACCAAAACTCACCTAATATTGTCGGCTTACTGCTTGTCGTTACATATTTGTACGGAACAAGCATGATATGTATTTTTAAATATTTTTTTGTAATTTTTTCATTATAAAATAATAAATGATTACAAAGTAATGTTAAAATTAATAAATAAAATTATTAATAACAAATAGAATTACTATTTCTACTCAGTGATCTCAATCAGGATGATCGATCATCCAAGTCAAAGACACCTCAAAACAATAAATGAGAGTAACGAAAGATATAGTAGTACTTAATGAGTCATAATTCGAATCTCGGAATATTCAGAAAATTTTTCCAACAAATCAGCTACAAACTAGTTAACTGAAAGATGACACAAATATTCTTCAGATATTTCAACATATCTATATATTAATATATCTCCCTATTAATCAAGGATCATGATACATACCAACAAATAATTATAAATTGGAATTAGAAACTCTTTTTACTAATATAATATAGGATCCCACATTCACTCGACTCAACCGATTCAACCAGAGATAAAAATATTATATTTTAATATATATATATATATATATATATATATATATATAAAAGTGGATGTAATATCAATTTATAAGTTAGTTTTACTGATTTAGAATTAAAATTTTCTTCTTGATATCAGAAGAGTCATTTAAAATATATTACTCTTCCACACATGTTCTTTTCTGTGTATTTCATTAGCTTAATCTATCCCCTGCTTGTTTTCAACTAAAAATTAAAACTTTCACGTCAACAGAATGCAAATGGGGAATTGAAGAATGGTTTAAGCAAAAGGTTCAGGTCAACATGCGCCTACGATTGCAGATAACCACACACCACTTCCAAAGTACAACATTATTCTTTTTCTTATAGTTATTACTTTTAAAATCACAACTAGGAGATAAAAAAAATCACTGCTGAATTGCAACTTCACACGCTTCCAATAATTGAAGCACTATACCCGTTCTCAACATCAAAGAATCTTGACCACAGCATCACCCCACCATATTTTGGCGACTCCTTAATCACCGGAAGGATTTGAGACGTTAACACATCGGCCGGGATGAAACCGCTGCCAGCGGCTGCCGGAGCCGCCGGCAACCCTAAGAATATCTTCCCTGCTGGCACTGTACTGGTCCAACGGTTCCAAGAATTCACAAGGTTAGTTATGTTCCCATCTGCGTAGGAGCATGGAGGGTTGTTGTAGAACTGAACCCAAACAAAGTCAAATAGGCCTGTGTCTAGGGCAGTGCCCAAAAACCTATCAGGAATTGGACACTGAGGGGCAGCACCTAGGTATACCCTCTTCCCTACCCTACTATATTCTTTGAGGAAACGTGCAAGGTGCTCATAGTTTTCTGTTGAGCCTTGTTCTATGTCGAAATCTATGCCATCTAACACGGCATCGCCTAGTGGTCTTGTTGATGAGTTGCCCCCCAAGAAAGTGTTCCACAAGAAGGTTGAAACGTTTCTTGCATCCTCAACGGAAGCCAAAGTGTAGCTTCCAATGCCACCACCAATGGAAAGCAACACCTTGATGTTTTTGCTCTGGCAGTCCTTGATTTCAGCGCTGAACTTTGTGCAGGAATTGGTTGCGGGGTTGCAGTGACCAGCCAGGTTCATTTCTGGGGTTTGGCCATTGCCGAATACGTTGAGGAAAGCTATGTTTACGTGAGTGTATCTCCCTGTGGCACATGCTTCCGAAAGGGTACCCTCGTTGCCGTTTTGGCCCCAGTAGATGGCTATGCCACCGCCATGAGAGGCTCCTACAAGAGTGAAGAAGAGGAGGGGAAGGAGAAGAGGAAAAGCACGAGAGTTTTTGCTCTTGCCCATTTTTCTAAAAGTGAGTTTAGCTTCTGTTTTCTACCCTTTGCTGTGTTGTGAAGGGTTCCTTGCACCTTTGATATTTATAGAGCCAAAAGCTGGTTTTTCACAGCTTTAAAGTTTGAATATTAGAATTAGGGTGTTGACTAAGGAGATGTCATTTCCCACGGGAAAAGGTCAAAGAGCTTCAATTTTCAACAACTACATTATCTGTCAAATAATTTATAGTATAGTATCCACTATCATTATCACTATGTTTATGTTTATGTTTATGAAGCAGATGAATCAAAAGTCAAAACTATGACAAGGGCTAAACTATTGAAACTCAGAAGAAGATTGGTCTTCTTGTTACTGTTTTATATTTGTAAATTGTTCTGCTTTTAAACTGAAACTAGAAATGGATTCGATTACGTGACTGAGCCAAACCCTAGATTAGTTTATCACAGCAGAAGTCAGCTGAAGAAGCATTCATGCAAGTGTGCCACTGTTTCATTCCTGCTGTAATTCTTGTTTCTAAGATATATGTAGAAAACTAATGTAAATTTCTCTACGAAATAAATAAATAAGCATGTGTTTATTGATAAACTTTTTAGAGATTATGTTTACTGTCTACAAATTTTATATTCTTGTTAGATATATATTAATTCAAATATATAAAATTCAATATGAAAAGCCATAATTAATTAACAAAATGCAAATTTATACCCTACTTAATGTATTTCAATTAAATTAATTTTTATAAGGTAAAATATTTTAAAGATTAAAAAATTGTTGGAATGTACTGTAAAAGTGATTTTTTTACAAAATTGTCTAATTATGGAGTATTATGTAATTAAAAGCTGTTAACTCTTTTATAAATAATTATTTCAAAATTATGGAATTACTGTAATTAATTAAAACTACTAAAATATCTTTATAATGCTTACGAACTAGTTCTCGTATTAATTCAGATACAGAAACATTTTATTAGTATAGCAACATAAAATACTGACCAAAAACTAATTAAAATGGGTTAATTCTTATATTGAAGTTGAGAATGAAAAGAATTTAAATTAAATTAATATGAAGTGATTATTATCTTTATAAAAGGTTTTGAATATTATAAGACAGAATGTGAAGTCTTATTTTTGGATTAGATAGTGATTAATAAGGAAGAAATGAGATATGAATGGAATTTTGTGGATTAATTAATGAGTAAAGGAATAAGGTATATGTCTGAAATGTGAATTAATAAAAAATGCAGTCCATAATGTCTGCAAGTGCTATTAGTATGAGTTAGGGGAATAAGATAAATATCAATAGTCAACGTCCGGATTGTAGTCCTCAACTTTCATTTGGTGTGTGTTCAGAATAATAACTTAAATTAGGTCAAAATTTGTATTATCACTATTTTTGTGCAAAAAAAAATATATTTTAAAATAACTTTTGGAGAACTTGTCAAAGTAAAAAAATTCAACTCTTTTAAGTTGCACACTAATTTTAATTTTATTTAGTGGCATGCAATGAAAACTAGAAGTAAAAGACCATATTGTCCCTTGTCTACACCATCCCTTCATGCTGCCACTTCTCGTAACTATTGTGGCGCGGGAACAATTTTGTCCATGTCTTGTATCATGGACGAACTACACAATTCATAAAATACAGAAAATAACTTGCATATTGTAACAGGGAAGTTTTTTTTTTATGTAAAAATGATTTTCAAATTTTAAATTATATAATTCGAAAGTTTTTTTTTTTTTAAAAATAATTATCGATTGTGTAATTTAGAGGTAAAAAAATGTTTTTTGGACTGTATAATTTAAAAATTGAATTTTTTATTTAAATTGTACAATTTAAAAAAAAATAATGCTTTCAAATTATGTATTTTGGATGTATTTTAGATTTTGTATTGTGTATTGTGTAATTTAAAATTTATTTTTTTATGTGAAAAATGACTTTTGAATTATGTAATTTTAAAGTTATTTTTTACTTTCACATTGTAGATTTTTTTTTTTAAAATTCATAAAATATATTTTTGTACTGAAAAGTCATTTTTCAATAAACTAGAAAGAGAGTTAAAATTTTCATATTAATGAAAATGCAAAAGGAAATTATGGGGGTATAACAAAAAAAAATCCCCTTACAATATTCAAGACTCCAAAACGAGACCAACTTCCTCGCCAAAAGCCCACTACCATACACGTCTTGGTTGGCTGTTTCTTCTTGGACTCTTTCTTCCTACACCTCCATACCTTCTTGTTCCACCCCTATACTAAATATAAAAATACCATTTTATCCTTTTTTTTCACCCCTTGGATTTGAAATAATAAGCCTATGAATTATGTAATCGGATAAATTCTGGATTACATAATTCGGAAACTAATCTTGTGTATAGAAAAGACTTCTGTATTATGTAATCCAGAAGCTAATTACAAAAGACTTTCGGATTACATAATCCAGAAGCTAATTTTGAATCTAAAAAAAACTTTCAAATTATGTAATCCAAAATATTGAAAAGGATATTTTTAGAATAAAAAAAATTTATGGAGGTGGCACAAGAAGGTATGGAGGTGCAGGAACAAATTTCTTCTTGCACTTTATCATTTTCAAAGAATACTATTTTCCTTCTTTTAAAAATGACTTTCAGGTTGTTCTTTTCGGAATACTTTTAGAACATATTTTCCGAAACATATTTTTATCAATCTAAAAATAAAAAAAAAGTTTTGAAATGAATGTTATTGAATGATTTTTTTGTCTTCTAAATTTCTTATTCCGTAAACAACCTTAAATTACGGAACCCTCTTTCCAGAAACACTTTTAAAGAACTCCTATATCGGAATCATAAAAACTATTAAAGAATGATTTCGGTATTTCAAAAAATATAAGGGTGCACGAAGAACTCTCGTTTTGTTTCCCCCTCAAAATCCGTTTTAGATAGTTTTTATTTGTAAGTTTTAAAAAATTACAATCATAACTAATATTTAGACATTAAAAATATTTTTATAACTATAATCAGTTATCATTAAAAAAATTAACACCATTCTTATACCATCATAAATATTTAAAATATTGAATTATTTATTATTAGAGATGGAAATAAAAAAACTAATGTGCTTGGAATAAAATTTAGTAGTTAGTAAAATTAATTGATCTAAAGTAAAAAAAAATATTATAGAAAACTTTAAATGTAGGTTCTGGAGTTTAAAAAAGAGAAATTATGATGAACATCACGTAGTAGAATGAAGAACAATATAATAACTAATCGAGTATACGTGCTAAAATATAAGTTAAAATCAAATGTTAGATATAACATTAATTCCAAGATAATTGATAATGTCTTAAAGCAACTGGTTACTTAAGCGATTAAAAATATCATTTGAACATATGAGTTTTTATAAAGATTTTATTGACATTGTTTCTTAATCATTGAAAAACAATTTTCTTAATCAAAATGGAAAATTCATTTCTGCGTAGAGATAAAGTAGGTTAAATTACTAAATTGAGAATGTGTTTCTTGGTTTGTCGAAATATACTACATTTTCCATCCTACTTCTAATCTAAAGACACTTTCTTGACTTGTTAATGTTACAGATAAAAAGATATCAGAGCTTTTCCAAAACTCTTGTTCAGTTTCATTGAGATTCTGCAGACTGAAAATGAGACCAATATTCTTTGACAAGATTCCCAAACAGTGATCCCTCTCTCTTTATCAAGTTCATTGGATCATCATACTCCACCAGTTTTCCTGAAAATACATACTCATTTTATTTTCATAGAAGACAATAACTAACATTGCATGTTCAAACGCATGATCAGCCTTATTTGTTCTCTTAACGTATCTACTAACTACTAAATGATTAAATTATAGATTATTTTGGAAAAGCATGTGTTCAACAAGAATGATAAGAAAAGGGGTAGTTGATGTGCAACATACCATCACTGATGGCAAGAACCTTGGTGCAATCCATCACAGTTGGTATCCTGTGAGCTACCGTGATAACTGTCGAATCTGCAAACTCTGTCCTAATGGTTTTCTGCAAAATCAAATCAGTTGCATTATCAATTGATGCAGTTGCTTCATCAAGCACCAATATGCGACTTCTGCGTAGAAGAGCACGCCCTAAACAAAATAGTTGTCGCTGTCCCATGCTCCAGTTTGCTCCAGCTTCAACAACTGTAGAACAATTTGTCACTAGTCATTAATACTTATGTAGGAATTTGTCACTGCAGAGTTGTAACAACATAACATGAAGTGTACCTGAAGAGTCTAATCCTAACCCCTCTTCTTTCTCTTGCACAGCCTCTTGCAACTGACACTTCCCAAGAACCTTCACATTGAAGCTAAAATCAATCCACACGTAATGGAAAGTAGAGATAAAATACACACAAAAGACTTGAAAACATACTGAAAAATAACAAAGCATGTATGTCTTTACCTCCCATATCTCTTGATCAGAGTGGTGAGATAAGGGGTCCAAATTGTATCTGACTGTTCCATTGAAAAGAGTAGGATCCTGAGGTATGATACCAAAGCGTGATCTCAAGTCATGAAGTCCAATAGAAGAAATGTCTATGCCATCAACTACTATTTTTCCACCAGCTGGCTCTACCAGACGGAATAAGGCACCTATAAGAGTGGACTTTCCACTGCCTGTTCTGCCAACAATACCAATCTTGTGCCCTCCTTCAAATGTGCATGTGATCCCACGCAGTACTAGTGGTGCATCAGGCCTGTAACGTAACTATTTTGATATCAAGAAACAAATTAGGAGAGCTTCGGTTCACGGGTTCAACCCCCATTTTTAAGGACATAGAGAGCAACACATTTTGAAATAGTAATGAATACCTGCAATTCATTTATTTGTACTCGACCAGCAACCGGCCAATTCGCAGGAGGACGATTTCCTTCTATAACTTCTGGGGCCTCACTTGGTATATGCATATACTGATTTAGCCTCTCCACTGATATTATATAGTTTGCTATATTGCATTGATTTTGAATTGAAAATACCAAGGACATGTTAAGTGAAAGGCCATAAGATAGAGCCATGCCAATAAATCCTGGAATAACAACATAAGTTGAAATTATAATACTTGCATATTGGACCGAGCTTATGATGAAAAACGTCATTTGCACGAATAACACAGAAAGTAGATTTCCAAAAGCAATAATGGAAAAAGTCTCACCAGAGGAGAAACTTCCAGGTGGAAGTACGACCATGCAAAGTGCAGCAGATGCAAGAACAACAGCACTGACTGTTTCTAAACGTTGAATCAACCACTCATTTGCTGCAAAACTATGGAAGTAAGGACTAGCATTGACATCAATTAGATCAAGATTTTTCTTAAAAAAACGATCTTCCTCCTCAAAAGCCCTTATTGTCACAGCTCCAGCAACAGATTCAGCAAGATGGTTAGCTACAAAGGATTTTGTGGTGCCATTCATCCGCATCAGTTCTTTCGCAGAAGCAAAGTAATAATTCTACATAAAAGAAATTATAAGGTTAATTAGTATGTTTACTTTGTAACAAGGGTATTTAAATCTATGAAACTTGTTACGAAGTCATTAAAAGAAATAAAAGAACCTCCATATTGTGAATTTACTGGAATTATTTTTGGTGAATTGAACTTTTGTATTACACAAGTTTCCTTATTTTATAAGTCAAATCTTGATTAAATCAGATACTTCTCAGCTATTTTAAAATTCAAAATTTTCTACATGGAAATAAGTTTGGAAAACCTACATTGTCTACAAATGCTGGTATGAAGTCTATGTGTCATTTATCATCATATGTCAAACAATAATACTGTGCTGTTAAATAATTATACTCTTAAATTAATTTAAAAAATAATGCCAAATTATCCATGTAATGTAATCAAAAGAAAAATTCGTTCATCACCTGCAAGCGGATAGCAAAATAAATCATTGGGATTGAGACAAACAAGACTTGCCAAGTAACAACTGCTAAAACTGTAAGATTAGCACAACAATTTGAAGTAGCTCCCACAGTAAACATCAAGCCGAATGCAACATCAAGGTCCACAATGTTGAGATCTGAGGAGACCTAAACAAGGAAATAACAGACAAAATATCAGTACTTCCATTCATTGCATAAGATTGTATAGAGAAAGAAAAAAATGTTTAATATGCTTACTCTACTTAGTATCCGTCCTAGAGGAGTGGAGTCATAAAATGACATGGGGGCACGAAAAAGGGAGTTTAGTAGCTCTAAAAATAATGACTTTGATGATTGAAGGCTCAAAGCGACTGTAGAAAGACTTCTAATCAACAAGAACATTGCTGAAGTAACTCCAATCAACAAGTAAACGACAATCAATTTCAAAGAGCTGACTCGAGGGTTGTCAACACCAGCGGCCATCCATGAGTTTTGTAATACTTGGCCAATCACAAACGTTATTTGAGAAAAAACAGCCAAAGAGAAGAATATATATCCTTTGTTCTGATTCAGATACTGTATATACGGTTTGAAACCATGGTCTCCCTTTTCTCTCTCTTCTTGCTTTATCAATTGATCACCTTTTGATGCTTCATAATGTTTCTCCATAGATGATTTTCTAATATCCCTAGAATTATTTGAATGCTTCTGGGAAGAAGTGACATCCACATGCCGGTCAGAACCAGCAATCTCTTTGTGGGCATTCACAAGGTTCTGAAATTCTTGGCTTGAGCTCAACAAATGATGATACGGAGCAGCTTCTATAATTTTCCCATCTGACATCAACTGTAGACAAGAGTAATTACAGTCATGCTAATTTACATCCAGTGCTTTTCAATTATATAACCATTAATTATATGCAAAAAAAGGAAATAAAAAAACTACATAACTAGTGCTTCAAGATGGAAGAAATTACCAAAACAGAATCAAATGCTGGAAGGAAGTCAACTTGATGAGTCACGAGCAAGACTGTTTTCCCAGCAAGTCCTTCCATTATGTATTCCTGTCCAGTGGAAAAGCCATTTATCAGTAAAAAGTTAATAACACCAAGACATAACACATGTAGTACTGGAAGAAGAGAAATTTTCATTACATTAAACAAATTTGTTGCAGTATGTGCATCAACAGCACTGAATGGGTCATCCAAGAGATATATATCAGCATTCTGATATAGTGCACGTGCAAGTTGAATTCGCTGCTTCTGACCTCCACTTAGGTTAACTCCTCTCTCTCCTATTTCAGTGAGATCGCCATGGGGAAACAACTCCAGGTCCTTCAATAGTGAAGACCTATGAAGTGTTACTTGATATTTTTCAGCATCCATGTCTGCCCCAAACAATATATTCTCACGTATTGTACCTGACTGTATCCATGCTGTTTGAGAAACATAGGCAAACTTCCCATGCACTTCAAGCTATAAATCACAAAACAAAATCAGGTACGTATTAATCAAATCAATTAATAATATTACTACTCGAACGAATGATAGAAAAAATGCATTCTGGTAACTTGAATTTATGTGCTAGTCAGTATAACACTGCTTGCACAAAGTGAAAATCCTATCTAAACTATAGCCCATGGAAGTATGACAATTTGCAATGTTTATAATAGACAAAAAGGAACATAATCTTACTTCTCCTCGAGTCATAGAAACTTCTCTGAGGATCGCTGCTAAGAGAGTTGATTTGCCTGAGCCAACCTCTCCACAAATAGCCACCTTTTGCCCTGGTCTAACCTCCAAATTTATGTTTCTAAGTGTTGGCTCTGATGCACTATCTTCGCATGAAAAGTCGGCAGACTTGATTGTTATTGAACCCCTCATATTGTCATCGAGACACCTTTTTGTGACATTTACACTCTGCAGTTCAGGTGCCTCCAGAAATTTTACAATCCGAGTAAACGCAACTTTTGCTTGAATGACCACCCCAATAACATCAGGGATGGTTCTAATTGGATCTTGAACAAGGCGCAAAGTAGCCACAAAAGTGAAAACATTATTTGCATGCAAAGGAATATTAAGAAAGTAACATGCCCCAAAGGAAGCAGCAGAGATCAGAACAGGGCTGGACCAAAAGAGAAAGGTGTTGTATGCCTTTCTTATTTGCACTCCATACAACCATTTGAGCTCCTCATTCCTTAATCTCTCTATAGCATTTCTAAAATTGGTTTCCCATGCATACAACTTCAACACCTTCATATTCACAAGAGCCTCGGAATAAGCCTTCAATCTCTCATCTTGTGCAACCATAAGTTTGCTTTGAAACTTGTGTTGTAACTTTGCAAGTGGAGTATTGCAAAGAACAGTGATTACTATCACCACCAAGGAGGCAACTGTTGCCAACCCAACAGCACGAAAAAGTATTACTAATGAGATACATAGCTGGAAGCTAGTTGTCCAAGTCTGGTGAAACCAATAGGGAAATTCACCAATTCTATAAGCATCCACAGTGACATAATTCATCATCTCACCACCAGAGTGCATCAGTCTAGCAGAATTGGATAATCTCAATTGCTTTCTATAAATGGCTGCAGTTAGCAGTGACCTAACTTTCAGACCAATAAGTCTGCAGCGGAAATACCATTGCCTTTGAGAAAGGGATTCATTGGATTTTGCAAAAAAAAGTGATATTGCCAACACAAGACCTTCATATTTGAAACTCTCATTACCCTCAGCAATCAATATAAAAGAATTCAAAAGAAGAGGTCCTGAAGACACTGCAAGTACCTTAAGCATTGCAAAGAATCCTGATACTAAAATTTCTCTCCAATGACATAAAAGTATTATCCTCAAAACTGATGGTTGGGAGGATGGATCCTTTTGTATTTTTCTGTTCAGTTGGTCGAGAAATAGAGAATAACAACTTTCTGCTCGATCTTCCTCCCGTAACCCTGGAATGTCTTCATCCTGAAGTGTTTTCTCTTTACCCATTTTCATCAATGGATTCAACCACCAAAACGACATTCTATTGAAGAATCCCGCTTTGGCAAATGGTGTTACATATGCAATAGATTCTTTTTTATTAGACTGACCATTTAAGAGGGCACAAAGACTTTCATCAGTTTCTCCGTTAGTGTCTCCATAACTGGATTCCTTATGCGTGCATAATAACAATAACATCGCCCCCAGAAAAGATAGAATATCTGAAGCTATAATAAGGGACAGTTCTCTGCTACTAATTGCATAAAACAATGATGACGCACAGAAAATACCAGAAATCAAGAATATTATAATAGAATAAAGCCTCGACCATCTTCTTGGAAGTTGTTTCAACTTAAGACTTAACATTAAACTCACTAACAACCACGTTAAACCGTGAAAGATTTCTAGCAACCACCAATCAAAAGGCAACACAGTTTGGGTTTTCCTCAACTTTTCCTCTAAAACCCAAACGCCTAAGCACAAGTGCACCAACCCAATAACACCATTAACTACGGATGAAACTGTCTGCAAATATGAATATCTTTGCACCTGTATTATACCCCGAGATGGTTTTAATGTTGACTTCTGGATCATAATGAATACAAGCATGATAAGTAACAACACATCAGAGCAAGAGATCAACAAATGGTTGACACAAGTAGAAGGATCGATGAGAAGTCTAAAGTCATAAATGCAAGGCATTCTTCCCGCCTCCGAACAACCAGACTCCCCACAAAACACGCCCCAAAAAACCGTCATTTCCTTGAGTTCTCTGCAAAAAAAAACAAAGAAGTCCCGTAAAATCATGACTTTGTAGAGCAAATCATTGGCGTAAAACTTTGAAACTAAAACCCATAAACAGTTTATGAACAAGCTTTAGCCAAAGAGACATATTTGAGAGCGTGTCTCTATCTAAGTTGACTTTTAAGAGAGAGAAAAAAATATATAAATATTTTCCCCTCACCACTTAGATCAAGCCTCTTAGTCTAAAGATAAATGAACACGGACAAACAAATTTGCACATGCAGTCATCACTTATCATCAACAACAAGTAGAAATATGACAAAGGCGAATCATAAACGGCTAACACGAGTTTGCTTTTGCTTTCTGAAGTGGAAGAGTACTCTTAACTTATTTTCAAACATTCTCTTTTCAATACACAACTCTCCTATTGGCTAAAAATCATGTGAATGACAGTAACTTAGAAATAGAACACATTGTTTAACGAGACTCAAACGTCACTAGAGAAGAGTACAAGTAACCTGCGTTTGGTGGTGATGTATCTTAAATTGTGTCAGCTATTTTATTTCTTATTACTTAATAATAGTAAATGGTTTTGAGTTTCACAATTACTATAGTAACTAATATGCATGTTTTTCTATACATCTTCATCTTGTTCCAGTTTCATGTACTTTAGCTACTGTCGACATAGGGCAGGTTCAACTATTCTTGATTATTTATAAAAAATTGGCTTTCTTCTGCTTGGTTTAGGCCCATGATACATTAAAGTTAAACTCTAATTCCATCCATATTTTTCGTTTTCCCTTTCATCATCTTCTGTACCATTAGTTTTCTTTTTCATTTTTTTCTCTACCACTTGTCACGTTATTTCCTATTTCTCTCTCCTGCTCATATATCCCTTTTTCTCTTACACTGGTTTCTCAAATAAAAACAACTTCATTTCAGCAAGAAAACATGGAGAAAGTAACAAAATAAAAAATGCCTTCTGCTGATTTGGTTCTGAAAGCGAATGACCGAACGTTGAAGTATTCTTATGATAATATATAAAAAAAAAATGAGAGCAAAACGAAAGGAATTAATATTGAAAATGGACAAACGGAAAATGACTAATTCAATAAAATAGAATGAAAAAAGGAATCAGGAAAAAGACAAACCTGTATAGTGTATCGTGCGAAGCGTGAAATGCTCGGTGGCTAAGTGCGATACGCAAACGTTTTTGGCATTTGAACGCGTCTCTCAGAAAACTGTAAAGGACAACTTGTGTGATGGTTAAATAACAAGAAAGAAGGAAACAGAAAAACACATGTTGTAGTTCTTGTTTTGCTTTGTGTTGTTTTGTGAAGACAAGGTACGCATGTAGTGATGATGAGAAGAATGAGTGAAGAAGAAAAAGAAAATGAAGATGAAGATGAAGTAACAGTGGAAAATGAGTGAATGTGTTGAAAAGTGAAGATTGCAGGGAAGACGGTGGATTTATATGCCATACGATGTCGTCATGGCTAACGTATGTTGCTATGGATTTTTCTTCTTCTGTGCCTCACTCACTCACTTCTTGTTCAATCATGATAAAAGTTTCACACTATCACGTAGTTAATTATTAATATTATTTATTTTTAAATTTTGTTTATATTTGTTTTTAGTTAAGTATAATATTTTATCGTTAAAAAGAGTTGTTAAGTGAAATTCACCCCCAACACTATCTAACTAATTTAGATTCTACTGCCATTTTCAAATAGAACATATTCTACACTTTTAACTTTTTTTCTTCATATTTTCAAATAAAACATCTCCAAAATTTATTATATTTCTTACTAGTGTGTTTTATTCTCTTTTTTTTCATACTTTTATATTTATTTGCCTTTTCTTTCTTTTTTTTCTTTCCGTGGCACGTATCCAAATTTTATTTGCATGAAATTATCTAAGATGTACTTGGTAAATTTAGTTGTTACTAACTTAAAAATTTTAAGTACTAGATTATAAATATTTGGCAAAATTAATAAATTAGTTCACAGATACAAAATAATAATATAACTATATAAGTTTTATTAAATAAAATAAAATAACTAATAATATTTTAAAAATTAAATAAAATATTTTAAATAGAATTCTAAAAATAAAATAAAATGAAAATTATTAAGGACAAATTTTTTGAAAAACAAATGTTAAAGCAAATAAAATATAGTATGTGTTAAGGAAAAAATAAATTCAACCCTTAAAAATATTTTAGGTGACATATATCTCATCATCTGTATTAGACATTATTTTTTATTTTATTACTTACTATCATCATCAATTAATAATACATAACATATTTATGAAAAGATGTAATTTTCTTTAAAAATATGAGGCTTTTTAAGGGATATATATATATATATATATATATATATATGAGGCTTTTTATATTTTATATTTAACTAAATTTTAAATATATTTTTTAATCATGTTAATAATTATACCATGAAAACTAACAGTGGATAGGAGTTTTAATATGTAAACTATATATAAGAGTAATTTTTTATATATAAAATTAATTTTAAAAATAAAAAAATTAATTACTGTATTGTATTTGGTAAAATAAATACTATTGTAGAGACTTAAAAAATTTATTGATATTTAAATTAAATTTTATTATCAATAAAATTTACAAACTAGTTTATAATTTTTTATAGACTAAATTTTAGCAACCAACAAATTTAAATAAATTGATAATTACTAAGTTTGAGTTATATTTTTTTTATTTATCTATTAATAAAGATATTTTAAATCTTAGAAAAATAAATTAATACGAACTTTTTTAAAGAAAAATGTTGAATAGTTCAGAAACTTTGCAAGAGTATGAAACTTATTTTATTTTTCTAATTTATCATCATTTTTAATTGGAAAATAATGTGAATCAATAAATATTCACTAAATAATAATCAATGCAAGATAAATGTTTTCATTATCAGTAATGGGAAATTTATTTTATCTTATACGAATACATAGGTATAAATAATTAAAATTTACTAAAATACCTATTAAATCAAAACATAAATCTCTCTCTCTCTCTCTCTCTCTCTCTATATATATATATATATATATATATTAATTTAAATACAAATTCAAATTATATAAGAACTAAGACGTAAAGTATTCAATATAAGAAGTGGCATGTGATGACTTGCTAAAAATAGATTAGATGTCATAATCTCCTGATTTAAAAAGTATATTTAATTTGAATACATTGATTTCATAAAAATGAATAAACTTTTGGAATTTATAATAAAGATAGGCAGAAGAATGATATAGCTAGCTGTCCATGTTTTAAAATTATCTGCTACATTCTTCTTCCATCTGCGTCACATCTTACTTAGAATTATAAAATGTTTCAGTCATGTTAGTTGTGTGAGAAAAGGGTGATTTTTACTTTGTCAAAACTCTTATAAAATATACTTTTTTTAGAAAACTATGACCAACAAATATAATATTGCTTCGTTTATAAGGGATATTATCATAAGTTTTTCTTCTAATATAAAAATATGTTGATAATACAGTTGTTACGAAGATTAATTGAAATGATCACAAATTCATAAGTCTAGATTATATATTTATCATTAAAAAATAACAACTAAAATTTTGAGTGAAAAGAAAAAAAAATTAGAGCCCCAAACAAATAGAGATTTGTAAAAGAAAAGAAAAGAAGAAAAGGTATGATAGTTTCGATGAAAAAATAGTAGAAATGAAAAAAAATTAGTAAAAAATTTATGAGTAGTATACTTGATGTGATAAAATAAAATAAAAATTATAAATTAATGTTTAAAAATTTATTAAGGTGTTATTGTATTAAAAATATAATGTAATGAAATGTTAGTAAACGTTTAAATATGTATTCTCCCACTTTTTGAATAAACCAATTATGTAATCCATGTTTATAATTTTGTAAAATAATTTGATAATTTAAAGTTTTAAAATATATAATAAATTAAAATAAATAAATAAAAAATCATGACAACAATTTAATAGAAGTAAAAATTATAATATAACAACAAGACATAATAAGTTAATATCTAAAGTAACAAAATTTAAATTAATAATTAATTTATCTTAAATTACATGAGATAATTAATTTAAATTCATGTTTAAATATATTATAAATTAAGAAAAAAAAAGTAAAAGTTATAATCATATCTAGAAAAAAGACATTTAGTAAATTATCAAAGAAAAAAAAGGAAAATAACATGCAACCATAAATATAAATTATAGTAATCCAAAAAATTGAAAAAAAGAGTTATGTTTATTTAAAAATTTCTCTAAATTAATTAAAGATTCGTGAAAGTGTGTCCATTCTTTGACAAATATTTATATTTAAAGTATAACTTTTGGTAGTCTAAATATTATTCAAGTTTGAGCATTCAGCATTCAAGTTAAGTTGGGCACGTGGTTTCAATTCCAACACATCATTTGGAGGTTCTTCATCTTTAGGATGATGTTGTTAATAATTTTAGTTGATCTTTACATGTTAGATCGTGTTAACATTAATGTCTAATTTTTTAATAATATTTTGTTAAATTAATTTTATCATCTAACTAATGTATATGTTACTTATGAGGGTGCATAACATAAAAATATCTCCTTACTGATTATATTGATACCTCAAAGTTTATCATAAAACTCAAAGTCATATATCATGATTGTAGTTTCTAATGCCTAGCCAAAATTATTAATAACATACTAATAAGATAAAATTATAATGGTATGTTGCATAATATATTTTATTTATGTGATACATCATATAGAAATAAAAGTCTATACATGTTATTAAATGAATTATATGAAAGTTGAGATTCTTCCACCACCACTACTGTAACAAAGTTAATTTTCGTACTAAGACAATCATCATAGTAACACAAAAACATACCAGGGTGAGTTAATTAAATTCAATATAAAGTAATTTATTTCACCATTATCATCATCATTATTATCAATCATATTTTCATTATCCATAACTACGAATTATTTAGTTCCTAAATTTGTTAGAAAAATATTGGTTGTTAATTAGATACCAATTTAAAAACTATTTAACAATAATAAAAACTAAATTAGAAACTATTTTTTTAGTTTCTAAAATGGTCTCTAATTTAGTTACTATTGCAACTAATTATTTTTATATCTAAAAATTGGTTTCTATTTCATGATGATTTTTTTAGTGTAACTTCTATTTATAGAAATTGATCTTGCAAGGATTCAAACGTCAAAGGATTGGCCTCGTCAAACTCTATCTTCCACCTCCGCAATCGTGACAAGTGCAAGAACGCTCTAGGAACTCCACAAGAACTCCAAGCAAACCTGCGAAACACACCAAAACGGCGCCTCTAGCGGTCGGTGGCACTCCGACGCTCAAGTCAGCCTTACAAAACCACCAAAGAACTAAGAACTAACTCTCTGCGAGACTCGTGTGCACTCTGTGATTCTCTCTTTTCTCTGTGTGTGTAAACTGGTAACTTGCAAGAATGAATCTTACCTCCCTTTGCATGAGCGCGGAATGCCCTTTATATATACTATGTTGCGCACCTAAGTTATTCGTGCATGAAGTAACTTAGCGTGTTTCTTCCACTAGGTGGCTCGTGCAACCTCAGTGTGAATACCAAGTGTGGCTTGGCTAAGCGCACGCACCAGACATTACCTACTGTGTGAACGATCACCTCTGTTTTGCACCATGCACGTTATGGGTTAAGAGAGCACCAATCACCGACTGACTTACTAGCTCTCTTAGGCCACTCTCGTGCACGACACTACAAAGCACATAACTTCTCCTTTCTCTGATACCCTGCCACGCCAGGCTCATATGCAACGCTCTCCCTGTGAATCACCCTGAATCACCCTTCGTTACCAGCTTAACTGCGTGTAACACGAAAACCCGATTATCATCGCTCACAACGGATGACCGATCGGTGCACCATAGCGCCACGCCTTCTGCTTCCAGGCGCTTATCTAGGCGCTGATCGCGCATCCTCTTTTACCACCGCCCCCGATCACCGATCACCACCCTGGGTGACTTTCTCAATGACTCATCTGCTTCCCTGCCCCACGTGTTCCGCTAAGAACAGTCCACGTGACTATCTGTTGTTGATGTCACCAACTATCGATGACCGACCGGATCAGAAATCATAACTAATTCATTTTAAAATCTATTAATAAAATATTGTCTCATCTCATCTTCTTCAATATGTCTAAAAGTAAAAGCTTTTACCTTTTATATTTAAAGTTAATCACAATAAATCAATCTCAGGATTTAATTTTCATCTTTGTTTAGTTTACCTTAATACACAAGTGACCAAAATCAACCACTTTTAAATTTAAGTAAAAATCCTTTAATATATATTTATAGTAATAACTATTTTGATAGACAAAGTATTCCAATTCCTAATACTCTAAATACGGGTGAAAATTGTATTCCAGAATCAATAAATAAAGAGAACTTCATTACCTTAGTATCAACAATTTGATCGAAAAGAAAATCTCATATAATCACATTAACATTTATATTCTTAACAAACAAAATTACAGTAATATATGTGTTGTAACTTGTAATTTTACATGTGTTGTATGTTACTAAAAAAAATCATAAAATAGAAATCAATTTTTAGAGACAAAAACAATTAGTTACAATAATAATTAAATTAGATACCATTTTAGAAACTAAATTTTTGTTTGGTTTCTAAATTAGTTTATATTATTGTTAAATAGTTTCTAAATTGGTATTTAATTAGCAACCAATATTTTTGCTACCAAATTTAGAAACTAAATAATTGGTAGTTAAAACTGATTGCTAATTAGATACTAATTTATAAATTATTTAACAATAATATAAACTAATTTAGAAACCAATTTTTTTTTTAGTTTATAAAATAGTTTTTAAATTAATTACTATTACAACTAATTATTTTATTTTTAAAAAATTAATTTTTATTTCATGATTTTCTTATAGTGTTTATTGCATGAGTTGGATTGAATTATTTAAATTTGATGTTTTTCATATATAATTGTACATTAATTGGCACTTCTTCTTTTTCTTTTTTGTCAACTCCCACCCAATCTAAAGTAAGAATTAGTTCTCCATAAAGATGCAAAGTTAAAAAGCTAAATGTTCTCTTTCTCTCTAACCAAAGATGTAATGCATGCCATTCATCTCATGTCAAATCGCTGACACCAACAACTTTAGTTCATTATCATATGTACGATGTATTATTCTCTCCTGTTACTGTACTTCACCTCCTATTATTCTCTCCTGTTTACCCTACTACTTCAACTAGAAAGAGTTTATCATTTTTATTTTATTCAAAAATATTTGAGAGATACTTGCTAAAATTTTAATTCAATTTAGTTAGGAATAGTAACTCAGAAACAAGATTAGGTCAACCAAATTATATTCTAATATATTATGTTTAACATTTTATACATTTATATAATATAGTAAATATAAAATATAAACTAAAGTATAATATATTGATGAGCATATATTTATTCACACTTAATAACTTTAATTATAGATTATTGAATTATAATAATAAATAAATTCGTTGTTTTAATTAATATTCATATAATTGGGTTTATTTGGGCCTTAATTATCATTTTTGGTAATTTTGTGTTTTTAGGATAAATGATTTGAAGTTGTCTACCTTTGTGAATGAGTCGAATATGCAAAAGTTAAGTTATTTATTTGAATCGAAACAGAAAACAAGCTCTGAGGAGAAGAAAGAGAAAATAAAAGTTACAAGATCCTAGAAACAGAATTGGAAACAAATCTTCTGCCAAATAAAAAGAATTATGGAAAGTTGGAAATTGTTTACAAAATTTAAACTACAATATTTTCTCAAATATCCTTGGAGCAGAAAAACCTATTAAAAAAGGGGTTTTCTTAGTTTCTTTTCTTCTTTGTAATTCTTTTGCCTTCGCATGAAAACTAAACCTTTTGGTTGATTCTTTGTGATTTCCCATTGAGTTATGAGGTTTTGATTAATAAAAGTTTTCATTTTTCAATTCTTTATAGCCATTCATCTAATTATTTTTATATTATCATCTCTCCAGCGTTAGACAAATCTACTGAAAGAATATTTTCTGTTTTATTCAATCTGTCTTTCATCTATAGCAATGATACATATATATAACCATAGCATTAGAACTGTACAGAACCGTACAGATTCTTTTTCTAACATAACATCTATAATTAAGACTAATTATAGACCCATTAATAGTGATTAT
This sequence comes from Phaseolus vulgaris, assembly GCF_051622355.1. NCBI lineage: Eukaryota > Viridiplantae > Streptophyta > Magnoliopsida > Fabales > Fabaceae > Phaseolus > Phaseolus vulgaris. Next base: position 7,787,178 of record NC_143504.1, read on the forward strand.
ATTCCTATAATTAAGTCTAATTATAAACTCATTAATAGTGATTATATTCCTGTAATTAAGTCTAATAATGATTTTGTCCGGTAATATCCCCTTGGAGCATGTAAGTCTTGAATGCCCAACTTGACCAAGATGGCTCCAAACTTTTTAACACCGAGAGCTTTGGTGAAAAGGTCAGCTAGTTGTGTATGTGTGGGCACATAGGATGGAAGAAGGCGCTTGTGAATGATTTTCATCTCGAACAAGGTGGCAGTCAACTTCAATGTGTTTGGTGCGTTCGTGGAAGACCGGGTTTTTAGCAATGTGAAGTGCTGCTTGACTATCACAATAAAGACGAATTGGGTCAGGATGAGGAACATGTAGAGAAGCGAGAATGTCTTTAATCCACTTTAATTCTCGGGTGGTCTTAGCCATTGATCGATATTCAGCCTCAGCAGAGGAGGCAGAAACCGTTTGTTGTTTCTGGGTTTTCCAAGAGATTGGGGAAGTGCCGAGTTGAATAAACCATCCGGTGAGAGATTTCCGTGTCAGTGGACAACTTGCCCAATCAGAATCACACCACCCAAAGAGTTGTAAGTTGTTCTCTCGAGGTAGGAGTATTCCTTGTCCAGGATGCCCCTTTAAATATCGAACAACACGAAGAGCAGCTTGCCAATGCTCGGAGCGTGGATTTTGCATAAATTGAGATAAAGCTTGGACACTGTAGGCAAGGTCAGGTCGAGTGAAACACAGATAAATTAACCTCCCAACAAGTCTACGATAAGTAGCCGGGTCAGAAAGAAAAGAACCAGTAGCGGAGCTCAATTTGTGATTTTCTTCACATGGTGTAGTGGCGGGCTTCGCACCCAACAATCCGACTTCAGTAATGATATCTAAGGCATATTTCCTCTGACAAAGGAAGATTCCGTTGGGGGAGCGAGCAACTTCAACCCTCAGGAAGTACTTGAGGCGGCCTAAATCTTTCATATGAAAGCATTGATTTAAGTAGCCTTTAAAACATTGGATGGCAGTACCATTATTCCCTGCAATCACAAGATCATCAACGTAGACTAGCACAACCAACTGTATGTCATTATTATTAAGAGTAAACAGGGAATGATCCTTCGGGGATTGTTGGAAGCCGTAACGAGTGAGAGAAGAAGATAGTTTAGCAAACCAACACCTGGGGGCCTGTCGGAGGCCATATAGAGACTTTTGAAGCTTGCACACTGCCCCTGGTTGAGATTCTTGGAAGCCAGGAGGGAGTTTCATATAAACCTCATCATCAAGATCACCATGGAGAAACGCATTGTGAACGTCCATCTGATGAAGCTCCCAATCTTTTGCGGCTGCTACTGCTAGAGTTGTGCGAATGGTTACCGTCTTTACGACAGGAGAAAACGTCTCGTTGTAATCCAAACCCTCCACTTGATGATTGCCAAGAATTACCAATCGAGCCTTGAATCTTTCAATTGTTCCATCCGAGTTGTATTTGATTTTGTAGATCCATTTACACCTAAGTGCCTTCTTTCCAGGAGGGAGAGCAGTGAGTTTCCAGGTGTCATTGAGTTCGAGAGCATGAATCTCCTATGCCATAGCATCACGCCACCGGGGTTCTCGGACCGCTTGAGAAAAGAACAGGGATTCCTGCTCGGTGTGTAAAGAGGCAAGAAAACTTTGATGATGTTTAGAAAAGGAATCACAATTCACAAAATCATGTATAGGATACGAAACACCTGAGGATTCTGTTGAAGGAGGTGACGGAACAGAAGGGCTTGACGGTATCGTGGTGGCTGCGACAAAATCGCGTAACCGTACGGAAGGCAGCTTCGCGCGATGCCCTCGCCCAAGGGGAACCGCGGCCGTCAGCGGTGGTGAAGAAACCGACGGTGCCGTCTCCGTCGGACGCGGCGGTGGATCCGCGGGTAGCGTCGAGGCTTCTATACACGGATCGGAGTCGTTGATAGTGTGGTCGAAGTCATCTGTGAGGGTAGCATCCTCCTTGGCTGGGATGGGAGATGCAATGGGTTGGTTGACGATGCATTCATCTAGGTTTGAGGAGGCAACTTCATGAAGAAAATGTGGGTCCGTTCCAGTTTCTAAAGAGTTGGCAATAATTGGGTTTTGCAATGGTGGTGCAGTGTCCATCTTTTTGGCTTCAAAATATGGAAATTTATTTTCGAAAAAATGTACATCACGAGAGACAAAGAAAGTTTCTGTTTCCAAATCAAATAATTTCCATCCTTTTTGGCCATATGGATACCCGACAAACACACATTTTCGGCTACGACTATCAAATTTATCCCGCTGTCTATTTTGATTATGAGCATAACATAATGAACCAAATACTCGTAAGTGCGCGTAACTGGGTACACATCCATGAATCACTTCATAAGGGGTTTTTCCTTTTAGAATGGAGGATGGTGTGAGATTGATTAAGTAGCCTGCAGTCAAAACGCATTCCCCCCAAAATTTAATGGGAAGATTGCCTTGAAACCGTAATGACCGAGCAACATTCAGAATATGCCGATGCTTGCGTTCGACGCGTCCATTTTGTTGCGGGGTCCCGACACAGGAAGTCTGGTGAAGGATACCTTGTTGAATGAAATATTGTTTTAGACACATGAATTCGGTTCCATTGTCAGAGCGAACCATTTTAACACATTTGTTGTATTGCCTCTCAACGAGTGTGAATTTTTTTTTCAAAGTCACTGATACCTCTGTTTTTTCTTTTAACAAATAGATCCAAACTGCCCATGAACAATCATCCACAATTGTCAAAAAATATGAAGCACCACAGGATGAAGGAGTTTTATAAGGACCCCATAAGTCACAATGAATTAAATCAAAAATATTCAAAGCTTGATGCGCACTTAAGAAAAACTTATCTCTCGTTTGTTTCGATTTTTCACAAACTTCACAAACTTTATTCAACTCATCACGAGTACATTTCCCACTTATATCAGGAAGCATTTGCACAATCTTAAATGACGGATGTCCTAATCTTTGGTGCCAAAGTGCTAGTTGATTTTCCATCTTGACATGACATACTTGAGTCTTCCGTACCCCACGATACCAATAAAGCCCATCTTTTCGTTCACCTGCTCCAATCAGCGTCCTCGAAGTGCGGTCCTGTATTATACACAATTTATCAGTGAATGTTACAACACAATTTTCTTCATCCGTCAATTGAGGTACTGAAAGTAAATTGCATTTTAATTTAGGAACATAAAGGACATTTTTCAATTCAAGTCCTTCTTCAAGAGTCACTGTTCCCTGTTCGCAAGCTAGAACACGTTCACCATCGGGTAACCCTACGGGGCACCCTTGTATAGTTTCCTTTTCACTCAAATTTTCCAGTGACCCGGTCATATGGTTTGATGCCCCACTGTCAATAATCCACAAATCCCAAATGCTCTTACCAGTCATTTTTCTCTGATTCATTTGATTTTTGTTTGCTGATCATATCAACCAGTACCTTCCATTGTTCATTGGTCAGACCTGCCATCTCAAGTTTCTTGTCGTCATTGTTGGCTTGACTGTTGCTTCCACTAGCGTGTGCCACATTTGCACGTGTCAGGTTACCTTTGTTTCGCATCCCTTGGCGTCCCCTGCTGTTCCATTTTCCTTCACTTTTTGGTCTGTCACCCCACCATTCGGGATATCCGATCAATTGGAAGCATCCCTTCATGTCGTGACCATTTTTACTGACTGCACGTCATTAATTTTTCTACCATATCTCCACGCCCTTTTTCTTTGTAGCTGGCCTGCATCGCGAGACCCACGACCAACCCCCTTTCTTCCGTTGATTTGGCCATCATTCTCACTCTTTCTTCTTGTACCAACATAGCATATACGCGGTTCAGAGACGACAATGGGTCTGAGGCCAGAATGTTTGATCTTACTGTCCCGTAGCTTGCATCATCCAACCCCATAAGGAGTTGATGAACCTTCTCCTCCTCCCTTCGTTTTTCCAACTGAGCACCAATCCCACACTTGCATCCACCACACGTACAAGATGGAATTTTGTCACTGTTAGCAAGCTCATCCCAAAGGACCTTCAATTTTCCAAAGTAAGTTGCCACCACCATTCCCTTCTGCTTGCATCTTGACAAGTCCGACCTTAGTTGTTGAATTCTAGGTCCATTCACGACCGAGAATCTTTCTTTAATGTCTTCCCACAAGTTATGTGCAGTCTCAGCATATGCTACTGTGGATCGTAAGCTTGGTTCAATGGTGTTTAGAATCCAAGAGACAATCATGGACTGCACGGTCCACCAATCTTCAAGGTCGGGTGCCTCATCCTCTGGTTGGATATGTGTTCCATCAATGAAGCCCCATTTTCTCCGGGCACAAAGCGAGATCTTTACTGTTCTTGCCCATTCGTCGTAATTTTCTCCACTTGCGTGATTATGTTTCCGGGATTGTCACTCGCGTTGAGATCATATGGCGAGTAGGTCTTCTTAGCACCTCCTCCTTCGTGCTCTGCTTTGTTGGCATTATTCTTTTCTGGTGCATGGTTGTGCACCGTTGCCTTTGCTTTGTGTTTGTCGGGTATCAGAGTTTTGTGCTCTGATACCATGAAAGAATATTTTTTGTTTTATTCAATCTTTCTTTCATCTATAGCAATGATACATATATATAACCATAGCATTAGAACCGTACAGATTCTTTTTCTAACATAACATCTGTAATTAAGACTAATTATAGACCCATTAATAGTGATTATATTCCTATAATTAAGTCTAATTATAAACTCATTAATAGTGATTATATTCCTATAATTAAGTCTAATTATAAACTCATTAATAGTGATTATATTCTTGTAATTAAGTCTAATAATGATTTTGTCCGGTAATATCTACACTACAATGATCTTAATTTGAGAGCAAAACGACATCTATCATATATATTCAAAATAAATTTATGATTATAAATATAATATTATGCAATATGAATATTATGAAAAATGAAATAGAAGATGATATTATCTAATTTAGTGTACATAAATTATTTATCTATTTCATTCTTAATAATATTTTTAAATTACAGTAAAAAATTAAAATTAAAAATTAATTACTTTTAGATATGAATATAATTATAATGAGCTTTTTATTATAACTTAATTTTAATATAATATATAATAACAACTACACCAAAAAACAAAATTAGCTGCAAAAGAAAGTGAAAGTGATGTTATGAACGCTAAATAGTGTCCACTAAACTTTCATTATTAAAAAAAAATAAAAATAAAGCGTGGGTAAGCATGGTTTATATGGAAATAAACGAAAAAAATTGAGTGGGTCGAACGGTTCCAATTGAAACTATAAATAATAAATAATAATAAAAATTTAAAATTTGGTAGGTTAAACCCCACACAAACATAATATATATATTAAAAAAATTAAATTTAAATATGCAATAAAATTATGAAAGTTAAGCCCACACTTTTAAAAATTTAAAATTGTGTGGTCACTCTGTTGACTAAGTCCACGCTTCTTTGAGTAAACAGTATAAAATATAATTTTGTGTGAGCAACATGTAGGTTAAGTCCACGCTTGTTTAAAAATTATGTGGTCAATATGTAGGTTAAACCCACCTTCTTTAAATAAACAATATAAAATATAATTTTGTGTGGGGAGCATCACTTGTGTCCCGCACCACTATTTTTATGTTGAGCATATTAGCTTCCAAATTTTAATGATAACTACACTTTGACATCCATTTGTTATACCTAGTGTCCCTTTTTTACTCATATTAATAAGCATTTTTTTTTTATAGATAACTAATATATTTAATTATTTTACTTTTAAATGATAGATAAAATTACATAAAAGTGAAAACAGACATGCATGTGGTTCTGGTAGTTTATGTATAAAGAGCATTAAAAGTTAGTACATTAAGACCTAATGAGACACACGCACTTACAACTTCTTGAAGAGATGGTGTGGGTCCTAAGCAGCACATTCATAAAGTGTGTTTGGCTCATGTTAAAAGAAGACAACGTGCTTAAAACAGAGCTTCAAATAAGTGCAGTTATAAAGCTGAGGCAGAGTAAACTGCATTAAAAAAATAAGTATTTTTTGTATTAAGATTATAATTTTCTTATTTTATTGAAACTTATAATATAAAGAAAAATTGTGTCTTAAGTCCATTTATTTTTAATATGCTTATCAACATAGAAATTTAGAGATTTTTTTTTTATCTGAAATTAAAGTTACATGTATAGAGTAAAAAGGGAGAAGTAAAGACAAAGATTCTATCACTGTATTTGTTAATCTCTTATGTCTTTCTTTATATGGAATGAAGACAGAGAATATGAGCACTTTACACAGTCTACTGCAGAAGATTTTGGAAGAGTGAAGCAAATTATTTTTCAATCAGAATTAAGTTACAAGAGATTATATAATACCTATGTTTTTATAATTTTTTATTTACATGTTTAAAAGTTGATCTAATTATTATAATTAAATGTTTTTTTATTTTTGAGAACCAAAGTTTTTTAAAATTTAAATTTAATTTTTTACTATATAATAATATTAACATGTTCAAAAAAAACTTGTAATACTCAAAAGTGTGGAATCGTTGTCCTTTTATTTTCTTAGTCCCTTCTCCAATGAATGACTGTGATATATAAACTCAGTTGGTGACTTTCAAATGGAATACAAAGTGTGTTTGAGAGAGACTCTGCAAGAAAAAGGTTAATGGAATAAGGACATAAAATAAACTCATATCATTTTAACATTGTGTTGTCTCACTCACTGCCTTACCTTGTGGTAGTGCTTTATATCCACAAAAGCCACACTCAAAATACTTTTATGGTATAATTTGTACCTTAAATTGTTTTTTTTTTTTTAATATGAGACTGTTCTGTACAATCCACATATAACACAAACTAAAATTAGCAAATAAAAATAAAAGAGTATGTTAGTAATCAAATTACATGATAAAATATAAAATAATATCAACATGTTTATTTTGTTTGATTATTTATCTACTTTATTTGTAAATAGATAAGGAAAAGATAAAAAAAACTATAATAAACACTTTAATTTAAATTTAGACAACAAAACTTTTATATTATGTATTTGAATCCTATATCCAGTCCAACAATGTTTTAGGGAATTTTTTTTCACCTAATATTTATAAATATGAAAAAATACTTTTGTACGCAACAATTTGAGAATATTTTTTTGGTATATTTTTTTTTGTTGCATAATTTTTAAATTACTTTTCACTTTCAAATTTTATAATCTGAAAGTTAATTTTTGTATAAAAAACTTTCAAATAACTTTTATCTTGTGTAATCTATTTTTTTTAACTATCTAGACATATTTTTTTGCATAAAAAAGAAAGCTTTTGAATTGCACAGTTGAAAGATTATTTTTTGACTTTTGGATTGTACTATAAAAAAAAGTGAAGCTTTTACTATACTGGAGCTTCGTGATGTATATTGGTTAACCACTTTAAAAACAAAACGTTCTAAATGAAAGTAACAAAATAAATAGAAAATCAAAGAAAATATATCAAGATAAGATTAAAATTAAGAACAGAAACATACTTCGCATAAGTAGAAAAGGCACCACAGTGATAACAAATGAAGCCCAAGAAGAAAGGATAACAGAGAAAAAATGAAAAGAAAAGAGTGAAGCTTTTACTATACTGTGTAAGCTTGATGCGCATTAATTAACCACTCTAAAAACAAAACTTTCTAAATGAAAATAACCAAATAGATGCGAGGAAAAAAATATATCAAGATTAAAAGTAAGAGATGTATTATTGTTTATTATTGTTCATTGTTATCTATTTCATTTCTGTTCTCTTGTTATTTGTTTGATTATTGAGTATAATTTTTGTTATTTGTTTGATTATTGAACATAATTTGTGTTGTGATTTGAGACTCTTGTAATTTAATTTTGATCATAATGAAGCTTGATTGATTGTTTGTGTCGGAGGTTTTTTACTTCTCACGTTAAGAAGGTTTTTCACGTTAAAACTTGTCTGTTTTCTTTCAATGTATTTTTTTATTGTCATTATTTGTTATTGTTCCTTACAGATTCTTACAAGTTAGAGAAATTATTATCCACTACTTATTATTATTGAGTTATTATTTTACTTTATTAAATTTTCCAACAATTTTTACTATACACAGTATGTGTAGCTTAATGCACATAGGATAACCACTCCAAAAACAAAACGTTCTAAATGAAAAAAAAAATATATGCAGAGAAAAGGCAGTTTCTTCCTGCACCCCTACGTTTTTCTTCCTGCACCCCCACAATGTAATGCAAAGATAAAAATATCCCTATTATTTTTTTAAAATTTCCAAAATACACATAAGACCCACACTACTCTTTCTTCTTCCGGACAATGCAATTCGGTAATTTTACAGAATAGGAAATCCACATTTATTTTTTTGCATTCCGGATTGGTGAATCCGGTAATCTTCTGGATTGGTGAATCCGGTAATCTTCCGGATTCACCAATCCGGTAATCTTCTGGATCCATCAATCCATAACAAAAATTAGACTTCCGGATTCAACAATCTGGAAATCAACAAGTTGCTTCGAAACACCCCTTTATTTGAAAAAAAACACGAATCACTTTCGAATTGATGAATCCGTAGCACACTCTCGGATTGATGAATCCGTAGCACACTCTCGGATTGATGAATCCGGTAACCTAAAAAACTCTAGTTTTTTAAAATAAAAGGTGAAGGTCAGTTTTGGAATTTACAAAATTGTGGGGGTGTAGGAAGAAAAACGTAGGGGTGCAGGAAGAAGAAGCCAATAGAAAACTAAGTCTCTATATATGAAAAAAGACAGAAAAAGAAAAGCGGGCCTTTCTAAAAGAAGCCCACAAACAAAAGCAGCAGAAATAAAAACTAAAACCCAACAATAAACAGAAGACAGAGGACAGGTGAATTTTTTTTTTTTTAAAAATGACCTTCAATGTTTTTTTCTTTTAAAATTCTAAATAAAAAAAAATTATAAATTATTTTCTTTTCTACTTAAATAAAAATATAAAATAAGCAAAATAATTTAGAATAATTTAGTTTAACTGTGGGATGAAGAAAGAAAAAGCCCAATGTTATAAGATAATCAAGGAAATTATACTCAAATATGTGAGGACATTTTGACGCATTCTTTTCTTTTATTTTCTCCTTCTATCTTTTCTTTTCAAATTTTTCACCTTATATATCTATGTGCTCTTCGTTTTCTTAAATTCTTATCTCCACATATAATTTTTTCTACAATTAAATTATACCATTTACACTAAGTTCATTTTGACTTCATAGTCTTTATATTTTTTATAATTTCTGTTTGTGATCAAATTAACCTTTTAAATTTATATATGATTACATTTATTGATGAATAAATTATCGAGTTTTCAACAAATTTTAAGTTCTACTTGAATTCCTAATACAATTTCAACAATGAGAGTCATTTTGAACTATTTATTTAAATAATGAATATGTTAAGTTTATGAAATTACATAGTGTTAGGATATTTTGTTAAATGGAATGAATGTTCAGATTTAAATTGATTATAAATTTAAATTGTTAAATTTATTTGTGCATATGAGTATTGAATAGTCAAAAATGGTTTTTACAAGGATATATGCATGTGTAAGTTTGAAAATAAATTTGAGATAAGTGTAAAGATTCAGTAGAAGAGTTTGATTTCATTAACATCTTTGAACTATTGGTGAGATTCAATGATGAATTATTACGTTTTAATATAAATATTTGTCTGAAAATGTTCAAATTTAGAAATATATGTTATAACATGTAATTTAGACTTTGTGAGTTCTAGTTGAAATGTTTAAACTAGGTCATTTGGATTTAAAAAAAATTTGAAAAAAATGTACATTTATAGATTGTGCATAATTTGTTCATGGAATTTGAATTCGATCAACAGATTTGTTAAATTCGCTTAAAGAAATTTGTTTTAAGTTTCATTTTCAAACTGATTTGTTTAAGAAATGTAATTTCCGCTTAACATGTTTAACAAAAACTAAAAGAAATTTATAAGTTTATTTTATTTAAATAAATTTGATATTTATGGATTTAATAGAATTATGGGTATATATTTTGCATGTTTCTCTTTAATTAGTGAAATTTATAATTTGCTAAAATTGATTAATTTTTATGAAAAAGTATGATTTAAATGAGGTATGATATGATAGATTATATTTCAATTTGAATAGTTAAATATGAGGTTATATGATGATAGTGTCATTTATTCAAAGTATTAGAAGTATTAATTATAGAAGTAAATAACTTGAAGGAAATATCTCTTACTTCAACAATGATATAACTCACATATTATTAAAATTATTATTATTATTATTATTATTATTATTATTATTATTATTATTATTATTATTATTATTATTATTATTATTATCAGTTAAAATCATTTATGAACACAGTCCACTACAATATAAACAGATATTTAATTTTAACACGATAAAGAACTTTCAATTTTTTTAAAATTAGAATAAAATGATTAAAAATAAACGAAAACTAAAAACTAGTTTTGGTTTTAAAATTTTGATTTCATTATTTATTCACTCTAGTTATACTATTTTTTTTATACTTAAAAATAATCCATCTTATCCTTACATATGCAATTTTAATCTATTTTAATTATATATATTACTTGTTAATCTCATTTTAGTTTTTATTGTTTAAACTCATAAAAGCTAGAAAAGATGAAAAACATTATATGTAGACTAAAAGTGATGTTTTTTAGTATTGGACTAGAAGATGAATTTTTTAAACTACAAAGAATAAATTTTTTTGTTTAAATGCTTACAAGTAAAAATCAAATTAAACATACCTTAAAAGATTGAGTTAGATGAACTTGACTTATTTATTTTTATGAACTAAAATTACACAATTGACTCATCGGACTATAAGTTGTGGGTAAATTAAGTTAGTTCATGAGTTGGTTTATCTAATTTAATAAAACAAAAATTAAAAAAATACACAAATATAAGAAGAATATAAAAAAATGCAACATACCAACAACACACAGAATAAGAAAATATAGATATAAAGAAAATTTTGAAACCAAAAAGGAGAAAAAAAAAGTCTAGAAAGATAAGAAAAAGTTGATAAGTTAACTCACTTCAACCTATTCATTATGTGTCACTTTTTAATTTGCTTAGTTCATAAACCTGGTTGTAATAAATTGACTCATATCATAGACAACAACTCTCTTTAACACCTATAAACACAATAGATGCATTAGAAGAAAATATTTCTAGCTTTAGTGTGATTCTGCAGACTGCAAATGAGACCAGTATTCCTTCACAAGCTGTCCAAACAGTGATTCTTCTCTCTTCATCAACTTCATTGGCTCGTCATATTCCACCAATTCTCCTGAAAAAACAGTCACACAATTTTCTTTTTCTTAGAGTAAGATCAAATGTTTTATTACTTTTTTATGCTATTAGAAGTGCAAATGTGAAATCAACACTCATTCAATAGAACTATCTCATTTCATTTGCAACTTACAAAATCGATTATTATAAAATAAGGTTTATATGCTTTGAGATCAAACATTAATAAGGTCTATGGATTAGTATGCAACATACCTTCATGGATGGCTACAACCTTAGTGCAGTCCATCACAGTTGGTATTCTGTGGGCTACCGTGATTACAGTACAATCTGCAAACTCTCCCTTGATTGTTTTCTGTAGAATCAAATCAGTTGCATTATCAATTGATGCAGTTGCTTCATCAAGCACTAGTATCCGACTTCTCCTCAAAAGGGCACGCCCCAAACAGAATAATTGTCGTTGTCCCATGCTCCAATTTGCTCCAGCTTCAACAACTGCATAAAATTTCATCACTACCAATTACTTAATCAAGCAAGACTTGATTTCTGTAAGGTTGTTTCAACAAAGCTTAAAAATGTACCCGAAGAGTCCAGCCCCTCTTCTTTCTCTTCAACAACTTCTCTCAATTGACATTTCCCAAGAACCTTCACATGCAAGCAACAACTAGTCCACTTCAGCAAATCAAAGAAAAGATAAACTACCAGAAAATCTCTGTTTTGATCAACTTTTTCATGTCAGGAAAGAAATAAGAAGAAAGGATCTAGTTCTTGTATAAACTAAAATCAGTTTATGAACTTAATTTTGATATAAGTTATCTCATTGAACTTCTCAAAAAACTAAAGTGCATATTATATAAGTTGATTTTAACTTTTGAAACTCAATTTTTCTTATTTCTTCTGCTACAGAGGCTTCTGAAAAAATTTTCCCAAACAGACTTAATGTACATGTTGAAAACTATGATATTATTAGCTGTTACCTCCCATATCTCTTGATCAGAGTGGTGAGATAAGGGGTCCAAATTGTATCTGAGAGTTCCATTGAAAAGAGTAGGATCCTGAGGTATGATACCAAAGCGTGACCTCAAGTCATGAAGTCCAATAGAAGAAATGTCTATGCCATCAACTACTATTTTTCCACCAGCTGGCTCTACCAGACGGAATAAGGCACCTATAAGAGTAGACTTTCCACTGCCTGTTCTGCCAACAACACCAATCTTGTGCCCTCCTTCAAATGTGCATGTGATCCCTCGTAGTACTAGTGGTGAATCAGGCTGGTACCTTATCTGTTTGGTATCATCAAACAAATCATGTGTCTAAGTGATAAAGTCCCACCTAAGTTTCAAAATAAGTAACTTGCAGCAAGTTCACTTTATTATACCTTCAAATCATGAAATTCTACTTTTCCCTCAGCTGGCCAATTAGTAGGTGGACGATTTCCCTCTATCACCTCTGGGGCCTCACTTGGTATATGCATGTATTGATTTAGCCTCTCTACTGATATGATTTGATTTGCTAGAGTGCATTGGTTTTGAATTGAAAACACTAGGGAAGAGTTCAATGAAAGGCCATATGAGAGAGCCATGCCAATAAACCCTGAATAACGTCACATGTGGAGAAGAAAATACATGCACAAGAGAGAATGTTAGATTTTGACAAGTAAATAACATATAATGTGTAAGGTATTAGAGAACACATAAAGTGACATTAATTTCAAAGATAGAAAAAAGTGAAGGGTCACCAGAGTTGAAAGTCCCAGGTGGAAGTACCACCATGCAAAGTGCTGCAGATGCAAAAACCACTGCACTGATTGTTTCTAACCTCAGCATCAACCATTCATTTGCTGCATAGGTATGAAAGTAAGGACTTGCATTCACATCAATTAGATCAAGATTCTTCGCAAAAAAACGATCCTCCTCCTCAAAAGCCCTTATTGTCACAACTCCAGCAATAGATTCAGCAAGATGATTAGCCACAAAAGATTTTGTCGTGCCATTCATCCGCATCAATTCTTTTGCAGTGGCATAGTAGTATCTCTACAAAATAAGATTCTTAGCAGACTATGTTTCCAGCAAACAATATTTTGTATTGAAATTAAACACAGTTATGCATACAAAAGCTTGAATAATATTTTAATTCCATGAATATGATCTCTCATTCAATTTTAGATTGAGCAAAGTTTAGATTCTTACCATTTTTTGTTGCTTTTTAGTTAAGAAAATTAAAATATTTTAAATAAAGACAATTACATTAATTTTGGATATATGATTCAATTAAGTAATATATTTATTATTTTATTGAATAATAAAATTACACAAAATATAATTTTATAACTTGTTTTTACCTTTTAGGGTATTATAAATAATATTTGTTTTTTGTGTATAAAGTATTATTTAAATAAGGTAATCACACATTGTATTTCTTATAAATTATGCATTTACCTTCATTTATAATATAATATAGAATAAAAAGTATATGTATTTGATAATATATGATTCATTTCAAATGTAAGTATTACATGGTTAAATATAGATACCAAATCTAAAAATAAATAAATCAAAGAATCTGTGTAATACCTGCAAGCTAAATGCTATGAAAAGCATTGGTACAGAGATAAACAAGACTTGCCAAGTAATGGCTGCTATAACTGCAAGATTTGAATAAGAAGTTGCAGTAGCTCCAACAGCAAAAATAAGGCCAAATGGGACATCGAGATCCACAGTGCTTAGATCCGAGGAGACCTGAACAAGGAGATAAAGTTAACAATATTAACATTTTCATTGCATTTCACAGTAAAGGAAGAAAAAAAAAACTATTTGATAAGCTTACCCTACTAAGAATTCTTCCCAAAGGTGTGGAGTCATAAAAGGACATAGGTGCATGAAAAAGGGAGTCTAGTAGCTGTAAAAATAAAGATTTTGATGTTCGAATACTCATAGCAACTACAACAAGACTTCTGATGAACAAGAAACATGCAGAAATAAAACCAATCAACAAGTACACGGCAATCAATTGCAATGTGCTGACATAAGGGTTGTCAACACTGGAAGCCATCCATAAGTTCTGAAATATCTGGCCAACTGTAAAAATAAGGTGAGAAATAGAAGCCACAGTGAAGTATATATATCCTTTGTTCTGAGTCAGATACTGCAAGTGAGGTTTGAACCCTTTGTTTCCTTTCTCCCTCTCTTCTTTCTTTATTAATTGGTTGCCTTGTGATGTTTCACACTGGTTCTCCATGTGTATTTTACTAATCTCTGTAACAGTATTTGAATGTCTATTAGAAGAAGTGACATCAACTAGTTTGTCAGAACCAGCGGTCTCCTTGTGAGCATTAACAAGGTCCTGAAATTCTTGGCTTGAGCTCAGCAGATGATGATAAGGAGCAGCTTGTATGATTTCCCCATTGGACATCAACTGTAAGTAATCATCTTGTCATCATTCAAAACTTTGAAGAAACAAAAAATAAAACTTCTGAAACAACAAATCTAAAGTGATTAATTAGAAGGAAAAAAATGAAAAAGACATGATCAAGGTCTTTTAAGATTAAGAAATTTACCAAAACAGAATCAAAGGCAGGAAGAAAATCAACTTGATGAGTCACAAGTAAGACTGTCTTCCCTGAAAGTCCTTCCATGATGTAATCCTGTGAAGTTTCAAAACCATCTATCAATAAAAAGCAAACATAAATAAAGTATCTCAAGAAATGGTGTTTTTTTCCATTACATTGAACAAATTTGTAGCAGTGTGTGCATCAACAGCACTGCATGGATCATCCAAGAGATAAATATCAGCATTCTGATAAAGAGCGCGAGCAAGTTGAATTCGCTGCTTCTGACCTCCACTCAGGTTGACCCCTCTCTCCCCTATTTCAGTGAGATCACCGTTTGGAAACAACTCAAGGTCCTTCATCAGTGAAGACCTATGAAGTGTTTCTTGATATTTTTCAGCATCCATGGCTGCTCCAAACAGTATATTCTCACGTATTGTACCTGTTTGTATCCATGCTGTTTGAGAAACATAAGCAAATTTCCCATGTACTTCAATCTGTAATTCGAAAAAGAAAATCAGATATCTAACAGTACAATAATACCATTTATACTGAAGTGGAGATAGGAATAAAATGTCCTTAAATGTTATTTGCTAAAAACCATTTAAGCTATCACAAGTTATTGCAGTGTTTTCTATAAGCATACAAGAGGTTAAAACTTACAGTTCCACGAGTAATAGGAACTTCTCTGAGAATTGCTGCTAAAAGGGTTGATTTTCCTGAGCCAACTTCTCCACAGATTGCTACTTTTTTCCCTGGTCTAACCTCCAAATTTATGTTTCTCAGTGTTGATTTTGACATGTTATCTTCCCATGAAAAGTTAGCCGAATTGATCAAAATTGAGCCCCTCGTATTGTCACTAAAACCTCTCCTAGCATTATCACTTTGCAGTTCAGGTGCCTCAAGAAATTTTATAATCCTTGCAAATGCAACTTTTGCTTGAATGACCACTCCAATTACATCAGGAATTGTTCTAATAGGATCTTGAACAAGGCGTAAAGTTGCAACAAAAGTGAAAACATTATTTGCATGCAAAGGAACATTAAGCAAGTAACATGCCCCAAAGGAAGCAGCAGAGACCAAAACAGGTGAGGCCCAAAAGAGAAAGTTGCTATATGACCTTCTTAATTGCACCACAGACAACCTTTCGAGTTCCACATCCCTCAACTTTTCAATTGCATTTCTAAAATTGGTTTCCCACGCATATAACTTCAAAACCTTCATGTTCACAAGAGCCTCGGAAGTGGTCTTCAATCTCTCATCTTGTGCCACCATAAGTTTTCTCTGAAACTTATGCTGCAACTTAGCAAGTGGAGTATTGCAGAGCACAGTTAGAACTATCACCGCCAATGAAGCAAATGTTGCCAGCCCAACAGCACGGAAAAGCACAACCAATGCAATACATAGTTGGACGCTTGTTGTCCACGTCTGGTGAAACCAATAGGGAAACTCTCCAATTCTATTAGCATCCACATTCACATAGTTCATTATCTCACCACCAGAGTGCGTCAATCTTGCAGCATTGGACAACCTTAGTTGCTTTTTATAAATTGCTGCAATGAGCAATGATCTAACTTTAATACCAATGAGTCTAGTGCGGAAGTACCACTGCCTTTGTGATAAGGATTCTATGATCTTTGTGAAGACCAGTGATATGGCCAACACATAGCCTTCATATTTGAAACTCGCATGACCCTCAGCAACCAATATAAAAGAATTCAAAAGCAAAGGGCCAGAAGAGAGAGTGATTACCTTTAGCAAAGCAAATAATCCTGATATCAAAATCTCCTTCCAGTAGCACATAATTATTGTCGTCAAAACTGATGGCTGTGATGACGGTTCTTTCTGTTTCTGTCTGTTCAATTGGTCTAGAAACAGAAAATAACAACTTTCTGCTTGATCTGCTTCGCTCAACTTTGGAATATCCTCTTCCTGAAGTGTTTTCTCCTTACCCCTTTTCATCAATGGATTCATCCACCAAAATGTCATCCTACTGAAAAGTCCAGCTTTTGAAAATAGTGTGTCATAACTAACAGAGTCAACTTTAATGGTCTCTTCTTTTAAAGGGGTATATAGACTTCCATTATATTCTCTCTCAGTGTCTCTGTACTTAGATTCCTTGTAAATGCATAATAGCAAAAAAATTATCCCTGGAAAAGATAAAACATCTAGAACTACTTTCAGGGATAGTTTTCTGCTATTAATTGAATAAAACAAGGATAAAACACAGAGAATGCCGGAAACCAAGAAGATTACAATAGAAAACATAAATAACCATGCTCTTGGAAGTTGTTTCAGCCGAAGACTTATTGTAAAAGCCACCAGCAACCATGTGAATCCCTGAATGAATTCTAGCATCCACCAATGAAGAGGAAAAGCATTTTGTGTTTTCCTCAGATTCTCCTCTAAAAGCCAAATGCCTGAGCACAAATGTATCAGCCCCAGAGAGCCATTGGCTAAGGCAGACACTAGCTGCAATTTGGAATAATTGTGCACTCTGATTAGACCCTGGGATGGTTTCTCTGATGACTTCTTGAGCATTGTAAATAAGATCATGATCAACAACAACACATCAATGCAAATGAATAGCAAATGGTTGATACACGAGGATGGATCTTTCAGAAACTCAAACTCATAAATGCATGGATTCCCTCCTGGCTCTGAAGAACCAGATTCCCCACAAAACATGCTGCAAAACTTCTCCATTTTATTTGCCTTCTAGTTGCTGCTCAAAGCCTCACTCTCCTTGTTCTGTAACATCAACAGGCAAAAAAAAAAACAGAAAAAGGAGATCATCAACAAGTTTTTGTGACTAAAACACACTCGAAAAACCACGAAAATGTAAGCCTGTAAAGGGTTTAATCATAGCATGTTTTGGGTTTGCTTAGCTGAATACCCCTTTCTTTTCAAACTATTATGAGTACGAAATAATATAATTAATTTGGAAAAGCACATTTGCATATGCAGGTAAGAGTAGAGATCAACTTCAACGACGAGAGGTATATATGATTATGGCATGCAGAGCTCACACTGAAAGGGCAACGCGTGTTTACAGGAACACTAACTTGTGAGATGGTCCTCGAAATGCATGCAAGGTTACAAAAGAAACGTAATCATTATTGTGACCGAATAATTGTGATCCCGTGGAAGTTGCCGACTCACACAAAAGCATTCCCTTCAGAGAGAAAAAGGCGGAAAGCGAAGAATCATGTGTAAGATTGAAGAACGAAGTGTGTGCCTGAATAAAGAAAAGCAGCAAAAGAAGCTTTAACCAAGTGTGGTCCTTCACTCCTTCTATATATTATAGCTGAATCACGCAGAAAAGTATAACATGCATACATGCATGTTGATGAAAGGGAATAGTAATAGTATTATAGACGGAAGATAGACGCAAATAGTGCATACACTGCCATTATTTGGAGTGAAGCCAGATTAAAAAGAAGAAGCATTTAAGAATAGAAGGATAATGCATTAATAGTGCAGAAGCGTGTGTGGGAAAACAAGAAGAGATAGGCAAAGCACGAAATGACAGGTTTTCGGGTGGTACAAAGAATCTTTGCATTTACAGAACAAATTCATTTCCCTTTTTCACTGTTTTACTTGTCTGCATTTGTGTTGTTCCCAGAAACAACGTATGTGAGACAAGGATGTTGTTTTAATCTGGGACCATCACTGTAATTTTTCTACACTCCCATTTGCCAAATCACTGTGAGAAGGAAAGAATCAAAATTGTATTATAAAAATAAATATAAACACAATTTTAAACTAAAATAATAATATTAGACAAAATGGAAGTGTACAAAATTATAAAAAAAATTTAAAAAATGTGTATAATACGATTATATAATAGAGTCTATATGTTAACAAAACTGCTAAAATTAAAAGTAGAAATAGTTATTTATTAAAATATGGACTTATGTGATGAGGTACAGAAATTTTGAATGACTATAGATTGATATTTTTAACTAGGTCATTGCCAGTTAATATTTTCAAAATAATTATTACAGTTTTATTTTTAATAAATTTTTTAAGTTGATAATTATAAGGAGAAAGTATTTTTAATATCTACTTCCAGATTAGATTACGTAGACTATTGAGTTAGCCAACAAGAAATATTATGAAGATTATTATTATTATTTTTATTGCTGTTATTGAGAGTTGTGGTGGGGCTTTCTTCCATTTTAGGTGTAGGTTGGTAACGGTGGCTAAAAGAAGGGAAATGCTTTTCCATCAGCATAAAAAGGACCGGACCACCGAGTTCATCATTCAATCGGTTACGTGATAATAATTTAAGCTATAAAAGAAATTATTCCAAAATAAATTAATTTGTAAAAGTTTTTTATTTTCTATAAATTTTAGAAAAATCTAAAAATAATATTTGAGTTGTATCTGATTGAGACAACTTAATCTTATAGACACCAGACATCTTAAGTATCGTGTTAGACATTTTTTTCCTTGTAGTTAGTTTTGTAGTGAAAATGTTAATAAAACCAAATTAAAATTTCCACTTATCTTCTTCCCTCCTAGTCAATAAAAATCAAATTAATTTTTTCTCTTTTTTTAAATTTCTCTAAGACTTTGAAAAACTCAATTTTATACCAATTAATAATCATAAATAATTAAAAAAATAGGTTGATATAATGGAGTTGAATGTTACATTTTTGTATTTTAGGCATGTCATATTAAATGTAATTTTTTGTCGGCAGCTTTCTCCGCTTAAAATTGATCCTTCAATAATTTAATTTGATCATTTTGTGAGAATATATATATAGGTGCTTTAAATTTTTATTTTGTTCATTTAAAATTAATTTAGAATATTTTGCCTTCTAATTAATTTAAAATTAACTTATCTGTGACTTGATTTAATTTGTAGTAGGCTGGTTATTGGATTTTCAATTTACATTTTTGTTTTCATAGAAATTAACAAAAAAAAAACTGCGACATTAAAATTAATTTAAAAGTATAAATGCTATAACATATTATAAATCAATTGGTACAAGTTAATTTAATATATTTTATATTTAATTCTTAAACAAAATCCCACATAATATTTTTTGGATGTCTCGTTTCTTAAAACTTATTTTTTAATATAAAATAATAAGTCATGTAAAAAAGAAAATAAGTGATAAAGAGTGAATTTTAAACTAACTCAAAATTGACTTATTTATACTATTCAAACAATAGATTGTAATTTTGCAATAAGATTGCAGAAATTAAATATATATATATATATATATATATGCAGAAATTAAATATATATATATATATATTAAAATTAATAATTTCTTAATGTGTATTATTTTAAAATTCGTTCTTGCAATTCGACCAATTACGATAAAGGCCAAAAGGATCCAAATTAGGGTTTAGGGTTTTAAACTCTCACTTGTAACTATCATACGACAATTTTACTATTACTTATTTCAAATCATAAATTTTGATATTTTCTTATGCGGCACTTCTCCTTTTCAATACGTGTGTATATCGTTTTGGTAAGGTAGTGATGGAGCCCTCAAGATAATATTCATATTTGCTATTTACATTGATGCTATATTATTGTCTCCTTCTCATTTCCATATAAATTTTAAGCCTAAGAGAAGACAAAAGAAGTTAAGACATGCTCATTCTTTAAATAAATGTTCCAATGTTTTTCCGTGTTATGGTGAAAGAGAACCACTGATGCCATTGTGTATTCACACTATGAACATCAAATGTGAAAATTGATAGTGATGTACATTGATAATATAGATCAAAAATTCGACAATGATAGAGATAAAATCAATTTATAATATTTAAGTGGGAAAAAATTAATCTTATTAAGTTGATTTTGTAAAGATGAGTTAAACTTAAAACTCACAATCCTAATATGAGTCATTAAAAATCTATCATAGTCGATACTTTTTGGTCTATCATTCCATCTATTATCAGGTCTCTTTTGATTCTCATGTTCGATGTTCTCAACAAAGAGACGTGTTAAGTTATTGCATCAAGTAAGAAATATCAATTTACCGTACATAAATAAAGACAAATCTCATCTTATTAAGTCAGTTTAATGATATTGAATTATACTTAAAAATTCAGTACTTTAATATGATATTAGAGTTATTCAAAATTTACCATAATAATAAATGAAAGTAGATCCCTCAAAATCAATTTTATAAGATAATTGAATTAGGTTAAATTTTACTACTTAATACATAGGAAAAAAATACAATAGCAGACCAAAATATTCGGAGCAAGTCATAATAAAGTCACATGGAAACATGTGCCTAATTAGTTGTTGAAATTTGTTTTGGGTTTGTTTGTTTTGTTTCGTTTCTTGTATCCCAATTCATTTCTGTTTTTGTTTCTTATTCATTGGCAATGTTTGTACACTGATGGCAAGATTCAGGATCGGTGCCATTGCCGTCGTTAAATTATTAAACTTTACGAATGTTAACTTTCAAACTTTAGTTGTTGATTTTATGGTATTGTAAAAGAAGAAGAAAACAAAACACACACATATAATCAAATATAAAGATAATTGAAGTTTCACACTAAATACCCTACTTAGGATTTGATGATAATGAAAAATCAGATCTCTTAATGTGTAAGGAGGTAAGGTGAGGATCATGTTTAACATGAATTTTTTTTCAAAAAAAAAAGAGATAAGGTGAAGATAATATATGATGATTATTCTTTAACTCATTATTGGTTGCATGGCTGACCATCAAATTTTAAGTGTGAAGTTATCAATGGTGGTTAAGGGTATTTTTTCTAAGACAGTAGGATAATTTTTCTTCTTTTTAATAAAATAGGATTGATTTTGTAAAAAATTAGAAGTACTGAAAGTCGTATTAATGTAGCATGATTTCTGCTATGTCAAAGTGAAATCGTGTTAAGATGATCCGATTATAATTCTGGATTTGATTAAGATTTATTTTAATTTGTTAAGTGAAATTTTGTCACTCTGGCATGATCCACCTAAACACGACTTTATTGTAAGTCATTTTTTTTAACTTCATACATGTATTAAATAAGAAATGTTAATATATATAAAAAAAAATATTTTTTGTTATATGATAAATTTTATAAGATTAAGAAAGTTTTGTAAAAAAATAAATTTACGTAAGACTGAAATGCGTTAAAAATAAAAGTTGTTCGAATTATAAAGAATGTTGTAGGAGACTGATGATACTAAATTTAAAAAAAATCAATCATTTACTACTAGCTTTTTTTATTGGTATTTTTGAAACATTTTGTACATTTTTATCTTTTTAATTTAAGTTTTAAATTTAGGATTTAGCACCACTTTAATTTTTTAATTAAAAAATAAATCTTTTTTAATTTTATAAAATTTGATAAATTAATACTTTAATTTCTAAACAAATAAAAAATAAAACATTTAAAAAAAATCAATCAAAGTAGTCATGTCACATATAGACACAATTTTCCTAAAAAAATTCTTAATCAAAATCGTACTAAATTAACATGAATTCAACTACAAACTTAAAACCGTATCACTTTACTATGACTTCACTTTAACATGATATAAATTGTGACACATTAACCCGATTTTCTTTAGTTTATATTTTTTTTTTTAAAATCAATTGGATTTCGATAAAAAAAAAAGGGGAAACATTATTCCACTGTCGTACAAAATGGGGTAGTTAGGTTGGTGTGATGGTATTGTGAGCTGTGAAAAATGGAAATATTATTAGTTGCATGATTTATGATTGGGTTTTTAAAAACTTCATTTTCTGAAACTTTGAGATTAATAGTAACTAAGAAATTTTATATTTGTTTTGTTTTAGGCAAATTTATTGCTTTGATCGAGGCTTTGGGATGGCTATGCTTTTACTCTTTTGCTTATCACTATTTACTCTATTTTTCTTTTCTCTTTACTTTTTTTAGACTTTAGACTTTGTAAGGTAAAGTAAGAAAGTGAAAAATAAAAAATAAATGAAAATGAAAAAAATCAAAATTAAAAGAAATAAAAAACAAGAATAGAATATTCTGAGTATAAATTATTTTATCTGATTTTGCATTATTTATATATTTTGGTTTAACTTTATTTATTAATTTTGACTTCATAATTAATTATGAGATTATTTTTAATGTGAGTTATGGTTAAAAAACACAACATGATCAATTATCTTGTGTTATGTTCATGCATTTACCGTTCACATTTGTATGAAAACATGTTTACACCACACATTTTCTTGATTTTCAAACTTTAATCTTCTTTTTATGGATTCAGACCTAACTTTTTTTCTCATTTTTTTTTCAGTCACTTTATTTTCTTAGAATCAAACAATGTGTTAAGAAATTATAATATGAGTAGTAACACATAAAATCATATTTTTCCATTTAACTTTTGACCTAATTTAACTAAATTTAATTACTTATTTAATAAATATGGAGTAAAGATAATACTTACAATAAATACATAAATAGTATTCATATAATAAAATATAAAATATTTTTTATAATAATTATTAGATAAATAGAAAATAATTATTATATATTTATTATGTAATCAATTGAAAGAATTTATATATTAAATACAATGATGATTATCAGGTTCAATAAGATTCATAAACATTTAATTTAATTTCATAAAAATAAATAAACTAAACCTTGAAAAATATAATTAAATTTAGCAAGTTGGCTTACTTCCTAATGTTAATTATAATAATTATACCTTAGATATCATAATATATAGTTGTTGTAACATTCCTTTCAAGGTATTTGTGTTCTCAACCCAATTGTGTTCCATCAAAGATTCAAACTGTCTAATAAAGTTAGTGAAAAAATTTTGTTAGTGCTTACTACACATTTATTTGGTATACAACTTTTACTTATCTCTTTCTGATAAATATGGTTTGAACCACTAAAAAAAATCATTAAAATGAAAATTAATTTTAAAACTAAAATAATTAGTTATTATTTGAATAAAGTAGAAACTATTTTATAAATTAAAAAAATTATTGGTATCTAAATTAATTTTTATCATTAATAAAAATTTATAAAATAGTTTCTAAATTGGTAGTTACCAAGATTTTAGTTATTTACTACTCTATATTTTAAATTAGTCTCTATTAATCTTTTAGAGACCAATTTGTAATCTAAAATATTAATAACTAAAATCTAAATAGCTAATTTAGATACTAATTTAAAAATTATTTTTATAAATTTTTATTAATAATAAAAAACACTTTAGATATTAATAATTTTTTAGTTTTTAAATTAATATCTAATTTAGTTAATATAGTGACTAAAATTTTTTCTTTATTTATTAATTCTGTTGTAGTGAATTGATTAAATACATAAAATATTTTTTTAAACCATATTATTGGTTTGAAATAATTAATTATTTTATTAATCATATTTATTTATATATAACACTGGCTGAATTTTTGTTTATTTTACAAAGTTTGAATTTGTATTTAAAAAGATTGAAATTGCTTCTGATCTTACTAAAATTGGTTTAGCCTCTTGTCTTTGTGTTTTCGTTCTCTAATAAAATATTATATATCTCAATAAGTTGTGAAAATATTTTTTGAATAAGTTTTCCTGCGGAAAAAAAATATTTTTCTGTAAATTAAAATTAATCTATACAATTTTTCTCATATTAACTCCTTCAAAAATCATAATTTTTTATTGATAAATTTTTTATTATAAAAGTATATTCTTTTACAAGTTTTTTATTGAAAATCTTACTTAATCATATTGTTTTCCACTTGTACATGTTTATTTTTACTGAGGAAATAATGTACAACTTTATAATTCTAACAAGTAACTAAACTCATCCTAATTTGTCTTTTTAAGGTAAATAACATAACAACTAACTTATTTAATTCCCTTATAAACTAATTTAATTAAGACAAAAAAATATTTAGTAAAGTAACTCAAAATAATTTACAAACTAATTAAAACAATACAAAAAAATTGACTTTTGATCAACACATCCTTTAATAGTCGGTTCATTTAATATTAAGGAAAAAAATAGAAAGAAAGAAAGCTTTGGGAACAATATTAAAGGAAAAAAAAAACATTGGGAATATAAAGAAAAAGTGGAGGGAGAAAAAAGAAAGTGAAGGCATATACTACACAAAATTCTGTGTTTGACAGAAAAAGGATGCACACTATATGTTGTATTATAATCCTCACACACAGATAAGAGGAAAATATTTTATGAATATTAAATTAGGATAATAATTTTTTTAATTTCAAACTTATTTCCATTGTTAATACTTTAATATTTCAATTATGAACCTATGAACAGAATATCATTTATCAACCTTCTATTATTTAAAATTTTATTTTGTTTAATATTTAATTATATTTATTCTACAAGTTTAAACATATTCATTTGATTTGATTCTATCCTTCAACTACCTTGATAGGAGTTTTAAGAGTATTTTTATTTGAGCATAAACAACCAAATGTTAATGCTATTTGAAAATCAAAAAGGAAGAAAAAGAGAAATTGTTAACTTACAAATATCTTCCTTTTGCAAGAATAATGTGTAGGCTCCAAAAACTAATGTGAATGAATATGTAAAGCTGATTAAGCTTTTTTAAAATCTGTTTATAATAATTTTTTTTTTAAAAAGTGGAGAAATTTGGTGCGTGAAATGAATCTCCCAATGCGCTATGTTATGACTCATAAAGGAGTAACAATTCATAAACTTGATGTGTACTGAGTTACGTACACTTCTTTTAACATTCTTTTGACTATCTTTCTTTCTTTTTCTCTTTTTTTTCCCTCAAAAAAGTGTTTGGACGCAAAAGCAAATGAATTTGGGGAACATAGTATTGTTCTAGTACCATCCCTCTTGGTGCTTTCATGTGTAACACCGAAGCCACACTCCCCCTTTTTCCCTGTGTCAATCTCCTCTCTCCCACTCTATCTCTATTTCTCATCTCTAATTTTTTTTATCCATTCTAGAATTTGATTATATCTTTGAATAGTCGAGAAATCACAAATCAATCTTATTTGATAAGAATTTCAAATAAAATAAATTATTTTTACTTTAAGGATTCGTTGTTTTATGTTTTTTTTATGATTTTATTATCAATTAAAAAAAATCATCAAAACCTGATTAACCTTATACTGAAATTTGGTGATGTTTAAATAACTTTCTTTAGGTCCTCTGACTTTTGTATATCATTTCTTACTTAGATTTTGAAAGGTTGCTTTAGAGATAAGAAAATTCAGGTAGGAAAAACTAGTATTATCTTTCAATAGATGTAAATTTATGAAAAATGATTAAAAGTAACAATTGGATAAGTAGTTGAGAATTTAAATTGATTGTAGTATGAATTATGAAATTTACTTGAAAATTTCGATTTTAAAAAGAAGGTATACTTGCTATCGGTCTCAAATCTGCTTAGCAAAATTGCTCTGTGCTAAGCGGATTTGGACAAACAGATTTGGAGTGCTCTTAGCCCCAAATTCAGTTAGCGTTTTCTTGCGCTTAAAGCGAATTTCAAATGTAGGGTTAGCGGAGATCTCAATCTCAAATTCGCTCAGCCAAATTTCTCTATGCTTGATGGATTTGATTTGCAATTTTGGGGTGTTCTCGACCTCAAATGCGCTTAGTCAAATTCCATGCGCTTAACCATTTTTTCCTAGGCACAAGCCAATCTTAATTGGCTCAATCCATTTTGACAACATTTTTTTATTTTGTTCATCTACCTTTTTGTTTATTTTCTATATACCATGAAATTGAATTAAATCTTTTGAAAATTTATCATTTTTGTAAATTGGAAATAATTACAACTTTCCAAGGCCTATATTTGATTAAATTTATGTAACATAAGTGTTTAAAACAATTTATTTGAGAAATTTTTATATTAGACGATTATTGATAATTTCTACCAATTTTAAAAGTTAGACTCCTTTGTGATTAGATGGTATGTTGATGAATGAGATGAAATATGAATTATGTGGAATTGGATCGAGACATAATATTTTCAGGAAAGAAAATATCGTGTTGAGAATGATTAGGATGTGCATTGACTAATGATTCGTCTAGAATGAGATATCTTGACTGTACTGATATAATAGAATCATATAGATGAAGTTATTCAGGTGGTGAGAGTCAAAGGAGGTTCATATGACTTTGTCTTCAGTTCGAAAAATAATTTGGTATAGCATCATGTAAATTAACATTGTCATATAAGGTGATTGATATTGAGATTATTATGCGCATAGTTGTGTGAATTTCATAGTGTGGTAGTATGACAGGTACAAATCTTTGAGTCTAAGTCAATGTACGAGTCTTCCGAAAGTAGAGTCAAGTGTATGTATATGAATGTCAATAGATTTTTTACGTGACTGGTATCGAACTATGTCAGTGAATTTCTAGCATGAGTAATGTGAAACATGAGATATTTACAGACATTTGGTTGTTTAATATATTTGGAATGAATAAAGTGTGATGATTCATATGATTGTGATTAGATAATTCAAATCTAAAGTTTTATCGAAGGATTTAAGAATCACTAACTCACCCTATTTTTTTGTTCATGTTATTTATTTAAAAAATTATAGTGATTGTGTGTTACATGTGAGTAGAGGATGTTGCAAGTTATGAGATTCCACAGTGAAGATGATGGAATTTTCATTTTAGATCTTTTAATGCTTTGTTTGATGATGTATATATTTAAAAATTCTTATATGAATGAAAGATATTTTATGATATAATAATATTTCCATGTAACATTGTTTATATATTAGACTTCATGACATAATAGTTTGATAAAGTAACTGGGAATGTTATATCGTGCATAAAAACTAATGAGTCTTAAAAATATAATTTATTAAAAACTATTAAATTGTAAGAGTTAAATGATTATAATTAATTTTTTTAATAAATAAATGAGTATTATCTGAATAATTATTATGAGACATACATAAATCGGTAAATTATTTCTAAGGTCATCAAGTGACCAGGGGCTTCATATTTGTTGCATAATATTATAAACATAACCCTCAATTCATACCTAGAAGTTAACTCAAGGAAAAAGTATCTAACATAAATTCAATATAAAACAAGGAAAACACAAGACGAGATTGAATTGTACTCTTAATAATTTTTCAACTTTTTTATAAGTTTTTTTAAGATATCATGTATGATTTTTAGATGTATAAAATATTATAGTCAATATTTGTTCAGAGAAAAGCGACATGAACGATAAATGATGGTTTTTGAAAACTAAACTTTTCATAAATTAGCAAAATTATAATTTAACAAAGATTAAAGTAAATATCAAAAGAAGAATTAATACAAGTAATGTTTTATATTAATTTATCTTAATATCAAATTAAGTTTATCTTTTTATCAATATCAACCTCTTAAATTTTATTAAAGTACTAATATTTCTCAATTCTCACTCTTAATTATAGTGTGGGTATCTTTTTCATACTTTTATTTCTAAGGTAATAATACTAGTACTTTTAATATATTTTTTATTAATAATAAAAATCACACTAGTAATAAATTTTTAATCTTTAAAATAATATCTAATTTAGTCTACGATTAATTAATTTATTTTTTTTAATTTAATTATTGTTTATTGATTTTTTTAGTGCGTCTTGTGAGAACAAAATGCATTCAAGATACAACAAAAAGGATGTTTTCTTGTTAAATTTAAGTCTTAATTATACAAAAAATAAATAAACATTGTGCATTAACTATTATAAAATCCATATGTAACACACTACAAGAAAAAATTGTATTAACGGAGATTTATTTTTTCATTATCATGGTTAAAACCTCTATTAAGTCACTTACTCAGAGTTGTACTTTTCCTCGCTAAACCATCTCAGGGAAACGTCTTTCCGGGGGTTTTCTTAAACCTCAGGAAAAGTCTTTCAAAACTCTGTTAAATATCATGGGTTTAAGAACCTGTGTAAAATACCATGAGTTTCAAAATTTTCATAAAATGATTTATTGTTTGAAATAACCCTCAACCCCATTTTTTACCATCTCTAACGATCCTCCTAACTTCTCTCTTCCACGGTAGACACACACCTCTCCCGTAGAGGCTCAATGGTTGTTGATGGTAGTCCTAACAAGGAATCACAATTCAATCACACTTCTGATTATTATATCTAAGGAGAAGAAACATTAAATAAAACACTATCTTTTTTTTACTCCAATATTGCTTCTTCCATCACCTTACTACCCCAACTTAGGTCACAAACCATTGTTACCTATCTCAACAACAACTAGTGTTTATCACTGCTTTATATATGCTAAATAATTGCATTATCTGTTAGATTTGGGCTTCAAAGTCATGTGTGTTTTTGACTAAAGATCACAAAAACATATTGCCAGGAGAAATTAACTTTATTACTTCTCACTTTCACAGTAAATTAATTATTAGATCCATATTAAAATAAAGACCATAATTTAAAATATTTCAAAATTATGAGAATTAAATATTAGCAATTATAACTAAAACTAAAATTGCACATCAAATATACGAACATCAAAAGATAAAACAAAATAATTCAAGTTTTTTGAAGTATGAGTTCGTAACAAAAAAAAACTAGGAATTATATAAACCAATTATCATCAATCATAAGAAATATGCAAATACTGTTGTAATATTTATTATCCAAGATTAGTTACTTATTATTCAAAGTTATTTTGCTGAGTTTTTAAAATAAAATTTTGAAACTTTAGAAAACTTATTTGTAACATTTTTCAAAATTTAGAAAATTTATATATAAAATATTTTAAAACTATATAGTTTTTTATTAATTATTCATAAATAGATTTAATGAAGGCTAAAAAAACCTCATTTATTTTGCTTGGATTTTAAAATAAACCTTTTGAATTTAATGAAGGTTAAAAAAAACCCTTTGTTATATTGCTGAGGTTTTAAAATAAACCTTTGAAATTTAACGAAGATTAAAAAAACCTATGTTATTTTGTTAAGGTTTTAGAATAACCTTTGAAATTGGACGAAAGTTTTAAAAAAAATCTCTATTAATTAAATCAATTTCTAAGGTTATATTCTCTTCTTCTAAATAACCTTCGTTAAAACCCTGTTTTCTTGACACTACAACAACTTATCCAATAAATAATTATTTTATCAATTTTATTATATGCAACTTACTTCTAAATAGATAAATACTAACTCTTAAGTAAAAAAAATTAAACATACAATATAACTAATATATATATATATATATATATATTATGTAATATGTAATATCATCTATATCATAATCAAGGAGATGGCTTATTATTTTTCTTCATTAATTCAAAGCTTAAATAAGATTTGGTTGTCTTGGATATAAATTTAATAACTTACCCATATAAAAAAATAAAAATTAATTACGCAAGATTTAAAGTAACTTAACATGAAAAGAAAATATGAAAATCTCATTAAATAAAAAGAGAAAAGAAGTGAATCCACCAGAAAGATAATGTTTGTTTGGATAACTTTCGTAAAGAAAAAAAAAGAGTAATTTTTTGATAAAATAATAACTTTTAGTAAACGTAGAAAAAAATTATATTACTATTTTATAATCACTTTTTTTAAGCATAAGTATTTTTCAATATAAGAAAATAATTGAATAACAACAAAATTTAGAAAAAAAATAATTAGTTTTTATATTAACTAAGTTATATACTATTTTAAATATTAAAAAAATATGATATTTAGAGTAATTTTTATTATTAATAAAAATTTATAAAATAGTTTCTAAATTGGTATCTAAGTTAGCTACCAAGATTTTAGTTACTAATATTTTAAATTTTAAATTAGTCTCTAAAAGATTAATAAAAATTAAATTAAAATATAAGTAATTAATAAATAAACCTTAGTAGCTAATCAATTTCAAAACTATTTTATAAATTTTTATTAATAATAAAAAATACTTTAGATACAAATATTTTTTTTAGTTTATAAAATAATCTCTAATTTAATCAATATAATAACTAATTATTTTGATATTTAAAATTAATTTTTATTTTATAATTTTGTGTGTGTATATTTATCTTAGCTGTCTATATTATATATATATATATATATATATATAAATTTTCTTTTAAAGATTATATGTATTGAGGTTGAGTAAAAACTTAAGTAACCTATGCTGGGAGGGGAGATAGATCTCCCTATCCGTTTTGGTGCAATTTTTCCTTATAATCAGTCAATCATTATAGGACAAAATTTGATTACTTTGCTACCTAATACACTAGAAAACAACCTTATCCATTTAATTATTGTACTTATGTCTCTAATAGTGCCAAACAAATAGAATGTATAATTTTCTCAATGAAACAATGATTCAAATATAAATAAAAATATTAATTTTACACAATTATAAAATCCTATTAATTAAATTCATTTGTGGAATTGAACACATGTTATAGGTATTTTCCTTCATAGTTATTTAAATTATATTAATAATTTTCATTCATTATTTAAACATGTTCATATTAAAATAAAAATATACACAAATATTGGGAAAAAGTGTAACCTTAATTTGATAGTGTCGAGTGTGTGTACAACATTGTGATGTAACATGTTGAAGTGTTCTTGATGTGATGTTACATTGTTTTTGTTGGTTGCGTGATAATTGTGCTTACTACTGCTTCAATTTGTGCATGTCCCAGAGTACCAAGGTTACAGCTTCATACCAATGGAGCAGTTAGGCAAACCTACCATCAAATTCTTGTGCTACATCGGTTTTTAAAATTTAAAAAAAAAATCTTATTCTTTACCTATAATTTATGTGAAAAAAAATTCAATCAAATTTTTAAATAAATTTGTATTTAGGAAATAAAACTTTAATTAGTATAAAAAAACTAAATTAGCTAAAATTCTACCCTTCAAATATTTTTTTAATAAGTATAAAAAAATGAATTAAATTTATAGGTAAAAAAATTGTATTTTGAAATGATGAAGGCTAAATTAGTGTTTCTTTGAATTTAAAGGTGCAATTTCATAATGAATACTATAAAATTAAAATATGAATATGACCTATGCATTTCATTATTTTGCCATGTAACACTCAAACATGTTATCCGCGACGAGTTCACTCGTACATGTGTTTCCTCTTCATCATTTTAAGAATTCATTTTTTTTACTTATAAATTTAATTTATTTTTTTATATTCATTAAAATCATATTTGAAGTGTACGATTTTAACTAATTTAATTTTTTTATTCTAATTAAAATCACATTTCTTATGATTTCCTTCAAAAATCTTATTATAAAAAGTTTACATGAAAATATTGAAAATAACCGTGTAATTCAATTTTTTTAAAATTAATTCTTTAGCACAGATACAGATATGAACACTGAGGACACGATACGGATACGGAGATACGTGTAATCTCTAAAATGTAGAACATGGGACACGGATCTATATATTATATAATTTTAAATTATATAAATTGAAAATAAATATTTATGTGCTATGTTTGAGATTCTTTTGGAAGCATGAAGATATTTTTCATGACTGGTTCAAAAGAATTTGTTCCTTATTTTTATAATCATAATAGAAATTTATACAATAAATTTGAATTTTTAGAAAATTATTGTATTTATACATTTTAAAATTGTGTTAGAATCATGTTAAAATTTTTAAAAATTCAACAAACATTTTTTTGAATTGAACATCTTCACTGATAACTTGATAAGTGTTTTACGAGTGTCCAACACGGATACACCATTTAAGAGAAGTGTCTGAGTCTCATAGCTCCTACCCCTACCGCCCAATTAAAAAATAAAATTTTAATTTATCCATTTCTGAAAATTCAAAAGGAATTTACACTATTATAGAAAAAAAAAAACCTACGTTATCACCAGGATATGAATGTAGAAAATCCAAAGTTGGTTTGGATGCATCCATCATATAACATTGTTTGATTGTCAAATTTGGTATTGATGTGATGTTACATTGTTCTGTATAGGACGCCACATCTGCTCACTAATGTCTCCACACATAAAATGTGCATATTCAAAAGCAAGTCTTCAGAAGGCTACTTACTAGTTTTATAATAATTATATTAGAAAAAAAGTTATCTAAAATTATTTTATTTACTTGATAATGTAAAATCATTTCCATTTTCAGATTTACATCTCTCCATTTCTCTCTTCTCTGATTAGTGTTTTACGCACAATTATATATACATTGTTTGTCTTACATACCCAATATGACCTCAAATTATCTTCATCTTTACCTTCATAATAAGGTAAATAAGAAATTTAACTTTTTACTTTCAGCTAGTTATACGTCAAATTAAGTTCATCCAAAAATTATTGGCTTCTT
The DNA here is from genome assembly GCF_051622355.1 of Phaseolus vulgaris. NCBI lineage: Eukaryota > Viridiplantae > Streptophyta > Magnoliopsida > Fabales > Fabaceae > Phaseolus > Phaseolus vulgaris. The sequence continues at coordinate 7,820,332 of NC_143504.1, forward strand.
AATAAGATGAGGCTATACAGCCCAGGCTTAGACAGAGAGAAAACGGGTTTTGGATTAGATAATTCAAAACTTGTTTCTAAATTCAGTAAAACACAATTCAAAACTCGTTTCTAAATTCACTAAAATGTTCCGGATTAATCAATCCATGATAGTTTTGGATTAGATAATTCAAAACTTGTTTTTAAATTCAGTTAAACGCAATTCAAAACTTGTTTCCATATTCACTAAAATGTGGATTAACCAATCCATATGATGCAAATTTATATTTAACGTTTTTTTAAAAAAAAATTGAATTACATATAAAAATACATTCTGATCCCATAATCCAAAAAAAAAATTCCCTATAATTTTGAATTATGAAATCCAATTTTTTTTTTCAAAAAAGTATGTTCTGAATTACAATCTTGAAACCTCTCTCTTTTTGGAGAGAAGCTTTCGGTTTAAAAAGTATGTTCTAAAATGTATTTTTTTTATCTAAAAACAAAAATGCATTTTCACAAAGTATGGGATGCCACAAGAACATATAGAGGTGCAGTGCAAGAAGAAGCCGCCAGAGAAAACGGGTACGTGGAGTCCACTAGTGTTGGACCACAATGGATATATCCATCGATTTTTAAACACGTATATTTATTTATTACTATAGTTGTGTCACATTAACTCTTTCAACATGAAATATCAGTATATATTTGCATGGTTTCCAACAAAGGAAAAATTACAAGTTACAGGCCCAAATCTACCTGAAATACAAATAACATTGTGATGAAAAACGTTTTAAGAAGACCAAGATTATGGCACACTAAAGGCCACAATGCTTACCAGTTACCACAATCAAAGACTTTGGTCAGACAAAATTGAGGCAGTTTCAAAAGGTTTCGAGAACATACATCTATGTATGCTTCTCTATCTTGGAATATGAAGTAGTCACAACAAGGGTGTACCACTACAAGCCATCTAAACTCTTGCATTCATCACATTCTATTCTATTCACTCTAATCCTCATCATGCTTGTATATTGGATGGACTATGTCTAAGGTTAAGCTAACCTAATAAGAGCTTCGTCAATCTCTGCATGCACCATTATTTCTCTGTTCCGAAGTTTGCTTTCTTTTGAAGACACCCCACAAATAATATTTAGCTTCAAATCCTGTCCAAAGGACAAAAAAGTTAAAATATAAGCTTAAGTCAAATAGAAATGAGCCCCTAAAGAGGTACAATAAATGAAGCTCACTCCAATAAGCGATTGGAAGCTCGGTGGAAGGAAAAACTAAAAGCTCTGTATTTTTAGCCACAAATCTTATTGCATGTTCTTGGCAAATGACATCATCAACCAGCGCGTCAAATACCTTCTCAGTTCTGCCAAGGAAGAAATATTCAGGCATATCAAATTAAAGAAAGAAATAGTAACATTATGTAAAAAAATGTCTGAGAAAAATCACCCTTCACTGTCAGGAAAGAAGAAAAGTGCGATGTCCTGATCAGTTGGCTCCTTCCTCTTGAAACTTTCAGGCCACACAATAGATTTTGGAACCAATTCTGCATGAAGAACTTCTGGGAAACGTCCTGTCTCCTGTGCAACTTTGGAGCATGCTAAATCGGACACATGAGCAAGAAGTCCACTGACAGTACCAATAGTTTCATTGCAGAAGTATATGCTTCCCCTATTAACCAGAAAAATCAACTTCAAATGATATTCACCACAACAGCTATAGCAGTTCACCAATTTCAAAAGAAGGCAGCAAAACAACTTGTGTACCTCCAGATAGGATCAATTAGAGGCTGTGCATAAACACGATCATGTAATTCTACACAACTTGAATCATTATTGGTAGCTCCTTGAGAAAATGGAACAGTTTGGAGACCCAAATCAGAATTAGCTACATCCCTTGGAGCTGCCCCACACTCATTTGTTACCTCACACTCTTCTTCACTGCTGATAATGCATTGAGGATGCTCAAGCTCAGGTGAACTGGATAGTACACCCTTTGTTTCATAGTTAACTTTTCCTTCCTTATGTTTCTTTTTAATCTTCTCTTTTTGCAGTTTATTCAATTTCTTCACTCTCTCTTTGCAATTTGCAACTACTCTCGTGGCTTGGGTTACATTTTTTTCCAAATTTTTATAGTTTCTTGTTACAGATGAGAGAGGTGTAGATTGGTCGAGTGAAGGTGGTATCCTAAGCCGTTTTGCACAATCATCACAGAACCATGTAACAGCATCAGTAAAAATCACAGGCCCCTTTAAACAGTACCTGATAAAAAAAGGACAATTAAGACGTCAAAGGTCAACTAAAGACTTAAAGAAACGAAATCGCAAATTTACAAGTTGCATTGCAGTTTTTCTATTTTCATAAAACATTGGGAGAAAAAAAATCCAATTAAAAAGGGAATTATTCAGTTATGTTGCATATCTATTCAATAATCCTTCAGTTTATCCAAACCAGCAATAATGTATCACTCCCTGGTCATACCTTCAATACCAACAGAAATTTTAGATGGTCTGTATGGCAGTAAAAAGAGAGGCACCATCAGCTATGTACTGATTTTAAAATCTGGCTAATAAAGTAAATCATAATTTTAAAAGCACTTACATTTAAAATCCAAAGGTACATATATGCTTTACAGAGTCGTGATGGATAAAAAAAACAATACACACTATAAAAAGTGATCAGGGTATCAATACTAAGCAGTGAGTATCATTCCAATTATTTTTTGGAATTTCCAGCTATAGAGAGTACAGTCTTACATCGTTTTTTTTTTACTGGAGAAGTTCTATAGAATGTTCAAGCAGCATTAAGTAGTAGTGGCATTTAAGTATGATGATAAAAATTGCTATAAGTGCATGCAAGAAGGCAGAAAGAGGGCACATGCAATAATTACCTATGTAGCGCATAAGCCTTACACCCAGAGCAAAAAACCAATGCAACTTGAAAGCCTCTATCGCCACATTTGAGACAAACAGTGTCCTACAACAATGGTTAAATATTTAACTGAAAAGGTTCACAAGACCACGAGTGCAACTCCAAACACGCCCTCTTTCATTAAATATTATAACAGACACATGAATACAAAAACCAAATCATATATTATGCTTATCTTCTGAGTCATGTATGTATCTATTGGTTGATGTAAAGAACAATTCCAAAACACTAACAACACTTGCCCCCTTTTCAACTCATGCACCAGTATCTTAGCAAGAGATTACAATACAATCATTTGGATTGCATGTTCCACAAACCAACAACAGGAATCTCCAAAATGGCAACCAGATCAATAATTCTTCAGATGTTGGATTTTACAACATTAAATCAAATTAAACACAAATTGATCCAGTAGACTTCGTAAGAAGCAAGTATTCCAAAATTATAATCACAATTCTTCTACCGAGCCAGAATGCTATGACCTTAGGATTGCCATTTATGGCACATTACTCTTACCAACCAAATTAACAGCACAATGAAACAGACAACATCTCAGCGGAAGCAATTACATCACCTAAAACATAAACCACTTACCTCGCACCTTCAAAGACAGAGACCAGTAAACAAAAACGATAAAGATTCAATTTTTATTCATAAGGGCAACATTTTTGTCTGCCCACAAAACAGGAAATCTTACTCCATCATCGTAAGGAAAAGGGAAAGAAAAAAACTGACCATTTTGATGACAATACGCTGATGTTGGAGCAGCGCGAGGGTTGGATTGGGCTGTGAAAGAAGGATTGTTTTGATGTGAGAGAGAAGTGTAGCAGAGAACTAAACAACCATAAGTGTTTGCAGAACTGAAACGAAAACCGACCCTTCGGATTCATCTTAACATGCACAACATTCTCGCTTTGGGTTGGGCACCTTTCTTTCTCACACTGAAAAAATGAATACTCTCTGTAGAATAAATTATCACGTTATCACAAAATTAAATTAAAATCAGCAAAAATTAAATATATTAATTTTAAACTTAATGTAATATAACTCCAGTTCAAATATTATTTTGCTAAATACTTCTAGATAAAATTTCACCACCTAAAATATTGATTTTTAACTTAAACATTATTATCTCTTTCCCAGAAGATATAGCATATATACATGTAGAAAAACAATTGAATATAAATTTAACGATAATATAAAGGAAAATCACTATTCTACAAATATAAAGTATAAAATATTAATAGTTTTGATAATTTATCATTTTAGAAGAAATATTTCTTATCATGTTTTAATTTTGAAAAATCATACAGTGATTTTTTAAACTCTTATTATCATAAATGAAATTTAAGTGATTTCTATTTTTATTAGAGTTTAGTTTTCATACACTAAATACTTTTACAAGATTAATCAACCAAAAGTATGTTAAATATATTTTTCTAAATACTTATTATAAGAGTAAATAATATCTTATCTTATCAACACAGAGTAAATAACTTCTTGAAATCTATTATATTCAAAGTTAGTATACTATATTAAAAAAACATTACGATATATTAATTAAAATTTATTATATATCATTAAAGAAAAACTTAAGAGCTCTGTAAAATATTTCCCAAAAAAATTTAAAGGTGTACATGTAAAATTTTTCAAATTTAAATAACAGGGACGAACATTAAAATAGCATTTTTATTGAAAAAAATTCCGTACAAGTTGCTTACATGTGTGTTCAGTTTTTCCCCAATCCTGGTAGGTATCGTGTTGCTTAAGTATTGTCATTTTCTAGGTTCCTCCTATAAGTACTTTTCTTTTCACTGTTCATATTATTGATTCACTAAATGCATGTAACCTACTCTGTAAATGTTTTGCTTGATTTCTTCATTCAGTTAGTTTCTTGTGAACTGGTCACAAAACCAGAGAATCTGCTTTCCCTGATCATAAAGAGTTTGAAACAAGTTTAGTTTTGAGGAAATTTGAATTGATTTGAAAGTCTAAAAACACAAAGTTGCTGGTAAAGTGGATATTGTTATTAAACAAGAAAACAAGTGTTTTTCCTTCTGGAGATAATCTGAGTTGTATGTAGAAAATCCTAGTAAAACTGACTTCTAGGGGTCAAATATGGAGCCTCATCTGTGGTGAAAGAATCTGCAACAACATAGGGTGTTTCAGGTGTAGCATGAGGAGAAATAGGCCTAATTCTGACCCTTGGTTTAGTGGGAGGCAAGAGAGGAAGTGGTGCTTCCTTCTTAAGAATTCTTGCTGCTTCTCTTACTCTTGGCCTCTTGTGATCATCAGGGTGCACACAAAGAAGCCCCACCAATAGCATCCTTTCCATATCTAGTGCATCAAATTTCCCCATCAATCTTGGATCAGCAGCCTCAATGAGTTTCCTCCTTTCCCACAAGCTCCACACATAATCCACAACCACAGTTCCATCATCTTCCACAGGCTTCCTCCCACTTGCCACTTCCAACACCACCACCCCAAAGCTGTACACATCAGTCTTCACAGTAGGAACACCAGAATAAACATACTCAGGAGCAAGATATCCCATTGTCCCTGCTGGTATAGTCGCCTCCCTCGTGCTAGAACTGTGCTCATACACTTCCGCAAGCCCAAAATCCCCAAGTTTTGCATTGAAATCGGCATCTAGCATTATATTGCAGGTCTTCACATCCCTGTGAATGATCTGCCTCTCACACTCCTCATGAAGGTAGGTGAGAGCAGCTGCAACCCCAAGAACAATATTCTCCCTTTGCCTCCACGAAAGAACAATGGAAGAATTGAAGTTCCTATGCAGAACCTTATTGAGGCTCCCGTTGGGAAGAAACTCATAAACCAGGACCAACTCATTTCCCTCACAGCACCACCCCTTAAGCTGAACCAAATTCTTGTGGCGCAAGTAACCCACCATGGTGGCAAACTCAGTGGCAAAAGGGTTATGCAAACAATCCAAATCATTTTCCCTCTCAAATCTCTTCACTGCCACATCCCCTCCAAAGGGAAGATACCCTTTATAAACCTTGGCAGATGCACCCTCCCCAACAAGCCTATCACGATTGAACCCCATTGTGGCAGACTTAATCTCCGAAAGTGACAACCTAGTCGGAACTTTACTCGTCTGAAACCTACAACTCTGCCCTTGCTCCCTATTCTTCTTAACACCTCCTTTCCTCCTTGTCAAGAAAACACACACCACAACCATCGCCGCCATAACCGACACCACAAAAGCCGTTAACCCTGCCAACCCAAGAGCCATCTCCGCAATCTTTTTCCTCCTCTCGTTCTCCCTCGAGTTCGAATCATAACCAAAACCCGTAGAATCCCCTTCGTAACACAAGAAACAGTCACCTTCGTCGACCACATCCATGGAGCGAGAGTCATGGTCCAAAGTCGTGAACTGCCAATGATGAATAAGGTAATCACTTGATCCCTCCCCATTGGAGGCGGTGAAACCAACGTGCATGAAGTCTTCAAGTCTCTCGGAGAGGTCTATTTTGGAAGCAAGAATGGGAGTGGGAGGTCTGGTGGAGGAATAAGCGAGCCAGACACGTACCATCTTGATTGCATGGCGGTACTCCACCCATGCAGTAATCAGTTTGCCGCTCTTGAGGTCAATGCCGCGGGACAACGCGTCGACGGACGCGAAGGAGGAGGCGCTGTTGACGTCGAGGGCCACGTGGTTGTCGTTGATGTCGCCGAGGGAGGGGTCGAAGGTGGTGTCAAACTCGACGGCGAAGAAGGAGGAGGAGGAGGGGGAGGGTTGCGGGAGGCCCATGGAGAGGGCGGGGAAATGGGTGGAGGAGGCGATGAGGAAGGCGAGGCCGTCGCCGGAGGGGCAGGAGGGGGAGGAGAGGATGGAGAAGGAGAAGCGGGAGGAGAAGGAGGCGGTGGAGTTGGTTTGGGGGTCAAGAAAACGGAGTGGGTAGATGAAGAAGGCTCTTCCGATGGAGGAGGAGGAGCAGGTGGGTTGGTGGGTGGTGAGAGTGATAGCTTTGTGGGAGAAGAAGGCGTCACCGTAGAGGGTGAGGTTGTCGGAAGGGAAGGAAGGGAGGGAAAGTACCAAGGGGAGGAGGAAGACGAAGAAGATGAAGAAGAAAAGTGGTGGAAGAGAGGAACAAGGCATTGCAAAAGAGAGGTTCTTGAAATGTTGTGGCTCTTTTTGAAGAAGTTGCAGGTTTCATGGTAGCGGTGCTTTGTTTTGGAGCTTTGGTTGTTGAAAGCTGAGAGATAAAATGATGTGTTTACGTCCTAAAAATATAGAAAAAATTATAGTTTAACATCTATATAACATAAAATACTCTCACTTTACCATCTATTACAACAATATAATAATATATATTAATCATTTATATTAATATATAAAATAAATTAGTATATTAAATTTTAAAATAGTAGTGAACTTTTAAATGTATCAACATATAGATACTTCAAAATATAAGAAAAATTATTGAAACTTAACTTCTTTTCATTCCACTTTACAACTCCTCTTAGTAATTAAATATTATATTTATTTAATAAAAATAATAATAAATTTTTTTCACAGAGTAATAATATTTTAACTTCAATTTTTTTTCCACGTTGCTTTAACAATTAAATATACTATTATTTTGTTTCAAAATTTTATTTATATTATTTTTATTAATTAAATATAATAAAAGATTCTCCCTAAAAATATTACTAAGTGTAAAATAGCTTAAAAATTTTTATATTTAATTAGGTCATTTATTGAGTTAAGTTTTGTTTATGCACTCAATTAGAATTAGAATTAGAATACATTTAATCTCTCTTAACTAAATTATAATACAACTAAGATGTCTTGTATAAACTAGTACGAATGAATCAAGATAAGAGGTAAGAAGATATAATTTTTTTAAAAGAGAAGGAGAAATTTTGTTAAAAAGTTTGCTGTGATACTAAAAAGAATCGTTCACTTAAAAAAAAAAAAAAAAATATATATATATATATATATAAGCCATGGGGTTGAGGAATATGAAAATGGTAATTTTACCATCTCTGTGGGATTGCACATGAAACCATGGGGTGGAGGAAGAAATTGTCCAAACAATGAAGGTCTATACAATTTTTATTGGCCCAATTTACTTATTTTTAGATGGGACGGGCCACGTTTATGAAATAATAAAACATATTTTAAGAAATTTAAACGTAAAATTCTCTTCAACTCATTTTCTAATTTTTAATTTTAGGTACACAAGTTATTTTCGTTATTTGATAATCAAACAAACTAACATATATTCTTCTTGGTAGAAGGGAAAGAGATAAAATTAAATAAACGAGAGAAAATGAAAAAAAAGGTAAAATGAATAATATTCTATTAAAGAGAAATGAAGGAATATATTTTATTACAATAACATGTTATTCTTATTTATTTATTAGTATTAGTATTAGTATTAGTATTAGTATTATATTATTTTATAATGAAAAATAAATAAAAAAATTACTGAACCCATAGAGGTTTTAAAATTTAATATAAATATTTGTTGCTGTATTTTTCTTAGTTAATTGGAAACGAAATGAAAGGTGGCACACGTTTTTCGCCTTCTCTTAATTTATTTTCTTTATCGTCAAACGGTTTGCAATTGGTAAAATGACGTATTCACAAAAAGCTTTTTCTAAATAGCTAAAATTATAACTGATTTTAAATAATCAGATATTAAATTGAGGCATTTAAGTAAAAATATAAATTAAATTATTCAGTAAAAAGTTAATAAAAGTAATTATAGGGTAGTTGTATAAAATAATAGAATTAGCAATGTATCACTACTCTTATAATGATTGAGATCATTTCTCTTTTACACCTTTTATTTCCTTTTTGTTGTTGTCAAATTGGCCCATTTTTTAAATTTAAATAATAAACTACATTTGAGGGTTGCAAATTACAAGTATAAGAAAAGAACATCTAAAATGTGGGATTAAAATAGTAAAATAGTCTTGTACTAGGATTTATCGGATACCGATTAATTGGTTAATATGAATATATCAAGATAAAAAAAAATACGCAATAAATCAAGTAATACAATTTTTATGATTATACGTATTAATTATGGTTAATCACTAATAGAAATCATTACATTATAATAATATAAATAAGTACATCACACAAAACAAATGTACGTCATTGCATTAACAACACTTAAATACTAAATACTCACTTGAACGTCTGGGAACCTTTTATAGGTGTACTCTCAACCGAGAGTTGAAGCTCAAACACAAAAAGAATGAGAGGAAGAAAAACACAACCAGAGAAGATGAATTAATTGTCCAGCCAGTAACAAGTAGTGTCTTACCCCTTACAAATACAAGTCTCACAATACAAAATATTAATTAATTTGACAGCAATTAAGATAAATTTAACTTTACATAAAACCATTTAATAGTGTGCTTTGGATTAGTTTTAATAATAAAGTTAAAGTTAAAAAGAGAAAACATTAAATGCACTTTAAATTTGAACATGATTGCATACTAAAATGGATACTAGCTAGTAGTTTGCCAAAGTTGAAACACTATAAAAGTAGTTGGTCTAAGAGTATTGAGTGGAGTGAGAGTTTAAGAAAGTGCAGGGAGAAGTATAGATATAATTGTGAGTTTGAGTAGTGTGAGAGATTGTACTATTTATTTCTGTTTCTTTGAAGTATGTTCATGGTTGATCCCAACATAGTAAAGGTAGGTCACATAAATGTTCCATCTATATGGAAGCAAGTTACCAGTTCTTCCCTTCCCATGTGCCCCACCATTAGACCCAATAAGTTAAATTTAGGGGATTATATAGGGTTCACGTAATAACAAGCCCTGTTAGATTTAGAATGTACTGAACAAGGAACAATGTGATTTTATTGTTGTTGTTGTTTATGGCAACACTGACCTATGAGTAAGACAACAATAGGCAAAGGCTGCCAACTATTTGTTGTTTTAAAGTAATAGGAACAAAGAAATAGGATTCATGTTAGGAATGTTGCAAGCACACATAGTTCGGTCCCTCAACACAAAGTTAAGTTCACTCTCTCTCTCTCCATGTCTTTGTTCCAACTGGGTCATGGAAGGGAGGTTTGGATGAGGTGGGAGCTCAAATGCATCACCCAAGGCCCATTGCCAAAGGTTTTTTCCAACTTTGGATGCCACTTTTATGTTCAATCACTATATTTTCACCCATTTCTGTACAATTTCATTTTCATATACTAAGAAGGTAAACTTTTACATGATAATAGCCAAGACTAAAGCTACTTTGTTAGTCTCCTCTAACAAAATATTCCCCAAGGATAGATTGTTGAATCAAATTCATTTAATATCTAGTATATATTAATATAACTATAGTATATGTATAATACATAATTCACAATATTCTATAATTGGTAGTCGATATTTACTTAAGAATGTTAATTTGCTATATCTTAAGAATTCTACTCAATTTACTTATAAAAAAAGTTTGATTAACATAATCCAAATATACATTATTTAATACGAGGAATAATTTAGTAATTCGTACTAAATTGAGTTAATCCACATAAATGTTCATTTCACTCTGTAAATATTTAGACCAAGGACATATTTAACATAATTTATTATTCCAACTACTAAATAGGAAATACTGACTTAAATGTTGGATGACCTTTTATATATAATTTTTCATTCTCTCACGTTTTAAATGAGATCCGAGATACACCTCTTCTATATAATCAAGAACCCGATACCAAAAATGAGAGAATTAGCTTATAGTATGTAAACATTCAAAAATATATATTTTGTACCAGCTAAAAAAATCACGTATACAAAGTGTTACTATAGAGAAAAAGGCAAGTCAAGAAATAGTATAAAGGGATTGATGTGATGTTCTTGTTTTGGGTTTGCACTAAAAATATACATATGCACATTTTGCCCTGTATGTGTACTCATTCACAATCTTGATGATAACAAGCTTTTTCTACAGTTATTATGTTAGTGTTTGAAATTGAAATAAAGTGAAGAGTTTAAAGAAGAGAAATAGAAAAAGAATGGTGTATTTTGATCCTTTAAAAGAAAATGGGATAAAAAAATGAGGTCCCATGAGAGTAGAAAGAGAGGGAGCAATGGTGGTTGGATAGTGTGATTGTGTTAAATGAAGTGGGGACCTTGGCCATATAATTTTGGCTTCTTGTCCCCAAAGCAAAGCCTTTGGATTTTGGAACCATCTTCATCTTCATTCTCTCATTTCTCTTTTCCATCATTCCAAGTTTTGCTTCTCTTGCATCGAGATTTTACTCACTTTTTCACCCACCACAAATCATTCCAAATCAACAAAGTCGGCTTTCAAGTGATCATGTTCCTATTATTGTAATTCTCTCATTATTTCCATTAACTACTATTTCCATCTTTTTCTCTTATCACCAAATTAACTTCCCTAACTCAATCCAACTTCAGATTTTTATTTTTATTTTTTTATTATTATTGAATTGGATGATGAGTTTGTTCAAACTCAACCTCACATCTAATGGGTTGTATTTGCAATCAACTTGAATATTAAGATTATGCTTAACTTTTTACAATGAAAATTAAAAAATAACAATAAAAGTGAAGGTAATATAAAGATAGTGATGATGACAAACATAATAATAAATAATGAATACAACAAGAAAAATGACTATGAGAAGGGTGGTGACAATAAGAATAATTATGATGAAAGTGAGATAATGAAAGAAATATCAACACTGAAAAAAAATAGAATAAAAAAAAAGCATACATTATCATTAACGATCTCATACATTATATTATATATTCACCCAACATAATAAAAAATAAAAAGTATAAAAATAAGCATATTTTACGTTTAATAATTTATATATTACTTTTTTAGTGTGGTTTCAAATTAAAATAGAATAATATCTATACCTAAATGTATCAAAATACATGAATATACATACAATAATATGCAATTTAATTAAATGGATCATATGCAATTCAATCAGATCAATTTATAACATGAATATCTAAAATATTTAGATAGTAATAATGACTTATTGAAAAAAATTCAATAATTAATTATAACTTTATTTATTTTAAAGTAATTTTTGAATATCTCATTTCAAACACAAAAAGTGAAAAAAAAACTATAAATATAGATCGATTTCAAAGGAAATGTTCAATTAATTCTTATACTCTTTTGTATGATTATAATTTCTTATAATTTTCTATATTTGTACTGACTAGGGTGTCGGAGAATCTTCTACAAGTAGATCTTCTCTCATATTCTTCAACAAACTCCGTGATCATATTTCGGAGTCATAAATTTGCTTGTAAAACAAACTACATTCTTCCATCTTGAGAGACCAATCTTCTTATGTAAAATTTTAGTGGGAAAGGTTTTTTCCTTTAATATTTTATCCTATTTTAAGATGTTAGTCCATCACCCACTCACATAAAAGGAAGTTTCATCCCCTCAAACTAAAAATTTCTTCGGTTAACTTATACTCATTAATAGGATATCACAATGAAATAGGCAATTACACTTACTAGTACTCAAACATTTAAGTTGGATTGAATTTCATCTTAGATGAAATGATGGATATTAGTTTGCACTTACTTGTATATTATAATTTTGTCATATATCTAATTAATGTGGGATCTGCAATACATCCCTTATGCTAACGACATGCGACAAAACCTAACTACTTTGAATTAAGATAAGTTCTTAATGATTTTAATACCATATTGAGATAATAGAACTTAAGTCTAACTCATCCTCAAAAAATTAGTTTAATAAGGTAAGATTTACATTTAGTTATAAATTATAATTTAGTAATATCTTTAGAGATTCCGATAATAGAAAAATATACACAAAAAGGTAAAGAAAGATAATTTATATTCATAAGTTAGACTATTTCACAATCACAAATTTATGTGGGTAGGAGACTATGTGAGTGGTATTTCAACATAAAATGTACAAAATCTTTTGAACAAATATTACTTTTTAACTATGATCAAACTATTTTTGTAAAGTGTATTCATGTAAGATTATGCAAATCCTTTAAAGTTGAAACACAATTGGTTAGTCTATCTAAGGCACCCCACTAGGGATGACAACGAGACGAGGGCGGGTACAGGTTTGATTATCCCATTTGTATCTTCGAAGTAAGAAATTATCTTCATTCTCATATACAATAGATATAATTTTTTTGTTTCATCCACATTCCCATGAAATAACAGTGTCCTCTTATTGTTCCAAATATTAAATTAAATAATTTTTATAAAAAATAAAAATCACACAAAAGGAAAAATGATATCATCAAATATTTAATATTAAAAGGATGCACATCTTCTTTTTCCAATGTCAAATATATAAAAAAATTATTTGTATAAATATCAAATTAAAATATCAAATATTAATTAAATAATTATAAAAAAAGAGTAAAAATAATCATATTTATGAGGTATAAATAAATTATGAAACTAAGAATGAAAGAAAAGTTAATATAAGTTTTTAAGTTATCTAATAAATTAAAAATATTTTAGTAATTTAAAACAAGGACAAGCATGGACGAGAATAAGTATTGGAAAGAGGACGAATCATACATGTATACGTACCTATTATTAGTTTTATATATCTCATATAGAGAAATAAGAGAAAAGAAAATGATATATTTTATTAATGAAGAATTGTTAGTCACTTACATTATTGAGTACGATAAAAGATAAAAATAATAGAAACTGATAAAGCAGTAGCATGTGTGACTGATAAAACAGTTATGACTGATAAAACAGTTACAACTGAAAAAGTAGTTACAACTGAAAATCTAAAATATTATATGAGATCATATTTATCATCTAATAGCGCCCCACAAGCCGAAGCATGTATATCTTTCATGTCAGCTTGGATAAGTTGTTACGAAATAACCGAGGATGCAGAGTTTGATCATGCAAAGGATATATTCAAACTGAAGGTATTGAGTATTTTGAGACTTTCTCTCTGGTAGTTAAAGTTACTACCATTCGATTTATTTTGTCTTTAGCAAGTGCTAAGGATGAATTCTTCATCAACTAGATGTGAATAATGTGTTTCTTCATGGCGATCTTGATGAAGAAGCTTACATGACTCCTTCTGCGGACCTTACTCTTTCTCATCCAGCGCAAGTTTGTAAACTTAGAAAATCTTTATATGGGTTAAAGCAGACGAGTCGGCAATGGAACTCAAAACTAACTCAGATTATAATACAACTTGATTATGTTTAAAGTACAACTGATAATAGAAACTGTGACTGATAGAGCAGTTAAAACTACTGTGGTTGATAGAGTAGTGATGGATAGACTATAACTGATAGGTTGTAACTGATAGAGCAGCTGTAACTAATAATTTAAAATATTATATAAAATCATATTTATCATCTAATATCTATCATCATTCTCATACCTAATTTAAAAAATCGAGTATTACCAAAACACATACCTATATTCAATTAATGCAAAGATTTCTCATTAAAATCAGGATGAATTTAAAAAATACTTTCGAAGATGAGTTCATTTATCATCTGTGCACATAAGTTCTTCATGTCTATGATCATAAAGTTCATCACTAAAAACACTATTTTTTTTCCAACTACACTTAACTTAATTTATTAATTGAAATTCAAAAACAATTTCATTTTGTTAATTAGTGTTAGCAATTTAGATATATTGGTTAGATATACTGTGTGCAACGGAGAACCAATAATTTTGATGTGAGATGTATTGCAGAAAACATATTTATCCAAACTTCTAATCACAATGTAAATATAAATAAAGGCTATATAAAGCCTATACTGTATTCCTTATTAGTGGCTAGTTCTCCCCAACCAACAATCATGGAAACATCGTCCACACATATGGTTGCTCACCTAACAAATCACAAAATTTGATCAGAAAAAGCAAAGAAAGATGCATTGAACTTTGCTCACATACTTAGTAATTAAGGAAAATAGAAACGGTTTTAATCATTTGTTTAGTACCAAAAACAACCCCTTTGTATGATTTTAGAACCAACTAGTGATAGAAAAACAAGATTAATTTGTTGGATTAAAGTGGAAAGTGTGTAATCTTTCTTAGGTTGCGTTTGGTGAAAAGGGTTTGAGTAGTTTGGATTTGTTGAGTGAGTGATAGCTAGTTGTTGATTATGATCTCATATTGATATTGAGAGAGACGATTGTGATGACCTTACCCAAAAAGCATGGAACATTGTTGGCCATTGCAATGACCATTGATCATCACCCATTGTCGTTTGTTGTTAGATCAAAAATCTCTTCCCAAGTAACGTCCTTTCCAACACTTCTTTATCATTACTGTTGCTTCTTAGTTTCACTCCTAAATATATATGTGTTTAGTCTTTCTCAACAAAATAGATTTCTTGGTTTTTAATTTCTATATTATCATTCATTCTTTTTTATTGCTGCACTCTTTGTTTTCATCTGAATTCTTCTACTGATTTTACAAAAAGAAAATAAGTATATTTTATATTTTTATAAATATAGCTATTAAGAAATGAAGTTTAAGCATGATTTAATCTTGTAAAATCAACTTATGAGGTCACTATAAGAAAATCATTAAATAAAAATCACTTTTAGAAACTAAAAATAATTAGTTGTTATATTCACTAAATTATATACTATTTTAGAAACTAAAAAAATTATTGGTTTCTAAATTAATTTCTATTATTGATAAATAGTTTCTAGAGTGGTATCTAATTAGCTACCAAAGTTTTAACTACCAATTATTTAGATTCTAAATTTGGTAGCAAAAACATTGATAGCTAATTAGATACCAATTTAGAAACTATTTATCAATAATAGAAACTAATTTAGAAACTTTTTTTATTTTCTAAAATAGTATCTAATTTAGTCAATATAGTAACTAACTATTTTTAGTCTCTAAAATTGGTTTTTATTTAATGATTTCCTAATAGTGAATTTTCATCCACTTATATATTAATCTTTAATCGATATGGAATCTCCAACAAAAACCAACAAATTTTTATTAAGATAAACTCCAATAACTTTATGATATTATGTTAAGAACTGAACTTTAAGTCAAACTCAATCTTATAAAAACTGACTTATAAAGTGAGATTTACAATCATTTATATATTATGAAATGTCATAATTTATTTAGAATCTCTAACAATAAAGTTTTGCATCTTGCATGCAAAACATAATATTCTTTATTTATATTTTAACTCGTAATGATTTTGGTGGAATTTATCTTTTAAAACAGTTTTGGTGGTGAGGGGAATTTCAAATTTTTATTTTGATATACATTAATATTTAATATTAGAGAATGCAAAATAGGTTTTACTTTAGAGACGATCAGAGAAACATGTGACTTAAATTGAAATAAATACTTTTTATTTAATTCATTTGGTCCATGATGTAAACGAGTTTACGTGAAATCAACTTAACTAATTTTTATATAATAGTTTTAAAAAAATAATACTTTTTTTAAAGGCATATACACGTGTTAAAGTTTATATTTATTAAAGTCAATATATACATCATATTATTATACCTAAAATTTAAATTTAAAATAAGTGACTTAAAATTTAAAATATGTATTTTATTTTTATATTTTATTTGAATTTATTTGATTTAAAAAATTAAAAATAAGTTAAAATAGACCCTTTTAGTAAAAAAATAATTAAATAATGAGAAATAAATAAATAATTATTATACTAATTAAGTTAAAAAATATTTAATAAATTAAATAATTATTAGTATTTATTATAAAATATTTTTTAAATTAGCCATTAAAATTTTAGTTATAAACTATTTTAAACTATAAATTAATCTTTTATTTATAATTAAAGATTAATTTAGAATTTAAAATAATTAGTAACTTAAATTTTAATAGTTAATGATAAATATAAATTTAAAAATTATTTATAAATTTGTATTAATAATAAAAGTTATTTTTAATATTAATAAATTTTTAATTTATAAAATAATATTTAATAAATTATCTGTTGTTGAATTTTTTTTTATAGTATTGTCAAAATACTATACAAAAACTCACAAGATTGACCAAATTAACCAAATATAAATTTCTTTTTTTGTTAATTAGACAATATTGGATCGACCAAGTTACTTGTTAAGAAGTGGGCTTTAAGTCTAACTCAACCCCATAAAACCGACTCAATGAAATGAGGTTTGCATCCACTTATATACTATGAAAGACTGTAATCTCTAGTCGATGTGAAATTTCCAACACCCGTCACACCGAGGCTACCAACTCGTGCGTGGAGATATATGTTATGGGTGGTCCGATAACGACCTGATGGCGGGTGGCCTGATAAACCCAATAAATACTCGTTAGGATAGGCTCTGATACCATGTTAAGAAAATGATAAAAAATGGTAAGAAGAAAAGATGTTTCTTATGTTCTTATGTGTATATTACATCACTTCATGGATATGAAATATATAGGGATTTTCTCTATCCCAAATTATAATATAATAAGGTAGGATACTAATCATGAGATTCTATAATTATTAAATTAATTGCAATTGGATACAATATCGTCAAATATTGTATATAATAATTGCATATAATTTGATAATTATTATTTCCTTAATATTACTTTAATAATTTTAATTAAATAAGTAATAAAAATCTTATAAGGATAAATATATTTCTTACGAGGAAAATAAATGGGAAAACTAATTTTATGCTCAAGTTAACAAATACCAGAGATACAAAATTATATATAGAAAAAATTAAACCATTTTTTGTGTGTAATAGTTTAATGTTAAGTGAAATAAATTTTAGGAATAAATATTTACACATAATCACATAAGGTACCATCAATCATTCGAAGAATATTTTCATACATACATATTATAATCTCAAACCATAAGCTATATATGTTACATTGTATTTTGATAATTTTCCAATTTATTATTATGTGATATTTTATTTACTGATATTAACGGTATTATGGTATATTACATAGATTCTTGAGAAGAAAAGAGTAGTTCTTGAGATTGTTTTTAGTGTAAAATATTTTGAAATGAATTTTCCAAAAATAAGACTAATTTAGCATGAATCAATCAATTCTGATTATTTCATTTCTTCTACAGGACTCAGTGTGATGACTTCCCTCCCATGTGCGTTGGTTTTATGAATCATAAAATGTAATTATTATTATTATTATTATTGTTTATTTTTAAACATTTTTCAATAAAATTTACACCATATTATCCCAAAAATTTATAAAGAAAGTTTTAGGACATACAAAATTTCAATAATTTTAATTAAAAATACCCTCTTCTTCTCCATCACTACTGTCACACCAACAAGTGTCATCCACAATTATTATTTTTATCAATAATAAAAAAATAAGAATATTTTTGGAGTAATAAAAGTGTCATCCACAACAATTTAGATTGAAGTTGAGAGAAACTAAAAGTATTTTTACTCTTAAGATAATAATTATTTTCTTTGTTTCCCTCATTAAGTTTTATTTATTCTTTATTAAAATTCACCAAAATACTTTTTAAATTTTAATATTGATTCATATGGATTTTTTTAATGAAAAAAACATGTAAATAAGTAACATTTTGTAATATATCACTATCTGATTAAAAACGACGAGTTTCTAATTTTGAAACCCAAAGTTTAAAACTCATTTCTTATAACCGTAATATTTATATAAAATTTCTATTTACTTGGTCAATAAGAAACTTGTCACTTTTAATCAAATATTTTATCCTGATTAATAGCTTATTTTTCAACTGCTAACTTAAAACTTTACCAAATAGTCTAAAATCTAAAATATGTAAGCTTTAATTCAACCAATAGTTTATTGGTAAGACATTACTACAAGAAATCATGAAATAAAAATTAATTTTAGATAAAAAATAATAATTAGTTGTTATAGTAAATAAATTAAAGACCATTTCGGAGAAAAAAAAAATTGATTTCTAAATTAGTTTTTTATTATTGTTAAATGATTTATAAATTGGTATCTAATTATTAACCAAAATTTTTGCTACCAAATTTAGAATCTAAATAATTGGTAGTTAAAACTTGATAGTTAATTAGATACCAATTTAGAAACTAATTAATAATAATATAAACTAATTTAGAAGATTTTTTTTTTAATTTTTAAAATAATTTTTAATTTAGTCACTATAACAACTAATTAATTTTTATTTATAAAATTAATTTTTATTTCATGATTTTGTTGTAGTGCAGGTAAAAGTGTTACATATTATTAAATAATTGTTTTATACTTGTTAATCAGGTTTTATTATAGGGGGAAAATATAAAATGGTTGATAACATACAT
Organism: Phaseolus vulgaris; assembly: GCF_051622355.1. Lineage (NCBI taxonomy): Eukaryota > Viridiplantae > Streptophyta > Magnoliopsida > Fabales > Fabaceae > Phaseolus > Phaseolus vulgaris. The sequence continues at coordinate 7,839,547 of NC_143504.1, forward strand.
GTAAATTCTTAATTAAAAACATAAAAACGAAAAGTTACACTTGCATACGTAGTCATCAACTGAATATAACTTGTTCAAATTTACACTGATTTTTTTTTGTAAATAGAAATTTTTTTTTTTAATATATAAAATAATGATATATTGATAATTAAATGTAAATATATTATAACAAATAAAACAACTTCGTTTTTGTTGATGTCATGGTTATAAGAAATTCTCTATCTGTTGCTTAGATAAATAACAAATATCTTTTTCGGTCATTAAAGTGCTTCTCAAATTAAGTCTATAAATGCTTCATAGCCACATAATGTTGTCTCGGACCATTTAATATGAACAAATTTGATAGCTACCATTAAATTGCTATTCAAACCTATGGATGAGAAACAATTAATTAGTGTATATATATATATATATATATATATATATATATAGAATTCATATATTTTTTCTATACACATACATTCTTCTCATAGCATCTTAGTCTTACAAATTAAGAGTTAAATAAGTGATCTTACAGATTAAGAGTTAAATTAGATAGTTTACAACTCAAAACTAGATTAAAATAAGGAAGTTCTCATTCTTATAATTTATGATTTAACTAATCAAATATCTTCACTTATAATTTAACTAATCAAATATTTTCATCTCAATACTTTATCTGAAGTTGATAAAATTGATGTCATACATTCCCAACTTATATAATAATATTCTAAAAGCTTTAATTGTCAAAACTCTACTAAAAATATTTGTTTGGCAATTGTAGAATATAGACGATGTTTGGTTGATAGAATATATATTGTATATGTGAGAGTTTTTCTCTCCAATATATTGTTGGCATGTGATCTTCAATTAGTGTCGTTCGAACCACCTCCAATAGATGATGATTCTTTTGTTCTGCCATCTCATTCTTTTATGGAGTATTTGCATAGATGAATATTTGACTACTAAAAAGTGTTTAAGTTTGATTGCATATATTCTCCTTCATTACCACTATGCAATTTGTGCTTTGTATCAAGTCTAAATTATTTTGCAAATTTTTTGAAATAGTCCTCCAACTTTATCTTTAGACTTCATCAAACTTAATCAACCATTTGAGTACAATCATCAATAAACATTACAAATCACATTGAGTCACCCAACGTTGTAACCTTAAATTGATGCCATACATAAGAGTGAATGATTATAAAATGAAAAATACTTTTATTTGAAATTAAAGAAAAATAAATTCTTTGACTCTTTGCAAGCTTAGAAAAATCACAATACAAAGTTAAGTGTTTATTTGATCAAATACATTTGGAAATAATTTATCTATGTGATCAAGAGATGCATGTCCTAAACACTTATGCCTTAACCAAATATCATAATCTTTTCTCACTTCTTGAGACTATTTTGTTGTTAACATTTGACCAAGTCTTTTTTAGTCTTTTCTGTCAAATTCAGGAAATACAACCTTCATCGCTTAATAACACAACTAATCATCTTCCTTGTTTAAATGTCCTTAAAAACACAATTGTCAAACCTAAAAATTACAACACATAATAAAGTGTTAGTTATTTGAGAGTCTAAAAATAGGTTATATTTTAGTGAAGAAACATTAAGGTTAATATCAAGGTTCAAATAGTTTGAAATTGCGACAATTCCTTCTCCAATGTGGACTAAACAACAATTGAAGTTCTTTTTGAGTTCTTTCTTTGATGCCCGACTGTGATCCCACCACCTGGGATATCCTATATTTCATAGCTTTGTTCATTTGTGTGCTCATTCTTATTACACTTAGTAATATTTTAGTCACCATTTCCAAAACATTTTGATTGTTTTGCTTGTTTCCTTTTCATCATAGCTATGGAATTAGAAATTCCATAATAACATGCCTCAATTTGAAAAAGAATTTGATCATAAAAAATTGGTAGATTTATCAAATTGGGGCATTTTTTTTTAAATTTATCAAACTGCACAAATTTTTAAAAATGATATAAATGGACAATTCATGTTTGAGAAACACGACATCAAAATATAAGTCCTATTATGACATCGTGTGGACCCCACTTCATGTTGCAACTCCATCTTCATTCTTTATTTTTCACCCATGTTAGACTCCTTGAATTGCGCTTCTATACAATAGACACATGTATTCTTTGTAGGTAGGAGAAATTTTGTCTTTATTATTCTTTATTCTTTGTTACATTATTCATTATATTCTTAAAAAAATAAGGCATGCTTTAATAGCAAGACTTCTGAAATATAAAATAAAATTTGAAAATAAAAGTCGTGCATTTAGCATACAACTTCTTAAATAAAGTTGCAAGATTAAGTTTAGAATCAATACTTGATAAACAATAGACTTGTTCCCCTCTAAACTTATATATGCATGTAAATAATTGAGTAACTTGTAAGTAATATTGATTTTTTTATCAACAAGAAAGAATAAATAAATATGAACCTCTTCAGGAATGGTCAAACCCTATTACAAATCAAATCAGAAACAATTCGCTACTCCCCTCAACCAAACTTAAGCTACTAAATAGAGAAACATAATAACACCACACAAGCATCTTACTCAAACTAAAAGCCTGCAAAGTCATGGGCTTTTAATCATAAACAAACACGTCAACAGGTTTAGACACTAATCCAACCAGGAAAAACAAATGTGTGTAACTTTAGATGTAATCCAATACCAAACCTTTAGTTGGACCAAAGAAAAAATTTCAAAATGATCTATGACTCCACCTTTAAAGATGAATTTATTCCTATGCCTCCAGATCTCACCAACAATTGCAATCCAGACACTTCCCCAAAAGACATTAATATAAGTTGGAACATTACACAGTTTAAAGTGCATAAAATGTGAAACAGGATCAATATGATCTATTGATGCCACCCCAAGTCAAGCATAACACTGGTTCCAAACTAACTAAGCAATTCTATATTAAAAAAATAAATGCCTTGTGGTTTCCTTTGCCTCTCCACACAAACAAGACATACTATCAACCACAACCATTTTTCTTAACAGATTGACTTTAGAAGCAATCATGTTACCCAACATTCTCCAGATAGTAAAATGAGTTGAGGGTATAACTAAGATCTTCTAAAAAGATTCAAACACATGCGAATAAACCCTTCCATAAGAACCCCTCAATACATTGTAGGTCGAACTAACCGTGTACCTAGTAGTCACACCACCCTTCTAAATCCAACACTTTTCCTTATCCAAGGAAAGACACAATCCCTCAAGCACCTGTAGAAGCTGAAGTTCCTTACTCTTCTCCCAATCGAACAAGCCTCTTCTCCAAACTATATCACACTTTCAAGACCCGTTAAGTCACTCCCCAAAAGGAGCCAAATTTGCGTCTTTGCTAATACTCAAAGAAAACAATCTCAGAGAAATCTTCAGTACCCACCCAAACATCATATCAGAATGAAGTCTCTCTGTAACTTAACAATTTCCTTCAACACCGAAGAAGACATTTTATACAGAGAAACATAGAACAACAGTATAGACGAAAGAACAGAGTTAATTAAACAAATCCTTCCTACCATCAACAAAAATCTACTTTTGTACCTATCCAGTCTATTTTTAATTCTATCTACCACTCCAACCCAAAATGCACATCTCTTATGACACCCCCACAAACATCCCCAAATACTTAAAAGGAATAATATTAATGTGTATATTTACCAATAGATTTTCTATTTATTTTTATAATTGTGCGGTTGGTTAGTCTATCCTTTAAAAATAACTATTACTCTTCAAATAATAAACTGTAGTGATAAAAAACATTAAACATATGCCGCTAATTTTCTGTTAATAGATGAACGAGTTTGTAAAGCAATTGAAACAAGATAAATGTCGGTTTGATTTTTTTGTTATTATATTTTTATAATTGACAGAGTTTGTTTGATAAGTATTTTTACTAGATTTTGATATTCTCCTAACCAAATTTTATTGCCTCTAGTAAAAGAGATTATAATGATGAAGTCAATGACTATATGAAATAAATGAAAAACATATAATCATAATTTCATACGAGTTTTTATTTATTGTGAACATGTTATTATACAAGTTTTAATTATTTTACCTTACAGTAAGTAATAAGTCATCTCTTAAAACATTATGGATGTTTATAAAAAATTTCTATGAATATTTATTGAGAAAAAAAAAGTTATCCATAAGTTATAATTAATTTATCAACAAGTTAAAATATCATATAGATAAACTACATGAATTTTTTATAAAACTTAATTTATACCTAAATAGTAAAAATATTTAAAATATATGAAATATGAATATTTTATTAATTTAGTTACAGAAATTTATAAATAAAATTTTTTAATTATTGAAACTTTATTTAATAAAAAAATTGTCTTTATAAATATTTTTTTTTTCTTAATTTTTTAACTGTTTCACTTGTCCTTTTCAATATTCTGTCCTACTGACACAAGTAAATAATTTTTTTTCTCTCCATAATGTAATGATCAATTTTGTGTTTAAAGTATTTTCTCTCTCCATTCTCTTGGTTTGGTTGTATGTTGAGTGATTTGCATGGGTAAGGATATGTGTTTGCATATGTAATGTTGTGGGTAAATATGAATCTATACTAGTATACTAGTATAATTGTAGTGATACTTTCAGTTTGTTGATTAAAAATTGATGTGAGTATGTTTAAGCATTTTGTGTTAAAGTATTAGTTGGAGCTTTGTTTGGAGTTGCTAAAACTTTAAGTGAGAAATGTTAATTTAAAGTTGATACCATATTAGAGTGAAAGACTTGGATTATGTGGATATGACTTGGTCACAATGATGAGTTTTGTGTAGGAAAATTGTATGGATGTGAATTTTTTAGATTGTTGTATACCAAGACATAAAAATACATGAACATGATAATTTTAAGATTTTGATGGTGATTTTTTTATTGTGGTAGTTGTATGTGGTTTTCAATAGGTATCAATGTGTTTGGATAAATATATGAATTTGTGAACATGCTTAAGTTGGTGGAAATCGTTAGTAATTTTATAATGGAAATTAGAAATTAGAAATGAAAAACCTTATGATTTTGAGATATTTGGATTTAAGCTTGTTGAATGTTGTGTATTTTTTAGATTAAGATGTAGAATGTAGTAGCTTAAACCAATTTGATCCTTGTTAAGTAGGAAAATTGATGGAAATTACTTATTTTTAAAGGTTAGAACATGTTAGTTTTGATTGTGTCATTATGACACAAGTATTACATGTTATTGTAGGTATTTAATTTATGCATTTCACTCAAGCGAACTTTGGTCACTATGCGAAAATGCAATTGTGACGAAGGCTCAATTCACGGTGATCTTTGATCAAGAGAAATTTTTCCAAGAAAAAGGTTTGATATAACTTAGTTTATGCTCGAGTGAAGTTTTTTTTTTCCGCTCAAGCAAGGGTAATCAAGTGAAGGTTTTTAGCGCAAGTAAAAATATCCCAAGGAAAAGATGTTTAATACAAATTAGATTTTGTTCGAGTTCGATTTCTCTTGGTCAAGTGAATTTTTTTTTTTGCTTAAGCTAAAATTCTAAATTTTTGTTAATACTTTAAAAGGGTGTTTCTCTAATTAAACGAACATGGTTAAAAAAGTACTAAATTATATGTTTAATTGATTTGTTTGATTTTATTAGATGAATTATGTTGTATAGAAATATAGTTGTGAAGTGTAAAATGTGATTTGAGGTTGACGATGTAATGTAGACAAGATGTTTATCAAAGAGGTAACACTGTTTATTTATAATGATGAATGTATTAATTTTGAGATGTTTGTGAAAGAATTATCTTGACTGTAATGTTTACCAAACTCACAAAGGAAATTATCATATATTAAGAGTCAATGAAGATTTTTACAAATCAACTTGGAATGTAAAAAATAATTGTCTTGTAAGTCATAATAATTTATCATATCATAAAGTGGATAATGCTCATTACTTATGATATAATATTTAATAAAAGAATAATGTTACATGTACAAAATCTTCTATATTTAAATTCAACGCATGTGCTTTTTAGAAGTTATCAATTGCAGACAAACTTAAAAAAATGTTTAAAAAAATGAAATTGTGATGTTGATTAGATAGAAATTGATATCTATAAATTTTGGCATGAGATAAATATATAATTAAGTTTTATTATATGCTAATTAATGTGTTTGATGTGAATAGATAATTTATAGTTATATAAATAAGAAGGTGATATGAAAGAGTGATTAATTAAATGGAGAAATCTTATTCATAAGCAACACTTGCCATAGAATGTGCATTTGGTTTCATTCAAACACTACATTACATTCTCCTTCTTTACATCTTTCTATTCCCTCATCCCGCAAAACCCGTCCTCACTTTTGCTTATCTAATATGTTCTTTCATTTTTATGTTTTTACCCTAAAAACAATATTATTTAGTTCAAAAGGTTAAAAAGAGGAGAAGGAGTTTTAAGTAAAATGAAAATGGATGAAAATAAAATCTATAAATATTGAAAAATAAGAAAGATTGAAGTAAAATTCTATTTTTTTTTCTCATTCCTCTTGAATAGAATCTAAAAATTAGACATTTGTAGATTCTCTTTTTAAAGTTAGTAATATATGATACTATTTTATTTATTTATGTTAGGTTATTTTGTTTTAAGGGTGTGTTTGAATTTATGTTAAAACATCCAAATCAATTTCCATTTTTTTTATTAAATATTGTGTTAATATGTTTGGTAATTTTTCTTTTGATTCTGTTAGAGCTCAAATTTATGAGATTTCAATAATTTTAAAAATTAAAATACATTAATAATTTTTAGTTCTAGCTAAATTCATTTCAATTTAATTTATTAACTAAAATTCAATTTTTTTTTATATTTATTTCATTCTAGATGTTTAGTAACACACTAGTATTAATATATTTTTTTTCTCCCTTTCCACTTACGTGATAGATTGATATGTTTGGAAGACTAAAATCTAGTGTGTCTTTCTAAAAAACTAAGTTATGCCTGCAAAAATATTTTTAGAATTAAATATATTTTTGTCTCTATATTATAGTATGAAACTGATTTTTTTTAATTTAAATTTTAAATCTCTTACATATTTGTAATAAAAAGATTATTAAAATAAATCTTTTTATTAGTATTTTTTAAGTAATAAACAAACGAACAAATTTTCAATATAGATGGTATAAAAAATTGTTAAAAACTTATTTTAATAACTTTTTTATTACAAATTCAACTGATTTAAAGTTTGTAGAAAAAAAACTAATTTAACGTTGAAGTATGAACTAAAAATATATTTATCTTTTTTTTTTATAATGGTTCTGTTTGTAAATTATAACTCAAATGACTTGTTAATATTGTAAAATATTTGGCACACTAACAGGGTATAGAAATTAAATTTTTATTTATAGTTTGATTTCATAACAAAAAAACAATTTTTTCATAAGAAACTCATTAATACACTTTTCCCGTCGTTTTGAGTTAACTCCTCCTAAAGGCCTAACATGGTCAATTAATAAGAAATCTAATAATTTTAATATTCAAAGTGTTTTTTTTTTGTTGTTATATGACAACTGTAATTAATGAATATATTCTAATTAAATATATAATGATTATTCAAGGTCATTTATTTCTCATACAGTGTACTTTTTAGGTTAAATATCTCAGCTATTAATAAAAAACAATAAATTTTCATTTAAAGAATACACACATTAATATGTAATTGATTTACTCAGTAAATAGCTTCAGCACAAATAGAAATAGGTGATTGATATAAATAAGTTAGCATATTTTTAAAGTCTAAAATTTATTGTAACAAATAGTTTTAAAGTTATTTCACTATATTAATATTTTTAATTTAAATAAAAATGTTTTGCATAAAAAATAACACAGAATAAATCTAGAAAAGGGTGTTAGTAGCAACATTTTTCTAAAACAAATTATTAATTATTTTTCATGTAAATTTTACTACTCATAAAATATAACCACTCGGCATATTTAGTAAAATTTGCATATATTTTATCTTTTTAATAGAGACAAGCATTTTCCACAATATTATTTAAGTTGAATAAAACAAAAGGTGAAATTTTCTTACTTTAAAATGAGACTATAATTTAAATTTAATCAATCTCACATGAATTGATTCAAGTGTGCCACAGTGGATAATTTCATCAAACTGTACAATAATTCGTTTCCTTTTTTGGAGAAAAACCAAACACAAGTGAAGAAGGGCCTTTTTGCCATTCTCACATTCATTACAACCTTAACCAAACATTAATATTTAATAAACCCCCCTTGTCCCCTGCCAAATTACCAAACCATCCTTTCTCAGCTAGTGCATCTTTTCCAAGCATAAAAAATGAACAATAAAATAAATAATTAAACCTTTATAATTAATTAATTAATTTGTAACATTTTAATTAATTTTTAAAAAAATAGGAGTCATGCTTTGGAAATGTCTTCTCATTTCTTTTCAGGAGAGTTTCTTTCTGCTTTTGCTTATTATTTAATTTAATATTCCCACATAATAAAGGGTTTGTTTTCAATTTCTGTTTTTATTTTTTTTTTCTTCTCATTCTTTCTTCTTCTTTTGACTAGTTGTACTTTTACAGGCTCGGATACTCTCTCTCTCTAAAACTCTTTCTCTCTCCTCTGTCCCCTCCACCCCCTCTTTGGCGACGCCGCCGGAACCCGCATTCTTCGCCGGAATTTTTCATCTGGCGCCGAGAAACACCTTCTTCTCACCCTCCAACCGAACCGGGTTGCTCGAACCCGTTTTGTTTTCTCACCCGGTCCAAGTCTTTGCATGAGTTGAAAAGTTTGCGTCTTTGACTTGGAACTGCGAATGAGGCTAGTGGGATTTCGGGTTCTGTGAAAAGGAATAGATCCGCGAAGGTTTTTTGGCATTTTGAGTGGGAATAAGAAGTGGGTTTTTATCTTCAGAGAGAGAAAGTGAAGAGAGAGAAAGCGAGAGGCTGAGGTCGAGGTTTATGATGTACGGAACTTTGTGCAGCGATCGTAGAGGGTGGTGGCGTTTCGGTGAATCTCTCACATGGAATGGCAGATCTTGTTAGCTACAGGAATGCCGACCGTGACATCGACCAAGTCAGTTGCTTGTTTAATATCACAGTTTTGTTTTTTTGAGTTAAATTTTGATGCTTGCTTTAAGTGTTTGGTAGAATTTTGGGAACTGTTTTTGTTGAAGGTTTTTTTTTTTGGGAATGTGATGATTGTGATCAGGTGCGTGCGTGTGTGTGTATCTTTGTTGGAAGTGATTGGGAAATTTGTGGGAGGTGAGGGTATGGGAGTGAAGACATGGTGGGGGAATATATGTATGGAGACTATTTTGTTATGGGGATGCTGGAATTGGGATGAGATTTTGATTAGAGACTTCATATTGTTATGGTTGTGAATTGAGTCTGTGATCCTTTTGAAGAGGTTAAATGGGGTTTGGTTGATTAGTGAATTGTTGCTTTATCAACTGCCATGGAATATGGGTGTCTTGAAGAGGAGAGATTAGGTATGCGTGTCTGTGTTTGAATTAACAGATGAGACGCCAGATATTGTGGCGGACTTGGTTTAGGTTGTTAGTACCAATAGGAGGCAAGTGCTAATAGGGTATATGTTTTAATGATGAAAGTTTGATTCAGCACCTTATGAAAATGTTTTGGATAGTTTGATATGGGATATCGAAGCTTGCGTCACTGTTGTTGTATTGGTTGTAGTAACTACATGGAATATGGCCAAATTAGTGATTGTCTAGTGAAATTGAGCATCCGATTAGTGCTGTTTGCTTGGACAATAATGATAGTGGTCCCAGATATATATGTGACCTGTACAATATTTTCAACCATCAATCTGGGTTAAAAATATTAAGAAGGCAGAGAGAGATGTTTCTTGGAGAAGCCTAATGTTGTAAATCATTGCTGGATATTTTATGAAACTTTCACAACATTTATGCTACAAGATGCCTTGATCATTGTTATTTCTCATTTCTCCACATAATTTGTATTTTTTATGTAAATTATTGTTTATATGTTCAATCTTTTACTTTTTCATTCTGCAGGCATTGATTGCTTTGAAAAAGGGCGCTCAACTACTTAAATATGGTCGTAAGGGAAGGCCTAAGTTTTGTCCGTTTAGACTTTCCAATGTAAGTTAAATGAAATCCATCCTTTTCAGGAAAGTGTTAGTGAATTCTCTAATTTTCTTGCTTCATTAGCTTTCTGGATTGGACTGTACTTAACTGTTTATATGCTCAATTCAAAATACTCTGTGAAAGATAGGGGCTTTGGCATGGTAGCTGATGCTATATGAAAAATATTGTATCGAAAGCCTATTAATTTGTACTTGTAATGCTTTTATCAGCACTGTTATTATGCAGTCAATCTATTTTTTTTTGCCCTGCTTACTAGAAATGTTGTATTTGAAAATTTTGTTTACAATAACGTTCATTGATACATGTAGCTGCCCAACAACTTACAGTAAGTGTTGAACTAACGATATCAAATGTCAATGGGCCAAACAAGGCACTATTCTTCTATTGGATTAGAGTCTGTCATACTGTGGTGTTTTGTGTTTCTATGTTAACTGGGGGTGACTATTTAGTTGTAATCTCTGACCAAGTATTACTATGGGGCTTGCTCCTAATCTCTTCATGTCCATTTCTTTCCTTTCTTTTATTGGTACTACGAACTAACTGTGCTGGACTGCATCATAATTAGATGGTTCAATTTGAGGCCTTCTAGTATGTCATATAAAAAGGTTTGCTTGGCCAAAATCAATACTTTCCTGAATCCCGAGAATTCTTTGGTTCATTCTCAGAGGAAGGTTGCAGGTCATTATTATTAATTTTCAATACTATTTCTATGTCCACAATTTGGTAATTTAGCACAGGCCTTTTGGTTTGTAAAGCAATGAGGTCAAGAGTTTATGTGGTCCAATGGCAGTTTGTTGGTTTTTGTTGCCACATTCTGGGTTTGGTATAACCAGTTGAGGTGATCAGTAGTTAAACTGGACGTGAATAAAACCTCAATTTTTTTGTTTGATTTGGATCAGATTTACTGACTCTATGCTCAAGTGGTATCATTCCTCACTCTGGTGCTAACTACCAACTAATAGTGATTTTGTAGCTTTAATTTTGGACATATGTTTCTTATCTGATGCATGCTATTACAGTCGTATTCATGATTGTTGATAAGAATATTTTGTGTTGCTTCCTTGGCTGTAATTTGTAGAGTATAAACTTAACAGATGTGTATATAGTAGGCTTGGTTTTGACACTAATTTGAGTTATTTCTAATTCTACTCATTCAAATATCTGAAAACCACAGGATGAATTGACTTTAATCTGGATATCAAGCAGTGGAGAAAAAAATCTGAAACTATCTTCTGTCTCAAGAATTATTCCTGGACAAAGAACTGTGAGATTTCTACAGTACTGTTTTATGTCATACTGACGATGACGCCTTAGCATCCTTTTCTATTAACTCAGTGATATCCCAGAAGAAACTGATATATATATATATATATATATAAACTATTTCTCCTCTTCTATACAATTAATTTGCCTTCTCTTCTTCTGTCAGGCTGTTTTCCAAAGATATCTGTGTCCTGAGAAGGATTATCTTTCTTTTTCACTTATTTATAACAACGGGAAGCGATCCCTTGATCTGGTTGGTGATGAATTCTGAAGTTCCTTGGATGACTACAACATGGTTTTGTTTCTATTTTCTGCATTTATCATTGTTATAAAATGTTTTATGTTGTGTTTCAGATTTGCAAGAATAAAGTTGAGACTGAAGTGTGGATTTCTGGTCTCAAGGCACTGATATCTTCTGGTCAAGGTGGGCGTTCCAAAATTGATGGATGGAGTGATGGAGGCCTCTATCTTGATGTAAAAACCTAATTGTTGTCTTTGTAATTGTCATGTTTCTTGTACTTTGACATAGACTGAGAAAGATAATATAGATCACAGATCTTACTCTTGATCCAGTAATGGTGTGTTCATCATTTTCATTGAAATAAATATTTTGGATGATTTATGATAAGGGGAACTCATTGGTTTTCTGCTTCATTAAAAGAGTATAATTGTTTCCTCTGAGCAAGGTTAATCTTGATTTTATGGATTAGCTCTTACCCTGGAAACATTATTCTGCAGTTTTCTGAAACAAAGTGCTATTCGCCCTTGCTCTTCTTTGGACACAATTTAGGATTTGTTGATTATGGTATTTGGGAATTATGGACTGAAATATAGGTTTTCCAAAATGCCGCTATTTTTCCTCATACATTACTATTATTATACTGTATAATAGCTTCATTGGTAAAATACATGGACAACTTTGTATAATTCTTTCTGGCTCAATTATTTTCAGGACAGTAGAGACTTGACATCAAATAGTCCTAGTGAAAGTTCAGTGAGTGCTTCACGAGACATCAGTTCTCCTGACATTTCTGTTAGTCTGGCAAATACTTCCCCACAATCCTTTCACTCTGAAAATACTGTAAATTTTGAAAGATCACATGCACCATCAAACCCATCAAATATGCAAGTGAAAGGATCTAGTTCAGATGTTTTTCGTGTTAGTGTCTCAAGTGCCCCCAGCACATCTAGTCATGGGTCTGCACCTGACGATTATGATGCTCTTGGGGATGTATACATATGGGGAGAGGTTATCTGTGAGAATGTTGTGAAAGTTGGCGCTGATAAAAGTGCTAGTTATTTCAGCCCAAGGACGGATGTTTTACTCCCCAGGCCACTGGAGTCGAATGTGGTTTTAGATGTGCTTCAAATATCATGTGGTGTTAAGCATGCCGCTTTAGTCACAAGGCAGGGTGAACTTTTCACATGGGGTGAAGAATCTGGAGGACGCCTTGGCCATGGTGTTGGGAAGAATGTGATTCAACCTCGCCTAGTTGAAGCAATGACTTCTGCAACTGTTGATTTTGTTGCCTGTGGGGAGTTCCATACCTGTGCTGTTACGATGTTTGGGGAACTATATACATGGGGTGATGGTACTCATAATGCTGGGCTTCTTGGCCATGGAACTGATGTTAGTCATTGGATACCAAAGAGAATTGCAGGTCCACTAGAGGGGCTTCAAGTTGCTTTAGTCACCTGTGGTCCATGGCACACAGCCTTGATAACTTCAACTGGTCAGCTCTTTACATTTGGGGATGGAACATTTGGTGTCCTCGGCCATGGAGATAGGGAAAATGTATCGTATCCAAGAGAAGTAGAATCCTTGTCTGGGTTGAGGACAATAGCTGTTGCATGTGGAGTGTGGCATACTGCAGCTGTTGTAGAGGTTATTGTGACTCAATCAAGTGCTAGTGTATCGTCAGGTAAATTGTTTACATGGGGTGATGGAGATAAAAATCGTCTTGGACATGGAGACAAGGATGCTCGACTTGAACCAACTTGTGTACCTTCACTTATCGATTACAATTTTCATAGAATTGCTTGTGGGCACAGTTTGACAGTAGGGCTGACAACGTCTGGTCAAGTTTTTACAATGGGAAGCACGGTTTATGGTCAGCTTGGGAATCCCCAGTCTGATGGAAAGCTGCCATGTTTGGTTGAAGACAAGCTTGCAGGAGAACCTGTTGAAGAAATTGCATGTGGCGCTTATCATGTTGCTGTTTTAACATGCAAAAATGAGGTTTACACTTGGGGGAAGGGTGCAAATGGGAGATTGGGTCATGGAGATGTTGAAGATCGAAAAACACCAACTTTGGTTGACGCCTTGAAAGATAGACATGTGAAATATATTGCATGTGGTTCAAACTACTCTGCAGCAATATGCCTTCATAAGTGGGTATCCGGTGCTGAGCAGTCTCAGTGCTCTGCTTGTAGACAGGCATTTGGGTTCACTAGAAAGAGGCACAACTGTTATAATTGTGGACTAGTGCACTGTCATTCATGTAGTTCTAGGAAAGCATCAAGAGCTGCACTGGCTCCAAATCCTGGAAAGCCTTATCGTGTATGTGATTCTTGTTTCGTAAAATTGAACAAGGTTGCAGAATCAGGCAATAATAATCGGAGGAATGCTCTACCTCGTTTGTCAGGTGAAAACAAGGACAGATTGGAGAAGGCTGACCTAAGATTGACCAAGACAGCTGTCTCTTCTAATATGGATTTGATAAAGCAGCTTGATAGTAAGGCAGCCAAACAGGGGAAGAAGGCTGATACATTCTCTCTGGTTCGCACCTCACAACCACAATCTTTGCTACAGCTTAAAGATGTTGTCTTGTCTACAGCTATTGATTTGAAGCGAACTGCTCCTAGACCTGTTCTGACACAATCTGGAGTGAGTTCCAGGTCTGTGTCTCCATTCTCTAGAAGACCAAGCCCCCCTCGTTCAGCCACACCTATTCCAACAACATCCGGGCTTTCCTTCACAAAAAGTATTGCCGATAGTTTGAAGAAAACAAATGAGCTTTTAAATCAGGAAGTATTGAAGTTACGTGCTCAGGTATATTATTCTTCCCCCATTTTTGTCATGTCAATCAAATTGAAGTTAGCTGCTTTGATAGCATAGATTTTCTCCTTTTTAAATTTTCTTCCCTGATACAGATTTTGATGCTTTATGCTTATATTTACTTGTTATGGAATCTAACATAATTTTTGTTAGGTTGAGACCCTGAGACAGAGATGTGAAATGCAAGAATTAGAGCTTCAAAGGTCATCAAAAAAGACTCAGGAGGCTATGGCTCTGGCTGCTGAGGAATCTGCCAAATCTAAGGCTGCAAAAGAAGTTATAAAGTCACTTACAGCACAGGTTAATTTTGGGTTAATTTACTTTTCTTGGAGGTATTACTGTTCTACACTTATGCTTATCAACCTGCCACATTGTTTCACTTTCAGCTCAAAGATCTGGCTGAGAGGCTTCCTCCTGGCGCTTATGATGCTGAGAGCATCAGACCAGCTTACCTGCCAAACGGTCTGGAGCCAAATGGGATTCATTATCCAGACATAAATGGTGAGCGTCACACCAGGGCTGAGTCAATCAGTGGCTCTAGTTTGGCTTCCATTGGACTTGAATCATCCCTGATGAGCAGAACCGAAGGCATTTTGACTGGAAGCTATGGAGCTAATATTTACCAGCAAAACCGGGGATCTGTAACCTCTAATGGGACAGATGATTACCCGGATGTTAAATTGCCAAATGGCAGCAGCGTGATTCAGACAGGTGGTAGTACTGTGTCTGATACTGTTGATGGTAGGGATTCTGGAAATTTTCAAGATGATGAGAGTGGTTTGAGATCAAGGAATGCCATGATACCTGCTAATAGTAGTCAAGTTGAGGCAGAATGGATTGAACAATATGAACCTGGTGTCTATATAACACTCGTCGCCCTGCGTGATGGAACAAGAGATCTGAAACGAGTGCGGTTCAGGTAATAGAAACAGTTCTCCTTATTTACTGGATATGTTTATATGGTTCTACAAATATATATGACTTCCAAGTGTAGACAGCCTCCAATAGTAGTATACCAGTGATAATTTTCAATATGGTGCTTGGGATTTAAAGACTTGTAAATAATTCTGTTTTTGGTGCCAACTCTGCATGTGAATATCTTTAACTAGGTCAAGATATTGGTTAGGCTGATTTCTAAACACATGATTGTTGTTGGTTTAAACTAGGAAGTCTTAGTTAACTTGCATGTCTAACA
The DNA here is from genome assembly GCF_051622355.1 of Phaseolus vulgaris. Classification (NCBI taxonomy): domain Eukaryota; kingdom Viridiplantae; phylum Streptophyta; class Magnoliopsida; order Fabales; family Fabaceae; genus Phaseolus; species Phaseolus vulgaris. The sequence continues at coordinate 7,855,204 of NC_143504.1, forward strand.
TGTTTGGTGGTGAATGTGTGCAGCCGGCGAAGATTTGGAGAGCACCAAGCTGAGACTTGGTGGTCGGAGAACCGCGATAGAGTATACGAAAGGTACAATGTTCGAAGCACCGACAAGTCTTCCGGCCAAGCTGCACGTAGGGCAGATGGTGCTGGTTCACCTGTTTTATAATCATAGGGAAGTAGATGGAGGGAAGTTCTCCATTAACACTTTTTGTTGCAGTGAGCTTTGTAGGAATCAAATATCAATATGAAGGAACCAGGCATACCTTTTGAGTTTTATTGTCTATCCTTTTTCTCTTCAAATATTTTTGTTCCCTCACCTTTTTTTCTCTCTCAAGTGAAATGTCTTCCATTTTATTTGGGCAAGTGCCCTTTACATATCAGTTGTATTGTAGTGTATATAAAATCATCAGTTGAGATAACCTTCCTATTTTCTTGGTTTTTTTCTCCCCGTTGCACCTTTTTTCTTACCTCAATATGTATACCTCAGAATAAAATGTATGCGTGGTGATTTTGTTGTAAATTATTATTTAATTATTACTACAGGGAGTACATTTTGTACTCTTAGTTGTTAAAGAAAAAGGTTTCTTGGTTATGAAAACACACCTTTGATGTTGCTATCACTACCAAGATAACACATAAGTGTTGTTGTGTTAAGGTTTATGTAGCATATATACGGACATTGGTGGGATAGGTATAATTTCTCAAATGTAGGATATTAGGATATGAAGACAGAGATCTATATATTATATAATTATAAATTATATAAATTGACAATAGAGATTTAAGTACATTAAGTATGTTTTAGTTTTTTTCTAAGTGGTTGGTTCGAAAAGATTTGTTTCTTATTTTTATAATTATAATAAAAATTTATACTATAAGTTTTAGTTTTTAAAAAATTAATGAATTTTTCTTTTTTAAATTTGTGTTAGACTCATACTAAAATTGTTAAAAATCAAATAAATATTTTTTGAATTGGGCACTCCTACGAGTGTTGTGTCTGATACGTGTGTTTGACACAAACACGTCATTTAAGATGAGTGTCCAAACTTCATAGGTTAGGGTACGAAATCAATGGAACTAAATTGTAGATTAACTCTTCCCTTGAACCAGTCTAAAATAAAATTTTATCCCTTTTTACTTTTGATAATGTTGCTTTTATAGATAATTTAGGGCTTGAATGAAATCTGGAAAATTCACGTAAATTGGTAATAATTTGGTGAATTGGTAATAATTTGGAGGTTAGTTGAGTTTTTTAAAATCTCGGTATTAGTGATAATTATTCTACGAATATAGCTACGGATTTTTTCTGCACATATACATACTCATGGGTCTCCCCTAAATTCCTGCACAATTATATTATAATTTTTTAAAATTTGTTAACTCAATTTATTTCATAAAAGAGTAACATTAAGCATATTTCTAATAATTATAAAATATTAAATATAAGTTTAATTTTCCTACTCTAATCATTTTTAAAAAAATATGAATTTATTTACAGGCTCGCCACCTTTCTAATAAAAAAGCCTGCAATTATTATATATCATCCAGTGCCATAAGTGAACGTGAAGTTGTGACTTTTACAGAGTTTCTTTAAAAGGAAAAAACCCCAAACAAAAAACAATAGTCACTTGGTGCTAGAAAAGATATAGTAATGAGTGTGAAATCTTTCTCTGATAACTAATACAATTTCTTAATTCATCCTTCATAGCGATATGAAATCTTTGGAGAATCATATATAGTTTGTCTCCTCTGCTTGGAACATTGCCTTACTAACTACACCTCTTAGCTCTCCATTAGAGGACATAATCCATAGAGAATAAAATAAGTTACCTTCATTCATGAGGTAGAAGACATGAACAACACAACAAACCTTTTCTGCAAAGGTACACATTTCTAGTTTAATATTATCATGCATTCTTGTCATTCTTTTGCATAAGATTCAGAAAAGAGGTCATTGTAATGAACAAGAGACACCTTTATGAATCATGAATGAAGTCAACTTTTTAGTTCAATGGCGGTCAATAAGATTCTTGACTTTATTGGTTTCATGGTTAGGTGCATGGTGGATTCGAATAAATAGATAGGGAATTCAATGAAGTATCTGAAAATATTAAACACACCATAATAAAACAATTTGCAATCTTCATCTTTAAAGTAATATTTTATTTTATCACTTTATTACGAAGTGCACTTTAGCTTAACTCAATTTCATAAAATCAGTTCATGGAGTAAGGTTTGCACCTACTTACATACAATGAAATATTTTTATATCTAGTCGATCTGACATCTTCAACACACTTTTTTTTTTTTTTGAAAAGTAGATTATTTTTTAAAAGTACAATTAAGTATCTTTGAACTGAGCCATAGTTGTAATTAATACAATAAATATTAAGGTTTTCATATGTATAATATTCAAAGGGAGAAACTGGAAACATATTTATTCATATGTTATTTAATTTATTTACTATATAATGTAAAATTTCAACTCACATTTAAATACGTAAAAAAAATCTCAATTTAGTTATATATACATATACATACATATATATATATATATATATATATATATATATATATATATAGTAGGTACAGAACATTAAAAACACTGACAATGAAACTAGTTCTTACATGAAATCACCACTTTCACTTTTGACTGCAAGGTACTACACTGAGAAAGAAACCAAGCTTTTGTTTCACCAAAACAATTGAAGTATGAGTCGTTTAGTTCTCTTAATTAATTACACAAGGAATGTTAAAAGTTTTAATTTCTAGACATTAATAAGTTTGATATAGTTTTTATATTTTTTCTTTAAAAAAAATAAGTTGTGCATTGAAAATATAAAACAATTTTAAAATATATAACTAATAACGAATTACATATATATGATAAGTTTGTTTATATTTATAAGAATTATTTTTAAAATTATATCAATAATAATTTTTCGATTGGCTTACAAACTAAACAAAATTATACGCAACGTAATAACTAAACTCTTATTTTAAAATAAAAGTGCAATTTACTTCGAGACATTATATTAGGCAATGTTTGACCAGTTTTATTTTGAACTTCCCATTAGAATAAGTCAGGTCAAGTAACCTTTTAAGAAAACGATATTTAAAAAAAAAAATATAAAATCCTAGTAAAAGTAAAAGTTAGTTTTAATATCTTTCGACTTTTTTCTCATTTAAAAAATGTCAATATTAAAAAATTTTAACATGAACCTAAAAATAACTTTTAAGGCACATTTATTAAATTATTATACTTTCTTAATTTAGTAATTCTTTGATAGATTTTTATTTATTTTTTACTTGCAGTTTCAATTTCGATTTTTAACTTACGCTAACAAAGTTTAGAAAACATATTGATATCATTGTAACACTGTTTAAATTGCTCAGACAATTTTTTTTCTTGGATACTGAAAGGTTCATTTTAAAAAATATATTTTTTCACTTATGTTTGAGTTTGGTATTTAAATAACCAGAAGATAGTTAAAGAATTTTGCTTAAAGTGGTGAAGAAAAAGTGGAAACAAATTCCTTATGAAGACAAAGTTTCAAAATTTGAGTAGCCATCCTTATTAATGGCTCTCACATGGCTTCAAAGCTAGGTCTGAAATCATGATATGATGATTTGACATGATTTGAAACAGTTTACCCACCCTACACAATTAACATTTTATGGGACTAATTAACATTAGTTTTACCATGTTGTATATTTTGTTTTGTCCTATATAGTTGCAATTGAGACTTGTTGACGTTATCCACACCAACTTAGACATAATTACATTCATTCTGTAGACATAATCATTGCACAATTTTTCCAAGCTCCTAAAACTTTCAGTGCACAAGATTACGAAACTTTTAACAAATAAACTTTGCAATTATAAATAAAATAAAACTTTAAGTGATCCTTGATTATCTTGAAATTATCAAAAATGGCACAAATCACACGTTGGATTTTGAAGCAGTGTAGTGGAGGATGGCTAAGAAATGCAGTCCTCGTACGAGCATTTATTAGCTACTAACTAAACCAAATGAAAACGCTAAAAATGGACGATTCTCACGTCATTTCCCGAAAGTTTATGAGAATGTGTGGTCACTCATAGCTACAGTAATTATGAGTTTTGCACGCATTGAAACATTCAAAGAAAGAATTTCTAAGTTTAGAAGAACAGAAACATGCCACAGGAATCAACGATGCAACTTCTTTTCTAAATCTAACATACATGATACATGTCGACAGTATCCATTCATTGAATCCTTCGAAAACAATATTCATTGAAAGTTCCACTTTTCTTTCTCCCAGAGGAAGAATAATGCCAGCTTGCATGCGTTTTTACCAAACCAAAAGCTTACTTGAAAGAAACAGAAGCACAGAAGTAGATACACATCAACTTTGCGAGGTGTGTCAACAAGTAGATACACATCAACTTTCAGAGTTTTGCCACCTTTTTTCTCTTTGCTTCCAAGTACAAGCCAAACCATAAAACATTTCTTGCTTTGAACCCTCAAGGGATCTATTCTATCACAAGGTATACGAAACTAGCTAAGCTTGCCCAGATATACATACATATTCACCTGATATGAAGATGATAATAATCTACATATACACTTTTAACAGTTCGTTTTGAAACTGTTTTGTCCCTTGAAAATGATCTAAAAAATAGTAACCACAAAGAGGGAAGTAAACCAAAAAAGGTAAAGGCAAAATACAAATAATTAAGGCATCATATACATTACCCTTAAACTTTCTTGACAAGATGGTGAAGAAGGAATACATAAGATACATATTCCTCTATGGTTTCCCCGTTGAGCTTTGTAATCCAATGCCGTTGTGCTTCCTAGAAGGCCCCGAGGGTGGGATTGGCATTGCTTTGGGCAAGAAACCGAAGAAGTTTGGAGGCAAAGCCTCACCCTTTGGCTGCACTTTGAAAACTTGATGAGTGTATCTAGAGCCATAACTATGGCCAACAAAATATATAACCAAAAGCATGAGCATGACTAGGACCAAGTTGAGATATCTTGTATCCATTAAGGAGTTTAATTCCTTTATGGCAAGAGAATCTCAGAAAGGAAAGAGAGAAAGAGAGAGAGAGAGGGGGGTGTTAAGTCGTTGATGGGTGGGAAATGTTGAAACAGAAAGGGGAGGATAATGAATGGAGGGGATGAAATGCTATAAGATGGTTTGAGTTTCACACATTCTTAATAAATGAAGGAATTTATGGGGCGATTGAAGTGGCAAGAGTGGCTTGTTTGTGAAGTATGTGTGAAAGGAACTATGAAGAAGAACGAGGGCGGTGTGTGCGGAAACATGGGGGGAGTAAATGCAATGTCATGTGCTTTAAGATTTGACTGTTGGAGTGATATTTGTGTTAGACTTTTGGTGGCTTGTGGCAATAAATGAGACAGCATGAAGCAATAGTACTACTTTTATTCAATTAAAAATTGCAGAGACTAGCAAAATTCTTTCCAAGACCTTGGAAGAGAAAGATATGTTCCAAGCCACACAAGCTGGGATAGAATAGAAACCAGCCAAATGAACTAGCAGTAAAAAGAAGAAGTTATGTAACTTTATTATTTTTCTAATGTTTGTGTATAAGGGTACAACATATAGGGAGCAAAATAGGGTTAGTGTTGTCGGGTTAGGTGAATCTGTGGGCCTTCATGGAAATAAATGACGGACTATGGAACTGAAAGTCCTAAACTGTTGTGCCAAGTCTCAAACACAGCAACATGCAAACATGTCCCTCATCAATGAGTTAGGGACTAAAATCTATATGGGGGGCATTCAATGAGGTGATGTCATAACTTCCCCCCTAAGTCATGGATCAGAATTGTGTTCATGCTTCAACTATGAGAAAAAATATCAAAACAAAGTAAAAAAATGATTGCCTTTGATCTAAATTTTCTAGATAACAATGTTAAATTTGTGAGTATAAATAAGGTTGATTGTGTTGAATGGAAAGGGTATTGATGAACGAGGAGAGTGGTGAATGAAAAGAATAGGGTTTTCTTAGACATAATAAAGAGTTGGACCATGGAATGCACCGAAATAAGAGGGGGATAAAGTTGGACCCACGATCTGAATGGACACAGAGACAGATTGATGAGGGGTGGATTGTGGTGTAATCAGTGGTCGTAAGTTGTCTACACAAGGAATGGTGTGTGGTCGTAGGAGAAAAGAAATGTAGTTGGACTCCAAGTTTAGACACTTCTGTGGTGGGGGATATGTTAGTGTGTCTTTAAAGAGAGTATTAGATCGTAACAAAAACAAAATACATGGTACTAGATTCATCATTTCTTTCTACTGGATCATTGTTGCCAACAACAATTTTGTTGGTGTGACAATGTTCAGAACATATTTGCCTGCGTAATTTGTCTTTCCATGGATATGGGGAAGCTCTTTCATTATTCAACCCCTACTTCATCGACATCAAACCTGGTAAAAAAAATGGTTCCAGGTAGAAACAATTATCCTTAACTTAAAAGAGCTAAGTGTAAACTACAATAACCTTATTTATTAGGTGAACCAACTTCTTTAAAAAAGTATTCATAAACTTCTACAACATCTTGAATTTCTCTTCTCAAATCACTCACAAACCGAATTATCTTTAATTGGTTAATTTAGATATATTTTCAACTGTCCTAATTCAATCTTTAAACATTTTAAATATTTATAAGAAGAAAACTATTATATTTTGTTTACCTGACAAATGAATTTTCAATATAAACTAAGATGTTAAATATTTCATATAAATTTATCATTGACGTTAATGATATAATAAATCCACACTATAAATTTGTTTGTTACTTAATAAAAAAACACGGATAATAAATCAATTCCAATGGATAATAAATCAATTCCAATAATTTCTGTATTAGAAGTACTCATCTAACACATTTAAAATTTGGATTAAAAATAAAAATCAATTTCACATTATAATACACATGTATTTATTTCTAATTAGTTAAAAAAGACAAATAAAAGAAAAAGTAATGGAACAAAAAAATGGAACTACTACCCAATTCAATAATGATCCTATCTTGAACATGTACTGAACCTAAGGCAGTGAGAGTGCTCCTGAAACAACAAGGCAGCACTGTAGTTACTTTGATAATAATGGAGAATATATTCCATCCAAAGGAAGCTAGAGAAAGAAAAGGTTACTGGGGATTTTCCTTTTCCTGTTATTCATTTGTATTTCTCTGCTGATCTCTGTTCAAATCACACTTGTTTGTTTCTTCCCATAATCTCTTTTGGTATTTTACGTATGGCATAACTCCATATTCCTCAAAAAGTCTACTGTCTCACAGGCCTGTCACTTTTCCAACACATTTCACAATAATCTTCACTATATATAAGGGAAGAACATATATATACACTTTCCAGTTCTACAAAACATTGAGAATAATATACTAAAACTAAATGTGGAATAACATCACAACAAAAAATTTAAGAATGAAATTGGTATAAGAGCATGTGAGGTGATGATGATGACCACTGAAAAGTAGTTTTGTCTCTCATATTGTTCAATTAAGTATGAAGGCATGCAATACTGTACTCGTGTGTTTTTTCTCCTGGATCCTTGACTGCACCAGTGTAAAAACACACACAAAAAAACAAGTCATTCACTTGAAGAGGGAAAAAAACAGATACACATAAACCACACTCTGTAAGAAACTGTTGCAACCGACAATTTGTGAATAAAGTTTTGTGATGCTTTTTCTTCGCATAACTGTGACCAGTAACCACATGACAGAAATTTAAACTTTATATAGTGAATTTTAATCTTGAAAAGATACTAATTACATTTATCTCATTCAAAAATAAGGAAAAAAAGCTCGAATCTAATACTTATCACGTACAAGATCCTGTTTACTTCACTTTATCAAATTTTTATGCATTGTTTGAAACCAGCTAACAATAAAGGAAAGGGAGATAAAACTCTGTTGGATTTATTATGTGTACAAAAAAATTCATAAATACTTATAAGAGAAAAAAAAATAAAAAAAATAATATCTTCATAAATTTTTACATAAAGTTTTGTTACATTAATTTTAACTTGTGCAAGCTTATAGAAAAGTCTTTTTTTTTTCTTGTTATGTCTTTCCTTAGACTTTCCTATGGATTAGAGGGAATATATGATTGAAAGATGACGAAGGACTCACCATTTTTGCAATCAGCCTCTTTTGCATTAAAGATTATGTTCAGCGCATCAAAATGCCACAAATTACTTTTTTATTATTGATTTCTCATTAACGATATTCATTTTGTTATATATAATCTTATATATATTATCATACAATCTAAAAATCATCTCACTTTCAATTTTTTTATTTTTCTTTCTTTTCATTTTTTTCTCTTTCACTTTTATCTGAAATAAAACATCTTTAGATTTTTAACTTTTTTATTGGATGATTCTTTCAACTTGTCTTGGCTATCCATTCACCCATGATCTTGATGATAGATGAAAAGTATTGGAACTTGCCAGTCGTGAAAGTTTTGTGTGTTGTTTTCTGTAATGAGAAAAAAACAATGTATAATTCCAATGAGAGAAGGATACGAGAGAGGAGATTGCATGCAACAAGGAAAGAAAGAAAACAAAACTTTTAGTTGTTGTGTAAAATGTTGTATATTAGATAATGGAGTTTCCTGTTAGTATTATATCATTCACGTATACAAGCAAGATATTGAAAGCATCAGAAGTTCTTTTTATAAACAAAGAATTATGGATTGAATGAAATCAATGATTTTGAGAAAAGAAGATAGTTTGGAAAACCATTACCTACTTGTTATTTCAAGCCATATAATGACTTGGTTAGTTGGCATACCCAACCTGATTTAGGAGCTTCCATACCTGAAGGAGGAATCAGGTAAATGTCTTTAAGTAACTTATCGTGAAGAAAGACATCGTTTAGGAAGACATTGTTTACATCCAATTATTGCAAATGCTAAGCTTGAATGACAACTAAAGCAAGAAACAACCTCGTTGTAATCAACTTAGGTTGAGAACTCATTAGCATATTTTAGCCTATGTGAACATTAAATTTGACATATAAGAATTCGAAAAATAATTAATAAAAGTAGATAACCAACCAAATTGTTTGCTTGGTCGAGAACTATAAAAGTAAAAAAAAAACTTCGGGACAGGGAGATAATGAAATAAATTTACACAAAATACAAAAGGCTTACATAGGCCCAATTATTGGGATGTAGTTCAGTAGATCGACATTAAGAATACGAAGAACACCTTTTTGAAATTCATCAAGAGGAAACCGGACATTAATGTTCATAAAGAGACATTCATAAAAATAAAAGAATTCACAAGTTTCGCCTTCACGGTCATGACAAACATTGTCAATAGCTCGACAACGCCTAAAAGAAATGATTTTCTCAGGGGAATAAATATAAATTTTTGATAAAAAAAACTGCGAAAGGCTGAAGAATAATGATACCAAGAGAAATACTCGCGAACTTTATGATTAATCCATTCATAACCATGTCGAAGACTCTAGTTTTATTATGCTCTTTCGGCTCGTTCTTTAGCTTTAAGATCCACAACTTCATCACTTGAGCTTACACCAACACAAGAGTTATTTCTACAAGAGATGTAGTAGTCGATGAAGCAGACAAATGAATTTTCCTAGTAATGTCCTCACTCACTCTCCCGGTAGCTCCATTGGTCGCGCTCGAAAATCCTGAAATCTCATCAGAACCAGAAACAGAGTTTGAGGAAGACATAATACCTTATAAGAATGATTATAGATATCTCTTGGACACAAAAATACAAAAGTAGTAAAAGCAGTGGTATACCATTTGGGAACAGATATTTACGGTGCTTAAAAAACCTTTCTAAACGAAACAACATAACATCACAATCGTTGAATTTGAACGCATCCAACGGTCAGAGATTAAAAACCTTTCACATCAATGACACAGTAATTGTTGCACACGTGAAAGGATGCAATCTTTTTGTACCAAAGTGCAATTAATACACGAAATCTCATAAATGCTAAAATCATTTCAAAAAATCTAATAGTTCCAAAGTGCCATTTCAACTTCTTCAAATTCCTTATAGGCATTTCATCTTTTTAAATTCTTTATGTTTGGGAGTGTACTATTTAGGCCGAATGGTCGAAAGGTTAACAAGGAGATGAAAAACCAAATTAAAATGTGTAAATAATAAAATAATAAAGCACGGTAGCGAAGCCCAATGAATAAGCCAAAATAGGTACAATATGTTTAATAAATATAAGGTACGAAGAGTAAAAGTCCAATCAGACCCAAAGTCTAATAAGTGAGTATTATGAATAGGTGATCAACCTAAAAGGTAAGTAGAGTGAATTTTATCTGATAATTAAGCAAAATCGATTCTGACTTTATCATCGGAGCTTCTTATAGGTACACACACTCGCTCGAGAGTTGATCTTGAGTTCAGAAGTCGAGAGTTCGAGTTGACCAAGTCTGACAAGTGAGAGTCCATATACTACATCCAAAAACAAGCCCAAACCCAAACCAGGAGACCGTGAAGCCGAAAAATTAAAAAAAAAAGAAATTAATTGCTTCTAGTTCTTGTAAGAATATATATATATATATATATATATATATATATATATATATTATATTTATATATACTTAATTTATAATTTTTGTGTACATGTAAACTTTAAATCATCATCAAATTTTCATTTTATCTCTTATTTTTCTTAGGTGAAACTAAACCAAAGCAAGATGAATGTATAATTAACTCTCTTGATGGTAATTATGTATTTTTTTTTATATATATTTGAACAAATTCTGAAATTTGTTATAGAATTGTTTTGACAACATTTGATGACTTAAAACTTTTTCTAAATGATAGTTAATGTAGTTGAGATTTGAATTTAAATATTTTAAAGAAAAGGTGGTAGTGAGTGTTTTCACCCATTGCTTTAGACAAGTTAAATACTCCTATTGTGTATATTTTTTGAACACATGGTTTAACTTTTAAAATTAATGCAGGTAGATTAAGAAATGATTAATAAATGAAAATATGATAAAAATAAATTAATCAGACTTTCAAAATTTAATATAATTTTTTTGGAATAAAAAAATCTGAATTTGTTTAAAAAAGATGAGAAAGGCAAAAATTTAAATATTTTAAAACATATTTTAATCTAAGTACTATATATTCTATTTAAATTTTTAATTATATATAGTATAACATTATAGGATGCACTGCACAAAATACAAGTTTGTTTTATTTATCTAATTTTTATAATAATAAATAGTTAAAATAACAAAATTACATTACAATTTAAAAGAGTTAAATATTCTAAACATATAAAATATATTCTAGAATTATAATAAATAATTTATATGGCTATACAATGTTATTTTTCAAAAATATTTGAAGTCATAACTAAAAGTATTGAAACATAAAATGAAATAGATGAAAAATCAAGAAAAAAATCTAAAAATATTACAGTAGAAAACAAAATTTAAAAGATTTCCATTTTTATAATGATTTAAACATTATCCTTAAATATAAGGGAAAACATTAACTTCTCCTTTACTTTTGAATAAAGTAAATTTACATTCTTTATCATTTTTAATAGAATGATACTTACTTTCTTTATCTATATAAAAACTATTATATTAAATAAAATTTAAATAAATTTAATAAAACTTAAATATAAGTGACAAATGTAATTTCTCTTAAAAATTATTATTTTAATTTATTAGGTATGAAAGAGAGTAGAATTAGAAGGATATATTAAAAATTAAATTAATATTTTCTGATCTTATTTTATGTTGTGCATAAATTTGCATATGCTAATAAAAAATGGAATAAATAATAAGGAAAAAAAAGTGTCGGAATGCAACCCTACCCCACGACCAATCTCTTTACAAAAAACACAGGTATGATAATTTTTATTTTGTCTCTTTTGAACAGAGAAGTGCAAAGACTTAGGGTTTGGTGTTGTGCAAATTAGGGTTTGTGATTGGATCTCCATCAATCTCCACTGCCAGAGTCTTAACCATAACCATTGCTCATCAGATCTGCGAATTCCATATTCTCTCTCGACATGACAGACGGCTCCTGGAATCGGCAGCAGCAACAACCACTTCTGCCTTCTTCGGCATTGCTTAAGCGACCGCGTACTGAATATGGTTCTCTCTTTTCTCTCCTTCTCTTTACTATTTACAATTTCAAATTTAGGGTTTGGAGTCAGCTTTCTTAGTTATTTTCGCAATGATTTCCAATGATATATGATTTGTTCTGATGGTATATGTTGTTTTTAAATCTTTCTAATTTGACTTTTGAGGCCATGGCAAAGGAAGTGATGATATTATTAAGTTTGAGTGTGTATAATCTAAATTAGTTGGATAGACTTAGAATATTGATGTGTTGCAGGGCTTTGAGGTATAATACCCTGGAAGAAGTGTTTTTATGATTTTGAGTTTTTAGTGATTAAATTCTGGTGGGGCTCAATTTGTGTAAGGGAGGAATGTCCTTCTGTACATCTCTGAGCTGTGGTTTTCAAGTAGGTGGAACAGCAGTGACTTGTGATAGTATCCATCCAGTTAGTCTTTAAAATGATCATAGATAAATATATTACTGGATTAAATTACTTTCATACCATTTGCTGTGCTGATTACTGCATCCTGCTTATATCTATGAAAATTCTCTTGATACCATGTGCTTGGAAGCCTTATGGTAATAATCAGGATCGTATGATTTTTGGTGTTTCTGGTCATTTTCAAACCCTTTCAACATAGGATAGCAAACTGGAGGGAAAGGAGCATTGATGGGATACATGTAAATTTGTCGGATGTGTGAGTGTTATTTTGTTATAATTTCCTGTCTTGGTAGTTTATCCATACTCGACTTTTCCAGCCAATTTGGCCTTCCCTTCCAAAGTTCAGTTTCCCCTTTTTACTGTGTTCTCAATCTTGAACATCTAATCCATCTTTGTGATTTCTGTCTCTGGTGTTTGGTGTTTGAAAATTCTGTTGGCTGATGTGAATGCTCTGTTCATGTCTTTGTTTGAGTTTTCAAGTGTTCTTTTGTTTGAATTTTGATATTATGTTGGTCCTTGTTTACAATTTTCTTGTTTTTTAGTCACACATTTTGTTTGCTTGTTCAAACATAACATCTTAAGTATGCTTTGCCTTCACATTTGCACAGTGCATCTTGCTATGGTTCCATCAACATCATCATCATTATCATCATCATCATGAAATGAGGCCATTGTTCAACTTGAGCTGTAATACATGTATATGTTAATGTAACAAATAAGAAGCTTAGAAGGAATTAAATTTTGAAGATTATTTTGTAGTAAAAGACAATCTATTCAGAGAAGATGTGTTATGTACTATGGAGTATTTATCCTACAAGAGTATGATGTTTATTGTTAGTATTGGGATGTTTCATTTGCTAATGTATATATCAATATGTCATGCATATGGAGATTCATATACAAGAATGTGAAGATTGAGACGTGATCATCCGTTGTGCATGCAATTGTACTGGCTTGTGTTTTCTTTTTCTCTATAACCAAAACCTCTTTCTGTTGGAACCTGTAATTATTTCCTTTTTCCATTCTCATAAACTCATAAGATCACCTAAAGAGCATTGCTATGCAACTCAGCCCATTGTACATGTTTTATTTATAGTAGTAGCACACATGCTAGACATGGTGAAATATACATGTTTCACTCTTCTTTTTTGAAGAATTTAATACAACATGCCATAATGCACGATAGGAAGACGCCTCTGTTTCCTTGTGCACCTTCATCTCTGAAGGATCCTTACTTCCACTATTGGTTTTTGGCTTTTTGGTCTTTGTACTGTTAACTCATTAGTGACCATTATGAGTAAAGAGTGATTGCTGTTTCATTTTGAAACCTTTAGCTTTTTTTATTTTTTATTAAGTATATTGCCAATAAACACAATTGGAAATTTTAAATTGTAATCAACAATGTTGTCAAAATCGTGAGTTTACTCTGTCGGCAGATTGGGATCAAAGTGCCAATCAGAGGATCACCAAAGCTTGTCAATTCTGGATTGTGACTCATTCGTGGTCATTTTTGGCCAAATAAATGGACCTTGCTTTTCTCCATTTAAGGCCCAATGACAAAATTTAAGGCCCAAATGACCCAAAATGTGTGTTCTTTGTTACGAGAGTGAGAAATCCCAAACAAGAGTGGAAATCCCCTAACAAGAGTGAAAAATCCCCAATCGAAAGAAGATAGGAAACCTAGAAACGAAACCCACCTCGTACTTGTTGCCGCTCACCATTGTTGTCGTCTTGCTCGCCGTTGGCCACCGCTGTCGTCGTCGCTTGCCGATCGCTGTGCCTACTTGTTGTCCTACTCTTCGTTTGGCTTTTTTAATCTATCACACAATGCTTCTTCTCTTCTATTCTTGGTGCCTTTTATAATGCCTTTAAGCGGTGACAATGCGAAAAAAGGAAGTGTAAGAACACATTCTGCATGGAATCACTGTGTTTCTATTGATGAAAAATCAAGAAAGGTAAAAATTGTGAGAAGGTCTTAACATGAGGTATTTATAGATTAAAGCATCATCTTGTAGGGACTTCAAAGGACGTTAAAGCATGTATTGCCGTTCTCGAAGAGGTTAAAAAATTAATGTTGGGTATTGTTTCTATGCTGCAACAAAATTTGATGAAGAAATCTATGTCTAGAGAAGAGTGGGATAGTCCCTAAACCCTAAACCCTAGTGTGGTGATTTTGAATTTTTTTGAAAAAGACCAACTCAAGAAGACTGTAGGGGTGAGTCATCAAGTATTTTACAAGAGAAAAGGAACTCAAACTGCTATCAATTCCATCTTCAAGATAAGTGAGAGGGAAGATTCATGACAAGAAATTGCTTTATTTTTCTACAACAATGCTATTCCATATGATGTAGGAAAGAGTGAAGAGTTCAATAAGATGCTTGAGTTGTTTGCCAAACATGGTCCTGAACTTAGGCCACCGTCTTACCTTGAAATTAGAGTGAAATATTTGAAGCAACAGGTTGAAAAGACCTGTCTAATACTGGAAAAACGTAAATTATTTTGGGAAAAAATGGTTGCACAATAATGGCAGATGGATGGACTGATAGGAGGGAAATGACCATAGTTAATTTTCTAGTAAATAGTCCAAAGGAGTTTGTCTTTTTGAAGTCGATTGATGCTTCTGACATATGCAAGACAACTAAATTGTTTTGAAGAAGATGAATGATGTTGAGGAGGTTGGGGAAGAGAATGTCATCCAAATTGTAATTGATAATGCAACAAATTACAAGACAGGTGGAGATATGTTAATGCAAAAGAGACAAAAGCTGTATTGGACACCTTGCGCAACACATTGCATTGATTTAATATTGGGAGATTTTGAGAAAATAGTCAATGGTAAGAAAATCACAGCTTACATCTATTCAAGAATTGGACTTATTTGCTTGTTGCACAAACATACTAAAGGGATAGATTTGATAAGACCATCTAATACTTGTTTTACTAGTTCTTATCTAAATTTGGGATGCTTGAATGAGAATAAAAGATTACTAATTAGGATGTTTATATTAAGTAGTGACAATCTAATTGAAGGCTTGTGGAAAATTTGATATTGGACAAGAGATTTTGGACAAATATTTTGAATTGCATGTGGAGTGCTCTTCTCCTAATTAAGGTGTTGCGCATGGTGGATTCGGATGAAAAACCAGCCATGGGATTTATTTATGAAGAGATGGACCTTGCTAAAGAGAAGTGACAGTCTTTTCAATAGAGTTAGTTATAGGTAAATAACTAATTACCTTTCACTTATATTTGATTTCTATTTTTTTTAGAAATATAGACTTTGTTTTCTAGATTAATTTATTTACTTTATCTTAGTTACATTCCCCTTTGGGAAATCATTGATCAAAGATGGGACAACCAACTGCATAGATCATTGTATGCTGAAGGCTATTTACCTTAATCAATTTAAAATGTTTTTCCAAAATTGAAGAGCACCCCTAAAGCAATTTAAAATGTTTTTTCCAAAATTCCTTGTCCAATATCAAATTTTCCTCCAACCCTCCATTTTTAGTTTTTACAAATTTACTAGATTGCCACTCTGAGGATGTGAACATCTTAATAAGTGATCATTTATTCTCATTCAAGCATCCTAAAGTCAGATAAGAGGTGGCAAAACGAGTATTGACTGGTCTTATCAAATCTTTTCCTTCACTATATTTGTGCAACAATGAGAGAATACTAGTTCTTGAATAAATGTAGGTTGTAATTTTCTTACCATTGGTGATTGTGTTGTGATGAAGATATATTTTCTTTTCAAAATCTTCCAACATTAGATCAATGCAATGAATTGCACAAGGGGTCCAATACAACTTTTTCCTCTTTTGCATTGACAACTCCCCTGCTGCTTTATAATTTGCTGCATTATTTGTTACAACTTGGATGTTATTTTCTTCCCCAACCTCTTCAACAATATCATTCATCATTTTGAAGATTTTTTTAGTTGTCTTGCATATATCAGATGCATCAATAGACTTCAAAAAGACAGTTTCCATTGGACTATTTACCAAAAAATTAAGTATAGTCTTCCTCTTCCTATCAGTCCATTCATCTGTCATTATTCTACATCCAGTTTTTTTGCAAAAAACTTATGTTGTTCTAGAATCAGATTTGTCTTCTCAACCTCTTGCTTCAAATATTTCATGATATGATAGTGACTTTAATCCGGGACCATGTCTACCAACTAATTCAAGCATCCTCTTAAATTCCTCACTCTTTGCTACATTAAAAGGAATAACATTATTGTAGAAAAATTGAGCAATCTCTTGACATGCATCCTCTCTGTCATTCTTCTTGAAAATGGCATTAATAGTACTTTGAGTTCCTCTTCTCTTGAAATTATTTGATGAGTCCTCAATCTCTTCACTTGATCTTTTTCTAGCACTTTTTGAATAACCCTCATTACTCTCTTCTCTAGAGATTGATTTCCTTAACAAATTTTGCTGCAGAGTAACCAAATCCAACATTGATTTTTTAACATCTTCCGGCACTGATATACATGCTCCCAC
This sequence comes from Phaseolus vulgaris, assembly GCF_051622355.1. NCBI lineage: Eukaryota > Viridiplantae > Streptophyta > Magnoliopsida > Fabales > Fabaceae > Phaseolus > Phaseolus vulgaris. The sequence goes on from NC_143504.1 coordinate 7,872,277, forward strand.
ATCCTTTGAAGTCCCTGCTTAATGGTGCTTTAATTTGTAAACCCCTCTTGTCAATACTTTCTCACAATATTTACATCGTACGTCCCTTGCTTTTCCATCAACAGACACACAATGCTTCCATTCAGGATTAGTTCTTCCACTTGCCACTATAAATTATCACCCAAATGTAGTGGAGTAGTGGCAGAGTGGAGGCAATGGCGGAGGTACCGAATTGCGTGGTGGTGCGAGCAGCATGCGTAGTGGCGCGAGTAGCATGCGCAGTGGCGCGAGCAGCATGCCCAATGGCGGAGGCAGCGAATTGCGCGAGCGGCGAAAAACAGTGTGAGCGGCGGCCAACTGAGGCATATGTTATAAACTTAGGTTTGGGTTTTCAAGTTAGGGTTTCTAGGTTTTATTGGGTTTTAAGTATTTTTTTGGGTCGTGTCATGGATTGTGGAGGCCCAAAGATCGTCTGATCCGACCCATGGATCATCGGATCGCTTCGATCCGAATAGATTCCGATCCCACCTCTGATCTAGCCCGTTTTCTTCTAAAAAGATCGTAAGATCGTCGATCTTGACAACATTGACGATGATTTCCTTGGATAGTTTAATTGTATTAAACATTTGTGAACTTATTAGTTGTTTTATATATGAACATTTTTTGAATTATGAACCTGTTTTCAGTTGGGTTATGTATTGAATGTTATTTTTCATCTGTTAGTAACTCTTACTGGTCGAGTTACGATTTACAAGTTTGACAACATTGGTAATGAGACTTAAGTAAAAGGGCAAAATCTTGTTTTGTCTGTCTTAATGTGTTCTCTTGTAGTATAGGAGGAAATAAGTTAACCCTTAGCTAACCAAATGATGTGAAATTGTGGGAGCCCATTTGAACCAAGAAAACTTTTAGAACTGGACAAAAGAAATGAGATGGAAGGATGGAAGTCAAAGTAAGCATAGTTGTCCCTTATTTGTCCATTGTGTATTGAAGTCTTATCTAGGCTTGATAAGACTAGTTTTGAATAAATTCCGCAGATCCTATAGTTAGATGGTGAGTGACTTGAGTATGCAAACTACATTTGAATGGAAAACCTTTCTAGTTTGAGTAAAGGTTGAAGTGTGTACCCTTTTTAGGAAATGCTTGGAGTTGAATGGGTTGGAATGGCATTATAATGGGGGATTTGTCACTTGGTATAAACAGGAGTTGAAGTGCTCCCAAAAGTGGTTGCATCATGGAAACCCAAAACAAGGTGAATTGTACTATTGTTTTGAGCCAAAGCTTGGGTGTATCCCAATGGTTGTTTTTTTAGTGCAGAGTAGTATGTAGTGGATGGGTGAAAGTAAATAGGCTTGTGCTGGATTCAGAACTAAATAAGTTGTTTGAACAATTTACAACCAAATTGACGTGACAAGAAATCAAGCATTGACAACCCGCCTGACCTTCATGACCTTTGACACAATCTAATCAACTATAGCTGCGCCTAAAAAATTAACCTTGGAAACTGTAAGAGAAACCCATAGAGCTGAGTAAATAAAACTCTACTGACCACCATATCCAAGTGATGGTGAATGAGGCCTGCATAGTGCTGAATGCTTGAAACTGCAGCACTCTCTTTTAGAAAACTTGATTTGAAAGAGTACATTGCTAATGCTTATCAATTTGTGCTTCTTGTACAAGATGCTATCTTCAATGTTGTACACTGTAGGGATCAGTTATGCTGTTTATTGAGGTAACAAAAGTATTAGAAGTCCATCAAGGATGATGTCAGTGTGATTCAGAGATGAAAGTGGATCTCTGATAGAGAGATCAAGGAATTAATGATGGATTTGATCAATGCAGATGCTCTGAAATTGATTGCTTATTTTCTTGTTTGAATTCAGATCTGAGTTGAGACAGCTTAGCACACATGCAAATAAACATAACTTACTTTCAAATGTCCAAGGAAAGTTTGCATCCAATGACTTTAGGATCAGAAGAGATTCTTCTTGTGAAGTAGGCACAGAATAGTGCATTTGATCCTTCCACTCTTACTGCAAGAAAACTCTGGTTACTTGTGAAGTAGGCACAAAATGTCAGAAAGCCCACTTTTTCTAAATTTTATGGTATTTTTCTAATCATAACAACACCTAGTTGCTTACTGTTTCCAAAGTAGGAATTTTTTGTCATCAAGTTTTGTTGAAATTGGGTGAGGATGTGATATGAGCAGGAGTGGGTTGAGTAGAAGATTCACTGAGAGATGCTGGTGGATCTGAAAAACGGAAAGATTAAGTGGTGATGCCATGGAGTGGAAATAGATCCAAGAAAATCTTTCTATAACACAACAAAAGTCAGTAGTGAGAGCTATAGAGATAGATAGACAATTAAAGAAAATATTAACCAAATGAATTGACTTCTGTTGCAAGGAAGAAGACTAGAGATACACATGGTTGAGAGTGCTTACCGGTTAATTGCTTAGAGCTGGGAAAGTATGAGCCTGTTTACAATCTCCAGTAACTACAATTTGAGTAGTTAACCTAATACAACTAGTCAAGTAACAATGGTTGACTTTTTATGCTATTTGGTGTGTAAGGATCTGACTACTGGTAGTTTGATAGGTGACAACAAGCATGTTTGTGTGTGTCCTCTGCTCTTTGTAATATTGTGAGCACTAAACAATATGGAGCATGTGCTGTTTAGTTATCTGTGTTTTGCCAGCATCTGGCATATTTGCTACTAGATATATTGTCTGTGGTTAGCATTGGAGGATGGCTATGGTATACAATGATGCAAATGACCAAAACTTCTTTTGATTCAGTGTATTTAGGTTCTATATTTTTTACTAGAGTTAAGGCTAGATTCTGATACATTGCAGATATGTCACCTTCTGGTCTGACTTCGGGAGGTAATGAGATGCATAATTATATTGCTAGGAATGATGATCATACTGGTCACCGAATGCTAAAGGACACTAAAACACTTGGATCTGCTTATGATCGCTACCTTCAAAATGCAGGGGTATCTTAACCTGTTTTTTTTTTTTACATATTTGAGGATGTGCTTTCATAGCTTGTTTGCTGAAAACTTTTTTTTGGTTAATAAAAGCAGCTTACTTCGTTTAATTCTGGGGAAGCGAGTGCAATTGGTGGTGTTGGATTGGCAAGGAGTGTTGGTGGATTGCCAGGTCATTCGCTATCTGATCCTTCTGTTATGGGGCATCCTGGTGGTGGTCATGATCTTGCACGAAATGGACGGAATGTCAATTATGGTGGTCAGTTACCAGTAGACACAGCCTCCATGCCTGGACCAGAGACTGTACCTCTCCCACCAGATGCATCTAGTACTTTATATGTTGAAGGTCTCCCATCTGACAGCACGAGAAGGGAAGTGGCTCGTATCCTTTATTTTTTTCCTATAATGTTTATTAATTGGATTATCATACTGTCGACTGTCTTGTCATCTTTTTTTTTATTTTTTTTATTTTAGCTTTTCAAATTCCTTAATGCCATTTTTAGATATTTTTCGCCCTTTTGTTGGATATAGAGAAGTAAGACTTGTAAGCAAAGAGTCCAAACATGTAAGTGTACTGCTCGTAACAGTTGTCTGGTTCTCATCTATTATTTTGGTATGTTGTTCTGCTCATTGGATAGAAGATTCATACCTTTATGCTGAAATGCATGCTTCTTGCAGCGTGGAGGAGATCCTCTAATCCTTTGTTTTGTGGATTTTGCAAATCCGGCTTGTGCAGCAACTGCTCTGAGTGCATTGCAAGGTAATTGCTTGTTACCTGCTGAGATAAAAATGAAATTAATTTCATGTTTGATTGTGCAAGTCTCATAGGAAAACATCTCATAAGGTGACTTGATAAAGTTGTGAAAATTGTAGAATTACCTTGGGTTTTTTCTTCTAAACCAATATGTGGCTATTATGTTCCTGAATTTTGTATCAGTGTGTTTGGAAACTCATTGAAAATGGAGAAATCACATTTAGAATTTGGAAACTATAACCATTAGATTCTGAAAATTGCGTACAAAACGCAAAAAAAGTCACATTTGAAAACGTAACCAAATACCCCAGATGTTTTGTTATAATTTTTTTTAATTGTAATGGGGTAAAATATTATAAAGCTGCACTAAATTTATCAGTAAAATTCCAAAGGAACAAGTGTTGGGTATGATGTGCTATCTAATTATGATATTACTGAATATTGTATTGAACTAAAAGGATTTAAATTGGGAAAGTGATAAATCACTCTTAGACTGAATATCTTTGTGAAAGTTACATGTGACGTAATAGTTTATTCAAACTGGGTTACTTCACAGAACTGAAGTAGTGAACACGTTATAAATGAGTTCCAACTTCCATGTTCCTATCTGTTATCCTCTTTCATTCCCAAAGTACATAAATGAACACATACAAAGATAACTATTCTATTAGTTGTCATATCGTTGTTATCATCACTTTGGAATTGTGATCACCCATCACGTGTGTCTATTTTTAAAATGAAGTTATCATTTTTTTATGCCACGTATGCACGAAGTCCCTAAGTTCTGCTGCTATAACATAGTCAGCTGTTCCTGTGGTCAGGAAACTATGGACACAATTTAGATGACGTTTCTTACGTCATTGTCATCAAGTTCTCCAAGTAAATGGTGACATGTTGAGCTATTAAAAAATTCTTCCATACAATTTGTGGAAGTTGCTTATTACTTGAAAGGAGAATTTAATGGTAAATAAATATACTACAAACTTGATCTAAGTTTAAGTTATGTCTTCAATCTAATGCAGTGTTCCTTATGATCTTACTAACCCAGTATTGTAGGATTTGAACTAATGATTTTTTCAAATAGTTATGTACCCAAATTTCAGTGTTTGCTGACATCGTGGTTTGATGACACAGGTTATAAAGTTGATGAACTCAATCCTGAGTCTAGCCACTTGCGGCTTCAGTTTTCTCGGTTTCCTGGTCCCAGATCCGGACCTGGTCCTCGTGGCAAGAGGTGAGCTGGTTCGCTCAGGTTTTATGCTGGTCATAATGTCCTATCTTTATCCCATATTACTGTTATGGGGTTTGAATGTTCAGAGTCGATGTTCACATGCAAATTTAGTCTCCCTCCTGGCTACAATCCTACTTTATTGAGCTCCCTAGGTGCACATAGTATTTTAACTGGATAATATCAAATTACAATTGCATTTTGAGCAAATCTAACATGGAGGGCCTAGTCAATTTACTGTGTTGTATAAATATTGATAATTTTAGTATGAACCTGATTAGAGTTTTTTTTTGGGCTCAAATAAAGGTTTTTAATTTTAATATTATCTATACTGGTTGTGTGCTTGTGATAACTGTTTAGCTTTAGTCTGTTGTTGAGCCACGGAATTCTGTTGTTTGATGACATTTGGCATGTATTGTGCAACTGTAATTAGCTTCGGTCATATGGTGCCAAGGCTCTAATGTCTGAATTCTGTTGTCAGAAGACTGAGAATGTGATAGCTACTTGGATTATCTTAATGGTTTGTGTTTCACTTCACAGCATCGTTATTGATATGCCTTCTAAGATATTTATGAAAAACTCAATAAACTTATCTTAAATAGAAGTATGTAATGTAGGAACAACTAGTTGAACTGTAGTGTGGTTATAAATCGAAAGCACCATGAATATGCTATATTAATGGATTTTCTTATGAAACTATGGGTAAAAAAATCCTTTGATACGACTAAATAAATACAAAAGAAACCATGTCTATCAATTTATGGATGAATGAGACAGCTAGTTTGTTTGTATCATGGAGCCTATCGTTTTATTATTTTTATCTTTTATGCTCGAATATAATCTGTTATATTCCCACGTATTTGTAATTTTTGTACAAGAAATTTCCATATAGATGTAAAATTTAGCATTCTGTGATGTCTCATGTTTTCCACTTCGATTGCAACAACTAAATATTGTAAAATTTCTATAACAATAATATAATTAGATTATTATCGAGTTGTTATTTTAAAAGCTTTTTATACGTGCTAATCAAATGATGTGTACAAATGGTTTTTATTCAAAGAAATTTTTTACAATATGATTTAAATGGTAAGAGTTTTTATTTTTAATTCAACCATTAATTTTGTTAAATTAGCATCTAGTGTTAAGTTATTGAATTAGGAATAATACACTGGTATAAATTGTCACATTGTTTGTTTTAATTTAGGGTTTCTTATAAATATAAAAAACATTTTACATCTACATTATTTTTATATATATGCATTTGTAAGAAATACTTGATTTTGTGGATATTCCAACAATGTAAATATTCAGTTGAAACTTCTAAATTTTTCCTGTTTTTTTGCTAATCACATTACTTCATTAAGTATATAAATTATGTGTTTTCCCTTGTTACCTCCTTAGATTTCTACACCCAATGTATATAAATCAATGTCTTTCTAACTTAAACCAAGCTAATAACTTTCGAGTTATTTTAACTGACATATAAACAATAAGCATGTTTATAAAATTCCAGCTATTTTCTGACTAAATTTATAATTTGTTATGATTAAATTAGTTTGTCAATTAATTTTACCAATACACAACAAAAAAGAAAAGGAAAACAAAAGAAAGTGAAATAAAGTATTATTTTATTTTAAGAAAAATAAAATAAGGTATTTTTTTTGCTTAATTTATGCGTAAGGAGTAATATACACACATATATAATATCATTGTAATCTTTGATTGCATCATATTTTTAAAATATTCAACATTAAATTGAATTTTTTTATCATATAAATTATATATTAAATTATTTAATACATATTTTATATAAATCAAAACAGAGAAATGTATATTTTAAAATATATTAAAATAAAAATAATTTGATATTTTATTGTTATTTACTTTTTAAAAAAAAATAATTATTAAGAGTCAAATTAACAAAATACATTTTCTATATTAAATTATGAATTGCCTAACATTTGGTATAATTATATATATATATATATATATAGATTGTAATAAAAAAAATTATTTTTATTATTCTTGTTTTGATTCAAAGTTAAAATAACCTCAAACCAAAACATATAATTATTGAGTCCATTTGCTCATAATGAAAAAATATATTTTATAGGTTCTAATTAGTTGTCTTCTATTATTTGAATTTTAATTAATATTATTTAATATTTAAAATTTTATATCTTTTTAATAATTTCAAGTATCACTAATAAATATCCTTTTATTCTTATTAAAATTGGATAATTTAATTAAATTTCTCTTTTAATAATTAATAGACTCTATTAATAGAAGATCAAACTAATTATCGGTACACAAGTTCCAACTTCAAGTCGAACAAACAAGGGATCAAACCAATTAGCGATACATAACTCTCTAAATCTCAAGTCGAGTAGATGAGACAAAGAGGTTTATCCGGCAAAAAGAGAAAAGAAATAAATTATTATGTATGTTGTACCTAATTTATCTATGGTCATGTACCAAATATTAGATTTTGGTAGATACAACAATAAAAAAGCGTTAAGCTCCTTATAGATGTCTGAAATTATTCAAATTTGAAGATTAAAAATATCAGTATAGAAAAATATTAAATACCTTGACACATTAACTTTTGATTTAGTTCATTTTAATCATTCAATTGTTTAATGTTCATTGTTTTGTTCATTCCATGGTCGAGTTTTAATCGATTTACTCAGTTGGTGGTCAGCCGTTTATTTCTAAGGTTGGAATCTAGTAGAGTTAGACCCGTTCAACTAACAATCAACCTTAGTTTATTTCTACAACTAGAATCGAGTCGAGCTAGACCCATTTGTTAGAATTAGAAGCCTAAACAAGAGAGAGATGAATTGTTTTTGAAAGATTTTCACAAAGATTGAAGGTAGCATAAAAAGCTTTGCAGAATAAATCAATTGAAAATTCTATTCAACCAATAAAAAAATGTTTTAAGTTTGATTCTTGAAAATCAACCAGTTGTTTTCACGACACAATCAGTTGTTTATACCATCAGAATTGAAAAACAATGTTAAAACAGTTTGAGTGTAATGGTTCACTCTTAACCAAGAGCTACATCTAGTCTTCAGCTAACCACTAAGAATTCACCACGTAATCAATCATAGATTACAAAACACACACCAAGAGTGATGATCTTGAACCCTTCAAGAACACATACCACGCTATGGCAAACAACATAGTTTTCAGAAACACATTTTAAAACTGCCTTACACAAGAACACACAGAAATACAATGTTCAATGAAGAAGAGAATAAAATACACCTGGTATACAAAGCTTAAGTTCAGAAGAATACAAAATTCAATCCTATTCCACACACTTGAGATGATCCAAAGCTTTTAAAATCTTGAAAACTGTTTTTGATAAACTTTATTTCTTAGTTAATGCAAAAAAGCGTAAAACAACCTTTATATAACCTCAATTAAGTAGTCAAAGCAGTTAAATCAAAAACCAAAAGCAATTGGAATAATTTAAAACAGGTTAAACCACTTAACAAAATTTTGTTAAGGTTTTCACAAAAAAAAAAAACTAGTTGATTTATCGAAACAACAAGTTGACTTTGTTTGACCGTAAAGCAAAAACAAAGCTAAGCTTTTCCAAACCATTTTAAAAACCACTAAGTATCGAACAATCGATTGATTCGACATTTCAACATGTTGAAATTTCACAACCTTTTAGAAAACCCATCTTTTCAGAAAGGTAAAAATTCAATTGAACTTGGATCATCTTAAGGAATTAATTAACAAGTTTCAAACAACTAAACAACACACACCCAATAACAAGGTGTTCAAGCTTTTCACTTGGATTTGGAGTCATCAAAGCATCTTGTTCAACACCATTCAGTTGATGGTCAACCTTAGTTCATCTCTAAGATTGGAATCTAGGCAAGCTAAACCTGATCAATCAATGATCAATCTTAGTTTATCTTTAAGACTGAAATGTAGTCGAGCTACACCCGTTCAGTCGATGTTCAACCTTAGTTTATCTCTAAGACTGGAATTTAGGACCCATTTAGTCGATGGTCAGCCTTAGTTCATCTTTAAGACTAGAATCTAGGACCCGTTCAATCGATGCTCGACCTTATTTTATCTCTTAGGTTGTTTATCTCTAAGAATGTTTATCTCTTCTAAGGTTGCCGAGCTAGACCCATTTATTCGATGGTCAACCTTAGTTTATCTCTAAGGTTGAAATCTAGCTAAGCTAGACCCGTTCAATCAATGTAGATTTTGCCCAACCGTACTAGGTTGTAGATTTTTTCTCTGTCGTAATAGAATTTGTCTAGTCATGTTGAGTTGTAGATTTTATATTGTAGATTTTCTTTCTTAATAGATTTCGCCCAATCATGTTGAGTTATAGATTTTATATTGTAGATCATCTATCAGTCGTAACAAATTTCGTCTTGTTGTGCTAGATTGTAGATTTTATATTGTAGATCTTCTTTCTATTGTAGCAGATTTTGACCGATTAAACTAGATTATATATTTTTTTTCTAGATCTTCTCTTTGTCATAAAAGATTTTACATGATTGTGCTGGATTGTAGATTTTCTCACCAAATGTAATTAACATGTAAAGGAATTAGACACATTTTAAAAAGAAGCATTCAACTTATTGGATACTTATTTTTTACTATTTAAAAAATTATCTATTACAACTAAATATTAAAATACTTTCAAACAAAAGTTATCTTTTATTTTTTTTTTCATCAAGGATAACATCGTTTCTTCTTATAATAAAATTGCATAATTTAAGAAGAAAAATTATAATTTTTATGTTTAACTAAGGTAACGATGGATCTCTTAATAAAATAAAATAAAATAATTAATTTAATAAAATAAAAAAATAAAACTAACTAATAAAAAAATATTATTTTTATATTTTTATAATTATCTTTGACATAAATATTTTTTCCTCTCTTGATATTATTTTTTAGGGAGTGTGATTAGTTTAACGTTAAAATAAAAAATATTAATTAGTAATGAAAACTTAAAAGAAATAGATAGTTATTCTATTTTGATTTGCATAATAGATTCAACCTATTATTCTAAATCTATTTTTGTTTAGATTAAAAGGAGAATAAGGAATGAAAGATAAGAGAAATATAATAGAAAATATTGAAAAGTAAATATTTCTAAATGATTTGATTGATATTAGAAAATTATTTATATTAATATAATTAAAAAATAATTTCATTTAATTTATTATTTTAATTATTTATTTGATTAAAATAAAAAAAACTTAAATAATAATAAATTATATTAAAATAATAATAATCGATTATGTAAAAAATAATCAATTATCTCTTTTTCTTGTTTTGTCCGTAAATCATTTTTAGGTTGTCTATAACTTTTAAACATTTTTATTTTACGTGTTTTAATATTTTATAATTCTCAATTATTTCTTTCTTTCTTTCTATCCTTCTAGAAACAAAAAGATGGCAAACAATCTTTTCTTTACTTTGCTTTATATCACCAAAGAACTAATTTCTTTCTTTAAACTTTTCTCTCTCTCATGCAACCCATCTTTTTTAATCAATAGTGTGATGTAAGAAAGCACAAGTATTAATAAATAATAAAATTTAACCATATATAATAAAAAAATACATTAACATTGATTTGCAATGATAATGATTTGTATTCTTTAAATAGGTTATTACCTGTTCAAATTTGAATAATGTCAATTTAAATATGAAATAACTCATATCAAGCAAGAGTAAAAATAGTTGGAAAAAATATAAATAAGTAAAAAATAAAGTGAAAATAGTAATTATTATATTTAAGAAAAAAAAGAAAAAAGATTAAGCTACTTTGGTTTGAAGAAAATTAGTGTCACACTTGCGATTCTTGTATCTTTATAGTTGTAAAAATTGATGTGGGTTAAAATATGGCAAATATAATTAATTACCAATTATAATAATAACATTAATTTTGAAGTTTTGTTATAATTAATCTATAACGAACTGGTTGGTATCAAAGAAGATAATATTTTTTATTGAAAGTAATTACTATGTTATTCAAAATTAAAAATATTTTTATTTATATACAAATATTATATTTGTATATGATTGAAACTTACATTAATTTATCACTCCATCGTTAACTTAATGTATTTTCAGATATTTTCATCCGTGAATGGAAAAATGTCAATCTTTTTACAACGGTTAAAGTGTTTACCAGATCTTTATAAATACAAATTTTCAAAATTTCTTCTTTATTTCGTCTGACATGCTGAGTTATATTAGGAGTCTATTTGGATAATTTAAAAAATATCCATAAACTAAAACTAATTTGTATAAATTAAAATTATTTTAAAAAGTGCGAAAAATATTTTATAAATTAATTTACATGCAATCTAATTTAATTTGTGAAAAAATAAATTTTTATATTTTTAAATGTTAATTGGGAAACTTATTCAAATATATTATAAAACTTTATTTTACGAGTTTTTGCTTCAATTTTCCCGCTCAATTCTTGAACAAAATTATATTTAATTATTTGCATCTATTTTAAAGTAATCTATAATTAGAGAATTTGGAATTTAAAATATTATAATACTATATTTAAGAAAATCAACATATTTTTAATTGTTTTGTGAACTTTGTTTTATGCGAGCGTGTAGCCTTGAAGCAAATAATAGTTTACTACTATTATAAAAATAGTAACAAGAAGGATAAATAATTTTTTCTTATATTTATATAATTAATTTAATTTTTCCTTTCATTACTAAAACATTATATTTAGTTTTTCAACTTTTAAATTAACATTAATTTGATCTTTTCTATAATGCATAAACGATCTACATGAAGAAATCAAGTTTATATTGATTTAAAATTTAAGAATTTTAATTAAAGTTTTTAATGATATTATTCTTATAAGACTGATATTATTTTAGCAAAATAAAATTTCACTTTTTAGCCTGGTTAGTTATGTTATTTATAGCTCTCGTTAGTTATGTTATTTATAGTCTTTAAGAGTTTGGTGATATTTTATTTTAATAAAGAGGTATCTTTAGTGATACTCAATGCTTTAGCAATGATCAATGTCTTTTATATTTGAGATTGTTACCCATTTATCTTTATAGATCTTGCAGGCGAGTCCATATCTCATTTAACCTTGACTTAATTGTTTGCTAAACGTGTTGGTTTAAGATACTATTGCGTACGTAATTGTAATGATTTAACGTTGAATAGGTTCTTAGATTATTCTGATAGGCTGAGACCTTCTTGACTAGTTGACTAAGACTAAACATGTATTTTGAGATGACCCCTCAAGGGATCATAGGCCTCTACTCATACATTGACTCCTTAGGTTTGAGGAGGTGCTTAACGAGAAGTTTATGTTACATATTAACCTATTATTTAGCTTGTTTTTTGTTATTCTCTTGAGGTTGATTGACCAGTCAATCATGACCTACATAAGCAAAAGCATATTGTATTTGAGTTTAGAAAAACAATAACATACCTCATTCATATGTTTTCTCTTCTCGCACTAACCTATGTTCTCTCTTGACTGTTCAGAAATCCATTGATTAGGGTTTCCCTTCTTTCATTGGTGTTATTCGATGAGTCTTAGGAGAAACCCTAGATCCCCACTATAAAAGATTTTTTTTTACCATATTATCGAGTCTATATATGCTGCTCCCAAGCTTGAGTAGAGGTCACACAATGAAAAGTCTAGAATCCTCTTCAAACCACCCTTGTGAGACGTGCATGTGTGATTGTAACATTTTAGAGTTGAGGAAAAGTGTTATTATGATCATTAAAGATGGAGAGGGGTTGTGAAGGTTGGGCTTTCACGAACTATCTAAAAAGGGCTCAATCTTAAGTGTTGTGACCATATGGTGCTAAACCATATATGGTTAGGGTTTTTGATATTTAACTTTACTTCTCGAAATTGCTCCTTAAAGGTCTTTAGTGACTTTACCTTCTCTTATTGAATGTTTATTCGCAGACTATTGATGTCAACTACTAAGGATGACTAGTTGCAAATCATGTTTCAAACTTCACAACTAGAGTGATAAAATTGTCAATAAAATGAGGTGATAGCCTAGTGAATCAACTTAGACAACTCCCTTTAAGGATGTTAGGAACACTCGACACAAAATTACATCATCCATCATGTACAAACACATATGTGTGATGTACACATTAATGTGCTTATTGTGATATTTATCTAAGGTATAATTTTTCTATGTTGATGGGACATAATTCGATTCAGAGTGGGATGTCAACACAATCATAATGTGCTTAGGAAGGTATGACTTTAGGCATGATAATATGTTTTGGTAGCCAAATAGCTCTCGATCTCCTGCATCTTGGATGCGAGTGGTAGGAATGTGTCAATCTATGTAGCATAGATACGAATACGGACACTGACACGATACGAATACGGACACGGAGATACGTATAATCTCTAAAATGTATGACACAGGGACACAGATCTATATATTATATAATTTTGAATTATATAAATTGAAAATAAATATTTATGTGTAAAAATATGTTTCAGATTCCTCTGAGAGCAGGTAAGATATTTTTCATGAGTGGTTTAAAAGAATTTGTTCCTTATTTTTATAATCGTAACAAAAATTTATGCAAAAAAATTGAGTTTTTAGAAAATTATTGTATGTATACCTTTTAAAATTGTGTTAAAACTATGCTAAAATTTTCAAAAATCCAACAAATATTTTTTGAATTGAATACTTAACCGATAAGTACCCTACGAGTATCAACATCGATACGTGTGTCCGACACGAATACGTCATTTTAAGAGAAATGTCTGAGTCTCATGCCAATAGAGTTTTCTTTGGTCTTCACTCCTTATCTAGGTTGGCCATACAAATCTATCCTTTTTCAACTTTTTCTTCATTTAGACATTTTCATTCCTCAAGGCATTAAATTCTGCAGTGTTATTTTTCATTAGGATCTGAAGCTATTTTCATAGTTTCAACAATAATATTGTTTGGTCTAAATTCTTTTACAATTCTTGGAGTGATGGTCACTCATTATTTGTCATGTTACATATAGAAAAAATGTAGTTTTCAAAGAAAGTCTTACTCAATATCAAAGTGGGGGACAACATACTTTTATAAAATCAAGATAATTCTCTGTAAAATCGTATTAATTCTTATCATTTATATTATTTTCAATCTTTAAGAATTCAGTAATACTATCTCAATTGATAAAGAGGTGCATGCAGTTATATTAAATATAATAAAAAATATGTAATAATATGTCTCTTTTACATTATAATTATTATTTATTAATTTAAATGTATATTATTACATAATTATAACAATGAATTAATCTCAATTAATCATAATAAATTTAATAAGTGAAACCATTCACCTAGTGGATTATAAGTTATTCCAACATGATACAAGAGGAATTATATAATAATAATAATAACTACACCGAAACATACCTTTAAATTAATCCTAGTAGGCTTGACGTTCACATGCCTCTTTTCTTACCTATTTACAAGTAAAGTGGAATAAATTATCAGTTTTTCTTTAAAAAATTCTTTTAGAATGATATCTGTTGTGTAAGATACAAATCACACTAAAATTTTTCAAGTTCATACTAAGAGTATAAATGGAATAGAACTTCCAGATAATAAAACATCACATTATTATTGAAACAGGTAAATAAGACTAAACAAACATTAATAATTTATAAATGTAAATTTAAAAAATAAATCTTATAATTTATTTAACTTTATCTTTATATAATTTATTCAATTTTATTCCTATATTATTAAAAATATCTAAATTTTGAAATTAACATCAATTTGGTTTTAAATTTTAATAATATAAATATTATATAAATTATATAAATACAATGTAAAAAGGTAATTTAACCTGATAATAATATACACAATTTTATATCTCTTTGGAAGAGTAACTTCACATTGACATGTAAATATTCATTCCCTTAAGATTTTGTATGTGTCGGCAGGTGGGGTCCACTTATTCTCTAACGTAAAAAGAAGTTAAAGATTTGAATACTGAAAAAGTAAAAGCAATTGCTGCTCCTGTCAGAAATAATAGGTTATTCAATTAATTTGTTGTCACTTCTGTTTATTGCATATCCAATTTTGTACATTTTCATTTGAAAACTATCACACTAAAAAGTTTTTCACATCTAAGTTACACATAATCCATCAACTTTCAACATTTAAAAAATTTATTAAATAATAATTAAATTTAATAATAAAAAATAATTAATCATTATATTAATTAAATTAAATATTAATTTAAAAAATAAAAAATTATTTATATTTAAAATAATTTTTATTATTAATAAAAATTTATAAAATAGTTTTCAAATTTATATCTAAATTAATTATTTAAATTTTAATAACTAATATTTTATATTATAAAATAGTCTTTAAAAAATTAATAAAAATTAATTTAATATATAAAATATTAAATAATTAAAACTTTAGTAATTAGGAGTTAAATACTAATTTATAATTTATTTTATAATTTTTTATTAATAATAGAAATGATTTTAAATGTCAATAATTTTTTTAATTTATAAAATAATATTTAATTTAATTAAATAATAATTAATTATTTTGGTTTTTAAAATTAATTTTTACTTAATGATTTTTATTAATGATTAAGTTGATGCATAAAAATTGAAATTTGATTGAATGATGTGTTCCACTCTCAAATTGAATACCATTAGGAGGGTCACCAAGTTTACTTCATAAATTAGATTTTACTCTAGTTTCATTATTATTTTTAAAAACATAAAACTTTTGGGTATATCAAAATATTTTATGTACCTTGAATAATGTGTTAATTAATTACAGAGAAAATAATAGTAATGTGAACAAGTATTATTTAAAGAAAGTGAATTGAAAGCTTTAAAATCTTATATTTAATAAAAAGTATTTGTGGTGGTTCATTCAATCTCTATCATCCTTTGGCATCATTTGTGTAGTTGGTGGCTGACTTTTCTTCTCATTTTTTCTCATTATGTATAATGTTAGTTTCTGCAAGTAATCCATAAAAATAAAAAAGCAAAGAACTAGTGCTTCTTTATTCGTGGAGGAAATTACAGTGGGGTCTTCTTCACTTGTAATACCACTTTCTTATCTTCTCCAATTAAATGGAATTGTGAATTAACATCATCATCACTGTCCTTGATATTAGGACACACTGCAGGCTGCTTTCATGGAAATGATATGAACAGTAACAATTGTCAGGCTTGCAGTTTCTTGGATGTAGATGGCATGTAACTCACAAATAGCAAAGAAAAGAAAAGGTGTATTTAAGCATAACCTTAAATAGGATAATGTAACATTAGAGTAAGTTTCAAGAGTTATCATGGTTGTTAATGTCTTAAAAAGTTGAATGTTGAACCTCTGAAAGTGTTCATAGATTATTTACAACTAACTTTTTTTTTTCTTACATATTTATATCAGTGGATAGGTACATATTTAATCTCATTCTTTAATTATATGACTATCTAATATTCTACTCAGAGGTAAGATGCTTGTTCTTAATAGGAAGCAAAGGTTGATTTTGTTCTTCTGAATGATCATAATAAGGTAAAAGATGCTTATTAAGTGTTGTACATAAGAACATGCACATGATTGCACTCAAAGCTCCTGGGCCAGAGATAAGGGTTAAATGGAAAAGAGAAACAACTAGAGAGAGAGATCATTCCCATGTGCAAAAGCATAGTTTACAGCCAAAAATATTTATCTTTTCCATTGCATGGCATCTTCAAAAGGCATATACCTAAATCGCTGTCTTGCCTAACTAATGTATAATCAATTGAGTGCATACAAGAAACCTTGGTTAAAAGCAAACTTACTTTGTGCCTCTTGACTTTTGCAGTTTGTAATTATACGTATATTTGTCTACCACAACACAACAGCATTAGCTTCAAATATGCAAAACTACACATCTGATGACTAGGTTTTTTGTGACAGTTACTGCTGCCCTAACAATGACTTGGTATTGATTAATGTAATGCACACATATGGCATAGTTTAGTATCACAGACATGAGATTTTTTTTTCAAGATGCTTGAGTTATTAAGGTGATTTAGGAAGAGTTGAAGCAAGTTGTACAAAAGTAACTATGCATTGAAATTGTAGGTAGTTGTCAAGGCCAATAAAGCAGTGGAATCTTGGGGGAAAAGTCTTTGGATTCTTTGCAATGAGGTAAATGAAAGAGAGATTTTATTGTCATACTGAAAATGTGGTCCACATCAACAATGCCATGTCCTCATGGCTTGATCACGTATATGGGGTTTCACCAAAAGAAAAAGATATCTCCATTGATTTTTTTTGATGTAAAAATGTTCAAAAATATATTTGATATCTTAATGAAATTTTTTTTCACTACAATAAAATCATGAAATAGAAATCAATTTGTAGATACCAAAATAATTAGTTGCAATAGTAACTAAATTAGAGACTATTTTAAAAATTAAAAAGAAATTTGGTTTTTAAATTAGTTTCTATTATTGTTAAATAGTTTTTAAATTGGTATTTAATTAGCAATCAAGATTTTTGTTATCAAATTTAGAAACTAAATAATTGGTAGTTAAAATCTTAGTTGTTAATTAGATATCAATTTAAAAATTATTTAATAATAATATAAAATTATAAAAATTAATTTAAATTTTTTTTTTTTAGTTTCTAAAATGATATGTGTTGTAAATGCTCTACACCTTATTAATTGATTTTTCTATCAATGCTTCGTTTGAAGTGTTGGTGACTCTTCAAGATCGAGAAGCTACAAAGAGATCATACATTAGGGACCACAATAACCAAGACCATGATGTGAAGCTACTTTGACTTTTGCTTATGGATTTTATATACATGGTGATGTGGCCATAATGTACCCATCAGTGAATAATGGAGACTCTCTCTCACTCACATTTTGATCACTCCACATGGTCAAATGCTGACCATCTGATCCACTCCATGACATGATCATGATGCTGCATGTTCAAGATGTGAACTTCCTTTATGATCATTTCATTTTTTCTTTAATGAACTGTAGACACATTATCTTCTTCTTGGTCCTTTGCAATTATTTACATTTTTCTTGCTGCACATGAATACAGCTAAACGAGTGAATTTTATTTGGTGCACTTTGATCCAGTGTGTTTGATTGTTCATCCCACTCTCTTGCACCCTTCAAAATAATCAAATCCAATAGCTACAATTAATCTAGTGGCTGGCTCTCATAGGTTGTATGAATGCACCCAAATTTGTCACACTCCATCTATATCCTTTTAGTCAAGTGGTAAAGGGTGATAATAATGCATATTTGTTTTCCCCACATTGTTTAATATTATTTTAGTACTTTTAATGCTCATACCATCCTCTTAGTCCTGCTGATTTTTTTTTTCTTTTAAAAATCATCACAAATCAAAGTCTCTTGCTTTAATCATTATTATGTATTTTATTTATCTTTTCACTCACTTGAAATCTAAATTTAAAATTAATATTATAAGAATATTTTAATTTAGAAGTAGACATGAAAGAGAGGAATGAAACATTTTAAATGAGTATGTGTGAGTTCTTTAGATTTATATTGAAATGAGAAGAACAAGCTGAATTTCTTTTTGTAATGAGTAAAACACAATTGGTTGGGAGTGTCGTTTGTGTCTCACAATGATCTTGTCTCAAAATTTGTTCAATTCAGGATGAACACGCTTTCTGATTCGATTAATGACGTGTGGAGTACAATTTGAGTTGGGGTTGTGGGAAAAATCTGGAATCACAGGAATTCTATCATTTTCAATAGGAGTGTGACTGATGCGTCTGAAATTGGATTTTTGTAAATCTCGCTTTGCTTCGGGGTTTTCTTTTCCTGTTGGTGTTTGAAACCTTTGGAATGTATACGAATGATTGTTTGATGTATTTTAGGTTTTTAGTATGGGTAGTGTTTTTGCTTGTTGGTTTGGTGGTTTTTGTTAGATGTTGGTTACTGTATCTCTTGTATAAGGGCTGATTCACTTCTGAAGTGGTTCACATTTATTTATTTGTTATTGCTGATAAAAATGGCTTAATTTTTATTTAGGGTTTTCATTTTTTTTTCAAAAAAGCAATTTATAATTTATTTAACTTTTTTATCCCTTTTTTTAAAGAACGTATAATTATTCACTAGAATATGAGTATCTATCCATTATTTTCTAAAAAAATAAAGGAAAGAAATTGCATGCAAAAGGTTTGTAATCAAATGCTGTCCACCTAAACCCCTTTGGTATTTTAAATTCTAAACCATTACTTTACAGTGTTAAAACATTAAAATAGTACCAAATACAAGGACAAATATGTCTTACCACTTTTATACTTTATTCCCTCTCATAATGCATAACGTTTGTGATCTATAGGAACCCACATGCCATACTTATATATAATTATAAACTAATAATCAAGTTCTTGTACATTATTCAGAATATTCTTCGCAAATATATAAGATCTATAAAAGTCTACTTTTAAAAATAATTTTTATTTATTGGACTATATAAACAAAAATTAAATATACTTGCATTTCAAAATATTATAATTTTGATTACAACTTGGGAATAATTAATATGTTAGTGAAATTATGTGAAGAAAATAAATTAAATTGATATCCTAATGGTTTGTTAATGTTGAATATAAAAGGACTTTATCTTTGAAGTGAGCATGTGTTGTAATATTTTTTAGGATTGTATCAGAATTTGACCTGCATGGTGTCCACACCTTACAATTTAGTTTTTGCTGAAAAAAAAACCCTTAAAATTTAGTTGTAAAAAAGGTTACTGCACACCTATCTTCCAGACATCCCTAATCAAGTTTCTCCAAAACCTCATGCTAAGAACCCTACCAATTTTTTTATTTCACATTTTTCTAATACTTATTATTATTCAAATAATCAATCATTTACCCTATAAATATTATACTTTTTCATCTTCATGATTTACATGCATGCATGTTGCCACTATAGACTATACATGGGACAACTATCTTGAATACCTCGCAAAAAGTCTTCCCCCAAATAACCCAATCATCATTTCATGTACAAATCCTCCAAACTTTTTACCAAACTAGGTAGATCTCATGTCCTCTAATCATTTCAGGTTTGGGTAGGATCATTTTTTTTTTCATTTTAATTTTAACATGTAGTATTCAAGTAAATTAATCAGTGAAAATTTCAATTTGTTAAATGATCCAATTTAAACGGTTAAAAAATATATGAAATCTTTTAAATCTTTTAAGTATTTGCAGTAAAAAAACTATTAAAATGATAGTTGTTATAAGTTTTTTTTACATTAGAAACACAAATTTATAACGTTAATTATATTATAATATTTATGTTAATGATAAATAACATAAAATATTTTAACATTTTAGTCCATTCACGTTGATTTATCATTGATGTAGATATTATAATATTATCAATATAATTTATATTGAAATTTTTTTATTACATAAAAAAATTTGACGATAAATCCTTTTAATAATTTTTTTATTATAAATATCCAGAAGATTTAAAAATTAGTCTAAAAACAAAAAATAATTTTATATAAAAATATAAAAACAAAATATATATTTAGCCCTTTTTAAAATAATTGTTATCCCTAAGAGACCAAATTTACCATTTCAGGCACATGACAATAGTAACTTTTTCTTTAAACCACGTTATGTTCAATTTATGTTAGAGAAGCTAATGCAAGTAAAGATCCTGCTTCAATTCTACTAGTTGAAATCAATTACACAAATCCTTATATGAAATCTCCTATGTGTTTTTCAATATATGTTGTTTAGCTGATAAAAAAACTTCTCTGCAATCTATTTAAACCATGTTTTTTTTGTAACTGTGTTTGGAGCTATTAAGAAAAATAACGATTTGAATCGATAAGAAATCACCATCCTTCTATATATATATATTAAAATCATTCGAAATAATTAATTTTTCTCAAATTCATTATGCACACCTATCTAGGATTAAAATAAGCATATATAGTAGATTCTGGTTTTGTCTTTTTACACGAAGAATCTCGTTTCAAAAATCCAAAAAAATAGTTTTAAAAATGTGTGTTGTGCAGTCACTTTCACTTCATATTCAAGTAAAAGAATTTACCCCAAGACATAGCAAGACAGCACTGAAGTAGCTGGTGTTCTTGTTTTCTTGTTCTACTATCTCTGATATTTTGCACTAAAAGTTGCCCAAAATCAAACTTACTACTACTTTAACTGTTGCTCATTATCATACCAAAAAAAACAGTGTGGCTATATCCTCCCATAACTTGTGTGAAATATATTACAACTCAAACGTTAATGACATTTGTTGAGAGAGACATAGGAAAAAATGACATTCAGTCAATGGGAATGTGACATCTATGTGATCACGAATGGTCAAATATATGGCCACTCTGGATCTGAAACCTAAACATGTTCTTTTCTTTTAAATGTTTTCCATCTATGATCAACCTCTACAATATCATTCCCCAAGTTGCTTCCTTCACCCTTCCTTTTCTGTCATACACATTCATTACTTTATTTCTTATAAGCTCCATAATTGATTTGATTGGAATAATAATACACTGTGACGGTGAATTATAAATTGTTTCACTATTATGAATAAAACTTCTCTAACAACACGTTTCTCTTCTGTCTGTGGTTGCTTTTATATACTGCTAAATCTTTAGTCAATCCTTGTTTAAGAATAACCACCTGTTATTACTATTTTATGTATTAAACTACTGCACGTAATCAACATTAGTTTCAAGTGTTTTGTATGCTATATTGTAAAGTTAACATCTATATTTGACACATTAGTTTAATACCTTTTTACAAGATTGACACATGTCAATCCTTGGTATCATATACAATGACTTTCCTTGTTTCATATATATATATATATATATATATATATATATATATATATATATATATCCTTTTTATAATATACTGCACTAATATCAGTCTTTTTCATGTTCAGTTTGGATTTGATGAATACTATTCAATCGGATTGGAAAACAATGATTTGTTGGAGAACTAGGGTTACTAACTAGAATTAAACCCTAAATCCTAATTACATAAAAAAATACAGGTATAATTATTTATGAAGTATTATTACTATATTAATAATTTTTATACTTTTTTTATGGTATTTTTTGGGTTTTTTTTTATCAAAATTCCCTACTTTTATCATTTATGTCGATTCTTTTCATTTTTTATCGGTTTGTTTCTTCCATTATTCTTCATATTGTTGTTTATGTGTTTGTTACGTTTTTCACAACCTAAAAATGATTTCTTTTTTATTTTTTTTTATAAAAAAATTGATTGCTTTTGATGTTTCTATTGATATAAAAAATTATGTAAAATTTAAACTATATTATAAAAGTAAAATAAAAAATTAATGTTGTAAGTGAAAAATAAATAAAAGTAAAATCATAAAACAATTATTTCACGTTTATTTCCAGTCAATTACGAAGAATGAAAAAAGCTAATTAGCGGGAGAAGAAGGAAATGACATCCTGCACCAATGCGAAGATATACGAAGAATATAATATAATAATAATAATAATAAACTAATATATTCATATAATAATAATATAAATATATTTATATAATAATTTAAATGTATTTATAAAATAATAATAAAAGAAAATAAATTAATAATATAAATATAAAAATTATAAAATAATAATAATAATATGCGTAAAATTATTAATAATAAACTAATATATTCATATAATAATAATATAAATATATTTATATAATAATTTAAATGTATTTATAAAATAATAATAAAAGAAAATAAATTAATAATATAAATATAAAAATTATAAAATAATAATAATAATATGCGTAAAATTAAAAATAATAATAATATAAAAAAAGGTAATAAAATTATAAATAAAAATAATAATTAAAATAAATTTACTAAATAGTAATATTAAAAATAATTTTTTTTATTTTATAAAAATATTTTGTATGTATCTATAATAAAAAATAAAAAATATTAAATAAATTTAAGCAATAAAAATATTTAATAATATTATTAATAAAAATAAATACTAATAATTAATAATAAAAAATATTTATAATATATAAAAAAATAAGTATACAAAATTTTAATTACTAAAATTTATAAAAAAATATTTCTTTTTTAAAGACTGGGATAATTTACATTTTAATATTTTAAAAAATTAAAAATTTCCTCACACACATCACATATAATTTTAATAAGCTTTCTTCACAAATTTACTCTACATACCTTAATCCAAACATCCTAACTTTTTTCACACTTTTCTCTCAAATCAATCTAAATCCACTCCTTCAAATTTTCACCTTTTTTCTCACTAATTCAAACACAACATTATTGTTTTAGGTTATATATATATATATGAAGGGTGATGTAATGAGACTTAGGTATGTGGTAGCTATCTATGTAGCTATGAATGAATCTTACTATTTTGGAATACATTGAAACAGAAGTTAGAAACTTACCAACCGTTATGGAACATGGGAAAAATGGAAACTGCCACCGAAATTTACTAAAATAAGAGCAAGAAATTTATAAGCTATGGTATCTTCACTTTTCTTCCATCCCCTTTCTTTAACTCACTCATATACTCTTCCCATCCTCCTTATCTTATTATTATACGAATTATAATTCGTATAATAAAAGTTAATATTTAAAATTAACATATATTAGGAAGATAAAAATTAACATGCTAAAAATACTTATAATATTGCACCTAACCTTTATCAACGTTTTCAACTTCTACGTAACTTGGGTCACAACAACCATTACTATTAATGTTTTCATTAACTCAACTAACGTCAGTATTCCACCACTCGATCACTCCAAAGCTTGAGGACCCATTAGGGATAAGAACCCACCTTCTTTGGATTCAGGGTGTATATTTTTTTCAACACAAAATTAATTATAAATTACAGTTGTTACTAAGATGATGTTTGGTTAAATTTATGAAAGTGACTTTTAGGATACATTTAATTAATCAAGAGAATTTTGTTTAATTGGACACTTAAAACGTATTGCTTGTAGCAAGTTCTTATATTAAATGTATTAATCAAACAATGATTATAACCTATAGGGTTTATACAAAAAAAAAACTTTCGTTAAAAAAAGATATACTACAAGGAGGAAGCAAACAATAAACTGTTGGTAAATATTTTGTTGTAGTGATTATGTCAATATCGGTGTTTTGTTCGTAAAAAGAGTTCACTTAATAAGAAATACAATACGTAAGGATTTCGAAAAACAA
Source organism: Phaseolus vulgaris (assembly GCF_051622355.1). NCBI lineage: Eukaryota > Viridiplantae > Streptophyta > Magnoliopsida > Fabales > Fabaceae > Phaseolus > Phaseolus vulgaris. Next base: position 7,896,492 of record NC_143504.1, read on the forward strand.
AGGAAAATGAATATGTTGAGTAATGATTTTGGCATTTATTTAATTCGTATTATGAGAGAGGAAAACCGGGCAGTATCAAATGTTTTGGTCCTACATAGGATCAGAATTATTAAATAAGTTCGATAAAAAAATTATCCAACACTCGAAAGGTAAAATTAGTTTGTTTATTTTAAAATGTAGGTATATTTGGAAGATTTTAAATTTGTTTTTCTTGAATAAAAAATTGTGATTAATTTAAATTTTGAGAAGAAAAATAAAATTAGTAATTGAAGAGGAAAAGATATGAATTTGGGTGGCATTTATATTGCAAAGTAAGAAATAAAAGGTGGAAAGTAAAAGGAATTTTGTTTTTTCCGAAAAGAAAGTGAGCAATGGCATGCTGCATGTGCAAGTGTGGTGCACACTCTAAAATGTCTAGAGAACCCTAGATCAATTTATTAGAGAGAGAGAGAGTAAAAAAAGAGGGATACTCTTTCTAAATCATTGAGGCTGCTAAGGACCATGTCGTACCACACTTTTTAAGTCTTCCGGTGCCAACAAATATCGTTTACTCTCTGCAAAACCATTCATTTATATTTTCAGAGTTTTAGTAAGATGTTTTAAGACCAGCAGTCACAAATTACAAACTAAAATGATAGTTTAACGATTATAAAAGTTATATATAATTTTTGAAATAATGGATTTAAAAATAAATATATATAATAAAGAGTAAATTTATAATTAAATAATAGGCAAGTTTTTTAAAATAATAGTATTAAAAATTATAATGTGATTATATAAAAAATTGGATTATGAATATATCATTACCCAAAAAATACCCAACAGTTAAACGGACATTAATTCATGTTTCAGTATTTTAAATTCATTTTTTGTTTCCTTCTAAGTACCACTTCCATCTAATTGGTCAAGACAATAGTAATAATAGTTTATTTATATTTACTGCCAAAAAAAGGACAAATGTCATTATCGTAATTTAAGGCTTTTTTTCTGTTTGCGAACGTGAATATAGGGGAATGTAGTTTTCTACTTTAATTGATATTTTTTATGAGATAATTATTAGCGTTTTATTAAAAAATAATTAAGGGTAGAAGGAGGAGAAAAGGTGATTGGAATGGGCATGCATGAACGGGTGAGGAGAAATTTAGCAAAATGATTAGTTGGTGTGGAATGTGGTAAAGAAAGAATCTATATAAAGGGTGGCACTTGGTTGTGAAAGAGCATAACAAAACCCCACTTTGTAGTGAGGTTGAGGGAAAAAACAATGAGGTCTCTAATGGCCTCCGCAACAGTCACTCTTGTGTTAGCAATACTGTCTCTAAGCTTGCCATCTCAAATCTCAGCTGATACCTACTTGTACTCATCACCTCCTCCTCCCAAGAAGCCCTATTATTATCACTCTCCTCCACCACCTTCACCTCCTCCACCTAAGCCATACTACTATCATTCACCACCACCACCTTCACCTCCTCCACCCAAGCCATACTACTATCACTCACCACCACCACCTTCACCTCCTCCACCTAAACCATACTACTATCACTCACCACCACCACCTTCACCTCCTCCACCTAAACCATACTACTATCACTCACCACCACCACCTTCACCTCCTCCACCTAAGTCATATTACTATCACTCACCACCACCACCACCCAAAAAGAAGCCATACTACTACCATTCTCCCCCACCACCTTCACCACCTCCTCCTAAGCCATACTACTATCACTCTCCCCCACCGCCTTCACCTCCTCCACCTACGCCATACTACTATCATTCTCCCCCACCACCCTCACCACCTCCACCTAAGCCATACTACTACCATTCACCACCACCCCCACCGAAGAAGAAGCCTTACTACTACCACTCTCCACCACCACCTTCACCTCCTCCTCCAAAGAAGCCATACTACTACCACTCCCCACCTCCTCCCAAGAAGCCCTACAAATATTCATCTCCCCCACCTCCAGTGCACCCTTACCCTCATCCTCACCCCCATCCCCATCCACACCCCCACCCTCACCCTCCCTACGTTTACAAATCTCCTCCCCCACCCCCTAAGAAGCCATACAAGTACCCATCCCCACCACCTCCAGTCCACGTTTACCCTCACCCTCACCCGCATCCACACCCTCACCCTCAACCTCACCCCCATCCACAACCCCACCCTCCCTACATTTATCAGTCTCCTCCACCACCCCCTAAGAAGCCTTACAAGTACCCATCGCCTCCACCTCCCGTCCACCCATACCCCCATCCCCACCCTCTTCCTCATCCCCACCCTCACCCTCTTCCACATCCCCACCCTCTTCCCCATCCTCACCCTCTTCCTCATCCCCACCCTCTTCCCCATCCTCACCCCCTCCCTCCTTACACTCCTCATCCAATCTATCACTCTCCATCACCACCACCACCTTACAAGAAGCCTTACAAGTACAAGTCCCCTCCACCACCTCCACACTACATCTACGCATCACCTCCACCTCCTTACCACTCTTAGACAGTGGTCAACTAGCATAGTTCTATGGTAACCTTCTTCATACCTACGTACATGCTACATTATTATAATTTCTCATTAATGGTTCCGCATTTTTTTACATCTATACTTGTTCCCAAAAAATGAATACCAAACCCTCGTGATCCCTGTCAAGGTTTTTAACTTGATACGGAAAATGATTTTTCTGGTTTGGTTTTATAGGGACCACGTACCCCTCACTGAAATTGACAGACACTATAATAATATGTGCATGTGTTCTAATGTTTTGTAGGATGTGAAGAATATATGCGACAAATAAAGAAAGAGATGGAAAGAAGGGCACGAAAGAGAAAAATGGAAGCAAAGTTTCCGCGTTTTGTCTTTCATAAAAAAACTTTAAATTATTTTCTATCATAGGGTTCGTTTCTGCTATTTTTCTTTGTTTATGAATTTGGGTGTATTTTAACAGTTGTAAAGCACTGCGCTCTGCTGCATCATCTGTCGTAACAGTACAACCTAGCATGCTCTGTAGTTTTCAACCATCTGCGTTTGCAGGGGTCGTAAAACTATTCATATATAATTAAATAAATTATATTCTCTTCTCGCAATATCTTACCTTATTTAGCTGAAATTATTCATCAATTTTTTGGTTCATCTTATTTTAATTTTGTTATGTTTGATGTTGTCTACGTCAAAGTTATGTGCATTACAGCAAGTAACTTTTCATTGAATTGTCTGGTGTGACACAGAATTCCGACAGAGAAAGTCACACTCAGGCTCCCTCCTCCGTACACACACTCCATTACCATAATATTATTACTTACCAATGTACTCTTTAACTTATAATTCATCTCCAAAGAGTGAAAGTAAGAATTTATGTTGAAATATTTTCACAAAATTAATTTGTATTAGTTATAATATAATATTTTATATATTTAAAAATTGTTATTTTTTTTTATGAAAGTGAGTGATTTGGCACGTGGTTATAGCGTGGTGCATGGATGGCAAAGTTAGAGCATGTTGTGAGCCAATCCAACTTGAAGGCATTTGTTGAGAATATTTTCCCAATGTTCATGACACGGGAAGCTTGATAGAAACAAACGTGGGTTAGTCTTTGTAGCTTTTGAAAAAAGTAAGTGTTTAAAATGGAGAGGTACGGTCGTTTTGCAAAGAAATACTGACAAATTTACTGAACCGGAATTATAACCCAAAAAAATTAGGGGCTGAATTGAAATCTAAACACTAAATTTATCTCCATAATCTCATTAAATGTTTATCTAAGCATTAGTGAACTTTCAAATGGAACTTAATTGTTTATTAAAAGGTTTTATTTATAAAAACAATTTTTTAACTAACTTTCAATTGAAAATCTAATAAACAGTTGACAAGTCATGTTATAAGTCATTTAGAGAGTGGAAAATGTTAAATTGAAGTAATAAATGGTTTCATCAGACAGTTTTGAACTACAAGACAATTTAATATCTTTAAACGGTCTAATGTCTCTAGACGGTTTAGGAAGCTTCGAACATAAATTTTACTAAACTAAATTTTTATAAATTTTCACTTTTGTTTAGCACAAATCTTCTTAGTGATAAAACACTCACTTTCTTTAAGTTCATTAGAGACTTAATCACCTATAAGATGGATTAGATTGAAGCAATGGAGATTTTGATCATATTAGAGAGACTATGATTCGTTTAGATCTTCGTCATCTTCACAGATCCTCCAACAATCTTTTCTCTCACAAAATCCAGTTTCACATCAATGTGTTTTGTTCTTTCATGGTAGACTCAATTATTTGAAAGTTGTATCACACTACTATTGTCAAAGTAGACTATTATAACTTGGTCCTTCATTTTCAACTCCTTGGCTAGACCCTTAAGCCACAAGACTTCTTTCACAGCTTATGTCATGACAATATAATTTGTCTTAGTGATTGACAAAGTCATTACCTTATAGAGACTAGCTTTCCAACTAGAGTAATATCATAAGCATTAAACTCATAGCTAGTGAAAGATATTTTAGTTTCCAAACGCCCATCAATGTCTAACTCAACAAACCCTTCTAAAGGAACTTCTTCGATAGATCATCTAGATCCACCATAAACTGAAACTCTTATAAGTAATCCTTTCAAGTAAAAAAGGATTCACTTAAGAGATCATCAATATGCTATTCCAGGGTTAGACATAAACATGCTTACAACACTCTCAACATAAGCTATGTTAGGACATGTGTTATCATAACATACATCACAGTACCAACGAGGCTAACTTATGGAAGACCATCCATATAACATTGTTCTTCCACGGTCTCAGGACATTGTTCATCTCACTCAATTTGTAATGGGAAGCATGAGGTGTGTAGATAGGTTTTAAGTTTTTCATGTCAAACTTATTAAGAATTTTTCTCAATGTCAGCCTTCTTAACATCGCTACTATCCATCGGCTTACATTCATAAACTTCTCGCTTGTAAGCCATTTTAGTTTCGTCAAAGACAACATGTCTACTAATGATACAATATCTCTTCACTCCTTTTGGATACCCAAGAAACATGCGTTTTACAACATGACCATCCAATTTATCTTGCCTAATATGAGCATAGGCAACACCACAAAAAATTCTCAGATGATCAAGGTTGGGAGGTTGTCCTGACTAGACTTCCTCAAGGGTTTTCATTTCCAATGCAATTGAAGGACATTTTTTTATTAGATATGCAACAGTGGTAATAACATCAACCCAAAAATTATTTGCAACTTTAGCACTCAATGTCATGTACCTCGCTCATACCAGATGATGAACATAATTTTATTTACACTTATTAACTTTAATTATAAATTATTGCAATGAAATAATATATAAATCCATTATTTAAATTAATGTTCATCTAATTGGGTTTATTTGGGCCTTAATTATTATTTCTGTTAATTTTGTATTTTTAACATAAGTTACTTCTTTTGGATCAAAACATGAAACAAAATCTGAAATAAAGAATTAGAGAATTAAATATGCAAATATATGAGAAAAGGAATTGAATGCAAATTCTTACCGGGATATTCTCTAAAAATTATGCAATTAAAATTTCTCTACAAAATCCTTCAAAAATAGAGAAAATATACTTTGAAGATATTATTCAAGAAAATCTTCTGCAATGTCTCTCACATCAATGTTGGAATCAATTACAATCAATGCACAAATCTGATGAAATTTGGAAACAATATTTCTGGAAGAGAAGCAAGAATAAAATTGGAAACTATTTGGGAATGAAGATATATGTTTAATAATTTGAAACAGGAAATGAAACATTTGATAATTGTAAAACAATATGATAAGGCAGATTTTAATCCGATTTTGTGCAAGGAAAAGAAGATTATAAAAGAGACTTCAGAGGAAGGAAGAGAGAGCTTTTTGGATCATGTTTTAGAGGAGAAAACACGTTCTAGACCTAGTTTTCTTTTCTTCTTTGTAATTTTTTTTGTTTTGTTTCCGCATGGAAGGATAAACCTTTTTGGTTGATTTCTTTGCAATTCCCCATTGAATTCCGAGGTTTTGATCAATAAAAGTTTCGATTTTTAATTCCTTATAGCATATATTTTAATATTCTAATCTCCTGGAAAATTGGTTTTTGTGAGAGGTTGTACTTGAATGCATGATTGAGAGTTTTACTTATCTTAAACTTTGGTTTCTTAGTTAGTTCACATTGTTCTAATTAATTTCTTGGGCACATGATTCAAGAGAGAGGAGATAAGCATTCCCATGGAGTATACACATGGAACAAAGTGGGTATTGATTAAACCAATAGACGCATGTTTTACTTGTGAACTTCACTTGAATAAGATTGACGCGTGTTCAATTTGGTTTAGCTCCGTTGGAGGATTGAGAAAAGAATAATTTTTAGAGAACTTGTGAAGAATTCAATGGTGGGAGAACTTGGGGATCAACTGCTTTTTAATTGCTATTTTAATCTCTTTTATATTTTCTGCACAACTATCTCAACCCCCTTCTCTTTATTGTTATTGCTAACTTTTATTGCTTGCGTATAGATTCTAAACACTGATATACTAATTTCACTATTGGATTCGTTGGGAGACGACTTGGGGTCATCTGACCACAATTATACTATCATCTCTCTAGCGTTAGGTCTATGTTGGAATCATATTTAATTTGACTGCTAAACGACAACTATCACCAGAATAGTCCTATTGAATCTCTTTACTTGGCCATTTTGTTGAGGAGTCCATGCAATCGTCTGGTGCCTTGCTATGCCATGCTCTTTGCAGAAGGTGTTCAATAGTTCGAGACAGAACAAAAGACCATTATCGATTCTTAGTCGCTTGATTGTATTACCATTATGATTTTTTACTAGACTCTTCCAACCTTTAAAGTTCTCAACTGCTTCGTCTTCTTAGGATAAACTCATAATGTACTTAAATTATCATCAACAGTTGACAATAAGTATCTGACTTCAGAGTGTGATGGAATAAGAGATGGACCTCATAGATCAACATGAACATAATCAAAGGTCCCCTTTATCCTCTACTGACTCATTCTGAAATGAATTTTATAGACTTTCCCCTAGACGTAATGTTCACATAATGCCAACTAGTCAATTTTATCAGTCCCAAACAAGCCTTGTTTGTCCAACTCCATTAAGCCTTTCTCGCTTACATGACCCAACCTTTTGTGTCATACACTACTAGAAAATTATTAAATAAAAACCAATTTTAGAGACAAAAAATAATTAGTTACTATATTGACTAAATTATATATTATTTTAGACACTAACAAATTTATTAGTATCTAAATTAGTTTCTATGTTATTGATAAAAAAAAGTTTATAAATTGATATCTAATTAGCTAACTAGGTTTTAGCTACCAATTATTTAGAATCTACATTTGTTTTTAAAATATTGGTAGTCAATTAGATACCGATTTAGAAACTATTTATCAATAATAGAAACTAATTTAGATACCAATAATTTTTTTAGTCTCTAAAATAGTATCTAATTTAGTCAATATAACACCTAATTATTTTGTCTCTAAAATTGATTTTTATTTAATGATTTTTTGATAGTGATAACTCTCTTTTGGAGTAGACATTTTTTTAAGCAAATGCTGACCCAGATATTACAACACCTTCCAAAGCATACAAGTCATTCTTTCCCACAACCTTTATGACTACCATAGCCCCTTCAACACCCCTCTCTCACCTTTGAATACATAACACTTATTTTCAAGTTCATTAAGGATATAGGTTTTGTTTCAAGCTAGATACATACTAACAAATTCACTACACCATCTAGTATACAAACGCTAGGCGATAACAGAAAAACTGCAGGAACGAAGAAGGTTTCTTTTTTATCGACAATAAGCAATTAAATTAAACCAGCCCACTTAAGGGGTGGTCAAACCCTCATACAGAGAATAAAAGATAAAAGTTCCTTTTCACCTTCGTATCTAAAATCCACAAATTAATCCTCTACTTCCTTTCTAACACTAATAACTGAAGAATAAAACAACGCACCAACATTAAATCGAGTACATACATACCAAGGGTTTAAGACGCCATTAAGAGAACGAGAAACTCACTGACGGTATCTTTGAGTTGATCTAAGACCAAACTTTGACATGTGCTAGAGAAAATACTTCAATATGATCTACCACTTCTCCTTTAAACAAACAATTATTCTTGTATCTCTAAATCAAGAACAAAATAAACAAAGAATCACACATAGAAATTTACGTGGTTCAACTAAAACCTAGTCTACGTCCATGGTTAAAATTTCACTAAAACAAAAAAATCTAAGATTACAACACAAAGTTTATTTCATAAGTCTCATAAGTGAACTTTCAACTCTAAGTTAAAAATAATTGTTCATTACAAGATCCTATTTATACAAACAAAATTGTCTAACTAAGTTCCATTAAAAAATACACCAAATAATTTACAAGTCACATGCATAATAATTTGACTAGGAATGGAAAACTCCAACTAATACTGAAAATCAACCTGAATTAGTAAAAAATATGCTTAAAAAGCTATGATTCAGAATAAACAATCTAATACCTTTAGAAGCTCAAATAAACAATATAATTTCTCTAAACATTCTTATACCTCTATATGATCTACTGACTCTAAATGATCTATGAAACTTCGAACATAGATTTTAATAATAAGCAAAATCTTCACATGTATAAAAATGTGAATTAAGCATGTGGCTATGTTTCCATAACAAGTATGTTTTGATAGTCCTCTTACATAGTCTCCACAAACATCTCTTTTATTACTTCTATTCAAGAGCATTCAAATTATTTGTTACTCAAAATTTAACAGAATCCAACGTTTTCTATTTATCGATATATTTATACTATTTATTAAATCTAGTTATATTAATTTTTAAATTATAAATTTTTATCAAGTTGTGGTCCTGAACAGAGTCTAGGTAGCCATAGTCTACCACTGCAAATTTTATAGGATACCAAATTTTATTTATATATTAAAACTTAAAATTTACAATAATTATTAATATTAATATATATTTCCACTCATTAAGACAAACACTATTAACATGTATAAGGCCAAAAAAATATTTTGTATAATAAAAAATTAAGAGACACATCACACCTATACTTCTATTGTTAACCTTAAATAAACCTTTAATTTTCTGTTTTCTCCATCTCTACATAAGATTAATTTATTTTCAAATAAATTTAATTCTAGATATTTTAATTGAAAACATAAATCTATAAAATTAATTTCTTAATAAATTTTAATTGTTTAATTTTAAAAAACATATTAAAATAAAAATTAATAACAAGGAGTGTATATCCACCTAGTTAACAAGAAGATAGTCCAAATATTGATGCTTACTACTTATAGATATTCATTAAAAGCATTTATTTTTTATGCATTGGCATAAGAAAAAAATGGAAAGAAGAAAGTGCAATAAATAGGGTTGATGAGAAATGTGAATTAAAGAAAGAGTTGGAATAATTAATAAATTGTGAGTATGGGATTGCTCTATTCTTCCTAACACCTTTGGACACTTCTCATCCCAAAAGGTTAGTATGAGTGAGACCCTACCCTACTAACTAAGGTATCATTTTTTTAGTATGCCACTTGACCTGTTAGGGATGCTGAGACTGGTGTTTTGTCATTTCTTCTTTTCCATTTTTATATGAATCTGATTGTGAATTAACTTTCCTCTATGACCCCGGGACAAGTTGATGTGACATATACACCTCAAGAATATCCAAATTAATGAATTTGATAAAGAAAACCACCACAGATATAGAAAAGCTTCTATTGCATTAAGATTTTTTTATAATTTTTAAAAAGTTGGAATACTTTTACTTTAAATGGTTTTTTATTTAAATTATTCTTTTAAATGTTTTGTTTAGAAGAAGATTATTTATTACATTTTTTCGGATAGAGTATTTTGATTTTCATTAAATGTAAACATTTATTTTTAAATTACAATATATTTATTTAACTGGCAAAAAATATGCATAGGCAATCTTTTTTTACTTATAACAATAAATAAAAAATTAGTTGACATAACTTGAAAACTAATTTCTCAATATTGATTGAGAAAATCATTGATTAATGAAGATGAAGAAATTATTGACACTTTTATTAATTTGTGCAATTTTATCTCTTAATTACTAAAATTGATTAAATTTTAAAAAATTATCAAAACGGGTAAGTCGTGCAACCTTGACACGATTTTAGATAAAATTTGATTATATTCAAGTTGTGTCATCTTGGCACGACTTTAGTTCAAATATACTAAAGTAGTATTTGTTGGACATTTCAAGGATTCTCACTTCAGTGTTTGATGAAGTCATGTTTGAAGACTTGCTGCCTTATGTGTCTAGTTAGCTTATGTTTTAATTTGTTTGTCTTGATTTATCTTTTGTCTTTAGGAATGATGAAGGATCAAATAACAAAATATTTTTCAAATAGTTAGAAAGGTTTTCAACTTGTTTTAATTTTTTTTTTCTAGAAAGTTACAATTTCTCAATCTGTTATCTTTTAAATCAATTGATTGAAAATACTGAAATGTTTTAGATTTTTCTGTAATATGTTTTATATACTAAAAACCATATTTTTATATGTAAGATAAGAATTGTTTTCAGTTTAAGTACATTCTATTTTAGAAAAATTAGTTTAATACAAACTACAATTTTTAAGTAAAATCAACAAATTATTTTGATTTTTAACTGGTTGATTTTACTTACTGCATCATTTTCTGTTTTAAAACCGTTTATGTTAAAAACTCTATAAAAGGGTGTGTTTGTTTTTAGAAAAAGTTTTTTTTTACTTGCACAATTTATACTTTTACAATTAGTGAGAACCTAAGTGTGAGTAGATTATGAAAGAGTGAGTCTTTGATAGATCTTTGAGAGTTCTTAGTGCCTAATCTTCATCATCTAGATAGAGGTCAAAGATTCTTCAAGTGTTGTTGTGAATTGGAAGGTCCTGTTGCATTTATTGATTCACAGTCAAGATGTTTTCGTTCCCTTACCTATTGTTTTGTAATTTTGTGTTTGTTGGGGCTAAGATAGGGTTTCTTGGTGAGAATCATAGTTGTGACAAAGTGTTGTAGTGAGTGATTTGGTTCTTGTAGTGTTAAAGAACTGTTGTTGTAAAATAATTGTGTTGATTTAGTGAATTCTGTCTTAATGTGAGGTGAGACTGTGTGTGAGTGAAAAGTATAAAATCTTGTTCTGGTTTATCACTGCATTTTAATTTTTCTGCTCAATATCTTGTTCTGGTTTAATCAATTGATTGTTTGTAAAAATCAATCTGTTGTTTTGTTCTGTACAAATATGTGATAAGTGTCAAATTTCAATAATATTTCATATTAAAATATAGGTACATATGGGTATTAATTGCTAAAATAAGTATAAAATAACCCCTAATTTATTAAATTATACCTTTTTACATATTTTGTTATTTTAATTTAAATATGAACGATTTATTCCCAAATTTATGTTAATTTTAGGATTCTAGGGTAGAATGAAGATAACTGAGCAAAATGAGAATATACAAAGCTAAAAAGAGAAAGTTGGAATGCACTAACATCAGCTGCCCCCAAACTCACAAAAAACCAAAACGCCATCAGTGGATCTCGCTTAAGCGAGCTCATTCTCGCTTGAGCGAGATTACTCTAGTAACGTTGGACCTTTTTATGTTTTACTCGTCCAAGCGAGTCCATTAGCACCCAAGCGATAAGTCACTTAAGCCCAATAAAATTAGGTTAAATAAGAGGCTTGAGGCACAACCCTAGACGTGCAAGATTGAGAGGAAAAAACCATTGAGTGAATTGTAACCCAATTGAGAGAATAAAATATGTTAAAAAAATCTTAGAGGAGGTAGCCATGAAGGAGAAAAATTTGGAATCTTCTTTTCTTGCTCTCCCTGCTTGTAATGACCATCATGTGTGGCTGGTTCTACCCTTTGGGATTGGGAATAATCTCATCAAAATCCTATGTATTGAGGTGATATCTAAACACAATATTATGTTGTTGATTGATGATGGATATTATTGTTTTGTTTGTAATGTTTAGTTTACCATGATCTAGAATCTTAAATTTGATTGGAAAGTACTTCTAAGATTTTGATCTAAATGATAATACTTAACATATTTGAATGTTAGGAATAGATTTGAAATGTTAATTGCTATCAACATTTGATCTTAAGGATAAGTTGTTTTTATAAATATACATGAAAGCTTTTTATTAAAAAAAAAGTTGTTTTTATAAATATGTGATGAATCGATATTTACAAAGCATCTTAATAATTTTATATGCGAGGAATCAATATAAATGTTTTTTTATATGGGCATCAATATCAATCAAAGGACACAATATTGCCATGTTAATCAAAATACAAAAGAGTGAGAAAGATGAACCCCAATCCCTATTTTTCCAATTGAAGCAATAAACTCTTTAACTTGTTTTCTTATTAAGCATTGTCATCATAACAAATCTCAACACACTTTTATTATTCTGTTTTATATTTAGTGATCTTTTACTTGATTGTTCAACTGTTCCTTGTGGGTTTGATATCCGTTTTTACGGACAAATTATTACTTATGACAATGCGGTGCACTTGCTGTTAAAAGTCATCAGTGCTGTTTTTTTTTCTTCTTCTAAAATAACCAAAACAAATGTGTTAAAAAATAGAGTGTTACATTGTGAATTGATTATGTTTTTATTCATTAAAATTTATTACTCTTTAAACAAGTTAATTTGAATCAAAGAGTTTCTTAAAAAACTTTTTGATGCATTTTCTGCACGTCTCTTGAAATCTACAAAATCTCTTTTCTGTCATTGTTAATGAGAAAAAAAATATATGTTATTTTCAAATATAATTTGTTCAAAATAATTCAAAATTTTATTTCTTAAACAGATTCAAATCTTTTCAAACTATGATTGTGATTGACAAGATTGTGCTTTAAGATTTGTGTTAAAAATTTAATCAATTGTTTTTTAAATCATGGTTTGAGTGGTTTGAAAATGAAAAGAAAAAAACTCAACATGATTTTGTGGCAAAACTATTATTACATCTGCTTTGGATATGGATGAATTCTTCAGGGTTTCTGAGTGCAGTTCTTCCAAGGAGATGTGAGACATCTTAGAGGTCACACACTAAATAATTGATTATGTGAAAAGAGCAAGAAAACATACTCTTACTCAGGAGTATGAACTGTTCAGGATGAGCAAGAAGAAATCATAGCATATGTACATAAAAGGTTCACACACATATTGAATCACTTGACAAATTGGGGCAAAGTCTTTGACAATGAAAAGCTGAATATCAAAGTGCTGAAGTGCTTGGATAAAAGCTAGCAATCAAAGGTTACAACAATCTTAGAATCCAAGGATTTGTCAAGACTATCTACATCAAATTTGTTTGAAAAGTTGAGAGCACGATGTAGAGCTGAACAAACTAAAAAAGAAAAAAACTTCTGAAAAGAAAGTGCATAGCATAATTTTCAAGACCAATACACAAAGGAAGAGTGAGAATGAAAATGATTCAGATCAGGATGAAATCTTAAATCTATTCACAATAAATTTAACAAATTTCTAAATAAAAAAAATCGTGAAAAAAGGTATAAGTATTTGATTTGAAATGTAAATAATTTGAATGTTAATAAATTATACGTTAAAATTTAAAATGTTTTAAAAAAATGAGGGTCAACTTATCAAGTGTTACATTTAAAAACGAGACATACTTAAGTCATTCTTTGTGCCTAATATCAAAGGATTTTAATGTTTCTTTTAGTGAATTAATGAAATCATGACTTTGCGTGGTTGTTTGATGGGACGTTAGGCTTTTCTTGTATGGTTAGCGATAATGGGTGTTAGGTAGGTGTTCTGTGTCAATCTCTGGGTATTGTTTTATGTATAAGGGTTGAACCACCTTTGAAGTGATTCACATTTTATATTTAATTGTTATTATCGATAAAAATAAATAAAAATGACTTGCGCGATTTATTATCCATCCGATCTAATTCTAATAAATTACCTTTCTCTTATTTATTTTACTTAGTTTTATCTCTTTCTTATTAAAAGGTTTTATTTGATCTTTAATTTTTAAAATCAGTGGAATGTTTCTCCTTCTGTTCAATCTAGGTTGCCGCCTTTGGTTAAAAGTATATGACAGTAAAGAATTGATATTTTGTAGAAATAAATTTAATGAATAAAAAATATTAGATGCATATTTTTATTTTACTAAATTTCATGCTTTTAAATTTTTAGTTTCTTTGATTTTTTTTTTTAAAATAACCAAAATATTGTTATATAGTGAGATTGCATATTTTAAGAGGTAACAATTGATAATCAAATATAGTCGATGAGATTTTTTTTATCTTAATAAGTGTCTTATTTATATATATATATATATATATATATATATATAAATATATAATTTTGTAAATGAGAGAGGCTGTTGGTGTAAGATTTCATATTTGAAGACTTGAAATTGATGGATAAGATTTTTTTGTGAGGAGAGATTTACGTATAGGCATGCTATCTCTAAATAAAAGGAATTAGTATTAGTATCTACTCAATAGTATGCTTATTTAAATGTGTAAATAATATGTTATTAAAATAATAAACATATATGTATATCTTTGTACTTAAATGTGGGAATAAGATAAAGTAGGCATGAGATCAGTATGGAAATTATTGTTGATGTAATAAATGTAAAATGTTTTAATCATGTACAGGATGATAGTAGGAAATTATTGAAACCCAAGGGTTATAGTATTAAAGGATGAAATTCATTAAGAAAATAAGGCATTTTATGCTTTTTCTAATTATATGATCATGTAAATTAAAGCATTAATTAGTGAGAAGTTGAAAAAATTTAATTTATGAGAATTATGAAATAGGTGTATGATTTATCCTAATGTAAGAAGTTAAGGATGAATTTTCAATATGTTTTTAATGAATTAGATGTAGTATTTAGATAAATATGTTAATATGAATCTTTCACAAAATATTGAATATAAAAAATTACACCATTTTATTAAGATATTAAGTATTCATACATCTCAATTAACAATGATTTAAATATAAATTTAATTATTCTTATTTTACACTGAATTCATACATAATCCATACTATTTCAATAAAACTCTAAAAATCAATACTAATTAAAGTTGTCTTTAAATTACACCAGCTTTTAAATATTATTTTTGAACTATATCTATATTAAAGTACGTTTGTTTTCATAAACATCTCCTTGCATTAAAATCATATAACATTAATACAATTACTTTCAAATTTCAAGTAAAGTTGTGTTATCAAAATACAAATTATCCAATTTTTTTTTATGTGATTCAACCCTTATACAAAAAAAATATGAGCAGCTTAACTACATAACATTTTTAAAACATCTAAAAAATAAAACAGCTCTCGAAACAGTTCCTGACATAATTTGACAGAAACTTCATCCGTCATTCCACTAAAACAAATCAAAATGACGAGATACCAACAAATTACCAACATTAATAATTGTTTTTTTCCTATTTAGTAAAATCCAAAATGAATTGCACCATTTTATGCAATAGCCCAATTTAGCTGTATAGATAATATTAATTAAAATCATCTGATAAGATTACTCTTTTTAAAATGTTTGCATGTAGGTGCTGGTAGCTTTCATTAAACATCACAATACTGTAGTCGGATTTCTCACTTTCAAGTTGTCTAGTTGGACCCGATTGATGGAATCTTTATTCCAAATTTGAATATTAGAACTTCAAACAACTTTATAAACATCAAATAAAATACTAGATTTGCCACCCACCCTGCAGATTTTTTGTTTGTTAATTGGAGCATAAATAATTTCACAAAATAAATTAACAACATACCTTTATATTTGTTTTAGTATTAGGTAGAATTTCGTTCTGATTTTATCAAAATGACAGTGAATATAATGAAGTTAATTTGAAAAATTTGCATGTAAAATTAACTTAAATATAAACCTCAAAATTGTTAATCTTATTCCAAAATTAGGTAAACATATAGATCTTAAGATGGTGAAGAGATTGAAAGGAGTGACTTTCCATCATTCAATGATCTAGACAAATGATGCTTTACATAAGGTGCATTCAATAAAGCAAGTAGTTATTGCCACTTTTTTCTTTAATGTTTTGTTTGATATCAAAATATAATAATTAATTAGAGATCGAGAAATGGAAACACATTCCACTTACATATTAAACCTAATTAACAATAATTAGTATTATTTTGTTGAATGTTTGTTGATTTAAGTGATATTTAGTTTAATTTTGTTGAATATATGTTTTATATATGAAAAAAAAGTTAATTTTTTTAATTTAGTTTCGACATACCCAATTCAAATTTAGACTGGGTGAGGATTTGAATGGTATGTGTCGGGTCATAAATTCAATCACAGTGAATTTAATTGAGTCAAAGAAACACCAGGAGTCTTACCTATAATATAACAGAATCTTCACTCTCTTTGGAGTGAGTGAAGTAAAAAAATATTTTAAATGTACATAAATTAGATTTTAATTTCTCATTATTTTTTAATTATATATACAAAACAGGAAATATATGGTTAGAATATATTTTTCTTTATTTTTACTGATGATAAGAAAAAAGAATTAATAAAAGAGAAATAAAAAGAGATTATATGAGAAAGAAGAGAAGCAAAAGATGATCTGATAAAGTAGGGTCCAGGGGTTCCAAATAATGTTGAAATATGAACCTACTACAATTTATATATGGGACCCTTCATTAAACTCAAAATCTGACCTATGATTATTTTATGTATGTGTGGAGCACATATTTTAAAATTGTTTTTTTATCTTATTGTTCTGTCCTTCCGTTCCTACCTTCAATGCTCCAACTCTGGAGCAGACATGATCACGTGTAAATAGTAGGAACATGGAAATTTTCATTTAGAACATGTTTGGTTTACTTGTTAGAATCATATATATTTAAAATATTATAAAATAAAGCTAACTATTTATTATTTCGACTTTGAAGTTAGAAATAAAATAAAAAATGCAAAGACATATGCATGTAACATTCATATATTTCAGTTCTTTAGTATAATGGAGAAAGAAAACAAACAAGAGATCATAAATTTTACTTATATATAATAAAATAAAAGTAAAACAAGTAATATTTAAGTAATATCTAATTTACACGTTAACATATACTATTATCTAATATTTTATCTTAAAATATATCATTTTTTAGGGATTTTAATATATACACAAAATATTACAAACAAAACATTCTGAATAAAGACATTTGTTTCTCTAGTTGCTCACTGAGGAGTTCTATCACCTACAACTTCATTTGTTCCCGTGTAAAGTAACACGATCATCACAGATTAAAGAAAACAAACACAAAACAAAGCAAAGGGTAAGCTAGCTATATAATTTTTTTTATATAATTTCAATTTCAAGTTAATAAACATAATTCATCAAGTTTCATACAATTTCTCAAATCATCAGGTGTCTATTAAAATTCATAATTCATATTTCACATGTCAGACTTCTACTGATTCACAACACATAGACATTTGACTATACTTCCATAAGACTCGTGCCTTGACTTAGACTCAGAGATCTACACCTGTCATACTATATCACTGTGAAATCCATACAGTTATGCACATAAATAATCTCAATATCATCTTTCTCCTAGTATGATAGGGTTAACTGATATAACAGGTCAAGTTAGTTATCTTTCAAAAAACATACTCATTCATATGAACCTCATTCGACTTTCGCCACCTGAATAATTTCATATATATGATTCCATTATCTCAGGAGAGTCAGGATATCTCATTCTAGACGAATCCTTGGTCAATGCACATCCTAAACAATCTTAACAGGATATTTTATTTCCTGAAAAATACTATGTCTTTATTAAAATTCATATTCTGAATCTCACAATATCCAACATCAAACAATAAAATCATACCAAAGTTTAGAATTTCCAAAATACATAACAATTTATTTACTAATCATATAAATATCTAAATTAAAGAAATTTTCAATTAAATATACATAAAATAAAAGTTTACATAATTTATAAGTAAAACTATACATAAATAAATAAACCAACCTTTTAAAAGCAAATATAAAATAATAGTTTTTTTACAAGATTATCTTGAGTGAGAATGGGTCTCGTTCAAGCGAAAATTTCCTCGCTTGAGCAACATTTAACCCGAGAGCACCCGAAATTTCATCCTAGGTCTCGCCTAAGCGAGAGTGGACTCGAGAGCACCCTATCTTTCTATTTTATTCTCGCTTGAGCAAGAATTATCTCGCCTAAGCGAGATATGCACAAAATTTATGCATAAACCTATTTAAATTCAAAACCAATATTTCATTCAATTCATAAATTTATAAATCTACACATTACATTGACAGTTGATACTCATATATGCTTTCCAAACCAAGCATCACATCTTAATTACTTTAATAGACTATTCAAATACAATTAAACTCATTTATATTACCATTCAAACACTTTCATTAACTTATTCACCTTAAAAATCACTATATAATATTCAAAATTATATTACTTTAGTCTTAAAATAGACAATCTTGCAAGAAAATTTGAGACTGGTGACCACGTCACCCCCTCATCCAGATCTTCTAGCCCAATGTTCTATTGGAAATTTAAAACTAGCTTCCCTTACTTGAACTTGAACAGATATTCAATAAAAGCTCCACATCTACCAAAATCTTAAAGGTCACTTAACCTACACCAAAGAGTCTTGATCACAAATCTAACTATACCGTTAAGATCATGAGCTAACAGAGACTACTTTTGAAAATAAAAGTATCACATGCAAGATTAAACTAAAGGCAAACCTAACCAGATCAAAACTAACTCAAAGGAAAAGGAGCCAAGAATGAACTTACTCTATCTAATATTTTGATCGGACACTGCAAGAAAATCATGAAATAGAAACCAATTTGTATAAACCAAAATAATTAGTTGCAATAGTAACTAAATTCGAGACCATTTTAGAAACTAAAAATAAATTTGGTTTCTAAATTAGTTTCTATTATTTTCTATTATTGTTAAATAGTTTCTAAATTGGTATCTAATTAGCAACCAAAGTTTTTGCTACCAAATTTAGAAACTAAATAATTGGTAGTTAAAACCTTAGTTGCTAATTAGATACCAATTTTAAAACTATTTAACAATAATAGAAACTAATTTAGAAACCAATTTTTTTTTTAGTTTCTAAAATGGTCTCTATTTTAGTTCCTATTGTAACTAATTATTTTGGTTTCTAAAAATTGGTTTCTATTTCATGATTTTCTTGTAGTGGGACAATCTTGTAGAGTTCACTGTCAGGAGTCTAATGGCGGATTCTGATTGTCAAACTGATGAGCGAGGAGAATCTTAGAGAGAAGGCAGGAGACGGAGAAAAGGAAAAAAGAAATTTTTAGAAAAATGATGATTCTTTCTATTTATATGCTCTTTTAACTTTAATAATAAAATATCTAGATATCATTTTAATTATACTAATTCTGCTCTAAAATTATTTTTCTCGGTCCTTATAATATTTATAAAAGAAGATAGAGCAAATTTCTTTCCCCTCCTTAAATGAGATTTCTTTAAATTTTAAGGTTTACTATATCTTGGATTATATTCTATTTCATATTTTAATTATAATGTATGATTTTGTGGATTATTACCAATAAATTTACTTTATCTAACACATATGTAATTATGTTGTTGTGATAATATTATTAATGTTATATTTGAAATATTATCATCTTTGAAATTCAGAATTTTGTTAAATTTTTATCTTTTCAAAAAATTAAGAAACAAATATATATTTAAAATACTTATCATTTTTATTTTTAAATAATGTAAAATCATTAAATAAAGCAAAAATATAATAAAAAATAACGTTGTAAGAGATGAAATTTGTACTTATTTATATATTATGAAATATTATTATCTTTAATTGATGTAGAATCTCCAAACACATCTCGTCACACCAAAATTATCATGCATGTGACTATATATTTGTGAGTTATTTGATAACGATCCGATAGCGGGTGATCGGATAAGTTCAACAAACTCTCGTTAAAATAAATTTTAAAGGACTCTGATACCATACTAAGTCTAACTTAATTTTATAAATTCAGGTTTATATTCTCTTATATTTCATATAAAATGTACATATCTCTAAAGTATGAGATATCCCATACATTTAATCATGATATAAATATAAAATCAGCAAAGAGTAAACTAAATCACAAAGCATGTAAACCGAATCAAAATATTGATAACCAATAAAAAAAAATCTCAATATTTTTAACTCTTATAAAGTTGAATGTAATTTCAGTTTCGAAACACTATTTTTTTAATTTTACTCCCAAAAACTTCTTCGCCCCACAGGAAACATTGTGCACAAAGTGCAGACACAGGTTATAATGGGAAGCAAACAACGAGATAGTATAGGTCCAATGGCATCAGTATTTTTAAATGAATAACGTTTATATTTGTGTCATGAGTTGGTGAGGTTACTTCCCACATTTACTTTTCCCTCTCTCTCATTCAAATATATATACATATATATATATATCACTTATATATGAAGTAATATAATATTTTTTTTATTTCTCTATAAAGATACAATATTTTTAAAATTCAATTTCTTTATAAAACTTTTCGTTTTTCTTTACAAAATTTAATTATCACTATAAAATAAAAACTAATTTTAAAAATAAAAAATAATTAATTTTTATATTAATTAAATTAGACATTATTTTATAGACTAAAAAATTATTGATATAAAAGTATAGTAAAAGTCAAATAATATGCCAAATTCTACTATTTATACTATTAATTTGAGTAAAGTTTTCCCTTTTGATCTTTAGTTTTATAAGTTTTTTCTTGTGCATCATGTGGCTTTCTTACTTGCATGTATGATTGAAGCCGAAAAAAATGGATTTATACTAGTAAAATTTTCATTAATATGCTTGATTTTTAAATCCAAGTTTTGTGAAAGTATGCAAAGATTTTTCTACCTCTTCTTTTATTCTCTATATGTTTGTCTTCAAGGGTAAAATATTTCAAATTAGAGGTACCTAATTTAATAGTTAAGTTTATTTAAGTTAAATGATATGTTGAAGATGAAAAAAGTTGGAAACTTATATTGGATTGAATCCTAGATTATATATAAATGAAATATAGTGTTCATTGATTTTTATGGAAAAAACATTGTTAAAAAATTGTATTGGAAGGAGTTATATAATGATGAATTTGATTTACACATGTGGATGTTTTGATGGATAAACACGGATTATGTTGTATTAATTTGATTTTGAATGTAGTTCTAATCTTCTTCTAATTTGGTTATTGATGTGTTGTGATAGTTGGACTTGTATCAACAACTTAATTGTTGTTGTGTGTGTTTGTTTTATGTGGATGTTAATTACAAATAAATTTTATTTGAATGTTTGTCAAAAAAATCATATACTTATCTTACACGGAATTCTTATTTATTTGTTGTTTTTAAAAATATTTAAATATAAATTACAAAATTTGTTAACGAATAAAGTTCATAGACTAAAAGACTAGTTAAGAATGATTGAGGAACTAAAAAAATTTACAAGAGGATAAATAACTTTATCCAAGATTACAATTAAGGAAGTAGTTCATGATGTTTTTTCCTTTTTATCCCTTCTTAATGCAAGTTAAAGAGAGAAATGATAAAAATATTATTGCCATAGCTCAATAATTTATAGAAGGATAAGAAATCAAAGAAAGACTAAATAATTGGTAGCTTTATTAATTGAGTGGACAGAATAAATGTAGATGAGTTTTTTCCACATTCAATAATTAAATTGGGTAATATAAAACAATAGGTACACACCCCAATTACTTTATGGGATTTAGAATTCACTTGTTGTGACAAGTGATATTGTGTGGAATTTGTCCTACCCAAAGTCTCATAGTTTCTTCTCCTTGTCATAACTTGCTAATAACACATGCAATAGCTATGTGAGAAAATAATTACTTACCAAGATGCATGAAAAGAACAGTGATAGGAAAAAATAATCTATTTTTTAAATATATAGTTAAAGTTGAAAATTTTCAAGATAAACATCAACAACAAATTTTATAAAATTTAATTAAATTTAAAATATTTTTTTAATAAAATTCGTATATATTTTGAGAGATTGGACCTAGTTTTTTTTAAGGTCCACCAAATTCTTTTCTTTCTTATCTCTTTTGGTAAACCACAAGGTAAATAAGACATTTGTTTTATGCTCCAAATTTATTTTATGCTTCTTTAATAAATTATTTAATATCAATTAAAATTATGAGGTGAGAAATTTTGTTGCGGAATACTAATTTATTTGCTATTATTTCTATTAGTTAGACAGTATAATTTAAAGATACGAATATAAGTGCTATTGTATGTTATTTAAGCCTAATATTATTATTTATTTTTTAAAATATTTAAAAAAATTATAATTTATTTTAGACTTTACCTCTCTTCTTCCTAAAAAGAGACTATTTTTTAATTATATGAAGTTTCTTCACTAAAATATTACCACATATTTGATCACCATTTCACTATTTATCCAATTATATTGAATTTAATGTATTATATGTGAATAGTATATTTACTTTCTTCGAGTTAAATTTACATTATAAACACAATAAAAAGAAAATAAAAAATTTATATAATGTCTTAAAAGATAAATAGAAGAATGAAGTTTGAGTTTAGAGGTGGGTGTTAATCCTTCTGTGAATTTGACTTAGGTTTTAGGTTTTATTGTTATTTAAACTTTTCGATGAATCTTTCTTTAAAAACTCATCACTGTATATTAGTATCATGCTGGTACTTGTCTCTTTAATGTTCTAAATATTAAATTAAATATTTTTTATTAAAAAAATTCAAGAAAAAAATATGATATTTTCAAGGATTTGAATATTAAATAAACATATATTTTAAGAATTTAATGATAAAACATTTGAAATTAGAAATTATGTTCCACGAAATACAAATGTATCATTTGAACGAAACCATAAAAAAAAATATATATGATGTAAAATGACTAATTCGAGTAAACTTTTTAAATATTAAACAAGTTTAACAATAATTGAGAGATAAAAAAAAATTGTATAATTTTGTGAATATTAAACAAGTCAAACTTAATAGAATAAAAAAATATGTGGCAAAAGAAATAAATAAGGGATTTCAGATGAAACGAAAATAATGATAAGAATAATGAGGATAATTTTTTTAAATTACTTAATAAAATATAAATATTTTAGTAATTTAAGAAAAAAAGAATATGAGAAGATGGAGACACGACAAATATATATTTTTACACCCCTCTTTTTATACCTAATTTGAAAAAAAATAAGTGTTATAAATATGAAGATTTCTCATCAAAATCGAAAATATTCACAACTACAACCTAATTCAAACCAAAAAAATTCATCTACTAATCAATGTGCACACTATCAAGACTTAAATCAAAATAAAACAACAGAATACCCCTTATTTAAGTAATTCTGAATCTCGTTAATTTACCAATAATCTTATAACTCAATAATTCACACAATTAATTAAAAATTAAATATCATGTTGACCATATTAAAGTAGACTCAAGAATTTGATTAAACTCTCCACTTACCTGATAGTTGTTTATTATCTAATCAATAATAAGTCCAATATGAGAAAGAGCTTAATTTGCATAAAAATCTTCAAAAGCTTAAAGGAAACTTCGCCTCACCAAAACACAGTTGAATTAATAATTGAGATAATAATAACTTTCTCATCTTATTAAACTTGTGAAATTCTAAAACTTGTGAACATGTGGAAATTGTCAGTGATTAACGCTAAAATGCGTGAACTGAGAGGAGGGAGGGTAGAATAGGAAAATTATGGCCAACATGATATATTTTCCACACTCTAGTCATGTCGTTTTAAAGAAATAGTAAATTTGACAAAAAAAAATTCTATAACTCAATGTTTTCCTACTGTACCCCCACACTTAAATCAAAATCAAAATTACTTTTTTTTTAATTGACATTTTTTTAATATCATAATGTGGGATGTGAAGACTTCAATATAGATATATGTTTTTAATGAATCTAGAAGTTAACATTTATGTTTTTATGCATTTTAGATTCATAACACAAAATTTGTATTTCGGATTACATAATGTAGAATACAAATTTGTGTTTTGATTGTGTAATAAAATAAGAAATTTGTATTTCAAGTTCCGCAATTCATAATACAAATTTTATATTATGATTACATAATGAAGAATACAAATTTTATATTTTAGATAAGGTAATCTTGCATGAGTATTTTATAAGGTTATTGTCCCCAATAAATTTGTGTATTTTAGATGGTTTAGCCAATAAATTATTGCGTGTGAAGGATGAGATTTCATGATTGGTCTCTAGGATTCAAGATTGACTTTTGGCTTTTGCTTGACGATGAGCATGACTTTTGGCTTTTGTTTGTTTTTCTTATTCAGATTGGTGTCTTGATTCTTTGGTTTGTATGTATTTGATCAAGAGATTTTGAATTTTAAGGATTTTTAGAAGGTTGGGATGAAGTGTTAGTCTATTCCTGAATTTCTTGTTTTGATCTTTGCTGGCCTGTATTTTTGTTTTAGTTTTTGTCCTAGTAGGAAGTTAATGATAAGTGTCTAGAGGAGATGTTGTTCTTTTCTGTATGGTTTGTACAAGGATTAGATCACTCATCAAGTGATTTTTATTTATTTATTTATTTTATTTTATATTGTTGATAAAAAAAACTGTTTCTTCCACATCAAATTATAAGATTCAATAGTTTGTTCTTGAAAATAGTTGAATGATTTTTGTGTTGATTTTAGAGGAATGTTTGATTATAATGATGAAGAGAGATTGAGAAAGTTGCAAAGAGTTGAGGATTGAGTTAGAGAGTGAGTTGCAAGTGAGAAGATGAAAAGGGGTATTGTTAGGGTTTATTTTTTTAAGGATAAAATAATAATTTCACCACCTCATAGAATGCAGGATGAAACCATAGGTGCAAGAAGAATTTGCCAGTAAAATCTTGTAAAAGTGTAGGTAAGCCCAGATATAAAAATATATAATAATAAATTCTAGATACACAATATATGCATTATTTCTCATATTTTTCAATAAAATTTAAAATTTAATTTTAACATTAAACATAATAATTTGTACTTTTTAAGTAAAATATAAAATTTTATTTCGATTATTCAGAAATTAAAATGTACACTAAAAGTCATTTTATCATTATAACATTTGGAAGTTAAATTAATTTGAAAATTACTGTAAATAAAAAACATTAGTTTGTCAAGTAAATAGCATCATTTTTATTTTTTTTCCAACATTTGAAATTGATGCGTATATGTGGAAACTTTTTAAATATATAAGCAAATTGAAATATTTTAGCAACATTTCTTTTATTAAAAATGTTGATAGCAATAATTTTCGTTTTTAATTCAAATTGTGTATTAATTAATTTTGAGATAGCAATAATTTTCTTGTTTAATTCAAATTGTGTATTAATTAATTTTGAAAAATAATTAATATTATGGTGAAATTGTTGGTATTAAATAAATAATATCTAATTTTAGTGGTAAAAGATATGTTTCAACTTAAATTCTAAATTTAATTTGACATATTAAAAAAATTAATTTACTTCTATCTTTGTATGTAAAAAATCCAACCTCATTCTTATTTTATTGTATATGTAATATTCCTTTTTTTAACAGTTACATTAACACACAATCATTCACTCATCTCTTTAATTTATTGTAAGGTAATATTTCTTTTTTTTTTACCGTTACATTAACACACACACCCACATACCACACACACACATTTACATTTATATTACACACATTTTCTAAGAAAAGGAAACAACAACATGTGAAATATAATTTATTTTTTTTATTTTTAATTCATTTATGTTGAAATTGTTCTATCGCAATATTATTTAGTCTTGTGTAACACAATCATCATAATTGATAAATAACACAATCACAAAGTAAGGTAACTATAGGATTTTAAAAACTTTCGTATATGTATATATTAAATTTTACACACATATTATATTCACATCTCATCCACGTACTTTAATTGATACAATTTAGATTTATTTATTAAATATATATTAGAAATCAAGTGTATATATTTTAACCAACATGCTACATATCATGTTATAACTTATAAGCTACTAATGTAATGTATCACAAACACTTGAGTGCGTCTATCATATTACTTTCACTAAGTTGTCACCACAACAAAACTCTATAATAGGAAATCGGTCCACTTATATGACATGATAAATTCCTATGATCTACTAACATAGTTCTTTTTCACACCACATACTCTGTTATAAGAACCTCTTCCAACTTTCACCACCTAATATTTTCCTTTATGTGAGTCCAAAATTAGTAGAGTCATGATCGTCTCCTTCAAAATCCCAAATTTAATATAACCTAAACATCTCACCATAGTATTCATTCCCTAAAAATAACCACGTTCACCACATACAACATGTCATATCATAAATTTCTATTCATATGTATACATCTAACTCAATTTAAATGTTACAAAATTACAATTAATCTTCCATTACATTATAATAACATTGAAATACAATATATTGACAAATATAAAAATATACTGAAAGAGATAAACAATATTAACTTTTAGAAACATTTAAAATATATTTTCAAAGTTTAGAAAATATTATCCTGTTAAGTCAACACTTTGCTCACATAGCAAATTAAACACTTGTTACAAATTGTCCAACCATCATTCTATTTGTCCAAACTCTACTCATTCAATAAACAAAATATTCACTCAAACTAAGTCACTATAAGTTTTCATACGATTTTTCCATTTAATATATTTATTTCTCCTTAGTTCAAATGTAGTTTAGGAAAAATTATCTATAGTTAGTATTAATTACTAAAATCTTATTAATTACTAAAATCTTATTGAGAAAGTGATAAGAAGTCACTTTAGAAAACTATAAAAAAAATATTAAAGAAATTCAAATATTCTAAAAGAGATTTTAAAAAATAAGTAACTAAAAAGTAAAAGTTTTAATTATATCTTTATGAATATAACTTGAAATTTAATATTTATTATTTAAAAGATGATAAAACACATGTTCTTAGAACATGCTTAATAAAAACTCATAATTTTCTTAAGCATAATTATTTTTTAATAAAAAAATAATAGATAACATGGACTTATGAGTCATTGCACTCGTGGTTACTATCATAGTACTAAGAAATTGCTTCATTTTTCATTTGATAAAATTCGTACTAGATATTTATAGTTGTTTTATCATTATTTACCATATTAAAAAAACAATATAGGCAATTTCTAGCTCCAACTTATTGTGCAAAATTGTAAATTTTATTCTACTCTATAAATAAGATTCATTCTTCTTAAAGATGAAACCATATGTTATTTTAAGAATAAATATATTTTTGTTTTTTATATTATAATACAAAATTGATTTTTCTCTTCGATTCAAATTTTAATAATTTAAATGCTTATAATGACATTGGAATATATCTTTTTGAATATGAAATATATTCAATTTGAGATTTTGCTTCATTAACCTATTAAAAGTAGTCATAGTAGATAATAATAAAAATAAAAAAAAAATTTGAAAAAAATTAACAATCATTTCACATACATAATGACCACTTTCAATTATTTTTACTAGCGGAAACATAAACGCAACCGCGCCTGTGTACCCGCATTTTTCTCTTTTACTCAATTTTTATGATAATACAAATTTAATATACATAAATAATTTTAGATGGGTCAAAATTGAAAAGTAAAAAACGGAGTGCAGAGAGTGATTGAAAATAAAGGTTATTTTATTTGATATATGAGATTTGGTGTGGAAATGTGTGAGAGTATGTTCTCCCTTTCTTTCTGTTGTTACGTTAAAATAAGGAATTAATGGAAGAGTGTGGGAGTCAAATAAAAACCATATATTAATATTAATTTAAAAAATAATTTTATTTTTTAAGTAATTCATATTAAATGACAAAATACTTCATTGTATTAATAAGATGAGATATACTAAATAAGGGCAAAATCGAAAAAAATTGTGTACATCAAACAACAATTATAATGAGAAATCCCTTTTATATATAGGTATAGATACTATAAGTATTTGGATGGTTTAAAATTTAAACCAAAAACAAAAATCAATTTTTAATATAAAAAAAAATATTTAACCCATATTTTATTAACCTTTTATATATCAAATCAAATAGTTAATCCAAATGACAAATTTATTCTTCCACTAGATCTATTTAATTGTAAGGTATTTAATAATAGAAGAAAAACATGTGTAAGAAGTTGCTTTCATACTTAATGAGTGCAAACAAGTTCAAACAAAAGTTCTTGTCACAAACATGGTATGTAAAAAGATGATGTGTGTGTTGGAGATCATGGTGAATAAGATCCATTAGTGTATATATATATATATATATATATATATATATTTTGTTATGTATGACATATTCTTCCTTCAATAATGTTAATTGTAACATAACATGGTCTGTCTCGGTCAAGCATGTGCTCCCACAATATTCCACGTGCCATATATGCAAATAATTAGCTATGCAAAAGGAAATGTATTATAATGAAATTGATAAAAAAAATGTCAACATTGTATGACATATTTATTTTAAAATTAATTGTAATTATTGTAAATATGTAGATCTAACTTGACTACTTTTTTCAATTTCTAACATTGATATATAGTGTATTAAATATTTGGAAAACAATTTTTATTTTTCACAATAATTTTTTTTATTTACTCGAAAATGCATATGCTTTCATGAATGTGTTTTTACATTTTATTATCTTAAAATAATATAATTTTAAAAATATATTTGAGAATAATATTAAAAATATAAAATAATATAATTTTACAACTATAATATTAAAAATATATGTGATAGTTATATTAACACAATAAATTATTTAATTGTTTTGGAACAGAAAAATTATTTAATTACCTGCAAATATCTTAAAGTAAAAAACATGGTTAATTCAAAAATTACCCTATGAATGTGTTGTATATATCATGTAGACTAAATTATTGCTGAGGGATTTTTTTATATACACTAATTAACATTTCATTTATTTTTAAATCTTATCTAATCTTTTATATATTTTGAAAATATCATACTGACAATTTTTTACATTTAAAAGTATTATACTTATTCTTGAAGTTATTGAATGAATAAAAAGTAGAAAAATAGGAGTAATTAAAGAAAATATAATTTAGTCTATGACTTATAAGTTGATGATAATTACTTTATATATTAATAATATTATTAATATTTTTTTATATAAAAGTTTTCATATAAAACTAATGAATATTATTAATATATAAAATAATATAATTTAATTAATATAATATTAATAATCTTTTATATTAAAATTTATTTTTTATTTAGTTATTTTTTATAATAATAATTATGAACAAACTTGTTAAACAATTTTTAGTAAAACTATTGATCCGTGGAAGAATGAGATTGGTTGAAAGCAGAAGTGAAGAAGAAAATGAAGTGAAAGAGATTGGAAAAGAAAATGGTTGAAGTGATTGAAATGAAAGTAGAAAGAATGTTTATGAATCTGGACAGGATTGAAGCAAGTGTTCATATAAATGAATTTGGACATGATTTTCGTACAGGGTTTCAATTTTCTCTCATATATAAAAAATAATAAAGTTTGTTTGATAAAGTAAATAATAAAAAATAGCAACTTACCAACTTCTTATAATAAATAATATTTTAAATTAAATATTATTAAAATATTATTTTATTAAATTATGAAGTGGATGTTTTGACTGGATACGTATCAACGTATCACTGCTCATGTATGAGATGTAACTAAATATTTAATTATTATTTAGCAGAGAAAACGAAGAATGAGAATATAAATAGGAAAATGTTACTTTTATGCAAACTGCTTCAAAATACATTGCATATTATATATATTTCACCATTAAAGCAACGTAATGTCAATTAGAGTTGTTCTTCGAGTGTAAATCTTTCAAGACATTAAGTTTATCTGTAACTAAAAAAAAACATAGATTTACTCATTTTCAGTTGTTTATTATGCATCTTAATAAAAAAGATGGTGATAGTAGATATTAAGTTTATCTGTAATTCAAAAACTATAAATTTACTTGAATTACACTTTCTATGCCTTGATAGATTTACTATATTTACTAAAATGTCATATTAAGTAATATGAAAAATAAAAAAATATTATAAAAATGAAGAATTGATATGAAAGTTGTCATCACAACTCAACAAGTCTCTTAGTATATGAGATCTCTTAGTATAGGAGAGACTTACATAGTTGTGTGAATCATGAAAATGTTTGTAATTTTTGTAAAAAATTGCATGAGAAGATTCATAGCTTTTTTCCATAAAAAAACTACATAAGAATGTTTGCAATTTTTTTCAAAAGAATTGTATAATGTTTGTAGTTTTTTTCTAAAAACTCTACATGTTGAGCAATAATAATTTTGTTAATATTCATGTAGCACATTAAATTTATTGTGTTTATTATTTAAGTTATCACTGAAAAAAATCATGAAATAAAAATCAATTTTTAGAGACCAAAATAATTATTTACAATAGTAACTAAATTAGAAATCATTTTAGAAACTAAAAAACAAATTAGTTTCTAAATTAGTTTCCTTAAATAGTTTCTAAATTGGTATCTAATTAGCAACCAAAGTTTTTGCTACCAAATTTAGAAACTAAATAATTGGTAGTTAAAACTTTGATTGCTAATTAAATAACAATTTAAAAATTATTTAATAATAATAGAAACTAATTTAGAAACCAACTAATTATTTTGGTCTCTAAAAATTAGTTTCTATTTCATGATTTTTTTGTCTTGTAGTGTATACTCTTATTTGTGAGTGGATTTTCGTTAGAATAAATTATTTTCCTATTGTGTGATTTAATACTCACATTAGAGTCGAGGTTCTAACAAGGAAGGAAGAAGAGCGGTTAGACATGAGAAAAATCAACATTGTGTATTGCATCTTCGGAGAGGTTAGTGATATATTTGTGCAATAACTTTGTTGATGCATATATGGTGGGATCTACCTTTGCTCGGGGGTGGTGTTAGTCATGAATTCCACCTTGTGTATTGGTGAGCATCCAACAACAATGACTTACGAGTCATCGTCAAGGAGTATCTCCAAGTCACCAATAGCGATAATGGTTCAAGCAAATTTGTTGCCAAAATGTGAAATGTTCATTTCAAAGCACAAAGAAGAAGAAAAATGGTTGATTTTGAAGCTTTGTTGTAGAGTTACTTTCTTTATGTGAGACTTTTGGTGAATGGAGGATATGTTAACGTTAATGAATATTCATTAAAGAACCACATTGAGTAATGAATAATATAAATAATAAAAAAAGTAAAAAGTTACTATAAAAATGAAGAGTTGATATAAAATTGTCATCAGAACTCAATAAGTCTCTTGAATCTCAATAAGTCTCTTGAATGTATAAAGACTTGGATAATTGCTTGTCATAAAACGATTTATAACTTTTTTTTCAAAAAATTGCATGAGAAGGTTTACAGTTTTTACTAGAAAAATTGTATGAGTGTTTACAATTTTTACTATGTCTTGAGATGTGGAAACATATTAAATTTATTGTGTGTTTTTATTTAAATTTTAAATTTTTATTTGTGAGTGTATTTTAGCTAGAAGAAATTGTCAATTTCTTCCAATAGTTAATTCCCATCAACATTATCCCCAAAGAATTCACATAATTCTGTGACAAAAAAAATAGTACAAAATGATGCCCTAAGCTAAAAATTAAAAAAATAAAATAAATAAATAATCAAGTCTTCCCAGGAGAACCTAAATTTATTCAACTTTTTTTGCTTTTAGCATGAAGCTCAAGAAACTAACCATGAATGAACCAACCAATAAAAGTTGATGCATCAATTATAAAAACATGTTATGTGACAAAGGCTAGTAATACAATTTCAACTTTTTTCACAACTCGTCCAAATACTAAACTCTGCTAAGTTTAGTCATATATTTTTTCAATGGCTGATTCTCCCTGCACCCGATCATTTATACTGACACCCAATTGCATATAGAAAAAGACTAGACTACCCTTAATGAATTTGAAAATACCTTAAGTGTGATCTGCACCCAACCTTCTTCTTCTTCTTCTCCATTTGTGCGTGAACCAGGCAACCATCACAGTCAGCCACCTTCGTCTCCGTTCGTTTGCTTCATTGCTTCACTGTCAGTGACCTTCATCATCGCAGGCAGAGCAGCAGCCGCCACAGTCAACTTCGAAAGTCGGAGAAAGAACCATCGTCGAAGAAGTCAAGGTACACTGACATGACTTTCGAATATTTTTATCCGTAGTTGAGTATTGCCTTCCAAATATTTATATCCGTAGTTCATTATTGAATTTTGGATATTTTTATCCGTAGTTCATTATTGCCTTCTGGATATTTTTATCCGTAATGAACTTTTGACTTGCAGATATTTTTATCCGAAATTTGTTATTCTGCGGATATTAATATCCATATTAGTGTTAGATAGTTATGACACTTGGCTTCTATGAGATTTTTCATTTATTCTTCTACAGCTAAAAGCAAAACTTCACCACAACAATGAACTTCCTCTACCTCACCATACACTATTTTTCAAAATGAAGAAGAAAAAGGCACAATGAGAATTTTAAAAATTCGTCGTCGAGTGCCAGTCATAATTGACCAGTCAGGAAGCAATTGCCTTTTTCAATTTACTATTTACATCCATAAGATCCATTTACTTAAATGACAAGTGTGAAATGGAAAGTGACTCATGCATAAAAAATAATCATATTTTATATTTTTTTATTGTACTGAAATATAATTTATATTCTGAATAATATTCTGGAACACAATTTTCTATTTTTAATCTCGAAATACATTCTAAAATCGCATTACATAATATATTAATACATTCTAGATTATATATTATATATTTTGAAATATACATTTTATATTACACAATATATTAATACATTTTATATTGTATATTATACATTCATATTTGTATATTCTGAAATGTATATAAAGTTTCAAAATAAGTTTTGCACGTCCTGGATCATCCAATTTGAAATAAACCAGCAGCATCAACAATAAAGAAAATAAATTCAAAACATAAATCTCGTCCAACGGCGCAACGAGACAACAAGGTCGAAGATGATTCTTCATATAAACTATTCCTACAAAGTCTCTCACATACAAACATAAAGAGAATGCACCAAATTCTAATTGGAGGTGCATGGCGGAAGAAGAAGATGAAGTGGAAGGGTGAAGAAAATTTAAGTTTATTTTATAAATATGAAGTAGGACACTTGTGTTTACCATTAACGTTATACATAAAATTACAAGAAAAGGAACTAGCTTATATAGATTTTTTTTTAAAAATAAAGAATTTTAAAAGTTTAAATAATTTTTTATTAAATGTTATGAACTCCAACTGTTACATTTGCTCATTACATCTCAACATTATCAATCCAAAATTTCATATGCTTTTGACTAGTTAAATCGAGGTGGTTATTTTTTTCAATTTCTAAACATTTAAAAACAAGTTTTCCTTCAGTTATCACTTCAAAACAGAACACCATACCATAACCTTCTTGACCACAAATTTCATACATTTCTCAGGAAAAGTTAGAAGACAATTGTTCGTCATTAAAATTATACCGTTTCTTTATGTTCAGTTCAGCTGTAATTACTTTTCAAGTTTCAGAATATAAACTCTTCTTGAGCTTTCCAGTCACCTTGGACTACTTTCTCATCTGTGTGAAGAGCTCAGGTGGCTTATTGCCGCCAACTGCACCAAACCCACCATTCCCTTGGCTGCTAAATGGTCCAAAACCACCACCTGAACCAGCTCCAGCAAATCCTCCATTAGAAGAAACAGCACCAAAACCACCCCCAGGGGCAGCAGCACCAAAACCACCTCCAGGGGCAGCAGCACCAAAGCCACCCCCAGGGGCAGCAGCACCAAAACCACCACCAGGGGCAGCAGCACCGGCAAATCCACCACCAGAAAATGCACTACCAGTGGATGCAACACCAGCAAAGCCTCCACCTGTTGATGCTATGCCAGCAAACCCTCCACCAACGGGAGTGTTTGAGAAGGCACTAGTGGAACTACTTCCCGCAAATCCACCAAAACCACTGGGAGGGGAGAAACCACTTCCAGGTAAACCACTACCAAGCTGTCTTGATTGTCCGAAACCACCCAGTACTGATCCAAGAACCTGTTGCCCTAATCCAATTTGTGCTGGCTTCCCAAACCCACTAGGAGGGGCTTGAGCAGCTGCCACAGCATTGAAGCCACCAGAGAATGCACCTGAATTTGTTGTCTGGGATTGCGCAGATGACTGAGGGTTTGAGAAAGTAAAAGATGCTGGTTTAAACAACTCTCCACTAGGAACAGAGAATGTAACTGTAGAGCTTGATGAACTAGTCGCTACATTATTAAATGAACCCCCAAAAGGATTTGACTTAGGCATTGATGGGTTAGGGTTTGAGCTAATCCCAAACCCGCCAAAGCTTCCCAAACTAAGTTCACCCGTGTTGTTACTTGTCTCGGGAGCTTCTTCCTCCATCTCATCCTCATGGGAAATTCCAACTTCCAAACCCTCATTTTTCCCACTTGAAACACTAGCAGAGGAAAGGAAAGAAGTTGAAAACTGCAAAGGAGCATCAGAAGGACGTGCAGCTTGAGAAACTGGGACAGCATTGAGATCAAAACTTGTTATATTGTTGGAAGATTGATCGATAGGACTGCTTGTTGGTCCAAGCTTCAATTCAGATGCATTATTTATGGGTTCATTTGGTCTAGTGATTACTTCTGCAGCAGCATCTGAATCAGTCTTTGAATTAGACACAGCAGCTGGTTGAATATCTGATTTAGGTAGAGAAGCTGGTTGAATATCTGATTTAGGTAGAGAGGGTGGTTGAATATCTGAATTAGGTAGAGAAGCTGGTTGAATATCTGATTTAGGTACGGAAGCTGGTTGAATCTCTGACTTAAGTGACCCTAAGGCAAACTTCAAGCCAGGTGGGTTAGGTAAGGATGACACTGTGTCTTTAGGTCTCTGATTAGAAAAGTGAATAAAAGCTGATGAAGATGATGACATGG
The DNA here is from genome assembly GCF_051622355.1 of Phaseolus vulgaris. Classification (NCBI taxonomy): domain Eukaryota; kingdom Viridiplantae; phylum Streptophyta; class Magnoliopsida; order Fabales; family Fabaceae; genus Phaseolus; species Phaseolus vulgaris. The sequence continues at coordinate 7,931,717 of NC_143504.1, forward strand.
CATTATTTGAATCCGTACTGGTGTTCAAACTAGTCAAGCTGTTTGATGTCACTGACACTGCTACTGGAGGCACTGCTGCAGATGAGACAGATGATGATGGCGGAGAGGATGATGTCTTAGCAGTCGAAGATAACACAGATTTAAATGAACCACCAAATGTGGGGACTGCAGGAACATTTTCCTTGGGCAAGCTTTTATCAGCATGGAAGTCAGTAACTTTTCCCAGGAAGGGTGACGATGCAGAAATAGTGGATGACTGTGACTCAGATGACGGGAAGACTTTTCTCCAAGACTCGGGAGTAAACGCACTAGAAGGTTTGTCTACGGTTGTGGAACTCGTAGCAATAGTCATTTTATTATTTGTAATGGGTATTTCACTGGATATAATCTGCATTGAAGGTGTTTCTGTGGTTGAATAGATAGGTATTGGGGATTTTTGAGCAATTTTCCAATGCAGGGTAGGCTTATTTTCACTATTTGAGACTAAATCAAACTTTTGAACAGTTGACTTTTCAGTAGCCAAATCTTTAGTTTCTGTGGAATAACCACCATGCACCATTGTTGGTGACAAATGGAATGCAGACTGTGAGGGTATGAATAAAGTCTTACTTTTTGGCACAACACTTGATGTAGACTCTGAAACTTGAGTGGTTGCTCGGAGGCTGTCAGCAGGTATAAATGCCTTTGATTTTTCTGAGACCTCTTCAAGTTCAAGATGAGAATCCAGAACGCTTGCTGCAAGTATATTCATGACAAAGATAAGTGTCAGAAACTTAAGCTATAAGCTATCAACCAGGCCAACAATTGATTGCAGCTCACCTTGCATTTTAGAAGAAGGGAATACAATTGAAGGAATTCTAGCATCTGTCTGACGAGGAGCAGATCCCTCGAGAGTGGAAACTTTTTTTTCTTTATTCATTGAATATAATGATTCATTCCTATTAAGTTTCTGAAGTTCTTGCAGTAGCATCCTCTTAACGGTGGTCTTAGGAGGTTCAAAACAGGTCCAACTCTGCACCAAAGTCGGTAGAGGTCACAAGTCACAATCATTAATCGAAGCAATATATCAGAACAACTACATACAGGACGATAAAGTTCCTAATTATACTTATGATAATTTCTAGGGTCCTTACACGTTACATTTCCCACCACTATTTTCTGGTAGCAGTATTTTTATATCACCTCTCATAAACACTCTAGTTCACTCACTCCCTCGATTTTATTTATACAAATGTCAAATGCTCACATTCAAATCACTAGACAGATGGACTGTTTCAAATAAAAAATGTACGCACAAAAATTCAAATGTACTAGCACAAATATTTAGAACATGGTTATTATAATCAAGCTTGAGATTCCATTGGCTAATGATAATCAACAGATGCAGACAAAAAAATAGAAAGATATTATCATAACTTTTATTCAAGCAACCAACTAAACAGCACAAACAAATTAGTTTGCTTAAAAATATGTGCCATATTGGTATTGATCAACTGAATTAATACATAAGCAACTAACACATTAATACCTGGTCAAGTGAGTCTCTCCTCCTCCTTGCCGTTTCTGGTTCATAACTCTTAGTTGCACTGGTTTGATTTCTCCTAGATTGATCTTTATTAGCTGTCAAATCAGAAAACACAATCTTCTTACTAGGAGGAGTCTTCATAAAACATTTCATGTCTGGTGAGCCAAAAGCTGCTTCATACGGAATTCCTATTGTTTCAAATAGCTCCTTCAAATTCTTTCTTTCCTCAGTTTGAGACCTTAAACTCAACGCTGACATTTGTTTTGAAAGGCAATCCGAGAGATTTTCTGCAGCTACAAGTTGTGAACTGATTGCGCTATGTAAGCTATGCAATGACTGGACATATCTGCAAAGGGGAGGAAACTAAAGTTCAGTTAAACAGAAGATTTTTACAAGGTTGAAGTTAAATGCCTACTCAGACAGACAGGAGAGGCACAAACTTGTCAAAACTGTTTAGGAAGTTTTATATTTTATCCTTATTATATTTTTATTTTGTATCACAGCTGTATCTTACTATTAATATTAGGATTATGTATTTAGAAACAATCCCACAATCATAGGGATTTGTTTCTCTAGAATTAGTTGTCCATATTTCCTAAAATAACTAGCAAGCTCTCATGTATATATAGGTCTAATGACCTCATAATTTAAATAGAAGAAAATATTATTCCTTCTAAACTTGATATGGTATCAGAGCTCCTGATCTTTAGGAGTCTCTGACCGTGCCTGAAAACCCTAAGTTGCAGTCGTCATTGCTGCACAACATTGAGCCTTGCTGCAGCCTTCATTGCTGCACAACCTTGGCCTAATCGCAGCCTTCATTGCTGTGTAGCCTTCACCGCGGCTACTGTTCACCGCGGTTACTGTTCACCACGCACTGTTCATCACGGTTACTGTTCACCGCCGCTACTGTTCATCACTGTGATGGCTGAGATCACTGAGATCGTGAATCCTATTGGGGACAGATTCCAAACTGCTGGAGAATTGCAGAATGTTCATTCTGCTTATAGATTAAATGGAAAAAATTATCTCAAATGGTCTCAACTCATTAGAACCATCTTGAAAGGAAAAGGAAAGGTCAGTCACCTGACTGATATGGCCCCTGATGAACAGGATGCCAAGTTCAAATCATGGGATGAAGAAGACTCCATGATCATGGCATGGCTGTGGAATTCAATGGTCCCAGAAATCAGTGATACCTGCATGTTCCTTAAATCAGCAAAGGAAATTTGGGAGGCAGTAGAACAAACCTATTCTAAGGCCAAGGATGCTGCTCAAATATATGATGTAAAAGTGAAAACCGTGGCTGCCAAGCAGGGAAACAAATCTGTTACAGAATATGCCAATCAACTCAAGTCCCTATGGATGGAATTGGATCACTACCGAGTTATAAAAGCAAAATGTTCAGAAGACTCAGCAATCCTTAAGGAGTATATTGAACAAGATAGAGTCTATGATTTCTTGGTAGGCCTGAATCCTGAATATGATCAGGTTCGAATCCAAATCTTGGGAAAAGAGAAAGTCCCAGGGCTTAATGAAGTGGTAGCCATTATTCGAAGTGAAGAAAGCAGGAGAGGACTGATGTTGGAGACCCCAACTACTGAAAGCTCAGCAATGAAAGCTGAAGGAGGAACAGCCATGCTAACTAACCAGAAGAAAAGCAGGTTTTCCAATATAGAGAAAAAACAGGAGGAAGTCTGGTGTACCTACTGCAACAAGCCGCGCCACACAAGGGAAAAGTGCTGGAAATTACATGGAAAACCCCCAAGCAGAGAATGGGGCCAGAAAGGAGGCCCTCCAAAAAGGGAAGGACAAAGACAAGCACACATTGTTAATGGACAAGGAGAAGAATCTGTCCAGCTGAATCATGAAGAGATAGAAAGGGTAAGGTCCTTCCTTAGTAAATTGGAGAAGCCCTCAGGTATGTGCTCCTTAACATATTCTGGTAAGTTTCCATTTTCTTTTGGACTTACTGCTTTTCAGATACACCCTTTACTCATTTCTGGATACTAGATTCAGGTGCTACTGACCATATGACCCCTCTACCTAAATACTTCTCCACATATATCCCATGTCCTAGCAACAAGAAAATTTCCACAGCAGATGGAACATGTATAACTGCCGCAGGTGAAGGAGAAGTCCAAATAAGCCCATCTATAACATTAAAACATGTCCTTCATGTCCCTAAATTGTCCACCAATCTGATTTCTGTACAGAAACTCACAAAAGATCTCTCTTGTAACGTTGTTTTTCATAACAACTATTGTGTATTTCAGGACAAAAACTCAGGGAGGACGATTGGACATGCTAGAGAATGGAATGGCCTATACTACATGGAGGATCCTAATCTTGGTATCAATAGTCACTCTCTCATATCTGAATCCACCATGACCAATAAAGAGAAAGCTCAACTATATCATTGTCGGCTAGGACACCCTTCATTTCAAGTTGTAAAAGTGCTCTTCCCTTCCTTGTTTCAGAATTTAAATGTGGAGAGTCTCCATTGTGAGGTGTGTGAGCTTGCGAAACACAAGCGTGTACCTTTTCCCATTAGTAATAAAATGAGTCCTTTCCCTTTTTTTCTTATCCATACTGATGTCTGGGGTCCTGCTAATATTCCTAATATCTCAGGTGCTAAGTGGTTTTTAACCTTCATAGATGATTGTACACGGGTGACTTGGGTTTTCCTATTGAAACATAAATCTGAGGTTAGCTCCATTTTTGTTCAGTTTGTGTCTATGATTAAAAATCAATTTGGAGTTAATATCAAGAGAATTAGGTCTGATAATGCTAAGGACTACTTTAACCTGGTGCTAAACTCTTTTTGCCAAAAGGAAGGGATAATTCATGAGTCTTCATGTGTTAACACACCCCAACAGAATGGGATTGCAGAAAGAAAAAATGGGCACTTATTAGACCAAACTAGAGCTCTACTTTTTCAAAATCATGTCCCTAAGAAATTTTGGGGGGAAGCCCTTCTTACGGCCACCTACCTAATCAATAGGTTACCCTCTAAAATCTTAGCATCAAAAAGCCCCATGGAAGTCCTATCCTCCTTCTACCCACACCTAAACCCTACAAATAAACTCCAACCTAGAATATTTGGGTGTGTATCCTTTGTGCATGTTCATAGTAATGAAAGGGGAAAGTTGGACCCTAGGGCTGTCAAATGTGTATTCTTAGGGTACTCAACCACACAAAAAGGATACAAGTGTTTTCACCCCCCGTCAAAGAGATTCTTTGTGTCAAGGGATGTCACATTCAACGAACAAGAGAGCTACTTCCAGCCTCATCTTCAAGGGGAGAATGTAAGAGAGGAAGATGAGCCTCTCATGCTTCCAAATATGGCATTTGGACCTGAAATTGGGACAAATAGCATTGCTGTCCCTGAAACTGAGACAAGAACAAAACAAGCACCTGAACCAGCAGCAAGACCTGAATCAGCTCCTGAACAGGCACCTGAATCAGCAGCTGAATCTGCACCTAATGGTGGTGGGAAATTCGGAAAAAATCTGGTATATTCAAGAAGAGGAAAGGTCATTCCAGAATCTATCCATGTCCAAGAATCCAACCTACCATCTTTACATGAGGTAACAGTTTCTAATCCTAGAAATTCCAATAATTCTAATGAGTTTATTTTGGAAAATTCAGAAGCACAGGAGGATCAAAACCTGGATCTTCCTATTGCCCTTAGAAAGGGAACCAGAACCTGCACCCAACAGCCACTTTACCCTCTATCAAATTTCCTATCCTTTGAAAAATTCTCTCCTACCCATAAAACCTTTCTCACAAACTTAAACTCTACACCCACACCTTCCTCTGTATCTGAAGCATTATCTGACAGGAAATGGAAACAAGCCATGGATGTGGAAATGGAGGCACTAAACAAGAACAGGACCTGGGAGCTTGTCACCTTACCAACTGGAAAAAAACCAGTAGGGTGTAAGTGGGTATACGCTGTAAAGTATCGGGCTGATGGGACTATTGAGCGTTACAAGGCAAGGTTAGTAGCCAAAGGATTCACTCAAACCTATGGAGTGGATTACTTGGAGACATTTGCTCCGGTTGCTAAGATGAACACGGTCAGAGTAATATTGTCATTAGCAGCAAATCATGATTGGGATATGCAGCAGTTCGATGTGAAGAATGCATTCCTACATGGAGACCTTAAAGAAGAAATATACATGGAGTTGCCCCCTGGCTATGATGGACAGGTTGCTGCTGGAACCGTTTGTAAGCTAAAAAAGGCTCTATATGGGCTGAAACAATCCCCAAGAGCATGGTTTGGAAGATTCACCAAAGTTTTGACAAGTTTGGGCTACAAACAGAGCCAAGGAGATCACACTTTATTTATTAAACATTCAGTTTCAGGAGGAGTAACAATATTATTGGTGTATGTAGATGATATTATAATAACTGGAGATGACAAAGAGGAGCAGCAAACGTTAAGTCAATGTCTTGCCACGGAATTTGAAATTAAGACATTAGGGAGACTTAAATATTTTTTGGGAATTGAAGTGGCCCATTCCAAGAAAGGAATCTTCATATCTCAACAAAAATATATTACTGACTTGCTTAGAGAAACAGGAAAGACAGCCTGCAAACCAGCAAGTACTCCAGTTGATCCAAATATAAAGTTGGGAAGTGCGGAGGAGGATAATGCCGTGGACAAGGAAATGTACCAAAGACTCGTGGGCAGGCTTATTTACTTATCTCACACTAGGCCAGACATTGCTTTTGCTGTGAGTCTAGTCAGTCAATTTATGCACCAACCAAAGGAGGCACATTTGCAAGCTGCCCTTAGAATTGTGCAGTATTTAAAAGGGACTCTAGGAAGAGGGATTTTGTTCAAACGAAACAAAAGTGTTCGTCTTGAAGCATACACGGATGCAGATTATGCAGAGTCAGTTGTGGATAGGAGATCAACTACTGGATACTGCACCTTCCTTGGTGGAAATCTAGTGACTTGGAAGAGTAAAAAACAAAGTGTAGTAGCTAGATCAAGTGCTGAAGCAGAATTTCGAGCAATGGCCCAAGGAATATGTGAACTTCTATGGCTGAAGATTATATTGGAAGACTTGAAGATAAGATGGGATGAACCTATGAGGTTATATTGTGACAATAAATCTGCAATTAGCATAGCCCACAACCCAGTACAACATGATAGAACTAAACATATCGAGGTGGACAGACATTTTATCAAGGAAAAGTTAGACAGTGGCTTGATTTGCACCCCATATGTGTCCACTCAGAGTCAACTTGCAGACATACTCACCAAAGGACTGAACTACAGTAACTTTGAAAGAATTATATCCAAGCTGGGAATGGAGAACATCTATTCACCAGCTTGAGGGGGAGTGTCAAAACTGTTTAGGAAGTTTTATATTTTATCCTTATTATATTTTTATTTTGTATCACAGCTGTATCTTACTATTAATATTAGGATTATGTATTTAGAAACAATCCCACAATCATAGGGATTTGTTTCTCTAGAATTAGTTGTCCATATTTCCTAAAATAACTAGCAAGCTCTCATGTATATATAGGTCTAATGACCTCATAATTTAAATAGAAGAAAATATTATTCCTTCTAAACTTGATAAAACTAATGTTCACTTTTGTATTGCATCACAGTGAAGCAAATCATTCAATGTTTTATAGTCATACTTCCCCTTGGAAGTGTGTCTACCTAATGGTCCATGTGGGATGACAGTGACTTTAGGAAATGATGCTTCTAAAATCTCCTAACTAAAAAAAACACTTGTTTAGTCACTTCCAAACTTGAGTTCTTCGTTGCCTAAAGTACTTTCATGGTATTGAGGAGAACAGTCAAAGGAAGGCACCATTATCTCACAAGATATATGCTTCTGATATTTTGAACGAAGCAGGCATGGTTGAATTGAATGTCAACTTGTTGGTAGTCTTATGGATCCAAATCAAAAGTTAGTGGCTGGACAAGGTGAATCTTTCTAAGATCCAAAAAGATATAGGAGACTGGATGAGAAACTCATTTACCTCACTATACTACGTTTGACATCTCTTTTGTAGTTGGAGTTTTTAGTAAATTCATGCAGCTTCTCACATTGATCAGTGGAATGTTGTGATTCACATTGATAAAGGAACCTCGATGTGGATTGTTAATACCCAAGTTTCAGGATATTGGGATGAGTGTATTAATCAAGAAGAAAAAGATAAAGAAAGTCATAGGAAGATTACATAAAGCCTGACAAGAGACAAGAACCGTCTGGCTCATAAAAATAATTCTGTTTTCTTATTTTAGTATTTCTAGGACTCAGGTTTTAGAATTTGTTTACTTTCTTTTAATTGTATTTTTAAATTATAATTGAAGATTGGGATTGATAATTGGGCCTCAACTCAATTGAGCACATTCAATCAAGGCCCAAGTTTATGTGGATTCTCGGCCAAGATAAGCAAGGGTTGCACACAAGCTAGCATGAGAAGCATGTCTTCAATTCTCAACTATTAGAAACTGGCAAGCGAGACAAAGTGGCAAGGAAAGCATTTGCACCAAGAGTGTCGAAAGCATGACTCCAAGGTGTGCCCAAGATAGGAATATTCCAGAATTATTTTTCAACTTCTGAGACTTGAAATGGCACCAAGATTGGGCACGCCACATAACTATCTAAGACACCATCGTATCCATATTTGACACTTTTGAATGAATGGAAATTTCTTTGAGAAATTTGAGAGCTTAGTTTCTCTTGGGAGTGTGATACTCTCTTTGGAGTCTTATCCAGAAGTGTCGATTCTTCCTCACACTTATCCACATCATCTCAAGTGGTGTGTTCTACATTTCTCTTCTACATCTTTTCTATTTTCTTTGGCTATAGTTTCAAAACTCTACTTGTTCTTATGCTCTTGTAAATTCACCAATGTTTATTCATGTGTTCTTGAATCTATGATTCATAGCTTAAACATGATCTAATTCATGTTCAAAAGCAAAGAAGATATTCAATTACATGGTTATGAAATTGCAAGGATATTGAAATTAATTGAATGATTCTAATGCCTCACGGTTCTTATCATATTCTAATGTTGTTTGGACAGAATGTCCTATGGACATCTTGTGTCAAAGACAGAAAATACTATCTCTTGAAAACATACAAAAAACAAATGTTATGATCTATTAAAACAGTGAAAAAGAAAAACAGGATAAAACCATTGTGTATGTTGAACACATAGGATTATGTTTATATAGAGATTAATCATACAAAAGGTATGGGCTAAGCCAATTACATTGATAACATTGATATAAGCACATAAGGTTTGATGAAGAATACCATGAGAACCCATAAAACTCTTAAAAGAATGAGAAACATACTCACGCACATTATCATTATGCAACATTTGAACAAAAAATCCAAATTGATTTCAAATTTCATTGTAAAAGGTTTGAAGTATAAAAAACAACTCAGAACAATTTTTCATTAAAAACACTCAAGTACATCTTGAATAATCATCAATAAAAATAAAAGAAACATAATACTAAATCTTAAATTGGACTTAACACAACTTGGTCTAAATGTCAGAGTGAACTAAGGCAAAACGGGATGAAGCACGTTATGAGACACTACTAGGAAAAGAACTATGAATGTGTTTCTTGATAAATTGGATAAACATGGAACATGCAGAAGGGTTGAACAAGTGAAAGTAAATTTTGGGCATAACAACGTACGAGACAAAGCCAGATCCAGAACGAGGAACAAGAGGCGATCCCATTGATGTTAAGCGCCATTATAACAGACACCTAACGCACCACCACATGCGGTAAAAAGAAGTGCAATGACCAACAAATGGGAGGTGCGTGAGTGCATGCAAACTCTGATCGCCGCGATCCTGGCAGCATGGTTGCGCCCCCTGCTGTCACACTCACCATTGTCCTCTCTATTCTTGTGTTGTCGCGGGAGGAGAGCTCCTCTTTTGTATTCTAATTTTAATTTTTTATTTCAGCTGCGAAACTGTTCCTCTCTTTTGTTTTAGTTTTTTATTGTGTTGGCTGATAATTATAATAGCAAGTGGAAGGATGGATCCTGTGTGGAAGCATTGTGTTTCTATTGATGGGAAAGTAAGGAATTGAGAATGTAAATACTGTGAGAAAGTATTAATAAAAGGGATTTATATATTGTGTTATGTATTAAATATATAACTTTTTATATAGTAGTAACTCTTCCTAGTCAAGTTACAAGTTTTTAATTCCCTTTCCGATCCTCGAGTTTTCAATGGCAATGTTGCCAATCCAAACTACGACTGTGGTGCAGCAGTGAAGGCGCCAGAGCAACTGTGGCAGCGGAAAAAAAAAATACCAGTGAACAGTGGGTTTACCAGGAAGGTAGGGATTTTACCCTTGTTCTAGATACTATATTAAAATAAAGGAAAAGAAAAAATAGGATAAATCACTTTTTTTATGTTGAACACATAGGGTTATGCTTATATAAAGATTAATCATACAAAAAGTATGGGCTAAGCCCATTACATTGGCAGTTATAACTTATATCTAACATCATCCAATCTAGCGCAAAGTTTAATATAGGATCATGGCATCAAACATCACTTTACACTACCTGTAATCCAATGTTCCATGAAAGAAACAGATATACAGAGATTGAATGTGGTGTTTAAGAAAAATTAAAGGCCAAAGAATTAGTGTTGAAGCTATCAGCTCCAATACCCAGCCCCCAAAATATTTGAACTAAGTCTTTGAGAGGATCTCATTAAATTTGTGTTCCAAACTTGATGTTCCTTACATATGGATTAATGAAAGTATAGAACGAAGAAGCCAGCAAGACAAATCAATTAAACAGTAAAAGAAATCCTCAACTCATCAGACCACTCCATACTCAGAATAACCCACCACTGCCAATACCGAAAATCCCCTCCCCAAAAAAAAAACTCTCACTCCATTACCCACACAAATATAATAATTCCCTCTCTCTAGCACTGATTCCAGCATCTCCTTCCTCTAATTCATGTGTGCAACCTGTTCCTTCTCATATGCCCTCTCTATCTATTCCCTTTCTACTTGCCTCCTGTTCTTTTCCTCCAGTCATTTACCTAAAGGCCATGTAGGCTTCCAGCCCATTGTTAGTTTACGAGTCACCCTCCTTACTCCTTGTTCCACTTTTCCTTTCGTCTATATACTTGCAAATTATGTCTATTAACAAGCCTATCAGTTGTGCTATCAAGAGTAGTATCTCTGACAATTAGTAAATAGTCAGTACTACAGATTACTTAATGGCAACAAGACAAATGATATGACCACATCTATACACTGAAATTGCATGAACATGTTAAGAATTAAAGTGTAAAATTTACTACAAGTTATTATACCTTGAAGGTCCATATCTATTTTGGGAAGGTCCATGACCTATGCAACGGCCACCATTTTGACTGAATTTATTCAGTTCAAGGGCATTGAAATGCCTCTCCAATTCAATTAACTGATTGGTCAAATCCTGGAATAAAGATTGAGATGAAGTTGTTAAAACATAGGCCACAGAATATTGGCAAATTATAACCCATAATACCTGATTCAGACTCAATATATGCTGTCGTTTTAGCTCAAGTTCTGAATTCAGCTTTTGCCTATTCCACAGATCCCAATATCGGCTATCAGAAGCTTGCTTATATATGCCTTCCATATATATTTTTCTTGCCATAACTGTAATCCAAACAGATAACCACTTAGGTTGAATAGAGAAAATGTCCAATGCCATTTTGACCACAAAAAGAAAGCATACTGACTCGTGACAGAATATAACTTTTCTAACAAAAATATATTGTTTTACTTTGTTCAAAAGATAAAGCAAGAGGCTGAGTTTGAGCCCCAGTAAAATATATGTTTTAAAACATGTTGACAAAACTTTATTGTATTAATTTACATTTAAGTGCAGATCAGACAAGACTGAACCCTCAAGTCTTTTGACAAGGCACAAGGCTTAGATTATTCAACCTCCATCGAAGACTGGACAGAAAACTTTTAAGGACCCAAGGGTGAAAGCAATGATTTCCAGAAGCCTGTTAAAAACTACAGTTTTTTCATGGACCAAAAGTATAATTTAGGATAGATGGAATTTAATTGGAAAGAAGGATATTGTATTTGATATTTTTAGCAGCTACACCAGTCAAAAAAATTCTGGATAAGTTATTCACCATTTTGCAATACTTTTTTATTAAATATACATACACTAATATTACTCGATTGATGTCACCACACAATTAGAATTGTTAACAATTCCATGAAACAAATTTCATGGAGAAAGATAAAGATTACCTCGTATTGTCTTGTTAAGAAGATAATGAACTTCCTCATGATGTTCATCCACTTGGCACTGAAAAGTTAAGGGGCCAAAATTTGAATATTAGAACGGATACACAAACACACCCATGTGTAGTAATGACATTAAAATAAAATCTGAATTATAATACAAAAATAAAAGGCATAAACACTAATCAGTTGGCAACTATAATCAAATAATAAACCATGTGAAAAGTCTAGTACACTCTAGATAAAAAAAAAAACACACTATGCAAGTAAAAGTAGAATGGCATGAGAGAAGATGAAACACCTATTCAGGCCTAAAGCTAATGAATCATAGGCCAAAAAGTAGGATAAAAATAGTAAGAAAATAAAATGAAATACTGGGAACATTTGAGGGGCTTAAGTATATCTAGAATACATTGAGACATCACAGCCGCATAGCATAGGCAAATATAAATTCAGCCTGCTTTACAGCTGGAAACGGTAGTCTTTGCAAATATAACAAACCAACAATTCCAGATAAGAAAAAGAAATATGGAAAAAATTATAATGAATAACTAAATCAAAATTCCAAAAAAAGAAAAAAAGAACAAAAGGGAATCAGAGTTAGAAATGATAGGTATCCATTAGTAGTTTTTTAAGACTATTGGAAAAAAAGTTATTTTCATGCATTGACTAGAGATATGGCTTGAAAAGAGCATGAGTGGAGGACAACCCTTACTTCACAAACCAGTTTTGTGTGAATAAGTAAGTTGAAACTCTAAATAAAAAGGAATAGAAGAAATAATGCATATTATTGTTGCCCATAAATACAGAGGGAGGTTGGGTAGAGAAAAAATATCTTCTCATTTGAGAAAGGACTAGACGTTTTCAGAGTGCCTGTTTTTGTCTTTCGAATAACTACCAAAATCCTTCATTTAGTATCTTCTAACCCCAGCCTAAACCTGCTACCACATGGCACATCAACTAGGATTTAGGGTTCATCAATAAAAATTCATTCTTCTTTGAGAAAGGACTAGACGATTTCAGAGTGCCTGTTTTGGTCTTTTGAATATCTACCAAAATTATTCGTTTAGTATCTTCTGACCCCAGCCTAAACCTGCTACCACATCGGCACATCAATTAGGATTTAGGGTTCATCAATAAAAATTCATTCCTTTCATTACATGCTAAACTAGTTCTATCACCAAATGACAGGTGCATGTTAAATTTACCAAAGCATATATCACAACTTTTATGGGCATGCATTTTGTGAACACTAATACTTTTCATTAAAACCTTCTAATAAATCTTTTTTTTATATAGAAATTGGAATTCAATAAGAAAGAAATTAAGAATTATGAAGACAGGGGGACGAGGTTTCCTCCACCAGAAACAACCATAGAAGAAATTACAAAATAAATTCAAACAATAGCAATGGACATGGGCAGTCCATTCCCTCTACAAACCAAAAAGGGAAACTCCTGAAAAATACCATGAGCTGAGCATCAAAGAGACACAAGAATGTTATTCCATTCCTCCACATTTATGAAGACACCTTAAGATATTCAGGACCATCCATAAACCCTAAACCCTAAACCATAAATCCTAAACCCTAAAAGACCAGTGAATAGAAAACAGTAAACAGTTTCATAAACCCTTGACCTATTCCCTTCTTTCAAGACTATTAGAAAATGGGTTTAGTCTAAGCAAAACCTGTTTGTAAAGTAGGGATTACCCCCAATTATAGTATTTTGGCTATCTTTCTAGTCTATATGGGGCTTGAGCTTTTTCCAATACACCCCCTCACGTCCAACATTATTGGACCAGGTACATGGATACTATGGTGAGTGACCTATAACGGATATAAAATAGGATTTGATACAATAGTAAAAAGCGGGTCTAACCTAACTCAAACCTACGAAACCGGCTTGTAAAATGAGAATTGTCCCCATAATGTATCTTGGCACTACCTCTAGCTGATGATGTGGGATTTGCGTTTTTCCCGATCAAGACCTTTAAACCTTACTTTTTAAGGTCTCTAGCTAAAGGATTCAGACAAACTCCTTCCTCCATAAGATTTAGCTATATGGTAACTAGAATACCCAGTTAAAATTAAGTTGATCATGCATATAACACAAATATTGGGGTAAATGTCACTTTTAGGTTTTGATACTGCAGGAAACCATTTCTATGAATCCTATTTGGTAATGCAGTCCATACAAGAATTCACTTTAGAAGGAGTTCTGGATATCCTAATGAAATCTATCAAGGGAAACTTCTGAATATTGGGAGAATGAGTTCAGAAATGAAGTACACTAATAAACTATTAGAAAGGTCAAGAATCCAAATTCCCCTATACAGAATAGAATAAAGAACGTTGTTGGGAAACTGCCTGAAATGCGGTAAACCTTGATCTATTGTTGACCTCACTTGCATTTGCCATGCTCTAGGTTGGTAGTGCTAGACATGAGCGAGAATGTTGATAAGTCACCTGAATTTCAGCCACTAGTCTGCCTTAGTTGCAGAATCTCTTAATTGCAACCTCGAAGTGGTGGTTTTGTCACACCAACTAGAGATGTCACTTAATAGTTCCTAAAACTTGGACAGTTTTGATTTTTGTAGCCGTTTGCTGGCATTGAAATAGACCCTAAAATCAATCTCTAAGAATAGTCATTTTCTAGGAGAAAAGAAATTGCTTGACTTTGTTACTGATAGATATTATTAGATATTATGAGATATTATAGATATTGTTAGATATTTCTATTTATGTAATGGGCTTAACCCATATGTTTCTTTTTCTATATAAACATAATCCTATGTGTTCAATATAGACAAGGTATTTATCCTATTCTTTCTTTTCTTTTAATAGTTACTTCTATCATTAAGATCCTATAGTTAAAGTTTTGAAAGAGCAAATTATTGAATACATGCCTACAAGGAATAGAATGATCAAAGTTAAACATTAAACACCAACAAAAGGCTTATCCCACTAGGTAAAATCAGCTACAAGAGTTGCATGTCATCATGGAACTCTGGTGATGACATGTTAAACACCTAAAATTTTAATAGAAACTAAACAAGAATAATGTATCACTGGAAACATCACCGTTAATGATTTGCATTTTCTAGACAGAGCATCAATGCCTTGCTCCAATTCTTCAATTGAACTTTGTAGTGACCTCGTGCAAGCATCTTTGAACCCACCAGCTCCTTCTATTGATCTCAAAAGTAGATCTAATTCTTTAGTCATCTCATTAATCTGGCAGAAAGAAAGGCAAAAAAGGGCAGGACAATCAGGACTCCTTGCAGAATTTAATAGCAGAGAAGAAAAATACATTACAGGACAATCAGGACTTTTTCCTTACAGCATAAATGACAAGATAAAACAAGAAAATAATATATCCTCATGATTAATGCCTTCTTAGAGGCATAAGATCTACCATTTATATGTTGAAACTATGAAAGATTTCCAGAAATAATACATTGCCAAACTGCTTGGATAAATCAGAACTGGATATCCCAAGCTTAGATGAAGTTCCATGCTGCTCATTTGAAGGAAGGAACTTTGTAGCAGAAGACTTCATAGCTGCAGTATTACCATCAGTTGACAAATGTGAACTGCTATTCAACGTTGGTAGCGTATTTCCAGCTACTAAAGGAGATAGTTGTCCCCCATTCTGAACTAGCCTACTTGTGGAATTGATGGCTGGAGATTTATTCATATCCTGTACAACAAAGGGTTTTCCACCTATAATCCCAGACACATTTGTGGCACCCATGGTATACTTTTTATCTTGAAAACCAACACCATCAGCATGGCTAGAAGCTGAGAATGAAGACACATCAGACTTTTTCGGGAATGGAAATGTTTCCCCAGGCAATAGATTAGAAGCCCTCTGCGAGTTCCGTGAGCTATTTGCTGTCCACAGCTCCCTCGTCTTCTCAGTAGTTGCTTGTAAACCAGGAGAAGCAGAATGACTGTTCACGGTTAAAGAACCAATGCTAGTTCCAAGTGCTGTAGTCTTTTGACCTAAGATTTTTTGTGATTCACCTGAACGATATGGATTTTGATTACCTGTATCTTGGTTCGCATCTACACCAGAAACAACTTGATGTGCATTAGACAATAGACTCTTCGAGTTTTCCACTGATTTCACTTCTGAGTACTTAGTATCAGTACATGTTATTTGTTGAACAATACCAGAGGGCTTGGCCATCAAATTCCCACTAACCTCAAAAGTCTGCACAAAATATGTTTTATTTATTTGAAATGACATTTAACTGAAAACACTATTAATAAGTATTCAAAAGAATAACTCTTCCACTTTAAATTCTAAAATTAAGAACCAAAAGACACCTTATCTTCCTGTTTCTGCAATCCCTGAGAAAAAGTGCAACCTTTATCTTCAGGATGGTTTTCTACAGAAGTATCTTCATAATTGTGCAGAACAGAATCAATCTCCGGTGAAGCTTTATTTCCTGCAAGACTAGAGATAAAACCTATTCAACCTTTGAAGATAGAAAATTTTGAAGCACATGGAAAAGATTAAACGTAAGACAATGTATTTCCACATCCAGAGAATTTTGTTGTGTAAAAAAGAATAATGCCACCTGACGGTAGGATGGGAACTAGCAATATAAAGCTGGTTATGAATTACAACAAAAATGTAACTACCTGAACGAACTCCTAACTACCTGAACAAACAGAAAGTTAGTCACAGGATACAACTGTCAATAACCACCTAACAGAAATATACTGAATACTGGCTAGAGGAATACAACTATACCCCAAGTGAATGGAAATAAAAGAGAATTTTACAAAATTTACCTGGCAACATGGAACATGACAAGTTTTCCTTCTAATGTAAGGCATATAAGAACACAATATGGTGAAAGCTCTGTCCTTTCTTCCACACCAAGTTGAACTCCAACTTTATCATAGATTGAAACATTATCAATGCATAGCCCCACTAGCAAATTATCATCACCATTTTCTGGAAAAAATGAATTTACAAACTTACGTAAGTGCAAATGAAACTTAATTCAAATGATAGATAAAGAAAGAGTCAATAAGCATCAGCTGTTACATATACGCATGCATTATTTTATTATATTGATGTTTCAGGATGCATATGCCAGCTACATCCCTAAGATGCAAGAAGTGTAAATCTTAGCTGAATTTCAAATGAATGTCAAGACCTAATAGAATATTTGAAAGAGTCAGTCCATTCCAAATAGTAAGCATTTGTACAAAATCAAATGGTAAAGATTTGCTCATCCCAAACTGATGAAATGTCGTTAGTATTTCGAGTTAAATTAAAATATCAAGATACAATCAACAGAATGCAAATCAATAAAAGGAAAAATATATATATTTGTTACGCAAAATGTATTAATGGTTATTAGGGAACACTCCTCAAATTATTTTGAAGTAGAACATATTTTGAAAAAACAAATTTGCAAAAACTCACTTAATATATTGGAAATCGGGAATATTGACTCCATATTTATATTGGATATTTGGTGAAAATATATCAAAGATTCGAAGTTTTCCTATCCAAACTACTGTTGGAACCAAAGATTAGCTTAGGGTTGAGCCACATAACCTGAGATCCAAAATATTAAGGTTGTTTCTTCATGTACCACCATACTTTCTTGTAGCTCCCTAATATTTTGAAAATGACCATACTGCCCCTGTTTTCTTAGTGTTATTTTCCAAATTGGGTTTTCCAAAAATGATGAATGGACCTTCGAGATTGTAACCTCCAAAATGTAAAGTTATGTTCTGGATCAGACAATCCATAGTAATAAGGTTGATAACTCTGGACTGAACTATATGGAAAACATGCACCCCTCCCATAAGTTCCAAAACAATTGATCTGGAAAACAATTTTATTTTCAGATTAGGTAATCCAGAACAATCCATTACTTCATATATAGCATCAGATTTGTCAAAAAACTTTCACTTGAGGCAATACGTAATAATCTCCTTGTCAGTTGCGTGGAACCTAAAACCAGGGACAAGAGAGATAGTTGGTGCAGTCTGGTGAGTCTATCATGCTCCTAGCTTTAACCCATTTGTCACAATGGCCTTGAATTTTACCTTGCTAGTCCATCTTACCTTCTAGTTCACAAATCTTTTCCCAAATGTTAACCCCGTGATGTTGTTGAATGCCACAGCCCCAAGTACTTCACCATTATTCCCTTCCTCATAATTCTCTGCCCATATACACATTAAAAGAAATCTGGAAGTAGCAACTTAATCTCTACTTACACATTTGAAGAGTCCAAAGAAATACCATTGACAAATGCATTTATCTGTCTAACGAACCACCAGTGCACCTTGTGTCTTTAAAACTTCTAAGTGTAAACATCTAAACCCCTTTTGTACAACAATTGCATCAAAATTCAAAGCAATGTTCAATGAAAAACTCTTTGGCTATACACTTGATTTAGATAAGACAATCTCGAGCAAAGCAAATGATTTTTAAAGTAGATCCCCGCAAAAGATTTGTTTTGGGATTTGAAAGTTGTGATAGGAACTTGGGTATTGTGGAGTGCTTAAGTTTCACATCAAGTTGTATGGCACACTTAGTAGAGTGTTTAATTCTTTGATTCTTCCCCCCTTGAGATGTGAGTTGATTTTAGCATTGCACATGTTTTTAGGATCTTTACTAGGATTAAGATTTTTATTAACAATAATAGGTGAAACTCAATGGTTAAGTGTGAAGGTTCTCTTCAAAAAAGCAAACAGAAAAACACAAGTAATATGATGATGATGATGAGTGAGGAATTAAAGACAAGATAACATAAGGGCGAAATTTAAAGAAACATAACCAAATAATGGAATGACATATGTGAAAATGGAAGGAAGAATAAAGGAAAGATTAAGATGAGAGGAAACTTATGGATATTGAGAAAGTGGGAGTGAATCACACCACTTAGAGGAGGGAGCTCCAAGATGAGTGAGGGGTAGTCGCCACTTGAAGCAATCATTGCTCAAGATAAGACTCAAAGAGAAATTGGAAACCACACAAGGAATCATTATGACAGAGTTTCTTTACTTCAATTTCAATGTCATTTACAAGAGGGGAGGCACCCTATTTATAGAAGTGGGTGCCTTGGAGAGGAAGAGATGAAGGGTAGGGGCGGCATTTACACAAAGCTTCTAAAATCTAGGTCTAGCTAGGGTGATGACGCACATGGTGAGATGTTCTAGTAGGTAGGTCAAATTGTGGAGCACATGGGTGGCACATGAGGTGGATTCTTCTAGAAACTAGGTTTTCTAGAAGCCTTAAGTTATGTTATTCTACTACTTGGGCCAATGTGAGCCCAATTAAATACAATTTAATGTTGTCTTAAAAATACTAGAAGGAAAAACAATTGATACTCTGGCCCATGTCCAAGTCTTCTTCTGTTGAGGTTTCTCTGAGAGTTGGTGGGGCCTTGTCTTTTATTCTGAGATGATTGACCTAGGTGTGAAGTGTCTTTTGTGTGCTTGGTCATCTTCTTGTTTAGTTAGGTTGCATCACCTTGCCATCTTGCTTTCAAGGGAGACACTAGGATGTTTATCAATTGGTACCAGATATGGTTGTCAATGTCTAAGAAAGGACTACCTATGGAAGAGCTAACCACAAAGGTTGACTGAAGGATGATAGAGTGTCAACCACCGAGACATCAACTTTCAAGAGCATTGTGATGATAAGAACGCATTGCGATGATAAGAACTTAGGCATTATGGGGTACCCAAGTCCTACATCGAGGAATATGGAATGATCAATTGAGTATTTATGTATTTGGTTCTCCCCCTAAAACATCTAGATTTTAAGGGTGTGTTCCCCAAGTGATTGAGTGAATATCATTTTGATCAAATGATGTTTACTCCTTTTCCTAACAATATTTATAAAGAAACCCATAGATAAAAGGCTTTTATCACGGTAGTTGAATCGAGATACAAATTATGTATCAGAGAGCTTATATTTTGAATCATGAATCGAAAGATTCATAAACATTAAAAAATGTAACATATACTTAAATATATAAGTTATGTAAACATGCAAAGATACAATTAATAACAAAACAACCTCATATTTCATCCTGAGTGTTGTATCTACATGTATTTACCACACAATTTCAGCAACACAACCTCAAAATTTCCTTTTTTATTTACACATTTTAGGGTTTAGGGTTCGCACTTGTATAGTGCGATACGGGAACATAAACTATTGTTTACACAATTCATATCCAGAGAGAGAGGAAACAAGAAACGTATAATTCGTAAGATTTGTATCATGAATCGCACGATACTTACTACCACTGTTTCGTTGGAATTAAACATGGAATGCATTGTTATCATTTAATGACGTACTTTCCCAGTGATTGGCATTCTCAAATTTGTTTTGGCATTTCTTTTTAATGGAGTACCCTTTTCCTCCAAACTCCTTTCCTCTTTTTTCTTAGTGAGGTTTATTGCCAAAAATGTTACAAGTGAACAACAATGCCTTTCCTACTAATCGAAGTTAACATTGATCAAAACATGACACCATAATGTTATATAACAAATATTGTTTGCAATCTTGAAGTACCTTGAAGTTCAATTCTAGGAACCCATTTATCCCGTTCAATATCAATAATTGCAACTTCACTCTTATCATCATCTGCTGACCAACCAAGTAATATAATGTGCTGATCTGTATTCTTCATGTTGGCATTGATTGCAAGTTGGCTGTTATTAAGAAAATAAAATAAAGAAAAGTTATCTGTTAGCTTGCATTTCAGGTCGGTCATACGAGAAATTTAACAAAATTCAAGGAATGTAAAGGATGATATCAATTATCAGTAACAATGTTGGCATTGATTGCAAGTTGGGTGTTGTTATTAAGAAAATAAAATAAAGAAAAGCTATCCATTAGCTTGCATTTCAGGTTGGTTAGAAGAGAAATTTAACAAAATTCAAGGAATGTAAAGGATGATATCAATTATCAGTAACAAGTTGTAGAGATGCAGCAAACAAAAAAGACAACCAAAATATTCTTACCATGAGGAATGCTTAGAGCCTTAAAGAATAACTAGGTTACAATCTATGAAGACCCAAAGTTTTAGCGTGCAATGAAATATGAAGACAATACAGCTAATGACTGATTGGTACTGGGTTCAAAAACAGATTTAGATTTGGCTTTGAACTTTCAGCCTAAAGCAGGCGCAGTTCATGTATTACAGCAGAGATCTATCTATCTCAGGATACATGTATTAAAGTTTATGAGCAGACTTAAAAGTAAAATTATGACACCAAACAGATAGAAACCAGATAATAGAAACAAGAAAAAGCAGAAGACTAGGTAAAAATGGATAAGGAGATCAGGAAATATCAGTAAAGAAATGCAGAAGATTTGCCATCGCTTTATGTATACCAATAAAAGGTAAGGCCCACTTCTAATTGGTACAATATCATCAAATATGACACCAAACAGATAGAAACCAAATAATAGAAACAAGAAAAAGCAGAAGACTAGGTAAAAATGGATAAGGAGAACAGGAAACATCAGTAAAGAAATGCAGAAGATTTACCATTGCTTTATGTATACCGATAAAAGGTAAGGCCCACTACCAATTGGTACAATATCATCAATTAACCCTTGGTATATATCATAAAAGGATTGAACAACTAATTCAGAACATTCCTGCAAGAGAAAATACAAATTTAGAATGTAATGTTACATGAAATCAAATAACTGAATTTTCTTAGGGTACCCCAGAATCCACTTATGAAACCCGGATACTCCAAAATTTGAAAAGTATTGACATCATACCTGTCTTAGATACCAATGCTTCAAAAGATACATATCCAAAGTTATCCAATTTTTTTATTTCCTTTTTAACCTTTTGAGACACTTCTCCAACATCGCAACTACTTTTAAATTGCTTTTAGATAGGTATCAAAAAGCTTTCCTTGAAGCTTTTTGCGCAGTTATATTATTCCTCATACTATGAGAGGAATTGGAGTACATACTCCTTCATTCATGTTCTTTGAAGAAAAACAGAATAGATCTAAAAATATGCACATCTAAACCTTCAATATTTGTCTAGAAAATATTAAGGTATTATTATTGAAAAAAAAAAAAAAAAGACAAGGTTGTGGGACATTACGATATGTCTAGCAAACTTTGTTAGGATAGGCTCCAATGTCATCTTACAAAAGGGTTTAGAGCTAACTCAATCCTACAAAACCAGCATGTAAGATGAGGATTATCTCCGTTTATGTACTATAGTTATTAGTTAGTCTCCGTTTATGTACTATAGTTATTAGTTAGTCATATGTCTAGTCAACATAAATCTCTAAAATAGTAATTAGTCTTAGTCAAGATTGCATTCATTATAAAAACAAAAAATATATTGCAAGGATTTTGCACTTACATCATTAATTTCACCATGTCGGCTTCTAATAACTTGGACAAGATAATTTTCCTCCTTACCATCTTCAGTAACTTGAACGCATCCAATTACAATAGAATCAGGTCGAATGCACTTCACATAATCAACTGGTACAATTGTTCAAGAAAGACTATATTATGGCAATGCATATCATACAAATAACATTGTGAAACAAGAACAAAATTCAAGCAACAAGAAGACAATTAAATTTCATAGTGAAAATGATAAAGTTACGCATGAATTAAATTTCAATATTTAATATATTTTTATATTCCAATATCTATTAAACAACATTTTTTACTCACATTCTTTCTAATTTCCTTCTTATTTTTTCCTTGTCTCAAAATCTCCAACAGTATTTTTTCCTTGTCTCAAAATCTCCAACAGTATTATACCACCCAATGTTGCATCACAACCAAACACATAGAGATCAATTGTCATTTTGTTGGGAAGAAGTTGATGCCCACTTAATACTGAATTTAGCAACTCTAATGACCAATTTGTAGGGATAAAAGGGCCTATAATTCAAGTTATATATTCCATGCTTGGTACATACAATATATGCTTCAGCCTAAGAGGGAGTATTAAAGTAGTTTATTTATTGAACAACTTCTATAATGTTTCCCTTTTGGATGTATCTAGGCTTAAGGGTTGAGAGTCATACTTGATCTCTTTATGAGTGGATTAAACCTTCATATACAACTACAGAGGTCAATGGAGGATTAGAAATGTCACAAATGGATGCCAGTTGACACAGATAGATACCAAAGGTTGGAGAGAAAATAAATTTTCTTATGCCACACTCATCCATACATATATGAGCATGGTAAGTTTATTTATGTATTCCCTTATGAGGTACACTTTTATTAGAAAGTGAGTTTAAGCCTATTGATCCTCAAAAAACCGGCTTATAAAGTGAGGTTTACCCCCACTTATATACTTTAATTTGGTCTTGTCTCTAGTTAATATGGGATCTCCACCACACACCCCTCACGCCAAGGCATATTTATCTCGAGCATGGGACTAGATATTAGTAGGTGGTCTAATAGCAGTCCAATAGTGAGTGGCACAATAGGCCCAACAAACCTCACTAGAATAGACTCTAATACCATATTAAGAAGTGAGTTGAAGCATAAGTCATCCTCACAAAACCGGTTTGTAAAGTAAGGTTTGCCCTCACTTATAATTTGGTCCTATCTCTAGTCAATGTGGGATCTCCAACAACCTTGAAATTATGTATATGATTCTTCACAATCTTAAAGGAATGTTGCAGAAAGGGCTCATCAAAAAATGAGAAGAGAGGAGTTGAGGTGTAAAATAATGCTCTGGTTGAACAAGATCAATCGTAGATAGGATATTCACATTAGATTATTGCCCACTTCTATGGGGTAATTTGGTCACATGGAGGAGCAAGAAGCAAAGAACTGCAAGTGGAAGAAAGGTATTGTTGCTAGAAGTAGTGCTGAGGTTAAATTTAAATAATAGCTCAACATGTTTGTCAAGTTTTGTGGCCCTAGATCGAACTAGTAGCATGTTGAAAGTCTTGGGAGGAAGGTCTTCCAAGAGAATGGTTGTACCAATTCAACATGTGACAGTGGGTCAGTCAAGAAAAGTGTTCTACGAGCTACTTCAAAAGGTTAGAAAGTATGTTTCTCTATGTTGGGACACATGCCCAAAAAAGAATATGAAGTCTACGATGTTGAATCAACATCCTTGTTTGGGATAGCATTTTCTTGAAAGGGAAGAACTAACCACTCACTCTCCTAGTCGAGCAAACCTTTCGCTTTCCTTTGAAGAGACCAGTTGAATTTCTAGTGATGTTGTATTGTAATAACAAGGCAATTATCATCATTAACCACAACCCATTCAAAATGATAGTGCTAAACATTTTGAGACTGATAGACACTTCATAGAGGAAAAACTTGAGGAGAGAATAATGTCCACGTATTTGAACTAACTACACAAAGAGTTATAGATATTTTGACCAAAGTGTTGTTGACACAGCCATTTGGACTACAAGTTAGGAATTTGGGCATGATTGGTATCTTTACACCAACTTTGAGGGGTAATGTTAGTAAACTAGGGTTTAAGTTTTTGTGCTAAATTTAGATTATAGAAAATTACTAAAAATAAAGGGAGAATAAATAAAGATCAAATCAACTTTTTATATTAGGTACTCTTAGAATACGATGTTATTATGCATTCTTATTTGTGTGTTGTAAATCACATATATGAGAATCAAAATCAAGTTTTACTCCATTCCTACCTATATAAGGATTAAAAAATCAAAATTTAAATAAGGACAAACACCAAAAACAAAAAAAATTAAGGGACCAAAAGTAGGAGTCTTTCTTTTCTTAGATTTTAACAAAACATCATTTTGATAAACTTGTTGAATTAAAAATCAATTTAACAAGTCTACAAAGAAGTTTTAGATTGAAATAAAAAAAAAAGTTATTTATACACATTATATACATATACACATACATACATATATACACACATAAAAGAAACAGAAGAATCCAAACCTTTTATACTATTATTGGCTGCGGAATCACCAATCCATGATCCAAAGGAGAGTGAAATTGAAACTCTTTCTTCAAACTCAGCTGATAAAAGGCTTAGAACACTCTTACTTGCAACAGCAACAAATGAACCTTTCAAACCCCAATCAACTTCACAAAAAAACAAATTAAAACATGTAATTCAGAATGCCAAAATAAAGAAAAAAAAAGTTGTGAACCAGACATGATTGAAATTTGAAACATTGAAATGCCCACCAAACACCCTACTCTTTTCATATATTGGGTGAGACAAGGGAAAGAAGAGAGACATCTATGCATAGACATAGCCAAATGCAGATTTAACTCATTACCTCCCAACCATGAAGTATACAAAAAAAAGAAAGAAAAAGTAAAAAACTAATAGCTAAAGCTATGAAATACAGACACACAAACACATTCACACACTGGTATATAACATTGTGAACCTATTCATGTTCAAAATTCTACAGTCAATTGGTGCATGTTCCAAATTCTAACTGATATATAAAACATTAACAGATAGATAATGGGATATGAACATATTCATGAGGTAAGGCAAAAACAGAGAAGCATACCAGCATCAACACTGTCCATCACATGTTTAAGTGGAAAACCAATCTCTCCATGATATAATTTCCCAGTATTTGAAAGAACAACATAAGAACTTTTCCGTGTTGTTATCCAACGCATGTCCTTGACCAAGGCTGAATCATCAAGTGAACAGGAAAAGGATTGCTTCACTTCCTAAAAGAATATATATATATTAAAGTAAAGTAGGTATAAAACAATTCAAGCATACGAATTGTATTTTAAATAAAGATATAAAGCACGCAATTTATATACTTTTATAATCGAGGATACCCTCAAACACTTCCTATGGTTAAAATAGAGAGAGTGCAAATCCCAACAAAGAAGGTAAAGATTTTAACATCGTAAAAATGGGAATAGAAGATTTGTGTAAGAGATAGCCAATTAAGCAGTGAGAAAACCAAACTAAAAGAAGAATCTTCCACAAATGGCCATCCCTGAATTTGACATTAGAAACATTACCCACTTTCAAAAACAAAAGACTAAATAAGAAATATGAGAGAGAAATAAATTTCAACCGGCTAAATTCATGAGTTTGGGCTACTGTATTAGCCTCTCCATTCTAATCTGAGGCATACTCCAAGTTACTTGCCACAGGAAATGAGTTTCCAAAGTGCTAGGAATATGATTTGATTATGTTAGATATATGATTTAATTACATTAAACAGTAGATATGATATGATTTGATTATGTTAGATATATAACTTAATTACATCAAACAGGTAGGTCTGATGATTTTAGAGGGAAATATCTTAATGTTTTTTATATTAGATGCTGATTTTGTTCCTTATTATTGTATCTCTTTTTCATTACAACTAAGAATACTGGTATGTTTACACAAAAACACACAATTCATCATTTTCTATTTTCTTAATATGGTATTAAAGTAGTACCATCCATTGTGATCTATTTTGTCACTAATCCTTTCAACACAAAGGACAGTCAGTCAGTCAGTCATCCAATCACTAAGGAGTTTCAACGGGATTGATAGTAAGTACGGTATAGGTGAATAAACATGAATGTTAAGAGGAGACGAGAAAAATCATTTTGTAGTCATCCATCAGGTAATAAAGCTTAAGTAAGGGAAAAATTATAGTCTAAAAATTTAAAATGGAAGATTAGAAAAATAGCATCAATACAAACCATTACCATGTAAGAGATTAGTAAGCTTGCAAAGGTAGTTAATGACATTTCGAAGGGTCTACTGACCAAACATGTTATGGAAAGGTTTAGTTGTTCAAAAATAATACTGATTTCCTAAGCTGCTTCTTGGTTAAGATTGCCTGAGTTAATTCACACATAGTCATCTAGTTTATGTTTCATTTATTTTTTTCAAGCAAGAGTTTAATTAGCTTCTGCTCCAGTAATACTATTAAAAAAAATTAAACTGGTTAGCACATTCAGTGTTTTAAAGTATTCGCATACTAAAAACCACGAGTCCACCTATTATGAAATAATCTCCACGAACCAAGTCACAAAATAATGTACCTTATTCAGAAAGCTTTCAACAGAGTAAAACGAAATGTCTCCGGAGCCAGAAGCCACAGCAGCCAGTGTCAAATTATCGGTGGAAATAGCCAGTGAGCGTACCCTCCCAATAGGTACATCCACGAGACTCAGTTGCTCCACGGGAGAGCCGTTTCCCTTCTCCTTAAACTCCTTTGCCGAATCAATAAGGTCCTTTGTCTTCGCAACGAAGAAACCTAAACCACAACAACTAAAAGTAAATAACATTCAATCTGAGCATACACGAAAATAAAATTGTGTTTAACTGAACACGCATATTCAGATTACCTGAAGAATGAGCCACAAAAGTGAGGCGAAAACGTTCAGAGATTGTGAGAG
This sequence comes from Phaseolus vulgaris, assembly GCF_051622355.1. NCBI lineage: Eukaryota > Viridiplantae > Streptophyta > Magnoliopsida > Fabales > Fabaceae > Phaseolus > Phaseolus vulgaris. The sequence continues at coordinate 7,958,910 of NC_143504.1, forward strand.
CCTGCAAGGGAAGGGTTTCCACGTCGAAATTGAAGTCGGAGCCTTTCAACGGAATGGCCTCGCCAATTTTATCGAAAAAGTAGTCGGTTGTGCCGATTATTTCTCCTTCAACCTCTTCGGGTTCGATCTTTGTTGGACTCATTTTCTGCTGAACGATGTTTGTTGCACAAGCTTGAAGAAAATGAAGAAATGTGGAGAAGAGGAAATGTGCGAGAGTGGTTGCGTTCGGTGTGGGATTGGAGTGTGTGGAATCACTGGGTGAAAGTGGTGTGTTGAGAAGAGAGGGTCTGTCTTAATTTAAATTAGGTTTTCTTATTTATTTTAACTTTAAGTTTATTCGATTCTTTTTTTTCCCGCTGAACATTCTAGTCAAGTTAAACAGATATCTTGAATTTATAAACATGTTATTTGTAAAAATCACTCTTTCCGGATTGTGTTGGATATACAATATAGAGTCAATTATTGCTGAAGTTTTTTTAATTATACGCTAACACGTCAACTTTTTCAAAAAAATTATCTAAATCTTTTATGTATTTTTAAAGTATTACACTAAACACCTTTTACACATATCTTTCAAATTAAAAAAAAAAAATACATTATACTTATCCTCAAAATTATTATAAAAAATAGAAATATAAGAGTGATTTAAAAAATATAATTTACTCAGTGTGACTTGTAACATGGATAGATAAACACAATCAGATTGGGTTGGAAACATTAGAAGGAAGAAAATGAAGTGACTCAAGTGAATAAGAGACCTCACTGAAATGTACATGTATGCGGAGACGGGGAAAAGAGAAGTATTCATCTGGTGCAATATAGCATCTTAGAACATATACATTATAAGTAATTTTATTGTTGGAGAAGAGTGAGTAGTCTTTAAAGTTGTTTAAAATTTTATTTAGTCGCTGGATCATGAAATAATGTTGCTTATACCAAGAAAACATTATTTTATCTCTTTCCCGCAAATAACAGAAGTTGAAATATAGTTGAACAAACAGATCCTATGTCAAAACGTAATAAAACAATGATTGATTAACAAGTCATCATTTACCAGAATAAAACTAACTCCACCATATCTTAAAACATTTGTCATCGTCAACTATCTGCATTACTAACGATGGATCGGTAAGACTAGAAAAATATTAGCACATTCTTCTTATCCTTTATTTTTGGATAAAATCTGAGGTGTGAGCGCGGGTGTAAAATCTCAATCATAGTAGAAAAAATATACCAAATATGACTGATTAACCACATACGTATTTATAGTTTAATAATCCAGTGTGATTTCCAACAAAAAAATGATTAACTAGACGGGTTTAATAAATCTCATTAAATTCACCTCCTCAAAACAATAAAAATAATAGAATGAATATAAATATGACAAGGAAGGCAAAGGTAAGTAAGACTTTACATTAAACTAGTTTAAATACGCGCACCCATTGGTCCATACCAGTCACTAATTTACAGCACGAAATATAAACACTGAATACTTGACCCAAAAATAGAAAAATGAAATGAGCCATTAACGCTCAGCAGCATTATCCTCACTGTACACTTCATTGTTTTTTGTAGCTACGTGGAACGCATTCCTCTAATTAATATAGTTTGAGAGGAGTATAACGTGATTTTTCCGGGAAAAGATATATTTAAGTATAGTCAGCTATAACATTAGTATGCCTCTTTACATTTTCTCACTTTGTATAGGTCACACCTTCTGTGAACGCCTTTTTCCCTCGGTGCAACAGGGGGAACGTGAAAAACTTCACAGCTATTTGAATAGCTAGTGGAAGCCAAAAAAAGGTCAGATCCATCCAACCGTCTAAAAGATCTGGAATATTAGTTTGTGCAGTCAGGCACCATTCGCTTCTGGATCTTTCTGCAATTTGCACGTATAAACAATAACCAGGCCAGCTAAATTAAATGTTTACCAAAAGAATAAACTAATTAATTATAGTAGTTGAATCGAGATATAAGTAATGTTTCAGAGGGCTGATTTGATTTTCTGAATTGAAAAACCTTTGAAATGAGTCGGGGACGTTTGAAATGACGCACCAGATTTGCGGTAAATTAAAATTAGAGCTTTTATTTATAAAAGCAATTAAAATTAAAATTAGGATTTTTATATAATAATTCAAATTCAAATTAGGATTTTTACAAAAGCAAGTCGCGATACGGAATCGTTTCACGATTTGTATCACGATTCACACAATCCAACTGCGATACGGGAGCAAAAACGATTATTCTTGTGATTCGTATCGCGGGCACTCTGAATCGTATCGTTCGATTCGTATCGTGAATCGTACAATACTTACTACCATGAAAATAATTATTAGGGCAAATTATATTTAAACTCAAGAGAAACTGCACCAAATATCTGCGTATGGAAGAGGGAGGGGCATTGGGTGCAGTGTCACTTCTGTTAAGGGAGTCTGAATGTACCTTGTCCTAATTTTTAAGAAATAACAGTTAATATAATTTACCTCAATTTCTTGCAAAAGATTTTCAAGTTCAACCGTTATCTCATTAAAGGATGGACGGTCTATTGGAATGGCTTCCCAACATCTTTGCATCAACTCTATTAGTTTAAAGTGTCCATGCTTCGGAAGCTCTGGCCGCAGACCCTGAAGGATGTACAGTATTACAGCTGGGGTCAGACACAAAATAGATTATCTTAGTTGAAAACTTTTACTGCAAATATGCTCTCTCATAAACATGCATTCACTGAGGTAGAATACTTATTTCTGTTGACTAAATATTCTGCCTAACTTTTATTTCTTGTTGACGTTATAATGAAGCCACGACTTATAGATCCCTTGGAAAGACGAGAAAATAAAGAAAAATTGAAATGCTTGCAGATTCAAGTTTACAATTTCATGCTCGCCTTCACCATCTTTGACATCCTTGAACTGGTCATAACGTATAATTTCTATTATGCTAGCTTTACGACTTCAAATTTATTCCGTATCCATCACCTAAAGTTGAATATGTGAGATATGATATAAGCAATTACCGAAAAATATTTAAGTGACAAAAGCACATCCTCAAGTAAGTCAAGTAACAACTTCTGATGACAGAACTAACTTGTTCCATGATATCCTCCATAACAGTGGCACACAGATAGTTATTTTAAAAAATTAAAGTACTAGACTATGGCACAACTGGTATGGGGCATAAATACACCAATAGTTATTGGTTCACATTTTGTTTTAGTTGCTAGGAAAAAGGAAAACAAATTTGTTTCAGAAAACCCAGTTAAGATTTAGAAACAAATTTGTAAAGAAGAGGAATACATATAATGTTGTCATGTACCTTTAGAGTAATAACTTATTAAGGTTTCAGTTTTAAGTAACATTTGCTAGAACATTCAAGTGTGATTGATAAATAAAGAGCAAACCTGTCTCACACCCAAAGCAGCTTGTAGCGGAGTCATGGTGTCATATGGTACCTGAAATATAAGATGAAGAAAAAATCATATTTTACAAGGAATGTCTTGACACACAAACAAGCACACCGTTCAAGGAACGGGAAAGGAATATGAAAAGAACACAATATTATACATCCAATTTAGGCTCATACCTTCGCGGTCACTAATTCCCACAGCACAATGGAAAAACTGAATACATCCGCTTTCTGATCATAGGGCTGATGGTTTATAACCTTATGAGAAAATTCATTAACAGTAAGATACTTACAAGTAAAACCAGAACAAATTAAAATAAAACAATGGTCATAATGAGCATCTATAGAAAGAGAACTTTATTTCTCATTTCTTATGCCCGTTCCCTTTTGTTCCAGCTTAGACTAAGGCAGAATAGAAGAGAGGAAGTATATTGTCTATCAAGTGCATTAATATATTTTATCTATTTGGCCAATTCAAAAATGGCATGGAAATTTTTTCTTAAATGACACACGTGACACTTGTTTGGGAATAAGGATTACGGTCTGTTGCGGAACTGAGGGTGGGAAGTTTTGGGCAACTTCTGATTAGCTTCAGAAATAGTTTGCAGGAGTAATGAGGACAGTTTCATAACAGGATTATATCCATTTCTTTGCTATAATGTATTACTGACACCAAGGAGATACATACATATGTATGTATGTATGCATACATTTATTATCAGATAGAAATGTATTTATTATGTTCTGAGATCAAAATCAGAAATCTAGGCACAAAATACTTCAATATTTTTCTGAGATTTGTACCATTTAGACACATCACAGCATAAAGCACGTATTGTTTTCATCAGAGGTACAAATTTGATTGGGAAATATGAAGAAAAATTGTTCTAATTCCTCAAAGAATATGTCATGGTTTATGTTGAACAACAAAATGCAAATTAGGTTTGAAAGAGTCAATATAAGAATTCCACAGAACTAATAAAACTCCCAAGTAGTAAACAAAAGAAACATTTAGTTTTAATTATTAATGGCCCAGCCCCCTTAGCTTTACAATGTCTGATGCTTAGACACTAAAACATTGATACAAAACATATCAAAAAGTACAGCAGTTTTTTTTTTCCATTTCTCAATTCAATTAACGAACCTCCGGTGCCATCCATCTATATGTTCCAGTTTCTGCTGTCATCACTCCCCCCTGATTTAGGAACCGAGCAACTCCAAAATCTGCGACTTTAACAACCTAAATGGAAAAGATTTTTTTAAAAAAAAAAACTTAATGAACAGAATTTAATAAAATTACATATATGCAACTCCAAAACAAAATAGGGTGTACGTTTCCAAAAGTTTAAATATGTGCAAAAATTTCATATCAAATTTTCAAGAACGCTAAATGTCAATTAAACCGTTGTACTACAGTTATTACTGAAGTTTTATTATTTATCATACTTCAATAATTTAATCAGAGAACTTGTGGATAATTTGTCATAGTGAAATAAAATTCTTGGATTAAAAATACACATAAAGATACTAGCAAATATCTGCCTCATTAATATCATTTGCATACAAGGTAGCACTCATTTTAGTACAGGTAATGTTGTACATAGTAGAGAATTATTAGTTTCAAACTTTTAAAAAAAAAAATCTTACATTGTGTGTATCCATCAACAAATTAGCCGTCTTCAGATCTCTGTGAATTATGTTGTTTGCATGCAAATACTCCATACCCTTGCAGACATCAATTGCAAATTTTAGTAATTGAGACAGCTCCAAGACATTATGATTTTTGTGCATGTAATCATACAGACTTCCTCCGGGCATATACTCTGCACACACAAAAAAGAAACATAAAGTAAATTTTTAATAAATTAAATAGAAAAGAAAGACATTGAACAATAAATAGGAGAAGAGACCATTTTTTAATTAATCAATATAAGTATTCCATAGCTTAAATGAATTTAATTAATCAAAGCCAAAATTAGGCATATGCCTTGAAACATTCTTCTAACACACAAGGACAAGAAGAGGCATCACAGGTTTAAAAAATGAATAATAACATATAACACCATCAGTACAATGGTGGAATATCATACCAGTAGATTCCACTAGGCAATCTCTCAAAAGGAAGGAAACAGAGATTGTTGTTGAAAACCAATTTAATTTAACTAATATTGTTCTGCATCGAACATCATTTGGAGGAACTTAGATCCCACATCATTTAGCAGGTTCAGTTCACTAGAGTATATGAACAATATTCATGAAGTGAACTACTTCAGAATCAACAAACAATGTACACTTGCAGTGACACAGGTACAGAGGAAAATAATCCTAAGCTTGACACCCAAACTTTAAGGAACATATTATCCACAACAAATTAATATCCGATGACATGAATCTGTGAAGATAATTTTTTACTTGATTTTCAGATCATTTTTCTTGATGTCATAAAACATACAGAGGGAAGATTGCCTTAAGACATGGGATCCACTGTCCCATAATTACAACAATGGAGATCAATTTGCATGACATTTAGAAACCTTCTAAGCCCCGTAACATTGATTTGCATCATGAACAAGTCACATTGAAAATGTTGCGATGACCAGTGTTTTGACCTAATAAATCCCCTGAAAAGTACTAAATGATGAACATATTAGCACAAGGTCAAGTGATCAGAAGAAAAACCATACTACTCAGAACCAAAAGGCACTTGACATTTAAGACAAAAGACACTTAAACTATGCTATTTGTAAATCTTGAAAGATAGATTATCAACACACACCAGTATAGAACTACTCATATATCATGATCAAACAATTCATGTGTTTTAAGGAAAGAAGTCTAACATTGAAAGTCTTGTGCATACAACTACACTTCAAACTAAACACCCAGACCACAAGCTATAGATGCAGAAACAAGTATACATGAAGTGAAATATAAATGTTTAAACTTGCAAAAAACTTCATTTCTTTATAAATAATGAATTGATAATTGATAATATGACTACATTCTACAAAGCACAATTTATTAATTTAATAAGAGAAATATTGTTTAAAACTAAAGAATAGCTTTGGCTAAAATGTGTTCTACCCGTTATTAAAAACTGTACAAACATAGAAATGATTTGTAATCGAGAATTATAATAGAAAAGTAATATGAAAAAAAAAATCATTTATAGTTATTATAAATCTATTTTAACAACAGTTCACAAAAAAAAAATAACTATATTTTGGGTACATGAGTTAGAGTAAGGAAAAAGAAGACAGCCTGGTATTAAACATGTTGCATATCTATAACTTTTGTACTGCAGCACATTTTTATCATTGTAAACGATATCTTGAGTTCCTTGTGATGTTCAAAAACTCATGGATTAAACTCTTAATGTGCATTTTCTTGGTTCAAAAATTAACGTGTACCAAAAGTGCCCAGCTTCACTGACCATTTGACAAATCTTTTGATCTCAAGCTCACAAAAAGGTGCCAGAAAGGATTTTAATTTTCTAAGAATAAATTACACTTCATTCAATACCTTAAGGTATACCAAAATGATAGCAAACTTCAAAATTAATATAAAAAATCTATAATTCATGCCATTATTTCATATTTGATTAACTACACTATTTTCAGAAAAGAAAATTCACTTAATATTTGAGTGACTACACTATTTTTAGAAGAAGAAAAAAACCTAATATTTGAGTAACCACACTATTACTTCAGCTTGCAATTATATATTTAAATTTAAATATTAATTCATTGTAACAATTAAAATTTTCAAAAAAAAGTGCAAAATACTAATCTAAATGTAATCATCAAGCAAATAAGGAAAAACGAAAAATAAATATTTCTCTAATTTTCTCTTTGCTTTGTTTTTTGTTCAATACTGTCTAATAGCTCAACTGCAAAGAATTTTTTAACAAACTACAAAGGACTTTTACCAACTGATTTAAGTAACTTGTGTTTTATAGTTAATTTCAATATAAATACATATAGAAACCAATAATTTAAAAAAAAAATCTTAAAATAACTAAACAGAAAATTTAGAAAACAAATATTATGAATATTAAATTATCAAATTCATTAGAAATTACTTAGATGTCAATTTACCCACAAAATTTCATGCTAATTAATTTCCGATCATGACCATATTTAGATTTTACTTTATGGGTTATATTAGTATTTAAAATTTTCAACAGTACGTTGAAAAACTGAAATAGGAAAAAACATTCATTTACAGCGGCATTAATTGAAAAATTTAACAAAAATAACAATTGTTTAATAAATGAACTTTTTAAAGCACTTCTTTCTTCTAGTTCAAGTTAAATTTTATTTTGTAAAACTCATCCATAGCAATTCAAATGCCTATTATTTTTTAAAAACTTAGAATTACAACAAACTTTTATTTAACCAATTAAAAATGAATAGCAATGAACAAAAACATTAAATCAGAAATGAGAAGATAACTCCTTATTTTTTTTATTGCTTAGTTTGTGAAAATATCTGAATTAACATTGCGCACTTTCAACTTATACCAAAACAAATTTAATTTTTTTTTTAAAAAAATTACAATACTTAATCATATTATGTATGTGTAAGTCAATATTGCATCAAGTGATTGTAGCAATATATCAACATCCTCGACATTTCCTATTTAGAATAAACCTAGCACCTTTCTGGTAAAAGTGATACAGCAATACTGACAAAGGAGAGATGATACAAACAAATAATAACAGTAACTATTCAGATAATACAGGTGAGAGAAAATTTGAAGTAACGAAAAATAAAATGTTAATTAAATTTAAAAAATAGAATGGTATCAGTTTCTTAAAATGTTAATATATATATATATATGAATTTCTTAAAACTTATGAATTCGTGTCAATTTACTCTGTCATCTCAAATTCACTAAAACATTCGGCTAAACATTATTGTGAAACTCACTAGTAAATAAGGAGTCATCCCATAAGTTTTCCTCACTAATTATTGTTCTATTAGAAAGGGTCAAAGGGGGCATGGATGTGAGTAAATTTTAATTTTTTTTAATCTCAAACTTCAGGGGCAAGATTCTAATAGTCTTTACTTCCATAAAATATCAACGAATAAGGACAGCAATCGTTTCCACATTAAATAGGATAATATAGAAGAATATATCTGCAGAACCAAACGGATTGGTCAATACCTGTTACTATGCACAAATGTGGACACTTTGTACATGCACCAATGAAACGAACAACATTTTTATGTTGTACCTGCCTGCATTCAGAAATACAGAAGTCAAATTGTCAAAAGATTTTCAGGGAAGAAGAGAAAGAACGGAACCTAAATGAGAAAGTGACTGGCAATTGGTCTTTAAATTTGTGTCCTATAGACAAGAAAAAACTAAATAGTATATGGAGAAATCCCAGCACAGAAAATCAATTGAGAAAAATAACCAGTTGTAAGGATGCTACAACTGACATCAATTGTCAGAAGTTTCTAGTAAACAGACATCCAGTTCTTCAAGGGTTGATTGTAAGGATGCAGCAACTAAGCAGTTACCTAAACTGATGGTTTTGTTAGGCAAAACGACTTCTTAAAACTTGGTAGTTGGTACTTGGGTTGATATTTCAATTTAAGCTTTATCAATCAAATAGGTGTTCCTCGAGGAAAAGATAACACAAGTGTTCCAAATAAACTCTATTGTACAACACAGAATAACCAATATTTGATAATCTTTTAGAAAGAGAATTTATAAGATTAATTAGGAAAACAAATTATGATATGCAGTATGGTCTTAAACTCTGAGCAGCAAAATACTGACCTCAGAATTGCCACTTCTTGAGAAAATTCATCCTGTAAGGCATCATTCAATTGCTCAGATCTCAGAACCTTAACGGCAACATCTTCCCCAAGATAAACTCCACGATACCTGGGTATGAATCATAAATATCATGATATGGAGAAGAGAAGAAGTTAAAAAACAACACAACTCACAAATCTCCAGAGGATCCAGACGCTATTTTTTCTCCTAACTTTAGCAACCTCCTGTCTATTTCCCAATCTCCCGATTTTCCCTCTGTTGCTAAGGCTTTCTCAACAGCAGAATGAGAATTTGAAGAACGGGACCATGACCCCTAAAGAAAGGAAGAATTTTTATTACAATCTTATATGCCATGATTATATACTATGCAAAAGGAGCTACCAACTTCAATTATTACTAAATCCCAAAAAAAATGGAATGAAATGCAAACACCTCTTAGCTCCAGCTAATACGTGATTTAACCCAAAAAATGTTTATAAAACTCCCGTCATCCCATTATAGATACACTTTATCACTGAAAAATTCAAAGGAACTTCATGTGCTCACTTGAAACCACAAATACTCCAGAGCAGCAATTCGGTTAGTAAGTGCAACAGCAGTCATCTAATAGCTTGGTCAGTTACAATAATCAAATCAATCCAACTCAGCACCTGCACCTATACGTAGGTTGTGCAGGGCTGAGCAATGTGGCTTGTATTCATTCTTTTTCTTAGATCAATGAAACCAGTCTACAAGAGCAACAGTCTTCTCTCTAAAAGGGTACCAAAGCAGACTGTCATCGCCAGGTCCAACACTAAGGCTGAATATCGCAATCTCACAGCTGTTACTGCAGATATTCTTTGGATTCAAACTCTAATGCATGAAATTTCTGCTCCTTGCCTCACAACAGTGGTGTTTTGAGACAATCAGACAGTAGAACACCTAGCTCATAATCCTATTCTTCATGCTTGCACAAAGCATATGGAATTGGACCTCTTCTTTACTGAAAGAGTTATCAGCAAACAAATTCAGGTCTGCACATCCCTTGTACAGACCAGCTTGCTGAACTATTAACCGAGCCACTTTCTCCTCCGCATTTCTTTCGTTTAAGGTCCAAAATCAATGTATTTGAGCTCTATTTGGAATCTCACCTACCTTTAGCTATGTAATATGTTTTCTCTATGTAATTTTCAGTTTAAAGCTTTTTATTGCATTATGTTAGTTCTGTTAATAAGTGTAAAAGCTGTCATTTAGGTAGTGACAGCTACAACTGTCACATCAATCTGACTCGGAACCTACACCTATGTATAGATATTAACAGGCTGAGCAATGTATCTTGTATTCGTTCTTTCATAATCAATGAAATCAGTTTACAACAGAAACAGTTTTCTCCCAAGCTATGAAACCATTAAATTGAATAACGTATCAACAGTGAAATTTTCATTCTTCTGTTTAACCATGTATTACGATATGATTTGAATGAAATTTTCCATCAGCTTTTTTACTTTTATAAAATCATGTTTATTGCTAATATGCATCAAGTGATTGTAGCAATATACATTATCTGTTAATGAAGGGATCTGATGAACAGAATGAGTTTTCTGCGTATTCATGGGTTCAAGGGGGGGTTGACATTTTACACTTTGGATAAATCACATGTCAAAAGTAAAGGATAATGAATTTCAACTAAAGCACAGGTTGGGACACTACTAAATGAATTTCAAATAATGCTACTTTTTTACTCTAGTACTCAATATAGAAAGATTAAAGGTGTCTTACAAAGACATTGGTGTCCTGATACGATTTGTTACTCCTAATCTTTGTGCTTGAGTATTTATGGAGATTGGACAAATAGTCATCATTTTCACAGATGCTGCGTGGCAGATTTCGAATTGACCAATCAACATTTTGTATGATCGGTGAGTTTGTCCAGCTTTAGATAATTTTTAGAATATCCACCTTAGGGATTTGGAGGCAGGAAGGAGTGAAAGATCTTCTGGAAATGGTGATGCCGGCTGATGTTGTATGTGGACATAGCAATAAGCTGGGTTTTAATCAGATAATTCTTCCTTCCTTCACATTCTAACAATAGAGTATTAATTTTTGGTGTTCCTGTGGATAACAGCCCATTGACATTATTTCAAGGAGCAGTTCGGAGACTAGGATTCCTATACTAGAAGAAGTGCAAATGATCAGTCACTTTCAATATTTTTTTAACCTGAATAAAAGGTTTCTGGCCAAGGTAAATGCTTCCAGGATGTCTGTTAGGCTTGTTATTTATCAGTGGTTATTCCTCCATATCAAGTCTTCTTTCCCTATAAGTCCCATATTCATTAGCCATTTTCAAGGAAAATGTAGAGTAATTACATTTCCTTACAATTACATTCCAGGAAATACAAGCCAGTGAAAAATTAAGAATCATTCATTCGTTCATTCTTTATAGATAAAAATCCAACATCTCAAAAAACAAACATATGAATGTATAGATACAAAGTCAAGGAGACACAATGCACCTCACTTCTTGCTACAGCTTTTTCCATAGCATCATACAATTCATCTGTTTCCTGAGCACAAGATTGCAAAGTCAGCGATATTTGTACTCAGCACACATCCCTGTCATAAGGGTAATATAATAGCAGTCCCCCTTAAAATCCTACAAACTTGACTCCCAATATAAGACCATTTTTTTGTCTGAACTGAAACTGGTAAGATTTTTCTTTTATAAATAAATATGACACGGATGCAACATTTGTGGGCATAAATAATTGCCATCTTGCCCAATTTGCTATCAAATCAAGGCTCATATTATTGTAGCAGGGATCAATCACCATGTACGAAATTGTGTAGTCAATTAGAAGTTATAAAGTGTTTGCAACAACACAAATGCAACAGTAAAATTAACGTTAATGAAAAATTACAGGTTTCATAGATACAACTTTGCAGAGGTCTTCACGGTAAACCAAATAGCATCACATTCATCAGAAGTAGTTGTGTACCTCTACTGGCCACCCATCCACCACAAACACATCAAGGGAATAGCCATCAGTTGTGGAGAAGACATGTGCTTCACGGATGTTAAGTCCAATATCAGACAGCAAAGCTGACAGCTAAAATAAAATAATATCCGTTAAAAGCAATCATGCTATCCAACAATTATGTTGTCAAATATTAACAAACTATAACCTCGCATTTGATTACATCAACATAGTGAAGCTACATTTACACTTAATACAAGGAAAAGCCCAGATTTCCACTCTCAAGCTCTTTGAGTAAAATCCACTCCAGTTTTTCCATTTACACTCTCAAGCTCTTTTCTATCCAATGTTTATGTGTTATGAGAGAATACAGGAATATTCAATAATACAAATCACTTGTCAGTATGAAATCAATGATACACCAAAACTACGCATTAAAACATTTGTATCCAACATTCCATCTAAACTTTCATACAGTAAAATTCACTCCAGTTTTTCCATTTGCACTCTCAAGCTCTCTTGTATCTAATGTTTATTTGCTATGTAACTTGTCAGTATGAAATCAATGATATACCAAAACTACGCATTAAAACATTTGTATCCAAAATTCAGTCTAAGCTTTCATATAGCTATGGCTTCATTTTTTCTATGCTTCAAATGACAAGTTAACACATAGTCCAAAACTTCTTAATAAATCTCCAATTATCAAATACCTTTTAATTTTTTAGAAAATTTCTGTTTCATTAAGTGGATAGAACTATGGAAAATAAACCTTTATATTTTGTGCTAAGTGGATTGAAATTTTTCAGCTCACTATAGTTTGGAGTTTCAAAACTTCCAATTAATTTAGAAAATATACAAGTTAACACAAACAACAGATAAGATAAACTCTTCAAGCATACCTGGCTTAACAGCTTTGGCTTGTCAACAGTAGAAAATATTATTTCATGAACTCGGATACTTGAATGTTCATGCCTGTATTTTAAATTGAAATATTCAGGTAACATATATATTGATAGACTTGAGATATAAAGGTCCAGTTCCTCCATCAACGTGAAACAAGGTTAAAGTCTATCAGTCATAATAATGAATATAGTCCTGAAACTTGTAAATCACATATAAATAACAAAACAGATGGAATGGAATATCCTCCAAAATGAAAAAAAAAAAATTAACAATATTTTTAAAATAAACATGTTCTAAAGTACCAAACAAATCCTTCAACATGAAAGGGTTACTCTACAATGCACATGATGCTTATGTTGGGGCCTCATCTACTTTACTTTATTTGAATCTCTATATGGATTGTTAGAAGAGAAAGAACATCTTTTTTCTCTGATTTGATCTCCTCTCCAAACCCCAATCCCAAACAAATCCTTGCTTAAGAGTTACACATGCATTGAAATAAGAAAATGTTCTAGCCACATAATATAAAAAATAAGCTTTTTGCCACAAATGCTGTCATGTCAACAATAATACATCCAAGTATCCAACAGGCCTTTCTACTACAACTTGTATTTTTCAATCCCAATATATTGTCAGTAAATATTAATAAACATTTGGCAACAGGTAGAATTAAGTTTTCCTGCCCTCTCCAAGGGAGAGAAAATTGAAGCCATGTCTACCAATTTTAACAAAAGTTGCCATACTGCTATTTCAAAAACTAAAAAAAGTAAGGATCAGTGTTGTAACTTCATTCTGGAAGTACCTCGGAAAAAAGTTGTCAGCAAGAAATTTCTCCTCTGTCTCCTTGGAGTTCTTTCTAACATCCAAATTTAAGTCCTCAAGCTTTGAGCAAGGCTCAAACTCATTTGCAATATCCCTCATCGTACTGGTGAAAATAATATAATGTACATTACAAAGATACAAAATTGATATTTTAAGTCACACATTATGAAGACATAATTGATAATATAACTCATGCAATATCCATCTTCTTCCTGTAAAATGCTTGTGCAAATATATTGAATATTTCAATGTTCACCGGGTACAATACCTTTTCCCAGATGCCACTGCTACCCCATTTGTTGCATGAGAATGAGATGACCCCGTCCTATAATGAGTACTTAAAATTTGTTGATCTTCACCATCTGCTCTAGTTGAAATATTCTGCCCAGCAAATTGAGAGAGAAGTAAATTTGTTACAGACACAAAAAACTGAAAGAAATATGAAAGACTGATTGCATGAATAAAAAAAAGGGAATAGAAAAGGCAATTGTTTCACAATTGACAAATATTTATTTAAGGATAAAGAAGAAGAATGGAAGTATTGAAGAGAAAACCAATAGAGGTCTCATTAAGAATAATTTGTTAGATGAGATAGCCGACTAAACAGATGTAGAGGAAGACCAAGAAAGGGAAAATCATCGGATGGATCATATGAACAACTAACTACCATGTAAACATAAGCACTTGAACGCTCAACTAAATATAAGATGTACAAGTTAAGAAAGTGTACAAAGTAAAACTCTTTCAGGAATTCGTGTAACAAAGAAGCAAGGACACATAAAGTAATCTAATATAGTTTATCTTTCGGATAGGTAACTGACATTCTCTAAAATCTAAAATTTCAAAATCAACATATATGTTGCTTCTTCAGTGCAAGTTGCAACCATAAGCAACAAACAGGCAAACTGTAAGTATACACATAAACCACCCAAAAGATTATTTTTATTGACTGTATATGCAAATTAAGATGCTGCAGCATCTTTACTTTTAGGATTCATGGAAAAACTTAGGCGTTACCCTTTAGGTGTTAGTGTGCTCTCCAATTAAAATTGACTTTCAGCTTGGTAACTGCACCTACCTTTAGTGCTTAGTTTACCAAGGTAAAATTGTAATTCTGACCACACCTAAAGAACAACATCTTAGTGTTTCCCTTTCAGATTTTGTTACTTATATATTTCTGTACTTTAACTATCTTGTTAGTTCATGCCCAGGTCAAGGTGTATATATATCCAGAATATACGTTCCTATTATTTTGGATTTCAATTCATTCGTAGTTACATTGCAGGGTACGTACATCATATTCACTGATACAAAACAAACACCAACACAGATTTAGGCTTTTGCTAGTAAAACCAAGTCATGGCCCAAGCACACATCAATGGCAGATAATATTCCCTAATCCTTTCTTTTGTCTCTGTTAACACAACCAGTATGGCTTCTAGTTAAATCCATACTAGGAAAAGATGAAGAATGGACTCAAACACACGTGCTGACACAGTTACCAATAAGAGAATAAGATAAATATTATCTTAAAAAAATAATTGATATGCATCTGACAAGGTAAATAAATTATGTTTACAGTCATCCAACCGCAGGTCACCATATATGGTAAGTCTACTGTTATTTTTATTATAGTAACTACACATTAAAAGTCATTCTGATAATGAAATTGCCAAAAACACAAAAGGAGGTGAAAAGAATTACATGTCTCTCACAAGTTCAAACTAACTAGTCCATAGCATAACTTACTGAAACTATTTCATTTAACTTTTGAATTAACTTACACCAAAGCTAATTTTAACTTCTAGGAAAAACTTAATTATTTTACCAGTGTAAAAATCTTTACACTGACCGCGAATGAAAATTAAACTCTTATTTAAAATCTAAATACATTATTATAAATTATCTAAATTGGTTGAACAAAGATCCGACAAAATCAATCAGCGATGATCCAAAGCTAACTGAAATTCAAAATTCCAAATAGCAAGACAAACGGAGTTAGCCACAGGCAAGCAAGCAATTCTTCAATATTAAGCATAGCAGTACCTCGAGGAAGCGTATATGGAAAACAGGACGCTTGTCAGGGTCCTTTGCCAGAGCAAGAAGCGTTTGATGCAACAGAACATCTTCCGCTTTATCGATATTCACATCGAGTCCATAACTGAAACAACAGCAACGGATTAATCAACACTTAACTTAGTCAATGGAAAGTGAAGCAAAAGACACTAATCCAAAAATAGTAAGAAGAGAGTCCAATCGCGGAACCTCGGAGGCAACCGATTGAAGTGAGCCTCCAACTGTTCGCGGAACTCGGGATTGGAAACGGCTTGGTCGTGGCCGGTTTCGAGGAGGCGGTTGTAGACGTCGTTGCGTACGTCGTAGTTTCCATATCCGCTGAAGGCGCGCGGCGGCGAGGAGCTCTCTCCGACGCCTTCTACCAAATCCATTCGCCTCGGAAGATGGTTCTTCAAGGTCGCATAGCGTGAAGAGAGAGAGAGGACGGTTGAGTTGACTGTGGTGTGAGGAGAATATGAGTGGAAAAGGTAGTAGGGAAGGGTTTGGTGTGATTTGAAGAGGAAATGGAGGGCAATTTGGTCCACCGCGAGGGTCCTTGCCGCCGGAAGCAAAAAAAAGGCAAGATTATAGGAAAGAAAGAGAAAAAGCGAAGTAATTGGGTTGGGATTATCGTTCCTCTCACTCTTGGCTAATCTCGGATTCTTTCAGAGGGAAAACAAAACCAATCTCAACGGGGAATTTTATTTTTACTTTTCAAGGAAAACTTACATTGACTTCACTTGAAATCCTCTTATAAAATTAAAACATTATACTCGTTAACTTATACTATGCCATTTTTCTAACATAATATTATCATATTTAAGCAACATGATAAGATAAAATAATATCGGTTTTAATATGGTTCTGCTTCTTTCAGTAGACTTGTTTTATTGTTTTGGTTCCAAGAAGAAAACAGCTTTTTGCTTTATATAATATAGGATTTTACTATTTTCATCATTTTCTTTAATCGCGTCTTGCTGTCAATCATAACGTGACAAACAATATCTTATGTAAGGTTACATATCTTAGCGATATAATTTTCCTCTTTCGTATCATCATTTAATTGGGGGAAACAGTAATGATAAGAATTACAATCGTAAAAGTTAACATTACCGTTGCATCAACATGTTAAAGCAAATAATCTAAATATAACATTCTAGGGTGTGTTTTTTATAATCTAATTTTTTTATATGAATTAAAATTTAAACAATATTCATGTAAACGTTTATTCATCGTTATAATTTAAAATATTTATAATTTTTTATAAAAATTATTTTATTAAACATAAAAACAAACAATTAAATAATTAAAACAAATAAACAAGTATAGCATTAAATTAATAATATAAAAATAATGTAATAGTGAAACAATAATCCAAATTTTATAATCATTTTATACATTAGAAATTTCTCTCATTATTTTAAAACTGAAGAGAATAAAATATAAGTTTCTCTGGTAAATTATTTTAAAACATTAATATGGACAATTTATTAAAATAAGATAAAAAAACTAATAAAAAAAATATTTTACCAACCATAAATAAAATATTTTATCAAAATTTTATTTATTAATTTCATCTATAAGTCAGACGATATATTTTACCATACATAATATTAACATTTATGAGTGATTTAAAGACAAATGTTTGTGTTTTTTTTATGAAGGGTAATTTTCAATTTTATATATATATATATATATATATA
The DNA here is from genome assembly GCF_051622355.1 of Phaseolus vulgaris. NCBI lineage: Eukaryota > Viridiplantae > Streptophyta > Magnoliopsida > Fabales > Fabaceae > Phaseolus > Phaseolus vulgaris. Next base: position 7,976,542 of record NC_143504.1, read on the forward strand.
TAAGTTTTTATGTTATGTAATTTAACATTTTTGTCACCTTAAGTAATAACAATCGTCTCCCATTACATGAAAAAATATTATTAAAAAAAATTACAAAAATATGTTGGAACTATACCAAAACTCATATGTTAGTCCTAACCGTAAACACAACACAAACTAAGACAAAAGTACATTCAAGTCAGACATTAGTAAATCTCATCTTTTGAGTTTCCTGTAACATGTATAACTTCATACAACTCAGCAATCATAGCAGTCTAAACTTCAAGAAACGCAGAGAAAGCACTAATAAACTCTCTCATACTCCCACGGAAAATACCTTCACAAGTAGCAAGACCAGGATACCCCTAGCAGCCCTATCAATGTTAATTTTAACCCAGTCTAGTGAAGGAAACTCTCGTCTAACCGGAAGAGGACAAAGAACTTTACCATTACGAGTAGTAATACCAAAAAACTTTAGACGAATTTCCCACTTGACAATTTAAATCTTTAATTATCGAAATAACCCTAAAAATTTCAATCTTATCTTGAAATCTAGCATAATTCTTCATACGCCATATGATCCAAATAGAAAATATTGGTAGTTAATTAGATACCAATTTAGAAATTATTTATCAATAATAGAAACTAGTTTAAATATCAATACTTTTTTTAGTTTCTAAAATAGTATCTAATTTAGTCAATATAGCAACTAATTATTTTTTGTCTCCAAAATTGATTGTTATTTTATTATTTTCTAGTAATGTAATCTAAACAATCTAACTTTCTTCATATTTTTCTCCAAGTTATTCCAAATTCACCCCCTCAAATCCTCACAACCCTCCCTGATCCAATCAAAGCTTATTGATCGAGTTACATATATTATAAAGAATGTATTTAAACGAAGTGATAATAATTGTAAATACACTATATTCTCTTAATGATAAATCCAACCAAATTTTATGCGCTCATAGATTATAATATTCTACAATAAACAACCACAATCCATCAATTGTTTGATGTTAGGTATCATAAATTACATGTTGAAAAAATATTTATTTTAATCATTATATATAAGCACTTTTATATGAACCATTTTTGTAATTAATATATTTTTATTCAACATTTTAAAATAATCTTACAATGTCCTATAACTCTCACGCATAAGGTCACAAGATTTTAAACATAAGAATATTTCACTAATACAAGTTGGCCCACATTGATGGCAAAGCCCGCAGCCAGACACAATCACATAATAAGGAGAATGAAGATCTAAAGTCTGTTTATGGACTTATTTGCAAATATGGGTCTAATTGGGCTTTTGTTTATATTTGTAGACCCAATCAAAAGGATAACTCTAGGATGGAAGAATGTATAAAGCATATCCAAGAAGATCTTGAACTCATCAAAACATAAACTAGAGTTTTGGTGAGAAGAACACAAGAATATTGAGTTTAGACTTACTAATCAACATTATTTTTTGGTTAAAATTTAACTTAAATAAATTGTATAAAGTTGTTTAGGATTTCGTGGATCATGTATTGGGTCTAGTAGCATAAAATAATTGGACCAAGTAATATAGGTTGTTGGGCTTGTATTTGGGCAATAGTAGAATAAGTCTAATTAGGGTTAAAAGTGACTAGTTAGGGTGATAATTGAACTTATTTGAGCCCAATATAACTCTAGAATGTATAGGGTATAATAGAGGACGAAAATTACCTTGACATAGAGCACATGGACGGACACATGACAGCCTAGGAGTGGAGAGAATTTAGCAGGTGTGAGCTAAACATGGAAAACATGATTTCACATGTATTTTGAATTTTCAAATTAAAAGGCTCCAAAATGTTTAACCCTCTCACCTATAGATTGAGGTGCTTTTGAGTGTTATTCTGTCAAATTGCAAGGCTAAGCACTCATTTGTCTAAACTTCTTTAGGATAGATGCCTTGGTCTTTTTCTTCACCTTTTCTAAGTGATATGATTGAACTAATCACTCTCCCTACTCTTTATGCAACTACAAGGAAACCATAGCTCCAATGGATACATCCTTGATCCATTTCTTCCATTAAGCATCCGCAAATTCCATTCAAAATTCAAGAAAACATGCCACCGGATGAGAGAATGCTATCACACATCCACAAACATACGACTAAGAGAAAATATGTTTTTTCCTTCCATTTGCTTTGCATAATAGAAAGTTTGATCATGCATACGGAAGCTACTAAGTAATATATGAAAGTTTTCACCAACACAACCATTCATCAAGTTCAATTGTTTCCACCACAGAATGTTGAAATAAAGTGCGAGTCTGGTTTTTAGCCTAAAAATATAGGAAATAAACTAGAAGAGTCTCTATAGCCTGACACGGTAAAACATAAGAACAATAAAGAACAAATTCAGGACACTGAACTTCACATATCCTTCACAATCTCGAGCATTGCAAACACAGACAAGATTATATGTTTTTACCGATGGTGCTAATGAACTAGTTTTGCTTATTGAAGTTGCAGAAGTTGGAGAAGTTAGGGCCATAATGCCCAGTGAAACTCGGGCCAGACGGAGCAAGAGGATTAGGCATGGAGAGTTGTGGCTGCAGAGGGTTCAGATGCTGCTGAGATGGTGGGTTATGAAACTGATGCAGAAGTAAGTTGGAAGAGAATGGAGCGAAAAGGTCCCCTGGAGAACGATAACTCGATAAAACATCAAGATTTTTGTTTTCGTCCTCGAGGCCGTGAATTCCCTTCGACACAGCACTGTGAGCTGCAAATACAAGAGTGTGTCATGATAATATTGATGTACTGAATTTATAAATTAGCAAGAGACTCTATGATCAAAACTAGTAAAAAATAACAAACTAATTACGGATTACAAGTTCTCCCTCTTATCTTAAAAGGTTGTTAAACTTCATATATTAAGATTCTACAAGAAAAGTGATATTCACTACTAGAAAAAACAGATTTTCTTTACATTTTTTCGTAAAACTTTTAAAATTCATATCAAAATTTATAGGAAGTTTATTTTTTTAGTAATTTTTTTTATAAAAGTTCACAGGAAAAAAAATTAAAAAATTCTAATAACCTATATAAATGCAGACATGCTAAAATACTTTTCTTGCAACAAGTAGTCTTATGATAAAACAACAATTTTATGCAATTTAATATGTGATACGATGTAAAGCAGCTCAAGCAAGCACGTAATTGATAGACATGCAGATGTATCATGATATTGTTCATGCAAAAAGTGATACAATGATAAACCTTTAAATTGTTCAGTTTATAATGTGAGGCGAGGGAAAGCTCACGTTTGCTACTTTAGGAGTAAACAACTATGAAACTATGCATACTTTCTAAAGCTGGGCATGGATAACAAAGTAAGTTTTCTAAAGCAATATTTTCTTTTGATTGGTATTTGTGTCCACTATAACAAGCTTGAAAACATTGCATTAGTAGAGAAAGGTATCAGTTTTTATAATAGAATATGTTTTTAAGCCACTTAGGGTATGTTCCATAAAAAAAAGAGTGGATATAGGGTGTTTCTGTGTGGTTAAAATCTGCAGGTGATGCTGATATATAAGAATATCAAAGCAATAATTCAGAGTTTCAGACCTCTGCATTATTTTTGTTTCATACCTTGGGGAGGTCGAGGCAAATCCTTCAACGACTCTGCATGATAAAGGGTGTCATAACGATATGACGGTGCAGCAGCAGGCATAAGCATAGATGAGGACAAATTCAGTTCTGCAGAGTAGGTTATTTTGGATCACAATACTTTTTTAGCAAATATCCACATATATGATATATCAGTATTCTAGTTGGTATCATGAGATTGTTATGTTTTAGCTGTTTTGTGCGTAAGGGAGTGAGGTTGATAATAAGAATGGAGATTACATTCTAATTGTACAAGGATGGGAGAAGTAGTAGTTTAAGATTCTAAACACTTTTGAATAAGGATCAAAACATTTCTTTTATGATAAAAAGAATGCATACCAGGTTTAGATCGGTCTTCTTCTTGCATAGCTTCTAATTTTATTCTGATCTCCTTTGCATGAACAATGACTACAGTAATCTGTCTCTGCATCATAGGAGATATTAATGTTTTTTTTTGTTTTTTTTTTCTGTCATATGTGTACGTAAATTTAACATAATTATTTCCTTTCCTTTTTCATAAACCATGCGCAAAAACACCATGTGAGTTTTCAATCTATAATCTCTCTCACAGACCAATTTTAGATATTAGAGGAAAGTTATTAAGCTGCACATCAATTGTAACAAACATGTCAATCTCTATCAGTATCTACTATTAAAGACGACAACACTAAAATAGCCATTAACATCTTTAACAAGAAACTCTGTTTCAAATTATAGAGAAACACATTTTCCATATATGGTTGAACGCAATTCTCAATAACTACCCACATTCCTCAAATAATAGAGACAAAAATTAACTGAATACCAATGTGGAATTAATAAACTAGTTATATTTTGAGCTTGTTTTTATTTTAGGTGAATGCAAGAAAAAGTGTATATAAACAGACTCTTAATCCCTGCATTCTTATTTCAGACACTAATTTAAATGTAGTGCTTTGTCTTTTTTCAGGACTTTTTCAGGAGTGAAACATGTATATCTCCTCCACATGATGCAGAACATTTTAATGATAGTAAAATCAAAGTATATGAATAAATAAAAACTATATATTCAGACAGAAATTACCAACACAGAATTTTTCTAAATCTAGAATCACAAATGAACTCTGGTCAACTATGAGATTTACAGGAATAAATTAAAATGAAAATGGTTACTTTGCTGTCTCCAGTGCACACATTACAAATATACCAGTTTTTATTTTATATAACTTTCATGTAAAATGAGTACAAGGGTAGCCACCCAAATACTGAAAAAGTAAAAGGTAACGAAAAAACAACAACAACTCAAGTTTAAGAGAAATATCGTGGACTGGCACCTACAATATTTCCTCACTGTCCTCTTGAGAGTACGTAGAAAAGATTTTCCATTTCCATCTTAAAAATTGCATACCATTATTTAATGATTCCATAATATATGCATATTTTAAGTATTACAAACTGTGTTTCTTTTTTCAGTATAATTTATTTATTTTTTTAAAATGAAGAAATATAATAAAAAGTTCATTTAATAAAAATATATATAATTTTTTTTAATTTCTATATACAATAAATGTGTAAATTAAAGATTATATAAAAAGGTAATAGGATCAATGTAACAATAAAATAAAAACAAAATTTAATGCAACTCTTGAAAGGAAACCAAGAGGGTTTCACCACTTCAATAATTACAAAATCAAAATATGATATTAATTTAGCACTAAACACACACATGTGACTCTTCTCATGTATCATAAGGATATGAAGATAAACCTAACTACAAAGATATTATGATTAACTATTGAGAAATCATGTCCAACATATATGCAAGCATAAAAAAAAACTAGTCATAGGCAACATCCATAAAGATGATAGTAAGTTTGATTATATTTTTTTAAACTGTCTTGATCCTAAGTTTATTATCCTAAAATTATACTAGGAAAGAACTTTGATTTGAAGTTGAGACAGAAGTGTTTTCTTTTAATTTCATTAATTATTTATTGATAAAAAACATAATAAAAAACCAATAAATAAAATTATTAACAAAAATCAGCTCAAATCCTTATTATTTTGATCATATTAAAGTATATGATGTTTAAAAACATAGGACACAACATGAAAACTTCATTATAAGACAAGCCTTTTAAGATTTTAGGTTTCAAACACTCAAATAATTTTTCTAATCGATAATAAAAAATAAATAACTATTTGATGGATACACCAACTTATTAAAAAAAAGTACTTATAGTAGTCTAATAAACATGTTTCAACCGAAAAAAACAGTCCACAAAAACCTAACTAGACCTACTAACACCCCGAAAAAGACCTTAGAAACCTAACAAAAAAAACATCAATAAAGTGTACAAAACAAACCGTGTATCTAAGCAATGCAAACACATTATAAAAATATATTCTAGTGAAGTGCTGTGTAGATCAAACTTACCACATCAGAGAAGAATAGTATTTTCTTACACATAAAACCTAAAGTAGGATTAGTTTTTAGATAAATCTCAAGTAAACAGTACATTTATCACATTTAAATTGCTACAGTTCATTTATTTGGGTTATGATCAATGAATATCCAAACTGCATATGGAAAGTATCCAGCCATATTTCTCAATTTTCTTTGGATCCCAATTTATATTTTAGATACCGCACATAAGTATCTAGGGGCAAAAACATTTCTCAACAATTTCGTTTATTTAAATTTCACCATGTTCTTTTATGGATACATGCATGACATATTATTTATGGATGTTTTCCAATCCCAATCACTTAAATCCATCAAAGATTCAGAAACACGATTAAAAGACTTTAAATTATATATCTGGGTGAAAGGTGACTATAATATAATCAACTGTGACTTAAATATAATGAACCAATATTTTAAGTTTTAAAAATCAAAATTAAGTTTATGATTTGTTTCAAACATATATAGGAATCAGGAGTAATTATTCACAAATTAAAAAAAATACAATTAAGCAGACCCAAACCAAATAGTTTGCTCAATTCATTCAAAATGAAGCACCCACACACGAACCTATTTACTAAAGTTTTGAAACACATATTCAATGGGATAATTATTAATCAAGAGTTCAAAAGTGTGGATCCCTTGATCTTCTAAGAATGGAGGTTTGTAGTTTTAGAGCAAAATGTAAGGGTAGAAAATTACTACTACCTTTTTAGTTTTCTTTTATAACACGAAACTCGTTTAAGAAAGAGTTTCAATAGCTAAATGCTGGGTGATTAAGAAGTATTTTTTTAAAAAAAATATATATGCTACGAAACAGTGTACTACTATGTGGCAAAACTGAGGTTTTAGAGATGTTAACGCCAGTTTACCTCTAAGACATCTTAATTAATATATATGAATTGAAGCATTAAAAAATGCTCCATTTTAATGCAATTCTTTATTGATATTTTTTTAATTACACATTGAAAAAGAAATTTCAAAGTTTGTGTAGATTATTTTTATTTTTTAAATAAGTGAAATATATCAAAATTTCTCAAAGTTTATAAAAATGGAATAGACACAATTTTGGAGAACAAGTTTATGTAAAACCATATAGGTGTATATTCTTGTAAGTGGTCATTCTTGCCGCGGAGACAAGTTACTTAATAATTTGAAGAGAGAAATTTCAATTCTGAGTTTGAACAAATAAATATAAATTATTTAAAATAAATCTTTATTTTAAAAAACAATCAAAAAATCTGTCCAACAAGAATATCATTACAACAAACTTCAAAATATATTTTATCAAAAAACAAAATACCTCGGCTCCTAAAGAAAACCTTCAAACACATAAATGATCGCAGCAAAATATGAAAGATAGACCAAAATCAACAAATAAAAAAAAAAAAACAGTAACAACCCTGCTTATCTTGAGGGAATTTTTCGTACAAAGAAAACAAAAACAAAGCGTTGTCTGTAAGAAATTTTCATATAAAGAAAACCCAAAAACCAGATTCTAACACTCCTCTACCCCTAGTCTAGCTATTCCAAACCCAATCCAGTCTTGCATCTGCAGGATTTCTTCCCAGCCAAATATTGTAATTTAATCTAATTATTATTATCCTAAACCTTTTGTAATAAGGCACCACAGTTTCTAAGGAAAGACAACATCTATATTTAATTTCAAACAAAGTATTTTCAGAACATCATTTATAATTAATAGATATAGGGAATGATGTAACAGGTTTAATTTTTAACAAATATTAGTGTTAACAATCAAGTTGCCAAATCTTCGTTATATATATATAGAACCATAATAAATTGAAAGGAAAACACATACCTTACACAAGACAATATTATTGATGTGGTTAACTACTTCAATTTCAAGCCATTCCTCCTTCTTTTGCAATTCTATCACATTACGTTCTTTCTTCTCCTTTGATTTAGCAGCAGATTTCCTATTGGCAAGAATCCTACAAAACACAAAGATTCAATTTATATCAGTCTAAGAACATTAATCCTACATCCTCTGAAAACTAATTTCTCTTGAGCAAGTCAATTGTGCAAATGGTCAACTGATTTTTTTATTTAAATATTACTTCTTCTAAAGTAATTAAGAGATAGACAGAGACCAATTTAAAGTAATATTTTTTTTAGGTAACATTACAAGAAAATTATGAAATAAAAATAATTTTTTTAAAAAAAAATAATAATTAGTTGTTATATTGATTAAATTAGAGACTAAAAGAAATTGATTTATAAATTAGTTTATATTATCGTTCAATAGTTTCTAAATTGATATATAATTAGTTACTAAAGTTTTAACTACCAATTATTTAGATTTTAAATTCGATTGAAAAACCTTTGTGGTTATTTAAATACCAATTTAGAAATCATTAACTAATTTAGAAACCAATTTTTTTTAATCTTTAATTTAGTCACTATAGCAACTAATTATCTTTTATTTCTAAAAATTAGTTTCTATTTCATAATTTTCTTGTATAGTATAAATACAAATTTTATTTAAAAAAATATAATTATACACTAAAGCATGATTTCCATTAAAAAAATGAAAATTATGTACGCAAACACAATTTCTATAAAAAAAAATTAAAAATCATTTATGCAAATATAATTTCTTAGAATTGTTAAAAAAAGTTGCAAGCGGAAGTTCTTTATTAAATTATAAAAAAAAGCAATTTAAAACAAAGTCATGCATTGGAATGATTTATTTGATTTTGAAGTTGTAGTAATAAATTTGAAAAAAATAGATCACAGTGGAAGAACTCTTAATTACCATGCAAAGATGAAAAACTATGAAAAATTGTCGAACTTGGCTCGTCCAACCCGCAGTCTAGGATAATGATACATTGATAATTCTAATTTTCTAAACAACTATATTACAATTTTTAATATTATTATTTTAATATTTTAATATTATTTAATTATAAATTTATTTTTATTATATATATTTATTTCTTAATTTATTACATAAAAGATGGTATATAACTCTGTCAAACTTCTTTAAGTTTATGAATAAGTTTGTTTTTTAAAAGGAAAAGATTAATTTATTACCAAAAAATAAATCACATTAATAACTATTATATTAATATAATAATATTTTAAGTTGAAAAAAAAATTAAAATATTAATTTATTGAGTTGTTAAAGTGAATTATTATCACCACCCTTTGTAAAATAATAATAGTATTTGAAAAAAATATAAAATAATTACATACATATATTATAATTTATATGTCAAATCCTTTTTTTAAATTATAATTTTAAAAATATATTTTATTTGTATTTTAATAATTTAATATACTTCTAAAATCAGACCGTTAATTAGACCATAAAAATCTGCTATTTGATAACTTTAACGGCAAAATGATTAAGGTTTGATGAAGATTTTTTATGAATAATAATAAGTTCCTATTAAAATGAGTATGCACAAAAATAATTTTAAAAAAAATTATTCCTTGAAAAGAGAAGTAATTATGTTTCCATTAATTTTTTATTATAATTTAACACAAGTAATTAATAATATCAAACTTTGTTTTCTTCATGAAAAATATAATTTATTTTGTAAAATAACTATATTCAGTCAAAACCAACCACATCTCTACACATATAAATTATATATAGCCGGAACAAAAATCCAACTTTAAAAACGATTTAATTAAAAAATAATTAAAATGGAAAAAAGAATAAGACCTCTTAGCCTTCATGGGATCAACCTTAGCAAGTTCAGCAAGCTCCTCCGGCTCCATACGCTTCCTCGCCAAAGAAATCGGTGGCCCGGCCTGCATCAACTTTGTCAATGACGCCTGAAGGGAAGCGTTCTTCCGACGCGGCTTCGCTTTCTTCTTCTTTCCGCAATCCTTAATACAGCCATCAGCTCCGCCGCCGGCCATGCAGAGATCACCCGAGACTACGGACTTTCCTCGGTCGAGTCCGGCTGTGGGCACTACTGGTGCAGCTCCGATCTGCCAGCTGGGTTTCTCCGAGGTTTCGGAGTCAACGGACACTAGAGAAGCGGTTGGTGGCAGCGGAGGCAGCAGTGAAGAGTTGGGCATTTCGAAATCAAGATGTTTGCTATCGAAGTTGGGAAGGTTGTCCAAGGTGTCGAGGAGGGGATAGGAGTGGTCGGAGAAGATCCTCCAGTGGTGCATGGGGCTGTGTGGCTGTTCCGTCGGTGGCATCTGGTAAAAGAGCGCGGCATCCGACGGAGCTCCGATGTCATTGTTCTCCATGGCACAAAATGTGAAAAACGTTTCTGTGTTTGGGATTTGTAATTTGGAGTTTTGTTGAAACGTTTTGTGGTGACAGGAAACTGAAGCTGTTGAGGAAGGAAGTGTTTTGCGTGACTCTGACCCCAGTCCCTCGTGTATATATATGAATGATATAAGGATAACTTTTTTTTTTTTATACAAGTTACAACTCCTAATACTATTATTTTAATACTTTTTTATATTATTTAATTACAAATTTATCCTTTACTATATATATTTATTTCTAAACCTATCACATCATGGTTGTATACAACTTTTTGAGTTGTCATACTATCATTTTCCATATATATATATATATATATATATATATATATATATATATATATATATATATATATATATATATATATATATATATATCCGCCCTCGGTTACACATGCAGTGGAACACGGTGGGTTTTCACCATAAAAAAAAAACTGAAAAATACAAAACCATTAATAATACATATTTAATTACTTCCATTTATTTCTTTTAACTCATTTAATTTTCAAAAACTCTTCATTTTATTTGGGCTCGTTTTCAAGATAAGATTGAGATTTTTCAGACTATTTCGGTTATTAAAGATTTAACTTGTCTTGTAGATAACTCTTCTAAAACTTCTATGAAAAATGTGATATTATGGATTTTAAAGTTGTCAAATTTTTTGGTATTAGTAAAGTTCTTCGTCCTCTTCTTGTGAGATGAAAGTTTTCTTTACTAGACTGCGTTAAAATTAATATTGATGAGACTGTTAGGGGTATTCAGGCCTTGCTACTTGTGGAGGTATTTTTTGTGAGAGTATGAGAGAATTTATTGTAGCTTTCTCTATGTTCCTTGAAGTTCAAACTACTCTAGTGGTTGAGTTTTATGGAGTTATACATGCTAGAGAGGAAGCTTAAAAGATGAGGCTTATTAATATCTGGTTGAAATGTGATTCTACTTTGGTTTGGGTTGCATTTACTACTAGGACAAATGTTTCTTGAATGTTTCAAAATCAATGAATACTTGTCTTAATTATTGTGAGAAAATTAGGTGGTTTAAGGTTACTCATATTTTTTGTGAAAAGAATATGTGTGCTGATAACTTGGTTAATTTAAAAATTATTAATAGAAAATTATTTATTTTATTGGTATAATAGACTTTTATCTAGTCTGTTCTTAAAATTCTTTATGAATAATTATAGTCTACTTATGTACTGTATCATTTTTGTTAATATATGAGTTTTGACCTAATATCCTTATATTTTTTTTTCTTTTTTTAATAATATTTTTTCATATAATGGTAGATGATTGTTGTTACTCTAATGTCTAATGGTAGTTTAGATGTCAAATTACATATATTTTTATAAAAAAAAAATTGAATGTAAACTCATGATAAATTTAATTACAGTAGAGCATCATTAATTTGAACGGAGATTTTAATTTGATAGGAAATATTATATTAATTCAACATTAAGAGTGATATTAAATTAAGAATATTTAAAATAATATGATGAAATTGAAAAAAAAAATCCAACACTCATTTTCATTGTTTTAAAAATATTAAATTTTAATTAAATATGAATAAGAAATAAAATTAAATTTAAAATCAGATTAAAATATTTATAATATATTTCATACAGTTGAGTTTAATTTAAAATTAAAATATTAAAAATTGTATATTAACATAACTGTAAAGGTTATTCCATTAAAATAGAATTCATCAGTTAAAAAATTAAGGAATAATTCTTACAAATGCTTTAACTTCTATATATATTATTTTTGTAATTATTGTAATAGAAAACATTAAATTAATTAAATTTAAACGGATAAAACGGAAAAGAAAGTTAAATTATAAAGGATTAAAATATATTTATGATATATTTAAAGGGGTGAATTAATTATTTTGTCCTGGGTATTTTGTATTGCCACGCGTTTTGTAATATCCAAAAACATCTAATTAATATTTCTATTCTCTTTCTTCAATAAATGATCATTACTACATTATAAAATAAACTTTAACCATTTTTATGGTAGGTTCTATATTTGTTCTAATTTATTTTAAAAATTGTGTTAAAATATAAATTCAAGTAATATTTTTTTTAGATAGAGTGAAAAATTGGTTCAATTTTAATTCTTTTAATGAAGATTGGGAAAAAAGAGAGAAGGAAGAGTGAAAATTGTTTACCTATAAATTATTATCCATATATTCATAATAATAATATTAATAGTAATAATAATATTAATTTATAATAATATATAAAGAACTTTTTTATCTTTTATATATATATATATATATATATTTATTTTTATCCTTTATAATTTTAAAATATGACAAATCTAAATTTAAAAATTTGAATTTGAATGAAAAATTAGAAACACAATTATTTGAATTTTAAATTGAAAATTTGAATGTGAAAAAAACACAATATATAAAGAGGATTTTTTTTTCCAATTTTATTCTTTGTGATTTTGAAATATGAAAAAAAAAATAGATTTTTTTTTAATTTTAAACTAAAAATTTGAATGTGAAAAAAAAAATTCTAGAACACAATTTTTGGATTTTAAACAGAAAATTTAAATTTGAAAAAAAAAACTAGAAAACACACTTTTTCAATATAAAGGATGAAAATGGAGAATGAAAACACACTCTTCTGCATTTGGGAAATATCAAAACCCTATCATATCATTATATTATTTTGTATTCAGTGCATAATCCAGATCTTATAGTTCAATGAAAATCCCACAAAACATTCATACATATGCTTACACAAATAGATAATTGTGTATATTACATATATCTTTATTTATTTTGTAATTTATTGATTTTTCTGAATTTATAAAAGAATGAAATACTTAAGGATCATCAATCACTTGTATTGATATACAAGTCAATTGATAAAAAGAATATACTAATTTTACATAATGATCACAATAATATTTTTTATTCTATTGAGTGGGTCCAAGTTAACAACTAATTAAAGGAAACTTTTAAATTTGGTAGAAAAATAATTACTTTCATAAAAAATAAATTAGAAATTATTTTAGAAACTAGAAAAAAATTTAGTTTTTAAATTAATTTATATTATTGTTTAATGATTTATCTAATTAGTTACCAAGGTTTTACTACCAATTATTTAGATTCTAGCAAAAACTTTTGTAACTAATTAGATACTAATTTAGAAATCATTTAACAATAATGTATTAATGTATTAATTAATACATTATTTTCTATTAACAAGATTCATAGTTGCTTTAGTAACAATCTTCTTTGAAAAACAAAGTATATACATTTTTAAGCTTCTAGTGATTTATTCCATCTTTTATTATAAACTATATCATAAATGTATTACACTAGTTTCTTGTCGTGTAGTTTTTAAAGATTTGAGAAAGAATAAATGACGTTTTTTATACATTAAAAAAACTCATTTAAAGTTAAATTATATTTTCTATTCAAATAATATAAATTTACTCAACTGGTACTGGTGTTATAATTTAATAAATATAAATATGTTCATTAAAAAAAAATACTTTTTATAAATAAAAGAAAAACTAAACACATCCTCCTCTGAAAATGTATCACTTCTTTAGAATGTATTTTAGAATGGCATAGAAATATATATATTACAATTTATAATGACATTTATAAATTTATTATATATTAATTAAATTTTTAGTGTAATAATATTATATAAAAAACTGTCTCACACCTGTTTTTGCTAATAATAATAATAATATTATTATTATTTGTATTATAAATATTATTATATTATTATTAATATTACTATTTAATATTATCCACTTAATAATATATAATAATGATGATATCAATATTAATAATAATAGTATTATTATTACTATTAACATAACTATTAATAATAAGATTAATTTTAATAATAATATGGATAATCTATACCTATATATAAAGGGGATTCCCCTCTTAACTGCTCTTAAATTTTTTACCTATTTTATCCTTATATTAATATTTAATTTTATTATTGTATTATGGTCATTGTGTCATTTCTTATTCCCCTCTTAACTGCTCTTAATTTTTTTTCTCATTTTATCCTTATATTAATATTTAATTTTATTATTGTATTATGGTCATTGTGCCCTTTCTTATTTTTTCTACAATATTTGGTATACGTAATAGGGCGATTTTGAATTGAAAGAGAGGTGGAAAAACGATTTTGAATTGAAAGAGATGTAGAGGAATAGTTATGAAATGAAAGAGAGGTGAAGGAGTGGTTATGAATTGAAAGAGAGGTGGAGGAGTGGTTATGAATTGAAAATTAATTGCATAATGAGAGAGTGTCTTTTGTATGAGAGAGAAATAAATTTAATAAAATATTTGAGATAAATGGAGCAACTGTTTGAATTGAAAGAAATAATTTATTTTGAAAATTAATTGCATAATGAGAGGGAGTGAACGGTTACCACTTTCTTCACTAGTTTTCACCCTCACCATTTACATCCACTTGAGTAGTTTTCACCCGTTACATCCACCTCCTTATAAGGAGTAGTTTTCATCAATTGCATCCAAAAAAAAAAATGCTCATAAATTTTGACACATTTTGAACCTTCTTCCTTCATGCTCCATGTTCTTCTCCTACTCTCACCCCATCTTAGTCCCTCTTCAATCACCACTGTATAACAACCACCATTGCTTCCTCCTTCTCACACTTCCCAAAGCGTTCTAAGCAGAGACGTGTCTCATTATTATAGGATTTGAACATTTTTGTTTATATTGCTTTCTTAATTTTTTTTATATTTTTGTATGAATCCTAAGCCCAGCTTTGGGGGCAAAGTTTTTATGTCTAGTGATGCTTTGATCTATTAGATATTACATAAGTTGGAAGTTTGGTAATTTGTATTTAGTTTATTATTTTATTTTTTTCAACTTCTTTGCCCTGGAAGATGTGGATTCCATTGATATGGTGATGGATTCTACAACTTCCAACATACAACCATTTGCATTATGTTTTGACATTGTTTGCTAGTCCATTTTTTTTAAACCTTAATTTTAATCTTGATAACCTTACAAAAAGTTCAAGATTACACCCAAGTTAAATCAAAATTTAATATTCAAAAACAATAAAATAAAAATATAAAAAAATTAACATAAAATCTTAATAAAACTATTATCAATAGTACATTTAGATAATTTACATATCTTCTCATATAATTTAATATTTATTAAAATTATATGAATATATAAATAGTAAAAATGAAAAATACGTGCGCCTGTGTTCCCGCTAGTAAAGATAATAGTTTTAATGGTAATTATAATAAAAATAATATGAATACTAATATTAATATTATAGTTATTAAAATTATCAGGATTTGTAGGTAAATTTACCTATCGGTATCCATTGCTATTTTACCAACGAATACCTACCTACATGTGCAAAATTCATAAGTAAATCTACCTATGATTAATATTAATAATATAAAAATTATTAATAACAATATTAAAAGTATTAATAATAATATTATTACTACTAATATTAATAATAATAATATTAATATTTTTGTTTATATTTTTAATAATATTAGTAATATTGTAAATATTATAATTAATATTATTTATATTATTATTAAGATTATTAATATTATTAAAATTATTATTACTATTAACATTATTATTAATATTATTAAAATTATTATTACTATTAACATTATTATTAATATTATTAAAATTATTATTAATATGATTATTATTAGTATTAACATTTCTAGTATTGTTCATATCATTAAAATTGTTATTATTACTAATATTTTTGTTAATATTAATATGGTTAATTATTATTATTTTTATTATTAAATATATTATTAATAATAAAATCTATAATAATATTAATGTTGTTGTTATTATTAATATTAATATTTTGACATGATAATACTCATAAGAATAATATTAATCATAATATAATCACTAAATTTGTGTAGTGTAGTAGTTAAATATTTTATTTCTATTCATGAAATCTGGGTTCGATTATCTCTAACAACACAATAACATTGATAATATTTACTTACAAATCAACATCGATATAAAGAACTAAACAATGTGTATGAAAAAAAAAAAAAATGCATAAACGTATGTATATAGCACGGTTCTGTATTCATATTTTGGTATTTTTTTAACTTAGTTTTTTTTTACTAGTTAAATATGTTAAAATAAATAAAATCCTAAAATTATTAAAAATCCCGCACAAGCAAGAAAATACAGAATCTACTTTTATCTTATTATATTTTTCACGTCCTGAATGTTAGATAGGAATCTAAAAATGAAAAAAAAAACAAAAAAAAATTACTATATAAACAAATAGTTTTAGAATAAGCATTATTGAAATCTCCAAAATAATTAAAAAATAATAAAGAAAATGAATATATTCTCTTATATTACAACACATTTTTTTTCTTTTAACACTAAGATACATAAATATTATGGATTCAGTTTTCTAAATTAAATAGTAAAAAAATTAAAAGGATAATCTGGTGGTTTGGGAGGGAGGGATGCAACAAAGAAGAGAGAAGACGTAGAATGGAGGTGAGGAAAAATTAGGCTTGAAGATTAAATTATAAGTTAAATGTATTTTAATCTTTTTCATGTTAATGTTAGTATTGGTGCAAGTAGTAATTATGGGTTAAGAAAGCAAAAGCCCCGACGTGATATTTCATTGTGTATATAGTGGGTTTAAATTCTTGTATCCAATTAAAACTGCAAAGCATATTTCTTGGATCTTTGAATGCCCATTTTAAGGTTTCTATTGACAAGCACTGCAGTGCCTTGAAACTTGGCTGCTTCTTCCTGCACCTCCATACCTTTTTGTGCCACCCCATAAGTTTTTTTTTATTTCAAAAATACTCATTTTTAATATACCGGATTACATAATCCAGAAGTCTTTTTTCAAGATCCATAATTAACTTATGGATTATGTAATTCAGAAGCCTTTTGAATTATGTAATCTGAAAGCCTTTTGTGATTAATCCGGAAGTCTTTTTTTAGATTTATAATTAGCTTTCAGATTATGTAATCCGGAAGCCTTTTGTGATTAGCTTCCGGATTACATAATTCAGAAGTCTTTTTTATACATAAGATTAGCTTTCGGATTATGTAATCCGAAAGCCTTTTTTTTTCTTTTTTCAGATGTGTGATTAGTTTCCAGATTACATAATTCAGAAGTTTTTCTAACTATGAGATTGACTTCCGGATTATGTAATCGGAATATATCTGAACTACATAATCCATAGGTTTATTTCAAATTCAAAAAAGAATTTCGAATTTTATAAATCTCAAGAAGAATTCTGGATCCAAAAACATCTTTCAGATTATGTATGGGAGTGGCAAAAAAAAGGAGAAAATGATATTCTTACATTTAATATGGGGGTGACACAAGAAGGTATGGAGGTGTAGGAAAAAAGAGTCTGAAACTTAACTTGAATAGCAAGCCCTGACAAACTGAACTGACCTGCTTTTCGGACTCATTAAATACGGAAATTTTTTCTCCACCCCCATAGTTTCTTTCTTCACCTACATAAAATTTCAATTCTAAGACTACCTTGAAAAAAGGAGCAGAAATTGTTTTTTTTTTTTCATTTTCGAATTCTATAATTTGTAGACATTCCGGAACTCTAGAATTTAGAATACATAATAATATTATCAATTTTAGAGTTTGGAAGGTATTTTTTGAGTTTAAAAATGCATTTTGAACTCTATAATTTGTAACATAATTTTGTATTTCGAGTTTTAGAGTTGAATTTTTAGTTTGAAAATGTATTTTGAACTTTAAAATTTTGAATACAATTTTGTGTTCTGAATTGTATAGTTTGTAAGGTGTTTTTTGGATTGAAATTGCATTATGAACTTTAAACTTTTGACCCAAAAAATAGAAGAGTGCAAATTAGCTATTGATTTGATTTTCGTTGCTAATTTGCATTGATTTAGAGATAGAAATCAAATTGATTGTTAAATACAAATGTATGTTTACAAATTAGCGATCAATTCAATTTTGATCGTTAAATGCCTACAAATTAATTATCGAATTTGATTTCGATTGCTAAATACAAATATATGATCGTAAAGTAGCAACCAATTTTGGTTTATGTCACTAATTTATACAATGAGTGAATTCTAGTTAATCACTAAATACAAATACATGACTACAAATAGTGACCAATTTTGATTTATGTCACTAATTTATACTGATGTAGCAACCAAATTCCAGTTGGTCGCTAAATACAAATACATGATTACAAATTAACTATCAATTTAGTTATTGAGTTATAATTATTTTATTATTATGATTATAGTTATAATCATTTTATTATTATAATTGTTATTTTAATTATTATGATTATTTTTAACAATAATATTATTGTTTTGATTATTATTAATATAGTAATAATAATAATAATCATTATTATTATTATTAATAATAATAGTCGTAATATGATCACAATTTTTTTTGAAGTGGTTATAAGTTCCATCTCTGCTCAAAAGATTTTGGTTCACTTTTTTCTCACAAGTTGTTAACATTATTATTATTATTATTAATAATAATAACTCTAAATTAGTTACTAAAAATTATTTAATTTTAATTATTAAATTTAATTTCATTGTGAATTTTAACTTTTCACCAATTTTTTATTATTGAATTCATCTCCTAAAATTTAGTGACCAAGTTTTCTAGGACTAAAATAAAGACTGATTACTACAAGAAAATCATGAAATAGAAACTATTTTTTAGAGATCAAAATAATTAGTTACAATAAAAATTAAAATAGAGACTATTTTAGAAATTAAAAAGAAATTTGGTTTCTAAATTAAATAGTTTCTAAATTGGTATCTAATTAACCACTAAGGTTTTAACTACTAATTATTTAGTTTCTAAATTTAGTAGCAAAATCTTGGTGACTAATTAGATACCAATTTAGAAACTATTTAACAATAATAGAAAATAACATAAACTAATTTAGAAACCAAATTTTTTTTTAGTTTCTAAAATGATATCTAATTTAGTTACTATTGCAACTAATTAATTATTTTGGTTTCTACAAATTGGTTTTTATTTCATGATTCTCGTAATGAATATTGTTATTTCAACATAAAATCAATTTAATAATCAAATTTTACATTTTAACGAATGATAAAAGATATTTTTCTAAGAACTCATTTTGTCCTAGTTTAAACTAAGAAAAATAATTATTGAGAACCAAAATTTAATATAAATATATTTTTTTTCTCCGAAGAAAGTGACTTTTAGGTTGAATCCACTAGTAGTCTTGGTCCTCTCTGTCCGAACTTAGAAGTTGGATATGCTGAAATTGGAACAACTAAATTTGGTTCAACGTGGAATCCACATTAGTCTAGGATTCAGTCCACCAGACAAGATATAAATTATAGCATATCTAAGGTGTTACCAACATATATTTGTCGGTGTTGGTAGGGTTCTGCAACCTGCAACAACAAATTCTAATTATGCACTATTCTAGTTATGCTATTCTACATGCTCAACTCTAGTTAATGTATTTTTTTTAATAAACTAGTTAATATACATAGTGGAAGGCTCACGTTTTTTATTAAAAGAAATAAATGTTTTTCAATAATATATGTATATTTGTTAACCTACCGTTAAAATATTTTATGTAAGAGTTCTTATATATAAAAATGTTGTCCATATATAGAAAATCAGTTCTTTAAAAGCGAATTTGAATTTTTTGAAACAATTGTAAGATTTATTTCGAATTCTTAAATACTATAAAATTGAAAAAAAATAACTGTTAACGTTGTTAGATTTTACGTAGTGTGGTAGGATCTAGCTTTTTTTCTTCCGAAAGGGGAAGCGAGCAACATCATAAAATTAATGGACATATTATAGATTAATCATCAATAATATATTATACTTAATTAATTAATTTTCTCTGTTTTTATAATTTTATTTTTCTATTTTTATAATTTTTTTTATCTTATCTTATAGAAATTATTAAATAAAAATTAATTTTAAAGATTAAAAAAATTAGTTATTATATTAGATATTATTTTAAAAATTAAAAAAATTATTGATATTTAAATTATTTTTTATTATTGATAAATAGTTTGATATATAACTATTAATTTAAAAGTTATTTATAATTTAAATATTTTTTTTTTTAGTTTTTAAGATAATATATAATTTAATTTATATAATAATTAATTATTTTAAATTTTTAAAATTAGTTATTATTTAATGACTTTTTTAGTAGTATTATAAACAAGTTTGCTATGAAACTTTGTGAATCAATAGTTGTGGAACCGAAGTGAAAGGTGTTTGGTAGTCATCTTAGAATTACTTTTTGTACCGAGTTGATTTACTCTTTTTTAGGTTGCATATTTTGAGTGTAGATTTTGTGAAGAACATTTTTTTAATAAGAGTTGGAACACTCTTAAATATTTTTTATAATTTAATTTAATTTATTTTTTACGGATAAAAAATATAATCTAATAACAGAAATAATTTTTAATAGCAGCACTGTGACATATGGGTGGAACTTATAAAAACAATTAAACTTTATTTTCTTTCAAAGAGCTAGGGAAGTGTTTAATCTTTTATTTGTTTTGGTTTTGAGGTTTCTTATCTAACTTTTGATTCTTTTAAAAGAGTTGGAGAATTAGGGTTCCATTCTTGAGGATGTTTATGAATTCTTTGAAGACTAAAAAATTGCAAGACGTGGTATGGGATATTTAAGGAAACGATCTAGGGCAATGATCTCCAAAACTTCAATAATTTTCGTTTTGATATAACACGTAGTGTTTCATGCAAGCGTGTGTAATTTTATATTTAGATTTCTTTTTGGGTACTAACAAAGGAAAGGAATCTCAAACTTTTGGATGCACGATCTTCATTTTGAAGGCTGTCAGGTCCTTTATTGAAAAGAATGTCGAAAGGGAATATCCAATTGGAATTTAACAAATTGTTCATGGAATTTTGTTTATTAACTAATCATCATCTTTCACCATCACATTCTCTTCGTTTTTTTTTCTTTCATCCACGCACTCCGTCTTTATTTTAGCTTTTTCCCTTTAGTTATCTAACCTTTAAAATTGTTGGAATTATTTATCATGTTAACGTCGTTTCTTTGACATAAACAAGACATAACAATATTCGAAAGGTGGGTAACAAAACTGATAAAACATAATCAGACGTCTGATTAGAAAATTCGAGGAGTATATTTATTCGTAACGTAGAGATGGTGGAAGTTAAGAGAGTTATTATTGATTTTGATATTTTTATTAAAATTGTTGTTAGTTGAGGTTGAGTCTTTTTGTTAGTAAAAAATTTAAGAAATTTGATGAAGAATGATCTATTGTTGATAATGTATATGTTGTTATAAATGTTGTTGATATAGAGGTCCAGATCTCAAAATGATATTTTTGCTGATATGTCTTATTTAGATGATGTCTATGAATCAGATGATTTGTTAAAAGGAGTGATTTATTGTGTCATAAAAATTTTGGTATTTTAGAATGATTCTCCCATCTCAAATTTTCAACTAATGCAACAAGTCCTAACATTGTTGCTGTCAAATGTGTTACTTCCGAATCAATTTCTCAAGATTTGGCTTTGCATAATTATTTTAAATCTCTTTCAAGTGATGAACAAAAGGCTCAAGGGTCATGATTGACCATCTTGATAGTAGATATAGTTGAATCTATCTTAACTGATATTTTTTTACAAGAAACCAATTAAGTTTCTAAGTTATGGGCTGAAAAGATGGATGAATAAGGATAAATCTTTAAGTGAAAACGATGAACCATTTCAAATTTCTTGTAGATCGGGAGGTCTTCCTAAACCTGAAGTAAAATCCAATAAGAAGACCTTCAAAGCAGGTCAACCCAAGAAAACATAATGGTAGTGATGTGCATTAATATCTTAGAATTTTATTACTGCGATGCAAACATGATCAATCTTATTTTATTTTTTGGGATCCAATTGTTCATCTTTGTTGTCTTTATGAAAAATATTAGAAAATGTTCTTTTGTTTGTCTTATTGTCTTTATTTAGTTTTTTTTTATACTTCAAATGTACTTGTTTAGGTTGGAGTTTCTTTGTTTTTCTTCTAATGAATTTGTTTGTTTTATTTTTTTATTTAAAAAATTAATACATGACATTATTATATAAACTATCATTTCACTCTACTATATTAAGCTAACAACTCAAATGAGTTATTTTATTTTGTAAAAATTTGCTAGGGATGCTTTAGTGTTTAATTTGAAAAAAACTCTTAAATTATGTTTTTTTATCATCAATTTATTGCTATATTACTTTGATCAAGTATTTTGATTAAATGAGATGGTTATTTATTTTCAAATGACTTGTAGGCATCAAATTGCTTTGATCCGATGTGATGGTCATTTATTTTAAAATGACTTATAGATGTTAGATTGCTTTGATCAAATGTAAGGATCATTTATTTTCAAACAAATTTGTATTATTATCATTCGATGTGATGGTTGTTTATTTTCAAACGACTTTACATTATTATGTTGATCAACACTTATTTACAACTGACTTTGTACTACTTTGATATGATGTTCAAACAACTTCAGATTATTATGATGATTGCTTATTTTCAAACGACTTGATAAGAAGTCATCTAAAAAAGAAATTTTATTGAAGAATGTGCCTCATTAAAATAAAAAAATTTGCTTGCCAATATATTCCTTAGGGACAAAAAATGAATTATGAAAAAAAGTACATCATTCTTTTAACAAGTTTCAATTATAATACATCTTCAAATGAGGTGCATTTCCATGTTCTTGGTATAAGTCTGTCATTTAATTATTTGAGTTTGTAAGCTCCATTTTGAAAGGAATCGACTACTTGGAATAGACCCTCCCAGTTGGATGCTAATTTCTTTCATGCTTGTCTTTTCAGGCCTTTGTGAAAAATTTGTTCCTTGACGTGTGTATTGAAAACCTGGGCTGCCCTATTCGTTGCAACTTCCTCCTTTTTCGTGTTTCTTCACATATCTCAAGTACAAAGTCTAGTTCAACCCTTAGGTTGTCATTATTATTATTATTCTCATAAGAACTATGCTTTCACCGTTCGATTTCTCCAAGCTCGATCAAGATCGTTGCATCCAACCCACATGTTAATCAGAATGGTGTCTCCCTTGTAGATGATTGGAAGGTGCAATGATAACCTCAAAATATGTTGGCTATTTCTTTGGCACAAAGACCCTTAGCCTGCCCAAGCTTTTTCTTGAGTTCATTTAGTATAACCTTGTTAGATACTTTTGTCTGACCATTACTTTAAGGGTGCTCATGGATGGAATTGGATGTTTTATGCTAAAATACTAAAACATTGCTAAAACTCCTTGTCTATAAATTGTTGACCCATATCCTAGATACAAAGATGTATCAACATAATAATATAAATCAAATCAACTGTATCCAAGATATATAGAGATGTATCTTATGCAAAATCAAATCAGATCATGCGCACTTGTATAACTTGGATATGTTGCACACTTCTAATTTCTTGAACATCAAAACAATTTATGAAAATATTTTTTAATCTAAATTAGTTATTAATTACAATTATTGTTGTGTATTGCACTAGTCGTCCGAGAGATGATAATTACTTACTACTTGATATTATGTGATTGATACACTTGTCATTGAACTAATCATGCTAACAATATTCAGTAATCAATTGTATCTTCTATTTGTTTAAATATATTTTGAAATACTTCAACCTAAGTCCAAAAGCCTATAAATACAAATAAATCTCAATAAGTTCTCTCATTTTTCTCTTACTCATTTTTATACTCAGTAATTTCTCTAATTCTTATAAACTTGAACGATAAAAAATATTTTTGCAGATTAACTATCTCTGGAAATTCATCAACAACTCAGCTATCTTCTACCTTAAAAAGCCGCACTCCTTACAAGATTCATTACTTGAACAAAAGAGAGTATTTTGACAAACTGTTTGTTAATACAAATATAGTTTATACATAATTGAGCAGTAAGAAGAATAAAGGTATAAAATTCATTAGTTGAATGCTGAAAACGAATGATGATAAGTAACGACATGTCAGACAGGAATTCAAGTGAACCACGCCATTTGGTAATGGATGTCACTGTTGAAATAGGCAAGGCACCTTTATTTCTTGAGACCTACTTTAGTATATTGGCTTTGACGAGACAAAGAGTTGTGGACCTTCTTGGTTTTTTCCTCTCATCTAAGAACCAAAGTTGGTGATCCATAGTGCAATGAAGAACGTTGTTGGTTGATGTTGGAGAAGAAATGAAGAGTTGATGAGCTTGTTTGTGTCTTAGTAATTGGAAAGAATAATGCACAAAATGATGGTCTTCGAGTAGGATGTACACTCTCTTCCATTATATAAATCATCCAATTCCTTTCTCTTCCTTTATATCCCAGCATTTAGTGCTTTCCTCTTCACCAATCCATTCCTTTTTTTCTTTCCTTCTCAACATACTTAGCTTATCATCACAAACTATAATCAATAATCAAGTTGCTATGACTACAAAACTTCTATGCTTATATCCATAGTATAAATTTTATTTCTTATTAAAAATAGTTACATCACTCTTTTTCTATTAATTTTTCTTAGTTTTCATGACTTCATTTTCATTTTTTTTTCTTTTAACTCTGTATCTTTCTTTTTATTACACATAAAATGTTATCTTATTTCTCATATCCTCCACTCTCTGTCTCATCTTGTTTATCCTTTTCTACGTGACTATCTTGTCTGCATGACCAATCCTCATCACTACCTTCTCTACTAACATCCTCATCACATAAAATTTAGTGACTTGGTTGAATAGAATTTAAAAAAGAAACGCAGGCTTATTGCGCGAAAGAATTGAAACAATATTAAATGAACATATGAAAGATTACACGAGTATTTTTATTTTTTTTTTCTTTTTTTTCAACAAAGAAAGAATGAATAAATAGAAAGATTTTAGAAATACTCCATTCTTATTAAAAAAAAAGACAGAAAACACTCATAAAAAAAAATCATAACACGTATTGTCATACCACTACAAGAAAATCATGAAATAGAAACTAATTTTAGAAAACAAAAATAATTAGTTAGTGATTAAATTAGAGACCATTTTAGAAACTAAGAAAAATTTTGATTTTTAAATTAGTTTCTATTATTGTTAAATAGTTTCTAAATTTGTATCTAATTAGCTACCAAAGTTTTAACTACCAATTATTTATATTCTAAATTTGATAGCAAAAACCTTGGTGGGCTAATTAGATAACAATTTAGAAACCATTTAACAATAATAAAAACTAATTTAGAAACCAAAATTTTTTTTTAGTCTCTAATTTAGTCACTATAGCAACTAATTATTTTTTGTCTCTAAAATTGGTCTCTATTTCATGATTTTGTAGTGTATGTGAGTATTTTTAATGATAAAGTTAATTGGATCATATATTGTTATTTTTAAGTTCTTACCTCTCATAACAAACATTTACTCTAAATCATGAATATATATATATATATATATATATATATATATTAAGATTAATATACTTTAAATGATTATTTTTGTTTATAGTAAAAAATTTAGATTTTGTAGTAAAAAAATTATAGAAACTAGTCTTTTCTTTTTTACTAACAAACAAACTTTCAATTTGAACTATATTATAATGTTATAATATCCATCTAGTCTATATTAAAATCTGTTTGTCAAGTAAAAGAATTTGACAATAATTTATTAATAATTTCCTTATTACATACACCTAGGAGA
Organism: Phaseolus vulgaris; assembly: GCF_051622355.1. Lineage (NCBI taxonomy): Eukaryota > Viridiplantae > Streptophyta > Magnoliopsida > Fabales > Fabaceae > Phaseolus > Phaseolus vulgaris. Next base: position 8,002,611 of record NC_143504.1, read on the forward strand.
TATAAAGTCATTTTACATAAAAAAAAATATATATATAGGGATGAAAAACATATTTAATCTAATTTTAAATATTATGTATTAATATAAGTAAAGAATGGTTATACATTGTAGTTAACATGTTTTAATAACTAACATTAGAAGTTTTAATCTAGGAACTTTCAGAATTTTATGATATGTGAATAACAAAATTCTGAAAGTCATTTAGTTTTGAGTACCAAACTCCCAGGTATCTATAACAAATTCATCCACAATACCTGAAACAAACATCTGAAAAATAATAGAAGTAGTTATACAAAAGACAGAGTAACATCTGAAAAAGAATAGAAGTAGCTATACAAAAGACAGAGTAGAACCTATTAACACATAAAAGACTCTGAAAAGAATAAAAGTAGTTATACAGAAAGATAGAGTAGAACCTATTAACACATAATTCTGTAGTTTTTTTTATCGGCAACCCCTTTCAAGTACTATTTTTCGTTACTTTTTCTTATCAGCAAGAAAGAATGAATAAATAGAACCACTTCAGGAGTGATTCAACCCTTATACAAAACAGTAGATAAAGGCAAACCAAACCTTACAGACCACTCCCAACAGGAAAAACAAAACCACCACCTATCATAAAATAACAGACACCTAACTCTACTTAAAACAACTACACTAGCAACCCAACCTGGCAAAGCAAAACAACAACAACTTCACCAACCACCAAACACCCCACGCAAACATCCAACCAAAGATTATCAAAGTAAAATAAATTACATCATATTTAGACAAGGCAAAGGAGCAAGACACCAATCAGAGAAGAAAATTTGAGTAGTGTGATTCTTAGAAGTAACCCGAAACCAAGCCTTTAATTGAGGCAAAGAGAAAATTTCTGAATGATCCACCACTCTACCATTGAAGGTGACCTTATTCCTATGGCTCCAAATTTTACTTACCACAGTAATCCATACACTCTCCAAAACAGAGTTAACAAATGTAATGCATTATAGATAGAAAACTGAATGAAATGTGAGAAGGAATCAAGATGGGTAATCATCAACACCAAACCTAACCATGTAAAGCATTGATTCCGGACTAACCAAGCTATTCTACAACCAAAAAACACATAATTGGTAGATTCCTCTTGTGCACCACACATACAACATAGAATACTTTAAACCGCAACCCCACGCCTAACCAAATTCACTTTAGTAGTAATTTTGTTTTCCAACACCCTCCATGCCACTATTTTGTATCATTTTCCTTAGACTTTGATTTTGTTCTAGTACATAACATAGTTTCCCATAATTTAGGAGTAAAAATTAAAGATAATTTATATATTTTTTAAATTTATAAATATATTTTTAAAGACAAAATTGTAATTGAATTTTTTAGTTTCAAAATACCTTAAATATAATATAACAATTGATGGTAATGATGTTATGAAAATATTTATGAGAGAATTGTTCTTAACATGACTTGACAACTCATCTGCATCATAATTAGTAGCAGCCTCCACTTGCGTCAATCTGCAGCAGCCCTCCAACATAAAAAGAAAAGAAGCTGTTGTATGATCCAATAACAAAAATAATGCAGAAGTGGTAAACTCTCACAATCCCAATAACAACTCCAATTTCTACAGCAATTTGCACTTTAATTAACACCTTGTTGAAGATTATGTACTTGTATATTATAGGATCATGGCTCTCGAAATTGTTTTTGATAATTCTACACCTAAATCTTCAGACCTATATTATGGTATGAACTATTTATTTGGTAACTACCTAATGGGAGGAGAATGTACCTTATCCTTTACCTGTTTTGTTATAAAAATTTCTTTGGAAATCTTTCTTTTCAAGTATGAGATAATGATTAGTATCTTTACACAGTTTAAAATCCCGTTTAGGTTTAAGAGGTTAAATCCGTCGCCTTTTAATAAACGACTAAATCTAAACCTGTTCTAATATTTAATATTTGCAAATATAGTTTCTTAAATAATTAAATATATTAATAAAACACTTTTGTATCATGTGATAATATATTTAAATTGAAGTATATATTGCAAACTTTATTAGTAATTATATTTTTATGATATTACGCTTTTAATTATATAATATTAATTTGATACTATATATTATTAATACTTTTAATATTATTAATATCATTCATATTATTAATATCTTTAATATATTAATATTATTAATATATTAATATTATTACAATATAATTTTTAAGTATTACGTACAATGACAAACAAATTATATTAATAATATAAATAATTAAAAAAAAAATTGAAAACTAACCTATTTATGTATGAAGTTAAGTATATATGTTTTTATGAGTCACTCATCTATGTTTGTAAGTATTGTTAGATCCGCACTTTTGTGTTTCCATTGAGACTCAACAAATTCATATACTTTTGGAAGTATCTTCTTTAATAACTCTAACCATTTTGTAAAACTTTTATTTGTCCATCAATTTCTACTTTTAAATTGAATAATCTTAAAGTTGCTAACAATTTTGCTAAATTATTCTATCTTGGATTCAATTTTTGTTCCAAATTAGACTTCTAAGAATCATAAACATGTGCTCTTTCAAAATGTTATTTGTAAACATCACATATCATCCCCTCTAAATGATCATTCTTCTATTTTTCAAAATTTTATATTTTTTACATAGTTTGTGTCATGTTCATATGACATATTCTTGACAATACAAAAAATAAACAAGTTATAACGCATTTCTTCAAGTTCCTGACATATCTGATTCAGACAACAAATAATATATCCCCTTGATATGATTTTTATTTTTTCAAGTAAAATGTCACTACATAAAAAATTGGATTTACCGACGGATTTTTACCTATGGATCTAAATCCGTAGGTAAATTTAGCATTACTTACGAATATTATCTATGAATCTGAATCCATAGATAAATTTAGCATTATCTACGAAATATTACCTACAAATATGAATTCGTAGGTGAATTCAACATTACCTACAAATTACATTACAAGAAATTTGCATTATATACAGATTTGGATTCGTATGTAAAGTGAGTGTTACATACGGATCCAAATCCATATGTAAAGTGCGCATTACATACGAATTTTTACATACGGATCCAGATCTGTATGTAAAGTGAGCATTACATACGGATCCAGATCCGTATGTAAAGTAAATGTTACATACGGATTTTTACATACAAATCCAGATCCGTATGTAAAGTGAGCATTACATACGAGTTTTTACATACGGATCCAGATTCATATGTAAAGTAAGTGTTACATACTGATTTTTACATACAAATCCAAATTCGTATGTAAATTGAGCATTACATAGGAATTTTAACATACAGATTCAGATCTGTATTAAAGTAAGTGTTACATACCGATTTTTACATATGAATCTAGATGTTTATGTAAAGTGAGCATTACATACGGATTTGGATTCGTATTGTTCTTGATGAGAATTAAAAACCATGAAAAAACTAAAATATAAAAATATAAAAGAAGTTCATAGAGAATTGAAATAATTTTAAAATTTATTACGTTGTTAGAATTAAATTAGAAAAGTAATTTGAGTTTAATTATTTTTTTAATTTAAATAAAGAAAAATTATAATATTAAAATTATAAAAAAAATAAAAAAAATAAAAATAAAAATATTAGTATCAATAATAATATTTCATATTAATTGTCTCCATCTAAATCATATTAGAATTATAACACCTTGGGCCATATGTGTTGTAATCATTAAAAAAACTAAAAATAAAATTAGATGCGGCATGAATTGTATGAAGCGGAAATAATTACATATAAATTGTATCCGTATATAAAGTATTACATATAAAATATTTTTAATAATTACAATAATAATAATATTGATATTAATGAGAATATTAATATTAATATTTTTATCAATAATAATAATATTATTATTAATATTTATAATATTAATTCTTATGATTTAGAAGTGTCTCACGTCTACATATCTTACAACTATAATCTAAGAAAATGACCATCACAATGGCATAAGAACTACAAAGAAAGTACGTAAAGAATATATAGAATTTATTGTGATGCACTTATAAAGCTTTTCATCCATTTTCCAATGCAATACGAAACTCTTTGTGGTACTACTAGACCCTGTCTTAGTGTTATAACCGAAGAAACAAAAGGGGACTCAATAATGTGGTTTTCCCTCTCCTTTTCGCGTGTGAAGAAAAAAGCAAATTCATTTTGGTTATCTTAACGTTTTGTCCTTTATCTGAGTCATGCCATACATGAGGTTCTGGTCACTATAAATTTTGACTACTTTTGTGGATAGATAGATTATCTACAAATTATGGGTTTCTATGAATCATTCATTCACGTCGTCACACTGTCGATGCTTTTACTTTCTTTGGATCGCTATATGTACCATTAATTCTACCTCTTCTACAATTCAATTCAATGATTTATATTCTAAAATACATTTTTTGTTGGAGAATAGCTTTTTATCCAATTAACAGATATGATTTCATGAACACTCAGAAAGAGTTGCTCTCTTTTTGGTGAACAAAAGCTATATAGCAGTGAATTATTACATTAATTTCATGAATTTTATTTTAGACTTCATTAGCTGTGGCTGTCTTAAGATGTCCATATTCACTTGGTGGGTTTCTTTTCCAACTTTTTTTTTATGTATATCTGAAAAATAGCATATCTCCTTGATACCATTTCAACACGGCATGCCAGTTACTGCTTTGTAATGTTTATATATATATATATATATATATATATATATATATATATATTTGTTAATTTTTCGAATTCAAATATGATGATAAAATAACATCTTTAGATATTATATATCATAGTTTTGTTATGAAAAGAAATCTCTACAAATTAAGAAATGTTTGCCTTGTGAAATTTGAGTGAATAGTAACAGTTAATTATTCACTCTGACAAAATTTATGCACCCCAAATTATATTAACCAACCAATATATTGCCCATAATTCACCATGACTATTGATAGAGTCATTGTAGAACTATTTATGAGACCATAAAGGCTCAATAATTTGCAAACACACACAAAGCTTGACTGCACATTAGAAAGTGCATTTCGTATTTGACCACCTCAAATAAAGTTACATTAACATACTTTTAACAAAATGTCACCTTTGCAGCACATACTTTGCTCAATCATTCACTAAAAAAAAAAAAATTGTTTTAATGGAATTTATTTTTTATATTATTTAGGTTTAAAATCTCTACTAAGTTATTTATCTAGGTTACAGTTTCCACTAAACTATTATGTTTTTTTAAATCTTAGGAAAAGTCTTTCAGAATCCCTGTTAAATACTATGAGTTTAAGAACCTCCGTAAAATATCATGGGTTTCGAAAGCTCCGTAAAATACCATGAGTTAACTATCCTCCTGACTTCTCTCTTCCACCGTAGACACACTGCTCTCCAGCTCAGGCTCAATGACCGCCGACGGTTCCTAGCAAGGAATCACAATTCAACCTCACTTATGTATATTATATCTAAGGAAAAGAAACACTAAATAAGACATCATCTTCTTCTTACTCCAATATTTCTTCTTCTATCACCTTACTGCCCCAACTTGGGTCATAAGTCATTATTACCTAACTCGGCAACAACTGGTGTTTATCACTACTTTATATATCTTAAATAATTGCATTATTTATCATATGTGGGTTTCAAAGTCATGTGTGTTCTTGTCTAAAGATGCAAGAACATATTACGAGGATAAATTAAATTTATTATTTCTCACTTTCACAGTGAATTAATTATTATATACATTTTAAATTAAAGGTCGTAATTTAAAATATTTCAAAATTATGATAATTAAATATTAAAAATTATAACTAAAACTAAGATTGCATAGAAAATATACGTAAATCAAAAGTTAAAACAAAATAAGTTAGAGTTTTTTTGAAGTATGAGCTCGTAACAAAAGAAAACTATGAATTATATAAACAAACTACCATCAATCATAAGAAATATGCAAATACTATTGAAGTACTTATTATCCAAGATTAGTTCTTGAAATACTTATTATCCAAGATTATTTTGCTGAGTTTTTAAAAATAAATTTGTGAAACTTTAAAAAACTTATTTATTTGTATGTAAAGTTACACTTTCAAAATTTTATAGAATTTAGTTATAAAATATATTAAAATTATATAATTTTTAATTATTTATGTATAAAGAGATTTCATTATATTTTTTTAAAAAAATTTGAAAAATCTGGAATGTTTTATTGAGGTTCTACGATAAATCTTTAGAATTTAATGAATGTTAAAAAAAACCTCTGTTATTTTGTTGAAATTTTAGAATAAACCTTTGAAACTTAACAAAGGTTAAAAAGATTTTCATTAATTTGCTGAGGTTATAGAATAAACCTTTGGAACTTACTCAAAGTTAAAAAATAACCTCCGTTTTTTGCTGATGTTTTAGAATAAACTTTTGGGATTTAATGAAGGTTAAAAACCTCCGTTATTTTGCTGAGGTTTTAGAATAAACCTTTAGAATTTAAAGAAGGTTAAAAAACATATGTTATATTACTAGGATTTTAAAATAAATCTTTGAAATGTAATGAAGGTTAAAAAAACCTTCGTTATTTTGGTGAGGTTTTAAAATAAACATTTGAAATTCAACGAAAATTAAATAAATCTTCTTTTTTTTTAGGTTTTAGGATAACTTTTGGAACTTAACAAAAGTTAAAAAAATCTTTCTTAATTAAATCAATTCTTAAGATTATATTAAACTCTGCTAAATAATATCCCGTTAAAACTTTTTTTTCTTTGTAGTGATTCCTTTTTTTTTTCTTCATACATTCTTAAAAAAATGGGGCAAAATTAATTTACTTTTTCTTTGAAAGAAAAAACTTTAGATTAATTAGTTCAAGCTCATTAGAATTAGAGTTAAGGTTTCTAACTTAATATTTATAATGATACTTATATATACTATGTATTAATTAATTAATAACATCTACAAATGAGACTTGAAATTATACTTATTTGACATATGAGTTGAGCCCTCATCAAACATTAGCTGAATATACACATATCTGTCTGCATTTGGTGAATATATAAAATTTGTCTTTTGATTAGTGGGGTTGCCCCACCGTTGCCTCCAAGATAGAGAACTTTCATCCATAAATACCCTTCTTTGTTAGCGTGTGTCCTCCACATCATCCATCAGTTATCTCTTCCTCAACCTTTTTCATGGCATCTGATCACTCATCCCTTAACCAAACCAAATTAGGGCTTCCAAACAATGACCTTGAGCAACAACAAACTCTGGAGGCTGAAACTGAGGACTTTGATTACTCAAAGCGATCTCAGTGGCTACGTGCTGCTGTCCTAGGAGCCAATGACGGGTTGGTCTCAACAGCATCCCTAATGATGGGTGTGGGAGCAGTGAAGCAAGACATCAAAGTTATGATCCTAACAGGGTTTGCAGGGCTAGTGGCTGGGGCATGCAGCATGGCCATAGGGGAGTTTGTGTCTGTGTACTCGCAGTTGGACATAGAAGTTGCTCAGATGAAAAGGGATAATGGAAGAAACAATGGCAGACACAGAGATGAAGAGGAAGAAGATGAGAAGGAGAAAGAGAGTTTACCAAACCCTATACATGCTGCAGCAGCCTCAGCTTTAGCATTTTCAGTTGGTGCACTGGTGCCTCTTCTTGCAGCCTCTTTCATAAGGGAGTATAAGGTGAGGTTAGGTGTGGTTTTGGGAGCAGTGAGCTTTGCTCTTGTGGTGTTTGGTTGGCTGGGGGCAGTGTTGGGTAAGGCTCCAACATTGAGGTCATGTGTGAGAGTGTTGGTTGGGGGTTGGGTAGCCATGGCCATAACTTTTGGACTAACCAAGTTGATTGGGTCAAGTGGTCTTTAGTTATGAATATACATGTTTCTCCTGGTGAAGTGTGTTTTGCTAAGTAATGTCCTTTCATCACCTTTCTCCAGAGTCCCCTCATTTTGCTTTTCATAATAAACCATTTGAGGTGAGACCACGTGAATACAACAAAGTTGGCATGCCAATAATCTAGCATTTAAAGCTGTATCACAACACAACCTTGTATACATGTATTGTTGTTTATGTATTAAAAAACCAAAAGGTTATTGCTTCTTCTCCTTTCACTGCAAAACCTGCAATTTATTAATGCATGCATCATTATGCAGAGTTAATTTAGTCAAATTATAATCTATTTCATTTGAAATAATTTGAAATAGGTTGTAATTGAACTAAATTAAAAGTAATGATATGTAAAATTCATGCACTAGATTGTAATTAGAAAAAAAATTAATAAAATGGAACAACTTTAAAATTGCATGAACGAAATCACATTTTGAATTGATGTTCTTCCATTTGCATTTCTCAAACTAACATTTTCCATATAATTATTGCTAATAGAAAATTTAACCCATAACAAAAAGAAAAAAAATTGTATGTATCAAACTCGAGTTTCAAGAAAAACTCCTAGATCTTACAAGAAAAAGAAAATTTATTTTCTTTGCAAGCTATTTTATCCTAGTTTTCCATTTGCAAATTGGATGTGGATAAGTTTTATAAAAGAAATTAGTTTTAAAAATGCTTTAAAAGTAAAAGAATAAAATAACTTCTCATAAATTTCATTTTAAAATCTCTTATTTTTACACTCTAACTAAAGGGGCAAACAAATTGTGTAGGTTATTTCAGTTCCATATGGTAATTTTAATGGCTGATTTTTTTTTACTTGTATTTACAACTTCAACCGTTACAGTCTTGAACACAAGTAAATCAAAATTAAAATTTATTTATTGATAAACCTTGGTTACTTGCACACCTTAATTTAATTTTAATATATATAATTGCAAAATATCATTGCAATAAAAATTAGTTTTAGAAACTAATTTATTAATTTCTAAAATATAAAATTTTTCATTAATATAATTAGAGACTAATTTAAAATTTAAAATAGTAAATATCTAAAATTTTGATAATTAATGTTAAATATCAGTTTAAAAATTATTTTATAAATTTTTATTAATAATAGAAACTAATTTTAATATTAATAATTTTTAATTTATGAAATAGTATCTAAATTAATATAATGATTAATTTTTTTTGTTTTTAAATTAATTGATATTTAATCATTTTGTTATAGTATATCTTGACAAACTTTCCTTTCCTGGCCTAAAATGTCATATATTAATAAACTCATTATTGAATATTCAAATTCTATTGATTAATTATTAACTTGCAATAAAGAATTAAATGAAATTATTATTTTTTATTAGTTAAACAATGCTTCTTCAGTGAAGCTGCGAAGGACAACTTAGTGGTTCAGTTATATCGATCAAGAATGGAATAGCAAAATGCGGCCGCGATGGTTTCTTCTCGAGGATTCAAAAGCTTAATATTTCCTTTTTTGAATCGCAGTTGTTTGATGATTGTACTTATGCTTAATTAAATTTTAACTATTTTGTAGTTTACTTTTTATTTTATTAAGTATTTTAAAAAATTTGTTATCTTATAGATATTTTTATTTGAGTTTTTGTAATTTTTATTGACAAAAAATAAATTTAAATTTAATAAAAAGAGAAGCACTTAATAAGTGTCCAAACCCTTAGAAAAATGTTGTAAAGGACCATGAGGTTTGCTCTACATAGCAAAAGAAAAACCTCAACACCAAAAAAGAAAAGCATAGCTCCAAAGAGTGTAACACAAAAAAAAAATCAATGCCACTCACTTATCCACGTACTGAAAGGTTGAACCTGAACAAAATCAGACTGTTTCTCCTACACCATATCATTTATGATTTGCACCCAACACACTCACATCAAATGTCTATTTTTTTTTAATGATTTTAAATTTTTACCTTCCGAATATTCATATCCGTAAGTCAAATTACAAAATTCCAGATATACAAATCCAGAACTAATCCATAAGCAAACATAAATGAGTTTCATATATCAATTCTCAGCATCATTTACAACACACAATTCTAGATATAAAAATTTAGAACTCATTATTCACTTTCAGATATAACCATCCGGAAGCTTAAATAAAATATAAAAATGACCTTTCAGATTTTAAAATCCAGAATGTATAAAAATGACTTCCGGATATTGAAATCTGTAAGCAAATGTGTAAAAAGGACAAAATAGAATTTTAAATTTTTTGTTGGGTGCAATTCAAAATTGATTGGGTGCTTGCCACAAAATCACTAAAGCTGCACCGGATCCCTACTTCTCCACCTTCTTCTTGCCTCATCTTACCTAGTCCTTCCTTCCAGGACTAAGCCCACAAAATATACACCTACCCCATTCTTTGACATACCGCAATACATCAGATAAGATTTAAGATCAATACATGATTTGATTGAGTATAGAAAAAAACTGTTAACATTTTCTTATTTGTCATCATGACTAGACTTTTAAATGTGTTAACGTAAAAAACCTAAATATGATTGATTTTACCTTTTTCAAAAATTACTTTATTTCTCTTCTTTCAAATCTACCCTATCAGTGTAATTCACATACAATCCCGTTCTCTATTCACATGTTGATTCGCCAGGTTTTCCTTTCTTATGTGTGTTTGCTTTCTTAGTTTCCTTTTATAACTCACCAATTAAGTCTTGAGGGAAAGAAGAAGTTAACTAATGAAGTAAAAGAAGTGAGAGAATGAAGGAGTAAATTGACAAGTGAGTTAGAAATATTAAAAACAAATCATGATAATCACGTCATTTTATTGATGACAAAAATCAAAACAGTAAGTTATTTAGATAAAAATAAAAATATTTTGAACACTCAATAAAAAAAATTAATAGAAATTTAATGAATAAATACTTAAATTTATGATATATTTCATATTTAATTAAACTTATTTTACAAATGTTTTAGGCGTATGTAATTTTAAATTTCCATAATTTTACCTTTTCTGATATTTATGTTGTGATCTACGAAAATCCTGTATAACAAGCTAATAACAAGACACATTTCTCTCCCTTATTTCATACTCCAACAATTTAATAATACAAGTGCAAAAGGTTGCTTCAATATATTGTGTCCCGGGGTTTTGTTCAACCAAAACATAGCACTTGATATGATCAGACAAAATCTCTTTCACTGGGAAGTGTGTAACTTTGATCCCGCTAGAACAGAAACTAGTGGAGATTGTTGTTAGATTATGCAGATGCAGAAAATAGTGTATCAAGCCAGGTGCTGCCACCAGCTTAAATGATTGTGGAAAGGTTCCACGTCGAGAGATTGGGTGTCAAGCACAATAAAATAGGAATGAAGAAGCCGATGGAATTAGGAATGGACAAAATTTTCGTATTCAGCAAAGAACTACGACAGAAATTAACCCCAAAAACACAAGAATGGGGTGACAGCAAAATGTGGTGATGTACAACAGAGGTGCAGAGTATTTCACACGACCCGAGAACAGCTCTAAATTATATAACTATTAAATAAATGCTGAGATGTCAGGTTACCCTACCCAACAACACTTATAAATGCTAAAATGGCAAACCAAAAGTTCTAAGTGAAGATTCTCCACCATTGATTTGAAAATAAATAAATCTGACGGCCCTAATATACGCCGCGTGGGAGATATGGGTAGCTATCCCATGCTTCACCGTATCAACATATGCAAACACATGACGTGGCTTAGTTGAATCTTTGGCCTTAATACCAGTTTCCACAACCAAATGCTTGGTTGTATGGAACACCAAAAGGATATATAACTCCCGAAAAATAAAGTGCCTATGACTATAAATGTAAAAAAATTGTACAGAACACTCGTAAACCAAAAGTTAATCAATTTTTTAGTCAAATTACTCCCGAAAAATTTTCCTTTTCCTCACTGAACTGCATTTGGAACCCTTATTTGCTTCCATGTATACCACAGATATGTATATAAATATGATAGTAATTCACAAAATTTTGACCTTGCCAGTTACACTTTCCGCACCCTTTAGATCTGAGCTTCCCACCGGACAAAGCATTGGAGTCTCGTATGTTACTATTTGCCTCTCCATGGCACAGCGCCATCCACCTGAATCTTTGTATCATCTATACTGGTCTCCATGGGGAATCTCACCGCATCCTCAACAAATCCTTAAAAGCGTTGCATAAATCCAAACATTCGCCACAAAACCTTGTTTTTCGGAATTGAATACTTAAGCGCCCGCACATGAAGTCTCCTCATTGTATCTTGAAAAGATTCTTCAATTTCACAAGCAACCTCCATTCCTCCATAGATAGTTCATCCTATATCCATCAACAGATGTAACTTAGACACATTTTCAACTAAATCATAAACAGTTAAATACATTTGCTCATGATGCTTGTTATTGCAGACTTACCCGATAATTTGCTTTGAGAATATCAATAGATCTCCGTGAAATATGGCTTACAAGTTCATCGTCGATCTCAAAATGTCTCCCAAACATTTTCTGTTGCTCTTCAGAATTGCTGCCAACAATCTGTAAAACAAATTGGAGACTTACAGTAAGGTTGCCGCCACCAAGAATACCCAAGGCAAATCATTCCATTTCTCCCTATTATCCCCCCTCCAAACTTTTCTCTCACCATTTTCTCAACAGCCATCGTGTCTAATTATTGATCATGACTAAATCGTGTAAATGGGATATGAAATTTTGTCAACGTAATAAAACTATTACACTTCAAATAAATTTAAAACAGACATTAATGATCTTTTCCTTTTGACATGTACAACTTACATGTAGAAGCTTTTTGGTTCTTGTTTAAAACAAAGGCTTCTTCTAATCAATATTTCAAATTCCATTTTCATTGTTATAAATTTGAGAGTTAGGAGAGGTTCATTATAAAGGATTTAATTTCAGTCCAAGAACATACCTTAATGGCTACTTTCTGCCCCTTCTTGGCATAATCAACAGGTTTATGGTTATTCTCAATGGAGGCAATGCGACCAATATCAATGAACTCTCTAGAAGGAATGCAAATTGGAGTCCCAATCTGTCAAATGGACAAATATTAGATGCACATTAAAGAATCAAAACAATTACCTTTGTGCAACAGGCTTCACAAAATACCCGTCATTAAACATCATAAACTCAAGCTAAAGATGATCTTCAATGGTCAGAAGAGAGATCAATCCGAGAAATGTTCAAAGCATTTAGAAGTTAAAATTAAACTAACTGCTGCTTGGTAAGGGTCAAAAGTCACATTCGGCTCATTTTCATGCTTAAAAGAGGGAAAATTTATGGGGTGGAGCATAAATAAGTAGCATTCCACTTCCACTTTTTCAATACTTGTTGTACCAACTACCGAGCATGTGTGAAACAAATTCCATGCATAAATTTCCACCTCACATTATAATTACTCAAACCACAGCCTAGATTATACATGGCACAGAGAAATACAATTGCTAATTCCTTTGTCAAAAATAGATTTAAAACGAATACTAAAACTGCTGGATTCACTCCAGCCAAAAAGGACATCGCCCTTTTGTGAAGAAAACAGTTATTAACCAGATAATTGCAACCATATAAAAAATCCCTCAATAAAAAATAACAATACCTTCGCAATTCCTTCAAGAATATCAACTCCCAAAACAATTGGGTCCTTCTTGTTGAAAATGCAATTTGGTAAGATTTTAAAAACACATGGGAAGACTGCCTCATCAGCAGCTTCTTTCTTTTTCTCCTCTTTGATGTTGTCAATATAAGCTTTAAATTGGTCAAATAGATGATAAATGATATCAGCAATAAATATCTTCACACCCAATTCATCTGCCAGTTCCCTAGCCTCAGGTGTAACTTTGACATCAAATGCCAATATAGCTGCATACTCTCGCTTTTTTTCAAGCATTACACTGGCCTTCATGACATCTTTTTTGTGTACAGGACCAATGCTTATACCACTAACAGGGATACTAACTTCTGGAGTTTTCAAAAACTCCAGTAATGCTTCCAAGGAACCAAGGGTAGATGCCTGTACACAAACACCTTCACCAGTCCTGTCAATCCTGCTCATGACTGACCGCATATCTTCCATTGCTGATTCTTTGACATCTTCCAAATCATCATCAGGCTTCACCACATATAAACCAGTGCCCGCAATGGCATGCTCAAGGCCCTGAATGAAACACAGTAAAACCAAAGCTTAAGCATCATAAGCACAAGACAATAGAATAAAAATAGAAAAAGAACTATCAATATCACCATGAAATACCTGGGCAGTGATTTTTATACCCATAGCAGCTTTGATTTCTTTGTGATGAAGATATGTTCCCTGAAATTATACCATTATTACTGTGTTGTGAAGTGTAAGAGATACTAAGTAATACTCTCTCTGCCTAGATAGAATTTGCCAATATATAGAACACATTACTCAGTAAACAAATTGCTGATGTTGATACGAAAGGATGAGATATTGACTTGCCCAAATATTTTTCTTGTCTAAATTAATCATCTAAGACCCACCCCCCTCTGGTTTTTTAGCTCGGCTCCACCATGTTAAATATAACGATCAGTATCTCTTCCAACACTTTTAAGATCATTGGAACTCATTAAAACCATACTTGCTATGAAATTAATAAATAAAGACCATAATCTCTTGCTCACATTTATAGTAGATAGTTATGCAGTAATGTTCAAATTTTCCTACAGGTAAATAAATGTGAAATAAAGAAAGAAATAATTGTGTGACTATACCTTGACACGAAGTTCCTTCATTGGATGAGGTGTCAATAAAGCTCGAATTGAGGTAACAATTGGACCCTATAACAAAAATTTCATTAGCCTTAACTATAGATTGGGTGCTAAAAGATGTAGTGAGAATTTAAGATACTTACCTGCATTCCACAGACAACTATTTGTTCTCCTTCATGAAGAACACCATTAACTAAAACAACATCAATAGTAGTTCCATGGCCTTCAACAACCTTAACCTCTAAAACAGTACACTGGTGACCACAATAAACAAACAATTAGGTCCATACAGTTAAACCATCATAAAGTGTTACACTAACTTTAGTATTAGGATACAGTAAAGCTAACCTGTATTTCCTCACTGTATGTAAGTTTCTCAACCATTGTTTTCTGGGTCCATTGAACCAATAGTAATAACAAATCAGGAATTCCTTCGCCACTGAAATATCAAAAAGTAAAAATAGTGTCAATACAACAACACCCATATGACAAGCAGTAAGCAGACTGTGTAAGGTAACACTAATTAAAAAGACAGTGTCTGTAAGGCAATGTTTAGGCATTTTCTACATATAGTGTTGGTGTCCACGGATAAATGGAAATCTGCCCCCACTTTTCATATACCCAACCTCTCTTCTACCACTTTTTAGATAATTTCAGTCAGACCTCAAACAGTTTGAAACCAATTTAAAACATTAGGAAGAAGTTAAGATTTTCTGTAACATTCTGAAATACTAGAATTTAGAAGCAATAGATGATGCTTCCTAATAATGGAAAAAAATGTTAAAAAAGCAGATGGACTCTTAAGAAGTAGACTTTGAGCTTAACTCAACCTTACAAAATCGGCTTATAAGTTGAGTTTTGCAACCACTTATATATTATGAATAAGTCTTATATCTAGTCGATGTGGAATCTTTAACAAACTCTTCCAACGCCGAGACTATTAATTCGTGTATAGAACTATATACTTATGGATGATATGATAGAATCAACAAACTCTCGCTAGGATAAGCTTTATATAACTCTGACATCATCTTAAGAAGTACACTTTAAGTCTAACTCAACCTAACAAAATCGACTTATAAGGTGAGGTTTGCACTCACTTATATATTATGAATCAATCTTAGCTCTACTCAATATGGGATCTCCAACCAATTGAAATTGTTTAAAACCAATAAAATGTTTGATTTAGAAAGTTTGTTCTTCCAAACCGATGACACATGTAGTAATATTGACATCAGTGTTAGTAAAATTTAGTGTATATAATTCAATACTTTATTAGATATAAACTCTCACACCCATAATCTAAGACTAAATGTTTAAAAAAAATCATTCAGACATCTAATTCTCTTAGTATTACCGCATTAGGAATGTTAGGTGTGTGTGAAGGAACATGAGCCGTACATCAGTCCCAAAATCATAACCCAAAATCTAATTCTCTTAGTATTTTCCTTATTCTTAATGACAAAGGAGACATCTACATTCATCAGACCAGAGAACTTGATCCAATGGAAACTTTCACCGCATAAAATAGATGGTGAAAGACCGACTATGTCTACCAAACAATCCATTGTTTCAATTACAATGCCAAACTTATTTTATTTCAGAAAGGAGGGTGAGGAGGCAGAATATTATAATTACAAGGCTACTGCAGTTACCTTATTGCACTTGTAGGCACAATGCTGAAAGTTTCTCCCATTTCTTTGTTTTTATAGTACAACTCGGTATTCATCCCTTGTTCTTTGAATTGAGTAACAATCTAGTAATGAAAAAGAAGAAAATTAGGTTAACAAACAATAACAATAGCCTGGTACAACTCACAAAGAAATAAAATCTTGTGCTACCTGAGTGAGCCTCATATTGAACTCATTTTGAACATCCTTAGTCTGCTGCTTCAATGCTTTGACAATTGGAGAATTGCGACATGTTTTCCATCCATAAAGCCTGTCAACCTACAAAGTGTCAAAGAGCAGTGGAACAAGTATAAGCATCACTTATTAAAAATACTCAAAAAAGTGTAAAGGCAGAAATACTCACTTTATTTAACGCAACAATGAATTCTGTATTCCTCATTTTTAATAGATTTAATGATTCTATTGTTTGTTGCTCTAACCCATGCATAATGTCAACGACCAAAATTGCAATATCACATAGGCCTGAACCCCGAGACCTCAAGTTAGTGAAAGACTCGTGTCCAGGGGTGTCAATAACCAGTAGACCAGGAACTTTCAGCTTTGCATCAGCTTTCAGTTCCTTCGTTCTATCACGTATGTTCTCAGCAGGAAAGTACGTTGCACCAATCTGTTGTGTGATACCTCCAGCCTCACCCTCCTGAACATTAGTACCTCGAATACAATCCAGCAGCTTGGTCTTGCCAGTATCCACATGCCCCATGATACAGCAAATTGGGGAGCGGAGGTTTTCATCATTAGGCTGAGGAGGAGGAGCAGCAGACTTTCTTGACCTATTCAAGTCAGAATCATGCTTCTTATTTCTGTCCGTAACCACAACATTAGCTTCCTTTCCATTTTCAGTTTCATCAGTGACAGTTGTACTAGTAGCCCCTGTTGCATAGGAGAAAAACAAAGATAACTTTTACATTAGAAGGAAAGTAGTTACAAGTAAAGAATAAAAGTGTAAAACTTCATTAGGGAAACAAAAGTACAAGTAAACATCCATTCACACAACCCCTTTCTATACTGGGAGACACACAATAGTAACAAGTAACAACCGAACACATAGCAGAGGGAAATATACTAGTGTCAATCAAACACCATCTGTTTTAATCTAAAGCAAAGGTGGATATAAAACTACTAAATCTTATCATATACCAGAAGAACATGCATCGCAATGCCAGATTCCGGTTTAACACCAATTCCGGTATCAAATAGAATATCTCAGCAATTTACTACTTCATGAAAGCAGGTGATATTTATTTAACAAAGAAATCAATTGCATTGGGGGGAATTCCAAAACAAAGTTCTTGGTCAAAAATTTATAGAACCATAGTTTTTAATTCCCTATACTAAAATAACTTCACATATACGTTTCCGCTATAGCTACCGGATCGCTATGTCTCCATGTTTATACTTTCCAATCATCAAAGAGGTTTCTAGCAGTGTGAGAACAAGCAAAAATGTCAATAAAAAAATGCAAATCTTACCAGCGTTCTGAGTAGGTACGGCATTTTTAATCTCTTTTTTTATAACAGGTTTAGGTTCTGACTCTTCGTCAGCAAATGCACCTTTGGAATTCAGATTAACATCATCCCAGCTTTTTGCATCCCATTCATCATCATCTTCGTCATCTTCCACTACATCATCTTCAGCAGTGACATGAAGTTCAACTTTGTCATCCACCTGAATCGACTCCACTTCTTCAATGTTTACTGGTTCCTCTGAAACTACATCAGTAGTAATCTCCTTCGCTTCAACAATTTCAGCTGTCTGAGCAGCAGCTCCATTCTGATTTCTATTATTTTGTTTTGACTTCTTTGTCTGGTATATGGGTTTTTTGGCTGGAGCACCAGAGTCCCCAGAAGGGAGAGTCACACCCCCAGTGCTATTGAGAATCTGCCTCCTCATTGCCTCCAAACGACGGGCTTCTTCCTTCTGCTTACCAGTTAAAAGTTTACCTTCTTGCTTTTTTTTCTGGAGTTTTTCCTTTTCTCTTTCCTTCTTCCTACGTTTAGCTTCTTCTGCCTGTCTCTCAAGTTCCTCTTGCCTGCGTCGCTCCTCTTCTTCCTTCTTTAACCTCTCTTCGTCTTCTCTTTTCTTCTTTTCTTCAGCCTCTTTTCTTCGAGCTAGTGCCTCTTGCATCTCTCTAACATGCTTTGGCACTTTCTTATCAGCTGCCTTAGCCTTTGAGTCATTCTTCTTTGGTTCAATTGCCTCAGCTTTAACTTCTGCTGATTCATTTTCCGGTGCACTTCCTGCTGCAGCGGCGGCAGCTGCCTTCTTCTCCTTTTCCTTTTCCTTCTTCTTCTTCTTCTTCTTTGCAGCAGCTGACTCTACCACCTCCTCTTCCCCATCCTTATCCCCAGAAGCATCAGCAGCAACAGAACCTACTTCGGGAGTAGGCTGAACTTTATCATCCTGTGGTGCAGAAGCAGTTGGTTTTGGTATAGGAGCCTCACCGAGCTCTGCAAGAAGCTTATCCAAATCTTCTTCCTCTTGAGCAGTTCTTCCACTCTTTTTCTTATTCTTCTTCTTATTTTTGGAAGTTTCAGCAACTCCTTCACTCTTATTTACATTGTTGTTGCTAGCATCAGCACTACCAATACTGGGTGCCTCAGGCTCCACTACATCCACATTTTCATCACTCCCTTTGGCAGCAGTACTACTGCCCTTCTTTTTAGACGACTTCTTTTTACCTGAAAACGAAACTAAAGAAACATCATCCTCTTCCTTGTCATCACCATCCTTACCAGATTCGGGTACAGAAACATCATCCCCAACAGAAACACCTTTGCTACCGGAACTTGCAGCCTTCTTGGAAGACTTCTTTTTCTTGCCAGTGAAAGTAATTGGTCCAATGTCATCGTCATCATCTCCACCACCATCCTCCTTGCCCTCTCCATCATCAATTTCAGTGATAACAGTGGCTGAAAACCCAGCACCACCCTTCTTACTCCCTTTGGAAGACTTCTTCTTCCCCGTGAAAGCAATAACAGGTTCATCGTCATCAAAATCGTTATTCTTATCATCCACCACATCACCATCCCCACCATCATCAATAGCATCAAAAGCCGAGGCAGCGAACAAACTACCACCGCTTTTCTTCGAACCCTTCGAGGACTTTTTCTTTCCAGTAAAACTAACCACCGGCTCATCCTCCTCCTCCTCCTCCTCACCACCAGCATCATCAACATCATCATCATCGATAGCAACAAAAGCTGATGCATTGAACAAACTACCACCTCCTTTGTTCGATGCCTTCTTACGCGACAAACTAACCACAGGTTCATCCTCTTCAGATTTATCTTCGTCATCACCTTCCTCATCACCAAGCACACCAAAGCCAGATGCAGTAAACGCACTGTTACTACCGCCTTTCTTGCTTTTCCCCTTCTTCTTCCCAGCAAACACAACTTCAGGCACATCCTCGTCATCATCAACATCATCATCATTATTATTACCTTTAGCATTGCCTTTCTTACCCTTCTTCTTTCCCGCCGCAGCGGGTTTATCTTCCGGCGCCGGCTCCTCAGAGAGTCCCGTTCCAATGGCATACTCATCGTCGTCGATGACTACCGCCTTCTTCTTGGATTTCCCGCCACCTCCTTGCTGCGAGGCGTTCTCATCGTCCCTCGCCGTAGGCTTCTTCCTCCCCATGTCTGATTAGGGTTTTCTCTTCTCCCGTGAGTATGAGTACAAACGACGCCGCGTTGGAATCACGGAACTGCGAAATGGAAAGGAAAATCGCGTCGATGGAATAAGAATAAGATCTATAAGCAAAAACTCTATGCCAGAGAAGAAAATAAAGAAAACGAGGGAGATTGGTGTAGGGCGCACCGTACGTGAATCTGACGGCGACGCAGAGAATCTGCGAAGCAAGGGAAAGGAAAACGGCGGTTGCGATTGGGTTCAGAGTGACGAGAAGAAGTGATTGTTCGGAATCGATAGAGCGGCGGTGAAGGTGAAGGAATGGGAACAAAGATTTGAGCCCTTAAAGGAGTGTGAATGTGAAGGTGAAAACAAATATTAATTGGAATGTATATGTGTATGTGTATTATACTAATGATAAATGTAATAAAAGAAACACAGCGTTATTCTAGGGTTGTATTTCTGTGTGTGTCTCCTATTTATCCCAAATTCCTACATTACAAATTTCCACTTTGGCTTCTACACACATGCATAAAACAAATAGATTAAAAAATACATAAAAATAAAATCTGAGTCTTAAATTATGCTGAAAAATAATAAATTAAAAAAATATATAAAAATAAAATCGAGTGTTAAATTATTGAATACTAATATTTTCGCAAATGATGACTTAGCTATGCTAATTTATAAGAATGTTAAAAATATTTTTATATTTAATTATAAAGTCAACATGTTGAGCGAAAAAATTTTGAATTTTAGGATTGAAATTATAAAGTTAACATTAATTGTCATATTAATTATATTAATTGTGTAGATATGTGCGTTTTGTTCTCTTATATTATGTGTTGAGAGTGGAAATAAATATCCTCTTATGCATGAGATTGCTTATGGTTTGTCCTCTTTATTCAAATTTGTATTAAATTGACGTTATTATCAATGTAATTAATTTAGTTTGGTATTATTTATGTCAACAAACAAGTTATTGTTTACTTATGTGTGTCAAATGAAGAGTTTTGAATAAATTGGTTGAAGGAGCGTTTAAAGAAGTTGAATGTGGATTTATAATGAAGAAACAGAGAAAGAATGAAGTTGGTAAAATGATGGTCAAAGTCGTTGAATTGGTGCTCAAAGCTAAGGAGCTAGAGGTATTCATTACCACTATGGAGAATGAGGTGAAGGAGTTACATGAATTGTTGATTAAAAAGAGAATTGAGGTCACTTTATCATGCACTGGCTGTTAAAATGTAAATCAAATTTATCACTATGCAGAAAATTGGTAATAGGTCCCCACTTATAGACTCAGAGGTCACCAAGTATACCTACAAGGTCACCACTAACTATGACTAAATCCATTGACATACAAGTTCACCTTGGTGTCCTCCACTGAGGTCACTTGAAGCTCGGATACAGCAGAATTAGTGTCGTTTCATGCTTCCGACACACCTCCAACGTGGACACGTGACAGATGCGTGCACAACACCGCGTCAGACGCATTCCTATGGGCCAGATACGACCCTATTTAGGGACACGTCGAATAGGACGTTGTGGACTCCTTGGACACGCACTAGAGAGGACGTATCCACTCTTTTAACACCACAAAATCTCAAATGAAATCACAAAATCTCAAAATCTGAAACAAAATCACAAAATCTCAAAATTTAAAACAAAATCACAAAATCTCCAACAAAATTTCAAATGTGGTGAGAGGATTGTTGAACGGAGAAGAAGTCGTAAAATTGTGGTGTGGGTGAGGATTGTTGAACAAAGAAAAAAAAAAGAAGAAAGAAAGACGAGGAAGAAAGAATAGACCCTCTAGAGAGGTAAGTAACTTACCGTGTGTTCTTCTCAGATTTATTATTATTCATTGGCCAATGTTTCCCTTCTCACTATGCATTGGAACTGTAAGTTATTTCTTTGGTATTAAATGCATACCTGCCATCCATTGTCGGTCCCAGAGGAACGTACATATGCTTTTTGTTTTGTAATAAAGTAGTCACTTTCTCTTTCAAATATTTACATAAAATACAATGTCGATTTGATTTTTCATATATTTTATTTTTTATATTTATAATTTGATTTTTATTAAATGAATTTATTTGAGATTTCTATATTTAAATAAATATTTTATATTTAATTTATTTTGTTATAGGAAATTAAGATGAATAATATACCCAATCAAACCATCGAACAAGAAGATGAAACAAAACCTTTGTGGAGATATGTTTCAAGAAGATTAAAACTACATTTTAATTTATATATAGGTCGTGTCCCGTGTCCTATAATTTTCAATTTAGTCGTATCTCTGTGTCTGTGTCTGTGTCCATGTTCGTGGTCGTGGTTGTATCCGTGTCTGGGCTTCATACACACACATCATGCACTGCCAACACGGGTTAAAATGTAAATCAAATTTATCACTGTGTAGAAACTTTTGGTAGTAGGTTCCCACTTATAGACTCAAAGGTCATCAGTTATGCCTTAAAGGTCACCATTAACTATGACTAAATGCATTGACATGCAAGTTCACACTGGTGTTCTTCACTGAGGTCACTTTACACACCTTAATAGGTCCTTGTGGACATAAATTACATAACTTGACATTCATTAATGGTCTTCATAAGAAGGGTGAATTGTTAATAGCTATGTTGCACATAGGCTTTTGTTTGAGGACCAAAGACCACTCATGGAAACCTTAAAAGGCACATAAAATCCTTTTTTTCTTATGTCTTTCCAACAAGGGTTATTTCTTAACCTGCTAACATGTAGCTTTGTCCTTCCTCCAACCTGCTAACATAGTCCTAACCTAAAAAATTTTAACAATATCTAAAGTGTGCACAAAAATTACAACAAGGTGTTAGCACTTATTGCCACTGACTTCACTCACACATACATTACATAACATCACCTTCAATGATCACCAAAATCACAATTTACAAAGCATCTTAATTATGCACAAACTTTGTAGAATGTCACCACTTATCCATACAATGATCATCACATACAATGATAACCACTTACTCTCACATTAACAACAACAACACGCATTAAAATAAATGCCAACATTTTGCCTACAAAAATCATAGAACTATTTCGTGGTTTAAATAACTCATTTGATCTTTTAACAAACCCATACAAGACAACGTCAAAATTCATAAACATAAAAATGAAATTTCTTGTATTAATATACTGAACATGTTTTTGTACATTGGACAATGCAAAAGTGCCTCTATAATATATTGTTCAGCTTGTTGTACAAATCATAATTACAAAATTTGAATAACTTTAAGTTGTGTAAAAAAATTGTACAATTACAAAACACCCATTATTAGTGTGACCCACCCAAATTGAAATCCCTCAAAACACTTTCTCAATGCATATTATGGTCATTTAACAACCAATTGCAAACCATTTCCCAAGAAATTGTTGAAGCTCCTCCTAAAATGTACATGTCTAACTGAGTTTTTCATTAACATCAAACTGATAATTAAAAGTGCAAAATCGATGAAAGTAATAGCTATCGTGATGTAATCAGAAAAGGTCTTCCCGTCAAAGTCACCCAAACCATCCCACACCTCCATATATTTCACAATTAATAGTCCACAATTAAAACTGCATACATCAAACAACATATAAAAAAAACACCAACTAACATCATATTTATATCAAATGAGAATAAATAATAGTGTTTATTTCAATACTAATTTGTTTGGTTGTATGAGAATGTTTTCTTTTGTTAGTTTCATACCAGGACCACAAATTCCAACAAACTTGTTAAGCATTCCATACAGATGCTCAAGTCGATGAACCTACAACCTATAATATAACAACATTCATAAACAAAATCGACCTTCATCAATTATGTTTCGTGGCCCATTTTATGACTAAGGGAGTCCAACACATGCAATTGCCTATTGCGGCAATTCAGCGTGTACAACCATCATTGGTCATTGTAAATTGTTGGGACAAACACCTACATGTGGAAATTAAATTTTTTGTCAACATCATTATAAACAACAAAAGTTATAAACTTATTAAACAACAAAAGTGATATACACACAATATTAGTAATATACACTTACAAAATCAAAATATAAAAAAACTTTTTGCATAAAAGGAGGTGTAATCCCCTTGGTCCACATTTTCCCTCCCAATATCAAATTAATTTATTCAATTACACAACTCTATAACAACCAAATAAGTTAATGCACTTATAAAAAACTTTAGGAAAATAACAACAAAATTTAAATCCACACTTCATTGACCGCAAAAAAAGAATTAAAGGAAAACCGCTTAACCAATTCATTTATTTTAAATTGATGAAGAATCATCAACTCGCTTATAATAACATAATCTACAAACACATTCAACTTAAATAATTTTTTGAACAATAACTAAATACAACACACAACTCTATGTAAATTTGTATCATGTTGTCAACTTTCCCCTCTGAACATAATGATTGCAAGTCCAACCCGATCAATATGTTGTTTTCTATGTCAACAACAACACTACAACAACATCAACACAATTTTTTCATGCAAACACACAAACAAAATAAGTTGATTTATTATTTATTGTACACCTATTAATTATCTCTTGGAGAAGAGTGATTGATATGTCCAACACATGTTCTACTTCAAGCATCCACTTAAAAGATGCTTGATGTATTCTTTGGCACTGAAAGACAATCAAACTACGATTGGTTTTCACAATATGTTCACTGTACACTGTATGCTCACTATTAACTACAAAATTAGAACACAAAATAACAAATTTTTTATTCAATAGTTTTCCATTTCAAAAATAATTCAACCACTATCAATCTAACATTATAAACAATCATACATGCATTTCATTTCCTCCATAAGACATTTTTTTGAACTTGAAGATGACATTTTCCAAACCTTCAAACTGTTCATTTCATAAAAAAATCACCACATTTACCAAATTAAATATTCCAAAAACATAAAAAAAATAAACCAGCCACAAATGACTCACCTTTCTAGAAATCAAACAGAGTGAAGACATAAAAAACAAAATAAAACACCACGCCCACCACCAACAACAAAACAAAATCAATTAAATTAACCAAATCGCAAAATAACCAAAAAAGTGCAAATTTATAACACCTTACCAATGTTTGCGAACAAACAACCTTACGTCTTTGAAATGCCTTCGTCGTTCACCAATCACAAACTCTCTTCTTCTACTATTTCTCTTTGTGAATAGCACCTTGAAACTCTTTTCTTCTATTCCTTTATCTACTTATTGAAATTCCCGCTTTTGCGACTTTGGTATCGCAATTATTGAAGCGTTGCTTTGATCGAAACACCTTTACAAACTCAAAAACCTTTGTTTCCTCTCCATTGTTTAAGTATAAAGAGTTACACCTTAAATAAAAATTACCATATTCAACTATATATAAGAATAATTTAAAAAAATAAAAAATTTCTATATTTTGGGATGATTGAAAATTTTATTTCTCTTGTGTTTGATTCATGGTTAATGACTTATTAATTGTGTTATATGTAGTTAAAACTTCTTAATGTTATAATTTGGAATAAGTATTGATAAACCTGTTATAATCAGTAACACACATGTGATAAAAATTGCATCAAGCTTTTAAGATCAATCAAAATTTATGATGATATATTTTTCATCGACTCATGCATTATCTTTATTCATTTTTAGCATTTAAGATTTTACAGAAGAAAAAAATGAAAACCAATTAGAATATTATGTTGTATTTAACTTGGATTAGTTTCTCTACTTGTTTATCGATTGGACAAACAAGTTTGATATTTTAGGAACAATTGGTTCCAGAAAGGGAGTTGAAGGAGTTAAAACTCAATTCGTAGCAAATAAAGACAATCAAGAAAAGCATTTAACACAAAATAGAAGAGCACGACACAACAAATTTTAATGTTGGTTCATCCTAACCTTGGACTAAGTTTAGTTCTCTCTTAACCAAATCACCCAATATGTTCTCCTTATCAAATGAATAATTATAATGAGTACACAAACCTCTTCAAGTTATCATTCCTAATATTCCCTAAGACTAAAACCTCTTAAGGCAAAAGAAACACTCTCAAATAAAACACATATTAAACTCAAAATGGTATACTTCACTAAGTGAAGAATTATAAAGTTTACCAACAATCCAAATGATTAGATGTCTTGTATTTGTTGTTGTATTTTTTGCATTCTTAGGTATTTTTTTTTGTCTTTGTCTTGGAGTCATTTATAATTTTCTTCAATTTGACCGTTTGAGTGTCTGCAAAACTTATAATTTTTGTCTTAGCATATCTTCTCCTTTGTTACTATAAAAACACTTCTAATCTAATTGATTATTTTGCATCTGGAACTTTAATTTACTTAAAAAAAATTAAATATATATTCAAGATATATTATAATAAAAACATATCAATCATAATTATATAATTGAAAAACTTCTTTATCACAAACTTCATTTAAATTTAAGATTCAGGCCATTTCCAAACTTCATTAGAGTAAATTTTTTATTCTAAATTATTTAATAAGATTAAAAAGCAGTTCATTATAGTTTAAAATTATAAAAATTACATCAATTTGAAATTAACAACTCCTAATAAACTTAACTTCTAATAAATTTAGCTTAATAGATAGTCTAATGTGTTAAAAATAGTAAGACTGTCTAATATACAGTAACCTTAATAAACACTTTATAACTTGTCATTTACATAAGATTGTGATTTTAAGGTGATTAAATCATATAGTGTCTTAATATATATAACTTTTTAAAAATACATTGAGATATTAGTTAGGCACCATAAATTTTTATACAACAATATTTGTTAATCTATTCATTTTTCCCGAAAATACTTGAAATTAAAACTTGAACACAAGAGAAAAATAACAATTTAACACCATTCTTAATTTTTAAATTTAAGTATTATCATGTTATTATTCGCCAATTTTATTACCGAATAATATCTATGGAAAAATTGATTTTTTTTTTCAAACCACAGTTTTTCATACATAAAATTGAAAAGCATGACTTTACTCAAGTGATTTGAAAATATTTCTCCATAGATCAACAATATATATATTTTTAATTTTATTCATATTTTAAATTTATTTAACTTTTTATTCCAAGTAGGAATCTTAAGTTTTGCTTTAAATCGTTTTCATCAGTTTTTTTTTATATTAACTCTCAAATTTCTAAATATTTAATTTATCATTTTTCTTACTTTGTTTTCTGAGCCTATTTAAAATGATGATAATGATGCTTGCTAGTAAAACATAACATTCAGTAACACTTTTATTCAACAAATTTTAGCAATTTAAAATCATTTAATTTTTAGTCTCTTAACTTTTCACATGCGCCTTGTGCAAAGACAATACAGAAACTCAGTTGAGGATGGAACGACACCATCTCGATGTCTCTTTCAGAAACATTATAAATTACTCCTCTCATTAAACACATTATGGACAAGCATTCCCAAGAGAACTTCACAATTTCCTGCACAACAATCTTCAAAAGGGTGAAAAGGAGAAGAATGATAATCTTAAAATACATGAAACAAATACAAAGAAAACTGCAGTTTTCAATTAACAGTAAGAACAATGAGAAGCAGCCGCTGAGATGGTAGTCCACCGTCAGTTTGAAAACTAAACCGTGTGTGGCATAACATGGTCAATTTGGAATGCGACTAAAACAAGTTAACTATCACTGCAAATTCACAAGTATCCTCTGAAACTTATGATAGCTAATCATTGTTGAAAGTGACAGACTAACTATGTAAAAGTTAATACCCCCACCAGGAAAAAAGTAATTCGAAGTTTAACATACTTGAAACATTAGCTATATAGTTCACAGCTTTAAGAAAAGACAAATCATCTTATTTTTTTGGAAGAGATGGATATACAAATTCTAGATCTAGCTTATGTTAATTCATTTCTCAAGCTCAAGCCAAACAGGCATAAAACTATTCGGGTAAACAGTCGACTTCCTTTCAAATGGCAAAAACACGAAACTTCAGTTACAATTGGAAAAACTAGAAACGTAAATAATAAAAACGTGTAGACTGATAGCACAGCTCATTCTAACTTTTTAGGTACACAAAATCGAAATTGGAACTTCCCATTCACACAGAACAATATCTTCATTGTCCCCTCTGTTTTGTCAAGACATGCACCCTATTTTATATAAAAAAAGCAGCACCTAGATTACAAAAACTAATGCAAGACAATGGAGAACCAAGAAATGAAGAAAAAATGAACCTACTAAGAATGAAAGAAGCATTGACAAAATGGAAAATGCAGCTTACCATTCTTTTAATGAGAATCTAATACAGAAATAATTCAGGTTAAGACTTTATCTATTGGGTAGCTAAGAAGTGTGTTACAGGCCATCAAGGGCTTAAATGGCTCACAACCTACAGAGTAGGTGTTTCTAGATAATTCTGCTCCCACTACATCTTTTAGAATGTGGTATTTATTGGAAAAGAGGGTAGAATTGATATCTAAGAGCATGCATGGATAACCATGTCGAATGTACTTTAAGTAAAAGATAGCCTATAGTATCTTTTATTCTGAAATTACTATTGGAAGGATGCAACTGTTATCCAAACAATGCACTAAACTAAGCAAATCAGACGCACAATCTATACAAGAAATTTCAAGAAACATCATCATCAAAAAGAACTCTATAAAACCGTTTTCTTTCTTCAGGGTCAAACAACCCTACCACCTTACTATCTCTACCATTACTATCACCATCATCATCAACTTCGTGACTTCTCCTTCTACCCTTTGCACCATCTACACTAATCAATGGAACTCCTAACTTCCTCCTCTTTTCCACGTTGAGGAGGCGCCGCCTCTGATTGTACTCATGAAGCCCCTCCTGCATCAACTCCCCAAACTTCTCCTTCACAACCACCAAAGGATCCTTATCCACAAGCTGAGACCCGACATAGGCCTCTCTAAGAAGCACAGTGTAAATCTTATACTTATTGGAAACATAGAAAATCCCAGGGTGCTTGAGCAACAACACATTCAACCTATCAGGCAAAAAGAACTCCCTCCTAAAATGCCCCAACTTCACAATTGAAGCCTTCTTCCAAAGAGTCAAAGACAACAACTCATGCACCAAACCAACATTCCTCTTCTCCATCTCCTTGGACCCCTCCACCAAACCTCTAGGATCCGAATACGGCGAAATGTAAGGAATTTCGTCAAATTCGCGAAATCTCTCCCAGGATTTCACCCAACTGGACGGCAAGGAACATGAAAAGCGTGGCGGTGTACCGAGCTTCACCGCGGAGGCTTCGACGGCGGAGACTGCGAGTTCAGCGTCCCAATGCAGCAACTCAATGGCCATGGAGCTCCTCCTGCCGCTCTCGTTGACGATACGGAACAAATTAGGGTAGTTGGGCAGGATCCTGATTACGTAATCGTCGGGGAAGCCGAAAGCGCGTTTGAATTCGTTGATTTTGAGGACGGTGAGTCTGTTGCGGGGGGTTAGCATGAGGAGTTTGGCCAAGCGGCGAGCGAAGAGAGGTTGGAGAGAGTCGGCGAGGGAGTGTTCCTGTTCGACGAGGTTCATCATGCGTTTGGTGAGGCGGCAGCGGTTATCGTGGATTTGGAAGCAGCATGGGTACCTAGAGAGCCAGTTGAGGGCTTTGCCCTGGAGATCGAGGGTTTTGAACTTCTTCTGAAGGGTTTCGATGGGGATTTCGCTGTTGGGGTAGCGAAGGATGATGTTCTTTATCTGGTTGTTCACCACCCATCGTCGATTGCGTGAGAGTGCTGATTCTAACTCCGATTCCTTCTTCATCGACCATAGAGACAATCTTCGGAGGAAAAACCATTGTTCTACCAAACATACCCTGGCCTCCAGATGATTAGAGATTCCTATTCTCAACATTGAATTCACAATCAAGAAATGGAACCAAACTCTACCCCGTTTTACTTACACATTATAGAATAATAGAATAGAACTCGATTCCATGCCATTCAAGAATCAAATCACCATTTCATTCATCTCTGAATATGGCTTTCTTTTCCATTTGGCGAATGTTGTTGTAAAGTTAATATGTGAATATCACCTTTTTATTCTATTTTAAATGATTCAGGAATGCATGTGGAAGAGACTCATGTTTCCCACAAAAAGAAATGTCATCAATAGAAAAATAATTCCCGTAAAAAAACATCCCCGTATAATGAATGCTAGTGCCATAATTCAGACACAAATACAACAAATAAATGTATACACCAATATGATACAGCAATGCAACTATATGTATACACACACAAATATATAGAGTTAATTAATATATAATTTACTATAAATGTCACTCTTTCATAAAAAATCATTTCACTATCTAATTAATTAAAAAATGCAAATGAATAAAGTATCCAAGAATATCAATGTTGGACACAGAATGACTAATCAGATTCATTACAACACACTAATCTTATTTAACAAACCCACTATAATTTCTTTTTGCAACTACGTAATTCTTCCTCTCCAAAGTTTTAGTATACTTTTTCTGAACTGTAAGATTTAAATTTAAAAGGTATATTTACCTTCGAAATTCTAGAGGTTAAAATACAAAATTATATTTCAAATTCTTAAATTCTTTAGAATGTAGTTTTAGGTCACGAATTATAGAATTCGAAAAAAAAAACTCATCACCCTTTATGGAAAGATAGTTTTAGAATTAAAAAGTAAAAGAATAAGAAATTTCAGAGGTATATGAAGAAGACGCCTTATAAAAATTTCAAGACTTGAGACACTTTGAAATGCTGAGGCCGGTTGAGGTTGAAGAGAAATTTAGTGGTTGACACGCATGAAACAATAAAGAAGGCGTTCATCCGAAGAAAAAGATGTTCCACAACAGAGGAGGCGATGGTGTTATTATGACTGTTCATTTTCCCATATTCCAGAAGGCAAGCATGATACTTTACTATTACAACAATTTCAGAAACAATAACAGAACGTTTATTACTAACCCCTCAAGAACTGTATATCTTCCTAATTGGTGGCAATACATTTTGGATGTTACACGCAGGCTTGACAATAAATATCTCCACCCCTCTTTTTTGTAACTTACGAATGGCATGATAAAATATAAGATAACGTTCAACATGCATCAATCCACATTACATAACAGCTATGCACATATTGGAGAAAATTTGGAGATCTGAACCCCATTCATGTGCCTCGAGATACCACATCAAAATAAAACGTAAAAGCTTTATCTACTCTTAACTGAAATGATCGTGCTTTTTCCCTGTAAAACACCTGTAACCACCACAAATGACTCCAAATAATGTCTCTCAAACTATACTGGGAGGATCCCCAAACCAGCTGCAGGTAGCACGGGCCCAGCGTGTCCTTATGCAGTCCACCAAAGGCGCATGCTGAGAAGGCTCCGGTTTCGATACTTCATTGTCCTTCCCAGCAGAGTCACTAGCACTAGGCGCAGATGAAACTTTCACATCTGCCATAAATTCCTCAGGCGTCCACCTTGGGGGAACTGAAACTCTCAATTTTGTGAGCCGGGGTCTTTGCAGGGGAGTTTCACCCGCAGAATTTACTTGACTGCCATTCAGATCTGATTTAGCAATCCCATTAAAATGGTATAGATCAAAGACCTTCTTACCCATCAATCCTGATGAATCCTTCAAACCTCCCAAACTTTTGTCTAGATCCAAAATTACTTGCCAGAATTCACTCCACACAATGAACCCAGCAGAGCAAAGATGTTCCAGCTTCTCTGGTGGAAATTTGATATCTGTTTCTCTGAGGACTTGATGGAAACCTTCCACACTAATGAAACCACCACCTCCACTCTGATCTTGTGCATCAAAAGCTTTGCGTATTTGTGTTTCCCTTCCTTCCAATTCATTCTCACTTTGGACGCTGGGGTCTAGAGCAAACAGCACAGTGTAATGAGATTCACTCCCCACAACCCATATGGGCCACTTTGGAGATTTCAGATGCTGACCAACCTTGCAAAAATTCAGGGATTCTAAAAGTGTGAGAAATCCAACTTCCACATCTCGGGAAATACCTTTCAGAAACATCCCTCCACCTAAATCCATCCTTCCATCAAACACATTAGGGACAGCCTCCCCACAGAGCAGTAGGTTCACAATTTCCTGCACCACAAGATTCATAGAAAAAGATAAACTCATATATTCTAGTTGTAGAACATTATTTATAAGCATCAGTTAAGGATGGGCCCTTTCCAATTATATGTAGTCTGTATACCTGAGAGGCATGCCCAAAAGGTGCTGTAACCAGTGGTAGGCTGGGATCATCCCTGTCGCTTTGAACCAAGTCCTAAAGGAGAGTAAAATATTAAATGCATTGACTAAGAATTTTTAAAGCCAAAATAACAAGTGAGGCAAATTCACTTATCCAGTAGAATTTATGACATCTAACTTAGCATTTTATTCCTCACATTTAAGGATGGGAGAAAAAGATCGACTCAAAATTTTCTAAAAAACAAATAAATAGAACTAATTTATTTTAAAAGGATGTAGTAACAATTGCCACTGCTTTACACAGCTTTGAACCTAGATCAGCTCAAAATTTAAAGGAGACTAAGATGAACTTTGAATGTTAAAATCCTGGATCTAACTCGATGTTGATCCTTCAGTACCCAAGCTAATACAAGCATATGAAAGATGTTGTCATCCACATTATTTCAATCCAGATTCCATAATATTTTGGTATCAACGATACTAATCAGAGGGTGTGATTGAACATCACACTTTAGATGTTGTGTTGAATCGATATTTTATGATTACTAATGTTTTTAGGAGCCTTGTTATGTTAGGAGTGTTATTGGGCTAAACATTATATTGGTTGTATCATGCTTGTAATTGAACTAGGTTATATTATATTATTATAAACAAGATTGTAATGTTACCGCTTTATTACCACACTATAACAATTATTTAGAGTCATATTAGTAAATAAAGTAAATTCTCCAATTTTACTTTTCCACCCAATTACTATACTTTCAACATGGTATCAATAATATTAACATGTCAGAAGTATTAACCACATTCTGAAAATAGCCCATTTCTGGTCAAAACAAACAGCATCTTCCAGTAAATTTTTTGAATTTAGAGTTTGACAAACAAATCAGAGAACCAAACCTGAAAATCTTTTAGATTATGTTTAAGAGAAGCTTAAAGTTGAAAAAAAAAGACCTCTGGCAAAATCATTGAGCACCCACCACCACCACTCTAAGACCCCTTTGGGTGCAGGTATGCTCCAGGAGCTCAGGGCCCTATCAAGGCCCTGAATGAATTGAGTTCAAGGGCAGGGATGGGGAATGGCATCAAGAGACCCTGATATTTTTTTAAAGCCAATTCAAGCCACCAGCAACACATTAATTAGCTCGGTTGTCACTGGCCTTCTGCCAATTTCCAAGCATTTTTAAAACTCACATTCATATCTCAAATACATTGCATTTTTACAATCCAAAAGATCGGGACAACCAAAACCCAATAAAGAATTCTATCACACTGTCATTGATTTAAATTGAATAATAGGAGCAAGCAATTAGAAGTACAAACTCAATCAACCTAATAATACAGTTAGCAAATCACCCAGCAGAATTCTTCTATTTATAGAAAAAGAGTTCACATATTCAGTCACGAGTAGTTCATTCTGAGTAGGAAGAAAAGAAAATAGAGGGGAAAAAATAGTCCAATATCTCTTGCTTTAAAAGACAGTAAATTCAGGGACTGTAAAATGCAATTTGAAAAGTAACAGAGCTTGAAGCAGGCAAACATACCAGTCCTCGTGAGATTAAAGCAGAGATTAGGAAAAGCAATGCTCCCATTCGACTTTGGAAGAAGGGAAGATTTGCTTCAAGCCGTTGCAATGCAGTCATTTGTGATGTGCATGTTTCAACTCTAAGAACTTTCTGCAGATCCACGGCAGATTCAATGGAAAGACCTTGAAGTGATTTTGTAATAACCTGTTAATGAGACAAGACTTGATTCATCTGATAAGGTTATCATAGGAGAGATAGAGTAAAAGACAACAATAACAAGATTGGGAATTCAATTCAAAAATATTGCCAACAAAGATGATCCTCAAATAACCAATATCAGTACAATAACCAAGGTACCTCATCCTCTGAAATCCCTTCAAAACGCCGAATGTCATTCTCTGGAATGCTCAAAGTTGCAATCACAGCCCTTCTATTACTTCCACACGAAAATAAAATTTCACCCATACTTCTTACGAGGGCCCTGCCACAAAATCACACAACAGAAATATATCATGAGCATAGCGTAAGTAAAACCATGAAAGAACACACTGACCACTTTTAAAGACCAGTGGAACTCAGAAGGAACTAAATTTTATAAACATATGCATATGATTCAACAAGACTACATTCGGCTAATAAGGATGTCACAGTAGAATCACAATAGAAGACAATGATAACAAGAAAGGAAATTTAATTCAATCTTATTGCCAACAAACAAGATGTACATAAGTAATCAATATCAGTACAATAACCAAGGTACCTCATCCTCTGAAATCCCTTCAAAATGCTGAACATAGGAGAATCTGAAATAAGCAAATTTAAATATATGGACATATACTAATAAGCAAATGAAGTCCACAACCAGAAAACCTGAAATCTTCACCATTCAATAAGAAAATGAGAAAAATAAATATTAGCTATTACGAACCCACAGAAAACCCAAGAACTTGCGCTTGTACTAAATAAATACCATATTTTTCAAATAAATAAATAAATACTGCAAACATAATTTAAGAGCTAGGATCAAGTATGCCTCCAATGCCAGCCACCGTAGTCAGTTGATGAAACAGGGGGAAAGAAAAGTTATTTACAGACACCAAATCTTGAATATGCATATTAAGCAAGTCTAAGACTACAACTAAGGTAAAGATATAATGAGCTCAAAACTAACAGTTGTTGTAATGCTACAGTTATAGGAAAACTACTTGTGGCATTATATTGCTTTCTCACCCTAGCCATGACCCTTTTATACATATATCCTACATTGCATGAATAAGAAATACAAACTCCTTTCTTCTATAGATCACTATATGATGCCTCTCCCAACACCTTATCATGTGCCTTTTCAAAATTAATGAAGAATCGCATATAAGCCTTTTTATTCTTCTGATAATGCTCCACCAAAAGTTATAAGTATATTGTTTTTTGGGAGAACCTACTCAGCATTAACCAATACTTTGAATTGGGTAGTCAAACTTCACCTAGATATGACATCTTAGTCCATGCAAAGTTTTCTATATGATTTCCTTAAAAAGAATTTCTAAGCATGCCACCTTACTTTTGTAAGTCCATAGGATGCGCTTCCCCTTTCGTAAAACAACTTCCACCCATTTTAAAGTCATAAACTAATGAAAAATCTAGGATATACTGATAGATTTACCCTCTGACTTTGCTTCTCCTTGACCATAATTTACATGTGATTCCTCATACCTCAGGATGTTCTCCTCACATAACATTTACATCCCTTCCAAAGAAATCTTTTCTCATAATAGTATTCTCTGGATTAAAGCTTCTAAAAGTTCCCCCAGAAAAAAAATTGTACACTCTTCAAAACCTACCTGAAGTACTAATAATCATAATAAAATATTCCCTTTTCCACCACAAACATTACCGATATGAACCTATCTGCTAGGCTTTTTACATTTATGACATCATTCTTTCAAAAGTTAGCTACAATTATACCCATCTTATTTCTTGATTTAGCCTGCCAATAAACCAAAACTTAAATACCCAAAGTGTTAAATTCAATTTCCTTTTCTACTACCCAGTTAGTTTCATTTTTTTCTCTCCTTTACATGCACATAAAATTGATCCACCTAATCATGGTGTCTACTATTTTCATTGATTGACCTGTCATGCCTACAGTCCATGTTCCTAAACAAACATTTCTACTGTAAACCAAACCAACATTCATTCGTTAAAATGCCGATACCCTTGCATTTCTGTCCATAACCAGGCCAACAATAACTTGGAGCAGTGTTGTCAAGATCGCTATCTAGATCACCGATCTTCCGATCTTATGATCTTTTGAGAAGAATACGAGTTGAATCGTGGGGTGAATCATAATCTGTCCGGATTGGAGTGATCTAGCGATTCATGGGTTGGATTGGACGATCTCTGGGCCTCCACGATCCATGACTCGGCCCACTAAAAAAAACTGAAAACCAAATCCAAATAAAACCAGAACCTCTGTAGCTTGCAACTCCGTTCTCATCGCCACTCGAGCCTCCGTTCGCACGCGTCACTACCTCCGCCATTGCTCCACTGCTCGTGCCACTGCACCATCGCGCGCGCCTCCGACACTGGAGGAGGAAGATGATTATCCTATGATTAATATGAATGATTTTCTTGGATAGTTTATCTGTATTAAACATATCTTGAATCTACTATTAATTATGTTATGTATTTGGACCATTTTATGAATTATGAATCTATGTTTAATTATCTTATGTATTTGGACCATTTCATTAATTATGTTATGTATAGTAGTAACTCGAATAGTAACTCTTCGGAGTCGAGTTACGAGTTTTCATACCCTTTCTGATCCGCTTCCGAGTTTAACAACATTGACTTGGAGAAGCCTTCCTAAAAGCTAGTTGCTAAGTGGGAGAACCCAAAACTTAAATACTACATCGAGAATCTCATACTATTCAGTGTGGGACTTAAAACACCTCATGTTATCCAAGTCCTTATAAAAGCACTGCTCCTAAGAGTCAGTCTCTGCCCACGAAGTAGACCAATGAAAATCCAAATTGAAATTTATTAAAAAGAAAATATATAAAACACTATTAAAAAGGATAGTTAATTGAATCAAAACAATATTCATGTTGACAATACACCAGGAAACATGGTGGGCGCTATAGACCAAAGAAAATGACATAATGAAGACATGAAGTACAGAATACAAAAAACGAATATAATTTTATTATAATGAATGTTACCTAGCTAAGAACAAATGAATGGTCGGGAGAAAGTTAATCACCTTACTTTTACACCTTCAGTGAGTGCAGAAAAATTATAAGATGGAACAGACAGACTTTTAAATGATGCACCCGGACCCTTTTGTGGCATGCATGATACATCTTTCAATTCATCACAGAAGAAAATGATGTGTTTAAGCACAAATGCCTGAAAAGTTAAAGAAAAACATGAGCAAAAACAACATAAGACAAGAAAATGTTTTTGGGAATTTACATTACGGAAAATTCATTAAAATTGTTGGAGATCTGACATCAATTAAAGATATAACCAAATTATGATATATATATATATATATATATATATACACACACACACACATTTATATATATAAGTGAGTGCAAACCTTACCTTATAAGTCAGTTTAATGAGATTGAGTTATGTTTAAAGTCTACTTTTTATAATGCCATTAGAGTCTATTCTAGAAAGATTTGTTGGGTCTGTCATGTTTCCATTATTAGGACCACCCACAAATATTGGGTCTGATACTCAAGATGTTTAGTCCATTGCCCACAAGATAGGAAATGAATTTCCATTGGGTGGGGATGGAGATCAAATAACCTGCCCCATGGATACCTATTACTCCTTAAACTTACTATGATATCATTTTTTTATGAGATAAAACACACACACACGTATATGATTACTACAAAAATATATAAACGAGCTTGATATGTTTTTTGCAATACTATTTAATTTTACAAAAATTAAAATTAATAAATAAAGTTATAATATGATTTTTTCAAGATATTTAAATTCTTAAATATTTGTGGATTTCCATGAATACCACAAATATAAATGTAAAAGTATGCAGTATAGAGGGAACACCTGCAGTCATCTTCCCCGTTGTCATCCTTACACGAGCGTAGCAAGACATCATTAAATTTATTTTACTTTAAACATATACATGGGTAGTCATATAAAGAAAACACAGAATACATTTATCATACAGCCATTAGAAGGTTAAAGCACTCATTTATTGCTTATTGTTTCACTCTGGAAATACAATTTAGTCCTCACATCCAAAACCATTGAAAACAGTCTCAATAGATTAAGGACAGTTATGCATACTAGCAGGGCTTGTTATCCTGAAGGTCCCGATTTGGAGCGAAATTATCACAACCAGATCAGTACCACTTTCATTGTTTGAAAAATAGACTTTTTAAACAGATCTGAAAAATGGACAATATAAATAAATGTAACAATTACTTGTATAGCTGCCAAAACACCACAGGGACCGCCTTCATGCTGCACTAGGCCCATTGATGTCACAGGATCAGAGCTAAACCTATAGTGCAGTTTTCAAAGTATTAGCAATAAAAGCAAGTACACAATCTTATCCAAATTTAAAAGTATTGAGAACAAACTTAAGAGAAAAGAAACTTTGAATTGATTATACTGAGTTTTATAGAAGTGATAAGCTTCTGTTTACAGCAGTTACACATAGACTACAGAAGCTTGTCTAACTGACTGCATCAGTTGTAACAACCTGACACTGACAGCTGTAACAAACTACTCGATACAGCAGATAACGAAGGTTGGTAACTAACTGGCAAATTGTTATAAAGTATTATACACTCACAAAAGGTATACAAAAAAAAATTCCGAAGTCAAAACATCAATATGTTAAAAAAATATAACATGCAGATGAAGAGTTGAAAACAAATGTTCATGATTTCCTTCATAATGATGTTCTTTCAGTTAAATTAATTCATTCATAAATTATGTTTCACAAATACGAAATGAGTACCATAGCAATAGTTTCATAGCAAAAAGGTTCAACTGGACATGATGCACAGAAGCAAGTTTCAAAAATAAGAAATATTGGCCCTTGATTAAAGGACAAGATACAAACATCTTGTGCCAATATTTAGTTACTATATTAAACATACCTCCACAGAAGCTCAAAAATGAAAATAGTCTCCTAGTAACAAACAGATATTATCAAAGAATGACAACACATGTTCGTGATTTCCTTTATAATGATGGTTTTTCAGTGAAATTAATCCATTCACAAATTATGCTTGACAAATACAAAATGAGCAGCATAGCAATGGTTTCACAGCAGAAAGGTTCAATTGCACACAAAGCGCAGAAGCAAGTTTCGAAATAAGAAATATTGGTCATTGATTAAAGGAAAAGATACAAACATCTTGTGCCAATATTTAGTTATTATATTAAATATACCTCCACAGAAATAAAAAAATGAAATTATTCTCCAAGTAACAAACAGATAACATCAAGGAATGACAAAACCAGCACGGCTTTGCTATCTAATTAAGAAGGAATGCAGCATTAAGTGAACAAAATCACTTTGCATAACAAAGAGTTTTGCCAGTCGACAACATGCAAAAAGGACTATGTTCAATAACAATGTTGCATTCTTCTTTGTTTTTTTTTGTTAGTTTTTCTTCCAGTTGTTTTAACAGGAACTTTTTCATTCTTTACCAAGCAGGGAAAACCAGCCAATTATTTGATAAACTGCTTCCATCAAGCAATCAATGAAGAGTAGTACACAACAAATTTGTCTAACACCAGTACTACATCAGAACTTCTACCCTAGCAGTCCCTCATTTAGTTAGTTAGTTTTTCACATATGAAGTTCTACACCTCCAAAGAAAAGAAGAAAAGCATATTGACATTACTTTATGCTAACTAACAGTTTTATTTTTACTACATTCCTATACCTTATCTAAATCTTATTCCTTTACTTTTTGAATGATCATTCACCAAGGCTGTAGCGATTAAGGTAGATTTACAAAACCCTCCGTATGTTTTACTACTGGGAAAATGCATTATTTTGAAAATAAAATAGTTCCAATTTACCCCCTTCTCTAGTAATATATATCGTAATTTCCAGTGCCAGAATAACCAGGTTCGCATGTTATTATTGAAGTGAAGTCATGGGACTTTTCAAGACTGTATGAGTAACTAAGCTCACTTTACAATCAGAAATATGACACAAATAAATACACATCCTGATTCAGAACAAACACATTAAACATCACATAGAAACAAGGAACACATACAGCTGTATAACAATATTGGGGGAAGCAGGAATGTGCATCGAAACATTAAATAAGAAAAATAAAGCACAAAAAGAGGTATACCAATTACAACATCATCTAGAAAATTAAAGCATACAACAGGGGTTTAAATACACGAACATGTTAAAGATTTGTGTCTGCTAATCCTACACTTGGCAACATATCCATACACTTCAGATAAATTAATAACTAATTTGAAATGATAAAATACCGTATTCCCTGGTTGCTCCACTGTGCAAGAATCCCCTTAGAGACTTCAGTTCCAAATACCATAGCAAACAATTGATTAGCTTCTTCCGGTGAAAGTTCCTTACTCAAATTCACACTCTTCAAACGAAACTCCTCTCTCCTCCC
This sequence comes from Phaseolus vulgaris, assembly GCF_051622355.1. Lineage (NCBI taxonomy): Eukaryota > Viridiplantae > Streptophyta > Magnoliopsida > Fabales > Fabaceae > Phaseolus > Phaseolus vulgaris. Next base: position 8,043,048 of record NC_143504.1, read on the forward strand.
CAATTCACCACTTTTCTTCCCTGGTGGCAACGATGATGGCAAAACCCTCACCGCCGCCGCTATCCGCTTCTCCGCCGCCGCCGCCATGAGCTCCCTCCGCCGGGTCTTGGACTCCGGCGAATCTTCCGGCGATTCCGAAACCGCCCCGGCGGCGGCATCCTGCGGCTTGCTGCGCTTCGTCTCCGGCGTCGCGCGCTGCATGCTCATTCGAATCGCCATTTGCAAATCCTCGTCCTCTCCTCGATCCCCCATTCCTGAACGGATCAAAAACTTCAATACCAAAACCACGCAAAGACAGAGGAACCCTAGAAGAATTATTTTTAGGGATCCGTTTCTCGGCGATCGAGAATCGAAGCTTCTGGAATCGAGTGTTTTGCAAAATCGAACTTCGATTGGGGCGAATTGGAATTGGTAACGCAAGGGAGGGGCAAAAGTGGAAATGAATTTGTGAGAGGGTGGCGACGACAATTGCGGGTTTTGGCGGGGGTGAGGCCCCGACCGTAGCGTGGAGTGGGTGAAAACGGTGTCGTGTGAGGATGAATCTTTGTAGTGGTATTATACGCGTAATGACTGCGAGGCCCCTCGGTGAAAGATTCGCGCAGTGGTAGAGTGAGTAATTTCAGTGAAAGTTGAGGGTAGTGTGGGGAAATAAACATTGAAAAATTGATTGTGCAGATTATAAGAGAAGCCACCGGCGATACTTTCCTTTAACTAAGAGCAAACAAAAAGCGCTTCTGCTTTACCTATTCAGAAAAGGGAGGAATATTAACAATTTTTCTTAATTATTGCTTCTTCTTTCTAAATTTTATCCTCCTTTAGTTCAATTTTTACTTTCATTTTAATGTATTTTTAAACAAAATATATTTTATATATATTCTATGACGTCAAAACTTATATTTCATTCCCATTTTTTACTACATAAAAACACATTTAAGAAAATAACATAAAGTATTTAGAAGTAATTTACGTCATATTAACTATTATAATGTTAGTCAACCACAGATTATCATATACAATAACTTATTTTTTAATTTATTTTCAGAAGTTTATTTTTTTAAATATAAAGAAAACAGAAAAACTAAGGCATTAACTAGGCAGTGATATGTTTGTTATTAAGATGATGGTGATTGCGTTGGATTGAGTGGCAGCGAAGAAGGAGGGTTTGTGATAGTTATTTATGTTACAGTGACAAAAAAACGTAGACTTACAGTGACAGAAGAAAGTGACACTAAAGAGGATGTGTGATAAAAAAAACATGAATAGGTGACCCCACAGGAGAAGAAAGGACAGGTGCTAATGCTAGGGTTTGCAACCATTCGATCCTTCTACTTTTAATCTGATGGTTGGTGGTTTTTGTCACATTCTTTTTTTTTTAATTTCTTTTTTTCTATTTCCCATTTTTATTATGATGGTTATGGAGACTCACATGAAACTTATATGATGGTTTTTGTCACATTCATTTTTAATTTTCAATGTTTTATGCATTTAAATTTTGAATTGCAAATTATTCAAATAAAATAAACTCTTTTTAATTTATTTATATATACTTAATAATACATTTGATTTAAGAGAATAAAAAGCGATTATTGATTATTTTCTTAAACATTAATTTTTTACATGATAAATTCTTCCTCCGCCTTATAAATTGTGATTTGCATTCCAATGCATCTTGAAATTTTCAAAATTTCTTTCATTTTGGAACTAAAAATTCAAAATTAAAAGAATACATTATGAAAAAGTAAATTTAAAATAGATTTTGTGTTTGAAAATAGAATTCTAGAATAAAATTGAAAAATCAAAATTTTATTTTGGAAAAATAATTCTAGAATAGAAAATAATATATTCTAGAAAATAAATTCCAAAAAACAAAATATTTAAAAATGTATTTTGAAAAGGGGATTCTAGAAACTAAAAATGCAAGTTCAAATTTTGTCATGTGCAAAAAAAGTAATTGCCTTACGCACTCAAAATTGGCATTTTAAATAATAGCTACACTTGGAATGTTATTTAACATAGTAATATGGATCACTTATTTCACAGAATAATTATTCCAATCAATGGCAATCAATATATATAATTAATATAATCAATGTAATTAGTATCAAAAGAAAATATTATCCAAGTGAAATCAATTAAATACTATATCTTATTAGTGAAAATGCAAACTACATTTCTACAGTTTTTTATTATACTAAAATTGTAAGGATCTAGAAAATAACCTTAGAGTAGAAGTGATATATTTTAAATGATACCTGAATATTTTATTATTAAAATGAAAATGACATATAAATAGAAAATTCAGTTATTCAGGTTTCATTTTAAAATAACCACCATCTCTCTAAAAGTTTCCCTTTTCATTTCTCTCCCTTCTCTCTAAGATTCTGACCTCCTCGTTCATCTGTTCGACGATCAGAGTACGCCATTAGACTCCTGGCAGCAAAGACTACAAGACTGCCCGATCAAAATCTAGAGTAAGTTTATTTTCGTACCCTTTTCCTTTCCTCTCCTTCTCTCTATGATTCTGACATCCTCAGCTATCAGTTTGACGATCGGAGTCTGCCATTGAACTCCTGCCAATGAACTCTACAAGATTGCCCGATCAAAATCCTAAATAGAGTAAGTTCATTTTTGGCCCTTTTCTTTGAGTCAAATTTTGAACTTGATAGGTTGTCTACATGAGTTTTACATGTGACTCTTTTAGCTTTAGGTTAATCTCTGTTAACTCAAGGTCCTAGTTATATAGTTAGATTTTGATTAGGACTCTGTGGTGCAGGTTAATTACTTTAAGCTTTTGGGTAGGTTTGGAGCTCTTGGTGAGCATCAACTAAGTTCATGTAAGGGAAGCTAGTCTTATTATTTTCAATAAAACCCTAGGTTAGAAGATTCTGGATGTGGAGGTGACGTGGTCACCAATTCTAATTGTTTTGCTTGCAGGATTGTCTCTCTTGAAGAGTAAAGTAATATATTGACTGGAATGGTTGATTTTGAATCTGTTATGGGAATAATTTGTTGAAAACTGTTTGTGATTGAGAATTGAAAGTGTTGTGTGATTTCAGATGATGATTGATTTAAAGAGCATATATTTGGAATTAATTATGTGTTTTAAGTAAAGTTTGAGATATATTTGGATTGTTTAGAAAGTTTATATATATGAAGTGATTGAGTGGTGCATTGATATGTTAAATGATGTATGTAATGAGGTTAAAGTGTGATCAAGACGTAGTATTTTCAGGAAAGGAAATACCATGTTGAGATTGTTATTAGGGTGTATTGATTTGTGAGTGTCCTGTGAATGAGACGATCCTGACTCTACTGATATAATGGAATCAAATAGATGAAGTTATTCAGTTGGTGAGAGTCGAAGGAGGTCCATTGGCTGATTCTGAGGTTTGAAAGAACTGATCAGAGCACAAATGGATTTACCCTGTCATATGAAGATGATGAGATATTGAGATAATTATGTGCATGGCGGTGTGGGTTTCACAGCAGTAGTATGACAGGTGCAGGTCTCTGGATGCTAATTTCAATACATAAGTCTTCCGGAAGTAGAGTCAAGTGTCTATGTGTTGTGAGTCAGTAAAAGTCTGGATGAATTTTATGAATGTAATAGACACTTGATGGTTTGAGAAATCATATGAGAATTGATGAATTATGCTTATTAATTTGAAATTTAAATTATATCAAAACTTTTTATATAGATAGCTTACCCTGTTATTTGTTTGTGTTTGTTTCTTTATCTGTGATGATCGTGTTTTACATGGGAGCAGATGAGATTTCAGGTGATAGAGCTCCTTAGTGAACAGCTGGAGAATGAGATAGTTTTATTGGAATGTTTTGTTTTGTTGTTAAAACTTTTTATGTATATATATTAAATCCCTATGAAGAGGGATATTTCTTTTGAGATACACATATGAGAAAGTAGTATATGTTATTTGTAATTAGATATTGCTTGTTTTACTTTTATTACATTATATATGGGTAAAATTAAGGATGTTACAAAAATAGTGTATCTTTAAAAAGCTTTAAAAAAATGGGTAATTTAAAAATAATAATTTTGAAATAATTGTGTGGAGGAAGAAAAATAAAGGATACTGCAATAAAGCATATCCCACTTTAAAATCATTAAACATTTACCGTTATTTTCTTAGTAGAAATATTAAATGCCTAATTTTAAATAAAGAAGTGGTAGTGTCACCAATTTAAATTAATATCAAATAATAAAATATTTTTTTCGTTAAATACACATTAAACTTAGTTTTAGTCCTGTAACTTGGAAATTGATAGATTAGTCTTTAAACATTAAAATAATATAAAATTTCACTATTTAATCAATTTTTAATTTTGTGATTATAAAAAGTGGTCAATAAATGTTAAATATAGTCGACTTATCCGGTATTTTTTTTATTGGATTGTGGTTTGTTGTTCGGTATTTTTTGGTCGTGGGTGTGTATTACAATTCCTATCACATAGACTTGTATATATCTCTTTTAAATAAATCTTAAATTCTAAATTCAAGTAGATATTTAATTTTTTTTTATAAAAAGCAATATACAAAATGATGGGATATTTTTTTTAACATGGATGTATAAGATATCTAAAATGTAAAAACCTTTATTTAGTATAAGAAAATACCACAAAAAGTTTCAGAATTTTATAACAAATATAGGTAGGTAAACTAAATGCTTAAAATATAAAAAAATTGCCTAAAAATATTAAAAAATAGAAAATTAGTGGTATAAATGAAGGGATTTTGAAGATTTTGGTATTGACTAGAAATTCCATTAATTTCTCATTCCGATCAACATCCATTCTTATTGTGTTTCAAAAGTTACTACCAAATTTTTTAATCTTAAAATTTATGATTATTCTATTAAATTTAATGATTTACTATTTTTTATATAATGTAATAATTACTTTTCTGAATTTTTAGTGTAAATAAAATATACTATTTATATAAATAATATTTATTTAAATATTTATTACTTTTAAATATTAATAAATAGTTATAATTTTTTAAAATTATTTACGGATGAAGAGTTTTATACCTATAATTTCTTCTTCTCTGATAAATTTTGTATTTTAGATAACTTTATTGATGGAAGATTTAAATGCTTGCTTAACAATGGACATTTATGTCGGTAGCGTGTCATAAAGTTATTTCCTCCATTCGACATGAATTTTTAGGAGGAAGTTACTATTATTTAATTTATTCATGAATATTTAATTTCCCAATGAATATAGGTCGATAACTTTTATGTGGAATAAAATTTCTTTAACATTCTAATATAGCAAAAACTAATTATTTTACAACTTTTTTAAAATAAAATATTACATTATAATAAAATAGCAATTTTTTTTATGTCAAAAGGGAAGTGTCAAGTTATTATTATCTTATTTTATGTAATTCGTCCGGAGAGTGTGTGATGGAAATATTATGTAATATCTTACATGATTTCAAGGATTTTATGCAGCAAATTAAAGTGATGCAACAAATTTTTATCATTTCATGTTGGTGCAAACTAATACACATAGAGCTCTCCTCTTGTTCAAAAAAACGTGTCTAGCTCTATATATTACATTAAAGATTCTTCAATTTAGGATGAATGAAAGTTTTTTTTTTTATGTAAGAGAACTTAAAGAAACAAAATCTGTAAAATAAAAAGGAGAGAAATAACGAAAAGGCAAAAGAAAAATAGTTTTGTTGAATAGGAACTGACAATTGATGTTAATTAAGTGTAAAAATGGTGAATTATAGAAAGTAAATGGTTTTGAGCAATAGAAATGGAGTTCTTTGTCCTTCATTTTGTAAAATAATTAATAGAAATGAGAAAAATATAATTAACGTGGATGGAATGTGGATAAAACGGAGATTTTTTGTAAGGTTTAGAATGGTTATTGGAAACTAGAGAGAAGATTCAAAACAAAACAAAACAAAAGAAGAGAAGGTGCATCCACATATAATCATATAATGTAAGATAAAACGTTGTAGCGTACCTGAAATTTGCATGGTGGTGTCTTGTCGTGTCGTGCATGACGACGAAAATCGTTATCCGCCGCTATCACCTCTGGCTCACCCTCTCCCTACGCCTTCCACGTGTCACCCCAAGCTTCCTTTCCCCACAGATAATATCATATCTCTTTCTCTTTCTCCATATTCAAATAAAAAACTCATATGTACATGCAGTGTTGAAGTCATCATCATCACTTTGAGGGTTCGTGAAGAGTGAAAGATGGATCACAGTGCGGATGCTCAACGCACAGACTTGATGACCATCACCCGTTTCGTGCTGAACGAACAGTCCAAGCAACCTGAGGCTCGTGGCGATTTCTCAATCTTGCTCAGTCACATTGTTCTCGGCTGCAAGTTCGTTTGTTCTGCTGTTAACAAGGTTATTCTTTCTTATACTCATCATTTCATTACCACGCATGCATCTTCAACGTATATGCATGCCACCGTTTCATTTGATCCACTTCAAACAAGTACTACCTCTATATATATGTATGTGTTCATAGCTGAATCTAGCAACCATATATATCTCACTCTTTTTTATCAAACACCCAATAATATGCTTGACATATACATGCCCAAGATTTATTTTACTTGATTTTTTGTGAATGGGTTATTGTATTTGTAGATATGCAAATTTTAGTAATAACAATTGATTATGCAGGCGGGTCTTGCTAAGCTTATTGGACTTGCTGGAGAGACAAATGTCCAGGCAAGTGTTTGATACATAAATCTTAGTTATGCATATTATTCCAGCATGGTAACTTTCTAATGTGTGATGATTTGATCCTCTTTGATTATTATTTTTTATTTCTGAATTTGTCTCTTAATTATCTGGAATGAAGGGTGAGGAGCAAAAGAAACTGGACGTCCTTTCCAATGATGTCTTTGTCAAGGCTCTGGTCAGCAGTGGACGAACAGTAAGTCATCAATGTGTGTTTTGGCGTGTCTTCTACTGCTACTACCAGCTGCCATCCCTCTCTCTCTCTCTATATATATATGTGTGTGTGTGCGCATATTTGTTGATGGTTTGAAATATTTTTGCAGTGCATCTTGGTGTCTGAAGAAGACGAGGAAGCAACATTTGTGGAGCCTTCTAAGCGTGGAAAGTTGTTAACCTATCTATAATCTAGTAGTGTTTCTTCCCAACTGATTATTTAGCCTTGGTTTTCCCGAGTCTAATCAGTTAGTACGAAATTTTTTTATTGTGCAGGTACATTGTTGTTTTTGATCCGCTGGATGGTTCCTCTAACATTGATTGTGGTGTTTCCATTGGCACAGTATGATCTCTTCTCTGAAATGCAATCCATGTTTTTCTCTTTTCCATTACACACACACATTATATACCACACGAATGGGTGAATTAATAGTAGTCCAGATTAACTAGAATATTGCAGTTGTCAATTGAGTGTGTTGTGTTCCATTTAGATTTTTGGGATTTATTTGGTGAAAGAAAACGGTGAACCAACCATAGAAGATGTTTTGCAACCTGGGAAGAACATGTTGGCTGCTGGTTATTGTATGTACGGAAGCTCTTGCACGGTATGGTAAATTAGGTCCCAGTTTATATTTCTGTCTTTTTTTCTCTCAGACAGTTTCAATTTCTTCTCTTTTGGTCATCTTATTACGCTGTTTATGATAATTTTTTAAGGGAGGTATATAAGTTACTGATCAATTTTTACTAAGCTAGATACCTGTACATTATGACGGTATGAATTTTTGTATTTACTTAACTATTTTTACATGAAAGGATAAGGTCAGTTTCTTTTGTTTGTTTGTTTGTTTGTTTTCCTGTGCACCTGTGGACTGAGTTGTCGTGTGCTTTAATTTTAATTCATTCCAAAATTATAAAATTTTCTAATCACTATTTGGGGTATTTTTACAGTTTGTGTTAAGCACTGGAACTGGTGTTAATGGTTTCACCCTTGATCCATCTCTTGGAGAGTTCATTCTAACTCATCCTGACATCAAGGTATTAATCTACCAATTCATCAATAAGTATTGCACATTGCTATTCTGTGTAAATGCTCTTTCCTGGCAGGATTTGATCTCCTAAAAAAATCTCTATTTTGGAAGTTGTATTTCCTGTTTAAACCTTTTGTAGTTAAGTATCTAAGACTATATCCATATGCTTTACAAAAAATCGTTCTTGTAGAGTTTTGTTGTTGTCAAAGAACAACTGATTGAGCATTTGTGGCTGTGACTGAATGGCTTCTCTCAGTTATTTGTCTATCTTTTAATGTGAACATAGTGAATAAGTTGTCATACAGAGTTTAAAGATTAAGGGTATGAATGATCTTTACTGAAGCAGTCTGTGGCATACTAGAGTCATGTTAATTGCTTGATCCATGGTTCACCATTCAGGTCCCGAAGAAAGGGAAGATCTATTCAGTGAATGAAGGAAATGCTAAAAACTGGGATGGTCCTACTACCAAGTATGTATAATCCAATAGTGTTAAAATGATTCAGGCACTACAAGGCAACTTTTTAGTTGTGACACTTTTTCCTTTCTTACTTCTGTCCAGGTATGTGGAGAACTGCAAGTTTCCAAAAGATGGTTCATCACCAAAGTCCCTAAGATATGTTGGAAGGTATAGAAACTATAGTGTATTCTCAGTGCTCCAAGAGTATAGCATGATTTGATATATAGTCTGATTAAATACCTTCAAAATCACGGGGACTACCTCAAAACCATGTTAAAAGCACAATTTTTTTCCAGAGCAACAATGTGTTGCTTCACATTCACCATGAAATTGAAATTGATTTGGATTCACTTCATTACCACCCCAAACACACTATTAGTCCTCATAGTTTGGCTCTGCAAACATCTACCACGAAATAACTAATCCTTTAAATGGGTATCATTTTTCATTTTGGTCAAAATAGATCTTATATGATCATTCATCACCACAAAGCTCCTAATTATGGTAAACAAAGTTAACACTTACTTACTCTCAACTCTAGTAATGCAGAGTTTTTAGTTCCCTTTTCTTTTTAGTTGAAAGTGTTCATATTTTGTTCAGCTACTTGACTCATAATAACTAAAGCTCAACAGGGTAAGGGTAACCTTTTTCTTTGTTTAGAATTGTAAAGAAACATACCTACGAATGACTTATTTATTAGATTTTTTTTATTAAAAAATGTAATAAGATCAATAGCAGCAACTGCTAAATGTAATAGTGGAGTGTTCTAGATAATTTGTCTATGGATTATCATCATAAAAATATTGTACCTAGATGTGGCTACTGAATGACTGACTCAAATGTTTGGTGACCTTCAACAAAAAGCATATTTGATTTTTTATGACATTGCTTTGTCTGTATTTCTATCATTAACAGCATGGTAGCTGATGTTCACCGCACATTTCTTTATGGAGGTATCTTTCTGTACCCGGCTGATAAAAAGAGTCCAAATGGGAAACTTCGGTATGTCATGTTCAATCAATCACTACCTCATTTCCTGAGTAGCATATCCAATATTACTACACTGTTAATGGTTTAACTGAAGAAATGATTGTAGAGTTTTTCTTTGATTGCTGCAGTGTACTCTATGAAGTCTTCCCAATGTCATTCTTGATGGAGCAAGCAGGAGGACAGGCTTTCACTGGCAAGCAAAGGGTAATTTACCAAAAACAGTTGTTAAATTCCCCCATTCAATATGTTTGGACCAAGGTTTTGAATTGTCTGTGCTTGCACTTTCGTTGTGGTTCGGTCACAGTTGGTCACATTGCATTTGCAAACACTGTCAACAAATTTTATGTCGCAGAAGAAATTGCAGTCACAAACCTTTTCTGTCAAGCTTGGTTTATCTAGACTAAAATTCTCACTAGTCCTTTTTCTGTGAGTGGAAAAATGAAAATATGATACAAATAGTACATTTAAAAACAAACATATCATTCTAATATAATATAAAAATACTATTAGCACAGGGAGAAGCCCTGCATAAGTAATGATGAAGTTGTGCAGCAGAAATTTGTGTCTTCTTTTTTCTTCTCTGATAACATTATGTGAACAGGCACTTGATTTGGTTCCAACAAAATTGCACGAGCGATCTCCCATATTTCTTGGAAGCTATGAGGATGTGGAGGAAATCAAGGCCCTTTATGCTGCTGATCAGACACTGGAATGAATGAATGAAAAAGCATAATTCTTTGTCTTTTCCAACTTACAATCAATTCTCATCTAATTGTTGCACAGATACATGGTCATGTATATGTTAAGAAAGCTTGTTAATGTTTTGTGATTTACAAAAATTAGTTTATTACTCCATATCTAAATATTTTACAATTTAAAAATTTTAATATTAACGATTTTAATTTATGTAGATAGTTTTATGATGATTTCTTAATAATTAATCTAGTTAAATTGTAGTTTTGTTTTTCTAAATCTATAACCTTTTATATTTGACAGGATTTTTTTAATTTCTCAATATTGATATGATTTTAATTACTAGATATATTTTTATATGTTGATATTCTCTTGTAAACTGGTATGATATGTTAGTGCTTGTTTATTATAAATTATTGTGAAAATTCATGACCCCTGGGTTCCCTTAATAAATAAATTTATACTAGGATTTAAAACACCTAACATAATTTATAGTAGATTTTAATAAATTTTATATATTTATTAAAGACATTTTTATAATGATTTTTAATGGAAGTATACTAATAGGATTTTTTGTTTCATATATATAGTTTCTTTTTAAAGTCATGGATAATGAGAGTGAGAATCAATTTTACTTATCTTTAAAGGGTAACATTCAATCATCAATTATATTAAATTTATTAAGTCCTACACATTAACTTAGTACACTTCAGTTTAAATTAGATGAAGTATTTACTTGATAGAAAATATGAGAAACTTTTTTATTTTAATGAAATGTCTAAATAATGTTAATTTACCTTGAATTTTAGATAATATTTTTTTTAACTAAAAAAGTCAAATATGTAAGAAGAAAAAAAAAATCTCGATAAGTTATATTAATATACTTTCACAAGAGAACATTAACCAATTTGTTTATATTCAGATTTTTATAAGACTCTCACAAGAAAACTAGATTATACATCTTAAACTCTATAATATTTTTTATTGTCTCATGTAAAATATTGTTACAAAAATACTTTGATCACTCAGGTTAATAACTTACACATAAAGAAAGTAGTAAAAATAAACAAGATTATCTATTTTTTTTTTAAAGAAAAATAGACACACAAACTAATTCTTTAACTAATAATTTTTAAACTTTTTATCTTGTATTCTGTGTGTTTGATATATTCTATTTTTTTTATATATTTTGATTCAATGAAAATAACTTAAGATAAATCATTTATATATAAGTGATATGATTAATCTAATAAAATAAAAATTTATTAAATTATTTATTTAACAGATAAAAACATTTTGAATCAATTCAAAATTTCAAATTTATTTAACTATTATCGCTTTTCTTTCAGCGGGAAGAGTACTCCCCGGAAAAATCTTGCAAAATTTAACTATAAGTAAATGAATGAACTAAATATTGATTTAATTCATTACAGTTTTATTTTTGTTTTTTCAATAACTAGAACATCATCTGCATTATTAAATTTATCTTTAATTCATTAAAATATTAAAATTTTATTAAAAATATTTATATATTTACGTACTAATTTTGTATGTAACGTTACATACCTTAATCTTTCACAAAGCAATTCAAAATTGACTCTGAACATACTCTTGTTATAATTTAAGGCAATAAAATCATTTATAAAAAGATAGACATAAAAATTATAACTTTAAACTAAGTCCAAACATCTTTGTCACCAGGTAGATTGAAACCTCAAATCTTATAACTTCAACTTTTTGAATCAACAAATAACATCATAATATTATATTCATACATAAATTATTTTTATTTTACTTTCAATTGGTATTTCCTTTTCATTTTTAGTTACTATTAATCTTATTTTATATATCAAAATATTGCTATTTAGATTTAAAATAAAGTAAAAAAACTATTTTTATATAGACATAATATTTTTAAAAAGAAAGTAAAAATAGGATTAAAATGCACATTACAATATGATAACTATTTAAAAATAATAAAAATTAAACAAATTTATCATATAACAAAATTAATGTATGAAATTATATTATTAAAACAGTAAAATAAATAGGTAAATGGTATAATAGTTAAAATAAATTATATAATAATAAACAATAATAAATAATAGTAATAAACTTATTTTCTATCATTGTTAATATCAATTTAGTAAAATAATTAACTTGAACAAAAATCATATCTTATAACTTTGAAAAAAAAAACATATCTTATAAATGAATAAAGAAAATAAAATCATCTCTTACATATAGAAGAGTAAACACGAAAATTTATAATCATTTTAAAGATCAAACAAAAAATAAATATAAAAGCAAAAGAATCTAGCATTTTAAAAAATGCTATTACTACTAATGTTTTAAAATATGCTACAACCTCTTGGACATCTCAAGTATCCCAACTTCAGTGTTTGTTGGATGAAGTCATGAGTGAAGACCTCTTGCTACGGGTGGGCATGGATTGGATTTTCCAAAATCCAATCTAGATTCAATCCAAATCCAAATAAGTGGATTGGATTTAAAATCCATATCCACTTTAACTAGATCAATTATATTTGGATTTTTTTAAACAATCCGTTTAAAGTGGATTGAATCCAAATTAAATCCACTTTGTTAATTATATTAAATCCACTTTGTCAATTACATTAAATCCATTTTGATATGGATAAAGACTAACTTGGCTCGAACTGGGCCTAAGCCGACTCAACCTGAACACAGACCAACTCGGCTCTACATCGGCCCCAACCCAGACGACTCGACATCGGTCCGGACAACTCGACATCGGTCCGAGCCCGGACGACTCGACATCGGCTTGGGCCCAGACAACTCAACAGCGGCCCCGACCCGGACGACTCGACATCAGCCCGGGCCCGAACGACTATACATCGGCTCGACCCGAACGACTCGACATCAGCCTAGGCCCGAACAACATGACATCAGCCTCGGCCGAACGACTCGACATCAGTCCGGGCTCGTCGACATCGGCTCAGGCCCATTCGGCTCGACATCAGCTTAAGCCCGCTCGGCTCGACATCGGCCCGGGCTCGATCGGCTCAAAATCGACCTGAGCCTGGTCGGCTCGACAGTGGCCCAGGCCCGCTCGCCTCGACATCGGCCCAAGCCCGCTCGCCTCGACATCGGCCCGGGCCCGCTCGACTCGACATCGGCCCAGGCCCACACAACTCAACATTGGCCCAGGCACGCTCGGCTCGACAACGACCCGGGCCCCCTCGACTCGACATCGGCCCGGGCCCACTCGACTCGACATTGGCCCGAGTCCAATCGGCTCAACAACGGCCCGGGCCCGATCGACTCGACAACGACCCGGTCGGCTCGACAATGGCCCGGGCCCGGTCGGCTCGACATCGGCCTGGGGCTGCCCGACTCGACAATGGCTCGGGGCCGCTCGACTCGACATCGGCATGGGCCCGCTTGGCTCGACATCTGTCCGGGCCCAATTTGCTTGACATCGGCCCGGGCCCGGTCGGCTCGACATCTGCCCGGGTCCGCTCTCCTCGACATCGGCTCGGGCCCGCTCGCCTCGACATCGGCCAAGGCCCGCTCAACTCGAAATCGGCCCGGGCCCGCTCAACTCGACAATGGCACGGTCTCGCTCGACTCGACATCTGACCGAGCCCAGTTTGCTTGACATCGGCCCGGGCCCGCACGACTAGACATCGGCCCGGGTTCGCACGACTCAACGTTGGCCCAAGCTCGAATGACTAGATATCGGCCCTGGCCCCCTCGGCTCGACATCGGCTTGGACCCGCTTGGCTCGACATCAGTTCGGGCCCGCTCAGCTTGACATCGGTCCGGGCCCATTCAGCTCGACGTGGACTTGGGTCAACTTTGCTCAACCTGCCTCTGAATTGTCTTGGCTCAACCTGGATCGGGCCAAGTCAAAATCCAACCCAAAATACAAATTGGATAATCCAAAAATGTATCCAATCCATATCTAATCCATATCCAATTAAATGGATTGGATTTAAAATCCAAAAATATGGATTTGGATTTGAAATAAATCCATTTAAATGGATCAAAACTAATATGGATTTGGATAATTATGGATTGGATTTTGTAATTTGGATTTTTTGCCCACCCTTACCTGTTGCCTTATGTGTCTAGGTAGCTTAGGTTTTTCAACTGGTTAAACTGGTTTTGAATTGGTTAAAAGGTTTTCAATTGGTTTTAATTTTGTTTTCTGGAAAGTTATAGTTTTTCAAACGGTTATCTTTTAAATCAATTTATTAAAAATATTGAAATGTTTTTAGATTTTTCTATAAAATGTTTTATATACTCAAACCATATTTTGATATGAAGATAATTTTAGAATTGTTTTCAGTTTAAGTACTTTTTATTAGAGAAAAATCAGTTTTCATACCAACCATAATTTTTAAGTAAAATCAGCATATTGCTTTGATTTTTAACTGGTTGATTTTACTAACGGTATCCATTATGTTTTAAAACCGTTTTTGTTTTAACTTCTATAAAAGGGTGTGTTTGTTTTCAGAAAAATGTTACTTACATAGTATACACTTTTACGATGTGTGAGAATCCTAAGTGTGAGTAGTTTTTGAAAGAATGAGTCTTTGAAGGTTCTTTGACAGTTATTGGAACCTAAATTTCATCATCATCTAGATAGAGGTCAAAGATTCTTCAAGTACTGCTGTGAATTGAAAGATCTTGTTGCATTTCTTGGTCCGCAGTCAAGGTGTTTTCGTTCTCTTTATTACTGTTTTGTAATTTTGTGTGTGTTGGGGGCCAAGATAACGTTTTTTGGTGGGAATCACAGTTGTGAAAGGGTGTTGCAGAGAGTGATTTGATTTTTTGTAGTGTTCAGGAACTATTTTTGCTCTTCTTGTAAAAGACTTGTGTTAATTTAGTGAATTTCATCTTGATGTGAGGTGGGAATGGATGTAGCTATGTTGTGAGTGAACCAGTACAAATTCCTGGTGTCTTTTATGCTTTCTTTATCATTGGGTTTTAATTTTTTTTTGCATAATCTTCTTTACTGGTTTACTCAATCGATTGTGAATAAGTTAATAAAAATAAATTTATTTTTCTTAATCGGTGTATTTATCTAAAAATCAATTTGTTGTTTTGAAAAGTAATAAGTTAATTTTTTTTCAAGTTTGTTATAAACCACTTATTGCGAAAATCTAACTAGGTACAATTAACCTCCTTCTTGAACTTAGATCCCATTAATTCAACACAACCTACTAAAAAAATATTTTAATTAGTAAAAAAATATTGGATTGAGCATTTATTATTAAACCAAAAATTATAATTAATAATTAGGATGTAATTGTATTCTAATCACCATAATTCGATTGTAGTTTGATTCAATATAACATTCGCTATGTACAATTTATGTAAGTCACAATAAAAAAAAAAGTTGAAATAATTTCAAACATAACCTTTCTCTTAAAATGTCAATAGAAATATAAAATGTGAGAGGAATGATTTATTATATACTATTTGAAATGAATAAAGTTTAAAAAATATTTTTGTTTTAATATTGGTGATGGAATCACACTACAAGAAAAAAAGGTTTTAATTGAGGTTATTTAGTGGAGGTTGATATAACCTTAAGAATTGATTTAATTAACGGAGGTTTTTTAATCTCTATTAAGTTCCAAGGTTTATTCAAAAACCTTAGCAAAATAGTAGAGGTTTTTTTAACCTTCGTTAAATTTCAAAAGTTTATTTTAAAACATCAAACCTCAGCAAAATAACGGACTTTTTTTAACCTTCGTTAAATTTTAGAGGTTTATTTTAAAACCTCAAACCTCAACAAAATAACGGAGTTTTTTTAATCTTCATTAAATTTCAAAGGTTTATTCTAAAACCTTAGCAAAATAATGGAGATTTTTTTAACCTTCGTTAAATTCCAAAGGTTTATTCTAAAACCTTAGCAAAATAACAAAGGTTTTTTTAACCTTCATTAAATTCCAAAGGTTTATTCGAAAACCTTAGCAAAATAATAGAGGTTTTTTTAACCTTCGTTAAATTGCAAAGATTTTTTTCTAAAACCTCGGTAAAATAACAGAGGTTTTTTTAACCTTCATTAAATTCCAAAGATTTATTGTAGAACCTCAACAAAACACTCCAGATTTTTCAAACTTCAATAAATAAAAAAAATTAAATCTATTTATAAATAAATAATTAAAAACTACATAGTTTTAATATATTTTATAACTAAACTCTCTAAAATTTTGAAAGTGTAACTTTACATTACAAATAAGTTTTCTAAAGTTTTAAAAATTTATTTTAAAAACTTAGCAAAATAGCATTGGATAATAAGTATATCAACAACTAATCTTGGATAATAAGTATTTCAACAGTATTTGCATATTTTTTGTGATTGATGATATGTGGTTTATATAATTCCTAGTTTTTTTTTTGTTACTAGCTCATACTTCAAAAAACTTAACTTATTTTGTTTTTACTTTTGATGTACATATATTTTATGTGCAATTTTAGTTTTAGTTTTAATTTTTGATATTTAATTCTTATAGTTTTGAAATATTTTAAATTAAGGTCTTTATTTTAAAATGCATATAATAATTAATTCATTGTGAAAGTGAAAAGTGATAAAGTTAATTTCTCCTCACAATATGTTCTTGCAATCTTTAGCCAAGAACACACATGACTTTGAAGCCCACATCTAATAGATAATACAATTATTTAGAATATATAAAGCAGTGATAAACACTAGTTGTTGTCGAGTTAGGTAAAATTAACTTGTGACCCAAGTTAGGGCAATAAGGTGATGAAAGAAGCAATATTGGAGTAAGAAGAATATACTGTTGTATTTAGTGTTTCTTCTCCTTATATATAATAGACATAAGTGTGACTGAATTGTGATTCCTTGTTAGGACTGTCGTCAACGACCATTGAACTTGTGATGGAGAGCAGTGTGTTTACGGTGGAAGAGAGAAGTTAGGAGGATCGTTAGATATAGTGAAAAATGGGGTTGAAGGTTATTTTAAACGGCAAGTCATTTTACAAAAATTTCGAAACCCATGATATTTTATAGAGGTTTTGAAACTCATGGTATTTTATGGAGGTTCTTAAACCCATGATATTTAATAGAGGTTTTGAAAGACTTTTCCTTAGGTTTAAAAACCCCCCGGGGAACACATTTCCCAGTGATGATTTAGTGGGGAAAACTGCAATCCTAGGTAAATAACTTAATAGAGGTTTTAACCCTGGATAATGTAAAAATAAACCCCTATTAAAACCATTTTTTCTTGTAGTGTCACATCATATACTCATGTTAATATGTATAATAAATTTAGATAAATAATATAAAAATCTCACTTTCCTCAACTGCGTGTTATCATTCTTTATCTCTAAGTTTCCATTCTCTTTTTTTTCTCTAATATTCTCACATGGTTTCTCATTTTTTTAGATCCTTCATTAACGAGTTAAGGATCATTCCTAACAAAACAAAAGTTAAATTAGAATCCTTAGAATATTGGAGTTTTCTCAATTTTCCCTCTTTATTGACTTTTCCAAACGAATCAAAGTTAAATGTTTAAGTTAGTGCATAATTATTGAAAGTTTGTCCTTTAATTGAGATTGAACTTGAAAAATATGTGGAACATTAGGGTTTGAGAGAAATTTTGATGATATACTTTGAGTTTATTTTTGTACCTTTTTGTACCTTTTGTTATGAAAATTGTTATTGTTAAGGGTGAGAGTCATGACTTGATAATAATATTAGATTATGAATAATGTTGGATTGTATTATAATAATTGAAACTAGGTGTAATATATTCATCTTGATTTTTTTTTAAGTTTATATAATTAAGTTTGGTAGGCTTAACTTTTGTTATATTGATATAAACTTATAGAATGTTTTAGGTAGTTGACGTTATCAAATTTGAGCAAGTAAGTGTAAGGGTTATGTTTTAGTACTTTTCTAAAGAGTACTTGAAAATAGATGATTTAACTTGGTTGAGAAAACTAGGAATGACTAAGGTTTAGTTATAAGCTTTGAATTTGATTTTACTCATGGATTTGCTTAGAATTGAATATTTGATCGTGTGGTCAAAATTGGTTGGATTGGTGTGACTATGGAAATAGTACGCTAGTTGGTTATAGTTAAACATTTAAAACTTGTTAAACATGTATTTTGGTTAAAATAAATAATTGGTTGAAGTTTGGAGTTGATTTTGAAAAATATGAAAAATGATATATTTTTTGCAAAAATTTGCTCATTGGATCTCATGCAAAGTTAACATTACTTTTTGGCTTGAATATGTTTGATGGTTTATAATTCACGCAATGCAATATTATAAATTTGTTGAGTGGATTCAAACTCCAGAGCAAATAGAGGAAAACTTTTGTTAATTTTGCTTAGTAGTTTTGTAAGTGTTGAGCAAATCAATGTCTTTCAAGTTAAGCTTGGTAGTTTTCATGAAAGTTGTAGTTTTTGAATGTTGGCTTTACGATGGGTTTGAAATAAATTAGGAAGAGGGTCTATAACTTAAGTTAGGACTCTTTTGGTGAGCAAATGTCAAGTTGTCAATTTCAGTTGAAGTTGTTATGATTTTTATTTTTAAGTTTAGTAAATATTTTTTTAAAACTTGAAGTATTCATAAGATTTGTAACTTGTCCTCTTGTTTTTCTTATGATTTATATTCAAGTATGTTTGGATGAGTGAAATTTGGTATTAGTTGTTATACTTAATCATTATCACATAATATTTATATTTTTATGAATTATTTTTGGATTTTGATACAATATAATGAAGTAAGAGAGTGTAATATATGCTACAAAAGGTTATGTTGAATATTATTGATTTATTTAATTTAAATAGTTTTTTATGTCATACTTTAATGTAATTATGAGCATATTTTGCATGTTTTTTTTTAATATTTGTAATTAGATAATTTTTTATAATTGATTAATGTTGTGAATAAGTATGAGACTTTATTTTACATATGGAATGCCAAAAGTTATGGATTTTTAATGTCTTAAACTTACTTTGAATCCATGAAGCTCAAGTATGCTTAAATGATAAAAATGTTATTCTCTTTTATGACTTGCTTAATACTAGTATTTTGAAAAACATCACTTAATATTCTTTAATGAATATCCTTATGCTATATAGATCTATGTGCGATCTATTTTTATGTGTTGTGATTATGAAAGTATTTGTTTATAACAACATTCTTTATATTTAAATAACTTACCCATTTTTTTTAATGTATGATATATACTTTGGATGTAATATGTACATAAGTAGATATGAATGCAAGATCCGTGAAATAATTAACAAATATATATATATATATATATATATATATTCTCTTATAGAATAAATGTAAATATTTTAATGTTTATAAATACTTTGATATGTAATAATATAAGTTGGAGAATAATTTTTTTAATTATTATCTTAGTATTTATAAAGTGTTACAAATAAACTTTATCATCATTATTATTACGGGATATTTTATCGTGTTATTTTTAATCTATGCCAACTTTTGTAATTTTATGTTAGTTTATGTATATAAGTTTGAAAAGTAAAAATATAAAAAAGAAAAAATGACATAGATAATACATTATTAGTTATAATATCATGTTTTTTTTATTGTGATTTTTATTTTTATAAAGAATTATTTAACTAATATTCGTAATAATAAGGAGGCAGGTACAAACTAAGGTATGAACATGGGTAGGAGTATACCCATTTTCCAATGAAAATGAGGACGAGACATATTTTTTTTTATATCTATTAGATGTGAATGAGAATGAATGTTTACTTGAAGAATGTGGATGAGTTAGTAAAATCTACACCCGTCCCTTTGTCATCCCTTCCACTTTGATGTAAACATAATAAGGTATATTTGTCATGTTTATAAATTGATAAAGAAATAAGTATAATATTTTGATTCTAGTTTGAAAATTTAGTAGAGTTTAAGAGAAATATTTTCTTTAAAATGCAAAGGTTCTTTCTTGTTTTTTCTTTTCTCTTCCTTCATTTGCACTCATGTTGGTTTTTTTAGAAGTTTTTCTTTCATGTAAAGATTAAGGGGTTTGTTTGGTATTGGTGTGTGGATGATTACAAATGTTTAATGGTATTTATTCTTTTTAGGTTGACCTATTAACTTAATTCTCTCATTCATTTCTTACATTTTTTATACCGTAGGATTTTTTTTATTGGGGAATTTGGGATTTTTATTTAGGATAAATTCATGATATAAACAAAGGGTATTTTTTTATTACATTTGATGGATAATGTTTTATTGATTATGTCTTTTATTGTGTTTTGTAAGTGATGATTTGACCGAAAAGTTCTTTGTAACTTTAAAGTTCTTTGTAACTTTTCATCACATGGAAAATTTTATAACCTCTTCAATATAAGGAGGTGAAGAATGTATTATTCATGAACATCTATTTTTTTTAAAAAAAAGTTGTGATGTTTAGGTAATGAGCTTATGTTGTCACTTTTTAAACTTTTTGGCTAGACAATTATTTAGCATATTGTATTTTTGAGGATTTTTTTCAATTATGTGATTGTTGTGTTATATTGATAAGCAAATCTTTTCTTTTATTATAACATGCCCTTATATTTTATTAAGTTGTATCATTCATTTATGGACAAATGCCATATTAACTTAAACTTTATTAACTCAGTCCTACTATTTACTTTTATTATTATTACTTACATTTTATCCATTTAACTGGGTTACTTAATGAAATACTATTAACATTTTGTTTATTTATTACTAAATCCACTTCAATAAGAAAGATTGAAAATACTCTCAAAACAATAATGATCTTTCATCTATTACAACTTCATTTAAAAAAAACTATTTGAATACAAAAGTATTAATACATTAAATATGGTAAATGATACTATACTATACATAATAGAATTTTTTTTCAAGTTAAAAATATAAAACAAAACATAAGTATGAATTCTGGAATAAAAAAAAACACATTTTCATTTTCCAAATTTCCTCTTCATCACTGATTTCTCCTTCAACTTAACACCATTTTTAAGCAACTCCTCCATTGTTGGCTAACTCATGCAACTTCTTGTTTCCCTCATCTTCCACTTTCTCATCCAATGAAAAGTAATAACAATGTGGTTGAATCTACAAACATCACAACAAATTATCATAACCAAACTGTAAAAAAAAAATATTATACAATTTCTTTACTCCTCACTCATCTTACACATCTCTAAAATATTTTTTTTATATATACTTCATTCATATTAGTGAATATTAGTCACGTAGACTAAACAATAACACTATTATTATAAACCATTATCATCATTGTTTTGAGACATGATGATCAAATGAATCAAATGTGTAGAGTGAAATTAAAACCAAAAATAAAAAAAAAGTCTATAGACAAAAAACATTTTTTTTTCAATTTATAACATAGGAAGTAAGTAAGATTTTCAATTATTTATTAGACATCTTTAATATTTCTCATCTACTATATTTTTTTAATCTTCCTATTCACCTACTATTTATCTCATTATTGTAATTAATGAATAATTATTTAACTTTTTAACGTCTCCAAGTAGGAGGTATAGTTAATGAGTTAGATTATTCATAAACCAAATATCTAAACTCTCTTACTGTATAACTTTATCTATATATATATAAAGGGATTCTCCATTATAATCATTTTTTGATGTACATATTTGTTTTTTTTATTCTATCCTTATTTAATATATCTCATTTCATTAGTACAATGAAGTATTTTGTCATTTCATATAAATTACTTAAAAAATAAAATTAATTTTTAATTTTTAAATTAATATTAATATACAGTTTTTATATGCTAACTCATCACTCTTCCCTTAATTTCTTATTTTAAGACAACAATAGGAAGAGAAAACATACTCTCACACGTTTTTACACCAAATCTCACATATCAGATAAAATAACCTTTATTTTCAATCACCCTCTTCACTCCATTTCAAATAACTATATTCTTTGGTAAAATCATTATTCTCTTATATCTACTATCAAATCAATCTTAATCTTAACGTGAACATCATTATACTCTCCGATTCCAAAACTACCAAGGAAAGAAGAGAAAGATAAACTCAAACCAGAGAAGAAAAAAAGAGGTTGTTTAATAAATTCATCATTTTTCTTTTACATGTTATTTTTTTTCGACTCATCCAAAATTATTTCTATATGTATGTAAGATTATTTTTGTATGTATATTAAATTTCTATCATCATGAAAGTTGAGTAAAAAAGGAGAATGCGAATAGCCAAGCGCTGTTGCATTCCACTAGTTTATAATAAAAAAAAATCAAATTATGAGAGTAGTTAATTTTTACCAATGACAAGTTTATCAGTCTTCTGTTATTTATAAGTACATTATAGAAATATATATATTGATAGTGGTACCTAATTTTAAAGTGTTATTTTTAGTAATAAATATTTTACACATTTATATTTACTAAACTAAAACTATAAAATATCTACCATAGCACATATTTTTTTTATGAATATATATTTAAACATACTTCTAGTTTCTTATTTGACAAAATCTTAATTTAAAAAAAATACAATTTTTTACAAAAGTTATCATTGCCTTTTTTTAGTCCTCACAAAAATTAGCACAATGTTCTCTCAGCAAACATAACTTACCAACAGAAAAAACATGATTTTCTTGTTTTCATTGACCAACAGGTCTTCTAGAACAACTTTTTGTTTTTTAAAAACTAGAAAACAACTATAATCTTTTTTCTTCAAAACACTAGATCCTACAATTTTTTTAAGATTAAAACAATTGCTATATCAAATAAACTAAAAATATATATTTAAGTCTATATATCATTATATGAATTGAAACATATTTGTAAGCATAAAGTGATTGGATGAGGACCTTTTTGTGAATTATAATGATGTATTCCCAAGTGTTATTAACAATTTAGTCACTTTTCTCAAGGTCTAAAAAGGAGGGGTTGAAAATTTATTTACTATCACACTTTTGAAATGAAAGGGAGAGTGAATATATTAAATGAAAAAAAAAAGATGCATGAACATGAGATTGTCTTGTCTTATGCTTAGACCGGAATTGTTGGAGATTAGATTAGATTTAGATATCTGTTGGACTGCCAAGTTGCAACAAAAGAGACCAGACATAATTTTGTACCGACTATAATATATGTTTGGCGCCTTTTATTCAATTATTTTAAAAAATAGTATATAATGTGTATTGTTTTGAATGAGACCGACTTGCCTTTGGAGGACCCACTATATCTCTGAATACATTGAACCTGTTAAGGTTCTTTCTTTACATCGTCTGACATTGTATCTATAACAACTATTAAACTAGTTTCACATATCACTAACACTCTTCTAATCTAATATGTTTATTGGTGATTTTTGGAAACTAAAATTATAATTTCTGTTTATTAACTTGTCCATTATTGAAAATGACGAAAATTATTGCGGAAAATGGTAATTTAAATTAAAATTAATGCTGCAAATACTCGACAAAAGTTCTAAGTTTTCTCTGTTTTATCTCGAGAAATAAGGGTCTAGCTGCCAATTTTCTTTTCTACATCATTCTAAGCAGACTGCTGCCGAGTGTTGAATAACAATTATATGGTAATTAGTGTTTCAATTAATTTATTGATTTTTTTTGTAACGTTTCATTAAATAACAAAAGGTGATTCACTGATTAGAATACACGCCTTTTCTGAGTATGTTCTTCACTTGGTTGTCCTGATACTCTTCCTTTTTGGTGGTTTTCTTTTCATTTTTCACAGCCTTCGACTCTTTCTCTGCTTGATAGGAGATGTGTTTCTCATGATCTTGGGTTCTGGATTCTGGGATTGGTTGCAGAAAGGTCCTTTTTTTGGTTTCTGGGAGTGCAGTTCTTTTCAGATTACGGGCAGATTAGTACCTGGCTTCCTTGTTGACGAGCCTTGAAGGTTTTTATGCTGTTTTTCTGCACTTTTTGAACCCTATTCGTTTGTTTTGCATCTGGGTATTTCTTTGGAGTTGTCCCCCTCTGTTGGCGTGATAGTTTTTCTTTTTTGTGTGTGGATTTGAGATATTGGTCTCTGTGAAATGATGTTTGTGAGATAGATTTGTTCCTTTTAAATTGGTGGCTAATTTTACTTGAAGATCAAGGGTCGTAGATGAAAATGAAAAAGCTGTTGGATGATTGACCATAAATGAGTTTGCATGGGTTCAATATGTAGGTAATGTGAAAAGGGTTGAAAGAAATTGGGTTGGAACTAGGATTTGAGGTCTAATGGGTTCATTTGTCTGATTTGGGTTGTGGTTTATGCGAAGCTATGGAAGGGAATTTGCCCCAGGGAGGTATAATTCAAGGTGGAACATCTTTTGGTGGCTTTAATTTGCCGGGATCAATTCGGGTTCAGCATCAAGCACAACATCCCCATACCATGCACCAACATCAAAGTCATCCGCGTCAAGGGTCTTCTGTACACTCCACAGTTCATGATGTTTTCCCTCTTACAATGGGAACCCTGCAGAATTGTGACCAAACCATTTCAATGACAGAGTTTAGTAAAGGAGACAGAAGCAAAAACTCAGCGAGTGAGGAAGACGAGCCGAGCTTTACCGAGGATGGTGTTGATTGTCACCATGAAGCTGGTAGAGGGAAGAAAGGATCGCCTTGGCAGCGGGTGAAATGGACCGATAAGATGGTAAAACTTCTGATAACCGCTGTTTCTTATATTGGTGAGGATGTAACTGGCGATGGTGGTGGAAGTGGAAGTGGAAGAAGGAAATTTGCAGTGTTACAGAAGAAGGGTAAGTGGAAATCTGTTTCCAAGGTCATGGCTGAGAGGGGTTATCATGTCTCACCTCAGCAATGCGAGGATAAATTCAATGATCTCAATAAAAGATATAAAAAGCTTAACGATATGCTAGGGAGAGGCACTTCTTGTCAGGTTGTTGAAAAGCCTGCACTGTTGGATGTAATAGATTTTCTTTCTGATAAAGAAAAGGACGATGTTCGAAAAATATTAAGCTCAAAACACTTGTTCTATGAGGAGATGTGTTCTTACCATAATGGTAATAGGTTGCATTTACCCCATGATCCTGCATTGCAACGTTCACTGCAGTTAGCGCTCCGAAATAGGGATGATCATGATAATGATGATATGAGAAGGTCCCATCATGACGATCAGGGCGAAGATGATCCAGATGTGGAAATTGATGATCATGATGACTTTGAAGAGAATTGTACTTCCCATGGTGATAGTAGAGGAATACATGCACCATTAGGTGGATCTATGAAGAAACCAAAACAAGGCCAAGATCAGGAAGATTGCAATACTTTTGGTAATTCTTTAAATTGTCAGGACTACAACAGAAGTTCATATCCCCATGGGCAGATGGTCCAATCTGATGTGAATCAAGGTTTACCTGAAAGCATGAGATCAGCTTGGTTACAGAAGCAATGGGTTGAATCTCGCTTCCTTCAGTTAGAGGAACAAAAGCTACAAATTCAGGTTGAGATGCTGGAACTAGAGAAACAGAGATTCAAGTGGCAGAGGTTTAGTAAAAAAAAGGATCGGGAGTTGGAGAAGCTAAGTCTAGAAAATGAAAGATTGAAGCTTGAAAATGAACGTCTTGCTTTAGAACTTAAGCGAAAGGAATTGAGCACTGGCTTTAAATAGGTCAGCACTCTCGCAAGCTTTCTAGCAATTGCATTACATGCATGGTGCTCCATTTTTGTTGCTTTTGCTGTCTTTGTTAAGTTGTTGTTTGTTTAGTTGAAAGTATGGGTTTTTGATTTGGTCACTTTGCAGATCTAACTCTTCCTCCTGCATGCACCGTTTAAGTTTGTGCATAAGGGTTAGGCTCTACTGAAGTTTTGCTGCTTGTGTCAGAAAGCTGGGTAGCTGAAATACCTTTAATCCTTTTAGTTTGTAATATTAAATTTCTGGTATTATTAATTGTGTCTCCTTCCATTTATGTTACAGCCTATATATATTCTTCTGGTTATTTATTTGTTTTCTTCATTCTTTGAAATCATTTGTGTCCGTTATATAATGGGAATAAGTATATGTTTATTGTTGAAATCGTGTCTACTGTTCATACCCACCAGAACAATTTTGAGAGAAATCATTAATGTTGACTGTACCTTAAGAATAGGTTAATGAAGCTTTATCTATCTTCTAAGACTATTGCTAGATTATTATTTGTCAATGATTTTTTTCATATACTTCATTAGCCAAAAGGGGAGTCTTATCAATCTGTTGTTAAAATATTGCTGTTGAGTTTTCTTTGAAGTTCTTTTTTCCATCTTGTCATTCTTTACCTGAATACATGACAAATTTTTTCTTCTAAAACCCTACTGTAGGATATTAATAAACTATGTTTGTTGTGTTATATCTGTTAGTTGAAATCTGTTTGTTAGGTGTTTTGTTAGTTCTTAATTACCTCTCAAATAAGCTCTATAGATGAGCATGCATGTACTTTTTATTTGCATTTTTTCATATCTATCAATACCATGAGACAATTCTATGGAAGTCCTATCTTATTCCATGAGCTATATGAGTTTTGGCCTCATAAACTTAGGGTCACTTGCATCTCTTAAAATTCTGATAGAGTATCAGTGCTCTCTTGTGGAGAGAGCAATGATTCTGCTATAAAAGAATAGAAAGAGATAGAAGTGAAGTTGTGGTTACAAAAGATCTCCTGAAGCATGTAACAACAATAGATTGGAGGAATTTACTGAAGATTCTTGCAAGGAAGAAACACCAATAGAGGAAAAGTTCATTCACTTTTGCAAGGACACAACGGAAGCGTTTGCACAATGGAATGGAGTGGAATTGAGCAATAATGAAGGAGCTAAGGATCTCGTCTTCAAAAAGTGTAGCTCCTCCGCCACAATAGATCTCATCTTCCATTCACACTTAATCTTCCTTGGTTTGCACTACCTTTGTCCTTTTTTCTTTTTTTGTCGTTGCCAATGACTTCTTCATCTTCTTCTCTACCATTGGTGCCCCCTCACCCACCATTGACTTCTCTTCTGTGTATTACTTCTCCATTGGACTCTAGTCTTCCTCGGGTGCCATTGGCAGCACCCTAGAAATGCTCCTCAAAATTGCAGTGTAGAATAGAGGAGGTCAAATTGGCAAAATTCATTAGGAATTGCGAGAAATTGAAGGAGGTTTTTGGGAATTGCATTAGAAAAATCTATGGAAGTTCCATAGAATCAGAGCGTTTTATGCTAATAATATATTGCAATGAAATGCTATATCTCGTGACGAGTTTCTGATGCAGAAAAGTTGTGCATTTCGTTTACATTGTCCTAAAGACATAAACATTTGAAATAGTAATCTTGGTTTGGTATTTTTTTTAATCTTCTGTTTATCTTCTGTGCTTGTAGGAGGTTTTTCCATTTAGTTTAAAGGGTTGGGCAATGGTAGGTGGAAAAAGTTTTATGGCATTGTGCCATTGTAAGCTCTGTGTCTTTGGTTGTAGTGAAGTGCTCAGATTTTAGAGGAAATTTCCTTATTCAAGGAAATAAGTATATAAGGTGGTTTCAGAGGAAATAGGGTGAAAAAATATTTTCCTTTTGTGAAATATATGCCATCTTTGCTTGTGATGAAATTGTGCTTGCTGTTAAGTTGCTTAAGCTACAAATTCCATGTTTGGTGTCATCAATTTATCTCATTCAATTACACAAACATAAACCACATTTAAATAATGCAGAGTTCCATCCTATTTACTAGTTACAACAGTGCATGTTATTGGGTCTGAATTTTGAAGCATTATATATAGTTTTATTGCTTTATTTTTTTATTTTTTAATCTTAAAAATGTATAAAATATTGGTTTCTAGGATCAAACTACTGTTCATAAGACAAGTCAATAGGAAAACCTTTTGTGCTGAAACTTACTAATGAAAATAGTAGTGTCCTAGGATTAAACTATTGACTACTTGGCCATAAAGCTTTGGTACTATGTCGATATTCAAATCTTGATAAAAGCTTACAGCCTTAGAATATTAGTTTATTGACTTGGAATTTCTTTTGTCCAACTGGTCACAGTATTTCTATTTCCTGGTTTAGTTATAATTTGGGTTCTAATTGTCTTGATTTTAATTTGGTATTAAAAAAAATATTATTTTTTTCTCATAATTTTATAATCCAGCTCTCTTTATTAAGGGGTTTTCTAAAACTGTCCTTGTATTTGGTGATAGGAGTAAGAGTGATACCTTTTTAGCAAGGAAAACGACGACAATTTATGTTTGTACTTTGTAGTCTATTATTAGCTGATGAAGTGGGGAATTTTCCGATAAAGTTATATCTTAATCCATAACTGGAGAAGATAAACAAGTTTCGGAAATTGATTGTATTGGATTTAATGTGTCTATGTAAGTCCATTTGTGTGTGTAGAATGATCTTGTGAAGTAATTTATCGTGTAGACATTTATTTGGTGTATGTGATGTAAAATGCATTTAATATTTCATAAAGGGTGTATTGATGCTTTGTGTCTCTTAGGGTAAAACACCCTCCTATGTTCAACATATTGTGAAATTTAAGTCCAACTCCTTAAGGGGAGGGAATATGTGATTTTCCCTCCTTTTCATGTATACTGTGAGTGTAAACCACAAATCATATCATCAGATCGATATATGCATTTGTTAATCTTATCACATGCTTTACAAATGAATGAACCATTACATTAATCACAAGTCAAAACATTAGTAAAACTGGATAATTCAAACTCTCCTGAAAATTCAAGTAAATCATCTCCTCAAAGCCAATAAGTTTGTCAAGGTAAAGAACATAGTATTTTGGACTGACTGATTTATACTCTAGGGCAGTGGTAGACGCTATTGGAATGGTAGACGCTTCAAGGTTAAACATTCCATTTAAACCAGTGCCTGCACCTACACATGTATCAGCAAAACCCTTCTTAACTTGACCAGTGATATGTACTTCAAGAGTGTCTTCAAAAAACATGAACAAGATCGACATTAGGTTCGTCAACAAGATCATCAATGTTAGAGGGTTCATCCATAATTGCTGTGATGACGACCTTATGTGGAAGAGAGTCTATACCTGGATAAGGGTCTATATCTGCGAATGAAATGGAAATTGGGGGTATGGTCGAATTAGTATCAATTATAACAACAGACCTTGAATGGATGAGGAGAGGAGTGTGGAAATGTTTTGCTATGTGAATTTTGTGTATGAAGGTTGAATCCATCCCAAACCTGACCTATGTACTTCCATATTTGAGTGAAACTAACTGTAAATGTCAAATAAAATAACTCCAAAGAAAATTTCCTTTTGGTAGGGAGTGAGTGAGTGAGAAACAAGAAAGTCAAGAGAAAGTTGGTTTAGTTTTGGTGGTGATAATTGAATAGTTTTGTGAGAGATATTCTCTTCGTATTAGTGTAGATAAATATAGATATAAACATCCTACTTTTAGTGGTTGACTGTTTTATTTGGAGCTAGTTCCTGGGTTTGTTAAAGAACGAGCGCTTTATAGTATGATTTTTTTTTTATAATATTACCTAGTTTCATCGGTACTTCAGCAATATATGTAGGGTTTAATGATGCAAGGAAAGATGTTTATTAGTGTAGTAATTGATAAAATTATCATTTTCAGTTTCTACAAGTGTTATTCATGATATGTTTCCTGTTTGTTATAATGCATATGGTTTTTAACTGATAAGAACTTAATTTTACGCATTAAATTTAGCACATCACTTTTAGGATTCTTAAGTATGATTATGTGCTTGACACCAATTTCATAATCTCTTGCTTTTCTATCACATTCTTTAACTCATAAATTCTTGGCGTACTCCTATTGCTATGATTGGCGCTGTTTGAGTAATGAACAGAAATACTTGATCAGCATAGATTTGCTTTTGCCTTTATGTTTGATAGAAACTGGCACGAGCCTATGACCATTACAACCTCGTAAGGAGTTTTCTGTTTTGTTTACAGGCTGCAACAAATGATGTTCTGAACTTCTGAGAATATTTAGTCTATCAAAATTGTAATCATGAGAACACTTGACTTTGCAGAGGATCAATGTCTTTGTCCATTACTTGTCTATTATCTGATGCTCAAGAAATCCAGAACTTGGATCGACAGTTTCAGTGGTTGATCTTGAGAAAAGAAAGAAGAGAATCTCTTTGAAAATTTGAAGAGTTATTCAGCTGAAATTTGTGTGTGGTTAAGCCATCATCATATCACACACTTATATTTATTTATGTTTAGAACTAATGTACTGAAGTATTAAAAAGTATTCAAGGATCAAATATCTTCTGACATATTTTTTCACAGTTGAATCTTAGGATCAAATTCATGATCACATACTGTTTTTTCTGTCCTAAATTTAAACAGGAGACCACTTATCTAGTTTACTCCTACCCCTTGTATGTCTTTTCTAAGAAAATAAAATTGTTGCTGCTCTGAAAATGGATTTGGGGTGCTTTATTAGAATTCCTTGTTAGGTATGGTTTCTCGAGGTTTTATGGATAGGTAGGTTCCATTTCAGAATGCAAAATTTCAAAGTCAATAAAGATGTAAAGGTTAAAATTTGAGCCAAGAAAAAAAGAATTGGTATTTTGTGTTCCTTTAGGGGTAGTTTGGTATGAGAAAGTGATTTTTACCAAATTCAAGAAATTCCATCCTTCTAAATTGTTTGGTTTCTATCATGAATGAGAAAGTGAGAATCCCACTAATTCATTCTCATATCTTCGTCCACAGAATGAATGCACGTGATTTAAGTTAGTGGGGTGTGGGGGATATGAGTAATTTATACACAATTTTTTGTAAAAAAATATTGACACACCGAGAAAGACAGCTCGAGAAAAAGTAAAAAGTGTGAAATAAGATGAATTAGAGAGTGCTCCAAAGTTTACGTGAGTGGTCCTAAAATTTTATTTGATCATTAAAAAGTCTTTACATAAATATTTATTGACTATCCATATCAAGATTTACATATTATTTTGATCTTTACTAATTCAATAAATTTTTGTGGACGAAATAAAATGAATGATAGTAATAGAAAAAAAAATTATAATCGTATAACTTAAAGTAACACAGCATGCAACAAATCATTATTTCCATTAATTGGAAGAAAATGGATAATAGTGATTGTTGTATTGAAATTGAAGGCCCAGTTTTGACCAAAAACATTTGGGAAGCCCAGATTCAAAATGCAAATCGTTTCAACAATGCAATTTTTTTGGTACGCGTGACTTGTCAGTAGTTTCTGTACCTTCAACGGTGATGTTTCCTTAAATTTAATCCCACGTATTTCTCGTGTTATGTTTTTGGTGCAATGTAGTTCTCGTGTTTTTAGTTCATACAAATGTTTTACTCTCTACATAGTATTTTGGATGACATTGTATTAATTTAATCTTTCATTTAAAAGATAAAGAAAAAAAATGTAATAAATTAAAGAATAAATTCTGAATATTAAATTTCAAGCAAAATAAGGTAAGAAATGTTTATTAATAAAATCAAGAGTTAAATAAACATGTATGATCACATCGTAGTTTTTGTAGATAACGACAAAAAATTGTCGTTGATATAGATGAGATTGTGCCTATACTTTATATAAAAATCATATTATTCAATAAATTTTAATTCGATAATTTAACTAATTTAATCGAATTTTTTTTCCTACATATATAAAAAAGTTATTTAGATACATAAAAAAATGACAGAATTCTTTAATCATATGTTAATATTAATGATCGGATTAGTTTTTATTATAATTTAATTTTAAAAAAACGGCACAAACAATTAAAACAATATAATACAGTGATGTAATTGTTAACCTTACAAGTAATTACATAATGAAAACGGATATTTAAGATGATTGGTTAAAGTGTGCGTGAGATAGTTTACACATTGATAGTAATTAAATGACAATAAAAAAAATGATTTATTATTTTGATTTAGTGTAAAATGAACGTTAAAGAAAATTGATTGTTGCGAGAGAAGAGGGTGCAGCATGGGCAGCAGGGCCGCGGGGTGGAGCGTGCCATATTGATAAGACTTTCTCATTACTTTTCTTTCCACTTTCGTTTTCCAAAGTATAAACCCTTCTTTCTTTTTGTTGCCGATCTTGCTTAATATTTCCCTTCAAAACTATTATTTGTCTTTTCATCAATCATTCCTCTATATGCTTGTCTTTACCAATAATTATAACTTATATAATGCTAAAATATTTCACCCATATTTTATAAATAAATAAAAACACATGGACTCACTCTTCCAAACTATTTAAACTCACAAGTTAATTTTTTATCGAAAATAAATAAATTAAACTATTAAAATATTTGAGAATACTTACAAATAACAAATAATATTGTTAAGTGTAAAGTCAACACCAATTTGACAGGGCTGACTAGACACCATGTCTAAGTGAGTGAGCTTAATTATTGTGTCCTCTTTATAATATTTATTTAAGAGATATTTGTGTTTGTAATAAAATTGTAAGAAACTGAATGAAAACCTAATTAGTTGTCCGTGGATGGATGTAGGTTGCAGATTGGCGACCGAACCACGTTAAATCATATGTTATTTATTTTCTGTTGTTGATTTGTGATTGTGTGTTGCTTCCGCGTGTGTTTTTTTTCCATCAAATGACGAAACATATCTAAAATACAAGATCATAGAAGCATGTTACATATAATCAATCACCTCTTAAACTCAGTTAAAATAAAATAAGTTTAAATAAGATATGAGATCTAAAATCGAATCAGAATATGCAAATTCAATAGACTTTATTTTATGAGATAATGATCAAACTTTGAATTAGAAAAATGTAAAATTTTCAGTAGATGTGATATTGAAATTCTCCCCACAATTTGATTTCTCTACTTCTAGATTTTTATTACTATAACCATCCAAGTCCAAGCTTCACCATTATTCGACAAAAAAAAACATTATTCAAGTTTTTTTTGTTAAAGTGCATATATATTAGCAGCGTATAAGCCACAAAGTTGGGTTGTCTTGACTCAAGAGTCCACACGTGGCCATTTGAACTATTAACATAGAATGTAATAATAATAGTATCAATGAAATGATGTTAATATAGTTTGTTAATAATTTTGATGGACATAATGACACTATAACGGATATTGACTTTAGATAGCAAGAAGGTTTGCTTTTCAACTCAAGAGACCAATTTCAAAGAAGGGACTATTTTTGTGTTGTGATGTTCAAATACTTTTTTTTTTTTGAAATTTTAAACTAATAGGACACTGTAGAATGTATGAGAGAAAAAAAAGAGAGCAGAATGGTCTCAAACCAGGGAATACGTCATACTTTACACTATACTTGTAAAATGGGTTTCATTATATTTTTGTTTTTTCATTTTACTAATTAAAATTGGCTTTGTTTTTGTATATGCAATTTTTAAATCGATGGAGGGAAATATTGATGTCTTAATTTTTTTTCAGTGCATCTGTTGTTTTTGTTGAGTTGTGAGATTTCATAGAAAAACATCAACTTAATTAACTCTGTAAAGCATACCTGTCAACCTCTTTTGGGGTTTGGTTTGGTGCGTTGTTACTAAATTTTATTCGTAAATAAATTCCGTAGAAAAACTGTTCCTTCTATTATTGCTTTCCATTAAAATTTGTCGTTGTTAGTGCGTCACATAACATTTATGTTGGTTCTTATTTATAAATGTCAATGTACCTTTCCACTTCGTGATACATGTCTTAGGGTATCTAAGGTTTGTTCTTCCGAAGATCAAATCCCTGTGTTTTTGCAGTATGTATCTTATTATCATTAAAGTTTGCGACGCTATTATAAATTTAGAACTTTTCAAGTTAAAGCTATGCTCGAGTCGGTGTTTGTTTTTTCAACTAATGCAAACAAACGTTAAACTTCGCTAGGTCAATTCTTTCCCCTGTTTGTTCTCTGAGAAAGTGTGAGAGTCCCTTTTTGAAAGGTTTCAAAATCAACCAAATACACATTTAGTAAATCAAAAGAAAAGTTTAATTCATTTCAAGTTAAATATTTTAAGATAATAATATATGCTGTCCATTTTAATTGGGGAAGTTTACTAAAATTGTATTCAAACCTATATGGCAGTATGGGTTTTATGAAAGGCCTTTTAAAATAATCACAATAAATTTTTTTCGGAGTTGTACTATATGACCGAAAGTACATCTCCAAATAATGTATCTCAAAATCCGACCGAGCACACCACAACATAGATCCAACTTCATGTTTAGTAACCAAATCAAAAACATAATTTAGTACGAGATTAACAGTGATAGTAGTGCTAATTAGGAGTATCATTCTTAAAATTCAAGTGATTTTATAAATAGGTTAACATATGCATTAACTATCCCCAACATTCAAATTCTGAAAACTGATTGAATATCAGAAGATCTTTGCAGTTATCCTACCACATATGCCAAATGTCAAAATCAAAACCTGAAGATCGAAAACTGATTATCAAGGACCTATCAAGACCTTTTCGACTCTTACAATGACAAGAGTAATCTAGAATATTTTTAAATGGTGATTTTAAAGGAATGTTTTGAGTGAGAAACATGACAGAGGATTTATTATAAGTGGTTGCTTGCATGAAGGAATTGTAAGTGCATCACGACCTCCTTGAATACTGAATCTCAAGCAATTATATGCAGTTGAAGACTTTTCTAATAATACAGAAGAATACGGTACATGAAATTTCAGATGATGACAAAACCAATAGTAAGCACGATCTCAAATGAAAATTAAGACAAAGTTAAGAGATTGAAGAACAAAACCAAAGACTTGTATAATAAGTGAACATGACAAGGTATAGTTAAAGAAAATCGAAACTCCCATTAGTATGATTTTTAACAGTTACATCGTGATTGGTAATAAAAAAACTACTTTATTTGAGAACCTTTTTGTTTTCAAAATCTTGTTTAATCATGTTGTAATCCTTACACTATTTAAAACTTCCAACTCTAAATGATTTTGCATGGTTATATACAAATAAGATATCTACTACTTCCCCAATAGTTATATTAATATTCAGAAACCCTTTTTCATTTCTTTTGTTTTACGTCCATGTCCACATTCCCATTAAAACTTTTGAACATAAGCCAATGCAAAGTCAAAGGTGGTCAAATAATAATATAAATTATTATACTAAAGCTAAAACTCAGGTGGCATATCCTTTACCAACTCGTTGACCAGACTTTGTTGTATGAAATAATCAACCACAGCAATTTTCTAGATCCTGTAGCTCCATGTTGTCCAAAATTGAAATCCAATTTCCCTTTGGTGATGTTAATTTTATGCCAGAGACCACATAACTGGAATTAATGAATCCCCATAAGAAGACAATTCCACTCATTTAAAATGCACCCTCTTTTGGTTATCAAAATGTGTGAAACACCCACGACAAAAAAAATTAAAAAGACACTAGCAACGGCGGCACTAAAGTTAGACGTGGCTCAGAAACAGTGACACCTTTTTGCCTCTTTTTTTTTTTCAACTTTATTTTCATTGTATTTTGTTTCCATCATCTATGACCTGATCAAGACCACCATGAACGAATATTTATATATATAGAGACAGTGAGAGAGATATTGGGTGGAAAATATATATATATATATATATATATATATTATTGGAGTTCGTGGGGTTATTTTCCTTTGTGGTCCGTTGGGATGATAACGAAGAAAGAGTTGCGAAATACACTTATGTAAAGTCCGTTGCCACATGCTTATCCATTATCCATATGAGAATTACATGAGAGAAGTGGAGAAGGAAGAAAAAATAAAGTTAAAACAAAAAATTGAGGCCATAATTTTGATAAACTAAAGAAATTGAAAAGCTAAGAAGTGGACGTGAAAGGATGTGTTTATTTGTTACGTAGTACTCTTCCTTTCTTCTCCCCTCTTGTAAATTGTTGTTTGTGGGGACATGGGCCCTCCCACCCTTCCTTGCTCAATATGGGCTTTTCGAGTGCCCTCTTTCTCGGGGCCCGCATGGGGCCCATTTACAGCGACCTTCTTCTCATAAATATATATATGCTTCTTAATTAGGGTTTAGCAACGCCAGAGAGTGGTTAATTGTTGTTATTACATATCAAGAAAGCTGTGCTAACAAGTCTTTAAATAAGTGATTAAGATATCACACAAATGAAAAGGCTTAACATAAAGTTATTACAAACACACTTCAACCATCATTTCCAATAATAAAACAATCTTATTTGTTAAAACACTATTGCAGCATTCATTAGTTGATCCATAACTTTATTAATAATTACTACTCCCAGAAATGGTAACAGTAATAATAATAAGTAACATTGGGATCGCAGAGGATTTTGTTTATGACCCTACGTGCAATATGCACATGGTTCCACGTTCCAATGAATCTACGGTACAAGACGTGGAGGAATAATTTTACTGTAGCTTGTAAGTAAGGGCTGTAATAAACAAATAAAATTATTGTGAAGGACCAAATCCTTTGCACATGGTTATGATTGCTTGCAATTTACTCTTCACCACTATCTTTTTCCCCCGTTCACTTCTTTACTCTATATTCCAAACTTCAAACCAGATACTATACGCCAAATGTAGAAATCTTTAATGCATAATATACAACTTAGAAGAGAGAGAAGATGTGTTAATCTGCACACCACACCAATAACTTAAAATTACAATGATAGCTTTATTTCTGCTTCGTATAACAGATCAAAGTGCCTCTGGTGTGAATCATTTTGCCAGGTTATATTATTATTATTACAGTTATTAAGGAAAAGAGGAAGAGACATGTGCGACAATTTTGAGAAAAGCTAAAGAATAATGGTAGCGTTGTTTAAACCACTGAGGTCTGCTCCAAAATGAAACAATAATTTCATCATAAAGAAGATGGAAGTAAAAGGGAGAGGGGCTAGGAAGATGAATAATAAGGCTTTGATGCGTTACTTTAGCATTTTCTTAGTCATGGGGAAATATAGTGGAGCATGCGTGTGATTTGCAAGATTTAAAATTAAGTTGGAGAAGATTATGAGGGAAGGAAGGGGAGAGAGAGAAGAAGAAAGAAGGGGGCAAGAAAAAAAAATATGCATCAGATTGGTGGATTGCTTAGCTGGTGACAGATAAATCTAAGGGTTAATCCACATGGTAGACAGAAGATGTAAGTGTACATTCACATCACATGCACCCCCCATGTGAAGTAAACCTTTTGTCTACATGTAAAACTTTTCTCAAATGGGTCCTGTAAATATAAAGTCATCCAGATCCATAAATTGTTACGTATTTAATGAGTGCATATGTATATATTTTTTTCTTTCATTTTTCTCCTATCTCAGCAACTGCAAAAGTGACAATGGATCCCCATTTTTCCCTATTTTCAGTAATTTCCTTGTCTGCAGGGTTGCTATGCAGTTTCTTTCCTTTTTTCTTTCTTTTTAAATTGTTCTTTTAAGGAAAATTTATTGCTTGAAAACAAAACATGAGGTGGGGTTTTATCCTTCTTCATATTTACCATCATAGCTGTAATGTTTTTTTACCACACAATGTTAGACAGAAGCATGTTTCTCTTCTGTAAAACACAAACTGACACACACAGCAAGCAATCCATGAAATGTTACTATATATAATCAACTTTCACTCTCCCCATTCTCATTATTCTCTTCCAATGTTTCCTATGCAAGATTAACTGCAATATACAAGTTACAGTCCATATCTGCAGTTTTCAATTCCAAATATTAATGACACTTACTTTGCTGCAGACAACTGTGTGTGCATATACATGACCCCAAGTTGTAAAGTGAATCGTAACCCAAACTTTTTGTTTACTTGTTGGATGGTTCTAAACTAATTATTATAAAGTTATTAATCATAATCATATAAATTATGCAATAATACATATAATAATTACAAGATTTCAAATTATTAAAAAATAAATTTAATTAAATTTAATTCAATCTTAACAAACCGATTTATAAAATAAAGTTTTTATCTCTGATATATTATAAAATTAAAAATAATTACCTATAGATCTCCAACATAAATCTAAATCTAAATATTATTTCATTGAGATAATTCTGTACATTAATTAATTTTTAAGTAGTCACACACATTAACTCTATCAACATGAAAATAGTGTGCATGGATAAACCCTAATTTAAACTCTCACAATAAATAAAAAGAGCTTACATTAGGAACTTATAAATAGTTTTATAGTGTAGGTATCAATTTCTAGAAAATCAATTTATGGAAGATAATATGTTTTAAATATTTTTTGCAGTAATTAACTATGTATATGGGTTGATAAACCAAACTCTAAATCCAAAACCCTAAAGTGTTTCTTATTATATATGGTTGAAAAAAAAATTAAGTAACAAGAAAAAAGAAATGAGAAATTTTCTTATTATATATGGTTGAAATTGTGTAAGTTCCAATGATTCGAATTGTAATTTATAGCATATATTGACTAAAAGGAAAAAAAATATGATTAGAAGTTGAAAGGTGTGATGAGGTTGTTTCCTCCATCTACTTTGAATGATTATAAGGTGATTATTTTTGAAAGACATACATAGCACTAACATCTGCATTGGTTAGACTTAGATTGTGGGGTTTGTGAGTGGCTTTGGGAGAATTGATTGAATGTTGTTAGTCTTTTCTTTTCAGTATACATCTCTTTCGATCTTCTGGTATGCACATATTGTTAAGTACTGGCATGATTCGGTTTTCAATATAATGGCATATATGAATATGCGTTAATTCACTCATAATATAGTCAACATGTTCCATCACAACTTTCCTGAAAATAAATTTCTGGTACAAGCTGCCAATGTCATTGCATTATGTGATTGCTTCCAATTATATTATTCCCCACTGCAGGGTGCTGTTGTCGATCATGCATACCCTCCACCCTATTTATATATAACATTTAATATAATATTACACGTATAATAATACAAATCAAATCAATATTCTACACACACAAAATACACTAATGCCTTTTAGATATATGCCTTAGGGTATTAATAAAATAGCAAAATGTTTTCTAGGGCATCTTTTTAAGTAGATGTTTTGCAAGAGAAGCAATGTGGTTAAGGAGGAAGAGAGTTTTGAGAGATGAAGATTAAAAAAAGGGAGAAAAAGTATTGAAAAAAGGGGTATGGCAAATGTTATGATGAGATGCCTACTTTTGTACACGACTTCCTACCCTTTATTCACACTTAATATTAACCAATCAGATATTCCATCTCACATGTTCAATCAACAAAAGAGAGACATATTCATGTGTGCTTCTGTCTTCATTTTTATTTTATTTTATTTTTTTTCTTTACCCAATATTAAAATGCTTCTCCAATTTGCTTTACAATTTTAAACCACCTAAGTGTTAAACCCTAAACTTAAATTAAAATTGTTATTATTATATATCATAATCAACATACTGTTTTCTTTCATAAATATTGAATTCGTTTTTATCAATATTTATACGTGGTCATTGAATAAGTTAAGACAGTAGGCATTACTATTTTATTTAATAATTAATATCAATATATATTAAATCATTCTAAAAAAAGTTATTTCGATATTTTTTTTACTTTTAATCTTGGTATCCTAATTTAATTAGGATCCAAAACTTACAAAAGAGTTGTCTTGT
Source organism: Phaseolus vulgaris (assembly GCF_051622355.1). Lineage (NCBI taxonomy): Eukaryota > Viridiplantae > Streptophyta > Magnoliopsida > Fabales > Fabaceae > Phaseolus > Phaseolus vulgaris. Next base: position 8,082,750 of record NC_143504.1, read on the forward strand.
GTAATGTCCTCGGAATGAAAATACAGAAAAAAAAAACCGAATCCATAATAATTTATATGGACAAACAGAGAAATGTTTTTTTATCAGACTTTTGTGGTCCTTATTCCTTACATTGTGATTTATACATATCTACTGTGATTGCTATATGCCATTTCCCCCCCAAATTTTTACCAAAAAAAATATATTTTTCTGTTTTCTTAAGTATTGCTTTGTCGAATAACTTCTTATTTAAGTGTAACAGAAAATTCACAGTTAATAAAATAAAAAATACTGTGCATCTTATTTATTTATTTTTATCAATTTCGAAACGCACATTATATTTAACTTGCTGCTCATTTTCATATATTTATTTTAGTTATGTTGTACATTATACATGTTAGACGTAAAATCAACAATCAAAACATCAAACTAAGTTAATTCTATGGTTTAGCTTACTTAAATGTCATAAATAATTTGCTAATGTGTTGATTTATCAAGCACAACCATACTTCTATCTGGTATCATCTTAGTTAGATTTTAATTAAAGCTAATTAGTATATATATGAACGTTTTTTCAAATCTAAGATCAAGTTTGATAAACTGACTTAATTAGAAATTACGAGTAAACAATTTAATATCAAGACTTCATAAGAAAACAACTAAATTTTTTCTCAGGATGTAATGAACTTATTTTCTAGAAAACTAATATTTTTAGAGCTTAAATTAATAATCCGAAATTAATGAGAATTTGAATAGTGTTTCAGCTTAATAATCATCTATAGAAAAAACATATTTGAAAAAGAAAACTTTGATTCACCTGCCATCACCAATTTTACTATATACCCCACCATTACCTTTTGCCTTAGTATTATCTACTTTGACTAAAATACCCTCCACACATGATTAGCATGACAGGTGTTTTATAAATAAGATTGGTATAACTAAATACATCTCCAAATATAAACCTAATCCTTGATCATTATATGCATTAAATGGTATATTGATTAAGTGGGCCCCACCTCTTTGCATTATATTTCTGCTTCCTTCCTTCTCCTTTGTTTTGTTTTTAGACTCAATTATTGACTTATTGAATTGATGGCAAAAAATAAAATACTAAATATATATTTTCCAAATTCTCTTCCCTATCTTTCAATTCATTTTATCATTACCATCAAAATCATATTACAGTTTTATGGTAGAATAATATTTATTATATTTTTCTCACACACACACATGCAATATTTTTTCTTTGATTTCTTATACGGTTATACATGTGAATTAAAAAAGATGGAAATAACGTAAAAAAGACGATATATAAAATATAATTTCATCAAATTTCTGAAAGTGTGAATGAAATTTATTTATATGAATTACTGAGTTTGGAGTCCTTTAACTGTGGGTTTCGTCTGACCAAAATATTTTTTTTCAGAAACATTTATTGGCGTTGAATGGTAACATAATGAGTAATTCATTTCTCCCCAGAAAGAAAGAGGATTTTGTAAACATTTATTGTGGTTACTAATTCTAAGGATATTAGTGTCTTTCAAAACAACAATTATTTTTGTCTCATGCAGTATACACTGAATGCAGAAGAATACAAAATGAACTACATAACATAACAGGGGGAAATGGAGATATAAAAGATATTAATACAATATTCAACAATCTTATCTCAATATGAAGTCATTTTCAAGTGCAAGTGCAACGATCAAAGAGCTTTGGAATTTAAAATTGGAAACAAAAACGCAACGTTCACATAGCATACCTCAGCGGTGGCTCCATAATTGTATATTGTAGGAGCCAATTTTTTTCATATATCCAATAGGAAATAATCCTTTATATCAATACCATCTCCAAGTCTCCATATTTTATTATTATTATTTCTTTATTTTTCAGTATTTATAGCGTCACGGATCAAATCTGACGCTAAAAATTGCATAGACTGATGGAAGATTGTCAGAGTAAAATTGACGTTTAGTCTCATTAGCTCATGCTTAAGGCTAGAAGGTTGTAGTGTTATGAATCGAGTTTGATATTGTGTATAAACAGATTGTTCACCAATATTCATATTTAAGGACATTAATATCGTATCAGCGTAAATCAAATTATTCTAAATAATCAGTTTAAAATAAGAGACGATATTTATTATTGAATTAGGTCAAAAACAAAAGAGATAGGGTAAAGATTTTTGTATATACCAAAGAATACATAAGAAAGAAAGACAGATTACATATTATCTAAGAGTTCACATATTATTGACTACACCTGAATGTTCTAAGTTTGAGATCACCAATACTCTTAAGTGAAACAGTATTAAAGATTTCATAATATATAAATGATTCATATCTTATCTTATCTTACATATCAATTTTAAAAAATTAAAAATTAAATTTAAAGTCCACCTTCTAATTAAAGAACTAACACAATATTTAACTTCATATTTCTAATCATAATTACGTTTAAATACTCCTAATTAATAGACTATTTATTAAATGTTTCTTTTGTCTATATATATATATATATGTATTTTATATTATTTCATGTTTTCTTACTTTTTCACGTAATATTTACCTTCTGTTTAAGAAAAAAGAGAGGATGTTCTCTTGCTGTGAGATAATTACATCACTGTATTTAAATGACAAAAAAATTACATCTCCCGATGAATAAGGTTAGTAATAACCTTCATTACACGAGGGAAGAAGATTAAAAGCTTTGTGGGTTTTTAAGCAAAAACTAAGATAAAAGAGATGGAATTATTTTTATATGGGTTGATACCTCTAGTATTTCCAATTTCTTCATTATTTTTATTGATTAAAAAAATATGAGATAATTAATCTTATATGAGGTTAGTTGCTCGATAAAATAATATGTTGTTTTCTAAAAGGAAAAAGAAGTATTTATTTCGTAAATTTAAAATACTCAATTAATATTTGAATACAGAATTCTAAAAATTTAGTTTATTGAAAAGTTGATACAGTACTTTAAAATTCATGGACCACTTTTTTTTTTCCTTTTCACCAAAAGATGGTTAAAAAAAGTGAAAATGGATGTTTCAGAAAATATTTTAGCAAATTCATGCTTTTGTTCACTATTTTTTTTACACAATTATAAATAATATAAAAGATATTAACATTACTTTCACTTAGAACGACAACCGATCCAGACGGATTCAAGTAGTTGTCCTCTATTTATTATCTTTAAAATAAATTGTTTCATTATATGTTTTATTTTCTATTTAAAAATATTTACAGATTATTTTATATTTATAATATTTATATATAATAGACAATACTTTTTTATTTTTAAATAAAATCATTTAAATTTATTTTTTAAAATAGGAATTTAAGTAAAATTTTGATATTAAAACATGAATTTAAATAAAATTTTGATATTAAAATATAATTTAAATAAAATTGTATCAATATTAATGCGAAATTAAAAAATCAATTAAATTTCAAGATATAAATTTAAATAAATTAATCACTTTAAAAACAACTTTAATTATATAAATATATGTAAAAAAAAAGTTGTAAATCCAGAAATTAAACCATTATTTAATTATTATTTTTTTCTACATGAGTATTTCAGATCATGTGTTACCTACTATGAAGCTCGGACACTCATCTTAAATGGCGTGTCGGTATCCGGTACTCGTATTGGACACCGACACTCGTATGACACATGTAGGACACATATTCGTGAAATGTGCAATTTAAAAAGTATTTGTTAGATTTTTTTCAATTATAGTACAGTCCTAACACAAATTTAAAAAGGAAAAATACATTAATTTTCTAAAAATTCAAACTATTCAAATTTTATTGTATAAATTATTATTATGATCATAAAAATAAGAAACAAATCCTTGTGAACCAGTCATGAAAAAATATCTTTTTGCTCCAAAAAATAGTCTATAACATACTTGTGCACATAAATCATTATTGTCAATTTATATAATTTATAATTATATAATATATAGATTCGTGTCATTGTATCTTACATTTTAGATATTTTACTTATAGTGTGCTACCTAGGTTATCTATCATTAACGTATATATAATTAAAATATTATATTACTTATACATATATGAATATTTACTAAAAATACTAATTTTGTAATATATATATTTTTTTAATGTGAATATCGCTATACACACATTTTTTTTTCTTATCTCTCACTCTCGTACTTCTCATAAAAGAAGAATTAATTGTTGTTGATTCTTTTTTATATATTTAATTCCATTAAATATAAGATCTATAATACGTACCAAATATTTAATAACATGTCAACAGATGTTCACAAAAAATCTGAAATCTTCCTAGATAATAAATTTTTTATTTAACAAGAGTTAGACATAAACGTATTCTTTTATTTTCCAATTATTTCCAATTCAAAATCATTTATCCTTTTTAAAATTAATCGCACTCCGCTATTCTATTTGCATAATTTTAGTCACCCGCATATAAAAAAACTTCTGGTCACTCGACATTCATCTTCGAGTTACAAATTATTTTGTTTTCGAGATTATTGATTACATTTGAATGTGTTGATATTAGAAAACAATTATATATGTAGTTGGTATATATGTGATCAAAGTGTGTGGAATTTAACATTAATAATTTAACATTAATATATTTATTTGAAATATAAGAATTAAGAAAAGGTTTATTATTATTTGAAGCGTATAGCGAAAGAGAGAAGACATTGTGATTACCAAAATTGTCCTTGGAGTAATTAGTTTTGTTTAAATGTAGAAAAGCAATAATTGTTGTTAGAATGAGGCATGATGCAGAATATCACGGCCATCGAAACTTTGACGCCATTTATTACGGTAGGTCACAAACCCAACACAACTGCCCACCGTTTACTTCTGTTCATAAATACCTTCGCCTAATAATACCACCTCCTTCAATTTCCCACTTAAATTCACTCATCACGCTTCTAAATTCAATTAAACCCTTTTTTTCTTAATCAAAAACACCAATTACAATCACATTATTTAATTTAAACCTTTTCTTTTTCTCATTTTTCTTTTATCTGCTATATCTGTCAACCAAAATTTGTCCAAATTGCAATTGTCACTGTCACTGTAGGTCCCCAAACCCCACATGTAGAGTACCACACTTCTAGGCAACAACTTGAAGATTAAAATCAAGACCCCAATGTTTTTCCCCACTAAACATTTTCTTCTCAAAAGGGTATTTTGGGTAACTCCGGGATCTACACACAGTAAAAATAAAATAAAATAAAAGTTATAGAAGGTGTGAAACCCAGAAGAGAAAGAAGGTGATGTAAATAAAATATAGAATAGATTAGCTTCAATGATTAAAGGTCAATGCAGGAAGCACATTAGGGCCTGTTTGGTCTTTTCTCAATGAGTACGCCTAACCGCTACTGAAGTCCAAAAAACACATCCCAAAAGAAAAAGCAACAAACCTCATCTTCATCTTCATCTCCATCTTCATCTTCATCTTCATCCCAAGCAAAGAAAATTAATAATAACGCGAATTTAAGTAAAAATATTATTAAATAGAAAAAAAAGGAAAAGAAAAAGGGTGACCTACAGGAGCCGGCCTTTAACTAAATATAGCTGGACAGACAAAAACCAACAATTATCTCCATCGTCCCTGTGCGCAGCTGTTAAAAAAATCTATGCATTTATTTATTATTTCATAAATAATAAATAAATAAATAAATACTACCACATACCTGCATCTACTTTTCCGTGCCACTTTTCTTATTACCATATCAAAAAGAGCAGAGTCAGGTGAATTTATCGGTCGAGAACAATTAAACAATAGAAGAAATGAAAAATAAAAAGATTCCGCAGCTCAAAAAGAGAAGAAAAGGAAAGACGTAAAAAGTTAATTAATTAATGAAAAACAGAGAAAAGGGAAATATTTATTATTCTTATTGCAGTTAATTATTCCTCGTGTTTATTATAGATATAATAAAATAAATAAACAAATTAGTTCACCCCGCAAAGAAAGGGAGAGAGAGAGAGGGGGGATAGCGGTTTGGTATGTATGTATATACACATATACATAATAATGATAATAATAATAATATTATTATTATTACATAAAATAAAAAGCCATCAAAATTTTGAAAGAATTCACCACCCTTTTAGCTGTGTTTATATTTTTAATTTTTCTCCTCGTCTCGTGTCAGCTGCTGTAATTGCTGCGGTGCTGTTTTGGAAAAGAGGGAGAGAGACCCAAAAGAGACTATGCTTGGGGACTCAGCTGTGCTGGGAGCAGGAGGCGGAAGTGGCGGTGGGGAAGGTGGCGCCTCCGTCGATGCAGTGGGCGGGGTGACGCATGAGGGGGCGGTGGTGGCGAGCGGAGGCGGTGGCGGAGTTGGATCAAATTCGGGGGACGACGAAAGGGGTAGAATCGACGAGGGAGAACGTAGCTTCGGTGGTAACCGGTGGCCCCGACAAGAGACTTTGGCGCTGTTAAGGATACGGAAGGATATGGACGTGGCGTTTCGAGATGCAAGTGTTAAGGGTCCTTTGTGGGAAGAAGTATCCAGGTGCGTCACTACTCCAACTCAACTCAATTATATTAATCTTTCGTTTTATTATATATATCACCTTTTTCTTCTTTTCTTTTTAGTTTGCATCTTCTCCTTCAATTCATCACTTCACTTCTTCACTTCAATTCATGTCAGTTTTTCAGTTCCTGGATTTTCTTTTTTCTTCAAAAGAGATTAATGGGGTGCGGAGATCTGAGAATTCAATTCGCTTTGTTTTTAAGTTTTATTCTCGGAAATGTATTCAGTGTTTCGCTCGCTTCAATTCCAATTCCAAATCCATCTTTCCTCTCTCTTTCTCTCACTCACTCTCTTTCCATGGTTTGGATTTTGCTTCCTTTTCCTGCTTCTTTTGTGTGTTTTTATTTTGTTTGGGAGTTTGAGCATAAAATAATTAGAAAAGAATTTAGATGTGCAGTGTACATGATTTGGGTGTGATTTGCTTTTCTGACATTCACTTTGGTTCATGTCCTATTTTCCAAATAAGTTACCGACTTGAATTGAGCTATGAAAAGCGAGATTTTTCTTCCCCCTTTATTTCGCTTACCAACTCCTACGGGAAATTAAGGAAGAAGATTATCTGTCAAATCTTCTAACTTGGGTTCATGTGTTTCTCATGGGAGACATGTCTGTTCATCAATTCATGCCATTTTGTTACTCAAAACATCCATTACGTCCAACTTTCACACTTTCTTCCATCTCTCTTTCACTTACTTTCTTTCCCTTCCATCATTTCCAATGCTTCATTACTTCATCTCATTTTTATTTCATGTTTATATCACGATCCCAATGCCTTTTACCCTTTGTCCTTAGCTCAATTTGATGAGATAAGATAAACCCAGAGAAACTCTACTCTACACTCTCTCTCTTCATTTTGTCTTCTCTTTCTGCGCAGGAAAATGGCAGAGCTTGGGTATCACAGAAGTTCCAAGAAGTGCAAAGAGAAATTCGAGAACGTGTACAAGTATCACAAGAGAACCAAAGAAGGTCGAAGTGGGAAACAAGATGGAAAAACATATCGTTTCTTTGATGAACTACAAGCCCTTGAGAATCACACTCCAACACCGCATTCTCCCAACCCATCACCAAAACCACCACAATCAGCGCCATCAAGAGTAATTGCAACAACAGCTGCATCAGTGTCACTACCAATTGCAACAGCAACAGCTTCATCATTGTCACTTCCAATTCCAACAACAATAACAACAGTGCCAATGCAGCCAATACTGTCCAACACCACTCTCACCAGTACTGTCCCCCATATCACTGTTCCATCAACAACAACACTCCCTATAACCATACCCCAGCCCATTCTTACTACCCCATCAATACATCTCTCAATTCCTTCTAACCCTCCAACAAACCCTACCATCAACACAACCCCACCACCCTCTTTCCCCACGCTCCCCACCGACACCTTCTCCAATTCTAGCTCCTCCTCCACCTCCTCCGACGAAACATTGGAAGGTAGGCGCAAGAGGAAGCGCAAGTGGAAGGACTTCTTCGAGAGACTAATGAAGGAAGTGATCGAGAAGCAAGAGGATCTACAGAAGAAGTTCTTGGAAGCCATAGAGAAACGAGAACACGACAGAATAGCAAGAGAAGAAGCATGGAGAGTCCAGGAGATGCAAAGAATCAATAGAGAGAGAGAAATCCTCGCACAAGAAAGATCCATAGCCGCAGCCAAAGACGCCGCCGTCATGTCATTCCTTCAAAAAATAGCCGAACAACAAAACCTCGGTCAAGCATTGAGCAACATCAACCTCGTACAGCAACCACCACACCAACAACCTCAACCGCCACTGCAACAATTACCACCATCTAGTGTAGCGCCGCCTCCTGCACAACAACCACTGCCCGCGGTTGTTACACAGCCAGTGGTGTTGCCAGTCTTCTCACAAGTGACCAACATGGAGATAGTCAAAGTTGACAACAACAACAACAACAATAGTTGTGAGAATTTTACGCCATCGAGTTCTTCAAGGTGGCCAAAGGTGGAGGTTCAGGCATTGATAAAGCTTCGAACGAACCTGGATTCAAAGTATCAAGAGAACGGACCAAAGGGTCCTCTCTGGGAGGAGATCTCATCCTCAATGAGGAAGCTCGGGTACATCCGAAACGCGAAAAGGTGCAAAGAGAAGTGGGAGAACATAAACAAGTACTTCAAGAAAGTGAAGGAAAGCAACAAGCGGAGACCGGAAGATTCCAAAACGTGCCCTTATTTCCACCAGCTTGACGCGCTGTACAGGGAGAGGAGCAAGGTGGAGGGCGTGGCGGCGGCGGTGAAGCCTGAGAGCACGGTGGCGCCGCTGATGGTGCGGCCGGAGCAACAATGGCCACCTCAGGAGGAATCGATGAGGGATAGGGATATCAGAATGGAGGACGTGGAGAATGAAGAGGATGAGTACGAGGAAGAGAGAGATGGTGAGGGAGAGGAAGAAGAAGATGATGAAGAGGATGAAGAAGGTGGTGGTGGTGGGAAATATGAGATAGTGGCGAACAAAACAAGTGGTGGTTCAGTTGGGGCATCAACAGAATAGAGTGATGAAAGAAGGTGGTGGTGGTAGTAGCAGCGTGAGGTGGGTCAGAGAGAGTGCTGGGGTTGTCGGAGGAGGTGGTGGCCATTGTGGTGGAGAAAGAATTTGAATATTCACGTACGGTGAAGTTACACATGGCATGGGTATCGACCTGTGGAAGATGAGGTTTGGTTGGTACTTTTGTTGTAGCATATAGTCAGTAAGATTATATGTTTTTCTCTTTTCTTTCTTTTCTGTTTCATAAAATTTGTTTATTTTTTGGGATAATAATAAATAAGTCCAATCAGAGAGGAATTTAAGATAGAGACCAATAAAGAAGAGAGAAACCTTAATTAAGGTTGTATTTTTCTTTTATCTTCATCTTTTTTTTCTTACGTTCCTGGTGCTGTAAATGGGAGGAGATTAATTCCGGTTTTGTCTTTTTCTCCATGCTTTCAGTTTTGACATCTTCTTACTCTTCATATGACTGCCATTGACTTTTCTTTCCTATTTTTTTTTCTTACTTTAGCTTTTTTCTTTATTTTCTATAATACCCATATTTTGGTACACATTAATTTTTTACACCAGTAGAAGGTGCTCAACTCAAATATTTTGATTATATATTACTTAAATACATTTTTAACATTAATCATTTAATTATTTTATTGAGTTGGTTCGTTATAAAACCAGTCTTTATCATTATTTATTAATTACGTGATATGCATTTAGACCTGTCACATTAATCTGAAAAACATATAATATTGTGTTATCGTTAAATAATAACGAGTATCATTTAACTTTTCTTAAGACTCATAAGCAACAAAAACATATTCTTGGGATATTAAAATTAAATTTATTGTATTTACACTTACCAACAAATTTATTACTACAGAACTTTAGTTTTAGTTACATATATACACTATAAGTAATTATTAAAATGTAGAGTACTTGGTGAGTAGAGAGGAAAGGTTGGTGAATTAATTGCCCCGTTTTCCGTTTTGCACTAACTTATTAGCGATTTGTCAGATATGATAAGAGGGTGAGAAAATGATGGAATTTCAGTAGTGGTGGTGAAGAAATGAAAGAAATAAAAAATGATAAAATTAGAATATATTAAAGAAGGGTTAAATTGTTGGGACAGTGACCCTACATATTTGCATTGTAAGAGAGGGTAGAAGATGGCAGCATCACACATGGAGTGATAAACCCTTGAAAGAGGGTCCACCAGGGGGAATCTTGTGAGTTGTGAGTAACCTCACTCTGAAAAGAACCTAAAACACTAGCATGCAGTTGTTGTCTCTGTGGCACTGTGCAGGCAAGGTGATGTGTTTCTCTTCATGAGTGTCAGTCCTAAGAAAGAGATGAAGCTTCATCATCATCATCATCTAAAGGGTCAACTTTTTCTGCTGTTAATGTGCTTTTGTCAGGCTTTCATCAGCATCCAAATATCTAATCTAATCTAATCTTATGCTCATCTCTCATCCCGTTTCTGAAACAATTGTACTTGTTTCAAAAAATCATTAAACTATTCATTTTCTTCTCTTGTTTTTTCTGTCTTAAAAGAGGTATATATTCATTGGTTTATAAGTAACGGATGGGTGAGACTATGTTGTGCTTTTGGTATATTATGTTATATGTATATATATATATATATATATATATATATATATATATATTATGAATGAGAGATTGCTAGAAGGAACAATTTTCGATTTCGAATAAAACAGGTCATTATTTTTCTTTGAACTCGCATGAACAATGATTTGGTGGGTATCTAATTCTCCTCTTTTACGCTTTTTGTTTATGTTTTCTTTCTAAATCTTCAGATTTACTGTTGCCAATGCAAATCATAGTCCTCATTTTTCCATGTTAATTTATCAATTCCAAGGTCATTTGACAGTGGAATCGTTTATCCGTTTCATAATTTTCCTTTGAACTTTTTACAACTAGGATGAATGGGGTATCCAATTCTCTTTTCTTATATTCTTTAGTTCTATTTTTCCTTTTTATATATCTATTAAATAAAAATATCTAATTAGAGAGTATTTTTTTGTTTTTTCAATTTGATATTTTTAATACTCTGTGTTTTCTTTGTTTAAATGTGTACTTTAAATATTACAGTTCAACTTGAGAAAAAAAAAACATCTTACATTTTATCTTCTTATATGCACATTCTTTTTAATCCACTGTGTTTTTTTTGCTTCTATATACTTGTAATTTAAAACAATTTTCTTTTAAAAAAACTATTGATAGTTAAATATAATATTTGTATCACGTTTTAAATTATTAATTCTAAATCTAAAATATAATTTATTCATTAGAATGTATTTGAAATAAGTTTTAGTTATAATATTTAATTTTATAATTTCTAACTATATAAAAATAAACATGTCTACATGATATGGATGCTTAGATATTAGTTTGAATTATTTTTTATTCATTATAAGAAAATTATTAAATAAAATTAATTTTAAAAACAAAAATAATTAGTTGTTATATTAATTAAACTAAATACTATTTTAAAGGTTAAAAAATTATTGGTATCTAAATTAGTTTTATTTTTAAATTAATATCTAATTAGATACTACATTTTTATATATTAATTTTAAAATTTAAATAATTAATATTTAAAATTTAGGTAAAGTAATTAGATATTAATTTAGAAATTAATAATTTTTTTAATCTATAAAATAATATTTAATTTTATTATATAATAATTAATTATTTTTTATTTTTAAGATTATTATTATTTGATGATTTTCAAGTAATAATGATTATTAGATTTGTACCAGAAATGTGTTATGCTTTACATCATATTGTAGTATCAATTGTTTATTTATGAATAAAACTCATTGAACCTCGACTGATCTAACTTTAGTAATGTGAATCTATTATAAGAGTTATTTCCCAAATTTTCTTTCTGCTTATAAGAATTAAATTCAATTTATCTTAAAGAAAAACCAACCTTTTCCAAGCATTAATAATCCTTTTCCTACTTAAATTGAAGCTTGAAGCCTCCAGATTTGCCATCTCCATCTATATGCTTTAATGATTTTATCAATAGTATTTGTGCTTCATCACCATACGGTTTTACTATTTTTCATTATTATAACTTCATTATGCAGATCTAAATTACACCCTGCAGTCTCATATATCAGTGAATTGTTAATTCATAAATTCTGACAAAAAAAGGTACACCTAAGGAATACCTGCTACTGACAAAAGTCCCCCACCATAGGCTCAAATGAAGAAAATCCTCCACGTTATGGGTGAGATAATATAAAAGTAAGTGCAGGAGGCACAAGTATAATTTGAGTGATGAATGCATAGATTTTAAAACTGAAATTATATATAAATAGAAAATAATATGAAAGGGGAATGAAGTTTTATATTAGAAATTGTGGATTTGGGTGATGGCAGTGTCTCTTCTGGTTTCTTGGCTCTGATGATATGATATGATATGATGGTGCATAGCATATGTATTTGACTTATGTATGGCCTACAATTTTGTCCATTTTGATGAAAATGGTGACTATTTGGGCGTAAAAGATGTGCCCCCACAGTATTGATTGGCCTGCATTTACCTCTACGGATAGGAATAATTATTCTGTTACACAGCAACAGTTTGAGACATAAACGCTCCAGTTGCAGTACCTTCTTCATTCATATACGTGCATGCACAAAAGTCTACGGATCCTATTCCTTTGTCGGATCATCACTCACACACTTTCACCTTATTCATTGCCTTCACTCTAATCTCATCTCAGAGACCTCACACTTCGGAAACGAACTCTCTCTAATACCCTATACATGCTTCACTTCTTCCTTTTATTCTCCCATTTTCACTCAACTTCTGTTTTACACTTTAATCCTTTCTTCCTTTTCCTTTTTAGGTTTTGTTAACTCTTCACTTAGACAAAAAATTCAAGTATATTGTAATAAGGAATTATATACTATTATAATTGTGCATTATACCTTTGGAATTTATGAGAATGATTGTTTGATATAGTTTAAGTCTATGTGCTTGTGTTTGTTAGTTAGGGGATTTTAGCTAGTAATTGGTTTGATATCTCTTGTTTCCTTTGTATAAGTGGCTTGCATTTATTAATTTATTATTGCCGATAAAAAAAATAAAATTGTGTATCCTCTATTTAAGAGATTTCTTTTTGACGATATCTACTATACAAATTTGAACCAACGTGTTTTTTTTTTTAATAAAATAAGTATATAAATCAATTTAATTTAAAACTTTTATTAAATTATTTTATGTTTAAGATTTAATTTAGTGATACATTTTATATGGTATATGATTTTTTTTATTAACAATAAACAATATATACAAATGAACCACTTTATGGGTGATTTAATCCATTTACAAAGAAACTAGGATAATCTAACACTAGACAACTACTCAAAACACTAATACTGTCAAAAACAAACTCGATCACCAAAATAAAGCAAATAAAGACAGACTAAAGGATCAAGACACTAGTCAGAAAAAAAAAACAAGCAGAAGGAAATTTAGAAGAGAACCAATACCAAACTTTTAATTGAGCCAAAGAAAAGAGCTCAGAATAATCCAAAACTTCACTTTTAAAAATAATCTTATTTCTATGAGTCCAAATCTCACTAACCACTGCAATCCAAATATTCCTCATCCCTAAATCAATTGACTCCAGAGCATTACATAACCTGAACTTCAAAAAATGGGAGTGAGCATGAATGAGGGCAACCGACGAAATGCCTAACCATGCATAACAAAGATTTCACACAAGCCGTGCTATTTTACAATTAAAAAACAAATTGTTTAACTCCTCCTCTTTAACCCCACAAAACACTTCCGATCGCAATCCCATGTCTATGTAAATTAGCCTTAGTAGCAATCCTATTTCCCAACACCCTCCAAGCGGTAACCTGAGATGAGGGAAAAACCTTAATTCTCCAAAACAAATTAAACATCATCGACCCGTCCACCTCATGAACACCTCTCAGAATCCTATAAGTCGAATTAATTGAGAACTCTTGAAACTTATTGACTTTCCAAACCCACCTATCAACTTTGTCCAAGACCGAGCACAATCCGTGCAGTACCTCCAGAAGTTGTCTAACTTGGACCTTCTCCCAATCAAATAGACTTCCTTTACACACTAGAGACCACTCTCAACCATTTTGCCCAAATCCCACTACGATCCAACAACATATCTTTCTAGACACTCAAAGAAAAAAGCCTTGGAAACTTAGTCTTCAAGGGTTAATTACCAACCCACCGATCTTCCTAGAACTTGATAGTCTTCCCGTTGCCAATTTCCCAATTTAAACTGTCTCTAAAATTACTACCCCACTTCTTGGATGTTATTCATACATTTTATATGGTATATGTGATTAGGAGCCATGTATATAGTCAATAAAAATGGGTCTTGAATGGTTGGTTGATAAATGTCTAATTTCAGTAATATTTCATATTAAAATATAGGCACTTATGAGGATTTATTGCTAATTTACATATAAAATAATCCCTAATTTATGAATTTATAAATTTTTACATTTTTTATGATCTTTATTTGAAAAAGAGTATTTTATTCCCAAATTTGGTGTTAATTGCAGATTTCTAAGGAAGATTGGAGATTTGGATTAAAGATGAATGATTTGAGCCAAAAAGATAAAGATAGAAGGTCCCAGAATGGAAAAAGATGCAAAGAAAGATTGGGCCTTTTTATGTTTTATCATTTAGCCCATTAGCGCGACACAATAAACAACCTAACCCTAGAAAACTAGGATAAATAGAGGGTTAGAGGCTCAACCTTAGGGGGCCAGATTGAGAGGAAAAAACACCATAGAGTGAATTGTAACCCAATTGGGAGAATTGAAGGTGCTAGAAGTATGCGTGGCTAATTCTACCCTTTGGGATTGGGAGTAATCTGCTCAAACTCTTATGTATTGAGGTGATATCTTATATATTAATATTCAGTTCTTGATTGATTATTGGTATTATTGTTTTACTTTTAATTTTCCGTGACAAATTGAGAATCTTAAATCTGACCGGGAGGTATTTTTAGGGTTCGGACCTAAACAACAATACTTAACATATTTGAGTGCTAGGAATAGACTTGAAATGTTAATTGTTATTAAACGTCTGAGCTTCGTTCTAAGTTGTTCTTATAATTATGCGAGGGATCGATAGTTAGGGGACATTCTTAAGGATTTTATATGCGAGGAATCGATATAAATGATTTTTATACGGGCATCAATTTCAATCAAAGAACTTAATATTGACATACTAATCAAAATACTTGATAGTGAGAGAGATGAAACTAATCCTTATTTTTCCAATTGAAACAACTAATTCTTTGTTTGTTTTCTTATTAATCAGTGTCACCGCAATTAATTCAAAACTCTTTTAATTGTTCTATAATTATATTTAGCGATTATTGTACTCGATAATTCACTGTTCCTTGTGGGATCGATATCCGTCCTTAGGGACAATTATTACTTTTGACAAACGCGGTGCACTTGTCGTAAAAAGTCATCAAGTTTTTGGCGCCGTTGCCTGGAAACAGTTTTGATTTGTTGAGTATAATTCCCTAAATATTGTGAATATACTAACTATTTTTTTATGTGAATAAATTTTTTAGTTTTTGTTTTTTTTTAGATTTGAATATTTTTGTAAAGATTTTGTTTTTATTTTTAGCTGTGAATAATTTTTTTTTTCTAGATATGTATATATATATATATTTTTTTAAAAGATTTTGTTTTTTTTTCTAGTTTTGAATATGTAAAAAAAAAATTTTAGATGTGAATATGTTTGTGTTTTTAAAACTGTTATTTTTATGTTAATATTTTTTCTTTTAAGTGTTTTTTTTATTTGTTTACTTTATTTCTTTTATTTTGATTTTGTTTTGTTATATTTTATTTTATTCTTTACTTTTTTGTTTTTATATTGTTTACGTAGTTTTTTTTACTGTAATTTATTTATTTTATATTAATTTTGTTTTGTTATATTTTATTTTATTCTTTATTTCTTTTTTTTTATATAGTTTACGTAGTTTTTTTTACTGTAATTATTTTATTTTATTTTATTTGGATTTGAATTTTGTTTTATCATATTTTATTTGTACGTTTAGCTTAAGTGGTTTATTTAGAGTTTACGTAGATTTTATTTTTATTATTTTCTTTGATTTCATTCTTAGTTTTTATTTTACGCAAGATTTTTTTTTGCCATCTATATATTCTGTTTTAGTTTTCTTAGTTAGTTAGTTAGTTATTTAATTTTTTATTTGTTTTATTTTGTATTTTTGTATTTTTTATATATTATTCTTGTTTTTAATTATTTTATTTTTCTCTTTGTTAAAAATTATAGTTTTATTATTTTATTTAGTTTTTAGTTTTTATTTAAGTAAGTTTTTGCTTCTTTTATTTTATTTTATTTTGTTCTTTTTTCATTTACTATTTATTTTTCTTTCTTTTATTATTTTAAATTTTCTGTTTTTCTTTATTTCATTTTTTTAAAAAAAAAAAAAACTATTTACTTGTTATACTAATCTTTGCTTGAGTTGTCTTATGATATTAAGAAAACAAGTTTTTATAGATTGAGCAATTGAGAAGACAATCCGGAAGAATAGAAGTTAAAAATAAAGAAAAAAGAAGCAAGGAGAGAAGTTAGAAAAGACTGAGAGATGATGATGACGGTACTTATCACCAGTTGAGAGAGAACATATGGTTTTAATAATGAAGTGGCTAGGAAATTCTGTCTAGCCAATCACTCCTATCAAATAAGCCCAACTGGTAAACCATGGAGAATTTCAAGGGAAACCCAACCTATGTTATGTATTTTGACCTGGGGACAAGTTTTATTATTTAGGGGGCAAATCCAGCAAATGAAGCAAAGACGGTAGATAAAGATTTTAACAAAAAGCTGGATGACTTCTTAAGAGGAGAGGATTGAGCAAAAATATGGTTTTATCTTTCTAATTCTCTTTTCTTTTCAGTTATTTGAATTTTGTCTTATTTTATCTATTTTATTTTTCGGTTATTTTGTTTTCTGTTTATTTGCTTATTTGTTTAGTTTGTTTGTTTATATTGCTTATTTTGAATAAATATCCTGTTTTGTTAGTTTGTTAGTTTTAAGTCTTGAATTATCTTTCTTGAATAAACTTCAGTTTTAATTTGTTTGTTTTCTAGTTTATTTTTTTCAAATAAAAAAGAACTAGAATATTAATTTTGAATTGTAGAAAAAAAGAATTTGTGTTTAAATATTAAATAGTGAGATGAATTAGACACATGTTAGAAAAGAAAATATGATTGAATCCTTATTCAAATGTAGTTAAAAGTATGATACATAAATTTAACAGGATGATTGATTAGGACAGATAATGACAAGACAAAAATGAATTAGACCAATTAAACCAAATGAGTGTGTGAACCTTAAACAGTTTGAGAGTTTACTGATGAATTGACAATTGTGGGTGCTTAATTTTTATTTTTGTTGCATCATAAAAGAGCATGAAGATGATTGAGGCATTTGTTTGTGTTAATTAGGAGTCAGGGCCAAAAAGCCAACCTTTATATTAGAATTCCATTTTTTTATCCCTTTGGGCCAAGAATTTTTTTGTTAATATTGCACCTTAACCTTTATTGATATAATTTCCTACCCTTTAGCATGTTTAAGGAAGGAGAACATAGATGCAATACATATAGAAAAAGGAATGGTTGGTTCTGATTGTGAAAGTCAAAAAGTTGAAAATGGGAAGAATCTTTTACTATTATTGAAAAGAAAAAAAAGGAACACAAGAAGAAAAATAAATAGAAAAGAAAGATAGAAAAATTTCATGAAAATCATGAAAAGTCAGAAAGAAAATGAGGGAAAAGGTGACGTCGAAAGAAAGTGGTAATTAGATAACATATATGTTCTCTATAATTGAATCGTAGATATGTTCTTCTTCTTTAATATGTGCATTTTGTTATGTAAGAAAAACCAATATTTTTTGGAAGCCCGGCCTCATTACAACCCTGGAAAAGACCTCAAGATTCATGTTTCTAATATGTTTGTGATTTGAAGATTAAATGAAAAGCAACTGTGATTTGTTATGATTCAGTGAAAATAGAGAGAAACAAACACTTACCCGTGAGCATATGAGAAGATATTCCTTGATGAATTGTCATTTATTTGTTTTGATTTGATCCTGGAAATTGATTGTGTCTATAATTTTCTATATTTGAATTTGGAAGCATCATAAGTTTCTAATTTGATCTGTTGTTTAGTGAATTAAGCTGTTTGATATTTAAATTCAAATATATTCATTTACTTTGCTTGAGGACAAGCAAGATTCTAAGTTGGGGAGAGTGATAAGTGTCTAATTTCAGTAATATTTCATATTAAAATATAGGCACTTATGAGGATTTATTGCTAATTTACATATAAAATAATCCCTAATTTATGAATTTATACATTTTTACATTTTTTATGATCTTTATTTGAATAAGAGTATTTTATTCCCAAATTTGGTGTTAATTGCAGATTTCTAAGGAAGATTGGAGATTTGGATTAAAGATGAATGATTTGAGCCAAAAAGATAAAGATAGAAGGTCCCAGAATGGAAAAAGATGCAAAGAAAGATTGGGCCTTTTTATGTTTTATCATTTAGCCCATTAGCGCGACACAATAAACAACCTAACCCTAGAAAACTAGGATAAATAGAGGGTTAGAGGCTCAACCTTAGGGGGGCCAGATTGAGAGGAAAAAACACCATAGAGTGAATTGTAACCCAATTGGGAGAATTGAAGGTGCTAGAAGTATGCGTGGCTAATTCTACCCTTTGGGATTGGGAGTAATCTGCTCAAACTCTTATGTATTGAGGTGATATCTTATATATTAATATTCAGTTCTTGATTGATTATTGGTATTATTGTTTTACTTTTAATTTTTCGTGACAAATTGAGAATCTTAAATCTGACCGGGAGGTATTTTTAGGGTTCGGACCTAAACAACAATACTTAACATATTTGAGTGCTAGGAATAGACTTGAAATGTTAATTGCTATTAAACGTCTGAGCTTCGTTCTAAGTTGTTCTTATAATTATGCGAGGGATCGATAGGTAGGGGACATTCTTAAGGATTTTATATGCGAGGAATCGATATAAATGATTTTTATACGGGCATCAATTTCAATCAAAGAACTTGATATTGACATGCTAATCAAAATACTTGAGAGTGAGAGAGATGAAACTAATCCTTATTTTTCCAATTGAAACAACTAATTCTTTGTTTGTTTTCTTATTGATTAGTGTCACCGCAATTAATTCAAAACTCTTTTAATTGTTCTATAATTATATTTAGCGATTATTGTACTCGATAATTCACTATTCCTTGTGGGATCGATATCCGTCCTTAGGGACAATTATTACTTCTGACAAACGTGGTGCACTTGCCGTAAAAAGTCATCATTGGTTCAAAGTGAAAACAGAATAATAAAAAAGTAATTAGAGTCACTACTAGAAAACTATTAAATATAAACCAATTTTAGAGATAAAAAATAATTAGTTGCTTTAGATATCAACTTTAAATAATTGACAACTTGCACCTCGATGTCGACTCATCACATCCTGGGGTTGAAGAAGGTCCCAAGGGTTCGGTTGTTCGCCGATTCAAGTGGTACGTAAGTTGGGTTTAGAACAAAACCTATGTAGCTAATTAAATACCAATTTATAAATTATTTATCAATAATAGAAATAATTTAGATACCGATAATTTTTTTAGTCTCTAGAATAGTATCTAATTTAATCAATGTAACAACTATTTATTTTTTGTTTCTAAAATTTGCTTCTATTTAATATTTTTCTTGTAGTAAGTCAAGTGTGAGACTAGAAAAAGGATGTGTCGTTAGAAATCTTCAATTCTTCTTCTTTCTAACATAAGGCAACCATTCATCCTCCTTCTCTCTCCCTCAGCCATTCATCATCTTCTCTCTATGTTTTGTACACCGAGTTCTCATCTTTTTTTGTGATCTAAGTGTGCAAGTTAGTAAATGATATGATGAGTAATATATCTTGGAAATTCTAATTTAGATGAGCTTTTCCATTTCGTTTTCCTTCTTACACTACAAAAGTGTCTCAAATTAGTTAACAAAATAAAGCGCCGATCGAAAGAAAATTCTATTAGATTGAGTTTAATCGATACTAGACCCACAATATATTTAATATAAATTTTTAAAATCTTTAAGTCATGTTTGTCAAACTGACACATAAATTAATGTTTTAAGAAAATAAAATAAAAAACTAATCATAAATTATGAGTGTTGGAGATCACACATCGACTACAGATTAGAGTCTTTCATAGTATGTTGGAGATCCCACATCGACTAGAGATGAGAGCCTTTCATTGTATATAAGTGGGTGCAATCCTCATTCCTATGAGCCGATTTTATGGGGTTGAGTTAGGCTTAAAAGTCCACTTCTTAACATGGTATCAGAGCCATTTTGAGCCTATCCTAGCGAGTATTTGTTGGGCTTATTGTGCCACCCGCTATCGGGCCGCTATCGGACCACCCATAATATATAGTCCCACGCACGAGCTTCTATCTATCACTCTCGGCGTGAGGGGGGTGTGTTGGAGATCCCATATCGACACATCGACTAGAGATTAGAGCCTTTCATAGTATATAAGTGGGTGCAAACCTCACCCCATTGAGCCGGTTTTATGGAGTTGAGTTAGGCTTAAAGTCCACTTCGTAATAATGAGTACCCATTTATGCTACTCTATACTCTAAAGTGGTCTCAAAAGTTTAAATAATAATTTTTTAGGGTCATTGTAGTTGATGCAAAGGTAAATAAATAAAAATAAAAGTTAAAATGGTGTGGATGGATCGAGTTGAAAAAAAAAATATTTTTAAATCAGGTAGCTAGATGGTTTCCCTTCTTACGATATTTCCTTTTTTTAAAAATTTCATTTCTTCGTTTCTGCAACCCTAGCCATAACCTGTTTACCATTTACTCTACATTGTTAATTATCATTTACCCTAACTCTATAACCCTTTCTCCACAATTGTATTACAATAGTTGTTGGGTGGTGCCTTATGAAGGTTTTTGGAGCTAAGATTGGAAAATTGTTTCAAATCTTTGCTAGTGTGAGCCAAAATAGTTTAGCTACAAACGACGTGGTGGTGGAGAGCTTAAATAAGCATTGTTGTGGTCAACCTAATGCTTTCAAAGTGGAGTTGAAATCGTGTAAGGTTTGTTATCTGACTTCGTATTGTAAAAGTGAAACAAACTCATAATTTCATTGTGGTTTTGTGTTTGAAATTGTAATTTGATTTAGGTTGGAAACAATTTTATTAGATTTATTCGGTTTGGATTTAATTCGTTTAATTCTCGATTTTCCTTATTCTGTTTAGAAAAGTCAAGATAGTAAAAACTTATGCCTTTCCAAAAGTTTTGAAAAACAAATGTTAGGTCTAAAAACAACAATATATAGCAAGTAGGCAGACTATAAATGTAGTATCCCCCATAAGGGCACTATGATTTTTGAGCTCCAATGGTATCCAATTTTCTAGCTTCATGACAAATATACCTTGAATTGAATTATACATTACTCTTTTGAAGGTACTCTACGTTCATCTTCAAAAATCTGAAGATTTATCTAAAACCTTAGTAGCATTATCAATATCATTTTGTTTATCTTTGTTATTATATGCTTTCATTTCCTCAGGGGTGTCTTTGAACCATTTGATTTAGATCCTTTTTGTAATTGATGGTGCAAGAATAGAAAATGAAGTGGTAGAGGTTCCTGAGTCCTGCAAGTTCTTGTTGATCAAATCCTAAGTTAGTCAAACATTTTATTAGTAAGGTCTCCTATATCATGTGTGTATTACAATATTTATATTGTATTTTCTAGTTCTACATTACATGCCTATATGTTTATTCATTAGAGAGAAAAAAAGGAGTTTTATTTATCTATAAATTCTTCATTTCTTAGTCCCTACTACCTTATTTTACTCGTTCAGAAGAGGAGACATATTAATTAGGGTGTTGATGTGAAGGTTAGGAGGCATGCAAAAAATATCATGATGAGTCTTTCTAAACTAACTGGGAGATCGATGTTTGATATGAAAGATGGGGTGGAAATTCTCATCCCACAAAGAGTAACTGAATTATCTATTTAAAAATAAATTAAAAGTATTTTCAATATTAAGGCAACTCTGAATTGCTTTGAACTTGCGTTTGGGCTTAAGGTGAATTTTATGAAGAATAGGTTAGGAGGTGTGGGGGTAAAGCAAATATCGATCCAGCGTTTTGCGACAATTCTTAATTGTGAGGTGATGACAATTCCTTTTGTTTATTTGGGTTTGCCGATAGGAGGGTGTCATAAGAAAAAGTAGTTTTGGGCTGGGGTGATAGATAGAGTGAAAAGAAGACTGAGTAGTTGGAAAGGCAGACTATTGTCTATGGCAGGGCGAATTTTCCTTATCAAGTCGGTTCTCTCTTTTATCCCTTTGTTTTACTTATCTCTTTTCAAAATGCCCGTTGGGGTGGCAAATGAGATAGTGAGTATTCAAAGGAATTTCCTGTGGGGTTGGGGCTCTGATGGAAGAAAGGTAGCGTGGGCTTCTTGGAAAAAGGTGTGTGAAGCGCGGGAGGATGGAGGGCTTGGCGTCCTCGACTTAAGAATTTTTAACTCAGCTTTACTCGGTAAATGGATTTGGCGTCTGGGGTTGGATAAGGGTGGTTTTTGGAAGGAGGTACTTGTTTCCAAGTATGGGGGCTGGAGAAATTTGAGAGCGGGAAGGGGAGGAAGTTCGGAATCCCTGTGGTGGAAAGATTTAAGGGAGGTGTGGAGCTTAGAAGGGTGGTGTCAGAATTTTGAAGATGCTGTGGCTTGGAAGGTGGGTAATGGGAAGGAAGTTATGTTCTGGGAAGACAATTGGGTGGGTAGGGGGGGCGTTGAAAAGTGTTTTCCCGAGGCTGTTTTCACTTAGTGTCTCAAAAGCTTCTACAGTGGCAGAGGTAGGGGCTTGGAACAACAATGTTTGGGTTTGGAAGTTTGGTTGGAGAAGGAATCTTTTTTAGTGGGAAAAGAATTGAGTGTGTCTATTGTCTCAGGAAGTTCAGGGTGTGAGCTTGAATTTGGAGAAGGAAGGTGGTTGGGAGTGGAAGGAAGGGGAGGAGGTAGGGTATTCGGTTAAAGCTGGATATCTCCGTCTTAGGGGGGGCCGAGTAGGGGAGAGAGAGGGGGATTTTATGAAGTTCTGGAAGTGTAAGGTTGTACCTTCTGCACATGTTATGGCTTGGAGGGTGTTGAAAATAAGTTGGCTACTAAGGCTAACTTGGAAAAACGTGGGATCACGGTGGTAAGTTCTGTGTGTAGTCTTTGCGGGGTGGAGGAGGAATCTCACACTCATCTGTTCTTTGAGTGTAGTTTTGCGTGGCGAGTGTGGAACCTTTGTTGTGCTTGGTTGGGCGTGCAAAGTGTGTTTCATAATGTTCCACTGCTAAATTTCTCTCAATTTAGGTTGAGCAACGAGTCTGTTTCAGTAAATGAGGTTTGGGGAGTGATTTGGATCGCGGTCGTCAACGAAATCTGGAAACATAGAAATAGAGTTATATTTAGAGGGGGTGTAATAGATGTATTGGAAGTTTTCGCTTTGGTGCAACTAAAGGCATGGGCTTGGGTTACTTCCAAGTTGTAGGATGCAATCTTTTCCTTCTTTGATTGGTGTGTTGCTCCTTTGGTCTGTATGAAGATGATGTTTTGATGTTTTGTTTGGGTATAAGAGTGAGGGTTGTAGGCGGTTCTCTCCGGATTTATTTAAGTATTTAGGAGTTGGCGGGGTGTGCGTTGTGGAAAAGGTTAAAGGTCGTGTGTTTTGTATAAGGGTTGGATCACTCCTAAAGTGACTCACATTTATTCATTGTTTATTGCTGATAAAAAAAAAATTGACTAGTACGTATGGGTGGTAAAGCAGGGCGGGCCATCCGGGCTGGCCTGCAACTCGTTAGTAAAACATGCGGGGTGTGCTCAGTTTTTCAACCCACTGACCCGCTTCAGTCCGTCCCGCATAACTCGCAACCCAACAGCGGGACAGGGCAGGCTTGCCCGCCAAAAAAAAAGTTTGTGTTGACTTGGGTTGGGCTTGACAGTGATAACTTGAACTAGAAAAAAAATATTAATGTTTTTGAATTAACTATTTTTAATGTAGTGGTGTTTATGTTTACTCTTTTTGAATTAGCTATTTTAAATGGAATCAATTTTGAATTAACTATTCTATGTCAATTTTAATAGGAATCAATGTTACAAGTGTTAGATATACTGCATCAGTTCTAATAAAAACTGATGCATTATGTGTAAAAATTAATTTTTAAATTATTATCACATAATTTTTAAATATAATTCTCCTTAATATATTTTATATTTTTACTTTAGTTATTGTTTTGATTTACAGTGATAGGATGCATTTTATTAGTTCTGATTATTTGTTTTGTTATTATTTAAATTATAATTAATATTATCTAATTTTTAATGTTTATATTCTTCTATCAATCTAGAGATGGAGGTAAGCTTCTTCTTCTCCAACTTTCCACACGATCATGATGAGAGGGACATGTGGAAGATTTTTCAGAGATGGGGGAGGATAAAAGATATCTTTATCTCAAGAAGGTTAAACATCAAGAGACAAAGGTTCGGATTTGTGAGGTTCCACGAGGTGGTAGAGGAAGATGAACTGGAAAGAAGGTTGAACGCCATTTGGATTGGGACTTGGAAGCTGAGGGCTAATAAAGCAATGTATTCAAAGGTAACAGGGACATCTAAATAGCGGAACACGGACCTGAATGGCTTGAAAGCACCACAACAGAGGTAGGAACGAATGGTATCTCACCGGGCTCACACTCATCCACCGGCTGGGTTCAACAACACGCGTACCTATGCATAAGCAGTGACCATGGACCGTCGACAACCATTCTTTCAAGCGGGGCTGGTGGGGAAGGTGAAAGCAAAAGGGCACACAGAACTGAACATGGCTCATATCAATGGGGTGAAGGAGGAGGTTGAATGGTTGAGGAACAATTTTGTTGGAAAACTGTCTGACGTAGGGATGGTGCAGGTGGTAAAAGAGAGCTTCATCATGGAAGGCGTCGACTTCATCCGAGTGAGATATCTAGGTGGCCAGTATGTGCTCTTGACAGGGGAATCGGATGGGATGATCCAGAAGACGTTAAAAAATAACAAGGAGATGATGGCAGCCCTTTACGAGTCCATTGTTCCGTGGGAGGAGAGTTTTGCAGTAGATGAAAAGGTGGTATGGGTTAGATGCAGAGGACTACCTCTCAGCATGTGGAACAGAGGATGCTTTGAACGTGTTGCCGCTCAAGTAGGATCCTTGGTGGAGGTAGACGGAGCTACGCTGGAATTCGAAGATTTGGAGTTCGTAAGGCTAAGAGTAAGGGCACCGGTGGGACCAGCCATTCACATGGTGACGGAAATGAAGATCAACGATATTCTCTGCCAGGTTGTCTTGGAAGAAGAAATTCTTTCGCTCAACACATGTGGGTATCGATTGCATGGCAGAGGGGGTGAGGCACGAGGAGACGATTCAGACGAGGGGTCGGAGGAGAAGTTCGATGAGGATGTACTAGAATCGGAGGGCTTTGACGCGGATGCTCAAGAATTTCAGGGGAGTAAAGACGTCGAAGAATGCTCAGTAAAGTTCTCGGCGGAGGACGCGGTGGGGGAAGGGGGCGGCGCCAGTACAGGTAGCTCTAGCAAGGACGCGGGGTCTAGGGCTGAGAGTAGGTTGCCATTTTTGGAGGATCAAGTAGGCTGTTCGTGGAAAGTGAGTGCAGACAGGGCTCATTCTAAGCATGCGCCAGTGCAGAAGGAGGATGGGACATCTAAGAGGTTGTCAACGGCTAGTAGAAGTGCAAATGCGTTTGACCTAATTTTTAATGGGCTAGATAAGGCCCAATTACACGAAGGGAGTGAGTTTAGTATCTTTGTGGGTCTGGGCTTGAAACAAATGGAAGATGAGTAGTTAGGAGGGGTGCCGTCAGCAAGGAACACAAAGTCAGGGGTGGATGATGCGGTGGAGGCCAGGGCTAGCAAATCCGACAACGAGAAGAGTGACGACAACCCCACGGATGGTAGCAACAGGTCCTCGTCCAGGGTAGAGGCAAGCGGGGAGGACGTAGTGGGCAAAGTGAAGACCACGGAGGAAGACGACGGCATGGGGATGTATACACTGAGGACGAGGCGCCCTGAACGCCTATGTGAACTGTCTCCGACCAGCCCACCTACTCAGGTGTATCACATCCGCACCAGGGCTAGAGCGAAGGCGATTGAAACAGGTGCAGTGAGCGGTGATGCGACGAGGATGGCGAAGAAGGTCAACGACGAAATGAAGATGACAAAGGTGAGTGGGGGGCGCAAATCTGTCATTATTAACGAAAGGAGACTGCGGTCCAGTCCGGTAGGCGGAAGGAAAGGTATGGTGGAGGACAATTCTCAGGCGGTTGTTGTGTCCAGTCGGCAAGATGCAAGGGTTGGTTCTCTGAGCGGTAACAATTTGTCAGACGGAGCTGTTAGGAATTGCAACAGGCTGTATTGGATCAACAATGAGCACTCGAAAGTGGTGAGAATCTGGACCATCGGAAAGGAATTGGGGTTCACCTTCTCGGGTGAGGAAGAAGTGGTGGTAGGCCGTATTCAAGCTATGGAAATTCGGGATAAGGCAGGAGTCAGGAAGGAAAATGTAAGCAGAGTGGAGAACAGTATATCTGATGATGAAGGTAATTAGTATGAACATAAGGGGTGTTGGGGGTCCTCACAAAAGGAAGTATCTGAGGGAGTTGATTCATAAAGAACAGGCAGGTATGGTGTGTCTACAGGAGATCAAATGTAAGGATTTGGGGTCGCATGAGATTTTCAAAATGTGGGGTTCAAATGAGATTGAGTGGGTTGTGAACGGGAACGTGACTAATGCTGGAGGAGTAATTACGATGTGGAGGAAAAGTTGCTTTTGTCTTAAAACTGTCTTTAACGAAAGTAACTATAGCATTATCGAAGGGGAATGGAGGCTAGAAGACCCGATACAGACTGTGGTGGTCAATATCTACAACACAGGGTCAGTGTTAGAGAAGAAGGCAATATGGGGGGAGGTTCGGGAGAAGAAATCGACAAGTAATACGAAGGTATGGTGTGTGG
Source organism: Phaseolus vulgaris (assembly GCF_051622355.1). Taxonomy (NCBI): domain Eukaryota; kingdom Viridiplantae; phylum Streptophyta; class Magnoliopsida; order Fabales; family Fabaceae; genus Phaseolus; species Phaseolus vulgaris. The sequence continues at coordinate 8,109,964 of NC_143504.1, forward strand.
TTGGGGACTTTAACTCCATCAGGTGCCCAGGCGAGAGGAGGAATGTGGGTTGTGACGCCGATCACAGTAGTGAGATGAGAAGGTTTAATGCGTTTATTGAAAGCTCTGAATTGGTAGACTTACCAATGTTGGATAGAAATTTTACGTGGTATAAACCTAACGGATTGATAAAGAGTAGAATTGACCGGTTCTTAGTGTCGAGGGAATGGTTGGATAGGTGGCCGGACAGCAAATACCGGGTGTTAGACAGGACGGTGTCGGATCATTGTGCGCTGGTATTAGACACGATCATCGTGGACTGGGGGCCGAAACCGTTTCGTTGCTTAGATGTTTGGCACAAAGATAGAAGGTTCAGGGAGTTAGTCCGCAACAGATGGCTCAGTTATGAAATCCAAGGTGGAGGTTTATTTGTGTTCAAAGAGAAGTTGAAATTGTTGAAGGCTGACTTAAAAGAGTGGAACAGGGAGGTGTTCGGCAATGTCTTTCAGCAAGGGGATGAGATTCAAAAAAGGATACATGAGTTGGATGCAAAAGATGACGAGAGTGAGTTGGATGAGGCGGGTAGGGAAGAGAGGAAGTGGTTGTTAGCAGAACTGAGAAATAATAACCTTAGTCAGGAGGCCCGCATCAAATGGCTGAAGCAGGGGGATTTGAACACAAAGTACTTTCACTCGACCATAAAGTGGAGAAGAGCAAGGAATGGGTTCAACGGGGTGAGAGACAATGGTGTGTGGTATGAAAACCAGGGGGTGGTGAAGGTTAGAAAGTATTTCAGAGAGATTCTCTGGCGATGATAGTTTGAGCGTCAAGCTAGATAATGCAAGTTTTAAAAGGATCTCTGATGAAGACAGTATCTGGTTGGTAGGAAGGATTTCTGAGGAGGAGGTTAAGGAGGCGGTGTGGAGCTGTGGCAGCGATAAAAGCCCGGGACCTGACGGCTTCAATTTTGGTTTCATCAAGTTATGTTGGGAGGAGTTGAAGGAAGACATCTTTAGGGCAATGCGTAATTTTGAGGAAGATGGGAGATGGCCACGGGGGACGAACGCCTCGTTTATATCGTTAATCCCTAAAGTGGAAAACCCCCAATGTTTGAACGAGTTTAGACCGATATCTCTGGTTGAGTGCATGTACAAAATTGTGGCAAAGATTCTGTCAAACAGGTTGAAGAAAGTTCTGCACAAGGTCATTGATGAGAGGCAGTCGACGTTCTTGGAAGGTAGGGGGATTGTGGATAGTGTCTTAGTAGCAAATGAAGTGTTGGAGGATATCTAGAGGAGAAAGAGTAGCTGTATCTTCTTTAAGGTTGACTATGAGAAGGCATACGACTCAATCGATTGGAGGTTCTTGTTCTATATGCTGGAGAGATTAGGCTTCTATGGGAGATGGGTCGGATGGATTAAAGCGTGCCATGTGTCCTCATCAGTGTCTGTGCTTGTGAATGGGAGTCCAACTCAGGAGTTCAAGCCTAGGAAGGGGATGAGACAAGGAGACCCGTTGACACCGTTTATGTTTCTCATTGTGGCAGAAGGACTAGCCGGAGTGGTAAGGATGGCGGTTGATAAGGAATTACTAGAAAGTGTGGAGATCGGAGGTAGGCTCACCAAGGTCAATATGCTTCAGTTTGCGGATGACACGTTTTTTCTTTGTAAAGCGAGTGCTCATAGTGTGTTTGTCATCAAGGCCATTCTTATATGTTTTGAATTAGCGTCCGGGTTGAAGGTTAATTTCCAGAAGAGCAGTGTTGGAGGGATAGGGTGCAATAATCTCTTGATACAGCGTTTTGCGACGGTCTTGAATTGTGCCACGATGAAGACTCCGTTTAAGTATCTGGGCATGCCTGTAGGAGGAAATCACAGAAGAAGCAAGTTTTGGGAAGAGGTGGTGGAAAGAGTGAGGAGGAGACTAGGCAGATGGAAGGGTAAGTTTATCTCGATGTCTGGTAGACTGTGCTTGATTAAGTCGGTGTTATCTACTTTGCCTTTATTCTATATGTCTCTTTATAAAATGCCGGTAACGGTGGCGAAGGAAATTGTTAGATTGCAGAGGAATTTCTTGTAGGGCTGGCGGTCAGAAGGTAGGAGAATCGTATGGGCCTCATGGGCTAAGGTGTGTGCACCAAAAGAACAAGGGGGGCTTGGTATGATCGACATAAGGCGCTTCAATATTGCATTGCTAGGAAAATGGATTTGGCGCCTAGGTTCAGAGAAGCAGGGTTTGTGGAAAGAGGTGGCGGAGTCAAAATATGGAGGCTGGAGGGACTTACAAAGTCAAAGGAAGAACCGATTGGATTCTCTCTGGTGGAGGGATCTGAAGGAGGTTTGGGCTCAAGACTTTTGGAAGGATAATTTTGAGGCCAACATATTGTGGGAGGTTGGGAATGGGAGGGAGATCAGGTTCTGGGATGATAGTTGGGCAGGCAATGTAGCCTTAAAAGAGTTGTTCCCGAGGCTTCATTCTATATGTACGAACAAGGAGTCTTTGCTTTGGCAGGTTAGGGAGTGGTCCAAAAGTTTAGGGTGGGTATGGAAGATAGAATGGAGAAGAAACTTGTTTGAATGGGAACTGAGTCTGGAGAGTCAGCTGATGCATATTCTGGGAGATCAGACGGGGAGGGCGGACAAGGAGGATAAGTGGGCTTGGAATGATAGAAGAACAGAGAGGTTCACGGTTAAATCAGTATACAACATTCTCAGGGACGAATATCAAGGGGAGCAGGGAGACATATATCTGGGTGTTTGGAGGTTAAAGGCGCAATCGTCTGCTCATCTGTTGGCGTGGAGGGTTTTGGAAGACAAAATTGCAACCAAAGCCAATCTAGTAAGGAGGGGGGTAGGGCTAATTAATAACATATGCAGTTTGTGCGGGGAGGAGAAAGAGACTACGTCCCACTTGTTCTGTACTTGTAAGGTGGCTTGGCGTGTCTGGGAAATGTGCAGTGAGTGGGTGGGCACGACTTTTGTGGGTCATAGGGATCCGAAGGACCACTTTTTAAGCTTCCGGATGAGTGGGGTCACGGAAAGTGTGAATCAGGTTTCGGGGTGTGTGTGGTTAGCTGTGGTAGGGGAACTGTGGAATCATAGGAACAAAAAGGTATTTAGAAATGGTAGGGTAGATCATATTGAAATTTTTGCAATGTCGCAGGTAAAGGCGTGGTCATGGGTTGCGAGCAAAGTGCAAGGTGTGTGTTTTTCTTTCTCTGATTGGTGTCTTGAGCCAATGGTATGTATGAGGTCTGTTATATTTCCTAGGAATTCATCCTCTTGAGAGGAGCAGTTGGCTTGTGTGTGTTTGGCAAGTTTCTGTATACGGGTTGAGATATCCCTAAAATATCTCGTTTAATTCATTCTTTTTTTGTCGATAAAAAATAAATTCTTCTATCAATCTAAAATAACACAATATTTATGTGATTTTTATCTAAAATTTTAGATAATTTTATTAAATTCTTTCTGTAAAGATTAAAAAATAACTTTAGAATAGAAGTGATATATTTTAAATGACATCTGAATATTTTATTATTAAATAAAAATTTAGTTATTTAAGTTTTATTTTGAAAGATTCATCACTGAAATTTTTTTTTTTCTTTTCTTTACATTGTTTATAAGATTCTGTTCTTCTCAAGTTACACAATCAAATATTTTCACTCAGCAGCGAAGAATACAAGAGTGTTGCACGACACTCTTACTCTTAATTACAATGATAGTTTTGTATTATATTTTTCACGGGCACATCACGGTACAATGAAAAAAAGAAGTGTAAATTTGCACCGATTGTTAAATAAAGTGTTGCAGAAAAACAATTTTACTAAAAATACTTTTGCTCTAGCTAATTTATTTTTTTAAAATAGAAACTCAACAATTACATGAGATCTACTAGTTCAAAATAATGAATTAAATTAAAGTTCAAAATAGTTGAATTAAAAACGCATAACTAGTTTTTTTTATCAGAAAAAAACTATAAATAAATAAATATGAATCATTTAGGGGTGATTTAACCCTTATATATATATTTATCTAAAAAAATAATAAATAAATAAATAAAAATCACTTTAAAGATAATTCAACCCTTATACATACAACTTCAAACAAAAAAAAATCCTTAAAACTCATTAAAAGCTACTAAAAAACCTTACAATACCACCTACTCAAATTAATAGTTGTTCTTAATAATAAACAAACAAGTTCTGAAATCAAAACACCAATCAAGATAGAAAAATAAATCTAATTACATTTTGAAAATTAATAAGACTAGACCTTTAATTAAATCAAGAAAAAATGTTAAAAGATAATGAATTTCGAAACCTATAACTAGTCTAATTTATTAACATTTATATCGTACTGTTTCTAAGAATTAACAATGAATTAACAATGACAAACAAACCAAAGAGGTAAATGATAGATGTAGTATTTGATGTGATAGAAAAGATAAGCAGAAATGAAAGAAATCAAACTTAAAAAAATAAAGAGACGTGTTAGGCTGAGAAAAAAATAATGATTCCACATTTTTGTACTCTTTATGGATGTGTCTGCACATACATTCACTTCAAGATGAAAAGATGAAGAGGCACTCAATCATTGAGGATGAATATAATCATATTGTTGTAACTAGGCCTCATTATCTATCTGGAGGGTCCCATTTAGTTAAACAAGTATAATCTGAATTTAATATTTTAAAAAAATTATTTCACTATTTAATTTATGAGATTAGTCAAATATAAATTATTTAAATTGTGACTTAATTTAGACAGATCATTGACAAGTTTGTATTAAGTAAATTTTTTTAAAGGAATTTTTATTTTAATTTGAAATAAATAAATAAAATATACTGAATTTTAAAAAAAATTACATGTGTAAGTTTTATGTTTACAATAAATTATGATTTATATAATTTATTACTAAATTTTAATAAAAAATATCATGCTAAAAATAATTTATTTACAGATTTATAGATATTAAATATTATTTTTAGGTTGAATCGGATATTTATAAAATTATAAACTGTTATTATCTATTTTATTTAGTTTTATATAAAGTTGAATCTACATGCAGTAATGTTAAATTTATATATTCCATAAATATGACTAAGTAATTATTTTATGGAATATATAAGATTATAAGAACGAAAAACGACAAAAAAAAAAGGTTTCTGATGTTTTATAAACTTACAGAACAATACTGTGATATATGAACAGTGAGAGGAATTGGAATCTGATATTACTACCCAATTTTATAACTATGGCATGTGCATTTGCCGGGTACGTGATCAGCCACAGTGTCTATGAATCATATAAACAATTATAAGAATCATACAAAAATTCCAATTTTTTAAGTAACCACCAAAAGTAGGAAGAAATTGTAACCAAATAAAATATAAAATATTTTACATTATACACCCAAAATAATAATATTGTGCATTAATGGAGAAGGATAACATATTTATTCAATTGAGGACTGGGCAAGCACTGTCTTATTGAAGCTTTTAATCATGAAGTGAAAATGTTCTATTGAAGAGAAGATTTGTAATGAAACCGAAGTTTAAATTATCATAAATAAGCATTTAGGTCTCCAACTGAAATCAAATGAGTGGAATTAAGGATTTTTTTAAAGCATATATACAATGAGAATCGTAGGGATTTAGATTAGAATAGTAAGGATTTAGAAAATAACATTAAAGTAAGAGTCGTATATTTTAAATAATATTTAAATATTTTATTATTAAATAAAAAAATGTAAATAGAAGATTTAGTTATTTAGGTTTTATTTTAAAAGAACATATTCTTTTAGAAGTATTTTTTTTCTCTGTCTTCTATTTAAGATTCTAACTTTCTCGTTAATCAATTGACGATAGAAGTTCGCCATTAGACTTTTGGCAGCAAAGACAACAAGACTGTCCGATCAGAATCAGAATATATAATTGAGTAAGTTCAATTTTGCTCTTTTCTTTGAGTCAAATTTTGAACTTGTTAGGTTTGTCTTAGTCTAGGCTTTGCATGTGACTCTTTTAACTTTAAGATTATTCTCTGTTAGCTTAGGGTCCTAGTGATATAGTTAGATTTTTTATCAAGACTATGTGATGCATATTAAGTTACACCTAAACAATATTAGGATTTGGAGCTCTTAGTGAATATTTGCTCAAGTTCAGATAAGGGAAGCTAGTTTTAATTTCAAATAGAATCCTAGGTTAAAATATTTGAATGTTAGGGTGACGTGGTCATCAACTCCAAGTTTTGTTTGTAGGATTGATTGTTTATGAGTAATGCAGGGTATTGTTTGAAATAAAATGTGAATATGTTGAATTTGATATCAATGATTTATGGTAGATTTTTTGTTTGAATTTTGAACAATTGGTTTATTTGTATAGTTGATATAACGTAAGCTACTCTTGAAGTAAATGAATTATTGATTTTTTTTTTTCACTCTGAATGATGAAATTGGGCAGAATTATGCAGATTTTTCTAGATATCTCGCTCAAGCAAGAATAGAATGAAGATGGAGTACTCTCAGGTTCATTTTTGCCTAAGTGAGAAGGAATATCTATCAGGCGAAAATGAGGTAAATTCTGGGGGTGCTCTCAGGTTTACTCTCGCTCAAGTAAGAAGATTTTCGCTCAAGCCAGTAAAAAAAAACTTAAAACTTTTAATTTTTTTCTTTTGAAAGTCTAGGTTATCATTGCTTATAGTTTTTAAGTGAAAACTCTAAATTTTATTTAAAAATATGATTAAAGGAACTTAGTTATGTGTTTAAGTGAATTTTAGATATATTTGAATTTTTTAGAAATATTAAAATATGATGTGGTTGACTGGTGTCTTGGTGTGTTAAATGAAGTATACAATGAAGTGAAAGTGTGACTAAGACATAGTATTTTCAAGAAAAGAAATATCGTGTTGAGATTGTTATTACGGTGTATTGATTTGTTAGTTTCTTGTGAATGTGATGATCCGGACACTATTGTTATATTCTGATTATTGTATACATAAAAACAAAGCACAAATGGCGAACATATAAATTATTTACTTTTTAAATTTGGTAGAAAAAATCTTGCTTGTTAATTAGATACTAATTTAGAAACTATTTAATAATAATAGAAACTAATTTAGAAACTAATTTTTTTTTAGTTTCTAAAATGGTCTCTAATTTAGTTACTATTACAACTAATTATTTTGGTCTCAAAAAATTAATTTATATTTCATGATTTTCTAATAGTGTTAGCAGCACGAAAATAATCTGAATCATAAGAGAAACCTTGAGGAGAAATGAGGATGATATTCTTCTTAGTATTTTCAAAATAGTGATTTTGTCTTGACATTTGATTACTGGTTTGTGGAATTTAAATTTATGAGTATAATGATTATGTTTAGAGATGGTGGAGATGCATGTATATTTATGTTGAGGATAGGTTGGACCAAATAAATGAATGAATGTGGTTGGTTCTGAAAAGGTGAGTGGAAAAAGAAGGGGAAGAAGGTATTAATGTTGAGGATGATGGTCCATTATGGGGATACCTCTTATCTTCTTACTATGCTTCCTGCTATGCCTAATTCTCATTATCACAACAAAATTACGAGACACCAAACATACACACTACGATATCCATATTCATGGATTAGCAACTGAATACTTATAATATTTATATAAAACTCACGGATATTTATAAAAAAAATAACTATTTTCAATTTTTCCAAATTTTACCTATAAAACGTGTAGGTGATTCTTTCCACATTTCTAATCCCAATGCCAGTGGCCCCAATAAATTTTTCCATCACGTGGGCTCTAAACTTCACACCTACTTCAAGGAAAAGTTTTCCTTTATTTTAATCTCATCTTATCGTTCTTTGCAATTTGGATCATCTTTTTAAAATAAAAAATCAAAACACTTATTTTTATCGAAAAAAGTAAATCAACTAATTTAGACATTTGTCGAATGTCCAAATCCATCTTAAAAAAAGTAAGTGTTGGTCACAAAATAAAGTACAAAATCATCATTTCAAAAATCCCTATATTAGCACATATTATACCATGCACATTCTAAAATCCGACCTCAACCGCTGTTGTGATGAACCATGTGTAGAACTTCCATCACAAAATCAATAAACTTTGATAAAAAAAAAACTACTCGTAAATTATTGCTTATAGTATTCTCCAAAAAGAAGTAGACAGGGTGAGTCTAGACACTATGTTGTATCCTTTGCTTCTTCACCATAGTTGCACCATTCTCTAGTGTTTTGATGAACCGGAAAACTTGTAAATATGTTATGTTACCAACGATATTACAATTTTGCAAGTAAGCATAAGCAGATATTATAGAGAATATACTTCTAACCATGTCCACCTAACATAGTTATCCATGTTCAAATTCCTCTAACAATTCTTACTCTTGTGCAATTTCCCACAAGAATATGTTCCTTCTTCGGGATAATTGCCACTCCCATCCAAGATTCATCCTCACAACTATTTGTTGTACATTTTTGTTTTTGCAAGTTGATGTAGAGTAAAACCTAGGAAATAATGACTAATTCCACCCAATCATTTATCTTTCCAAAACCTAATAGTATTTCTATATCCAATTTTCCAAATTGTATTTTTATCAAACCAACTATTTTCTTCCATCATTGTAATGAAGTCTCTCCACCGCTAAAATTGTTGTTTCAATATATTGTTCCATTATTCTTAAAAAATAATTTTCATACTTTGAAAATAAAATTTCTCTCCACTTACCTTCTAATTCAACCCCTAATCTCTATCTCCACTTGACGATTAAAGCCTTGTTGACCGACCAATATCTTTGACACCTAGCTCTCGCTCATGTTTTCTCTTATATATTTGCTCTCATTTAATCTAAGACTATTTTCTCACTCTCACTCCCTCAACAACATAAAATTTTCTTTGTACATTTGTCAACATGTGACATACCGAAGTTAGAACATTATGAAAGGATAAATAGAAAAGAGGCTTACATGCAAAACAAATTTAATAGGATAAATTTTACTAGCAAATGTTTGGTATCTCCCTTTCCAATTTAAAAATTTAGACTTAATTTTAGATATTAGAGACTCTTAAACTATTTTTTTTTTCTTGGATTCCCCTGCATAGAGTCCAAGATGTATAAAAAGTATGCTTGTTTTATTAATATTCAAGGTGTTAGAAAACTGTTTAGTGTAGTTCAATCCTAAGCCAAATTCAAAATACTTATAATTAATGAGGAATTATCATCACTCGATTGCTACTACTCTTTATTCCTAATGAAAAAAGAAACACTCTCTTTAATCTAATTTTTAGACTTGGTTAAAATTTATTAAAAAAATGTTAAACTTTTCATTTAATGATTTTGTTTCCTATTTAAAAGTAGATCTCACTCAATTTCAACCACTCATATACCTAAATGATTATTTAATAATAATGAGTTCTTTTATAAGCAAAAAAAATAAATAAATATGAACCAATTTAGGGTGATCCAACCCTTATACAGAACAAAAGAGACATCTGCGTCTCCTCCCTAAGAGAATCAAATTCCTGAAAGCTTGCCAATAACTAACTACTAAACACCAACACAAATCAAGCTGACAACCGAGCAACTAAAAGCTACACTAAAGCAAGCTATCACATCAAACTCAATCTTCTATCTTAACAAAACACGAGAGCAAGGTTCTATGAAAACAGAAAAAAAAATAGTCAATTGATAAGAACAGGAGAGCAAAAATACAAAGCTAAAAAAGAGCCACATGCGAAACATGACAACAAGATTTTGTACAAGACTAAGCAATCCTTGACCCATCATTGATTCGCCTTGAACTCCTTTCTCACTGAAAATTTGCACCAAAAAACACCTCTCTCAACCAAACACTACTCAAAACACAAAACAAAAACCTGACCAACCTTATAAAAAATAATCATTACTCTTATTCGAGTACATACAAACTAGGGATCAAGACACCAATTTGAAAAGGAGAAGCATGATGATGGAACTTTAGAAGTTACCTTGGACCAAACCTTCAGTTGAACCAGAGAAGAAATTTTAGAATGATCAATCAATCCCCCTTTAAAAATGTGTTTATTCCTATGTTTCCAAATCTCACATACTCATGCATTCCAAACATTTCCCCAAACTACATTAACGGATTCAAGTGCATTATGCATTTTAAACTGCAAGAAATGTAGAACTCAATTGTGATGATACCCCGACACCAACTCTAACCAAGCATAACACAGGCTCCAAACTAGCCAACCAATTGTATAGCCAAAAAACAAATGACTTGTTGTCTCCTCTTCTACCCCACATACGTAACATAAGTTACTTTCGACCACAACCTACATCTTTCCATGTTGTTAACCGTTAAAGTTCATAATATTTTGTTAATAATGTGGATCAAAGTTTACACAATTTATATTTTAATAAATATATTATCTAATAATAAATATTGATATTTTCTTAAATATCATTTTATATATTAAAATTAAGTGGTGTAACAAACTGTTTAAATGATTTTAAAATTATATAAATTTTGTATGTACATGATCTAATTTATAAAATACATTAAGTTTAATTGTTAGATTAATTAAATATATATTTTTTAAATGTTATTAAATATATATTTGCCTTCTAAGTTTAATACTTCATCTGATCTATCTCTATCTCTCTCATCTTTTAAGTCCAAGTCATTTAACCAATCACTATCAAATATAAATGCTTCCGAGTTCACTTATCAATGTAAATGTTTTCAGTTAGTTGTTATGCTCTTGCACATGAACAGACAAAATTTAACTTTCATAATCATATGAATTAATAATTTACAAATTTCATGTTTTTAAATATAAAACACTTTAAATTTTTATATTTAGTGAAAAAAAAATAGGGTAACCCATTTTTTGTTGGCCTAATCCAAATGAATTAAGTTGACTATATTTGACGTATTTGTGGGCTGTGGTTGTTTTTATTTTTGGTGGAGGTATCGTGCAAACTAATCCGATATTGTAAGAGTTTTATATTTTTTAGAGTGGTAATGAATATGTCAAATTATTATATCTTATATAAGGTTGAGACACCATTAAATATTCTCTTCAATTTATTTATTTATTATTTATTAAAAAAAAGTTGAATATATTGATCAGTAAAAGTAAAGATTTGAAAAGAAAAGTTTGGGGAGTTTAGATTATTTTGTCAAGAGGTTAGGGAAGCAAATAGCACGAAGCAACACGGGTTCGGTTTAACTATATATATCTTCCTTTCTTGGTTAGTGCCTAAAAAGTTATTACTAAAACTTTACCTGGTTAGTGTCTAAAAAGTTATTACTCAATTTTAACTTGGTTAGGATTAAATATATGTGAACCCATCTATTTTTTTAAAAAAAATTAATTGACCTGTTATAATCTTATTTTTTACAAAATTACTTATCACATTTTCATTCAAATATATACAAAAATTAATAAACAACGTGAATCAAACAAAGATATTCAAGAACTAAATAATTTCTACCAATTTTTTTAATTTTAATTATTTAGTAATTAGAGAGAGAGTACATAGTTTTTGTAGTTTCATTTCGTAATGAACATGTAAAGCAATTACTATGTGTCCTTCATTTGTAACATAGCTCGTGCATGTGATCAACATAAATATATAGGCTTTGATCTCTAAGAAATAAATTAGTTTCAGAAATAAAATTGTTACGGAATTAACGAGCACTGTTCAGCCACAGTTTTATTACAACCAGCAAGTTGCAAGACTCCCTCAAAGCTGCCTATATCATCCTTTTTCCGCAGGACCACAAGAAAATGATGCCTGGCGTTGGAGAAAACATTTAAAGACAAATTAGATTTAAATATGTATTTTTTTTATTAACAATAAATAAATAAAATGAGATATTTCAAGATATCTTAATCTTTATAAAAAAAATGTCAAGTTCATCTGATCTACATAAATCCAACAAACTATACCAATCAATAAATCTATCCTTAAGGATACATAAAAATTTGTTGGTGTTGAGAAATAAAAGATAAACACCAAAATAAAAGGAATAAAATATTGATAAAAAAATATTAAGTGAAACAAGAACAAAATATAGATTATCTTTGCTAACAATTACATTTATAATGCTTGCAGAATCTTAAATGTTTTTAGCTAAAGTTTAGGAACAGTTATTTAGAAAGATTTATTCAACAATTGAAACAGAAAAAACAATTAAAAACCTACACTTATAAAAAAAAACAAAATATCTAACACTTCTCCTTGATTTTTGAACTACAAACTCCCATTTTTTGTCTCGAAACCGAAACTCAAACTTGCTAAACTCAAACTTGCTAGCTGGAAGTGATTTGGTAAACAAATTTGCAACCTGATTTCCAATTTTGCAATAAATAATAACAACAACTCCATCTTTCTTATCTCCCTTGCATTTAAAAATAAAAAATAAAAAACACATCCTCACCTTGAAAGACTTTTTTCAAAGCCTAACTTGAAAAGATAATCATCTATTTGGCTAGGAGCCTATTTTAAGTCATAAAGAGCTTTAGATAGCCTATAAATTTTGTCTTTTTTTCCTTCCACAATGAAACCTTTAGGTTGCTCACCATAAATTTTCTCTTCAAGAAATCCATTTAGGAATGCTGACTTGACATCCATTTGATACCTTTCTATCTCAAGGTATGTTAACAAACTCCCAAGTTTTGTTCTTCTCAACCATATACAACTCCTCCTCCATTGCCTTTTTCCACTTTGGTCCATTGATAACTTCTTTGTGATCAACAAGTTCATATACTACAACATTACATCTCTGATATATGTCAGAGAGTAATCGAGTGCCTCTAATTGGTGGATCATCATCCATTTCAGATTTTTTGCATCTTGAGAGGCCCTTGACTAAGCCTCTTGTGCCATAACTCAACAATATTTTTCTTTGTTGAAAATAATGTTTGCTCCTAAAATGGATCTAATGAGAAACTTTTGCCTCTCATTTTTACCTTGAACAGATCTTGTCATGTTGCATCCTTATCAAAAAGTGGTTATCTTCAAAAAAAATACCTTGAATTCTTTTTGTAGCAACTGACCAACACTTAATAAATTTTGGTTTATATTAAGTACATATAACACATCAGTAATGATTTTAGTACCTGAATGTGTTGCTACAACAATGATTCCTATTCCTTTTACTGGAATGTGACCCCCATGGTCTATCTTGACTTTTGAAATTTTTGAAGGCTTCAACTCCTTGAAAAGTTCTTTGCCATGAGTCATTATTTGTGCATCCACTATCAATTAGCCAAGATGCAATTGAAATATTGCTAGAGAAACAAGTTACACCGAAAAGTTCATTCTCCTCTTCATTTGCAATTTGAGCATCTACATCTTGTTGTTCACTTTGGTTTCTACAAATGATTGTTTTATGTCCAAGTTGATTGCACTTGTTGCACTTAGCATCAGGTCTTCTCTAGCACTTAAACGGTGGATGACTCAACTTGTTGCAATGCTTACAAAGAGGATAATTTCTATTGGAAATTTCTCTTTGTCTCTTCTTGTTATTTTGTGCAACAACTTCTCCATTTTCTTGTTGGTTCTACTTGTTCTTGCTGTTTTTGTTTCTCCAACCATCTTCATGTTTGGCTGGTAAAGCTTCCTCAACAATAACTGATTCCCTCATAGCCTTATTTACTCTTATGCTTGTAAAGAATTTAATAACTATGTCAAGGTTATTCTGGACAGATCCTTGATATTTTTCAAGGTAAAAATGAGAGGCAAAAGTTTCTCAACAAACCCAAATAATCTTACTCTGTTTTTTAAGATAGTCCCATATTGCTTTGGTTGATTTGAGAGACATAATGTGTGTGAATATTGTGGGAGATACTCCTGCAAATAGGCATGCTTTTGCCTTTGATTTTTTTGTCTTCTTCTCCTTTTGTGATTTCATTTGGGTCACAGTAGGGTGTTCTAGAAGGGACTTAATTTCATAGTCCTCTTCTACAACTTCTCATAGATTCAATGCTTCTATGTAGGTCTCCTTACGAACTGCCCACATCGGCTAGTTTTTTCCATCGAAGATTGGTGGTGCCATTGTTGAAAAACTTGAGTCGTTTTCCATTGATGCACTTTAGTGTCCTCATAGATCCCTCAAGAATAAAACTCAAATACAAATTGTTGGTGTTGAGGAATAAAAGGTAGACAGCAAAATAAAAGGAATAAAATACTGAAATAGAAAAATATATTAATTGAAACAAAAACAGAGCAAGATATACATTATCTTTGTTAACAATTACATTTATAATACTTGCAGTAACCGACTCCAAAATGCTTTTACCTAAAGTTTAGGAACATTTACTTAGAAAGATTAATTCAACAATTGAAACAGAAAAAAAAAAACAAATTGTAGTTGCATGCAGTTACAAAAAACAAAATATCTAACAAAATCAAAAGAATTCAACAGCCCCCAAATTATCCTATCAAAACCCTTATAATCAACAATAATACATACAAAAACCTCCCTTTAAACAACTGAAAATCCACAATAACAATTACAAATCAAATTTCTCATCCAAAAACAAGTCCCAAAGAAGTCTACTAACCAAAAGAGTACACTTTCTTCAAACATATAGTCTTTACCTGCCTATTGGGGACCCATAAACTCTTTTCATAGCCACATTCTGTAAAGACAAGAACCTGCATAAAAGAATCCAACATTCCTAACATATAGATTAAAGCATTATAAAAAAATTTCATTTTTTTCAAATACTTCATACAACAAAGGGGATTCAAGCATCAATCTGAATAAGAGAAGTCCATCAATCTTTCCTAAGTCGTAACCCAAGACTAGAAATTCCTTTTGGCCACAATAAAAACCTCCAAAAAATCTACTCTCATTCTCAAAAATACATTTGTTCCTATGATTCCATATTTCACCTACAAATGCTATCCAAATCCCTCCGCAACATCTAATGATAGCTTCCTTCATACCTACAGGCTTAAACAGCATCAAATGCATTTTTGCATCAAAATGGTACACTGAGTAGAACCCAAGTCACTCAAAACAAAGACCCCAGATTCTCCTAGATTCCTTACAATCGAAGAATACATGATTTATCGTCTCCTCTTCCGCATAAGATTGTTCTTAGTAGCAATTGTAGTCAGCACCCTCCAAGTTGTAACTTGCGCCGAAGGAATAGTCTTTGACTTCCAAAACTCCGCGAGGAAATATCCAGCACTGCCTTGCTCAACCCCCTTCATATGTATATATATTTTTATTATGGCATAAAGTAGTAATATCTTAAGGGAACTTTAGAGGGACAATGTTTAAAAAAAAAGTTGTTTCCAATAAGTCAATAAACACTAATGAAATTGGATAATGATTTCAATTTCAAAGATTTTGGATTAATTTCAGTGGATTAATCTCATGTTAAATGTATTGTCAACAAGAAAAACAAAACCTCTAAGAGGTGAAATGTGTAGGGTAGAATCTAAAGTACTTTAACAAATTGAATTACTTTCAAAATGATGGATTTAATATTTTTATAGAGATGGGTTTGATATTTTTATAGAGATAGTGAAATAAGTATAAAAATGGTGAGGGTTAACCATCATTTCATATAGTGTCAATCATATAAGTAGCATTATTAGAGTTGGTCAAATTGACTCTAAGATGGCACAAAATTACATTGAATTGGTCAAGAAGAATCAAAACTGACACTACTTTTAATGGTTTGTATTTGCATCATGTAATGTAAAAATTAACTTTGAAAATAATAATTTAAATAAAATGTAAAAAAAGTTGTATAGGCTTGATCATTGAAAAAATTATTTATTTATTTTGCTATCATATTCCAAACTCATGATTTAGCTATTTATAAGGTAGTGTCAGTTTGGTTGATGCTTATCTTGTTGTGAAACAAAAAAAAATAACTTAAGTAATTCAACACATGTAAGTTATTATCTTTCATATTTTCCCTATCTCTTATTTCACCCTTTCTCTCGTGTTTTTCCCTTCTTCCGGTATTGAGTTGTCCTAAGTCGTATTCTAATAAAGACATCTCTCATCGTGGAAATGTTGGATCTTCTTTGACTTGGTAAGTCATCTTAAGAATCCTTACATATTGTTTGTGTTGTTGAGTAGTATTAACAAATCCTGATACGCAAATAAGAAATTGAAAATTGGGTTGTGGTGTTAGAGAACAATCCTTGTTTGGGTAAGGGTTCTTGGATGGAGATGAAACCTTTACTTTCATATGCCTAAAGGTGACTTCTATGCTTAGTTCTTTATTTTGATAGTGTGTTATATATGTCGTTGTTTCATGGTTGATGGTGGGAGGGTACAGTTTCAAATTTGTGTTTCAGAATTAAATTTTTTTTCTTAATTATTTTGTTTTAAATTTATTTATTTGATTATAATAATTGTTAACACTTTTTGGACAATAAAAATGTAATTAATTTTATCATCCTACATGGTAAGAAAACTATTAAATAGAAACCAGTTTTAGGAATAATTAGTTGTTATAGTGATTAAATTAAAGACAATTTTATAAACTAAAAAAGTTATTAGTTTCTATTATTATAAATAGTTTTTAAATTAGTATCTAATTAGCTACCAGTGTTTTTTTACCAAATTTAGAATTTAAATAATTAGTAGTTAAAACATTGGTAGCTAATTAATTAGATATCAATTTAAAAACTATTTATCAATAATAGAAACTAATTTAGAAATCAATAATTTTTGTAGTCTCTACAATTGTCTCTAATTTAGTTATTATAACAACTAATTATTTTTAGTCTCTAATATTAATTTATATTTAAGGATTTTTTATTTATATTTAAGGATTTTATTGTAGTGCTATTACTCAACTATTACATTAAATTAGCTTTGGCTTTTGTTGGATACAACTCTTATAAGTACAATTTTTAAGGTTTAGAAATGAAATTCCATTGGTTTTAATGACAGTTTAGTGTGTTTGCATAATAAATTGGTTTACAATTCAGAATCATTTGTATATTTATATGCGGTTGAATTGTATGCATATTTATATTTATATAGGTAGGTCTCAATTCACAATTAGATCTAAATTGATCCTAAACAGAACAATAATTTTATTAATTGTTTTCTATGAATATCAGCTTAACCGACTCTACAATGTAAAAAAAATTTAGTGTACAATTATGTTTTTCAATTAACATTTACTATGTTACATTTAATTTTTATTTATTTATTTCACATTGATTAAACAAACATTAATTTTTAATAAATATTTTTTTCTTATGTGTCACACACTAACATTTAATAATTAATTAGTATAAATTATAATTAATATGGATTTAGCCTATACTAATAATAATAGGGTCCATATATAAGCCAGCACAAATTATTTAGCTTTCACGGTTTATGCCAACTTTTTATTCATTGTCGATTTTTTGTCAGTGCTAAACTGGAGCTAATTTTTAATAAATATTTTTTTTCTTATGTATCTAACATTCAATAATTAATTAGTATAAATTATAACTAAAACGGGTTTAACCGATACTAATAGTAATCGGGTCCATATATAAGCCAACACAAATTATTTAGCTTCCACTACTATGAATGAGGTTTTTTGCTGAATCATAATTTAATGCCAACTTTTTATTGATTGTCGATTTTTTTGTCAATGCTAAATCATTTTTTCTTGGAATTAATTAATGTTTTTTATGTTAGAGTGAGTGGTTTGAAAGGGATTATATTATTAATTGATTTTAAAATTTTGAATTATTGTTAATTATACATATAGAGTGTGAGTTTTTGTGAGATGATGTAATTGTGATAAAATAGTGAGATAAGAAGAGATATAAAAATAGTGATAAGCACGCGCACCACTTTTGAGTCTGACATAGATAGATAGATATATAATTATTATTTAAAAAATTGAAATTGGAGAAGATTGAGGAAGAAGCATCAAACGTAAGATGAGATGGTGTTGCAGAGGCAGTGCGGTATAAAATTAGTTTATTAAGATATTGTGGTCCAACCAAAACATTCATATCATGAGCTCCAACTTCAAGAGACCAAAATGAGGTATGAGTCTAGGTTTATCTTTGCCACAATAAGGTAATCACTTCACAAAACTACACAAACACATGCGTGTCCCTGTCATTAACTTTACCTATCATCATTACTCACTAACTAATATTTTTCAAACTCTCAATGGCCCAATTCCAAAGCTTAATCAAACAGAATGTGAACACACTTTTGGGGCTTCACCCACTAAAACTAATCAACGCTTTGGGATCTATACCTAAGCAAGGATTATGTTTAATAAACTATCTCTTCATTATCTGAAAACGACACTTGCTTTGTTATCATTTTTATAATCATAACATATGTTTGCCTTTTAATTTTATATCAATTGCTGCCTTCTCTATATTTTAACATTATCAGGTTCATGTAACTTTCAATTTTTTATACCATCACAAATCATTAATATTTATGTTATAGCAGTCATTTCGATTTCTTTTAGCAAAATCGTGAACATTAACTTGATTTACTAGATATTTTAATTTAATCGCAACTTGACATGTCACATGCGACTATTAGGATGAAGGGAATGCTAGCAAGATATATATTATTATGGGAGAAGGATGAAAATATTTAGTTAACATAGATAACAAACAGGTACATAATAATATTTGTCTTAATTTCGGTAGGAGAATCAGGTTAAGGGTCATATTTTCTGTTTCGTGAAGAGAATTTGTGTGCGGATAAGTTGATTAATTTATGATTTATTTATAGAGAATCAATTCATTTATATAATAAACTTTCATCTAGTCTGTTCTTTAAATTCTTTATGAATAGGTATAATCTACCTATGTATCGTTTTCGTTAACATGTGAGTTTTGGTTTAGTTTCTCCATATTTCTGTATTTTTATTTTTATTTTTATTTTCAATAATATTTTTTTCATGTGATGGCAGATGATTGTTATTACTTGAGGTGTTAACTTATCTGAGATGTCAAGTTACATAGTAATGTCTAACATAAAATTTTTTATAAAAATAAAATAAAGGTTAATCTTTAACTAAGATATCTTAAAGAAAGGTAAGAAAAATAAAATTATTTCGTATAACACCAAATTAATAAATGTGTCAGTAGTAGTAACATAACCCAAAATATTTACTAGATTTATAAATAGTCTTTCTTGTCACACACCAAATATCACCACGTCATTTCTATTTTAAAAACACGTGTATCTTGTGCATAGGTACTTAGTACGAGAGAGGAAAATTAAGGTTTCAAAAACTATCACTGTCAATAGAAATTTTGAAAGAAATATACTTATTTTTTGTTCTTATTTTTTCTTTATACACATTGAGAAAATCATATTCATGGCACACGATTAAAACTACAAATTCAAACTTTACTAATCTTGTAAAATTTCAAAGAATTAGCAGTTTAACTGTAAAGTATTTTTAATTTTTCAACAATTAGAAAATAAATTTTATAGTATTTAATAAATGGGATGGAAGTTACAAGGGATTATTCATACATAATAAACACGTCATCTCAAACATATTATGAGTGAATCGTTAATTCAATATCTATAATTATAATAAATAATTAAATCAATCATTAAAATTAATAAAATAGTATATAAAATTATATATTATTAATTTTTTTAAGGTTAGGATAATACCATTAATCAACTATTTTTCAGTATCATAATAAAAAAAATGATAAACAGGGGTAAAATCATTAATCAACACGTTAAATTTTAACATTATTCTCTATTTTTTATAATTAATAAAAAAAATATTATTTGTTTTTAAACACGTCACCTCTTTTGTTAGGAAACTATGTAGCACAAACATTGACACGAACACTGATACGATATAAATATGAACATGAAAATACATATAATCTCTAAAATGTTGGGTACAAGAACATGAATCTATATATATTATATAATTATGAATTATATAAATTGACAATAAAGATTTATGTGTACTAAGGATGTTTCATTTTGTTTTTAGCATAAATATGTTTTTCATGACTAGTTGGAAAGGATTTCTTTTTTTTTTTTTATAATCATAATAAAAAATTATACAATAAATTTGAGTTTTTAGAAAATTAATGAATTTCTTCTTTTAAAAATTGTGTTAAATCCGTATTAGAATTATTAGAAATTCAACAAATATTTTTTAAATTTGACACTTAACCAATAAATATTCTACGAGTACCATACAAATGTCTTATCCGATACGTGTATCCGACATGCACACTATTTAAAACGAGTTTTCAAACGAAGTTTACCCAAAGTGAATTGAAACATCCTCACTTGTATGTATATAAACACTGACTTTGTTCAAATCAACAAACTTTTCTTGAGAATGAGAACAACATCAATGCATAAGAATGGATCAAAATCATTATCAATATTAATAGGTATAATAAAAAATTATTGGAGAAGCCAAAATTTAAAAAGTTATATATCGGTTCATTATTTATTAATAGTTTACAATTAAATATGATTTTATATTTTTTATTTTCAGAAAAAATTATTAAAGCAACTAAACATATAATAACTTTACATCAAATTCTTCTCTTATCCAAAAGTAATGAAGATAAGAAAAATAATTTTTTAAACATATTTTTAATATTGTAATTGTACCAATTTTGATCATACATTTTTTTTTTGTCTTTTGTAATTTACAAGTATTTTATTTTTAAGTCCCTATAATTACTTTCCATAACAAAAATTCCTAACCGAATGTGATCATAAAGAATAAAAACAGAACTTAAAAATATATAGAGGAAACTCGTAATTTTTTTGCATGAACTACAAGCAAAAATCATTATAATACCAAAGAAAAAATGTATTTAAGTCTAAAATGAAATAAATAAAAAGTTAAAAAGAAACTTATGGTGAAAAAATAACAACACATATAACCTGACATTACATGTTCCTCATACACACAAATGATCAATTAATTTATTATATCTATGGAAAAAAAATCACACATTTTTTTCGTACTTATATTACTAATCCTTTTTTTTTTTAAATTGGACCAACCTAAGAGACTCGATAGATCTCTTAAAACACGAAATGTTTTTCAGAATTGGGGAGGACAGTGCAAAAATATCCAGTCAAAATTAATAAAAAGGAATCCTAGAATGATAAATAAAAAATATTTTAAGAAAAATAAAAACACATTTAAATATTATACGCCGACATAAATTATTTTACAAATTATTATTAGTTTTTTGCTTTACAAAATATAATATATATTAGTTATCAATGGCAAATTACAACTTATCATGATGTTATATTATTTTCTCTTAAAACGTAAAATCAAGTCATAATTTTCACCAGTTAAACGATAATGGAAAAATTTAGATGCGACATACACTACAAGAAAATTATCAAATAAAAATCAATATTTAGGTACCAAAATAATTAGTTGTAATAGTAATCAAATTAGAGATCATTTTAGAAACTAAAAAAAAGTTGGTTTTTAAATTAGTTTTTATAATTGTGAAATAGTTTCTAAATTGGTATCTAATTAGCTATCAAGATTTTAACTACCAATTATTTAGAATCTAATTTTGGTAGCAAGACAATAATAGAAACTAATTTAGAAACCATCAATTTATTTAGTCCCTAAAATGGTCTCTAATATAGTCATTATAGCAATTAATTATTTTTTGTCTCTAAAATTGGTTTCTATTTCATGATTTTATTGTAGTGATACAAATTTTTAATGTCTTGTTTCAATAATGTGGTACATTTAAAAAATAACTAAAATGTGAATGTGTTAGATTATTTTTAAAAAATTGTAATCGTATTTGTGACATTATGCAAGGACAAAATAGTCTTTACATTACTAAATTTATTATAAGATTGATCCATTCTTTAATCAAACTCAAATTTTTCTTTAAATGAGCACTAATTATCTACTAATATAATAAACAAAAAAAATTGTTTGAACGGAAAAAAAAACTTTCTTCTCCATTCCAAAGAAAGTCATCTGACCCGAAAGAGAAAAAACCAAAAATTTATAAAGTATATTTAATTATATTTTTTAATTAATATTTTTTTTATCTTAGTAATAAAAAAAATTATCTTAATTTCCATTATATTTAGTGTTTCTATTGATTAAAACAATCTTCTTTTGAAAAAAAATAAAATACTATTCACTGTTCAAATCTACACACTAACAAGTGTACAAAGGATTGGAGTATGGACAACACATTACTTATTCTAACATGGGACCCCAAGACTCCCTCAGTCACAAATAGATATTTTTGTGTAAAGATTAAAAGAAAAAAATAAAGGTAATATTAAACAGGCCCAAACAATAAGTTCAATCCATTTTTGTAAATAAATTGACACACACGTACAAAAATATCATCTAATTATTAAACATTAATTATACAAACTCATCCAGATAAAAAAAATAACTTTTTTTAATCAGCAATAAAAATTTAATAAATAGGAGTACTCGGGTACTCCATGTACAAAAATTTTTTGTACTAGAGAAATGAGGTTTCCAGATAAAAATGACCAAAACATACCTATATTCTAGACATATAATTCTGATAAGCTTAAACCTCTTTAAAAAAACATTTAAAAAAACATCAAGGTATCACTACATAAAGCAAATCATCTATAAAAAAATCTAACAACTTTGTCCAATTCCAGAATATAAGCATGTCAGCTCAAAAGAAAGACTTTGTCTCCTTGCTATCTACTGCAGTTTCCCAAGCATTGTGACTATAGTTGTACCCAAAGAAATTCCTCCCATGCAAACCGAGAATCTATCCAAAAGCAAAGAAAGAGCGTTAATCATCAAAGTAGTGATTTTCATATACATTAATACACCAATCAGAATAAGAGAAATTTGACTTTGGAAATTTATAACTTACCCATGCCCACACCTTTACTTGGGTCAAAGCAAAAATTTCAACAGGATCCACCACTGCATTATTGAAAATTATCCTATTCCTGTGGTTCCAAATTCCCCGAATGTTGGAAATCCACATACATTTCCAAACACAATTTCCCAAGTAGTTTAGACCCGTAAAACCTATTTGTTTAAAATGTTGAATAGCATTATCATAATATACAAAAGCTCTACCAGTTCAAGCAACATACATATACCACACTTTAGAAGTCATTTTACATGTGAAAAAAACATGATTTACTGTTTCAAGCTCAGACCCACACATGACACACCCCCCCTCTAGTCTGAATTCCTCTATGTATTAAATTATCATATGTTGCAATTTTACCAATTAAAACATGTCGAGCAAAGTAATGTGGTGGTGGAAGAGCTTTTAGGCTCCAAAGAGAATCAAAATTGAATGCAGAGAATGAATGTGGCTGCAAAATATTTTGGTCGTAAAGAATTTTATAAGCAATAAAGAATTTGAGGTATCACCTATCCACATCCACTCATCATTTCTACAAGCATCTATTTTAATAGTCTTTAATTCATTTATAATTTCAGTTTCCCATAAAAATCACTTTCTTCTCCATTCTATTTGCCATACCCAATGGTTTTCATGTCGTACTCTTTATTTATCTACAAAACCCTCTTTAGGCATTGAGTTTGAAAAAATTATAGGATATCTATTTTTCAAAGTATCATTACCTATCCAATAATCTATCCAAAACAGAATATTACTCCCTACACCGACCTTCCACCTTCTCTGGTTATCAAACCAAGAATTTGAGTTTCCTCCACACACCTTCTTGGCATCTCTCCACAACTAAGATTCAGTATTCGACACAACACTATCATCCAACCCTCTCCAAGAACCAAAATAAAAAAAATTAACTTAACCGTCGAAAGACCTTTAGTTGATACCTGTCTGACATTTCGACCAAAGACTTCGACCTCAATGTTAATGACGATCCAAAAATTATTTTTCCATTTTAAAAAAACATTATCTTATATTTTTTTTATCAGTAATAAAAGAATATAATAAATAAGAGTATTTTGATATACTTCAACTCTATTACGAATAAGAAAAAATCAAATCTATGATAAATCAAAAAGTTCTTCTCACGCATCCCACTTATTCCTGATAATTATAAAAAATATTTTATATCTAAATCGTACACTATAAAAACTGATGCTTCTATACGAAACATATGTGAATATGAGACTATACATTTTAATCAAAAACTCAACAATAATCCTTTGCCAAGCTCTAGGCAAAACATTCTATAGACTTGCATATTTAATAGCGGTAACTGCAAATAAAAAAACATATTCAAACTTATCTTACATGAATGATTTGCTGATAAAAAAAAATTACATGAATGAAATACACCTAAATTATGCAATCTTCATCAATTAATTTTCATAAAAACCTTAATCAGTTGTTTCCAAAACTTCATGTCGGCCCTTCCTCTATCTACATATCCGTTCGTGTTTGGACATTGAAACTGTTTATCATTGTGATTATCATAAGCAAATTTACTTGTAAAAGAGTTCCAACTTGAACTCGAATATAGTGACGTGCAATATTGACTGAGATGATGTATTTTATAGGTCGTAATTACTCATTAAAAATATATCTTGTATGAAAAAACACGCAATTTTTCGTTGTGGTAATGAGATTTGTGTTGTTAATGAAGGAAAAATAGAAATGAATCAATCATGAACATCATTTACTTATCTTTGTTTATTCCTTAGGTTTTAGGGTGAATAGCAATTTCAACCTCCGCACGAGTGCAATAATGAAACTGTTGATCTGGAGAATCCCAATATAAAAAACAGATACACGAAAGTCAACACGGATTAACATAGAAAAAAGAATATTAAATTGAATAGCTTAATTAATTTGGAAAGCACATGACTCATAAGATTCCTCTCTGTGCTACCTGAACAGGTTGCCTCTTGCAAAGTTGTCATGTTCTACCAACTAGCTATATCAAGATAAGAAAGTGCTTGTTTTTTACTTTTTCTCACTATTCATCATTTTCTTTTATTATATATTACAAACCCTAGCTGAACCCTTTTTTTTTACTGTATTCTCCTCGCTACTTACAA
The DNA here is from genome assembly GCF_051622355.1 of Phaseolus vulgaris. NCBI lineage: Eukaryota > Viridiplantae > Streptophyta > Magnoliopsida > Fabales > Fabaceae > Phaseolus > Phaseolus vulgaris. The sequence goes on from NC_143504.1 coordinate 8,134,953, forward strand.
TAATAAGTCAAAATTTTAAAAATATTACTCCATATCAAATGATTCAGTGCTTCTTTTCTAAGTAATATAAACATCAGTAATAAGTATTTAATGCTTTTACAAACGTGTCTATGAGGACATAATGGAAGAAAAATATTTTAATGATGCCATTTTTAAACTATTGAAAACAATATTTAACCATTTAAAAAATATATACTTAAGATATCGATAGATGTGTAAATTAAGAATATTTTTAATTTATATATTTGCATTACTATTATTTATCTTATAAAAAAACAGTAATAGGTGGCACGTAACAGTGTAACTTAGAGCATTAACTGGCAAGAAATGGGACACCTGACGAAGCTAATAAAAAATTTAATGTGGCCTATCTTCTTTAACAATTTGTCTCTAACAGCAAGACATGGTTGTAAAGTCAATGGTGAAAAAAATGAATAGGTATTAAAGTATTTGACAGAAGTAATTAAAACTTGCAGAGGAAAAAGAAGGAGAAGAAAGTGAAAGTTGAACTACACAGTGGCTCCGTGATATAAAATGAAAGTAAAGGAAAATTACAAGAGTTGCATGTGACTTTTTTTTTATTTTATTAAACTGTTATGGGACCTCATACTCTGTGTGTGTGTTTGTCTGTCATCTTCAATTTACACTTTACACATTATAAATTTAAGAGCGGTAGAACATGTACACCCACTATAACTTCTTCTGCTTTGCTGGCCCATGTGAACTGTTCTTAACGATCTTTACTCTGATCCCAGTTCATGGCGGCCGGAATGTGACCCACAACTCCAATCATCTGCTTTTCAGCTGGCCCATGATCAGAAAGTGTGTCAGATAGGTACCTTGTGCACCACCATGCTTTTAGATAACTCATTATTAAAGAATTGAATTTTATAGTGCAGGTGTTTGTGGCATGCCCTTTAGTGTCTATCTGCTATGAAAACCTTTCACTGACATCTCCTAACCCCAAATTGGAAATTTCAAATTAAATCAAATTAAATAATTAAACCCCCAGAAAAAATAAATTAAAATTAAAATTAAACTCTCCATCCAATCAGAAACTTCCTTATCTTGTCTCATTAAACTGCGTCCACTGAAGAAAGTTTATTTGTCGCAATCTCATAACGGCTACCTCCTTCATCTTCCACACTCTCTAGATCTCCCTCTTCATTCTCATCCTCTTCTACCTCTTCATCATCTTCTTCCTCTTCCTCCTCTCTTTCTTTTCTTTCGTACTCGCTCTCACTGTTCTCCTTCACTGCACCCTCTTCGTATTGGGAAGGAGGTCTCCATTGCTGCTCCGGTTGCACCATCAAGGGCTCCATCAGCTCGTGTGGCTTCATGTTGAGGAATGAAGCGCCAAAGGGGTTCTGAGTTTTGCTCTTTTCTTTGTATATGGCATCGAGTTCATTAAAATAGGGACATGTCTTACTATTCTCGCGCCTATGCTTGTTGCTTTCCTTGACTTTCTTGAAGTACTTGTTGATGTTCTCCCATTTCTCTTTGCATCTCTTGGCACTCCTGTTGTACCCGATCCTCAACATTCCTGCTGATATGTCCTCCCATAGTGGAGCCTTTGGTCCATTTTCTTGGTACTTGGTTTCAAGACTCGTCCTCAACCTTATCAAAGCATGAACCTCAGCTTTTGGCCACCTAGAAGAAGATAAAGAGTTCAATGAAGTAGGAGTGGTAGAAACAACGCAGATAGCAGTAGCAGCAGTTGTAGGAGTAGCAGCAACTGCACTGTGACCATTACTCATTTTCTGAATTTCAATATTGTTAATATTTGCCATCACCATTGGTGTTTGTGGTTGTGGAGCATGTTGCGGTGGTGGTTTTACTTGTGATACTTGGGGTGTAGGTGGTGGTTGTGAAGGCGGTGGTTGAAGGAAATTGGCACCGGCTTGTGTTGAGGGGTTCTGGTTCTGACCAGATAACTGTTGCAAAAAAGCAATAACTGCTGCATTTTTCGCTGCTGCCGTTGATCTTTCTTGGACAAGAAGTTCGTGTTCTCTATTGATCCTTGCCATTTCTTGGATCCTCCAAGCGTCTTGCTGTGCCACGTGTTCTCTCTCCCTTTTGTCTATGGCTTCCAGGAACCTCTTTTGCATTTCCTCTTGCTTGGCCAGGACTTGCCTTGTGAGCCTCCTGAAGTAGTCCTTCCACTTTCTCTTCTTCCGGTATTTCTCTTCCAAGTCTTCATCAGAGGCCGTGGAAGAAGAGGTTGAAGTTGTGGAGAAGAGGTTATTCATGTTAGGTAAAGAGTAAGGGATGTTATGGTTATTGTTGTTGGGTTGAGGAGGATTGCTAGGGTTGGTTAGTACTGTTGGAGAAGTGATGGTGGTTGTGGTGGTGGCATTGGTAGGTGGTGGTGGTGGTGGTGGTGGTGATAAGAGAGATATTGCTGTAGGGTTTGTGGAGGGAACAGTGGTGGTGACATAAGAGATTGTGGTTGTATCACTAGGCTTTGTTGGGGGAGGTAATAATGCAACCGTGTTTGTTGTTGCCAAGGTGGGTTGTGGTGTTAACGGGTAAGAGACTATGAATTGGTTCTCAAGGGCTTGTAATTGATCAAAAAACTTGTAGTGTTTTCCCTCCTGTTTCCCGCTTCTACTCTCTTTGGTTCTTTTGTGGTACTTGTACACATTCTCGAATTTCTCCTTACATTTCTTCGAGCTTCGGTGGTAACCCAGTTCTGCTAGTTTCCTAAACACATATATAAAAGAGAGAGGGAGAAAGAAAGAGAATGATCAAATTTTATTATGAAATACATATATATCCGTTGAAAATAGTGAAAAGAAAACAACAAGAACAGCAACAAAACTACTTCCTTTCACGTAAAGATGGTTAAAATTTTAAACGGTTTTGCCGTACTGATGAAAACATGAGGGCAGTTAATTCCTAAAATAGTACTGAACAATAAATACGATCAAAAAATATCAGATGAAATGAAAGGCTGAAACCAAAAAATTACGAAGATAAACTGAACAAAATTTGATTGAGCAAATCATAAACTTACAAATTTAACTGAAAGCATGATTCATTGCAACTATGGTTCGCTATATGTATATCAGACAAGATTGAGTTAGAAGAATTTCAGACATGTGAGTGATCTTATTACTACGGACTCTAACAAAGTTGATTAATTAATTAATATTTTATATGCAAACATAAAAATATAAATTATGAGGAGTCCCCCGCTCCCTCCCTCCCAATTGGTTTATAAAAAAAAATACAGCGACAGGAAATGGGTTTGAAAAAGTTATTGGTTTGGAAATTGATAAAAAGTTAATAAAATCCTCATGCATGATCTTGAAGAAGCTAACTAGCTTCCAGCATACATAGTTTCTTCCAAACGAGGAAAAAAAGCTGCAAAGATAGAGAAACTGATACACCAAAGAAGAAGAAGAAGAAAACCAGAAAATAGAGATACATGAATAATGAATTCAGTTGAATCATATCTCTGGTTATATCTATGTATATACTCTTTGTTGTGTGTTAGTGTGTGTGTACCTTGCAACTTCTTCCCAAAGTGGACCCTTAAGACTTGAATCACGAAATACAGCATCCATATCCGACCTTATCTTCAAGAGAGCCAAAGTTTCTTGGCGGGGCCATCTGTTTCCAGCGCATGAGTTGTTGATCTTGTCACCTTCTTCTTCTTCTTCTAAGCCACCCTCTTTTCCCTTCTCTTCACCGGAAGTTGCATCCATCATAATCACCTCGCCACCGTCATGCGCCGCCACAGCCTCTCCGGAGGAGGTTTCCATGGCTGTGGTGTCTCCAAGCTGCATAGAGAGAGATAGAGAGAGAGAGAGAGAGATGTCCCTACCTAGCTAGCTAGCTAAGCAATTACAGCTTGAGAAAAAAAAAGGGAATATATGAGAAAACAAAGGGAATAGTATAGTCTCTCAGGGGTTTTATTGTGCGCATGGAGAGAGGATGCTTTTGTGGGGGTGAATAGATTTGTTTATTTTTAGATGGTGGGATCTGTCAATTTCATCATAGAAAAATGCAAATATTACCCTTTAATTAAGCTCTCTTAACTTTTCCTTGCTGTATCTCTGCATAATTATTATTGTTCTTCTTATTTTAATTTTTATGATTAGGGCTGTGGAATCTTCGCTCATTTTTTATTTCTATTTTTTTATGATGTTGCCATGGATTCAAAGAGGAAACACAGTGTTAGAGGGGTTGCGTTGGGTTCTCTTATGTGTGTCACACGTTAGTGCTGGAAAAAGCAAAAGAAAAGCTAAGGGGTAAATTATAACATGCATCCTTTAAAGGGAAAATAATAATGATAAAAAAAATGGAAAAGATAATAATATTAATATTAACATTAATATTAATTATTTTTGTATATGCGTATTGATATATATTTATGAACAAAAAATTAATATATGTAGTAGTGGGAACAGCCTGCAGATAGGGACGATGTAGATGATAAGTTGGGCCCTGTAGGTCACCTTTGCTTATTGGGAGCTTTTGGAATTGAGTGGCAAAATAAATTCTGAAATTACACATTTCTCCATGCCAAGGATATCATTGACCCTTAATTAATCACATTCATAGAACTCCCAATCCCAAGTTTCCCTTAACAACGGTATAATCAACTTAGCCTTCAGGGAATGCTTTCAATAGTTTTTCTACTTATCATTACCTGCTTTTACCTCTTCCCCATAATGCCTAACAAATTTATCCAATTAAATAAATAAATATGTCTAATCCTACTATTTACACTACAAAAACATAGAAGAGAGATATTGATAAAAAAAATATTTTATAATATATATAGAGATAAATATCTGTTGTTCACTTTTTTAAACTCTAATTATACCATAGTCATCTCACCTCATATTAGCATAACTTTACTGAAAATCGAAATGAAAAAATTCAAATAATTGAAGTTACTGTTTTTAGTTAATTATTATATTTAGGTGTTTTTTTTCTAGAATTTAGAAGTTTATATAATTTTATCTTTAAAAAATGTTTGTAATAATTAAGAGAATAAGTATAATTGATCTTGATGTAATAAAACAACTCAGGTTAAGAAAATGAGTTCTCGATTCTCACATACGATATTAATGTTTCAATTTCAAGTTTGTTAAGATAGCATAGTTAAGGTTATCACCGCATCTAAGATATTGTCCGTTTTAGAACTTAGACATCTAACACGATTTTGTCTTTAAAAGATGTATAAGAAGATTAATGGAGAAGAGTGTATATAAATTGTGTATACTGGGTTTAGCATACTAATCATTTGTGTTTAATGATTTTTTATTATATTATATATTTTTTTCCTAGATTAGCAAAACACTGGATTTTATTTTCAAATATATTGTTTTTAACACGGCATTGGAATTTTAATGAAATTGAAGTTTGAAGTTAAGAAATACTAATTAGGTGTTGTTAGCAAGTGGTGTAAGAATACTAATTAAAATTGATTTAATGTTTTGGTGAAGAGTTTGAATAATTTAGTTTATTTGTGTGAAGCATTTAAGGGAGAAATGTTAGTATTTTACTAATTTTGATGTAGTTAGTTGATAGTGATGAATTAATAATAATGTATTTGTATGAGATGAATTAATTAGTCATGGTTAGATAGATGGTAGAAGTAGGTCTGTGTTGTGAAGGGAAAGAGACCATTTATGAAGGGAAGTAACTGGTGACAAATTTAGTTAGCTACAACCTAACACAATAAATAGAATGAATTTGTGGATAACTAAAAATCTTGTAACTCCACATGTTTCACCAATTATTAAAAATTTTGTATTAGGGACCATCTACAATGGTGCGTACAATGAGGTGACTGTACGTTCAATACTTATCACTAAACTATATAGAGTTATTGAGTCAATTCTTCCCTTTTTTTCCTTCAATGTCAATAAATGTCCAATTAGATATTAGATGTAAAAGAGGAGAAGGTGATAAAGTGAGCTTTATTTTCATATTTTGTATTTTTTGGATCTAAGACTTCACCATTAACTTGTAATGACCCCACAACGTGCTTCAACGTGGTGGACTTTATGACCCAATATTATTTTATTTGGCATTTTACCGGAAAAGAAAATTGTATCCTTTCACATTTTTAACTTCAATCAAAATCACCATTTTCTCTCACATCAAACTACCCACCAACTATACAAATGTACTAATATTTCTAACTTTAGAACAAATAAATTAAATATGAATAAAACTATTCAATTATGACAAATATATATATTTAGTTAGTTGCGTCGAGTTTTTAAATAGTATAAATACATGCATAATTATATATATAATTTAATTAATATGCCAAAAAATTAAATCACTTTTATTTTTTTTTAATATTTATTAAAATATACCATTAGTATTTTAATTTCCAACTTCATGATTTTTTCATGAATTTTCCATTTTTTATTAATAATAAAACAAAAACAATGATTAATAATTTTATTTAAGGATATTCTAATCCTTATAAAAAAATTACTAAAAAGTATCTCATAAAAAAATTTAACCCTAATGTACATACTCTCATCTAAAATTGGACTAAGTTGTTTGGATTTTTTATAGATAATTTAATTAATTTATGTATTGATATCCTGATATCTTTTTAAGAGGTTTAAGCTTATCAGAATTGTATGGGTAGAATATGACTATGTTTTCGTTATTATTATCTGAAAACCTCATTTCTCTAACATAGGTGATTTTTTATATGAATTAAAATATCCTAAATACTCCTATTTATTAAATTTGTATTGTTGATTAAATATAAATCTAGATCCACATTATCCAAATAAACATTAACCTAAGAAACTAAATAATTCCAAAATTCCAGTCAAAGTTATATAAAGAAAAATGCATTTGCTAAGAAAAAGAAATTAGAACGCTGAAGTTGTATACGAAATTTCTTTGACCCTTCGTGAATTTATAAAATGGAGAATTAACCTAATTAATGATACATAATAATATTTGTTTAAAACAATATGTTATGAGGTAAATCTTAGTCCCTCTCTGTCATGCACATGAAGTTTTAAGTGCTTCCTCTCTGGTACTAAACATTACTGATTAATTAAGAGTGAGAAAAGAAAAACCAAACGATGTGGGTCTTTTACGTCGAAGCTTTATCAACAACCATGAAAATTATATTTTTTCATAAAAAAAAATGTTACCTATGCATAGGAAGAAGAACCACGAAACAAAAAATCATTAGAACTCAATTATTGAGTGGATATAATGCCGAAGAGTGGGGTCCAAATAGTTAATTATTTATAAGCCCATTTATCACCATTATTATGATTTATGTCTAATAGTTTTATTTGAAGACATCAATGTGTATATATATATATGGGAAAGAGAAAGTAAAAGAATAAGGTAGAAATGGAAAAGGGTGTGTGAGTACTTGATGTTGAAGAGTGGAAGAAGTAAGGTAGGTAAAGATGTATGAAATGATGGAAGGTGACACGGTGTAAAAAGTATTGGTGTATATGATGAAATTATATTATATGGTTATATGATTCAAAAGTGAATCCATTTTGTTTGTTTATTATTTTATGTGCATTTTTTTAATTTATATGCTTATATTTTAGCTGGGTTGTTTCGTATTGTCGACTCTAAAGTGCGCTGTAAATACGAAACATTGGCAATATTAATTATTATTACTTTTATTATTCCTTGTGTTTATTTTATCTTTGAACCACCTGCATTATGCTTCTATAATGTGCATGCATATGCAACATTAATTGATGATGGCAAGGAATCTACTAAAGTTTCGTGGCAGCCAAAAAGAAGACATAAATCATAAGAATATGAAAAGAAGAAGGAGTCCTTGGGCAAGAGAAATTCATTTTAGTCGCAACTGTGATAATAACATTCATCCTAACCTAACACATCAAAATAATCGCATGAACGATATCTATACACCAAATTTTTATTAAAAAAATCAACAAAAATAAATAAAAAATAAGTTTTTTTTTATCAGAAAAAAAAATAATAAATATAGGTATTTCAGAAATATCTCAATCTTTATACAAGAAACTCAAATCACTCACAAACCCTCAAAAACATTATCAATCACAAAACTAACTTGTGTTTTTTATAACGGACCTCATACAGACTAGTAGTTCAAAACACCAATCAGAATAAGAGAGCACATGTTAGTCTAACCTTCATAGTTACCCATGACCAAACCTTCAACTGAACCATCGTGAAGATTTCATTATGATCTATAATTCCATTCCTAAAAATCATCTTATTCCTTTGTTTCCAGAGTTCTCCTACGGTTGTTATCCACACACAGAACTAGATGTTATTGACAACTTCACTCTCCTTAGTCATCTTGAATTGTGTGAAGTGCTTTTTTGGTTCATGATGAACTGTCGATGCCACACCCACCCATTCATAGCATTTTGACCACACCAACCAAGCTACCCTGCAAGTAAAAAAAGATGTGACCGTTGTTTTCGCTTCCTCCCCACACATACTACAAATGCTATTTTCCTATGATATCCCCCTCTCTTCACCAAATTTGCTTTAGTTGCTATTTTGTCCTCCAGCACCCGCCATGCAGTCAAGTGAGCTGATGGTTGAGCCTTAATCGTCCAAAATCCATCATACATAGCTACTCCTTCCCCTTGTTTATCGTCTTTTAGGATACTGTACGCTGATTTGATTGTATACTTTGTTGTTTCACTTTCCTTCCACACCCACAAATCCTCCTTTTCCTCGTTAATACTCTTGCTTCCCATCAGTCTTCCCATCTCTGGCTTTTGGTGCTTTTCCCAATCAGACAAACTCCTCATACATCCTATCTTCCATACCTATTGAAGATTGTTATTCCACTCCCATTGTCGCAGCTTATCACCCTTGCTAGAACAAATAGAGAAAAGTCTCATAAACTTATCTTTTAGCGTCTCGCCGCCCAGCCATTTATCCTTCCACAACATGATTTCTCTCCCATTTCCGACCTCCCAAAAGAAATTATCCTCAAAATATCCTTTCCACCCCTCCAACCTCCAAATCTCCTTCAAATCCCTCCACCATAAGGATTCTTACATACTAATCCTTTGGTTCCATAGGCTTCTCCAACCTCCATACTTCGATTCCAATACCTCTTTCCACAAACCTCTTTCATCACTGTCCAACCATCATATTCACTTTCCCACATTGAACTTGCTTAGCTCTAACATTCCTAGCCCTCCCATCTCCTTTGCTTCACAAACTTTTTTCCACAAAATCCACACAATATTCCTTCCTTCTAAGCCTCACACCTTTAAGAAGTTCCTCTGCAGTTTCTCTACCTAAATAAAAATATAAAAAAAAACCTATGTTGAATAAAAAAAACCTAAATAAAAAAAATAGGTTATTCTCTATCAAAAATTAAATACCAACCTAATCTATGTTGAAATAACATTTTTAGGATTAATCACCGCATTTGAAGTATTGTTTCCTTTAAAACTTAGAACTTCATTATAATTTTATCCTTAAAAAAGATTTCTTAAAACAGAATATATATTTAAAATGTCATTAACTTCTAACATATAAATTATGTGTAACTAAAGTTGGAAACAACATATCAAATTTAGAAAATTTAGGATACCAAAATAATTACTCATATTTTATACTTTTAGTTTATATATAACAATTGTCAATAGTTGTTCACAATTCATTATCATATTGAAAATTATTTATTTTTAAAACAATAAATTTCAAACTCGTATTTAAAACCATATTTAATATGAAAATTAACCTTCATGTATGCTAATGTTGAGTTGAATTTTGAAAAAATAGATCTTATTTCAATTTTCTTATGTGACATGTAATTTATCATGAATAAAACATGTTATTTACTTTTTTTAGCTGTTGACACGATATTTTCCAGATCAATAAATTCAAATTTATGAACTTGAATTCTGCGTCGTCGTATCTAATTAACATTTAGTTTGCGCAATTTATTTTCATAAATTATTACTCAAATGACCATAAAAAAAATATTACTCGAATTTAATAGTTTTATCACATTTTAGTTTATTCTTATATAATCAAACAAAAATTACATTATCGATAACGAAAATTTCTCCTATCGAGATTATATTTTTTCAAGTTGTCTATATGATTTTTTTAGCTTGTTTTCTTGTCCATTATTATTTTTTCATTTATTTGCATACTTTTCTTTCATTTCATGAATTATTTTTGCTCACAATTTTTATGGCCCTTCCCTGTTCTTTTTTATGACTTTTTTGGTAATTTTTTCACTCGTTCTGGTTTTTTATTCACTTTCTCTTACACACACTTAATTTTTTTTTAACTTATTCATTTGAGTAATTTTTATTAGGTTTAAACCGTCCGTTCATTTTCAACATTCTCCTCACCGTCCTTTTCTTTTCTCATTTCCTGGTTTTTCCTCCTATTTTTGTTCACATTTAGTTCGTATAATTTTTCAATTATTGAAATTAAGAAAGATGTGGCAATCATTGTTAGATATTTAAAAAAATGAATATATATATATATATATATATATATATATATATATATAATGAAATGTCCTAGGATAGGTTCGAAATGACTTTGATACCATGTTAAGGAGTGGACTTTAAGTCTAACTCAACCTCATAAAATCGGCTCATAAGATGAAGTTTGCACCCACTTATATACAATAAAATGTCCTCATTTCTAATTCTAGTGTAATTTTTAATAATTAAATAAAATTTCGGAGTTATTTTTAATAATTAGATAAAATTTTGGGGGTGGAAAACTGCAAGAATTAAATTAAATGAGAAAACTAAAATTAAGAGAATGAAAACTAAACATTAATTAAAATACATAGACTTGACCCCATGGATAGAAAATATTTTTATTGAAATAAAATTATTATCATTATAAACTATGCCGAGCACAAAAAAATAAATTTACATTAATTTTTATTACTTTATTAGAACAATAATCAATTCTAGACTGCCTTCAATCTCACAATTGAGGAGCTATGTGAATAAACTTTATATAATCATTTACAGAAGATTAAAATAAGATGAAACAATAAACTCTTCTCTGAGAGTTTGAGAACTCTTATCTGAGAGTTTGAGTAATATCTTGAATTTCATTTACCACCTTCTCTTACAACCATAATACGGTTATGCTTGTTTTACAAGTTAACTCTTTTTTTTATAAAAGGTTGAAACATTCATTAAATATTTTATATTTATTTTTTATTGATAAAAAACTTTGTTAGAATATTATTTTCTATTTTACTATTTGAATATCTTTATAATAAATATTTAATTTTTTTATTAAAATAAATAAATAAATATAAATTACTTCAGAGATTCAACTCTTATACAAACCTGAATAGAAAATACAACACCTTCCCTCAAAAGCTTATCACAAATTTTATTTGAACAACTTAAAAACAAGTCAACAGAACAAAACAAAGACATATAAAAAATAACTTGACATCTCATTTCAATTTTCTAAAAACAAAAGCTCTGTACCTCTATACTTTTAAAGTTTCTTGATCAAATAAATAGAAATCAGATAATCACGACACATATGAAAATAATATGATATATATTTAGTCAAATAAATTTATTACATGAGACTTAGGTATAAAGAAAAAAAAGTGTGTATAATTAACATATATGTTTTTATGAATGTATATATAAATGGGAGACATTAACCGTGCTAGCCTGGAGAGTTGCATGGCACAACTAGTATCTGAGATGAGCCATGCTGGCTGAGGTGAAGAGAGGGTGATGCTTAACGTGGAGGGCATGTGGTGTGAATGTCCCTGCAAATTATGTCTTCCATGTGGTTTAACCTTCAACTTTATTTATTACTCAAAACCCTACCATATTCTCCCTTTTCTTTTTAATTAACTTCTCTCATCTTTTTTCTTCTATATATATGCCAATTGTGGTGAACATGTATAACCACAAACTCAATAATTAATTCTCAAAGGACTCACGCGTTCGATCATTTGTTGATCCAATCGCATTCATTGGTCAATATATTATTATACAATACTATAATCATCCATCGGGGTCGGTTATCTTTCCGTGAAGGAAATCTTATGATTGTGACCCATTAACCAAGGATTGCATAAACAATTGCATTCATTTCATACTTTTATCTCAACTCATCATGCTCATTTCGGAGGGATTCCCAATCTATATCTTGCTTCATCATACAAAATAACCAATGTGTTTTAACTAATACTTCAACTTAATCATTAAATCATGGGGTCACTGCCACATATACATACAACTCTAACTTCAAACTAATGGTAAAAATTATTCATCCGTTATGGAATTGATAATAATAATCGATTACTTGTTCTAACTTCAGAGAGAGACATCAACTTGAACTCTCTCTCTCTATTATATATTAATGATATTAATTAAGTAGATAGATAAACAGATAAGAGAGATCACTTTAAATTATATTGATCCCATTATTGAATCATAATAAATTATATATCATCTAAATCATTTGTAGCAAATATTGCAAAATTATCATACACATTTTTTAAATTTACATCACATAATATACATACACATATATATATATATATATATATTCTTTGTTTCTTTATATTTAAGTCGGTGAAAGTATATTATAACACATTTTTTATTATATTGGTTATTTTTTGAAATTACAAAAATGTGTTAATTCAACTTTATATAATGGGTGTGGAGGAAAGTATGGTGCAGTTGCTACTGAAAGACACGGAGTATATAATTTTAGTCAAAAACTTAGAAGATGAGTGAATGTGAAAAGGTTAAGAAAGGCCCTAAAGTACACAATTAGTTCAACTTATAAAATTTTACAACCTACTAGGTTAGGAGTGGATTTAAATGTAGGGAGGAGATGTGAAACTGAAAGTTTTACCATCAATTCAGGTATTAGTTTGGAAAATATTTTTTTAATAGAGTTTCTACAAGGGAAAATATGAGAAAAAATGGAGTTGAGCATGCTAAGTAGTCATTTATGCGTTACGTGTGAGCTGGAAGAGGAATCAATAAGTCATTTAATTTGTACATGTAAGTTTGTTGGAAAAATATAAAACATGTGCGCTAAATGGGTGGGTGTGCATACAACTCTTCGTAATCAGCCTAGGATGTTCTTAGAACAATTTTCCTTACTAGGGATGGGGGTAGATAGGAATAGAGTCTGGAAGAGCATGTGGGTGACAGTCATGAGAAACTGAACGCTTGGGCTGGATAAAAGCATATTTCTTTTACGATGAATGGTGTTTATGCCCTATCCAATGCATAGGATCTATCAGGTAATATCCATGTAGTCATAGGAAGAGGAGCACAAGTTGGGGATGGGATTGTCGCTTCAGTTAAAGTAATGGCTAGCAGGTGAAACACATGTAGGAGATCATTTTATCTAACATTTTATATCTTCTTTCAGACTTCTAGCCTAGGATGTTGGTTGTTTTGTGCAAGTTTTCAATGGGCAGTAGGCCATATATTTGCATATAGAAATGTAAAGAAGCACAAAATCATATAAGCTTACAAGGACTTGCTACGTCACTAAGCAGCATAGAACACATTTGCACAAGAAGCTCTTAAATATTGTATGGGATAACCTCTGGGTATGATATTATTGTTATTGGAATGTATTCTAAGGACATATTTTTTGTGTTGGGTAGGATTCAGAGGGTAAGTGTGGCAAGGAATGTGTTTTTCCTACATATTTTACGTATAGGTGGACTATGTGGGTTAGGACATTCCTTAAATATCCTATTTTTTTCGCTGATAAAAGAACTCATTCATATCTTGTAATATTTTTTACCAACAATGATACACATTCTAGAAATAATACATTTGTGATAGTTGCTCTCATGTATAAATTTTGCATTTGGAGTACCTTAATTAATTATCAATTATTTCAAAAATAGTTAATTTAATTAATAAGATTAAATTTAGTAATAATTTTGTATTATTTTTCAAAATTATTACAACAAACTTTTTCATTCAGACTTTTTTTTATTAAATTACTTTTCATATAATTAATAATGTGAGAACTACCCATATTTTCCAATTCACACAAGAGAAAGAAAAAAACTCATCTTATAAATTTATAACATTTATTGTTTATTAACTATAAAATGTAAAATGATTAATGGTATTTTAATAAAAAAAATAACACAAACAAATTTTGTTAAATTTCTTGTACAAAGGAGTGAAATAATTTTTATTAATCAATTATTATTATTGTAAGTATTTATTTTTTGTGCTAAATAAAGAGTGTGAAATAAATTGAAAAGTGATAATTAAATTCGCATTGTATATATAAGTTTTTTTTATCAAAAGGAAATAATTGAAATTAAAGGAAGATATGGGATATTTCAACTCATATACAAAAGGTTAAAATACAAAGATAACATATTGTAACCAAACATTCATGTGTTTCTTCCCCTTTCGGACAAAAAATCCCTTTTGCATCATATTACATGTTAGCTAACACTCATCAACCTCTACATATTGCATATTACTTCATTTTGTACTAAAGTTCTAAATCTTACATTCATACCCATCTTCCACAACACTTAATCTTGTCAATTAGAACTCTAAACTCAGGTATATAGTGTAGTATGCGTGTTCAGATATATTTGATTCAAATTCTCACCCCTATTTCAACAACCCCTACATCCAAAATATGTAAAGCTTGGGAGGACTACATGTGTTATGTTCCTACTACAGACATCTAACTCTGTTAGCCACACTCTCGAGATAAGCGTTGTAACCCCATCTTGTGATACATTAGAAGAAGCATGCCAATTGTTATAGGGTCAATTCATCATCTACATTACTAAAAGCTCATACTCAAATACTGATTCCTCATATATCTAACAAATCATCCAGCTTTATGAACATAATTATGATGCAATTAATAACCTGAAAGTTATTCCTAACATTACAAGTTATCAAATATTTTCGTCTATTTCAAATCCCTAAAAATACTTTCTAGTTAAATTTAAGAATCAAAATCAAGACTTCATTGATCAAATAGAATCAAGCAATAAGCATCAAACAAAAATACCAAGAACAAGTAGAAAAGAGGTATATATATCACAAAGAATACATTTGATCATAGTAGATTACATTCAATCTCAAGTTTGAAAGCACTTAGTTGCTCATGATAGCTTCTTCAATCTTCATTCCTGATCTGGATTGCATAAAAAACGTTGATCTGAGAAAATTCTTCTCCTAAGAACAGAGTTTTCTTCTTTTTCTCTCACTAACTTCCCTAAATCTCTCTTCTCTGGTTCGGTTTTAACTCTGTTCCAAAATTTATTTAATGAAATATAGCTCAAGCAAGATAACCTAGCTTAGGATAGATCTTTCAGTGTTGTTTTAGCTTGGGCGAGTGATTCTAGCATGGGCTAATTTAGTATTGCACCATTAACTTAATCTAGATAATTTTAGCCTTAGCTAAATTTTGTAGCCTGAGCGAGATGCTTCCTTTAAATTTCCTTTAAATTTCCTTCCTTTAACTTAATCTATAAGTCTTTGCTTTCTTTTTCTTTCTAACGCTTCACATTCATCTAAAATTTACACAAAAATTGGGATTAAATTTCTTCATTTGTTTCCTGATTCAAAATATATAATTGAATTCAATAATTCTCATATTAGGATAATTTTCTGACATTAAGCAATAATTAAGTTCCAAAGTGTTAAATTTTCTTAATTATAAATACTACTCATTGGCACTTATCATTACCTCAGGTTATACCCCATCATTTTGTTCTATCTAGGTAACCCCAACCTGATTTACCATGTACCATGCATCTTTTCACTTAGATAATTGACTATACTATAGTTCTTGTGTACCCAAATGGACTAAGATACTAGTTCAAATACGAGAAGTTTTCCTTTTCAAACTTATATTTCATCTACAAACAGACTTTATAATGTGTCACGTAGAAGATTTCTTTTGCATCCACTTTAGCATTCTTAAATATGATTTCTCAACTTCCAAATACCCCAAATGATTGCAAGTCACATGCACTTCCAAATTAAATTTCCCTTACTGCTAAGTTCCAAAGTGTTGAATTGTTGAAAGTGATTTATGGTTTGGTCATGTTGCATTGACCATAGCCCATCCACCTATTACATATGTTCTACACCATAGTTGCAACCTTATATGTGAAGAATAAGTGGCTCACTATTTCTACAATCTCACCACACATAACACAAGTGTCATCACCTAATACAACTCCCCTAGGCTTAAATTGTCTCTTGTTTATGCACTGTTTAGGCCTTAACTTTTCAAAACATAGTTATTTTATCAGCAAATAATTAATTCAATAAAATGGATCATTTGATTGATGCTCAAATCCATATAAAAAAAAATTGAGGTTGTTAGTTCTTTTCCATATCTTTATCATTGATATTCATACAGTTTTTATCTCTACAAATCAATGCAATTACTAGAACTTGACACAAAATAGTCCAAAAAAAGACATTACACTTTCTGAATCTTGTCACAAACAATAAAATTAAAACATGTAGCATATCACCCTTTAGAGTAAATGTTGTCTTTTCTAAGTATATGGAATTGCCCTGCGTATATCTGATTTGATTGCAAATTATTCCTTTATTCCAATGGTAATATTGCTTATATTCCAAATGTTAATGATCCACTGTCAATTTCCATAACATAGTGTAAAAGTCTATATGTTCCCCGCACACCGATTATGTAACTTTTCATAAACTGGTTTAACTGTGTATTCATGTACCTCTTCATCTTTCCATATCCATACATCCTCACGATTCATGGATAAAGTCTTTTGTTTTACTTTTGCCATGAGGTTTGCTATAATGTTTTTCCCACTCAAACCAACCTCTCCTTCATTCTAAACACCATTCTATACTCCTCACTTAGCAATTGTTACCCTCCCATTTTTTGCATTTGCATACATTATAGATAGTTTATTCATAAAAGGAGTCACTTGTCCACCTATCCTTTTAAAAGTATATCTTATCACCTTTTCCAATCTTTCAAATAACATTTTCATGAAATCAATGTCCTCTTACTTCCTTTCCATATACTTCTCGTAAGCCTCTTTACCACCTTGATTCATACCCAGGCTACCATTTTCATTAAGTTTTTCCATGTCCCCTGTTTTTTACTCTTCCTTCCGTAGTCCTTGCTCAATCATTCCTAACCTCTATTTTCACTTGGCTAAGAGTGCAATATTGAATAATCTAATATCGTTGATACCTATTCCACCATGTTCCCTAGGTTTACACAAAAAAAATTCATTTATCTGAGTAAATTTCCTACCCTTTGAATTTCATCCCACAAGAAATTCATTTGTAACCTCCTAATCTCTTGGGACATCCGAGAGGTGATGCTTTAAAATAAAGATTGATAATACAAAAGAATAGCTGTGAAGATTGATTTAATTAAGCATAATATATTAAGAAAGGACATGAATATACCATTTCATTTGGTTAACTTTTTCTTGATCTTATTGACAAATTTTTAAGGTATTTTGAATAAATGAAAATTTTAACTAACTTTTTCAACAAGAAAGAACTAAATAAATTGAAGTATTATAGATAGTCCAATCCTTTTTAAAAAAAAAATTATAAACACGTGAAAAGATCCAAACATGTCATCATACATTTTAGCAAGAAAAAAACATCATATTATGTAAAAATTAAAATAATAATAATTAATGTTATCTTAAATTTAAACGATGACCGTTAAATATACACAATATGAACTTGTTAGTGTCAAGTTGAAAAAAAGTGCCATAAAGTATATAGTACTGGTACGTTGGATGTTTAAAATCTCAAATAAATCAGGATTGAAAATTGCTATGTTGACTATAAATACCTACAATGATGGAATGAATTTCCTTGAATTCATTGACAATTCGCAAGAGTCACGACAAAAGTCATTTAATTACATATTAAATCTTAT
Organism: Phaseolus vulgaris; assembly: GCF_051622355.1. Taxonomy (NCBI): domain Eukaryota; kingdom Viridiplantae; phylum Streptophyta; class Magnoliopsida; order Fabales; family Fabaceae; genus Phaseolus; species Phaseolus vulgaris. Next base: position 8,152,866 of record NC_143504.1, read on the forward strand.
TTAATAAGAATAATGGATGAGTTATGTAAATTTAAAGGTTAATTAGTGATGCAACAAAGTGTGGACTTTAGAACAATATGAGATAATATTAGCTAATTAATACTTTCAGCTATGCGAACGCTATCACTTCGCTACATTATCAAAGTTATCATAACTGCAAATTAGAACGTGTTAGAAAAAATGGGAGAGATATTTTTAAAGTTCAGGTTTCAAATAAGGTGGGTACACTGTATTCATCACCAGAAATAGGAGGAAATCATGAACACACAAAAAAAGAGACAGAAAATGACCCAAGCGTAAACATAGTTATTAATTTCACTTTTAATTTTGTAGGTATCAGAATTATTGAAGTTTAGTTTCACAATTTCTAATGATATTATTTAGATATCTCAAATATCATAATGTGTGATTTTTATCTCTTATATTTCAATTGGACCAATTGAATTTACAAGCATTGTAATCATATAATTCATTCTCTCAATCATTTGGAGGGTTTACATTGATCGATAACAAATACTAAGGACTTGAAAAATCACAGTTATAGTATTTAGAGAACAAAAACTAGAATGAGGCAAAAGTTTAATAAAAAAATGTTTTTTATATGAAATAATGTGGGATATTGTAGGAATATCCCAACCATGTTAAAAAAACTGATAATATATTTACATAACCTCCAAAAATATTAATGACCAACAAAATGTTATCTCTACGTATATTATTGCTGATTAAAAAAAAATTCAGATAACTTTTTTTTTACCATCATCTATCCAATAGTATATAAACAATTTTGTTGACCACATTACATTAGACAACAATATAAAAAAAAAATATTTAAATCACAAAATTTAGTAATTAATTATATCAAAATAAAATAAAATATTTCTAGTCCACCAATACATCCAACTTAACCGTAACAATGGTTTTCCTCCTCGCACTTTGTAATAAAGATGGAGATGACTTGTTCATTAGATATGTACTATTATAACTATGTAGTTACATGATTTTGATAAAGGTGATAAAAGACAGGTAACTATGAAATGTTCTGATCTCTAGTGGGACTATATATTATGGGTGGTCCGCATAATAGTGGATAATCTGATAAGACCAACAAACAATTGCTAGGATATATTCAAAATGATTCTGATACCATATTAAGAAGTGAACTTTAAACTTAACTCAATCTTATAAAATTGGCTTATAAGATGAGATTTGCACCCATTTATATAGTATGAAATTTCTTAATCTCTAATCGATATGTGATCTTCAACAATAACTAACTTAGTGTGGGTTAAGGTGACAATAAACGTCCACGTCTCCTTAGTGTCACCTAGACCTACACTAAATGTAATAAAATATTAACTTACATCTACTTTGTGTCCACATTCTAGATCTTAACTTATTATTATTATTTTAATATTTTTTAGTTTGAGTTAAAGGTCTCTATATCTAACATTTATTTTTGTATTCAATTTGAGTAGACTTCACTCATGCTAGTGACTTCTTTTTTTATAACTCTCATTTTTTGTTGACAGATAAAATAGATTTTTCTTATAGTGAGAAAAAAAATCACAACAGAAGTCAATTTACATAATAAAAAATATGAAAATCAAAAAAAAAAAAAAGTATTAGATAGTTGTATATTAAAAGTGTAATTAAAGGATAAAGTAGGTTAATTAGATGCATGTAGATATTTATTTATATATTTGTATTGTTGAATTGCATGGCGAAAGCGGAGAAAATTAATTAGGTACAGAAATGGTTAGGGATAGCATTACTTTTGTAGCTAGTTAGTGTTTACATAATTTAAGCATCTGTAATCCTAATACATGTTGCTATTTTGTTGATGAAAGGGCAATTATGTGGAAGAATTGCAGGGACCATGTTACTGTTTGGTTACCATTTGAAGCCAAACCAAGGGTAGGTCATAGCTACAACCCTTCGGAACTCATGTGTCGCTTCTGCAGTCACTGGTATCTGCATATAAGATGAATTTCATGCCAACTTCAACAAGTAATTTTCAGTTACCTTAGTTTGCAGGGCTGGGCTAAGGCTAGGGCTACAACTAGAACTAGGGCTAGGGCTAGGACTGGGATAGGGCTACCACCCCACAAACAGATGCATTCACTCACAGAGATACGCAATTTATTGCTTCTTAATCTCAAAAGAGCATCAGAAAACGACGCTTTCTATCTTTCCTCTCCTTACTATTTTGGATCTATTTATATATATTCAGATCAACACTCACTCTCATTCTAATAAGGGTTACAATAAATGTCCTTCTAATAAGGGCTTCTCTGATTTTCACTTACATTAAATACAGTGATCTAGAAGCTCATGAATGACTCATGTTGCCACACTTCAATTTAAATGTCAACTCTTCAAAATACAAAAAATAAAAATTCAATCTCTTTTAAACCTTTAAACAAGATTAATTTCCATTTATATTAAATGCGCCACCTAAATTATCTTCCTATTTTTGGAAAAATACGTTGGACCTGCACATCATATATTTTTTAATACTTGTCATTATTAAAGTTGCACCGTCTTCTTTTAAATTAGAAACTTACATGTATATATATAATATTGAGATGTCTTAACTTTCTCAGAATTTTATGAACCGGCAAACTTTACAATTGGCATAAATGTTTGTATAAAGTTAACGAAAAATATAATAAAAAATATAGTTAAGCATGTGAATGTCTCCTCTTACTTTCCTAAGCTATGAAAGCGAATTATGCTGAAGTTGAATAAATTTCCAAAAGAGATTTTTTGAAGCTATCAAACACTGAAGCCACTAATGGATTACACCATATATAAGCAGGGGTGAAGCCCAAGAACAAAAGTGATAGATTAATGGGTCATATAAGGACTTGTGTTTGACTGTTTCTTCCTGCACCTCCATATGTTCTTCTGGCACTCCATGTGAAAACACTTTTTTATCTTTCTTGTACCACCTTCATATTTTGGATTACATAATCCAGAATGGTATTCCGGATTATATAATCTGGAAGCTTGAATTTGATAGTAGCTTCCGGATTATGTAATCCGAACACGTATTTGAAAAAAGGCTTCTAGATTACATAATCCAGAAGCTAGAAAAGACTTATGGATTATGTAATCGAGAAGCTAATCATGCATATGAAAAAAGACTTCTGAATTATGTAATCCAAAAACTAATTACAAATGTGAAAAATGACTTTCAGATTACGCAATCTGAAATTTTACAAAGGGACATTTTAGAAATATGAAAATTTATGGAGGTGGAAGAAGAAAATATGAAGGTGCATGAAGAAACAGTACTTGTGTTGTTGTTATCTTTCAAATAATGTATTCAACTAGGGACAAAAATTTGGATTTTTGCTTTCTGCACCTACTACGTAATTTTAAAAATGGCCCTTCTACTTTTCATGCTCTATTTCAATTGCGACTTTCAAATTATCTATCAATCCGAAAAGACCTCCAAAATAGAACGAATATCATGAATTAATAAGAAACAAAAATGTTAATTATTATTAGAGATGCATAACAGAGAGGAGTGAGCAAACAAGTGAGATGTAACAGCATATTTCCTCATTACAAGAACATGTTTCTTATTACACATTCCACAAAAGTGTTTCAAATTGGGGAATTCAAAAAAGTGTTACATCTTAAAAAAACAGAATGGTTTTATGGACTATGTAATTTGTAAATGATTTATGAATTGTTTAATTTCAAATGTGATTATGGATTACTCAGTCTTAAATGTGTTTTCAAATTTAGTTGTCCAAGTCTTAAAAGAATCACACCATCTCAAGTGTCCCTAGACTAATCCAGAAGCCAAAATAACATGAAACAATGTGAACAAGTTTATCTCTTTCACGACAATGACACTGGTTGGACCAAAATAAACAGTAGTGGTTGAAGAAGTTCACCCACGAACATAAGTTTTGTCCACAAAGGCACAAAGAACAAAAATTATTAATTTTAGTTTTGTATTTTGTAGACCCTCATGGAGTGATTGAAGAAATTATTGAGATACTAAAAATTGAACCTATTAAAGAAAGATGTGTTAAAGTAAAAGTCTATGCACAAACTAAGTGATTGGAAATTGTAGTCCAAATAACACAACAATTAAGCATTCACAATTTTCATATACATGGAAAAAGTCAAAATTATTTATAGGTCAAGTATAATTTTACAATCTAGAAATTTTTTATATAATTTTTTATATAATTTTGCACTCAAAATTTAAAAATATATTTTTAATTATACAATCATTTTAAATTTTAAATTGTACAATATATAATCTATAATATATTTTTATATCAGAACATGCATTTCAGATTATATAAATAAATAATGTAAGGATCTAGAAAATAACCTTAGAGTGAAGTGGTATATTTTAAATGATACCTGAATATTTTATTATTAAAATGAAAATGACATATAAATAGAAAATTCAGTTATTCAGGTTTCATTTTAAAATAACCACCATTTCCCTTTTCCTTTCTCTCCCTTCTCTCTCTTCTCTCTAAGATTCTGACCTCCTCGTACATCTGTTTGACGATCAGAGTACGCCATTAGACTCCTGGCAGCAAAGATTACAAGTCTACCCGATCAGAATCTCTATTAAGTTCAGTTTTGTTCCTCTTTTTCCTTTCCTCTCCTTTTCTTCAAGATTCTGACTACCTCGCTTATCAGTTTGGCGATCGAAGTCTGCCGTTAGACTCTTGGTAATGAACCCTATAAGTTTGCCGGATCAAAATATCAGATAGAGTAAGTTCCTTCTTGGCTCCTTTTTCTTTTGAGTTAATTTTGATCTTATTAGATTTTGTACGGGTTAATATTAGATTTTGTACGGGTTAATCTTTGTTAACTCAAGGTCCTAGTTATATAGTTAGATTTTGATTAGGACTCTGTGGTGCAGGTTAATTACTTTAGCTTTTGGGTAGATTTGGAGCTCTTAGTGAGCATAAGCTAAAGTTCAGGTAAGGGAAGCTAGTCTTATTATTTTCAATAAAACCCTAGGTTAGAAGATTCTGGATGTGGAGGTGACGTGGTCACCAATTCCAATTATTTTTGCTTGCAGGATTGTCTCTCTTAAAGAGTAAAATAATATATTGACTGGAATGGTTGATTTTGAATCTGTTATGAGAATAATTTGTTGAAACTGTTTGTGATTGAGAATTGAAAGTGTTTGAATGATAATATAAATGAGTTGAACTATTCCTTTTGAATATTTTGGTTGAATTACTTAAGTGAGATGTTTGAATGAGAAGTGGTTGTGTGATTTCAGATGATGATTGATTTAAAGAGCATATATTTGGATTGTTTAGAAAGTATATATATATATATATATATATATATATATATATGAAGTGATTGAGTGGTGTATTGATATGTTAAATGATGTATGTAATGAGGTTAAAGTGTGATCAAGACGTAGTATTTTCAGGAAAGGAAATACCATGTTGAGATTGTTATTAGGGTGTATTGATTTGTGAGTGTCCTGTGAATGAGACGATCCTGACTCTACTGATATAATGGAATCAAATAGATGAAGTTATTCAGTTGGTGAGAGTCGAAGGAGGTCCATTTGACTGATTCTGAGGTTTGAAAGAACTGATCAGAGCATATCAAATGGATTTACCCTGTCATATGAAGATGATGAGATATTGAGATAATTATGTGCATGACAGGTGCAGGTCTCTGGATGCTAATTTCAATACACGAGTCTTCCGGAAGTAGAGTCAAGTGTCTATGTGTTGTGAGTCAGTAAAAGTCTTACATATGAAAAAATGAATTTTATGAATGTAATAGACACTTGATGGTTTGAGAAATCATATGAGAATTGATGAATTATGCTTATTAATTTGAAATTTAAATTATATCAAAACATTTTATATAGATAGCTTACCCTATTATTTGTTTGTGTTTGTTTCTCTAACTGTGATGATCGTGTATTTACACGGGAGCAGATGAGATTGCAGGTAATAGAGCTCCTCAATGAGCAACAGAAGGATTAGATAGATTTAAATTGAATGCTTTGTTTTGTTTTTAAACTTTTTGAATGTATATATTAAATCCTTATGAAGAGGGATATATTTTGAGATACAATATGAGTATATGTTTATGTTAATTAGATATTGTACGTTAGTTAGATATTGTACGCATATTTTTTTATTTATTTTTTAAAAAAAATAAAAGTTAGGGATGTTCCAAATAAAATTTTGAATTAAAATATATTTTAAATAATATAATGGGGACATTAACATTTTAAATTTGTTTAAATATCCTATATTTGTGCATGAAAAATCTATGAAGTGCATAAATAAACCGAGACTTACATGCAGTTTTTTTTTAACCTTTGGATCAAATGTACTGAGTGAAACTTATACAAATATTCTTATAAGAGTTTTTAAAAATGCTTTTGAAAATCTAAATCCGTAAGTCAAAATTTCTTCTCTAAATTTATTTGTATTTCAGAATTTATAATTAACATTTCAGATTTTGCTTTCTAAGATACGTTTTTCATTTCAAAATTATTTTTGGAAATTCATTTCTGGAGAGCAAAATACACATATATATTATTTATGTGGAAGGTCTTTCTAGAATCTGATTTCTGGAACTTCACACTCCTCTGTTTTAAATCAAAATTTTAAAGATATTTTGGACATTTAAAAATTTTGTTTAGTACAGTACCAAATTATATGTGCACGAAGAAAAAGCCTCCTTTTGTTTTTCGGCTTCTTCTTCCTACACCCCTGCATTTTTCTTCCTGCACCCCCAAAATTTTCTAAATCCCGAAACTGACCTTAATCTTTTATTTAAAAAAAGACACCGTGGTTACCGGAAATAGGAATCTGGGAATGTGCTATGGATTCATCAATCCGGAACTGAATATTTTTTTTTTCCGGATGAGAGGGTGTTTTGGAAGAAATTTTGCATAAATTATTGATTTCTGGATTGCTGAATCCGGAAGCCTAATTCTGTTACAGATTCGTGGATCCAGAATGCTTTTTTTTTAATTACAGATTTCTAAATCTGGAATGCATATTTCTGTTACCGATTGGTGGATCCAGAATGTTTTTTTAATGTGAAATACATATTTTGAATTACGGATTGGTGGATCCGAAATTTTACCGAAAATGTCAATCCAAAAATTTTCCAGATTCCATAATCCATAATGCAAAAAAATAAATACAGATAAAGTGCATTTTAGGGTTTTTAAAAAATAATTAGGACAATTTGGTCTTTGCATAACATTGTGAGGGTGCAAGAAGAAAAATGTAGGGGTGCAGGAAGAAACTGCCTTGTTTTTTTTAATAAAATGGGCCTAATAATGGGCCAGTTTGTGTCCTGGTGTTTGGATAGTAAAAGTAAGGGTAAAATTCTGATTTTTGACACTGGTTACTTTTTCCTGCACTCTATATATTCTCGTGGCACTCGCATGGTAAATGTGAAAATAACTTTTTTCTTTCTGTAAAAAAAAAAAAAAAAAAACTTTTAAAATCCTACATTCTTTATATTCCGGAATACATAATCTAGAAGATATTTTTGGATCCGATAGTTTCTCCATATATTATAGAATCTGGAAGTAATTTAAAAAAAAATATATGAATTACATAATCCATAAGCTAATCTTATATCCAAAAATAAATTCTAAATTATGTAAATCCAAAATATGTTTTTAAAAAAATTGTATTCCGATTATATAATCTGAAAGTCTCTTTTGAGAGTAATTTATAAGTTAATCTCGTATCCAAAAAAAACTTTAAGATTATGTAATCTAGAAACTAATCACAAATCTGGATAAAGACTTCCAGATTAAACAATCTAGAAACTAATTATGAATCTGGAATAAGATTTATGAATTACGTAATCCAGAATATAAACTGCACTTTAACTTTTTTTTTTTTCTTTTAGAAAGACATTTTTAGAATACAAAAATTTAAGGGGTAGCACAAGAACATATAAGGGGTGCAGGAAGAGGAAGAGGGGGCCTTTGACACTAATTGTTTTCTTGTAGATAATTCACGAGACAAATAACTTGTTTGCATCACATTGCAATTGTAAAGGATGTTTTGTCTCCAAACTAAAGACACGCTTGGCTTGTAATAATTTGTAGTGTCCAAATGCTACTTAAATTTGTAGTAAGTATTTACAGGAAAGAAAATAAATTGAATTTTTCCGTACAAACTTTTTTTAAAAATCTTTCTTTCAAAATTTTGAAAGTCTGGATATATAAATTGATGTTAGTTTATGGAAGAAACTTATCCACTTCGTTTTCTTATTTATTTTTTATAAACACATATGAAGAAGTTGATCAAATCTTATATGAGGTTCACATCTTATTATAAAATCTTTGTGATCATCTCAATAAGATGGCCCATTTTGGTTTGATAGAAGAAATATACTGTGTTAAAAAGCATATATGCGTGTGTGCTTCTGAATTTGTAGCATTGTTGAAATTAATTATTATATTTATTTTATTAGGCTGGGTAATTCATTAACAAAAGGTCACTTTCTAAAATTGTTTATAAATAAATAATTGGTGTAACATTTGAAAATCTGGCCAATCTGAGCTCACAAAAGGACTAATTAAACTCAAACACTAAAAGTGCCTCCATTCTCTAAATTAAGTTGACATCTAATATGAATCATAAGCCTATGATTTACATTCACGTATAGTATAATATGTGGTATAGAAGTATAACACTTTGCTTTTCCTGCTTGAACTATTATATATATTCATCTAGTAATTCAGATTTTATTTCTCTTTAATGTAAACACTTGAAACTACCAAATAATTATAAATAATATATCTTTGTACTGGTCGGGCTCCGAACGATTGAAATCCGGGTCAAATAACATTTACAATGTAATAAACACGTAATAAAGTAGTTACAACTGATGTTGAATGAGTTAAATGCATGCTCGGTAAATATCTCAAGATAACGATAAACCGAAGGATACACTCCCATGATTTCAGGGATACACTCCCATGATTTCAGGGAATCACTACACATGTTCTGACCCATGTTCCAATAGTGTCCAACCCACACAGGTAAGGGTTCATAAGTAAACCTATAAATAGAATTTACAAGAGAAGAAAATGTATGTTTTCATATTCTATGAGAATACACCAGAAATACTAGCACTGACTTAAGCGGAGTGTAATCGCAAGTACCCCGACCGGCGGAACACTCACAGCAAGAGGAAGAACTTAAGAACTTCAAAAAACTAGGACCCCATCATCCGTTGTGATTTTTAAAAGAGTTACAAGGAAGACTTACTATATAACAATTGATAAATATTTCAAAAAGAAAAGAAAAAAAACGTTTGTTTTTAATGTGGTTGGAATATTGTTGGTTAAGTTTATCAATGAAGATGGGCCAATCCATTGATTAAAAGCTCCCACGGAAAATTGTCTCGTGAAAAACGCCTCTTCGTGCATTGCCTCTAAAACCGTGTGTTGAAACCAAAAGAAACCAAATTAAAACATCTTTCTTTCTTTTTTAGATTTTAGAAGCAAATGATTCATGCTTATATTGGAACCAGTTTCTTAATAATTATCATAATAATAATATATTATATTAAGAAGTTGACTTTAAATTTAATTTAAATTTATAAAATTAATTTATAAGATAAAATTTACACTTATTTATATAGTATAAAATATTAAATATTATTATTTTTAATCGATATGAAATCTGGTTTATCGATATATTTTATGATGCTATAAACAATGATAAAGTCAGCATCTCATCGTTTTGTTTTTGTTTGATTTGAATCACTCAAGCTGACTTTGTTTACTCTATTCTGTTAAAAAGCGTTCATTTAAAGGCTTCTAAAAAAATTAAATTCTTGCAGTGTGAAAGGATTAATTTGTGTGTACGATTAAGACTAGTGCAATTGACTTTCATCTAAAATTGTATTGTTAGATTGATATCTGATAGTATCGTTAAACAATTTGCAATTTTCTTCCTTTTTTTTCTCTGTGCCAACTACCTTAGATTTAGCAGACCTCGATCATAATTACATTATATTATAAGACAGTAACAAGTGTCATACTAATGAAAATGGCATCATGTTAATGGAATAATATTCTATTCAAAAAACGAAAGTGTTAGATGAGCTCCAATTGGCATTTTAATCCACAAATTTTGTTGTGAAAAAAATGAACAAATTGGGCACAAAGTGTTGTTGAATATATCTATATTTTTTTTCTCAATTTCTGCTTACATGCTTATCGCTGTAGATTTAAAAAATATTATAGAAAGTAATTGTTAGATATTTGGCAAAGTCTGATGAATAAGTTAAGCTAGTTTTTAGGAGTTAAATAAATATGTTGCAGATTTTATATATTTTAATAGTAGTGTCTACTTTTTAGTTAGATTTCGGTTTCGGTGGTTGTAAGGCTTTTATAAAAGTCATTCTCTTTTCATTATAAAATATACTAAATATTTCTATTATCTGGTATCAGAGCTACACATAACAAGAGTGTTTGAGAGGAAAAACACAGTACTGAAAAATGGCAGACACTACCAGTTTCACCGCACCTGTCATACCAAAATTCAATGGAGATTATGACCACTGGAGTTTGCTCATGGAGAACCTTCTTCGATCCAAGGAGTACTGGAGCATCATTGAACCAGGGTTTGACGATCTGAGAAAAATCGAATCACCTACTCCGACTCAGAAAAAGGCGCTTGAAGAAGCTATTCTCAAGGATCTCAAAGCCAAAAACTACCTATTTCAATCAATTGACAAAACCATGTTGAAAACTATCACCAGGAAGGAGACAGCCAAACAACTATGGGAGTTCATGAAAATCATGTAAGTCAAAACATGAATAAACGTAAATTGAACACATACAATTTATGTTCACAAATAGATCTTATCATATCATGATTCTCACACAATCATACAATCAAGAAGGAATAGGCACTTACCTTGATCCATGAGTGATCCTAATTGAGCAGTTACTTTATCTCCTTTATCCCAATCTATCTCTTGCAATTTCGTTCTTGTCACACACTTTCGTGATGGTTAACAGTGAGACAACTATTATTTGCAGAGACAGAACCTTATAGCCTTTAGTACCTAATCTCCATCAGATGTAGGTTTTCCATTAGGTATATCATCATATATATATTTCTCACATTAACCAATGGGCCTTTTATTCTATTATTATTATTAAATCATATTTGGGCCCAAAGCCCAAACTCTAAGTCATGTGAGTCACTTTATAGAAATTAATTTACATAATTTCTTACAAATCAAGCACCAAGGGAATGCTAGAGTGAAACGCGCACAACTACAAAGGCTAAGGAAAACTTTCGAAACCTTGGAGAAGAGGGCTGGAGAACGAATAACGGGATATTTTTCAAGAGTCATGGAGATCATCAACGACATGAGAAATAGTGGAGAAGAATTAGACGATGTCAAGATTGTTGAAAAGATTTTAAGAAGTCTCACAGACAACTTCAACTTTGTGGTTTGCTCCATCGAAGAATCAAAGGATATTGATAGCCTTACTGATGCCTAAGCATCACTACAAATACATGAGAGCAAGGTGGTTCAGAGAAGGAGTGAAGAGCACGTTCTGCAAGTGGAAAATGTGTCAAGGAACGCTCAAAGAGGAAGAGGACGAGGATGCGGAAGAAGCAGCTACAGAGGTAGAGGATGATCCTTTGTAAACAGAGCAGCCATTCAATGTTTTCGATGTGGAAAACAAGGTCACTATCAGTTCGAGTGCACTAGTGACAAAAAAAACGTCAACTATGCCGAGTTTGACGAAGAAGAAGAATGTTTACTAATGGCGCATGTCGACGTGAGCAATCTCAAAGAAAGTGGCATATGGTTTTTGGACTCCGGATGCTCAAACCATATGACGGGGGGAAAATCTTGGTTTGTTGATCTAGATGAAGGTTTTAAGCATTTTGTTCGGTTGGGAAACAGCTCTAAGATGGTAGTTCAAGGAAAAGGAAACATCAGATTTGAAGTGGAGGGGATAATACTTGTTTTGACTAATGTTTATTATGTCCCGAATCTGACCAACAACTTGTTGAGCATTGGATAACTTTAGGAGAAGAATCTGACCATTATGATCAAGAATAATGTGTGCAAGATATTTCATTGTAAGAGAGGGCTGATCATGGAGACTCAAATGAAGATGAATCAGATGTTTTTGGTTTACGCTAAGAAGAAACCAACATCTGAGAAATGTCACAGGAGGTTTGGACATTTAAATAATAAGTCCATTCAGATTATGGCAAAGAAAGGAATGGTGAAAGGGTTACCTAGCTAGAATGAGGATGTTAAGGTGTGCACAATATGCAATATGGGAAAACAACAACGAGAAAAATTCCCAAAGAAGAGCAAGTGGAGAGCAACAGAGAAGCTAGAACTAATTCATGCGGATCTATGTGGTCCAATCACCCCAACGTCTCATAGTGGAAAAAGGTATATGTTCGTGCTTGTTGATGATTTTTCCCGTAAAACATGGATTCATTTTCTTGCAGAAAAAGCAGAAACGTTTGAGGCTTTCAAAGCGTTCAAAATTTTTGTTGAAAAATAAGCTAAGACTGTGATTCGTGATCTGAGGACAGACAGAGGAGGCGAATTCACCTCAGACAAATTCAACAAATTTTGCAGAGAGCAAGACATAAAACGACAATTGACGGCATCATATACTCCTCAACAAAATGGAGTAGTATAGAGGAGAAATAAATGTCAAGATTTCTATGGCCATAAGCAATTAGATGGACGATTCATGTCTTCAATCGAAGTTTCACAAAGGAAATAAAAGACAAGGTGCCTGAAGAGAGATGGACAGGAATCAAGCCAAAGGTTGACTATTTCAGAGTTTTCGGTTCAGTTGCTCATGTTCATGTTCCGATACAAAAGAGAATCAAGCTTGATGATCGAAGTCATAGATGTGTCATGCTTGGAGTTAGTGAGGAGTCCAAGGCTTATCGACTGTATAATCCAATCACGAAGAAAATCACAATAAGCAGAGATGTTATTTTCGAAGAAGAAGCGCAGTGGGACTGGACATTGAGTACACCAGAGCAAAACATATTCACATGGGAAGATGATGATGGAGTTCTTGAAGAAGAAAAAACTGAGGACGAATATGAGGAAGAAGGACCTGAAAATTCTATAGCAATACATGCTCCGAGAGAAGAAACAGAAGAGATCACTACAGCAACAAATCCTGTGCGTGAACATGAAAAACAATAAAAAAGAGCAAGAAAGCCACCTGGATGGATGCAAGATTTTGTAAGCAGAGAAGAAGAAGATGATAACTAGACAAACTTTGTTTTTTTCATATGCAATGATGATCCGATAAACTTCTCTGAAGCGGCAAAGGAAGAAAAGTGGAATTAAGCAATGAAGTTGGAGATTCAGTCCATTGAAAGAAACAACACTTGGGAGCTCACAGAATTGCCAATAGGAGCAAAGACAATCGGCGTCAAATGGATATACAAAACAAAGCTGAATGAAGAAGGAAATGTCAAAAAATGCAAAGCACGTTTAGTGGCGAAAGGCTACTCTTAAACAACAGGGATGGATTATACAGAAGTTTTTGCACCAGTGGTCAGATGGGATACAATTAGGAGTATTCTTGCAGTAGCTGCCTAACGAGGTTGGTGTGTTTATCAACTAGACGTCAAAAGTGCTTTTCTATACAGTGAATTGAAAGAGGAAGTTTATGTTGATCAGCCTGAAGGATATCTTAAAGTAGGGGAGGAAGACAAAGTATATCGCTTAAAAAAGGCCCTCTATGGCTTAAAATAGATGCCAAGAGCATGGTTCAGCATAATTAAGAGTTACTTTACGAAGGAAGGGTTCAAGAAAAGTGACTATGATCACACCCTTTTCTTCAAGAAAACAGAAAACGATTTATTGGTGGTAAGTCTCTATGTCGATGACTTGATTTTTACTGGAAGTGACAAAATATTGTGCGCAGAATTCAAGTCCTCAATGCAGAAGGAATTCAAAATGACGGACATGGTAAAAATGAATTTTTTCCTTGGAGTGGAAGTTCATCAAAGTGAAGTTGGGATACACATATGTCAAAAGAAGTATGCAAAGGAGGTGTTGGAGCGTTTTAATATGGGGAACTGTAACTCTGTCAAAAATCCAATTGTTCCAGGAATTACTGTTTCAAAGGAGGAGATTAAAAGAGCTGATGCAACACTCTACAAACAACTTGTTGGCTGTCTAATGTATCTTACGGTAACAAAACCTGATTTGATGTTTGTAATGTGTTTGATTTCACGTTTTATGTCTGACCCTAAGGAAGAACATATGTTGATTTCCAAAAGAGTATTAAGATACGTAAAAGGAACACATGACTTTGGAGTGTTCTGTGGGAGATTGTCAAAAATGAATTTGTTGGGAGCACTTTTGGATATGTTTTCTTGTTGAATGGGGCAGCAGTTAGATGGAGTTCTCGAAAGCAAGACATAGTCACTCTCTCCTCAACCGAAGCTGAATATGTTGCAGCAAGTTCCTCTGCGTGTCACTGTGTTTGGCTAAAAGGGATGTTGCAGGAGCTAGGAGTTGTAAATGGTGAATGTATAGACATCATGTGCGACAATAGCTCGACGATTAAGTTATCTAAAAATCCAGTCATGCATAGGAGGACAAAACACATCGATGTCAGGTAACACTACTTGCGAGACTTGTGTAATGAAGAAATCATGAAGTTGGTTTTTGACTAAGCCTATCAAGTTGGATCAGTTTGTGAAGCTCAGGAATTTGCTTGGAGTTCGAAGGATGGAAAGTTAAACTGATGCTTTTACCGTATCAGTTTAAGAGGAGGAATTATGTTAGATATTTGACAAAGACTGGTGAATAAATCAAGCTAATTTTTAAGAGTTAAATAAATTTGTTATAAATTTTATATATTTTAATAATAGAGCCTATTTCTTAGTTATGTGTTACGTAAATTTCGGTTTCTGTGGTTGTAAGTCATTCTCTTTTCATTATAAAATATACTAAATATTTCTATTAGTAATGATTAACATATGACGAATTTGCCCATCCATTGTTTGTTAAATTTAGTGGTTAGTTATATAAATAAATATGATTGATTTTATTTTATAAACTATTAAAATAATTGTGTGTATCATTCAATACTGATGTTGGTATTAACTGTTTTTTAAAACAGTCACAGTCGATATTTCTATAATTTTATGATAGTTTAATCACTTATAATAGAATAAAAATCACTTATAAAGTAAATTTACTTGGGTGAATAATTTCTTAATTAAATGGATTCTTAAATTAATAAATTGGTAAAGTCTCTACGAAATTACACGTTATCAATTAGATAAATAAGAAAAATGAAAAAGTGATTTAATAGAGAATAAATTAAGAAAAATATGAAATAACGAAGTGGGAAGGTGGGAGAGTGTGTGATTTTTGGCACAAAATAGAGTGAAAAAGACTCTTGTTTTTTTTAAAAATTGAGATATTAATTCTGAGGAACAGGAAAATGATAAATTTGATAAGAAAAATAATGAAAAATAAAATATTTTTAAATTCATGTTTTGTTTTGATTAAAGATTTGAACCGAGGAAATGAATTTGAAGAAAAAGTGTTAGAAAAGTGAGATGATTTAAATTAAAGTAAATTGAATGAAAAATTAAGAAAAATGAAAGGAAAAATTATAAAAGTTCATGATTGATGTGAAATGTATAGATTAAAATTTTATGTAATTGATAAAAAATAAAAATTATAAAATTTTCCTTATATTTAAAAATAATTAAAAAGAAATATAATTTATTAATTTGTACATTTGAGTTGTTTTGTAATTAAAATTGTCAGAACATGACAAATTATCATAAAAAAATATTTTTAATTTAAAATAAAATTTGTATATTTATAATTATAAAATATGTGTGTGAAGCATGGAACTTACGTGTGATAAAAACATTATTTTTACTATGGTATGTTAACTTAGTTGAAAAAAAATACAAATTATTTAACATTTTAGATACATACAAAATTATTGAAAATTGATTTTGATAAAATTAAATAAAATTATAATATAAATAATTGTATAATATTTAAGTGAAATTGTAAATTTCGTAAAACTTAATAAAATAAATTAAAATTACATAAAAATACATCACCTAATTAATATTAAAATATAACCATACAATACAATATGATGAAAAAAAAATAGTTAAATTAAAATTATTAAGTGGGGGAAAACAACAATATAAAATGACAACTATCATTTGAAAGAGTTATCGAAATCATCAAATTTTTGTTGTTGATGGTCAATTCTTTGATGAACTCTCTCAAAATCTCTAGTTACATTGATGTTCAAAATATTTAATCCTTGTTGTAACTCTTTAATATCACCCCAAGTTTGTGAAAGCATCATAATAGAATATGAGGGTTGAGGTGCAATGTCTTCAACATTGTTATCGGGTATTGTTAAGTCTTGGTCGTCTTGTTCATCATCTTGGTTCATCCCACCATGTTGTCAGACATCGTTAACTTGAATGGTATTCCTAGTTCCATAGATGCATCGACGGAAAAGTCCATGCCATATTGAACCATGATCCATGTAATCAAAATGTTATGTGGAAGAGACATGTTGTTGTCCATGCATTTGATAATGTGTCGCGTTATGCAATGAGACCAATTAATCATATATTATTTTTCATGACCCATAACATAAAAATGTCTTCCTGAAATAATTAAGCAAAATTGATGGCCCATATACTCAATATGGACACGAACATGTAATGCAATAGTATGTCATTCATTAATATTCAAACTATCTACATTATGATTGTGCGTCTCTAATTTAATCATGGAACTCAATGTCATATCATGATCATAGTTGAGCTCCTCAAGAATGTTTGGAGATGACAATTTTTTATCTTGGTACTTCAAATTAATCAAAGTCAACCAATTTGAGTATGTGATTTATTATTAAAGTTATCAAAATTTGTCATCTTCATGTTAGAATGAAACACTTTAATCAAATTCTCAAAGTAAGGAGCTTTAAGCCACATGATAAATTTTTCCAAACAATTATCATTATCCATGTCAAAAATATCTTCACATATAAAACCATAAATATAATTTGTGATAATTAATTAAATTAATTAAAAATTATTTCACTTAAAGCACAATATTTAAACCATTTTGTATTTTAATAAAGACAAGTCTTTTACTCACAATAAAATATACATTAATATTATCAAAATTGCTAATATTGGTACATAATTTATATTAGTTTTTTTATAATTTTTGTGTATAAACACTTCATATTATTTTTTATATGTTAAAATATAAACAGGTTAACTTTTTTTACTTTATTATTTTATATATAGTATTTTGATATGAGATCCAATTATTTTACATATATAGAACTTATCTTATGAATATTATATTATTTTTACTAAAATTATATATAAAAAAATTATTTCATCAATAAATAAATTAAAATATATAAAAATATTTTACAAGTTTATTTAATTTTATTATCTTGTATTTACCAACTATTTACAATTTAATATCTTAGTTTAACAATTTTCTAGTATCTAGCCATTATCTCTTCATCTTACCAATTTTTCATTTTCAACTATTTTTTTTCAAACATAATTATATTTAATTTTATATGATGCACAACACTGTTCTTCATAAATTTGTATGATCTATGTAGAAAATTTCCATAAGACTTGTTTATTATTATTATTTTTTATTTCATCTATTAGTTTAGTTTGAAGTTAATATTAATTTAGAAGGGTAATCACATTTCATAGGGATAAGGATTTTGTAGGGATGATGATTAATGCACAAGTTGTTACTACGGAGTTCAATAAACATATTTGGACATATATCAATCAAAGGACCACACATGTATGCATAAGAGATGGAATTTAAGACTTATTTATTAATGATCTCTACAAGGAATCAAACACAGGATGTTTAAACCACATACAACACCACACTAACACGTTCCTTTACCAATGCACCTACAACACAATAATCATACAAGTCATGCAAACGTAGTCAAATAAGGAGATGATCATAACATTGCCAGCCAAATGCATGGATTCATTCACTCTCAGCCAAAGCAAAACCGTGCAAAAAATAGTTATACAAAAGGCTTTTTAATTGATTACGAGGTGTGGATAATCAATTATGTGCTTCTTTTTGAATCATAATCGATTATCCACACATCATAATTGATTAGAGAGTCGTATTACATTTTGAAAATCATGCATGCACCTTCATATATCATGTACAAATGCTTCGTTCACTTACCAACACTGATAAGAAAGCTTCCTAACCCAATACCACCACCAACGTTCATCAACTTCTAGTAGCACCAGGAACCAAGCACCTCAACTCCTCTTCTCCCAACAACAATGAGAACTCTCAAGTGACACCAAAAACACAATCATGATAAACAATAAACAATGTGATCCAAAAAGAGTATTTACGAGTTCTTAATGACAAGTTAAAACCTAATAGTCAACAATGAAATCTTTGAGCCTCCACTATTTTAGGAATCTTTGCATACAAGAATCATTGTCATGCATATGAAAAAAAAGGAATAATTCAGTTATTTTACAATCGTTGACGTGACTTTTCCCTTATTTATTTTCACACCTGATATCAACCACAAACATTCTTTTCGTGCAAATCCTTACTTTCATTTTTACACAAATCACCTTATTCAAACACAAATAACACCTATAAATTTGTCTCAACATATAACAATTACCCTACAATAAACCTAACATAAACAAATGGAGAAAAAAAATTATTATAATTAATAATACATATTCTACTATAATTATAATCAATTTTAAAGATTTTTTTTTTAATTTTAAAAAAATCTCTCAAAGTTGATTATTTGGACAACAATATGTATTTTTTTCATTCTCAAATCTTAATTTTCAACAATAAGAAAAGTAAAATATCAATAGTAATATAAAAATATTTGTTTTCACCTCTTCTCAAATTCATGCAAAGAGTAACAGGAAAGATATAATTTTCTAAAGAAATTATAATAAAAATGGAGATTGAAAAATTTGTCGTGTCCATAGATTGAATAAATAGTATCTATTGCCTCACCATCTTATATCTCTGTACACCACTTCGCATGCTATCCGACCCCCACTCAGGCAAAGCGTGAACTGTGAGCACACCACGCATCGTTAGTCGGTATAACCTTTTCTAGTAATTTGTAAAGTCAACTGTCAAGGTCAAAACCGTAATTTTAGCCCAACTTGAAAAGAGGGAAACTCTTTATTATTTATTTCGGTATTACCCATGAAAAATCAGTACTTCAATAATTTTGGAGTTTTTATAATTAACAACTAATTTTAACTATTATTTATTGTTTGATTTTTGAGCAGTTTTCTTTTGGAAAAAAACTTAAATAAATATTATAAATATAGGTATTTATTTTCAATCATATTTAAACTTTTATTTTAATAAAATATGATACATACAGTTAATAATATAAGTATCATCTACATAACATTCTAAATATGATTGAAGGTAAGCAATTATAATATTATATATAAGGCTTCTCCATTTCTTTCTTACATGTCCGTGTCTAACAGAGAGTCAGCCGTTGTGTTAGATAGAGAAAGAAAAAAGTTAGAGAGAGAAAGAGAGTTGTGATTTGTGAAGCACACAGGATCTAAAAACGTGTAATCTGACAAGACGACTTTGGAACATCATGGTTAGTCAGCAACATCTTCATCTAATCGCCTTGTGTGGTTTTATGTGTATGAACGCACCTTCGTTCTATTCAATTTCTTATCTTTTTAGTCTTTCTCCATTTGTTCAAACTTCTTTGCTCTTTATTTTTCCCTTCGCCGTGATTGGGGCGTGGGAAACTTCGAGACCCAGGTGTCTTTAGGTATGTATGGTTTGTAACTTTGAATTCTTTACTCTTCTGGGTTTCTTGTTCGCCTTTCCAAGTTTCTATTTTTTTACTCTATGGACTCTTGGTTTTGTGAAATTTGTATTTGGGTAGTCCCCGGCGTGTTTCTTGCTGTGTAGTTTTGGGAACTTGCAATAAAGTCAATATGAGTTTTGGTTCTAGAATTCTTCCGGATTCTTGTTATTTGGTTACCAAGAAAGTTGTAGTCTAGAGCTTTGATCTATTTTTCTGCTCTTTAAAGACCCTGTTATGTTATTTGATCTCAGCGTTTAGAAAAAAGACCCCCTTTCTTTTCTCGTGTGCTTGTTTGCCTCTGCCCCTGTGCGTTTGAGGGGGTATTTTATTCGATTCGTGACCTAGTAACTCCCGTAGCAAAAAATAGGGAAATCAGATTCCTTTTACAGTAACATATAGTCGAAGTTAGTATACAATAGAACCTTCAGTAAGCCTTTTATTTTGCTTCAGTTGCTCCTATGTTAAGTTAGATTGAAGAGAAACACAACCAGGTTTAAAAACCCTTAAAAAAACATGTTTCTGACTAAAGTATGGAATTTTAGCCTTTAGGTCCATGTGGGGTTTTACTTTTATTCATACACTTTGTGCTTTACCCCATTCTATCTTCCTTCTCTTTTGCTTCTTGATCACTAAGCATTGAGGGAGGAATTTAAAATAAAGTTTGTTTTATTTGCAGCTCCTCACTCTTCTAAGGTTTCAGTTGTTGTGACGTCCTCTTAGTGACTAGAGTGGAACATTGATTCTTTTAGTGGCACTTTGATGATATATTTAGTTCTGGGGTGAGAGTATATTAGAACAGATGTCCTTCCGCAGCATAGTTCGTGATGTAAGGGATGGATTTGGAAGCCTATCAAGGAGGAGCTTTGAGGTAAGGCTTCCTGGCCATAGCAGGGGCAAGTCACGCAGTTCGGTCCACGAGTTGCAGGAGCAGCCAGCGGTCATACAGAACAGCCGGTGGGCTAGCCTTCCCCCAGAGCTCCTTCGCGATGTTATTAATAGATTGGAAGCAAGTGAGAGTACATGGCCTGGTCGTAAGCATGTAGTTGCATGTGCTGCTGTGTGCAAGTCCTGGAGAGAAATGTGCAAAGAAATTGTCAGCAGTCCTGAACTCTGTGGGAAGATTACTTTCCCTATCGCCCTGAAGCAGGTATGAACCTTTTGTTCTTCTATCCTGTGCCTAGAATATGTGTAAAATATTTGCTTTGTGTATAAAGGATATGAAATCTGTACCATCATCAAAGTTTACATTTTTATGCTTCGTTGATTCTTGTCTTGTCTGCAGCCTGGGCATAGGAATGGAACCATCCAGTGTTTCATCAAGAGAGAGAAATCTAAGCTGACATACCATCTCTTCCTTTGCCTCAGTCCTGGTGAGCTTTCCTTTGTTGACACTAACATATATGAACTTATATAATAATCTTGATCTGTTCTTTCTTTGATTTGCTTTCAGTGTGTAATTTTTGTACTTATGGCATTTGATATATTTATTGACCTTTTCCCTTATCAATCTGAGCCAAGGTCACCTTTGAACTTTTAGTGGTGTTTCTTTGATTTTTTGCCCAGCTTAAGCGCTTATGATGTTCATTTCTATGTTTGGATTGGTGAAAAGGGATGGAATGAGGTGGTTGTTTTGAAATGTACAGCTTCCTAGTGGCACTGGGAACTGTTTGTCCAAATTCGTTTTTCATCAAAAACCTATTGTTGTTTACGCAATATAGGTAGTAGTAGTGTTCGAATATGATGGTCATATTCTTTGTTGCGGCCCACTTACAAGCTTCTTGTGTTATTTTATTGAAGCTTGTGAAAGTAAGTAATATCTACTGGCCACCAAGTTACTTGAGGGTTGGGATGTCACTTCTAGCTTATTCTGGTCACATATAATCCATTCAAATAATTCAACCTTGTTCAGAGCATCGTTTTGACTTGGTGTTTGTTTTGGCTTCTTAGCTTAGCTAATGTTTTAGCCGTTTGTGAGGCATGTCTATGCTTAGTTTGACTATAATTACGAGAGAATAATTCATGCCTTGCCTATCCTACTTGGTTTATTGGTTCAAATGTTTTCTATGCTGGCACAAGTACTTCCTTATCTTGAGTTGACAAATGTCTTGCTGTTCCAATATGCTGTATATATATATATGCATTTAGCAATTTTATGTTCCTGGCTATCATTGTTTTTGGGACCTGTTCTGGACTGATAACCGTGTTCCTTCCTGCAGCCCTGCTTGTTGAAAATGGAAAGTTTCTTCTCTCTGCAAAAAGGACCAGAAGAACAACATGCACGGAGTATATTATATCAATGGATGCAGATAACATATCGAGATCTAGTAGTACGTACATTGGAAAACTGAGGTAAGAAAGACTTAATTTTGGGGCTACTTGGCATGCATTTTTGCATTAACAGACAATTTTCTGGTTTTTATTGCCCTGTACAAGATCTAAATTTATGCATAATTTTTTTTACCATCACTCAAGAAAGTACTACAAATAAATTGTTTCTTTACTTTGTAGTCATTATGGACTTGCACTGTATTAATTTGTGGTTGTAGCAGGTCAAATTTTCTTGGCACAAAGTTTATAATTTATGATACACAACCACCGTACAACAATGCTATGCTGTCCCCACCTGGGCGTAGCCGTAGGTTTTCGAAAAAGGTTTCTCCAAAGGTCCCTAGCGGCAGCTACAACATTGGTCAGGTCACCTATGAGTTGAATGTCCTTGGTACTAGGGGACCCCGAAGGATGAATTGTACAATGTACTCAATTCCTGCATCATCTCTTGAGCCTAATGGCGTTGTCCCAGGGCAGCCAGAGCTCCTTTCCCACCCCCTTGAGGATTCTTTCCGAAGTATCTCCTTCTCAAAATCAATTGACAATTCAACCCGGTTTAGCAGCTCTAGGTTCTCAGACATAATGGGAACCGGCAGTGAAGACCAGGAGGGAAAGGTTGTACCATTAGTTCTGAAGAACAAGTCCCCAAGGTGGCATGAACAGCTTCAGTGTTGGTGCCTTAACTTTAGAGGAAGGGTCACTGTTGCCTCTGTAAAGAATTTTCAGCTGATTGCTGCGACATCGATGACAGCCCCAGCCCCTATAGGATCAGGACCTACACTATCCCACCCACCACAGTCTTCTTCTTCTGACCATGACAAGATCATTCTTCAGTTTGGCAAGGTTGGCAAGGATATGTTTACAATGGACTACCGCTACCCTCTATCTGCATTTCAGGCTTTTGCTATATGCTTGACTAGCTTTGACACAAAATTGGCTTGTGAATAGTTACAACAGATATATATGTGTGGTAAGAAAAGTAGGATTTAATCTCCATTTTAGATATTTGTAGGAATGTTGAAGCTCCATGAAGTCATTGTTCTTCATCTCACTGCTAAACTGTAAAGTATGGAACAATCTCTTCTTTTTGATAGTCAATACTATCTTTGTCAAACTTCGATGATGTAGATTTCCATATTTTGTATAAATATGTAATGAAAATGTAGTAGCATTCTTGCTTCCGTAAGGTATGGTGTATATTGAAAATTTGGCATTAAATATTTAAGGTGATTTCATAAATCTTTGCAACAACAAAAAAGAGTGACAGTTATCACAGTCCATCGTTGTGATTTTTGAGGAATTGTAAAGCCCTAGAGGTCGCCCAGAAGTATTTATGAAAAATAAACAAAGTATTGCGATTATAGAATTTGTTGTATTATTTTAGTTTTTTAATCGAGGTCTGATTAATTTAGAGGGGCTTGATTGTAATTGAAATGAAGAACAAATGAAGGAACAAGTTCTCCGTGCACAAATGGAGCGAGCACATTGCTTTGCAAAGGTTCATCGAAAAAAAGTGCGCTCCATTAGTTGTATTTCAGTTGAATGATGATTAAAATAATATATTTAAATTAAAATTAAACATAATTTTAATGTTTTTAATCTTTGTACAAAACTAAAAAAAAATATTTTTTAGCGTATATAAATTTCTCTTAATTTGCTTGTAAATAAATAATGTGAAAAAATACACATTCCTTAATTATCTCAAGAAGAAAAAACTTCAAAATGAATAAAAAAATTGGAAAAAGTTGAGACTACCTCGCCCTTATAAGCTTTGCGACTGATTATATCACATCTAATTATAAGAATAGTTTACTTATTTTATATTAAAACAATATTTTCTTAAATATTTTTAATTTTTATAAGTCTATTTATGAGTTGACTGTCAGGTTTTTAGATATTATTAATATATAATAATTAAATTGGTCAATTTTTTAAAATTTCTTTAACTTTTAGATAATATGTTATTTCTAAATAAAAAAAAGTATGATTTTATTAAAAACATAATAGTGGAATATCATTTTAATCAAAATATAATGGATATGAATATCTTTCAAAGAGAACTACTGTAAAAAAATTTTAAAAATAGAAGAGGTAGTATTTGTTTCAAAACTAAAAGATCCAAGTGCTATTTAACAATGCCACCCATTTTTTTTAATAGTATTTTATATTTATCAAGTGGATTGTTTATTTTATTACTATTAATCATCCTTAACCTATCTGATATCAATATCTTATCCACCATAACCAAATGAAAGTTGTTGCACAATGAATTTTTTTGAAGTTATTTGATGGCCACTGTGTCGGTAAATAAAGATTGGTGCACCATTTGGCAAAAAGTTGATATGGATCATAAATACTCATTCAATTCGCTAATTGCCACGTTTCCTAAAGTTGTCTAGTTTTTACCAACATATACTGCTATGATATAATAGTATATCAAGAGGTGCATTCCAACCATATAGTGCAAAAACCAGAGGACAAACACACAATCCCATATACATTTGACATACACAAAACACACTTTTATCAAAAATATGTATTGTGGAACATTATTAACTATCCCAACACAACTAACCCATTATACATTTCCTAGTACTATGTCATGTTAAAATCTCTGTTTTCTTCTTGTTTAACATCAACTATTTTATTCACCAATCAAAACCTGTGGCACACATAGGAAGAACATGGTACAAATGCACAAGAGTGCAGGATGAGAGAATTTTGTGCTGAGATGAGCATTAGAAAGATGAAAGTTTTTAGAAATACAGTGAGATCTGGTTAAAGAGATGAAAGTGTGTGATGATTACAAGGGTTAAAAAGTGTAGAGAGTATTGTTCTATGATTAATTAAATAGACAAGAGGAGAGCATACCCAAAATGTTGAACTCCTTGACAGACTTACGAGAAGTGAGCACTGGTAGCATTTGAGCCACTAATTGTAACAAGGTGTGGAGTTGGTGATGAAGTGAATGCAGAAGATGATGGAGGTTGATGTGCATCCTCTGATAGCATCTCGAAGGTGTTCTTGAAAGCCATGGAGTATGAAGTTCTCTTCCATCTCCATTTCTCCCTCTTCCATCTCTTCCTCTGGTTGGTTCTGAGGGATGAAAGGTAAGCTGATATATAAATGTATAGTGCAAGCCCACGTGGTTTCATGGGGTTGAGAGCAGTAACCCCCTTCGGCACGGTGGGTCTTAGATTATGACAATCAATTAAATAAAAATATTATCCAAAACAAAAAGGGAAAAGTTAACCTAGAGAGTTAGGTTATGATGTACGTGGATTCAAGAAAAATAGTTTCTATAATCATTATTAATATTTTTTTTAAACGGTGATTAATGATATTTTCAATATTTAATTCATTATTTTGAAAGATGAGAAGACCATGGATATTTAATGTGAAAAGAGGTCATTATAATTTAATACAATTTTCTAAAATTTACTTGTTAACAAAAAAAAACTTTATTTCTTCTTCTTCCCTTTATTTATGTGTAACTTTTTTTTTCATCGTGGTTTAAAATTGCAATTTCTATAATTTTATTATCCTCCTTTTCATCATGGAATGTAATTTCTAAAAATTATAGTAATTTATTCATTAACCTTTCATCGCATGTAGTTTTTTCGTCAGTCAGTGTTTTGAAATTAGTCTAGTAAATAGTTACGTCACTCTTTTTTTTCTATTTTTAGTTCTACTTTATTTCCGGGTTATTTCTTAATGTGTTGAGAAGAAAAAAAATCCATGAATATGATCGTCTTATAATACTTTCTATATTTACTATAGTATTACTAGCTAAGAAAATTTCAAATTAAGTTGACGGTTGTATTTATGTTGAATAATTTTAAACTACATAAAAAATAATTGTTAATTTTCTTTTTCAATCTATATTAAGGATTTGATTATGAATCTGAAATTAATTTTTAATTAAAAAGGAAATATCTTTTACATTGAATGAAAAAATATATGATAGATTTATCAGAGTCCATAAACTTGTTCCATACAAATTAAATTTGTTCCATGTAAAGTAAAAAACAAAATAAAAAGATAAATACTTTTATTATCTTAAATCATGATATTTTGTTTCAATTTTTATATTTCTATATTTGGGAGAGAGAAATTACTCTCTCTTTTTTCTCTACAAAATCCTTAATCTAAACGTAGATATCTCTTCACATCTTTTCTCTTTAACTGTGAAACTCATGAAGCAAACAAAATCTATGATTTTTGCTTTAGAATTTCGAAAGAAACCAAATCTCTTTGGCAAATATCCTCCTCCATTATTAGCCACAAGATTTTTCCAAGGTTCTATTGTAAGGTTTGACCGAAAACAGTGGAACTCTTAATCACTTAGATTAGCGATTAAATTAGTTAGATTTCATTTTACATGAACTATTATTTATTTTTTAAAATAGAAGGAATCAGGTACTTTGTAGCTGAATTATGAAGTGTAATGAAAGTTAATGATGAAGTTTGGTAGTGATTATTATATGGTATCCCTGTGAGTGTATGTGTATGAAGAGATGATAGGACATAATATAGTATAAGATGGATGGAATGATAAACATATGATGAACCGAAACATGTCTGAAAGGGCAACTTTAAAATTGAACGATAATCCTGAAACGTGAATGTTGTAGACCATATGAGTGGATTCTCAAATAATTGTGGTCCCAGAAGAATGTCATGCGCATGTAGGAAGAAAGAAAGTAAAATTTCTTTGTTGTTATGGTCTTTGTTGGTGGAGCACTAGATTTTATATGAAAAAATCCTACCCCACACAAAAATCCTGAATTTCGTTGGATTTGGACTCACACTCAGTAGTGCGTGCCAAATATTTTGGAAGATAATCTTCTCACTTACTTCACACTTTTCTTTTCCACTATTAGGAAGCACCAGATTCACAGAAAGAACACGTATCTACCTTAAAACGTGTTTCTCAAATTGCTTGAAACCTTATTGCGGAAATAAGTGCTTCGTGTTAATTTCTTTTAAAAAAGTGGATAGATAGATAGATATTGTGTAAGGATCCAAGTTTTTTATGCTAACTGTGCCAGAGTTCGTATGATAAATGTTTCACGATTACTTGTCCATTGTACAATTTGGGTTGACATAGTGAGCGAAATCTGGAATTATAGAAACTCAGTCATCTTTAATAGCGGAGTGGCAAATGTGTTTGAAGTGTTCGCTTCGGTGCAAGTTAAGGTATGGTCTTGGATTCATGCAAAGTCTCGTTTTGCATATTTCCCGTATTCTGGTTGGGTTTTAAATTCTATGGCTTGTATGAAGTTGATTCATTAAGGTTGAGTAGTGTTGGTTGGTAATCCCTTTACTAAGTTGGTAGGTAGGTGATCTAATAGGAGTTTATTGTCAGGTATTTATGTATAAGGGTTGGACCACTCCTGAACTGGTTCCTATTTATTTATTTATTTTTATTGCCGATAAAAAATAAAAATTCCAATGTATCATTGAGTTTCAATCTTTTTAATGCTTGCTATTACATCCCAATTTACTCTTACTTTTTTGCTTGGTATTGCAATATTTACTCTTGTAAAACTCACTGTGAAAAGAACATGTTATTTGAACTCGATTTATTATTTCAGCCTTTCAAGTTCTTACTTTTATTTTTTGTGAAAATACTTATATAAAAAAATTAAAATTAAAATCAACAAAATTTTGTTTTCAATTGAATTGATTTTGATCAACAGAAACATGTAAAAAATCATTTTTTTTAACTTGGGGTGTTTGAATAGCAATTTGGGAAAGCGATATCGGCCCATACAGAGCCCATAAACACACACAAACCCAAATAAAAACTGCCCAAAACAAAGTTCACGCAGCCGAA
The DNA here is from genome assembly GCF_051622355.1 of Phaseolus vulgaris. Taxonomy (NCBI): domain Eukaryota; kingdom Viridiplantae; phylum Streptophyta; class Magnoliopsida; order Fabales; family Fabaceae; genus Phaseolus; species Phaseolus vulgaris. The sequence continues at coordinate 8,180,969 of NC_143504.1, forward strand.
ACTAAAAACCATTGCGTCTTTTTCGTTGTTGGTTCTTCTCCACGCCACTCCACTTTTTCGAATTTTTTTTTTCACTTTTTAGTCCTTCCATGATTTTTCAACGGAAGTTTTTGTTTTCTGTGGTTTAATATATTTGCATAACTCAGTGTATTGAACAGATTTTCATTGGTTTTTTATTTTTCATTGGCTTTTAACCTAACTACTGCCGTCGCCACCACCACCAAGATTTTTCGTCATGCACACACAGTTACATTGTTTGTGAAGGCTTTTGATGAACGCCATTGTCTTAAAATTGCATGATTTGTTCTGAGCTATGGGATCTGAGGGCGTTTTCACGCTTTTACCTCAGTTCACCGAAGGTTTTGTTCTGTTTGTATGTGCCCGATGATGGAGTAGCACCGTCTATGCTCTGTGATATCATCATGCTATATTTCCCTTTGCCGTCTTCGTTATTGTTTGGTGTTTTCTACGTTTTTTGTTCTTTCGTTTCTCGATTACTTGTATTTTGGAGAAACACTAATAGTTTGACGGCTAAATGGCCGATTAAAACCTGTTAGATGGTTAAATCTGAAAGGATTTTGTTTGTTAAATATGAAGCAGTGACCAAAATTTTGATCTAGGGTTTCCTGGGGTTAAAACTCATGTTTACTGTTTTAACTGATTTAGATGACATTTGGCATGATGCTTTCTATGCTGCCCAATGATGGATAAATAGTCTATTGAACAGCTACATGGTTTTGTTCGTAACTGGACCTGCACCTATCTCTTTCTCTTTCTCTCTCTTTCTGTCTTTCTCTACGTGTGTGTGTGTGCGCGCGTCTATCTCTCGATCGTTCTATTCATACATATATATATATATACACAAATTAATTTGAGATGGTGCAAGAAGGCTGTGAACGAAGCCTGTGATGAAGCTGTAGATGATCTGTGTTTAGCTATGATATCTGAGGGTTATGCGTTCTATTTTATTTTGCAACACCAGTGTTCTCCGTTTGTTTCAGCAATTTTTCTATTGTTCTTATTAGATATGTTAGCAGAACTACACAATTTTTTATTAACATCTGAAACCCTGTGGCTTAATGCATTTGAAATAATCAGGGGAAATGTGCAAGGAGACTTGTTTATGTGATTTTTTTATAATGTAGTAACTCTTCACCCTGCCCAGTGATACCGAATTGACTAGTTAGCAACTTATTTGTTCTGTTCATAACTGGATGTGATTTTCCTTCTCTTGTGTATTTGTAAATGATTCATGATATTGTGAAATAGCCAAACTAATGAAAATTCTTTAGCTGATATGTGAGGGTTACGCTTTTCCTGTCTTCTAACAATATATTTTTCTTCTTTTGGCAGTGATTTTTTACATTTGTTCTTAGATTTAATGATGATATGCTAACATTCTTTTATTAAAATCTAGGTTTAATGCCACTTTTGGTCCCAATGTAAGTGACTAAAAAACAGTTTCAACGCTAATTTTGTTTAAAACGACTCCATGTGAAGTTGGTTAAGTTGGTGATGACTTGACAGACAGATTGAATTTCTTTTGAACGCCTTTACAGTGGCAGAATAGGTGGTGGGTTGAGATTTTCCCCTTTAATGTAGTTGCTTTAGTCATCTTCCAATCTTAGAGGCCAAGAACCCCAACAGGTGCTGCTCCATTTTCTATCCCTCTTAATTCTTTCTCAAATCTTCACATGGTTTCACGTCAAAATCTCTTTTTTCTCCCGTTTTCCCACTTTCATTGTAATGATTTAATTCTCTGTCCTGCCCAATGATGGACATCGAACGACTTCTTTGTTTTGGTCATAACCTGTCATGTGCCATTACTTCTCTCTCTCAGTATCTATCTATCTATTTATCTATCTATCTTTCTATCTCTCCATCAGTTTATGTGTATGTATGTAGTTGGTGCATGTGGGATGTGAATGAAGCCTGTTTAGAAGTCGTAGATGATTTTACTTAGCCATGAGATCTGAGGGTTATGGACTACTTCTTCCAAAAATGAATGTAAAAGATCTATGTTCCTGGTGTTATGGACTGAACTGTTCTAAAGTCTGAAGTGCCTATTTATGTTTTTTTTTCTACAATGTGTTGTTTGGCAAGATAAAAAAGCACTTGTATTATTTGTTTTTTGATGGCCATGATTTTGACTAAAGGCTTGATATTTTTCAAGTATTATCAGCAAAATTGAAAACTTAGGAAGACATGGAAATGACTCTGTTCTCTTCCATACAAAATTTATGATTTTTTCAAGTCATTTCCTTCTTTCATATCAAAGAGTCATTCCCACACTCCCACAGCTTTTCCTTGTTAGTTCTCTTGGTTTGTCCTTTACATCTACACTTGCTTACCTGTTCCTCGCTTTACCTTTTATTCCAAAAGTGGTCCGTCAGTGTCTGTTGCTAGCTACACATATTTTCACTTGGAAGGAATTCCAGTTGATGTTTGGAACCAACAGTAAAGTATTTTGCATGTGCATGTAAATACCAAACAGCTAAAATCTCTTACAACATTACATATTTCAGTATTTAGATATTTTCACTTGGAAGGAATTCCAGTTGATGTTTGGAACCAACAGTAAAGTATTCTGCATGTGCATGTAAATACCAAACAGCCAAATTCTCCTACAACATTACATATCAGTATTTAGTATATAAATTATCAATGTTGTGTTTTACAGCTGTCATTGGTCAAATATTGTTTTGTTTACTGAATGTGTTGAATTTTTAACTCTGTTTCATATTCATGAGTGATTATATTCTAATATTGTTTTAACTTGAAGAAACATATGGCCCACACTATAAAAAGCTTCTTATTGAAGATAATGCTACCTCGAACTATTTTTCTAGTAATTCAGTAGCCATGAAATCTTTGTTCGTTTTCGTGGTCATAAGAATAAACCCAAGCCTTTTTCTTTTCTTTTTTTCGTGATTAGCTTTGTAACATTTATTAGTTTATTATCTAAATCAATTCTATGTTCCAAAAAAAACTGTTTTATCTTTTTCTATATTATGCATCGGATGTAAACATAAATCATTATTACTTGTGTTGTTGAGGTTTTTATAATAGTTTGTTCACTCGTGTTAAGGTAATACATGTTTGCTCACTTGTGTATTGCTAGGAGGTTGAGGGTCTTGTCTGCACTACGGTGTTCTTTGTATATTAAAGCCTTTTATTTCTTATACAACTAGTTAAGTTGATAGTGTCATTTTAGTTATGATTTTTTTTTTGCACTTAAATGTTTTTTGTTATAACTGAGTGTCATATTTCTTCTGTTTGCCCAATGATGAATGCTCATTGTGAGATATGGTACTTTAGAATATTGTTGAAAGCCTTTCCATCTTTTCTGCCTTTCTTCCCACTGCCATCACCAACTCTGCTGCTGCTTCTCTTCTTTCTCTTCATTCTCTTTGCTGCTGTTGCTGCTGTTGTTGTTATTATTATTATTATTATTATTATTGCTGGTGGCAAGTAGAGATGACGGAGGTTGTGGGTTTGAAGTGCTAAGAGGATTGTCGAAAGGCTTTTATGGATGTTGAAATAGTACCCAATTGAACTTATCTGAGAGCACAAAATAGTTTCTGTACATTACTATTATCTGTTATGCATTTTTTGTGTGTAATACGTGTGGCATTGATCAAATATTGCCCATGGAATTTAGGTAATTGTTATGAGTTCCCATGTTCTTTATGTCTTTTTTTCCTGATTTTTTTGGCTAACTTGATTGTTCATGTGCATAGTGATGTCTTGTCAGTAATGTGTTTTTTTTTCTGAAGAGCTGCACCGATATTTTGTTTTATAGGGACAATGTGATCGAACGTTTTTAAATTTCACTTGTCAAGTTTGGTAGCAGCTATGGTGATTCTTGTGCGCCTTCCGTCTTTTTTTACTCTTATGTTTAATGCCCTTTCGTGTTCTTGTATAATGATTGATGAAAATTATATAAATATTACAGTGCTTTTAACCTGACAATTTCCTTGTTGAAATAATATGGACAGGGAAACGCGGTTTCGTTAATAATCTTCAGCTGCAAATCTATTATTTATTGTGAGTTGTGGCCGGAGATTCTTTTGTATATAGATAGAGCGAAATCTGAGATGCTATATAGACGTTTACTTTTGAGCGTGATATTGATAAAGATTTATGTCTCCAATTTTGATGTGGTCGGTTACCGTGATTGGGATGAACTCGATGTTGTTCAGTTGATGTTTGCATATTTCATGTGACGTAATGTACTCGGAAATGATTCGTGCAAATTCAAGCTTTTCTTAACCCGTCTTGTGTCTCCTTTTTAGGACGTGTTTTTGCTTAATTAAATTGAAGTTCGTGATTTATTATGGGTTTTGGGTCATTGTTGAGTGCTTCAATTTCTTGAATCTATCAAAGCCAGGTCAATGAGGGTTGTTGGAAAATTGAATGATGTTGTCTGGTTGGAAAACGACTAGCAGAAGTACTGGTATTTGTAGGTATGAATCAAACAGAACGTTTTTGTATTTCAAACGTAACAAGCCAATTGATTATTCTGATAAATAAGTATAAGCAGGAATTTGAGTACATTTTTTCTGCTGGCCAAATACTTTTATAGTGGACGAAAAGGCTTTAAATAGTCAATCATATAGTTAGAACTTGCTTCATTACTTCACATTAATGATACTACTCCCAAATCATCTTTTATATAAGTAATTAATTTCACACTAATAAAGAAAATTATTTCATTTTATTAAAATTTTGGCTGCATCTTAATTTTTTTAATTTTATTCGTTGTTAAACCTAAAATGTTATTTTGATAATGTTAATATAACGCCATACATTGCTTAGAAGAATTAGAGTATTTGAAGTAAAATATTAAGTTTACTTTATCATTGGTGTGGATTTATTTTATAAATGAAAATGGAAGTACTATTTGACAGCGTTATTTGGATTGTTTTTCTGCCTCACAATTTGTTCAATATATTATATACTAGAAAGTCTTTTAATAATGTAAATAATAAGAGTATGAAAATGACATGGATTTCATAATTATCTTCGTTCTCATAATTAGTTTTTAAAAAATCAAATATTAGGAATATTTATAGTTGTCTGGTCAAAAAATTATAGTGAAAATCTACATAAATTTAAAATTACTTGCATAAAATAGTTTATCTGTGATTTGTAATTGCATTTTTTAATTACTTTATTACAATGCAATTATTGTCCAATGTCATGAAATCTTTATATTTTTAAAAGTTTTTTTTTATTGAAAAACATAAGCAATATTATATACTTTAGTATGAGTAAATTTGTTTCAACATGTAGTGAAATTTTTTTTGGGCCAACACTTAATTTTTAGAGTTTGGCCATTTTAGAGTTTGGTTGGGCCAACAACACTACTAGGAAGAATCTAGAAGATTGTTTAGCATCTCTAAAAAAAACTTTGAACAAGTAAAGTGTCTCACAAATTGAAGAACATTTTATTACTTAAATCAAAGATAAAAAAGCATGTACAAAATACTTCTATTTATAGGAAAAAGTCTCTTAAAATTTCTCAAATGAGATTGTGACAAGTGTAACCTCATTATTGTTACAATTCTTTCTACTGGGAGAGTGACAAATAACATGCTGTCATTGGAGTAAAATCTTCTCAATTGAGGAGAGGAAAACATGTGGACTTTCATGTCTTCTTTGCCTACATTTCTATTTGCACCCCTCTTTTACCATTTTACACCTTACTCTTCTTTCTATTTGCACATTATTCTACTTTGACCCAAAATATAAAACTCAATACTTCTTAACTACTATATATACAATTTTTATAAGGCTAAGAAGAAGAAAAAAATTCTACAATTTCTTCATTAAAGCTCGATTTTCATTTATTTTCTTAACCTCATTTTGCGTTTACAAAACAAATTCTCTGAAACGTGTAGTGAATCCAAAAAATCACTAGAACTCCAAAATGTAAGGTATAAAATCTTAAGTCGTTCAAACTTAAATAGTATATTATTGGGTGTCATTCTATCGATTCTTTCTTAATGTAAGACAAAATTTGTTTTCTTACCTAAAAATATTACATGTGAATATCAATCGTATTGTATGCAATTATATAAACATGTAACTATGATTATGCCACATGAATTTACTTATGAATTTAAAATGTTTTTCTTACAATATTTTTCATGGATAATTTGTAGATAATTAGTTTTTACCTACGGATTTCAAGCTTTTCCTACAAATTTTAATTGTTGGTGATCCTATGTTTCTTGTAATTTTTTATAAGGGGTCTTCCCATTTTGTGTGTGTATAAAGTATTAGTAAAATTATCGACGTATGTGAAATAACTCATGTTTTCGATCCACGAGAATTGTTGGTGATGTTTCTTCCTCTACATGGATAAAAAATGAAAAAAAAGGGCATGTAAAGTTCATAAATACTCAAGTTAATACTTGGGGAGCCAACCCTTTGGCTTTTTTTAATATGTGTGCATGTGCAAGACAAACTTTGGGACACTCGGATTTACCTTGGAGTCTTACAAAATGAGATAAACTTGGCAGCATTACGCAGTGAATCATGGTTTTGTACAAGAAAACATTGAGATTATAAATGTGGACCTAATCATTTTTACTTGATTAATATTTGGAAATCACATGGCACATAAGTGTGATTTGTCCATAGCTTAAACAATAAAGGCACATCTAATTTATGATGGAGAGCAACCACACGTGAGATTGTTTAATAAATAAATTAATAAGATTTTGTTATTGGAGCACGAAACTTAAACAAATATGGAGGCACTTCCCTTTCCAATTCAATGCTCTAATTTATTCCTCCATCTTACAATTGTGGGGCTCCATTTTATTCTTTAATCTTTTTCTTTTATGTGCCTTTGTTTTTTCTTTCTCATAAATAAATATAAAGATAAGGTGTCATTCAGCACCAACTAAGAGCTTGCTGGTAGATGTAATAGTCATGAGAGCTAGTTGAATGTCCCTACCTCCAAATTTTAATTCAATATCAACCCTACTTCTTCTTACAATCAAAGTCCTTTTCTAGTTCCCTTTTTCCATGGAAAACAATTTGTGGAGACAAACACTACAAACATATTCATTATCAATTATTCAAAATAATATGATGTTGTTTTAGTAAAAGAAAAACTTTAAGGTAATAGATTTATAGATGTTAAATTACTTCTTCTTTTTTTTATACTCAAACACTACAATTATTAAATAAAAACTAAGCTTTTTTATGGGTCAGAACCATCAATAAGATACCACTTTGAAAGAGCTAGAATTATAACCTTGTGTCAAGACCTACGGGCCGGGGGATAATCTCAGGTAGACAATTTCTATATAGCGTAGGCCTCCTCAAAGGTAACGGAGGCGTGCAAAGGTTTCCTCGAGTCAGACGGAGATTGGCCCTCGAGTGCAAAGACAGAAGGGAGTTTGACTGCAAGATCCACCTGTCGAGCAGGGACAAAAGTCGACCTTAGTGATCCGACGATGCCGAGTGGAAGGATCGTCGCTGAACGAATAAAAGTTACTCTAGGGATAACAGACTGTCTTCCCCAAGAGTTCACATCGACGGAAAGGTTTGATACCAAAAAATAATTAGTTTCTATATTTACTAAATTGAATATTATACTAAACATTTATAGTTAATTAGATACCAATTTAAAAACTATTTATTAATAATAAAAAATAATATACATACCAATCATTTTTTAAACTCTAAAATAATATCTAATTTAATCAATATAATATCTAATTATTTTTTATTTTTAAAATTAATTTTTATTTAATTTTTTTAGTAGTTACACTTAAAGTTCTTAAATTCCAAATGATAACTTGTAAACGAATTCTCTCTTTAATTAAGGAAGAGAGTTTGACCAAAATATATTTTTGCATGAATATTATAGAGCATAAAACATGTGTATCATATGCGTGTATATTTGTATATAATTAATTTATTAGTATCAACATGATTTTGAAAACAGTTACTATAAAATTGAATAATTTTTAATATATGAAAATTATATATAATTGAATTATAATACAACTCTTCACTGCAATGTATTCTTATTAAAGTTTAATATATATATATATATATATATATATATATATATATATAATCTAAATCAAACAAGCATCGCAAGGAAGATTAAGCTAATAATTAATGATATAAATAATAATGAAATAAATAAATATCAAATCAATAAATCAATTGATATAGCAACATAATTAAGTCAGTAGCTATTTAATTATTTAATTGGGTAAATATGTTTTAATTTTTTCAGTTTAAAGCTACTAATACCGTTCCAAAATTATTAGTTAGACCTTAGTTTGTCTTTTTTTTTTGTCAACAAAAAATGAAATAAAATTAAGGGGATACAAAGGGGTATCCCAACCCTTTTACACCTTAGTTTGTCTTTATCGATATCATCCATTATTAGTTAGTCCTTATATTATCTCATTTTCAAAATATATAGAGAAATCAACAAAATTTGTGACAATTGGCTTAATCATTGTTATTTCCAATGTTTTAGTTTTTGTTACTATTTTAAGATTAGCACTTGATTATATAGGCATGAATGCTTATTTTTTTTAATGGTAACTAATATTGTTTAATGTTTTATCTTTGTTACAAATTCAAAACCTAAGATGTGATATTATTTTGCTAGTGGTAACATGAAAAGGAATGTTATGTCTTTGTGATTGTCCATTTATTTTAGTTTTTCATAAATATAGTTTTCGAAACAATCTTATTTAGATGCACTGTTCATAAATTAGATTTAAGTATTTCTTTTTAAAAGAGATTCAAAACTTAATTATGACGGACTAAAAAACGTAATTTTTGTAAATGTGTTTTAGTTATTATAAATATATGAATTATTTTCTTTTCAATCCTACCAAAATATTTGTTTCTTTAAATATCTAACATTTTTTTAATTATTTTTTAGTAATTGCTTTGATTCTAAAAATGAAAAAAGATATATAATTGAAGTAACAAAAAATATTTCAATTAAGATAATTAGATTCTTCGATACACATTATTTAATTAAGTAATACACTCCTTATTTAGTATAAATAAGATATATATATATATATATTATTTTTTATTTAATAATTTACTTTTAACATTCATATATTAATAGTTTAATTTTGTTAAAATATTTTGATTTACTTAAACTCTTATAATTTATTTTCTATATATTAATTTTGATATTATAATTTTGAATTATTGTAAAATATTTTCTAATTTTATAACCAAAAAATGTATATCTAAAATATAATATAATATATTTTATATTTATCTATTAAAATATACTAAAATTATATGTTCTATAAAAATAATAATAATTTTTCATCTTTATACAATATAAATTAATTTTATTCATAATATACTAATATTTTGTGATTCATTATTTTTTTTCTTAGAAAAAAAAAATATATATATATATATATATATATTTGATTAATTAAATTAAAAATTATTTTATAATTTAAAAATATTTTTTTAAATTAATATAAAAAATTGTTACTACAAAAAAAATGTATATTATCGTGGGGTAAAAACGAAGGCTAAGTATGAAAAACCTACGCAAAATGTCATTATCGTCGGCATAGCGTTAATAAGAATTTTGAAGCTAATATATATTGGCGGGTGCAGATGACACATGGCGGGTGTTTTTTGCGTAGGTCAAGCGTGGGCTTAGCCTACAAGGAGTTTGGAAATTTATAAAAAATTGTGAGTTTGACCTACGCTAAGCTCACAGAAAATTATATTAGCGTGAAATAAACTCACGCTAAGCCCACACAATTATATTAGCGTGGGCCAAGCCTTCAAAATGTCCAAATAGATTGAGTTTAGTTACGAGGGGTACACAATAAGAGTAGGCTAAGCCTTCATGTTGGCAACAAATTAGCGTGGGCTTAGCCTTCAAAATATTTTTTATATTATTTATTTGAAAAATTGTAGGCTTAGCCTACAAGTTTGGCACACAAAGAATTTCACGTAACTACAGTTTCTAGTTTGAAATATATTTTTATTGAAATAAATCAATTTAAAAAATAAAACTATTTTTTTATTAAAATAAATTAATTTTAAAATTACATTAACTAATGTGAAATCAATTTTAAATTACTTTATTTCTCTTTTTCTTATTGCATTTATCCTATTTTTTTACCTATTTCATTTTTTTCAATATAATTATTCAAGATAAAATTATTTTAGGGGCAATCTAATATGAATAAATGTTTTTCTTACTAAAAATATTTTATTTATAACTTTTTTTTAAGAAATATTTAGTTACGTTAGTTTGGTTGAAAAGAATGTATGAGGATTTATAATGATGGTAAAAGTCTATATCTTATATACTAAAACTAATTTAAATTTTTTAATTAAAAAGCTAAAATTGAGAGCGTTAAGTAAAGTAAATGTTGAAACTCTGTAGTTCATAATGATAAAGCATAAGCCTAATAGTTACTTTTGTCTGCAAAGCTAACTACACTCTTAATATTTTACCCTCCAGACAAACCAAAATTTCCAAAAACAAATTACCAACTTTATATATTTTGCTTCATCAAGAAAATAAATATTCTAGTTTATTCTATTTGCATGCCAAAGGAAGAAAAAAAGCAAGGGAAGAACATAAGAGGAAAATAAGAAAGGTAAGCAACAAATATACAAATAACTAAATGGTGTTTTGAATGTATCAGTTTCCTTCGAATGCCACCAAGACAGGAAACATGTCAAATGAATTAAAGGGGAACACTTAAGGGGTGTCTCAACCCTTATACAAAGAAAGCTTACAAAATAACAAGCATAAAGATCTAGGTTCCTTTGGTTCTTGTTTTAACATAACAAGAAAGAGCCTAAAACTAAAGAGATCATCCACATAACAAATGACTACAAACATTCCCAAAGAACAAGGACACACACTCAAACAAACTATGCTTAACACCCTGCTACTAAACTTGAAAACAACAGTGCCTAGGCTCCAAAAAGAACATCAAAATTGTAGCAAAAACAGCATCAAAACAGCACCAAAACTGCAGCATAAATCAACATTTATACAGCATAAAACCAGCTAAAAACAGTACCAAAACTACAGCAGAAAACCAACATTTGTACATCATAAAACCAGCACTAAAACTGCACCAAAACAACACCAAAACTGCAGCAGAAAACCAACATTTATACAGCATAAAACCAACAAAAAGAAGTACCAAAACTGCAACAGCAAACCAACATTTGCACAACATAAAAACCAGCAAAACCAGCACCAAAACTGCAGCAGAAAACCATCATAATCCTAGCAGCTACTTCGTGATATCTAACTCCCCCTGCATAATCATAATCATAAGTTGAGCTATTAAAGCCTACCCTGCTTAAAACAAATCAGTATCTGCTACTATCTAATCACCCACCAAAGGAAAATAAACTTCTACTTTCTGATTATTTTGTACATTATCAAACTTCATCAAGAGCAGTATGCGACATCAATGAAGGTAATGAAACATAATCTAGTTAATACAAGGAAAAGCAAGTTATAGTACCATACATAGATATTGTTTTAAGAAAACTTACAAAAGGACGAACTCAAGGCAGGGGTTGATCATCAAAGCTCTGAGCACAGTGAGGGTGAACCTGACTTGTGCTTGTTGAGGTGTCACCCTGTTGTCGCTCCATCATCATGGTTAACTTTTTCTCCATGAACTTTATTTTATCCTCCAACATTGCACAATTTTGATTTTCTTGAGCAGCTATTTGAGTTGCTTGATCAACTCTTTCATTTGCTTGCATCACTTGTTGATGAAGTTGTTCATTATGAGAAAAGTAATCACTGGAAGGAGAAAGTATTGAAGGTTGGGTTAGGGAAGACACTCCATGGCGAATGTTGGAAGCCAAGTCTGCAGTGCCATAACATCGACCTCTACTCTTGCCTCCAACAACATCCTTCCAGCATTGAAGTTTTGTTGTTGGATTGATCGGTTGGCTGTTGGAAGTTGATCCTTCAGAGTTGTCAAATTGGAGGGCTTTCAATCGCTCATGGTAGGTTTCCTAGTTCATTGTGAAAAATTGTAAGTGGGACAATAATAATATAAATCATGTATACAAAAGTAGAGTAATAACTTACGTAAGTCTGTTTGGCACGACTATCTACCCAAAGTCCATCCTTCTTAGTGTGTGTGGCTATGAATAATTCATCGGGTTGAACCGGCCGGCCAAATTTTCGTTCCTAAAATAAATGGAAAAGTTACCAATATTAGATATTATCTACTAAATTTAGGCTTATGCAATAAAATATAGATACTTACTAGGCCCAATGCAATGTCGAGGTGTGATTTACGACCAATAGAGTGCAATGCCCCACCTCGAGTCGATGACCTATTCAATTTATTTTGGATTGATTGTTCTTTGAACTTTTTCGAATTCCAATAGTCCAAGAGACCAATCCATGCTTGTTCACTAATCCAGTTAGGTCTAGTTACTTTCATCCTAGCTTTACCAAGCATATCAGAGAGGCGTTTTCTCACCTTTGACTCATACACTTTTCTAATTTTCCACTCATCATGAGGGGCCCAAGTCACTCGAGTCTGTAAAAAGAACAACAGATTTAGATAAAAGTTATTGAATATAATAAATGCTTAAATGGAAATGAGTGAAAATGTTATGTTAAGATCACCTTAAATTCAGTCCACCATTTAAGTTGGACTTCCTCTGGTGTTTCGTCATAGTGATAGTAAGGACCCTAAATTGTGACCTAATTGCATGTCCAATTGCCTTAGTAGCACAATGATTAGGTGTCCATCTACAAAACATGCAAACCAAAATGTTAAACATGAAGTATAGCAAATAATTCACAATAAAGTTCAATGCGATAATAAACTTACCCTTTACCCACTGGTCGAATGATGACTCTCCCACTACCATCATGTTCTTCATCAGGGATATCATGGTGTGTCGTGGGTTGTACTGGCGTATTAGGGGAGGGTTGCACTGATGCCTGAGTAGGCTGAACTGATGTATGAGTGGGTTGCACTGATGCCCGAGTGGGCTGAACTGATGTAAGAGTGGGTTGCACTAGAATTTGAGGAGTCACCTGAACGGATGGAGCACTAGAGAAGTGAACTAATGAGGGATTAGATGTGGACTATAATGGAATGTAAGTGGGAAAGAGCGTCGGAGTATACGAATATTGGACTGCTAGAGCCACGGGCGACAGCACTGGTATAATACGAGAGGTATAAGGAGGAACATTGTCCTGTCACACAGCAGAACGAAAGGATGAGGAGGGGGTTGAGGAGGAAGGGGTCTGTAACATCCCTAACTTTTACTTTTAAAAAAAAATAAATAAAAAAAAAATATGCGTACAATATCTAACTAACGTACAATATCTAATTAACGTACAATATCTAATTAACATATAAACATATATTGTTTTCTCATATTTGTATCTCAAAATATATTCCTCTTCATAAGGATTTAATATATACATCCAAAAAGTTTAAAAACAAAACAAAACAGAGCATTCAATTTAAATCTATCTAATCCTTCTGCTGCTCATTGAGGAGCTCTATTACCTGCAATCTCATCTGCTCCCGTGTAAATACACGATCATCACAGTTAGAGAAACAAACACAAACAAATTACAGGATAAGCTATCTATATAAAATGTTTTGATATAATTTAAATTTCAAATTAATAAGCATAATTCATCAATTCTCATATGATTTCTCAAACCAATTCATTTTTCATATGTCAGACTTTTACTGACTCACAACACATAGACACTCGACTCTACTTCCGGAAGACTCGTGTATTGAAATTAGCATCCAGAGACCTGCACCTGTCATACTACTGCTGTGAAACCCACACAGCCATGCACATAATTATCTCAATATCTCATCATCTTCATATGACAGGTAAATCCATTTGATATGCTCTGATCAGTTCTTTCAAACCTCAGAATCAGCCAAATGGACCTCCTTCGACTCTCACCAACTGAATAACTTCATCTATTTGATTCCATTATATCAGTAGAGTCAGGATCGTCTCATTCACAGGACACTCACAAATCAATACACCCTAATAACAATCTCAACATGGTATTTCCTTTCCTGAAAATACTACGTCTTCATCACACTTTAACCTCATTACATACATCATTTAACATATCAATGCACCACTCAATCACTTCATATATATATATATATATATATATATATATACTTTCTAAACAATCCAAATATATCTCAAACTTTACTTAAAACACATAATTAATTCCAAATATATGCTCTTTAAATCAATCATCGTCTGAAATCACACAACCACTTCTCATTCAAACATCTCACTTAAGTAATTCAACCAAAATATTCAAAAGGAATAGTTCAACTCATTTATATTATCATTCAAACACTTTCAATTCTCAATCACAAACAGTTTCAACAAATTATTCTCATAACAGATTCAAAATCAACCATTCCAGTCAATATATTACTTTACTCTTTAAGAGAGACAATCCTGCAAGCAAAAATAATTGGAATTGGTGACCACGTCACCTCCACATCCAGAATCTTCTAACCTAGGGTTTTATTGAAAATAATAAGACTAGCTTCCCTTACCTGAACTTTAGCTTATGCTCACTAAGAGCTCCAAATCTACCCAAAAGCTAAAGGTAATTAACCTGCACCACAGAGTCCTAATCAAAATCTAACTATACAGAGATTAACCCGTACAAAATCTAATATTAACCCGTACAAAATCTAATAAGATCAAAATTAACTCAAAAGAAAAAGGAGTCAAGAAGAAACTTACTCTATCTGATATTTTGATCCAACAAACTTATAGGGTTCATTACCAAGAGTCTAACGGCAGACTTCGATCGCCAAACTGATAAGCGAGGTAGTCAGAATCTTAAAGAAAAGGAGAGGAAAGGAAAAAGAGGAACAAAACTGAACTTACTCTATAAGAGATTCTGATCGGGTAGACTTGTAGTCTTTGCTGCCAGGAGTCTAATGGCGTACTCTGATCGTCAAACAGATGAACGAGGAGGTCAGAATCTTAGAGAGAAGGGAGAGAAAGGAAAAGGGTAACTTTTAGAGAGATGGTAGTTATTTTAAAATGAAACCTGAATAACTGAATTTTCTATTTATATGTCATTTTCATTTTAATAATAAAATATTCAGGTATCATTTAAAATATACCACTTCTACTCTAAGGTTATTTTCTAGATCCTTACATTCTCCCTAACAAGAAAAATTTTCGTCCCCGAAAATTGACTTACCAGAAAAGAGATATGGATAGGTTTCTCTAATGGTTTATCCCACACCACCTTCACCATACTGATGGTCTTGCCTCTGAGCTGTTTACTCTGATGGTCTTCAATCCTGACTGGTTTTGCTTCAAAAGACAAGTTATCCTTGATTTGCACATTATCCACTTCCAACACATGACTAGGGTCTGGGATGTACTTCTTTAGCTGTGATACGTGAAAGACATTATGCAGGTTTGCTAATTGAGGAGGTAGAGCAATCTCATAAGCCACTGGACCTATCTGCTTTAGGATCTGATATGGTCCAACAAACTTAGGAGATAACTTCCTTGATTTGATAGCTCGTCCTACACCTTTGGTTGGTGTCACTCTCATGAACACATGATCTCCAGCTGCAAACTCCAAAGGCTTTCTCCTCTGATCTGCATATGATTTCTGCCTACTTTGAGAAGCTTTCATTTTGTCTTGTATCTGCTTCACCTTCTCAGTGGTCTGTTGAATTAACTCTGGCCCAACCAAAACTGTTTCACCGTCCTTATACTAACATAAAGGAGTTCTGCATTTCCTCCCATTCAAAGCTGCATATGGTGCCATCCCAATACTGGCATGATAACTATTATTATAAGTAAACTCCACCAGAGGCAACATCTCATCCCAACTTCCCAGATGATCCAAGATACATGTCCTCAACAGATCTTCTAAGGATTGGATCGTCCTCTCAGACTGCCCATCTGTTTGAGGATGATATGCAGAGCTCATTCTCAATCTAGTTCCCAAAGAATCTTGTAAACTCTGCCAAAACCGTGAAGTAAACCTAGGATTTCTATCTGAAACAATACTAGAAGGCACCCCATGCAATCTTACAATCTCTTTGATGTACAATTGTGCCAACTTAGTCATAGATATTCTCAAATTAACTGGAAGAAAATGAGTGCTCAACTATTACCAGACTGCATCATGACCCCTTACTGATCTTGGTAAATGAGTAACGAAATCCATAGCAATGTTATCCCATTTCCACTCAGGAACATCTAACTGTTGTAACAAACCACCAGGTCTCTGATGTTCTACCTTTGCCTTCTAACATGTTAAACATGTAGCAACATATAGAGCTATTTCTTTCTTCATGCCTGACCACCAAAATGACTCCTTCAAATCTTGGTACATCTTATTCATACCGGGATGTGGACTAAGATAACTCTTGTGACCCTCTTCTAGGATCATTCTCTTCAGTTCTTCATTTGCAGGTATGCAAATTCTGTCATTAAATCTTAAGATCTCATCTTCTCCCATCACAAAGTCTTTAGCCTGATTTGTACCCAGTAAATCCATAGTACGCTTCAGAGTAGGATCCTCTAACTGCTTTTCCTTTATCATTCCAAGAAAATCATTAGTTATAGTTAACTTACTACAACTAATATGATCAACATGAAATTTCACTCCTAAATTTAGATCTCTGAATTGCTCAATCAACTTTTGTTCTTCAATCATCATGGTTGACACCTGTACTGACTTTCTACTCAAAGCATCTGCAACTACATTAGCCTTCCCTGGATGATACATCAGTTGGAAATCATAATCCTTCAAAAACTCCATCCATCTTCTTTGTCTCATATTCAACTCTTTTTGATCAAACAAGTATTTCAAACTTTTATGGTCACTGAACACCTGAAATTGAGCTCCATATAAATAATGCCTCCAAATCTTCAAAGCAAACACCACAGCTGCCAATTCTAAGTCATGAGTTGGATAGTTTCTCTCATGAACTTTGAGTTGCCTTGAAGCATATGCAACTGGTCTTTTCTCTTGCATCAAGACACAACCCAAACCCTGATGTGAAGCATCACAGTAAACTTCAAAAGGTTTTCCTGTATCAGGAATCACTAACATCGGAGCACTAGTTAACCTTTTCCTCAGCTCTATGAAACTCTGCTCACATCTGTTAGTCCAAGCAAAAGGTTGATCTTTGCGGGTTAACTGAGTCAAAGGAGCTACTACCCTGGAAAAATCTTCAATGAACCTCCGATAGTAGCCAGCTAGACCCACAAAACTCCTTATCTCAGTCACTGTCTTTGGACGTTCCCATTGAAGCACTGCCTCCACTTTGGCTGGATCCACTGAGATCCCCTGAATTGATATTACATGCCCTAAGAAGTTGACTTCCTTCAGCCAAAACTCACACTTAGAGAATTTAGCATATAATTGCTTCTCCCTCAAAATCTCCAACACTGTCTTCAGATGCTCTTCATGCTCTCCCTTAGTCCTTGAATAAATAAGTATGTCGTCTATAAAGACTATAACAAACTTATCCAAGAAAGGACGAAAAATTCTATTCATGTAATCCATGAACAAAGCTGGAGCATTTGTTACTCCAAACGGCATCACCACATACTCATAGTGTCCATAACGAGACCTAAAGGCTGTCTTCTGAACATCTTCAGCCTTTACCAAAATCTGGTGGTATCCAAATCTCAGATCAATCTTTGAGAATACTGAGGCTCCATGTAACTGATCCATCAAATCATCAATTTTGGGCAGAGGATATTTGTTCTTGATGGTCAACTTATTCAACTGTCTGTAATCTACACACAACCGAGACCCTCCATCTTTCTTCTTAACTAGAAGCACCGGAGCTCCCCATGGAGATACACTTGGTCTGATGAATTGTTTCTCCAACAAATCTTCAACTTGCTTCTTTAGTTCAATCAACTCTGCTGGAGCCATTCTGTAAGGTGCCATTGACACTGGCCCAGCTTCAGGTACCAAATCAATAGAGAATTCTACTTCTCTCTTAGGAGGTAATCCAGGTATTTCTTCTGGAAATACATCCATGAAATCCTTCACCACATGTATACTACTCATTTCTTCTTCATTCTTAACTTCCATCTGAGTTAAGATTACAAAACACTTTGATCCTTCTTTCAATTCTGACCACACTTGTTGAGCAGACATCCCATATGACTTCTTGGAATCTGAAAACACTATTTTCTGTTGACCACAATCTATGAGAATGTGATTGGCAGATAGCCAATCCATCCCTAAGATAACATCTAAGTCCTGAAGAGGTAGACAGATCAAATTTATTTTGAACCTGCGTCCCTCTACTATTACTGGACATTCAGAGCAAACTGTAGAGGTTAAAACTTTTCCTGATGTTGGTGTAGAGACCAACAATTCAAACGACAACTCCTTTACTAGAAGACCCAACTCCGCTACACATAAACTCGACACAAAAGAGTGTGTCGCTCCAGAATCAAATAAAACTTTCACATATCTACCAGCTATATAACATACACCTTGTACCAAGTTACCTGACTGAGATGCTTCAGCTCCTGACATAGCAAACACCCTTCCAGTTGCTTGGGGTCTACCACCTCCTCCTCTTCCTGACTGCAAGTTACCTCCAGGAATTATCCTCCTCCTATTAGGGCAATCTTTTGATAGATGTCCTTCTTTCTGACAAGTATAACACTTTCTCTCCGATGAAAGTTGAGGACAATCTTTCTTCAAATGGGGTCCAGCACAGTGATAACATGTGGGTCTCCATGGTTGTTGTTGCTGAAACTGTGGTAGAGATGTTCCTGTCCTATGTTGTGGAGGTCTAGCATAAGGTTTATGTTGTTGATGCTGCACCTTGGCCTTCCCACTGGAAGACCCTCCTTGGTGTGATCTGATCACCCTGGAATCACCATTTTCCAGGGTCTCCACCATCTTCGCCTTCTCCACCAAGGCGGGAAACTCTCTAATGCACATAGGAGCTATAGTCTTCTTCAGCTCATGTTTTAGACCTTCTTCAAACTTCCTACACCTCCAAGCCTCAGAGGTAGCTTGGGTGTAGAATCTGGCTAGGTACTCAAACCTAGTAGCATATGCATTCACTGACATCTCTCCTTGTTCCAACCTGAGGAATTCAGCTTCCTTTACAAACCTTGCACTATCTGGAAAATATTTCTCTAAAAACTTCACTTTGAAACTCTCCCAGTCTAATACTTCATCTCTAGCTTCCATCATCTGTTGAGCTCCCATCCACCAGAACTCTACTTCTCCAGACAATAAATATGTAGCAAATACCAATTTCTTATCCTCAGGGCAGAAGGTTGCCCTAAAGATCTTCTCTAAATCTCTTATCCATTGGTCTGCTTGGTCAGGAGTGGCATTCCCAGTGAACTTAGGTGGGTTGTGTCTCATGAACTCTGTCAGTCCCATCTGCTCCTGAGACTGACTGACATGGGAAGCTGTTGCACCAGATCTAGCAATCTCCCAATGATTCATTGCTGCCTGGTGATTCTAAGCCATTGCCATATTCTGTTGTTGAATAGCATTTGCCATCATCTCAATAGCCCTGGCAATCTGGTTCATCTCAGAAGAAGGTTGGGGAGGGGTAGGAGGTCTAGGAGACATGCTATACAACAGAAAAGAAAGATTTAGGATGAATCTAAAAAATCATAAGTTTTACTAACAACCTAACTAAAGCACATATAAACAATCCCATAACCCTTAGGTCTCCTAAGGTTCGAACAGCTCTGATACCATAATGTAACATCCCTAACTTTTACTTTTTTTTAAAAAAAAAAATAAAAAAAAAATATGCGTACAATATCTAACTAACGTACAATATCTAATTAACGTACAATATCTAATTAACATATAAACATATATTGTTTTCTCATATTTGTATCTCAAAATATATTCCTCTTCATAAGGATTTAATATATACATCCAAAAAGTTTAAAAACAAAACAAAACAGAGCATTCAATTTAAATCTATCTAATCCTTCTGCTGCTCATTGAGGAGCTCTATTACCTGCAATCTCATCTGCTCCCGTGTAAATACACGATCATCACAGTTAGAGAAACAAACAAATAACAGGATAAGCTATCTATATAAAATGTTTTGATATAATTTAAATTTCAAATTAATAAGCATAATTCATCAACTCTCATATGATTTCTCAAACCATCAAGTGTCTATTACATTCATAAAATTCATTTTTCATATGTCAGACTTTTACTGACTCACAACACATAGACACTCGACTCTACTTCCGGAAGACTCGTGTATTGAAATTAGCATCCAGAGACCTGCACCTGTCATACTACTGCTGTGAAACCCACACAGCCATGCACATAATTATCTCAATATCTCATCATCTTCATATGACAGGGTAAATCCATTTGATATGCTCTGATCAGTTCTTTCAAACCTCAGAATCAGCCAAATGGACCTCCTTCGACTCTCACCAACTGAATAACTTCATCTATTTGATTCCATTATATCAGTAGAGTCAGGATCGTCTCATTCACAGGACACTCACAAATCAATACACCCTAATAACAATCTCAACATGGTATTTCCTTTCCTGAAAATACTACGTCTTCATCACACTTTAACCTCATTACATACATCATTTAACATATCAATGCACCACTCAATCACTTCATATATATATATATATATATATATATATATATACTTTCTAAACAATCCAAATATATCTCAAACTTTACTTAAAACACATAATTAATTCCAAATATATGCTCTTTAAATCAATCATCGTCTGAAATCACACAACCACTTCTCATTCAAACATCTCACTTAAGTAATTCAACCAAAATATTCAAAAGGAATAGTTCAACTCATTTATATTATCATTCAAACACTTTCAATTCTCAATCACAAACAGTTTCAACAAATTATTCTCATAACAGATTCAAAATCAACCATTCCAGTCAATATATTACTTTACTCTTTAAGAGAGACAATCCTGCAAGCAAAAATAATTGGAATTGGTGACCACGTCACCTCCACATCCAGAATCTTCTAACCTAGGGTTTTATTGAAAATAATAAGACTAGCTTCCCTTACCTGAACTTTAGCTTATGCTCACTAAGAGCTCCAAATCTACCCAAAAGCTAAAGGTAATTAACCTGCACCACAGAGTCCTAATCAAAATCTAACTATACAGAGATTAACCCGTACAAAATCTAATATTAACCCGTACAAAATCTAATAAGATCAAAATTAACTCAAAAGAAAAAGGAGTCAAGAAGAAACTTACTCTATCTGATATTTTGATCCAACAAACTTATAGGGTTCATTACCAAGAGTCTAACGGCAGACTTCGATCGCCAAACTGATAAGCGAGGTAGTCAGAATCTTAAAGAAAAGGAGAGGAAAGGAAAAAGAGGAACAAAACTGAACTTACTCTATAAGAGATTCTGATCGGGTAGACTTGTAGTCTTTGCTGCCAGGAGTCTAATGGCGTACTCTGATCGTCAAACAGATGAACGAGGAGGTCAGAATCTTAGAGAGAAGGGAGAGAAAGGAAAAGGGTAACTTTTAGAGAGATGGTAGTTATTTTAAAATGAAACCTGAATAACTGAATTTTCTATTTATATGTCATTTTCATTTTAATAATAAAATATTCAGGTATCATTTAAAATATACCACTTCTACTCTAAGGTTATTTTCTAGATCCTTACAGGGTCGAAGAAGAAGAAGGGGTCAAAGAAGAAGAAGGGGTGGAGGAAGAGGGCATGGAGGATTGAGGAAAACGGGATTGGGGTGATGGGCCAGAATAAGGAATGGACCCTAGTTCTATTGCAAGACCGCCATGCATAGATGTGTGAACTCCACGCCTAGCATTGTTATGTCTGATAACAGAACCATCCCTTCCTCTAGTCCTAGGCATTTTTCCTGGAATAAAAATGGCATCATAAAAAAAGAAAGCATAATAATCTGATCTAATTTAATCACAAAAAAGAAAGCGGGAAAAAATTTAATGTATAATGTTACTTGGAGACATGTTTTGCATGATTATAAAAAACAATGGAACTGATTTTTAGTGTTTGAACTTGGGAGAACTAGCTAATAAACATCAAAACCAGGTCAACTTTAACCATATTCATCTAATCCATATTCACCACAAAAAAGAGAGAAGAAAGAAGAAGAAAAGAAAAGTAACCTGAAATTCAAATGATCGGCTGACAAGGTTCAGACCAAAGCTGACCAATTGTTGAAGTGGGATTACAGTATGCTGCAAATAAATCCAGGTCAAAGTATGTTAAGTGCTTTGTAAATAAAATCTTTCATGAAGCTATAGAAAGAATAATGGCATGAAGGCTCGAACTTAGGACTTCTGCAAACTACCTAAACAACACCCCAGTGGCTTCAAACACTAGTGTTTTAAAGCTACCCAATGGCTGTAATGTAAAGAATTCAAACAGGTTACGGGCCTCTTATTTTTTACCAGTAGAAGAGGATGACTGAGAAGGTAAGCTAAATGAAGGAGTTCAATCAATGGCATGAAGGAGTTCAATCAGGAACAGAAAGACTTTGAAAGCAAAGGCGTGCTGACATAAACATGGTGTCGTTGAACTACATGCCACCAGCAGTGTCCAAAAAATGTCGAACGGTCTAAAAAAACAAAACAACAGAGACTAAGGCCAGTGAATCCTAAAGTAATATTCGAACAGTGTAAAAAATACAAAACTAATAAAAACCAGTGAATCCAGTAATAAAAACAGGGGACAAGACCAGTGAATCCAGTAATAAAAACAGGGGACCCTTACTGGTGGATTTTATGATTCTGGCATATTAAGTTTACCTTCACCATGAGAGATGCACGCAAAATTTAAGGTGCTAGGGCAAGAATCACTGAGAATCACTGAAAATCAATAACACAATGTTAGGGCAAAAATGAGAGTAGGAATCAAAGATAAAATTACACATAGCACAGAAAGAAAGGAATCGAGATGAAAACCTAGGGCAAAACCGCAAAGACTCCGTTTGCGTTCTCACGGTGGCACGGCTACTCCATCACGGTGACACGCTGCTTAAGCTCAAGCGTTGACGGTGAACGACGATGATCCCCTCTATGTATGAACGACAGTGGCACGCTACTTATGAACGATAGTGGCACGCTACTCACGCTCAAGCTGAAGGCTATGAACTACGATGACTTCTCCCGTATGAAATGCATTCCCAAAATTTTCTCAAAATATTCAAAACTTTAACAATTAAGAATTTTCAAATAAACAAAAATTATTTGTTTGCGTGGGCTTCACCTTCAGAATTTAATTCTTTGTTTAAATTTAATTTAAAATGTTTAGCGTGGGATAAACCTTCAAACATTTAAATTTTTATTATTTTTATACTTTTAATAGTGGTCGTTCCACCCACGCAACTTTTTTTTTTTTTTTAAAAAAAAGTTTGCGTGGGTATAATCCACGTTTTCTCACATTTTATTTGAATTTTGTGAATAGCGAAGGCTTATTTGACACTATTTAGTGTCGACCTAAGACCTTCGCTTTTTTTCTTCAGCTAAATAAGCAATTTCTTGTAGTGTGTTCGTAATATATGAAATTATTTAAAATATATAAGTGATTATCTTATTTATACAATATTAAATATAATACTTAATTAAATAGTTGACTTTAAAAATCTAATAACTTTAATTATTACTTTATAATTTCAGTATTATACTAATTATAATTAATAAGAACGACTAAAAGGTACCACAAAAAATCTCATAAACGTTTAAAATTAAAAATAACTAGAGATGCTTAAATAAGAGAAAATGATATTTATTTGGATTAAATAAGAACAACATTTATATGTTTAAATCAATTCTTTTATAATAGTTTTAAATTATGTAAAGATAAAAAATATATTTTTCTTTATATTACATATAATTTCAATATGTTATAATTATTAATTCTAAAATTTAATATATATTTTATTATTTTAATTTTTTATATAAAATATTTGTTTACGATACATCAAAATTATTTTACGACGATTCAATATTGTAATATCAAAATTAGTATATAGAAAATAAATTATAAGTTCTAAGGAATATTATTATTTTTAATAAAAATACAGTATTCAAAGTAAATAATTGAATGACTATATATATGATTAATATATATTACTTAATTAAATTATATCTCAAAAATATTATAATCCTCTTAATTTGAAATATTATTTTATCTTAATTATATTAATTAATCTATTTTATTTTTACCGTTAAATTGATTATATAATTAGTAATAAGGACTAGAAATGGTGGTAAGAGAATTTTAGAGATTTAAATTTATTAAATAGTTTTTAAGGAATTATAGTGGGATGAACCATATCTACTAAAACTTAAAATATATTTAAATCTTCTTTGGTTTTTTACTAAGATTCCATTTTATTGGAATAAATATATGAGGGAATGAATTAAAAATAGATAAGAAATAAATAAAGAATTAAAGATATTTGGTTGAAAAAAAAAGTAGAAAAAAGAAAGATAGCAAAATAAGTAAAAGAAAAAATATTGTAAGTCTCGTCCTTTTTAAAATTATTAATTACATTGTAGTGCATGCACTCTGTCAAGTTTAAAATATGTATTTAAGTGAGGGGCAAAATTCATTGTACAATTTGACTAAATAAATTACTACTGCAAAGTCTACCATATCTGAATCGTTGACCAGTCATTTCTTTATATATACAATTCACTTAAAAATATCTCCTACCCCTAAACATAAATTTATATTAGAAGTGGAGAAAATAATTTTTTACTTTTTTTAATAAAATGTGAAACATAAAGAAACAAAAAAAACATATAATAAAAAAGTAGTATTATTAAGAGGAATATTAAAATTTAATGATTTGCAAGTATTATATATGTAGTATAATACTTGCATTCAGAATATTTTAGAAGGTAATTTATCTTTATAAAACATTACAAAAGTTTTAGGACAAAATATATTATCTTGAGAGATTTTTAAAAAATTAAAATTATAAAAAATTTAGTAAAGTAATTTGATTATTTAAAAGTAAAAATTTAAATTATACTTAAAAAGTATAAATTTTAAATTTTTTATATACTCATATATTTTATTTTTTTATATTCTCTTTTTTATTCAACTAATATATTCTTGACTTTAGATTATTGATTGAATTGAAATTAAAAAATCATTCATTCAATTGTGATGGGAATTTAACATTTTTTTAATAATGTTGAATTGTGATGGGAATTTAACATTTTTTTTAATAATGTTGGTGAGTATTTCTTTTAATTAAGGTGTTTTTTTGTCAATATCAATGATATTTTTTATTTGATGATAGTAATTTTTACTTCATGTTAGTCAAAGTTGATTTTCTTCCAACATTTACCAAAGTTATTTATTTTACCAACATAGGTACCAATGAGAAGTCTACTCACTTCCATTCTCACCTATAGCTACATTTGTTTTGTATCATGTCCGATCATTAGAGTACAAACACATAAACACATACCATCATGCATGTCACCATCATCATTAAATCATAATTATACTCATATTATGCATATGGATGTAATGAATTCACATTTAGTCACGCATCATGTTTTGACAAAATGCAAGGCATCCTCTAGAAGACTATAGACCATGATAAACAAGTTCTAGATGGCACACAACATTTTCTACCAACCATATATAAGTCTCTTTCAGTTTCTCCTCATTTAAAGTCTTATTTAAATTATTAGAGAATCGTGAATCCAAGTTTATCATCATCTAAGTTCTTATACTTCCCTAAGTATCCATGCACCCACCAAAGTCATACAAATTACCCATTTAGGTCACCTATATAAGGTCAAACCTTATATACATATAGACAAACACATATACATATATATAACGAAGGACTACCAAAAAAATACATATGTCATGCATACATCATGTTATGCATTTCAACATTAATAATATATTATACATATCTAAGACATATATAATTAGTCTCATCATTTATACATCATATCATTAGAGTAAACATGTATAAAAACATATAACAGACTCAACATTATCCTCATTTCAACATACCATTATTTGAGCAAGATCATATTGACCTCCTCATCAATATAAGCGAGACATCATCCATTTTGCTTGAGCAACACTATCAACGCTTGAGTGAAATGTGACCCAAGAGCATTACTCTCTTAGGGCCCCCCTCGCTCCAACGACGGTCTCATTGCTTGAGTGTTCCTCACGTGTGCATTATAGTCAATGCTTGAGAGACTACCACCATGTGAAAGAAATCCAATAAGTTTCAGAGAATTTCTTTATTGTCTTTGGACGTTTGAGCATCTAACCATTGCTTGAGCGCTTAGGCCATGTATCCCACACGACCTCACGTTAAGACACTTGTACATCATTTTTACACCTCGCTTAAGCATTAAAAATAATGTTTAAGCCATAAGTCACATTGCTTGAGAATCCTCTCCAACACTTGATTGATATGTTTCAAGAGGAGAGATAATAATTTTACATCTCTCTTACTCAAGCTACAAGGTAACACTAAAGTTATACTCCACGTCACTTAAGTGACTGACAAAATGCTTTAGTGATGCTAGGCAATGAGTGCAATGATTGCACACTGCTTGGATCTGGCGTGAGCGGCAACACGTTGCTTTAGCGATTCATGATCCAATAACATGCCAAACAACTCAAACTCAATATTTTCAAAAGTTTTTCACCATTTTAAGGGTTTCTTCTCCTTCCTAAACATTTACAGAGTAAATATTAGACAAACAACAACCCATGCCACAATATTTAACCACAATTTCATCATATGACACATACATTCACTGAAACCATTACATTATATAAAAGTATTACTAGCTCGCCCTTACTTGGATTGAAGCATGCATTGTCAACAATTTCTTTATAATCATTTTTTTGGCACCCGAACTCCCTTGGTAAGTATTTTAAAAATCAATCCAAAATAAAGTTATAATCGATCTAAATCGACTCATCAGACCTTAATATCCCAATTCTCCATAAGAATAATTTTTAAAGTAAAAAATAATACAAAGAAAAAAAGTTTTTTAAAATTAAATTTTATAAACTTAGAAATCAACGTTTAACTTTTGTTTATAGAGATTATGTACTCTGATTTATTTTAAAATTTAATATTAAAATATCATTACATCTTACAATAATTAGTTTATTATTCTACCAACTTTAACAAATCTTAGCTAAATTCTTTTATGAGTGACATATGTAACTACTTTATAACACTTTCTATAATCAAAGTTGATAAAGAAATTTTACTAAAATTATTTATTTGTAGATAGATAAAGTCATTTTTTAATTAATATTAGTTAGTTTGTTTAGACAATGTATGTAGAATTATTTTTTTATAATTACTAGCTAGTTTTATTTTGGATGCTACCTTTTTGTTTTTTTTTATGTTAACATTTTTGTTCGATCAACGTCATCAATGTTACGTTGTCAATATATTTTTTTTATGTAAAAAAAGGAAAAACTTTCAATGAAACCTTCACTATTTTGTCCAAATGTTAGTTGGAACATTTTTATAGTTGTTAATAGTTTGAAAAGTTCAAAAAATAAACTTTAGCCCATCTTATTGAAAAGATATCTCTAATTAATGTGAATTGAAATAATTCTGATCGATAAATAAAACCCTTATAACAATTAATTGAAAAACGTTGCAAATTGTAAGAAGAAAAACCTTCAACTAATACCAATTAATATTCGTAAATTATTTAATAAAAAAATCACTACATGACACATATATGATCGATGTTCAATTCAAAAATATTGTATAATCAATTGTGAATTTTTCAAAAATATTGGATAACCAATTATCAAATGGAAAAATCACCATAACGATTATCTTAAACATTAAATTGATTATCATTGCTTTAAACATTGTTTTTTGTGTTAAAGATTTGAAAAAAAAATTTAGAGGTTGTTAAGGTATTGTCAAATGTTTGCAAATGGTTAAAATTTAAAAAAAGGAAATTAGAACTTCGAATTGGAAAAATTGTGATTTAGAAACAATTTATTTAAGTTGAATACATGCTTATAGTGAATTTTACTCAAATCAATGTATTTTCGATAAATAAAAAATCAATGTGTACTAGAAAAGTTTGACATGACTCAATTTTTACTTAAACAAATTCATTTTTCCTGAAATAAAAGAATTCTCATTCAAGCTAAAAATTTTAAAAAATTCAAATAAATATTTATTTCTTCAAAAATATATGTTTTTTTTATATTTATAGAGAAAATATTGAATTTTATACTTTAATTGAATTGTTGGTATTTCTATCACATAAATTATTATGCATAAAAAATTGTAGTTGTGAATAATGAGTTGTAAAAAATAAATTGATATAATTTAAAATTAATAATATTATATAAATATAATATTTATTAAGAAGGTAACATTATGTGCTAATGGTAAAGTATATTAAATAAGGTGATATACGTAAAGAAATTAATATATGTGTGTGTACTATAAACACTTATCACTAAAAATATAACATAATGTTACTCATTGAATACTTCCATTAACTATCATGACTTTATACATTTAATTTTTTATATAATAAGATATGCTTATGAAGATGATGTTATAATAAAGAAAAATAATCATTGATAATATTTTTAAAGGGAAATTTCTTTATATATTTACGAATTTCTTGCAAATATAAGTTGAAGTTAAGAAATTGGTAGGTATTTTGCAATTCAGTTATGAAAAGAAAATCGTACGGCAAAGTTGATGTAACTTGTGGTTGGCTAAGTCATGACTTAAATTCCACAATTGATAAGGAAAAAGTAAAATAAAGAGATATTGATATGTAGATAATAATAATAAAGAAAAAGTAATGATGGATGTGAGTGTCACATCATAGCTACCAATACAACAATAATACCCATTGCTTCCTCCACCCATTAGAATCTCAAGAGATACATTGCACTTTTGAACCTTTCTACCAATTATTATCATTTCATTTTTCTTTTCTAGAAAGCAGCCAATAAAATGAACTTTGATTCAACTGACCCAGTCCCTCACGCGCCATCGTAGACTCGGTTGTTTCAGCCACGTCTTCTCTCACTAACCCATTCCCCCTTTTACACTTCCCTACATTTCTTTCAATTTTTTCTTTTCTAAAAATCTTCCATGTCAAAAACACAAATATTTTTTTTATCATCAATCACATGGATTACAATATTGGATTTTTAAAAGTAATTATTATAAATCATATCATAATTTTAATTTAAGATAATAATAATAATTTGATAAATTTAAATCTTAAAATTTAAACTCGTTTTCACCTAAACAATTATATTACGAGAGCTAGAAGTGAAGCTACCTAATAGTAATTTGATTATTTTAAATTTAAATAACTTTACATTTAAAGATGTAATAAATATTCTATATATACACATACATACTACTGAATGAGTATTATTATTTGAGCAGTTACATCAAGTACACACCGGAGTATTCCACGTGTCTTTCTCGGACCCATGTGACACCAAATCCCATCATTCCTTTACGTGGTGCCGCATGTATGGTTGTTCCAAACTCAAACCCTCAAATCCTTTAATAAAAAAAACTCTAAATTTTCTTCTGACATATTCTTATTATTTTTTTCTACATATTTGGTATATTAAATATTTAATCTGTTTCTACTAGTTTTAAATATATTAAACATTTTTTATTTAATACTAAAATACAGTTCAGTTTTAGGAAAAATTAGCTTTATTTTCTTTTTAATTTTTTCGAAAAATTAAAAAACTGGTAAGGTAACCCTTCCTTTCCTTTCTTCAGGTGTTGTCGTACAGGGGTGATAACTGAAATGTCACTGTTTGAAAATCAACGGCGTATACATAATCCGTACGTGTTTGTTGGGATCTACGCCGCTAACTAAGAATCTTGGTTCTTGCCACCGTGTCCGATACGTGTTGGGTGCGCGTTCAAACTTCTCTCTCAACCTTAAAATTTTCACTAATTAACCATGGATTAAAACCTAAACTTATTAATTATTTCTAATTGGGGAAAATAGATTTCCTTTTTTTTTGTGGGTTGTTATTTGTTTCTGCGCATTTCGCTGTTTTTATTTTCCAACCACCCTATTACGCGGTCCAATTGTCTCCAATATAAGCCCTCTCCTTCCTACTAGGGTTCCATGCCTCACTTCTCCCCACATTTCTCTCTTCTTCTCTCACTTCCTTGTCTGCTTCTCTCTCTATCGCCCTTTGAAATTTTCTGACTTCTGTTTTGGATTCTCAACTCCTTGTTTCACTCAGTTCAAATTTAAACCAAAATTAGGTTTTCCAATTGGAGTGACTATAATTTCAATTTTGAGGGATTTTTTTTGGTTTCAGGAGGTTCAATTTCGAATTTCAAGGAAAATTTAGAGTTTTCAATTCCTGGGTTTCAAATTGCAGCTGTAGAAGTTTTAAACCTGAGATTGCTATTATTATTCTTTTTTGGGGGTATCAGTTTCTTTGAGAATTGCGTGTGTGAAATTTGATTTTTTTATTTCTAGTTTTGAAAGTGAGGTGAAAAGATTTTAAAATTGGAGAGAACATTTCCTTTCGTTTGGATATTTTCTTTCTGGGTTTATGAGGCAGGTGTTGGAGGAGAGGATTGAGTGAGTTTGTGTAAGTTGCGTTGTGTACGAGAGAATGCCCGCGACGGACTACCGAGGGTCGTCTCCTGCATCTTTACCCCATTTTGGCCGTTCACTTTTCAGTCTTCGTCGCGAACAGGTTCACTCTATTTCCATGGAAGGGTCAAGCTTGGAGGCTGAGATGGAATCTTTTCAGCAACACGTCACTGACCGGTTCATGGAACTCTCTTCGGTTGCCCATGATGATTTGCTTTCACTATCGTGGATTGGGAAGCTCCTTGATTGCTTTCTGTGTTGCCAAGACGAATTCAGAGCCATTGTCCGCACCCAGAAGACACAGGTGTTGAGACCCCCCTTGGATCGCATGGTGTCTGATTACTTTGAGCGCAGTGTGAAGGCTTTGGATGTTTGTAATGCAATTCGTGATGGGATTGAGCAGATTCGCCAATGGCAGAAGCTGTTGGAGATTGTTCTCTATGCATTGGGGCATCAGAGGAGCATTGGCGAGGGCCAATTTCGAAGAGCCAAAAAGGCCCTCGTTGATTTGGCAATTGGGATGCTTGACGATAAGGACTCCAATGCCTCACTTGCGCATAGAAACCGGTCCTTTGGCCGCAGCACTGGTAGTAAAGATCATCATAACCATAGTCATGGTCACAATCATAGTAGCAGTAATTCCCATCATCGGTCTTTAGGGCATTTTCGATCGCTTTCATGGAGTGTTTCTCGGACCTGGTCTGCTGCCAGGCAGCTCCAAGCAATCGGGAGCAGCCTTAATCCACCTAAGGCAAATGATCTTGTGGCTTCCGGTGGCCTTGCAATGACGTTGTTCATCATGAATTCGATCCTGTTGTTTGTTATGTGGGCTCTTGTGGCTGCAATTCCGTGCCAGGACCGCGGATTACAAGTCCACTTTACCATTCCCAGGAATTTCTCCTGGGCTGTTGCATTACTCTCTCTTCACGAAAGGATCCTGGAGGAGTCAAAGAAGAGGGAGCGCAAGAATTCTTGTGGCTTGCTCAAGGAGATTCATCAGATTGAGAAATGTTCTAGATTGATGAATGAATTGTCTGATTCTGTGCACTTCCCGTTGACAGAGGAGAAAGAACGGGAGGTTAGACAGATAATGCAGGAGGTTTCACAAGTTTGTGATGCTTTGAAAGACGGGTTAGACCCTTTGGAGCGCAAAGTAAGGAAGGTTTTCCATAGAATTGTTCGCAGTCGAACAGAAGGGCTTGACTCTATTGGTAGGCCAACCCATGCTGAGTAACTTGTTACCCGCATCATTTATTTGTGGGTGCTGTAATGAAATAGAAGTTGAGATGATGTGATAACTTAATTTTGCTTCTATGGAAATAGAAGACTACTAAATGAAGAAGCGAATTACTAATGGATATAAAAAGTCGAAAATGACAGTCTGGTAATTTGAAATGAAGATTATGCCTACGAGGAAAGGGTGAGGTGGAGGATTCTTGTACTTAAAAATCATATAAAATGTATAGAATGTAGGATATTGAAGTAGATCATGGTGATCTATGCTGCTTGTTTCCTCTCCTCTTGTATTTGTCTTGTAACGTTGCTTTGTATAATCAAATTTCGCTGTAACTTTCTGCACCGTCATTGTATTAGCCAAATCCTTTTGGTTCATATACTAACAACATCTGTGTTTGGTTTGGGAGACCAAATTATGGTACAATCTTTATTTCCTTTGCAGTCTTGGGATTGTTTAATTTCCTTTAAACTGTAAGGACTCAACGTAGAAAAAGACATTCTGGTTCATATGCTTAAGTCTGTTTTTGTTCCACCATCATTTGTGGACTTGAATTCGGAATGACATTAATGTTGGTCAAGTACTTTTTTTTCTGCTCTATTTGACCGGTGTTAAGAAAATACGGTCTCAAAAAGATTTTGAAATAGCATTTGGGTTGGTCAATTAAAATCAGACCAGTGTGCACCCTTAAGCCATCCATTCACTGTAAGATCACATATATCGAATTGGAAATCTCACAAGTTTAGTTTGTTATCTGTGTCTTTATTTATTTGCCCGTTGAAGTTGATGGACTTTGACTTGGTTACTGCCATCCGGGATTGAATTTCAAGGCAGTGACAGTAGCTCTGGTCAATAAAAAATTGTTGTTTAGATGTCAATGTATTCTTTATGACATCTCTCAAAGTCATCATGATTTGGCTATGGGTGTAACATTTGTGCTAGAACTTGGAAATGTTTGAAAGGTTTTCTGATAGCTACTCACTCTTTTTCTGCTGGAAAATATCATGGTTTTGATTCAGCGGGTAAGACAATGCTAGAATTCGTTGTTGTTATTATTCGATTGAACACATTTTGTTTCTCATGTTATGTGAATAATTACAATCTACTTTTATATCTTTTAAGTGACATCGAAGTAATATTATTCAACAGCTGGGGCATTCAACTGTTAAATAATCACAATCTATTTTGATGTCTTTTTAAGTGTCTTCATGATGATTTCTACTAGTTTATCTTTATCTATCTGTATGCACATGCTATGTCTGCAACTTGTGCCTAGGTTTAGAAGAATGTATGATTTTTGCTTCAGGAGCAAACTATTCTCTTTCCAGCTCAATACAATATAAATACATTAAGAAGATAGTTTGCTTTTAATTATGTTATGTAATCTTAAATAAAAGAACAATTTCTGAGATACAATAGAATGACTAAAGTTGAAGGTATGATCTTTTATTTGTAGCTAGTTGATGTTGTAGCATGCAATTAAATGATAGTTTTGTTGTGTCCACCTAACCTAAGAGTTTGTCACGCATATGTTCCACAAGAAAAATTATAATTTCACAATCCAAAAGTGGTATACAAATTCCGATATAATGGTTTAAAAAAAATACAATAAAAATAAATTTTATAATTAAATAATATAAAAAAATGAAAAATGATACATTGACCACCTTGCTCCACTATACAACCATCTTTCTTTATTTAAATTTCAATTTTTGTATGAAATGACAAAAATACATTTTTTTTATATTATCAATTAAGAGTTGTATAATGGAACAAGTTGTCCCTCTATCATTCTTCTAAAAAAAATTAAAATAATAGTATTGAGAATTGTTGGATGAAAAAAAAAAATCTCAAGATTAGTTGAACAATTGGTGAATTAGTCTACTCAAGGTGAGGGGGTGTAAAAAAAAGAATTAGTCTACTCAAGGAGTTGTTAAAAAAAAACTACTCAACAGCAATGACTTTTTTGTACTTAATGTCCAAAAAAATATTTTCTATTTCAGTTTTATTAACCATGAGTACCATAAAAAAACATGAAAAATTACAGTAAGAATTTATTTGTATATTATATACATTAAAAAAAATAGTTTTTATTTTTCTAAAGCTCCGTATACCATAGTCTCTACTACTATAACAACAAAGCAACGCAGCCTAAAAGATTAGAAGCTGTAAAATAAAATAGAACCTTAACACGTGTTATTTAATGAAGATGCTGATTTGAAGTCATACCTTTTGGTCATGCCATATCTTACTCAAATAAACCCATTAATATTGTTTAAGCATAGTACAACAGCATATAATATTACTATATATAACACACATCAATACCCTTTTCTTTTTAGGGATTCACCCTCTCTCACAAAGTAACTAATCTCATTTTTGTATATGGTGCTTCTACACTCTTTTTATTTTATTTTTTCATGACATTAAATTACCTCCAATAAGAACGCAGAACCCTCAAATGGAGAGTTTGGATGTGAAAAAAAAATAGTAAAATTGTTCTTGAAATGAAAGTATTTGTAAAACACCACACCATTTAATTTTATCTTTCATAAATATAAAAAGTAAATAAATGAACTCCTCATAAACAGAGTTCCCGTGACACTGAGAAATAAAATAATGTTAATTTCAGGAGAAGATTCTCAAACAAAAATGGGTTGAGGTTCACAGTTAGAAGTTCAATATTTAGCCAACAGTCAACGCATGGATTCCTCTCCTATAAAGTGTGTTGAAAATAAATGTTTCCTTGTCTATTCTTAAAACATGTTATCAAAAAACAAAGACAAATGTTATCAAAATTAACATGACAATAATTTGATAGATTCCGAAGAAGAAACTCATCTATTTCTCGAATAGCTCCAACTTGTTTTTTAAGGAAGTAACTTCTACTTGTTCAGATCCCAAAGAGTAAAAAACTAAAAGAAAAAAGTAAACCTTTAATATATAATGCTACATATTTGATTAAATTATTTTTAATTTCTGATTTTATTTCTTCACTTTAATCAGTGTTCTCAAAATGCTCATTAAAATAACCAAACTTGAGGAAGAGGCATCAGCATTGTGATTTAAGTACTAACCCTTTTTTGGACCATTTTTGCAAATGGGCAACAAATATGTAATGGTGACAAGGTCAACTATTGGGCCTATTATACTTAGTACTCAAGTATATGCCACCCATTGTGAGAAAAAATATTTTAAACCATTCATGTTATTTACGGTTTAATTTCCATGCTTTGAGTATAATATACATTTTTAATAAGAAAGAAATTATTACATCCATTTCTTTTAAATTGATTACTGTAAAAGTTAATAAACTTGTGATAATTTTCTATTATGTTACAAAAGAAAAATTGGGTGGGTTTGAAAAGGCTTTTGAAGCACTTAATTTGACTTTTATTAAATGAGTGGTTTTATAAAATTTGTATGGGCTTCTTTTCAAAAAGTCAAATTCTAATTACTCTGAATGGAGATCTGAGTCTCCATTTTATACATACCCATCAAAGATTATCTATTTTAACTTATGTAGTTTTATTTTTTTATCCAAACAATCTATTATATTTCTGGTAAGAAAATTTAACATCCACTGTAATTAATCCTAAAAAAAAGAGTTTCAAAAGTCTATAAATCATAATAAATTTAACTTTAACTCATTCATTTTATAGTTTATATTATGCTATTTATTTTTTTATTCTTTTACTTTACTTAAACCTTATAGCGTCATATATAGAATATTATTTGATTTTCCCTTATATTTCAAAGATATAAAACTCTTTTTCATTATTGTTATTAACTAATGGACTCATAAATTGAAGTTTTTACTTCATTAACTACTCAATAATGGATATTCAAGTAGATACACCACTTCATAACTTAAACTGCTTATTCTCCATAACTATATATGTGGATACACAGATAATACATTATAGGTGGAGACTCTAAAAAAAAAAAAAAAATCCTTGAATAAACTTAAATTAACTCTTTCTCTTCACCCATTTCTTCCAATTTATACTGCATTACAAGAAAAAGATTAACTCTTTCTCGATCTAATATATTGCATTACAAGAAATAGAATAGTTACAAGCAAAGTTGATCCTCCAAAATAGAAAGGAGGACAAGGAGTCCATGGTGTTTTGTGCTTCTTCACCGGAGGTGTTTCCTCTTCAGTCTTATCTGCAACCTTTTCTACCTCTCTTTCCTCTGCCTCTGGTGCCATGCTATCTAAAACATTTTCTTCCACAATTACCTCATCTTTTTCCTGCACCTCCTCAATTTCAGTCATTTCTTTTCTCACTTCCATCTTTGGCATCACAATTGTCAAAACTGCATCCACTTCGTTATACTTAGCCTTGATCCGATCCAAAACCGCCCCATCAGGGATTCTAAACTTCTTCGCAAACCCTTTGGTTTTGAGCTCTTTCTTGAAAGGAATCATTTGCATTTCCTGCACCTCCCTCTCCCCACTCACCGAAATCTCAGTGCCATCTTTGCTGATATTGATGTCAATGTCCTCTTTCTTATATCCTGCACTTCCACATAAGCATACATGTTAATACAGAAAGAAAAGATTAACATAACTCTACAAGAGTGAAGAAACCTTTAAGATGTGCAGTGAGGGTGAGCTTTGCATCAGTTTCTTTACAAAAGAAGACAGGTCCTGATCTGTCTTTGGCAAACTGAAAATCAGAAACAGAAGTGCTTTCATCTTTGGTTCTTGTGATCTTCAGCCCCAACTCAACCTCCATGATCCTTAATTTTTCCTCAAAATAAGGGATCCTTGTATCACCAAGAACAAAACTGTGCAAGTAAAGCACATATTCATTTCTTTACTATATAGTATGTATGGGAAAAGCTACTATAACTTGGTGAATTGCTTTACTGTTAGTATTCCTATTTTTTATACCTTTGAGAACCTACTATTGCTTTTGGACACTTGAGTGTAACATGAAAGCTGTAGAAAACATGGTTGTCCTATAAATATTATTATGCTGTGTTACAGCAATAGTATTGGGCCAAAATATATGAAGCCTCGTTTCACAAATGAACTGGGCTACTTTTGTTACTATCTAGAGTCTAGCAATTTTAAGGTTTGTGGTGTTTTCACTTTCATTACAATCCATGTTGCTCTCACTGTGTGTCTGTGCTCATTGCAGAACATGTCCACCATTTGCTGAATCTATAAGATTGATTGCTACTTCTTCTCCATCACTTTCTACTCAACTAATCATGTAATAAAAAAGGTACTTTGATAACAAAAATGTTTTATTTAATGATCGTTACGGATTAAATTTGCTTTAATAAAATATTATTATTTTATTTGTTTAATGCTAATATAATATATAAAACAGTATTAATAGGACATGATACATATAAATTTATAAAAAAATTTAATTTTAATTTTACTTAAAAGTATAATAAGTTATGAATATGAAAGTCAACTAATTTAATATATTATATTTAAGTTCAACAATAACCGATAAAATCAGTTAACAATTAGAACTCTCTTAAAAAACTAACTACAGTACAAAACTACATATTTTTAAAGTCAATCGGTATAATCTTCTATCTATCTATTTTTTTATTCAGGGCTCATTCAACTGCTGTTATTCCAATTTAAATTAAACTCAAGACTTTTAAGAAAATTTAAATTGAACACTAAATAAATTCTTATTCAGCTATTTAAACTCATCAGTTTGGTTTTAATATGAAGAGTAGTTAGAATTAAATCTGAAAGCTGGTGTAGATCTTTAGTAAAACATCTTATTTTAAAATCTTATATTACTTTTAGTAAGTATTTTAATGACAATATAAGATCTGATAATATATCATTCAAGATTTACTTTACTAATAGATTTCAGCTTGAGATTTTAAATAACTTTTTTTATAGATCTCATAAATGTTTTTGTAGTAAAAACAAGTTTAAGATATGAATTTTTTATCATTATAAATATCTTGAGAGTTTTTATAGAAAAATACATCTTAATCTTAAAATCAGCATTAAAGATTCATCACTGAAAAATCTCTAATATAATATGTGGTGTAGTTAATTTATTCAATGATGGTAATAATTGTCACTTGTAATGAAAGTATTAGATGGATATTAACATTTTGTTGGATGCCAACTTATCTTTTTCCGAAATAAAATACACTCAAAATGTTGAATGGGATCGAATGTATGATTGGGTCATCCAATAAAGTTGGAACTAAATGATGACCAATTTAAAAGCAATACAAAGTATTCAGATTCATCAACTTTTCAAATTTTGGTTTTATTAACTTGAACCAACCCATATAATTTGATTTAGATTAAGTTGGGTTGATGGAAAAATGAATATGAAAATATTATAATTATTATTTATGCATGAATTAAGTTTAACTTATGAAATAAATTAATTTTTTATTTAAAATTGTTTAAAAAGAAGTTTGATGAATCTACCTTTACAATTTAGATTAGATTTTAAATTTATTCAATTTTACAAAATCGACTTATAAAATTTTTTTACACTAATTTAAATAATTCTGATATTATATTAAAAATTAATTTTAAATTTAATTCAAATTTACAGAATTAATTTGTAAAATAAGATTTTGATTAATTTATATAATATAAATTGATTTTATTTCTTATTAATCTGTAATGTGTTGTGTATTGAAATAAGAGAAAATTATGAGATTTTTGGTGTTATGAAGTTTGTTTGTGAAAAAAAAAAATGAATGAGAGAGGACTGTGTGTGATGGACCTTCAAAATGGACTATGATTTGGGTAAGCAATGTGTGAGTATTGATATTCTTTTATTTTTCTTCCAAAACTAAACTTTCAAACATAATCCGACATAAAACCAATACTTTGTGTTCGTTATTCAATCATCCGGGCCCATTTGTTGTCCTCTTCCCACTTTAATTGAAACCTCTTTGAATTTTGGCAACGTTGATATTTGCATATGTGATTGTGATTTTTTCACTGAGATTGCATTTTCTTATGGTCATCATAATTTTGCAAAAAAGTGGCTTATTTCTATCCTACTTCTGTCGGTAACCACTTACTACCCGTTACCCCTTAAAATTTAATATAGTGATTGCTGTATAAAGTAAAAAGTAAAATTAAGTAAAATCAGAAAGTAAAATTCTCATTGTGTGCGTTGTCCATATTTAAGCT
Source organism: Phaseolus vulgaris (assembly GCF_051622355.1). NCBI lineage: Eukaryota > Viridiplantae > Streptophyta > Magnoliopsida > Fabales > Fabaceae > Phaseolus > Phaseolus vulgaris. The sequence goes on from NC_143504.1 coordinate 8,220,055, forward strand.
TTATGTCCCCACCTTTTCAAATAAAGATATTTCCAAATAAAATATATTTTTTCCTTTTCCAGAATCAAACCTAGGCCTTGTTGAGTATTTAATTAAATTTGTTGTTGAGTAATTTTGAAATTGATACTTATACTCGATTAGTGTTTGAAGTGTATAAGGTTGTATTTATGGAAGTGAAATTTGATTAATGAATCAGTGAGATGGTTGAGCTTTTGTTGGTGCACTTGAAGTTATGGGTTGTGAAAGGTACATGGCTGCATGTTGTTTCAGGAAATAGAAATAGTCTTTTGAAGTTGTTATGTGACTATGGGTAGAAGTTACTTGATTGTTTAGTATAAATAAACAATTGATCTGTCGCTTTTTTCTAGAAGAACCAACGGAAGGATACTGAATTTGTTCATGAGTTATTGATATTGAATTGAAAAGTTAAATTAGATGTAGGAAAGATATTTGGAATGTTAATTAGTATATAATTGTTATATAGGTCCTTCAAATATTTTTGTTGTTCTGAAAGAAATTTGGTATTTATTATTTTTTTTTGACATCTTGTATGGAAGAGAATGTGTTATCATATTACTAAAAAAAATAGTAAATTTTAGAGAATAAAATTTATTAATTTTTAAATTAGTTTTTATTATTGATAAATAATTTTTAATTTGATATTTAATAAACATGTTAAATTTTCAGAGGTGTTTTTTTAATAGGATTGAAGTATCTTAATATTCTCATTTATTCATTATTTCTTTATCCATTAAAACAAATCTAGGCAGAAATGTTTAAGAAATTGAATTGTCAATGGATTACATCTCGTTTAGAGACGTTAATTTCTAATTCTAATTTGCTTCTTTTATGCATATTTCAAATAATGAAAAAAAAATACAATTATTGAATCAACTTTGAAGTAAGTATAACAATTCATGTTATTCGTTTCTTCTTATTTTTCTCATTCTTTTCAATATATATATATATATATATATATATATATAATGTATGTATGTATTTTATTAATTTAAAAATAAAATATTTTGTGATATATATATCTAAATTAATTAATGATTGTCTCCTAACATATTGTGTGGAACACATGATATACTTTAAAAAAAAAACAATCTCAAACCATTTCACAATATATTTGATGATTATAAGGAAATATTGTGGACAGAAGCCATTCACTCCCAAAATAAAGTGGAAGATATGTAACTTAAAGACACAGAAACACATGTAAAGCGAAAAGCATACAGGGAAGTAGAAGGAATATATATGGTCTTATTGGTTGCATAATTATAAATGTTTGGTTTTGATCATCCGAAGAAGTGGTGGCGCTTCTCTGAATGAGATTCCTCTTCCTGTTCCTTTGCTTCCTTTTTCTCATGATGCTCATGAAAGGCAAATCCACCAGCTCCCACCGCAGCTGCTGCTGCAACCTCCTCTTCTATCTTGTGCTTGTGTTCGTGCTCTGGGTCTTTCTCTCTCTTGTGCTTCTCATGCTATATTTATATGTACATATCAAACTTCAATTCTCATTTTATGTTTCCTTTCAAAGCATATCTCAAACAAACCATATTTCATACACAAGTTAATTCTAGATAAATCAATAACTTTATTGCACATATCAATGTGTAGAAAGAAAGACAATTTATATTATTAAATTTATTTAAATTATAATATGAGGATCCGTAAAGTCTATTTATAAAAATCACTTTACAAAAAAAAAGAACACATCGGTGACAAATTTTTACGAGATTTCAAAATCAGAAATAAAAAAAAGGTCTTGGTTTGAAAATAATCATCAACGTCTACCTCATTCTGACTGGATTGGGTGATGTGAAAGAGATAGTTAAAAAAGATAAAAAGGAAAATATATATAAGAACTGCAAATAAGTGATATGGTAAGTAAGAAACAAAGATCAAGTAAATGAGATCAAACAGAAGAAAACATTATAGTGGATACGTTAATTGATAACTTTTTGAAGTGAATTGTGTGAATAGTGTTACATAATATGCATGTATGTATGCAGTATAAAGCAAATAAGAATGGTAAAGAAAGTTATTACCAAGGCGTAAGCACCAGCAGCTGCAGCACCTAACTCGCCAAGGTGCTCAAGATGCTTGTGGTGCTTCTCCTCCTTCTTGTAATCAACATCATCATCACGTTCATCGCTATCATCCTTGTAGCCGCCACCACCACTTTTCTTGCCGTAGCCACCGTCAGCGGTATCAGAGTACACATCCCCACCACCAACGCCATAGCCACCACCAGCACTTGTTTTGGTGTAGCCAGCATCGGTGGTGTCAGAATATCCACCACCAGTGCCATAGCCACCACCGGCACTTGTTTTGGTGTAGCCAGCATCGGTGGTGTCAGAGTATCCACCACCAGTGCCATAGCCACCACCGGTACTTGTTTTGGTGTAGCCAGCATCGGCAGTGTCAGAGTATCCACCACCTGTGCCATAGCCGCCAGAAGACTCATCAATGGCAGAATAACCTGTTTTTCTGCGGCCTTCATCATAGCCTCCACCAGAAGGGTCGTCACTAGAAAATGATGTTTTGTTGAAAGTAGTTTCGTATTCAGCAGCAGCAGAAGACTCATAGGATGTGTTGTCGTAACCAGTCTCGGTGTCTATGGGCTTAGTCTCCTCATGCTTGTGGTGGTTGAAAAGGTGGTGGTGGTGGTGCTTCTCTTCGGCCATGGTGGTTGTTGGGGATAGTTAATGAATGGAGAAGAAGGTAGAAGGGTGAGCAGGGAAGTGAGTTGAAGTAAGATGGGATGTGATAGTTGGGAAGGAGTAGTTAGGTATTTATAAAGTGGTGGTGACCATGTAACCTGTTACACGATTCTTAACTTCCTGCTTTTTTGGTAGGGCATTAAATTATCTTCCATAACTAGCAAATTCTGCCTCTTACTTTTATCATTATTTAAAAAAAAATCTTTTAATAATTGAAATAATCTATATTTTTATAAATAATTTTATTTTTTAAGCACTTTCAAGTAAAGTCAGATTATTATAACTTCATATTTCTTTAATAAATATCTTATTGATATCAAATATATTAGTTTGATCGATGGTTAAGTTTTGTTCAAACATTTAACTAACTATTTTTATTAGAATTTCTCCTTCCACTTTTTTTTTATTATATGATGTATTTTTTTTTTTTGTAATTACTTGTTTGGAGTTGTCATATATATGATATATTAACAAATGCTTGTTTGGAACGCGAAAAATAGATCAAATTGGACGAAAGACAATGAAGTTTTTCTTGATTTATAATGATACTGTTTATAGAAGACAAGGACAAAAATAAGCACAATTTTCATATATTAACCTCTTGTGCTCAGTGTTTGACGGGCATTGGTGCTAACGTAAATAATACATATGATTATTGTTTAACCGGTGAAGTAGTAATAAATCGTTTTTCAAATACTTTTTCAATAATTATATTTTTTACAACAAACAATAAATGCATTATTGAAAAAAATGGCATGAATAGTATTCGAGGATAATATTTTCATATAATTGAGCTGCGTGAATAAATTATTGAGTTATACACTACTCGTATACTTTCGTATAAACGGAGACATGTAAAGAATTTAATTTAATGGAATGCAGGAAATGTATAAAGGTTGTGTATTAAAATTAAAATTATATGTAATGTTATAATTTATTTTTTAAAACTATAATATAAAAGGCTTAATAATTGTCAATTATTAGTTCTTATTAAAAATTATGATTTATCTTCTCTCTCAGTTTTTTTTTTATTTTCTACATAAAATTTGGATTCAAACTTTTCTTAGGAACTCAGCTAATTTATTATAAACCAATCAATTGTTGGTTATTAAAGTTTAATTATATTAGAACGAAAATATAAATATATTTTGTATAATTATTTAATTATAAATTCTGATATATGATATTAACTCTTCTTATTTATAACCAAAAAAAAAGAAAAAACTTAACACACGTATATAAGGAAGTCAATTAGCTACATTAAAATCTACTTGTACTAAATAAAGAATACAAGTTCTGATGGTATAACTAAAGGTCAAACATTAATTAAAATTAAGGTAATTCAAGAGAAAATATTATTAAATAAAGTAGAGATAATTTTTTTTTTCTCTTTTCCGCATGTGAATGAAAACAAGCAGGAGAGAAAGGCATTTCCACACTCTTCACAAACATCATGCATTTGATCCACGTCCCCCCATTCTTTCAAAGATCCCACGTAGTAATATAATAATAATTAAAAAATAAAAATAGATAATGATAGTAATAATGATAAATGTTTAAAATAAAATAACATACTGATAATATTTATAATAATAATAATAAATATTTATTTATGTTTACATTAAAAAAAAATTACAGCATGAATTAAATAATATTTAAAAAAAAATTGCTTCTTCTCAACCAATCTTTATTTTACCTCTTTATATAGTTTTATCCATATTTTTTTTTATACTTTCACTTCTTTTCTTTATCTCTCAATTTTTTTTGTTCAATGCCAAACTTAGCCTCCATAAGTAGTAAGTACGAAATTTTATTGAAGTATTACGAATAAAAATAGAACAATGATAATAAGTTAAGGTTGAAACCTAAATTCAAATAGTGCAACAAAAACGAATCAAAGGATTAACAGATCTTAAAATCTTGTAGAGTTAAAGAATTTATTTTATTTTATATTTTGTTGTCCACTTATATTTTCTTTTATAAAAATACCCCATATACATTAAATATTTGTACTGTTGCAGAAAAAAAAAATTAGGACAAAAGATTTTAATGATTATGTTGCAAAATAATAGAAAATAACAAATAAAAGAAAGATAATTGAAGTGGATAAGATTGGGTGTGATGGTATGGGACCATTTGAATGGCAGTTGTTACTTGACGAACTGTTCGTTTGTGTCGGCAACAAAAGGACATTCCATTTCATGTGTTTAAGCATATTCTTTCTCAAAAAAAAATAACTAAATCTATATATTGCTGTTATAAAAAAAATTGATGAATGGCTAATGTAAGAAAAAATATATCATCCATCCATAAAAAAACTTAAATATTCTTTTAAATATCTCATATCTTATTAGAGAGATATGATCTTACAATAATTATAATGTTTTTATAAAGTTAATTAAGATTTAACATTTAAATTTAAATACTGAGAAATAGATTTAAAATTAACGTATAATATTAAGACTACTAATAAATAAAATCAAGTAAGATATTCAATAAGTTATGTTTAATTTTTTTAAAATAATTATTATAAAAAATATTTTTTTATTAATTATTGTATAATAATTGATAAATAATGTAATTTTTATATTTTAAATTGAAGAAAATTTTACACCTGCCAGTTACACGTGAAGACATGCGAATTGTCTATATACAGTTAGATAAATTTGTGGTTTCCAACAAGACTTTAAGATTGATATAATATAAAGGTTGTCTATATATCAAATCTCACAAAAAAAAACATAAAACAAAATAGCACATCAAATATAGGTAGTCATTTGTCACACGAAACCATACAACTTATTTGTGACCTCACACTTGTAATATTAATATCTTAGCTAATTAAAAATCACACAATAATTTAATTTTGGTTTCAGCTGGGAAGAATAATTGATTTTAACAGATTAAAAAGTTATTATGCAATTATGCTTAATCGTGTTATAAAGAAAACCCATAATTTAAGAGCAACTATCTAAAATATTGAATATATTTAGCAAAACAATGATATTATGGCATTAGACTACAATAAGAAAAAACTTCACTTAGTAAGAATTATCTATGAATAAAAAACTGTGGAAATAATTGTAAAATGAAACAAAAATGATAAAGTTTTTGTTTAGTTTTTGTTTGGTTTATGTGAATTGAAGGAAACTTGGGTGGCATATTCAGCCTTACACGTATTGGCCATGTATGGGACATAGTTGTGACACTTTAATTAATTAATTGATTGAATTTAGACTTGAATTTGGTAAGATTAAAGATTGTGGGTCAAATCACAGCCACGTGCTGCTGCCACGTATACAACACGGAGTAATAGAAATAAATAAAAATAAAAATAAAAATAGGGAATTATGTTAGTGGTTGGATTCTCGTGATGTAACTTCATGATTGTCGAATACCAGATTATTTAGGATCTAGATGATCACATGCATTGTTCATTTTGTTTTTATCTATGATTTTTTTTTAATCACAAAAGTATAATAATAATTTTGTTGGTTTGAGTTTTGCTTAATTGGGAAATTTCAAGTTCATATCGAATTGAACTATAGAGGTCATTAAAGAAAAATTATTAATGGGAAAAACGAATTATGTTCTCTTTCTATTTCGTTCAAAATTTGATTTATTTATGCCAAAACCCACTTCATTTTTATAAATCACTTTTTGGAACAATGTTTACAATACATTCATTAAATACAGTATTCGTTTACTGATATTTTTTCCGTTCAGAATTTACTATACTTTTTTTATATAAATAATTTTTTTTTTGTTCTTTTACTTGTGATTTAAGTATTGTATGTTATATAGAATGATAAACATAAAATATGTTGGTTTTTATTAAAACCTAAATGTTGGAATACTTGTCTAACCTCAACTTGGTTTTATTAGAGTTTTTTTTTTTATATTTAAGATTTCTGGCATATTTAAACGATTTTCTTCACAATTTTGCTATATAAAAAAGAATCAATATTTTTTTTATAAGTTAATACAAACTTATACGCAAGTAAAGATATTTTTTTTAAAATAAATTATATGAAAGAATTTTCACAAATTATTTTAATTTGTAAAAAAAAATATTTTTTATTCGTCTAATTAAGTTATTTAGATATATCCTTGTTCAACATTTTAAATTAAGTTTGAATATGTAATACTTGTTATGCAAATTTTCAAAATCTTTCGCTATTATTGTAATGAATCAGAAAAGTATTTTTTTTTCACTGTAATAACATGATTAAAATGTTGTTTGTTTATGCAAAATAAAAAACTTATTTATGCCAATGTTCTTCTGTTATAATAAACAACTCAATTAAATTTTATAAGAAAAAAGTAATCCGACAGAAACAAAAGGAAAATATAGGAAATATCTATTTAAATGACTAAAATCTGTGCAAAGAATTTGAGAAGATTTCATTTAAAGTAGCTATGAAAAATGAATTGGTAGGTATATTATAATATTTTTTCCAATAAAACTAAAAATTTAAATATGGTAGAGATGGTTCCTTGCTTTGCTACTTTTTGTTTATGAGGATATTGATATTCTTTTAAATTATATGCTTATTATCAACCACGTGTCTAATGTAATTAAATAAATAGGAATACACATTAATGTTAAGTGAGATACCTAATAACAATAACAATTATTGCATTGAAAAAGGGATTTATTAAAAAAAATCAAACATTGCCGACATGACGGGTCCAAAAACAAGGGCAATTCTAGGACTCCCGAACATTAGGCCCATATACATAAAAGGGCTTCAATTAAGTTGGGGCAATTTCTTCCTCCATCTCCATAGTTCCTTCCTGCACCTCCATAAATTTTTTTGTTCCAAAACTATCCTACAGCAAAAGGGGCAGTTTTTTTTTTTTTTTTTTTTAGAATTCGTAAACGTTTTGAATTCTAGAATTTAGAATAAAAAATTTTAAACTTTAGAAGGTATTTTGTGAATTTAAAAATTCAGAATACAAAATTGTAATTAAAATTTTAGAGTTCGAAATTTTAGAATCTAAAAAAAATAAGAAGAATATGTGTGTTAATAAAAAAAATGAAGAAAAGGGTAAAGTTGTCATTTGATCTCTTATACGGAGGTGCAGAAAGAGAGCATAGAGGTGTAGGAAGAAATCGCCTTAAGTTGGGTGGATAAGGCTCATTATGAAGCCAACCTATGATGTTAGAGTATATGACTTTAAATAAGAGGGGTGAATTGTTTATGAAAGATTTTCGCAAACTTTGAAGGTATAATGAAATTCAATGCAAAATCACAAATATAGAAATTCAAAAAGCAATCAATCAAAATCTGTTTAAGTTGATTGTCAAAAAATCAATCATTGTTTTTGCGATTCAACCGGTTGTTTTTATCAGTAGAGTTAAAAACAACTTAAAAGCATAATTTAAATGAGTTCAGGGCAATAGAAAAGCACACAAGCAATTTATACTAGTTCACTCTTATTCCAAGAGTTACATCCAGTCCCTAGAAAACCACGGGATATATACTATGCAATCAAAATTCAGATTACAAACACATCACCAAATAAGTGACTTTAAACACCTCAAGTCACACACTTCCTATCAGAACACCCTCTGATTTTGCACTTACACACCAGTATTCAGAAATACTAGAGATACAGAAAGGATTACACCCGATGAAGATCAAATCAAAAGATTGCATCAATCATATTCCACTTTTTTGAGAAAACCCAAAAACTTGAATGCAAATCTTGAAAACTCAAATTTGTTTTCATACTTTAAAAAATGTCTAAAACTGTTCTCTCTTAAAGATGTTAAGAACATTTAAAGGATCCTATTTAGTTAGAAAACATTTAAAGTTGATTTGCAAACTTAACATAAATTGTGTTATGCATTTTCAACAAACAATCGGTTGAATTCTCGAAACAACCGATTAAATCAGTTTGTCAGCAAAGTCAACCAAGTCAAACAACTTCAAATCCTTTTCAAAAACCTCTAAGTGTCAAAAATCGAATGAAACGATGAAATAACTGGTTGTTTTTCCACTTCGTTATACAACAATCTTTTTCAAAAATGTTTTGATTCCAAACTGTTTTAGATTCAAACAAAGAGTAAATTACACATTAATCTATCCAGATCCCACCTACACAAGTAACAACTTCAGTCTTTCATCAAACACCATGGATTTGGAGACATCAAAGCTTCAAGATCATCCTTAATCATCTATGGTCCTAGAAATATTAGAACCCTCTTCTAATACATTAAGGTTTTAGCCTAGGAACCGTGTTGACCTACTCTCAGCCGCTTCACTTCACGGAATCGTGCATCCCTTGCGTTCAACATGGTGCTTAATTCAACGCTTTCTATTATTCTTATTTCCTCGTGTTATTCATATTTAGGTTACATGTTTTTATAGAGTTTCGGAGTTTTTATTTTCTCTTTGGAATGATCATAAAAATGCAAATTTTATTACAATTTGTAACCTAACCTGTGATTCGAAATCAGGAATTTAAAAGTTATTCTTTTTGTCTGTGATTGAATGTGGATTAAAAATTGGGTTTTAGTGATTTTGGGTTGTTTTATTTGAATCTGACCCTTGTTTTTTTTAGGCTTTGGTGGCAAATGAGGAGTTCCAGCACATACTTCGTGTTTTGAACACGAACGTAGATGGGAAGCAGAAGATAATGTTCGCCCTGACCTCAGTCAAATGAAGTTGGGGATGACTTGGAGAGACTCAAGAAAATCAAGTGATTACTGTTTTTGATTGTGTGTTTTTATGCAAAAAAAATATTTAGCTATAACTGATCCATTTCACTTTTAGTGATTACATTGTTAATCATGCAATGGTTAGAGTGATATTGGGATTCTTAACAGTCTTTTGCTCATTAAACAATCTGATACCAACAATCTAATTCTTTCGCACATTTTGATTTCAATTATGCTGAATCTCTGTTCTTTCCGTAAGCAATTTCTGAATATAATCTATATATTGGAACTGTTTTAAAATGAAAACTAAGAAATGCATGTGAATAAAACAATTGTACTATCACTAAAATTTTGCTTTATCTAGTACTATCACTTTTTTTAAATTATATTTTTACATGTAAAAATTAAACATATATAAGACGACATTACTGATTTTGTTAGACATACTAATGATTATTTGACTGTCATTACTTCACTTAGACATACTATTGATTAATTATCAATGTCATTAATTTAGCTTGGAAAAAATTTAGGTACGGACAAAAATTAAAAGGTTAAAAGTAAAAGAATTTTCGTTTTTTTAACCTAAAAGTGTCTTCTAAAAGAAAATTTATTTTAAAAACTTTGATTTTGTTTGAAGGTAGTTATTTATTTTTGTAAAAAGTGAATATATAAACATACTAAAACATTGGTAAAATTAATATAAATCACAATCATTTTCATGATAATAAAACAGTATGTAAGAATCATATAAAAATTAATTTTAAAATCTAAAAATATGGGAATAGTAAATTATTTTACCGTTGATTTTAGAATTATGTACATGAAATATTAAAAGAAATTAAATATGCATTATCAAGAAAAAAAAATCATAGTTTAATAATATTTTTAATGGAAGAAAAATAAGAATTTCACTGTAATCAAACATCAGAAAACAAGAAAATAAAAAACGGAGTAACTTTAAAAACGTATCCCATAAGGCATGGGGAATCACATAACATAAAATCTGTAAAAACTAATAATAAAATATAAGTAGGTATACACAAGTATGTAATAGAAAAATATAGCATAAAATAACACAAGATCTGAAGTGAGGTGTTATGATAACAGTAAGCTTTTAAAAATTGAAAATAGTTGTATTTTTTTTTTAACAAAAATGAATATATAGAATTTATCAATTAATTCATTACATTATTGATTTTGGTTTAATTTTGGATCACCCAAAGCAAGACAAATTATTTATGCACCGTAATAATTTGAACTGCGTCCTATCATCTTTTAAATTTTTTAAATTTATTTTTCATTTTAAGTTTAAAAATCTAGAATTCAAAAATTAAAATCTCATTATGAAAAATAAATTTAAAGTGAAAAAAATATATTTCAGAAAAAAATCTAAAAATATATTAATATTTTTTTTAAAAAAATTTAGAAATATGTTTTAAAAATCTAAATCTATAAATATATTTCAGAAAAAAAAATTCTTAAAGTATTTTTTTATCCGTACCTTTTTTTATTTAAGGCAATTTTTGTCATTTCACTGAAATATTTTCTTATTTTATTTTTCATTTTATTGAAAAATCTGGTGCATATTCAAATTTACATGGTAGGGAGAATTGCCTAAAAGCAAAAAGTTATTTTTTCGTCTTAATTCACAAATTTGTATCTTTCTTGTAAAATTATATTGGTGCCGATTACGCAATACAGCAATTAGAAAAAATATTCTAAATTGGTGTAAGAAAATATTATTCGGGTGTTGAAAGTATTTGGTTACTCATCAATTAGTTTTCCCTTAATTTAAGAAATAAAAGAAAAACCAAAGCCCAAACTGAGGTCCTAAATGGGCCATTGAAGTTGAGCAAGCCCACACGACAAAACCCTAGAACTGGCTCAGCACATTTGTATAACATTACTCATTCCCAAACCCTAGAGTTTCAGATCCTCATTCAACCAGCACCGATAGCAGCGGCGACCGTCACTCTCCAACGACACTTTCGCGGCGAAAATGGTACATGCCCATCTCGTCGCACCTCTCACTGCGCGTTGATGAAAAAAGTTCAATTTTTGAAGAATCCTTAATCGGTAACTGAATTTGTTTTACGAATGTTGCAGGCTCTGGTGGCAAACGAGGAGTTCCAGCACATTCTCCGTGTGCTGAACACTAACGTCGATGGCAAGCAGAAGATAATGTTTGCCCTTACCTCCATCAAGGGTATTGGTAGGAGATTCGCCAACATGGTTTGCAAAAAGGCTGATGTTGACATGAACAAGAGGTACTTGTTTTGTTGATCAGTTTAATTGCACGCTGATTCACTTGTTTTTGGATTTTTTTTGACACCCTTTGTGCTACTGTCAGGGCTGGTGAGTTGAGTGCTGCTGAGTTGGATAATCTGATGACTGTGGTGGCCAACCCAAGGCAATTCAAAATCCCAGACTGGTTTCTTAACAGGAAGAAGGATTACAAGGATGGCAAGTACTCCCAGGTTGTGTCCAATGCTCTCGATATGAAGCTCAGAGATGACTTGGAGAGACTCAAGAAAATCAGGTCATTCATTTACTATGTCTATTTGTTGTTGAGTTATTCAATTTTTTTTATCAGGTCTGATGATTCGTTCCAAATTAAAGTTGGTTTTGCTTTTGTTGACAAAGCCGAATTATAGTTTTTAGCTGATGCAGTGTGTGCTTAGTTTGTGTAATATGACATGGATGCAGAATTGTTGGATTTGATGTGGTTTTATGTCCTTGTTTAGTAGTTTGTTTAATTTGTTTTAGATATTGTAGCTGCTTGTCTGAATTGTTTTTTTTTGTGTGACTTCAGAAATTAGATAGATTGTCTTTATTGTAATGGAGTTATCTCCCGAAAAGAAGAAACCATTCGAGTGTAGTTTGCTGGCTTTCTTGACCAGTATCTTTATTTTGGTTTTGCTGTTAGCCATTTAGTTACGAGATGTCAGTGAGACTATTGAATTCTCAATTATATTTTGAAACCAACCGAATAATTTTAAAGAAAGCTAATTGAAGCATGCCCAATATTCCAAATACCATTCATTTGTTAGATTGACATTATTGCAATCAATTGCATATTCATGTAGATATGGGTATATGAGTGTAATGAGAATATCTAACCTAACCCTGCCATATATTTTTACAAGTCAAATTATGTATTTACAAATTTTCCCAAGCATTTTTTCTGGAGAATTTGTGTATTGCTTGTTAAATATTGGTGTGTAGATAACCGCATTAACCCTTGAGATTCACATCCTTTCTTTTCTGCAGAAACCACCGTGGATTGAGGCACTACTGGGGCCTTCGAGTCCGTGGTCAGCACACCAAGACCACTGGCCGTAGGGGGAAGACTGTTGGTGTCTCTAAGAAGCGTTAAGCTGTTATGTTTTGGCTTCAAGATTAGATTTTGTTGAGGAGGCAATTTTTAAAGAACACTAGACATGTTTTGCATAACGAAAGGACTTTGTATCAGTTATTTAATGTGGTGGCAATTTCAATTTTGTTTGTTATTTGCGTTAAGCTCTCTTATGATGCTGGTTTTTATTTGTAGATAACCTTCAATATTATTGATGAAATTACATTCTCACTCCCGAAGTAAAATCCACCTTTTTACCTTTTTCACATTTAAGTAATTAATTAGAGATGGTAATATGTTGAATTTGCGTTCTATATTAGTGGTTTATTTTATTATGCTTTTTAACTGCGTGAATTATATGATGACATCTCTGGATTGGAATCTAGTTTTTTCGTTAGTTTTCTTCCTAAAAATTATTCATGTTGAAAGTGTTCTTTTTTAACATACCTTTTGTTAACAAAGATAAAATATATTCGTTCTCCTGTATTATTTCGTCTTTTCAATACAACTTTGTCTTATAGAAACCATTCCATTGCCTCATTTTAAAAGCCATTCTGTCAAATAAAAACATTAAACTATTGTAATACTCTCTATTTCTTACCAAAAAATATAATAATAGTTCAAAATTACGGTTTGTCACTATTAAAAGTTAATGAAACTTTGTTTTATATGGGTGACGTTCTTGATATATTGAAGGGTCTAATATTAATACTTATACCAATCATCATATAAACTTGCATGTGAGAGTATCAATATAAAAAATTGAGGACCTTTTCTAATATAGTACAAAGTTCACGTTTTTGTTATTGAAAAAAAAAGTGTACTTATCATTACTATTGAAAATGGCAATATTACTAGTTTCATTCGTAGCACTTGTTTAGGACGCAATCCTTGTAATTCCTTTGTGTCGTGTGAAAATTTTCAGTCTTCACACACCACTCTGAATGCCGTTTTTGTTGACAGAACCAGAATGAAAAAGCAACTAGAATGGAAGAGTGTCATTAGTGAAGGAGATGAAATTTTTGCTTGGATTCTGGTCAGCCCTATTATGAAATATCCACTGGAATCCAAAACAATAAATCATATCAATTAAAAGAATTACAATAAAGAAATACTTTCCTTTAAATAATCACCTATATCAGGGTTGTTGTGTTTCTTTACATGAGCTTAGTTTGGTTCTCCTATGTTTTTTTTTATTCGTTTTCTTTCCTCTTTTATACATCTTTCTATGTAATGGCATATGATTGTTGGATCTTAGACAATCACTCTAACTAGGAAGTTAAGTTTTACACTGATGCCTAGCATATGATTTTTATTAAAAATTAAAAGTCACACAAGCAATTTTGACAATAACAGTAATAAATATAATGGCAGCATTGCTAGAATTGTATTTAGTTTCTATTAAGAAAAATTTACAAATGAATAATTAGTGAAAACATTAGAGACTCAAGAAAATCAGGTGATTACTGTTTTTTATTGTGTGTTTTTCACGTAAAAAATATTTAGCTATCACTGATCCATTTCACTTTTAGTGATTACATTGTTAACCATGCAATGGTTAGAGTGATATTGGGATTCTTAACAGTCTTTTGCTCATTAAATCTGATACCAACAATCTAATTCTTTCGCACATTTTGATTTCAATTATGCTGAAGGTTTGTTCTTTTCGGCAGCAATTTCTGAATATAATCTTTGTATTATAACATTTATTTTATTTAATGGCTGCATGCACTATGTGACACAACCTGCTTCTTTTCTGTCATTCATAAAGTACAAAAATGTAATGTATTATAAATTGCAAGAGTAAATAAATGATGTGTACAAGTATGAGTTCAAATATACCATTTAGCATGTTAATATTGTTCTTTGGACCTGATAGCATTAGCCATATGAATTTAAGATGTATGCCTTCAAGACTGTTGTCTGCATGCCAGGGTGTGTTTGGTATCATGTAGAGAAATGAAAAAAGAGAGTAAAGGATTGTAGAGAAAAGTTGAAGAGTCACATTCTTTGTATGGTATCATCCATATCCAATGAAAATGAAGCAGGCTTACTCTCTTTAATTGGTTTCATCAAACTAGATAGAAATAAAAATAGATACAAGTCAAATTACTTTATTACCTTTATCCGTTGAAAAACATTTAAGAGAATTATATAACTGTTTAAGTGAGAAAACAAATTAGGTTTTCTCAGGAACCCTTTCATTCCTAACCATTTTCCCGAGTAAAGGATTGCAAATAGTACAAAATTTGGGTGTCCTATGGAAAATAATCCGTCCATTTCTCTCTCCTTTCCTTCGTGAATCTAAATACTTAGCTAGGAAAGGAAACTGTACAAGTTATTCACGAATCACACACACTAGTCTCTAAGAAGCACTGAGCTTAAGGTTCTGTTTGGATTGAGGAGGAGATTTGTGAGGATTAGAGAGAGTGGATTTGTGAGGATTGGAGAGGATGTGTGAGGATATGTGAGGTTGTTTAGATTGAGGGATGATAGAGTGGATTTGTGAGGATGGTTTATTGTAAGTTTACACAATTATCCTTCTTATTAAAAAATATTTAAATAATGAATTATGATTTTTTTTTGTAGGTTTGAATTAATTAAATATTTTTAATATATAATATTCATAATTATTTATATTTTTAATAAAAAATTAAAAAATATAATATAAAATATTTTGGTGTTAAATTGAAATAAATTAAATACATTAAAATTTATGAAAATAATATTCATTTGTTATTTTATATAACTATATATACTGTTGATATTATAATTTTATTTTATTATTTATAATTATATGTTGTTATTAATAGTATAATTAAATATTTTTAAAATTATAAATAATAAATAAATTTATGTAATATTTAATTTTATATATTAAAATAAAATACATGTATAAGGGTATTTTGGTAAAATGCAACAATTCTATTAAATCCTCACAAATCTCTTCATTTTGTGAAGAATGAAAAAATCCCTCCACCCTCTCCCCCATCCTCTCCCCCACTCACAAAACCATAGAAACAAACACAAAAAAACACCCCCTCCCTCCACCCCTTGAAAGCAAACACATCCTAAACACCCCCTCCCTCCTCCCCCTTGGAAGCAAACACATCCTAAAGCTCTCACTTTGTTCCCTTTTTCTTACTGTTTTTTTGAACAATGGGATATATTATTTTGTTAAAGCCAACAATTTTATTTTGAGAATGCATCTGGATTTTGTTGCATTTGAATTTTGGTTATGATTGGGTTGGTTCTTTTTATTCCCTTGTGAATCTTGTCTTTTTGGTCCCCAGTTGTCCATTTGTAGGGTACGTCATGTTGATTTCAGTTAAAATATGGCTTGATATTTAGCAAGATTAATGTATGATTAGCCAAGACTTACACAATGCTTGAATGATATTTGGTATGTGAGCATAAACATAACTAATATATTTATTGTATATTAAAATAATAATGAAGCATGATAATGTTCTAATGGAAGTTAGTTAAACTACTATAGAACCCTTTCACACAGGAATTTTGTCAGTTGTAATAAGTTTGTCAATGATTTGTATTTTATAATAATAATTCTTAAAATCTGTATGATGTATTTTTTTTTATTTCATTGATTATTCCATGTCTACTTAGATTATTCTGTAACAAATAGTAGGCAAATTAATTCATAAAAGTGAATTTAGTACAATTAGTTTAAAATGTTTTAATGAAAAGGATTCATATTTTTTGTCTTTATTGTCAAATGGTTTATTAGAGGCTACTTTCCATGTTAAGTGAAATAGTAACATGTTCAAGTTTAGACTCATGTACAATTATTGAGAAGAATAAAACAAAAAATAGTATGAAAATTTTGTGAATACTTTTCAAGAAACTTAGAGTGTAAAACTAATCCAAATATTATTTTGGTTGAGTTAAACAAACCTACTCCAAATGAGAATAGTAAATTCTATGTTAAACTCTAATGTAAAAGGGCATTAAAAGACCTCGACCGAAATAAAAAGAGTTAATCGAACTAAACTAAAATAGAAAAAGAAAAACTGAACTATTCTTATTAAAAATTAAATTAAGCTATTTTAGTTCAATTTTTAAAATCTATTATTAGTATAATACTTAAACTATTATGAGAGTTAAAAAAATTTACAAAATCATTTACCACTTGTTGAAGTCATTGATTTTTTGGGGTGACTTTCAATTAACTTATCTATTACTAAAATTAAATTAAATTAGCAAAATTTGTATGTTTTTTTTCAATATTAGTTATCAAAAATGCATTCCAATAGATACTAGTGAAAAATGGTTTGTTTCCTTCGTATTAAATCTTCAATATTTATATTAGTTCATGAGATATAAGTCTAAAAAAAGGTTGGTGTTGCTTATATAAATTTTAGTTGCAAAAAAAAGACAAATTCTGTCTCATCTACTGGTAAAAAGGAAATTTAAATATTAACTTAGTTCAATTTCTAGCGAAAAATAATCAATTTAAAATGTAGATCGTTGCAAATTATACTATAAAGATATTTCAATCTGCAAATATAAAATGTAGTTAACTATACTATTTTTTAAAAAAAATTTGCTTGAACTGTTTGGTACTTCAGATTGATTTGGAGACCTTTTTAGGTTCACTCAACTTTTAAACAATTTAATTCAATTTTATGTTGAAATGTGTTCTGAAATAAATTTTGCGAGACTTATAATTGTGATTCCGTCTTACACCTTGCAAGAATTGCTGAGGTTGACTGTTCTTCCTGTCCGTACGAAAGTCAACAGACACATTGAGGTGCAAACATTGACAGGCTCATGTGCTGCACACCACACACCGTTCAAAATAAATACGGATTAGTAACAAGTGCTAATGCAAGGCATCCAATACATTGTCGAGAAACTTGTACAGATTTAAGATTAATAAAATTAATTTTGATAAAATTATTTTAAGATGTGTATCTCATTCAAATGGGTACTAAACATTTTCCATGCAATTCAATCAGTGCATCGCAAACATTGACCAACTTTAATCTCCGTACTAAGTTGAATCAACAAATGATCCTCAAGTCGGTCACATCACATCATGTATGTGACCGAACATTCCAATGGACAAGTGTCTTCATCAAAGCTGAAAAAGTTAAAACAACAAGGAGTTTTAAGGACAGGGATTATTGGAAATGTTATTGAGCATATTTAATACAATAATAAACAGCGTAACAATAAAAACTTACTAGGGTTATTGTTCAACCTTCAGACCGGCTTCTATGCGTTCAATAAGCTGATCTGCAGTCAATGCTCCCTCCTGGAAGTCATCAAAACCAAAAAAAATTCTTGCTTAGAAGGTGAAGATGATTGTTTATAATATGGAGATGACAGACAACACCCTTGTTTTGTTTTATTTTGTCAAATAAGCAAATGTCTATGTAGCTTCATAACAAAACTTCATAGGTAAATAACAGATTCAGCAAGAAAATCTGTGTAGTCTCTACCAACATAAGCAACAAATTCAAGAACATCAAAGAAAAGGCTACAAACAGACAAGCTCCAGACCAGATCATTTCAAGCTATCCTTCACACAAATATGATGATGGGAGCAAGCATTTGAATGTTCATGACACTCGTGCTATTGACTGCAAACAGAAGACTCTATCTTTCAAGCTATGTACTAAACTAGCAATTAGGCTCTTTTCTATAACCAAATCAAATATGTTTTCATTATGTTTCAAACTCAACAGGCCTAGCGGAAAGTTTTAATCAAAATTAGGAACTAGATTATTCCTTTAGATGCAGGTCCTCTACAAGTTGTGGTGCATAAAAGCTAACTTCAGGCAGTTCCCAATAGAGGGCAAAAAGATAGCTACTTCTTTCATTAGCTGGCTTAGTAATCGAATGAAGAATTATGATGATTAGGATCCTTCACATTACAATTTCAAATTCCTAACAAAACCAAAGAAGATTAGTAGCATTGTTAATTTTACGTTTAGTATATTTTAGAACATAGCAACATTGCTAATGCAAATATACTTACAAACACAAACAATAAATTTGGTTTCACAATTCAAATTTAAATGCCATGTCATGCCATTTTAGGCCAAATGCAAGTGTTAGGAGTCATTGCAGAACCAGAACCAGAAGCTTCCATACATTATAAAGTGTCACATAGATATGATTAACCACCAGGTGCAAGGAAAAAGCACAACTCAAATGAAAAAAAAAGATTTGACTTACAAAACGATCATAAGGTTCTCCATCCTTAAACATGATGAAAGTTGGCAATGCCTCAATTTTGTATTTGTCAGCAATGCTAGGATACTTCTCAGTATCAATCTTCACCACCTGTATCTTATCCTTAAGCCGAGTGCTTACTTCATTGAGTATGGGAACCATGAATTGACAAGGACCACACCTGTAAACCAGGTCTTGGGTCACTCATTAGTTGCTATCATATAACAAGTTAATAAAACAGCTTCAACCTCAAAAAGCACCAGTTAACAAAAACTGAGATAACACCCTGCCAGCAAATTCGGAGAAAAGAGGAAACGGAGGGAGAAACATACCAGGTTGCATAGAAGTCAACCAATACAGGCTTTTCAGAATTGGCAAGCAAATCGTCAAACGAGTTAAAGGTTTGTTTCTTAGCTTGAGCCTAAACAGAACAATACACCAAAACACTTATAAGTCCATAATTCGCTAACAATGTTGAACAGTTTAACAAAATTAAATAGTCAAATTAATATTCAGGGTCCTTGAGGCCGCACTTGTTCTTTCAATTGATTTTTCACGTCACAAATCTGAGAATTAATTTGACTACTGGAATACACATTCATTCAGCGACTAATTTCAGGGTTAAATACATATTTAGGGACGACGAATGTAAATAATAGTAATAATAATAATAATAATAATAATAATAATAATCACGAGTGTTCCTAGATTTACTAACTATGAAGAAACTCGTGAATCTACGTACAACTGCAATGGAAAATGAAAGCAGATAGCGTGGTTTAGGTTACCTGAGGAAGGAATCGTGGCCGCGGAGAAGTAGGAGCGCGTGGTGTACTAATCCGAAGAAGGCGCGTGCGCGAGGGGAATTGCAGCGAGGATTGTTTGGCGGAAGAAGATACGGCGGCAAAGGAGGGCGGCAAGCGCGTAGAACGTTCGGAACTCAAAGAAGAAATCGCGGAGGATGCTGAAACGGAAACCGTCATGGGAACGAAACGGGACGTGTTTGTTTGTGCTGGGGAAGAGTAAATGTAGATGAGGTGTGTTTGGATACCAAACTATCCGTTTGCAAATGAAACGACAGAAAAAAGAAGAAGAAAATATCTAAAGAAAACAAAGCGAAGGAACAAACGGACTCTCCCAGGTCTAACCCAACCTGCTGCTTTGCTCTCACTCCTACTCTCTCAATCCCAAATCTCTTTTCCATTTCTCTTTTTCTTTTTAATAAAATTTACCATTTATTGAATAATAAAAAACATTTTTCGGATGTCATTGTCAAACCAAGGCAGAATTTTGAATCAAAATAATTTTTATTGTGTTCGTAGAAAATTTGTTCATATCTTTATTTATCATTAATGTTGTACTTTTAAAAAAAAATTATTTTGCATGTTTCTTGACTTTATTATTACATTTTAAACAAAGATGATAATGCTGTTTATAATTTATTTTTAATATATTGCAACTAGTTTTTTTATTTTAAAGAAAAGTATTGCCTTTTTTTCAATAAAAAAACCTATTATTATTGTTATTATTTTACACAATTAGAACTATCATCGTACATATTTACTGTTGTCCACGATGGAAAAGTGAAAGCTAGATAGTTTGGTTGGATATATTAATTTGATCGAAATGAGAGTGAGTGAGTGAATGCATTGATTAGTAGTGTTCACATCTGTAGTGAATTGAGAAGAAATGTTGGAAAGTCAGGACTCCATCTAATAATCTAATAAAATAAAATACAATTATGTTCTCGGTATACATGACAACAAATTTTAATAAAAAATTTCAAATTATAATCTAAATATAAAAAAGAAAATAAAAGATATGAAAGATAAATATTAAAAACACTAATTACCTAATTACTAAAAATATTAACATAATCAATTCTATTATATATAATTAATTCTATAATTATAAAAATATAATATAATATATAAAAAAATATTAAATAAATTTATGCTATAAAAATATTTAATAGTGATATTAATAAAAATAATAATATTAATAATAATGTATTATAATTATAAAATATAAAAAATAAATATTTATAATAATTTTTTTATATAATAACAATATTAATTAATAAAATAATTTACAAAATTTAAATTAACTCAAATTTATATAAAAATACTTTATATTTTACTGTTTAAATATTTGTAAAGATAAGAGTAAATTTGTAAACTTACATTTTAAACCTTTTAAAAATTTTAAAAATTCTCCTCTCAAATAAAGTTTCTTCATACATCCACTTTACATACCATAATCTAAACAACCTCACTTTCTTCACAATTTTTTTTCAAATCACTGTAAATTTACTCTCTCAAGTTCGCACACATCCTTTCCCTTATCCAAACACATAGAGAGAACTGTACGAGTTAGCTTGCAACCCTCTGTGAAAAAGTCGGACGAACTCATTATTTTGGTTCGCTAACCCACTTAGGCCCATTCTGCATAACCAGCAACCTGTGTGAGACAAGTATGAGGCAAGGTAGACCAACTCACTAGCCCGCATAATAATAAAAATGGTGTTTTATCATGCACCTCCTAAAGTTGCTTCCTACACCCCATCAATTCCAAAAATTAAATTTCAAAAGTCAAAATAGTTGTTCTAAATTTTGGGAGGTAAAATTGTTGTTCCGAAAAGGTTATTCAGAATACTTTTTTTCTCTCTTCTAAATTTCTATTTCTGAAAGACTTTTATGTTATGGAAATTAAATTCCAAAATTAATGACGGGCATTAAAAAATTTGATGGAGTGCAGGAAGAAACCCTAATAAAATACAAAATTGTTTTCTCCAACTTTTGTTTTATATATATATATATATTACAAGTGCATTCATATTTTTTTTTATTTTTAATAAATTTTAATTTTTTTAAGCGGATTGGCCCATAAGCCAATGGGTCATCCCTTATATGAAGCAGATCAATAGGTTCCACCTGCATTACTTAAGCGGAGCAAGCCAATGCAAAGCAGACCAATGCAGGACGAGTCAACCCACATAGCCACCCCTACTATCCATTGAGATATCACCTTTTAAACATGTCCATTTACGATATAATTGTTGATTTGGAAAGAGTAAATTCTCTCTCCACCTCCATACCTTTCCATTGCATCTCCATAATAATTTTCTCTCCACCTCCATACCTTCTCGTTGCACCTCCAAAAATTTGATGGAGTGTAGGAAAAATCTCCCTAATAAAATACAAAATTGTCTTCTCTAACTTTTGTTTATATATATATATATATATATATATATATATATATATATATATTACAAGTGCATTCATTTTTTTTAATAAATTTTAATTTTCTTATGCGGATTGACCCGTAAACCTGCGAGTCATCCCTTATATGAGGCAGGTCAATAGGTTGCACCAACATTACTTAAGTGGGGCAAGCCAATGCAAGACAGACCAATACAGGACGAGTCAGTCCACATTGTCACTCCTACGATATCACCTTTTAAACATGTCCATTTGCGATATAATTGTTGATTTGCAAAGAGTAAATTCTCTCTCCACCTCCATACCTTTCCGTTGCATCTCCATAATAATTGTGAAAAGTCAATTTTAACCATTTAAAATTATTTAGATAACCCTAAATGAAGCGTAATCTCATCTTTTTAAATAACCTCAATTGCACCCCCCACACCCCATACCTTCATTCCGGTTGAACATTTCCATTCTTTTCTAGTCCCAACATTTGAGAAAGTAGTTCCATCATTTGAGCATGTCTAAGAGGGTTGACGAGATGATTCATTGTATTCAACGTTTCCTAGTGCAAACAATTTTTTTTTTAGTTTTGTAATTTATATTTGCATCTCATTGGTTTTTTTCTAGGGTTTTAGGTTTTCGGATTGTACAATCCATAAGGTATTCCCAAATCTGGAGATACCTTTTAGATTGTATAATCCAAAAGCCTTTTGAAAAAAATGTTTTTGGGTTGTACAATTTGAAACACATTTTTAATTAAGGGGGTGTTACGGACTTTACAATCCGGTATCCACACAAAAATGCGAATGAAAACACAACCACCGCCAGTAAAAATAACACAAAACTTACCTCAACCACCAAGGTTCACCACTTGAAAATTAGGAAAAAAACATCACAATCTCCACCATATTAAAAAAACTATTGTTGGAATTAAAAAAAAAATATGAAGGTGCAGGGGAAATGTATAAAGGTATAGGGAGAATTTTTCTTTGAAAAGTTGTAAAAAAAATATTTTGAATGCCAGCTTTTACAAGTAAATTAAGCCACTTCATTGTTGGGCTTATACATAGTCGTGCAAACACAAACTTACAAATTTAATCCCCTTGCGTGGATTTCGAGGTGAAAGGCTTATGTACCTACCCAGAATATAAGGAAAATACATTTCTTTCTTATTACATTACATTTAACTCGGTAACTGGGTATTGTACTGGACAGAAGTGTTCGGGACCTCAGTCCAAGCATATGAGTATGGTTAACTCGGTTTTTGGGCCCAAAGGGCGGGTCATGGGTTCGACCCAGTTTCATTGGTAAGCCCGATGGAGAATAAATTAAATAGAGAAAATAATAAGTTTGGTCATATAGTGATATAAAGTTGTTAGTTAATATATATATGTTAGAATAGAATATATGTGAATATACACTAGTTAAATAAATGTATGTATAAAGCTGTTAGTTGAATATATAAAGCTGATAAATAAGTGGAGAGCACCCGAGAATAAATGTGCATGAGATTCTCTTCTATTGTTAGCACCGTGAGTAAATGTGCACGTGAACAAAATATTTTCCTGTTGTTAGCACCCAAACATGAAAGGTGCACGTGAGCAGGTGATTTCCTGTTATTATTTTATACTTTCAGTAGAGATTATATTCTCGTGAGTGAAAGTGGTTAGAGGAATAACTATAAAAGGGGCTTGAGACCCCAGTAAATGTATGTTGTTTCTGAGTACTAGAGACTTAAACTGTTTATTATTTTGTATGCTCTCACTGACTTAATCATCAGAGTGTGATCAATAGGTAGAGTCCCTTCTTCTTCAACGGAGCGTTATTCCAGTGCACCAAGAGGAGACAAATTTGAAGCAGAGGTTGTCCATCCAGTCAACCGACGAGAACAAGTATTTAATACCATAATGGTACAATTAAGACACTCTATACTGCCAAAATAGCTACATTATGACCATAATAGCCGTTTTAATACTTCATCAATGTTTCTATACAACGACATAAACCAATAAATACATGATGACTTCTAGAAAAGTTAAATAGACTTTTGCAGGTGAACCTCCGTTCTATCCTTGTAATCAATGTACACTATAAATCAATCTACAATCAATATACCTCAGAACTCGAACTCTTCTAATCCATTCTCAATAAGAAGAACAAATTTATGATATTTTATTTTAAATTTTAGTATTACTAATTCAAGTTTTGTATTCATAATTGATTGCTTTGTCTCATGTACACAAAAATATAAATTACAAGTTTAGATGACATTAATGCATTTGACTCGGTATTATTTTATTGAAAGAAAAAGAGATGGACAATTTCATGGTAAAATATGTGGCAACATGTGTTCAGGAGTTTGCAAGCAACGCTAAACCCTTGGTCCTAATTTTCTCAATTTACTTAAAAAGCCACATAGAAATACTAAGAGAGCATTTAAGTTTGAGAATGCAGGATTACTTAAGCCTGATTTCCAAAATATGGTGAGTGAAAGTTGACCTAGGGGATCTCATGAAGATCTGTGAATCAATATTGAAAAATGATAAAAAAATTTAAGGGATGGAGGTTACAAGCCAGAAAACAATACATAGCCGCAATAAGAAGTGTAGAGGGAGATGGAGGCATTGTGGGATAAGGAGGATTTGCACTTAGTACAAGAATTACATGAAAAGACTATAAAAATCTAACCCATTCTATCCAACTCATTCTTCCCAAACAAAGTAAATCAAGACTCGTCTTGCAAATGTAACGTGGCAATTATGAGTTGTCAATTTTTTGTAATGATACAATTACATCAAACAAGATAACATACATGTCTAGTGGTTACAAGAGGATGACAATGATCAAGAAAAGTCCATGATACCGAACACTAAATCCTCACTTCAGGGGTATTTGCAGGAAGCCTCATCACGTGATGTACATAATTGTATGACTCCAAAACTAATACCGAGAATACCAGAATACTTGCAAGTTTAAAACCGTGTGACATTCTAAAAAAGTGGGTCGCCAGAAGATCATCCATGATCATCCATCACTTGTCAATATGAAAGCCAGAACAACAACGGTGAGTGCAAAGACAATGGTGGCACTACGAAACAACCGTGCATATTTAATTCCAGTCGGATCCTTTCTTTCTTCACTGCTTAACTCAATCTCTTTGAGAAGCTCCCTCACTCTGTCCATGTCCGAGTCTTTTGAAGCTTGGATTAGTCTGCTTTGAATCGTCTCCAGCTTGGTCAGACTCCTATTACTTGACGTAGCCTCATGTGACCATATAAAACCCGTCATCTTCCACAAGAGGATCCCTACATAGATGGCTACAATGCAGTCTACAGTGTAATGATGACGTTCTCGTATTTCTCTTTGGGCACTATGCATCAAAAGAAGCCATACAAGAGCAGAACTGAAACCTCCATATGCTTCCTGCAGTTATTATAGTATAGAAAGAAAAATCGAAAGGTAAGCTCCTGCTAACAAAATCAACTGCAAACAATCAAAAGATGAAAACACAAGGCAGTCTTGAAATTAATTCAAATCATACTGTCCAAGCCATGGCTGTGAGTACGGCAACAAGCATGTGGCCGCTGTATAGGAGATCATTGCAGCCACCTCCAGCTTTCTTTAACAGATTGTACCATGAAGGTCCTTCGGACACAGTGGGTCGCAAAAAATCAATCAGAAAGTTCATTGAACCCCAATCTGGCTGGTAGTCACCAACTGGTTTTCCAATGTCAACTAAGAAAAAAAAGTATGTTAATTTGGAAGACCGTCTGATCCAAGCAAAATGTCCCTAAAGATGGACAGGTTCATACAGACATATTATCCAGCGGAGAGTAAAAGCTATACTTGCGGATGATACATGAAATAAGAAAATCTTAATTCATGCATGTCCAAAGAAACTCCAAATGGCTGCAAATAATTCCAGGGTCCAAAACCTAATAATTTTTAGGTTCAATTCAAAGTTGATGTTTCTAGTCAACGAAGTTCATGAAAAATAAACGAAGAGTGTCTTTAATCAGAATCACAAGTCTTGTAAATTTGTAAACATTATGGGCCATAACATAAGCACTCCCAGATTAAATCAGTAAATGGTATGAGAACATTACTTTGTAAGTTAAAAGCAGTTGCTAGAACCCAGCAAAAATAATATCCTACATACCATAAGCTGTATCTAGCTTTATCACCCGGCTGATAGCATCATGATCTGTAGCATAGGGAACATAATACTTCTGGGCCCAAGGATGAGGATACCCCGGAACTCTGAACCGAGAACCAGCACACCAAGGACGGGCTGATGGCAAAATTGTAGACGCAAAAGTTATGGCACGAAGAAGGCGGCCAACTCCCATGGTAAACATATATCTAGCCCCTAATCCGAGGCCCGGAGCTTTCACAGAATCAAATAGCACCGAGAACGCCAGCATCATAAACAACATCAAGAAATGGTGCAGTCCTATGATTCGAGCTCTTAATATCTTAACAATAGGACTGGGAAGTTTCTCATTTAATGCCAATAGAAACCATTGACCCGTATCTGGAAGCGGAGGTGTATTCCTGTCAGAAAAAAAAAAGGATTTTATTTTCAAATAGAAATCACAACACTCGATTGAAGTTAAGTTCATGTAAAAATAACGATGGCACACTCTCTACCACACCTGGATTATCTTTATTGTGATTTACGTTAACGGAGAATTACTCAAAACCTTATGGCCCGTTGTTAATATTGTAATTTTCAAATTGAAATTACCAATGCCAGTGATCTTGTTTAATGCACTTATGTTAGCTTGTTGATGCTTACTTCTTGCTACTTGTGCTAGTAACAGATTCTCTGAAATATTCTTTCCGAGTTTTCAATCTTAAAGTTAAATTTTTATCGAAAATGGTAAAATCAGAAGTTCGTTAATAAATTAATTAAGAACTGAAATCAACACTAATAATTTTTTGTCATTATTACTAATTGTCACAGAGACATTAATACAAGTTATCTTATTTTAGCCAAACAGATATTACTTAAAGCATCCAAAAGCCGTTGAATCTAAAATATTATTACTAAATACAAATCTGCGCCTACCACCAAAACGAGATCCACTTTCCAAAATCTAATCAAGATCAACGAGATAAGAAACATCGGTGATCTACACATTGCAATGAACAGAAGAAGGAACGGCAACGGAGTTGGGTAGAGAGACAGTTACCGGTGCCAGTCGAGGCCGAGGACGGCGGTGACGGAGCGGACGGAGAGGGCTTCAAAGAGAAGTGCGGAAAGCATGAAGAGCATGGAGGCGACGAACGGAATCGCCGAACGGAACTCGGCGGACCAGTGACGGTAGGAGGGGACGCGGACCACAGCGGCGAGGGCGAGGAGGGACCACAGCGCCGGTTGCAGCCAAGAGTGCCACGTCGGGGACAGGTGGCGCAGGTAGTCGACGGTGATGTAGGACATGGCGGCTATGGCCAGGCCGGCGTTCTTCGCCGGCCACCGCATGGGCTGCGAGTGAGAGTGAGGAATCGAAGAGTGTTGGAAGTGAAGACTGACTGGAAGAGTAGAATTGAGCTGAGGCGGACTTTCAGGGGAAGTGGGTATTTAAAAATATAAAAATTACTAAATCTTTACTTTTAAAATAACCAGAATATTTATTACGTTTGTATCTTATTTCCTTTCTTTTGATGTCTTCTATTGTATCTGTTATTTTCTATTTTGTCGTTTTATCGGTAAGATATGTGTGTCATGATATTATGACGCTTAAGTTTAAAGGTTGGAGTATTAGATGTTTGGGATATAAATTCTATTACCTTCTTTTAGAAAGAGGTCATCTATTTATAACTACAATTTTAAACTTCAGGATATACAAATTAATGGATATAGTCAATAAAACTCAATGATTCGTTAATCATTGTTTACGTGTAGTTATTGCATAATAATTACTTAATAATATTATTTAATGATGTGTTTATTTTTAATTTTTTTTCAATTACTCTTCTATCAACAAATGCAATACAAGTAACCCCACTAATGAGGATACATAGAATAATTTTTTAATTATTTGATAATAATATAAAACAAAAAAATATTTTAGCTCATTTGCATCAAGTTTAAAATTCTTTTTTCTATAGCATTCATCCGGAGGAACATGTGAGAATAATAGGTAAAAGTTGATTAGTAGCATATTACTACAAATGTCATACTAATTTTCATAAATTTAAAATCCATAATACCAATTGTTTAGAAATACCATTTAGTTTATTTTAATTAAATATTATTTAGTTGTCTCTATTTGAGCAACCTTAATTAATTTTGTTTTTATTTGACAAAAATCGATACGATTTTTATAAGGTTTTTTTTTAATGAAATTCAATGGAATCTATATAAACCATGTTTTCATCCATAGGATAGTACCCGAATCTTTAAAAAATTCGATTATATTTGAATTGTCCATTTTCAAATAATATCCACAATAATCACAAATATTTTTTTTTTTTTATAATTTAATTTATAAAAAGTTTCACATTCAATCCACAAATGCGTCAATTTTTGGCTTTCATGGAGATTTTTTAGAATTTTCTCTTATAGTGGAATCAATATCATTTGTATCATTTGTACTAGTTATGAAACTCAAACTACAATTCTCACTTTCACTACTAAAAAAAGTAACTATAAAAAAACCATCATTGGATTTGTTAATATTACCAAAAATACAACTATCAATAAAAATTTGAGAATGAAAATAACTATCAATGGAACTATGAATGTTATTGTTCTAACAACTAAATGAAGTATTACTAATCACTCTTAATAACAACATTAAGATATCTAGAAAAAAAAAATTGTTCACTTATAAAAGAGTAATTGTTGTTAATATCCAAAGTTTTTTTTTCACTATCTAAACATATTGAATAACTATTCCTATTATCATATTTAACTAAAAAAGTTTTATCAACACCTACTAAATAATCAAAAGAGTTATAACTAGAATTATCACGTTTAGACTGGTATTCTCAACAGATCAAGACTCTCAAAGTTATAACTAGAATTATCACGTTTAGACTGGTATTCTCAACAGGATCAAGACTCTCCATTAATTTCTTTCTTTAATTCACACCTGTATTCTAACTTTCTATTAAGTAACATAGAATTGAAATACCATTTTCCATAAATTTTTTTCCTATATTTACATAAAATATAATAAATGTAAATTTTTTTCCTATATTTACATAAAATATAATAAATGTATCTAATCAAGTACTTATGTGTATTAGGATGTTCGACCTCGGATAGTATAATATTATTGAAACATTATTAAAAAAATAAATTAAAATTAGACTAGTTGTCGAATTATTAACTAAATCAGGCTTTACTATTTAAATTAAAGATGGTGCATGTGTAATTTGATAAATCAGAGTATTATTATTTTGAAATATGTAGGGGTTGCTAATTTCCAAGATAATCCAGAAGAACAACAATAGCTCCTGTTTTCACATAGTTCAAAGACATAGATCAGCATCAAGCGTACGGGTGGTAAGGAGGACAAGCTCCAACATTAATAACATCAACCACATCCAAGTAATTTGGGCTTCTTAGTTACAGTTATTTTCATAATAGAATATAATATTTTAAAAACGTGTTTTTAGTTTTTCACGTTTTATATAAATTTTTAAAATAGTTTTAAACCATAAATTAAACGTAATTAAAATGAAATACTTGTGTCTAATAACAAGATCAAAAGCAATATATACATACAAAGATATTGACATCAACTTTATATAAGGAACACTATATCTCCCACCTTTTAAAAGCCAAAAATAAAGTAGCAGGAGAAAAAAATGAAGGCAAGCTACACAAAATTCCTGCATGATATTATTATGAACTATGAAATTTGGAAACATACAGAAGCATACTATTTGGACCAACCGCTACATGAATGTTGTTACCCTTATCTATCACTATTGACACAACCTATACCTGGGGTGGGGGGATGTATATCAAATATACATTATACATTAATGAATGGAATACTAAAAAAGCAAAACGCTATGCAGCCTACAAACTGTAATTCTATAATGAATCAATGAAAATGAAAACGCAATCAATGCACAAAAGCTACACACCACCACAAGGAGCACAACAGAATCTTCCAAGTTGGAGAAAAAACCACTGCAAAGGATTCAAGTGTTCATCCTCCTCCAGAGATGGGGTTGGCAACGGCAACTCATCAGGCAGATGTCGATGGAATGCATCAACTGCAGCAGCAACACCATCTTCATTCTCAATCCACTTAGCAATTTCCTTTGCTCGAGACTTCACCTAAACATTTATTATCCACTAACTATCAATATTATTAGCTAAACCATGACCCCATGATTTTGCTTGAATAACACTAGTATTATATTTTGTTTATTAAATATGCTGGAGGGAAAAGAAGTGGGCGTATATTTTTTATTTTTAAAATCCTTGCTCTTTGGAAGTATAAAAGAGGGATGAAAAGAATTTAATTTCACCTCTGGCTGGAGCATGAATCTAATGGCATTTGATAAATTCTCAACGTTGAGCTGAGATATTGGGATTGGAGCGGGTCCCAATTCTTTCTGATATATTATCTCTCCCCAAAAGAATTGATCTCCAAAGAATGGAACTATGGTTGTTGGACACTGCAAGTATGGTAGTATTCATATTATAAAAAAAACAGAAGCAAAAACTTTTTTTTTTAATTTTAAAAGCACCATAATTATGTTGCCATTAAATTCTAACACATTCAAAGAATCCTCGGATTATGTAAAAGAAAAATATCCAAGATACTATTGAACATTAATTACCCCAGCTTTTAATCCTGTAGCCGTGGTTCCAGCTCCACCATGATGCACCTGCAAAATTGTGCCAAAATATCTTCTAGTTAATAGCATACCAAAATAATTTCCACCAACCCCTTTCTCTCCCCCCTCATTCTCTTAGTTTTCTCTCCGAAGAACTTATCGCAGCTAAAATTTGAATTGTGAAATTAAGAATCAAAGTAAAAAAAGGCTTAAACCAGCATTGAGTAAACCACACTGACAAACTCCAAAGCTTTTCCATATAAACCCACACGTAAAGATAAATTCAAACTCACCACAGCAGAGCATTGAGGAAACAGCCAATCGTGAGGGCATTCCTCCAGAAGGAAAACGTTGTCAGAAAGTTCTGCCACTGCATAATGGAAAACAAAATGCAATTGAAACTAATGTCACCTAAAATGAATTGAAACAAAATGTATGATTTTCTGAAAGCGTATCACAAAACATGTCCCGAGAAAAAATATCTATTCTTCAAAGTTAAGGCCAACAAAAAGCAAACAATTCAACAGAAAGTTCTCACTGAATCAAGTGATTACTGGACAAAAAATTGATAATATTAATGAAAATTTTGAGGAATGTCTTAGTCTTCGATACACTAGCTGACAAAACATATAGAAACAAGGGGGGTAAACGTTAAAGCATATGAAATAAACTGAAATATTCAATGTTTAGGTTACTTGCCAATTGGCTGTGTGAAATTGCCTTTATTCTGCTTATCCTCCTTAAGATTACTAAATAATACTTTAGGAAAAACGTTTATATGGTGATCTTTACACAGTTCACTCATCCTTTATGCTCTGTTCAGTTGAGAAGAACGGAAGAGGGAGAGAGGATAAAATTAATGTGTTGTTGATTAGTGTGGAAGAAAGAGAGTAGAAAGAGTTTTAAAATAGATGGACCCGCTATACCATTTCCCGCTATACCATTTCTATCTGTCGTTTCATATCTTTCCTATTTCTCTTCAACCAAACAGCTTTAATTTCTATTTTATTTTTCACTTATTTCCACTCACCATTTTTATTTCCGTTCACCTTATTTTCTCTCTTCTCTATCAAAGAGGACCTTAGCTCCTACAAAACAAAATTATGTATGCTAACAAGAACACGAGTGAAAACAAATAATTCCGCTAACAAATGAAAATAAGTTTTATAATATTTCATATCACTAAGTTATTTTTATATACCCTTCTAAAGGTTGGAAATAGGCCTCTTCAGTTTGTAGAATCACATATTATAAAATCATTCATCAGAAGATAACTTTTGAGCTTCAAAGAAAAAAAGTGACTAACAGAATGAGAAAATCTATCATACAACTAAAAAATGCAAATTTCTCAGGCTTTTTCATGTACGCAAATTCGTAAAAGCCAAATAGAACTAAGTTTAAAAATTAGGAAGGGGTTAGTGGGGAGGGTTTGGACAACTTGCACGAGGTCATTAGGTTAAACTTGGTAATACGGAACACATATCTCACTCATTCATTGACACTGGCACAAACAAATAAAACGTGAAACAAACAATTAATTATAACTTCCTCAAACGCAGTAAGTATTTTGAGAAAAAGGTACCGAATAGGTACAAAACAAAATTGGAATAAAACACTTACAATTCCCTAGATTGCCCCAACCCCGGTCAATAATTCCCCGCTGTTCCGTATCTCTTAGTGCCTCCAATATAACATCTGTTGTTCCTTTAGGATCTTCAAGAGGCTGAAAAAGAAAAACAAACTTTTTTAGAGGATTTCAAAATTTTGCTAATAGTGTCATCGACTTATAAAATGTCACGTTCATGAGCTTACAAAGTTATGAGTATTGCTGAAAGTTATTGATAAAAATATGCCAATTGCACATTTGCACTGGTTCTATGATAACTATAACACCTCTTTATATGACATGTACAATCAGTGTACCCCGATTTATGCATGGTCAAGAAAATAATTAAAGGAAATTATCTTGACCAGAGTCACATCTGTGGATCTACTAGTTCAGAAAGGTCAGAATCATGATAATAAGTAGTCATATTTTCTATACACACCAAAGGAACTAATCCTATAAGCTCAAGGAAAAGTGTTCTTCAGCGAGAGAAATTGGGAATTAGGATTTTTGATTGGGGATATAGATATTTATAATAATTAAAAAACAGCAATTAAATATTAATTACTGACACCTCAAGTTTTTAATTAATATTAAAAAACAGGATTTACAGATTAATTTCAATATTTAATTGCTGTTAATATTTAATTAAAATTTTGGAATAATTAGGCAACATGCGTACAGCAGCCACCATTCAAAGCCCGCCAAGTCACTGTCATTCCCGGCAGTGCCTCCATGAACACCATTTAATAACATTCTTTGAGAATAAGATTTAGTTATTAGGATCTTTGGGTATCCTATTAGAAGATTGGAGAATTGGAGTAGAACATTTTATTCAATTCCTGACTACAACTTTTTTGATCCACTAGTTTGGGTTGCTTGTCTTGGTACTGTTTCCCTATAAGGCAGATCACCAAAGGAATTCAAGAATTCAGCCTCCACTGAATCTGAATATCGAGATTTTTGAGTAATCTTTCTGATTCTGCCCAATGTGGGATTGATAGCAGATTATATAATGAATAATCAACGCACAAACACAGTCCAAATGCAATGTACAAAAATAGATTGTACCATTCTCAGGCATCAAATGTGTCACGTCTTGCAAAGAAAAAGTAACCTATAAATCTTGCATGAAACATCATGTTTCATTTACCTGAAGAAAAGTTTTCATCCTCCAAGTACGTAACAACTACTAATGCATTGTTTTGTTGGGCTAATTTACTATTTAGAAGGATTGTATTGAGATTATTTATAAGGAAAGTATTGAGACTTACATGAAACTCTAAAATATTTTAAAAACTTATTCGAGTTTTCATATTCAGGGAATAGAGACATCAAGATACAACTAAATTGGCAATTTACTCTATTTTTTAAAAAAAGAAGCTCATTATTAAAGATAATTCATGAAATAATGACTTATAATTCAAGTGGAATTACCATACCATGCTCCCAAACCCAAAATACAAAGGAGGTGGCCCCTTTTTAATCCATTGGACAAAATCTTCCTGAGGTTGATACTTTGATGCAAGGCTCAAGAAGCAGTAACCAACAACATCAACTAAAGGGCCCCAATCTGCACATTTGTAAAATGTTATTAGTGCTACAGTAACAAATCCGGGACGCTGAGCAAAAACTGTCTACCAATCATGTAAGGTGGCTCTAGTAATTACTGTCAAGAATAATTTCTTCAAAAGGCTTAACATGTTAGGTGGAGATCCTTCAATGATTTTTTTATGTTAACATTTGTAAATAATAATATTATTAACACAAAATGTTGACTGTACTTTATAGTTAATACTTGATACATGTGAAGTCTCTTCAATGCTTAAACTTGGACAAAAATTGATTGAAATCTGATTTGAACCAAAGCAGTTACAAACGCCTTCCACTATAAATTCATATATTGTATAATAAGACTATTCAGTAATTAAATTTCAATAGATAACTTCATAATATAGATTCACAATCCAAGTCAACAGTTACTGTGTTTTCAGTTCTCTAATAACAGCTATCCATTTGCTACTTCAATGACATAAAATGATTGCTCTTTAAAAAAAAAAGTATGAGGAAAGCATCAGATAATGTAACTAATGATGTAATCCTAGTCCATACCACTTGGTTTTGGAACAACATGAGGACTCCACATATAGCTAGTCGGTAAATGAGATATTGATCCACGATACATACTGAAGTATGCAATAGGAGCAAGCTTCAATGTCGATTTCCTGAAGTTATTAATAATTCTTCGCATTCCCCACCATATCAGCAGATCTACAATTATATAGGACAGCTGGAGATGGGAAGGAAACATTGAAACAGGTATGTGTTGGTCTTGAGGTAGTCCAGCAAATGTTTATAAAATTATCAAAATCAAAGTATATATTGTGTCAGCAAAGGACATACCCAATAACCAGCATTTTGAGGAACACGTACCAAAGGGTGGGGGAACTGATACGTTGGTCTGCATATTGAGAAGTTATTTAAGTGACCTCAAATATTTAAAGAAAGCTCTGAGAAGTGATGCTAAAAGAATGTCGCATTTTATCTGAATATTTGAAGATACAGTTTGGTTTTAATTAAAACACTACTGTACTACTTTATCAATTCAACAATTAGAAAAGTATCTATATCTTGTTATGAAACTTTATCTTTCTCACATAAAGTAACAGCTTATATAAAATTAAAACTCACGTCCATGGCATTGTGAAGAAGATATGGAGGGGCACCCCAAGGGCTTCAGCAACATGTACATGTCCTGCAAACAGGGATCACGAGATATAATATATCTATTTTACTCCAAAAATAAACATGTGTAAGTTCAGGAAAATTTGCAAATATTGAAGTTGTAAACAAACAAAAATATTCTGCTAAAATGAAAAAGATTTATTTTCTTAAAAATATTACAGAATTCAACAACATTCATATGGACTTGGCAAACATATTTTAAAGAAGTTGCATTATTCTTCAGGCTTTGAATGTGAAAACCCCCTGAATTTCATACTTCAAGGTTGGTAATTACTCTTGTATTACTGTTGTTCCTTCTATATATATATATATATATATATATATATATATATATTTTCCTTTTTCTGGTAGATGATCAACACTTCCTGTTTATAAATTGGTGTGTGATATCCAAGTGAAAGTATTTAAAGAAAAAACTGAAATACCTTAATTTTTCTTTATTTCTACTTCTACTTCTCAGTTTATGCTCTTGAAGAGATAAGCCCAGCCCCACATTATATTTACGAGAAATTAAAATTAATTGCATGTATATGTGCAAAATGCTGATGCATCTCTAACTGTTAATACCAAGTAGCCATGTCTGATTCATATCAGGGTCAACCATTTGAAGGCCTACTAATATTTTTTTGATCATTCAGAAAAACAGGTCTAGTAATATAATATTACAATATGAAGACCATGAATATTGTCTAACTGTCATCCAGGTAACAGAAGTATGTTTCTATTGAACAGGCACAGAGACTTGTGTCAAGGCTAACGATATAATCACCAAATGTCATACTTGTAGATCACATCTTGTATGATTATCGTGTTTCAATAAAAGAACTAAGGATAATTAAACCTTAAAACAGATAAATCATAAGATATGAAATGGAGAAATACAAGACACTAATCTCTCAAGTCCTAACCACTTACCATAAGCAGGAGGATTGGCAATAATAGCTTGAGCTCTGAAAGGAACACCAGTTTCCATATCAGGTGCTGTACATGCTGGAGGAAGGGAATCAATGATGGCCTTCAGCTGTTTTCTTTGGACAGATATTTCAGCCGGTCCAGAAGGGATTAAACCTTTATTCCTAGCCATATCTATTATTTAAATATCTCATTTAGTATATCAGTATAAAATGAATAAGAGTAACAACAGAATAAGATTAAACAAAAAATGCACATTGTTTCAGCATGTTTCAAAACAAAAATAGGAGAGACTAGCTGAAGCTTGAAAGACCATAGTCATTGCCTGAAAGTGATTTGGGTATTAGGGTGCCTATGTCCCACATTGAGTAGCATATGATATTCAGTGGAGTACTTAAGTGTTTGGTTCTTCCCTCTTAGCCTTTAAAGACAGGTTCCCCTAGTGCTTAGGTGCTTAGCATTGCCTAACTTAGCTTGATCTACAGTGGAGAAATCAGTGAATCTTTTGCATATGCTAGTCCATTGGAGAATGAAATGAGATAATTTTTTACAATTTTTAATTACCTTAAAGTTTGCTATGTCATATGACTATTAGTACAAGAATTACTGTATATGAATTAACTGTATTAAAAGAGAGATCACAAGGCTTCAATAATTTTTATTCAGTTCTATTTCTATCAACTCTTATTTTATTTAACTTACAATTCAATTAGTTATTTACGATGCTCAATTTGCTTTCAAAAATCCTTGTTCCAAAAACTTATATTTTCTTTTCTTGGAAGTTATTATAGCTAGCATACATGATACATCCTTATCTATTTTAGATCTGTTTTAGGTTCATATACAGTTATAGACTAGCAAGATATGTTAATGTATATATTTTTACACTGTTGAACTTATTATAAACAATTGGAAATTTAGATAATGTGAGATATATTGACAACTTGAGGTATAAAAGCAAGATCTTCCATACAGCTACTTGCAAAGTATTATAAAATACTTCAGTTCTTTCCAGAAATCATTTAGAGAAATTAAGTGCAAATGAGCACCATGAGATATCAGTGCATTCCCGCATGATTTCTAATCTGTTCACCATTTTAATAGGTGAACCAATATAAAGAATTGGATATTAATGAAAATATTGAGGAAGGACCTCTCACATTCTGCTATGGTCAAGTTAAACAAAAAGTAACAAGTGGACTGAGAATAAATTATTGGATATTAATGGAAGTATTAAAAAGGGACCTCTTACATCCTGCCAAAACACGAGGATCACCACCCAGAGGATAGAAATCTACACCAGCTGACTTTACAAATATTTTGAAATTAGCATGTGTTGCCAGCCTAACATGATGACCATACTCCTGCAAGTAAATATTAGTTCATCTATGAAAGAAAGAATAAATGCAACAAAACTGACTGTTGGGACTTATGGTACTACATCAACATTGCATATTTTCAGATAGATCAGCAAGGGAAATCATGTAACAGCAATCAGATAATTTTGGAAAAACCTAGGGATTTTACATGATTGTTTGGGTAATCTTTACTTGTCAAAATTAAAAAAAAAATGGTCTGAAAACTTAGTAGATTCCAAGAATTAGAATGTGAGTCATGTCACTTAGGAAAAGATGTTAGATCTTCTTTTCCTTATCAGTTTGTATTATGATGTAATTATGTTTTTTCTATCATCCATATTCCATACAGATATTCAGGGCCAAGATGTGTCATATCTTTTGGTTTTAGGTATTTTGTTACTTTAATTTACGAGTATTAAATATGTACTTGGGTTTATCTTATGAAAGACTGTTCTCAATGGTTGTCTACTTTACATCCTTTTTTATTGAAATAAAAAATCAATTGGGTTAAGTAATTAAAATTTTAAGAAATGACAATGCCAAAGAGTACTTCTCTAATTTCTCTGTATTTTTATGTTCACATGGCCTTTCACACCAGTCTATTTGTCCTCACGCACCTCAATAAAATGGTATAATAAAGAGAAAAAATAGACACTTGGTTGAAACTGCTCGTACCTTGTTACTTGGTGCCAATATATTGGTCCATCATTGGGGCGATGTTATCCTAACTACTTGTTTTTTATTAACAGAATGTCGCCTTCTTCTCTCAGCAATAAGGTTCCCTATTCCATTCTTTTTCCAAATGATCCTCTCTTTCATATCCCCCCCTTGCGTTTGGTTGTGTATGTTTTGTTCAAAATATGTCTCCAAGGTTGGATAAGCTCTTTGCTTGTGCTGTTAAATATCAATTTTAAAAGGGTAACATTGTTACTTTTCTGAAACCAAGTATTACATGTCTTCTAATGTCATATTTTTTGTACAAATTCCTTTTTTCTCTCCGTTTGTCCAAGATGTTCATTTTGTCCACCAGGTCCTCCCTATACCATTAGTTGAGTTTGTTGTTCCTCTGTCCAAAATCTACCTAAACCATCATCACCTCTTTCTATTACCTACCAATGTAGGACTCAGATGGCTAGTCCAATGCTCTAAGGTGAATTCTCTTCATAAAGTTCTTCTCAATCATCACTCAATGCCACAGTTCCTAGTAATGATGATTCAGCTTGGCCCATTGCCCTCCAAAAAAAGTATTCGTTCTACCAGTAATCCACATCCTATTTATAATTTTCTTAGCTATCACAGATTGTCTCCTCCCTATTGTTCTTTTATATCATTTGTGTCCTTTATTACTATTCCAAAAAATGTGAATGAAGCACTTGATCATTCTAGATGACGACAAGTCATGATTGCAGAATGCAAACTCTTGACCATAATAGCACATGGGAGTTAGTTCCCCTTCCACCTGGGAAGAAGACGGTTGGGTGTCAATGAGGTTTTTGCCACTAAAGTTGGCCCCAATGGTGAAGTTGATCATCTCAAAGCCCGATTAGTTACTAAACTCTCTAGGTATTATGATGCTGATTGGGCAGGATTCCCTATTGACAAATTCTCAACTACAATATATTGAGTTTTCCTGGGAAGAAATATTGTTTCTTGAAAAAGTAAGAAACAAAATATAGTTGCCCGATCAATTGTTGAATCTAAATATAGAGCAATGGTGTGTCTTTTACTTGTGAACTTGTCTAGTAAAACAATTCCTTCAAGAACTTAATTTTTGTGAGATTCACCAAATGAAGATGTATTGTGATAACCAAGTTGCTCTCCACATTGCTTCCAATCCAATGTTCCATAAGAGGACTAAACATATAGAAATTGTTTGTCATTTTATTCGGGAAAAGTTGTTGTCCAAGGAAATTTGTACTGAGTTTGCCAGATCCAATGATCAACTTGCAGATGTCTTGACAAAATCCTTAAGGGGACCTCGAATTGAATTTATTTGTTCCAAGCTAGGTACATACAATTTGTATACTCCAGCCTGAGGGGAGTGTCAAAATAGGTATTAAATATAGGCATTAAATAGTTTTATTGAAAAATTGCTAAATGTTGTACCTATCTCTGTACCTAGGACTCTAGCTTTGTCTTTTGATCTTTTGCTCTTCCCTCTACTCATTGTATCAGAACTCTTATCAATATATGAGAACATAAGAGAGGCGATTCAAGCTCTCTAAAATATATCGTCTCCTTTATTTATCTCAAGTGTAAAGTCACATTTTAGGCTCATATTGAAGTAAATATCAATATATTAAGGAGTTCTACACCATAAAATATGCAAGAAAGCAATAACAAAGATTACAATGATTTAAAGGCAATTCTGATGTGTTGTGTGCATCAAAATGAATTGAATGAAAATATCCAAACATGCCTGAAGTTTCTTTGCTATGGCCAGAAAAGGTTGTACATCGCCTCTTGTTCCAACCACAAGTATGACAATTTGTAACCGTGGAACAGATTTTTTTGATTCTGAACCAAGACCTCCACTCACTGTTGACTCTTCAAAAGATTGGAGCTCTAACAATTCTGGAGCAACAGATGCACTCATTTCTAGATCAACTTCAACAGTCCCATCATTTTGTATCTTGACTAAGTTAGTAATCAATTGCTGAGTAGCAAAACAAGAAAGTGTCATGAACATGCAAATAATGTGGAAACTCTGACACATAAATGACTAATTCAGAACCATATTTTTCAACTACCAATCATTGTCAAGAAATCACAAGATATATCCAACACACACAAGAACTAATAGAACTATTTAGAGATTTGCACTGCATCTTCCAAACAAGGATGAAATGAACAGTCAAACAAATATTTATATCAGCCTTTTGGGTGAAACTTAATCCAACTAAAATAAAAATACGCAAACACAAGTTTGAAATTTAAGATCATTCAGATGCAGTAACACTTCCAATACCTTTGCCCGCTCAGACAGCCTGTCCAATATTGTGTCTCGCTTAGGGAATCCCCTCTGTTCTGTTATTGATCTAGAAATCATAAACTCGTCATCAACTCTAAGTGGGTTCCTTTCAGCTCCTACAGGGGCTGTGATGCAATGTTCCACACCTTCACAAACAAAATGGGATATACAAGACATAAAATTAATCATCCAACAGAAGCAATTAGAAACAGCAGTTCATTAGGACAAGGTCCATAGCATTTGTCACCAAGGTAGGCAGTGAGCAGACAATTATTTTCAAAGGAAATAAAGTCATTGAGGTAGAAACTAATTTCAACAAAATTCATTTTTTATATTTAAACCTGTGAAACTCTCAGGAGCCCAGAATACAAAACAGAGAAGAGAAAGAATTATTTTATTTCCTGATTGAAAATGAACAGAACAAGGAGAAAGATCTCTTTAGCAAAGAGAGTTTCCCCTTTCTATTACAAAGCTAATGCAGTTTTCAATTGATACAAAAGAGAATATACCACTCCTTTCCAACCCTCTCCTTCTATCCTCCCTAACTAACAAACTAACTTTACTGTAACTAACTCGACACTAACTATTTGTGCTTGGGAAAACTTTTGAAGAAGGGGTCCAATGAAGTAACGTTTCTTTTTCTCCAAGGCATTAATTTTGTAGAGCTAGGACATCTTTATTATCTACATATATTCTCAATGTTTTTATAGACTTATACAGTGCTGGAGCCAACTCCCCGTCCGTTAAACCCCAGAGCAAAATAAACCCCACCCCCACAAGCTCAAAAAGGTGCAAAAAACAAGTCAA
This sequence comes from Phaseolus vulgaris, assembly GCF_051622355.1. NCBI lineage: Eukaryota > Viridiplantae > Streptophyta > Magnoliopsida > Fabales > Fabaceae > Phaseolus > Phaseolus vulgaris. The sequence goes on from NC_143504.1 coordinate 8,261,426, forward strand.
ACAAAAATGTATTCATCAGACAACAACAGAATGCAGTAAGGCAATAACATACTTAACACACTGAAGACACCTTCACTATTAACACAGCGCAACACACCCAAAGCAGTGCCTATTTCACAGTCATAACAATCAATTGCTTAACAAAGAAACTGATTTAGACAGAAGTATTGAGCACAAACCTCTTCGTGAGGAAGAAGAAACTTGCACCGACTCGTCGTCCTCAGAAGAAGCTTCACCAAACTTCTCATTCTCACCCTGAGACTTTATCTCCATTTGCTTGAGATCTTTCTTCTGCAGACCATCAAAAACCCCTTCCACCACTTCTTGAGACAAACATTCAATCTCATTACTACCCATCATCAGAATCAGAGTTTATCAATCCATTACTTCTTGCAAACAGAAGGAGCAGCATAAACAAAAGGTTCCAGTGAATCGGGTACAGAACAGTTGAAATAAAGCAGAGGCACCCATGCTAAACACGTGGGAAGTGGGCCTTCAGCGAGCGAGGGTGAAAATTAAGAGTGGAAAGGTTCTGTAACGAAAAAACAGGTTGGCACGCAAACCCACCAGTCATGAAAACACAGAGAACATTTGGTAAACCTAAAGTTCAAACCCTTTTTCAACCCAGTTCTTCCTTCGAGGTGTCAACTCAAGGCGTAGTTCACGTTCCTCACGAGGAGAAGCACTTCTACTCAAAATCCCCAAACTATGAGCTATTCACAGCTCCAACGCTACCATGGCACTGCAAATACCACTTTTGGTCAACTTAATACTATTCAAATTACTTTTAAATTATATATTTTACCAATAATCTTTAACTTCTTTTCTCCGATACACACCTACAAAGTTGGTTCTTTATATCGTGTCACCGTATACTCTTATTGGAAAGTGTCGCAAAATTTGTAGAACATGTATCAATTCAAAAGTATTTATTGAATTTTTAATAATTTTAGTACGATTGTAACAAAACTTTTTGAAAAATAAAAATTAATTTTCTAAAAATTTAAATTTATTGTATAAATTTTTATTATAATTATAAAAATAAGAAATAAATTTTTAAATCAGTTATGAAAAATATTTTTCTGTTCAAAAAATAATGTAAAACATATTTAAGCGTATAAACCTTTATTATGAATTTATATAATTCATAATTATATAATATATAAATTTGTGTCTCTGTAATCTATATACGTATATTTGTATTGGTGTCCGTCCGCATCAATATCTGTGATACATAGATACACATTTTCATATTAGTTAATATTTTCAACTTTAAATTTAAAAAAAATAAATCATAATAAACACCTTTATATTTTCTCCATCGTGATGCTATATTACCTCATTTTTGTTAGATTAAATCTTAATATTTATTTTATTCATTATAGTTTTCTGTTGAGAAAATATTTAGTTAAATATCTCAATTTTAAAATATAATATAATTCATAAATTAAAGGTATATCCTTTTTACTTATTAATAATTTTATATTTAATATTAGATTAAAATGTCTATATTATAGTGAAAAAATTAATTAAACATGGAAACAAATAAAATAAAACTAAATAGAATAAACGATTCAGTGTTCTTTCTCATACTGTCAGGCTTCCACCGCTTTATCTAGTACAGCAACCAATGACTCCTGCTAAATGACAGTTCTATGGACACAATTTTCTTCATTGTCGATTTTTTATTATTTTAGGCTAATTCTTTCTACGTATTTTTAAATTTCTAAAGTGTCCTTCGTTCTGGATTCATTCTAGAAAATTAGTTTTGAATATAATAAAATAAATTTCTATTCTACATTTAAAATATTTTATATTGACATTGAAAATTAACTTACAAAATCTATTTACATAAATAAAAAATGGATTAAAATTCATTTAAAAAAATTCCTTATTACGTTGAAGTTAACATTTGCTTTATACAAGTTACCATAATACAATAAAGATAATTTACATTAACAAAACTTAAATCGATGTTAGTGTATTTGTAATTAAGTTAATCTCACTTTGGGTTCTGTAAATGATTACAAAGACAGAACATGGCCTACATACAGCGATAAATTGCAACAATCAATGAAAATATATAACAAATTAATAATCTTAAGGAAGAGGATTACTATATTTTCATTCAGCACATCCAGAGATTCATGTGTCACTGAAACTTTCATCTCAAGTAATCATAACTAATAGCTTATCAATAATATAATGTCCTCTACAACGCTATTTCAAAGAGTTTGAGGGAAAGTAACTTTAAAGTAGCAAACACTTGTTTTTTTTTGTATTTGTAATGAAATAATACCAGTACAAAAATTATTGATCAAATTTTAGTGGGTCTTTCTGTCATCTTTTATCAAAGAATAATTCCGATTATTAAATAAGTAAAGAAGAGACAATAATTTGTGAATTCAATTCAAACATCATGTTTAATAAAAATGTATATTTTTTATTAATTATTAAACAATTACTTATTCATAAATCTTGTGAGACTAATAATTTTCATTTCTCTTCTTATAATAAACCCATTTCATTATTTTTTATTTTGTAATTGTTTTGAAATTATTTTAAAGTTTTTCTTATATTTCCGGCTACAAAGTGGACTTTTAAACTTAACTAAATCTCATAAAACCGTGAGGTTTGCACCCACTTATATACAATAAATTATTCTCATCAAGGAGATGTGAGATCTCCAACATTTCCTATATTGAGTCAAATAAAATGACGATAAAGATTATTTTGCTTAACAAAGGACCATTTACGTTACAAAGGTTATAAATTATGTATAAAATGTATTTTTATAGACACTAATAGAAAGATTGTAATAATATCAATTAAAAAATTATTTTCAACATACTTCCAAACTTCAATAGAGATACCAATTAGACCAACAACTTTATCCCTATTCATCCTCTTAATAATCTTTCAAAGCCAAATTGGTAACTGAAATCATTAGAAGAGAAAATAACTTTTAACTAACTACTCTTAATCCCTTCAAGGTGTAATTTACATTTGATTTATCATCTAACGATTTTGTATGTACAAGTTTTCCATCCTTTATCTCCATGGAATCATACTGATCTTTTCATTTCCCTAATGACCAAGGTCCTTGCCTGGTTTATTGTTGCAAGGCACAAGTACACATGTTCTTCAAGTTCTTCCACTTGTTTCCTGAACCCTACATCACTTTTCCTAAGCTCCCCCACAACCTGCAAAGATAATTTGTCTTTCCTGTCCAAACAGAATTGCACCATTGTCCTGTTATGCTCAATTTCATCATGAAGCCGAGATACAAGTCTACTCATTGTGTCAAAGTCTCTATTCAATATGTAAGTCCCCTTAGCTGCTATGTCCAACTGGTCATAAACTTTACTAAGAGACCCTTTTCTTGAAAATTTATAGCCTCTAAGCTTCCTCTTAAGATGCTTAAATGGGAAGCTGAGAATTGCTGGCCCCAAGATTACTGCTGTGAAAGTATGTGTGGCTATAACCATGGCTGTGATTGCCACTAATCCACAAGCTGCAGTGACACAAAACCAAGATGTCTTCATCAAATACTTCATAAGCTTAATTTTCCTTGCAACCCTTCTTCTCATTGACTTTAGATGGCACAAAACTGATGAGTGCTTATCATTGATGAGCTTGAAGTCATGGTTTTTAAGGTTTGATAACGGATCATTTGAATAGGTGAATGAGTTCAACTCAAAGATGACTACTTCAAAAGTTTCAAAAGAGTCACCATCCTTGATGTCTAGAACTCTTTGAACAAACTGATAATAAGAGTGGATTTGGCTGATGCTTTTGAGAAGATGACAGCAAATGTGTGAAGCCTCTGCACTTATGTCAAAGTAACTAAGCATAAGGTTTTTGAGTTTTGGTGTCTTTGAAAGGGTTCCTGAATCAACAATGGAAGATATAGTTTCTTGGCAAGGTTCAAGGAGGACTTTTGAAAAATTGTCATGGCTATAATTAATGGAAGGCTGGTTTGCAAGTAATTGAACTTTATTGTAGAAATCAACATAGGGCTTTGTCCTCAGTGTCCTATGGTACTCATCATGGAAGTTTATGCTTTTCGGGACTTCTCTGCACTCCTTCACATCTGTGATGTTAAATAAAGTAGGATGCCCTGTGACAAGGAGCAAGATACAGATTAGAGCAAAGACTTGCCAAAACAATATGCTTTAGACTTGGAACTTGCCAAAACTTGATCCAAGAATCAGAATGTTCGTGGGAAGTGATAAACAGAAAGAAACTTTATGCTTGGCAAACAAAAACTGATCAGTTAAATTTAAATTTAAATTTACATTCATAAATATAAGATTGGATGAAGAAGGAAAATTGAAATTTGACAAACAATAGATACCAAGCTTTTTCCATGTAACCATTCAAGCATAAGCATATATGAACCTGATCAAATCTCTTTATGAAGCAGGTAACATCACTTGTTTCTAACTAAAGAGGGTTTTGATTACAAAGAGAAATAGTTTGGTCTAGCAAAGGCTATCTATTTCCCTTTGGTGCTAGGAAATTTTCATATAAACAATGAATTAGGATTTTTTTTTTCATTGTTGGATATGCTGTAAATGGTTTAAGTTTCAAAGGGAACAAGTCGGTTGTTGATTAAATAGAGCTTATAACACATTCAGAGATTTTTAAATAATATGTATATATATTGTGTTCTGAAATATTAAAGTGTTACTTGACACATAATGCTAATTTTTTTTACCTTTCCTTGTAATGTTTCCAACACTATTACCTAAACATGATACAAAATGATTAACATTTTCAAAATTTGATTAATTTTTTGGACAAAATAATCCGAATGAATCATGCTGCTTTAGATTTCTATGGGTTTGAAACAAATAAGAAGCCAAATGAAAAAATTAAGGCTGAAGTCGTAAAACATACCTTGAGTTTTCAAAGCTCTTAATTTTGGCGACATGTTGGTTTATTGGTCCTAAGAAAAAATTGATAATTAATGCAAAAGCTAACAAAGTTAACTGAACAAACTTGGCTCCCCAAAACCTTGCTATTACAATCTCAATAACCCTAATTATATAACAAAGAATGGGTTGGTATATATCCCTATAATGCTAATGATCAGATTCCTAGCAGCTGGGTTGTTTATTGAAGTTGATACATATTTAAATTTAATGTGCTTTATAAAGGCTCTATCATTGTTAATTTCAAGGATTTTGGTTAAAGCTTTCTCTCAGATATTGGAATCCTCTAATCTCATCCACAAATAGAGATAATAATTTCTTTGCCAAGTTGTCTGCAAACTTAAGGCTGAAATTGCTGGAGATATCCCTTTTCTAATTATTTGCTTCGCGTAGGTTTTTCCCCATTTTAATCACCTAATTTTGCAAGGTTGCACCATTCTATCTTACAATATATCATGCAGGCTAAGATATTTTTATAAATCTTTTACATATACCCTAGAGGTTAAAAAGTCACAAGACATACGAATATTTGTATCGACCAATCTTTCATAAAAAGAATGTGCTAAAGTTAGAATATATTGACATATTTACATAGAAGATTAACTTAATCATGATACCTATGTTAATTTCAGTTTAAGATAAAACAATCAAAATAAAGATAAGTCATTATGAGAATATTTATTATATCTATATATCAAACACTTACTTTTAACGTTAAAAAATCTTTTAAAAGTGTTCGAGAACCAAAATTTAAATCTAGAAAAAAATTTATAAAAAATAGAAAGAAAGTCCTGATTAAAAGAATAAGTTGTTCAGTAAAAAATTAATGTATCAACCCCTTATTAAAAACATCCTTCAAAGTTTCTTTTATGTGTCAATCAATTAGATGGGTTATACACTAGCGTGAAATTTATGCACAAAGTAGATAGTTAATACACCCTATATTATTAAATATTTTCTAATCATTTTAAATAATTTTTAATGAGTTTATATTTGAAACACAAAAAATATTTATAAACAGTTTTTCTATTTTTATTTTCTTAATCAATGTTTTTAGCACTTGTTGTGTTACAAGTCCTGTTAGGAAATGCGCTTATACATGGAAAAATAGCATTTATAGCATTTGCTACTTGTGAAACTGTGTGTTGTGGTTTCTGATTTGTTCTATGCATGATGTAAAATAAAAATTATAGTGTTTAATTTACCTGCTGATTGACGCATGTTCCATCATCACCAAGAATTGGCAAATCTCAAACTCAAATTAGCTTAATCACTGAAGGCAAGAGTTCTCCAACCTTACAAACAATCTGTTTATTGTCTATTTATTTTGCATGCACATGTAGCTTCAAGAAAGAAAGGCTGAAATATATACTTGTCAACACTTGTCATGGTTAACCACCTATCATCTTTAATCATTTGGTTTATTCCCTTTGAGTTTAAAATATCCCTTGGTCAGTCTCTTCCCCATTGTCGTTATTGCAGGCATTCATGGCCCCTAGTCATGTTCTGTTGTTACGCCTTAGCCAATTGAAAGAGACATGTACAGATAAATTGAGTCACTGTGTATAAACATAAACCTAGCTAGTTTTGAGAAACCAACATCTTTTGCTTGGTTAGGTATATATGAATGGGAACATTCTCAAAGTGGAAAAGAAACAGAAACAATACTACATTGTCACGTTAATTAGTTGTCATTCTGAAATACACTCTGCTACGCCACATCGCCAAGTGTTTGCTCTAATGTCAAGCAGAAGGGATCATTATTTCAATTGGTAATTATTAATTAGTAAGTGTGATTAGCAACAGAAGCAGTGGCACATGAAAATTATCCTCTTACCATCTTCATTAATTAAATAAGTGATTTCTTAGTATCTATAAGGACTGATTTTAAATTGGGGTAGGTAGAATGTGTGTACAAGAATGAGTGATGCATGAAATTAGACGCAAACTTTTGGGGGTGTTGTGCACAAAGATACTCAACCGCTTATGGTGTGCGGGTGCGTGCAGAGTTCAATTTCTGACAAAGGAGTTTTAGGCTTATCTAATTTAATGCACTTGGAATATGTATTCACTCACTTCTCTGATCATGCCAAATTATTGAAGTAAAAATCATTATTATAGGCTACAATACTTAATAATTGAATTTAAATTAATATTTCACATATTATTTCAAGACCTTCATAAATATATCATTCTTAACTACATTTTATATAAAACATAGTTTACTCAATAAATATAATAATCAATTAAATATTTTCTATACATTTATATAACATTCAATTAAAAAAATATACCTTCAAAATTATTAAAGAAGTTCCCTTTTTCAAAAAAACTTTTCACTGGATTCAAAGAAAATTAAGATGATTTATAAAATGGGGAAGTAGAGTGGCACGGTTTTTGATGAGAGTATATTTAAAAAAATGGTATAAGGAAAGAGTAATAATAATAGAAGAAGAGTAAAACAAAAAACAGCCGCGACAAGGCATTGGGGTCTCTACTCTGCAGTTTGCTCAGTCTAAGTTCTTCACTTGCGAATTCCAAATCCCAAAACCCAAACCCTAGGAGAGAGACACACAGAGACATCGAATGATTGATCGATGGCATCTTCCAAGTTAATGGCTTCTTCCCATTCACGAAAATCAGAATCCTCCTCTCCTTCTCCCACACCTCAATTCACCACCACCAACTTCATCCCCATCTCCGACGCCGCCGTCACCGCCGCCCCCAAGACCGTCGATGACGTATGGAGGGAGATCGTTGCCGGTGACCGCCGCGAATGCAAGGAGGAGGCTCCTGACGACGAGATGATGACTCTCGAAGACTTCCTCGCCAAGGCCGGCGCAGTCAACGATGACGACAACGAAGAAGTTGACTGCGACATCAAGATGCCAATGCCCCTCACGGAGAGGCTCGGCAGCGGCGTCTTCGCCTTCGATCCCCTCCTCGCTGCAACGCCGTTTCAGGACGGAGTGGAAGGCTCCGTCATAGGGTTCGGGAACGGTTTGGAGGTGGTTGAAGGCGGGAGAGGGAAGAGAGCACGTCCCGTTTTGGAGCAGTTGGATAAGGCAGCGCAACAGAGACAGAGGAGAATGATTAAAAACCGAGAATCTGCCGCTAGGTCCCGGGAACGCAAGCAGGTCTCTACAGTGATGTGGATATTGATATATATGTGTGTGTTTGTTTCGGTGTATTTGACTTTTCTTTGTTGGTTGTGATGTGAATTTCGTTGTTCAAGGCTTACCAAGTGGAATTGGAGTCCTTGGCGGTGAAACTAGAGGAGGAAAACGACAAGCTCTTGAAGGAAAAGGTGCTTTGGTTTTCATTGTTTTGAAGTTTTATCCAGGGGATACTTTCAGTTTTCATCAGCCATGCAACTTGTGTTTTGTAATCATTGCAGGAGACAATAAGTTTTGTTGTGTGTTGAACTTGAAAGTTGAAACCCTTCCAGTGCTGACTTTTCGTTTTTCGTTTGATTTGGCTGATCATTGATTGGGTTTTTGGCCTGGTCTTGTTCCCTGACATGGTTTCATTACCTTGCTGTTGGGTGCTATCTATTAATGTTTGGGATTGCATTGATGGACTTTCCTTTCGTAAACACGCTTGCAGGTCATATTTTTCTCTTGCCTCATCATAAATGGGTTCACAGTGTTATTCTCAATTTCTCATTCAGTCACACCTGAAGCCATCCTTGCTTAAGTATAACCTGTCTCGTTTCTTGGCATCTGGTTATGTAGTAAATGTTTCTGAAGCCATGAATATTTTTTAGTTGGGGTTGTCTGATCATTGAATTAAAATGTCTGAGCGATTGTGCTCCCCATTGCTTTAATACTGTTACAATTCTGATCCAATTGTAATGACTTTTACCCTCTCTCTTATATTGTAGGCAAGTGTCTCACGTTTTTAAGATGGGTATACAAAATGGTGATAGGTTTGATATTGGTAATGAATAAACTTCGGTTAACCTATCACCATTTTTTCGTTGCCATTGTATTTGATGCTCGCCTTGAATTTTTTAGATATGGGATGATTCTTTCTGTCATATTTTGAGAAAGATTGTGGTTATCTTTTATGTATTACTTTTACACCAATATATTCTTACAAAGTGTCGTATTCTTACCACTACTATTATTCATACGGACTGTTATAACAAGTGTGGTAACTTCACTGGTGTTGAGTTGAGAATGCTCGTACAATTTTTGTGTGTGGAAATATCACTGTTTCCCTCATTGATTGCACTGATATTAGTGTTATTCGGCAATGGCAAAGCGTTTTTCCAGTTACACACGAGTCATGACACAGAATTGGGTCTGTGCATAATCTTCAAGCTATAGTGTTGAGTCTGCCCTCTACCAAACAAGAAAGCCATTGTTGGGATGGGAAAATGTCTATTTCTGCCTCAGAATTCAGTCTCTATTTATACCCGAGTCATGAATCATGATCTTCAGATTTTTATTCTCTCAACACATGCTTCCGTTCTTGTTTTCACTGCTAGCACGTTTGAATTTGGAATATGTTCAAGCATTTTGAGTTGCAAACAGCCCACGTTTTGGACTGTATTTCCAAAACAGAGGATGTAACTTGTAAGGGGTTTGAGTGTAGCCTGTAATACAGGTTCTACTTTAGTGTCTCATTTATCGTTGCACATCTGCCTTTGTAGCTTTAGAACTTATTATGTATTTTTGCCCTCTATCTCTTATTGAAGATATTCTTGTGCAGGCCGAGAGGAAAAAAGAGAGGTACAAGCAGGTAATGATTTGTTCTAAAAAGTTAGTTAGCGTAGGATCTTTTTGGTGAAAATACTTTGCATATTGCTCTGAGAATTTTTTTCTCTGTTGATACTCTATCTGAATTGCTTGCTAGTTGTTACTGGCATAATGTTATTGGTAAACACTTCTTTTAGATATTTTGCCTGAGAACATAACTGATGATTAATCATGAATACACACTCATGGTTCATTGGGATATGAAGTTTGCTTGTATATGATACGAGATGTAGCAAATTAACTCAGTGCTCATACTGATTTTTTTTTATCAATAGTGCCCATAATGATTTAATAGAGATGCAAAAAAACTACTTTGTCAAGTATAATGTTATTAGACTTAGTTGTGTTGTTTCATGAAGCTTGTTAGCATTGGATTTTTAGCTATCCTGTGACTATATTAAAGTGTGTATTTATAGAATAGATGTTGGCCATAGAAAGTGATTGGATTACGACTGACCTTGGCGTTTTTGTTTGGGCAGCTAATGGAAAAAGTACTCCCTATAGCGCAGAAACAAAGGCCACCGTGTACACTCCGTAGGGCTCGCTCCTTGCAGTGGTAGATAAAATTTCCTAGTGGTGCAGTTGCAGGACAGTTAACTAAATTAATCACGTCAGTGGTGGGGAAGTGATAACAGGACCAAACGAATCATCATCTCTTAAATGATAGTTCTCAGCCTAACGGTTAGTCTCAATGGCGATCTTGGTTAATGATGTGAAGAGATAGATAGAAGGAATTGAGCCAGGAGGGGCCAAGGAAATTTGTTCTGTAAGAAACAACATTTACTTATTCTTAGGTAAAAGCAGAAATATGAAGTTGGATCATGTAGTTTAGATACGAATTTGACATCCTGGTCTCTCTCCCCTATGAAGAATGCCAATGTGTAATAGTAGAGGGCAAAGGGGATTTGTAGACGAGTATATAACCTACCTAGTCATGTGCTCAGACAGATATTTATTTGGAGAAAAAGTATAAAGAAATTGTTTATGCGATCTGTAATAGCGTTTCTCTTGAAAATTCTTCTGTGCATGTGAAAAGATAATCTCTGATGTCTGGAGATGCGTGGGTGTTTCAGTCTTAACTTACGAACCTGGTCCTGTTGTAAAATACCAACAAGCGCAGTTCTTGATGCGGATAATTTATTGATTTTATTGTATCATACTGTAAATTGTTTTGTTTTATCCGTAGGCCTCTTCTAGAAGACCGAGGATAATTATAGTGATGAATATATAAATTAGAGAGTTCTTGAGAAGCGAGGAGAAAATATTAAATGGACCAAAGACAATAAATATGATGCTTCCTCTTTGTCGTTGCTGACCTTGTGGTCTCGTTATCTGTATGTTGGACCACATGCTGAGATTAAAAGAAAGCAAAGCTGCCACCTTAGGGAAAGACATCGACCCTTATGTTTTTTGACTGCCCCTACTTCCGTAGGGTAAGTGTTGTACCATTTTACAACAACAACAGTACTCACCAAGTGTCAATGTTAAAAATTAAACTCACAGTAAAACTTTTGAACTCCGGAGTTCAGAGTTCTAACAGTAAGAGGAAAACTGATAAATGAGGGGCACATCTGTTAGTTTAAAAGGAAAATGAATCATGTGGTTGATTGTTGGATGTTCAAAGAATTTTCCATGTTATATTATTTGATATTCCTAATTTCTCTCTCTCTCTCTTCTGTACCATTAGCATTAATGAGAGTTGTTTATAAAATTACCTATATAAATAAAAAATAGTATTTTAATATCGTACGATAAACAAATTAATTGAAAAAGAGTTGTTTATATAAAAAACTTTCTCTAATTTATAAAAAACAATTTTTAATTTTAAGTAATTTACGTATACGAGATTTACATTAAAATAATATTTTTATTTTAAAACAATTTTTGTAAACAACTTTATATATTTATATAGCCAATGTATTGACTAGAGAAGAAAAGAAAATGCACGATAAAGTGTTGAGTGTAAGAGGAAGGAAGACTGAGAAAAAAGAGCATATTATATTACTTTACGGGACCTATACATTCTTGGCATAAATTTAATTTCGTATATTATTGGCATTTCATTCTCCAAGTAATTCTGGCGTGTAAGTTTATGTTTGGTCGTAATAACTTATTTGATTGATAAAAGAAGTTAGATTAAACATGGTCACCACCCCTCCAAAAAAAGAAGAAGACCAAATTTATACATAAAGTTAAATGTGTCTCTCTAACCAATCATATTATTAAATGAAAATTGTTAGCATTGAAGCAGAAGAAAAAAAATAGGATAGGTTGAAAACATTATTCCCGCTATTGCATGAAAGTGTGAGCAACAATGCAATGCAGAAAGTAGGGAGCAAAACTTGGTTCAAAATAAAAGAGGTAAAGGAGAAAGACAATTTTTATTTCTCACCACCCAAGAAGAAGGGTTTTTTTGAATTGAAAAATGAAATCAGCATTCACTACATTATTGACTGCAGGTTTATAATCACAGCACTAATCATTTTAGAATTATAATCCCCATCATCATACTTCAGAGCCCCAAAAATTTCATACTGATTGTGTTCCTGCCCATTTTCTCAACCTCTTTTGCCACAATTTTGAGACTACATTTTTCAGAAACAAAATCTCACACAACCTTTTGCTGTATAAAATAATAATATCAGCACACCCTCCCCAACACCCATATCTGGCACCCATTTAAACTCTTCCTTATCAAAAAGCCAAACACACCTGACAATTTAACAGTCTCCTTCCCCACACACTCTCTCTCTCTTCCAAATCAAACACAGTTTTCAAAATCCTTTTTCTCTTGCTATTCCGTAATTACCCAGAGAGCCTGGCCATTCATAAATACGACACAAAACCAACAAACCTTCCTCCATTCAATTTCCCTTCAAAATCAAACACCTTCATCACAATGCACTTCCCCATTCTCTTTCTCCTTCTCCTACCTTCACTCTTCAAGCTTTCATATTCAGCCACAATTCTAGTAGACGGATCTTCAGAGTGGAAGAACCCCACAGTTTCCATCGGTGACTCCATCAGTAAGTACCAACAACACCCAGATTTGGAATCTACATAAATGTATAACAATTTCTACCACTAGCATCTAACATTACTCTGCTTCTCCTCTCTCTCTCAGTTTTCAAGCACAAGCAACATTTCAACCTCTACATTTTCAAGAACGAGAAAGCCTACAACCTCTGCAATATCACTCAAGCCACTCTTCTCGCCAACCCCTACACGGTAAAGCCCTTAAAGCCTCCTTCTTTACTTTCAGCAGGGTTAACTTTTCCAATTTCCTTAACCAAGTTGATGTTTTTCAGTGGCATCCATCTCGACCCGGTTTCTTCTATTTTACCTTCCACAATGGGTCACTCAAGGCATGCAAAGATTCTGAAAAGCTAGCCATAGAAGTTGCTTCTTCAGCAATGGTTCCGGAACCTTCTCCAGTGGCAACGCCAGCTCCTTCTTCTGGGGGAGAGGTACCATCTTCCCCTTCATTTCCATGGCCTTTTCGTCCACACCAAGCAGCTTATTCACCTGGTCCGGCACCACAAGCACAAGCAGGTTCACCAGTGACAGTTCCATTAGTGCCAGATAAAGGTGGTGGCATGCCCTTCATTAACAGCAATCCTGCAGTTCCTCTGCCTACTGGTGAAGTTGACTCTGCCACCATACGCCCATTGCCCACCTCTGGCCATCAAGGACAGGTGCCCATACCATACCTCTCTTTCTCTCTACTAAAGCATGCACGCATTTAATGTGTACTGTTTCTATTTTTGTTACTTCTGTGTCACGCACTTTTCCTTAGATTGCATAAACAACAAATTGTAGACCATGTGCAACATTTTGAAAAAAGCTTACCCATAGCAATTTCCACCCCAGTGTCAAGTTTTTGGAGTGTTTGCAAACGCAATCAGACTGCAATATTACTAACAGTGATTATATTTATCTGCAATTTCTTCCAATATCATGAAACATGAAGAAGTTGCAACCGCGAACATAATTTAAAATTTATCATAACGCTATCTCTCAAGTTTTAAATTTTGTAGTCATAATTTTATTACAAACATGTAATTCTTGACAATACAGACAATTATAGATAACTATTTTGATATAACTACAATAATCATGGGGTGACTACAAAGATAAAAAAGAAATGATTGATATTGTGATTGAAATTGTTGTGACAGACTGTTTTTTAAAACCTTGGTTATTTCTCAATTGGGGTTAGTCCACCTAAATGTTTCCATGTGTGTTTTAGTGCTAAGTTATGTGATTTATTTGATAGAAAGAAACATTCACATGACCATAAATGTTGTCTGTTAATTGTTAGTGCACCTAAATGCGTGTAACTAAATGTGGTTGTTAGCTACGAAAGTGCACACAAATAATAAACACTATGCTGTCTTTCAATTGATGTTAGTGCAGCTAAATGTGTATCTATGTGTGTAGCTAAACTTGGTTTATTAGCTACAGAAGTGCAGATAAATCATAAATGTTATTTTGTCTTTCAATTGATGTTAGTGCACCTAAATGTGTATCTATGTGCGTACCTAAATGTGGTGTATTAGCTACAAAAGTGTACAAAAATCATAAATGTTATGCTGTCTTTTAAGTGAAGTTAGTGCACCTAAAGTTCCTATCTAAGCATGTACCAAAATGTGGTATATATCAGCAACAAACGTGCACATAAATCATAAATGTTATGTTTTGTTGTTGCACCTAAATTTGTGTGTGTATGTGGTACCTAATGTTATTTATTAGCCAGAAACTTGCACATAATGATAAATGTGTTTATTTGAAGTGGGAAGTGGGGTTGATGCATACTGATTGGAAGTTGGATTGTGTTGTTGTGATTGTGGTTGTGGGTGAGTGCAGGTGATGATTGGGTCATTTGGAGTTGGCATTGCTGTGCACACCTTGGCTTTACTGCTGCTGTGAGGATGAAGAGAAAAAGAGAGTTGGAACTCAATTTATGTAGAGAAAGAGAATGAGAAAGAGAGAGTGGGAAGGCAATGGGGTAGCAGCAAGGACTGTGGATTGGGTCTAAAGTAGCTTTAAGAGTGATGATTATACCATGTATTAAGATGCTCTTACATTCTACTTTGGAATGCTTCCCACTTTTTGTTCCTTGGTTTAAGAAACCAATCGATTACTGCAATTGCTTTTTTCTTTTTCCCTCTGATTCCCCTTGCTTTTTTATGGTGATGGGTCCTAACATTACCAACTGCATCAAACATCACACCCTTCTGGTGGGGAAACTCTCATGTCATCCCACCTCTAAATTCCACCCATTAATGCCTTCTTTAAGCAACTTCTTTTCAAATGGCTTAATTATCTTCTTATTCTGTTATTTATTGTTCTTGTTGGTTTTCATTACAATTTCAATCAAATTTCTTAAAAATGTAACAGTATGATTCCTTAAAACTTCAATCAGTTTCAAAAAAATAAAACTGAATATTTATTTGTTGAAATTAAATTATTATTTTTATAAATTACCATTGTGTGTTAATTACAAATTAGATTATAGTAAATTAAAACTGTTAATATTTATTCTTTAATGATTTTTAAAAAGTAAAAAAATTGAACATTTTACTAATAGCATAAACTAAATAAATAATCTGAGTGAAAGATAATTAAGCCATTTTGAAAACTATGAAATGTTTGTTAAACGACTTGGGAAAGGTGTGTTGAGAAATCATTTTTTTGTGAAAACATTAATGAAATATTTGAATTATTATATTGTTTTTATGAGTTTTTCTTCACAAATCAAATATCGTATTTTTGTTAATTAAATTAAAGAACAATGATCTTAAAACAGAAGGAAACAAGAGTAGAAAGAAAAGGGCATCTATTTAATGTCTCTCAAATTTCTAAAAAAGATTAGACTTGGCGATTAAATGCTCTTTAACAATGAACAAAATAATAACAACTAGAATAACGACTTTCAATAAAATTAACGATTTACATTTCTGTATAATTATTATTTCATGCAGATTATTATTAAAAAAATAGTATGTATAATGAAATTTTATAATGTGCTTATAACTTTTGTTTACATTTATTTATTTATTTTTATTTGTTTATTACTACTTCATCTAGTGTTTGAAATGTCAATCATTTCAGAGAAATTTCGTTTTATTTGTTGTCTTAAAGGATTAAAAAATCTTTTTTTAAGTAATACTGTTGTTAACTAATTTCTGAAAAATAAAAGTAGAAAGTGTTTAAAATAAAAACTTATTTACCATATTGAAGGCACATTTTATATTTAATAATATTTATGCGCGTTAAAATAGTACATGTAGAAACTCATTTAAACTCTAAATATTTATTTAATACTTAATTTTTTTCACGAACATTTTTATTTATTCACTTTATTATTAAAAAAAATATTTAAATTGAAATTGAATGTTTAAAATAAGATTTTAGAAATTGCTATAAAAGATTATAACTTACTAAATATTGCACCTAATATATCCATAAATATAACCTACCATCTCTTCTTTTCTGCATCTATATTTTCAAGTTGCATTTCCATAAAACTTTAAATTTTAATTTTCTCCTTCCCAGAATTAATTATCAGTTATGGGCAATTTATGTGTTTATGTTGGAGTGCTTGGTAAGGGGTTGTATTGAGCTTTAGTTGGTGTTCCGACTTTGGTTAGTTTTTTATTTTATTTTTGTAAATTCACTTTCAGAATATACAATATGGTGACCTTTCGAAGTTTATATCTTTGAATGTTAGAAGTTAAATTTTTTTATTTGAGAATGTACTATGCAAATGTATTTTAGATGGTGTAATTTAAAATAGTTATATTTTAAATTGTAAAATTTAAAATGCATTTGTATTTTGAACATAAAAATTTTGAACATGATACCAAACTTACTTAGTTTGCGTATGTGGGATACTAACTTAATGTCCAATCAAAATCAATTGTCAATCTTCCACAATCTACAAGCCATATGGTTGGTGTAACTCTATAGTAATGACATATCAGTATGTCTCTCATAAAATCTTACTCCAATTTATTTATACTTTTTATGTAACAGATGGTAGCAAGAGATCATCATTAATGGCATTGGCGATAGCTTGTTCCCTATCTGTTCTACAAACTAGTGTTGTCGATCTCTCTCTAGTTTGCATTTGTGATGATGATCCATTTATGGTCCTGGTTATATCTCTAACAATAATAATAACAAACAAACAATAATTTTCTTAAAATTAATATACATTTTAAATTGTGCGTTGTATTTTTTTGATCCGAAAACTAGGTTACACACATAACTAATAAGAACAAAATACACCGTAAATACTAATCTCTTCAATGACAGTTCTCTGACTGTATTTCCAATAACTCTCCTACTCACGAATGAAGGAAGAAAATTTGGAAGAGGTGCAGGCAAGAATGCAACATAAGGTAGAAGAAGAGACACTACAAGAAAATCATAAAATAAAAACCAATTTTTAGAGACCAAAATAATTAGTTGCAATAGTAATTAAATTAGAGACAATTTTAGAAACTAAAAAAAAAAATGGTTTCTATTATTGTTAAAACCTTGGTTGCTAATTAGATATCAATTTAGAAACTATTTAACAATAATAGAAACTAATTTAGAAACCATTTTTTTTTAGTTTTTAAAATGGTCTCTAATTTAGTTACTATTGCAACTAATTATTTTGTTCTCTAAAAATTGATTTCTATTTCATGATTTTCTTGTAGTGAGGTGGGGTAAAAGAAATGAGAAGTGTGTTAAATATAAGGATAAAAAGGGCAGTTAAATTTTTGGTGGTGCATGATGCAAAGTCCTATAAAAATCGTTATTCAGGCCCAAGGATGGCCTGCAAACAATTGGGCCAAGCAAGGTTAGCTTGCAAAGTGAGTTTTTTTTTCTATATATATTATAGCTTTCCCTTGTAGACAAATCTTGCAATCTACAAGCCTAAGATGATTTTTTTTTAATTTCTTTTTCGCATAAGCCTTGGATGATGACACTAACGGTATTTATTTTTGTACCCCTGCATTTTTCTTATTGCACCCCTATATTTTTTGAAATACCAGAATTATCCTTGATAATTTTGAGTGATTATGGAACAGTGTTTTATAAGCCAACGGTGTTTCTAGAATAAGAGTTCCGTAAGCAAAATGTATTTTTAGAATAGCACATCCGGAAGGCAAAAAACCATTATAGAATATTCTTTCTATAACACATTTTTTTTTTAACTTTTAGAATAGTAAATCCATAATTCATAAAATTTTTTCTAAAAAGTATGTTTTGAAAATATTATGGAAAGAATAATCTTAAAGTCATTTTCAAAAGGGGTACAATGGTCTTTTCTTAAAATGATGGACTGTAGGAAGCCATTTGTTGGGGTGCGGAGAGAAATACCTTGACACTAAAGTTAGATATTGTCATAACTACACTTGACATAAGTACATTAATGTTCTTCCGCAAATACTCAATTATCATTGTTCCACTAATTTTATAAATAAAATAATAATTGAATGATAAATTATATAATTAAACCTCATTCATATCAATAGACGCACAATTTGACTTTTATAATATTGAAGAAGATTTTAAATCAAAGAAATCATGACGTATGAATAATACACCACTAATTTTCAGAGAAAAACCATATGAGTATTTTGATGTAATTGTGACATTTATTGAGGGTAAAGAGAAAGAGGGCTTCAAGATATGAAGAACAGGGAAGAGGGACGAAGCACTGCGTGAAAGAAAAGAAGAAAAGAAATGTATCATTAATCTGAAAAATATTAAAAAAAAACCCTAAAAAGAGTTTATATACATGTTGTGTGAATAGAAAATAGGGCACACTGCATACAACAGAAAAGGGAAAGCCCAACTAGCTTAGAAGCCCAAATGAAAAATTTCTAATATTTTAACAGCCCCCTCAAGCTAGGAGTAGATGTTCTTCATTCCTAGCTTGGAAAACAAGATATTGAATTGAGCATCAGGAAGAGGCTTGGTGAAGAAGTTTGCCGCTTGTAGGGATGAAGAGATTGGAAGTAGTTTGAGTAGGCCAACATTAAGTTTCTCCCTAACAACACGACAGTCGATCTCAATGTGTTTTGTGCGCTCATGAAAGACTTGGTTATTAGCAATCTGGATGGCAACTTGATTATCACAGTAGAGAAGAGATGGTTGTAGGTGTTGAATATGTAAATCTTGTAGCAAGTATGTTATCCATTGAATCTCACAAGTGGTTGCAGCAAGAGCATGATATTTTGCCTCAGAGGAGCTCCTAGATATGGTTTGTTGTTTCTTGGACTTCCAAGAGATGACTGACTCCCCCAAATACACAGAAAAACCAGTTATGAAATTGTGAGTTTCAGGACATGTAGCCCAATCAGAATCACTATATGCTTTTATTTGAATAAGAGATTGATTGTGTAAGATACATGTGTCAGGAGTTCTTTTGAGATAGCGAAGGACGTGCATTGCTGCTTGGTGATGTTCACTAGTTGGGTGTGAGACGAACTAGCTGAGATGATTGACAGAGAAGGAAATATCAGGTCGTGTGTTGGTCAGATAAATAAGACGTCCAATCAGTCGTCTATATGCAGTGAATTCTGCATAACCAAGTGGGGTGCCTTTTGTTGTTGACAACTTGACAGTGTGCAACATTGGTGTAGGAGCGGGGGCACATCCCAACATACTAGAATCTAAATTTTTTTTGCACTGACTTAAGTGGATACCAGTGGAATTGTGAGCAACTTCAATGCCCTAAAAATAAGTTAAATCACCAAGGTTTCTAATGTGAAAAAAATTGTGTAACAAACAAGTGATACCAGATATCTCCATAGGATTATTCCCAGCGAGAATAATGTCATCCACATAGACCAAGAGTGTCGTTGTGTGTTTGCCATCATCTTTCAAAAATAAAGAGTGGTCAGTAGTGGAAATTTTATAATTGTGTGAAAGTAAGAAATTTGAGAGTTTGGCATACCATTGTCTACCTGCTTGTTTGAGACCATAAAGGGACTTCTTTAGGCGACAAACAAGATTGGGAGAAGAAGTGTGAAAGCCTGGAGGCAATTGCATGTAAACTTCTTCATCGAAGTCTCCATGTAGGAAAGCATGTTCACATCAAGTTGCTTGAGTGTCCAATTATGGGTTGCGGCTAGAGCAAGAAGTAGATGTAGGGTAGTCAACTTTGCTACAAGAGCAAAAGTGTCTAGAAAGTCCAGTCCTTCAATTTGGTTGTATCCTTTTGCTACCAATCAGAATTTATAACGTTTAATGGAACCATCTGCATGACGCTTGATTTTATAAACCCATTTACACCCAATTGTTGATTTTCCAGCTAGAAGTGTAGTCAGGGATCATGTCCCATTATCTTGAAGCGCTTGCACTTCCTCCTTCATAGCACGGATCCAAGGTGGATGTAGGACAACATCCTCATAGTTGCGAGGTTGCTTAGTAGAAGAAATTAACAGTATTGTATTTTTGAAAAACTTTGATAAAGAATTGTAATTTAAAAAGGAATGGATTGAATGTTTGGTACTTACAACATTGTTGTTGAAGTTTGACACATCAAAATCTTGAAGATAAATGGGGAGTCTTCCGCTGCAGGTAGATCTTCTAGGAGGTGCAACTGTAGTTTCATTTTGCTCTCTTTGCTCACTTTGCTCAACATTAGTGTCAGCCTAAAAAACATCATGAGTAACATTATCAACAATATTTTCAGTTTGCATATGAATATCATCATGAGTCTGGGCATAGTGTTGAGGAATAGGTAAAGAAAGACTGTTTGAGTCATTATTTTGTATATGATTTCAATGGTAAGGAAAAAAAATTTCATAAAAAATAACATTTTTTTGATAAATCTATCCTATGGTTTTTAAGGTTTAGAAACAAAAAAACATTTTTTGTTTGGTATGAAACCAAGGAAAACGCCTAGAACAACACGACTGCCTAGTTTTTTTTTTCTGTGAGCAAGAATAGTTGAATAATAGCATAGACACCCAAAAACACAAAGGGAAGAAATATCACAAAGATTTTTATGCAATTTTTCATAAGGCATAACATTATTAAGCAGCGGAGTAGGCATACAATTAATAAGGAAGATAGCATGTTGTGCAGCAAAGCAAAAAAAAAAAAAAACAGGAAGATTAGATTGAAAAAGCAAGGCATGTGTGACATTTAAGAGGTGTTGATGTTTTCTTTCAACAATACCATTTTGCTCATGTGTTTCAATACAAGTGGTTTGATGTATAATACCTTTTGATGCAAAAAATTCATACATAGAAAATTCAATACAATATCCGTACGAATGGTTTTAACCTTAGTAGAAAAATGGTTTTCAGCATAAACAATAAAATTAACAACACTAGCCCTGACTTCAGATTTGTTATGCATGGGAAAAACCCAAGTGTATCTAGTGAAATCATCAACTATGGTAAGAAAGAACTTATAACCAAGCATGAAAACAACATAACAGGGACCCCGTATATCAATATGCAGGAATTCAAAAGCTTGAACAGTTTTAGTATTATTAGGAAAGAAAGAAAGTTTCTTTTGTTTGGCTTGGTGACATGTATCACAAACATAGTTTTTGTCAATATGAATATTAGGATAGTAGGTTTGCAGAATTTTTAACCTTTCTTCTAAGGGGTTACCCATTATGAGGTGCCAAATGTTCCTCTGTTTTGCAGTGTAGCTCATAATTTTGTTGTCAGTTAGTCCAACTACAAGATCAACTGTACCAATCTTGTCTTTGGTTCTGGAATTCTGTATCAGACACTCAGTGGAAGAAAAAATAAGTTCACATTTAAGGGATGCAGTCAATTGAAAAATTGATATTAAATTGAAAGAGAAATCCGGTACATACAAAACATTTTCAAGAATAAAATTTTTGTTAAAGAAAACTGTGCCAGAGCAGGAAGCAATAACAAAATATCCATTAGGGAGCTAAATGGCAATGGGTTTGATATGTTTATATGATGTAAAGTTTGACAAAGAAAATCAAACGTGATCAGTAGCACCAGAATCCAGAATCCAAGTATATTTATTAAAATTTGAATTTTTGAGCTTTTGGATATTACCTGTGACGATCGAATTCTGATCTTGATGATCAGCAGAGATAGAACCAACTTGGTTGACTTGAACTTGATTGTGGGAATTGTTGACATTTTTCAGAAGGTCCGAAAGAATTTGGTATTGATGCTGAGTGATGTGGAAATCTCTTTCGATATTCTACTTGTTTTGATCTTGATTGCCAAAATTTTCCTCTTGAATGGTAGGGTTGATGTTGTTGGATTGAGAAGACTTACCATACTGAGATATATACCCGGGAGGGTACCCATGTTTCTTGTAGCACACATCAATAGTATGACCAATTTTGTTACAGTAAGTACATACCTTTTTATTACTACCAAAATTTGAGCCTCTGTTATCTTGGTTAGGAAAGCCATTTTTCTTAAAACAAACACTCTCACTGTGACCCAACTTTCCACAAAAAGAACAGGTACTGGTACTGGTGTGGTTAACAGAGGTAACAGGAGCAATAGGGGTAACATTTTTTACATTAGCTACAAGAACACTATTATTGAACTGACGCTCTTGTTGGACAACAAGAGAAAAGATTTTGGTAATAGCAAGGATGGGTTCCATGAGGAGAATATATGTTTTTATATTATTGTATTGGTCATTAAGGTCACATAAAAATTGCATTGCCTGATCCTCTCTTTTTCTTTGGACAGTAACAGAAGGCACATTACAGGAACATACAAGATCAGGCCTAAAATTATCTAATTCATCCCAAATAATCCTGAGTTTAGTAAAGTAATTGGTAACAAAAAGGTCACCTTGATTGAGTGAAGAAGCTTCCATTTGATACTCTGACATTTATGAACAGAGACCGAGTGTACAAGCCAAGACGCCACCATGTTGCATCTTGTCCAGGATGAGAAAGAAAAATTGGTTTCTGAAGGTCGGGGAGCATCACCATTGACGAATTCGACTTTACTCTTTGCGCTTAATGTCGTGAGAACCAAGCGACTCCAAGAGTGGTAATTTGTGGAATCAAGAACGGGAGACACAAGGGGTGTAGTAGGATTTTCACTGGGATGCAGATACAAGAAACAATGAACAAAATTCTCACCTTGAACAAAATTCTTGTGTTGACTAGGGTTAGGGTTTTTCACTCCGGTCATTTTTCTCGTCGGCCATTTGTGTGTGAAAACACGAACGGTAAAGAACCAAACCATCATTAGAAAGAACAAAACAAAAGCAAAACACACAAAATAAAAAAAAATATACAAGACATAAAAAGAGAAAAGGGAAGAAGAAAGAATTTTGGGAGGACGAAATCAAAGTGCGTGCAGCAGAGCTCTTCTCAATGAAGAGCTCTGATACCATATCAGAGAAAAACCAAACAAGTATTTTGATATAATTGTGACATTTACAGAGGATAAAGAGAAAGAGGGCTTCAATATATGAAGGACAGGGAAGAGGGACGAAGCACTATGTGAAAGAAAAGAAGAAAGAAAATGTATCATTAATCTAAAAAATATTACGAAAAACAGTTTATATAAACCCTAAAAGAGTTTATATACCTGTGGTGTGAATAGAAAATAGGATACACTGCATATAACATATAATAGAAAAGGAAAAGCCCAAAAGAAAAACTTCTAATATTTTAACAACATTAAAAATTACTTTATTATAATTTTTACAATTCATTGGATTTGGTATCACATATCACTAATTTTATCTACTAGCCTCCATAAATTTATAAATACAATAATAATTGAATTTCATATAATTGACTTTCATAATATTGAAGAAGATTTTCTATCAAATAAATCATGACGTATGAATAATACAAAATTTTGTGGCCAATGGGATATTTTACCATTCAATAGTAGTGGAGCTTCCCCGTTGAATATATTAAGGATAAAGGTTACATCCCATATAACTAACGTTTGTCTCACTAAAATAAAATACTTATTTCTAAATTATATACATTAAAAAATACACATTTATGATAAATTTCAAATTACAATTCAAACACAAACTGCTTGTTTGCATTTTTAATAAAAATATGATATTATAAAATAAAGGACATTTTACCTTTTTTCTAGTGCTTAATATAAAAAGGTAAATAGACCTTTTAACACGAAAATGTTTTCATATCTGTTTTAAGGAGAAATCGATTCTTTTTATAAAGTATTTTTCAAAAATAATTTTAAAAGGATAAGGAAGAAAGAGGGTTTGTTGTAACTTTTTTTTTTTTGTAGAGTAAGGCTCATCTGCATATATAAACTAATTAAAATGTGTGATCCATTATTTTCGGTAATATTAGTCAATATATTTTAAAATGACAATTGGAGAATAAGTAAAAGGAGACTTTATCAACTCATAACAAAGTTAACACTATAAAAATTATTTGTTAGTACTTTTAGATAGATTTAATTATATTTTCAACACTTCTTTTCTGTCCTTCCCTTTCTTATGTTTCAGTTCAAGTATGTAATCTTCTTCTTCATGGCTTCTCGATTATCACTGTTACAAGAAAAATATTAAATAAAAATAATTTTATAGACAAAAAATAATTAGTTGTTATATTGAATAAATTATATACTATTTTAGACACACAAAAATTATTGATTTCTAAATTAGTTTCTATTATTGATAAATAGTTTCTAAATTGGTATCTAATTACCTATCAAGGTTTTTGCTACCAAATTTATAATCTAAATAATTTATTGTTAAAATCTTGGTAGCTAATTAGATACCAATTTAAAAACTATTTATTAATAATAAAAAGTAATTTAGAAACTAATACTTTTTTTAGTCTCTAAAATAGTATGTAATTTAATCAATATAGTAACTAATTATTTTTTGTCTTAAAAAATGATTTTCTAGTAATTTGGAGAAGTTGTGTGTATTTGCAAGGTGCTTTGATGATAAAGTTAGAATTAATCTTAATTAAGTGATTATTTCTTTAAAAAATACTCTACTTACCTATTAATTAAGTATTTTACTGTAAATTATTATACTTTAGCAGTCTTATTAAGTTTTTACTATTTATATTTATATTTATTGAATTTATTATGTTATGGGTTGGATTTCAACATGATTTAGATAGTGTTAATAGCATGCATGATTTTATGCTCTTTTATTTATTGTCAAAGTTTTGTTAAAATAAAATAATTAGTAGGATGAGAGACCTTTTTAATTTCACGATCTCTCGACCTTACAATCGATTTTGTTAACTAGACATTTCAGCTAGTATTTTTTTAAGATAAAATAGTCACGTATAATGAGAAGAAATTCGACACAAAATTCTCTTCTTTAAATTAAAATACTTCTTATAATATTTACTTGCTGTTGAATAGATTTTGAAAGAAACATTTTCTTCTGCGGAGTCTCCATAAAAAAGAAAGACTAAAATAATGTAAGTTTTTTTCTCGGCAAAGAAAAATAATAATATAAGAATGTTATTATAAATAATAACACAAACAGAAAAAATATAATAATTTGTTTTAAATTAAAATTTAATTATTTGTAAATTTAAAATAGTTTATAGAGAAATTTAAAAAATAAATATTTTTTTTTTAAAATTATGTAAACGTATTTCTCAAAAAAAGTCCTTGTAATTATTTATTTTTTCCTTTAGTTTTAGGTTCCTATATATGGGTGGATGGACTGGTGTGTTTGTCTTTCTAGTTATCTTGAAGATAACTAACTCAAATGATGTTTTTAGATTGAAGAAGAAATTTAAAGTGATTTAAGAGAGAAATGTGGCTATTTGGATTTGGGTATGTTATAGTAGATTTGTGAGAAAAAATTATCGAAGTTTGTGAGTAAGAGGATGATTGTGTAAAATTTTTAATTTTTTTAAAAGATGTTAAATATAAATTTATAAATTTATCCTTATTTTTTTAAATATTTGAATAAAAATAATAATTAATTTATATCATTATTTTTTATAATTAACAATAATAATATTATTATATAATAAATAATTATATTTATTTTTATTATTTTTAATTATTATAATTATTTATTTTTGTTAATAATATTATTAAATATTTGATACAAATAAAATTAAAGATAATTTTAACTTTTTAAATATGTAAATTTTTAATAATTATAAAATATATATTTAGTCCTAATATTTTTACAAATGTTTGTATATTTGCAATAGAAATATGAATCAACTCCTTTTACCTTGATTTTTGAATTTTAATAATATTTTATTTCTTGGTTTTTTTATGCCTTCTTGCAAAAATTCTATGCTAAAAACAAACAAGCTGAAAAGGACTAGCTGTTCACGTTAAAGTGGAAAATTCTCCATCTCTTCAAACACACCTGATGAATTTATTAAATTATTATTCATACTATAGAAAAAGACACATTACAATTACTTTTTGACTCCTTGTCACAACTTTTTGACTTTTCCCTCTGCTTTTTTGTTTTGTTCCTATCATAAATGTAATTTGCTTTTCAATTTTTAGAAATGAACAAATTAAAATTTTATTTTTGAAATGAACAAATTATAAGCGAGAAGTACGACTTAATTTTGAAAAAAATTGTATTATAGATAATTTTTAAAATTTCAAAAGAATCGAATACTCCAAGTACGATTTTATGTAACTTTTTTTAATTAAACTTTTTTAAAAAATATCATATTTAAGAAATATAATTTTAATTAGTATAAAAGATTAAATTGAGAAATCGTATTTCAAATAGGTTCTCTTGGCTGGTTGAGCGTAGCATTCACACACGGCGAACGTGAGAGAATCTGGCACCACAAGATACGTCTCCATCACTATTCCCACCACTTTGCACTGCTTGAATTATATTTATGATGTGATTGAATTGAAGAGGGAGATTTATGAAAAGAGATGAAGTAAATTTGAGAGAATTAGAAAAAATATGTGAGAATACGTGAAGATGTTTGAATTAAGAAATGATTGAATGAAAATGTGACGATGATTTATTAAAATTGTGAATGTGATAATTGTAAGAAAATTTATAAATTATTTTAAAAATGTAGAATGTAAATTTACAAATTTATTTTTATTATTAAAAATATTTGAATAATTAATTATGATAATATTTGAATTAATTAAATTTTTTTAATATATAATGTCCATAATTATTGTATTTTTCCATAAAAAATAAAAAAATAATAAAAAATATTTGAATGTTATATTTTTATTTTATTATTTTTATTATTTATAATTATTTGTTATTATTAATAGTATAATTAAATATTTTTAAAATTATTAAATAAATTTATGTAATATTTAATTTTATATATTATATATTATAATAAAATGCATAGATAAATATATTTTGGTAAAATATAATACTTTTACCTAAAATCAATACAAATCTTAAATTTTTGTGAAGATTGAAAAAATACTCTCCCCTCTTCCCCCATCCATTCTCCTACGAATAACAGAAACACCATCTTTTTCTTCCTCCTTATACCTATAATTTATACTAGAAACAAACACAAAATTAGACTCTTCTACCCTTTTTTGCAACATTAGACTCTTCTACCCCTTTTATACTTCAGCTCGCAAAAAACTACAGTGTCTCGTTTTGCTACTTGTAAAGGATAAAACGCAGTACACACATAGTGCACTTCTCCTTCTCCACCCCCATTTTCCACTATATAGTACTCTACCGACATGGAAAGAGATTCTTGTTATCAGAAACTGGGGTTCAAGGAAATTATACTTATTATAAAGTTTACAATTTTAATTAATTTATTTTTTTATATTAATTAAAATCGTATTTTTTAAATACCATTTTTTTAAAATCTGACTAAATTTTTTTAGACAGAATCGTATTTAAAGAGTACCATTTCTTTTTAAAATTTGAAAATGTCAAAGCCTAATACGATAAAATTAACTCGGATTTCACGAGTGATTTGTACAATTAAAATAAAATTAAATTAATTTGATCATTTCAGAAAATTGAAAAGAAAAACTACATTACTATTTGAAAGAAAGACCCTTTTTTTCTTCCCCAGTTACTACTTCAAAGTCACGCGTGGATTTATAGAAAGTATCTTTGTTAAAACACATAAATAATAATAATAATAATAATAATTTATAACTATATATAAAGGGGATTTCCTCTTTTAACTGTTTCAAATTTTTTTCCTATTTTATTCTTAGATTAATATTTGGTTTTATTTTATTATTTTGGTTATTGCGTCATTTTTCTACTTTTAAAAAATATTTGAAATAGATTATCGGTTTTCAATTGAAATATATGATTTATTTTAAATATTAGGAAACGTAGTGGCCAAAGATAGAGTTATTGGAATGCAATTCAGAGGTACCACTGAGTCAGACACCTAATTGAAAGGGAGACGGACGCAACTCGTGACTGATCATTGGTGCACGCTACTCCTCTCCAATCGGTGCACGCTACTGCCGCTTACTAATGCCATAACAACTCCCCTTTCTATTTTTTTTTGTTTTGGTTCGTTCTTTTATAATAATTTATTATTTACATCTTTGTCTCCTCTTCCCTTTCTATCTTTTTTTTTTCTGTTTGTTCTTTTATAATAATGTTCTTCTATAATAATTTATTATTTACATCTCTCTCTTCTTTTCCTTTTCTATCTTTTTTTTCTTTCTGTTGGTTCTTCTATAATAATTTATTATTTAGTTTCTCTCCTCTTCCTTTTTTATCTTTTTTTGTTCGTAGTCTCTCTCATTTTTCGTAACTATACCAACTTTTTTTTAAAATACCATTATCTTTGAGTTGATTTGAGTTCTAATGGGATCATTCATTTTTTAAATTGTTTTTTTCAATATTTGTGTAATATAAAAATGTGTATATTTAATTGTTGTGTAATAACAGAAACGATTAGTAGATTTTATTTTTTTTAAAACAAAAAGAATTTAATAAAATAAAATAAAATCAATAGATACAAGTTTATTATTTGTTTTTTTAATTTTTTTATTCGTGGTTAGTTTGGGATTTTATAGAAAAAGGGTGTTGATTATTAAGGTAGTGTTAAAAAGGCTGTTGATTATTAATGTTTTAAAATAAATAATTAATATTATTTTGAAAAATTAATATATTTTGATGTCATAGATGAAAATCTTTTATGGTTAAAGATCCATTTTTTTTGTGAGTATCATTTGGAAGTAAAATATTTTATTTGTTGGTACGTTAATTTTTGTTATCACCTAACTGGCAGGAGAGTAGAGAGATTAGTTACTTTTCTGTTTTAAACTGATATTCTTTTTTATTAAATAAGCATATTTTTAATTTTAAAAATTTATTTTATTTGTTCTCACTTAACTGACAGGAAAGTGAAGAGATAGGTGCCTTTTATTAGGGAAGAGTGGAGAGAGAGGGGTGAAATGTGAATTTATGAACGGTTAGGCAAAGGAGTGATATATAAAAAAAACTGTGAAAAAAGAAATAATATAAAAACATATGTCTCCAAAATCTTAATTTTGAGATTCTGAAAGAGTGATATATAAGAGAACTGTGAGAGAAATAATATAAAAACATGTTAATGTCTCCAAAATCTTAATTTTGAGATTCTGAAACTGTATTGTTGTTCTTCCATCTCCTCAATATTTCATCACCACTTCACCAGGTCTTCCGTCTCCTCAATGCTTCAAAAACTTTAATGTTAAAATTCTGAAATTGTGTATTGCTAATTTTCTTCATATTTCATCTCTTTTATTTATTTTATTTTAAACATATTTAATTAAAAATAAATATAAATATAAATAATAAAAAATTAATACAAATAATAATATATTATTTAATTTGATTAAATTTTATATTTAATTATATAAAAATAAATAAATAAATAAAAAATATATTAAATAATAATAGTAATAAGTATTTGGTTAAAGTAAAGATATTTGGATAATTATTTAAATTATCAAATTATTATATATTATTTTTGTATTCTCCCTTAATTTAAGTACTTTTATTATTTATTATTTAATTCAAACAGAAGCTAAGGAAAGATGGAAGGAAAATGATTGACGTTGATTTTTTTTATTCATCTGAAAGGTATTTGTTGACAATTAATAAGAATGAAACTTGGGTCCTTAATCAAATCAAATTTTCCTCGTATGATAAGATTTGACATCAAAGTCATTTTAACTTATCACTTTTATTACTATTATTGTTATTATGGATGATGAGTCATCACAATTCATTATGATGTTGGTTTGTTTTTTAATATAATAATAATAAATAAAACTATTTATTTTTTAAAATTTGTAGAAATAATGTCTCTTTTCATCATAATTTTCCTTTTTTTATTCTCTTTAGATTCTGTAATACCATCCAAATGAAGCAGAAGTGACAAATTGACCTAAAAGGCTTTTAATTAGTACCATGAAAACAAGACAATATTACTTTATAATATATGCATCAAATTTTGTACTAACAAATACAACATCAATACCTTGTTGTTTTCCGAGCAGTTTTCTTATTATACCATGACACCATTCAAGATATTAGAACATTAAGGTGTTAGCATATTGGATTGGGTTATGTTAATCGAGTAAAGATTTTGATTTTTTTTAAAACTATAATTTTTAAGTATTAATCTAATTAAAAAATAATATATTTCTAAAAATTTAATTCACGATTTTAATTAAATTAATAAATCACATCATAACAAGTTTAGTAAACTAATTAATGAAGATAACATATAACATTATTTATCTATAATATAATACAAGTATAAAAACAAGTATCAAAGTTGAGTTTCAGATCAAGACTTATTACACAATACATATAAAAGTGAGTTAATTTTAATTAAATAAATTTAACCCAATTAAATGAAACTCGACTCTAATATAATTAAGTTAGTCGGTTTAAATAATTGAGTAACCCAACTCAATAAAAAAAAAAATAAAAAAAAAATAAAAAAATAAAAAATAAAAAATATATATATATATATATATATATTACAAGAAAATTATGAAATAGAAATCAATATTTAAAAACTAAAATAATTAGTTGCAATAGTAATTAGATTAGAGACCATTTTAAAAACTAAAAAAATTTGATTTCTATTAGTGTTAAATAGTTTTTAAATTGGTATCTAATTAGCAACCAATGTTTTTGCTACCAAATTTATAAACTAAATAATTGGTTGTTAAAACCTTGGTTGCTAATTAGATACCAATTTAAAAACTATTTAACAATAATAAAAACTAATTTAGAAATCAATTTTTAACCAGAGGGATACTCAATCATATTATTAAAGGTGTAGAGTCTCCTTTATACAAAGGTTAAAGAGAGGATATATCCCTCTAGTCAACATATATATATATATATATATAAACAAAACTATAGCATAATTCTTTTATTTATGTACATTTAATCAGGTTTTCATTTAGAAGTATTAATAAATGCTTTTATTTTTTAAATATATGCGTTTTATTGTTTTGTTGTGGAATTGTCAATAAAATTCATATTCTTCATTAGCGATCCCATAACTATATATCGCTAGTAAATTAAAGCTTCTTTTTAAGATTTTTAATAATAGATGTGTACCGGTCGGCACCGGACGACCGCAGGGTACTCATAGTAAAATCATCACAAAACCCTGCGTCTCATACGACTCTTCGTCCTTACATGACCTCGAGCCTGGGGGGCAAGTGTACCGGTCGGCACCGGACGACCGCAGGATACTCATAGTAAAATCATCACAAAACCCTGCGTCTCATACGACTCTTCGTCCTTCCATGACCTCTAGCCGGACGACCGAATGGTTTATGT
The DNA here is from genome assembly GCF_051622355.1 of Phaseolus vulgaris. NCBI lineage: Eukaryota > Viridiplantae > Streptophyta > Magnoliopsida > Fabales > Fabaceae > Phaseolus > Phaseolus vulgaris. Next base: position 8,292,876 of record NC_143504.1, read on the forward strand.
CGAATAAATCTAATTTAATCCAGAACGTGGTTACACGTGTAGAAAAGAGCAGTTATAACAACCATTGACGAAGTAAAAACACGTTCTCTAGACCACTCCCCTGGTTTTCAGGAAACCACCAGGCACGACCCAAAGACCACTAAGCACGTCTCTAACCATCAACTGATTGGCCCACATGGCCAAGGCCCAGGTCAACCTACTAAAGGGACTTATGAAAAGGGGAAAAAGGTACGTTTTTCATACTATCAGAGAATTCTCACTTGAGCACCATCGCTGACTTGAGCGTCGGAGTGCAATCGCAGGTACCCCCGCCGGCCGACCGAAGCACGCGAAGAGAAAGAAGACTTGAAGAATAGGACAACCAAGAGTGAAGGAGACACCTTGTATCGACGTGGATCGACATTACTCAGTCCCCAATATCCATACAGGTACAATTGGCGCCCACCGTGGGGCCCGAGTAATCATTATTCCCAGACCCAAGGATCCCAACGCTTGAAGATGGGCTCAACGGCAAACAACAACAACAATGATATCTCTGAAGAGCATAGGACCATACTACAAACCCTCCAGATTCAGATGCAGGAGTTACTCCAAAAAGGAGTCATCGATCAACTTCGCCAGGATGAAGAAAGGAAAAGACGAGAAGAAGAGCGTCAACAACACGCAGAGGAGATAGCACAATTGAAAGAACAGAACAAGAGATTGTTGGATAGACTTGAGCAATCTGAACGCGAAGGGCATTCACGTGCACCTTCTCCATCACCGTTCCAATCAGGAACAAGAACAATAGCCCAGGCTATACCTCACACGTCACTCGTTCAACACACCCGTCAGAGTGTAAAGCCAGTAACCCCGACCGAGGTAGCAAACCCAAAAGGCCATCCGTTCACTGATGACATCATAGCCGCTCCTCTCCCTGACAAGTGGAGGGGCCTAACGATAAACCTTTATGACGGTTCCACAGACCCAGACGAACACCTGAATATATTTAGAACTCAAATGACCCTTTACACAACCGACCGAACGGTATGGTGTAAAGTCTTCCCCACCTCTCTCAGGGAAGGCCCCCTTGGATGGTTTTCGGACCTTCCACCCAATTCCATTGCAAGCTTCGACGCTTTGGAATTGAAGTTCACCATGCAATACGCCACAAGTAGACCTCATCGGACATCCTCCATGTCTCTTCTAAATGTCAAACAAGAAAGGGGAGAATCATTGAGAACATTCATGGACAGATTTAGCAAAGTGTGTATGAACATTCGTAATCTTAATCCAAAAATAGCCATGCATCATTTGGTCTCGGCCATACTACCAGGAAGGTTCACTGAAAGCCTTATCAAACGACCTCCGTGCAATATGGATGAATTAAGAACAAGAGCAACAAAGTTCATGCAGATAGAAGAACATATTGACTATCATCGAAAAACTTATGCTGAGAACACGGACAAGAGCAAAGGAATTCGTCCCCCCACAATACCCACAATACCGACCGACCGAGAACGACATCGCCCCAATAGGGGACCCCGTTTCCACAACTACACTCCCTTGATTGTACCAAGGGGTAAGGTTCTCGACGAAGCACTGCAGATTGAATTGATTCCGACATTGAGGCCATCACAAACCCCTCCCAATGCCGACACCAGTAAACATTGCCAATACCATCGTAACTATGGCCACACGACCGAAGGATGCCAAGCACTGAAAGATAAAATTGAAGAGCTCGTCCAGGCCGGTCATCTGCGCAAGTTCGTGAAAACCACCATCACTGCACCCAGGTCACCCCAGCGTGATCATGATCCCCGCGAACGTTCGGGACGAAGAGACGACCGGACCCGTGACAACCACTATCGTTCAAACAGAAGAAAAAGAAGCGAAAGTCCGATCAGACGAACGAGGCCTAAAAGCGAAAGCCCTGAACGTAGAAGTCGAACTAAACAAAAAGTTCGCACAGTCATCAATACAATCGCTGGACCGGTGTCGCTCGGTCAGCCCCCTCAAGAAATTAATTACATTGCAGGTGGCTTTGCGGGTGGAGGATGCTCTAATTCAGCAAGAAAAAAACATTTGAGAGCAATTCAATCCGTTCATTCGACTCCCACACAACGCCGACCGCATATACCACCAATCACTTTCACTGACGAAGACTTCACAGCAATCGATCCATCCCAAGATGACCCCATGGTAATAACTGTGGAGATAGATAAATTTGCAATTGCAAAAGTTTTGGTAGATCAGGGTAGCTCGGTCGACATCTTATATTGGAAAACGTTTAAGAAGATGAATATTCCAGAAGCAGAGATACAACCCTACAACGAGCAGATAGTTGGTTTCTCAGGGGAAAGAGTGGATACGAAAGGATTTATCGATCTATACACCACGTTCGGGGATGATTACCTCAGCAAGACCATCAACATACGATATCTACTCGTTAATGCCAATACATCGTACAATATTTTGCTCGGTCGACCATCTATCAACAGATTGAAAGCCATTGTCTCAACTCCTCATTTAGCTATGAAGTTCCCCTCGGTCAATGGAGATATAGCAACCGTGCATGTAGACCAGAAGACAGCACGAGAGTGTTATGTAGCTAGCCTGAAGGTGGAGCCGACCCGAAGGCTTTATACCACGTCAGCCGAACGGACCACAGAGCGAAGAGGTCGGTCAACAGAAAGACGCTCCAGAGGAAGAGAATCTAGAAGACACTTGGTCGCTTTAGTCGATCTAGATCCCCGACTGGATGATCCCCGAATGGAAGCAGGAGAAGATCTTCAACCCATTTTCCTTCGGGACAAAGACCGGAAAACATACATGGGAACATCCCTCAAACCGGACGACCGAGAGACGATCGGTAAAACATTAACAAAGAACGCTGATCTTTTCGCCTGGACGGCTGCAGACATGCCAGGGGTAAAATCAGATGTGATTACCCATCGATTGTCTGTTTATACAGAGGCCAGGCCGATCGCTCAAAAGAAAAGGAAACTAGGTGAAGAACGGCGCAAAGCCGCACGAGAAGAAACCGACAAGCTAATTCAAGCTGGTTTTATTCAAAAGGCCCACTATACGACATGGCTAGCCAATGTAGTGATGGTAAAAAAGACGAATGGAAAATGGAGAATGTGCGTAGACTACACAGACCTTAACAAGGCGTGCCCAAAGGACTCGTATCCTCTACCTACTATCGACCGGCTGGTCGACGGTGCAGCCGGTCATCAAATCTTAAGTTTCCTTGATGCTTATTCAGGTTACAATCAAATACAAATGTACCACCGTGATCGAGAAAAAACCGCGTTTAGAACAGATTCTGATAATTTCTTCTATGAAGTCATGCCGTTCGGCCTCAAGAATGCAGGAGCCACATACCAGCGACTCATGGATCACGTATTCCACGACATGATCGGTCGGAATGTAGAAGTATACGTTGACGACATCGTCGTCAAATCAGACTCTTGCGAACAACATGTTTCTGACTTAAAAGAGGTTTTTCAAGCCTTGCGTCAATACCGCATGCGTTTAAACCCGGAGAAGTGCGCGTTCGGCGTAGAAGGGGGGAAGTTCTTAGGCTTCATGCTCACACATCGGGGTATAGAGGCTAATCCAGAAAAATGCAAGGCAATCACCGAAATGCGAAGTCCCAACGGACTCAAAGAGATCCAGAGACTAGTCGGCCGTCTCACTTCGTTGTCTCGATTCGTACCTAAGCTTGCCGAACGAACGAGACCCATCATAAAACTTCTGAAGAAGACAAGTAAATTTGAATGGACAGATGAATGTGAACAAAATTTCCAACAGTTAAAAGCATTTCTGGCATCTCCACCGGTCATCCAGAAACCGAACGCACGGGAACCCATTGTGGTCTACCTCGCCGTCTCGAATGAAGCGGTGAGTTCCGCTCTGGTACAAGAAATTGAAGCAGAAGAACGACCGGTATATTTTGTAAGTCGAGTCTTACATGACGCAGAAACCCGGTACCAAATGGTCGAAAAAGTTGCCTTCGCTTTGGTCATTACCGCACGACGGATGCGGATGTATTTCCAAAATCACAAGGTCATTGTTAGGACTAACTATTCCATTATGAAGATTCTCACCAAACCTGACCTCGCCGGACGAATGATAGGTTGGGCAGTCGAACTGTCAGAATTCCACATCGAATACCAACCCAGGGGAGCCATCAAGTCCCAAGCCCTCGCCGACTTCACAGCGGAACTCACTCCCTATCCGACCGAACGGACTCCCCGATGGACACTATACGTAGATGGGTCATCTAACAGTCGTTCGTCCGGAGCAGGAGTTGTACTTGAAGGACCAGGGGAGATTGTTGTCGAACAAGCCATGAAATTTGAATTTAAAACTTCCAATAATCAAGCCGAATACGAAGCTATAATCGCAGGTTTGCATTTGGCGATTGAATTGGAGATAACAAATATAACTTGTAAAAGCGACTCCCGTCTAGTCGTCGGACAACTTACAGGGGAGTATGAGGTAAGAGAAACATTACTCCAACAATATTTTCATTTCGTAAAAAATCTTCTAAACAGGTTCAAAGAAGTCTCCTTCCAACACGTACGGAGGGAAAATAATACTAGGGCGGACGCTCTATCGAGACTGGCTACCCTAAAAAAGAAAGGCGTCCACCGGTCGGCCATACACGTGACCCTGGCTAAACCAAGTGTTGGTACCGAAGAATGCATGGCGACTGACACCCAACCTAACTGGATGACTCCCATAAAACAATATCTTACCGATGGTGTATGCGATCCACATTTGGAGAAAACGATGAAGTTACAAGCCGCCCGATACATACTGATTGGCGAAGATCTTTACAGGAGAGGGTATTCCCGTCCCCTCCTAAAATGCCTTGGTCCAGAACAAGTCACTTATGTAATGACCGAGTTACACGAAGGGATATGCGGAACCCATTCAGGAGCGCGGACTATGTCCGCCAAAATTCTGAGAGCAGGATACTACTGGCCGACCTTACAGGGAGACTGCACTGAATACGTTCAAAAGTGCGTGAAATGTCAAGAGTTCGGCACCCTATTGCACCAAAAACCAGAGCACTTGCACTACATCCTATCCCCTTGGCCGTTCTTGAAATGGGGAATGGATATTATCGGCCCTTTCACACCCGGAAAAGGGCAATGCAAGTTCCTACTGGTGGGTATAGATTACTTTACCAAATGGATTGAAGCTGAACCACTAACAGCCATCACCGCCCGGAACGTACAAAGCTTTGTGTGGAAAAACATTGTCTGCAGGTTCGGCCTACCTCAGATCATTATCACAGACAACGGTCGACAGTTCACCGACCGTGGGCTAGCTGAATTCTATGAGAAACTTCACATCAAACATATAACGAGTTCGGTCGAACACCCTCAAACCAACGGTCAGGCGGAAGCCGCCAACAAAGTTATTCTCAATGAGTTAAAGAAGAGACTTGGCCCGTCCAAGGGAAATTGGACTGAAGAATTGTTAGAGGTTCTGTGGGCTTATCGTTGTACTCCCCAGTCAACAACTCAAGAAACACCTTATAGCCTGTACGGCACAGAAGCCATGATTCCGGTCGAAATCGGCGAGCCTTCACTACGCCGACAGACGTTAGACCTAGACTTAAACAAGGAAAGTCTACTAGTCGGCCTCGACCTCATCAATGAATTAAGGGACAAATGCAAGATAAGGGAAGAAGCATGCAAGATACGAGCAGCACGAAGGTACAACTCCAAAGTGAAGCCACGAAGCTATCAGAAAGGAGATCTAGTTTGGCGCATGCGCAGCGACGCCCGGAAGGACGGAGGAAAGTTTTCAAGCAATTGGGAAGGTCCGTTCCGCATCTCCGACACAGCAACAGGAGGAGCTTATTACTTAGAATATTTGTCAGGAAAATCTGTACCGAGAACGTGGAATGCCACGCATCTCAAATTCTATTACAGTTGATGAATAAACTTAGTGCACTCTTTCCTCGCTCGGTAGTTTTATCCCTAAGGAGGGTTTTCTACCGAGAATGTTTTAACGAGGCACTTTAAATCACCAATCTTGGTCAGAAATTCAATTAATTCACCGTTCATTCGGTCGGAATACATAACGAAAGTTATCCGAATTATAACTTAAACGTTATTCACCAATCTTGGTTAGAAATTCAATTAATTCACCGTTCATTCGGTCGGAATACATAACGAAAGTTATCCGAATTATAACTTAAACGTTATTCACCAATCTTGGTCAGAAATTCAATTAATTCACCGTTCATTCGGTCGGAATACATAACGAAAGTTATCCGAATTATAACTTAAACGTTATTCACCAATCTTGGTCAGAAATTCAAATAATTCACCGTTCATTCGGTCGGAATACATAACGAAAGTTATCCGAATTATAACTTAAACGTTATTCACCAATCTTGGTCAGAAATTCAATTAATTCACCGTTCATTCGGTCGGAATACATAACGAAAGTTATCCGAATTATAACTTAAACGTTATTCACCAATCTTGGTCAGAAATTCAATTAATTCACCGTTCATTCGGTCGGAATGCATAACGAAAGTTATCCGAATTATAACTTAAACGTTATTCACCAATCTTGGTCAGAAATTCAAATAATTCACCGTTCATTCGGTCGGAATACATAACGAAAGTTATCCGAATTATAACTTAAACGTTATTCACCAATCTCGGTCAGAAATCCAATTAATTCACCGTTCATTCGGTCGGAATACATAACTAAAGTTATCCGAATCATAAATTAAACGTTATTCACCAATCTTGGTCAGAAATTCAATTAAATTAACTAACCGTTCATTCGGTCGGAAATTCAATTAAATTACCTTAGTCAGACATTCAATTAAATTATATATAAATGTCCAAGTTACACGCGACATCAAATTCTTCATTAAAGCACCGTCGTCCGGTATTAAATTGCGTGGTAGTAGCAACATGAAAATAAATTCGATAGCAAAAAGTAAAATAGGTCAAAACACGCCACAAAGCAATAAAATTGTCTTTAGCCCACACCCCGGGCCCAGGTAATGAAAATATTAAACAATATCAAGGTTGTCATCCGGTTGCATCGACTCCTCCGGCGGTACAATATCATCTGCACGTGGCATATCTTCGGCCTCCTCGTCCCCCAGAGGCATCAGACGGCCGCCCACAACATCCACGTTCGAGTCGTATCGCTCATCGTCGTCCGGCACCCCATGGAAAAAGGCGACCCGCCGGACTCCCTGCCTGAATGACTCTTCGTTGATGCGCAACATGAACCCTTGCAGCTGTTCAACTTGAGCACTCAACAATTTCTGCACCACAAACACGAAGGTAAGGCACAAATATGCTATCAGCCGAACGACCGCAAGAAGAAGGTGCTCACCATTTAGGTCCACCCACTGCTTGGACGACCCGTAAAGGGCTATCAGTTCCCGCGTAGGGAGCCTACACGGTAGTTAATTCACGACCATCCATGCGTCACATCTCTGCCACATATTAATGATGCCAACTATCACGCATTGTTTCAATAACCCACTGAGCCTTATACGACTCTTCGTCCTTACATGACCTCGAGCCTGGGGGCAAGTGTACCGGTCGGCACCGGACGACCGCAGGGTACTCATAGTAAAATCATCACAAAACCCTACGTCTCATACGACTCTTCGTCCTTACATGACCTCGAGCCTGGGGGGCAAGTGTACCGGTCGGCACCGGACGACCGCAGGATACTCATAGTAAAATCATCACAAAACCCTGCGTCTCATACGACTCTTCGTCCTTCCATGACCTCTAGCCGGACGACCGAATGGTTTATGTCGAATAAATCTAATTTAATCCAGAACGTGGTTACACGTGTAGAAAAGAGCAGTTATAACAACCATTGACGAAGTAAAAACACGTTCTCTAGACCACTCCCCTGGTTTTCAGGAAACCACCAGGCACGACCCAAAGACCACTAAGCACGTCTCTAACCATCAACTGATTGGCCCACATGGCCAAGGCCCAGGTCAACCTACTAAAGGGACTTCTGAAAAGGGGAAAAAGGTACGTTTTCCATACTATCAGAGAATTCTCACTTGAGCACCATCGCTGACTTGAGCGTCGGAGTGCAATCGCAGGTACCCCCGCCGGCCGACCGAAGCACGCGAAGAGAAAGAAGACTTGAAGAATAGGACAACCAAGAGTGAAGGAGACACCTTGTATCGACGTGGATCAACATTACTCAGTCCCCAATATCCATACAGGTACAAGATGCAAGACACAAAAGAAAGTCTTTATGAACAGAAAATACATGCACCATTCAAACCATTTTTATTTTATTTATTTTTTACCTAAAGAGAGAGTCATTTAATAGAGAGGAATTTTCCTAATTTTCCAAATATAAGTTTGCATATACTTATATAAGAAGTTTAATATATAAAATTTGTATTCTTCCATTGTTTTTATTTTGGAATATTATTGGTGCGGATAAAGGAGTTGTCTCGTAGTAGCTTTTTATTAATCAGCCGATATTAATATACATTAATTAGTATTAGAGGTACCAAAAAGAAAATATAAAACAAGCACAATGAGTGTGTGGGTTGAAACATCTTTAAATATTTTATTTATTTATTTATTTGTTTCTATTGATTAAAAAAAATAGAGGACACAATTTAAAAAAAAAGAGAATAGAATATAAGAAAAAGAATTGCACTTAAACTTCATATCACACTTATAAAGCTCATCATTGTACTGTCAAAAATATCTTCAAATCATTACAAAATTCGAACCTTGGAGAGCGTTGTCCATGTGACATCTACAACTTTATCTCAAGCTTCACCATTCACTTCATCAGCAAGTTGTCTGTTCCTTCATCTTTATCTGACATACAGTAATTAACCTATCTGCATTAACAACTATCTTTTCCACGTGCTACTTTATACAAACACATTTTCGTTCAATGCGCGTGAATTGTTATTTTTCCAATTCCCTCCTTTTTCAATAAGAATTTTACAGGTGTTTTAATATTTTTTTTAAAAGTAACTTTGTTTTCATTGAAACATCAAATTCCATTTGTCCACCTCTCTGGTCCTATAAATACATACATACATATATCTATATATACATACATACATACATATATATACATATATATATATATATATATATATATATATATATATGCATATACCTTGTTCTCACCCTATCTACTAAACTCACTCTCATTTAGCTATTTAAGATGCAAGCTCCGCTCGATCCCACTATCCTTATCAATCTTCTCTTAACCGTCTTCTTATTGGCTATTTTCATGTGGCTGTTCATATATCTAACAAGGTATGAATACCCTATTTTCATACTTTCATTCTGTGTTGAAAAGTTAAAACAAGAACCAAATCTCTTCTACTTCCTTCATTCTAACTCTTTTAAGTTACTTGTGTAGATAAGTTAGAATTTAGATAATTGGAGAGGAAATTCTCCTAATTACATCAGTTCATGTATATTCAAAATTATTTATTCATGGAATAACAAGTCTCTACATAATAAATGGTTTCAGTCTCAAACACACAATCCCACCAAACCTTCACAACAGGCTCTAATTCTAATTGTAGATCCCGAATTTTTGTTTGGATACTTTTTTTTATGCTACTATGAGTCGTAATAAAAGTAGAAGATAAAATGAGTTGGATGTTTCTTATAAAATGAAATTAATTTTGCATTTAATTAACTTTTATTAACGTGCTGACTATTGTAACTAATATGGCATTATTTATGCGATTCTAGATTTAATTATGTTGAAAAAAGAATATTGTTTTATGTGGTGGTGAGTGGACACCACCCTTGGGTGTCATAGTGTATCTAATTCCTATTATTGAAATTAAGTTGAAATATCTAATGTTGAGGACCATCCAAACATTTTATTTTTTAGACGAGAAAAGAGGAAATGAAATAGTTGTTTAGAATGTAATTTTAATTATAAATTATAATTAGCTTGAGCTTAACATTAAGTTAATTTTGCATGCAGAGGCGGAGAGATACATAAGTCATTTGTTAATGATAATGAAGGTGAACAAAACGTCTTTAAGGCGAACATCCAAGCTCCAGGGATTGACACTTCGTTCATTACTGCAAGGAGCGAAGTTGGAATCGGGGAAGACAGATTGCTGGATTTGGAAAGCAGGGGGGTTTCATACTTTTACAGTTAACTCAGCCTATTTTCAAGTTAGAAAGGATAGAGTTGGGGAGGTTTCTCCAGTTTACAGTAAGTTGTGGAGGTGAAAAGCTTTGCCTTCCGCTTTGGTCACTGCTTGGAGGGTGATGGAGAATGAGATTGCTACTAGGGTAAATTTGGAAAGGCGAGGGGTGGTGGTAGAGAATCTGGTGTGTGGTTTGTGTGGGAAGGTGGAAGAGTCGTCCAGTCATCTATTTTCCGTCTGCGAGTTTACCTGGCGGGTGTGGTGTCTTTGTTTTGAGTGGCTTGGAGTGTCGTTTGTTATTCACAAAGACCCTTTGGTAAACTTCAAACAATTCAGGTTGTGTTCGGTTTCTAATGTGGTTAATGACGTTTGGGGGACGATTTGGGTTGGTGTTGTGAGTGAAATTTGGAGACATAGGAACTCGGTGACCTTCGACATTGGCGTGGTAGATGCGCTTGAGGTATTTGCACTGGTACAGGTAAATGTTTGGTCTTGGATTTTTGCAAAGTCCTGTTGTAATTCCTTTACGTATCCCAACTGGGTTTTGAACCCAGTGGGATTGTATGAGACTAATTGTTTAATGCTTTCTTGAGTTTGGTTTGGTTGTTCCTTATTTAAGTTGGAAGGTGTTCCTTGGTTGGAGGTTGGTAAGGTGCTAACTCTTTATGTATAAGGGTTGGACCATCCCTGAAGTAGTTCTCATTTATTTATTTTTTATTGTTGATAAAAGAAAAGGTAAAGATATTTGAATAATTATTTAAATTATCAAATTATTATATATTATTTTTGTATTCTCTCTTAATATAAGTACTTCTATTATTTATTATTTTATTCAAACAGAGGCTAAGGAAAGATGATTGGCGTTAATTTTTTATATTCATTTGAAGGTATTTGTGGACAATTGATAAGAATGAAACTTGGATCCTTAATCAAATCAAATTTTCCTCTTTCGTAAGATAAGATTTGAGATCAAAGTCATTTTAACTTATAACTTATTACTATTGTTATTATGGATGATGAGTCATCATAATTCATTATGATTTTTTGTTTTTTTAATATAATAATAATAATAATAGTAATAAATAATATATTTTTTTAAAAAAATTATATAAATAATCTCTTTTTTCATCATAATTTTCCTTTTCTTATTCTCTTAGATTCTGTAATACCATCCAAACAAGCAGAAGTGACAAATTGACCTAAAAGACTTTTAACTAGTAGCATGAAAATAAGACAATATTGCTTTATAAGATATGCATAAAATTTTCTGCTAACAAATAGAACATTAATACCTTCTTATTTTTTTAATAAAATATTTTTGTCTTAAGTTGGTTTCAGGCCACTCATACAAAATTTATCACAATGCATATAAGGTGAGTTAATTTTAGTTGAGTTGAATTTAACCAAATTAAACAAAACTCCACTCTGATATGACTTTGAAATAATTAAGTTAATTGTGTCAGTTTGATAATCGATTAACCCAATTCAATAAATTTCTATAGAACAATATATATATCATAATTCTTCTATTTATTTTGCAGCACATTAATCAGGTTTTCATTTAAAAGTATTAATAAAAGCTTTTGCTTTTTAAATATATGCGTTTTATTGTTTTTTTTTTGTTTTGTACAATAAACTAGCGTTTTATTTTTTTGTTATGGAATTGTAAATAAAATTCATATACTTCATTTGCGATCCCATAACTATATCGCTAGTAAATTAAAGCTTCTTTTTAAGAATTTTAATAATAGATGCAAGACACATAATAAAAAAAGTCTTTATTTACGGAAAATACATGCACCACTCAAACCATTTTTGTTATTTTTCACCTAACACTACTACAAAGAAATCATACACTACAAAATATCTTTAATAATCCAAATTTCATTACAGTATCTCATTACAAAATTTCAACCCTTGGAGAGCAAGTTGTCCATGTCACATCCACAACTTCATCTCAAGCTTCACCATTCACTTCATCAAAAACACCTATTCCTTTGCTCATCCCTAACCTAACATTTGTGCCTGTTGCTTCATCTTTATCTGACATGCAGTAATTAACCTATCTGCATTAACAACCACCTTAATTTTCCACGTGCTACTTTATACAAACACATATTCGTTCAGTGCGCGTGAATTGATATTTTTCCAATTCCCTCCTTTTTCAATGTTTTCATTTGAAACATCAAATTCCATTTGTCCACCTCTCTGGTCCTATAAATATATGTGCATATACCTTGTTCTCACCCTATCTACTCAACTCACTCTCATTTACCTATTTAAGATGCAAGCTCCGCTCGATCCCACTTTCCTTATCAAACTTCTCATAACCGTCTTCTTATTGGCTATTTTCATGTGTCTGTTCATATATCTAACAAGGTATGAATACCCTATTTTCATACTTTCATTCTGTGTTGAAAAGTTAAAACAAGAACCAAATCTCTTCTACTTCCTTCATTCTAACTCTTTTAAGTTACTTGTGTAGATAAGTTAGAATTTAGATAATTGGAGAGGAAATTCTCCTAATTATATCAGTTCATGTATATTCAAAATTATTTATTCATGGAATAATAAGTCTCTACATAATAAATGGTCTCAGTCTCAAACACACAATCCCACCAAGCCTTCACAACAGGCTCTAATTCAAATTGTAGATCCCGAATTTTTGTTTGGATACTTTTTTTATGCTACTATGAGTCGTAATAAAAGTAGATGATAAAATGAGTTGGATGTTTCTTATAAGTTCAAATTAATTAACTTTTATTGACGTGTTGACTATTGTAATTAATATGGCATTATTTATGCGATTCTAGATTTAATTATGTTGAAAAAAAAAATATTTGTTTTATGTGGTGGTGAGTGGACACCACCCTTGGGTGCCATAGTGTATCTAATTCCTATTATTGAAATTACGTTGGAATATCTAATGTTGATGACCATCCAAACATCTTGTTTTTTAGACGAGAAAAGAGGAAATGAAATAGTTGTTTAGAATGTAATTTTAATTATAATTAGCTTGAGCTTAACATTAAGTAAATTTTGCATGCAGAGGCGGAGAGATGCGTAGAGGAGATATATCTAACGCATTCATTAATGATAAAGAAGGTCACCAAAACGCTTTTATGGCGGACATCCAAGCTTCAGGGGGGATTAACACTTCGTTCAACAACAATGGAAAGGGCGAACAAAATCTTCAAGGGCTTAGAGTTATTAGGTATATTCCAAATAATCTTGCAATCTAGATTGCTCTTCTTAGACTTTTACCATCTTAAATTCACATCTATTCTATTTTATAGGGTATTGCCTTTTTTTCATTTTTGCATTCCAAATATTTCACATAAATTTCCAAAAGTCACTAGGTACATTTAGTCAACATTGTTGTTGATTAACACTTTTAAACTTTTAGAACACTTAAAATTTTAAAACTGTTTGAATTAGTTTAAAGGTGAATTTTCAGATGAGATAATTTTTTTATCAGTAAAAAATTAATTAAATTAAAAAGGAAACAACTTTATCCAAAAAAAACTTCTATTTTTTCACCTCCTACGTTAACTAGCACTATATCATTTACATTCAAAACTTGTGCAACCTTGTATACCAAAAACAGAGAAGTGGCTTCTAAAAAACTACCCGACCAGTGCCTACATCTCTGTCATGCCCCAGTGCTTTCCACTTCATGAGTCCAAAACACCCACTTGAATCCTTCATTCCTTGACCAATAAACCGACAACTTAGGGTACCTACGAACCAAAATGTTGAGTTGTCCCTATCACAAGCTCCATTCTAATTTCATTGATCCTTGTTACGGTTTTGCTCCAATCAAAGGGTAGAACTCTCAACACACACCAGTGCCAGCAGTGGAAAATTGGTAGGGGTTTCACACGAGATAATTGGTAGGGGTAAAAGTGTATGGGATGTGGAAAATTAATCCAGTGTAGGATATTTTTCACATTTCACCGATTGATTAATAAAACAGAAAACACAGATGAAGAAATTACACTCTATTTTGATTAATGCCATAATTGAAAAAAATTATAAAGAGATTCATCATTTTAAATTAGAAACTCAATAGAAAAAATATTTAGAATGAAATTACTCAAAGTCTAATTCAATCTTATAAAACTTACTTAAAATCATTTAGAGTTTATTCTAACAATAAACTAATTTAAAAACCAATAATTCTTTTAGTCTTTAAAATGGTATCTAATTTAGTTAATATATCAACTAAAGATTAAAATATTTCTTAATATATAAGTGAGTGTAAATTTTATTTTATAAGATTAAGTCATGCTAATTAAAGTCAAATTTTTAGTAAAAAAATTAATTTAAAAAAATGATTCGATTTTTAAAATAAGTAAATCCTGAATATAAAAATCTACAAGATTTCTCATTAAAATTACGATAAATTTAAATTATATCTACGAAAATAAATTTATTGGTCATGATCCTCTCTTTGATATGATATAACCTTTTTTGATTTCAAAATGTCATATGCATTTTAAAAAGTCACCACTTAGGATTTAATCAAAATTGACATGTGCAATGTGGAATGAACATGGTTAGAATTCCATCTCCTTCTACTTTAATGATTAATTTTGTGAATCCATTGCACTAAGTTACTATACGAGTTTAACACATTCTGACATGTCTATATTTTGACTCTGAATTGGGTGAATGTAGTGGTGAGTCAAGCCAGGCACCGAATTTACTACTTATTTTACTACAGTTCATTGCATACTTGTTCAGTGGAGGAAAGTACCCGGCTAATTCTAAAGGAAAACAGATTTAAGACCTTAATGCAGTGAGAAGCACGAAGAAGATGTTGAAGTGATCTCCTTGGAATATAATCTCTAACGTTTGGGTTGCAACCCATTGGAATCAAAGCTTTATTATTATCTTTTTTTTAACAGTAATAAAAATTAATAAATATAGACTACTTTCCAAGTCTTTTATTGAGGAGAAATTTGTGAGAATTAGAAAAGATGTGTGAGGATATGTAAGATTTTTTGGGTTGAGGGATGATAAAGTGGATTTGTGAGGATGATTTATTGTAAGTTTATAAATTTATCTTTGTTATTAAAAATATTTGAATAATAAATTATGATTTTTTGTGTGTGTAAGTTTGAATTAAATAAATTTTTATAATATATAATATCCATAATTACTTGTATTTTTTAATAAAAAAATAAAAAATATAATAGAAAATATTTTTGTGTTAAATTGAAATAAATTTATTAAATATATTAAAATTTAAGAAAATAATATTTATTATTATATTCATTTGTTATTTTATATAACATATATGTGTGGTTGATATTACAATTTTATTTTATGATTTATAATTATTTTTTGTAATTAATAATATAATTAAATATTTTTAAAATTGTTAAATAAATTTATGTAATATTTAATTTTGTATATTGTATATTATATATCATAGTAAAATGCATGCACAAAGTATTTGAGTAAAATGTAAAATTCTATATGGAATCAGCACAAATATTTTCATTTGTGTGAAGATTGAAAAAATATTCTCTACTTCTCTCCCATCCACTCCCATACCCTCAACATCCCTTAAAAAATAAAAAAACACCATCTTCCACCTTCTTTCTCTCTCTCCCTACCTGAAAACAAACAAAACATAAATGCATAATAAACGTCCTATTCACTACCAATGTTTCTAACTACCACTAAAAAAACCGCATGTTTATATTATCCTACAATTAGCGTTGAATTCTTGAATTGCATAATTTGAAAACATCAATTAATCATTCATCCTTTAATATTCATTTCGTTCATTATACGCCTTGTGAGCTTCATTGTGAAGTTGCAAAGGGAATAGATGAAGTGAGTTGCATTCAGTACAGATTCAAACATCTTCCCACCAACGTTGTCAAGGTGTATAGATGAATCCAGAGGGGCGGTGGAAGGAGGTTCGGGGTCGTCGGAGGGAGGTCCAGGGGTGTACACATAATTACACTAATTTCTTTTTCTCTAACTTTCTGAGGACTCATAAGGAATTTGATATGTTTAAGATTTTCCAGAAGTGGGCTAGGGTGAAAGAAGTATTCATATCATGTAGGACTAACAAGTGAGGAAGAAGATTTGGGTTTGTGAGGTTTTTTTTATGTGCAAAATGCAATTAAGTTGGAGAAGGAGTTGGATAGGATTTACATTGGTGATAGGAAATTATTCGTTAATATCCCAAGATATAAACGAGTTGGAAATGAAAAGGAGGGTAGACGTTTAAGTGAGGAAATGAGGCCTCTGGGTATAGGGAGGAAAGGAAACAACTTGTGTACAAGCCTATGAAGACAAATAGTAAGGAGGTTTGGAAGGAGAAGAGAGGTAAGGGGTTACAAAAGGTCCATAAGTTCTCCTATGTTGATGCTGTAAGAATATCTCCTCAAGGGACTTGGAAAGGCCCGATAGTCGAAAGGAGTATTGAGAACGGCGGTTTGGGGGTTGATGGAGTTATCCTTTCAGAACACAGTAAGACGGAGAGAGGTGAATTAGGAGAAGCAAGTGAGCTTTCTCTAAACGCTTCTCAATCTTTAGTGAAGAAGGTGACCGAAGCAATGCATGGTACTTCCAGTGGCCCTCACGGAATCTGTATAGATGAAATGGAGAAAAAAGGAGCACAAACAGGTTTTATCAATCATGGACGTTGAATCGAAGAAGGGAGTGAAAAGGCTATGGAGCACTTAGTCTTCGAAGGGATCCAAGATGACGCTGTTAATACTTGTACCGGTACTGGGCGAGGCCGGGACCCACCTGCCTGCCCGACTCCCAGTCAAGCCTGACCGAGAGACTGATAAGTCAATATCTTCAGAAATCTGGCCGAACGGCCGGCAGACCGAGACCTCCATATACTTGGCCGACTGATGAATGGCCGAGACCTTCGTATACTTGGCCGACTGACGAATGGCCGAGACCTTCGTATACTTGGCCGACTGACGAATGGCCGAGACTTCCGTATACTTGGCCGATTGATGAATGGCCGAGACCTTTGCATACTTGGCCGACTGACGAGTGGCCGAAACCTTTGGAGACTTAACTAAGATGGTCGAAGACCACACTTATTTGGCCGATGGCCTACCCTCACCATGAGAATGTGGCCGACGGCCGAACCCTATTACGATTAACGCTCAAACCGAGATCAGTAAAGCTAATCCATCATCAAGAATTAGGTAATGCAACCCTAAGCGGTATCCACCTCGATAAACGGGCCCAACAAGGTAGGCCCATTAGAATAATATAAATAGCACGCATTCCAAGGAGTAAGGTATGTCATTATTACTGTTCACCTACCTGAGAGCTAACCGTCCGCTTTACTGACTTGAGCGTCGGAGTGCCTTCACAGGTACCCCCACCATCCGGTGTCCACCCGACGACCGAGTCCCGAGTGCCGAAGGGTAAACAGAAGAAAGAGAAGGATCCCAGTTCATCACCTAGCCACCTGCCCGACCGAAGGAAGGAGAAGAAGACTTCAACAGTTCTCTAGGTCCCATCTCCCTAGCAGGAACAATACTCCTGTGAATGATGGTCGTATCAATGCAAGGTCCCACGGAGAGCGCGGTGGAGAGGAAGGAGAAAGCATGCCAGGTTTAGCGGTGGGCATTAATTTGAGTGGGAGCCAAGACGAGCCCAAAGAGGAATGCCTAAGGACGCCTATAGGGGTATGCAGATTATGATCGAGATGGGAGCAGGGGGAATCGAGTAGACAACATTGGTGGAGATCGAAAGGGGGAGCAGGGTCCTTGCACTGTGAGAACAACTCTTCATCCAGGTCTGGATCGTTTATTTTAAATAATTCTGATAGTGAAATCATGAATTGTAATGATCGTATCAGATCTTATGTGAATTTAGCTGAGTCGTCTAGTCTATGGGAGATGGGTAAACAATTTGGATTATTTTGCTTAAGGGAGGAAGATGTGGTGATAAGAGAGTTTGAGCGTATGGAGGACATGGACTATGATGTGTTGAAGAAGTTTGAGGAGGGTAATGAAAATGGTTGTTTATGATTATCATCAGCTTAAATATCAGAGGGCTAGGGAGGGGAACTAAAGCTAATTACATCAAACATATTGTTGCAAAGGAGGGAGCAAAATTCTTATGTTTGCAAGAAACAAAAACTTTTGTCGTAACTAAAGCTAGATGTTTTTCGATATGGGGAGATTGTAACGTCGGATGGGTTCATAATGAAGGAGAAAATGGAGTAGGGAGTATGTTATCTATGTGGCATAAGGATGCATTCAATTGTGGTAATCAAGTGATGGGAAAGGGGTTCATAGTTATTATCGGGCATCATATCAAATCCAAAGCTTTTTGTGTTGTGGTCAACGTCTACGCAGAATGTAATTTGGCTGATAAAGTTGCTCTATGGGAGGAATTGACAAGGATTAAAAGTACAAATCAGTATGTGGTCTAGGGCATATGTGGAGATTTCAATGCTGTAAGATGCACAAATGAGAGAAAAGGGTGTGATGGGTAGTGGTAGTCAGAAAGGTGAAATTGATGGTTTTAACAGTTTCATTGAGAGGAATTTTCTCTTGGACTTACCTCTTGTAGGTAAGAAGTACACCTGGTACAAAGCGAATGGTAAGGCAAAGAGTAGGCTAGACCGTTTTCTTGTGTTCGACGAATGGATGCAAATGTGGTCAATGCACAAGCAGCGTGTTCAACCAAGGGAGGTATCAGATCATTATTCTATTGTGGCTAAATTTGTGGTAAAAGATAGGGGCCCAATACTGTTTAGAACTATCGATGCTTGGATGCTTGGCAATTGGAGCCTGGGTTTAAGGAGATGGTGAATGTTAAATGGCAGTCATATGAGGTGCAAGGAAATGGTCTTTCTAAAGTTAAAGACAAGTTTAAGCTTTTGAAAGCCGATCTCAAAATATGGAACTGTGGTGTGTTTGGATGCTTGGTTGCAAGTAAAAAGAGGGTTCTGAAGAAAATTGAGGATCTAGATGTTCTAGATAATTCTAGTGACCTTGGCGAGGGTGATAAGATGAGAAGACTAGAGCTTGTTAGCCAGTTAAGGGTGATCGATAAAAATCTTGAATCGGTGTCTAGACAGAAAGCAAGGACAAATTGGATTAAGAAGGGTGATCTAAACACAAAGTTTTATCACTCTGTTATCAGATTGAGAAAGCTGAGAAACGCGGTCAAAGGGGTTGAGGTAGGAAATGTGTGGTGTGAGGAGCTGAAAACTGTTAAAAGAGTAGCCAAAGAGCTGTTTGAAGAAAGATTTAATGTGTCTGTTGACTGGGATGTAAGCCTGGGGTCAGTGGATTTCAAGTCCTTACCAAGGGAGGTTAGTTGGAGTATGATTGCAGATGTCATGGAGGAAGAAGTCAAGGAGGCGGTATGGCAATGTGAAGGATCAAAGAGCCCAAGACCGAATGGGTTCAACTTTAATTTCATAAAGTTTAATTGGGATACTCTCAAGAAAGACTTGATGGAAGCAGATCTATGTTACCAAGAAACGGGGCACTTTCCGAAGGGATGTAATGCATCCTTTATTATGCTTGTACCAAAAGTTAATGATCCAACAAGCTTAAACCAATACCGTCCGATCTCCCTAGTAGGTGCTCTCTACAAAATAGTTATTAAGATCCTATCGTGTCGGGTTAAGAAGGTATTTCATTTGGTTATCAATGATAGACAATATGCATTCTTGAAGGACAAAGGTATGTTAGATAGTGTCTTAGTGGCTAATGAGGTGGTTGAGGAGTTAAGGAGACATAGGAGAAGTGGGTTGTGTTTGAAGGTGGATTACGAAAAAGCGTATGATTCGATAAGGTGGAACTTTTTATATGATATGCTTCAGAGGTTGGGGTTTCATTGGAAATGGATTAAGTGGGTCAAAGGTTGTTTGGAGTTGGCAGTGTCAGCGTTGATTAATGCTAGCCCAACGAGAGAGTTTAAGCCTTCGAGAGGGTTGAGGCAAGTTGATCCCTTAACCCCGTTTCTCTTTTTGGTTGTAGCTGAAGGATTAGCAGGGTTAGTAAAACAAGACCTTAAGAAGAATTTGCTGAAGGGTATAAAGGTGGGGAGGAAAGACACTGAAGTGTGTATGCTACAATTTGCGGATGACACTCTTTTTATGTGTGAAGATTCTTACACAAATGTAATTGTTGTTAAAGCTATCTTAAGGTGTTTTGAACTTGTCTCTAGCCTGAAGATCAACTTTTACAAATCTAGATTGCCAGGTATAAATGTCGATCGAAACTCCCTTCTCTGTTATGCAAAGTCCTTAAATTGTTCTTTAATGAAAGTTTCCTTCGTTTATCTCGGGATAAAAGTTGGAGGTAATCCTAGGAAGAAGCAGTTTTGGGAACCAATTATGAACAAGTTAAGTGCTAGACTAAGCTTGTGAAGAGGGAAATTTTTGTCGTTAGCGGGAAGAGTCACCCTTATAAAGTCAATCTTCTCGTCTCTACCTTTATTTTATTTCTCTTTCTTTAAAGTTTCGGTATCAATGTGTAATAAAATCATGAGTATTCAGAGGAGGTTCCTATGGGCTTGGGGAAGAGAGAACAAGTCTATATCTTGGGTAAGCTGAGAAAATGTTTGTAAACCTATGGAGGAAGGAGGTTTGGGGGTCAGAGATGTTACAATGTTTAATTGCGCTTTGCTGGCAAAATGGAGGTGGGGGATGGTAAGCAATGAATAGGGCTTGTGGAAGGAGATTATAGAGTCCAAATATGGTCTGGAACTAGGCCGCAGTTTTTGTCATAAGAAGGCGCAATCATGGTGGTGGAGGGACCTTTGTAAAGTGTGTGGTGATGGAGAAGGAAAATGGTGGTTCCAAGAAGCTATACGCTGGAGAGTTGGATTAGGGGATATAGTCAGATTATGGGAGGATTCTTGGATTGGAAACAAGATGTTAGATGAGATGTACCCAAGGTTGTATTCCTTGTCTCTAGATCAGGGGTTGATGGTGAGTGAGGTAGGGAAGTGAGAGGATAATGCATGGGAATGACAATTAACATGGAGAAGGGAAAGGTTCGTGTGGGAAGCCCAACAAGAAGTAGATCTCCTTAGATGCATGTTCAGGGATGCTCTGATCAAGGAGGAACCAGACTTGCGGTTTTGGGGTATGGATGATTCAGTGGATTTCTCGGTCAAATTAGCATATAAATGCTTGACTAATTGGGATGAGGACCTGACAGATAATGTGTTCCAACAGCTATAGCTAAGTAAAGCATTGCCTAATATTCTATATACAGCTTGGAGAGTACTTTTGGATAGGTTGCCTACGAGAATGAATCTCATTAGGCGAGGAGTGTAAGTGATGGATTCGAACTATGTGATGTGCCAAGCTTCGGAAGAATCTGCTCATCATTTGTTTCTAGATTGTCATATTGCACAACAGGTATGGCACTTGTGCCTTAGGTGGATAGGGGTCCTATCTGTTCAGCATATGGATATGAAGTGCCACTTCGAAAGCTTTAGCTTACCGTTCCTGTCTACAAAACAGAATCAGGTGTGAGGCGGCAATTATAAGGGGTATTTGGGAACAACGTAATGCTGTTATTTTTAAGCAAGAGAAGTTGAATGCTGAAGAAGTTTTCTTTTTGGCACAAATGAAATCTTGGCTATGGATGAAATACAAGGTTCGTTCTTTTAATAATGCGTTTTCAAATTGGGTATTAAACCCTATCCTCTGTATAGGAAGTTACCGGTGAGTTTCTTAGGAGGGTATATGTTTACGGATGGGCCTATGGTATATTTATCTTGGTAGGATGTGAAGCTTGTTCTGTTGGTAGGGATGGGTGGTTATTCCAGCAGTGGTAGATCCTGTTTGATGGTGTATACAACAGTGTTTAGGTGTTGGACCTGGTGGAGTGAGTTTTTCTTGGTGTGGATATTGATGCATAGCAATTCAGAGGGGTTAGGTGCTTAAAAGTGCCACGGTGAAGGTTGGGATGGTGAGGAAAACGATGTTGTAGTGTGCTGTTTGGCAAGTTTCTGCTGCATAATTTGTCGTATATTTTGTTGTAATTTGGGTGCTGCCACATTCACTTTTTAATGTTTCTTCGTGCTGCTGGTGCGTCCTTTGGATGCTGATCTGTGTGGCTTTAGCCACAAGCATTGTCCCTTTTCAGGCTTTCTCATTACAGGATAGTTGTAGGCTTTTTGTTAAAGATGATGCAAACTTTTTTAATTTAGCTATGGGTTTGTAATGTTGTTGTTTAAGCCGTAGAACGGTTGATTTTGGCCTAAGCTATAAGATACTTTGTGGTTATGTATATGGATTAGGATATCCCAAAAGTATCTCTGTTAATTTAATTTATTTATTATTGATAAAAAAATTAAAAAAATCCAAATATATCAATAGAGACCGATTAACTATTTGTAGCGCCTATTTTATATAGTTTAGTTATTTAATGTTATTGTAATTAAATAAATATATCAGTCTAATTAAGTTATTTGTGAGTGTGGTTGTGTTACATGTCTATATTAATCATTCAATTATTGTAGCATTTAACATCTGCTATTGAGAACTGAACAGTCTGATAAGCTAAATATTATAAAAATACAAAACAAACATAAACTATATATATATATATATATATATATATATATATATATATATATATATATTCCCAGCTTCGGTTATGTTCGGTTGGGGTATTTTGTTTTTTGTTAATTTGTTTGTTTGCTTTGAGCCTTAGGTTTTTGGCCCGCTTGATTTGCTATTTTGATTGGCTGGATTTTTTCACGGGTTCATTTAAGATCTTAGAGTCCTTATCTTTGTTAGTTCCTGAAAAAACTATTATAATGATAACTGCAAAGAATGTGTTTAGAAAGTTTAGTCCTTCACTATATTTTTTTCATGTACAAGAAACAAAAACTAGAGAATTGAATAAATATAATGTAAAATAATATTATATCAAAACATTATATGTACATATCACCCTTTATAATTTAATCAATACAATTTTTATATTGTAAATAATTAAATTAGTTTTGTAATGGTTAGTTGAGATAAATGAATTTTACCATCTTCTTATTCTTTCAAAATTTTAGATTATTTTTATCATATTTATTTTCCAATCAAAGGAAACTAATTAATATTAAAATGAAAAAATATAGGTACATTAGTTAAGTACCATAATTAATACGTAAATAAAATTTGGTTAAAGATATACCTCACTGAAAAAAGATATAATTATAAAATAACTAAATAGGTAAACAAGTTGCTATTAGCAAAACCCTAATAAACAAATATAATTTTAAGAATTAAAAATAAAATAAAAGACATAAATATAAACTAATAAAAGAGACACCGTGTGGATATAAATTTAATAACATAAATATAAATTAGTAAAGAAGACAGTAAAAAATACTAAGTGTCCATCAATTTATTCAATTCCTCTCTAAACATCTACTTATGAGATTTTTAATTTTTTATCTTTTAAATAAAACAAACAAGGCAATGTTAAAGTAAAATAAACAAGAATTTCAAGAACATAATTGAATTATCAACAAGGGTTCAAAAATAATTTTAAAAAGACCAGACTCTTTAGTATATGTTACAAGATTGAAGAAAAAAACTAAATTGCATAGAATCTTGAAATTAAATGTGAAATCATAAGATAATCAATCTAGAAAAGTTTAATTTTTCTTGGGGAGACAAACCAAAAATTACAAAGAAGAAAAAAAAGTAGGTTAGAAGGTCTTGTAGTCTCTGGTGGCTTGTATCCATTCATAAGTTTTTTTTTTCTTGTAGATTTCATATTCAAATTATGTTTCAAATATAGTTCCCATTATGCTTTTTTTAAGATTTTATAGATTCTAGTTTTGAGATTTTATAGATTTTATTCTCCATTTTTTTTTTCCAGATTTTGTTTCCAATTTTTCGAATTCCGTAGATTTATTTTCAAATTTGATTTAAATAAGCGAATTGGACTTAACTAACACGTGCATAAGTACAATAGACTCTTCCATACAACAGGTATTAGACCATCTACTGTATTAAAAGTTTGATATTCTTTTTATCAGTAAGAAACAATAAATAAATAAATATAGATAACTTAAGAGATGACCCAACCCTTATACAAGAAATAAGAAAAATAAGATAGGGCCTCACACCCCAACCTATCCCAAGCTCCCAACAAAAGCTACCAATTATCCCTAAATCCAAAAATAACACAACCAGAGAAGTCCACCCTTAGCAACAACCAAAGTGCACCGAAAGACATATAAACATAATCAGACTACCAAACATTAACCTCCAAAATTAGAGGAACTTTTAAAAATCCCCTTTACAAATAACATAACACCTTAATTTACCACGAACTCAACAAAAAAAATCATAGATATCCCTTTTCACATCACTTTTGCTCGTCCTTAGAGTCTCTTTATTCTAATGGAAGAGGAAAATGCTCCTAATGATTAATATCTCCTTAATCCATTCAGGGGGAACAGACTGCTTAAAACCAATATGCAAAACACACAACTTCTTCTTTCCTAAAACAAGGAGTTAGTAGTACATACCAAAATAAAGGAAGAAAATTTATTTAACAAATTTCATACATACCAAAGGTTTCAAGCACCAATCAGAATAAGTGAACTCTACATCTTTTTTTTACTAGTAATCCAACCCCATAATTTTCTTTGTGCCACCGCAAACACCTTTATATAATCAACTCTCTCATTCTTAAAAACACACCTATTCCGATGTTTTTAAATTTCATCTACAATTACAATCCACACCTCTCCCCAAATTTTGGATATCGGACCTTTAACATTTGTAGGGCAGAACATCATGATATGTACCTTAGCGTCATAATGGTTAGAATTCCATCTCCTTCTACTTTCATGATTAATTTTGTTAATCCATTGCACTAAGTTACTATACAAGTTTAACACATTCTCACATGTCTATATTTTGACTCTGAATTGGATGAATGTAGTGGTGAGTCAAGCCAGACACCGAATTTACTACGTCTTTTACTACAGTTCATTGCATACTTGTTCAGTGGAGGAAACTACCCGACTAATTCTAAATGAAAACAGATTTAAGACCTTAATGCAGTGAGAAGCATGAAGAAGATGTTGAAGTAATCTCCTTGGAATATAAATATGGGAATCCACTCTCTAACATTTTGGTTGCAACCCATTGCAATCAAAACTTTATTATTATCATCTTTTTTCTATCAGTAATCAAAATTAATAAATATGTACCACTTTCCAACTCTTGTATAGCAATGCCTATTATAAACTAAATGCATAAAGACCTGTTATTCACTACCAATCTTTCTAATTACCACTAAAAAAACTGAGTGTTTACATAATTCATAATCATGTACAATTAGCGTTGAATTCTTGGATTGCATGATAAAATTCAAATAGACCTGATATGATTAATTATTTGTAGCGCCTTATTTTATGTCGTTTAGTTGTTTAATGTTATTGTAATTAAATAATTTATCAATCTAATTCAGTTATTTGTGAGTATGCTATGAAGCTCGGACACTCCTCTTAAATGGCATGTGGGTGTTTGATATTCGTATTGGACACCGACACTCGTATGACACCTGTAGGACACGTATCCGTGAAGTGTCCAATTCAAAAAGTATTTGTTAGATTTCTGACAATTCTAGTACGGTTCTAACACAATTTTAAAAAGGGAAAATACATTAATTTTCTCAAAATTCAAACTTTATTGTATAAATTGTTATTATGATTATAAAAATAAGAAACAAATCCTTGTGAACCAGTCATGAAAAATATTTTTCTGCTCCAAAAAATAATTTGGAACATACTTATGCACATAAATCTTTATTGTCAATTTATATAATTCATAATTATATAATATATAGATTTGTGTCCTCGTGTCCTACATTTTAGAGATTTTACGTATCTCTGTATTCGTGTCTGTGTCGTATCAGTGTCTGTGTCAGTATTTGTGGTAGATAGGTTACATGTCTATATTAATCATTAAATTATTGTACATCTTGTATTGAGAATCGAACAGTCTCGTAAGCTAAAAATTATACAAAACCCACGTAAAACAGTTTATATATACTACGGGAATACAAATACTCATTTTTTATTTTTATCATTTATATATAATTATGCTTAATATTAAAATTGAATAAACAATATTATTATTCACACACTTATAAACATCTCTATTGAAAAAAAAACAAAATAAAATGTATACATTAAAAAAATAGGAAAAGTAAAATAAGATAAATAAAAGAGATTAAATATGAAGTAAATTAGTAATACACAGTTTCAGAATCTCAAAATTAGGATTTTTGAAGCATTAAGGAGACATAAGACACGACTGTAGTGGCAGCCAAGGAAGATTGTATGCGCGTGTGCGCTTGCATTTAGAGGTTGAGAGGGTCAACAATGAAGGCGTTTGCTGACGCTGTGGCGTATCACAACTTTGAACTTTTTGATTTCTTCCTCTCTCGTCTTCACTCACTTTGATTTTTGACTCATCGTTAGAGTTTCAATTCTTCCTTGTGTGATTGAGAAATATACCTTTGTTTTGAAAGAAGAGGCACCAAAATTGAATTTGCACGCACCTAGGGCTCTGCACAAAGAACAAAAATCAATTAGTGGAATAATCTATCTACCAGGAAGATGATGCGGATGGGGACGATCTTGTAGATGTAAGTTGTCTTTCTCTATGCAAAACTTGGATTGATACACTTTGAATAATTTTTTGAATATCCCAAACAATATATCATTTTCGTACAACAATGTAGTGGTGGTGTTTCAATCCTTGGTTCCCATCAAATGACTTTGGTTTGTTTCGAGGTTTTTGGTGGGTTCGACCATCTGCAAAAAAAAATGCACCAAAATTGAATTTGTTAAATTTGGGCACATGTGAATTTGTAGAAAGAGCACACTTGGAAGAGCGCAACAAAGAATATCAAAGAGCACACTTGGAAGAGCACAGTTTTTAAGATGTTTTTATATTCTTTCTCTCTCACAAATTTCTTATATATCACTATTTTGCCTAAAAAAAGGTAACAAAAAAGTAATCAATCTCTCTACTCTCTTGCTAGTTAGGATAACAAGAAAATAAAATTACCGTACCAGTCTCTCCACTATCCTGTCAGTTAAGTGAGAACAAATAAAATAAAATTTTAAAATTAAAAAACTGCTTTATTAACTTCTAAAATTATAAAATGTCCAAATAACCAAAATAAATTAATAAAGCAAAATATTAAGCAAGGATAAAATAAGAAAATAATTTAGAACAGTTAAAGTGGGAAATCCCTTTATATATACTAGCAGGAACATAGGCACGGGTATCCACACTTTTCATTTTTATTATTTATATATTCATGTAATTTTAATAAATATTAAATTATATGAGAAGACATGTAAGTTATTTAAGTGCACCACTGATAATAGTTTTATTAAGATTTTACATTAATTTTTTATATTTTCATTTTATTGTTTTTGAATATTAAATTTTGATTTAACTTTGAGTGTAATGTTGAACTTTGTTAGGTTATCAAGATTAAAATTAAGGTTTAAAAAAATTGGAGCAGCAAATAATGTCAAAACATAATGAAAATGATAATGTTCTTCAAGATCTTCCCGTTTCAAGTTTAGAGTAACTTTCATGTTCATCAAACGCCTTATGCAAGGGTTGTATATTGGAAGTTGTAGAATTTATCACCATATCAATTGAATCCATGTCTTCCATGGCAAAGAAGTTGAAAAAAATAAAATAATAAACTAAATACAAATTAGCAAACTTCCAACTTATGTAATATTTAATAGATCAAAGCATCAGTAGCATAAAAGCTTTGCCCCCAAAGTTGTGCTTAGGATTCACTAAATTTAACATCTTATTTAAAAAGTATTATTCACCAAATTATTCA
Organism: Phaseolus vulgaris; assembly: GCF_051622355.1. NCBI lineage: Eukaryota > Viridiplantae > Streptophyta > Magnoliopsida > Fabales > Fabaceae > Phaseolus > Phaseolus vulgaris. Next base: position 8,320,905 of record NC_143504.1, read on the forward strand.
TTTTTAATTTTTTTACAATATCTTTGGCGTAGATTGATCTAAGATTTCTAAGAACACTACTAAATACATAAATCTGACATGAAAACAAAATAACTTGCCAAAAATAGTCCAGATCCAAAAATTTCATATAAAAGAAAAAAAAAACTCAAAAAATCTTCCATTGTTTTGTTAGGTGTGTACTTTTGGAGTGCAATGTCAAGGAAATCACCCAAATTAAACCAGAATTGAGAGAGAATTGAATGGTAAATAAAATCTCAAATCTGCCTTGAATAAACATTTTCATACCAAAATATAAAAAAAAAATTAAGAAAGCAATAGAAACAAAAATGTTCAAATCCTATAACAATGAATGAAATGAAACTTTGAAACTTCTTTTATAAAACTCTTGAAATTGTACTAATTGTACCGTTCATTTACATCTCAAACTTCAAGAGCTATTAAAACATTTCACCGATGACTTCCGCATTATAATCTCCACGTAAGCGACGTGGCTTCGGCGACTACTACAAAGAACCTTCCAAAACTTCAAAACGACACCGAAAGCCATTGAAACATTTCACTGATTTTATCCTCAAACGGTTGGCTTCTGCATCGTAATCTCGGGGTTATTTTTTTTTGCTTTTTACCAAAATGGGGTCTGTTTAAAAAAAATTACAAATTTAGGCAAGTCGTGTCAATTCGGCACGACTTCATATGCACAAATCGTCCTAATTAGACACGACTATGCCATGTCATACTAAAGTCGTGCCAACTTAGCACGACTTCTGCCTTGTCATAATTTTCTTCAATAATAATTTTCTTCTTTTTTTAATTAATCAAATAATCAAGTTATTGTATTACATTACCGTCAAGCATGATCCATACACGATTATCCAATTTTTTGTTCCTTAAAACTAACACTCTTAGAAAATTATGTATCAAATTAATTTTTAACATTACATAACATATTACCCAATATATAAACAATAAAATTAAAAAATATATATATGACATGGCAGAAGTCGTGCCAAGTTGGCACGACTTCAGTATGACATGACGAAGTCGTATCTAATTGGGACGATTTGTGCATATGAAGTCATGCCGAATTGACACGACTTGCCTAAATTTGTAATTTTTTTTTTAAACAGACCACATTTTGGTAAAAAGCAAAAAAAAATAACCCACCATAGTAAAAAACTCTCTTCTTTATGCTGATTTCTTTTCCGTTTTCTTCTTCACCTAGACTTTCTTTTTATACTAAGAGATTGCTCTTGATTTGCTGTTTTGACGGGTTCATTATAAGATCTTAATTATCCTTATCTTTGTTAGTTCCGGAAAAAATTTAGTGCTTCACTCTATTTAAATTGGTATTTTTATATTCTTTTTCATTACAAGAGACAAAAATAGAAAATAGAAGAAATATTGTGTAAAATAATATTATATCAAAACATTATATATACATATCACCCTTTATAATTTAATCAATACATTTTTTTTATATTATAAATATTTAAATTAATTTTGTAATGACCAGTTGAGATAAATGAGTTTTATCATCTTATTATTTTTCAAAATTTTAGATTATTTTTATCATATTTATTTGCCAATCAAAAGAAAATTAATTAATATTAAAATGAAAAAAATATAGGTACTAGCTAAGTAACATAATTAATAAGGATACTCACTAAACAAATATAATTATAAAATAATCAAATCGTTAAACAAGTTGTTGTTAGCAAAAACCCTAATAAATAGATATAATTTAAGAATTAAAAAATAAAATAAAAGACATAAATATAAATTAATAAAAAGGACCATGTGTGGATATAAATTTAATAACATAAATATAAATTAATAAAGAGACCATAAAGAACATCAAGTCTCCATCAATTTATTCAGTACTTTGTTTGTCTTCAAGCATATCTATTCATGAGGTTTTTAATCTTTTACCTTTTAAATAAAATAAATAAGAGAAAGAATTACAAAAGAAAATCCAAGGGTTGAATGCCAGACGATGACAGTGGACTAAATAATTTTGGAGGGAAGAGAGAACAAAGTCGAAATCTTTGTTCATAACTGCACCACATTGTTGCAATGGAGCCTCTCACACACAAACACAAAAGAAGAGGTGCACAGCATAGGAAAAATATGAAATGGGGGAGAAAGGAAAATCTAAGTTTATTTTATAAATCTGAAGAGGTGAAAATTTTGTCATTTCACCAACCCCATAGTGGTACGGCTTGAAACCATGGGGTGAAGCCTGTAATACCCTCTTTTTAACCCAAACAGTTGTTATTGTAAAAAATGGTTTTACATTTTGCACCCCTATAAAAGTCCAACTACACCTCCATATAATTTGAAAACCCTTTTTACCTTTTTAAAATTGTATTTTTCAATATACAATTCAAAATATAAAAGATGTATTTTATAATGTAAAATTCATAATACACCATTCAAAAGTACATTGGATTGTACATTTTGGAAAATACAATACTATTCTAAATTATACATTCTATAATACATTATTTTAACTTTTTTTAATTATATTTATATTCTATTTGAATAAATTTTAAGTATAATTTATTTATTTTAAAAATAATTTTTTTAATTTTAAGTTTAAATAATTTTTTTAATAGAAAGATATTTTTTTAATAGAAAGAATATTCACCAAAAGTGAATATTCGAAAATGATGATAATATCTCATATATTCATATTCAAATTTTTTTACAATATAATTATTGTTAAATTAAAAAATAAAAAACCTAAATATTATAATACCAGGAATCCTTTTTTAATACACTCCATTAATTGAACTAGTGCATTAGGTCCTTGAGAAATAAAAACAAAAAATTACGGTAACATAATAATTGAAATAACTCACCGAAAAAGTATGTCATATTTTAACGACGGTCGTGTTTGGCCATCATCTAGATTATATGGTCGATTATGCGACAAGACATAAGGTTTATCTTCATCTGCTTGAGGAAGTACGTAGGTGTATGACACTCATTTGAACTAGTGCATTTATTCGACTGCACATGTTGAGGGATGTGAAACCAATGTCACACTGATTACAAGGTGTCCAACAAAGTGCAACCATTAGTCATCAATAATAGCAAATACACCTCCTTCAAAGGTGGTGAAGTCTCAGGAATCGTTTGCTCATACCCAAACTAGTACAATACAAGCTCAGGCAAATGGTGTTTTAAGCACATCCCGAGCCAATTATTTCCTGAAAACATGACTATCACCTTAAATAATTAACTAGGCTTATGGCAATCATAAGGAGTCCTGAACACCGACACGGGTAAGACTGTTTAACTACTTGTGCATAGACCATCTGTACACATATGGCGTCCAATAACATAATGACACACCCGAGGGAGGAAGTCCTATACGTTGGAGTGATATCTTTGATTCCCATACCTGGTTAATCCATTATGAACTAAATATTATTCATATATTTAATTAAAATATATAAATTATTCAACATTTATGTATTATTTACATGTAATAGAGTGACAAATCCTCCTAACTACTTTGTCTGTAGGGAGGAAGCATCCCCCAACTGGTCGTATGTGGGTGAGTACACAAACTCCACATGCGTACTCATCAAACATCCTAAGATTTTCAAATAGTGGAAAATACGATACACTAATCGATGTCACACTTTTATTAGCAACAATTATGTTCCTAACTAGATGCAACAAATAAACATGAGTTGTGAACTCCTATCTTTAGTGTACGATACACCCAACCAAATGCAACAAATAAACACTTTGCGTAACTAACTTAGTTGGACGGAAGCATCACGATACTGCTTTAACCCAGTTGGCGGTGTTATCGAAATGTACTCTAAGTAGCTCGACCAACAAAGATGACCTTGATTGAAATCCAACATCACTTACATACAAAATTGCACACAATGGAGAGAAGGATCAATGCAGACACATAATCCACAATGATGGTCATCCCACCAACGAAAAGGTGGAAAACGTTGGTGTCACATGTCATTTCTCAAATAAGGTTGATATGAGACCTTTATCAGCGGTATCATAACTAATGTTGCACAGTGGAAACAACCTGGTGTTAAGCACCATGGCATCATTTTGGGATGAAAGATCCCAAACTTACTTAGCTTGCATATGTCGGATACTAACTTCATTTCTAATCAATCGTCACCCTTCCACAATTTACAAGTCACGTGGTTAGCGTAACTCTATTGTAATGACATATCAGTATGTCCCCCATAAAATCTTACTCCAATTTCCCCATACTTTTATGCAGCAGATGGTAGTAACACATCACCATTAACGACACTAGCAATAACTTGTTCTCTATATGTTCTGCAAACTAGTGTTGTCAATCTCTGTCTAGCCTGCGTTTGCGATGATGATCCACTTATGGTCCTGTTTATATCTCTGACAATAATAATAACAAACAATCAATATTTTTTTTAAAATTAATATATATTTTGGATTGGACATTATGGAATGTGTTTTTGGATCCGAAAACTAGGTTACACACATAATCAATAAAAACAAAATACGTTGTAAATACTTATCTCTTTAATGACGATTCTTTGATTGTACTTCCAAAAACTCTCATACTCACGAATGAAGGAATAAAATTTGAAAGAGGCGAAGGCAAGTATGCAACAGAAGATAGAAGAAGAGGCGGGGAAAAAGAAATGAGAAGTGTGTTAAATATAAGTATAAAAAGGGATAGTTTGATCTTTTTAACAAGAAGTATGGAGTTGCAGTTGAAATTTATGGTGGTGTATGATGCAAAGACCTATAAAAAACCATTATTTAGACCCAAGGTTGGCCAGCAAGCAGGGTCGAGCAAGGTTAGCCTTCAAAGTGAGTTTTATATATATATATATATATATATATATATATATATATTATAGCTTTTTCTTGTAAACAAATCTTGCAATCTACAAGCTTTGAAAGATTTTTTTTTATCGGCACAAGCCTTGAATGATGAAACTAATGCTCTGTTTGGATTGAGGAGGAGATTTGTGAGGAGGGGAGGGAGTGGATTAGAGAGGATGTGTGAGGATATGTGAAGTTGTTAGGATTGAAGGATAATAGAGTGGATTTGTGAGGATGGTTTATTGTAAGTTTCCAAATTTATGCTTGTTATTAAAATATATTTGAATAATAAATTATGATTTTTTTTGTGTAGGTTTGAATTAATTAAATGTTTTTAATATATAATATCCATAATTAATTATTTAATTAAAAAATATAATAAAAAATATTTTTGTGTTAAATTGAAATAAATTTTTAAATACATTAAAATCTATGAAAATAATATTTATTATTATATTCATTTATTACTTTATATAACTATATATATATATATTGTTGATATTGTAATTTTATTTTATTATTTTCATTATTTATAATTGTATGTTATTATTAATGGTATAATTAAATATTTTTGAAATTATAAATAATAAATAAATTTATGTAATATTTAATTTTGTATATTGAAATAAAATGCATGCACAAGGATATTTTGGTAAAATACAATAATCATACATGAATCTCCACAAATCTTTTCATTTTGTGAAAAATGAAAAAAAATCATCCACCCTCTCCCCCATCCACTTTCCCACCTTCAAAACCTTGAAACAAACACAAAAATACCCTCTCCCTCCTTCCACTACAAAAAAATCAATATTATCTACGAATTTTTATCCACATATTTTAATCCGTAGGTAAATTCAGCATTATCTACGGACAACATTATCTACGGATATTACCTAAAGATCTGAATCGGTAGGTAAATTCAGCATTACCTACCAACTATTACCTACGAACTTTTATCCACGAATCTCTATTACCTACCAATTATTACTCACAGAACTCTATTACCTACCAACTATTATCATAATAATTATATACATGATATTAAAAATATTATTATAATATAATTAATTATAAAATCATAAATAATATTCATAAATAATAATAATAAAAAAAATAATAAAAATAATAATCATAACTAATAATATTAATAATATGAATAATACTTAATAATATTTAAAATTGTTAATAATTTTTATATTATTAATTATATTAATATTGATAATCTTACTAATAAGTCTAGTAATAATCATAAAATGACAACAAAACTTAAATAAAACTTAACTGGTGTAATGGTTAAAATATTTTAGACATTCCTTAAGGGATTTGGCTTCGTGTCTCACATGGTGCAAGTTTAGTTCTAATTTTAATTAAAATTTTGAAAATAAAGTATATTGAATTAATGATTTTTTTTATAATGCTGATTTATCTACGGATTTTAGCTGTTATCTACGAAATTCTTCCATAAATAAATTGAATTTTTCTTGTAGTGTCTTCCTCGTAAAAACAAACACACCCTAAAAATTAGAAAATTAGATATTATGATAACTACACTTGACATAAGTACATTCTTCCACAAATTTGTTTACACATTTATTACTCACTTATCATATTCTACTAATTTGATCTACTGTATGGCCTCCGTAATTTTATTAAATACAAAATAATTGAATGATAAATTATATGATTAAACCTCATTCATATCAATAGACGCACAATTTGAGTTTCATAATATTGAAGAAGATTTTCTATCAAAGAAATCATGACGAATGAATAATACACCACTAATTTCATCATGCTTAATGTAATAGGATTTGGTATCACATGCAAACAAAAATTTTGTGGCCAATGGGATATTTTACAATTCAATAAGTGGAGCTTCACAGTATCAACCTTATTGGAGCTTCCCTGTTGAATATGTTAAAGATAAAGGTCACATTCCACTAAAATAAAATACGTATTTCTAAATTATATGAATTTGAAAATACTCATATATGATAAATTTCAAATTACAATTAAAAAACAAACTGCTTATTTGCATTTTTAATAAAAATATGAGATTATAAAATAAAAGATATTTTACCTCTTTTTTTAGTGCTTAATATAAAAAGGTAAATAGATTCTTTTAACACGAAAATGTTTTCATATCTGTTTTAAAGAGAAATCGATTTTCTTATAAAGTACTTTTTTATAAATAATTTTAAAAGGATAAGGATGAAAGAGGGTCTGTTGTAACATTTTTTAGAGTAAGGCTCACATGCATATATAAACAAATTAAAATGTGTGTTCCATTATTTTCGGCAATATTAGGCAGTATATTCTAATATGCCAATTGCAGAATAAGTAAAAAGAGAGTTTCTGGACTCATACAACAACCGTTAACACTAGAAAAATTATTTGTTAGTACTTTTCATAAGGTAAATGTTTTTTTTTGCAATGAATAAATTAAATAGTCACGTATAATGATAAGAAATTCGACATAAAATTCTTTTCTTTAAATTAAGTCCACTTGCAGTTGAATAGACTTTGAAAGAAACTTTTTTCTACGGCGGACTATCCATCAAAAGAAAGACTAAAACAACGTAAGAGTGTTATTATTTAATATATGTTAACATATTTATAAGAAAAACAAACAGAAAAAAATATAATAATTTGTTATAAATTAAAGTTTAATTATACATAAGTTTAAAATAGTTTAGAGAGATATTTAAAAAATAAATGTTTTAAAAAAATTATCTAAACGTATTCGTAAAAAAGAAGTACTTGTAATTATTTATTTTTCTCCTGTTGGTTCCTATATATACTTGGTGGGTGGATGGAGTAGTCTGTGTTTGTCCTGTAGTTATCATGAAGGTAACTTGAACTAAAATGAACTAGCTTTTCACGTTAAAAAAGCAAAACATTCTCCATCTCTCCAAACACACCGTAGTTGATGAATTTATTAAATTATTCATACTATACTATAGAAAGAAACATTACCGACTTCTCTTTCACAACTTTATGGCTTTTTTGTTTCCTATCATAATGTAATTTGCTTTTCAATCTTTTAAATGGTCAAATAAAATTTTATTTATGAAGTGGACAAATCCTAAATAAAGAGGTACGATTTTAAAAAAATTATACTCTTCAAATACGATTTTTGTGTAATTGTTTTTTGAAATATGATTTTAATTAGCATGAAAACAAAATTAAATTAAGAAATCATTAGCCGCCTTAGATTCTCTTGGTTGGTTAAGCGTAGCATTCAGACACGGCCAACGTGACAGAATCTGGCACCACAGATATGTTTCCAGCACTAGCCCCACCTCAGTTCACCGTTTTCCCAGTTCTATCAATTCATTAACCTCGCAAAAAACTGCAGTGTCTCGTTTTGCAACTGCTAAAGGACAAAACCACTACACATCAGCACTTCTCCACGGAAGAAGTTCTTCTTGTCTCAAAGTCGTGTCTTGTTATAAGTTCTTAATAACAATTAAATTCTTTCCCACCTCTTGGACTTCTCAGTTTTTTTTTTTATTGATGATTTTGGTTTTCGAGGTTACTAAATTAGTTAGTTTGAATTTTTGTTACGTGGATTTTGACTTGTTTTTTAATTATTGGATCTAGATAAACTTTTGGCTTCTAGGTCTAGATTATTCTTGAATGGATATAGGTTTTAACGGGAATGATCTCATATTTTTTTTGAATGGATATAGGTTTGTACGAGAATGTTCATATTTTAATTTGCTCATTTTTAAAAATTGAAAAGCAAATTACACTTGTGAAAAAAAACCCCTTTTTTTTCTTCAGTAATTACTTACAACTTCAACTATCTACTCAAGTGATTTTTTTAAGGAAAGATAACTCAACATTTATTTTGGTTACTAATTAGATATCTATTTAGAAACTATTTAAAACTATAATAGAAACTAATTTAAAAATTAATTTTGTTTTAATTTTTAAAATAGTATGTAATTTAATTACTATTGCAACTAATTATTTTAGTATCTAAAAATGGTTTTTTATTTCATGATTTCTTGTAGTGTGATTTATAGAAAGTATCTTTATTAAAACACATAAATAATAAATAATAAGTATTTGATTTAATTAAGATATTTGGATAATTATTTAACTTATCAAATTATTATATATTATTTTTGTATTCTCTCTTAATTTAAGTACTTTTATTATTTATTATTTAATTCAAACAGAGGCTAAGAAAAGATGGAAGGAAAATGATTGGCGTTGATTTTTTTTAAGAAGAAGGTATTTGTGGACAATTGATAAGAATGAAACTTGGATCCATAATCAAATCAAATTTTCCTCTTTCCTATAAGATTTGAGATCAAAGTCATTTTAACTTATCACTTTTATTACTATTATTAATATGGATGATGAGTCATCATAATTCATTATGATTTTTTCTTTGTTTTTTAATATAATAATAATAATAAGTTATTTATTTTTTTAAAATTTATAGAAATAATCTATGTTTTTATCATAAGTTTCCTTTTCTTATTTTCTTAGATTCTGTAATAGCATCCAAACAAGCAGAAGTGACAAATTGACTTAAAAGACTTTTAATTAGTAGGATGAAAACAAGACAATATTGCTTTATAATACATGCATAAAATTTTCTGCTAACAAATACAACATTAATACCTTCTTATTTTTTGAATAAAATATTTTTGTCTTAATAAGTTGGTTTCAGATTACTCATACAAAATTTATCACAATGCATTTAAGGTGAGTTAATTTTAGTTGAGTTGAATTTAACCCAATTAAACAAAACTCGACTCTAATATAACTTTGATATAATTAAGTTATATTGTCTCAGTTTCGATTATCGAGTAACCAATTCAATAAAGTTTCTATAGAGAAAAAATTATATATATATATATATATAATTCTTCTATTTATTTTGCAGCACATTTAATCAGGTTTTCATTTAGAAGTATTACTAAAAGCTTTTGTTTTTTAAATATATGCGTTTTATTGTTTTGTTATGGAATTGTCAATAAAATTCATATTCTTCATTAGCGATCCCATAACTATATATTGCTAGTATATTAAAGCTTCTTTTTAAGATTTTTAATAATAGATGCAAGACACATAAGAAAGAGTCTTTATGAACAGAGAATACATGCACCATTCAAACCAATTTTATTTTATTTATATATTACCTAGAGAGAGAGTCATTTAATAGGGAGGAATTTTCCAAATTGAACTTAAAAACTGATAATCATAATTTGATATGGTAAATATAAGTTTGCATATACTTATATAAGAAGTTTAATCATATAAAGGGAGGGGAGATAAGATCAGATTCTGGGAAGATGTATGGGTAGGGGAAACAAACCTTAAAACAACATTTCAAAGGTTATTTACTCTGTCGATGAACCAAGGACAAAGGGTGGAAGATGTAGGTGAATGGGAGGGAATAGAATGGAGGTGGAGGTTACAGTGGAGAAGGACCAGATTCGAGTGGGAAGCTGAGATGGAAAGAGCCCTTATGGAATGTATAGCTGGGGCCACTATGAGGAGAAATATGAAAGATACTCAACTCTGGGGGGAGGAGTTACATGAAAAATACACAGTGAGTTCAACATATGTATGCTTAGCAAAACAAGCATCAGGGGTGAAGCAGCAAGCTTTGGAGACTATTTGGAAAGCCAAAGCTTTCCCTAATGTTCTAATAAAAACTTGGAGAACCTTAATAGATAGAATTCCAACAAGAGAGGGGCTTAGCAGAAGAGGAGTACAATTGACTTCAAATTTATGTGTGATGTGCATGTCCAAAGAAGAAACGTCCCAGCATTTGTTTTTTGAGTGTAAACATGCGCATGTAGTCTGGGTTCAATGCCTTAATTGGTTGGGCATCAACCTAGTTCTGCATAATGACCCTAAAACACACTTTTTGAGCTTCCATTGTATCCAGGCCACTACCAAACAGAATCTGGTTTGGAAGGGTATATGGGCAGCAATTGTGAGGTGCATTTGGGACAATAGAAATTTAGTCTTATTCAAACAAGGAGTAGTGGATACAGATGAAATCTTTCAACTGGCCCAGCTAAAAGTGTGGTTGTGGCTGAAATACAGAACCAGAAATCTTGATTCTGCCTATGCAGAGTGGATACTTAATCCGCTTGTATGCATAAGTGCCATCAAATAATTTAGAATGAGGGGCAGGGGAGCAGGAGGACTAAGTACAAGTATAATAGACATAGCCATGGTGCATGGTGATAAATCTGGAAAGGATGAAGAGGAGGTACTATTATGGAGGAATCGGTCAAAAATGCTCTGATTGGGGAGACTGAGGAGATAGACTGGTTATGGGAAATCAATTCAGTTTTGACAGGCTAGGTGGCCTGAGGGTGTTATTAGTCACCTGAACGTACTGGTTGTGTTTACATGAGTTACTGGATGAACTTATGGGGTGTGGGTGTAATAAGGTATGGAGGTGCGGCTGGTAGCAAGAAAAGAAACATTTAAAACTGAGGAATACTGGACAGATGCTGGGAAGGCTGACTGGTATCCTGGTTGGTGTCACTGGGATGAAGGCAAATCTGTGGTGGGACTGAAATGTGTCTGGGTGAAGGGCACTGGACGAAAATGATGCTATAAGAACATGAGATGATGGTATTTGGAGCCACTTTGAGTGAGGCAATTACAACAGAAGAGGAGGAATATCTTGTGCCAATCAGTTGAGGAGATGTTAAGGAACACAATCTTAAGGAAAGGGATGGAAGGAGATCTAAAAACTCCTTGGTGCTATAAGTAGAAGCTGTTACAACTTGGGGATGAAACATGATAGCCGGTCGCCGAAATTATGCAAAGGTCAACATGATCGCCGGTCGGTGAAACGGCGATCTCAATGTGTGCGTAGTCGGTGGTCGCCGAAGGTATCCAAAGGTCAACATGATCGCCGGTTGATGAAGCGGCGTTTTCCATGTCAACATGATCGCCGATCAATGAAGTGGCGTTCTCCATATGTGTGTAGTCGGTGGTCGCCGAAGTTAGACAAGGTCAACATGATCGCCGATCGATGAAATGGCGATCTCCATGCATGCGTAGTCGGTGGTCGTCGAAGTTATGCAAAGGTTAACATGATCGCCGGTCGATGAAACGGCGATCTCCATGCGTGCGTAGTCGGTGGTCGTCGAAGTCATGCAAAGGTCAACATGATAGCCGGTCGAGGAAGCGGCGTTCTCCATATGTGTGTAGTCGGTGGCTGCCGAAGTTATGCAATGTGCATGGGTAACTCGTCGCGTGGCGAGGTGAATGTAGGTGGCCTCGGTTCTGGGTGTTTCAGTAAAGCTGAATGATGCTATGAGGTAACCTGTTGGTTATATTTTTGGGTATGGTTCTCTCACTTTAAGGTTGTTCTGCTCCAACCATAAAGGAGAGTTTCTTTTGTGGATGAAATAGGAAGTCCACTTCTGGTTACTGTATATGGGTTGGGATACCCCTGAAGTATCCCTTTAATTCTATTTATTCATTGCTGATAAAATATATATATATATATATATATAAAATTTGTATTCTTCCATTGTTTTTATTTTGGAATATTATTGGGGCGGATAAAGGAGTTGTCTCATAGTAGCCTTTTATTAATCAGCCAATATTAATATATATTAATTAGTATTAGAGGTACCAAAAGAAAATATAAAACAAACTGTGTGGGTTGAAACATCCATACATATCAGACTTATAAAGCTCATCATTGTACTGCCAAAAATATCTTTAATAATCAAAATTTCATTACTGTATATCATTACAAAATTCAAACCTTGGAGAGCAAGTTGTCCATGTCACATCTACAACTTCATCTCAAGCTTCACCATTCACTTCATCACAAACACCTATTCCTTTGCCCTCCCCTAACATTTGTGCCTGTTCCTTCATCTTTATTTGACATGCACTGATTAACCTATCTGCATCAACAACCACCTCTTCCCACGTGATACTTTATACAAACACCATTTTCGTTCAATGCGCGTGAAATTATTATTTTTCCAATTCCCAATAAGAAATTTACAGGTGTTTTAATTTTTTTTTTAAAGTAACTTTGTTTTCATTGAAACATCAAATTCCATTTGTCCACCTCTCTGGTCCTATAAATATATATATATATATATATATATATATATATATATATATATATATATGCATATATCTTCTTCTCACCCTATCTACTAAACTCACTCTCATTTACCTATTTAAGATGCAAGATCCGCTCACTCCCAGTTTCCTTATCAAACTTCTCTTAATCGTCTTCTTATTGGCTATTTTCATGTGGCTGTTCATATATCTAACAAGGTATGAATACCCTATTTTCATACTTTCATTCTGTGTTGAAAAGTTAAAACAAGAACCAAATCTCTTCTACTTCCTTCATTCTAACTCTTTTAAGTTACTTGTGTAGATAAGCTAGAATTTAGATAATTGGAGAGGAAATTCTCCTAATTATATCAGTTCATGTATATTCACAAAATTATTTATTCATGGAATAACAGGCCTCTACCTAATAAATGGTTTCAGTCTCAAAGCATAATCCCAGCAAACAGGCTCTAATTCAAATTGTAGATCCCGAATTTTTGTTTGGATACTTTTTTTATGCTACTATGAGTCGTAATAAAAGTAGAAGATAAATGAGTTGGATGTTTCTTATAAGTTCAAATTAGGTTTGCATTAATAGCTTGAGCTTAACATAAAGTAAATTTTGCATGCAGAGGCGGAGAGATACGTAGAGGAGGTATATCTAACGCATTCATTAATGATGATGAAGGTCACCAAAACGCTTTTATGGCAGACATCCAAGCTTCAGAGATTGACAATGCGTTCAATAACAAAAAAAAGGGTCAACAATTTTTTCCAGGGCTTAGAGTTACTAGGTATATTCCAAAAGAATCTTTGCTCTTCTTAGACTTTTACCATGTTAAATTCACATCTATTCTATTTTATAGGGTATTGCCTTTTTTCATTTTTGCATTCCAAATATTTCAGATAAATTTCCAAAAGTCACCAGGTACATTTAGTCAACATTGTTGTTGATTAGTTTAAAGGTGAATTTTCAACATGAGATAATTGGTAGGAGTAAAAGTGCATGGAATGTGGCAGACAATGACAACGAAATGTATGTATTGTAAGATTGGTCAGATGTCTTTCAAATATTTAGTTATATTATTGGAGCAAATACGGATGAAAATTAATCTAGTGTAGGATATTTTTCACATTTCACCGATTGATTAATAAAACAGAAAACATTTAGAATTATAAAGAGATTCATCGTTTTGAATTAGAAACTCAATAGAAAAATATTTAGAATGAACTTACTCCAAGATTAATTCCATCTTATAAAACTTTGTTTAAAATTTAGAGTTTATTTTAACGGAAAACTAATTTAAAAATAAATAATTTTTTTCCCTAAAAAGGTATTTAATTTAGTCAATATAATAACTAATTCTTTTTAGTCTCTAGAATTAATTTTTATTTAACAATTCAATAATAATATAGTCTCATTGATCTTAGCGTGAGTAAGGTGTGTTCATCAACTAGAAATTAAAACATTTTTTAATATATAAGTGAGTGTAAATTTCACTTTATAAGATTGAATTATGCTAATTAGTCATAATCATCTCTTTGATATGATATTACCTTTTTTTATTTCAAAATGTCATATAGATTTTATAAAGTCACCACTTAGGATTTAATCAAAATTGACATGTGCAATGTTGAATGACCATCTCCTTCTACTTTCATGATTAATTTTGTGAATCCATTGCACTAAGTTACTATACAAGTTTAACACATTCTCACATGTCTATATTTTGACTCTGAATTGGGTGAATGTAGTGGTGAGCCAAGTCAGGCACCGAATTTACTACGTATTGTACTACAGTTCATTGCATACTTGTTCGGTGGAGAAAAGTACCCGGCTAATTCTAAAGGAAAACAGATTTAAGACCTTAATGCAGTGAGAAACACGAAGAAGATGTTGAAGTGATCTCCTTGGAATATAAATATTGGAATCCACTCTCTAACGTTCGGGTTGCAACCCATTGGAATCAAAGCTTTATTATTTTTTAACAGCAATAAAAATTAATAAATATAGACTATTTTCCAAGTCTTTTATAAAGGAGGGATTGGTGAGAATCAAAGAAGATGTATGAGGATATGTAAGGTTGTTTGGATTGATGGATGATAGAATGAATTTGTGAGGATGATTTACTGTAAGTTTATAAGTTTATCAAAGTATATCGGTTGGCCTATTTCAAGCCAAGGGGAGCTATTGTTATTAAAAATATTTGAATAATGAATTATGATTTTTTTTTTAAGTTTGAATTAATTAAATTTTTCTAATATATAATATCCATAATTACTTGTATTTTTTAATAAAAAATTAAAAAAATATAATAAAAAATATTTTTATGATAAATAGAAATAAGTTTATTAAATATATTAAAATTTAAAAAATAATATTTATTATTATGTTCATTTGTTATTTTATATAATTATATATGTTGTTGATATTACAATTTTATTTTATGATTTATAATTAATTTTTGTTATTAATAATATAATTAAATATTTTTAAAATTGTTAAATAAATTTATGTAATATTTAATTTTGTACATTATATATTATAATAAAATGTATGTCCAAGATATTTGAGTAAAATGAAAAATCCTACATTAAATATTTTCATTTTTAAATATTTTCATTTGTGTGAAGATTGAAAAAATATTCTCTTTCTTTCCCTCTCTCTTCCTACCTGAAAACAAACACAACATAAATAGATAATAGATATACTATTCACTACCAATGTTTCTAACTACCACTAAAAAAAACTGCATGTTTACATAATTCATAATCATCCTACAATTAGCTTGAATTCTTGGATTGCATTAATTTGAAAGCATCTATGAATGTTTCGTCCTGGAAAAAAATTCAAATATATCAATAGACGGATTAATTATTTGTAGCGCCTATTTTATGTCGTTTAGTTATTTAATGGTATTGTAATTAAATAAATTTATCAGTCTAATTAAGTTATTTGTGAGTGTGGTTGTGTTACATGTCTATATTAATCATTAAATTATTGTAGCATTTAACATCTGCTATTGAGAACTGAACAGTCTCATAAGCTAAATATTATACAAATACAAAACAAACATAAGCTGGGATAGGTTATGTTCGGTTATCACTTTTTGGGGTATTTTGCTTTTTGTTAATTTGTTTGTTTTGAGCCTTAGGTTTTTGGCCCGCTTGATTTGCTATTTTGATTGGCTGGATTTTTTCACGGGTTCATTTAAGATCTTAGAGTCCTTATCTTTGTTAGTTCCTGAAAAAACTATTATAATGATAACTGCAAAGAATGTGTTTCGAAAGTTTAGTCCTCCACTCTATTTAAATGGTATTTTATATTTTTTTCATGTACAAGAAACAAAAACTAGAGAATTGAATAAATATAATGTAAAATAATATTATATCAAAACATTATATGTACATATTACCCTATATAATTTAATCAATACATTTTTTATATTGTAAATATTTAAATTAGTTTTGTAATGGTTAGTTGAGATAAATGAATTTTACCATCTTCTTATTCTTTCAAAATTTTAGATTATTTTTATCATATTTATTTGCCAATCAAAGGAAACTAATTAAGATTAAAATGAAAAAATATAGGTACATTAATTAAGTACCATAATTAATACGTAAATAAAATTTGGTTAAAGATATACCTCACTGAAAAAAGATTTAATTATAAAATAACCAAATAGGTAAGCAAGTTGCTATTAGCAAAACCCTAATAAACAAATATAATTTTAAGAATTGAAAATAAAATAAAAGACATAAATATAAACTAATAAAAGAGACCCTGTGTGGAAATAAATTTAATAACATAAATATAAATTAATAAAGAAGACAGTAAAGAATACTCAATTTATTCAATTCTTCGCTAAACATCTACTCATGAGATTTTTTACTTTTTATGTTTTAAATAAAACAAACAAGGGAATGTTAAAGCAAAATAAACAAGAATTCCAACTAAAGAACATAATTGAATTATCAACAAGTGTTCAAAAATAATTTTAAAAAGACCAGACTCTTTAGTATATCTTACAAGATTGAAGAACAAAACTAAATTGCATAGAATCTCAAAATTAAATGTGAAATCATAAGATAATCAATCAATCTAGAAAAGCTTAGTTTTTCATGCGGAGATAAAAAAAAATTACAAAGAAGAAAAAAGGAGGTTAGAACGTCTTGTAGTCTCCTGTGTAAGATATTCTCCCTCCTCCTTATGTCTTGTATCCATTCATAATTTTTTTTTTCCTTGTAGATTTCATATTCATATTATGTTTCAAATATATTTCCCATTATACTTTTTTTTAAGATTTTATAGATTTTAGTTTTGAAATTTTCACTACACCATTTTTGACCTTAGACAACATCTAAAAAGTGTTGCCTAAAGTAAGAAAAGCGTTGCCTTAACTTTAGGCAACAGTTTGGCAACACTTTTTTAGGCGTGGAATATGCAGCCGTGGGCTTAGGTTTAGACAACGCTTTTTTGCAGCCGTTGTCTTATATTGGTAGAATAGGCAACGTTTTCTGGGAAAACTTTTAGGCAACGTTTTTTCTCAAAGTGTTTAGGCAACGCATTTTCAATGTTGCCTATTATTTTAGGCAACGTTTTATTAAATGTTGTCATTGGTAAAAGCAACGTTTATTTACATGTTGTTTATCTTTTTAGACAACATTTATTTGCATGTTGTCTATCTTTTAGGCAACGCATTTTCAATGTTGCATATTGGTAGAATAATGTTTAGGCAACACTTATTTACATGTTATCTGGTTTTTTAGACAACACTTATTTACATGTTTGTCAATACTCTTAGACAACAATTTTTTAATGTGACAATTATGAAATACATTTGACAATATTTATAATTTTAAATTGACATACATCTAATTTATAAAATTACACATTATACAATATTTTTAAACTAGTTTATAACATAATTGCACATTTAGACCGTATTTATAATTATACATTTTGGTTATTCATTTATTCAAATCCAATAATATTTGTAAACTATGTTATACATTTATATTTCGTAACAAAACTTTAAAATGTGACATTTCTATCTAAGAACAATATATATAAATATTAATATTTCAAATGTAGAAATTACATACTCCAATATATATTAAAATAGTATATGTTGGAATCATTACAACTAATTAGAGTTAGAAATTAACAGAAAAAATAACAAAAAAATCTCTTGAAATTTGTACAGTTCTTCGATCGATCATAATCAATTTCTTGTTCAGTATTATCTTGAGGTCCAACCTGAAAGAATTAAAAAAAATTACAAACTTATTAAAATAGTATTGAGTTTGTAAATAAAATAAGATTAATAAAAAAGTATCCAATCAACATTTTAATGAAAATTATGCATCTCTACCTTATCCAAAAAAGGAATATGGGTGGACGCAAATGAACCAAGAGAATATTTCTCTTCTGTCATGATAGACCTAATGATAATTAGATAATAAGTGAACCTGCAATCAATAAGACAAAGTAATTAACAAGTATGACATTATTTTTCATTGCTATTATCACATTAAACTAACACGTATATCAATTCCTATCCTTTTGGGAGAAAAGTTCTATTCATATGTCTATCCTTCAAAATGTTTAAAATAGCATTAATTACAAAAGATTCAAAATAATAGTAAATCCTTCCTTGTCTTTATCGATTTCTTTAATAAAAGAGAAAAATAATACAGGCAATCTTAGATTTTAGCACAAAGATATAAAGAGCATATTAGGAATCTGAAAATAATATTAATATAAACAAGAATATCCACTACATTTCTTAATTTGAGTACTACAACTTTAAAAGAAGGAAAAAAAAAACAGAAAAACGAAGTAAAAAGAAACTATATCTGCATAAAACATATTGAAAACCAATAGCAAAAGACCTTCATCTTTATTACTCTCAAACTAAAAATTATCTTTGTTGAAGCTAAACGAAGGTTTTGCCAGTTTCTATAATTACTTTCGGTACTACTCAACAAAAGTTTACACCATTTACCAAGAAAAATAAGAAAAATACTGCATTTTACTTGAAAAAACATGATTGGCAGAGAAGCAGGGAGGAAAAAGCAATTGCACAAGTATTGAGAATAAATCAAAGTGATTATAAGGATCATAGACAAACTATCATTATTTGCACTAGCATATAAAGAGTTTTTCTGACTTACCAGCAGTCTCAATCATGTCATCTACCATAACTGCTGCCTTTCCCCTTACATCACCTATCAAATTCAGCACTTGCAAGATGAGATTCACCAAATAAAATAAAAAAAATCCTAGAAGGTGTTGTAGTTTATAATTATAGTTTATAAACTAAGATTTATCATCAGTGAGGAATAACAATAATAATAATAACAAGAAGAAAAAATGTAGGATATGGTTTAGGTAACATACAAAAGACTAAAAGACTTAAAGTGAAGGTAAACATTCCGTTATATTCAAAAAGGTTCATTGTAGTGTCCAACTCACCCCCCATACCATACCCCAAAATCATAGTATTCCAAAAGGCCACGTCCTTTTGAATAGTGTCAAAGAACTTTGTAGCGAGATCTATTCGTCCACACCTGGTATACAAATCCAAGAGCGAATTCGCTGCAAAAAGATGAGTGTGAAAAAGTTTTCTCACCAGCAGACCATGGACCTCTTTGCCTTGTTTTACTGAAGCTAGATTTGCACATCCTTAAACTAAACCCATGAACTTCCATTCCCAACTTGAAAAGTCCTAATTCTCCTAATACAGGTAGCATTCCAGGAAACCACATTTCTCTCATCAATTTCATCAAAAACTTTCTTGGAAGCCTTCTCACTCCCACACTTCTCA
The DNA here is from genome assembly GCF_051622355.1 of Phaseolus vulgaris. Taxonomy (NCBI): domain Eukaryota; kingdom Viridiplantae; phylum Streptophyta; class Magnoliopsida; order Fabales; family Fabaceae; genus Phaseolus; species Phaseolus vulgaris. Next base: position 8,340,674 of record NC_143504.1, read on the forward strand.
TACACGTCAACCAACGCATTTCCAACCTTCACATTGCCCAACAATCCAACCTTCAATGCATAACAGTGCACGTTTCTCGCCATCACCTCATCCTCAATTTCCGCACACACTGGCAGCACACTTACAATGGTAACTAGGTCCAGTTGAATCCGCGGCACGACCACAACCATCTCCTTAAAAAACCTGAGCGCCTCCGTGTAAAATCCATAAAGAGAACACAAGCCAATAATAGTATTCCACGACACCTTATCCCTATCCGCCATTTCATCAAATACCTTCATTGCATCGTCAAGAAGCCTACAATTCCCGTAAAAGGCCAATAGGGTATTCCCAACAAAGTAGTCTGTTATAAGAGATTATATTATTGGATTTGGAACCCATGAAGATTCACTCAACAGAGTTATTATTGTAATTCGAGTCGAAGTTGAACCGTTGAAAACCTGATTCGAATACTCTAACATGTTCAAGTTTCCTTGAATCTATCTTATGGTTAAACAAAAATGTGAGATTGGGACAAATCAGGATAACTCAACATTCAAATAATCCATATCAATAACTTAATTAGTCAAATAATCCTCATCAAAACTAAAGAAGAGCGAAATGAGAGACGAACCGGTGAGAATGTTCGAACAACCCGTGAAACGTACCGCTGAAAGAAAACCACCACCAAACGCACCACCGGAGGAAAACGACCCACTAAGAGGTAGGAAAAGAAGTAGGGCATAAGAAATGGAGGAAGAAACTAATTCTGAGAAATCAAACAGAGTAAACAGAATTACAAATTGGAAGCCCTAATACAAGAATAGAGAAAACTCTGTGTGCCAAAAATTATTCAAAAAAATCTGAATTATGAGAGACGAAGATGAGAAGAGTTCTTTTGAATTCTGAATCGGATGCACTGTGTTTTCTAGATGTACCATTATGCCTCTGTTTTTTTTAAAAGGATATTGTCTCTCTCAAACCATGCCTCCAAACCTTCAGTGTATACAAAATGCAAAAAGTAAGAGAAATCTGAATTTTTAAATAACAATCAATATTTTCAAGGGGTTTAGAAAACCCGATGTCTTCTTCGAGGTTATTAAATCAGATTTTTTTTACAGTGAATGTTAAGAGAATCACTTACAAAATATTGTCTAAAATATTATTTGAAATACCTGCTATTTTTTAAAACATTGTCTAAATGTTATATAAAATACCCACACTTTCAAAAACGTTGCTTAAAATATTATATAAAATACTCACAGTTTTAAAAACGTTGTCTAAAATATTATATAAAATATTCACAGTTTTAAAAACGTTGTCTAAAATGTTATATAAAATACCCACAGTTTTAAAAACGTTGTCTAAAGTACTCACATTATAATAACCATGTCTGCATTTTATAAAACGTTGCTTTAAATAAATAGACAACGTTTTTTCTAAATATTTTTAGCCAAAGACAAATAAACTTTACTAAGTAACCAACAATAAAAAAACGTTGTCTAAACCACCTTTAAGCAACACTTTTTTACCTGTTGACATGTTAGTGTTGCCTAAAGTGAAAAATGGCGTAGTGTTTATAGATTTTATTCTCCATTCTTTTTTTAGATTTTTGTTTCCAATTTTTCGAATTCCGTAGATTTATTTTCAAATTTGATTTAAAATATCGAATTGGACTTAACTAATCAGGTCCACGTGCGTCAGTACAGTAGACTCTTCCATAAGATCGTCTATTACAACATGTATTAGAGCATCTACTATATTAAAAGTTTGATATTCTTTTTATCAGCAAGAAACAATAAATAAATATAGATAACTTAAAGGATAACCCAACCTTTATATAAGAAATAAGAAAAATAAGATAGGGCCTCACACCCCAACCTATCCCAAGCTCCCAACAAAAGCTACCAATTATCCCTAAATCCAAAAATAACACAACCAAAGAAGCCCACCCTTGGCAACAACCAAAGTGTAACAATACATCAAGCACCGAAAGACATATAAACATAATCAGACCACCAAACATTAACCTCAAAAATTAGAGGAACTTTTAAAAATCCCTTATACAAATAACGCAACACCAAACCATTAGTGAAGAAGAAAAAGTTACAATGGCACGAGAACACAATGAAGCTCATAGAAGAAGAGAGGAACACCAGAGCAGAAACAAAGAGAAAACGCGAAGCGCCAAGAAGAAAGAAACTATGAAAGCATAAGTGGCGCGCTTCAGAATTAGGGTAAAAAATTATTTAAGAAGGCGGCTATTTGGGGAAAAATGTTATTTCTACTACTGACATTACATTCAAAAACATCGGTGATAAAATATTCATATCAAGAATGAACTTGTTTTCTTTTAGTTCGAGATTCTCTCAAGTTTCAAAGAAGACAATTCTCAATAACTTTATATTTTGCAAATAAATAAGAGTCAACGTCAAACTCTCCTTAAAGTTGGACTTTATCTTTCGTGTTTATTATTCACATATGGTCAATTTTTTTTTATCAGCAACATAAAATAAAATAAATAAATAAATAAGAATCCCTTAAGGAGTGATTCAACCCTTGTACAAAATCGCAAACAAAAATATAGGCCAATAGAGACCTAAAAAAGAAGCTCAGGAACATACTAACACCTCATCCCAGCCTTCTAAAAATTCCTATAAATTTAAAAGAAAAGCAAGTCAAAGGATCAAAACACCAATCTGAATAAGAAAAGCAAGCAAAGACAATTTTAGAAGTAACCCAACATGTTGCAGTATCTAGAATCAAAACGAAAAAAGAATTAAAAATACTGATTTTGGATGGAGATGGAAATGTAACCACTATAACTACAAATGTAGTCCACAAAGAAATATTTAAAATTCGCACCGTGCGCCGCCTCTCGTTGCACCTCTCGTCGCGCCTCTCGCGAAGCCTCTCGTCGCACCTTGTCGCACACACCGCTGCTTGTCGCACCTCGCCTCCTCGCCACTGTGCCATTCGCGAAGCAGTTTCAGGTACGTGTTGTGCTGTTGCTGCAGTTATTTTTAAGGTAAGACATATTGAGTTTAGGTTTTTTGGGTGAGGTTTCATTGTTTTGTGGACCGTGAGTGTCGCTTGAGATGGCAGAAGATGGGAGGTTCCGAATTGAAAAATTTGATGGTACAGATCTCAATTGGTGGAAAATGCAAATTGAAGATTTGTTAGTTCAGAAAGATTTAGACGATATGGTTTTGGATGACAAGCCAGAAAAGATGTCTGATGTAGAGTGGGTAGGTTTGGATCGGAAGGCTATGTCCGTTATTCGACTCTATTTGACCAAGAATGATGCGTTTAACATTCTGAAGGAGAAGACAACGAAAGGTATCATGGAAGCATTGTCTAACATGTACGAGAAGCCATCTGCTGCAAACAAGGTGTTTCTAATTAGAGAATTGGTAAATACAAGGATGAAGGAAGACAATTCAGTTACTGAGCACATCAATAAAACGAATTCGATCTTAGTCAGACTTACGTCAGTGGACATTAAGTTCGATGATGAAGTTCAAGTTTTACTACTGTTATCGTCTTTGCCTGACACTTGGTCCGGAACGGTTACAGTAATTACTAGTTCAACAGAATCTGATGGATTTACTTTTGAGAAGATTCGTGATCTCATTCTTGGAGAGGATGTTGAAGAAGGAGTTCTGGGCAATTATCTAGTGAATCGCTATATGTCATCAGAGGTAAGAAAAATATTAGAGATAATGGGAGCAAGAACAAAAGAATATAATAGTGTGGATTCATGGGTCATGGATTCTGGTGCTTCATTTCATGTTACCCACAACAGTGAAGCACTGCAGAATCTAGTTATTGGAGACTTTGGAAATGTAAGACTAGCAAACAACAGAACTTTTGATGTTACAGGCATGGGTGACAATGTTGAAGACGCTAGTCCGTTTCTAGACTTTAAAGGATGTCAGAGTTGTTCCAAGCTTGACGAAAAGTTTGATTTCTGTTAGGCAGTTGGATGAACAAGGACATGAAATAAAGTTTGAAAATCAATAGTGGAAGGTGTTACGAAGTGGACTTTAAGCCTAACTCAACCCCATAAAACCGGCTCATAGGGTTGAAGTTTGCACCCACTTATATACAATGAAAGGCTCTAATCTCTAGTCGATATGGGATCTCCAACACACCCCCCTCACGCCGAGACTGCCAACTCGTGCGTGGGACTATATATTATGGGTGGTCCGATAGCGGCCCGATAGCGGGTGGCCTGATAAGCCCAACAAACACTCGCTAGGATAGGCTCGAAATGGCTCTGATACCATATTACAGTAAATGAAGATGAATATTCCTTGTCTGATGTCATGCTTTAATGTAGCGTACGTAATCGCACGTAATCGTAATGAAGAAAGAGAGGTTTTGATGAACCCTAATTGTAGAGAAAAATAAATATAAAAGAAACTTTTATTCACTTGTATATTAGAGAGTAAAATACATGGTGTATATATAAGAAAAAGATTAAGACCTAGCTGAAACAGAAAAGGAAAGTTGGGTCAAACAAACAAAGCCCAATAATTTAAAATAGAAAATTAAATATATTAACACCCCCCTCAAGCTAGGGAGTAGATATTTGTCAGGCCCAGCTTGGATTTGAGAGTAGAGAATTGTGCGGAAGCAAGGGGCTTGGTGAATATGTCATCAACTTGCATTGCAGAAGTAATGGGTAGTAGTTCGAGGAGACCAGAGTTAAGTTTTTCACGAACTAGGTGGCAATCAATTTCGATATGCTTGGTTCGTTCATGAAAAACTTGATTGGAAGCTATTTGAAGGGCAGATTTGGTATCTTAGTACAGGGTTGCAGGCTGGGAGAGAGGAAGATGTAAATCCTGAAGGAGGTAAGACAACCATTGTAACTCACATGTGGTGGTGGCAAGGGCTCTATACTCGGCTTCAGAGGAGCTGCGGGAGATAGTTGACTGCTTCTTTGATTTCCGTGATATTAGGGAGTCTCCTAAGTAGATGGAATATCCAGTGATAGATTTGCGTGTGGTAGGACATGTTGCCCAGTCAGAGTCACTAAAACCACAAAGGTGAAGTGAACTAGTGTGAGAAAAATATAGGCCTTCACCAGGGGTGCCCTTGAGGTAACGCAAAAGACGTGAGGCAACTTGCTGATGATGAGTTGTGGGTGCAGATATGAATTGGCTTAAATTGTGGACAGCGAAGGCGATGTCTGGTCGCGTGTTGGTTAAGTAAATTAGACGTCCAAGGAGTCTTCTGTATTGAGAAGTGGCATCAGCATCGAGAGGTGAGCCTTGGTCGGAAGAGAGACGAGAGGTGTGAGTCATAGGAGTGGCCACAGGTGCAGAGTCAAGCATGCCAGTTTCTTGAAGGAGATCAAGAGTATACTTGCGTTGACTTAAATGAAGACCAGTACTGTTGCGAGCAATTTCCAGTCCCAAAAAGTAAGTGAGATTACCTAAATTTTTTATCTTGAAGTGATGGTGAAGGGATGCAATAATTGTATTGATTTCCTCCGTGTCATCACCAGTTAAGAGCAAGTCATCAACATAAACAAGAATAACAGTGAGTTTATCATTATTATATTTAAGAAAAAGAGAGTGATCAGCAACAGAAATAGAGTAATTATTTGATAAAAGAAAAGTAGAAAGTTTGGCGTACCATTGGCGACCAGCTTGACGAAGGCCATACAAAGATCGTTGAAGCTTGCAAACATGTTGGGGAGAAGGAAGAGAGAGGCTGGGTGGGGGGGTCATGTATATCTCTTCATGGAGATCACCATGAAGAAATGCATTATTGACATCAAGTTGTTTTAAAATCCAATTTTTGGTAGTGGCAATAGCAAGCAGAAGGCGGAGGGTAGTGAGTTTAGCAACAGGTGCAAAAGTGTCTAAGAAATCAAGTCCTTCAAGTTGAGTAAACCCTTTGGCAACAACTTTAGCTTTGTGGCGCTCAACAGTGCCATCAGAATGATATTTGATTTTATATACCCATTTACAACCAATAGTTTTCTTTCCTTGAGGGAGAGGGGTAAGTTGCCAAGTATTGTTAGCAGCAAGAGCTTGAAGCTCATCTTGCATGGCAGATTGCCAAGAAGCATGTTTGGAGGCTTCGTTATATGTCCGAGGTTCAGGATAAGAATTGATAGAGGAAATAACATTTCTAAAATTGGAAGATAAGGAATTGTAAGACAAGTAATTATGAATAGGATATCTACTACTTACAGTGTTGGTTGCAGTGTGGAAATCTGCAAGATAGGCAGGTTGTCGGTGAGGACGAGCTGATCTTCTTGGAAATTGGGGTGAGATGCTTCCTGGAGATGCAGGCGGTGATAATTCTGATGGAGGTGCAATGTTGGATGCATGAGCAGAGGCACTATTTGTTGGAAGATCATAGGATAATGAGGTTGGTGGAGGAACAGTATTGGGTGCAGGAGCTCGACAGGAGGTGCAGTATCAGAAAAAAAAATCAAAAGCAGAATTATATGCATTAGAAATAGGGAGAGATAAAGTGTTAGGGTCCTTACGCAAGCCACTATCCAATTTATATGGAAAGTGGTTTTCATGAAAGATTACATGTCTTGATATCTCTATGCTATGAAACTTTAAATTTAAGATAATATAACCTTTTGTATTTTGCGGAAAGCCAAGAAAAATACCTTTGATAGATCTATCATCTAATTTTTTCCTATGTGCAGTAATGGTACTAGCATAACAGAGACAACCAAACACTTTTAGAAAGGAAATGTCATATGGTTTTCCAAACAACTTTTCATGAGGAGTGATGTTATCAAGTAATGGAGTAGGAATAGCATTTATTAAGAAAACAGCATGATATACAGCAAATTCCCAAAAAATAGGAGGAAGATTTGCTTGAAAAAGTAAAGTCCGGGTTACATTTAGTATGTGTTGATGTTTACGTTCTACAATGCCATTTTTTTGTGGTGTTTCAACACAAGATTTTTTATGTATAATTCCCTTTGAAGCATAAAAATTTGACATAGCAAACTCAACACCATTGTCAGTACGAATCGTTTTGATATTAGTTTTGAAATGATTTTGAACGAAAACAGTGAAGTTAATGATGTGTTGACGCACTTCAGATTTGTTATGCAACAGAATAACCCAAGTATAACGCGAGTAATCATCAACAATAGTCAAGAAATAACGAAAACCTTGCATAGAAATTATGGAACATGGTCCCCAAATATCAAAGTGTACAAGATCAAAAATAGCAGAGGTAACAGTATTACTTAAAGTGAAAGGAAGTTTTCTCTATTTTGCACGACTACAAGTGTCACATACATGATGAGTATCAACAGTAATAAAAGAGTATTGTTTGCTTAAGACATGTAATCTTTCATGTGAAGGGTGTCCTAGTCTATAATGTCATAGTGTTTTGTTTGTGATATTACAATTAATAAAAGGAGCAAAACAATGCGGTTTAGAATGACTAGAAGCATGCAAGGTAGTGACAAGGTACAAGCCAGCGGTGGCTTTAACTGTACCAATCCTCTCTTGAGTGAGATTGTCTTGTATAATGCAGTGGGTTGAAGTGAAAGTTAAAGTGCATTTAAGTTGGTGTGTGAGTTTAGAAACAGATATTAAGTTTAATTGAAAATGAGGCACGTATAACACATCAGACAAATAAAACTGATCAGAAAAACGTACTAAACCAGAATATGTGGCATAAACAGTTTGGCCATTTGGAAGACTAATTAAGACAGGTTTAATTTTAGTATAAGTAGTAAAAACGTTCAAATTGTGACAAACATGATCAGTGGCACCAGAATCAATAATCCAATATTCTTTTATAGAAGATAGTGAAGAGAGAAACTTACCTGTTGAAGAATGCTCAGTATTGGGGATTTCATCCGTAGAGATGGTGCCGACTTGATTAATTTGAGTGTGAGGGGCAGGATCCTCAAGGTTTTGCTGACGCAAAATGTTGGTAAGGAATTGGCACTGTTGTGATGTAAGTTGAATCCCCTTTACATCCTGTTCTTTAGGAAAAAGCTCAGAAAAAGTGTCAGTAGTAATCATATTATTGGCTTGGGATGTCCAATTGGTGAATTTGTAGCCAGGAGGGAACCCATGCTTTTTATAACAGGTGTCAACAGTGTGGCCAAGACGATTACAAAAAGTGCAGACTTTTCTAGTAAAAGAAAACTTTGAGGTTTTAACATTACCAGAAGGAAAACCCACTTAGCGAAAACAAACAGCCTCAGTATGACCATATGTAATAGTGTGACTACTATTAAGACTAGGGTTTTCATTAAACATTGCCTAAAAGATTTTTAAAACCAATCAAGATTTTGAAAGAGAACAGAAAATAAAATAACCAAGAACAGAAAGAGGGAAATAAAAATCAGAGAGAAGCGCAGCAGAACTCTTCATGTCACGAAGTAGACTTTAAGCCTAACTCAACCCCATAAAACCGGCTCATAGGGTTGAGGTTTGCACCCACTTATATACAATGAAAGGCTCTAATCTCTAGTCGATGTGGGATCTCCAACAGAAGGTCGTCAAGGAAAATCTTATCATGATCCGCGAAAGAAAAAGAGGTTCGTTGTATATAGTCGAATTACCGTATGAGAAAATCAGCATCCCAGTTCAAAAGATAAAAATGAAAAAACTGATTCGTCTTTTTTTAAAATTAAAAAACTGATGCACCTCTCCTCTACTTTTTTTTATTAATAAAAAATAAATTTAAATTAAGAGGAACATTTTCCTTACTCTTATAAAAATCATCACCCACATGAATAACACAGTAAAAAAAAACCAACAATTTCAATCATGAACAACTTCTCTTCTATTTATTTTAGAGCATCATGTTATCTGGTTTTTACTCAGGAGTATTAATAAACGTCCTTTTTAGTTTTGTTATAAAACTGTCAATAGAATTCATAGACTTCATCAGCCATTTTCCATAGCTAAATAGCTAGTAAATTAAAACTTCCCTTTAAGATTCATTTTAAAATTAGAGATGCAAGACGCATAACAAGAGTCTTTATCTCAGATGCAGTGGTTAACCAATGTGCATCATTAAACACCTTTTCCGTATAAAGCACATTTTTTTCCCATGCTTAACCACTTGCTGAATTGTTATTTGCCCAGTTCCTTACTTTTTTTTCAATAAGAAAGTGACAAGTGTTTTAATATTTTCTCATTGAAACATCAAATTCCATTTTTGCACCTATCTGATCTTATAAATATTATAACTTGGATCTTTCTTCTCACCCTATCTGCTAAATTCTCTCTCATAGTTATTTAAGATGCAACTCAATCCCATTTTTCTTGTCATTCTTCCGTTGGTTGCCATCTTAATAGTTGTTTTGATATGCCTGCTCATATACAACCGAACAAGGTTTGAAACACATTTTGATACTTTGGTTCTATTGTTGTTGGTGTTTTAGTTTTAAAGAAGCTCTTGTTTTGAGGTTATGGTCTTCTTGGCTTAGTACCTTTTATGTGTAAATTGTTTATAGTTCCTGATAGACAGCTTTAGAAAGGGAGTGGTGTCCCTTCTAGATCTAGATGGGTATCATGTCCTTTATCTGTAAATGGGTTTGAATACTTCCGAAATATCTTTTTTATTTAATTAATTATTTGTTGATGAAAAAAGGAAATATTTTTTACTTCATTGATTCAAACTCTTTTAAGCTACTTGAAACGTGGTAGATAAGTTGAAATTTAGATAACTGGAGAGAGAAAATGGTATTTATGTCTATAATCCCAATTATGTCAGTTCATGTATATTCAAAATTATTTATTCATGCAGTAACAAGTCTCTACCTAATAAATGGTTTCAGCCTCAAAGCATAATCCCACCAAACCTTGTGCACAACAGGTTCAATTAGTAGATCCAGAATTTTATTTGGATAATAGAGGAAAGTAGAAGACTACATAAGTTGGATGTTAACAACCTCTCTGTATTCAATTATCTGTAACTTATTTAACTTATCCGTTGACGAGCTGTAGTTAATGCATTTTTTACTAATTGTGAGTACATATTTATTATTCTATATTTAGTCATGTTGATATAGAGAACATTGTTTTCCACCACCCTTCAGAATCACATGGTGTATCTCATCATTGTAAATTTCTATGATTGAAATTAAGTTGGAATATCTTATGTTGACCATCCAAAGTATATTTTCCTTTTTTAGCAGTCATGAACGAGGATCTTAAGATGAGAAATGGTGAAATCAAGTAGTTGTGAATAATATAATTATAATTATAATTATAATTGGCTCATTGTCTCAACTTTGCAATTTTGTATGCAGAAGCACAGGTATACATGGTTCATTCAATAATCATGGTAAAGGGGAACAAACACTTGCTGAGGCGGAAATCACATCTCATGATGGAGCGTTCACCAGCTCTTTCAATAACAGAAAAGACGGCAAACAAGATTTTAGAAAAGCTAAAATTAAGAGGTATTGCGTTTACAATATGTTGTTAAATATGTGTTTGATACGATTTTTTTTTTAAAATTTTTTTATTATAAATATTAATATTTTATTGTGAGTATAAGGTTAAAAAGTGTTCAAATATTATCGCACTTTAAAAATCTTTATTTTTATCTTGAATTGGCTGAATGCAGTGGTAATGACTCAAGCGGATCACGCAGATAAAAAGGAATGAGGTGAGACCTTAACTCAGGACCACCTGGTACGCTCAGAAGCACACGAAGGATGTTGCAGTAATTTCGATAGAATAAACATGTGGGAATTCAGTGTGTAACATTTCTTAATTTTCGAGTATTTTGTTTCTGTGTTGGCACATCCAAATCTTCATATTTTTATAATAATACTATTTCTGTTTGATAACAAACACACATAATTATGGTTAATTTTGTCTAGATATCTTAATGAACATGTCTCTTTTTTTTTTTTAATAATTTTTGGGCCACCTTCTATTTGTATTGAAATAGGTTTCACAAAATATAAAATATACATTAAAAATATTTATTTCTGAAAAAGGTAAATGACGCAAGAAAGCAATGGAATATAACAAGTTAAATCCTAATATATCTTTTATCAATAACAGTAATAATTATAATAGCTAAAGTCTAAATTCCAACTAGTAAGATTATAATATAAATACAAAACTGAAAAATAGATAAAAATTACATATATAGTAAAATATGTAATGTATCTTGTTTTATCTTTGTATAAGGATTTCCTATTTTTATTATTGTTGATAAAAAAATCGTAAAATATGTAACATTGAAAAAAAAAATCATTATGAATCACGCACTAAAGCAACGAAATTAGTTGAGTTGAAATATTTCTATACACGTTTATATGCGCATTTTTTACAAATAAAATTAATTTATAAACAAATAAAAAACAATCTGTCATAAAAACTAGTAGGAAAGAAGTGTAATTGAGACGAATATAATTTTTAATTCGTGAAAAAAATTAGCTCTTATTTTACTATTTTAAAAATATTTTCCAAATTTATCATAATTTAGTTAATTATTTATTCGTTATAATTATAAAAAAAATTGTTCGTATACTCAAAAATAATTTATTTTAATGATATATAGTCTTAATATATACCATTTTTAGTATAGAAAAAGTTGAAAAGCTTGATCCATTATTCATACTTATAATAAGTGGAGAGTGATACAGTTTTGTACAAGGTTAGATTATTCTTAAAATAGTTCTTTTTTTTTTATTGCTGATAAAAAGTCATAATAAATGGACTATTCTAATTGGCAACTTAATAATGGTGGCGAGTGCCTGGGTCATCTTCTTAGGGTTTACACACTATCAATGGAAGGCTTTTTCTTTGAAGACCAGCTTAATCTCCGCAAAAATACTATAAAAAATGGAAAAGTAAAGTAACCCACACATACAATTGAGAAACCTGATTAACTTTATCTTAATTTTAAATGTTTATTATTTTTAAAAACAGTTAACATAATATTTAACTCTACTTTATCTTTATTATCATCCTGTAGTCTTCCATTAATCGTTTATTAGTCAACGTCTTCCTTTGTTCTGTTATTTTAATATACCATTTGTTTTGTTAGCATATTGCAACCTTTGTACCATAATCAACGTATTCCTTACCCTACAGAAAATCAAATAGAAATCAAATTTAAATATTAAAAATAATTAATTATTATAATGATTAAATTAAATATTATTTTAAAAATTAAAAATTATTGATTTTAAAATTAATTTCTATTATTAAAAAATAGTTTTTAAATTGGTATCTAGCATCTAACTACCAAGATTTTAACTACCAATTACTTAATTTCTAAATTTGGTAGAAAAACCTTGGTAGCTAATTAGATATTAATTTAAAAATTATTCACAACAATAAAAACTAATTTAGAAGCCAATAATTTTTTTTTTAGTTTTTAAAATAATATCTAATTTATTTAGTATAACAATTAATTATTTTTAGTATCTAAAATTTGTTTCTATTTCATATTTTACATATTTTACAGTAGTGTTACTTACAATGAGGTTAGGAAATTTTCTTTACTGTTGTAATCTGTATTAATTAAACTCATTTAATCATGTGTCAGCTCATTTAATCATAATTATATTAGTGTGAGAACCTATAATTATTATAGCCACAAGAATATTCAATCCCATTTGATTAATGTAGAGAGGATGATAATACACTCAGATTAGAGACCATTCTCCTTCAAAATTTTGACTAATGGGCATAAGCGTGATGATTAAAGAAACTAAGGTATAATGATTAGAACGATGCAGTACTACAAACATGAACACATATGTTACTTTAAATGAAGGTAACTTTCGGTTTAAAAACGGATGAATTTCTTAAAGAAAATTATTTTCATACATCCAATAATTTCATATACTTCGAGATTAATAATAATTTAAATATATATTAATTAATTTCTTAATCTTTAATTGACAATATATTGAATTTGGTGATTAATCATAAATATGTTATTTCAACCAACTTGAAGTTGAAATATATTATTCTTATTTGTAAAGATGAAAAATGACTTAAACACTACTAGAAAGTGAAACATTACAATAAAATCATGAAATAGAAACCAATTTTTAGATACTAAAACAATTAGTTGCAATAGTAACTAACTTAGAGACCATTTTAGAAACTAAAAAAAAAATTGGTTTCTAAATTAGTTTCTATTATTGTTAAATAGTTTCTGAATTGATATCTAATTAGCAACCAATGTTTTAACTATCAAATATTTAGTTTCTAAATTTGGTAGCAAAAACTTTGGTTGCTAATTAGATATCAATTTAGAAACTATTTAACAATAATAGAAACTAATTTAGAAAACAATTTTTCTTTTAGTTTATAAAATGATCTCTAATTTAGTTACTATTGCAATTAATTATTTTAGTATCTAGAAATTGGTTTCTATTTCATCATTTTCTTGTAGTGAAAATCAATTTTAAGACAGAAAATAATTAGTTACACTAAATTAGAGGTACTATTTTATAAAGTAAAAAATTATTGGTATGTATACTACAAGAAAATCATGAAATAGAAACCAATTTTTAGAGACCAAAATAAATAGTTATAATAGAAACTAAAATAGATACCATTTTAGAAACTAAAAAAAAATTGGTTTCTAAATTAGTTTCTATTATTTTCTATTATTGTTAAATAGTTTCTAAATTGGTATCTAATTAGCAACTAAGGTTTTAGATACCAATTATTTAGTTTCTAAATTTAGTCTCTAAAACCTTGGTTGCTAATTAGATACCAATTTAGAAACTATTTAGCAATAATAGAAAATAATAGAAACTAATTTAGAAACTAAATTTATTTTTAGTTTCTAAAATGGTCTCTAATTTAGTTACTATGCAACTAATTATTTTGGTTTCTAAAAATTGGTTTCTATTTCATGATTTTCTTGTAGTGGTAAGATAGTTTCTAAATTGATATTTAATTAACTAATTGGTATCTAATTAATTATTAAATTTTTAGTTATCAATTTTAAAATATAAATTAGTTAGTAGTTAAAATCTTGGTAGCTAATTAAATACTAAAAACTAATTTATAAATTTTATTAATAATATAAACTAATTTAGATACTAATAATTTTTTAAAATTTTTATAATAATATATAATTTAATTAATATAGTAACTAATTTTTTTTTTTACAATTAGCATTGATTTAATTATTTTTTTTATAGTGAAAGACAAATATAATATTTCCATATTATTTAAAAGTCGAACTTAAAAAATATTTAAATATATTATTTTGTAATGTATATTTTTAACAACAAAATTGTGATGAAATTTATAACTCCAAAATAAACAATAAGTGATTAAAATTTCTAAAATTTGTACACTACAAGCACTAGCTAGCAACAGCTTGACCTATTCCATAGACCCATATAGTAAAAATAATCAAAAAGCCTAATCCATTATTAATGGCAACAACAACGGGCTAATTGTTTCACCGTTCCCATTGCACGAGTCTTAGGTTCACACCACTAATAATCATTAAAGTTCAAATTCCGAATAAGAATAAGGTCATTAAAGTTTAAATCTAGATCAATAACTAGACATTTTTGTTAAAAATTTGCAAGATAAAATAGTCACATATAAAGCTAAAAAATTCAACATAAAGTTCTCTTATAAGATAAAAGGTTCACATATAAAGGTAGTGCTGTATTATTTATTGTTCACTACTTGACTTACTTTAAAACAGGTCAATATTTTAATTGTACTTTATTTTTTTACGATATTTTGTTGTATTTAATTTCGTATGAAAAATAATATTTAAAAAGTAAAATAATATATATCTTTTGTGTTAAATATATCTATATATGTCTCTTCGTAAACAACACAAAAATGGTGTTCTCTTAGAGCAAAATCAAGTCTGTGTACTTAGATTTGTTGTTGTTAATATTTTTCTTTAAAATTATTTTACAAAATATCTCTTCAAGTAAAATTATACTAAAAATATGGTTTGATGTGGTGATTTTAGAAATCCCTTTTTAAAAAATAAGGAGGAGAGACTCTTAAAATTATTTTCACACTTGTATTTTACTATACATTCACTATAAAAAAAATATTAAATATAAATTAATTTTTAAAAAAAAATAATTAATTGTTATAGTGACTAAATTAGAGACTATTTTAGAGACTATAAAAATTATTAGTTTCTATTATTAATAAAATAGTTTATAAATTAATATTTAATTAGCTACAAAAATTTTAATTATTAATTATTTAAATTCTAAATTTAATAACAAAAATCTTGGTATGTGACGTGTGAGAGAAGGTGGGAAACGTTCGTCAATGTTATTAATAAGAGTTTACTTCATATAAATCTGTTTATGGTGGGATAATTATATGAATCTGTTCATGGTGGGATAATTATTTGGCCTTTATCTGATTTTGGAAAGTTTTATTATTATGCAGAAACACATAATCCTATATATGATTATGTGATTTTAAAATATGATAATATTTAGTATATCTTTACATCATTATACTTTAACTTTTAAATAAAATATACCAAATGTTCATTAACTAAGACTTAGTGAGTGTGTTGTTTGAGGCGACTTTTCTTTCTTTTAAGCAATTGGTTCTCTTTGTTCCTTTTTCTTCCCCTACGAGTCTAGCTCTAAATTCAAGCCTCAGAGTAAAGTTTACTGTTAAATAATGTGTGATCATATATTTGTATAAAAATATGCCGATATGTGTTCATTTATCTATAAATTTAATCATATTTATGTAGTGTTATAGTATGAATAACATTGAATTAATGAAGAGATATGTTTTGGTGTAAATGCATGTACAGGTAGTGGAGTGCTGGGTATTGATCTGGGTGAAGCAGAGCTACTACCACTGCCACTCCCAGACACTTTTCCGGAGTTAAATAGTATGGTTTTTTTAAATGCTTTATGTTCAGTTCTTACATTTGAATTATTCAATTCTTTAGTCACAACCTTTAGACAAATTTAATTGAGATGTTCAATAAAGATTTTATCACAAAGAAAAAAGAAAGACGAGAGGCTTTGATGATATAAGCAATGTATTAAAATGTCATCACAATCCAAATGGTATTTAAATTAATATTGAAAAATTATATAATGCACAAAGATACTTTAAATGATATTAACAATTGGATAAAAATTATGAAATAACGTAACTATAAATTATTATGTAAAACATATTTGTGATGACAATGAAGAGAAAATAATTTTTTTTATTTAAAACTGTTATATAGTGTATAATAGGTATATAAGTGAAAGTGAACACAACACTTTGTTTGGCTGCCATAACTGGAAAAGTGAAAATTGTTAAAATTCTGTTACTCAAGAATCATAGGTTGCTATTAGAGACCGAAACCATATGCTTCCAATTCAATTAGCTTCTTCTGCAGGGCATATTCCGATGACAATTTTCATTTCAAGCTCCAGAGGTTGAATTTAACTGTACGCTTTATAGTAAATGCTTACATGAATTGATTGTAAGAATGTAGTTCTATATATGCTAGGAATATATATTAAATAAAAGTGACAAACATGTTAAATTTTTCAAACATTAAATATTCATTTCAATACTATAAATATTTGTCTTGACAACTTTTTATGACTAGTCTGGCTTATAGAATAAAAACAATACAATTTGTATAATTTTTTAATTAAACAATTTACTAAATATTTTTATAATGTTATTTTCTTTTAAAAAATATAATTAAAAAGATTTAATAATATTTTTAAATGTTATTTATCTATTAAAAGAAGTTATTAAAAAATTTTAATGAAATTTTTATAATGTTACTGTTTTACTAAAAAAAATAGTAACATCAAAATGTTACCTCTTTATTAAAAAAAATTATTAAAAATAATTAATGATATTTTTATAATATTATTTTTTTAAATATTATTAAAATAATTTAGTAACATGTCGCCTCTATATTAAAAAAAATTACTTTAATAAAAAATTATAGTAACACTTTTATAGTGTTACTTTTATTAAATAAACATCACTAAAAGATTTAGTAACATTTTTAAAATGTTACCTTTTTATTAAATAAATTTTACTAAAAATATTTAGTGATATTTTTATAAATATATCTATTAAAAAGTAAAAATATTACTTAAAAATCTTTAATTACATAAAATATCCGTTACATTTATCAAATGTAACTTTACATAAAATATTCACTATACTACATCTTATTAGTAACATTTGACTAGTAAATTTTTTTTATGTTACTAATTATTAATTATTATATATAGTAGTGATTGTAAATTTCTATGATTGAAATTAAGTTGGAATATCTTATGTTGACCACTCAAACATTTTTTCATCATTTTTTCCAATTCCTTCATAATTAAAATTTTGATATTTGGTAAATTCCAATAAAAGTATTTTTTTTTTATAGTCTTAGAAGGATAAATTAAATGTTCTAAATGTGACTACCAATGTGCTCATCAATATGATATTTTGAAGTCATCTATAAACTACTCTAAATTATGGAACATTGTAAACTTCTAAAAGTTTTCCAAAATATGAGATTAAATGGTACAAAATTAAGTGAAAGTGTAACAGATATAAAAGAATTTATTGATTCTCAACATTAGACACATGAATTTAAATAAAAATTTTGAAGGCAATATTGAAATAGGAAAAGATCTTTTCATTTATAACAATGAAATCACCTTTATGTTCATTGGTTGAGTTTGTGTATTTTTTTTTTTTTTTGCATAATATGATATCTTCTAAGTTTTCTTTTATGATGGAGGAACTCTTTGTCCTACAACTAAATGTGTCGAAGAAGTTAATGACTTTATTTTACACTAATAGAATATCATGAAATAGAAATCAATTTTTAGAAGCCAAAATAATTAGTTGCAATAGTAATTAAATTAGAGACCATTTTAGAAACTAAAAAAAATTGGTTTCTAAATTAGTTTATATTATTGTTAAATAGTTTTTAAATTAGTACCTAATTAACAACCAAAGTTTTTGCTACTAAATTTAGAAACTAAATAATTGGTAGTTAAAACTTTGGTTGTTAATTAGATACCAATTTAGAAAATATTTAGTAATAATAGAAACTAATTTAGAAATAATTTTTTTTTAGTTTCTAAAATGGTCTCTAATTTAGTTACTATTGCAACTAATTATTTTGTTATCTAAATATTGGATTCTATTTCATGATTTTCTTGTAGTGTTATCTTTAATAGCTGGTTAAGAAGAAACTTATCTAAGTTCAGATAGACCTTTTCAATCAAATAAAGATCAAGAAATTCAAGTGAATAATTTACATCAAAGTTTTTGAATGACATTTGCAATCACCGATTTAAACTGAAAGTTGATGTGCATGTAATGTTTTTCTGAAACATTAAATGATCTATGTAATGAAATAGGGTTGCAAGTTCATGATTTGGGGAAAAATGTTTTTTTGTGTTACTAACATTATATGTAATTGGTGATCAAATATTCATATCAAGAATGAATTTGATTCCTTCTAATTTGATATTGTCTCAAGTTTCAAAGAAGACAACTCTCGATATCTTTATGTTTTGTGAATAAATAAGAGTCTATGTCAATCTCTCCCTAAATATATCTCCTTAAAGTTGGACTTGATCTTCTGTTTTCAGTATTCATATATGGTCAATTATATGTTGCAGTATCTAGAGTCAAAACAAAAGAAAGAATTAAAAATACTCATTTTGGATGGAGATGAAAATGTAACTACTATAACTACAAATGTAATCTACAAAAACATATATAAAAATATTTAAACACAAATGCATATAACCTTGGCTCATACATATAACTTTGGATCATAAATATGAGATATACAACTTCTTCTAATTGTAGTATATTCATATGCAAATGTATAAAGTGCATAATGATAAAAAAATTCATTAAGTGATTTTGATTTAAAGTAAAGTTATATGATATATGGTAAGTTCTCATATTTATTATCCATATGATTTTGTTGTTATTCGAATTTTTCTGTCTATCAAACAAAATTTATATAAAAAGTATACTCTTTTTTTTTTTTTTAAATATCCCATGAGTTATACAGGTCAAAGTACTAGTTTATGTATAATTGAGATTGAAACTCGGAATGTTCTAGGCCAGCAGATACAGTATGTCATGGGCTTTAGCTCTCAACCTATAATAATTCCTTTGGTTGGACTCTATATTAGTTGGATATATAATTATTGACAGACATGAATAATTAATTGATTATGGAATTTACGGAGAAGAATTGCACTAGAGTGTCTTCTTGGAGAACATTGATTCTTCAATTTAACTCGCGTAAATAGTATTGTTGGATTTGTGGGTTTTTTTTAACTAGTGACATTTTATGTTCTGCATCTTGGTCTGTGCGTGTGTACATTTTATTAACATTTTATGTTCTGCACAGACTGTGAAGCACCTCTCCTCTATTTATTTTAGAGCATCATGTTATCAGGTGGTTTTTACTTAGAAGTGTTAATAAACGTCCTTTCTAGTTTTGTTATAGAATTGTCAATAGAATTCATAGATTTCATCAGCAATTTTCTATAGCTACATAGCTAGTAAATTAAAACATCCTTTTCTAAGATTCATTTTAAAATTAGATGCAAGACGCATAACAATGTGCATCAGAAGCACCTTTTCCAGTATACAATAGTATTTTTTATACAAAGCACATTTTTTTCCTTACTTTTTTTCAGTAAGAAAGTGACTGTGTTTTAATATTTTTTCATTGAAACATCAAATTCATTTTTGCACTATTCTGATCTTATAAATATTATAACTTGGATCATTCTTCTCACCCTATCTGCTAAACTCTCTCTCATATAGTTATTTAAGATGCAAACTCCTCCTCTCGATCCCAGTTTTCTTGTCAGTCTTCTGGTGGTTGCCTTCATCTTGGGTGCTTTGATATGTCAGTTCATATACAACCTAACAAGGTATGGATACCTATTTTGATACTTTGGTTCTACTGTAGAAAAGTTAAAACAAGAAGCAAATCTCTTTTACTTCCTTGATTCAAACTCTTTTAAGCTACTTGAAACGTGGTAGATAAGTAGGAATTTAGATAACTGGAGAGAGGAAATGGTATTTATGTCTATAATCCTAATTACGTCAGTTCATGTATATTCAAAATTATTTATTCATGCGTCTGTACCTAATATGGCTTCAGTCTCAAAGCATGATCCCACCAAGCCTTATGCACAACAGGCTCAATTCGTAGATCCGGGATTTTGTTTGGATAATGATAGAAGAAAGTAGAAGACCAAATAAGTTGGATGTTAACAACCTCTTTGTATTCAATTGTTATGTTGATATAGAGAACATTGTTTTCCACCACCCTTCAGAATGACACGGTGTATTTTATGATTGAAATTAAGTTGGAATATCTTATGTTGACCACCCAAACATTTTTTTTAACAGTCATAAACGAGGATCTTAAGATGAGAAATGGTGAAATCAAGTAGTTGTGAATAATGTAATTATAATTGGCTCACTGATAAATTGTCTCAATTTTGTATGCAGAACCAGAGGTATACATGGTTCATTCACTAATGAGGATGAAGGGGAACAAATAGCTGCTGAGGCGGATATCAGCTCTGATGGAGGGATTTCCAGCTCTTTCAAAAACGCAAAAAAGGGCAAACAAAATTTTGAAAAAGCTAAAATTAGCTGGTATTGCGTTTACAATATGTTGTTAGATATGTGTTTGATAGGGCATTGTCTTGTTTTTGCATTAGAACATGACACATAAATTTCCAAAGAATACTGGCGGAATGGAATAAAAAGTTGACGGAATGTGTGAATGATATAGAGCAACTTTTCAACTGTTTGAATTAGCTAATGTTTAAAGGTGAATTTTCAAATGACCTAATTGGTAGGGTTAAAGGTGGATGGGATCTCGCTGGTAATGAGAGCAAAATGTACGTATTGTAAGGTCAGATGGTTTTCAAACCTGTTGGAGCAAAACCTCATGAATTGATTGTAGATGTGGTCAGACAAAGATTGAGCTTACGGGAGAGTAGATATGTCTCTTGTATTGGTAGAGTTGTTTTAATGAAAGCAATCATGTTAGTTTCTCTCATCTAGTTTTTCATTCTTTCAAGTACGGAAAGGAATTTCTCCTAGGTACTAAGAGTGAGAAAAATAAGATTCATTAGATATGCCTTAGAGAAGGGTTGTAGGTGGACAGGATTTAGAGACTTAAAAGACTTTAAATAATGGCGTGTATATACATATAGTTTGGAAAGGTGAAGTAACCAAAACTGGTTTTTGGAGATGGAGTTTAAAAAGTAATAGTGGGTTATGACTATTTTGGGAAGAAGCATGAGTTTATGAAACACAAGAAAGTTCTGTGGCAAATGTCTTCACAAAGGAGGGAGACGGTGCTAGTGGAAATAGGAATGAGAAGAAATTTGATTGAACGAGAGGAAGTGTTGGTAGAAGGTAGAATGACTTTTATGATCTACAATGCATACAACATCTCAAACTAATAAATTATGACTTTTAGTCTACCATATTCTCTGCATTGGTTGGTTTAAATCCCTACCTTTTCTGGTTTCAATTAAAATAACATCTACTTTCTTCATTACTTTTATGAATCCATTTCACTATGTTATACTAAAATATTCATATTGTGACATCTTTATATTCACTTTCAATTGGGTGAATGTAGTGACTCAAGCAAGACAGCGAATCCAGAACAAAACTTCTTTTTGAAAATTTTAGATCTGTTGATTGCATACTTTGTTGGAAGACTAAAGGATGGAGCTTGTCACACAGACAAAAAAGAATGAGTTGAGACCTTAATTAAGGACAACCTGGTACGCTCAGAAGCACACGAAGGATGTTGCAGTAATTTCGTTAGAATAAACATGTGGGAATTCAGTGTGTAACATCATTTCTTAATTTTCAAGTATTTTGTATTCTGTGTTGCTACATCCAAGTCTTCATATTTTTACATAATACTATTTCTGTTGGATAACAAGAAACACATAATTATGCTTAATTTTGTCTAGATATTTTAATGAACATGTCTCTTTTTCTGTTTAATCATTTTTGGGACACCTCCTATTTGTATTGAAATAGGTTTCACAAAATATAAAAAATACATTAAAAATATTTTTTTTCAAATATTTTTTTTCTGAAAAAAAGGTAATTGACACAAGAAAGCAATGGAATATAACAAGTTAAATCCTAATATATCTTTTATCAATGACAGTAATTATAGTAATAATAATAGCGAAAGTCTAAATTCCAGTAAGATTAAAATGAAAAGTATATAAATACAAAACTGAAAAATAGATAAAAATTACATATCTCGTAAAATATGTAACACACGCACTAAAGCAACCAAATTATTTCTATACACATTTATATGCGCATTTTTAACAAATAAAATTAATTTATAAACAAATAAAAAATAGTCTGTCATAAAAAGTAATAGGAAAGAAGTCATGTAAAGTAATTGAGACGAATTTAATTTTTAATTCATGAAAAACATTAGCTCTTATTTTACTATTTTAAAAATATTTTCCAAATTTATCATAATTTAGTTAATTATTTATTCGTTATAATTATAAAAAAATTGTTCGTATACTGAAAAATAATTTATTTTAATCCGTATATATATATATATAATCTTAATATATACCATTTTTAGTATAGAAAAAGTTGAAAAGCTTGATCCATTATTCATACTTATAATAAGTGGAGAGTGCTACAGTTTTGTACAAGGTTAGATTATTCTTAAAATAGTTCTTATTATTTTTATTGCTGATAAAAAGTCATAATAAATGGACTATTATTTTAATTGGCAACTTAATAATGGTGGCGAGTGCCTGGGTCTTCTTCTTAGGGTTTACACACTGTCAATGGAATGCTTTTTCTTTAAAGACCCAGCTGGATCTCCGCAAAAATACTATAAAAAGTGGAAAAGTAAAGGAACCCACACGTACAATTGAGAAACCTGATGATTACCTTTATCTTAATTCCAAATATTTATTATTTTTTAAAAACAACTCATATATAAAATTTTATTTAATGTTTCTTGGAAACAGATACGTAGACAGTACTTAAACACAAATCCATTTAGTGATTTGGAAAAGCATTAATCACTAAATCAGATAAGCTTTTTTTAATATATTATAATTTTTATTATACTTATTATATTATTATTAATATAATTTATACTTATTATTAATAATAATATAAACTATATCAATAAAAATATAAAATTTGTATGTAATTATTTGTCATTTACATACGAAAAAAATTATAATAATACCTATTTACATATGAATAATACCTATTTACATATGAAATTTAATTTTCGCTTCATGACGCTAAAATTACATACGGATATAATCCGTATGTAACTACCTTTAGTTTACATACGGAAAAAAATTCGTATGTAATATTTATTTACATACGGAATAAAATTCGTATGTAAAAATCCGTATATAATGTTGACTTTACATACGGATCAAAATTTGTATGTAATAATCCATATATAATTTGCGTTTTTCTTGTAGTGTAAGAAAAAAAAATCTTAAAAAATTTCACAACTATTGTTGGAACTATCCCTACATCTACATTTTCAACATATTACTAGAAAACCGTAACATAAGACTACAATGTATTAGTCTTACACTACAAAAAAAATC
The DNA here is from genome assembly GCF_051622355.1 of Phaseolus vulgaris. Taxonomy (NCBI): domain Eukaryota; kingdom Viridiplantae; phylum Streptophyta; class Magnoliopsida; order Fabales; family Fabaceae; genus Phaseolus; species Phaseolus vulgaris. Next base: position 8,364,273 of record NC_143504.1, read on the forward strand.
AATATTATTTACGGATTTTAATCCGTAGGTAAATTCAATATTACCTACGGACAACATTATCTACGGATATTATCTACAAATCTGAATCCGTAGATAAATTCAACATTGCTTACCAACTATTACCCATGAATCTTATTACCTACGAACTTTTATCCATAGATCTTATTACCTATGAACTTTTACTCACAAATCTTTATTACCTATAAACTATTATCATAATAACTATATACATAATATTAAAAATATTATTATAATATAATTAATTATAAAATTATAAATAATATTCATAAATAATAATAATAAAATATAATAATCATAACTAATAAGTATAACATATTATTAATATTATAAAATTAATAATATTAATATAATAATATAATTAGTATTATATTAATAATATGAATAATAATAAAATTAGTAATATTAATAGTATTAATGATATTAATAATATAATAAAATTAATAATATTAGTAATAATAAAATTAATAAAATAAATACTATTAATAAAAATATTATAAAATTAATATTATTCATAATATTAATATTACTTATAATATTAATACTATTTATAATATTATTAATATTAACACTATTTATAATATTTAATAATATTAATAATATTTCATAATAGTAATAATATTTCAAAATATTAATAATATTTACTAAAATATTAATAATATTTACTAATGTTAATAACTTTTATTATTAATTATATTAATATTGATAATCTTACTAAGTATAATAATAATCATAAAACTTGATTGATGTAATGGTTAAAGCTTTTTAGTTTCGAGTCTCACTTATTTCAGTTCGTATGTAACTTATTTAGTAATGCAGAAAACAATTTTGGAATTTTTGTATGGAATTATGTTTTAAATTAAATTCGTTCATCTTTGAATATGTATTATATGATCACATGTGGTACAAGGGTAAAATGATATTGCAGGTGGTAGCTACCAAATTACAAGGACATTTATTTGCTTTTTTTTTCTCATTTACCAGCATTCGAACACAGTTTGGGAGGAATCAACAGGTTACCATCCAAACCAATGCATGCAAGTAAGGATATTTATTTGCTTACGTAAATAAATTTTGTAAATATTCTTTTTTGGGAACTTAATCTTTAGGATGATAAATAAACTCGTCCTTATACGTATTATCTGCACCTGTCTCGATTTTGACAGAAAAAAACTATGTGTTGATCTAAGTATGGATATGAGTTTATTTGATGTATAAAATTGTGTATGGGGACGAGAATGTGTTAATGATTCAATTTTTTCAATATTCATCAAATTTTTTCAAATTCTTAAATGTTTTTCCTCTTTAACATTTACCAAATAATATATGTACTTGTCGTACAATTTCAATAATGTAGAATTGTTAATTAACATCATGTTTTCTTTATGATTCTAGTATTTAATTATTGATTTTTTTTTCTCTTTAGTTAAACCTAGAATGAGTGTATTACTTATATATATTCAGACCATTTGTTTTTATTTAAATAACAAGACAGAACAAATATTCATTCTCATATCATTTGTCTTTAGTTTACTCTTTTGTTCATTTCTGTTCTTTTTTGGTCATCTCTGTTCCCTTTTGTTCATCTCTGTTCTATTTTGTAATAGAGATAAGTGGAAAGCGTGTATATAGGTATGGGTACGATAATACTCATTATTTGACCAAGATGGAGATGTGATACAAATTTATATCCAATAGAAATGAAAAAACAAAAATAAATATAATTTTTTATCTCAAAAATATAAATGAATATAGTTAAACCTGCAATCATTTCACCCATTCTCATCCTAATTAGTGTCTCATGATTTTGTAATATAGTTAAACAAGCATATGAATAACTTTTTGAGAATGTTACAAATCACATCATCAATCATAAATGATATAACTATAAGGACTAAAATAAAAAATATTTTTTTAGTGACTAAAGTAAAAGTAATATATTTTTTATCGACTAAACATAAAAATAAAATACTTGTAAAGACTAGAAATAAAAATAAAAAATTAAAAAAATATAACATATTTATGAAAGAGTGAAATAAAAGAAAAAGGTTATAATAAAATTGATTGATAAATAAAACATAAATAAATTGGAGAGAGATTTTTTTTATTAAGATTAATTACTTTTTAAGCATAATATTTACTCATTACTCAAAGACAGTAATGTTATGACAATTTAAATTAAAAAAAATACATATAGTTTTGTTACTAACTTTTCTTGCTTAATTTTTTTTTTGAGATAAATTATGATGGTTAGAGATATTGAAAGTGTTTGGTGTGATGACTTGGATGTTTTATTTTAAAAAAGTTATTAAATCGGTTATTTTGAACATTAATATAATTTATTAAAATTTTCATTCTATTCAATCACGATAATGTTTATTATGATAGAAAACTTAAAATAATAAATTTAATTTAATTTTCTTTTACTTAAAAATTGTTTATGATTATCTATGTAAGGTTTGAGTAATTAGATACAAAATCAAAATAAATTAATAAGATAGACTGAAAGAATTCGAAAACAAGTCCTGCCAAAAAAAAAAGTTATAACGTATTAATTTTTCGACTTATTTAACCCACATTTCAAAACCGACATATTTTTACCTGTCTCGTTTTTTATTTGTTTCAAAAGGAGTTGAAACTTAAATATAATCAAGTGGGTGTTTATAGAATTTATTTTAAATTAAATTAAATTAAAATATAGAATAACTTATGTTTGAATGTTCTTACATTCAATGTAGAAGTCATTTAAAATAATTTTTACTCAAAAATTAACTTTGTTCTCCTAACACATTTTTCAAGTGTAAGAAGTTGACTCAATCATATCATTTTGTATCTAAAATTTTAATTTTTTTTTCTGTCTATGTAAATTAATTCAAATATATAGTAAATAGATTTTATATGATATATTATTACCTAGTGAAATGAAATTATTTTATAAATATAATTGTTACACGAAAAAATCAAACACTAAGTTTTAAATGTAGTAAAAGATGGTTTCGAACAATAATAAAATGTCATAACTTATGGATAAACACAATTTTTAATGATTTATTCATGTTAAAACACAGACTTCTAGAATTTGGATTATATGCTCAAGCTAATAAAAATAGCAAACACAACACTGTAATGATTCAAGATAATGAGAGAGAATGCACTTCACTACAACTATAATCATAATGGATATTTGGAAAATGTAGTAGATAGTAAGGAGGCAAAGTTTTTCTTTTGAGCTAATACACTTATAGTTTGGAATTGGACTAAGTTGTTTTTTTTTAATCAGCAATAAAGAATAATATAAATGGGAATACTTGGGGTATTCCAACCCATGTACAAAAAGCCTAGTTCTTAGCCAAAGTTTGTACATAAACAACAATACAAAAAATAAAACAACAACATAACCCATGTCAATGATATAAGGCACGACATCTCCACAAAGGTATGTTGGTTCCTTGCTCCTCCCCACCAACATCTGAGGTTGAATCACACTCAGCAACATGTGCTCTCATCCAAAATAGAATCCACCATAAAAGAGAAGGGAGATTGTTAACCGTCAATGCATTGATTTCAAACATTCATATACATCAAAACACCAATCAGAATAAGAGAAGTTTGATTTTGGGAATTTATAAGTTACCCATGCCCACCCCTTTACTTGTGCCATAGCAAAAATTTCAATAGGATCTACCACACCACTATTAAAAATAATCCTATTTCTATGATTCCAGATTCCCCAAATAATGGATATCCACATACATTTTCAAACACAATTACCCACATAACTTAGGTCCATAAAGCCAAATTGTTCAAAATGTTGAGTAGCATTATCACAATGTACAAAAGCTCTACCAACCCACACATCAGTCATACACCACACTTTAGAAGCTACTTTGCATGTAAAGAAAAGATGATTTACTGTTTCTAGCTCAATCCCACACATGACACACATTCCCCCACCAGTCTGAATTCCTCTATGTAATAAATTATCATAGGTTGCAATTTTCCCAGTTAGAACACGCCAAGCAAAATAGTGTGCTGATGGGAGAGCTTTTAACCTCCAAAAGAAATCAAAATTAAAGGAAGGAGAGAGTTGAGGCAACAAGGTATTTTGGCACAAAAGAACATTATAAGCAGAGTTAACAGTGAATGAATTTGAGTTATCACCTAGCCACAACCACTCATCATTTCTATAGGCATCTATTTTAACAGTTTTCAATTCATCCATAAAGGTATTTATAATTTCATATTCCCAGGAGAGCCACTCTCTTCTCCATTCTATTTGCCATACCCACTGGTTCACATGCCATATCCCAAATTTATCAACAGATCCATCTTTAAGTACAGAGTTTGAATACAGTCTGGGATATCTGTTTTTAAGGGTATCATTCCCTACCCAACAATCTGTCCAAAACAAAATATTACTCCCTGCACCTACCTTCCACTTTTTATGATTATCAAACCAGGAGTCTGAATTACCTCCACAAAACTTCTTGATATCTCTCCACCACCAAGATTCAGTTTTTTTCACAGCACTGACATCCAACCCTCTCCAAGATCCATATTTAGATTCCAGTACCTGTTTCCAAAGTCCTGATTTTTCACACCCAAGTCTCCACTTCCATTTTCCAAGAAGAGCCAAATTAAATAAATTTATATCCTTAATTCCTAGTCCTCCATCTGATTTGGATTGGCATAGGAGATCCCATTTGGCCCAAGCTATTTTCCTTCTGTCACTTCCCCATCCCCATAAAAAATCTCTTTGTATCTTTGTGATTTCCTTCGCAACTACTTTGGATATTCTGAAGAGAGACAAGTAATATAGGGGAACAACAGAAATTACAGATTTTAGCAGAACAACTCTTCCAGCAAAAGATAAATGTTTTCCTTTCCAAGATGTAAGCTTGCTTTTTATTTTTAAAATCATGTCTTTCCAAAACACTTTCTTCCTATGATTATCACCCACAGGAACCCCGAGATATTTAAAGGGCACATCCATTTGATTACAATTTAAAATTGCAGAATATCTTAGAATTTCAGTGTTTTGTACACCTATACCTGCAATTTTACTCTTTCTAAAATTCACCTTCAACCCAGATACAAGTTCAAAGCATCTCAGAGCACATTTAATTGTTGTGATGTTCTTCACATTATCCTCACAGAAAAATATAGTATCATCCGCAAACTGTAACATACTAACCTCAATCTGATCCTTTCCCACTTTAATCCCATCATAGAGTCTTTTTTGTTGGGCCTCTCTCATAACTCCTGCCAATCCTTCAGCCACAATAAGAAATAATAATGGTGCTAAAGGATCACCCTGTCATAGACCCTTTGTAGGATGGAATTGCTCAGTAGGGCTGCCATTAACAAGTATGGATATAGATGATGACTCTAAGCAGCCCCTGATCCATTTAATCCATGTATTACCAAAACCCATCCTTTGTAGCATATAAAAAAGAAAACTCCATTCCACAGAGTCGTAAGCTTTCTCAAAATCAGCTTTAACCACGATACACTTACTCTTCTTCTTTCTTACCTCCTCAATAACTTCATTCGCTACAATTATACTATCAAGGATGCCCCTTCCTTGTATGAAGGCTGATTGTTTATGATCAATAATGATATGCATGATTTTCTGCAGCCTTCTAGCTAGAATTTTTGCTATGATTTTGTAAAGGCTGCCGGCTAGGGAGATTGGTCTGTAATCCTCTAATCTAACAGGGTTGGCAATTTTAGGAATAATTGTGATGAAAGAGGCATTACATCCTTTTGGCCATCTCCCCCATTTATGAAAACAACATACAACTTTATATAATTCCATACTTATAGTCTCCCAGAATTCTTTAAAGAAATTGAAATTAAAACCATCTGGTCCAGGACATTTGTTACTATCACAATCCCATACAGCTTGTTTCATTTCTTCCATAGAAATTGTCTTTACCAAAGCCTCATTATCCTCACTACTTATGATCGGAAAGGAAACATTATCTAACAACACATGGACATCTCTTGAACCCGTAAATCTTTCCTTGTAAAATCTTAGAACTTCCTACTTTACCCTTGATGGTTCCTCGCACCACTCATTCCCTATAAGCACCCCCATTCAATCTGTTTTTATTTGATCTCCACTTTACAATCTTATGAAAAAATTGTGTATTCAAATCCCCTTCTTGCAGCCATTTAATTCTTGATTTCTGCCTATTAAGCATTTCAATTTTTAAGGAAAGATTTTTCAGATCAGCAATTTGAGATTTCCTTCTTTTCCTTTCATCCTCATTTAGACCACCTTGTTCATCTTTTATATCTAGTCTACTGATTGATTGTTCAATATCAATTGATTTTGTATGTAGTGAACCAAACACCTCCTTATTCCAGATGTTAATATTCTTTTTTAAAGATTTCAGTTTTTCCTTCATTTTCCATATTTCATTTCCTTCTAAAGCTTGATTTTCCCAGCCATTCTTAACACAATCTTTAAAACTCCTATCTGTTTGCCACACATTTAAATATCTAAAAGGTTTTGGTCCCCAATCATGTTGAGATTGTTTTACAATTAAAGCACAATGATCAGAGACCGTTCTACTTAAAGCATATTGTTTACACTGTTGCCAGACATCCATCCATTCCAGAGACATTAATGTTCTATCCAATCTTGATTTAGCCTCCCCATTTGTTCTATACCAAGTGTATCTCCTACCTATCATAGGTATATCAAATAATTCCATATTTTCAATGAACTCATTAAACTCCTTCATATCTTTTTTATATGATCCTAAAGGTTGACATCCTATTCTTTCGTCTTGTTTTCTCACAGCATTAAAGTCATCAAGCATACACCACATTGTAATATTACTCTGTTCTTTAATTCTTAAGAGATCCTCCCACATAATTCTTTTTTCACTTTGACTACACGCAGAATACACATTTACCACAACGACTAATTGATTTTTATCAAGCATTATTCCTTGAACATAGACAAAGCCATTTCCTAAAAAGTGGTGTTCTAATTTAAAGGCACTATCATCCCAAATTGTAAGAATTCCCCCTGCACTGTTTTCTGCATTTTTATGTATCCAGCTTACATCTAATCTCCCCCACATATTTTGGCATACCTCAGATTTTATATTTTCCATTTTAGTTTCTTGCAAGCATGCAAATTGTATAGATTCCTTTGCTATAATATTTTTTATATATGTACGCTTTTGTTGTGAGCCTAATCCTCTACAATTAAAACATAGCATTCTCATTAGACACCATTTTCATTCCCATCTTTTTTGTTCAAATTACTCTGTTGATCTCTATTTTCCATATAATTTAACTGTTTTATAACATCCTCCTCATCCCCAGAATAAGAAAACCCCATTTTTTTTGCAAGATCCCATAAATTTACCGCATCCATAGGACTATTTTTCAACCAAAACATCCTATTGCAATTTCTAATTCCAGAATCAGAGATACGATTAGATGTGTGTTTATTTACTAACCTCTTGGATTTTCTCCTCACCCCTATCCGCGATGCTTGAGACGATTGTTTCTGTATTTTACTGGATTCCCCAATGAGTATATTTGACCGTTGAAGCATAGAGTTGGGGTTGATGTTGGTTTGCTTGATGAGGGACATATGATTCCGCACGAAGCCGGAATTGGGGGTGGATATCACATCCATGCTTCCCTGAAATTCTTTAGCGTCCTTTCCTTTTAGCACATTATCTTCCTTTGCCTCCCCCGTTTGTGTGCGCGTCGCTGCCCCACCAATCATGAGTGCTTCGTCTTCCCTCTCATGCCTTCCGCCACTAGGGTTGATGGTCTCGTACAAGGGCTATATAACATGAGGATTAAAGTCAATGTTTTTTGCTTCTCCTTCACACTGATGAGCAACGCATTTCTGCTTAGGCCATTCTGGGCAGCCAGATTGAACGAGTGGGTTGCCACCTTCGCCCCCTTCCTCCAACATTTGGACTGAATTCGCTCATTGAGGCCCATTGCGCATTTGTCTGCTATCACCCTGAGTCGTGGATGAGTCGTGCACGTTAGGTATGACGTGGAGGGCATCATTCTGAAGGGTGCACTTGGGCCAAGCATCTAGCCCATTTTGCAAATTTTTCCCATCTACCTGTTCCCCAAATTGGGCTTGTGACTCACTTAGCCCACATTCTTGGGCCGCACTAGGGCTGACTTGGAGCATGTTCGATTGAGAGCGCCTTATGTAGCCGTTACCATGAGACAGAGAGTCAGGGACCACAGTGTCAGAAAAGCAGCTTTTCAGAACGTCTCGAAGAACGGGTGAATCGTACCTATCCTCCGACATCATCTCCGGCGAGATTCCGATGTGGTTGAACTCCGACTTCATATTTTGATTCGTAGGCATCAACTTTTCACTCTCACTTGCATTATCATAATTTGATTCGCATTCCTCATCACCAACGAATGATTCAGACCAAGATACTTCATTCTCCTTCCTTTCATTAGATTTATCACAACAAGTTAAATCTTCTTCAATGCGTATTTGATAAATCGTTTCGTTAATCATCATTCATTTTGAGGTGCGAGCTTCGACAACGAAGGGGATGGATACGAGGACGCGTGCGTACTGCAGTTCATCAAAATTCTCAGTGGTTTTATCTACTGCAAGGAGATTTCCAATATTGATTACTACGTTTACGAAAACTGACCATTCCCAAAGATGAAACGGTAACCCCCAAACTCTAACCCAAACCCTCCGCTGTGCAACCCGAACTGAATTGTCCCATGGTGTAATTTCATCAAAGATCTCCTCTAGCCATTCCTTGTTTTCCTTAATCAAATCTTCCACACTAGTATCTCCTTCCGGTGTGAGTAGCATAGCGTTATCACCCAGATATCTTAGGCGAATAAAGTTTGCACCATTCATGAAAAAACTGTTTTTAATATCTTCAATATCTGTTGTTTCATTTAGATATCCAACACAGCTTCTCTTCATCCATTCTTTGTCTTCAACCTTTACTTGCATAATTTGCCCCATCCACTTTTCAGAGGAGATTCTTGTGTGTATACCATTTTTTACGGCCTGAGCGTATGATATTTCTCCTTTTCTCCTCCATACTTTCCTCACTCTCGGTTCCACCTTCTTTGATCCATTTTCATCCCTGCGTTTTTGCTGGCCTCTATCAATTTCCACTCTACCCCCTTTATAGCTTCTTCTATATTTTGGTTTGTTCACATGTAGTTTCATGTTTCCGATCCATATGTTATCCAGTTGATATTCAAGCTTATCTGAATCAGAGATTCCAATAAATCTTACAAACCCAAATCTGTGCCCATATTTATTTGTTCTTCGAGGTATAAAGACCTCCTGCACTTTGCCCCATCTACGAAAAATTTTCCACATCTCATACTCCCCGAAGTTTGTAGGAAAATGGGAGAAGAAGAATGATACAGGATACGATGCCATCATCCCTATTCAGGAAAATGGGAGAAGATATTCAGGATGGAAATCGGGGTATTGATGAAGTTCATCAAGAAGTTTACACACAATTTGGATAATACTTTCCATAGAAAAACAAAAAAATGGTTTTAGTTTTGGACTAAGTTGTTGTATTCCTTTATAGATAATTTGATTTATGTATTGGCATTCTGTTGTTTTTAAATAGGTTTAAGATTATGATATGTATATATATAATATGTCTATGTTTTAACATTTTATCTGAAAATCTCATTTCTCTAACATAGGAAATTTTTGTACATGGTTGAAGTACCCCTAGTACTTCTACTTATTGAATTTTGTATTGCTGATTGAAAGAAAAAATAAAGAAAGAGAATAGAGTAAGTGAACTTGTGTTTTGGGTTGAGAAAAAAAAACATCTATTTATAAAAGAAGAATACAAAGTCACATCTTCCCACAGTCTCATTAATTAGGTTACATAAGAGTTAAATGAACTTTAAGACAAAAAGAGTTGATGTTCATTTATAGAAAATCTAGATGAGATTTCAAGTATTTATATTAAGTAAAGAAAATAAATAAATAAAATAGTAAAAAAAAATTGAACTTCTTTGTGGAAATTTAAAAACAAGGATAAATTGAAAAATATACACAAAATCCAAATAAACTAAAAGATAGATACAAAATTCAAATGCAACCTATAACATTATATACATAAAATCCATTACTTTGTTATATACTTTAAAAATGTATAAATATAAAATAAAATAAAAAGTAAGGAGACTTCTTACCTTTAACTTTATAATACTAAAAATGCAGAATACTAATGAGTGGACGGGCAAGGCATATATTTTAGGACGTTTCAAACATGTGTGAGAAATTATAGCTACAATTAAATGTGAAATTTAAGAATATTCCATCCCCACTTGATTAATGTAGTGTGGACGATAATACATTCAGATTAGAGACCATTCTCCTTCAAAATTATGACTAATGGGCATAAGCGTGATGATTAAAGACACCTACCTAGGTATAATGATTAAAACATGCAATACTCCTAAGATAAACACAACACATATGTTACTTTAAATGAAGGTAACTTTCGTTTTAAAAACGGAAGAATTTCTTAAAGAAATTTATTTCGATAAATACAACACTCTCATAAGTACAGTTTAGAGTCTATCTTCATAATAATTTAAATACATATTTCTTTTTTAATTTTTTCTGATAATATCTTGAATTTGTTGATTAATCTTAAATATGTTTTGTCAGAAAATTGTTATATGTGACAATGAAAAATGGTTCCAAAATCTACTAAAACGTCATTAATTAAAAATCAATTTTAGAGACAAAAAATAATTATAATTACACTAAATTAGAGATTACTAAAAAATTATTGTTATCTAAGGTAGTTTCTAAATTTATAAACTAGTTTCTAAATTGATATCTAATTAACTACTAAGATTTTAACTAAAAATCTTAAAATCTAAATTAGTTGGTAACTAAAATCTTCGTAACTAGATACAAATTTAGAAACTAATTTATAAATTTTATTAACAATAAAAACTAATTTAGATACCAATAACTTCTTTAGTCTCTATAATAATATATAAGTTAGTTAATATAGTGATTAATTATTTTTTTTTCTAAAATTAGTTTCTATTTAATAATTACAAGAAAAACTTAATTTATCTACAGAAGAATTTGTATGTAAATCCACATGATAGTGGGACTATAAGACAAGTCCTTTGAAGAATGACCAAGGAAGCTTTAATCATTACACTCAATTAAGTTTGTTATCATGTTATGATTATTATTATTATTATTATTCTTATTAATATGATTATTAATATTAATATAAATTAATAATATAATAATTATTATTATTCAAATTAAAAACATTAGTAATTATTATAATGTTATTAATTATATTAAATATTATCAATATTATTAGTATGTAGGTAATGCTGAATTTATCTATGAATTTAGATTTGTGGGTAATATTTGTAGGTAATGTTAAATTTACCTACATTCAAATCAATGAGTAATATTCGTAGGTAATGTTGAATTTATCTATGGATTCAGATCTGTGGATAAAAATTCGTATATAATACTTATTCTTTATTTTTTTATAGTAGTAAAAGAAAAATTTGATATTTTCATTTTACTTACATCTTGAGGTTAAAAACAATTTAAATATAATTCTTTCTTTAATTTTAATCTTTTAAGATAATTTTTAAAAACGAAATTGATGAAGTTTGGAATTCCAAAATAAATAATAACTTGTTGATTACAATTTCTAAAAACAATGTTCGTTCTCTTAGTCTTAAATTGGAAGTTTGTTGCACTAATGTGGTGATTGATGTAGGGATATCGTGTGCGGAAGCGTAATAATTTCAACCAAAGATTATGAGAAATTAAAGTAACAAGGAAAATGAGAATGATACCAGAAATTTTTAGGTGGAAAACCCCTTTAAATAGAGGTAAAAAATCACCGGCAAGAGAGCCCAAACTTCCACTATAATGGTACTGAGAATACAATGAATTCCTCTCAGGCTAATAGATAAATAGCCCCAAAACAAATTCTCTCTATATGGGTTAAACACTTACACCCAATAGAAGGAATAGAGAGTATAGGAAAAGAGAGAGGAAGCAAGTGTGTGTTGTTGTTTGTGGTGTGTTACATTGCTTGAAGGAAGCCACTATATATAGTGGTTCTAGAAGACAACAATAATAAAGACAATTAATGGTAATTAACCTCCCTTTGATGACAATTAATTGTAGTAAGAAACCTTTATTTGATTATAATTAATTGTGACAAGTAACCTCTCAATTATGTCAAGAAAATGGAAAGGTGAGTCATAACCCTCTCCACCTTGACTTGCCTTTGACTGGAACACTCTCTCGCCATGAAGCCTTGATTAAGTATGGATAATACCAACTAAGTTCAGGCAATGATCGAACTTAGCTGGTGGAAGTGGCTTGGTCAACATGTCGGCAGAATTTTTAACCGTATGAATTTTTTCAACAATTATATCTCCCGTATCAACAATGTCTTAGATAAAATGATGCTTAATTTCAATGTGCTTGGTCTTGAGTGATACTTGTTGTTCCTGGTTAAGTGGACAACACTCTGACTATCACACAATATAACAAGAACATCTTGTTGAAGACCAAATTCATTTACCAAGCCTCGAAGCCATATAGCCTCTTTCGTACCTTTTGTAGCAGCGATATATTCTGCTTCAGTGGTGGACAAAGCCGCAATGGCTTGAAGTGAAGAATATCAACTGATAGCAGACCCACATAGGGTAAAAATGTAGGCTGAAAGTGACCTTCTCCGATCTAAATCACCACCATAGTCAGCATCAACATAGTCAACTGCTCCTTCGGGATCAGCTCTATGTTGATCAAATACCAAACAAAGATCTGGAGAACCTTTCAGATAACGAAGTATCCATTTAACGACTTCCCAGTGTGTCTTGCCTGGATTATGCATGAACCTGCTAACAATGCTAACAACATAAGCTAAATCAGGCCTAGTACATACTATAGCATACATGAGACTTCCAATTGCATTTGAATACGGGACATGTGACATGCGCCTTTTGTCCTCGTCTGATTTTTGACAATGATTTGATGACAACTTGAAGTGGGCGGCAATTGGAGTTTTAACAGTTTTGCAATCTCGCATTCCAAATTTGTCAAGCATCTTAAGAATATACTTCTTTTGTGATAGAACAAGTTTTCCAACTTGACGATCTCTGTTGATCTCCATTCCTAAAATTTTCTTGGTAGGACCTAAGTCCTTCGTATCAAATTCACTACTAAGTTGGGCTTTTAACTTGTTAACTAAAGATTTATCTCTTGCGGCAATCAACATGTCATCAACATATAACAAAAAGTATATAAATGACCCATCAGATGTCTTTTGAAAATAAACACAATTATCATAGCTACTTCTGGAGTATCCATGTCCAACCATGAAAGAATCAAACCTCTTATACCATTGTCTTGGTGATTGCTTCAAGCCGTAGAGAGATTTCTTCAAACAACATACATGGTCCTCCTTTCTAGGAACAACGAAGCCCTCAGGTTGCTGGATGTAAATCTCTCCCTCAAGATTACCGTGAAGAAAAGCAGTTTTCACATCTAATTGTTCCAGCTCCAAATCATACAAGGCAACTAAAGCAAGTAATATACGTATTGAAGTATGACGAACAACAAAAGAAAATACTTCATTAAAGTCGATACCTTTCTCTTGATCAAAACCTCTTACAACAAATTTTGTTTTATTCCTTGTACTTTCAACACCAGGGATCCCTTCTTTTCTCTTAAAGATCCACTTGCAACTAATGACTCGTTTTCCTTCTGGTAACTTCACCAATTCCCATGTTTCGTTTTTTAGAAGACTCTCAACTTTTTCTTGCATAGCAGCAATCCACTTTGTTGAGTCATCACTAGCGATAACTTCAGAGTAATTCTTGGGTTCACCTTCTTCACCCATCTCTTGTGCAATAGTTAAAGCAAAGCAATGTTGGCAGATTCTGCAATTAATCTTTGAGTTGGTTTTCTTGGTCTTTGTTGTGGAAGTTCTTGAGCCATAGACCACGGTTGTGGTAACCCTCGTTATTTAGGTGGACATTGCTCATGTGGACTCAAATGTTCATTTGTACCATCAATAATAGTGACTTGATCATCTTGAGTACTGGAGGAATTGGGAACATTTTCCTCATGAGCGGGTGTTTTAATCTCAAACTCCACCTTCTCTCGAGCATCTTCCTGGTCACCTATATCAATTGAGGAAATGACAGTATCTTTTAGAGAAGAGAGCATAGCATTTTCATTAAAGGTCACATTCCGAATGTGAATTACTTTGTGAGATTCCGGGTCATATAAACGATAGCCTTTAACCCCTAAGCCATAACCCAAGAAAATGCACTTCTTAGCACGAGGTTCTAATTTTTCCTCGTTTACAAGAGAATAAGCAGGGCAACCAACTATTTTAAGATTAGAATAATCAACAAGGTTACCTGACCAAACTTCTTCTGGAATGTTGCAATCAATTTAGATAACATGTCGTTGAAGCCGCTTCAGCCCAAAAAGATTTGCTCAAACCAGAATGGGAGAGCATGCAACGAACTCTCTCCAGAATAGTTCTATTCATTCTTTCTGCAGCCCCGTTCTGTTGTGGAGTCCTTGGGATGGTGAGGTGTCTGGAAATACCTTCATTCTTGCAGAAATCATTGAATTCATTCGAACAGAACTCAAGGCCATTGTCTGTCCTTAGCCTCTTTATCTTCTTGCCAGTCTGATTCTCAATCAATAATTTCCACTCTTTAAAAGTGGAAAATGTTTCATTTTTATGTTTGAGAAAATACACCCACAGTTTTCGTGAGAAATCATCAATAATTGTCATCATATAACGACATTTACCTCTGGAGGGAACTTTTGACGAACCCCAAAGATTCGAATGAATATAATCCAAAGTACCTTTGGTTCTATGTATGGCTTTAGAAAAACTAACCTTCTTCTGCTTACCAAAAAGGCAATGTTCACAGAAATCAACCTTTCCAGTACAGTGGTTACCAAGGTGACCCTTCTTCTTGAGGATTAGAATTCCATTCTCACTCATGTGGCCTAATCTCATATGCCACAACTTGGTGTTATCTTTGTTGGGTGAGGCAATAGTTGCAGAACCTGTAACTGTTGAACCCTGCAGCACATACAAACTATCACATCGAATTGTCTTTAGTAACACGAGAGCTCCTTTAGACACTTTTAAAACTCCACCTTCAGCTGAGTATCTACACCCATAAGATTCAAGGGTGCCTAAGGACTCCACCTGCCAGAACTTTCTTTAAACCATTCTGGGTGAGAACAGCTAGCATCTGGACTCGCCAGATAGCAAAGCTGATTTTACCATCAAATTTTTCAATATCCAATTTCGACATTATTGAACAACAAATCCTGTTTGAATTATCGAAAAAGCTCTTATGTCAATTTGTAGGGAATCGTGTGCGGAAGCGTAATAATTTCAACCAAAGATTATGAGAAATTAAAGTAACAAGGAAAATGAGAATGATACCAAAAATTTTTAGGTGAAAAACTCCTTTAAATAGAGGTAAAAAATCACCGGCAAAAGAGCCCAAACTTCCACTATAATGGTACTGAGAATACAATAGATAAATAAAAAACCTTTATTTGATTATAATTAATTGTGACAAGTAACCTCTCAATTATGTCAAGAAAACGGAAAGGTGAGTAATAATATTTAGTAACTATATTTAGGAGTATGCATTTTTACATTTCATGCAGTAGCAACAGCTTGACCTAACAGCTTGACCTGTTCCCATAGAGTGTAGGACATATGTTAATATAAAAATAATAAAAAACTATAATCCATTCATTATTCATAGCAACAACAACGACAAATCGTTTAACCGTTCCCACTGCACGAGTCTTAGGTTTACACTACTAGTAATCATTAAAGTTCAAATTCGGAATAAGAATAAGATAATTAAAGTTTAAATCTAAATTCATAACTAAATATTCTTTGCTAATAATTTTTGTAAGATAAAATAATTAATAAAAAATATAAAATGTAATAAAATTTTGAGTTTCAAAATAAATAATATTTTGAATGTAATAATTGATTCTAATAATAATATTTCAAACGGATCAAAAATTGAAATATTAGTGATGTATGTGAGAATGAAAAAATATTTCAAATAATTATATATCGTGAAAGTTAATTTTTCTTCTTTGATCATTCTAAATATTTTTAAAAAATAAAATTGTAAAACTCTAAACTAAAAAATAATATTTAAAATACACTAATTGGTAATAATAAGAATATTTACAATCTATATAGAGTACACAATTTTGTACACTACAAGCACTAGCAACAGCTTGACCTGTTCTCATAGACCCATAAAGTAAAGATAATAAAAAAAAACATAATCCATTATTGACGGCAACAACAACGGGCTAATTGTTTCACCGTTCCCACGAGTCTTAGGTTCACACTACTAATAATCATTAAAGTTCAAATTCGGAATAAGATTAAGGTCGTTAAAGTTTAAATCTTGATCAATAACTAGATATTTTTATTAAAATAATTTGCAAGATAAAATAGTCACATATAATGCTAAAAAAAATTCAACATAAAGTTCTCTTATAAGATAAAAGATTCACATATAAACGTAGTGCTGTATTATTTATTGTTCACTACTTGACTTACTTTAAAACAGGTCAATATTTTAATTGTACTTTATTTTTTTTGTACGATATTTTATTGTATTTAATCCCGTATGAAAAATAATATTTAAAAAGTAAAATAATATATATCTTTTGTGTTAAATATAACTATATGTGTCTTCGTAAACAACACAAAAATGGTATTCCTCTTGGAGCAAAATCAGTTTGTGTACTTGATTTTGTTGTTGTTAATATTTTTTCTTTAAAATTATTTTACAAAATATCTCTTCAAGTAGAATCTTACTAAAATTATGGTTTGATATGGTGATATTAGAAATCCATTTAAAAGGATAAGGAGGAGATACTCTTAAAACTTATTTTCACACTCGTATTTTACTATATATCAATACACAACATAATTGTTTATTTTATATAACTATATTTGTAATAAACAAGTACTCTTAAACATAATTGTTATTAAAATTTATAATAAATAATTTATATTCTAAGAAAAATATTAGTTATTTATATGTTTTATGAAGAAATATTGTAATTTAATTTATAAGCGCACATGAAAAATTTATAGACTAAAAGATACCCTAAAATATTCTTATTAAAGAAAAATACGGAAGAATACTTTTTTTTGTTGAAAGTAATTCTTAAAATATTTCCATTTAAAATAGCTGTTCTAATTTATATTTATATATATATGTATATATATATATATGTATATATATATGTATATATATATATATATATGTGTATATATATATATATATATATGTATGGTTTACTATAATAAATGTAAAAGTATAGAGTTGAAACCATTATGTAGTTTTGCTTTTTCTAAAGTATGTTTTCAATAATTTTTAAAACCAATTTTACATATGTATTTTTTTATTCTTTATGTTTTTAGTTTTTTTAATATCAATCAACCAGCTTCATCAATTCTTCAAAATTTAATTCAAATCGAGTCGTAATTAATCTGTATATATCGAATTTGAACCATAACTCTCGTGTGACTGAAGGAGTGAGGAATTATCTGAATTTACTTTCCAAATAGTTCCACTTACATCAAACATATCATATTTTCCCTCTACTTCATATTAAGATTTATGTAACTTTTGAATAGGGAAGTGTTTTATTAATTTTTTTACATTAATAGATAAATTAATCAATTTTTTTATGTGAGTCATATTTATGTTTAGTAGGAATGATTTAAAAAAATAAAGATTAAAATTTTAATTTATATTGAGTATATAAATTAAATTCTTAACTATTTAATTATTCATTTGTAAAATGTATACTTTTTAAAACATTTCTCCTTTTAGATAATACCAGTGAAATCCTGACATAGTGAACATCAATTTTGATCTATCAAAATTTCTTCAGTTTTTTTTCTCTATAAAATTGTTTATCTAGTCTTTTTTATGTTTTGGATTTTCCCAGGTTTATTACTTGAGAAAGTGACATTTCATCAAAATTAAAAGTTGATTTTTGTGTTTTGGATATTTTATAGGTCATTCAAGTTTTTAGGACACTACAAGAAAATTATGAAATAAAAACCAATTTTTAGATACAAAAATAATTAGTTGCAATAGTAACTAATTTAGAGGTCTTTTAAAAACTAAAAAAAAAATGGTTTCTAAATTAGTTTCTATTATTGTTAAATAGTTTCTAAATTGGTATTTAATTAGCAACCAATGTTTTAACTACCAATTATTTAGTTTCTCAATTTGGTCTCTAAAACCTTGGTTACTAATTAAATACAAATTTAGAAACGATTTAACAATAATAGAAACTAATTATTTTAGTTTCTAAAAAATTGGTTTCTATTTTATAATTTTCTTGTAGTGGAAGTTTAAGATTCTTTTCTATATAAGGAATCTCTTTGACTTGAAGGATAAATAATTAGAGAAGTTGATTAATTAAGTGTAATTCAATTAAATTTTGATCGAAGAATATGTTGTGTTGAATTGACGTGAAGATTAACTTGAAGTCAAATTGAATGGAGTTAACATTGTTTTATCCCAAGATTAATATGATTTTTGAGGTTTAGAGTAACATTTTAAATTAGGATTAGTCTTTCATAATACGTTGGTTTATATTAGCTTATTTTGATGTTTTAAATCAAGTTCGAATAAGTAGTGAGAAATGTTTTTGTACCTGTATGGATGTTGGAGGCCAAGTAATCTTGATCTACGTCGATACACTCTTTACCTCTTCCTAGGTTCTCTTATTCTTCACGTATCTTTTCTCATTCGCGTGCCTCGGTCGGCCGGCGGGAGTACCTGCGATTGCACTCCGAAGCTCAAGTCAGCGATGGTGCTTAAGCGAGAATTCTCCAATCTTATGAAAAACGTACATCTTTTTTCCTCTCTCCTCCCTTTTTAGTAGGTTGACTTGGGCATCTACCCTGTGGACTCAGTGAACGTTCATTACTCGCTATGGACATGCTTAGTGGTCCTCGGATCGTGCTTGATGGTTCCCTGAAAATCAGGAGGGTGATCTAGAGAACGTGTTTCGACTTAGTCAATGGTTGTTGTAACTGCTCTTTTACTTCACGTATAACAAAGATGTAGAATCATGTTCCATTTTTTATTTTGTAATAATATTATTTGTGATACATACGGTGTAAAGGAGTTTGTTGCCCAACACCTTCTTTTTGTATACACTAGCGAGTACCTTATACAAACATATTTTTCAATACTCAACCACTAGAATTGATATATGTCACATTCCCTCCTTTATCGTGTCAATAAAATAGTGACATGTGCTTAATATTTTTTTTTAAAGTAACTTTTTCATTTTTTATTACTTTTATTTTCACTAAAATATTAATTTTCATCTGTGCACCCCATCCATTTATAGACCTTCCTTAGTTGATACTTGTCAGACTATTAAACTTACACTCATTTAATCATAGACTCTACTTCTCATTATTGTGTTGGCTTTCATCTTCTTCTGTGCTTTCATGTGTTTTTTCAGAGTATTTAACCCAAGGTATGGATAACCATTTTTGATAATTTGATTCAATATTTAATGTTAAAACATTCTTCCAAATGAATGAAACTGATTTTGATGTTCAAATCATAGTGCTATCAGTTTTTGCATTTCACGTGCCTAGCGGTACAAGTTTTATGATTTTTTTTTGCGAATATATTTAAAAATCAATAACACTAAACCTTAAAACCAATTTTTAGATACCAAAATAATTAATTAAATTAGATATATTTTTAAAATTTAAAAAAAAAATTAAATTAACTTATATTATTGTTAAATGATTTTTAAATTAATATCTAATTAATAATTAAGATTTTTACTAAATAAATAAATAAAATTAATTAAATCATTTTCGGAAAGACTATTCCGTATAAAAAAAGTTTTAAACAACTAAAAAGGCCTCATCCTCACCAAAACTGCTAAGGTATATTACAAAAATTGTAAAAGGTTGTCTCTTATATCTGCATGGATACACAAAAATGCATGTCCTGAAAGATGTATAGGTGTGCAGTTACTATTTTAATTTGTAGGAGAATTATCTGGCAGTGAATTCATCATCTTGCTATAACTTTGTAGTATTTATTCACTTTGATTACCTCACTAATAAATCCATCTCAACTCAACATTTGTTAATTATTATGCAGACCCCGCCAAGGCATGAGTTACTCATTCCGTAATGAAGGTGGCCAACAAGAAATGTCTGGGATCGATATCCAAGTTCAAGATGTGATTGATAATTCATTCGTCAACAAGAAAAAGGGCAAACAAAAACTTAAAAGTACTACAATTAGGGTTTCAAACAGGTTTTCTTCAAAATACTCCTCTAAACTTAAGCTACTTTTTTATTTGGTTTTGTGTACTCCAACTTTGCAGTGATCTAGTACTTTGGGTTAGTCTGCGTAGACTTTTACAAACAGTGTGTGCATTTCATTAGTTTAATACGGTATTCTCCTTTTATTCTGTATTTCAAATCAAAACTGATATATGGAATTTGAATCAACTGATGCTGACATATGATTTTGTATTTGAAAGTAATAAAGAAATCTTACTACTGATAGAATGTCTCTAGGGCTTACAATGCAGAAAAGTATAATGTGATTCTAAGAAAAGAATATGCTTTATTTAGTGCAGCTTTTGCGCTACTCGCTTTCGTAAAAAACGCGGTGGCATTTTTGAAATTATTTTGATTTACAAATATGGTTATTTGTATAACCGCACTTGTAAATCAAAGCGTTTGATTTACGAATGCGACTACTTATATAATCACACTTGTAAATCAAAGCGCTTGATTTACGAATGCGGCTATTTGTATAGCCACACTTGTAAACCAAAGCGCTTGATTTACGAATGCTTTAACCGCATTCGTAAATCCTTTTTTACCCTAAATTTTGAAGCGCGCCACACACAATTTCAAACTTTCTTTCTCGTCTTTGCCTTCGTTTCGCGTTCACACTCTGAGTTCGTCTCCTTCTGCTGCATCTGCATTCCATTTGTGCAATGTAAGTTTCTTGAACTCTCTTTCTTCCTCTTCATCTTCACAAATATATGCATAAATGTTTTCGTTTTTCTTATATATGTTTTTTTCCTTGCATTGGTGGTCTCGAAGCACTGTTTCGTTGGCTGACATTCGTTTTTCTTAGATTGTTTGGTTTCTTGCATTGCTTAGTACTCTTTCATTGTCTTCGTGGTTTCTTGTGGATTTTTTGGTTTGCTGCGTTGCTGCTTCCCTGCCCGCCGTTGCTTCTGCTGCCGCCACCGTTGTTGGCGCTCCCATGACTCTTCATCAACGTTGCCTTCAAGATTGACGATGTTTTAAAATTTTTAATTTTTTTTAATGATTTGGCGTATATAAGTGCGGTTAAAGCAAATAACCGCACTTGTAAATGGTATTTATAAATGCGGCGCCGCATTTATATTTCTTGATTTACAAGTGTGTTGATCAAATACGGCTATAAAGCCGCATTTATAAATTCGAAATAGCCGCATTTGTTTTATGACCCTATTTTCTACATTAGTTTTAGTTTAAATTTTTTTGATTCTTAATTATTATCCTATATGACACATGACAAAATGACTACTTTTTATGTGTTCAATTCTAATTCCAACTCCATTATACTTTCATCATTAGTTTTATTAATCCATTGCAAGTTCTTCCACTTTCAAATTATGACATCATCTTTATTTTAACAGTCAAAGTTCAAACGGAAGGAGGAGAGGAGGAAATTCTAGAACTTAGAACTGGTCATAAAGGTGGAAAAGGTATTGAGGGGCACTTATAAGCTCAGAGGATGTTGATGTTGAAGTAATTTTCATTTGAACTATACAATAAAAATACGTCAAACCATATCTTATCTTTCTATTACTGATTTTGTTTGTGTTCCTTGTGTATCCGGAGTGAAAATTTTCATGTAATTGTTATAATTATTATTAATGTTGTTATTTTAAAAACTCATGTTGTTTGTGTTATTTATGTGTTGAGAATAAAAAATTTCAGAAGATGTATTGTTATTATTATCATTCTTATAGTATGAAAATCATTAAGTAGATATTGATTTAGATATTAAAAATAATTAATTACTTTTTTTAACTAAATTAGATATTATTTTAAAGATTAAAAATTAAATATTATTTTAAAGATTAAAAATTAAATATTATTTTAAAGATTAAAAATATTATTAGTATTAAAAGTAGTTTTTATTATTAATAAAATTTATAAACTAGTTTTTAAATTGATATCTAATTAACACTACAAGAAAATCATGAAATAGAAACCACCAAAATAATTAGTTACAATAGTAACTAGATTAGAGACCATTTTAAAAACTAAATAAAAAATTGATTTCTAAATTAGTTTTTATTATTGTTAAATAGTTTCTAAATTGGTATCTAATTAGCAACCAATGTTTTAAAAACCAAATTTAGAAACTAAATAATTGGTAGTTAAAACCTTGGTTGTTAATTAGATACCAATTTAAAAACTATTTAACAGTAATAGAAACTAATTTAGAAATCACTTTTTTTTTTTTACTTTCTAAAATGGTCTCTAATTTAGTTATTGTTGCAACTAATTATTTTGGTCTCTAAAAATTGGTTTCTATTTCATGATTTTCTTGTAGTATAAATATCAAGATTTTAACTACTAAATTTATATATTTTTTTAAAATTTTAAAAAATCCTAAAAATTGGTTTCTATTTCATGATTTTCTTGCAGTATAAATATCAAGATTTTAACTACTAAATTTATATTTTTTAAAATTTATTTAAAAATTTAAAAAATCCACATATTAAAAAAATCTATGAATTTGAACTAGGATGAAGTGAGGTACAAACTATATGACTTGTCATTGATATTTTAGATTGAATTTATGAACATGTGTTTCGGTCATATAGAATTAATTTGACTATTAATGACGTTTAACGTTTTGCAGGGGACAATTGAATTTTTTTTAGTCGTGATTTTCCTTTTTCTTTCTTTATCGTATTTAAATGTATTTAATATAATAATAAAAATATACTTACTATTTTATAATATACGATTTTGTAATAGAATTTATCAAAATAAATTTACTTGATTTATGTATATTTTTTTATCTGCATGTGTATATACATGGATCTAACAAACAATTTTCGATACCGGATGTTATCGAGTCTTACCGAATTATCTGACATCAACGGTACATAAATATTAATAAAAGAATTCTTATTCTAATACAAGATTTGGATATTAATTATATTTTATTAATATAATTTATTTATTTTTATATGTTATAATTATTTTTAAATATAATTAACTACTTATAATAAAATATTTATTTATAGTAAAAAAAATTAAAAATTATTTATAAATAATTTTTATAAAATTTAATAGAAAAGATTTTGATAATTGTAGTAAAAATTAAATTTTCATATTTTATTATCACAATAAAAAGATAGCAACACATAAGTTTATTTGCACGTGTTTTTTTTTACTATAAAATGGAAGGGCGCCGGGAAGGTGCACAAAGAAATTGTGGACGTAGAAAAGGAGATTTGTATCAAAGTTGTTGTGTGGGTTAGGGTCTGGCCCAACTCTGGCCTGAGCACTGCATTGCAGCGCACTAACTTCGCTTCTTATTTACATGTATTAATCTTAACGTTTTCTTAAATTACTTTTTCTGGACTGTAAAAATTATAATCTTTTATATTCTCCTTATTGGCTATTCATCCATTATTTTTTTTTATTTTTTTTTATTTTTTTTTTTATTTTTTTATCAGCAATTCATCCATTAATTGATCTGAAATTATTGAGGACGAAGTAACAGTTGGTTATAAAGTGTCTAATCTTCATTTTGTTTTTAATTGAGGATTATATATATATATATATATATATATATGGTAGTTTTTTTTTAGGTTGGAATAGTGAAGCTCAGTTTACCAAAAATAAGAGTTTAGAAATATGCTTCTGGAACAAGTAATCCAAAATGTATTAAAAATATCATGGACTTTTAAATTCTTGTTTCTGGAAGTGTTGGATGAACATTCCAGAAAATACAATCCAAAATAGTAGTGGAAGGTGCAAACTGAATTTTGAATTCATGTTTTCAGAAGAGTATTTTAGAAATATGTTCTAGAATACTCATTCTAAAATGTTATTCAATATGTTAACCTCCGCTTCAAATCGAGAACGATAAAACGGAAGGAGGTGTGGATGAAAACCGCAAGACGAATTGTAAACTCTAAACTCTGAAACGAGAACATATGAATAGAGAAGGAGAAGAAGAAGTTGAAGGAAGAAAAAAAGTAAGATTAAAGTTAAAAATCTTTAAGGGCAATTTTCACATTTGAACATTCGATGGAATGCAGGTTCAAATTTGGGAGTGCAGGAAACAAGACTCTTTCTTCCTGCACCTCCATACCTTCTTCTCTCACCTCCATAAATTTTCAAAAATCTGGAAATCATTTTTTAAATTTGTAATTACCTTCCAGATTACATAATCCGGTAGTCTTTTTTCAGATACATGATTACTTTTCGGATTACATAATCCGGAAGTCTTATTTAGCTTCCGGATTATGTAATTCAGAAGTTTTTTTCAAATGAGTTTCCGAATTACATAATTCGGAAACTACTCTATGGGAGTGGCACAAGAAGGAGAAAAATGTATTTTCATGTTGTGTATGGAGGTGGTAGAAGAAAATATGGAGGTGCAGGAAGAAACAGTCAGGAAACAATAGTAGTCAGCTTGTGTAACAGTGCCCAAACCAAAACCACGTGGAGACATGGATAAAACAAGACTATTTCTTCCTGCACCTCCATATCTTCTTCTGCCACCTCCATACACAACATATAAAAATACATTTTTATCTTTTTTGTGTTATTCCCATAGACTAGTTTCTGGATTATGTAATCTGAAACACATTTAAAAAAAACTTCTGGATTACATAATCCAGAAGCTAAATGAAACTTCCGGATTATGTAATTCGAAAAATAATCATGTATCTCAAAAAAAAATTTGGATTACATAATCCGAAAGCTAATTATAAATTTAAAAAATGACTTCCAGATTACATAATCCAAAATATTATGATAAATATTTTTGAAAATTCAAAAATTTATGAAGGTGAGAGAAGAAGATATAGAAGTGCAGGAAGAAACAGTCATAAAACAAACATATAGTACCTCTATATTAAAATATAAAGTCAAAAATAACCTTTTAAAATTTTTATACCTTTAGAAAATATATCAAAAAAAATTAGGAATTACATGTTCTATAAATATTCTAAAAATATATTTTAAAATAAGAATTGTGAATAGCATTCAAAATATATATTCTAAAATTATCTTTTGACTATTTCGAGTTATTTATTCCAAACTATCTCATGATAAAAATGTTCTTATGAGATAATATTTCTAAAATAATTTAAAATTTCTGAAATATTTGTTCTATGAATATAAAATTTATACCCTTTCAAAATACGTTTATCCGGAAAGCTTTTATGCTTTATTTTTTACCTTATAGTTTGTAGAATTTGCTTAAAAAAAATGGAATGCCTCAAATTGAAAAGTCAAAGATGTAAATCTATATCATCTTCAAGAAAATTACATTTAATTTTGTTTTAATAAAAAAATTAAGAAATTTCAAACATTTCATTATTTTTTATTTAAAGTTGATTATGATTAAAATAATGTTTGTTAATCTAAACTATTCGAAAGTTCATATTTTATTATACTATTTTTAATTAAAATTTAATAATTTTTTGAAAAAAATAATAATTCATTGAATAATTGATAATATATAATAATATTTTAATTTAAAAATAATATTAAATACTTATCTAAATAAATTCATAATGATGAAAATTATGACATTAATAAAATACAATATTTTATATAAAGTTATTTTTTATTATTCTCTCATCTAAAATTTCTTTACATATGCTCGATTAAATACTAGGGGAAAAAATATTTTAACGGAAATTTATTTTTACATTATTTAAGATTAAAGCCTCTATTAAGTCATTTATTAAGGGTTGTAATTTCTCCTGCTAAACCATCCATTAAATCTCGGGAAAAGCCTTTCAGAACCCCTGTTAAATACCATGGATTTAAGAACCTCCGTAAAATACCATGAGTTTCAAAACCTTCGTTAAATATCATGGGTTTAAAAACCTCTGTAAAATATCATGGGTTTAAGAACCTCAGTAAAATACCATGAGTCTCAAACATTTTGTAAAATGACTTGTCGTTTGAAATAATGTTCAACCCCATTTTCCACCATCTCTAACAATCCTTCTGACTTTTCTCTTCCACCGTAGACACACTCCTCTCCAGCACAGACTCAATGGTCGTCGACGACAATCCTAACAAAGAATCATAATTCAGTCACACTTATGTCTATTATATCTAAGGAGAAGAAACACTAAAAAAATGCATTATCTTCTTCTTACTCCAATATTGCTTCTTTCATCACCTTACTACCTCAACTTGGATCACAAGCCATTGTTACCTAATTCGACAACAACTGATGTTTATCACTGCTTTATATATCCTAAATAAGTGTGTTATCTATCATATGTGACTTAAAAGCCATGTGTGTTATTGGTTAAAGATTGCAAGAATATATTATAAGGAGAAATTAACTTTATCACTTCTCACTTTCACAGTGAATTAATTATTAGATGTATTTTAAAATAAAGACCTTAATTTAAAATATTTCAAAATTATTAGAATTAAATATTAACAATTATAACTAAAACTAAAATTTCACATAAAATATACATACATCAAAAGCTAAAACAAAATAAGTCAAGTTTTTTAAGTATGAGCTCGCAACAAAAAAAACTTTGAATCATATAAACCAACTACCATGAATCATAAAAAATATGCAAATACTGTTGAAATACTTATTATCCAAAATTAGTTTTTCATATACTTATTATCCAAGGTTATTTTGTTGAGTTTTTAAAATAAAATTTTGAAACTTTAGAAAACTTATTTGTAATGTAAAGTTATACTTTCAAAATTTTAGAGAATTTAGTTATAAAATATATTAAAATTGTGTTGTTTTTAATTATTTTATTTATAAATAGATTTAATTATACTTATTTATTGAAGTTTGAAAAATCTAGAGTATTTTTTGAGGTTCTACAATAAATCTTTGAAATTTAACGAAGGTTAAACAAATCTCCGTTATTTTGTCGAGATTTTAGAAAAAATCATTGGAATTTAACGAAGGTTAAAAAAATTACCGTTATTTTACTAATGTTGTGGAATAAACCTTTAGAATTTAATAAAGGTTAAAAAAATCTTCATTATTTTGCTGAAGTTTTAAAATAAACCTTTGAAATTTAACAAAGATTAGAAAACCTATGTTATTTTGTTCAAGTTTTTGAATAACCTTTGGAACCTAATGAAAGTTAAAAAAACTCTTCGTTAATTAAATCAATTTCTAATCTTATATCAACTTCCGCTAAATAACCTCCGTTAAAACTCCTTTTTCTTATAGTGAAATATACGCAATCAAATATGTTTTTAAGTTTATGGTAGGCATTTTTATTTTGAAATTGTGCTTAGTAGTAAAATGAAATCTATTCTCAACATCAAATTTTTAATTTCATTAAGGTTTTATGATTTAATATGTTTTTTTTATTTGTTTTCTTTTCAGTGATTAATTTGTTCTTCTTTCTCGTGATTTTGATATCTAGTTTTGTGGAAAAGATAAAATATTAAATTTTATTTTTAGCAATTTAGAGTGTTTTTCTAGTAAGTAAAAAGGAAAAAAGGAGGTGTGTAATATTTAAGTAGACTTTGAAAAAAATATATGAAACTATTAACTATAATTTTTTTATATTACATCAGGCGACTGATGTTTTATGAAAATGAGTAACATGGATAAATAATGTCTTAAATTAAGCACATTTTTTACATTAGTAAATAGAGTTCAATAAAGGGGTGATACAGATCCAATTGTCTTATTCATATTTACTATTTTTGTCAAAGGCTTAAGTCATCAGCAAGAAGGAAAATTGTTAGCATAATTAGTTTAATGACAAATATACTAATCACATAATAGAAAGTATAAGTAATTATCGTTTTCCTAAAAGTATTGGTGGAATAGGAATAGTGTTAGTTGTAGTCCAAAGGTGCAAAATTTTGTAGTATAAAATTTAAAGTAAGAGGGAGATAATTTGAGGATTGAATCTATCTCTTTTTAGGTTACATTCTATAGTACATTCAAAGGTATTTTGTGGACTAAAAATTACATGTTTTCATATATTTTCACAAGAGAAATAAAGTTTGCAAGTGGACAATTGTATTGTACTAATGACTGTTAAAGATAATTTAAATTAGCATAACTACTTTCAATTATAAAATTTAATAAAAAAATATTTTAATAATTATTGTAATTTTTTGTTCATATTTTATTATCACAATAAAGAGATAGCAACACATAAGTTTATTTGCACATGATTTTCTTTTCACTATAAAATGGAAGGGCGCACGGGAAGGTGCACAAAAAAATTGTGGAGGTGGAAAAGGAGAGTCGTATTAAAGTTGTGTGGGTTAGGGTCTGGCCCAACTCTGGCCTCTACAGAACACTGGGTTTTTCATGTCTAAGCACTGCATTGCAGCGCACTAACTTCGCTTCTTATTTACAAGTATTAATATTAACGTTTTCTTAAATTACTATTTCAGGACTGTAAAAATTATAATATTTTATATTCTCCTTATTGGCTATTCATCCATTAATTGATCTGAAATTATTAAGGACGAAATAATAGTTGGTTATAGTAAGGACCGAGAAAAATAGTCTTAGAGTAGAAATGGTATCATTAAAATGACACCTGAATATTTTATTATTAAAGTGAAAATGCTGTATAAATAGAAATTTAGTTATTCAGGTTTCAATTTAAAAAGAACCATTATCTCTCTAAAAACTTCTTTTTCCTTTCTTCTGCCTTCTCTCTAAAATCTCGACCTCCTCGCTCATCTGTTTGACGATCGGAGTCCACCATTGGACTCCTGGCAGCGAGATCTACAAGATTGACCGATCATAATCTTTCATAGAGTATGTTAAATTTTGTTCCCTTTTTCTTTTCCTCTCCCTCCTCTCTTAGATTTTGGCCTCCTCTTTCATCAGTTTCAGAGTCTGCCATTAGACTCCTGGCAGTGAACTCTACAAGTTTGACCGATCAAAATCTTAGATAGAGTAAGTTCATTCTGGGCTCTTTTTCCTTTGAGTTAGTTTTGATCTGGTTGGGTTGCCTTTTAATTTAAGTTTGCATGTGAGGTTTTTATCTTCAGAATTAGTCTCTGTTAGCTCAGGGTCCTAGTGATGTAGTTAGATTTGTGATCAGGACTCTGTGGTGCAGGTTAGGGTATCCTTAAGCTTTTGGTAGGTTTGGAGCTCTTAGTGAGCATCTGCTAAAGTCCAGGTAAGGGAAGCTAGTTTAAAATCTTCAATAGAACCCTAGGTTAGAAGATTTGAATGTGAGTGTGACGGGGTCACCAATTCCAGATTTTGTTGCAAGATTTCTTGTTCTGAGTAGATGGTAGTTTGTTTGAAATTGAAAGTGTTGTGATTGAGAATTGGTTGTTTGATTTAAATGGTTTTGGAATTAGAAATCATATATATGTATAAATGGACATAATAACTCAATGATTCAATGAGAGTGATTGTATCATGTTGAACAAGAACTCTCAATGTAATGTGTAGATTTATAATTTATGAATTGAATGAGATATTGATTTATAATCTAATAGGTATATTAAGTTATGCAGAATTTTTCTGCATATTTCGCTCAAGCTAAAAAAAATTTGGGGTGCTCTCTGGATGATTTTAGCCCAAGCTAGCGAATTTTAGCTCAAGCTAAAATTATGGGTGCTCTGGAGGATTTTAGCTCAAGCTAGCGAATTTTAGCTCAAACTAAAATTCTGGGTGTTCTCTGATGGATTTTAGCTCAAGCTAGCGAATTTTAGCTCAAGCTAAAATTTTGGGTGCTCTCTGGTGGATTTTAGCTCAAGCTAGCGAATTTTAGCTCAAACTAAAATTTTGGGTGCTCTCTGGTGGATTTTAGCTCAAGCTAGCGAATTCTAGCTCAAGCTAAAGTTAAATAAAAATAAAAAAACATAAAAAAAAATATTAAACTAATTTTTATTCGCTTTTAAAAGATTGATTTATTTATTTCTATATAGTTTTTCTTATAAAGTATGTAAACTTTTATTTCATGTATAGTTAATTGAAAATCTCTTTAATTAAGACATTTATATAACTAGTCGATGAATTGTTTTTTATTTTGGAAATTCTAAACATTGGTATTATTTGATTATTTGATGTTGGATATTATGAGGTTCAAAATATGAATTCTAATCAAGACATAGTATTTTCAGGAAAGAGAATACCGTGTTGAGATTGTTATTAGGGTGTATTGATTTGTGAGTGTCCTGTGAGTGAATGAGACGATCCTGACTCTACTGATATAATGGAATCACATAGATGAAGTTATTCAATTGGTGAGAGTTGAAGGAGGTCCATTTGGCTGAGTCTGAGGTTTGAAAGAACTGATCATAGCAGATCAAATGGATTTACCCTGTCATATGAAGATGATGAGGAGATATTGAGATAATTATGCGCATGGTTGTGTGGGTTTCACAACAGTAGTATGACAGGTGCAGGTATCTGGATGCTAATTTCAATACACGAGTCTTCCGGAAGTAGAGTCAAGTGTCTATGTGTTATGAGTCAGTAGAAGTTTGTCATGAGAAAGATGAATATTGAAATTGTTGATAGACACTTGATGGTTATGTGAAATGCATGAGAAAGGATGAATTTATGTGGATGTTTAAAGTCATATTTGTGTAATAAGTTTTAAAAATACCTAGCTTACCCTTTGTTTTATTTTGTGGTTGTTTTTCTTTGATCTGTGATGATCGTGTGTATTTTACACGGGAACAGATGATGTTACAGGTGATAAAGTTTCTAGGTGAGAAGATGGATGAGGGAAAATGTTTTTTTTTTCTTTTGAAATTGTGTTTTAAATTTTATGTAAATGTTTCAAGTCTTATGAAGAGAGAGATAATATGAAACATTAAAATAATAAATTTTAGATATATTTGTATTATGTTTATATATTTATTTTAATATTTCATACCGATTATGGTTATAGATATGGAAAAATTTAGAGATGTTACAGTTATAAAGTGTCTAATCTTTATTTTTGTTTTTAATTGAGGATTACGTGTGTGTATATATATATATATATATATATATATATATATATATATATATTTTGTATAGTTTTTATGTTTTTTTATTTTATTTTTGAAGTGTATTCTTTTAATTTATTGTGCCTAAAAATAGCCCATTATGTCTGTATCTATATAATAATTATTTTTTCATAGGAATTAAATAATGGTAATTATTTATGAATGGGATAAACAAAGTATAAAAATCAATTAACTTTATATTTTCAAGTATTGTAGGATTAAAAGTATCGTGCTTAATTTTTTTCAGATAAATTATGATGGTTAAACATATCGAGAGTGTTTATTGTTGTGATGAATTTAATATTTTTGTTTAAGTTTTTTTATTAAATCGGTTATTTTTAACATTAATATAATTTATCAAAATTTTCATTCTATTCAATCACGATAATGTTCATTATGATAGAAAATTTAAAATAGTAAATTTAATTTTCTCTTACTCATAAAAATGTTTATGATTATCTATGTAAGGTTTCAGCAATTAGATACAAAAATCAAAACAAGTTAATAAGATAGACCACCCGAAAGAATTCTACAACCATGCCAAACAAAAACAATTATACGTATTAATTTTTCAACTTATTTAACCCACATTTCAAATCCGATATATTTTTTTACCTGTCTCATTTTTTATTTATTTATAAAGGAGTCAAAACTTAATATATAATCAAGTGGGTTTATAAAATATATCTTGAATTGAATTAAATTTAAATATAGAATAACTTATGTTTGGATGTTCTTATGACCATATAAGACTTTGATTCGATTTAGATGTTATTTAAATTAATTTTTCCTCAAAATTAACTTCGTTTTCGGAACACATTTTTTACCTTTAAGTTGACTCAATCATATCATTAGGTATATGACATTTTGTTTATTATTTGATATTAATTTTAATATAATTTTTTTATTTCTATGTGAATTAATTCAAATATATAGTTAAAATAGATTTTATATTATATATTATTACCTAGTGAAATGGAATTATTTTATAAATATAATTGTTATACAGAAAAAGTCACACACTAAGTTTCAAATGTATAGTAAAAGTTTGTTCATTAACGTATGGATAAATATTACTCTTAATGACTTATCGGTACTCTCTTCTATCCCTTTGTTTTACCTATCTATTTTCAAAATGCCTGTTGGGGTGGCAAACGAGATAGTGAGTATTCAAAGGAATTTCCTGTGGGGTTGGGGCTCTGATGGAAGAAAGGTAGCGTGGGCTTCTTGGAAAAAGGTGTGTGAAGCGCGGGAGGATGGAGGGCTTGGCATCATTGACTTAAGGATTTTCAACTTGGCTTTACTCGGTAAATGGATTTGGCGTCTGGGGTCGGATAAGGGTGGTTTGTGGAAGGAGGTAATTGATTCCAAGTACGGGGGCTGGAGAATTTTGAGAGAGGGAAGGGGAGGAAGTTCAGATTCCCTGTGGTGGAAAGATTTAAGGAAGGTGTGGAGCTTAGAAGGGTGGGGTCAGAATTTTGAAGATGTCGTGGCTTGGAAGGTGGGTAATGGGAAGGAAGTTATGTTCTGGGAAGACAATTGGGTGGGTAGGGGGGCGTTGAAAAGTGTTTTCCCGAGGCTGTTTTCACTTAGTGTCTCAAAAGCTTCCTCGGTGATAGAGGTAGGGGCTTGGAACAACAATGTTTGGGTTTGGAAGTTTGGTTGGAGAATGAGTCTTTTTGAGTGGGAAAAGAGTTTAGTGTGTCTACTGTCTCAGGAAGTTCAGGGTGTGAGCTTGAATTTGGAGAAGGAAGATAGCTGGGAGTGGAAGGAAGGGAAGGAGGTAGGGTATTCGGTTAAAACTGGATATCAACGTCTAGGGGGGGGGGGGGGCGATTAGGGGAGAGAGAGGGGGAGTTTATGAAGTTATGGAAGTGTAAGGTTGTACCTTCTGCACATGTTACGGCGTGGAGGGTGTTGGAAAATATGTTGGCTACTATGGCTAACTTGGAAAAACGTGGGATCACGGTGGTAAGTTCTGTGTGTAGTCTTTGCTGGGTGGAGGAGGAATCTAACACTCATCTGTTCTTTGAGTGTAGTTTTGTGTGGCGAGTGTGGAACCTTTGTTGTGCTTGGTTGGGCGTGCAAAGTGTGTTTCATAATGTTCCACTGCAAAATTTCTCTCAGTTTAGGTTGAGTAACGTGTCTGTTTTGGTAAATGAGGTTTGGGGAGTGATTTGGATTGCGGTCGTCAACGAAATATGGAAACATAGAAACAGAGTAATTTTTAGAGGGGGTGTAATAGATGTATTGGAAGTATTCGCGTTGGTGCAACTAAAGGCATGGGCTTGGGTTACTTCCAAGTCGCAGGATGCTATCTTTTCCTTCTCTGACTGGTGTGTTGATCCTTTGGTCTGTATGAAGATGATGTTTTGATGTCTTATTTGGGTATAAGAGTGAGGGTTGTAGGCGGTTTTTTTCGGTTTTATTTAAGTTCTTAGGTGTTGGCAGGGTGTGTGTTATGAACAAGGTTAAAGGTCGTGTGATTTGTATAAGGGTTGAGTCACCCCTAAAGTAACTCACATTTATTCATTGTTTATTGCTGATAAAAAAAAAAACTCTTAATGACTTATGCACGCTATGATGTCCAAGATTCTCAAAATATAACACAAATTTCTACAGTTTGGATGATACGTTGAAGATCATACAAATAGCACAGAGAAGAGGGTGAGTGAATGTGTGTTATGAAAGAGAAGAAAAACATCTATTTATAGAAGAAACATTGACTTACAAAGTCACATGTTTCCACCATCTCTTACAGAAGAGTTTAATGAACTTTAAAAAAAAGAGTCAACATTCATGCGTGTAATGAATGGAGGTAGGCATAAATTAAGGATCCAACACTCAGAACAAAGCCAAAAACAAGAAAGTCTAGAAAATATTCCAAGTATTTATATTAACTAAAAACAATAAATAAATATAATAAAATAGTAAAAAAAAAATTAACATCTTTATTACACTTGCACAGAATTTTAAAAAAAAGACAAATTAAAACATATACGCAAAATCCAAATAAACTAAAAGATAGACACAAAATTCAAATGCAACCTTTAACATTATATACATAAAATCCATTAACTTTGTTATCTACTTTAAAAATATATAAATATAAAAAAAAAGTAAGTAGACTTCTTCCCTTCACCTTTAGAATACTAATGAGTGGAAGGGGAAGGCATATATTTTACACAGTTTCAAACATGTGTGAGAAATTATAACTACACATGAATGTGAACTAACATTTAAGAATGTTCAATACCCAGTTGACTAATGCAGAGTGGACGATAATACATTCAGATTAGAGACCATTCTCCTTCAAAATTATGACTAATGGGCATAAGCGTGTTGATTGTTTTTAAAGATACCTAGGCATGATGATTAGAACGATTTTTTTTTTATCAAAAAATAAATAAATTAATAAGAATATTTAAAAGATATCCCAACTTTTATACATAAAACTCAGCTCCTAAAACCTACTATCTTAATATCCACCACACATCTTAGAAATCAATAAAAAAAAACATAGAGCAACATTCCCATCCATCTAGCTACCACCCTCACTGAAATACCAGCCCCCATTCAAGATCCTAATTTAACCTCGGCGGCATTAGCTACTCTGCTACATCACCAGATTTATTTCAGAGAACATGTGGCCTATTTCTCACTTCATAAACCATATGTTGACTCCTCTTGTATCATTACAAATTTACTTTCTTACATCACACATGCCATGGTCGTAGCCTGTCTCCTTTCTTTCTTTACTGCATTCTCATCATTCCTGCAAAAATCAGAACAACCCCTACCACATACTGGCAGATAATTATGATATGAAATTTGGGTTTTTATATAAGTTTATCTTTTAGACATATTAGAATATATCAATGCAATTACTTCATCCACATTTACATATGCATATTAATAATTAAACGTCTAAGAGTACTTTTTTAAATCAATATTATCGAAACAGAATTTATAATTAAAAACACTTCTTGCCCAAATATTGTAAAATATAAATTAATTTATTTACACACACTTTAACTAAAATCCATTATGCTAGATCAAGTTCATGTAAAATCAATTTTACATAGTCACATATAATCATTCTTTCTAAACTTCCCTGCTGGGGCAATACTCCCTTGTTGTGACTTGTTATGATGGGAATCTTCAGAATTTGCAGTAGGAACTCGTCATCAAAATAGATCATTTTCCCACCAATTTGGTGTGCAGCCTACAAAGATAACTTCTCCAATGCAGTTCAGATCCAACCAAATCACAACCATTGATTGTTTATTGCACAGTACTTAGCGAGAGAGAAATTCATCAATGATCTATATCTGAATCCTGTGATTTCCTCTCTGGTTGTTAACTAGAGAGGATCCATTCAACTAGTCAGTCACCTGAACCCAACTGCATCCAACATCTTTTCTTAGCCCTCTTGTTTTGATCAATGCCCTCAAGTCTCCAATTTCCTCCCACATGCCAAACCGGGCATACAGATTTGACAGCATAATGCATATCCCAACATTTTGAGGATCTAACTCGAGAGCCCTCTGAGCTGCTAATTTTCCAATGTCTAAATTCCCTCGATCCACACAAGCACTGAGTAGAGCTCCCCACATAGAAATAGTACAATTTCCCATTCCCTTAAAGAGTGCCTCATTCAGCAATTCCCACGCCCGCTGCAATTCACCAGCCCTACAAAGTAAATCAACCAGGCAGCTGTAATGTTCTGGACCATGATCTATCTTGAACTCATTAGCCATTGATTCAAAATACTTGACACCAGCATGAACTTGGCCAGTGCGACCACAAGCAGATATCACTGTCAAGAATGTTATTCCATCCGGTCGGATTCCTTCCAACCACATCTCATCATACAAATCAACCACTTCCTTGTAATGGCCGTTCCTACCGTACACACCAAGCATTGAAGTCCATAACACAATGTCCCTACTTCTTCCTTCTTTCCTAATCTCCATCCCGACCAACTGGAACACTTGCCAAGCCTTCTTCACTAATCCACACTTACCATACATCTCAATCAACGCGCTCTGAAGAAACACATCACTCTCTACATCAGGTATCGTACGGAGCAAGTAACCATGCACTTGCCTACCCATTTCAACAGCAGACAATCCAGTGCATGCACGCAAAGCTGCTGATAGAGTAAAGTGATCATGCTTCAATTTCAACACGTGCATCTTCCTAACAAGTTCAAGTTCTCGAGCCCAAAGCCCAGCTTCGGCATAACCTGACAAAAGTGCATTGGCACAGACAGTGTTCTTCTCAGGAATTTCATCGAACATGAGGGTTGCATCTTGTACATTCGACAATTTGGAGTAGAAATCGATGAGAGCACTGCCCACAAACACACTAGAAGACCAACCTGATTTTACCCCCTGTGTATGTATCTGCTTTCCAAAATTAAGGTCTTTGACTTTGGACGAGGCGGTCAATGTGCTACACAAAGCGTAGGTATCTAAGGGGACACCGTTGGTGTGCATGAAGGAGAAGGAGGCGAGAGCGAGAAAGGGGAAACCTTTGCGACAGAAATCAGATATTATGGCGTTGAAGTGTAATGGGTTGGTGGAGTTCATGCATTTGAAGAAGTTTTTGAGTAAGTGAAGGTTGGTGTTAGGAAGGCATGCTGCGTATGTGGCAATGAGTTGGGTGTGGAGATGATGGGAGAGGAAGATCATGCCTGTTCTGAGTAGCTGAGCGTGGAGTTTCTTAATGGCTGAATCATCGGCACTTACACGACATTGGTGCAAGAGCTCGAATATGTTCGACTTAGACATGTAATAAGAAAATGAAAATGGAATACAAGTTTATTCTTTTTTTTTTCTTCTTTTAGTTCAAGTTTATCATATATTAAACCAGCACATTCCAATTTCAAATTTTTAAATCCAGAAAAAGTAAAAATTGAATGTAGATTTAAATCAAACTCACCTTTCACAGATTACAGAAGACTGCACCGAGACGACCACACCACCGCAATCCCTTCAATCACCCTTCAATCTAACTCCAACCCCTTCAATGACCCTTTAACATTAATTATGACTCTCACATAAAAAATATAATTTGATTAATTTATCTATTAATGTAAAAATAATAATAAAAACTCCCCTATTTAAAAGTTACATAAAGCATAATATGAAGTAGAGGGGAAAATATGATATGTTTAATGTAAGTGGAAAGTAAATTCAGATAACTCCTTCAGCCACGCGAGAGTTATGGTTCAAATTCGATATATACAGATTAATTACGACTCGATTTTAATCAAATTTTGAAGAATTGTGAAGCCAGTTTCGATAATTAAGATTTCGTTTGGCACTTTCTGAACTACATATTGTTGTTAAAGTGTGAACTGGACAGATAATTACAAGTGGATCCTCTAATACTTTCAGGAATGTAATTTTAAAAAAAAAGTGAAAATAAAAATCAGTAAAAAATGACAATTTTTTAATTAAAAATAATAATGAATGTGTACATCAAATATATCATCATCTGCATATTTGTTCTTCACCAACTATTGATGAACCTATCATAATGGTAATATCACCACATGTATACGTAAATTAATTATAACAAGCCAAGACTTCTCACTCCCCTTTTATCATCAATGCTTTAATAATTATTTTAGTTCTCCACAAAGTATTTTCTAAATTCAATGTTAAAATATTAAAATTTTATTATCAACTAAAGTACAATTTTTTTTCTTCAACAAGGAAACTAGATTTTTAATTTAAATGATAAAATAATTTATATAATACAAAGTATTCTGTATAATTCAATGCTAAAATATAAAATTTTCATTATAAACTAATATATGTCTACAAAAACAAATATCCTTTTTAAATTAAATATTACAATATACTCTTTTATTTATATCCTTTACATCATAATATTAGTTCTAAAACATAATTATAATGTTTTTATTTAACTATAAATTTCAAATACAAAATAAATAAATGTATAAATCTTTATAAAAAAACATTTATTTTTATATTAATTTAAATTTTTTATAATTTTAAGAAAAGAAGATTTTGATAAATAAATAAATTATATAAAAAAAATTACATTTCAATAACATCATGTAAATTTACATTTAAATTTATTCACTTTTAACTATTTTTCCTAAGTCCAAAAGAGAATGTAACTTGAAAGTCTTCTTAACAAAGTTTAAGGGCTGGTTTGTTTCGAGGCTGGTTTGTTTCTAAGCGAAGATGAACAAAGAAAATTAAAATACAAAGAAAATTAGAAAAAAAAAGAATAAAAACACGAAAAATGATAATTTTTTGGTTTAAAATGATTTGCAGAGAAAGATGAATTTACATTGTTTTTATTTAAAAAATATTAAATTATATACTGATTATATATGTAAATTATATTTTAATATATATATATATATTACATTTATAAAAAAATTTATTAATTATTAATATTAACTTTTATATTATAATAAAATAAACAATAAATAAAATTTTAATTTTAATTATTAATACGTATTTTTATTAAATTTAATACTAATTTTTTATTTTAATTCTAATCTATATTTTTAATTTTTTTATGTTAAATTATTTTATAAATTTTTAAAAATTTATTTTTTAAACTTATATTTATATATATTTAAAAAAATTAAAAATCTTTCACAATATTACATTAATTACAAACTTCAACAAATTTTTTTCACAAATTTACTCAATTAACTGTGAATCCAAACAATTTCAAATATTCCCTGCGGGTATGAGTGAGAACACGTGCTGGGTTTTGTATTACTCGTCTAATCAGATGTAATAAGTGATTAATGTGTTCATCAGTTTCAGTGAATTAATTAATCACAAATCAATCCTTTTCTATCTTATGTCAAGTTTGAGGTCTAATGGTTGTGGTGGGCTAGTTTGAATATAATATGACTTTCTTTTTCCGAGCAGTCTTTTCCTGAAAGATTTGCATGCATCATGATTTCATTAATCTGGTACAACATCACAATATTATATTCTGAGTTTAAATAAATAATTATTTTACTCATTCATAGAAAAAGTATAAAAATTTGCGTTCCTTATTTTAAAGTTTTAATAATAAATTTAAGTGATTAAATTACTTGAATAGTGAATTTGTACTCTCCCGAATTTCATTTAATTGTACTTATAAATATTTGGTCAAGAATCACAGTAGAAAGTTCTGTTATATTGTGAACATATATCAAACATGAAAAATATTTCTCAAATTGAAAAAACCTATAGTCCCACCAAATTATCTTCAAAGATGGATTAAAATTTGGTGTCCGAAGAACACTACCACCTCCCAAAGAATATACATAGAATTTCACAGTCATTTTATTATATATCTTATGCTTTCACAATCACTGACAATATTTATTTTCATATTACATGTTAAGAATTTTGCTTATCTATTCATTTTAAAAATAAATTAGCATTCAAAAATTTAAAATATATAATTACTAATAAAGATGATTCTTTTTATAAACACTGTTACTCATTTATAAAAATTTGTATTAATTTTTAGTGTACATTATTTATTATCAATTATATTAATATGATTTATTTTATTATTTTACTTTTTATATTTTATAACAATTTTCTTTAATTTATTTAACTATTTATAATAATAAAATTAGTTTATATTTAATAACTTTTTGTAATTGATAAATATCGATCCATAGAAAATGTAAGGACCGAGAATAATAGTTTTAGAATAGAATTGGTATAATTAAAATGACACCTAAATATTTTATTATTAAATTTAAAAGAGCATATAAATAGAAATTCAGTTATTCGGGTTTCATTCTAAAAAGAACTAACATCTCTCTAAATATTTCATTTTCTTTACTTTGCCTTCTCTCTAAGATCACTACAAGAAAACAAGCTCTTAGCTTCCAAATATTTGCGTGGGCCAGCAACGGACGCTAATATCGTCGGCTAAAATGGCACAAAACCCACACAAAATAGCATTCGACGCAAAACGGACGCCTTATGGATTTAATTTTTATTTTTTTTAAATTCAGTTTGCGTCGACCGCGGCCCACGCATATGCGTCGGCTTGCGTTAGTCGCGGCCCACGCATGTTTCACGTGCTCCACATTAATAATAATAATAAGTATAATAAAAATCATATTATAACAAAAGAATTTGTTTGGTGTAGTGGTTAAAGTGTCTTTGTGACTAGGAGGACCTGGGTTCACAGTGAGTAGTATAACAAGTGCGGGTCTCTGGATGCTAATTTCAATACACGAGTCTTTCGGAAGTAGAGTCAAGTGTTTGAGTATGTGAGTCAGTAGAAATCTGATAGGAATAATGTGGATGATAAATGTGATTGAAACTTGATGACTTTGTGCAAATTATGAGAATTTGATAAATTATGTGTGTTTTTAAAAAATCAAATTTTTATTAGAATTCTAAAAAATAGTTTGCTTACCCTTTGCTTTGTTTTGTGATTGTTTTCTTTAATTTGTGATGATCGTGTTTGTTTTGTTTCTTTTAAAAATTTTGTGTGTATATTGAAATCCCTATAAAGAGGGATTTTTTTTTAGATACAATTATGAGATAGTTGTAAGTTCATATGTTAATTAGATTTTTCTTTCTTTCTATTTTATTAAATATGAATAAAAATAGGAATGTTACAAAAAAAATAGAAAAATAAAATGTCCATTTACCCATTGTTATATATGGAATCATTTGTGTTGGTTATTAATTCTGATTTTATTATTATTAATTCTGATTTTATTATCCTTAAACTATTTTACCGTTATTATTGCATTAATGATCAGTTTACAGGCCTGTTAGTATTTCTTAGGGATGGTAAAGCGGGTCAGCCCGCCCCGCGCTTGGCCCGCAAAAATGCGGGACGGGTTGGCCCGCCCCGCAAAGTTATTGCGGGCTAGAATTCCCGCCCCGACCCGCCCCGCCCCGCCCCGCATAAGAGCTGGCCCGCAGGTTTGCGGGCCAGCCCGCGTTCTTTTTTTTTAAAATTAAATATTTATTTGTTTACATTTTGTTATTAAAAAATTGTCAAATTAAACTTATATATTTGTTATTATCAAACCTAATTTTTTTTCCTTCCTTTTCAAATATAGTCAAACATCAAAACACTAAGATAAATATCAAATATCACTATTCTTCCACTTCCAAAACATTAAAAATACCTAATTCCAAAACATTAAACATAAACATTAATTCAAAAACATTAAACATAAACATTATTGACATTCTTCCATTTCAATAACATTGGATGTCACCTTAGTAGAACCTTCATCAATTTTTTCATAATTATAATCTTCCCCGTCATCTGCATATATTAAAACAATGACAATTAATTAATTAATTTTTCATAAAAATAATACAATAAAAATAAGATAACTTTTGGCTCAATTGAAGGCTTGGTCATGGGTAACTTCTACTGGCCCGCGCGGGTTGCGGGCTAATGCGGGTTAGCGGGTTGAAAAGGTCATCCCGCCCCGCGTTTTTTACCTGCGGGTCATCCCTAGTATTTCTATTTTATAACTTTCAGTAAGTGTAATTTTATTATATATATTATTGAAGTAAATCAAAATGAATAAGATCAGTTCAACAATTTTGCAATCTTGTGCAATTACGTTCAATTAGATTCTACAACCTTTTGCCTCCTGTTATTTCCTTCAATTAGTTTCTACAATTGTTATCAGAGTCAGTCTGTTATCATGAATTCTACTCAATTATTAGGAAAAACTTACAATCGGTGGTGTGTGTGCAAATAAGAGTTTTGTTTGATTATCATGAGTTATAGGATGTCGTTGAGAGTGGAGTGTTTGCATTAGCTGCTAATGTAATTGAGGCGCAACTAGTAGTGCATCGTGATCAGAAGAAAAAGGACAATAAGGCTTTGTATTTCATTCATAAAGGGATGAATGACAAGACATTTGAGCAAATAGAAGAGCAACAACTGCAACTGATGCTTGGATCATTTTGTCAACCAATTATAAAGGTGATGACAAGATCAAGAGGGTGTGTCTTCAAACCCTGAGATGCCAATATGAACGGTTGCAGATGGAAACCACAGAGACTATTTATGTTTATATAAATAAAGTTCTTGCCTTGACAAATCATATGAAGACCAATGGTGAAACACATTCGGAGCAGACAAAGGTGGAGAAGATTTTGAGATCTTTAACTCCCAGATTTGAACATGTTGTTGTCGCAATTAAAGAGGCCAATGACATTTCAAAAATGACAGTAAGGTTATTGTGTGGTTCCCTACGAGCGCATGAGCAGCGAATGAATGACAATAATATTGAAAAACGAATTGAACATGCTTTACAAGCACAAGCCTCAATTGGTAGCTCCTATCATAAACACGGTATTTCACGAGGCAGAGGACGAGGACATGGTGGTAGCTATTCCAGCAAAGGTCGTGGTGGTCAGAATCATGAAGGTGCTGAGCAAAACAACATTGGTTCCAATCACATTCCAAGTTCAAATAACTTTTGGTGCGGGGAACCTGGTCGCGGAGGACGAGAATGCATGTATAATAAATCAAATGTGGAGTGTTATAACTGCCACAAACGTGGTCATTATGCAAATGAGTGCATATCAAAAGGTGATAATCATGTTGCCAATTATGCTCAAGAAGACGGTAATCACGTACAAGATGAAGAGGATCATGCAGTACTAATGGCAGCCACATAAAATGAAACTCCAAACAATCAGACTTGGTATTTGGATACAGGTTGCACAAATCATATGTGTGGTCAGAATGAGCTATTTGCATATTTGGATGACTCCTTTCGCACAAAAGTGAAATTCGGTGATGGCAGGTTCGTTCGGTGACTGGAAAATGATGAATTCTTATCACATTGAAGAATGGTGATCACAGGTACATGTATGATGTTTTCTATGTACCTGATATGAAAAGTAATCTATTGAGTATGGGACAGCTAGTCGAAAAGGGTTACGTGATGCACATAGTTAAAAATCAATTCTCAATTTTTGATAAAAAAAAGGTAGTTTGATTCTTAAAACCTTTTTATCAAAAAACCGCATGTTTCCAGTAAATATTCATATGGGTGATTTCAAGTGTTTGAATGCAATAGTGAATAATGAATCGTAGTTGTGGCATTTACGCTTTGGGCACTTAAATTTTCAGAGTTTGGAAAATCTCTCCAAACGAAATTTACTGAATGGTTTACCCCATATTCATCACCCTGATCAATTGTGTGAGGCTTGCATTTTTGGAAAGAATCACAGGATACCATTTGTTAAGGAGCCTTG
Organism: Phaseolus vulgaris; assembly: GCF_051622355.1. Lineage (NCBI taxonomy): Eukaryota > Viridiplantae > Streptophyta > Magnoliopsida > Fabales > Fabaceae > Phaseolus > Phaseolus vulgaris. The sequence goes on from NC_143504.1 coordinate 8,407,915, forward strand.
GCATGAAAAATTTCCTTTAGAGCTTGTTCACATAGATGTTTGTGACCCGATGAACATATCATCAGTTGGAGGTAATAAGTATTTTTTAACCTTTATTGATGATTTTTCAAGGAAAACTTGGATTTATATATTGAAAAGCAAGGATGAGGTATTCCACAACTTTAAAATATTTAAAGCATTTGTTGAAAGACAAAGTGGCAGACAAATTAAGATATTGCGTAGTGATGGAGGAGGTGAGTACAAGTCTAATGAGTTCAAGAGGCACTGTGAAGAACTTGGGTTGCAACATAACATAACATGTCCCTACACAACGAAGTTGCCGAGAGAAAGAATAGAACAATCATGGACATGGTGAGGAGCATGTTTAAAGCGAAAGGTATGCCAAATTATTTTTGGGTTGAGGCCGTAACATGTGCGGTATATTTGATAAACAGATCACCCACTCCAAGTGTTCCTAACACAACTCTGATTTAGGCATGGAGCAGATTCAAACTCAATGTGCAGCACTTGAAGGTATTTGGGTCAATTAGTTATGCTCATGTCCCCAAGGCAGCAAGATCAAAGTTGGATGAGAAGGCAGTGAAGACCATTTTCATAGGATATAAGTATGGAGGATACAAATTGTACAATCCAATGACAAAGAAGGTGATGTGAGTCGTGATGTTACATTTGTTGAAGATAAGGAATGGCAATGGAATGCAACAGCTGAAATGGATTCAAAAAAACGATATATTTACGTTTTGAACAATGATGTGGAAGATGGAGTCACTCTTGAAGCACTTGCAATTCAACCTGAAGTTGTAATCCAACCTGAAGTTACAGCTCCAATTGCAACTATGATGGAGCGACCAAGAAGGCAGCAGCGACAACCTGTACACCTTCAAGATTGCGAAGTAAATCTTGATGATGAAGTTGATGACAATGGAGATTTGGTTCACTTTGCTTTTCTTACAGATTCAGAAGAACCCGTGAGACTTGCAGATGTCATTCAACACCCCAAATGGCAAAAGGCTATGAATGAAGAATTGATGGCGATTGAGAAAAACAATATCATGAATCAAATTGGTTTTAATCTAGATATTCCAATTAAGATTTATGTTCATATTGTCTCTACAATTAATCTTGCAGAGAATCCAGTTTTTCATCAAAGAAGTAAACACATTGATATTCGATATCACTTCCTGCGAGACCAAGTTGGGAAGAACATGATCAAATTGGAATACTAAGAAGATCAGATTATTGCAGATATGATCAAGTTAAGAGATATGATATGTTGGGCATGAAGGTTGTTCCAAATCAGAATTAAAGGAGGATGTTGGTTATTAATTCTGATTTTATTATTATTAATTCTGATTTTATTACCCTTAAACTATTTTACCGTTATTATAGCATTAATGGTCAGTTTACATGTCTGTTGTCTGTTAGTATTCCTATTTTATAGCTTCCAATAAGTGTAATTTTATTATATATATTGTTGAAGTAAATCAAAATGAATAAGATCAGTTTAGCAATCTTGCAATCTTGTGCAATTACGTGCAATTCTGCAATAAGAACAATTGCATTCCTATATTTTTTGAAGTATATGTTTTACATTTTTAGATTGTATAATCTAAAACACATAAATAAATATTTTGAATTATGTATTCATATGAAATGTTTTGAATAGTGTTGGAAACATATGTTCTATAAAGCTTGACCCGAGAGGTTTTAATAATAGGTTTCCATAAATGATTACTTTGTTTTTTTTGTTTATAAATGCTTTTCAAATTGTTTGTTCCAAGAAAATTAATTTTTGAATGGAATAATCTCAAAACTTGTCCAACAACCATTAAAATAAGTAAAAATTTAATTGATGTTACCCATTCATACCTATTGCAATTAGGAAATGCTAACCACCTTGAAACCACCAGTAATGTTAGTTCAAATTTGTAATCTTATGCAGTACAAATTTTTAATGTAGTAAAAAAACACACATAACCGTAAACAAGAAAAGTGAAGAAGGAGGAGATATAATTAAAAAAAAAAATCATTTTAGAACTATAAAGCTGCAGGTAGTAATTATGGGGTATAGAAAGCAAAAGCCGTTGGGGTGTTTGAAATCGCTTCGTGCTAATATTCCCAGCCCATTGATTCTGATATATTATATGATATGATATAATATAAACAGGCTTGCTAATTATTGTGTTTAGCATGTGAATAATAAATAAATAAAAGAAATTGAATATGCGTAAGTTAACCTATTTTTCAATAAATTATATAAAAGAGTTTTTACTAGTTTATATAATAAGCTAATAAGCTTTTACGTAATGAATAAGTTAATTTCAAATTGTTCAACAAATTTAAAATAAGTTGTTTTTGTAGAAATTGTAAGAAAGTAAATTAAAATTTATAAAAAAAATATTTTTACATGTTTTAATAAAAGATTAAATTTTCTATTTTGAACTTTATAATCTTAAAATACTAATTAGTTTTTTTCATATTATATAGAGAGACATGCACTTTATCATAATCAGTCCTCCTAAAATTTGTCCAATTGGTAAAGGACTATAAGAAATATAGACAAATCTTAAGTAATAGTAGTAGTAATAATAAAATATAAATTTTGTGTAAAAAACAGTAAATATAAATGTATAATAAGTTATAACAAAATAAAAATAAAAATTATAATAAAAATATTATATAATATAAACTGCTATCAATGAGAAATGAATCTTAAAATTAATTTATAATGTGAGATTTAAACCACTTTATATATTATGAAGTTTTTTTTAGTTGATATATAAAATGATAAAATATGTAACAAATAAAAATACACATTAGCATAATAGATAGGTAGACATTAAAATAATTTTAATATTGAAATGATATTCCTTAAAAAACGAGGGATAATAGTCACCAACCATGTTGGAGGTTGGTGGGATGATGGTTGGTATTATAAATTGATCAGAGATGACTATGAATATTAAGTTCTAAAATGAAGGTGTTATAAAAGGAAGTGGGTACAGGAGTTAAAGAGCACAGAACTAAAGACACTACTTCCTTTTGCCATGATGATGATGAATATTAAGTTCTAAAATGAAGGTGTTATAAAAGGAAGTGGGTGCAGGAGTTAAAGAGCATAGAACTAAAGACACTACTTCCTTTTGCCATGATGATGATGATGAATATTAAGTTCTAAAATGAAGATGTTGTTATAAAAGGAAGTGGGTGCAGGAGTTATAGAGCATAGAACTAAAGACGCTACTTCCTTTCTCCATAGCAAAAGGTCAAGGCACAAAACAGAAACAGAAGAATCATGTGAGATTTGTTGTCTGCCTTGTGAGTTATTGTGACAGTGACATGCCCCCTTCTGTCCCTTAAAATATATATCAAAAAATTCATGGACCTTTTAAAGCAATGTTTGCATGTTATATTTGAGAATAATTTTTTTAAAAAAAAATTTGCCAAATGTAATCCTTCCCATTTTAGTTTTTAGAATAAACCCATTCACTATTTTTAGACTAGACCATTAACCTTAGCAGAGACAAATTTGGTTTCTTGAAGATCGAATTCCAAACTACATTTTGCTTTTTTAGTTTAAAAGTTTCACCTAGAATTTGACGGATTTTGAGGAGAATTTTGGTTTTTTTATTTTCGGGTGGAGGAAGGGAGTTGAAGAAGGATTGTCCAATGCAGGTCGAAACTAGGTTTTTTGAGGATTGAATTTTGACATTAGTTTCTGGTTTATGGTTGTTGATGTCCAATTAAAATTCGAGTTTTTGGTGGTCCAATTCTGGGAGAGAGTTTATAGTTTTTTTTTTTTTGGTTTTGTAAAGGATGAGTGAGGAAGAAAATCATTAAAAATAAAATAAAATTTAATAGGTGAAAAATAATTTAAAAAATGTATTAAAAGTGAGTATAAACTTTTTAAAAAAGTTTGTCAGAGAAAAGAAATTAAAAAATTATTTAAGGTGAAATATATTTTGATTTTATAGAAAATATAAATATTTTAAAGTTTTAAAATGGAAGGAAATATAAGAATTTTGTAAATATTGATTGTTATTGGTAAATTAAAAATTTGAAAAAAGGTTAAAAAATGCAAAGAAAAAAGAACCCCCCTTCTAGAATTCAGTTCTAGGGAACTGAATTAGTATCATATGAGAAACAAATGTCAGCATTGAACACCCCTCTTCTCCTCCTCTCCTTTAGGGTCTGTTTGTTTCCGCATGAATACTGTTCATGGGATAGAAAAGGAAAGAAGGATTGTGTTTGTATCCATTCAAATGTAAGGAAAGAAAGGCAAGGATTTGTGAAAGAAGGATAAATTCAGCCCCCTCTATGTAGCGAAGAAAGACAAAGAAAGATAAAGCAATTAACACAAAAAGTCAAGATTACCCTCATTCATTTATACACATAAAATAACACTATTTTATATATTACAATAAAAAATATTATATATTTATATTATAATAAAGATAAAATAATTAATTATAAATTTTATAACATAATAAATTAAATAAATTAATTGATTCTGAAAATCGATTATTTTTTAAAAGTTTGTAACGTACTATGTTATAAATTTGATAATATTATACTTAATTATTATAATAATATAATATAATAATAAAATAAATATATTTGTATAATAATAATATCAGTATATTTATATAATAATAATAATATCAATATATTTATATAATAATATTAAAAAAAAAAATTAGTAATATAAATATAAAAGCTATGAAAGAATAAAAATAAAATTATGTCTTTTATATTAAAATTTATTTGAGGTTGAAATAAAAGTTTTTACTTAATTCAAATTTATAGAAAAATATTTCATATTTTATTATTTAAATATTTTTAAAATAAGGGTAAATTTATAAACTTACCTTTTATACATTTAAAAAAAATAAAAATTTCCTTACAACCATCACATCACTCACAAACTTCAATAAACTTTCTTCACAAATCCACTCTAATATACCTTAATCCAAACAACCTCACTTTCTTCACACTTTCCTCTTAAATCACTACAAATTCACTCCCTCAAATCCACTCTCCAATCCAAACACACCATTAGTAAAAAATATGAAAACTCTCATTATTTGATCTTCCATGAACCTAATTCCAGATGAGTTTTTTTTAATCAGATAGACAAAATGCATTTAGAAATTTGGCTATTTTCTAAGTGGAGAGATGGGGCCAGGCACGGTCGGTTGATGTAGTATAATTGTTGATGTATCGATCTTCCTCTTTTTCGGTCGGTCGTTCCTTTTTGGTGTCTCCTTCGGTTGGGCGGGGGAGAGTACCTGCGAAGGCACTCCGCTCAAGTAAGTGAGAGATTCTAAGTGTGGTTCAGTAAGTGGATGAAAAACGTACCTTTTTTTAGTCTGAGCACAGTATTTATAGGATTGGCTAGTGGACTTTCTGTTCCTTGGGCTTAGGGTGGTTATGAGTAAATCTTGCAGTTATGTACGGGATACCCGGAGAACATATCTTCTTTAATCACGTTCTCCTTATTTTTTGGAGGTGTATCTTAACCGCTTTAGGTTATCGCGTAAATATCATTTATTATCAATTCGGTTCGGTGCCCACCGGTACACTTAGGAACTGAATTCTCTGCTACACAGGGTCATTTTGATAATTTTTCTTAAAATTATTATTCTAGGAAAACAATTCTATACTTGAGCAAATAAATTAAGGAAGAAGAGTCACTTGTAGTTGTATTTTAAAGTTTGAACATTAGATAAAGTAATATGATAATGACTAGTCCACTGCACTGCACTTGCTTATTTTTCTAGTTTGCCTTTCCAAAGAAAAGGGTGGAAGGTGGAATTTTGTTTCGTGCCCAATAATTTACAAAAAAATAAATAAACGAAGAAGATAAAACAAAATATTATTTCTTTATACTTTATTATTTATTTATTTTTATATACTTTTATTGTTTTCAATTGCGTAAACGAAAATAGGATTGGCACAGGGAAATGACCACCAACATTAAAAGTCAGCATGCTTTGATTACATTAAATTCTGACCAAATATTATTAAATATTTGGGTGCAGTCTCTTATAACAACTATTCTATCAACTATTTCACTAATATATTAACTAGTTGGACCATGTAAAGAGAAACTATAGATACCGCACCATTCACAACACAGACATAACATTATCTCTATCTCCCAACAAAGGGATTTAGATTTTCTTTTCTTTTCTCTTTATTTGTCAAATGACAACTGTTACGTGCCAAATGAAATCGGTAACCAAAATATTAAAATATCAATATTTCTTCTACCAAAATGTTAGATGAATATTTCTCAAATTATTTTTCTGATAAAAAAAAACTTATTTATTAATAAATAAATTCTAATTTTTTAATTAACTTTGAGTGCCAGAATTTTATCTATTACTATAGAGTCCCTAAATTTAAGAAAAGATTTGCTTAAAGTAGGTTGGAATTCTACTTATCCTAGAATAAATGATTTTTTAATAATATATTTCATTTTTTAAAATGCTTTTTAAGTCTTTCTATAACTATAAATAAATAAATTTTCGTATACTTTTTATACTTGAAATAGTATTTTTGAGAGTTTTTAATTTCTGAAAAATATGATAACTCTCTCCTTCAAACAACTTCTCTTCTTTCATTAATCCATTTTCATTTCAATTTTACTTTGTTTCTGTTATGTGTTATCATTACAAGATGTTTCTTTAAATGAAGAGATGTGGACTCTATCACATGCGGCACACTATTAATTATATTAGGAAGAAATTTGTAGGTATGGAATGTAAAAATTGTCTAAGGAAAAGGATTTAGATTTTCTTTTCCCCACCAATTTCGCTGTTCTTCCTTCTCTTTTTCGGATTTTTTACCATTATGGGTTATTTTTTTTGTTTTTTACCAAAATGAGGTCCATTTAAAAAAAATTACAAATTTGGAGTAAGTTGTGCCAATTTGGCACGACTTCATATGCATAACTCAACACAATTTGATACGATTCTGCCATGTCATACTGAAGTCGTGTCAACTTGGTACGAACTCTGCTACGTCATATTTTTATTTTATTTTTTTAAATTTTATTGTTTATATATTGGGTAGTAAGTTATGTAATGTTAAAAATTAATTTGATATCTTAATCATCACCCTCCACGAAGACCTTGACGATAAATACGAAGACCACATTGTGGCACGTCTTCCCATAAATAATTTACTTCTAGTTCAACTTTATATTTTTATTTTATATATTGTAATGAATCTTACTAATTTGTTTAGTTCTAATTAATCTTTTATCATCATTACGTGTTATGTAAAATCATTCCTTCACAAGCTATTTATTTTTCAAATTCAAAACAATAATTCTCTATTTATTTTTCAAATACAATAAATTTTTATTTATCTATTTATTTCCAAATTCAATAACAATTTTCTTCATTTTTTAATTAATCAAATAATCAAGTTATTGTATTACATTACCGTCAAACATGATTCATACACGATTATCCAATTTTTTGTTCCTTAAAACTAACACTTAGACACTACAAGAAAAAAAGGTTTTAATAGAGGTTATTTAGTGGAGGTTAATATAACCTTAGGAATTGATTTAATTAATGAAGGTTTTTTCTAAAACCTCAATAAAATAACGGAGGTTTTTTAACCTTAGCTAAATTCCAAAGGTTTATTCTAAAACCTCAGTAAAATAACAGAGGTTTTTTTAACCTTTATTAATTTCCAAAGGTTTATTTTAAAACCTCCGCAAAATAACGAAGGTTTTTTTAACCTTCGTTAATTTCCAAAGGTTTATTTTAAAACCTTCGTTAAATTCTAAATATTTATTCTAAAATCTCATCAAAATAATAGAGTTTTTTAATTTTTTTTAAGTGTCAAAAGTTTATTGTAAAACATCAATAAAATATTTTATATTTTCTCAATTCTTAATAAATAGATATAATTAAATTTTTTAGTGAGTTTAGCCTAAACTGGTATACATATTTAAATATGCTTTGAACTTAGGTCTTAGAGGTTGATTCATTAATTGAAGTTAGAAGGCACTTCATTAATTGAAATTATTATTCAATTCTTAAAGATTGTTTTTATGAATTTCAATAAGTAAAAATAAGTTGTGTGTGAAGTGACATTAACTTATCACATATATACATCATCATAATTTATTTTTTGGTTACATTTGCAGTATCAAATTTTGAAGAATCAGACACCGGAAACTATTCATTATAATAATATTAATAATAATATTTATAATAATATTAATAATAATATTTATAATAATATTAATAATAATATTAATAATAATGTTTATAATAATATTTATAATAATATTTATAATAATATTAATAATAATATTTATAATAATATTAATGATAATATTTATAATAATATTTATAATAATATTTATAATAATATTAATAATAATATTTATAATAATATTAATAATAATATTTATACTAATATTAATTGTAAGGATCTAGAAAATAACCTTAGAGTAGAAGGGATATATTTTAAATGATACCGGAATATTTTATTATTAAAATGAAAATGACATATAAATAGAAAATTCAGTTATTCGGGTTTCATTTTAAAATAACCACTATCTCTCTAAAAGTTTTCCTTTTCCTTTCTCTCCCTTCTCTCTAAGATTATGACCTCCTCGTTCATCTGTTTGACGATCGGAGTCTGCCATTAGACTCCTGGCAATGAACTCTACAAGATTGCCCGATCAAAATCCTAAATAGAGTTAATTACCTTTAAACTTTTGGGTAGATTTGGAGCTCTTAGTGAGCATCAGCTAAAGTTCAAGATTATTTTCAATAAAGTTAGAAGATTCTGGATGTGGAGGTGACGTGGTCACCAATTCCAATTATTTTTGCTTGCAGGATTGTCTCTCGAAGAATAAAGTAATATATTGATTGGAATGGTTGATTTTGAATCTTTTATATTGATTTTAAGGTGAATAATTGGTTGAAACTGTTTGTGATTGAGAATGGAAAGTGTTTGAATGATAATATAAATGAGTTGAGCTATTCTTTTTGAATATTTTGGTTGAATTACTTAAGTGAGATGCTTTGATGAGAAGTGGTTGTGTGATTTCAGATGATGATTGATTTAAAGAGCATATATTTGGAATTAATTATGTGTTTTAAGTAAAGTTTGAGATATATTTGGATTGTTTAGAAAGTTTATATATGAAGTGATTGAGTGGTGCATTGATATGTTAAATGATGTATGTAATGAGGTTAAAGTGTGATCCAGACGTAGTATTTTCAGGAAATACCATGTTGAGATTGTTATTAGGGTGTATTGATTTGTGAGTGTCCTGTGAATGCGATCCTGACTCTACTGATATAATGAAATCAAATAGATGAAGTTATTCAGTTGGTGAGAGTCGAAGGAGGTCCATTTGGCTGATTCTGAGGTTTGAAAGAACTGATCAGAGATAATTATGTGCATGGCTGTGTGGGTTTCACAGCAGTAGTATGACAGGTGCAGGTTGATGGTTTGAGAAATCATATGAGAATTGATGAATTATACTTATTAATTTGAAATTTAAATTATATCAAAACATTTTATATAGATAGCTTACCTGTAATAGAGCTCCCTTAGTGAACAGCTGAAAAAATGAAATACTTTTATTTGAATGTTTTGTTTTGTTGTTAAAACTTTTGATGTATATATTAAATCCCTATGAAGAGGGATATTTCTTTTGAGATACACATATGAGAAAGTAATATATGTTATTTGTAATTAGATATTGCTTGTTTTACTTTTATTACATTATATATGTGTAAAATTAAGGATGTTACATTAATAATAATATTTATACTAATATTAATAATAATATTAAGAATATTAATAATATTAATAATATGCATAATATTAATAAATATTAATAATATGAATATAATATTAATTATAATAATGTTAATATAATATTAATACGTATAAATTATGTTAATAATAATAAGTATAATACAAATAATAATATGAACAAAAAAATTTTCTGGTCTAGTGGTTAACTCTTCTCTCCTTACCAAGAAGGTCTTGGGTTCGAATACTGATGCGCTTTCTCCCCAATATTAATTGGGAAACACTTAATGCACGACTTGCCCATTTATTTAAGGTGGGGTTTGTTTTATGTGTTACTATTACAATTAGTACCATTATTTCAGTTCATTGACCTTTTCCAGAAACTGAAGAATAGTTGAATTTTAAAACGGTAGGTCCATTAATTACATCCATTTTCAAAGGAAACAAACAGATTCCAACCTCCAAATATTACTTACTATGCAAGGTTCTTGTGATTAAAACTTGTATTTCTTTTCCACTACGAATCACAACATTAATTATTGTGAACTTTAGCTATTATTTTGGAATATATTTCTGGAGTAAATCTGCCAAATTAACTTTAGCTATTATCATTGAATCATGGTGATGAGCTAAAAGAAATGTGATATGATTGAAAAAATATCTTTTAAATGAATACGGAAAACAAGTAAAATTTTTATTTGACTTGTTATAAATGTTCTAGTACTATTGTTAAAATCCTTTGGGGATATACTAAAGTCCACCTTGTTAATTGAAAAGAGGACTCTACAATATACAAAGATGAATGAATGATGATGATAATGTCCTGGAGTTTGTGACTTTCACTTTTTACCGTAGTAGTTTTTGAGATAGTTTTATATCAAACAGCGAATAATAAATTAGTTTACTGGAAAGGAAAAAAAAAATGAGAAAGCACGTGAGTGAGTATCTGAGACAGAAGGTGAAGTGATGATGATTCCAAAGTGGATTTTTATTCAGAGATTCAAAAGTTATTATAAAGATAATCACCATCCTTATTCCAAAAAACAAAACAAAAGGGAGATACTGATGTGTCTCCCAGTGTTCATGCATCAACTGTTATGTGAGAGTGGGAGAAGACAAGGTGGTCCATGTGGGACCCAGCTGTTTCATAGCTCCTATCTAAAATATTTATATTTATATAAATACTTTTTTTTTCTACACATTATACTGGTCCCTTCATCCAGGAGACAAAGCTAAGAGGGACCCAAAAAAAAGAAGAAAAAGAAACAAACACCTACTTTTTTTTACCTGAACTACTTTTCTTAATAATAATTCATAAATATAAATAAAATGTTATATATAATTGTAATTTGAATGTGAAAAAATAGAAATAATTGTCACACCATTTCTCATCACTCAATCCGTCCATCATACAATAATCACACTCTTATTTAACGCTTACCAAACAAAAAATACTCATTTTATTTGTTTTATACTTCAATTTAAAATTCTAATATATATTATTATATTATTAAAATAGGTTGTAAAATGAATATAATTTTTTGGAGTGTTAAATTATTTTTTATTTTAATACCCGAAAGAAAACGCTCATGCTCATGATAATAATATTTTAATAGTATATGTTATATTTTTAACTTAAAATTTCAATATATTATTATATTATTAAATTGCGTGCTCAAAATATATTTATTTTAAAGAGTCTCAAAGTACTATTTTTCACTTCCATAAATAATCCACAAAATGACTTTAGAACACATGTTACTCCTTGCAAGGAAAACGCCAAAAAAGAACGTGTATGAGTCTAACTTTGTAAGGCAAAAATTAAAGAAAAAATTATTTTGAAAATCCACATTTTCTTTTAGTTCTATTTAACAATTTTATATATTAATAAAATATTAAATTAAATTATTTGATTAAACTATAAATTAAATTAAATTATTAAATAAAATATTAATAAAAATTGTTGTAAGATGATATTATAAACTGGATGTCTGTATTAGGTCGCACAACTAAAGCCCTGCTTCTCCTGCTTCTCTAACCCAGCTAACTCCACCTACTACATCTTTACCATTCTATTACTTTTATTAGAGTTTTTAAATAAAAAACTATATTATTTTTTATAATTTATTTTATTTATTTGATAATTGTTATTAATAGTAAAATATTGTATTATAACTATAAAAATAAATATAAATAAAATATTATAATAAAATAATAATTTATGAAAATGTAATTTGAATTTACGAGAAAAAGTATAAATGCTAAAGAAAAATATTCTTTCGACACCACTTTTTTTATTTTGATAATTATTATTTATAATAAAATATTTTATTAAAATAATAGATATAATATAATTATATATCAAATGTTATAATAAAAGAATTATTATGAAGTTGTAATTTTAAGGTAAGAGAAGATTGAACTTACTTAATCTTGGCACAATAATAGGAAAATTTAAGTAACTGGTACAATTTGATTTATTTATTACTAATTTGTGTAATTTTTTTATTTATTTATTACTTATATAAGCAAATCGTATTTAGTGAACATGATTTTATTGCATAAATTGTATTAAAATTGGACGAATTCAATTAATTGAAGAAGAAGTTGTTAAATGTTAGTAGATTTTAGTAGAAAATGATAAATTACATAAAAAAGTTAGAACAAAATTTAAAAAATTACACTAAATTCGTGAAAGTGCAAAATGACTTTGGATTTAAATAGTCGGAAACTGATCTTGCCGACAACTAGAACGTGGAGGAATCGCTTTGTAGTACTCTCTGTCCCGTCTACGCGACTGTGTTATCTGCAAAATCACCCTCAAAACCTTCTCTAGGATCTCCAAACGCGACCTGCAAAACACACAGACGGCGCCTCTAGCGGCCGTTTGCACTCTGACGATCAAGTTAGATCACAGAACCACCAATGAGAAAAACTAGTAGTGTGTGTGAAAACTCTTGCTCTCTCTTTTTTCCTATCCCCTCTGAATCTCTCCCTGATTCTCTCTTATGCCTCTCTCTGTATCTGGGCCTAACAGAATTCTGTTATGCCCCTCTGGCATGTGTCAGAACTCTGTTATGCTTTTCTGAGACAACGTACCTCCAGAATCAGTAGAGTGTGGGTGTCTGTGTGTGTCCGCGCGTCTCTGCGCTTGACTGCGCTTGTCTGTACCTTTAGCGGTACGGAGTGCACCTTTATCTGGACCGCGCCCTTCTCAGATGATGACACGTGGAGGCATGCGACTCACATCTGACCCTACACGTGTCACTACTTGAAGGGCTCTAGCGCTTCTCTTTGTGCGCTAAGTTATTCCCTTGCGGAGTAACTTAGCATATTTCTTCCATCTGGGTAAATCGCATACTCTCAGGAGAACGCCAGGTGTGGCTGGTCTAGGCACACTCACCAAGCGTTGCTCTCTGCGCAGACGGCTTACCCTTCACACATGTAATGGGTTGAGGGAATCACCAATCACTGATCGGTTTACTAGCTCCCTCAGGCCACTCTTGTGCGCGATTCCCTGAGATGTGCTCATGCGAGGTCCATGCGTAACGCTCTCGCTGGGAACCTCAGTCCCAGTTTAACTGCGTGTAACACGAGACGCCAATGACTGATCAGTGCTCTATTGCTTCTTGCGTTCTGCCCCCAGGCGCTCATCTGGGAACTGGTCTGTTGGTGACCACTTGGTTACTGACACCGATCACCGTTCTGGGTGATCTGTGCCCTGACCTCTCTGCCGCCTGATCTGTCGGTGGTCACTTGGTTACTGACCCCCGATCGCCGCTCTTAGCGATCGCTTCCCTGATCTCTCTGTCACCTGGTCCACGTGTCACCCTGCGAGTGGTCCACGTGGTTCTCTGCTGCTGACGTCATCGACTACCGATGACCGATCGGATCAGAAACAAAGTGGTGAAGGCAAAGACGAGTTCGGTTAATCAAGATTGCGTTTCCACTTTCTGAAATAGATATTGTTGTTTAAGTGGTGAACTGGAAAAAAAATACTTTCAGGAATGCAATTTCTTATCACTCCATTGAATAGTAGTTAACGAAAACAATTTTAAAAGAAATGGGAAAATAAAAATCAGTAAAAAATGACAATTTTTTAATTAAAAATAACAATGAATACGTGTGCATCAAACATATCAGCATCATCATCATCTTAATTTTTGTTCTACCAACTACATGAACCTGCCATAATGATAATTGGTACCACCACACCACATGTAAGCGTAAATTATACCAAGCCATGACTTCTCACTCCCTTTGTTATCATCAATGCTTTAATAATTATTTTAGTTTCTTTCAAATCAAAATTTCACTAATAAAGTTCTACATTTTTTAAAAAATTTGTCAAAGTTGGATTCGTGCACATTCACCACTCTCCCAATTTCTTAAAGTTAAAATTGTATCAAGCAGGAACCATTTTAATTAAGTTCAAAAATTATTTTTTAATAACTAAATAAAGTACGCTTTGTCACCACTTTCCCAATTAATACAAATTTGCGTTAATCTTTAATAACATCTTCTTCGACTAAATGGAATCGTTCGATCCTAAAATGATTACAGTGTAATAAAATTATATTCACAAGACACTTATTCATAAGAAAAAGGAAAATAGCTAAATGGATAATAAATAAACCAAATTGAACCAATTACTTAAATTTTCCACTATAATAAAAGAGAAGTGACTGAATGTTGATGGAGATTTGTTGTTGAAACCCCACCTTTGACTCCTCCCAACATGTCGTACGTATGATCTTTCAAAATATTAGTGGGAAACTAATAATTGATCTCTTTCTCTTACTTTGAATATAAAGTATAATCCTTCTTTCTAGATCAATCTCACCTTCTAGCCCCTCCGAGCTCTATTTCCCTCATCCTTTCCCTCCTCACACTCCAACTATGCTCATTCCAATATTATTTTTCATGTTCATATTGCTTCTGATGTTTTCATCTTTTACACTGGGATACTACGTAGCTTTGTAAGTATGCATGCATATATATATATATATATATATATATATATATATATATATATATATATATATATATATATATAACCTCAAAATAGCATTATAAAGCAATAATTAAAGCGACAAAGCGAGATCCAATGCAAACGGTTGAGAACACAAACGTACAATTTTGCTCAGAACCTCGAGGCGCTTCTTGGTCTCTCCTCGAGGGCAGTGACCTTCTTATCCTTGGCGTGGAGGACGTCGGAGGAGATGGTGTTCTTGAGAGCGTGTAGCGCGTGGGCATCAAATGCCGGTAGTTGACGAGCTTGATGAAGGCCTTCACGCCCGACTTCTTGGCGGAGTCCTTCTTTATGACCATGCTAGGGTACTTCTTTATCCCTGCAACTGCAACCAAACAGTGGCCGTAGGGGCGCTCGCGCGTGCCCTCATCGAAGGTTCGCACTATCATTGCCTTCTTCCCCGCGTAACGCCCCTGCACCACTATCACTTTTTTGTTCCTCTTCAGAAACTTCACCATTTTTTAGCCTCTTTCTCTCTTTGTGCCGTCTCACTCACTGTGAACCTCAACTTAGTGCTTCTTCTTCGATTTCCACTGCTAACTGGTCAAAAATTGGAAACTTTTCACTAACTGGTTCAGATTCAGGGGAAGTCACCACTGAACCCGTCAACCAAGCCGACTCCACCATCGGCTCCCAACACAACACGAAATTCCCCATCGTAGCCACCTCTCCGGCGTCACTTCGGAGAACACACCGACGGTCTAGGGAAATGCAGTTTCACGCACCAAAGTCTCCATGGACTCTCACCAATGCTTTAACTGTACCATTATTGTCAGGAATGGCACCAGGTTTTGGGTGGTGAACACCATATATTTTTGGAGGACTCATGCAAAGCTTAATGCAGCCGCTGACACAGATTGGTATCAGCTGTGGCTACAAGCTGGAACAGAGAAGAGGCAGTTCAAAATTGAAGTTTGGCGGCGGCGGCCAATTGGCGGGGCTCAGCCCGACGAGCTCGTCTGCTTGATGGGAAGCGGCGACGAAGGTGACGTAATCAGTGTAGTATTTTATGAAAGTAAGTAACCTTTTTCTGTTTGGTATTGAAAGATCTCAGAGCCCACCTTGTAAAGTAACCTCGGAATGCACAGTGAATCCTCATGGCGGCGGCCGTTTCCACTGCCGCCGGAGGGAGTGAGCCGCCGTGTCGGGTATTCCGGTTGCAGGTCCATTGGCGGGGCTCAGCCCAACAAGCTCGTCTGCTTAATGGGAAGCGGGGGCGAAGGTGGCGTAATCAGTGTAGTATTTTATGAAAGTAAGTAACCTTTTCCTGTTTGGTATTGAAAGATCTCAGAGCCCACCTTGTCAAGTAACCTCGGAATACACAGTGGATCCTCATGGCGGCGGCCGTTTCCCATTCCGCCGGAGGGAGGGAGCCGCCGTAGCGGGTATTCCGGCTGCAGGCCCATTGGTGGGGCTCAGCCCGACGACCTCGTCTGCTTGATGGGAAGCGGCGGCAAAGGTGGTGTACTGTTGGTCTAATCATTGTAGTATTTTATGAAAGTATTGAAAGATCTTAGAGCCCACCTTGTCAAGTAACCTCGGAATGCACAGTGAATCCTCACGGCGGCGGCCGTTTCGACTGCCGCCGGAGGGAGTGAGCCACCCTGGCGGGTATTCCGGCTGCAGGCCCATTGGCGGGGCTCAGCCCGACGACCTCGTCTGCTTGTTAGGAAGCGGCGGCGAAGGTGGCGTTGGCGGTTGCACCGAATGATGAGAGTGAGAGAAAGAAAGAGAGAAGGGAGGAAGCAATGCGCTCTTTGTGATGTTCTTGTGATATTAGAAACAGCAAGAGCTGGGTGAAAGGAGATTTTAGAGTCAGATACGGTGAATCGAGAGGAAAGATAGAAGGAAACATGAAGAGAGCTGGGGAAGAGGTGGCCATCGTGTTCAATTTGATACCGAAATAAGCTTCTTTTCCCCGGTTTATTAGTAAACAACGATGAGTTATTAATTCTAGCAAACTAACAGAATAATAAACTCTGACATATGATGTTCTGCGACTGCCACCTTGGATTTGAATATGGATTTCGGATTTTGTTGTTTCGAGGCGCGCGGCGTCATTGTCAGAATGAATGGTGGTTGTTGGCGATAAGACTGTGATCGTCATCTGCGGAGATAAAGGTTTAAGATTTGGATTTTGTGGGTTCCTCAACCTTGCAATGACGTGTGAAAGCCAACCAAAGAAATACAAATTTAGTTAATTTACTTGAATGTGATATTATAAAATACAGTAATAACTTGTTGATTAAAATATTATCATTATACATATGTATGATTCTAGCAAGAGAATGTATGCTATGCTTGTTTGGTTTCTGTGAATTGCCCACTTTATTAATTCCTTCCTTTTTGGATTGTTATTAATTGATAGCTAATAATTTTGAGATTTGATTAATGTTTAGAAGGTGTGAAGGTAGCAGAGTGGGTGGTATAAGAAACTCATTCAATAACAAAGGTGATGGATCACAGGACTTCAGCAACTCAACAATCATCATCAGCGATGCAGGGTGGAGACTTAACCCAATATTGAACTTGCAGGTAGGTTCGTAGATAGGAAAGAATGTACAAGAGTTGGTGTACATCAAGTGGAAAAAAAGAAAAAAGTAACACTTCAATTTTTTTTCCACGAAGCTGTGGACCACAAGACAAAAACAACAGGTAAATAACTTCTTCTTCTTTTTTAAGAAAAAAGCAAATTACTTTTGAGTGAGACGTGTAGCAAGCATGTATTGGTGTTAATTTGTGGTGCAAAAATTGTTCCAGTTGGAACTTCCCAAGTTGGAAGCGCCGCAACGCATTCCTCCTCTGGTGTGGGGGTGCATATGGATTGCTGAAGCATATATCATAGGTTTGGGAAGAGCTGCGAGAGCGATAGTATCAGGGGGCCCTTATCGGTGTTTTTCAGCTGCGCATACCAATGACCTCTATTCTCTTTCTAAAGGTAAAATATGTCAACCTCCTCTCATACTTCATCAAACTTACTCAAAATAACCAAACGTCCTCTACTTCTGTACGTCATTTTAGTCCTCACGCACCAATTACTCAATTATTGTCTCGGGATTCTACCGCACCATCTCTTCTTAAATGTTTTAAAAAGGTATTCCTGTACTAAAAAAGGGCCTCAACAAAGTTCAAAAACGTTGAGGTACCATTGGTAGCAATTAAGAAAGAAAGTTGAGGGTTTAGAAAAATTTGAGCTACACAACCCAATACTTAATTGTAACAATTACTGGTAGAAGGAGAAATATGATGTAATTATCAAAAGTAACATTTTTTAAAAACTAAATAATAATGGTAGATGGGGTCACTGGGTATTTTATTCCTAAGGAGTTATCTAATGGAAACTACACGTGGCTATTTTCAAACAGTATACTTTTGACATGTGTGGCCACACGCTCGGTTTGGTACTAGTGGCAGGAGTTATCTAATGGAAACTACACGTGGCTATTTTCTTCTGTACATTTACACACTTTCAGATAAAGCATTTTCATTTACTAAAACTTTGGCAGATTCTTCCTCTACACCATATACTTTCTTACTATGTTGAAAAGTATGATTTTTTTTTTCATTATATAAGAAATGGAGATGTAACGAAGATTATGTTTTATTTAGAATTATTTAAAATTTGTAAAAGATTAAAACTGTTTTTTCTTAATTATTACGGAGATGGAGGGGACAAAGGTGGAGGTTGAATTTGCCAAAACTTTTATTTACTTAAAACGGTATTCTTAACATTCAAAGCTCACTTAATCATTATCTTATATATTGCAGGAAGCGAAGCCATAACAAACTCCCTCAATAATGAGGGTAACGACGTCCAATATTTTCACAACACGACAATTATAATTCTTGCTTAGCGAAGTTTAAATTAAAAAAAAAAGTTATTGTATGAATTTAAAGTTTCATTTTCGTGAACATGACAAATCTTTTTTATAAAACCCAACGAAAAATATAATTCACTTTTTTATAGTGATCTAAGCTTCGTCTCTAAATAGTAAGTCAGGTTGGGTTTGGGCTCACTTCCTATGTGGAGGCCTAGTTCAACATTAACCTTTAGGGTTTTCAAACAGGGGTATAGCCAGCAGTAAAGACAGACAGTGAGAGAAAAGATTAAAGAGAGAGAAAGTTTCGCTCAGCAAATTCCGGCCACCATTGACTCTTTGTTCACCGTTGGATCGGGCTGAAATTTTGTCAGCAGGTTCATACTTTATGTGACTTCAATCTGACCGTTCGGATCTTGCAGAAGTTGTTTGAGCAGAGATAAATTCATCTCACACTGCAGCAGCGTTTTTCAGCGTTTCTTTTTGAGAACGGGGATTTTATGGATCGGGTTGAAATTTTGTCAACAGGTTCATACCTCGTGGTTCTTCAGTTTGACCGTTCGGTTTATTCAAAAGTCACTTGAACAGTGACATATAGACCGCGTACGGTAACTGCAGTTTGTGAATTTTTCAGGTTCCTTGTTCTCTGTTTTCATCTCTGTTGTATTGTTATTTGGCTGATTATTGAGCACGAGTTGTGCTGTAATTTGAGACTCTATGTGTAACCTAATTTGATCATAGTGGAGTTTTGACTGGCTTGTGCCCGTGGTTTTTACTTCTCACATTGAGAAGGTTTTCCACGTTAAAATTTCTGTGTCTTCCTGAAGTGTATTTTTGTTGCTGCGATTATTTGTTATTGCTCCTCAGATATTCTTGCGAGTTGGAGAAATTATTATCCGCTGTTTATTAACTCTAGTTGAATTGAGTTTTATTGTCTTAAATTTTCCATCAGAGTCCGTCTCAAACAGTGATTGTTACTTTATTAAGAATGATCTTAAGAATTTTATTATTGGTCTCTTAGTTTGATATTCTCTTCATAAAGTAGCTCAGTTTGAATACAAAGTTCTTTATCTTATTTTTTGCACAATTAGCACTCCAAAATATAGTTTGAATTTTTAAGAAGATCATTAATACTTCATTCATTGTCAAGTAATTTTCGTCGGCGAATAATGCCAGAAAAATTAAAGGGTGTTTGATAAAAGATATTTAATTAATTTAAATTATGTTTTCATAAGAGGCTTATCTCTGGGTTAACAATTTAAGCGTATGGCTAGTTGTTGAATCGTGAAAGTCAGGGTTTAACTAAGTCGTTAGTTCTTTATTTGTTAGATAACCAAATAATAAGGTGGGATGAGATAGAATAATCCAAGTCACCAACCTACATGATGCTTGTGTCAACTTTGTTACGAAAAGAAAAGCTATTGGAAGAATTACTGCAATAAAAAAAAATTAGGAAAAGGCCATTAATTAGGCAGACATTAGATGATTTTGGCGTCTCTTACTATAAATATGTACTGTAACAAAACAAAAGTAAGGATAAAAAGCCATGTGCAAGAGGAAAGATTCTGCGAGGAAGTGTGGGAGAGAGTGTGAATGTCTGCTACCAAATGAGTGATGACCGGTCAAGACAACGACCGGATCGGGAAAAAAATGATGGATGATGTTGCTTTCCATCAAATAAAAAATATTTATTTAAGAATTTCAAATAATAATATTTGTTTTATTTTCTAATTTAAAATATTAATATATATTATTAAGATAGGTTATAAAGTGAATCTAATTTTTTGAAAGGGTATAAAAAGAAATGTTTTCCAAACCAGAGTAGCTAGAGGGCCTACAGTCCTTGTGTATGGGCTAGACCCTCGTTCTTAAACCAGTTATGTATATGACTTATTTATTGTCTGTTTTAATATGTACTTGAAAACCAGTTAAGTATTTTGGCATTATGCTTGAGTGGTTTTGGGATGTGATATGGTTGTTTTCTTGTGATTTTTTTCCACATTCCCGTGGTAATGGTCAAAATAGTTCTGTATTCCCTTGTATTTTTAAGTATTGTGAATTTGGACAAGGGAAAACAAAATGTCTCGTGGCAGCACAAGATGAATCTAAAATTTAAATTTGCTTTAAATAAAATTTATTCTAAATACTTCGTGATGCAGA
This sequence comes from Phaseolus vulgaris, assembly GCF_051622355.1. Classification (NCBI taxonomy): domain Eukaryota; kingdom Viridiplantae; phylum Streptophyta; class Magnoliopsida; order Fabales; family Fabaceae; genus Phaseolus; species Phaseolus vulgaris. Next base: position 8,428,723 of record NC_143504.1, read on the forward strand.
AAGTGAATGAACTTAGTTTCTAGATGTGTTCATGTTTAACATCAAAATATTCACAGATACCTTTGAGATCTGTTTTTTCCTAATTTGCTACTTTATCTCACCTGATATTGTTATTCTAAATGGTTAAAATATGATAAATTGGTAATATATTTTAAAAATATTTTTAGTGATTGTTCTAACAAATAAATGTGAGGGCCTTTATTTATTTATTTTTGTATGATTTTGGTTTTAAAAGTCGTATTTATGACTTCTTCTTTTTTACTTTGTAATTTTTTTAGTAAAGGTTAAGATCCTGATTTTTTTTTCTATATTATTTTCCATGTCTATTGATTTATTTTTTCTATTATTTTGTTGATTTTATTAATTTTATCTTAATTTAAGGATGTAGGACCATGATTTCTTGAATTAGGATTTATTTATTTACTTTTAAATTTGTTTCATGTTATTATTTTACATTTATCATTACTTGATTATGATAGAACTTGATTCACATAATAATTTCATTCCGTAATACACTGTCATGATAGATTGATTCCTACTTATCAGTACAAAGTCTTCTAGTCTTAAACATAAGATTATTAGGATTGAGAATATTTTTACTACAATAATATATTAAAAGAAAAATTGAGCATTTCTGAATTCCCTATGTTGATGTATTTCTGAATTCACTTACTAATTGTTTTATATTTGATGTTTCAGGAAGCGAAAGTATTGGACCAAGTGCCATAACAAACTCATTCAACAACAAGAGTGAAGGTACACAAGACTATGCAACAATCAAAATTGAAAGGTCTAGTTGTGTCTCAACTGGTAGAGTCAGAGTCGGTGTGATAGCAAGCTCATTCAACAACAAGGGCAATAGCATCCAGAATTTTAGCGATGCCACAATCATAATCATCGGCAACTGTTGTGACTCACTTGGTTTGCATGGTATCATATTTTACTGCTTCTTCCTTAGAGGTCTTGTTACATTACTGCTTATCCCAACTAGAGATCAACATCTCCATCTAAGAATACTGGATTCAACTCGATCCAAGGTCGAGGTCCATTCTCCTTCAAGAGGGCACTCCACTCGCCAATAACATTCATTTATGATCCTCCATAATCTTCTCACTTACCATGTCTATGTCTTCTACCACCAGATTCAATTTTCGCCACATCTCTGTAGGTTCCTCTTTCACTCACCATGCTGGTTTGTATTAAATTTTTCTATTTAAAATATATATGAACATGCATGCTCTTGTTTTTGTGCTCAACACCAGAGTTAAAAATATTCCAACAACAGAATCTCCACGTACTAAAGATGTACATTGAGTAAAATAAAAAAAACAAGAAAAGTAGAAAACTAGGAATGAAGAGTTGAAGCAATTTTATTCTTATATAAATTACATTTGAAAGTTTGCAACAGTTTTATCCTAACAAAATATTTCTCTTAATTATTGTCAATATAAGACCTGAGGTAACTAAACTAAAAGTGTGTTTTTATCTTACTGTATGATTTTCAACATTTGTGAGAAATCCAACTTTATGTCAATTTATGCATGATATAAATGAAGGACAGAATTCTCAATATTTGTGACGATTCCAACTTTATTTCAATTTATGCATGATATAAATGAAGGACAGAAGTTGGAGTAAAAAGTTTCATTACATATGTGGGTCCTGTGGTTTGATTATTGATATCCAGAAGATACTTTCTAAAACATCTAACTAGGAATATTCAGAAGAGTTTAGTAGTTTTGCTTTATGATGAAAGGTTAATTTTATAGGTTGTGGATGTTTTTCTTTTTTACTCTAAGATCCTATACAATACCATCTATTCTTTAAAGTTAAGTTTGTACTATCTTTAATAAATTTCAAAATAAGGAGTTATTCCATACTCTTTTTCTTCTTTTTAAGAATCTGTTAGTTTTATTGGATTTGTATATTAATGATTAGTATATCATAAGTGAGGTAATATGGAAAATGCTTTCTCTAGCAAATTGCTATCTTCAACTATAATGCAATGTCGAGGTACATGTATTGTAGTTTATCCACCTCTGGAAGGTTCTTAATACATATATTTTGAGACCTAATGTTGGGTTTCGGTAATCGAGTATGCAAATGGGCTTAATCCATCAAATTGTGCCCAAATCCTTCATAGATGGTCTTAAACATTTTGTTTGATATATTTGGGATTTGTGCTGTGATTAACTTTAATTCCTTATGATTCAAGAAAAAGTGATTCTAGTAATATGACATTTTATATAATACGTGCTAAAATATTATTAAAAAAATTCACTGAAAGTATTGAAATTCGTGTACCTGTATGAAGGCATTGTCCTGATTAACTAATGGTTTTATATTTGATGTCTTACAGGAAGTCGAAGTATTGAACACGGTGTTGTAAACTCATTCAACAACGAAGGCAATGGGTTACAGGACTTCAGCAATTCAACAATCATAGTTGGAAGTTGTAGCTGTACCTCAACTTGTGTGCAACTGAAGACTCATCAAACTGGTTTGATTAAGAAAAACATTGAAACTGTATGAGACATGTTAAACCTTTAAGATGAGGCCATAATGTTTTCAAACAGTTATTGACTGAAGAACCCTTTGGAAAACAAAGTAGCCATTAGCCAATAGGGTTGAAGAAAGCTCAATTTTTGGAAATCTTTCTATCATGCTGATAGTTGATTGTATTTTGGCACTTTAGATGAACTTGGTAGTTGAGTGGTCCCCAGAAGCAGGACCAATTTGTATTTTGATTATTTAAAGTGACACCAATCTTCTCTCACATAGAAGGCTCCAAGAGTTGGTTCCACCACTTCTTTGATCTCGGCTTAGGGCACTTCTGGTTCCATTAATTAAGGGTTAGTGTGGTTCTGTTCTACTACAATTATGTCTTCTTAGTCTGTTGGACTGAGAACCAGAATGAAGTGTAACACTACATTCAATGCCCACTTACTAATCATTACCACATTTTATATCTTGCAAGAAGGAAGTCATTAGAAACTCATTCAATAATGAGGGTAACGCCAACCAATATTTTCACAACACGACAATCATAATTCTTGTATGAATTTAAAGTTTCATTTTTCTGGTCATGGCAAACTTTTTTTTTATAAAACCCAAGGAAAAATATAATTTATTTTTTTTACAGTGATCTAAACTTTGTTTCTGAATAGTAATTCAGTCTCGAAAAGTTATGGTTAGTTTATTAAGACTGATCTTAAAAATTTCTTTAATGTTCTCTTGATTTCATATTCTCCTCAGCTTAGTCTTAATACAAAGTTCTTTATCTTTTTTTTTCATAATTAGTACTCCAAAAAATAGTTTGAATTTTTAAGAAGATAATTAATCCTTCATATCCCATGTTCTCTTAGCTCTGTTGTAAATTGAACCTAAAACGCCAAAATGAAGAGATATTGCAAAAAAAGGGCTGTGAACTCTAAATCCACGTCTGCAAAGTTGAAAGAGAAACGAAAGGGAGTTACTCATAATTTCCTTTCTTTCTCGAGTGGTTCAGAGAACGTTGTGGAACGTTTCAAGAGCCACTACGAGAAAATCATGAAATAAAAATCAATTTTAGAGACAAAATAATTAGTTACTATAGTGACTAAATTAGAGACCATTTTATGGACTAAATAAATTTTTGGTTTCTAAATTAGTTTCTATTATTGTTAAATGGTTTCTAAATTGGTATCTAATTAACAACCAAGGTTTTTGCTATCAAATTTAGAAACTAAATAATTGGTAGTTAAAACCTTGGTAGCTAATTAGATACCAATTTAAAAACTATTTAACAATAATAGAAACTAATTTAGAAACCTTTAGTTTCTAAAATGGTATATAATTTAGTTACTATTACAACTAATTATTTTTTGTCTTTAAAAATTTGTTTCTATTTGATAATTTTCTTGTAGTGGTCTCAGATGGTTGGCTCCTCCATTCATGCAGGTCTTCCTCCATCTCCAACGGTCGCTAAATTTCGGCGGCCTAACAATGTCACTAATCTTGGTTTTGAAGTTGGGGCAATTTAGTTTTCTCCATCAATAAATAACGCCTCCCTTTGCTCTGAAAATCATCTCTCACTCACGCTTCTTATTTTTTTTCTCTTCCTCTCTTACTCTTCACTCATTTATTATTTTATTTTACTTTATAATTTTTTGGATTTGTTGGGTTCTTACTCTTTTAAGAGTAGTTTGCTAGTTCTGATTCTTGGAAATTTTCTGTTGTATCTTGAAAGACTTGCACAATACACCACATATAAGTTCTTTCAAACATTGATCACTCACGTCTCGGAAAATCAACTTTTGATAATGTTTTAAAGTGTCATTTACCACAAATTATTTGCACATCTTGTATGAATTTATTTCATTAGTCATGATCATTTAAGTAATTTCTTCCCCGAATAATGTGAGAAAATGATCTTCACCACTTTAATTAAGATGCTACACATTTTCCTTTTATAAATTGGTTATAATTATTATAATGACAAATTATATTATTACAAAGAGATAATATGTTATTATGTTGCATAAACTTAATATGATTTATTATGCATTAGTATTAATTATGATTTAAATCTCATTTCCAATCATTATTATTTAGGAATAGTCCTTGAAAAATTGTAGTGGAAGTTTTATGAATGATAATAAAAAAAATGTAAAGGAGCAAGTTATTTATTTGAAAACTAATTATACAAAAAGAAGTTAAAAATGAATACTTCATTAATTATATGGGCATTTATTATTCTGATATTTTTTAATTTGGAGATTTGCTAAGATACTTTGGAACTAATTCAATTATAAGGGAGATTAGAATGAGAAAGCGTTAAACCTACAGGTGGGAGAAGTTGCCACAGATGAAGAGCTTGTGAGTGGAACCCATTTTTTGTTTGTTTTGGAATATGCATTTGTTTGTCGTTGGACTAATATGCATTTAAAAATTCATTCACAAGTGTCTATTTCCTAATTTCTATTCAAGATGCAAAATATTTGAGTGTGTTGTGTCTCGCTCTGTGTTGTGTTCGTTAAAAGAAATAAGGAAAATGATATAATGACAATCTTGTTCCAGTATACAATTCTATTTTTTTATCTAAAATTTTAATTTTTATATGAAATGATAAAAATATTTTTTTTATATCATAAATAAAGAGTTGTAGAGTGGGGCTTGTCCATCTATCATTGCTCAAGAAATAAAGTATTTTTGTGTACACAATGATTTTGGCATTAATGGCTACATTCTTTTCTACCCAATGGAGCTACACTTGTGCCCTTGATGTGTGGTATCGCATTCACTGCTTCATCGTTTTCGGTAACTTGTTTTCTCTTTCTAAAGATTATAAAACGAAAAAGATACGCCCAATTATGGATGGCAAAGTGGTGGTACAATAAGACCGTATAACTCACTCTATCTGATATGCAGATTCAATGGGTCACACATGGGGAGTGGGGAAATCTCTTTGTTCGGATTTCTTTATTTTTATATTTTTATTTATTGAATTATTAGTGATATTGATTTTGTTTTGTTAGATATTTTTTTATTAGAGCTTAATTCTCTATTTAGCACCATTTACACTTTTATTTTCCTATCTAGCACCCTTTTGTTTTTATTTTTCTATCTAACACCCTTTCAAAAATAAATAAATAAATGTTAAATTAATTTTATTTTATAATTTTAATTTTGAATACATTAAAAAATAAGTATTTTTAATGTTTAAAATAGTTAGAAATATAATTAATGAATAAATAAATGAGTTTTTAAAAATAAAAAATAAAAAAGTAATAAATTAAAAATGTTTAGTTTAAATGTTTTTTTAAGAATGAAGAAAATAAAAAATTAAACTCTATAACAACATAAAAGTTGAATCTATAAACATAAATTAGTATTTATTTTTATTATTATTGATGATGTAATCATGTTAATTTCAAGTAAAAAATACAGGACATAATTATCAAAAAATCAATATTGAAATGTCTATCCTTAATGCAAAATCCTACAAAAAAAACTAATGCAATTGTTACACTTAATGCTTAAAAATGAGAAGAAAAAAAATGTAAAAATAAATAAATATAGAAAATAAAAACAACAACATTGCAACAGATTTTTCATGATACGAAAAACTATTTGATGGAACTCATAAATGAAGAGTATTGACCTCCATACACTGGTCAAATACTATGCCCAAGTCTCGACATGAAAATAACTTCAAAGGGAAGACTTAAGTCAAGTCGAATAAGGACTGATATTGACATAAGAGAACAACATGATCGAACAAAAAAATGTTTATATTGTCAAACACCAGGACACACATAAAGAACATGTCCCAACATTATTGGATTGTGTTTTTCTCGTCCTTAATTATGTTTCATTTCGCACAAACTATTTAATGTACCATTGAAGAAAATATTAAATGAATGATCATCTTTCATGTATTTTTCTTTTTATAATCAACATCTACTTGTTTAGTATCGCCTTATGTCTCTTATCTTTATCTTGTTTGGATTTTTTTTTTATATCTTGTATATTTATCTTATCTTGTTTTTCCTTTATTTTATATCTTATATGTTTTTAGTTATTATTTTTTCTGTCATTTTTTATTTATTTTTGTTTTTATTTTATTATTGTTGTTTTTATTTTCTATACTTATTTATTTTTTCATTTTTTCCTTCTTATTTTTGAGCATTAAGTGTAACATTTGCATTAGTTTTTTTTAGGATTTTGCATTTAGGGTAGACACTTCAATATTATTTGTGTGTCCACTATTAATTAATACTAATTGACTTTGGTTTTTTTATAATTATGTCCTGTATTTTTTACTTGAAATTAACATTATTACATCATCAATAATAATAATAAAAATACTAATTTATGTTTATAGATTCAACTTTTATGTTGTTGTAGGGTTTAATTTCTTATTTTCTTCATTCTTAAAAAAATAATTTTAAACTAAACATTTTTAATTTATTACTTTTTTTTTTATTTTGTAAAAAACTCATTTCTTTATTCATTAATTATATTTCTAACTATTTTAAACATTAAAAATACTTATTTTTTAATGCATTCAAAATTAAAATTATAAAAAAAAAAATTTATTATTTATTTATTTATTTTGGAATGGTGCTAGATAGGGAAATAAAAAACAAAAGGGTGCTAGATAGGAAAATAAAAACAAAAGGGTGCTAGATAGGGAAATAAAAGCAAAAGGGTGCTAGTTAGAAAAATAAAAGTGTAAATGGTGCTAGATAGGGAATTTACCCTTTTATTAGAGTATTAAAGTTTAATTAATTTTTTTTATGGTTCAAAAAGTAATTTAGGGGACTACAACTAAGTAAATAGGTCTAAAATAAAAATAAAAAAGTAGCTGGAGAGTTCACCAACCCTTCATGGATCACCAATTTTAATCCATATAACTTAGATAGATTAATCGATTTATCTCATTTTTTATGAATCAGACCAAAACATACAAGTCACCCCGTTTTGTAAATCTTACACCATGACATCATTCAATTTTATAGGTCTTTGTTTTAAATTATTTAATTTTAAATATTTTGTTAGATAACTAAATTTAAATTTAGTAAATTTTATTCTTATTGTTTGAATAAAATATTTCAATTATATTAAATTAAAAAAAAAAATTTAAATATTACAATTAAAAAAATATTAATATTAATAATATTTTGTAGTGAATTTTAATTGATGTTGTTTTTTTTTAATTAAAGTTCGTCAAGATTTTTCATTTGATATTTGTAAAAAAATTATCAATTGATGTTATGACATTGTTTCACTTGGAGTACAATTATTTAGGATGACTTTTGATGAAAGTTTTTTTACCATGTTTACGGTTGGGGATTTTTCCCTATCTTTTTTATATCAATGTGAGCTGAAAAAATTTCACTATTTTGACATTGGTAAAACAAAACAATCTTAATTAATATTTAGGTTAAAGTTTAGTTAATATTAAAAAAAAAATTCTTAGCAAACTATTGGAAAAAATCTCTATTGATGATGAAAAATCACTGCAAATATTGATAAAAAGAAATAATCATGATAGAGATTTATTGAAAAAATATAATTCACCTCCCTAAAAAAAATATTTCCGACAAATAAAATTTTAACTAAACAATGAATTATATTGTTCTAGAAAAAATTCTAACAAACTTCTATAAAACAACTCCAATCACATCAATAAAAAGAATTTATATTTGACATTAACCAAAAAATAATAATCTTAATTAATAATATTTCAATCTTAGTCAAGCTAATAACACCCTAATTAAAATCAAAATAAGAAAAAACAATGAAGATCAAAACATGAATTTGAGTATATGAAAAATTTAATATTTTTTCCTAAATTAAAATATGAAATTCTATAATTTTAAACAATCAAATTACTTTAAAAAAATTAAAATTAATTTCTTGTTAAATTTTTTATCCAAACAACATATTTTATCACAAAACATTTAAAATTTTCTGAAAAAATAATTGTGTTTTTAAAATTTCTCGCCGAAACACACTATTAATGTATAGCAAGAAATGGAATGTTTTGAAAATAAAATTTTCTGTAAGTTTTCTTCTGCATTAAAATTCCATGGTTAGGCGTTATTTTTTTCCTGACAAAACTCTGGAGTCATCATTTGTGACTTTTATAATTAATAAAAGTGCTGAATTACTAATTGGGCTGGACTCTAGAACAAGCGGTATTGTTTTCAGCCCAATTAGTCTAAATCCTCGTTTTGCATTTTTATACCTCCCTTCCTTTCACTTTTTTGTCAATTTTGATGGAAACTAACTTCTGTGATATAATTCTTTTAATAGATTGTGAAAAATACATTCTTCAAAGTGGTGTTTTCAAAAAATACATTTTAAAAGTAAACGGGCAACGCAAAAAAAAAAAAAAAAACAGAAAGAAAGAAGTTAACAAAATCAACGTAAATAGTATAGGCCTTTTTTATGCGTAGATAATGAAATCCATCTTAATACCCAATTCCATAGCCACAACGCTATGAGCTGTCTTGCTTAAAATAAAGGAAAAAAGACAAATTCTCTTTGCACCTCCATACTGCATCTTTATATTTTTTTTTTAATTTAAGAATACCTTTCTAAGTATGGTAGAAAGTGTTGGGTATTCTTCTTTATTTTCTAGTGGTGGTGGTTACTTAAGGTGATTGGTGATGAATATTAGTGATTGAGCTAAGTTTTATGTTGTTTTTACTAGTGGTGATGGTGTTTTTGTTCCATTATTTAATTTTTCAACTTTTTTTGAAGCCACAAAACCAAAAAAAGAACAACAAGGTGCAAAAATGAAGTGAAATATTCAAAAAAGAGTTTATCTTTGCATTGGAGAATGTTAAATACAATGAATCTTCTCGCCAAGACTCTTACACTCAAATAATGAAATTATTCTCTCAAACGCTATGACTGGAAAATAATGAAAGTGTTGCGACCAAAAGGATACAAGGGTGCAAGAATGCAAATGAGATTATTTAAAAATGTAAGGTTATGCTTTATTTATAATTTTTTTAAATTTTTTTTAGAAAAATTTAAAAATATTTTTCACAATTAATATGGAGGTGTGAGATGTACGGAAATTAATAAATTTTTTTTTCTTAATTATTCTTGAATTATTAGAATTATTATTATTGTTCTCTTTTTTTAGTTTAACTAACATTTATTATTAATTTTTAGTTTGTATGAAACAACATTAAATTACATTTTGTAGGAGATAGGAACATATTAACCTACCTGTACGGGTGTTGATAATATATATTCTCTCCTTTATTGAATATAGTTAATATATATTCTCGTCAAAACTCGAGCTCGAATGCTTAGATGTTGTATCCGAGACAATTCCTTTACAACTGTAAGGTTTGAGTGTTTGGAGGTCGCACTGAGATGAGGGGAGTTCTATTTGTTGACAATATTTTGACGATCAAGTTAGTGAAAACTCGAGCTCGAATGCTTAGATGTTGCATCCAAGACAATTCCTTTACAACTACAAGGTTTGAGTGTTTGGAGGTCGCACCGAGATGAGGGGAGTTCTACTTGTTGACAATACTCTAACAATCAAGTTAGTGAAAACATAAAAATATCAATGTAGTATGTATTGCATAGAATAATATTCCTCTTATTTTTTGGGGTCATCCTCTATTTATAGAATTTTTCATCAGAATAATATCACAACATATTTAAATAATAACAAGCATATCTTTTATGTTCAGAATAATATCACAACAAATTAAATAATAACAATCATATATTTTCTTTTATCGATATAACCCGGACAGTACACAATAGTCTAGCCTCAAGCCGAGCGAGCGAGGTGATGAGGTTATAGTAAATATTCACATTAAAAACCTTTGCATTAAAAGTGGTTTTGCACGTGACTCAAGGCATTATATCACAAGACGTGGATTTGTTAGTTATTAATGCAGTCCGATCGTAGTCGTCGACCAAGTTAGTCCACCCGTACAAATGTCGTTGACCAACTTAATTCAATCTTAGGATTTGGCCAAATTGGTTTGCCCGAGAAATGTCTTTGATCCACTTGGTTTGATCTTAGGATTCAACCAAGTTGGTTCGTCCATAGAAATGTCGTTGACCCACTTGATCCGATCTTAGGATTCGACCAAGTTGGTCCGCCTATAGAAATGTCGATAACCCACTTGGTTCGCTCTTAGGATTCTGTCAAGTTGGTTCGTCCGTAGAAATGTCGTTGACCAACTTGGTTCGATCGACATTCCAGAATTTTCCCATTTTCGCTTGAACAAAATTTCATTTTGTTTGAGCGAAAATGGACTAAAAAGTACTTTAGAATTGTTATTTTATTAAATATACTAGACCAAAGTAATAATTTCCCTGCTAGAGTTAGATAGTTACTCTAAATCAAAATCACACCACCAATACTTAGCAACATTATCCTTTAAGTAATTCATCAAACTATTTACATTCATTCATTTACTTATTCACATCAAAACAATATAATTTTATAACATCTACCATGTCTAAAATTTCGCATTCTAATCTCAATCAAATTCTAACATACTCAAAATAACCAATCATGCAAGAAATTTTGAGACTGGTGACCACGTTACCTCTACATCCAGATATTCTAGCGTAGGGTTCTATTTGAAATTTGAAACTAGCTTCCCTTACCTGAACTTGAGCAAATGTTCACTAAGAGCTCCAAATCCTATAATTCTTCTAGGGTAACTTAACCTCACCATAGAGTCTTGATAAAAATCTAACTACATCATTATGACCTTGACAGAGATTAATTATGAAGATAAAAGTATTACATGCAAGCTTAAACTAAAGGCAAACCTAACGAGATAAAAAAGAACTCAAAGAAAAATGAGTCAAAATGAACTTAATTTATTTAAAAATTTGACAAGGTAAATCTTATACAGTTTACTACCAAGAGTTCAATGATAGACTCCGATTATTGATATGATGAGCAAGGATGTTAAAATCTAAGAGAAAAAAGAGAGAAAAGAAAAAATAATTTTTTTTAAATAATGATCCTTTTAAAATAACACCCGAATAACTGAATTTTTATATTTATATAGACTTTTTACTTTAATAATAAATATTTCGGTGTCATTTTAATTATCATTTCTTCTCTAAAATTAATTTTCTCAGTACTTACAACAAATATATTTACCTTAATAAATACACAAAAGAAAAAGAAAGATTATAAAGCTAGAATTTTGTATTGATGAGTTTTTGTCCTTCTTCAATCATCCATTTTAACTATATCTTTAAATTAAAAATTGCTAAAGTAAATTAACTCAACCAGTTTCAAATTCTTATAATAACTTACCGAGCACTCTTATTATAATTTACAATTTTTCATTTGTTTTTATAGAAAGAAGAAAAAACAGTGTCTTGAAGAATAGCTAAAGGAAATAGTTTTCTGCTTCTTTTTTTTGTTTTAAAATTTGAAACTTAATATTGTTAACAGCTTTTTCCTCTAAACAATTTCCAAAATTATGCCCATTTTTTAAGATTATGGTAGAGTAAGAGCATCACCAAACTATTAAGTCAGATATACTTCTTTATCATGCTTGGTTTTATTATTATTAATACTATTATTTTATAATTATTATTACTTTATTTTTTTATTATAATTATAACTATTTTATTATAAAATAAAGGATTATAATAAAATAAAGTAATAATAATTATTTTATTATAATTATAATAAAATAAAACAATTATAATTATAATAAAACAAAATAACTTATAATAATAATAATACTGATATAAACTGGTTTAGTAATTTTGATGATATTCTCATTCTATGATGATCTTATGTTTGACTTTTATTTCTTTATTTAAAAATTTAGTCTAAATGACAAGGGTCTGTCCTGTTTATTATAATGGTTTCGTGTTATCTTTTATTTTATTATATTAAAGTTAATTATCTTATAATGGTTTTTTTATCAAATAAAATAAAATATAATACAATTGTGATTATGTTAATTATTTTATATAATTATATATATTAAAATAATTTAATTATCACTACTACTGTCCGAAAAGAAGGAAGTTTACAGGTTTAATTATTAATGGACAAAATGTTACTCATTTCTTTTTGTGTTTTTGAAGTTTCATATATTAAATTTTTAATATGATATTTATATTTAAAAAAATAATTTTAATTCTTTTAACTAAGACGTTAACTTCAATATAATATTTTGTGATTATTTTGAAAATTTCTATTTTAGTCCGTATTAATTAAAACCTTAAAAAGACTATTAGACAATCAATTTTCTGAATATATTTAATATGTGTTGAAATAAATCAAAAAGACATTTTAAAAAATATAAAGTAAATTTTAAAAAAAATTGTGCACTGGGACACATAATTCCCAATTCACCGACACATTTGTAGGAACTGAACATAGTGGTACTCTACTATTTCCTCTTTAACAGAGCTACTGATACCTACAGGTTAACATGCCTTGTCTATTCTCCTCCATCTTCGGAAAAGCACTGACCTTTATGAGAAAAAAATTGTGAAAAGATGGTGATACTCATATAAATTTTTGTATGAATTTTACAGAAATAGTATATGCTTCAATAACTTGGCTTTGACCGCTTGCACGTTCTTAGAGTATATTTTACGCCATTGGTCCACCTGTGCCCTACTGTTGTTGGTTTTAGTATTAGAATATTCTGTACTTGTCTCTCCTCTTTAAATACATGAAAGAAGATTTAGAAAGTGTGAATCTAAAAATAGATTCCTTCTTCTATCAAAAAAGCTCTCTTCTTCTGTTAATTTTTCAGTTTTTGATATATGTCAAACCAGCGGATGTAAAGTGATGAATTCATTCAACAACAACAATCAGGACAATGGCACTCAGAACTTCACTAATGCCAAAATCATAATTACTGGAGGTTATTGCTGTTGCTGTACTTCGTTTGATTTGCATGGTATCATTAAACTAAACAAATACTCTGTTTTTTTTTTTGTCTGTATTAGGTCTTTCTCAGGTACTGGTCTCTCAATCAAGACTTCGACGAATTCCCCTTCACTTCTAAGTCACTATTCCCTAACAACATTTTTAGATTCTCCATAGCCACTTTCCACTGTTTACTACAAAGACAGTAATGGAAGCTTCTTCCACCGGATCCAATTCCAGTGACGTCTTTGTATCTTCTCCTTTTGGGTGTCAACTATTTTTCCAAGCAGATTAGATCTGAACGTCTGTGCCTTATTTTGTGTTCAGCACCAGGTCTCAAGTATTTATGCAAAAAGTCCCTTAAACGTCAAGTAATTTACAGTGTTTATACTGTCAAGAAGCGCTGCAAAATATACCGTGATATTTTTGGTCTAACACAGTGACTATACTCATAGCCGCTATCCTACACTCATTTTTTACATTAATTCAAAACACGTTACTTACGCTCGTATCTTCTTCTTCGCGCGCGTTTTCCTTTCTTTTTTATCTTTTGAGGTTTTTGTAAGTTTCTCTCATTCACTCACTTATTCTTCTGCATCCTCCATTGCTTTTTTTTTTCCTCTTATTATTTATTTGTTTCTGCATCTTATTTTGTTTCATTGTTTAGGGTTTCCTTGTGCCTCCATTGATCTTCATCGTTGCTAGTCGTCTCTGCTCTTCACCACCACCACCTTCACGTACAAGGTTGGTGGTATTTTTTTATATTTTTAATCATTGTAAAATTTATTTAAAATAGGTAGAAAGTGATTTTTATTCAATTTTTTTGGAAATTTCATTTAGAATATATTTGATGGAGGAGTCCTCACATTGAAGAGAAAAGTGATAGATTTGGAATCGTCAAGAAGTAGTGTGAAAATGAAAGTTGCTCGAGATGAGAAGACAAGGCCCTTGGCCAATACCCAAAGGGAATTGAGTTCACTAAAAATTCCAAAAATCCATCATTTACTATTATTTATTTTATTTTTTTTTTTGTATTATTTAGGTCTTTTTTAAAGTTTAGGAGGTTTTAGTTCTCATACTTATACTAATAAAAAAATTCTGAATTTTTTTATTTATTTTTTCCAGTATAAATTAGTGATTTATCAATAGTGTATGAGTTACATAAATAAATAGGAATATGTTATTATAGTGTTTGTAATACATTTTATCAATGTATATAATTTGATTCTTTGAATATATGTATCTAGGCTAACTGAGTTTTAATTGTACGAGTTACTTTAGATGGGATTAGTATTAAAAAGAATGAACTAAAAAAATAAAAAATATTCATCTAAAATGGTGGTTATGGTAAAATAATCGTTGTTTTAAACCTTTCAGGAGAATCTAAAACGACAGCTTTTACTATAGTCATATTCTTTACTCTGGAACATAAGACTGTGTGCTGATCAACAACGGCTAGGAAATCGTCGTTTTAAGGTTAAAATAGCTGCCGTTTTTAACTATTTTTGCAGTAGTGGATGAATAGAATCTTCATATGTTCTCATGAGCTGGTGCTGTAATTCACAAGGATTCTTATGTTGAAGCTATGCGCAGGATATAAACAAATTAAGGATAAAAGTTAAAGAGATATAAACCAAGTTCTCTTATGTCTGTATTAAGGAGGAAGCGTGAAAGATAACTTCTCACCCAAATTTCTCTAGAATTGTTAACTTTACATGTATATTGAGGTTTCCCAAATTCTTCTTAGGGTCCAAAACAATTTGTTTGATGTATTTGGGAACTTTGTTCTGACTCCTTTGGATTTGATTTATCTTCCTTGAGTATGCATATCTATATGTTGTTTTCTTAGGCATAAGACCGTCAGAGTAACAAGAGAATACATAAATGAGATCTTGAATTCTCTGGACAAAATGCGTGTTACAGGGCAATATGAATTAGCTTTTTTGGTTTCTAAATTATCTTGGGATTGGGGTTTCAGTAACCAACATGAAATATGATACACTTATACTTCAATCTGTGTCAAATACAATACTTATCATTGAAGTATCTATAAAGTAATAATATATCACTTATAGTATCCGCTTATTTTCAAAATAAGCGTACCGTATTCAATACACAGTATCCATGCAATATGTAAATCATGCAATATGGTTTAATATTAAATTTAATGCAACAGAACTAATTGCTTAACTAGTTGAAAAAAACAGTAATTTAATTGTTTGACATGGTGTTGCAGGTTCTTTAGGATTTGGCCTCTTAAAGTTCCAGGTTTGCGACAGGATTTATAATTTTGAATTGGATTGCACTCTCTTCAGAATCTGTGGAGCTTTTACGTGCCAATCAAAGTTTGATCCACAAGTAACTAAGAATTCAGTTGTTAATACATCAAGTAATTTACCTGTAAGTACTTTCTTTCACCTTGGACTCTTTAATCCCTTATCTCAGCCATAACTGATTGGGACCTTGGCCTTGTGAACCCAATAAAGTTCTCTTTCTTGTGAGACTATTTTAGTGTACCAAAATCGTAACCAAGTAGCTAGAGGGCCTACAGTCCTTGTTTATGGGCTATTTTCTGTTTTAATATATACTTGAAAACCAGTTATGTATTTCGGCATTGTGCTGAGTGTGAATCCAAATTAATTGAGTACGTTAAATTTTATATTGTTTATTTTCTGAAGTTGATTCGTTGGTTTGGGATGTGATATGGTTGTTTCCCTTATGATTTTTGTTCTCCATTCCCGTGGTAATGATCAAGATAGTTCTGTTTTCCCCGGTATATTTAAGTATTGTGAATTTGGACAAGGGAAAACAAAATTGTTTCGTGGCAGGACAAGATGAATCTAAAAGTTGAATTTTTCTTTAAATAAAATTTATTCTAAATACTTCGTGATGCAGAAAATGAATGGACTTAGTTTCCAGATGTGTTCATGTTTAACATCAAAATATTCACAGATAGCTTTGAGATCTGTTTTTTTTCCTAATTTGATACTTTATCTCACCTGATATTGTTATTCTAAATGGTTAAAATATGATAAATTGGTAATATACTTTAAAAATGTTTTTAGTGATTGTTCTAACAAATAAATCTTAGGGTCTTCATTCATTTTTTTTTATTGATTTTGGTTTTGAAAGTCATATTTAAGACTTTTTTTTTTACTTTGTTAATTTCTTTACTAAAGGTTAAGATTTTGATTTTTTTTCTATTTTATTTTCCATGTCTATTGATTTATTTTTTCTATTATTTTGTTGATTTTATTAATTTTATCTTAATTTAATGATATAGGATCATGATTTCTTGAATTAGGGTTTATTAATTTACTTCTAAATTTGTTTCCATATTATTATTTTACCTATTTGTCATTACTTGATTATGATAGAACTCGATCCACATAATATTTTCATTCCGTAATACACTGTAATGATAGATTGATTCCTACTTATCAGTACATAGTCTTCTAGTCTTAAACCCTAAAATTATTAGGATTCATCAGAACTTTACTACAATAATATATTAAAAATAATATTACTTTGAGTACTTTTGAATTCCCTCTATATGTTCGTGTATTTTCTGGATCAAGTACTCACTTACTAATAATTTTATATTTGATGTTTCAGGAAGGCAAAGTATTGGACCAAGTGCCATAACAAACTCATTTAACAACGAGAGTGAAGGCAGACAAGACTTCTCCAATGCAACAATCAAAATTGAAAGGTGTAGTTATGCCTCAACTAGTAGTGTCAGTGTCGGTGTGATAGCAAGCTCATTCAACAACAAGGGCAATGGCATCCAAAACTTTAGCAATGCCACAATCATAATCATCGGCAACTGTTGTGGCTCACTTGGTTTGCATGGTATCATATTTTACTGCTTATTCCTTAGAGTTCTTGTTACACTACTGCTTATCCCAACTAGAGATCAACATCTCCATCTAACAATACTGGATTCAACTTGATCCAAGGTTGAGGTCAATTCTCCTTCAAGGGGCACTGCACTCGCCAATAACATTCATTTATGATCCTCCATAATCTTCTCACCTACCATGTCTATGTCTTCTACCACCAGATTCAATTTTCGCCACATCTTTGTATGTTCCTCTTTCACTCACCATGCTGGTTTATATTCAATTTTTCTATTTAAAATATATATGAACATGCATGCTCTTGTTTTTGTGCTCAACACCAGAATCTCCACGTACTAAAGATCTACATTGAGTGAAATAGAAAACAAAAAAAGTAGAAAACTATAGGAATGAAGAGTTGATGCAATTTTATTCTTATATAAATTACATTAGAAAGTTTGCAACAGTTTTATCCTAACAAAATATTTCTCTTAATTATGGTCAATATAAGACCTGCGAAAGTGTGTTTTTATCTTATTGTATGATTCTCAACATTTGTGAGAATTCCAACTTTATGTCAATTTATGCATGATATAAATGAAGGACAGAAAATTCCCAACATTTGTGAGGATTCCAACTTTATGCCAATTTATGCATGATATAAATGAATGACAAAAGTTGGAGTAAATAGTTTCATTATATATGTGGGTCCTGGTTTGATTATTGATATCTAGAAGATACTTTCTAAAATATCTAACTAGGAATATTCAGAAGATTTTAGTAGTTTTGCTTTATGATGAAAGGTGTATTTTATAGGTTATGGATGTTTTTCTTTTTTACTCTGGGATGCTATACAATACCATCTATTCTTTAAAGTTATTAAGTCTGTACTATCTTTAATAAATTTCAAATAAGGAGTTATTCCATACTCTTTTTCTTCTCTTTAGGAATATTCTGTTAGTTTTATTAGATTTGTATATTAATGATTAGTATATCATAAGTGAGGTAATATGGAAAATGCTTTCTCTACCAAATTGCTATCTTCAACTATAACTCTTGACTTTAATGCAATGTCGCGAGGTACATGTATTGTAGTTTATCCACCTCTGGAAGGTTCTTAATACATATCTTTTGAGACCTGATGTTGGGTTTCGGTAATTGAGTCTGCAAATGTGCTTAATCCATCAAATTGTGCCCAAATCCTTCATAGATGGTCTTAAACATTTTGTTTGATATATTTGGGATTTGTGCTGTGATTAACTTTAATTCCTTATGATTCAAGAAAAAGTGATTCTAGTAATATGACATTTTATATAATACGTGCTAAAATATTATTAAAAAATTCACTGAAAGTATTGAAATTTCGTGTACATGTATGAAGGCATTGTCCTGACTAACTAATGGTTTTATATTTGATGTCTTACAGGAAGTCGAAGTATTGAACACGGTGTTGTAAACTCATTCAACAACGAAGGCAATGGGTTACAGGACTTCAGCAATTCAACAATCATAGTTGGAAGTTGTAGCTGTACCTCAACTTGTGTGGAACTGAAGACTTATCAAACGGGTTTGATTAAGAAAAACATTGAAACTGGATGAGGCATGTTAAACCTTTGAGATGAGGCCATAATGTTTTCAAACAGTTATTGACTGAAGAACCCTTTGGAAAACAAAGTAGCCATTAGCCAATAGGGTTGAAGAAAGCTCAATTTTTGGAAATCTTTCAATTATGCTGATTGTTGATTGTGTTTTGGCACTTTAGATGAACTTGATAATTGAGTGGTCCCCCATAAGCAGGACCATTTTGTATTTTGATTATTTAAATGCACAACAATTTTCTTTCACATAGTTGGCTCCAAGAGTTGATTCCACCACTTTTTTTTGTCTTGGCTTAGAGTACTTCTGGTTTCATTAATTAAGGTTCAGTGTGGTTCTGTTCTGCCACAATTCTATCTTCTCAGTCTGTTGTAATGAGAACCAGAATGATGTATAACTCTATTCTATTTGTCTACGCTTCAAAGTTAGGTTTATTAAGCACTACTTTGTTACAAAGAACTCCTGCTTCAAATCAGCAGTTATATATAGTTATATATATTTTTAAAATTATCAAATAAGAATTTAGAATGATATTTTTTTTTCATTGTGAGAGTGAAATCGTATTTTTAAAAAAAAATTATATATACATTGTAACTGGTGTTTAATTTTCTTAAAAATATTAAATATATAATATTTTTTAAATGAAACAAATCTGCTACTTGAATTTGTATTATTTTAAAATGGAATTTAGTTTTACTCTTAAGAATATGTTGATTTATAACATTATAGCAAAAACATAATATATTAATAATAAAATAATTAGAGAAGAAACAAATTATTTATTACAAACTAATTATAAAAATCTAAAATATTAGACAGTGCACTACAAGAAAATGATTAAATGATTAAATGACAACTAATTTAGAAACAAATAAAAAATAGTTTCTATAGTAACTAATTTAGATACCATTTCATAAACTAAAAATTATTAGTTACTAAAATGGTATCTATTATTAATAAAAATTATAATAAAATTTGATACTACATTTTTGTAGCTAATAATAAATAAAAAAGTAAAATAAAATTAGAGACCCTTTTTTAGTCTCTTTGTTAATATGTAATTAGAAACCAATTTTTAAGTCACTTTTAATCTATTTTAGAGACTAATTTTTTTTTATAAAAATAATAAAATTAAAAACTAATTTTTTAGTTTCTAATCATATTTTTAGTCACTACTATTTAAATTTAGATACTAATTTTAGAGTAATTAAATTTTATAAAATTAATTATTTTTTTAATTTTTTTAATTTGAGCAAATTGGTTGCAGGGAGGTAAAATTAATCTATCTTTCTCTGTAGCCTTTTCTTCTCATCTCTCAATCTCCACAACACACTCTCCAACCGGCAGCAACGACGCATCCACGATGGCGACGCTCTCCGACTGCGACTCACCCGCCACAACAAAGCACCCGCGACTGTAACGCATCCCGCGACAGCAATGCACGAAGGCAGCGTGTGACGGCAGCGCATCCCGTGACAGCAACGCGCAACGGCAGCGCACGACGGCAGCACATTCCACGACAACAACGCACGACGACAACTGAGTAGTATGCTTCTCCTTGTCTCATTTCGTGCTCTATTCTTACTCTGATTTTTATTTTTTGTGCTTGCTCTTCCTTATAGATTTTAGGTCATTGCAGTAGAGTAGGATGTTTTTCCTTGTCTCAAATTTAACAATTATATTCCAATGTGGAGTTTCAACATTTGATTTTCAATCTATAGACTCTTTGAATGGTCCTCCTACACATTTTTATTACCATTTCAGAAATCCAAAACTTGGAAATTCTTTTTAATCTTCTCAGATTGCGTAAATACTTGATTTATAACTTCTCAACTATCAACTGATAACACAGTTGATAGTTTTTTTTAATCTATGTATAGATTCCTTATAAGATAATAGTGTTAGTTTTATATCACTTGATAGTTTTTTTAATCTATGTATAGAATCATTATAAGATAATAGTGTTAGTTTTTTTTTTTTTGGAATAGAGTATTCCCTGCTGTGTGGTATAAAATGCAAATCAATCCATTAACTTATTCACAAAAGTCTCCATCACTCTTAAATTTATGCATCTTGAACACATTAATAAGATGTGTTCAAGTTTGTAGCTCAACCTTTGGCACTAGGAGCTTTTAGTTCAAATTCAAAACCAAATGTTAATCAATCATTCAAAACACCTAAGTTTGCAGCTCAACTTTTGGCACCAGGAGCTTCTAATTCAAATTCAAAACCTAATGTTGATCAATCATTCAAAACATCTCAGTTTGCAGCTAATTCAACATCAAATGAAATTAATTCAACACCAGATGAAACTAATTCTACATCAAATGAAACTTTTGCTGCATCAGAGTCACATGGCAATTATGTCAAGTCAGTTTTAAACCTTGATGGGCAAGGGTATGTATATCAATGTAATCATTACTCTTAAAACAACCAAATTAATAATAAATTGTGGAATTATGATAATTTACATGTCATTTTGCAGATTCTTACCTTCACGCCCTATAGCTAATGGGATTGGAAATATCTTCAAAAGTCATTATACCGATCCATGGCTGTTAGTACGAGAAATTACACCAGCAGAAGGCCCAAGAAACAACCCAATTGGATGCAGGATTTTATATTGGGTTAAGACCCATGCTTTTATTATTCTGCCATTTTATTTTAGTATGTGTTCCTTTTTCATCTGTTGTTTTATTTTAAGAGTTTTGTAAGGCCCATGGCCCTTAAACCCTTATGTAGGGACTTACCATTATGAATGAAGGCATAAGTTTTTTGTGATAACCCTAATTTTAGTATAGCAGTAGCAAAGGTCTATCATTGGTGCTTTCATTGTTATGGCTCCTAAACTCTCATCCAAGGACATGGAAGAGGTCATCCACGCCATTCAAGCTCAAATCACCCTCCTCACGCACCCTGACAATCAAAACCCTTCACCTCCCCCTCAAACCAGTCCTCGATCATCTCATTCTCACCCTCATCAGCAACTACCCTTTTTTGAAGGAACCCAACCCTTGGACTGGCTCTTTCAAGCAGAGCAATATTTTTCATTCTATCAAATTCCTATGGACCAGCATTTGGCCATGGTGGGATTCCACATGCAGGGAGATGCTCTCTCCTGGTTTAAATGGCTGCACAACAATAACCTCCTCACAGATTGGCATTCTTTCACAAGGGCCTTGGAGCTCTGTTTTGGCCCATCAACATATGTCAATCACCAAGTTGAGTTATTTAAACTCCAGCAAACCTCCACAGTCACAAAATACCAAGGCAGGTTTGAATGTTTATGCAACTGTGTGGTGGGTCTCACTCCCAAGACTATACTTAATTGTTTCATTTCTGGTTTGAGTATTGATATTCGCAGGGAGTTCACTATATTAAATCCTTATTCTATAGCCCAAGCCATAGGACTAGCCAAGCTTATTGAAGACAAACTGAGAGATTCCAAACCTAAACAACACCGTTATACCCCAACACCTCACCCCACCACCACTAATTCTTCGTTCACAAAAAGTAGACCTAATACCCTTACCCCACCATCAGCTCCAATACAGATTAAACGTCTCTCATCTTCCCAAATGCAGGAACGACGTGCCCTAGGTCTTTGCTACAATTGTGATGACAAGTTCTTTCGGGGCCATAAGTGTGCTACATCTCGTTTTTTGCTTCTTTTGGATGATCCTGATACAGTAATTGAACCCACCGAGCACCCTATTCCATCCTCCGAATACACCACTCCCCTCCATTTTCACATTTCCCCTCAAGCCATCTCTGGTACCATTTCCCCAAAAACTCTCAAATTCACCGGTTTAATCCACAACCTACCGGTGACAGTTCTTATTGACTCAGGAAGTTCTCATAACATACTTCAACCACGTATTTCCCACCATATACATCTAGCCATATCTCCTAGCCCACCGCTATCGGTTATGGTGGGAAATGGGGCTTTCATCCAGTGTCAAGGATTGTGCCCATCAGTGGATATCTCACTACAGAACTCCACCTTTACTATCCCATTTTACCTTCTTCCCATTGAAGGAGCATATGTTGTCCTATGCGTAGATTGGTTAAGCACACTGGGATCCATCTAAGCAGATTTCTCAATCCCCAACATTGCTTTCACACATAACAACCAACAAATTACCCTCCAAGCTTCCCCCTCACCCACCCCAGCAGCTACCACTTACCACCAATTTTGTCACTATTTATCTAATAATTCAATTGCATCCTTCCACCTCCTCTCGGTGGAAAACTAGCCCAGCACACTCACAATCAGGACCATTGATCAACCTTTTTTCCCTTTAGACAATCTGCCCACGCCCATTCAATCACTCCTTCAGAAATATCACAGTATCTTTCACAAACCTCACGGGCTAGCCCCCAAAGGCCACATGACCACCATATACCATTGTTACCTCACACCTCACCCATCAAGGTCAAACTCTACCGCTACTCACGCCACCACAAGGAAGTCATCACTACACTCATTTCTGAAATGTTGCAAGAGGGTATTATCCAACCCAGTACTAGCCCTTTCTCTTCTCCGGTGCTGTTAATAAAAAAAAAGGATGGAACATGGCGATTCTGTGTTGACTATAGAGCCCTAAATGTAGCCACCATTCGTGACCACTTTCCTATTCCCACCATTGATGAATTGCTAGATGAGTTAGGCTCAGCTACTATTTTTACTAAAATAGATCTCCACTATGGGTATCACCAAATACTTCTTGTTCCAAAGGACACTCACAAAACAGCTTTTCGCACTATTGATGGTCATTACAAATTCCTGGTTATACCATTTGGATTAACTAACACCCCTTCTACTTTTCAGGCAGCAATGAATGATCTTCTCAAACCATACCTCCGCCGGTTTGTCTTAGTTTTTTTTTATGACATTTTAATTTATAGTCCTAGCTTGCAGGACCACATGGTTCATCTGAAAATTATATTGGAAGTGTTACACACTCAAATTTTGCCAAGCTTTCCAAATGCAATTTCGCAACCGCGGAAGTCAGTTATCTAGGCCACATAATTTCAGCTCAAGGGGTCCAACCAGACCCACAAAAGATCAGTGTCATACACAATTGGCCTCAGCCACGATCACTCACGACATTAAGGGGTTTCCTCGGCCTCATTGGATTTTACAGAAAATTTATAAAGCATTACGCCACACTCGCTGCTCCTCACACCGACTTATTACAAAACCACAAATTTACATGGACAGTGCCAGCGCAACAAGCATTTGAAAAATTGAAATTACAAATGACATTAATGTCTATCCTACACCTTCCCAATTTCAAACTCCCATTTGTGGTAGAAACTGATGCATCCGCAGTGGCTGTAGGAGTTGTCCTTAGTCAAACTGGCCACCCTCTCGCCTTCTTCAACAAAAAGATGAACCCCAAGTTACAAGCTTCCTCTGTATACGTCCGGGAGATGTATGCCATCACAGAGTCAGTAAAAAAATGGGGTCAGTATCTCATAGGACAACATTTCACAATCATCACGAATCAAAAAAGCCTCAACACCCTCATGGCCCAAACCATACAAACTCCAGAACAACAAAAATGGACAGCTAAATTACAGAGATATGATTTCCAAATAGTTTACCGACCTGGAAAGGACAATACGGTGGCAGACACTCTTTCAAGAATGGATCAGGAGACCACGCACATCTTATTGGCCGTCTCGTCCCCGATACCTCAGCTGATCCAAGAACTTCAATTTTTTTATGACACTGCAAAAGGCAAAGAGGTGATCCAAGCTTGCACAGGAACTCAACAGCACCCAAGTCTTTTCTCTACCGGCCACGGGTTGCTTTTCTTCCGCCACCAGATTTTTGTCCCAGCAGTAAAAGAATTCCGCAAGCGTATCATGACTGAGTTTCATGCTTCTCCTTTTGGTAGCCATTCCAGTTTTAAACCGACCCTCAAGCGTATAGCTGCCTCCTTCTACTGACCGAAATGGACCAGGGACGTCCATAGCTTCGTCCAACAATGCTCGGTGTGCCAGAAAAGCAAATACATGCCAACAAAAATTCAAGGTCTCCTTCAACCATTGCCAATTCCAGAACAAGTTTGGGAAGATATATCAATGAATTTTATTACTCACCTTCCAACGTCTGCTGGCCACTCCGTTATTTGGGTCATCTACGACAGATTGACAAAGTATGCCCACTTCCTAACTCTGCCCACACACTTCACCGCCCAACAGCTAGCTTCACGTTTTTCGGTAGAAATCTGTCGACTCCATGGACTACCCAAAACTATCATCTCCGACCGTGACCCTTTGTTTGTCAACACCTTCTGGCAACACATGTTCAAGGCACAAGGAACCACGTTGAAATTTAGTTCGTCATATCACCCACAAACTGACGGCCAAACGGAAGTATTGAACAGAGGGTTAGAAGCATACCTCAGGAGTTTTGTAGGAAATCAACCGAACAAATGGTATCAGTTCCTTCACTTAGCAGAGTTGTGGCACAACACCACTTACCATTCGGCTATAGGGACATCACCTTTTCGTGCCCTCTATGGTAGACAACCACCCACCGCAATAGATTTTGTGCGCACTCCACAAGAAGGCACCACCATCCCTAGTGCGTTAGCAGATCACTTCGCGGTACTACAGGAGATAAAAGAGCACTTACGTCATACAAGGCAGCGAATGTGTGATCAAGCGAACCAACACCGCACAGATTGGAGCTTCGAACCAGGCAATTGGGTGTGGGTTCACCTCCAACCCTATCGGCAACGAACGATGGAACGCCGCACACACCAGAAGCTAGGACCGCGTTTCTCAGGTCCATACAAGGTACTACGCCGCATTGGAGCAGTAGCGTATGAGTTACAACTGCCACCAACCACCCGCGTTCACCCTGTTTTTCATGTGTCGCTGCTAAGGCCTTTCAAAGGAACTACTGGAGAAACTCCTTCAGTTTCCACCACTTCCACAAGCAACTGCCAAACTACACTTAACTCAATCTCAAAATCCAGTCAGAAACTCCTGAACACACCGCCCAAAGAGCCCACTAGCAACAAGACACGTGTCCCACTCACGAAGGTTGTGGAGCCCCATGGCCACAAGCCCCTCACGCACGTGCCCACTCCACCGTTTACGGCCACACTCACTCACAAGCTTTACACGCCTCTTGGCTCAACCAGTAGGGGCACTACACGTGTAAGTGACCGTTCAGCAGCTCCAACTTTTTCAGACCTTGAGCCCAACGCCAATAAAGTCTTTCTAGAACCTACCCACCCAAACCCTAATGCAGTTGCGGCACACTCTGCAAACCCTAGCTTAACCGCAACGCCTCCCCATCAACCCGCTATCCAAGCCCAATTACCTCACGCCCATCCCAAAGGGACAAACGCACCCGCGACGCCTACAACAAACCCTAGCGTGGTCACAACGCCTCCTAGCCAATCTTATACCCAAGCCCATCTTCGTCTGACCCGATCCAACACATCACCATACTCTTCCGAACCTACATCACAGCTCAAGGCCCAACATCAGTTCACACCTCCTGCTAAATTCCCTATCTCACCCCCCAACGCCCAAGACACGGCCCAACAGACCCCAAGACTGCACTTTGAGAACAAAGTGCCTCCTGAGGCAGACAGTAATGTTAGTACGAGAAATTACACCAGTAGAAGGCCCAAGAAACAGCCTAATTGGATGCAGGATTTTATATTGGGTTAAGACCCATGCTTTTATTATTCTGCCATTTTATTTTAGTATGTGCTCCTTTTTCATCTGTTGTTTTATTTTAAGAGTTTTGTAAGGCTCATGGCCCTTAAACCCTTATATAGGGACTTACCATTATGAATGAAGGCAGAAGTTTTTTGTGATAACCCTAATTTTAGTATAGCAGTAGCAAAGGTCTATCAATGGCCATCTTGGAAGAAGATACCAATTAGAACAAGAGACTTGTGGTTTGGAGAGTTTTTGGTTGATTTCATATAATTAAATTTGTTTAATTATCTAGTTTAATTTTATTATCTATCTTAGTCTTACATATAACTAACTTTGTTTCTTTATTAATGCAGAAGAAGTTTTCGATTTGTCCACCGGATCATAGGTGGGCAAGAAAGAATTTTGAAATGTGAGGTGCTATAATCATGAAAAATAATCTAAATAAGGCTCGACAGAGAAAGATTAAGCCAAACTGGATTGGAGATAGTACATGGGATATATTATGTCAGTAATGGGCATCTGAAGAATTCCAAAAGAAAAGCACGATCGGGAAAATAAATAAAGTCTCTGGATGTGGAGGTTTTGGAGGGTCTCGTCACACATGTGGCTCTATTAGCACATCTCAGCATAAATATAATATGGTAATTTGTTTTCTAACTATTTTATTTTTATAACATCTCAATATATATATATATATATATATAATATGGGAAATGTGTGAATTTTATTTTTTCAGACAAAGATGAATGGAATTCCTCCCACTATATTAGAATTGTTTTGTCGCACGCACCAACGACGTAAGGACAACTCTTGGGTGGATCAAAAACTAGAACAAGTAAATGTAATGAACTATTACCTTTTATTTTAGTTGTTTTGTTATATTTTTGGTTTTATCATTTTCAATGTTAAAGTTATTGTTAGTTTATTGTTGTTGTGTGTTTAAATACATATCTGTCTAGAAACCACTGCCACTGCCACGAGACCAATTGTTATCTCTCTAGAAGTTCCCATCATAGCATATACAAATTTAAGTACAAAAACAAAGCAGAAAGAGAACATGAATATTGTTGGTTGAGTCACTGTGAGAGTGTGTGTGTAATAGAAAGAAAGATAGAAAGAGAGAGAAAGATGATCAACGAATAACATCCACCTGCCATGTTGTCCCTTACTCAAGGAATTTCCAACTTTAAAACCAATAAGACTGTGAAATCAATTAGTATGCAGCTACAAGATCTGATGTGACTTTGAGAACAGATAAGACTCTAGATAGACACATGAAAATTTGATGATTGTATTCTAAAATCACCAATTGAATTTTGAGGAAAAATATAGCACTGTAAATAAAAATTGGAGAGAAAGCAAAAATATTGTCATCCAAGATGCCAAAAAAGTCTTTAGAAAGTCTGAAGTAAACTTTTGTTTTGCAAATTTCAGCTTCCTTTTCTCAGATATATGCACTATGAGCATTTGAACCTCATGTTAACATTCAAATAAGTAGATGGAATCTCCAATTCTTTTAAGTTGAAGTAGCAAAATCAATTCAATATACCAGTGACTTTTTACAAGCTTAAAATTAAACTATGTGAGAGCATAAACAAAGTTATTTTTTGAAACACTGCTTGAGAGTGAGTTTTCTTGCTCTGAGTGCATTATCTAACAATCAATAGAAAGGTAATTGCATGATAGTACCATAAAATCAAAATCTAAACCCACTACAAGTAGTTTTCTAATATTGCTGCAAGTTGGGAAAAAAGTTGTGTTTTTTTTCCACAAACATCTCTTTCATGCACCAATTAGTGAAGTAGGAAACAATTACTGCACATTTCAACCTTTTATTTTAATAGTTAAGTACGTTGGAGTTTGAAATTGCATTTGTATGGCATCCACTTTATTTGAAAGTGAAAACTAGGCAACACTGGCAATTGCTTCTTTGGTGCCAAAGAGAAAGAGGGAAATTGCTGGCACACACATAGATCCTTACCAAATCAACCTTAGAGTACATTGTTATGGTAGGGATTGCATTGAAGCTCATTTGTTCCATACAAAAGTTCTGTATTGTAAGAGTAACTTAAAATCAATTTTAGTATCAACTTTAGAATGTCTTAGATATTCAATAATGCATAACACAAGAAAAACATTCAAGTACCTAAATTACAAACATTTTTATTTTATTTTTATAGAGTTTAATAACCTGAAAGCAATGACAACTTATTAAAAATCTAATCTGATTTTCTTAGAAGGAGAATGTGTTTGTGTGTGAGAGAGAGAATAAAAGAAAGATAGTTCAGTGACTGCAGGATCTACTCCAACAGCAGCAAAACTCCTGAAAATAGAATTCACTTGTGAAAATAAAATTGAATAAGGTTCTATTAGAAATCTGATTTCACTATCAGTCCATGTCTGAATAGGTTTCAAGTAAATTTATGTTACTGATTTCACATGTCCTTTCAGCATATTATATTCTTATATATTAAATGTGAAGTACATGGCTTCAAGCTTTGAGTATCCTATATTACAACAACTTTTTCAGACAATTTTACCTAATAAGTATCCCTATTATATATAATACACACACATTATAGGATAGTTACAGGTCATTGTTATTGTTTACCTACACATTAATGAAAATTTTCCAACTAATTTCTTTTTAATTACTTCTAATAGACTGAGAAGCAATCATTCATGAAATAATATCTGTTTGTTTTCTTGATCAATATTATATTGGTATGAATATTCTATTGATGTTAACAAGCAGAATTTACACGTAAATTTGAAGACTTAACACAAAGTGCATCTGCACAAGGAATTCCCCCTCCAAATGAGTTAGATGTTTGGTGTGATGTAGCTGGAACCAAGAATGGGAGGATATATGGTCTTGGAATGGAATCTACTGTTATTGGAGGTAGGCCTTACTACCTTGGCTCATCTTCTTCCTCAAATGGGTGGATACAAAGTCAATAGCTTGATGAACTTAAAAGAGATATGGAAGTAGTTAAGAAAGAAAGAGATGAGCTTCGAATCAAAATTTTAAATATTGAGCAACTTTTTGAGAAAAACAATGCAATGATTCGATAATGAATGGATAGCATTAATCATCAATCAATGCCACCAAGTTTTGAGGAAACTCAAGATAAGGATGAAACACAACCACCCAGTCAACCACTCAGTCCTTATCAAGGTAGTTTTGTTACACTATTCTATATATATTTTTAAATTTCAATCTTGCTAATAAATTTTATTTTATATTTTTTGACAGGTAGATGATTATTGTTATAGCTAGCATCAAAAGCTCACATGGTACACCACTGAGCATTAGCTCTTCATGGAATAAATTTCACACAAAAAATGATAGATTAAGCTTTTTACTTTTCAAACGCCTTGTTTGAATCATTTGTAATAATTGGCAGCAGCTATTAGCTTCTACATTGCATAGAATTACTTCTAACAATAGAAATAGTTGTTATAAGTTGTTAATGACAGCATAGTTGGTGCTGCAGAATTATAATATGTGCCACTCTCATGTGCTTTGAAGTCCTTTTGTTCTGTTTTTTATGCAGTTTTATCCCAGCTATGCCAATCTTTTTTGCCTCATTGAGAGGAACTAAAACCATAGTTGGTAGATGGTAGATAAAGTAAGAGTGGGTATGATAGTAGGTGCAGTTGTGTAATTTTTTTATCTTAGCTGCAGGTTCGGTGGTGTTGAGGAGGATGGAAGGAAGCATATGAAGTGGAGATTGAATAGCTATTTGAAAAGCTATTTTCACCAAACCTTGTTATCTATATGATGTACATACAATCTTAAAATATGTTAAATGTATTCATTTTTATACTTGATAAATAAATAAATAATAATAAAATGAATAAATAATAATAATAAAATAAATAAATAATAAAATTATATTTTATATTTTATATTTTATAATAAAATTATATTTTATAATAAATTATATTATTTAGAGACCAATATAGTGACCAATTTTTGGTATTTATATATTTGGTCACTAAATGAGTTTCTATATATTTTGGTCACTAAATTGGTTTAAATAAAATTGGTTGTTAATTTGGTTTTTATATAATTGGTCACTAAATTAGTTTCTATATATTTGGTCACTAAATTAGTTTCTACATATTTGGTTACTAAATTAGTTTCTAAACATTTGGTCACTAAATTAGTTTCTATATATTTGGTTACTAAATTAGTTTTTATTTAATGTCACTAAATTGGTTTTTAAATTAGAATCTAAATTGGTATCAAAAATTAGCGACCATTAGTTTTTAAATTAGTTTCTAATCAAGTTAGTGACTAATTTTATATTTTAGAAACCAAAAATTTAGTTTCTATAACAACTTTTTCTTATAGTGGTGGTTTAAATATACTATAAAAGAAAAAGTAGACTAACTTGACCTACCTGAAAATTTTCATAAATATTTATTTTTCGATTTATTTATCATACTATTTTTTTTTAATGAAAATTTTCATGTTAGGCATCACTATGCAACTTGACATCTCAACTAGGCTGACATCTCAAGTAACAACAATCATCTGCCATCACATGAAAAAAGTATTATTAAAAAAAGGAAAAAGAAAGAAAATACAAAAATATGGGGGACTAGACCAAAACCCACATGTTAACAAAAACGATACATAGGCAGACTATACCTATTCATAAAGAATTCTAAGAACAGACTAGATGGAAGTCTATTATACCAATGAAATGATTGTCTATGAACGAACCCTAAATTAGCCAACTTATCAGCACATGCATTTCCCTCACGAAAAATATGAGTAACCCTAAACCTGATTGTCCTACAGAAATTAAGACAAGTATTCCATCGATTACGAAGCATCCACGGAACAGTAGTCCTAGCAGTAAACATTTATCATACTATTTTGTTACTTGTAATATTTTCTATTCTATCATAATGGAATATAAAGACTTAAAAATAAAAAAACTAGTCACACTTAATAATTATGATAGTTTTATATATATATATATATATATATATATATATATATATATATATGAGAGAAAAGGTTGAAATAGTAAATTACTTCACAAAAATCAATTAATTACTATTTCAGTGGCATTACGTGTTGTGCTAGTTATTTTTATTTAACTAAAAAAATTTAATACTTCTTTATATATATATATATATATATATATATAATGTAAAACTAGCTAGTCAGCAAATTTTTTTTTTAAAATACTCTCAACAGATACTATAGACTTATCCGATAAATCATGTGTATAACAAAACATAATTTTATATAAAATAAAAAACTTTTCAAATTAGGTAATTCATAAAGTATTTTTTTTATTAAACAAAATTTTTTCAAGATAGTCCTAGGTTAATTTTCATAAAATAAAAAACTTTTAAAATTGAGAAGTCCATAAGTATTTTTCAATTAAAAAATATAATTCACATCCATAAAAAAAATAATCTTTCCGACTAATATAATTTTAACTAAACAATGAATTATATTGCTCTAGAAAAAATTCTAACAACTTCTATTAAACAACTCTAATCACATCAATACAAATAATTTATATTCTACATTAACCAAAAAGTAATGATCTTAATAATATTTCAATCTTAGTCGAGCTAATAACACCCAATTAAAATCAAAATAAAAAAAAATTAAATGAAGATCAAAACATGAATTTGAGTATATGAAAAATTTAAATTAACTTTTTCTAAATTAAAATCTGAAATTCTATAATTTTAAACAATCAAATTATTCTAAAGAAATTTTAAAATTTAATTTCTTGTTAAAAGTCTTACCCAAACAACATATTTTATCACAAAACATTTGAAATTTTCTAAAAAAAATAATTGTGTTTTAAAAATTTCTCGCCGAAACACACTATTGATAGCAAGAAATGGAATGTTTTGAAAATGAAAATTAAATTTTCTGTAAGTTTTCTTCAGCGTTAAAATTCTATGGTTAGGTACTTTCTTTTTCCGAGTTACAAAACTCTGGATGGAGTCATCATTTGTGACTTTTATAATTAATAACAGTGCTGAATTACAAGACTAATTGGGCTGGACTCTAGAACAAGCAGTATTGTTTTCGGCCCAATTAGTCTAAATCCTCGTTTTGCACTTTTATACCCCCTTCCTTTCACTGTCAATTTTTCTCAAATTTGATGCAAACTAACTTCTGTGATATAATTCTTTTAATAGATTGTGAAAAATATATTCTTCAAAGTGGTTTTTCTAAAAAATACATTTTAAAAGTAAACGGGCAACGCAAAAAAAAAAAACAGAAAGAAAGAAGTTAACAAAATCAACGTAAATAGTATAGGCCTTTTTTATGTGTAGATAATGAAATCCATCCTAATACCCAATTCCACAGCCACAACGCTATGAGCTGTCTTGCTTAAAAATAAAGGAAAACTGACAAACTCTCTTTGCACCTCCATAATTTTTACCTGCATCTTTATACTTTTTTTTAATTCTAAGAATATTCTTTTAAACTTTTTTTTAATTCTAAGAATATTCTTTTAAGTATGGTAGAAAGTGTTGTGCATTCTTTTTCATTTTCTAGTGATGATGGTTATTTGAGGTGATTGATGGTGAAGGTAAGTTTTGTGATGTTTTTACTTATAGAGACGATGTTTTCGTTTACTTAATTTTTTTTAAAAATTTTTAAAGACCACAAAACAAAACAAAAAATACATATCAACAAGGTTTAAAATGGAGTAAAATATTAAAAAAATAAATATTTTTTACAAATAACGTCGAATACAACAAATATTCTCACCACCAACCGTTGGATTGTTCCTCCGCATTCAAAATTTTCAACTTCTCACACCGTGTACAATCCCTAAGCCCCTGCTTGGATTGGGGGTTGGCACTGTAGCCGCAGACGGATGTGGGGTGCCACCCCCGTTTGGATCCAGTCATTGTGGAGGGTGTGGGTGAGGGTGAGTTGAAAGTTGGGCCAAATGAGAGAGCTTTCAGAAGTGAAGAGAAAGGAGAGGGTGAGGGAGTGAGTGCCACATAGGATAAGAGAAAAGTCATGTGTGCCCTTCACTTGAATGTATCTGGCCATGCATGAGGAAGTATTTTGTTTGAAGCTTTTCAGCAAAAGCATGCATGCACATCAGCAACAAGCACATGAGATTCCTCACCATTGTTCAGGAATCTCTTTGACCAAGTTCAAAGCTCAATGAATGCATGGTAAGTTGGTGAGAGAGTGGATGAGCGTAATAAAAGCTTCAGCAGCAATATATATGTCCTAACCAACCTCACAAAGTAGAGACAATTCACTTGTTCACAAAGCACAAACCTAGAGAGCTTGGAGGGTCGTGAGTAAGGATAGTGGTAGGAGAGTGCGGTTGGTTCTCGGTTTGTGACCTGAGGTGGGTTTCTGTGAATTTAGTTTCGTTCTTAACCGATTATGAGTGAAAATGAACGTCTGCTATAATCGATTATGTGGAAAAAAATAGTTGATAATGGATTATGCTCACGACATAATCGATTATCTGTAAAAAAAAAATTGGTGGGATAATCGGTTATGATGTTTTTTGAACTTGAAGCATAATCGTTTATGTGGTATAAATCTGTGAATAATCGATTATGTGGTAATTTACACTGAGGTGATAATCGATTATGTTTCTTAATTTTCCAGATTTTTGGATTTCTATTTTTTGAACTAATTTTTTAATGATTTTTTTTTTCAGGCACACTTTGATAAATCTCAGTTGCATTGTGTTGTGGTTTTGTTCTGCTTTCTTGAGGTATGTGTGTTTTTTTTTAAATTGTGTTTGGATGTTTAGTTTTATTTTGAATTTAATTTGTTTTAATTATTTTAAAGTACTTGTTAATTAGTTTATAATTTTAGATGTGAATGTTTAGGAAAATTGATTATCTAAAATTGTATATTATTAATGTAAAATTTTCATAAAATTTGAATATGTTATTTTTGTGATATAAATTGAATTTATTATAGATTGAAATTAGAGATCTATTATTTTAAAATGCCTTTATTAAAAAGATTATAAAAATTGTTGGAGTAATTTAAAAACGGAAAAACTAAATATACAGAAGATTTTTTTAACATTTAACAATGTTAATAAATAAACTTATGAATGTATACATAGTAATTTTATTTTTTTAACTTTGAAGCTGTTAATAAATAAATTTTTTATTTAAATTTACATAATAGATTATTTTTTAGAAATTATTATTTTTAGAGAATGTAAATATAACTTTTTAATGATTTTTTAAAACAAATATTGTATTAATAAAAAAAACAGAAAAAGATTACATAATAAATTAGAATTTGTAATAATATGTGTACATAGTTATTATTTTTTGAACATTTAATTCTTTATAAAAAAATATATTTATTTATTTGAAATGATTATTTTTACTTAATGGAAATAGAAACTTTGAATGCTATATTTTATAATTTTGGACATTTTACATACACATACCATAAAATACATATAATTTATTTGTCATAGTTTACATAAATTTTTAATGTTATTATGAAACAATTAAAACAAATATTATAGTAATTAAAAAGAACAGAAAAAAATTACATAATAAATTCAATTTTTTAATAATATATGTAGATATTTAATATTTTTTTAACATTTAATGCTTTATAAAAAAACATTTATTTATTTAAAATTATTATTTTTACAGAATGTAAATATAATTTTTTAATTTTATTTTTTAAAACAAATATTGTATTAATTAAAAAAACAGAAAAAGATTACATAATAAATTAGAATTTGTAATAATATGTGTACATAGTTACTATTTTTTGAACATTTAATTCTTTATAAAAAAATATATTTATTTATTTGAAATAATTATTTTTACAGAAATAGAAATTTTGAATGCTATGTCAAATGTAATAAATTTAATAATATTAAAATTATCTCTCTCATCAAATGTAATGAATTTAATAATATTAAAATTATCAACAAACAAAAATTTAACTAATACAAATTTATTTAATTAATAAAATTAAAAATTAAAAAATCATATTTCATTTCTATATTCTATTTTTTAATTAATTTCAATTTTATATTATTTTTTAAGTTATAATTGAAACTTACAATTATTTTAATTATCAAAATTAAATTAGTAATCATTTTATTTTTATTTTTTTACACACATGACAAAAGTGTACTTTATTATTATATATAACATAATATAATAGAAATTAAATAATATAATACTAATTATTTTAATTAACTTAAATTTTCTTTAAATTAATTAATATTTCATTTTTTATTTATTTATATAAGGGTAATTTTGTAATCTTACCATTTATACTATTCAAAATAGATTAAAATACTCTCACAACTATCACATCATTCGCATTTTCCAATAAACTTTCTTCACACACATCTCTCAATCCAAACACCATCAACTTTCTCCACACTTTCTTCACACTTCCACTTACTCACACCCTTAACTTTCCACTCACCCACAACCCCTAATCCAAACAAAGCATAAATTTCTCCTGGTGATGCTTCTTATTTGCTTTCAGTGATGCATGAGGGAGAGAGGAAGTAGAAAGGGAAAGTTAGATGGATTTTAGTGCTTCCCAAGAGAAAGTTAAAGGGAAGAAGAGAAAGTCAAGTAGATTTCTCTAAATTACATTTTTACCCTTAATATATATAATAAAAAATAATTAAAATTATTTAATTTTTTTAATATTTTTAAATAAACTGTACATAGCCAAATAAATAATAATAATAATAATGTAAAGTCTTATTAATACTAATAATATAAATATTAAAATAATAATAATATTTAAAATTAATTTATAAAATAATAATAATAATAAATGAAAATCAAATAATTTTAATAAAGAATAATAATAATATTATTAATTATTTTTATTTTATTTTATTTTATTTATATTAAATATTAAAAATTTTATTAATAATAAAATATATATATATATATAATTATTTATAAAAAAATAAATTTATATAATAATAAATAATATTAATCATCTAAAATACTTAATTAATTTTTTATATATTAAATGAATTTATAATTTTTTTATTTTTTCAATCACACTCATCATGTTATTTATAAATTTTTTATGAAAAAAATATAAAGAACTTGTATTTTTTATATTTCATATTTTATTATTTAAATATTTTAAAAATAAGGATAAATTTGTAAATTTACATTTTTACACATTAAAAAAAATAACATTTTATCACAACCATCTCATCCATCCATAAACTTCAACAAACTTTTCTCATACATTCACTCTAATATACCTCAATCTAAACATTCTCAACTTTCTTCACACTTTCTTCAAACTTTCACTCTCCACACCCTCAACTTTCCACTCCCCCACCCCCCTATAATTCAAACAAAACCTTAGAGTCCAACTTTCTCCAAAATTTTCAAATGTTACGTGAGTTACAAAACTGCCTCCTCACGTCACCGTACTGGACAGTTACGAAAACTGCTCTTGCGACGTCAGCCTGATCACGTTTGCGGCGTCAAAATGTGTAATAGTCACAGTGGGTCAGAGAACATAATCATACTTGGAATGGAATCTTCTTTAGAATGGAATAGTTTTTAATTTGACCACGTGGCTTACATCACAAATAGTACCTACCAACTTGAAATTTAAATTAAAACATTTGTTTTCTTAAGTATGATTTTTCTAGAACCGGTCTTACATTTTCTTTTCTTTTTTCAGATTGAATAGATTATTATCGAACCGAACAACTATTTTTAAGATTACTCAGATAAATAAGTTGTCTGATGTTGATACAATTTTATCTTAAAAGAAGTTTATTATTTGATACAATTTTATCGTAAATTGTTTTTATTATTTTGATATAATTTTAAAATTATGAAAGTAAAGTCGTGGTATATTAGACTATTTTAGTATAACATTAATTATTTTATTTTAAATAAAGTTAAAATTAAATTACATTAAAAAAAATTTGTAGTAGTAATTAAAGTTGTATAGATTATGTCAAATTGATATAATTTTATTTAAAAATATTAATTAACATTAATTAAAGTTATTTTAAGATTAGTTTAATACTAAAATCACGTTAATACTATATTACTTTATTTTATTTTTAAATCAAAGTTTTCTGAAGGTAATATAACATTTTTACTATGAAGTGAACATAGTGGTCCAGATCCACAAAGTTTTACCTTGTAACATACTCATAATAATATACATTGATTGCATGTAATGTGACAAAATACTATCATCAAAAGAATTACAAAACTTACAAAATTAAAAGAAGTATTTAAAAAAAATGATGATATGGATTACGAAATTCAAAATCATTTATTCAAAAGGGTTTGTGTGCACTCATTTTTAGGGTTTAGGATTTCCTTTTGCAGGGTTGTCATTTTGAACACCACCACAAACCCATCTTAGTTAAATATAAGTTATATATAGTCAATTCTACTCCAAGCAAATTTAACCAACCATATTTTAGGGTGTTCCTTGTTTAAACGGTCTTATCAAGAAGGTAAAACCCTATACAAGGGCTACCACTTATGTAAACATGTGAGTTTTGTGTTGTTTTTAGGAAAGATGTTGCATGAGGTGTGTGTAAATTGACCTATAGAAATAAGAGGTGACCTATAGATTCTGCATACTGATCAAATTTTTGAAAATATGAGGTTATTGTTGTTCTTCGGTAGGGTGATGCATGAGGTGTATGTAAAGTGACATCAGTGGAGGAAACCGAGGAAAAATTCTCTAATCTCAGTATCAATGTAGGTAGTCACAGTAAGTGGTGACTTGTTATCAACTCTCTGCACAATGAACAAATTCCCAACATTTTGAGCTTATTGTTGTTGTTTGGTGGGGTGGTGCATGAGGTATGTGTGAAGTGACCCCAGTGGAGGACACCAAGGTGAATTTCTCTAATGTCATTGTTATCGGTGTACAATTATCACGGTGGACCAGTCGAACATGTAGTTGTGTACAATATTTATAATTTATGTTCTAGGTTTGATAATTTTATTTGTTAGTGGGTCTATGTTACATTGTTCAAAATGTTTAAAGTAATCAATTTTTCATTTTTCATGTGATAAATAAATTTCACATGTGATAAACAAACTTTGTTCACCTTATTTATCATCCTCTCTGAACACTGTGCAAAAACTTACACAGGTCACAACATCCTAAATCATTTTTGTGAATGACCAACACATTAACATCAGTCATACTCAAGTCCAATTGGTCACTAGTTCAATAAATAAAATCATTCATACTAAAATTAATCACAATCTGCATTTAAGCATACAAAAAAATATTTTGAATAAAATTATAACAATATTATCAAAAGAGTTCAATTCAAAAGTATACTTACGATAAATATTTATTTTATTTAATGACATATTTAATTAGACTAATTTGAGATTGTAAGAATATGAAGATAGATAAATAAATAACACTTGTTAAACTGAAAGAATATTATTATTAATATTCACATTATTATTAGTATTATAATTATTACTAATTATGATTATTATTATTATTATTATTATTATTATTATTATTACTATTAATAATAAGAAGAAATCAAAATAAAACACAAACTTAAGCTAGAAGAAAAAACAAACCACTTCATAAAAATAAATTTTACAACTATTGAAAAAAAAAATCTGACAAAAGAAAAAAAAATCTAAAATAAAAATTGCAAACAAAGAATTATAAAAAAAAGACGTAAATCTTAAAATAATAATATATTTTGCCAGATCATTACGAGTTGTATACCGGCGGTGCATATATAATATGATTGTCCATATATTCTTATCATATTTACATTCTCTTTCTTCCATTTAGGTAGGCTTTGACCGGTTTCAGGTTTTCATAGTATATTATATCCATTGGTTCACTTGTCCCTGTTTAATCATTCCTCAATCCCCATATCTACTTTCTTATCTTTTCTAATCTACTTCCTTCTCTCACCACAAATTCTCACCTCAGTCCAAACAGAGTATAAATGCGTGAAAGAAGATTTAGAAAGTATAAATCTCAAAATCGCGTTCCCTTTTCTATCAAAAAGCTCTCTTCTTCTGTTAATTTTTCAGTTTTTGATATATGTCAAACCAGCGGATGTAAAGTGGTGAATTCATTCAACAATCAGGGCAAAGGCACTCAGGACTTCACTGATGCCAAAATCATACTTATTGGAGGCTGTTGCTGTTGCTGTACCTCGTTTGTTTTTTCTTTCTTTCTTAGTTTGTTTCTTTTTTTTCTGTTTTTGGTCTTTCTCGGGTACTGGTTCTCCCAATCAGACGTCGACGAATTCCTCTTCACTTCTAAATCACCAGACGCCAACAAGGGTTTTAGATTCTCCATAATCATTTACCATTGTTGACGACAAAGACATTAATGGAAGCTTCTTCCACCACCGGATCCAATTCTGATGACGTCTTTGTATCTTCTCCTTTTGGGTGTCAACTATTTTTCCAATTAAAGTTTTGATTGCACTCTCCTCAGACTATGTGGAGCTTTTATGTGCCAATTGAAGTTTGATCCACAAGTAACCAGGAATTCAGTTGTTAATGCTAACTACATCAAGTTATTTACCTGTAAGTACTTTCTTTCACCTTAGACTCTTTAATCTCTTATCTTGATAAAGTTATCTTTCTTGTGAGACTATTTTAGTGTACCAGAATCGTAACCAAGTAGCTAGAGGGCCTACAGTTCTTGTTTATGGGCTATTCTCTGTTTTAATATATACTTGAAAACCAGTTATGTATTTCGGCATTATGCTTGAGTGGTTTGGGATGTGATATGGTTGTTTCCTTATGATTTTTTTCCCCATTCCCGTGGTAATGGTCAAGATAGTTCTGTTTTCCCCTGTATTTGCTGTTTTCCCCTGTATTTTTAAGTATTGTGAATTTCGACAAGGGAAAACAAAACTGTCTCGTGGCAGCACAAGA
This sequence comes from Phaseolus vulgaris, assembly GCF_051622355.1. NCBI lineage: Eukaryota > Viridiplantae > Streptophyta > Magnoliopsida > Fabales > Fabaceae > Phaseolus > Phaseolus vulgaris. The sequence goes on from NC_143504.1 coordinate 8,469,163, forward strand.
TGAATCTAAAAATTTAATTTTGCTTTAAATAAAATTTATTCTTAAATACCTCGTGATGCAGAAAATGAATGGACTTAGTTTCTAGATGTGTTCACGTTTAACATCAAAATATTCACAGATAGCTTTGAGATCTATTTTTTCCTAATTTAATACTTTATCTCACCTGATTTTGTTACTCTAAATGGTTAAAATATGATAAATTGGTAATATATTTTAAAAATGTTTTTAGTGATTGTTCCAACTAAGAAATGTGAGGGCCTTCATTCATTTATTTATTTATTTTGGTTTTGAAAGTCGTATTTATGACTTTTTTTACTTTGTAATTCCTTTGCTAAAGGTTTAAGATCCTGATTTTTTTTCTATATTATTTTCCATGTCTATTGATTTATTTTTTCTATTATTTTGTTGGTTTTATTAATTTTATCTTAATTTAATGATATAGGATCATGATTCTTGAATTAGGGTTTATTGATTTACTTTTAAATTTGTTTCCATATTATTATTTAACATATTTATCACTACTTGATTAGGATAGAACTTGATCCACCAAATATTTTCATTCTGTAATACATTGTCATGATAGATTGGATTCCTACTTATAAGTACAGAGTCTTCTAGTCTTAAACCAGAAGATTATTAGGATTGATCAGAACTTTAATACAATAATATAAAAAAAAATATTATTTTTAGCATTTTTGAATTCCCTCTATATGTTCATGTATTGTCTGCATCAAGTACTCACTTACTAATTGTTTTATATTTTAAATTTGATGTTTCAGGAAGCCAAAGTATTGGACCAAGTGCCATAACAAACTCATTCAACAACGAGAGTGAAGGCACACGAGATTTCTTCAATGCAAGAATCAAAATTGAAAGGTGTAGCTGTGCCTCAGCTAGTAGAGTCAGAGTCAGACTGATAGCAAACTAATTCAACAACAAGGGCAATGGCATTCAGAACTTTAGCAATGCCACAATCATAATCATGGCCAACTGTTGTGGCTCACTTGGTTTGCAGGGTATCATATTTTACTGCGTCTTCCTTAGAGTTCTTGTTGCAGTACTGCTTATCCCAACTAGGGATCAACATCTCCATCTAAGAATATTGGATTCAACTCGATCCAAGGTCTGTCAATTCTCCTTCAAGGGGGCACTCCACTCGCCAATAACATTCATTTATGATTCTCCATAATCTTCTCACCTACCATGTCTATGTCTTCTACCACCAGATCCAATTTTCGTCACAGCTTTGTATGTTCCTCTTTCACTCAACCTGTTCATTTGTATTAAAATTTTCTATTTAAAATATATATGAACATGCATGCTCTTGTTCTTGTGCTCAACACTAGAGTTAAAAATATTCCAAGAGAATCTCCAAGTACTAAAGATCTACATTGAGGAATATAAAAAGGAAGAAAAGTATTAAACTAAGAATGAAGAGTTGATGCAATTTTATTCGTATATAAATTACATTAGAAAGTTTGCGACAGTTTTATCCTAACAAAATATTTCTCTTACTTATTGTCAATATATAAGACCTGAGGTAACTAAACTAAAAGTGTGCTTTTATCTTATTGTATGATTCTCAACATTTGTGAGAATTCCAACTTTATGTCAATTTATGCATGAATGAAGGACAAAATTCCCAACATTTGTGAGGATTCCAACCGTAGGGATATCGTGTGCGGAAGCGTAATAATTTCAACCAAAGATTATGAGAAATTAAAGTAACAAGTAAGTGATAATGATACCAGAATTTTTAGGTGGAAAACCCCTTTAAATAGAGGTAAAAAACCACCGACGAGAGAGCCAAAATTTCCACTATAATGGTACTGGAAGTACAATGAATTCCTCTCAAGCTAATGATAAATAGTCCCAAAACAAAATTCTCACTATATGGGTTAAACACTTACACCCAAGAGCAGAAATAGAGAGCATAAGGAAAAGAGAGAGGAAGCAAGTGTGTGTTGTTGTTTGCTGTGTGTTACATTGCTTAAAGGAAGCCACTATATATAGTGGTTCTAGGAGACAACAATAATAAATACAATTAATGGTAATTAACTTCCCATTGATTGCACTTGATTGTGACAATTAACCTCCCATTAATTGCAATTGATTGCGGCAATTAACCTCCCTTTAATAACAATTAATTGTCAACGGTAAGTAACCTCTCATTTATGCCAAGATAACGGTAAAGGTGAGTCATAACCCACAAATCTCCACCTTGACTTGCCTTTGACTGGAACACTCTTTCGCCATGAAGTCTTGATTAAGTATGGATAATACTAGCTAAGTTCAGGCAATGATCGAACTTAGCCGATGGAAGTGGCTTGGTCAACATGTCTGCAAGATTTTCTGTCGTATGAATTTTTTCAACAATTATATCTCCTGTATCAACAATGTCTCGGATAAAATGGTGTTTAATTACAATGTGCTTGGTCCTTGAGTGATACTTACTTTTCCTGGTCAAGTGGACAACACTCTGACTATCACAAAATATAACAAGAACATCTTGTTGAAGACCAAGTTCACTTACCAAGCCTCGAAGCCATATAGCCTTTTTCATACCTTCTGTAGCAGCAATATATTCTGCTTCAGTGGTGGACAAAACCGCAATGGCTTGAAGTGAAGAATACCAGCTGATAGCAGACCCACATAGGGTAAAGATGTAAGCTGAAAGTGACCTTCTCCGATCTAAATCACCACCATAGTCAGCATCAACATAGCCAACTGCTCCCCCGGGATCGGCTCTATGTTGATCAAATACCAAACCAAGATCTGGAGAACCTTTCAGATAACGAAGTATCCATTTAACGGCTTCCCAGTGTGCCTTGCCTGGATTATGCATGAACCTGGTAACAATGCTAACAGCATAAGCTAAATCAGGTCTAGTACATACCATTGCATACATGAGACTTCCAATTGGATTTGAATACGGGACATGTGACATGCGTCTTTTGTCCTCGTCTGATTTTGGACATTGATCTGATGACAACTTGAAGTGGGCGGCAATTGGAGTATTAACAACTTTGCAATCTCGCATTCCAAATTTGTCAAGCATCTTAAGAACATACTTCTTTTGTGATAGAAAAAGTTTTCCAACTTGACGATCTCTGTTGATCTCCATTCCCAAAATTTTCTTGGCAGGACCTAAGTCCTTCATATCAAATTCACTGCTAAGTTGGGCCTTTAACTTGTTAACTAAAAATTTATCTCTTGCAGCAATCAACATGTCATCAACATATAACAACAAGTATATAAATGACCCATCATATGTCTTTTGAAAATAGACACAATTATCATAGCTACTTCTGGAGTAGCCATGTCCAACCATGAAAGAATCAAACCTCTTATACCATTGTCTTGGTGATTGCTTCAAGCCGTAGAGAGATTTCTTCAGACGACATACATGGTCCTCCTTTCCAGGAACAACGAAGCCCTCAGGCTGCTGGATGTAAATCTCTTCCTCAAGATTACCATGAAGAAAAGCAGTTTTCACATCTAACTGTTCCAGTTCCAAATCATACAAGGCAACTAAAGCAAGTAATATACGTATTGAAGTATGACGAACAACAGGAGAAAATACTTCATTAAAGTCAATACCTTTCTCTTGATTAAAACCTCTTACAACAAATCTTGCTTTATTCCTTATACTCTCAACACCAGGGATCCCTTCTTTTCTCTTAAAGATCCACTTGCAACTAATGACTCGTTTTCCTTCTGGTAACTTCACCAATTCCCATGTTTCGTTTTTTTAGAAGACTCTCAACTTCTTCTTGCATAGCAGCAATCCACTTTGTTGAGTCATCACCAGAGATAACTTCAGAGTAATTCTTGGGTTCACCTTCTTCACCCATCTCTTGTGCAATAGTTAAAGCATAAGCAATGTTGGCAGATTCTGCAATTAATCTTTGAGTCGGTTTTCTTGGTCTCTGTTGTGGAAGTTCTTGAGCCATAAACCACGATTGTGGTAATCCTCGTCGTTTAGGTGGACATTGCTCATTTGGACTCAAATGTTCACTTGTACCATCAATAGTAGTGACTTGACCATCTTGAGTACTGGAGGAATTGGAAACGTCTTCCTCATGAGCGGGTGTTTTAATCTCAAACTCCACCTTCTCTCGAGCATCTTCCTGGTCACCTATATCAATTGAGGAAATGACAGTATCTTTTACAGAAGAGAGCATAGCATTTTCATTAAAGGTCACATTCCGACTGTGAATTATTTTGTGAGATTCTGGGTCATATAAACGATAGCCTTTAACCCCTAAGCCATAACCCAAGAAAATGCACTTCTTAGCACGAGGTTCTAATTTTCCATCGTTTACATGAGAATAAGCAGGGCAACCAAATATTTTAAGCTTAGAATAATCAACAGGGTTACCTGACCAAACTTCTTCTGGAATGTTGCAATCAATTGATCTGTTAGGAGAGCGGTTTATCAGATAACATGTCGTTGAAGCCGCTTCAGCCCAAAAAGATTTGCTCAAACCAGAATGGGAGAACATGCAACGAACTCTCTCCAGGATAGTTCTATTCATTCTTTCTGCAACCCTGTTCTGATGTGGAGTACTTGGGATGGTGAAGAGTCTGGAAATGCCTTCCTTCTTGCAGAAATCATTGAATTCATTCGAACAGAACTCAAGGCCATTGTCTGTCCTTAACCTCTTTATCTTCTTGCCAGTCTGATTCTCAATCAATAATTTCCACTCTTTAAAAGTGGAAAATGCTTCATTCTTATGTTTGAGAAAATACACCCACAGTTTTCGTGAGAAGTCATCAATAATTGTCATCATATAACGACATTTACCTCTGGAGGGAACTTTTGACAGACCCCAAAGATCCGAATGAATATAATCCAAAGTACCTTTGGTTCTGTGTATGGCTTTAGAAAAACTAACATTTTTCTGCTTACCAAAAATGCAATGTTCACAAAAATCAACCTTTCCAGTACAGTGGTTATCAAGGTGACCCTTCTTCTTGAGGATTAGAATTCCCTTCTCACTCATGTGGCCTAATCTCATATGCCACAACTTGGTGTTATCTTTGTTGGGTGAGGCAACAGCTGCAGAACCTGTAACAGTTGAACCCTGCAGCACATACAAACTATCACATCGAATTGCCTTTAGTAACACAAGAGCTCCTTTAGACACTTTTAGAACTCCACCTTCAGCTGAGTATCTACACCCATGAGATTCAAGGGTGCCTAAGGAAATGAGATTCCGTTTCAACTCAGGGACATATCTGACACCTGTTAAAGTTCTAACAATTCCATCATGTGTCTTGATTTTGATTGTTCCTTCACCAACAACTTTGCATTGAGCATCGTTTCCCATCAAAACAAGACCATTATAAACTGGTGCATATGTGGTAAACCAATCTCTATTATGAGACATGTGAAAAGTACAACCAGAATCAAGAATCCATTCATTTTTTAGACCTTTGTTCAGTGTTGGAAGCTACAAAACAATCGCCATCAGATTCGGTTTCAACAATACTAGCTTCAGCAGATTTTTCTGGTTGTTTACCATTTCCCTTATCTTCTCTATCTTGCTTATTTTTCAATTTATAGCATTCAGAGATCTCGTGTCCCTTTTTCTTGCAATAACAACAATATTTGGAGTTCTTGCCTCTAGATTTTGACCTAGATTTATACTTATTGTTCCTACCGTTCTTTTGGTTTCTCCTTCTAACTACTAAACCTTCACCAGAACTTTCAGAATGAAAGTGAGTATCAAATTTTTCTTTGGCTAGTAAATTAGTCTTGACATCATCAAAGCTTAAGGTAATATAATTACCGTATAACATAATTTCTTTGAATTGTCAATGCGAGGGTGGTAGAGAAACAATAAGCAGAACGACTTTATCCTCATCATCAATTTTAACATCCAAATTTTCCAAATCAATTATGATGGAATTAAATTCATCAAGGTGAGATTGGATGGGAGTACCTACGGACATTCGAAGTGTAAAAAATCGCTCCTTTAACCGGAGTTTGTTTGCAAGACTTTTGGTCATGTATAGAGACTCCAATTTACTCCATATGTCTGCTGTAGTTTTCTCGTTGATGACCTCACGCAACACCTCACGGGACAAACATAACTGGATTACAGACAATGCCTTTTCATCCATCTCATCCCACTACTCCTCCGTCATAGTGGTTGGTCTCATCATTTTACCTGCCAGAACTTTCTTTAAACCATTCTGGGTGATTTTACCATCAAATTTCTCAATATCCAATTTCGACATTATTGAACAATAGATCATGGTTGAGTTGTCGAAAAGCTCTGATGCCAATTTGTAGGGATATCGTGTGCGGAAGCGTAATAATTTCAACCAAAGATTATAAGAAATTAAAGTAACAAGTAAAGTGAGAATGATACCATAATTTTTAGGTGGAAAATCCCTTTAAATAGAGGTAAAACACCACCGGCGAAAAAGCCAAAACTTCCACTATAATGGTACTGGGAGTACAATGAATTCCTTTCAAGCTAATGATAAATAGCCCCAAAACAAAATTCTCACTATATGGGTTAAACACTAACACTTACACCCAAGAGCAGAAATAGAGAGTATAAGGAAAAGAGTGAGGAAACAAGTGTGTGTTGTTGTTTGCTGTGTGTTACATGCTTGAAGGAAACCACTATATATAGTGGTTCTAGGAGACAACAATAATAAATACAATTAATGGTAATTAACCTCTCATTGATTGCAATTGATTGTGGCAATTAACCTCCCATTAATTGCAATTGATTGCGACAATTAACCTCCCTTTAATAACAATTAATTGTCAACGGTAAGTAACCTCTCATTTATGCATGATATAAATGAATGACAAAAGTTTGAGTAAAAAGTTTCTTTATATATGTGTTTTATATATGTGGGTCCTGGTTTGATTATTGATATCTAGGAGATACTTTCTAAAATATCTAACTAGAATATTCTGAAGAGTTTCGTAGTTTTTTTTTTATGATGAAAGGTGTATTTTATAGGTTGTGGATGTTTTTCTTTTTTACTCTCAGATCCTAAACAATACCATCTATTCTTTAAGGTTAAGTTTGTATTATCCTTAATAAATTTCAAATACGGAGTTATTCCATACTCTCTTTCTTCTTCTTAAGACTCTGTTAGTTTTATTATATTTGTATATTAATGATTAGTATATCATAAGTGAGGTAATATGGAAAATGCTTTCTCTACCAAATTGTTATCTTCAACTAACTTTTGACCTAAATGCAATTTCAAGGTATATGTATTGTAGTTTATCCACCTCTGAAAGGTTCTTAATACATGTCTTTTGAGACCTGATGTTGGGTTTCGGTAATTGAGTCAGCAAATGGGCTTAATCCATTAAATTGTGCCCAAATCCTTCATACATGGTTTTGAACATTTTGTTTGGTATATTTGGGATTAACTTTAACTCCTTATGATTTAAGAACAGGTTATTCTAGTAACATGACATTTTATATAATACATGCTAAAATATTATTATAAAGATTCAGTGAAATTTTTGAAGTTTGTGTACACGTTGAAGGCATTGTCCTGACTAACTAATGGTTTTATATTTGATGTCTTACAGGAAGCCGAATTATTGAACGCGGTGTCGTAAACTCATTCAACAACGAAATGGGTTACAGGACTTCAGCAATTCAACAATCATCGTTGGAAGCTATAGTTGTACCTCAACTTGTGTGGAACTGAAGACTCATCAAACTAGTTTGATTAAACAAAACATTGAAACTTGATAGAGGCATGTTAAACCTTTGAGATGAGGCCATAATGTTTTCAAACAGTTATAGACTGAAGAACCCTTTGGAAAACAAAGTAGCCATTAGCCAATAGGGTTGAAGAAAGCTCAATTTTTGAAAATCTTTCATTCATGCTGATTGTTGATTGTGTTTAGGCACTTTTAGATGAATTTGATAGTTGAGTGGTTCCCATAAGCAGATCCAATTTGTATTTTGATTATTTAAATGCACACCAATCTTCTTTCACATATATTCAAATTAATTTATGATGTACCACATGTTTACCAGGCACAATGGTTCTTTCTTACATAGGTAGGCACATGTTTGGCTTCCTTCAAATCAACACTCCTTGTTTCTATTTTTTTTAATTAAATAAATGTGTAATAACTTACATAGGGATCCGTATGTAAATATTTTTATTTTTAATTAAATTTAAATTACTTTATATACAGATTATGATCGAATATAAAAAAATTTATTTTTTAATTAAATTTGTAATACAGTACATACGGATATCCGTATGTATTTTTTTTTTTAAAAAAAATTAATAATACTGGTTCCAATTTAGTTTTTTTTTAATTTTATTTTATTGAAGTGAAGGTAGACTGAGTGAAGAACTGAAGTGAAGTGACTGGATTCTAATTCAAATTCAAGATATTTTTGATTTTTTATTGTTTTTTGTTTTTCAATTATTTTATTTTTTAATTTTAATGAAATAACATGAATCACATTTAATTTTTTATTTTATTTATTATTAAAATTCTTTATTTGGTTATTTGTAATTGAATATAATTTATATAATTTATATAATTTATTATTAAAATTTAGATAAATATTTAATTACTTTAAATAATTAATTGATTAACTTTTAAATAATCAAAATAAAATAAAAAAATTAAATGAATTTATGATGTAACACACGTTAAGATCACTTATATTTTTTTTCTATTTTCAATATATTCTTATTTTTTATTTTTTCTTTTTCAATTTTATTGTTTTTTAATTTTAGTGAAATAAAATAAAATGCGTTAACTCCTTATTTCTATTTTTTTAATTAAATAAATTTGTAATAGCTTACATACATAAGAATTTCTAATTTTTTAATTAAATTTTAAATAATGTACATACGAATTATTTTTAATTTTTAAGAAAAATATGTTACATACGGATTATATTCTTATGTAAAAATTTCTATTTTTTAAATTAAATTAGAAATACATTATATACGGATTATATTCGTATGTAACTATGCGAATTTTACATATGGATTTTATCGGTATGTAATCATCTTTGGTTTACATACAGAAAAATCCGTATGTAAATATCTGTATGTAACGTTTACTTTACAAACGGATATGGATCCGTATGTAAAAATCTGTATGTAATGCTCACTTTGCATACGGATCAAGATTCGTATGTAATGTTCATTTTACATACGGATCTGGATCCGTATGTAAATATCTGTATGTAACTAGCAAATTTCTTGTAGTGATAGTTGACTCCAAGCGTTGATTCCACCACTTCTTTGGTCTCGGCTTAGGGCACTTCTGGTTCCATTAATTAAGGGTTAGTGTGGTTTTGTTCTGCTACAATTTTGTTTTCTTAGTCTGTTGGAGTGAGAACCAGAATGAAGTGTAACACTATATTCAAAGTCCACTTACTAATCATTACCACATTTTATATCTTGCAGGAAGGGAAGCCATTAGAAATTCGTTCAATAATGAGGGTAACGACGACCAATATTTTCACAACACGACAATCATAATTCCTGTAAGAATTTAAAGTTTCATTTTTGTGAACATGGCAAACTTTTTTATAAAAGCCAAGGAAAAAACTTTATAATTGTTATCAACTTTCTGCACAGTGAACAATTTTCCAACATTTTGAGTTTATTATTGTTGTTTGGTGGGGTGGTGCATGAGATCTCTATGTGAAGTGACCCCAGTGGAGGACACCAAGGTGAATTTCTCTAATGTCATTGTTATCGGTGTACAATTATCACAATAGACTAGTTGAACTTGTAGTTGTGTACAATATTTATAATTTATGTTTTAGGTTGGACAATTTTATTAGTTAATGGGTCTGTGTTACATTGTTTAAAATGTTTAAAGTAATCAATTTCATTTTTCATGTGATAAATAAATTTCACATGTGATAAACAAACTAAATTCACCTTATTCATCATTCTCTCTGACTATTGTGCAAAAACATACACCAGGTCACGACATCCTAAACCATTTTTGTGAATGACCAACACATTAACCTCTACCATACTTTAGTTCAATTGGTCACTACTTCAATAAATAAAATCATTCATACTAAAACTAATCACAATCTGCATTTAAGCATATAAAAAAACATATTGAATCAAATTATAGTAATATTGTCAAGAAAGTCCAATTCAAAAGTATGCTTACGATAAATATTTATTTTATTTAATAATATATTTAACTAGGCTAATTTAAGATTGTAAGAAGATGAAGATAGATAAATAACACTTGCTAAATTGAAATAATATTATTATAATTATTAATAATCTTAACATTAATAATAATAATTTTAATAATAATATGAATAATAATAAGAAACCAAAACAAAACACAAACTTAGAAGAAAAACAAACCTTCTACTCTACAAGAATAAATTTTGTAATTATTAAAAAAATATTAAAAAATAAAAACTAATAAAAATAAAAAGTGCAAGCAAAGAATTAGAAAGAAATTCAAAAACAAGTTAGGTCTTAAATATTAATATATTTTTCCACCAATTGTGTACCGACCAATGTGTCCCGGCCCATCTAGAATGTGGTTCTCCATATATCAGTATCCTATTTTGCATTGTCTTCTTTCACTTAGGCATTGACCTAGTCCATTTTAATATATTAACACCCTCAATAGTAAAAACACACACTTTACATCATAATAAATTAATATTTTATTTATTTTATTTTTAATCTAAAAGTATTATTATATTATTATAAATAGTGTCAAATGTATGTTTTTTTTACTGATAGTGTCAACAATACTTTTCTCTTTATAGTATATTGGTTTTTAGCATTAGAATATTCTGTATTTGTCTCTCCTATTTAAGTACATGAAAGAAGACTTAGAAAGTATGAATCTGAGAATGGCGTTCCTTTTTCTATCAAAAAAGCTCTCTTCTTCTGTGAACTTTTCAGTTTTTGACATATGTCAAACCAGCGGATGTAAAGTGATGAATTCATTCAACAATCAGGGCAATGGCACTCAGGACTTCACTAATGCCAAAATCATACTTACTGGAGGCTGCTGCTGTTGCTGTACCTCGTTTGATTTGCATGGTATCATTAAACTAAACAAATACTCTATTGTTTTCTATTTCTTTGTTAGTTTGTTTATTTTTTTTAATTTCTTTTCTGTTTTTGGTCTTTCTCAGGTACTGGTTCTCCCAATCAGACGTCGACGAATTCCCCTTCATTTCTAAATCACCATTCGCCAACAACATTTTTAGATTCTCCATAGCCACTTTCCACTGTTGACGACACAGACATTAATGGAAGCTTCTTCCACCACCGGATCCAATTCCGGTGACGCCTTTGTATCTTCTCCTTTTGGGTATCAACTATTTTTCCAAGCAGATTTGTGCCTTATTTTGTGTTCAGCACCAGGTCTCAAGTATGTATGATGAAACAGAATCTTCGTATGTTCTCATGAGCTGGTGCTGTAATTCACAAGGATTCTTATGTTGAAGCTATGCGCAGGATATAAACAATTTAAGGATAAAAGTTAAAGAGAAATAAACCAAGTTTTCTTAGGTCTGAATACAGGAGGAAGCGTGAAAGATAACTTCTCACCCAAATTTTACTAGAATTGTTACCTCTAATAAACTATTGACTATGATTCAATGCTTCACATGTATACTGAGGTTGCCCAAGTTCTTCATAGGGTCCAAAACAATATATTTGAAGTTTTTGGGAACTTTGTTCTGTCTCCTTTGCATTTGATTTATCTTCCTTGAGTATGCATATCTATATGTTGTTTTCTTAGGCATAGGACCTTCAGAGTAACAAGAGAATAGATAAATGAGATCTTGAATTCTCAGGACAAAATGCGTGTTACAGGGCAATATGAATTAGCTTTTTTGGTTTCTAAATTATCTTGGGATTGGGGTTTCAGTAACCAACCATGAGATATGATACACTGATACTTCAATCTGTTTCGAATACAATACCTATCATTGAAGTATCTAATCTATGAAGTAATAATATATCACTTATGGTATCCGCTTATTTTCATAATAAGCGTACCATATTCAATACACAGTATCCATGCATCATATAGCATGAGTTAATAGCCAAAGTAATGGCAAAATATCACATGTTCATCATGCAATATGGTTTAATAGGAAATTTAATGCAACAGAACTCATTCCGTTGTTGACAAAGAATAGTAATTTAATGTGTTTGACATGGTGTTGCAGGTTCTTTAGGATTTGGCCTCTTAAGTTCTAGGTTCTCGTTCTCGACAGGATTTCTAATTATGAATTGGATTGCACTCTCCTCAGACTCTGTGGAGCTTTTATGTGCCAATTAAAGTTTGATCCACAAGTAACTATGAATTCAGTTCTTAATGCTAATTACATCAAGTAATTTTACCTGTAAGTGCTTTCTTTCACTTTAGAATCTTTAATCTCTTATCTCAGACATAACTGATTGGAACCTTGGCCTTGTGAACTCAATAAAGTTATCTTTCTTGTGAGACTATTTTAGTGCACCAGAATCGTAACCAAGTAGCTAGAGGGCCTACAGTCCTTATGTATGGGCTAGACCCTTGTTCTTAAACTAGTTATGTATGTCACTTATTTATTGTCTGTTTTAATATATACTTGAAAACCAGTTATGTATTTCGGCATTATGCTTGAGTGGTTTGGGAAGTGATATGGTTGTTTCCTTATGATTTTTTCTCCCATTCCCGTGGTAATGGTCAAGATAGTTCTGTTTTCCCCTGTATTTGCTGTTTTCCCCTGTATTTTTAAGTATTGTGAATTTCGACAAGGGAAAACAAAACTGTCTCGTGGCAGCTGAATCTAAAAATTGAATTTTGCTTTAAATAAAATTTATTCTTAAATACTTCGTGATGCAAAAAATGAATGGACTTAGTTTCTAGATGTGTTCACTTTTAACATCAAAATATTCACAGATAGCTTTGAGATCTATTTTTTCCTAATTTGATACTTTATCTCACCTGATATTGTTACTCTAAATGGTTAAAATTTGATAAATTGGTAACATATTTTAAAAATGTTTTTAGTGATTGTTCCAACAAATAAATGTGAGGGCCTTCATTCATTTTTATTTTTTCTTTTGGTTTTGAAACTCGTACATATGACTTTTTTTTACTTTGTAATTCCTTTGCTAAAGGTTTAAGATCCTGATATTTTTTTCTATATTATTTTCCACGTCTATCGATTTATTTTTTCTATTATTTTGTTGATTTTATTAATTTTATCTTAATTTAATGATATAGGATGATGATTTCTTGAATTAGGGTTTATTGATTTACTTTTAAATTTGTTTCCATATTATTATTTAACATATTTATCACAACTTGATTATGATAGAACTTAATCCACCAAATATTTTCATTCTGTAATACACTGTCATGATAGATTGGATTCCTACTTATCAGTACAAAGTCTTCTAGTCTTAAACCATAAGATTATTAGGATTGATCAGAACTTTAATACAATAATATAAAAAAATATCATTTTGAGCATTTTTGAATTCCCTCTATATGTTCATGTATTTTCTGCATCAAGTACTCCCTTACTAATTGTTTTATATTTTAAATTTGATGTTTCAGGAAGCCAAAGTATTGGACCAAGTGCCATAACATACTCATTCAACAACGAGAGTGAAGGTAAACAAGACTTCTCCAATGCAACAATCAAAATTGAAAGGTGTAGTTGTGCCTCAACTAGTAGAGTCAGAGTCGGTGTGATAGCAGGCTCATTCAACAACAAGGGCAATGGCATCCAGAACTTTAGCAATGCCACAATCATAATCATCGGCAACTGTTGTGGCTCACTTGGTTTGCATGGTATCATATTTTACTGCTTCTTCCTTAGAGTTCTTGTTGCACTACTGCTTATCCCAACTAGAGATCAACATCTCCATCTAAGAATACTGGATTCAACTCGATCAAGGTCGAGGTCAATTCTCCTTCAAGGGGGCACTCCACTCGCCAATAACATTCATTTATGATTCTCTATAATCTTCTCACCTACCATGTCTATGTCTTCTACCACCAGATCCAATTTCGCCACAGCTTTGTATGTTCCTCTTTCACTCACTCTGTTCATTTTTATTAAATTTTTCTATTTAAAATATATATGAACATGCATGTTCTTGTTTTTGTGCTCAACAAATATTCCAACAGAATCTTCACGTATTAAAGATCTACATTAAAGATCTACATTGAGGAATATAAAAAGGAAGAAAAGTATTAAACTAAGAATGAAGAATTGATGAAAATTTATTCTTATATAAATTACATTAGAAAGTTTGCAACAGTTTTATCCTGATAAATATTACTTTAGAGTAACAAAATATTTCTCTTAATTATTGTCAATGACCGGAGGTAACTAAACTAAAAGTGTGCTTTTATCTTATTGTATGATTCTCAACCTTTGTGAGAATTCCAACTTTATGTCAATTTATACATGATATAAAATGAAGGACAAAATTCCCAACATTTGTGAGGATTCCAACTTTATGTCAATTTATGCATGATATAAATGAATGACCGAAGTTGGAGTAAAAAGTTTCATTATATATGTGGGTTCTGGTTTGATTATTGATATCTAGAAGATACTTTCTAAAATATCTAACTAGGAATATTCAGAAGAGTTTAGTAGTTTTGCTTTATGATGAAAAGTGTATTTTATGGGTTATGGATATTTTTCTTTTTTACTCTCAGATCCTAAACAATACCATATATTCTTTAAGGTTAAGTTTGCATTATCCTTAATAAATTTCAAATACGGAGTTATTCCATACTCTCTTTCTTCTTCTTAAGACTTTGTTAGTTTTATTATATTTGTATATTAATGATTAGTATATCATAAGTGAGGTAATATGGAAAATGCTTTCTCTACCAAATTGCTATCCTTAACTAACTCTTGACCTAAATGCAATGCCAAGGTATATGTAATGTAGTTTATCCACCTCTGGAAGGTTCTTAATACATGTCTTTTGAGACCTGATGTTGGGTTTCGGTAATTGAGTCAACAAATGGGCTTAATCCATTAAATTGTGCCCAAATCCTTCATACATGGTTTTGAACATTTTGTTTGGTCTATTTGGGATTTGTGTTGTGATTAACTTTAACTCCTTGTAATTTAAGAACAGGTTATTCTAATAACATGACATTTTATATAATACATGCTAAAATATTATTAAGAAAATTTAGTGAAAGTATTGAAGTTGGTGTACATGTTGAAGGCATTGTCCTGAGTAACTAATGGTTTTATATTTGATGTCTTACAGGAAGCCGAAGTATTGAAAGCGGTGTCGTAAACTCGTTCAACAACGAAGGCAATGGGTTACAGGACTTCAGCAATTCAACAATCATAGTTGGAAGTTGTAGTTGTACATCAACTTGTGTGGAACTGAAGACTCATCAAAGAGGCTTGATTAAACAAAAACATTGAAATTTGATAGAGGCATGTTAAACCTTTGAGATGAGGCTATAATGTTATCAAACAATTATTGACTGAATAACCCTTTGGAAAACAAAGTAGCCATTAGCCAATAGGGTTGAAGCAAGCTCAATGTTTGGAAATATTTCATTCATGTTGATTGTTGATTGTATTTTGGCACTTCAGATGAACTTGATAATTGAGTAGTCCCCCAGAAGCAGGACCAATTTGTATTTTGATTATTTAAATGCACAACAATCTTCTTTCACACAGTTGTCTCCCAGAGTTGATTCCACCACTTTTTTTGTCTCGGCGTAGGGCACTTCTGGTTCCATTAATTAAGGGTCAGTGTGATTCTTTTCTGCCGCAATTTTGTAGTCTGTTGGAGTGAAAACCATAATGAAGTATAACACTATTCTATTCTTCTACACTTCAAGTTAGGTTTCTTAAGCACTATTTGGTTACAAATAACTCTTTATATATTGTTACTCGTGTTTAATTTTCTTAAAATTATTAAATATATAATATTTTTTAAAAGAAACAAATCCGCTACTTGAATTTGTATTATTTAAAAAACTAATTTAATTTTAGAATATTTTATTTAGAAAATTAGGAGAAAAATAATATATTAATAAAACAATTAGTGAAGAAACAAATTATTTATTACAAACTAATTATAAAAAACTAAAATGTTATACTGTGGTTAAAATATACTTCATTAATTATATGGACAATCATTAAATTTTTTATTTTTTTTATTTCAACATCTGAAATATTTTTTTAGGTTTATTTGGAGATTTGGTAACTCTTGCAAGAATAGCCGCAACTTGCTCAGTATATTAGTAAAAGAAAAAGAAGACTAAGGTGACATACCAGAAAACCTGGAAATTTTCTTACATATTTATTCTCGGTTTATTTATCATACTATTTTGTTACTTGTAATATTTTTATTTTATCACAATGGCAATATAAATAATTAAAAATAAAGAACTAGTCACACTTAATAACTATGAAAACTCGCATGATGGTTATAAATATATATAAATAAGAGAAAAAGTTGAAATAGTAAATTATTTCACCTTTCCTTTTAAAAGTTAATTAATTACTATTTCAGAGGCATTATGGGTTGTGCTAGTTATTTTTATTTAACTAAAAAATATTTAATACTTCTTATATATTTAATGTAAAACCGTATTACCGACGAAAAGGTGACGGGTAACTATTAATATTGTTAAAAATACTATTTATCATTAAAAATATATATTATTATTTTTAATTGTTATAACATATTATATATTATTAAAACTATTACTAAAAAAATCATGAAATAAAAATTAATTTTAAAAATAAAAATAATTAGTATTTAAATTAAAGATTATTTTATAGATTAAAAAGTTTTTTTAAAATTAATTTTTATTAATTTTAAATTTGTATCGATTTAACAAGATTTTAACTACCAATTTTTTAAATTTTAAATTTGATAGAAATTTTTTTTTAAATTTTAAATTTGATAGAAAAAATTTAGTAGCTAATTAGATACCAATTTAAAAAATTATTTAATAACACTATAAATTAATTTAAAAATTAAAAAAAATCATTTAATGACTATAATAATTAATTATTTTTTATTTTTAAAACTAATTTTTATTTCATAATTTTCTTATAATGTATTAAATATAATATTACCATTTTAACCGCTAAATCAAATTGTTCCGTTATCATATCCCTTATCCCTGTCCACAATGAAATTAATTTAGCAGGGCGTGGAGATTATTAATTATTAACGTGAGGTTTGTTCTTTTGAAATAGCCTTTCATACATATAATTAGAATTTTAATTTTAATCAAAATGTGTTTGATTTTATCAATATCTGAAACAGATTTTAGCCACAGAGTAATGAACATGACGTAAAATTCAAATTTCAATTCAACCTTGTCATTAGTTGAATGGATTTTGCTTCCTCCATCCAATCAATTCTAACTCACTCTGACACTCATGAAATAACAAAAATATCCTCTTTAATTTTTAAATAACAGTAAACATATATATATATATATATATATATATATATATTGGATTTAGTGTTTCAGAATAAAATTTCGCATTTGGGTTTTTCGAACACCAATTAAGCTTTCCAGCTTCCAGAACAGTTTTACGGAAAAACTTTTGTAGAATATGTTTTTCACATCTTCTTTTCAAATTTTTTTTTTAGAATATATTTCTATATTTCCCAAAATTCATTTTCCATAATGCTTTATTTGTATTTTGGATTTGTTTTTCTAAAATAAGATTTTATTGTTTCAATTTTATTCAAAAAAATATTTTCGAAATGCAAAACAACCTATTATGAATTTCCTTTTTCATAACATATTTCTAAAATCTGAATTTCTAATTTTGGAATACAGTGCAAGGACAATTCTGAAATTCCAGAAATTGACAGGGTGCAGATTATAATTGATTGGATGAAGTAAGCAATTGTCTTGTTAGAGCATGATTAGGGTAGCCCAAGTTCCTCAAATTAACTTATCACTTCATGTCACGTTCCAATTAACTAAGCTAAACTCATTTCTAACTAATTTATCTCAGCATGGTTTAGCTTCATTTTTATTTTTCTTGCCTCGGATACAAAACTGTGGAATCATTATTTGTTAGATTGTTTCTTTCCCTGCACTTCCATATGTTCTTCTGTCACCCACATACAAAATATGAAAATACATTTTTATTCTTCTTGTACCACCTTGTAGATTAACTTCTAAATTATGTAATCTGAACACGCATTTAAAAAAAGACTTCTGGATTACATAATCCAGAAGCTAAAATAGACTGCCAGATTATGTAATCCAAAAACTAATCATGCATATGAAAAAAGGCTTCCAGATTATGTAATCCGGAAGCTAATTATGAATTTGAAAAAACACTTCTAGATTATATAATCCAAAATATTACAAAGAGATATTTTTAGAAATACGAAAATTTATGAAAGTGAGAGAATGACATATGGAGGTGCAGGAAGAAACAGTCATTTGTTGACTTCTATAATTAAAAGTACTCATTGACTTTAGTGATTCATGGGCTGGACTCTGGAACAAGGAAACCTCTTCCTATATTTTTATATGGTTAATACTATTCAAACCCCCGGTTTGCTCTTCATTCACCCCCTTCCCCTTTTCACTTCTTTTTTAATCTTACCCTCGAGATTTACACCATTGTGTTTCCGCAAATATATTCCTACGGTACTTATGTTATAAATTACAAGAATAATTTATGTAATATAACTCGTTTAATCTGTTCAAAGAAACTTAAATTTTCAGCTTGAATTTCAAGTAAATTCTAATAAGAATGAGAGTTAATATCAATTATATTTTTTTCCAGACAATATATCCAATGTGTAAAAATTAGGTTTTACACTATTTTTTTATAAAAAATTTACACAAAGATAAAAGGGGATGCCAAGGAGGTGCAAATAGAATAGGTCTTTTTTATCATCATTGAGCGAGGCAAGATACACAAATAAATACCAAATTTCATATCTTGCAATGAAAAAAAGAATTCACACCTAGATAAAATCCATAATAAATATAAAATATGTACTTTAATGAATATTCATATTGAAAAACATAAAGTATTTTAACTATTCAATTTTTAAAAGGATGAGTACGAGTATCATAGAATCCATATTTTAAAATACTTATTAATATTTAAATATTTAAATGTGTGTGTAATTATATATACTTTATATTTTACGTCAAAACCTAGAATCGTGTCTTTAATATTTTGTTTTAATTTTAATAATAATTTTTTTAAAAAAAATTATTCATATGATCTAGGACTTATGTCTTAATTTTATAATTCTATACATGACTCCACATATATATATGGAAAAACGCACGTGGAAGCAACACACATAATCACGAATCAACTGTAGAAAAATAAACAACATAGGATTTAACGTGGTTCGGTTGTCAACTGCAACCTACATCCACACGAACAACTATTTGGTTTTCATTCTATCCTGTTGCACACCAATTACAAGTACAATGATCTTTTTAAATAGAAATTATAAAGGGAACACAATGATTAAGCTCATTCACTAAACATGGTGTCTAGTCACCCCAAACCAATTGGTCTTGGCTTCATATCCAACAATCTCTCACTTGAAGCCACGAAACAATGTTCTCCTGCGCTTCAACTGTGTACATGTATTTCTGTAATCTTTGACGAAACTCAATGTTTCACCTCTAGTTGCCACCAGCCTTCTTAATCATTTTGAAGACTTCGTTAAAACTCTCATGAGTTTCAACACGTCAGTCATGACTGAAAATGCCATTGACCCGTTCTCTATTCCTACCGGCTCCCACTTGCAAGAACTGTCGGATCCTAGAACAACCTGAGAACAAACACTCTCCATATTCAACAAGAAATTTTCTGGAGATGTTTCAACAGCTGGAATACTGATTCTCCTAACCCATTGTCGTCTAGGAACCTAAGTTGAAGCATGACGCGTGCTCCCACTGCCATAAGTACCTCTGACTGGTCTACCTAAACCTTTCCATGCTCGTTCATCCTGAATCTGACCTGTGGCTCTAGGTTTCTCTCTTGTAAAGACAACCTTCTTCTGCCCACGAGATTTTGTAAACCGGACTTTGTTTATCTTTTGAACTGGGATGGTCACTCCCTCAAACGGTAATTCGACCATATACAACGAACCTCTCCTTCTTCCGCAGGCTCTGACAAGATTTCCCTTGACGACCTTCCATTGCTGATTTCCGAACTTCACTTCATGTCCCTGATCGTCCAACTGCGTAACAGAAATCAAACTTTTTGTCAAGCTTAGAACAACTCTGACATCCTTCAAAGTCCAGAAACCAACTGGTGTCTTCAACATTATGTCACCCATGCTCGTAACATCAAGAGTTTTGTTGTCTGCTAGTCTTACCTTTCTAAAGTCTCCAATAACTAAATTCTGCAATGCTTCACTGTTGCAGAATCCATGACCCAGGAATCCACATTGCTATCCACGCAACAGACTAAAAGGTCCTCGTTCACGAAGTCTTCTGCAATGTTGACTTGTTTATCATTTGGGCATTGATTCTTGAAATGCCCCACCTCCTTGTAGTTCCAACATGTTACAATTGAGCAATCCCGAGTCTTTGACTGACTCCTTCTTTTGTTCTTGCTCTCACTATCTCTGATATTTTTCTTACATCTGATGACATATAGTGATTCATGTTGATTTTTCTTGGCAATTGTACCGAATCAACTGTAATATAGTACTCTTTAAAGTACGAATGTCGAACCCACAAGGAACAATTATAATTAAAATGTTCTGTTATAAAACTCATTAAGTATAGAAAATAATTTTGAGAACATGTTCATAACCAAATTAAAGATTTCACAAGTAACTCAGAGATTTAGGGTTTGATTCAACCAAAACCAAAACTAACTTATCAAATTTAGGTAAAGATACTTTAGCATTGAATTGTGTCTATCTCAATCATCTGTATTTTGAATAATACAATATATAATACTTAAAAAACTACTTATTCTTGATGCTTAATTTAAAGTCATTCACCTTGATTCCTCACAGATGAAATTCATAAGATAATTTATCAAATACTGATTCCTCAGATATCTAACAAATCATCCAACTTTATGAACAAAATTATTATGCAATTAATAACCTCGAATTTATTCCTAACATTACAAGTTATCAAGTATTTTCGTCTATTTCAAATCCTTGAAGGTACTTTCTAGTTAAATTTAAGGATCAAAATCAAGACTCTATTGATCAGATAGAATCAAGCAATAAGCATGAAACGAAAATACCAAGAACAAGTAGAAAAGAGAATATTATATATATATATATATATATATATATATATATATCACCAAGAATACATTTGATCAAAGTAGATTACATTCAACCCCAAGTTAGAAAGCACTTATTCGCTCATGACAGCTCCTCTAATCTTCATTCTTGATCTGGTTTGCATAAGAAGGGTTGATCTGAGCAAGTTCTTCTCCTAAGAACAGAGTTCTCCTTCTTCTTCTCTCACTAATCTCTCTCTATAAAAATCCAATCTTTTTCCACCGCTTCCTTTTGAGTTGTGTTTCAAAATTTATATAATGAATTTTAGCTCAAGCTAGCCAATTTACCTTAAGCTAGATCTTTCGGTGCATTTTTAGCTTGAGCTAGCAATTCTTGCCCGAGCTAGATCAGTAATGCACCTTTAATCAACTCTAGACAATTTTAGCTTGAGTTAAATCCTCTAGCTTGAGCTAAATCTTTTTGTGATCCAATTAAGTTTTTGTTTTCTTTCTTTCAATGTTTCATATTCATCTGCAATTTACACAAAAATTGAGATTAAATTTCTTCATTTGTTTCTTGTTCAAAATATATAATCAGATTCAATAATTCTCATATTAGAGTAATTTTCTTACATTAATCAACAATTAAGTTCCAAAGTGTTCAATTTTCTCAATCATAAAAACTACACATTGGCACTTATCAATTCACTAGATAATTCCCCATAACTTCTTATTCGGACATCCTTGCCAAGAATGAGATCACGAATCTTCTCAAAAGTGAATCCATCGGATCCCGCTGAACTGGTAATTGCTGTAACTGTTTCGGACCAACTGTCAGGCAAAGACAATAGCAGTATTGAAGCTTGAACTTCATCATCGAACTTAATGCCCACTGACATAAGTCTGGCTAAGATCGAATTCATTTTATTAATGTGCTCAGTAACTGAATTGTCTTAACTTCGTGCCGCAGCGAAAAGCAGCCACACCCCGCGCCTAACACCTTACCGTCATTGTTGCACCAGCAGAAAAATGCACGTGCCACCCTGCGTCTTCTGTCACTGTCATCGCATTGCACCTTCGTGTCGTCTCGCTCACCGCAAGCACTTGCACCTGTTCGTCGTGAAACACGATCTGCTGCCTTACTGACTTCGCCGCACTGCCTGGACACGACCCTACTCCGAGCAAGCCACCTGCACAACGTCGCGAGCCGACACCACTCCTGTCGCAACCCACACCACTGCACGTCGCACCACCTACTGCGCGCACCTGCCGCAGGTCGCAGGTTTGGGTTGTCGTGAATCCTAGGCCAACGTGAAACCCTAACTTTGGGATGTCGTTGTAGCCCATATGAAACCATAGCTTTGGGTTGTTGTTGTCGCCTCTGCAAAATCCTAACTTTGGGATGTTACTGCAACCCCTGCGAAACCCTAGATTTAGGACGTTGTTGTCACCTATGCAAAACCCTAGATTTGGGATGGTACTACAGCCCTTGCGAAACCCTAGCTTTGGGATGCTATTGCAGCCCCTGCGAAACCTTAGCATTGGGATGTCGCTGCAACCACAATTTTCACGTCTCGTTGATTAATTTATGCTAATCAGATCTCTAGTGTGTAAACGAACCAAGTTCTGATACCACTTGATGGGAAAAACACACGTGGAAGCAACACATAATCACGAATCAATTGCAGAAAAATAAACAACACAGAATCTAACGTGATTCGGTCGCCAACCGCAACCTACATCCACACAGGCAACTATTAGGTTTTCATTCTATCATGTTGCACACCAATTACAAGTACAATGATCTTTTTAAATAAAAATTATAAAGGGGACACAATGATTAAGCTCACTCACTAAACATGGTGTCTAGTCAGTCCAACCCAATTGGTCCTGGTTTCATACTCTATATATATATATATATATATATATATATATATATATATATATATAATTATCTTGAGTATTTTCTTATGCGATATATTTTACTTATCTAGGAAATATAAATATTTAAAGAGGTTATTATTTAAAAATTACTTAATAATTAAAAAAAAATGTTTTTAGAAGCAAGTCAAATATATTTTGGGGTATAACTATAAGTGATAAGAATATACTTATTTACAAGTTTGAAATCGAATTAAACTTAAATAGTTTTAAGATTTAGACACAATTTTAATGGTTAAAAGGAATTAATATTAATTTTGGTTGTTTTCTTACGTGTTCTTATTTTTCTATTAAAGTAAAAAAAACGTTTAAGAGAAAAAAAAAATTAAACACGATTTAATTCTCTTATTGTATATTCCCAAATTTCTAATTTTAAAATACTCCTAAAAATATTCTTTTATTGATCAATTTTGTTGGAAACTACAAAACTGAGTGACATTTTTTTTTAATAAAACTTATAACTTTTGTAGATTCTAAAAAAATTTAAACTAAAAAAAGTGTATTCAAATGTTAAAAACTTATGTTGAACAACTGCATTATAAACCTTAATCTAGATTTGTCACTTAATTTTTGTAATATGTGAAAGAAACTTAGGTTTCTCAGTGGCTACTATTAAGATAGAAAAGATAATATTACTAGGCGAAATCAAAATACTTATGTTGATTAAATAATTTATATTTAAATATTCTTATTTTTTCAAATTTGAATTAATTTTATTTTTGTCCTCGATTTGTATTTTTTTTAATCCCTGGATTTTAAAAATTACATTATTGCAGTCCCTTTTCACAATTGTTATTAATGCGAATATTTAAAACTTTAAATTTAAAAGGAAAAATTTATCAAAATTTGAGGAACTAAAAAGAAAATACCTTGTCAGACTAATGAATCTAAAAGCTTCACCTCATGTTTATACAAGAAGTTTCAATAGAATAATTAAAAGGAAATATATCCTTAGAAATAAAGTTATAAGATATTTAAAATCAAAGATGAAATTTAAATAGAAATTTTAGATTTACAGTCATGTAAGATATTTAAAATCTAAGATAAAATTATAGATGATAGAATAGGTCGGATTGACGGGACGGTCCACCAATCCACCATCATTTAAGTGGGATCACTAGTTTATATTGGTCTAACCTCCTAACTCGTCAACTCATAAGGTTATTTGTGGGACGGGAAAGACTAATATAAATTGTTTGTCTTTCTTTATTTCTTGTACTTTTATGCTATGTTTGGATGAGGGAGTGGAAAAGAAAGAGTGGAAAAGAGATGATTTGAAGAGAAAGTGTAAAGAAAGTTAGGGTGTTTGGATTAAGGTAAATAGAATGGAAAGTGTAGGAAAAATTTATAAAAGTTTGTGAGTGATGAGATAAATGTGATTGAAATGATATTTTTTTTAATTGATAAAAATGTAACTTTACACATTTGCCCTTGTATTTAAAAATTTATAAAAAAAATTAATTTGATTGACTATTTGTGAATTATAATTTTTTTAATTAAAATATTTTTTTTCTGCAATTGAAAACATTATTTCTAAACTGTGTTCGGGCTAATTTCGAAAAAATATAAATTATATAAAATTCTGAACCAAATTTATAGGATTGTCATAAAATTTATTTCAAACAAAGTTATAATTGTGAATTATAATTGTACGCAATTAAAAGATTATTTTCGGTACTAGAACAAATTATTTATGATAATGTGTTAGAGTTTGTAAAAAAATTATGAAATAAATATTAATGCCCTATTTTAGTTTATTAAAGCAAAATTCATTAATAAAGTTTGTGAATAATAATAATAATAATAATGTTTCGGAAAATCATATGAATGATACATTGAAATATGTATCATTCAAAAGATTTATGAAAGTCCTTAATTTGTTTAAGGATTCGTGTCATAAATAAGATTACAAATCCGAATAGAAAAACACATGCATAATAAAATACAACCAAATTCTTACGTAGTTTAGGGATTTGTAGTCATTATCTTCACCAACTTTCTCATAAGTCGTAACAGTTATCCAACAAATCTCCATCCTGTATGTTCATCTCCACTAACATTTCCCAGATATCAGATTCAGAGTACTGGAAAGTCGATGTACGACGGAGTGTGCGCGTGTGTTCACGAAATATGGAGTTCCGTTCTTCTTCTGCAACAACATGGCGTCTTGTATTTGCTCTTGTATTTGTGAAATTAGTGTGAAATCAATACCAATTACATCGGGATTCATGTCATTCGTGCTAAACATCTCAACATTGTCGAAATACATAGACCAATGGTTATTGTTGTTCATGGTCACAAATCCTTAACATTCATATAAGTTTAACTATTAGGTTTAAACAACCACATTTTAGACAAATAATAGTACGTAAAATTAAAATAAATATATATAATTCATAAAAAAATATTCTTTATACTCAATTTTTTTTACTTTCTTTATTTAAATGTAAACTCACTAAATTGGTATACTTATAATTATTTTACAAATTCAAAATAAATTTTATAAAGTTCTTTTACTTCGTTTTAGAAAAAAATAAATATTATAAGTAACTATCTATGAAGTAGTGTTTTAAAATATTTAAATATTCTGAATACGTATAATTATTTTATAAATTCAGAATAATATTTATAAAGTTTTTTAATTGGTTTTAGAAAATATTAAATATTATAAGTAGACTATATAAAGTAGTATTTTAAAATATTTAAATATTATGTATACTTATAATTATTTTATAAATTAAAAATAATCTATACCTATATATAAAGGGGATTCATCTTTTAACTGCTCTTAATTTTTTTTTCTATTTTATCCTTATATTAATATTTAATTTTATTATTATATTATGGTCATTGTGTCATTTCTTATTCTCCTCTTAACTGCTCTTAATTTTTTTTTTCCATTTTATCTTTACTTAATAATTTATTATATTAATTTATTTTGGTTATTTGGACATTTTATAATTTCAAAAATTAATAAAATAATTTTTTAATTTTAAAATTTATTTTATTTGTTATTATTTTGGAGAGTGGAGAGATTGATTAGTTACTTTTGTGTTTTAAAGATCTTCTTCTCTATTAAATAAAAAAAATTAAAGATATTTGTAATATTTTGTGGACTACAAGAAACAGATTTTATGATTCTCCACTACACATAACCCACGTATCCTACTTTCCACTTTCTCTCTCTACTTCCCACTTTCTCTCTCCACTACACATAACACATTCTTTTTTTTATCATACTTCTCACTTTCTTTTCTCTTTCCTTTTCACTTTCATGTAAAATCATACTTTCATTTCTTTGATTAATCTTTATGAAACCCTAATTTGACATTTGTTTCATTAAATTGTAATTGAAGTTTGTGACTAGAGGGAACGAAAATACTCAAAAAAGTTGCGCGCTTCATCACAACAATAGGTAATTCTCTTTATATGCATTTCAATTTGTAAAACACTAATTTGTCTTCTGAAATTGTGATTGAAACATGTGACTAGAGGATAAGAAGGACTCAACAAGAGGAGACAGAGGTACATGATGAAAGTCATCATAAGACCCTTTTTGGTAACAATTTTATGGATTTAAATGAAATCATACAAAGCATTAACTAAACTATATTATCATTTCCTCATATTTTACAGAAAAGTTACTTCCAATTTGATTTTTAAGTTTTCTGTCATCACCATTTCTTTATCTTTGCTCTTCCTCTATATTTTCTTCTTTTAGGTTTTGATTTTTGAAATCATCTTAACTTTTCATAAAGTTATGATTTTAGAGACCACCTTCAAAATAGGTTCTCTCACCAAAGAGCATTATGTAGAGAAGGTATGTCATCGTGTTCTTAAATCTATGTTTTACATGTTATACTAATATTTTGTTTGTTTTTTATTTGTTAATTGTAGAGAGTTAATATTCATAGCAAAATAGAGGAATCAGAGAAGGAAAAACTGAGTTTCGTTGTCGCGCTCACTCCCCAATCGTAAGGTTCTAACACGAAGGAACATTAGATTTGGGTGCGAAAGATGAGAACAATTTAAACGAGTCTCTATACAGGTCCAAAGTGAAGAAAAGAGAAGCAGATTTCATTGCATTTTCTTCTTTTGTATATAATATTTTTCAAACAAGGATGAATTTTTGGTTTATTGTTTAATGGTGTCATATGTATTGTAATGATTGTCATATA
The DNA here is from genome assembly GCF_051622355.1 of Phaseolus vulgaris. Lineage (NCBI taxonomy): Eukaryota > Viridiplantae > Streptophyta > Magnoliopsida > Fabales > Fabaceae > Phaseolus > Phaseolus vulgaris. The sequence goes on from NC_143504.1 coordinate 8,496,512, forward strand.
TTATTGGTTGTTTATAGACCTAATGAAAAATATTGGTTTAGTTCCTATAATTGATCAAATATTAAAAATTATTAAAAAAAATATGAAACTCAAATTCTATTTAATTATTTTTTCGGTTGAGTTTGTACTTTTAAATAAATTTTAACTATTACCAAATACATATACATATGTAACTTTTAATTACCGCTCTCCACTATTTTATTAACCTACTTTTTAACTGTATACTCTTTAACTTCTCATTTTAATGTTATTAAGAGAAATTGTTGAAAAATAAAAAAAAAATACTAAAGAAACAGAAATAAAAAATGCGGATACACAGCGTGCCTGTGTTCCTGCTAGTATTCAGTGTCTGTGTTCCCACTAGTGTTTATAAAGTTCTTTTACTTTGATTTTAGAAAAAATGAATATTATATGTATATGTTTATAAAGTATTATTTTAAAATATTTATATTTTGTATACTTACAATTATTTTATAAATTTAAAATAATACTTACAAATTTGTTTTACTTGATTTTAAACAAATATTATATATAGACTATCTATAAATTAGTATTTTAAAATATTTAAATATATTGTATAATTATAATTATTTTATAAATTTAAAATAATATTTATAAAATTCTTATACCTTAAAACAATTAAACATTATAAATCAACTTTACATATTTTCAAATACCTGAAAAATAAATTACATATTAATATTTTTTTCTTTTTTTTAACTAACAGATGATAGTAGAACTCATTCAAAATTTCACATTAATGCTCATTAATGCATTTTGAGCAAACAACTTTAAGAAATCTAAAGGTTACCAGTATACATCTATTAAAATCAATAAACAAATAAAATAAATAAACAATACAAATTTATTTCATTCTTCACATTCCAAATCCTAATCTACGAAATTGATACCTGCACAAAAGGTAGAGAACCAGAGTGCCGACGACCACCACAAATCCTCCATCGACCACCACGAACCGTCCACCCAGCACCACCACGAACCGTTCACCTGCCCCACCAGTTGAACCACCACCGACCACCACCAACGGAACCGTCAACCGATCACCACCAAGAGAACACCACCACGAACCACTACAAAAAAAAATAGTTTTAGTGACAAAATGTTAGTGATAAATAAAAGATTTGTGACTATTTTTTTTATTGTCACTAATATTGTTTATAATTATTACAAAGTGGACTTTAGGCCTAACTAAACCCCATAAAATGGGTTCAAGGAGGTGAGGTTTGCACCTATTTATATACTATGAAAGGCTCTAATCTCTAATCGATGTGGGATCTCCAACAATAATAGTGACAAAACTAAAAAATATAACAATAAGTATATTAAAATTAGTGATAAAGATAAATTTGTCACTATTTATCTATTATTTGTGACTACTCATTTTATTTGTCACAAATGTTATTCATAAATAATAGTGACAAAATTAAGAAATGTCACAATAATTATATTAAAAGGTTAAGAACATATCATAAATAATTACTAAAAAATATATAATATTTTTTTATAATAAGAATATAACTAATATAAATTTATTAAATATTTATAAATTAATAGTTATTTTTATCAATGATAAATTATTAATTATTAGTCTGTTAAAATATGTCTAACATTATTTTCATTTTATGATAATATAATTAACAGTGATAAGTATAAAAATTATGAATATTTTTTTAATTTGTCACAAAAAGTTAAAAAATAATTGTTCTACTTTAGATTTGAACTCAAAACCCTTTAATGAAAAAAATTTATTATTTCCACTATATCACTTTAGAATTATCATGATGTTTGTATCAATAATAATATCTCATAAATTAATTTTTACGAAAAAACTATTAAATTTATCTTATTTTATATTTAAATGTATGATCTTCTTTTTTATAAGTCAATATTATTTTTATTTTGTGATAATGCAATTAATAGTGTTATATATAAAATTTGTTACTCTTTGTATATTAGTTGTGACTATATTTTAAGTTGTCACTTTTTGTATATTAGTTGTAACTATATTTTAAGTTGTCACTATTTGTATATTAGTTATTACTATATTTGAAGTTGTCACTATTTGTATATTACTTGTGACTATATTTGAAGTTGTCACTATTTGTATATTACTTGTGACTATTTTTAAGTTGTCATAAATTTTTATTAAAAATAAAAAATATACATGTTATAAAATAATTATTTATTAATGTAAAATACCATATGATAAATTTATTTCTCTTTCAATAAAAGTATAATTAACAAAAAAATTATTGATTTTTTATAAATTAATAATGATTATTTAATATAAAATATCATATAATACTAATTTCATTATTATTATATCACTAGTAATTGTAAAAAAAATATTAAATTTTTTCTATTTTAAATTTGAACCCATAATCTTTTATTAAAGAGATAATTTTACTTTTATTGTGTCACTTTACAATTACAATACTTATTTTGACACGATCGATTAGGCACTGAGACCGAGTGACTGACTCGTTTAGTACCGACCGGTACATTAACAATTTAAGAAATTATACAACTAATGTGTTAAAGTGGAAAAGAAAACATATAATCAAAAATCATGAAATTATAGAATAAATAATTAAAAGTACATAATTAATCGATCAACATTTTTTTTATCTTTTCTTTTCAATTGAAGACTATTTTAATTTGACTATGTTCTTCTTTTTTCTTCATACTTTATAAATGATATAGACTTGTACTATTTATTAAATTTTATCTCTTTCTAAAAATAAATATAATTATAAAATACAAATGATTAAGTTCAAAGTTTGTTATTATGTACAAATGCATAAATGTAGAGGATAATGAATCAATCTCTATTTGTAAGCTTTTAGTTATAACTGGTTAAAATATTCAAAAATAAGTTTGAAACTTATAACTTAGTCAGTTATAACTAAATCAGTTATCATGTATTGTTCTCCACATATGTTTAAAGAAGGTATATCTTTAAATATCTCAAAGTTTAGATACAAATAAAAGATGTTAGTATTTAGGCTTATTATGAGAAAAATGAAATTCTTCTTTTTGAAATCAGGTTATCAATGTTGTCAATGTTGTCTTATAAATGTTGTCTTACAAAAATATGCAGTGAAGTTTGTCATTAACATCATAATATATAATATACAATTATTTAATTGTAATTATTATTTTATTGTGGACCTTATAATATATTTAAATAAATAATCAAATATAAATATAATTATATTTAAATTAAGATATAATCAACGCTTATTGTTAAATAAAATAAGATAATTAAGTATTACATTATTAAAAATATATAAAAATGTAACCTCATTTATTAAAATAAAAAATTATAAATTTATTTAGAAAATAAAAAATATATAATTTTATTAAAATATTATGAAAAATAAATATTTTTTAAGAATATAAAAGTTTGAGTAACATGTAAAATGATTTATAATGAGATAATTATTTTTTTTAATTAAATTATAAAAAAGGCAGTAAACTTGAAGATAAACTATTGTTATTTTGGACTTCTTATATGATCCATCACATATGTAAATAATTACACTTCTTCTCAATATTACTCAAAACTCATGTTTGTATGTTTGTGAATATCTAAAACTAAAATAGTTGTTTTCATGAGATGTCAAATATGAATAATAATAATAATAATATTAATGAAATTAATAATATAAATGATATTAAATATATGAATATTATTAATAATTTTTATATTATTAATTATATTAATATTGGGAATCATACTAATAAGTATAACAATAATTTTAACATGACAACAAAACTTGACTGGTGTAATGGTTAATATTTGTGAATAATATATTGTGAATAATAATTGAAAATAATATTAAAGGAGTTTTTCCGAAAGAGCGGTTGTAGTACTATTACATAGGATTATAGTGACAAGAGTACTAGTGACAATTTAATTATTGTCACAAGATATTAATAGTGACAACTAATGTATCACTATTGTCTTATGTATTTGTGATATTGTATTATTGTCACTATTACATAAAGTTATTAGTGATAATTATTTTTGTCACAATAGAACTTAGTTTTAGTGACATTTAAAATTATTGTCACAAGTATAATAGTGATAAGAGTACTAGTGACAATTTAATTATTGTCACAAGACATTAATAGTGACATATTTATAACATTTAATGATGAATATGTATATCACTAAAACTAATTTTTTTTGTAACCCCACCCACACCTTCAACCTTCCACAACCGCGCACCTCCAACACTTCCGAACTTCCACCGACCGCACACCTCCTACCACTGCGCTCCTCCGACCACTTCTAAGATACTTCCTCAACTCAAAACACATAACTCACCTCCCTCTCCCCTTCCATATTTATCATCCTCTCATATTTATTACTCTTTAACTCACCACCCACCACTCTTGAAGAACTTTGTACGAAACTAAATTTTTCAAATGGAATCTCATGCATGAGTGCAGAACGAATATTTGCAGAGCTACATGCAACAACTGTTATGGTGAAGGATAATAAGGTCAAATATAAAACTTTTTCTCCAAATCTTCACTACTCAGCCAAGATTCTTTTTTCACTTTCTCTGTGTTTCTCCTCCCTCTATTCTTCGCAAATCACTATATACAAACACAATATTTGCTCACTTTTCAATCCGGGTGAACAGTGTTCACCCGGATCCAAACAGTACCTTAAAGAGAAATATCATGTTTATGAAATCAAAATTAATAATAGTTAATATTTTATATAAAATTTTATTTACATTAATTTATTTATACATTATTTAATTTATTAAAATATTGTTTATATTTTTTTTTTATTTACTTAGACATTAAACTTTATTTGATTAGAAGATTAGAGTTTAATTCAATTTTTATTATTTTTCTTATACTTTTATTAAGTGATATTAATTACTATAATTAAATAAATAAAAATAAAACAAAATAAATAAAAAATAATTGAAAAATAATTAAAAAGTTACGGACGAGTCATCCCTTTTTTATAAATCGGTAACGAGGAATTGACCTAGATAAAATCTTAAGTTTAAATTTAAATACAAATTTTCACTGAAAATCATGTAAGACTGAAATTAATATTTAAGATCTGAATACGATATAAATTTCTGAATCGTGAAAGTAATTAAAACATTGTGAAATTTATAATATTTCACCTTTAAAACAGAACTTGTAAAAGATTTTAAAAATAACATGGCACGTTAATAAGAATGTCATATAACATCACTGCACTTCGGAGTTCTAACTGGACCCACCGCCAGTTACGTGTCTATATCTGACTAAATAATGCTCATAATTATCATCATTATCTTTTTAACTAATTACTATTATTTAATCCTATTAATTAATCATCATGCCAATACTCTTGCCGTAAAAAGAATATAATGCTCACAGTCAACACTGTTTTAACTTCTTTCATTCAAGCCACGTGGTACGTGGCAGGTGTCTCAAATCTATGGGCCCTGAATTTTATGATTTATTTTATTTTTGAAATAGTATTGTCTTATTTATCATTTTAAAAAAATACTCATAATGTATCATGTTTTCTTCAGTAATACTCTCAATAAATAAATACATCAATAAATGTATACTTTAGTTATAACGATAAATATCATAGTTTGATCATTTATAGAATAAAGATATTTATACTAAATAAAATTATTTCATCATGAAAAACTATATAATTCCTTATTGTCCTGTTTGTTTCCAACGACGGAAACTTAAGATACTTAGAATGTGCACAAGTGTAATTAATGTATAAAAGCATGAAAAGAGATACAAATTTGATTAATTCTTTCTCTGTTTTTTTTTTAAATAAAAGTTTTCATGTTAGGTATCATTATGTAACTTAAGATCTCAGCTAGGCTGACACCTCAAGTAACAACAATCATTCACCATCACATGAAAAAAGTATTATTAAACAAAAGAAAAAAGAAAGAAAATACAAAAATACGGAGGACTAGATCAAAACTCATATGTTAACAAAAACGATATACATAGGTAGACTATACCTATTCATAAAGAATTCTAAGAACAGACAAGGTGGAAGCCTATTATACCAAAGAAAAGGTTCTCTATGAAAAAAACTATAAATTAGCCAACTTATCAGCACACGCATTTCCTTCACGAAAAATATGAGTAACCGTAAACCTAATTTTCCCATAGTAATTAAGACAAGCATTCCATCAATTACGAAACATCCAAGGAACATTTGTCTTAGTAGTAAACGCAGCACAAACCAAAGCAGAATCACATTCCAACCAGACATTAGTAAGCCCCATCTTTTGAGCTTCCTCCATAGCATGTATAACCCCATAAAACTCAGCAACCAGAGCAATCTGAACTTCAAGAAACACATAAAAAGTTCCAATAAATTCCCTCATACTCCCACGAAAAATACCTCCGCAAGTAGCAAGACCAGGATATCCCCTAGCAGCCCCATCAGCGTTAATTTTAACCCAGCCTAGTGAAGGAAACTCCCATCTAACAGAAAGAGGACGTAGAATTTTACCAGTACGAGTGTTAATACCAAAAAACTTGAGCACATTGAAATCGAACATATCATTCTTCATTGAAGCTTTAGACGAATTACCCACTAGACAAGTTAAATCTTTAATAACCAAAATAACCCTAGAAACCTCAATCTTATCCTGAAAACGAGCATAATTCCTCATACGCCATATCATCCAAATAAAAAAAGTTATCACAGCTAGCTTAATCAATTTAACCAATGGATTACCATCACTCTTAATAAAAGAAAGAAGATCATCCTTATTAGAGAAATGATAAGTAGGAAAAATGTGTTGAACCCAACTCCAAATACGCAAAGCATTAGCACATTCAAAAAATAAATGTTGAATAGATTCCTCGTGTTTTTCACAACGCGTACACATAGAACAAATATGCAAACCTTTATTTTGAATATGCTGATCTGTAGGAAGTCGCCCATGAAAAACTTTCCAAAGGACAAGAGTTTTGGAAGGCGGAATATATGAAGACCAAATAAATTTACCCCAACCACAGGAAACCCCCGGATCCAAGAAAAAAGTCTTAGTTGATTTAAGAGTGAGACGACCAGACTCATCTAGAATCCAATTAGGAATATCCTGTACTGTCCTAACCATGATATGACTAAAAAGATGAGGCATATGTTGTAAAGACAATGGAATATTCCAATCACCACCTGTCCAAAATTGAGAGATTGTATCCGGACTACTAGCACCATAAGATAATCCTGCAATATTTGCTAAAGAAATAGTAGCACACCATTTATCATTCCATAAATTAATAAGAGAACCTGTACCAACAATCCAAGAAGTATAATCAAGTATAGTAGAATAAAACTGCTTAATTCCAGGCCAAAGAGATGACGATCTATAAACCATTCGAAACTCGTATTTTGATTTAAGGACCCTAGCTTTCAAGAGCAAAGACCAAGGCTTGTTGCTATAAGCAAAGTTCCAAGCAAGCTTAAGAAGATATGCATTATTTTCATGGTGAAGGTTAATAATTTTCAAACCTCCATTCTCAAGGGGAGAACAAATCGTATCCCAATTAACAGTAGCTATACCTTTTTTCAGAATATCACCAGTCCAGATAAAATTTCGACACCACTGCTCAACTTGCTTAAGAAGAGAAACATGCCATTTATACAAATTAAAACTATAAGCTAGAAGACCTGTAATCACCGTATTGACCAACTGAACCCGACCCATCATGCTAAGAGATTTACCTTTCCAAGAAGCTAGCTTCAATTTGACTTTATCAGCCAAAGGTTGAAGAAAACGATCCCTTGGAGCACCAACAAAGATAGGCACTCCTAAATAAGTGAAAGGCAAACGACCATGACTACATGAAAGAATACGCTGAATTTTGGTGACAAACCTTGTAGAATTATCCATGGTAAAAAAAACTACTCTTAGAATTATTAACATATTGACCAGAGAAATCACCATATGTTTTAAGAAAATTACTCAAATTTCTAAGAGACTTATTATCCGCCCTACAGAAAATAAAAATGTCATCCGCATATAAAATATGAGAGGGAGTGAGAAAACCTTGTGGACTAGCCATATGTAGAATCTTCTTATCATTCACAAGCTTTGAGAGACCTCTACTAAGAACTTCCTCTGCAAGACAAAGAAGTATAGGAGACAAAGGATCACCTTGTCTAACACCTCTACTACAAGGAAAAAAACCCACCAAACTACCATTTATTCTAATAGAAAGCATAGCTGAACGGAGAATAGTACTAATCCAACCGACAAACGAGGGGTGAAAACCAAAGCGTGACAAAACTAATAGTAAAAACTTCCAACTTAGAGTGTCAAAGGCTTTGTGAATATCAACTTTGTAAGCCACATTGCCTCTGTGAACCTTTTTAGAAAGTAAGTTAATAGCTTCAGAAGCAATACTAATACAATCTTGAATTTGTCTGCCCTGCACAAACCCATACTGATTAGGAGAAATAATTCTGGCAGCCACAAGAGCAAGCCGATCTACCAAAATCTTGGAAATAATCTTAAATTTAAAATTAACAACAGCAATCAGCCTATAATCTTTAATAGATTCAACACCCTGAATCTTAGGAATAAGAGATACCACATTACTGTTCATTCCAGGGAGAACCCAATTTTGTTTAAAAAACTGTTGGACTGACTTACAAACATCTGTCTCAATAATATCCCAACAAGAATGATAAAAAACACCACCAAAGCCATCAGGACCAAGAGCACTATTACCATTAAGGTTAAAAACAACATTCTTGATTTCCAAAAAATCAGGACACTTAATCAACATCATATTCTCCTCAGAGGAAACCAACTCAGGAATATAAGTACCAATAAAATCTTCCATATTGTCTGTATCCTGATCATGAGAAATAGACTCAGCATAAAGAGTTTTATAAAAGTCCAAAATATGTTCCTCAATGAGTGTAGGATCCTCAGTAACAACATTATCAATTCGTAGACGATGAATCCCACTAGAATTATTCCTCCTCTTGACCACAACATGGAAAAAAGCAGTATTTATATCCCCATCTTTAAACCAAAGCATTTTAGCCCTTTCTTTCCAAAACAAATATTGACAGTGATGAGCCTGATCAAGCTCCTCCTTAGCGATCCTTTCTTGACAGAGAAGCCCATCAATATCAGACATACTAGCAGTCTCTAAGGTTTGTTGAATACCAAGGAGAAGACCCTGTTTAAGAAGAACTGCATTGTGAACATTACCAAAAGAATTTTTATTCCAGTCACGTAGCTCAACTTTCAACCTTTTTAACTTATGATGTAAAATAAACATAAGACAACCAACAACCTTATTAGCCCAAGAATCATGAATAAGCTTCATACATGAAGCGTCTTGAAGCCACATAGAAAAGAAACAAAAATTGTTAACCTTCCTCAAAGAATTACTAGCAAGACTAGTTAGAATAGGGGAATGATCAGAACAATTTTTAACAAGAACATGATAAGTACAAGAATCCCATTCATCCAAACACACTCCGTTACATAACGCCCTATCCAATCTTCTATGAATTCTATGGAGCCCTCTCCTTCCATTACACCAAGTATAGCAAGTTCCAATAAAAGGCATACAAGAAAGGTCATTAATATTAATCCAATCAAGGAATTCATTGCAAGGAACTTGATTAGGAGTCACCCCTCCTTTACAATCATCCGTCGAGAGCACAACATTAAAATCACCCATAATACACCAAGGTCCTATGAAGGAACTAAAATAAAGGAATTCACTTGTTGTAATTCTTTCTCTGTTAACGTGTGAAAAAGTGTTAAAATTCAGTCATTATAACCAAATTAAATAATTAATATTAAAAATTAAAACAATGAATAAAATAAAATACATTTATTTAAAATTTGATAATTTTATTTTAATATATTTAATTATGAACTATAATTTTTATTTATCACAATTTTATCATAATTTAAATTTGATTTTAACTTGAATTTACATTTTTAAGAAGTTATTTTTTATATTAAATTATTTTCCAAATATAATAATATATCAATCACATCGTCACAAACTTTAATAAATTTTCTCTTCATTTCTTTACACTTTTCACTATCTTTCCCTTAATTCAAACAATTTAACTTTCTACTCTCAATATTTTCTTTTTAATTTTCTCAAATACAAAGTTACACTGTACCATCAAATATGAAATAAAATAACCTATACAATCAAATATGAAATAAAAGGAATAAATTAGTTAACTGTAATAAATAGTAACAATACAAAAAAAAAACCTCTGAGATGAATTAGGTTAGTTCCAGGTGTATGAATGTATCTTAGCAAAAGCCTTGAAGGCAATTGGTTCTTTGATTCGATTTTTGAAAAACAAGGTAGATTACTTACTTAGGACCAACCCTAGAACACAAGATTACCATATGATGCTAGCCACGTGGACAATAGCATAATGAGGGTACCAGAATGAGTATGATTCTGTTCTAAAATTGTCACAATTTATGTTTCCTTTATTAGGTGAGGCCAATTGTTCAATTAGCCATTCATCATTGTGTAAAATTAAACCTAATAATCTGACCTACACTTGCAACTTGATAGGTTGAGAGTGAGTGCATGTGCATGACCATAACTAAGTATTGATGATTCATAAGAAGAAGATGGTAACTAGTGCAGTACCCTTTGATGGTTTTTGTTCTTCAATTAAAAGTAGATTATTATTAAATTGAACATGAAGGGTTTACAAATGATTATAATTCTGGAGATCCAACAACTGGATCAGTCTTGGCTTTCAGCGGAAACTTGCTCTGTGTGATGACATACTCCCATGCTTCAGAACTTCCTTCAAAAACAAAGGTTTATCAATTGAGTCGCCAAGAAGAAACCAAAAAGATAAGCCACACTCATGCTCATCGTGACCACACTTTACAATTATTATTCCTTTCGCCTTTGCTTCTTTAAACCTTTACCTTTCCACCTTTCAGTGCTTCAATTAAAAATATAGAAAGAGCCACGATGATGAAAACGTGTTTTTCATATATGCATTGTTGTAGAACATGTATCTACTATTAAACATGTATCTACTATTAAACACCCTCCATACGACATGCGTAATATTAAAAAATAAATTTTAAGTCTAACTCAATCTTAATAAGATTCATAACCATTTATATATTATGAAATATTTTTTTCCGATTGAAAAAAAATAATTTAAGAAATCCAATAAATTTATGCTAAGATAAATTATATAAATAACTTTAATATTATATTAAAAAATAAACTTTAAATTTAATTTAATTTTATAAAAACTACAATATAAAATGAGATTTATATTTATTTATATATTATAAAATATAAATCTAACCATATTAAACCAGTTAATTTGTATGTATGAATACCTAATCACTTGAAAAGCCGCATGAAATATAAGTTCAGAGGATGACAATCCAAACAAAAAATGTCCCATCATTTCTTGAATATAGAAAGTTGAAAGAAGAATGGTAGTTATTTCCTACTTCTTCTAAGTTTACAAATATATATCTTTACGAAAGTGACAATAAATGTAAGTTATATGAGATGATTCAAGGTGCGCCATTCGAAAGCTTTGTTCTGCATTTACCACCTACTTAAGAAACGCAATCATAGACTTGGAGAATGTGACCTATCTCAACATTAAAGACTAAGGGTCCCCCTCCTTTCTCTTTTAACCAAACTCACTCAGTTATAATGCTGTTCAAAATAATTACTTTGCGTATGTTGCACCAAAAACTTATTAGTTAAGCTATCTACATATTACAATAGTTCTTTCGTTAATATTATAGTATTATGAGCACAGATAAGTAGTTAACTAAGTCCAAAAATTTAGTGGAAGGTAGGTGCACTTTAAGCACTGAGATATACCTACTAAAACTGATCTCAGACATAAAAATTAAGCACAACAGAAATCAATGTAGGGCTAAATTAGTCTACAAGATTTTATTGGGTCTTTCTTGTATTCCAAAGTTCTCCCTTCTCAAGATAGTGGCACTGTCCAATATGTATGATGCTAATAAATATGGAAGACAGTAATAGATGGTCCACTTGTCCTAGGATACAGTTGAAAATAAATGTGGAAAACCCCTTTATATTCTCTAGCACTCAGGAAATCTTCTTTCTCTTTGTTGAGACAGAAAATCAAGGGATAGTGTGAATTTTATTTTTTTCTGTCATGCAAAAGCATGTGAAAGAAATATTGAAAACATTTTGCTTTCGTTATTTCTTATATAAACTTTTGAAAATAAAGAATATTGAGTATTTTTATAACAAAATATATGAAATTACAATACATTTTTTCATATTGTGGGAACTTTCATTGCGTGGGAAGAATATATTTAGATATTTGGTACGTAGAAAATGATAGTTTTCATGCCCTATACATTCAGGTCAAAGGTCTATAATGAAACACCTGACACATGATGTTTTTGCCTATTTCTTAAGAAAAATAAAGAAAGAAACATGATTGTTACTATTGGTCAATTACTTTCACAAGATAGTGAAGTCACAATAGCTAATTTTCTTTCTTTTCACCTGCTCTTTTTTTTTTATCTCCTCAGTAATAATTATTCCTTTTGAGTTGTTCTGGTTATAAGGATGATGTTTATGAAGTGAGGATATCTAAATATTTGAGAATGATAAATACTATTAAAAATATATTTTTATTTGTATTTTATCAATGTATTTATAAAGTGAGTTTGTACTTCTGCTTTAATGAATTTCTATCAATATGGATGGAGTGATTAATCACATATTAGTTTAATATTAAATATATCTTAATTAGAGATTTTATTTTTTTTTAATCTTCTTAAATCCTATAAGTCGTCGTGGAGGTCTCCATAAAGATCTCAACCATCATCGTTCAATGTTGAGACAAGTGTTGTTTGAATACTTCTTGGGAGAAACTCTCAATTTTCTAAGGGTGTGAGTATTGCCCTTACCTCGAGTGAGAAGGAAGTCGTGACCTCAACTTCGATGGAAGAATTTCTTGCAGCCTGATTGTATATGCAAAATTGAACACTTGCTTATCATATTGGTTGAGGTCGGGGCATTCTTCTCTGAGAAGGGGAGGTCACTACATTGATTGATTGTACTATTCAAAGGTTTCGCTTCTGAGCCAAGTGATTACTTCTGATATTGATTACCCCTTTGAGTTGTGTGTCTCGATTCTCCTTTTGTTATGTTCTAAGTAGCTGGGTCGACCTTCATCATTCATTTCTTCTCGATGATTGATAAGTGTTTACTTTCAGTAATATTTCATATTAAAATATAGACATTTATGAGTATTAATTTCTAATATATATATATATATAAAATAATCCTTAATTTATGAATTTATACATTTTTACATATTTTATTATCTTTATTTGAATAATAGCATTTTATTCTCAAATTTGGTGTTAATTTAAGGTTTTTAGGGAAAAATGGAGATGACTGGACTAAAGAAAATAAGATAAGCTAAAAAAAGTAAAAAGCTGGAAGGCCTGGAACGCACAAAAAGAGCAAAAAAGTCCAACTTAGCAGCGAAGTTTCTCGCTTGAGCGAGAATGCGCCAGACAAATTTGGTCATTTTATGTTTTTATCATTAAAGTCCATCAGTGTGACGCAGGAAGTCACCTAACCCTTGTAAATTAGGTTAAATAGGGGGTAGAGGCTCAACCCTAGTGTTGTCAGATTGAGAGGAAAAAACCATTGAGTGATTTGTAACCAATTGAGAGAATGGAATGTGCTAGAAGCATGCATGGCTAATTCTACCATTTGGGATTGGGAGTAATCTGTTTGAACTCTTATGTATTGAGGTGATATTTAAATATAATATAATATTATGTTCTTGATTGATTATTGATATTGTTGTTTTTCTTCTAAATAGTTGTGACATGTTTGAGAATCTTAAATTTGACCGGAAAGTATTTTTAGGGTTCTATCCTAAACAACAATACTTAACATATTTAACCCTTATTAAAAAACTGGAATTGTCTTTCTAATTTTAAGGTTTAAATAAATTTTAAATGTTCAATAAATTGAAAATTTTCAACTTAATATCTAATAAAAATTTGTATATTCTTTTAGTACTTATTATATTATTTTTATGATTTCTCCATAAACGTGTAAATGTCGTTGTTATAATGTCTTGTAAAAATTTTTGCACATATTTTTTTTTTATTATTTAGAAATTTAAATTAAAAAAGAGGGAAAAAAAGGATTTTTGCTTTTTAGTTGCAAATTAATAGACAAGAAAAATATATGTGAGAGATTTATTCTTTTTTATCGTGATAAAGTCCTAACTAGTGTGGTGATATGTAAAACTTAATTATAAAAAAAGAGTGAGATAATGACTTAAAAGAATACTAATTATCTGATTAATAACGATTATGACATCATTAAGAAATATTATTCAAAGTTTAAAGAATTATCTACTATGAGATCTACAACAATCGATAAAGTTGTAATTGCCTCAAAGTTATCGATTTGCTTGTAGTATGCACAATAAACAAAAGTAAGTAGGATATCAAATTAAAAAAGACTTGAATAATGCTTTTGCAATTATATTATTTAAATCTATTTGAGATTTAAACTATATGTACATGTGTGTGTGGGATATTTACTCTCAATTGCATATCCAATTTTATTCTTTATTTCATTAGGATAAGATTTTAAAGATGAAATTAAATTAAAATACCAAAATATAATTGAATGTTGTTAGAATTGAATTTCACTCATTCAACTCTTGATACATTACCTTAATTTGTCTTTATAAAAGCTCTTTTATCTACCGTACCATTGTTGATAAAAATCATTATTTTTAATCCTCAACAAGCTAAGCACCCTTGCAATATCAAACGCTTTAGTATTTTGCAAGAGCTTTTGCATTAAAAAAATATCATAAAATAACCTATCAACAAAACTCTATTTTTAAACATTTAACAACGAGGTGTAATTCCATCTTTTATGACGGATGGAATCACTTCTCCATTAAAGTTCAAATCTTAATTTTCCAATTACTAAAAGTATTAAACTTAAAAGATAAAATGACTAACAATGATAAATATACGTATATGATGAAGATTTGAAGATTTCTCTTTCCAAACTCATTTGAAGCTTCATGAAATTTACTATTTTTTTCATTAGTCCAAATCAACTTTTCCTCTAAAAACTTCAAACACTCCTTTTTTTTACTTTTATTTTGTGAAAAAAAATCATTTATTTCAAAGTTTATTTTATAATTTTTATTTATATAAAAGTAATATAAGTTTGCGACATTTTTATAAAATAAATTTAATTTATCAGATGAATTTCTTCTAGTAGCACTTTTTTTAATAAAGTTTTCGTGTTAGGCAGCATTATGCAACTTGACATCTTCTTCTAGTAGCACTTCACAATAACTCAAATTTGGAGGATCAATTTCATTAATCCACTACAAGAAAATCATAAAATAAAAACCAATTTTACATTATTTAGGATTAAAACCTCTATTAAGTCATTTACCCAAGGTTGTAGTTCCCCCGCTAAATCATCCATGGGGAACATGTTTCTCGAGGTTTATTTAAACCTTAGAAAAAGTCTTTAAGAAC
Source organism: Phaseolus vulgaris (assembly GCF_051622355.1). Lineage (NCBI taxonomy): Eukaryota > Viridiplantae > Streptophyta > Magnoliopsida > Fabales > Fabaceae > Phaseolus > Phaseolus vulgaris. The sequence goes on from NC_143504.1 coordinate 8,512,120, forward strand.
CTCTGTAAAATGCCATGGGTTTAAAAAACCTCCGTAAAATATCACGAATCTCAAAATTTTTGTAAAATGACTTGTCGTTTGAAATAACCTTCAATTTATCTCTAACAATCCTCCTAATTTATCTCTTCCACCATAGACACACTACTCTTCGCGCACAGGTTCAATGGTTATCGATGACATTCCTAGCAAGAAATCACAATTTAACCACACTTATGTCTATTATATATATAAGGAGAAAAAACACTAAATAAGGCAATACCTTCTTCTTACACCAATATTGTTTCTTCCATCACCTTACTGCCCCAACTTGAGTTACAAGTCATTGTTATCTAACTCAACAACAATTGGTGTTTATCACTACTTTATATATCCTAAATAATTGCATTATCTATTAGATGTGGGCTTCAAAGTCATGTTTATTCTTGGCTAAAGGTTGCAAGAACATATTGTCAAGAGGAATTAACTTTATTACTTCTCACTTTCATAAAGAATTAATTATTAGATGCATTTTAAAATAAAGGCCTTAATTTAAAAAAATTCAAAATTATGAGAATTAAATATTAATAATTACAACTAAAACTAAAATTGCACATAAATATACATACATTAAAAGTTTACACTTTCAAAATAAACTTTTGAAACTTTAGAAAAATTATTTGTGATGTAAAGTTACACTTTCAAAATTTTAGAGAATTTAGTTATAAAATATATTAAAACTATGTAATTTTTAATTATTTATTTATAAATAGATTTAATTATATTTATTTATTAAAGTTTGAGAAATCTGAAGTGTTTTATTGAGGTTTTACAATAAATTTTTGAAATTTAACAAAAGTTAAATTTTTTTTTGTTATTTTACGGAGGTATAGAATAAATCTTTGGAATTTATCGAAGTTTAAAAAAACCACCATTATTTTGTCAATTTTTTAGAATTTAACTAAGGTTAAAAAAACCTTTGTTATTTTGCTAAAGTTTTAAAATAAACTTTTGAAATTTAACGAAGGTAAAATCTCCGGTATTTTGGTGAGATTGTAAAATAAACCTTTGGAATTTAAAGAAGGTTAAAAAAACCTCTGTTATTTTTACCGAAATTTTAAAATAAACTTTTAAAATTTAACAAAAATTAAAAAAAATAATTATTTTACTGAGATTTTAGAATAACCTTGAAACTTAACTTAATGTTAAAAAAATCTCTATTAATTAAATCAATTTCTAGATTATATTAATCTAAAAAAAACTTTTTTCTTATAGTGACTTTAATTTATAAAACAATTAAAATTACGATTTAATTACTTTTATTAAAGTGAGAAAATATACTAAAAATATATATTTACAATAATTTATTGGAAATCCAAACCTAAAATTTATTATAAAATTAAATATATAAATAAGAAAATTTAAAACAAATTAAACCTTAATATTAATTTTATAATTAATAATAATAATTCGACTCTAATGTAAATTTATATTGGGGAAGTCAAATCATTAAAAAAGCGGTACCAATAACACCTGATCCATACGTTTGCCTTACCCACTGAAAAAAAAGTTAGGATTATGTTTGCATAATATCTTTTAAAATTAAAAGAGGAAAGTAAAAAAAAGTATTAAAATTGTTTTAAGTTAAAACTAAATTATTTATAAGTTAAAATTAAAAAAAAATATTTTGAAATAATTTTTGTAATGAAATTATAGATCAGTTAATTTTAGTTTATAAAACACTTTAATTTTAGTTTTTTATTTTGCTCAAAAAAATTACAAAGAAAATTATCTAAAGATATCCTAATTCCCAGATGCCTCCGCTTACTCCGTGGTTGCGTGGTGGCCCCCACCCGATATTTCAGTAAACCAATCATAGGATTCCTCAAAAATCTCCAGAGAAATCGCATGTGAACTTATTATTTCATTTAACTTTTCAGAACACTATTTTATAATGTTTATCCTTTCTTTATTTCTTTTTCTACGAATTCAAATTTTTTTTTATATATTATCAATTAATTAAAATCATTATTTATGTCCAGAGAAAATATTATTCAAAATAGATATTACAAAAAAATCAACAAAATTATTATATAAAATGTTTATAATTTGATTTCAGTGTAAAAACATATTGTTAAAGCATATATTATTTATCTTTTAAGTTTTAGTCATTTATGTTTCCAACATTTTTATAGTAAAAGAATTGTGAGAATTTAAGAATATTTTAACTCCAATTTAACAGGTCCTTTAAAAAAATTAAATGTTAACAGATAGTCAAAAGCTAGTTTTTCAACATACTAACATTATTTTAAGTTAACCTCTTACTATATACTTTTATATCCTATATTTAATATTTATATTATATTATTATATTATTATTATATAATGAGATGGATTTGTGTATACCCAATGACATTTGTTAGGAAATAGTGTATAAAAATGGATCAAAACTCTGGTGTTACGGACACAAACACAAGTATTTTTATATATCCCATCCCGCGTTGTTTTTGTGTGTTGGTGTCTCAGTTACCCGTTGAATTCCATTTCCAATCCCTGTCTAGATTCTCTGTCTCCTTTTTCCCACAGTCAATTTTTTTTCCTTGTTTTTTACTTGTTACACTACCTGCTGTCTGTCACGGAGCCACCACCCATCTTCCTTCTTTCCCTTTTTTTTTTACAGCAGACCCCATCCGTTGTGAAGTTCAGTTTCTCAAGAAAAGAATCATTCACTGGGGCTTCCTTCATTCATTATACCCACCAAAGGAACTCGCTTTCTTAATTACCCTGCTTCATTTAATCACTCTCCATTCTCCAACACCCTCATGCCTTTAAATTTCTATTTTTGCCTCCTTCTCTGTCATTCATTGTGTACTACTATGTCCGGGGATAGCTGTTTCTTGTGAATGTGATGGGTACCTGAGGGTGTGAGGTGTTTATGTGTTTCAATGTGAATTTGTGTTAGTTGAAGATTCCGGTGGTGGTGAGTGTTGCTTTCAATGGATACTACGGGGAGACTTGTTGCAAGTTCACATAACCGGAATGAGTTTATTATCATCAATGCTGATCAAACTGGAAGGGTGAGGGAATGTTGCCTCTTCTTCTAGGCAGCTTCATAGCCTTCAAAATCTGTTACTTTCTCTGCTTTTGTCTTTGCTCTATAACTCATGTCTCAAAGCCGCTTGAAGAATTTGAAAAAATAAAATAAGAATGAAAACTGCATAGTGCTTCTTTCTCATGGATTTCCACGCTGAAGCACTTCATTTTAGTCTCGTGAGATTTTGCATTTTAATGATTCTCGGTTGTTTAGATGGAAGTAGTTTCCTATGTTTTCTACTATTATCATTGAGAGTTTCAAGCTACGATAAGTGTATTGACATTCCGAGAATCTTCCATTTGCTTTCTATTTTTCCTCCAGCTTCATGGTGAAAGAAATAGGAAAAACTGTTTCAACCAATTCGGTATCTGAGGGTCCTTTTTCTTTTTTCCTTTTACTCTTTGCATGGTCTTCTACTTTATCACAATTTCAGAGCTGATAATTAACTGTGTGAAGCCTTTCTTCTGTAATGAAAATCCCGTGCACCTTCCATCTTCTGTTAGTACCTAGTTGTCTAATTTTCGGGATCTAGCTAGAGGTTAACATTGCACATCATTTGCAGGTGAACGCTGTCACAGAATTGTGTGGGCAAATTTGCCAGATCTGTGGGGATGAGATAGAGATTACTGCGGATGGTGAACCGTTTGTTGCATGTAATGAATGTGCATTCCCGGTGTGTAGACCTTGCTATGAGTATGAAAGAAGAGAGGGGAACCAAGCTTGCCCTCAGTGCAAAACCAGATACAAGCGCCTAAAGGGTGAGGCTTCAACCAATTCTTACTTTCATCTCTCTGTTATATATAACCCGGGGGATATTGTTTTTAGTAACAATGGAACAAACATCAGGTAGTCCTAGAGTTGAGGGTGATGAGGAAGAAGAGGACATTGATGATTTGGAAAATGAGTTTGACATTGGAAGCAATATCAGACATGGTCACGTTGATGCCATGCTCTCTGCTCACCACAACGCTGAACATGGTTCACAAATGAATGTTCCAGGGATCACCACACCATCAGAGTTTGGTGCATCTTCTGCGGCTGCTGATATTCCTCTTCTAACATATGATCACGAGGTTAATTGATTTTTCAAATCTCTTGGTTGTTCATTGGTTATGGTTATAGTTATTAGTTATGACATTTCTGGGTCCTGGTTGTCTAATTATGTTTTTTTTTTTCAATTAAGGATATTGGGATTTCTGCTGATAAACATGCTCTAATTATTCCCCCATTCATGTCTCGTGGGAAACGAGTTCATCCTATGCCTTTTCCTGATTCATCTGTGCCAGGTAAGTTGTTTGTATTTTGTTTTGGCTTGCTTGTGTACAATGGTTTGAGTCATGTGCCTTGTTTTATGTTCAACCTAGTTTTCTATATCCTTTTTTGTGTTTTTTTACAATTAAGGCTGGTGGTAATGCAGTTCAACCCAGACCATTGGATCCTAAAAAAGATTTAGCGGTTTATGGATATGGAAGTGTTGCATGGAAGGAACGAATGGAGGAGTGGAAGAAAAGACAGAATGAAAAAATTGAGGTTGTTAAGCATGAAGGGGGTAACGATGGTGGGAAAAATGGTGATGAGCTTGATGACCCTGATTTGCCAAAGTAGGTGTGCTATTATTTAATTCTTATCATTGCTAAGCTACAGGATAACATGATTTTTTTTTTCTTTTTTCATTTCATGAGCTTATATCCTTAAGATTACTTAATACGGGAACTAAATATACATCAATTACTATCACATCCTTTCCCTGTGTTTGGTTTTAAGGAATTTTTTATTTGAAACTGGTAACAGAATGGATGAAGGCAGGCAGCCACTATGGAGGAAGTTGCCAATTAGTCCAAGCAAGATCAGTCCATATAGAATCATAGTAGTACTTCGGATTGTTGTTCTTGGACTATTTTTTCATTATAGAATTCTCCACCCCGTCAATGATGCATATGCTTTGTGGCTGACATCAGTAGTATGTGAAATCTGGTTTGCCGTGTCATGGGTTTTGGATCAATTTCCCAAATGGTGCCCAATTGAGCGAGAAACATACCTGGATCGTTTGTCATTGAGGTATACTTCTTTCTGTGTGATTGGAAATTTTATGTTTATTAGTCCATAGCTAATTCTTTGCACAACTTACCAGGTACGAGAAAGAAGGAAAGTCATCTGAATTAGCTGATATAGACGTTTTTGTTAGTACAGTTGATCCTACGAAAGAACCTCCCCTTATAACTGCAAATACAGTTCTATCCATCCTCGCTGTAGATTATCCAGTGGAGAAAGTTGCATGTTATGTCTCAGATGATGGTGCAGCTATGCTTACATTTGAAGCCCTTTCAGAGACTTCTGAATTCGCAAGAAAATGGGTTCCATTTTGTAAGAAGTTCAGCATTGAACCTCGGGCTCCTGAATGGTATTTTGCTCAGAAGGTTGACTATCTGAGAGACAAAGTGGATGTAATATTCATTAGAGAGCGTCGTGCTATTAAGGTTTGAACTTTTTGAACCACTTCTCATTATGGTTTTGTTTTACCTTGTAGCGCCCTTCTCAAAGCGAATGATATATTGTATTTGGTGTTTTCAATGTTGGTGGCAGAGGGAGTATGAAGAGTTCAAAGTGCGTATCAATGCATTGGTTGCAATGGCACAGAAGGTTCCTGAAGATGGCTGGACAATGCAGGATGGGACTCCGTGGCCTGGAAACACTGTCAGGGATCATCCTGGAATGATTCAAGTGAGTACTATTTTGGTCTGAATTCTACGTTGGTGAAAATGTTGTGCCACTTTTTATAAGTTTAAATTCAACTGTGAGGCGTTTACACAGGTTTTCCTTGGTCAAAATGGTCTTCGTGATATTGAAGGGAATGAGTTACCTCGTCTTGTCTATGTGTCTCGTGAGAAAAGACCAGGATTTGAACACCACAAAAAAGCTGGTGCTATGAATGCCTTGGTATAGCCCCTTCCCTCTTGCGACATAAACTTTTAATACTTCTTGCGCCTTTCATTTTCCTGACCAATTTTTATGTGTCGGTTTGGTTGATTAATTGTCAAGGTGCGAGTCTCAGCAGTCATTTCAAATGCTCCGTACCTACTCAATGTCGATTGTGATCACTACATAAACAACAGCAAAGCACTTCGTGAAGCCATGTGCTTCATGATGGATCCTACATCAGGGAAAAAAATATGCTATGTACAATTTCCACAAAGATTTGATGGGATTGATCGTCACGATAGATACTCAAATCGCAATGTTGTATTCTTTGATGTAAGTAACAAATTGTTGAGGATTTATGTTACATTTACTTTACTGTGCTTTGAAGGAAAGGCTAATCTATGTTTGACTCTATATTTATATAGATAAACATGAAAGGTTTAGATGGCATCCAAGGACCAATATATGTAGGAACTGGGTGTGTCTTTAGAAGGCAGGCAATCTATGGATATGATGCTCCTGCTAAGAAGAAACCAGCAAGTAAGACTTGTAACTGTTGGCCCAAATGGTGCTGTCTGTGTTGTGGATCTAGGAACAAAAATAGGAAAGTGAAGTCAAGTCCAAGAAAGAAGATAAAAAAGAAGGATGCTGCAAAGCAAATACATGCACTAGAAAATATTGAAGAGGGAATTGAAGGTACAAGATTCCTCAAATTGGCATTGCCTTTCATTTGGAAGTATTAAAAAATATTCTGAAATACTAACTAGTCCTCTTGAAATCCCAATCACAGGAATTGACAGTGAGAAGTCGTGGTTAATGTCACAACTAAAATTTGAGAAAAAGTTTGGGCAATCATCTGTTTTCATAGCTTCAACGCTTATGGAAGATGGGGGTGTTCCAAAAGGAGCAACATCTGCATCACTCTTGAAAGAAGCCATTCATGTCATCAGTTGTGGTTATGAAGATAAGACAGAGTGGGGGAAAGAGGTATGGCACATCTCTTGGCTCTTTCAGCTGGAGTTTATTATATCATGTGTGTTTGTGTAACTGTACTAAATTACACTTGTCTTTCAGGTTGGATGGATATATGGTTCTGTTACAGAAGATATATTAACAGGTTTCAAAATGCACTGTCACGGTTGGCGGTCTGTGTACTGCATGCCTAAAAGGCCTGCTTTTAAGGGCTCGGCTCCCATAAATCTTTCAGATCGTCTGCATCAAGTTCTCCGTTGGGCACTTGGATCTGTTGAGATCCTGTTGAGTAGGCATTGTCCTATATGGTATGGATATGGTTGTGGCTTGAAATGGCTGGAGCGCTTTTCTTACATAAACTCAGTAGTTTATCCTTTAACATCAATTCCCTTAATTGCATACTGCACCCTGCCTGCTGTCTGTCTACTCACTGGAAAGTTCATAGTCCCTGAGGTAGGATCAGATCAACTCTGAACTTGATGTAATAAAGTGCATGTTGATTTACCCCTTATGTTTGAAATGATGGAAAGAGATGAAATGGAGTGGGGTGGAATGGAATGAAATGATATTACTTGGCATTGTTTATGTTGCTTAAAATAGGACGGAATGAAAGAAAACGAGGTAGAATGTGTTCCATCCAATGCCGTATGGAATAAACTTACTGTTTACTAGTTTCCTTACCATTCCATTCACTTCACTCCGTTACATTTCCTGCTATTTGACCAATTGTTAGATAATGCAGACATAGTCTTTTGATTAAGAGCAATTTTATATTCTAGCAATCCAAACATATAGATAGGATGTTTGTGATGCACCGTATCGTGCTTTTAGCTGATGCTTCATTCTCTTGTTACCAGATTAGCAACTACGCCAGTATCATTTTTATGGCACTCTTCATCTCCATTGCTGCAACAGGCATCCTTGAAATGCAGTGGGGAGGTGTTGGTATACATGACTGGTGGAGGAATGAGCAGTTCTGGGTCATTGGTGGTGCCTCCTCACACCTCTTCGCTCTCTTTCAGGGTTTGCTCAAGGTTCTTGCAGGAGTCAACACAAACTTCACAGTCACATCCAAAGCTGCAGATGATGGAGACTTTGCTGAACTCTACCTCTTCAAGTGGACATCACTATTGATCCCTCCTTTGACCTTGCTCATCATTAACATAGTTGGAGTTATTGTAGGTGTTTCAGATGCAATAAACAATGGTTATGATTCATGGGGTCCTCTATTTGGCAAACTATTTTTTGCTCTTTGGGTCATTGTCCATCTTTACCCCTTCCTCAAGGGAGTCATGGGAAAACAGGAAGGTGTTCCCACCATCATTTTGGTCTGGTCTATTCTTCTGGCTTCAATCTTCTCACTTCTATGGGTGAGGATCAACCCATTTTTGTCAAAAGATGACATTGTGTTGGAACTTTGTGGGTTGAATTGTGACTAGGAAATGCAAGTCTTACATGGTTAGATATATTTCTATACAGAAAATGACTGCAATATGCACAAATTTTTGGTCAAACTCGACATTGCATATGCAGTAGAGTCTATTGGTGATAGCCATTGCTACCCAAAAGGGCAATTTTAGAGGGGTGTATGTAGATACAGATGACTGCGATCTGACACAAAATATTTGTTTTTAGAGCATTATTCTTTGTTGTAGGTGTGCATTCTGTGGGTTTTAGATGATTGAAATGGCGATCAGTGAGGTGGTTGTAATTTACAATTTCCTTCTGAACAAAGTATCTCATTTTTGTAATAGAAAATAATTGCATCTGTTTGAAATCCAAATAGAGAAAATGGGATATGTGGTGGTATTGTTCTTACAGCATGTTTGGTTTAACATTTGATAGAGATGATCCGCGTCAATTCATAAGCAACATGTTTAGCTTCTGCTTTCAAATTTTTGACATTAAAATTTTGGAATACACGTGTAGAAGATGCATAGTTAATTTACTCTGCTGCATAATAAATTTCAAGTCATTTTAATGCCACTCCTATTACTGCTCATTAAAGTGTATGGTTAAAGTGAAATGGAGGAGGGAAAGGAAGAGATTTATTTTATTCCATTTCAATGAGGTTATCTTTTATTGTATGTCTTTGAATACTTTATAAAATGGTATTCAACAAACAATGTTAAACTACACAAAGATTAATAGTTAAGAAATCATTAACCATACTTTCTGGAATCTGTCACTGTCCAGTGATCAAATAGTTGATTTATTGAATTCTACAGCCTCCATCTTAATGGTATACACTGTGTGATTCCTAGAAAATAAAGTGCAAAATGCTATAACCAATTTTGTGTGGAAACAAACTTCTTAACAATCATCATCATCATCTGAGCTTTCTGTATGATCTGCCAAACTAAATGGCAGAACTTTATTTATTTCCTTTCTGGAAAGTATTTGGAGTGGTGCTTAGCTTCTGAAAAAGGGATTCTATAGCAAAATATCTGTCTCGTGAAAGCAGAATGTGATTTGATTATAATGTCACCATTATCATGCAGACTGATAAAAAAATGAATCACCATATCAGTCCCAGATACATCATTAAGTTCCTTTTAATTTAGTTTTAAAGATGATTAAATTTTTTAAATTAAAAAATATAAGTTTGTTAAACTGTCATAAAATAATTAGTTTTTCTGTCATCCTAGTCAACAAATGACATCTAGGGTTGATCCCAGTATAAGACAGAACAATCCTTTGTTTTAGGTCTTAACAAAAAGTTATTTAATATTCATATTTATATTAAATGAAGGATACACAACTTGTACTGTATTAATAAAATTATCTATTGTCTTTCAAAACATATATTAGAATTTATATCATTTTTATTTTTGTTATTAGCTTGGTAAGTGTAATGATCATGTTTTATAAGATGCATTTTTTATTTGATAAATTGGGATTGAAACTTGTCAAGGCACACTTCACATATAATAAAATAGAAGGAGTAACACAAATGGAAATAGAAGTAGATTTTATTTTTTTTTGGAAAATAATGACTAATATTTTAAAATGTAAAGCTCATTGAAGTTTATTTTATTTTATTGCTAATATTTGTTTTTCCTATGCACATAGCGGCATAGCCAATGAATGGAACCAAGCCAACATGTGCTTAAAGAACCCGACTTAAATAGAAATTATCAATGAACCTTACCCGTGTTTGCTTTCATGAATGTATTGTTCAAGAGGAAGGATGTGAGTGGATATCCATGGTTTGGATTAAGGGATGTGCAGGGAAGTGAAGGAGAGGATATACCTGTGAACAGTAAATATCCTCTCCCCTCAAAATGAAGAGATTTAGAGGGAAAGTCATGTCAGCATCCCCTTATTTTCAAATTTACCCTCATTTGAATGTATCACAATGCTTCATTTGAATGTATTAGTATTTTAAAAAAATTATTGTACAATGTTTTAAATATATATATATATATATATATATTTAAAATGAAGAAACAAATCATAATAAATTTTAAAGAAGTTTTAAGTTTGTTTATTATTTTATAAAATATTATAAATGAGTGTAAAAAAAATATAGTTAAATAAAATCTTCCATTTATATATTAGTTATTAGAGTAGATCAGGTGATACCTATTTTTCAAGTTCTAATAAGATATTTTATTAAATGTGGTTGAATTTAGTTTTTTTTAAGAAAAAAATATACTATATTTAATTAAAATTGAAAATATTACCTTGGTTGTATCATGATCATCACCAAAAGATTATACTAAACATTTTTCATTTTTTTATACTAAATATTTAATTTATTTAATACAAAAAAATCCCTAAAAACAACCCATCACTTAAAATAATTTTATTCTAACATAAATTGTTCATTAGAAACTGAAAATATAATTAATATATTTTCACAGTATTTTTACATAATTTATTAATAAAAACTACACTTTATTATAAATATTAGTTATTAAATAAATTTAACTAACACAAATATTTAATAAAAAAATAATAATAATTAATTATTGAACTATATCGGATTATACTACTAATACGTTTTTATCCTTATATTTTATTATAATTTTTTATGGAATCCTTTTCTATGGTTAATTAAGTTATATTTTTGTTACTATTGTATTTTTTAGATTGCTTTATTGTGAGGTTTTTTAATATTAAAAAATAGTAATTTTTTATTTATATAAGATGTGATTTATTTTTTAATTGTATAGTATAGGTTTAATATTTAAAGAAATTCTGTTTTTATTTTTGTTATGTTTATATTAATATATTTCTATATATAGTTATTATGTTTATGAGTTATAATTTATTTTATTATAATTTTTTATGAATTTTTTTTCTATTGTTAATTACGTTATATTTTTGTTGTTGTGGTATTTTTTATTTTTCATTTCGAGAGGGTTTTTAATATTAAAAAATAATATCTTTTTATTTATATAAGATTTAATTTATTTTTCAATTTTATTACTTGAAGTTTTGTTTTTATTTAATTTGTTGAATACATATTTTTTTCTAATTATAGTTTTTATATTATACATATTTACATTTAACATATATTTTTTTAATTATAATTTTTAAATCTACGAAATGTGTGAAAGTTTTTCATTTTTAAACAAAAACAACTCATTTTATTATTAATTTTTTTAATAAGCAAGGGTTAATCTGTAAAGTAACATTTCACACCTTTAAAAAAAATTAAAATTTTCTCATAACCATCACATCACTCACAAACTCCCATAAACTTTCCTCACACATTCACCCTAACATACCCCAATCCAAACACCCTCACTTTCTTCACACTTTCCTCACACATCTACTCCCTCAAATCCTCACACATCCCCTCCCTAATCCAAACAGAGCCTTAATGCGAAATTTAAGAGCCTGACCTAAAAAATTATAGGATAAAATAAGAGATATTAATAGAAAAATATTTAAATATTAACAGGTGGAGTTAATTGTAGGATTACATAATTAAGCTAAACAAACACAATAATAATTTTAATAGAGTATTTTTTTTTGTAAATTGTTTAAATCTATGCAAAATTGTAGGATTTATAAAACTAAAATAAATTTGTATTTTAAACAATGTAAATATTCTTATATGCAAGTGTCATATTTATCAAAATACGATTTTTGTTGGAATATAGTAAAATAATTAAAATAAAAACGGTGGACACTCAAAGTACTAAATAACACACAAAAATAAATAAATTTAATAGATAATACGATGTGTAGAAAAAAATGGATAAAAAATTATAGATATTGATCAGATGTTTAAAAACCGTAAACATTTATATTTAAGCAAATTAATTTTATTTTCATAGCATATACATATATATAAAAAAAAATCAAAATATATAATATAAAATGTTTTTTTCATGCATCAGTCCTTTCCTGCGAAGTATTTCCACATACCATAATATCTAGTTCGGTATAAGAATATGATCATTGTAATCAAGTCACACTTACATAATAAAAGGTAAATTGTTTAGAAAGATAAGTTGTTTAGATGTAACATGATAAGATAACTTCATTTGAATTTGCATTAAAATAAATTTATAAACAATCATAGTATTCATTCATCAACTTATGTCCATAAATAAATGTAAATATATTTTATATAAATCCTATATTGATCAAGTCCTATCAAAAACTACTATCCTTAACATTTAAGTATATTTGAGTTTTGTGTGTTCAAGATAAGTTTAAGTTATCCAAAATTCAAAACTCATAGTGTTACAAATGTGTAATAGACTATTTTTTAGCTTTTCACTACCTAAAATCTTAATTTGTGATCTAAACACTTATCTATAATTGTCTCAACTCACATATACTATATAAATATCTTAAATAAAATTTAAATTTTTAACATATATAGAACTCAATTATTATTTGTTAATTATTTTTCACACTTTTTTATTTATAAAGCACGTCTTTACACTAAGATCATTATATATTAGTATTAATATTTTTTATTAATATATATTTTAGTATTATATTTTAATTATATTACAAAGAATATTATATTGTGTTTAAAATAGTTATATTTTACTAAGAACCTACAACTTATTTTCTATATATTAATTTTGATATTAAAATATTAAATGATAATAATAAAATTCTTCTTATAATATCATAGTCAAATTTTATTTACAAAAATAAAAATAATAAAATACGATTTACTGTTTTAGAATTAATATATTTAGTTATTTATAATATAAAAAAAATAGTACACTTTGACCCAATTTAAATATATATATATATATATATATATATATATATATATATATATATCACTCAAATATGCTTTAAGTTTCTCATATATTATCTCGTCTTAATTTATTGTATTTTTTTTAAAAAAAAATGTTATTTTTAAATCTTTGACACTTTGAAGTGTTTTTTTACTTGTTACTATTATTATTATTATTATTATTATTATTATTATTATTATTATTATTATTTATTTCAGTACTAAAATTAAAATTTAATTCAGACGAAAACAATGTTTATATTATTTTTTGAATAATAATAATTTTTTCATATTTTAAAAAATTATTAAGAGGAAATTATTGTATATAATTTTATTTTACAATTACATATTTATAATTTTATATGTAAAAGAAACATCAGGATGAAAATATATGAATATATTACGAATAAAATAATATTATACTAGTTTTAAAATGTTATTGAATGGGGTTGAAATCAATAAAACTATTGAACCCCTTCTTGGTCTATTGACCTGCACCTCACTCCTTCTTCTCGAACGAACTCCTTCAACTCTCGTTCTTCCACCCATCGTCTTTGTGAACTCCGGACTCGGATGTACCTGCAAAAGGCACTCAAATGCTCAAGTCAAACTTCGGCACTCAGTGTTTAGTATTAGATGATTGTATACCTCATCCTTTGGGATTTGTGCTTATTTATATAATTATTGTGGACCCTTCGTTATTGGGTCTAATTAGGGATTTAATTTGTAATTAAGAATACATTATTTAATTTTTAACCTCTGATTAGTTTGCTAGTCTTTTGCTAGGTGTGGCGGTCTCAGTCGACCTGGACTGAACGCTAGACTTCGAGTCGGTCGTACGGATCGACCTATACACTTGCCCCCAAGGCTCGAGGATTGAATTCAAAGAGTCTTTATCTGAAGTCTTTGTGACGGTTGAGCTTCCTGAGGTGAGACGTGACGTTGGTGGCGCCGAACTCATGACATGACACGTAATGACTATTAGGGTTTTTTGGCCCCATTTGAAGTGGGTCGTTGGATAAAGAGGGATCCAACGGTTGAGAGGATGTTCGCTCTCCCTCTATCCTTGAAAGCTATAAATAGTGGTCTCCCACTGTTCCATCTCACTGCTACTTTGCTCTGACCTCCGAACACCAACCATTATGGCGAGGTGTTTTTTATTCGTTTCGAGAGGTTAGTCATGTCTTTCCCTAGCTATTCGTCTTCTCCTTTGTCTTCTTCTCCGTCTTCCTCTTCTCATAATTCCTCCACGACCTAGCCTCTATCAGCTAGGATAATTCAAACGTTGCTCCCTGTGAAAACCTTTGTGAGGGTCTACGATCCGGAGGATGTTGCAGACTGGGCAGATCCTGCCGAAGAGTCATCCCATTGCTTGGGATTCGAATGGGTCGATCCCAAGGTGGTTGAGTTCATCTCTGTGCACAGGGATTCATCCTCCATTGGTTCCTTTGTAAATAACCATAATTTGTTGAAGTCGGATGCTTTCTAATGACATCCTGGCTATTGATTATTGTCGACCGACGGGTACCATTTGTATGGGTCGAGCTACCACTGAGGGTCTATTTTTCTTTGTTTATTCTTGCCTCTTCTCATATTTGCATGTTGCTTTACCCTTTGATGATTTCATGATGGGTGTCCTTCGGGCACTCAATGTTGCTCCTTCACAACTCCACATAAACACATGGGCCTCCCTCCAAACCTTTCAGCTCATATGTGACATGTTTCTTTTTTGTCCAACTCCCTCTACCTTCCTCCATTACTATACCTCCCATCCGACCGATCCAGTCAGCTGGTTATCTCTTATCATTCGGTCGAATAACATACTCTTTGCCCCCTTCACATCCTTATACAAAAATTTAAAGGGCAATTTTTTAAAAATATTTATTGAACCCGATGGTAGAGAGCTTTTATTTGACGAGTGCAGTCAGTCTAAATTCTCCTTGTACTGGACTAAGTCTCCCACTCGATTCAAGCAATGACCTCGTTTGACCTTCAGTGCTGAGGAGCTGGAGGTTTGTGCCTTATTTGATAGCCTCTCGAGAAGGCTCCCTACCCGAAAGCTCTTGTTTGTATATAAGTCGACCCAGTGGGGGACTGACTTTCATGGTATGCTTGTTTCTTTTTATCATTTCTCTCCTCGGTCGGCCTTGATCGTTGACTTACGTGTTTTTTTTATGCAAGTATCATGACGAGAGAAACTCCACAGGAGGTCGACGTGATGACCGCCTTCTGCAATAAATTTGTCCACAAAGGAAAGGGAAGCTTGGAGACAATTGCAGTTGGCAACTACTCCACTACTAGGATGACCGATCCTTCCACAACCCATAAAGAAAAAAAAAGGAAGAGGAGAGTCATCGCCTTAACCACCTAGTCTCTGCACGACACGCCGTGGTGACCCCCTCACCCCTCTCCCATTCAGATCAAGAGTCCTTCGTCGACCACGTGATAAGTGTCTAATTTTCGTAATATTTCATATTAAAATATAGGCATTTATGAATATTAATTGCTAATTTACATATAAAATAATATCTAATTTATGGATTTTTACCTTTTTACATTTTTTATGATTTTTAATTGAATAAGAGCATTTTATGTAAATTTGGTGTTAATTGCAAGTTTCCAAGGAAGAATGGAGATTTGGACTAAAGAAAAATGATATATTGTAAAAGGAGAAAGTTGAAAGGCCCGAGTCAAACTTCGACACTCGTACTAGATGATTGCCTTTGAGATTTATGCTTATTTATATAATTATTATGGACCCTTCATTATTGGGTCTGGTTAAGAATGCTTAACTTCTTATTAGTTCGCCCGTCTTTTGCTTGAGTTTGGCAATCTCGATCGATCTGGACCGGACATTGGACTTCGAGTGGGTCGTACGGACCAACCGATACATAAAAAAAGAAAAGAATAATAATAATAATATTTTTTTAATATCACATATTAAAATTTATATTGTAATTATTAATTCTTAAAAGTATAAAACAATTTTTATTATTTTTGTCTTTAAATATAACATTATTATCCATAATATGTTAGAAAATAAATAATTTAAAATTATAGAAAATATAATATCATAATTAATACATAGAAAATAAATTTTAAATGTCTAAGTAAGTTATAATTATATTATTAATAAAAATATAATGTTAAAACTACATTATGGGTTGAAAAAGCAAACACAACATATATAATTATCTTGTTTATATTAATAAAATATATTTTGCTTATTTTAATTATGCACTTAAAATAGTTAATAATTTTAATTGAAAATTATTTTAATTTCATTAATTATACTAAATAATAATAAAATAATTTTTACAATTACTAAAAATAGATAAAGTTATCCACTAAATATATATTTATTTTTTTTAAAATACCCCAACTACAATAACCAATGGAAGAGTTTGGGGGTATTCCCACTTTCGTTTTTGGAATGGGTTTAAGTGCATCCCTTCCGAGAATGTGGTCCATTATTCCGCTTACATAGTGACTAGATGGGCTCATATTATAGCGGAATTTAAACTCAACTTTGTCCTTGTCTTTTGTTTTTTTTTTTAAAAAAAACGTTGTAGAGGAGCTTAGTGTTCATTTTAACTCTAAGACCCTGTTTGTTTCAGGGGGTAGTACTGTTGTCGACGACGGAAGTCTCAGTGCTACCCCGTTTGTTTCCACTGTTGCATGCAAGTGAGGGAGGAAGTGTAGAGAAAGTGGAGGGGGTATGGGATCTTCTCCAGAATGAAGAGAAAATAGAGAGTAGCACAGCGAATGTCACGTCAAACCTAACAACTTACCCTTCTACCCTTCTTTTCTCCTCCATGCCACGACAAAGCACCGCGCTTGCATGCATTGTGCATGGCACATGAGATTCCTGAGCGTGAGATTCCTAACTTTGGCTCAGAAATCCTTTGACCATTGAAGGTTGTGAATGCAGTGGGTGAGACGGATGAGAGTAGGTGTGTGCAATAAGTTGGTGTTTCACTATATAAAACTAACCATGGTTGCTGTTTCACAACTATCACATCATTCACGCTTTCCAATAAACTTTTTTCACATATCCACTCTAACATCCCCCAATCCAAACACTCTCAACTTTCTCCACACTTTCTTCACACTTTCACTCCCTCACACCCTAAACTTTCCACTCCCTCACAACCTCTAATCCAAACAAAGCCTAAAGGAGTTGGTGCATTGTTGGTGTTGTGGAGGGAAGATTTCAATTTTAGTTGTAGTGCATATTGTTCTGAGGTAAAAAACCACATTGCATCTTATTTTCGTCATTTTTAAGCTGAGATGTTCCCAAATGACGATATCAAAAAATCTAGATATAGGCTTATGGATGTATGAATCTGGAAGATAATGTTAGTATCTACAAATATAAAAATTTGGAAGGTAATTTGATTTCCAATTTAAGGTTCTGAATTCACATGTCCAAAAATGAAATCTAAGTTTTAAATACCATATCTAGAATTTGTTTATGAGTTATGGATATGAATATCTAGAATGGTTTTTGACTTTCAAATTGATACATGTGAGGTTTTAACGAGGCTGTTGAGTGTACTTAAATTTAAATAGATTCTACTTCAATAAGGGTACAATAGTAATTTATGGACATGTTGGGTATCAAACTTAAATAAATGATATGGTGTAGGAAGAATCTGTCGAATTTAAAATTGAAGCCCATTCAATTGGCCCAAACCCTAACCCATAAATATAAATGTACAAGGCCTAGTCCTATAAAAGGCACAAAGGAAGTAGGGTTTTAGTTCAGTGCCTCTCCACTCGGGACTTGTTCGCCGTAGCAGCAGGAGCAGACCAAGGTTCTCCGCTCTCCGATCTCTCTATCGTTTGCGTTTCTCGTTTTCCTAATCAATTATTTGCATTCTTCTTTGATTTCCTTCCTGTTAGTTCGTAGCAAAAAATTGTGCTCTTCAATCCACTGTGGTCTCTGTAAATTTTCGAATCCGAACGCAGTTGCAAGGACCATTTGTTTCCTTAGATTTTGTGTTCAAGTTATCTCCTATTTTATGCTCTCATTTTCTTTGAATAAATGACTCACTGTTTTTGTTTGCGTCTTCTTAATGTAGGATGTCTCACAGGAAGTTCGAACACCCAAGGCACGGGTCTCTGGGATTTCTCCCCAGGAAGCGTGCTGCCCGTCACAGGGGCAAAGGTTTATTTTTCTTTTGTTTTAATAATCGATTGCACTTGTGAATTTCCGTAGTTTTTCATGGAGACTTGTATGCTGAATATTGTTTTGCATATGAGATCTAATGATGTTTTACCTGTTACATTACTTGTTAATATTGCCGTAAACTCATAATGTTGTTTTGTTTTACTCAATCAGAGTTTTTGAGGTTCTGGATTGTAAATCATTTTTATATTTTTTTAGTTAAAGGTGCCTGTTTTTATAGGTTATGTTAACCATAATCTTGATGTCCTGTAATTATCGTTGCCTTTGCAGTGAAGTCATTCCCCAAGGATGATCAGACCAAGTCACCCAAGTTTACTGCATTCTTGGGTTACAAGGCTGGCATGACTCACATTGTTAGAGAGGTCGAGAAGCCAGGATCAAGTGAGTTCCATTCTCTACATATTTTTTATTTTTTTCTAATTTAGGTCAATAAATATAATGATGTTGTTAATCATGTTTTTACTCTGATACTTGGTCTGTCATTTGTTGTGATTTGTTGACAGATGTTTACATGTTTAAATTATGAAAATAAATTATTTAATCTATATATGCTGCTTTTGGAGAAAGATATCATGTAAATGATCAAAATAGATTAATGATATTGCGAATGAGATTATTAGTTATGTAAAATTAACAGTTTAATTTTGCGTTTTTGTATTATAAATGCATTTAAATTTGAGTTTTCAGTGGTTTAGAAGATACTAAACTGGTTGTTTTAGTTATTTTTGAGTTTTGAAGTTTTTAATGGCGATATTATTTCATTTATGTACTAGTACGTGTTTATTGTTCAATGGGATTCTCTTATTTAACTTTCTGTTAGATATTTGTTATGGAACCTGTATTCATCTAACTGTATATATGCTTTTATATCAGAGCTTCACAAGAAGGAAACTTGTGAGCCTGTTACAATTATTGAGACCCCTCCAATGGTTGTTGTTGGTGTTGTGGGTTATGTGAAAACTCCCCGTGGTCTTCGTACTTTGAATACTGTGTGGGCTCAGCACTTGAGCGAGGAACTGAAACGTAGGTTCTATAAGAACTGGTGCAAGTCAAAGAAGAAGGCTTTCACCAAGTACTCAAAGCAGTATGAAACTGAGGAGGGAAAGAAAAACATTGAGACTCAGCTGGAGAAACTGAAGAAGTATTCTACCGTGATTCGTGTTTTGGCTCACACCCAGGTACTCACATATTAATGGGATCACATACTTTTCTTTTTTATCTTTATTTTATTTTATGTATTTGTGGTTGTATATATGAAAGTTTGGAATTATCATCATTTTGACCATTTACCCCATTATCATGTTTACATTTTTTCTTGACTAATGAGAATGATGAGATTCATGTGCAAACGCAGTACCACAGAATTTGGTGCTATGAGCGGCACTTTCCACACGAGATTTCTGACTCTACTGTTTCATTAACTTCTTTTGGTCCTTTTGACTGTTAAGACTTGTGCCTAGCTATTCTAATTTTTATTGTCTGTTTTTTGCCACTGTTTTGTAATGCTGTAGAATTTTAATGTTGGTTTCTTTCTAATGTTGTGTTGTGAAATTCCAATTTCAGAGTCTCTTACTTTTTTAACTGTTTTTTATTATTGTGATATATTTCTAATTTAGTTTGCTCCCTTTAATCATACAGATTAGGAAAATGAAAGGGTTGAAGCAGAAGAAAGCCCACGTCATGGAAATTCAGGTCAATGGTGGTTCTATTGCACAGAAGGTGGACTTTGCGTACAGTTTCTTTGAGAAACAGGTCCCTATTGATGCTGTGTTCCAGAAAGATGAGATGATTGACGTCATCGGAGTGACAAAGGGTAAGGGTTATGAGGGTGTTGTAACTCGTTGGGGTGTTACACGTCTTCCTCGTAAGACTCACAGGGGTTTGAGGAAGGTGGCTTGTATTGGTGCTTGGCACCCTGCCAGAGTTTCATTCACTGTTGCCAGGGCTGGTCAGAATGGATACCATCACAGAACTGAGTTGAACAAAAAGGTTTACAAGCTCGGCAAAGCTGGGGATGAGTCTCACTCTGCTCTTACTGAGTTTGATAGGTGAGTGTAGTGTCTTTGTTTCTGGTTATGTCCACTATATTATATTGTATTGTTGTTGCAACTCTAACCCTGCATCTTTTGGGATTCAGGACCGAGAAAGACATTACCCCAATGGGTGGTTTCCCTCACTACGGTATTGTGAAGGATGATTTTATCATGGTGAAAGGTTGCTGTGTTGGACCCAAGAAAAGGGTTCTTACATTGCGCCAATCCCTGCTTAAGCAAACTTCTCGTGTTGCCCTTGAGGAGATCAAACTCAAGTTTATCGATACCTCCTCGAAGTTTGGACACGGTCGCTTCCAGACCACACAGGAGAAGCAGAAGTTCTTTGGACGCCTCAAAGCATAATTATGATAGTTGGGTGGAATTGCCGGAACGTATCTTTAGAATTCTATTTGGTTTCCATCGACCCGTTTAATCTTTGTAGTGTTTCCTTTTTTGGCATTTGGATACTTTGGTAGTAATGAGTTTTTTCCCTTTATATTTTCGCTAAACTTTTGTTTCATGGGAGAATTATCAATTGAAAACATCTAAGTTTTGTTTATGATTTTAATTATATAATGTCCCAGTTTAAGTGATCTGCAAATATTTTTGTAATTTTTGGTGAAATTTAATTCATTAGGCCTAGCCGTTTTGGATTTTATACCGTGGAGGGGTTTCTGATTGTTTTGGCATTTCACATTTTGATTGACGTTGAACGATTCTTTAATTGATAATTTCGTCCTGAACTTTTTCTTTTTTTGAAAATAGCACCAATTATAGTTGAATCATTCATATAGATGAAATTTATGAAGTTTGAAATTCGTTTCTATTTGGAATGATTAGTGGAATTTAGAATGTAGAAGTATTATTATTAATATTAAAAATACTGATTATTTGAATTGGAAGAAATTATGGTTACTAATTTTATAAAATTTGTGAATCGTTGGATAGAATTTTTTAATGTACCTAGTTTAATTTGATTATTGGGTTGGCCTTATTCTTATGGCTCACGCTCCGAATAACTTTGCAGTAAATAAACTTAGTTAATTGCCACGACGAGCACATAAATCTAATGTTTGTTGTCTTTTAAACTAGCTATGGCATTTTAAAGGGCATTGTCCCATTACCCTATAAATCACATAGTTCAACACTCTGATTGTGGTTTTACCATTATACTGATATTTTCTTTAAGATAGCTTTTCTCTTTGTAATTTGCATAGATTGATGTTTTAAAACTTGGTTTCAAATAATCTTCATTTTATAGAATTATTATTATTATTTTTTTTATCATAAACGCGTCCAAAGTAAAGTAGTTTTGGTTTATGTTAACAAAAACGACATTTTGATGTCTGGTTGTCAATGATGATATGCAAAATAGTATTAAAGCAGCACTATAATATTGCGTTATGATATTTTCTTTTTTGACAATACATTTAAGTATAATATTAAAGCAGTATTGTAATATTGCGTTATGATTTTTTCTTTTTTAACAACATATTTAAGGGGAATTTTTTAACTGGGAAGAAAACAAGTGTGCTAGATTTTATTGTACACACGAATTACTCGCGAATTATATGAAATGAAAAAGAAATTAATAATAGTATTTATGTTGGTTAGGGCAGATAAGTAGGAAATTGGAACTGAAAAACAGAGAGATAAGTAGTGATTGATTGAGTGTAAGTGATGAGACCAAAAAGCAGTTGTGAGCAAATGCAAATCTTGACGCTTACAATGCGACCTTAAATTCAATCTAAGGTTCTCTATCGTATAAAGCCGCAACTGAGTTACATTAGACAGCATAACATAGGGTAACAGTAAAAGATTCACGATTTCATGCGTGCCACTCCTCTTTAACTCTCTCTCTCTTTCTCTCTCTCATCCTCTTTCTCTATCTGTCAGTCACCTCTTTCAGGCAAGTTCTCTCCCTACCTCTCTCTGCTTCTCCGTTTGGAACGAAGAAACGTGCGCTGTGTTTGCTTTGCCGATATCTCATAATTTGCTGCAACTTTAGGGTCCTGGGCTCCAATTTGGACATACCCTTTTTCTTCTTTGAGATTTTCTGCACTGTTCGTAGTATTAGGTCTCTCCACTTGGATATGCGACTTTCATTTGCGAGATTAAAATTTCGTATTTTATGTTTCTCCTTTCGTGGTTGGTGCTTCGTCCGTGAAGCCCCACCATTCTTGCATTATGATTTATTGGCATCGATCGTGCTTTAGTCATATTGGGTTTTGCGGAAAATCGGAATGGTGGAAGCCTTTAAGTTTTTTTGAGGGGTTATTGTACTTATTCTTCAGTTTTAGAGTGAGGATTTTGGAGCATACCAAGTGCGACCTTTTACTCAAGTTCCTTGCCTGTTGTTTTTAGCTTGATTGAATCTAGAAAACTGTTTTTTTTATGCTATTCATAAACTGAACAAGTGACAAGAAACAGTTGAAGTGATTCATCAACATCGTCATCATTTTATGTATTTCTGTTTTTTGCAGGTTAGTTTACAATGACTGAACCTTCCAAGGTCGTTCACGTTCGAAACGTGGGACACGAAATATCCGAAGTACTTTTTCTTTCTCACTCTTGTTGGATTTTTCATGGTTGGTTTGCACTTATTTGTTTTAGTATTATGATCATGTCAAGGCTAAAGTAAGTTATGTCAATTGCTTTACAGCGTATTTGGTAGCAATGAAATAGAGGGGAAATAGGGTGGAGGGAGAGGAAACACTGGAGATGTAATAAGTTCTGGGTTGTGTTTGGTAGAGTGAAATAGGGTAGAAGAAAAATAAAGAGGCATGGATACCTCAAATTTTAGGTCTTCACAATCTGATTTAAAAAGTATATCAGTAAAAAAATAATTGATTTAAAATGAAAACTGATTATCTATAGATTTTTGGTTTTTTCCTATTTTTCTCTTCGCTATTTATTTTCTATTCTGTCAAACATAACTCCTAAAATCCATTTTATTTGTCACATTTCCATTCACCTTATTATTTTCCTCACCTAGAAAACATATCTTTAGCTTTACTTTGATGTGATGAGAACAATAAAATTACCAAAAAGGTGATTGAAATGAGACTGGTGAGGTAACCAAGGGTGTTTGATTCCTATGTTCAAAAGTTATTTTTTAATTTTCAAAATGCAACTAAACAAGGTTGCTTAGACAAATCTCCTAACTGTTTCATTCTTTAGTTTTCAAAATTTAATTGGATTTGTATGAGAAATTGGTTGGTAAGTAGTGAGAATTGTTTAAAAAACAATAATAATAGTGAAAAGGAAATCAAATCGGCTCACTTAGGAATATCTAATTTTTGAAACTTCTTATAAAATGTTTGTACATTTTTTATTTTAGATGTTTAGTTATTGATTGCAACCCTTTTTCTAAGCTCTAATAAACACATCACGTGCACATGATATATCATAGAAGCTGCAAGGCATATCTTTTCTTGGCTTAGCAGATTTGAAATGAACTTTTCATTCATATTATAGAACTTTAGTAGTTATTGTCTTAGCAGAGAATGGTTATGCTTCCTTTGCAAGTAAAGTAGAGTTTTTACTTTCTGAAATTAGTAATCCTTTTCTCTTTTGATTACAGAACGATTTACTCCAGCTGTTTCAGCCTTTTGGAGTCATAACTAAACTTGTTATGTTGCGTGCAAAAAATCAGGTTTTCTTTTTCATTCCTTTAAATGAGACTGATAGTTTATAAACTTAACATTGTTTCATTTCATTATTTTTTGTACAACCTGTGCCATATTTGTAGGCTCTTCTCCAAATGCAAGATGTTCCTTCTGCAGTTAATGCTTTACAATTTTATGCAAATATCCAGCCAAGTATAAGGTACAAATGGCTTGTTTATTTCTGTCTTTACATGATTGCATTGACTGTAGTTTGATAATTAGATTTTTGGTTTTGTACCTTTGATAATAAGGTTACCATAATCCTTTTGTTTTGTTCTAGGGGGAGGAATGTTTATGTTCAGTTTTCCTCACACCAAGAACTGACAACAATGGATCAAAGTCAAGGACGTGGAGACGAGGTTGGTGTGTTTTTTATATATATTTTTTACTTAAAAAACTGTATGCTCTGTCTTGTCTATTTCTTAAAAAAAAAAACAGATTGGAATGATTCACTTTTTTTCTGAAATTTTTATTTTTTGTATGATATAACCTCGACCGCCCCGCCCCCCCGCTCAATGTCTTTGCATGTTAGACTGTCCCATATCAGTGGGATCAGTGTTAAATTGCTATGGTCTGTATTTTCCTCTTTCTCTTTAATATGTACTTCCTCTATTTATTCTCCTTTCTCTATCTCTTCTCTTTCTCTATGCTGTCATGCTGTCGGGAACTCTCTGGATGCACAGCCAAACCGAATTCTCTTAGTCACAGTTCATCACATGCTGTATCCTATAACAGTGGATGTGCTGTTTCAAGTATTTTCACCCCATGGAACTGTGGAAAAGATTGTAACATTTCAGAAGTCAGCTGGTCAGATTTTCAGATTTCTCCCTTCTCTTCTTTCCTTTCCTTCCCTATTAACTTTTTTATATCTGGACATTAACTAGCTAAATTGAGGTTATAGTAATAGTTTGTTTTGAAATGTGCAAATATATTGAATACAAATAGAAAAATATTTTTATGAATTTTTTGTAAAGTACCCAATACCTGTATTCTATTGATCCATGTAACCAACCCCCATTGTAGGATAAAACATTATTGTTGTTGTGTGTAAGTAAATGGGATAGTAGTAGAACAAGGTTCTTTAAGTTTAGTGAATTTGTAAAGGCTTTGGTTTTTTAATGTGTGTGGAATGTGGTAGACCTCTTATATAAGTAAACATTATAAGAGGAGAACCAGAAATAAATTTCTGCAGTAAAGACGGTTTTATAGCAGTTTGCTGTTAGCAGTTTCTAGCCGTTGGCCATTTTAGTTGTTATTTGCAGTTCTAATGTTTATTAGGGGAGGGGACAAGCATAACTGCTGTGAGGCATTTGTTAGAAATAGGGAGGGTAGGAGGAGAAAAGGAGGGCGGACACTAGAGAAAATTGGGAAAGGGAGAGACCAAGCTCTCTGTATCTTGGAGAGAGTGATGTTTACTGTATTAACTGTTATTAGTGTCTTCTGTACTTAGGCATTTCGGTGCCAGTTCTAGATAATAAAATTCAATATCTATTTCTATACCAGTTGGTTTCTTATCAACTGGTATTAGAGCAACCAGCTCTAGGGACCATTGATGGTGACGACTTTGCGCATGGAAGCAAGGGTGGAGGCATTGGAGAGGGGGTTTGAAAGGCTTAATGAGCATGCAGGACACCTTCGCGAGAAGTGTGGAACAATTGTCTGACTTGCAGACTGCTGTACGACAGGAGGAAATGATCAGTGATGATAGCCAAACAATATATTAAGGTGACACGGGTAGCACCCTATGACGGGACGAGTTAATATTTTCAGTCCGCACAACCTTGACGGGCTAGCCCAGTGGCGGGTCGGGCCAATGGCGTTTTGCCACCCCTATAAAAAATTGATGTTTCTTGCAAAAATCTTCACAAAGCTATAAATAATTTTTTCTGTTTTTTTATTCATATCAGGTGAGGTTTTTATCTGACTTTTGATACTTCCACCTTTTACTCTGCATTATGTAAATACCCCATCTCTTTTATACAACTTTTGAGGATGGAACTTTGGCATAGTAAGGTTGAAATTTTGTGTATTTGTAAAATGCAGGTGCCCAAAGTGAGAGTTTTGCAAGTTGCAAAATGAAAAATTGTCAATTCCATTAGGGATGAAAAACACCATTAACTTAATATTTGAATATCTTATACGATAATTAGTTGAAAAATAAGTATTTGAATACCATTAAATTTTTAAATCACCTATAAGAGATGGTATTGTTACATTTTTATACGTTATAATCTTAATTATTTTGGTCCCTCCAACTCTTTTTAAGCTCAGCCATTGCTCAATGGTCTTGAAAGGCAAACAGAATGGTAAGGGGAGGGTAGTTTCTGTTCATTCCCTACACACAAAAACATGTTCTCTATCACTAATCATCTCGAGTAGTGCTCCATGTAACCTGTAGATCTGATAAATGCAATGTTGAGGAAGTGTTGCTGCTGTATATGAATGTTAAATGACAAAAAATATGTATGCTTGCTTTTGTGATAAATGATGTCCCAAATGGCATCCTTGGTATGGTGGTAAAAACAAAAATTCTGGGCTGTTAAGCTTCCTTTTTGACAGTTAAAATTTCAACATTTTTTAAGAATTCTTGAGGGGCAAAAATTTCATTCTTGGCTATCCCAAGTGCTGACTTCGCTTAACAAAGTTCTTACTCGGCTTCCACTTATCTCGTGTACTTGCTACTTTGTTAGCACTGCCTGGAACCGTGTAATTCATGTTTTTGGTCAACATTTTTCTCTTAGACTACAGTTGGAGTGAGATTTGTTGCATATATGCCACACTACGAGCTACTCTCATGGTTCTTGACTTGGATAAACACACTGAGATAGTGTAGTGTATTCTTCCTATAGACTGGACCAACTATATAAGCATCAAGATATTCTTTAGATGAAGGAAGTTTACTGGGAATTGCATCAAATTCATAATAAATTCTGCCAAGGTGTGATGCTTTCGCAAACACATGTGATTTTCTTGTTGGAGGTGTTATCCATCTTTCAGGCAATAGCCACCAAAGCTGATCTAAAATGTCCTCCTCCATGTCTAATAGTGTATCAACCTTTTGAAGCCTCTGTTAAATTTGAACGAAGTGTTCCTTCATTTCATGTAGTTGCGTTTCCATGCCCATGGGTTTTGGTCTAGTGACAGGAAAACTAGGCTCTAGATATCACTAATGTAGGAGACAGCTTGAAAGATAAAGAAACAGAAAAGAAAGAGGGGAAGAAGGAAGAAGAGCAAAACACAGGAAAGAAATAGGGAGATGAGAGAAACCAAGAGATCAAAGAACTGTGCCCTTCACTTCTATTCTCATTTTTCTAGTTTGTCTAAAATACAATAAGAAAAAATCATCCATGGACATATAAAGAGAGAAATATAGGTATGATAGGTGATATAATGTGGTAGGAAGAAAAGGTGGAGAGAAGTAGTAGTGTTAGTTAGATGTTTGCTATATAGGAGTGTTTATATCTATGAAGCACGGACACTCACACTTCAACACTTATAATTTCCAAAATGTGGGACATGGTGACATGTGTATACATACACACACACACACACACATATATATATATTATTGAGCATCTTTATGAATTATTTAAATAGACAATCAAGATTTATATATTCAAACTTGTGTATAAAAAAAGTTAGTTAAATATAACAATCTGATCATATTGTTACCCATTACGAAAAGACATTTCATTCCTTGATCATCATCATTGAAAACGTAACATAATGAACATGCCCTTGCCTTCTAATTATATATGAAGATTGCTATTAAATTTTCTGTGGAAAAAAAATGTCACATTTCATTTATGCACGTATTGTTGGTGTATGTTCTACTAATTTTGTTTTCATGAATTTGCAAACTTTGTAGGCTTTCAAGCTCTCATCCAGTTTCAATCACGTCAGAGTGCTGTTAATGCAAGAAGTACACTTCAGGTTGTTTTACATTTCCTTTCATGATGTACTTGACTTGTTATTTATTTCTAATATTGTTTCTAAATGATTATTGAACTTTTGAAATTTCTAGGGACGCAATATTTATGATGGTTGCTGTCAACTGGACATTCAGTTCTCAAAGTAGGTTAAATTTATTCATGTAATTTTGTTGTGTATTGCCTGTGTGTTAATAGAGTTTTTTTGTTTACTTTACTTTCTCTCTGCTTTTTATTTACTTTATTTTCTTACATGGATTTTAATTCATTTTAATTGCAGCCTTGATGAATTACAAGTGAACTACAATAATGACCGGTCAAGGTGATTCAATCAGTTCTTGTGTTTCTGTTTTTATTCACTGGATAATCTCTTTTTTGACATCTTATTTATGACATTGTTGCTGACTTCATTTCATCTTTCGCAGAGACTTCACAAACCCAAATCTACCAACAGAGCAGAAAGGAAGACCTTCACAAGTATTTTCTGTTTGGTTCTTTATTTATCTGTTTATGAATCAAGTCTGTTGATCTTTCTAAAGTCCACTAATATATATTTATTTTTCTTTATCTTCTGTTAAGCAGCCTGGATATGGTGATGCAGGAAATATGTATGCTGCTCAAGGTTCTGGAGGGAGGGCAGGTGCTAAATATTTTAAGCTGCTTTTATTGGTTTGGTTTATTTGTCATAATGTGTTATTTTTTTAATGTACTGATGTTTGTTCTTTTCTTTCCCTCTTTCCAGTTGGATTTCCACAGGTGGGAATTTTTCAGATCAATTTGAAGTTCCAATTAGATACTATTCTTGCACAGTTGATTATATGAAGTTATCATCACTCATTTTGTATCTTGTGAAAGTAATGTTAGAAACGTGTTACACTTAATCCCATCTCTTACCAATCTTTGTAAAATATAAAGGTACGAAATACAAAGTTTGTATGATTATGGCCTACCGGTTTATAGGATCTTTTGTTTGCTCACAACTTGGTTAACGCTTTGTTTTTAAGTTGATTTTACTTTTCAAATTAGGTTTTAATTGGGATAGGGAGAAGTCGGTGAGTTGGGGTTTTGCTGCTTGAACTCTGAGATTTCTTTCGATTTTAAGATAAATGACATGATGATATTTCTAGTAAAACGGCTACAAACATCTGTGAAATTAAGATGATTTCTTTCTTTTTGAAAAGGAAACAATCTACTTATTCATTATTGTTTTTCAATTATAGATGGCAAATGCTGCAGCCATTGCAGCTGCCTTCGGGGGAGGTTTGCCTCCTGGAATAACTGGGACAAATGAAAGGTGTACAGTGCTTGTCTCAAATCTTAATTCTGATGTAAGAACTTTGTCTCGCTTCTTCTGGAAAGTTCTCTCCCTTTCTTTGCTTATTTGTTTTAAAATCTGTTAATTTCAGAGAATTGATGAGGATAAACTATTCAACTTGTTCTCTATTTATGGGAATATTGTGAGAATTAAACTTCTCAGAAATAAACCAGATCATGCACTTATCCAGATGGGTGATGGTTTTCAAGCTGAATTGGCTGTACACTTTCTGAAGGTGTGTTTAGTTTATATACCTTGCTGTTCATATATCATGGTACTAGATTTTTGTCATACCTCTACTCAAGGTATGGGTTATTGTTGTTGTTACTATTGTTCTTGGTGATATATTATTTGAATATTTTTTTTATCTACAATTTCTATGCCTATATTGGACAACTCATTACAAGTTTGCTTAGAGATTTTGTTGAGTTTTTAAAGAAAATGAAGAATGTTTCGTAAGAGCAAAATCATATTTCTTTTTCCAAGGTTCGATTGTAGTTGTCAGTTTCTAATCCATCAATATTTAAGTTTCCCCTTAAAATTTATCATAATTTGGTTGGCATTGTCTACAACGGTCCATGAAATTGTTTTAGTTAGCTTTTAAAATTTATTTCTGTTTATTTGTGGTTTTATTTTCTTGATGCTGCTGTATGTTGTATGGAACAAGACTGAAATTAAAGGATCTATTTTATGAGAGGAAACTTATCTGTTTATTGTAGAGTTTTTTTTTTCTTTTCATTTTCACTATTAAAATTTTTTGGTTTTCGCTCCGTACTATTTCATTTGTAATTTTATTTGTGTCCTTTGACATGCATTAATT
Source organism: Phaseolus vulgaris (assembly GCF_051622355.1). Classification (NCBI taxonomy): domain Eukaryota; kingdom Viridiplantae; phylum Streptophyta; class Magnoliopsida; order Fabales; family Fabaceae; genus Phaseolus; species Phaseolus vulgaris. The sequence goes on from NC_143504.1 coordinate 8,542,254, forward strand.
TTGTTACATTAGTGGTATTGTTCCATGTTTTTGAGATGGCAGTATTAAATATACTGTTAATGAAAAACTGTAGTTGAATGTTCTGACGAGTTAACATTGTTTGTTGTCATCAAATTTGAATCACCAAAACTTTAATTTTAATTCTTGGTTTGTGTTGCTTCTGTGAGAAAATAGAAGAATGGTAAAACTATATTTATCATTTTCTGTACTTAGCTGGTAGCAATTTTACATTAAGATTAGACTGAATACTTTTTAGATCCTCTATAATCCTGCAAATTATTATTTATTCCTTGTTTTCTTATTGTAAGCTGGTCACAAACATTTTCAACTTTGGGATGTAGGGAGCCGTGTTGTTTGAGAAACAGTTAGAGGTCAACTTCTCCAGGCATCCAAACATAACCCAAGGTGCTGAGACACATGAATATATCAGTTCAAATCTCAACCGTTTCAACCGTAACGCAGCCAAAAACTACCGGTATTGCTGCTCTCCAACGAAGATTATCCATTTGTCCACACTCCCGCAAGACATCACTGAGGAGGAGATTGTGAGCCTTGTAGAGGAGCATGGAACCATTGTCAACAGCAAAGTCTTTGAGATGAATGGGAAAAAACAGGCTCTAGTTCAGTTTGAGAATGAGGAGCAGGCTACTGAAGCCCTTGTGTGCAAGCATGCCAGCACACTTTCTGGCTCAGTAATCCGTATCTCCTTTTCGCAGTTACAGAATATATGAGTCTTTGTTAAGGAATTGTGGACAACCGGAGCAACGGTTGTTGAGCATAATAGGGACAAGGATTCTGAATTTGGGAAGGATATTTTTTATGCAGATGATAGTCATCTTCATTATCTTGTAATGGTCGCTTTGCTTTCTAACTGATTTACTTATTATCCACTCTTCCATTTTTCACCTTTATTCATTCATCTTCTCATCTCCTTTGATCTGCTAGTTATTTAGGTTGCTAACATAATGTAGTGGGGAGGTGTACATTTTTTGTGATCGAGAATTGGTTCTTGGGGAATAGGGAGAGGAGGATTCACTACCTTATTGCCTTATAAATCATTGTTGTATATGTTTTGTAATTCAGGCTAATTAGTAAGTAGGCTTTTTTGTTGTATTCTCAATCCATGTCAAAAGTTTCTAATCCTATTGAGCAAGAAATTACTTTTTGTGTTTGGCTTTGAAGTATCTATCCATTGGTCTACTCTTCCTGTTTGCAGCATATTTCCCTCCTCCTGTAGCTTCTCTCTTCATCTCTTATTCTTCCTTTTGCATATGTATTGAGAATATGTATTTCTCCTCCTCCTTTTTCTCAACGCCTTTCCTTCCCATGACCAGAAGCTACTCAATCCTCAATGTGATAATGAAACATTGAAACCTAAAGGTTTAGAAGAGGAACTTTATGTCATTGGCCATTTCTCTTAGAAGTTCTTGCTTGCAACACAGGAAAACAGGTGAACGGGGCAAGTCGCAGCGTGAAGTTTCAACTAGTTAAATCGTGCCACGGAAACTCAGGTTATTCATTGTTATTTCTTTGGTAGAATTGAAATAACTCACAATCGTACAACTTTAGAAAAACTACACCCAGATCAAGGTACTAGTTGTTGTACCAGCACTGCAATGGAAAAAGAAAGGGAAAAAACCGTTCATGTTACAATAGATTTCATTGAAAGAAAAAGGAAAAAAAAAATGGTTAGTGTCAACAACTGTTTAAATTTTGTAGGTCCTTGAAACACCAACTTTGTCAATGACGCAATGCATATTAATTAGTAAAGTATTGTACAATTGCTGATTCACATTCATTTTAGCTGTGCTTATCCAACTATAGAAATGCTATTTGAGAAGAAATATAATTTGACAGGAGTATTTCAGAGAAATCCTCAAAAGGTCGACTTAGCCAAGTTTAAGCTCCAAAAGGGACCTCAGAGTTTAAGGAAATAAATTATACAACTGGTTTGCTTAATCATTTTAACATCGATTTTTATTTTGAGGATACTGTGAAACAAGTTATGCTGAAATCCCAGCATACATGTTTCTCTCAAATAACTCCCATAACAAAACAAGAAGAATGCTTCGTGCAGCTTTAGTATTGGTTGTTATGTCAGTTGTTCTACATTGTTCAATTTTTTTCTACCTTCAATTTTGTTTCTTTTACTTTGTTTGTAATGTTACTGAAGGAGGATGTAATATCATCCTTGTGTATTTCTCTTTTCGCTTTATTCCTTTACAGTGAGGTAATTTATGATGGAGATTTGAGTATGATATGAAGAAACATTCTCTATAGGGAAGTTTGTATTTTGTTATCCAGAATTGAAGATGGTGTTGTGACTATGGTGTCAACTTTCAATTTGATATTTCAGCTTGAGTTCATCAGTACTATTTCTTATTTTCAATGTCAGTGGCATTTTTTAAAATTTCTGTTTGGATTTTTCTCCATTGCATAACAACATATACTTAGGCATAGTTCTGCAACTGCCTTGTGTCTATAAAAGAAGATAGTACTGCTGTATATTTTTTTTTCTATTTTGATGACATTGAACACAAAAAAAAGGACAAATTAAGGAAATGCTTGCTGATCTTGATCTTAGGGCAAGAGACCAAATGCTACTTCAATTGTGATTCGTCTTTAAGCTATTCCAATTAGTTTATATTTTTCATCTGTCTTCCTTAACATCCATTACTTTTAATGAAATAAAAAATCATCATAAAAGCTGGGAATAATTCTGAAACGTAAATCTCCCTTAGAATTAATTGGGTTAGTAGATTATTGACAAACTATGTTGTGGTCAGTGCAATATGTGATCCTTGTAACATGGTTACTTTTTGTTATGCTTGCTTTCACAACCTTCTTTAATATCTATATTAGTGATATTTGAACATAATCATTCAGATCTTGTTTATGTGTCACAACGTGTTAGGACTAAATCTACTCAATATAGACTTTGGTGATGGTCTTTTTTCTCTGAGACCAGTTTACTCATATATCAATGTTTGATTTGCATCTTAATGTAGTCTATATTAACTCTTTATATCATTTTATTCTTAACGAAAACATCAATCATTAGATGTTAGACATAAGAAAAAAGTTTGACCCAAAAAACTGGTTTATTTTGTAAGAGAGTCTTCAAACTTAAGTATGATATAAATAGTTCATGTTATTTAAAGTAGGACCCTTGTGAGAATGTTGATAAACTCATGATGTCTTTATCAAAGACAAAGTAGTATTATCTCAAACCATTTTATTTTATGTTGTTTATGCTCTGTCTCTTGTCCGTTATGTACGTGTCCTGTCCTGTTTGGATTGCACGTAATACTCACATTGTAAGATTGATAAGTGCTCTATTCATGATTAAAGTGAACCTTCAAATTTTTTTATTCCTCATAGTTGCTGTCACATTACTTTGGTTGGTTTGGTTGCTTTTCACATCAGCAATCAGGCAACATCTGTACGGGGATTATGGGAAACATTTAAGTCGTTTATTTATTATTTCATTTAAGATTAATTTAAACCATTATATGGCCTATTTTTATTTGTTTTTACTTTTTTTATTGAGAATATTATTTATTTTATTTTTTTATATGTGCGTAAGGTCTTTTTTTATATAGTAATTTATGATCTTGAAAATATTATTTATGTATTTGATTTGGATGACGTCAATAAAATTTTCTTATGTTATTTTATTTTATTTTAGCGTGTCTAATGTGTATGAAAACTTTAAACAAACATTTTTGTGATAGGTAATTATTTTGAGTTTGAGATGATTAACAACTAGGTTAACGTGACATCTTTTTTAGTCTTTTCTTTTCTATTCGATACATTTTATCTTTTTCTTTGATATTTTTTTGAGTATTGTTCATGATTGTTTTTAAGTAGTTATTTGTATTATGAGATTAAGGCTTAGCTCTTATGATTATTGATTTTTACCTTTATTATAGGATTGTGCCTTAGTTCTTAATGACTATTGATTTTAATTGATTTTTCTGTTTTTGTTTTGTTTTTCTTCTTGATTTCTTATTGTAAATATATTTGTGAAGCGCTTAACAGTGTTTTTCATTATATAAACATGTAACAGGTTTAGGAAAGTAGTAAGAGGTGAACTTAATTATTGAACCTAAAAAAAATATAAATTTAATTTTTAAATCATAGAGTAAATTTAATCCATTGAGGAATCAATAAATTAATAAAGAACTTAATCGATTTAGTTTAATTGAATATTGTCACCATGAAAGTATGAGCCAATTCAATTAAATACATTTTTATATCCTTAAAGGAAACTTAAATTAATTTACCCTCAAAGAAAATTAAAAGTGTAACAATGGTATGGAACCCAAACTTAGTTTTCTAACATAAAATCTTATCTCAATTATATTACATCCTTGTTTAAATTCTTGATTTTCTCCTTGAATTCACATTTATTGTTCTCAAATTTCAATCAAATTTCCCCTTTTCTTCTTCATTAAAGTGTGATAATTACAAAGTCAAACACGTTATCTTTGTAAATTCCATATCATTACTTATAGGACAATCTTGCATTTATAATTTTCATGTATAAGGGAAACAATGTACTGAATTATACATTTTGTTCCATATTTTTAAATGTTCTCTATACATATTTGAGTTATGCATTTCTCTAAAAAAATTACAATTATCATATAAATACTTGTAAAACTTTTTTTATCCTATCTTAAGACCAAACATAATTGATGGTTATTGAATGTACCAAGTGTTAGGCCCAAAGTTTACAACAAAGTAATGATACTGGCAACACATCTTTAACCTCTTTAGTCCAACCATCCCCTCTTGGTTGTTTGTGACATGTTTGCATGCACATAATGAAAGACATTTTTAAAACTTATAAAAGTCAAACTAGCAATTTTTTATACCAAAAACTAAAATAAATTTATCATAGTTATAGATATTAACAAACATATTAAACCTAACTGGTCCCTTGTAGTTCCTAGCTACCTAGCTACCTATCTTCCAATTTCTGTTTTTCCTTTATAGGTTGGGTTCTCTTCTTCTGTTTTTCTTCTTTTTCCCTTTCAAAAATGTTGACTGAATAAGTTGAAAATTGGATCTTCAAAAAATAAATATATAAAGCTTTACAATTGCTCATTTTGTCCACTGATCACCGACTATACAATATTCTCGGGTGCATGTTGCAACCACTTTATTTTTCTAGTTGACAAAGTCAAATCAAACTTAGATACGACTACCATTAACCTCATAAGGTTTCTTTTTTGAGTTCGAGAGATGGAATGTTCTTCAAGTCCCTTTCAGATTTTCCTTTGAACTGCACTGGACCATCCAAAAAAAAAAAATCATACTAAAATGTTAATTGGAGTCATACCTCATTTATTTGTCTTTCAAGGCACAGAAAAAAAAAAATTCCCATTTAGGAATACTTGAATTTAATGTTTAGGCAATGCTACATATAATGCATATTCTGTATTTTTCATATTGTCCTGTCTTTGTCCAGAGATTTCAGATTTTTATAATTAAAATATTATTTCAAAATAATAATATTTATTTGAAAGTACTGAAATATCTCTATTTTTTTCTTAATTTATATAAACTAATATATTATTAAGTATTTCAACACGAGTATTTATTAAGAAACAAAATTGAAATAAAAGTCTTATTTTTTTATTAAAAATTGAAAACAATTTTTTTTTTCATATTACCAATCCATTTTGTTTGGAGGTCACTATCTTATTTTTATTAAGTATCCTGTCAGGTTACTAATTTTTTACAGAAAATTTAACAAGTCACAGTTATTTTTAATAAATTGTTATCTATAAGCAACTCAATTGTCTCTAATTAAAAATCAATCTTACTAAATGTTGCCGTGTATATTTTGGACTGCAAATTTGTTTCTTAGTATCTGTTGATCTTGTATCTGAATTTTACTGATTTTATTTATAGAAACAATGATTTTTTTTGTTTACACAATCATATATATATATATATATATATATATATATATATATATATAAAAGGTGATATTTTCTATCATCCATATTCGGAAATTAATGTTTTCTGCATTTCAACAAGATAATTAATTCAGTAAAAAAAAAACAGAGACTTATTAATATCACAACCCCATGGATAACTGATTATCATTATGATGTGGTTCTTGTGTTTGTTTTTTATTATTATAAGAAGTCATTGTGGTCATTTAGAATAACTGAATAAAAAATGTGTCACAAGTTTGATTAAACGTGAAGAAATTGAAAACCAGAAACTTGCAAGATTCCTCCTTATTGTTGGGCCTTTTGATGTGCATTCATGATGGTGAAGTGTTCAATTTGAACTTTAAAGTTTTCAAGTCAGTTTATTTCATTATTTAATGTTACTGTCATTGTTGTGTGGGTCTCCACAACCACTTCTTACTTTCAGGGATATCTAATGTTTTGTTTTCAGTAAATTGTACATGACACATTCTATTTGAATCATTTTTTTGTTATGTCCAACCGATTTGGTGAATTCAATATATAAGTTTGATAGATTATATTAATACAGTAAATAAGTTATGATTTGAAGATTCTACAAACAATTTTCACGGGAAAACCACATACAGGTGTCTGTATGTCTGTATTTGTTATTGTGTTTTTCATATTCTTTTTATAAATTATATATATATATATATATATATTACCTTTTATTTTATATGATTCTGTTATTATATAAAAATATAAGACTTAAATATATATTGTATTTAAATTATTTTGTAGTAAAAAAATTAATTATGGTTATGTACTTATCATCTTTAGACTCATTAAGTTGAATCAAGCTCGAGATTAATATTTAGAGTTGAAACTTAATATAGAGAAGGAATTTATTGGAATGAGAACTAAATTAAGTGGTATACCTTGAACAAGTTTTAGAAAGTATGAGTTTGAAAATGGATGAAGAAGATAAGTGGTATGGATGAATGGTGAGTCTTTTCAGTTAAATTAGCATATAAGATCATAATTATGAGGTGGAAAGAGAAGGTAAATGCATGTAGGAAAAGTTTTGGAAGATTAAGGCTTTGTTTGGATTGGAGAGTGGAAAGTTGAGGGTATGGGAGAGTGAGAGTGTGAGAAGAAACTGTGAAAAAAGTTAGTGTGTTTGGATTAGGGCATGTTAGAGTGGATATGTGAAAAAAATTTATTGAGATACGTGAGTGATGTGATGATTGTAAGAGTATTTTAAATTATTTTAAATAATGTAAATTGTAAGATTACAAATTTACCCTTATATATATAAAAAAAAAAATTATTAATTTTGTGCATATTTTGGTTAATTAAAATAATTTAAAGTTTCATTTATAAATAAAAAAATGTAAAATTCAAAGAAATAATTAAATATAATTTTAAATGTAAGTATAATTTTATTATTTTTTATTTTATTAATTTAAATTAATTTTGTTACTTAAGTTATTTTATTTAGATAATTTCAATATTATTTATGATTCTTTAAGTTATATTATGTTATATATATACACACAAAATTATTATTATTAATAATTTCCATTATTAATATTATTGTATGAAGGGTACCATGGTCTTTTCACCTTATTCCACTTTCCTTTCTCTTCAATTATGAGAAGATTTTAAATACCTTCAACTTTTCACTCACTCTCACCCTCAACCTCTCCCTCTCATAGAAGCAAACAAGGGTGACACTCATTCACCCTCACCCTCAACCTCCATCACTTCCAAAAGCAAACACACCCTAAGGCATTTTTGTCAACACAAATTACAACTTGAAGCGTTTTAGAAAATAAGATAGCAACAAAGGTCCATTTGAAAAAGCACAAGGCAGTTGTATCAAGTAACCTACATAATGTGTGGGAAGGATGAAGAGTCTACTAGTCATCCATTTTTTAAGTGCAGAGTTGTCAAATATAATGAAATATACATTATAGGAATGATATCTGGTTAGCTTGATATGGAAAAACATATGAATTATACTAATAGGAATTAAAAAAACTTAAAAATAATTATAAATAAAAAAATAGAAAAATGAATCATATAGACATTATTATAATAGTATAACTAAAAGTTTAATTTTGGGTTATTGATATTTGAATCCTATGAAATCTATTCGATGGAAGTGATAAAACGGGGTAGGCACATTGACTATGGTATTGGTGTTAATATATGACTTGTAATGTGTGCAAAATTTTAGCAGCAAATGCTTCCTTGAGGCAATAGTTGTATGAGAGGGTTATTTTAGAATTTTAGTTTTGCATAATAGCTTAGTTCTATGTCCTCTGAATCTAAGAGGATCATCTGGGTACAATATGATACTGTAATAAAAGTGGAATTGTATTTAGGATTGAAAATCTTTATATTTTAGGGTAGTCTTTATCATAACAGTGGTGGCTAATATCACAGTACCTCTGAATTTTTTTTTTTTTATAAAGTTTAGAACACCTTTCAATATTTCTGTTTATTTATTTCTTATTATTAATAAAATATAAAATAAGTCGTGTATAAAAAATGGTTAAAAACACAAGTACAAAACTAATTATTACTCCCATGTGCTTACAAGTATAATGATTACATTAAAGTGAACACTAAGCTAAAGATGATACTAATGTGAAATACTATGATCAATTTATAAAAATGGAATAAAATTACCTTATAGACTAACTATAAAATACTTTTATAAATTCTTTCAAACACTTACTATATAGAATAAATTCAAATAAGTTGTTTCTGAGTTTTTCCAAACTAAACTTAATACAAGAAAAAATAAATATTATAAAGAAATATACATGACTGTGCACCATCTTGGGAATGACCATTAGTAACATTGAAATAAGCACAAGCATAAACATGACCATCAAAACTCTTGTACCATCTCTAACACACAAAACTAATGAACTTCAATGTATTAGTGAATAATTTGTGAATATTTTGAAGTACAACTGTGTATATTTAATAGTACACATGCATGTTTTTATAGATTAATCAATTTTCTTATAAAGTTATATAACTTTATAAGAACAAGAGTTAAATGACACAATTTTACATTACATAACAATTTTTATGATTCTCCTTTTATTAGTTACAGAAACTCTTTTATTGGATTTTTTTTAAACCAATAGCAAAAACATCTCTACGTCGTACATCACTTATACATTTAAAATATATATTCATCCTAAAAAATTTAAAATCATATCTAAATTTTTAATTTAAATATTTTATATGATTTAACACTGTCTATCTTAAAAAAAGTACATTTATTTTTAAACTACACTGTATGATACACTTTCAAATTAAATTAATATATTATCTTTGTTAAGTCTAAAATAGAAATTAATTTGCCTGTTTATAATTTTTCTAATTTAATTTTTTTCATATCTATTTTATTTAAGGTAATTGTAACACCCCATAATTTACATATAACTATTACAATAAAAGTTCTACCAGTTTCTATACAAACTTGGAGTTTTTCAAAACATTCCTAATACATGATTAGGATTTATAGAAATACAAATATTTACATATCCACAGCTCAAAATAAAACTCTGTAACCTCTAAGGCTCTCCTGCACCTCTATGGTCATCTGCTCATGTACATAGTACCGTCATCGCAGTTCAAACACAGCAAGAAAAGCAAGGGTAAGCTACTGAAAATAGAATTTTATAATATACACACTTAAATCCAAAGAGAAAACCAAGTTACATGATCAATTTCTCAAATTACACAATCTTCTTCAATTCCCAACATTAAAACAATCACATAGATCTCACATGGATCTACACATCCAGAATATTCAACAAACAACGTCTTCCGGAAGACCCATATTAAGTAAGTCCTACCAGAGACTAACACCTGATCCAAAGATTACCAGCGAATCCAACAGAAAGGATCAGGGTAAGTTCAATACAACCCAAGCCGTGCATCTCATATGTCACGGTGTGCATGAACTCCCCCATCAGCTTCTCACCACCTGATATCTTAGTCTATGTGACTTAGATCATCAGTGAAGCTCGGAGATCTCTGTTACCACATAGACATCAATACTTAATACACAGCAAACATCAGTCCATACATTATCCCGACATCAATACTTAATACACAACAATCATCAGTCCATACATTATCCCAAATGTATGAATTCAATTTCATACCATTTCGTCATACAATATCATTCAAAAAGTTATCCACAATATTCAAAAGTTTATTTGACATAAAAAAAAAATACACTTTAATACTAAATCATCAAAACCCAATATTTCCACAAATTTAAATAATATATAAACAAACACACAATATATAAACAAATAACACCCATGCAAGAGAAATTCAATATTGGGACCACGTCCCTTCCGCATTCAAATATTCTATCTTAGGGTGCTATTAAAAATTAAATTTAGCTTCCCTTACTTGCTTGCTTTTCAAGCAACTTTTAGAATTTTATTCCCCACCGTTTGGATAAGCTTCAAGATTTACGGGCCTAATGCAAATTATCCAAACAGAACAAAATTTCAGTATATAATAGAATAAGTTGAGAGGATTAAACTTCTCAACTGACCCCACCAAGATTGATAATTAAATCCTAGGGAAAACAGAGAACAAAGGATATTTAGAGTAAAAATGAACTTACTCTGTTTGAAAATCTGATCGGGTAGAAATGTTCCTTAACTCCTCTGCTACAGCGTGGTATGATCAGATTCTAAAATAGATGAAGATTGGGAGAGAAATTAAGAGAGAGGGAGAGAAGAGAATTGGAGAGAGAGAGAGAAAGAAGAAAAGATGGTACTGTGGTGTGAAGAAGAATGTGGCACGCTGTTTCTGTTTCTTTAAAAAAAGGTGCCGTTACAGTAATATTTATCAATTTAAATAATTTATAATTATATGTTAACATCGTTGTTATTAATTTATTTTAAAAATATATGTTCAAATTAAAAATTGATAACTAAAATAATTTTATAAAAGATAAGTGACAAAATATAATTGTATATCCTTTGTAATACTATGGATGACTTTGGCTATGCTTGATTTATAATTTAACGTTAATTATATTATAAGACTTAATAAATAGTTTATCCACTCTAGTATTTTTTATTTTATTTTATTATGTCACTAGTGAAAAAGAAGAAAAGGATACGTTTTATTTAGTACGGCTTTTGCGCTACCCGCTTTTGTAAAAAACGCGGTGGTATTTTTGAAATTATTTTGATTTACGTTATTTGAATAGCCGCATTCGTAAATCAAAGCACTTGATTTACGAATGCGGTTATTTGTATAACCGCACTTGTAAATCAAAGCGCTTGATTTACGAATGCGGTTATTTAAATAACCGCATTCGTAAATCAAAATTCTTTGATTTACGAATGCGATTTTACCTTTAACCGCATTCGTAAATCCTTTTTTACCCTAAATTTTGAAGCGCGCCACACACAATTTCAAACTTTATTTCTCGTCTTTGCCTTTATAATCATAACACATAAACAAATAGTTCAAATATAAATAGATGAAAAATATAAGTATTATAGTTCAAAGTTTAAGTGACTTCAAACTAGAGCGTTCCAGTCTGTCATTAGACTTGGGTTGCCTTCATATTTATTAGAAGAATCCTCTTGAAGTTTTCGGGTGAAAATCCTATATATTAGAAAACAACTCCTTCATGTGAAGTGAAAAACTTGGAGTATTGAAAACTGTTTTTTTCTTCGAAGTCCGTTGAACCCTTGATTTTTAACCGAACATCTCTTTGAAATTCTAGTTAAATCCATTTCTAGACCTTATCAGATCGACCATAGATGATCAATAATTTGGTTGCTATGAACCTAACTACTCTAAGAAAGATTATAAGTTTTAAGATCAAACATTAATCTTGATCAAACTAAGCTAAGAGGAACTGGATTCATGACTTGTAATCAGACTATATATATGAATTTATAACTATAAAAATAAGCATAGAACTTTGGTGTTTTATTTTGCTTTGTGTTCTATCACATGCTATTGTCTTTTCACTTTTAGAAAATCATTAAACAGAAATTAAATTTAGAGATATTGTTATATTTACTAAATTATATACTATTTTAGAGACTAAAAAATGATTGATATCTAAATTGGTTTCTATTATTGGTAAATAATTTTTAAATTCATATCTAATTAGCTACCAAAATTTTAGCTACAAATTATTTAGATTCTAAAATTGTTTTCTATATAAATTTTAACTATACCATTCCATATAAAATTTATCTATACTATATATATTTTTGGAATTATATCTATAGATAAATTTTGGATATTTACTTACAAAGTATTTATAGGTAGAAGGATTTTGAATTTTATATATGTATTATAAATTATTACAGGATTTTATCTACACTGAATGTAAGTAAAACTATTTTGGAGTTATACCTATAGTAAAACATACACAAAGATACAAGTGTTTGTGGGTATATGTTCTTTATTAGTGAAACATTTTTCACTGATTTTGAATTTTTATTAGTATAACTTTAAAAATAATTATAATAATTCAATTTGTAACTAAACGACATTATAAAGCTTACACACTATTATGTGTACTGGAAATTGATATAAGTTTTTTTTATATCACATTAAGTATAGATATGGTATTGGTTTGGCAGAAGAAAACAATATTCAACGGCTGATGGAGCAAAAGAAGAAAATTCAGAAAGTCTTTCATTCCGTGACGCAACCAAAAACTCAATTAATCAAAGAAATATACTCAAAATAGTAAGGGTCAAATTATTACAAATGAAAAGTTTATGTCTAGTCATTAGTGAGTTAAATGTTAACATTTGAGCTATGAGTCTTGACACTTCTTCTTCTTAAATGGTATATTAGTGTCGGACACATGTATCCGTGTCGATATTCGTATAATCCTCGTAAGATATTTATCGGTGAAGTGTTCAATTCAAAAAAATATTTGTTGGATTTTTAAAAATTCTAACACGGTTCTAACATAATTTTAAAAGATATAAATACAATAACTTTTTAAAAACTCAAATTTATTATATAAATTTTTATTATGATTATAAAAATAAGAACAAATTCTTTTGAACCAGTCATGAAAAATATTTGTCTGTTCTCAAAAAAATCTGGAACATACTTTTGCATATAAATATTTATTTCCAATTTATATAATTCAAAATTATATAATATATAGATCCGTGTCCCCGTATTCTACATTTTAGAAATTATACGTATATTTGTGTCCGTATCCGTATCGTGTTCGTATCAATATCTGTGTTGTTGTAATAGCATAAGTGTCAAAGTCAATAAAGAAAAAAAAAACATAGCCAATTGAGAATCTAGTGGCAGTGAATTGGAATTATCGTTACATTTATTAGATATCAAAATTTGTAATGTACTTTCAACATCTTTTTTAAAACATATAAGGATTTATTTTATATAAAAAAAAATTATGTTTAAATTTTTGTAATAGATCAAGTTTATAGAACTATAATTTGTATGTGTTTTAAAAATTAATTAGCATTTAATTACATTAGTTCATAGCCCACTAAAATTAACTTAAGAGTGAAGTGTTCAAGTAATTTATAGGACGTCTCATATTACACCAAAACCAAATTAAGGTAACTTTGATATGAAAGATAGATAACCTAATACTCTATTGAATTATGAGTGAAATAAAAAAAAAAGAATGGAAGAAAAAGGAAAATTAGAAAGAACATTAATTTTGTATTTTTCTGTTATCTTCATCAATATTTTAAAATAAAATAAATTAAAAATAAAGCCACAATTTTTTAATTAAAAGGCAAAAACGTATACAAGAAATGGTTAGACTACTTTGAGAGTTTCTTTTTTATGAGTTTAGTTTAGCCTTCTATATTAAATAATATATTTTTTTCATGTTATTTTTCAGTGATAGTGTCTTACATGAGTTTTTATAAAAACTTCATAATCTCTCAACAGTAATAGTCCTTTTTGCTTAAAATTAATCTCTCAATCACACAACCACAACCACACACATAACAAAATTTATAAATAAAAATAAAATAAATAAATAACTAACTTTACTGATACACTTGTACAAAGAAATTTAAGTAATCTTTTTCTTTTTCTTTTTCTCTTCTTCTCTTTCTTTATTAATTAAATTCTTTTTTAACCATGCTAATTTTTTTTTCCAAGAGGTAAGTCAAACCTTATAATTTTTAAAATTTTTAAATTTTAATTAATTAATTATATTTATTTACTTTTAAATTTTAATTTTTTGAAAACTTTTATTAACCTTTTTAATAGCAGGCTTTATAATATTTTAAGAAAAAGTAAATATTTAAATGATTAAAAATAATATAATTTGACACATTGTATTAAAAAAATTTATATTAGAACTTTTTAGATGAAATATATGTTGCTAAAGTAATATTTTTAAAATCTAAGTCATTGTTTATTTCAAATATTTAATGTAATAATAAAAGTGCTACGGTATAGTTTGAGATATTATTCAAATGTTTATAAATAACACATATGAATTCAATTGCCATTACATATTTACGAGTGATCGTTTGATTAAGGAAAAAAAAATATAATTTTATTATTTTTTATTATTACAATATTTTTTTATCAGCAAAGAATAAATAAAATAAAATGAGACACTTAAGAATGCCTCAACCCTTATACAAATAATTCCAACACAAACTTCTTATCACTCAACCCATCAACCACATTAACATAACATAACAAGATACAAGAGCGCATCAATATAAAATTACATCAACCCTCCAAAGGAACACATTCTCAAGACAAACACAAAAGTTCAACAACTAAACTCAGTCTTTGCCAGCAAATAAAAGTAAATCAAACACCCAATTGTCAACCCCATCAAATCGACCGTACCATGAATATATAGAAGCCAAAAAACCTGCACAAATATCTCATATAACATAAAGGTTCCAAACACCAATCCAAGTAGGATAAATCAACCAATCTTTTCTTTATTGTAACTCAAAACCAAAATCATTAAACTGACCCTGCAAAGAAGAAACAACAGTCAAGAAAACTTGCACAAAACACATCACAATTGTCAAACCTAGACAAAACGTTAAACATAAATCATCAAACATCAATCTCTCAAATATTTCATACAACAAAGGGGTTTCAAACACTAATCCGAGTAAAAGAAATCGATTAATCTTTCCTTTATCATAATCTAAAACCAAGTCTTCATTTGTACCACAGTAAAAACCTCAACTAGATCAACACACTTATTCTTAAAAATCAACCTATTATGTAATGTTTCATAATTAGATATATTAGGTAAAAAATAGTTTTGTAAGAAATAATTTCATTTAGATATTTAGTTTATAGTAAAATTATAAGAAGGATAACAACTTGTTTGTAAACGATAGAATAACACCTTTTTCTATTTTTTTTATACACCATATCTCATCTATCATTTTTATTTTATATTTTTAGTTGATGAAAATGATTAAGGATATATATAATAAAAAAAACATATTTAATAGTTTCATTATATGTAAAATGGCAATTAATTTTTTTTACTAAAATGTCAAACAAAGCGAGAAGTGTATTAACTTTTAATTATAAGTTTTAAATTAGTTATAGTCAAAAAGCTAATTTGTCTCTTAAAATCATAATCAAAGACCAAACTATATAATCTAAATTACCAAACATCCGTGACTAACACCAAACATTTTTTTCATCAATCAGTTTGTAATTTCTGAAAGCATTATAATTCAGACGTACTCTTCGACTTAGAGCACTCATGCAATGTCTTTAAGTGTTATAATTAGATAATTTAATTACCTAAAGTTTCCAGAATGCAATGAGAATAATAAAGTAGGAATATGCCAAACGAATTTTCTATAAAGTGAAATTAACTTTTTTATTACAAGTTAAAATTAATTTATGTATAGTTTAAAAATAAAAGTTCCAAATATTTTAAAACTTTATAAGAAACGATTTTTACATGTTAATTGTTAGATAAAATTTGTTTAGTTTTATTTTTCTGAATTTTTTTATGAAAAAGTTGGGGAATCTAGCTTATTTGTACAAGTTCAAAGAACTTTCCTAAAATGAAATTGTAATAAATAGAAAAGTTTGAATGATGGTTTTGGTGTGTCTTTGAAAGTAGAAGACAACAAAATAAAACACGTGCCGAACCTAAAAAATGAATTTGAAAAGCAACAATGGTGAATGATTAGTCGACGATACAGATTGCAATTGACCTGCACCTGCACCTGCACCATGGTCTGTGCTCATGAAAACGATAAAAGAACCCTCTTCCTGCACATGTCCACCACTGGTCGGTGCCTTCGGGTATATATATAGTATTCACAGATTTTAAAAAGCAAATTAAAACTAAAAATATGTTTATTTTTAATGTGTTTTAACATTATTTTACCATTTTTTTAAAAATTCGTTAATAATATTTTAACGACGATAATTAGTGAGACCCACTATAAATACGTAAGTGTTTGGTTATACCAGCCACTTTGCACCCCTCATAGTGGAAAACATTGTTTGGCTACTTGTCTGTCAAACGGGATCATGACTCCTCATATTTCGAAATGTTTCAAGGGTTAGGTTATAGTACAATATAAACAAATAATATTTTAATTTCTATATATTAGTTTCACATTTTTTTAACTTTGTATCATTCATTATTTATGAATTTATTTGAAATATATTAAAAATATAAAAGTTTTATATATCATCATGCAATCGCATAATTAAAAATATTAATTTTTAAATTTTAGAACCAATTGATTAAATAAAAGTATACTTTTTTTAATGCGTCAAAATTAAACTTAATTGAGATATTACAAAAAATGTAAATTATAAAGACTTTAAGTAGGAAAAACACACACTAATAAAACTAATATTTATAAATAAAAAGACAAGTTTTAAGTTGAATTTAACACTAAACAGCGAATTAACCAATGGAAGGTTTATACAGTTCGTTCATACAGTATTTCAAAATATTATTAAATTTAGATACTATTTTAGAGAGACTAAATTTTTTTTATATCTAAATTAATTTATATTATTGATAAATAATTTTTAAATGTGTATCTAATTACCTACTAAGGTTTTAACTAACAATTTTAAAATCTAAATAATTGGTAGCTAAAACCTTGTTAGCTAATTAGATAACAATTTAAAAATTATTTATCAATAATAAAAACTAATTTAGATACCAATAATTTTTGTAGTCTTTAAAATAATATTTAATTTAGTCAATATAACAATTAATTGTTTTTGTTTTATAAAATTAGTTTAATAATTTTCTTGTATTATATATATATATATATGTAAAATTAAAAAAAAACTTACCTGTGTAAGATAAAAAACTTAATTATAAACTTATATTAATTATAATATGAATAATATGTATACAAATTAAAGCATTAAACACAAATAGATACTTTTAATTATGTCTAGCGGAATAACAGATAAAACTATCTGTCCTACTACTTTTTATTGGATATTACAATTTTCTTTCCATTTTGAAATTAGATAAAATTTTATAATAATAAATATGGATACAAATGTTTTAAATAAATTATAATAGAACCTAATCATACTTGATATATTATTTAAAATACTATTTTATTTTTTTAACAATTTTAAATTATTAAAACCACTTCGATAGGAGTTGGTAAAAAAATATCCATAAATATTTGTACAACCCTAGAAAAAAATCAGAAAATGAATGCCCACCACAAAAATAAAGGTAGAGAAGCATTATGCATGCTGCCTGCCCCATTGTTTTTCATTGTTCTTAATACATCAATTAGGTGATGGTATTTTTCAGTTAACTTATTATTGGTTAATTTGAGTAATCATTATATATTAGGTTAAAATAATGTATGTACTCGCTAGGTCAAAACTCTTTGCTTTAATCAACCATTCAACCTTGTGTTTACTCTCATTTCTTTTCAGTTTAATTTCACTTGCACTTATTGGTTCATAATGTAACTTCCAGAACCTCACTAATAACTTCTAGTAGAGTAACAAAAATATTTCAAAATTAAATGAAATTATGTTTAATTAGATATTACAAGAAAAATAGTAGCTTTTGTAGGTAAGATGAACCGTTAAATAAAATAGAGTGAGAATTGTATGTGAATGTGGAGGTATGATCTATGGTGAGGTGCATTAGAGGTTGTGGTTGTGATTGGGTGGTTATATTAAGTGATTGAGCTAAGAATGTGTGATTCAATATGGATTTGGGATGAAAATGATGAAGATAGTGTGTTGGTGATTGGATTCCAGAAAGACCTTCAAAATAATTCGGAACCATTTTTATGTAGTTTAAAATTACATAAGAAAGTGAATTCTTTTTCATTCCGGAAATTACATTCCAGAAAAGGAAAATTGCATTATCGAAAATAGAATCTAGAAGTGGAATTTTGGTTTATGGATTTTGATTTTCGGAAGATAAATTTTCTCTTTTTAGTAAGTATTTGTCATATATCAATTCTTTCATTTGTGGGAAGGTACAATTAAGTGGATGAGCATTTTGGATATGAGATATTTTATTGCATGTCGGTATAATGTCATTTTTGTTTTTGTCTTTAAAATAATTAATGACTATTTTTTCTTTAAGGACACAATCATCATTTGATTTGAGCCACCATCACATTATTGCAATTGGAGACGTTTTTGGAAATCATTTTATTTAGGTATACTCCAATTACAAAGTACATGTTCTTATTTAAGTTTGTATTAAGTTGTTAAGGACTATTTAACTTTATTTGTAATTCCTATTGTACGTTAAGATGGAAGAAGGTTGCTCGATTCCACCAATAGATATATTTGGTATAACCATTGTTATCCAACCGTCCAAACATGGTTATCATATTGCAGAACAAGGACACAAACTTTTACACATATAATGTTCATGAGACGATATCTATAAATGTTTTATTTCAAGTTATAAACAATGCAAATGTAAACATTCATTTCACTTATGAACATACCAATTAATTTAATTATGAACTCATTTTAACTTAAATAGTAAACAAACAATGAATTCCATAACAGTGAAACTAAAACCATTTCCATCTGTCAATTACAAAAAGGAATATGAAAATAACATAAAAAACTACATATGGTATATCAATGACTCCTGACGTACACAACCCTTTCCTCAGTGCCTCCTCGAACTAGTATTACGGTTGTGTGTGTTATTTCCATGCACGAGTACCTTCAACGACATCACATTCATCCACCATGAGTTGCAACGTCTTTGCAATCCTTTGACATATACCCTACAATAATAATAAATGAGATTATATTAAACTAAAATCAACATCTTCTAATAGATGTAGTTGGTCGTATCTAGTTCGATTGAGAACTTCCTCTCTTGTTATGACCATTTCACTTTGCATATTATTTTAAAACTTAGTTAAAAACCAAAAGTAATATGATTATGAAAAACCAATTCTCGAATATATTATGGAAAACTAATTTCAGAATATCCTTATGGAAAACAAATTCCAAATATGATTATGAAAAACTAATTTCAGAATGGCCTTATGGAAAATCAAATGCGGAATTGCCTTTTGGAAATGTGGAACTAATTGTGCGAATGCATTCAAATTGGGTTTTGGAATGAAAAATCCAAAATTTTTATGGAAATTAGAAACCGAAATACAAGCTTATATTGTCCAAGTTTAGCCATAATCCTAAACTTTAGTTAGCATAACCCTAAACTCTTTCCTAATTAGTTTATCTCACCTACACTTTTCCAAACTCATTTCTCTACTTCAAACACAATTTTCTATTCCTCTATTTCTGACAAGCTTTGGCAACTCCATTAACACATTTAAAACAAAATAATGTTAGAAGAAGAGGATGTTATCTATATATATATAGTCAAGAATTTTACTCAAAATCTTCAATATTTAAGATATAAATATGCTATAGAAATGTGTGAATTTTTTTATATGATGTTTATAGTACTTAATAATTTATAAATTATCTTTTTGTATTTTTGCTGCATTGGATTTTTTTTTCAAGTTTTAGGTGGAATAGTTTAATTGCTTATGAAAAATTAGTGTTAAAATTATTCTAATTGAGTATCATTACTTTAATAAAAATTTATTTTGCATAACTAATTAAAATTTATTAATTGGATAATTTAGATTCACTGCAATAAAATTATTAAATAACAATTAATTTTAGAAAAAAAATAATTAATTATTATACTGATTAAGTTATATATTATTTTATAAACTAAAATATTATTGGTATTTAAAATAAATTTTATTATATTAATAAAAAATTATAAAATAGTTTCTAAATAATATTATCTATTCAAATATTTTAATTTTTAACTATTTTAAATTATAATTTAATTATTAATGGATGTTTTAATCTTTAATAATTAATATTGTAAAAATAAATTATCGTTAAAATATTTTTTTCTCGTAATAGAAAAAAACAATGTAAAGAGCAAATATGGAAGCAGCGAAACTATAAAACCAGCGGCGAAAATAGGAAAAAACCAGTGGCAGAACATGAACAAATTGTAGTGATGACACTACAAAGAAGCACATGTGGTGATGCTTCAAAGTCACTGACTGCAACTGCAGGACGACACGACGTTAACGAAATTCTTGGATGCAAAATGCAATGATTTGGGAGACATGAACAGAACCTGTGAGAGAAAAAGGGAACCTCTACACCGATGCAAAGAAGGAGAAGAAGCGAAAAATGATGAGCGTGAAAGAACAAAGTAAAAAAAGCCTATATATTGCATACGAATCGATGCAATATATGTAGCTTGCAATATATTTTTACATTCTTTTTAAATAATTACGTGATTCAAGTGTTCGTATTACATTGATTTTTCATATGAATCAATGTAATATGTAGCAAGAATTAATTTTTTACATTTTTTAAAATAATTATGTGATTTCTATTCCTCTAATACATGGTTGTTCATACGAACTGATGTAATATGTCGGGTGATATAATTTTTTTAAAATAATTATATGATATTTAACCGATATAGTATGTGATTGTTATTAGAATCTATACGAAAATTAGGATAAAATAAATATATTGACTTTTCTTTATAATTTGTGAAGAAAAATAATATATAGTCGATTATATGAATGGTATAATTGTATAATTAAACTTTCTTTTTTTACTAGTAAATATTTTGTAAATAAAAAATATTAAAATAATAAATAAAATTAATTCATTTAAATTTGAGTATCAAGTAAAATAATTTATTTTATATATTATTATAAATTATTTTTTAAATATACTATCAAATTTTGTGAATTACATTTATCACTTCTATTATAAATTTTCTATTCAAATTCACTCTTTTTCTTCCAATCCCAAACAATTTTATTTTTGCTTTCTTTTCTTCCGATCCTCACACCAATCCAAACAAATGAGATAGAAAATTGTCTTTATTCTTTTTTGAATGATGAGTTCATTATAAGGACAAGGTCCACCGATCCATATAACTCCAAAAGAGAGTTAGTTTAAAACAATACAAACCACACAATATTCACCTCTCCATACAACTCCAAAAGAGTGAGTTTAAAACAATATACTCCACACAATTTTCACTACTTCCCACTTTAATATCATCTAATTATAACTAATTTCATTTTATGTTTTATGAACTTCCCTTTTAATTTCACTATCTTATTCTCTTTGTTTGGATCATGCGCAACATACACTGCCTCTCAAAAACCTTCCGTTGAAGTTCAAAAATTCGGTAAGGAGTTGATGCCTAACTTAGATGTTGGATTTAACCCTCACCCTCCTCTTTAATATTCCTACAACCTAGTATACATATTAGGTCAAATGATGTATTATTCTGTTTGCTTTTATTTTAACAACGTTATACAATCATGCATGGAATTGTTGTCTGAGTTCCAGATGCGTGTTTTGACCATACAATTCCTCATTTCCTTTGCGATAACAACTCTCTCAAATATAATTCCACGAATTAAATTTCAAACAATACATTTATGAGAACTATTATACATTTCTATTGTTCTTTTTATATGTAAGAATTGAAAACAGAGAGTTACAGCAGTGTGTTTTACATGATAGATTTTATGTACAAGAGTGATTAAAATAAATATTAATAATTAAAATACACGAGATTTTAAAATGACAACTTTAATATTCTTTTTATCATCATTTATAGAAGTTATAAGAATTTTTTTTTATTAAACATTATAAACTTACTCACTATTTATATAATAAATATATAATCTCTCACGTAAATTTGTAGATTTAGTGTAAGAAGGTGTGTTAAAAATAATGCATCAACTAAATAAAAAAACATTTCATATAATATATAAGCTCAGGTAAATATCTATCTTATAAATTGATTATATAATATGATTTTTTTTATAGATAAAAAATTTGAATTATAATTTTATCTAACTTTTAGTATTGTGTATATCGTTTTTTTTATAAAATTGAATGACAGTGAAATGGTAAACATATTATATAAACAGATATTTGAGCAGTGATTCCCAACCTAATCCACAGTGATGCACATCTTAAGGCTTATCTAATATTTACCTTATTTAAGCAAATCTTGAGTGAGTCATGGCTTAATCCAGAGTTTATTTAGTGTTTGTTTTTCAACCAGATCCTTGAGTTAAGTATGGGCTAATAAGAAGTAGGAGAGGCCAAAATAATTAAAGTATGTATATGTATTCTCTCTCTCTCTCTCTCTTTGACTGGGCATAGAATTCAACTCAAAGATGATCACTGTTTCCTTGTTTCTGTGTATCTGAAAAAAGGAAACCGACAATGGCAAGGATTTGCAGAAAGTGCAGATAGTTAGTTCCATTTTGCATCCTCCTTTCATTTTCAGTCAAAATCTCTCTAGGTGTGTGTGAATCCAGATGGCAAAATAATCACAGAGGCGGCAACAGCAACCACATATATATTTGTTTATTTATTGGTAGAGTTTTATTTTTGACTTTTTGTTTATGATACTTAAGTTGTTTATGAATTTGGGAAGAATAAAAAGAAAGAAAGGTAGTGGTAGTGGAGCGTGTTTAATTATGTGTATGCATGGTGGAAGGTAGAGTAATAGAGGCGCAACAAGGTCACTGTTGCTGTGGGGGCTAGCCAGCTCCTCATCATGTTCCATTTCTCTTACCCATCCTTATATATACATACAATAACGTGTTTAACTTTCTTTCTCAGAACGAATAATCAACTGGATCGGATCAATATACAAACCTTCTAATCACACGTGATTATTAACGGTGGCGCATCAGAGGGGATTATCTTCCGGTTCGGGAAACTTCGCGGCGGAGCCTGGCGGCGAAGAGGACGCGGAAGAGACTTTCAGCCCGAGGGATGTGCCAGTGCAAGGGAGTACTGTAGGTTCGGTTCCAGCCCATGCGGTGTCACCTTCTGCCTCTGCTCAGACCAACACGGAGTGGGTCCCGGCTACTGGCTTTCCCATGATGTCACGTTTTATGCATGCGCCTTCTCCAGATTTGTCTCCTGCTCTTTTGGGTTCGGGCTCGGGCTCGGGTTCGGGCTGGGTTGGGCAGAAAAGAGCGCGTGAAGATGAGAGTAATGCTGCCGCGAGTGGGGGTGAGGGTGGTTCGTCACAGAGTGCGTCACAGGAAGAAAGCGGCGAGAGGAGGAGGAGATACAGAGGGGTGAGGCAGAGGCCGTGGGGGAAATGGGCGGCGGAGATTCGCGATCCTCACAAAGCGGCGAGAGTATGGCTTGGCACCTTCGACACCGCCGAGGCTGCCGCCAGAGCTTACGATGAAGCCGCATTGAGGTTCAGAGGTAACAGAGCCAAACTCAACTTCCCCGAAAACGTTACCGCGGTTCGACCTCCTCACCTTCCCAATTTTCCCGCCACCGCACTCGCAGGCTCAAGTGATGTTCCTGCAGTGACAGGCTATTCTCCGGCGGTGATGCAGGGAGCACCGTTTCAGAGCTCCTCTGATTTGCTTAGAGACTACTGGGGGTATTCTCTGCTGCTGCGGAGCACGGGGGATTTCCATGGACTCGAGCAGTGGTTCTATGATTCGCAAATGGCAGCGCTGCAATCTTCTTCATCGCCGTTACCGCCTGCGTATGCACCATCCTCTGCTTCCTTTCCTCTGTTTTCGAGCCAGCAAATGGGAGTTTTCCGGCCGCCGGGACAGCAGCCTCACGGCGGAGGAGACGGTGGTAGCGGGTCAGAGTTTCCACCTTCGTCGTGGTCAGATACCAGTGGTTATCCTCCTCCACCTCCACCACCTCTTTGACGTGGAGCACACAGCACAACCTTTTTTTATACTATTTTTTCTCTTTCTTTTGTGAAAGAAAGAACAGGTTTTTCTTCTGTTTTTATTTTATTTTAATTGAATTAAAGTTGGTTTCGAAAAAAAGAAAGAATTGGAGTTGAGTGAGTTATTTTTTTGGTTTAAAATATTGGTGCTCGAAATATCTTGCAAAGTAGGGATGGGTGATGATAAAGGTAGAAAGAAAGTTTGAGTGGTACAAGGCAACATTTTGAAGCTTAGTTTAGAGATAATAAAGACAAAGCAGCATTTAGGTTTGAAGATAAGATTATTCCAAATTCTCAACTCAATGGATAGATTTTATGTAAAAAATTTGTCAACAATCCACGCAAAGATGAAGAAACCAATATCTTTGACAAAACTTCTTCCCAGGAAACCAACCTTTTCTTCTCACCCATCTATGTATTCGGACAAGTTATTTACAGTTAGAATAATATAGTTTAACTAATTACCAACTCAGGGTTGGGTTTTTGTCTTTTCCTAAGTAAATACACTATTTCACATGCTTCTTAGCTATTCTAATTTCGTGTACCATATACAACACTTTAACTAACTTTTTTCCTTATGAAATTAAACCATGTGTCTCAAAAAGTGGTTTCTATCATTCCACATGGTGTGATTCAAAATCATAAAATACTTTTATCTACATACTTTCTTTTATCATTTCAAATAAATTTATAAATGAGGCTATTAAGAAATAACACTTACAAATTTTTAAAATTTCTATATAAATTTCACTTCATGAAAAATATATAAAAAAATTATTTATTTTTAAATTAATTTTTATTATTAACAAATAGTTTTTATTTAATTAGTTATTAAGGTTTTCAACTACCAATTATTTAGATTCTAAATTTTGTAGAAAAATCTTGATAACTAATTAGATATCAATTTAAAAACTATTTATTAATAATAGAAATTAATTTAAAATTAATAACTATTTTAGTCTCTAAAATAATATCTAATTTAGTAAATATAAAAATTAATTATTTTTTATCTCTAAAATTGATTTTTATTTAATAATTTTTTTATAGTAAAATTAGAATAAATTTGTAAAAAAAAATTATTGAATCTTATAAACTATATGATGATGGTAAGAAAAGAATTAATATTTTAAAAATATAAAATATTAGTTTATAAATATATTTATCTTTAAAAATATTTAAATAATGAGATGTGAGATTTTTTATATATTTAAATTAATTAAATTATTTACCGTATATTTTACTTTGTTTGTGGAAAAATTTCCAAAATTTAAAATCTTGTTTTTAAACTCTGTTTTGCTTGAGCAAAATACACAGAATTAAAAACATTCAACACATACTAACAAAGTTGTTCAAAGTCACTCTTTTCTACACAAAAGCAAATTATATCATTAAGTTAAGCACAATTTATTAAACTAAATGTTAATACTACCTCTATTTCTAAACATGTGATAACTCTATATAAATAAAAAGTGCATTTTGGAGAAAATTAACGCTTTATACAATCAAGATGATGTTTTTGGCCTCGAGGGTAATGCAAGGGTGAAAAGAATGGATCTTGCAAGTCAATTAAGTGAGTGTAACAAAAAGATTGAATTCATGTACATATAAAAAGCTCAATCTAAGTGGCTTAAACACGGGGACTCAAACTCTAAGTTCTATCATTCTGTCATCAGATGGAGAGGTTGTAAGAATGAACTTAAGGGTGTGGAGGTTGGGAATCAATGGAGTGAAGAGCCGAAGGTCTTACATGGTGAAGCAAAGAATCTGTTAGTGGAGAGATTTAGAGCCATGCTTGATTATGGTGTTTGCCTTGATGAGATTGATTTCAAGATCATTCCCTTGTAGAAAAGCTTGAGCATGATATCTAACTGTATAGAGGAAGAAGAATGAAGTCCTGATCCTGATGGGTTTAACTTTAACTTTATTAAGAATAATTGGGAGGTTTTAAAGAATGACATCCTCAAGGCTGTTATTATGTTTCAGGATTCAGGCAAGTTCCCAAAAGATGTAATGCCTCCTTTATAAATCTTGTGCCTAAGGTGAGGGACCCCTTAAAGCTAGATCAATTTAGACCTATCTCGCTTATAAGCTCCTTCTATAAAATATAACAAAGGTTTTTTCCTATTAGATGAAGAAAGTGCTCCCTTTGGTTATCGATGAAAGTCAATCGACTTTTTTGAGTGATAGAGGGATGTTAGATAGTGTTCTAGCAAATGAGGTTGTTAAGGAGCTCTAGAAGAAAAGGATGAGAGGGTTATGCTTGAAGGTGCACTATGAAAAGGCATATGACTCAGTCAAATGGGATTTTCTCTATTATATGTTGACGAGGTTGAGGTTCCAAAGTAAATGGATCATGTGGATCAGGGGATGCTTGGAGTCTACATCAGTATCAGTTTTTGTTAATGGTAGCCCAACTAAGGAGTTCAACCCAATGATAGAGTTGAGATAGGAGAATCCGTTAGCCCCATTCCTTTTCATTGTGGTTGCTAAAGGTTTATTTGGGCTGGTTAGACAGGCGACCAAAGTTAACTTGCTCAAAGGAGTGAAAGTGGGTTGCAATGAGGTCGAAACATGTGTGCTCCAATTTGTAAATGATACTCTTTTCCTATGCTAATGTCTCTGAAGACTCTTCTAAGGTGTTATGAGATGGCGTCTGGCCTCAAAATCAATTTCTTTAAGTTGAAGCTGATAGGTATTAATGCCAAGAGGCATTCTCTTGAGGTTTATGCCAAGTCTTTACACTGTTCTTTTATGTGTGTACCATTTAAATACATCGGGCTAGAAGTGGGAGGTAATCCGAGGAAGAAACAATTTTGTGAGCCAGTTGTGAACAAAGTTAGTGCTCGACTAAGCGCTTGGAAGAGTCGTTTCTTATCTTTGGTCGGTAGTTTATGCTTGGTCAAAGTGGTTTTATCATTTATACATCTTTTCTACCTATCTTTCTTTAAAGCTTCGGAGTCGGTGTATAATAGAATTATTTGCGTCCAAAGGAGATTTTTGTAGGGTTGGAGAAGGGAAAAGAGTTTCATCTCATGGGTGAGTTGGGAAAACCTATGTAAACCCCTAGAAGATGGTGGGTTGGGTATTAAAGACATCAGAAAGTTCAATTCTACTATCTTGGCTAAATGGAAGTGGAGACTTTTGAATGAGGAAAAAAGGGAGGTGAAAAGATATTATTGTATCTAAATATGGCACAAGCTCTAATCGTGATTCGGCTAGTCTGAAGTTTCAAACTTGGTGGTGGAGAGATTTATGTAAAAGTTGCGGAGAGGGTGAAGCAGCGAGTTGGTTCCAAGGAGCAATAGAATGGAAAGTGGGAGGAGGGTACAAGGTAAGATTTTGGGAGGATGCTTAGTGTAATGGTAACACTCTCGTATCTCTATCCTTAGGCCAAGGGAAAAAGGTGGGTGAGGTAGAAGGGTGGGAAGATTCCGAATGGAGGTGGAGGTTGAGTTGGAGGAGAGTTAGGTTCCAATGGAAAGCTACCCAAGAAGATGAAATGCTTAAATTGATTTCTAGGGTACAAATGCATTGGGAGGTCAAGGATGTCCAGGTGTGGGGAGTTGATGCATCAGGGATTTCTTTATGAAATCTGCCTATGTTCACCTATCAAATCAAGCTAGTAGCATAAAAGCATCTTCAAGCTGCTTTGGCAATCTAAAGTTTTCCCAAATGTGTTGACAATAGCGTGGAGGATCCTTTTGGATAGAGTTCCTACAAGAACAAACTTATCTAGAAGAGGCGTGGTGACCCCCTTATCTTGCGTGATGTGCCAAGCTGCAAATGACTCATCACCATATCTTTTTGTAGAGTGTATCATTGCTCAACGGGTGTAGGCGCTATGTTTTAGATGAATTTAGATTGTGTTTGGCCAACATAAAGAAGTCAAGTGCCATTTCGAGAGCTTCGTCTTGCCACAAGTCTCTCTTAAACATAATTTGGTTTGGAAAGGTACGTGGGCTGCAGTTGTGCGGTGCATATGAAAGCAAAGGAATTATATTATTTTCAAGTAAGGGGTAGTAGATGCAAAAGAGATTTTTCAAATGGCTCAATTAAAATCGTGGTTGTGGATGAAAAATAGAGTAGGCTCATTTCACTATGTGTTTTCGGATTGGCACATGAACCCTGTTTTGTGCATCAAAAGTTTTGGGTAATAGGTAGTCCTTGGTGCTGGTTTGTCACCTGCAGATTGGTGCTGAAGTAGGGACAGTACTGTTGTGGTGTGGTTGGGGGTGGATTTAGCTCTGAATTGGCAGTACTCTAAGCTGGCAGAGTCAAGGCTGATCCTAGTGTATACCGTGAGGCTAAGGTGCTCTCAGCTACATGTGGATTGGCATTTTTTTGGAAGGAATGGGTGTGTAAGCACCACTACCAGGGGTTGGGTTTGCTTGTCCTGTTAAGCTTTTTTAGCAGCAGAGGTAGTAATTGTAGATGTCTTTTTGGTTGCCTTGGTGGTAGTAGCAGGTTTAAGAAGGGCGTCTTAGGTTCAACCCAGTTTGGGTGGGTGACCAATTGGCTCTAGAGTTCGCATCAATGTGAGATTGAGAGTGTAAGGAAGGTAACCATTCATAGGGTTGGAGGGGGCGTCTGGTCTTCAGGTGCAGGTAGTTTGCTGTTCTGTGGAATCTAGTTGGTAATTTGTTCATCAGATTATCTCACAAGATTTCTCAACGTAAGATAATTATAAAATTCCCAAATTGATAAAATGATTATCCCACTCAAAACGGTACAATATAAAAAAGTGTTCAACATTTTAATCATTTACAGTTTTCATCGATATTTTATAGCACAAAAGTATCAAAAGTTCAATACAATTCACATGAACTTGAAATTACTCCAATAGTATATACACACAAGAAGATTTGCCCAGCATATTTTGTAATTACATTTATACTTTTATTATGTTTTCAATTGACTTTTGACATATTTTATTTTCTACATTTTACCATTTTCTATCTATTGTAATAAATTGGACTTGACATAAGTGCCTTGATTTCTTCTTTTTTTTAGTAATTTAGTAATATATTTTATTTGCTTGACATAAATGCTTGATAATAATGTTTTTCCATTAACTTAAGCTGCATGTATTATTTTAGGTTGATTCTTTGTGCAGTGGTTCACTTTCTGAACTTTCCAAATTAACCAATGATAATTAAGTGTTAAATTTAATAAAAATTGATCTATTTTAGTTTTCTTAATTTTGTTCCTTGTGTCCACTTTCAAGTTAATTTTTGTTTCAACTTAAATGAAAATAAATGAAAAGGATTAAAAAAATATACTGAATAAATTTAATTTAATATTGTGGATAAAAGTTATAAGTTTATTAGGTCATTTGATTGAAAAACAACATATACATAGTCTAACTTAGTTTATGATTAAGGTGTTGAATATTAAAATTAATTTTTGGAATAAGACAGCTTGAGTTTACTAATAATATAAATTACATAAATTAAAATATGATGATAAGAAATTAAAATATATTATTTTAACAAAATTTTGAAGAGTAGATAAGATGAATTAAGGTAATATCAGAAAGTGGATTTTAAGTCTAACTCAACTTTACAAAATCGGCTTATAAAGTGAGATTTGTAATTACTTATATACTATGAAATATTTTTATATCTAGTCGATGTAAGATCTTTAACACAACCCCTCATACCGAAACCTGTCAATTCGTGTGTGAGACTATATATTTATTGATAGTCCCACACTACAAAAAAAAAAATCAATATTATCTACGAATCTTAATCCGTAGGTAAATTCAACATTACCTACAGATATTACCCACAGATTCTGAATCTGTAGGTAAATTCAACATTACCTACCAATTATTACCAACGGATCTTAATACTTACAAAATTTTACCCGCAGATCTCTATTACCTATAAACTATACATAATATTAAAAATATTATTATAATATGAATAATTATAAAATCATAATTAATATTTATAAATAATAATAATCATAATTAATAAGTATACATATTATTAATATTATAAAATTAATAATATTAAAACTATTTATAATATTAATAATATTTAATAATATTAATATTATTTAATAATATTAATAATATTTAATAATATTAATATTATTTAATAATATTAATAATATTTAATAATATAATAATATTAATTTTTATTTTATTAATTATATTATTATTGATAATCATAAAAAAAATATAATAATAATCAAAATATTATAATAAAACTTTGACTGATGTAAGCTATTTAGTTCTAACAAATAGCATATACTGTGAAGATGTTAGTCTAGGAGGACTCTTTGAACATGCCACAAACCTGGATCGTCTAAGAGAACTCATAAGGGAAGACGAAAGTAGTGTCGAAATCAACATTCTTGTACTTGTTTTTCATGTCTTGGTTGTAGGCTGGCACTGCAAGTTAAAATAGTGCTAATACTGTACAAAACTAATGGAAATTGAGATTGTTCCGAAAAGGATATAGGATTGAATTTGTGTTTAATGAAACAATGTGTTTGTTTCAATAAAGCTCAATCACTGATTTTATTTCACGGTGGAGATAATTTAATGGACACTCTAATCACTAGTCCATAAATCAAACACTGGAAGTACCCAAAGAGTCATATAATGAATTTTACTAATTAATACCTACCAGCACGTCACCTATTTTAATTTCTCTTCTATGAAATGAACTGACTTTGAATTCCAATCTTTACCAAATGATTATTAAAATAAAGAGAATATTAGTATAATATATACAAGAAAACAGGTATGCATGCTCTCTCATATATAAGAAAAGCCATTAAATTTAACAAGCAGTTGTTAATTAGTTGTTTAATACGAGCGGCATGAATGTGCTATTGCTTTTTCATATTTTATATCTTGAGAATGGCATGAATTGATGTGGATCAGTCAAATCAACACAATCTTATATTGCCAACAACAAATACTTAAAGGCCAAAAATTAGTTGACATATTTAAGGAGTATGCATAAATATATATAATTCTGTGGAGTAACCAAAGAAATAATGAATACGATTGAAGATACAAACAAGTTTCATTCTAATAGAGTAATCTCAAACCTAAATCGTTTCGTAATCTAAACGATAACCTAAACAAATATCTTCAAAATCAAAATAGAAGAATATCTATAAAAAAAACTATAAACATTTTATTTTCTATTTATAATATTTTTTTAAAAAAAACTTCATTTTCATTTCATTTAAATTATTTTGCTCCAAACCTAAAAAAAAATGTATTACAATATTTATATAATTTAGTAAATCACTTCATTAAAGAGTCTATTTTGTTATGGTTGACATTGTTAGATTTTAAGTTATGGGAGAGGTTAGTAATATGTGAGTATTTTTTTAAAAAGGGTTAGAGTACTTCTAATACTTTTTTTTTCATAATATATATATATATATATATATATATATATATCATGAAGAACTTTATGAGATACATATTTTTGACTGTTACGGTTAACTAATGTTGTTTTACTTTTGTTATATCCTGTGTCATGTCATACTAGTATAAAGGAATATTAGTCTCCAACATTTCCAATAGTTTGTGTAAGACTTGACCAACGTTTAATAATAAATTTGTCATATATAGTATAATTAGTTTTTATTAGACTTTGGTCTCTGTACTGCTATATATACGTTTCAGGGCGTCCTGTTGAATAAATCAAATTTTGGACCTCCTTAGTAGAGCTATTATTTGATGTAAATTATGTTCTACTATTACGGAAAAATCAACTGCAATAATTGAGATATATATTAATTCAATTCCTTCACACACACATATTCAATTTTGACTTAATCTCTTCATTCAATGAAGGCAACCAACATTCGCAGGCTATGAATTGTATTTGCAAAAAAAAAAAAATGACTGCTTATATGTGTGATTTATTTCAAAAGTATTTTTTTTTATGAAAACTATAATGATTACAATTATATTGGAATTTAAGTCCATAAAAAAGTTATAATTATTTAGTCATACAAGGTGAAGTCATTACGTGGTGGGTGTGCAGTGAGAAAATTAATATACTCTTTAGAAACCTAGGCTTCATCAAAAGAGAATGAAAAAGGGTAAAGAAACTAGTTTATTTATAGTTTATAAGCTAATAGGTAATTATAAACTAGTTAAGAATTAAAAAACTAAAAATTTATAAAAATTAATTGAAAGTTATAGAACATGTAAACTTACTTAGATGATTGAGTTATAAATAGTAACTTCCATTAAAAATGTTCTGTACACGAAAAAAAGAGTAAATAATAGTTAGTTAAATTAAATATTTGGTCGGATTAAATGTAAATACACTTAAAAAAGAAGAAAAAGATGTTTTCATTCTTATATCTATTATTTTTCCTTGATTTTGAAATTGATGACATCAGTTATTATATATGTTTAATCTCTTACTACTAACTGTCAAAAATTTAACAAAAAAATTACTATAATTTTTTTTTTTTTTACTTTTGCAGGTAACGACACGTATAATTATAACGAATTATCATATTACTAGGATAATAGGATAAAACTATACATTTAAATAATAACCACTAACTGTAACATACTATACAACTATATATAAATTTAAAATTCTTTAAAAAAAAATATAATCAATAAACACCTAATTTAATAAACCTGAATAATATCCAGAAATCGGCACGTTTCTACTACTACTTGCTATAAAGTTTGTTTATGCACTAAATAAATATGATAATTACATTAAACACATTCATAAATAAAAGGAAAGTTAACGAAATTAAAATATAAAATTATTATATTATTATCATGTATATAAATGTGTTTAAATTAAGGTGTGCATGGATATGTTTTAGGGTTGGGTTTTAGGGTTGGGTTTGTGTGTTGGGTTTATTTCTATACGTTTGGGTTTATTTCTATACGTTTGGAAGGTTGTTGGTTTAGGGACGAGTATAGTTTTGTATAAAAGTTAAATTATCCTGAAATAATTTTTATTTATTTAATTATTTTTTTATAATAAAAAGTCATGTAAATAAATGTAA
Organism: Phaseolus vulgaris; assembly: GCF_051622355.1. Lineage (NCBI taxonomy): Eukaryota > Viridiplantae > Streptophyta > Magnoliopsida > Fabales > Fabaceae > Phaseolus > Phaseolus vulgaris. The sequence goes on from NC_143504.1 coordinate 8,575,518, forward strand.
ATGAACTCAAATTTAGTCATATTGTCATATTAGGACTAAGTATGAGACGAGACATTAAAAATTATGGTAATCAAGTTTTATTAAAAGATAATACTCAACATATTTTGAACCTACAACATGTTAACTAACTTATATTCTCGATATTAAGGTGACACAAAATATTTACTACCATGTTAGGTATATACTTGTTACCAAGTTAGATTTTAGTCTTTCTTAACTTCTCAATACTTAAAATCATGTTTATGTGACTAGCCAACAATGAAGTCGGAATACTTTTATTGATATGAGTTTCATGTTTATCATTGTTATCCATTCAAGATCACTCACCCAAGGCCAAACTTTAATGTTCTGTTTGGATTAAGGAGTTTATTTGTGGAGAGGGGAAGAAGTGGATTTGTCTGAGGATGTCTGAGGATATGTGAGGTAAATCACTACAAGAAAAATTAAATTTATCTACGAAAGAATTTCGTAGGTAACAGCCAAAATTCGTAGGTTAATCAGCATTACCTATGGATTATCCACAGAAAAAAAATCCGTATGTAATACGGGTGTAGGTAATTTACCTTCTAACAGGGGTATCTGTGGGTAACGCAAAGAGTAGTTACCTACCACCAACTTCAGTCAGTAGGTAATTCAATATACTTTATTTTTAAAATTTTAATTATTATTTAAATATTTTTTTTATTTTAATTATTATTTACAAATATTATTTTATTTCAATTTTTATAATTATTATTGACAATTATTATATATGTTATGAAAATTACGGGCACTATCACTTCAACGACAGGATTATAGTTCATACCGTTAGCGATATTATAACCTGATGTTTTTTTAATCGCTTCTATTATGTAAAAATAAATTCTTGTTCATTCTCATTTTCCATCATTATGTAGAAAGATCTATTTTTCATTGAGTTAGTAGGTTTATGTCTTGGATCTGAAAACAATAACTACTTTTGAAATGAACGAATTGTTGGGTAGATTATTGTTTTCTTAGATTGATTTGAAGTTTTACTTTGGCATTATTTAGCAAGATAATGTATAAATCATGTGATCAAAGATATTGCTTTTCTTATTATACATAAATCAATCTATATCAATCTATGATCATTGCACCTTCGATTTAGTTCAATTGGTCCAGTCTCTTCTTTGTAGACTCACAGTCACCGGACTTTTTTTGGAATTAACGAATTGTTTCGGTAGATTATTTTTTCTTAGATTGATTTGAAATTTTACTGTTATTTAACACGATAATGTATAAATAATGTAATCCAAGATACTGCTTTACACATAAATCAATCTATGATTATTGCACCTTCGATTTGTTCAATTGGTCCAATCTCCTCTTTGTAGACTTCACAGTTTTTGGGTGAACTGTGTGGACTTACAATGCACACGCCAATTAAGCTCACTTGATATTTTATTCCCATGAAATGTTTTTACTAATAGTAAACATTTTGAATTTCCTCAACAACCAAGCATTATTTGCCTATTCATAGAGAAGCTCCTTCTTTTATTGAGCAAGAAACTGAGCAGCAGATTCTTGTTACTGGAATCAAGGTATTCTCATCTTTTTCCTTTTTATTGTCTTTCATATTATCTCTTCTCCTTCGTTGTTAGGGTTACCTGTCTCCCTGTGTTATATGACTGGGTACTGATTTTTTGATGAATTTTTGTTCAAGGTTGTTGACTTTCTTGCACCATTTCAAAAAGGAGGAAAGATTGGGTTGTTTGGTGGTTCTGGCGTAGGAAAAATTGTGCTTATCATGGAATTTATTTACAATGTTGCAAAAGCTCATGGTATGTGCTATTAATTTATTCTTGTTAACATTCTCTTTTTTCTTTTCTATACTGAATGTTGATTGATTCCATTAGGTGGTTTCTCTTTGTTTGCTAGTGTTGGAGAATGAGCCCGTGAGGGCAATGACTTGTATAGAGAAATGATTGAGAGTGGTGTCATCAAGCTTGGTGAAAAGCAGGTGAATGGAATTCTGCTCATGACACTTTCAGCTGCCTCCATAATACTTTTATCTGAGTATCTTACTAACTTGTCATTTGTGGTTACATCATTATATTAGAGTGAAAGCAAATGTGCTCTTATGTACATCAAATGACTGAACCCCCTGGTGCTCGTGCTCGTGTTGGTCTTACTGGGCTTACTGTGGTAGAACACTTCCATGATGCAGAAGGGCAAGTGTGCTTCTTTTTGTAGACAACATTTTTCGTTTTACCCAAGTATGTCTTTTGCCCTGCTTGTCGAATATATCTTTTATTGTCAGGCGATGTATCTTGTGTTATAACTGTTTCGTTTAACATTATGATGTATCATTTAGGCTAACTCAGAGGTGTATGCTTTGCTTGGTCGTATCCCATCTGCTGTCAGTTACCAACATTACAAAAAAAAAAAAATGAAATATTATGTGGGCCAAAAGCGGACGCAACAGACCAAAAACGGATGCATAACTGTCGGATTTTCGTTGGCCAGCAGTCCCACAAAAAAAGCTTGGAAGCAAATCGAAATTAGCGTGGCCCAGTGCACGTTACGTGGGCCAAGCCCACGCAAAACATACACAAATTGCATCAGCTACGTGGGCGTCCAAGCGACGCAATTGCAGCGGCTTATGCGTGGGTCAAACCGATGCAAAATTAAAATATCGTCTATGCGTCGATTTGATCGATGAAATGACAAAGAAAATAATAATATCAGATGTTGCGTGAGCCTAGCTGACGCAGAATTTAAATAATATTAAAAAAAATCTGGCGTGGGACAAAGTTTGACGCATAAAGGGATTAAAAAAAACAATTTATTTTGTTTTCTAACTAGTTTACCCTATAAACAATAAATATCAACCAAATCACATTCAGACAAATTACTATCATTCACAACACATCCACAAACACATCCAGAGTACAAAAATAATACAAATAGTTAAACAAAGTCTTTGATCCATTGAAATATTCAAAATGGATATGAATACTTTAAAAAAAATATTAAAATTAAATTTGTACTTTACAAATTTAACTAAAAACACTAAAATAAATTACATAGTGATGTGATCTATGAAAACTTGTAAAAAATACAAACAATATAAATAAATAAATGAAATAATTAAAATACTTAGTATATAATAAAAATGTCAAATAGTTAAATTTGTTGGGTATGAAGCCAGGACCAATTGGGTTGGGCTGACTAGACACATGTTTAGTGAGTGGGCTTAATTATTATGTCCTTTTATTATCTCTATTTATCTCTATTTAAAGAGATCATTGTACTTGTAATTGGTGTGCAACAAGATATAATGTAAACCTAATAGTTGCTCGGGTGGATGTAGGTTGCAGTTGGCGACCGAACCACGTTAAATCTTGTGTCGTTTATTTCTCTGCAGTTGATTCGTGATTATGTGTGTTGTTTCCGCGTGCGTTTTTTCCATCAAATCTTACAGTATAAGATTCACTTTAAGGAACATGTTAATCATCTTGCTCTAGATCATACTCATGATCGAATTGAGTTATGCCATTGGAAGCATTTTTGTCACGTTCCATTGAGATAAGTTTTTCTTTTATAACCTTCATCTTATCCTCCAAGTGTGCATACTCCTGACTCCACATACTAAGTTCAGCACGAAGCATTTGATTTTCAATTGCATGCTCAGATTGTGAAGTGTCGGAAGCATAGGCTTGAGTGGGGGAAGAGACTCCTTGGCGTAAGTTAGCAGCCAAGTCTGTCGTACCATACACCCGATCTCTACTCTTTCCTCCAGCAGCTTCCTTCCAAGTTTGAAGCTTAGTTGGAGGATCAAGTTGGTGGACATCAGTGTTAGAGTCTTGAGAACTATTTTCTTGAAGGGTCTTCAAGAGCTTATGATAGTTTTCCTACATAGATCATTAGGAAATGAAAATGTTAGGAAATTAAAATATAAATATAAAAAAAAGTTAAAAGAATAACTTACAGAAGTCTCATGAGCACGGGTATCAACCCATTCACCTTCTTGTTTGTGTGGGTGGCCATAAATAGTTCATCAGGTTCTGGAGGACGACCATATTGACGTTCCTAATAATGTTGTACAATTAAAAGCAGTATAGGTTGCAAATGTAAAATGATTTTCATGTAAGGCAGTGACAAGTACTTACCAAGGTCACGACAATATCTGAATGTGATTTTTGACCTATGGAGTGCAGTGCTCCACCACGAGCTGAACCCCTATTGGCTTTATTTGGAGTTGATTTATCTTTGAATTGTTGTGAAACCCAATAGTTTAGAAGTTCAGCCCATGCTTGCTCTCCTATCAAAATAGGTCAGACACCCTTTGTTCTAGCTTTGGTCAACATGTCACAAAGTCTTTTTCTGACTTTAGACTCGTAGACCTTTTTAATTTGGCATTCATCCTGAGATGCCCAAGTGATTCTAGTCTGATAAAAACAAGAAAATGGTTTGTTTCAGTTTTCCCATTTTTGTTGATCTATATGAAATTGTAATTAAAAATTAAAATTATTTGAAAGTCAGTCCACCATTTTAGTTTGTCCTCCTCGGGCATGGCATCATAATGATGATATTTATGCATCCCCTATTTCATTTACACACCCCACCTAACTATTTCAAATTTTTTGGCCCAATCTGCTGCTGTCTTTATTTTTTACTTTCTGTATTCCCTATTTCATTTAAACACCCCACGTCTCTAAATAAAATTTCTTCATAAAGTTCCCCCAATCTTGCCTATAAATTTTCCCATTATATTTATTTTATTCATCCATTTTTTTTTTAAATAACGAATGAAAAAATGAAAAACTTTATTCTTTACATCATTAATATTTTTTTAAAATACAATACAAAAATGAAAAACTTCTAAATATAATTAATTATTAAAACATAATTAATGGGAAAAGAATAAAACTTCTAAGTATTGTAAATATAATATTAATTCAACATAATCAGTGGACATATCACATAACATCAAACATTCATTCACAAGAACAAAGAGAGAAAAGTGCAGTTAGGTTGGTTCATTCACAATATCTCTCTCTTTCAATACTTCTACATTTTTAACAATGTTCAAGCAGTTTGTGGCCACAGAATAATTTACAAGTTGCACCTTCAATTAATTTCTCTTGCACTCCAAAATCTTACATTTAAAGTCCAAAATCATACATAACTGACATTCATCTTTATCCTAAAAAAATGCAAAGTCAAACCCAAGACATGTAATTTTTAATCATCGCAGTTTCAACTCATCTAAATTAAATGAATGTTATTACATTCACATACCAGCAATAGCCGCAACCAACACATTGCAGCCCAATAATCCAAATAAAATGAATCAAAAAATTCTGAACCTTTAAAAATTTACCTCTGGCAGCAATAATGGAGCAAGAGTTGCAGCTAAACCGCGACGCGGAGGACACTCGCGGAGACACGGAGGAGGCTCGCAGAGGCAGAGCAAAGTGAAGGAGAAATTAGGTTTTGAAATTGGGGAAACTACTGGGAATGTTGGGACAGCGGGGAAGCGAAAATTTTATAAATAGGTCACATACGACGCATGACCGACGCATACGTTAAAATTTTTTATTTTAATTAAATTTAAAATTGAAATCAAAATTTAAAAATTAAAAATTAAATTAAAACTTTAAAAAATGTAATTCAATTTAAAAAATGCATATAACTTTAATTTATATAAACAAAAAAATTAATTTAATTTATACAATAATTTTTTTTTTAATTTATAAAAAAAATAATAATTTAATTTATACAATAAAAAAACTAATTTAATTTATACAAAAATATTTAATTTAATTTCTACAACAACAAAAATTGTTTAATTTATACAAAAGAAAACTAATTTATACAACATAAAATTAATTTAATTTGTAAAAAAAACTTAATTTAATTTATAAAACAATAAATAAATTTAATTTATACAAAAACTAAATTAATTTATTTTATACAAAAAAAATAGTTTAATTTATACAAACAAAATTAATTTAATTTATACAACAACAAATGAATTTAATTCATACAATAAAAATAAATACATAATTTAATTAAACTTTGGTTTGGAAAACCATTTATCCTTACAAGTGTTCTTTCTATCTATTATTATGTACAAATAATCAATTTATTAATATCTACTACCACGAATATCAATGAATCCTATTATTGAAATTGCTCATGATACCCTTTTTTTAGTCTTTATAATTCACTTCTTACTTCAACTCTTACCTTTTTAAGTGTAATAAAAAACACAAGTACAAATGTTCCACCCAAAATTGCAATGGACTAGGATTATGAACTTATAATCCAAAATCTAATAATCAACTCTATTCCATGATTTTAAGTTAATTCTATATATTATCATGAATATCAATGTGTCATATTTGTCAAATTGCTCATGATACTCTCTTTCAGCCTTTACAATGCACTTCTTAGTTCAACTTTTACCTTATTAACTGCAATAAAAAAAACAAGTACATATGTTCCACCCAAAATGACAATGGACTAGGGTTATGAACTTATAATCCAAAATCTAATCATGAACTCTATTCCATGATTTTAAGTTCATTATATATCGGACCAAGTCGAAATTTACTTATTTATGTTACATTTATTAAGAACTAAGTCTACTAAAATTACTATGTCAAAGACCTATTATTTAGTGCATTGGGAAACTGTATTAACACACTTATAAGGAATATTGCATATGTGTCATCTCATCACTTAAAATTTACTACATTATTATGTGCTTCACTTGGAAAACATCAATTTCTTTTTTAGATCATACTCAGTAACTATAAAAATGGCATTTATAGAGCATGTGGTCAACTTTGGGACACTTTGGATATTGTAGCAATCTAACAATTAAGAATAAGTTACTTACTCACGACTTAGTCTTAATATGCTTGTATCGTATACATTTTTGCTAATTCTTTAAAATGATCTTATGCTTCATTTATGAGAAGTAACATCTTTAAAATTATAATGAAAATCAAAGTAAAATCCCTAGTTCATTCATCCATTGCACAAATATAACATTTAAATTTATTTAAGTTACTAATCAAAAGTTTTATCTAACTTTTTTTTTCTTAAGGCAAATAAAACATTTTTAGATAAAATTGACTCTCTATTTTTAAATACATCCATTACATTTTAAATTAATTAATTACTTCATCTTAAATTTATATTCTTAAATTTATGTATATTTTATATAATATTTACAAAATTTAAATACTTTTTTTTTTTTACTATTTCTTACTCAATTATTATTTTTCTACATGTTTTTAAATCTTTATAAACTTTTTAAGATAACTTCTTTAAATAATTTCAAAAATTAAACACTACATCAATTAAATAAATTTAATTTAACTAATTTATATAAAAAAACTTTAAAAAAAATATTTATGACAATATATAAATCAAATAAATTTAAAATAAATAATATTTAAAATAATAAAATAATTTATATAATATTTAAATAATTTAAATACGTATTTTTTAACTCAATTATTATTTTTCTTTATTTTTTTTAATTCTTCCTAAACTTTTAAGATAATTTCTTGAAATATTTTAAAATCAAACACTTAATTAATTTAATTTAACTAACTTATATTAAAAAATTTAAAATTAAAAAATTTATTATAATATTAAAAAAATAAATTTAAAATAAATACAATAAATAATTAAATATTAAAATATTTCTTATAATGTTGTACATTAAATAAATTTAAAATAAATAAGTTTTAAAAAACTAAAATATAAACATGTGTGGGTCTTAGCCGACGCAAATTGTTTTTTTAAGTTATCGTCGGCATCCGACGCATCAATTAAACTTTGCGTTGGTCGCGGCCGACGCACAATAATGTTTTTTTTAACTAAATCCGTAGATGTGTTCGTTTTGCATCGCATGGTCGCCAAAATCAATTATGCATGGGTTTTGCGTCCCTTTGGCCGACAAGAATTGCGTCCACAATTGGCCCACGCAAATATTTGGCAGCTAATTCCTTGTTTTCTTGTAGTGCAAACAACCTTGTCTACTGATCTTGGAGGTCTTCAAGAGCATATTTTCGGTTGTTGTAGTTTATGCATTGTTGTTTTTGTTATCATCAACTAAATAGTTTGATTTTCATGATATTGAATAGATCTTTGAGCTTGGTATCTATCCTGTTGTTGACCCCTTGGATTCTACATCTCGTATGCTTTCACCACTTATTTTGGATACGGATCACTATGAAACTGCTCGTGGTGTCCAGAAGGTTCTTCAAAACTACAAGAATCTTCAAGATATCATTGTTATTTTGGGGAATGGATAAGCTTAGTGAAGATGATAAATTGATTGTTACCCGTGCCCGCAAGATTCAGCGATTCTTAAGCCAACCTTTCCATGTTGCTGAAGTCTTCACTGGTGCCCTAGGAAAATATGTGGAATTGAAGGAGAACATTACCAACTTCCAGGTATTATTTGTCTCATTTAATCCGATTTGATCCATCTGTTGAAAGCTTTGGTTATATTCTCTTTGATTATTATTAGTGTGTATTCCATCTTTTAAATCGTGTTAGCAACCTTTTATTTTTTTCATGAATATCGTCATGTTGGAAATTAATTTAACTTCTAATATCCAATTTCTTCTTAATCTTGAATTGCATTTGTCATTTTAAAAAATTGTACCTCGAGTCTTGATATATTGACACCCTCTGACAGTAACACACATTCGACGTTGCAAACGTGGCAATGATGTGACAGAGTGAGATTGTGCGCGAATGAGCGGCGCGAGCTTCAAAATAGGGTAAAAATAATATATTACATCGGTTCTTAGTAGTGACCTGTGTAGGAATAAAAGGTGACCTTTTACCATTTTTCTGCACAGTTATGTAATTTTTAGAAATTTAGTTTTATCTTGTTGGGTTTGGTGGTGCATGAGAAGTGTTTAAAGTGACCTCATTGGAGGACATTAAGGTCAAGTTCTTTAATCTCAATGTGAATGAAGTTAGTCAGAGTAAGTGGTGACCTGTATAGGAATATGTGGTGACATGCGACCAAGTTTCTGCACAGTGATCAAATTTTCGAAAATCTAAGTTTATTGTTGTTCTTGGGTGGGTTGGTGCACGAGGTGTGTGTAAAGTGACTTCAGTGAAGGACACCAAGGTCAAATTTTGTAATCTCAGTATCAATGTAATTAGAGGCAAACACATTAAGTGGTGACCTAGGTAGGAGTATGTGGTGACCTGCTACCAAGTTTTTGAACAGTTGAGTAATTTTAGAAATTTTTAGTTGTGTTGTTGTTGGTGTGCAGAAAGCTAAAAAAATCTATAATTACTTAATTGTGCAGAAACTTGGTAGTAGGTCACCACTTATTCCTACACATGTCACCACTTAGTCTGACTTACTACATTGACATTCATATTAGATAATTGTATCTTGGTGTTCTCCACTTAAGTCACTTTGCACACTCCTCATGCACCACCTCTCACAAGAACAACATAACAAAAATTTCTAAAATTACTTAATTATGCAGAAACGTGGTAACAGGTCACCACTTATTCATACATAGGTCACAACTTACTGTGATTAACTACATTAGCACAGATTAGAGAACTTTTCCCAATTTCCTCTAATAAAGTCACTTTACGAACACATCATGTACCTCCCTACTCAAGAATAACACAACTCAAAATTTCCAAAATTACTTAACTATGAAGAAAGTTAGTAGCAGGTTACCACTTATTCCTACATAGGTCACTACTTAATCTAACATACTACATTGACATTTAGATTAGATAATTGTACTTGGTGTCTTCTACTAAAGTCACTTTGCACACACCTTATGCACCAACCCACAGAAGAACACACTCAAAATTTTCTAAAATTACTTAATTGTACAAAAACTTTGTATCAGGTCACCACTTAATGTGATTGTGACGAACTAACTATATTAACAATGAGATTATAGAGTTTGACCTTTGTGTTTTCAATCGGGGTGACTTTACACACACCTCATGTACTGCACCAATTCGTATATATGTGGTGACGGTTATTTTTGTATATAGTGTCATTTACAAACATCACTATTTACATGTGTGGTGGTTCCGCATACTGCTACAGATCTAGCCACCACAAAATATAATATGATAGTCTATTGTTAATTGTCGTAACACCCACCATTTTACACATTGTATAAAGTGACATTTTTAAACGTGTAATTTATGTTATTGATATATGTCGTAATTTTGAATGGGTCAAAACGATTCAACACAAATAATGGTGCACCTAAACGCCTTTATTCACATTATAGTTTGACATTTGTAAACCATTATAATAATGAATTTGTAATATTATACATTTATTATAATTTTTAATATTTTCATTTCTAATTTTTAATTGAAACATGTTTTCGTTAATTAATCTCATAATTTAATTAAACCTGGTTTTATAATTACTAATAAAATAATTAAACAATACACAAATTTATAATAATAAAACATATTTATTTATGTTTATGTCAATTCAAAATAGATCAAAATTCACATTGTTCAAAAGTATATCAAATTCAAGTACATCAAATGATAACATCATTAAAGGAAATAAACAACACATCTCAATTAATATTGCTTTCTCCACTTGATCCTCTTACTTGATTTGATAATGGAGTATCACTTCCAACGATCGTACCTCGAATAAATAAAGAATATTGTAAGTTATTCAATTTTAATTTTTATAAAATAAATGAAGAAACCAATATTGTAATGAAAATATTGTAATGAAGTTATTAACAATATTGTAATGAAGTTATTGAAGAAAATTTAAGTAATTTTTTAAATAAATTACTAAGTTTGCATTTCGTTTTTGATAGTGCAGTAGTCCAACTATAAAATTGGTCTGATTCTCACAAATAACATTAAATAAATTTTGATGGCTATTACCCAACGAAATAAAGCAAATGCATAGCAAGTTTTACTTGAACATACAAAAATAGTGGTACTTGAAGACAAAGTAAAGAATCAAAACACACAAAAAGTTAAAATTAATAAAGAACAAAATTCTATCAGTAATTTCGTATTATTTACAAATTTCCACTTATTTTGATCCTTGAACAGGAAATTGCAACCCCTATATATTAGACCCAATTATAAAGTTGGGTGTGTAAATTGAAACATATGATTCTGCATTAAGTTCCAAGTAAACAAAATTTGCAGAGACCACCAATTTCACTCAAAAACAAAAATAAAAAATATTAGAAATTTAGCTGTACATATTGAGACTAGTGTATGCACTAGAGAACTGAAGTTTCGAAATTCGGGTTGGCCACTTGAGTCAAAGCTGATCTCCAGTTTTCTACTTCCTCAGTCCTTTCCGAACCTAGCTTCATTGGCAACCATGGGCTCCTAAAAATGCAAAGTCTTTGTAAGCAATAATTATAGCTACAAAAAGTTCATTGATTTCCAAATGCTAGTTATAGACGTATAGTAAAAAATGTGGAGACATTGCCTATCACCAAGTAAAAGATGAAGACATGATTAACTATGAAGATCAGATATTAATACACCATCTTATTCAACAAACATATTATACCTGTGCTATTCAAAATATTTACAACAAGTATATATATATATATATATATATATATATATAATATTAACCAATTAAAGATTATTCATTACAATCAATAAATTTAAAAATATAGTGTTTGTAATTACAAATAAAATATTTTACACCATCAACATAGACATGTTCATACGACAATAACTAAAGATTTAGCTGCAAACTTTATAGTTATTAATATTTTTTCCCTCTAAAATTAATTTTTATTTAATAATTTTATTATAGTGTAATTTAGGCCTTGTCCAACCTAATCTGCTTAATCCTAAAATGAACCAACCTGACTTAAGCTCCATTAGCTTAACATTGGTTCTGCTAGACTTTATCTAACTAAGTCAACCCCACTCAATCTTAACTCAAAATCAAATATTATTTGACCTTGCTTTAATTTAACATTATTCGATGTGGATCTTATCGAAATCGTCTTAACCTAACTTTACATACACTAATCTAGACCGCGCAATTGAAACAAACAAATAGGTTATATGCATCTTTTTATGAAATACAACAACGATATACTTCATATGTACTATATATTCATTTACATCTCTTGAATACGTATTTTCTAGTGTGTATACCAAAAAAAAAATAACAGTTAATAAAACCTACATGCTATGATAATAACATTCTACACTACAAGAAAATTATGAAATATAAATCAATTTTAGAAACCAAAAATAATTAGTTGCTATAGTGACTAAATTAGATATATTTTAGGGACTAAATAAATTTTTGATTTCTAAATTAGTTTCTATTATTGTTAAATGGTTTCTAAATTGGTATCTAATTAGCAACTTAGGTTTTTGCTACCAAATTTAGAATATAAATAATTGGTAGTTAAAATATTGGTTGCTAATTAGATACCAATTAGAAACTATTTAACAATAATAGAAACCAATTTAGAAACCAATTTTTATTTTAGTTTCTAAAATGGTCTCTAATTTAGTTACTATTACAACTAATTATTTTGGTCTCTAAAAATTGGTTTCTATTTGATGATTTTCTTGGTAGAATTCCAAAAGAAAAATTATGCTTATTGCAATAAGAGATCTAGATTTGAAATAAAAGAGAAATATTTAATATAATTTTAATATTTTTGTCCGCTTATATCTATACCTATATATAAAGGGGATTCCCCTCTTTAACTGCTCTCAAATTTTTTCCTATTTTATCCTTAGATTAATATTTAGTTTTATTTTATTATTTTAGGTATTGCGTCATTTCCTTCTTTTAAAAATATTTGGAATAAATGGAGGAGCGGTTTTGAATTCAAAGAGATGATTTATTTTGAAAATCAACTACTTAAAAGAGGGAGTGTCTTCAAATTATGAGAGAGAAAAAAATATTAGGAGACGTGAGAAAGTAGTGGCCAAAGTGAGCTGTTACTTCCAACTTCTTTCTCTCTTTTTGCTCTTAATTGAAACAAATTGTGAATTAAGGATTTACTTCAATTTTCAATTGTTTTCACCTCTGCATTTTCGGTTCCTTCCTTTCTTTCTCTTTTTAATGTTAGAGTTAATTATATTCGTTCCCTGTTTTGTGATTTAGTTATGAATCTTTGTTCCCTTGTTTTGTGATTTAGTTGTGAATCTTTGGTTGACATTGTGGTTTCTTTTATTTTCAAACCTCGCATACAGGAAAAAGACGAGGATTCATTCATTTTGTTGGCTAATTGAGGAACCTCCGATGACTTATTCTCTCAAATTTGCAACACCCACCGACATCACTTATCAAAAATTCATTTGTTATGCTTCTATGTTTTCTTTTATATGTCGTTTAAATTTTATAAATGTTAATGTGATATTTATTTCCAAGTTCCTATTTATTTATTTATTTATTTCCCTGCTAATTTTATTTTTTTTGTGTTACAAAAGGCTGTTGAACCGAGGCAGACCCAAAAAGGAATGAGAGTGTTGATTTTTACTACCAGGTTGGTTGGGTGGTAGTGATATTCAAGACTTACCTACCCGCAAGAAAAAACACCCTCTTCCTGATTCCTTTCTTCACCGCTTTAAGAACAAACGGAGTTTGTCCGTCCTGGATCTTACTTCTACGATATCAATTTTCTTTTTTCTAATTGGGTTTTCGCCATCATGGATTTTATGTGTTTTGAAGGTTGTGTGATAGGAATGGTGCCAAAAACAAATGGAGTTTTCTCTCCTTCTTGGAGGGTCAAAGCAAAAGGTTAATCAAGTAATGAGAGCAGGCATTGCTCGCCATGCAAAGCTTGAAGAAGAGGTCATATCATATCTCATTTGTTTCATCATTCATTCAACAAGCATTAACTAGCGCTTTCCTTGCATGGTAAGCACCCAAACACAACCATTTACAATAACCAACTATTATAAAAAAATCTAGAGTAACCATCCCACATCTCGATTATTTAATTGTTGGAAGAGCAAGTGGAGACTGAAGAAGTATCAACTGTTCTCCCCAACCTTCCATGACCCCTTTCACTAATCTCAACCAGGTCGATTCTGACCTCGCTTGCTTGAACCCTCCAGGAGCAGGTTTCACTTTTATTCTTCTTTTTCTCATTCTACTATATTCCTTCATCTTCACCCCCCTTTAATTTGGGAAAAATAATTATTAACGTAACATTGATTTGTTCGTTTGCTTATTCATGTGTTTTGTTTGGGTTTTGGCAGGAAGTTTTTTTTTCCGTGTATGCAAGGTAAAACAATTATTTAAGGTACGAGCACTGCCTTGATGTGGCAACTTCAAGTTCAATAAGGACGGGGAAGCGACCTTTTTTTGGTTGTTAATGGAAATGAGATTGGTGGAAAATTATTATTTCTATGATTTTTTTAAAATTATAATAATTTTTAGGTTTTATTTATTTGTATATTTAGCGGTTTTTTGATGAGTTTGGAGAGAATGTCTCTGTTAGAACTGTAATCACTTTCGTTGTCATATTAAATCATTATTATTATCTTATTTTATTTATATTTAGTATATTACTGCTTCTCAAATATGATAGTTAGCAAATTACATGGAAGAGAAGGCAATTGGACCTTGGTTCCTAAGTGCAAACCTTCACAAGGAACAATGTTGAGAAAGAAAAAAAATCTAACAATGTTGAGACCTCACAAAGCAGTTAAACAGTTAACAATGAGACACCACCAACCATGGTTGACTAATGTATTTTCATATTCGTGGAATGTTTGGTCTATTTTTTTGGGTGATGAATGGAGGGGATTAAATATAGTATAAAAGTATTCCACAATAATGGTATTCTTTTCTTTTAATTCTCATGGTTTTGAATCTCATACTTTTTTGTTAATATTGGAAAAAACCCGAATTCTCATTTCATGTTATTCTAAAGTTTGCATAACTGCATATTACTGGTGGATAATTATGTTTTTATTCCTACTATATTTCTTATATTTTTTTTGACTCTCTTAGTTAAATATAATGTACTGCAAAAAAAAATATTGTTGACTAACTCTGTCTCATAGGATTTTATATTTTATTTTATTCTTGACTACAATTTTCAGTTTTTGTTTATATTAGTTTTTATAACAATATAAAGAGATTATATCCTTTTTAGTTAGGCAAAGGAACTGATGTGATATTTCTTTATTATAAAATTTAAGAAAAAAATTCCAAAATATGAAATTGATCAATTTTAAATACAAATGATAACATTATAAAAGACTTTCTTTAATTGATTTCATAAGATTGTTTTTGTCTTTAAAAACTCACGTATTACAACACAATAAAAATTGAAAATTAATAAAACATAAAAAACATACTATCATCAATTTATTCCTAATCTTTATTTCTCTCTCCAATTTTCTCTTTTTTTTCTTATTAATTTTATTATATATTTCTTTTATAATATATCAGTTTTTCACAAAATGTGGGAAGTATGGTAAAATAAGAATGTGAAAAGTAGGTAAGTGAGAAGGAAAGAGATAGAAGTGGGAAGGAAAGAGAGAGAAAGTGGGAAGTAGGATAAGTGGTTTATCTATAGTGCATAATCATAAAAACTTAAATTTTAAAATTGCTACAATAGTGGAGAGTAATTAGGAATAATAAATGTAATACACCTATCAAACGGTTCTTTCAAATTTAATATTAACTATTTTTTTTAGTAAATTTAAGTAATTATAAAATGACGAAATAACCAAAATAAAATAAAATATTGATATAAAGATAAAATAGAAAAAAAAATTATTCAACCAAAAACAGTTATAATGTGAATCCATATATATAGGTATAGATAACCAAAATAAATTAATAAAATAATTTTGTATGACATTTATAAATTTATTATATATAACTATTATGTTGGGTATGTTTTCTTCACATCATATCAATAGTAGGTGTACTTAGATAGTTTATGTGTCTTCTCATATACATTTGTATTTATTAAAGTAAACTATAAATTTATAATCTTAATATAAATGTGGAAATAATGTCATTTTTCATTCGAATTTTAATATTAAATATAAATATATAAAAATAATAAAAATAAAAAATCAGATACACGCGAGAGCGTCTGTGTTTCCGCTAGTATATATAATAAAAATTAATTTGATAGATAAAAAGTAACTAGTTATTATATTAATTAAATTATATATTATTAATAAGACTGTAAAAAAATATCTTATAAATCATTAATAATAAAAATCATTTTAGTTATTAATTATTTTTTAAATTTATAAGATATTATTTAATTTAGTTAATATAATAATTAATAATTTTTTATTTTTAAAATTACTTTTTATTTAATAATTTTTATAATATATATATATATATATATATATGACTGTAAAAATTCTAAATTTTTTTTATAATTTTGATGAATGGAAAAAGATTATATAAAGTGGGGTCGGGCACTTTGGTGGCTGGCTTTTGAGTTTGGAGGTGGGGTTTGTATTGGTAGCGGTTACCAAAAAGAAGGGTGGGTTTTGGATCCAGGCGTGTTTGGATCTGCCAATACCATATGCCGAGTGGGGATAAGAGGTTTTTCCTCTCAAGGATAAGTATTAAATATGATGTGCATATCTGAAGTTGATGTGATGGAGAACAATGTTTGAACCTTATGCTTCAATCATAATACTACTAGAAAACGATGTAATATTTGGCACTTGCATCATTTCTATCTGCCAATGTTATCTTTTGGATAACCATCAAAATACCACTTTACCAAAACTTCCCCACACTTCTCAAGTTTGCTATGCCAATTATATGCTATCAAAATTAAACTTTTTTTTGCAGAAGATATGCAAAAAAGTTTCAATATATGTAGATTGCTACGTTATTTTCGATTGTTTTATTTTTCATCATTCTTTAAATTTTTATTTTAAACACGACTTCTAATAATAATTTGTTGTGTGCTATATAGATCGACCCTAGTAATAAGTGAATATAAAAATAATTTTAAATAATAATAAATATTCAATATAAAAATTTCATTATTTTCTTCTCATATTATTATAATAGTTGAAATAATAAAAATTTAGAAATTAGTCTAAAAAATTAACATTTAATATAAAAAAAGTAGTGAGATCAGATAAAACATACAATGGACATATATGATAAAAAAAATATAATAACTCAGTTCGAAACCAATATTTCTGACTGAATTAATTGTTCTAGTTGGAATACATATATCTAGGCTAGAACAATTTATAATCTAAAATTTTGTTATTTTATAAATGTTGATAATATAGAGATATTTATTAAATTTTTTTTCTTTCAAATACTTGGACGAAAAACTAAAAACGGTTAAAATTTACAGAATAAAGAAAAAATAAATAAATAATGAATCATTACATCTAAACAATATCATATGTCAAAAGAAAAAGATATATTTTAATATAAAATTATTATACTTTTTAATATTTTTATCTTTAATAATAATATGGATATTTCAAAATGATAAATTAATAGTTAAAACATAAGTATTTTGTTTAGGAAGTGAAAACACATTTTATTTTTCTTTAATGATATTCAGATTCCAAACCACCCTAGAGATACTATAGATTTGCACATAACAAAGAGTTTAACACTAATTTACACACAAATTATTTTTTGTTCTGTCATGAGGGTAGAGCATTAATCTTCCATCTTCCAAAAAAATTCATGTATAATATTTTCTTCCCATTTAATTCATTAAGATTTTTTTTGTACAACTAGGTAATATGAGAAAGACTAGTTTTTAAAAGTGTTGCTTATATTGTTAGAGGAAATCCATATTGTAAACATAAAATTTATAATTACTAAAACTTTATTGTTACATTATAATTATTATTATGATTATTGTTGTTAATATTATTATTATTATTAATGATATTTGCTAATCCTAATAAATAATGATATTAATATTAATTAGTACTAATATTATTAATAATAATAATCTATAATAATAAAGATAAATTTTTTCGTATATATAAATTCTTACCATTTTAACTTTTAAGTAAATGTTTTTAAAACTAAGATAACTACATGTTTAAAAAAACTAGCTACAAAATAAGAAAAAATTGTGTAAAAGTTTTTTATATTTATTTTTAAGTGGGAAATTTTATCTTTAACAAAAAAATTATTTATTTATTTAATAAAATAAATAATTGAATAACTTTTCTTTTTAAAAATAGTAAATATATCCATAATTCTCATTTCTAATTGCCATGAACCTTGTTTATAAAGCCTCGCAAACATATCCATAATTCTCATTTTATTCATAAACTTAAATAAAGAATTATTCTTCACAATTATCAAATAAATAACATATTTAAAAAAATTCTTCTTGTTATTGTGCACAATTGTTTCATTAAATAATTAAAAATATTAAAATAAAATATAGTTATGTATTATAAATATTATTTCATCAATTCTTTTTCTGTTAAATTTTTAATATATTTACAAATATATATATATATAATACATTAAATACATATATTAATTTAATGAATTATTTTATTTGTTTGTTTTTGTGAATACTTTTTCTCTCTTTCTCTTATGCAAGTGATCGGTTATTATTTCTTTATCGTATTATTATTCCAACATACGTTAAAAGATAGACTTTATTTTATAAAATAAGGGAATTCTATTTTTACTCATTTTCTCTTAATATATTTATGTAGTAGTTTTTTTTATTGTTTTCTTCTTGCTCGATATCATGTCAAATTGTGGGTTTTTTTTCTGATAAAAGATTGTTTTTAACCCTTTGAAGAATGTTTTTTTCTTAATTATCTCTCTTCCTTTTTAAATATAGTTCTCGTGTGTATATATATATACATATAGAGAGAGAGAGAGAGAGAGAGAGAGAGAGAGAGAGAGGAAAGAAGAAGTAACCTTGAATAAACAAGTTTGATTTTATAAATTATTTCCCTCCACACCAAAGGAGACAAAAAAAAACCTACAAGAACAACAACACCCAACACCTTATAGGTTGAGCATGAGCATGTTGAAATGCATGCATTGCCATTACAAGTGAACTTTACAGACAGCTTTGAAGGCCATGTCGCTGAGGAAGAATATTTGACGGTTAAGAGCTGTGATAGCAGGGTTGTTAACATTTGCAGAAGCCAAGCCTCTGTCACAACCAGCAGGTCCATCACTAGCAACTTTGGCATCATAGCTAGCTGTTTGAGGATCATCTTTGAACCCTTCTAAGGCACTCTTGAAGGAGGCAACCACCCCATCGTAGTCGAAATTCGCACATTGCACTATGGCTGGATTATTGTCTATCTTCGCCAAACCCTTGAGGAAGGCTTGACCATCTCTGCCCTTCGCCAGGGCCCATTCTAGGGTTGCCTGAGCCAGATCATCGAAGGTTTTTGCTTTGGCGATTTTAGGACCTGCTTGCTTTAGCAGCACCAAGCACTCCTCCCTGTTTTCCAAGCTCTCCATGCAGAGACTTTCGGCCAATCCTTGTTCACCTTTGGCATTTGCTGCCATTGGAGAATAGGAAACCATGACCAGACAGAGGGCCACAACAAGGGAACATAGTGCTGAGGAATTCATTTCCCTTGATGGAGCTTTTTTATTTATTCGTGCCTTAGAGGGTTTGGTGTGAGGGGGTGAGTTCTTCCTTCATTCTGTTGCTTCTTTTATACTCTCTCAAATCCTATTTTAGGTTAACCCACGGTTTTTAGGAATCTACAACCACTCCTTACGTTGCTTAATTAGGTTTAGAAAAAGTCACAACTTCGCATTGCTTTTTTCAAAGAAAAATAGATATTTGTCGTCATAAACCGTCGTCGCATTGCTTTTTTCAAAGAAAAATAGATATTTTCACAACTTCTTTTTCTTTACACAACTATTTTTCAAATATATTAAATTAAATTTTTTTAAATATAAATTAAATTATTCAATAAGATTTGTTGTAATATGATTGTACGATGATAATGTAGCTTCCCTCCAAAGACGTAAGTTTTTCATTTTTTATTCGAAAATTATATATTAATAATATAATATCTTAGAATTATATGAACATATATACTGACTTTTGCAGCATGCAAAACTAGGTTATCTAAAGAATTTGTGAGTGTAGTATTGGTTGTGTAAACACCATAAGCAACTATATGGTGACAAGACAAAACACACTACAAGAAAACAAGCAATTAGCTTCTAAATTTTTGCGTGAGCTATTTACGGACGCAATTATTGTCGGTCAAAATGGCAAAAAATCCACGCAACAATGACATTCGACACAAAACAGACGCACTTATGAATTTAAATTATTTTTTTAAAAAAGTGCAGTCTGCGTTGTGGCCCATGCATATGCGTCCGCAATGGTCCACGCATATTTATATTTTATGATTATAAAATTATTTATTTAAATTTATTTAATGTTATATAAAATATGTATTTAAATTTATTAATTGAGTAAAAGAAAATATGTATTTAAATTATTTAAATGTTATATAAAATATTTTATTATTTTAAAGATTATTTATTTTAAATTTATTTTATTTATATATTGTCATATATAAATTAAACAATATAGATTATTATTTGTTATTTTAAAATAACTTTTTGTTGTATAAATGAAATGAATTATTTTTGTTGTATAAATTGAATTTAATTGTTTTGTATAAATTAAAGAATTTTTTTTTATAAAGTATATACAGTTTTTTATACATTAAATTTATTTATTTGTTGTATAAATTTAAAATAAAATAAATTGAATTTTTATTTAAAATTTTTAATATAATTTTCATTAAATTATATTTAAGTTACATATTTAAGAAAATTTCACGTGCCCCATATTAATAATAAGTATAATAAAAATCATAATATGACAAAAGAACTTGTCTGGTGTAGTGATTAAAGCATGGTTAAAACTTTTTTGACCTCTTGCATCCATTTTTTGTCCACACTAAATAGTGTTTTCTTGTAGTGAGACTTAAATAAGTAATCCTTAATTAGCACCATAAATAAATAAATAAGAAAGATTATCCTTCCATTACAAACAAGATCAAGTGCAACACGTTTTCAATTAATATGAAGAATGGTAGTCCATGTAACCTGTTCGTTTTCATATATGCTATTCGTTAAAATTGATTAAAACTTATAAAATCATGAAGAAAAATTATTAAATGGAAGTGAACTCTATTCATTTTTTAATTTCTAAAGTCTTAATTAACGAAAGATATATGGATAATATATTGAAAGGTGAATTGTTATTAATATTTTTATGTATATATTGCAAGTGTTATAAATAAATTAGAATAACATGTGTTAAATAAATAATTGAAAATATGTTGTAAGTAGTTTTATTCAATTGAAAAATATAAAAAATTCACATATATAATAAGATTCTCCATAGAAACTTAATTAAAAATATTAAAATATAAAGGAACTTAATTACTTAAAGACACATAAGAAATTATATAATTCAAACTAAAGACCACATCATCCAGGTTTTGCAAACTAAAATTGCAAAGACTCTTAAAAAAATATAAAAATTTATGATAATGAAATGAATTTTTTAATAAAAACTGTATTACAAAATATTTAAATTTACGAGAGACTATGTTTTAGTGAATAACCATTTTGGAACCGTTTTAGAAAAACAAAACTATAAATACAAGAAAATCATGAAATAGAAACCAATTTTTATACGGGTAAATTATCTATTTAGCACCATTTACACTTTTATTCCTCTAACTAGCACCATTTTGCTTTTATTTCCCTATCTAGCACCCTTTTGTTTTTATTTCCCTATCTAGCACCCTTTTATTTTTTATTTCCCTATCTAGCACCATTTCAAAAATTAATAAATTAATATTTTTTTGAAAATTTTAATTTTGAATGCATTAAAAAATATGTATTTTTAATGTTTAAAATAGTTAGAAATATAATTAATGAATAAAGAAATGAGTTTTTACAAAATAAAAAAAAAGCAATAAATTAAAAATGTTTAGTTTAAAATTATTTTTTTAAGAATAAAGAAAATAAGAAATTAAACCCTACAACAACATAAAAGTTGAATCTATAAACATAAATTAGTATTTTTTTTTTATTATTATTATTGATGATGTAATCATGTTAATTTCAAGTAAAAAATACACAACATAATTATAAAAAAACGAAAGTCAATTAGTATTAACTAATAGCACACAAATAATATTGAAGTGTCTACTCTAAATGCAAAATCCTAAAAAAAATACTAATGCAAATGTTACACTTAATGCTTAAAAATGAGAAGAAAAAAATGCAAAAATAAATAAGTATAGAAAATAAAAACAAAAATAATAAAAAAAAAAAAAAAAACAATGACAGAAAAAATAATAACTAAAAACATATAAGATATAAAATAAAGGAAAAACAAAATAAGATAAATATACAAGATATATATATAAAAAAAAAATCCAAACAAGATAAAGATAAGAGATATAAGACGATACTAAATAAGTAGATGTTGATCATAAAAAGAAAAATAAATGAAAGATGATCATTCATTTAATATTTTCTTCAATGGTACATTAAATAGTTTGTGCGAAATGAAACATTATTAAGGACGAGAAAAGCACAATCCAATAATGTTGGGACATGTTCTTTTTGTGTGTGCTAGTGTTTGACAATATGAACATTTTTTTGTTTGATCATGTTGTTCTCTTATGTCAATATCAGTCTTTATTTGACTTGACTTAGGTCTCCCCTTTGAGGTTATTTTCATGTCAGGACTTGGGCATAGTATTTGACTGGTGTATGCAGGGCAATACTCTTCATTTTTTAGTTCCATCAAATAGTCTTTCGTAACATGAAATATTTGTTGCAATGTTGTTATTTTTATTTTCTATATTTATTTATTTTTACATTTTTCTTCTTCTCATTTTTAAGCATTAAGTGTAGCAATTGCATTAGTTTTTTTTTTAGGATTTTGTATTTAGGGTAGATAGACACTTCAATATTATTTGTGCTTTCAATATTAATTAATACTAATTGACTTTGATTTTTTTATAATTATGTCCTGTATTTTTTACTTGAAATTAACATGATTACATCATCAATAATAATACAAATAAATACTAATTTATGTTTATAGATTCAACTTTTATGTTGTTGTAGAGTTTAATTTTTTATTTTCTTCATTCTTAAAAAAAAATTAAACTAACATTTTTAATTTATTACTTTTTTATTTTTATTTTGTAAAAACTCATTTATTTATTCATTAACTATATTTCTAACTATTTTAAATATTAAAAATACTTATTTTTTAATGTATTCAAAATTAAAATTAAAATTATAAAATAAAATTAATTTATTATTTATTTATTTATTTATTTTTGAAATGGTGCTAGATAGGGAAATAAAAACAAAAGGTGTTAGATAGGGAAATAAAAACAAAAGGGTGCTAGATAGGGAAATAAAAGTGTAAATGGTGCTAGATAGGGAACTGAGCCATTTTTATACACCAAAATAATTAGTTGTAATAGTAACTAAATTAGAGACCATTTTAGAAAAAAAAAATTGATTTTTAAATTAGTTTCTATTATTGTTAAATAGTTTCTAATTTGGTATCTAATTAGCAACCAAAGTTTTAACTACCAATTATAATCCATAATATATTTTAAAATTATATTCTGAATTGTACAAATCAAAATATAATTTTAAAATATATTATGGATTATACCATCCATAAGGTATTTCTGAATTCATAATTACCTTTTAGATTGTAGAATTCAGATGGTATTTCTGATTTAGAATTAGTTTCCAGATTGTACACTTTAAAATATGTATTATAGTAAGGAGGTGTTTCAAATTTTACAATCCGATATACATGAAAAAAAAAATGTAAGCAAATGAAAAACAACGAAAGATAAATACACAACAAAATTTATCTCAATCACAAATGTTCACCACTAATTACTACAAGAGCACCTCAAAATGGAAAAAAATAAAAATAAAAAAAATACCACAAAGTATTTATGTGCAGGAAGAATTTGTCTAAGGGACTAATCTAGCTTTTGGCCCAACCCAATCAGTTTTAATAAAGTGTGTTAGAATTTTAACTCATCTCGTCAATTTTTTAAAAATTTTGTTTCTCTAAATTTTGTATTTTTAAAATTTGTTTTTATTTATATATATATATATATATATAAATATATTTGTATATTGTTTAAAAACAAGTGTAATTATATAAATATTTTTAAATTTTTAAAAAATTAATTAATTAATGTCAGATAAATTAAATCGGTGAGGGCTCTCGAGAAAAAGAACGTCCAAATGGGATTGAAAGTTAATGAACTCAATTTCAAAAAGAGGGCACCTATTATAATTATCATCTCTATATCTTAAATTATTTTATTCTAATTAATAATTAAATTTTAGTCTATAAGTGTTAATTATTTAAGTTACCTCATTCAAATAATACAATAACAAAATATTTTAAACTACCTTTAATTTTAATTTTAACGTTTAAAAAAATTGATTGGCTGACTATTCAATCTACCAAATTTTGGTAGACGAGAATCAAAATTCATTTTGTCACCCCATCTTCATGCTTGATCTTTACAAAGAAAAAAAAAAGTCATATTAAATGATAGTTAATTTTTTATTATATAAGTGTAAAAAAAAGTATATTAATCATTTAATAGTTAGAAATGAAGATTTTGATGTACTTTTTTTTCTTTTTGTCGCCATTTAAAATTATTTTTTCTTTTCTCTTTTTCTTATGCAAGTGACCCGTCATTATTTCTTAAAGTACTGTTATTATCAAATATGATAAAATATAGACTTTATTTTATAAAGTAAAGGAATTTCTTTTACTCACTCTCTCTTCGTATACTTAGGTAAAACTTTTTTTCTTTTTGCTTGTTACTGCTAAAAAAGTTTTTTAACATCAGTTAATTATCTTGTTTAGTGGCAATTTAGCCGTTATTATTTATTTCCGTAAGTTAATCCGCAATGTAAAATTTAACACCAAAAATTATTAGGTCAGTTTAATATAATTTTCAGAATAACTGCAACTAAAATTATTAAAATCGATTTTAACCACCTTTAAATTAATTAGCAGGAACATAAACGTGGATTAATATCCGTATTTTTTTTATTTTTATTAGGTTTAATTACTTTTTTTGTCCCTATATTTATAGTCAATAGTCAATTTGGTACAGTGGTTTTTAAAAAATTCAATTTGGTTCCCACGTTTTTTAAAATGTATTCAAAATGGTTCTTTCGGTTAAATATCACCAAACGACGTTAAGTGGTGCTTATGTGGCAGACACGTGTAAGTTACGTGGATAGTGCTTACATTACTTTAGTGAATACTGAATTAGGGTTTAGGTTATTCAAATTGGGGATTTCGAATTTCTGATTTAGGGTTTCTAATACGAGGATTGCTCCCCTGGTTGGATTCTGTGATGCGCTTCCCTGCTTCGATTCCATTCGGAGGTGTGCTCCCCTCATTCGATTTTGTGGTGGACCACAAATAACAAACAAATTACAAACCAAACCTTCACTTAAATGTTGGACCACACATCACAAAATTATGTCAGAGACCAAATGTTGGACCACACATAAAAAAATGTTGCACATGGTGGACCCTACATCATAACACAACCTGTATATGTTCTCTAAAAGTAATAAAAAACATAACAGAACCACTCTGAAACTAAGTCAAAAATTACTAACCTTATAAAGGAGCAACCACAAAACGACGCCACGGTCTGTATCGCAATCGCTGCCCGTTCACCACCTCTGGACCGCACCACATAATCGTTCCTCCAAATCGACCATGGGAACGCAGCTCACCATCGTAACTCACGATCGCACCACATAATCGAATGAGGGGAGCACACCTCCGAATGGAATCGAAGCAGGGAAGCGCACCACATAATCCAACCAGGGGAGCAATCCTCGTATCAGAAATTCGAAATCCCCAATTTGAATAACCTAAACCCTAATTCAGTATTCACCAAAGTAATGTAAGCACAATCCACGTAACTTACACGTGTCTGCCACATAAGCATCACTTAACGCCGTTTGGTGATATTTAACAGAAAGGACCATTTTGAATACATTTTAAAAAACTTAGGGACCAAATTGATTTTTTTTAAAACCATTGTACCAAATTGACTATTGGCTATAAATATAAGGACGAAAAAGGTAATTAAACCTTTTTATTATTAGAACACATGTGACATCATTAAACAATAAATCATCATTAAGCAATAAACCAAAAATTCATCATCAATTGTTCAATCAACATTAATCATGGAAAATATTATATACGACAAAAGAATATAATGAAATATTCTTCTCTTTTCTTTGTCTTATAATCGCAGAGACACTTAGTCAAATCGTTCATATATTTTACTACCACCGTCAACAACTTCCCCTCCATATTCTCAATCACCACCACCACCATTATTTTTAACTCTCCCAATCAAATCTCAAAACGTAAGTGTTTCACTTGTTTGTTCTTCTCTCCCCCAATCCATTTTCTCACTCCTTTCGCTCATATACTAACGCGTCTCTCCTTTTCTCCCTAAGCTCTCTTTTTCTCATAAACTAACCTCTTTCACTCCCACCAGCACACTTTTTGATGGAAAATTCAACACAGTAAAATAATAACTTAATCAGAGCAATAATCAACGAATAATAATTTCCCCAACTTGCAAGAATTTGTGAGGAACAATAACAAATAATGGCAGCAACAAAAACACATTGAAGGAAGACACATAAAATTTTAACGTGGAAAACCTTCTCAATAGGAGAAGTAAATATAGTTGAAGAGAAGAGAATTTCAAGAAGACAACTTAAGTGAAGCTAATTGGTAATATAGTTGAAAAGAAGGGCAATGAAAAGTTGGAACATGCGAATTTGGAAAATATTATCATTCTCCTTGATGGTAACGAGTGATGAGAAAGAACATCAAGCTTCGCGCATATAAAAAACAAAGTAATTAAAAAATTTCTCATATTTTAAGAAAGTAAAAAAACAAGCGCATCATCTCTCTATGTGAAAAGAAAGTGGCCATCACATAATCACTAAAAAAACGTAATTTAGTGATTATTTTAGCAACTGAAATAGAGACCATTTGGTTTCAGTCGCTAAATCACTCTAAATTAGTGACCGATTTAGGTTCAATCACTACATAAAAATAAATCACTACAAATTAATGATCAATTTGGTTTTGATTGTTAAATAACTATAAATTAGTGACCAATTTGATTTTGGTAGCTAAATACAAATAAATCACTACATATTAGTAACTAGTTTGATTTTTGCCGCTAAATCATTACAAATTAGCGGTCAATTTGATTTCGCTCAGTAAATCACACAAAATTAGCGACCAATTTAATTTCAATTACTATATTCAAATATATCACTACAAATTAACGATCAATTTACATTTTATCACTAAATCACTATAAATTAACAATGAAATTATAATTATTTTATTATTAAAATACTAATAATCATAATACGATCACAAAGTTTTTTAGTGTTATAGTTATAGATTATATGTCTACTCATAAGTTTTGGATTCGATTCTCTATGACAGACTCTGAACATTTATGTATGTTCATCCGCTCTCATATAAATATAACAAATTACCTATGTTTATTGGTTTCCAAGTTTTCATCATCTATTGTTGAGAATCACATTTTCAATTGTTAAGCATACCTAATTTGCATTAAAAATAAATAAACTTTTTTACATGTTTTTAAATACTTATAATCTCTACTCTTTTTATTTTGAGCTTTTTCAGATCTACTACTATGATTAATTTTGATTTTAGATATATTTTCAGCATTCCTTTTGCACATTTGCTACAAACATACACAGACAAAATGAACTCTATAATCATGTGCTACAAATTGTAAATATTGAGTAAGAAAAATACCTTTGTTTTTTCATTCAATCTATTGTGTATGAAAGTTGCCCACTCAATTTCTGAAATTTACAATGGTGAGTCCTTTACATTTTCATCCCAATTCTTTTTATCATCATAGTAAGTATCAAACAATTTCAGTTTGTTCTCCTTCCATTTTTTGCCTATGTCTTTCATCATATATACTTTTGTTGAACTTTCGTAGATTGGATCCCACCATAACTTAGCCTAGAATAACTTATTATTTGTAATTATAATAGTACATTGTTAAAAAAAAACACTCTTCATAACAATATTTATAGATAAGTAACAACATAAAATTTACCCTTTACCTTAATGACATCATTCCATGCTCGATTCTTATAGCTAGCAAGCACCAAATTCCAATTCTCAAAACAAATGAGAAACATTTTAGAATCTACTCCCAATCGACCTAAAAATCCTCCTAAAGGACCCTTTGCATCTGTGGAACTACGGGAATAAGTTTTTTTTTTCAAATTCCAATTGAATGAGTCAAAAGCTCAAATATCACACTGAATGAGACAACAGTTAGACTAATGCAAGGTGTGCTTGCAGGTTCAACCAAAAGTTATGACACAATGGCATAAATTTATCTTAAAAATGAGAAAATGGTTCATTTTTGTGTCAAATTCCTGTCTCTTACTGTCCACGGATACATAAACATATAAAAGCAGAGTTATTCCTAACATCTCTTTAGGGAAAAAAATTAAGAGCCATGATACTTACTGATGAATTTGTGTATTGAGAATCAAGTCACTAGACGCCAAAATGTTCATTATTGATGTTTACTCAAGTCTCTTACCAACTAAACTCAAACAGGAAGACTTTCAGGCCAAGGTATAAGTCCAGAGACAACAAGAATATGACAATTTTCTATAAGTATAAACAAGTAATGATTTATCACCAGAACACAAAGACAGCAAAAATAGCACATATGGTTTGTGATTAGTAGCTCTGAAGTTAAGATACAGAGGAACATTAGAAGACTGCAATAGTAAAATAGGTGATAGTGATAAAATTAGCTACATAAATAATCAAAGTAATCCATCTAGAAGCACCCTGAACTAAGTATCATCCTGTATCTTTATTGATAATTGATCTCACTCCATGCAACGATTATATAATCAACCACAACCATAGGAAGAAGAAGAAACAACTCTTCTGTAACTGCGGAAGTATAATACGAGACAGTAAAATTACAAACCAGCTCACACACATATTAGAATTTCTCGTTGGTTTTAAACCTACTACAAATACCATATAATTTTTTTTTAATGTAACTTGATTTGTCTGATGAAAGATTGTTTTTAATCCTTCTAGAAATGTTGTTTTCTTAACTATGTCGATTGTCTTTAAATTTAGTTTACCAGTATCTATAAATATAAAAGAAAGGAAAGAAAAATAAGAAGTAAAATTGAATAATGTATTTGATTAATCACTTCCCTCCCCCACACCAAAGGACCAAAGGAGAAGAAAAAAAGAAGCTAACACCCCACATCAATTACAATTTGAAGTGGCGAATTGAGTTATTGATCACCTAATTTACACACGGCTGTGAAGGCCATGGTGCTGAGGATGACTATTTGGCGGTTAAGAGCAGCAATAGCAGGGTTGCTAATATTTGCTGAAGCCAAGCCTCTGTCACAACAAGCAGGTCCATCACCAGCCACTTTCGCATCATAGCTAGCCGTTTGAGGATCTTCTTGCAACTCTTCCAACGCGCTCTTGAAGGATGCAACCACCCCATCGTAGTCGAAATTCGCACATTGCGTGATGGCTGGATTATTGTCCATCTGAGCCAACTGCTTCAGAAAGGCCTGAGCCTCTGTTCCCTTCGTCACTGCCCATTCTAGGGTTGCCTGAGCCAGATCGTCGAAGGTCATTGCGTTCACGATCTTCGGATCAGCTTGCTTCAGCAGCAGCGTGCATCCCTCCTTGTCGTCCAAGTTTTCCATGCAGATTTTTTCCGCCAAGCCTTGTTCACCGCTAGCATTTGCTGCCATGGGAGAATAGGAAACCATGACCAGACAGAGGGCCACAACAAAGGAACATAGTGCTGAGGAATTCATTTTGTGATGTGGGAGCTTTATTTATTGCTCCCTTAGACTTTGGTGTGAGGGAGTGAGTTCTTTCTTCTTGGTGTTGCCCTCTTTTATACTATCTCAAATCCTAATTCAGGTTAATGGTAGGTTTTTTTAGGAATCTACAACCGCTAGTTGCGACGCTTAATTAAGATTAAAAAAAGTCATATAACAAATTCGCCCTATTTGTCAAAATTATTTTTATTATACTTAAAATTAGTAGTTTATGTTATGTTTTTTTTAGGTATGAGGTGGAGAGAGTAAGGTTTTTTTCCTTCTTCACACAAATAAAGAGATTTGTGTCCATTTCCATTCTATTCTTGTATTTTATTTAAATATCTTTATGCATTTATTTTATTATAATATACAATATACAAAATTAAATATTACATAAATTTATTTAACGATTTTAAAAATATTTAATTATACTATTAATAATAAAATAAAATTATAATATCAACAAAACATATATAGTTATATAAAATAACAAATGTATATAATAATAAATATTATTTTCATAAATTTTAATGTATTTAATAAATTATTTTAATTTAACACAGAAATATTTTCTAAATTTTCTATTGAAAAATACAAGTAATTATGGATATCATATATTAGAAAAAATTAATTAATTTAAACACACACAAAAAATATATCATAATTCATTATTCAAATATGTTTTAATAACAATAATAAATTTGTAAACTTACATTTTACATCTTTAAAATAATTTTTAAATTTCCTCTCAACTATCACATCACTCACAAATCTCAATAACTATCCTCACAAATTCACTTCATCAACCATCAATCCAAACAACCCTACATATCCTCATACATCCTCTATAATCCTCACAAATTTACTCTTTTTCCACCTTACAAATCTCATCCCCAATCCAAACCCATAGTAAAATTTGATGTACATATGAATTTATATTCTTATATTAGACTAAACATTTATTCAAAATATTTATTAATTCTTTTAATGTCAATTAATTGAAGACGTTTTAGAAGTTAAAAACCAGTTAATGCATCATTCAATTACAAACGGACAAAAATTCAGGAAAAGAATAATTGTTAAAAATTAATGTAGTATTTATTTTTTAAAATATATAAGAGTATGAATAATTTGGTAATTGTATTATTATTCTTTTATAAAATTTGACACAAATCAAAGTAATATTTAGTTATAGATCATCACTTGAATTAATTGAAATTAACTTTATACAAAGTTATTAATAATATAATAATTGGCGTAAATTACATTATTTGTTTTTCCTCCCGTATAATTTACATTGTGTATTTCAGTCAAATATAAAACGAAAATTTCCAATTGTATTCTTTTTTTAAAATAATATTATGAGAGAAAAAAGTTCGTCGTGTTTCAAACCGAATTTGTAACATAAGTTTTTTCAGGGGAATGTGAAATGTTAGGGATATTTTTGTAAAGAATACACTTTTGAAAAAAAAAATGAAGGTTGTAATGTTCATTTGAGAGGTGTCATTACATATTACTCTGTTTTTTTACGAAAGTAAATTCGTAGTACTTTTTATATGAATTACTTTTATATTAAAACTCTACTTATTAAAATAGAAAGAAGTTATATTGATAAATAACTAAATTACTAATAAACATATCAATTATATGGATAATTTTGAAAAAAAAAATAATAAATTGAGGAATAATCCGTTATTATCAACTAAATTAATCTATTTTCATTGTCCTAATAAATTATGTAATTGAGGCTTGTGAATAAAAAAAACGAAGAAGGTGCGTACCTATTCATCATGGTTGACTTCATTTTATTTTATATTTAAAATTATATATCATATAATTAATCATTTATTTATTTTAATTGATGCTTTGTTTAATATTAGCTATTTCTTAATTTACTTTTTTATTTATGCTTATTTGTTTATTTAATTTATTTATTCTTATCTTGTTTTTATTATATTTTAACATCTATTCAAAAATGACATCCACGTGACAATTTATTTTTTAAAAAATAGGATTACCTCGACCTAAATCTTTTATTTATTTTTCAAAACTTAAAATTGTATTTGCGGTTTTTACCATATAATTCTTTTTTAATTATTAATATTTTTAGAACATCACAAATTCAAATATTTTAATGCTGATAAAAATATATATTTAAATTTAGTTTGATTAAAAGTTATTAATTTACTCTAAAAAAATTAATTAAATTTGTGAGTGTGAATTAATTTTATGAAGAAAAAAAACTTGTTTCCTTATTTAAATGCTAGCAAATCATGGTTATTTTAGTAATCGGGAACTTTCTCCTTGTAAGAAATTATTGAATAAATATTTGATTAATTTATTTATCCAATCTCAGTCATAATCTTTAACCAACTTTACTTACCTCTTGGCCAATAGAGATATTCTAAGGTAAAACGTTGAGACACATGGAACAAAAAAAATCACTCTCAATCACATCAATAGCAAGGTTTCCAACAACAGAGGACCCATTTTTACAGTGCCTAATATGCAGTACATGTGGAGAAGCTTTTTCAGTATCATAACTGGTTATTTACACAAAGAATAAAGCCAGGTAAAGATGAGATCCATATATTGGACTGTTAAAAAATAAGGGGGAAAAGAAAGGACAGTGTCTCCCAAACAAATTACATGCACACATTTATATGCTTTCCCAAAGAACAAGGGTTGCCACAAAGAAAATGCAGGCTAAGTTTTTATAGGAAGTTCCAACCAGTTCAGCTCCCATTTCCTTTTCCATCTTTAGAATGCAAGGAACCCCACATCATACATGGTTGACTGATGGCATCAAAAATATTGTAAGAGACAAACCACACCCTTCATTGCCGCATTTCCTTTGAAGTCACATAGTTTCTGCTTTCTGTGACATTTGAATTGGCAAGAACCTCTTGGCCAATATCCCAGTTTCCACTCCTTTCCCAACTTGAGTGCCTAGCATCTGATCGAATGGTAGGAGCTCGATGATCTGAGGACAAAATTGAGTCAGGTTCAGATGTATGGTGGGGTGGTCCATTGCTCCCTCTGCCACGAATCTCTTCATCAAGTTCTTCAATGTTCCTGCGCTGTGATATCTTCAATAGGTCTTCACCAATGCCAAGATCATCTTCAACCTTAGGGCGCCTATCTCCATCCAAACCGTCATCTGGGTCACGAGGCCGTGCAATGATCGGAGCCAGTGGCCTTGGTACCTCCTCTCTAGCAAATGCCCTGAAATTGTTCCTTGAGGGCTT
Source organism: Phaseolus vulgaris (assembly GCF_051622355.1). Taxonomy (NCBI): domain Eukaryota; kingdom Viridiplantae; phylum Streptophyta; class Magnoliopsida; order Fabales; family Fabaceae; genus Phaseolus; species Phaseolus vulgaris. The sequence continues at coordinate 8,608,749 of NC_143504.1, forward strand.
TACTTTCGAGCAAAACACTTCCAGAAAATTATTCAAACAACCCCGGTTAAAAACATTGATCCTGCTGTCAGCTCTGTACCGGAAGTTTTCATAGGTAGTCTGCAATACAAGAGGCACTGACCTAGTTGATGAAGATACTCATGTAACACAAGAACACTCCGGAAATAACAATAGAAGATTTTAGATAAAGTAGTCTGGAATTACTACCATGAAGATCATCCCTTTTAACTTTCTTTATTCAGTTACAAACTAATGAGAAGTTACACTGATCCATGAGAATGTTAAAACAGAAATGTCAAAAAAAAATGACTGACCTGATTTGTGCCTATAAGATATAAATGAAAACCACTTAGTCCACCAACAAACCACAGAGATATGAAACAATAAGCCATTAGTATCACGGATGCAGGGGATTCTTTCATTGCCTTCCAAACTGTGCCGTCATAATTATCCATCAGAACCTTGATGTAAAGAGCTGAGAGGGAAAACACATAGATGCACAGAATAGTTGCTGAAGAAACAAACATAAAGAAGTAACGATAGTTCCTCTGCGCATTGGAGAAAAGGCCCATAAATACATCAGAACAAAGAAAACAAGTAAATAGCACACATCAATAAATAAGAAAAATGTATCATAAAATCAAGATGCCATGCTGTCAACTTTCATACCAGACCAATGCACTGGCCCACCCAGGGGCAATGGTGATCAAAACGCTCAACACAGTTATTGCAAATGGAGCAGTGTGAGCAACGAGGAGGACGATACAGCATACAAGTCTCACAATATTTCACCTTTATACCAATGCCATTGACTATAACTTCTTTCGTTCGTGGGAACTGGAGAGTTGGTGTTTGCCGTCCAGCTCCCCCAACATCTGCAGAGACTGAAGAATCATAACGCAACTCTTCTTCTGGAGGATGAGAATTCCTAGGAACGATGCCCGGATCACCTGAGGACGTAAGAAAGAGAACCACCAGAACCTAGAAACATAGGCTGTGAGGTTATATTATGACATCCTATAAAGAGAATCAATATCTTAATAGTGAAATGCTATCACCATTCACCAAAACAGCTTTGAACTTTACTCCATTATTAGGGGGGAAAAACATGGGTGCATGATGAATGATTTGATGTCAGTGATTTAGTTAAACAAACCACACTTCTGCAGCTCGCAGTACTGGCCCTTAACAGGTATGCAAGAAGATGGACAGAATATGTGATGAACTGTTGAAAGTATGCTTTTTGTGGCCTATGATAGCTTGCATTAAATTTGGACTTTGGAACTTAAAATAGACCAAGCTTAAACTAATTATTTATACAAGAAGACAAAAAAAAAAAAAAAAAAACTGAACTTACATGAATGGTAAAGAGAATAGCCACTGCTAAAATAGCATATCCAGAATTATATGAAGAAAATTCATGCCTGAGATGGCTTGCTACACATACACAAAAGATTATAACTGGAACAATAATCAGCAATAAGGTGACAAACAGGGACCTAGCATCGGGCCCAAATACCAACCTCCCTCCACATATGAATTTCTGCAGAAAACCATGAGAAAGTAAATAAGAGTTAAGAAATTGCAAAAAATAGTGCGCGAAAAAACTAAAACTTTTAATAGACAAAAGAATCCAATATTAACATAATGATACATCATTTCAAGAGGGCAATAGCACAAATTAGACAGGAGAATAATGAGTCCTCCTATCCTATCTAAAGCAGAAAGAAACCAACAAGGCAAACTGGCTCAAAAATGCAATAAAGTGTTCCAATGCTTCGGTACACAAATGATTGATCCCTTGAAGAAGCCACTAACCAAGTACCATCACAGGCACGATCCTATCCTACAACTTTAAAAGGAAAAGAGATGCTCTAGAAAATTCTGGCATTTCGTTACAAACAAATACACTGCTAGAGAATTACATTACAGCAGAATGCCAAAAATTTCACACTCCTAGTGCCTTTCAAAACCTTTACGACATATAAAGAGAAAAGCCCAAGACAATTCAGTAGGTGTACCACAGAAGTGGCCCATCTATAGTATTATCAGCTTATTTTGGCTTATTTATGGCTACATGTCACTGTTTCTCTATGAACTTCAATAGTTCAATTATCATTTGATGAATGTGTCCACGATCTTCTCAACACTTATATTATGCAGACTTTGAAGGTAATTTATCTCTCTTGTTTCTCATCCTGTTTTACACCTATGACGTAAAACAAATGAGCACCAAACACATGATGAAACATAATCATCCTTTGTTTATCACTTGTCAGATAACCTCTTGTAGGCTGCAGATTAGAATAATTGACAACATTACAGCTGCAATCGATTATGTAGCATCAATTTTCCACTTTACAATACCATCAGTATTACCAGCCATCATCCATTATTAAAAACATTACTGTAACAGCCAGTAGCTGTACAGACAACTACTTCATGCGAGAGCAGGGAATGGGGACATCAATTTCAGCATATCTTCAAAAGTAATTACTTTGACCATGGAAGAATGCCCATGCCCAAAGCTGGCAATAACCCTTACACATAATATTTCTCATCCTTCCAGAACCTGTTCCACCACAAACCACTTGATATCAAACCAAAAGACATCTATCTATGCTGCTCAAAGTGGTCCATCCCACATAACCCAATCAATAATATATACATCAACTTTACAATTTATCTTTAGTCAGGAGTCATTTTGCCAAGAGAATTAAAACATCTTTCATGACAATTCTATTCAGAACACAGAATCACCAAAAATTATTTGAAATAAATCACATCCTTCTTAGACAGACGTAAAAAAAATATGAGGAAAGGAGCCACTCAATGATTTCAATCCAAGGTCTTAAATTACTTGATTATTTTTTTGTAACAAAAACTATCATAGTATCATTGATCAAAGATACAAATTGGAAGAGGATCAAAAGCCCAAACTCACTAATATATACTCTTTAATTCTACATTTATTTTCACACCAAAACTAAAAACACAGCCTGAGCTAAAAAAATAGTAAAACTTTCGAGGGGAGGAAGTTCAAATTCATAAATTATTTCCCCAAAAGTCAAAGCAGGTTAACTGAGCCTAATACTTTCAATTAACTAATAAAGCACAACACTAAAAGTATTACAGCAGAGACTTTGCCCTTAAATAATCAAAAATCAAACAACTGAGTCGAAACCAACTGTAATCATGCACAACACAGCTCAGCATTCAAAGTTGTACAGTCCCCCAAAAATAACATAACCCACCCCAGTACCATCTCAACTTTCAACACACACCCAACTTACAATTTTCAAAATAAAAACATGCTCCAAGTAAAAAAAACAAAAAAAAATCCAGCTCCAACCTCGGCATTCCAGCAACCAAAACTACCCGAGAAATTCAAAGCCTTTTAGCACGAAGCAAATCAAAGAGCCACGAACCCAGAGCATACCCAGATGGCATAAAAAACTAAAACTGCAACGAAGAAGAGGAAAAGAAGTGAACTTTACATTACTTCCTCTCCAATCTTGGTACACGCGCTTTGCAGCCATGAAGATTTTCCTTCTTGGCTAGCACACTAGGTGAGGAAAGAGCTCGAGAGGAGGAAGTGGGAAGGGCTCATCTCACTCCCATTCAAGTTCCAGAGAATCGGAGAGAGGGTCAAAATTTGTGGGCTCACTCTGGAATGCGATGGAAAAAGCTTCACTGAAAAGAAAAAGAAGAGAGAGAAAAAGGGAGTGATTGTGATCCCAGAGATGGCGGTTTCCAAGTTTAGAATTTTGGATTCGCACTGAGGAATGTTTCGGGGAAAATGAAAACAAAATTTGGAGTGAGTGTGCGCGGCTATAATGTATTGTATTCAAGCCAAATCAAGTGAAAATAATGATGAAATTTCTTTCTTTTTCACACTCTTTTCATTACACACTTTTTTATTATTGGATAATTATTAAATCAAATTTATAATAAACTACACTAAAGCTTACTCTTAATTTCTTAATCTAGCATATTCTTTAGACATCCTTTATTTTATTTGGAAACACGTTTAACTTTTTATTTATGAGATTTAATACACTTATTAATTTCATCACACAAAAATTAAATCTCAAATGTATTTTAAAAATAAAAAATTATATTTTCTAACATTTTTTTCATAAGAATCAAACACGTCCTAAGAAATATAATCATTAAACAAAAATATTTTTTATAAGTTTTAATAAAAATTAACAAATGAAATATAATATATGTAAAAGAGTGTGTTCTCAACATAAAATATAGTTATAACTTATCAGTATATTACTTTTGAAAAGAAAAATATTTAACAAATCTCATACATTTTTGTTAATATATATATATATATAAAAGAAAGTTGTCATAAAACTAATAATTTTTATTAATAAAAGAATATAAGATAGCCAATATTTTTAAGACTTCACTAATACTTATTAACTTTTATTAATATTCCTGAAATATATAGTAACTTGGGAAAATAAAAGATGCTAAAAATGCATGAAATAGTGTTTTAATAGCTTTGTCTTTTGTTTTATTTTGGTTTGATTTCATGTTGTGAAGTCACTCTCTGTGGATATGAGAAGAACTCTTTTTCAGATATTCATTTACCAAATTTTACTAGGGACACGTCAGCATGTGGTGGGCCCCGGGTTCAGTGCATGATCCTCATCACACCACTTCTATCTCTTTCATGGAGTTAGGTCACTCCGGACAAAACCAAAATACAAAATGTTGCATTTAAGCCAAGTATTATTCAGTGAAAATTTGTCCTCTTCTGTGTCAGAGTATAATTTCATTAATACCTTTTTATAATTTTCAACTTTAATTTATTAAAAAAGTTCAAAATTTGTTTTCATGGGATAAAATCAACTTTATTAACCTTGTTTTCACACCATTGTTAATCAAAATTTGAATTTTATTTTAGAAGTTTGAGCAATAGGTATAAGCATTAAATTAAAGATTGAAGATTAAGCTTTATTTTAACTGGAAATCTTTTGAATAGCGCTTTGGCTGCTTTGATCAATTTTTAATGTATATTAGCGGTGGTTAAGATAATTTAATAAACGCATTTGTAAATTTAAGTAAAATTCACTTTCCTAATTTTAATGCAATAGCCACTTTCGTTCATTTAAAAGAAAATTGAACATTATTAATATGATTATTTTAATCTGAAAATTAATTAAAGCTAATATAAATATTTTTAATACGAAGATAAACTATTTATGCTAATCTTTATTCACTATATTTATTTTATGCAATATGTTCCCTTGTTTATAGAGAATACTTGTCAGATTATTAATGCTAAATTCTTATTTGTTTAAATATCAAATTTTTTCTCTTGTGCAAAAAATCCTTATAGTGGAGAATCATGATACTGATATTGAAGGATAAAAAAACTCATTTAAATATTTTATAAATGCAAGAAATGGATAATAAATATTTTTCTAAATATACAGTTACATAATTAATTTTTTTATTGTAAAAGAAACCGGTCATTTGATGTGTTAATATTGTTGGTAAAAGCATATTTATTGATGCATGTTAAATTATAACTTGTTGTCTCCTTTTATAACATTAGAACTATTTAAATCACGATATTTAAACAGTATCATGGTAAAGATTTTAGATTTTTTCTGCCATTTTTTTATCTTAACAAATTTAATTACGTCATTAATTTATATTTAATTCATATACTAAATTTAAATCTAATTATATGCAAAAATATCTTAATTTATATTTAATAAATCTAGTACTGTGAAATTAACATGTTTAAGTTTTTGTCCCTTTTATTTTATTTTTAATTTACAAAAATTGAAATAACTTTTTTACTATATTTATAAAATATATGAAATGTCATTTTAATATTACAAAATATATTTGTTTAACTTTTTTATTTTTTTTCCAAAAGTGAAACCACTATTATATTTTTTAGTTATATGATAATCTATCATTCAAAATTCATTTTGCTTAAAGTGTGTCAAGGTGGGAAAATAAAATACGTTTTCTATAATTTTGTCACCAAAAGGACTAGTAGAAAAGTCAAAAAAAATGAATTTGAATTTTTAAGAATTAAAATTATGCTATTTTTTCAAAATACATGACCAAAAATGCTTTTAATTAGACTTATTAAAAAGTAAAAAAATAATAAAAATTGACATCCTAAAACAGTTGTACAAATCTAACAAAAACAAACGTAGAGTTGGACTGAATCTTTCCTACTGAAAAATGGAAGTGAATGAAAATGATTAGTTAAATGATTGAAGAAAACATAATTGTGATTTAATAAAATTATGTTGGTAAGAAAAACAATAAAGGAAGAGAGTATGTTTGTATGTACTTTATTTGTGGACGATTTTGTCTTTTCCATCAATCAAATCTTGCGTCTTTGAAAAGAATAAAAAGCAGAGAATGAAACGGAGAAAAGAGAAGTTCCAACCTGGCTCTGCCTTGACCGTGCCAGATTCAGACGCTTTAAGCCTTCTCCCATATCAAAAATTGTGGCTTTTCCTAATAACAATAATAACCATAAATATTCCATGTCCAACCTGTTCACTAAAGCATTACCCAAACCTAGGCACTCATTCATTCATTTATTCATTCTCCTTGTAAAACTCAGCTTTTTAAGCATCCACACCAACACCTACATGTTTTCCATCCATTAAAGTGAATGCAAACACAATTTTCTTATTCTTCTTTTCTTCATCTCATACATGATCTAACTAAAGTCTACATTTGGTTTCTTCTTTTTAATTCACCTTTTTCTTCCTCTACTACATTCATATACTTATATTATGCTTCCATTTTTTTTCCTAATATTGTGTTTGGATTGGAATATAAATGTGTTGTGTTTGGATTGGAATATAAATGTGTCGGGATTTTTTTAAGGAATGAAGATGTTAGAATTTGAAAAGGAAAGTGTGAAAAAAAAAATAGTATGTTTGGATTGGAGTATGTTAGTGTGGATGTTTGATAAAAGTTTATTGAAGTTTGTGAATATGTGATGGTTGTGAGGAAATTTTTGAATTTTTCTTAAAATGTGTAAAATGTAATATTACAAAATTACACTTGTCTTTAACAATTTTTTAATAATAAAATATGAGATGTTTTTGTGTTGATTTGAGTTAAATTAAATATTGTAAATTATTTTCCATACGTTAAATAATTATTTTTGGATAAAAATAAAAAGAAATTGAAATGTAAAATTATCAATATATATAAAAATAGTAAATTATTATATAAAAATAAATAATTTAAATATTCATAAATTTAAAAAGTATAATTAAAACAAAATTGTATTTGTTATCGAACGGGGTTGAAACCAATAGAACAATTAAAGTTGTTCCTCTACCTCCTCGGTTGTTGTTGGTCAGTCCGAACTCCTATTTCTCTCCAAGCAAACTCCTTACTCTCATCTCCTCCCTCTACTTCTCGGTCTCCACAAAGTCCAAACTCGGATAATACCTACAAAAGACACTTTGATGCTCAAGTCATATTTAGTATTCGGCACTTGATATTTTAAGTATTGTATAATGGCGTACTTGATTATTGAATTTTGTGCCTATTTATCATGAGCCTTTTTTATTAGACCAAATTATAAAGTTTGGTCATGTTTAGAAGTACATTACCTAACTCTTGATTAACCTCACTAATCCTGCTTAAACATAATTGACTATGTGGTGTCAGTCAGCATAATGACTTGGTACCGTGCAGGTCCTACCAGTACACTGTATAGTATTAGTGAAAAAGTGTTGAAGGAATAATATTTTCTAACAAATCAAATTTCAAATAATTAAATCACTTTTGTTTTAGGATACATTTTATAGTTTGTTGTAACTTTTATTGAAATTTGAATTCTAGTGAATTTAAGAGATGATTTTCATAAAAATCATCCTTTAACTTTGACGTTTTTTGTGTTTTAACCCTAGTGAACCTTAAGATTTTTATAGTTGGGAGAAAAACATCCACCTATAAGGGGAGTTGATAATTTTATTTTAATTTTAGTTAATAAATCTTACGAGATTTTAGAAATTAAAACAAGGATTTACCTAAAATCTAATATATCAAATGCTTGGGGAATGTAAATAAATTATTGTTGCTGTTCATTTCTGGCTAAGTTCTCACCCATAAATCACTTCTTACTCAATTTAGTTAATATAACTAATTTTGACTCTTCAAATCCATTTTCTAATTCAAAACAGACTTACCATTAAATCAAATAATCTAAATTAAACATATTATCTCAAATTTTAGTGTGAAATACTAATAAATACAAAATTACTATTGTAGCTTAAAATACTTTCCCTTATTGTTTGCAATCTAAGTAATGACTACAAAGAGTTGGAAATTATTCAAAATCCTAGACACCAAGAACAATACAATCACACACTATCAAATTTCAGTAAATAGCTACACTAGGAGAATATCACTTCTTTTAACTAACCTAATATTCAACAATGAACCGATATGCCAGCAGAGGAAGGAATTGATATATTTTTAGGAAAAAAATCTTTAATTAAAAATTGATGGGTTGGAAATAAGTATTGACATGTCAACTACTAGCTGGCAGGATATGATTCTAAAAGGGATGAAACTTGATAAAAAAAAGAGCAAAAGAAATTGGAAAAAGAAAAAAGAAATGGGACTATACTTATTAACTTTTACATTGGATATAATCACAATTAAATAAAAATATAAGTCTATAAAAATAATCAATTGTTAAAAAGGAGTGGAGAGGAAGTAGTAACTATAAAATTCAACTCAAAACCATTCATGTTAAATGCTAAACTCGATTATTTTTTATCCTAACTTAGGTGGGTATTTTTTTTACTATGAAAGTCATGGACATATACTGTTAGGTTAAAAGGGTGTTTCTTCGTACACTTCTTCATCATTCTTCCTACACCCCACTATTTTTTGAAATAACAATATTATTCTTTGCATTTTATTTCAAAACTCAGTTTTCATGACAGTATGTGGGCTTAGGTGAAATCGTGGAGGTTGTTGTAACAAAATTTGAACTCAAGAGAGGTACAATGAAGTTGTTGGTGTTAAGAAGGTTTTGTTGGTAGTTTTAGGTAAAAAAAGAAAATGTGTTTTAATGTTTTAAGTTGGATATGGTGGTGTGGGTGTTTTCAAAAAATTGAGTTTTAAGAATCAATTCCAAAATTGGTATTCTAGAAAATGAATTATAGAATTGAAATCATGTAAGCAAGTAAGTGAAAAAATACATCATGGAATTAGTTGCTATGGAAAGGAAAGTTATTGTCTCTGGAATAGGGTTTCTGAAAACGAAAATATCCATTTCAAAATGAGTATTCCAAATTTAAAATTGTTTTTTCAGAATAAACAATCTGAAAGAGATAAAAACCTTTCAAAATTACTTTAGTCATTTCAAGTTTTTTACGGGATGCACGAAGAAGAATGATGAGGTGCAAGAAAAAACACCTAGGTTAAAAATAGTAATCCAATAAAATGCTTTTTTTTTATTGCCAAACAAAATGAAATTAAACGCAGCAGAAAGGATATCATAAAAATAAGTTTTAATGGTAAGACTTGTAATTTTTTTTCCCCTAGCTTTTAAAGGGAGCATATGTTGTTAATATATTAAATAATCTCTAAAAAAAGTCAAAATCATCATATTTAATTATTTAACAAAAATTAAAATTATATTGATAAAAAACATAAGAATTGTAATAATCCGATTATAAATATCATCTTTATAGGTTACATTAATCGATACAATTTTAAAATGATTTATTTTAATAAAAACATATATATTTTTTTTAATTATAATATGTTATGTCAACGTATCAATATCTTTTATATATAGCACTACTTTAGTACACAAATTAAAAAAATTAACCATTTCTGGAAAAACAAAAATACTAAAAACATGCTTTCAATTATAATGTGTTATGTACTCTGACTTTAGTACACGAATTAAAAAAAAATTAATGATTTCTGAAAAAACAAAAATACTAAAAGCATGCTACAAAGCAAGACTTAGCGTGAAATTGAGAAACAAAATTGAAAGTAGTATCTGAAAGTACAACTTCTAATCTGATTTTTTTATCACAACAAAAGTCGTACAGTAAAGCACAAATTCTTCATGTTAAAATCATATCTCCATGCACGATTTATCATTTTTGTAATTTTGAAAAAAAATTACATATTTTAACAAAAATTAAGAAAAATTATGCCATTTATGTATATTTTCTTGTTACAACACTCTCTATGCCAATATTTCGTTCGTATGATTATATTAAATACAAAAATGATATATAAGAAATTTTGTATTAGATAATTAATATATATTTTAAGAGATTAACAATTTTTTTCCAATAGCCTAAATAAATAGTTTCACCAAAACAATCTCCAGTCAAATTATTATGTAACTTTCTATAAGTTTTTATTATTATACCATTCTGCACTGATTATAAAATCATTTTTTATTTTAAAAGAAAATAAAGAAGTAAATTGGTAAGAGTCTTTTAATGTTGAAGTTATAAAAAAATTTGGTTCCTTTTATTAGTTGAGTTTCTGTTTCTTTTCCGATCCTGCCGGTCCAACGCCACTGTCATCTGCGGCGGCGTCATTATAACTGTACTTCGCTGGCACTGCTCACCGGAAACCCGGGACGTATTCGGAAAAATTCCCCGCCAGTGCCGAGGCAGATCTTCTATTTACACCGGAAACCGATAAGCGCATTCAAAATTCGGTGATCATTGCGTTTTTTTTAGCACAGGTTTCACTCTCGCAGGCTATTTATGGCTTCTGCAATGACGGTTGAGTTCAATATTTGATCATGTTAAATTTTTATTTTCGGAGGGGAATGTAGCCCTACCATTGTTATGCTGTCTCAATTTGTCCTCCCTAGGTTTTAGGGTTTCAGTAAAATCTATTTGAATTATATATTGTTACTAACAGTTCAAGCTTATCCTTAGTAGCAGCTCCGGACTTGTGAAATTGTGACTCAATAAATTGAGTATATGACTCTTAGGTTAGGTCACATTCAACTACCTCATGTCCCTATACATTAAGAATTGTGATGGGGATAGCACCCAATTGAAATGAAAAATGAAGTAAAGCAAAAGGAAGGGTCAAAAACTGGATGCAAATTTCCATATTATGCCTAGAGAAAATTTGTTATGACATTGTGTTTTTTTTTTCAGTAGATTCACACTCTTGCACTTGCAATTTAGTTATCGTGAAACTGTAGGTTTAAACTAGTTTATAAGGAAAATATCTACTGGAATTGCTTGAATGGGTAAAAGAGCTGTTTCTAACCTGTGTCTTTAATGATGAAAAGTAGCGATCTGTGCTTGTTGAAGGAAAATTCCTACAAATTAGATTATTTTTTTACAAATTCCTTGAAAATATAGAAAAAAATGAACTTGGTCCTCCCATTAATAAATGGAGCACAAAAAGCTGTGGTATTTTATTTTCCTACATTGCATTTCGAATGATCATGTTGCTTATTATGTTACTTGTGTTACTAGAAGTTTGGTTTAATTTGCTAGTTGATTGCAGCGTGTATAAAGCTAACAGAGTCGAGTCCTGAACTTCTTAATTTATGTGGCTTGCTATCTCTATTCTCTATATTTATGTATCTTTTCTAATTTTACAGGTTACCAATACAACCATTGCGTAGATGGTAATTTTTTGTTCTTTATTTTAGTTTTTACCTCACTTCCTTCCTCTATGTCTATGCTTTTATGTTATTATTTTATTCAAAAACGATATTGTTCATGTTAATGCGTGTTTTCAGTCAATTGACAAGCACATTGTTACTTTGAAGGATCCTTTTACTGAAGAGTTGCCTCAGTACATACATATAAATCAAAATGAGTTTTTCATGCGAAGGTTAGTAGTTCCTTATACAGTATTTACTTTATGGTGTTTTCTTCCATCTATCCCTCCTCTTTGTTGACAACTCCAATTCTTTGTGATCATACATAATATATTTTGATGGAAACTGCTGCTTATTATGAAATTGAATTCAATCCCCATGTATTGTTGAAATTGAATAGTCATACCCCGTGTATTCTTGAACTTGATTGACTACTGATTGCTTAAATGGTGTTTCACTGTAATTCTATTAACACAAAACATGCATCCTGATTGGGTCTTCTTTAAATATATGAAGTTGTCATACAAAAAACTTTTGAGCGATTTAGCAATGCTAAATTTTGTGCTGGAAATAAGTTAAACTCTGGTATAATTTCATTCATTTGAACTTGCTATTATGCTTATTGGTGTTTCTGTTGTTGTCCTTATTCATCGGTTATTTGACATTCTTGGAGTTTTGCTAGAGTTTGTTTGGATAATTTTTTTCATAAATACTTGTATGAGAAGAAATTAAGAACAAATTAATTAAATAAGTTTCTCTAAAAGTTAAAACTAGCTTATGCCAAACTAATTTGTATAAGTTTCCTTATATTAGTTTCTCCAAAAGCTAATTTTTTTAACTTATGTGTAAGTTAATGTTAGCTTTTGAAGATGTCAAGTGTTTCATTTTTCCGTTTTTTCTCTCCTATAAGTGGTTATAAAGAAGTTTGTCTAAATAGACACTTAGTCTCAATATCAAGTATCATCTCTCTGGCCGTCTCCTGATCACTAGATTTAGTGTGATGAAGCTGCCCATTTCCTTTGAGCCACTACCCGTGGACAACAGGAGAGTGAGCATAATGGAGGGTTTACTGGACAAACAAGAGTTAGTAGTAAGATTAAGCTGCCATCCAACGAGTAGTGGACATCCTTCCGAGTATCTTAATGTGTAGAAAACTTAGTAAGGACAGTAATCCTAAAGATGTAAACCTAGCAAGGAAAGAGTTGGTGCCATTATAATTGGATTACACCTTTAAAAAAAAACAAAATAGTGGTTTATTAACTCATTACATTCCTTACCCTCATCTAAACTTAACATAGGTTATAATGCCCATCGTACCCCTTACTATCAATCCAATATTAAATGCAAAATCTAATGAATAATTTGTATCAGAGAGCTGGATTTAGCTTCAAAAGTTATATTGAGTTGTTTACCTTTCACTTCATTTCTTTCCAGGCAGAAGAAGCAGAAGGAGGAGGATATTGCTATATGTGAATGCAAATACGATGCTAATGACACTGACAGTGCATGCGGGGATAGCTGCTTGAATGTTTTAACCAGCACGGAATGCACCCCTGGTTATTGCCCTTGTGATATCTTATGCAAAAATCAGGTGAATTCATGTTTAGCTTCGTATACAAAGATATTATATATATTATGTAAATTCAGTTATCTATGCATCTGTCGACTACAAAAATATTATTAAAGATACAGTTTTTTGGTTTTACTATAACAATCCTGCAGTTAGTTAGGGTTGATCGTGTGAAGTTAATTCTTTTTTATCTTCCAACCTGTGTTTGAGGGAACTTGATATAGTTATTGCTTACTTATATTCTGTTTTTTTTTTTTTCATTTTATAAACTTATCAGTGGTGCTCAAGAATGCCCTTCTAGAACTTTTTTAACCTTTGAATTTATTTTGGATGAGGCCAATAGCAATTACTGAATTCTTTTTCCCTGTGTCATCATGGTTACAGAAATTCCAGAAGTGTGAATATGCTAAAACAAAGTTGTTTAAGACTGAAGGCCGTGGATGGGGTCTTTTGGCTGGTGAGGATCTCAAGGTAATCATATGATATAATGAATTGCTGCGAAATTAGCAAAAGGAAAAGAGAAACTTTCTTGCAAAACCTGATGAATTTCAATGCATTTTATGTTTTATGGGTATGGCTTATCATGTAGCCATTCCTTTAGTTCAACAGTGCCACACTTCAATTTATATATTTCATACAGGCAGGACAATTTGTCATCGAATACTGTGGAGAAGTAATATCATGGAAAGAAGCCAAACGTAGATCCCAGGCTTATGAAAATCAAGGTCAAATGCCAATTAATTCAATTTTTCTGTTTGTCTGGTATTTGATTGTGCATTTTTAAATTTTTTTTTTTGCGTTTTGCAGGCCTTAAAGATGCATTTATCATTTGCCTTAATGCATCTGAATCTATTGATGCAACCAGGAAAGGAAGCCTTGCTAGATTTATAAATCATTCCTGGTAATCACTACAAACAAAAATATGGAGATTAAGTATAACGAACCTGCTAGTATGCAATATAATAGCCTCTTTTTCTTGTTCTACTTTGTTTCCCTTGCCCAAGGTTTGATATCAAATGAATACTTTTAAGTTTGCAGTCAACCGAATTGTGAGACGAGAAAATGGAATGTGTTGGGGGAAATAAGAGTTGGAATATTTGCAAAACATGATGTTCCTATTGGAACTGAATTAGCTTATGATTATAATTTTGAATGGTTTGGAGGTGCAAAGGTTCGTTGCCTATGTGGTGCACTCAAATGTTCAGGGTTCCTTGGAGCAAAATCTCGTGGTTTTCAGGTAATCTTTACTTAGGTAGTTTTAACCCCACAAAAATTAAGTGCTTGGATGAATCCTTTTGTATGCTTTGCATGGCGTGATTGTTGTAGTCTTGTTGACCATGAGCTTTTTAAGTTCTGTTTCTGATAGTTTGAAAGGTGATGGTTAGATGTTTTTTATTCTTTTGATAGTGTAGATGATTGAATATTAAACCTAAATAATACTGAAAAATGTGTAGATATGGACACTTTATTAAAGAGGCCAGTTCTTCTGTTCAATTTGATTATCAGTTTTGATCCATTACTGAAAACGTGGTAGAATCTTGCCTTAGGTGGTTTGGGCATGTGTAGTGATGATCACTAGAGGCCTGAATTAGGAGATTAAATCACATGGAGGGTAGTCTTAGTGGTAGGGGCAGAGAGAAGCCGAAAAACTATAAGCAAAGTCTTTGGGAAGAATTTGAAGGTCTATAGTTTGTCAATTGAACACTATGGTAGCATTTGTTTCAAGGTACTATGTTTTATATCATGGAATCACAGTCTCATGAATATTATTCTCAAGAACATTTCCATGAAAATGTTTGGTCGACATTTAGTAATTTTATGATAAATAATTTTTTTAGTAAAAAATTGAATAAATGAAAGTGGGAGAAGAAACGTGGAAGAAACTTCTATAGATTATATTCCTATGAGAATATTTTCACCAAGGGAAACATGGACATCTTATATTCCTAAGAATCAATAATTCCTGAGAAAATTTGTTCAAAACTTGTACGAAACATGGGAATGTGGTATTCCCTAGTTCACTTTCCTTGGAATCCTTTTTAATACCTTGAAACAAACAACCTATGGCTTTGTTTGATTGATCCATGTAGCCAACCTGACTCACTGGTAAAAGGGCTTGGTTGCTGTTGTATCAGTTTTTATCTCGTGAGATGCATGTGCGGACAATCATTTCATTAGGGGAAGCATATTTTTTAATAATTTGAAATAACTAGCTTTATTCCTTCATTTTTCTTAACTTTTCCTTTTCTTTCATTATTATTATTCGTTTATTTTCTCTAATGTTGGGAAAATTGAGCAGGAGGATACTTATCTATGGGAAGATGACGATGATAGGTAATTTTTAATGTATCCTTTTGTTATGATACATTCCTCTATAAGTAACAGTTTTCATTTTCCCTGTTAGGAATCTGTACCACTGTACTAAGCAACATAAAATGATTTAGTATCGAACTACCTATCCCCTGAAACTAATGTCATTGTTTCAAAATTTTCCTTTGACTATGGGGAAACAAACTAGCATCATCAACCAGGTTACAATTGTACATGGAAATCTTGAAAATCCAGTCATTAAATTTTCATACATTTTATTTTTAGTACATATACAAACAAAGTTAAAAGTTATGGCATGATTTGTCATTTTATATATATGTCACTAAACATTATAATTATTTTAGGTTTAAATGTTTTTAGTGTTTGATATTATTGGTTATTTTGTGATTAGTCCCTCTATAATTTCTGTTGTGCTTTTCCCCCTTATATTTAACCTAAAATAAAATACTATGTTTTAGTCTCTCACCAGTGCGTTTGTTAGAAGAACAGGTGAGGGACTTCATATTTCTTTGCAAATACAAATAAAAAAGTTAAGTATATTAATTCCAAAAACAACATTTTTTAGAGATTAAAAATTCCAAAACAACATTTTTTACAGATTAAAAATATATTTAAATCATTGTTAATATTCAAAACCAAAGAAAATGTCTTTATTTTTTAATTGTTCACTTATTAACCTAATTTAGACGATTTTTTTTCACCTAATTGAAATAAAGTGTTCTCCTGGTATATTTATATTTAAAGACAATAAGTTATGCACCACCAATGTAAAAATGTAAAACAGCTCTACACTCTTTCAGTCACAAACTACAGTGTAAAGGGGCATAATCATTAAACTTTTATTTTATTGTATCAGAACAGGAAATGTGAGCATTTTAACATTTTGATAAACAAAATTTAATTAATTCTAAAATACCTGACTAGTAATTCTAAAATTCCTGATTAAGATTAAAAAAACTTTTTCCTGATATTTATTGTATTTATATACAACACATATTTACATTATAATTTTTAAACACACAAAATTTAAAATAATGTTAAATCTTTTTACAATGTTCCTTTGGTTCCTTTTTGTCATGGTGATTTGGTGAGTTTTCTTCTTGATGTTCTTGATTACAGGTACTCTGTTGAGAAAATTCCTGTATATGATTCTGCAGAGGATGAACCAGTGTCAAATGTTAACGGACGAACTGAATCCCCTTTGGATGTTATGCTTAAAGATGAGCAACTATCTGAGTCCACTGGTTTTAACGTTCAGTCCCTTGATTCAGTTCAGATGAAAGGTTTAGATGTCAAAAAGATTAAAACTGAAGTAACAGATGAGGATATGCACTTGTACAACCACGATACTGAACAGACGCTTTCACAAAAGAATGCAATGATATCACGAATCCGAAGTAATGCTGCAGGCAGAAACTATCACATTGGACCTAGGTCTATGTCTACCAAAAGATCAAGGGCATATAATGGCGGAAGGTTTAAAAATCTCGTAGAGAAGAAAATTGATGCAAAGTTTGCTGCTGGCCTCCTAGCATCCAAGGAAGCACAAGAGGAGATTTTGAATTGTGAGGTACGAATTTCTTTAGTTTTTGTTGTTGCTGATATCTGAACATTATAACCTTGGCTTTTAATTTTGTTATTAGGCTTAATCTTAGGTCGTCCTCTTACAAGGATACCTTTAGTAATGTAGTTAGCAGATTCGTAATTGGATCTGGAGGATCCTTTTTTTTAAATGACTAGTTCACAATCTAGAGCTATCATTTAGAGGAAAGTAAATGTATTTGAACTTGAGGTGTAAGCCTCAAAGAGTTTATCCAGGGGGTGGCTGTGCATGATTTTGTAACCTTGAAATTTGAAAAGTTGTTTAATTTGGTGGCAAACTCCAATCCTTTCACTCCTTTATATTGTGCAGTTGCAGACCACCCAAATCTTATTTGTTGCTTGTAACCTTGAAATTTGAAAAGTTGTTTAATTTGGTGGCAAACTCCAATCCTGTCACTCCTTTATATTGTGCAGTTGCAGACCACCCAAATCTTATTTGTTGCTGATTTTAATATAGTTCCCAGTAATCAACAATGTAAAGTGAGAAAGTAAAAGTGCATTTGTTTATTATTTGAAATTAGTTAAAAATTCTACTAAATGGTGAATGAGTTCTTACTTTTCACTCTGCACTCTTGTTTCAAAGAAGTCAAATCCTTTGGTTTCATATTGGGGAATTCCTTTTCCTCCGGTCCCTTCCTCTTCCAAATCTCTTCATCTTGCAGTTACTGCTTAATGCAGATCTCCTCTTACCGTCACTGCTTAATGCTAATGTAAGAAATTACAAGAAGATATCAATGTCAGCATCACGATGAAAATAATAAAATTGTTAGGCATAGTTTAGATGAGAATTGTAATTGGGGTTTGGTGCATCATAGTAAATGCTTTATTGTCATTTCATTATGCTACTTGTAGCATATGGTGCCGATTGGATTTCTTTGTCTAGTTTTGTGTACATCTCTTATTTAAAGGTATCTCCATGCAGAAAAGAAAGGATGATGCTACATCTACTCTTGATTCCTTATACGATGAAATACGGCCTGCTATTGAGGAACACGAGAGGGATAGCCAAGACAGTGTATCCACCACAGTTGCAGAGAAGTGGATACAGGTTTGCTGCCTAAAATTGAAGGCTGAGTTTGATCTTTACTCGTCAATTGTCAAAAATGTTGCTTGCACTGCGCAAAGAGCACCTGGGCAAGCAAAACCTACTGAAGTAGATAATGAAAACGAAATTAAGTTCTTGACAGGTTGAAATTCTCATTAAATTTTTTACCCAATGTCACTGAATATGTGGTCAAATTTGAGGGAACTTTCTATAATTCATTAAATTGAGAATCTAAAGACTTGATGAATAAATCTTTATAATATTTATTTATTATTTTGCCTTTTTTGTGCTTTATATATATATATATATATATATTTTTTTGTGGAAATGAAAATACGTGGAATAAAATATTGGTTGTATGCGAAAAAATGTATTATAAATGGTATGTTCTTTGGTAGCCTGTTAATATATATTTTCTCATCTCATATATGTCAAATCAACAATAACTTGTTTGAATTAATTATTTAGGCAGATATCAGTGTCTAATTGACTGGACGAAATAGAGCGAATTGTTAATGCATAGCTTAGGCGATATTCCTCTAAGTAGCTATCTACATTTATATTTTAAGCAAAATCAAAATGGTTTCCAAACCGAGAGTTAGTAAGAAAAAATATATAAAATGATATATATATATATATATATATATATGTATGTATGTATGTATGTATGTATGTATGTATGTATGTATGTATGTATGTGTGTGTATAAAGAGAGAGAGGAGAGAAATATTTTTGACTATACTGAAATGGTTGTTTTCTCCTTAAATACAGTTTTTCTTTTCACTTTGTCTGGATGGTTAGTGATATAATGATGAAAAAAAATGAAATAAAGGTGGTATAATTTGAAATTAATTAAAGCAAAATTATAAATTTTCTGCATTGGTGGAATTAGAAAACAATGAGGAAATAATCTTTTTGTTGTTTGCTGAAGTTATGAAGTGAAAGCAAGGACATAGAATAAAACAGGAGTTAAAATTATACGGGTATATTCAATTGAAATTTAGAAGATTTTAAGATTCTTTTTAATTGTGTTCAATCAAAATCTTTAAAACTTAAAAAAAAAGTTATGATATTTCTTGTCTGTCTATGTAACTTGAAACAATCTTGATGTAAATCTCTTAAAATAATGAAAATTCTTCTCTACATTAGTGATGGTAGAGATTTATTATAATTAATTTGAAAATGTAACTAAGAATGATATAAAAAGTAAGGAAAAGAATATTACTGAATATAATAAGGGAAAAAGAGTAACACGAGAACACTAATTCATTGAAAATTATTATTTTTGACTAAAGTATATAAGGGAAAAAGAGTAACATGATCAAGGTAGAACACTAATTCATTGAAAATTATTATTTTTGACTAAAGTAAATGTTTTAGTTGAGATACAATCTTCTTTATTAAAATACTTTTTATTTCAACATAATCCTAATTTAATATGGACTAAAAGTGAATTCATAATTTAATCTAGATTGAGATGGATTTATGAAAGTTATCTTGTTTGTAACCATAAAAAAAAGTTAACAGCGAGAAAGAAGATGTGGTGATTCCTTGTTATTGTAAGGAGAATTATGAGAAAATGTTCTTATTTTTTTTAATGCACTTTGGTGATTTTATAATTACGAATATTTTTATTTTTTCTTTGAAGATAAAAAAATATTATGATAATTTTTGATGTTATAACAATTTTATATAATTCGTATTTTTTCCAAAACCAGTTCTTAGACAATATTAAAAAAAAATATTTTAATTATAAACAATTAAAATACATAAATTAATAAATATCTTTATTTTTTATTTATTTTTAAATCAAATTTATAATTTAATTTTTTATCAATTAAAAATTAAAATTTCAATCACATTATTTTTAAAAAAAAATTTAATTTATTTTAATTTATTTTTCTTATTTCTTTTTACTTTTTACTACATTTCACCTTAATACAAAGAATCTCTATTTCCTCACATTTGCCACAAATTAGTCAGATACAATCCTTATTTCAAACAAAACTAAACATAAACGTCTGATTACATCTTTTAAGTGGAATGATGCTCTTTTTTTTCTTTTCATATGTTCTTTTCATCACTAGACCTATCACTTGTTTTCAGTAGGTCCACAAAGAACTTACATGCATGACAACTCCCTATTTAGTGTAATTGCTAGTGTAATTGTAATAAGAGAAATAATAAGTAAAAGTGAGTACTTTTGAATGGGTCCAATCCCATTGGGGTAAACATGTCAAATCACAAATTGGCATCAATAGAAACCCAGATTTTCAACGGTCAGAAAGCTCTTGCTTTGCTCTATCCCCAAAAAAAAGAGAGGGAAGTACGAGGAGTATGTGCACAAAATGTGATAAGGTGATATGGGTTTTGTTTGGATTGGAAAGTGGAAAGTTGAGGGTGTGGAAGAGTGAGAGTTGTTTGGATTGGAAAGTGGAAAGTTGAGGGTGTGAAAGAGTGAGAGTGTAAGAAAAAAAATGTAAAAAAAGTTAGTGTGTTTGGATTAGGATATGCTAGAGTGAATGTGTTAAAAAAAGTTTATTCAGATACATGAGTAATGTAATAATTGTAAAAGTATTTTAAATTATTTTTTTGAATACTGTAAATTATAAAATTATAAATTTACCCTTATATATAAAAAAAAATTATTAATTTTATGCATATTTTAATTAATTAAAATAATTTAAAATTTTATTTATAAATAAACAAAATGTAAAATTCAAAAAAAGAATTAAATATAATTTTTAATGTAAGTATTAATTTTATTATTTTTCATTTTATTAATTTAAATTAATTTTGTTACTTAAGTTAATTTATTTAAATAATTTTAATATTATATATGATTTTTTAAATTATATTATGTTATATATATAAAATTATTATTATTAATATTATTGTATGAGAAAATAAGGACATCATATCATGTTCTTTTTTATCTCATTCCACTCTTTTTCACTCTTTTTCCTCTTCAATTATGAAAGGATCTTAAATACTTTTAATTTTCTGTTCATTCCGATCCTCAACCTTCCCCTCTCATACAAACAAATAAGAGTAAAACTCATTCAACCTCAACCTAAAAAAATATAATCGATCACGAAACTTAATTAATAATTCAAAAACTGTGCAATAATAAGAGAGAATAGATAACAAAGTGATGTGAGAAAGAAAGTAACTTTATCCAACCCGTCTCCTTCCTTCTCTAAGGTCAACAGAGGCACTAATAATTAACCTGTGAATTCAACAAAGAGCAAAAAAACTAATAGAAAGAGCCAAAAATCACCGCAGAGGGAAAGACCAGAGAAAAGTGGGGTTAATATGGAGTTGATGACCGTTGACTGGTCTCCTACAACATCTTCCACGAAATCACAATCCCACTTTCCTTTCTTTCCATTTTCCATTCACATTCCTTTACTCATTCATCTCTCTCTCTAAATTCACTCAGTCAATCAATCACTCCTCCCCTCCCATGGACAACGCTTTCCAAGCCATCGTCGCCGCCATAGGCAGCTTCTTCATCGTCTCGCTACTCCTTGTCGGAGCCATCATGCTCTGCCAGCAGTACCGCAACTCCTCCAAAGCCCGCACCCGCCACAGATCAACCACACCCGCGCCCACCCGCGACGCCTCTTTCTCTCTCGCCGTTGTCGACGCCAGCTGGTCCTCCGACCCCAACCTCATCAAGATCACGTGGGAGGAGCTCGCCGTCGCCACCGAAAACTTCTCCCCGCACCTCATCGTCGGCGACGGCAGCTTCGGCCTTGTCTACAAGGCCCGCCTCTCCACCAACGCCCTCGTCGCCGTCAAGAAGCTCTCCCCCGACGCCTTCCAGGGCTTCCGCGAGTTCAGGGCGGAGATGGAAACCCTAAGCAAGCTCAACCACCCAAACATCGTCAGAATCCTCGGGTACTGGGCCTCCGGCCCAGAACGTTTACTCGTCTATGAGTTCATCGAAAAGGGAAACCTCGATCAGTGGCTCCACGAGCCCGATCCCTCTCGCACCCCCCTGTCCTGGGAAACTCGCGTCAACATCATCCGCGGCGTGGCCCACGGGCTTTCCTACCTCCACGGGCTCGAGAAGCCCGTCATTCATCGCGACATAAAGGCCAGCAACATCTTGCTGGACTCCAAGTTCCATGCCCACATCGCTGACTTTGGGCTGGCCCGCAGGATCGATAAAACGCACTCCCACGTTTCCACACAGTTCGCGGGCACAATGGGCTACATGCCGCCCGAATACATTGAAGGGTCGAATGTGGCGAACACGAAGGTGGATGTTTATAGTTTTGGGATTTTGATGATTGAGACCATGTCCAGTCACCGGCCCAATTTGCCGATGAAATTGGGCGAGAATGCAATTGGGATTGTCCAGTGGGCGAAAAAGATGAGGGAGCAAAATGCGGAGATGGATATGGTTGATGTGAATATTTCAAGAGAAGGGTTGAGTGAGGAGAGTGTTAGGGAGTATGTACGCATCGCTTGTGAGTGTACCAGTGCGATGCAGAAGGAAAGACCCGAAATGCCACAAGTTCTCCAATGCTTCTCCTCCATCCCACCCAATCTTTTTATCTCATCCTAACCATGTAAATACCTACTCTTCCTACTACAATCTATAAACATTGTTTACTTTTTAATTATATATGTTCTATTGGAGGATACCCTCTACTACAACATTCCAATATCTTCTTTTATCTTTTTCTTTTCTTATTATTTTATTCATTTCATTGTGTTAAAAGAGATAATACTTTTATGCTTCCAATATGTTATACATTTAATCTTAACCAACATTTGAATAGTATTGAAGGTTTTCGATTTCTCTCATGCCTACTTCTATGTAGCACTTTGAGGCCGACACTACTACAACAATATTTAGATGATTAGGAGAATCTCCATTATAAATGTAATTCAATTGTCACACATTTTTTTTTGTTTTTTTTTAATTTGATTCTGAAGTAGGACTTGAAGGTGTCAAATTCAATATCCACCATCGATTTTAACATTTTAAATTTTTTTAAATAACTTTGAGTGAAGTGTAATCTCACATTTTTTAATAATTTTAGTTATACTTTCATTCTCATATTTTCTTTATACCTATATCACTTTCATTCTTTTCTAATCGTATTATTTGAAAGAGTAGTTTCATTTTCTAAGCATGTGTGACAGGGTTGATGATAATATTTGTTGAAGTGACATTTTTCAGTGTGATTTTTTTTTATTTCATTTGTACACTTCGCGGGTTATCTAGGTTGCTTAATATGAATTTAAACATGAATTTTTGTTATGCAAATGATATAATTTTGAATAGTATATAACAAAAATGGATGCACCTAAAGCAAAATCCAGTGGGAGACAAGGAAAGCATGCATTTGAGAGTGACTAAATCAAAATTAATTTCACTTACATTGTCACCTAAGTAAAAGTTAAGATTCAATACACTTTGAACATTTGTATTATTTGATGCAAAATTTAGTTCATAAATAATATAAAATTACACAAAGAATAAATAGAGGACGGTAGGTTTTTGTCTCATTCGCAATGAAGTACTAATGAGCATCAAACTTTTAGCCCTCCATAAATATATTGACAATCCTATTTTTTTATACAACTATATTACAACCCTCAATACTATTATTTTAATATTTTTTCATATCATTTAATTACAAATTTACCCTTTATCATTGTTCTTGCCAACTCGAGGTAGGTCAGAATCTGGATGAGCTCCTAATGGTGGTCTCCCTTCAAGCTAGTGATTCAACCTTCGAGAAACGAGAGAGCTCCTCCTGCGATGACACTTCGACGCTCAATAATGATATGATATGATAAAATATGAGTTAAGAGTACTCCCTGTGTTGTGTATTAGATGTAACCTAGCCCTAGATCCTCTCCAAGTGGCTTAGGATAAGTGTGTAAAAGATAGATCACCTTGTTGTTGACCATATCCGGCGTAACGTAGTCCGATTCTGCCTTTATTGAGTCATTAAGGGCGATTAAGTCTAATGAATAAAGGATGATGCACGTTTCCAGTTAAGGATAAGATTCCGATTCTCATATTATACGTTAGGCAAGACCCATCACTCTACAATTATATATATTTATATCTAAATCAATCATCTCAAAAGTTACAACTCTTATGGTTGTTGATCCGGTCGGTCATCGGTAGTCGATGACGTCAGCAGCAGATAACCACGTGGACCACTCGCAAGGTGACACGTGGATCAGGTGGCAGAGAAATCAGGGAAGAGATCACCCATAACGGTGATCGGTGGGTAGTAACTGAGTGGCCACCGACAGATCAGTTCCAAGATAAACACCTGGGGGGAGAACGCGAGAAGCAATAGAGCACCGATCAGTCATCGGGTGCATGGTCATCGGGGTTTCGTGTTACACGCAGTTAAACTGGGACTGAGATTCCCAGCGAGAGCGTTACGCATGGACCTCGCATGATCATATATCAGAGAAAGAGGAGCTGCTCGCCGGTAGAATCGTGCACGAGAGTGGCCTGAGGGAGTTAGTAAACCGGTCAGTGATTGGTGACTCTCTTAACCCATTACGTGCATGACATCGTGAAGGGGAAATCGTTTATGCATAGAGCAATGCTTGGTGAGTGTGCCTAGTCCAGCCACACCTGGCGTTCTCCTGGGAGTGTGCGATTCACCCAGATGGAAGAAACGCGCTAAGTTACTCCGCAAGGGAATAACTTAAGCGCACAAAGAGATGCGCTAGAACCCTCCAGGTAGTGGCACGTGTACGGTTAGATGTGAGTTGCATGCCTCCACGTGTCACCGTCTGAGAGAGGCGCGACCAAGATAAAAGTGCACTCCGCGTCGTGAAAGGTACACACCCACGTTTTTACTCATTTTGGTACGTTTTCGCACAATAGCGTAACAGAATTCTGACACACGCAGAGGATAGCGTAACAGAATTCTGTTAGGCACAGACACACAGAGAGAGAAAAAAGAGAATCAGAGAGAGATTCAGTGACATTTTTTTGTTGGTGGTTCTGTGACCTAACTTGAGCGTCGGAGTGCAAACGACCGCTAGAGGCGCCGTCTGTGTGTTTTGCAGGTTGCGTTTGAAGTTCCCGGAGAAGGTTCTAAGAGCATTCTTGCGGATAGCACAGTTGCATAGGCGGGATAAGGAAGCGACAAAACAATTCCTCCACGCTTGAGTTGACGACAGGATCAGTTGTCAAAGTATCATTTCTTGATAAAGATAAGTTATAATAGATGATTTTGGAAGGAGGAATTGAGTGTTGTCATGCTTTTGACCTTCTAGCCACAACAAACAATCATTACCAGCAATTACTACCAAAAAAAAAAAAGACACTACTTTCTTTATCATACTAAGAAAAATATTGTTTAAATTAAAAAAAAATATGAAAGTACAATGGAGGAGGAGGGACAATTTGACCTTGAAGATTATACAAAGTTAAAAGAACCATGAAAAAACTCCCCAATTTTTCATAAATATGATCCTTATTCATATACATATAACCATGCCTTCATTTTTGTTTTAATTACTTTCTAGTTTGTAGTATTATATCATGGACCGCAAACAATGATCAAAATGGGTAGTTTTCTCTAAATTTCATTAATCACATTTTAAATTTACATTTAAATTTGGGAGATTCTTTAAGTCAGAATATTGAGTGTGTTCTCTTTCTATAAGTTTATTTGAAGTGGATTTTTCCTCTCTTAGAATTGCGATTAGGTCTCCATGATCAAGGGTTCATAATCATTAATTTCCCTCTTATTGTTTTAAAAGACACGAAACATGATATTTAAAATCACAAATCATTGATATAACTTGCATGTTAATTTTTTATATTTAGGCCACTCATACGAATACATACATCAGTGTGTTATTCGCGCCTACAGTTTTTTGTATAGTTCGTCACCATATACATACATGTATTATAAAATCACATTACATGATGGTAACATTTCAAATGTTGATTAAAGTTTTTGTTTTTATTTAACATTGTTATGGTCCCACGGTTGATGTTACTCGAATTAGAACATTCGAGAAAAGTGTTATTCGACTTTATAGAGGGACTGTTTTTAAAAACAAACTTAACTTGCAAAAAACTAAACACATTTTTCGTACAAAAACTACATTTTTAGCTTTTAAAATAGACCTAAAAATTCTAAATTAAATTAACCCTTAATTTAACCCCAAATTAACCAAGCAGATTTTCATTTTGAAATTCATTTCTTAAAAAAAAAAACTTAGCATCCCTCGAGTCATACTCTAAAATTTGAGTTTTTGGTGCTCATATTTTAAGCTTCGGTTGGATTGAGGTGATGGTGAAAACCTGAGATTATTTAGATTCAGAAAAAGTAAATATTTTTAAGTGAAAGAATATATAAAAATTACTAATAAGTCCTTGGATTGATTGCATTAAGAATATGTATAAATTAGATTTCAACAATGAATAATATGAGCTGCAAATAAATATTTAGAAACATTTATTAATATATATATATATATATATAATTGGAGATGAGGTTGAACTTTAGTTATTGAAACGAATATAATTATTTTAAAATATAATAATTGTAATTATTAAATTTGATTTAGAAATGAAATTGTAAAATTCAAATGTAATTAATGTAGGAGAAAAATCAAATTTAATTATGCATGAACCAAGTTCACATCAACAATATTTTTTTGCAATTTAATTGAATGAGGTGTCCATTAATTTTTGCATGCAACTTTTACCATTTACATTTGGTTGCATTCAATTCATATTGAAATGTGAACACGACGGTTACATAAGGTGAAATAATTTTTAAAGTTACTGTAATTACCTTCTGGTGGTAGAGAAGTTAGTTCGAATACAAAGGAATTTTTTTTTGGATGTGGTTCAGATGGTAGGAAGATCACTTGGGTCTATTGGAAAAAGGTTTGTGAGCCTCATGACTATGGGGTCTAGGTATTATTGACCTAAGGTTGTTTAATTTGGCTCTATTAGGTAAGTGGATTTGGAGGTTGGGTACGGATAAGGGCGGTCTGTGGAAAGAGATCCTCGCTTCTAAGTATGGTGGGTGGAGAAGCTTGAGAGAGGAAGGTAAAGTTGGTAGGGGCTCTCTTTGGTGGAAAGATTTGAAGGAGGTGTGGGCTTCAGAGGGTTGGGGAAGAAGTTTTGAAGATGGGTTTGAGTGAGAAGTTGGTGAGGGCAGGGCTATCCTTTTTTGGGAGGACAGTTGGTTGAGTTGTGGAGCGTTGAAGAGTGTTTTCCCGAGAATTTTCTCTCTTAGTGTGACAAAAGGTGCAAAGGTGGCTGAACTAGGGAATTGGATTGATGGTGTTTGGGTGTGGCACTTTGAATGGCGTAGACCCTTTTTTGAATGGGAGAAACCTCTGGTGGAGCAGTTCTTTCAGTTACTACAAGGGGCGAAGTTGGAATCGGGGAAGGCAGATTGCTGGATTTGGAAGGCATGGGGGTTTCATACTTTTACGGTTAACTCAACCTATTTTCAAGTTAGGAAGGATAGAGTTGGGGAGGTTTCTCCAGTTTACAGTAAGTTGTGGAGGTGCAAAGCTCTGCCTTCTGCTTTGGTCACTGCTTGGAGGGTGATGGAGAATAAGATTGCTACTAGGGTAAATTTGGAAAGGCGAGGAGTGGTGGTAGAGAATCTGGTGTGTGGTTTGTGTGGGAAGGTGGAAGAGTCGTCCAGTCATCTGTTTTCCGTTTGCGAGTTTACCTGGCGAGTGTGGTGTCTTTGTTTTGAGTGGCTTGGAATGTCGTTTGTTATTCACAAGGACCCTTTGGTAAACTTCCAACAATTCAGGTTGTGTTCGGCTTCTGATGTGGTTAATGACGTTTGGGGGGCGATTTGGGTTGGTGTTGTGAGTGGAATTTGGAGACATAGGAACTCGGTGACCTTCGACAGGGGCGTGGTAGATGCGCTCGAGGTATTTGCATTGGTACAGGTAAATGTTTAGTCTTGGATTTTTGCAAAGTCCTGTTGTAATTCCTTTACGTACCTCAACTGGGTTTTGAACCCAGTGGATTGTATGAGACTGGTTGTAATACTTTCTTGAGTTGGTTTGGTTGTTCCTTATTTAAATTGGAAGGTGTTCCTTAGTTGGATGTTGGTAAGGCGCTAGCTCTTTTTGTATAAGGGTTGGACCACCCTTGAAGTGGTTCCCATTTATTTATTTTTTATTGTTAATAAAAAAAATATATTAAATCTAATTTAAATGTGGTTTAAATAATAAATTGAATGGTTGAGAATGCTTAACCCTAAATATCATGACATACCTCAACTATTTATTCATTCATCCTCCGTTTGATTTGAAAATTTGGTGAGTCGGACTAGTATTTTTGTCTTCCAATTCTTTTTGATCCATTCTTTAGGGTGGTAACAATGTAAACAGACTAATCTTGTATTGGTTTGTAAAATGTAGGTCGAATTGGTCCATTCCGCTTAAGTAAAGTGGATTCAATCTATTGACATACATAAAGATGATTCGTAGTTCGTATAAAAAATTAAAATTTTATTAAAAATAAAAAATATTAATGCACTTGTAATGTATCCAGAAAATAAAAACTGGAAAAGACAATTTATATTTTTCCCTGCACCTCATCAATTTTAAAATTTAATTTCCCTAACATAAAATTTAATTCCATAAATAAAAATTTAGAAGATATATTTTTTTTTTCTAAAATAACCTTTTGAGAAAAAATATTTTACCTTCCAACCTCTACTACAACTATTTTGACTTTTGGAATTCGATTTCTACAAGTGATGGAGTGCAAGAAGAAATTTGAGGATGCAAGAATAAATATCTCTTTTATTATTATGTGGGCTTGGAGGCTCATCAGCTCCGTCCTATCATTGACTCATACAAGTTGCAAGTTAGGAATAAATATCCCTTTTATTATTGTGTGAGCTTGGAGGCTGATCAGCTCCGTCCTATCATTGACTCATACAAGTTGAAAGTTATGGAGAGTAGACCTAAACGAAGTAAATCAAAATAATGAGCTAATTCTGTGTTATCCATAGTTCCGTGTAAATTGTCAAACTAATAGATTAAAACACAGGAACTGGTAGATTAAAAATAGGACAGGACAAAGTGACTTGCTACTTTTTTTTATTTAAATTAAAATAAAATTTTATTTTATTTATTTAAAAAATACAATATACACTAGCATTATAACTTATATCATTGTCACTTATAAATGAATTATAAGTAAGTAATTTAAAGGTAATAATTATTTTAATTTATCTTATTAAAGATATTAATTAATCAATAAAAAAATTTAAAAAATATTTATATAATTAAATATACTTTTTTAAGTATATATATATATATATATATAATTTTACGCATTGAAATGTGAACACGATAAGATGAAATAATTTCTAGCGTTACTGTAATTATTGTATTGAAACTAATTTAAGTGTGGTTTAAATGATAAATTGAATGATTGAGAACCCTAAATTCTAAAGGCTTAAGTGATTGATCATAACGGACATCTATTTATTCATTCAGCCTCCTGATGAATAAGATTTGTTAGGTTGGATTAGTGTTTTTAATTCCTCAATTCGCTTTGATCCTTGTACCGCCCTGGTAGTCGGAAGTGATGACGTGGCATCAAGCTACAGTATAGGTGTGTCGACAAGGCGCCAGATTTGCAGAAGGGAAGGAAGTCGGGGGGCTCGTGTAGTCGCCAGTTGTTGAGTTGGCGATCGCCCAGTTGAAGATGAAGTCGCCAGATGTAAAACTCGGACGACCAAGTGTTTGGAGATCGCCCGAGCAAGCACATCGCCGAAGATGAAGGTGGTGCAGATTATGAAGGCGGCCGGCGAGACCACAGGGAAGGTGTACGGGAGCACCTTAACTCGCCAAGTCTAGTAGAGATCCTGCTCCCAAGTTAGCTATGCACTGGGCAGTACCATGCATAAGTAACTTAGCCAAATGAGAGTAGAAGCAGCGCCCAAGTCAAGGAGGCTCCAGATGATGGCGCGTGTACGACTGGATGCGAGCCACGTGTCCAGGTCTGTAACTGCCAGGAGAGAGAAAGTGACCAGGTATTTAAGGGTTTCTCAACGAACTTTCAAGGTACGCACGTTCAGATTACACTCTTTACGCTTGCGAGTTCTTGAGCATACTGTGAGAGAGAACATTGCACGGCTCCTTGAGAGTTCTTGAGTGTTTTTGCTCTTAGTATTTGGTGGTTCGGTCACTGACTTGGGCGTTGGAGTGCGATCGGCCGCAGCGGCGCCGCTCTGTTCTTTTGCAGGTTCTTGAGGTGGATCTTGAAGAAGGACGGAGGTTGAAGCGGTGCACACGTCGATCCAAGTTTGACGAGGCAAGTTCCAACGTTCTGGTCAACAGGCAGGATCATCAGGCGCCCACCGTGGGGCCGTGTAAAACTTGTTCCCATCCGCAGCGTGAGTTCTTGGAGGTTTTCGTAGTTTTTCTGTGTGGTTGTGTGCTGGTGCAACCGTAGTTCGCTGTTCATCTAGTTTTGTTCGGTGTTTTCGCGTTTTCCACCGATCGTTTGGATTTTTGTTCGGTGAGGTGAAGTTTTCTGCTGACTGCGCGAGTCTTTGTTTGGTGAAGATTTGAGTTCTTTGGTTTGTTTGGCTTTTCGTGGAGGAAGCGGTGGTTTCTGGTGGAGTTCCAGGTTTTCGTGGAGGTTTTCTGTGTTCTTGAGTTTCTTGCGAAGTTTTGCGAGGTTATGACCGATTGATCGCTGAGTTGATCGACGCTGAAGGAAGTGTTGTTCGTTGCATTCTGTGATTCGTCAAATTTCATGAGAAAAATGAGAAGCAATCGTTCAAGTCCAGTTGCGCCCGTCGCTGCTGAAGGCGCCGCTGCCATGACCATGGCGCAGATGGTGGAGATTATGCGCTCGTTGCAGGCAACTGTGGAAGCCTCGCGCATAGAACAGGCGAGAATGCATGAGGACCTGACCGCCTCTCGGGCCAGGAATGATGAGCTTAGCAAGGTGACTGAGGAGCTGCGTCAGGATCTTCAGGAGCAGCAAGGGCGTCCTATTGCTGAAGAGGTCGCGCCGTCGTCGCCACCTCGTGTCTTTCCTATGCCTTTCGATCAGGCGATTACTGACACGCCTATTCCTACGAGTGTGGTACCTGTCAAGGCTGTTTTTACCGGCGTGGAGGATCCTGAGGCTCATCTCACCACGTTCCATACGCAGATGATGCTGTCAGGAGGATCGGACGCCGTATACTGCAAGATGTTCGTGAGTACACTCCAGGGAACGGCGTTGGAGTGGTTTGTGAGCCTGCCTAACGGTCACATAACCAATTTTCAACAGTTCTCGAAGATTTTCGTCAAGCAGTACATCGTGAATAAGGCACCGCCCAGGGTGTCTTACGATTTGTTTGATATAAGGCAGTACCAGGGAGAGTCCCTCAGGGACTACTTGAATCGCTTTGGGGCGCAGATGGTCAGACCGCCGGCTAAAGATGAAGAGATGCTGGTCTATGCATTTAAGAAGGGCGTGCTGCCGGGACCATTCTGCGAGGTATTGATTAGGGCCCACCCCGCCACGTTTGCTGAGGTTAGGCGACTTGCGGTGGCCCACATTGCCGACGAGAGTGAAGTCGCCGAGAAGAGAGGGAGCGTGGCTCCCACCAGGCCACGTGCCCAGACCAGGATCCAGCCACAGAGGGTGCCGGAGACAGCGGCGGCCAGGAGGGATCAGAGGACTCGCCATCCTTATGATCCAAGGAAGAGCAAGGGTAGGGGCCAAGGACGCCAACAACCAGCACGCCGGGAATACAATCGCCCGCCTAAGCACAAGTTTGTCATGGGATTGGCGGACCTGATCGCCATTCCCAATACATCTGCTAGGTTGAAGGCGCCAGAGAAGGTGGGCGACAAGGTGCTGGGACCCAAGCCAGACGCCTGGTGTGAGTTTCACCAGGGCTTTGGCCATACAGTGGATTCGTGCTTAGCTTTAGGATACCAGCTCGACGATCTGGTTAAGAGCAGGTTCCTAAACGACTATCTGCTGGATAGGAGGACGGGGGGAGCGTCGAGCTCCCAACCTGCAGGTGCTGAGGCTCAGCAGCACGAGATGCCTACGCACGGGGAAATCCACACCATTGCAGGAGGTTTCTCAGGAGGTGGATGCACCGCATCACAGAGGAAGAGGTACGCGAGGTCTGTGATGACGGTGGATATGTTTGAGGACCACTCGCCGGAAGTGGATATTACATTCACCAAGCAAGATCTTCGGGATGTTGTGCCTCATGACAACGATCCCATAGTGATTTCGCTGATCACAGCAGGAAGAAGGGTCCACAGGGTGCTGGTGGACCAAGGAAGCTCAGCAGACGTGATGTTTTGGCCGACTTTCACGCAGTTGGAGCTGCCCCTTGACCAGCTGAGGCCCTATGGAGGGTGTTTGTATGGTTTCACTGGAGACCAGGTGGAGGTCAGGGGGTACATAGAATTGAGGACAACGTTTACAGATGTGGCGGGTTCAAGAACGGAGAAAATCAAATACCTTGTTGTAAACGCTCCTTCAGCATACAACATCCTGTTGGGAAGACCCACGCTCAACAGGATAGGTGTCATACCGTCGACCCGGCACATGAAGGTGAAGTTGCCGTCTATGGAGGGGGTGATGATCACCATCAAATCCGATCAGAAAGAAGCG
Organism: Phaseolus vulgaris; assembly: GCF_051622355.1. NCBI lineage: Eukaryota > Viridiplantae > Streptophyta > Magnoliopsida > Fabales > Fabaceae > Phaseolus > Phaseolus vulgaris. The sequence goes on from NC_143504.1 coordinate 8,641,564, forward strand.
AAAAAGTGCTATGAGAATAGCCTGAAAAACAAGAGATCGGTGAGTTACGTAACGACCACCCCGCCTCCCGGTGTGAAGCCCAGATCGACGGTAACAGAAGAGACCACCGGAAGGGACGTGGAGATGGTGGACGTTGAGCTGGGGGAGGGGAACGCTGGTCTGGAGGAGGAAGAGGCAAGGAATCGCCCTGAGGAAGCGAGAGAGCTGGGAATCGCCAGGGCGGTGATCGCCAGAGAAACCAGACCAAAACCCGTCGAGCAGTGGCTCGAGAGAGAAATCGGGGAAAAGATCTTCAAACTGGGAAGATCCCCGGAGGTTGAGCTCCAGGACCAGATCGCCAAGGTGATTGAACGACATCTGGATGCGTTCGCATGGTCCGCTTCGGACATGCCCGGGATCGATCCCGACTTCTTGTGCCATCATCTGGCGATGGACAGCCTGGTAAGACCAGTGCGACAAAGAAGAAGAAAGTTCAACGAGGAGAGGAGGCAGGCGATCAGGGACGAAACACAAAAACTCCTCGCTGCGGGCCACATCAGGGAAGTCCAGTACCCTGAATGGCTGGCAAATGTCGTGCTGGTGAAGAAGAGTAATGGGAAATGGTGCATGTGCGTCGATTTCACTGATCTGAACAAGGCTTGCCCAAAGGATTCATATCCTTTACCAAGCATAGACGCCCTGGTGGACAGTGCTGCAGGGTGTAAGTTGTTGAGCTTCCTGGATGCCTTCTCGGGGTATAATCAGATCAAGATGCATCCCATGGATGAAGAGAAGACAACTTTCATGACGGAGAGATCGTGCTACTGCTACAAGGTGATGCCGTTTGGGCTGAAGAACGCGGGGGCCACGTACCAGAGGTTGATGGATCGGGTACTTGCACCAATGCTGGGAAGGAATGTGCAAGCGTACGTCGATGACATGGTCGTGACCTTGCCGGAAAAAAGCAAGCACGTTGCAGACTTGGAAGAATTGTTCACGACGATCGCCAAGTTCAGACCGAAGCTGAATCCAGAGAAATGCATCTTTGGCGTGGAGGCTAGAAAATTCCTGGGATTTCTCTTGACTGAAAGAGGAATAGAAGCCAACCCAGATAAGTGTGCCGCCATCTTGGCGATGAGGAGCCCAGCTACGGTGAAGGAGGTTCAACAATTAACAGGTCGAATGGCCGCCCTATCTCGCTTCGTGTCAGCTAGCAGAGAGAAGGGACATCCCTATTTCCAGTGCTTGAGGCGCAATAACAAGTTTGCTTGGACGAAGGAGTGCGAGGAAGCCTTCGTCAAGCTCAAGGAGTATCTGGCGAGCCCGCCGATTTTGTGTAAACCGCTGGTGGGAACCCCTCTCAGGTTGTATTTTGCTGTAACTGAGAGGGCGGTGAGTGCGGTGCTCGCCCAGGACCAAGATCAGGTTCAAAAGCCTATTTATTTTGTTAGTAAGGTGCTGCAGGGCCCCGAAACGAGATATCATGCCCTGGAAAAGGCTGCGCTAGCTGCGGTATTTTCGGCGAGGAGGTTGCGCCACTATTTCCATAGCTTCACCATACTGGTGATGACTGACCTGCCCATCCAGAAAATTTTGAAGAAGCCCGACGTTGCGGGAAGGATGGTGAAATGGGCAGTGGAGCTGTCAGAGTTTGACATTAAGTATGAGCCCCGAGGCCCGATCAAGGGGCAAATCTTTGCAGATTTCGTGGTCGAGCTCTCATCTGAGGCGACACGAGTAGAAGGGGACGACTTCCGTTGGGTACTCTCGGTGGATGGATCGTCGAACCAGCAGGGTAGCGGTGCTGGGGTCATTTTGGAAGGACCCAACGGCGTGCTGATCGAACAATCTTTGAGATTTGCCTTCAAAGCCAGTAACAATCAAGCAGAATATGAGGCGCTGATCGCCGGGATTTTGCTGGCCAAAGATATGGGAGCGAGGGTGTTGATGGCTAAGAGTGACTCGCTGCTAGTCACAGGGCAAGTAACTGGCGAGTTCCAGGCTAAAGATCCACAAATGGCGGCTTACCTGGAGTATGTGCAGGAATTGAAAGTTCCTTCGCCTCCTTTGAAGTAGTGCATGTGCCCAGAGAGCAGAATGCCCGAGCTGACTTGCTAGCTAAGCTCGCCAGCTCAGGCAAGGAGGGTAGGCAGAGGACAGTAATTCAAGAAACTCTGAAGACGCCAAGAGCATTTGTAGCAGATCACCTGGTTCTTCAGATAAGCAAGTCGACGGAGAAAGCAGCGATAAGCCATAAGTCCCTGACGCAAGAAACTTTGAGATCGCCGAGAATTAGAGCATGTCGAGGAGAGAAGGTGAACATGACGCAGGTCTGCGCTATCCATGAGCCAGACACCTGGATAACACAGTACAAGCGGTGCCTGGCAGATGGCCTTCTTCCACTGGATCCGACAGAGGCTAGGAAGATAAAGAAAAATTCTAGCAAGTACACAATGATTGATGGCGAGTTGTACAGGTTTGGGTTCACTCACCCACTCCTGGAATGTGTCTATGGTGAGAAATGCACGAGGATTATGGCAGAGTTCCATGAAGGCATATGCGGAAGCCACGTCGGGGGTCGAGCTCTGGCCGCAAGGACCCTCCGTGCAGGTTACTACTGGCCAACGATGAGAGAAGACTGCAAGAAGTATGCACAGTGTTGCAAACAATGCCAACAGCACGCCGATTGGCACAAGGCGCCTCCCGAGGGGTTGAAGTCGATTTACAGCCCTTGGCCGTTTCATACCTGGGGAATCGACATCCTGGGACCTTTCCCGCTGGCGATCAGGCAGATGAAGTACTTGGTGGTGGCGATTGAGTATTTCACCAAGTGGATCGAAGCAGAGCCAGTGGCCCAGATCACCGCACACAAGATCGAAGGTTTCGTGTGGAAGAACATTGTGTGCCGGTTTGGTGTGCCCAAGCGCCTGGTGTCGGACAATGGGACTCAGTTTGCAAGCCACCTGTTGAAAAAGTTGTGCGAAGGGGTGGGAATTCAACAAGTGTTTGCATCCGTCGAGCACCCTCAGACAAATGGCCAGGTAGAGTCGGCTAATCGGGTGTTGCTGAGAGGTTTGAAGAGAAGGCTCGAGAAAGCCAAAGGAAGTTGGGCTAAGGAGGTACCCCGTATAGTCTGGGCGTACCACACCACCGAACAGTCAGGAACCCATGAGACCCCGTTCAGCTTAGTCTATGGGTGTGATGCAATGATTCCAGTGGAGATCCAGGAGAGCTCGCCGAGATTTCAGAACTTCGTGGAGGAAGACTCAAATGAAGAAAGAAGACTGAACCTGGATCTACTGGATGAGGTCAGGGAAGAGGCAAGATTGAAAGCTGAGGCGGTGAAGAGAAGGATCGAACGAAGATACAACTCGAAGGTAATGCCGAGACAGTTTAGAGAAGGCGACCTGGTGATGAGGAAAGCCCACCAGTACGAGATGGAGAATAAACTGTCGCCCAAGTGGACGGGGCCGTTCAGAATAACCGAGGCCCTCGGGAACGGCGCCTACCGCTTAGAGACATTGGAAGGAGGGGCGATTCCTCGAACTTGGAACGCCACGCACCTGAAGTTGTATTACAGTTAGAAGCTTTGTAAGTAAAGACAAACACAAAGTTATATTACGATGTCTCTGTTAAAACAGTTTGAAGGGGGCACTCTTTTTTCCCTAAGGAGGGTTTTTAATGAGGCTACCCAATAAAAGAAGAGTTTTCGAAGTTCAAAGGTGTTTTAGATTGCGTGCTTGTTGTTTTCAAAAAGTTTTGAAGAAAGACCTTGTCACTTATATGTGATTTAAAGCAAGTAAAGATATATTGCATGCTTTCTAAAAGGTTTTAAGTCCTCATCGTCTTTCGGCGATCGGAGGCATCAGTTAAAGTTTTAAAGTCCTCATCGTTTTTCGGCGATCGAAGGCATCAGTTAAAATTTTAAGTCCTCATCGTCTGTCGGCGATCGAAGGCACCAGTTAAAAGACCTCAATGCCCTCGCGCGTCCTGAGGCGAGTTAAAGACCTCCTCGCTGTCGAGCGAGTGCAGGCGAGGAAGAGCGAAAAGTTCTCAGTGTTTCTGGGGGCGAGAAGATGTAACCCCTGGGGCAATGTAGAGGCACCAGTGAAAAGTCCTCAGTGTTTCTGGGGGGGAGGAGATGTAACCCCTGGGGCAATGTGGAGGCACGATTTAAAGACCTCCTCGCCTGTGAGCGAGTTCAGGCGAGTTAAAGACCTTCTCGCCTATGAGCGAGTTCAGGCAAGATAAAATCCTTCTCGTCTCGAACGAGTTCAGGTATGGTGTAAAGGGTGGAAGAAGTTTGGAAGGTGGCTAAGGTAGGTTCGAAGAGAGCGCCTAGCCACCCGGACTTTTGTTCTGAAGCTCAGGAAGGTAGAGAAGGATCCGAAAGGCGCCTCTACCCCCAGATAAAAGAACAATGGCCAAGGTGAAGCCAGAAAGAAGCTGACATCGCCAAGATTCTTTGGCGACCAGAAAAAGTTCAAACAGTGGCGAGAAAGTTAAAGACCCGTTTTGATGAAGTAGATCGGGTGAAACAATGTTTTAAGCCAGTAGTTGAGTTAAAGCTCGTTGCTTGAAAAGTGATTTTGCGCTAAGATTCATTGCCTTAAGATTACGAGTTGTTAAATTGATTATTGTTTGAAGTCGAAGTGGTTCAAAGCAGTTAAGTATATGCTCGCGCTTACAAAATCGCTAAGTTAATTTCTTGAAGAAAATTGTGCAAGGAAAGTTAAAGCAGCTAAAAGAGTTATAAGAAGGAGTTGTAAGAAGGAATGTCAAGACTTTGTCATTAAAGATAAATGTCAGTTCAGAACATATGTACAAGAAAGTATGAAGTTGTTTACAAGTTATATACAAAGAGAAAGCACAAAGGCAGCGGATGGAGGGAATTGATCAGTCTTTAGCGGGAACCACTTTCCCATCCACTACCTCGTTGTTAAGGAACACCATGCTGAGGTCCAGATCGGGGAACAAGCAGGCGAACTGTTCCCGTGCAGCCTCGAATCCAGCAGCCAGAATTTGGGCAGAACTCAGATTAAGTTCTTCAATTTGCTTCTTGAGTTCTTCAGTTTGTTCCTTCAGCCCCTTATTCTGCTGCTCCAGCTCTTCAACTTGCTTCTTGAGTTTTTCGTTGGTTTCTTGAGCCTGGAGAAGGTCTTCAGCAACCTTCTTGGATTCTGCTTGCACCTTGCCCAGTTCAGCAGCAAGCTCCCCTTTTTCCTTGTTGGCTTCGTCGAGCTCAGCCATGGCGTCATCCCTCGCTTTCTCCACCTTTCCAAGGAAGATCTCCCGGTCGGCTGACCTTTGCTCCAGTTTCTTCACCTTGGCGGCGTCAGTTTTTATGAGAGCCTCCAGGTCAGCCACCTTGACGCGATAAGGCACAATCTTGCTCTCCAGTTCGATCTTTTCTTGAGCCAGTTGCTGCACCTTATGGCGGAGATCAGTGGCCTCCTTGCGCGCCATCCTGAGCTCGGTGCTCATTGCATCTTCTACTCGGGAGTGTTCAATTTCCGCGAGTGTCAGATTGCAGGACAACCTCTCCGCTTATAGTGCTGTTTTCAGTTCGAAGGGCGTAGAGGTCGTCCTGGAGCTTTTTGGTGGAGCTCTCCACAGCTCTAGAGATGATGGTGGGGAAGTCCTCTGCCATCATCTTCATTTTGGCCGAGAAAGGCTCCCACATCCTCTGGACCTCGAGAGAAAGTTTGGCTTGTGGAGGCACCGGATGGTTTGCTTGTTGGTTTTCGCCGCCACCCTCTTTAGTTGGTTGTTCAGCAGGAGCTTCTGGGCGTGGTGGCGACGTCGGGGATTCGGTAATTAGGATTGGAGAGTTGTGGGCAACCTCATCCCCGATTGGTGCGACGTTGGCGGTTGAGACATTTGAAGGAGGACCCCCTCCAGCTGATACAAAGGGCGTGGAGGCGCTTGGGGGGTCCTCCATGAAGTTTGGCCCAGGGGCCTCAACCGCAGGTGGTGCAGATGCCAATGGAATGGCTTGGACTGGAGAAGCAGGAGCCTGTGGGGGTGGCGATGATGGAGGAGGAGCAGGCGTGGATGGCGGCGTTGTTGGAAGAGGGGGTGGTGCAAGCGGTGAAGAAGGTGCCACCCTCTTCCTCTTCGTGACAAGGCCATCTTCAGTTGCCTCGTCGTCTTCCTACTCCTCCTCGTGGACTACCTGGGGGGCTTTCCTCTTGGGTCTCCTGAGAACCAGTTTCTTGCGTTGGGCGGCGGTTTGGACATCGGAAGGAGTTGGGCCCTTGGGTGGCGATCTGCCTTGAGCAGCGGCGATCTCCACCACAGAGTTTGACACTGTTTGAGAGCCTGTTGCCAATCCGTGGGTTCGGGCGAGCGCCCTCAATTCAGCAAGCTTGCCCCGCCCCAACATGTTATCTGCATAGAGTGAAAATGCAGGGGTTAGCTCAAAAAGAAGATAAATGCATAAGACAGTATGCAACCAAGCAGACAAATAGTGCAGAAAAATAAAACCAAAGTCCTGCGCACAACGCACAAGACGCCCAGAAACAGTTAACAAAAGCAGTATTAGAATAAGAACTTAAATGTTCTAACCTATTCGAATTTCGAGTTGGTCCTCGAAGAACTCGAAGCAGATCAGGGTGGTAGTAAGGAAGGTGATGTTGGCATCCGCCACACTCTTCCAAAAGAAGCAGAGATCTCTGTCCAAAGCGCCCATGCTATCAGGACTTCTGGGTCTCCTGAAGCAGCTCTTGGACTCTTTGTTCCCCTTGTTCACCCAGTACAAGGGGAAGCCGTCGAGTAGGGAAGCGTCCTTGTCGTTGGGGCGCACTTGGACGAACTTTTCCTTCCACTCTTTATAGGATTGCTGGAAGATGGAGAGGATCGACCTCCCAGCAATCCCATTCAAGCTTACCCACAGGCGGTCTCCTGGGTGCTTGGCTTCAAAAAGAAATAAGAATACATCTACAGATGCTGGCAACCCCAGATGGTCGCACATAACTTGGAACGCCCGCACAAACGCCCAGCTGTTGGGATGGAGCTGGGCGGCGGCGATGTTGAGCTCGGTGAGAAGCTCCCTCTCGAAGCGAGTAAAGGGAAACTTTAGTTTCACCTTCTTGAACAGAGTTGTGTAAACGAAGCAGAAGGGCCCGTCATTGTTCGCCTTGTCGTCGGCGCAAACTGGCAGCTCGGGGGGGCAAGGCAGCACTGTCATCTTCTCGTCGTGCTCCTTGTGAAATGTTTGGTGAGGCTCATCCCCCTTCGTCAACCGCAGAACTGCCCCAACAGTGTTCACAGAAGACGTTTCCCTCAACAGGGTCGAGTTGGCCCAGGGGTACAATTTTTTGAAGTCTGGTGGGGGGACGGAGGCTCCTCCGGTGACAGGTGGAGTGGCCTGGGCCGGGTTGGGGCGGGAAGGTGCAGGCCTCTCAGCCTGGGAAGACGAAGCACCGCGTGCTCGCGGTGGGTTGAGTGCTTGAGAAGAGGGGTTTCGCGATGAAGGAGGAGGATTCGGGGTGATCTTGGAGCGAGTCATGATGGAAGCTGCAAAGGAAGAAGAAAGGAAAAGGCAATCAGGACTCGCAGGGGCTGACTCTAATCATGAACGAAGGGTGAAAAAACGAACGAACGAAGGTTCGTTGCAACAAAGACAAAGCCCTAAGCTACGAAGAAGGGGAAATAGCAAAAACAACCCACAACGTATGCACCAGACAATTAAAGGATGATGCGAATCGGTTAAAATGCAGGAAAAACCAGCAGAAAAAGGAAAGGAAGTACCTTTCTATGATCGGGAAGGCGATGAAGGATGTTGGTGATTCAGAAAGTTGAAGAACGCTGAGAGCTTTTTTGCAGAAGAAAGTAGGAGCGTCTGAGAATACGAAGAAAGTGATGGAACAGTGAAGAGAAATGGGTTTAAGGGTTTTTCGAAAGGGGTTTAGGAAGCGCAAACGTTAACTGAAGGTAACCGTTGATGAAGCCACGTGTCGAGCGATGGGTGAGGGGTTTGGTGGAGCGTCAGAGAAGCAGAAAGTACAACCGCTTGGAATTCTGCGTCAGTGCCACGTAGATCGGTGTTGACGTGACCCTTTTAGTCTTTTCGCTGGACAAGTCTTCGCTCAAGACTGGGGGGCTTGTGTACCGCCCTGGTAGTCGGAAGTGATGACGTGGCATCAAGCTACAGTATAGGCGTGTCGACAAGGCGCCAGATTTGCAGAAGGGAAGGAAGTCGGGGGGCTCGTGTAGTCGACAGTTGTTGAGTTGGCGATCGCCCAGTTGAAGATGAAGTCGCCAGATGTAAAACTCAGACGACCAAGTGTTTGGAGATCGCCCGAGCAAGCACATCGCCGAAGATGAAGGTGGTGCAGATTATGAAGGCGGCCGGCGAGACCACAGGGAAGGTGTACGGGAGCACCTTAACTCGCCAAGTCTAGTAGAGATCCTGCTCCCAAGTTAGCTATGCACTGGGCAGTACCATGCATAAGTAACTTAGCCAAATGAGAGTAGAAGCAGCGCCCAAGTCAAGGAGGCTCCAGATGATGGCGCGTGTACGACTGGATGCGAGCCACGTGTCCAGGTCTGTAACTGCCAGGAGAGAGAAAGTGACCAGGTATTTAAGGGTTTCTCAACGAACTTTCAAGGTACGCACGTTCAGATTACACTCTTTACGCTTGCGAGTTCTTGAGCATACTGTGAGAGAGAACATTGCACGGCTCCTTGAGAGTTCTTGAGTGTTTTTGCTCTTAGTATTTGGTGGTTCGGTCACTGACTTGGGCGTTGGAGTGCGATCGGCCGCAGCGACGCCGCTCTGTTCTTTTGCAAGTTCTTGAGGTGGATCTTGAAGAAGGACGGAAGTTGAAGCGGTGCACACGTCGATCCAAGTTTGACGAGGCAAGTTCCAACGTTCTGGTCAACAGGCAGGATCAATCCTTATAACCTACCAAATTGAAAACATGCTTCTTTATTTAAATTAAAAAAATAGTTTATTTTTTTCATTATATTATGCATTAGTATTATAACTTAAATTATTATCACTTACAAATAAATTATAATGAAATAATTTAACATGTAAAGATAATAATATTTTAATTTATCTATTTTTTATCAGCATTACTTTACCTAATTAGAAACATTAATTAAAAAAATTAAAAAATTGAAAATATTTATATAATTAATGTACTTTTAATATATATAACAAATTTTAAAATTTTAAATTTTAAAAAATTATTGAATAACCAAAATAACTTGTTTTGGTATGATAAACCCACCCGCTTCAACCCCATTTTTTGTGGGCCGGTGAACTGGCCTGTTCATTTCATACTTATCCCGTATACTTCAATTAACAACTAATTTAATATCTTATTTTGTAATTCAAATTTTAAGTAGTCTTTTTAGAGACTAAAATCATTTTTTAATGGAGATAATTTAAAATAAATTATTTAGCAAATGGATTGATGTGTAGGGTTAACTAATAATATTTTTTTTAAAAAAAGGTGTTGTTTATATTTTTATGACAAAAGTAATGTTTTTTTATTTAAAAATTTTATTATATATTTTGAAAGTGTATACAAATTATTGAACATAGAGAGAGTACAAATTGCACATATATTTTTTTAAATTGATTCACTATTTTGTTCGGTACGTGTCTTTTTATACTTTATTACCTTTCGATTGAATATTTCTGAAAAATAATGATGACGATCACATGTATGAAACAAAGTGGGAGGCACATACGTGGCACTCTCTGATTGAGTGGGAAAGAGACTCAGTGAAGATGTGGAAGGGCACCACAAAGGCTCCAAGTCCTATAAATAAGTGTGGATAGATGCTCTTTTTTCAAGTACACCACTTAACCAAATCAATTATGGCTAGTGTTAGTGGCATTGTTACCACTACTTCCTTCTGCATTTTGTTCTTTATTTCTTGCTTGCTTTCTGCTTCCTCTGAACCACTTGAAAGGCCTCCAATTGTGGATGGACTATCATGGAATTTCTATTTGACCAACTGTCCCAGGCTTGAAAGGACAGTGACAAGCCATCTCCAGAAGGTGTTCAAGCAGGACAGTGGTCAAGCTCCTGCTTTACTCAGGATCTTCTTCCATGACTGCTTCGTTCAGGTATATAATAACTACGATTTATGCAGTGTCTTTATGTTCATCTCATTGTATTATCACAAAGCTTTTTCTTACGATGTTTGTATAAGTATCCTTGTTTGGACCTCAAGTTCATACATAAATTATATCTGACCTAATTTTTAACTAACGTGTTACTTATAATCAGACATTAACAGTTCATTTAAGGATATAAGTAGCATAAACATGCTTGAATAATGTTAGAATACAGGAAATATTGGATGCATAGATGGTTTTAATGTATTTTGGATGATGTTGATAAAGGGTTGCGACGGGTCAATATTGTTGGATGGAAGTCCAAATGAAAAGGATCAAGCAGCAAACATAGGAATAAGGCCAGAGGCGTTGCAGACCATTGAAGACCTTCGATCTCTTGTTCATAAGCAGTGTGGAAGAGTTGTCTCTTGCGCAGACCTGGTTGTTCTAGCAGCTCGCGATGCTGTTTCTCTGGTAAATTAATTAATTTCATGCCTTATTTATTTATTTTTTTGATCTAAAACGTAAAAGTAAAATCTGCAACAAAACTCACTACTATATATACTTCAAAATACACACAAAGAAAAGTCCCCAAAGCCATCCTACAACTTCAGAAAGTGTAATTTAAATTAAGGTACGACCATCTACAATATAAGAAAAAGAGAACAACATATTATGTGAAAAAAAAAGCTGCATATTTTTTTTATCTACAATAATGAAGAATATATTAAATATGAATGCTAGACTCACTCCATTTTCTGAAATTTTCCATTTTCTGAAATTTAAAATTATTTTATATATAAATTTAAAATAAGAATTTTAAAAGGTTTAAAAAATTAAAATAACTTACTCGCAAACTAATTTTAATTTATTTTTATAAATATCTGTGCAGAACCTTGTATAAAAGATGTATTTTTTTTTCTCCTAGGTGGACATTTAAAAAATATTCCACAAAAGTTAAAACAAAGAAGTCATCTTTTAAATGATGATTGACAGCACTTTCACCTAAAAAGAAGGAGTATGATTATTTTCTACTAGGATGAGTAGGAGAACACTTTTTCTTTTGTTTGTACAAAGAACCATACCACTTTAACAAAAAAATATTATTTCTATTAATTATTATGCTCCATCTTTTTAAGAGAGCATGCCCTAAGGTTTATATGAGAAAGAGTCTTAACTATTTGATGAAAGAGTTAATGAGTATTGTTTATATGTATAAAGAATGATTAGCATTCTCTTGATGGTTGTTTTTCCACTTTGGTTTAGTTGGGGGGTCCAAAATTTGCAGTGCCACTGGGAAGAAAGGACGGTCTAACGTTCAGCATAAACGGCACAAGAAACCTTCCACCACCGTCGTTCAGAACTGGCAAGCTCCTCGACACGTTCGCCGCCAGAAATTTCAGTGCCACCGACGTGGTGGCACTCTCCGGAGCGCACACATTCGGGCGGGCCCACTGCTCCACATTCTTCAACCGAATCAACCAGACGGGGACACCAATCGACCCGTTCTTGGCCAAGAACCTGAGCAAGACGTGTCCGACTTCGCAGTCTTCGAACACGGCGGTGCTGGACGTGCGAACCCCGAACGTTTTCGATAACAAGTACTACGTGAACCTGGCAAACAGCCAGGGCCTGTTCACCTCGGACCAGGACCTGTTTAGCGACTCGAGGACAAAAGGGATTGTGAACTCCTTTGCTTCCGATCAGAAAGTGTTCTTCGATAGTTTTGCCGATGCGGTGGTGAAGTTGAGCCAGTTGGATGTGTTGACGGGGAAACAGGGACAGATTCGCGCCAAATGCTCCGTGGCCAACACGAAGAAGGAGGGTTTGGTGGTGACCTCAGTGGTGGAAGAAGACATGGATTTACGCGGTCACATCTGAGATTAAGGAATATTTGTTTCTTAACTTAATAAATTAATGACCTGTCTGCAATGTCTAATCCTTAATTTCTATGTTCACTTGGTTACCTTTTGATAATAACAGAAGTCTACTTTAAGCTAATAAAACCTGTTCATACTTATCACTGTGATATTATATATATTATATCATATCAAATGAACTTTAAGTCTAACTCAATTCCATAAAATCGGTTCATGGTAAAATCGGTTCATGGTAAAATCGGTTCATGGTAAAATCGGTTCATGGAGTAAGATTTGCACCTACTTATATATTATGAAAGACTTTAATTTCTAATCGATGTGGGATCTTCAACAATTATCAGAAATTAATTTTATTATATATATAACTAAATATGTTTTCATTTATTTTTAGGTAAAATTGAATTTCGACCTCCAGAGAAATTATAAATTAATTGTTTCAATTTTATTTTGAAAATCCAAAATTCTATTAAAAAGATGTAGTTAGTTCACGTGTTTCACATAAGTGAAAGTCTAACTTTTGATTATTTGTTTAGTGAGAGGATTGATTTATACTATTATCTATCAGCATAAAAAGTTTGGTGTCTAAAAATATATTTAACTTTTATAATATGAGTTTGAGGAACGAATTATGAGTTTCAAATTATATTTTTATTAGAAAGAAATATAGTTTGTGTTACATGGAATGAATGGAGTATGATAATTGAGTGACATTCAAATACAAATGTCATAACTCAATTAGTTCTTATTCTTGATTATGGAATTATATTTTAATTTCTTAATGCACATTGTGTTTTGTTTATTTATTGGTTTATGAATGTATACATTATCACATGAGTCAATTGGGATAATGTAAGATTTTATGTCTTAGGTGAGATGTGAGAGACAAATGACTTGTTGTTTAAAAAATCAATAAATAAATAAAGTAATAATGAAAGATAAATAGTAACTAGGTTAATAAGGAGTAGTTTGTTGATAATGACCGGAAATCATTAAGGAAGAGAAAATGTAAAATAATGAATGAAATGCAATTGAAATTTTAGATTGTGATTTATATAAGTAGATCTCCAGAACATTAAAGTCTCATATCAAATATCTAGAACACATAAGGTAATCTCTCATGCACAAAGATACCCATATTCAACTTTAATAAATATAAAAATAACTTAATTTTAAAATCCTGTTTTGGTTTTATATATTATACACTTATAAAAAGTTGTTAGTTTTACCCCAAAGTTTTTAAGCAATCATACCGACCAAAAATTTAAAGTGAATAAACATCCAAACACTCTCACAAACCTTCAACTTTAATCGTTATTTTGACCAATAAATACTTATACCCTAAAATCAAAACAAAAAAACAGAACCTTAAAATCTAATATCATAATCTCTAAAATCAAAACCCAAAACGAAAACAAAAAATATACACTACGAAATCGGAAATCAATGACACCCAATTACAAAAGGAGAGAAAAAAAAATCACATTTCCACACATCAACCCTAAAAAACCCAACATCAAAACCAAAATGCAATCAAACTAACCAAACGACAACAAACTTCCTTTGAGGTCCCCAAATCACACTGCAAAGTGCATTCTAAATCACATGGAAATTCGAATTCAACTCGCTTTCTTCCAAAACCTAAAAATAAAATGGGGAAGAACCCCAAATATCACCACTAATTTGAATCCCACCTTTTGAATTTGTCCACAACAACATGGATCCCATAGTACAATAAAAAAAAATCATCTTACATACAATTGTATTCTGCGTGGTAGGTGTCAATATATATCATAACCCTTAAAGAAAATATATTCCTAACATAGTGATTTATAAGCCTTTAATATGTACCTAGTTTGCATGTTGTTCCTGTTAGGGAGATGAGACCTAGAGAACTTTTGATTGACTTCGTTTTCCTCCCTCCTGTCGGGCAGTCTGCTAGAATTTCAGCTTGCTCCTTCTCACCTTAGTGCTACTCCTTTAGGTCTCGGTCGCTCTATCTCAGGTGAATGCCGAATGGGAGTACCTGCAGAAGATACTCCAACGCTTAAGTCAACAAAGGGGACTCGCTGCTAGGTTGTCAGAGTATATTTAGTAAAAATGTACCTTGTTCTTGTAATGTGATTTATATTATTTTAATGGGCTTACCTTATTGGATCAGATTAGTGGAGTGAATCGTGCTTAAAGGCGTATTATCTAGTTCTTAATGATAGTTTAGCTTTGCTGACCTTGATTTGAGCGTTAATGGACTGAATGTGTCGGTCAGCCCGCACGAACGTGTTGGGCTTGGTCATGGAAACCTAGTTATGGCATTTGACTGTTGGTCCATACCAGTACAGTATGAAATAACAAAAATACTTTTTTTTTATATCATCAATTAGATGTTGTATAGTGAAGCAAGTTGTCAATATATTATTCTTCATAAATTTTTGCTGTTACGGTAGAAACTATTTTTTTTTATGTGTATGGTCGGATGTGTGAAAAGAGTCTTTTTAACTAATCATAGATTTTTTTTTTATAATAAGGATGAAGTATTCATTAAATACTTCTATTTATTATATTTTTTATTATCAATAAAAATAATAAATTTAGACACTAGTTAAGAAATTAGATTGATTGGAGGAGATTTATGCAGTTCCACTAACAATAGCAAAGGATGAAAATATTCTTATATTCTAACACTACTAAGAATAGAAGAATTTTTTTTATTATTATTGAAATATGAATAGGAGATGAATTTTCTTGGTGAAGTTATAAAGGAACATTTTTTTTCTATGAAAATTCCGTGCATGCAGCCCCACTTGCATTGACTATGTGACATGCTTATCGTTTCACTAGGTTCCATTCAAAGTGAAAGACCCACTTGCCTCAGTCATTGTCTAATTATTTGTCTGTTTCCTCTGGAGCCTTCAACTAACCACACGGCTGCTTAGAATCCCCTAACCATAAATTGCAAAAACCAATTTGTATTATTCACATCCTAAAAAAATTATGAACATATATTATTCGCACGCAGTGGTCCATCGTTCAGAGTCACTACTTTATCTTTAAATACTAGAGATGCCTTGCTACATCTGAAGCCATTACCATTCTACTTTTGACTATGGCTTCTTGTAAGACTGCTATTTTCAGCTTTCTTCTCGTCTCAATCTTTCTTTCTGTTTCCGTTATCAAAGTGTGTGAGGCACAAGCCAGGCCTCCTACAGCCAGAGGTCTATCATACAACTTCTATGACAAAACTTGCCCTAAGCTTAAATCTATCGTTAGAACTGAGCTCAAAAAGGTCTTCAAGGACGACATTGGTCAAGCTGCTGGCTTGCTTCGCCTTCACTTCCACGACTGCTTTGTTCAGGTAGGACCTTATGCACAACATCTCATGCTTGTTAACACACGATTTTCTGCTGCCGAAACTTCATGTTATATATGCTTATAGGTAGTTTACAGAACGAATAATGGTGAAAAAACAAACTCAAACACAAACACTGGTTAGCTTTTTGGCACTCCTGCACACTAGAGTCACTAAACATTTTTTTGAAGATGATAAATGAAGTTTACATATAAATGGTGATTGTGTGAATCAGCTATATATAACGTGTCTCTTGTCATTAGGCCAAATTAATCCACATTTAGCTGTTATGAAACCTTCGTTCATTTGGATGTACAGAAAACATATGGTGACAAATGCATTGATGAGTGTTGTTGGTTATTAACTGTGGTTAGATGAAAAAATTGAAAATGTAGGGATGTGATGGGTCAGTTTTATTGGATGGATCAGCAAGTGGGCCGAGTGAGAAAGATGCGCCACCAAACTTGACTTTGAGAGCTGAAGCTTTTAAGATCATCGAAAAGCTTCGTGCTCTCTTAGAGAAGAGCTGTGGAAGAGTCGTCTCATGTTCAGACATCACTACCCTCGCTGCACGCGATGCTGTTTTCCTTGTCAGTAACATTATTTTCGTTATTATTCCCAGTTTGCATATTCATTTCATTATTATAAAATTAGAAAAATATGTTTTGGTCTTTGTCATATGTGATTTTATCGCTACTAAACAAATACACGAAGTTGAAAAACTATTATTATTGACATGAATTTTTTCATACATACATACACATATATATATAACTAAAAACACTTTTTGCTCTTCCGAGAATCAATAATTTTATCATTAAAGTTAAATGAAATTAAAATAATATCAAAACACGAAGATATTTAATTTTTATTCACAACAATGTTACAACTTTTGTTTGATTCGAGAAAAACACATGTTTATATATACGAGAAAAAGACATGACAAACAACAACATTAAGAAAGAATCCGCACTTTATAAAAGAATATTTCCCTCATTTAATTCATAAGAGATGAGAAAAGAAATCATGGTCCCTTACTATAATCCTTTCCTTTCTATTCGAAAATATTTAAAGTGCCATTATACCTTTAATAGTTAAACATATATAAACAAAAATAATATGTCTTTTTTTTATTTAATTTTTTTTGTCATTCTTTAAATATAATATTTTTCACTCTCGCTTCTCTTTTATCAGTCAATTAAGGCGTGTCACTTGAATACTTAAATACATGGTTTATTCATTTAAGTAATGCAAATGCAATTGCTTCTTCTTTTTTACATTATAATACATACAAAACATAATGGAATAATTCATATGCATGAAATTTTTTTTACATAAAAGGATGTCCAGTGACTCAATTCAACCATACCCTTAAACAATCATCAACATTTTTTTTTTTACCTTTTCTCCATTTCACACTTTCTTTTCTATCTTTCTTTATCCAAATTGTTTCTTTATTATGAATGACAGTCAGGAGGACCAGACTATAACATTCCCTTGGGAAGGAGAGATGGGTTAACGTTTGCCTCTAGACAAGCAACATTGGACAACCTTCCACCACCCTCAAGCAACACCACCACCATCCTCAACTCCCTTGCCACCAAAAACCTTGACCCCACCGATGTGGTATCCCTCTCTGGTGGCCACACCATAGGCATCAGCCACTGCAACTCTTTCACCAACAGACTCTACCCTTCACAGGACCCTGTCATGGACAAAACCTTTGGCAAAAACCTCAGACTCACTTGCCCCACCAACACCACCGTCAACACCACAGTGCTGGACATTCGATCCCCCAATACCTTCGACAACAAGTACTACGTTGACCTCATGAATCGACAGGGCCTGTTCACCTCCGACCAAGACCTGTACACCGATACGAGGACCAAAGGCATTGTCACCAGCTTTGCCGTTAACCAGGGTCTCTTCTTTGAGAAGTTTGTGTTTGCCATGCTGAAGATGGGCCAGCTCAGTGTGCTGACGGGAAATCAAGGGGAGATTCGTGCCAACTGCTCCGTCAGGAATGCCAATAGCAAGGCCTTCTTGACTTCTGTCGTGGAAAATGTGGCCCAAGAATTCATAGAAATGTAACCGGGTCGTGTTTGTTGTATGTGTTATGACCATGAATAATGCGTAGACCCTTGTCTCTTGTTTCTTGTTTTGAGGGTTTTTTGAAGGATGATCTAACTTGGTAAGGAACTGTTGTCTAATGTTATACGTACTTCAGTTGTAATAAATTGAAAAATCTGAATGAGAGCTTCTCATTTCCATATATATGTGGTAAAAAAAAATAGTTAGTAATAGACTTGCTCTTATTAATCAGGACATAATTGAAATTAAGATACCAATTCTGATAACTTTGGTTACTTCCTCTTAAGTTTCTATCCGTTTTGGTTTGAAGCTATGAAGCTATCCCATGCCTGTTAATGTGTAAAGGGTTGAGATACCTATTCTTTTGCTGATCATTTTTTTTTTCATTCTTTAAATTGTTCATTATGCGCACAATGTATCTTCTACATAATTTCCTTTCAGGGGACTTTCTCCAAATATCAATGGGTATTTAGAAGAGTTTATCCGAGCTATGGAAGTAGACACCGCAGTGCTCAAGCCTTTAAGGAGCAGAGCCTAAAAGCGAGAATTCTTTGGAAGCGATATGATTGAGGTGTTTCCACTTTAAGATGCGTTTGGATTGGGAGGTGATCTATGAGGATTCCATGAAGTAGATGTATGGAGAAGTAAATGTGTGAAGATGAGAGAAGAAAGTGTGAAGAAAGTGAAAATGTTTTGATTGAGGTATGTTAGAATAGATGTAGGAAAATTTATAGGAGTTTATGAGTGATGTGATGATTTTGAGAAAATTTTAATTTTTTTTAAATTATTAAATGTTACTTTACAAATTTATCCTTACCTATTAAATTTTTTTAATAATGAAATAAGTTATTTTTATTTAAAAATAAACAACTTTTACATATAGATTTAAAAATTAAAATTAGAAAATAAATATATATTAAATAGAAATAGATATAATTTAAAAATTATAATTAGAAAAGAATGTATTTAATAAATTAAATAAAAATAAAATTTCAAGTAATTTCTAAATATTAAATATGCATTAAAAATTAAAAAATAAGTCAGAAAATAAATAAGATGTTATATAAATAAAAAATAATATTTTTTATTATTAAAAATAAGAATAATAAAAAAATGCTAAAAATAATATAACATAATTAACAATAGAAAATAATTTCATAAAAAACTATTATCAAATAAATTACTAACTCATAACATAATAATTATTAACAAATATATTAATATAAACACAACAACAAATTAAATAAAAAGAGAACTTCAAATAATTTCTTAAAATATTAAATATATACTATAAAATTAGAAAATAAATCACATCGTATATAAATAAAAAAAAAATATTATTTTTTAATATTAAAAACCCTTGTAGAGGAATGAGGGTAAATTCAGAAATAACACATGTTGATGTGGCTTTTTCTCTACATCTCTTCTTCATTTTGAGGGGAGAGGATATTTAAGGTTCACAGGTATATCCTCTCATCCTCTTCCCTACAAAACCCTGGATCTAAATAACTAATATCCTCTCCCTGTGAACAGTACATCCATAGAAGCAAACAAAGCCTAAGTGGGAAAATGCAAAACGGTCAAGGAATATTTGTTGTGCATACACATGCTAAAGAGAAAATCATGAAATAGAAACGATTTTAGAGACAAAAAATAATTAGTTACTATAATGATTAAATTGGAGACTAAAAAAAATTTTAGTTTCTAAATTAATTTCTATTATTGTTAAATGGTTTCTAAATTGATATCTAATTAGCTACCAAAGATTTTGCTATCAAATTTAGAATCTAAGTTATTACAATAATAAAAACTAATTTACACACTATTTTTTTTTAGCTTCTAGAATGATCTCTAATTTAGTCACTATAACAGCTAATTATTTTTTTCTCTAAAATTAGTTTTTATTTCATTATTTTCTTATAGTGAACTGAAGCTTTTTAGTTCTTCAAATTTCTGTGGGTTCCTTTAGTGGTTTGAGTTTGTTCGCTTGAGTTTATGTTTGGTTGAATTTCTGGGCAAGTTTATGATTGGGTCACACCTTGGGTTTTGGGTTTGGTTGCATTTCTGGGTTCTGCTTGTGTTGTACTTCTGTTTTGGTAGAATCTTAAGGTGTTATATGTTTTTTCTGACTTTCCAAGTTTTTTATGGGTTGAACCTGAAGATGTTTCTGGATTTTTTTTATGGGTATTTGTGTTATTTGCTTTAGTTGAATCTCGAGGTTTTCTAGGTTTTTGAAAGTGTGTAAATAGGTCAATAACTAGGAAGAATGGAAGAACACAACATTATGGACCAAATCTAACTTGATTTTTTAAACTACTGGTCATACCTAAGCCAAAATCCTAAAAACATTAAACAACATTCAGTTGTTAAGCAAATCAAAATGAATAAGAGATAGTTCTAGAAGCTTATGAAGAGGATGAACTTGTATGCAAGAACCAACATGTCGAGGACCTTTTGTTATTTTTATGACACCTTCTTCTCGAGGTTACGACTTTTTTTTATCAACAATAAAAAATAAATTGAAAATGATTAAAAAGGATTGTCCTAACCTATACATACAAAGAAAAGATATGGGACAAGATAGAGGATAACACTATATAGTTATCATCCAACATAAAACTTTCATCTAACATTAAATACTTTACTAATCTATAAAAAACTACTACGAAATTTCACCATTGTCCTTATCCTATATAAAGACTAAAATTTGTACCCAAATACAATACAACTGGACTAGAAACATAAGTAGGAAACATAATAAGAAGTTCGGTTTAACACTATTAAGTGGCATAGAAAAGACTTCGGTCTTATTTATGATATTGTCAATGGAGCTTTAAAAGACTTGATTGATCGATCTTATTCTTGATACTTATGAACTTTAAAGGTTTGACAATTTTACCTAATTTTTAGTATTACTAGTTGATTTTAAAAGCTTGATCGATCAATCTTATTTTTTGTACTATCAGTCGGACCTTAAAGGCTTACCAGTTTGACCTAATTTCTAGTACTACTAGTTGACTTTAAAAGCTTGACCGATTGACCTAATTCCTGGCACTTTCAGGCAATCCTTAAAGGCTTGTCTATTCAGCCTAATTTCTAGTACTACCAGTTGATTTCAAAAGGCTTGATTGTTCAGCCTAAATTCTGACACAGTGGACTTTAAAAGGCTTGACCGGTAGACCTTATTTATAGTACTACCTCTAGTCATCGATTTTGATGAGATTGACCTATAAGAGATCAACCCCTTAAATTCCTTATCGTCTGTAGGGTGATATCTAGTCATTACTTTTAAGGGGATCAACCTTTAGAAGATTGATCGCTCAAATTCCCTATCGTGCGTAAGATAATCTTTAGAGAAGGTTTTGAGAAGATCGATCTCTAAGAGATTGACCTCTCAAGTTCCTTAATCGCATTTTGAGAGATCCAATCGAAATCCTCAACAAAAATCTAAAAGTTAATAATTTTTTAAAACCATTTTCGAAAATCCATATTGTGAAAAAAATATAATAAGAAAAAAAATCATTTTTTTAGATTTATTAAAAAGAATCCACTCTTTAAAAAGTCGGAAAAGCCTTTTGAGAGCCGTACTTTAAGAAAAACTAATAAATGTTTTCTTATATGAAATATACAGTTTATGTTTTATGTCATGCAGACTAGGTCTCACAGATTTTGAGAAATATGTTTTAGTCAATAATATTTTTCCACGTTTTCTTCTTCTTTTCTTCCACCATGCAACAGGTGTGCTGTCGTAGACCAAATCTTCCTTATCATCATTTTTTTGTAATATATTTTTGCATTAGCAGGATCATCGGGCCCAAATGATAGAAATGTCTATATCGGGCCTCGTTAACATTGGCCCGTAATTTGGCGGATTTGGGTTCTCTGGAATCTTGTTTTTGTTAACAGGGGTGAAACTAAGGAAAAATAAAAGGTGGATGAAGAAAATAAATGATGATTATGAGAGGCATTAATTAGTAGCAATCTGAATATAATTGGTAGAAGGGAATCACACTCATGGAGCCAACTATCCCTTTCCAAACCACTCATCACAATTACTTCTCTACCCACTTCTTTTATTTCTTATTATTAATTTTACTTTTTTTTAATTATTATTATATTGGAGAAAAATACCTAACCAAACGAACTTTCGGTTTTTGCATGTACAAAATATAAGCCACATTCCATTCTCTTACAGTCTTTGTGAGGAAAAATTGACGAACACTTTATGTGCAAATCATCAATCTATCTATCTATATAAATTAACATAAATAGTTTTAAAATATAACAACTAAAATAAAACAATCATACAAGTATAGAAAAAATGAGTAATTAAATAATATATTAATATACAAATTATTTTACAAATTGCTTTTTAAATATATTAATATACAGCAAATTATTATATTGTATTAGTCAAATTATTTACATTCATCTTTACTTACTTTTCTTTAATCCTTTTACTCCATCTCAATCCAAACAAAGACTAAGGTGATTAATGCGAGTTGGCTCCATGTTCAGATTGGGAAAGAATTAGCATGAAAATAGGAAAGTAGCAATTAGGTTAAATGGAAATAAATAAAGGAAAGTGAAATAGAAGAGAGGGAAAGAGACAAGAAGGTGGGTACTTAATAATAATGTAGGGAGATTGGGGGACTAAGAAGGTGACATCCTTAATTTTATTTTTCATTATTTTTACTCTACAAACTTATGTATGTTTCTTTCTTCGTAATTTTAAAGATTAAAATGATCGATAATTACAATTTTTAACAACTAATATTATATTGTACTCTTCTTAGAACGTTTTTCGAGAAAGATCAACATTCACGGCAAGATGTTTCTACAAATTACTTTGCAATGTTCACAAGCATATTCTGTATGATCACATACTGTTAATTTGATGTATAGTTTTCCCCTTATAATGATCATAACAGTGTAAAGAAAAAAAAAGAGAGAAAGTGATAATCCACTTGTCAAAACATGATTGCAGTTTGCAACATATTCACTCCATATGAAGAACAGTTTTGTCATGTGAAGTCTTTTATCTGCATGCCTAGGACTAAAAGGGGAAAGTCTCTACTTGAATTTATCCTAAACAAAATGAAATAATCGCATATCATTATTGGATCAGAATAGGTAATTGAGCAATGGAATGTGGTTCAATCATTGTTATGAGTCATTAAATATTGAAGGATTAATGGTAAAAAATCACAAGTACTGCATAATGCCAAGGGAGGGATGCTTCTGGTATCAGCATCATGATGCTGGCTTTGCTTGCTGTAATAAACTTTAGGTTGATGAGAGGAGGCACTCACCCACCTTTAGTCAGTGCAAAACCAGGTTAATTATGAGTTGCATGTTAATTTGCTTTCAGCATGAAAGTGTTCTTATTGTCTTCACTTGGTTCCATGCAAGTACATGTATAGTTTCAACAGTTACAAAATTAGTCTAAGGTTTAGAGTAATACACCTACACGTCCTTTAACATTAAATGAGAATAAATACCTAAGTTTTTTAAATAAAGATCAATGGTTTTCTATGTAAAATATTGGATTTTATTCCCTTAAATGTAAGATCAGAACATTGGAATATTCATTAGCAGAGGCTGAAAAGTAAAAAAGGAACAGGAGGGGAGCATAAACCTTCATGCATAGGTTGGTTGCTGAAATGATCCATCAATTGAGCCATTGTGGTATTCCGAAATAAGAAAGGTCCCTTTTGGGCATTTCTTTTGGTAGAGGCTTGCTAGTTTTCTACTTTTGGATTCAAATTGATAAGATGCCAATTCTCGAAGAATTCAGACTATATTTAACTTATTTTATTTCTTTATAGGCATTACCATTTCATTTTGGCAATCTTTTGTTCTTGAAATTGAGAAGATTCATGAAGATACTGATTTCTGAATAGACCAGATCGACCAAGTGATTCATTTAGAAGCTATAAATATATTTTGGAGCCTATAGGAACACGGAGAACCAAAGCTTTCATAGGCCAGTTGATTTTGTAGCCATACCATAATACA
Organism: Phaseolus vulgaris; assembly: GCF_051622355.1. NCBI lineage: Eukaryota > Viridiplantae > Streptophyta > Magnoliopsida > Fabales > Fabaceae > Phaseolus > Phaseolus vulgaris. Next base: position 8,664,953 of record NC_143504.1, read on the forward strand.
TGTGGGTCTACCGTGTATCAGAGTCTTCAGTTTTTAGTTTTCTGATAAAATCATACAGAGATTCTGATTTCTCTTTGAATTTTTATAACGTATTATTAAATTGAATTTCATTAATGAAAGTAAAGGTTTGAGCATGCAACTTCATATGTGACAGAAGCACAGCCTTGCGACTTCCTCAATTATTTGTGTTGAAACAATTAATAGGTTGGATAAAATTCAGTGAATAATTCCTAATGGAAAGGCTTTATGAAATTCACTTCATAAATTTTTTTATCAGAATATGTGGAGCACATATGGTTTTGTCCCATTTGTGCAAAAAATAATGATACTAAACTTGTCAACATATATAGCAGATCGTAATCGCATTACATAATTTCTCACCCAAATCAAACGGATGAAGATAATCTTTTCAATGTTTGATCTGCATGAATGAAAGTCCAGGGACCACAGAGCACTAAGCCACTGATTTTGACGTAAAGAGAGAGATGAGTCCCATTTTATTTTCATTAAGAAATGGTTAGGACACTAGAAGTTTGGCACGACCAAACAATATAAATGTGAATGTATAATAGCTTGCAAATGGCAAATCAGCATTTGTTCAAAGCATAGTCTAGTGCCTTATCTCAGTATCAAAAACTAAATAAAACAACAACTTGGGACCCCCCACTATAAAGGGTGGCCATGAGAATTCATATTGTGTCATCACTAGTGTAGATGGTGGCATCTCCTATTTCTACAAGTGTGCCCCACTTCCCACACTACCAATGACCCTAATGATTCTCAAAGCTCAAAAGGGCACTATCCAACACCACACATGGGGTGCCACCACACAGGATCATGATGTAGCTCTTCCCTCTAAAAACCCTCTACCAGGTTGTCCATTTTTACCTATGTAATACAAATATTTCCTGTTTCATGCATTGAGAGATCAAAGAGAAGGTTTATTTCTGAAACTTGGTGGATTAGATCATGGAGAAAAGCAAGTCTTTTCCTGAATACTCCTGTTCTTACACTGAATTTGGTTTCAGAGATCGGTCCAGTTCATATAATTTTAATGGGCCGACCCAGAAGGGAACTGGGTTTATTACATCAGATGATCCAGAGCTCAAGAGGAAGAAAAGAATCAAGGCCTATAATGTGTTGACAGCCGAAGGAAAGCTTAAAACAAGTGTCAGAAACAGCTTCAAGTGGATCAAGAACAAGTTCAGTGACATTCGCTATGGTGTGTGAACTATGACCAACCGTAGGAGTTGCTTGTGTTCAGTAATATCAACTTTGAAGGTAAGGCCTTTATGAAGGAAATATTGCAGTGGTGTATTTATGAGGTAAGATGTTATGCATAAAACATGAGAGAGCACTGGCTGGTTTGGAACGTATATTTGTTGCAATCAAGGGTTTCTTGGCTGGTCTTTTGGTATGAGGGAGAGCAAACTAGCGTGCTTTGTATCAAACAAGCAAGAATTCAAAATATTTCTAAAAATTGTGATTAGTAATAAACTCTTTTCTTTGTTTAGTTCTTCTCTTTTGGATATGTGATCTGTGCTCTGAACTTCTTATCCAAGGATCTGAAATAGTAAAAATCTTAATACGGTTTCCTACTTTACAATTTTAACAATAAACCTTTTGCTTTATCTTTTATTCTAGAAACTACATATTTGAGGCCTATCTAGTACAGATAATGAAGTAACTTAAAACATTCCCTGCTTCAAGGTATAAGAGTCAACTTACCTTTATCCTTCACTTTTGCAAGACATATACATATTTATTACTTCCTGGTCAGAAGTTTGGTGATGGTACATACAATGTTTCAATATCTGCAATCTAAACACAGTACTCTAAGTGGCTTCAATATCTGTTCATGACTTTTTTCAAGATGAAGACAGCTCTAGCCTAAACCTGCCTAATTTAATTTTCTTAAGAATCTTATTTTAGCCTGCCCTTGTTACAATCTTCATATTTGTTGTTGGATTTGGTCGTTGGAGCCGCAATGTTCAACACCACACATGGTTCTAAGAAACCCTGTAATTAAAAAAGAGATGCATAGTTTCTGACCAAATTTGTATGTATGAGTCCCAATCTGTAACAGTTATTTCTATTAACAACTTTAACCCTCCAAACTCAGTATCCAACTTTAAAATCCAGAAATCCAAATTCAATGACTGGACTCTTTCAATTGATCATGAAACAGAAAACGACAAAGGATTGAAACAAACAAGTAGGAAGGATAATAGAGATTTAGACAAGGCTATCATGTAATGTGACACCCCAACTCACAGATCGTCTTGTTTGATGTGGACAACTAAAATTTGTTAGGCTCGATAATGATATGAATAAGCAAATACTTGCTTTAATTATTGATACAACAGTGCAAAACAATCAATTGCAAGTTCCAAACCCAATTGCATGTCTCTAGCTCTACATTCATTACTTACTTCCTTCTGGAAGCTGACAATTTTGTGATTAACTGCGTGAAAGTTTCTTCCTTTACAAATTGTGTAAAAAAGCAGGACCAAAAGATTGAACACTTCAGTGCAAGCTTCTTCCCCCAATAATAAAACGAACTATCTATTTACTACGACAATAATGCTAGGTACACATCACTTGCAGTCATAATCGTTCATGCTTGCAAGCATTTTATTGTGTAGTTAGTCCCACATGAATATAGGCACTAGAATGTGTGTAGCATAATTATTTAACTTTTCCGTAATAACTTTTTATTTAAATATCAAATAATTCACATTACATTTTACCCTTGATAAAATTATGCCTATTTGGACTTTCAACTCTTTTTTTTCCTTTACACACGCCTGTAAAAAATAAATTTCCAAAATTAACGGGCTAACGGTACAGTACAGAAAATTGATGTGCCATTAAATTTTAGAGTAATTTTGAGATGTGTGTGCAGCATATAAATAAATATACAGTATCATATGGTATCAGTTATTCCATGCTCAAGGGGATTTGAACCATGTGCATAAAGTTGTGCCTATGACATGTATAGTACAATAGTAAAGTTCATTTACAATCTAATCAAAGAGATTTGGACAAGCATGCAACTTGGGCTGATGCTTATTGAACTGAAGAATCAAAATGTCAGGAGAAGACAAATCATGCCACAGCAATAGGAAAAAGAATGTGTAAAGTTTTTCAGAATGCACCAAATTCTAAAATAAAAATAACCATTTTGGGTTCACATTCTCCCATAGTTTAATCATCAAATTCCAATAGTAAACGCTCCTCCCTTTTTAAGTATCTAAATTCTCTGGTGGAAGCTGACCTAAAAAACTGGTCTGGTCTGTATCTACTGACATCATTCTTGGTAGCATTTGGTTTTGACTTGGGCAATGGAGGAAGGTTCTTGATGTTTTCTTCACCAACATTAACATGGTGGTGAGGTTTTGGAGATAGCTTTCGATCTAATTCCCCAAATGGAGATAGAAAAAAAGGTGATTGGTCCTTAGCCCCTCCAGGATTTACACTAGATGAGGTACTGCTTGTGCTATCCATGTCTTCAGTTGGAGCAAAAGTTTCAGGTTTAGCATTCCTTACCAATTCCTGAAACAATATGTGAAACCAATACATCAATGAAACATACATCAAATAAGTTGCAATAGTAGCATTACATAACCAAAATGATAACAAGAAAAGTATGGCTAAAGATCAAGCTATAAATATGAAGACATACACTACAGTACAACATCTGTAGGTTTAAATTATTGATGCATTTATCTTTTTCCTTTTGGTGCTGTGTCCCTGCAGAGATAGTGTCAGCTTTATTTTAACATATGGTCTACTATGAGCAATATTCCAGCTATAACAAGCGTGGACCAGAGAGATATATCAACCACAAAAAGTGTTCCAAGCAAACACTTTGTCTGGCACAATGAGAAACAAGTCAACACAACGACAGCTACTAGGAAACCAAACAGAAGAAAAATTTGAATCTAACTCCATCAAGCATGAGAGTGGAAAATCTCAATTTTTCATTAGTCACTCGTATGAAGTCCTAAAGCACAAGGTTTAATACCTCTTTAGAAGATACAGTATGCTCTATTGGCCTCTTAGATACTGAATTCTTACGACGCTCCAGATATGTCCGAGAACGCCTGATTTTAGAGTTCATGTACCTGTAAGTATCAACAAAACACTAAGATATCTGATGCCAGGATTGAAATTATGAATTTTAATCTTCAAGACAATAATTCTTTATATAATCGCCACATTTGAGCAAATGTATCTGGATTAATAGTTCAATGACACATGTTGAACAAAAATTCCATAGCATAAACATATGTCAGATCACCAAACCCAATTACAAATACCAATATGTAGCAACTTATGTATGAACTGTTAATCTAGTTGTCCATTTTGGGACAAGGGTTGCGTATATGAAGTTGCTCTCATCAGAATTGTTGCCTACAATCTCGCTTCTCTTGTTCCTCAAAAATCAAAAAGGATTTTATATAGATTTAAAAGCATTTGGCATTGTTTTGCACTCAACTACTAGGAAGTTCAAAATAAAATTACATTAATGATGGCAACAGAGATTGGCAAATGCCTCTCATGATACAGGATAAAAATAATGGCATCCAATAGTTCGTCACAAGATGGTCATTCGGGTAACTAGCTGCATTTTATACTGCTTAAATGAAACAATTTGCAAAATTCTGAAAACAGAACTACCCATGTGGCTTACTCTTACTATGAAAATAAGAGATATACCATTAATCACTGTCACACATACATGTAGACATGTAACAGAAGAAGGATATGTATGAATGTGTAATAAAATGACTGAAGCCCTTCAAAACCTTTATAGCTAAAAAGTACTTACTTGATCTGTTCGTTGGCTTGAACACGCTCATCATCCTCTCTGAAGATTACAGGCATACCAGAGAGGTCACATGCCAATGGGCTTGTAAAGAAAAACTGCACACAAAAGACACTCGTACGTTGGAAATTGTGAGCAATTAAGTCATTTAATTATTTCCTAACTGCTGGAATTGCATGATGAACTTAATATTATTGCATTTTGTGTGTGTTTTTCTATATCTACTAGTTCTACAAGATAATGAGTCACTACTGAATCATCACGAGAACATTAAATCTATATAATGTAATTTTCATTGAAGATGATTAGTCAAATAAAAAATGCACGAAGTTATTAAGCCATTAACACACAAATGCGCATTAAACATATATATTCTATTAATTGGCAACTGGAATTGCAAATTGGCATGCGAAATTGAAAATTCATAGCCAAGAAATGTATTGTGCATTGCGTAATTTAATGGTTTGGAGTCAGAATAACTTAGGAATAGCAATTATTGTCTTTACTCTTTGCTAACCTGATTTTTAAGAGCTTTAGATGCAGTTCCACGGAATGCGGGATCCAAAGCAAGCAAAGTGCATAAAAGACCTAAAGAAGATGGAGGGAGATCCCCGAAAGTTTCTACAAGGCTGGGTCTATAAGACTTTGGAGGTCTAAAAGTTATAGAAAGTTTCAATTTTCTCCAATACTCCTCTGATGGTGTGCCACATAGCCTGAAAATTTTATGAATTTGCTCAACCTGAAGCAGGGAAAGTTCATGATTAGCAGATCTAGAAAATTGAAGTCAGTAAGAAATGCAGACAACATAACACAAAATTATACAGAACAAAAATTAAAGACAGTATAAAAAGAAAGGAATTTCAGAAATAGCCAAAGATGCTTGAAGATAAAAGGAAGCCATTATCTTCATCACCTCAGTTCTGCCAGGCATGATTGGTAATCCTTTGAACATTTCTGCCAGGAGACATCCAGCACTCCACAGATCAACACCAACTCCATAGTTTGTGTCTCCTAACAACAATTCAGGAGCTCTGTACCATAGTGTCACAACCCGGCTAGTGAGAGGCTGATGATGATCTGGACCATAAAAATTGGCAAGTCCAAAATCGGCAATCTTAAGCATCCCAGTTTTATCAATCAAAAGGTTTGACCCCTTTATATCTCGATGAAGAATTCCCCTGTCATGGCAATGCTGCAGACCTGAAAGTAATTGATGCATATAGCACTTGACCTACATTAACTTTTTAAGATCATTAAGGAGAATAAAAGGGTCCAAATGTCAAAACGACCAAAGCATCAAAGAGAATCTATTAACCTGTGGTTCTGATAGTCTCTCTTCAGGACGAGCAATAACTCGTGCCAAATCTGTTTGCATGAAGTCAAAAACTAGATATATACTGTACTGCATTCTTGAAGTGGCTAATCCTTTAAGTTTAACTACATTGGGATGATCCAGTCTCTGTAATATCGTAATTTCTCTTGCCATAAACTTTATGCTTTCAGGTTCTGATGTATTGAAGCGAACCTTCTTCATGGCCACAATTTCTCCTGTGTCTCTATCCAGAGCTTTATAAACATTGCTGTAGGTTCCTTGTCCTACCTGCAAAACGTAAATAACATAAGTCAACTAGTTTGCTCCATCCTGCCATTATCAGTTAGGACAGCACTTCAGTTTTGATTGTTATAAATGAACAAAACTCGCATAGTAGATTGTCAATAGTTTGAAAACAATAAAACTTAAGAAGTAGTTGAATACCATTGTGGATAAAAACTTCTGTAATCTAGATAGAAATCAATATCATGATTCAATTGCTTGAAGTTTTCATTATATAACTGATCGAACCTCGATTAAACTAAGTACGTATGATTATGATTAATAAAGCTTTCAAATCGATCATGCATTGCACAAAAAATTGAACTGTCTGCTTGCATGAATCACCAAATTCAAATCACCTATTCTCAGTGCAAGTGGAGATACCTGAAACTCTAATTAGATTCAAGCAGAGATAATTATAAATTGCAGAACACTGACTCCACATGTTAAAAAATGTCTGATCATTTTTCAAACCCAATGTGGAGTATTGATGAGCTAGAGCCTACAGCTAACCGTCTTCACTATGCACAGAATAACCAAATAATTTTGCAAGAAAAATTCTGTAAAAGCATATTTGTACTTAGAATTATCCACAACCGTTTATATAATTCTTATCCTTGCCTAATCCATATCATAAACAAAACTCGTACAGAGCCAAGAAAGAAAGACCTTATCAATCATTTTGTAGGATTCAGCACTCCTAGGAACCAAGCCAGCCAACACTTGTGCAGGAACATTATCAACCAACCACCTTGGCCACCCATCTACCATCTCATCCTCAAAGCAACACTTGTTTGCCAATTTCTTATCATCACGACGCGTGACTCGCTTCCCCTCTCTTCCAACCACCCTGCCCTTATGATGCCCAGCGCCATCATTGGCAACACCAGACTTAAGTTTATGCTTTATGGGTTGTTCTCTCTGAGGCTGATGCAGCCTGTGATGGTCCTTATTGGGGTCATGTCTTTGACCAGTGGATCTCCTATGAGCAACAAAGTCAGAACTTGCGACATACCCATTATCCAACTTCAACCTCTCCAGGCTCCTGTAGTCTGGACCTTCCGAATCCAATGGCTTGGCCTGAACACAGCCCATACCAGGTGTTCCTCAGCTTCTATGAATGCAGGTCGGAAGAAAAGAAAATGAGAGATATAGAGAGAGAGAAAGAATAATGGTGGAAGCCGACCACGGACGGCACATTTGGAATGTTGCTGTGGGAAATCACTCTTGACTCACAGGAAAAAACAATGGGGTGTTTTCTTCTTTGGGTTTTCCGCAGAGAGAGAAAATGACTGCGCAGTTCTTAGAATAGGAGAGAGAGAGAGAGTTTTGAAAGTGGAAAGGAAAGGGTGAAACTTTGAAGATGGAGAGACATATGGAGTGTGACAGTAGGCAATGGCGTGAGTGAGTGTTGGGCGCACGTGTCTGTGTATGGCAGAGATGTTAGATCTTTTATTCTTTTCTTCGGTCCCACAGCCGGCAACCTTTGCAGAGTACGGACACCCACCAAGATTCGTATATCCATGCTAACACACCATCTCATCTTTCTTCAATGTAATTTTCTTCTACTACTCAAATTTCAACTCACTGCATTTCTCACTTTTTTTACTATTTAGTTTTAGACTATTAGAATAAAAAAAGAAAAAATTTATTTCTATAAAACCTACCAAAAAATACTTTCTTACTAAAATTAAATGAAATAAAAGGAAAATTGCCTCTCCTTTAATAAAAGTAATAAATAACTGATATTAAGAAAAACCATTTTAGTAAAAAATATATTTTAATTGATATAAAGAAAAATTTAAAGAAAAAGCTTATTCTGCCATATATTAACTTTAGAAATCAATTTTTGCTTAGGGTTACTGAATGTAATTGATTGTAGTCAACAAATAATTAAAACAAATAATGCATTTTTTTACATTAAAATACATACTATTTATAAAAATCGATATTTTCTTAAAAAATTTATAATATATAAAATAAATTTTAGGAAATAAATATACTTTTGGGTCATTATAATTAATCCATCTAGGCTCTTCCTTGAGATGACATTCCACATGAGTCAGGAATTTAATATCTATATCAATGTATATTTTTTTTATAAAAAATAATTGTAACAAGATTTTTTTATGATGTCATTTTGAGTCCTTGGAGAAGGTATGAGAATTATATTATAGATGAAAGTCACAGGCATTTGATGTGACCAAACATTATAGATCTCGAAAAATAGAATAGGTGCAGAATTAAAGTAGTAATAGTTTATATGAAAAAAAATGTGGAAGATAGAGTGTTCCTATTTATACTAAAAGTGCTGACAAGCAATGAAGTATGACAATACAAGGTGTAGTTCACTCTTTGGATGTTACGAGATTCGAAATATGAAGAGACAGGGGAATCAACAATGCAGTTCTCCATAAAAACTGTTGTTCTTCCTGCACTGTGACTACGAGTATGTGATAGGTATTGGCAACTCTATATTTTATTTGAATTACAGAGTTATTTGAAATAATTTATGAGAATAAAGTTGTTTGAATTAAGATAAATAAAATAAAAAATGTTTATGAAAATTTGAAAAATATGATTGAAATTTTTCTTTTTATTAAAATATAAGTTTATAAATTTATATTTAATTTTAAAATTATTTTTTAATAATTTAATTAATTTGTTTGTGAATTTTAATTATTTTTAATTAATAATTATTTCTAGTATTAACTTCAATAAAAAAATATAAATGATATAGAATTATTGGATTGACATATTTGAATGATTATTTAGTGTTCTATTTTAATAAAAGTTTAAAATAAATTAAATTTTTAAAAGTTTAAATAAATACAAAATTTAAATTATGTAAGTTCCTGTTTAAATAAAAATGGAATGTATATAAAATTTCTAAATTATTTAATTTTAAATAAATATAAATATAAATTCTAAATTATTTAATATTGTATTTGAATAAAAATATGAAAAAATAAAATTTCTAAATTATTGAAAACTTTAAATAAATACAAATCTTAAATTATTTAATGTCCTATTTGAATAAAAAATTGAAATAAATAAAATTTTTTAAATTGGTCAAAATTCAAAATAAATACAAATCTTAAATTGATTAATGTCCTATTTAAATAAAAATCTAAAATATATAAAATTCCTAAAATATTTAAAATCCTAAATTATTTAATGTTTTATTTGAATAAAAATCTGAAATAAATAAATTCCTAAATTATTTTTTAAAAGAAATACAAATTTAAATTATTTAATGTCCTATATAAATAAAAATCTGAAATAAATAAAATTCATAAATTATTCAAAATCACAAAAAATACAAATCTATATTATTTAAAGAAGTATTTTAAAAAATCTGAAAAATCAACTCAATACGATTATGGGTATGTAGAATCGATGTTCAATGAAAAAGAGTCATGGATAATCGATGTTCTACATGGACAAAGCACCACAACATTGATTATGTAAGTGGAAAAAAGACCAACATCAATTATGGCACCCAATATTGATATTCATTGAAAAATAACATGGACAATCGATGTTCCACTGTTTCAAAGACCATGCAACATCGAATTTTGTCAAAAAAACGCAAAGGGCATTATGGAAAATGCATATGTGCCACGTTGTCTTTCCCATGCTTTCTCTGCACTTGAACGAGGAAGAAAAAAAAAACATATGCTCGTCATTTCGCGCTCGCAAATCAACAACAATGAATGAAAAACAAACGCGAGTGTCACCCTCGTTTAGATCTGCATGAATAGTGGAACTGCGAAAGCAAACACTGCGTAAGTTTACAAGAATGACTATTATTAATTTTAAGTTAAAATATACAAGAGAAAATTACTCCTATTTATAGGACACTTGGGCGTTTAACGAGGAAGAGTGTGAGGAAAGATTCAAGTTGAAACTTGGAGTCTAAGTCTAGTCATGCCTTTTACATGAATGAAACTTGGATAGTTTGGAACTGAAGTTAGAACACACATTCCTTTGTGACTAGTTTAGGGTTTCTCTTAGGTCATTAGAAATCTAATTGGAACTCTAACTAGGTTTACTAAACCTTAATCTAACATAGTCCAAATGCAAACCCAAAATCCTACTACTTTGTCCAAACTCATGGCCCAATTATTCTATACTACTTGGTCCAATACATGACTTATGAAATCCTAATCTATACTAGGCAAATTTTCCCTGCTGCTCCATATAATTTTGAAATTCCAAATATACTCTTGACAATATATTTTAGGGTTTTGGCTATGTCGCTCACTTGTTCTTCATTTTGAGTTCTTTGGTTAACCGTGGTGTGATTTTTGCATGGTTGTTATGGTTGTAGGTGGTGGCTAGAGGTGGTTCAGGTTAGCTGCGGTGAGTTTTGGTGCCACTGTTTCTGTTTTTAGTTTTTTTTTTCGTTTTGAATATGTATAGCGGATTGGGCAGTCCGTGCACCTCATTTTTTGAATTTGAATTCCGAAATAAACAATCTAGTAGTTGAAATCAGATTTAGGAATGTATATCAGAATGTGAAAACTGGTTTGTAAATGATGAATGGAAACCAAATTGCACATTTCGATATACATCTCCATTTTTTATTTCAACTACTAGATTGTTCATTCTGGTATTCAAATTCAAAAAATAGGTGCAACAGCCTGGTTAATCCGATATACAAAATATTTGTGATTTTTTTATTATGTTTAATGCATTTTTTTATTTCAGGTGATGTAGAGTAATGATTGTGAAGAAGTAGAAAAAAATATTGTAAAGAGGTGCAATGTCATCAACACCTTAATCACAATTTCTTCACCGCACAAATGTAGTAGATTTCAACCTACCATCAATCCCATCAACCTATGATCCACCACCTCTAGTCCTAGCCATAATGTCATTTCAAACAATATTCCATAAAATAGAAAACAAAATAACATTAAATTTTTAATTTAAAATACATCCAAACCGGATTGTATATTATTGCAATATACACTCTATAAAATACAAATCGGTTTGTACATTCCGATATACAATTGCAAATATAGAAAAAATGTACCTCAATTTGTACATTTTAGTATGTATATTTGAATCTGGTTATACATAATAAAATGTACGAATCAATATATTAATAAAAAATGTACACCAATTTTTACATTTGGGCACTCAACGCGATTTTTTTTTTGAAAATTTAAAAATGGTGGTTGCAACATTCAGAACAAAAAGAAAAAGGAACCTTCACTATAATGCTTCTTTCAGCACTTGCAAACCTCGCTAGTACTCTTAGACCACGGAGGTGTCGCAGCTGTGTAGAGAAATGGAGGTGCGCTGCTGGAAAGAAATAAGAAGTGAAAGGTTGCAGCGTGATAGGAATAGATAAATATGGGTTTTAAAATTTTAATAAAGGGTACAAATGTAATTTTGGATTAGCTAATGGAGGTGCAGGAAGGAGCAATGGAGGTCTAGGAAGAATTAGCCTCCATACTATACAATTAATCAAATAAAGTTTGACCCAAAATAGTAACGACTTAAGGCTAATTCTCCCTACTAGATCAATTTTCATCGACACCCATCATTTATTTTTAAATTCCAAATTACTCTTATCATCTTTTTTGAATTTTTACATATAGAATAAAAAAAAAAATTCAGATTTTAATATTCGGAAGACATTATTGTATTGCGAATTATCATATCCAAAACACATCTCAATTTCAGATTTATATATAGTGAACTGTCTTATTTATATTTATTTATATTGCATATATAAATAAAGTGAATGACTTAATCCTACTAAAGTCAATGCTCTAGTTGTTTTTAATGGTATAGAGATCTTCTCATATGCTAATAAGTCATATTGAATAAAGCTCTAAATATTCAATCTCTTTATTCTATGAATGACAGCTGGATGATTTTCCATCCGTTTCTATATGAAATAGTTTGTGCCATTGAAAACCGTCTATGGTTTAAATTATTATTGAAAAGATTACCTCTCTCAAGGTATGTAATAAACTATTATTACCATCGTTCATAATTATTATTGAATCTGAGTTAAAGAATATACAAAGGATATGTTGATAATTAATATTGGTTATACAAATTAATGATTATTTAATTATTTGTCAAAATATGAAAAATGAATTATCAAAACATCATTTCAGTAAACAATAATTTTTTAAGTAAGATTTATTTAATTAACTAACTTCTAAGAAATATTCCACCGTATACATGGATTGATCACAAATTCAAGATACATGCTTGCTTATTAGTCAATCTTGTCATAGCGTATTGGTACTTAATTTACCATATTAGCAAGACTTTAAGCATAAAGTAAAAGGAAAATCGTGATATTATTGTTGTTTCATAAATGTGAGACAAAGAGCAAGATTGCTTGCTATATATGAAGATGAAACAAATTGATGAACATTGTTTGTGCTAGGATAAGGTACAAGAAACTATTAACAGTATATAATCTTGTGGTATTCACTCCAAATCTACTATCCCAAAATTGGAGAGAAGGATCTTTATTTGATCAACAAAGTCTGAGCCTGTTGCATACTCTGTTAGCAATCCAACAGCAAAACCAAACATTGCCCATCTGTTGAAATAAAATTCCCAAATGAAAATCAAAATGAGAAGGCAAAGCAGAACAAGCATAAGCATGTACATATTCATACAGTATCTGATATATTATCTCAAAATGAATACATACGCAGTCATGTTACTGAAAACATGGTCTTTAAAGAGGAGCTTAAGCTTCGAGTATCAGGTAATTAATGGCTGGATTAGCACTGAAGGAGAAACTAATTGTGCAAATCTATATGTCCTTTCATATAGAATGAATAGCAGTCTATTTCACTAGCTGATAAGTAAACTTACACAGTAAAAGTCCACACCTATATAAAGTTACATCATTGTCAAAGAGAGTAAGAACTCTACTTCGTTGGTAGAAACAACCAACTTTGACACCAATTCATTGGTGTCCAAGCCCTTAGGGAATCCATCCTCAAAAGCTAATTACTAAAACGAGGGAAACATTTAAATGCTTTATAGAGCATTTCATACTACCTAATTGAGATTTAAACATCCATCACAATACCTAAGTTCCTATGTGTTTACTTTGAATTCACATATATTATAAAAAAGAACTGTGAACAAAAGAGAAAAAAGGAAGACAAAGAATATGAGAAAGAATATTTCTTCGGTTTATTTTTCCTTACTTAAATCAAAGCAGAGGATCTGAATATATACAAGTAATACACTCATTCTAGGTCTAGCTAAATAGACAAAATGTAAAACAAAAAGCCAATAAAGACTAGAACATGTACAAAGAGAAATAACTAAAAATTAGAAAAGACAATTGATATTAACTTCTTTTTAGAAGTCTTGTATTCATATCCTTTGTTAGCATAAGAGCAAATTTGGCCTGGTAATGCCCAACAAGTAGAATCTCAAACATAAGGTAATGGTTTAATTTGGCTTTGATGATATTTTAAATTAATTTAATTTAGTTGAGTAATTCTATGAATATTTTCTTTTATCTGAGTTGTAATTGCTATGCGTAATTTTTTTTATGCTTAATCACCATTGAATTGTTGTTTCGGCTCATGTTTATGCTAGGAACAGTGAGAGATATGAGCATGACTATGAATGAAGTTAACTATATAGATAGTTTTGTTTGTGTGGTCTTTGCTTGAAATCCATAAAACTTCATGACCTTACATCCTTAATTTGACCTACAAAACTCGACCTTTTAGTAGACTTTGGGTGAAGTTTCTGCATCAAGGAAACCAGGGTTATAACTAATTTAGGGAATTTGATCTGCAACAAGGAAATTGGAAGTGGCAACTCAAAGGATGCTTTATCTAGGGAGTGTCTGGTTTCATAATCAAGAGAAATCAGTCCCCTAGTATTTTTATCTCTGTTTTTGCCTTCTTACTGGTTGTTTAAACTCCTAAAAGAAATTCCAAAAAGCCTTCATCCCAAACATAAGTGTAGATGGTTGTTCAACTTGGAAAGTGTTATTTGGACATAATCCCCGAGGACTATACTCAGTTCAGTATTCGCAAGTTTATACTACACACTAATCACCATAAGAGTGAATGTTGCCAAAAAAAATGTATGGGGTTGTCTGACACAGGAATAATTGTTCATGAAACACTTCCTAAAATGAGCAAACTTTGGACAAGTTTTGTTAACATTTTGGTGTGCCGTTGATGTTGGAGGTTCAATCCTCCACCAAACTTGACAAAAATAAGCAAATTATTTTTCCAAAATAAATTGAACCGAACACACATTAAAATGTTTGCCATTCCAATTAATGAAAGAAAAGACAAAAAAGGGGACCTAGAGTTACAAATTGTTCACAAACAACAGATAAACTTATTATCATCTTGATTTTCCTACTTCATCATAACTACAGATCTAAGATTACCATCACAGTGAAAGGTGCTATGCTTTTGAATAATGAGTTTTGATATATAGCCCTGTCAAAAAAAAGGGGGAGAATATAATTGAAACCAATTTAGAAGTACTATCCCTCGAAATTTGCTAGAACGTTCAGCCAACATTTTGATCAACACCACATCACCCCCAACATTCAACCAAATATATGGTAGCTCACAATTAACTAGTTCTACCGACATTAAAAAAACTGCAATTAGCATAAACCAACGTAAGAAAAACTCAACTTTGAAAGGTCCCAAAAGAAAAAAAAAATTAAATAAATTACCTTCCATTGCTAATCTCATTTTTGCCAATGAATCCGAAGAAAGGACCCTGATCTGCTTCTTCAAGCTTCTTCTTTTTGAAAAACTCCTGCAGCTCCTTAGCCTTTTGCCTCTGAAACTCTAATGTAATGCCACTCCTATCATCTCCAACAACAGGGGCAGCCTGGGATGGAGGCTGAGAAGGAGGTGAAGGCTTCAGGGGCTGAGGGATGCTACTAGATGGTTCTCTAACAGGAGGAGCCACTGGTCTTCTCAGAGGCCCTTCAGTCTGAGAATTCCTTACAGTAACAGCAGCATAAGGTTTGGAAGAAGAAAATCTAAAGGATGAACTTGATGAAGATGTGCATGAAGGAGAGGAGGAACAAGCTGGGATTTTGATGCATGGGAATGAAGATGTCACAGACATTTTCTCTTTTGGATAGGTGATACTCAATCCTTGGATTTTATTTTTGTTATTTTTTTTTGTGTGCCTTTAACTTTTTCAGCAGTTGGCCTTTGTTTGAGCATTAGAGTTGGACATATGGTCTTATCAAAATGAAAAAGTGAGTGTGTGGACAAGGTTTGGCCAAGTATCCAATGGAAGGTGGCTTCATTTTGTGGAGAGACGCAAGGGCTGTAACTTGCACAATGACATGAATGTCGTGTTTACTCTTTATACCTCTTGGGTCGCTAAACATCAACCGTTGGATTTCTGCTAGTGTTTGACTTAAGAGAATACGCACTACAACTATTTTTGTTTTTGTTTTTTAATTTCTCTTTCTACTCCCATTATTTTATAAATATAGAAAAATTATGTGAATCTTAAAATTTATGGAATACCATATTCGGTAATAGGTCGCCAGTTTATTTTTGGTTTGGTTGTATGTATGATTATGACTGCTGGTAAAAAAAAATGTATGATTATGACTTTAAATATTGTACTTAATATTTAATTGGGTTAAATTTCGTTTCCTCAATCATATTAGAATTGTTACCCATTACCTTTGTTTTGCTTTTCAGTGAAGTTACCATAATATCAGTCTTGTTAATTATTTACATTTGGGTATAATTGCTTTCCCTTTCCATCAATTACTGGCTATATATGTTTATAATTCATGACAAGTGATTAAAAATAAAGTTTAATTAATTAAACATATTATAAGTTTGAGAATATTATTAATTGAAATAATTTCTCATTGTAAAAAGGCACTCGTAGAAAATCAATAAAAATTATAAAATAAGCTAAGTGGCACTTCATTAAGTAAACAATAGCCACCAAAACTATGTTACCTATATAACCTATGTAGAACTAAACAAAACTGTTTTCCAATATTTCTTTAATCATCCTTCTGTAGTAGTACTGTTAATTACCTGTTTCCTTACCAACCAAACCTTGTCTAATATTAACTTCTATTTTCAAATTAGACTCAACATGTGTTATTATCAAATTCCGTTTGGATAAATATTGAGAGTTGTTTTAATTCGACTTTATATTGTGTTCGTTTATGATTTCTACCTTTTTCCAACAATTATGTACTAATAATTAATAATACCGCATATTTAATAAAAAAACATTTGGAATAACATAATAATATATTATCTTAAAACAATTTTGAAACGCTACAGTAAAATGTACTTTAATTTTAATTTTGGTATAAATTTAAATCTATGAATATGACAACAAATCAAATTAATTTAATTGATTGGATCTTAATGACGCCATATCCAAGATGGGAGCTGCAGGAAGCCCGAATGCAAGAAAAGTGGTTCATCTTTTAGACATGATGGACGGACACTAATGGCAAAATCCCGATCAATCTTCGACAACCTATAAAGCAATTACAGCAGTATGCGCTTTTCTTTATCCTCTAAACAGATAATAAACCTTAACAATCCCCGTCTCATCATAACTTTGTTACCAAGTTGCCACACTGATGTTTTACAAAATCTTACATTTGTATATTTCTTTCTTCTAAAAAAACGCCAGATCATAGAAAGAAAACTTGGGTTAATCCTTAAAATAAGAACATGAAGTAGCATAAAAATGATGAATCAAAGGCAAAGAATTCACACATGACAAGAATTATACAAATTGATGCAGAGGAGCAAAATTTAAAGCCGCAGCAAGCAATAACAAACGCATCACTCAGGCAAGGTGTTGGTTGAATATATCTCCACGGAACTGAAACCTTTGCCTCTTTTGCCTCATCGCGAGTGATGGGTTGTTTTAACAGTGAGTGGCCCCGATGAACCTATCAACTTAATGAAAC
Organism: Phaseolus vulgaris; assembly: GCF_051622355.1. Classification (NCBI taxonomy): domain Eukaryota; kingdom Viridiplantae; phylum Streptophyta; class Magnoliopsida; order Fabales; family Fabaceae; genus Phaseolus; species Phaseolus vulgaris. The sequence continues at coordinate 8,682,335 of NC_143504.1, forward strand.
TCCAATTTACATAATCGCACAGGAACAAGTTCTGTCGTTTCCACTATCAAATTCATCATCCGATCCATCCGCTTCACTGCAGTTGATCGACAAATTGCAACGTATTGAATCAATTACAAGTAGATAGTAAAACATGAAAGCAAAATACACATATCACAAGGAAAAAGTTTATAAACTTTCATCTCAATCAACTCATGTATGAATACATAAAGGTAGTACAACCGAATACATAGAATTAAGGGTTTCAAACCTATCCATTCCTGGGATTAAGAATGAAAAAAATCACACTATAGTTCGGCTAAACATAATTACGAGAAGTGAAAATAATAAATAAATATTGACTCTTTAAGATTTTATGCATAATCACAATATTATCTTCACATCTTTAAAGTGAGAATCATTCTCTCTCTATAAGTGTGTCTATTAATAAATAATATATAAACGTTATTTCTTACAACTTTTACAATTTGGAATTTATTGAAGGAGACCTGAATTTTCTGAATACTTATAATCAATATTAACACAGAGGGAATCATGATTGGGGGACAGGAGAAAAGTCAGGAGATAGGAGTAGGGAAGGGATGGGAACGTACTTCCCACCCTAACTCTGTGCGAGTGTCATCCCTACGGGGGCACTAGACCGGTAATTGACAAACTAATAGTTGCATGGTCTCATTTATAATGTACTCGTTAAAGATATATAAACAGCAATATTGAATGAAAATAGAAACATAATCTCAAGCTTTCCTATTACTACAACATGCTTTACATGACCCTGTAGTTACACGCAATTTTAAACAAGTCTTGATCCTTGCCTCTTTAAATTGAGTTCCCACAATTGTATTCTTATTCTACTTTTTATTGGATCCTGACACAAGAAATAATAATGCAAAAATCTGCTGATGTGGCATGTGCAAAAACCACTAGTACACATCAGCTAACTTTTTCCGTGTCAATAGTATCGCAAGTGAGAATTCAATGTTTTCATCCCTCAATTAGAATTAACCAAAAACCTGCTCATCTCTAACAACCAAAGCACGTTCCTTTACAAAGTCCCTTGTGAATTAGATTACTACCCAATCATCTCCTGAAAACATTTCAAAAGACCATAGATGCATTCCTTGCCATCCGGTCTACCAAAATTGTGATCAAACGACCATCAGGTCCAGAAACAGATGGACGGGATAGGACCATTAGTCACTGAAGGGTCATAGACTTTCAAAAGTTCAACCTACTATGGAGTGCTGAACTGAAACAAATGAGCCAAAAGATGACAGGAACAAAAAACATGACAGTTGTCCTTACAAAAGGAATTGTAATCTACTCGCTTAGAATGGTTATAAGATGTGTTTACCAGGAAATAAGCATTAGAAATCCAGAGGAAACTATTTTCTGGGTTATGGAACATTCAATCACCAACAAACAAAAATGCTGAATGCACCAATCAGCACAGCAAAAAATGCATATTTACCAGAGTAGGACAAGTGTTTAAGTCACAGGACTTCTATATATAGAAGTTGCAAATATTGGATTTTAAATTTTGATAGTTTTGTAGGGTTGAAAAACGAGAACCGGTGAAGAACTTTCACAGGAGACCGAAGGAAAAAAAAATTATTTCTAAGATGTAGTATCACCATAGAAAACCCCTTAGAAAGGTGTACACATGTGGAAAAGGTGCATGCAAAAAAGAATTATGTGAAGCTATGAGTGCTAAAAGATTTTTTACCCCTAAAAAACAGTCACGTATATGCAAGGTGAACTTTAGTTAGAGTCAATCAAATTGATCAATACTGACACAAGAGTAATTGATCATGAGAACACTAACACATTGCACAAATTCACGCATGGAGGGCAATAAATTCAACTGCAGGTCCCTATGTATACCATGATTTAGCCTCCAAAAGTAGATGTTGTATGAGAATATCCACAATTTGTTTAAAATAAGTGTGCTAAAATGGTTTGCCTGTTATACAGGTTGATGGCGGGTTTAGTAAAATTGATTGTAAAACTGCTATGATCATCTGAAGTATCAAAAGAACTATTAAAACAAAGGTTTGGAAAGTTGATAATTCACAGAAGAAAAACCTCCTTGCATGTTTATTTAAAATATCAACAACAGAATTTTAAGTACATTTATCATTATCAAAAGTCGTGCAGTATTGAAAAAATCCCCAGTGTGCTTATCAAAAGAAACTTCATTTTCAGACAACTTAAAAAAAATGGTCAGATACAAACTTGCAGCTTTTGTTGTCAAAAGAAGACACCATCAAACACCACAACATTCCCAAGGATTTGATTTCTCTAAACTGAGGAAATGCACTTTAGAGGTCAAAAATATAGTTATAACCATTGATTGGTTTTCAAAAATCAACAGTCAAGATTTAAATAAATATAGCATGCCTAAAACAGACTATGAAATCTCAACCAAATTAATTTTTAATCAACTGCTGTAATTGTACTTTGTCCTCTAAAGTACACCCCTAATTTTAGAGGAATCAAGTCCCCCAACTCAAGTAAAACCTGTGATAGACTTTATGCGATCAAGCAGAAAAACAAGCTGAATCTGATATCAAAACTCAACTATACAAAGAAAGTGTATGAACGTTGAAAAGATTTACAAAAGATCAAGAGCAAGCATACGCTACCAAGGTGAATCTATGACTCTATTCTTATTCCTCCAACATTGATGCCCATTGTATCAAAATGCTAGAAAATGCTCCATTTTCATGCTGTTTCCAAGTTAATCTCCCCAACCAACATGCAAACTACTTACACTTTATGCCAAACCAGTAGAACAAAAGATGTCCATGGCTCAACAAGAGAGTAAAAAATATTTACTACTAGTAAAATTTTCTTCCATTTTTTATTTGGCAAAAAGAGCATTATTTTAGTGTAATTGATGGAAATCTTCATACAACACGAATAAACCCACTGAAGATCACAAAAGTAGTACAGCTTAATAAAAGTTGAATAAATAACTAAATAAACACATGGTGTAGAACCTTGTATGCATTATGTGCATATACTCATAGAAAGTTTAAACTTCAAAATAAGGAGAAAAGTGCCATTTGTGTTTAGTAATGATGATTGACAAGATCAAGCTCAGAACAGATAAAAAAAAAGGTGTAAGAAATGAGAAATAGCAGAAATTAAGCTATTGCACAACCAACAAAAAACTAAATTCAGGAATCTCTTGTATATACTTCTTCCTATGGACAAAAGAATAATTTGATCATAATGGAATTAAGTATAATGATTGAGGGTAAGGCATCCTTTAATAAAAGGTCAAAGAGAAAAACCAAACACAAGGGGTAATCAAATCAACTTAACCCTTCCAAGTTACAAATCCACTTCATATAGACCATGTAACAAAAGCCATAAACCAAACGCCATAGGAAAGCAAGCGCGAGAAATGAAAATTTCCCTGAATATTTATCTTTCCTCTCCAATTAAAGATTCAAAAAAGTCATGTTGATTGTTGCCACAGCACCGCCACTAATTTTTCCATCAAAAAACAGCTTAAAATAAAAGAAGTCAAGGACCCATTTGTTTAAGCTTTAAAAAAAGGGCCTGTGAAATATCTCTTCTTTTAGAACATTTTTCAAAAGCTATTATTTTTAGGTTACGAGAAAAGCATCCTTTTTAACACTTTTAATTGAAATTGCACATTTAAAAAATAAATAAATAGGCCTTAAGTTTGCAAGGAAAAATTAAGTCATACCACCATTATCCATTACAAATACAAAAAAGCTAAACAATGCAAAAACAAATGGCTTTGGTTTTAGACTAAGTAAAGAAGCTCATAATAACACAATGAGTTTTAGAGGATTACTATTAAGAGCAAATCTTTTTAGTTATCCTGGATTAAAGCATCTGAAAAAATGTTGAAGTAATAGGTTGATCATGGGTTAAGTAAAAACAAAAAATAAAAACAGGAAATGAATAAACACATAACGGTAAATTTCCATAATGACTATTATTATGTAAATTACCAGACAGAACTTGACCAGAGAAAGAAAAGAGGAACAGACTTCAAACTCCTGTTGAAAGTTAAAACCTTAATAAAGCATCAAGAAAGGTCATCCTAACCACAAGACATTTCTAGGATTCAGTAGAACTAGAGGTTAGAACACGTATCTTAGACCTCAGCCATGTAGTCTGACTTTTTCCTAATCATTCTGAGTAAGAAAAATTATTTTACTATTATTCTATAGGCCATATTTTTAAAAACTAAACATGCGATTGACTTAACAATTTTTCACACCTTTTACCCCTTGATTGTTTAGGGTGTGTTTGGTAGAGTAGAAAATAGAAGGTGTGAATGCCAATCTTTCAACACAAAGTGTGTCCAGGTGGCATAACACATTTTCATTCAATTATCAAGCCCAGTTACCAGTTTAGCCTTCAAGATACCAGTTAGACCTAACAGCATTTAGATTCAATGAGTATAAAACTCCTTAGGGGCTTGGAGAAACCATAGATGCTCCTTCTCTAATCAGATTCAGTTCACACTTCAATTTGAAAAAAATGAAAATTCATTTCATTCAACTTAGCCTCAAGCCAAAATGCTAAATGCTTCACATAATATTTATCACAACATCAGATGTTTGTGTCATTTATAATAAAGATGGGTGAAATGAAAAGGGCAAAGTATATCTGATTCACTGATGTCAATCACACAATATTAAGTATCAGGAGTTTCCATGATAAAGTCCGATAAACAAGAGAGTTAAAATTTTGCATTCAAATACCTGGGCTCAAATTCTCGAATTTCAACAAGCTCGCTACCACAATTATCCGTCCACTGCACTTTCCTTCTTTCTGCTTGACCACCAGGAGCACAAATCCCCTGTCCACCTGCTGCTTCCTGTTCACCAGCAGCCTCAACATTAACGGGTTTAACAATTTGCGGCTTCTTTATACTACTTTTAAGTGTAAGCTTTCTGTTATCATTTCCATCATCTAGATGTGCAGAAGGATCATTTCCCTTGTTGGAAACCAGAGGCCCTGGAGAGACATCATGCTGCTGGGCAGGGCCCACTTTAAGAGGAGACGGAGTATCAAGTCCTGCGGAAGTGCGACCAAAGCAAACAAAGGAGGCACAGCCGCGGGAGAGGCGATTCTTTGTAGAAGCCAGCTGGAGCTCGCGGTCAGTTTCTTGGTCTACCAACTGGTACTGGTTCCACGGCGCTACTCTCATGGGTTTATCCTCATCCCTCTGACCCAAGAGGAGAAGGCTCAGGCCCTTAGTATACCCTGAAGCCGAAGCAGAGAAGAATCCTCCTCCTTCTACTGCCAATAACATCAGTTCTGCTCATCGGCGCACCATAAAATGATTTCTATGTAAGGCTCCCTTCTCTTTGAAGAACCTAACAGCCTTATCAACCAAAAGTAACAAGAGATCAGAATGATTTTCCTTAGTTATAAAACATTCTTAACAATACTTTTCATTCCACTTACTCTTTCAACTATTAAAAGCCATAATATGCTCCGTCGAGCCAATTCAATGTCGATTAGATAAGAAAAGCACATTTCATAGCAAAAACACAGATTTGAAAAGCCTTAAGAGTTAAGAGAAGCACAATCTCACAGAACTAAAACCATTTCGAGGCATCCTCAAGTTTCCAGATGCTCAAAACGTGGTGAATCTGTTGTTCAAAGTAAATAGGTAATAAATCCACGCAGCTAAAGTTGCCACAAGTTGAGATACGTTTAGAGCCAAAATCATCAAAATATTTGTAAAGAAAAAAACTCGAAATCCACACAACTCGCTTTATCAATACTCCCAACCATCTTATATAATCCGTCATGCATATTTTCTTACCGTCCTATTGAACATGCATATGATACACACATAAATAAACAATTTCCCTTGATTCACTACAGATACAGGAAGATCTCTACCTCAATGCAACCACTCCGAGAATACGTTGGTGAGCAATTTCTCGAACACGATAAAAAAATCCAAGAAACCAAATAAAATTGCAAAAACCAAAAATAGGTAAGATAAAAAAAACACAAAGCTTCTGAGTTACTTGAAAATGCATGAGAAAGAACATAAAAAACACCGAGCACACTGAAATCACACTCAAATCGAACAACACAGAGCGAGATTTCGAAGTGTCGGCTTTCCCTCACTTCTCCGGGAAACAAAATGGAAATCCTAGATCGAAGAAGAAGGAGCGAGTTTACAGTACCAAAACGGTGTCGGAGAATCAGAACGGTAGGTCGCCGGCGAGTGGATGGACAGCAACTATTTTGAGCATCCGGACGAAAAACTCGGCGAGTAATTGAATTGAACGATGAATAAGAAGGAAAAAAAAATCCGGTTCTGTATATTTTTCTTCTGGTTTCAATTATTTAAAAGGAGGATAGGATAGTGACCCACACGGCGCATGATAGCGACGTGACCCCATTTTTCAGTGTGCGCAATGGCATGTTATGTTTTTTATTTATTAATTAATTTGTCTAACATAACTGTTTTATTTTTAGCTGTCGTTATTTACTTCTTTGGTAGTTAAAGAATAGTTAATTTTAATCGCTTGTTTATTCTGCTTTCTTTCTCGAGAAAAAAAATAATCGTGACGACAAATCTAGAAAAGCAAGCCTTTGAAGTAAAAAGTTAAACAAAATAGTTTCAATAATGAAGAAACAAATGATGTTTGGAAAATTCTAGAAAAGGAAATACTAGCCAAACAGTGTAATTACACCTCCTTTTAACTTGTTTTGCTTTTTGTGTGGTGAATCTTAAGTGAAGATAAGACGTCAACTAAAATATTAGAAGTGATGATGAAACTGATATGTGGAAATTGGTTCGTTCAGCTTTTTGACAACAAAAAGAGGGATCAACTTGAAAAAAAAAATGTTCTTCTTCCTTAATTAAGACAAGTCAATATATGTTTACCCAAGAAAACTCCAGTGAGCAAGTTTTAGTAATGGATACAATGTGTCTCCCCAAGTACACATTAATTAACACTGACATTTTTATAATTAAATCAGACATAAAGTTTTTTTTTGAAACAGTTCTGTGTTCTTATTGGCCAGATTCCCTCATTGGGTAAAGTGGACACTTTTTGTTATTTAATGTCTCAAAAGTAAGTTGAACCAATTATTACAACAGATGAAATGAAATTGTTTGTAGAGTGAGTTAGATTATTCAAATGTGTGGAAACTGTGTATAGTATAAAAGCTATTTTGTGTAACTGCAACAAAAAACAGTGTCAAATTTATAGTGAAAAATCACTTAAGAATGAGATAGTTTTTACGAGGTAAGTAAGTAGCCTTAATTTCAGAACAAAGAGGAGATTATTTCAGCAAAAAAGTTCGGTTATCACGAGTTATTTTCCATTCCTCTTCTTTGATTTCTATGCCATCGATTTAATTATCATAACATATCAACACCCTAATCATTCCTACATGTTACACTATAGTATTAATATAAAACAAATGATTAAATATATTTTTTATTTTTGTACACTCACATAAAATTAATTTTTATTTCTAATCCAAACTTTAGACTTCCTAATTATTTCTAATAAAAAAATTATTTAAATAAATTTTTGTCAATTTTTTTATGTGATAAATAAATTTTCATGTAAATGTTAAATATTTCATCCTAATTTATCATTTGTGTAGATGTTATAATATTATATTACAGAAAACTAAAAATTCGTTTCTTAAATAAATAAAATAATAATAAATATTTATTGTAACAGTTTCTTTATTATAATTAATCAGTATATTTTCTTTCTATAGTGAGACTGTACGGTTTATTGAACATGCAGGGCACTTGGAGTTTTTCTAATTTGTCAAAAGAGTATGAGGATCTCTCAACGCTCTATAAGATTACTCTTAAAATAAAGTCCAAATCATAATGATATTATAAATTGAAAATGCGCAAATATAATATATAAATATAAATTTTAATTATTAAATACTATTTTATTTATTAATTCATGTTTATCTACATATTTTAATTTAATTTAATTTAATTCTCTTAAGAAATACAACAGTAGTTTACACTTTCTTTCATTTCAAAACTATAGTTGTTTAATAATTTAGTTTTGTTTCATAACTATAGTACAAATTCAGGATAAGATAATTGTAGTTTGATCCATATCTACTAATGCATTAATCAAAATTTACACATGATGCATTAAATAAGAATATTTTAATTTAGCAAGTGGCTTGGAGATGTTTCCAATGTTTCCATTTGAGTTGTAATATCTCACAAGTCAAAAAATAAGTTTTTCAACAAACATGGCCTAACTCTGCTTATGTAAGTGGTACAACTTTGAATAAATAATCAAATTTAGAAATTATCTTAACTATTTAAAGAAAATTTAATACTCTGTATTTATAATTATTGATGACTATTTCACAGGCATAAGAGAATTAACCTAATATTATAATCTGTATAATATAATATTTTTGTAATGATGCATAGCTTTTGATGTTTTGATTGTTTTCTTGCAATCTGGGGAATGAGGCTTTTAATACTATAAGTTGTTAAAACTTAGCTACGAACCAAACAAAATTGTTAATCTCCATGAAAAAAGAAATATATAGAAGGCAAAACCACAATGGGTTAAAAGGATAATACCATTAAAAAGAAAATATGTGTTTATCTAGAAAGGTAATTAATTAGGTCAATAGTTAGATTATTTGTATCTGTCATCAAGAATATTATTTCCTTTATACTTTTCATGTCATGTTTTCAAAGCAATTCCATTGTCTTACTAAAACTGTAAGCAACCGTTTCATCCACAATGAACTAATTGCATCAAAGGTTGAAGGCAAAACCAGTCACAATGAATTACTTCTTACAAACTTACAAGTATTTTCTATAATAAAAAATAAAATCTTAACACTTTTTTTCATTTTGTAATTTTTACATATTTGTAAAAAAAAAAACTGAGATTAATGAAATGTACACTTATCTTTCTGTACACTATCACATCTAGAATCTTATTTAAAAAATTGAAAGTCATGGCTAATATAAAAAAATGTCATTGGTATTATCATGCATATAAAAAATATGTCTCAAATTAAAGAAAAAAAATATTAACTATTTTCTATATTAGAAGTATATTTCTTGAATAGGGTAGAAAAAACTAGCTCTATCAACAATATATTTGTCATTAAGCGGGAAAGTTTATTTCAATTTATTACATTCTTTAGTTTTTCTATTTATTTTACTATATTTTCATTTATATTTTAATTCTTTTGAGATTATAGAATAAAGTGGAAACAAGAAATTGGAAACAGAAAAAATAAAGATATATTTTTAAAGTTTTCAAATACACCTAAATAAAGTTATTGGGACAGGTGGTAAATAGTGATCATGGAAATTCACATGGAGCAAAATACATTATTTAGTAATTCACTTTAAATAAGAGAAAACTTAAAAGGCAATAATATTTTTAATTAATTAATTAATTTTTTATTATATATATATATATATATATATATCGATGTAATAAGTCACAATATTTATAAAGTACATCATATTTACTCATTTTTATTATACGTTATTTTTTTTTCTCTTCGTCCATTGTTTTTATTAGAAAAAATATGTGTATTTAATGACAGTTATTTTTTATATATAATATCATTTATAAATTTTTTTTATTTATGTGTATGATGATTTTGCATGTCGTCATAGATCTAGTTGTCACAAAATATAATATGGCGATTTATTGTGAACCGTCATAGTTTCCATTATATAACATCTTATATAAAGTGAGGTTTTAATCATGCAATTTATATTAGTTATAGATGTCATAATTTTTTAACTGGTTAAAATAATTTTAGCGTAAATAATGACGTTTTTTTGAATGACTTCTTAATATGTCACCTCGTTCATGTTAGCCCTTTTACATTGTGTTTGATAACATATGATTGTTGTTACTTGATGTGTCAGCCTAGTTGAGATGTCAAGTTGCATAATAAAATCTTACATGAAAACTTTTATAAAAAAAATAATAATAATGAAATGTCACTTTATACATTATAAAATGACGTTTGTAATTGTCATTATTATATTAAATTATGAAATATTATACGTTAATTACAATTATAATAATTCGAGTATTAAATATTTTAATTTTTAATATTTTATTGAACTTGTTTTTATAATTTAATTGAACATGTTTTCGTGATATAATTAATCCTATTTTTACAAAATAATTTCATAATATAATTGAACTTCATAAATACTAATAATTGAATAATATATACACAAATTTATAAGAAAAGAAGACTTCATTCATTCATTGATAGATCAAAGTTCATATATCATTTCTAAGCATACCAAACTACAAATGCATAAAAATGATAACTTAAAATAATTGTTCTACATTTGACATAGTACAAGACACATCCTAATTTGTCGTACTCCCTTCACTTGATCCTACATTGTTTTGGTTTGGTTATAGAGCACCACTTCCAACATGTTGTGCCTAAAATAAATAAAAATTTATTTAAAGTTGATTTTCAATTTTTTTTTTAAAAATAAAAATATTATAATAAAAATTTTAAGTATACTAATTTACATCTCATTAATAGATGTTTGTATCAAATTTGTACTATCGGATGGTTGAAAGGCCGACTAGACAACAAGATGCAAAGCTAAACATGTAATTAGGTATAAACAAGTCAACTTAGGTGATAAGCACGGTTAAGGCACAATTAGGCCTTCATTTGGACCCAAAAGCAGGCTCATAACAGTCATAGCCCATCTAGAGCAGTATAAATAGCAGAAGAGACACAACACCCAAGGTAACTATTCACTCCCTACTCTTTTGGTACCTAGCTCTCGGTCTGACTTGATCGTCGGAGTGTCTTCGCAGGTACTCCCCCCCCATTGTGTCCAGACCAAAGGAGATCCAACTGAAAGAAGCCTAACCGAAAGATTGGAAAGACGAGAAGATTGCAACAAGAGGAAGTGTTATGCAGAGTTCTAGTCTTGCAGGAACATTTTGGCGCACACCGTGGGGCCAAGAAGGAAACCCCACGAAATAACCACATGGTAACTACGAGGAGCATGACGGGCAACGACAAAAATGCACAAGAGGAAACCAGTCACCTAGATCCTATGGCACTAATCTTGAAGATACAAAAGGAGATGGAACTGTTAAAAAAGAAAAGCGAAGAAGAGAGTTTGAAATAAAACCTCTCAGCCAAGGAAGAATTCACCCAAGTGAATCCCTACCGAGAGTACGAAAGAAAAACTTCTCGGCCAAGGAAGAATTCACCCAAGTGAATCCCTGCCAGGAGTACGAAAGAAAAACCTCTCGGACAAGAGAGTTCGAAGAAAACCTCTCGGCCAAGGAAGAATTCACCCAAGTGAATCCCTGCCGAGAGAGTTCAAAAGAAAAACCTCTCGGCCAAGAGAGTTCGAAGAAAACCTTTTGGCCAAGAGTGTTCGAAGAAAACCTCTCGGCCAAGGAAGAATTCACCCAAGTGAATCCCTGCAGAGAGTTCAAAAGAAAAACCTCTCGGCCAAGAGAGTTTGAAGAAAACCTCTCGGCCAAGGAAGAATTCACCCAAGTGAATCCCTATCGAGAGTACGAAAGAAAAACCTCTCAGCCAAGAGAGTTCAAAAGAAAACCTCTCGGCCAAGAGAGTTCGAAGAAAACCTCTCGGCCAAGGAAGAATTCACTCAAGTGAATCCCTGTCGAGAGTATGAAAGAAAACCTCTTGGCCAAGAGAGTTCGAAAAAAACCTCTCGGCCAAGGAAGAATTCACCCAAGTGAATGTCTGCCGAGAGTATGAAAGAAAACCTCTCGGCCAAGAGAGTTTAAAAGAAAACCTCTCGGCCAAGGAAGAATTCACCCAAGTGAATCCCTACGGAGAGTATGAAAGAAAACCTCTCGGTCAAGGAAGAATTCACCCAAGTGAATCCCTGCCGAGAGTACGAAAGAAAAACCTCTCGCCCAAGAAAGTTCGAAAGAAAACCTCTCGGCCAAGGAAGAATTCACCCAAGTGAATCCCTGCCGAAAGTACGAAATAAAAACCTCTCGGCCAAGAGAGTTTGAAAGAGAACCTCTCGGCCAAGGAAGAATTCACCCGTGAATCCCTGCCGAGAGTACGCAATAAAACCTCTCGACCAAGAGAGTTCCAAAGAAAACCTCTCGGCCAAAGATTACATCTAGCGTACATTTTTCACCACTACATATACACGCGCCTTGAGTACAAGTCACCACACTCGACATCCAGCAACAGAGCAATCATGAACACACTCGGCCTGCGAACACTCACAGCAATTCGACTCTATGTTACGTTTAAACCAACTCACTCGAGCCTGGGGCATATGTACTACCGGATGGTCGAAAGGCCGACTAGACGACAAGATGCAAAGCTAAACATGTAATTAGGTATAAACAAGCCAACTTAGGTGATAAGCACGGTTAAGGCACAATTGGGCCTTCGTTTGGACCCTAAAGCAGGCCCATAACAACCATAGCCCATCTAGAGCAGTATAAATAGCAGAAGAGGCACAACACCCAAGGTAACTATTCACTCCCTACTCTTTTAGTACCTAGCTTTCGGTCTGATTTGATCGTCGGAGTGTCTTTGCAGGTACTCCCCCCATCGTGTCCAGACCAAAGAAGATCCAACCAAAAGAAGCCTAACCGAAAGACCAGAAAGACGAGAAGATTGCAACAAGAAAAAATGTTCAAAGTTCTAGTATTGTAATAACAAAATTTCCTACAATATTTTTTTGAGCAAAATGTTCCAACACATCTTTCTAATAATAACATCCCCACCAAATATTCTCGTGCCCTATTTCACAACAAAAAAAAGTAGTTATTATTCAATTTCTTGGGGACAAACAACAAAATCATAAACTTATAAGTGGTGCAAGACCATCATCATCCAACTTATCATAAGAACCATGTCTCAAGTCTTGGAAAAGAAACTCGATCATAAACCACAGACAAGAAACTGATATGTTTCAAATAAAAATTGCAAAACATGAAGAATCATTCTCCAACAACACAATTTTTCACCATGGTGTTAGTTCTATCTAGACGACCAAAATCTTCCTTGACTAGGGTCCCCATCTTCTTCTCTTCATCTCTGCAAAAGTTGAAAATGCAACATATCATAAAAATCATAAACACCAATCAAAAGAAAAAAAAAATCTAATAGCAAGCAACAAACATACCTATATGATCGAGAAAAAAAAAGAGATTGAAAGAATTCACGGTATATTAATGATTGGTTCATGATGACAAAATCTGCTTGATTATAACCAAAATAACAAGTAATGGCCACAATGACATTCTAATACATAATGGGTAGGGGTAAGTACGTTAGAATATTTTAATTATTCATAAAATAATAAGAAGATAAATAAAGAAGCAAAAAGTTTACAATTTCAACTGGAAGTTGGTGAAAATGAAGATGTTCCATGACTCTTGTAGTAACTAGTGACTTTTATGGATAATATAAATCATAGGCCAAGGTATCCTAAGTAATGGAGCAAAATCATAAAGTAAAATCCAACGTCAAGTAAAATATTACAAACAGAAAAATAAGAGAGCAGACACACATTCCAACTTTAGTATTAATATCAACCTGCATCAAGAGCCCATCAAGTATCAAAATCGCACCACAATTAAAACAACATCACACATCATATTATACTAGGGAAATGTAATAACTTAAGGTCTTTGTAAGATCGAGGCATAAGGTAAGAACAAATATATTAACTATTTTTCAATATAGTTTGTGATCCCTGCATTCTATGAAATTTGATGTTACGAAATTTTTAATATATGTTTATTTTGTTTCAAATATATAACAATAATGTATTTACATTGTTGTTACCTTTATTAGGAGTTTTGTTGTCTGATAATTAAAGTTGTGCTTCTAAAAATTCTACTATATTATTTTGTTTTGCTTGAAAGCTATACTATATACATTGTTACTCTTCTCTTTACTAAGAGTTTTGTTTTTTTGTTTATACTAATATGTTTTTGTGAGTTTAAATGTTAATTGTGTTTGAATATAGTTTATGGTTATTGCATTGTTTTGGACTTGAACAATAGTGTAAGTTTATTTCGTTTAACAATTAATATATATATTTTCAATTTTACAACGATTTTTTTTTTAAATAGTGAATCATGACTTAAATCTTGATTTGTATATAATATCATCTAAAAAGGTTGTCTTTAAAGATTAAATTTGAGGATCAAGTGTTATATGAACTAGCATCAGCACAACTGTTAGCAATTAAAAATACAGTACAAAATGAAAAAAAAAAACTATTTTTTAGGTAAACCGATGTTGATGTTTAGGTTTCACAGTTGTTTATGTTTTGTTATTGTAAGGAATTGTGTATAATGTACCTTATAGATACGAGTAACAAAAATTATTATGTATATAATTGTATTTAAAGTAATATATGCAAGGTGTACTATACTTAAAGGGTTATGATAGTAATATTAAATTTAGAGAGAATTATATTATTCAAATTTATTAACTATGATCATTAAAAAAAGTTATGAATTTAAACTATCGACATTAAATATATAATCCATTAATATAGTAAATTTAAAAATATTTTCAAAGATATTAATTCCATTAAAAATTCCGAAATGGTAATTTAGATACGATTGAATACCTTTTGTTTATATAATTATAATAACTATTAATATAAAATATTTTTTTTATAAAATACAATATTTTCATACAATAAAAAACTTTCTTATTTTATTGTTAGACATATTTTTTCAATAACAATGTATATATTATATTAAAATTTTCAAATTTTATTATATAAAAAAATTAAATATTAAATTTTAATGATAAATTTAAAATTACAAACGAAAAAAAAGGTTCATGCATACGCACGAGTATCATGCTAGTTTCAATTAAAAATGGAATGTTTCTTAAGTAGACGTGCAAAAAGAAAAAGTAAAATGAACATGACTACTCCAACCCATATTTAAAAAATGCATTATAGATTTTAGATTTAATCATACCATATTCCTAAATGCCATTTTGTTTAATCTTTTTAAAACTCAAAAATAATTTTAAATTTATTTATTTATAAATATAAGTTACAATAATAAAATTAATTTAAATTTTAAATACGGTTAAAGTTAAGTTTAGAAGTAGTATAAAGAATTGATTGGTATGATCGCGTGAAGAGTGAAACACGAAAGTGCAATCTTTTTGGTCATCCACGTAATCATTGTGTGAGCATCACTGTAGCCCACCACTCTCTTGCATCAATCATTATTTTGCTTTCAAATTTTTTACATCCAAATTATGAAATCATTTAAGCTCTTCAATAAAAAGAGCTTTACATAACAACATATAAATAGTTTTTATATTTTCCTTTTCTCACGTGCTATAAATAAAACTTACATCACATGAGTTTTTAGATTTATAAAATGGAGTAGCATTTTATAATCTAATGCAACACATCATAAAAATAATGATGACATGTCATTGAGATTGGAATGAATACTAAATGACTTCATTTGGAAGTGTCAATGGTTTTCAATCACTGTTATCTTAATTAATCACAATTGCTGTCTCATCTCATTCCAGACCTAGAGATATTACTATATTGTGAAGCTAAGATTAAGAAAACTTATCAATAATTACGTTTAGATAATCGAAATTTCTAACATATACATATAATTTTACGGGTGCAAATAATGGAAAGGTTACTCTTCCTTTGGACCCGATCCAGAATCTGTGGTGGCTACACTGTCGGATGCTTTAGCTTCAACCAAAATCTTTACCCCACCAACTACCTAGCTAATAACCAATTTCTTAAAAAAATGTATTAATCTATTCATTATCAAAACATAAATCATAATTTAAAGTTTAACTCCTTGTTACAAAATTATATAAAATTATATTATATAAAGTGGAATTTGTAAATTAGTCTTATCTTTTGTCTATATGATATTTTTAACTCATCTTATACTTTAAAATATTAATATTTTTTATGTATGAAATTAAATATTTATGAGTAATCTAGCAACGTCGGAAAGAGATGAGAGTATGTGTCTAATAAATCTCAATAGAATAGACTATGATATCATATTACAAACTGAGTTTAAATATAATATATTTTATTTTAAAAGATAAAAGATCAAATTTAATTCCCTTCTTATTATTTGTGATATCAAACATTAATATAAGCATTAAGAGTCTAAATTAATAATCCTATATATTATATAAATGTTGGCCGTTTTTTAAAGCATTTCAATAACAAAAAACAAGAAGGTGGCGACCTTAGTTTTCAAGTTCTACCCGTCATCTGAATAAGAAGGGTGAGAAGTATTTGAATGTGAAGTGGTGTCTAGTTGTGGAATCGAAAAAAAAGTCTAATTGAGAAACTTTTGTTGAATAAAGTAGATTAGTCTATCTCTAAGTCAAAGTTGTAAAAGTTCAAAGGTAAAAACATCTACTTAAAACAAAATAAATATTAATCTATCATCGATTAGAGATAATGACATTTCATAATATATAAGTAAGTGCAAACTTCATTTTATGAGTCAATTTTATAAGGTTAAGTTATATTTAAAATTCAGCTCTTAATATGGTATCAAAGTCATTTAGAGTCTATCATAAAAACAGTTTGTTTGATTTATCAGGTCATCTGCTATTGGATCATTCATAAATATATAGTCTCATGGATGAGTTGACAATTTTTCTTGAAGATATAAATTAACTAAAGATAAGAATATAAGAACATTTAATAGTATAGTATGTGAGTAAATACAAATATCACCTTATAAACTGATTTTATAGGATTGAATTAAGTCTAAAATACATTTTCTAATAATAAATTCTTATTAAAAATTTGAGTTATATTTTAAAGATTTTCTAATTAAAATAATGTTAATGATATTTTATGTTAAATTGAAGATGTCCTAATTGATATTGAGACAACTATGTTTAAAATAACGTATGATGATAATGTCTTAAAAATAAAACCGAGTTAAAGATATCAAATTAAAATTTGACTTAAAGCTACCTTCACTAACCTTAAGTTAAAATTACTTTATAACATTTAGTTACTTTATTTAAAGTCAAGTAAAATTTACACTAACTTTAAATATCAAATAAAAAAATTAACAAGTTGTAATTGAATATGAATAATCGTTTGCAGCTAGTAGGAAACTAGTATTCAAATAGGTCCAAACATTTCCTCTTATGCTTTCAATACTAGAAGAATGATTAAACTTTTTATCTCTTTTAATATAAGATTTTCAATTCTAACTTAAATTTTAATACCTTAAAAAATATCAATAATTAAAAACAACAATATACCACGATGCACTTTATTTATCATGAATCTAAAATATATTTTATAAGTTTAAAAATATTTGTTCATTACAATTTTAATTATGATATAATTTATATATTTGAATTGTTTAGTTATCATAAGTTTAGTTGTATGAAATTATATTTATTTTTGTGCAATACACAAACTAGAATATTAATTATTAATAAATCATAAACTATATTTATTAATATACTAATCTCAAAAAGAGAAAACGAGTTTAATATAATAACTTAGTAAGAATAATATGTTATTTGTTTTTCATTTTTGTACTAATAATATATTTAGTCATTTGTAAATATATAGACGATACGAAATTCAGTAAAAATCGTGTATATATATGGGCTTTTCATAATATCCATATTTCAAATGGTTATTACTATTTGCTCCTCAAATTTTCACTTCCCACACCCGTTTATAAAAGGACGTTTACTCTAATACTCTTATTCACACATTTTATTAAATGAAAAAATTATGAACAAAATAAATTTTAAAAAACTATACATTTTGATGGAAAAGAGTGAGTTCTTAAAAAATTTTATACTGATATTTTATTTTTATGTTCAATAATTGCACGTTTACAAATATGAAAATGCATGTGTTTTAAGTGTTAAAACTTTACAATGAGATTGATATAATTAAAATTAATGATCAATATTTATATGTAGAAATTTTAAATTTTAAGACAATAACTTCTTCCGTATGTAGTATTGGAATAATACTAGATGTACACATGGACACAATCTTATCCTTTAGCTTCAAGTATTCTTCTGATGCTAAGATGCCTTCTCTGCCAAAGCCATCTCATTCACAAGCGATTCCAATGCTAAGTTTTCTTCCCTTCTTTTCTCATTCCATGCTTTAACACTGCATTTCTCAAGTGTAGACCCTTTTTTTTTTCTTTCTTTTAGAAACTACCAAGCTTTGATCAAACGTATACAACAATGCATCATCACCTAGGAACTTTGTTAAGTTCATCCTAAAAAGGCTGTGTGAATTGCAGCTAAATGGGTGTCTTTATTCCCTCTCTTGGTAAATTGACAATAGTACAAAGACAATAACAGAGAAGAAGCTATAAGGATTAACAAAATAGATATGAAAAGCAAAGGGATATACCAAAGATGCTGAAGTTGTGAATTACAGCATATAGAATTTGTGAGATGGACTGATAGTGGCCTTCTGCATGGTCAAGGTGAACCACTTCGGAAGGCACAAAAAAAATCTGTATATACACATTAGAATTAAAAATTATTTAATTAATGTTTTGTGTATTTTTATTTATAAAATAATAATGAGTAATAAATTATATTTATGATAATGAATTCTTTAAAGACATTGCACATATAACTGTTAAAATACTACTGAATAATATTATCCATTCTTATTACTGCATACGCTGGAAAAAAATTCAAAACTAAAATTATTAAAGTTTTATTTGTGGTTTACCGTGTCACAAAAAATACTAAATAGTTTTCCTGAAAACAAATTTTAAAAAAATCTTGTCTATGAAAGAATTATGGATAATTTTGCAGCAAAAAATACAACAAAAATTAATGATTAGAAGAGAAGGACATCCATGACACCAAAAATCCCTGAGCTAAGATATGCCTACATTGTAATAAAGTTGCCTTTGAGAGAAGATCAGGGTACAAATTTTAATACCTTTAAACTATTTCAACAATAAACTTTACAAAGAACATTGAACACCTAAGCTATATTACTCCACTTGGATGGTGTAAGCATGCATTGTAATAAGTTAATGCTGTTTTTTGTAGGATGCAACTAGCAAGACTCAGATATGCCCTTCTGTTGGTTATTCAATTCTTTTTGCAGGTAATGTCGAGGGTTGATGAAGCAAACACATTCAGTAGATGAAACAGCAGACTAGTCTGCATGCATGTCCATGGCAGCATCATTGAAAATGAATGCAGCAGAGTCCCTGCTTTGCTGATGAAGAAAGTTGCCTTCGGTGTTACGGCTTCCAATCCCCATGGAGAGACCACTTGAGTAGTTACCTACCTCACCAAATTGACGAACAGGATTTGACAAAACATTTGAAAACACGGAATTCTTTGATTGAATATCGCAGTGCTCAGACCTGAGTCCCTGCCCCATAATTGTTTGGCCAGGAAATCCTGTAGTTACGGGAAAGCCTGAACCAGTGACAGTTGCATGCATTAGTGGTTGTGATTGTTGGTGTTGCTGTGGAGCTCTAGGTGACATACTCGGTTCCTCACCACAATAATCCAGCTCATTCTGTTAGCAGAAAAATCAAATTTCATTTATGCAATCAGTGATCTGTAACAACAAAAACCAATATTACATTGAATGAAGTACAAAGGCATCCCAATGTAGCCCAAACCTGCCATGTTATCAACCACTTTTTTTTTCAGAACTGCAAGATATCAAACTAGCCACAAGTGCACACAAGTTTGAGACAACAATTTCTTAAAAACTGACAATCTTACAACTCTTTAAAATGGAAGGGAAAAAAAATAATGCTTCATCGCCTTTTCTATCCTTCCTAGACACCCTTACAACCATGTAATATAGTTCAAGAATTACGATAAATACCAACTAAACTGCTACAAAAATATCTAAGTGACTAAATCATAATACTTGCCATTCCAATTTGGGGAAATTTGTCTATCCTTTGTATTATCTACCTCTTTTGGCAATCAGCAATCCCAATGTAATTCTGTAACTTCTCAAAGCCCACAAGTGAAACATAAAATTTGAAACACTTGTTTCCATAAAAAATTTAAAATAGCAATTACACTAAAGATTCCACCTCTTCAATAACTTTAGAAAATGATAATTTAAACAGACAAAGGATCAAATAAAAGAAAAGGGCAACATCCATCGGACAAATTAAGATGCATTTCTCCCACTTAAAATTTTACCCAATTTTCCAGACCTTCTCTAGTGAAAAATTCATGCCCCATACCAAGAAAATTTTCCAACATTCTCTGTTATAACTTGCACATAGCCAAACAAAAAGACTCATATTATCAATTTCAGTTCATCAGCATAATCACCAATTAATTGAAGGAAACAAAAAATTAGACATTCCACAAAGAACAGAGACAAATAAAAGAATGATAAAAAGATAAAACTGCAACGGACAAGACAGAAAAAAAAAAAGCAATTTAGAAAAAGGTAAAGACCTGCGTTAATCCAGTCTACAGAAACAAAACAACTGATCAATTAAGCAAACGTCAATACCAGAGAACGAAATCAAAATCTCCAACAAAGACAACAAGACTAACATGAACTTTATAGATTTTTTTCTAGTACTTTTTTTCTTCTCCATAAGCATTGTTTAAGAGTGTGATCTGGGCAAGCTTCAACTAAAGCAACATAGCCTTATCCCACCAAGTGAGGTTGACAACAAGGCTTACACAACGCCGTTTGGATTGGTAACAAACAGGTTTGGGCAAAAATTGACCATTTTTTTATTCAGTTATGCTTGGTTTAAAGTCCTTCAAAAATTTACATTTGTCTCAAGGGAAGAAACAACCCAAAACTAGTTCAAGGCTCCTCTAGCTATCATCCTTGCTGTATGATATGATACATGAGCACCATCTTGTCAGTAACCAGCAAGCTATAATTCCTCACCCTCTAGCATTTTTTTTTTGCTTCACAATGATACTCACAACACAAAAAGAGCCAGAGAATGAAACCAACCTTAATGTAGCCGAGTATATCGACAGTTGCAACTCTTGATCCACCCTCTTGTTGCCTCCGGATCCACTGATAAAGTTCTTCCTGAAATCAGACACAGCTCACACCAATTAAAACAAATTACATAGTTTATTTAAACCCTAAACACAAGGACAAAAACAGTTAAAATGCGGAGGTAAGGACTCAATTGCACACAGGAACAAGAGTTTAAAACCCAAATTAAAAAAGTTAGCTTTTTTGTTTTCGAAAAGTCCAGGAAATTGATGGAACGAAAAGGGGTTGGAGGATAAAAGAGAAAATCGTTACAAGGGAGTGGCGTTCACCGGCTTGGAAGGAGAGTTTGTGGTGGTTCATGGAGAGAGTGTAGAGGTGTGAGAGAGAATTGGCAGCAGTGGAAAATGAAGAGAACATGGTTCGGTCCACCTCGTCCATGCTTGTGGCTATGGATTTTCTCTTCTTCGCCATGCTTGCGCCTGTGCCCAATTGAAGAGAAGAAGTTGTGAGTGGGATTTATGCGTGAAGGAGAAAGAGGGCGTTTCGGTTTTCATCGGTTTCCACCAATACAAAAATTATTCCACTCCATGGATTGGTAATAAAAGATTGTCTTTTGCTTTGAACCACTTTGGTGAAAATATCCAACTTTAAATCGATTTAATCTCATTTTTTATACAATGCTATTTATTCAATCTTTCTTTTTTGTTTTACGTTTTCAAGAGACAATCTTTTGTTTCTTTTCGGGCTAATGGCAGTGATAAAATAGAACCAAAATTGTAATTAATGTTTTATTGTGAGATATTATAAGGAATCATATAATATTATTGGTGATATATATATTGAATTATTAGATAACATTGAAGATTATTACCTCCTTATCTTTAATACCAGACATTTCTAAGATAATTAAATTAAATAGAATAATAAAGAAAATTAATTTAAATTTAATTGAAAATTTAAAAGTTATTACCAATGTAATAAAATAACTTTTATTATTAGTAATTTTAAAATTATTTTTAATATAAAATACAAATACCCATAGTAATTAATAGAATAAATAGATAAATATAGAAATTATAAATTATCTTATAAAAATAACTAATATTTTTTTAAGATGTGTTTTATAATAAAATCGTAAGGAAGTATTATATTTTTTGTTTTATTATTATTTTTGCATCCTATCGCATTTTCACTACTAAATATTTTATTACTTTTTATATTTTTAAGCTTTGTTTCCATTCACAACAGGCTTATTAGCATAGAAATGGAAAAAAGAGAAAGAAAGTATTGTATTTTGTTTGGTAACACTAGGGAGTGGAACGACATATAGTCTAATTTGCAAATATAAACACCTTTTTTTATTTATTTAGGCAACAATCATATGAAAAAAGAAAAGAAAAGTTATTTTTAATGTAATAACAAAAAATATAGTATGCAATATGTATTTCGTTTTTCTTTTTCACAACCATATAAGTACAGGTGACAATGCGAGTAGATATGGGTCCGTCCACACACTGTTACGAAAAATGCGGGATGATTTCACTATTTTGGCCAATTGATTTATTTAGGCTCGTCTTACATAACTCGTAGTCTGCGTGACCTAATAATAAAATAAGATGAGTCAGTCCACTAGCATATTTTTATTAAGTTTGTTGCTACTTAATGAGTTATTGTATGACTTATGAATCTAATATTATAGAATATGGACTATTAATTTTATAAAATTCATCCATTCAATATGCAATTTTTATCACTCTTCCTCATTTAAAGTGAAATTGTTATTTTAACTACAAACTTTTCTTTGTATTCATTTTTATGGTGTTTGTTTTATGGATTTTATATTGATATCATTTGGTGTATTCCAATAACAAAATGACATATAAATTCGTTGAATGAAAATAAGCATGTCATAATATTATTTCTATTTTAATATTTTTGGTTATGATAATTTTTGTTTATTGTTTTAGATTGATTCATGTTAGAGGCATTGTGGGTTAATTTAATTATTTATCAGTTCATATTTTTATTGTATTATTTTTATTTTATATTCATTCTTTCATTGTCATTATACAGATGATAAGAAAAATTATAACTATAAAAAAGTGGAAGATGAAAGTTTTTCTAAGGCTTCATCCAATGTTCTTGAAATGGTATAACAAATGTGTTTGATGTGGTGTTGTAATTATGGAGACTTCCTAGTCATAATATAACAATTTACTCATTTTCTTTATCCACATGTTACAATTGTTCTCTTATGTAATGATGTATTTTTGATAGACATTTTCATTATGTTAGATTTAATCTAATTCTTCAAAAATAGATTTTTTTTTTCTTATGCGGGCTAGCATGTAGGTCTACGAGCCCTTATTGTCACCCTTACATAGAAAATTCTCCATGCACCTTCATTGGTTCTTCCTGCACCTCCATATAATTTTTAAATACCAATTGTATCCTTCATAGATGTTAGGTTTTTTTTATCCTGGGTGAGTTCTTTTTCATTTTGAAGGTTGTGGTTCATTGCGGTGGGTGTTTGTTGCAGATTCTTGGTGGTGATGGTGAGTTGTGTGTTTTTCTTCATCGTTTTTGTTCACGTATTTTTGTTTTGTTTTGTTCTTCTATACCAGATTAAATAATTCGATGCACCTCCTTTTTTGAAATTAATATCATACTGGCCAATCCAGAACCTCAAATCGGATATGGGATTGTGTACCAGATTGTACAATCTAATTTGTAAATTTAAAACACAAATCGAATTGTACAATCCAGTACACAATCCTGGATTCAGTTTGAGGTTCCAAATCGGCCAATCCGATATTCATTTCAAAAAAATATTGCATTCCAAATTATAAAATCTAGTATGCACTTAAAAAAATGATTTCTCTTACGAAACCCAATTGTAGGATTTGGGGAAAATAAATATCCATATATCATCTCAGCATTAGTAAAGGATGAAATGACAAATAAGGCATCAAAACAATAAACGTTCATCCCTCCACTTGTGTTGGTAGATGGTTTTGATATTGCAAAGAGAGCAACTCTTCAATTCCTTGAAAAGTTTAAGACTCTTGTTGTGATGGGTGGTGAGCCTGATAAAGAGATTCTAAAGATGGTAGCTAGAACAACTGTGAGAATAAGGTAAAACTCATTTTATTTTTTGTTTTTAGCTCAAATTTGATCACACATTGATACTACAGACAAAATGAAGAATAACTTGTCAACATAACTTTTTAACACGTATGATATTCCCACTATATATTTCCTCATCATTTATAGTTGTATAAATCACTAGCAGATCAATTGACTAATTATTAATGCGGTAATACAAATTGAATTATACAATCTGGTATACTATTGAAAATACAAAATAAATTGTCCAAATTGTTATAGTCTTTAAAATTTGAACAACAAATTGATATTCATACCGGATTGTACAATTAGGTGTTCAATTTTGAATAATATATCATATTCTACAATCCCATTTGTATATCTGAATTCAGTTATACAAAGTGCAAGGGTGCAATGTAAGATCAAAAGAAAACTAGAATTTTTAAATTTCTAAAAAAGGAATGTATATTCACATTTAGGTATGAAGGTGCAGATGGAACAAGTGGAGTGATGACTTTTTACTGCAAGTGCACCGCTTTGTCAGAAGTAATAATTGTCCCTAAGGATGGATATCGACCCCACAAGGAACAGTGAAACATCAAGTACAATAATCGTTAAATATAGAACAAAACAATTAAAATTGTATTGAAAGTAGTTGTGTTGGCGATGATCAATCAGAAAAACAGACAAAGAATTAGTTGTTTCAATTGGAAAAATAAGGATTAGGTTTCATCTCTCTCACTCTCATGTATTTTGATTAGCATGTCAATATTAAGTTCTTTAATTGAAATTGATGCCCGTATAAAAATCATTTATATCGATTCCTCGCATATAAAATCCTTAAGAATGTTCCCTAATTATCGATCCCTCGCATAATTATAAGAACAACTTAGAACGAAACTCAGACGTTTAATAGCAATTAACATTTCAAGTCTATTCGTAGCACTCAAATATGTTGAGTATTGTTGTTTAGGTCCGAACCCTAAAAATACCTCCCGGTCAGATTTAAGATTCTTAATTTGTCACGGAAAATTAAAAGTAAAACAACAATACCAATAATCAATCAAGAACTGAATATGAATATTAATATATAAAATATCACCTCAATACATAAGAGTTTGAGTAGATTACTCCCAATCCCCAAAGGGTAGAATTAGCCACGCATACTTCTAGCACCTTCCATTCTCCCAATTGGGTTACAATTCACTCTACGATGTTTTCCTCTCAATCTGGCACACTAGGGTTGAACCTCTAGCCCCTATTTATCCTAATTTTCTAAGGTTAGGTGGCTTGTTGTGTCGCGCTAATGGGCTAAGTGATAAAACATAAAAATGACTCAATCTTTATTTGCATCTTTTTCCATTCTTGAACTTTCCAACTTTCACTTTTTAGCTCAAATTATTCTCCTTTATTCCAAATCTTCAATCGTCCCTAAAAATCTGCAATTAACACCAAATTTAGGAATAAAATACTCTTATTCAAATAAAGATCATAAAAATGTAAAAAGGTATAAATTCATAAATTAGGGATTATTTTATATGTAAATTAGCAATAAATCTTCATAAGTGTCTATATTTTAATATGAAATATTACTGAAATTAGACACTTATCATGGAGCTGCATGGAAAATTTGCCCCATACATACAAGTGATAAAATATTACTTCTATTTTTGTTATTTTTCTTCTATACTAAACAATTCAAGAAATCATCCTCTTTATACTTTTATTTTTCATTCTTTCAGTATTTATTTTCTTTTCACTTCCTTTCTTAAAACTAAACACATAATTAATATCAATTGATGAAAGTCATCATGAGATTAACAATAGTTATTAGAAAATTTAATAAAATTAAAATGTATAATAATTTATTAAATAGCAACAATGTTATTTGCAAAAGCAAAATATGATACTATCTGCACACAAAAATAACAATATTAATACGTGACTAATTGGTAATAATTTTTTAATAAAAATAATAAACTTAGGAGATAAGTATCTTTACCCACCTGTATTCCAAATATATAAACACATGCTTAATAATATAAAAATTAAATTAAGTGCGTTTCAATCAAATTTGAGATAATCCAATTAAGTTGAAAATAAACCATATAATTCAAATATTTATATATTAATATTTATTGAATAATATATATTTCATAATTAAATGTATTTTGTTTATTTTAATATATTTTAAGTATCTGAGCTCAGGCTAATCTTGGCCTATAAATACAGATTAATTTTATATGTATTATTTACTCAATTCTCACACTCACTTATATATTTATAATTTCATATGTTTTTATTGGCTTAAGCATCGAAGAATCTTATATAGGTAGATTTCTCTCTGTCATCTTCAATAAACTTGAAAATCCTCTCTTGGATTCATAATTCGGCTTGCAAAGCAAACCACCTTCATCCACATTGAGAGACTAATACTCTTTTCCGAGAAGAACATTTGATGCCCACTGCAGACCGAGTAAAGTTTTTCTTGAACCATAAGCCTTATGGTATTAACTATAAGAAAAAAATGTCGTCTTTTAATCTATGATCCCCGAGATGAGAGTGGACGCAACCCTGACGGGACAAATCGAGGTTCTTCTTCAGAAAAATAAACTTGGTGAGTTTGCTACCACCTTGTTCCCTTCCACCCATCACCTTTATAGATGAAGGTTTTTCCCCCGACAATCCTATGAAAGATGACACAGTTGTCGTTATAACCACTATAACAAATTGGTGAGTTAGAAAGGTGATCATTGACCAAGAAGGCTCAACTGACGTCCTATACTGATCTTTTTTTCAAAATCTTGACATCCCCTCCTGTTTCATCTACTTGTATATGAATCATTTGTTGGGATACGAGAGAGCAAGCACACACTAGAGGATTTGTTGACAACATTTGGCACGCCATCAAACTCTTACTGTTCAATACATTTTAGTGGAGGTTGATACTTCCTACAGAGCTCTCATTGGTCGAAGAACTCACTGGTAGGAGAATTCTCAACCAACTGGGAGCCATTGGTTTAACACAATACATGGCAATGAATTTTCCAAGTTAAAATGGAATGGTTATCACAGTCAAGGTAGATCCAAAAACGAAAAAAAAAATGTTATGCTCTAAACCTTAAAGACGTCCCTTATTCAGTAAAAACTCATGTTACTATGATAATTCATGAGGACATGGACCTTCCAAAGGAACGTAATACAGATCAAGAAAAAAGCAATGATCAAGTATGCAACAATATCAAATATATGTCTCAAGTTCCCACAGATGACGTTAAAGTCGACCTTGATCCTCGCTCTGAGTTTGAAGAAAATTGCTCCACCTTTTGATGAATATTCAATTAGGTATTTAACTGGGCTACTGTAAAATGTAGGCAAGATGATTAGACATATAAAATGGTTTAAGTTCACTCTCCTAGTTTGTTGGGTTGAACACAACAATGTTCTTACAAAGCTTTTTTGTATTGAGAATTGTAAATGGCAAAATTTTGCAAAAATATGGCTCTTCTTCATCTCTTTGAAGTATGTCTTTATATAAGCTTGGAAAAGTGGTCGTTGCATTCTTTTTCTACCCGTTAAGTTGCTTTGAACTCTCTTGGTTGTCTTTGTCCTTCTATTATCGCCTAATGAACTTTAAACATTGATAAACATTTAATGCATTGCATGCAATATTTATTTTATTTCTTTTTTTCTTGCAATATCTTTGATAAATAACCGTACGTATCTGTTGTAAACAGAATCAGTTTTGCAAAATAAACTGAAAAACAGAGATGAAGATAAAACAAAAAAACAAAGATGAAGATAAACCCTAATCTTTCGATGCTTCTGTTGGAGGAAATCACGAAAGTAGAGTGAAGCGGAGAATGACTCCAAGTTTGAAAAGCTAACGTTGCCCTCCCCACCTTGGATCGTGTCGCACGACTTGGAAGTTCTGCGCCTCCACTTTGCTGGATTTTCGGAGGTTGAAGAAGTTGTGTCGTTGGAACCTGGAATCGCGCCACCAATGGCTGCTGGAACGTGGGTAGTGGCCGTTTGGGGCTGCTACCTTTTTCCCTATATAAACAAGGGTTCCCCTCTTCAGAAAAGGCAACTCACACTCTCGCTACTTCATCTTCTTCAAATCCTCCGTTCACCATCTTCTTCCTTCCCCATTTTTCCCTTTTCAATTTCTCTCTCCTCATTATTTTATTATTATAATAATTCTGGGTTCTATTTGGGTATTACCCTTTTAAAGAGAAACTTGCTAGTTCTGAACCTCGGAAATCTCCTGGAAGTTCCTGTTGTATCCTGGGGACTTGCACAATACACCGCGGATAAGTCCTTACGGACAGTGATTACTCACGCTCGGGAAACCAATTTTGTTCGTTTTAAAGCCTATATTACTACAATCGTAAGGACTTATGGCTGAAAATCCGAACAACAACGACAACACCACTACGGGAACATCAAATGTTGTTTCCGCAACGCAAACCATTTTTGCGAAACCATTTCCGGACGTCTCCAAAATTGAAGTCTTCACCGGTCAAAACTTTCGACGTTGGCAAGAACGCGTGTCCACCCTATTGGACATGTACGAAGTTGCTCATGCACTTACAACTGCCAAACCCGACTCAACCACGGCTGCGAAACAAGTTGACGACTAGATCCATGCGAATAAGGTATGTCGTCACACTTTACTCATTGTGTTATCTAACGATCTGTTCGATGTTTATGCTTCTTATAAGAATGCGAAAGACATTTGGGATTCTCTTATCCTTAAATATACTGTCGAAGACATCGTCAGACAAAGGTTCGTAATTGCAAACTACTACCGCTGGGAGATGATCGAAGGCAAAGACATCAAAATCCAAATAAACGAATATCACAAGCTGATTGAAGATATCAAAACTGAAAGCATAACCTTGCCGGATGAATTCGTGTCCGAACTCTTGATCGAAAAGCTTCCGCAGTTTTGGACGGATTACAAACAACAACTGAAGCACAGACAGAAACAAATGTCTCTATCAGATCTGATCACCCACATCATCATCGAAGACACAAACAGGAAGGAGTGCGCTGCTGCAAAGACCAAAGCTTTGTCTGCCAAAGCAAACGTGATAGAAGACAAACCAGCTCCAAAAAGGTACGAGAAAAAATTTGATCACAAAAAGAAACCTAATAACAAATTCTCTCGTCCCAGTGGAACTAACCCCACTTTCAAGAAAAAGGATAATTGTTTTGTCTGTGGAAAGCCAGACCATCATGCACCTCAGTGCAGACATAGGGCTAAAAACAACTATCCTCCTAAGGCAAATCTAGCCAAAGGAGAAGATACAATTGTGGCAGTTGTTTCACAAGTAAATCTTGTGACAAATGTGAGCAAATGGGTGGTAGACTCTGGGGCTACCAGACACATTTGTGCAAACAGAAATGTGTTTACCTCCTACACAAGTGTGGGGGATGGAGAAGAACAAGTATATCTCGGTGACTCCAGGACAACTCCTGTCCTAGGAAAAGGAAAAGTTCTTCTGAAGCTCACATCTGGTAAAACTCTAGCTTTGAATGATGTGTTACATGTGCCATCAATTAGAGTTAATTTGGTCTCTGTGGCATTACTAAGCAAAGTTGGGGTTAAAGTGTCATTTGAATCTGACAAGATTGTTATGACAAAAAACAATGTTTTTATGGGAAAGGGATATTGTGATCAAGGCCTTTTTGTCTTAAACATTTCTGAGATTATGGATGAATCTAAATCTTCTGCTTATATTGTTGACTCGTATGATATATGGCATCCTAGATTAGGACATGTGAATTCTTCGTATGTTATAAAATTGCAACGACTAGGATTAATCAACATGCATGACAAACAAAGTAGTAAATGTGATGTATGCGTAGAATCTAAAATAACGAAGAAAACATGTCACTCTGTAGAACGTCAAACTGAAATTCTTGGTTTAATACATACTGACCTTGCTGATTTAAAACAAACCATGTCTAGAGGTGATAAAAATTATTTTGTAACTTTTATAAATGGTTTTTCTAGATACACCAAAGTGTATTTAATTAAACATAAGGATGAAGCTTTTGACATGTTTTTAACTTATAAAGCGGAAGTAGAAAATCAACTTAATAAGAAAATTAAGAGAATTAGATCAGATAGAGGTGGTGGATATGTTTTATTTAATGACTATTGTGTAAAAGAAGGTATTATTCATGAAGTAACCCCACCGTATTCACCTGAGTCTAATGGAGTGGCTGAAAGGAAAAATAGGACTCTTAAAGAAATGATGAATGCTATGCTTATTAGTTCTAATGCTCCTGATAATTTATGGGGTGAATCTCTGCTTACTGCGTGTTTTTTACAAAATAGGATACCACATATGAAAACTGGTAAAACACCCTATGAGTTGTGGAAAGGTTATCAACCTAATCTGAAATACCTGAAGTGTGGGGGTGTTTAGCTAAAGTGATGTTACCCGATTCTAAGAAAAGGAAAATAGGCTCTAAAACAACTAATTGTATGTTCTTAGGATATGCAGAACATAGTGCTGCCTATAGGTTTTTAGTTCTTAATAGTGATATAATTGAACGTAAAACTATAGTAGAGACGAAAAACGCTGAGTTCTTTGAACACATCTTTCCTCTAAAGAGTAGTGGTACATCTGAACAACCTATAGATAGTGCTAGTGATACCTTGAGTGAGGATGTTAGGAGAAGTAAAAGACAGAGAAAGGAAACATCTTTTGGAGATGACTTTTATACTTATCTAGTTGAGAATGATCCAATAAGTTTTGTAGAAGCTATTAGTGCTCATGATGTTAAACATTGGGATAAGGCCATTAAAACTGAGCTTGATTCAATTAAGAAAAATAATATGTGGACCTTAGTAGATCTGCCTAAAGGAGAAAAACCCATTGGTTGTAAGTGGATCTTTAAGAAGAAGTACCATCCTGATGGATCCATAGAGAAATATAAGGCAAGATTAGTTGTTAAAGGTTTTACTCAAAAACATAACATAGATTACTTTGATACTTTTGCACCTGTTACTAGGATTTCCTCTATCTGTGTCTTGCTAGCCTTAGCATCTATCCATAAGTTAGTAATTCACCAAATGGATGTTAAAACAGCTTTTATGAATGGTGAATTAGAAGAGGAAATTTATATGACTCAACCTGAAGGATGTGTAGTTCCAGGTCAAAAGGAAAAAGTATGCAAACTTTTAAAATCTTTGTATGGTTTGAAACAAGCACCAAAACAATGACATGAAAAACTTGATAATGTTTTACTTTGTGAAGGTTTTTCTACCAATGATGCTGATAAATGTGTGTATTCTAGATCTGAAAATGGTGAATATGTCATTATATGTTTGTATGTGGATGACATGCTAATTTTTGGTACATGCAATGATATAGTTTTTCAAACAAAATTGTTTCTTGGATCTAAGTTTGAGATGAAAGACATGGGTGAAGCAAATGTGATTCTAGGAGTTAAAATCATAAGGAAGGGAGATAGTATATTACTATCCCAAGAAAAATACACTGAGAAACTTCTAAAGAAGTTTGGTTACTATGACTTTAAGTCAGTGAGTACCCCTTATGATGCTAACTCTAAATTAAAAAAGAACAGATGATAATCTATTTCTCAAACTCAGTATGCCCAGATAATTGGGAGCTTATTGCATTTAATGAGCTTCTCTAGACCAAATATTGCTTATGCAGTAGGTAGATTGAGTAGATACACTCAATGTCCTAGTCAGGATCATTGGGATGCTCTTGCGAGACTCATGAAATACTTGAGAGGTACAATGGATTATGCCATTAAATATAGTGGATTTCCTGCTGTGCCAGAAGGGTACAGTGATGTTAACTGGATCTTTGATTCAAATGAGACAAAATCCACTAGTGGTTATGTATTTACACTTGGGGGTGGTGCAGTTACATGGAGGTCAGCCAAGCAAACTATTATTGCAAGATCAACAATGGAATCTGAGTTTGTTGCTCTAGAAATGGCTGGTAGTGAAGCTGAATGGTTGAAAAACTTCTTAGCAAACATTCCTTTAGGAATGAAACCAACCCCATCTGTATCAATGCATTGTGATTGCCAATCGGCAATAGCTATAGCTAAAAATAAAAGCTACAATGGAAAGAATAGACATATACAATTGAGACACAATTTGGTGAAACAGCTGTTAAAGAGTGGAACGATTTCTATTGACTATGTCAAGTCAGAACAGAATCTGGCAGATCCTTTGACAAAACCCCTAGGGAGAAAAATGATTTTAGAAACATCGAGGGGAATGGGACTTAAGCCACTTGCAAACAAACAAGTGATGGAAACCCAACCTTTGTGATTGGAGATCCCATGAATAAGGTTCATATGGGTAAAAACAAGTCACTTGTTAGTTTTGCTAGCACTCATATTGATTTTAAATCAATTTTTTCCATTCCTATGGTGTGTGTGAAAGTGCTAGTTACTGCATTATCGAGAGGATAAACCTTGTGGTTAAAATTCAGAGATAAAAGAGTTTTAATGATTTACAAAGTTTAAATGATTTTCATATCCCCTATGGGTGGTGTATGATTTGCAACATACACTTGATGAAATCACCTATATGAGTGTCAAGTGGGGCCGCTTGCATGAGATCTTGGCAAGATCTCTATAGCATTCATGAATATCGGGCACGCGCATGGCCTAGTAGCGCAACACAGCGATAACAGCAAGTAATGTGGGGGTATTGTGATTGATAAACCTCTAACACATACTAAGTGTCTTGGTTCATATAGCTTGCTACACCAACTACACTATGTGTTACGTTCATCAATCTAAGACTGGTTCATATAACTTGCTATACCAGATCTGATGCATTACATCCTAGATGAACCCAGAATATTCTTTTCTTTCGTCATCTCTATGTTTTATCTTTTGCAAAATGTGGGGAATTGTTGTAAACAGAATCAGTTTTGCAAAATAAACTGAAAAACAGAGATGAAGATAAAACAGAAAAACAGAGATGAAGATAAACCCTAATCTTTCGATGCTTATGTTGGAGGAAATCACGGAAGTAGAGTGAAGCGGAGAATGACTCCAAGTTTGAAAAGCTAACGTTGCCCTCCCCACCTTGGATCGTGCCGCACGACTTGGAAGTTCTGCGCCTCCACTTTGTTGGATTTTCGGAGGTTGAAGAAGTTGTGCCGTTGGAACCTAGAATCGCGTCACCAATGGCTGCTGGAACGTGGGTAGTGGCCGTTTAGGGTTGTTACCTTTTTCCCTATATAAACAAGGGTTCCCCTCTTCAGAAAAGGCAACTCACACTCTCACTACTTCATCTTCTTCAAATCCTCCGTTCACCATCTTCTTCCTTCCCTATTTTTCCCTTTTCAATTTCTCTCTCCTCATTATTTCATTATTATAATAATTCTGGGTTCTATTTGGGTATTACCCTTTTAAAGAGAAACTTGCTAGTTCTGATCCTCGGAAATCTCCGGAAAGTTCCTGTTGTATCCTGGGGGACTTGGCAATACACCGCGGATAAGTCCTTACGGACAGTAATTACTCACGCCTCGGGAAACCAATTTTGTTTGTTTTAAAGCCTATATTACTATAGTATCTTCCTCAGTAGCATAACCTTTTACACCAAACAATGGTAAAAGTGCACACTGTACATGATAGATAGTTAGGTCAAAGTTGAAAACTTGTGTTAGGAGAGTTTACGAATGTTACAGCCCCTGCTCTAACTCTAAGAGATATTTAAATGATGTTTTAGTTAGGTGCGAACCCTCTTGGTGACAAAGGTTGAAAATATTCTTTGAGTGAAAAACTTTAAACTCCGGGAATATTTCATATTTAAGTTAGCTTATAGTCTTTGTTTGTATTTTATCATCTTGTCTTTATCAATCTTTAATCAAACGCAATTGGTAGTCCATCCAGTGATCTTATCATCTGTTAGACTATGCACTCATTTAGTATGATCTTTGTCTTATCGAACACATCTTCATGCCTTGTTAATTTAAAAACTTAATCAAAACTATAATGTATTTGACTTTTGCTCTAACACGTCAAAATGACATTTTATTAGTAGGTGGTGTTTGTTTTATATACTACATGTATCTTTATGAAAAAGATTGAGTTGAATAAGATTGTTATAACCAATAGTATAATTTCCCGCTACTCATTAGTGTATTTAGAATTCAAATTTAAAGTTTTTGGAATAACGACATCAATTCATCAACACATTTAATTATATATTGTTAAAGAAAGGTCCAACAACCTAACTTTGATTATGTGCTAAAAAAACAACAAAATATAAAATATGGTCATGTTTCGTCTTTAAGATGATATCCTTTGTCAAAATAACAAATCATGTAAGAGACATGTGTTTCTTCTGTTAAACCATATAAAACAGTGCATACTTGTTTTACACCGTATAAAGCATTCATTGATGCTCAAACGATATGTGCATAACCTTAAGCTAACATATTACTTCATGAATTTTGTAAACTTATTTTATGTTGTAGGAGATGTCTATTTGTTACGTCTAACCGAGAAGATTCATTCAAGCTTATATCATATCAAATATCTCCTACAAAAGGAGATAAAGTTGTTTTGCTTCAACAACTCCCTGATGCTAGCATTGTCAAACCTGTAAAACTCTATTTGCTTCGTACGACTTTGTGTTTTACACAAGTTCAAGAAAAAAAATTGTCCAAGGAGAGATAAGTACATCTAACTATGAGGATGTTGCTTAAAGAAGAGAAGAGAATTTAATGCAAGCATGAATAACGTTTTATGCATCTTCTATGTCCAAGATCATTAGACGCAAGAAAGATATTCAAGTAAGTCTAAATTTGCTCAACGACCAGAAAAAGATTTTCAATGACTATTTCTTTTGTGCCTATATAAAGTCATCCATCAAGAATAAAAAGTGCATAGGTTTGATTTGTAAAAGTTCTAAAAACGTTGCCAACATCTTTTTTTGTCCTAAATAACCATGTAAGAACATTGTTGTGTTTATTTAGTGAATTAGTGGAATGTGTTTAACCTTGTAAATGTCAAAAGATGGTAATCCTATAATCTTTTGATCACCTCAAACAATTTCTTTGTCTTAAGTTAGCAGTGGTTTGTTGTTTAAAAAATACTTATGTTAAGTTATGAATGACTTGTTGTTTAAAGAATGTTCATGTTAAGCCAGAAGTTACTTGTTGCTTAAGAATACTAATGTTAACTAAGAATAACTTGTTGTCAAACAATACTCTTACGAGTTAGTTACGAGTGACTACAAGTTGAAATAATACTATTGTATCTTGTAACGTTAGTTTGCTAGGAGAACTTAAAAAATTATTTGAGAATTGGACATAGTCTCCACTATTAGATGAAACACTATAAAAACATCTTGAGTAAGTTTTTCTTTCTTATCTTATTATATTGCACTAACTTAAAGAAGGAAAAAATTTTAAACTCACTTTGTGAATTTTTTTATTAATTTGTCTAACTAACAAATTATATCGTCTAGTTACACTTACTTAAACGATAATTACAAAAATTAGTCAAATTTTTTTAAAACACAGTTCATTCATTACTTC
Source organism: Phaseolus vulgaris (assembly GCF_051622355.1). NCBI lineage: Eukaryota > Viridiplantae > Streptophyta > Magnoliopsida > Fabales > Fabaceae > Phaseolus > Phaseolus vulgaris. The sequence continues at coordinate 8,717,993 of NC_143504.1, forward strand.
TTTTATTTTTCTTATTTTTCACATATACAATAAGTAATAGGACAAAAAGATCAATAATAAGTATTTTTATATTAAATGTTTTATCTATAAATGTTTGTGAACTACAAAGAATGAGTTAATATAGTATGGTTTAATATAATTGTGATTGTTTAAGAAAAGGAGGAAAAAGAAAGCAGTTACAGTGTTGGTGTTTGTTCCAAAATGAAACTAAATCTGAGAAAGAACATGCATGTTTAGCCAAACCAACAAGGATACTTCAGAAGCATAACATAACATGCATATGATGCTCCTCTTTCTTGGGTGCATAGCGCGTGCCACTCCTACTCCAATCTGCAAACTCCATTTTCCAATCTCCTATTCCTTTCTCCCCACATTTCCTTAATACTACATTCATTCCAACGCCCAATGTCTTCTCTATTCACGGTTAGTTTCTTCTTTTTCAACCCATTTTTGCTTCACATTCTCAATCCTTCTTAACTTCTACCCTTTATTTTTTATTTTATTTTAATTCATTCATTCAATCTTATATTGTTCTTCTTTTAAGGGGACTACAAAAATTGAAACTTGGAAAATATCAGCTTACCCATGTTTGATTATGATCTCTATTTTAGAAAGCATTGTTCTCATTTACAAAATTTTAGTGTCACCCTTCTGGATCTGAGACCCCTTTTGGGATCTGTTTATTAAGGATATGAAAAATAGGAGTTTTAAATTTATTTACTTTTGTATTTTTTTTCACAGAACGCAGAATTGTTTTGCATTGTCAAATTTTATGGGTTCGTTTGGTGATGTATTGGAGTTCAATTTATTTGAACTGGTTTCTGATGATATGTCATTATGGTGAATTTAGGAGTTTTGTTTTGACAAGTGTAACCCAGTAAAGCCAAATTGGAATTGACATTTCATTCAATTCAGACGGGCTATCATAATGCCTTCTGCCCAGAAAACGAGTGAATCACTTTAGGGTTTGTTACTATGCATGGTTAGAACAGAAATGTAATGTTAGCTTTCTTTGGATGCAAGATCTATTTTATTCACCGGGGTGGTTCACTTTATCATTCTTCAGCTGGGTTTAATGTACAGATAGTAAATAAATAGAAATGAGTTTGGTCCTGATGCTTTTAACGTTTCACATTCCGTTGATTTCTCGCCGATTTCTGTACCTACATCTGCATATGTTAATATTAAAATGTAAGAATTATCATGGTGGGATGAATTGAAGACTATACCATTTGGGCCTGTCTTTAAAGAAACCATGGCGTGATTTTGGTGAAGATTCTTATTCACTTAATTTTTATCATTTCTTAGTTAGTCAATACATAAGTATAGTTGCTTTTTGCTGGTCAATCTATTCTCTAAGGGGAATTTTTTTTATAGTCTTTCGGGGAAAAGAGGGTAATATTATTTTATGAGAATAGCAATGATTTCTAGGTGAGAGAACGGTTGATGTGAACTGAAGGTTCTGAGAGGGGATGGTGTGGGTTATTTTGAACTTTAAATTAAAGATGTGCAAAGCTATCTAGCATTGACACGGATACTGGATACTGATACGACACGGATACGAATCTATATATTATATAATTATGAATTATATAAATTGACAATAAAGATTTATGTGCACAGGTATGTTCCAGATTATTTTTTGGAGCTGAAAGATGTTTTTCATGACTAGTTCAAAATGCTTTGTTTCTTAATTTTATAATTATAATAAAAAATTATACAATAAGTTTGAGGTTTTAGAAAATTAATGTATTTTTCCTTTTTAAAATTGTGTTAGAACCGTACTAGAATTATCAGAAATCCAACAAATACTTTTTGAATTGGACATTTTACGGATACGTGTTCTACAAGTGTCATCCGAGTGTCAGTGTCGGACACCGACACGCCACTTAAGAGGAGTGTCTGAGCTTCATAGGTGCAAAGTCTTCTGATTTTGAGTGTTCGCTGTATCTGCAGCATATAACTTTTTTTAATTTCATAAACTTGATTTGATACTCTACTCTAAGCTTAAGGGCTTAGTAATTCTCATTTTATCATCATGTCAACTTTCTATCAATGTAGGCTATTCTGGCATAACAGAAAGTGAACAAAGTTGATACTAGATGTTATTCATCAATGCTTTTATCAATTAATATTAATAATATTATCCGTGGCTTAGTGTTGAAGGTGATGAGATGCATACAATTCCTTTGGTTGTTGTTCATTATTCGTTTCTGATCCTTTTAATTCCCATTAGATGACTTAAGGTTGCATTTTTGTTTTTTCTACACAGAAAGTTGTCCAATCATAGTTCTTCTTAATGATCACATTTCCATCTGTATTATTTTTATTTTAAATATGATAATTTCGTATTTTCCACTTTACCAGGCTTTGTTTATTTCAATGGACTGACCAATGCACATCATTTGAATGGATCAACAGAATGCTATGGAGGCTAGTTAGAAGAGATTACTGTTGATTTTGGCTTAATCCCAAGTCCCACATCGGTGGGTTCATTGTTTGGGAAGGAGGTTTGGGGGTTATAAATTAAACTCTTCTCCTTCACTGTTAAACATCCCAATTTGTAATATCTTCTCTCATAGTAATAAAAGGGAGCTGTTTTTGCTGTGCTCGGAGATTAGGCTAAACAGGCCGAACTCCGTTAACAATTTTCGGGTGTGTTTTTTCCTCTTTATCTCTTTTATTATTCCGCTTTATTTATTCAATATTATTTGTCGGGTAGCTCTGTTAGGGTTTTGTTTTAGTGGGAAAATTACCCGTTTTTCCCAACAAGTGGTATCAAGAGCCGAAGGTTCGCCTTGGGTTGTTTGAAATTATTTGTAATATTGAATATTATATTGTGAGTCTGTAATGGCAAATTCGGATCAAGAAGGGAAGGCTCTGCAAGATGCAAATGTTGCAGAAAGCAAAAGTGATGTGTTGATTGTCTCGCTTTCAGCATCATTGCATCCAGATGAGTGGATATTGGATTCAGGTTGTACCTATCATATGTGTCCCATTCGGGAATGGTTCTTTGATTTTCAAGAACTCGATGGCGGGGTTGTTTACATGGGTAATGATAATCCATGTAAGACAGTCGGGATAGGTTCAATCAAGTTGCGGAATCACGATGGATCCACCAGAATTTTGCGGGATGTACGGTACGTGCCAAAGTTGAAGAAGAATCTCATCTCATTGGGGGCTTTAGAATCTAAAGGCCTAGTTGTGACGATGCGAGATGGAATTCTTAAAGCAACTTCAGGAGCACTGGTGATGTTGAAAGGCGTGAGGAAGAACAATTTGTATTACTACCAAGGTAGTACAGTGGTGGGGACAGTAGCGGCAACAACTTCTAGCACTAAGAAGGATGCTGAGGCAACGAAGTTGTGGCATATGAGGTTGGGACATGCTGGAGAGAAATCCTTGCAAATTCTTACCAAGCAAGGATTGTTGAAAGGTACGAAGGCTTGCAAACTTGAATTTTGTGAGCATTGTGTTCTGGGAAAACAACGAAGAGTGAAGTTTGGCACTGCAATTCACAATACCAAGGGTATTCTGGATTATGTGCATTCAGATGTGTGGGGACCTGCCAAGACTCCGTCAATCGGAGGTAGGCATTATTTTGTCACTTTTGTTGATGATTTTTCCAGGAGAGTTTGGGTGTTTACTATGAAGAACAAAAATGATGTGCTTGGAATTTTCCTTAAGTGGAAAGCTCAAGTTGAAAACCAGACAGGAAGGAAGATTAAGGTTCTCCGAACAGATAATGGAGGAGAATACAAGAGTGATCCGTTCCTGAAGGTATGCCAAGATTGTGGCATAGTTCGGCACTTCACTGTTAGAAAAACACCACAGCAGAATGGGGTTTCGGAGCGTATGAACAAGACACTTGTGGAGAAAGTTCGTTGTATGTTGTCTAATGCTGAGTTAGGCAGAGAGTTTTGGGCTGAGGCTGTGACATACGCTCAACATCTCGTCAATCGTTTGCCATCATCTGCTATAGATGGCAAAACCCCGTTAGAGGTATGGTCTGGAAAACCTGCAACTGATTATGATTCTTTGCATGTTTTTGGTTCTATTGCATATTATCATGTGATTGAATCAAAGTTGGATCCACGGGCAAAGAAAGCTCTTTTCATGGGCTTTAGTCCTGGAGTGAAGGGATACCGTTTGTGGTGTCTAGAGGCAAAGAAGACGATTATCAGCAGGGATGTTACCTTTGATGAATCTGCCATGTTAAAGAAGGTAAATCCAGAAGGAGCTGATAGTACTCCGCAACAGGTGGAGTGTGCCCGGAAGCAGGTGGAGTTTGAGCCGACAGTGGTGATCCCAACACGAAATACCACAAGTGACTCTCCTATGGTAGAAGAAGAGTCAGATGAGGAAGAGGTTCCTACCCAAGAATCTCAACAGCAATCAGCGCCAATTGCAGTTAGAAGACAGAGACGAGATATTCAGAAGCCTGCTCGTTTCATGGATATGGTTGCCTATGCACTTCCAGTTGTTGATGACATTCCATCCACTTACCCAGAAGCCATTCTGAGTTCAGAGAGTGGTAATTGGGCAGGTGCGATGGAAGAGGAGATGCAGTCTTTGAAGAAGAACAAGACGTGGAAGCTGGCACAATTACCGAAAGGTAAGAAGGCAATTGGGTGCAAATGGGTATTTGCAAAGAAAGAAGGATTTCCTAATAAAGAAGATGTTCGCTACAAGGCAAGGTTGGTTGCTAAAGGCTTTGCTCAGAGGGAGGGAATTGATTATAATGAGGTATTTTCTCCAGTTGTTAAACATTCCTCCATTCGAATTTTGTTGGCCTTGGTAGCACAGTTGAATTTGGAGCTTGCTCAACTTGATGTAAAGACCGCGTTCCTACACGGTGATTTGGAGGAGGAAATCTATATGACTCAACCAGAAGGATACAAGGTTGATGGTAAAGAAGATTGGGTTTGTAAACTTAGCAAATCGTTGTATGGACTGAAACAATCTCCGAGACAGTGGTACAAACGATTTGATAAGTTCATGAAGGATCAGAAGTACAAGAGAAGCAAATATGATCACTGTGTGTATTTGCGCAGACTTGAAGATGGTTCCTACATTTACTTACTCTTATATGTTGATGATATGCTGATTGCAGCAAAGAGCCAAGTTGAGATTGACAGGTTAAAGGCTCAGTTGAGTAAAGAGTTCGAGATGAAGGATTTGGGGGAAGCCAAGAAGATTCTCGGCATGGAGATAAACAGGGACAGAGAGAGGGGAAAACTTTGGCTGTCACAGAAGCAGTATTTGCAGAAGGTACTACAACGTTTTGGTATACACGAAGATACAAAACCTGTAAGTACCCCACTTGCTCCTCATTTGAAATTGAGTAGCTGTTTATCTCCGACGACTAATGAAGAACGAGAATACATGGCGAAAGTCCCATATGCAAATGCAGTTGGAAGCTTGATGTATGCAATGGTGTGTACAAGACCAGATATTTCACAGGCTGTGAGTGTTGTTAGTAGGTACATGCATGATCCGGGCAAGGGTCATTGGCAAGCTGTGAGATGGATTCTACGGTACCTCCAAAATACCTTAGATGTTGGATTGACATTTGAGCAAGATAAATCACTTGGTCAATGCATAGTTGGATATTGTGATTCTGATTATGCAGGTGATTTGGATAAGCGACGGTCTACTACTGGTTATTTGTTCACTTTAGCAAAAGCGCCAGTTAGTTGGAAGTCTACCTTGCAGTCTACGGTGGCTTTGTCTACGACAGAGGCAGAGTATATGGCGATTACAGAGGCTGTGAAGGAAGCAATTTGGCTTCATGGGTTGCTTAAAGACTTGGGAGTTGGTCAGAAACAACTTGAGTTATATTCTGACAGTCAGAGTGCTATTCATTTAGCAAAGAATCAAGTCTTTCATGCACGGACGAAGCACATTGATGTTCGCTATCACTTTGTGCGTGAGATTCTCGAAGAAGAGGAGATTGTTCTCCAGAAGATTCACACTACGGAGAATCCTGCAGATATGCTCACCAAGGTGGTTACAAGGACCAAGTTTGAACACTGTTTAGACTTGGTTAATATCTTGCACATTTGAAGTTGGCGTCCGGAGGCGCAAATTTGAAGCACTGTAAAGTTTGTTTTTGTTATGTTTTGAGAAGATTTGTTTTAGGTGAGACTTGAAATTAAGCCAAGGTGGAGATTTGTTGATTTTGGCTTAATCCCAAGTCCCACATCGGTGGGTTCATTGTTTGGGAAGGAGGTTTGGGGGTTATAAATTAAACTCTTCTCCTTCACTGTTAAACATCCCAATTTGTAATATCTTCTCTCATAGTAATAAAAGGGAGCTGTTTTTGCTGTGCTCGGAGATTAGGCTAAACAGGCCGAACTCCGTTAACAATTTTCGGGTGTGTTTTTTCCTCTTTATCTCTTTTATTATTCCGCTTTATTTATTCAATATTATTTGTCGGGTAGCTCTGTTAGGGTTTTGTTTTAGTGGGAAAATTACCCGTTTTTCCCAACAATTACAGCTAGTTAAATTGTGAAAGATAAACAAGAACATGGCTCCAGCTAGCAAGTCCGAGAAGAAGGCATCAGTGGATGCAGCTGCATGGCTGTTCAATGTTGTCACCTCTGTTGGAATTATCATTGTAAACAAAGCTTTGATGGCCACTTACGGTTTCAGTTTTGGTAAATTCCTTTTCCAATTTTTAATGATATCTTTTCTTGGCTTACTTACATTGTTGGAATTATGGAATTTTAGATATAATGGAAGGATATACTAACTGTTATGTATTACAATGTACAAATTTGTTTGATATGTTCATAAAATATTAACCCTTATTTATACTAGTCCTAATTCTAACTAATTAAGAAAACGTATCGTACTAAGACGTGAAAATATGTTAATTAGTCCTAAGAGATGAGGAAATAGGAAAACACTCAAGGATAATTTAAGATTTGACAAAATATTTTTGAATGTTTCCATAGATTTTAACAATCTTGTCCCAATAAATACATTATGATGCTCTTACTTAATTTCTTATAAACTTTTAAATATGATTTGGCTTTGCCTGCTGCAGCTACAACATTAACAGGTCTTCATTTCGTTACTACAACTTTGATGACATCCATACTAAAGATGCTGGGATACATCCAGCCTTCTCATTTACCCTTTCCAGAGCTTTTAAAATTTGTTTTATTTGCTAACTTCTCCATTGTTGGAATGAATGTTAGTCTAATGTGGAACTCAGTTGGATTCTATCAGGTGAGTTGGGTTGAATTTATCTATTTGTCCATTAATGCATTCAGAAGTTAAAATTTCTTTTTAACCATTTGCAGATTGCTAAGTTGAGTATGATACCTGTATCGTGCCTTTTGGAAATTGTTTTCGACAAGATTCAGTACTCTAGAGATACGAAACTCAGCATATGTATCGTTCTTTTGGGTGTTGGTGTTTGCACTGTTACTGATGTAAGTGTTAACACAAGAGGTTTCGTTGCTGCTTTTGTAGCAGTGTGGAGCACTTCTCTGCAACAATATGTAAGAGTGACGTTCCACTATATGCGACACACTGCTTCTGTTTAAAATTCAAAATTCAAACTTAAAATATCTTAATTAAATCTAATTCATGCTTCTGCATGGCAACATTACGAAGAGTTGTAGGCAATATGACAAACATTTTGAAGTTTCTCTATCTTAAAAGTGTTCCATTATATGCTTTAAATATATCAATGCATTTTAGGCAGATTCTAGTATCATGTATGTTATCATATTTCAGCTATCAGCCCTTCTGTTCTGTAAAAAAATTTCTATAAGAAGTCTGAGTCTTTTTTTTAATGAATTTTCAATGTTTTCATGTGCAGTATGTCCATTTCCTTCAGAGGAAGTATTCACTAAGTTCTTTCAACCTATTGGGACATACAGCACCTGCACAGGCTGGATCACTACTTCTTGTCGGCCCTTTTCTAGACTACTGGTTGACAAACAACAGAGTTGACAGATTTGCTTATAATTCAGGTTCTTTGGTAAGTTCTGGAACACAAAAAAGAATCCCAATGCCATTGATTCAATGTGTAAACCCTTGATGATTTGTTTTCTCCGAGAAAGTGAGTAAATGCATCTGTGGATTCACATAGATGTACATATAATGGATGACTTGGTGTGTTAAATCGATATTGATTTCACCTTCAAATGTATGCAGATAAGATAATTATGCATATGATATATATGATCTTGTTTGCATGCCTTTATGTTTAAGAATGCCCCATTTCTTTAGATATACAATATGCTTATTTATGTGCTTGACTTACCTGAAATTATTTTTAAATTTATTGTATATGGCTAAAAAACTTCCTCAGCATTGGAAGCTTTGGGATTTATGTGGTGATTTTCATAGAAGGATTAGTCTTAATATAATTTAAATGTGTATAACTTAGATGATACAAACATTACAGAACAAAATCGAGAATGAAGTAAATTGAACTATAAATTTATCTTTTGTTGCTTTTGATTGTCGTATGTGGGTTGGTATCAGCCTTTACCTACCAAGTTTCTAAAATTTTGGGGTTGGCTTTTGCAGATGTTCATATTTATGTCATGCACTATAGCAGTTGGGACGAACCTTAGTCAATTTATCTGCATTGGCAGATTCACTGCTGTCTCTTTTCAAGTACTAGGGCACATGAAGACCATACTTGTTTTGGTAATGGGGTTCTTTTTCTTTGGGAGGGAAGGTCTTAATATTCACGTGGTTATAGGGATGCTTATAGCTGTGTGTGGAATGATATGGTATGGCAATGTCTCAACAAAGCCTGGTGGAAAGGAGCGTTTGAATCACTCTCTTCCCACCAACAAAACAGAAAACAAATAGTTTCACACCATTCACTCGTTATGGGGGTTTTATTTACAAAAGTTGAGATCATATAGGTGATTATTTACAGGAAAGTAATTATTTATTTTAAATTAAAACCTTATTATTTCAACTCATTGTAATTCTTTTAATTGATATGATTATTGTTTTGGATTCCAGTGGATATTTCATTATAGGGCTGACTAGAATCGAAGCAAAAATTTCATCTCCTTCACAAATGACACTCATCCATTCTAGTTGCTTCTTCATTCTGGTTCTGTCAACAAAAGCGGCATACAGAGCTGTGTGTGAAGACTGAAAATTCACACGACATAAATGAATGACAAGGGTTGCGTCCTAAACAAGTGCTACGAATGAAATTAGTAATATTGCTATTTTCAATAGTAATGATAAGTACACATTTTTTTTCAATAACAAAAACGTGAATTTTGTACTATATTAGAAAAGGTACTCAATTTTTTATATTGATACTCTCACATGCAAGTTTATGATGATTGGTATAAGTATTAATATTAGACCCTTCAATATATCAAGAGTGTCACCCATATAAAACAAAGTTTCATTAAATTTTGGATTCGGTAAATTTACAGGAGCTCGAATTAGCATATGATTATCCCTTCTAAGATGAACCAGAAAATCTAATCCCTTGTAAAAGTTACACTATATCGATAAGAAACTTTTAATAGTGACAAACCAAAATTGTAAATTGTTATATTTGTTGTACAAAATAAAGAGTTTTACAAGAGTTTAATGTTTTTATTTGACTGAATGGCTTTTAAAATGAAAAGATAGAATGGTTTGTACAAGACAAAGTTCTATTGAAAAGATGAAATACAGGAGAATGAAGTTATTTTATCTTTAACATAACTTAAATAAGAACACTTTCAACGTGAATAATGATGATGATGATTATAATTTTTAGGAAGAAAACTAACGAAAAAACTAGACAAATAATTCACACAGTTAAAAAACTATTGATATCGAACGGAAATACAACATATTACCATCACTAATTAATTGCTTAAATGTGAAAAAGTAAAAAGGTGGATTTTACTTCGGGAGTGAATATATAATTTCATCAATAATATTGAAGGTTCTCTACAAATAAAAAAAACCAGCATCGTAAAAAGCTTAACGCAAAACAAACAAAATTGAAATTGTCACCACATTAAATAACTGATACAAAGTCGTTTCGTTATGAAAAACATGTCTAGTGTTCTTTAAAATTTGCCTCCTCAACAAAATCTAATCTTGAAGCCAAAACATAACAGCTTAACGCTTCTTAGAGACACCAACAGTCTTCCCCCTACGGCCAGTGGTCTTGGTGTGCTGACCACGGACTCGAAGGCCCCAGTAGTGCCTCAATCCACGGTGGTTTCTGCATAAAAGAAAGGATGTGAATCTCAAGGGATGCGGTTCTCTACGCACCAATATTTAACAAGCAATGCACATTCTCCAGAAAAAATGCTTGGGAAAATTTGTAATTACATAATTTGACTTTAAAAATATATGGCAGGGTTAGGTTAGATAATCTCATACACTCATATTCCCATATCTACATGAATATGCAATTAATTGCAATAATGTCAATCTAACAAATTAATGATATTTGGAATATTGGGCATGCTTCAATTAGATTTCTTTAGGGTTGGTTTCAAAATATAATTGATAGTCTCACTGACATCTCGCAAATAAATGGCTAACAGCAAAACCAAATTAAAGATACTGGTCAAGAAAGGCAGCAAACTACACTTGACTAGTTTCTTCTTTTCTAGAGAAACTCCATTAAAATAAAGATTAATGTCGCTACTAGTTAATGAGAACTATTCTATCTAATTTCTGAAGTCACACCAAAAACAATTTAGACAAGCAGCTACAATATCTAGAACAAATTAAACAAACTACTAAACAAGGACATAGAACCACATCAAATACAACAATTCTGCAACCATGTCATATTACACAAACTAACCACAGACTGCATCAACTAAAAACTATCATTTGATTTTGTCAACAAAAGCAAAACCAACTTTCATTTGAAAAGACACAGCAGACCTAATTAAAAAATTGAATAACTAAACAACAAATAGACATTGTAAAAGAATGACCTGATTTTCTTGAGTCTCTCCAAGTCATCTCTGAGCTTCATATCGAGAGCATTGGACACAACCTGGGAGTACTTGCCATCCTTGTAATCCTTCTTCCTGTTAAGAAACCAGTCTGGGATTTTGAATTGCCTTGGGTTGGCCACCACAGTCATCAGATTATCCAACTCAGCGGCACTCAATTCACCAGCCCTGACAGTAGCAAAAAGGATGTCAAAAAAGGAAATCCAAAAACATGTGAATCAGCGTGCAATTAAACTGACCAACAAAAAAGTACCTCTTGTTCATGTCAACATCAGCCTTCTTGCAAACCATGTTGGCAAATCTTCTACCAATACCCTTGATGGAGGTAAGGGCAAACATGATCTTCTGCTTGCCATCGACATTAGTGTTCAGCACACGGAGAATGTGCTGGAACTCCTCGTTCGCCACCAGAGCCTGCAACATTCGTAAAAAAAGATTCAGTTACCGATTAAGGATTCTTCAAAAATTGAACTTTTTTCATCAACGTCGCACAGTGAGAGGTGCGATGAGATGGCCACGTACCATTTTCGCCGCAGAAGTGTCGTTGGAGAGTGACGGTCGCCGCCGCTGCTATCGGTGCTGGTTGAATGAGGATCTGAAACTCTAGGGTTTGGGTATGAGTGATGTTATATAAATAAATGTGCTGAGCCTATTCTAGGGTTTTGTCGCGTGGGCTTGCTTAACTTCAATGGCCCATTTAGAACCTCAGTTTGGACTTTGATTTTTTAATTTATTTCTTAAATCAAGGAAAAACGGATTGATGAGTAACTAAACGCTTTCAACACCCTAATAATATTTTCTTACACCAATTTAGAATATTTTTTCTAATTGCTCTATTGGGTAATCGGAAAGTTACTAATATAATTTTACAAGAAAGATACAAATTTGTGAATCAAGTCCAAAAATTAACTTTGTTATGTCATTTTGCTTTTGGGCAATTCTCCCTAGGCCATGTAAATTTGAATATGCACCAATTTTTTCAATAAAATGAAGGAAATATTCCTTTTAAATGATAAAAATTATCTTAAATGAAAAGAGTACAGATAAAAAAAATACTTTTAGAATATTTTTTCTAAAATATATTTATGGATTTAGATTTTCAGAATATATTTTTAAATTTTAAAAATTCTTTTGTTTAATATATTTTCATTTTTTTTTTCTGAAATATAGTTTTTGCTTTTTGAATTTGTATATTTAGAATGAGATTTTAATTTTCGGATTCTAGATTTTTAAATTCAAAGTAAAAGTTAAATTTAAAAAATTTAAGAGATGATAAGACTCCGGTTCAAATTAGTACACTGCAGAAATAATTTGCCTTTGTTTTTATTCTGGGTGATCCAAAATTAAACTAAAATCAATATCCTAATGAATTGATAAATGTTGTATTTTCATTTTTTGGTTAAAAAATACAACTATTTCCAAATTTTAACAGCTTACAGTTATCATATCACCTCACTTCAAATCTTGTGTTATTTTATGCTATATTTTCCTATTACATACTTATACTATACAGTATACCTACCTATATTTGTAGAGATTTTATGTCATGTGATTCCCCATGCCTTATGGGATAGTTTCTAAAGTTACTCCACTTTTTATTTTCTTGTTTTCTATGCTTGATTATAGTGAAATTCTTATTTTTTCTTCCTTTAAAAACATTATTATACAACAAATAATTTTTTTTCTTGATAATGCATATTTAATTTCTTTTAATATTTCATGTAATTTTAAAATCAACGAGTAAAATAATTTACCATTCCCATATTTTTAAGATTTTTAAATTAATAATTTACTATTCCCATATTTTTGAGATTTTTAAATTAATAATTTACTATTCCCATATTTTTGAGATTTTTAAATTAATTTTTATAGGAGTCTTTCATATTGTTTTGTTATCATAAAAATGACTGTGATTTATATTAATTTTACCAATGTTTTAGTATGTTTTATATATTCACTTTTACAAAAAATAAGCAACCACCTTCAACGTCTTATTTTTTTGCCTGTACCTAAATTTTTTCCTAGCTAAATTAATGAGATTGATAATTAATCAATAGTATGTCTAATTGAAGTAATGCCATTGCCAAATAATCATTAGTATGTCTAACAAAATCAGTAATGTCTTCTTATATATGTTTAACTCTTACATAAAAAAATTAAAAAATGTGATAGTACTAGATGAAGCAAAATTAAGTTTTTAAATAGAAATTAAAATAATTAATGATATTTAACTATATATGACACAAAGATTGGTTGTAGCTACAATAAAGTGAAAATCCAAAACCACTTAATCAGACCTATTTCAAATATACTCAATGAAATATGTTCAATTGGAAAATAGTAAAAATACAAAAATCTTCCGCCCGCTAGAACAGACACTACTCCAAACAATTGAAACTGGCTTTCATTACAAGCTAAATCAATATAAACATAACACAAAATGAGACGATGATGAAGAAAAAGGACCTGGTTACAGCCTCGTCTATCGTTACTGTACAAGTCTGTTCTATTGAGACCAGAGTCACGACCAAGTTGTAGGTGAAAACTTAGTTTAACTACAATACATGCATGATACAAAATGAGCTTTCTATAAACATACTAGAATTGTGACTGTGACTCTTTTAACAGGACTAGCATAATGATGTTGCTTATTTTTGTAAACACGTTAGTTCCATAAGCATCAATAATGTGTGTTTTTTTCTACAAGTCTAGTAAAAAAATGTCACAGACTATGATGGATGGTTGCAGAGTTTGATTCCATTTCACATGGAAATATTACAGCCTAACTCTTTGGCAGCGGTATCAAGAAAGTTAATAGGCAGTCTGGTTGAAAGTCGGCTGTGAGCTTCCCAAGTCAAGCATTTTTCTATGTCAGCTTGCCAGTCAATGGCATCCGAATTGAAGTATTGATAAGAAGGGTTGTGGGTGCCATTTATTCTCCGAGGTTTAAGATTATATCTGATTGAACCAGTATGCAAAATGTCACGAAGAACTGATATACTCAGAGCTCGGACATGGGCGCTTGGATGAGAAAGACATCTGATTGTAGCTGAGAGACGACACTGCATGCGATTTATTCACAGCTCAAACATATCAGTAATTATGACTAAAAAAAAGCACAAGAGTTATTTTAGTTTTGCACTTGATCGCCCTTTCCCAAATATGCATATGTCTTGGAATCTAAAATTATATTTGCCAAGTTTAAGCTGCATATTGCATTCACTAGCTTTGCTAAAAATTAAGTTCCAATAAGGATAATTTGTTCACCTTTAAAAGGTTTGAAAGGCCATCTGCCACAGCCAATCCAGATTCTCCAAACTCGAGCACTGGCTGAACCGCTCTGGCTGTCGCTTCCAATAACTGGCCATTGTAATTATTGAAACATAAATATCAGTAAAGCTCAAGTATAAATAAAAAATATATGAAACAGCAAATCCTCCCTTCACAGTGCCACTAGTAGCTGCTCGAAAATTCATGTTTGTTAGCACAAGGAAATAAAAATCATGATGAATTATTAGAAAGCTGGTTCGTAAGATTGAGAAACCACACATGCTTTCTCAGCATGTGTGGTTAATCATATCTTCTGAGTCCACTAACGTACACATTTTGAAAACCTAAGATGAAGACTGTGCTAGTTGTTAGTTGTATAGATATGGAGGACCTTGGGGCACTGTATTTACAGGGAAACCAAGTTCCTTGTAAGAGGATAAAGCAAAATGTAGTGGTATGTAGACTCGGGGTATTGTGCTATTGGATAAAACTAGTAAACTTGTGTGGGTGTCACCTATTTTTCATGAACAGATGGAACACTATAAAGAAGATTGTCCCTTTGTCAGAAACTTCACCACTGACTCCTTAATGCAAAGAGTAAATCCTAATACTAAGAAAAGTTGTTGTTAGAGGATAGATTACATTTGTAGCAAGCTGCACATTATCGAATCTTATATCTACTTAGAGGGGACTGTTAAGACAAAACAATGCTTTAAAAACAAGACCTGTTAATGAAATTGAAGATACCTAGTTAAATTTCACCGGCTAAAGTTGAGCTGTGGTCAAATTAACAATAGTTATTAATTTTAGTATTACAAATTAAACAATAAATTAACGTAAAAAAAATCATGGTAGGTAAATTTTTAAATAAGGATACAGAACCATTATACAGGTCCAACAAGATAAAAAATCAATAGCAAAAGGTTAATAATACAACATACCTGGACCTTATATGAAGACCTTTACTTATCTCAATCTTCATTGATTTTAGACGGATTTGACTGTTTTTCACAAATATTTAGCTCTTCTGATTTTTGGTTTTTCTGAAACCAGTGACTTGACTAATTAACTAGTTTTTCCCATGCTCCGTTCCAAATTTCTACTCCAAGGATATAACAATGTTTTAATTTTATGTGCAGTAATGGCATGTTGTTCCACTATATAGTAGTTTTCAATCTATTCTATCTCTATTTATTTCCATGACTGCTTAAATTAAATACTACTATAAAGTTAAAGCTAGGGTGGACCATCATTAGCTGCGGTCCAACGTGCACCGCATTCAACACCTATGATGTATGTTCTTATGATGGACCTTCTCCATCAAATAATTCCTCATACTCCTCCAATCTCCTCCAAATAATTCCTCATTCTCCGTATGTTGAAATGGAACAAAGAGATTGGGGAGGGAAGAGGAAGATTCTGATAGAGGGTTGTTGGACAAAGAGATTCGGGAAGGAAGAGGAATATTCTAATAAAGAGGGTCTATTTTAAAAACATACAACCTAAATGAATCTTACGGATGATGAAATGAGCCTAATATCTTTCCATTTGGTGGTGGTTGCAAACAACAAAGATAACAAGGGAGGTGGCATAACCATGGTGCATTAAGAATGGTGATAACAATGACAACAAGAGTGAGGGTGGTGAGAGAAGGAGTGTGGAAAAAGAATTATCCTATCCCTCATTTCTAACTTAACTGTTTCAAGATAAAAAAATACATTGCACCACAAGTTAGAATGTGAAATACGACAAGACATTGCATCCTATTAGCACACTAAACAATAGAAGACAAGATACAATTATCCTATTTCATCCTAGACACCGAACACACCCTTAGAGTTTTGAATTAATAGGCTACAAAAAGGATTTAGTAGTTTCATAATTGAGTATACATCAATAGTTAAGTGTACAAAAGGTCACAAATCACAAGAACTTTTTTAATTCTATAAGAGTGCAAACCTCACTTCACAAGATAGTTTTGTAGGATTGAATTAGGCCTAAATTTGCTTTTTAAGATTATATCAAAGCCTATCCTAACAAACCTTGTTAGGCCTATTGTTGGACCACCTATTAATATTTAGTCTCACACTTGAGATTTTCAGTTTTAAATGTATTGATGCGTGTTGGAAATTTCACGTCAACTAGAAATATAATCAAATTATAATATATAATTGAGAACAAATCTCACCTTACAGAAAATTTTGTAAAATTGAGTTAAACCTAAATCCACTTTCTAAGAGACAACATGAAGAAGTGACATTAGCTCATCACTTTGATATGTCAAATGTGTGCAAATTAAAGAACTATGGAAAATATTTTTGAGAAAAAATTGTGTTATTGAAGGGTAAAAATGATAGAGCACCAATTGATAACCTAATTAAATATAACACTAAACGTAGAAATTACAAACAAGACAATAGCAGCACATTTGTTGTCAAAGAGACAAAAGTCTCCTACAAAGAGTACTGTTTGTCCACAAACAGCAAATAACAAAACATTGCCTAATTACACACCCAGCCATTTTTATTTTTGCTCCAAACACATTACTTCCATCAGTTATTTTTGTAAGTAACTACCATCAATGAAGTTTAAGATTGAACTAACTGCTAATACAAGATAAGTTATTTTCTATCACATGCTCGTAATGATAACTACCTCATATCCATCAATGGATCCTTTCCTGGCCCACTTAAAATTTTTAGGGTAAATACAATGGCGAATAATTAAATGACAATAAATACTATAATGCAAGTAAATTTTAAAATAGAAACACTAATATGGAAGTGAGAAATGAGTCAGTTTTCCGGTTTTAAGAGTGAGAATTGAGTAAATTCAGTAGATTGAGAGCTAAAATATGTATAGAGAAGCTAATGTTGAAACACACTACCTCCAGCTGTGGTAAAGTGCAAGCTTCTCCATCAACCAGCATCCCATCTGTGGCTCGCAGTAGTAAATCCGATGAACTTGCCACAATTACCAATGATTCTGCACTTTCATCATTCCTCATAAGTTCTACAATCAATTTTACAATCCGCTGATTGATTCTCCACATCTTCTGACCTAAATCATCATCCTTGGCAATCCAGGGCTGCAATTCCCTCTCCGCCTGACAAGTAAACAAGCTCAGGAAAGTGACTAAACAAGTAAAATGCAGGAAAGAATAATAATAATAATTTATAAAAGAAATGTATAACAAATAAACATTGGATAACGAGATTTCAGTATCAGCTATAGAACTTTCTAGGCAGTAAATGTAAAAGCCAATTCCCATGATAATTCCTAAAATTTGGAAATCTGCTTAAAAAATGACATTATTTTGGATAAAAAATAGTAATTGTTCTTGATTAAACAGAATAGGAGTCTAAGTCAGCAGCCAAAGTCATTTATTAAATCCTTCTTGATCAGACGAAATTTTGGACCTGAAGAACGACGGCAGTAGCTGCTTTTGTTGGTGAGGCTGATACAACATTGCATAAGGCATCAACAACCTGCATAACATCAAATCCAAATTTGTCAATTATGAACCTTTTCCGGTAGAAATAGGGATACAAAAGAGATATTTGGATCCACACAATTACATTGCACACATTTATAACTGTATCTTATTATGTAACTCAGTAGGGGCAACTCTGTCAACCTTTACCAATTTGTAATATTTAACCAAAAAACTAAAATGTGAATTCTTTGATACCTCTCACCAGTGGGCACATATTATTATAGTTTCATTTGAAATTCAGAAGTTACATTCAATATATCTCGTTTTAGTAGTAGATTGTCTTGGCATGATGCTTCATCCAGTTTAATGTAGCATTTTTTACTTGATCCACTAATCTGCCTTTGATGAGAACAACTATTTAGTTTTTTTCAAAATAAATATTTTTCAATGCTAATCTTAAGGGAAGTTGCTTTATCGGCTTTCTAAAATATCATATCAGAATTTTCTTCAAATGTATCTGTTACAGAATTTTGCTAGTCTTTCCCATGTTCTTGTGTGTACACAGGATACACCTATTTATCCTCTGATAGGTTCGGCATAGTATACTACAAGACAAGAAATAAGTAAGGTTGTTGTGGCAGCTGTGTCTGAAATATATTAAATAGTCCAGGGACAGTTGTGGGAGGGGAACTTTTTGGGGAGAGAAAAGTTTAGAAGGATTGCGGAGAGTGAGGTTCTCACAAACAACCTCAGTGTGTGTGTACCTTTGTAGTCTATTCTTCTCTCGGATTCTATTCCTACTACATTGGTAGGAATTGCATTGGAGTGGTGCAATAAAGATTGGCAAGGCCGAGTCTTTAATCACAATTTCTAATATTCAGTTCTATCATCCTCAAACAGCACTCTGGCCTTTCGGAACCTAACTTCTATGATTAACAAGAACTAGGCGGTTCCATCAAAGAATTTTTCTTTTCAAATTCCACCATAGGTTAAAAACACACAATTCAACCATTGTAAGAAAAAAGAATATTCAATAAGAAAAGATGACAAAGTTCTTGCAATATAACATTTGCACTTGTACCTGTCTCCATCCCTGTTGGGCAGAAGTGCTTTCTGCACAAGGTTGAGTCTCAGGAGAAGCAATCAACTTGTGCCATAGAAGCGAAACTACAGAGAAACATAATTCTTGTTTCTCTGCCAGCATGGATCTTAGAAAAATTTGTGCATTGCAATTCAATCCTATATGCCTGTCCATTGTGAGAAAGTTGGCTAGATCAGAAGCATCCAATGGAAAACCAGAGACACCTTTACCCAAGGTACAACCTGCTGCTTCATTTGAACAAGGGGTTTTCTTAGAAGTATGGACAGGTTTTGACGGGAATGAATCTGCTGAAGGTATAATAGATGTCTGCCCAGGGTCAAAGCAGTTACTTTCACACTGATTCTGCCTTTTATTACCACAATAAATACGGGAATCCCTCCAAATAGGTGCATGAATTAAGGTTGCTTCTAAAGGCTCTGCCTTGTTCACTATAGATGCAACAGCTTTGCTGTGAATGTCTATGAGATTATACAATGATGATGCCCTGGAGTGAATTTCATTGTCCCACTTGCAACGAATTAAAACAGACAAAGCATGCATGCAAGCTTTGGACCTCCTAAACAGTTCAGAAACATGAGCAGCAACCATAGCTGCTGCAACAATCTCATTTGAGCTGTAACTCCAAGGAGTGCCGACAGAAGATGGCTTCAATGAAAATAGTGCCTCTAAAATTGCTAAAATTCTGTGAGTATGACGTACTGCAGAATCTAACCCATTTCGCAAGTCATGGGAAGATCCATTTTGTCTAATATGGGAAGATCCATTTTGTCTAATATGGGAAGATCCATTCTGTCTATGGGAAGATCCATTCAGTTTAGCAGGCTTGGCTATAACTTGAGCATTGTTGGAAACTAAATTATTACTCCCTCGTGAAATCAAGGGGAACAACTGAAGCTCACAGGCAAGAGCACAAACAGCAGCCAGAACATAAGAATCAAATGCTGCTACAGGACCTTGCTTCTTCATTTTCCTATTTTTTGATTCTTTCTGGTTTTCAGATGTTTGTAAGTCCTCAATAATTTCCTCAGCTGGATAGTTATCTTCACCTCTTGGCCTCTTGCTTCCACTGAATTGAGCTTCATGACTAACACAGACAGTTAAAACAACAAAAAGTAGGCGTGAAGCAAGCTCTACAGATGCACATGATTCTAAGAAGAGGGAATGAACCATAGTACGAAGTTCTGCCACAGCAAGGTTTTTAGAGGCAGAGCCAATGATAGACAGGTATTTAGACTTTCTGCTTTGTTCTCTAGTGGACTCAGGTGGAAATGTCCTTTGAAGAATAGCTTCCACTGTAGCAGCAAATATTTTCATAAGACATGCCTCTGATGGGCTTCCACGAGGAAGATATTCCAGGACCTTAAGTAGGGGTATGTACAAATTCCATGACAGTATGGGAGGTTGTAGTGGGGTTGCAACTATAATTTCTGGAAGATCAACAGCCGAGGAACTTGTAGGAATCAGGCCATAAGCAGCTTCCCAGATGGTGCAAATTCTCCATTCAACCTCTGGACCATGAGCACAAAGCATTGATGCAATGCCTTGGGCAGTAGCTTCAATGGAGGCTTCAGCCGCAGGAACTTCTATCTGATCAACAACAAAGGTTTTAGATTGCAAGTGTACAGAAAGAACCTACATGCATAACTGAACAAAAGAAGAATAACATTAAAATATGTTAACTGATAAAGATGAACAAAACCTGCTTTTTATAGGAAGAAATATAACCACCCAAAGGTTCATGTTGAACTTCAACTCCATCAACGTGTCTAAGAGGAGGAAAAAGTAATGCAGGCTGTGAAAGTATACGGAAAAGCAGAGCAGCTGCAGCATCAGCAGCTATGCCAGCTCTCATGGACATTGCAGTCCCTATTGCACGCAAGAAATGCAAATGCATCCAATTTCTAGGAAGCTTCATTAACATAAGAAAAGAAAAACACATCAGTCAATTGGTTTTAAATCTGATTTCTTCAGATGAAAATATCAAAATGCAAAATAAGTAATCCGACTACAATGCACATATAGCATTGATACTGGATGTTGGAGTATTATGCTACACACTATAACTTTGTCTATGATATTCCTCTCATCGTTATTCCTAAGTCTCTACATGAAGCTCTTTCTAATCAGAATGGCAGCACACTAAGAATGATGAAATGAGAAAATTAGAATCTAATCAAAACATAGATAAATGTTCCTCGTCTCCATGGAAAGTCCATTGTTGGAGTCATTGGATTTACATTGTCAAAGTTGGTCCAAATGGAAGTATTGATAGACTGAATGCTCAATTGGTAGCTAAAGGCTACACCCAAGTGTTTAGCCTAGACTATTTCTCTTTCTACGGTTAAAATAGTGTTTGTTCATCTCTTTTCTTTGGCAGCCATGCAAACTAGTTGTTTTATTTTATCAATTAGACATTAAGAATGTCTTCCTTCTGCATTTAAATTATCTATATAAAGTTAAAAACTGCATATAAATCTTATAATAATTAAATAAAAGAACAAAATACTTAGTTATCTGTTTTCAATATAAGTCTTTCCATAATACTCCATAAGGTTATAAATATATGTTAAACCAAATATTACTTTTAGGGGGAATTACACTCACTTCCCGAGTTTTTCTTAAAGAACACTCACTCACACTCTAGTTTTTAAATCGACACTCACTTTCCTCAGTGTTTTAATAAAGTAACACATACTTCCTTTATTTTATTTAATCTTAGAAACTCAAGCTATTTAATTGTAATAAAGCAATACTAATAAACCATAATAGTAAAATGACCGTTTCCATTAATGTCAGCATTGCAGTTATTCTCTGTCTATCAGGATTATGCTTACCCTTATGCCAGATGCATAATCTTCAGCAGCTCGAAGAAGCTCCACAAGCTGCACAGCGGCATCAAGTGCATCTGGGGCCCACGATGGAGGTGCTTCTAAGAGTCCAAGAAGAAGTCTTTGTGTAGCACTTGGAGTAGCAATTGCATAATATCTGCAAAGATTAGGTGTATATATATTTTCTCAAGCGGATGAACTTATGAAAAACTAAAAAACAAGAAAGTATTGAAGTTCAAAATAACCTATGAAATAAACGAGCATATGGTTCCAAAGCTGGTAATCCAGCAACTAGATGCTCATCAAGAGCAGTTGTTGGAGGAGGAAGCAAAAGTGCAGGAACAGCAGCTGCTGTTAAAGTAGCAGTCTCATTGCGAGCAACTTCATCATCACAAACACTTAATATTACACCAGCACCATTGGCAACAGCCCATCTTGGAGTTGAAGGTACAAGTTGAGGATGCTTCCCAGAACCACGAGAAGAAGCTAAAAGATAAAAGAAAAAAGTCATCTCCTTGTCATATTAAAAACATAAACATTAGTGTGACAATATGATAAGTGATAATCTTTTTTAATAAAACTCATTGACAAATTTTTATATAGTTGTTCAATTAAAACGAACAAAATTAATTTCTAGTCTCCTACCAATGCATCAAGGATATCAATCACACCAGAAAACTTGTGTTAATAATATCATTAACTGCAATCAATAAGTGCAAAAAAACACAAAAATATACCAAGATCACAAATAAAAATAAGAACACAAAAAGTTAACTTCGATATATAATAACTAAGCTTCATGATTTGTATTCTATTATTAAATGTCCTCATTAGTGTTCTACTATTATATGGCTAACAGGATGCAATAGCTTTGGCATTTGTAAAACTCTTTTAACACTAAGCATTTCAATCTCAGTTGGCCATTCTATAATTTCAACACTTAAATAGAATAGCCGAGTGACCAAAAAGAAAAACACTAATAGTGTGTTTGGATAGGGAAATTTAAGAGGGTAAATAATTTAAAATGCTTTACGAAAATATGTTGTTAGGTTAAGAAATTTCAAAAGAAATCAAAATTCTATAATTTTGAGTAATTGGATTACTCAAAATAAGAAAATTACAAATTCCACCTTAAAAGTAAGAATTTGAAATTCTTCATATTTTCAAATTCACGTCTCTTACCTTTGTATTTTCTCTTTAGCTCGATTTTGGTTAGGGCATTGTTGGCTTGGCTAAGACCAAAACATTGTTAGGAAGACTACTTTGCAGTTTTTTTTTTTTATCAGCAATAGACTACTTTGCAGTTGATGTCAACTAGGGCTTTCATATTGAAGTTGATTAGAGTTATTTTTGTATTTACATTAATTTTTGTTGCTACTATTCTTTCTCCCTCAAAATTCTCTCGGCCAATTCAGGAAAACTATTTATGACAGTTGTGAACTGCATTTTTTTTTATTGATGCTTGTCGTGACTATTTTTTATTTTTTTGTCGATGCAATGACTACTTTTTCATCATTGCCACCACCAATGTTATTATTTGTCAATAGTTTGTTATGATTTTTTTTCTAATGTTGACTGGGAAACTTTTGATACACATTAACTTAATTGCATTTTGCCAATGTGACGAAGACAAAAAAAAAATCCGACCAATGTCATAAAAATAACCTCAATCAATGCAGCCAAAATAATTGTGGTCGGCAATAATGGTAAACAATAACAATCTTAGCTCACGTCCTGAGAAAGAAAGCTTTGTCAATGCCATTAAAATACCTTGATGAACATTGATCGAAAAATACATCAATCAACATCAACTAAAAAATAGTCAATATTGATATTTTAAAATTATTAACAATTGTTTGATATTTAAATAATTACATGCATTTAGCGGTAATTGAAATACTTTTACCAAATGAGAAAATTAAAATTCAATAAATTTGATTTGTCTTATCCAAAGAAAACATTTGAAATGAGATCAATTCAAGTTCAATGTATTTAAATTTCTAAGAAATTGTAAAATCCCCTATCCAAACACAAGGAAATTGAGTTTTCCTTTTTCAAATGAAATTTCCCAAAGAAGTTTCCACTAATGTTGTTACCACAACTTGTATTTAGTAATTTGTACATTTTCAATCTTAAATGTCGAAGTGCCTTATACCATCTCTTTCCTGCATAGAACTTTCTCTCCCTTCCCTCATTTTTGGATGCCTCACAAAGGGTATGTTTCTTTTAGAAACATGGGGTGCATGGCAAGATTATCAAAATCCAGATAATTTAGGCATTGCTCATAGTGGTTGCAAGTTTTTGGTTTTTAACTTGCAATTTTCAAAACAAAAAACATTCAGTAAAAGTATAGTTGAAATATTTTTTAACTCAATTTCAAACCCTTCTACATTCAGTAAAAGTTCAGTAAAAGTATTATTGTTATCTTTGTTGATGACCTTATTGTGGTCATGGCATCATTGCCACCACCTATACCACTATCACCATCATTGTTACTTTCACTATTTGTGCAACATCATTGTCGTTATTAGCACTACCACCGTATATACAAACATACCTTGAAACTATTTTTAGCATTATACAAAAACCTTTAAACTAATTTATTTTGTAAATTAGAAGAAGAAAAACTATTTTTTAAAACTAGATATCATACTAAACTACAAGCTAAATTTTAAAAACTATTACATGTTTTTTAATGTTTTCACTACTTATTAATTTGTAAATTTTTCTTAATAGAAACTAAATACAATTCTAGAAATGCTGCCATTATATGTATTACTGTCATTGTCAAAATTGCTTGTGTGACTTTTTTAATTTTCAATAAAATTCATATGCTAGGCATCACTGTGAACCATGACTTCCCAGCTAGACTGGCAGCCCAAGGTCCAACAATCAAATGTCATTACATGGAAAGATGTATTAAAGAGGGAAAAAAACACATAAAAAACATTGGAGAACCAAACTAAGCTCACGTAAACAACAACCCTCCCAAAGAAAAAAGCTATACAAATAAAGTCTTGGAGTTGATACCTATTACGAAAAAAAAAATATAAACTAATGATAGAAAGTAAAATATCATACCAATTAAAGTCTAATCTATTTTCAGTCTCAATGTTGGCAAGATTGTCAGCACTGCGATTGCCTTCACAGTATATATGAGGGCTTGTGTGACTTATATTTACCATTTTTATTATTTTTTTATATATTTTTATGTTTAATATTTATTTTGTCAATTTATATTTTCTTTCAATGTTTTCATTTTTTAAATCATTTTTATGTTTCAATATTTTCTTTTTATATTCGGAGAGTTTTAGGTGGGACAAGGTAAGTTGCAGTAATCGACTCAATTCCAATTAGCAAAAATTTATAATAAAAAACTAAACCAAAAAAACTGAATCTGAAAACTAAACTGGGTTTTAACTTTTGAAATTTTCAAAACTTAAAACTGAAAATCACGCCAAATGGACCCCTGTAAAGTCACAAACCAGAGTACATTACGATTGATATGCAACATAAAAATTATCTTGAAGTCTTAAAAATGGAAAAAGAATGCTTAACTTATTTTAAGATAGAATACGAGTAACTATCTAAATCAGTTTTAAGCAATTTAATTACATTAATTGACTAAACTTAATTGCCTAATAATTTCTTCATGTCATATTTGGATTAACTGATAAAAAATGGTAGTTATGGAAGAGAGGGTTAGAAATAAGCCGGGAAAAATGAACATGAAGATTGAAGGGAAAAGGGAAAAGGCAAATGTGCATATAGTTAACCAGCATATAATGCAATCATAAACTCAATCTTTGGTTAAAAGTATTTGAAGTAGATTTTATGTGCTACAAAAAACTAAAAATAAACATACAACTTAACCAAACTCTACTGTCTAAAGAAAAGTCTCCTTTTTTATATATAATTTTGTTCACAAATTATTATGGTGGATAAATATCATTTTAAAAAACAAAGAACAGCATTCTGTATTAAATTACCAAAATTTATCATACCAGTTGATGGAGGTTTGAGTTCTCCTGCAGCATATTTACCCATAACACCACTGCACCTGTTAACATACAGCAAAATCATGGACTTAAAGCAAAGATCTCAATACTCAAAGCATAACAAATAATTCAATACATTATACTATGGGAGAGTCAAATCATGTATGCTGTTTGATTTTACCAAGATAAAGGAAGAGAGACTATATAACCATACATAATTTACACTGCTGAGAAAATAAATGAAATTATGTGCCCCTGAACTTAGTTATGCTATATTCCAATACAGGAAAGTCCTAATGAACATGAGTCAAATGCCTTTCCATTTCACTGTTATGAAAGATGATTTTCAGCTCAATCCATATATTTCAATTAACAATCAGGAAAAGCTGCCAATAAGCTTATATCTCAATTGGCACCCATTTCATCCTTTATGGTGGTATGTAATTGTTGAGAGATGAGAGACACAAATGAAATCCATGTATTTAAACTACAGATTTGAACAGAATTATGTTGACTAAAGCATAACTTATGGGTCACTAGCTCAATTGGTGAGTCAATGGTTGATTCGCATATTTAGCTTGTGTATTGGTAGAGCTATGGTATCTGTCTGAGTTGGGAATCATTATTAGACTCAAGGTATGTCTGGCCTAGCTTATGGTTAGATTAACTTCTTACAAGTGACAGTTGGGTCAAACAGTGCCGATAAAAGTTCTTACAAAAAAAAGTAACTTTATATAAAAATTACAGATTACTAGCTTTTTGAAAAGCTACGGCAAGGAGCTTTTTCAACTTGTGCGAAGCTTGCTTTGGAAGCTAACTTTATATATTGTTATTGTTACATTTTACCCATACTAAAAACATGTAACTCCCTTTTTCCTCATTTCTTTAATCGTAGTTGTTCAAGTCATTTGGTTCTTGAAATTGTGAACCATGAGGTATGGTTGAGTTTGAGGTCAAACCTTAAACTGAATCATGACACCCTTAGGACATGCGAGCAAAAAGTTAAAGCATACATGCAGACATAGTTAACCACATCTGGCCAAATAAATTGATAGAGCTAAACTATTTGTTACTAAGAATACTCACCACCGGAAATAGTCACTTCTAATGCCTACTGGTGAAGCCAACAATATATCAGTAATCCAGGGAGACAATGGCCTTATAGGTTTCTTCTCCTGATTTGTCAAAGAATTATGCACAGATTTCCCATCAATAGGTTCACTAGTTGTGGCATGACTGCCACTACTGCTTCTTTCTGTTTCACCATATTGTCTTTCTATTTTGTAAATAGGGCGATTATAATGAGTTAAAATACGCAAAATTTCACCACATGCCAGAGCCCATTGTTCTGAGTATTCATTCTGCAAAATAATACACAAAACGAAAATAATAGAGAACCACTTTGCAGAAACTGAAGTCAGATAGTTGCTACATTAAATCAATTTAGAAGATGAAAGACACAAAGCAAGAGACTTCTTTTCTTTCAAAGGGATTAGCTAAATACCTGATTTATTTATTTCTTACTGATTCTCCTACAAATTTTACTTAAATAGATTTGCACATATTTGAATAACTGACTTACTTGCTGTTTTATTTCATTAATAGAAAGATTAGAATAGTTGTAATCAAGTCATGTATTAGGCAAAGATTTATCATAATGTTAAAAGATTCTTATTAAATGGGATTCTATGAGAGGCATTCAGTCAAATTTGATACTATGCTATGAAACAAGGGATTATACTTGTACCTCAACTTTTGGGCAGACTGAAGATATGAAAGAAGCAAATGGAGGACTAGCCTTATCATAGACTAGTGTCCCATCAATAATACATGAAATAATTGGAAGCACAACGGCATGTCCATGCTCTGGATGATGAAGGACAAATGTGGCTGGATGTAATGTAAAATATAAAGTTATTTAGCATAAGATAGAAATAAATTCGTGGTAACAACATAAATGTTGAGTCAACCATAAGTCAAACTAACGTGAGAAAAAGCATAAATACCCAGAACATCATCAAAGAGAAGAATCTCCTTGGACGGATAACGGTTACGAATCAACTGACAAAATAATATAGAACAGAGTGAGTGGCATTTGATAAAAATCATTGGCTTTCTCATGTAAAATAATAATAATTATAGTAATAATAACAATAATACAAAAAAATAATTTATATAGATTTTTTCTGTTCCAGTTCACAAGGTTCATCAGTAAATATGGGTGCATTTATCATACCTCAGCAATATCGTCAGTAAATTGTTCTGATGTAAACTGAATGAAGTATTCAACATATGCAGCAATTTGATCCTAGGAAAAGCAGAAGTAATAAGACAAAAACCAACAAAATGGAAAATAAGCTGTCAATATAGCAGAACTACATAAGATGTATAAATGTTTGCAATCCACATATTTGATTGAGAAACAACTACTTCAGCATTACAATTTACTAAAAGCCTGCTGATTTTTCACTATTACAATACCACTGAAGAGTTTCCAATTTATTACATGTATTATGAAACATAGACTTTAATCAAGAGATAATATATACAAAGACGGCATTTAATATGGTTATTTAGCCAACTTGTGTAAAACTACGTAGGAAAAAGATTACAAAACAACGGATTATATCATCTCCTCCAAGGTAATTTTTCATCAATAGAAGATATATCATCAGACCTCAAAGAAATTTAAACACACATACACAGAAGTTGCACATCAAGTGAAAAAGTCTCCAGCCTATCTAAAGTCAAATGAAGAGACCCTTCAGAAATAATTAGTTAAGATAGCAAAAAAGATCATTTAAGTGATGCAACTGGAAAAAATATCCTTAAAAGATTGACAATGTGGTCTGAACATAAGCATTCTGCATTCCACTGCAGAATCTTGTCTCCATTAGCCATTATTACTCATTAGTCCCACCAAAACCTTTGAAATGACATACAAGAAAGTTATCTAAATTCTTAGGATATTCAACAGTTCCCAAAAATACCAGAGAATCACAAATATCTAACAGCTAGACTGTCAAATTTAAATAGCTGCTAGTCTCATCGTGGTTCCATATGTATGCTGATTCATGCAAAGAGTACAGTACAAAGATGCATCCCCCCATATCATTCCAGTCATGAACCAATTATCTCTCGACAACTCATTGCATTCCCAACACACACAAGTGCCCTTTGCGTTTGGATAATGCATGGGCCCACTAACATTGTACTGAAATTCAATTTCTACATTAGGAGAATGGGAGCAGCAAGGATCCAGTTGGTTGTGAGGACTCCAACAATATCATGTCATGAACTAACTATTCCAAAAGCCAAAGTTCTTCAGTAAAGTCACGTGAATGGATTTTATATTACATAGTTAACAATTCCATTATCAGTCCGTTGAAACACCTTCACTTTTAATCTTTTGGAGAGGCCAATCACTAACTATTTTGTTGCTACATGAATTTGTGGATATGGAAAGTTTCATCCTAGAGGTTGTCGATAAGCATACTTGGATAAACACCAAAGAGTTAAGCAGGCCTTTTTGTTAATCTACAGGGAGTCAAAACGCACCAAAAGCATGATTCAAACCTTGTTAATCTGCTTCCTTTTCATTGTCATAGCCCATGTCTCAATAATTCAAATAATTACAAGGATTTTTATCATCACAAAGTTCTCTGGTAGGAATTTTTTTCTGGATTGCATTAGGTTGAATTAACTTATGGGAGGTTCATAATTGGATATTTCCTTCTTTTTACAACGTGCCTTTAAAAGTTAGGATCTAATGACTCAAGAATTGACAAGACACATAACAAGTTTTGTAAACACATGTATTAGTTCAAACAATTACACATATTATACACTATAATTTTCAGAAATACCTTCACTCAAATTTTTCAACAAAATTTCAGAAAAAAATGCAGAGATAAACAGAAAGAAATTTGGATAATACTCCGGAAAATTTCATTTGATTGAATACACCCAACGCCATACATTCTTCAAATTCAATCAATCTAACGATATAAAACAAAAAAAAGGATTATTATTTTCTGCAACATGAAGTAACCAAATAAGTAGCTAAAAAAGGATCCAAGTGCAATCTAATGTTTGATATAGGCATATATGTAAAGAAAAATAATTATGGATAAGTCTAATGCTTCACAAATTAATGTTTTTCCATATTATTTTAGAAAAATGTCATAAAATGGGAATTATAGAACTTCTCTCCACAAGGACGTTGCAACAGTCAACAGTGCCACCTACTGAGCTTATCAAACTTCAAAATATATTAACACCAATGTTTCTGCAGTGCAGTCATAAGACATAGGGAAAATAAACTACTTTCTCATCCTAATTATTTATGATAATATTTTACCTCTCTTACTGCACCCATACATAGATAAATTAATTTTAAATTTGACTTGACATGATATTCACAATTTTATTTTCAGATATTTGAAAATATCATAATTTTTGTTTTAAATTCTAATGAAAAAATCCTACTTCTCTCGACAAAATAACAAACCATACACTCTCACAAGGATATTCCAACAGTAAACAGTGCCGCATAAAACAACTCTAACAGCTAAGGAATGTTGAACATCAGCGCACTCATTGGTCACAGGATCAGAGTAAACCAAAATGATCAAGTGAGAGGGAAGATCCTAAGCAAATTAATTCACTTTACAAAAATATTACCAGATGGCGCCTCTTTGCCGAGGAAAATATCCCATGTTTTATAGTGGAAAATAAAATGCTACTATTATTTTTACCGGAAGATTAGCCATGTCTACTTCAGAAGAAAAAGATGAAGGTAAAGCCCTCAATTAATATGCAATTACTTGGACTAAATATCATATAGTAAGTAGAGATATAGAAAATTCATTTCTTAACTTCTGAAGTCCAAAAAGCTTTATTCTAAACGTTGAACCATTAAACAAAATATTATAATTATTATCATTATTCCTATTATAATTCATAAAAGAGAGCAACTGACATTCAATGACTTAAGTTATAGTTTATTTTGAGAGAAGAACATTACAGAAGAAAGGGCTTGGGGAGGGGGAATCAAGAGTGAAATGGCACCTTTCTTTGTTGACCATCTGGCGGGGGAGGCCAGAACAATGAGGAGAACTGAAGACGATCAATCCACTTTTCACTGGGAGCAGCCATTGAAGAAGAAGAAGAAGACATCTATCTACTTTCCAGGTATTGTTTCCTTCTACCTCTGACAATGAAAAGCAATTATCCAAATTCCAGCCAAAACATGCTACCAATCAAGAATTAAAATATCGTAATTCACCATTCCCTGTTCACCAACATCCACCAAAACAATTTTCACAAAAAGCTTTACTTTTGACAGAGAGCAAGCAAATAGGAAGACAGCCAGATTCATCTCGAGAAAATAGTAGTTACTTAGCACAACAACTAGTTGCCCTCTACAGCTAGAACCAGTATACTTTTCAAAATTACTAGTGATTTCTAAGTTTCTTTTCACTCTAAAACCACTATAAAACATCAAAATTATTTCCTAAGTAATGAAAATCAGAAACACGCATAAATCTGAAACAAAATCCTGCCAAACTGAGCAAAATAAATTTTAAAAAAATAAATTAAACAAAAATAGTAGTGAGAAAAAGACTTTTTCCAATAAATATTGAATTTACCTCCAGGCCACAGAGGTCTGCTGAGATTCAAAAGCTAGTACAAATTAAAAAAAATAAAAAATATAAAAAATATAAAAAATAAAAAAGTAACCCCCTTAAATATCTAACCCAGATTCACCACACAAAATTTTCCTAAAAAAGGTAAGATAGCGAGCCGATGAAATCGACTCCAGAAATTAACACAAACACCATGTTCAAACCCGGAAGCCATGCAAATCTTTACATCAATAAAAAAAACAGCAAAAAAATGTACCTGGGTCCTATTGTGTGCGGAATCAATTGTTTCAGGAAGCAAACATGGCGATTCCGAAGGTGAAACGATGGAGGTGAAAAAATGGGAAATTGTGGTGTTTTATGGAATGAAAATATTTAAGAGGTGGTGGTTGAAGGAGGAAGGCAGAGTGAGAGAAAGAGAGAGAGAGAGAGAGAGAGAAAGGCTAAACAAACACAACTGGGAGAGAGAAAGAAGAAGAAGATCTTTAGGAGCTCTGAGAAGCCTAGATTGATTGCATACGTGGCAATGATATTTTCCTCTCACCTCACACCCCGTGTCACGTCATCTTACTCTGCACATTCATCTTCATGCATTCACATCCATGCTCACCCATCATCATTACACATACATATTCACCCTGCCCTTATTTGTAATTTCACCTATTACTTTAGCTTAAATTTCTTTGCATCTTCCCTAGTTCTATTAAATAAGTCCTTGTAGATAAAGCATTTCAAAAAAAAGTCTTTATAATTTCAAGAAAATGTAATTAAATTTCTGCAGGTTAATATTGTTATAATCTGTTCATTTGTAAATTAACAAGGTGGTGAAGGATGGGATCAGCACTAAAATTACTAAAATAAATTATTTAATAGAAATGAAAATTATATAACTTAAAAAAATAATATTGAAATTATATTTAGATATAATACAAGTTTGAGTAATATTGACAACATAGTGACTAGTAATGTAAATAAATATTAATGTGTGCATGTAAGTTAATAGCAAAAATTACTTCCTACCATTTTAGTTCCTATTTTTGTCTTTAGACCTTTATTAACATGTGTTTTTTTTAGATCTAGAGACTAAAAAACCATATTAACTTTTATAAGTATTCTTATTTTTAATTGTTTAGCGTGGTGAAAAAATAAAATGTAGATTTAATTATGTTTTAAGTTTTTAAAATTCGAAATAACTTTGATTTTATTCTCTCAAATTTTTAAAAGATCATAGTCTCTCTAAATTGAAAACTACAATTTTAGCCTAAAACGCTAATTTTGAGACTAAAAAAGAGTTTTATGGGATTTAAAATTTAAGATTCATAATATAAAGTTTGAAGATTAGACTTTTAAGATTTAAAATCGTTTTTAATAGTCAAATTTACTGTTTATGGACTAAAACTATATTTTATCAATTTCAAAGACTAAATTTCATCAATTTCAAAGACTAAATTTCTTTTTTCTAAAATTGAAAATTGTTCCAAATTTTAACCATTTAAAATACAAATAAACTATATTTATATATAAGAGAATTTTCAAGACTCGAACTTCATTCATTATTTATTATTAATTTTATTTAATTTATCCTTTAAAATATTATGTAACTTATCCTTTGGAAATATTATTTAATTTAAATATTAATATAATTACTTTTCAATTAATATGAAATATGCTTATCAACAATGTTTTTTATAACCGTCCAAAAACTATTTCCTAAGAATACTAGTGAAACAGATACATGTAATTTATTAAAAATTTGTATTAATTATGTAGCAACAAAAATTAATATATAACAAATGAAATTCACCACTTATAAAAAATAACATCAAAATTACATGTCAACGTACTTATTTATGTGATTAGAGTATCAATAAAATTATGTTGTTGTTTTTTTCTTTAATAAGTTGTGTGTTCAAAGTTACACAATATTTACTTAATATCATCATCACACACTCACTAAGGAACAACGTACTTCAAAAGACAACAACATAACCTAAAAAATAACAATACACCCTTAAATAAGAAATGTATGACCATATATATTCTGAATTATATATTTCAACATTTTATTCGTATCCATAACAAATGCATCACACACATACTCTTTTTATCTTATTATTTATTTATTTATTTTGTTGAATTCATTTTTGTAATAATAAAATCTTCAATCAAATTATTTAATTTTAAAAAAGAAATAATATAATTTTTTAAATATTAAATGAAGTCCTTTAATTGAAAACATTTTCATGATCCTTTAATATATAAAAATTAACACTTTTATATGTAAGGATTTAGAAAATAACCTTATGGTAGTAGAAGTGAGTATATTTTAAATGACACCTGAATATTTAATTATTAAAATGAAATTAGTATATAAATAGGAAATTTAGTTATTTAAGTTTTATTTTAAAATAATCATCATCTCTCTAAAAGTTATTTTTTTCTTTCTTTCTCTTCTCACTGAAATTCTTATATCTTCACTTATTAAATCAATGATCGAAGTCCGTCATTAGACTTGTAGCAACGAACTCTACAAGACTGACCAATCAAAATCCTAAGAACTTTTTTCGGCAAGTGCACCGCATTGTCAAAAGTAATAATGTGTTCCTATATGACAGATATCGAACACACAAGGAACAGTTGAATAAAATATTCAATAAATACAAAATAGAATAATTAAAGTTTGTTGAGAGTTGTTATGAAGGCAAGAATCAACAAGAAAACAAGTCAACGAGTTTGTTGCTTCAAATGGAGAAAATAGGATTGGGTTTCATCTTTCCTCACTCTTTTGTATTTTGATTAACATGACAATATTGTGCCCTTTGATTGATATTGATATCCGTATAAAAATTATTTATATCCATTCCTCATATATAAAATTATTAAGATGCTTCCTAAATATCGATTTCTCGCATATTTATAAAAACAACTTTTCATTAAGATTAGACGTTGATAACAATTAACATTTCAAATTTATTCCTAGCATTCAAATATGTTAAGCATTATTGTTTAGGTCAGAATCTTATAAGTATTCTCCAGCCAAATCTAAAATTCTAGATCAGGGTAAACCAAACATTATAAGCAAAACAATAATATCAATCATCAATCAATAGCCTCAAGCCCCTTATTTAACCTAATTTGCTAATGTTAAGTGACTTCTTGCGTGGCTTTGATGGGCTCGTTTGGGTGAGTAAAACGTAAAAAGATCCAATGTTCTGGTGTTATCTCGCTCAAGCAAGATATAGCTCACTTGAGCAAGCAAAGCGTCAATTTTGTCCAATGCTGCTGGAGCATTCTCACTCAAGAGAAAATGGGCTCGCTTGAGCCAGATGCTCTGATGTTGATTTTGGCTTTTTTGTGCGCTTGTGCATTCCAATCCTTCCACCTTTCTCCTTTTAGCTTATATTATTCTTCTTTAGCCCAGTCATCTACATTCTTCCCTGAAAACCTAAAATTAACACCAAAGTTGATATATAGTAGGTATATACAGATTTTCCTGAATATCTCGCTCAGGTGAGATAATTATCACTCAAGCGTGAATAGATTGAAAAATTGGGTGGTCTCGAGTCCGTTTTCGCCCAATGCGCATAGGGCGAGACCATTTTCGCTAAAAAATTGGATGAATTTTTGGATGCTCTTGGGTTCAATCTCGCTCAAAAGAGAGGATTTCCGGTTAGGCGATACCAATTATCATTCAAGCGAGATGATTTTTGCTAAAGCTAGAGTACAAAAAAAACTTAATTTTAAGTTTTGTTTATGTGTTCCTATTTTATTATTGTTTATTATTTTTAATTATATTTTATGTGAAGTATAATTATATTTAATTGAAAATCTTTTAGTTTATGTATTTTACGTGATTTTTTAGATAAATTTTGTTTTGATTGAACTTTGAGTTTTGGTGTGATATGAGATATAAAATATGAAAAATTTGATCGAGATATAGTACATCCGTGTTGAGCTTGTTAGGATGTGCATTGACTAGGAATTCATCTAGAAGGAGGTATCATGACTCTACTGATATAATGAAATCATATAGATGATGTGATTCAGGTGGTGAGAGTCGAATGAGATTCATATGAATGAGTCAGTTATTTGAAAGATAACTAATTTGACCTGTTAAGAGTTAATTTTGTCATACTAGGAGATATGATATTGAAATTATTGATGTGTAGACTTCACAGTGAATTAGTATGACAGATGCACATCTTTGAGTCTAAATCAATGCACGAGTATTCCGGAACTAAAGTCAAGTGTCTGAGTATGTGAGTCCTTAGAAGTCTGACATGAGTAAAATGTGAATGATGAATTATGAGAGAAACTTGATGGTTTGTTGAAAACTTGTATGAAAATTTGATGGATTATGCTTGTTATTAAAAATTTATATTAGAAATCTTAAATATAGCTAGTTTACATTGAGGTTTGTTTTGTGTTTATTTTCTTTAATTTGCGATGATCACGTGTTAATTTACACGGGAGTAGATGACGTTACATGTGAAAGAGCTAAGAGCTACATATTAAAAATATGACAATATTTATTTTCTTTATATTTTGTTTATACGTCTAATAAATATTAAAATTCCTATGAAAATTGATATATTTTGAGATATTTCATGAAATAATTGTATGTATGTATATATTTATTTATGTTTATATATTAATTTTGATAAATTATGGTTATTAGATATGATAAAATTAGGAATCTTACATGTGCATTTGTTATAAATTTTGTCACGTGTAAATTAAAATTGCCAATATTGATTAATTAACGATTTTATTGTTAATTGTATGAAAAATGATTTCATGGTTGAGTTTTCAAATGTTGCGATATTTAATTAAAGATTTTATTAATAACATAATTAAATAAATAATAAGATTAAAAAAATTATTTCATTTTAAAATAATTAAATTCAAAAAATTGAAATAACACTATCATATTTTATGAATTAAAAATAGAATTAATTTTGTGTATTTAAATTAGACGAGTTATAATGTTTAATCGATTGCACAAATTATATAATTGCACAAATTTTAAAATACAGGGACTTTTTAATATAGTTGTTTGAATTATGAAAACTTTACTAAAAACTTATTAAAACTATGGGGATATGTAAAATTTATTCATAATTTTAAGCATCATGTGTTTGTCACTCGTGTCGTGTTATTATATTATACATTTCTTCGTTTCTATAAATTTTCTTTCTCTTGTTACGTATATTATTTTTTCTCTATTTTTTTCTTTTCCTTTTGTTATTGGTATTCATAGGCACCCTAAAACAGAATGGATCTCAAATAGTATACTTTCCATTCACAAAACACGTGAACGCATACAAAACTTTAGGAAAAAATAATCATTAAACTAGAATAACTAGTTCAATCGTGTATTTAATTATAAAATCACAAAAGATCACGTGAAACTAATTTAAACCATCTATTTTGATTTGATGATTGGAATATCATTCAACACATTCGTTCAAAGTTTTGCGGATTCTAAAATTTATTGTTTTCCTACGCATCGCATTCATAATATGATTGAATATCATACATTAATTATAGAGAAATGATATTTAATAAAATATAAGTGAGTGAAAACTTTAAGTTAAATTTAAAGTTTATTTCTTAATATAAAGCATATTTATTCATAATTTATTGTAACGAGAATTTGTTTGACTTATTAAATTATTCAATGAATTTGTTTGACTTATTAAATTATCCACTGTCGAATTTTATAGTATATAAGTGGAGTAAACCTGATGTTATGATGTTAATTTTATAGTTCACTTCTTAATTGTCAAGAATAAAGAGATTGGTTTCAAAATGGGATGAATTCTCATTGAAAAAGTGTAGTATATATATACAAACAAAATTGTAACTAGTGAACATAAATATAAAACCTAATTATATTTATTCAATCAACTAATTATGTCACATAATAATTAATTATATCATATGATAACTGATATATAATTTCCTTAATAACTATTAAGTCATATAATGACTAATAATATCATATGATAACTGGTATATCCCTTAAGACCTCCCCCCCCCCCCCCCCCCCCCCCCTAAGTTGGAGAGTGCAAATTAAGAACTCCCAACTTGCTGCATAAAAATTCAAATTGCTCTGTGTCAAATGCTGAAATATGTGAAAGTTGTTTGATTATCACAAAATAACGAAGCTGGGTTGTGCAATTCAACCTTCAAATTCTGAAGTATATATCTCAATCAAGCCAATTCCAGACAAGTATTTGCCATTGCTCTGTTTTCTGCTTCGGCCGACGAACGCGCAACGCTGCTTCCCAATGTGGCTTTCGGGGTGTGTTCATGAATTGACTAAGGGTACGAACTGAATAAACTATGTCAGGTCTGGTAAATGTCAAGTATATTAATCTTTCAACCAGTCTCTGATACTTGCTCGGATCATGAAGTATTTCGCCATCTTCATTTGTCAGTTTCAAGTTTTGCTCCATTGGAAATTTTTTTGGCTTCACACCTGATAATTTTGTGTCTTGTAAAATATCCAATGCATATTTTCTTTGAGACACAAAGATCCCTCTTTTGGAATGAGAGAATTTTATCCCCAAAAAATATTTCAATTCATCGAGGTCTTTAATAAGAAAATGTTTGAGCATATGAATTTTGAGCAACTTGATTTCATGTAAATCATTACCAGTCAACGTAAATGAGAATAGTGGTAAACTTTTTACCTTAAGATTTGGTAAAAAGTGAATAATCTGTCTTTCATTGTATGGAACTAGCAAATTAATTTAACAGTAGTTTCAAAAGTTGGGAACCAATCTCGTGATGCTTGTTTTAAACCATAAATAGATTTGTTAAGCCGACATACTAGACTCTCTCCCTGTCAGGGAAGACCAGGAGGTGGAGTCATATACACCTCTTGTAATTTCCCATGAACGAATGCATTATGCACATCAAGTTGATGGGTATACAAGTTGCGGACAACAGTTAATAAACAACGAAGAGTGGTGAGCTTGGCAGTAGGAGAAAAAGTCTCCTTATAGTTTATACCTTCAACCTGGGTGAAGTCCTTGACGACCAAACGAGCTTTATATCGTTCAATGGTCCCATCAAAATTATACTTGATTTTATATACCCAGCGACAACCGATTGGTTTATGCCCCGGTGGAAGAGAAACCATTTGCCATGTGTTGTTGCGTTATAGAGCTTGAAGTTCAATAGACATGCCTTGGCGCCAAAGTAGATCATGATCAACT
Organism: Phaseolus vulgaris; assembly: GCF_051622355.1. Taxonomy (NCBI): domain Eukaryota; kingdom Viridiplantae; phylum Streptophyta; class Magnoliopsida; order Fabales; family Fabaceae; genus Phaseolus; species Phaseolus vulgaris. Next base: position 8,756,468 of record NC_143504.1, read on the forward strand.
TGCTCGAAGGAAGATGGTTCTTTTTGTGTTGTTAAGAGGGCAAAAAAGAGACGGTGATAAGGAGAAAAACGAAAAACAGACAAATGAGAAGAAAGGGGATACCTTGTACTTTTACGAAAACTTGATTACATCGGATAATGATTAATATGGGAAGACATGTCGTAGCCTTTTTGCCATGCAAAAGGTTGAATATGACGAGTGGAATAACGAAGAGAAGGTTCACCGAGGGTTGATGATGGATTGGAGGGTTTTGACATCACCGAAGGTGAGGAAGAAGACGAAGTAGGCAATGGAGAATGAGATGAGGATGGTATGGCTATTTCTGGGGATGAGGATTCTGGATTAGCGACATCAGAGGAAGGTGTAGGTGATTCGGGATTGTGATCAAGTAAAGGAAGCATGGAATTGGGAGGAAAATCAGGAGAGGATATCGGTTGAATCGGTGTATCGAAAAAAATGTTGTGAGATAGAGGAAAATATGGTGATTAATTTTGAGGAAACTGAAAAAGGAAAATATTTTCTTGAAAATATACGTCATGGCTGATGGATTTTTTTTGGTTTGTAAATAAAAAAAATTATACCCCTTTTGGCCATGTGGATACCCCATGAAGACACAAATAGATGCACAAGAGTCAAATTTTTGTTTAGGGTGAACATTGGTCGCGTAACATTCACAACCAAAGACCCATAAATGTGCAAAAGAAGGAGGGTGGTTATATAAGACCTCAAATGGAGATTTGTTGGATAACAATGGTGTTGAATTTCAGTTGATGAGGTAAACTGTAGTTAAGACACATTCCCCCCATAATTCAAGTGAGACATTTGATTGAAACATGAGAGAACGAGCAACATTCAAAATGTGTCGATGTTTTCGTTCAACAAATCCATTTTTTTGTGGAGTGTGAATGCAAGAATTTTGGAGCTCAATTCCTTTATTTTGAAGAAAATTGCAAAGATGAATAAATTTTGTGACATTATCTACTCTTGTCGTTTCAACATTTGTTTGAAATTGAGTTTTGACAAACTTATGAAATTAGTGAATAAAAATTGTGTCTCTTGTTTATGATGCATGGGAAAAATTCATGTGCAACGAGAAAAATTGTCAACAATTGTAAGAAAGTAATGAAAACCAGTGTGTGTATGAATTTTATGAGGACCCCAGACATCACAATGTAAAAGTGAAAAAGGAAATTTTTTGGTTATTGAGTTTTTGGGAAAAGGCAGACGTGTCTGCTTAGCCTTTGGACAAATTGTACAATTAAGAAAAAGAGAGATGACCCATGCGTAAATGCCATATGTCGGACGACTGAGAGACATGGAAAATAGTCGATTTATTCTTTGATGGATGCATGTAGTATAGACCACCACACTATCTACCCAAGCCAATCATCTTCCCTAAAACCAAGTCCTGCAAAATACAAAATTCATGAAAGAATAAAATGCAACAATTTAGGTATTTTGTGAGTTTACAGACTGAAATCAAGTTCAAGTTAAAAGATGAGACACATAGGACATTTTAAAGTGTGAGTTTGGAATTAAAAATAACGGTGTCAGTGTGTGACTTGTGTCGTAGCACCATTCGGTAAATTAACACTTGTAATATTGAAAGATTTAGGTTCAATTAAAAGAGACATGTGGAAAACAATGTGATTCGTGGCGCCGATATCCAAAATCCAAGAACTTGCGCATAATTAATCGACACAAGAGTTGATGGAATCAAACCTGTGATATTTGTGTATGCGTCAATATTACCAAAATTATTTTGATTTAATACATTGATTGCTTGAGCCAATTTTTGAATCTGCTCCACAATGAATTCTTGTATGCACTAGAAGAAGTAGAATCAGATACTTCCTGAGATTCTATTATAAGATTGAGGTAGTCAATTCCACCTCTTAATAATGATTGCGACAAGAATATAGAGAAAGTATTTTATGAGTCAATTGTGTTAATATTTTGGAGAGGAAAGCAAAGAATGAAAATGAGGAAAGTGGGGATGGTTGGGTGAATTTGATATTGGAAAGTTGGAATTATTGGAGGGAGAAGGGGAGTGAATAATAGAATAAAATAGTGGGTTTGTTTGTTTGTTTGGTGCGTTGCGTTGTCGAGTGCACTGTGATAGATATTTATTTGTGTTGTGAGGAAACTAATGGTAACGTTTTTGCACATTACGCCATTCTCACCCTTCCATTTTTGTGCTCATTCTCCTATTATTCCAACTCACATCAATCGCCTCTTTTACAACTTTTTCTTCTCATAACTTTCTCAATTTCATGTCAAAACACATGATTTTGTTTATATTAGAAGAGGAAAAGAAGAAGAATTTAAAAGTGATGGCATTTAAAAAGTCAACGAAAGGTTGACAAAATTGGGAGGTTCATAATCTTGGAATGAGTGGTGATGCGTGGCAGACATAACTTATATTCTTGGCATATCAGGCAAAGGCTTCTGGTTGACTTAAACTCATTGGCTTCTCTAACCCTTCTTTTTCTTTTTCGTCAAACAAAGAAAAAACCATTTTTTTAGTTCATCGAAGAAGATGGATCATTCGTTTAAATTTGCTCAAAGTGGAAAAATATTGATTTAGTAATGAGTAGTGCATTTTTTTTTTTAATTTTAAAATTGGACACGTTGTTTAGTGCTTGTTGAAAGGTACCCTCGGTAACTGCTAGTGCTACTTGACATGGGAGATTCTTCTTTGTGTAGAGTGTTTTTTCTATGTGTAAAATATTAAAGCAACCTAAACTAGGGGAAGTGCTTTTCCAGTTGCAGTTTTCTTTTCCCAACTACCATAATGATGTAACTTCAACATGTCTCAAAACCTTCAACATAATTATGTAACTTGAGTTTTATTTTGTGTCTTCTCGTGTAGACTAGAGTTTCACATATTAAATGAATTTATCATTCATTGTTAAGTTCACTATAGAGGATTTTTTTACTTTGTATAAAATCAACGTTAACTTAAATAAATATTAAAGATATATTCATAACATATCTTCTAAGTAATAGAAGTATTGATTTACTAAACAAAACAATTTTTTAAAAACTAAATACATCATTAAAATCTAAATTAGCCAAAATTCATATTTTTCAATTTGATTACACATGCACGTGACAATCTATCATCCATGCAAACAATATAAGTATCACAAATTTTAAGGAAAAATAAAAGAAATTATTTTATTAAAAATCATGTTCACTACTCTTAACATATTCAATACCGCGTAACCTTTTTAATCTTAATTTTTTATGGAACTAAGGGTGGGCAAAAAAATTCAAATTGTCAAATTCAATCCATAATTATCCAAATTCATATTTTTGAATTTTAAGTCTAATCTATTTAATTGGATATGGATTAGATATAGATTGCATATTTTTTTTATTATCCAAAACGAATTTTGGGTTGAATTTTGACTTGGTCCCAACTTAGGTTGAGCCGAGTCAATCCGGGTCCAGGTCGAGCAAAGTCAACCCTAGTCCATGTCGAGCCGAGTCGGTCTAGGCCAAATTCGAACCAATTCGGCCCGGGCTAAAGTCGAGTCGAGTCGATCTGAGCCAAACTCGAACCGAGTCGACCCAAGCAAAAGTCGAGAAGAGTCGACCCAAGCAAAAGTCAAGTTGTGTCGGCCCAATCGATGTCAAGTTGTGTCTACCTAGGCCGATGTCGAGCCGAGTTGGCCCGGGTCCGTGTCGAGCCAAGTCAGCCCTGACCAATGTCGAGCCAAGTCGACCCGGGTTGTATCGAGCCGAGTCGGTTCGGGCCCGTGTCGAGCCGAGTCGGTTTGGGTCGATGTCAAGCCGAGTCGACCTGGGTAGATGATGAACCAAGTTGGCCCGTGCCCATTTTGAGTCGTGTCGATTCTGGCCGATATCGAGCCGAGTCAGTCCGGGCCCATGTCGCATCAAGTCAAGCCGAGCCTAAGTCGACCCAATTTGACCTACGCCAAGTCTAGTCGAGTCCGCCCGAGTCCAAGTCTAGTCGAGTGGGCCTGAGTATAGATATAGCCGAGGTGATCCAGGCCTAGATCGGGTCGATTTAGGCCCAAGTCGAGTCAGGTAAGTCTGTGTCCAAATTAAAATGGATTTAATCTAATTTACAAAGTGAATTTAATCTAATTACAAAGTGGATTTAATCTAATTTAGAAAGTGGATGTATACCCCAAACCCTTTAAATGGATTTGAATATATCCAAATAAATTTGATCTAGTTAAAATGGATATGAATTTTAATACAATTCATTTGTTTGGATTTGGATTTAGATTGGAATTTAAAGAATCTAATTCATGACCACCCTAATTGGAACTTGAAGGCAAATTCTCACTCCACCTTAGTAACTCTCATTTTTCACTTTCATATTACTTATAAAAAATCGATTTTAACCTTTTAATTTTTTTTAAATAAAACTTTATAAAACATAATCTCACATTTTTAAATAATCTCAGTTGCACCCTACACCTTCATACCTTATTTTCAACTGCATCACTTTCATTTTTATCAAACTGCAACGTTTGAGAAAATAGTTTCATCATTGAAGGTTGACGAAAAGATTCATTATATTCAACATTCTCTAATGTTAAAATATTTTTTTTTTTAGTTTTATACTATTTTTTCACCTAGTTGATTTTTTTCTTTTAATTTTTTTTTTTGCTGTTTAAATTTAAATATGAAATTTTGTTCTATTAGTTATTTTTTCACCTTGCAATAATATGTTTTCCTATAGTGTACAACAAAAATATGAAAGTTCTAAGCATAAAACGTCTGACCAAAATACTATATTTGCTTAATTTTAAAATATTGAAATAAAAGTAAAATAAAAAGAAGAAGAAGAAGAAAAGTATTGCATGAATGAACAAAACATAAGAAAATAAGTTGATTTTTTTCACTTCTCTAGATGTACAGAAGAATGGGTGAAAATATTAATCATTTTATATATTTTTATATTAATATCAGATACTAATATCACTCTTAATATAGTTGCTCAGCTGAATTCACTATATCTTACACTAAACTCTCAATACTGTAATTTTCACTGATTTAATGAATTTTCGTACATAATCAAAATCAAATATAATTTTTTCGTTATATAAATGGATTTTAGTAAGGTATATAAAAAAATTACTTTAATACTACAGTAGCGAATGAATAAAAAATATTATTTTGATATAATATATAGAAAGGAACATCAGAGCTTATTCATAAGAGGTTCTCATCAATATTTGTTTTAATATAAACTCTACAAAGATGGAATTTTTACAATAAAAGAAGTTTGTACATAATTTTTTTTATAAATATTCTCAAATGAAATTCTAAGTTGATTTTTTTAAAATTATTTGTTATATTAAAAAAATTTGAGTTTGGAAGTAAAAGTTGGAGGCAATAGAGTGTAGTGTGATGATACCAGATTCAGATTTCCTTCGCATTTTAACAACCCTGCCCGGGAAATCATCGCGCTGCCGTGAAACGACACGTGTCAGACCAGTGGCTGGGAGCTACCGGGCAGCATTTGGGTCAGCTAAGAAATATCTGGTGGTGGAGGCACGCACTTCTAGGATATTTGTTTGGCTGACTCGCTCCGAGTCCACCGTGTCGACTCGGTTCTGCCATGCCCAATCAGGTCTCGTTTTAAGATATACACAAATCTAATTCTCATCGCCTCCCTCACTATGCTTACTTCTTTCACACATTCAAATTTCCAACCCCCACCTGGGTCCCACCTCCTGCACCATCATCATCATCATCATTCACATCATGCACATCATGCCATCTTCTAAATTTCTCTCTCTTCAATATTTAATAATAATAAAAAACTCTTTTATTTAATGTCTCATTATATTTTAAACGCACTCTTACATATAAAAAAACATTTAGTGTGATTATGGTTTAGCTGGTTCATTTTTATTGGCTCCCTTAAGTGGCTGTCTTCACATGCTTTGGATTCCTACTTTTCTCGAATCCTGCTTTGACCAAAACACCCTTTTCTGCCTCGGGGTTAGTTAAAACAGTTTTTCATGCACCTTCCTTTTTATAACTATTGTCACAATATTTATCCAATTAAAAAATGGTTCCTATTTCATTTCACGTTTCAGAATTTGTTTTATTTTAATAAAACATTTATGATATTTTCGATTTTATCTTTTTCATTTTCATATCACAGTAATGTTGTAGTGTAGAAAATGAGTAATGTTAAGGAGTGATGAAATTTAGCTTACAAAGTGGTCCCGTTTTTAGCTTACAAAGAGAAGAATCAATATTTGTTTATGAAAACCTTAATGCCAAACTCACATGCAACAACATGATGAAGGTTTTTGTGGTGTAGTTTAAAATTAAAAGTAATATTATTGTAGAATATTGATTTGTTTATTCCAGTGTTAGTTTGGGAAAATTACAATACAGATTATAATTTTGTGTGTAATTAATTATTAGAAGGCATGAAAAATTGAGATGGAAGAATCTAGAAGGATGATAAGTAAGGTAGGAAGTTGGTCGGTTACGGAATAACGTCAGCCATTGGTACACTTGTCAGTTTGAACAGTCTCTTGGCGTAATGGAGTTAACGATTAAATACTTTACATTAATAATGGAGCTGTCACATACACCGTACACGTGTCCATAATTAGGGTGTTAGGCGCTTTATATGTGGGCTCACGCGCTTCAATCGTCACTGTGTCGGCAAGTGATATGCTATTATAAAGGTTTTGGGCGGCTCCTTAACCTAACAGGGATTAATCACTCTCTGATGTTACGTCTCACTTCGTTTTCCATTATTAACCAAATACCAATCACCCCATGCTTTTCACTTTCCTAATTTTTTTTTTTATCTTTCTTTTTCTTTTTCTGTTCACTCTCATATTTTTCCTTCTTTAATTATCCTCAAAGTCTCGCTTCACTGGTTAAAGAATGGAAAATTAGAGACCCATGAAACACACCAAAGTGTTTTTCTGTGCTGTGTTTTATTATTTTTTTGTGTGATAACAATGTTGTAAGGTTATGAACTATATGAACCCGAAGCTCTTTTCCAACGTTAGGAGTTTGTCTTATATGGGTGATTCCTCTCTAATTTGAAAGATCTATTTAGTGATTGTCCTTAGTTGTTCAATGTCGTGATCGATCCAGTTACTCGACCTCTCCGTTAATCTTTTCTAAGACCGAACGAAGAATTTGCTATATTTTTAAGGATCACTAAACGTTAAATATCTATAAATCATTATTAAAAAGACAATTAAGCTCTTTTAAATCTGATTTTTAACTGTATGTGGAATAAAAGATTCAATACTATCATTATAAATAGATGATTTAAGGTTTTAGGTAATTCGATTCTTTTGTAAACTACCATCTTTTACTTCGATCCTCAACCTGTAATAAATAGTGTCATTTTTGCGATCTAATTAAGCTATGGATGGTTTAAATTTCAATCTACTCCACTTGATGTAGTTTGTTATAAAATCAAAATTTTCACCCGTGGTTCAAAGGTTTTTCTGGGTCATGCTAGTGTATAATGGGTTGAGTTAATTTATATTTCTCTCTTTCTTTAAATCAATCATAAAAATTCAACCATTTTCTTATTATGTCTCTCTTCTTTATAGGAGAAAAGACTTCCTACAATATATAGGGTACTGAAAAACGGTTTTCAAATTTTGTAGATTAGTAGGTCAATTTCCAAGATTCTCATTGAGAATCTCAATAATTCCTCAAAAACACACTTAAGGGACTTGAGAGACGATCTCCTTAATGACTAGAGATTACCCTTCGATTGATATGGGACTTGAGGGGTCAATATCTTCAAAACCATGACTAAAGATCACCCTTCGGATGATAGGGGGCCTGAGAGACCGATCTCCTCAAAATCGGTGACTTGAGATCACCCTACCGATTACTTATGTCTTATCACCTATGTCTGACCCCCTACCAAGATGGTACATAGGTCCCCAAGCTCAAGTCGGGTAGGCGAAGAGATTTATCCATGAAAAACTAAAAATAAATTAAGTTTGGCTTAATCGGTTTATGGTCGTGCACAAAAACATTAGATCCCTCATTTTCATAAGTTGAGTCCAAATTGATAAGGCTTTAAATCGTATATTGGCCGATAGAGTTCTCAAATTTGTTTTATGATGTCCCACTTATTCAAGTTTTTAATGGTTGAGACTGATCGATCGACCTTTCAATAATTTGGTGGTGTCAGGACATAGGTCGAACAATTAAGCCTTTTTATTAGTTGACTCGTAGTGATAGAATTTAGGTTGAAGCCCTATTTTAAGTCAATTGACAGTGCGAGAAATTAAGTCGAAGCTTTTTTATGTCAACTGACAATGCGAGAAATTAAGTTGAAGCTTTTTTATGTATCAACTAGCAGTTCCAAAAATTAGGTTGAAGCCTTTTTTTTATGGCAATTGGCAATGCCAGAAATTAGGTCAAAACCTTCTTTATGTCCATTGACATTGCCAAGAACTAGGTTAAAACCTTTTTTTTTATATAAACTAATATTGTTAGGAATTAGGTTGAATCCTTTTTTTTATGTCAATTAGCACTGCTAGAAATTAGGTCGAAGTCTTTTTTTATGTCAATTGACAGTGCCAAGAATTAGACCAAAGCCTTTTTTACGCTAACTGGTAGTGTCAAGAATTAGGCCGCAATCTTCTTTTTTTTATGTCAACTAGCAATATCAGGGATTAGTTCAAAACCTTCTTTATGTCCATTGGCAATGCTAGGAATTAGATCGAAGCCTTTTTTATGTCAACCGGCAGTGCCAAGATTTAGGTTAAAGCCTTCTTTATGTCAGGTGGCAGTGCCAATAAATAGGCTGAAAACTTTCATTTTTCAGTTACTTTCACCGAACATCAAGAGTTAAAAGAGTAATTTACCAATCTCACAAGGAATGTTTCTCATTAAAGGGATCATTCTCATTTCAATCTTTCCTTTCCATCTGTAATTTTGCTTCAAATCGAATCAAAAGTGCACTCACCTTTTCATGTTTTAATTTATGCTTCAGTTCATGTATGACTCGCTCCATCACAAATCTTTCCGTCTCAGTGGAGACAAGAGGACCAAAACCAAGGGTTTCCATTGAAGTTTCCTTCATATAGGTTGTTGTCATTGCGTCGCTCAATAATTACAATTTTCATGATTACGTGGTGTGATGTTTTTTGGAGGTAGGACAAATTTTGCATAACCTCACAGTGAATGCCAACTTGTTATGGTTAAAAGGTTTGTCTAAGTTATGGTTGTGTATAATGGTTTGAGTTAATTTCTATCTCTTCCTCTCTTTAAACGAGTCACAAAAATTTGATCCCATTTCCAATTAAGTTCCTCCTCTTTATAAGAGAAAAAGTTCCCACAATATATGGGATACTCGAAAACGGTTTCCAAAAATCGTGGATTAAATGGTTGGTTCCTGAGATTATCGCTGAAGATCTCGATAACCCTTAACATGCGCTCAAGTGACTTGAGGGGTCGGTCTTGTTGAGATTATGAGAGTCTAAGTTGAAGAAAGGGTGAATTGGACTTAGGAAAATTTCCCCAAAAATACTATTTAAGAAATTATGACAGAAAAAGAAACATATTGATTTCCTGATTTCAAGAAGCAGTTTCATAAATATAACATATTAGTTTTAGAATCAATAGATTTTATTTTTGACTTATCAACTCTAATCTTTATACAATGCACTGTTATAAACCAAATGCTTTGAACACAATGGGATATCAAAGATTCAGTTTAGTTTCAAAAACCAAAATCTTGAAAAACAAATCAAGTGAGACGAGACATTTCTTTCAAATTTAAAGAACATTTTTTTACACTCACAATTTAAAAAATCTATTTAAACAGGTTTTGCAAATATTTTTTTAAAAAAAAACAACAACAATTTTTCTTTTTAATTTTTTTTTTATATGAAGAGTTAAGAGTAAATCTTAAACCAAGATTGCTTTTAAGAGGCTTATCTTGAAGAGATAGTCTATCAAAGAGTAAGGTTCCCTCAAGTTCAAAGATTGATTAAAGACTTATTAAAAACTGAAAAATAGAATGTGTTTTTTTTTCAATATACCAGTTAAAACAACAAATTCGATTTTAAAACAATAGATTTATTTATCACAAATATCCATATTTCAGTTTTTAAATGCAGAGATTGAGAGAGAAGAGAAGCACACACAAAATTATTTTGGTTCACTCAAAGTAAGCTACATCCAGTTTCATCTTACACCAAGATGAATTTCACTATAACCACAACAATCTTTACAAGAAGACTACAAACAAACTAGTTCTTGAACCCTACAAGAACCAAAAAACACACACTGAAAACCCTATTTCAGCAACTTTCTACTTCAAGAAACACTATCAAGAAGCATACACAAAAACACTTTTACAAAGAAAGAAAATTTTGAAAAGAAAACACCTTGATTGCAGACTCAAGAGTTAGAACCAGGACCCTCACAGCTGCAACACTTAGCAGAACCGTGAATTCCAAGCCAAAGGAACTAGCACAAGAGCACTTACAAGTTTTTAAGAAAAACTTTCAAAAACTAAGCTAACTTCAAAAACTCAATGAAAGCACTTACAAATTGTATGTAAATTTGTAATTGCAAGGGATGATTTGACCTGAGATTATGCTTCCTTTTTATAGCTTTCAGATCAAAACAGTTTTCTGAAAAACAATTATAAATTGTTATAAAACAACAATTTGAAGTCTAAAAGAACAAGTTGTTTTTTGAAAATACTTTTGGTGGTAACATAACCACTTTCTGATTAGTTGAAAACTGAAAGTGTAAACAAGACAAAATTTTGAAAAAGCCAATCAATTTTGATACAATACCAATGAATCAATTGTTTTGTAAGACAACAAATTAAATTTTTGTGCAGTAAAATAATTTTATGAAAAATTTGAAGCAGTTTCTTAAAAAACTCTTTTCAAGAGACCCTTGTGCTTAAGTTCATCACCATGACTTTGAGATATGAGGTTTGACCAAGATGCAAAAGGCTACTTAAACAATTCTAACCTAACTAAAACCATGAAGAATATTTTTCATACATCTTCAAACAAGTTGTCTTCATCAAACACTTCTTCATGGAAGTTGAGTAGAATCTTCACTTTCACTTATCCTCAACAGGTATTCTCAAAACTGATGAATAAAGATCATCCTTAAGGAGTCAATTTCCTTAAAATCGATAACCAGACATCACTTTTCGAGCGATAGAAGATTTGAGAGCTCGATCTTCTCAAAACTAATTATTAGAAATCAACCTTTTGAACGATACACATTCATGACTGATTATTTATGTCCAATTACCTATGTTCAACTTCCTATCAGAATGCTACACTACCCAAACCTTTATTTTATTTGGTTTCATTGGTCCTTGTTTTCAACCATGATTACTATTTTGTAAGCATATGGTAATTAGATTTTCAAATAAATTCCTGCTTAATATCATTAATGAGAAAAGAAAAGGTTTCTTTTGAGAAGCAAGTGCAATCCACAATGATCCATAAAGTACCCAATCAATTAATGTTATGAATTGTAATGGGATATTGGTTTGTATTTTTTGTTAGAAAAATACATTCTTATCCACTTTAAAAGCAGTTTGCCAAAAGAAAAAAAAAATCTTACAAGTTGAAGCTACAGTTTTATCCCAACTTGTGATTATACTAGTTGTCTGGGCATATGCGTAATTTCAAGCATAATTTAGAAACACAATCATTTACCAAACATAGAAACCCTTGGGACAATGCATTCAACACATTGCAACTAGACGCAATCCATTCAGCATTGTCTGAAAGCATTACGTGAAGCGACTTGAATTAATTGAATGAAAATGTTGGTTTGATTAAGCGTATATTTGTATTTTAATTGTTACATTCAGTAAAATAATTTCTCAACGTTAAAAGTGATCCTAATTCCGTAAAAAAAAATTGTAATTAATTAGTAAGGATTAATTATTTTAAGATATAAATAGCATGAAATAATGGATGTAAGAAGGAATCGAATTTCATAACCAAATTATATCTTTTTGTGCATATTAAAAATTTGCCAATTACTTCCTGCCCAGACCTTTTTTTAAACTATGTCTTATATAAAATATAAAAATATTTTTTTGGATTTTATTTTCTATAATATCTTGTTCAGAATGTATACTTTTTATTTCAGAATAAATTTTCTATTTTAAAATTCTATTTCGAAATTTAAATTCTATTTCAATATTTCATGAAATATAAAAATCTAAAAAAAGGATCTTCTTTTCAAAATATATTTTTTCATTCCAGATTTTTAATTCTACCGTGAAGAACGATCTTAGAAATTCAGAAGTTGATTAAATGCGGCTAAAAAATTGAGGACGAAGTCTGAGAAATTATTAAAAAACTATCTATTTATTGACTGCTACAAAAGCATAACAAGAACAAATTGTCCTAGTAACCAATCTTTTGTATAATAAGACCGTGATAATTAGTAACTCTTTAATGGTATGTTTGGATTAGAGAGAAAAGGTAAAGATATGAAGAATTGAATTTGAAGTAATTTGAGAACAAAATGTGAAGAAAGTGAAATTATTTGAAGTAAGATTTTAAAATGGATTTGTGGAATTTTTTTTTATTCAAGTTTGTGACGTTAAGAGATAATTTTTAATTTTTTAAAGGTTTGAAATGTAGTTTTACTTATTTATACCTATCTTTAAAAATATTTGAATAATGAAATATAAGTATTTTTTTTTTTGTAAATTTGAGATAATTAAAATTTTGTAAATAATTTTTGATATCTTTATATTAAAAATTGTCAAAAATTTTGTTGTGTAAATTAAAAATAAAATTATAATAAATTTATGTATGATATAATGAATATAATTAGTAAATTTTTTAACTAAATATTTATTTAAAAATAAAAAATAAGTTACTTACTTGTATACAATTTTTTTAAAAATTAAAATATTATTAATAAAATATTTCAGTTAAAAAATAAAAATTATCTAATTATAAAAAGGTACTAATTATAAATTTTAATACAAATAAATAATATCTAAATATTTATAATTATAAAAACTCAATAAAAAATACTTTTAAACTAAATAACATTATTATATATATATATATATTTTATAATTAATATTATTATTATATAATTTTTTATTATAAATAATTACATTTATTGTTATTATTGTACAATTAAAATTTAATTATTATAATTAGTTACTATTATTTTTATTAATAATATTATTAAGTATTTTTATAACATAAATTGATCAAGAACATGTTGTGTCATGGAGAGAAAATTTTGCATAAGCACAAATCTTTCTTCTCTTTTTCTTCTCAGAGAGGATGAGAAAAAGATACCTCCTTCAATTTTGTAATTACAAATCCACTTAAATTATTGAATAGAAATACAAACACAATTAATTCCCTCAAATCTATATGTATAAACAGTAATTGAAGTGAAACAAACAAATAATAAGAGTTTAGCATTCTCCAACTCACCTATACAAACATTGATCCTCAAAAACAGACACTTCAGAGTGAACCCCTAAAATTACACAGTTAATATATGAAATCACTCAAGCACCATCACTGTTAATATAGTATACTCTAAACTTGGAATCTCTGCACCATATAATAAGCAAAAAAATAGTAGGTTTTACAAGAATAATAAGTTTTCTCAGCTTAAAGTTTAGTTGAACGAATAATTTTTATTATAAAGTTTCTAAAAGGTGAAAATAGCCTTCATGACATCAAAAGCTGTTTTCTCAAAGAATATATTAAAAGAATCTGATGGACCTTCCAAACTCACGAGTGGGTGAGTGAAGATTGAAAAGAGGGTAATTACTTTATGCACCCAATTTTTTTGAACTTACACCCAATCAATTTTTGAAATTATAAAATTGTCATTCATTCTTAAATTTAAAATTTAGAATTAAAAAATACATTTCAAAAAAGGAAATACGGAATAATTTTTTTGTGTTTCGAAAATAAAATTTCAGAAAATAAAATTCAGAAACATATGGGATCCGAAAAAGTATTTTGAAAATCCAAATTCAGAGACATATTTTAGAATACTAAATCCGAAATATATTTTGACCTACAATCTTTACTTCTATTTAAAAACTATAAAGGATATTTTAGTCATTTTGCGTCAATAATAGGATGCAGGTTCAAATTTGTTAGGTGGAGGAAGTAATTAGCTTGAGAGCCAGCCCATTTAGAGCCCAAAAGAGAGAAAAGGCAACACAACATTACTTGAATGTGAAAATTTCGATTTTTCACGTCACGTGAGGGACCCGATAAATCGCAACAAAACGAAGAAACAACCTGAGCCTGATGCCTGAAACCAACATCATCACCCACGTCGATGGTTATGAAGACGAAGCTCCTATTCTTTCTTCTCCTTTTTGCTTCCTTAATTTCCTCTTCTCTTGCCAAGGGTTCCTTGCAGCAAACCCTTAATTCTTCAGGTCTTCTTTGCATCTCAAACCATGCTAATTGCTTTTGTGTTTTTATTTTATTTTAGTTATTTGAGTTTATTTGAATTAACACGTCTCCATTGCGCTATTTGAGTTAATTTGGCTACATTAGAAATTAAGTTGTGATAACTAATATTTAAGGTTTGGAACTTTTTATTTTACGATATTGTTTACTCGTTATAATCATTTGTTGAATTTCTCGAGGTTCTGAATGGATGAGACTGTGGAAGTTATCTTGACTTGCATCTGGATTTAATTATTCTGTTTATTTTTATTTCAATTGCCTGCGTTAGAAGTTTGAAGTGAGATGTTTCAACTTTGGGGCGGCTCAGAATTTACATGTTGTCCTTAGTAGCTTGATAAGGTCTGCTGTTTAGTTTGAAAGGTGGGATTTTGAGTTTGAAGTTTCTAATTGGCATGTTTTTGTGTGTATTAGAAAAATTCGATGACTGTAGTAATGCAAGCCGTACAAGGCATTTGTTAGAGGATGAATCTCGGGCTCAGACAAGGTAATCATAATGGATCTTCTCCTGGATAGCTATGATGTGGTTATTTCTATGATTTGTTCTGCATTTAATGTGTTTTCATTTTTAATGTTTATTATTTTATTTACCAGTGTTGATTTGGCACAAGGATATATGTCCAATGATGACCTGGAACGGGCCATCAAAGAATTTGGACAAAGATGCAGCAACATTTCCAGGATATACAGGTGATTCCTCATACTGGTACAGTTCTCAATTGTCTATCTCAACATTTTGCCTCGACAAAGGTCATTAGAGTTTAGTGTTCATTAATACCTCCATTTACGAATAAATAAGCTTCTTAAAAAGTCTTCTCTTCTTGCAATTGATCAACTGACTTGCAGTTTGTTTCTCTCTTTGAGGGATTCTTGGAATGGGCTATCAGTATTGGGAATAGTGTAAATGGATTTCCACTGGTAATTTCTTCTTCTTTTTGGAATTAATTTATAACTTAAACTTGAATCTCAATAAGTTTCATATTACTAATCGTCATCGCTTTTTTCTTTTCCTTTATTCCATATAGTTGGTGATAGAGATTTCTGACAAGCCAGGAGAAGAAGAGAGTAAACCTGCATTTAAGGCGAGTGTTTGCCACCCAATACCAGTGGAGCAACTAGCTTATGCAATTATTTTATTTAAATTTTGCTGCTTTTGACTGGGAAATATTACAGACATTTAAAACTTTTAAAGTAAGAATCTCATGATACATTCAATAATAGATTGAAATTAGTTTTCCACTCATTTTAATCCTTTTGATTCCGATCATTATTCAATGGTTATTACTTAGAAATTCTTGGTAATCAATTCTCCTATCCGTGTCATATGGGATACTTGTCTTGATATTCCAAAATTGTCTTGCTCTTTATTAGGAGCACTAAGGCATTCTGCATGCATCAATTTACTAAACTGGCAGAAGTTTTTTGGGGTAAGTGGTTAAATAATTCAAGGATTTGAAGTTTAAAAGAAATCATTTATTTGAAAGTGTGTAGAAAACATTTATCATAAGAATCCCACTACATGTTCAATGCCCCTCTAAAATAATTATCTCAGCTCAATAAATTGCAATAGGATGCAAAATAATATTCGGAGTGACTACTCAATTATTTTTTTCTGGGACTTTTACACTTTTGCATATAAGGTTTAACAAAATGTTGTTGCTTTTGCTCTCAATAAATTATTCTTTATTGTTTTTTTTACTGATATATGGAATAGTTGTGTTTCCATTTTTTGCTATTATTTTGTGCTCTAGGTCATATCTATACTTCTTCTTTGTTAATCAAATCTGTGGTCTTGTATTCAGCAACTCTGACCAAAATTATGCTGATGCAGTATATTGGAAATGTGCATGGTGATGAACCTGTGGGACGCGAACTTCTTATATTTTTGGCCAATTGGTTATGTGATAACTATTTGAAAGATCCATTGGTATTTTTCTTTCCTTTATTTACACAGATATAATCTGATATCTTTCCTGTGTATGTCACTTTGATGTGCATGACAGATATGTGCCATTGCTGTTATATTGCTGATACTGTCAGAAAATCACAAGTTACATAAGAAATAGTTTGGGGAAAACTTATCTGAACTTTACAATAGATAAATTTTTAGGAGACATTACAGTTGTTCATGCCACATGGACTGAAAATTGTAATGTCTAACTAAATAGTAATGGTAATAGAATTATAATGTCTAGTTAATAGTAATAACAGCCTAAAGACAGATTTGTATTGTACAACTGTAACTTCTAATAAATAATTATGACTTGACAGCACAAAAAACATTACTGATACTGGTGGAAATTCTTGAAGATTATAAGCTGTTGTAATAAAGGTTTTAAATTGAGTTTGTAGTCTCATCGCATCCTTGATATTGTGGGAAAATTGGGGAGGTGATGTTCGATATTACTGTAAATTTGGACAAATTTGGTTGTCCGTGACATCCTTTATATTGCTGTAAATTGTGGACAAATTTGGTCATGTTGCAGTCACAGTGACTGCAAACTTTGTTGTGGCAAAAATTATTGTTGCATACTGTTATTTAAAACCTTGGTTGCAAATTGGATAATTACTGTTGTGCACAGAAACTCTAGGGACTGGCCAAAAGAGAAAATTATTCTACAGCCTATAACAATTTCTTTTTTTTTGCCGGTATTGGATCTTTTATAATGAAAAAATAGAAGGAATTCCATCCTGCTGTATACTCAGATGAGTGAATGTTAAAAGACTATTCATGTTACTGATTCATTCAATTTGTAAGCATGAACTAAATTTTCTATATATTGGAATTTCATTAAATCAGCTTTAGTATTCATATCTTGCATTTTGTCTGTTACAATCACTATTTTATGATTTTTTATTATTCGGTTTTTACTTTTACATTGTCTTGTCTTTGTCCGACTTTTAGTGACATGTTTCAGGTGAAATTGATTGTGGAGAATGTGCACCTTCATTTGCTTCCATCAATGAATCCTGATGGCTATAGTTTAAGAAAGCGTGGTAATGCTAATAATATTGATTTGAATCGGGATTTTCCTGACCAGGTATATGTTTTTTAATTCTAATAGTAACTGTAATGTATGCAATATTTTGATGAACTTGGTTGAAAACTGTTACTATGAAATAAAATTCTAATATTAGAATCAATATTGATGTTTTCATGTTGAATGAGAATTTACTATTAGAACCATGAGCTTTTACTCTTTGGATGTGCATGTAGACATAGTTTTATTTGCATTTAATTTAAATTTAAAGTTACAATTTTTTTTTGCATATCAAGTTATTTGTTAAAATTACTGCTATTCTTGCTAAATATCATCTTAACATTATCCTACAATGTTTCAATTAAAAAAAAAAACAGTTTGTTTCTATAAATGATGATGAGGATTCCCGGCAGCCTGAGACAAGAGCAATAATGAATTGGTTGAGAGATATACGATTCACAGCATCTGCCACGTTACATGGGGTATTAATTCTTTGAAATCACGTAATATCGTGTTTCCTTGATTTATTAATTCATTAATTTTTATGATGTGTACTCTGGACTAAACTGTTTATTTCCAGTTTTTCTTGCATCTATGGGGATCCTTCTATACATCAAGAAATTGCATCTAGTTTTCTTTCTGCAATCTTTCAATTTCCTTCATTAGATATACATACTGCTAAGCAGAATTATATGGGGTTGGTTAATGGCAATAAGATAAATTTGTCAAAAGTCATTGAAAACTTGTGTTAATTTCTTCCCTGACATTCATTTTATTTATTTTCATTCTATGGTTGAAAGGCCAACCTATGTGAAATAGCTTTGAATAGTTGATATTGTAGAATTGATTATGGCTTGTCTTTATTAATATTTTTCATGTATGCAGACTTGGTTCATTAATGGTGTCTTTTTTTTAAACCTCAGGGTGCACTTGTTGCAAATTATCCGTGGGATGGTTCTGAAGATAAAAGGTCGTAAAATACTTTGGTTGTACTCATTCCTTGCTATTTAATTTGCATTTTGTGTCTACTTTGCAACTCTTTATGTGTTTCCTATGTCATAATAAAGGCTATTTCAGTAGCTCACCATTTTTCTTCTGAAACGAAAACTTTACCTCAACTTTAAGACTTGCAGTGTCGTATGGAGCTGAATGTTGGATGGTAAAAAAGTCAGTAAGAGAAAAAGTCAATATAGCAGATACGATATTACTGCATTGGATGAGTGAACATACTAGACAACATAGGATAAGAATATAAATGCATTAAAGAAAAAGTTGAAGTAAATTGTAGAAAAGATGGTAGAACATGTCTTAGTTTGGGCATGTGTGAAGAAGACTAGTAGAAGCTGACAGTTAGGGGAGTAAATCAGACGGAAGATAGCCCTATTGTTAGATGTAAAGGGAAACCAAGAAAAACTATAGATGAAGTTATTAAGAAATTATTCAGACCATCTTCAGTGCTTTACTTTGGAAATGTATAATGGCATGCTTCCAATTGCGTTGAATTTGTCTATTGATATGAATAAATTGCAGGACAAAGTACTATGGGTGTCCAGATGATGATGCATTTCGGTTCATGGCAAGCATCTACAGTCATTCTCATTACAACATGTCTTCAAGCAAGGAATTTCTCGGAGGAATTACAAATGGAGCAGAATGGTATTGTTTTCTGAATGTATTGTTCTGTAGTTCATTACTGATGTTTCCTTTTAATGTGTGCACAATTTACAAATGGTACTCACTCCAGGTACCCTCTATATGGGGGAATGCAAGATTGGAACTATATACATGCTGGCTGTCTTGAGTTGACCTTGGAAGTTAGTGATAATAAATGGCCTAATGCTACTGAGGTTAGTTCTAACTTTTAATTCCGAGCAGTCTTTAAAATTACAGAAGAGTATATGGTAATATGTTGTTTATCACCTAACTCTGCATGTAAGGAGCTTGTGTTTCCATTTTGTATCCTAATTCCAAGTATCTGTCAGATACTTGGTTTCCATGTTTGGTATCTACATATTATTGGTTATCATTTATTTTAAAAGTTTCTTATGATGACACCTGTTTACTTTGTTAATGTGCAGCTTCCTATTCTTTGGAGATACAACAAAATGAGCTTGCTTAATCTCGTGGCAAGTTTGGTGAAGGTATGCTGTTTCTGTTCATATGCTTTACACCTAAAGAACTAATGTTAAATCTATATCCTGTCTTTAGCTTCAGAATTTTTCTAGAGGCCCTTCAACGGTTCTTGTAAATATTCAAGAGAGAGGACGTAGGAAGCAACAACCTATGTGAATGTATAATTGTATACAAGTGATCTCTCACATTATGTATCAGTTTTAATTTATAGAGATAATGAGGCTCTTTACAGTCTGTTGTAAAAGTGTGTAGTATGAGAACACATGCTAATTACATTACATACAATATATTATTATGGCTACTATTTCAACAGCTCCCAGTGATAAAATCATATTTTCTTTTTGACTCTTGAAGTTACTTCACTCATGATTGGTCACCTTTTTGCCCAAGGAGAATCATGATAGAGACTGGTTGACATAAAATACCATAATAAGGAAACATCAGTTCTTAATTCCATGTTCTCCATAATGGAACTGGACATCTCTCATCATTTCAGTTATAGTTTACACTGGAAAATCCACATCAAAGAAATTACTCTCACCCTTCTTCATATTCCATTCTATTAGAATATAGATCCAAAATATTAAGGCGTTGTCAATGTGTCCTGAGAAAAGGAGAACATAAGCTTCCAAGAATTCTCAGGCATGTCATAACCAAACAAGTATGAATCTACTGTGTCGTGTATCCTCTATTATTTATACCAATTACGAACTAAGGCTGGGAAGCCTTTTTTTATGTGATCATCTACTCAGAATATGTTCAAAGGGCAATGCGCACAAGGAAAAGGAAAGTTTAAAAAGGGGCTTCAGTAACTGAACTGCTTTCTGTCAATTGCTACCATCTGCACGTTATTCTATAGCAGACATAGTCGTATTCTTTGATTTCTAACATTTACTGTTCTTCCCTTCATTTTTTACAAACATTGAAGGAGACCTGAAAGATTCAGTTTCAAAATGCTTGAAATAAGATGTGCAATAATATTTTGGGAGTTGCATGTTTTTTGTTTATTGGGCTTAGTTGTATTTTATTCTTTCCTGTATCTTTTTTTATTAGAAGATAACCTTTTACATTATATTTCAAAATGCATAGATCGGTTAGCAGATTCTTATGGTTAAAGTGTTGGTCCTGCTGCTTCCTATTAGATTGATTAGCTATTTGTTTCTACTCTCTAGACAGGAGTGCATGGAAGAATATATTCTTCAGGCGATGGAAGGCCATTACCAGGCTCTATAACTGTCAGTGGAATAAATTACACAGTATGTGAAAGTACATGTTCTTTTTTGCATTTTTCCTTTCAAATTTGTCCCTACCCCTCTTCGTTTTAATTGATAGTCTATGGGTTGTTTTGTTCGTTGCTACAATTCTTGATATCTTCTAAATGCATGTTTGATTTTACGCTTCACTTTGATGGTTTAATTTGTATCTGTTAATTTTCTGGACTAGCAGGTTACAGCCGGAAAAACTTTTGGTGACTATCATCGCTTTCTTGCTCCAAGAGATAAATACGAAGGTATTATTATATTGTGATCCAAATTATTTTTCCAGTATAGATTGAAGTCTACCCAGAAGACGTTCTCAAATAATTAAACTCTAAAAATGCAATTCTCATGATTTGGTGAAATCTAGGTGGGTTCTCAAGTCGTCTAAACCCAAGTAAATTATTACATCAAATTGAATTCATATGAAACTTTGGGCTCTAAATTGAACTCAAAGGGAATTCAGATTGTACTGTCATTGGTGAAAAATTCCTGGATGGAATATAGATGTTATCCCAACCCAGATGACAATATCCTCTCTTTTCTTCAGCCTATTATACAAGTTTCAGTTTATATTTTATAATAAATTTCTCATTCTAAATTGCAGTAGTGGCAACCATGCCTGGCTACAAGTCAAAGAATACTACTATTTGGCTGGATGATGGACCCGTGACGTTGGATTTTGTTCTTGATCCTGAGGTCAGTGTCAAAGGAAGTGTGCTACAGAATGCCTGTGATTGTGACTGTAACAGTAAAAGCACACAAGAATTTGTTCAGTTTCTTTGGGGAGCTCACTTGGAAGTTTTCTTTATTTTGATTGTCATTTTAGGATTTTTACTTTTATTATTTAAGAGGAGAACAAAAGTCAAATTTCCAACAAGTAGACCGTTGGCGGGGTCAAAAAGAACTGTCGAGGTTTAAAGTCATTGAAATGTTTTTTGTATTAAAGTTTTGTTGTATATTAAGGTTTGATTCCTTCAGATAGCTAACGTGTATTCATATTACTGAATGGTGTTGTTTGAAGGAACTAGGACTATTTTCATATGAATATTTCTGAAGATGGATAATGTTAGTTCATGTTTATTTAATGCGTCAAATGTTGGTACACTTGAGTTCGTGAAAGGAAGAAAACGGAAATAAAAAAAAGAACGTTGCTCAAAATATTCAATAGTACTGGTATGGACATCTGCAGAATCTCGACCAATGTATTAACTGTAAGTTAAAGCTGGAAGTTCAGCTCCTACAATAACCCAGACAAGGCAAATGCTCCCTGCACCCAACACATTTTAACCTGCACCCAACACAATTTTAAAAATTCCAAAAATGCCCTTTATTCCGGAAATAAAAATCCAGAATTGAAAATAATATATTCCAGAAAAATATATCTGGAAGTGGTTATTGAGTTTCGGAAATAAAAATCCGGAAACAAAATTTAAAATTCTATTCCGGACAAAAAAATCCAGAATTGATAAATATTACATTCTGGAAAAAAAAATCCAGAAAAGAGATTATTGTGTTTCGGAAATAAAAATCCGGAAACAAAAATGAAAAACTTATTCCGGATAAAAAATCCGTAATATAAAATTTCGTTCCAGAAAAAAAAATCCGGAACACATATTTTGGAAATTTTTTTTAAGGATAGTTTCGTCTTTTCCGCTGAAATCGGGTGCAGTGATATGGTGCAGGAAGCAATTGCCCCCAGACAAAATACTCATGATCTTTGGAAAAATTATAAGGGTGTTTCTTCTTGCACCCCATCATTTTTCAAAATCTCAAAATTGTCCTTCACATTTTATTGAAAACGCAGTTCTGAGTTGCAGGTGGGATTGTGAAATTTGCTGCAGCAAAAGTTGAGCTGTTGTTCATGTGTTAAGAAGACTTTGTCGCTGATTCTAGGTAATAATTGAGATGTTGTACTCTTTTTGGATTAAGTATGGTAGCCTATTTTCAGAATTGGAAACCTGTAAGTGAAAATACGCTCCGAAATGGAAAGTTGTTTTCTGGAAGCAAAAAAATCTGCTCCGGAATGGAAAGTTATTCTCTGGAAGAAAAAAAATCTATTTTAGAATGGGTGTTCCGTAATACAAAGTTCTTTTCCAGAATAGACATTCTAGAAGAGAAAAAAACCTCAGATTTATTGTTGCCATTTCACATTTTTTATAGAGTGCAGGAAGAAGAAAGATGGGTGCAGGAAAGAAACACCCAAATTATAAATGCACCATTTGAGCCTGGGTGAATCATATAAGCTTGACGTGCTAGTTGGACACTTCAAATTCATAATTTACGTAACTGAAGACAGTTAATGTATTTCAAAGCTATTGATTTGAATTTTACATTCTCCATGAAGAGATGGTTGTACAGGTTGAAAACATGTTTTTCATTTAAAAGTGAGAAGAAAAAAAAAGACTTTTAGGGGCGCATATACCACGAGCTACAATTTCTTTTATCACTTCCTTTCCATAACTCTGCTCTATTGTTTCGTATTTTGAATAAAACGAAAGAACCATTTTTCAGCGCTGAAAAAAAAAAAGATGAAATAAATAAATAATGTACATTTGTTACAATCTCTGCTTTGTTAGCCTATTTGGAGAAAGCTCCGGGCAGATTTTATTCAGGCTTTATGACAGCCCAAATTTCAATTTAGGCTTGAATTTCCAGGTCCAAAAGGGCTTATCTTGAGCTCACCCTTTCAGGCCCGGCACCAATTTAGGAATGAAGCAGAAGAGGAAGAAGCTGAACAAAAACTATGAAATTGAATTAAATGTGCATTGCAACATCATCAGCTTAATCCCTGCCTAGAAGAATCTCACTTCTGAATCTAAGCTTTGGGGTGGCGATTCTGAGCAAGAATTCGCTTTGTCTTCTCAAGAACACAAAAAAATATTGAACCTCCAACTCCTATCCACAAAACTCTAGGCCCAATACCCTGCAGGACAGTGCAAATTACAAAGTTAATCGAATTAAGCATTCGGCAAGTTTTGGGTAAGGAAAAGTAAGAAGAATGAGTATACCTTAAAAAGAGCACGAGTTCCTTCTTCTTTAATTATTGTCCTCACACAATCACTGATGCCTTTGTAATGCTTTTGTGATCCCTGAAGTTAGTGACAAAGAATTCAAATAAAGCACGTTCGAAGAAAGAGAGCGAAATGCACAAAGCAACCCGTTAAAAAAAGGAGCTTCATTTGGGACCCGTCCCAAAGATTTCTTTCAAATAATAAGAAAAAATTCTGTACCTGAACCATCAATCTGGTCTTTACTACATCAAGAGGAGTTGTGACTGCTCCAGTTATGGCACCTGTCAGATATAAAATTCACCATTCTCAGTTCAAATAAATCAAGTTGGGTAAGATAATAGTATTTCAGCATAAAACATCGAAAAATAGGCTGATTCGAAGCTAATTTTTGCAGTAGTAATGCTTCTTACGGCCTAGCTACTAGATTAAATTATTGGTTCAGCATGTTGCAAATTCATATACTATCTTCCCTTTAATGGCACTTTTTACCAACTCGCAGGGCCACCCAATTATGAAATAGTTTATCTTTCACAAAAAATACATGGCAAAGTATGGAAAAGAAGGACCAAGAGCCAATATATAAAATTAGAGGCAACATTGATGATTAAGATAACCTTTTACATAAAACCAAGGTAAAAAAAAGAATAGAAATTCCAGATGAATTCAGCCATACAAGTTTGCCATCAATTCCAGGTAATAATGTACTTGAAGCATAACTGAATATTTCAACAGAGAGGTTTTAATAGATATGTAGTACCAGCCACTGCCCCAAGCATAGCATTCTCTGGATCATTAGGATCTCTTTTCGCCTGTAAAGAAACAAAAATTCAGAAACAATGAAGTACCTCTAGCGAGCCTCTTATTGTAGATAAATAATAGAAAACTTTATTGGACAAAAAAGATGGCAAAGTACAAATATGCAGAGAATATATCATCTAAAAGAGTGAACGAAAATGAAAATACAAGGAATATTTAAAGACTCAGTAATATAGTAAAGTTGTAGGAGTGGGCAAAATGCTCAACTATCATAAAACTGAACCAAACTTTAAAAGTGGTTTGAGAGAACTGAATTGAATTTTATAATGGTTTAAATGAATTGAACTGAACTATAACATAGTTTGACTGAACTAAACTAAATTAGAGTACTCTAAATTGCTTGAATTATATGAATTATTTATATTATTACCAGTAAACATCCTATCTTGAAGTATATTTTCAAGCAATTAAATTCAAGCAATCCTAAAGTAATTCAATTTTGTAAAACTAATTCAATAGAACAATTCAGTGCAGAACCTTAGTGTTCAGTCTCTCAATATCAAAAAGGGCAACTACCATGAAACAGCCAAGAGCTTAACATCAAAGACAAGCAACAAAACAATACCATTCCTTAAAATAATATTAGGGGCAAAGAGACATTTATAGACTATAAGGAAGCGAGAAATTTGTCGAAAACCAATAGTAGAAATGGGAGAAAAATCAATTCTATTAATTTGAAAGGAAAAACAGAAAATAGGAGTGATATCTCTCCTCCAAGGATTTTCCTTCACAAAGGATTTATCTTTTCACAAAGAGCAAAACTTCAATATACAAATGATAACCCAATAAAATGTAATTTTTCCTCTTAATTCCCCCTATTTATATATAACTAATTTCCTCTTCTATATCTAATTCCCAACAGAACTTCACCTGGTACTGACCAAAACACTCTTTCAAAGAACTGAAGAACATAGAGAAACTGAAAAAATAAAATAGCGTCACTTCAAACTCTAACAATCAAGATAGGAAACTTAGAAAAATGATAGATACATTTAACACATGTAACTAAAAAGAGCTAGCCCCAAGTTTTTTAGTTGGAATCATATAAAATTCACTCTATAATAAAGTGTGTTCCAACGAGAGTGTTGTTAGAATTGCTCAAGGACCTATACATCAACCATTATCGTCAACAGAAAAAGAGAAAGAAGATAAGCTGCATTCTCTCAAGAACTTTTGTCTGCACTAAAAATTTGTTTACCTGGAATGAAATCCCTTTGGTTTCTATCTTATAGAACCTCATTCAAGCAAAGAGAAAGACCCATCCTTGGTTGTAATGATCTTATAATATTAATATATATGCTTGAAATCCTTATTCCTGAGCTAATTATAATAACATCTATCAAAATGATGTCATAAATTCGATAAATATTTTAATATTCATCAGAAAAATTCTAATGAGCACAACCTTACTAATTTTATGCACTAACTTTTCTTCAACTCATACAAAATCAGATATACAATTTTGCATGAAACAGAAGCTTCATTTTTTAACAGATGGTTTAAAACCAAAAACAACTTTTATAAAATTCCATATAAATCAATTGACACTTAAACAAGCTTACCGCTAATTTATACCCAATACGGAGCTGCTCATAAATGCATAATTCTATGGCATCAAATGGTAAATCTCGCAATAAGAAAGATCCATATCCCTACAATATCAAAAAAACAAAAATAGAGATCAAGGGAGGTAAAAGAAAAAAAAAAGAGTTCACATATACATAATATTCAAATAGCATGTAAAATGGAAAGCTAAACAATAATGTAAAAAGGCATTATGGTATCCTGCAAACAACAACAAATCTCTTCTCACTTACATAAAACTGCCTTCCAGTGTTCTCTGAATAAAAGGCACCACCCAGAACAATATTTTTAAGCAGAAATCATATGCTATCTAGAAATTAATAACTAATCAATGGTGATTTCTAAGATATGAAATTAAGCCACACATACCGCATAAAGACCTTTAAAACCCTCATTTGAGAGAATGAGACGAACAGCATCTGGGGCTGATCTAAATTGCCCAATTTGCATCCTTTGCTTAATAACCTAGAAAGACATGGCTATACTCTAAGTTCAAGAAAGAAGAGAATGCTTGGCAATAAAAGCAGTAAAGCTAATTACCTCTGTTGGAACACGAACAACTGAAGAAGCAATGCCTCCAATAGCACCTGCAGCCTGCATTCAGTTTCAGAAGATCAAAATAGCAAAAATTGAAAAGAAATGTCACCCCAACTTCAAGGTCAGGGCACCAGGCTAAGTGGCTTGTGTGCCAATCATAGAAGACAAGCTTGATGTTTCGACGATCAACATAATAACTCACCAAAAAGTTCGGTTAACTAGTCATTAGTAAGTTTTATAACTTCTATTTGTCTGTTTCTGTTTATATGCATTCTGATTATTATTTTTCAGTGGCACCAAAAGTAGTGCAAATTTATGTTCAAGATATAATATAAATTGACCTGCAATTTAAAGCACAAACATGCACAAGGTGCATATCAAACTAGAAAATCTCTTTCAGGCCAAACATAAGCCCAGGCACAAAATCTATCACTGTTCATGTCAGCTTGAGCTACTCGAGCTATGACAGTTTGGATAAATTTCTCAATAAGCATTTGCAAAAGAAGAAATGGAGAGGTAAAATGAATCAAAGTTTTCTCATACAAAAAATTAAGTTATGCACCTCAACTTTTGAAGAAGCTTGATGAAACTTGAGAGAGCTTCTAAAGAATCAGAGTACATAAGTTGATTTTTAACCAATGAGAAAAGCTTGATGCATTTTACCTTTATTGTATTCGCTTATAAGTGCTTGTTGAGGAGCTTATCAAACTGGACCTCATGCAGACTAAGGCTAACTTGTAAGCATTGCAGGCCATTGTAAAATATTATAAAGCCGCTATCTTATTGAATTGGTTAAGAAAATGTTTTGGTGAAATTTCTTGGAAATTTGGAGATCAAACAAAATTACCAAATATCAGATACCACGATAAGTCTTCTAAGATTTTCAATTGGACAAGATTGACTGGGGCATCATCACATTTTTAGTTTGCAATGTCTTCCCTCATATCGTTTACAAAGGTTGAAAAGTATCTTCAATATGCATATAAAACAATAAAACATGTCTGAAAATATGATTTGGAGGTACCCTCATCAATGTCATATATGAAAGTACTGGGTTCTCATGTTTTTGGTTATCTACTCATCTTGCTGTCACTCCTGGTTGGTGTATCCTAGGATTTAACTCGCTAAGCAATGCTATGAAACCAGAAAATTGGTATACAGACATAAAAAATTAACATCAGAATTCTAAAATTGTATGTGGGTGAAGAGCATAATCACATACATAGCTAAGGTGGAAGTTGGTGGTACATGGCAAATAAAATCACTGCGAAGTTAATTTGAAGAGATTGTCTCTTTTAAAAAAGTTAGCCAACTTACAAAATGAGCCACAGCACTGAGATTCTCAGGCAATGACTTTAGCAATTGCTGCTTTGTGGGTTCATACACTCCAATAAAAATTGCAGACGCTCTGCAAGGAGGAAGAATGGTCTATCAGGCATACATACTGCATAAAATAATCAATTAAGAACCAATGTTTTTACCAAAATAAAAGAATGTTAAGGTCAAGGTATCCTGAAAAAACTATCTTGTTGCAGTAGATAGATTAAAAGTATAATTATCTTCCTCATTAAGATATAGCAGAGTAAAAGCAAGAAATGCCCAAAATAGATCCTCTCCAACTATTGCCACTGATAATAAAAGGTAATTATGTTTTCTAATATAAGTTAGAAGAACATTAATCTTAACTTGTGTCATAAATCATAATAGTCATGAGCTCTAGGTTCCAAAAGAGCTGAGATAGTTCTGAGTACAGAAATAGTAGGTAGTGTCTATGCTCTTGCATATTTACTCAGATTAAAATGAGAATACAATCCATCATTTTCTCTAGTACAAATATATAAACCACCTTCAAGAAAATAAAAATAAAAATATTTATTCAGAACAAGCAGATACAGAAAATTTTAAAAATGATTATAGAATAAAAACAGATTCCTCTAGTCAATTCCTAATATAGATAAAACTAGGAATAGAAATTTTCCATGCTAAGTTTATGGCACATAACAAAAACATCTAATTAACTTGAATTCAAAAAAGTTCGTCATGGAAAAAAATAAAGTGAAAACCAAAGAACTCAAGATAAACAACAAAAAAGTGATTGCCTTAAGAAGTGCGAAGGATGATGATGTAAATATGAAAACAAAAATTCACTCACGGCAAGACACCAACAAGATTTCCAGACAGTCCAGAGTACAGACCCTTCAGAACAATTTTTCCTCCATCACGAGCAACCTGATATGGGATGGAATGAGATATAAAATCAAAATTGCTGCAAGTCTGTTTGTTCTACAATTTTGACACTGAAACTGTAGAATAACATGGCCAACAAGTTACCTGTTACACAAAAGGAAGAATTCCATGCATTGGTCAAAGTCAATTTATGTTTAGTGGCTTATACGACAGACTCTTTCTAGAAGAAATGGTGAAGGGAAAATGGAAAAATATAACAGGACTAATATTGTTGTTAGAATATATGAAATATCTTATCATATCTTAGATTATCCTTGAAAGCTAGTTTCTTTATCCCCTTGTTATCTCTTAAGATTAGTTACTATGTTTTCTTATCCTATCAAGATTTGTTTCCCTAATGAGTTAGGATACGATTAGTATAAAATTTAAAAATAAGGATTAATACTCTTCGTTGTATGAACATATAAACATCATCCCACTGTAATACATTTCAATTAATATCAATTCATTTTCGTTCTCTTTTTTCTATCTTCCTCCTTCTATGATGAAAACACCATAATTTCAACCATTCTAGTATTCCTTTCCTTTTGAGGATTAAAATATCACAAGTTAAGAAATGCCAACACACTGCTCCATTAGCATAAGTGTTCACATCAAGCAGGGTAGAATGAATATCGAACAAAGTCAATATCTCATGCAAAAATACAATTTGAATATCACATCTTAAGTGACAATTATGAATTTACAGAACTCAAACTTTGACATGAACTAACATTTAGAAGCCACACTAAAATGGGGAAAAGAATATAGTATTTGGACAACTGCATTTTCAGACCTACAATACATGCTTCCTCTTGTAAAAATGAATTTGGTTATTTATGTTTCCTTCCTAGCTCCTCCCTCCCCTTCAACCGTCACCAAACAGATGATAACACAGAAAAAGTAGATTTAAAGGTTTACAATATATACACATAATTCACCTGTAGTCGAGTTTTGATGGTATCAATGGGGTATAAAGCTGTTTCTACCATGACACCCGCAACACCTCCAGCAATGCAACCATCTGCAATTAGATAATATTTGTAAATATGTCATACAAAAAAAATACTAATAGCAAAAGACAAATAGAGATGCGTGATTAGATGCAACTTATGACCAGTGGCAGACCCGGCATCATGAACCATGACTATGCGTAGAAATAGAAACATCGTCAACTATTTTTCTTGTAAAATATGGAGCCAAACATTGGAAAATCCAACTAAGACAACATAAGTTGTCATGGTTATCAATTCGCAATAGCATATACAGGAGGGGGGAAACGAGTATTTGAAACAGAAATTACAGTCTCAATGCTTTGAAATTTTCAACATTATATATGTCACTGGTCTCACTATCTGCTCGAAATGTAACATAGACACGCGACATATGCATAATGCAATAACAAGACAGACTGACCCAATATTTAAACACCAAAGGATTGCAGTTTTTGTATCCATGTATCTAACAATCTTCAGCTGGAATGGCGAAACTTACCATATAGAAGACGTAAAAAGTCAAACGGCTTTTTCTCTCCTTCAGTGATGGACATGAAGAACTTATCTGTGTCCTTCTGAACAGACATTTTAGACTTCAATGCATCTGTACAGACAAGTAACTTGTTCAAGATAAGCAAGGCAAAGCACAAGCACAATGGGGTCAGAATGAAAGTCAAAATCACCAAAAATAAAATTGAAATTTGAGGAAAACCCATGTGGAATGCGACAGAGTAATGGCTACTATGATTCTCTGTTACGAAATAGCAAAGAGCAGAATACCAATTGAATCTGGGGAGGGAACTTTCGAGGTCATGGGCGCAAAGATCAAAGCTTTATCAAACAAAAACAACTTTCTTCCGACTGTTCAACCAACCAAGTTTGCTGTACTCGTTCACTTCACGGCGGGGAGTAGCCAAATCCTGCAACAGATGGGTTTTACATGCGTTTATTTATTTATCTAATAATAATAAGGTTAAATTAGGTTTTATTGTTTGATTTTTTTAAGAAAAAAGACATTTAATAACTGTTACGAATTTTTTCTCTCAAATAATCTCATATTTCCCAAAAACAATATCCAAAAAACTGGTTAAATAATTATAAAACTAGACCTCTCCACTATAGCAGGTCAGAAATAAAGTTTTAGAGAATCGATTTCTGTGACCTAAAATGATTTTCAGACAACTTAAAATAAGTTGAAATTTGATTCTTCAAAATCCAAATTTTGACTTTGTTATTAAATAACAGTTATGGTAACGATGATCACAATGCATCTCGGTACATGTCTATAGTTGCTACAAAGACTTCAAGGGTGACTAGCATATTATTGGCTCTTAAAATAACTTTTATTCTATTAATATTTTTCATTTAAAAACGGATGATTAAAAAAAATCTTGAATTATAAAATTTGGAATAAATTTTTAAACTTAAAAATATTTTTTAAATTCTATAATTTAAAATGTGTTTCTTTTAAAAAAATACCGAACTATAAAATTTATAAATTCCTTATATGCCCCTTAGAATGTATATTTTTTTTAAGAAAAAAAATATATATCTAGAATGTATGTTAAGTTTAAGTTTAAGAAGTGGTCGCTTGACTTTAATTACTCATATCAAATTTTCAATCATATTAGTTCAATAGCTTTATGAAGTAGTTTTATTATTATCTTTAGGGAATATATAACATGTTTAATGTGAAATATGTATCAAATTTTAATTATATTACATAATCTCATGTGATTTATGTTAGAAAAAACTTGTCTTTATATGGTAGATGATGAACACTTAAGAGGTAGAGATATTTATTTAATAAAATGGCATGGAAGCTACCTATGAGCTTAAGGAGACACTGCTAGAGATTTGTCATTATCTTTTTCTTAATAAGATAAATGTAAGAACTTGCATTTTTGTGTGGTAAAATAAGGGTGCAAATTATTTTGTAAGTGTTAACTGAATTTATTTCGTGTTTAAGCTTTAATTTATTCAATTATATGTTTTATATGGTGTATGTATTTATATACAAGTGATGTTAAGAACAATGAGAGAGAAGCCGTGAGATTAAAAACAGGGGTGCCACTAGAAATCTTCATTTTCACCTCTTTCAAACTAAAAAAATGGCTACTACTTCTCATTTTTTCTTCCTCCTTCATTTCTACTCTTTCTTAGTTTTATACACCAAATTTTCTTCTTATTTTTTATGATCTAAGCCATGCATGCAATAGATTTGGGACATTTTATGAGATGATGTAATTTAAGAGGTGGTGATTTTTGTGTCAATAGTATTATTTTGATATAAAGTGAAACATTGCTATGATTATAAGTGAAATTTAAGTGTGTTATGTATATTGGTAGTATGTGATAACTTTTAAATTTGTCAAATTGTGAGTTTTTTTAAAAGTTGTTCATTTTGTAAATAGTGTTGGATTAATCGATATTTCGTTTAAATAATATTTTTAAAAGTTGCTCATTTTGTATATAACGTTGGATTAATCGATATCTAGCTTGAATGATATTTTTTATTTTATTTAAATTTTCAAGTTGGACTTCAAATATGATGATGACCTCAAATCTAAAAGCATGCAAAATTATTAGAAAATGAACATTTGTATTAATCACTTTTTGACTTTTTTATTAATAGTCTTGAATTTAAAAGTATATATAAAAATAGACATTATCCAGATTTATAATATTTTGGAGCATGATATTGCAGAGCATGGGGAAATAGCTGCGCGACAATGGACATTTAATGTGCACTTCTGCTGTTTATTCTTTTTTTTTTCTTTCTAATAACCTTTTTATTTCCATTTCTTTATATCCAGGTTTTAAGTTTGTAAATTTCTATATACGATTATAAAACTTTCCCATGATGTAATTCAGTAAAATCTATTTATTTTAAATATTTAACATTATAAATGTTTATTAGTTAATTGTTTGAGATAAAATATTTAATAATTCAATAATATATATAATGTAAACGTATAATATCAAATCATTTATTTGTGATAATCGAATACAAATCTTATCTTGTAAATTTAAAATTCATTTTTTTATTAAAAAATAATTTTAATAAAAATTATTTAGAAAAATTAAATATTTTCTAAATGAATTTAGTCTCTTTAAAATTAAATTATTATTAATTAATTTCTCAAGAATCATGCTATAAAAGTGTTAGAAGTGACTTGACTTGAAGAGCAAATGAAGAGTGAATCACTGGTAGTGAGAACAAAAATTTGTGGTCAAGAGTGTGTGACATGTGATGTTGGACCCACACATATACGCTGCGTTCTTGTACTTGTAGTGTTATTTTACCGTCAAAATTCTTTATAATTAAATGAAAATTAAAATATTGACTAAAAAATGTGACGATTACACATTTCGTCATAAGATTTTGTTGAACTTAATATTAGTTATTTTGTTTAAAATATCTTATTATATTAATACTACGTAGTATATAATCTAATGTAATACGAAAACAATATGTTTTATTATTAATTTATAATGTTTGTGTAACGCCAGACACAACCGTCCATGTCGTGATATTTTCATATACTCGTTTTCAACGCTCATAGCCGAAAAGCCAAAAGAAGAAAAAGCTCATTTTCAATTTAATATCTAACATTCTTACCATATCCATTTCAACACAATTCAAAACTGTTTATTAACGCGCATTTACAAGACTTTTTACATATTCACGTTGTTTTATATTATAACTGATAAAAATAAATATTTTTTTTTACTAAAATATAAGAAAATATTTTTTCATTTAACTATGTAATTCTCAGACAAATAGTTTTTTAATTAAAAAAATATTCTTATATTTCAAATTTGGTGATACTTATATAACCCCATTCATCATACGTTTCCTGAGAACATGGTTCATCTTTACCCAAATTTGACCTTTTATTTCTTCTAAAAATCCCCTTATTCGTCCTTATCCTTTTCCTTTTTTTTTCTCATCATTTTAATATTACACACAGAGACAATTTAATATTAACGAACGTGAACTTTTTCCCATAATAAATTATACTTTTCAATTATGAATGCAACGTTATAGTAGTGTTTTGAATAAACTTTGTTATTTATAATAATAATAACAACACTTTGTACACTGAAATGGTCGTGAGTATCTTGTATTAACTCTTGGGGTTTTTTTTGTTGATTTTTTATATTAGTGAATTGCTATCTGTCTATTCTCATTTATTTTGCTTGGTGATAGCCATGGGAAAGTTTGACTATTGGAATTAGAAGAAATCTTTGGGTCTAAGCTACCAATATAAATGTTTGTTGAACATAAAAAAGAAAGGTGTGTGGTCAAACAAAAACCAAATAAATTCGCACTGTAAACGGCTAAGACTTTAGCTAATAGAATACTTGTTATTTTTTTTTTCTCTGCCTCTCTTTTTATAAATATATGCTCCAAGCTTTCTCACTTCACACCAACATACAACAATAACACTGTCAGTTTCTCATTACTAAACTCTTCCCTCTGTTTCTCTGCTTCTGCTTCTGACTCCTTTTGGTAGGTACCCCAAACTCTCTAAATTTTACTTTTTCTTTTTTCCCTTTCTCACCCTTTTATCATTCTTCACTGATCATTCATTCCTGACGCTTCACCTTTACTGGGTTGCAAAAAAGTTTCTGTCTTTTCCACGCAATCTTCTACTTTCAAACCTATTCGCTCGCAGCATTTCTCCTGTTTTCGAACTCTGTAATTCTCTATTTTGGGGTTGTGTTCCAGAACACGCAACTCTACTTTGTTTTCTTACAATTTTCTTTTAAAGGGTAATCGGTTGGTGAAGTTTTCTCGCAATCGGGTTCTCAAACCCGAATCTTTCTGCGTATGTTTGTGCATGCAGAAAAGCACTTAACAAAATTCTGTTTCAGCTTCCTCTGTTTTTGGGCACGTACAGAGTTGTTCTGTTTTCGAGGATGGCCATAAAGACAATTGAACTGTTGAAAGGGTGCGGATCGCAGGAAGAGATAATGGAAGTGCTTGCCGCGGTGGCGTCGGATATGGGTGATGTTATCGATGATTTGAGCACTTTGCAGGTGATTCCACTTAAGGGTGCAATGACCAATGAGGTTTTCCAGGTAAAATGGCCTTCTAAAAATGGTGGTGAAGTCAAACAGGTTCTGGTTCGTTTATATGGGGAAGGGGTTGAAATTTTCTTCGACAGGGAAGAAGAAGTGAAAACCTTTGAGTGCATGTCAAAGCATGGTCAAGGACCTCGCCTTCTTGGCCGTTTCACTTCTGGCAGAATTGAGGAGTTTATTCACGCCAGAGTATGTTCTATGTTCTTATCCTCTTTCTTTTTTAATATTTCCATTTACAAAAAAACTGACATGATTGTTACATGGCCTCAGAAAGTTATCCTTTTGCTGACGAGATCATATAGTTGGAGTTCAATTTTGATCCTTTTTTTTTTTACATTTTTACTAAAGTTAATTAGAAAAGTTGACCAATTTATCATATTTACTATTTTGCTTAATTTTGATATAACAACCATTTTTGGTTTGTGTGGAACAGGGCAAAAAAATAATGATGTGTTAATGTGTAGTTGGATGAGTGAAAAGGCATCTTTGGGATGACTGAGTCATCAAAATTGGCTGATTTTCAAAGTCTTTTTGGCACACTTGTTAGCTGGTTTTCTAAACACAAACACTCCTTGAAAAATAAGGCCATGTGACCCCAGCATGAAACTACCTCTTATGACCATAAACACGTTTTAATTTGCTTCACTTATTCTAAACATCCAAAAACTTAACAATACTTTTTTTATTTTTGTTTATGTTCAGTGTTGATACTTTTAGATACTTCATTAATATGTAATATAAAAATATTATTTCTTCATAAATCAAATAAGGATATACGTAAATGATAGAAAGGAGTTTATATGATGATAATTATTTATAAATAGGTTTTGAATTTGTAGAATTACATTAATTATGTGTATAGATTTTTGAATAAGTTTCAAGTATTGTATCTTGCTTTTTAGAATAATTTTATGGTGTATGAGTGGTTGCAATCATTATTACAACTGGTGCTTGATCTTTAGAGAGTATATGCTGAGTTTGAAAGTGAATAAACTTTTTGTTCTCCATTTTGGTTTTGTTGTGGAGTCAAAAAGCTTTTCTTAGGGCTGATGCTCTCTTTTGGGTATT
Source organism: Phaseolus vulgaris (assembly GCF_051622355.1). Taxonomy (NCBI): domain Eukaryota; kingdom Viridiplantae; phylum Streptophyta; class Magnoliopsida; order Fabales; family Fabaceae; genus Phaseolus; species Phaseolus vulgaris. Next base: position 8,792,622 of record NC_143504.1, read on the forward strand.
TGATTCCCTTTTCTTTTGGAGCAATGGAGGGTTATCAATACATACCTGTTTAGGATTAATAATTAAGAAGCATATTTTAGAAGTTCAATTGAATGGTGTTGAGTCAATAGGATCTGGTGCTCTTAGGTGTTGCGTTTACCATTCTTCTTACAAATTTGCTGAATGTCATTTTCTCTATTAGAAATAAAGAAACATAATATAACATTGATGTTACTGGGAATAAGGATCTGGATTTTTTTGTATGCATACATGACTTGGGATGTCATATTTCCTTTCACCCATTAAATGCTCATTAATAACTTCATAGTTATTTAATTAAGTAGTTGCCAACAAATTCTTTTGTCAACTTTGTATGGAACACTTCTGGATGGATTAATTGAAGAGTTGAACCCAAATGACAATTGATTGGTAATTTGCTTGGTCCATCCAGAGATCTCTTCTTTTAAAACCTCTTCACTATCTTTTTTAGATTTTTCAACCCAAAATCTTAAATACTTAATGTTTGTGACTTTTTTTCTTTCCAAATAGTACTCTCACGTAACAACCAACTTCAATAATATAATAATAATATATATTAAAATTTTAAATTGAAAAATAAATGAATGTTTTTTCTTTTAGTGGTATCAAATAAATGTATTTTGTCTTGTAGTAGTGTCAAAGTATAGTATTCTTTTCCTTTATATCTTTATATGTAACTCAACTTTCTTAACGAGTTTTCTTGAATTGAACAAATGGATAAGTTTTAGGTGAATTTCTCATTTTATGTTACTAAAATGGCACTTTTATCCTGAATTAACAGTGCCATTCAGAGATTTAATCATGTTTCCTAGTATAATGATTGTGTAAGTATAACCTGTTTTTTTTTCTTCCTTTTTTTAGACTCTCTCAGCTGCTGACCTCCGTGACCCTGAAGTATCTGCTTTGGTAGCATCTAAGATGAGAGAGTTCCATAATCTTGATATGCCTGGCGCAAAGAAGGCTCAGATTTGGCACAGATTGAGGTAATTATTGGTCAGATCAGTCTTAAATTCCTTTTTCATTGCTATGCTTTGCTCAATATTAAATACTGTCTCTTGTGCTATTTACTAGGAATTGGCTTGGTCAAGCCAAGAGTCTGTGCTCCCCAAAGGATACAAAATTTTTTGGCTTGGACAATCTGGATGAGGAAATAAACATCCTGGAGAAGAAGTTATCTGAAGGATATCTAGAGATTGGCTTTTGTCATAATGATCTACAATATGGTAACATAATGTTGGAGGAGGAGACAAAATTAATCACTATAATTGTAAGTTGTGATCATATATTCTTTGCCTCTGGTATTAGTGGTCTCCTTAATTTTTTCTTTTAATTTTTACCATTGAATCAATCTGAATGCCAAATACTTGAAAATTTGTGCATGATAATAAGACAAACGAACACTTTCTGTATCAACTTTAGGACATAGGAAGATAATACCACTTTTACAGGCTCTTTTCATCTTTTATCTGTCATATAAATATTACACCAAACTTACCTTTTGTTGGTTTTTTAATTTCTTTTCACTATACAGGACTATGAATATGCGAGTTATAATCCTGTTGCTTATGACCTAGCAAATCATTTCTGTGAAATGGCGGCTGATTACCACAGTGACACACCTCATGTTCTTGACTACAAGAAATATCCAGGTAGAGTTCTTGTTTGTAATATCTTTGCTCCTCTATGATTAATAGTAGCTGCAAATTTATGTTTACTGAGATCACTCTGAAACCTGACACACCAAATTGGATATGATAAACCAGGCCTGGAGGAACGTCAAAGATTTATCCGCATCTATCTGAGTTCTGAAGGTTAGTCCACTCACTCCACTAGTACACATGATTCTCATAAATCTGGATGTAGATAATTGCTATTAATCTATTCTCAGTTGATGAAAACCCTTAGAGAAATGAATAATTAGAGCTCTAAGTTTACACAGTTTACATTATTGATGAACAAGTCTTTGCTTATATGGAGCTGGCATTCATTTGTTTAATTTGTGCTTAACTTAGTTATTAGTTTAAGCTCATGAACTCTTCAATGTATGTTTGAATGTGATGTCACTCTTCAACATGCCTTGTCAAAATGAAGTTGAAATCATATCGTGAGAGCTAGCTTCTAAATCTCATAAATGCCTCAAATTTGTTCTGACAGTTCTTTCTACACAGGCAATAAACCAAGCAATGCTAAAGTGAACCAGTTGGTGAAAGCTACTGAAAACTACACTGCTGCAAACCATATATTTTGGGGTTTATGGGGACTTATTTCAGTAAGTTTTTGTTTTATTTGAATTCCGTAAAGAAGCTTATTTGTGTATACTATGAAGGTAAAGGTATAGATGTATATACTAATGTAGATGTTATGATGCACATGCAGAGTTATGTGAATAAAATAGAGTTTGACTACAAGGAGTATGCAAGGCAGAGGTTTCAGCAATACTGGTTAAGTAAGGCTACTTTATCAGACTCACCAAGCATTGTTTCCCAAGACCAAACTCTGAATGGATCTCTACCACTTTCATATGATTTTGCTTCGGATTCTTACTGAAGTTTAGTCTTAGTAATTATAGTATAGTATATATAAATAACACCTAAGATATGATATGCAGGAGCATCTTATATGTAAATTTATTTAATCACCAACAATGTGTAATGTTTATCAATCCCTCACTTTTGGAGTTGAGTTGAGACTTCATTTGCTTAATGCTGCATATAATATTTATATCTATCTCTCCTATTCTTGAAATCTATTTTCAATAGTTCCTCTCATGTAACATGGTTACTATAATCCACTGCTTTGAAGTTTATCAAAGTAAATTATAATTAATACTGTTTGACTTGACATCTTTAAGCCAATTAAAAAGTTTAAGAAATTCATTTATAAATAATTGTTTGATTTTTATATTAAAATAATTTTTAAATTTTATTTTGGTTTTATTTTTACACATAAACACATAACCTTCTATATGCAAATAGAAAACACACACACATATATTTATAATATATATATATATATATATATTATACTACTATTAAAATATCATCAATGTTAAAAACCAATTTTAAAAAAATAATTAATTATTATATTATTTAAATTAGATAATATTTAATAGACTAAAAAAATTATTAATATCTAAATTAATTTTTATTATTGATCTAAATTAATATTTAATTAACTATCAAAAATTAATTATTAATTATTTATATTCTAAAATTGACTGATAAAATCTTGGTAGGTAATTTCATTCATTTCTCACATATGTATTCAGTGTGAAAAATAATTATGCTACTATTCTCTCTTCTAATTCTGTTTTTGAGTAATTTAGCTCAGCTACTCTTATAAAACAACCATGTTTCTTTAAAAGAACATGTTTTGCATTTTTATAAAAATTGTTGTGAACTAGGTGATAAAAGTACATCGTTACACAGACACACCTGGATATTGTCTGTAATGTAGGGTTCTTTGATGAGCTTTTAGTCTGTTTGTTTTTAGTGTTGTTGTATAAGTAAAGGAGTGAGTTTACAATGATTGTATAGGTTTGGATCTCATAGATTTGAGAAGAAGATCTAAGTGAGTGAGTTATTGGTGACAATCCTTTTAGACAAAGCAAGAAAAACAATAAAATGAAGGTGACACTCAATATCATTTTTTCCCTTAATTCACTATTAGAAAATTATTAAATAAAAATAAATTTTAAACATAAAAAATAATTAGTTATTATATTAACTAAATTAGATATTATTTTAGAGACTAAAAAAATTATTAATTTTTATTATTGATAAATAGTTTTAAAATTGATATTTAATTAATTACAAAGATTTTTGCTATCAAAATTTAAAATCTAAATAATTGAAAGTTAAAACCTAGATAGTTAATTGACACTACAAGAAAATCATGAAATAGAAACCAATTTTTAGAAACCAAAATAATTAGTTACAATAGTAACTAAATTAGAAACCATTTTAGAAACTAAAAAAAAAAAATTGGTTTCTAAATTAGTTTCTATTATTGTTAAATAGGTTCTAAATTGATATCTAATTAATAACCAAAGTTTTAACTACCCATAATTTAGAAACGGTTTAACAATAATAGAAATCATTTAGAAACCAAATTTTTGTTTAGTTTCTAAAATGGTCTCTAATTTAGTTACTATTGCAACTAATTATTTTGGTATCTAAAAATTGGTTTTTATTTTATGATTTTCTTGTAGTGTGAATACCAATTTATAAACTATTTATCAATAATAAAAATTAATTTAAAAATCAATAATTGTTTTAGTCTCTAGTATCTAATTTTATTTTATTTTTTTTATAAAGTTTTCGTGTTAGGCATCACTATGCAACTTGACATCTCAGCTAAGCTGACACCTCAAGTAACAACAATCATCTGCCATCACATGAAAAAAAAATATTATTAAAAAAAAGAAAAAAAGAAAGAAAATACAAAAATATGGGGGGACTAGACCAAAACCCATATGTTAACACAAACGATACATAGGTAGATTATACCTATTCATAAAGAATTTTAAGAACAGACTAGCTGGGAGTCTATTATACCAATGAAATGATTCTCTATGAATAAATCCTAAATTAGCCAACTTATCAGCACACGCATCCCCTTCACGAAAAATATGAGTTACCCTAAACCTGATTGTCCCACAAAAATTAAGACAAGTATTCCATCGATTCTGAAGCATCCACGGAACATTAGTCATAGCAGTAAACGCAGCACAAACCAAGGCAGAATCACATTCAAGCCAGACATTAGTAAGCCCCATTTTTTGAGCTTCCTCCATAGCATGTATAACTCCATAAAACTCAGCAACCAAAGCAGTTTGAACTTCAAGAAACGCTGAAAAAACACCAATAAATTCTCCCATACTTCCACGAAAAATACCTCCACAAGTAGCAAGACCAGGATACCCCCTAGCAGCCCCATCAGTATTAATTTTGACCCAGCCTGGTGAAGGAAATTCCCATCTAATAGGAAGAGGACGAAGAACTTTACCACTACGAGTCTTAATACCAAAAAACTTAATCACGTTGAAGTCCAACATATCATTCTTCATTGAAGCTTTAGACGAATTTCCCACTAGACAAGTTAAATCTTTAATTATCGAAATAGCCTTAGAAACCCCAATCTTATCCTGAAATCTAGCATAATTCCTCATACGCCATATCATCCATATAGAAAAGGTTATCACCGCAAGCTTAATCAATTTAACCAAAGGACTACCATCACTCTTAATAAAAGAAAGTAGATCATCCTTATTAGAGAAATGAGAAGTAAGAAAAATTTGTCGAACCCAACTCCAAATATGCAATGCGTTAGAACATTCAAAAAATAGATGTTGAATAGATTCCTCTTGCTTTTCACAAAGCGAACACATAGAACATATATGCAAACCCTTATTCTGAATATGTTGATCTGTAGGAAGTCGCCCATGAAAAATTTTCCAGAGTACTAGAGTTTTGGAAGGCGAAATAGATGAAGACCAAATGAATTTACCCCAACCACCTGGAACTCCTGGTTCCAAGAAAAAAGTCCTAGCCGATTTAAGAGTGAAACGACCAGACTCATTTAGAATCCAATTAGGAATATCATGTTCCTCTCTAATCATGATATGATTAAAAAAAATGAGGCATCTGCTGTAAAGATAAGGGAATATTCCAATCACAACCTGTCCAAAATTGAGAGACTGTATCCGGAATGCTAACACCATAAGATAACCCTGCAATATTCGCTAAAGAAGTAGTAGAGCACCATTTATCATTCCAGAAATTAATAAAAGAACATGTACCAACAGTCCAAGAAGTATAGTCAAGTATGGTAGAATAAAATTGCTTAATTCCAGGCCAGAGAGAGGAAGATCTATAAACCGTTCTAAATTCATATTTTGATTTAAGAACCCTGGCTTTCAAGAGTAAAGACCAAGGTTTGTCGCTATAAGCAAAGTTCCAAGCAAGCTTAAGAAGATATGCATTATTTTCATGATGAAGATTAATAATATTCAAGCCTCCATCCTCAAGAGGTGAACAAATTTTCCCCCAATTAACGGTAGCAATACCTTTTTTCAGAATATCACCAGTCCAAATAAAATTCCGACACCACTGCTCAACTTGCTTAATAACTGAAATAGGCCACTTATACATATTAAAACTATAAGCTAGAGATCTAGTAATCACTGTATTGACCAGCTGAATTCGACCCATCATGCTAAGAGATTTACCTTTCCAAGATGCTAGCTTCAATTTAACTTTATCAGCCAAAGGTTGAAGAAACCGACACTTTGGAGTACCAACAAAGATAGGCACTCCTAAATAATTGAAAGGCAAACAACCATGACTACAGGAAAAAATATTTTGAATTTTGGTGACAAATTGATGAGCATATATTTATTCACACTCATTAGCTTTATTCATAGATTATTGGACTATAATAATAAATAAATTCATTGTTTTAATTAATATTCTTATAATTGGGTTTATTTGGGCCTTAACTATTATTATTGTTAATTTTGTCTTTTTAGAGTAAATTATCCAGAGGAAGCATCTACCTTTGTGAATGGGCCAAATATGCAAAAGTCCAAGTTGCTTCTTGAACCAAAACAGAAAAAATATTCTGAGGAGAAGAAAGAGAAAATAAAAGCTACAAGATTCTAGAAACAGAATTGGAAGCAAATCTTCTGCAAAATAAAAAGAATTATGGAAAGTGGAAACTGTTTACAAAATCTAAACTGCAATATTTTCCCAAGATCCTTGGAGCAGAAAAGCCTATAAAAGGACACAAGCATAAAGGAGAGAAGGGAGCTTCATAGGGTTTTCTTAGTTTATTTTCTTCTTAGTAATTCTTTTGTTTTGCCTCCGCATGGAAGGCTAAACCTTTTTGGTTGATTCTTTTGTAATTCCCCATTGAGTTCTGAGGTTTTGTTCAATAAAAGTTTCGATTTTTAATTCTCTATAGCAGTTGTTTTTATTGTCTAATCTCCTAGAAAACTGGTTTTTGTGAGAGGTTGTACTTGAACGCATGATTGAGAGTCTTCCTTATCTTAAACTTTGGTTTCTTAGTTAGTTCGCATTGTTCTAATTAATTTCTTGGGCGCATGATTCAAGGGAGAGGAGGTAAACATTTCCATGGAGTATACGCATGGAACAAAGTGGGTATTGATTAAACTAGTAGACGCATGCTTTACTAGTGAGTTTCAGTTGAATCAGATCGGCGCATGTTCAATCTGGTTTAGCTCTGTTGGAGGATTGAGAAAAGATTAATCTTTAGAGAACCTGTGAAGAATTCAATGGTGGAAGAACTTGGGATCAACTGCTTTTTATTTGCTATTTTAATTTCTTTTATATTTTTTGCACAACTATCTCAAACCCCCTTTTCATCTTTATTGTTATTGCTAACTTTTATTGCTTGCAGATAGATTTTAAACCTTGATCAACTGATTTTACTATTGGATTCGTTGGGAGACGACTTGGGGACATTTGTCCACAATTATACTATCATCTCTCTAGTGTTACACAGTCTACGCTAGAATCATATTAATTTGACAGCAAAACGACAACTATCACAAATCTTGGAGAATTATCCATGGTGAAGAAACTACTTTTAGAGTTATTAATATATTGACCAGAAAAATCACCATATGTTTTAAGAAAAGAACTCAAATTTCTAAGAGACTTAATATCCCCCTACAAAAAATAAATATGTCATCAGCATACAAAATATGAGAGGGAGTGAGATAACCTTGCGGACTGGCCATATTTAAAATCTTCTTATCATTCACAAGCTTAGAGAGACCTCTACTAAGAACTTCCTTTGCAAGACAGAAAAGTAAAGGAGACAATGGATCACCTTGTCTTACCCCTCGACTGCAAGGAAAAAAACCCACCAAACTACCACTTATTCTTATAGAAAGCATAGCTGAACGGAGAATTGTACTAATCCAACCGACAAAAGAGGGGTGAAAACCAAAGCGTTTTAAAACTAATAATAAGAACTTCCAACTCAGAGTGTCAAAAGCTTTATGAATATCAACTTTGTAAGCCACATTACCTCCTCTAACCTTTTTAGAAAGCATGTTAATAGCTTCAGAAGCAATACCAATGCAATCCTGAATCTGTCTACCCTGCACAAATCCATATTGATTAGGAGAAATGATTCTAGTAGCCACAAGTGCAAGCCTATCCGCCAGTATCTTGGAAATAATCTTAAACTTGAAATTAGCAACAACAATTGACCTATAATCTTTAATGGAATCAACACCCTGAACCTTTGGAATAAGAGATACCACATTACTATTCATTCCAGGGAGAACCCAGTTTTGTTTAAAAAACTGTTGAACAGCATTGCAAACATCTGTCCCAATAATTTCCCAGCAAGAATGATAGAAAACACCACCAAAACCATCAAGACCAGGAGCACTATTACTGTTAAGATTAAAAACAACATTTTTAATTTCAGAAAAATCTGGACATTTAATCAACATCATATTCTCCTCAGAGGAAACCATCGCAGGAATATAAGTACCAATAAAATCTTCCATATTATCAGTATCCAGAACATTAGAAATAGACTCAGCATAAAGATTTTTATAAAAGTCCAAAATATGATCCTCAATGATTTTAGGATCCTCCGTAACCTCATTATCAATCCGTAGACGATGAATCCCACTAGAATTATTTCTCCTTTTGACCACCGCATGGAAAAAAGCAGTATTTCGATCTCCATCCTTGAACCATAACATCCTAGCCCTTTCTTTCCAAAACAAATATTGACAGTGAAGAGCATGATCAAGCTCCTCCTTAGCAATCTTTTCTTGACAGAGAAGTCCATCACTATCAGACAAACTAGCAGTCTCTAAGCTTTTTTGAATACCAAGAAGGATGCCCTGCTTAAGAAGAACTCCATTATGAACATTACCAAAAGAATTTTTATTCCAGTCTCGGAGCTTAAGTTTCAACCTTTTTAACTTATGTTGCAAGATAAACATAGGACAACCAACAACCTTATTAGCCCAAGAATCATGAATAAGCTTTAGACACGAAGTGTCCTGAAGCCACATCGAAAAGAAACGAAAATTGCTAACCTTCCGCAAAGAATTACTAGCAAGACTAGCAAGAATAGGGGAATGATCAGAACAATTTTTAACAAGAACCTGATAAGTACAAGATTCCCATTCATCCAGACACACTCCATTACATAAAGCCCTATCCAGTCTTCTGTGAATTCTATGCAACCCTCTCCTTCCGTTACACCAAGTATAACAAGATCCAGTAAAAGGCATACAAGAAAGATCATTAGTATTAATCCAGTCCAGGAATTCATTACAAGAAACCTGATTAGGAGCCACCCCCCCTTTACAGTCATCCGCCGAGAGCACAGCATTAAAATCTCCCAGAATACACCAAGGCCCTGTGAAGAGACTAAGATCCCTCCATAAAAATCGTCTAGACAAGTATGTGTTAGCACCATAAACACCTGCAAAGCTAAAACTTTTCTCTTGCAGACGACAAGTTACAGAGATAAATTGATCATTAACCAAGAAATTTTGGACAAGATTAGGAACCGACAAACACCAAAGCTTAGCAACTTTATTAACAATAGGAGACGTAGCCACCAAATGCATATTAACAGATTTGAAAAGGACGTCGAAAGCATTAGTGTATGACATCATGGGTTCAGCAAGAAAAACCAGGAGAGGTTTATGTAGGTTAAGTAAACTAAGCAACAACTCCAAAGTTTTGTGGTTTCCCAATCCTCTGACATTCCAAAAAAATGAAGAGACCTTCATTGCGACGTTGTAGAGAGAACTGCCTTAGCAGTTTTCCTGGATTTACCAGTCCCCTTAGGTGGTCTCCCTGGTTTTCTTTTAGTGTGAACTGTTTCCTCCCCATTATCACTGCCATCCTCCTCCATGTCATTAGAGTCAGCCCAAAATTTTGAAACAACCTGATTTTCAATATGATCAGAATTAATTCCAAAAATGGTAGGCGGAATAGTTGACGCTCCAATATGAGAATCACCTCCCACATCTGTAGTTTCCAAACCATCAAGAGAAGAAAAGTGATTTTGAAGGACCAACGATATTGCTTTAACATCCCCAAGATATTTAGCCTTCCGATGGGAGGTATGAGGCGACTGAGATGGTACAGTCACAATAGCAGAGACCTCCACATTAGGAACTGGTGCATTAGTATCTGCGTGTGATTTAACCCTCCGAGGAGAGGTAGAACGCAACGGAGATGGTACAATCACAGGAACAGATACCTCCACATGATGATCATCAATAAAAGTTGTTGAATTTGACTCTGAGTCCTTAGCTTGCATAACAGCAAGTGAATCCAAAGTGGGAGTGGACAACCCCTGCTTGGGTGAGGACCTATCATGATCTGAAGCATCCTCAAGAGGAGGCATATCTGCAAAATCATCCTCCCCTCCACCTGTTTCATCAACTTTCAACTTATCAATGAGGCCTTCCACGAGTTTTGTCTCCGAATTTTTTTTCCTATATTCTTTACGTTGTTTAGGAATCACGGTCCTCCCTTGGTCCCGTTCATCAGAAGATGCCTTCTGAGAAGGTTTATGTTGAGGCCCAAGAACACGACCCTGGTCATGGATCGCCTGACACTGAGCAAGCTCGTGCCCAATCATCTTACAATGAGAGCAAAATGGAAGGAGCCATTCATATTCCACACCAGCTACAAAAGCAAAGTCTGGACGTTCAACCAAAAGTTGATCGGAGAGAGGGGACAGTAGATCAATATCCACCAACACTCTAGCAAACATACCCCTATTCTTCCTCATAGTATGCTCATCCAAAGACAAAGGAGTACCAAGGCCTCTAACGATGGAATATATTGTCCTTGGTTTCCAATACTCCAAAGGCAAATGGTAGATTCTAACCCATGTCTGAGCTTTGGTACTCTTCATGGTAGCTGGGACAAAGTCTTTTGTCCAGGCAAACAATCTCAATAAACCAGGAGATAACTTCAGCGAACCCATCCCGAGGGCCCATCGCATGTCTTCTATAGAAGCGAACTCAAACTCATAGAAACCTTTTCCAAGAGGAATTGCTTTCCATGGTCCAAGAGCTTTCCACACCGGCTGCAACTTTTTAGTTAAATCCAGGTGTGTAAGAGGTTTATCCCCCTTAGATAGAATAATCCGACAATGGAGATGGGTTTTGCAATCCTTAAGACCAGCCAAGTAATCTGCCTCATCAATCCGGACAGCAATCATGTCACCCTTAATACAAGAAGTAGGTAGCTGGGACAAAGGAATGTCACATGTATTTCCCAAAGCCTGAGCAAAAGTCTTCCTTTGACCGGATATAAAATATATTTTTTTATCTACTTCCCGATCCATCAAACAAGCCCATGGTATGAGAAAACCCGCAGAACCCTCCGTCATATTAGAAGGCTAATAAGTTGCCGCCAAGAACTTCCACAAGAACACGGAACACCGCGCGAGCCAACCACTCCGCCGCCACCAGAGCCACCCCCTTCACCGGACCTGCAGACGCCGCGCACCAGCCCAGCAACCACCGCGCTCCGTCGCCCAGGCGCCGTTGCACAAACGGAAACCGCACGCTGCCCACGCCGCCGCACCGGGCTCTAGCACCGCACCGCGTCGTCGTCCTGTAGCACCGCCGCGCCGCACCAGCTATTCCGCTGTCGTCACGCACAAAGCTGCCGCCTTGCACCGGAAACCCTAAGATGCGGATGCGTTCCGCTGCCGTCACACACGCACAACAAACACCCTAATTAGGTCTCTCCCGTGCTCTGTGTTCCAGATGTCGTCCTGTAGCACCGCCGCGCCGCACCTCCAGCTATTCCGCTGCCGTCACGCACAATGCTGCCGCCTTGCACCGGAAACCCTAAGATGCGGAGGCGTTCCGCTGCCGCCACGCACGCACAAGAAACCCTAATTCTTTAACCCAATTCTTCAATTCAAGAAAAGAAAAAACATACTCTCTTGCAATATTTAACTTTAAGAGAATAATTCTCCCTTGTAACAACACCACTCTAGTATCTAATTTAGTCAATATAACAATTAATTATTTTTAATTTTTAAAATTGATTTTTATTTAATAATTTTATATTATTGCTTTAAGCACATTTATTTTTTGTTAGAGAATCACATTGGTCAAATGAGTTTAAGGATGGTATATGTTTGGAGAGTGTGTTTATAGTTTTACTATTTTAGTTTTATTTTTTAATTTTTGAATGCTTAAAATGACTCCCATAACAACAAAATCAATTTGTATTGAGTAATTTAATATAAGGATGATCCTTCATTCATTTTAAAATATTTATGAAATAGAGTAATATTTTTATAGTTAACCAAAACTATTTTTAAGTGCCAATTTTAAAAATAATTATTAATTAGTATATACTTTTACTTTACTAATGATAATAAAAATAATATTATTATACATTTACATTATATTTTCACAACTTATTGGATATAGTGAGAAACTTGCCTATAACAAAATTTAATTACTCATATTCAAATCCAAAATATTAGAATAAAAAAAATCATATCTTTTCATTATAAATGAAAATAAATATTTTTATGTTTCATTTTTATGTGTGTAGAAAATGATAATATCTACATTTTTTTCATATAAAATTTTGAACATTTTGATCGAAATTAATTTTCTTAATATTTATTAAGAAAGCTTAGATCAATTCTTAAGTATCTGAACTAGAAAATTTTAATCAGAATCCCAAACCTTTAAATTTATATTTTTTTAATAGAAAATTTCAGTTTAGTTATCGTTACAAAAAATTAAATGACTGAATTGTAAGAGTATGGAGAGATTTGTCAAAAAAAATTATACTAAATGAACTTATAATGACAAAAATAGTAAAAAATATAATTCAATATTTATATTTCTGTTAAGAGTTTAAGTATGATATGAAAGTTACACCTTAAATAAAAATGAAAAATGAAGTAATATAATTTTTTTCATAAACTTCGGTCTTAAAATTTTGTATTAAAAATGGCGACCTCAAATCTTTCCCATCTTTTTTTTAAAAAGAAATTGTCAACAATTTCTTCAGGTAATATTTTACAAGTTATGCAGGAAACTCGTATATCAAAAAAATTACCAACAATTTAAGCAGAAAATATTTTACAAATTATGGAGGAAACTATGTATTTACTATTTATATTTAAAAAATGAATACAAAATTTTTGCAGTAATTTTCATCACATAAAAATCTCACATTCAAAGGTTCATTTGTCTAGAATAATTGGAAGAAAGAAGAAAAAAAAGAAGAAAAAAGAAAAAAAAGAATGTTTGATACACACAAAGCATACATGTTATTAGGGGCACAAATAAACCATGGGTTTAGTGTTAGCTCTTTAAGAACATTACCATGACAATACAAAGTGAAACACACTATTAATTCACATATTGGATCATTACTGAGTCCCCCCACATTTTATTTAATTATTATTATACATGTAAAATCAAACAGGGAAGGAACAAACAAGGCACGTGAGTGGTGCTGTGGGGTGGAGGAAGAACAAACACTCAAGTTTACTGTTGCTGAACTAGCGACGGAAACTCCTAACTTGTCGCGGTGGTTCAGCCTCATTGTCACGCAGCTTGACCAGCGTGTAAACGCCGGCACCGGCGAGAGCACCCAGCGTGGGAGCCACCAAATAGATCCATATATGCTTGTAATTTCCTGCTGCAACGGCTGGCCCTAACGTGCGCACTGGATTCATGGAACCACCACTTGTTGGCCTAATCAACATGCCATGCCATGTCATTCATTTATTCTTAATTTAAATTTGAATCATGTTTTTGTTTAACTAAATGCATTATTCTTACCCTGATATGAGAATGTTGAGCAAAACTGTAGCCCCAACAGCAATACCCGCCATTTCACCGACCTGCATGGCAGAACCAAATCCATGGTGTAAAGAAAGGAAGGTGTTGATTATGTGAGAAGAAAAAGAAAAGGTTTGTGAAGGATGAAAGGAAGGAATGAACGCACCGCACGAGTGTCAGTGGCAACAGCAGTGACAACGAACAAGAGAATGAAAGTGATGATGAACTCAGTTGCAAAGGCCTGGCCAACGCTGACAGAAGGGACAGTGACCCCACCGGAGAGGAAAGGGTGGTAAACACCTTTGAGAGCAAAACAGGCACAGATGGAGGCGGAGACTTGAGCTGCTATGTAGGCAGGGACATGGGTCCAAGGGAAGTGGCGAAAGGCTGCGAAGGCAATGGTGAGTGATGGGTTGAGATGTGCACCTGAGATGTGTCCAATGGAGAGGATGATGAACATCACTGTTAGCCCTGCACATGCTGCATTTCCCATCAGAGTCTCCACTCCATTGTACTTGTTGTTCACTATCGGTCCAGCCGTTGCTGCGAATATCAATATGAATGTCCCCACAAACTCTGCTCCAACCTTTCGTCATCACAACACACAACAACCTTGTTTAGTACCCAATGCATAAGTTTTTCCTTTCCACACATGTTCTTTTGTAAAACCTGTTCTTTTGTAACAACAACACTATTCCCCATTATTGAGAGGTTTATATATATGTTTAACAACAAACACATTTTTTTATTACATTTTAGAAAAGTTAACTATTCTAAAAATCATTTTTCACCGAAACTGTCTAAATATATAGAAACTTTTTATATTGTAATCAATTAAAACCGTAATTAAGTATACATATAATAATTTATTGAAGTAGTGCAACTTCACAATTGTCTCAATCATTTTCTAATTATAACACATAATAATTCATTTTTTTATCGTACCGAGATATAGAGAATAATTTATTTAAGGATAACTTAAGAAAAAAGATTAATGCAGAGAAAATATCAATGAATTTGTATTTTGTTAATGGACTAAGTCTGAAGTCAAACGTTTTCCAGGAAAAGATTAAAAATATAAAAAAAAAATGTTATAAAAAAATGAAAGGAAAATATCAAAGCCACTAAACGTATGTTTTTGCTTCACTTGAGCAAGTAAGACCCTCTAGGTTATCAAGGTGACTATGTTATCCATGAAAATGAAAATAAAATAAAATTGACACACCCCGTTTTTGTTAGTTATCTAACTTTGTTAGCTATAATAAATTTCTCAACGACTACTTACATTAGAAAAAATAGAACAAATTAAGAAAGTAGGATTAAAATTAACTTTTGCATATCTCAACTTTAAAAAAAGTAATCATTCTTTTTTAAGTTAATTTTGTTATGCCCATCTATACCTAAATGCAAGTGCATAATATTTATTTTTAAGTCAATGATATAAAAGCAAACAAAAAAATGCTTTGTATTGTCTAATCCTTAATGCCAATGCATGTCATCAGCCACAATTATTTATTATTTGTCTTAAAATTATTGTCAATTTAAGGTTATCAAATTTTAATCATAATAATAACATCTTTCCCTTTTAATGAATGTTTTCGTATTTCATTTACTGCATTAGGTAACGGTTAGAAAAAACAACTTAAAAAAATATTTATAAAGCAATAAATATTTGAAACAAAAAAAAGATTTCAAATGTAAAAGTAGTGACAGTTGTGAAAAAACAAATATAATTTGTTTTCATAGGCAATGAACTAAAATGCGATTTGAACCTATGACGATATATATTTGGTGAATAAGAGATCTCAAACTGAATAATGATGGTGTGCAGGAAAGTTAAAGAATAGGAAATTTGAGCACAGACAAGTGAAGGTGTATAAAAAAGTTAAAGAAAAAAGAGAGCATGAAAGGAAAGAAAACAAAAGCTTAGTGAATAGCCATGAACACCAACTATATGAGAGGAAAGCAATGTAGAAAAGACAGGTACTGGCATTAACAGAAGCTTGTGACCCTTCATTTGAATTAGTATACATATGGAAAGGAAAGCAATAAAGAAGAGAATGTAAGGGAACAGTGATGGATCTCATCTATATTTGATCACATCCAAATCTTGGGTGAAAAATGTTTCCAAGTTACTTGTTGTTTTCCTTAATTCTTGTTAAAAAGAATATCTCAAAGACCACTTAATTTTACAAGAAAAAGAGTTATAATGATCAATCTATGAAATTTCAAGGAGCCAAACTAATGCTTTGACTTTCTTGAAAAAGCACTTCCAACACATTTAAAATGAATGCTTAATTCATGGAAATTATTGATTTTTTTGTATGAGCGTAGAAATAAATAGATACATGTTGCTTAATATAAGTTAAATTAATATTCATTTTAAGAAAAGAAACACAGAAAATAGACTAATTACTATATAGGATTGCAAAGAGAGAGAAATGACATGTTTAGTTTAAGTAGAATTATTAATAGGTTGAATCTTTTAGAATGAGATTAAATATGTTTTTTTATCTATTTTTTGTATTATATTATAATATATTGTAATAAGAAAATTATTGAAATAATTTATAAGTTTTTTTTATGTGTGACAAATAAATATCTAATAACTAAAATGAAATAGAATGTTAAAATATATATTGACTAATTTTTTTACATAAATGTTATAACAATTAAAAATTTATTTATTATTTTAAAAAAATTATTTTAATAATTTCTTTGTTATAAGAACCTATTGGACTGTATTAAGAAAAAAACTAATTTTATATTATAACGATAAAAACATTTAATCCACATATACTCTCTCGTAACAAATTATTTTATATTTCTTTTTAAATGGAGGCACATTGCAAAGGGACAAAATTTGATGTCTGATTGTATTTTAATAAAAAAAAAAAAGAAACCGTGAGAATATACACTACCGGTTGATTTATGTGACATTTTTGTTTAAGTCGAGTTAAGATGGTGTATTGAGCTACTCTAATGTGATTTAATGAATGTTTAACATATTATAGCATTAAGCATTTTTCTTTTTGCATCTTCTAGAGAGTTGTTCTTATTAACTCGCTACACTAACAAAAATTCTTCACTTCTTTAACAAATTAGATATAGTTGAGCCACATTTAACAAATTTTATTACAATGATTTTTTTATCAAAAAGTTACAGGAAATAGAACAAGGCACAGCCAGCACGTACTCAATGTGTATGATATGGTGGGCGTGACTAGAAAAATAATTATTTCATAATCTTTTTAATTTATTAAAAAATAAATACTTAAGAAAGAGATTTAAAGGGTTTTGTTGATTTTTGTTATTTTAAAAAAAGTAAGATACAACTTCATGTGTTCCTAATATTTCCTCACGCAATTTCTCATCAATGTCGTGAAAGTTTGAGCTGTTATAATCGCAATCTCATTAATTAATTCCTGACATTTATCATCACAGTCATATAAAAACCGCATTTCGAGGCATGGCATGACGAAGGTGGATGAAATAAATAGATAAGGAAAACAGAAGGAAAATACTAATGATTAATAATGAAAACAAATTGAAAAGATATACATTACGATGAATTCATAATTTTTTATTAATTAATATTTCTCTTCTGAGTTAGTTATTTGGATTTTATAGACAGTAAAAAAAAAAAGATGTAAATGTAGAAAATCACCGACTGAGAAGAAAAGAAAATGCGAGAGAATTGCAACACGTAGCGTTGACAAAAATGGAGATAAAGAAAGGGGTTCGATTGGTATTACCTTTTGAGTGAGAGAAACATTGGGCAGTGAAACACCGAGAGAGAAATCAGTGAAGCAGCTCTGATCTTTCGTCGGAAAACATTTGCATCGATTCATGGTGAACGAGTTACGCTCGTGCGACAGCGAGTCCACTCGCAGCGACGTGAACAGCGGTCCTCCCGGAGTGTCTGGCGTGGCCGGCACCGAAGCCGCCGTCGGCGTACCTGTCTCCGATTCCGGCATCCTCTTTTTTTTTTCTTTTCAAATTTCACAAATATAAACAAAAAGTAGAAAAGGATAATTGGATATTAACAGTGGACGACGCACTACATGATTTTGCAAAAGCAAGAGAAAGAGAAGTATTTTTTTTTTGGTGTTTTTTTGGGGAGAATTTGAGGGGAAAAGGAAGAGTTACATAATTGGATGGTTTTTATAAATGTGTTCTTAAGGAATGTTGGGAGGAGAGAGCGGAGCCAGGCTTGGGAAGCTTGAGGTCAGAAGAAGGAGGTGTGGAAATGGAGCATGTGATGATGATGACGGAAGTGCGATGTGATTGGAGGTGTTAAGGTTGGAATGGAATCGGAAAACTTGTGAGAAAGGTTGTGATGCAAGTTGGAAGATGGTGGAGGAGAGAGGGAGAAAAGGGAAAAGTGCGGTGGTGGAAGGTGGAGAAAAGTGGTGGTCAACGAGTGCTTGAAGATGAATGAGAATGGAGGAGAAGTGAGGAGTTGTTAGTTAATAATACTAAATGGATTATAAAAATGAGGTGTGGGAGAGCTATGCTATGCCATCAATATAATTATTAAACACAAATAATTAAAGTCGGTTAGTTCCTTTCATAATGGAAAAAGATTGTTCTCCTTATTCCTATTTTTTTTTCTCTTAGCTTTTATTTTTAAAACACCAATTCAATTTATATAAACTATATTAAATACAATATTTTATTTTCTATAAAAAATTATTCTAAATGTCACAGAAAGTAGGCTGTGTGTGTAATTTTCCAGTTCGTCAAACTTTTACAATAACAAGAAAATAAAGAATAATATCATAAATGGTTAACAAACTTAAATAATGGACGTACAAATGCTATCATAATGAAAAAGTCAAAGCCCTTGCATTATTGTTTATTTTACTTATCTACTGATTCTATAATATATATATATATATATATATATATATATGATTTTTTTATGTAATACTCCAATATGCAGAAGTTAATCATGAGATGTGTTGCCTCACATTATATTATACATTATTATATATAATGATTTTGTTTGTTTTCTTTAGCAGGAGATATTAGTTACGTTTGTCTATGCTTTTGATTATAAATAATGTTGTTTGTATTATTAGAGAGTAATTACCTAATTGAAGAATTCTCTATTTTTAAATTTAAAATTTTATTACAATTTTTTTTAAAAAACATTTTGAAGAATAAAGAAAATAATATATATATATATAAATTGTTATTCAATTCATTTTTAATTAATGTGAGACTATTAAACTTAAAATTATTGAAAAGTACCTGAACAAATGATTTTAATTAGAACTAAAATTTAGGAGAATGAAACCTCAATTCATTCTTAATCCTGCAAAGCTTTACGTTTCAAAGGAAATTATTCATTACTGTACTATTAAATTAAGTAAGATAAAACATATAAGTAACACATTACTACTAGAAAATCATAAAATAGAAGTTATTTTTTAAAAACAAAAAATAATTAGTAAATTAGAGACCATTTTAGAAATAAAAATATTTTGATTTATAAATTAATTTCTATTATTGTTAAATAATTTTTAAATTAGTGTCTAATTAACAATCGAGGTTTTAACTACTCATTATTTTAGAT
The DNA here is from genome assembly GCF_051622355.1 of Phaseolus vulgaris. Lineage (NCBI taxonomy): Eukaryota > Viridiplantae > Streptophyta > Magnoliopsida > Fabales > Fabaceae > Phaseolus > Phaseolus vulgaris. The sequence goes on from NC_143504.1 coordinate 8,812,067, forward strand.
TTTAAATTTGGTAGAAAAAACTTAGTTCTTAATTAGACACCAATTTAGAAATCATCTAACAATAATAGAAACTAATTTAGAAAACCAATTTTTTTAATTTCTAAAACGATATCTAATTTAATCACTATAATAATTAATTATTTTTTATTTTTAAAAATTGATTTTTATTTTATGATTTTCGTAATATAAATTTTAAAATTTGAACTTAAAAATGTGTGTTGTTTACGTTAATGTTAAGTTAAAAAAAGTTATTGTTTAATTAATTAAAAAGGAGGATACATAGTGAAGTTATGTTTGCAAGGATGCATGTTAGTGTGGCGTGAATTTTAATGAATGTATTCACTTTAGTGTATAAAATAGGAGGTAATTAGGTTGAAGATTTGTGATTTATTTAAGAGTTAATGTGGTGGCCATTTCAATAAACAAGTAATTTAGTTAATCACTTTTCCACGTGGGTACGTGACGACCCTCTCCTATGTTACACAAGGGGCTGTTTGGTTGAATGAAGTTATAATGTACACAACTTTATTTTAGCAGATAATGACGAATGCAACATTCCATAGCAGCCTGGCATTTTTGAGTTATCATGCTTCCAAAATCCATAACCCTATCGTCAAAGCCGTACCAATTTTAAAAAACTAATAACATCGTTTCAATCATAAACTAATGTATATTTTTTAATGTCACACTTTGTTTTCTTCTTTTCAATTCATTTTTTAATGTTTCAAAACCTCACAACCATACCCAACAACAAATAATACTCTATATTAAAAAAAAAACTATATTTTTTTCCAAATAATGCAGCCAGCAATAACAAAACCATCTTGACTTCTGCACAACTGTTTTTAAAATAATTTTGACGTGCAAATTAGAGGGCATTACAAAATTTTGCATGGCTAAAAATTTGTCAATGGTAAGAATGGTTTTTAAAATTCAATTGAGATGATTTCTTAAAGAATACAGATTAAAATTATAAAATATGTTATATATATATACATATTAGAATTTTAATGATTCATTTTGTATTCTTATTATTTTCTTTGACTTTTTTTAGGATTTGACTTTCTCTCACATGGTACAAGCTACAATTTAGGAAACAGTAAGGTTTATAACAATATAACCAAATCAAATTGTATTTTTTGAGTAAGTTTTTTCTTTTTCTAATTTATATTTTTTTTTTTATGTATGATCGAGGTTTCTTCGGTTGATGTAAGATTTGTTCTGTTTTGTAAATTATGATATTTGGGAGTAAGTTATAACTTTATTAATCTTGTGACTATTTTTTCTTCTTTCTAAGAAAAAAATAATAAATTTTATTAATTTTTATACTGATTAGGAAAATACATGGTAGAAAAGTTGAGAGGCCGAAAAACCGTTATATTAAAATAAGTAAAATAAAAAAATAAAGGAATAATAAAACAATTTTAATACGATATCAAAGTCCAATAAATAAGTCCAAAATATTAGGAATATATTTAGTAATTGTAAGGTATAAAAAAGTAAAAGTTCAATAAAATTGATAGAAATCCAACAACGAACACAATAAATAGGTTATTTGATTAACAGATAAGTAGAATGTTTTATATAAGATTATAACTTAATCCAATTGTTATGACTTATCATCGGAACATCTTGCAAGTACATCCATCAAACTGAGAGAGCTTAAGTCAATCCAACCGAGAGAGCCAAAGTCCATCCAAGTCGAGAGTGAAAGCCGAGATCATCCACAATATACTAGAAGGCAATGAGGAGGAGAAGAGTTGAAGTTATATTACTTAGTATTAAGCCCTGTAAGAACACCTTATTCTTGGGGGCTAGTGTACTGGCCATGAAAATATATGGTCAAAAGGTCGAAAGACTTAAACACCATTATCGTACTAAAGACAAGTGAAATCAGAAAAAAGATAAAAGAATAATAAAATAGTTTTAATATTGTATCAAGACCCAACGAATAAAACCAAAACATTAAGAATACATTTAATAATTATAAGGTATAAAAGTAAAAGCCCGATTACGAGCACTATAATAGGTTATCTGGTTAACAAGTAAGTAGAGTGTTTTATGTAAGATTACAATTTAATCCAATTGATTCTGAATTTATTATTTAACATCTTGCAGATACATTCACCTAATCGAAAGAGTCCAAGTCAACTAGATCGAGAATAAAAGTCCAGATCATCCACAATATATCGGGAGGCTGTAAGAGGAGGAGAAAAGTGAAGTTATATTACTTCGTATTAAATTTTGTAAGAAAAATTTCAATTATCATAAATTGATGATAATTTAATAGTTGAAATAAAATATAATGAGAGCATTTAGTTTTTATATAGATATTATATCAAACGTGTTGAATTGAAATTATTGTTATTTATGAGAATTTATGGTCTAAACTTTTAAGAATAGTTGGTTTTGAGAAGAAAATGTGAGATATTTGAACGTAATGTTAAATTTGAGATTAAGTATTCAAAATGGATCAGAATGCAAAAAATGTGCATATGGAACCATGGCTAAGTGGTTAAAATCTTCTAAATTGAATATTGTTGGAATTTATATTATATGTTTTAGTTGTTGCGCAATTTGAAATTTGAGTTGATTGTGATTTTCATTTAAGCAATACCATCTTAGCTCAAGCAAAATTAAAGGAAACACTTTTTTTCTGATTTTTTTTCAAGTGGGAGTATGTTACTTAAGAAACATTGTCTAAATATATTTATATAAAGGTAAAAATAATGTAAATATTTTTTATATTAGATTTTATTTATTATTCTCTCTTATAAAAATCTTTTTGTCATTTTGAGAACGTTGATAGATATATTGTCCAAAGTTACTTGTGACCGATTAAAATATAGACTATAGTAATTTTGCATGGAAATTATATATTAAAATTATAGTTAATTTGAATATATTATCCCCAAAAATTATTGATGAAAATTTGTTACTACTAGCTATTATTTTTTCAACATTATCTTATTTAATGGACATTAACTCATTAATATAATATATATTAATATCTCATCACATGAATTAAAGTTATTAAAATGAGTTACTTTGTTTGATTCATCGTCACTTGGTGGGTTAAACGGGTGGACTCATTTGATTTTTTTTTTTATAAAGTGTAATTTTTCTGTTTTATTTTTTTTCTTCAAATCGAAATCAAATTCTAAATTACTAGAATAATTGTAACAAAATTTGTCAGCAATATGCACATAATGATAATGCACACCACCGGTTCAACCTGATTAAATCGAGTTCTTAATGGACCAAATAAAGTCACGCATTAACCTATTTTAATAACTTTATATGAATATATATTACCAGCAATATATTAATAGAACACAGTGTTTTTATTCTAACCCAATTGCAAGTTAACACAATACATGACATGATTAGTGCAAACTTATAATATACGTTTACATTAATGAAACAAATCTATCATCTAATCATTAGTTATAGCTTTACTTTAACCATGCGAAGACAAATTGAATACAAGGGTAGTTTAATTAAACATGAGCTTTTTGACTAAGTATTATGCATTGATATGTTATGGGGGAATGAGTGATTAATGTGGGTACATGCAATGTATAATGATCATATATTATATATACAGAAAGAAATTAAATTAGAAATGAATGGTTGATGGTTAGGTTAGAACTGTAGCTGTCGGGAAATGTTGGTTGACTTGATGATTGAAATAAATAGATGGAGGCATATAAGTGTTTTGGTGTGGGTCACTGCAAGCATAGCCCAAAAGAAATATAGGGTTCATTTTTCTGCAATTTGCTCAAATAATAATAATAATGTTCATGGGTCACCCATAGCGTGCGCCACTTGCCACCACCTTCCCAGTTCTCACCTGCATCATCTTTTGCGTTCCAAGAATCATTGAATTACATTATTCTATGCCATAACTGCAACTCATCAAGAAACTACAATGCCAAATCTCATTTCTCTTCTGTAACTTTCTTATTCTTCTACTCATTCACGTAGGATGATGCTTAAGAATGAAAAGAAAAATGTTTATTGTGAGTTCATGATGGTTCGACACAATTAGGTAGTGAAATGTTTCTTTAAGACGATGGATGATGTGAATTTATAAGCTTCATTTACCTGAAGCTAAGGATTCTGAAGTCATAAATCAAATTAAATTTTGTTGAGTTATGGGCTTGGGCTAACTCTTGATGATTAAGGAAGGATGTCGATCTAATTATCGTGGGGTAGTTCAATCTGGTGATCGAGTACAACTTTAAGTTAACAGTAATCTTATTTGCCAGCGCATAAGGTTGGGAGAGATGTTGGGTTATGGGTCTGGACCGACCCATCATCAGTAACTCAGGGATCCGATCTACATGAATAATACAATGAAAATAACGTGGAACAAGGGATTTGGATTAATTAGCATTAACCAAACAGTAAAGGGAGAATCATAACGACAGACACGAGATTAATACTCACTCCATATATACTAAGTAAAACCTCACAAATAGACAAATCACAAATTAGATTAAGAACACACTTGTTATTAATTATCTTGAATGTTCTGAATTTAGGTCGTCTTTTGGTCTGTCTAGAACAAATCCAATTAGGTGAAGAAACATTTTCTAAGAAAAATAGGTTGAATTAGTGAAATCACATATTTTTTTTTTCTAAAAGAAACAATGATTATGGGATGGAAAATATATATTATAGAATGTAATTGAAAAGTAAACCAAATATCGAATAGTATAAAGAAAAAAAAAATTATAAAAAAAATAACCGATTAGAAGAGAACAACTCAATTAAAAATAATTGTTTTTCATTAAATTAAATATTTTAATTAAAAAACATCCTTCTTAACTAGAATATTTATACTTACAACATTAACTTTTTTACTAGTAATGATGTGTTTATAGTGCATTATTTCATATTACAACGATTAAAAATATATAAAAAAATATTTTATTTAAATATAAACTCATGCGATTAAATGAATTTTTAAAAAATATATAAAATAATACCTTTTATTGTTCAATTGTCAAAGTATTTTTTTTTTCATTCCACCCAACCTTATTCGACCTTGGTTAAAAACAAAACGGCATAAAGTATTGACTTTACCTATCTTAAAAGTAATTTTATTAGTTGACAGTGTAAATATCCCTTACAAATTAATTTTTTTTCAATGTTTCAAAACGTAAAACTAAGATCTTCTGCAAAAGTGTCACAAATGATTTGATTGAATTGTAGTGCCCCACTTCCACTACATTGAATGTCTTAGTGGTTATCGAACAGAAATAGTAAAGTAATAAAGCAACAATTTTAGGCTTTTACTTAAAATAAGGTTTGGTTGTAATGGAGAGCATGTGGAGACATTAAGTTTGTTCGTCGCATGATTCCAACAATCAGAAACACCATCAAATCATATCATGTAAGCGAGTTTTGTGGCCAACTATTTGCCAATTCTTATTCTTTTCATGATTTTCGGCTCTTCGTATCAATTAAAACAAAATTATTTTGATTTAAGTAAAAACTTTAAATTTAAATTTAAAATTAGTCACTATAATAATTATAACAATAAAGATAAAGGTTTAAAAAAAATTGGATCAAAATTTATATTATAACTGTTTTTTAGAGTACACAATTTTTATTTAATTTTATTTTTATTTAATATATCTCATTTTATTAGTATAATAGAATATTTTATAATTTCATATAAATTACTTAAAAGTAAACTAAAATAACTTTTAAATTAATATTAATGTTTATATGTGAATTAACTCCTTTCCTCTTCATTTAATTTTTTATTTTAAAGTAATAACATAAAGAAAGAGAAACATACTCACACCTATTTTCGCATCAAATCTAACATATCAAATAAAATAACATTCACTTTCAATCATTTTCTTCACTCCATTAAAGCAACTATATTATTTGATAAAGTCATTTTTTTTATCTACCATCAAGTTAATCCTAACTTCAACGTGAACATCATGACACTCAAAATTGTCAAGAGAAAAAGCTTGAAAAAGAAGAGAGATTTAAACTAGAGAAAAAGAAAAAAAGAGGTTGTTTAATTAATTCATCATTTTTCTTTTACATGTTAATTTTTGTTTTTCAATTTCGACTCATCCAAAATTGTACGTATGTTAAATTTCTATCATTATAAAAGTCAAATAAAAGAGAAAAATGTAGATACACAAACGAATGAAGGATGGTTTCCACTAGTAATTATAAAAAATATTGTCTCTTTATATATTAATAAAGAAAAGTGGAGTTGGATGTATTTTTTATCACGCTAATTTATTTTAATAAAATTATTTGAATTTTAAAATTTAAAACTCAATCTTAGATATCAGTATGATAATGAGTTCCATCCATCACAACTATATTCTTATTTTATGAAACCCAACTCGCCTTTTTCTTCTACCCCACACAATACAAAGCCTACAAATAAATGTAAAATAAAAATAATAATAATGAAGAAGCAACATCATAGGGATCTCATCATCACAATCGCATTTCTACTTTGTCAAACTTAACTTTCTCTTTCCCATTACTTAAATAAAAGATAAAATATAAATATAATTAATGTATAATTTTAGATAAAACACAAGAAAGTTTATCTTATGCATTCTGCATATGTATCATCTGATTGCGTGTTGCAATTGCCATTGATCTAACACATATTTGTATTCTGTTTATTTTAGTAAGCATACAGAAATCTTCCCACTAAAGGTCTTACATACAATGCTAATCACACTGCAGATATCTTCTTTTTAATGCAATGCCTGCAGTGAAGTTTGTAACTTTATGCAAACTAATCCAAACCCTCACTGTTAGTAGGCTGACTCGGTTGAATTGGATATACCCAATTTATCAACAAGCTTTACATCTTATTCATCATATACTTTACAAAAATCATACAACTATTTTCTGTAAAATGTTGAGTAAAAGTAAAATGAAAAATCCAATATGAAGCTGCAATGTTGTTCCTTCAAATTCAATAAATGCTTCAGAACTCATACAGTGGCCCTGCACCAGAAAATAGAGATTATGGACTAAAAGTGTATGTCAGGACAGGAGTATTATTTTATAGCTTTTCAATATATTCATCTTAATGAAAAAAACATGAAGCCTCGACAAAAGATAGTTGTTGCAATCTCAGTTCATTCAAATTTCAGGCAAGTGAGGTATGTTTATATATGAAAAGAAACTTGTCTAGATTATTTGGCTAAATTTCAACTATACCTAAATTTGCCATGACTTCTTCATTTTCAATCTCTGCATCAGTGAAAGTCAGGGCTTTCTGCAGCTTCCTTGGAGAGAACACCTCAACCTCAATCATGTATGTGGCCGTCACTGGTCTGTGGTCTGAAAACTTGAGTTCATTCCTTCCATATCTAAGTAATCTCATTCCCAAGCCGTATGAAAGAATACGATCACACCTGAAAGTAATTGCAAATTTTACAAAGCAGGATCACTTATATAAAGAAAGATTTTGCCAACAAGATTGTTAAGAGATTGGTAAATACACCATATTAAGTACTTTTCTAATTATTAAGAGAAAAAAAAAAAGAACTGAACTCATAACTATACAAACAGACATTGACAGAATTTGAAGCATACCATGATGGTATTCGCCTCCCAACCTTTGGGTCTTCACCGCAGTATTTGTCTGAATTAATCTCATACTTATAAGTTGGTGGGAAGTTTAATGCACCTTCTGACCATCCATGAAATACACCTTTCTCCAATTCTTTTGTAAGCTATCATAATAAGATGTCAATAAAAATACACAGTCAGACCTACCTTACTACTCAAGTTCATTTTTTATGCTCCTAACTTTCAACATCAATCTATCTTGTGATACCAAAATGAAAAATGGCAAGGATAACTTGCTCCAACTTGGAAGCATTCAGAATTGTATAATTTGTTGGAGATAAGCCGCTTTTTAAAGTTCATTTATTAATAATAAATGAATACAAATTTTATTTTATAAATTAGTTTTATAAGATTAAGTTAAACTTAAACATTTCTTAACATGTTAATTGTTCACTATGTCATGTTATTAGATATTGTTGTCATTTGAATACTGTTATCTAAGTTACAACAAGGATACATGATTAAATATCATCACCATACATTTTTATTTTCATAAAATCGCTAAAAAAAGTCCTAACTGACACAAATGTTCACTTTTAGATAAAGGATGCCAAAGCTAATAAACTATGACAAACTATACGGTCATCACACTTATCGCAAAAAGAGTGTCAAACAAACAATAGGGTAAAGTCACCTACATAAATATAGATAATTTAATAAAAATCTAACTCAGAATAGTGTAAACAACAGTTTGAAACAAATAAATTTTGATGTACTTTGTTTTTGGAATACTTGTTTCACATAAGTAAAATAAATCTCTAAATTACCCAATCAGGTAATAGAAAAGTTGGTTATATCAGTAACAAAGGCTTACTAGAGAAATCTGGGAACCATATTCTGATCAAAGGTGCAGATATGGAGCATATGATTGTGCAGTTCACATCGGGTAAGAGTATATAAAAAACTATTACCTGGTCTTTCTCAATCAATTTGGACCATTGCTTTTTTGAGATAAAATCTCTGGTTTTCTCATATGACAAGTTGATACGATAATTCAGATCACCCAACCAAATTATTCTTCTGCAAAGTGCAAATAAATTGGAATCAATCAAGTGGTTATAGTTCTTTTAGACCAAACTTGTAAATACAGAATTAAAGGGAATAATCATCATGAAAACAATCCCATTGAAAAAAGTCAAATAATCATCCTTTTGAACTCCATCGACTAAACACCAAAAGGAATACACATGAGCCTAGCTTAAATCAAGTTAGCAATTTCAACATTCAAACTTCTCCATCTCTCTCACTACATATTCTCTAAACCACTTATAATTCTCACCTAGGAGAATAAATAATTTAGGTGTGAGTGGACATTAACATTAACAATGTCAACACCCATGTTGGGGCATGATATAATTCAAGGATACAGAAATTTGGTAAAACAACAGCAGTAATGGTGCTAAATGGAAAAACCTACAACCAGATAATTTAGTGCACTTGGTAAATAGAGCATGAGGGTGGAGCGCTGCATCAGTTCCAGGAACTAGAAACATTTTAGTTTATCTTGGTATGTAAAACATGCACTCACTCATGGTCAAGGATCTTTCTGGGAACCCCAATATCAGCAAGAGTATAAAATTGGGTTCTTTGATGTATTTCGCGAACATCAGCATTTCTTTTAAGTTCATCTACTTCCCTTTCACCTGCCGTAAGGTGGGTGCATATGAAACAAAAGAGTGTCTGGTATATAGACATGCTGATAGATATTGATCCCTGAAAATTTGTAGAAGTCTCTCATCATCTAATAATTACATCAACACTGATCAGATGCCAAGATCACTCAACAAAAACATGACTAATATACCTATCATTGATTGGTGAGCACACCATATATTAACAACACTATATTACTTTATGTGGCAGTGGCACCACCAAACATACCTGCTGTATTCCAGTCCACAATTGATGCCAAAAATATATACAAGAGCCTAATATGGAAAGCTAGTAATGCAGAAAACTTTATATAAGGAAGGGAACAAGAGAAAGGTGTCTGGGACAAACATTAGAAAGTCAAGCAGAAAAGAAAAAAAAAGATATTCTAAAGAAAGGGATAAAGACCTTGTTACCAATATAGCCCATAATACCGACACCAACACTTGACACCTTTAAATTCTGAATATGTTTACGCAAGCTACGACGAACCCATATGGTGATGAAAATCCCAACCATCTGTTTGCTCACTATCCTTACATATGACGATCTCCTTTTCCGCTTCATCAAAGCTTCGAGGTCAATTTCAGCAAGAAAAGCTATGTCATCCATGGTTGGCTTGAAAGAATGACATGTTCTGAAAGACTTTGATGCTGAAAAGGATCTGATGGAGCTAAAAGAAGTTGGTCTATCAAATTGTCGAGATATCAAATGCAGTGGTGGCTCTGGCCAACTCAAACCAATCCTATCAGAACCACTAATCATTCTGGATAGCTTATTTGTCTGTTCAGAAGATGATGTTTCCGTTTTCTGGGACAAATTTTCGTCACGGAAACAATTTAGCCTACTCAACCTCTTTCCATCAGAAAACTGTCTCTGTAAATCATTGCCAATATCAGCGGCATCTGAAGCCAAGACTTCTTCATCCGTGCTTGGCTTATCCCTCCCTCCATCATAAACATTGTGATCTTCTTCATCCACATGATGCACTTCCTCACCAATGTCACTGTCGCTTTCAAGTAAAATTTCTTCTTCTATGTCTGCCACATCATCTGATGGCTTAAATTTTGATGGAGATGGAGGATCACTGAAGGATTTCATCTTTGGAACTTTTGGTCTAACTCTATTCAGTGTATCTCGAATAATGTTTTCCCATTTTGGTACTGGCCGAGTATCTCCAGCACCAAAAATGTTACCAGGATTTAATGGTACAATCTCCTGAAGACTGCGGCATTGTAATTTGTTATGTTCTAGTCAAACAAGGGGAACAAATATTCGTATGCATATATGAAGAGTAAAATATCTGTGTAAAGAATGTGTATTCATGTGAACATACAAAATATTATAGAACCATAAAAAGAATGATAAAGGACAGTGTACAACTTACCCAAGAACATAGATATCAGCTGGTTCGTTAATGCCTACCCAATCATCAATATCAAGATCATCAGGTGGAAGCTTTCCTCCAACATTCCATGTTCCGACACATACTCTGAGAGACAAATATTCACCAGAATCCAGATGAGAAATACCAACAAACGAACTATGTTTTCTACTCTTTCAATTCATAGCAATTAGAGTCTTTTCTTGCTAAAACACAAGACTAGTGCCTCACCTCAGTTCCTTCTTGCTTATATATTGAGACCTAAAAGTTAACGATTTTTGCCTCCTTAACCTTGGAAGAAATTCTGCAGTTCATTAGATATTTAGACGGTGTGTTAAAGACGAACAAGAAAAGCAGCATCCTAATCTTTGCAATTCTCAGATTGGAAGAAATTCAGAAGCTACAATTGCATATATGAGAAGGAGAAACTAATAATAACCATTTGACTCAATTGGAGCTTCTTCTCCTCTGCTGTCCCCAAACCGTGTCTGTTTTCCCCACCCTGCACAGACAGATCACAGAAACAGACAAACTGAAAAGGAGTTGTACAGTCTCAATTCTAAAGTTTCTGATAATTTTGACATAATCATAATGCTCCATTTCCATATTCTAAGAAAATTCAACCCAACACAGAGAAACACAAACTCACAGAGATATTCAAAACAATAGAAAGATAGTTGTATAGACTCACCTTCATCGTCTGATTCACTCTGAGGGTCATCCTCATTATCATCATCAGGGTCAGCACGGTAATCAGGCTCGTTGCTACCCATGTTAAGCCATTTCCGCATAACCACTCTAGCCCACAAGGGCTGCATGCAACACCAACCCAAAAAGCACATTTCAGCCGAAGCCCTTTGCACTGTGCCTCATTTTCTCAAGATCAACTAACCCCAACACACCAAAGACACACTCGCACAAGCATGCAGAAACAAGCCATGCACAGGCTCAGAGTAGACACACACAAACAAAAACACATACCTGTTGATTGTTTGCTTCTGATCCTTGCTTCATCACTTTAAAATCGGCTATATTTGGATGGAGGAGAAAGAGAAAAGGAAGACAAAAAATGAACTGAAGTACCTAGAAATAGAAAGGTTAGAATGGGAACATAAGAAAACAAATCAAAGCAGTTGCAAACATTGTCAAATCAGTTAGTTGATCTTGAAGCAGAAAAACAGGGTACTTTATTTTGATAATTATTGCTTACTTTCACATAGAATTCTTCGAAAGAAAAACAAATACTGCTACTTAAAACATGACTATTCACACATCATTAGAGATTATTCCGTAAGAAGTAATGAGGATCCATTCAGTCGAAAAATGACATCATTGGATCGTTATCTAATGGCTCATATTTATCTATTTCACTTTCACACGAAAATGAAAAATAAATAATAATAGTTGAATTAAACTTCGTCGTGACCAAAGATGGAAAAATGTGGTCCGTGGCCAAAACCACGGGACTTTAGCAAGTTGCAGACATTAACAGGTTGTCAGTTGGAGGTTGTGCTTATAAATTAGATCAACCGTACTCGCACATGTCAAACCTCCCTAACACGGCATGCCAAGGAGAAAAATCTTACACTAAAAACATTAGGTCTATTTATCTTTCATGTGCTTATAAGTTTTGATACTTTTTATTCCTTTTTATTAAATTCTTTTTGTTTTAAAGACTATTTAAAACATTTATATATCTCTTCATTATTTAATAGATCTAGTAACTTTTTATGTAAAGGACTAGTAACTTTTATTCTTTTTCATATTGAATCTTTAGTCACTTACACATCATTATCCATAGTGACCAAAAGAAATTATCATTGTGATTGATATAAATGATATAAATGAGGAGTTATTTATTATCTAATATATTTTCAATCAAAACAATAAAAATTACTTATTATTCTATATCTTGTATTAATCTAAAATATAAAAATTGAGTATTTAAAACAAATTTAGTTAAAAATACTTAAATTGATGGCCAAAACATTATATGCAACCAGCCAATTCATTAATGAAATTATTTGTATGTATGACATTAAATTATATTTTCACGTTGAATTCTTGTTTTATTGGAAAAAAGAAAGTGACTTTCTTCGTATGAGAAGTTTTAAATATGTTTATAAGGCTCGTATGAGTAAAGTAAAGGAAGAAAGTTCTATAAATAAGAGAGAAGTAATAATGTTTAAGAGGGTGGACCAAAGTCCTAATACCTTGTTTGGCATCAATCACCACTATTGATCCACTAGTTTTCAGGTAGAATTGACACTGACTGGTTTAATTAAGTTAATTCTCTTTCAGACTCATTATCTGTGGATTAATTAGTACGCGTGAAAAGCAACCACCCAACTAATGGGTGAGTCCATGGCAAAGGACAAATTAGTTTTGCATTCTTCTTCGACCAATTAGGTTCAAGAATAGACTTAGAAAGTGCTAAACAATATAACTCATCATGAGATTAAATCAACCCACCATTTCAATCACATCACACTTTCAATGAAGGTACCAACAAGTAGTTAAAAAAAAAACAAGATTGGAGAACGTCTCAGTAATTATTGAGTTATTATATATTAAACCTAGTAGAAAAAGTAAACCAGAAAAGCAACTAAAATGCGTAAAGACATTTTTGTTATTCAATTTTGGAATTAGTGGAAGTTGCACGATAAGAGTCACATGTATATTTTTTCAATTATAGATTAATGATGTTGAAAGAAACAACACTAATTGTCTGTAGTAATCATTTCTGTTTTCAAATGGACGGTGATTATCTTTTGAATAGCTATTTTATATGCATTATTATACTAATAGTGTTAATGCTTGCTTTTAAATTTAAGGAAAGACACTGACAAAAATTGAATATATATTTATTTTAAAAATACACTTTCTGACATCTATTTTTTCTTTTGTTTTACATCACTCTTGAAACAAGAAAGAACCAAATTAAAAAAAAAAAAAAAACCTTACGATGAATACAAATTAAAGTACCCAGAGACTTAATGTCGAGGACCAGAAACTATAATGGATCCACATGTAGTAGTTTGATCCAATTTTCTGTAAAACCAGTTTACTTCAATTAATTGATTATTTTATAGAACAAAACAATTCTTTTCTTATAGTTTAGTTTATGAATTGATGTAAGTTTTGTTTTCTAAAACATATTCCGGCACTAAAAGCTGATAAGTTTTCAACATTATTTTGATTTTTCATTATTAATGCAGTAATAATATGAATTGAAAGTTATAATAATACAACTAATAATATGAAAATTAAGTTTGATCGACAGTAAGCAAATTAAAAGGCCATGACTTGCCTTTGTTTGGAATCTTAAAAATAAAAGGATTGGAAAAGAAAAGGAAACTAAAAAGTATTAAATTTTCATCTAATTTTAAATAAACATTTGTAAAAACTCGTAAAAAAAAATTCTTTGCTGGGAAAAAGTGGAATATTTTGTTCTCATATCTATTTTGTGTCTTCTTAAGTTATAATCCATTACATGAAGAAACCCACAAAGATTCAGAGAAGGCACATGCATGTTACATTCAGACATTGACTTAGACATGTACTAGACACAATCATTTTTTCATATCCATAGCCACCATGCCATTCATTCCCAAAACAAAATTGGTCCAAAACTGCAATTTTTACATAACAAACTGACCAATTGTGTTTGACATAAAAGCCAATCTTTGTCGTCTCTTTCTAGTTCTTTGGTTTTTTGTAACTGTCATACTTTTTTATAGTGGAAAACACAAATGGCTCACATAATTGGTTATGATATTATAATAATAAAATAAAAATAAAAAGACAATGATGAATGTATAAATCATTGAAGTAACCGACTCTGTGTAATCGAATTTGAAATGTGTGTATGCATCACATGAGAGGTAGAGTGTATGTAATCTAATTTGTAACAAAAAAACAATTACATAATCCCAGTGTCTATCATATAGTTTTTGTTTTGGAAATTTTTTTATGAACTTTATGTGGAAGATCCACGATAGAAGGAGTATTTGGCTCGTAACTTTGGCACCATTATTGTGTCTGGCATGTGAAAAGTTGACTTCTACTACAGTTTTAATGTTCTGAAGGCAGAATGAACATAAAAGGGTTCACACATACATGGCTATGTTATTGATGAGTTTTACTTTAATTTTGAAAACCCATAAAAATATAAGAAAGTGGTATAATGATAGTATTACCCATAAGTAGGGGTGATTAGGAACAACTGAAAAAGAGTGGTGGGACAATGTCAATTTGATGCCATAATATTGATAAAGATGTGTAACTCATTCGTGTCCATGCACTTGTTAAAGATATAACTTTTTCATCTTTGTTATCCATAAAGATTGCTTTTAAAATTATCAATTTTACTTAGTATTTGAAAAATAGTAATGATATTATTATAAATCATACTTTACTAATATCACTTCTTATTTTTAATCATAGTGTTTTTTGTGTGTGTAATTTATACACAATTTTATATTTGTAAACCACCATAATATAAAGGACGTAAAACTATAATGAAAAGGACAACCCTGTTTCTAGTTTACTATTTTATCTGAAATGAAACTTTGGACCTGGGTGTCATTATTAGCTTTCTTTTTCTGCTAGGATATGTGCACCTAAACTTTTGATAAAAAGATATATAAGTATTTATATATTTATTAGTATGTAAACAAATAAAAGCAAAGATTTATAGGAGAAAAAGTTCGTGGTGTCTAATTAAATTAAAAAAAAATAGTTGATATACATAAAAAAAAATTAGAATTCTTTTATTACTTTTTACTATATAATTAAAAGTACACACTCAATTATATTATAATATCATCAATTAGTAACATATAAAAGATGATTTTATAATATAATTAATTATATGTACATTATACGTAACATTAATTGATTATTAATCAATTATATAATATAATATAATATAAAAAATAACAATAAATAATATTAAATAAATAATAATAATAATAATAATATTAAATATTAAATAAATTATATTATAAAAGTATTTAATAATATTATTAATAAAATAAGAAATAATAATAGTAAAAATAATAAAAATAACAATAAATATAAATATAACTATAACTATTTATAATAAAAAAATTATATAATAACAATAATAAATAATAGTATTAATTATAATAATAAAAATAAATAAAATAATAATATTAATAAAATTAAAATTCAATATTTAATTATTTATAATAATAATTTAAATATTATAAATATATTATTTTAAAATAATACTAATAAAAAAAAATATGAATAATAATTATAACAAATAAAATAATAAAATTATAGAATAATAATAGTAAAAAATAAAAATAAATGAATTCATAAAATAATAATATTATAAAAAAAATTAATTTTAATTTAATTTTGTGAAAAAATTTCTTTTACATTTTTAAATGCTACATAATTAATAATTTTTGTAGTCGGAGTTAATCAAATGAGAATAGTGTTTTAACCAATATAAATAACTTATTTATGATTTTTTAAAATATAAAAATAAAATGGTTTATCAATTAAAATATTTTCGTATTTATCACCCCATCATCAATTTACTCACAAATTGTTTCGATTTTTTTTTTTAAATCCAAACAGCTTTATTTTCTAAATTTTTTTCTCATTTCATTTTTTTTCAATCTCTCAAATCCACGAAACAAACACTATCTTAATAATTT
This sequence comes from Phaseolus vulgaris, assembly GCF_051622355.1. Classification (NCBI taxonomy): domain Eukaryota; kingdom Viridiplantae; phylum Streptophyta; class Magnoliopsida; order Fabales; family Fabaceae; genus Phaseolus; species Phaseolus vulgaris. The sequence goes on from NC_143504.1 coordinate 8,828,429, forward strand.
TTCATATATCTCCTCTCTCCTATAAATTTAAGTTATCACTAAATATACCCATCTCTAATTCACATATTTATAGTTAAGGAGCAGAATATCTCTTTGACAGTATTGCAGTTAAATATATTGATTTTTGGCATTTTTTTCTCCTTTATTTTTACATATTTTCATTCACTGCTTACCAGTTTTTATCTTTTAAATTATAAGTTATGAAGTCTACTTATCTTTTGATACAAAGGTTATGAAGTTTATTTGATGAGATATATTCAAATTTTATAATTTTAGTACTTATGTACATATTCTTATGTGTATGCTAACAATAATAGTTTTTAGTTTTATTTTCTAAAAAAGTGTTTTCTAGAAAATTTGTATAAAAATAAATCATCTAACCAATTAACAGGGTCAGCAATGTTTGTATAAAATCTTGAATTTAAATCACATTGTTGTTGTAATTCTAACTATCCTGGTAATTTGCATGATGAATGATTTTCGAAGAACCAAAGTTCTACTCTCCATATTCAATCATGTATTCATTAATTGCTTCACCGACAGATAAACTGATAAAGCACAAAAGTTTATATTTTACAGATGTAAAACATTGATACAGAAAAAGAGAAGATTATGAAGAAGAAAACAGAGAAAAAAGAACAGTAAGTATCATCGTACCTCTGAATATGAGATCAATCGACAGACCGAGGAAGTGCTGCTTCTTCTGCTGTTGCTGCTATCGTTACTTTCAAGCTTCTTCAGAGAAACCAAAAGGTTTATACTGCTTAAAATTGTATTGCTAGGTGGCTGTGTAACATATATATACACACGTAGAGAAAAATTACTCTTGTCGGTCCAGTGTTTTCTCTCTTGCAGCTAATGTTTGTGTGTGCAGAAGAAAATGTTTGGCGTAATTATTAAGTAATGAAAATGAGTAAGGGAGTGGGAGGGTCTCTTTCTTTCAACATCTTGTCGATTTGACCCGAGGATGTTGGTACACGTGGCCTTGCTTTGTGTCATAAATGTAAATTGAGACAAATGAATACAAAATAAATGTGTGGTAGTTTTTGAATGTGGTTCTTCATCATCTTTGAAGGTGGAAGCATGAAGAGAGACACAAGATTTGAACATGATGACAGCACCAGGCAAGGAATCCTACTCACAGAAGCAACACACATGTCTAATGTTCTCAACAAATCTTAATTGCTACAATCATCACTAAACAATCTTCTCATTCATGATCTGTGAGACAAGTTTCTCAGAGTTTCCATTTTTTTTCAATGTTTAAGAAAAAAAGTCATATTCATGGGATATTCTGAAATTCAAAAGTTAATTGATTTCCACTTGTAATATCAAAGAAAAATAATAAATGAAGCCAATACTTATTTTCTACTTCTATAATTAACATTAGAAAACTTTTATTGACTAAAGTAGCTATAATTATTGTTATTGTTTTGGATTTTTAAAAAATAATTTGGACCTGGCTTCACAAAATTAAGGTATAATGTTACCATAATTACCATAACCCATAAAACATGAGTAGGGTGTGCCTTCCGTTTACAATGTCTCGTTACTCGTTATGTAACAAGTTGGTTATCTGTCAAAAAATATTTATAAGTTTATAAATTTTAAATCAAATTATTTAAAATTAATTCTTTAAAATATAAACTCAAATAAAAAAATAAATTTAAATAAAATTGGATAATAAAATATTAGTATAAATAAGTTTAATTTTTCTAAATAAATTTATATGAGTGACCATAAATATTAAATTTAAAAAATTAAAATAATTTTAATTTTATAGGTCTATATATAATTAAATTATAAAAAATATTTAATAATTTATATTTTTCTTTCAAATAATTTTGTTTTAATTATTTAATATTTTAAAAATATTAAAATAAATTCACTGTGATTAATCACTACAAGAAAATCATTGATTATAAATTAATTTTAGAAACAAAAAATAATTAGTTGTTATAGTAACCAAATTAGAAATCATTTTAAAGACTAAAAAATTTTATAATTTCTAAATTAGTTTCTTGTTAAATAATTCTTAAATTGATATTTAATTAGCTACCAAGATTTTTGCTACAAAATTTAGAATATAAATAATTGGTAGTTAAAATCTGGATAGCTAATTATATTAATTTAGAAACCATATAACAATAATAGAAACTAATTTAAAAAAAAAATTCAAAATGTCTATTAGTCACTAACAATTAATTATTTTTTATATATAAAATTAGTTTCTAATCAATAATTCTCTTAGATATTTAGAAGTTGAACGTCATGATAATATCTCTGGCTAGTTTTACCGAAATATTCACATGTAGAAAACTTTGTATCATACATTAGAAAAAAATATTTCAAAACTAATATATGAATATGATGCAGTGAACCTATGAAAAAATCGCTTGAATTCTACTCCAAATAATTGTTATTAAACAACAATAATAATAATAAATTTTATATAATAGAAAGTGAGGGGTTGTCATATTCCATGACATAACAGCAAATGTTTGTTTGTTTTTATTAATTTCGAGTGAGAGGAAAAAAAATAAGTTTCCTCATTAACAAGTGTCACAAAGCCCGCGAACCTCTCTTCATTGTTTAAGCTTTACACCATTTTATAAATGTAACTAACAATTTGCTAGATCAAAAACAATGAAACTTTTTGTTTATTACTTTGGATATGATTCCCTAGGTTTTAAAAAATAATGAATTTATTATATTTGCTATGCTTAATTCCATTAATTAATCTATGTACGTGTAAACGCTTGCCAAGTGTTACAAAGAAACGTACTGGTTTTCTTTAATCATGGCATTCGTATTCATTAGCATGTGACAAAGTCAATTGTTCGATTGTTTTACGCCAATCAAGGTTGGTTTGATTTGTGACGACTGTCCACGAAAATGGAAGTGTTCCAAAATGTTAATTAAGGGCAATATTAGATGGCATTGCTTCTTGTTACTAGTGAGAGCATTTGACATTACACTTGTTAGATTACTGAATTGCGATTTCAAATAAACATTTCCTAATGATAGGAGTTTTAACATTCATATGTTGAAAATATTTTAATCTGCTGATAAAAAATATATTTTAATCTATTATATATAATTATTGAATAGCGAGAGTTTTTGTTAATGATAGGAGTTTTAACATTGAAATTCATATGTTTGAAAATATTTCAATCTTGTTCAATACTGTGTTTTTGTTTAGAATAATTTCGAGTTCTAATGTGAATAATATCTTGAATGTGATGATTGATTATAGTGATATCTTTTCAAGAATTTGATGTCGAAATATTTGAGATCAATGGTATTTAAATACATATTTTTCTCTTAACTTATCGAGACTTTTTTTTTAAAAATAAAACCGTGATGGAGTTCTGAGCTCTAAAGCGGGCAATACTTTAGATGTGGTGATTGATCCTAATGATTTCATATCAACAGACTTGATATCAGAATATTGGCGCTTAGAAATGAGGTTCCAAAGACGACGAACCCTGAACCCTAAATTGGGAGCTTGTTCCAGTACGCCCAATAGCCTCCTATCACTCAGGAGTTGAGGCCTTTAAATATATATTTTCCCTTAACCCTTTAAGATATTTTTTAAGGACAAGATTGTAACATAGTTTCAAACTTCAAAGCGGACAATACCTTAGATATAGTGATGAGTCATAATAATATTATTTTAATGAACTTGAGGTCAAAACAAAAATTTATAACTAATTTGTTTGAATTAGTCCACATGATATAACTTTATCAATAATGACTAAATTGTTATTCACTATTAAAAATATTATTTAAAAAAGACCAACTATAAATTTAAGAAAATGACATGTTTAATTAACATTGAACATTGACTAAGATGAGTTATAATGTATTAATATATTTTAAGAAAACAGTAAAATATATACATACCTTAATCTATATTAATCACAAATTTAACCATATAAATGAGAAGTGTTAATATATATTATTAATGAGTCTCAAAGTGTTTTTTAGGCGTGTTTTTTAGGAGTGAGAAATTTATTAGTAGCAAACACGATTATAAATGAGGCTAGGAGGAAGAGAAAAATATGTTGGTGTTTTTAAAGTTGGTTAATGGTTTCCATAAGACTGTACAAGTTAATGTACCTGCTTAAAAGATTAAACTTATTTTTTGTGAGAAACAAATAACTTGGATACAATATTAATTCTAGCTAATGATAGTCCACAAAGAAATACGTATAAATATAGGTTTGAGACAAAGATATCTATTAGCTTTGTTCATTTTTACTATTATATGGGAGTGTTTGAGTGGGCTAATGAAGAAAACAAAGAAAATTATTTTTATAGTGTAAAGTGAGGATGAATAAGGTGAAAGTGGGTGTTTTACCATATTCAAATTATATAATCATTTTAGGGAGGCTAAGAAGGAAAATGGAATGGTCATTACAAGCACCATGAGAAGTTTTAAATTAGTATTGGAACTTAAAGTCAACTTTTTTTAAAAGCAATTTGGCAATCTTTGGATTAGAGTGGGAGACTATGGAAAATTATGCAGAAACGTAAAATTGTAGGATTATAAAATTTTCTTTTAGTTATTTAGAGATTCTCAATTGGCTAATTTAAGAAGGGAGGAGATATAAAATCCTATTATTTTGAAATTTACAAAAAAAATAAAAATATCCTTTGTAGGAAGATTGGGTTTGTTAAATTTGGTGTTACAATTTTACTTTTAGTTCTTTAAGATACCTCATAAGGATATTAAGAAGTTTATAGAGATTCAAAATAAGTTTTACAGGGCACCAATGAAGAACAAAAGAATATATTTAGATAAGTTTTGAGAAAGCTTATTATTCAAAGTAACATGGAGATCTAGTAATGAAATATCTATTTTAATTTAATGAGGTTCTTCTTGAAAAAATAGAGACGACTTTTTTAGAACTAGAGTAACTCTTTATAGTGTAGGATTCTTACTTTTTAAATATGGAGACCAAAGAAATTTCATTGGTGAGGATACAAATAAAAATACTTTAATTTGGTGGAGAAATTTAAGAAAGGTGTGTGGAGGTGAAAAGGTGAGATAAAATGGTTTAACTTTAGAAAATTAGAAGATGACTCAGATTAAATTTTAGTTTGAAAATGGAAAGGTACTAATTGATTGTCAGATAATTTTAATAGATTTTACCTTATTTTAAAACAAAAATAACGCAAGTGGATAAAAGACTTATGGAAATTGAGGTTCTTTAGGTGAATGAATCTCTTTGTTTTAGGAAAGTATTACTATATTATTATCATTAGAAAAGGAAAAATACTAAGAATCAAGGAGGGTAATTTTGTATTGAAGGAGGATTCTAAAGCTTTATGTCAAATTGACCTATATTCAACAACATAAAATAGATAATTAGTTGGATTTGTATAGTGAAAGAGTAAAATCCTTCAAAAGTAATATTTTTCACAAGGAGGTTAAACAATAATAAATTAAAAAAATTAATCTTAGAAAAATAAGAAAGATGATGGATCGATTTTGTCTTGAGTAAGAAAAGTCACTATTCGTGTACATTTTCCATTATTTAAATACTATACCAAATCCTATTCTATGTAAAAATGATTGTTACACATGATTAAGGTCAACATAGTTGTCCATACTATCCAAAAGTTCACTTTTTGCATAAAAAATTTATTACCATCATGCTTAAGAAGAATGAATAATTCATTCTTTAATTTGCAATTACAAACAATTTATGACGGGAGAGAAATGTGTGCTTTAAGGTAATAACTTGATTGAGACAACATTCTACAACATACTATGGAATAATAAATTAAATAGGTGTATTTTTTAGTCGAAAGATTAAAAGGTCGAAAGATTAGTGAAAGATAAAAATTTAAAAGGTCGAAAGATTGAGTGAAAGATCGAAAAATTAAAAGGTCGAAAGATTGATTCAGAAGTAGGAAAATCAACGGTAAAATTGAAAAATCAAATAAGAAATGAATAAATAATACATTATTGTAGCAAAGCCCATTCAATAGGCCAAAAACATAGAAAATATGTTTAACGAAAATTAGGTACAAAGAATAAAAGTTCAATAAGAGTGAATTTTATTTGATAATTAACTGAAATCAATTCTGACTTTATCATCGGAACTCCTTGCAGATACACACCTATCCGTGAGCGAATAGCGGGACCAAAGACTGAGAGATCCAATTGACCGAGTCCAACTAGTGAGAGTCCACAAATTATACCCAAACGCAAACCTAAATCAAAAGAATAGTAAGCCGAAAGCCTAAATCGAGATAAAAGACCAAGAAGTTAACCGATACAGAAGAAAGAAGAAATTTGTTTGTAGACCCATATAATAACAATAAGTAGGAGAATGAATTATTTAGTAGTTTATACCTTACCTTCATAGGTTACTTCGGCTGCCACGTTAATTCATAAATTATGAGTTTATTTAATTTCTATTCTCACTAATTTATTTAAATCTCTTTAAAATATTTGTAAGGGTTTAATGATCATATGTTCACAGTATAACTTTAAAACATCAATAAATAAAAAAGGTAGTATGACCGTTAAGTAATTGTTGTAATATATAATAAATTTAAAAACTTTAATAGTAACCATGTACTAAAGATATAAAATAATTTTAAATCATCACTCAATCATAAATTACTATTGATATGATTTTTAAGATAATCATTATAAAAGTAAAAATAGCGTACCATATGCAATAAAATTGTTTTAAATTATTTTTGTAAAATCTTTTATTATTTTTTGTTATACATTTTAAAATTTTGATTGAACAACACTGCAAAAGTTTGTCATATATGTTTGATTTGATTCATAAAAGGTGAAAAGAGGAAGTGGATAAAGAATATGGAGAAAAGAAAATGATGAGGAAAAAATTCAAAAGATGATGCTTAAATTAGGGAATTGCTAACAAATGTCAACTTGCATCCTATCAGTCAATGAAATGAACAAAATATTTTCTGTAATTTTTAAATAAAAATATGTACAGTTCAAAATGTATTATGGATTTAATATTCTGAATATATTATGAATTTGGGTTTAAAAAAAAGATTTTGGATTTTTTTTATAATATGTTTTTGGATTTTATTTTTTAGAATATTTTTTGAAATATTTTTTTTTATTCCAGAACTTTTTTTAGAATGAGATTTTGGTTTTCCAGTTTTTATTACAAAATTTTATTTTTGGAATACAAAAATCCTATTCTAGATTTATTTTTTAAAAATTGCATTTCTTTGTGATATTAGTTTTATACTTATACAATTTACTAAATAAATTTATATAAAATTAAAAATAATTAAGTAATGATATTTTAATATGTTTACTGGAAATTAAAATGATATTTTATAAATTAATTTTAATATTTTCAATGCCACAAATTAAAACTATAACAGTTCACACATTTAATGTAGAAAATTCTCCTGGAACCTCCATATAATTTTAAAAATTTAAATATATTTTTGATAGTATAGCAAATTGGACAATTCAAGCACTTTTTTTTTTCTATTTTCAATATCAACTTTTACAATTCAATAGTGAAACCAGATCTAGAATTATATATTGAATTGTACCAAATCAAAAATTTTTATAATTTACAAGTTGGTTTCTACAATTCAATATACAAGTTTGCATTCAATTTCAACTATTAGTATAAATCAATATTCAAATAAAAAAAGTTGTATGAAAAAAAATGTATTTTCTTTTTAAAATTGAAATTGAAGACAACTTTTAAAAGCTATTTATAGGAACTATTAAACAATGTATTGTCCACTTACTTACTAATAGTAATCTATCTTTTCTAATTTGACATTTAAAAGGTGGTTTATAAGTGTTACATGCAGGTGTCTCATACCATAACCTCGAGGGTTGGAAACAAAATCCATGTGCATGCAATAACACATTAAATCAAGAAATTGGTTTCTAAGTTTCCATTACAGCTTAGGAATCATCTGTTTAACACAAAATGTTAAACAAACTGAATCAAAAAGTTGGTTTTCAAGAAACAATGAAAACTTTGAAATCAACTTGATTCAGTCTGTTTAACATTTTGAACGAGTTGGAAGTTGAATAATGCAGCAGCTCTTTGGAATTCTACGTTGCAAATACCTGTTCTGCTTCTCATGGCTAATTCCGCAGGAACACACCCCATTGGTTTTGTACCCGTTACAAAAACTAGTTATGACCATGCAAAAGATAGAAACGTTAAGCAGGGATGAGCAAGTGTATAACATTAGCGAAAACATGTTGATTTCCTTTTGCGAGCATGTGAGAAATTAATTAATTCATACTGATAAGGTCAAGAATGTTTAAGCCATTAGAAAAAGTGGGTCTATGTGATGGGAAGTCAATGCCGACAATTTGTTTTTCATGTTTGGCCATTCCGGTAGTTGAAATCGGATTTGAACTTGTATATGGAATTGTATGTAAATGACAAAAACAAATTGATTTATAAAATTTTCTGATTGTATAAATTACTATTTAAAATAAAAAAGTGTTTGAATTCACCAACCCAATATATTATTAAAGATATATTTAGTTTTTCAAATTTATATGGAGGCAGGAAGAATTTGTCTTTATTGCTTTACTGTGTGTTTGTTTGTTGGCATATTCTTCCTACACCAGATCATTTTGAACTGAACTCAATATAAACAAGAGAAAAAGATCAAAATATTCTTAATGAAATGAAAATTAGAGTTTGAGTAAAATGTGCACTCAATTCAGTAGCCGCCAATCACTCTTCATTATTCTCTGGTTAGTGAGCCAGCGCGAAAGCTTACAGACTTAAATGAAGAGCAGTACAAGCACGTTCATTGTTCTCGTGACTGAGTCAACGACGGAATCATACAGACACCGCGACGAAAGCAGCTTTGAGGCACCGCGACAACAGCAAACGAAGTCACCAAAAAAGGAGACGAATCGCAGAAGGTGAGCTGGAGCTAAGAGTGAAACGGTTCCTCCACCACCACACCAACAACACCTCCTCTATACCTCAAATGAACATCAACTTCCTCTGCACCTCACCCCTATACCTTTTAGAACAAAGAAGACAGGAGCAAAATGGAGTTTTAAAAACTTTGTTGGGTGCACATTCAAATTGATATGGTGCAGGAGAAATTGCCTTGTTTGTTTGAGAACAGCGGCCCAAAAACTTTTTGTTGGGTGTAGTGGGCTGAACTTTTTTTTTTTCTTTCAATTTTCTTTTTAGGATAAATAATCGACCTTAGGAATAGTTATTCATAATAAATTGATAATTTCTGTGAAGCGCTAGTAAATAAATATAATAAAACACGAACTATCATCATTAAAAAATCTCCGAAGATATATAATATTTTTGAAAAACGTGCTAGTGCTTTACACGTTTTTAATGCTTTTAGCATTAAATAGGACAAAAATAAAAGCTTCTCACATTAATTATTCTGTTTATACTTTTATACATATTTATTTATTATGGTATCTGTAGTTAAATGAATTTTTTCTTTTGAATAAAAGTAAAAACTATAACAAAATCAAAATAATCTGAAAATTCGCAAATGTATTACGAGTGCTGATAAAAAAAAATAGTATTTCGAGTATTGAGAGAATTTGTGTATATCCAGGTAATTTTAAGTTCGGTACAGTGTGATTTTTTTATTTTTTTTTTGGAAAGTAATTGACTTCCTGAATTTTTTAAGTAAATGTTATCCTTTGAGATTATTCGAATTGTTTCAAATTTCAAATCTATGAAGCACATGCTTGGTTGGCAGTGGAGTTCCAAAAATTTAGCATGAAAAATTGAACTCGCTGCAAGTGTTATTTCATATACATCAGGGATAAATTAATTTATTACACTTTAAATTACTAATTTTCTATCTGACAATGCAATTTAAAATTATATGAATAGTACTCAAGAAAATATAATATAATTTAAATTTAAATATATAACTCAATGTGGTTTTTTCTTCTTCTGTTTTTAATTTGATTTTGTTGAAGAAATTTACTGAGACTGTGTGGCAACATGCGAGTAACGTAAAATATTAGTGGTGGAATCAGAGTCTATGCATTATCACTGTTCTTCACAATGTTTGAATCATCACCACATGCAAAGTCTTTAGCAGTGAGAGAAGAAAATTCAGACTATGTTCTCAGGATTAACCCTACTCTTCTTACCAGGGATCTCTCTTTAAATTTTTTTGAACAAATTCATATAAAACATGAAGAAAACTCTTATAGATATAAAACCTTAAAATAATATATATATATATATAATTTTAAACTCATTATTTTTTTAGACTTCTAATTCTAACTAATCTTGGATAATAATTTATACAAAGTAATATTTAATTTATAAAATACACATTCATAACCCATTATAATAATATATATTAAAATTTCACTAAGTGAAGTCGTATATTTACTTATTACTTCAACACGACTTCAGTTGTATTATTTTTTTAATAAAATTTCATATTATTAAAAAATAAAAAATGAAAATTGGTTGATTGTTAAGCCTGAGTTCACTTCTCCAATGAGATTTGATTTATTCACGCAACAACATAACATAATTTAGCTCACATAATGGATAACTTTGTCAAGAGTAGTTGTTTCATTTCATAACCTAATACAAGTTTATAAAACAAATTAGAAAAATCACGATAAGTAAACAATATGTGTAGTAAGGATGTCCTTGAGTCCAAATATGGATCCTGGGAGGATGGTAAACTCAAGTACACTGGTCCATATAAAGTATAGATCTAGATGATGGAATGATTTATCCAAAGTTAGCATCTCAAATTAGGGAAGTAGATGGTTCAAATCAAATTTGGTTTGGCAAGTAGGGTCCGGGGAAAAGTTCAAATTCTGGAAAAATGAGTGGTTAACAAACTCTCAACTCAAAGAGAAATACCCCAGAATCTACAATAATTCCTTGCTTAAAGATAGTCCTATTGGTTGCTTCAGAAGATGGTCTAACGAGAGGTGGGAATGGGATTTCTGCTGGAGAAGGGAGTGGTTCGAGTGGGAAAAACCGGTGGTAGAAGAGTTTATGTCAAGCTTGTCACAGGTTTCCCTACTCCCAGAGAAGGAGGATTTATGGTTATGGAACGATCCTCCGTCTTACAGTTTCTCGGTAAAATCTACTTACGAAAAGTTAGCAAACCACGGAATTGAGGGTAAAAATTAGTCGTTTGCATATCTTTGGAATCTAAAGGTTATGCTATCGGCTTAGTTTTTCATGTAGAGGGCCTTATCGGATAGGATAACAACTAAGTTGGATATGCACAAAAGGGGTTTGACGTTGAGGGATACATTATGTGCGTTATGTGGAAGGGAAGAGGAATCAACTTCACACATTCTTGTCTCATGTAAGGTATCAACTACAGTCCGGAACTTGTGTAATAATTGGCTTGGAATTAGCTCGGTGAACCATAATGAGTTGACTAATCATTTTGAACAGTTCTCATATATCTGCTTTAATAAAGAAGGAAATAGTTTGTGGAAAAGCCTATGGGTATATGTGATATGGTGTATCTGGACACATAAAAGCAAGGTTATCTTCAATCAAGCAAAGATAGATGCAGTGGAAATTCTTACCATGACACAAGTTCAATCTTGGGCATGGATGAGTCATAAAGTAAGGAAAGTCAAGTTCTCTTTTTCTGATTGGATCTTATGTCCCTTAACCTTTATTAACATGGTAACAAAATAATTTTTTGTATTAAAAGCTTTATTTGCTCCATATTTGCTTGTTTTTTTTTGTTTGGTGTTAATGGTTTTGAATGAGATTTTTGTAGCATGTGTCATTGTTGTGAAATAGTTCCGGTTATGCTTTGGTACCTTTGAAAGGTTGAGTTTTATGATACAAGGTATGTTATGAATGAGAAGTGCTTTACTACAAATATGTCATCAGAACAAGGCTTTGGAACTAAAATCAACAACAACATCTGTGGTGCAATGATGATAGGGTATATGCAGATTTGGAGAGGAAGATGAATTTGAATGGTCATCTGCTATATGGGTTTTAGCATTTGTTGCTGTATTTTTTTTATCTGTTTTTTGCATTATTTTGCAGCAAACATGGCAAACTTTTTTTTTTTAAGTTTGTTGTTGTTTTGTTCTATTTTTATTTATCTTTTTTCAGTTTGTATAAGGGTTGATACACCTCTGAAATATTTTTTTTAATTTAATTTTATTCTTTGCTTAAAAAAAAAGTATGAAATATAAATACCCATATTTATGTTGTCCTTTTAACTACATTTTAAAACTTTTTATTGAAGTTAGAGACAATCTAATGGATGCAAAGGAAATAGTTTGCTTAAATTTTAGAAACATTTGCTTATACTTTCTCACAAAGATTACTATAATAATAAAAAGAATATAGATGTATGTGTAATTTGAAAAAAAGTATATTAAGAATGATAATGTAATTTACTCTTAAATTATTTAGAAGAATAACTAAAATGAACAGGGAAATATAAACATTAAATAAAATATAAATAAGTAAATAAATGTATTATTTATTATTATCAATATCTTGAATTATAATGCTAAAATAATGAAATAAATATTAAAAGTAGAACAGTGATTAAAATAAATAATTTAATATAAAAATATAAAATTAATAACAAAATTAAAATAAAACATGCCTATTATTTATCATTATAATATCTTACGTAATAAAAATAATTATAACACCCTACTTAATACAAATAAATAAATCTTACATAATGAGTGATACAAGAAAAACAATAAATAAAAATGAAAGTTTTCCTTACGTGAATTTTAATTTTTTTTAATGAATATTCAAAAGAAAAGAAACTATAATTTAGTATTTAAAAAACATAACTTGAAATAGTGGGTATTAAAAAGCACTGCAACCATTGAAAGTACATTTTTATAATTTTGTAAGCAAATTGAATTTTCAATAAAAAGATAAAGATATTTAAAATAGGTAACTATAAATGGTAAAACATAAAAACAAATTAAAGATATTTAATTTTAAAAGATAGGAATACAATACAAATATGTAAAAATATAATAGAGTGGAGATTCTGTTACTTTGATTTAAAATTAATTTAATACTACAATTTATAAATTTTATTTTAAATTTAAAAATATAATCTATATTACTAAGTATTTCTTTATTATAAATTATATAAAAAAAAATATAATTTAAGAATACATATTATTTATTAATTATAGTTATGTAAAAAAATTATTCTGCCATACTGAATTAATAGTTAATTTGTTCTGATATAAACAGTTAATAGCTGAGCTCCTAATTTGAATAGCTTGAAAATTTTCTCCTTTGGCCAGGGAAAATCTACTGAGAATTTGAGATTCCAAAATTTAATTTAAAGGTTAAAAATATCATGGAGAAGAAAGGCAGAGAGGAAGACACATGATATCAAACCTGAAAAGGATAAAACAAAAATCAATATTCTTGTTTTGTGTCTGTCTGAAAACCAAAGGTGATGCTGTGTGCACCACCATTCCAAGATGCCATTTATTCTTCATCCTTCTAAATTTCTTTGCTCTTCCAACTGCACAATAATACCAGTTAAGGACACCACTCTTTCCGCTAACATCTTCATCAAGAAACCACAGACCAATCTCGATAAGAACCAAAAGTTCCGTTCTTTTGCTAAGATTACTCTTTCCACTCCCCGTGCTTCCATAGTTTCTAAGAAAGATTCAATTTTGGGATATACCCACTTCACACTTTGCTCCAGGAATGATGGGTTTGATGGCTTTTCCACTGATGTGTCTCAGGAGGCTATTGATGATGGAACCACCACTCAAGAACTTGAGAAGCTTGAGTTGCTAAACAAGCCTTCTCCTGTGCTTGTTACGGAAGAGCCTTCATCTGAAGTTGAAGAAGTGGAAGAGCAAGAAAAGCCCTCGGAAGAGGAGGCTTTGGCACCTTTCTTGAAGTTTTTCAAAGGTAAGGATTCCGGGGAGAATGTTGAGGAAGAGGGTGAGGGGTTGGAGGTTGAGAATGAAGAGGGAGATAAGAAGATTAATGTTGAGTACTATGACCCAAAACCTGGAGATTTTGTGGTGGGTGTTGTTGTTTCAGGTAATGAAAACAAGCTTGATGTCAATGTAGGGGCAGACTTGCTAGGTACAATGTTGACCAAGGAAGTGCTTCCCTTATATGGTAAGGAAATGGAGAACTTGTTGTTTGATGTGAACAGGGATGCTGAGGATTTCATGGTTCAGGGGAAGATGGGAATTGTGAAGAATGAGGAGGCAATAAGTGGAGTACCAGTACTCGGAAGGCCTGTTGTGGAGATTGGAACCATTTTGTTTGCTGAGGTTTTAGGTAGGACATTTAGTGGCCGGCCATTGCTTTCCACCAGAAGATACTTTCGCCGGATTGCCTGGCATCGAGTGAGGCAGGTTTTTCTCTATCTTTTCTTCCGTTTTTTCCACACCACTATGTTTAGTTTAGTAGATATTGTTGGATCACATCCGAAATGGAGAAACTTTTATGTGACGCATAAATACATAAGTATGTATATAAATGAGTGAAAACCTGAGCTTATCAACTGGTTTTAGCTGATTTTATTTTTAAGGTTTAGTTAGTTTAAAGTTTACCTTTTAATTCTTAATGGATATTCCAATTTCTATGCTAGAATTTTTTTATGTGAGGCATTATACATACTTGCATTTGCTTCGTGTATCTGCAATGGATACATATTGGACACATTTGGATACCTTACCTATGCATGTTCGTGAAATGTGCAAACCTTTTATTTTAGTTGTTTTGAAAATCTGAGATGGCTGAATACTCCGCAGTATGGCTAGCAAGAGGGTGGTTGGATATGTATCATATGGATCCTTCAATTTCTGATTTTTCATTTTCCTCTCACTGTATGGCATGAGATGTTGCCTATATCAAAACTTGTTTTTTTCTCTTCTTTCATGAGATCAACAATTAGAACTTGGTCACTGGACAGAGCAAAGTTGCAGTCATATTACGAGCAAAACAAAGAAAATTTCCTTTTTCTATTATGAATGATTTTCTAGGAGGAAATAAGATTGATACTACTGCTTGTTGGCAATGGGCAGTGATTTATGACAACATAATCTATAATTTTCATTCTATTTTTAGTAATGTTCGTGAAGCATGCTTAGTTTGCATTTGTTGAACTGCAATTAATTATTTATTATGTTTTATGATTTTTATGCATATCTATATGTGTGTGTTGCACGTATGATGTCCTTTATATCTTAAAAATAGTATACACATGGTATTTGAGATTCGCCTTATCCATGCTTCCTTCTGGGTTTGACAGTTCTTATGGCTACTTAATTGTAAAAATATAATATTCATGAATTGCCATTTGTCCTCCATTTAATAGTTACAAGAAATTGGTCCTTCTATGATAATTGATGCCAATTTTGTCTGTCAAGGTCAATCTGTGTGATTTTAATGACTAATTTGATGGAACAAATACGAGATTGAAGGCTCAATTTTGCTTTGTGTATTGGCATGATCAATTTTGATATTAATGTATTACAAATTGAGGACGAATACATAATGTGTATGTTTGACAGGCCAAAATAGATAGTTAGGGTGTGTTAGATTGTGTTTTAGTTTCTAAAAACTATTTCCTTCTGTCCTTATAAAAAGGATCAGAGGTAGTTTTTACGAAACAACTTTCCAAATCTAATTTTTGCAGAGTAGGAGTGAAAAGATGGGACAATGTAAGAAAAACATGAATTATAGAAAACTTGATAGTAGAAAACCAAAACAACTTAGGGATGTTCTATTTTTTTATTTTAGAACAGAGAAAGAAATACTGTTTTTGGAAACAGTTTTAAAAAACTATTTATCAAACAAGTTTATTGTTCCTGAAAACAGAAGATAATAGGAAACAAACAGGCTGTTACTCAATTATTTTGTATCAAAGTGTCAAGCAAATATTACATCATATTTATCCTGAAAATGTAGTGCAAAGGAAAACATAGTTTGATCTAATAATAAAATCCATGCCCATGATCTCACGAATGTTGTCTTATCTTTGTTCCAATCTTATCCCATGTAAAGTCAAATAACATCTTTCTAATGCTGGTGAGATTTAAATTTACAATCTTTTTAATGTTTTGGGCAGATAAAACAGTTCAATGAACCTATAGAGGTTAGAATTACCGAGTGGAATACTGGGGGCCTGCTAACAAGGGTCGAGGTTTGTGCCATTGACTTGAAATTTATGTTCATGCGGCATTCAGGTAAATGCTTATCTCTTTTTGAATTTGTATGGGCAGGGTTTGCGAGCTTTTCTACCCAAAGCTGAGCTTGTAAAAAGAGCAACTAGCTTTACAGAATTGAAAGAAAATGTAAGTTGCAAGCCTTGGAACTTTCCTCCAATCCATGAAAAAAATAACATTTTTCTTATTGGGATGGCTTCTGCAATATTCTTATTTTATTATCTGTTATTTGTTAGATCTGTTGATTGATAACAATATGTACAGCTTCACAAACAGTATCATTGCACTAAGTTTAATTCCTATATAGCTGCTGTCTGAGTGTAAATTTATCCTATATGATCTATCCTTTCAATTTTCAGTTATTCTTTAAGTGAAACTAGTTTTTTTTTTAAGTTTTATACAGGTTTGTTCCTCGAGTGAGTAGCTAAAGATTTTGACTACTTCATAGTGATTAGTGATTAAGCATCTAAGGAAGTTCTGACCTAGTAGTCAGAATGATGTTTTCTGTTGTTCTGTATTCTTTAACATACCCCAATCTTAATTCGCATATATTATTATGGGGTTCACATTGTAAAAAGTGTGATCTAAAAGTTGTCTTCCATAATACGTTTTTGCTTTATGAGCTTCCTATACATTACAATTTCAATTTCTTTCTTGTATTTATGGTTTCTTTTTACACATGGAAGACTCATTAGTATGACAAAACACATTTGTTTCTGCTATTGTCAGTCTTTATTTGGTTTCCTATGCATCTTACCACCACTTGATTACAATGACGTAGGTGGGGCGCCGCATGTATGTACAAATTACTCTGATAGATGAAACCAAAAACAATTTTATACTTAGTGAAAAGGAAGCTTGGGTTAGTATTCAACTCTTCCTATTTCCTATTCTTCCTTGTTCTTTTGCTTTATTTTTTCAAGATATGTTTTTTAGGCCTTTCATTTTCTTCTTGGTCTTCTGAAATTTCCAGTGCACAATATATTTCAGGAAAAACTGAATCTTCGTGAGGGAACACTTCTAGATGGGACTGTGAAAAAGATCCTACCTTATGGAGCCCAAATTAAGCTAGGAAAGAGTAACAGAAGGTCAGTCACCGTTTGGAAATGTATGGATTTGGCCATTTTTTTTATCTTGTTTGATAAATCACAACTTTCTTCAAAGGGATTCCGCGAGGTATTATTCTTTTTTCAAAGGGTAATCCTGTCGTAGAGAATCATTGGATGGTTCCAGTTTGAAGAAATGAAAACTCTATTCAAGTCCGTTTCCTATACATGGCTGATAGAAAAGATAGAGAATAACACATTTGTAAAGAAGAGCTTTTAACTGAAAACATATGATATACCTTATAAATGGGTAGCTACAAGTGTTTGCTTAACTAAAAACCTATGATTTGCCTTAGAAAATAACATGTTTTTATAATCTTTTGACATGATCAATAGGTGAATAATAGCTCTGCTGCAGATGATATTATGCTGGAACATGCATAGATTCTGGGTACTAATGGGGGGAGCGATTCATGAATCACTTTCTGACTAGATCCTAGAGTGAGATCTTTAATATAAAAGGTATATAAGAGAACCTAGTGTGCCCCATCTTACGGATCTATTGAAGGGTATTCCATAACATTTCTGACCTGCCTAAAGAAACCAATGTTTAACCTTTGGGACTTGTTGCTTCCATTTGTCTTAAAAAGATTCTTCACAGCCTAGCCTGCAAAAGTAGAAATTCATGCTTCAGAGCTCACCTGTAGGGAAAAGATGCAAAATAAAAACCTTGAACCCCAATAAGAAAAAGATATTTTAACCCATAAGAGCACAATTGTGTAAGTACTTTGCATAAAAAGAAAAGTTGAAGCTCCAAAAGAAACATTTGAAGTTTTGATCAGCAGCACTAGTTAGCAGTTTTAGGGCTTTTACCGTCTACTTCATAAGAATTGTTTTCCTTTAAATTTCAAAACAACACAAGAGATGTAAATATTTCCTCAAATTGTTTGCATTGCTTTTATCTAGACTATTAAGCATTGTATTGTTTTAAACCCAAAGTAGACGCAGCATAAATGTAAATTTAATTGGTATTGGTGCAACTTGCACTGAACCTCGATTCTCTTACTAAATGAAGGGAACAAAAATAAGGTTTCTATCTATCCTTGCATGACTTTTGTTATTTCCCTATCTTTCATAGTTTTATATTATTCCCATTCTGGTCCATTATATCGCTGTTCTCTCTCATCTGCCACTATGGCTTGGCTGCTTTGTTTTGAAGAGGCTTCTTAGGCATTTTTATCATCTTGAAGATTTATATATCAACTTCATGACTTCTATTCTTAAAGTTGGATTAAGCTGGCTTACATCAACCTGACATTTTGAAATTTAAATGTACCTATTTGATGCCTTTCAGTGGATTGCTGCATGTTTCAAATATCTCTAGAGGTGAAATTACTTCTGTCAGTGACATACTATCTGTTGATGAGAATGTCAAAGTTCTTGTTGTGAGGTCAATGTTTCCTGATAAAATTTCTTTAAGGTAATGGATTACTGACTTTAACTTCTGTAATTGTTGGTACATTCAGTTGATTCCTGTTTCTGTAATAGCCAACTTTAACTCCTTTTGCTTTTCTTTCTATGCAGCATTGCTGACCTTGAAAGTGAACCTGGCCTTTTTATATCAAATAAAGAGGTATATTTATTATTTTCTTAATAAAGACCCTGTTTTGATAAACTTCTCAATAAGTTCTTGTAAGAGAAGGAAATAAGATGGTAACCCATAAGCTAAAATCATCCCATGCACCTTAATGTTTATAAAAGTGATCTCATTTAAGTTCTTTTAAAGGTGTTTTAATTTATTTTGTTCTCTTAATTTCTTTTTCTATTAGTGATTATTGAGAAGTTTATCCAAACAAAGTCAAAGCTGTCTTTGATTTAGTTGGACTGATACTGATAGATGTCTAATGATATTTTTGGTCATGAAAAGAGAGTTTATCTGGAGGCAGATATGATGTCAAAGAAATACAAGCAAAATCTACCACCTTCTGTCAAAACTCAACGATTAGAACCCATACCAACCAGTACCCTACCTTTTGAAAATGAAGCACTTTATGCAAACTGGAAGTGGTTTAAGTTTGAAAAATAATGATGAAACAATTTGACAAAAAAGCATGATATTAGTTGCTGACAGAAACTCAACTAAGAGAACTTGACATTGCATGGGGGTGTGCCTCTCTGGAAGAACACATGAAAAGACTGTGGTTTTCGTTTTGATGCTGTCATTGTTCTCCTCATGAATACCATAAAGATTACAGGCACTGTGAGATCAAAAGGGTCAGTCAGAGCATAATTAACTTCTATTCTTTCTTTCCATTTTATCTTAATTTTTTCTCTTGTGGGGTATCTATTTATAGATAGATTCATGTAGCTTTATGTAAATTCTGGGATAAATTTTGATGAACACTCAGGAAATCTTTTTGCACTATCATAGTATTGTGTTAACACTTTATTTTTTTACCTACATAGAAAGTGAATCTTTATTTAAAAACTAAAAAGATATAAACTTCATTTTATTAAAAACTTAACATAGATAAACTTCATTATTTTTACCTACATTTGAGCTCAATTCCCTACAAAAATTAGAACTTTAACCGCATAAAAATAAATATAATGACAAAGGCTTTTGTAAAAATGTATTTTTTTTTTTCTCATTTCATTTTAAGGGACTATTTTTTAATATTCATAAGCCAATTCCTTTCTAAAATTTATAAAAAAAAAATAGAAACTAAGAAATAAAAACAGTTGCGATATAATATTTTTCATTTTCTGTCTGCTGTTTTCTTCAAATGTCCCTGTTCAAAAAAGGAAAAAGAAAACATATAATTTCCTTTATTAAAAAAATTATAAATGCCCCATGTTTTTATATTCAAACTACACATGGTATTCCTAAGAATAAGGAAACCCAGGAGAAGCAAAGTAGAAATTTTCAATTTTACTAAGTTTTAAAAGAAAATCACTACAGCACCTTTATAAGGTAAATGTGCTCTACCCATCCATGCATTTGCAGTAATCAAATCATATCAAACCATTTTCAATAGGTACGTTTTATTATTATAACTATTTAACATTAAAAATAAAAAAGCTAGTTATATCATTTAAATATTTAAATTCTAAATATTCTATTATTTATGCTTTTAGAATTTAAATATTTAAATGAATTTTGTATTTTTATTTATAAATCAAAAATTTGATTATATAATTGAATTCTATTATTTATACTTTTATAATTTAAATGGATTTTCTATCTTATTAATAAATCTAAATCTAAATTACTATAATATATAATTGAATTATAAATAATATAATATAAATAAAATTACTAAAATAATAGTCTACAATTTCGAATAATGTATTTTATTAATTCTGATGAAAAAAATATTTTTTAATATTTCTAAAAAAAATACAAACAAAATATTAAATTACAAAAAGAAAACACCCAAAAAAATCAAAGAAAAACCATAAAAAATAAAAATTGAAAAATTTGAAAGAAAAATGAAGTATTATATTTTGTCTTAAAAAAAACAACATAACCTACTGTTTTCAGAAGGCTAATCGATTATACTTTCCTTTAAAAAGTAAATTAATTAAAATATTATTATTATTTGAATATTTATATTAATATTAATAATATTTTTTATTATAAATATATTTATATTTTTAGGTATATAAGTATTTTTTATTATTAAAAGTATATTTAATATTTTTATTTTTATTATGAATATATTAAATATTTTTTAGATATATAAGTTTATTTGGAATAAAATTAAATAAAATTAAGTGTTTGTAAGTGCTTATGTGACTCATTGATGTTTCTCTTTAATAATGCAAAACACCATAAATTATTTATCTGTACATCTGTTGATGCAAACAGTTTACACTCTCACATTCTCATATTCGTCCGCCACGTGAGGAGTATGATAATTTGGTACAGCTAGTATTAAAACTATTTTTTCCTTTTTCTATTTTTCTCACTTTCTTCTCCTTTTCCTCCCGGCAATAACGCACTTTCCAACTCTTTCTTCTTTTAACTTCCAAAACATATGTAGCATTGTTAGAATATGTGTATCCAACATGAATGCATTAAAAGAAATATCCGAACCTCGTAACTTCCAACCCTTCTTCATCTACCAAATCAATTTTAACCTGCACTTTATATTTTTTTTAATTTCCAAAATTATTCTTATTCCAAATTTAAAATTATGAAATAATAAATATAATTCAAAAACTAAAAAGATACATTTAAAAAAAAATTAAAACACAAAGTAAAAGTTTCCAAAAATTCAAAAATATATTTCAGAAATTCAAATCCAAAATATTTCCGAATAAAAAGTTCCAGAATATAATTTTTTAAGATTATTATTGTCATTTTGTTGAAGGGACATTTTTATCATTTTCAATAACAAATAACAAATTGATTACATGTTGAAGTTGATATGTAAAAGAGAATTTGCCAAAATACAGATGCCCAAGAAAATTGTGACAACTGTAATAGTTGGATCCCCTCATCCTCCACCCCGTCAATCCCTTATTCCGAAACAAGATATCTCTTAATATAACGGTTTCTTCAAAACCAATGTAAAGCTTTGCAGTTATGTACCAAGTTTAATAACAAAATATTCAAAGAGTATCAACAAGAAGCAAAATATCCAAAAGTGAGCAGTTCGCAATTGCTTAAAATCCAACGTCACTAATAGAGCCGAAACACAATTGTCAAGCACAACGATTGTGCCTTTAAATATGTACACTGCACAATCTGCATAAAGTTTTTTGTTGATGCCTAAAGTCCACCACCGATGAACTCGGGCATGAGTGAATGGACATGAGGGAAGCTTGAGACTTGTACACATTAAAATAATTTGGAACGGAGATAGGAAAGGGAGATGAAAAAAGGAAAAGAATATTTTGGTAAAATGAATAAACCAACTTATCATGTACATCACATAATCATGTACCCTATAGCTTTTGCTATGGTCTAAAAGCATTTTAAAAGGCAACATCCAAACATAATAAAAATGCTCTCAAAAGCTTGGAAGCTATTCTTATTTATATATTCAGGGAGTAGTGTGCTTTCTAAAAATAGTTTTTACATTTGTCCATTTCCTAGTTTTTTTGTCAGAGTATCAGCATGTGCTTTCTAAAAATAGTTTGTAAACTTCTTCCATTCTATATTATTCTCAATGATCCAAAAAGTCTATTACCGATAGTCCGCCTATTTTCACACTATTTATTTCTCTCAGAAGCACTATGATAAAAATGCTAGCTCTAACGTCAAGTCTACAAAGAAAACTATGTAGAGAAAGAACAGCCGAAAAAAAAATTAGTTCAGTCCTGAAAAAGAAATGTGAAACTCAGACAATTTGTACCAAAACCTTTGTTTATAATTTTGACTATTTCTTGACTGCACCCTCCCCAACCAACATGACTCCTTACTCGCAACAAATACACATGTAGAATGAAAATAACAATAATAATAGACTCCCAAGACCCCGAAAGCTCAACCATTCAAGCCTCAAAATTCAAACCCAACCCTAACTTTGCCAGCTGACAAAAAACTCACGAGGACACAAACAGCTCAGTTCAGTGACACAATCTGGCAACTATTAAATTTGAGAATATTCCAAGATATGGGCGGCAAAAACAACAACCACCTAACCTTGTCAGATTGCCAAGTATAGAACATGAATAAGAAATACTCAAGCTGAGGATGCAGGTTCTACAGCTTTCTTATCTTCAACTGCCTTGCTTTCCTTTTCAGATTCTATCTCTGTTTTGTCATCAGACTTCTCTTCAGCTTCTTTCTTCTCTGTCTTCTCTTCAACACTTAATTTCTCAATAAGACCAGCTGCTGCAGATGATTCATTGTCATCCTCTGTCTTCTGGGATTCAGCAACTTCTTGGAATGTTTCCATGAAGCTTTTGCAATCTAACAGAGACAAGAAAACAGAATATGCTTAAAATACATCAATCACTACAATTATGGCAAGCACAACAACGATATTTGTTGGGAGAAATAGACGTTCAATACAAAAATATAAAATATCCCTCGACCAAAAAGAGCACAAGAAAGAACATTAGTGATTGTCTAAAATATATCATTACATACAAAGAAAATATCCCTCAGCCCAAAAGAGCACAGGAAATAACATTAGTTATTGATTAAAATATATTATTACATGTCATTTGTGATCTCAAAGTCTTTAGAAGATTTTCAGAACAGAAGATCATGTAACACGGAATCCAAGTAAAAGTAAATTAAAAGATTGAAAAGAAATCCATACAAGAGTTACCGAATGCATGTAATTATAAGTTTATAAACATGATTATATCATGGAGATATAGCTCATTATTCAAATTTTAAAAACCAAGAAACATAGGCAAGTTAAAATCTATTGTTCTGTACCTAAGTTATGAAATACACCAAACAACCAAAGTCTATTGATTTACTAAATTTCTTAAAATCAAAGGCTATGAAAAACAATTTCATAAACTTAACATGGCATTACAAAAGACATCAAATCAATTTACTGACACATGAATATAGTTCAAGTTAGGTCAGATATTCATCACCCATGTAAAAATCTAAAGGATAGAATGAGTAAGTATTTATAGTAGGATGCACGAACCGTATATAATATTTTAGTGTTTGAACCCAATCAAAAACATTATAAATATGCAACTATTAAAGCCAGAAAATGTACCCAAGTCATTTTTGCTTACTGAACCAGATTTCTATTGAAACTGGGAATATATGCAGATAATTTCACTAAAACAAGAATTCAAGACAATACACAACATGGATATTTTATCAAAAAACTTCGGGCCAAATTTTGATGGCAAAGAGATATCAAAATGAACAGATGATGAGAATATTAGTCAGGTCACTTAACCTTCCTCGGGTTCTATACATTAAAATCAATGTTTCTGGTAAAAAAAAATTATGAAATATTGCAAGCACACAAAATCATAATATATTTGGATAGAAAAGGCACCCTAACTAAATTTCCTAGATCACAAAACCCTGAACTGATCAGACGAGTTCATACAAACTTTGCATTAGTGTTTTAGTAGGGATGCATCAAATCCAACTCTATGATGAAGGTTCAAAGAGCAAGTGGAGGCAAGACACTGCTTAGAATGAAATAGACAAGATCTACTGCATAAAAATAGCGAAGACTGAAGAGGAACTTCACACTTTCAAAGATTTATTTTGCTACCATCACATCTATCATCAAACAGAAATTGCCAAAACTGTGAATATCAACCGGGTGACAACAGATAACTCAAGGTATGTAGATGTAAAGTTACAAATCGAACAACTTACTTTCAATAGAAGGAAATCGGATGCAGAAAAGTTCGTCCTTAAGTTCACCGTCAGCATAATCCCTAGCATGCCAAACGCAGGATTTCTCGTTCCCAGCGTGCTCTTGCACAGACATCGTGGCCAAAACTGAAACAATCGAGAACAAATAAAACAAAAAAATTAAACCTCAAAAGCGAAATTCGAAATAAAAAATATGTAAAAGAAAAAAAAAAGAACGTACTGAGATGATTGGCACAGATCTTGAGAGTCTTGGACTGCCTCATGAGAAGCCTAACCTTGCCGGTAACCTTATGCTTCAGGAACTTCACGGTGCCTGCGCCTCGCTCCTTCCACTGGTTCCCATCTTTGTCAAAACGGTACAATTTCGATTTGCTGTGATCAGAGATATACAAGTATAAACCGCACCGATCAGTGTACAAACCGCTAAATCGAAATGTAAAAGTAGAGAAAAATGAGAGGAGTAAATAACGTACAGATCTAGGATTGGATCTTCGTCCTCCTCGCCGGTGGTTACAGCAACCTCCTCGAGTTTGACTATAGGAGCGATGTTAGCTCCGGTGTCCTCGTCATCTCCGGCGGCGGGTACCTCCTCCTCCTCTCGGTGCTCGGGATCGGCGCTCGACATCTTTGGAAAAAGAGAACGTGTGTGGTGCTGCCGCTAGGGTTTGGAAAGTGAGGAAGGGTTTGAGTGCAGCTGGTTTGTGTGCCCAAGTGAACGTGAATGGAGTGTGTGGTGTGAGGGTTATTTTAAACCTTTTAGAAAAAGTAATTTGGTACTATTATTCTGTGTTTTCAATTATTTATAATTTTTAATTGGAAAAGTAATAAACTTTACTGATTAAAAATAATAATTAATTGTGTTAAATTTACTAGTCTCTTGATATTCTTTTATAATTTTATTTCAACAAGGCTTTTTTTTATATTACTTCTCACTCTAATATTAATATATGGGTATTTTCATTTTATCTATACCTATTTATATATATATAAACGGAATTTCTTTAAACTGCTCTAAATATTTATTTATATATATTTATTCTTATTTAATATTTTATTTTATTAATTTATTTTCATTATTTAAAGAATTTATAATTTCAGAAGTTAATAAAACATTTTTTAAATTTTTAAATTTATTTTATTTGTAGTCATTCTTTTATTTCTTAAAGTTCTTCTTCTCTATAAAATAAAATATTAAAGATATTTATTAATATTTGTACTGCTTTAGTAGTGGGTTGATGGACATTTACTTTTACTTTAACTTCCTCATCAAAAAATATATTTTATTATTGTTACCCTTACTCTTGTTTGAATTTTGAAAGAACTTTTTTTGTTATTTCCTAATTACTATTCACTATTGTAGCAATTTTAAAATTGATTTAAGAAATAGATTTTATGATTCTCCAGTACACATTACTCACACCCATGTATCATACTTCCCACTAGGGATGGCAAAGTGGGTCGGGCCGCTGAAAAAAACGCAGGACGAGTTGCTTATTTCAACTCGCTGACCCGCTTAGGCCTGTCCCGCATAACACGCAGCCCGCGCGGGCCAAGTGCAGGTTGGGGCGGGTTGGCCCGCATAACCCATATAATTTTAAAATGTATAATTTTTTTTACACTCCTATATTTTCTTCATGTAGCCTCATATTTTACATTTTGAAATTTTTATTAACATCTTATTACGCAAGTTTTATGAAAATAATATTATGAGACCATTTACCTAATGCATCTAAATAAAAAAAATCAAATTTTTTATTTAAAAAATATTTTTTTTAATAAAGCTCGCAGGCCCGCGAGCCAACCCTTATGCAGGGCGGGTTAGAAAAATCAGCTCGCATTGTCACTTCCGACTCTCTCTCTCTCCTTTTCACACGTTCCTACTCCCCACATTCTTTTTTTACCCTATTTCCCACATCCTTTTTTACCCTACTTCCCACATTTTTTTATCCTACTTCTCACTTTCTTTTCTCTTTCCTTTCCTCTTTCATGTAAAATCATACTTTCATTCTCACTTCTCTTTCTCTTTCTATGTTTTGATTAATATTTGTGAAACCCTTATTTGACCTTTGTTTTATGATATTATAATTGAAGTTTGTGAGTAGAGGGAGGGGAAAGACTCAACAAAAGGAGTTGTGCGCACCATCACAACAATCTGTAACAATTTTATGGATTTAAATAAAATCATACAGAGCATTAACAAAACTATATTCTCATTTCCTCATATTTTACAAAAAAGTTACTTCCAATTTGTTTTTTTTTTAGTTTTCTATCATCACCATTTCTCTATCTTTGCTCATGATTTTAGAGACCACCTTCAAAATAGGTTTGGTCACGAAAGAGCATTATGTAGAAAAGGTATGTCATTATGTTCTTAACTTTACTTTTTACATGCTATATTGATATTTTGTTTGTTTTTTATTTTTTAATTGTAGAGAATTAATATTCATAGCAAAATAGAGGAATAAGAGAAGGAAAAACTTCTGAAGCAACAAGAGTTTCATTGTCGCGTTCACTCCCCCAATCGCAAGGTTTTAACGAAGGAACATTGTTAAGAGCGACGACGTTTAACCTAGATTTGGTGCGAAAGATAGAAACAATTTAAATGAGTATTTATACGGGTCCAAGACGAAGAAAAGAGAAGCAGATTTCATTGCATTTTCTTCTTTTATATATAATATTTTTCATGATTAAAGTTGATTGAACAATTGAGGATGAATTTTTGGTTTATAGTTTAATGTGTCACATATATATGCAACACAATATTATTCCTCTAAAAATTTTATGTTCTCGAACGGGGTTGGGGCCTAGAGAACTATTAGAACTACTCCTCTGCTTCCTTGGTTGGCCGGTCGGTTTGAACTTCAGTTCCTCTCCAAACAAGTTTCTTCCTCTCCTCTGTTAACTCTACTCCTCGGTCTTCACGTAGTCTAGACTCGGATGGTACCTACAAAAGACACTTTGACGCTCAAGTCAGATTTAGTATTTAGCACTCGGTATCCTGAGTATTGTATAATGACGTACTTGATTATTGGAATTTGTGTTATTTATATTATTATGGTCGGCCTTTTTTATTGGGCCAGATTAGAGAGTTAGATCATGTTTAGAAGTGTATTACCTAGCTCTTGATTGTTGATTAGACTCACTAATTCTGCTTATGCGTAGCTGGTTGTGTAGTGTCGATCGACATAATAATCGGGTCCAAGATATGGTCTCGGTCGTGTGGGATGAACCATCCACATATATCATTCATTCGGTCGAAAGGTCTTGCTGAGGAGTTAGCGCAACGGAGAAGTCGTCTAAGCATTGAGGTTTGATTGCACCCCTAAGCTTATAGATGATGTCAAACTCTGAGAGCTCCATCGACCATCCTATCATGCGTCCTGCAAGATCAAGTTTAGACAAAATCTTAAAGATTGGATAGTCAGTTATTACCGTTATGACGTGGTTTTGGAAGTACGGTCTCATCCGTCTGGTCATTAGGACGAGAGCGAGTGCAACCTTCTCGATCATTTGATAACTCGTCTCGGCCGCATGGAGCGTCTGACTGACAAAATACACGGGACGTTCTTCCTTTTCCACCTCTTGCACGAGGGTTGCACACCTCCGAGACCGACAAGAAAATAACTATTGGTTGATCCGGTCTCGACTTCTAAATCACTGCCAGCGAGGACAAAAACTTCTTCAGCTGCTGGAAAATTTCTTCACACTTGTCGTCCCAGCTGAACTTGGCTGCCTTACGGAGCAGCTGTACCATTTGTCG
This sequence comes from Phaseolus vulgaris, assembly GCF_051622355.1. NCBI lineage: Eukaryota > Viridiplantae > Streptophyta > Magnoliopsida > Fabales > Fabaceae > Phaseolus > Phaseolus vulgaris. The sequence goes on from NC_143504.1 coordinate 8,856,742, forward strand.
TGTCTGTTCGGCCAGCTGAGGGACAAATCTAGAGAGGGCGATGAGATACCCTATAAGTTGTTGCACCTTTTTCACGTTCTAAGGGCTTCGCATCTCAGTTATCGCCCTACATTTTTCCGGGTTGGCTTCAATTACCCGATGGGTTATCATGAAACCCAAGAACTTGTCGCCTTTAACGCCAAACGCGCACTTCTCTGGATTGAACCTCATATTTGTCTGCCTTAATGCCTCGAAAACCTCCTCCAAATCTTTGATGTGTTGGTCGAATGAGTCTGACTTTACCACTATGTCGTCCACAGGGCCTCAACATTCTAACCGATAAGTTCCTTGAAGACTTTGTCCATAAGTCGTTGGTAGGTCGCTCCAACGTTCTTCAAGTCGAACGACATTATTTCATAGTAGTAATTATCACCGTCATGAAAGAGGTCTTCTCCTTGCCCTTAAGATGCATGCTTATTTGGTTGTAGCCAGAATAAGCGTCTAGGAAACTGAGCATTTTATGGTCGGCGGCTACATCCACTAATCGGTCAATGCTGGGAAGGGGGTACGAGTCCTTAGGGCAGGTTTTGTTGAGGTTTGTGTAGTCTACACACATCCTCCACTTATTGTTGGCCTTGGTGACCATAATCACATTGGTCAACTAGGTGGTATACCAGGCCTCTCGTATGAACCCAATCGATAGAATCTTTTTGGTCTCCTCTTTCACTGCCAATCTCTTCTCCTCACCAAGCTTTCTCTTCTTCTGTGCGATCGGGCGCTCCTCCTTGTAGACTGAGAGCTTGTGGGAGATGATATATGGGCTTACCCCCGGCATATTGAAAGTCGTTCAGATGAAGAGATCTACATTATTCTTCAGCGTCTGGTGTACCAACTCGGCCTCGGTTGTTGCTATGGTCGTAACAACACAGGTACTATGTTCCTCGTTGAGAAGAGGAACTTGGCGTAGCTCTTCCTTGGCCTCGAGCCTGGGCTCGTCAAATTTCATAGTTGTCGTTTTGCTGTCAAATTAAAATGATTCCGACGTAAATCTGTCTAACGTTAGAGAGATGATAGTGTAATTGTGGTCAGATGACCCTAAGTCATCTCCCAACTAATCCAATAGTAAAATCAGTAAATCGGTGTTTAAAATTTATCCGCAAGCAATAACAATAAAGATAAAAAGGGAGTTTGAGATAGTTGTGCAGAAAATATAAAAGAGATTAAAACAACAAATAAAACGCGGTTGATCCCAAGTTCTTCCACCATTGAATTCTTCACAGGTTCTCTAAAGATTATTCCTTTCTCAATCCTCCAACAGGGCTAAACTAGATTGAACATCCGTTAATCTATTCAACTGAAACTCACCAGTAAATCATGCGTCTATTTGTTTAATCAATACCCACTTTGTTCCATGCGTATACTCCATGGGAATGCTTATCTCCTATCTCTTGAATCATGCGCCCAAGAAATTAATTGGAACAATGCAAACTAACTAAAAAACCAAAGTTTAAGATAAGGAAGACTCTCAATCATGCGTTCAAGTACAACCTCTCACAAAAACCAGTTTTCCAGGATTAGACTATTAAAACAACTGTTTTAGAGAATTAAAAATCAAAGCTTTTATTGACCAATACCTCAAAACTCGATAGGAAATTACAAAGGAATCAACCAAAAAGGTTTAGCTTTCCATGCGAAGGCAAAAAAAAAAAGAATTACAAATAAGAAAAGAAACTAAGAAAACTTTATCAAGCTCTCATTTTCTCTTCGATGCTTGAGTCCTTTTATAGGATTTTTTGCATTTTTTTCTTAAAGGGTGATTATGATGTTGTATTTCTTCTTTTCCTCTTACCTAAGGTCACTACCAATTATATAAATATCACTAACCTCTTCATAAAGTATTGGTGATAAGTTGGTGCAAAATATTTTCAGCACACTAATATATTAATGTGTTTTTCAACACCATCCACTCCTTTGTGAATTGGGTTCTCTCTTTGGCAAGTTATGCAACAATCAAGAAGGTTCAATAATATGTGCTGCAACATGCTCTTGTGCAGGTTTAGTAATAGGTCTTGCAACAAGTTTATAACATTTTTCAAAAGGTGTTCATGCCACATTTTGTTCCTTGTGTCCATGTGTTTGTTAGAGGTTATTTGCCACCATATTCACCAAGTTCACTTAGTGTATTGATATAGGGTATTAACCAAGAAATTCTAATCCCTCTTACTCATGTAGGGCTTGGAATCCTAATCCTACGGGTGCATGCACATTCCCTTATTCTTATTTCTTCCCATGTGTAGTTATTTTTTATCCAAACAATTAAATTAACTATAGGAAGTATAAAAACAAAGGTAGTTTTTACATGTGTTTTGAAAATTAAGAGTCTCCATTTCTAGAATAGCTTTCTTTAAGTTATTTTTGTAGCTCATTAGCTTGTCGTTATGTTAAAACTCTCTTGAAATCTCTTTTAGTAGGTCCTAGAGTCTTGTCTCTTCTTCTTGGATTTTTTGTTTTGCTTCTTTAATGACTCCTTAAACATGTTTTTCTTGGTTCATGATCACATCTTATGATTGTTTAGACAAGTATTTAGAAGCATTATGATATCAACATCATCCACTTTTAAGGTGCAACCCATCCTCCATTCTCATTTTGCCATTACAAAATACATGTCCCTAATCTCCTTGTATTTTTTACAACATATCTAATCAAGTATTGACAACATTTATTATGAACCTTCCACCATAACCATAACCATAACGCAAAACGAAATTAAAGTTTGCAAATAATTCTACAAACAATTCATAATTAAAAATAAACCCTTAATTACTCTAAATGTATTTACTCAAATCAATGAGTCATACATAATATAAAGATTCAATATTTGACCATGCAATCAACACAATAAGGAGAAATGAACAACGAGTTTATAAATAATATCACTCACAAACAACTTTAAAGACAACATACAAAGCATTTATATACAAAACATTTATAAACAAATTCAATATAAACAACTTTAAACAATAACTATAACCTTCAAACCACTAATTAATAAATATGCATATGCATATAGGACAAACACAAAATGTGTTTCATCAAGTTAAATACAAATGAATGAGATTAAAAAAATACACCAACATACTTATTACAAAGAAACAAAAATATATTTGCATTAACCTTTATAACGGAATGAAATCGTAAATTGACTTGACACTTTCTCTTCTACAATGCTAATCTTTGAGCAAGTTTTTTCAACCAAATTTTTTTCTTTAAAGTCATTATCTCATCTTCTTATTCTTTTGACTTAAATTTTTTAGTTATACTTGATATTTACTAAAGGAGGGATTCACATGCAGACAAAGATATCAATCAGGAAGTTAAATATATGATTTTTTCTATAAAGAATTTATAAGGACACCGTTCTTTTATCAACTTCTTTAAATATTTATTTGTTTTCATTATTAAAATTTATAACTTTACAATTAAAATTTATATTTGTATGAATAATTAGATTGTACTTACATCAAATATATAAATCGAATTTCAGTCGCACAACCTTGTTGGAAAGGAAAATAATTTCAATGTATATTTAGATGATGGTTTTAAAAACTTAAATGTATTTTTTTTTTATCTTTTAGTTTATTTAATTTTTGAATAATAATAATTCAAATGGTTAAACATGTTTTTTTTTTTAACGTGAGATTTGTTTTTGTTTCTGATTCAAATTTTAGTCTTTCGAAGTACTTGTAGTATGAAAACTATTGGAATGATCATTTTATTTTTGACATGGCAAACAAAGTTATATATTGGATTGTATTATAATATCATATCATCTACGTCAATAATGAGTTAGCGACAAGTGTAATTTATGTGTGACCAATTTGAGACAATAAAAACAACGTCGTGCTTGATCGGTACAAGGTGTTATCGTCTTGCTTGAAGTTTGGGATTTATCTGAAATATCAGTTAAACATATAAAAATTAGGTTTCCATTTCTTAATGTCTATGCACATTTCAGCAAAAAAATGGTTAGAAGATTAGTAGGTTCAGATAGATATATGATGATGTTGGTGTGGAAAATAATAGTAATCCAACTTACTTATGACTCATTGTTGAAGTAGACGGTTTAATATTATAATATAATCTACGCTAGAACTATGTTTGTCACATCAAAACAAAAAATAATGTCATCTCCTATTAAGGACCCATTCCTATCATTCATATACTACAAGCACCTTGAGTGTCTAAAATTTGAATTAAGGAAAATAAACCAATTTCGTAATATTGTAAAAAAAAAAAAACATATTTAGCCCTAATTCAAATACACTTTTATTTACTTATAGTAAATTGTAAATGTTAATCTTTACATTTTTTTAATTGTTATATTTATAATAAATATTCAATTTTTATGAGATACTAAAATTTTAAATGAAAAATTATACAATAACTATGTTTTTTAAAAAAATTGTGCAATTCAAGATTAGAAACCCGCATGGACCTGATGGACCTGTTCACTCCAACTCAATTTTAGTTAATTGAAATGAGTTTACCTATATTGTCATTCCTACAGTAAACTTCTTGATTTTTTTTATGGAATAATATTAGTTTATACTTTCATAAAAATTCACCAAATATAAACATAAAGTTATAGTAACTATTTGAACTCTTTAATTATATTATTTTATTAGGTAAATTACAATAATTACAATGACGCGTATTTAAACCTGTCATTGAATTCATAAATTTATAATGATTTTATTAAGAAAAAAATAATTGAGTAAAGAGAAAAATAATATATTTTTTTTATTCTTTTGTCCTTATACTTTGATACTAAAATTATCAACACTTTTATCATTATTATTCTCAAACAATGTTGTTACTACCTGCTATTGATGTTACTCTTATGTCTTCTCTTACATAAAATTATTCATAGATAATTATGAGTGTGTAACTTTTGGAATTTTCTTCCATACATATTCCGAAACATGTTCCAGTGTGATAATTGAAGAATTTAATATTATCAAACCAATATGTACATCTTAATGATTATTTTATACCAATAAAAAAATCTCCAAACAAAACATAAAATGCCACGTTATTATGAATTTGAAGAAAGTTTTACAGGAATTTCTTCTTCCTCCTCCATATTTTCATCCTACACCTCCATAAATATTTTAATTCTAAAATTACTCTTCGGTTAAAGTGTAGGATTTTCTTTATTCATTTTTAAATTATATAATCTATATACTTTTCAAACTCTCAAATTTTAAATATGAAATTGTATTCTAAATTTTAGAATATAAGAAGAAAGCATGGAGGTGCAGGAAGAAATTGCTGCAAAAAGATGGAGGGAGTAATAATGTAAAGTGAGTAGATGAGTAATTTGTTCTTAATGCTATTTCTAAAATTTTGTCACAAAAATGATAGGTGAACTTAGCACAAATGGGATGGGAAAAGGATAAACCAAAAATATTTATGTTTTTATGCTGCAATCCAAAACGTTGGGCCCAGACATTTTTTTTTTCTCTCCCAACGCTAACAAATAAAATTACACGTGTTGAGGGACTCTTTCTTCCTACACCTCCATACCTTCTTGTGCCACCCCCATACTAAATATGAAAATACCATTTTATCCTTTTTTTTCACCCCCTTGGATTTGAAATAATAAGCCTATGGATTATGTAATCCGGATAAATTCCAGATTACATAATTCGGAAGTCAATTTCATATTTAGAAAAGACTTCCGGATTATGTAATCCGGAAGCTAATAACACATATGAAAAAAAGACTTCCGGATTACATAATCCGGAAGCTAATCTTATGTATAGAATAGACTTCCGGATTATGTAATCCAGAAGCTAATCACAAAAGACTTCTGGATTACATAATCCGGAAGCTAATTTTGAATCTAAAAAAAGACTTCCAGATTATGTAATCCGAAATATTGAAAAGGGTATTTTTGGAATAAGAAAAATTTATGGGGGTGACACAAGAAGGTATGGAGGTGCAGGAAGAAGCAGCCGTGTTGAGGATGATCTTGTTTCCCCTTACCATAGCGCTGTAAACTTCTTATGTCCAGTATTTTACACGTCTCTCTCCACCTCTTCCAATTCATTTTCTACACAACTATCATATATATATATATATATATATATATATATATATATATATATATATAAAAGTTACTTCCAGTTTTATCTTAAAAACAATTTCTACATATAATTAAAATTATTTATTATTCTGCATTTTAAATAACACATTTTAAGCTGTATGTAATTAATCAAAATATGAATAAAAACTAAATAATATCAATGTGAAACATTGAAAATATCCATGTAATTTAAAAATATAGTATTAATATAATAATAAACCAGGGAAAAAGAAGTACTTCGTGTTTTTATATATTTTTTAAAATATATTAATAATAATAGTTATATAAAAAATAACAATTACAATCCAGTCACTTTTAGTATTTGGATTTTTTTTAGTTTTTAATATGTAATTATGAATAAAATAAAACATTAAATATTTATCTTCTTTATATATTATTGTAGATTTTTTATATTATAATTTTAAAATATAATTAAAAAATTAAACTAATAATATAAAAATATGAAAAAGAACAAAAATTATATATATTATTATTATAAATACATCTAAGAATTTGTGTGTGATTGAGTGTACATTTAATGATACTTACATTAATTTCTACATATTATTATTTGTTGATATATATATATATATATTTATATTTTAGTATCATTTGTCTACTTAAACAAATATTAATATATATTTATATTTGTTCTAGTACGTCTAATAATTTCAAATCATCTTTTAGAAGTTAAGTTCAAAGGAAATTTAAATACACATTTTTCTCTTAATTCGAAGAGACGTCTTTTAAGGACAATATCTCAAATGCAGTTATTAACCTTGCGAATATTATCTTAACGAACATAAGATCAGAACATATATCATATTCATCTTTCAAAGAGAACATGTATAATAGTATCTAATTTATTTATATGTGTATTCAAAATCAGTGCTCTGCATAAATCTATCATGTAAGTGCAGTGTAAGATGTGTTAAAGGAACCTAAGACTATATTGTTTTTTTGTTGACTTTTATCGTTTGCTAGTTGAATTTCTAAGTCATGTTGTAAGATTTTTTTATACTTATAAGAGTTTAGACATTCCTGAAATATCTTTTTTTATTCATTTATTATTTATTGATAAAAAAATAAAAAATATAGTCTTTCCGGGGTCGAAGTCAAGAACAATACTTCAGATACGATGATTAATTCTACTGATATTATCTCAATAAACATAAGGTCACAACATATATCATATATATTTTTAAAAAAAACCAATAGTATGTAATTTATTTATATTTATTCAAATTAAAGACGTTCTTTTGGAAGAAAATCATTAGCTCAAATTGAACAAATATATATAATCTTCATATTTTATTACATTTTCAAATGCAGATCCATGGAAACATTTAATGAATCAAACAACTACAACTTGTTGCACTACAACACTTTACACGAGAAATAAACATTTACAAGAAAACAAACAAAATTTACATAATTTAAATATAAAACACCCAAAAATTTGATAACAATTGATAATACAATATAACCATAATCATACAACAAAAATAAATGAATAATCTATTTTATATTTAAATTATATAAAATAAAAGATTCACAAATAATACACATGGGTATGTATTTATTGATGAACTTTTAAAGCATAAAAATTAAGCAATAATGTAAAGACTTTATGTGCATGCAGATTACACCCTATGAAAATAGAGAAAACCTCTTCAAATATTTTGATATCCATTTTCTATGAGAGGAGGATAAAAAAGTGATAACTCCATGTCCAAAATGTAAACTTACTCTTATAATGTTTTGAAGAAAAACAACTAGACAATCAAAACTAATTAAAAAATCACAGTACATTTTATTTCTAAAATATATAATAACACTTGTCATTTCTTAGTTAAGAAAGTTACAATGTGCTCTATTTTTAAACGTATAACAACATTTGTTATTTGTTAACAAATTAATAAAAAAATCATAATAAAATTTGTAACAACATTTACTATTTTCTATTGTTAACAAATTAATTAGAAAATCTCAATATAATTTATAATATACATATATATATATATAAATAAATTTGTTTTTTAACACATATTTATGATATTTTAAGTGCTACTAAAAATATACATATATTCTATTTAAAATTAATAATCATTCGATCATATTAAATTTTCTAATTTAATAATTAAATATTAATTCTCTAATACATTATTCAAGGTAGACATTTAGCTATACTTTTCATATCTTGTTATTTAAATATAAATATAAATAATTAAAAATCTATTGATCTTCATTCATCATGAAAATAAGAAGAATAAGAGTATACAATGAAAAACTCTTAAGTATAAATTATATTGTTTTTTTACGTTTAAAAAAATAACACATGTATGATTTCTCTCCATTTCTAAGAGGCAACAATATATGGACAATTAACTAATTAATAGAAGAATTGATCCTAAAAATAATTTTAAGGAGATCATATTGGCACCCCCTTTACATCATGATAGGGTTTGGGGCTCTATGAACTTAACTATGATTAGAATATATGCTTACATATGAGCATTCAAAATCTTCCTTTGCACATCACCATGGAATTTATTGTGAAGTACAACTAGAAGGGACTACAAAATCACATATATCCCATTTTCTTTGTTTTTTCTTTACCCTTAATAAACATATGAAGTAGCTAGGACCCCGGAAAACAAGGGAACCCTACACACTCCATATACATCCATTCTCTAGCTAGGGTTTTTAGCCTATTGCATTTATGAGCTACTATAAAAATGCTTATTATATATACTTTAATGGATAAAAAATTTATTTTTTTACGCATATATTTTTAAATACAAAAGCTCATAAAATAATAGATTCTTGTTCCCTGTGTAGTTTCAGTGCAGAGTGCAGAAGCCTAGGTTTAATGGATTCATCATGTCCTATCGGGATATGCCACATAACTTAATAAATAAAACTTTCATAAACTAAACTAATTATATATACACCATTATGAATCACAATTCAAATAAAGTTTTGTTTGTAAAATTGAAACTACTTTTTGTATTCGTAGTTGTTGTACATAGCGGCGCATTAAAGTATTCGAATATTTTTCAAGTGACTCTTAGTTGCAGGGTCAAATTATTTTTTCCCTAAATTATTTATTGTCTTTGATCATCGTTATTTAAATTGGCGTAGCCCCAAAAGGGCGAAAAGAAGACGTAATTATGATGTACATTAAATATGAAGATCTTGGTTTACAATATACGTTAAAAGAGGTACGCACACACTAACATTTTTTCACGAATAACTCAACCATTGAGTCAATCATATGCTTTTACCTTAAGAAATGCAAAAGGGTGCTTTGGCTACTTTGACAGCAACGTTTTTGTAATGGATAATATGGTCTCATGCAATCTTACATTTTGCATAAGTTTTGAAACATTAATTACTTTCCAACATATTGTTTCAACTTTTGGTAGGTTACCAAAGAAAAAAAACGATATTTATTCTCTTTTTAAAAGTTTTTGTATTTTCTCTATCTTGTTATACTCTTAACCTAATTGATAATAGTATAATATATTTAATTTACTAAATTTGATTTAATGCGTTTTTGTTTGGTGTGCACATTTATAACATCGTGAAAGATCTATGATAATATTTTCTATCGTGATTACATTAGTCATATTGTGTTAATGAATATTTGTTGAATCTATAAAAACCATGTCAACTACCTCACTTTACGAATATTTATGATACATATTTTTTTTTTAATAGATTTGAGTGTAAAAAAGAGAGATAAAAATAAAAAACAAATGATAAATCTACCATATAATAAAAAATAAAATAATAAAGAAAGAAACAAGTGAGAATGAAATGAACAAGAAAATAAATATATAATCATATTACTTAATTATTACTTGAATTACTTATCATTATTCTAATTATTACTTTTGAATTACTTATTATTATTCCAATTAGTGAATATACAAGAAGAACTTATAAGTTTTAAAAATATTTAAAATGTTTTTTTTTTAATTTTAAGATTAAAAATATAAGTTTAAATATTTTTCGTTTTGATAAAATTAGTTAAACATATTTTTTTAATGATATTTGATGACATCAAGGATCATAGTATTATTCTAATGAAAGTACTGGTGTTGAAGGTTAGTGATAAAGTGATAATAATGATAATTATTTTAATTAAATTATTAATTAACATAACTGAAACAGTGTTCAACCCACATAAACCCAAGCCTAATAGTGCCGCTTAATTAATTAAGAAAATATATGAAAACAGGAAATTCCTTAGAAGATAAACAAAGTTCTTAATTATATATAGGAAAAATAAATAAACAAATAATTGCATTATGAGGTATGATGTAGAGAACAATAATGATTTATATAAAATAGAATGAGGAATAGAATGAACTTTTAGTGTGCCAAACTTTATTATTATTTTTATGATGGTAATAAACAAGAAAGAAAAAGTTATACTATAGATAAATTGATTAAAAAAAAATATCATGTGATGTGATGATAGATGATTTTTAAAATATGAGGTATCAACCTAATTGAGATGTTAAGTTTCATAGTTATGTCTAACATGATTGTTTTTTATAAAAAAAATCAATAATTTAAATTTGGATAAAATGAAGTATTCTTATAAGGTTGAATTTTCTTTATCAAGTTATCTGTTTAGGGTTTGATCTCAAGTGATTCATTCCGATCTCTCGATTCCTCGATTAATTGGGAGTACCTACAAAGACATTATGATGCTCAAGTTAGCAAGATTACATGTGTTATAGTTGAAACAATCATTACCTTCTACTACTACAAGAAAAATCCATTTTAGCTACCAACAAAAAGTGAGGGTTATAAAAACGAAGTCACTAGCATAGGTGAAGTCTACTCAAGTTGAACACAAAAATAAATGTTAAATATTGTGTGCACAATAGAGACCTTTAACTCACACTAAAAATTATTAAAATAATAATAATAAGTTAGCGTATATAATGAAGACAAAAAGTAAATGCAAGTTAATATTTTATTACATTTAGCATAAGTCTAGGCGACACTAAGATGACATGGACGTTTATTGTCACTTTAGCCCACACTAAGTTAATTATTGTTGGAGATCTTACATAAACTAAACATTAAGACATTTCATAGTATATAAATGAGTGCAAACCTCACCTTATAAGCCGATTTTATGAAGTTTAGTTAGGCTTAAAGTCCACTTCTTAATATGTATCAGAGTCCTTTCGAGCCTATCTTAGTTTTGTTGGTTTTATCAGGCGATCCGCTATCAGGTCGTTATCAAACCACCCATATTATAGTCACACTAGAAATTAAGACATTTCATAGTATATAAGTAAGTGCAAACCTCACTGGTTTTATGAGGTTAAAGTTAGACTTAAAGTTCACTTCTTAATAATTATTTAATTTTATATCCATTTTAGTGTCTTCCAACTTTACACTATAGTTAAATAATATATTTTTCTTTAGGTAAACTTAGTCAACACTACCTTGTAAATTTGTGCCCCACTGAAGACTGTCTCTAATGCACCAAAAGATTAGTTTCCATTTCTATTGGAACACTAAGCCCACACTAACTTCATATAGCGTATCTCTTTTATTTTTTGCATCGCTTTTTTTGAAAACTCTACCATCATTATTTCTTTTAGTGTATCTTCGAAGCATTAACCTAATTATAATTTTCCTATCGAACTTTTTCTTGTCAGAAGAATTATCTCAAATTCATAAAAGTCTAATGCTTCCTTAACTTTACTTAAAGAGTGATTAATCATTTAATTATAATTAATCTTAATTTGTTTTATCTTGTAGGGAAGCAATCCTTAATGTATTTGACCCAGTTCTATTGAGTCATATATGAGCAGTGCGCCGAATGTTGGGCAGTACATGAAATTAAAAAAATAATTGTAAATAAAAGAAAAACTAACACAATTAATTTTTTAAAAAGGTTACAGAATAAAAGATTTAATATTTTTATTTTTTTTGTATTCTGGCTCAGTTTAAGAATTTGGCATGTTATGTTATGAAGCTCTGTAGTCGTGGCCGGTGGTGCAACCGCACTGGTTATCTGAGAATCATAGTTACCATTCCAAAAGGTTCCCAATTCTAAAATTTTGTGACATTTATGAGAGACAAGCCTCGTGCAGCTGAAATATAAGAAAACAGTGAAAACCTAAAGCTAAAATAAAAACCCTAATCGTTACCTGTGCCCTAATTTATTCCAAAACCCCTCTCTGTCATGTGACATACAATTTTCTTTTGCTCCACTCCCAAAACAAACCCACCTCCTTCTCCTCGGTAACCAAATCACTCTACCCTTTCTTAATTCAATCTTCAAAACACTAATCACTCACACTTACAAACAAAAAGTAAAACTTACAAAATTTACACTACCAATTTCACCCCTCCCACGTAGGAATTCCTCTATAACTACGCTACCTTACCCTCCATGTCTTTTAAATAACAAGTGTTACTTGCTTAAAACCAAGACCACGTTTAATGATGCTTGGTTTATGCAAAGAAAAAGACATTGAAGTTGTTTTGCCTACTCTACTCTTTTAACCTTTCACAATCTCCTAAGTTCCCTCACTCATCAAAGTGCTCTTTCTGTTCCCAAGAAGCCAATCTTACTGTGTGTGCCATGCCAACGCCATGGACACATTTGCACATAAACACACAGCTCTGAATCTCTTGCATTGTCCCAATCCGAGCCCTTACCAGCAGGATTGAGATAGAGGGAACTTATCCACAATCCCTAATTTTGTCACATTGATGTAATGCAAGTACTGTTTTGCATTTCATATAAAACCTTGATAAATTCATGCAGGTCTACATAGGGGCCTTTTGTCCTTTTAGGCATCACTTCTTTACTCCAAGGTTGCTCTCATAGTCACAAGCCTCACAGTTTTTCACTCTAATTTTTTTAATGTACTGAAAAACCTTTTGTACATTCAATTTTAAGTCACAAACCTCTCTGCTTAAATTCATTATCATTAACGAATACAGATTCAATTTTAAGTCATGTGAATAGAGATGAATTTAATTGGAACATTGACACTGTTGAAAGTGTATCCAAATTACATTTAATAGATATTTGGCATGCAATTTTATGAATTAAATTACTGAAATTTACAGGTTGTGTAGTTACAGGATTCATCAATGTTGTGAGAATTTTGGTCTGTTTAATAAGTCAGTCACTACAGCAGGTTCAAGAACAAACAGGGAAGCCCCACTCCTCCCTAAATAGTAAGATAATGAAAGGGCGAGGGAGTGTCAGTGAGTGATAGGAGAACAATTTGATTTTTTGTAAACTGTCAATGTCCCAATTCACAAACTACATATTCATATTCTACATAATGGAGGGCTAATTTGGTACATGTACACAACAATGAATACAGCCAAAACAATGAAATTAAAACTACACTAACTACTATTTAAATGTAAAAGATATATTGAAAGGGGAGGTTTTCAAAGTGCATTGAACTCAAAAAAGCTCAGCCACCGCACTACACCGCTGAGGTATTCTCCTTTGTTATTATTACCTGTAAGCAGTCACGCGAATCATGGAAACCAAGAACGGTGGATGCACCACAAGTGCCAGAACTTAGATGGCCATGCCACCATTCCCACACCATTTGCATAGCATCAGAAATGCTGGAACCGCAGCATAGTAAACAATAAGCATCATCAGAAGCCTAGCTTTGATTCTACCATTTGGTAGTAGTGAGAGCAGAGCCACTTTTTGGGGTAAGAGGGAAATAGATTGCTTTCTTCACTGTCTATCTTAGCTATACAATCTTCCTAAAGATAATGATGCAGTCTCTTTTGTTTCACATGCTAGTATTGAAAATGTTAGTGTGAAACTTAAGCAATAGAGACCCTCTTTCACATGCACTTGGTCTCCTAGAGTGGACTTTTTTTCAGCTTCAGCTTCACCAATCACCATTATTCAACAGCTGGAAGACTGACGTGGTGACCCTATAACCCACACTCCATTAGACCAAGTTCTTAATCTCCAAAACCAAGCCATTTTCGCAGTCCAAATGGAAAACATTGTTTCCCGGAGTGTTACCACTTTGTTATTTTCCATGATATTTTTCTGCCTCACCCTGACAAAGATAAGAGTCACTTGTCTCTCACCAGATGGACAAGCCCTTCTTTCTCTTCTTCCTGCAGCAGGTCCTGCTGCAAAATCATCACCTGTTCTCTCCTCATGGAAGCCATCAAGCTCAACACCATGTTCATGGAAAGGTATCACTTGCTCCCCTCAAGGTAGAGTAATCTCCCTCTCTATTCCAGATACTTTTCTCAACCTCTCCTCTTTACCTCCTCAGCTATCCTCTTTATCAATGCTGCAACTTCTCAATCTCTCTTCCACCAATGTCTCTGGCTCCATTCCACCCTCTTTTGGTCAACTTTCCCATCTTCAGCTACTTGACCTCTCCTCAAACTCTCTCACTGGACCCATACCTGCTGAACTTGGAAGCCTCTCTTTACTTCAATTCCTTTTCTTGAACTCCAACAGACTGACAGGAAGCATTCCTCAACATCTTTCTAATCTTACTTTACTTGAAGTTCTCTGCCTCCAAGACAATCTTCTCAACGGCTCAATCCCATCACAGTTAGGCTCTTTGACATCTCTGCAGCAGTTTCGGATAGGGGGCAATCCATATCTCACTGGACAAATCCCTTCACATTTAGGCCTACTTACCAACCTCACCACTTTTGGTGCAGCTGCCACGGGACTTTCCGGTGCCATTCCATCTACATTTGGCAACTTGATCAATCTACAGACTCTAGCACTTTATGATACTGAAATTTCTGGTTCAATGCCACCAGAACTTGGGTTGTGTTCTGAGCTGAGAAATCTGTATCTGCACATGAATAAGCTCACCGGCTCTATCCCTCCACAATTGAGCAAGTTGCAAAAACTCACTAGCTTGCTACTTTGGGGCAATGCCTTAACTGGTCCAATCCCAGCAGAGCTTTCCAACTGTTCATCACTTGTTATATTTGATGTCTCTTCTAATGACCTCTCTGGTGAAATACCGGGGGACTTTGGGAAGCTCGTGGTTCTGGAGCAGCTTCATCTATCAGATAATTCACTCACAGGTAAAATACCATGGCAGTTGAGCAACTGTACCAGCCTTTCCACTGTTCAGCTGGACAAGAATCAGTTATCAGGTACTATTCCCTGGGAGTTAGGCAAATTAACGGTTCTACAGAGCTTTTTCTTATGGGGTAATCTAGTGTCTGGAACTATACCATCATCTTTTGGAAACTGCTCAGAACTCTATGCACTTGATCTTTCAAGGAATAACCTAACAGGTTCTTTACCAGAAGAGATTTTCGGCTTGAAGAAGCTGAGTAAGCTTCTGCTTCTGGGAAATTCATTAACAGGAAGATTGCCACCAAGTGTTGCAAATTGCCAGTCTTTGGTGAGGTTGAGGGTTGGAGAGAACCAGCTTTCAGGCCAGATTCCTAAAGAGATAGGTCAATTGCAGAATTTGGTGTTTCTTGACCTGTACATGAATCATTTCTCTGGAAGCATACCAGTGGAGGTTGCTAATATTACAGTTCTTGAGCTGTTAGATGTGCACAACAACTACCTCACTGGGGAAATTCCATCTGTGATTGGGGAGCTTGAAAATTTGGAGCAGCTTGATCTCAGTAGAAACAGTTTGACGGGAAAAATTCCTTGGAGCTTCGGAAACTTCAGCTATTTAAACAAGCTCATCCTCAATAATAACTTACTGACAGGATCAATCCCAAAATCCATTAGAAATTTGCAGAAGTTAACTCTTCTGGATTTGAGTTACAACAGTCTCTCTGGTGGCATACCCCCTGAGATTGGTCATGTTACAAGCTTAACCATCAGTTTGGACTTGAGCTCCAATTCATTTACAGGAGAAATCCCAGAATCAGTGTCTGCTTTGACACAGTTACAATCACTTGATCTTTCTCATAACATGCTTTATGGAGAAATCAAGGTTCTGGGGTCTCTGACTAGCCTCACCTCTCTCAATATCTCCTACAACAACTTCTCAGGTCCTATCCCAGTAACTCCATTCTTCAGAACTCTATCCTTCAATTCATATATTCAGAACCCTGAGCTTTGTCAGTCCATTGATGGGGCTACCTGTTCTTCTAGTCTGATTCGAAAAAATGGTCTACAATCTGCAAAAACCATTGCTATGATCACAGTCATTCTAGCCTCTGTTACTATAATTCTAATTGCATCCTGGATTCTAGTGACTCGTAATCATGTATACAAGGTTGAAAAAACATTGGGAGCATCAACTTCCGCATCAGGAGCTGAGGATTTCTCTTATCCTTGGACTTTCATCCCATTTCAGAAAGTAAACTTCAGCATCGATAATATCTTGGATTGCTTGAAGGATGAAAATGTGATTGGAAAGGGCTGCTCAGGTGTTGTGTACAAGGCAGAGATGCCAAATGGGGAGTTGATTGCCGTAAAGAAGCTTTGGAAAGCAAGCAAAGCAGATGAAATACTGGATTCTTTTGCTGCAGAGATACAGATTCTTGGATACATTCGGCATAGGAACATAGTGAGGCTCATAGGTTATTGTTCTAACAGGAGTGTTAATCTTCTTCTTTATAAGTACATCCCAAATGGAAATCTGCGACAACTTTTACAAGGGAACAGGAACTTAGACTGGGAAACAAGATACAAGATTGCAGTTGGATCAGCTCAAGGTTTAGCTTACCTTCATCATGATTGCGTCCCTACAATTCTCCATAGAGATGTCAAGTGCAATAACATACTTCTAGACTCCAAATTTGAGGCATATCTGGCAGATTTTGGTCTTGCAAAGCTAATGCATTCGCCAAATTATCATCATGCAATGTCCAGAGTTGCCGGTTCCTACGGTTATATTGCCCCAGGCAAGTCCGCTTAGCTTTCTTTACTTTTTTTGAACCTTTCTTACATCCTTTACATAATTGACAAAATCAATGCCCTTAATTTGTTATTTAGTGCTATTGGTTTAATGTACAAACAATGTGCATACATTGAGGAGATCCATAGTACAAACAATGTGCACACATTCAATTCAAGCCCAGGAATTAGTGGAGATCCATATTTGGTCATTCAGTACTATTGGTTTAAAACTAACCATGTTTTATCGCTAACGCAGAATATGGCTACTCCATGAACATAACAGAGAAGAGTGATGTCTATAGTTATGGGGTGGTTTTGCTAGAGATACTAAGTGGTCGCAGTGCTGTTGAATCTCATGTTGGAGATGGCCAACACATAGTGGAATGGGTGAAGAGGAAGATGGGAAGCTTTGAACCGGCTGTATCAATACTAGACACAAAGCTGCAAGGTCTACCAGATCAAATGGTGCAAGAGATGCTTCAAACACTTGGAATTGCTATGTTTTGTGTGAACTCTTCCCCATCGGAGCGCCCCACAATGAAAGAAGTGGTTGCACTACTAATGGAAGTGAAGAGCCAACCTGAGGAGATGGGCAAGACCTCTCAACCTCTAATAAAACAGTCCTTAAATCAAAGTTGATTCCACCCCTTTATTTTTTCTTTATTTCTTTTACTTCTAAACTCCAATGGTTAGTGATTGATTTTCATCTCTTCCAAGATGAAAACAAGGATGCTGCTAACGTGGAAATTTGAGAGTAGGGAGCTAGAGAGGAACTAATGTTTCGCTGAAACGGCTACTGTTGTACAGTTTTAGAAATACAGATGTCAGTTATCCACATCATGTGATTGTGAAGCAGTAATATTTGTGTTTCGACACCATTTACTACTGAATAATTATGATTTACATGCCATCTTTTCAAGTTTCTTATCCATGTTATTATGATTTGCTGAAGCCTGTATAGTTGGCTGCGTGGACTTCACATGGTACAGAAAATTTGTCACTTATGCTTGTTGAATGGTACCAGTTTATCTGCTTGAAATTCTGCTGATATTTTCTTCCATAAATTGGTTTAAGGTAGGAACCAAAAGTAATACATAAATTTGAGCAAAACACCCTTTCCAAATTTTGTAATTCACTTTAATGTTTTTCGTTGCAGAACGACAGTAAAATATAACTAAAATGAATGAATTTTTTACAAAGTTGAGAATTATAGGAGAAAGTTATAGAGTTATAAAGCTTCCAATCTTAAGAAAGTACAAGGTTTTTACTTTTATTTAAGTGGCGAATAGCCTCGTTTCCATTAGGCACTGTTTCAAGTTCTTGTAAACAAAGAAATCAAGCACTTGGAACTTAACCGAATTTATCTGCCTCCACTATGTGCATGGTGCATGTCAGTTCCAACGTTCCAACACCAAAAAATTAAATACACACCCATTTATTTATTTTAAAAAAATATTTTAGATCAGATTCTGATTCTATGTAAATAATTTCTTTGGCGACATTAGTTTTCACATCAACAAAAGGGTACAAGAGACGAGAGAGAGCCGAAAGGTGTGAGGTGACCTGATAGGAAAACTCGGAACCTTATGGCCCATTAGCCTGGAAGTTTCCTTGAACAATAATAGTGGCTATAGACAAAGCGCATGCTTTTCTGCAGAGAAAATTAATGCTTCAATCATGAAAGAACTGATTTTTTAAAGTTTACACATCATGCCATCGCATTTGTTGAATTTCATTCAATTATTGCTCAATGTTGAAAGAAGTACTTCTTGTTTAAATTAAATTTAGAGAAAGCTGAGATCAGACAGTTTATATATAAAAAAAATGTAAGATTTAATGTTAGTAACCGATCCAAGATGACCCAAATGACAAGTTTATAGTGATTTATTTTCTTTAATGAAGTACTTTTCCAATGGTGAACAAGTGATAGCTGTAAAGATTTCGATGCTCATATTAGAAGTGATTTTAACAAAAGAACATTATCATGAATGTAAGTGGAGTCTTGATATTTATCATGGACGAGACCCAAAGGCCTTCAATGGCTTGAGACATCTTGGAGTTGGAATGGTTATCATATCATCAAGTAGGGAGTAGAATAATAGAAGCCTTATTTTTTACTTTGGAGAATCATACTTTTAGGATTAGGCCTTACTCTGAAACAGTAACATATTTTGTTTATCATAAATTCTAACCAGAACTTGTTCATTAATTTTTCAGTTAATATTTGTAGAACATGCATGCACCATTGAATTTTAAGAATGTCACAGGCTTACATTACAGAGGCAGGAGCCATATGGGGAGGCTTAGGTGTGGGGGCCAAGATAGCAGCGTGTAAGGAGACAAAAGGAAACAAAGTCTTGCTTCCCCTCCTTCTTCCATATGTTATCAGACACTACATTGCGCGTTGATTTGTCAGACAATGTTCGTCAAAAGGCAGAATCGTCATGCTCATAGTCTCCCTTCTTCATTTTATATTTTATTCATCCCCTCCAAGGACCTCCATCATTTTTGTAGGATAGCAAATTTTGTCAACAGTAAAAAGGTGTTATTTTAGAATTTTTTTCTGTTTTACTCTTCAAGAATACAACACTATTATTTGAAATTGTGTCTCGGCTGGTTTATTTGGATTGTTCTCTAAGACTGTTTTTGGGTTGAGTATTCATTGTATTCGTCATCAGTAATGTAACCTGATATGGTCCTGAATTTGGCCCGTGACTGTTGGAAATTAATCATGTTCCTTCTAAAATGTTTTCATTCATGAGCTTGGGACTATCTGTCAATTTTCTTGTAAGGATAATTTCCCATGCTAATCTTAAACTTATCAAGAAGTTGGCATGTCTTGAGTCTTCAACATTTGTTCCTTCATGCTTAGACCATACAGTAACTGTATTTAAAAAATACTGACTTAAGAAATGGATTCTTGACACAAGGGATTACATTCCATTTTTTATACCTTCATTCTCTATCAGTGGAACTGCGATGATGACAGAAATCTCGTCTTGATTTTCTGATTCGACAATCCTTTCCGTAATATTTCCTCCTAAGTTGTAGTTTAAAAGAAATATCTATAGTTCTATTACAATATTTTAACCTTCTCATTTCAGATTAGCATCACGTGGTCACTACCGAATTCATTATCTTTTGAATGACACAAGTATATCCGTTCTTATATTTTCCATTTTCTGCTAATATATATATATATATATATATATATATATATATATATATATATAGGAGTCAATTCTCTCCTTTTATTTGCTGAACGGTTATGTAATACTTTGATTGGATATTTTTAAATTCGTGTGAGTTCATACTTATGATTTTCGTACTGAATAACACTCTTAAAAAAATGCACCTTTAGAATCATCAATGTACATCATCTTGTACTCTGTCACATCACACAATTCCAGAAAACAACGAGATCAACCTTACTGCCAGTCCAAGGCCAGATTTGTAGACATTTAATGACTCACCATCTGGCACCTTTTACCCAGAGATAAGGGAGCCAATGAATAACTCTGGCTATAGAAATTATAACTATTCCCAGAGAATTATCTTCTTCATCCTAATATTGTTACTCTATTGGAATTTCTGCTAACTTAGAGTTTTGAAGGTTCTACGGGGGACATGGCCTCCATCCATCATGCTCAACAAAGTTGCAGTCTACTAGAGAAACCTACACATTCGAGCGCGGGCCTGGTATTCTGAGCCGCCACAGGTTAGATGAACATTTTTTGCATAAATTTTTCTACATCGAGAATTTTCTGGTTTATTTGAATCCAAAAACTAGACCTATAAAATAGTTATTTAAAGTGAATGGATCACATGCAACAAAAGGGGCTCCTGTAGAGCAGCTATTGTGAAATGGTTCACATATAAATTGAATACGTATTTATTTTTTAATTTAGACCATGGGAGACAATTTTATTTAAGTTGATCATAAATATTCATAACATCCAAGGATTAGCTCTCAAGTTTCCCAGCAAAAAAATCAATTTACACACTAGGCTCAAACAAATAATCGAAGTAAAAAATAAATCAAAAAAATAGTTTTCAGATTAGGATATTATTTATTTTCTACAAGGATTATGTCTTGCAATAGAAACAAAGCTAACTCAGAAAGAAGGAAAGGGTATCGACACTGCAAACAGTGGCAATGCTACTACTGTGGCGCAAAGTCTTGTCAAGATCAGTATCTCTTACTTCTAACATGACTTACTAAACATCTTGCTTTCTTCGCATTATTAGCCATCAAACACATCAAATTACGCCAAAGAAAAAGTTGACAACCACCAATTATCCATAATTTAAGTCAGTTGAATTAGCATTGCCATAATCAACCGAAATCAGATACAAGAACTCCTTTAGCCATAAAGCCTATCTGTAGTAAGCAGCCGTGGTTTATTCACTTTATTGCTTTAGGGAATGGCAACGCAAGTGGGATTAAGATTTCATGCAAGTCACACTTGTCTTTCTTTATAACCTTATAAAGGGTGCAGAGATGTCTGAGTTAAGCTATGCCTATAAGAATAGCACCAGACTAACAACTTCTTCATATAAATACAATTCGTTCAGACCCACTGTCTGTATAACTTTAATATGGTAATCATCACATTGAATCAGTTATGTAGCAACAACCTAAACAGCTACAAGTGGAAGCGTGAAGTGAAGACTTGAGGCTTGAAAAATGTTTGGCTATTTATTAGTATTATGCAATGTGCCACTTTCTAAAAATGTTAAAAAACTACATTAAGATGGTATAAAATATAAAATGCTGATATGTCCTAACTTGAAAGGAGATTATCCAAAATTTTCATCCCACAGCTAAGCAGAACAACAAGTATCTAGCAGAGGATGAGAGAAGTGCAAGCAACATTAAGAGTTATTATCATTACTAAAATAAGATTATTGATTGTTACTTTCAGTTTCCTAATATCTTATAAGCACCTCAATAAACTAGTTTCCTCACACTATCACAAAATCCAATAGTTGGTATAACAAAACGAACATCCCTTTAAATGAAAAGAACAGCAATAGTCAGTCCTCCCAAATAAGTCATAAAGAGCTGGTTTGGCTTCCAATTTAATATTCAAAACTAGAGCCAATGAAACACCTTAAAAATATTCAACCAGCCATACAGTGTTAAAAAAATGTTGAGCACAAGTCACAACCATCAAATACCAAAACCTCTTACTCATCTAATTGTGCAATTTCAGCCTTCAATTGTTCAATCTTGAGACCCATAGACCTCTGCAAAGCCCCTCTTTCTTTCTCCGGCAACTTGGCCAACAACCCCTCGAACAAGCCCAAAACCTCATTGACGGCGTCGCGAGCACACTCAGCTTCCTCGTCGAAATAAACGGTGTCTTTGGACTCCAACGCCATCTCTATCTCTTCCCTCGCCTCTGCAAACTTAAGGTTGATGGTGTCCACCTCCTTGGTGTGGTCCAACTCGCCCGACCCACCACTGAAACTCCTTGGATTGTGCCGAATCGCGTAGTGGGTGGTCGGGATGGAGGAAAAAGAGTGGAACTTTGAGGTGGAGGCAAGGTGGGTGGATGAAGTGAAGGGAGCAATTGGGGATTGGCGAAAAGGGTGTCGGGTTCTGAAGAACGCGTAGAAGAGGGAAAGCCTCGTGCGGCCATTCATTTTGCTTTTGGTGACAACAAAAGTTGCGGTTGCAGCTGCGGCGGCGACAAAGAGAGACAGGGTGGCGCTTAAACCTCAAAGTGGAAGAATAAGCAACAGAGTCTGAAATGGAACTTCAACTTACATTCATAGCTTCGCAAAAATTCCAATACGATTCTGCCAGAGATCAAGGATCCCTAGCTCCTTTACAACATTAAATTAAAATAATTATCTTTATATGTAATTTCAGCCTTTTTTTACTTTTACTTTTTTCAAATGATTTTTTTCGTCAATTATGATTATTTTATTCTATGTAACAAACATTTATTAAATATACATATATATTATTGAAATTTTAATATTTAATATTTTTTATTTAATGAAAATAATTCTCAGTTAATTAAGACTAGATTGATGAATCTTTTAATTTTATACTTTAATTATTAAACTAGTTAAAATTTTAAAAAATTAATATAATGAATAAGTTGTGTAATTTAACACGTTTTCAATATATTTGAATTAATATAACTTAATATAATCAGATTTTAATTAAATTTATAATTTTAGTAATATTATATATTATTTAATGTTTTTAATTATAATTTTTTTAATTCGAATTCGGTGTAAATTCAATTACTAAGTCTTAAATGAGTATATTGTTGGGTTCATTGATAAGTTTGGGTTTAATTAAATTGAAATATTAATACAAAAGTGGGATGATTATTATATGGTATGTTAGTTAGCTAAACAATATTGATATTGTCACTTTTATTTCACTATACTTTCCAATTTTTTCTCTCTAGCAAGTCTCTACTATGAGTTACTTAATTTTATTTAGGTTTTTTGTTAATCAAATAACTTAAATAAATTTAGTTGATTTTTTCTTAATTGATTATATAATAATAATGTAATTATTATTTAATATACTTCATTATATATTTTTAAACATTCCATAATATAATTTACTTTTTAAAATATTTTAAATTAATTTTTTTTTTAAAACTTAATATACCGAGTAAATTAAGTTAAATTGTATTTAATAAAAAATGAAAAAAATTTATGTTGTGTTTCTATCGTTTAAGAGTCTGAGATCAAAACAAAATACATTTCCATAACTCAAATGTCTTTTTAGAAACAATCGTAACAAAATTAATTTCTCGTTTCAAAACCAACAATAACTCAATAACAAATTTATAATAAATTTAAGCAAATTTTGAATGCAAAATTTTAAAGGATAATTTATTTTATAGAAGAATTAAAAATATTTTATAAAAAATGTATAATTTGAATATATAATTTAAAAATAAATAAAAATTTAATTTGTTTAAAACAATTTAATTACTTAAAAATTTAAAAATAAATAAATTTCATTTTAGAAGCAAAAATTTAAAATTCTTTACATTCTCTTGTATTTCAAATATATATTACTTATGATCTTCATATATTCTTATTCCAAATTTATCTCTATCAAAATATTGTAAACTTCGCTTTGAAATTTATATTACATATATCGTTTTTTCAATTGATTTGACATGAGTTTTTTTTTTAATTAAAATGAATCATAATAATTTTTTAATTACCATCGTTATTATTTTGCAAACATAAACCAAGTAATGTTATTTCTCTACCGTGTTTTTATAACATCAATACTGTTTTTTATGAATGTGAAACCCAAATTTTTCTGTCAATATTAAGAAATTTTATTTCCAATTATTGTTGTTTTTCACTAATGTCAATAATTAATAAGAGTGCTGATAAAAAAATAGTTAATAAGAGTTTTTTTTTACTAATATCAACAAAAATTACTTTTTTAGCATGTCAGATCAACGTGAATGAAATTATTATTTTTTATTTGATATGAGTTAAAAGTATTCAGAGTGATATATCAGCTAACAGAAAACAGGCATTGCATAAACAATTGTATTTATAGTTTAGTATTCGTTTATTCAATTCAGTAGAGATAATTTAAATATCTGAATTAATTACAATTGATTTATTCAAATTTTAACCAGAACTAATCGATTAACCAAACTAACATGAAATTTAATTAGTTTTATTTAAATTATACATTTATTAGATCAATCCAATCTCGTTCTCAATCCAACTAAACACAATTGAGGAACTAAATTAGTAATTTACAGGTGAATTGCAGTAAAAGAATTATTTTTTGTTGAAAGAAGATTTTATATTAATTCAGTCTAGGGTTTTGTAAAAGGTATAAAAATATATCACATGCTTTGTGATATTTCATTTTGTAATTTTTTTTAAGGTGGAACTTTCATTTGAAATTCTTGAGCAGTTTCTTCTTGCAAAAAGGGTTGAGAACTCTGGTTCAAGCTGATGACACAATCTTCACAAGTTGATATCTCGGATTGGACTTTCGGCTTCTCCTCTCTCGATTGGGTTCTCCAGATTGAGTTTTCGACTTCTCCTCTCACAGTTGAGTGTGTACCTGGAAGGCGCTCTGATGCCAAAATCAGAAATAATTTATGCATTCATCAGATAAAATTCATTCTTACTTACCTTTTGATCCTCTATTTATAAGACTTTCTTATTGGACTTATACCTTATTTAAGCATTTCTTTCTGCACCACTTATTATTTTAAACCCACCCATTAATTTGAACTTTATTAATTTGGGCTTCACTATAGTGATTATATATATTTATTTGATCCTTTATATATATTTTTCGGCATAACTCTCGGTATATTCTTTCGGTTATACCTCTCCGTCCTATTAGTTTATAAAAAAGTTAATAATAAGAAAGATACAAAGTTTTGAATAATTTTGTTAGATGAATTTTGCCGTAAATTTTAACAAAATAGATGACTAATTTAATTTTATATAAAGGAGAAAAGATATATTTTAATCATAACCAAACACTTCAACGGGTAGACAATCCTTCCGATTGTACTTCTATTCTATGAGATCTGGTTGGAACAACACTACTACTGTATGTCTGTGATCTCCAAGACAAAGGATGGGAGATTTGAGAAAACTAGATAAAGTTTTCTCCGCAGTTCACTGCTACTGATGTTGTTATTTAGTTATTTTGCGTAATTAGTAATGAAATCAACGTTTTCCATTTTTAAATTGTTCACAAGTTAATTTGAAAAGGACTAAAATTTTATCACCGATTTATCTTTTCCTATTCAAAATGTTAGAAGACTAGCAGTTGGAAAGAGAAAGAAAAACTGAATGTGATGCTTTATTTGTAATTTAATAATATTCTTATTGCAAACACTACATGGTAGAATACGGAAATGCCGCATAAATGAAAACCAATCATACATATGGCCAATTAATCTATGAACAAATAAATTAAAAGTGTACTATACTTTCCACTTTCACTTGTCATTTACATTTCAAATCTCTTGTTCTTATCTGCTTGAACACAATAAGATCGGGAGGTGCAAGACCACCATCAAACAAATAGAATCACTCGGGTCTGAATCACGAGTATTGAAGTGCATATACACCTTCAGACTTTTATTCAAAAAAGAAGATAGATCACTTGGCTCTAATGGAGATTGTCTTTATTCCTCAATGAAAACAAGAATCTGTAAGAAATTAAACAACAAATTTTATTACTAAAATTATACATGTACATAATGGATTTATTTCTAGAATGTAAGGAAGTAAGGATCGTAGCTTACATGATTTATCAGGAGTGGTGCTTCCCCATTCGGAGCTTATTTGTAGATAGGTGGAGGTGGGGAAGCATAAATGTAAACTGGAGGTGGCGGTGATTTTACTGGTGGAGGAGGTGATTTGTAAATGTATTTGGGAGCGGGAGCTGGGGAGGGAGGAGGTGGTGATGTGTAATGGTATGGTGGAGGAGGAGATGGAGAAGGTGGTGGGGGACTCACGTAATGGTAAGGAGGAGGAGGGTGCGACGTTGGTGGTGGAGGGGATTTGTAATAGTAGGGAGGAAGAAGAGTGGGAGATGGTGGAGGAGGGCTTTTATAGTAATAAGGAGGTGGTGGTGATGGGGAAGGTGGGGGAGGGGATTTGTAATAGTAAGGAGGTGGCGGTGATGGGGATGGTGGGGGAGGGGATTTGTAATAGTAAGGAGGTGGGGGTGATGGAGATGGTGGTGGAGGTGATTTATAGTAATAGGGAGGTGGTGGAGATGGAGAAGGAGGTGGAGGGGATTTATAATAGTATGGAGGTGGTGGTGATGGGGATGGTGGTGGTGGGGATTTGTAATAGTAAGGAGGTGGAGGTGATGGAGATGGTGGTGGAGGTGATTTGTAGTAGTAGGGAGGTGGTGGAGATGGAGAGGGAGGTGGAGGGGATTTGTAATAGTATGGAGGTGGTGGTGATGGGGATGGTGGTGGTGGGGATTTGTAATAGTAAGGAGGAGGTGGTGATGGAGAGGGAGGTGGAGGGGATTTGTAATAGTATGGAGGTGGTGGTGATGGGGATGGTGGTGGTGGGGATTTGTAATAGTAAGGAGGAGGTGGTGATGGAGAGGGAGGTGGAGGGGATTTGTAATAGTATGGAGGTGGTGGTGATGGAGATGGTGGTGGTGGGGATTTGTAATAGTAAGGAGGTGGTGGTGATGGAGATGGTGGTGGAGGTGATTTATAGTAATAGGGAGGTGGTGGAGATGGAGAGGGAGGTGGAGGAGATTTATAATAGTATGGAGGAGGAGGGGATGGTGAAGGTGGGGGTGGTGATTTATAATAGTATGGTGGGGGAGGAGAGGGGGATGGTGGAGGTGGAGAGTTGTATTTGTAAACGGGAGTTGGAGGAGGAGGTGACTTATAGTAGTAAGGAGTTGGAGAAGGTTTTTCACATTCTTTAAAATGCTTCTTTGAAGCATAAGCAAATGGCTTAGCCTTAAGCACAACTTCGTACTTGTCCTTAGATTTCACCTTCAAGTTGGTTCCTTCATTCAATTTAGTAGGTATGCTGAAGGGTGAGTCTTTAGGTGGAGCAAAAAGCTTGGCCTTGCACACTGTGGCTCCATACTTGACGTAATCGAAATCCTTAACTGTGATACTATACTTTCCATTGCTCTTAGTTTCACCATAGGCCTTGATCACTTTCCACCCTGCTTTGCATTTCACCTCCACAACAGCACCTACATGCCCCCCAAAAACGATTCATTACGATACATAAGTTAAATTATTCTTGTAAGCAAACGCACTATATATTGGATAAGATACTATGTTAATTATCTTTCTCTCAATTCTTTTCTTTATCATATTGTTGTTTATTTATTTCTGTTTATGTATAATTTGTAAGATATTAAAGATGTAATAATCAATATTCTCATTTAACTTTAAAATAACCAAAAAAAAGTGCTCGTAAGATGTTGGAAATATAAAAGTTTTCTTAATTAGTCTTAACTTTTAGCCAATAATAAAATGATATATCTAAACAAAAAGATAATGAAATGAATATGATGTACCTTTGAGGTGTTTCTTGTTATGAGACTTCTCGATGTGGTTCCAGTCATAGCACTTGTAGCTGTAAACTTTACCTACTACCTTCACAGTCAATGCGTGGTCGTAATGATGTGGGTAGGGGTGTGTGGGATATGCAGCTGGTGGAGGAGGAGAGTTATAATAGTATGGAGGTGGTGGAGAGTTGTAGTAGTAAGGAGTGGGTGAAGGGGGAGGAGGAGACTTGTAGTAGTAAGGTGGATGGGGTAATGGAGATGGAGGAGGAGGAGATTTGTAGTAGTAGGGTGGTGGAGAAGGTGTTGGGGATGGTGGTGGAGGGGATTTGTAGTAGTATGGGGTTGGAGATGGAGATTTTTCAGGTGGAGGTGGAGACTTGTAATAGTAGGGTGGTGGAGGAGATGGTGAAGGTGGTGGTGGGGAGTTGTAATAGTAAGGGGGTGGAGGTGAGGGAGAGGGCGGTGGAGGAGACTTGTAATAGTAGGGAGGTGGGGGTGACGAGGAAGGAGGAGGTGGTGACTTGTAATAGTAGGGTGGATCCTTGTGCTCATATGGTGGCGGAGGAGATTTGTAATAGTATGGGGGAGGTGGTGAGGGGGAGGGTGGCGGAGGAGATTTGTAATAGTATGGAGGAGGTGGTGAGGGGGAAGGTGGTGGAGGAGATTTGTAGTAGTATGGAGGAGGAGGTGAGGGGGATGGTGGCGGAGGAGATTTGTAATAGTATGGAGGAGGTGGTGAGGGAGAAGGTGGAGGAGGAGATTTGTAATAGTATGGAGGAGGTGGTGAGGGGGAGGGTGGTGGAGGAGACTTGTAATAGTATGGAGGAGGAGGTGAGGGGGAGGGTGGTGGAGGAGACTTATACTGATAAGGAGGTGGTGGTGAAGGTGATGGAGGAGGAGGTGAGTTGTACTGATAAGGAGGTGGAGGTGATGGTGAAGGTGGAGGTGGTGAGTTGTATTCATAAGGAGGAGGTGGTGATGGAGAAGGGGATGGTGGTGGTGGTGGAGAAAAGTAAGGGTAAGCATCAGCATTAACAGAAACCAGAGTAGTAGAAATGAAAGCAATGGCCAATGCCATGATCATTTGTGGCAAAAGACGACCCCTTGTGGGGTCGTTGCCCTTGGAAGTCATGTGTAGAAGGAAAAAGCTTTCCACCTCTGCCAATGCAGCAAAGATCTTCTTTGAAGTTGAGAGAAGAGAGGGAAGAGGGTTTGGTGTAAATGAGTGGTGAGAAAAAGCTGCATGCATGAAATATTTATAGTGAGAGTGAGTGGTGAAAGAAGAGCTGTCATGAGAGAATTCAAAATGTTCAATTGCTTTTTAATTCTATAAAAGAAGAGTCCCTAGCTGGCCTTCTCAATTTTTGTAAACTCTTTCTTATATGTTTTCCTCCACATGGCCACAATCACCATTCCTTCCTAGTTCCTCTTCTCTTCTCAGTTGCCTATCTTGACCAAAGGTAACTCCAAAATGCTCTTTTTTTTTTCTCTTTTTCTTTCAATCATTTTGAACTTTTCAGCAGTCATGATATTTTATGACACTCACAAGCTTTGGATCAAATCCTCTTTCGTTAATGAGTGAAGATATTATTTAGGCTGTTATTTTTTTTCACCATATTTTGAACATGAGCTCTATGATAAAGAATATAATCCAAATTTGCCTTATTCTGCTACAGGTCCACGTGTTGCTATACAAATAAAACTTAGTCCAATGTTATAAATTATCATTCATTATGTTATCTCCAATATTACCAAAAAAATAGTTTATACATAATCATTCACTTGCACATAAATTACTTTGTTTGGTTGAATATTTTGTCACGAAGAAGGACAGACACAAAGAATGAGAATGAGAAGAGGACAATTTCATCACCAGCTTTGGTTCACCTTACTACCTTCTTTCTCTTTCTTCAAGATTTTTGTGAGCCATGTGGTTCATCGATGATGAGATTAACATGTGATGTTGTCAAATTGGCATGAACTTCAAGTTGCCGCGTAATTTTTTCATGAGAAGCGTATAGTTGGCAACTATGCATTCGCCAATTATAGATAAAATTAATCTTTGTGAGAGGCATTGGTTTTAGGAATTGATCAATGTCGCCTTTTAACACTATTTTTTAACATCAATAATCAATAATTGTGACATAAATGAATGAAACGTGCACACTATTGCTCCCTTATGAAATTGCGTTTGGCCCTGTATGATAATATAATATAATGCAACAACTAAGCATTTGCCAACTAAAAATAGCTCTAGTCCCTAGCGGAGGAAAGCACTTATATTTGTATATGGTAAGTAACCTTTCAATATTTTATCGATAAAAAAAAAACTCTTTCAATAAGTCTAATATAGTTTATCATGAATCGATGATAATAACAATTTATATAAAAAGTTTTTAAGAATAAAATCATGGATAATATTTCGAATGTAGTGATTGATTCTAGTAATACTATCTCTACGGATTAAATCTCATTCCCTTAATTTTCAAAACTAGTGATGAAAAAAATGAAAAAAGAACCATATAATCAAAGACATATGATGTGCATTGTTTTGAAGGAAAAATTGATTGTTAGAGATCTTACATCGATTAGAGGTAACGATATTTCATATATAGACTTATAGCTAGGCTTATAAGGTTGAGTTATAACAGGTGCAACCAGATTTTATGCATAGTCTACTTCTTAATATGTTAACAGAGTCATTTAGAACCTATCATTTCAAGAGTTTGTTGGCTTATCCGGTCACCCGTTATTGGACTGCTAGCGGATCACCCATAAAAATATAATCTCATGCAAGAGTTGGAAAGTCTTTGTGTGAAGGAATATGTTAAAGATCTCAGATCAATTAAAGATAAAAACATTTCATAATATATAAGTAGGTGCAAACCTCATCTTATATGAACCGACTTTAGTTTGATTTTAAAAGGTTGAGTTAAACTTAATAAAGTCTAATTCTTAGTAACTTTTTTTCACTATTTCAGCGCATGGGGTTTCTCTATTTCTATTTACCGTTCTTAAGTTAACCTGGCACTGAAATACATTGTAATTACATGCCCCATTGGTCAAAAATACAACATAATGGGTACATATGAACTGTGTCCCATGTGAAGCAACTAGTGACACTAAATTTGTAATAGCCACCCACTCTCATCCCTCTCTCTCTAATTGTTTATGGTTGTCAATGCCGTGTAGTAGATTGAGGTGTAAATAGAACATCAAATTCGTGATGATTGCTGAATTTAAGGGAATACAAATCACTTTGACTTGATTAGAAAAATTTAAAGGTAAATTGGATATTGGTTCCATAATGGTAGAAAAGCTAAAAAGAGAGAAGGTTTGTCACAGACAGTCTGGAAAGGGAATGGATAATTAGATAGAGAAAACATGACTCTTTGAGTCTCTTTCAATGCTTATAATGTAGTAATGATGAGAGTAAATCAGTAAAATACTGAAAATCAAAGCAAAAAAACCTTTCCTTCAAGAGCATCTAATTGTATCACCAACCACTTTTTGTCCTAAGTTTTAGGTGGGGGGGCAGGTTGTTACAATTCTTCAGAATGAAGTTATCTTCATATAATTAATTTCAGGTTGTTACAAAATTTTCCCTTTTCATTTTGTTCTTTTCCTGGGTATGGGATCAGAAATACAGACTTTGCTTTTAAGCTTTTGTTATAGCAAAATGGTTTATGTATAATGCCAAATTGAGTTGTATAACAAATGATTTTGGTACATTTGCATATTTGGTCAATCTTGTAAACTTCTCTCTTGTTGTAATATGCTAGAGTTAAAACTGAGAAGGTGATGAAATCTGTGTTTTTCAGAATAGACATTGACTTAATGAAGGAGAATTATAATATTAAAACCAAATGCTTAATAATTGTTTTGTTTCGTCTTTCATGGGAAGTATATATAACATGTGCAACACAAAACTTAAGGGTGATTAGCTGTAGCAGAATTCATCAGACAATTAAAGTTTTATTATAGGAGATATTATGAAGGACATGGCAGATGCATGTTAATCAGAAATAGTGGTTGACCAATGGAGATTACAGCTAAAATCTAAAAGTGAGGCAATGCAATGTGATTGGATCTAATCTACCAACCAATCTAATACAACTATATATATCATTCAATAAACATAATTCACCCTATTCAATCTATCAGATAATTCACTCTTGTTAGACATCTTACAAAAGAAAAGACAAAGATGGAAAAAAAGTTGAGTTGAAGTTCTAACAGATCAAAGCACTGCAAAAAAAAACAATATTTCATTCTCTATTCTAATTATGTTGTTTCTGAAACCACATATTTGCTGATTAAAAAAAAAAAAAAAACATATTTGGTGATTATTGTTGTCTTAATTACTAAACATGATATTCAATGTTTAATTTGAAAAATTTATCCCTTAAATTTATTTATTTATGGCTGCACTATATAGAACTATTGGATTTTATATAATAAAAGAAAATAAAAATAAGTGTACTTAAACACTCCTCTTAACTGATGTGTTTGTGTCCGATATTAGACACCGACTCGTACAACACTCATAGGACACGTATCGATGAAGTGTCAAATTCAAAAAATATTTATTGAATTTCTAACAATTTTAGCATGATTCTAACATAATTTTAAAACGGAGAAATACATTAATTTTCTAAAAATTCAAACTTAGTATAAATTTTAGTATAATTATAAAAATAAGAAACAAATCCCTTTCTGTAGGAACTAATTAAAGAAAATAAGATAAGACAACAGGTTGTAGAAACTAATTGAAGATAATTGCACCAGATTACTGTTGTGCTGATTCTTATTTATTTTGATTTACTTCAATAATATATATAATAAAATTACAATTATTGGAACCCGCCATAAAAAACATTTATTTACTCAAAAGAAGTTAAAACATAGTTGTACAGATAAATCTTTACTGTAAATTTATATAGTTTATATTTATATAATATATAGACTTGTGTTCTGGTATTTTACATTTTAAAAATTATATGTATCTCTCCATATCCATATTGTATCAATGTTTTGTAATATATATATATATATATATATATATATATATATATATATATAAATACTTTGATAAATATTCATTTTTTTTTTATACTTTTGGATTTGAAGTGAGACATAAATTACATATATAAGTCAAATTAGAACGTGACTATATAATCAGACAAATAAAGTTATGGATCTATATGCCTTATTTCTTTATCTATTCCTTTATCTATTATTTTTGTGTTTTTATTTCTATGAATTTAATTAAATTACACTCAAATATTAATGTTATTTTTA
Organism: Phaseolus vulgaris; assembly: GCF_051622355.1. Lineage (NCBI taxonomy): Eukaryota > Viridiplantae > Streptophyta > Magnoliopsida > Fabales > Fabaceae > Phaseolus > Phaseolus vulgaris. The sequence goes on from NC_143504.1 coordinate 8,890,090, forward strand.
TTGTCACCAAATTACAAAATTATTATACGCAGTAATCTTATTTATTTTTTACACTTACTATCTTGAATAGCATACATGAGAGTCTCTTTAAAGAGCTTGAGAGTATACAAATTTTCTCATTTTATAAAAATTAAACTTTATTACTACTGCCTTAGTATCTCAAGATTAAACCCGTGCATGGTTTAAACCCGCGTCTGAAAGAAATTATCAAAATTCACTATGCCCAGCCACACAAAATATATTCCAAATATTATGCCTAGGCTCTATTATATATTTAATACATAGCAGAATTGTGTAAGAAGCGTAACAACCCCATCATTATTAGGTTTTTTTACATGTTGGGGACAATTTTTACAAGCTTATTATCGAAATGGAACTGATTTAGAAAAAAATAGTTGGAAAAATTGTGTAGAGAAAAATTGTGTCAAAGTAACATAATTTTAGTTATAAGTAACACAACTTTACGATTTTGATTAACAATTTTTTTTAAAGATTACCCTGAAATCATGGTACAAACTTTATTGATTTTTTTACATAAAACTTTAAACTTTAAAATTTAAACTAAAAATCTAAAATATACAAAAATTATTCAAAAGTACTAAAAGATATAATAATAATAATAATTTTTTAACAAATTTAGTAAATAACTTTGAAGAATCTTTTGAATGACAGATATTTTTTTTATAAAGTTTTCATGTTAAACATAGTAAGTTTACAAGATAAGTTGACACTTCAAATAATAACCATCATCTGCCATCACATGAAAAAAGTATTATTAAAAAAATAAAGAAAATACAAAAATAAGGAAAGATTAGACCAAAACTTATATATTTAACAAAAACGATATATAAGTAGATTATATTTATTCATAAATACTTTTGGGACTAAATGGAAACTTATATACTAATGAAATAATTCTCTATGAATAAATTTTAAATTAATCAATTTATCAGTATATGCATTCTCTTCACAAAAAATATAAGTAACACTAAATCTGATTTTTATACAATAATTAAGACAAATATTCTTTTGATTACAGATGAATGATAAAGACGAATTTCTTTGAATTGAATGATAGAAATTTGAAAGTATGATTCTTATTTTTTATGGAACACTATTTTAATATTAGTTTTTTTTCTATTCTTGATGCGCATTGAATTGAAATAGGACATTCTTTAATATTCGTTACGCAGAAACGTTGTGAATCAATTGTGCTTTAACTTATTAAAATTTATTACATTTTCAAATTTTGGTAAACATCTTTTAAAATTAAAAATATTAAAATTTTATATTAATTCAAACCGGAAAAAGTTTAATAATTTTGCATGATCCAACTATGTAACGAATTTTTTTCAAAATCATGTGCTGAAAAGAATGTTTTAATTGAAAACAACTAAAATACACATAAATAAATCATATTTTGTTAATAATAAATACAGGAACAAATTTATAATCTTAAATTTTTTATCAAATTAAAAAAGTAAAATTTCAATCATATTCATTAAACCATTTATAAAACTTTCATAAATTTTTTATTTATTTTTCTTCTTTCCTTTTCACTTTTCAAATTTATTTATCTTAATCCAAACAACCAAACACACATTCTAAATTTATTTATCTTAATTCACACAACCAAACAACAAATGATTGTTATTATTTTATGAAACATTATTCTAATATCAATTTTTTTCCTATTCTTTATATTATATATATATATATATTATTACATTTCCAAATTTTGGGAGACATCTTTTAAAATTATGAATATTATAATTTTATTTTTAATTCAAACAGAAAAAATTCTTGAAAAATACCAAAAACAATGTTTTAATTGCAAACTACTAAAATACACAAATAAATAAATTATATTTATTTTTTTAATTATTTTTAATAATCCCAAGGGCAAATTTATAATTTTAATTTTGTATCAATTAAAAAAAACAAAAATTTCAATCATATCCTTTCACAAACTTTCATAAATATTTTCTTCATTTCCCTTCCTTTCCGCTTTATTTTCCCTTAAATCAATTTTTTTCCTCACCCTCAAATCTACTCCTCAATCCAGAAAGCTTAAGAGATATAAGATCACTTGTAAAGTTCAGGCTTCAAAACACCAACGTAAGGCAAATTTCTATACTGTTCGGCAAAATCCATTCCATAACCTACAACAAAATAGTCTGGGCACTGCATACAAAACAAATGTAGACAGAATCAATAGATATCACTCCCAACTCATTCTGTTTCGCAGTTAGACCATAGCACTTCATGTCAGTACCATAAATATAGACACTATTGCTGCTTACAACATAATATCTAGACTCGTGCTAAAAGTGTTATCTAGGGAATAAAGAATCAGCTTAAGCAGAAAATTTGAAAACAAAAATTATCATAACTGTTGCATATCTATAATACATTTCCACCCCAAAGGTCAACTAGCCATTGATACCAGAACAAGGTATGTACTTTTCTATCATACCATGTAAATAAAGAAGAAAATAGAGAGTAAACTATTGGATAAATTTCTTAAAAAAAAAACTCAAAATAAAAAACTAAAATATATAAAATTTCTTTCATAAGTTAAAATAAAGTTATTCACGACATTTTTAAGAAAAATTGGATGAGAGAACCTCTACAAAAGTTGAGTTGCATAACTAATTTTAAGGTATGAGATAAATTTGATTGACTTTACATTCTTACCTTTTTACTTTTATACTAGACAAGTTTATCAAAGCAAGTCTCATAGAAGTTAAGAACACTGTTTAAGTTCAACAGCTATAAGATATGAAAGAAGCTCATTGGCATGTGTTGTTGTGCATAAAAAAAATCCATACTTGTAATAACCAAAAACAAGCATCATACCTCAAATCCCCGGTAGAATTTTCCTTCACCCACCAGCTGAACTTTGACTTTTCTCCTTGCAGGTTTGTCAAGGAAAGTGCACACAGAAACAGAGGATGCTCCTTTTGATTTCAAGTGCTTAATGACACTAGACAAGGTATGACCAGTATCTACAATGTCTTCAACCTAGTTCTCAATCCAATCTTAATGATTAAAACATGGATAACAATTTGGAGCAGTTTCTCCACAATCTCTTTCTTTGAAAAATCAAATAAAAATTAAAAAAAATTATGTTAAAATTATAACTAATTTGTAAAAAAATTGTTGTGTGGCTTATTTGATTTTTTTTTTTACTTTTAACTTATACATAGACTAATTTTACTAGCTCAAGTAAAATTCAAATTTACTATTTTTTTTTTCATTTTCCTCCATTAAAGCTCCTACAATCATGTCCAATATAAAACACAACATAGGGGTATCAACCAATAGAAAAAGAAATCGAGAAATAAGAAAATCGGAAATTAAAAGCACAGATTCAATTGAGAAGAAGAGTGAATTAGCTAATTACTTTCATTTGAAAATAAAAAGTATTAGTTTATTTCAGCAATTTGAAAACAGTGTCGCGAGTGCAAAATAGTGGGAATACCAAGATGACGTGACGAGCGTTGATGTCCACCTTCAAATCGAAGGAAAGGGTGGGTGCACCATTGGACTCGGTTCCGGAGCCGTAGGATTCAGCTCGGACAAAATCAACGGGTACAGAGAATTCGATTTTGCGAACAATATCTGCCAAGAAGAGGAAGGCACCAGTGGCCACACCGACGACTATGGGCGGTAGAGAACAACCTGCAAAGTCGGCGGAGACTTCGGCTGCGAGCTCGGAGACACGGCGAGAAATTTGGTCCTCGCTCCACAGAATCCTCTCAATGTGGGAATGCATGGCCATGTTCAACAGATAGGGTTTCTGATATGCTTTCCACCCACACTAGGGTTTTTAATTCCGTGCCGTTTCTCATTCTATTGGAATAAACCTTAGATATTCCTTTAATTTTTTTTCTTAATTAAGTAGTAAATTTTTCAAAATTTTAACGTAAAATGATAAATAATTTTTATTAATTAAATTAAAAACGTGTTGAAATGAATTGTCTTCGTCATCCTCATTTATATAGATGATGAGAAAAATATTTTTCATTTAATTAAAAAAATAAAAATTACTTGTCTTACAACAAAACCTTATATCTTTTAATAATACATAACACAAGTAAACAAAATAATAAAACATGATAATAATCACCTACTCTATATAATAAAGCAATCAAATAAAAATAAGTGAATTAAAAAATATAAAAGAAATTTTTGGGTAAACAATAGACTACATTTATTTTATAGAAAATCAATTGAAAATACATAAGTAAGCCTTTCTTTTTTATATACTTTATTTTCTATCATTTATTTAAAATATTTTATTTATTTTTACCTCAAAATATATGAAAATTTTAACTTACCAAATTACTCACAAGTCTTAATTAACTCACTCAATGTTCTAAAGTTTTTTTTTCGTAAATATTTCTTTCATTTTAAAATAGTAGTCTTTTTTAAAATCGATGACTTATTTTTATCTTTCTTTTTTGGCTGACTTTTTTTTTATTAATTCAGATTTTATTATTATTAATTTAGATTTTATTACTCTTAAATTATTTTTTACAGGTTAGTATTTCTATTTGTATAACTCTTAGTATTCCTATTATATAACTTCCAGTAATTGTAATTTTAATATATATATATATATATATATGATTGAGTAAATCAAAATGAATAAGATTAGTTTTACAATTTTATGCAATTACAGTTGCTACAACCTTTTGCCTTTTTTATTTTCTTCAATTAGTTCCTAATTTTTAACAATATTAACAAAAGTATTTTCTATTAAATTTGTATAACAAAATATTTTCAGCCAGTGTACTGTAACATTAAAATACTATTATTTTCGAACTCAAAAAGTAAATATTTTAAGAATATACAATAATAAAATGTTTAATCAACATTTTGGTGAAGTATAATAGAAGCCCTGAAATGATGTCAAAATTAATAGAGAAAAATGTTTGACTGAAAATGTTATAAAAACAAAAAGATTTAGTATAATATTTTAAAAAGAATAAATGCATAAAAATCTTAATACTTAATTTTATAGTAAAAAATAATTTACTTAATATCAATTATTATATTTTTAATAAAATATAAAAATGGTGTACTTTAATTCACTATTTTTCTATAATATTTTACCTCTATCTTTTCTTTATATTTATGAAAGATTTATCCATACCAAAAAAAAAAATTGTAAAGAGAACAAGTTTGCTTGATTATAATTTGTTTTAGAATAAATTACTCTTTGTCCATCTTCTTGAGTTGGTTTTAGGAAGTCTTGAGTTGGTTTTAGGAAGTTTTGCATGTATAGAGATTAAGGGTCTTATATGTGGTCCTTCTAGGATATATATATATATATATTTTATTTTTTTTTAATTTTTTTAATTTTTTGTTAGTTCAGGATCATAAAGATATGTTCAGATCATGAATAAAAGTATTTTAAATACATGTTTAGCTTTCCTGTGTGATAGTTAGTTTAAATTTAAACAACTTATAACAAGTAAGAAAAGTTAATTAAGTTTTGATAGTATCTCAGGGTAGATGATCTAGATGTGCAAGTGACGTGGTCACAATATTTGATTTTATGCATGAAATGTGTGTTGTTTGAATATATTCAAATTGTTTAAATTTTAAGATGTTTGTGGTGTACTATGAATAAATGTTTTTTTGTTGTTGTAGATAATGATTAGTTATGTATGGTATGTTTGAGATATAAAGAGTTGGAAGTGTTTAAGATAAAATTTGTATAATTTGAGTGAATAGATTTTAAATGGGTTATGTTTTATATTTTAGTTGTGAAAAGTATAATATTTCAATTGAGTCAAAGTGAATCATCTTCTTATTCTTTTATAACAAAAATATTTCATGTTAGGCATAAGAATTGAAGAAAAATCTTAGTTTGAACAAATTGGTTTCCTTGTTATATTTTATAGAATTTTTGAATTATGCAAAATTTTTGAGTTAAGGAGAGTTGTTGGACAAACAAAACTTTCGTTGGGCGAAATTTAAGCAATTGAAAACTTAAGAGTTTTGGTCGTTGAATGAGTCATTTAAATAAAAAATCCTAGTGATTTGGTCACTGAACAAAATTTATTTAATTAAAAACTTGATAGTTTTGGTTGTTGGACGAGTAAATTCTTGATCAATGTGTTGCTTTTATGAAAAGTTTCAATGGTTTAGCCATTGGGCAAATACTTTGGTCGTTGGATTAGCATAGTTTTCGTTGGAAGACTAAAATTCATTGAACATGTTGACACCTTTGTCTGAAAGAGGAGAATGGTGGCTAGGCAAATTGCAAATTCGTTTAGCGAGTCATGTATTGATTGAGCGAGACAATGTTTTCTTAACTTTGAAAATACATGTTTTTAAATGTCGATGTGTGGTAAACACACTTATTTTTAAGGATAAAATACTATGTTGAGAAGTCATGTATTGAATTTGAGATTTTGATGAAAATGATCCCGACTGTACTGATATCGGACTCATATAGAGAAAAATATTAGGTGGTGAGAGATGATGAAAAATTCTATGACCTAGTCTGCGGTGTGAAAAAGAATTGTGTTTGGTGGGTTATATGGATTTACTCTATCATATGAGTGGATTGAATTCCTATTTTGTAGCTTTGTTATGGTAACAACTTAGTGAATGTAGTATGACAGATGCAAATCTTTGAGTCAAATTCAATGCATGAGTCTTTCAGGAGTAGAGTCAACAGTCTATGATGTATGATGTTAGTAGATCATAGCATGAGATGTAACAATTTTGTTGTGAAATAAACATTTGATTTCTAATAGATATTTGTGCGTGTGTGTGTATTTTTGAAGTTTTTATTTCCTTTTCTTAAAAATGTGTATATGTATATATTTTGATTCCATATGAGAAGGGAAGCTTTATTTTAATTTTTTTTAAAAATAAAAACATGTGTGTTGTGTGTGTTTTTCTTGAATAATTTAGAAAATAAATTATATTGTCATTCTTTTTGTCCTGAAATTTTCTTCCGTATTTATCTTTTTCTATCTTCATACCAAAATTCTTAAATTAATTCTTAAGAATATTTATAAAAATATATATATTGATGTTTTTTTAGACACAAATTAAACAAATTCTATCAAAAACTAAATTGTTTCTCATATTAGCATTACATACTTTAGCTCCATTATATGATAAGTTTAAGACATCCAAAATTCACAACTCGTGACGTGTTAAATGTGTAATAAACTCTTCTTTAATGAAGCCACTAGATGTCGTAATTCATATGACATATGCTATTCTCACGTGAATAAAGATATCATACAATACCTTTTTTTGAGTGACAATATCATTGGATACATACATTTGAGCAACTCAGTCGATACATTTGCTTAAACAACCATAATTTTGTTTTAAAAGATAACATACGATAGTTAGACTGAGAGTCTAAGAGTTTTGATTATAACAAAACATTATAAGGTGTCAAAGACGTGCATAATCAAATCAAAGCAGAAGTTGTCATATTCAACGTCTAACAATAAGAAGATGATGAACAATACATTATGATGAAGGATATCATTAAAGATATTCAAGATCATAATATTTAAGTATCAACGTTCACATTTGGAATCAAAGAAGAAACAAATCAAATTACATTAAAGACCAAGACACAAAAGAATCAATCAGATTGAAGAATTCCCATATCTAGCGTCTAACAGTCATGTGAATAAGGAGAAGAGTCAAAGCTTCAACGGTCATAATCTAAATACTATATAAAGACATTGAAGATGAAAAAGACAACACACAACTACACTAGATACAAGAGAATACAAAGCAATCAAAGTTATTGTAGTGTGTAATCTTTTGTGCGAAAATTTTGTATATTTGTTGTTTAAAACACTTATTGTTTGGGGAATGAGTCTTGCACAGTAAATCCTTCGTTGTGTGAAGATAACCTTGTGTGCTTTTATTGTTGCTCTCTGTTTGAGAATGTTTCTCACTTGTTGAAAAGTTGTTGTCTCAGAGGGAGATTAAGATTTATTACCTGGAGAGGTGATTAATACTTGTTACCTGGAGAGGTGAGAATACTCATTATCTAGAGAAGTGGAGAATATTTGTTACCTGGAGAGGTGAAAAATACTTGTTACCTAAAGAGATGTAGAATACTCTACCTGAAGAGGTTGAGAATACTCCCAAAAAAGGTGTATAATACTTGTGTTAGTAAAGACTCTTATGCTGGTTGCTTAAGGGGATTTGATGTAGTTCTAGTGTTTTGGGGTGAACCAGTGTGCATACTTTTCTCTATCCCTTGCCTATTATAATTTGTGATTGATTGTGTTTTTTATTAAGCGAATTGAGTTTTAGGCTTCATTCAACCACCCTTATAGAGTCAATTGTAAGTGATGGTATTAGATGACACACTCGTTTAAACAATACCTGATACATTTTTGTAAATAACCATAATTTCACAGAATAAGAGTATTAAATGATACACTTACTTAAATGACTCAAAAGATACTTATGCATCAACACCAAGACAATTTCAAAAATCTACTACATTTTAACTCAAAAGAGCAATCTTACTACAGTACATAACATTATTTCTTACAAAATAAAATCAATGAATTTATCTTACTAATTCAAAAGGAGAATTTCAAATACATGAAAAGAGAAAATTTTAGACTCAACATGTAAAGGAAGAACTTTAGACTATACATACCACACAAGCACTATTAGCTAAAATACATCCTATTCGAACTTTAGACTATACATACCACACAAGCACTATTAGCTAAAATACATCCTATTCTAAATTCATCAGCAAAGATCATCCAATATAACTTTCAGCAAAACTAAACAGTCCCTTGACTCTCCAACAACTATAAGATACTATCGAACTATGATGAGATTTAAATAAATGGGAGGAATTAGTTCTCCGAAAAAACATTTTAAATCAAATTGTATATGCTTTTGTTTCATGCACGTAATAATTCTAACCTATACCCTATCACTAATGCTAATGTGAAATGATAGAATGTCATCTTTAATTTTTAAATAGGGGTATGGGGTGTAAGTCTTTTTATAATATGTTTTCGAATTTTGTTTTTCAATAATTCCTTTTCTGAAATATGTTTCTAGAAAAAAAAAATTATAATTTATTATTTATATGTTGAATTTGTCTTTCTAGAATGAGATTTTGATTTTCCAATTCTATTCCATAATTTCATTTCTAAAACATAAAAAAAAAAACTATTCTGAATTTCTTTTTTCAGAACATAATTTTCAATTCCAGATAGCATGAAACACAAGCAATTCTTAAATTTCAAAAATTATAGGATGCAGGTTAGAGTTGATCGGGTGCCTAAAGAAAAAGGTGAAACGAATTGTGAAATAGGCACCCGATAGAGTTCAGTAAAGCCTTTGGGATGTTATTACACCATTTTGATTGAAAGTTTCTTATAAATAAGAATATTATTCTAATAAAATAATTGTTTAAATAATAAAAAAATACTTATATAAATATCTCTACACTTTTTATACGTACATGATCTATATTAAAATAACTTTTATATATAAACAACTATTGCGAATAACTCGTTACGGTAAATACGCACAACTATTGCAGAAAAGGTTAAGGCACAAAATACACTGATAAATAGTAATGACGAATCCGTATAAACCATTGCTGCTATAATGATAGTACCAGACTATAAACCTAAGTTGCATTTGTAATTCATCACCACAGAATCCACCTTAGTTGGATTTTCCAATTGAAACACATAAAATCAATAACTTAATAAATTAAAAGAGTGAAGGATGAGTCTAACAAAATCCCATTTCAATTGTCTGAAAAGCCAAAATTGTTTCCAAAGCTAATAAAACGAACTCTACTGCAAACTCAGTCCTAAATAAAAATAATGATGAAAAAGTCGAAAAAATGTTAAATACCGAGACAAAATTGCTAAAAAGTCTACTACCAAAACAAAACCTTAAAACCCTCCAATATCATCACCCCCTATATCATCTGAAAAATTAATAATCCCACAAAAAAATGATATGATATTGGTGAAAATGTCTACTCGTTAGACCTGATGTTGCTTCATTCATTCACAGACAATGATCCAATCTGATCACCAACTGCAGAATCAGGTGTAGCCTCATACAATACCTGCATTGCCTCAGACACCTTTGTCTTCAGGTCCTCAGGAGATTCAATGAGATTGATTACTTCTGACTGGTCCATTTCCAGCAACATTCCAGTCACCTTCGCTGTGTATTGGTTTAATGTGAGACGCTCCACAAGAGGGTATAAATGTTCCCCCAACATCTGTTAAATTCAACAATTTAAACCAATCAGTACACTTATCAAACAAGTATTATTACAAAAATTGTAGTTATAAATTGAATAGCAAGTCAACGTCATTGTAAACTTATCCTTTTAAAGCAAACAGATAAATTAATAAAAGACAGTTTAATCCTACAAAATGTTCACTGAATTAACTAGTTAAAGTGGGCATATGAAATCTGTTATTTTCATACATGTGTTTATAGATAACACTTCAATTCAAATTTAGTTCATCTTTAGAGGAACTGAATTTCAATCCTATATTTATTCATAGATTTAACTAGTGAGTGTGATTTGTCCTTTACATATTCAAACTAAAAATACAATTTATACATACCATGCGTTGGTTTTCTGGAGTGGCAGATGCAAGAGCGGATGCAAGTGTAGTAGACACTGCTCCAGAACGCTGACCATCATTAGGTGCTGCATTAATTCCAGAACCATCAAAGTGCATAGTAGTTGGACCATTTCGACCATTAGACATGTATCGAAACCCTTGGTTGGAATTACGATGTAGCATCTGCTTTGAAACAATGAATTGTTTTCAATAATGACAACATAATTGTAAGATTACAACTATTTAGTTCCAAAAGAATTATAGAATAATCACCTGGTTCTGTTGCACCGGTTGAAAGTTTCCATTTCGTCGAACTCCTGTCCTGTGTCCAGACTGACCCTGCCTTTGAAGGTGGTAAGGAGTAATGAAATTGGGGGCAAATCCAGGCCGCATACCAGGCAAAATTTGCTGTTGGAATGAATATCCAGCAGGCTGTGGTGGTATGAAGCCAGGGGTGCCTTGACCAAAATATAATTGTTGAGGAGCAAGTCTTGGTGCCCCTGGATGATACACAGGAATGCCAGCAGGCAGAGGTGTCATTCCACCCGATGTTCGGATTTGAGCAAAATGAGCCTGAACAAAATCAATTTGTTACCGTCCATCAAATTCAAGGAAAACTGCTAAGATGATTATAAAAAGAATAATATTTTTTTAGGATACAACATGCTGATTCAAAATAAATAAATAAAAACAGCAAAACAGAAAAACTCAAAGAACCAAAATAAGACACTAACATCATAAGGCACATACATCATAAAGCACAGATGAATATTTCAACAAATACAATTAAAAAAAGCCAGTTAACTACCACTGTGATTTACTCAATAAGAAAGTATTTAAAATTTAAAACATATAAGAATAATTAACAATAAGATTAAAGGAAAGTGTAACCTGTAAATGAGCTTTCCTCTCTTCTTTACGTTGTGCCACAGCAACATAAAGAGGCTTTCGTCCAATCAACTTGCCATTCATTTCATTCAACTAGACAACACATGATAAAAAGGTTACCCATCCAATAACAAAATATAACAGGTAGCATCACCTAATCTATATGCTAGATTTTTTTAACCAAACAAAATTATGACTTACAGCTTTACTTGCTTCCTCCGGAGTAGAAAAAGCAACAAAACCAGACCCCTTGCTATGTCCATTTGAATCCACAGTCACCTAACAAATTCAATGTACAATCATTTGCTCAAATTATATTATAATGATAAAATCAATCAGTATTGTCATCCGCTCAAATAGTAATGATAAGCTCAAATAGTACAGATAAAATCAACAGGAATTTCCATTTGCTCAAATAATAATGATAAAATGAACCAATATTAACATTCGTTTAATAATGACCATTCAGTTAAATAATATAAAAAAAACAACAAATAAAAAGCTAAGTGGATGCATGAGATAGACAAAAATAAGGATGAACAAAAATGTTGTGTAGTATTTGACACTGCACATATAAAACAAGACATACACAATATGAATATTTTTCATGTCACATACCTTGCAAGATGTTATAGTCCCAAACTCAGAAAAAAGATCTCTCAGTTTCTCATTACTGAAGTTGTCATCAAGATTTTTCAAATACAAATTAGCACCTTGTAATTTTTCATATCTACTTATTCTTTCTTGCTCAATTTTAGCTTTCAACTCGGCCTCTCTTTCTGCTTTCTTCTGAGCTCTCCCTACGTATAAAACCTTGTCATCAATGGTAGAGCCATTTAGCACTTCAACTGCAGCAGCTGCTGAATCTGGACTCTGGAAATTTACAAAACCAAAACCTCTAGACTTCCCATTCATATCTTTCATGAGAGTGGCACTAGTTATCGTACCATATGATCCAAATAACTTAGTAAGGTCGTCATCAGTGAATGTTTCAGAAAAATTTTTCACATAGACATTAGTAAATTTGGGTGATCCATTTGTCCGAACCTGACGCCGAATAAAGAGTCCAACATAAACTTGCTTGTCATTGATCAACATGCCATTCAACTGTTTGATTGCATTCTGAGCAGCATCTTCGTTGTCAAACTGAACAAATCCATACCCTTTTGACTGGCCAGTAACGGTATCAGTAGCCACCTTACAAGAAAGTACAGTGCCAAAAGCAGCAAAAGTGTCATGCAATGCTTTGTTATCAATTGAGGTATCCAGGTTTTTGATGAACACATTGCCATGTCCACTTTTCCGAATGCTTGGATCACGTTGAGAAAACATAATTCGAATCGGTTTTCCATTAACAGGAGTGAAGTTCAAAAGTTCCATGGCATTGGATGCTGTGATAAAATTGTCAAAAAGTTAGACAGCCTCGGGATAAAAAATACAGATTAAGAAAAAAAAAAACAGCAAAAACATTTCAATGCAGGTAAGTGTACGTCCTTCAAACTGTCAAACAACAAGCCAATCTTACACATTTACAACTATTCTATCAGTTGTTCTTATGATATGATGAATCTTCTATCCTATAAAACATCGACTCCAACATGAACACTAAGGACATCTCTTTTAGTATGAAAAAAGATCGAACATTAATTCATTTATTTTTTATATCTTACACACATATATATGTATATATTAAATGATTTACATTTCGATGCAAAGAAATCAATTTCCCCTCAATACCGATCATGATAAAAACTAAATATAAAGAGAATCCACATATCATACAAAAGATTATAAAAAATAAATAAGTTTAGAATAAAACTAACCATCCTGAGCGGTCGAAAAATTGACATAAGCGTAACCGAGAGAGGATCGCTTGCTCTGATCCCTGCAAACCCTAATTGAAACAATCTGAGCAACCTGACTGAAAAGATCATAAAGTTGCTCCTCATTCACATTGCCATCGAGATCACCCACGTACAGCGAGGCATTCGAAAATGGTCCTCCGCCCAATGCTGTTGACGGAGCCGCTGTTGCAGTCACAGACTGAGTCATCGGTGAGGAAACAACCGCTGCTGCCATTCACTATTCTTTGGCAAAAATAAAATAAATAACTGATACTCAATGGAAAGGAGATGATAAAAAGGGATAGCAAGTATAAATTTGAAGAGAGATGAAAATTTGTGAAAAAATTAATATAAATGAATTCTAGTTGTTATAATTTGGAGATATCATTCTCCTTTTTAGGATTTTTTTTTTTTCTTCTCTTTTTTTCGCCACTCAAAATAGAGAACTGAGGAAGAGGAGGAAGTTAGAGAGAAAGATTTGGTTTTTGTAGAACGTCATACCTGCTTCTTAGTTTTTGTAACGTATCATATATAAAATAATTGAATCCTTAATAAATATATATTCAATGCAAAATTTAATTCAATAATTAAAATAAATTTATTGATTTATCAATATTTAAGTAATTGTCTATGATTTAATTTTATAAATTTATAGTTTTAATTCTACATCTTAATTTTTCATTATTATTAATTTAAATTGTTATCTTTCCTAATCATTAAAAAGTTTGCATTTTTTTCTATTTAGATGTTGTAGTCATGCAATGCATACTTATGGATGAAAATATAATCGGAGATAAAATTATTTTTATTTATATTTTCCGTACCTGTTTTAATTTTAACAGAAAATATTTGTATTGGCTGAATATAGGGACAAGTATAATATTCAATTATTTTATGGAAACAAGAATAATTATGTACATATTTATTTGTTTATTTAAATACTTATCTCATATTTAAATTACAAAAACATCTTTAAGTTATTATGTAATTTAAAATGTTTATATTAATTATTATTATTTAGTTCTTGGTTTCGTAATTTATATGTTCGATTATACATTTGATTATAATTTATTTTTAAGTCATATATTTGATATTTTTATTTTTTTATCTAATTATTTGATATTTGTTAATATTTTTATTTAATATTTATATGATTATAATTTTTTATTTCTTGATATTTGACATATGAAAAAGAAAAAAATGTATATTTTGATATAAAAAATTATAATATCATGTTTATTGTTTATAAGTATAAGTACAAATACATCATTCCTCCATAAAAAATGGGAGTAAAACAAAATATTCATACCATTAAACAAAAATGAATTTTAACTTTGATAATTGGGATGGAATAGTGAATCTCACACTTAATCCTACTCTGTAAATTATTGTTATAAATTAAAACTAGAATAAATGTTTGATTAAGTTACTAATAATTTTGAATATATATAATTATAGATAAATATTTAATTTATTAAATGATATTTTTTTTAATTTCGTAAAATTACAACTTTAATTGGTTTACTATAGGTTATAGTTTAAATTAAAGATAATGATGTGTAGTTGTCGTTATCTTTAAAATAATTTAAAATATAATTTCAGAATTTTAAAAATAATTTTAATTTTTTGAAAACTTTTTTTTTGTAAAATATACTACTCCTATTATCATCCTGATATTAACTTACAACTACTCCCATTCCATTCTCCTTTTCATTCTCAAAATCATCTATATTATTGTTTATATTATTGTTGCTATAACTACTATTATTATATAATCCTTAATTATTAACATAAAATATATATGTGTAAATATTAAATAATTACTTACATTAAATAGATAGTAAAGTAAATTACTAAATCAAGTACATTATAATATTATATCATTATTTGAAAGATCTTTGTATTTGAAAAAACAAATCAGTCAATGATTTTAAAATATTTTGCTTTTATAATTGATTTTATTTTTATATTTCTATGATTTTAATGATTTAATTTTAAAATATTTAGTGATTTGATTTATGATTTCTCATAATTCAAATCTAACATTAATATTATTTATGGTTTTATTTTATTTTATTCTAGTTAGTATCATTGGTTCTATTTTTTAACTAAAAAATAATTAAGAAATTAAAACAATATCTTATATTTAGGAATATGAACAGAAAATCGAATAATATACCATTTATATTTTTTAAAATCTCATTAAATGTGAGGATAGAAAAATATATTTACTTTTTATCTATAGTAAAAATCTTCAAACCTTTGTTAGGTGTCATTCTCTAGTGAGAAAAAACTGTTTTTTGCAATAAGATTTTTTCTATTTGACTTTCTCTTTTATTTTTATTAATTGTGATTGCAAAACACAAAATATATTGTAACTCTAACTTTAACTTTACTTTTACAATTAAAAATAAATAATTTATGTTTGTTTCTATATAATTAGAATTTTTTTTTACATGTTATTAGTATTGAGTATATGAAGTCATTAGGTCTTCAATTTCTCATATTTGTACACTTCAACCTTCAAGCTAGTTTATGATATATGTATATAGGTTAAAAAATCATATTTATTATCTTTCATCTTAAGATTCACCTATTGTGATATGTGGGAGATAAGTTGATTTCAATTAGACTTAAATGTACTTAATTATGATTGGTAAGGTGTTTAACGCGAAATGCTCTTTAATGTTGTTATACTTCGTATCTGACTAAAATTGCTTATGTGATGTGATGTCTAAGAGTTGAATGTACTCCTTAAAATCTTAATAGTAAAATGTGATTAAAAAACTCTATTATATCAATCTCTTATTCTTAACTATTTTATACTTCAATCATTATGAGAACTAATTTACTCCATTTTAGGAGAAAAAATTCTTTTACCACAAATAAATTGGAATTCAATTGATTTCAGACTAAACCTCTCCATCATCGGTTATTATGTGACAACTTATTTATAACTTATCAAATTTATCAAATGTTCGTTATAACTTATCAACGATTATAATTTATCAATTGTCCCTTGTAACTTGACAATTGTCTATTATAACTTCTTAACTTTTCGTTATAACTTTTCAACTATTTATTATAACTTATAAACACTGTCCGTTATAACTTATCAACACGGTTCGTTATAACTTATCAACACTCTCCATTATAACTTATCAACCCGATCTGTTATAACTTATCAAGATGGTCTGTTATAACTTATCAACTGCCCATTATAACTTATCAATTGTCCATTATAACTTATCAATTGTCTGCTATAACTTGTTAATGGTCCGTTATAACTTATTAATTGTTCGTTATAAGTTATTAATTGTTCATTATAACTTATCAAACCCAGTCGGTTATAAATTATCATATAACTTATAAAAATTGTCCATTACAACTTATCAACATTGTCCGTTATAACTTATTAACTATAACTTATCAATTGTCCGTAATAACTTATCAATTGTCCGTTATAACTTATCAATAGTGTGTTATAACTTATCTACTGTCCATGTGTGTTATAACTTATCTACTGTCCATTTTAACCTATCAATTGTCTGTTATAACTTATTAATTGTCCGTTATAACTTATCAACACGGTTCGTTATAACTTATCAACACGGTTCGTTATAACTTATCTACACGATCCGTTATAGCTTATCAACACTCTCCGTTATAACTTATCAACCCGATCTGTTATAACTTATCAAGATTATCTGTTATAACTTATCAACTGTTCATTATAACTTATCAATTGTCCATTATAATTTATCAATTGTCTGTTATAACTTGTCAACGGTCTGTTATAACTTGTTAATTGTCCGTTATAACTTATTAATTGTTCATTATAACTTATCAAACCCAGTCTGTTATAAATTATCAACACTGTTCGTTATAACTTATCAAAATTGTCCATTACAACTTATCAACATTGTCCGTTATAACTTATCAACACTGTTGGTTATAACTTATCAACAGTGTCTGTTATAACTTATAAATCGTGTCCGTTATAACTTATCAACCGTCCGTAATAACTTATCAATTGTCCGTTTATCAATTGTCCGTTATAACTTATCTACTGTCCATTATAACTTATCAACCGTTCGTTATCATTTATCTACTATCCGTTATAACTTATATAGTGTCAGTTATAACTAACCATTATTGATTAATAAAATATATCATTTTCTTATTTTTTTTCTCCTTTCTCTATATCAGATATATAAAACTAATATATGTGTCAAGATAAAAAAAATTGACTTTTAGGAAAAAAAAATTCTTCTCTTTTTTCGCCACTCAAAATACAGAACTGAAGAAGAGGAAGAAATTAGCGAGAAAGATTTGGCTTTTGTACAACGTGCTTAATTTTATAAATTTATAGTTTTAATTTTACATTTATAGGCATTATTTTCTTAATTTTTCATTATTATTAACTTTTTTTAAAGTTTAATTTTTTTTTATTTGGTACCGAATGTTGTTAGCAAACTAACACATCCTCTAGTTTCCAACTGATTTCCTCCTACCAAAACCAAAGGTTATAAATAAGGCTGGTGAGAGGAAGGGATACCAACTTTTGAAAGGTAGACCAATATAAAATGTTAAATAAGTTTTCCTGTTGAATAAGAACTTTTTTAAACTGAATGTTGGCTAATGTGGCCGGATCATTATTTTAGAGTTGTGGTCATTTAGACTAAAATCATGATCTGCTTTCTTGCTTAATATTATAAGTAACTCATGTGAATATTATTAGTAAATGAAGTATGCATTTTGCTTTGGTGCAATTTTTATGAAAAGATATTAATTATAAAAGTAAATTGAATCTTTATCACATATTTTTATTTTTCATAATAGGTGGAATAGGTGAAAAAAATGAAGTTTAAGATTTCTCACACCTTTCATGGAGGTAATGCATGTGCTCAAAAGTTTTTTAACTTAGGAGGTTTTCATAGAAAATAAGTTGAATTGTCTGTTATAACTTATCAACAATCTGTTATAACTTATCAACAATATGTTATAACTTGTCAATTGTCTGTTATAATTTATCAATTATCCGTTATAACTTATTAATTATTCGTTATAACTTATCAACCCTCTTTGTTATAAACTATCAACATTGTCCATTATAACTTATCAAAATTGTCCATTATAACTTATAAATATTGTGTGTTATAACTTATCAACATTATTCGTTATAACTCATCAACATTGTCCGTTATAACTCATCAACATTATTCGTTATTGATATGTCCGTTATAACTTATCATAATTGTCCGTTATAACTTATTAAAACTGTCCATGATAACTTATCAACAGTGTCCGTTATGACTTATCAACCGTGTCCGTTATAATTTATCAATATTTTAAAGTTTACATTTTTTTTATTTGGTACAAAGGTTGTTAGGAAACTAACACATCTTCTTGTTTCCAACTTTTTCCTCTTACCAAAACTAAAGGTTATCAATAGGGCTGATGAGAGAAATGAGATACCACATTTTGAAAGGTAGACTAGTATAAAATGTTAAAACTGATTAATAAGAACTTTTTTAAATTGAATGTTGGCTAATGTGGCAGTAATCACCATTTTAGAGTTGTGGTCATTTAGGCTAAAATCATCATCTGCTTTCTTGCCGAAAGTTATGTTATAGCAAATCCTTTGCAACAACAGTATTAATTGTGCCTCTGACCTAACCTTGTTAGGATTATATAGAAAGATCTCATGTGAATATTATAAGTAACTATGTGAATATTATTAATAAATGAAGAATGCATTTTGGTTTAATGCAATTGTTACGAGAAGATATTAATTATAAAAGTAAATTGAATCTCTATCAAATATTTTTATTTTTCATAATAGGTGGAATATGTGAAAAAAACAGGTTTAAGATTTCTCACATCTTTCGTGGAGGTAATGCATATGTTCACAAGTTTTTTAACTTAAGTGTATTCATAGAAGATAATTTCAATTGTATCTTATAACTTGTCAACTATCTTTTATAACTTGTCAACTGTCTGTTATAAGTTATCAAACGGTTTGTTCTAACTTATACACGGTCCGTTATAACTTGTCAATTGTATGTTAAAACTTATCAATTGTCCGTTATAACTTATCAACATTGTCTTTTATAACTTTTCAACCCTCTCTATTATAAATTATCAACATTGTCCGTTATAACTTATCAAAATTGTGCATTATAACTTATCAACATTGTCCGTTATAACTTAACAACATTGTCCGTTATAACTTATCAAAATTTGTCCATTATAACTTATCAACATTGTTCGTTATAACTTATCAACAGTGTCCGTTATAACTTATCAATATTGTCCGTTATAACTTATTAACACTGTCTGTTATAACTATCAATTATAACTTATCAACAATGTCCGTTATAACTTTTATCAACTGTCTGTTATAACTTATCAATTGTCCATTATAACTTATCAACACTGTCCGTTATAACTTTTATCAATTTTCCGTTATAACTTATCAATTGTTTGTAATAACTTATCAATTGTCCGTTATAACTTATCCACTGTTTATTATAGCTTATCTATTGTCCATTATAATTATAATTTATCAATAGTCCGTTATAACTTATCTCAGGATATATAAAATAATTTGAGATACTCAATAAATATATATTCAAAGCAAAATTTATTTGAATAATTAAAATAAATTTATTGATTTATCAATATTTAAGTAATTGTCTATGATTTAGTTTTATAAATTTATATTTTTAATTCTATATTTTTAGACATTATTTTTTTAATTTTTCATTATTATTTACTTTGTTTAAAGTTTAAAATTATTTTATTTGGTACCGAATGTTGTTAGCAAACTAACTCATCATCTTGTTTCCAACTGATTTCTTCCTACCAAAATCAAAGGTTATGAATAGGGCTGGTGAGACAAAGAGGATATCAGCTTTTGAAGGCAGACCAATATAAAATGTAAAATAAGTTTTCCTAATGAATAAATTTTTTTTTAAATTGAATGTTGGCTAATGTGATCGTGATCACCATTTTAGAGTTGTGGTCATTTAGGCTAAAATCATCATCTGTTTTCTTGCCGAAAGTTACAACAAATCCTCTGCAAGAACAGTATTAATTGTGTCTCTCACCTGACCTTGTTAGGATTATATAGTATGAATATTATAAGTAACTCATGTGAATATTATTAGTATATGAAGAATACATTTTTGGGTTGGTGCAATATTATGAGAAGATATTAATTATAAAAGTAAATTGAATCTCTATCAAATATTTTTATTTTTCATAATAGGTGGAATATGTAAAAAAAACAGGTTTAAGATTTCTCATATCTTTCGTGGAGGTAATGCATGTGCTCACAAGTTTTTTAATATAAGATAATTTCAATTGTATCTTATAACTTGTCAACGATCCTTTATAACTTGTCAATTATCTGTTATAACTTATAACTTATACACGGTCTGTTATAACTTGTCAATAGTCTGTTATAGCTTATCAATGGTCCGTTATAAATTATTAATTGTTTGTTATAACTTATCAACATAGTCTTTTAGAACTTTTCAACCCTCTCTGTTATAAATTATCAACATTGTCCGTTATAACTTATCAACATTGTCTGTTATAACTTATCAACAGTTTCCATAATAACTTATCAATATTGTCCGTTATAAGTTATCAACACTGTCTGTTATAACTATCAACTGTCCATTATAACTTATCAACACTGTCTGTTATAACTTTTATCAACTGTCTGTTATAACTTATCAATTGTCAATTATAAGTATCAACTGTCTGTTATAACTTATCAATTGTCAATTATAAGTATCAACTGTCTGTTATAACTTATCAAAATAGTCCATTATAACTTATCAACATTGTTCGTTATAACTTATCAACAGTTTCCGTAATAACTTATCAATATTGTCCATAATAACTTATCAATATTGTCCGTTATAACTTATCAACACTGTTCGTTACAACTTATCAACAGTGTCCGTTATAACTTATCAATATTGTCCGTTATAACTTATCAACACTGTCTGTTATAACTATGAACTGTCCGTTATAACTTTTATCAACTGTCCGTTATAACTTATTAATTGTTCGTTATAACTATCAACTGTCTGTTATAACTTATCAACACTGTCTGTTATAACTTTTATCAACTGTCCGTTATAACTTATATATTGTCCGTAATAACTTATCAATTGTCCGTTATAACTTATCAACTGTTCGTTATAACTTATCTACTGTCCGTTATAACTTTTATCAACTGTCCGTTATAACTTATATATTGTCCATAATAACTTATCAATTGTCCGTTATAACTTATCAACTGTTCGTTATAACTTATCTACTGTCCGTTATAACTTATCTAAGGATATATAAAATAATTTGGGATCCTCAATAAATATATATTGAATGCAAAATTTATTTCAATAATTAAAATAAATTTATTGATTTATCAATATTTAAGTAATTGTCTATGATTTAGTTTTATAAATTTATAGTTTTAATTCTACATTTTTAGACATTACTTTCTTAATTTTTCATTATTATTTACTTTGTTTAAAGTTTTAATTTTTTTTATTTGGTACCGTTGTTAGCAAACTAACACATCCTCTTGTTTCCAACTGATTTCCTGCTACCTAAATCAAAGGTTATGAATAGGGCTGGTGAGAGAAAGGGATACCAACTTTTGAAAGGCAGACCAATATAAAATGTTAAATAAGGTTTCCTGATGAATAAGAACTTTTTAAATTGAATGTTGGCTAATGTGGTAGTGATCACCATTTTAGAGTTGTGGTTATTTAGACTAAAATCATCATCTGCATTCTTGTCGAAAGTTATGTTACAACAAATCCTCTGCAAGAACCGTATTAATTGTGCCTCTCACCTGACCTTATTAGGATTATATAGAAAGATCTCATGTGAATATTATAAGTAACTCATATGAATATTATTAGTATATGAAGAATACATTTTGGTTTGGTGCAATTGTTATGAGAAGATATTAATTATAAAATTAAATTGAATCTCTATCAAATATTTTTATTTTTCATAATAGTTGGAATATGTGAAAAAACAGGTTTAAATTTCTCACATCTTTCGTGGAGGTAATGCATGTGCTCACAAGTTTTTTTAACTTAAATGTATACATAGAAGATAATTTCAATTGTATTTTATAACTTGTCAACGATCCTTTATAACTTGTCAAATTGTCTGTTATAACTTATCAACCGTCCTTTATAGTGTTTAAACAAGGAGTAGTAGACGTGGAGGAGATCCTTCAAATGGCGCACCTCAAGTCTTGGATGTGGTTAAAGCATAGGGGTCAATTCTTTAGTCACTCATTTGCAGAGTGGGTATTGAATCTATTATTATGTATCAGAAGCTATAACTAGTGTAACTCAAGGTATCCTTAGCCTAAACCCATGTATGGCTGGGTACAGGCCTTGCTTTGGAATGTTTAGACGAAAAGTACAGGTATGAAGAAAGACTAGAGATTATCAAGTTGGAAAAGATAATGACTACTTAATCTGGAGCTATGCAGAAGCATCAGAAGGCAGCTCACATTGGTTGGATGCTGGTAGGGTGACCTGGTAAGGAGCTGATGTGGAGAATTACAGGATGTGTAGGTGCAGGTTTGGGGCTCCCCTAATCCAGTAATTTGGCAAAGCAGATGGTATAGGTGAGTGGTGTTGGCAACAAGGAATGGTACAGGAAGTTACATGGTTGTAGGCACTGGAGGTAGGTGCACGAGCCTTGCTGCAACAGTGATTAAATATACAGTGGTGATGTGTGATTGGCATGTTGGAGTCTAGAATAAGGAGACTGTGCCAACTGGTCAAAGTGGTGGTACTGGTCTGAACTACAGAAGGTTGAAAGGTGAATGAAGTAAGGTGCTCAAAGTCTTATGGAGCAAAGATTGCTTGTTTAAGCACAATTGAAGTGCGTATGAAGAAAGAAGTGCCACATGAAGAAAGAAGTCGTGGCACGGTTACTGCTAGAAATATCTTTTGAGGGGAGGATGCCAGATAAAAGGTTGGAAAGGGTGGAAAGTTGGAAAGGGTGGAAGGTATTGATGAGGTGTTGATGAAATGATTGGTGAATGTGTGAAGAGTTTGCCCTCACTGTGGAGGGTGAAATCATATTTTCGAAAGTGTTTTTGGAGTCAAATGAATGGATAGGAGAAGATGGTGGAATGACATGGCTAACGCAATTCGTTGATAACTACTGTGATCATGATAAGCTGCTGCTAGAAATAGGGTGATGGTTTTATTGTATGGTGGTATTGATAACTGGTTGTAGGTATAACCTCTTGGAATTGAGCAAGGGATCTTCAAAAGGAAAATAATATTTGTTTTTATAGGCATGTTTTAAGGGGCCATTCTGGTACAGGGTGTATGGTGCAAGAACAGTATTAATTGTGCCTCTCACCTGACCAGGATTATATAGAAAGATCTTATGTGAATATTATAAGTAACTCATATGAATATTATTAGTATATGACGAATGGTGGTAGTAACACAATTCGTTGATAACTACTGTGATCATGATAAGCTGCGGCTAGAAATAGGGTGATGGTTTTATTGTATGGTGGGATTGATAACTGGTTGTAGGTATAACCTCTTGGAATTGAGCAAGGGATCTTCAAAAGGAAAATAATATTTGTTTTTATAGGCATGTTTTAAGGGGCCATTCTGGTACAGGGTGTATGGTGCAGGAACAGTATTAATTGTGCCTCTCACCTGACCTTACAGGATTATATAGAAAGATATCATGTAAATATTATAAGTAACTCATGAATATTATTAATATATGAAGAATACATTTTGGTTTGGTGTAATTGTTATGAGAAGATATTAATTATAAAAGTAAATTGAATCTCTATCAAATATTTTTATTTTTCATAATAGGTGAAATAGGTTAAAAAAATCAGGTTTAAGATTTCTCACATCTTTCATGGAGGTAATGCATGTACTTACAAGTTTTTTTACCTTAGGTTCATTCATAGAAAATAATTTTATTGATATAATAGACTTTTATCTAGTTTATCTTAAAATTATTTATTAACAAGTACAAATTACTTAAATATAGTTTTTATTAGATTTTTTATATATGGATTTTGTCTTCATCGCTCCATATTTGTTTGTATTTCTTTTTTTTTTCCTTTTTTTAATAATACTTTTTTTCAAGTGATAACAAATGGTTATTGATATTTGAGGTGTCAACCTAACTAAGATGTCAAATTTCATAGTGGTGTCTAACATTATAACTTTATAAAAAAAAATACTTTTGGTGATAAGTTTTGGTTTGTTATCATTTTTTAATTTTAAAAAAATACCAAAAGTGTTTATTTAGATGTTGTATTCATAGAATAATTTGGGATGAAAAATAATGGCCAATAAAATTATTTTATTTATTTGTTAATTTATTATTATTATATATATATATATAAAAATTGGGGTAACAAAAGTTTTATCATTGTTTCTGGAAATTGTCCGAACATGTTTTGATTTTAAGGGGAATGTGTGTTTGAATGGTACGGATACAAATATAATATTCAATTTTTTTATTGAAAGATGTTTGTGCGTATAAATACTATTTTAAATTACTAAAATACATTTAATTTATAATATAACTTAATAAATTTATATTAATTTCTTAGTTTTGTAATTTATTTTTAGATTTCACATTTGATGATTTTTACTCTTTTATATAATAATTTTTAGGTTTCACATTTGATGATTTTTACTTTTTTATATAATCATTTGACATTTATATATACTTTATTTGATATTTATACGATTATAATTTTTTTTAACATTTGACGTGGATAAAAGAAGAGATGTATCTTTTGAAATTAAACAATTGCTAATATCATATTTTCTTTGTTATTTTCTTTGTTATGATCTTTATTTTTTTTTCAAATATTTGGAATAGAAATGGTTCCCGACAGAAATGAAGATATTGTAGACGTGCATGGAGATAATGGAGATGAAGATGAAATTTTACTTTGATAATAGAGATTGAATAGTGAATTCCAACTTATGAGTTGTCATCCTTATTATGTAAATTATTGTTAAAAAATAAAATTAGAATAAATTTATATAGATATTTTTCAACCATTCTCTAATGGATTATGTTATTAATAATTTTTAATATCAATAATTTAAGATAAATATTTAATTTATTAAATTATATTTTTTAATTTTGTAAAATTAAAAAAAAAATTATAGTTTAGAGTTTAAATTAAAGATAATGGTTTGTAGTTGTTGTTCTCTTTAAAATAATTTAAAATATAATTTCAGAATTTTATAAATAATTTTTTAAAACGTTGTAGTAAAATATATTACTCGTACTGTTATCCTAATACCAAAACATTGTTACAACTACTTTCACTCCTTTCTCCTATTAATTTTCAAAATCATCTATATTATTAATTGTTTTGTTATTATCATTGTTATTATTATTATTATTATAGGATATGTATAAATATTAAATAATTAGTTGCATTAAGTAGATGGTAAAGTAAATTACTAAATCAAGTACATTATTAATATTATATCATTACTTGAAGGATCTTTTGTATTTGAAAACAAAATCAGTCAATAATTTTAAAATATTTCCCTTTTATAATTGAGTTTTATTGATTTAATTTTAAAATATTTAGTGATTAAAAAAAATCAGTCAATAATTTTAAAATATTTCCCTTTTATAATTGAGTTTTATTGATTTAATTTTAAAATATTTAGTGATTTGATTTATGATTTCTCATCTAATTTATAATTCAAATCTAACATTAATATTATTTATGGATTTATTTTATTTTATTCTAGTTAGTGTCATTGATTCCAATTAAGCTTTAACTAAAAAAATGAAAATAAATAAGGCATTAAAACAATATCCTATAGTTAGGAATATGAATGGAAATTAGAATAATATTGGTGTCATAACTGTTTAACTAACAAAATGAAATTACAATTTATATTTTTTTAATCTCATTAAATGTTATTGTAGAAGATATATTTACTTTTCATCTATATTAAAAATCTTCAAAACCTTTGTTAGATGTCACTCCCATAGCACTATTATAATATCTCATGAGAAAAAGTCTTTTTTTTTTTTTCAAGAAGATTTCATATTTGGGGATTGTCTATTTTTATTAGTTGTGATAGCAAAACACAACAATATATTAGCTTTTATTGTAACTCTAATTTTAACTTGTGATTAAGAATAAATAATTTATGTTTGTTCCTGTAGAATTAGATTTTTTTTTTCTTTTCATGTTATTGGTACTGGATCTTTGGAGTTTTTAAGTCTTCAATCTCTCGAATGTTTTTGGTGGTATTTGTGATTATACTTCAAGTTAGTTTAAGATATATATTTAAAATCATAATTTTATTATCTTTCATTACTGGGTGTTTTATTTATAGTGATTATGTTAGTATTTATTTGTACGGATGATTAAGTTGATAGGTTCAAATGTCTCTAATTATAAGTTGTTAGGTGTTTAATGTGAAATGGTAGTAAATATGGGTGTTAAACTTATAATTCTTTATGAATAGATATAGTCTACCTATGTATCGTTTTTGTTAACATATGGATTTTGGTCTAGTTCCTCCGTATTTTTGTATTTTTTCTTTTTTTTTGTTTAATAATATTTTTTTTCATGTGATGGTAAATGATTGTTGTTACTTGAGGTGTCGGCCTAACTGAGATCTTAAGTGGCATAGTGATACCTAACATGAAAGCTTTTATTTAAAAAAAAAAAAAACTTAGGATTCGCAAAACGGGACAGACGGTGTAGGTCAACCCGTAGCCCGTACGAAAAAATGTGGGCAGGTTCTTTTTGCACCCCTACATTTTTCTTACTGCACCCCCATAATGTTATGCAAAGATCAAATTGTCTCTATTATTTCTTAAAAACTCTAAAATGCACTTGAACTGTATTTATTTTTTTGCATTCTGGATTATTGAATTCGGAAAAATTTTGAATTGACACTTTCCGTAAATTTTCGGATTCACCAATCCGTAATTCAAAATATGAATTTCACATTCAAAAATTCATCATTCAAAAAAAGTATTTCGGATCCACCAATCCATAACAGAAATATGCATTTTGGATTCAGAAATTCATAATTAAAAAAAAGCATTTTGGATTCACCAATTCGTAACAAAATTAAGCTTCCAGATTCAGCAATCAGAAATCAATAATTTATGCAAAATTTGCTTCTGAAACACTCCCTCATCTAGAAAAAAATATATTCAGTTTTGGATTGATGAATCCGTAGCATACTGCCAGATCTCGATTTCGATAACAACCATCGCGAACCACCACCGCAAACCACCACCACAATTCCTCCAGCACCTCGATTTCGTCCTCCACTGGGACGCGGACACCACCATCTCTGCGACTGCGATCGTCGTCCACCAGATTCCTCCACCGCGAATCGTCCTCCACCGCGAACACCACCATCTTCCTCCAGGTTTTATCCCTTCCTCCTTGATAATTTGTTATGGATGCTAGAAAATGCAAATCCTATGTATGTAAGTGTATGTTGGGTTGAGCTTGCATTATGCAAAATGTCTAGTTTTGTTGAGAGTCATCTTTGTTTTCTTGGTCTTCACTTATATGGTGTCTTCAACTTATAAAAGTTAGGTGGGCCAACCCACATGCGGGATGGGCCAACCCGGCCTGCATTTGGCGGGACTAAGCGAGCTGGGTCGGACCGCTTTGCCACTCCTAGTTAAACTTCATAAGTTTTCTGTGAGTTTGTGTGATGTGTCGAGATGCCAAAGTGTCGAGTAAAATCTCAATATTCAAATACTCAATAAAATTATATTCTTACTAGATATATATATAATAAATAATGAAATTAACCAATTTTTTTATAAAAATTTTCATGTTAGATATCATTATATAACTTAATATATCAACGACTGACACCTCAAATAACATTAAATTAATTAAATTTATAATTAAAAAAACTATATAAATAAATATATAACTTACGAAAAAGTGGATTAGTCTAACCAGGTCAGTGGTTTATCTCTCCATTGAATCAAATGAATACAATGTGATTAAGAAGTTCTATTATATCAATATTTTGTATTTCACTATTTTATGCTTAAATAATTATATGAGAACTAAGGTACTCCATTTTATCTCTTAAAATCATTGAGAAGAAAAATTACTTTTACCTCAAATAAATTAGAATTGTTTAACATTATTCATAAGTTTGATTTATAAATTTTATTAACCCAATTTAAATCTCTTCAATTTAATCATTATTTACTTTGTTCAATTTTGGAAATTGAAAAAAAAGTTATATTTAATCATTATTGTGATAATAATTTATCTAAATGACATATTTTCTAATCATATAGTGAGAATATTGTACTTTCTTTTTAAAGTTTATTAGGTCATTTATATTGGGAAGGTGTTTCTGATAATATTTTAATTTAATTCGGGAGGTTTTATTATCACATATATTTATTAAAGTATTTTTTTAATTTTTATTTTAATGCAAAATCTTATAAAACATATATTTTAATTAATGATTTATTTGTTGTAAGAAGAAATGTGTGTTCCAAAGATATTTATTTTATGCTTTCAGATATTAACTGTTATGTTATATCAATATACTTTAACGAGAAAATTTGAAGTTTATGATATTATGGATGATTTTGCAATTGAAATGTCCTAATTTTTTTTTAAAAATGGTATGAATAATTAAATTGAAACAAAATTATAATTAATTAAAAATTAAATTATCAATATTGAATAAAATAAAATCCAAGAATAAAATTAAGAAAAAAAAAATATTTACAAATTTTGTAAACTACATAGACTAAAATTAAAATTAACAATGAAAACTTACATTTTTTTTTGTTTAGAACTAATCAAGAATATTTCACAAACCAAATTGAAAAAAAAAAAACTGAGTTATAGTTGAATAAAAGAAATATGTGATCCAATAAAAGAATTTTGACAGATTAAACTTTTTTTTAACTTATGAGACTAAATTGCAAATTGTGCAATAAATTTATTTTTATAATCTATTTGTAATTAACAAGGAGATATTTATAGACATTTAATTAACAACTAGTCTAAACAAAATGAGCCATTATCCTGGCAGAATCAATCATCCAGACTAGTCTAAACTAGGAAGAAAAAGGAAAGTTTAGTGCAATTTTCACGCAACAGAATGTTACAATAATATTAATAAACTTTCTTTTTATAATTCAATTAAATATAAAGAGAATCCACGTATCACTATTCTTTCGCAAAAGAAATAACTGATACTCAACTAAAATGAACTGAAAATAAGGGATAAGAATTATGATTTTTAAAAGAAGTGAAAATATGAGAACCAATATATTATATAATTTGGATTCTTTTTATCCTTTTAGGATTTTTTTTCTTTCATTATTTTTTTTGCTTCTCAAAATAAAGAAACGAGGAAAAGGAGAAAGTTAGGGAGGAAGATTTGGATTTTGTTCCAATTAACTTTTAACCCAAAAAATAAATAAATAAATAAGGCTTTAAAACAATATCCTATATTTAGGAATATGAAACATTCAAACAATATCCTATATATTGGAATATGAAAGGAAAATAGAATAATATAAATTTTATATAACACTTGTAGAAAAAAAGGAACACTAGTTGGAAATATAATCATGTAGCTTTTTGCTGTTATAGCTGTGTAACCAAAAAAAAAATCTCATTACAAAATGGAACTTGTAATAAAAATCTTCAAACCTTTCCATCTATAGCTAGAATAGTTTCCTACCTCCCTCATCCCTCTCTCTTTTGAGAATTTCGAATTATAACTTCCAAATTTTGTTTTTTAATTTATATTATTCTTTTCATTGCAACTTTCAAATTGATTGTATTTTTTGGTATTATTTTATTTTAAAAGATAAAAAGAAAGAATATTTTTAATAAAAAAATATAATTAAAAATTAAAAATCATAAAATTTGATCGTAACTAAACCACAAAAGTTGGTTTAGCTTGATTCAGATTTTTTTTTCAAACTAAACTATGTATATTTTTTCCACGTTTAATATGAATGAATTTTAAATAAGTATTGTTGTGAACTTAAAAATAATATTTTCAATAATGTAAATTCTAAAAATAGGTATTTTGATATTTTCAATATAATTACGCTTAGAATAGGAATAAGATCAAAGTAAGTTTAGTTTATTTTTACACACTTAAACGTTTTTTAACAAAATCAAATTGTAACGAAATTCCAAATTTCAAAATACAAAATATTTCAAATAAAATAATTAACTTAATAATACTATCTCAACTGAGTTGAGATTAAAAATAATAATTTAAAAAGTTTTTGACTAAATAAGAACGTACAATAAATTAAAATTATAAAACTAAATTAGACTTAAGAAAATAAATGGAGAAAACATAAAGTATCTTTATAATAGATGGAATTATTAAATATATTCATTTTTTAAGATAAAAACTAAAGTAAAAGAATTCATACTTACACACAAAATTCTTACAAAGTCTAACTCATTTAATTTAAAGTTTATGGAGAAATTAAAAAACAAAAATAAAATTATGATAAGTTTATGTATGTGGACACTCGTAATCATGAAAATAACATAAAATAAAAATTGTAACACCCATAATTTACATATAACTATTACAATACCGGTTTTACATATTTCTATACAAGCTTACAGTTTTTCAAAACATTCCTAATACGTGATTAGGACATATAGAAATACAAATATTTACAATATAAGTTTCAAAATCAACGCCTTAAAACTCTTCTGATCATCAGACACCTATAAGATCATCTGCTTGTGTACGTAGTACAGTCATCGCAGTTCAAACACAACAAGAAAAACAAGGGTAAGCTAGTGAAAATAGAATTTTATAATATACGCAATTAAATCAAAAGAGAAAACCAAGTTACATGATCAATTTCTCAAATTATACAATCTTCTTCAAATCCCAACATTAAAACAATCACATAGATCTCACATGGATCTACACATCCAAGATATTCAACAAACAACGTCTTCCGGAAGACCCGTATTAAGTAAGTCCTACCAGAGACTAACACCTGATCCAAAGATTACCAGCGAATCCAACAGAAAGGATCAGGGTAAGTTCAATACAACCCAAGTCGTGCATCTCATATGTCACGGTGTGCATGAACTCCCCCATCAGCTTCTCACCACCTGATATCTTAGTCTATATGACTTAGATCATCAGTGAAGCTCGGAGATCTCTGTTACCACATAGGCATCAATACTTAATACACATCAAACATCAGTCCATACATTATCCCAAATGTATGAATTCAATTCCACACCATTTCATCATACAATATCATTCAAAAATTGATCCACAATATTCAAAAGTCTATTTGGCATGAAAAAAATAACACTTTAATACTAAATCATCAAAATATAATATTTTTACAAATTTAAATAATATACAAACAAACAACCCAATATATAAACACACAACATTCCTGCAAGAGAAATTGAATATTGGGACCACGTCCCTTCCGCATTCAGATCTTCTATCCTAGGGTGCTATTAAAAATTAAATTTAGCTTCCCTTACCTCAATTGCTTGCTTTCCAAGCAACTTTTAGAATTTTATTCCCCACAGTTTGGATAAACTTCAAGATTTACGGGCCTAATGCAAATTATCCAAACAGAACAAAATTTCAGTATATAATAGAATAAGTTGAGAGGATTAAACTTCTCAACTGACCCCACCAAGATTGATGACTAAATCCTAAGAAAAGACAGAGAACAATGGATATTTAGAGTAAAAATGAACTTACTCTGTTTGAAAATCTGATCGGGTAGAAATGTTCCTTAACTCCTCTGCTACAGCATGGTATGATCAGATTCTAAGATGAGGTATGAAGTGAGAAATTAAGAGAGAAGGGAAAGGAGAGAAGTTGGTAGAGAGAGAAAGTGATTTGGAAGAATGAAGAAGAAAGTGATAGTGTGGGCACGTTGTTTCTGTTTTTTTTTTAAAAAAAGTGTCGTTACATTATCTTCAACTACAAAAATTTTCGTCATCGAAAATGAACTTACCAAGAAAGAGATTAGGGTATGATGTTCGTATCACCTCTTCAATTTCCCAAGTGGAATCTCCAGAGGTGAGATCCCACAATACTTTCACCATGGGAATACTTCTTCCACGAAGTTGTTTCACTTGTGAATCTAAAATTCTGATTGGCTTCACTTCAAACGACAAATTTTCTTTGACCTGGATGGAATCAGACTCTAGAATGTGGCTAGGATCAGGTACATACTTTCTTAGCTGCGATACATGGAAAATATTGTGAATGTTAGCTAAAGAAGGAGGCAAAGCAATTTCATAAGCCACAGGGCCTATTCTCCTGAGAGTTTGATAAGGTCCTATGAACTTAGGAGTCAATTTCTTGGATTTTAGTGCTCTTCCTACACCAGTGAATGGTGTAACTCTTAAAAAGACATGTTCACCCGCAGAGAATTCTAAAGGTCTTCTTCTTTGATCTGCATAAGATTTTTGCCTGCTGAGAGATGTTTTCAATCTTTCTTGAATCATTTTGACTTTCTCATTGGTTTGTTGTATTAATTCTGGTCCAATTAACACACTTTCACCATCCTGAAACTAGCAAAGAGGTGTCCTGCACTTTCTTCCATACAATGCCTCGAAAGGAGCCATTCCTATGCTAGCTTGGTAACTGTTATTGTAAGTGAACTCTACCAAAGGTAGAATTTCATCCCAACTGCCCAAATGATCTAACACACAATTCCTAAGCAAATCCTCTAACGACTGTATAGTTCTCTCTGTTTGTCCATCAGTCTGAGGATGATATGCTGAACTAAGTCTGAGTTTAGTCCCCAAAGCTTCTTGAAGCGTTTGCCAAAATCTGGAGGTGAATCTGGGATCTCTATCTGAAACTATGCTGGAGGGTACACCATGCAATCTGACTATTTCATCTATGTAAATCTGGGCCAACTTCCGCATAGAGATTCTCAAGTCTATAGGTAGGAAGTGTGTCGTCTTTGTCAACCTGTCCACTATGACCCAAACAGAGTCATGCTTCCTCAAAGTACGTGGTAAGTGGGTAACAAAATCCATTGAGATACTATCCCACTTCCACACTGGAATGTTTAACTAAGTTAACATGCCTCTAGGTCATTGATGTTCAATCTTTGATTTCTGACAAGTCAAGCAAGCAGCTACAAACTTAGCTACATCATTCTTCAGGCCATGCCACCAATAAGACTTCTTGAGATCTTGATACATCTTGGTCATTCCTGGATGTAAACTGAGTTTGCTTTTATGACCTTCAGATAATACTGTTTGCTTTAGTTCATTATCCTCTGGTATGCATATTCTATTTTTGAATCTCAAAATACCATCCACTCCTAAAGAGAAGTCTTTAGCTTTGTTAGTATTTAATAAGCCCATGAAGTTCTTCAATTTTGAATCTTCCAACTGCTTCTCCTTCACCTTCTCTAGAAATTCATTAGTTATAACAAGGGTATTACAACTAATGCAATTTGAAGACATGGAAACCTCCAAATTCATACCCCTGAAATCTTCAATCAATGCTAACTCTTTAATCATAATCGAAGACATTTGTATCTTTTTACAACTCAACGCATCTGCAACAACATTTGCCTTCCCAGGATGATATATTAGCTGGAAATCATAGTCTTTTAAAAATTCAATCCATCTCCTCTGCCTCATATCTAACTCCTTCTGATCAAACAAATACTTCAAGCTTTTATGATCACTAAACACATTAAAACTAACTCCGTAAAGAAAATGTCTCCATATAATATTTTTACAAATTTAAATAATATACAAACAAACAACCCAATATATAAACACACAACATTCCTGCAAGAGAAATTGAATATTGAGACCACGTCCCTTCCGCATTCAGATCTTCTATCCTAGGTGCTATTAAAAATTAAATTTAGCTTCCCTTACCTTAATTGCTTGCTTTCCAAGCAACTTTTAGAATTTTATTCCCCACTGTTTGGATAAGCTTCAAGATTTACGGGCCTAATGCAAATTATCCAAACAGAACAAAATTTCAGTATATAATAGAATAAGTTGAGAGGATTAAACTTCTCAACTGACCCCACCAAGATTGATGACTAAATCCTAAGGAAAAACAGAGAACAAAGGATATTTATAGTAAAAATGAACTTACTCTGTTTGAAAATCTGATCGGGTAGAAATGTTCCTTAACTCCTCTGCTACAGCGTGGTATGATCAAATTCTAAAATAAATGAGGTATGAAGTGAGAAATTAAGAGAAAAGGGAGAGGAGAGAAGTTGGTAGAGAGAGAAAGTGATTTGGAAGAATGGAGAAGAAAGTGATAGTGTGGGCACGCTGTTTCTGTCTTTTTTTTTAAAAAAAAAAATGTCGTTACAAAAATCATGACTTTTAAAGTAATTAAAATATAAAAACGATTCAGTGAGCATAATAAAAATTAAAAATAAATTTATAAAATCATACTTTTGATGTTTTTATCCTATTTTTTCATCACAATGTTATGTTTGAGTTCTTATATTTACATAAATCATAAAATTGTATTAATAACCCCACATTGAATATTAAGTTAATATATGCATAACAAATGTGCTCTAATGAGGACAAAAGTTTAACTTAAATTATGATTAAAGAAATTGTATACAGAATGCGCATATATCTTTTTTATTATTAAATTAATTAAATAAGTTAATATATTATATTTTTAATAGTAATAATTAATTTATCTTTTACATTATATTTTTTTGTTCTTTCATTATCTATCATCTTTATTATTTTATTATCTATCATCCTTATCTTATTTTCCTAATTCATTTATTAAGTATTACTATACACTGTACTACTTTATCAATCAATATTAAAGTGTCTATCTACCCTAAATGCAAAATCCTAAAAAAAACTAATGCAATTGCTACACTTAATGCTTAAAAATGAGAAGAAGAAAAATGTAAAAATAAATCAATATAGAAAATAAAAACAACAACATTGCAATAGATCTTTCTTTCCTCCCGGATATTCATGCATGTTACGAAATACTATTTGATGGAACTCATAAATGAAGAGTATTGGCCTGCATACACTGGTCAAATACTATGTCCAAGTCCCGACATGAAAATAACCTCAAATGGGAGACTTAAGTCAAGTCAAATAAGGACTGATATGTACATAAGAGAATAACATGATCGAACAAAAAAATGATCATAAATTTTGACACAAACTATTTAATGTACCATTGAAGAAAATATTAAATAAATGATCATCTTTCATTTATTTTTCTTTTTATGATCAACATCTACTTATCTAATATCGTCTTATATCTCTTATCTTTATCTTGTTTGAATTTTCTTTTTATATCTCGTATATTTATGTTTTTAGTTATTATTTTTTTCTGCCATTGTTTATTTATTTTTGTTTTTTGTTTTTATTTTATTATTGCTGTTTTTATTTTCTATACTTATTTATTTTTGTATTTTTTTTTCTTCTCATTTTTAAGCATTAAGTGTTGTATTTGCATTAGTTTTTTTTTTTAGGATTTTGCATTTAGGATAGTCACCTCAATATTAGTTGTGTGTCCTTAATTAATACTAATTGACTTTTGTTTTTTTATAATTATGTCCTGTATTTTTCACTTGAAATTAACATGATTACATCATCAATAATAATAAAATAAATATTAATTTATGTTTATAGATTCAACTTTTATGTTGTTGTAGGGTTTAATTTCTTATTTTCTTCATTCTTAAAAAAAAAAAAATTTAAACTAAACATTTTTAATTTTTTTTTTTGTAAAATCTCATTTCTTTATTTATTAATTATATTTCTAACTATTTTAAACATTAAAAATACTTATTTTTTAATGCATTCCAAATTAAAATTATCAAAAAAAATATAATTTATTATTTATTTATTTATTTTTGAAATGGGGCTAGATAGAGAAATAAAAAATAAAAGGGTGCTAGATAGGGAAATAAAAAAAAATGTGCTAGATAGAGAAATAAAAGCAAAAAGATGTTATTTAGGGAAATAAAAATGTAAATGGTGCTAGATAGGGAATTTATCCCATGTTCGAACGTAATACCTATTATTTCTCCGACTAAAATTGGAAATCTAAAGAAAATTAAACCTTTGAAATGGTTTGTGTTTAGAGAGTTTGGGATCGCCATGTTATCCTTATTTACATAAAAGTTAGAAGTGAACAGAAACAAAATAGTAGTAGATCAACATAAATCATGTAAAAATCACTATATTCAACTTAATTATAATTTAATTAAGTATAAAGAACTTAAAATTACTTAAAATTATTCAAAAGAAGAATCAACTAGGACTCTGCAGACAGTATTTACAATCTGTCATGACAATGAGTGAATCAGATATCAAAACAAATATATAGATTCCAGTTATTGGTAATAAAGCATACCCATACCTCATCCATATGTTGAACTAACTCTAAAAAAATGCTGCACAACATAATTATTAGACTATTATGTACAACTTTCCCAGTAAATTATTTTCACGATCCAACTAATCCCTTTTTGCGAGCATAGGCTGTTATCATGACAAACATCAAAGCAGAAAGTGCTCCTGAGATAATAACTACCTGCAACAAGGCATAATCGTATATTGACAAACTCCATACAAGTATTTATTAACATATAAGTCCTTGTTTTTTAAGAAGGAATCTATTAACAAGTTACATCTTTGATGTATTTTAAGATAATCTTGATTACAGCTTGTTATAATATATTCTTTCTAAGAAAACAAATTGTTGCAAGTTAGCAAATCCTATATATATATATATGCACATGCGTAAACAGTAATCATTTGCATACCCATTTGAACAAGTAATCATGGTCGTCGTTCCAAGTATATGGGATATTCATGCCAAATATAGCGGTAACCAAAGAGTAGAAAGCTAGACAAAATGTTCCAGAGCTAAGAAAGAGCTCTAACTGCATGAGAGTTGAAGACCATTTAGCAATTTTATTAAAAAAAACATAACAAAATACTGGTAGATATTTCATGCAAGTGCAGAAATACAAAAAGCACCTGAATCAGCTGATTACGGTGGCTGTCAAGCTGCAAAATGGAAAAATATCACTTGATTTTGGTGTCATTCAACATATACTGATAGATATTTTCAGAAAATTGCTTGCCACTTACCTGAATATTAATATAATCTTCAGTATCATCAATATACTCTCGCAGCTTTAAATGAAAAGAAAAAAAAAGAGAAATAGTTAGGTAAAAATAAAGCTACCCTAAACAGAAGATTCAGAGTAAGTAAACTTTTTCAAGTAAATAACACAGACTTTTAAAGAGACCAAACAAATATGAAAACAGTACACTAGAGTTTGGTCTAATTGGCCTAGAGTCTCTTAACACATCCCACCACAAAATTCAGGGATCTTGACAACGTGAATTAGACATTGAATCACAATTATCATAACATTTAATTTCAAAGACAAAAGTGGTACAGCAAAGATGGTCTACTTGATCCAAAAGGAAAAATAGCACAAATCACTCAATCAAGGAATCCAACAAAGAGTATATCATCTCACAAGTTCTTAAAACTAATGTGGTGAATTTTAAAAGGTTGCACAAAATACTTCCAAATCAAGATTTTGAATATAAACCACAAAGTTCAACTTAAAACAGCAGTAGATGGAAGAAGGAAGAGAGCAAAATGAAAATCTGCTTTATTAATAAAAAAAATTCCAAAGTGTAGTATTAACGTTTCCAAACATTAACAAACTTACTAGTTTGAAACTAAAAGTCTTGAGTTAACTGTCTAATAATTAGAATACTTAACAAATCATGGCTTCTAAATTAATAAGAAACCATTTTTTCCCATATTTACAAAGAAACAATCTTCCCAAATAGTTAATTCAACATTTACGGCTCCCTATTGCACAAGTTTACACATACATGATACTTACTGTGGTTAATTTGTTCAACGTATGATCAATTTCACTAAAATAAGCCTGCAAAATGTATAAAGACCATTAATAGCAAGTTTTCCTCATTAAAACAATGGAAGATATTTTCCTACTATTTTCTAAAGCAAGTTTATAACCTCAAGTAACATTTCAAGCTCTTCCACATCATTTTCATCTAAACGAACTGTTGCTAGACTTGCCCTACTTGCCCTAGATGTCCTTGATCCTAAGGTGGGGGAGGCAGCAAACCAATTTGCAGCACCTGTTCCACTGGCTGGTGACGAGGAACCTGCTTTTCTTGACAGGTATAGGTCAGCCATATCATCATCATCATCCAGCAATTGTTCAAGCTCATCTCTGACCTGTTCCAGATAAGAAGAATTGGTGATGGGAGAGGAAAAAGGGATACATGTTTTCTACTTAAAACTGATCAAGGCCGTTTACAGTGGTCACATTAAATCAATTCTATTTACATAAAGAAAATAGGCTTTTTCCAGGTGAAAATTTTTCACAGGCTTGACAGGAAAACTTGACAAACCTTTTGTACTCTAGCTGTCAGTCTTGTCATTGCACTCTTCAGTTTACGAACTCTGTCCAAATTACGACTACTAATCTGCAGATTACATTAAACTAAAGTACATGACAGAACCGAAAAGGTCAAGAAATAAAAGGAAGAAAGGGGAGCAGAGCATCCACATTTAAACCAGACAACAACAAAAAAAATCATTAAGAAGCAGGCATAACTAGAATGAACACCTCAGGCGATGATGAGTTATAACAAATGAAAAGGATAGTAACTGAGATGGAGGAAATAAATTTTCCTTCAGCCACTTTCAAGCAGCTTCATAATTTGTTAGCCTGTGTTATACGGTACGGGCCAGGGGATCCCAGATTAAAAAGTAGACATGAAGAGAAAGAATTAAATAATATATGTACCTTGGAGGTAAGTTCATCTAATGCAGGATAAGCAGCCATCTCCAATTCTGTTGTACGCGCAGCAAGAAAACTGCAAATGGC
This sequence comes from Phaseolus vulgaris, assembly GCF_051622355.1. Taxonomy (NCBI): domain Eukaryota; kingdom Viridiplantae; phylum Streptophyta; class Magnoliopsida; order Fabales; family Fabaceae; genus Phaseolus; species Phaseolus vulgaris. The sequence continues at coordinate 8,929,451 of NC_143504.1, forward strand.
TTCTAAAGCAACTTCCAGGGCCCGAAATTCAAAGGGTGACTCTACATTGCATAATTTAGACCACTCAGATAACAAGGGCAATAGATAATGCAAAATAAAAAGAAATATTTATAAGAATAAATGCAATCATTGAGTTTATTCATTACTTATGGTTCGTCATCATTATAACATACCATCCTCTTCAGCTGCTTCAGCATCATGTTGGCCACCAAGATACTCTTTACCATCTCCTTGATGTTGAAAACTGGAAATTAATTGAGGCAACCGCCTTTGCAGTTCCTCGACAACAGGAATCACATTTTCATCTGTTGGATCTCTCAACAATACCTATACCATAATTTAGATACAATCAGGAATTCAGGATGTGGAAGCAATGGCATCTCAATTTCTAGATACAATTATGCATTCTACAAGGGACCACAGGTTTGATATAGGAATTCACAAATATAAAAACCAGGTCAGAGAGATAGCCAATGAACCATTTGAGGCTGCCTCTGCAATATTCTAATTATATGAAAAAAATGTCCTTTGCTGAGAGATATTCTTGTGCAAGTCATGTAAGGTATATTCTTGCACAAGAGCCACTATGTTAAGCAAGGCAAAAGAAGTCAACATGTAGTTTACTGTCTTCCTACCCATTTTATTCAATGAACTTGACAACGAAAACAAAACTTCAATCAATCCTCTGATTAGCCAAGACATTAAATACAAGAGTAGGATAAACTGCTCAGAGAACAACACCCCATCCACCATCCCTCCTATTCTCTTATCTCAATCAGTCAAATGTCAGATTGTCAATTATGGCTAGCCTAAAACAAAAAGAGTTAAATCTTGTCTCCCAAACTAATTTCATAATGTTCTTGTTCATGTTCTCTAATCCCGCCCCTTGAGAAATAAAAATATTGAAGGATAAAAACTTGACTAACCTCTTCAGCGGTGATAATTGCCTTGATATGCTGAAACACAGAATCAGAACAAACAAAGAACAAAATGAAAAAAAAAAAAAAAATTGTAACAAAAAATTAAAGAAACAAAACTAAATATATGGTTGACCTCCAAGTTAAGAACAATGGCCTTCTCACGACCGAGAATGGTGGAGGGGTAAGAGAGCAAAGGATCAATGATTCTGAGATCACGCGCATTAATCTGAACCCGATGCATGATTGCATATTTGTCCACGTCGAGCAATGAACCCCGCCCTGTTGCATCGAACAGAATCCAACTTCTCGAAGACTGTGGCTTCTTCTTCACAACCGCCATTGCCTGCGGATCCGCAGGGACGACGATCCCATCCCGCGCCATCCCTTACCCGTTCTCACTCCCACTCCAATCACATGTCCCGATACCAACCTCAATTCAAAATTCAATTCAACTTCAAACTTGATTCAATTCAACTTCAAACTTGATTCAATTCAACAAAAACCACCCACCACACCACGATCGAATTTCCTCACACCCCTTTTGCACATTTCATCAACACCACAATTGGTATCCTAGTCCTGCCTCAATATTTTTCCAACACCAGTATGAGGAATCAGATTACAGACGAAACAAACATAACATACCATAAAAAAGGAACTTTTCTTTCCCCCTTTATCGGAAGAGATAATAAAATATACAAAACTATCTTTGTTTGTTAATTTGTTTCTCTTTAGTTTTTGTTTGTTAATTTGTGTCTCTCTGTTGTGTGGTTTGCATGGGGGAAGCGTGAATAGGCATGAAATGCAGGGTGTAGAAATAACAGAAAAAAGAGAATTGAAACACAAACAGCTGGGTTTATATAGAATGTGGTGAGGGCCCACTGATGAGGTAAAGTCACTGAAATAATGAGGGCTAATGTGGGAAATTAGCCCTGTACCCACTGGCACGGGTATTTTATAAAAACAAATGACAATAATTCTGGTAAGTAAAATAATTTAGGAAATATTATTTTATTACAATATTTATTTTATTTGAGATTATTATTTAAGCAGAAAATAAAATAATTTAGTATTTTTATTTATTTAGAATTTTGGAAACTTAGATATTTATTAATTTTAGATTTTTATCTGAAAATCACATTAAATAATTTAGGATATGAATTTATTTAGAAATTTTGATTAATTTAGAAATTTTATTGATTTTTGATGTTTATAAAGTTTTGGATTTTTATTTATTTAAAATTTTGAAAAACATAGAAATTTTATTTATTTTATATTTTTATTTAAGTAGGAAATAAAATAATTTTTGATTTTGTATTTATTTAGGATTTTTAAAAACTTTTGAAATTGTATGTATGTATCACATTGTTTATTTAGTATTTTGGATATTTTAGAAATTTTATTTTATTTTAAATTTTTCTTTTAAACAGGGAATTAAATAATTTAGAATTATTATTTATTAATATTTTGAATAATTTAAGAATTTTATTTATTTCAGATATTTTATTTAAGTAAGACATTAAATAATTTAGGATTTTTATTTATTTAAAATTTCAAATAATTTAGGAAAAATACAAAGACAAATATTATAATATAAGAAATAAACATAATTTTAAAAAAAGTAATCCTCTTTAAATATTTTTAAAAATCAATCCTCCTACTTTAACTAAAATTAATTTTAAAATGATTTCATTTATATTTAATGTTATAATTAAAAATATAAATATATAATTTATTTTATTTTTGCATAAAATATTTTAAAATTGTTTCAATATATTAATTTACATTCATGCTGGAATTATATTTTTTTTTCATTTTAAGCTTTAAATATCTTTTTGTTGCGCACATTTACTTTTTCATTTTATCTTTATATCAATATTTTATTTTATTATTTTAAAAATATATAATAATAATTTTTATTTTATTTTATTATTATCTTGGACATTTTTGTCATTTTTTTATATTCACTCTATTTTTTTAATTTTATAATCTGCAAACCAAACAAACGTAACTTTCTTAACCATTTCCCACATCCTTATCTGATCCTGTTCTAATTGTTACATTTTCTTTACATGTATTTGCATTGCGTTTTTATATATAGGATTTTGTATTGCTTTACCATGTTGTTGTCATCAAACGCGTTAAGTTTGGTTCCTTGGTTGAATTAAGACGAGTGACTCTAAAGTTTGATCCTTTAGTTAAATTCAGACTAGTGACTCTTCGTCCAATGTGTTTTCTTCTTCACTTCCCCTCATTCACTTCGTTTACTCTCCTCTCAAATGAGTAAGTTTCTCAATTTTTTTTTTCTAAGACACTATAACGGTAAACCTAACTACGTTTTTTTTTTTTTTTTTGTGTCCTCACTGACGTTTGTTGCTTATTTTTTTTCACTATTTTTCCCTAATTTTTTTTTTCTTTTTATTAAAGACTCTTTTTATTGAAGACTCAAATGATTTTTTTTTTCTTATCCAAAATACTAAAATGATTGTTTTATAAACATTAACCATTCACTAATTCTTTTATGTCTTCAAAGATAAATTTTTTAAGCTTTTTGAGATAAATATTTTATTAAGTTTATTTTTATTTTTTTTTATAAAAAACTTTCATGTTAAGCATCACTATGCTACTTGACATCTCAACTAGTTTTTATTAAGTTTATTTACATGCTTCTGTTTTGTTCTCAGACTTCTTAGATAAGAAGGTGTAAAAGTACAAAGATGAACATGAAACATGAGTGCTTATTTATTTATTTATTTATTTTTATTGACTTTTTTATGTAAAGGAAAAAAATTACTGAAATATGATTACTAAAGTTATTAAAATATTTTTATTTTTTCTCATTTGTATATTTAATTGATAGATTTAGTTTCAATAAATTTTATTAAATATATAATAAATATATATAACCTCTTTTATTCAATTTTTAATACTAAATATAATTATATATAAATAATAAAATAAAAGATACGGATACAGCAGCATAACACCTGCGTTTCCGCTACTATACACAAATTAGGAAAATTATGTAGTTCTTATGTTACAATATCAAGAATTTTTTTTATTTTACAATTTGTTCTAGTAAAAAAAATATAATAACATAACGGAAAGACACCACGACAGAAACTAATATTTTTTCAAAAGCTTGATGATGAGGAAAAGACAACACGACAGTAGATAACTCACTCAAGAATAATTTTGCGAAAAGTGAGTATGAAGACGATATTCATCTGAAGCCCATGGTTGACAAAGCGGATTCAGTGTTGGCTGATTCTCCCTGCAGCATATCAATTCAGACCTGCAGTCAACATACTGACTGAAATGTTTGTTTTTTTTCTTAATGAATTAAAATTTTTGTTTTTTTAAATATTTATATCTATAAGATAAATCACAAAGTTTCGGATATATAAATTCAGAACTAATATGTTACTTATGGGTTTTAGCATCCGAAAATTTACCTAGACAACATAAATGAGTTCCGGATCTCAATCCTTAGCACCATTTATAGCACATCATTTTGAATATGAAAATCTAGAACTCATAACTCACTTTCGGATATGATTATCTAGAAGTTTAAATGAAATACAAAAATAACCTTTTAGATTTCAAAATCTGAAATGTATAAAAATCACTTTTAAATTTGTGCATCCATAGGCAAAAATGAAATCAAGACAATGTTAAGTTATAAATTTAATGTTAAGTTATAAATTTTGCGTTGAGTGTATGTCATAAATTATATGTGTAGGAAGAAATTGCCTTCAGGGTGATGGATTGTGTAAAAATTCTTGGCAAGAATCTTGGGTTTTACGTAATGAAGAAATGTTAACCTTAACCACCACTATTTCAATTTTACACATTATTATTCCAGCTCATTCATGTGAAATGCTACTTGCCCCAGGAAAGAAAAAACATGATTCAAATTAGTGACAGTTATAGAAACGTTAAAGTTGCCGAACAATAAATCGACAACTATCAAGAAATGACCTTTTGACCTATATATGAGTGTACAGTTACAATCTGAATCACTTAACAGGAAGTGCCATAGAATTAAATAAATGGATATTCATGCAATTAACAAAAGAATAGATACTAGTGATCTGAACATTTTTCTCTGATTCTGACATTTAAACTTTATAATTAATTACAACTATAGCGTTATACAGAGGAAAAAATTGAGCATTTATGAGACAAGAAAGTATAAGTCTACAGTTACTGCTTGAAGAACGACATCGTCCACCCGACAGTAGTGTTGACAGAAGTGATGATCTCCAAACTACATCTATGGCACTAGTATAGTAATTTAATTTTGTCTTCTGGTGTTACAATATCTGTTCAGGGAGTGAGAAAAGAGTAATGAAAGGTGAAAGAATATTGTATTTAATTTGTTGATTACAATATACATCTATAGTCAAAACCTGACAGTATATAATCCTACAATTAAAACTCGGTATCACGACACTACAACAAATAAGGTAACAATCAATGCTGATAACCATTGATTGATAATTACAATAATTACAAGGATTAACACAATCAAAGGTAATCATTGGAATCCACATATTAAGAGATCTTGTCTTTAATTTCCCCTTTCAAATTGATGGGTGAGGGAGTCACCCCAAGTTTGTCTCTGAGTTGGCTGAATCGTGTATGAGTTAATGCTTTAGTGAGACAGTCAGCTATTTGATCAACTGATGGAACATAGGCTACAACAATCTCATTTTGCAGTACTTGGTCTCTGATGTAGTGCACATCAATTTCAATGTGTTTGGATCGAGTATGCATAACTGGATTTGAAGCTAGTGCCTTAGCACTCTCAAGTTATCACACCACAATGTTGGTTTTCTTGGCAGGGAGAGTTTCAATTCAGCAAGAAGTGAACGAGTCCATGTTATTTCAGTAGCTAAGTCAGCCAATGCTCTATATTCTGACTCTGTACTGGATCTTGAGACTACCTTTTGCTTCCTCGAAGACCAAGAAACAAGTGTTTCACCAAGGAAGACACATTGACCAGCCATAGATTTTCTATCATCCACACTTGTTGCCCAGTCTGCATCTGAGAATCCTACCAAGTCCAAGTCAGTTGATGGTTTGATGTGTAGGCAATGTTGAATGGTACCTTGAAGATATCTCAATATTCTTTTTATGCCTCGCCAGTGATCTATAGTGGGAGAGCTCATGAATTGGTTGAGCTTGTTAACTGAGAATGCTATATCGAGTCTTGTGTTTATTAAGTATTGCAAAGCTCCTATAGCTTGTCTGAATATGGTTGGGTCTTGTAATTTCTCCCCTTCAGTTGTAAACTGCTTGCTGGTTATCATAGGTGTTGGACAAGATGAAGTATTTTCCATTTTGAATTTTCTCATAATGTCTCCTATGTATTTTGATTGCTTCAAGTACATGCCAGATGCATCTCTTTGAACTTCTATGCCTAAGAAGTAGTGTAGTGGACCAAGATCTTTAAGTGAAAACACATCATTGAGTTGTTTGATGAAGGATTCCAAGAACTTGGTGTTGTTCCCTGTGATAATTATATCATTCACTTATATAAGTAGGAAGTTAATGTAATTTGTACCTCTTGAAGTGAATAGTGAGGAATCACTTTATGTGTTCTTGAAACCCCAGCTGACTAAGGCATTTTTTAGGCTATCAAACCAGACTCTTGGAGCCTATTTCAATCCATAAATTGCCCTGGATAACTTGCAAACATGTTCAGATTTAGTTGAGTCTACAAATCCTTCTGGTTGATGCATAAACACAGTTTCTTTGAGATAGCCATTAAGAAATGCATTGTTTATGTCTAGCTATTTGACCTCCTAATTGAGGTGTACTGCAATTGAGAGTATGATCCGAACTGTACTGGCCTTGACAACTGGACTGAAGGTCTCTTCATAGTCCAATCCAGTTGCTTGTTGAAATCCTTTTGCTACTAATCTTACATTTCTCCTTTCAATTGTTCTATCTGCTTTGTACTTGGTCTTGAAGACCCATTTAGAACCAATGATGTTCCTGAGTGAGGTCGGGCTGTCAGGCTAATACCCGCTGACTTGGAAGTTGCTTTTGCTGGTCTTCCCGATGGCTGGCCAAAATCAGAAGAGTTTTTGGCCTTGATATGGTACCAAGAGCCAAGTTTGATTTGACATGAGTGCCTGATACTCTTTTTTCCATAACTTCTTTTCACTGTGGTCTTGAGTGCTTCTGTGACATTTTCTGGTTCCTTCTCATCTGTGGTAGTTTCAACAAACCCGACACATGGCTTCTTTGCCTTATGCATTTCAGCTTTGCTCCTGGTCCAATGAGTGTTGATGTTTGGTTCAACAAAATCTTGGTGATCTCCAGCAACTGTTTCTGTGAGATCAGGAATTTGAATGTTGTTTGGTGAATTATTTTCAAAAATTGGACTGCTCCTTGTTGAATTATTTGCAGCCTAATCTCTGCTAAAATTAACTGCACTCTCAGTTGGATTGGTTGTTCTTGTTCATCACCAAGATTGTTATCATCTGGAAGTGTGGCTGCTCCAATATGTGGGTTACCTGTAGTATGCAAAGAAAAAGGGGGAGATGAACTCTCAGTTAGTGTTTTCAAGGGACTTCTTGTATTAAGAAACCCATCATGGAATGGAAAATGTTCTTCATTGAAAACAACATGTCTTGAAGTGAAGATTCTTCCATGAGAATTTATGCATTTGTATCCTTTGTGAGAGTTACTATACCCCAAGAACACACATCTGGTTGTGTGGAATTGTAGTTTGTGCTAATTATAGGGTTTAAGACAGGGATAGCAAGCACACCCAAAGGGTTTTAAGGAATTGTAGTTAGGTTCCTTTTGAAAAAGCAATGAGTAAGGGCTTTCATTTTGAGTGACTAGAGAGAGCAATCTGTTTATGAGATAAATTGTTGTGGAGAAAGCTTCCCACAAAAAATGTAAGGGCATTTTGGCTTGTGCTAGCAATGTCAAGCCAAATTCAGCAATGTGTCTGTGTTTTCTCTCAGCTTTACCATTTTATTGTGATGTGTAAGGGCATGACATTCTGAATTGCATACTTCTATTGCACGATTTTGCACAGCTTTGTATTCACTACCACCATCACATTGGATTGTCTTAATTCTCTTGTTAAAAAAACTTTCTACCATGTTCTAAAATTGAATAAAGGTTTGTACAGTATCCGATATCTGTTTCAGAGGATAAATCCAAGTAAATCTACTAAAATCATCAATGAAGTGAACATAATATTTGAAACCAGAAGAAGATATTATTGGTGCAGGATCCCAGACAACAGTATGAACTAATTCAAGGATTTCCTTGGCATGAGAGGAATGTTTTGAAGGGTAAAAAATGCATTTTGCCATATTGACAAGCCTCACAAAAGTTAAAATGATCTCTAAGTGATAATTTCACATTACAACTTTTCAAGAATCTATCTAGGACTGTATTATTTGGATGACCAAGCCTTCTATGTCAACTCTCCTTGACAGATACATAAGCACACGAGTCCCTTTCAGTCCTTGAGAGTTGATACAAGCCATCTTTAAGTGTCCCTTTTAAAATTGCCTTCCGAGTTAACTTGTCCTTCACAAAGCAACAATTTGCATCAAACTCAACAAGAATGTTATTGTCAACAGTTAATTTTGACACACTTAATAGATTTTTTGTAATGTTGGGCACATATAAGACATCATGTAAGTTGAGTGAGTTTAGTTTTGAGGAACTTGTGGCAACAATCTACAATTTCTCACCACTTCCAACTATTAACGAGTTCTTACCACAATGATCTGCTAGATCCTCAAATTTTTCAGTTTGGTGTGTCACATGATTGCTTGCACCACTGTGAAAGTACCAATCATAATCTTGAGCAGCGCTTTGTGAGGCTAGAAAGGCATTGTGTGCTCCTTGTTTGTCACTGTCTGCTGAATAATTTGAGTTTGAATAAGACTTATCAAACATGTACCAACAGTTTACAGTTGTGTGCCTAACCTTATTGCAAACTTGGCATGTTGGTTTAGACATTCTTCCTCTTCCTTTGCCTCCTCTCCAACTTCTGAAGTTAGAGCATCTCTCGTTGTTGTTTGTGTTGAATTTGTTATCTTTGTAATCAATTTTATTAGCAACATTTTTTATGCATCAAGAGAGAGTTTGGTAAGACCATTCAGTTGATCAAGTCTACTCTCAAAGGTTAGTAATTGGGCCTGCAGATCAACCCAAGTGACTAGTTTGATCAGATAGTTTGACCACCACATGGTTGTATTCAGAATCCAAACCATTTAGGGTTTGAATGATTAGATCTGAGTTGGAAATGGGACTCCCTGCAAGTTTAAGTCTGTCATCGAGATTCTTCATCTTGACCAAATATTCCTCCATCTTCATTTCTCATTTCCAGATGCTGTGAAACTCAGATTTAAGGTAGGTGATTTGAGATCTTGTGTGTGCACCGGCTAGGCTTTGGGTTTCATCCCAAAGTTGTTTTGAGGTTTCACAGTGCAACAATTGTGTTGCTATTTCAATAGTCGTTGAATTCATCAACCATCCAAGGAGTTGTGAATCATGAGCCTGCCAATCTCCAAATGCGAGTTTTGGTTTCTTGCTTGAATCTGCAAAAACTATGAATTCTTCAAGACACTCCTTTGTCCCTAGTGACGGAAGAGGCCCAAGCACAAGCCACATGCAAGCCCACCAAAGGGTAGATTTGGGCCAACCACTAGAGTTAAAGCCAAGAGGATCCAAGAAGACTGGGATATGGCTATTGACAACAAAGAAACTTCCCAATACATGATCAAAGAGGCCAAAACTCTAGTGTAGAGTAGACTTTAATTTCTTGTCAAAATTAGATTAAGAATTTTATTTGTAATTTTTCCTTAGATGAAATTTGGCACCTAAAAACCAACCTTGGTTAAATTAGGATTTCTAAAACACCTAATTTTAACCAAGGCCGGTTATGATTAACCAAGACACATTTTCCACATGTTCCATATTTAACATGTGCTAAACGTTTTCCATCACATGTTAAATATGCTTCATGTGCTCCATGTGCTAAGTGGAAATTAGGCGCCGATTTCAAATTCTTTTTCATTTGAATTTCCCTCCAATTCTCTTGTTCAAATCCAGCCCTCACTTGCTATATAATGAGGTGCTTGGGTCATGTAAATTCAAGATTAATATAATTAGTGAATTGCTGCCCAAAATATGAGCCAATTTCACTTCTTGTCCAAAAGCTCTTAGGTTAGGCTATTGATCTTCAATTCTCACCTTGCCAAACCACTCTTCTTCCCTACCTAACATGCACCTTCAAGGCCACCACACCTCTTAGGAGGGCCTTGCACGTCAACCTCCATTGTGCTTTCGCCGATCATCAACAAATTCTACAATTCATGAAGGCACTTCTCCATCTCCTAGCATGTGCCCATCGAGCCTGCAACCTTTGACTGTAGAAATCACCAAGGATTTTCATGATGGATAGTTGTCTCTGTCCAACTTGACAGATACAGTGAATGGAAGACAATTTTGGGATTTTGAATCTGCAGCGGATGTCATGATTTGAATTGGATCAAAAGCTCTGATATCAAGTGAGAAAAGAGTAATGAAAGGAGAAAGAATATTGTATTTAAATTTGTTGATTACAATATACATATATAGTCAAAACCTGACAATATATAATCTTACAATTAATACCCAGTATCACGACACTACAACAAATAAGATAACAACAAATAAGATAACAATTAATACCCAGTATCACGACACGACATTACAATAATTACAAGAATTCACACAATTAAAGACAATCATTGGAATCCACATATTAAGGGATCTTGTCTCTGATCAGGGATTATCCCATACCCTTTTTAATTTCCTGCAATTATCAAACAAAGTAAATGCCGTAACATAAGCTTTATGGCAATCCACTCACATCTGCTAGAACATACCACATGAGCCTCTTACATGCCTTTGGTTCTTGAATACCATTGCTATGTTGCCTCACCAGAAATCCCCATATATTTGTTTTCTGCCCTGTTATAAAAAAATTATTAACGTTTCTAAGTAAACTATAAAATGTGAAAGAACGATAGAGGTGACCTTCATTCCTCTGTTATATGATAAACTTTATAATAGTGAGGTAACCAGTGATAACAGTCTCAGTGAGACAGAACACTAACTTCTTAAGAGTTAAAGGATTTTGCCACCCCCAATATGCCTACTCCAGTCCCTATACAAAATGTTCAAAAATAAAAAGAAAAGAGTGCTATGTGCTTGCTTGCCTGTCCCCGTGTTGCACTAAAACAAGGTAAGCAGGATCTTGAGCAGATATCTGAAACAGCTGCCATGCAATGTAGAAGCAAGTAGTAATGCTGAAAATTTTGGAAAGTAAATTAAATGTCAACCACAAAAAATGTATGAGTCTATGTGTATGTGTTGTTAACTGGCATAAACCGTTCATGAAAGTAAAGAAGTAATCAGGTCTACCATAATCTCAACAAGAAAAATATAAATCAATCTTTTCTTACTTTGTGTATTTTCTGAAATACCCCACTAATAAGCACTAATGCAGTGTACAGTCACATTTCTATTAAAATATATAAATTATACACAATTTTCTCCAAAAGACTAGATTTCATTTCCAAATCAATGTATAGTTAAAAATTAAACCGTTGTTCATTGACAATTGGAATCTGTCATAAAACTATGGCTTGTTAAAATTCTTGAAAGGTATTTTATAATGGTAATTAGTTTTAAAATTGTGAGAACAAACCTGCCAAAACATATCAATAGAATTATCCAGAAGATTGCAGAAATCCAACTAGATTCTTTGTAGACAACCCAGACCTGATATTGCATTGAATAGTTAGGAATAGGATACCTAAATTGATCCAAGAAAAGATAACCGAAATTAAACTTCAGCATTATAGAATTGAACATCTTTGCAGGCAAAAATATTTTGACGTTGATTATCTCAACATTTAGAGTGCTCAAATAGATCATTTTCAGGACCATTGCCAACGAAAACTACTATTCCTTAACTTATTAAAATCTTTCTGCTATAGCTCCAAAATGCAATTGGTAGCATATATATCTAGATGTTTGACTTCTCTGGTAGGCATTAAATTAACCAAGTAGAAACCCCATTTTACATAACAAATGGCCTCAAATTAGGAAATCAAAACAAATATCTTTTCCCAGAATTAACTTATGGTTTCCAGAAGAAACAGACCATTTCCTTACATTCTCTTGAATCTTGTCCCGTCTTACTACAATAAGCAGAATGCAGAAAATCATATAGCGAGTTCGGAAAGTTAGATAGTTATACACTCTGCACGGATAAAACCAATTAACTTGAATACTTCTAACAGAATGTAACACCACTACGATGCCCTTGAATGTGTGAAAGTAATTAAGAGTAATTTAAAAAGGTCTTCGACTAATTCTCTAGAACAATATTTCTGTAAACAAAGAGAATAGACCTATTTTAACTTTAAAGGGGCATAAATGCTTCTAACCAAGCAGAATTTTATAAGAGTGAGATGTGATTTTATTAAACAATAGGGAGGCCAAACATATATTTTTTACCATCAAAATTTTTCGTATAGAATTTTAGACTTTTTATTATAAAAGATGTGATTCCAAGCATAACAACATAAATATTACTAAAATTGTTTTGCCTCCTTGAACGACCTTAATCCTTTATTTTATGAAATAGATTTGCATTTGTATGATTTACTAAGACTAAAAAACTGTAGACATACTGCTAGAGCCACAACGTTGAGGTAGAAGTCAACTAGTGTTGCTACCAACAACCTGCAAACATTTTGGAGTTTATCATATTCAGTTAAATGAAAAATAATCGGGACAAACTGCAACTTCAAAGAAAACTTTCTAACATGAACATGCAAATGCAAAGATGTAAATATCTACAAGGCATAATTTAGGAAATGAAGACTAAAAACACCTGTTATCCTGTTAGATTTGCATCTTTGAAAATAATGTAGTCCGCTATGCATAACCATTACAAATACATTGCTTACATGAGCAAGTAATTTTATTAGTGCTTTATTATCTGTTTTTGGATTATGCTGACATCAAGTTAACATATAGTTATGCATTTTGGCACTAAAATCAAATAATGAAGATTACCACACATCAAGCAAATATATCCTCAGCTTCCTCAAAAACTGGTTTTTATAAGGCTTGAGAAGATTCTTGTTGCATGATGATAAACTTTAATTAAAATTGAACCCATTACATCAAAATTGAAAACAGAATAACTCGATCAATGCAGAAGATACCACAAATAAAGTGATAATGAGGTAATCAAACTTCTCCTAATTAAACAAGTAAAACAAATGAAAAAGGAATGTTCCATCTCACGAGAAGTACAAAAATAATACATATCTCATTCATGTAGCTTGAGCTTGTATAGGAAGGTTCAATCATTCTTGTGTTGACAACAAGGATAGTAACATCAAATAATGCTTAATAATAACAAATATGAAGCACTTACGGAGTTAAAAGCTCTACTCGGAAAGGAGAACCATCAGTGACAAAAGTGTACACCAAAGTTCCAAGCATGACGACACCCAAAATGCTGAAAAGTATTCTCAGGGTCATGACCGAAGAATGCTTTCTTTGTGGTATTGTGTCATTCCTATGTAAATGTGAGTCAATCAGAACCGATGATGAAAATCAAAATCTAGAGATTATACAAAAAATCACACAGCTAAGTAGACCATAAACCTGGATTCTATATATATCATCAGTATTCATATATATATGTATAGTTTACAGGACATGGAAAAAAAATAATTAATAACACAATTTACTTCAGCAACAGAAAGAAAGAACTCTATCATTTTTTTTCACTAACTGTAATCAAACTCAAGAAACCTAACTATCCTCATATTGATTAAGGGATTAAAGGAAGAAAATTAATATATTCATTTCAGAATCAACAGACTCTCCAAGAAGATTATTAAAAAATTAGAAGCATAAGCTAGATGACAGCTAGACTCTAGAGTGACACCATTATGCATTGATCAAGAAAATATACAAGATTTAAAAAAGAATGGCAAATATTGAAAACTCGACTCTGTACTAGTGATTCTGTAGATATACTTGTTTGGATGCCGCAACAGAACATAATAAATAGGATCCTGTGAAGATTCTTGAGATGACAGCTTCAAAAATTTCACAACAATATAGGCAGATGTAGTGATGCTGAAACAATTGAAAAACATACCAAAAAGATGAATTAGCACTTCTGAGATTCTTTTGAATGACCATAAACAAGATAAGAAACAACACAGAAACTAATAATCAATCTGAGCTTTTATACATATGAGAGGAACCCTTACATTTTATTCGTATTATGAAATCAGATTATTGTTGCCAGTTTTCTCCATAGGTGTAACAAATGATAGGAAAACATAAAAAATAAAAAAAAATAAAAAAATAAAAATTGAATCTAGTAGACTATTCTTCTCTCCTCAGAAAAAATTTAAGTAAGAAATATGAAAAGATAACTACAATGTGACTTACTATTAGTATAAAACAAATAACCAGATTAACTAATCTTTAGATGAGTCATAAGAAAAAATTTATTACGCATTACATAAATTTATTTCAAAGATGAAGAAAATTAGCATTATCATCAGATCCTTGAACCACTTGTTCCACACACAATTATATAGCACTGAGGGTTATATTTAAACCAAAAGTAAGGAACCATGACATCTAATTGGATTTTTATTTTGTGTGGCAGTTATAGCCGAATAAGGTAATAGAATTTGGAAAAAGTCATAGAAAAAGTAGAGATCTTGTAAAAAGTTTTTGCTCATTGCTCCGATAATATGTTCTACATATTAATACTAGCCTGGGTGAAGCAATATTACATATTATTCAATTAAAATAACATCAAACAACGATAGAAAATGATACCTTCCAAGGAAAACAAGCAAAACAATCCACAGAATTGAGCTAATGAAGTTTGATTCCTTGTAAGCAACCCAGATCTGATGTGACAGACGATGCATGTCAGAGCTTATGAATCTTCGCTCGAGAAGTGATTTTAACATAATATCAATTAGGCTAAGTTCTTTTAAGCATTACGCATGTATTAGAGTGATTTTAAGTCCATATTTAGTCAGCTTATTTTGGAGAAACAATCAAACTTTTGTTAGCTTCATGAGACATTCTGAGAAATAAGTGGTCATTTCTCCAAAAACAACCCAACAAATGCACATAATTAGAAAATTGCTAGTCATTTGTTTTAAAGATAAGTGACATAATATACAAAAAAAAAAAAGAGTAGGAAATACATTATAAAGGTCTCCCCAACTTGACTTGAATTCCTACGAAAAATTATAAGAGTGCATAGCACAAGTGATGAGTTTCCAGGAGAAACTGCACTGAACTTTTCAGAGGAAGTTGTACAATTGAAATTTCGCATTAGCACAATTAAAACCAGACATGAAGTGTCAACTTTATTTCTCACTCAACACAAGATCAGTCCACTGACAAATCCAGTGCAGCACATATTTTAAATTAGAATTTAATAACTTCTCTTCGCAAAAGTTTATCATTAGTCATGTCCCTTTCTCTATCTAAAACTGCTGTTGGTATCTTAGCATCACTAAATATCTTAGTTTATTCTGTCATTGCAGTAATCACTTTAAATAATGTATAGATTCCTCATGGAGTAAAATATCGCAGTTTCAATTAAAATCATAAACGTAATACGTGTTGTCACTCGCAGTCTAAATAAAATACTGAAGCAATTAACGAAGTCAAGTAGTTCGTTGACTTACACCCAAAGCTACAACGTTGATGTAGAAATCAATCAAAGTTGCTCCCATCCACCTGAACCAAAACTTTGTTCATTCCGAGAGAAAACAGTGAACTAAAATACAGAAAATAAGTACCGATTGGATGAACTTTCCCAATGGCAATCACAAGAAAAACCAAAATTAAACAAACTTCGTCTAACTTCAAAAAATTAAGATACATAAATTGATTTAATATTTAAAAAATAATTTATGTTTTCGTGTTTATGATATGAAAACATAATTCTATGATCGTTGTATTCCGGTACTAAAGAAATATAGAGAGAGGTTACGGTTTGAGGAGTTCTTTATGAAACGGAAGACCATCGGTGAAGAGAGTGTAAAGAAGGGTAGCAAGCATGAGAAGTCCCACAACAGTGAAGAGAGTTCTCAAACCGGTTGCCACTGAAATTTTCGCCATTGAGATTCACAGAGAGAAGCAATTGCAAATAGCAGCGAAGAAAATTAAGAACAAAGATGCAATTTGTGGTTTAAATGTGACCACACAAGACTGAATAAACCATAAAGTAAACTACATCATTTGAATTTGACTCATCGAATTAATAAAGTAAATACATCATTTGAATTTGACTCATCGAATTAATAAAGTAAATACATCATTTGAATTTGACTCATCGAATTAAGGTAGATAAGGTAACTATTGTAAATTTATGAATATTTTAAATTCTCAAAATTAATATAATGAATAGAAAAGTATATAAAACTTTCTTTGTTATTAATATTAAAATAAATCTGAAAAATTGAAGAAAAGGATATAAAAAGATGTGATACTATTTATGTAAAAAAATTCAGGCGATTTAGTTATTTGAAAAAAAAAAGAATATAAAATAAATAAATATTTAAACGATTTAGGTTAAAGTTGAAATTAGGATGTTCCATCCTTAAATTCAACTGACTAAATTAGGTTTTATCTTAATAAGTTTTCTTTTAGCACATCTACAACGATTTTATGAGTCATCAAATCTAATCAATTAAATAATATATGTATGATAAAAATAATACTTATTATGATGAATAATTATTAAAATTAGTATGCATATTAGTACACAAAATAATAAAAATGATATATTATATTATTAGCATTAGCTGTTGCTATTGGCGTGATTCGAATATTGGATTATACTGTTACTAAAACCTAAAATCCACCACTTATGATAATATAACTAATTAAAATAGGATATACGTAAGATCATTATTCAGAACTCATATTCAAAATATGCATCTTGAATATGATATCTTAAATCTAATATTAATATTTTAAATATATTTGGAATCATTGAAAATAGAATTAAACTAATTTGATTATATTTGTTTTTCAAAATTAAATAAATTTATAATTTTTAATCAAATATGTTATCTACATATTAAACTTGAAAAATATAAAATCAGATCAAAACACATTTTTTTATTACAAACAACTTACATGTCATGTCTGCAAGCTTGTTATTATTTTGTATGAGAAAAGCTTGTTATTATTTTGTATGAGAGTTTCTCATGACAACTTTATCAAACTTCAACTCTAAGTTAATTATTTTTATAGTCTTGAACTTCGTTTAATATAATATAAAAAAAACTTTTTTTATGCAGCATAAAATTAATATTACGAAATATATTCAATATGAGAGTATAATTTTAACATTTTTATGATATAATTATTATTTATGTCTTAAAAATAGTGTTGGAATATTTTTTTCTGTAATTTTTCATTTTTTAAAGGCTTATGAACATACGTTTATATTATTACGAATTTGATTGTTTAAACATTTTACTATATTTTTAACTTAATCTTTTGCGCTCATTATATTTTAGATTTATAAATGTTCAAAAATAATATATTTAATAAATTAAAGGAATGAACTCTTAACAATAAGTTGAAGTTCTTTTCGTGATTAATATAAATTAACTCTTATAAAATAGTTAAAAAAAAATAACCATTCCATGCTACATAACTAATTATTTTTTAAAAAGTGATTGTCAAGTTTATTTTTTATTGTTTTTCTTTTATCAATGTTTATCAAGGGTGCTGCTAATGTGAATCATACTTAAAAGGTTAGTTTGTCACTAATTTTACAGAATAGGTTAACACATTTTGTCCATCAGTTCAGTTCAAGTTTCTAAGGCAAAATCTGTTGATCCATTTTTTAATTAAAAATAAAACAATAATTTATTTTTTTCTATTATATAATTAAATATATATATATATATATTAAAATATATGACGGAATTGGCCTCCCAAGATAGTTCTCCTCGTGGAAGGATAAAAGATTTAAACTCCATTGACGAGAGTAGACGTAGTAAGTAATACTCCGCAAAGTATGCTTCAACAATATGAGGAGTGAATGTCGAGAACAATGACTAATTTTGAAGTGTTATTTAAAGAATGTTAAAAGAAATGGAAGAACAGTTCTGAACCAGTAAGATTGGCTGAATCAACAATATCTGTTCTAAGAAGTCTCGAGTCTTTGAAAGAGATGCGACTACGACTTATTTATCAATATTCTTTAGTCGAATATAATTCTTGCATGGGTAGAGGCGTTCCAAAAAAATACAACATCAAGAATCCAATTTCCTATTTTTAATGGTGATAATTTAAATCATTGGTTATATAAATATGATAATCTCTTTCTCATCCATAATGATGACATTAAGGTTCACCTATTATCCTTCATGTTGAAAGACCCGTCCTTGAATGACATATTGCTTTGTCAAAATATAGAGATTTGTTATTCCTTATCCTGAAGAGATTATGGTGATTTAGACAAAGAAAGATTCGGGGATAATTGGATTGATACTTGTGTAAATTTCTACTTATACCATTATACCATTTTTCTTGCAAAAATTAGTAAATTCACCATTTCTATAAGTACTTATACATTATGAATGTACCTGTTTTTTTCTCTACACAGCTTTTGAAAGTATAAAAAACATCTAATTTTTCTGCTAAGAAATATATCCAAGTTTTACGACTATAATTATCAATGAAAGTAGTTAGCTACCTTTTTGGAAATGGGTGTAATAGGGTTGCATATGCCAGCATGTACCAAAGGTTTTGAGAAGCTCTCCATGTGCTCTCTTTTGGAAATCGATCCCTTTGTTAGTTTTCTCGCTAGATAGTCTTTACAAATTTTGGAGAGGGACTTGAGTTGATGAGAATCAACTAAAGGTGACTTTTTATAATGAAGAACAAGATCATTCGCCTTCACATTTAAAGTTTTTCTTGTTAATCTTTGCAAAAGATAAAGCCCAAGCCCAAGAAGGCCAAAGCCCACAAAAGCCCAAAGACCATCCCATGAAGGGCAAGGCCAAGTTTTAAATAAATATTGTTTAGAAAGGTGCTTAGAGGGAAACATTAGAAACTTCTATTGTTAAAGCATCTTTTAGTCTTTAGTTAAGAGTCTTAGGGGGGGGTGTTAGTAGATAGGTGTAGGAGTAAATAAGGAGGTGCCAAAGTGAGAGAAAGGATCACACCTTCCTCATGCTTTGTTTTAGGCGTAAATTCTAGAAGCTTTTTGGGAGGGAGTTTTTTGAATTTGTGTAGCTTACATTTCAGCACCTTAGGCTATAAATAGAGGTGCTCTCTTTGTAAATTGGAGATTGAAATTAATCTAAGAAAACTCTACTCAAATTTTGAGTGAACTTTGGAGAGCTTTTGGAGCCTTCTTCTCTAGTCTTATCTTGATGGATCAATGGAGTCCTCAAGTGGCGGCATCACTCTTATCTAGGAGCATTCCACACTTCTAGTGGCGAGATCATCCAACATCCTTCCATCTTCATGAGCACTCTCTTCTCCTTCCTTCCTTCTCTTTCAATTGTTCATGTTGTCTTGTGTTCTTGAGTTGTTTGGTTCGGCTTTTCTATTTTTTCCAGCACCTATGTTCTGTTCTTGCCTTTTAATTACACTTTTGTTCGGTTCAAATGTTTGCTTATTCAATTCTGTTCGGTTCCTTTAATTGTACCTCTCTTTGTTGATTCAATTTGACAATATGTGGAGCATCCAAATGAGTTTGGGATTTGGTACTAGTTTTTGGTGAGTTCTTGTCTTAGAACAATGATCCAACTCTAAGAAAAGTGCTTCTATAATGTCCAGCTCAAGGTGATTCCTAAGAATGTCAAGAATCATTCTCTATATGGCTAGTGGAATCACATCATGAGTGGTGGCATGTCATTCACCATTTTTTGTTGCTCAAGAGTCTTCAGGTCTTTAAAGCCCAAATGTTCATATTTACAGTGTCATAACTGAGTTGAATCTTCTGTAATTGTATTAAAACAAGCTATCGCATTTGATTGAGGCTTAACAGATAAAATGAACATTCTATTTGAGTACATTCTTACTTCCATGATTAAGCCTTTCTCTTAGTGATAGACCTTACATCTTCCATGTTGGAAGAGGATTGTGAATCCCTTCTTTTGCAAATGTCCAATACTCAATAAGTTGATTTTTAGCTTAGGTACATAGAATACTTCAATGATATGGGAGATTCTATTTAACTATCTTTGTTTGTTAATTTGTTTCTCTCTTTAATTTTTGTTTGTTATTTAACTATCTTTAATTCTATGCAACAGTCTCTCTGTTGTGTGGTTTGCATGGGAGAAGCGTGATTAGGTATGAAATGCAGGGTGTAGAAATAAACAGAAAAAAAAAAATTGAAACACAAACAGCTGGATTTATATAGAATGTGGTGAGGGCCCATTGATGAGGTGAAGTCACTGAAATAGTGAGGGGTAATGTGGGAAATAAGGATAAGACAAATTGAGACATGTTTTAAGAAAGTAATCCTCCTTAACTAAAATTACTTTTAAAATGATTTCATTTATATTTAATGATATAATTAAAAAAAATAAACATATAATTTATTTTATTTTTGCATAAAATATTTTAAAATTGTTTTAACTTAAAATTAATTTTTAAATTCAGAATAATTTTGCATATATTAATTTACATTCATGTTGGAATTATATTTTTTATTTCATTTTAAACTTTAAATATTTATACCTATATATATAAATAGTTTTTTTTGCATATCCTCTGTATCAAAAACTTCTCACTATTCTCATTCTAATTTTTTTCATCTTTTTTACCTGCATTGCGTTTTTGTATATAAGATTTTGTATTGGTTTACATATGTCATCATCAAGCGCATTAAGTTTGGTCTGTTAATTGAATTAAGAGAAAAGATTACTGGAATATGATTACTAAAGTTATTAAAAAAAAAATTATTTGTATATTTAATTAAAGATTTAGTTTTAATAAATCTTATTAAATATATAATAGATATATATAATCTCTTTTATTTAATTTTTAATATTAAACATTATTATATATAAATAATAAAAGAAAAGATACAGAAGCGCAACACCTACGATAAAATAAAAGATACAGAAGCGCAGCACCTACGTTCCGCTACTAGATATAAATTAGGAAAATTATACCGTTCTTATATTACAATATCAAGAATTTTTTAATTTTACAATTTGTTTTGGTAAAAAATATAATAACATAATGAAAAGACACCACGACAGAAACTAACATTTTTCAAAAGCTTGATGATGGGGAAAAGACAGCACGACAGGAGATAACTCGCTGAAGAATAATTTTGCGAAAAATGAGTATGAAGACAATAAACATCTGAAACACGTGGCTGACATAGCGGATTCAGTGTTTGATGGATTGTGTAAAAATTCTTGGCAAGAATCTTGGGTTTTACATAATGAAGAAACGTTAACCTTAACCACCACTATTTCAATTTTACACATTATTGTTCTAGCTCATTCTGATAAACTTTATAATAGTGAGGTAACCAGTGATAACAGTATCAGTGAGACAGAACACTAACTTCTTAACAGTTAAAGGATTTTGCCACCCCAAAAATATTACTTCATGCCTACTCCAGCAGTCCCAATACAAAATGTTCAAAAATAAAAAGAACAGAGTGCCATGTGCTTGCTTGCCTGTCCCCGTGTTGCACTAAAACAAGGTAAGCAGGATCTTGAGCAGATATCTGAAACAGCTGCCATGCAATGTAGAAGCAAGTAGTAATGCTGAAAATTTGGGAAAGTAAATTAAATGTCAACCACAAAAAATGTATGAGTCTATATGTATGTGTTGTTAACTGGCATAAACCGTTCATGAAAGTAAAGAAGTAATCAGGTCTACCGTAATCTCAACAAGAAAAATATAAATCAATCTTTCCTTATTTTGTGTATTTTCTGGAATATCCCACTAATAAGCACTAATACACTGTACAATCACATTTTTATTAAAATATATAAATTATACACACGTTTCTCCAAAAGACTAGTTTTGATATCAAAATCAATGTATAGATAAAAATTAAACGGTTGTTCATTGACAATTGGAATCTGTCATAAAACTACGGCTAGTTAAAATTCTTGAAAGGTATTTTCTAATGGTAACTAGTTTTAATTACCAACCAATGAGCAAAATTAAAATTGTGAGAACAAACCTGCCAAAACATATCAATAGAATTATCCAGAAGATTGCAGAAATCCAACTAGATTCTTTGTAGGCAACCCAGACCTGATATTGCATTGAATAATTAGGAATAGGATACCTAAATTGATCCAAGACAAGATTACGGAAATTAAACTTCAGCATTATAGAATTGAACATCTTTGCATGCAAAAATATTTTGACGCTGATAATCTCAACATTTTTTAGAGTGCTCAAATAGATCATTTTCAGGACTACTGCCAATGAAAACTACTACTCCTCAACTTATTAAAATCTTTCTGCTATAGCTCCAAAATGCAATTGGTAGCTTATATATCTAGATGGCTGACTTCTCAGGTAGGCATTAAATGAAACCAAGCAGAAACCCCATTGCAGGTAATTTTACATAATCAAATGGCCTCAAATTAGGAAATCAAAACAAATCTCTTTTCCCACAATTAACTTATGATTTCCAGAAGAAACAGACCACTTCCTTACATTCTCTTGAATCTTGTCCTATCTTACTACAATAAACAGAATGCAGAAAATCAAATAGCTGAGTTCGGAAAGTTTGATAGTTATACACTCAGAACGGATAAAACCAATTAACTTGAATACATCTAACAGAATGTAACACCAATACATGCCCTTGAATGTGTGAAAGTAATTAAGAGTCATTTAAAAGGTCTTCGAGAATAATTCTCTAGAACAATACTTGTTTAATCAGTAAACAAAGAGAATACACCTACTTTAACTTTAAATGGGGCATAAATGCTTCTAACCAACCAGATTATAAGAGTGAGATGTGATTTTATTATAGAATAGGGAGACCAAACATATGTTTTTTACCAACAAAATTTTTCATATAGAGTTTTAGACTTTTTATTATAAAAAATGTGATTCCAAGCATATCAATATAAATATTATTAGAAATTGTTTTGCCTACTTGAACCTTAATTCTTTGTTTTATGAAATAAATTTGCATCTGTATGATTTACAGCTGCTAAAATTAAAAAAAATGTAGACATACTGCTAGAGCCACAACGTTGATGTAGAAGTCAACTAGTGTTGCTACCAACCACCTGCAAACATTTTGGAGTTTATCATATTCACTTTAATGAAAAATAACTGGACAAGCTGCAACTTCAAAGAAAATTTTCTAACACGAGCATGCAAATGCAAAGATGTAAATATCTATGCTTGAATAAGACACAGCAAGTAGTCTTGGTGAATATTTAATTTAGGAAATGAAGACCAAAAAACACCTCTTAGATTTGTATATTTCAAAATAATGTAGTCCGCCTCTATGCATAAGCATTACAGTTACATCAGATACATTGCTTACATGAGCAAGTTATTTTGTTACTGCTTTACTATCTGTATTTGGATTACGCTGAGATCAAGTTAACATATAACTATGCATTTTGGCACTAAACTCAAATAATGAAGATTACCACACATCAAGCAAATATATCCTCAGCTTCCTAAAAAACTTGTTTTTCTAAGGCTTGAGAAGGTTCTTGTTGCATGATGATAAACTTACTTTAAAACTGAAGCTATTACCTCAAAATTGAAAACAGAATAACTTGATGAATGCAGAAGATAACACAAATAAAGTGATAATGAGGTAATTAAACCAGTAAAACAGATGAAAAAGGAATGTTTCATCTCACGAGATACATATCTCATTCATGCAACTTGAGCTTATATAGGAAGGTTCGATCATTCTTGTGTTGACAAATAATATGAAGCACTTACGGAGTTAAAAGTTCTACTCGGAAAGGAGAACCATCAGTGACAAGAGTGTACACCAAAGTTACAAGCATGACGGCACCCAAAATGCTGAAAAGTATTCTTAGAATCATGACCGAAGAATGCTTTCTTTGTGGTGCTGTGTCATTCCTAAGTAAATGTGAGTCAATTAGAACCGATGATGAAAATCTAAAGATTTATACACAAAATCACACAGCTAAGTAGACCATGAACCTGGCCTCTGTACATATCATCCAACACCCTTTATTCATATATGTATAGTTTACTGGACATGGAACAAAAATAATTAATAACACAATTAACTTTAGCAACAGAAAGAAAAAACTCTGGTTCATTTTTTTGGCTTCACTAACTGTTAATCAAACTCAAGAAACCTAACTATCCTCATATTGATTAAAGGAAGAAAATTAATATATACATTTCAGAATCAACGGACTATCCAAGAAGATTACTAAAAAAATAGAAGCATAAGCTGGATGACAGCTAGACTCTAGAGTGACACCATTATGTATGATCAAGAAAATATACAAGATTTAAAAAAGAATGGCAAATATTGAGATAACTCGACTCTTTACTAGTGATTCTGTAGATATACTTGTTTGGATGCCGCAACAGAACATAATACATAGGATCCTGTGAAGATTCTTGAGAAGACAGCTTCAAAAATTGCACAACAATATAGGCAGATGTAGTGATGCTGAAACAATTGAAAAACATACCAAAAAGATGAATTAGCATTTCTGAGATTCTTTTGAATGACCATAAACAAGATAAGAAACAACACAGAAACTAATAATCAATCTGAGCTTTTATACATATGAGAGGAACCCTAACATTTTATTTGTATTATGAAATCAGAGTATTGTTGCCAGCTTCTCCAT
This sequence comes from Phaseolus vulgaris, assembly GCF_051622355.1. NCBI lineage: Eukaryota > Viridiplantae > Streptophyta > Magnoliopsida > Fabales > Fabaceae > Phaseolus > Phaseolus vulgaris. The sequence goes on from NC_143504.1 coordinate 8,954,298, forward strand.
AGGTGTAACAAATGATAGGAAAACATAAAAAAAAATGAATCTAGTAGACTATTCTTCTCTCCTCAGAAAAAATTTAAGTACGAAATATGAAAAGATAAATGTGACTTACTATTAGTATAACACAAATAACCAAGATTAACTAATCTTTAGATGAGTCATAAGAAAAAAGTTATTATGCATTACATAAATTCATTTCAAAGATGAAGAAATTAGCATTATCCATCAGATCCTTGAACCACTTGTTCCTCACACAATTATATATCACTGAGAGTTATATTTAAACCAAAAGTAAGGAACCATGACATCTAATTGGATTTTTATTTTGTCTGACAGTTATAGACGAATAATGTAATAGAATTTGGAAAAAGTCATAGTAAAAGTAGAGATCTTGTAAAAAGTTTTTGCTCATAGCTCCCATAATATGTTCTACATATTAATACAGTCTGGGTGAAGCAATATTACATATTATTATTCAATTAAAATAAAATCAAACAACGATAGAAAATGATACCTTCCAAAGCAAACAAGCAAAACAATCCACAGAATTGAGCTAATGAAGTTTGATTCCTTGTAAGCAACCCAGATCTGATGTGACAGACGATGCATGTCAGAGCTTATGAAACTTCGCTCGAGAAGTGATTTAAACATAATATCAATTAGGCTAAGTTCTTTTAAGCATTACGCATGTAGTAGAGTGATTTTAAGTCCATATTTGGTTCAGCTTATTTTGGAGAAACAATCAGACTTTTGTTAGCTTTATGAGACATTCTGAGAAATAAGTGGTCATTTCTCCAAAAACAACCCAACAACACAAATGCACATAATTTGAAAATTGCGAGTCATTTGTGTTAAAGATAAGTGACATAATATACACACAAAAAAAACAAGTAGGAAATACATTATAAAGGTCTCCCCAACTTGACTTGAATTCCTATGAAAAATTATAAGAGTACATAGCACAAGTGATGAGTTTCCAGTAGAAAAAACTGCACTGAACTTTTGTACAGTTGAATTTCGCATTAGCACAATTAAAACCAGACATGAAGTGTCAACTTTATTTCTCACTCAACACAAGATCAGTCCACTGACAAATCCAGTGCAGCACATATATTTTAAATTAGAATTTAATAACTTTTCTTTGCAAAAGTTTATCATTAATCATGTCCCTTTCTCTATCTAAAACTGATGTTGGTATCTTAGCATCACTAAATATTTTAGTTTATTCTCTCATTGCAGTAATCACTTTAAATAATGTATAGATTCCTCATGGAGTAAAATATCGCAGCTTCAATTAAAATTATAAACGTAATACGTGTTGTCACTCGCAGTCTAAATAAAATACTGAAGCAATTAACGAAGTCAAGTAGTTTGTTGACTTACACCCAAAGCTACAACGTTGATATAGAAATCAATCAAAGTTGCTCCCATCCACCTGAACCAAATAAAATTTGGGAAAACTTTGTTCATTCCGAGATAAAGCAGAGAACTAATATACAGAAAATAAGTTCATGAACTTTCCCAATGCAATCACAAGAAAAATTAAAATTAAACAAACTTCGTCTAACTTTAAAAAACTAAGATACATAAAATGATTTTAATATTTAAAAATTAATTTATGTTTTCGTGTTTTTGATATGAAAACATAATTCTATGATCGTTGTATTCTGGTACTAAAGAAATAAGAGTGTTGATTCAGCAAAGAAATCAGAGTAACTAAAATTTGGTGTAAACATGTGTTGATGAGATAGAGAGAGATTACGGTGTGAGGAGTTCTTTACGAAAGGGAAGACCATCGGTGAAGAGAGTGTAAAGAAGGGTAGCAAGCATGAGAAGTCCCACAACAGTGAAGAGAGTTCTCAAACCGGTTGCCACTGAAATTTTCGCCATTGAGATTCACAGAGAGAAGCAATTGCAAATAGCAGTGAAGAAAATTAAGAACAAAGATGCGATTTGTGGTTTATATGTGACCACCAACACAAGAGTGAATACACCATAAAGTAAGTTATATCAGTTGAATTTCTTGACTCGTGCATTAAGGTGGATAAGGTACTATTGTAAATTTATGAATATTTTAAATTCTCAAAATATAATATAATACAGGAGTGTAATGAAAACGTTTTTTATTGTTAATATTAAAATAAATCTGAAAATTTGAAGAAAAAGGATATAAAAATATGATACAATTTATATAAGAAAATTCAAGTGGTTTAGTTATTTGAAAAAAATATTTAAACGATCTAAGTTAAAGATGAAAATAGGATGTTTTTCATCCTTAAATTCAACTAACTTAATTAGGTTTTAGCTTAATAAGTTTTCTTTTAGCACATGTACAACGATTTTATGAGTTTGAAACTCTTCAAATATAATCAATTAAATAATATATAATAAAAAAATAATAATACTTATTATGATGAATAATTATTTTAATGAAAGTGTTTAAATAATAAGGGCTTATTCATAAAGTGGCAATAATTTTTTTTTTCTAATTTTTAATTTTAATTTTTTTAATTACCTAACTCAATTATCCAGTTCAATTAAAGTCAGATTTGGTTGCTAAAGAAGTAAACTCAACCTAACTCTATAAGCATCACATGGGTTGGATTGTGGATAAGAATAAATTCAAAATAATTTGGACTTACACCCTTAATTTATTAGTTAAAATCAATCTCATTTTTGTTGTTCCTTTTCATTGACTTATAATTAACTTTTTCTTTACAATTAGTATTGTTAATTTGTAGTGTTTTTCACTTTCCAAAGGTCTTTTTTTTTGCAATTTACTTTTCAATCTATCATTTTATTTCGTTTTCTCAAATTATAACCTCAAACTCTTTATGTTTTATTTTCTTTTATAACTTCCAAGCTCTTTTCTCTCTCATACCTTTTTTTTTCAACAACTTATGGTTTCAAACTACTTTAATCTTAAATTTTAATCAAAGTGGCATAAAAATAAATTACCTGAATAAATATATTAAAATTAGTATGCATATTTGTACACAAAATAATAAAAACTATATATTATATTATTAGCATTAGCTGTTGCTATTGAAGTGATTCGAATATTGGATTATACGGTTACTAAAACCTAAAATCCACCATTTATGATCATATAATTAACTAAAATAGGATATACGTAAGATCATTATTACTAATTCATATTCAAGATGATATCTTAATCTAATATTAGTATTTTAAATATATTTGGAATCATTGAAAATAGAATTAAACTAATTTGACTATATTTGTTTTTCAAAATGAAATAAATAATTTATAATTTTTAATCAAATATGTTATCTACATATTAAACTTGAAAAATATAAAATCAGATCAAAACACATTTTTTTAAATGTGTAAAAGTAATTAAGAGTCATTTAAGAGATTTTTTAGACTAATTCTATAGAACAATATTTGTTTAATCAACCAACAAAGAGAAAACAACTACTTTAACTTTCGACAGACATAAAAGCTTCTAACGAACCACAATTTTATAAGAGTGAGATGTGATTTTGGTACAAAACAGAAAGGTCAAACATCTACTTTCTACCAACAAAAATTTCATATAATTTTAGACTTCTTATTATAAAAAGTGTGATTCCAAGCATATCAATACAAATATTATTAAAAATTGTTTTGCCTCCTTAAACCTTAATTTTTTTTATTAAATAAATTTGCATTTGTATCACTCAGAGCTGCTAAGATTAAAGAAAATGTATGTCATATGTTAACAAGCAATACTGTCAGAAAGTTTTGAAAATAACACAACTGAAAGCATGGATCTAATTAACAAAGAAGATACCAAGGACAGTTTTCTCTATTCGGATTGGTGTATGAGTCTTAGAACCTGCATACAAAGTGCATAAAATTTATGTTTTTTTTGCTTCTAACACACTTAGAGTATTAGGTATATTTGTGGTAGAGATCAATATAAAGTTTGATTCATGAAATTGAACTGGTGTAGGCTAACAACAACAAAAATACACACTTGATGTGCTTTGTTTCTTTTTCGAATATATACAGAACTACTATCTAGTTTTCTGTCATAATTGCAGGGGAGAAGCTATTGTAGCTGAATCATACACTAGGCACCTTCTTACCTTAGAAGTTTGGTTGGATCATGATTTGTTGGGGACCAGGTTTTTTGTCTGCTTGTGTGTTCTTTATTTTTTATGTTGCAGCTTCAAATTCATCATTTATTCCATCACATGGTGACTACGTTTATGGACATATTATTACAATTATTTTTGACAAAATGCATTGTGTCATTCTTGAGTAAATGTGAGTCAATTATAACTGATGATTAAAATTTAGAGAATATAAACAAAATCACACAACTAAGGAGACCATAAAACTAAATTTTGTATATGTCATCCAGCACCTTGTATTCATATGTATATGGATAGTTTACGGTGCATGGAACAAAAATAATTAATAACACAATTTACTTTAGCAACATGAAGAAAAAACCCTGTATAATATTTTTTACTTCACAAACTCAAGAAATATTGTGTATCCATATCTGCAGGTTTAGTGGTTGTATTCATATGAGTATATATACACAGGTTTAGATCCGATTCCCTTTTTGTTAGTGGTATGACCCTAAGAATCCAAAACTGCTTCATACATTTTAGTAAAAATATTGAGGTAGATTGAAACATTCATACTATCATTTGGATGTCATCTTTAATCAAATATGTTATCTACATATTAAAGATAAATATAAAATCAGATAAAAACACATTTTCTATTACAAACATCTTACATGTCAGCATGTTTGTTATTATTTTTTGTGAGAGTTTCTCACCTTTATCAAACTTCAACTCTAGTTAATTATTTTTATAGTCGAGAACTTCATTTCAAGTTCAACCTTTTTTATGCAACATAAAATTTATATTATGAAATAGATTTAATATGAGTAATATTGCAATAGAATTATATTGCAATATGTTGTTAAAAGATTAGTTGTAATTACACATTAATTGTGCATAACTAAACCAAAAAATTACCACAGGTATAATACAACTAATTTTTAAAGACGACAAATTTTATTAACTCTTTTTTTGTAATTTTAGAAAGTATTTATTTACTAAAGACGGATTTAATTGATTTTTATTTAAGTTTAAAATGAGTGGAATAAAGTAGTATATAACTTAATCGTGTTAGAATTTCTTCAGTAAATATGTTAGTGAACTCTTAAATAAAATAACTCCTAAAAACGTCTTCATTAAAAAAAATAAGTGGTAAAGCTACGTCATTTCAAGAAGAAAAAAAAGGTTATAAAAAAGTAACCTACAAGTTTGACACTCCTGATATTATATTTCATTAATAAATATAAATATAAATAATTTTTTTTTAAAAAAAAATATTGGTTGGCAAGTGTCAAAGTATCAAGCCTTAAACCAATGACTTGTCTTATACATGAACATAACAAATTTTTAGATAACTGTTAGGAGACATTTAGTTTTTGTTGTTGGTGAAATCAGAAGGAGAAATTTAGGAGGGAAAATTTCCAGAAATATAAAGTTAGAAAAACATAAACGCTTGGTTTACCCTAAAAAAAATAAAAGTTTTACTGAAAAAAAAATGTCATTTTTAATAAATTATTTAATGTAATAATGAATTAAAATATTTAGTAAAAAAGTGTCATTGTTAACCAACCCAACCAAATTTAAAAAATATATATGACGCAAAAGGCCTCCCAAGATTTTCTCCCCTTGGATGGATAAATCATGCATGAACTGTGATTTAAACTCCATTGACTAAAGTATACTTCAAGTGTCTACTTCTCAGGAAAACACGCTATCTTATTCCACTAAACCACTTTCTCACCGCCCAATATTGTTACGTGTATCTCATGTTCTACTCAGTTAGCAAGGCAAGTAATACAAGGTGTTGTTGTCATCAAGCTTTTTTGTTACAAGTGAATCTTTTAGACATGATCACGTATCCACCCATGTTCGACCTTTAGAACAAAGCAAATTCTAAGCGTAATGGTAAGGAAACAAAAGCTACATCACATCAGTGTGACGCACCACAGAGATTATGTAGCATTCAAACAGAATATAAACATTAGAAGGTCCGCGTGACACATCCCAATTTGACAATCGACGGGGAAAAAGTTCAAAAATTATTTAAACATTCCATGGTTTATATCTCGCAGGCTGTAGTTTATCAATTGAACATGCTTAACCTGCAAGTGCAACATTCTGAAGCTCGTCCTTCCTAAAACAGGACTACAATAAATGGTACAATTTATCAAAATGGCAACCTCAAGGTACACAGTTCACTCTCACAATCAAAGCATACAGTACGTATGCACTGAATGACCAAAAGGAATTTGAACTACAGCAACAAGGGGACTTCAGAAAATTATTCAGTATCTCCATATCAGCATGCACATCCACTCCTCTGTTCATTTTCTGGAACTGCCGCCTCAGGAATCCCTTGAAAATATCTGCAATTGAAATTGAAACAAAAGAGTTCGGAAGTCAGTTAAGCAGCTATCTGCCAATAACTCAATCAGGAAATAAGAAAATGCCCCAACAGAATAAGGCATGAGACTCCAAAGAAGGAATAAATATTAATACGTTCATATACATATTCAAAATAACCAATGAAGCGATGTAGAAAATAAAAATCGTAATTATCTGTTTTATGGGATCAGGAAAAGTGCATAAAAAGGTGGATGGTGGGAGTAGGCTTTCTCACCACAGCTACCATTCTGTTCCAACCTTGTAGTGTGGGAAATGGTCTAACAGTACAAAGCTTCCTTTCCTTCATCCCCCCCAACACACAAACACACTCTTCAAAATTTTGCTGGAATCCGTAAAAAAATTAGATATGATTGGAGGTAAATTGAGTTGGAAATCCAATTGTGTTTTGAACTCCATTAAAAATGGAATATATTTACTATAATGTTGTAGTTTTACAGTTTCATAGTTATAATATAATCTCACGCTGAATAATTAAAACTTTCCCCGCCCCCACTTTAATAATGTAAGCTATTCATCAACTTGTGTTAATATTTATATGCTCGACCTCCTTGGCTAACAGTAGTTGGCACTCTGCATGTATGTCATACAAGTTTTTTTCTCATAGTTCAAAATTATGAAATATGACACTAAACTAAAGGCTGTTGTTTTCGTTTATCAAAAACAGAAAAGCTAAATACACAAACAGGGTGTGTAATATTGAGGAGCAAACTCCAACTAGCTCCTCTCCCTTTGTTCTATATGATTTTCATTTCATACAGAAAAAAAAAAATAATACATAGCAGTGACAAGAACTTACAATCTATATTGGAGAAAATATTACTAAAAGAATACAGTTAAAAGCAGAATGTCATGCCCAAACATACATAACATCTCATAAGAATACGGTTTTTTTAAACTTAATAAACTATCAGCTGCATAAGAAACATGTGAGTGCCAGGTATATAAATTCATATTTTTAACCAAACAAAGAAATCATGGAGCAGGAAAACATTTGAAGACTCTCTACTAGACATTATGACTCCTTTGAAAACCAGATAATTTGGACAATCTATTGATCACAGCATCAATAAAGCTATTTGCTTCAATAACTGAACATCAAACTCAATTGCATCTAGTAAATGGAACATCAAACTTCCTTAAGTATTAATTGAATTGAACATTTATTGACATTGGAAGTTTAGAGACAAAAAGAAGCTTGATTGAAATGAGTATCATTTCCATAGCAACGAGATAATTTCTTAGTTAAGTATTGTTAGCATGTTGGAAAGGAACCAGTCATGATAGCTTAATATCACATATACACACATGCAATGGTGTTATCAAGAGAAGTGAAGGGATCAAATATTGACCCTTGGACATTATATGAACTGTTAAAATTATAAATTTAGAACTTAAAGGTCAAATGATCACATGAAAAAGTTGCATGACTTTAACTTCTGATCTTAACTATACATGCTCTATTCTCTTTTCCAAAAACAATTTGGGCACAGATGACCAAGGAGAGATATAAATGTTGACCTGATAGCTGCAATAAAAAATAGAGCCACCGAGAACATTTGGCTCCAATAAATGAACACCAGACAAGTATGGCAATTTTACATCTTCAAAGTGGAACATCAAACTGTCATAAGCATCACCAAAACTGAACATTTACTTCATTTGTTTCAGAATCTTCATAACTTGTTTTTCAGTATTGACATTTGACAATAGGTTTTAGGTTGCTTCTGCTTTAGATGAATCCTACCATTTTCTTTATTGCGCTTTTAATATCTTGAACACCTTCACTATCGATTTTTTGCAATAAGAGTCTTCCTCACAATTACTTTCTTTCTCTGCACTAGACACATTGATTTCAAAGAGAATTTACTGAAGATCATTGGATTTTTTTCACAAAAGCTATCATTCCATAAATGGGTTTCATGTCTTGAAATTAGTAATATCATTGAAATCAATACTTCAACGAATATTTTGAATCTGTTCATCAACCTTTGTTTTTTCAACCTCCCCTTTTCTTCCAGACTCCAAAAATTTCGAGGTGGTATATTATAATTCTTCATAGCTTTCACTAGAGATGGCGAAAACAAGATGGACCCAACAAGTCAACTCATTTAATGCACCTTTTCTAACTAGGATTTGGAGGAAGGTGAAAACTCGTAACTTGGAACACAAGATCCTATGATTTGACCTAAAATGCAAAATTACACTTATATATAATACATAGGAATAAAAAACAACATAAATTGAGAAAATAACCTCTAAATTACAATATTTAAAACAAAATTAAATTGAAAAATTGTAATCATAATGTCATAATATCCAAATAGTATAATCATAATGTCATAATGTTCAAACAGTATAATCAAAATGTCAAGTTAACTTGTGTGGGGGACTCATCAGTGGAGATCTTCTCAGTGTTTCTCCTCCCCATTTGGTTTTCCAACAGAAAGGCAATACAAGTTCATCTGATAGCTTAAGATGCAACTATATAGTAGTTGCATGAATAAGATGGAGCTATCGGTTCAAAAATTGAGTGCAAACGAAAATGGGAAAGGTAAAAAGCATTGAATATTTCTATTCTTTACTTCTACTAGTTTTAATACTACTACTTCAACATAAAATTTTCAATTATTGTGATACACACAAGAAGAAATGTCGTCATCATCTTTAGCAAATTCTCTAACAAAGAATCTGCAACTAGAAAAGAATATCAAAGAGAATTAATAACAAAAAAAGATTGTTATTAAAGAGAAAGGCTTCTATTGCATGTGCCAACAACGGAGGAGGTTGAACATTGCAGAAGCCATCCACAATAGAAGCAAAGCAACTCAAAACATGTCATCAACATGGAAGTTGTTTGAAAAAACTGAAATTCTAAAAGAGAAAGGCTTAGATGAAGATATTCTTTCGATGATCTAGGTTTTCATGTGGCTAATCAATTTCTCATCATGAGATCATTTATTGTCTTTAATGAACACAATCTTTTTAAGAAAATGGATGAGTTTGGATATTGCCTGCATCAATGCCAAAAGCACATCTAAGATGTAGTCATGTGATTGCTTACGAGCAATTGGCATTGGCTTGTACAAATACAAACCACTAATGTTTGGAAGAAGGGAGCAGGTTTGGGAATTTCTTTCTAAGAAACAGATTCTGATTCCATAAGATGAAGCTCCACAAGAAATCAAAATTTTCAAATTAAAGCCTTTCCAAAATGCCAGCGGAACTAGCACTCTTCAGTGCCTTTGACGACAGTTTGGAAAATTGCCTCAACATCTTCTTTCATGTGCAAACCAGCTAATTTAAATAATTTTTGACAGAAGATTATGCTCCAAAGTAATTATTCTTTTACATAACATTCAGAGACAGTAATAAAAATTATATTAAATAAAAAACTTAGGCAATAAACAGAAATATGTGTCATGAAACGCATATCACTGAACCATCTTCTATTTCTATCACTTCATCGACATTCCAACAGTGAGAGTATGTAGATAGGTCTTAATGCATACTATTTGTAAATTAAATCTTAGGTAAATAGTTGGTTTAGTACAACAAGTATTAACATATTTCATTTTAAGTACAATAAAAAAATTAACAATCCTAGTACAAAAACTTTAATTATGTTAGTTTTGTTTTAATGGTTAAGGTAATTGAGTATGTGTTTGGTCTTTAGTAATTGTCATCTGTGTTTATTAAAAGGAAAAATAACATTAATATGCAAATAACATTCCATTAATATACAAAGTCAAAATTGTGAATTTAGAATACATGTGAGTAGAGTTGGGATAATTGCAAGGTTAATACACATGACAATTTTTAAATACCAGACACATGTTCAGTTACTTCAACCATTAACTAAGTTCAAATAAAACTAACAGCATTAAAGTTTTTGTACTTAAAACAAAATAAGTCAATATATTTTTGTATTGAACCAACTATTTATCCTTAAATCTTAAACTGCAAGTAGTACTAGCATCATAGACAATAAATTGTACATGTCTGGTTCAATTATATAGTAGTACAACTTATATTCATGTATATCTGCATGCCAATTCAAAGTGAAACTTACATGTCTTGTTCGTGCTCATTGGCTAGAGCAGCCTTGGCAATACACAGGAATGCAGCATCAACATTGAAATCCTCTTTTGCGGATGTTTCAAAGTAGGGAATATTCCCTTTTGAAGCACACCAATCCTTCGCTTTCTTCTCAGAAACCTGCACGCAAGATAAATAAACATTTTACATTCAGAGATAAAGTGAGAAAATTTCATAGGGTAATAATATTTTCCTACCACTCGACTATTCCCGCCATCAATATCAATCTTGTTTCCAAGCAAAATAAATGGAAATGTCCTTGGATCGGGAGGGTTTGCCTGCATCACAAAATACAAAGAGAACATAACTCTGAACAGAAAGCTTATCCAGCAAATTCCAACATTGGTAGGTCATACATCAGAGTTAGACAATTTGTGAGTGTTGTGAAGACACACTAGCTAACAGGTGCATTTGTCTCTGTTGTGAGCACACAGCCAAACACTAGCTAATAGTCAAAGCAGCAAGAGATAAAGCACTTTAAAAAGAACAAGAATTACCTGTTTGAGAAACTCCTCATGCCAGTTATCAAGGGTATCAAACGACTTCATCACATTAACATCATACGCAAGAACACAGCAATCCGCGCCTCTATAAAAAGCAACCCCGAGGCTTTGGAATCTCTCTTGCCCAGCAGTATCCCATATCTATCAATCAGACACACAAAATAAACACATTAGAACACAACACAAATTTCACAACAACCCTAGAACAGAAAAATTCAAAAGAACACTGAAATACCGTTGGAATAGGAAACGAAACCCACTTGTAGAGTGACAAGTCTGTCGTCAATCTGAAGCTCTTTAGTGACAAAATCAGCTCCAATGGTAGCCTTGTATTGCTGACTAAACTTCTTGTGCACGTATCTACACAGTTAGTTAAGGTCCACACAGAGCTAAATTCCAAAAAAATATAAAAGGACGAATAGATTATCAATAACTATAAAAATATCATCAAAATAACCGAAAACACAAATCTGATAAACTTTACAGATGCACTCGCTATGATTACAACTACAATTATAATATATCATTGTAAACCAAAGTGAATCCGAAAAGCGGTGAAAAAACAGCGACGCGCGGCGCGTGAGGATACTGATTCATCAACGAGGTCTTTCCCACCCTGGCAATGGCAAAACACGAATCAGATAATGCGTTTTCAGAAGCGGTGTTACCGGAAAAACATAAAGAACGTACCCGCTATCGCCAAGAACAATGACCTTGAGCAAGGTTCGTCTGCGCAACGACATAGCTGCTTACGGTGGGGGCGCAACGCACTCGGTGTTCCTTCCTTCGTTTCTTTATTGAGGGATTTGATTCCGAGGTCAACTACAAGCACAAAAGGGGAAAAGGAACGCCATTTTCGATCGCTTTCTGCACTGTTCTTGTACTAAACAGATTTCGCCAAAAACAAAAAAGGAAAAACAAAAAAGGGAAAATAATTTTCCTTTTTAATAAATAAATTTCATAGACTAAAAAAAAAAGAAAAAAAAGAAAGATTCGTACAGTGGATACCTGAAATTTAAGTATGTGAAGTTCAATTTGGAAATTTTTTTCTTTATGGAAAGTAAATAGGTGTTGTGTCTTAGATTAAATTAAATAAATTAAAGAGATAAATAAGTTAAGACATAATTAAAGTATAATTAGTTATAAGAAAGGTGTTGCGAGATAAAGTTACGAAGCGTGCATGAATGATGCCACATCGTGGTGATCTATCAGATCCAATAATATCGCTCTGAGTTGTTTGGGAGAGAGAAGAAAAGGTATCAAAATACGATACACCACCTAGAAGATTCCATCATAATTATTTACGTCACAATTGAAACGGACTATTCAATAAAAAAGAAAACCAATTCAGCACTCCATTTATTAAAATTACATAATCGACTTCCATTGAATTGATATATCAGTACAAGAGAATATCAAAAGCCAGTGGGTCAATAGATTTTTAATTTTTAAATATTAATTTTCTTTAAAATAAAAAGTATTTTTTATTTTATTTTCAAAAAAGAAAAACTTGTATGAAAAAGTTCATCATTTAAGTAATAATTGTTTGCTCAAGCAATTGGATGAGTTTTTTTTTTATTTCTATATATAGATCAAAACAACTTATTATAATTTGAGTTAAAAGAGAAATTTAAAAGTAAGTGATTTTATTTAAGTTTATCCATTAAGCATTGATAAGATATTTAAACGGTAGTAAAATACTTAATTGATATGAACTCTCACTTAAATGATAATGTGTCATATATATAAGATGGTATGGTAATTAATTAAATAACTTATGTTGTAGAGAGATAACTTAAATTACATGGATTATATATATATATATATATATATATATATATTCCTAGTATAAAAATGGTATGTGATGTATTGTCTTTTGTTTATAATAGTTAATTATTGTTAATTAAAATTAAAAATTATTAAGAAATTTAAGTTTAAAGTAATCTTGTTTCTATCAAAAATAGAATCAGAGGGTACTTTGGTGAGGAGTGTGTTCTTCGTGGAACGAGTTTTCAATTAGTCTCCAATGAGAGAGGGAGATCCACTTGCAAAAGACTCTTTGATGCTTAAGTCAGTAGGAACACAAAGATGATGATAAATTTTTAACAAAGAGCTAAGAGTATAAAATAAAGTTTAATATGTCCTTTTACTGAGAGAGTCATCACCTATTTATAGGTCTTGTTGGACTCACACCATTAAGAAAAACATTGAATGGTTATCATGAGATATAAATGGATCTTATAACCGTAACTATAACAACTAATAACATGCAATTGATTTATGGTGTTTTGTGTGTCTTAAATATAATATTAAACAACGGACAGTTATTGTTTGATTTATGTGTCTTAAATATTATACTAAATGAGTTGTTATTGGTTTGAATGTACCGGTCGTAATTGGGGGTATGTACATAAGTCCCCCCTGTTCGAATCCGATAAGATGTACTTGTGGACCAATTTGAAAGATGAACGAGTTTAGCTTGAACCCGTTTGGATTTGGTTTTTAGTTATGCTAGTCGTTGAACATGTTTCGTTCTTGATTGAACTTGCATTATTTTGCTTTGCTATTAGTTAAGTGTGTTGTCGTGCTCTTGGTTGAGTGTTTCTAGTTCTTGATTGAACTTGTAGTGTTTTTGTTTTGTTTTGCTATTGGTTGAGCAAGTTGTTGTGCTCTTGATTGAGCGTTTTCAGTTCTTGATTGAATTAGTATTATTTTTGTTGTGCTCTTGGTTAAGCGAGTTGTTGTGCTCTTGGTTGAGCAAGCTATTGTGCTCTTGGTCGAGCATTTTTAGTTATTGATTGAACTTATATTATTTTTGTTGTGGTCTTGGTTGAGTGTTTTTTTGTTTTTGATTGAACTTGTATTATTTTTGTTGTGTTATTAGTTGAGCATTTTTAGTTATTGATTGAACTTGACGAGATTGTACCGAGAAAAAGGGACTTTATTCCTTGCCTCATTAAAACATTGCTTGGTAAAACCCTCATTAGAGAAAAACACTCAAGCAAAGGAAAAAAAGTACAAGTTCTCGATTTTCAACTATGACCTGGTCTAATGTATTAAACGGTTTAAGGCCCCTGATGGGACCAACTCCTCCAAAAGTTCCCTTACCTTAAAGTACTCCTCCGTGCTATGACCTTGATTTTGGTGATAGTTATAGTGCCTAATCGGGTCCCCTGAAGGATTATTGGGGCTTTGTGTTGGCATACATACGAGTTTTAAGTTGCAGGGCTCTCGGAGTACGATCTCCCTTGAGGCATTCAGAGGGTGTAGTTTTTGAAACTTCCCCAACCTCTTTCTTTTAATATATGAGAAGGTCGTTGAGATTGGTGCCTTCATTGCCCTTCTCCGGGTGTCTGCGTTCTTCTCAATGATCATATATCTTACCGCCCTAGCCCATTGTTAATCCATGTCCTTAGTGTTGAACCAAGTGGTGTTCAAGCTTTGAAGAATCCAAACCCTTTGAAGGATGTTGAAGCCTTGATTGTGTTTGGTGTTGCTGTGCTGGTTTAGTATAGTTATGGGGTAGTTTGAGTTTTGTAATCCACCCCTTGATCGAATCTAAAGCATAAAGCATCTCAATCTTTGTGAAAATAAAATGTTTTCAAACTAAGTTAAAACAACCGATTGTTTTGTCGAAACAACCGATTGTTTATACTTAGGTGTTTTGAGAAAAAGATTGAAAACTGTTTTTCAAATGGTTGAACCGTTAAGAACCAAAACAACCGATTGATTCGAGGAAACAACCGATTGTTTGTTTTGGGACCATAACAGAAAAATTGTTTTATCTTTGACTGAGCTTTAAATGATTTAACTGTTTACGCTCCAGTCATTAAATGTTTTGACCAATCTTTTAATGCAATTTAAGAGTTTGTTAAGATTTGATAACAAACTACATCTTTGAATAAATTCAGAAAAACAAATTTGAGAAAAAATCTTTGACAAGTTTTTGCTAAGAGTTTTTGAGTTTTTCAAAGAGCTGAGATTGTTGAAAGTATGTGATTGATCAAAGTTTGTGGAATAGGATTCTGCTTGTATTGATTTCAGATTATCTTCTGTAACAAGTGTAATCCTTGTACTTTGTGAAACAAGTTTCGTTTTTGTGTTTGCTAAGATTGGTTGTGTGTTCTTGAGGGGATCAAGATCAACAATCTTGGTGTTGGTGTGTTGGCCAATGAGAGTGTGTTTCTTGAAGTGTTAAAGGTCATTCTCTTGGTTGTTGTGTAAGTGATCAAGGTGTGATTGCTTAGTGGATTTCCTCAGGGTTTCTGAGAAGACTGGATGTAGCTCTGGTGTTGGAGTGAACCAATATAAACATCTGTGTGCAATCTCTCTATCCCTAACTCTTTAAATTCAGTTTTATTTGTTGTTTGCTGGTATAAACAACCGATTGTTTCTGTGAAACAACCGATTGTTTTTCTGTGAAACAAACGATTGTTTTTCTGGTTGTGCTGATTTTGTTTGCTGTTTTTGGTAAACTGAATTTCTTATCAATAGTTTCCTGAGATAAATTCATTCTTGTTTTAAAAGTTTACGAAAATCCTCTTTAAACATTTCACCCCCCCCCCTCTAGTTTAAAGTCATCCATTCTAACACTTGGGGGGTTCGCGTATAGGGTGTCCAAGAATTTCCCTCAACGTAGCCCCCACCAGTAAGGCGTGCATGGAAACCGCTGAGTGTAGGTTGGGTATGTTTAAAGTAGCTCGGGAAAATCGGGCCATGAATTGTCTCAAGCCTTATGTTTCCCTTTGCACGACATTGTGAAAGGATGTCGAGGTGGCAGTCACGGACTTGTAATCTACAAACCTGGTGAAGAACCTGCCACAGAACGTGTCAAAACGAGTCTACTGAGTTTCTATGCATAGAGTAGTACCATTCTGAGGCCATCCTAGCCAAAGTGGTGGGAAACAACTTGCAGTACACGTCCTTGTCCTTCGAGAATAACTGAGCTTGGGTCATATAAGCCTTAACATGTGCCTCGGGATCTGAGGTCCCCAAGTACTTCTCCAAATTGGGCCAACTCCATCTCTGGGGCAATTGAGCCCTCATAACCTCATTCGTGGGGATGAAAACCCCTTAAGGTTCCTCATTGTGCAGTTGGTCAACGGGTCAGGAAGTGCCTTAAAGGACTTATGCTTGTGCCCACGACTCCCTTGACCTGTCCTACATTGTGTGGAGCTCGGTGGGGTTCCCTTCCAAGATAATTTTCTGGTAGGGGTGCGAGATATCGACCTTTCATGCTGATTCGAGTTTTCTCAGGGACCCTCTAGGATTCGATGGTATGCTCCTAGTGTTGCTGGTCACACTAAGTGGTGTTGTTATTGTCCCTACGAGCTATATGATCATGTGTTGCTCTCTTAGGGATGCCAAATTTCGTTCCATTTTTTCTCGCATTTGGCCCAAGGCGTCTCTCACAGTTCTAGATAGGTCTTCCTCGTTCTTTATGGGGGTCCCCTATTGGTTGATTTGTGTTTTTCTGTTGGATACTCATAATGATAGTGTATGTTCAAATTTCTATAGTGGTTATAGGAAAAGTTTTACTAAGCCCTACAGTAGGCACCAAATGTTCCTACAAAAAATGGACTCGAAGGGTACCTCGGTGAGAACTGCGTGTTCCTCGAGGAACGAGTTTTCAGTTGGTCTCCAATGAGATAGGGAGGTCCAACTGCAAAAGACTCTCTGATGCTTAAGTCAGTAGGAGCAAAAATGATGATAAATTCTTAACAAATAGCTAAGCTAAGATTAAGAGTATAAAATAGAGTTTAGTGTTCCTCTTACTGAGAGAGTCATCACCTTTTTATAGGTATTGTTGGACTCAGACCATTAAGAAAAACATTAAATGGTTATCATGAAATATAAATGGATATTATAATAGTGATTATAACCGCTACTAACCCACAACTCATTTATGGTCTGATTTATGAGTCTTAAATATAGTAGTATTAAACGAACAATTATTGTCTGATTTATGTACCTTAAATATTATATTAAATGAGCGGTTATTGGTTTGAATAGAGGACCGAAAGGTCGAGAGGCTGTTAACATATTAAAGGACAGTAAAATCATAAAAAGATAAATAAATAATAAAACAATCTTACATTCTATCAATGTTCAACGAATAAGCCAAAAATATTAAAAATACATTTAGTAACTGTAAGGTGTAAAAAATAAAAGTCCAATAAAGTTAATAAAGGCCAATAATTAGCACTGTAAATAGATTATATGATTAATCAAGAGTAAGCCCAACTCCACCTAACCAAGAGAAAACCCAAGTCTACATAGTTAAGAGATAACACAAGTTCACCTAACCGAAAGATAGTTTCAATCAATCAACCTAATGACCAAAAACTCAAGTTAACATCAAGATACTCAAAAAGTGTGAGAAGAAGAAGAATGAAAGTTATTTACATAAAAAAAAATGAATTATTTAGATAACTTTTTATGTTAGTATTATTTTGATATAAAATAAAAATGAGTTATTATTAGTATTTCGAGTTGAATGAGACCATTATTGTTTGAATGTAAGTTTTTAATAGAACTATGGTAATTAAAATCTTCATGTGTTACATGTCTATAGATGAAATTGGCGATTTTAACTCATGGAAATTGGTGCCAGAATACTTTAACCCATTAGCATGAACAAAAAAAAAAATCTTTGCCCATTTTAGAGTATTTTAATATTAAAATTTTATGCATGTATTATTTAAGTAACTTTGAGACTAACAAGACTTTAAGCTTCTCTCATAAAAATTAAATTATCTACAATTAATGGGTTCTGCAGTTTAATTGATAACTTATTATTAATGTAATAATCCCTGACTTTTTGGGAAATATTTGAAAAATATTATTAGAGCGGTTTTCACTTAAATAATATTCCTTTATTTTACGTTGCATGGTTTAAGTTATTCAATCATTGTATAGTTATAATAAAATATTGTGTTTATGATATCTTAGAAGGTAAGAAAAATATTTCGTATGACTATGTATTTAAAGTTTATCATATGTATTAGAAGGATATTAAAATAGAATTAAACACGCAAGTTAATTAAATCACTGAAAAAATATTTTTAACAAAAGTTAATTATATTTAGTATTTTCGGGATAGATAGCGTTGGATTACCGACGGTTTTTATAAATTTCTAGAATGACAATTATTTTTTTACAGTTTTTTGAAATTTCTAATATTTCCAACAATTTTTAAATTTCTGATATTTTTTGCGGTTTCCAAACATATAGTATTTATGATGGTTTTCAACCTCCAATATTTAGATTTGAATTTCCAAATCCAACACTCTTAGTTTTATTCATGTAATCTTCTCAACTTCTAACATTTCTATCAAAAAAATATTTAAAAATTTAAATAAGATTAAATATTTTCTTAAAAGGTGACATATATTAAAAAATTGTTAAGAATATTATATTTTTATCAAATATATTGTAATACAAAGAATATTTGATATTTTCTATTAATTTTAAAAAAAAATCATTAAATAAATGAAAATCTTATAGTACAAAAATATAAACGAAAATATAAAATATATTTTAATTCATAAAAAATATTTCAATGACAATTTTCAAATAATATGTATAGTATGGATTAGTTACGTGGGCACACATAATTTACATGTTGTATTCATATTATTTTTGTTTATCTATTTGGCATTATTGGTTAACTTAATATAAAAAAAATACTCTTGTTATACCAATTTAAAGGTAAGGGTGAATTTAATTTTTTTTATTCAATTCCAATTGTCTATCTTAATAAATTTTAGAATGTAAAAATGTGAGATAATTTTTTTTATTCAAATCCAGTGGATTCTCTTAATAAATGTTGGGAGGTGAAACGTTAGGTTTCAATTCATTGAAAGTGTGGGTTTCAATTTCTGCTATTGATATACAAATTTAAAAATATGTTTTACTAGTTTAATTGTTTTAACAGTGATATAATGTTTATGATTTAATTATTTTTTAATTTAATAGTAATAATAACATAAATATATGTAATATATTTCACACAATTTTAAAAAAAAAAGTTCAAAAATTACAATTATATTTTAAAACGGATTACAAAACTATGTTTTTAATCTAAACTCTTAACTATCAGAAACCACAAATCAATTCATAATTGTTCTTACAACAAGGACCAAGAACACTTGAAATGGGTTAATCAAGACTAATCCTTCAATCTTGGGCTGAATACTATCTTGGGCCGGGTACTTCTCTCCTTGATGGTGCTCTCGGCTTCTCCTCTCGGCTGGTACTCTCGGCTTCTCCTCTCGGCTTCTCCTCTCGGCTGGTGCTCTCGGCTTCTCCTCACAACAGGTGGGGGGTACCTGCAAGTCGCTCCGATGCCAAAGTCAGAAAAGGTTTAATGTTCATCAGATAAAATCACTCTTACCTTTTTCTTGTGCTGACCTCCTATTTATAGGGTTTCGTTGATGGGCCTTCAACAGTACTTTTGGACTTTCTTCTCACACCTCTTTATTACTTTTACACCCCCTTTTGCAAGTTCCTTATTTAAATTGGGCTTTATTATGATTTTTATTATCCTTTCAGGTTTCGGTTTAAACCTCTCGGTTTCAACCTTTTTCCCTTGTTTATTCAATGTTGTTCTCGGCCTAAACCTCTCGGTTTTAGCCTACTAGTACAATAATTTTACAAAACTTTAAAAAATTAATTTTTAAAAAAATAGTAAATTAAATACTTATCTTTAATTGTAGGTGTTATCAAACATCAATAATAGTTTAAAATTTTACAACTTTATAAGTTTTCAAAATTTGTAGAAAATGGTTACAAAATATCTGTATAAATTTATCAGTTTCAGGATTTACACATGCGTCTCTTCGTATAGACAAATAACAAATTATCACACAAGTAAAATTTTATCATAACACCACAATTATCTATACAAGTTCATTTTACAAATTCATAGACCAATTAGTTTATGATCACTTCAATATATCATACATGCATACAAATATCTAATTTGTTCATGAAAAAATATCTATTAATATATTTTGAAAAATTCGTATTAAACAAGTTTTATACGAAACTAACACATTTTCTCCATGAATACAATCTAAGGTAAGACATCCAAAATTCTATAATTATTTAAGTAAGATACTTTAAGAACAATCAAAATTTAGAAAAGACAATGCTTGAATAGATGAAGATAAAGAAAAAAAAAACAGAATGAGAACTTAGTGAGATAAAGAAGAAGAAAGGTGTGCATATAAATGAGAAAGAGTGAAAAATAAGATGAGATATTATACTCATTTTTTTTTTGTTTTTAACAATAATTTACACAATACTAATACATTGCATGGAACAACTAGTTATTTAATGATTATTTAGGAAAGGAAAAACACACTAATTATCCTTTTTTGTGATTTGATTTTAAAAATGTAAGTATTTTTTATGGAAATTAAAAAAATAAAAGGATGAATTTAATATATATATTAAATAATTAAAAATATATTAAAAACTAAAAAGTTGAAAATAATAAGAGTTAAAAATATATAGAAAAATGAAAAGTAATGTTGTAAAATTACTAGTTGAAGTTGCTAAAATTTTTAAAAAAATTGAAAGGACAAAGGTTTCAAAAAACAACAATGTTTATGACAAAATAAAATGTGAAGAAATTTTTAGAAATATATGAAATATTTTTAAAATTAAAAGTTTGAAAACATAAAACAGAAAAACACAATTTTTGTTAAAAGATGGACGATTAAAAATAATATATTTTTGGAAACATATTGAAATTTATATAAGAATAAATTAATATTTAAATTTAGAAGAAAACTAAAAATAATATTTTTGTAAAAAATATATGAAAAGGCAAAAAAGGTACATTGTTAAAGTACAATAGGCTGAAAAAAAACATTCAACCAAATTATTATATTTAACTAACAATATTAAGCTTTATAAAAGTAATGCTTATGAACACTCTTTCACAAAGTTGAGAAAGATTAAAGCTTAAAATTATATTAATGCTTAAAAAACATAACTTGTAGAATTTAGACTATCAACAATAAATTAAAACATACATGTCAATATTTTATATCTTGAATTATTTTTTTTGAAAGAAAAGTTAACCAAGTAATCTTAAATTTATAGAATATTAGATAAAGTTGTTTTTATATTAGATTTCACAATGTTCCAAAAATTAAAAATGATAAGTATTTTGATAGCTTCCAGTTATTAAATCAAGATGTTTCTAAGTTTTCAAATTTTGTAAAAGTAAGGAATTATATGTTTAAAAAAATTATGCATTGGACTTCATAGTAGAGTTATCATTATCACAATTCCCCTAATAAAAATTGTTAAAATATTTAATACATTGGACTTCATATATTCGTATTTAATTGTAAGTTATTAATAATTAAAATTGTTAATATATTTAATAAAAATTTACATGTCAAACATCACTATCAACCTTGATATCTTAATTAGATCAGCATCTCAAAGTTCACCTTCACTACCATCAATTAAAATTAAAATTATTCAATTTTTTTATTAAAGGTAAAGACTGAATTGCATATTTTATTCCATTTCTTTTATTATTTTGCACATTTTGTAACTTAATCTTAATTCTTTTCACATTTTATCAAGTTTTTAAAATTTCATTAAAGTAAGGCGAAATTGGACAATTAACTCAAAACTAAATAAAACCTAATTACCTCGAATCAAATGGTATGGTAGGTTATTTTTCTAGAAAGGATTCAATTAATCCGATTATTAATCCACAAGAAGCTCTGTAATTATTAAGTTAATATGTAACACCAATTTGATATTTGAAAAACTTCACCGAACTGCGGTATAGTGTTTGTTCGTGTCTTGACCATGGCGACTCAACCGAGCGATGCAGAACTCATAGTCAGCTTGCAAGCCAGGGTCAAGGTATTTCCATTCAATTTCTGCTAATTTTTCATGTTTTTCTTCCTTAGCCAATAGAATTTTTGTTCGTTTCTGTATTCGGTTTGCGTTTCTGTATTCGGTTTGCGTTTCTGCAACTATATATCCTAAATTGCTTTTTGTTGTTGTTTGTTTGTTTCCGGAAACTGAGATAATCTTGAATAGGAAAACCATCACAGTGTTTTGTTAGGCTTAAGTGGTTTTCGCTTGCATTGTATCTTTGACGTGGTTTTACCTACTGATTTGTGTTTCATACATTCAGGAATTAGAAATAGAGAATGCAAAGCTGTTAGCTCAACTTGCTGATTGCCACAGTCATGAGGTTAGCTGGTAGTCTATTTCATAGTTTTGTTTGCATTTTTGGTTGTGTTTTATCTTTTGGCAATATTGAGTACAATTAGCCTGGAAAAGTTAACCATGAAAAACAAAGAGGCAGGGGAGGAAGCTGCATTCCTCAATGAAATTTGTTTGAATCTTTGACGCAGGTGGATAAAAAATTACATGGCCCTGAGGGGAAAGGCAGGGAATCAAAAGAAGGCAACATGAAATTTGAAAAGAAGATACAGGAAAAAAAGCCAGGTTCTGTTCTGGATACTTTCTTTAGGGGAGTAGCTGTGGCACCTGTGACATGGGTGCTAAGAGAAAGTATTTTTTGATAAATAATATCATGATAAATTTCTCTCTCTGCCCATTATTATTTTTTTGTCAAAATTATATTAAAATTGAAGTTATCAGCTCCACTTTATGTTCTTCAGTACAAACTCTGTACTGTGTTTGATGATCGTCTCAACTTCTTGATTTCATTGTTGTTTTACATGTATACCTTGTTTCTGTTCTTCAGTTGCAATGGTCTTTTATTTTAAATTCTTTTTTACCTGTGTACATGTGTTTCCTTTCTTTGTTGTAGCTTCTATCAGTTTTGTAAACGGATCTACAAATTAAATTAGCTTTTACATCGTGAAACAGGTTATGACACAAGTTTTATGAGTCATCGCAGCAAGAGATATGTAGCTTTAAAAGTCATGTACTTTGGAAAAAGGTATATACTATCACTGTAATATTGCCTTTCATTTTCTGTCTTAACAATTTTACTCATAGCTACTCTCTTAGTTATCCAGAGGTTGAGAGTCAAGCCTTTCATCTCACAGCCTATATCTCTCCCCCACTCACCCCCTCGCCCGCAGTTAGAACTGGGAAAGGATTTGTTGTTGTTTTCCATCTTATCAATTTCTGCTGAGATGCTGATCTATATTGAAAAGACAGAGCACATTTCATGTAAATTATTTCTTTAATGCAAACACACAAAATAAAATAAAATTTAGTATTTCAAGTTCATTCCACAATCACTCAATTATAGATTTCTATCTTAGTCTGTGCTTATATATATTTAGAACTTCCTTTGCAGGTGACATTTGATAGATACTTAATAATCTGAAGTTCCATAGTTGAATTAAAGCCTTTTTTTTTTCTTTCTGTTTTTTTTATCCCTTATCATTTTGGTATTTTGGTTCTTTACACTTTTGGTCTAAATTGGACTAAATTCAACATTATAATTAATATCAAGGTCTTCTGACTACCTCTTAAATACAGGTTTTATGGTTTTGCGTCTGAGGCACAAATGCAACCAACTGTCGAGGTTTGTTTTTCAAAAACACAAGCCAATAAATTTTAATCTGCATAAATTGATCATGAAAACCATGAAGCAGAATTTTCGATGTAATCACAAATTATTATTTGTTCTGGATGAAGTATTCTGGTTATCAAATGTGGGTATAATTTTGTAAAACCATTACATGATATTGTATGTGAATGCCTCTGTCTATTTATCATTTGTCATTTTTCTTGCAGTTTGAACTTTTTAAAGCTTTTGAGAAAACACGGCTATTGGTTGGGGATAAGAAGGAGTCACAGTATTCAAGATGTGGTAGAACTGATAAAGGGGTTTCCTCTGTTGGACAAGTAAGTTGAGGCATGGAAGAGTAAAAGAATAGAAATACATAACTTGATTAAGAAAAGATAATATGACAAGTTGATCTTTTGTATTTTTGTATTAAGATACCCCCCAACAACAATCATCGGGCTTCTTAATAGTAAAGACCTATATGGAAAATGCATTGGTAGAAAAGATAAGGTTCTTTTGTCGGGTGCCACAATAGATATATCGAGGGCTAAACAAGTTAATACATTATAATTAACATCGGGACTCTCTATCTTTGGGTAAGAGCTATGTATGGGGATTTATAATTTGCTGACTCTCAATTGACTTTATTCCCTTCCACTATATCACCTGCAAGGTTTCATTATTTCTTGGGACCTTTATTTTTCTTGAAACCTGGATTAAGACAAGTAACTGAAAATTGGAGTTTCTGTTATTGTTGCTTGCTAGACTTAATTCACCTGTATTCTTTAATGATAAAAGGAATTTGGAGCCTTGATTCTTCTCGGGTGTATATGTGTAGATTATTTATCCAATTTCTCACTGTGTCCCCAAACCATGACAAATTATCCTTAAATAACCCCTATGGAAATCTACACTTAAAGTTTTAAGTCTTGAGTCTGGACAGAATTTCTCAGTAAGATGAATAGTAATTCTATGGCACTAATAGTATGTTGCAGCTTCATTGACCAAATACGAATTTATCTACAAGTAGGTGTGGATGTGCTATTTTGGGTTTGAAATGAAAAAGAAATATTTATGCCTATTGTAGAGATCCCACATCAAATAGAGATAACCATTACAGGCCTTATAAATCATAGGTAGTCCTCTCCTTACTAGTCACATGTAGAGTTTAGTTAGGTCCAACTAAACCTAAATTGGAGGAAGTTGTTTAAAGCCTCTTAATTTGGGGCCTCCTAAACATTATGGTTTGGAGGATATATATTCTTCCTGTCTCTGGGAGATTGTTTTCATCTAACTAAAACAATAAAACCTGAAAACAACGTTAAAAGTGTTGCACAATCCTTAATATTTTATTGTTTAGAAACTGTTGATAGTAAAACAATCACAAGGTTGTTTTGTTGTGTGAGGAAGTTGGACGAAAGGGAGAGGGAGACCAAGAAGGACATTTGAGAAATTTGTTTAGAGGGATCTCATGATAAACAATATCTCTTAAGATTTGGCCTTTAACCAAGCTTAATGGTGTTGTTTGATCTGTGTAGATGACCTTACCTAGTGAGATAACACTTTTGATCTGTGTCCCAAATTTCTAATTGTTATTTTCCTCTACTTTACAGTTGATAACTGGAACTTCATATAATCTGTTAGTTCATTGTTTAATTGGTTCTGATGATGGCTATTTCTTGAAGCAGGTGATTGCTCTTTTCCTAAGATCAAACCTCAAGTTATCTGCAATAAATAATGGAAGTTCTGGAGAAGTTTTGGATGAGAAACATGGTTAGTAGAATAATTTTTAAAAAACTAAACTTCTTTGTTGCTTCTGATTTTCATAATTTTTTAGGGGACTTAATCTCATTTGATTTTCTTTGTTTGTTCACTTTTACATCATAAAGTGAATCTGGTAGAGCATTGACACATGGGTAATATAAGAAAAGAAAGGAGGGTGAACTTAATGGAAGGGCCTGCAAGTTTGAGAAGAAAAAAGAATGATATTATAGGCATGGTAGTGGAGGATTCTGTTAGTGGAGAGAGAAAAGGATAACTCAATGGAGGCATGTGAGTAGTGTGATTGTGTAGGTTTTGAGGGTAGATTGCACACACCTGTATGACAGTCTTATTTTCTTTTTCTTTGCTTCAAATGTTCTATTTCCAGTGGTTTAATTGTCAGGAGCCTTTTCTCCCTTTCTTTATGCTCAGAATTTTCAGTTTATATCAGAGTCACATTTAATCAATGAAACGAGTTAATGCTGTGAAATTAGATTTGTACTACTGAATGTGATATTGCCATTAATAATTAATTTCTTAATTTGCTTCCAAAATTTTATATAATAAATTTAGAACTAAAACTCAAGTGCTGGGTCTAGATTCTAGAACCAAACAGTATAAAGCTGGGTCTAGATTCTAGAACCAAACAGTATAAATCTGTATACAATCAAGTTTAGTTTGTGTTGCTGTATTGATGACTGGATTTTATTTCCTGCATTCTCTTTTCTCTCCTATGAA
This sequence comes from Phaseolus vulgaris, assembly GCF_051622355.1. Taxonomy (NCBI): domain Eukaryota; kingdom Viridiplantae; phylum Streptophyta; class Magnoliopsida; order Fabales; family Fabaceae; genus Phaseolus; species Phaseolus vulgaris. The sequence goes on from NC_143504.1 coordinate 8,980,415, forward strand.
AGGTTAAATTTATAGATAACACTAATTACTTATTCTGAATTCTACTACATGAATAGGGAAGTCCTTCTCTTTGAAATTATAATTCTGACACAAATCCTCCTACTTGAGCTTACATAATAGTCTTCTTTTTTTCTTCCCCAGTAGGAGGAGGTTAATTCAGTGATGCAAGGAAAGTTGAGTTTTTCATGATATTTGAATCCTTATTTATTCTTGTATTAGTTCTGAGGTTTTACGACCTGACAATAAGTAGGGCGGGTTGTAGAGATCTATGATTGATGGTCTTCTATCTTACTATTATGAATTGAAAATGTCGAATCAGAGGTTTCTTAAATTTTATTATATGGGAATTATGTTAGTACTGACCACTGACCAACCTTTTTTATGTAGAAGGGGAAATAGATTATGTTCGGGTGCTAAATCGAGTCCTTCCACATGACATTCGAATTTTAGGCTGGTGTCCTGCTCCTGTTGATTTCCATGCAAGGTTTGTGTGTATTCTTTAAAACTTTGCCTTCAATAGTTATTAGTTATTTCTTTTATAACTTTCTTTTGCTGGTTTTGAATTATTTTGTTTGTTGAAACTTAAAAACAATGGACGTATGTTATGTTTTCTGATTAATTTATTATGTGGAATTTAAATTTAGATAAATGTTTTATTGTTATGTTTTAGAAGTAAGTTATGAAATAACACTTTATTTAACTAAAATGAAGGTAATAAGTTTGAGTATTGGTATCTAAGTAACTCATAAGGTATGGGAATGGATGCTAAAGTTAATATCCACATGCTTATGCTGTAAAAAAATGTTTTCTCAAAATTAGATTACTGATCCCGTGCATAAGCACAGTGGGCAAAAATAAAAGAAAACAATTTTAATTCAAATATAATAATAAACCTAAAAAATAAGAGTAGGTGGGGAAAATTAAAGCAGAGATTGACACTTGTCCTATTGTTTGGGCAGTTTTATTATATATTTAGATGGGCTCAACCAGACATGCACAATTTTACTTGTGTTATTTCAGTTGATGTTACAAACCAGCCTAGTGCAACTGAAGATTATTTTAGTGATTTGTAACTATAATATTAGTGAGTTAGAGTTTCCATTTTGGAGGGAGGAGGGTTGAACTTTGAGATTGTGGTGGATAATATGGTTATTTTCATAAGCAATTGTTTTCAAAAGCTTATGATCTTGTACGGGGCAGCCAGACCAAAAACACACTTTGAACACGGCTCATTATAGATTTTTCCTTTCACGAGCAAGTGGATTATGCATTTCAGTTTGATCAGAAATGGAGAATTTGTCATTTCACTTTACATCGTAAGTTGATACAGATGGGGTAGGATTGTGATGCAAGCTGAATTGTCTTTATTTAGTGACACTAACCTTCATATTGTGAAGATCTTGCAAAAAATAATTTAACTCTTTACTTCATGAAGCTTCATATCTTGAATTATTCTATTTCATTATCTTCTTCCATGTTTGCTTTGTCAGGTTCAGTTGCTTAAGCAGGGAGTATAAATATTTCTTTTGGACAGAAAAATTGAACATCCCGGTAGGAAATCAATTTTGCTACGCAGTTCTATAATTTCTGGAGCCTTGTTTTACTTTTCTTTTCGCCTTTTTGTTTCTAATCATTTCGAAGATTTTAGAAGCATGTGAACTGTAACACTTGTCATTGATTCATGTCCCATTAGGCCATGGAGAGTGCTGGAAACAAACTTATAGGAACACATGACTTTAGAAACTTCTGTAAAATGGATGCTGCAAATGTGCACAACTACAGGCGGCACATCACATTGTTTGAGATTTCTCCTACGGATGTGAGGTTAAGATTGGTAGACATTTTTCTTACCCTCATCCTTGTGTTTCTGTGGGTGCTTTTTTACTGGCAAGAAATATGTAGGAAACTAACACTTAAAAAAATTATGTAAATTGGATGTTACAAATGTGCACCACTAGTGTTAGCTTTTCTTAATATTCAATTTATTTTTTGAAGCTAAGATTAGTGGAAAATTAGCAAGGTTTTGTTATTGAAGTCAATCTTTTTCCCCATTTACCTGCAGGTACAATGGTAATCAACTTTGGGTGATTAAAATAAAAGGTAGTGCTTTTCTATGGCATCAGGTTCGCTGTATGGTAGCTGTTCTATTCATGGTTGGCAAAGGTCTTGAATCTCCAAATGTGGGTACTTGACACCCTCTCGTATAAATAATTTTGAAATCTTTTGTTGCTTTTTATTGGTTCCATAGGATTTAAATGTGTAGATAATTTTGTTTTATTGCCACAATAATGAATCTTGGTTCTTCTAACATTATTGTAGATGAATGTGGCAATCAAACAAAATCATGTAATTCTGTTGTGTAAAACTAGAGTTAGGATCTGTTTTTTTTTTTTTTTTTCCTTTTTTAGGGACAGCATTTATTGGTCCAAATCAATATAGAATTCCTTCTCCTCTAATTCTTAGGTCTAAATCAGTACAGAATATTTTCTACCCATTCTTGGGTCTAAATAAGTGTAGAGTATTTTCTTCACATTCTCAGGTCCAAATCAGTGCACAGAATCGGACTTGTATCTCTATTTATTTTACCCTCATTGTACCAGTTCCATGTGAAATTCAATCACATTTTCAATATGGTATCAAAGTTCGATCTAGTCCATCCCTGACCAGAGTGCCAGTCACACCGTAGAAAAACTAGAGTGCCCAAGGGGGAGACTGTGGGCTACGTACCAGCTCAACCAAAGGGCATGTTCTCCCTATCACTGTCTTATAGTGTATTTGAATGAGAGAGGGTAATTAATTAAGTTTTATAATGAATTTAAAATGTTTATAACAAAAAATGTTGTTTACAATCTTAAAAAAGTTGAAATTCTAGGAACTTATGAGAGTAATTTGATTACTTAAAATCAGATTATTTCAAATTTCATCCAAAATACTAGAATTTGAAATCCTTCATACTCTCTTCTCTCTCAAATCTCTGTCTTTTTTTTTTTCTTTCTTCATATTCTCTCTTTGGTTTCATCTTCATTGATGTGTCATCAGCTTGACATCATTTTTTTCAACTGAAATCTCCAACGTTAATTTTTTCAGAAGTTGGTCAATTTTTTTTCTCATGTCAACAGATCGTTTTGCGTAACTTGGTTAGGATTGTTTGTGACCATTATCAGTTGGGAAAATTTTTCTACTAACATTAGTAAAAATGTTGGCAAAAATACCTAACCGAAGACTTTGAAAAAATAACTCTAATCTTTGTAAGCCAAAATAATTGTGGCTAACGTGAATTGGAAATAATCTTATTAGCCATAAGATCGAGTTGGGTTGGGTCTCCAAACCCTTATTCTAAGATTTCCAACAGTGAAGATTTGGTAATATTGTGATATTGTTGATTTGAGTACAATTTCAAGTACTTGGAAAAATTGTTACCTTCTTTTTTCAAAAATGTTAAGGAATTTTCAATGCAACCATGCATACCCCACAAGACTTATCCCTCTCAATCTGTAAGTCTTCTCAACAATTCTCCTTCATTTGTAGTGACGTGTGGGGTATATCAAGGATCAACAGCATTATTGTCTCTAGATGGTTTATTTCTTCCGTGGATGACCATTTGAGTCTTGACCTCCATTAAGCCAATGGATAAGAGAGAACTCTTGAGTCTCTTGGGTCTTTTCATGAAGGACAAATAGGTAGTTTGATGAATATTTGCAAACACAATTTCAAATAAGCACCAAGGTGCTGAGAATGGATAATGATCACAAATACTACCATTTCATATTGAACACCTACGTTTAGAAACATGGAATTGTGCATCAGAGTTCACTCGTGGACACCCCACAACTAAATGAGGTGGTGGAAAGCAAACATTGACATGTTTTAGAGTTGACGTGATCACTCTTAATGGCCACAATGTAAATTCCCTTGAAAGTGTTTGGATGTTCAGCCTTTGTCCAGAATCTAAACCTTCACCTTAGCAAACTTGATCCCAAATCCATCGAATGTATCTTTCTTGGATACTCATCTCACTGAACGGGATACAAGTTTTGTTACTCTCCATCAACTATAAAATTTTAGCATACAATGGATGTGACATTCTTTGAGCACCAACCTTTTTACCCCAACATTCATATTCAAGGGGAGAAGTTTTGCACAACAGAATCACATGATTTTGTTTGATTGCTACACTTATCTGCAGAAAGTAGACAACAGGATTGATGTTGTGGTATGTGTAGATTGCATGTATTTATATGGGATCACTAAGAATATGGTGTTAATATTAATTTATTTGTTTTAATAATAAAAGTTTTGTTGGCTTAATGGAGGCAATGCTCACCATATGGAAGTGTTCTCTCTTATCTGGCATATACAAAAATGTTGCCATAATAAAGTGTCTGTTACAGTCGTACATCATAATTGTTTTTATCATCTTTATGTCTTAATTGAGGTTTTAATAGTCCTCTCAAACGTCTTCGAATATTTTCTTCAATTACGTTGTATATTTTACCTTAATGCTCTATTTTATTAGTTTTCCATAATTAATATGTTTTATAATAACATTAATGTGTTTTATTGGTTTGTCAAACTAATGAGGGACAAGTTATAGCTAAAATATGGGTGATGGATCTGGATATGGCTTTATAGGCAGTGAGTAAAGGTACTGATATTGAAGTATGTATGAATTTGGGTTTTAGTATTATTTTAAAACATGGGTGTGGAAAAAAAATGTACTCGTTGTTAACCTCTGCTCCTCAGAGTGACCTTGTCTCTTTAATATAGATATCTATGTTTGTGTTAGCGTTGCAGTGCAATATTAAATCCTAAGGACAATTCATCTCTACATATGGATTTCTTATTTTTGCAGTTTAAGATAACGACTTTTCATGCTTAAATTTGAAGGTGATTGATATGCTACTGGACACTACTAGGATCGTAAGGAAACCCCAGTATATCATGGCTTCAGAGGTTCCTTTGGTTCTTCAGTGCTGCGAATTTGATGACATTAAGTTTATGTGTTCAACAGGTATTTCTGATTTGTAAGACTTTTGAGTATTGGTTGGTTGGATTCCTTTTTCCAGATCTTATACTAGTTAGTTAACATATTAACGCTACAAACTTTGGTTGCATCCAAATTCCAATATTTTTCTTCTTTGCTTGAATTTATTTAATTGATTGCATATCTAGATGCTGGAGATGCGTTGCGGTTACACTTGGTGAATGAATGTCAAATTTTCCAGCTTCAAGCTACAATCTTTCACGAAGCTCTTCTTAACTGTGTGCCTCTATCAAATGGTGCTGCAAATGCGTTAGCAAATTACTTCCCAATTACTCTGCTTACTTTTATTTATCGTGATTCCGTGATCTATTATGCTTATGTATGACCATTCATTTTCCAGATCAAAGCTTGCTTCCGTTTCAGGGAACCAAGAAGAAAGTTTCCCATGTCCCTCTTATGTCACGTCCAACTGAGCGTGAGTTCTGTATCCAGCAATATTTTTTTAAAATTATTTAAAATTTACTTAAATGCATACTATAGATGAAATATGAATGATGTGTTTTCTTCCAAGCGCCATACCAAATTATTTTCACAAAATATACTTCTGGGCTCCTCTGATCTGGCTGCTTTCTTGTTTTTGTTTAATTAAATCTAGCATCATATGAAGAACGCCGTGCCAAACTCAACACAATTGCATGAGGATCTCGTTGGTCAACTCCGTTATATAATGTGTTTGGGTGAGCATTTGCATACTTGATTTTGTATGATTTTAATTTTGTAAAATTAATTTTTGGTTAATTTAGTACTTTGGTAATTTTAGTATAATGTTATTTAGTACTTGGGTAAAAATAATTTTTAGATGTGTAAATTGTCAATAAAGGGTATCTATAGACTATTAAGGTAATTGTAATATTAAATTATGGGATTATTTTTGTCCTTGCACGCACTACTGGCATTTTTTCCACTGCAAAAGTAAAAACGTGCTTCCATCAAAACCATGATTTGGAATGCTGAATCGATTCTGCACAATTTTACCAAACATGGCAAAATAAACAAGGTATATTTGCACGGGTGAGTAATTTTTTTACGTTTTTCCAGACACGTAATGGATCATCCAAAAAATTTGGAAATTCACTTGTTTGTTTTATTCTTGGTTAGAGGATAGAGTAAATAATCTGAACTATTAATGAGAAAATAAATAGTTGTATGCATCACAAATACATATCTGTGTCAACTATCGATTTCCTTAGTCTATCTTTGTTCATTTTAGTGGGACCAAATTTTCCAAACACAGACCTTCAACATGGTTTGGATTCTTAAGTGATAATTTTTTATTGACTTTAAGGTCAAAGGAAAATGTTTGATATGGTACCATTTTTAAAAGAAAAAACCACTTTAAAGATTTTTCTTCTTCTTTCCAGTCAATATGTAAATTTGTTATTCTTAATAAATATTGATATGTATGGTTAGAACTTAGACTCGTGTATTGAAGTATATTTGTCAGACTCAATGTAAGTAAAAAAATCTTATAAGATTAATCAAAATGTAAGTAAATTTTAATTAATTTTTCTCTATTTAATGCTATCTTTTCTAAAGTATTTTTCATTGATTGATGTTTCAGTTTTAAAATCCCGCATGGATTTCCTTGCCTTTTGTTTTTTCAATTCTACTAAATTTGGTAGATGAATTTATTTTATTAAAGAGTAAATATCAAATTTGATCCACGAAAGACTGAAACAATTATTAATAGGTTTTTAATATAATATTTCATGTAAATAGATTTTTAATATTATTTTTGTTTGCACATTAGTCTATTTAATGAATGAGTGATGTATTAAAGAAGAAATTTTTTTTCTAACATAAGTGATAACACATGAAGTCCAATTTAGTTAAGTCTAAAAATAAGGACTATTGGAGTAATAGAATTCTCTCTTATAGTATGATCTAGTTTTTCCAATACCTAGTTTTTTTATTAGATATTTTAGTGTCATTATTTGATGTTAGAGAAACACTTATTTTTTTTCTCAATTGATGTGTTCATGTTATGGGAGTTTTATTTGCAAAATAAGCATTTTAAATTTCACATTCTCTGCTTATAAGTTATGTTATAATTTTTTTTTCTCTCTACTTTCATGATTTTGTTATAATTGTACAATTTTCGATGTTATTCATGGCGATATATGTCTAACTTCATTTGTGTTTAATGGTCTAATGGGTGTTGTGGTTGATATTTCCTTTTGTAATGAGGTTACTATTTATGGAATTTGATTTGGGTAGGTGTGTTCAAGGGTAGGGGAGTGGTGTGGACAATTGGGTTGGAAGATAAGGTTATTTTATGAGTAAATATCCAATTAATTCTTGAAAGATAAGATTGAGGTAGTGACACATGTCCGTAAATAAAATTTTCATGTAAACGTGTCCTTGAAAATTAGTTTAATGTCGAACCATAAGTTTTACTACTATTTAATTGGTATTCTTTGTGAGGTTGAAAGGGTAAATCACGGATATGTTTGAGAAAATGAAAATGAATCCAACGAGAGGTGATATACACTTTATGATGTGCTCATTTATTCCAAAGCTTTGTAAAGAAAGAGATTTTGAAAAGGGAAGAAAGATCTAAGATGAAAAGCCAGATCTATCAACATTACTCTTTAGTGCTGTCAATCCTTCAACAACAGAGGCTTACAATGGTGTGGAAAACGTAAGAAACTCATTGTAGGTAAAAATGATGTTATTGTAGATATTATTGACAAGTATGGGGAAGATGGTTTTTTTTTGCCAAGATTCCAAAAGTAATAGAAGAAGTTAGATCAAATCGATAAATTATCTTATAAAACTAATGTTATACAAAAATATTTATGATTTAAAACAAGTAAATTGTAAATAAGTTTTTTCTGATGCATTTTAAACACTGTATCCGTTTTTTTAATTTGACCCGGCATCTTCACAGATACAACTGTCAGATTTTAACCTTCGGTTGGGTGGTGGTGGTGGTTAGGCAAAATGTCCTCGTTCTGAGTGGTAAATCCATAATTTGAATCTCTTAACTATGGAGTTCTACTAACTTTTACTGTAACAAATCAACATTGGGTAACTAAATAGACCATCTAACGCGATGAACTCAAATAAATTATCATATTTAACGTCCCCTAATCACAGAATATGATTTCCCTTAATGAGTTTCACACATTTGTCATAGTTTGCCAAGGGAATTGAAAATGATAGGATAGGGAAAATGACATAATTGTGAGTTGAAAAAGAAAAATTCAATGCTTATTATGGAGTTGGGATGACTTTAGTAAAACAGACAAAAGCTAATTCCCAATAGTTTGGTTGTCCATGTCTCCAATGTTGGGTGCCTTGAAGCTAACTCCTAATCTGGCAATGAGCATGTGGCAAAAAGTTGAACCACCGAAACAACTAAACCCTTTTTATTCCTCTTTCTCGCTGATGGCGGATTAATCATGGCCCTCTGCTTGTTATCATATGTATGGGTAGGCATGGTCGCAGTCCCCTACTATTCATTCAATTTGAAAATGAAATCCATTAGTACCATTGTTTCAATAATTATCATCACTGGAACCCATCTCCAACCACAACTTTCAAATTCCAGTTTACACACTTTCTTCACTTAATTCAACTTCCTCAACATTTTTTTCTAATAGTTAAACTCAATAAAGTTTTTTTTTTCTTGAATATATTTTTTAATTTTAAAATTTAATTATATAAAATAGATATGTATTATTAGTATATTGTATTTCTTAAACAAATAATATTGGAAACTATATTTTTCTGTCCAGATAAATATTTAGAAAGAAATTAAATATTATATTCTTTTGAGCGCAAGGAAGAGAGAGGAGGGGGTGGAGGGAAATTCGGATAAAAAAAAAAGAAGAAAGCGAAAACAAACTTAAAATCTCTTGACACGAATTGTCCCTCACTGGCGTCGCGGTCTGTGATATGCATGTTTGCGTCGTGTAAGGTCTGAATTTGAAAGAAGAGAGAGAGAGAGAGATGGAAGCTGCGATGGGACTGATGCGGAGGATTCCGCCGAAACACACAGAAACCGCTCTCTCTGCACTTCTCAGCCTTATGCCTCACCACTCCTCCGATCTCCTCTCTCAAGTCGATCAGCCTCTCCAGGTCTCACTCTCTCTCTCTTCAATCTTTATCCCATTTAATTCAATTACAATAATTACTCTCTCTTTAAATAGGGTTTAGGATAATTTTGGGTGGAGGATGAATGTTGTGTCGCGATTTGCTTTTCCAACTTCTTTTATGAATTGTTGATGACAAAAGCAGGTTCTGTGCGATGTGGAATGCGGGAAGGAGTTCATTTTGTGTGAATACAACAGAGATGCAGACTCTTACAGGTTAATTTTCGTAACCATCGCTATATCTGCTTTGTGCTGGATTCAATATGCTTAGTGTGTGTTGTCAAGCATGTTTCTCTCTTATTTTTTTTTTTTTATTTTTTTTTTGTGTGTGGTTCTACTTGATCGAGTAGATTATGTTTCCTTTGAAGCTAAATTAGGTATGACCTTTATTTAGTCATTTTTTGTTGTTGGAATCATCGCTAGGAGCATGTACTGAAGGAATATTACATCTAGTATACTTCAACCTAGTTTGCTATAGCATTTAAATGTAAAACATTTGCGTTTTTCTTTTAAAAGGGATTTAACTTTATTTATGTCGATGTAAAGATATAGAAAATTGGCTGTGTTTGGAATCAGAGAAGGAGAGGGGGAATGAAAGAAGTGGATTTTCTTCCGTGAATAGTATATGGTTAATTCTATGCTTTTTAATATAAGGAAAAGACAATTGGATGTATTTGCTGCCCTTTTGATGAATATGGCTGTGTAGTAGAAAAATAGCAGAATATTTTATGGAAAACTCGGTCTGGAAATGGAGACCAGTACAAATATTTAATTGTGTGTTGCTAAGTAGTTCAGTTAAGTTCCTATGCTATAGGCAGATCTGTTATTTCTTTCTCTGGATTGTTCCCCCAAATTTTCCTTTTTAACGTGTTTACTATTTAGGCACGGTTTAAACTTATTTTTGACTCAATGTCTCTACAGATCACCTTGGTCAAATAAATACCATCCACTATTAGAAGATGGGTCCCTCCCTTCTTTAAGACTGCGGAAGCTGGAAGTTGAAGCAAATGACATATTTGCAATATATCGTGACCAGTGAGGTCCTTTACTTACCTCATCTTTAGAGCTTATGTGCTGTTTTTAGATGTCTTATTAAGAAACCTTTTGTCCTTAGTAACTCAATACCTAATTTTGTGTGTTCTTGATGTCTATCCGAATACAATTATTTAGCTATTTTGTTTTAAAACAACATGCACCATTAATGGATAATGTCATAGGTATTATGAAGGAGGCATTTCATCAGTGTACATGTGGGAAGATGACAATGAAGGTTTCGTAGCCTGCTTTTTAATAAAGAAAGGTGGGTCTATTATTTGAGTAAACTCTAATGGAAAGCACTACTCACACTTTTGACCTTGTTTCTGATGTGATATTTTTTCAATTCCATGATTAAAGATGGCTCAAAGACAGGGCAGGGTAGACGGGGATATTTAGAAGAAGGAGCATGGGATGCTATACATGTTATAGAGGTAAAGTGTCATTCCATTGAAGACTAAGCATTGACAAATATAGCTGTATGACAATTTTTAATACAATGAGGAACTATAACATCTCTCTTTAGGTCTAAATCTTCTGATTCTTTTCTTGCAAGTTTATTTCAGTTATTGATTCTTAGCCCTCCTTTTTTTTGTTAATTTAGGTGGGACCAGAGGAAGAAGAAAACACCAATTATCGTTTAACCAGCACAGTTATGCTGACTCTGACTACAGATAACGAGTCATCTGGAACTTTCAGTTTATCTGGATCAATTAGACGTCAGGCATGTTCAATCAGAATTAGCTCATGTATTTTGGCAATTACATCATTTAGTTAATAATTGTATGCTATTTTTCTTTTTGCGTTTCTTGACAAGCCACGTTATCAACAATGCACCCTGATTGAATATTGATTTAATTACACGGTTTTTGTTTGAGTAATGAACAATGCTAATATTCTTTCCTGCCTTTAGCTCGAGTCATCTTTTTTTCTTTAGTTTTAATCCTAAATTATTTTTCCTTATATTTTAGATGAGTATGAGACTATCAGTTGCTGATGGACATCTTTGTAACATGGGAAGGATGATTGAAGAAATGGAGAGTAAGCTGAGGAACTCACTGGATCAGGTAATTTTTTTATTATCGGATTCAAGCTTCAACTGCATACTTGTATTTGAATTTTTTTTATTTTCCTTTTCTGTTATTTGTTCTTTGGTCGGGGAAAGGTTTGGGTATTTGTGAATTGCAGGTATCCGTATGTTAATCATCTATCTGTATGTTAATAATACACGTTACAGGTGTACTTTGGGAAAACAAGAGAAATGGTTTGCACACTGAGACCACCTTCTGAAGTGTCACAGATGAGAATGCCCGAGAGCTGATGTGCCGTTACATGGTGTAGCAGAGAGAAATTGCTTTGTTTCCTTCATATGTTTTGGGTTATTGGCTGGTAACTTGTCACACTATTTGCAGTAGGTAGTGTTACTACGGTTGGTGGTTCGGATGGCCATCGTTCTATAGAGGTAGTTCTGTTTGTTGTTTGAGTGCCAATTGTTGTCTTCTGTAGTGGATAAGCATCATGCTTGTTGTTGATACTTGAATGTTCAACGAAACTGTGAAATCCCAAAACACTTTCCCACGATAATGCCTGATATGATGGATTATTTTACCATTGTTGTTATTATTAACCAAAATTATCTTAGGACTATGTGAATGAAAATGAATACCAGCCCGAGTAAGGTAAAATCGTCCAGAATCATGGGCACGGCTAGCAATTGATATATATGTATTCAATAGATTTTTAATTAAATGAAATGCTTTTTTTATTATGTATTTTCCTTCTCTGTTGTCCGAATTAGAACAAATCGATTGGATTGACTAGGAATCAATCACTTGACTAATCTCCCAATTCGTATAATCCTAAAAGTTTATCTTGTAAAAGAGTGTAAAATCAGTTTATTTGATTCACATCTGGGCATAATTAGTTTGACTGAGTTAGTGGAAAAAGTTTAATTAAAAGATGGAGTATTATAATGACGTGATTTTAGTCTAATAGTATTGATGGTTTAAAGAGCGTTAAAAAGGTATTCTAAGGCACTATCTAATACATTTAAATTTTATTGACAAATACGTTGTTGATTTATTAAATAAAATGAGTTCATAAAATTGTGCTTTTTAATATTTTTCTGACAATTGTAAGTACCGCGCTTAAGTTGTACTAGAAAATATTTTATTAGTTTTTTTTTTATAATTATATTGATTTAATTTTTAATTGGATTTGCTGATCAAAAACATTATCCTGCTTTGTTTGGATTGGAAAATGAAAAGTTGACGGTGTGTGAGACATATTAGAATGAATGTGTGAAGAAAGTTTTCTTGAGTGATGTGATGGTTATGATAAAATTTTTAATTTTTTTAAATATGTAAAAATGTAAGTTTACAAATTTACCTTTATCTTTAAAATATTTAAATAATAAAATATGAAATATAAAAAAATATAAGTCAGTCAGTTTTAGAATATAATTTTTTTTTATAAAAAAATTATAAATAATATGATGAATGTGATTGAAAAAAATTAAAATTTACAAATTCATTTAATATATAAAAAATTAATTAAATATTTTAGATGATTAATATTATTTATTATTATAAAAAATTATTTTTATATAAATAATTATATTATTTTTATTATTATTAATAACTATTAATATTTAATATAAATAAAATAAAATAAATAATATTATTATTTATTAAAGTTATTTGATTTACATTTATTATCATTATTTTAAAAATTTATTTTAGTTAATATTATTATTTATAATTTTATTATTATTTTATAAATTAATTTTAAATATTATTATTTTAATATTTATATTATTAGTATTAATAATGCTTTATATTATTATTATTATTATTATTTATTTGGACATCTACAGTTTATTTAAAATAAAATTTTAAAAAATTAAATAATTTTAATTATCTTTTATTATATATTAATGATAGAAATGTAAGTTGCTTGTGATTTTCTCTCCTCTTCAACTTTCTCTTCATCAATTAGATCCACAAAAATTCATCCAACTTTAGCTTTCCACTCCCCTTCCCCTCGCGAAACAAAAATGGGTAAGCACTATTTTTTTCTTATAAATGTTATGAGGTTTCATGTTAAATTTTTGAATATCACGTACTTATTAGTTATGATATTTATCAGTAAAATTTAAATTTTATATTACAAAATTATTAATATTATATTATTTTTGTTTGATATTGTAAAATATATTATAATAAGATTATGTTAACTTTTTCTAAAAGTGTGTGTTTTATAACTAATATATACAACCTCCTTATTAGTTACTTTCTAGGACCTCCATTTCAATTACATTTTCTCCATGACACTAAAATTTAAGACCTTTCTTAAGAGTTCAATATCACTCACTCAATTCAATGAATTGTTACTCTTAAAAATGTACTTGAGGGCATATATATGTTTTTTAAAAATCACTTGAGTGTATCATTGGAGATACAGTCACCTGTGTTTTATAAGGAGTATATTAATACGAGAAATAAATAAATAATAGTTAATTGTGAAGTTTTAAGTTTGTTATTTAATTATATTGTAATTTATCTATTAAATATTTAACTTATATTTTTTAAATTATAAAAACAAAAAATATACAAATAATATATATAATAGCAACAACAATAGTAGGCCTAGTTTGATATTTTCTGGGCTTTCTTAAGTTGTTGGACTTTTAGTTCTCTGTAATAATCAATACATGAATGAGATTATTGAAAAATAAATAAATATATTATAACTACAATTTGTAATTATATTCAGAGTAATTATATTCAGATTTTGATGTATTAAGCATAGATATGGAATATATTGCAGCTTTTGCATAACATATTTTAAGTGCAGTTGTCTAAGTTTGTACGTAGTGAATGTTATACTAATTAACAAACAGTAAAAAAGAAGAAGAAAAAAAAAAGGACCCTATAAATTGATTATTCTATTCACATCAAAGTCGTTTTAATGCTTTCAATTATTAAACATATAAAAGTTCATTCAACCTGTTTGCACTGGCTCTGGATCTTACTTTTTTTCTGCCACCTCACTAGACATTTTTAGAGCAAGTTATTCTTTTCATTGCTCAAAATCAGCCCCTAAAAAATTTTCAGCACACAGATAATGATTTTATGCAGGGAGACTTGTGAAAGAACCATTATCTAAAATAGCATGAATTATGAACAGATTTAGAAATCCTCGTCACTGTCCTTTGTTGACATTTGATACTTTTGAAACTTATCTTTTAACTCATGAACTCCTCTAAATTATACAAACTATAGTAGTTTTAGTTCATTCCCCTGCACGCAGTTTTTGGCATGATTGGTAAAAGACTCTACATATAGCACATTCTCTTATATGGCTAGTTACCTTGCAATATACCTGATGGAGGAGGGCCAAGCACACCTACCCAAGGAGAGCGTCTAGACCAAGACCAAGACCAAGGTGAGCGTCTAGGACGTGAAAGTAAGCGTCTAGGACGTGAAGGTGAGCGTCTAGGCCGTGAAGGAGGGAGGCTATCCATGGAGCTAGACCGTCTAGGACCCCTTACAAGATCAATGGCCAAACATATTCAAACACAAGCAAATGAGGCCACGGATGGAAGAGAGAAGGCTTTGTATATGTTTGCATAAAGGCCCATTGGGGGTACTTAGTAGATAGGATAGTGTAGGAAGCATTTTTGATGGAAACCTTCTAGAATCTAGGGTAATGTATGGCCGGTCATTGCACCTTAGATTTAGATTTAATTTTTGGTTTTATTTTCTTTAGAAAGGTGGCTTAACATTTACGTCCACATAGCCTATAAATAGGGAGGCTATCTCATTGTATTTGACAAGTTTATTTGAGTATTGTTATGCTGCCCATTTTGTGCACTAGCTATACTTCTCCTAGAAATTTAGGCTATAAACTTCATTCCCTTCACCTTTCTTCATAGAGCTGGCCGAACCTCTCTAATTCATACTCATCATGCACCTTCAAAGCCATCACAACTCCTAGGAGGGCTTTGTTTCACTCACCCATTGCTTCCGCATCCATTTTACTACTTTGATTCAAGAAGAACACATGAAATGCCATCATTTGGTATCATGAGCTTTTGGTTCTTCAAGATGAGTAGCTTGTCTTTTTAATTTCAGTTCTTCTTTATTTCATCTTTGTCATTTCAATTCCTTACTTGTCTTGCTGTTTTTATATTTTTAATTTGTTCTTGGTGTGCTTTGTGGAAGATCCAACCCAAGCACTCTTGTTCATTTGATCTTGAACAAGTTCTTGTGCAATTTGTGATAGGATTCCATACACCTTTGTGTTGCTATTTTGTTTTAGGCTTTGAGTCTTTATTGCTTTCATTATTTTGCTTCATATTATGCTTTGAGTCTTTAATTTTCTGAATCTATACATGTTTTGTCAAGTCATGTTAATCCATATTGTCATCAATTCTTAGTAGTCCTATTTTTTTGGCTTGATTGTTTCTTGTTTTGGGTCTCTTTATTTTGCTTTAATCTGCTGTTATTTTGATCCTTTGGTGCTTTTTATTTTTAGTTTGAGTTCATAATTGTGTCTTAGTTCATACACAATTTCCATTCTCACATTTCCATTGTGTTAATTTTGGTTATCTTGCTGTTTTCTTCTAGTTTTCCAGATTTCCCCTGTAACACCTCTCTGTTCTGGGCTGTTTTGTTTAACAAAATTTTTCTACCCATAGGAAAATTCTGAATTTCTGGAAAATGCAAGTTTAAGGTGTTATAGAAAAGACAAAAAAAAGAATGAGGTCAAAAGGAGCAACAGAAAAAAAATGATAAATCTCACAAAATCAGAGTGCGAATCTTGAGCGTTACAGCTGGCCTAACTGCACACCAAATTTGCAAAAATTATTAAAAAAAAATGGTGCATGCGTTTTAGGTGATTCCAAAGCCAAAATTTAGCTAAGATCCTGAATTTTCTTGTATCCAAATTTCAGAAACAAATTTTACAATTACAGCTCAGCATAAATCGGGGAACAAAACTGTTTTCTGGCCCACAACATTTTCCAGTGGTGCTGTTTTTTTATTTGGTCATCTAATCTAGTGCTTTTCTTTAGGAATTCCTTTTGTGTGCCAACTTTTATTGAGTACCTTTAATTGTTTGCTTTAATTTCTTGAATCTCTTTCTAAGTTGTCATATTATAAATCCTTTTGGTGGTACTGTTTTCTTTCAATTAAATTTGTTTCTTGCTTTTGTTTCTTGACCTCTCTTTTATGGGTGCTGGAAATTAATTCTCTCTTGGTGCTTATGTGCATGGAAATTGACTTGATTTAAGGCTAAGCCCTTGTGAATAGGTGCTGGAAATTGGAGAATTAAAGCCAACTTTCTAAGGAGGAGTCAAGCTAAGGCCGAAACAAGCTTCTTGAAACAAACACTACAAACACCTAGAAGATCAACAATCAAGACAACAAAGAAAGTGCACTAACCAAAAAGAGGAACAACAAAGGGAGTTTTCTTATCTCCTTTACAACTTGGATTATTGTTAATTACCTCTTTAAAATTACGTTTTAGACGGTGAGTGTGTCTTCAAGGGCTCAAAGTGTCCAAGAAGCCTCACCTAGGGCCGAATAGCATAGTTATTTTGCTTAGTAATTTGTTGCTTGTTTGAACTTGTATTTCTTTTGTTTTGGTAGAAACGTTTTGCATGTTTAGTATTGTTTAATTTTGTGCTATACCGACTAGTTTGCTGCATATCTAGCTTACATAGTTTTCTTGCTTTTTGATTTCTCAACTTCTTGTGTTCTAAGTGTTCTACTAAGAGAAAATTTTGTGTGAAGTCATCGGAGGAAAAGTTTTTGGCAAGGAAAAGGCTTGGTACTTAAGTAGTCCATTGTGACTCACCTCCCTTACCTGGAAAACTCCCTTCTCTAACTTTCCTAAACTTTCTCCAAGTAAAACACCTATATACACAAAGTTTTAGCCATGTCTTCTTCTCCTCACTCTCCAAAGTCTATAGAAAGTGAAGTAAAATCTTTGAAAACTCTTTTAAAAGAAGTATCCCAAGCGGTACAATTGATCTCTTTTAGACAATTGGAGAATGAGAACAAAATTAATGAGTTGGCTAAAGCTCAAGAAGAGAAGTCACAAAAATCACAAAAATCAAAAAAAAACTCATGCATCTCAAAGTATTGAGTCTCTAGGGGAGGGAAGCCGTAGAATCAATGATTATTACCAACCACCCCCTAGAAGAACTAGGCAAAGGGAACAAGAGGTGCCAAGGGAAACAAGAGTAGACCTACCTCATTTCCATGGTAAGGAAAATGTAGAAGTATATCTAGATTGGGAGATGAAGGTAGAGCAACTTTTTGCTTGCCATAGGGTAAGTGAGGAACGAAAAGTACCCTTAGCCACCCTTAGTTTCCAAGGGAATGCCATGTATTGGTGGACCTCTCTCGAAAGAGATAGACGTCTTCATAGGGAACCTTCCATTACATATTGGAATGACCTTAGGGGAGCCCTAAGACGTCGACATATACCCTCTTACTACCATAGGGAGTTAATGGACAAGCTCCAAAGACTCCAACAAAGAAATATGAGCGTAGAGGAGTATAGACAAAAGATGGAGCTCTATATGATGAGAGCCTCTATTAGAGAGGAAGAGGAAACCACCATTGCTAGGTTCCTTAGTGGCCTATCACTTGAGATAAGAGATAGAGTAGAGCTCTTACCTTATCAAGACTTGAATGATTTGGTTCAACTTTGCATTAAAGTTGAGCAACAAAACTTGCGCAAAACTTCAAGTCAAAAGGTGAGCCCCTATTCTAGCTTTTATCCCAAGAAAGAGTTTAGAAGGGAGGGTAGTACATCCAAGGAAAAACCAAAAGAGCCTACCAAACCCTTCACCAAAGAAACCTCAACCCCACCCATCCGAGCTAGAGATGTCAAGTGTTTTAAGTGCTATGGTAGGGGGCATGTGCAAGCACAATGTCCAAACCAAAGGACTTTGTTTTTAAAAGGTGTAGACGAGTACACTAGTGGCGAGGATGAGCCTAGTGAGAAAGAGGAAGGGGGAGAGGATGAGAGGGTAGCTCCACTAGAGGGAGAATTGCTTATGATTAGGAGAACCCTCAACAATCACCCTAGCACATCCATGGAAACACAAAGGGAGAACATCTTTCATACAAGATGCAATGTTTTAGAAAATATATGTTCTCTCATTGTGGATAGTGGATCTAGTTGTAATTGTTGTAGTGCTAGGATGGTTGAAAAGCTTAAGCTACAAGTAGTTCCTCACCCAAAACCTTACAAACTTCAATGGCTTAATGAAAATGGGGAACTACATGTAGACAAGCAAGTGGAAATCAAGTTTTCCATAGGGAACTACAAAGACAAAGTTTTATGTGATGTAGTGCCTATGGAAGCTTGCCATATCTTATTAGGGAGGCCATGGCAATTTGACAAGAAAACCTTGCATGATGGTCTCACTAACGAGATTTCCTTCACCCATAAATATAAGAAGTTTGTACTTAGTCCTTTACCACATTCTCAAGTGGTGAAAGACCAAATACAAATGAAACAAAAGAGGGATGAGGAAAACAAAAAAAAAAAGAGCTAGAAAAAGAGAAAATCCTTAGGGATAGAAAGGCGTGGGAGAAGAGTGTTCCTTCCCACAAGGTTGGTCAACAAGAAAAACCTCTTGAAAATGTTTTTGAAAACTTGCTTCTTGTTGAACAACCAAGCCTTATCTTTTGTAAAGGAGCACTTACATGCACTGCCACAAGTAGTGAACTCATGGTTTTACCTCCTCAAGTAGAAAACCTTTTGAGTGAATTTGAAGATCTATTCTCCCAAGAAGGACCCATTGGGCTTCCTCCTCTTAGGGGGATAGAACATCAAATTGACTTTATACCGGGGGCAAGCCTACCAAATAGGCCTGCTTATAGAACCAACCCCGAGGAAACAAAGGAGATAGAATCACAAGTTCAAGACTTGTTGGAGAAGGGTTGGGTTCAAAAGAGCCTAAGCCCTTGTGCTGTACCTGTCTTGTTGGTGCCAAAAAAAGATGGAAAATGGCGTATGTGTTGTGATTGTAGAGCAATCAACAACATCACCATCAAGTATAGGCATCCAATCCCAAGGCTTGATGATATGCTTGATGAATTGCATGGGTCAACTCTATTCTCCAAAATTGACCTTAAAAGTGGATATCACCAAATTCGAATCAAGGAGGGTGATGAGTGGAAGACCGCTTTTAAGACCAAATTTGGACTATACGAGTGGTTGGTGATGCCCTTTGGGCTTACTAATGCTCCAAGCACATTCATGAGGCTTATGAATCACACCTTGAGGGATTGTATAGGTAAATATGTAGTAGTTTACTTTGATGATATCTTAGTCTATAGTAAAAGCCTAGAAGACCATCTAAGTCACCTTAGGGAAGTTCTTTTAGTTCTTAGGAAAAATAGTCTTTTTGCCAATAGGGATAAGTGTACCTTTTGTGTAGATAGTGTAGTTTTCTTAGGTTTCATAGTTAACAAAAAGGGGGTGCATGTAGATCCCGAGAAAATCAAAGCCATCCGCGAGTGGCCAACTCCACAAAATGTAAGTGATGTAAGAAGTTTTCATGGGTTAGCTAGCTTCTATAGAAGGTTTGTCCCTAATTTTTCTAGTCTAGCTTCTCCTTTGAATGAACTTGTGAAAAAAGATGTTGCATTTTGTTGGAATGAAAAGCATGAGCAAGCCTTTCAAAGGCTCAAAGCTCAACTCACCTATGCACCCATTCTATCTCTTCCAAATTTTTCCAAAACTTTTGAGATAGAGTGTGATGCATCGGGGGTAGGCATAGGTGCGGTTTTGTTGCAAGGTGGACACCCCATTGCTTATTTTAGTGAAAAACTCCATGGTGCCACCCTCAACTACCCCACCTATGACAAAGAGCTCTATGCTCTTGTGCGAGCCCTAAAGACTTGGGAACACTACCTTGTGTCCAAAGAATTTGTTATCCATAGTGATCACGAGTCTTTAAAATATTTAAAGGGCCAACACAAGCTCAACAAGAGACATGCTAAATGGATGGAATTTCTTGAACAATTTCCTTATGTAATCAAATACAAGAAAGGAAGCACCAATATAGTGGTCGATGCTCTTTCAAGACGGTACACTCTCTTTTCAAAACTAGGTGCCCAAATTCTTGGATTTGACCACATAAGAGAGCTTTACCAAGAAGATCAAGAACTCTCATCCATCTATGCCCAATGTCTACATAGAGCGCAAGGAGGTTACTATGTGTCCGAGGGATATCTTTTTAAAGAAGGAAAACTTTGCATTCCCCAAAGAACACATAGAAAACTCCTTGTCAAAGAATCACATGAAGGGGGACTCATGGGCCATTTTGGAGTTGATAAAACTCTCGATCTTTTAAAAGCAAAATTTTGTTGGCCACACATGAGGAAAGATGTCCAACGACATTGTTCTAGATGTATCTCATGTTTAAAAGCAAAGTCTAGAACAATGCCGCATGGACTCTACACCCCTTTGCCGATTGCAAATGCTCCTTGGGAAGACATTAGCATGGATTTCATTTTAGGACTTCCTAGGACTGCAAGAGGCCATGACTCTATCTTTGTGGTAGTGGACCGTTTTAGCAAAATGTCCCACTTTATTCCATGCCACAAAGTGGATGATGCTCAAAATATTTCTAAACTCTTCTTTAGAGAAGTGGTGAGACTCCATGGTCTCCCTAGAAGTATAGTGTCCGATCGAGATCCCAAGTTTATAAGCCACTTTTGGAAAACTCTTTGGGGTAAACTTGGAACAAGACTACAATTTTCAACTTCTTGTCATCCTCAAACGGATGGTCAAACCGAAGTAGTCAATAGATCTCTTGGAACTATGCTTAGGGCTATCATGAAGGGAAGCCACAAATCTTGGGATGAGTACCTTCCCCACATTGAATTTGCTTACAATAGAGTAGTTCACAAGACTACTAATGCTTCTCCTTTTGAGGTAGTATATGGTTTTAATCCTCTCACGCCCATGGATTTGATACCCCTTCCTAATCCACAAGATTTTGTGCATAAGGAAGGAGTAATCAAAGCTGATTTTATCAAGAAAATGCATGAGAAGATTAAAATTCAAATACAACAACAAAATGAGAAGTACACAAAATACAACAACAAAGGGAAGAGAGAAATAATTTTTGAGGAAGGAGACTTAGTTTGGCTTCACCTTCGCAAAGATAGATTTCCAACTCAAAGGAAGTCCAAACTAAGTCCCCGAGGTGATGGACCTTTCCAAGTTCTCAAGCGAGTCAACAACAATGCTTATAAATTGGACCTACCTCTTGAATATGGAGTACATGACACTTTTAATGTAATTGATCTTTCTCCATTTGTAGGAACCAATGACGATGACGAGCTGGATTTGAGGACAAATCCTTTCCAAGGGGGAGGGGATGATGGAGGAGGGCCAAGCACACCTACCCAAGGAAGCCAAGGCACAAGCCAAGGAGAGCGTCTAGACCAAGACCAAGACCAAGGTGAGCGTCTAGGACGTGAAAGTAAGCGTCTAGGACGTGAAGGTGAGCGTCTAGGACGTGAAGGTGAGCGTCTAGGCCGTGAAGGAGGGAGGCTATCCATGGAGCTAGACCGTCTAGGACCCCTTACAAGATCAATGGCCAAACATATTCAAACACAAGCAAATGAGGCCACGGATGGAAGAGAGAAGGCTTTGTATATGTTTGCATAAAGGCCCATTGGGGGTACTTAGTAGATAGGATAGTGTAGGAAGCATTTTTGATGGAAACCTCTAGAATCTAGGGTAATGTATGGCCGGTCATTGCACCTTAGATTTAGATTTAATTTTTGGTTTTATTTTCTTTAGAAAGGTGGCTTAACATTTACGTCCACATAGCCTATAAATAGGGAGGCTATCTCATTGTATTTGACAAGTTTATTTGAGTATTGTTATGCTGCCCATTTTGTGCACTAGCTATACTTCTCCTAGAAATTTAGGCTATAAACTTCATTCCCTTCACCTTTCTTCATAGAGCTGGCCGAACCTCTCTAATTCATACTCATCATGCACCTTCAAAGCCATCACAACTCCTAGGAGGGCTTTGTTTCACTCACCCATTGCTTCCGCATCCATTTTACTACTTTGATTCAAGAAGAACACATGAAATGCCATGAAATGCCATCAATACCAATACCAAAACCAATCTGAAATCAATAGAGGAAAAAAAAATATGACATGGAATTCTTTCATGTACTTGTTTGTTTTGATAAGAACACATATTACGATTAAGAATTTGTTACCTAAAGTTTAAAATTTATGTTTTAAATATTTTAAAATTTTGTTGCTTACAAAAGTGCTACGTGTTAGTATAGTTCCCTATCACCCAGATTACGATTAAGAATTTGTTACCTAAAGTTTAAGCAACGATTTCTAGAGACATAATTTTTTTATTGTTGACTAAAATAATTTTTGTTATAGTATGTGTACACCTGTATACATTATGAGAACTGGTCTACTAATATCCATTGCAAAAGGCTATAAAGGTTGGTTATTGGTATAACTAAATGCAAAGTAAGATCAATTGTGGGTTCAAAGCTCTATTAATAATAAAAATTTATATAAGTGAAACACGGTGGCTACATGTTTGACATTTCCTTTTGAATATTCAAATCAATTTTCTTCAATACAACAGCTGTTTAGAGATTAATAGAAAATAAAGGTTTGATTCATTTCACAGGAAGAAGAGAAAAAATAATTATAAACAAAATGGAAAGTTATTGCAAAAATAGTATAACTCAAGTAAAAATGTTTTCTGTCATAACACTGCGTCCCTACTTACTGTTATTTACATTTACTTGGTTGTTTTGTCTTTGTAGTTTTATAAACCATGGGTATCTTTTGTAAAAGATAATACTATTTGAGTCAAATAGAATAATTATAGTAATTGAGACTGGATATTAAATTAAAACAATTCTATGTAATTGATATGCTTAATGGTAATGATTGCTTAGTCTTCTTACTATATTTCCTAATAAAATAAGCCTTAAGAAGACAATTTCGTATGAGCTTGTCCTTTTACTTATTTTGAACAATGAATTTTAATAACATTATTCTTATTCCGTTCACACAAACTTGCATCCTGAAATGTGTTTTTTCTTTCTACTAATCATCATGTTTTTAATTATGAAAATAAATGTTCAAATACTAAACAAATGGTTCTGAGATTAATTGTTAGAAGATTATACTGATAAAAATAGTTATCATTTCAATTCTTTATGCTAGCAATAATTCATTTGTTTCTCAGTGAATATCAAGTTATGTGTTCAATGCTTTTTTAATTATTTATAATTATAATATCCATGTTCATATAAATATTAAAATTCAAATCTTGATTAAGAAATTAGAGTATTCAAGCACTTGTTGTTAACCACTTTCAATATTAAATGGTTACGCTTTGATCAAAGTGGTTTCAATGGTTATTGTAATAATCTATTAAGCTCTTCGAACATTTAAAAAACAGTCAAGGCTATTGAATATATGTATTTCTCACAGAATAATTGGTTGGCTCACCTATTAATATTTTCAAAAGTTTTTTACATTTTTCTGAAATATATTGTTATTATTTTAATTATTATGTATTTCAATCTGTATTCTGAGATCCTACTCAATCAACAATAATTTTTAATGAGATAAAGATTAAACTAATATATATATATATATATAATTATAATTATTTAGTAAATAATACAAGTGGATACACATAACATTTTATCATAAATAATCTTACACAAAGTGAACAAAAATAGAAAAATTAGTTTACGGTAACATAAATAATAATACCACCTCTTCCTTATTTAATTATCATAAAAAAAATCTAATAATTTATTTAATTCGATTATTATAAGATAACGAAAGATATAACTTTTTTTTAAACCATATTGTCATTTAAAAATGTTAAAAAAACTGTTTAATAAATAAAATACATCCTTATATTGATGCATAATCGTTACTATTCTTTTATAATTTACTACATAAAAAATGAATAAATTATATTAAATATTTATATATATATATATAAATTGACTATGATTTTAGGTAAAGATGATGTTAACAAATATTAGTTTAAGAAGAAAAAGATATAGTAAGAAAACATAAGTGAATGAAAATATATATTAACCAAAATCTATAATAATAGACCGTACAAGAAAATTATGAAATAAAAATCAATTTTAAAAAAAATAATAATTAATTGTTTGTGACTAAATTAGAGACAATTTTAGAGACTAAAAAATTTGGTTTCTAAATTAGTTTTTATTATTATTAAATAGTTTATCTAATTAGTTATCAATGTTTTAACTACCAAATTTAAAATCTAAATAATTGGTAGTTAAAATTTTGGTTGCTAATTACATACTAATTTAAAAATTATTTAACAATAATATAAACTAATTTAGAAATTAATTTTTTTTAGTTTTTAAAATAATATCTAATTTAGTTAATATTGTAAGTAATTATTTTGTTCTCTAAAAATTGGTTTCTAATGATTTTCAAATATATATTACAAAAACCTAATATGACTCTCAATTTTTTTTTCACTCCAATCCTTAAATTTAACCATTTTAGTTTTATATATAAAGAAAAGTATTTGATAACTGATTATATATGAAGAAAATAAAAGATGTCCATAAACATCAAGAAATTTATGGTAACTATGATTACATATTTTACATTTTTTTTTTGTTCGTATCATAACTTTTCAAAACTTTAAATTAATTAGATAAAGTAAAAAATTAAATATTTATTAAATTAAATTAATTAGATTAACTAAAAAATGAAATATTTTTTAAATTAATTTTCCGTCCCTCAGCATATGGCATAATTTCATATGCTTCAACTATATTTTTTAGTTTTTTATCATTAGTATATTTTTAAAAAAATTGTCCAAATTCCTCCTTAGCTTTTTTTTTCAATTTTTGACATGAAGAATATTTTATTAGTCAACGCGGGATAAAATTCGTTTATTGTTTATTTAGATAGAGTTGACAAATTCGTTTTAGTCAAAATTGTGAAACTATCAAATCAAAATTGTTAAATTATTAAGAACATGAAGACAAGTACGAATGAATAAGAGTTTCTTCCAAAGAAGCTTCCTAATGAAAAATGATAATAAAAGACAAATAAAATATATTGTTAGTTCTTGAAGAAGGATCAATCCTAAATCATTTTTTATTAATGCAAGAGCTAAAAATATATTTTTTCTATAAAGATCAAAATTGAATTTCAAGATATTAAACTAAACATATTTTACTGCTTAAAAGCTTATACTGTAATGATAGACATATTCTTTTTATTCTTCTTATTCAACGGGACTCAATTAATTGTCTGCATCATTGATCAATTAATTGTCATTAAGTTTTGTTGCTTCTCTAAATTCATTTGTTCTTGCTCATGAAGAGTTAGTTATAATCTACACTAAAATTTATCCATACCATGCCCAGAGCATTTAATTATAAGATATTTCTTACTTTCTTTTAAATATTCATTCATTATATGGGGAATTTATGTTTATTTTTTAAAGATGAATGATATTATATTTAAATTTATAAATAATATTTTTAAAATTTTAAATATAAAATGAATTCAATATATAAATTACTAAAATTAAAGATTATTTAAAATAAATAAATTAAAATGAACTCTTCAGTTTTCTTTATCTTTTTCTCTTCTTTTACTTCATTTTCTCTCTCATATCTCATTTATTTTAAAATCTGATCATGTCATGTTGTAGATGAGGAATCATAGTACATTTCTACCCGGTCATATTTTCAAACAGAGTAAGTTCATTTTTACTCTAAAGATCTCTTATTATCTGTTTTTCTCTATGATTTAGTCATCAAATCTTAGTGGAACCAGTTGAGAAAAATGTTCCTTCTCAACTTGATTAAGTTTATACTAAAATTTGGTAATGTTTGGATAATTTGTTATAGGTTCCTAAATTTTGGAGTGGTTTCCTTGTTTGAGGTAGAATTTCCATCAGAATAAGGAATTTCAGGTAAGGGAAGTTAACTTTAATTTTTTAATAGTACTCTAAGCTAAAAGATCTGAATGTGGAGGGGACATAATTTCATTATTCAATTTATCTTGTAGGGATGTTGTTTGTTTACATACTGTGTAAACTTGTAGAAATATTAGATGTTGATAATTTAGTATTTAAGTGTTGTTTTTTTATTATGTTGTTAAATAGGACTTTTGAGTGTTGCGGATTACATTTTGAATGATATTGTATGATAAAAATGGTATGAAATTGAATTCATACATTTGGGATAATGTATGGACTGATGTTTGTTTGTTTGTTTATTAAGTATTGATGTCTATGTAGTAACAGAGATCTCTATGCTTCACAGCTAATCTAAGTCACTTAGACTAAGATATCAGGTGGTGAGAAGTTGATGAGGGAGTTCATGCACATTGTAACATATGAAATGCACGACTTGGGTTGTATTGAACCTACCCTAATCCTTTCTCTTGGATTTGTTGGTAATCTTTGGATTTGGTGTTAGTCTCTGGTAGGATTTATTTAATACGGGTCTTTCGGAAGGAGTTAGTTGTTATTTTGCTTGTTGAATATCCTGAATGTATAGATCCATGTGAGATCTATGCGATTGTTTTATGTTTGGATTTGAAGAAGATTGAATAATTGAGAAATTGATCTATGTAATTTGGTTTTCTCTTTTGATTTAATTGTGTCATATTATAAAACTTTATTTTCACAAGCTTACCCTTGATTTTTATGTTGTGTTGTGAACTGTGATGACTTTACTATGTACACAAGTAGATGATCGTACAGGTGCAGGAGAGTCTAGAAGGCTTTAGAGTTTTGTTTTGAGTTATGAATTGTAAATATTTGTATTTCTATAAGTCTTAATCATGTATTAAGAATGTTTTAAAAAACTTTAACCTTGTTTAGAAACATGTAAAACTTGTATTATAATAGTTAGATGTATTTTTGGAGTGTTACATTTAATGGTATCGGAGCGGTTCATCCTTAGGATGACTTGAGGGTATAGGGTTTATTGTGTTTCTCTTGCGTGTAGATTTTTGTTTAAGTTTAACAATGTTATTTTTTTAAAATCTATTTTTGTGGTCGAGTCAAAGTGATTGTTATGAATAGAGAGAAAAATATTAAGAATGAAAAGAATCTTGATAAAGGGTGAGGGTGCACACTCATGACTAAATCAAGATGATTTTCTATCTTAATTTAAAAGTAGAGTATACTTTTTTTGTATTTGTTTTGGAATGGCTATTTCTATATTATGTGAAGTTGATATTGAACAAAAGTTTATTTTAGGGAAATAAATTTAATCAGTATAAGTGTTTGGTTGGAAGTTTACGGTGGTCTTTTTAGCTAATAGTTTTATACCAACATTTATTTTAGTGTACTATTTATATATATACATATATATATATATATACTCTAAAGATGGACTCAAATTCTGAGTGAGTTTGAGACATCTATCTTTGGAGGACCTAGATATAATCTTTTGGGATGAATTAACTTTATGTCGATCACTTTGTTTTAATTGTTGACGCATAGAAAAGTGAGTAGTTGCACAACGAGTATGAAATATGTCACGAATTAGGGTAACTTGTTTCATAATCTGACTTCAAATAGAGATAAATAATACAAGTTAGACAAATAGTACTTCGACAGAGTAGAGTTTTATACACAGTTTTCCAGAGCAAGTGTCAAGGTTCTCTTAAAAGAAAAAGTGAAATTTTCTTTGGTTTGGTGTTATAACACCTTATAAAATGGCTTCATTTGAGTAGTAAAGTTGAAACATTAAATTGGAGAAAATAGATTGTTAGGTCGAGTATGATACCATCATGTATAAGATTTTTTTTTACTGCCAATATTTTTTTTAAAATCAATTAAATGATAAAAACTTAAATTTAAATAATAAAAAATTACTCTCTTTTTTATCATAATAAACATTAAATAATTATTCTACCCTTTAGAGACTATATAGCCTGTTAAGTATACAATTTTGTGCTAGAAATTGACGTTAATTTGGTTCCTAAATATTTCTGTGTATATAACCTCTATGTTGGATGAATTTGTTATAACTTTATAGAAAACAAAATTTAAGAACTTTCAATCGTAGTTGACATTTTCAATGAGAACTATATCTTCTTTTTAAGCATTCAAAAGTAAATTATATCTTTAACACAATGGTGTTCTTCTGGATTACAATAAAAAAAATCATAATAAATTACACAAGTGAACCGATAGAAGTAGGAACAACAAATAATGACAGCGTAAAAATCTAGTACTCTTTTAGCAACTTACACCTTCAAAAATGTTTTAAGTACATGATAATAAATAATGAAAAAACTCCTTAATCACATCATCATAGTTATGCTACACAAGGTGGGTTGGTAAACCTACAGTAACAAGATGAACTGAAAAAGCCACTAAGCCTCTGGTCTGGTCTGGTCTGGTCCTAAGGAAAAATTATGCCTTCTGATGTGAGTTTCAACAATTACAATGTGACTATTCCTTAGCTAGCCTTGCCTCAAACCCCCCTCCAGGCCTCTTTACAAGATTGAAAGGCATGTATGTCCCAAGAAGTTTGTCCCATATGGAAAAGAATGGCTGAGAATAATTGTACTTCAGCCCTTGCAGTTGATGATGAATGTCATGGTAAGCTGTGTTGTTCTGGAAAAATATATGGAAGATGTTTCCAGGCAACCACAGTCCACAGTGATCATCAACAGTTTTCACCACAGCGAAGCAGAAGAATACAACTGCTGTTCTTGCAGTCATCCCTGAGACAAGAAATGATATGGCACCACCAACAGTGTCAAGTAGAAGACCCTCAATTGGGTGATTGTAAAGGGCTCCTATTGCATAAGGAACAACCAGTCTGTGATGCTGGGAGTGGATATGGCGATATAAAAACTTGTTCTGATGCATGTACCTATGCACAAAGTACTGCCATGTATCCATCACAAACATCGCAACAAGGATCTGCAAGATTTGCTTGGGGATAGAAGGCTGCACTATAACCCCAGATGCATTTGTCGTTGTAGTCAACTGCAAAGTTGCAGGATGCGCATCATCAGACACTATCAGAAACAGCTAAAGAATTTGTCGACAGAAAATTGTTTGATTTCTAACATAGCATAGGTAATTTCTCTCTCTCCAGACATTTATTATGATAGGTCCCCTGTAATTTTTATGAGGTATCTAGAAACTTTAAGGATATTGTTTAATTATTTAACATACATAAACACATCATTTAAGGAGTAATAGCCAAGTTCTATTAATATAATGCCTACTATACTTCAATTCCTTAACTTGAACCTCTTCATGTATTAGAAGCCAAGCTTATTAATAACTGGTTTACATGGTAGCTTCATCAGGTTGCCAAACCAAACAGGAAAGCCCATAGCAATGAATAACCAATGAAAATGAAATAAAATCTGCTCAACTGATACTAAATATAAATCTACAACAATAACAACGACCAATCCTTATCCTACTAGGTGATGAAACTTAAAGATAGATCCACAAAAGACAAATACTTAATATGTTTTGAACAGAACCCAAAGGCTCGCTATTCAGAATTATAGCAAGAGCAAATCTCAGGGACAGTTAAATTTTAATATAAAGATTAACCTTATTAACATGCATGAATTAGCTCTTGAATAATGCTGCTTCTACGGTTCACGTGACAAAGTAAAAGGGAAGTCATAGAGCAAAAGATTGCGTGTATTTATTAGTTTCATTTCAAATAAAAAAAGAAGACACTTATTTTCCCATAACACTGAAGCAAAACAGTGATAATTTAAGATGGACGTGTGGTAACACAACAACAGACAGGATTGGGGATGCTTTCAATTCAACAATGAAAAGGCAAAAGGCAGAGTCTCAAAAAAAAGCCAAACCTAATTCACAAGAAAATATTCAACTAAAAATTATAATGTAGATAGATTCTTCCAAATAATCAACTATTAAGTACCAGAAACAAAAAGACAGAAAGAAAGAGGGGAAGAGAGAAGAAGAAGAAAACAGAAAGGTTAGATACAAGAGAAACAAAGAGATCAAGGGGCCATCCACTGCGATTCTGTTATTGTTTCAGCCTGCCTTATATACAATAGTCCTACTTTATTTATAAGCAGATAATCACAGCTATGAAATAACTAATATTCTTTTCTTATTTATATTTTCATATCACACCTTCACTGTTGATATGCCACCTAACCTAACATGTTTACATGGAAGCTCATATCTAAGATCAAACCATTCACATATCAAGCAATTGGATAGATCACTCCATGAATATGCCACACCATGCAATTTGGTAGATCCCATATAGAGAGACACATAATGCCACCCTGCCAAGCTGAAAATATATTTTACCCAATAAAGAGCTCATATTTTAAGCTGAGCAAATTCAAGCAAAACAAGGATGGATCATTCCTTAATATTAGCAAAAGACTACTGTTTTGTGATGGACAAATCAAACTCGTTACATAATGGGAAATGATTACTGAGAAATTAATTCACTGAGTTTTTACCCTCAAAATATTGTGTCCGTGAGAGCATGAGAAAGCAACAAAAACAGTAATCCTGGATGAAAACGATAAAGAAACAACTACCTAATTGAAGTCACTGATCTGTCTCTCTTTTACTTCCTTCCACGCAGTATGCTTGAAAATATGTGTTATTAAAGTCACTTTGCACTAATAGAAGAGTCACTTGGGGTCTTCTACTTTTCGGGATCGGTTTTACAAATAATACTCTTTCTTTGGTCTAATTTTGAGTATTAAAATTGTTTAATCAATTAATTGAGCCAAATGTATTTTATGTAACGCCTTCTCTATTTAATGCATAAATTGTAGCTTCAACATAACTGATGCCATATCATTTTGCAAATCAAACAAAGGGGTTCTTATCCTTTTAAGATGGGAAAGGAGGATATGAAAAACATAAGAGTCATTTGTCCAAAAATCAAAAATAGATGAAAGCAACAGAAAAGGAACAATTAGAAGTAGGGATACTCAAACGAAACATAAGCTAGAAAATGGAATGACAGATTCATTTTAAAAATGCAACTAACAACAGATGCGAAGAAAAACATCAGCAAGCAACAGTGCTCAAACTTTGATAGTTTTTTCAACTAAAAAACTGTTAACTACAAAAGCTATTTGTAGAAATTAACTGAACGTAGAAGAACTGACCAAGATGAGAGCAACAATTGCCTGAACAAGCTGCTGAAGCAAAACACCCTTGACAACTGTTTTAAAGGGAACCAAATTCTTGTTTCCCTCGTCTTTCCTAGTATGCAACCGATACTTGTCTAGAGGTGGGAGCAAGTGATAAAATCCAGCATATATCCAATAAAGCACAATAGGGGCAAACGTGCCCATCAATTCATCGCTCACATACCCTTCCCAGAAAACCATTGTACAGATTCAAACGTGGAAACAAGTCAATTCCAAGCAAAAGGCAATTCAACCCAGAAACAAACTCAGCAAGTCAAAGCTGCATTACAGCTAAAGATCTTAACTTGGACAAACTCCTTCACTCCCTGAAAAGAAAAAACAAAATTGTTCACTTGATGGGCAGACACGAGAAGAAACAAAAATAACTAACAGCTTCACATATGTTTGTTTACATTATTCTTATACTTTGCAAAAACCAAAAGAAACAAAAACAAGAAGGGCATAGAGTTTTGCATAAAACCGCGTTGAATTCCCAAAACCTGAAATTATGAAGATTTTGAAACTTCACCAGAAGTTCTTAGAAACCAACTTCAAAGCATGAAACTTTCCAACAACGCAGAAGAAACCCATAACAGAATCTAGAACGATAGCTTACCAGGATACCCAGATGTTCAAAATGTTTTCAGTGCATTGCTCGATCAGATCTAGGACGTAATCCGAACGGGATAAACAGTGGTGACAGTTGTGAGATTCCGAAGATCTTCAAAAGTTTGAATTTTTATTTCAAACTTCAACTAATTTTATTGCTTTTTGCACTTTATCTTCTCTCCCTTCTCTGTACCTTCTCCCTTCAGAGAGAAAAGAAACGTTTTTGGGAGACGCGAAAATGATTGAGGCATTTTCTTTTTCGCCCCTTGTGACCTAATTTTGATGTTAGGAAATGAGAGATGGATACACGTGTTGCAAGCCCGTTATCCCGATCAAGCTTCCTTCCATCGCAGACGTTCGAAAAGAGTTCTTTTGCCATTTTCCGTAACTGGACAAACAACAACACGTTTTCTTATATATTTTCTACTATCACTTCAAATTTTTGTAATATTAAAATATAATATAATGTAATAAATTAAGGAAACAGTATGTTTAGGGTTGGTGAACTTTTGGGTAGAATCAGTTAACATTTTCCATATATATTTACAATTTATGTGTTTAAATCATTAATTACGTTAGTGTAACTTTAACGCCTTGTTAACTGCGAAATCATTTTATTCATAGAATATAAGACCTAAATAATTAATTATAAATTGTAAGAATCTTAATTAATTTTAACAAAAAGTTTGCGACCCTTTTTTGATAAATTAATGGTTTGTCTGAATGGTCTAATTAAAAGTAAAATAAAAAAGTGAAAAAAATGAGAGAAAGGAAACAAACTAGTGTAGAAAAGGTACAATTTTTCTTAAACTATCTATGTTGTATTATTTTAGTCGGGAGTAAGCATTTGGTTACCAGTATTGTTTTGTATTATTTGATTGATTTACATGGACTTTGAGTTATAAAAATATAATTATAACAATATATATATATATATATACACGTTTTATATTTTTAAGGTATTTTTTGTTATGTTTATGGTTTTTCTTTAACTCTCTCAATCTATATATCTTGAATTATTATTTTGTTCGGTTCAAAATGTTTAAGATAAATTTGAGGAGTTTCACAATAATCATTAATATTTATAAATGATATGAAATGATAAAAATAGTGGGCTCGCATTAAATTAAAATTAAGATGTTGGGTCCATTAGGCTGATTACTTGGAAGTATATGTAGTAGTGCATTTAGTCCACTAAGTAAGAAATGATTGATGACAATGAAAAGTTTTGGAGATCCTTTGCAAGTACGTTCACCCTTTGTTCACGAAGCCGTAAAGTTGTGACCTTGCAATGAGAAATCCATAAAACTCATGGGAGAGCAAAAGACAGAGGATAATACAGGCTGAATCCACTCTTACTCCTACATTGTAAGAACATTTTGGGCTTCCACCGTGTGACACAAGTAGAATCAACCAAATCAAAATGGTGTCTACAAGACGAAAGAATTAAGCAAAGGAGATGGAAGATGGTCATGCATATTCAACCATAGCTATGTTAACATAATTATGAAAATAATTTGACACTTTAAAGAGAAAAAGACTTTTCACCTCGCTTTATCTACCATGCACAACAAGCTTTTCATTGTTGGAGCTTAGACATTCCCATGCAGAGATTCCCAACAAAGATGCAATTATTCCTTAATCATTGATAGCTAGGGTAGATGGAGTTTGAAAACTAAAATAAACAGGTGTGTAGGTGTATGACCACTCTCATGCTTACTTGGTTGGTGTCGAGAACAAATTCGATGTGTGATATAATTTGTGAGAGTTGTTTGTGCGTGAGATTCTTGTGAAGAATGGTGGTGGAGAGTGTCATTCGGTCCTTGAGATGGTTGCATAGTTGTTGCAGTGGTGGTCAGTGAAGATGAGGAAATATAGGTAAACATAATCGACTACACTCTCTTTCATAATCGATTATACTTATTTTTTTTGTCTTTATTAATCAATTATGTATGCATGATAATTGATTATGTGTTGGCTTTGTATGGATAATTGATTATGTTGTATGTAAATCATATTTTGTGTTTGGTTTGTGTATGTTAATCGAATAAGGTCTATCAATTATCAATTATGTGTGATGGTTTGCTTGTTTTGGACGTCTCGGAGGTGTTTGGTTCAATCTTGTTGTTCTTAGGTGTAGCCATTGGCATCCACGATGGTGCAAGGTGGTGATCCAAGTATGGTGTGGTTGGGCCCAAGTATGATGTTTAATACATTGTATTTTTTAGGTCATTCTTATTGACTTTTGTGGTGTTGTTGGAGGGTAGGTGTGGAGTGGTGGTGGTCTGATTGTTTTCCTACAATCTTAATGGATTCGCTGATAAATGTTAGAAGAAACCACTATTGTTGGTTAGTTATGATTTTTATATTATGAATGACTTGCTCATATTAAGTTGATTTGAAATTAAATAAAAAATTTATATAAAAAATTATTTAATAATGTTATTGGTAAAAATAATAATAAAAGTTAAAAATAATAATTCAGGAAATAAAATTATAAAATAATACAAATAAATATAATTGTTTATAATAATAATATATATATATATCAAAATAATAATAACAATTAATATAAAAAATTATATATTTCAAATTTTTATTTAAATAGAACATTAAATAATCTAAGATTTGTATTTATTTAGAATTTTAAATATTTTAAAAATTTATTTCATATTTTTTAAATACGATCTTAAATCACTTAGATTTTTATTTATTTAAGATTTAAAATAATTTAATATTTTTATTTATTTAATATTTTATTTAAATATAATAATAAATAATTTAGATTTGTAGTTATTTAAGATTTTGAATAATATAAAATTTTTATTTAAATAAGACATTAACAAATTTATGATTTGTATTTTTTAAAATTTTTTAATAACTTAGGATTTTATTTATGTAAAATTGTAAAATATTTTTACATAAAATTTCATTTGTTTATACATAAAATAATTTAATCATAATTTAATTTTAACTACAAAATTATAATCTTACACTTTTATCTTTTTTTTTATTAATGAGACCGATGACATCACTTGAAAAACTTTTGATAAAATTTTATGTAATGTGCAAAGACATTGAGATTAAGTCAAACTAAAAAGAATTCAATAAGAGTAGTTGGAGCATCTGAGAATAGTGAATGTGGTTAGAAGATTTTTCAACAAAACAACAATAGCCTTGAAATTCTTCAAGATAGTAATAATTTCAAATTTAAATATCAATCTAAGTTTGTCTGAACAATAATAAAGAAATTCTTCCAGAAAAAAGAGTTAAATCGAAAGTTCTATTAGAAGCTTGAATGAAAGTTCTATGAAATAATCTATTTTCGAGCAACTCTCTCCTTATTTTTGTAAGTTTTTTGCAATTTTCATCTAATTCTTCTAATACAATATCTCTTATAAATTTATTAAGTTCTTCCATTTCATGCTTTATTATTTCTTTTATTATGATTCCTCTAATCCTATTAAGCTTATTCTTTTTTTTTCTTTTTCTTTATCTTCTTTTTCCTCTTCTTCCTCCTCTTCTTCTTTTTATATGTTTTTATTGTGTTTCTTTATTTTTTGTGTTTATTGTTTTTATATTTTTTTATTAACAAAATTCTAGAGTACTAGAGTTTTGGAAGGCGAAATAGATGAAGACCAAGTGAATTTACCTCAACCATAGGGAACTCCTGATTCTAACAAAAAAGTCATAGCGGATTTAAAAGTGAAACGACTAAACTCATTTATAATTCAATTAGGAATATCATGTTCCTCCCTAACCATGATATGATTAAAAAAATGAGGCATGTACTGTAAAGATACGGGAAAGAAGTAGTAAAACACTATTTATCATCCCAAAAATTAATATAAAAACTTATTATACCATATCACAAAGTGGACTTTAAGCCTAACTCAACCTTATAAAACCAGTTCATGGGATGAGGTTTGCACTCACTTATATACTATGAAAGGTTTTAATCTCTAGTCGATGTGGGATCTCCAACAAAACATCTACCTCTAAGAAATATAATAGAATAAAACCTGCTTAATTTTAGGTCAAATAGATGAATATCGATAAATTATTTTAAACTCATATTTTAATGTAAGAACCATGACTTTAAAGAAAAAAATGAAACTCGTTACTATAAAAATTAAAATTTTGGTTGAAAGTGTTAGAATTATTATTCCGAACCAATGTTAATTTCCACTCCATATTAGTCAAAAATAAAATAAAATTAGTTCTATGTTAGATATACTAATATTTTTTTTTATGTGAACTAGATTTTTTTAACTAACATCTATTATAGTTTTTTTTTAATATTGATAATGGACAATGTTATTTATTTTATCATCACATAGACCAATATTATTTTTAATAAAATATTTTCATTAAAAATATTGAATGTTCAAATCATAAATATCAATCGTCAGAAAATACTGTGAAAGTATTTAATATATTATATAAAATTAATATGTAAAAAAAAATCAACGAGATATTTGATTGATTAAAAATATAATGAAATAAAAAAATTCGTCAACACAATAATTGGAATCACCTCGTTTGAATTATTATGCTAATTATTTATTATTATATAAATTAACTGTATTTTTTAGAGAAAACTTATAACATTTGCAGTGACAATTACATTAAAAAAAATTAAACCTAAATAAATTATGAAGGAATATATTTGTTTATATTATATTTATATTTTAGGTAATGGAATAATGAATGAATTTTAGAAAAATGCTTAATAATATATAAGAAAAGATGTTTTAAAAATTTAACACCGTATGCATTTAGATAATAGTGTAGAAACTTAGAATGATTGTGGTTAACGTGTATTCATTCAACAAGTAATATATTTAGGGAAGTATAAAATGATATTCATTATGATAGTATGTTTACAATACTAAAAAAAATCACAATTGCAAATAATATTGTATAATATTTTAAAAAATACGAAAAAAGTGTAAAAAAATATTTCGGATACTGAAACATTCTATTAAATAATACTATAAAATAACACTTTATAAAATTTAAATTTACTAAAAAAAAATATTTAATTGGAAATTTTGATAAGAATGTATGTTTATTTTAAGCATGTAACTAAATAGAGTAATACATTTTTCATAAAACTAAAAGATATAAATAAAAATTGATAAAAGTAATATGAAAATAGGAATAAATACAATAATGTCATGTAATAGTTTCTTCCACAGGTGACACTTTTTTTTTATAATTTATACTCTCTCTTCTTGTATAATACTTGTTCTTTAAGTAAAAAAATATTTCTTTTTATATGTCAATTTTAAATTTGAAAGACATTATTTTTTTTGTAATTATACTTTTATTTCCATTTTTATTATGCATTGAAAATTATCTGAAGAAAAAAACTGAAAAAAGACATATAAGTAACTTATTTAAAATTTTATTGAAAATAAAAAAAATATTTTCATTAAATTTGGTGAAATAACTTTAAATAATTATTATACACTAACGGTGAGAGTAATAACATATGAAGCTCGGACACTCTCTTAAAAGACGTGTCGGTGTCCGATACGAGTATCAGATACCGACACTCGTATGACACCTGTAGGACACGTATCCGTGAAGTGTCCAATTCAAAAAGTATTTGTTAGATTTATGACAATTTTAGTACGATTCTAACACAATTTTAAAAAGAAAAAATATATTAATTTTTTTAAAAATCAAACTTTATACATATTGTATAAATTGTTATTATGATTATAAAAATAAGAAACAAATCCTTGTGAACTAGTCATGAAAAATATATTTTTACTCCAAAAATTTATATGGAACATACTTGTGCACATAAATCTTTATTATCAATTTATATAATTTATAATTATATAATATATAGATCTGTGTCCTATATTTTAGAAATTTTACGTATCTCTATGTCTATGTCGTATTAATGTCTGTGTTGTATCAGTTTCGGTGTCATAGATAATAACTAATAAATATTACTCAAAGGAGGTTCTTTAGGAGACATGAAGCAATACAAAAGATTTTAGATTTAAATAAATTATCTATTTTTATTTTTTTTACATTATAATAAAAAACTATTAACATATTAATTTATACCCATTCAATTAATAGTCAACAATGATAACCATTCATTATAAGAGATAAGAAAAGTATGAGTTGAAGGGTCTGATTCCCAATCCAATGTTCACACGGAGTAGCCCAATCCCATACACCCGAACTCGTGTGTAACCGCTATACCTTTGACTCCAATGCTCTAATCACCGATCATCACCACATCAGTGAAGCTTGAAACCCACGCAATCGCATCACGTGGATGGTCTCACACTCTCACTCCCTCGCTTTGGGGCACTTGATCTACTCAGAGGAAGGTTCCTACAACCACTGATATCAGCTTCCTTCTTTGACCGCAACACTATCCCAAACCCAAAGGAAAACCTCTCACATCTCTCCATTTTCCCAAATCACGCGTTTCTTTCCCTTCTATCACTCTTGGCTTAGGTTTTTCGTTCCGCGGCTCACTCTTCGAATCCTCTCACCCAGAGGTTCGATTCGTACCATGTAATTGTGGGTTTTCGGCTTCGCCACTTCTTTATTCCCAGAAATTTGCTTTCTATTTCCCTTGTTAGGCTTTTTGATTCCAGGGTTCGATCGCCGGTTTCGAGTACTTCAGGCTCGTCGTGTCATATTGTTTGGGGGTTTTGTTTTGATTTTGAGAGTGTTTTCTTGGTGTGGGTGATCGAGGTTGTTTGGTTTTTTCTTACGACTGAGAATGGGTGAAGCTTCGGGAGATGGCAACGCTGACTGTTTCAGCCAGATGATGGCGTCGATGCCTGGTTTTCGCTTCCATCCCACGGATGAAGAGTTGGTTATGTACTATCTGAAGCGGAAGATTTGTGGGAAGAGGCTGAAGCTCAACGTTATTCGTGAAACCGATGTGTATAGGTGGGATCCTGAGGAGTTGCCAGGTATTTGATCTCTCCTCTTTATACTTTATAATTTTTTTAAGTCGATGATTAACTGATTGTCATGGCGTTGACTGATTGTTAGATTAGAAGTTGATGTGTTGATGAGTATTCAGATCTTCATGTTGTCAATATTGGTTATGACAGTACCAATCGTTGACTTGGGTTTACTTCAATAGTGTTATTTGGTGTTGTGTTTTATTTGTAACTCTAATAGGCGGTCAGGTTATTGTTGTGGTTCTACATCTCTTAGTTGATATGGTGGGTATTTCGTAGGAATTAATGTTTCAATATTGTCAATGCTTTGGAGTTCTAAAGTTGTGGCTTGTCTTACACAAAAAAATTATAGATTTTGATATTATGTGCATCACTACTCATCTTGCATATTTTGTCCAATATTTCTTTAATCTGATTCATAAAACTCCGTCTCCCATTCGATTTTATTCTTGTTTGGATACTAGCTAATTAATGGCTTGAATATTTTGCAGGGCAATCCATACTGAAAACTGGAGATAGGCAATGGTTCTTTTTCTGTCCCAGAGATAGGAAGTATCCTAACGGTGCAAGGTCTAATCGAGCCACCAGACATGGTTACTGGAAGGCCACAGGAAGGGATCGTAATGTGATATGCAATTCTAGGGCAGTTGGAGTGAAAAAAACCCTGGTTTTCTATATAGGCAGAGCTCCTAGTGGCACGCGAACGGATTGGGTTATGCATGAATACACCATGGACGAAGAGGAGCTTAAGAGATGCCAGGGTGTTAAGGTACCATTTTAAGTGTTCATTTTGCTTCAAACTTCTTGATTTGTTTTCTTGATTGTTTTTATCATGGTAAGTGTAAATTTACTGACTTTGGATTTTTTTATATAAATTCATTATCAGGAATATTATGCACTTTATAAGGTTTTCAAGAAAAGTGGAGCTGGTCCTAAAAATGGTGAACAGTATGGTGCACCATTTAGTGAACAAGAGTGGGCAGCGGATGATGACATAGTGGATTTTAATATTAAGATAACTGATCAGGAGGCTCCAAATGTTGTCTCTGAGAATGGGAATGTACTGCATCCGTTGCTTGATGATGAAATCAACGACATCATTAGAGAAATTTTGGATGATGAGCTTGTCCTTGATCAGCAGCATGTGAATGGTTTTCTTGACTTTCCTCAGGTATGTGATCTTCTTAAAGTTTCTTATTTGATTTAGATCCACCTTCATTTCCTTTTTGTTTATTATGTGGGTAGGGTGAAGGGGTAGGAAACCTTTAGCATCATATACTATATATGTAATTATTTCTACTTTTCAAGTTCTGATTTTTTTTCTT
This sequence comes from Phaseolus vulgaris, assembly GCF_051622355.1. NCBI lineage: Eukaryota > Viridiplantae > Streptophyta > Magnoliopsida > Fabales > Fabaceae > Phaseolus > Phaseolus vulgaris. The sequence goes on from NC_143504.1 coordinate 9,020,718, forward strand.
CTATAAACTGATTCCTCTTACTAGTGGGATAAAGATTATTCTTGACGTTGGTTATAAACTGGCTTACAATAGGACAGCAAAAATTTGTAGCTTATTCATCTTGATCGGTAAAAATATGTGAAAAGCTGCTATATTTTGTGGTTTTGAATTTGTATGTGAATACCCAAAAATAATACAATTGAATATCTCTACTATAAATAAAGAATCTGGAAGGCGGTTTCATTTATTTGTTGATTGTAATGTTGGTCTTCCCTTTTTTCCTTTATCAGATTTTTCAAAGCTACTGATGATTTGTTGCCCTTTTAATTTCTACACGTCATTTCTGAAAGTCATTTACTGATATTTGTCCTAAAATTCTGTAGGTTGTTACTGAAGAAACACAAAGTACTGTTGTCGATCAGTTCTCTGAGGCGGTTATGTTCCCTGAGACAATCAATTCTTGCTGTGAATTTTTTGATGTGCAGCCCAGCTTTGAGTTCAACCAGCCAGTTACTTCTCATTTACAAGTTTCTGAAGCTTCTGAGGTTTCTTCTGCCTCCAACGTTAAAACAAAGGGGCTTGATTTGGATGAGGATGGCTTTTTGGAAATTAATGATCTCATTGATACTGAACCTACATTGGCAAATGTGGAAAATCCCGTGGAGCACCTGCGGTTTGAAGATGGGTTAAGTGAACTTGATCTATACCAAGATGCAGAGATGTTTCTTCGTGACCTGGGGGCAAATGAATATACAAATGCCCTTGTCAGCAACAATATCGAAAGTCAAACTTACCAGTTGCTATGCAATCCAGAGGATGCCAACCAAACTGTTGGTGAATTCTGGATTCATGGTGAAAGAAACACCCTGAGTCCATCAGAAGAAGGCTTTGTTGATTCTTTCTCGCTACCATCCGCAGGTATAGTCAACAGTACAAGATACAGTGTTGCTTCACTGCTAAAAAATTGATTTTACATTCTTTGAATCGGATGGAGATGCAGGCTTCCTATCTCATTTGTTCCGAGCTCTTCACAGTTTAATGCCCTTGATTGACATGCCAGCTTATGCATGGCAGAAACTTTCCTGGAGTATAAAATTTGTGCCATTTTGACAGCTTTTAAAACTCAAATTAAGTTTTCTGACTTTATATTCCCTCTGGGAAAATGAGAGCCGAGCCAGTTTCAAGTGTCTGTTTTGCAAAAATCTAAAACAAATGTCTTAGGCTATCCCCTAATATATGCTAGTTTTTTGTTTTTTTGGTCATGTTTTAGGTGTTGTATGTGAATCTCTCAGTTTTCCTGAGGAAGGCAATTACAATCAAAGTAGCACCGTGGAAGACGTTTCTACAAGTAGCTTCTCCTCTTCTCTCTGGGCCTTTGTTGAGTCAATACCTACTACTCCTGCATCAGCTGCTGAAAGTGCTTTGGTGAATCGAGCATTGAATCGAATGTCTAGCTTCAGCCGGGTAAAGATCAGGCACACAAACATTGCTGCAGGTAAAGAAACTGCAACTACGAAGAAAGCAGGCAGAAAGGGATTTTCATTCCTTTTCTTCCCTATTCTTATTGCTTTATGTGCTTTTTTGTGGGTTTTTGTTGGAAGCTTGAGATTATTAGGGAGATGTATCTCTCCTTGATTATTATATATATCATGTAAATCCAGAGTTTTACTGCTAGGCATATGTTGTCTGGGATGGCCCAGTTGTGGGACCTCCCCGTAATTGCCAAGCAGTGGTGTTCTAACATATTCTCAAAATAAAAAATATCTTTGTGAATATTGAGGGCATTATAAGGCGTGGGGTAAACCTAATGAGCCTTAATAGAAGAGATGACAATGTACAGGAATTTGCAGGGTGAAATGGTAACCAAGTTTCCAAACTCGTCTAATCTTATTTTTTAATTAGTTTATAAAGTTTGTTTTTGGGCCCATGTAAATCTTGTACTTTATTAACCTTGGAGAGCATTTTATTTTAGAGCATTTCATTTGTCGAATGTGTCTTTGTATTTGTGATGATCTTTTGTTTGTTCCTGCATTAGCATTAGATTGTTATTATTTAAGAAATAGCCGGTCTGCAAGTAAAGAGCTAAGCTAAGTCTGAGAATCTGGATGGTTGGACCGATAATCAGTCAGGTCATTAAACCTGGGCAGTTCATGAAATTGGAGATTAAAATAATTGATCAATAATCGGCTAAAATTGGTCAGATTAGGATAAGCTCAGCAGATGGTTCCTAGCCACACAATTTTGCTTTAAGAAAATCAAACTATTAATTCTTTTTTGTTTATTGACAATGTAATCAAAATAAGAAGTGCGTAACAAAAATTATTCAATCAAATTAAAAATAAACAACTTAATCAAAACATTTTGGCCATAAGTAATTATTTTACACCAAAGCATTCCATTTTTCAGTTCATGCTTGTTTTGAGTATTTTTGTTAATCAATTGATCTATTTTCTGCGTACAGTGTTTCGTTTCATTTTAATGTGCTAAAATAATGACATATTACAATCAAATCTGTCAAAGTTATCATTCTTTTAATATCTTAGTTTAGTTTGACTGCTCTAAATTTCCTCCATTTTTTTCTTTACTTGTCTACTGTGCTGCCCAGTGTAATGCAATATTGGGTTGGTTTATTTGTGTTTAGGTAAGATCTTATCCATTACTATGAGTAAATTTGTGTCTTCTATGTATTTGTTTAATCTATTTATTTTTAAAATAAATGTTATTTATTTATTTTAATAAGTAAAGCTTTTTATTTCTTAAATGTTTATTTAAAAAACACTTATTTTAAGTTTAAACAGATTCATTCTTAATATAGTTATGTTTTGATCACACCGTTTCATTGAAGTTAGTGTCATATATCTAAGCGCTGAAGTATTTGACTTCAAGAAAGCCAATATACTAGTTCAATTCGATTGCTCAGCTTTCATTTTACTTCTTGAAGCGGTTATAATAAATTAATTCTTTAATTTAGGAATGATTATTAAATCTAGTCAAATAAAGCTATTTACAAATGTTTAATTTATATAGTAATACTTCAAAGCAAACTAAATGTCGAAATAATAAAAAATTATTAAGTGCAAAATACTTTTTAGATGGATTTTCTAAATTTTGGTATATCGTGTTAGGATTCTATTTAAATAGTTTTTTTCATAACTAATGTCGAAAATAAAAATAAGTACTTTTTATAAACTAAAAAAATATAAATTAAAACTAATTTGCAAAAAAGCTAAATAGTTTAAACTAAATAAGTGATTATTGGAAAATTTACTGATTAATACTCCCAAAACAGCCTGATGTGAGAATTTATACCTGCAGCTTGAAATTTTGTTGAATATATGATGTTGTTAGTAAGTATTTATGGTTTCATTCAGACAGTGCAGCAACAACTATTTTTGCATGACACGTGTTCCAATCAAGAAACTTCAACAACGCTTCAAGAACTGCAGTAATATGTTGTTCCCCTTTTTATCTTCTTCGTCACTTTTTTCTGTGTAAAAAAAAACTTCTGCATTATGCTTAATCTATCAATGTGAATGAATTCACAAGTTACTGTTGAATATAATCTTTAATCTTTAATTGAAAATATATAATCTTTAAACATTTATAAAAAAAAATCTCATATTTAATATACATATTTTGTATTATTATTTTATCTTTTAATTATATTTTATTTTCTTAAAAAAAATCGCACACATCACTAAGACATATTACAAATTATTTATATTTTTATCTAACAAAAATATATAAAGGAATTAAAAGGTACATATGTCATATATCTATTTTACCTTTAATTATTTTAAAATTAAAAAAATAAAACTAGACACACTTCAAAAACACAACAGATACAAATCACCTATATTTTAGATAATTACTCACTATATATATTTTGATATCTAATTATCATTATTAATATTATTTTTTCTTTTAAAACAAAAACAGCAAGCACAAACTATTCGAGACAAAACAACAAATTATAAATGATTTTTATGACTTTTTTTTTTCACTCGTAGTAATGACATTACAATAATGATTTTTAAATTTTGATTTTAAAAGAATAAAATATTCTATTAATTTTATTTTATTTAGAATTATGAGATGCATAAAACTAGCATCAACTATTAAGAAATATTAAAACTATAATTTTAGTATGTAAATAATTTATATATAGTATATAAATATTAAAATCCGTATATTACTAAATTCAACTAAATTATTCTTTAAAAAAAAGTAGACACACTCTACTCCGAAATACCCCTCCATAGTATAAATAAGTAAAAATGGTTATCTATATGATGTTTTTATTATGAAATAATTATACACGAAAGTTTATAATGTTAGCATATTACCACGCTATCGCTATAATATAACGAATAAAAATGGATCATAAAAAATTTAAAAAAAAACATCTACCAGAGACAAAAATAATTAAATTCTATATATAATATGTAAATTAACTTAAATTGAAAAATAGTATAATTTTTTTTTCTTTTTCTCTAACATTTTAACATTACTTATCTATATTACAATATTTTTCCTCTCACATTAACTATAAATATTTCGTGCTAAAAAGGTAATTTATTACTCAGGAGGATTAATATAAATTCGATTGGGTGGAGTTGCTGTATGTGATTTGTTGGGAAAATTTTGAAAGAGGTGTGTGTAAAATGAAAAGAAAGTGGAGAATTTTAATTTATGACTATTATTTTCTGAATCACCAATTTAGTCCATGTATATTGATTTTTTTTATATGCTAAACATTTATTTTTTAAATAATTATGTTTACTTGTTTTTTTTTTTTTTAAAAATATTATTGTCAAATTAAATATAATGTATTTAAATCATTAATATTCTTAAGAAATAATTTTTATTTTTTCAAATAATACTTTTTTAACTAACAAAATGTTTATATTTTAAAAAATAAGACCATTATGACACTACACTGAAAAAACTTTCTATAATCTACTGTATTTTCACTGAACCAAACCACCTCATTATTTATTTATTTATTTACAAAAGATTTCAAATCAATCTTTTATTTTTCATAATCAAACCAAAGTGTTGGTGTATATTTAAGTTACCATTAACGTATTTAAATTTTTTCAAAACTAACAATGTTAATACTCATGAAAGAAGACTTAACAAATATTTTTTATCTTTAATATAGGATTAAATTCTGTAAGAGTATCTAATAAAAAAAAATTAGAATTTAAATTTTTTAGTTTAAGTTGCTAAAAAATATTTATCTATATTTTGTCCCTAATATTATATTGATTTATTAAAAGTGATATATAAACTTTTTTAGATATCTCTTCTAATTTATTAACTTACATATTTCTTTATAATAATCTATATATTTTCTATCAAATGATGATTACCTTATCGGTAGAGATAATATAAGAGAGAGTTAAAATGTAATCTTCCTCAACACTCTATACTATATGACACTGGTTTCAACATAACGCAAAGGAAATAACTGCTAGATATAACACTATAAACTTAAATAAACAAATTATTTTATTAGGTATCGAATTTGAATAATTTTTTTTATTGAGTACTCAAAAACAAAAACTAGTCACATATTATTGACCGACACCCTTAAATATGTTTTTTTTTTGGGTTACATTAATTATTTTGTGGGAGGAAATCAAGTCTCAATTGAATAATAGTATTTTGATGGTTATGTTTTTAAGTATAAAAAATTATATTTTGAAAGTTGAAAGTCGAGTGATAATGGTTAGATTTTATTTTTTTAAGGTTAAATATTTTGTTTCTATACAATATAATGTGTGTATTTTTAGTGGGTTTCTATAGGTATAATGTGTGTATTTGTTTCTATATGTATAATGTGTGTATTTTTGGAGTACATCAAGAAAATTCAATATCAAATAAACAAACTCATATAAGAGAATATAACATTATCTTCGATTCAAAATTTTAGTGTCTTCCTCTTTGTATGTCGTTCATCTTGCTTCATTCTTATCTAGTGTAGGACCTAACTCGCTTTCCTAATAATTTCACCATCAACTGAGTCCATTTTACATTGTGTAACTTCCATTTGAGTGAAAATATTTTTTAATCACAAGTACCTAAGTGGTGACCTTACTTATACTGTCATTTATCACAATATGACACATTTTTTGTGAAAATCTTTGTCAACAAGACTTTCAATACAATTAATCCATAAACCTAGGATTCATCACCAACTTTATGTCTTGCTCATCCGAAGCGATCACAAAGACAAACCATTGACTTTGATTATGGATGACAATGCGACTGGCCCGCCCCACATAGGTCGTCCTATGTTTGGCCCGCAAAATATGGGTCAGGTTGACACGCCCCGTGAAGGAATGCAAATTCATTTCACTGGTCCGTCTTGCATAAGAGGAAACCCACGGACCTGCAGGGCAACCCGCATAAGGAAAATATTTTTTTTAATTAAAATTTCATTAATTATAAAAAAAACATATTTCTTCTGCTATGGAAGCTCAAAAGATGAGGCTTACTAATGTCTAGTTGGAATGTGATAATGCTTTGGTTTGTGCTAGGGGTGACAAAGTGGGCCAACCCGTCTCGCATAAGCCCGCCTTGCATAGGCCCGTAAAATGCGGGTCGGGTTGGCCCGTCCCGCATAAAAAATGCGGGTTGGTTTTCATGACCCGCCCCGCATGCGGGTTGGCCCGCGAGCTGACCCGCGGGCTGACCCGCTTTTTTTTGTTTTTTTGGAACGTAGGAGGAGTGGAGGCAGTAGCAGTGTGCAGCAGTAGCGCGCGACATTTGCAAGCGAAGCCACGCGGAGTCGCAAGCGGAGAGAGCGACGCTACAAATGAGAGTGCGTCATTTGTTGTGTGCGTTTTATGGAACAACGTAACTGCGTTGTGTTTTGAGTGAAAACCTAGTTTTCTTTCACTCAAAGTTGTCACTCCTCCACTGGACCAAGTGAAAACTTAATTTTCTTTCACTCAAAGTTGTCACTCCTACACTGGACCATTGCTGACAAGTCAAATAATTTTTTTTTTTTTTTTTTTGCGAGCTAGTAGGCCAGCATGCCTCGCCCTGATGTGGCCTGTACGACCCGTCCTGCCCCACTTTGCCACCCCTAGTTTATGTTACGTTTATTGCTAGGACAAATGATCATTAGATGCTTCAGAATCGATGAAATACTTGTCTTAATTACTATGGGAAAATCAAGTTTAGGGTTACTCATATCTTTCGTAAAGGAAATGCGTGTGCTGATAAGTTGACTAATTTAGGATTTATTCATAGAAAATCATTTCATTGGTATAATAAGCTTCCATCTAGTTTGTTCTTAGAATTCTTTATGAATAGGTATAGTCTACCTATGTATCGTTTTTGTTAACATATGTGTTTTGGCCTAGTCCCCCCATATTTTTGTATTTTTTTTTAAATAATACATTTTCATGTGATGGCAGATGATTGTTGTTACTTGAGATGTCAACCTAACTGAGATATCAAGTTGCATAGTGATGCCTAACATGAAAGCATTTTTATAAAAAAAAACATATTTCTTCTAAAAAATAAAATTTTATTCATGTTTTAATTCATTTAATTAAAATAAAAATATGATATCAAGTATGAAGGTTGTTAGAAGGTTTGATTAAAAATAATTAAAGTTTTGTTTTGCATCTATTTTTCCTCTATATGTATGTAAATGTATAGTAGGATCTTATCAAAGTTTTGCTATAAAATATGTTAATGAAGATGACTAATTTTTTAAAGAGTATCTTATTGAAATTTCTTCTTTATATTATTTTTTATTAACAAATTTTAAAGATAAGACTTTATTTAAAATTAGATCCACTTGTCACTCTTAATATTAACTTCCCTGATGATTAAAAAAAATACATTTTTTAGTACATTATTTTTTTTTAAATAAAATAAAATAAAGGTCACACTACAATAATGAGTGAGTGGGGTATGATTTTTTTTACAAAAAAACTAAAATAATTATTTTTTATTTATACATGCGAGCGGGCCAACCCGCCCCGTCGTGTTGTTGGCCCACGCGAGCTACGAATTATGCAAGGTGGGGAATCGTGCTAGATTAGTGAGTCTGCCCCGCGCTTTTTGGTAGCGAACTGTGAGCCAACTCGTATGACCTACCTCGCATTGTCATCCCTAACTCTGATACCACTATTTAATTTTTTCGACGGGGATACACCAGGGAGGTTCAATACCAACTAGTCATGGAAAATTCATATAAGAGATTGTAACACCACATTCAATCAAATGTCTTAAGATAATGAGTTTTTGAGTATTTCTCCTTACATATTGTCCATTTTGTTCATTGTGTGAGACTTCAAATTCACTTGTATTCCTATCAAAGTTAATGTGAAGGACAAAATTGTTCCTTCATTGCTAAACAATCTATGTTCTTGGGTAACTTTGATGGGATGTATTTACTATAACACCACAACTATTATATAAATAATTAATATTTAATTAGAAATTGAAAATAGATGTTTTTGTTGTAATAATATTTTTTTATAAAGAAGATTAATCATAACAACCTCATCTATATATGTTAGTATTTTACATTTTTATAGTAATTATTCACAATATATTCCAAAAATAAATAATAATAAGAGTTCTATGTTAGGATAGAGAATTATCCATATATTGTATACATTTACTAAGTTTTCCATGAGTCAAATTTCTATAGAAAATCTCCCAAAATCTTTTTGATCATCTATTAGCCTGTGTTTGTTTCCACAGATGGAAAGTTAAAGAGTGAAGAAAGGTAAAGAAATTCCGAAAAACAAGGTATAAAATTGCGAAAAACGAAATAAATTTCCCTATTAGACTTTCTTCTTTCAATATCGAAGAAACTTGCTTTATGTGAAGAAACTTGATTTTTAATACGTTAAACCATAACGTACATAAAATAAATATAATAATATATATTCTTTTATTTTAAAATAATAAATATTAAATTCATAATAAAATACATTTAATGTTTTTATTAATATACGTTGAATGTTAAATAAATAAAAAAGTAAAATAAAAAGTAAATTAAATTAAATTAAATTTTGATAATTTATTTAATGTACTTTATTTTGAAATATTATTTTATTTATTTATTAAGGTTTTATAATAATTTTTATTAATTTTAATTTTTTAATCTTAATTTAAATTTTCAAAATTTACAATTCAATTATATCTATCACATCATTCACAAACTTTCATAAATTTTCTCTTAACTTTCCACTCTCTTTCCCTTAATCCAAACAACCTCACTTTCCTTTCAAATCTTTCCTTTCCCTCAAATCCATCATGTAATCCAAACAAAGCCTTACTGAGCACATTCTAATTCTACTCATACAACAAATACATATAAAAGAAAACACACAAAGAGGAATAAAGTATTTATAAGCCTTAAATATCAATCTCAATAAACTTAACGCACGATGTAAATGATGGTCCATTACTTGATCTCTAACCATAATAATGTGGGCTTATGACTTGACCCACACCATCAAACTTAATTTTACTTTATGACACAAATAAATCCATATTCTACTTTTGATGATTCCCTTTAAACATCAAAAGTTTATTGGGAAGTGATTAGGTACTTGTGTATTTCTAATAAAAAATATTGGTATAACTATAATTATTTTTCTCAATAATTTTTTACATCTGCCAATAAAAAGAGATACTGATTACCTAACATTGGTGATGTTGAGCAGGTATCGAGTAATTCCAAGTTTAACATATGAATATCCTAATCATCAAATATTCAGTACTTGATAACTTCCTTAAATTCCTTAATCTAAATATACCAATGGGACATTTAAAAAAAAAAAGTATAAAACAACCATAAGACATAAATAATTTTATTTTATCTAAACTCATAAACAAGTATTTTTTACTTTATTTTTTTATTGTTTTATAATTTCTTTGAATTATTAAAAATTATATTTTAAATAACATAAAAATAAACAATAAAAATATAAAGTCGATGTGGTTTGCACCCACTTATATACATCTCCAACACACCCCCCTCACGCCGAGAGGCCAACTCGTGCGTGAGACGAAATGACTCTGATACCATATTAAGAAAGTGGACTTTAAGCCTAACTCAACCCCATAAAACCGGCTCATAAAGTTGAGGTTTGCACCCACTTATATACAATGAAAGGCTCTAATCTCTAGTCGATGTGGGATCTCCAACATACGTAGAGCTACAAATATTTTGGTGAAGTCCAATTTTTTCTTTTTATATATAAGTTATTTTTTTCCAAAATCATGATTACATTTATTAATATAATCTTATTACTTCTTATCTTCCTATTTTATTTATTTTTTATTCATTCTTATCTAGGGATTTTATTTATTTCTTATTCTTTCTTGTCCATGGAAAGGTTATTTTAAATAATTATTTTTAATAGTTAAATATATCATTTTCTTAATTAGTTAAATAATTTTTTAAATTAAATATTTTTCTTCTACTTATTTTTATTTTATTTTATTTAGTCATACTATTTCTTAATTTTTTTTAATATTCAAACTTTATTTCGAAATAGAATATATATATATATATATATATATATATATATTTTTTTTTAAATATAAACTTAATCATAAAAATTATAACTAAAATTTTATAGTTCTTATTTGAAATTAATAATTAACATAGTTATCTAAAAATAGATGTTATATTTACACTATTATATTTCAATTATTTATTTTTCACATGGGACCACACTGGTCAAACTCTCCACAGGTCATATTATATACGTCCAAACTCTATCCAAAAAAACCCAAAAAATTGTCAACTAAATTGAACTTGGTCACATTTTATGTTGAGTTAACTCTTTCTATATAACAATAATAATAATATAAAGTTTTTTTTAAACGCATATATTATATTTTATATTTATTTGTATATTAAATAGTTACATCTAAAAGTTAATGTTAAATAAATAATATGACTTAAATTTTAGAAAAATAGTTTAATTTTTTTACTTTTTTTTTATATTTTTTTTGGATTATGTCAAAAATTTCTATCAGTCTCACATAAAATCGAAAGAAACCAAAACATTATATTACATGTAAGTCTCTCCTTATACAAGAAAATTATAGAGTAAAGTATTCATTATTATATAACATTAAGTAGTCAATTTAAAAAGTAAAACTAAATATATATTACTAAAAATTATACATATATATATATTAATAAAAATTATATAATAAAATTGCAAAACCGATCTATACCAAAATATCCAACTTGATATCATTTAATTTGATTTTTTTTATATTCAAGCCAAATCGAATAACATGATTGTATGTTTGGCTTGAATATAACTTTAATCAAGATCTGAAAAAAAAAAATACAGTGCAAACATTCATAAGGTTAAAAGAGTATAAAAATTAATGATTGAGACCAAAAAATAATTAAATTTTTTTATCTAGAAATAAAAATTACATGAGTTTAAAATTAATTTAAAACTAAATTGTAATTTTATACCTTGTAATTTCATAATTTATTTATACGTGCATCTTTTTCCCATGATTAAAGTAATAAATCAAGAAGATGGAAATATATTATAACCGTATTGGAATTTTATTAAAAAGTTTTATGAATTTTTTTGAGGCGGAATGGAAATAATAATAAAAAAAAAACTGTTCCTGGTATTAAAATAAATTATTTAGAAGGTGGATGAGTGGAATATTAGTTAGTAGTCATAAGGATCTGTTTGTCAGAAATTTTATTTATCATTTATATCTATAAAAACAAAAATAAAAACCCTTCCACTATAACCCAACAATAGCGTGGTTGCAGAAGAGGAAGAAGAAAATCGAATCGAAACGCCGAGTTTCTTTGTCTCTCCCCAACAAATTATGGTTCTGAGGAGGAAGAAGATGGAGCAGCGCTTCACCTTCTTCTTCTGCTGTTGATTTCATGGCCACCTCCCAGTCCCAGCATCGCTGCGTTTTCGGTATGCCCTCTCTCTCCCTCTTCGCACATTTCTTGTTATTGAGTGTTTGGGTGTTGAAGAAATGGGAAATTGAATTATTATTTATTTAAAATTTTCTATCTTTGTGGCTTCCTCTTATTGCAAACTTGGATGTTGTCAATTTCAATCAGGTTGAAATTTGTGAGATTCATGAGCGTTGGTTCTTGGGTTTTGACTATTGTTTTGATTTTGTTGTAGTTGGGAATATACCGTATGATGCCACAGAGGAACAGCTTGTCGAAATCTGCCAGGAGGTTGGCCCAGTAGTCTCATTTAGGTAATTTTGTAAAAAGATATAATGCTTGTTACTGTCAATGAGTTTTTTTTTAGTTTTCTTTTGTTACGTCAATTAGTGTTTTCTTCCACCCTGGGAATAGGGGATTAGTTATAGACTTTGGTCCCTAGAAGTTTCTCTATAAGCACTTGCAGTAAAAAAAATAATAAGAAAAATGAAATAAGTTTCTCCCACAAGTTGAAGTGTATAAGTTTCTCCTATCTTAAGAGCTTATGAAGAACTTTATGCAAGCAAATCAATAGTTATGACTAGAAGTGGCTTTCCAAGTCTGTTTTAAGGGACAAGTTTCATTATGAAATTTTTTCGGTAATGTTGTTGGAACTTCCTTTTGCTTTTTACCAATGGTTTATTTGGTTGAAGACTTGAAGTATTCCCATCTTTTATCTGCAGATTAGTTATTGACAGGGAAACTGGGAAACCAAAAGGTTATGGATTCTGTGAGTATAAGGATGAAGAGACAGCTTTAAGTGCTAGACGAAATCTTCAGGGTTACGAAATTAATGGGCGGCAATTACGTGTTGATTTTGCTGAAAATGACAAAGGGACTGACAGAAACAGAGAACAGGTATATTGTCAAAATTTCTTGAATAGTGTCTAGTTATTCTTCCAAATCTTTGCTAGTTTACTTTAAAGAAAGCACCGAGTCACCTGGAAGAAGCTCAAGTCTAAACCATTGATACTGGCATGCACCTTTGTTGTTCTCACATTGATCAATTTCTTTTATTTGTTTATAGTTTCATTTTTGACCAATTAAATCGTCACCCATAATCGTGTACTTCGTTTATTACAGATTAAATTGCTTATTTTTCTTTTTTGGCACAGGGTCGCGGTGGGCCTGGAATGACAACAAATGTTGGTTAGTTATTTTGCTCTTACTATTCTTTTATGTTGTAATAAATCATCTTGCATATATAATCATTGCATGCATTTTTCATCCTGTGTTTTTCATTTTCTTCTTCTCTATATTATAAAGACCCTCAGAAACAAGTTGGTGGCCCTGCTGTCCATGGGGAAGCTGTTCAGCATCAGCCTATTGGTCTTCATATTGCCATAACAGCTGCAACTGTCATGACAGCGGCTTTGGGTGGTGCTCAGTTTGGCATCCAGTCAAATCAAAATAGTTTGCAGAGTCAGTCAGCATTGGCGCATGATCCTTTAACTCTGCATCTGGCCAAAATGTCCAGGAGTCAGCTTACGGAGATGATCTCTGAGCTAAAGGTAACTATTGGTTGTAGGTAACTTCACTTTCCTAGACAACCTTCTCTTTTCTTGAACTTTTCGTTGTATGATGACAGGGAATGGCTACACAAAACAAGGATCTGGCTCGCCAGCTGTTGCTTTCAAGGCCACAGTTGCCCAAGGCTCTTTTCCAGGTGTGTACTTTTCTCTTATACCAATTCCCCTGTGAATTTGTTCTGCCACAGCATTCTTTCATGACAAACTTGTTTCTTTTTAGTTTCTACATTAGCTCGTATGATATAGATTTCAATTAGGGCAGCTATCTTAGAAAGTTCACTGATTTGACCACATGTGACTATGTTAGAAATGAACAAACGATATCATGCAAATTAAGATATTTGAGTGGAGAGACTGGAGAATAATTTATGACTTTTTGGACGACCTTTTCTCATTTTCAATGGGTATGCCTGGTAGAGAGACAAATAACTTCTTTTTTTCTATCTTTTGCTACAATATTTTTGGAGGAGGGAAGGGCTAGTTTTGTTTTGCACTAATTGGCATTCCAATCCATTTGGTGCCTAGAGTAGGAACATTCCACAGGACGTAGTTAGTCTAAAACATATGCTATTTTTACATGTTTTGCTTATTTTGTGGCCTTTTTTTTTGTCATTATACACTTTTGTAAGTTGGAAAAGTCAGCCTACCATTTGCCCCCAAAATCATGATTCATAATAGAGTCAGTCTTGGCTGTGTAGGTCAAGGTAGTAATACTTGATCCCTGCTACCAACCATTTTCATTCTGTTTTCTTTTGAAGTATTCCTAAATCCTTATCCTTGACTTGTAATCTCTTAACATAAAATCATTGTCTAAAAGGAAAATATATCAATGTTCATTGTGTGGGCTGTAATTTAGAATCTTTCAATTTTGTGTCCTACCTTGTCTTTATTTTGACTATTAACGTGTAGCTGATCACTCTTTCCTTCGGTTACACTTTCTGAAACCTTTAAGGATTTTTGTGGATCTATATATTTGTATATATGAAATTTCTTTGATCATATGATCACAATTTTATATGCAGGCTCAAATAATGCTAGGAATGGTGACTTCCCAAGTGGTTTGTTTCAGTACCTTTCTGCTTGATGTTCATTTCTTTTATATTTTATGCCAAATATTTGTCATTTGGGACTTATAATTTGATTTAGGGTGCTATAAATCCCAACCCAACTACCAAGGCTGTGAACTGAACCTTTTAATTTGTAGATTACAGTTATTGTGTTCTGGGACAGTTGGAAGCAAATATCAGCTACTATTTTTTTTTATTACTGTTTTATATATTGCCTGTGGAGAACAATATGTTTGGGCTGGCTGAGAAAGAGAAAGGGAATAATAGACTTTATTAAGCAATTGAATACCTTGCATGTCTAGGCAGTAGGAGTTATCTGGAAATGATTGCATGGAACTGTATACATCAATTGTATTGGAGGATCAATCAAAATTTGGGTATCATCTTCTGAAACTTGAGGTCTAAAATGTAATAACTTACCATTGACAAATAAAGCTCAAATTGCTGAAACAGCTTGAGGAAAAGGCATGGAAGCTGTTGTTGACAGGCTTTAAAATACTTATTTATAAAAAGTTAATAAGATGCCTCTAGGACTTATATAACATCAACAGAAGCAACATCGCATAACCCTAAACCTATTATGATCATTTAAGGTTTATGTCGTATCAAATTAAAATTAAATTTATATTAGACTACTTTTTGTTCCTTAAGCTTACTCCTTCTAGATCTTTAAATTTTTATTGTCATAATAATTATTGCAGTTACAAATGCCAAACCTTAGGCTGGTTTCAGATCAAACCTCGCAGTCTTTAATGAATGAAGGTCAGCTGGTTCAGCCACCACTGGTTCAAAGTCTGCCTACCCTTCCTCCTCATGGGCAGAGCAAATTGCAGCCTGGTTTGATACCTTATGCTCAAGAAGGCCAAGTCAGCACCATACTTCATAATCCTCTGGCTTCTAATCAATTAACTGCTCATTCAAAGCTTCCAGCGCAGCCCCGAATTCCCCTTCAACAACATCCAAACAACCTTGTACTTCCTGGAACTTTGTCAGGACAGCCTAATTTATTGCTTCCTTCTGTGCGCCCAGGTTTGGGAAGTTTGTCTGTCAGGCCACCAATTCAACCCACAACTTCAACTGCTCTAAACCAGCAAATGCATACCTCTTTGCTACAGCATTCTGTACATGTTGGAAACTCAACTGTTGGACATAATATTCAGTTGGTTCGTCCAGATGCCAACTTTCAGGTGCCAAGTTTTGCACGTGTTTTAGTTCTTTTATGTTGAGATATGGATTTTTTTAAGAAAATCTACGCAGTAAAAGTTAATATTAGAACTTAGCATGCTGGTTTAGCCCCACCTTTCTTTTCATGGGATGATTATTCTTGCTTTCTGCAATTTGTTATTGCTTATTGTTATTTTAGTCGCCATTTATTTGTAGTAGAGAAAGAAAGTAGATGTCTGTAGCACAGGGTAATAGAATTACTAAAACTAGGCAATAGGAGAAACCCACATCAACCGAGCAAAGCTTTCCATTCCTGCAATTCTGTCAAAGAAGAAACTTCTTTTTAGCACCATAAGGATGCCTGATATATCACACCATACCACATCAAAGTGCAGATAGAATATTTATACTTTTTGGCCAATATGCGAAATATTTCTGCAGAAATGCTTGGCCATGTGTAAAATTATGAGTATGTCCGTTCCCAGCTCATTCTACCCAGGTATGATGAACTGATTTTCCCAATAAGTTGTCTTGTTTTTAAACCCTGAGCTCTCCCAACTAAGGTAACTTTTGGTTTAACAAACAACATTGATTTAAAGTATTACCAGTCAAGCCAAACACTTAACCTTTGAGGGAGCTATATCCCTCCTAAGTTGCTAGAGCAGGTTTGCAAGTTGAATGATTTCAGATTGTAAAGTGAAATATTAAGGGAGTCTAAATTCTGTACCCTTTTGTATTTTATGTTATAAATAGGTGGGTACTTCATCCTTTAGTTTTTTTCCCTTGTTTGCTTTAGTTTTTGAGGACTTTCTATCCTCTTGCATTTGTATATTTAATTTTCTTAATAAATTATATGTTTATCAAAAGAATAAGGTGGTTAATGAAGAAAAATTCACGAAAGAACCTACTATTCAAGCATCATTGTCATTTTGTAATGGTTTCACATTATTTACCATACATAGAAATGTCTAGTCATTGGTTGAGCGTAATTCCATTTGTGCTTTCAAATTGAGAGGCTATGTAGCTGATAGTCTGTAGAAGTTTATTTTCTCTTCACTTCTGCTGAGCTGGCTACAACTTCTATGTTTTATATGCCCATATTTTTAAATAATGCATTTAATTTTATTTATTGAAACAGCCTGGTCCCGCCATATCGTCATCTAATTCTCAGTTGTTGAGTAAAGGTGATAAATCTTCAAATATAACATATTCAAACATGCCTTTGGGAATAGAGAAAACAAACATGGTTCGTGATTCTTCAGAATCTTTTTCTCGCCCATCAAAGCTCATGAAATTGGAAGAGGGAAGGAGTACACCTCTTTCTACTGGGATATCAGACGTGCCTGTCACTGATGGACCATCTCATGCCCTTGGAAGAAGCTCATTGCCTATACTTGCAGCTAATAAAGCAGAAGGGCAATACTCCGAGCAACAGTCTTCTCAGGTATGTGACTTGGTGATTCATTGATGAGAAGTGAAGGTGAATCATTTTCTTATGAATTTATTTGATAATTCATTGTTATTGTTCGAGGATGCAGAAGTTGTTGTAAGGTCATCTCTTTTGAGATTCAGTAGTTTTTCATTTGGTTGCTAGAAGAGATAGTCTAACCTTAAAAAGGGTGTCTAGAATAAACTTCAGAATTGTTTAATGTTTCCTGTTTTCTTAAATAAAGTTTGAAATTTACATTAGATTATGTGCGTATGGTTAGGTATACTTAATTGGGGTGCATCTAGTAGGAACTGAACCTTCAAATTTGCCAGTTATTTTGACATATGCTGTAAACTTCCTTGTCTTTTTAGTTTGAACTTTGAAATATCATCACTAAGCGAGTAAATTTATGCTTTATTTATGCACACGGCCAATGAACCAAAGTGTCTGTGATTATTGGCAGCTGAACTATCTTTAAATCACCAGTATGCTAACCACTAATTGGCCCGGAACTAGAGATTGATATAATGGATCATGTGTGTACTTTAGGGATCAAGCTAAGACGACTCTGCCTTGGTTACAAGCTTATAGTCTGTAATGATCTGATTTACACATTAGGAGAGGGATTTTATGCATGGTTAGTGCAAAACGCATCTTGTGACTTCTATTTAAAAGATCCAATGTTTACTCCCTACCTTTTTATGCTAGCAAAACTTTTGCCTGAAAAAAAATGCTTTTAAATGTTTCATATTTACATTTCTTTTACTGTTTCAAAGTTTTGTTTTGATTCTTTTTACCGCAATGTACCCTATCTTGTTTGATTACCATAACCAATCGTTCTGGATATATAAATCATTATTTGATTTTCTTTACTCGTCCCAGCTTCCTCCTGATGTGGAGTCTGTTTTGCTGCAACAAGTGTTGAATCTGACGCCAGAGCAATTGAGTTCCTTGCCACCAGAGCAGCAACAACAGGTCATTCAGCTCCAACAGGCTCTTCGGCGTGATCAGATGCAGCCCTCATAAGAAAGAGGGACTCATGAACAGTTCTGATAGCAACAACTTATTGTATACTAGCATTTGCTGTAGATTAGATTCAGAATATTAAAATTCTTTCGACTACCATTGCTTCTTTTGTAATTTGTTTTCTAGTTCATTGTCCAAATAGTTGATGTAGCAATGAGGAGATCCAGATGGGCTCATATCCTTTAGAAGAGATATATTGTACAATAATAATTTTGGCGATAATTTTTTTTGCTGTTGGCATATCTTTAGTGTGGGCTGAATAACTTTGCCTTGTCATTGGAGCTATTATAAGCATGCATATGCTTGAATATGTTGTCTGAGCTATGTATTATCGCTGATCCCCCTTAATTTAGACAATAAAATATCTAAGCTCAATATCCAGCATATAAATTTTCGTTTTATTATTTTTCCTTGTTTCGTTTTCTTTACCATTCTGAATGTTTTACTATTCACAGCATACGATACACAGTATAGAGCAATTGCCAGGTTTGTGATCGTTCATCATTGCGTCGGTTTTTTAATGCCCACATATTTGTAGCAATGTGACAGTAAACGGTTGGGTTGTCATTTGACAACAGTGAACAATATTGTATTGTAAAGAAATGCATCCCACTTTTCGTACAGAAGGAAAAAAAGCAATTTGAAGTCAAGAATTATGATCAAATGGTTTATTCCTCGTGGCACTGAAATATGCTTGATTTCACTACTATAAGATTACAGAGCGTGACAAACAAATTAACTTTATTTTAAGATCCTTAGTTGCCCTATCAATTGTCTTTCCTTTTCCCGTACAAAACTTTTTTTTCCTTTAATATATGTAATATAACGATGTAAATAAATTGTATACATGTCCTCCAATCAGGTGAGGTAGAAATTACGTCATTCATAAATTTCAAAAATGTAAGCTAATTGACTTGATGGGAAAGGAGAACTAGTGATCGTTCTGGCCCTACTCATATTTTGTTAAGAAAAGTGATCAATCCAAACCACACCACAGGAGAAACGTCCACACCTGCAAGAGGGGGAATCGCTTTGCGGGTAGGAATGAGGAGTGTCTCAGTGGGAGCACAAGCTATTATAGGTATAAATTTTCCCAATGGGAGTTTTGGGTATCAAGACATGACTATTCTCAAGATAAAGAGAAAACCAAACACTATAAGGAAGGGACCTAGAAACCCAGTGGCCAATCTTGTAATCAGATCTTTGGAAACATATGAAGTTTCTGGTATGCTCAGCTTAAGGATATTCAAGAGTAGATCTGAATTAAGAGATATCTGTGTGGTAGCTGCATCCAACAGTTTGCGATGCCTGCATATTCTACAACTTCTGTGTAACGCGAGCAACATTCCACGACGTGAGAATTGCCATTTCTCTTAGTGGTATATATTTGAACTTTTCAGCAAAAATTAGAATCTCAAATTAGGCTGACATAACTCGAAATTTTGCAGTGTAGAAGAAAATACACTTGTTTTAAAGGGAAAAGGGACAATTGAAATCTTGAGACTCGTTCAAATCCAGCCAGCAGCCAATACAAACCGCCATCAGCTTCAATTCGGAGTGATAATGGGTAGATACCCTAATATTTTTCAACCAACTGACTCAAAACAGAAGAAATTACCCAAAATCTGAATCCTCAAATTACTAGAAATAAATTTACATTTGCCCACTTAATCCTAAATACTGGAAACATCCATTCAATAAGCTACTGCAGTGGGAATTTGTTTGAAATTTCAATTTTCTTCACTGACAGTAATACTATGTGTTGTAATTTGTATATAACATAAAAAGTGTGCAAAAGAGAAATGACCCCGCAGTAACATAATCCACGTTGTGATGATTGAATAATTTTGGAAATACTCTCGTGTTGGTAGAGCAACATCAAACAAAAGCCTAACATTTTCAATTATGCCCTTTGAAGTGTAAAAATCATCACGTTATGATTATTGAATAATTATGACTCAATTTTGGAAATACTCCCATGTTGGAAGAACATCATAAAAAAAAGGCCTAATATGTTCTGAAATGTCAATATCCCATCACATTCATCTAACTACGAGTCCATGTGTGAATAAAGGGAATCCATTCCCATTTGAACAATCTTTCTACAGCCACAAACAACATAAACCGCAACACACAAGAGTTTAAGTTTGACATGGATCCTTTAGAGATTCTTAATCAGGCACACAGTTAAAAATAATCTTAAATATAACTTGTAAATTAATTTGTATCATGGTCACAAACTCCAACAAACAATTATATATAGAAAGAGTATTCCAATTAAATTCATAACAAGCCACACCACCATCAATGAAGAAAGTCATGGAATTACAACAATGGCAATAATCATACGTACAATACAAGAATAGCCGTGAGGTTAATTTACAAACGAAACCTCAAAGAATTGAAAAGAACCAAAACCATAACACTGTCTCTGATCATGGTAGATACATACACAAACCCCATTAAATTAAAAAAGACCGAACAAGACGGAGAACCCCAACAAGATGAGCCACACAATGTGCACCAAAAGCAGAGCCTGTCCAGGAATCGGTGCCGATCCCCCATTCCCCACTTCACAGAACCCCAATTTCGCAACCTCCACGCCGGAGCACGCTGCCTCAGCGCAACCGCACCAGTACGTGACGCCATCCGCGCCGCACACCGGGTCGGCGCGGAAGCACTTCGCGGGGCACGACGACGGCATCGTTTGGCCGCACAATCTCTGCGATGGCAGCTGGAGAACGCCGGGTTCCTCGAGATCCGCTGTCGAAACGGGCAGGAGCATGCAAAGTGCAAGGACGGTGATCGCGGCGGCGAGGAACCGGCGGCGAGAGGGTGGGAATTTCCACATGTCGGTGTCGGAGATGACGAGCTACGAGAGCTCGCCGTGGCGGATTTGGGGACTCAGTTAAGGGAAGTTTTGGGATTTGGAGAATTGGGAGAATGGAGGGTTTCGGAATAGAAATTGGATTGAACCCTAATTGAGGGAATTGGGGGGTTTTGTTTACCGTGTTAGCGAGGAAAAAAGGGAAGGTTAAACGAGAAAGAAAGAATGTTTTGTTTGTGGTGTCATTGTCGGAGAACCGGTGTGGTGTTTACACCTAATTTAGGAAAAAAGTTGGAAAATGAAATTGTGTTATTGTTTGGAGAAGTTTCCGAAGGTGAAAATAGTATATTGCTCAGTAATTGGGCTAACGGTCATAGAGTTGTTCGCCATAAACATTCGGCCTTGCCATTATTGAATGAATAGTAGTGTGAGATTTATGAGTAACTTCTTAAAGTGTTGTGTTCATGAGTTTGCTACCTAAATAATATATTGAGTTATGCTCTTAGTATGTGTTAGCATTTCTTTTGAATATTCACAATCTTCATGTAAGAGTGTTTTGTGAATCTTTAGACTTCAGATCTTGTTTCTTTCTTGGCGAGGAAAAGAAAATGTATGTTTACTATGAGAAGTAAAATACAAAAAAAGGAGACAATAAATAAGAAATAGCATAAAAAAGGAAAATAATTAACTTTCTTCGTACTTAAGAAAAGAATTGCTAAGGAAACATAATTATAATATGTATATAGTAAATTATAAATAATAATAATAAATATATTTTTAATAATAATAAAATAAATTTATATAATAATTATCTTAATTATAAAAAATAAAGATAAAAATAATAATGTTATTTAATTTAGAAGTAAATTAATCAAATTAATTAATTTTTTAACAATTTTTTAAAATATAAGAATAAATTTATAAATTTAGATTTTTATTAATTAAAAAAATATAATTTCAATCCTACTATCACATCACTTACAAACTTTCATATATATTTTTTTAATTTTTTATTATAATCTTAATCCAAACAACATCAATTTCTTCACATTTCATTTTTTTTAGAAAAAATCAAATATTTGATCAAAGAAAAAAAAGAGTCCATAACATTATAACATTTGTACATGTTGAAAAGAAAAGAAAAAAAATAAACTTCTTGGATAAATAGTATCTCTTGTTCTTATGCAATTCGCCATCATTACCCTTCAAAAAGCTATGACAAGGTGGTTCTTGAACGTCATTCAAGAAAAATAACATCCTTTGCAGTTGCCACCACCGCATTGTGCAGTGGTAGCAACTATTGGATGCATCGCAGGTCTGACGACACCCTCAATAACAAAGTTCCTCGATAAGCAATAGAGCATTTAGAAGATGGACAAGACTTGGACCTGATAATGGAAGATTTTGCAAATCTGCTCGACAATCTGAGAAAATACATTAAAAATATAGGCAAGCCACTGAGAAGAAGTAACAAGAACACAAGAAAGAAAAAGGGTTTTCCTTCACACTTCCCTTTAAATCATTTGAAATCCACTCCCTAATCCAAACAAAGTTTAGAGTTCTATTTTAATATGAGAAGAGAAAAAATGATGACAATAGTAAAAAAGTTCTTCTTATTCTCTAATGGAGAAAATGGACCAGATTAGAAAATTATGGTAAAAGAAATATATAAATAAAAGCTTAACATGCTTGTGTATCAATCCAAATGTGATACAACTAAAAGAATCATTTGTTTGAAAAACGTGGATGTCTGCACATCGGAGGATCCATTAGCATGCATGAACACATGATTCGTTTGGCATGACTTTCCTATATATTTTTTATTAATCTATGATTAATTATCACCTCCTTAATTTATAAAATGTTTTGTTTGTATACAGCGGAGCTTGGACGCTCGGTCCATGTTGACGAAGTGTTTCAACAAACACATATACGAAAGAGCACTGTGGATTTTGTAGATGATAGATTAAGGCAGATACATAAAAAAAATTTCAATTTTTTTGTTCATGTACATTAATTACTATTATAACAAATATTTTTCATTTTAATAGAAAGATTTTGAAAGTAGATTCTCTTGAGCATTATCTAAGTTACAATCTGCGTCTACCTTGATATCTACTCCATTAGATCCTGTTGAGGAGGAAAGATTAAGAAACAATTGTTGATTACAAGTTGTAGGTGGAAGGTACAAGGGACGAGTGTATGAGATTGGCCGTGTCGATTGTCAGGACGACTGTGTTGATCGCTACCTACAAGAAACACAACCATCTTCTTGTAAGAAAGTTGATTCAGAAGAAATTGTTCAACTTAGACAACGACTATCAACAAGTGAATAGCAGATTTGACACATGAATTCCCGGTTTCAATCCTTTCAAGATCTTACGATTCAATATCTACCATCTGAAGCAGACATATTTTTCAGCAGTTAAATACCTCGCAACAAAATACTCAAGAAAATCATATGCAAGATAATGATGATGAGCAACAAAATTCACTTGGTCAAGATTATAATAATTATTAGTGACTTGAATTTCCTTTTGTTAGATGTTTTTTTGTTTGTTTGAATGAAATACATTTGAATATTTTGAATATTTGGAAATAGTATTGTATTCTATCATGTTTTTCAATTTATGGACAAGTTTGAATATTGATGAATATTTGTCTTTGAATGAATTCTATTGAAAACAGGAATGACTTTTGATATATGCAGGTGTGGAACTGATTTCCAGTGCTTTCAAAATATATAAAAAAATGAATTACAGTTACATACAAATATATCCATATGTAAACCTGCACACAGTTACATACGAATAAATCCGTATGTAAACCTGCACACACTTACATACAGATAAATTCTTATGTAAATATGCACACACTTACATACAGATAAATCTGTATGTAAACCTACACACACTTACATACAGATTTATCCGTATGTAACAATTACTTACGACAATTTTACATACGGATTTGTCCGTATGTAACAATTACCTACGACAATGTTACATACAGATTTGTCTGTATGTAACTATGTTTTACATACGGATTTAATGTCTTACATACGGATTTAGTGTCTTACATACGAATTTGATCTGTATGTAATTCCAAATTTTCTTGTAGTGTATTATGTATCACTTTGGTATTATTATTTGTTAAATAATCATTCTTTAAAATTTCTGAGAGTTATGCCTTGAGTGGGTTCATCTTTCTCTAAAGCATCTTATAGACTTGCCTTTCATTTATTTTAATATTGTTAAAGGGTGTAGAATGAAAAGTGAGATGTATTGAGAAGGAAAATTGGTTTAATACTATTTTTTTTATCTTAATACTATTTTATTCCTTAATTTTTATTTTTTTTTCAATGTAATTTTTTTTTTAAATAACACAACTTAGTTCCTTTTTGTTAAGGTCTTAGTCTAACTAACAATAAAACGAGACATGACATTTGTAGACCAGATGAATAAAATATTTTTATTTTGAATATTGAACAAAGAAGGAATTCAGGATTTTTGTGCGTAGAGTGTTTGCAAGACTTGGAGAGTGATTTTCTGTATTGTAGCGATGTTGACAATATTGATTAGGCTCGTGGTTTTGTTGTTACTAGTTCCTGCACTTAGGTGTTTTTCTATTGAATTTATGAAGTGAGTTGCACTTGTTGAATATTCGATTGTGGTTTCCAATGTTTGATTTAAGGTTTTATGGTGATAATTTATCTTTTAAGAAACACCAATAGAGACTATTCTAAAGACTAAAAACTACCAATACTACAATTGGTTGGTCCTATATGAAAAATATGTTTTGTCCTTAAAAAGACTTCTTACACATTGGGCAAGCAAATTGTTATCTTAATGAAGGATTTTTTTTTGTGAGATGAAAGAATGAAAATTTGTTTCATGTGATGATGAAGTTGACAAAACTTTAGTTGAGAATTGTCTAGAAACAGCATCTCAAAGTCTCATCCATTACAACTACAAGATGATGAAGAGACATTAATAAGTAGTGAAACAAATATATCAATCGAGCCAAAATAAAAAATAACAAAATCAAAACATGAAAAAAAACATGACCTAGACAACTATATAAAAAAAACAAACCTCATATCATCGATTTTGATTTTATCAGTGTACTATTATTTTAAATGTAATTCTATATTTTAATTTTATTTTTCAAGTCATTACACCCATAAAACAACGACAAATCTAACAAAAGGATAAATTTGAGTTATTTTTTTTTTAAATTGGGACATTCTAAAAAAATTAAAACTAACAAACCAAATTAATTTTTGACTATTTATATAAGAATCAAAAGTGGTACTAAACCGACAAATTTAAAAATATTAAAGATACAATGGTCTCCGGTATTACTTAAATTTAAATTCAATAATTTGAGTTAAATTTTTAAAACATATACTTAATTTTTAATTTTTACTTAAATTTATTTGATTTGTATTGTTTTTTTTTTTTAAAGTGAGGCAAAATGGTATGTTAGCCTTTGTTTGAATAAAAGTGAGGTAAAATGAAAAGAAGAGAGAAAAAGAGTGGAAATGTTGTTTAGATCGAAGAAAAGTGACTAGGAACTAGTAGAAAAGTTGTACTGATTTTATTAATGTGACATAAAAAAATTGAATTAATAAGAAAATATAGGAAATTATAAAAATATCTTGAGTTATTTTTAATATAATTGGGTATCAAATAAGATTTAAAATTGATGAAATACAGTAATTAATTTATAAAAGTGAAAATAATATTTAAATTTCTTTTGTTGATAACATTTCATAAAAATACATGAATTTAAAGAATAATTAAGTTTTTAATATAATTATACATTTGTATACAATTTTAGTTTATTTTGTTAATATTCATTTTACAAGTAAACAAAATTACTACTATCAAATTAAGTAGAGTGATTAAAAATTTTAAGATCAGTTTAAATCAGCAATGAAATATAATTAATGTGCATGTAATTATGAAAGACAATTAATTTCTAATAATAAAACTATCTTACAACCTTTAAATTGGTGTAATGAACAATTTAATTTTTTGTAATGATTTTTTTATTATAATTAGATTTAGTTACCTTAAATAATAAAATTGTACGTGTTATAAACATAGGATGCATATAAGATGCATAATCACCCTATATTTATGACATACAGGGGGAAAAATAAAAATTCACCTTGCTACTTAACTCTCTCCTCTTTTCTTCACTCATGCTCCTCCTCTTTCTTTTTCACCTTTTCTTCTCAGATTTCTAAATCCAAACATGAATAGTGCTTCATCTTTCTTAGCTCCTTTTCTTCTTCTAAAGTACATCTATATCAATCTAAACACATTCTAAGGCCAATTTAGGCTCGAGCCAAACAAAAATTTGTCTCATATAAACTTTTGAGTAGTGTTAGGTTCATATCATTAAAAGAATTATTCTTACTTTACAACTCAATATATTATTATTTTAATCATATTTTTTTATATTTTAATATAAATTATTAATATATGTTGTTATACTATTAAAATGGGTTGTAAAGTGGAAGTATTTTGTCTTAATATAAATTATTTTTGTAAGCTTTTGAGTGATGTAAGGCTGATGATAGTTTGACAGTATATTTTTCTCCCACATCCAAATTATAACTCAATATATTATCATTTTACTATAATATTTTATTTTTATTATTTTAATATAATATTTTATTATAAAAAACAGTTGTTAAATGAATATAGGAGAAATATAGAATGTAAAAAAGAGATATTTTCCTTGATGTAATATGTCAGACCAACTCACGCCAACCAATTTGACAACTCTAAAATGTAATGTTTGTTGTAAGATGTTGTATGTTTTCGGTTTTTAATTTGTAAAATGATTATTTTATTTGAGCCATGTTGTGGTGGTATAATATTTGGTGTAGGTAAGAGTGAAAAGATTATTGTATTTTTTATATCGTTCCAGGTAGATCATACATTGTTTGTCATCTTTTTAGTCGTATAAACATCTAAATTTTGGTTTGAAGTACACAACAGACTGTGAAGTCCTCAGCAATGTACTCTGGGGACCAGTGCTGTGTACGAGAGCGTGATGAAGATTTTTGGTCTTACAATATTTTGCTGAAATCAGACTAGGGATGTGCTACAATTGATATGGGAAAATGCTGGATATTGGTTTGAAAAAATTGGCAATGGTTGCAAAAGAAATTGATAAGGTGGCAAAATAATTTGGTGGGGTTATGTGGAGAATGCAATCTCACTACTCAAGGTACTGCGAATGATAAAGGAAATATTCAGGAAAGAGAGGAGATTGACAAGATTGGAGTTGAAGGAGATGTTGTTGAGGGAAACTAAAATGTTACTGCACAACAAATAGGCAGTAAGGAGGGTGTAGGTGACATGTTACTGCAAAAGGATGGGAAAATATGAGGTGGTTGTTGAAAATGTCAATGAATATGCAGTGTTCATTACTTGGTTTGAGCGCATAAGAAACCATGTAGGAGACAATATTTCACATTTATTCTTTCTAAACAAGATAAGTTAAATTGGTAATCTTTTGATCCAAACAAAAGTTGCTCTTATAAGGGCCATAACTTAATGGGTACACACATTCGTGTCCATGTCTTTCTCATGGATCAGTTTTCTTGCTTTCGAGTACTTGCAAAATTTTAGTTATTGATTCACCACATTCCACAACTTTCTAGTTTCCTTTAATATATGGAATATGCAATGTACCGGTGTGATTAGTTTTATAAACATGCCCTCCAACAAAATGAGGAAGAAATTAGGACATTCATAAATTTCAAATGTGTAAGCTAATTGAGTTGTTGGGAAAGGAGAACTAGTAATCCTTGTGGCCCTACTAATATTTCGTTAAGAAAACTGATGAATCCAAACCATACCACAGGAGTAACGTCCACACCTGCAAGAGGAGGAATCACTTTGCGAGTAGGAATCAGCAGTGGCTCCGTGGGAGCATAGGCTATTACATATGGAAATTTTCCCACTGGGAGTTTTGGGTACCAAGACATCACTATTCTCAAGATAAAGAGAAAACCAAACACTGAGAGGAAGGGACCTAGAAACCCAATGACCAACTTTGCAGTTGCAGGGTCCAGATCAGCAAGAACCAATCTTGTCATCAGATCTTTGGAAACATGTAAAGTTTCTTGTATGTTCAGCTTGAGAGTTTCCAAGTGTAGATCTGAATTAAGAGATATCTTCGTGGTACCTGCATCAAATAGTGATGATATTGCTGTGCCTGCAGATTCTCCAACTTCTATGTAATGTGAGCAACATTCCACGACTTGAGAATTGTCATTTCTTTTAGTGGGATACTTTGAACTTTTCTGCAACAATTAGAATCTCAAAATTAGGCTTACATAACATGATATTTCGCAGCGTGGAAGAAAATACATGCGTTTCATAGGGAAAGGGATCATTAAAATCTTGAGACACATTCAAATGTAGACAGTAGCCAATATAATCCGCCATTAGCTTCAATTAGGAGTGACAATCGGTAGATACCCTAATATTTTTCAACCAACTGACTCAAAACAGAAGAAACTACCCAAAATCTGAATCCTCAAATAACTTGAAATAAACTTATGTTTTCCCACTTAATCCTAAATACTGGAAACATCCATTCAACAAGCTACTGTAATGGGAATTTGATTGCAATTCCAATTTTCTTCACTGACAGTAATAATACGTTCCATGATCTGTGTAAAACATAAAAGTGTGCAACAGAGAAATGACCAGACAGTAAACTGATCCACGTTATGATTATTGGAAATACTGTCATGTTGGTAGAGCATCATCAAACAAAGGTCTAATATGTTCAATCTTGTCCTTTGAACGGTAAAAACCAAACACTCTCTCTTTATGATTATTGAATAACTATGATCCAATTTTGGAAATACTCTTATGTTGGTAGAGCATCATCAAACTAAGGCCTAATATGTTCAATCGTGTCCTCTGAACTTCAAAAATCAAATTCCTCGCTTTGCTTGTTATGCACACCTTCAAAGTAAATACAAGATAACACAACATTTCAACGCTTCTTTCCAAACTCTTCAAAATATATCAATAATAACTGAAGGACCCCGACTACAAGATTATTTGTTGCTAAACCAATACACAAAACCAATCTACCATAACTGAAATACCAATATCCTATTACACGGCTTCTCTTGTGGTTCTTCTTACAAAGTGGTTTAGGCCTAATAACCCTACAAAACCGGTTTATAGGTGATGATTACTCTCACTTATATACTATATTTTGGTATTGTCTCTGTCAATCTGTCTCTAGTTGACATTGGATTTGAGTTTTTTGAATAATTCTTTCCATTTTCAAGTAAAACACAATATGTAGATTTACACCTCAATTTCATCCACTTTTGATATCATTTAAAACAATCATATTTGTCACCAGGACCCTTAAATTGCTACTGCTATAATGAATGAATTCTAAGGAGCAGAATATTTCAGCCATTTGAACTGTATTTGTTCTATTCATGCTATATTATCCTGAAGACACTTATCTACTGAATATTCATATGAAATATTATTTTCCCCTTATTTTTCCTACCATTCCTAGTTAAATCAGTTTGTATCATTCATATTGCACCACAAATCCACCCCAAAGGAGCTTTGCTAACACCACAAATTCATATTGCATCAATTTGTAGCACAATTGGAACAGCTCAGTCTCCAAGATTACAAGGCCACAATGATGGTGTAGGTTTATCCTCCACTAACCCACTTATCCCTCTCCTTGTCTCAGGCGCTTCCACTTCAATGTACCAACTAAAGAAGGTTTTCTACTTATTCTAGACTCTTGACTTCGATTGAAGCTAAACATTGTTTTATTTATTTGGTTACTAAGCAGAGATAAAGAAAAACCACTTGAACTCACTACCTATCCCTCCTTCCCTTCTATTATTACCACCAAACTAATCTTATATCCCCTCACAATATAATATATTTGGGCACGATTAATTCAACATTTCAAAGTGATATAGAAGAATCTTTCAATTTAATATATTGTCCTCAAATAGAAACGCTAAACAGAATTCCTAAATACCTCGAAATTCAAGAGATCTGAGCTCTCAGCCACATAAGCATCAATGTAAACACCCATTTTTTCCTTCCAATTTTGGCCACACTTACAGTTGGATTTTTTTTTAAAATTTTTTTGTTGTATTCAGTGTCATGTGTTGGTATAGTATACCATAAGGGATGAAGCGATTTGCTACAATAAGAAGCACAAAGAAGAACTCCTTAATTATTTACAATTGTTCAGATGATAAAACCACTGTTCTGCTTCTGCATGTTCTACAACTCCCCTGAAATCCTGGGCATGGCTGCGTTTCCTTTTTTTAAAAAAATTCAAGTAAACAGAGGCCAAAGTGAAATTAAAACTGTAACAATAATCTAAGAATTCCAAGCTAGCTCTTTCACACATTGCATTTCCTCTTTCTTCATCATGGCCATCAAAATCACTAAACCATTTCTAAATTCTATACAGAAGGAAATATGAACATGAATTGAAGTAACAAACTCAGAAAAATCTCAAACGGGCATGGCAAACTTAGCCAATGAAAACATTCCCACGGGAAATTTACATATAGTAATGCTTACCCAGACGCCAAAGCGAAAATTGTTTGGTTTGAATATAGAAGGTTTGCATTGGCGTCCTACAAAATTGGAAAATTGAAACAACAAAAAGTGTGAAGCGGGCTTTGATAGATTGAAAAGCATACGAGAGTTGAATACTTACCTCTGATTCCAGCATGAACATGAAAAGTGTTCAGACTCAGAAGATAAGATTGCGTTGCCATTGTGTCTCGCTGGAACGTCCTGAAAGTAAATCCACTCATTTGTATTTCTGAGTTTTTAAGCCACGTATTCATCTTTAATGCTTTACTATTACTTCATTTGTTACCCTTGAAAAAAGGTTTATATATTATTCAAATAAAACTAAAATTATTTTTAAAAAGTTTAGAATAACATGTACTTTACTAATAGGTTTCTCTATGGCTCAATCCTATGGTGGATAAACATGTAGAGAGTTGTTCATTCCAAAATAAGAGATCTACTGATATAAGAAGAGTTTAATTCGTAAGTGCAGTAAGAATATTTTTTAAAATACTAATAATTAATAACAAAACATGATTAATATAGCATTGAAAATAATTATTATAAAATTTTTATGTATAACATTTCATTATTAGATGAAAATATAAAATTATTTACGGTATATATATATATATATATATTATTTAGTCGTATTTAAATACAAATTTACTTGTGAGAATATGTTAGCACTTCTGTTTGGAAAACTATTTATATAAATTACTTCTTAATTACTTTTAAATGAAGAATTTGTTTTCAATATTGATAAAATTAATCTTGAATAAAATTGATTTTGAAATTTATTTATGTTTAATTTTTTTTATTAAAAAACAAAGTTAATAAAGTTCAATTTAATTTTTTTAATCTACACAAAAACTACCTAAATTATATATCCAACAAAATCAATTCTTCAATCATATAATCATATAATGTTTTTTTTTCAACTTATATACTATTTATGTAGAGGAATTTGAGCGAGGAAAGTGTGTTTGTATCCAATTATTTGAGTGGAAGTGTAGATGTGAAAGGGAGAGTTTATTTTGGCCATCCTTACTAGTGCAAATATGAAACTATCCTTATTTTATTTTTCTATGTAGGACAACTTTGGTGACTTTGATTCTGGAGGTTGGCATTGTTGGTTGGCTTTAGTAATCACGAAGGTCGTGTGGTGGTGGTTTGCTGAGAATGGACGATGTTATAGTAGTTTTCACCGCCAACAAATACGTACGAATCAACCATAATCAGTTTGTTCTAAGCCATACTTGAGTTCCACACAATAACAACTTACAATATGAGGTTGTATGTTTTGAACCATAATCGATTATGGTTGTAGTTGAATGAACCATAATCGACTATGTACATGTGTTTTGGTTTTTTTTTGTGGTTGCAGTTGTTCATGTTCATGGTTTGATGATATGGTGTTTAATTGTTCCATGTGGTGGCTTGAAGCTTGGTCTCGGTGTGTATGTGGTGGTGCAAGGTGGTGAGGTAGAACAAAACTAGAAGTAATATGTTTTTTTTCACTTTTTAGTTTGTTTACCTGACAAAGTTGGAATATTATATTTTTATTAATTATTTTTTTTATCAATTATACCTATCACATCACACATAAATTTTCACAAACTTTCTTCTCATTTCCCTTCACTTTTTATTCACGTTTCCTTAATTCAAACAATCTCAATTTCCACTTACTTTTTCCTCAAATCCATTTATTTCCTCCCTCTTAAATCCATCTTCAAATCCAAACAAAACATTAAACTAACTAATATTTACTTAAAACCTAGTTTAATTGTATTTCAATCAGAATAATTAAAATAATGGGGAAAACTAGAAAGAATCTCTTTCGTTAAACCTTTTAATTTTAAAAGTCGTCTTAATCTCTGTTCACATTTCTTTCTATTTCTTTATGAATTTTTATGAATAGAATAATTATCTTTTATGATTTTTTATAAATAGACTAAATATCTTTCTAAATTTCATTTATATATATATATATATGGAAAGGTAATAACTTGTTTTTGAGTTATTTTTCTTAAACATATTAATTATTTATTTTTGAATAGTCGATTATGTTATTTTCTCTATTTTTTTTACTAGTTATTTTATGAAGTTTGAACAAGTGATGTTTGAACTTTTTGGTTGTTTTTTATATAATTTTTATAACGAAAGATTGCTTTTATTTTTTTTCTCTTTGAACTTCTATAATAATTCATATATAGAAATTAGTTTTATCTTATAAAAAAATATGTTGTTCTCTCCTAAATTATGATCCATAAATAATAATAAGAAGAACAATTAATCAGGTTCGTGATTGATAATAATAAAGATTTCCATTCACTTATGTTTCACAATCATCTTTGAGAGTAAATTTTAAATATCCAAGCAAAATTACAATTATTGCACTAGTTTTAATTTTGATTTAATTTTATTCTTTTGAAGAAAATAATAATAGTAATAATCCAATACGACACATTTTACATCAGCTCACTAAAGTGTGACAACTCAGACTGACTTTTTTTCTCTTACATCACTCATCTCTTCACCTGACATTGATCGAAAATGGCGGAAACTCTTATCCAGATCGGCATTGTTGGCTGCGCCGACATAGCTCGGAAGGTCTCCCGCGCCATCAATCTCGCCCCCAACGCCGCCATATGCGCTGTCTCCAGCCGCTCCCACGACAAGGCCGCCGCATTCGCCGCCGCCAACGGCCTCCCTCTCTCGGCTAAAGTGTACGGCTCGTACGAGGCCGTTCTGGAGGATCCTGAGGTGGACGCCGTGTACATGCCACTCCCCACGAGTCTCCATCTGAAGTGGGCCGTACTAGCGGCCCAGAACAAGAAGCACTTGCTACTGGAAAAGCCCGTGGCCCTCGACGTGGCCCAATTCGACTGCATTCTGGAGGCCTGTGAATCGAATGGGGTGCAGTTCATGGATAATACGATGTGGGTCCATAACCCCAGGACTGCGGCCATGGCCAACTTCCTCAACGATGCGCAGCGTTTTGGTAACCTCAAATCGGTATTCACTGCAACTGTTTTTCTTCAATTTTATTTTAATAATCTTCCTGGTTACAAAAAGAAAATGGTTAAGAGACATTTATAACAAGGATGTTATTAAGAATCAATGTTTTGATGATTCAGCGAGTGAGTGAGGAACTCAATAATGGATTTTATATAGACATTTTTGGTCGGGGAATGCAGAGAAAAATAGAACTTTTATTTAAGAGAAGGTAGAGACAGATAGTGACTTAATTTCAATCTTAGTTTTTTTTTAAAAAATAAGATTGGTTCCTTATTTTTTTTAGAATTTTAGTCTTTTGGATTTAAAACAAATGTAGTTTTGGTGTATGTATTTTTTATATTTTGTTTTGGTTTTAATTGAATCATAAACTTAACATATTCGTTAAAATTAATTTAACACATTAAAATATGAAAATAAAAAATAAACAGTAAAAATTGAATTTTTGACTATAATGCTAATTAAATTTTCTAAAATTTAGAGACTAAAATCATTAAAAAAGTACAAGATGTGAATGAGGATTTATACACTAAAGTTTTAAGAATTAAATTTTATTTAATATAACTTTTAGAGTGTATTTCATGATACATGTATCCTTAGCTACTTTTTATGTTGTTTTCAACCAGAATTAAAAGTCCATTACCTTATGTTACTAACTCATGTCAACTTTATTCCACGACTTTACCATAATTAAACCATGTGTGTGCATATATTTATGTATATAACCTTTCCTCTTGCTTTTAGCAGACAAATTTCAAGTTTTGCTGATAAAAAAGGCACCACAGGTAAAATCTACATTTTTCTCAAATGGAGCAAACTAATGAACAAATGGAGTTCTGGTGCCACCCATTTGTTCTATATCCAGTTTCGAGAGTCATGACAAATATAAATTGAGTTTCGTTAAAGTTTTGAGCACCAGTTGGAGGAGTTGTTTCTGTATTTTGACTATAATATTTGCTTGGCTTAACTCCCAGTAGGAGCTGTTGAGTTCATTCGTGAGAATGGCCATTTGTTTTTCGTATTTTCAGTGGAGGAGATGTATGTTTTCACAGATTGATGACTACTGTTGTTGTGTTCCGAATTGTACAGGTTCGCACCTGCTTCACATCTGCAGCCGATTCAGATTATCTGAACAGAAACATTCGTGTAAAGCCTGATCTTGATGCTCTTGGTTCCCTAGGCGATCATGGGTGGTATTGCATTAGAGCAATCCTGTTGGCTGCCAACTATGAATTGCCTAAAACAGTGGTTGCTTCATATGAACCTGTGCTCAACAAAGATGGAGTGATATTAGAATGTGGAGCTTCTCTGTACTGGGAAGATGGGAAGGTAGCAACCTTCCATTGCTCTTTCTTGGCAAACTTAACAATGGACATAACAGCTATTGGGACAAGAGGAACTCTACATGTGCATGACTTCATCATCCCTTATCATGAGAAGGAGTCTTCATTTGTGGCTGGTACAGAAACCAGCTTTGATGATCTTGTCACAGGGTGGGCTAAACAACCAATCAAGCATACAATAAGCACTGATCTCCCTCAGGAAGCGCTTTTGGTTAGAGAATTTGCCCGCTTGGTTGCAGAAATCAAATTCAAAAACTCCAAACCTGACAAGAAGTGGCCAACAATTAGTAGGAAAACCCAACTGGTATTGGATGCTGTTAAGGCTTCCATTCAGAGGGGTTTTGAGCCTGTTCAGATTCAGGAGTAAACAAGTTTTATCTGTTGTGCATTCCAAATCAAAAATCCATTATGCATTTGTGAGCTGTCCATTTCTCTAAAATAACTTTTCTAATTATTAATTTCATTTCTTTAGATGATGGTAATTGGTGAATGAACAGAATAAAATTGTCTTAATGGGAACACGAAGGATTGGAATAGCTGATCCTTAGTGTTCATCTTCAAATAAATGTTGGGTTATCTTCAATTAAAGATCATACTATGAGGTTTATTTTACTTTATGAAAATCTCATTTTGTTCTATTAGTTTTAATTTTTTTTTATAACTTTTGTTATAATGTAAGGGTTTGCAACTTTTGCTATAATGTAAATATCTTCGATGGTTTAAATATGTAAGTATCTTTCCATGGTTTAAATATGTTTTTAGTTTTTTAAATTAGCTAACACTTTTTTTTCCTTCCTCGAATACAAATTTGTATCTTTTAATTTTTAGATTTTACGAAATGTGATTTTCGAAGTTGGGCGTGTCAGGAGTATAATGAATTATGCATCCTTTATGTAACATTAAATTATTGAAGAAAAATTATGCATCCTTTATGTAACATTAAATTATTGAAGAAAAATTATGCTAATTAAATTTACAATCAATCTAAAGAAACATCAAGAGTTTATATGAATTAAACTTTTACATTTTATTCTTAGTTTACGTTAAGAACTCATGGGTTATAGATGCACACTAATAACCTCTTATATTTAAATAATAATATTTTTCTTTCTCTTGAAGTTTATAGTAATATATATATATATAAATAAAAATCTATATGAGTAGTTGTTAAATAACAATCATAATTTATAAAAAAATATTTTAATTGATGTACACATTTTTTAAAAAATTTACCGTCTACCTCAACCTTTTTTCACATAAAAAAATTATTACTTGCATAATTGTATACAATATCTCTCACACTTTATCTAAACAAATAATTTTTTACTTTTTTTTACCAGGAAAATAACTAAATAAAAAATAATGTGTTATCTCAACACTTTATAAATGTTATATGAAAAAAAACTAATCATCAAAATAAAAATTAACATTAAATTATAATTTATTCAAATAATATATTATGAACATTTATTTATTTAAGTATATATTTCATATTCATATTTACGTTTAATTATATTTTAAAGTTAAAATATTTTGAATATTTTAATTATCTTATGCTTACGTAGTAAATGATAATAAAGAATAATAGATAAATAGTTTCACAGCTATTTTACTTTTCTTTTGTCATCAATCTTTATTTTGAATATATTAATAAAGAAGAGTAAAATTTGTAACATTTTAACCATATTTTTAGAAATTATTATCGGTACAATAAAATCATTAAATAAAACAATTTTTTAGAAAACAAAATAATTAGTTGTAATAGTAACTAAATTAGATAATATTTTTAGAAACTAAACAAAATTTTGGTTTCTAAATTAGTTTATATTTAAATAATTTTTAAATTAGTATCTAATTAGCTATCAAGGTTTTAACTACCAATTATTTAGTTTCTCAATTTGGTAGAAAAAACATTGATTGCTAATTAGATACCAATTTAGAAGTCATTAGTTCCTAAAATGGTATATAATATTATAACAACTAATTATTTTTTGACTCTAAAATTGATTTTTATTTCATGATTTTCTTGTAGCGTATGTTATCAAAATCTTGTTATATCATCTGAAAATATTTAATTTCATGTTTAATGTTTTTTTTTTTTTGAAGATCTTGTATTCATTATAAATAGTTATTATAAAGTGTGTTAAAAATCTTATATTCTCTAAAAAAAAATTAAAATTATAATATATAAGTAAAGTTCAATTATTATCTTATAAATCAATTTTCTTACAAATCAATTTTAATGAGATGAAATTTTAGATTTAGTTCAATACATACTCTCTCTTTATATATTAAGTCTTTTATGCAAACTTTAAAAAGGTGTAAATTTAGACTTGATAATTAATTGGTGTATAGTTTTTGTTAACAACATAAATGATTTATTAACTATGTTAATACATTTCTTTATAATTATGAAAACTGTTTTTAATAAATGGAAACCTAACTTGTAATGAGATTTTTTTTTATTTAAAACGAGCAATACGTATTTAAATATTTAATTATGTTTAGTTTTTAACACAAGAGTACTTTAATTATTTTTTTAATACATCTACATACACCAATTAAATCATTTACATTTTTTTAAACTTTTTTTTCTTAATTTAAATATGTTCACCTTGTAGTGTTTTTTTCTCTCTATTTTCTAGTTAAGGCAAATAATAAATTAATTTAGAACTCTTAAAAAAAGAATTAGAATTATCTCTATTCCAGAAAAATCGTACATTAATTTATAACATCTAAACAAAACGGTTGAATTGTCACGTCAGAAGAAGTGGTGTTTTTGGTTCATTGACATTTCTGGAATGATCTTAGTGTATAATTGGGTTCGAACAAAAAGTCATGTAGGGCATAGTTAATGCTCATCTCTGCTTTACAAGGTTAAAATTATAATATTGCTTTTAGTAATTTACCACGCACCATCATACACCTAAAAAATAATTCTTTGGACCTTTCTTTTTTAGCCTTTTTATTATGATTGTTTATTTATCTTAACATATATTATCCCCTTTTAAAGTTCTTTTCATCAAAAACAGGTTAGGCATATAAATATACATAAAGCATTAAGTTGAACGAAGTTAATGAGGTATTGGTTTAAACATTTACCATCACATAATTAAATAAAGTAATCCATAAACAACTTTAAATAAGTTTACAAAGCGAATCTTATCATGATCTTAGGTAAGGTTTAGGTAAGGCAGTGAAAATGGTTCAAGTAATCCATCTTACGTTTTAAAATTTATATATACAAAGTTAGGAATATGTCCCTTTCAGTTATTTGAATATTGATTTTAACTTAATTCATAACATGATAATACTAAATAAATCCTAGAAAATAAAAACTATCATATTCTGATCCATTCATACACTCCACCACTTTTATCTTTATATTCTTTTACTTAAATGCGATATTCATAAAGTCAATGAGAAGGATGTAAAGATATCTACATTCATAACACTTTAAATATCGAGTTCATTTAAAAAAAAAATCTATTTAATTAATGAATTAATATTTCATAACGATGAGTATAATAATTGTTTATTTTATGAGGAAAAGTAACGATGTTTTAAATCTTCCAAGCTATTTAAAATCTTAAAAATATGAATATTATTTTATTAAAATATAAATATCTATTTTAATACTGTAAAAATATATAAATGTAATTTAGCATAATCTAAAAGATGCAATTTTTCTTTTATTTTTAATATATAGGATATCCCCCACAGAACACGGTCCTTCTATACTTAGTAGGTTTTTGAATCACGTCACGAGGCAAAACCCAGTAAATTTCATCATGGACCTTCTCATCTTCCTGTTACTCCTCACACTGTTCCTCGTCACGACCCGGTTCATTCTCAACCGCCGTGTAACTAAAAACCTACCCCCCGGTCCAACCGGCTTCCCTATAATCGGAAACCTCCACCAACTGGGCCCCAAGCCACATTGCGCCCTCTCCTCTCTGGCCCAAACCTACGGCCCAATCATGTCCCTCCGTCTGGGTTCAGTTACCGTGGCAGTGGCCTCTTCTCCAGCCGCGGCCCAAGAAATCCTCCAAAAGAACGACCAAGCTTTCGCCAACCGCCCCATCCCGGAATCCGTGGCGGCCCAGCCCAACCTGGGCGACACCCTAGCCTGGGCCCCAGCAGACCAACGGTGGCGCAACCGTCGCCGCGTCTGCGCAACTCAGATCTTCACCGCCC
Organism: Phaseolus vulgaris; assembly: GCF_051622355.1. Taxonomy (NCBI): domain Eukaryota; kingdom Viridiplantae; phylum Streptophyta; class Magnoliopsida; order Fabales; family Fabaceae; genus Phaseolus; species Phaseolus vulgaris. The sequence goes on from NC_143504.1 coordinate 9,059,891, forward strand.
AACGCCTGGACCTTCTACAACACCTCCGGCACCGCAAAGTGCAGGAACTGGTTCACCACCTTCGCAAGCAAGCTTCGAATGGAAAAGCCGTTGCCATTGGAGATCTGGCATTCGCGACGATGCTGAACCTGGTATCGAACACGGTGTTTTCGGAGGATTTGGTGGACCCGGAGTTCGAGAGTGCAGGGGAGTTCAAGGAGGTGGTGTGGAGGATCATGGAGGACGCAGGGAGGGTTAACTTCTCCGACTACTTCCCGTTGCTGAAGCCGTTTGACTTGCAGGGCGTGAAACGACACGTGGCGGTTTCATACGTCAGGTTGCATAATATTTTCGATGGCTTGATTCGGAAACGTGTTGCCGAGAGAGAGGGTCCGCGTGTCGTGAAGGGGGATTTCTTGGATGTGTTGCTTGATCAGTGTGAACAAGGTGAGGCGTCCGATTTCACCGTTGAAAGCATCAAGCCGTTGATTCTGGTAACATCATTATTATGTTTAAGTATGATCTTGGTTGATAATTGATTTTAATTTTAATCAACTTTTATTCTTTTATTACGAATTTTACTTTGGTTCTTTTTTCTAAACTATTTTTCATAACAGATCATCCGAACTAATACTGATCATATTTCTAAAATTTCGATGACAAATAAGCGAAAAGTAATAATAAATTGTAAATTTTACAAAATAATAATAGTTGTCTGTTATTTGTAATTAAATTATAGATAAAAGAGTACCCTTTAGTCATTATTAAAACACATTTGTGTCATTATTCAGATTAGTAAACACACATTTATGTATCCACTTTTTTTTATGATAATAGAAAAAAATAGATATTATAATAATTATTAAAAGAAAAAGGTACTATAGAAAGAAAAATTACAAAATAATTTTTTTATTATGTTATAACTACAATGTTATAAAATAATTACAACTAATCTTTTAACTATAGAATACTAGCAGATAATTTTTTTTATCTATTGTAGATACTTTTTTTTATAAATAAGAAAATTAACAGAATAATTACACTAAACAAGTCAAAATTGGTAATATAACGTACATACTAAAGAAATTAAAAAATTTAGATTTTCTTTATTAATAGTTATAAATTACAAATATCATTTAAAAATGCATATACTAAGATAAATTAAAAAATCAAAATCCTATTTATTAATAATTATAGTTATAAAAGCACTTTCCATTGAATAGAATTGATGAGTATTGGTTATTGGAAGCAGGATTTGTTCATTGCGGGGAGCGACACTTCAGGATCAACAACAGAGTGGGCAATGGCAGAACTTCTACGCAACCCAGAAGTAATGCAGAAAGCAAGAGAGGAAGTGATCCAAGTGATTGGGTCCTCCAGTGTTGAAATAACAGAAACAGACATCCCTAGACTTCCATACATCCAAGCAATAGTGAAAGAGACCCTTCGGCTGCATCCACCAGTACCCCTTCTCTTGCCCTACGTTGCAGGACACGATGTTGAAGTAAGTGGGTACACCATTCACAAAGGGAACCAAGTCCTCATCAATGCATGGTCCATTGGGAGGAACCCCCAGTTTTGGGATGAACCATTGTTGTTTCAGCCCCAAAGGTTTCTCAGATCCAACATAGATTTCAAAGGCAGGGATTTCGAGTATTTGCCTTTTGGTGGTGGTAGGAGAATTTGCCCTGGTTTGCCACTTGCGATTCGGATGATTACTTTAATGTTGGCTGCGCTTCTTCACTCTTTTCAGTGGGAGCTTCCTCAGGGTGTCACTCCTCACACCCTTGACATGACTGAGCAGTATGGAATAACGTTGAAGAAGCTTTCTCCTCTTTCTGCCATACCCATTTCACTCTGAACTTTCCATGCAAATATCAAAACTTTCCCTGTAAGAACATTCCTCATTAATATTGCATAATAATATTTACTTCACTTACTAGAATTTCATCCTAGTTAAAAATTTAGAATAATATCATTTCACAACTACATTTTTTTAAATAATTATTTGACAACTCTTTTTAATAATTAATATAAATAAATTTTTAAAAATAAAATAGTAATCTAAATCGTTATATATAATCAAAAAATCAATAGATTAAGTTTTCTAGATTTCAAATTTATATTTGGATTTTTTACTATAATGAAGTTGTTTTTTTTTGCTTTTTACCAAAATGGGATTCGTTTAAAAAAAATTACAAATTTAGGCAAGTCGTACCTATTTGACACGACTTCATATGCACAAATCGTCTCAACTTGGCACGACTTGAAGCCTTGTCATACTGAAGTCGTGTCAACTTGGCACGACTTCTGCCCTGTCATAATGAAGTCGTGCCAACTTGGCACGACTTCTGCCACGTCATAATGAATCTTTATTTTTTTAATTTTATTGTTTATATATTGGGTAGTAAGTTATGTAATGTTAAAAATTAGTTTGATACATAATTTTCTAAGAGTGTTAGTTTTAAGGAACAAAAAATTGGATAATCATGTATTAATCACGTTTGACGGTAATGTAATACAATAACTTGATTATTTGATTAATTAAAAAATGAAGAAAATTGTTATTGAATTTTGGAAATAAATAGATAAATGAAAATTTATTGTATTTGGAAAATAAATAGAGAATTATTGTTGTGAATTTGCAAAATAAATAGCTTAAGAAGTAATGATTTTACGGAACACGTAATGATGAGAAGAGATTAATTAGAACTAAACAAATTAGTAAGATTCATTACAAGATATAAAAAAAAATATAAAAGATTCATTATGACGTGACAGAAGTCGTGTCAAGTTGGCACAACTTCAGTATGACAGGACAGAAGTCGTGCCAAGTTGACACAACTTTAGTATGACAAGGCAGAAGTTGTGCCTAATTGAGACGATTTGTGCATATGAAGTCGTGTCGAATTGACACGACTTGCCTAAATTTGTAATTTTTTTAAATGGATCCCATTTTGGTAAAAGCAAAAAAAAAATAATCCCATGATGGTAAAAAACCATTTATATTTTTCACAGCTTAAGTTCATATTTTTATCCATTTTTTTAAATTAAATTTTTGCTAGTTGAATATTGATACTAAATCTGCCAGAAAACATTCGTTTTTATTTGTTTACTTCATTTATTAATTTAATGATATAAAAATATATTTTCGTGGTCTCTGCTCGCGAAAACTCTAGCATCTCTCTTGCCACTACCAGCTTGCAGTGATATTTGTCCTCGCACCAATGTCGGATAAGTAGCAGCAGAGTTCTAATACCATAATACCATGTTGCTGTCAATCACGAAGCGGAAGATCACTGTGAGAAAGAAAACGAAAGTGAAAAGCAATCTTAAACCAATGTCAAGTGCTTTGCTGAATGGATTTGCTATATTATTTTCCTTAAACCTTTTCAATCTTAAAGTTACCGTGTTAAGTGATATCTTGATCCAATAGTGTTTTTGCCATAAAGCAATGAAATTGCTTCTTCAAAGGAAGGAAATACATCTAAATTAGAAATCACTTTTCAACGTTCTTCACCAAGTTTTCTTGATATCAAATAACTACAATAAGTGCAAAAGAAACATCAAATCATGTACAAATCACTGTATACATTGTAGCTCCCACTACGCTAGCATATGATGGTACTTTAGTATCAGCTTGTCTTCACCTTTTGAAGCAAGCAACTTTTCAGGCTTCTCTTCTCGGATCAAGTTCACAACCTCAGGGCAGGCCAATCTGTTGAAAAGAACGTTAAAGAAAGCAGCAAGCGAGCACCACCTACCACAGCTAATGCCATGATCTCAACAACAAACAATGTTTTTAATCAATACATCTAAGTCTAATCTCATCACAGCAGTTAACCTGTCGAAATGAAAGAGCAGGAAGTTATCTACTCATTCAGAGAGCTTGTGTCACGAGTTTCTTTCAAACTTGGATTTGCTCAACTTCTCCCAACCCCACATTATTTGATCATATTATCTTTGGTAGTCTCAATGAAAATGACACGAATGCTCAATAAAATATATACACACAAAAAGTTAGGTTTTTTAACACTTGCAATTCCAGTCCAGTGTCAAACCGAACAATTATGCAATTGAAGACATTTAATTGAATGCAATAACTTATTAGACGTTGATGACGTAAGTGAAAGAAGGTGAATTACCTGCTCATCATCCTTCTTCGTTAAATCCATCTACCGTCAATCTTTATCCCTCGGACATGGCTTATTTTAGCCCAAATTTCACTGTCCTTTCTGTGGCATAGTTTTTGCAGCAAGGGACATTTCTCTATAATTAATTTTATTAGAGAGACCGGCAGCCTTTCTCCCCCGATATTCTTCAGCTTTTTGCAATATTGAATGCGCATTTTTTGTAGCGACGTTAGATGGAGAAGGCCCTTGCACTCCAACGTCTCCAGACTTGACAATTCACTTAGACACAGAGACGTGAGGGAGCGAGGCAGCAATCCTTCCTTTGGGAAGGAGTTGATGCCATCACATGGACCGCAGATCTTGAGAGAGGTAACCATGTCAATGGACATCCATGCTTGGTTCACTAGTTTCTCACAATTCTGGATACAAACTGCTCTCAAGTTAGGTGGCATATTCCCTCCTGAAATGACTGAATTTGTTGGCAGTTAAATATCATAAGATATTCCATCTTTGGGAAAAGAGTAGACATCTGATCAGGCAATGACTTCAACTTCTCACAATCATCAACATCTAAAACATTCAAATTGGGCGCAGACAATCCTTCTCCCGGGAATGATACAAAGTTGGGACAGTTCATAATACTAATAGAACTCAGTCTCTTAAATGACTCTGACCCTACGACCGAAAGAGATTCCATACTTTCACAATTTCTGATTTGAAGATGAATGAGATTTGGAAAGGTATCCAGTGGAAGAGATGTTAGCCAATCACAACTATTATTTATTGACAATGATTCCAGTGATTCGTGTTTGTGTTGCATCGAGAATTTCAGTTTCTTCAAATAACTGATGTTAAGAGTTCTCAGCGATGCTGGGAGACAATTACCTGGAAAAGATATGGCTGACGAACAATCATTTAATGACAAGGAACGGAGGCAAGTAGGTTGGATGTTAGTCATGGCCTCCATCATGGACTCCACCACTATTGGGCTTCCTTCTATGTGTATATCTTCCACCAAAAGAGGAAACACATGAAACGCTACTTTGTTGCTTTTGCGTATGTATAATATTCGAAGGATGGGAGTCCTTGGGATGGAAGAGACAAGAAGTTCGCAATTTCTAATCCTGAGTAGTTGCAGAGCAGGAAGGTGATTTGGCAAGTCTCCCTTTAGTTTGGAACACCTTTCTATCAAAAGATCCTGAAGCACAGGAAAAGTTTCTGATTCGATTGAACTCCACACCTCCCAACAAGGCATATCATTAATGTGTAGAGATTGAAGGGAGGGAAAGGGCGTCACAGATGAACAATCTTCCTTCTTATAAAAGCCTGCATCAATAGTCTTCACAGAATTCATGTTTGAAATTTGGAGGCTCTTGAGAGATGGTAGTTGCCCAAGTGAAGGAAGTGTGCAACAGTTATTACAATCTTTTAAAATCAGATGTATTATATTTTGATAGGAAAAATTCTCAACCCATTCAGGAAATCTGGTTCCTTTATAACCGCTGATTGACAGCGATTTCAGGTCTTGGTGAGGGTGTAAGTTGCTGAGTACATCTAATTCAATTTCGAAGTCGATGTCACTGTCGTTACCTATAGACCATTCCAATAACAGATGATCAATGTGCTTCTTATCCATTATCCTGGCCTCTAATGCTTCTTCACTTTTGGTAACATTCTCCAATTCCTTAATAGAAAAATCACCGTGGAGATTTGGAAGTCCTCCCACTTCTTTGATGCTATTCTCTTTATGTTTGCCCACAATATAGAAATCCAACTTCAGTAATTGATTTAGTTTCCCCATTCTTTTAGGCATCTCTTTTATGCGAGTCCCACGAATTTCAAGATGACGCAAGTTTACGAGATTTTGTATGGCACTAGGCAACTTAGTTAGATTCAAGCAACAATACAACTTCAAAGTTTGTAGATTATGCAAATTGCACAATGACTCCGGCAGTGCTTCAATACTTGTATGAGAGAGATTTAAATAACGCAAATGGATCAGTTCACCAATTGAATCAGGCAGAGCAAGCTTACTTTGGAACTTACAAAATGATAAAACTCTCAAGTACTTAAGCATCGACACTATAATAAGTGGTGCCTTTTCATTGTTGAATGGAGAATCTTTATAATTGATCAGCAAGAAAGTTCTTGGAAGTTTTACTGTTTCGAAAACTTCAATATCCGAGACTGGATCACTGAATCTTGTAAAAGACAAATGACGAGTCTTTCTATCAATTCTGGTTTCTTTTCCAAGGTTATCTGCTCTAAAATAGAATTCCCCGCCAATGAATGTTGCTAGATCATGCGTCAAGTCATGCATTACAAAACGATATCCCCATATTTGATTACTTTGAAAAAACGATCGGGAAACCAAATCATCGAAATACTCCTGACCAACTTCTTCTAAAGTCTTTCCTTTTTTTGGTGCTTTTACAAGATCTTCAGCCATCCACAGCTGGATCAGTTCATCTTTGTCAAATTCATAATCCTTGGGATACAGTGAGCAATATACAAAACACCGTTTTAAATGTGGAGGGAGATAATTATAACTAATTCTGAGTGCTGGAATAATTTTACACTGACTTTCAGGAAGTTCCCAAATTTCACTTTCAAGTACATTATTCCAATCCCTAATAGCGTGCTTTCTTCTCAACATTCCTCCAAGTGACTGTGCAGCTAAAGGCAACCCATTACACTTTTTAACAATTTCCTTTCCAATATTTTCTAGAGTTCCTCTATTCTCACTGCCTTCTGAGAGAGGAAAAGCATGGTTTGCAAACACCAACCAACAATCTTCATTTGACAATTTGTTTAAATGATATACTTTAACAGTTTGAAAAGGAACTACAGCCGCTACATTTTCATTGCGGGTTGTCACCAGAACCTTACTTCCCCTAATCCCACCTAGAAATGGTTTTGTAAGACTACTCCAAGTGTCAGAATCCTCTATCCAAACATCATCCAATACAATCACGAATCTTTTACCTTTCAGTTTTTCCATCAAGTAAAGTTGAAGGGCATTTAGATCACTCAATTTACAAGGCTTCTGGGTAATTTCCTCTATCATAGTTTTTGTGACCTTCACAATATCAAAGATATCAGAAACACAAACCCATGCCTTTAAATCAAAATTCTGCTGCTTCAATTTGCCATCGTTGAACACAGATCTTGCCAAAGTGGTTTTTCCAACCCCACCCATGCCTACAATAGGGATCACGGACACCTCTTCATCATCACTGGTATCCTCTAACACCAACTTCATTATGACCTCCTTATCTTTATCTCTGCCATACATAACATATCTATCTTCCAGAGATGTTGGCTGAGCTTTCCATGACTGGTTGCTCTCCACTGGAATCTCCTTCAAATCAAGACACTCCTTTTGTTTTAAAATGTCATCTAATCTTTCAACTAAGTCTTCCAACTTACTAATACTAACAATCTTCTTCCTCTTGAAAAGGCCAGAAAAGGAATCGCTTACCTCCTTTTGAGTAGCAGCTTTAGTAGAGACTTCATCAACTAAGTCGTCAACCTCGTAGACAACATCTCTGAGAACATCGAGCCACTTTTTGACATTGGAGTCTGAGATTTGTCGATTCTCAGCATCAGCAAGCACAACTCTAACCACTATCAGCTGGTTCTCCACCTTTCGTAGCAACTTGTCAGGCTTCTTTCCACGGATGAAGTTGAGAAGCTCAGGGGAAGCTAGCCTTTCAAAAAGAACGTCAAGGAAAGCAGAGAGAAGTGCACCACCTACCACGGCTAAAGCCATGATCTCATCAAAGGAACAAACAAAAACGTAAAAGGAATTGGCTGCAAGAGACTATGGTGCTTCTAAATGAGGCCAACTTTTGTGAGGAGATTTGGATTGCTTCAACTCTCTTCACTTCAACTTTCTATTCTCTGTCCCTACTTGCCATCAAAATGAATCGTTGGATATATATTTAGAATTTTGATGGTTGAGATTGAAGATGCTTAGTTGAAAAAGTGTAGTGGTATGTCCTTTTCAAAGACAAGGATGTCGGATGCTTTTTGAAAATTTAGCATAGATATCTTAATTAAAAATTCAATAGATAAGAATCAAGACTTCATGAGTGAAATACTAGTTTTTCATTTTGTATAAGTACTTCTAATCTATATTTTTCTTCAGCGTAAGGGATATAAATTGATTTTACCTAAAGTTTTTCTTATTTCCTTTCCCATAAGTATATATAGAAACAGAGCCAAATTGTAATTGAGCCTGTTGCAAGTATGGTTAATGATGTAATACATGTGGTCATAGTTGACTAAAGATGTGAAAGGCAGCAATTAAATCTGATATGGGAATAATAGAACTTGCATAATTCATGTTCAAATCAAGCATCCATGATCTCTTTGGGTGATTTTGCAATAGTATGCCCATTTACTTTAAGATACCATCTTGGCACAGCACGGTCCTTGTGGACATAATCAATCAAAGGATAAATTCTGATGTATACATTATGACTTGTATCAGTTGTATGCTTTCTGGGACTGCTTTTGAGTTTTTTCAAATCCGGCATTAGATTTATGGTTTATCGTGTCTAGCAATAAATTTCAAGGACTGAATTTAGCTGTAAAAATGCTTTGCTCTTTGACTGGTTCTTTTTTATTCATCACTTTATTACTTAATGTGAGTATTAAATTTTCTTCAAGTATAATGAAAGAGCATGAAGTTATTTGCTTATTTTGAAGGAACTTGTGTCATGAGTTTCTCTTAAAATTTGATATTCTGAACTCTCCCAGTAGTATTTTATCATATTATCTTTGGTAGTGATATAAGAGTAAAGTCAACTCAGAGATTGCAGTTTGTATAGAGGGAATGTAATGACTATTTACATTAGTATCATGGTGTTTTCAGACCCTTTTTTTTGTGTCTGAGTTTTCAGGACAGATTGTCATATATGTAAACTTGCGCTCTTCAGGATAATGACCATCAATATATATAGCATTAATCCAAGCCAAGAATTTCACTCACTAGGAATTTAACTACCAATTATTTAGTTTCTAAATTTAGTCTCTAAAACTTTGGTTGATAATTAGATACCAATTTAGAAACTATTTAACAATAATAGAAACTAATTTAGAAACCTATTACAAAATAGAACAGAAATGAACAAAAGAGAACAGAGATAAACAAAAGAGTAAACTGAAGACAAAGGATATGAGAATGAATATATCTTCTTTCTTGTTATTCAAATCAAAACACAAATGGTCTGAATATATACAAGTAGTACACTCATTCTAGGTTTAACTAAAGAGGGAAAGAATCAATAATTAAATACTAGAATCATAACACACACATGACAAAATAAAGGTTATTCACCTCTATAAAGAAAAACAACTGATAATTAGAAAAGACACTCAATTAATATTAGGATCCTTCTGTAACTTTGGTATCTGTATCCTTTAATACCCCGCCACAAGCTGGGAAGCAAATATTGATGAGACCCAGCTTGGAACAAATATTCTTAAAAGATTGAGGACTTAAAGTTTTTGTATAAATATCAACCAGTTGCTCTATGGTGGAAATGAGAAGCAAATGGATGAGACCCTTCTTTAATTTTTCCCGGACCACGCGACAATCTATTTCTATAAGTTTTGTACGCTCGTGAAACACTGGATTTGCTACAATGTATCTTGCTAAGTCATTGCCACAGTATAAAAAAGATGGTTGCTCAAAAGGAACTTTGAAATCTTATAGAAGATAAGTTAGCCATTGAATTTCACATGTAACAGTGGTCATTGCCCTGTATTCAGCTTCACAAGAACTCTTTGATATTGTTCCTTGCTTCTTTGATTTCCAAGATATGAGAGAATTCCCAAGATACACACTAAAACCAGTCACTGATTGTCTTGAATCACAACAGGTGCCCCAATCACTATCACAAAAGGCTTTCAGATGAACAGAGGTAGTGGAAGAGAAAAATAGACCAAGACTTGGAGCCCCTTTGATATATCTGAGAATTTTAATCGCTGCATTATAGTGAGCAATTGTAGGCTTAGCAAGAAATTGAGAAAGTTGTTGCACAGAAAATGTTATGTCAGGTCGGGTATTAGTGAGATACATAAGTCTTCCAATCAATCAATCTTCTGTAGGCTTGAATATCTGTGAAAGGAACGTAGAAGAGAATTTCTCATGATTGTCGATAGGAGTGGGAGCAGGTTTGCAGGCTAAAAGACCTGCATGTGTTAATAATTCCAATGCATATTTCCTTTGATTTACCATTATTTATGTCTTACTTCTTGCTACTTCTAGACCAAGAAAATATCTTAAATTTCCAAGATCTTTAATCTTGAATGTCTGATTCAAGGCTTGTTTGATTCGAGCAATCTCTTCTTTATCATTTCCTGTCAATATTATATCATCCACATATACCAATAATGTTGTAAAAGATCCTTCAAAAGAATTAATGAACAAGGAATGATCATTCATAGATTGAGTATATCCCATAGAAAGCAAAAATGATGACAGTTTGGCAAACCATTCTCTGCTAGCTTGCTTAAGACCATATAAAGCCTTTTTTAGTTTACAAACTTTTCCTGGTGGAATAGAAGTCAATCCAGGAGGAGCAACCATGTATACATCTTCTTTCAAATCTCCATGTAAAAAGGCATTGTTTATGTCTAATTGTTTCAATTCCCAATTATAAATAGAAGCTAAAGAAAGAAGCAACCTTATGGTGGTCATCTTTGCTACTGGAGAGAAAGTATCAAGGTAGTCAATGCCTTCTGTTTGTGTATATCCCTTTGCCACTAACCTTGCTTTATACCTTTCAATTGTCCCATCAACCCTATATTTTATTTTGAATACCCATTTGCAACCTATGGCAGCTTTGTTCTTAGGCAGAAGAGCAGTCTCCCAAGTTTGATTTGACTCTAAAGCAGATATCTCACATTGTATAGCTTTTCTCCAACAGTCATGTTTCACAGCTTTAGAATAAGTGTTTGGCTCAACATGTGAAGAAAGAGACATAACAAAAGATTTGTAAGAAGGTGATAAATTGCTATAAGACAAAACAAAATTCAAAGGATATTTAACTCTTGAAGATGTACTGAAAACGTTAAGATTACAATGATAATCCTTTAAATACTCGGGTGATCTTTTTATTCTTGTGCTCATTCGGACAGATGGATCTGATTCAAAACTTTGTTCTATATCATGATTTTCATTGAGGTTTTGGTCTATATGGGAACAATCTACATCTGAAACCTCAATTTGTGACTCACAATTATTATTACTGTTATTTTCAACATTATCACAAGGTGTATTATCACAAGGTGCAAGAATGACTTGTGATGGCTGACTTAAGATAGATTGATCTTCAGCAAACAAAATTTGATCATCAATATCGGGGCTGTTAGTTTCATTACTAGTATCTTGAACCCTTTGGTATGGAAAAACATGTTCATAAAAGACAACATCCCTAGACACAAAAATTTCTCTTGATCGAATATTCAACAAAAATATATCCTTTTGTCCACCTTGGACAACCAATAAAAATACATTTTGATGTTATTGGATCAAATTTTCTTCTATTTGTTGACAAAGTGCTAGCATAACATAAAGAACCAAACACTTTTAATCCATTAAAATCTGCATCAGTTTTGAAAAGCATTTCATGAGGGGAAGAATATGTTAAAACAGGTGTGGGAAGCATGTTTATAATATGCGCAGCATGTATCACAAAATATGACCAATAAATTTTGGGTAAATGAGATTGTATCATAAGAGCTCTTGCTACATCTAATAAATGACCATGTTTCCTTTCAACTATACTATTTTGTTGTGGAGTATTGACACATGATGTTTGATGTATTATTCCTTTACTGACAAAAAAATTAGTCATGACAAACTCAGTTCCATTATCACTTCTTATTATTTTTATTGTTGTCTCAAACTCTGTTTGAACAAAAATAACAAAGTGTTCCAAAACCTTAACAACTTCAGATTTTTGTTTCAAAAGAAAAATCCATGTGTACCTCGAATAGTCATCAACTATGGTCAAGAAATATTTATGGTCATGAATTGATGGTATTGAGTATGGTCCCCAAATATCTACATGAATCAAATCAAAACATTTTTTCGATTTAGATGTACTAATAGGAAAAGAAAGTTTTTTTTGCTTTGCAAAATGACAAACATCACAAACAAAAGATTTGTTATATTTAACAAAAGGAAATTTATTCTTGATAACATCAATACATTTATTTGAAATATGACCTAATCGAAAATGCCAAAGGGTTTCTAGATCACTAGCACTAGCATTAACAGTATTGATGATGTGTGTAGATTCAAGGGGTTTAATTTGAAATTTCTGGTAAGATGGGATCCTGAGTATATAAAGTCTATCTTGCATCTTAGCATAACCAATTATTTTCAAGGAGTTTTTGTCTTGAATGTGACAACCATTAGAATCAAAGGTAAGAACACAAGATAGTCTATCAACCAATTTTGTTACTGAAAGAAGATTAAAAGTGAAGCAAAGAATATACAAAACATTGTTTATGACATGATTTTGATTGAGAAAAACACTTCCAAAATAATTGGCAATGACTTGATTTCCATTTGGTAATTTGACATAAATAGGATCAATTTGATGATACGAAGTGAAGTAAGTTAAGGATGAACAAATGTGATCAGTAGCACCACTATCAATAATCCAAGAACTAGAAGAAAAAATAGAGTTATTACTAGTTTGTGTTGTCATGTTGGAAGGAATAACAGAGACTTGACTTTAAACATTGTCACTGGATTTGACCTGTTGTAAAAGAGCTAACAATATTTGATACTGCTCAGGAGTAAAACCAATTTGTTGAGACTCCACTTCTGACTTTGAACCTTCATGATTCTGCTCATTATTGTTAAAATTTGTATTATGAAAGGTTGCATGACTTTGATGATGGTTTTGATTTTTAAATTTGAAATAAGGTGGAAAATCATGTTTTTTATAGCATGATTCTGCTTTTAGTTTTCAAAATGGTCTCTAATTTAGTTACTATTGCAACTAATTATTTTGATCTCTAAAAATTGGTTTCTATTTCATGATTTTCTTGTAGTGATGCTTAACTCGTAAAATAAAAGATATTGAGTAAATTAATGGGAAAAAATAGAAAATAAATCAAATTAACTCCTACAGACTTATATGAAACATAACACCTGCAACAACGTTCCATGTCTTCTATGCCCAATATCAATTTTCATGATATAAATTAGGCCTCACAAATTTGCAGAGGAAACATGCTAAGGAAAACGGGACTTTCTTCTAAAGACCTAAGAGTTTAGGAATTTACAGAATACCTTCTCGATTATAGGTGTCATCTAGATTTAAAAAATGAGTTTATAGGTAATTCAACCTCATAAATTCCTCGTAAGTTTCACACTTCATTCTCTTTCAAAAAAAATCCTACAAATTACCACAAATCACGTAAACCAAATACATACAATTATCGGATATTATCTCAAATCAATCTTCTTAAATCTCACAAATAATAAATAATATTTACTAAAAAATTGTATTAAAAGGGAGAACATGACTTGTTGGTGGGATATCTTTCTCATATGTGCAGAGGACGATAATAGATATAGGATTGCAGAAAACCAATATAATTTTTTCTTTTGTTTTTTGTTTTCTTTAAAAAAAATGCCTTAATTAAATAGATGTTAATTCAATATATAATTGACATAATATATATAGGTGTCTGTAAGTGATTTGTTGATAATGGGGATAGTTTCTTTAAGAAGTATAAATTTAACATTATCAATTAAGTTAATGAATATTTAATTATAATAAAGTAGTTAATTAAATCATATATAAAAAATAATATTATCTTTTCCAAACTTATGCAGATATATACAGTAAAGTTTTTTTATGAGCAAAGAATATACAAGACAAGTAAAATACAAGTATGAAAAGTCAGAATTGAAAAAACAAATGAAGCTAATAATCAAAAGTCTTATTTTGATTAAGCAATCTTAACTATTCGGAGGAAGGAATCATAATTCTAAAGTTAGCAATTCATTGTGGGTTTTTAAGTAAAGTTGTTGCTGCAGTGTTTTCGAAGAGGGTACAATCTGTATCTGGTTCACCAAATAAAGCAGTTTCCAATTAATATATAAGCTACCTTCAACTCAAATTGCTTCACAAATTCCTCTTTAACATCTTTTACAATTTTCTTATAATGAATTAAATGCTTAGATTGACGTATTGGCTTATACTTTATTGATCAACATGTGACAGTGAGGCCACACCAATTTTTGAAGAATATAACTAAGAATGCACCTCAAATCTATCTCTGTTCAAATCTCTTGTTCTAAGATATAAAACTCCCACATAAAACTTTTTCCTATATATAACCCTAACTATTAGCAATACATTATAGTAAGAGTTGCATAACATCTTTCATGAAAATGTTGTGCAGCAAGAATATTTTCCTCCAAATTCTGTGGTGTTTTTCCTTGATCACTCTTAGTTCCCAAACACAGAATCATTACAGTTTTGTTGTGAGTCCCATCACATAATATTTCATTTCCAAACATGGTGAAATGTTATATGCGCCATGCCGTTCATGAATATACTTTTCTTTCTTTTGTTTAGTTTTCCTTTCTTGAAGTTTATATGACAGATATAATAATAATAACTTGGATAGTGGCCTGAGGCGCGTAACAGTATATTATTGAGTATCTTTGATACATAAAAAGTACAGGGATAATATTTTTTTTAACAAATGCATCATTTTTTTATAAATTTATCATATTTATCATAAAATATATTCATGAGTATTTTAGTAAAAGTTTGGTTAATTTTTGAAGCACGGGAAATTAAATAATTTGATTAATCTTGCAGGTTAGAGAAGCTCAGTATACAAGACTTTGTTCAACAAAAAGTATATTGACTGTGAATGGAAACTTTCCAGGACCAACTATCAGAGTCAACAGAGGAGACACAATCTACGTTGATGTTTACAACGAGGGCAACTACAATATTACTATACACTGGTATTCAGTTTTCTATCTTAAGCAATTAACCTATGAATGAATGAAAATGAACCAAAGCCTGATTAATATAAGTGATTTATGGACAGGCATGGAGTGAAGCAGCCAAGGAATCCATGGACAGATGGCCCATCATACATCACTCAGTGCCCCATCCAACCTGGAAGAAAATTCAGACAAAAGTTGGTTTTTTCTTTCGAGGAAGGGACCATATGGTGGCATGCTCATAGTGAATGGATAAGAGCCACTGTCTATGGTGCTATCTATGTTTATCCAACAAAGAATACTCCCTACCCCTTTCCTCAACCCGATGCTGAGATTCCCATCATTTTTGGTATGAAAAAGTCCCTTAAAATTTTGTTCTCTGCCTCCTTGTTGTGATTCACCGAAGATAGAGTGTTTGACAGAGTGGAGAATTTTTACTCTTTATTATCAAAATGTGTTGTTTTTTAAACTTGGGAAAGTCATAATAACGGACATGATTTCATTATGAAAAAGTTGTGACCAAACCGGGACTTTAGTTTGAATTGATTATAATGAAGAATCTCATTTTAACCTATTTTAGTTGAAGCGTAAAAATTCTCCCAATTTCGTCAAAAGACCCCAAATATAGCTAGAACATTATTGATAAAAGCACGAGTAAAAATGCAACGTTTTATTTATTTATGGATATGCAGGAGAGTGGTGGATGAATGATGTCAACGAGGTCTTCAGACAGTCTTTTGAAACTGGAGGAGCTCCAAACATATCTGATGCTCTCACTATAAATGGTCAACCCGGGGATCTCTTCCCTTGCTCAATGCCAGGTCTGCATCAATGTTTAAACTTTATGAAGTTAATGATCAATCTAAATATTTTACATTCAACTAATTGCTATATTCTAATTAGATTCATGGTTTCAACTTTCAACTATAACTACCTTTCTTTCTTCAAAACATTTGTCTCTTTGAGGTTAAGCTCTAAACGCCACACTCTCTTTTAATTTTCAGAAACGTTCAAGTTAAATGTAGAACAAGGAAGGACTTATCATCTCCGAGTTATTAACGCCGCAATGAATCTCATTCTCTTCTTCTCGGTTTCCCAACATAACCTCACTGTTGTTGGTGCTGATGCTGTTTACACCAAGCCATTCACAAGGGATTACATTTGCATATCACCCGGCCAAGCAATGGATGTGTTGTTGCATGCCAACCAAGAACCTAATCATTATTATCTAGCTGCAAGGGCATACTCAACTGGTGTTGGTGTTGCCTTTGATAACACCACAACCACTGCTAGAATAGAGTACAGTGGCAATTATACTCCACCTTCATCTCCTTCATTACCAAACCTCCCCAACTTTAATGATACACAAGCAGCTTTGGATTTCATTACAAATTTGAGAGGCTTACCTGAGAGATACCCCAATCCAGTCCCAACAAACATCACCACTCAAATAGTGACCACTATTTCTGTCAACACTTTGCCATGCCCTAATGGCAGAAACGACTGCCAGGGACCAAATGGAACCCTTTTCTCTGCTAGCATGAACAACATAAGTTTTCAAACCCCCAACATTGACATTCTAAAAGCCTACTATAACAATATCAATGGGGTATACGAAACGGGATTTCCCAGATTCCCACCTTTTATGTTCAACTTCACTGCAGACTTTTTGCCTCTAACATTGAATATACCACAGAAAGGGACTAGGGTTAATGTGCTGAACTATGGTTCAACAGTTGAAATTGTGTTCCAAGGGACAAACGTTGTTGGAGGGGTAGACCATCCTATCCATCTCCATGGGTTCAGTTTCCATGTTATTGGATATGGATTAGGCAATTTTAACCAAAGTACAGATCCCATGAATTTCAATCTCGTTGATCCTCCATACTTGAACACTGTGATTGTGCCAATAAATGGCTGGGCTGCCATTCGATTCGTGGCTGTGAATCCTGGTATGTAACACGAAATGCGAGTTTATATTTAACTCTTGTTTTCAATTTTTAAATGGAGAGCTTATTTAATATTTTCAATTGCAGGAGTATGGTTTATGCACTGCCATCTTGAACGGCACCAATCTTGGGGCATGCAGACAGTTTTTATTGTGAAGAATGGAAACTCTTCGAAACAAATATTGCCACCGCCGCCGCCAGACATGCCTCCATGCTGAAGAATATTCTGGACTTTCCCTGTTTAGAGAACTTTACATTGAGAACAATAAGTTACATGTTTGTTTTACCTTACCTTTCAAGAAGGCATTTATTCCAAATTGAAGAAATGAGTTTTCCGAGTGCATTGCTATTTGTAATAATCTTGTTCTTTTATTATTTTTGGCCAAATGTATGGTAGGGCTTTCCATCAGCATCTGAGATTTACTGTATTAAACCGTCTTTCAATTAAGATTTTCTTTGGGCTATTGGTGTGTAGTCTTTGGTCATCGCCAAGTCATATATATAACGAAAGGCTCAAACATTATTGATATTGCTACATGGATAGAGCAATTTTATCAAACAATTTGCACGACTATTAGAAACAAAGTGGAATATAATTGTTGAAATTGTATTGGATGGGTCAGAAAGAGAAAAATACTTTGTCACCCTGCTTAAGTTATTCAACTGATTAAAAAATAAAGCAGCACATGTAATGTAGCAGAGAAAATTTACCACCTTACCCACTTACCAAATCTGTTTTTAATATGCCATATCATATGTCACTCCTTCATCTTGAGGAGTGATAAAGAGAGATTGAGGATTAAATTGATCTATGTTTTGATCGTATTATTTTTTATATTTTTTTCTTTTTCTTTTACGCTTATATATATATTAGCACATCAAATGTATTTTAAAAACTGGAATCTTTCTCTCATTTCTATTTCTTCTTGGACAATCTTCGTCCAAACTTATTTTTTAATTTTCTCTTCAAAGTGTTTTAGTTTCACAATATAATAATTATATTTTCTATAAATCACTAAAACTCTTATTTTTTTTGGAGTTAAGTTCGGAGATTAGAGATTTGTGGTTGAAAGACTTGGATAAGAGTGAGGAACTTAGTCTATTTAGGTAGAGTTAATTCTTCATTTTTGCTTTTATCATTCTCTCATTTTTGCTTTTTCTGCTTATCAATTCCAAAAAACTTTCTCATCAAATATACAACTCAACTGATTATTTTTTTTTTATAAGTTGCTTAGTTTATAGTACTTTAAAATAATGAAACTATAATCAATAAAAGATGCATCACTCATTTGATTTTTCGAATTTTGTTCTATTCGATTTTGAAACTTTAACATAATAAAAACATCCAAAAATTTTAAGATATTTCAATGAAAAAATTCTCACTCTATGTTTTAAATGAGGCCATGTTCCAAATAGTATTTGTTCTACATATATTCAAAAGGTAGATGGTTGTATTAACAACTTTTAGCCAAAACTTATTAGGCATTCCTCTCTCAAATAATATGGGTTTTGTCATTTCCATCACATAGGACAAGAGAATCATTAAATACAAATTTTTAATCAAAACAATTAAGTGTTATATTGACTAAATTAGATACTGTTTTAGAGATTAATAAAAAATTACTGGTATCTAAACTAGTTTCTATTATTAATAAATAAATTATAAATTGGTATTTAATTAGATACCAAGATTTTAACTACAAACTTTGGAATTTAAATAGCTAATTAAATACCAATTTAAAAATTATTTATCAATAATACAACATAATTTAGATACCAATCTTTTTTATCTTTAAAATAGTATTTAATTTACTCAATATAACAACTAATTACTTTTATTTCTAAAATTAATTTCTATTTAATGATTTTCTATTGACAGTTTACTCCTTCATCGTATACATGATTTTGTTAACTTGTATAATCAATTGTTATTTGTCTTGGTACTCCTTTATCTTCACAACATTTTTTGAATTTATTGAGGGTATACTTTATTGGGGTCAGTTTCTCTACAAGTATTTTTAAACTTTTTAATTAAATCAAATACTTCATATCTTTTTCTCATCAAATAAAATCATGTCATGCATGTCAATTCATCAATAAATAAATATAAAGTACCTATTTTAAAAAATGATAAATTATATTTATAGAACCATGTACATCTGTGTGCACCATTTCTAACATGAGAAATGGTTGTAGATAATGTTTGTTAAGCATGCTTACACACTTTATTTTTCTTCCCAATTTTGTTAGTCAAAACACCATACTCTTTTAACTAAGCAACTTAAGACCATTGTATTTTAAGTGAACAAGTCTTTTGTGCTATAATCAAGAGTTTTTTTTCTCATGATCACAAGTTGAATTTTCTCTCATAATTAAGAGAAAGTGAAAAACTTATGTTATTTGTCATTCTCACCACAACAACAATCTATTCCTTTTGAATAAAAAATTTTACACTTTTGATAGAAAAATAGTGCTCCTAAAGTTGTGAGATACTAAAAAAAGTTGTGAGTACCATGAATCATCTTAATTACTTGCTTTGTCATAATTATGAACTTTCCTTTTCCTTTTACTTCAACATTCGATACATTGCTTAGTTTAATTTTGAGACAAATCAACAATCCATGTTAACAAATACTTTTCTATTGTAAATGTTGAAATATCACACATTTTAAATTGTCTTTTAACAAACAAGGAACAAGTTTCCTTCACATGTTGTGTTTTTCTTCAAGAATGAATTATGTCGTTGATTGTCAAAATATTGAGCATGCTCAAACTTTTTATAATTATAACATTGTTGTTTGCCTTTATTCCAACAATATCTTTTTAATTCTTCTTCTTACATATTTCACACCATGTGTTTGATCCTCCATTATTTCTTCTTTCGTCAAAGTAGTCTTTTCCTCTTTCAAATCTGTCACATATAGAACACTCACAAATATTTGTTGATTCTTCTTTTTGAGGTGATACAATAAGTTTAGATTGAAACACACTTTCAACTAAATTTTTAACACGATAACAATAGGATCTAAGTGATTCAATCAACGCTTCAATTATCAATTGTATCCAGATGATTCACCAATCAAAACAATGTATTGAAATATCCATTCAAACTTTCTTTTTCTATATTTTTTTTCATTTTCAATAATCGTTTGAGAAATTAAAGTTTGATTGTTTCACCTTTTACTTTCAAACTTTTGTTTGATTGTCTTTAATATCATGACCATTAAGTATGATTAAAGAGACTTCTCTTTGAACCATCTCAAGAACATCTAAAATTTCTTTACTATTGCATGTTGTGCAAATGTAAACCACATAAGCCACAGATCAGGTTTAAAAGGAAGTGAGGAGAGAGAATAAACTTCCATGAGATAAGGAGATAAAGGGATGAACACAATTTACGATTAGTAGGTCCTGTGTAACATTTTCACATCCACCAAATAAAAAATACTTATTTTACAACTCAAAATAATAATATTTTAATAATATTTGCTTTATTTTTTAATTTAAAATTCTAATATAAATTTTGATATTATTAAAGTGGGTTGTAAGTTGATGTAATTTTTTGAAGGAGCGTGAAAGTATTATTTTACATTTGTAGCTTAGAAACTCACTTGGAAGGTCTTGGAGGTTGTGCATAGAATCATTGTTTGACTTTGAGCTTTCTTTTAACTTGGATTTGTATATGCTGAGATGTTCATGCAAGATTAAGACTAGGCACCTAATTAAAGGATACTATCAATGTCAGAAGTTTATGAAGAACTCAACATGCCAAAAATAATAACACAACCAACTAAACGAGACAAATTGCAAATCAAAGAACAATCTTTTTCTCCGAATTTCTAATACATGCCTTCTTGAAATATAAGGTAAAACAAAGTGTAACTTACTGTTTCTCAAAGTATCAAAGGTAACTAAACACAGAATAAATCAAAGCAAAAAATATCCCTAAACAGAAAATGTCTAGAATATTCTTCAACATGGGGGCATGTCTGGTGGTGGTGCTGGTAATGTTTCATTTGAAGCCTTTCCATTCTTCACAATAAACACTGTCTCCATGCCCCAAGCTTGGTGGCGTTCTAGATGGCAGTGCATGAACCATACTCCTGTAATTTAAAGGGCACATGCAGTTCATGCAACAAAAGTAAGTATCCACTGATAAAATTAAAAATGGAAACTAAGAATTATATATAAACACACAAACAAAAGTAGTGTCCCATGCCACATACCAGGGTTGCTAGCCACAAACCTAACAGCAGCCCAGCCATTTACAGGCACAATCACCGTATTCAAATAAGGAGGATCAATGAGATTGAAATTCATGGGGTCCTTGCTTTGGTTGAAATTGCCTAACCCATATCCAACGACATGGAAACTGAACCCATGGAGATGCATGGGATGGTCTATCCCTGCAACAACGTTTGTTCCTTGGAATACAATTTCAACCGTTGCACCATAGTTCAGCACGTTAACCCTGGTCCCTTGCTTTGGTATATTCAATGTTAAAGGCAAAAAGTCTGCAGTGAAGTTAAACATAAAGGGAGGGAATCTGGGAAATCCCGTTTGGTATACCCCATTGATATGATAGTAATAGGCTTCTAGTATGTTAATGTTGGGGGTGTCAAAACTTATGTTGTTCATGCTAGCAGCAAAAATGGTTCCATTTGGTCCCTGGCAGGTTCTGTCATCAGGGCATGGCAAAGTGTTAACAGAAATAGTGGTCACTATTTGAGTTGTGGTGTTTGTTGGGACCTGGCGAGGGTATCTCTCAGGTAAGCCTCTCAAGCGTGTAATGAAGTCAAAAGCTGCGCCTGTGTCATTAAAGTTGGGAAGGTAAGGTAGTGAAAGAGATGAAGGTGGAGTGTAGTTTCCACTGTATTCCACTCTAGCAGTGGTTGTGGTGTTATCAAAAGCAACACCAACCCCACTAGAATATGCCCTTGCCGCCAGATAATAATGATTAGGTTCTTCATTGGCTTGCAACAATACATCCATTGTTTGTCCGGGTGATATGCAAATGTAATCCCTTGTCAATGGCTTGGTGAACAAGCCATCGGCACCAACAACAGTGAGATTGTGCTGGGAAACAGAAAAGAACAGAATGAGATTCATTGCCGCGTTAACAACACGGAGATGGTAAGTCATGCCTTGCTCTACTTTTAGCTTGAACGTTTCTGCAAATTAAAAGAAAGTATGGCGTTTAAAGCCTAACCTCAAAGATACAAATATTTGAAAGAAGAAATAGTTGACACTACCTGTCATGGAGCAAGGGAAGAGATCCCCGGGTTGACCATTTATAGTGAGAGCATCAGATATATTTGGAGCTCCTCCAGTTTCAATAGACTGAGTGAAGACCTCATTGACATCAGTATTCCACCATTCTCCTGCATATGAATGAATAAGTATATATTTGTTACATTTTCAACCATTTTCTATCAATATGTTCTAGAAATCAAAAGGAGGTAGAACAATCTTTTCATACCAAATATAATTGGAATCTCTGCATGAGGTTGGGGAAAAGGGTAGGGAGTATTCTTGGTTGGATAAACAAAGATAGCCCCATGGACAGTGGCTCTTGCCCAGTCACTATGAGCATGCCACCATATAGTCCCTTCTTCGGAAGAAAAAACCAACTTTTGTCTGAATTTTCTTCCAGGTTGGATGGGGCACTGAGTAATGTATGCAGGACCATCTGTCCATGGATTCCTTGGTTGTTTCACTCCATGCCTGTCCATAAATCAGTTACAGTTAGCTATGCATTTGATTAAAAGTTTCATCCATTGTGCTGTTTTCCATAGGTCATAAAAATGGTTAAGATTGGAAATTCAATACCAGTGTAAAGTGATATTGTAGTTGCCCTTGTTATAAACATTAACAAAGATTGTTTCTCCTCTGTGGACTCTGATAGTTGGTCCTGGAAAATTTCCATTCACAGTCAATACGCTTTTTGTGGAACACAGTCTTGTGTACTGGGCCTCTCTCACCTGCAAGTTAATCAAACTCATTAGTTAATAGTGGTTTAACAATTTGTTGGTTATTTATTAAGATTTATTTGTGAATAAATATGTGCTCAATGTATAAATATTCCAAATTATAAATTTTAAAAAATGCAATAACACCCCCATGAAAAAAAAAATGTTATGCCTAAATAAATTGTACAATAAAAAAATAAAAATATATTATTAGCATAATTTTTAAAGGTAAAAAATATATTCTATAATTAGAAAATTGTGCATTACATGTATTATTTATTAAAAATATTCACCATTTCTTTTAACTCATTAATCATCTATTTATGTTATTAATTATCATATAGTTATTTAATTATCAAAGTATTATTTTCAAAAATATAACAGCACTTCACCAATTTCTGCAACAGTAATAGGAAATTATAGGATGTGACTGTACTCACAACAAAACTGTAAGGACTCCGTGTTTGGGAACTAAGATCTATGAAGGAGAAACACCACAGAACTTGGAGGAACAGTTTCTTGCCAAAAGACATTTTCATGAAAGAAAATGCTAACTATGCTAACAGTTTTTGTTTATATATATTGAACTTTTCTGTGGGAAGGGTTTTGTATTTTGTAGGCAAGACTTAAATAGAGTTAAACCTTCAAATATTGGTGCAACCTCACTGTCACGTGTAAAGAAACTTAAGAAGATTCGTGAGGGAATTTGAACTGTATGCCTTATTTACTGAGTTCTTGAAAACACTGCAACAACAACTCCCTTAAAAACCCATAATGAATTACTAATTTAGATCAACTAAATTATAGATCATGCTAACCACTAATAGTTAAGATGGTTTAATCAAAATAAGTGTTGCCTTTTTGTCATTATTTTTAATTCTGACTTTTCATCATATATATTATGATGTGTACTCTGTATATACTTACATGTAGAGAGTAAATGATTCAATTATTTCTCAATTGTTCAAGTTTTATTTGTTAATTACTTGTTAAATTAATTAATAAATAAATTTAAACTTTTGATAAGTTTAAGTCAAGTTTAAATTTTTTTTAAAAATTACTTTAAGGATTAATAAATAGGTTGTTTATATATATATATATATATATATATATATATATATATATATATATATATATTAAAATGCAAAGTATCATAATTTATGTTTTATTGGTACACCCATTTTAACTTTCAAGTTTTAATATTAATATTGAGTCGGATTTGCATAAATACTATGAAAAAAATCATGAAATAGAAACTAATTTGTAGAAATCAAAATAATTAGTTGCAATAGTAACTAAATTAGAAATCATTTTAGAAACTACAAAGAAATTTGGTTTCTAAATTAGTTTATATTATTTTTTATTATTGTTAAATAATTTCTAAATTGGTATCTAATTAGCAACCAAGGTTTTTGCTACCAAATTTAGAAACTAAATAATTGGTAGTTAAAACCTTAGTTGCTAATTAGACACCAATTTAGAAACTATTTAACAATAATAGAAAATAATAGAAACTAATTTAGAAACCATTTTTTTTTTAGTTTCTAAAATGGTCTCTATTTTAGTTCCTATTGTAACTAATTATTTTGGTCTCTAAAAATTGATTTCTATTTCATGATGATTTTCTTGTAGTGAAAGTACTAACTTTTTTTAATGTATAAATAACTTTTCTAAGAAAAATAAAATTTATAAATATTTATATTTGTAGATTAGTATTAAAATAATTTTAAGATGGTGTATTCATAAAATTTTCAAAATAATTTAATTTTTTTATAAAATTAGTTAAATTGTGAAAGGAATAAAAAATCAAAATTAAGTTTAATATTTTTTAAATGGTCAAATTTAAACTTCTAGTTAAACTAGATTGAATAAATAAATCAAGTTTAAATCATTATTTTTTTTATAAATCTAAACTTCGAGAAATTGAATTGCCTATATCATTTACTCCCCTATCCACTCGATTGCAGTGATAGGCTTTGTTTTATGTTTTGATACATCTTGAAAATATTTATATACTAAACTAACTTTTTCTCACTAAAACTTAAAGTTTTATAAAAACCTTATATTATTCTTATCGTTTGATAAAAAATAAGTATACTATTTTACTCATTAATTTTTAAAAAAAATTGTAAATATTTATAATTAATCAATCATAATTATAAGGATGGATTATTTTTTTTTAATGATTTTTTTTTGTCAAACACGCCCGTAAATTAAATTAATACAAATATGCATTAAGATGAGTTGTTATTTACTCAAACAATCATAACAATTTATAGAGTGCTCACAATCATGATATATATAACACAAAACAATATTTAAAATAATTTTATATATTAATTAAGAAATTGTTATTACACTTTCTATTTATAAAAAGTTTGATTTAAAAAATGTGGTTTTTACTCTTATTTTTGGGTGGTGATTAGGAGAGTCATGATAATAAGAACAATGACAATTTAACTAATGACTCATGGTGGTGAATAACGAATTAACGGTGACGAAGTGAGAGTTGAAGGAAAATGAGTGTTTTAACAAAGACCTAAGGTTAAATATCATTCACTCTAGTATTTCTCGTGCTCCGTCTTTCGTTTGGCCTTCTCTCGATCTTTTATATTTTTTTTTTACCTAGAAATATGCTCTTGGTCTTCTTGTTTCGATCTTCTTGAAACACAAGACAATAACGGATTTATAAAAGTATTTTGATGTTTAAGTCAAAATGAGTAAATTATTAATGTTTTTTATTGGATGCTATTTATATTTATCTTTGATAAATTTGGTGATGGATTTTGTACGTGTTAGATTTTCTATGAATTTGAATATTTCTTTTGATCCATATAATTTAATTTTTAAATTGTATTTATAAATAATAATATTTATTGAACACATTTTACAAAATAAACCCGAGTTTTATGAGATCGACAGATCGAGATAGTTGCGGATCGATTGACCGTACATGAAGTACTTCCAATTACGTGCTAAGCCGATAAACTAAGAGATGGATAACAAAGAGAATAAAAAATAGTTGAGCATAGAAAGAACTTTTTCATGTGGAATCGACAAAGAAAATCTGCTATATTTATAAATAGGAGAATAAATATTTAATGACCTTGTAACCTCCAAAAGAACCTAACATAGTTTACTTATTTATTACACAAAGTGTAGGACAACCAAAAACTAATATGAGAAAAACCAGCCACAAAAAACAGCATTTCCACCCTCTGCTTTGTCTGTTTGTACTGAATGTGGTTGTTTCTATCTGTCACCTCTTTCTTAGTGACCTGAGAGACTTAACAGTACACTCAATAATTCTCCACCCTTTCATTATTATAATCACTTATCGTCATATTCTGCTCTTTTCCATGAACTCCTTGGATGAAGGAAAGTGCTGCCATTATTCCTTCGTGACAAATTGCAGGCCATTGTACAGACAAAAACACAGAGCATGTTGTGCAAAGCGTTTTTTCCAAGCACACTTAAGATCTTTACATTACAAGTAAAGTAAGGGTTAATCACTTCAATGAATACATCACACATTTGATAGTGCCACCAATAATACACGGCAGAGGTAGCTTGTGTCCAAGTTGCCACCCTCCACCCTCTTGTGTAGACCTTCTTCCACTGATATCCCATTTATCATTTCAATATGATCATGAACTTTCCCTAATTCTGCATCACAAATCATGGGTTATTTTTTATCAGAAAAAAAACGAATAATGGATATCTCATTCATTCAATACATGAGATTTACCACTATATCTTCCTCCCTACATTACCTACTCTATCATTCACTACAAATGTTTCATTCATGCGTCTTTAAAACTCTCTCTCTATCTCTATGTTAACTTACGGAGTCAACATATCTCTATTTCTATGCACTAGTCATACTAGAAAATAAATTAACTTATTTATAAAATCTTTTTATAAAATAATAGTTATCTTTATTTATATACTATAAATTAATTTAATTTTTAGCCTATTAGAGATATCTAACTGAATAAATAAGAATCCCTTCCCAAAACTCATTTTATTAACATTATATTTCATGATAACAACAAAAGAGGTTTTACTTTCTCATTTTCATCCTCAAAGTAAAAAAATGTATTCTCATCCTCATATTCATACTCAATAGTTATGTAATTTTTATTTCATCTTCATTACCATTAAATAACAAGTATACATGTACTCACTCTCTTACTCTTTCAAGTGTTAATTAAATACTTTTTATAAAAAAATAAAAATTACAACAAAAGAAACAATAACATTATTAATAAAATATTTAATTTCAAAAGGATACACATATTTCTTCCTCAAATGTCAAATTTAAAATATATATATATATATATATATATATATATAATTGCATAAATCTCATATTTAAATGTCAAATAACAATTAGATAAATGATCAAATAATAATAAATCAAAATAATCAAAATTATATCCTAAAATAAGTTATGAAGTAAAAACTAAATAAAAGTAATATAATTTTTTTAAGTTAGTTAATAAACTAAAAATATTTTAGTAATATAAAAAAAGAGGTTAACAAGGACGAGAACAAAATCAATATGTAAATATTCTTCTTCATTACTTAATTTAAAAATCAAATATTACTCATACTTAAACTAATATTCAATTAATACAATGACTAAATTGAAATAATTTTATACAATATTAATAGGAATAGATTCATTTTTCTAATTTGAAAAATATTTTTTATCAGAATCACAACAACTCTATGAATAGTATGGGTTTTCTTTTTGTTATATTTTAGTTTTAATCCGAACTTAAATATGTTGAAGTTATTCTAAATATAACTGTCTGTTTTAACTCTTAGTGCTTTTTAATTTACGATTAATTATAGTTAATTTAATGCTAATAATTAAATTAGATATTAATTGAGATAAAACAAATTATTTTAAATTGACATAGTTAAATTATATTTTTAGATGTGTAACTCAGTTAAATAATGTATTTATTTTGTTATATAAATAAGATAATACCTTATAATTTATAAAAATAATTATTATAAACAATGATTTTAGTTTTGCTTTTGAAATTGTTCTTTATTTCAATTTAATAACTTGTTTTTAACATTGTGATATTTTAAATATATAAGTATTAAATACATTTATATTTTTAAAATATTAATCCTAATATGTTAAAATTATATGTGATATCAAATAATTATTATTTCATTTTTTTTCTATGATAATTTAAAACAATATAAAATTAATTTTATTCTAGAATTCTTTTAGTAGTGCTTTTTTACATGCAAGATGACAAATAGATATTAGTTACGTTATAGTGTAATCACTATAACAAAACAAATTTTTAGCATATCGTTCATTTTTTTTATGGGCCAAAAAGTCCACTCTGCAAAGTTTAATGCAACAACTATTTTCTTCTATCAATGGAACATATGCTATTAGAGTCAGTAAAACGTAAAAGTATTTAGTAATACAATTTTAGAGTGGGTTTGACTGACTCTAATCGAAGAAAAATAAAAAGAAAGTGAACATTAGGTAGGCTTGATAGACTCTAACATGAAAAAACAACTTTGCATGATGTGATCCACACTAAAATGGATTAAAAAAAATCAAAGTAAATAAAGTATCTTATATATTTTTTATTTTTAACATTTTATCAATAAGAAAAAATAAATAAATGTGAACCCGTGATTCAACTCTTATATATATTGGGTTAAAAGTTCCCAATATTTTAAATTAAAGTAGCAATCTCTCCCAAACATCAGAAAAATAACTACCCAACCAAAGACAAATCACTTGTTTTAATTGAAAACATGCAAATCAAAGGATCAAGACTCCAATTTGAAAATGAAAAACAAGCATAAGAAACTTTGGAAGTAACCCAAGACCAAACCTTCAATTTGAGTCAAGAAGAAAATTTCAAAATGATCAATCACTCTTCCCTTAAAAATATGCTTATTCCGATTACGCCAAATCTCACTCACCAAAGCAATCCAGATATTTCCAAAAACTAAATAAACGGCAGTGGGAGCACCGAACAATGTAAAATGCAAGAAATGTGAGGTAGGCTCAAGAAAGAATATAATTTTAATAAAATACGAATATAATTTCAATGAACAAAGGAACCAACAACAACAGCAAAGTAACCAACATCAACAAAGTGCTAATAGAAAGTGTCTACCCCTAAACCCTAAATCCTGACCAACATGAAGGATCGTCTAACCTAGCATCTAGGGTAACCTAGCATCTAGGGTGGACTTCTAGTCATAGGATCAAACATCTAATGTCAGAGCAAAAGAAAATCCTGGAATCTTTCGCATGCAGCATTCCCACACCACTCAATCACCAATTTCAACATTAAACAAATAAAATAAAAAAACTCTATCAAAGTATAAAGTGCAACTCATAACTCACCTGTAGGCCAATAATGATAATATGTTCTTCCTTGCCTCCTCATCGCCATGTTTCATCTTCCACTTTAAGATGGGATCTTTCAATTCAAGTTTAATTTGTCTTTTCTACATTATAGGGTTTGTCAAACCACTACTCCCTAATAAAAAATAGTAAAAGTATCCATGATTACTTACCATGAATGCAAGCCAGCCCTAAATTAGGGAGATAAAGGAAACCAAGAACCTCCACATAAAACACATGCACACAACAAAAAAGGAAAAATCAAGAAAGAAGAAACTAAGAACAAAAATAAGAAATAAGGAAAAAGTGAACCTCTCTTATCATTCTTCTTTTCTTCATATTATATTCAAAAGCATTGATCAAACGTTATCTTTTTAACAAATAAAAGCATCCTAAAAACCAACACGCTATATTATTGAAATATTAGTAATTTTTATGTGGACTAATTCTGTTATAATTTTTAATTTTTTCTTTAAATTAATATATTTAAATTAGTCTTTATATAGACTAGACGAACGTTGTGTTTATATTATTTAGTAACATTTATTTAATATCTACTTTTATGTTTCGATACTAATAAATTCTTTATTATATTTTATTTTTTTAATTTTTTGTGTTACCTTAGTGTTTACGTAGCTCACTCAATGTTTCATATTTAATTACTGTCTCATTAGATTGGGTTTGACTCACTTTAGTAGCGTCTCCCATTTATTTTATTTTTAATGAATAAAAAATTTATTTATTTATTTATTAAAATTAATTATTATTTAATAAAAAATAATATAAAAATACTGTTTTATAATCAAAATAAATTATATTTAAGAATTTGGAAATTAAAATCAATTCAATTATTTTAATTTAAAATATCATTTATTATTGTAATTAATATTTTCATCATGTTCTATATTTTAGTTAATGAAAAAATTAAAAAAGGAAGAGAATTAAATAAAGTATTAAGACTCTATAACAAAATCACCCGAATAGAAAATCATTTTATAAAAAAAATATCTGTTATATTAATTAAATTAAATATTATTTTAGATAAAAAAATATATTAATGTTTAAATTAATTTATATTATTGATAAATAGTTTTTAAATTTACATCTAATTACTGATTTAAAAACTATTTATCAATAATAAAAATTAAAATATATATATCAATAAATTTTCTTAAATAATATTTAATTTAGTTAATATAAAATTAATTATTTTTTATTATTAATAATTAGTTAATAATAAAATTATTTATAACTCACTAGAGTCCAATTTTCCCAAGATTTCTACTCATAGGAATCCAACAGCTTCTAGGTTCCAATAACACGAATGATGGGCTGAACCTCTTTTAAGTCATCCAAATAGTTATATAATATTAATATTGTATATTTTTTAATTTCTAATTATTATCTTAAAAAAAAATCATCGTCATCAAGTGTATGGTTCATGCATACTGTGATTGATTCTTCCATACTGGGCAATATTTCTTCGTGAGATGCATTTGTTTACCTCCCTGCATAACTCAGAAAATTTTTTCCAAATATATCAGCAAAGAATAAAAATTAATTAGATGGAATCTTCAAAGGTATCTGAACCTTTATACAAAGCCAAAAACCACTTAAACAGGTCTCTGAACTACACAAAATACAGAAACCTGCACCCGCAAACACCCTGCAAAAAGAAAAACCACCAACAGCTTCTAAAAGGCCAGCTCCTCAACACCAAAGTGTGCTCACCGACTAGTGTTAACAACCTTGTTTATGTCTATGCTAATAACGATAAACATAGCAATCACCTCAACTTTTTGCAAGAATCAACATCATTTTATTATTGTTTCATCACTTATAATAATTCAACCAAAATAAGTAGCTACGGTTGTTGTCCCTCCATCAGCTATGTACCTTGTACAATTCAAAATTAAATCAATCAATGTACATCTTAACGTTGCATTTTATAAACTAATATGTGTCATTTTCAGCTGTTAGAAGAAATTGGCTAGTTGATGTATTCATTTCATTCATATAGAAATTTGTATTATTATTTTTAGTTGGAATCGATAACAGATCACATAAATACATATTATGATTATTATTAATTTTATAATTCTTATTATTATTAATATGAATAAGAATAATATTAATAATCATATCAATAATATTGTTAATATTACTTTTAATATTATTAACTTTTGTTATTAATATTAATATTTTAGTAATAATATTAATATTATTAAAATTCATATGTAAAGTGTAATGCATGATTTTATTTACTTATTTTACGAATAATATTTTTTAAAAGAAATCGTTTCAATACACTTAAAATTATGTATGAATTTTGCTTACAAATTATTAATAAATTATTATTGTCAAACTACTACTATTATGTACCAAAAGATTAGTAAATAACTTAATTTATCTATAGGTAATAATTCATACATAAAAAAAATTCTTAATTTATCTAAAAATCTAAATAAATAATCATGAATATGTAATAATAAATTTTCTTATAGGTTGAATTTCTTTCTTTCTTGAAGGAGTGTTTATAACTACCGTATCAATTGTAGGCGTCTAATCTTCTTTACTTTAAAGGAGAATAGTTTAATTGTAAGATTATGAGGCGTGGTTTATATTAAACAAAATCTAACTTTTATGTGCACGAATGGCTCATTGATAGACAAATCTAACTCCTCGGATCAATGAAACAAATAATGGACTACATTTGCATTGGGTGAGAAAGCAGAGAACGGTTTGGATATATTAATTAACAAGTTATTGAGCAATTACACTATGATTATCATATAATTGAACTTGGCAGAATGGTATAAAACTATTATTAGCAACAACATTGAACCATGAATCATGAAATCTTGATATAAACTAAATCAATTTATATAAAAACATATAAGCTATTAAAAATATACACATCTTAGGTAGAATATATATATATAAATAGGATTGGACTACAGCATATTACTACTGTCTCACCCCTGAACAACTCAATTTTCCAATATAAAAGATATAAAATACATTATGTTTTCTGCCTGCCAAAGAAGTCATGATCCACTTTTGAAAAAAAAAAGTTTTAACTTTCCACAAACATAAACCACAAAATCATGCAGACATAACAAAAAGATCCTCTTCTATTTTTTATTATATATATTGTACCTGAGTGGAGAGATGGGGCCCAGGCACGGTCGGTTGACGTGGTGCAATTGCTGACGTGTTGACCTTCTTCTCCTCTGGTCGACTGTCCTTTCTTGCTGTCTCCTTTGGTCGGTCGTCCCTTCGTGCTATCAACTTCGGTCGGGCGGGGGAGGGTACCTGTGAAGGCACTCCGACGCTCAAGTAAGTATGAGATTCTAAGCGCGGTTTCGTAAGTGAATGAAAACGTACCTTTCTCTGGCTTGAGCACAGTATTTATAGGATTGCCTAATGGGCTTTCTATCCCTTGGGCTCAGGGTGGTTATGGATATGTCTTGTCAGTCGTGCTCCGGAATACCCGGGGAACATATCTTCTCTAAACGCATATTCCTTATTCTTCGGAGGTGTATCTTAACCACCTTAGCTTGTCACATAAATGCCCTTACATTTATTGTGTATACGGCCGGTCGGCCACGTGCGGTCGTTTCCATTTAGTGTATAAGGCCGGTCGGCCACGTGCGTTCGTCCGGTGCCTACCAGTACACTTGCCCCCCAGGCTCGAGGTGAATAAAAGCCGAAGAGTCGTAATAATTGTTGTGCCTTTCGAGTTGTCAGACATTAAATTTAACGGAATGACGGGACGTTCGCATTAGCGAAGAATATTTTCGGTTAGGCATCGGACAAGCGGCCTGCCTGCATGGAGCACCCCTGGAGGACGACCAGTACGACAGAAAAAATAATAGTTGATGGAAAGCTGGTGCCGATCAACCCCGATGATAATTTAAATGAGGAGGCCGAGGGGGAGACCCCTGGCCCACAGCCTGACGCCTCTTTTGAAGAGTTAATGAACAATGTGGCATAGAAAATTGCTGGACCCGACATGTGGGCAATGCACACTTTCATAAATAATTCTGATTACATTAAAGTAATAAGATAATTCTAATGCCGGACGAGGCATAAATAATTCTGATTACATTAGTAATAAGATAATTCTGATGCCGAACGAGGCATAAATAAGTGAATAATTCTGATGCCGAACGAGGCATAAATAAGTGAATAATTCTGATGCCGAACGTGGCATAAAAAAGTCTGATTACGTTAAGGTAATAATTCAGATGCCGAACGAGGCATAAGATTGAGTAAATAATTCGGATGCCGAACGTGGTATAATAATTATGATTACGTTGAGGTAATAATATAATTCTGATGCCGAACGAGGCATAAATAAGTGAATAATTCTGATGCCGAACGAGGCATAAATAAGTGAATAATTCCGATGCCGAACGTGGCATAAAAAAGTCTGATTATGTTAAGGTAATAATTCAGATGCCGAACGAGGCATAAGATTGAGTAAATAATTCGGATGCCGAACGTGGCATAATAATTATGATTACGTTGAGGTAATAATATAATTCTGATGCCGAACGAGGCATAAATAAGTGAATAATTCTGATGCCGAACGAGGCATAAATAAGTGAATAATTCCGATGCCGAACGTGGCATAAAAAAGTCTGATTACATTAAGGTAATAATTCAGATGCCGAACGAGGCATAAGATTGAGTAAATAATTCGGATGCCGAACGTGGCATAATAATTCTGATTACGTTAAGGTAATAATTCAGATGTCGAACGAGGCATAAGATTGAGTAAATAATTCTGATGCCGAACGTGGCATAAATAATTCTGATTACGTTGAGGTAATAATTCAGATGCCGAACGAGGCATCAGATTGAGTAAATAATTCTGATGCCGAACGTGACATAAATAATTCTGATTACGTTGTAATAATTCAGATGCCGAATGAGGCATATATAAGTGAATAATTCTGATGCCGAACGAGGCATAAATAAGTGAATAATTCTGATGCCGAACGTGGCATAAAAAAGTCTGATTATGTTAAGGTAATAATTCAGATGCCGAACGAGATATGAATTGAGTAAAGGACTAGGAGATTTGGATTTTAATTTAGTGCCTCGTTAAAACCTTCCCGGTCGTAAACCCTCCTTAGGGAAAAACCGACTGAGCGAGGAAAGAGTTCAACTGTAATAAAATTTGAGATGTGTGGCATTCCACGTTCTCGGTATTTCCTTCCCAGATAAATATTCTAAATAATAGGCTCCACCGGCTGCCGTATCAGCTATGCGGAAAGGTCCTTCCCAATTGTTGGAGAACTTGCCTCCTTCCTTCCGTGCGCTGCTCCGCATTCGCCATACTAAGTCGCCTTTGTGGAACAATCTTGGTTTAACTTTGGAGTTGTATCGTCTGGGACCGACCGATGCTACCCTGATCTACCAAAGTCTTGGCAATTCCGAACTTGTCAATTTCTACAGTGATGACCATGGGGTCGTCCTGGGCTGGATCTATGGCTGTAAAGTCTTCGTCAGTGAAAGTAATCGGAGGTATATGTGGACGCTTCCTCGTGGTAGCATGAGCGGACTGGATGTCACGAAGATGTTTCTTTCGGGCGGAATTTGAGCACCCGCCACCGGCAAATCCTCCAGCTATATAATTTGTTTCGTGGTTCGGTTCGCCCAAGTTAACGGGTCCAGCAATCATGTTGATGACTTCGCGGACTCGTTGGCGAGGTCGGGCGTTTCGGTCGGGACTTGTGCTACGGGGGCGTGTACGCCGAACGGGGCTTTCGCTGCGTTTTCGCGAAGTCTGGCTACGGTCAGTGTGGCGTTTGTAATCGTTACGGTACGACCGGTCGACACCACGGGAAGGACGGTCAGTATTCCGTGGTGGGGATCTTGAACTCCTTGTCCTCTTGACGAACTGCCGTAAATGGCCAGCTTGGATGAGTTCTTCAATTTTATCCTTCAAAGCTTGACATCCTTCGGTCGTGTGACCGAAATTCTGATGGTATTGACAACGCTTAGCAGTATCTGCATTCGGTGGTGTTTGATACTGCTTCAATGTCGGGATTAGGTCCGTTTGTAGTGCTTCATCTAGGGCTCGTCCCCTCGGCACAGTTAAAGGGGTGTAACTGTTAAACCTGGGGATTCGGCCTCCCCTATTCCGGTCGGACCTCAGAGTGGTTCGGACGGTTCGTTCGGTTTCGACTTCTCTTTCTTTACTTTGGGTTTGGTCTTTAAGGGCTCCGAATCCGACAGCTTTGAACCGTTGATGGTAATCAATGTGTTCTTCGATTTGCATGAATTTGGTTGCTCGAGTTCGAAGGTCCTCCATGTCTTGAGGTGGTTTCTTGATGAGACTTTCAGTGAAACGGCTCGGTCGGATGGCCGAGACCAAATGGTGCAATGCAACCTCTTGTTTGAGCCCTCGGATGTTCATGCATGCTTTGTTGAACCTATCTAGAAGGGTTCTAAGAGATTCACCTTTTTCTTGTTGTACCGCTAGGAGAGACATGGAGGACATGTGATGCGGTCGGCTAGTGGCATATTGAGTGGAGAATTTTGCGGCTAGGGTGTCAAAATCGTTAATGGAGTTTGGAGGCAGCTCTGTGAACCAGGTAAGAGGTTCTCCCTGGAGCGACGTGGGAAATACTTTACACCACACATTGTTATCTGTGGTATACAAAGTCATTTGCGTCTTGTAGATATTTAAGTGTTCGTCCGGGTCGGTCGAGCCGTCATAGAGTTTAATGACGAGGCCTCTCCATTTGTCAGGAAGTGGAGTGGTGATAATTTCGTCTGTAAAAGGATGACCCCTTTTCCTTGACTTTCTTTCGACTGTTTCAGCTCTGGAAGCAGGATTGGTATTGGCAGGTGTAGGTATGCGAGAGGCGGTTCGGTCGGCCATATGGGATTGGCCTTCTCGTTCGGGATTATCGACCTGTTGTTGGAGTCGTGCATTCTGCTCTCTTAATAAGGCGATTTCTTCTTCTTGGCGGCGTCTATCTTCTTCTTGGAGGCGTCTATCTTCTTCATGTTGACGATGGTCTTCCATCCCCTTTTGTCGCAGTTCCTCCATCTGAGCTTGGAGGATTTGAATCATAGTCATCTGTTCTGCCATAGCGTCGTTGTTGTTTCTTGTCGCAACCATTATAGCTTCAAAAATTGAAGATTTGCCTCGGCCCCACG
The DNA here is from genome assembly GCF_051622355.1 of Phaseolus vulgaris. Taxonomy (NCBI): domain Eukaryota; kingdom Viridiplantae; phylum Streptophyta; class Magnoliopsida; order Fabales; family Fabaceae; genus Phaseolus; species Phaseolus vulgaris. Next base: position 9,096,499 of record NC_143504.1, read on the forward strand.
GTGGGCGCCAATTGTACCTGAGTGGAGAGATGGGGCCCAGGCACGGTCGGTTGACGTGGTGCAATTGCTGACGTGTTGACCTTCTTCTCCTCTGGTCGACTGTCCTTTCTTGCTGTCTCCTTTGGTCGGTCGTCCCTTCGTGCTATCAACTTCGGTCGGGCGGGGGAGGGTACCTGTGAAGGCACTCCGACGCTCAAGTAAGTATGAGATTCTAAGCGCGGTTTCGTAAGTGAATGAAAACGTACCTTTCTCTGGCTTGAGCACAGTATTTATAGGATTGCCTAATGGGCTTTCTATCCCTTGGGCTCAGGGTGGTTATGGATATGTCTTGTCAGTCGTGCTCCGGAATACCCGGGGAACATATCTTCTCTAAACGCATATTCCTTATTCTTCGGAGGTGTATCTTAACCACCTTAGCTTGTCACATAAATGCCCTTACATTTATTGTGTATACGGCCGGTCGGCCACGTGCGGTCGTTTCCATTTAGTGTATAAGGCCGGTCGGCCACGTGCGTTCGTCCGGTGCCTACCAGTACGTATATATATATTGGCAACAAGGTGGAACAGTTTTAATTAACCAGCTTTTCTTAAAAAAACTAAGTATAATTAATTCTTCATCAGTCAAACTAGCAAGAAGGAATAGAGAGAGATTAATTGGCCAAAGGTGGCAATAAAATCAGCATTTGCCATGATTTACGCATAATGCTGACCCTAATCATATCAGATGCGAGAAACAGGGAAATGAATGAGAAGAAACAGCCATTAGAGAAACAAAAGAGCAGTTAATTGTATATTATATATTCCATGATACCTATATATTCTTCTTACCTGCCCCACTCCACCCAATATTTTATCATATAAACACATTATCTTCTTTCTTCTACCATCCTTCACTGTTCCACTTCCACATACTTACACTGGAACTTGGACTACACATCAATTTCATCAATTTAACTATACCCTTCTCAATCATCTTATTTATATATATGTAAACTAAACTGCATCTTTCTATGTCTCAAACAGAGAATCCAATGGAAAATCTTCCGGCATTGATTTACAAAAACCCCATTAGGAGAAGTTCTAGACGATCTACAATGTATCTTGGCGTGAGAAAAAGGCCATGGGGAAGATATGCTGCTGAGATTAGAAACCCTTATACCAAAGAGAGACACTGGCTAGGCACATTTGACACTGCTGAAGAAGCTGCTATTGCCTATGATCTTTCATCTATCAAGATTTGTGGCATTAATGCTCGAACTAATTTTCATTACCCTTTTGTGTCTCTTCCACCACCTCCTATGGCGTTGCCTCCTCCACCGCTACCACCTACCCAGGAGTTGGATCAAAGTGTCGGAGTTTGTCCAGAGATGAATGCTGCTTTCGATGGCGATGATGAATCTCTGGTTATTGCTTCCATTTTGCAAAGCTTTTCTAGCTCTGGTAACTGCTCTTTTTAGTTTTTGGTTCCAATGAGACCTAAAAGGCCTTCCCCTTATCAATTGTAGGACCAATAATTCCAATTTATTTTTTCTCCTTCCTAAATTCACCAATAGTTACTTCATGGCTTCTACCTTCATGTAAATAAAATTATGTTTTTTTTTATATTGCTCGTTGAATTTCAAGAGGTTTCTTAATATTGGTATAAAATGGTTTACTAGCTATAGATTTGAATTATCACTACAAGAAAATCATAAAATGGAAACTAATTTTTAGACACCAAAATAATTAGTTGCAATAGTAACTAAATTAGATATCAGTTTAAAAACTAAAAAAAATGGTTTCTAAATTAGTTTATATTATTGTTAAATATTTTTAAAATTAGTATCTAATTAGCAACCAAAGTTTTTGCTACCAAATTTAGAAACTAAATAATTGGTAGTTAAAATCTTGGTTGCTATAATTAGATACCAATTTAGAAACTATTTAACAATAATATAAATTAATTTTTTTTTTAATTTTTAAAATGGTCTCTAATTTAGTTACTATTGTAACTAATTATTTTGGTATCTAAAAAATAATTTCTATTTCATGATTTTCTTGTATGTTGATTCTTGATTCTGCTGACATATTCATTAGAAAATTATGCTTAGAGTTATTTACAATCTTTAATATCATGATTTAATATATATATATATATATATATATATAAAATAAATTTATAATTAAATGATATAAAAAAATATTAAAACAATAGGATTTTGGACCGTAGAGTAAATGTAAAAAGAAGTTAGTTGGCAACGTATCGAGTTCTTTAGGTAATGGAAGAAAAGAAAATGGTAGCTACTACTTACTTACATTTCCTAATTACATGAAATAATTTGATGGAATTTAATTGGAAATTTAAATTTAACTTCTATAGTCCTATCAATGTAAACGTAAATGATAGGGACTATAAAAGAAATTAAAATGGCAAGGAGAATTAAAATCTTACATCTAAGAAAATGAATGGTTCTTATTTAGAAAAACGAAAAAGTAAATTTGTATGACTATAGTAATTAACCGAGTGATTAAACCTAATTACTTTTTTCATATTATTATTTGTTATTTTTTATTGTTTTAGGTCACCGTTAGATATTGTGCGTAATATTGATGACTCCTTACATATCAGATATGTCATATTTGCATAATTAAATTAAAAACATAGTTATTGAAATTGATAACAAAAAATGATAGTTTTGTAAATAATAAAAAAATAAAAATAATACATTTATGGAGATTTGAACAAAAAGTAACATTTAAAAAACAATGATAACTATTGGCCAATAATTTAAGGATTTGGAACAATATGAGAAACACAAACCGGATTTTAAGTAGAAAAGGAAAAAAAAAATCAAATACTATTGTAACTTTTCAGCAATGATTAGCATTGCTATAGTTAGATAAGATGAAAAAATAGATAAATTAGATTAATGATAAAATAAAAGCAATTAAAGCTAAACACAATTCTATGCTTAAATATTTTTTTGTAAACATTATTTATTTTAGTTTTTGTAAATATATTATTTTATTTATTAATCTCTATAAATACATTATTTTTATTTTAGTCCCCATAATTATATTATTTTTAGTTTTTGTGTATATTATTTTTTTAATTTATTAGTGTGACGCTTTTTATGCCATTTGTTTATTTTGATATTTTTTAAGACATAGTATGTGATTATCATGAGGTTATTAAGATGCTATCACCATTAAAATTAACTGAAAAATTTAATAATAGTTAGTAAAATAAAAAATTGATGAAGATTAAATTAAAATACTTCTGTTTTATGGAATAAATATATAATTAAACCTAAAATATACTATCCAAATAAAGAGGAGTACTAATAATACACGTTTATCCTAGTGACTAAAATTTATTAAAACTACAAAATTAAGAGGAAAACCGTTAAATAAATTATAAAACCTGACAGATTTTATATCTTCTAATAAATTTTAACTGATAGGAGAGGATATATTAAAACGAATTTCTAACATTTATCTATAGTGAGAGAGAACTGGTTTTATTACAGTATTATAACAACGAAATAATTGATTGTTGTTTCTTAATTTAGACGCTAAAAAAATTGAAATACTGAACCAAAATGCTAATTAAAATCCTTAAAAAAATGATACTCTTCAAATAAAATAAAAACATAATATGTCCCATGCCGTGGACCATGATCCACCTCCTGATCCGACACACCACCTTGCTGACATCTCAGACATCGTATCGTCTTCTGTTTAGCCTCTCCTTTTTATCGGAAAATAAATGGTGGATATATAAGATGAATAAAGATTTTTTATATCACTTGAAAAAGTATTGTCACGTCGAAAGAATATAAAAAACTAAAGAAGTGTGAAAGTATCGAGATTTTTAATAATATAGTATAATATTTTTATCTCTTAAATTATCAAAAGAATTAAATATGTTTTTGAATTGATTTTTCTCTTTGGTATGATTATTTTTAATAAAAAAATTAAAATAAGTTATTATTAGTTTTTTATATATATATAAATAAATCGATTTCATGTTGAAAATTCATTTATTATGTTAAAATATAAATATTTTCTTTAAATGTATAGGAGTTTAAAGTTTAGATTTGGATAAAACTCAGTTTCGTAAAGATAAAGTATATTTAATCTTTATTAAAATAAGTAAAATTTAAAATATATATATATATACATATCATATAAAATAAATTTTAACTCAAATTGTATTAAGGTTATCCATTTTAATAATATTTAAAAAATTCACACGTTTTATTAATTAAAAGATAAAATTATACTAAGTTGACTCCAAAGAAGATATATGGTACTACAATGCTAAAATTAAAATGTCTTGCAGGCGCTGTCTGATGCTGAAAATTGACAGGAAGAAGCCAGAAATTAAATGCTGACATTAATTTACTGGTGAGAGACCTTCTGAATATTTGGACCAACATTTAATTCCCACACACGTACAGTACAACTCTATCTCAAAAGGGTAAAGTAGATGCAAGATGAATAAATAGGTAGAGAAAGCAAATTTATGACAACTTGCTTCTGTTTAGCTAAACACTGAGAAGGAAAGTCTGCATAATTTCTTATTTATTCTGAAGGCCTGATCCTAGAGTAAGCCCTTAAAAGTTCCTGCAGAAAAAGTAATTCCGTTGGTGATTAACCTGATCTACTATAGTTAAAAATGCAAAGATTTTGATATCTAGAAAAGAAAAAAAGTTTGAGATTTGATAACAGGGAGAAGCTTACTAACATACAAAGTCATGGCATATATTAATCATGCTGAGGGCCAGATCCGTGGCTAACTGTAGACCTTCTACCACTCCTTGCTATTAAACTCGTACTCTGCACAACGTATTTTAAGATTTTGGTCACTGATACAAAAAATTAATGGGGTTTGTGTTTTGGATTATCACTAGTATACTAATGTTTTCATGCTCCTTGTCTTCATCTATCTACTAGACACAGTGCCACAACTGGCTTCAGTTCTGGTGGAGTGGTAATGCCCAATATTGATGATAAAAATCATTTTATATGCAAAATAGTTTTTGGTTTCACAGGAAACAAAAGTAAGGTTTTGTCTATATGGTTCCAAACAACATTATCTTTAAAAAGGGAAACTGAAAATGTTGAACAAGTGTTTCATAATCTTCAAAGCAAAACGGTCCACTCCTATATATGATCTATATAAAAGTATTGTGTACTATGTACATGGAACTGGTTCTTGTTTTGGTGATAAAAACACAAACACATGTATTTAGAGAGAGAGAGACATACAATGGTGCGATCTGTCACGGATGGTGGACCTGCAGCACCTAGCGAGGTTGTGTGAGTGTTGGTTGGAGAGCTTATAGTAGGATCTGCAGCAGCATGAGTTTGTGGCAGTGAGCTTCTCTCTTGTTTTGCCTCTGAAGACATTGAGGTTCCAGACTCAATACCTAGACACCTCAAAAGGGTCCTCAGTGCTTCTTGAAGAAAATGGCATGGATGGTACACATAGAATGTGGCTGTTCTCTCTTCTTCATGCCATGGTGATGATTCTTCCATTCTCTTTTCCCTTAACTTCTTATGCGTTTTCTCAATTAATCTTACCCTTTAAGTGCTTTTAAGTGCTTTGTTTGCTTCTGTCAGCTATCACTACTCGCTTATAAATTAAATGCAGTCCCTTTCAAAAACTTATAATCTTAGATAAGTGAAACAATATAAGAAATATGTGTACTGATATCTGTGGAGTTGAGAGCTCCATTATCCTTTAAAAAACGTATTAGTAACTTAAGGATGGAAATATTGTTTTTAAGAGATTTCTCAGTGGATTATAACTGAGAAAAATGTATATAAATTGTAATTACTTATTAGAGATACAGGAACACGTAACCTTCTCCTAAATGAAAAAAAAATTAATACAAGCAAATGAAATACAGAATTACTTCACCCTCTTTCTCTAACCAAATCATCTAAATTATTTTTTTTTATCTTTCCTTTCTTCACCACCAAAACATTAGAAGAGAAGTTGTCCATAAATAATTTTCCTTTAAATATAGCATTGCAGCAGAGATGGGAGTGTAACAGCAGAATAGTCGGTATTAAAAGATTTAAAAAATTGCTGCAACTTCAATGTTTATTACCTTCTGAGGAAGCAGCTGAAAGTGTGTGGATTAATGGTGGTGCAGAATGGCATAGAAAATTAATTGCAGAGTTGTAAAAAGCACAGTATACCGAGTGAAACCCACTGTGTGTATCTATCTTCTTGTCCTTATTGCACCTAATCCTCTGATATAAAAGACTGGTCATACAAAGTTATAGGCCCACATCGATCCACGTGATTAAGTCTACTTTCATCTCACAACACGATCATATGCTGTGCCAACTTCAAAGATAACCAAGTGTAGTTTCGTAAAACTTCTTTTCTACTTTTAACAACGTCTTCACTAATACAGTTACTAAATATCGGAATCACCTGATTTATAAATACTACTGAAAATACACGCACTTATTTACATGTATATTTACTTTTTTTCTTATGAAAACAAATAATTTTTGAAATAAATATTTTTTTCTATTACAAGTTTTCGTAACAAATACTTTTTTAATAAGTTTATTCTAGATTTTTTTTTAGTTTGTTGGTGATCTTTATTATTAAAAGTAGTTATTTAAATTTAAAAGAATAATTACTTAAATCATAAAATAATAAAAACTTGTATACAATAGTTAAAATTTCTTTTTAATATTATAAATATGGCCTTCATTAACCATTTAATATATTAAAATAATTAATATTCAAGATACTTAAGAGATATTTTAGAAAAAGATACCACCAAATATTATATATATATATATATTATTTGTAATAAACTATAAAATAGTTTTAGAGTAGAACATAATTAAAGTGATACATGATATTTTATTATTAAAATAAAAATTGTATAAAAATATAAAAATTAGTTATTTAAGTTTCATTTTAATATAATTACCATCTCTCTAAAATTATTGTTTTCCTAATCTATTTTCTTTCTAAGATTTTGACCATCTCTTTCATCGGATTGACGATGATCGAATGCCATGGGTTTCTCTTAATAGTAAGTTCATTTTTTTTCTTATTTTTCTTTGAGTCAGATTTGAGTTTTTAGGTTTATTTAGTCAAGATATGTTTGCATGTGATGTTTATAGCCTCAAGGTTAGTCCATGTTAGTTCATAGTCCCAATTATATGTTTGGGATCATTGATCGGAACTTTGTGGTGCAAGTTAAGTTGTTTATGTGTTCTTTAGGAGTTGAAGTTCTTTGTGAGTAGCCTACTTCTACTTAGGTAAGGGAAACTAGTTTTACTCTTCAAAAAAACCCTAAGTTAGAAGATTTGAATGTGAAGGTGACGTGAAACTTTAAATTTTCTCGCAAGATTTGTTGTTGAGTAAATTAGTGTATTTTGATTTAAATTGAAAGTGAAAATATTGAGATGAAAGATATTGTTGATTTGGTAAGTTTACGAGTTAATTGTAATGTGAACAAATTTCTTGCAATGTGTTTGAATGGTATTATGAATCATTTAAAATGTAAACATTGAGAATATTTTTTGTTTGAATTTGGATGTTGAAATTGAATGAATTTGATTTTGGAAACCATGAGTGTATAGATATATAGGTTGACACGAGAGTTCATGTAGAATAATTGTCCAACTTTGAGCAAGATGGTATCAATTTTTGGTTTGATATGTTTTGTGAAAATATCAATTTTGTATTAATTTTTTTAGTGAAAGCTTGAAAGATATCAATTTTATGTTATGTATGTTAATTTCACTTTAGAGAGATATTTTATCTTTAGCGAAATATCCTCTTTCAAGCTAGATTAGGATAGTAAAACTCACCTTCCTCTTGAGTCCATTTTCACTCAAGCGATAGGATTCTCGCTCAAGCAAAAATGGGATGGAAATTTGGGTTGTTGTCGGGTTTATTTTCATTCAAGTGAGACGATTCTCAGACCAACAAAAATAGCACTAGAAGTGAGCTTGCTCTCAGCCTCATATTCGCTCAAGCGACGAGATTTTTGCTCAAGTGAGATCAATTTTTATTCAAGCTATAAAAAACTTAAACTTTAGATTTTTCTTCTGAAATAATGTTTTATAATTGTTTATTGTTTTAATTAAATTTTATGTAAATTTTTATTTATATATGTAATTGAAAATAATGTTTTATAATTTTTATTTACCTTTTTTTATTTTTGGATTGTTTAATGATCTAAACTTTTGTGTGATTGAATGACGTATTTATGTATGATATGAAATATGAAATAATGTGAGAATGTGATGAGACATGGTATTTTCAGGAAATGAAATAACATGTTGAGATTGTTAGGATGTTCGTTGACTGGGGATTCATCTAGAATGAGGTATCCTGATTTTACGTGATATATTGGAATCATATAGATGGAGATTATCAGGTGATGAGAGTTGAAGGAGATTCATATGAATGAGTTTGCAATTTAAAGATATTTGGACTGACCTATTATATGAATTAACCATATAATATGGGATTATTTAATACTGAGATTAATATTTGCATAGTTGCGTTGATTTCAAAGTGGGGTAGTATGACAAATGTAGATATCTAAGTTTAAGTCAATGCATGAGTCTTCTAAAAGTAGAGTCAAATGTGTGTGTATGTTGGTCAATGAATTTCTCACATGAGAAATATTGAGTATGAATTATTTATAGACACTTGATTGCTTTGATAAAATGTAATGTATGAACAATGATGAAATATATGTTTATGATTTAAAGTCACATTTATATTAGAAGTTTTAAAAATTGTTATTGTTTGTGTTGTGTTCATTTTTCCTTATCCATGATGATCATGTATTATACAGAAACATATGATGATGTTATATGTTGTTGCATGTTATAGAGCTCCAGTAGAAACTAAACAAGTGTTTCATTTTCTTTTAACTTTTTGTTTCTTATATATAAATATTAAATTGCTTAGGAATATATATTTTGAGATTATGTATGAATGATTACATATACTTATACATTTTAATTACATATTTACATAATAATATAGTATTAAATTGATACAATTAGATGTTACATTATTCATAACAAAATATATCTAAGGTTTATAACCTTTTTCGTTTAAGTAAATTTGATAATTTTATATATAATCTTAAATAATAATAAAAATATTTTGCTGATCCGTAAAACACTTTTTTTTGTTTTTTATTATTTAAAAACATTAATTAATTGATAACATTTTTTAAGTGAATTGATGAAGTGTTTATTAAATGATACATTGACTATTAACTAAAACTTATATCTATAATTTTTATCTTTAGATTTTTAATAAATTTTTACATGGTTTTCAAAAAGAAAATCATTTTAATCTTCCATAAAAAAATCTCTATATATTAAATTAATATTAAATAAAAAATATTCAATTTGATGAAAATATTGTTATTATTTTATTTTTCATTTTTTAAATTTTATGCTCAGATAGAGAATATTGAAAAAAGAATGTAAACTTTAACTAAAGGGTTGTGAATAAACGGTAGGATCATAATAGAAATAAAAAAATATTATTAAAAACTAAAACAAAATTAAGTCTATATTAAATTAGAAAATGTATGAAGTTGGAAAAATCTTAAAAAAAATACTGTTGGAAATTCTGAAATTAATTTGGGATAACATTCTTTCCAAAAGAGAAAAAAAAAGTGGTAAAAAATTAATCATAAATTTTAAATTTTTAAATACATTAAAATTGTTTCTTTTAAGGCTGATATCCCGAGCACACTGTAAACGTAGTAATTTTGGAAAAGCTTAAACATAAAGGATTAAAAAATGTTGTTATTTTTCTACGAGTTGTTAAAATAAACACAATTATTAAAGATACCAAATGTCTAGTTTTTCTTCTGAATATCACCCACAGAAACGCATTTCTAAAGGGGAGCGTGAAAAGATCAAATAGAAAAAGGCAGATTCTTCATGCACCAAATCATTTTATATACATAAGAAAAAATTAAAATACCTTATGATTTTTTAAAATGTGCACCCAACCCCCATCCAACTCGCCCAATCCAACAACATTGCACTCTTTTTGCTGTGATCACTGTGAGGAGGCAGCACGGAGAAGGATTGAAGCCGCTGGAGAAGGATTGAAGCCGTCGGAGAAGGAGAGGAAACTACCAGAGAAGGATTGAAGCTGCCGAAGAAGAAGACTAAGCCGTCGGAGAAGAAGACGAAGCCACCGGAGAAGGATTGAAGCCGCCAGAAAATGATTAAAGCCACAGGTAGTTGGTAAAAAGGTTCTGTGACATATAGGTAGAGTTGACAGCCAATATGAATAAATATGCAACTTTTACCCAATTTTTATTGACGGTGTAAAATTAATATTGGAACCATTATCACAACTACAACTAGTGAAGGGGAAAACATTGAGGTGCGATTAATTAAAGACTGGGACACTCTCTTTCTCTGTGTACAGGAAGAAGAAAAAGAAGAATCACATATTCGAAACCCACCTAGAAGCAAATCCGAAAACCCTTCATTTATTAGCACTGGTAGTCAAGGCAATAGAGGAGATACATAGCACGGAATTTAAGGGGAAAACATTGAGGTGCGATTAATGAAAGACAGGGACACTGGAGAAAATAAGGGTTATGCCTCCTTACAATCACAGAAAAAAAATGTGCAATGCTGCAGGGTTGGGTTGAGTGTGAGTTGGGTGCACATTTTAAAAAATCCTAATTTTCATTTTATTAAAGATATTTTAGTCTTTTTCTTTATGTATATTGGGTGCAGTTCAAAATGATCTGGTGCAGGAAGAATCTGCCAAAAAAAAAGGTTGGTTATGACAGCCCATTCTAAATGGGCCAATCACTTCCTACACCATATAGTTACATCCAATTTTACTCTTAAAGAAAATGAGAAAAACACATTCCGAATTACATTTACCGGAATATGTTTTGAGATTTTTTTTTGGAACGAAGTTTTTTTATTGTTGATTTTTTTATCTAGAATGAGATTTTGATTTTTGTTTTAAGATTTTTATTTTAAAATATATTGTTTTCAATTTTAGATTTTCATTTCAAAAAAGAATGATATTTTCGAAATTTTAAAACTATGTAGAGTGCAGGCTCAAAAAGAATGGGTGTAGAAAGAATTTGCCTCTAAAGGGTCTACAAAGCCGTCTTCGGGTTTCTAAGTTTGTTTGTACTAAAAACTTAGGGCTCTTTCTTCCTGAACCGCATAATTTTTAGTTGCACGACTATAATTTTAAAATAACTATGTATTCTAGAAATCTTCTGCAGCAAGGATCTTAGAATTTTCAGAAGATGATTTTTACATTTCGAGTGAGCTTTTGGGAATAAGCTTTTTCAAACAGAATTTCCAAACACAAAATTTTCGAAACATACATAATATCTTCCAGAATAAGTTTTCTAAAATATATGAAATATATTTCAGAATAAATTTTCCAAAATATTTATATTCCAAAACCAGCATTCTAGAAATAACTTTTTTCATAACAAGTTTTCTTCTTTTTCTTCCTCTTAAAGAGTGATGCATATCATTACATATTTTTTTTATATATATATTTAGGTGAAGAGAAAATTGTCATAAATGGCCATTTTCGATTAGTACCGGTGCAGTTAGTAATATTGGGATGCAGGAAGAAAGAACGTAAACTTAGACTTGAGCCACACTACATGGTCTTGGCCCATTTTCTAGTTATGAAGCCCAATGTAAAAACATATCTTATTTTAAACTTCGTCCATATTAAAAAAAAGGTCAACCTTTTTAAGGTTGTAACTGTACGACAATTTTTTTCAGTACAAAACTGCAATTTTTTATTTTCAGCAGAAAAATGAGATAAATTTTATGACCAAAAAGTAAGCCTGAGTAATTTAAGGATAATTATTTCCCCAAGAAGCTGTGGCTAATAAAAAATGAATGGTGTAAAAGTTTGTTAATGTAAAGAATAAGAAAAAATGCAGAGACAGGTGTGAAGGTATGATGAGGGGTTTGGGTTAGGCCCAAAGATTGAAATATTGAAAAGGCAAAAGGCTTTTGATGGGCCCCTCAGACGAATGTGTGGTGAATGCGACCATTTGGTTTTTTGTATAGAAGAGAACATTATTTATTTGGAATGCATGAAGTTCCAAAGGAAAAAGAAAATTTAAAAAACTGACACACGTGGGACTGGGAAAGTACCTCTCTACCAAATCAACCACTTTCATAAAACTCCAAAATTAGTGGGTTTCGATATTATTATTTGCTTTGGAATTAAATTGGATGGTGTTATACAAAAATTGATGGATGTAACTATGAAAATGTCTCTTTCTTTCAATACCATAAACTTTTCCCCCTTTCTCTTTGTCCTCATGCTTCCATGCAACTCATAACAACACATTTATATCTTCTTTATTCATTTTTTTCATTCTTAAGTCCCTAATATTTAATTTATCCACACCTTCTATAATTAAATTAATAAATTTTATTATCATGTTAAACAAAATCAAGTACAAAACATTCACTATTAAAAAATAATTAAATAGAAATTAATTTTAAAAATAAAAAACAATTAATTATTATATTGACTAAATTAGATATATTTTAAAGATTAAAAAAATTAATATCTAAACTAATTTATATTATTGATAAATATAGTTTAAATTATATCTAATTAGTTAATAATGTTTTAATTTTATTTCTTTATCAACAATAAACAATAAATAAATATGAATCAGTTGAAGGGTGATTAATTCTTATACACGTAAATACAACATTTAACTTTTGCAAACTCTCAAATATTAAATATTAATTATTAATTATTTAGATTTTAAAGTTAGTAGTTAAAACTTTAATAGCTAATTAAATATTAATTTAGAAATTATAATTTAATTAATATTATAATTAATTATTTTTTATTTTTAAATTGATTTCTGTTTAGAGAAACTTACAAAATAATTATTCGCAATTATATTAATATTAAAGTTTTTAAAATTTGAGTGTAATCTTAGTTGGGCAATTTATAAAAGGAAAAGTAGTCACTCTCCATTAATTAATTATTGATTAATGTATCTTAATAATGGGTTTTATTGGTAATGTTTTGGTGTTGTTGCCATCAAGGTTGTCTTAAACTAACAGCTCTCTCCCCTCTAAGAAAAGTACTTCTGCAATCATTAATGTCATTGCAATCCAACATCATACTCCATCTCAATTTTTTTAATATTTTTATTTCTTGTTTGTCAATTTAAACTTTATTAAGATTTGTAGCTGATGGGTCATTTAAACTAAATTTTAAGTCTCATATTGTTTGCATAATTACTAAATTTTGAAAAGCTCAATATAAAATATTTAGATAACTGTAACTATAAAAGGGACAAAGAAAATTACAAATATTATATAATACATCTTATTTACAAATGTATGTGTAGTTTAATGTTGAATATTTATAAAATTACATGTTTATTACTTTATTTAATTTTATGAAGTTATAATATTATATTTCTTTAATAATTTATATATTATTATTTTATTAACAGTGATAAGATCAGAGATACACTATTAAATATTGACTTATTACCTTAATTGATTAAATAATTGATCCAATTTTAAAGACAGCGTGGAAGAGTATTGATATATGTCAGTCTCATTGTGGGGTTTTAGCTGTCGACTAACATCATAATGTTTTTAGAGTTTTATGATTTAATAGTGAAAATATATTATTATTATTATCTAATTAATAATATTTATATATAATTTTAAATCTTGGAGTTAATTTTCATAAAAATTAAAATTTTTGTCCTAGTATTGCTCATACATTCTTCTTTTAAAAGATGCTTAATATTGAGTTATTTCTCTTACACAAAATAAGTATTTTTCTCTCCATTATTTAAGATTGTGTCAGAAAGGAATAAAGAAGAATAGAAAGATGGTGTTAAAATAAAAAGATTACCATTACCCTCATACGTTTGTCATTGTTCTTATGGACATTAATGTTTTTTTAATAAACATATACTCTATTCTTATGCATAGAAACAACCACATATCATTCTAGAGTCTTGATTAAAATATAAAATCTTAAGAGAATATATTATCATATATACTATCGTAGGTTAGTTTTTTTTATGATTTCATTATCATATCTCTTATTTTTTTATTTTTTTTATTTATTTTTTGTTATGGAGTCTTCAACAATAGAAAATGAAACTCGGTCAATTATAAATTGTCTTTTGAATCCCTCTAACCCATATGCTACTTGTATTTGGAGAGTGTCGAACTTATTTTAGTCTCATTTTCTTTCAATTGAACTAACTACCACTCTTTGAGCATAACCATGAGGGAGACTCTTATCTCAAAAAAACTAACTGAAGTTCATAGACAAAGCTATTAAGATTCTCGAGCATGAAGATTCTACCTTTGAGGTCTGGGAAAGATCCAACGTGATGGTACTTTTGTGGATCACTTGTACTTTGTCTCCTCAAATTGTTGAAAGTATTGTTTACATTAACATTGCAAAATATCTTTAAGGAGATTTAAAAGAAAGGTTTTCAAAGGGTGATTATTTTAAAATTTCTATTTTGATACAAGAAATACATTCAATGAAGCGGGGAGAAAGAAATGTGACTCAATTTTACACTGTTCTCAAAACTCTTTAGGAATAGCTTAAATCTTTAAGGCTTATACCAAATTGTATTTTTTATCTTTCGTGCAACTATGCCTTATCTAGAACTACTCCAAAATACATAGAATTGGAGTATGTAATGTGCTTCTTGAAAGGTCTTAGAGAAGTGTATAGCAGTATCAAGACTCAAGTTCTTCTTATGGAATCGCTTCCCAACATCAATTGATCACTTTCTTTAATTAAGCAACAGAAAAGACAACTTACAGGTAACACTTTACATGAGACTAAAGTTGTGGTTAATGTTGCGAAAAAACATTAACATAAAGGCTTTTATATCTCATTAATACCCAACTTGATATTTATCATCATGTTGCTCAACATGTTCTTCACTATATTAAGTCCAACCCTTCACAATGATTATTCTTTGCCTTAAAAAAAGACATACGGATAAAGGGTCTTAACGAATCAAAATACTCGTAGGTAAAGCATAGGGTACAACATATTTATAGGATTATCATTTACTTCATGGAAGTCTAAGGAGCAAACCACAATTTCTCGTTCTTCTTATGGGGTAGAATATCGTGCTGTAACTACTACTACTTGTGAGTTACAATGGATCCATTATCTTATCTGATATCTCCACATTCAACATGATGCTCTTATTGTCTTATGTTGTGTCAATCAAAAGACTTGTAATATAGCTCATAATATTATGTTTATGAGCATATCAAACATATTGACATTGATTGTCATGTCTTATTGTCTTATGTTGTGTCAATCAAAAGACTTGTAATATAGCTCATAATATTATGTTTATGAGCATATCAAACATATTGACATTGATTGTCATGTGGCATGTGATAAACTTCAAGCTAATCTTTTTTCAATTTTGACCTATACGTTCATTTGACCAACTTGTGGACATATTTATAAAGTTTCTTAAACATTGTTTAAAAAAATATTGTTAACAGGCTTGGAATAATGATTATATATTATCCAACTTGAGGAGGGGTGATAAGTTTCCTAGTTTTTTATTTTCTGTTAATACTAATTTTATATCAGTATATCATTTTTTACAAGCTTCCTATGAACAAGAGATCTTATGTTTGTTTTGTTAAGTTTTTTTTAGAGTATAACTCAATCATTTTATCTTATTCTTTCTCTTATTTTGGTTATGCATACTCGACTTATAGACACATAAAACCATCATCTATTATACTACATTATTGACTAAAATTAAGAATCTTAAAATCATGTATTACAATATTCAATAAAGCACCAGCTATTTCTATGACCTTCATTTTCTCTCATGCATGTCATGGATGTCGTAGGAGACTACGCTACAAGCGACCTTCTGGATGCTGAACAGGGACACTTTTACTTTGTGTATGTAATCCATCTCTCCAACAATCATTACAAGTATCAATTGAATCTTGTCATATTTTTTTTGCAAATATGAAAAATAAGATAATAAGAAGATGGGAGAGGTTGTTTATAATGTGGTATGAGAGGTTCGATTTATTAATTTTACCTAAAAAAGGAGGAAGAACAAGGTCAATATGTGAACAAAAATGAAGAATAAAAGTTATGATCAACTATTACTACTTTTGTTTTCAATTATAAGATTAGCAGATTTTTACAAGATTAGTGTAGTTTCCATATTTTTATAATCAATTTTTAAATTATATTTTTTTTACATAAGTTATTATTTTTCTAGCTCATTTTCTATTGATAAGATGTTTTCTTTTAAAGTATGGGATTTCAAAATAAAAAAAAGTATATTATAATTTAATTAATTTGAGTTTATGTGAGTAAAATAAAGAAAGATATTCTTGATGTGATTTAGGTATAAATATTTTGATGTGCAATAATTATTAAAATTTTGTTGTTGTTTCCTATTTGAATATTACATTTTAAATATTACATTCGCATATAGATAGAGAATTTGAATCAATTGGACTAAAATAAGTTTATTTTGAGTTAAATTTAAGACAAAGAGTTGTTGTTTTGAAACAAGTTAGTTTTAATTTAAATGAATGATAATCTTGAATTAATGCTTTCAAAATATATTGCTCAAACAAGTAGCAACATTTGTAAAGACTATTACTTAAACATTCACTTAATCACTCAAGTAATAATACTAAAATTTCAAGTGTCTCATATGACAATTTGAACGAGAGATAAGTGTTAAACTATGATATTTCTTTTCTTCTATAGGTTTGGTTGATTAGCAAACATTTGCTTAAATTTGTCCCTCTTGAGTAACTTTCCTACAAAGTCCAAGTTAGGAAAGTGAGAAAAGGTAGAAGAATAGGAAGAATGTGTGATGATGAAGAAGAGAAAGGATAATGCATTGTATTGTATGGAAGTGCAATTAGTGTTAGTGCCCCCACTTTAAGACTTTGGGTCACATGGTACAGTACCATCTCTTTCACACCAAAAAGATCACCATCGAAATCATTTATCCCTAGAAAGCAGTAGCCAGAAAAGAAAGAAAAGAAAAAAAAAAATGATGAAAAAGTTGCAGCATGAGAAGAAGGTCTCCACCATTTAAGCCCCCAAATAATGGTGAAGAACACTGAAGAAGAATAAAGGATTGTATGGCGGAAAGGACACAGTGTTGTTTGCACCTAAACTTTTACTAACGTGGCTGACACAAATTGACATTTGATAAGGATAATTGATATCATAGTCCCATGTTTTAGGCTTTTATTATAAACTCTTGCAAAAAGATACTCTACTCAACTACGTCGTATCACATCTTACTTTCTATCATAATCTATTACCCTTTCCTTCACGCCTTTTATTATACATTTCTTCAAATCTAAAATTACTTATTTACATATAAACTTATGTATACAATACGTATTTCACACTTCATTTCAACTTCTTTAAATTTATTTAATCAAAACTCTCATTTTTTAGACACCACTTCTTAAATACCTTTTATATCTTGTAAATTATCATTCTACTCATTCAATAACTATAATTAATAATTTTATGTTAATAATAAATTTTAAATTTAAGTAGTTTTGGTCACCCTTTAATTTTTAATTTTTATTTTTATCTCCAATTTTTTTTTCCTACTAGTTCAGTGTTTATATTTTTAAAAATCTATAATTTAGGTTAAATATTAGAATTGAACAATCAGTTATTAACTAAAAAATTAATTAAATTTTAAGTTTGTCATAATTTAGATATTTTTAATTTAGTTTCTGTTGAAATTTTTCTTTCTATAATTTTTTTATATTTTCAATTGAGTGTTTCTCATTAAATTTTGTTGTGGATGATATGATTCTTGTTTTGCTTTGTCATTGCTTAGATGTCTCTACATGCAAAATACAAAAATGAGTTACTTAAGTTTTAATTTTCTCAGTCGAATCGAAAAAATTTAATTGAGACATAATTAACAACTTTTATTCTATGAGTATTCAAATATTTATGTTTTTCAATGCGCTATCAATTGAGTGACATGTCACTTTGTAGTATAAAAAACACACCACAAACATGAACAAAAAAAAATAGAATTATAAATCTTAATTATCTTTATCATTGTCTTTATGTTTTTTATAAAGATAATTATGGGTCTAAGATAGGGGTAGAAAAGTGGGTCAATCCGCTGTTTGCGGTAAAAAATGCAGGGCGAACTGATGTTTTCAACCCACTGACCCGCATTAGCTCGCCCCGCACAATTCGCGGTCCGCGCGAGCCAGCAGCGGGGCGGGACGGGCTGACCCGCTAGCCCGCAAAAAAAATAAAAAATTAATTGACTTGACAACAATGGTCCAGTGGAGGAGTGACAACTTTGAGTGAAAGAAAATTAGGTTTTCACTCAAAACACAACGCAGTTACACGGTTCCAAAAAACACACACAACACACGACGCACTCTTCTTTGCAGCGCTACCGCTTGCGACTCTGCGTGGCTTCGTCTGCAATTGTCGTGCGACTTCATCTGCAATTGTCGCGCGCTACTATACCGCTATTACTGTTGGAGATCCCACATCGACTAGAGATTGGAGCCTTTCATTGTATATAAGTGGGTGCAAACCTCAACCCTATGAGCCGGTTTTATGGGTTGAGTTAGGCTTAAAGTCCATTTCGTAATATGATATCCGAGCCAATATATATTAAAGAATGAATATTCCCACACACGCATTTCCGCTCCGCTTTGCCACCCTTAGTCTAAAAATTTCATTTTTATTATTGTTTAACTTCGTGATATTTTATGTGATATTGAAAAATTAAACCGTCAAGTCATCTCAATGATATTTAATAAAGAAAATTAAAAGTTCAAAACTTTATTTTTTTTCTTATTGTTTAAAATTGTGGTGTTCTACTTAATGCTCAAAAACCAAATGATCATTTTATCTCAATTGATAAATACTAAATTAAAATTTGTAAAATTTATGAAATACTTAAAATTAAATTAATATCTTTCATATGAAGACGCGTAAGAAGCTAAAATAAAAAATGAACATACACATTCACAACAAAATCTAATCACATAAACTCGATTGAAAAATATAAAAATTTAAACATTTAATATAAAAAATTATTTTAATAAATACTCAATTAAAAATAGTAAATTTTCTGGAATAACTTAAACTTAGTCAAGCTTTAATTACATAAAACCTACATGTAAGTAATGGTTGAAAAGTTGTTCACGTACCACTTTCTAAGATCATCAACAATCCCTTTTGAAATTCAACGCCTGCACATTACCAGATTATTTATGTGAACAGGATTTATACGTGTTAGTAGTAATCACATCATCACTAAAGAAATCAATTTCTGATTCAATAAATTTTAAAAAACTCATAAAGAAATAACAAAAACACAACAAATATCACAAAAATATAGCGCTTATTTTAGAAATATATAACGATATATAAACAGTTAAAACTATTATATAGAATAATCTTGAAGAAATCTGTATTAATCTATAATATTTATTATTTAAATAAAATCCAGTAATATAAATTGATTATTTGCTTCAACTAAGAAATTAACGACCGAAGAGAGTTATTTATAAAATAATGTTACTTTCTGATACTGACATTGAGAAACGTTGCATTGTATTAAAGTTGGTTTTCCAAATATGGCTAGCTAATTGATTGCCTAAAATAAAATATCCACTTACTTTTTTACGAGGGAATTTAAGAAGAAGAAGAAGAAGAAGAAGAAGAATCATAATAATAATTTGCATGTTTCCGGACTATATGTATTAATAGTTAACTTTATTGTTTCACAAACATTGTTTTAATTATAGATGCATGATTCGTTGAAATTAACTTTTTTTTCTACATTTCATTCAATAATTTTTAATACTATTATTTTAATTATTTTTACACCATTTAATTATAAATTAATTTTTTATTATATATATAAATATTTTAAATTATCACATAAAAAATTATTTACAATTACCTGGATTTCAAAGTCTATTTTTTCTTATAGGAAAAAACACTAAATTTCACACAAATATGTTTTTTTTTTCATATTTGAAACTCAATGAATTCCTATAATCACTATAGATTTGTGTTATAAAGATGGAATCATAATTTAATAGAAAAATTTATGGACTAGAGTCCGGATTCATTTCAACTTTAAAATGGATTAGAAGTTAAAATTTCGTTTACAACTGTTTAATTTAAAAAAAAAACATTTAGATATTATTTTAATTTTTTAAAATAATAATCTATTTTTATTTCCTTTAAAAAAATTAAAATAATAATATTACGTATTATTCAACCTTAAAATTAATTATTATAAAATATTTAATTTGTGTGTGTATTTTGAATTTTAAATACTTGTAAATTGTATTTTTTTCAATTTTCAGCATTATTAAATTATGATATTATATTTCTTTAATGTTAATTTTATATAATTTAATTATTAACAATACTTTATTAATATCAGTTCAGCCACCTCTTAATTTCGAACATGTAACTTAACCAATTCACTGATAAATCCGAATTTAAAATATAGTTTCCAATAATTTAAAAAAACTGTTGTTACAGTACCTAATCACAATCACGAACTTAAAATTATTAAACTTTATACTAACCATGATAAAGTATCTAAATAAACTTCAAAACAGTATTAATATATAAACTAACTAATAATATTTAAAAACTGAACTACAAAACTATTTATCCTAGATTTTTTTTATCCATATGAATAAACCCACGTAATATTTAATTAATGCTTAGTTCATTAACAACTATAACTATCCGACTCTACATTTAATTGCTCGAAAATTATTTTGCACTGCATAAAGAACGAAATAAGTTAAATGGCAAATTTTGGTTGGTTGGGGTCTCTCATCAGTCACAAGTTGATTGAAATTTGTTTTGTAGCTCACATTTCTTCCCTTTCATGCAACATAAAGATGATTTTTACACTAAAGTAATGTATTTTTCTAGCAAATTATAATTTTGGATATTTTTATTTTTATGAAAACGGATAGATTATATAAAATGTAAATATTGTTTGAGTGAAAATCCATTCACATTCTATGTCTTCTATAACCTTATTCCAAAATAATATAACTAAAATTGTATAATTTTTTTTATTATTTTACACTAAAATTTTATAAATTATATTAGACTTCACTTAAAATTAATTTTAAATTTAATCAAAATCATGAGTATATGATACAACTTGTATTTAACGAAATTAACAAAGTTGTATAGTGGAATACAATGTATAGTGGAATACAACTTCTACTTAAAATATTTTTTGACTTAAAATCACATTTATGAGGTATGACTTTCACTTCAAAATTTTCACATAAAATAATTTTTTTATCCAAAATCATAATTTTAAAGAAAATTGTATTACTTTCGTGAAAAACCAACATACCATATATCCCTTCACCCAAATGTAATTTAAATGTATTTTACTGTTTTATATATAAAAAAAAACTCTAAACTTTTATATACATGTATATTTTTTATGATTTACGTATTTCAAAAATTCATATAAAAATATATATATTTTAATTATTTACCAAAACAAATGAAACTTTGCTTTGGTCTTTAATTCATAGGCAAGCATGTTTCAGTTAATACAAAAAGCATAATCAAATATTTACGAATAAAAAATGTTTTCAAACTAGGATGAAAATATATTAAATATTTCAGTTATGTTACCGATTCTTGAAATTGGTATCTAGGATACTATATGATTGTATTTATTGTGAAATGAAAGTTTGAAGTAATTATTTATAGTAACCTAAAGTACGACGGTGTGTGTGTGCTACCTACCATATCATATCATATAATTTCATGTATTACAGAAGCATGCCTTTGACTAACCTAGCTATTTTAAATGTTTTGTATTTATGTGGAAGAGTGGTCAAATGTGTTATCATCATTCAGTGAAACAAACACTGTTACAAACTTTATAGCAGCTGCAATAACATCAAATACCTTAAAGAGATTCCACTCAACTTTCCCCTATTGCTTTAATACACTGTTTAGTTAAAGAGATTAATAGTTCTGTAATGTTAGCTCAAAAGTTTTACATAATTAATTAATTCAAAAACACTTCTGCTAATGTTATAAAGATAGTTATTGGAAAACTAATAAGTTTAACATAATTTGAGATTGAATGATCGAGTAAATAAAGACATCTACTATTTCAAATTGACAAAATTAACATTAATCAATATAAGTGACACTAACTTATGTTGTTGAATTATTTTTTAAGAATTTAATTTTTTTATTATACTATTTTGAATATGAAACATAAATAGGGTAAGAATAAGGTGGGCCCTTAATAAATATGAAATCCAGAAGTTTTCAGTTACTTGTTGTGCCCGTGTCCAGTTACCCCTTTTATTCAATCGAAACCTAATTTTTCCCATTCCAAGTTCATTATTCTCCTACCTAGCCTAACAAATCAGATCTAACTTCGCATCTACCACAAATTAAGCATCTTATTTACCTAAAACAACACACTCACTTTTAAAAACAAAGATTAACAAATTCATTAATGAGGTGTTTAATCATTGTTTTCCATTCTCCTCTGCATGCACAAATGGCAACCATTCAAGAATAGAAGCAGTGATGTCAATGGTAACAAAGACACGAGTAATACATGAAATTGCATTTTTGTTTTATTCAAGCTAAGAAGAAAGAGAAAACAAATGGATCAAAACTGAGAAAAAAACTACTTTAGCATGAAGAAACTATGTCCACACATCCATGATTTGTGATTCAAATTAATTACGTGAGTTGACTCTAGGACACCCCAAATCTTTCTAATAATCATGGCTACAACAAGCTTTATTATGCATTTGAGTTAATTTCAATAAGATTTTTTGCATTATCAAATATTAATATACAATGAGTTGAAATAATGACCCATTTGAGCTCGTATTTAGAAATACGTGATAACTCTTGTTCGTGCAAAAAGAGTCAAATATTTGTTCCACAAACTGTATTAAGAATGTGAAAAAAATCATCCTACACTATTTTCAGTTGCTCAATTGCAAAGCATCGTGAAGCTTCTTCCCATAACATGCTTTTTACTTAAAAAAACATATTTACAATTTGAAGTCTTTGATTAACATTTGTACCATTCACCGAGGTTAAACATCAATTAAACATAATATCAAAAGAAAGATTAGAGATAAAATTATACAAATTGTCAGTGATTAATTAGAAAACATCGTGCTAATATAAATCTATGAAAAAAAATCAATTCATCTCTATAATCAAGTTGACTCAAACTAAAACAAAATATATATTTATTCAATGTTAATTATACTAAATTAAGACGAAAATTAATTTAATCATCAAAGACCTTTCACAAGTAACGCTCAATATTTTTAACCAAAAATCAAAACCTCAACATTAACTAGAGGAGATAAAGAAAAATAACTTCTAAGTTAAAAAAATAAAATTAATACTTTATTTAAAATTTAAAGCATTAAAATACTTATTTTAACTACCTCAGAAACTGCCTGTCTCCTAAGCTTTTATAATGAAAACAAAAGATGATACTTGAACCATTCCTAGTGGTAGGGTTAATCAAAAGCCACGTTGAAGGGCAGGAATTAATCTTAATTACTACAAAACCCCAAGATGGGTTTGCTACGAAAACAATTCCATCATCATTCATAAGTCAATTTGAAGAAATAAAAAATAAAAAATATCCATTATTAAACTAAAGAGAATTAATTGTAAGTGTGAATTTGCATGATTCAAAATGCAGACCCATTTAAAAAGTAATTCACTTTATTAAAAATAAAATAGTATTTAATTTGGGGGTTATTAAAGCGGAAGTAAAATGAAGGGAAGAGAAGGAAGAAAGCATCTTAGAATAAAAAAAGAAGAAAAGAAAATGGTGACGTGGCAGCCCCCTCAAAACAAAAGTAATGTTGGGCCCAGGAAACTCACTCGCATTTTGACCAAAAAACGGGGTTTTGCCCCTCCATGTTAGAGTCACGTCACTTTCCACGATCTCGCGCGAGAGCGTTTTTGACTGCGTTAGGGCAGCGGGTAGCACCGTTCGGGCAGCTTCATTTTCCTTTCTCTATCTATCTATTCTACACTCTCACTCCACGCCTCACTCAAAAAAGATAACAATCTTACACTCTCACCAGCTGACAGAGAAAGAGAGAGAAAGAGAAACAGTATCTGTGTTTTCCTTTCCAAGATAGCTAGAGCGAAAGTGAAAAAAAGGAAAAAGAAAAGCTTTTTATTTTTTCATAACGTGAAGAGAAGGGAAAATGTTTTGATTCTTCTGGTTTTTTAGAGCTTGTTTTGTGTTTCTGAGTTGGAGTTTCTGGAGCTGTCGAAAATTGGTATATTTTGGTGAGATCGGGGTGTGGTGGGTGGTAATGGCGGAGATTTGGGAGTTAGGGTTTGAGTTCATTTGAGTTTGTATTGATATTGGTGGTGCAGGAAGAGTACTGGGGTGGTTTTGTGATGGTGTATTGGGGTGGGAGGTTTTGTTTGGATCTGAGGTTATTGAGTACATAGGTTGATGGAGAGAAGGTTTATGGATTTAAGTTTCATTTGTTGGGTATTGTTGATTCATCCACTATGCCTGATTTCTGCTAACATGGAAGGTTTGTAATGTTTGCAAGGAGTGAAATTATTCTGTGTGATGATTTATTTATGCCTTGTTAAACAAAATGTGAAAGAGGGAGCTGTGTTTAAGCTTCTTTGGGCTTTTGGTTCTTTCTTCCTTGATTTTATTGAGTTTGGTAAAGGAGATTCCTTTCTTTTTTGTTTCCTTCTTGGATATGAAGGGGTTTCTGTATTCATGAAGGAGATTCATGTTGTTGTTAGCACTGCTTTCTTTGGATGTTTGATCATTCTTCATTCCCTTAGCTTGTGAGTTTGTAGAAAGGATGTTGTACAAGGGAACCTATGGAATCTTTTTTGTCGTTGTTTATTTTGGTATAACAAGTCCTCAGAGATTTTTCTCGTCTTAATTGATGAGTACCATTTTAAGACAATGCCTTCTTGCTGGCCACCTCTTCCGCAATTCTAACCATGTACTGAATTATTACTTGTATGCGTAGTAACAGTGTCAATCATGGAATGTGCCCGACCTTCATGATTACGTTCACCTCTCTTCATGTCAAAAAATTCGTAGTTATTATCTACTACACGTTGTAGAATATAGGCTCTGCAGTAATCTACCAGACTCACCAAAACGTGCCCGTTTTTGCGTGTCGTGTTGCATTAACTCGCGAACTTCCCTATATTTTTCAATCCTTTTTTTGTGCTTGAAAGTGTTTTGCTCCAACCAAAAAGATATGTTGTTGAAGTGTATTTTTTTGTGGGCGCTCGTGTGCCTGTCGTGTTGCATTAATCAGTGAATTTATGTATTTTTTAATCCTGTTTTTGGTGCTTGAAATGTGCTCACTCGAGTTCCTGTCATGTTGTATTAGTTAGTGAGTTTCTCTGTATTTTTCAATCCTATTTTCGTGCTTGAAGTGTATTGCTCCAACTCGAACCTATATGGTATCTTCTTCAAGTGTATATTTTTGTGCCTGTGCGTGTTCCTGTCGTGTTGCGATTACTAGGTATTTTTTGGTTGTATTTTTCATTCCTGATTTTTGGGGCTTGAAACGCCTATTGCTCCAATCTATGTACATGCTATCTTATTGCAATGTAATTTCTGTGCGCATGTGTGTGCCTGTCCTGTTCTTTATATATTCAATCCGGTTTTTTGTGTTTGAAGTATATTGCTTCAACCTACATGGTATGTTCTTGAAGTGTATTTTTCTGTTTACAGGAGTGTGTCGTGTTGCATTAATTAATGCTTGAAGTGTGTTCAATCCTGTTTTTTGTGTGCATGACGTGTATTAGTTCAACCTATGTGGTATAATATTTTTCCTATGTGCATTTTCTAACTACCAAATCATGTTACTTTACTACTGGAAAAAGTCATTTGTGTGGATTTGACACATGCTTATTTTGAATTTTAAAGTACCTGATTGCATGTTCTTGTGCTTTGAAACAGGAGATGCTTTGCATAGTCTGAGGACTAATTTACAGGACCCTAACAATGTTTTGCAAAGTTGGGATCCCACACTTGTCAATCCATGTACATGGTTTCATGTAACATGCAACAATGATAATAGTGTTATAAGAGTGTAAGCTGCTTGTTCCTCGATATCCGTCACACATATGTTAATTCTGTCTGAAGAGTTTCTTTTAACTGAGGACGACTTCTCTAATGGTTGCTTGTGATCTTTACTTTGTTCTGATGTCAGTGATCTGGGAAATGCTGCTTTGTCTGGTCAACTTGTTCCGCAGCTTGGTCAGCTCAAGAATTTGCAGTATTTGTATGTTATCACTTGATTTGATATTCCAATGTTTTTTTATTCTTTTGAGTTTAATTCTGTATGGGCATTGTTAGTGAAGTGACAATTATTACTTAAATTTCCTTATTTAATTTGGACATGTGATTCCCAAGTTGGGTCATGATGTAATGGGGTCTTGGTTTTTGAATCTTCAATATCCAGCTGGATGATTATGTCGTGTGTTGGCAATAATATGTGGTTTCTGTTCCTTTTCAGCTGGTTTTTATAATTCTTTTAGACTGCTAGACTAGGTAATGATGCTTATCTGTGTACTGCTCAGTTGTTTGAATGGAATGATTATTCATACGAATATAATTACGAGGGAACAAGGTATTCTACTGTTTAAATTTGCTATGCAAGTCAACCTAATGGATTGATTTTTTGTGTGTTCGGAAAACATGAGAAAAAAGAACTTGTTTTACGTTTCATTTATTCCAATTATCTCTATCCTTTACTTCTTATGCAGAAGATGGGGTGCTCCTGAAACTAATTATGGAATTTCCACGAAATATTTTAATTTTTTTGACATATGCTTATTTTACTAATATTGATTTAAGTATTGTTTATCTTCATATCGTTTTGATGTAAATTGTTTTACATAATAGGGAACTTTACAGCAATAACATTAGTGGCCCTATCCCAAGTGACCTGGGGAATCTTACTAACCTGGTGAGCTTGGATCTGTACCTAAACCGTTTCACTGGCCCAATCCCAGATTCATTGGGCAAGTTGTCAAAATTGCGTTTCCTGTGAGTATACTTGTTCTAAATATGCTCTGCGGAGATTCCGAAAATTTTTATAATGTAAATAGCTATTATTTTTCTGTTGAAGGGTAAAAGCTTGTTATGGTCTTGTCAATCTTTTGTATCAGAATATCCGTATGGATCTTAATTCTTTTCTCCTATTATGTCTAAGGATAGTCGGCTTAACAACAACAGCTTGTCAGGTCCTATTCCCATGTCGCTGACTAATATTACTGCTCTCCAAGTTCTGTGAGTACTACTAGTACGCAGTGTATTTCTCTCTTTATTATTGGTATGCAGTGCTAATATTTTCCCTCAATTTATGTCAAATGTAGGGATTTGTCTAATAATCATCTATCAGGAGTGGTTCCTGATAATGGCTCCTTCTCGTTATTTACTCCTATCAGGTTTCGTACTGAAGTTTGTTTTATTGTCATGTTGGTTCTGATATGCATGTGTTTTCTGAACGTGCTTCCTATTTCAGTTTTGCAAATAACTTGGATCTATGTGGACCCGTTACGGGGCACCCGTGTCCTGGCTCTCCTCCATTTTCTCCTCCTCCTCCTTTTGTCCCTCCTCCTCCAATTTCTGCCCCAGGTAATCTTCCTTCTGTTGGAATTGATCTTTTAGTTATAAAGCTGGTGATTTTATCAAGCTCATGGTGAGGGCTATTTCAATTTTTTACTATAGAGGTGGCTTATAGTTGCTGACCAGTGACCATCATTCAAACGTGTGTGTGTGGATGAATATTTTTAGTCATTCTATGGGACTGAATTTGTGTTTTTTACTTATGGTGTTTAAGATTCAAGTATTTTATATAGGCATGTTAAGTTCTGAAGATTAAAATTCTTTATTGGCCCATTTGGAATTGAGAATCATTGGTCAGTCATACCTTCTAATATCTTCAAGATTTGGGTGTATTGCTGCACCTACATGGTTTATATTTGTGCACTAATGTTTGTTATATTAAACATAGAGATGAAAGAAACAATGATGATCCAACATTCCTCTATTTCAGGAGGTAACAGTGCCACTGGAGCAATAGCTGGAGGAGTTGCGGCTGGTGCTGCTCTATTATTTGCTGCACCTGCAATTGCATTTGCCTGGTGGCGTAGAAGGAAACCACAAGAATTTTTCTTTGATGTGCCTGGTGAGCAATCCTTGAGCAGTGGATATAACAGTTTTTGAACTTGTTTAAAGAATATAATTTGACTTGATTGCATATGTTTGCAGCTGAAGAGGATCCTGAAGTTCATCTAGGACAGCTTAAAAGGTTCTCTCTACGAGAACTGCAAGTTGCAACAGATACTTTCAGCAATAAGAACATTCTTGGGAGGGGAGGATTTGGTAAGGTGTACAAAGGACGGTTGGCAGATGGTTCACTGGTGGCTGTTAAACGGTTGAAAGAGGAACGCACACCTGGTGGGGAGCTTCAGTTTCAGACTGAAGTAGAGATGATTAGCATGGCTGTGCATAGAAACCTCCTCAGACTACGTGGGTTTTGTATGACACCAACAGAAAGGCTACTTGTTTATCCATACATGGCTAACGGAAGTGTTGCCTCATGCTTAAGAGGTAGATCTTCGGTTTCATTCTTTTTTGCGGTTGTTCAAGTCCTTGATTCTCTTATTTTTTTTCATTCCTTTCTTTGCCCTCTGCCCCTCCCCAACCTGCATGGAACAGGGTTCTCGTTGTCATACCATTTCACCCAGAGTTCTACTTTAGCATAAGCTTATGAAAGTAGTATAGTTGTTGGGTGCTCAAGCTGTGGCATGTTCTATTGAGAATGATGAAAGAAAATGGAACAAGTTATGCAGTTTTCACCTTTAATTAGGTCAAAAGTATACATTTACCACCTGTGGTTTAAGAAGGAACCTGTAGCTCTAAAAGCCCAAGAAGACTTCCTCAAGTCTAAAATCTTAACTGGTCTTAGCTCTTCTCTTAACTTCTTAATGTCACCTACCCATTTAGAGCCTGGGATTTTGGACATCTTTATTTTATATTGTTTAACCAGGTGTTAATTATCATTAACTTAATTATTAAATTTATCATCCTTCAGCTTGGGAAAAAGATTCTTTATTATTTTAATAGGCCATTTATTGGGAAAGTATATTCCATAATTCCCATGCTCAAAGTGAAAAGAGACGAGATAGAGTAAAGATATAAGAAACTAGGCTGTTTTATGGAAATTGTATTTTTAGCTTGATTGCCAAACTGGAAGAAATCCCAAGGTGTGCGTAGTGGCACACATTCTGTGCTTGAAGTAAAATATCATTGGCCCAGCCGCGCATACTGGTTGTATTCTCATTCATTCTATCATTCTTTATTTTAGAGCGTCCTCCACATCAAGAACCCCTGGATTGGCAAACTAGGAAAAGAATAGCTTTGGGATCTGCAAGGGGTCTGTCATATTTGCATGATCACTGTGATCCAAAGATTATTCATCGTGATGTGAAAGCTGCAAACATATTGCTGGATGAAGAGTTTGAGGCTGTTGTTGGGGACTTTGGATTGGCCAAACTCATGGATTACAAGGACACCCATGTGACAACTGCTGTAAGGGGCACAATTGGGCACATAGCTCCTGAATACCTATCCACTGGTAAATCTTCAGAGAAAACTGATGTTTTTGGTTATGGTATCATGCTTCTGGAGTTGATCACTGGACAGAGAGCTTTTGACCTTGCTCGGCTTGCAAATGACGACGATGTTATGCTGCTTGATTGGGTATGTTCAGCGTAAAAGTATATCTTGTGTTTTTGTTATTATTTATCATGCAGTTAATTTCATGCAATTCCTGAATAGCCGGAGTACCTGTTTTTTGTTATATTTATTGTTAGGAATTGTGTCCATCTATGATGCGCATTAGATGTGTAATGCATATGATATATATCTGATATGCAAATATGGTTATTTCTTAATACAGTACATGTTCAGGATGCACTGTAGTATTTAAAACTTGTAAACAATGAATATATAATACTGCGAATCCAAACTAAGAGCACTGTTCTTCTAAACACGATTCAGAATATTGACATTTCTTTATTCGGTAAAGTATG
Organism: Phaseolus vulgaris; assembly: GCF_051622355.1. Lineage (NCBI taxonomy): Eukaryota > Viridiplantae > Streptophyta > Magnoliopsida > Fabales > Fabaceae > Phaseolus > Phaseolus vulgaris. The sequence continues at coordinate 9,126,719 of NC_143504.1, forward strand.
CATTTGAGCTATGCCAAAAGAAGAATCACAAGTATTCAATTATATTTTGATTTCTGTTACTTGTTTGAGTAGTTGAGAATTATCTGCTGATGTATTTTTCCAAACCAAGCTTTCTTCTATGTTTAAAGTTCCCTTTTCTTATTGTAATGTATGTAAATCTAATACAGCTGAATATTTTCAGGTAAAAGGACTCCTGAAGGAGAAAAAGCTTGAAATGTTGGTTGATCCTGATCTACAAAAGAATTACATAGAAGCCGAGGTAGAACAATTAATCCAGGTTGCACTGCTCTGCACACAAGGTTCCCCTATGGACCGACCTAAGATGTCAGAAGTGGTGAGAATGCTGGAAGGTGATGGCTTGGCAGAAAGATGGGATGAGTGGCAAAAGGTGGAAGTTCTCCGGCAGGAGGTGGAGCTGGCCCCTCATCCCAATTCTGACTGGATTGTGGACTCGACCGAAAATCTGCATGCAGTTGAGTTATCTGGTCCAAGGTGACCTTGGCACAGTAGTAAATTAAGAAGAAAAAAAGAAAAGAAAAGAATGGATTTATTTATGACTTATTTTTTAACTATAAAAGTTTTCTTACCTTTTTCCTTTTTGGTTCCTTCAAGTGCCATATCCTCCTGATTACATCTCTTGTAAGTCCGCTGCATTATATTCATTTACTTTTGTGCATAGGGATCGCTTTGTCAAGTTGCAATTTGTATCATCTGCTGCATTTGATGAAGTGATGTTTACTTAGATGAAACAATGACAGCTTAATCTTTTTGTACACCCTTCTTTCATACTCCTTCAATCTAAAGTTTATACCCTATCTCATCTTATACTAGTTTTGTATGAGTTGCATTTTATTCAGATCGGTTGTTGCTGAAAACCTATATAAAATGTGGATTTTATTGAGGTTTTTTTCCAAATAATGGCCCATGCTTCTGGATTTAACCAATTATGGAAATAGTAACATTGACAAAAATTTGAAGCCATGATATTGGGAACTGGTCTGTAATACAAAGGAAATTTTCTTCTGACAAGAAATTTTTATTTCTTGTAAGAATCTCATTGAAAAAGTGTGTTTCACATCAAGTCCACCTTCTAACACTCTTAGGAAACTAATTTTTTTGGGAATGATTTTTAACTAAATCTATTTCAAAAACATTTTAACTAGCTTTTTTTACAAAATTATTTTCATGGAAAGTTAGAAATGTAACTTTTCCCAATTGAAATGAAGGTTTCAATTTAAAGATTAACATGTTGCCTTTTTTAAATAACTTAATATCTTCAGACACATTTATGTTTCATTTCCCTTATCTTTTAAATGTTGAAAAAAGGAAATTAAAATCTTCCTACAAGTGACATCCACACAGCCTTACAGTGACATCCACACAGTCTCACAGTTTCCCCTCCTTAAGTATATATTGCATTTTATTGTTATATATGTAATTTATTTCAAATAATATTTCTTAAGTCTAGTCAATTTAATCTATGTTTGATAAATAATTTAATTTAAATTGACACACCATATCAAAATAACAGAAATAAAGTTAAATGTTTTTTTATTCCAATACCTTATTTTCTTTGTTTTTTCCTAAATTACAAAGTCTTTATTCTTCTAACATTGAATTTCCCAAAACCTCCTTGTAAAACTATTGTCATTAGATAAAACAAAACGGTAATGAATTAGAGTTTAATTTCTGTTTTTTTTTCAAAGTTCACAATTAGATTATTATTTTTTCATCCAAATTATATACACAATTTTATATCAATATAAAATTATTTAACATCTTAATTATCACAATGTATATTTTTTTAAATGTAATATAAATTATTTCATGATTTTTATTTAATTTTAATCTGTAATGTTATAAAATTATAATTTAACGGTCACGAGAATAATATTTGGAATTTTAATTACAAAAATAATTTCAGAGTCAATAAAAACCTAGTAAGAGAAATATAAAACTCTAATGCATGTTGAATATCATGCTGAGATTTGTTTCTAATAAAAAAAATGGGGTGATATCCATAGGTGCATGTATGACATGCTAAAGTCAATTGAAGAACAGGCATGCAGACGACAACATATATGTGTACAGCGTGTGAGATCCAATCGTGTCCATTCATCATGCACGTGTGTTAAGATTAATAATTACGTAGAAAAGAGACCACATGGATGACTGTAATGAAGTTCAATTCAAAGACAAAAATCACAAAACTAGATTTAGTTTCGTTCAAAACTCCAAGCCAACTTTTTATGTGGTGGATACCAAATTTTCATCCAAATCCTTACTGTTCTTCACAATAGAAACGGTAATGAGGCAGTGCATGAACCGAACCAAACTTAGCATAAATAGAGAATCAAATCTCAAAAAGATATTAACTTAATTTAAGTGTGACTCAACTTTATAAGTTTATAAATAAATTTTTTATTTATTTATATATTATAAAATGTTTTTATTTTTAGTTGAAGTATGATCTCTAACAAACCTCATCATGCTGAAATTTGTTAACTCTCGTTAAACTATATATTATAAGTGGTCGATGATGGTCCGATAGCTGGTGGTCTGATAAGTCCAACAAACTCTCGTTATGATAGACTCTAAAGGATTCTGATACATCATTAAGAAGTTCACTTTCAGTGTAATTTTATTTTATAAAACGGGTTTGTAAGATGAAGTTTGTACTCACTTATATACTATAAAATATTTTTATCTTTAGTTGTTTTGAGATTTACAGCAAAGAAAACTTGAGATATCGAGAAGGTGTTTCATATTGGTACCCTTGAATCTAATAGCTGCCCAGCCAATTTTAGGCACTCGTATTGTATTTGAAAGTGGAGGGTCAATGGAATGGTATTTTATGGGGTCCTTGTGTTTCATATGGGTCACTGTGGAAAGAAAGAAAAATGTAATGAAGGGGTGTAATGAGGAACATAGCTCCCACTATACTTGAGAATAGCTGTCTTTGTGGTGATAAAAAAGGGAACACCAACCCTACTTGAGTATGCCCTTGCAGCCATATACTGTGGAAAAAAGGTATCCGCATCCTAGTGTTAAGTTACCATTGAATCGTAGTTACTCATCAACTTATCTTTTAATATTTACTAAAATAAGCTAGTATTTCTTTCCAAAACTTGCATCAACTAAAATAAATAAACCTGGTACAATTTATATCTTTTGCTAGTCCACCTAAGTCTCTTATAAAAAAGTGTATGATTTTCTAAGATAAAAGAGCCCTTAACCAATTAAAAACAAGAACAAATAAAACAAAGTTTGAATAAAAGTAGTTCAGGTACCATTATTGTTTCCAATCTGAGTTTCGCCCAGGTTTCAAGTTATTAATGTCATCAGGTAAAAGAACTTCTGTTTTTGAAAGGATGTAAAATGGATGGAGGAAAAAAGGTAGAACAAATGTAAAAGCGGAACCAAAGTTTTGTTCCGTTTCATTGTGTACAAGATAACATAAAATTGACATCTTAATAGTTCTCAAAATAATTTTAGATCAGATTATTTTCATAGTTGGAGATACATAAATTGACTTAAATCACAGTTTATGCAGTGCAATTTACCCACAAATCACTCTGATATGGTTCTAAAAAATGTTTACAAGACCAACCAAAAGCCTTTTGTAGGTTGAACTCCACTTTGATAAACTCATTCTATCACAATGAATTCAGTCAGGACTAACAACCTCGTTAAATTTGTTGTGCAGATGGAGTAATATCCTTAAAAAGAATTATTCTTTCATGCTGAAACTTCTGGTATCTCCGTTTGGTCTGACATATTCGGGAAAGAGTGCGACACCATGCCCCGGTCGTTTGCGCCAATAATTTATCACCGTTTGTTTCTTTGTGGCAAATACTGGTGGAATTTCAGCCTCACAAACAATCACCAACAAAGACATCCAGCTAGGAGCTGCAGGATCCTTTACCAAGTGATGAAGACCCACGACATTTCTTTGAAGTAGATATGGGTGAAAACCTCCCTCAAATATGTCCCTGCACTAAAAAAATAAGCTCCACTGAAATCTGAAGTTACAATGCACCTTAGCATGCATGTATTTGTTTGAGCCAGCACTATAATCTCCATATAACTTTTTATAATTTTTTACTAAAAGATTGCCCATACAATTAACAAACACTATATGTTCCAAAAAATAAAGAAATATCAGGCATCGGCTATGTTTGTAAGAGTGAATGTATCTGACTTGTATAAACAAAACAATTTTGTGTCTTTGAAGAACCTGATTGTAATGTGTTGATTAAGTATTTATTCAATAATTTCTTCTCGCTCTCTTACACACACTCACTAAACTGATATTATTTAAGCAAGTTACAGAAAAACTAAAAAGAGGCATGATTCATTATAATATGTTCAAAGTTTCGAGCAAACATTTCCAAACGTTCAATTATCAATAACTAAAATCCATGGAGAATTATGGATAAACAATTAGGATTGGGAATAGTTGTGTACCATTTTGAGATTGTATTTAACTTCTTCCTTGGGTTGTCTCCTCGCCAAGGGGTTAACAACCCCCTTTTAGATGTAATATCAGTAAAAGTGATGTTTTATAATGTAGAATATACATATACCACATACTCTGATATTAGGCACCTGTCCTTTTTCCAATCGTATGCATTGAACAATGGGGCAAGGATTTTCCTTTTCAGTCTTCTAGTTATTTAGTCCTACTACTCAGTTCTGAGGATACAATTTGGGCCTCCGACAGCATTCCCTCCTCTCTTAGACCGGAAATCCCCCGTCAATCATTTCCCTATACCAAAAGTATGCACCATTGAAATCTTTTAAGTCACAATGTCCCTTAACCAGAATGTTATATGTATCAGTTTTTGGAACCAGTCCTTTCGCCTTCATATCATCAACAATATCCTTTATTTCTGAAACCCTTCTATCTCTAAGATATGCTAGAATCAAGCAATTGTAAGTCACCTTGTCCGAATCAACTCCCTGATCAAGCATCTGTTGGTGCAAAGACACTGCCTTTTTCCTTCTTCACCCTTTCTTTCTCTTTCTGGGACTCAACGGGAATCAAATCCATTTGTAGCATTTCCTGAAACATTCTCTTCACTTCCGCCATGCCTACGTACCTGCATGCATACATTAAAGGATGAAAAGTCCCAATTGTAGGCTTTATGCCTACCATCTTCATCTTATCATACAATTCAATACATTTCTGAGTGTTTCCTGACATGGCATATCCTGAGATCAGAGAATGGTATGTTACTACATCTGGATTACAGCCCTTGCCTACCATTTGGAGAACCAAATCCTCAGCTTCCTTCACCCTTCCATTTCTCCCGAGTCCATTTACATCGTATTGTATGTCACAAGAGTTGCATCTATTCCACCTTGCATCATTTCATAAAAAATCTGAAAGCATCTTCCAATTTACTTAGTGAAAAACTAGTTTCAATGAGCATATTATATATTTCTGCATTCGGAGAAACCCTGCGACCTATCATATCCACAAGCACGATCTTAGCATCAAGAAGCTTACTATCTTTGCAAAGACAATTTATCAGAGAACCATAGTTGATGACATTAGGCTTTATCTCCGCCTTCTCCACATTAGGCTTTATCCCCGCCTTCTCCATTTCCTTGAGAATCTCGAAAGACCTGACAATGAGTATAAAATGTTAATTAAGATTCCCTGACGGATAAAGATCCTTTTAACTTGACAGCTAGATATTATGGCAGTGATTAGCAATGAGTCGTTTTGGGTATGGTCATTTAAGCTAAAATCTGCATTTGTGAATGTGATGGTATGAAGGGAACGAGGAGGAAGCGAGCTTATCAAGTTTAAACGTCAGAAAGCCTCTTTCTTGTCGACTTAGAGCTATCCAACAACAAATGTTATGCATGCTTCCACAATTGGGAATTATTCACATTCGCTTGTAATTAGATATCTGGTTTCTATCACTTTCCAAATCGAACAACAGTTTGCAATAATAAGCTAAATAATAAAGAGCTCACCTCTTCCTTGAAGTTCAAATCGTATGCTTTGTCTTCCTTGTAGAATTCAGAAGCAGCAACATCCATTCCAATGACAACCTAAGAACATAATAGCAATTTTCAAAGTTGTGTAGAGGAAAACACCTGAAAAGCCAAAGCACCATAAACAGAACTTTGATGAGAGAAAATACAAACTTTGCCTGTGTAGCCAGCTCTGGCAATGGCAGTTTTGAGCAATTCCAAACCTTCCTTGTTTTCCTGAACACTCAAAAGAGCTTATCAGTTACTGGCCAAAGGATGAGCAGGTACCAGAGTTCCATGCATAAAAAGAAACGAGTTGAAAATCATCATTGACCTGAATGTTAGGAGCAAAGCCACCTTATTCACCAACATTTACTGCATCTTGGCCATATTTCTTCTTAATCAGAGACTGAAATAAAATGAGCATAGCCCTTCGTTAATAACTAAGGCACAGAAGTACATATCTACAATCAAGTTGACAAACCATCACAGCATGAAAGCTTTCATAGATAAGCACCAGGCCTAAGAAGCAAACGTTATCTATTACATTAAATGATATCCTAATTTGGCAAAATTTTAAAAATACACGTGGGAAAAACTAAATGGATGTAACATGCAAACTAACCTTCAAATTGTGATATACTTCTATGCCCATCTTCACGGCTTCCTTGAAAGAGGAGGCTCCCACGGGAAGAACCATAAACTGCTGCATATTCATAGTATTACATAATATCAGAAACACATGTTTTGCTTCACCTTCACAGACAGAAAAAGGTGTTTAAAATCATGCCTGCATAGCAAGTTTGTTTCCAGCATGTGATCCACCATTAATGACATTGAAAGCAGGAACATGCAAAACCAACTTTTTGTTACCAAGAAGATTTGCAATGTGCTGCACCAAAAGAATGGAATGCCATGTCAGATATATGAAAACAACAGAAGACCACAATCAAATAAATATTCTATCTTTGTAAGAGAATAATTGTACACAATGTGGTGGTAAAATAACACCTAGCTATCTTGTTAATCTTTTAAGACCGGGTTTCATAAAATTTAGATGGATCAAATATTTTTATTGTCTTTAGACATATCACGTATTTATACAAACTTTCAGGACAGCTTCAGTTACACAACGGATCTGAAGAACCAGTTACATCAAAGATAATCAAATGCCACAGTTTACGAATAATTACCTTGTAAAGAGGAATTTTCAGAATGCTGGCACCGGCTTTGCAGACTGCAAGAGACACTGCCGATATGGCACTTGCTCCAAGCTAATACAGCAACAAAAATGGCATTAGAATTATATGAATCACAAAAAAAAAAATCCAAATATACTCAGCTAAGCACCTTTTCCTTGCACCAACCCCATTGGTTAACAGTTCCATTCCATCAACCTGTTGAACCATTAAGTTGTGAATAGCTGTCTGCTGAGTTAGATCCTGCTCGTCATCACAAACGAGCAAAATAAAAATTAAATCAAGCTAAATAACCTTTAGCAATAGAACTGAACTTCCATGTTACAGGTTCTTATGAACTGAACTATAATTAGCCGAAAAATGAGCAAGTCCTAACTTATGCAATAAGTTTCCTTAGCAACAACATTATTGTAAATTGTAAAGTAAATTGAACCAACCTTGCCAATCAATGCAGGGGCAATAATGCTGTTCACATTGTCAACAGCCTGCATGTGCAAGAAAAGACCAGTTAAAAAAACACACGAATGGATCAATCTAACAAGACAACCCCTTCACACTATTTAGCATACTAACACAAGACTTACCTTCAGACACCCTTTCCGAGGTAATCGGATCCGCCGTCTCTCAATTCAAGAGCCTCGTAAATCCCTTTAAACTTCTAAAAAAAAAGGAGGTCTCACCGATTAATTCGAACATGCAAGCTACCCACAATACATGGGCCGTAGATAAGTGAAAAACTATCTAAATTGTGTCTGAAAAAAAGTAAAAAATAGAAGCTGCCCCAAAAAGAACGTTGTACCGTGCTACAAAAAACACTATGAAATGAAATCATAAACGTTCTTTTTATCAGGCGAACTGTGTGAGAAAATGAAACCAACAACTTTGCAGTGACAAATCGTAGTTGAAAGAAATGAGTGAACTATACCAGTGGATACACCACTTGGAACAGCAGCTCTAGCAAAAGTACCATCGGAGCATGCCAAATCAACCTAACATAGCAACCATCCAACACATCAGAAAAGTTTCTGATAACAAACCAACGCTCTATCTCATCAGATTCAAATTCAGTCATGAAATAATAGAAAAGGTAAACAAACAAACTGAGTGGATTGTAAAATAAAACCATCCGAAAATAAATACATAAATAAAATACCGAGAAGGATTGAAAGAGTAATAACGGAAAAATTAATCGGAAAAGTGAAAATGGTACAGAAACATTGGAAGTAGCGAAACGGAAGAGGAGGAGGAGGAAGTGAACCTCGACGGTTGGATTGCCACGACTGTCGAAGATCTGACGGGCCTTGACGCTCAAGATGGTTGCCATGGATAAGGGATGAGATTGGAGCGAGTTTGAGGAGGCCTGAGTAATGTTTAAATTTCTTTTGTGAAATCATTTTTTAAAAAGTAAACTTAAAAACACAATAAAAAATAAAACTTAATGATTGGGCACAGTTAATGCCAAAACTTTTATATCATTAACTACTAAAAATACAGTGTTAGTACAGTTTTATAAGGTTATCACCGTGAAAAGTTATGATAGATAGGTAATTTATAATTTAATAACAATATAAAATTACTTTACATAGTTAATACATAACTTTTTCTGAAAAGAAAATAAATTATGTAATATCAATATAAATCGATTTCATGTAATCATATATGAAATTTCATATATGATATAAAGTCGTTTGTTTGAAACTTAAAATTCATATCAAAGACTTTTTAAAATTGTTTCCGTATATATGACCGTCAAATTAAACTAAATGAAAATCTTTAATTTAGAACTGAGAATAAAAATGAAAATTGAACTCATGCACAGTCACCTCAATGTCAATGGACATCTAACAACATTAGTTGGGCTTAAGCACGATTAGGACTACTAATTGAAGGTATTGGATTCTAGACCCCATAAAATTAAAAATTCTAATTTTATCCTTTTGAAAATAAATTATTAGTTGTGGGTATTCAATTTTGAAATGAATTTTAAAATAAATTTTATAATGTTAAAGTCAATTAACATTGTATGATAGTCGATCTTTTAAAAGATGGGTCTCTACGCTTCTCTTATGATGTCCTATCCAAATGTTTTGGTGGGGTTGAGATGAGAGCAATTGCAAACGAGAGAATGTGTTAATTTTCTAACGACATTCGGTACTAGTCCAACGTATATCGACCTTTGACAGTCCAGTATATTTTAGTCGAAGGAAACGAGTTTACTGGCGAGTTGACTCGCCACATTTCCGACTCGTAAACTCGAACGAGGTTCAAGGGTGAACCCACGAGTATCATTATTTTCTTAATATAAGTTTTTTCCTCTGCGTTCCCTCCTACCATCACAATCACATATGCAAATTTTAGCACAAAATGAGCACAATGAGAAGTACTTAATGGTGGTCACTGCCACAATAGCCAACTATCCATTTAGAAGGATCCTTGTCCATTAGTGAAACTTAATTAACATTTTATACTGGTGGACCTTCCAAAACAGGGGTCTCCCCGCTTCCCTTGTGATGTCCTATCCAAATGCTTTGTTGGGGTTGATGTTGAAGCTGGAGGAAGCTTCTTCCCTACCAAGGCTAGTTATGTGTTTGATGAAGAAAATGGCTTGAGTGCTTTGAAGATTGTAATAGGTTTTTTAGATTCATTTGTAATTAGGCTTGTAAGTGTGTATGAGTGCCTTTTGCTGTATAACCTATCCTAGATGCCTAACCAAGTCTAGATCAAGCACATGATATGGTTAAATGGTTTTTGAAAAGCTTTTGAAAGTGTTCTGCATCAAACCGACCGGCGATCATGCACCGCCTTTTCAAGTAGCTATGCTGACCACTGACCGGCGATCATGCACCGCTTTTTCAAGTAGCTATGCTGACCACCGACCGGCGATCATGTGGAGCATTGCCATCTACGATCGCCGTCTGCTCAGTGAAGTTTTTGAAAGTGCTCTTAAAAGTTTTAAAACAGTACAAAAATAAATCTGTTTTATGGAGAAAGAATCTGTTTATTTCTTCTCTGTTAAAAGGCTTTTCTAACAGTTCTGTTAGAGACCACAGGCAAAGCTTAGTTCGTTATTTCAGTTAAAGATGAACTGGCCTATTTGCCTTCATTTAATCTGTTTCACTGTGAAAGAATCGGTTTGCCCTTTGATCAGTTGAAAGGTTTTTCACAAGTTAGTTAGGGCACCAAAGGTACAACTCAGACAGTTATTTTAGTTAGCTGAGTTGACGGTTTTCACAAAATAAATCTGTTAAGTTCAAAAATGAATCTGTTGTTTTCATAACTGCTTTTCAACTGTTTTTTGAAAAGAAGTTAGAAACTGTTTTCTATATAAAGAAAAGTCTATCTCACATGAGAGTGTGCTGAGCAATTACGTTTTTGACAGAGATCAAACACTTTCCATGTGAGAAGAAGGATTGAAAGGTTTTCCAAAGAGTTTTTCAAGTGTGCTTGTTCTAGGAAACCTTTGATCTTGGTGAAGGTGCTGGTGCAGTGCTGCAGCAAATTGAACTACTGGTTTTGAGTTCTTGCATCTTCTTTTCAGGTGTAATCTTTCCTTTATTCTTTGTAAAGGTGTAAGTGTTAGTCACTCCTTGATAGGGTTTCTTGGAGTGCAAGGTGTGCTGAAATAGGGTTTTTCAGCATTGTGTGTGTTGTTCTTGTAGTGTTCAAGAACTGCTGTGTTTGTAAGTGATTGGTACTGTTTTTAGTGAATTCCACCTTGGGGTAAGGTGAGACTGGATGTAGCTCTGTATGAGTGAACCAGTATAAAAACTTGTGTGCCTTGTCTTCCCATCCCTGCACTCATTTCTGGTTTTTGCTTAATTCTGTCAAGAACTAAATCTGTTCTTTTGAAATTGAATATGTTAATTCTAGGTTTAAGTGAAAACTGTTCTTCCTGATTTGTTAAAGTTCTCTGATCATAAACAAGGTTGTTGTATATAATGGTTTAAGTGATTTGTGAACAAACCGTCCATTCATTAAAACCTAAGAAAGGATCATTCCTCTTAAAACCTTGTGTTGAGTAATTTTGTTTGATTTCTAAGCATGGTTGTATCCTTCATCCTCACAATATTAAGCTGATCTGATTTTGTTATAATTCTCTGTTGATCACAATTTTACATTGAACAAATTCAAATTGTGTCAAGACTGCTCTGAAGAATCAATCTGTTTCATGTAAAAACAATCTGTTCTTTTTTGCCTCTGGAATACTGAAAAATTGTGTGTTCTTGCGAAAATTTTATAAGCTCAATTCACCCCTCCCCTCTTGAACTTAGACACTAATAGACCCAACAATTGGTATCAAGAGCTAGGGCTTGTATTTTGCTCAAGTGTGTGCATGATGTCTGAGTTTAAAATGCCTTTTGCTGAAGGTGCGTCTATTAATAGACCTCCTATGTTTGGTGGTGTTAACTATGCTTTCTGGAAAATCAGGATGAAGATCTTTATGGAGTCTATTGACATGGGAATTTGGGATGCAGTGGTCAGTGGACCTTTCATACCTATGCAGGTTGTCAAAGATGAAACAATAAAGAAGCCCTGGTCTGAATGGAGTAAAACCGAGAAGAAGAAGGTCCAATATGACTCCTTAGCCAAGAATATCATCACCTTTGCACTGAATATGGATGAGTTCTTTAGAGTTTCTCAATGTAACTCAGCAAAGGAGATGTGGGATGTACTAGAGGTGACTCATGAAGGGACTGATGATGTGAAACGGGCAAGGAAGCATTCACTCATTCAGGAGTACGAGCTGTTCAGAATGCAATCTGAAGAAAGTATTGCAGATGTGCAGAAACGATTTACACACATTGTAAATCACCTCACTGGCCTTGGTAAAGTCTTTGACAAGGAAGAGCTTAACATTAAGGTATTAAAATGTCTTGATAGGAGCTGGCAGCCTAAGGTAACAACAATCTCAGAATCCAGAGATTTATCCAAGATGTCCACTGCTGCACTTTTTGGAAAGCTGATAGAGCATGAAATTGAGCTGAAAAGATTGAAAGAACAAGAAACAGTGGAGAAGAAGGCGAAAGGAATTGCTCTGAAAACTACCATGGAACATGATACAAGTGAGGAAGAAGGTGATTCTGAACATGATGAGAACGTGAGTCTGCTCACCAGAAAATTCAGCAGGTTTCTTAGAAAGAAAAACCGTGACAGAACTCAGCAAAGAAAGAGGTATTCCAAACAACCTAATGATTCAAATTCTTCCAATTACACGTGCTTTGGATGTGGTAAACCAGGTCATATAAAAGCTGATTGTCCAAACAATCAAAGTAAAGAAAAATCAGCAAGCAAGAGGAGTGACAAAGGCAAAGGTAGAAGAGCATATATCTCATGGGAAGAAAATGATGTATCCTCATCTAGTAATTCCTCAACTGAAAGTGAAGAAGCAAATCTTTGCTTCATGGTGAATGATGAGGGATCCAACTCTGACTCAGTAAGTAATTTCTCCACTGATTCTGAAAACTATGATCAGCTGCTAATAGCCTTTAAGGAAACACATGATGAAGCAAACAGGTTGGCTATAATGTGCAATAGATTGAATAGAGTAAATAGGGTACTTGAACCTAAGGTCAAAGCTCTTGAAGAAGAAATGCACAAAGCTAAAACTGAATTGATTAGTCTTGAATTGACATGTTTGCATGCATCAATTAAAACTTGTGATAATTGTAAAAAGCTGGAAAAACAGGTTGAGTATTTGTTAAAAACACTTTCAAATTTCACTAAAGGAAGAGAAAATCTTGAAACCTTATTAGGTTCACAGAATGCTGTTTTCAATAAAAATGGTTTAGGATATAATCCTGGAATGAAAGGTAATGTGAAAAAGCTGTCCAGTTTCTTTGTTCCTTCCAAAACAGGTTTTTCCTCTTTTAGTTATTCAAAAACAATGCATATTGCAACATGTTTTTATTGTATGAAGTATGGTCATGTATCTAAAAATTGTAAAGCTAGGAGGTACCTTGTTCCTAAAGGATTGGCCAAATGGCTTCCTAAGGAAAGGTATTAATCATGCTGGACCCTAGACTAAAGGGGTACCATAAATGCTAAAACTGTTTTGTTGCAGAAAAACAGCAGGAGAAACCAGTGATATCTTGACAGTGGCTGCTCAAAACACATGATTGGTGATGTGACTCAGTTCATAAATTTGAAACTCAAAGCTGAAGGGCATGTCACATATGGAGATAACAATAGAGGAAAAATTCTTGGAAGAAGAGATGTTGGTACTAAAGACTCAACTACTATTGAGAATGTCCTATATGTTGAAGGACTAAAACATAGTCTTCTAAGCATTAGCTAGCTGTGTGACAAGGGATACAAGGTCAATTTCGAAGCCAATACTTGTACAATTTCAAATGAAAATTCTGGTAAGGTGTTGTTCACTGGAAAAAGGGTAAACAACATTTATCTCCTAGACATTATAAAGAGTTGTTCTGAAAATGAGTGTTTGCTATCTAAAAATGATGAGTCATGGCTGTGGCATAGGAGACTAGCTCACATTCACACAAATCACTTGAATAAGCTAAAATCTAAGGAACTTGTTTTTGGTTTACCAAACATAAAGTTTCAAAGTGATGCCTGTGTAAAGGGAAAACATATTAGAACTTCTTTTAAATCAAAAGATATGGTTTCTTCAAATAAAGCTTTAGATGTTTTGCATATGGACTTGTTTGGACCATCTAGGACTGCTAGCTTAACTGGAAATTACTATGCTTTGGTGATTGTTGATGACTTTTCAAGATATACATGGACTTTGTTTCTTGCTTCTAAAAATGATGCATACAAAGCCTTTAAGAAACTTGCTAAGGTTCTGCATAATGAAAATGAAAATAGGATAAAACAGATTCGTAGTGATCATGGGGGAGAATTTCAAAATGCAAAGTTTTATAAATATTGTGAAAAACATGGAATCATACATAGTTATTCTGCTCCTAGGACACCCCAACAAAATGGTGTTGTTGAAAGAAAGAATAGATCATTAGAAGAGTTAGCCAGGACTATGCTAAATGAATCTGGTTTACCTAAATATTTTTGGGCTGATGCTGTATACACTGCTTCTTATGTGCTTAACAGAAAATTAATTAGACCAATTCTTAAGAAAACTCCCTATGAATTGTAAAAGGGTAGGAAGCCTAGCATTAGTCATCTTAGAGTGTTTGGCTGCAAATGCTTTGTTTTAAATAATGGTAAAGATAATCTGGGGAAGTTTGATCCTAAATCAGATGAAGGAATACATATTGGTTATGCTATAAATGGTCATGCTTATAAAGTGTATAACAAAAGATTGCTTGCTGTTGAAGAATCTATACATGTTGTGTTTGATGAAACAGATTTTTCTGTGCCCAAATCTGTTATGGATGAACCTGGTATGGATGATTTAAGAACAATTATGCAACATAATCAATCTAGTGAGCTTGATGCTACTAATCCAAATTCTGTCAAAGAATCTACTGTGAATGCAGGACTGCCTAAAGAATGGAAGACACCAAGGGATCTCACTCTTGACAATGTAATTGGTAAAATTGAGAAAGGAGTCTCAACAAGGAATTCACTCAATAATTTCTGCAGAACAGTAGCTTTTGTGTCAAAGATTGAGCCTAAAAGCCTGGAAGAAGCACTGCAAGACAACAATTGGATAACAGCAATGCAAGAAGAGCTGAACCAGTTTGAATACAATGAAGTATGGACTTTGGTTCCAAGAAAGCATGAGATGAACATCATAGGAACCAAGTGGGTGTACAGGAACAAGATGGATGAACATGGAGCTATCACTAGAAATAAAGCAAGACTGGTTGCTAAAGGGTATAACCAAGAAGAAGGTATTGATTTTGGTGAAACCTATGCTCCAGTAGCACGTCTTGAAGCTGTCAGACTACTTCTAGCATTTTCCAGCATACAAGGTTTCAAGCTGTTTCAAATGGATGTCAAGAGTGCATTTCTAAATGGCTACAACAATGAAGAGGTGTTTGTATCTCAGCCTCCAGGGTTTGAAGATCACAAAAATTCAGAACATGTGTATATGCTTAAGAAAGCCTTATATGGATTGAAGCAAGCACCTAGGCAATGGTATGAAAGGCTAAGTGAATTTCTGCTTTCTCAAGGTTATAGCCGTGGCAATTCAGATAAAACTCTCTTTCTAAAGAAGAAAAGTGAAGATATCATACTTGTGCAAGTCTATGTAGATGATATTATTTTTGGATCCACAAATGAAGAGATGTGTGAAGACTTTGTGAAAACCATGAAAAGTGAGTTTGAGATGTCAATGTTAGGAGAAATGAGTTTCTTCCTTGGACTACAAGTTAAGCAACTCAAGGATGGAATTTTCATAAGCCAAGAAAAATACTGCAAGGAGCTGCTCAAGAAGTTTGATATGAATCAATGCAAAGCAATCAGCACTCCTATTTCAACAAGTTGTCAGCTGGATCAAGATGCTGCAGGAAAATCAGTAGATCAAACGAAGTATAGAGGATTAATTGGTTCCTTATTATACCTAACTGCCAGCAGGCCTGACATTATGTTTGTTGTATGTTTATGTGCTAGATATCAATCTGATCCAAAGGAATCACACTACAATGCAGCAAAGAGAATTCTGAAATATTTGCAAGGATCTAAGGATGTTGGATTGTGGTATCCTAACAAGGTGTCTTTAAATTTGATTGGTTTTTCAGATTCTGATTTTGCAGGCTGCAAAGTTGATAGGAAGAGCACAAGTGGGACTTGTCACATGCTTGGATCAAGTCTAATCTCTTGGCATTGCAAAAAGCAAGCTTGTGTTGCTCTCTCCACAGCAGAAGCAGAATACATAGCTGCTGGAAGTTGTTGTGCTCAAACCTTATGGCTAAGACAACAGCTAAGTGATTTTGGAATTCTGCTAAATAACATACCTATAAATTGTGATAATACTAGTGTCATAAATCTATCTAAGAATCCTGTCATGCACTCAAGGACTAAACACATTGAAATTAGACATCACATTTTAAGAGAACATATAGCTAATGGAACATGTGATATACAATTCATTGGTACTGAATTTCAACTAGCTGATCTATTCACTAAACCACTTGCTAAAGACAGGTTTTACTTTCTTTTAAATGAATTGGGTATTATTAGCTTGAATTGTCCTCTGCAGTGAAAATTTCAATATGTTGTTTTATGTTTTAACATGTTTCGTTTCCTGTTTCAGAAATCACAGATGTGACTAGGAAAGAGAAAGATTTATTTTTTCTCTCTCTCACTTTATTGTTGACTGCTTTTACGGTTATTGACCAGCAGATCCATGCAAATTAATGTGTGGGTATCCTAACTAATTGGATTTTGTGTAGATGCAACAAATTTGATGTACCAAAATCAGGTTCCAAGATATTCTTACGTGAATCCACACCTGAACCTGCTGCACCATTGGAATAAAATCTGTAGCATATCTGTGGGATTTGATTTTTCTTCAAAATTCATTATTTCCAAAATCTGATCACATTGCCCTGAATTAAAATTTGTGTTTTTCAATTTTGGTTTAATAATCCTATATAAACCTAGCACAATTTAGCTCGTCTCTCACACCCTCTCACTTGTACTATAAGCTGTCCAGGTGCACATTGCTTCACCACAGGTTTTGTTTCTGTTTTTGAGTAATAATCTGTAATGTTTTTCTTCTAGAATTGTATGTTAATATATTGGTGCAGGGAAAAACAGATTAAGCATGGCATCCTCTTCACATAGAAAGAAGAAATCCAAGGAGCAATCTCAAAGTAGCCAAGGCATCCTGGAAAACTGGTTTGCTGGAGATTCAGAGGCAATGACAAGGTTCATACATGAGACTGGCAGGAAGCAAATCAATGTACCCAAGCTGCTTGAGTTCTCATGGCTGAGAGAGGAGAATCTGATAGAAGCCAAAGATTTGCTCAAGCATCAAAAGCTGAAAGGATTTCTGGAAATGAATGGAAATGTTTATCCAGATCTTGTGAAGGTGTTTTACTGCAACCTTGAACAAGATGGTAAAAATCTGGTTTCCCATGTGAAAGGAGTAAAGCTGAAGATCACTAGGGAAATCTGGAGCAGTGTGGGTGGAATAAAATATTCAGGACTGAAAGTGAGCAAAGGAAACACTGCTGGAATTCAAGGGTTCAACAAATTGCAATTCTATAGAAGCTGTGTGAGGAATCCTACTGAACCAGTAGCTAGGTATCACGCAGGTAGCCTAACTCTAATTCCTAGACTCTTAGCTCATATAATTGCTTGGCAGCTTACCCCTAGAGGAAGTAATCATGTTGTACTTCATGAGGAAGATTTGATACTATTGTATTGCATCATGAACCAACTTAAGGTAAATTGGGTAAGTACTATGGTTGAACATATGCTGAAATCTGCAAG
The DNA here is from genome assembly GCF_051622355.1 of Phaseolus vulgaris. Classification (NCBI taxonomy): domain Eukaryota; kingdom Viridiplantae; phylum Streptophyta; class Magnoliopsida; order Fabales; family Fabaceae; genus Phaseolus; species Phaseolus vulgaris. The sequence continues at coordinate 9,144,268 of NC_143504.1, forward strand.
ACTACCTGATTATCGTCTTCCCTATGCAATATTTGTGTCAAAACTAATTGATCATTTTAAAGTGGACACTACCAATGAAAGGAATGACTCTATTAAAGCTGCAAGTGAAATAGATAACTCCACACTCATGAAAATGGGATTCTATAAGGATGAAAATGGCTGGGTTTTTAGAAGAAATGCTGGACAGAGGGCTGAGCAAGAAGCTGCTCCTCAAGGAAATGAAGAAGAAGCAAATGATGATGGTGTGCAACACATGGATGAATCACCAGTACACTCTGCTGGACATGAGGATATTGCTGCTACAAGTCAAAATGCAATGGTTGCATATGAGGCACCTGAGTACAGAGGTGAACCTCTGTCTATGTTTGAATGACAAGTGCTAAGCAGGCTGGACATACTCACAGATGAGCAGAAGGCACACTATGAGATGACTTACGCCAGGTTTCAACACTTGGATGACCAACTTGAAGGAGTTCAAGTGCAGCTAGCTGAGCTCTATTACAACAACAAGTGATCCTATTTTTAAGTCTTTATCTTTTATATGTTGTTGAACAATTTGGGAGTAATCTGTATTGTTTTTATTCTGCACTGGTCTTTAGTTGTTTTGTGGTTTGTAATGAACCTCTATGTTGGTTTTATTTGAACTGCTATGTATGGATATTATTGTTCTTTGGTATCCTATGCTCCCATTCTGTTTGATGAATCCAAAGGGGGAGAAGAATAGCCTGGTACAGGTTCTGCAGATGATATTCACAGAGGTTGCTGATATGATTCAGATGTTAAATCTGCAGGTACATCAATTCTAAATCTGTTTGTTCTGCCTTGACACCTGTGTATTTTTCTCTGGTATATAGTTCTGTACAGGTTTGGTCATGATTTTTCTTCAAAGCTGTGCAAAGCAAAGGGAATTTGTCTCCATCAAACAGGGGGAGATTGTTGAAGCTGGAGGAAGCTTCTTCCCTACCAAGGCTAGTTATGTGTTTGATGAAGAAAATGGCTTGAGTGCTTTGAAGATTGTAATAGGTTTTTTAGATTCATTTGTAATTAGGCTTGTAAGTGTGTATGAGTGCCTTTTGCTGTATAACCTATCCTAGATGCCTAACCAAGTCTAGATCAAGCACATGATATGGTTAAATGGTTTTTGAAAAGCTTTTGAAAGTGTTCTGCATCAAACCGACCGGCGATCGTGCACCGCCTTTTCAAGTAGCTATGCTGACCACCGACCGGCGATCATGCACCGCTTTTTCAAGTAGCTATGCTGACCACCGACCGGCGATCATGCACCGCTTTTTCAAGTAGCTATGCTGACCACCGACCGACGATCATGTGGAGCATTGCCATCTACGATCGCCGTCTGCTCAGTGAAGTTTTTGAAAGTGCTCTTAAAAGTTTTAAAACAGTACAAAAATAAATCTGTTTTATGGAGAAAGAATCTGTTTATTTCTTCTCTGTTAAAAGGCTTTTCTAACAGTTCTGTTAGAGACCACAGGCAAAGCTTAGTTCGTTATTTCAGTTAAAACTGAGCTGGCCTATTTGCCTTCATTTAATCTGTTTCACTGTGAAAGAATCGGTTTGCCCTTTGATAAGTTGAAAGGTTTTTCACAAGTTATTAGGGCACCAAAGGTACAACTCAGACAGTTATTTTAGTTAGCTGAGTTGGCGGTTTTCACAAAATAAATCTGTTAAGTTCAAAAATGAATCTGTTGTTTTCATAACTGCTTTTCAACTGTTTTTTGAAAAGAAGTTAGAAACTGCAACGGTAACATTTCAGTATTGGATTTTGCAAAATATCTCTACGCATTAGATCTAAATGCGTTTGATTTTAGGGTTTTATCGCATGCCCTGTTTTTATTTGCAATACCTGATTCAGTTTTACAACAATCCCCCACATATTGCAAAAGATAAAGCATAAAGATAAAGAAAGAAAAATTATGAGTTCTTCTAAGATGTAATCATCAGAGCTAGTATAGCAAGCTATATGAACCAGTCTTAGATTGATGAACTTAACACATAGTGTAGTTGGTATAGCAAGCTATATGAACTAATACACTTAGTATGTGTTAGAGGTTTATCAATTACGATACACCCCCACATTACTAGCTGTTATCGTTGTGTTGCGCTATTAGGCCATGCGTGTGCCCGGTATTCATGAGTGCTATAGAGATCTTGCCAAGATCTCATGCAAGCGGCCCCACTTGACACTCATATAGGTGATTTCATCAAGTGTATGCTGCAAATCATACACCACCCATAAGGGATATGAAAATCATTAAAACTCTTTTACCTCTGAATTTTAACCACAAAGTTTATTCTATCGATAATGTAGTATCTAGCGCTTTCACACACACCATAGGAATGGACAAAATTGATTTTGAATCAATATTAGTGCTAGCAGAACTAACAAGTGACTTGTTTTTACCCATATGAACCTTATTCATGGGATCTCCAATCACAAAGGTTGGGTTTCCATCACTTGTTTGTTTGCAAGTGGCTTAAGTCTCATTCCCCTCGATGTTTCTAAAATCATTTTTCTCCCTAGGGGTTTTGTCAGAGGATTTGCCAAATTCCGTTCTGACTTGACATAGTCAATAGAAATCGTTCCACTCTTTAATAGTTGTTTCACCAAATTATGTCTCAATTGTATATGTCTATTCTTTCCATTGTAGATTTTATTTTAGCTATAGCTATTGCCGATTGGCAATCACAATGCATTGATACAAATGGGGTTGGTTTCATTCCTAAAGGAATGTTTGCGAAGAAGTTTTTCAACCACTCAGCTTCACTACCAGTCATTTCTAGAGCAACAAACTCAGATTCCATTGTTGATCTTGCAATAATAGTTTGCCTGACTGATCTTCATGTAATTGCACCACCCCCAAGTGTAAATACATAACCACTAGTGGATTTTGTCTCATCTGAATCAGAGATCCAGTTAGCATCATTGTACCCTTCTAGCACAGCAGGAAATCCACTATATTCAATGACATAATCCATTGAACCTCTCAAATATTTCATGACTCTCGCAAGTGCATCCCAATGATCCTGACTAGGACATTGAATGTATCTACTAAATCTACCTACTGCATAAGCAATATCTGGTCTAGAAAAGCTCATTAAATGCAATAAGCTCCCAATTATCTGGGCATACTGAGTTTGAGAAATAGATTCTCCTCTGTTCTTCTTTAATTTAGAGTTAGCATCATAAGGGGTACTCACTGACTTAAAGTCATAGTAACCAAACTTCTTAAGAAGTTTCTCAGTGTACTTTTCTTGGGATAGTAATATACTATCTCCCTTCCTTATGATTTTAACTCCTAGAATCACACTTGCTTCACCCATGTCTTTCATCTCAAACTTAGATCCAAGAAAAAAATTTGTTTGAAAAACTATATCATTGCATGTACCAAAAATTAACATGTCATCTACATACAAACATATAATGACATATTCATCATTTTCAGATCTAGAATACACACATTTATCAGCATCATTGGTAGAAAAACCTTCACAAAGTAAAACATTATCAAGTTTTTCATGCCATTGTTTTGGTGCTTGTTTCAAACCATACAAGGATTTTAAAAGTTTGCATACTTTTTCCTTTTGACCTGGATTTACACAACCTTCAGGTTGAGACATATAAATTTCCTCTTCTAATTCACCATTCAGAAAAGTTGTTTTAACATCCATTTGGTGAATTACTAACTTTTAGATAGATGTTAAGGCTAGCAACACACGGATAGAGGAAATCCTAGTAACAGGTGCAAAAGTATCAAAGTAATCTATGTTATGTTTTTGAGTAAAACCTTTAGAAACTAATCTTGCCTTATATTTCTCTATGGATCCATCAGGATGGTACTTCTTCTTAAAGATCCACTTACAACCAATGGGTTTTTCTCCTTTAGGCAGATCTACTAAGGTCCACGTATTATTTTTCTTAATTGAATCAAGCTCAGTTTTAATGGCCTTATCCCAATGTTTAGCATCAGGAGCACTAGTAGCTTCTAAAAAACTAATTGGATCATTTTCAACTAGATAAGTGTAAAAGTCATCTCCAAAAGATGTTTCCTTTCTCTGTCTTTTACTTCTCCTAACATCCTCACTCAAGGCATCACTAACACTATCTATAGGTTGTTCAGATGTACCACTACTCTTTAGAGGAAATATGTGTTCAAAGAACTGAGCGTTTTTCGTCTCTACTATAGTGTTACGTTCAATTATGTCACTATTAAGAACTAAAAACCTATAGGCAACACATATCCTAAGAACATACAATCAGATGTTTTAGAGTCTATTTTCCTTTTCTTAGGATCAGGTAACATCACTTTAGCTAAACATCCTCACACTCTTAGGTATTTCAGATTAGGTTGATAACCTTTCCACACAACTCATAGGGTGTTTTACCAGTTTTTCTATGTGGTATCCTATTTTGCAAAAAAACACGCAGTAAACAAAGATTCTCCCCATAAATTATCAGGAGTATTAAAACTAATAAGCATGTCATTCATCATTTCTTTAAGAGTCCTATTTTTCCTTTCAGCTACTCCATTAGACTCGGGTGAATACGGTGGGGTTACTTCATGAATAATACCTTCTTTCACACAATAATCATTAAATAAAACATATTCACCACCTCTATTTGATTTAATTCTCTTAATTTTCTTATTTAGTTGATTTTCTACTTCCGCTTTATAAGTTAAAAACATGTCAAAAGCTTCATCCTTATGTTTAATTAAATACACTTTGGTGTATCTAGAAAAATCATCAATAAAAGTTACAAAATAATTTTTACCACCTCTAGACATGGTTTGTTTTAAATCAGCAAGATCGGTATGAATTAAACCAAGAATTTCAGTTTGACGTTTTACAGAGTAACATGTTTTCTTCGTTATTTTAGATTCTACGCATACATCACATTTACTATTTTGTTTGTCATGCATGTTGATTAATCCTAGTCGTTGCAATTTCATAACATACGAAGAATTCACATGTCCTAATCTAGAATGCCATATATCATGAGTCAACAATATAAGTAGAAGATTCAGATTCATTCATAATTTCATAAATGTTTAATATAGAAAGGCCTTGATCACAATATCTCTTTCCCACAAAAACATTGTTTTTTGTCATAACAATCTTGTCAGATTCAAATGACACTTTAACCCCAACTTTGCTTAGCAATGCCACAAAGACCAAATTAACTCTAATTGATGGCACATGTAGCACATCATTCAAAGCCAGAGTTTTACCAGATGTGAGCTTCAAAAGAACTTATCCTTTTCCTAGGACAAGAGTTGTCATAGAGTCACCGAGATATACTTGTTCTTCTCCACCCCCCACACTTGTGTAGGAGGTAAACACATTTCTGTTTGCACAGATGTGTCTGGTAGCCCCAGAGTCTACCACCCATTTACTCACATTTGTCACAAGATTTACTTGTGAAACGACTGCCACAATTGTATATTTCCCTTCAGCTAGATTTGCCTTAGGAGGATAGTCGTTTTTAACCCTATGTCTGCACTGAGGTGCATGATGACCTGGCTTTCCACAGACAAAGCAATTACCCTTTTTCTTGAAAGTGGGGTTAGTTCCAATGGGACGAGAGAATTTATTGTATTTATTTTTATGATCAAAATTTTTCTCGTACCTTTTTGGAACTGGTTTGTCTTCTACCACGTTTGCTTTGGCAGACAGAGTTTTGGCCTTTGCAGCAGCGCACTCCTTTCTGTTTGTGTCTTCGATGATAATGTGGGTGATCAGGTTTGACAGTGACATTTGTTTGTGTCTGTGCTTCAGTTGTTGTTTGTAATCCGTCCAAGATTGCGGAAGCTTTTCGATCAAGAGTTCGGACACAAATTCTTCCGGCAAGGTTATGCTTTCAGTTTTGATATCTTCAATCAGCTTGTGATATTCATTTATCTGGATTTTGATGTCTTTGCATTCTTATAAGAAGCATAAACATCGAACAGATCGTTAGATACATTACAAGAAAAACGCAAACGCGAATTACATACAGATCAAAATCCGTATGTAAAATCAACATTACATACGAATTTTTTCCGTATGTAAATTTTGGCACCATAAAATAAAATTAGCAGTGAAAAGGATTCAAAGTCAGGTTCTTTCAGCAATCAAAGAAAATTTAACCACTACACCAAGCAAATTCTTTAGTATTATTATGATTTTTATTATACTTATTATTATTAATAATATTAACAATATTAATAATATTAACAATACTAACAATATTAACAATACTAACAATATTAACATATGAATCACATTTAATTTATCTATAATCTACTTGAATATAAACATAATTTATTATATTATATATTAGTATGAATCACATTTAATATATGTCATACTCATAGTCATCATATTACCTATTACATTAAATTCAACTATCATATTAATTATTTACGATCATATTGACTTAATTAAGTTCATTATAGGTAGTTGGTTTTACTTGTGTGTTATAGTAAAGAATATTGTCAACAAACAATATTATCTTTTAACTTAGAATGATGACTTTTACATTAACTATTAATTAAATCTCTAATACAAATTACTAGTTAGCTTATCATTATAGTTTAAACTATATTAATTATTCCATAAATCTATGTAAAAAGTTGTTACTAAATAACCTTTTCTACTAATATATAAATCATAATGACAAAGTGATTAAATAATTTATATTTTAAAATATTTTAAAAATTATACATTATATCAATTTTAATCTATGTAAGTAAATATTTGAAAATAAGATTTTTTTTATCGACAAAGAATAAAAAAAATTAAAGGAAACATTTTAAGGATATTTCAATCCTTATACAAGAATCTCAAATCAGAAAAGAAGTGTAAGATACAAACACCTATATAGCCATCTAACAAAAACTTCACAACCACCTATAAAAACCTATATTTGAAAATAAGATATCAAATAATTTTATATATATATATATATATAATATGAAAGTAAATTTAAATTTAACCATGAGTTTTTTTGAAAAATTAATGATTAAATAAAAAAATATATTAATCAATATATATGTATTTACAGTATTAAAGTTATATTAATATTATATAATTTTTTCCTTTTTCTCTCCATCTATCTATATCCGGATAAAAGTAATATTACTCAAGTCAAATAAAACTACTATACACACACAATAAATATCTAAATGTATATTTATATCAAATATAATATTGATAATATGAATATTAATACTAATAATATTAATAATATTTATAATAATATTAATAATAATACTAATAATATTAATAATAATACTAATAATATTAATAATAATACTAATAATATTAATAATAATACTAATAATATTAATAAATACTAATAATATTAATAATATTAATAATATTAATAATTATATTAATAATTATATTAATAATATTAATAATTATATTAATAATATTAATAATTATATTAATATGTATAAATTATATTTATATTAATAATAATAAGTATAATAAAAATGATAATATGATTAAAGAACTTGTCTGGTCTAGTGGTTAATGTTTTTCTTGTCACATTTTAGTTTTGAACTATGCTTTCCTGGAGTCTAAATTGTCTGTTTGCACAAGACACTGCCTTATATATGGTGCTTTAAAGGAATTTTGCCTTGTGGACAGGATGGAGTGACATGTTTGGCATGGCTTGGTGCATCTAGCTACGGTTGTGTGGATGGTAAGGTGAGATTGTGGGATAGCAGGTCTGGTGAATGTGTAAAAACATTAAAGGGGCATTCTGATGCCATTCAGTCTCTTTCAGTGTCTGCTAATCGAGATTACCTTGTTTCGACTTCCCTTGATGGAACAGCTTCTGCTTTTGAGGTTGAAAATTTTCGGTAAGCAATCCCTGCTGTATCATTGCGTAGGATTGAGGTTGTCAATCATCAAAGCAAAACCTTTAGGTTTATGTCCTTGGCTTGGAGGTGTGGTGCTACTATACAAGCCAGATTGTTATTTTTATGCTGAAAGCAAAAACTGTTCCTGGACCCTCACAATTTTAGAACAAAAGGTTGAATTGTTGTAATATTATTGGTTTTTATGTTCATTCATCAATTGCGTATTATTATATTTACATTTTTTTTTATGGATTTTCACATTTACAAGTTATCATGAAGCATCTTATCAAATCTCGTTGTTGTCCAAAAAGTAACAAATTTATAACTACTCTGGATGCAGGTCTAATAAAAAAATGGCCAAATTCAAAAGGATATTTTTCAATTAGGACAGTTGCATTTGGACTCTATATTTTCAAGCTTTACCCATGTAAAATTCAAAATTCTAATTTTATTCTTCGGAAAGTTGTATTTTGAATTGTATAATCTAAAGTAAAATTTAATATTTTAAAAAAACATGTAAAAATAAATAAATATAGAAAATAAAAAGAACAACAATAAAAATAAAAACAGAAACAAAAATAAATAAAGAATGGCAGAAAAAATAATAATAACTAAAAATAAAAAAGATATACAATAAATAAGATAAAGATAAAAGAACCCCAAAGGAAGGTCTAAGTTAAGTCGAATAAGGATTTATATGGACATCAGAGAACAACATGATTGAACAAACAAAATGTTTATACCGTCAAACACAGGGAAACATAAAAAGAACGTGTTCCAACATTACTAGATCGTTCACTTCTTGTTATTAATTATGTTTCATTTTGCACAAACTATTTAATGTACTATTGAAGAAAATATTAAATGAATGATCATCTCTCATTTATTTTCATTTTTATGTTCAACATATACTTATTTACCTTATATCTCTTATCTTTATCTTGTTTTTATTTTTTTATATCTTTTATCTTTATCTTATTTTGTTTTGCCTTTATTTTATATGTTTTATGTTTTTAATTATTATTTTTTTTCTGTCATTCTTTATTTATTTCTTTTTTTTATTGTTGTAGTTTTTATTTTCTACATTTATTTATTTTTGCATTTTTTCTTCTCATTTTTAAGCATTAAGTGTAGTATTTGCATTAGTTTTTTTTTTAGGAATTTGCATTTAGGGTAGACACTTCAATATTATCTGTGTCCACTACTAATTAATACTAACTGACTTTGGTTTTTTTATAATTATGTCCTGTATTTTTTACTTGAAATTAATATGATTACATCATCAATAATAATTGTATTGGACAAAGCGCTCAGGGCTCAGTGCTTGGAGGTCGGATCTCGGTGCGTGGAGTAGGCAGGTCAGCTCAGTTGTTGGATCCGTAAAATGGGTCATGTCATTGGGCCCAGTTTGGTCAACAAACTCGTTTTGGTATAATTGAAGTAACCTTTTATACGTAAATATAAGGGTATTAATAAAGAGTATTTGTGGACCTAGGGGTACGTTTAGTGCATGTGGAGTCTAGGTCAAGTAAATGTTTTCTTTTAACCTAAGTCTATGTATTCTAGGGCACGTAGTGGTTAGGTTGCATGAGTAGGGTGCCCATGTAAACAGAATGTTCCCCTGATGTTGACGCATGAGTTGGTGCGTTGTTGGCAGGTGATTATTCTGTTATTATTTTATGTACTCCTTGGAGACGATATTTCGTTCTATTTTAGCAACTTGAGAGAAGGCGCCCATGAACAAAATGTGTTTCTCCGGTTGAGAATGCTTTTGGTTGAGATTAGATTCTCATGAGAGAAAGTTGTTATGAGAGTTAAGTTATAAAAGGGGTTTCAAACCCCAAGTATAAGTAGGTTGTTTTCTAAGACTGAAACTGAATACTTCTTAACAGATTCTCGAAGAGACAGACAAAACTAGAGTTTGTCACCAGAATCAACAGGCGAGCAAGTCAGCCAACAAGAACAATAATAAAAGTAAATATTAATTTTTGTTTATAGATTCAACTTTTATGTTGTTGTAGAGTTTAATTTTTTATTTTCTTCATTCTTAAAAAATATTTAAACTAAACATTTTTAATTTATTATTTTTTTATTTTTATTTTGTAAAAACTTATTTCTTTATTCATTAATTATATTTCTAACTATTTTAAACATTAAAAATATTTATTTTTTTAATGCATTCAAAATTAAAATTATCAATTTTTTTATTTTTTTATTTTTTACTTTTGAAATGATGCAAGATAGAGAAATAAAAACATAAAGGTGCTAAATAGAGAAATAAAAACAAAAGAATATTAGATGAGAAAATAAAAGTATAAATAGTGCTATATGAGGAATTGAGTCCCTACTCTCCTCAACTTAAAATAACAATAAAGCTTTCTAAATTTTATTTTCACAAAATTAATCATTTGTTTTTGTGACTGCTTTTATTATAATATTTATTTAAACAAATTTATATTTAATGACAAAAAATATTTTATTCAATAAAACGCTAAATGTATAATTATTCTTCTCAAATATATATATATATATATATATATATATATTAAAGTTTTAAAAAAAATATTATTTAATGCAAATACACATATTTTCGTTAGATTTTGATAAAAATGACAGAATAGAAATATGGCTAAAAAAAAGGAAGAAGTGAATTTTTTTTATAAGCTAAAAAAAGTTATAAGAATCCAAATACAAATTGTAAACAATAAGTTACTCTAAGTAAAAGAACTTTCGAAAAATATAGTTTAAGTATTATGTATTATAACCTTAAAAATCAATAAATAGAGATTTAGTATATTTTTTAGAGGTAACAAAATAAACAAACAATTATATTTTATGAATCAATTGTTCATGTTTTAAATATTTTATTGCTAAATTGTTGTTATCTTTACTTATATCTGTTGAACCATTTAAATCTTCCGTGTCTGTTTTTGTTGCTCCAGTATTATTTGTTGAATATTTTCTAGATCTTTGTATCTTCTTGTTTTGGTTTGTTGTTAATTTAAGTTGTAAGTTTTAACGCAAAATTTAATTATTGATTTATTTTATTTTTCATGAATACTGTTATTTTCGTGTGCAATAAATATGATTCCAAAAGAAAAAAAGTAAATTCGTATATTATCAAATCATCCGTCTCATACTTCTTAATTATTTAATGATTTAGTTTATCCGATTAATATTGATTTTTAAAAATATTTATGATTTACAGAAAAAAAAAGTTTTTTTCTCAACATTTTACCTTCTTGTTGTTCTGAACTGGAGGTAGAAAATATCAATGATGCCACTTCACAGGCAGGATTTTAGATATAGACATTGTGGAAGAGGTTGGTTGAGTTGGAAAAAGAATCACTATTTTATTTATTTTGTTTTTAGGATATGAATGGTATAGGTTATATAATCAATGATTAATAGTGGGTATTTTTTCAAAAAATGTTTATAACTCTTCTCATTTGTTTGATAGTACGTTTTATTTTTTTGTCTATTACAAAAGAATTTGTTTAAAAAAATTAAAGATTCTGATTAATAGTTATAACTAATTAAGTTTCAATTAACTTTTTTATTTTTCATTTTAAGTGGTTGACTTAATTACTTAAACATACCTGTTTTTAATATAAACATAGACTGAGAATGAAAGGATAGGTTAGAGTTAATTAAGAAAAGTTTTTAGTTAAAGTTTCGATCAAATAAAAAATATCAAAAGTGTAAATTAAACTTCAAACATGGGATTGGGCATAACATTGTTAACAAAAACAAACCTGCATAACGTTCTTAACAAGACATAAAGATAACCTTCTTGACAAAACATAACAGTCACAACATTCCTAACAAAATCAAACATAAAATTTCTATTTCTTAATAAAATCAAACCTTTATAAATTAAACTTCAAACTTCACGCTTAATATTTGCGGTGCTGGAATCAGCCTTCAGAGTTATGATCGTGTCATCCTCAGCAGGAAACTTCATAGCCATATGGTACACAGAGACAACAGCACCAAGTTCATTGAGTGTTCGACGACCGATAATAGCATTGTATGGTAGGTCTGCTTCAACTAAAATATATCGAACCGTCAAAGTTCGATACGCTGGACCAGTACCGAATGTAGTTAGCAAATCAACACATCCTCTCGTTTGCACTTGTTTTCCTGTGAATTCCACCAAAGATTCTGAGTTGGACATCACAAGAGAATCGGGAAGATTCAGTTTTTGAAAAGTCGACCAATATAAGATGTTAGTTAAGTTTCCCTGACTGATAAGTATCCTCTCAACTTGATAGTTGGCTATTGTGACCGTGACCATCATTGGATCGTTCTCGTTGTGGTTTGTGGTCAAATCTGCTTTTGTGAATGTGATGGTAGGAAGAGAGCTCATGGTACTAGAAAAATATTCAATAAGATAGTTAGTTACGAAAAAAGACTGGGATAATATAATATAATATTAATGAAGATTTTAAACAGTATATTGGGAGTGATTTCTCAAACTTTTAATATTTTTTATCAAGTGGATATTATAATTTTAATATCTTTCGATACCATGCAATCAATTTCACCCAAATAATGTTTTGTAATTACATTTTGTTTGAAAATGACAAATTTAAATATTAATGTTTATGTTGTATCCAAAGAAAATGATTTATTTCTATCTTGTAAATGAAGTTTGTTCACTTATGTAACTTCTTTCTTAGACCGTGTGTGAAGATTTATGACGTTATTAATTAATTTAGATTATTTCATGTGGAGATTTTTTAACCACTGTTTAAATTTGACTTCAGTTTTCGATAGAATGTCATAGTATCGGTTGAAGCTTCATATTTTAAAATATTTATGAGACTAATTTTGATTCAGATCTAATCAAACTGAAAAGTTTCTAGTCTCTATCTAACAAAGCATTTTGAGAATCAAATTTATATTTTCTCTCACAAATTTACTCTGTAGCCAATTAAATTAAATTACAGTAGATAAAACTAATTTTTAGAAAATTGTTTTGTTATTTTCTTTCTCTTTATTCTAAATCCAAAATTATACCTAAGTTTTTATGTTAAACCTAATTTCAGGTTTGAAATCATACAATTATAAAGTAATTTTAACTAAATATTCTGGTTTTCTACTCTTCACAAGCTCTAAAAAAGTCTCTCTTGATTGTAATTTTAGGGTAAAATAAAATAACAAACATGCACAACAATTTCAACCTAATTGTTTGTAGATTGTCACAACAAATTGATAGTCACAATGCAAAAGAGGATGGGGTAGATATAGCAATAGATAATTTAAACATGCTTAATTTTGTATTTGTGTGTCCAACTCAACACAACTACAAAAAAAATTTAACTTACAACTTCCACTCTCCTAGACAAAGTAATAATGATCATGCTTGCAATAACAATTCAATTTTTTACTTATTATTCAATTCAAGAAATACTGCAATATACAAATATATTTATTTATATCTAAATAGATAATATTTTTCTGAAGTAATTTATACAAAGACATTTGTTTATATCTAAATAGATCATATTTTTCTGGAGAAATATAGTTATTATTCTTACCTCTGCTATGATGAATTTGGGTTGAGCAAATCATAAGTGAATAAGAATTTAGAGACTTATGAGAAAAGAAAAGAGAAATAAAAGATAGGATATGAGGACACGAATCTATATATTATATAATTATGAATTATATAATTTGACAATAAAGAATTATGTTTACAAGAATGTTCCAGATTATTTTTTGGGACAGAAAGATATTTTTCATGACTCGTTCACAAGGATTTGTTTCTTATTTTTATAATCATAATAACAATTTATACAATAAAGTTAGAATTTTTAAAAAATTAATATATTTTTTCTTTTTAAAATTGTGTTATAACCACCATACTAGAATTGTCAAAAATCTAACAAATACTTTTGAAATTGGACACTTCACGGATAGTGTCCTACAGGTGTCAACACACGTTATTTAAGAGGAGTGTACGAGTTTCATAGTTTATAGTTTATGAATGTTAAACCTTATGAATTTTATGCTAAAATAACCGTTTTGGTTCGGTGGATTTGCAAGGATGTGATTGAGTATTATGTTATGAGGGGAGGATGTTAAGTGCTAATGATTCTAGGTATAGGATATTATAATTATCATATTTAATAAAACAATATCTGTTACTTTTTATTACTTAGGTAATAATGAAATTCAATTTTTTAATATGATATGTTTTAACTTCAAGAAATATATTAAATTAAATAAATTATTATAAAACAAAAATATCACCACTAAAAATGATGAGATCTTCGTCAATAAGAATATATTTTGAAATTTTGCCCAATTGATATACCATCCTAAGTTCTTATTTTATATCCTTGATTATTTTTTATTTAATTATAATACAAAAATTTCAAAAGTAACGCCTATCTTCTCAACTTAAAATAATAGTAAAGTTTCCTAAATTTTATTTTCACAAAATTAATCATTTATCTTTGTAACTATTTTATTGTAATATTAATTAAACAACTTTATATTTAATGACAAAAAAATATTTTATTCAATAAAAAACGTAAATGTATAATTATTCTTCTCAAATATAATATATTTATTAAAATTTTAAATAATTGTTTAAACTATATTATTTAAATGCAAATACACATATATTTTCGTTAGATTTTGATAAAAATGATAGAAATATGAAAGAAGAAGCTCCTGATTGTGTAAAATAAGGAAGAAGTTGACTTTTTTTTTACGATTTAAAAGAAGTTATAAGAATCCAAATACAAATTCTAAAAAATAAGTTATTCCAAGTAAATGAACTTTCAAAAATATAGTTTAAGTATTATGTACAAAATAATCTTACAAATCAATAAGTAGAGACTTGGTGTTGTATTTTTAGATGTAACAAAATAAACAAACAATTATATTTTTTGAATCAATGGTTTATGTTTTGAATATTTTATTGCTAAATTGTTGTTATCTTTACTTATATCTGTTGAACCATTTAAATCTTCCTACGTCTGTGTTTTTGTTACTGCAGAATTATTTGTTGAATATTTTCTAGATCTTTATATCTTCTTGTTTTTGTTATTAATTTAAATTGTAAGTTTTTACTGCAATATTTTATTTATTGATTTATTTTATTTTTCATTAATACGGTTTAATGTTATTTTCGTGTGCAATAAATATGATTCAAAAGAGAAAAAGTAAATTAGTATATTATCAAATCCTCCGTCTTATACTTCTCAATTATTTAATGGTTTACTTTATCCGATTAATATTGATTTTTAAAAATATCAATGATTTATAAAAAAAAAAGTTTTTTTTTCTCAACATTTCACCTTCTTGTTGTTCTGAACTGGAGGTAGAAATTATCAATGATGCCTTTTCACAGGCAGGGTTTTAGATATAGACATTGTGGGAGAGGCTGGTGGAGTTGAAAAATGCATCACTAGTCTTTATGAAGATATAAAGACTTTAAAAAAACGGATTTGAAACAAACAGGTATCTATGTATAAACTGAGAACATTTTTTGATTTGAATTATCTTCTTTTTTTAACTTGTTGATGTTTGGGTGCTGTGTTTTCAAATCAGATTCCCTTATAAGATTGAGAGTTGTGAGTTGCAATTGCAAGGAAGGAGCTTTTGATGGAAGTTGAAGCTGGTAAGAGTGTTTGTAGGAGTGCAGAAGTGGATGATGAGGGCAGAATCAAAAGAACTGGTTAGTATGCTTCCATTATCTACACCAGTGCTTATACTACTTTTTCAATTTAGATTATTTGTTCATATATGTGCATATTCTTATCTGGCTGAGTTTCAAACGGGATGACCAAATTTAAGACAATTGTTCCTAGTTAGACCTATATAAGCCTTGCATATAATCAGCAGACAACTCTTTTCATTTCCCTGTTATATGTTTGCTGATGAGATTCTACCATTTGAAACAACTTTTCTTTTTTGAAAACATATTTGGTATCATATATGTACTATCAAGACTCTATCACTTAAATTCAAGACTCTTTCAAAATGTTCTAATGACCCAAATAGTCCTACCTATGATCAACATTTTCCTTTCCCCCACACAGCTATCAAATACTAAATTAAATTAAGCTCTTCTGTGCAAAAAGTAAGGAGTAAAGTAACTTATAAGAATAAGTAGACTAGGGAAAAAGGAAATTAAGCAAGCAATCAGAAAACAAAACACAATTAGGTGTTACCTCCTAATAGCTTGGGTCATTATTATGCATTAGCATTATCAATCAGAAAAACTGTGACGTCTTGTACAATTCTTGTTTCTTTATAGATCATATTCTTGTTGTTACTTATTGCATTATTCTTTTGCGCATTTAATATAAAAAGCAAATAAAGACAGTAGACAGCAAAACAGAAGCAAATATCACAATCATAAGGCATTGCTTACTACATTTGCATATCCAATAATAGTTTAAAAATTCGAATCATTTATGGTATTACACTGCACAGAGTTAGGGAAGACGGCAAACATTCTGAATATTTCATGCTTCTAAATTTTAAGACCAAGACAGAGGGCAATAATAGTAGCATACATGTCTACAAGTAATGCATAAACTTTTATCAACAGAAACCATATTATACTATTATGCAAACCCTAAAAATTACAGCTGACAACATACCTGTAATGTTGAAATCGTAGAAGATGGAAACTGAAAATGGCGGAAGATGGAAACCCTAAACATAAAAGGAGACAATGTCAATGAGACTGAAATCGAAGCCGTAAAAATTAAAATGTTAAACTAACACAACAGCGAGCAAAATAAAAAAATCTCCGAACATTGAAACCCTTGAACACTGAAGGATAAAAAAAGGAAAAGAAATAGAAACAAAAAATAGGTTACCTGTTTCGAGGAAATGTTGATGTCTTTTCGGAGGAATGGAGACTGAAGAATGAAAAAGAAAGTATATCCAACGGGTTCAGAGCGGGAAGAGTTTAGCTATTTTGTAACAAATTTCTGAATATTTTGAATTTTATGTTCAAACATCTTCTCCATTCAAGGTATGTAACTATTCTATAAGATATACCGTTTTTAAATTATATGGTTTTTTAATGTTGTTTTTTATGTTTTACGAAATAAAATAAAAATTATTAACAAATGAAACTATTAAAAAATAACTTTAAATTTGATTTAAGTTCGGTAAATTTTAGTTAAAATAAATTTTAAATAATTATGATATAATATTAATAAGTTGATTTATCTCTAATTCAATTTTATAATACTAATTTATTAACTAAGGTAATATAATATTCGTATCTTTATATGAAATTCCAACAGCAATGTGTAAAAACTACATTTTAGATCTCAGTTTTATATGGGTTGCAAATTTTGTTTTGCTTAAAACAAAAAATGTTCTAGTGTTTTGGGGTTAGTATTAAAAGGCAAACAATTTTATTTTTTCAAACTATAGTAATTTTTTCATGAAATCTTTTATGCCTTGATATCTACTTAACTTTCTAATTCTTTAATAATGCATATGATAGCAACGAGTGAAATTATAGATTAATAAAAATTAACCATCATATCACCGAATTGACACTTGGTTTAATCTTTAAACGATGGTATGAGTGTGTGACAGTGATGTAGAAAAATGTTGAAGACATTATTATTTTAATTTTTTTAAAACTCTGAAAGTTATAAAAGTTTTAAAACAGTGAAAAAAGATGTGTAAAGTAGGGAGTGTGTATTTTATTGAATGAAAGGACTGACTTTTAAATAGCTTACAGCAATTAGAAATCTGTTTGTAAAAACAAATATCTTTTACAAGAAAAAGAAGAAAAAAAATACATTGAACGTGGCAATGTGCAGAAGTTAGGAGGACAAAAACTGTCTCAGATCTTATCTTAACAGAATCATGCGACACCGTGACCATTTCGAGAGACCATTGTCACCAAATAATTGAATTCAATATTTTTAAAATTCCTGCAACTTTCTTGGATTATCTGATTAATGAATAGAATACAAATATATGTAAATATTAAGAAATGTTTAAATACTCGTATATTAACTTAAAAAGTTCTCCAATAGTATATTATAAAATAATAATTAATTATTTCATATTTACCAATGTTCGTAATTATGTAAAGAAAATTTGATGTAAAAAATAATAATTTATAAAAGTGTAAATTAAAGTTTAAATAAATTTCAAATTAAAATGGAATTTTCTTTTGTAAAATCTTAATACAAGAAAAAATTATATTTCAATAACACTACTTTAACCTATCTAACTGTAACCCCCCTTAAATAAAAAAGCAGCAGCAGCCCGTGTGCCCCCATAATTTTCCTCTTTCCTTTTTTTCATGTTTTTTCTTTTTATCATCTTCTCTCATCTTCCTTCTCCCTTCATTTTCTCTCTCATACATCATCTATTCCAAAATCTGATCATGTCATATTGTAGATGAGGAGTCAGACTACATTTCTACCCGATCAGATTTTCAAACAGAGCCCGTAAATCTTGAAGTTTATCCTGACTGTGGGAAATAAAATTCTAGAAGTTGCTTGGAAAGCAAGCAATTAAGGTAAGGGAAACTAAATTTAATTTTTAATAGCACCCTAGGATAGAAGATCTGAATGCGGAAGGGACGTGGTCCCAATATTCAATTTCTCTTGCAGAGATGTTGTTTGTTTATATATTATTTAAATTTGTAAAAAAATATTATATTTTGATGGTTTAATATTTAAGGTGTTGTTTTTTTATGTTAATTACGCTTTTGAATGTTGTGGATCGTGTTTGGAATGATATTGTATGATGAAGTGGTGTGGAATTGAATTCATATATTTGGGATAATGTATGGACTGATGTTCGTTGTGTATTAAGTATTGATGTCGGGATAATGTATGGACTGATGTTTGTTGTATATTAAGTATTGATGTCTATGTGGTAACAGAGATCTCTGAGCTTCACTGATGATCTAAGTCACATAGACTAAGATATCAGGTGGTGAGAAGCTGATGGGAGAGTTCATGCACACCGTGACATATGAGATGCACGGCTTGGGACATATGAGATGCACGGCTTGGGTTGTATTGAACTTACCCTGATCCTTTCTGTTGGATTCGTTGGTAATCTTTGGATCAGGTGTTAGTCTCTGGTAGGACTTACTTAATACGGGTCTTCCGGAAGACATTGTTTGTTGAATATTTTGGATGTGTAGATTCATGAGAGATCTATGTGATTGTTTTATGCTTGAGATTTGAAGAAAATTGAATAATTTGAGAAATTGGTCATGTAATTTGTTTTTCTTTTTGGATTTAAGTGTGTATATTATAAAATTCTATTTTCACTAGCTTACCCTTGCTTTTCTTGCCTTGTTTGAACTGTGATGACTGTACTATGTACACGAGCAGATGACCATACAGGTGGTGCATGAGAGCCTTAGAGGTTTCAGAGTTTTCTTTTGAGCTATGGATATGTAAATATTTGTATTTCTATAAATCCTTATCATGTATTAGGAATGTTTTGAAAAACTCCAAGTTTGTATAGAAATTGGTAGAACTTTTATTGTAATAGTTATATGTAAATTATGGGGTGTTACATTTAATGGTATCAGAGCGATTCATCCTTAGGATGACTTGAGGGTAGTGGGTTTATTGTGTTTCTCCTGCGTGTAGATTTTTGTTTATGTCTAACTTTACGACTTAGTTAAAAGTTTCTAATAGGATGTTTAACAAAGTTGTTGTTTGAAATCTTTTTATGTTTGAGTCAAAACTGGTTGTTATGAACAAAGATGAAAGTATTAAGAATGAAAAGAATCTTGATAAAGTGGTGAGGGTGCACACTCATAACTAAATCAAGATGATTTTCTATCTTAATTCTAAAAGTAGAGTATATTTTTGTTTTTGTATATGTTTTGGGATGGTTATTTCTATATTATGTGAAGTTGATATTGAATACATGTTAGGAAAATAAATTTAATCAATTTAAGTGTTTGGTTGCAAGTTTTAAAGCAAACTTTTCAGGTAATAGTTTTACACCAACATTTGTTTTAATGTAGTAGTTTATATATATATATACACACACACGATAGGTGATTGTTATTACCGATGGACTCAAATTCTAAGTGAGTTTAAGACATTTGTCTTTGAATGATCTATATATAATCTTTGGGGATGAATTGATTTTATGTCAATCACTTTCTTTTTAATTGTGATGAATAAAAATGCGACATCTTCAAGTTGGAATAATATGGAATGAGCAATTATAACGAGTATGGAACGGGTCACAGATTAGAGTAACTTGTTTCATAATCCGACTTTAAATAAGGATAAATAATATAGGTTAGACAAGTAGTACTTCAACAAAGTGGAGTTTTATACACAGTTTTCCAGAGTAAGTGTTAAGGTTGTCTTCAAAGATTAAAGTGGAATTTTCTTTGGTCTAGCGCTTGAGCAGGATTGACGTTAATGACACGTAATAAAATGACTCCATCTGAGTAGTAAAGATGAAAAATTAAATTGGAGAAAATGGATTGTTGGGTCGAGTATGCTACCATGTGGAATATCAATATTGTTGGTGAAGAAGAAGGATGAGGAATCTAGATTATGTGTGGATTTTTGAAAGATAAACGAGATTGTTGAGGGATAATAGTATGATGGATCAAGTTGCACGAAGCGTCAATGTTTTCCATGTAGACATGAGATTCATGTATCTAAATTTTTAAGTAAAAAGTGAAGATGCGTATAAGACAACCTATAGATCTAAATATGACCGGTAAGAGCGAGTAATGATGTCGTTACATGGCCAACATGGAAACAAAAAGTTATGTGGATTTAATTGATTGTTACAGGAGGTTGATTAGTTACATTCAAAGTTGTAAGAATATTAAGTACTTGTTTGGTCATAAGAGACTAGACTTGAACCAAAAGAGGTTGGTGAAGTTATTAAGGGAGTAAGATTTCAAGTTTGTGTATCATCTGGGAAGGAAAGTTTGATTGAAACCATCATGAGCAAGGAGATATTTCATGTGTCAAATGTAATGGTTAAAGAATCAAATTAATGGAGTGTTAAGAACTAAGTGAACTGAGAATTTCATTATGGAAATAAAAGGGGAATTATAAGGTTTAGGATAACTTGTTTGTATTTGCAAACAAGAAGTTAGATAACATAGTCTAGTATAAAAGTTATAAACATGATTTAGTGTGCATCATGCATAACTAAGATAATAATTGAAGTTTTCTTGATGGTTCAACATAAAGAGGAAGTGGCTCCACAGGTCCTTGTTTGTCATACCTATAAAAGACTGAAATGGAGTATCAAAGACTTGGGAAAATGTTACAAATATTGGAAGTGACTAAGTAGATATAAAGTTGTTTTTGTTATACGTGTGGTTCCTTTTCCACGAACAATAAGAGTACATAATGGAATCTAGATTGTGGTAGACCGAGTAATGAACGATGCATAATTTCTTTTGGAGAAGATGGACGAAGTTTAGAAATATTATTAATTTTAATGGAAGTACTATCCTAGGAAAGAAAATGTTGTTGCAGATGGTTAAAGTCGCAAGGAGACATAAGTATCAACACTTAAGATTATATGGTTGGAGATGAGTGGAAGTTTCAACAATTTAAATTTGGAAGCTGTAGTACATTTGTTATAACTAATATGTTTCTAGAAAAAGTGAGAGTAAGGAAATTGGTGAAATTGAATTTGAAAATTTTTATAAGATTATTATGTACTGATGAAACTAAAGAGTTCTCGGTGGGAAACGAATGGTATATTAAGATTTAAAAACAAAATATGTGTGTCATAGGATGATAAATTAAATCAGATAGGTTATCTAAGAGTCATGAAAGCAAACTCATTTTACATCTAAGTATGACCCAAGGGTATTGAGATTTAAGGAAGTTTATTTGGTGACATGGTATCAAGGAAGATATAGTCAAATATGTAGTTACTTGTTTATTTTGTCAAAATCAAGGACCGAACAAATAATGACTAAGAAGTATGTTAACATAGTTTTGACATTCACGGGATGAGAGTGAAATAATATTTCCATGGATTTTATCACCTACTTGTCACATACAGTGAAGAAAAATGACTAAGTATGAGTAATATGAGATGGATTAATGAAGACTATGCACGTTCTACCTGTGGGAGGGAATTATTTGCTTGAAGTTGTGCAAATAATTGGGTGAGCTAAGAGGTCTCAGTTTGAAAAAAATGGTGAAGAGGTGACATTGGGTACTAGAATTAATGTTAAGGAAGTTTGTTTTGGCTGGGTTATTCTTATATTTTCATAAGGTTGGGAATGAATCTTTTAGCACATGGTATTGGATGGAGTGAGATGGGGATAGATCTTACTCTTAGTTCTAAGCAGAGGTCTCTAGTAATTGATGTTGCACGTCCTTCTGAATATGAGAATATTATCGCTCGAAATTGAAGAACAAAATGAGCTAGTGATGTTGACACCCACATATGACCATTAGAAAGTAAAAGAGGTTCTCCCAATAAATATGGGAAGAATCCATGTTGATTTAGTTATACCTATCTCAAGGTTCTATGGATTCCATTTCTTTGGAATTTGGTGTTGCTTGTATTAGTATAAGCTTGGATTGGATAACATGAGTTTTATTAGAACTTTGCTTGTAGAGAGATTGGTGTGAGGTGTCTCTATTCATGTTAGAATACAACAAAGTCATGGATCATTGAGTTAGGTCACATGAAAATCTCTTAGACAATTTGACAAGAACCTTTTAGCAGAAATATTGCAAAATATTCAAAGGTCAGGGGGTTGACCTAGATAGTCTGTTTAAGATGGAGGAAAAAGACATTGAAGCATTCATTGATATACACTAGGAGGAAGTTAATCAAGTATAAAAAAAACTCAACGTATTTTTTTTTCATCACCTCAGTTATCAACAATTGTGAGCCAAATTTTGAGAACTATGATGATTGAAGACATCTTTGATCAGGCAAACATCTGAAACAGATAAATGAAGAAGACATTTAAGTTTCTCTATGGATAATCATGTTTTTTTTTAAGATTTACGTCATTCCTTGGTGTAAGGAGAGCGAGCAATCATATCCAAGAATGACTCCAAAGTTCATAGGTCCTTACTAGATTCTCAAGAAAATAGGTTTTACTACTTATAAACTTGTTTTGTCTCTTTCGTTAACCAACATTCATGATGTATTTCGTGCATCATTACTAAGGAAATACATATAATTGGCCATAATCATCTTCTACTGTGTGATTTAGTTAAATAAAAGATCTCTCTTTTAAAGTGGAGTCAGTTAAAATTTTGGATTCTCTAAGGTAACTTCATGGTAGAAAAATCGGCATAGTCAAAGTTTTAAGAACTTTCACATGTTGTGATTCCACTTGAAGAATAAAAAAGAAGATAAAATAATCATATCCTAATTTTACTTGGTAAGCTAATTTTCGAGGACGAAAATTTTTGTTGTTGGGGATAGTTGTAACCCCCCGTAAATAAAAAAGCAGCAGCCCTTGTGCCCCATCATTTTCCTCTTTCCTTTTTTCATGTTTTCTCTCTCTATCAACTTTTCTCCTCTCCCTTCTCTCTTCATTTTCTCTCCCATACATCATCTATTCCAAAATCTGATCATGCCATATTGTAGATGAGGAGTCAGACTACATTTCTACCCGATCAGATTTTCAAACAGAGCCCGTAAATCTTGAAGTTTATCCTGACTATGGGAAATAAAATTCTAGAAGTTCCTTGGAAAGCAAGCAATTAAGGTAAGGGAAGCTAAATTTCATTTTTAATAGCACCCTAGGATAGAAGATCTGAATGCGGAAGGGACGTGATCCCAATATTCAATTTCTCTTGCAGAGATGTTGTTTGTTTATATATTATTTAAATTTGTAAAAATATTAGATTTTGATGGTTTAATATTTAAGGTGTTGTTTTTTTTATGTTAATTACGCTTTTGAATGTTGTGGATCGTGTTTGGAATGATATTGTATGATGAAGTGGTGTGGAATTGAATTCATATATTTGGGATAATGTATGGACTGATGTTCGTTGTGTATTAAGTATTGATGTCGGGATAATGTATGGACTGATGTTTGTTGTATATTAAGTATTGATGCCTATGTGGTAACAGAGATCTCCGAGCTTCACTGATGATCTAAGTCACATAGGTTAAGATATCAGGTGGTGAGAAGCTGGTGGGAGAGTTCAAGCACACCGTGACATATGAGATGCACGGCTTTGGACATATGAGATGCACGGCTTGGGTTGTATTGAACTTACCCTGATCCTTTCTGTTGGATGCGCTGGTAATCTTTGGATCAGGTGTTAGTCTCTGGTAGGACTTACTTAATACGGGTCTTCCGAAAGACGTTGTTTGTTGAATATTTTGGATGTGTAGTTTTAATGAGAGATCTATGTGATTGTTTTATGGTTGATATTTGAAGAAAATTGAATAATTTGAGAAATTGGTCATGTAATTTGTTTTTCTTTTTGGATTTAAGTGTGTATATTATAAAATTCTATTTTCACTAGCTTACCCTTGCTTTTCTTGCTGTGTTTGAACTGTGATGATTGTACTATGTACACGAGCAGATGACCATACAGGTGGTGCAGGAGAGCCTTAGAGGTTTCAGAGTTTTATTTTGAGCTATGGATATGTAAATATTTGTATTTCTATAAATCATTATCATGTATTAGGAATGTTTTGAAAAACTCCAAGTTTGTATAGAAATTGGTAGAACTTTTATTGTAATAGTTATATGTAAACAACAACCACCATTTTAAACAACAGCCAATACATTATTTGTAACACCCCATAATTTACATATAACTATTACAATAAAAGTTCTACCAATTTCTATACAAACTTGGAGTTTTTCAAAACATTCCTAATACATGATAAGGATTTATAGAAATACAAATATTTACATATCCATAGCTCAAAAGAAAACTCTGAAACCTCTAAGGCTCTCATGCACCACCTGTATGGTCATCTGCTCGTGTACATAGTACAGTCATCGCAGTTCAAACATAGCAAGAAAAGGAAGCGTAAGCTAGTGAAAATAGAATTTTATAATATAAACACTTAAATCCAAAAAGAAAACCAAATTACATGACTAATTTCTCAAATTATTCAATTTTCTTCAATTTAAACAATAAAACAATCACATAGATCTCACATGGATCTACACATCCAAAATATTCAACAAACAACGTCTTCCGGAAGACCCGTATTAAGTAAGTCCTACCAGAGACTAACACCTGATCCAAAGATTATCAGCGAATCCAACAGAAAGGATCAGGGTAAGTTCAATACAACCCAAGTCGTGCATCTCATATGTCACGGTGTGCATGAACTCCCCCATCAGCTTCTCACCACCTGATATCTTAGTCTATGTGACTTAGATCATCAGTGAAGCTCGGAGATCTCTGTTACCACATAGGCATCAATACTTAATACACAGCAAACATCAGTCCATACATTATCCTGACGTCAATACGTAATACACAACGAACATCAGTCCATACATTATCCCAAATGTATGAATTCAATTCCACACCATTTCATAATACAATATCATTGCAAACACAATCCACAACATTCAAAAGCGTAATTAACATTAAAAAAACAACACCTTAAATATTAAACCATCAAAATCTAATATTTTTACAAATTTAAATAATATATAAACAAACAATATCCCTGCAAGAGAAATTGAATATTGGGACCACGTCCCTTCCGCATTCAGATCTTCTATCCTAGGGTGCTATTAAAAATTAAATTTAGCTTACCTTACCTTAATTGCTTGCTTTTCCAGCAACTTCTAGAATTTTATTTCCCACAGTCTCGATAAACTTCAAGATTTACGGGCTTAATGCAAGTTATCCAAACAGAACAAAAATTCAGTATATAATAGAATAAGTTGAGAGGATTAAACTTCTCAACTGACCCTACCAATATTGATGACTAAATCCTAAGGAAAAACAGAGAACAAATGATATTTAGAGTAAAAATGAACTTACTCTGTTTGAAAATCTGATCGGGTAGAAATGTAGTCTAACTCCTCATCTACAATATGGCATGATCAAATTTTGGAATAGATGATGTTTGAGAGAGAAAATGAAGAGAGAAGGGAGAGGAGAGAAGTTGATAGAGAGAGAAAGCATGAAAAAAAGGAAAGAGGAAAGTGATGGGGCAGAGGGGCTGCTTTTTTTTTTTTTATTTACGGGGGGTTACAATTATCCCCAACAACAAAAAATTTCGTCCTCGAAAATTAGCTTACCAAGTAAAATTAGGATATGATTATCTTATTTATTCTTCAAGTGGAATCACAACATGTGAAAGTTCATAAAACTTTGACTATGTCGATTTTTTTACCATGAAGTTACCTTACTTGAGAATCCAAAATTTTAACTGACTCCACTTTAAAAGAGAGATCTTTTATTGAACTAAATCAGATAGCAGGAGATGATTATGGCCAATTATATATATTTCCTTAGTTACGATGCACGAAATACATCATGAATGTTGGTTAACGAAAGAGACAAAATAAGTTTATAAGTAGTAAAACCTATTTTCTTGAGAATCTAATAAGGACCTATGAACTTTAGAGTCATTCTTGTATATGATTGCTCGCTCTCCTTACACCAAGGAATGACGTAAATCTAAATAAAACATGATTATCCATAGAGAAACTTAAAGGTCTTCTTCATTTATCTGTTTCAGATGTTTGCCTGATCGAAGATGTCTTCAATCATCATAGTTCTCAAAATTTGGCTCACAATTGTTGATAACTGAGGTGATGAAAAAAATACGTTGAGTTTTTTTTTTTTATACTTGATTAACTTCCTTCTTGTGTATATCAATGAATGCTTCAATGTCTTTTTCCTCCATCTTAAACAGACTATCTAGGTCAACCCCCTAACCTTTGAGTATTTTGCAATATTTCTGCTAAAAGGTTCTTGTCAAATTGTCTAAGAGACTTTCATGTGACCTAACTCAATGATTCATGACTTTGTTGTATTCTAACATGAATAGAGACACCTCACACCAATCTCTCTACAAGCAAAGCTCTAATAAAACTCATGTTATCCAATCCAAGCTTATACTAATACAAGAACCACCAAATTCCAAAGAAATGAAATCCATAGAACTTTGAGATAGGTATAACTAAATCAACATGGATTCTTCCCATATTTATTGGGAGAACCTCTTTTACTTTCTAATGGTCATATGTGGGTGTCAACATCACTAGCTCATTTTGTTCTTCAATTTCGAGCGATAATATTCTCATATTCAGAAGGACGTGCAACATCAATTACTAGAGACCTCTGCTTAGAACTAAGAGTAAGATCTACCACCATCTCACTCCATCCAATACCATGTGCTAAAATATTCATTCCCAACCTTATGAAAATATAAGAATAACCCAGCCAAAACAAACTTCCTTAACATTAATTCTAGTACCCAATGTCATCTCTTCACCATTTTTTTCAAACTGAGACCTCTTAGCTCACCCAATTATTTGCATAACTTCAAGCATATAATTCCCTCCCATAGGTAGAACGTGTATAATCTTCATTAATCCATCCCATATTACTCATACTTATTCATTTTTCTTCACTGTAGGTGATAAAACCCATGGAAATATTATTCCACTCTCATTCCGTGAATGTCAAACCTATGTTAACATACTTCTTAGTCATTATTTGTTCGGTCCTTGATTTTTGACAAAATAAACAAGTAACTACATACTTGACTATATCTTCCTTGATACCATGTCACCAAATAAACGTCCTTAAATCTCAATACCCTTGGGTCATACTTAGATGTAAAATGAGTTTGCTTTCATGACTCTTAGATAACCTATCTGATTTAATTTATCATCCTATAACACACATATTTTGTTTTTAAATCTTAATATACCATTCGTTTCCCACCGAGAACTCTTTAGTTTCATCAGTACATAATAATCTCATAATATTTTTTTAAATTCAATTTCACCAATTTCCTTACTCTCACTTTTTCTAGAAACATGTTAGTTATAACAAATGTACTACAACTTCCAAATTTAAATTGTTGAAACTTCCACTCAAATCCAACCATATAATCTCAAGTGTTGATACTTATGTCTCCTTATGACTTTAACCATCTGCAACAACATTTTCTTTCCTAGGATAGTACTTCCATTAAAATTAATAATTTTTCTAAACTTCGTCCATCTTCTCCAATAGAAATTATGCATCGTTCATTACTCGGTCTACCACAATCCAGATTCCATTATGTACTCTTATTGTTCGTGGAAAAGGAACCACACGTATAACAAAAACAACTTTATATCTACTTAGTCACTTCCAATATTTGTAACATTTTCCCAAGTCTTTGATACTCCACTTCAATCTTTTATGGGTATGACAAACAAGGACCTGTGGAGCCACTTCCTCTTTATGTTGAACCATCAAGAAAACTTCAATTATTATCTTAGTTATGCGTGATGCACACTAAATCATGTTTATAACTTTTATACTAAACTATGTTATCTAACTTCTTGTTTGCAAATACAAACAAGTTATCCTAAACCTCATAATTCCCCTTTTATTTCCATAATGAAATTCTTAGTTCACTTAGTTCTTAACACTCCATTAATTTGATTCTATAACCATTACATCTGACACATGAAATATCTCCTTGCTCATGATGGTTTCAACCAAACTTTCCTTCCCCAGATGATACACAAACTTGAAATCTTACTCCCTTAATAACTTCACCAACCTCTTTTGGTTCAAGTCTAGTCTCTTATGACCAAACAAGTACTTAATATTCTTACAACTTTGAATGTAACTAATCAACCTCCTGTAACAATCAATTAAATCCACATAACTTTTTGTTTCCATGTTGGCCATGTAACGACATCAGTACTCGCTCTTACCGGTCATATTTAGATCTATAGGTTGTCTTATACGCATCTTCACTTTTTACTTAAAAATTTAGATACATGAATCTCATGTCTACATGGAAAACATTGACGCTTCGTGCAACTTGATCCATCATACTATTATCCCTCAACAATCTCGTTTATTTTTCAAAAATCCACACATAATCTACATTATTCATCCTTCTTCCTCACCAACAATATTGATATTCCTCAAGGTAGCATACTCGACCCAACAATCTATTTTCTCCAATTTAATTTTTCATCTTTATTACTCAGTTGAAGTCATTTTATAACGTGTCATTAACGTCAACCCCGCTCAAGCGCTAGACCAAAGAAAATTCCACTTTAATCTTTGAAGACAACCTTAACACTTACTCTGGAAAACTGTGTATAAAACTCCACTTTGTTGAAGTACTACTTGTCTAACCTATATTATTTATCTTTTTTTGAAGTCGGATTATGAAACAAGTTACTCTAATCTGTGACCCGTTCCATACTCGTTATAATTGCTCATTCCATATTATTCCAACTTGAAGATGTCACATTTGTATTTATCACAATTAAAAAGAAAGTGATTGACACAAAGTCAATTCATCCCCAAAGATTATATCTAGATCATTCAAAGACAAATGTTTTAAACTCACTTAGAATTTGAGTCCATTGGTAATAACAACCACCTACCGTGTATATATACATAAAAACTACTACACTAAAACAAATGTTGGTGTAAAACTATTACCTGAAAAGTTTGCTTTAAAACTTGCAACCAAACACTTAAACTGATTAAATTTATTTTCCTAACGTGTATTCAATATCAACTTCACATAATATAAAAATAACCATCCCAAAACATATACAAAAAAAAAAAATATATATATATATATATACTCTACTTTTAGAATTAAGATAGAAAATCATCTTGATTTAGTTATGAGTGTGCACCCTCACCACTTTATCAAGATTCTTTTCATTCTTAATACTTTCATCTTTGTTCATAACAACCAGTTTTGACTCAAACATAAAAAGATTTCAAACAACAACTTTGTTAAAAATCCTATTAGAAACTTTTAACTAAGTCTTAAAGTTAGACATAAACAAAAATCTACACGCAGGAGAAACACAATAAACCCACTACCCTCAAGTCATCCTAAGGATGAACCGCTCTGATACCATTAAATGTAACACCCCATAATTTACATATAACTATTACAATAAAAGTTCTACCAATTTCTATACAAACTTGGAGTTTTTCAAAACATTCCTAATACATGATTAAGATTTATAGAAATACAAATATTTACATATCCCTAGCTCAAAATAAAACTCTGAAACCTCTAAGGCTCTCCTGCACCTGTATGGTCATCTGCTCGTGTACATAGTACAGTCATCGCAGTTCAAACATAGCAAGAAAAGCAAGGGTAAGCTAGTGAAAATAGAATTTTATAATATACACACTTAAATCCAATAAGAAAACCAAATTACATGACCAATTTCCCAAATTATTCAATTTTCTTCAATTTAAACAATAAAACAATCACATAGATCTCACATGGATCTACACATCCAAAATATTCAACAAACAACGTCTTCCGGAAGACCCGTATTAAGTAAGTCCTACCAGAGACTAACACCTGATCCAAAGATTACCAGCGATCCAACAGAAAGGATCAGGGTAAGTTCAATACAACCCAAGCCGTGCATCTCATATGTCACGGTATGCATGAACTCCCCCATCAGCTTCTCACCACCTGATATCTTAGTCTATGTGACTTAGATCATCAGTGAAGCTCGGAGATCTCTGTTACCACATAGGCAATAATACTTAATACACAGCAAACATCAGTCCATACATTATCCCGACGTCAATACGTAATACACAACGAACATCAGTTCATACATTATCCCAAATGTATGAATTCAATTCCACACCATTTCATCATACAATATCATTCCAAACACAATCCACAACATTCAAAAGCGTAATTAACATAAAAAAAACAACACCTTAAATATTAAACCATCAAAATCTAATATTTTTACAAATTTAAATAATATATAAACAAACAACATCCCTGCAAGAGAAATTGAATATTGGGACCACGTCCCTTCCGCATTCAGATCTTCTATCCTAGGGTGCTATTAAAAATTAAATTTAGCTTCCCTTACCTTAATTGCTTGCTTTTCAAGCAACTTCTAGAATTTTATTTCCCACAGTCTCGATAAACTTCAAGATTTACGGGCCTAATGCAAGTTATACTAACAGAACAAAAATTCAGTATATAATAGAATAAGTTGAGAGGATTAAACTTCTCAACTGACCCTACCAATATTGATGACTAAATCGTAAGGAAAAACAGAGAACAAAGGATATTTAGAGTAAAAATGAACTTACTCTGTTTGAAAAATCTGATCGGGTAGAAATGTAGTCTAACTCCTCATCTACAATATGGCATGATCAAATTTTGGAATAGATGATGTATGGGAGAGAAAATGAAGAGAGAAGGGAGAGGAGAGAAGTTGATAGAAAGAGAAAGCATGAAAAAAGGAAAGACGAAAGTGTGGGGCATAGGGGCTGCTGTTTTTTTTTTATTTATGGGGGGGGGTTACATTATTTTTTTATGCATCCAAAATTAAAATTATAAATTATTTTTAATTTATTAATTCCTTTTTACTTTTTATTTTATTTTATTGGTTCTTAAATTTATTTTTATTTCATTTTATTTTTTTATTTTCATTCATTCTAGAAAAAAAATAAAAATTTCTAAAAACACCATTCCCAAAAACCAAATTCTAAGAGTGTTTTTTTTTTCAAAAATACAAAATGAAATCATGAAAAAAGTGGTACTAAATAAAAAAAAATAAAAACAAAATTATGGTAAATAGAAAAATAAAAACAAACTGATGCAAGAAAATAAAAATAAAAATATTATTATTTAAGAAAAAAAAAGTCATTAACAACATAAAAAAACATTAAAGATTTTGATCTCCATCCTTACCTAACAACAAAATCATGTAAGTCATGAATCTACCGAAAGGACAAATTAGATCATTCTTAAAGCATAAAGATTCTCATACTACAACTTATAACCCTCATCAATAGGTTGAATTGATCTTTACTGTTGTAATCGCGCCCTCTCCTGTTACCATTGTGCCATCTCCGAGAGGTAAGAAGATAACCACATCTGTCATTGAAATAGTAGCACCAAGTTGATTGAGAGTTTGACTATCGATAACGACATTGTATGATGTGTTGCTTTCGACTAAAATATACTGGATTGTCAAATTTCGATACGCTTTTTCAGGATCGGTCCTTCTACCGAATGTTGTTAGTAAATTAACACATCTCATAGTTCGCAGTTGCTCTCCTTTGAACCAAACCAAACCATTTGGATAGGGCATGACAAGGGAAGGGATAAGACTCAGACCTAGATTTTTGAAAGTCGACTAGTATAAAATGTTAATTAGGCTTTTCTGATGGATAAGGATCCTTTTAACTTTACAGTTGGCTATTATGGCATTGACCATTAGTAAGGGAAGCTAAATTTAATTTTTTTAATAGTAGCACCCTAGGCTAGAAAATCTAAATGTAGAGGGGACGTGGTCCCAATATTCAATTTCTCTTGCAGATATGTTGTGTATTTATATATTGGATTGTTTGTTCATATATTATTTAAATTTGTGGAAATATTAGGTTTTGATTGTTAGAATTGATGGCTTTAAACTAGAGGGGGGTGAATTGTTTAAAGAGGATTTTCGCAAACTTTTAAAACAAGAATGAAATTATCACAAGAAACAATTGATAAGAAATTCAGTTTGCCAAAATAGCAATCAAAAACAGCAGTACCAGAAAAACAATCGGTTGTTTCACAGAAACAATCGGTTGTTTATACCAGCAAACAACAAACAAAATTGAATTTAAAGAGTTAGGGATAGGAGATTGCACACAGATGTTTATACTGGTTCACTCCAAATCCAGAGCTACATCCAGTCTTCTCAGAAACCCCGAGGAAATTCACTAAGTAATCACAACTTGATCACTTACACCACAACAAAGAAAGTGACCTTGAACACCTCAAGACACACACTTTTCTTGGCCAACACACCAACACTAAGATTGCTGATCTTGATCCCCTCAAGAACACACAGCCAAACTCAGCAAACACAGAAACGAAAACTTGTTTCACAGAGTACAAGGATTACACTTGTTACAGAAGATAATCTGAAATCAATACAAGCAGAATCCTATTCCACACACTTTGATCAATCACAAACTCTAAGCAATCTCAGCTCTTTTAAAAACTCAAAAACTCTTGTCAAAATCTTGTAAAAGATTATTACTCAAATCTGTTTTTCTGAATTTATTCAAAGATGTTGTTTGTTATCAAATCTTAACAAACTCTTAAATTGCATTAAAAGATTGGTCAAAGCATTTAATGACTGGAGCGTAAGCAGTTAAATCATTTAAAGCTCAGTCAAAGATAAAATAGTTTTTCTATTATGGTCCCAAAACAAACAATCGGTTGTTTCCTCGAATCAATCGGTTGTTTTGGTTCTAACAGTTCAACCATTTGAAAAACAGTTTTCAATCTTTTCTCAAAACATCTAAGTATAAACAATCGGTTGTTTCGACAAAACAATCGGTTGTTTTAACTTAGTTTGAAAAACATTTTACTTTCACAAAGATTGAGAATGCTTATGTTTTAGATTCGATCAAGGGGTGGATTATAACACTCAAACTACCCCAGAACTAAACTAAATCAGCACAGCAACAGCAAGCACAGCCAAGGCTTCAACATCCTTCAAAGGGTTTGGATTCTTCAAAGCTTGAACACCACTTGGTTCAACAATCTCCCCCTATTTGATGAAGACAAATCCCTGATGCTTGTGTTGTACCTGATTGAATCTGAAGCAGTTCCTGCAAGATACAGTTTTGAACAAAGCATAAAACTTCTGATATTTGGTTAGCACAGATATAAGAATTAAAGTTCAGAGTTAAATATTAGAAACAAATATTACTCATCCAAACTGTTTTAACAACTAAAAAACAGAAATTTAAACACAGCATATATATCTCCCCCTATTTGTCTTCACAAATAAACAAAGAGAAGAGATAAAACAAGATATTGTTTTGATTACATCAGAATTAAAGCAGTAACAGTAGAAGGAAAGAGAATTTAAAAACCAAATATAACCACAAAAAACAATCGGTTGTTTTGATACATCAACCGGTTGTTTTTCTTCATTCATCATCATCAGCAAACTGAAGATCAAAGATTTGGTTCTGGACAGCTTTGATCTGTTCATCTAGAGTCATGAAGCGTGCATCCATGTTGTCAAACCTGTTGTCAATCCTCTGGAAATTGCTTACACAGAGATCATGAAGATTTCTTTGATTCTCCGCAAAGCTATCAAGCCTATTTATCATGAGTCTTTCAAAAGGAGACATGGTTGCATCCTTTCTTCTTGATTTCCAGCACCAGCACTAGGTCCAGCATCTTGATAATCTTCAGGTGGATCTTCATGTTGAACATCCATATCAGCAGGCTCATCTTGTTCAAGATCAGCAGCACCACTAGATGAGGCACCAAGGTCATCATCCTTGCTAATCCATTTGCCACCTACTTTGGTAAAACCCATTTTGCTGAGTGATCCATTGTTCAACTCTTGAGTTGACTTGACCAACTCAAATGTTTCATCTTCAAGGTTCACTTCAAAATAGAGTACAAATTTAGATACCAAAACAGCATATGGATAGTGATAGTCACATAACCTCATAGCCTTTTTCATGTGCTCTTTGATGATGTGGATCCAATTGATTTTAATCTTCTTCATGATGCAGAAAATATATACCAAGTAAGAACAG
The DNA here is from genome assembly GCF_051622355.1 of Phaseolus vulgaris. Taxonomy (NCBI): domain Eukaryota; kingdom Viridiplantae; phylum Streptophyta; class Magnoliopsida; order Fabales; family Fabaceae; genus Phaseolus; species Phaseolus vulgaris. The sequence continues at coordinate 9,178,871 of NC_143504.1, forward strand.
AATGATTACTCCCCCTTGGAATTAAAATCCAAGTCACAATGAGAGCAAACAATCTTTCATCAAGCTTTCAACCTCCAACCGAGCATGTTCTCACTTGAGCATGTTATTCTTCAAGCAACTCTTGTAGTATTGGATTCTGTTAAAATCCTCCACTACACCAAGATTTCCCTTGTTGATTCTAAGCCTAGAGAACTTGAGACCAGCAACAGCAGTCCATACTTCATGAGTTATCTCCATTTCTACACCTTTCACATGAGAAACTAGATTGTTTCCCTCAAACTTTAGGTTTGTGTAGAACACCCTTACCAAATATGGGTAAATGTTTCCCTTCATCTCCAGGAACTTTCTGAGAGATTGATCTTTGAGCAGCCTCCTTACAATATCAAGCTTTTGACTTTTCAGCCAATCAAAGCATACAACCTTGGGGTTGTTTATCTTTTTGATACTTGTTTCATACCTATACCTCTCAATAAGATCATTGTCTCTAGAAAACCAGCCTTCTAGCCTTCCTCCAGACCACCTTACAACCCTGTATTTGACTCTCTTTGACGTGGGAGGAGTTGATTCCATGATGGCAGAGAAGAAAACAGAGAAGAGCTCACTTCACAGATTTTTGCAAGAGATGTTGCAATTGGTTGTCCTTTTGGAAGAGATTAGTTGCACCAGATTTTATAGCAGAAAAATAATCAATTAGCATTCAATGTTATGAGTGGGTACCTGATTTTTAGAGAGAGAGGACTTGACTCTGCCCTACACAGAAAACGTGAGAAAAAGCTGAAAATCACATGGTCTTCACATGTGATCTTTGACTAGTCATTAAGGCTCTTGAATTTCCAAGATTTTGGAATATATTCCTTTATGACTGTTGTAACTTCTCTCTGAACATGATCATCTTTCAACACAGATTCTTTGACCAAGATTCTCTCTTTGAATTGACCTGCAACGGATAGAAATTCAAAATAGCATTTAAAAATATTTCTTCACAGTGCTGTCAGACCCAGAACAATCGGTTGTTTCGAAGAAACAATCGGTTGTTTTTCTGCAGCAATTAAAACTGATTTTGAATTTTAACCATGAGCAGAAAGAGTTCAAAGCAGATGACGTTAAGCATATTAAAAAGATTTTTAACCATGAGAAAGAAATGTAAAACACAAATTAAGAACAAATAAAGGAAAGTCTTATCCTTATGTTAATTCTTCAATGAGCCATGTGCTTTATGATCAAGAAGCCTCTTTTCACTGTTGAGGTCCTTTGGATGGATGCATAACATTGATTCAGCTTCAATGATTGTCTTTTTCTTCTAAGAACTTGATCACATGACTTAGTCTTTCACACTTCTTTAGAATTCCTGCACAAACATGAGTTCAAGCAACAAGATTTGGTCCCTTCACAAATGTGGGTCCAATAGATTTCTTTTTCTCATTTGGAACCTCACATCCTTTCGGAATCCATTTCATGTAGCCTCTAGGAACAGAGAATTTTCTTATTTTGCAGAATCTAACCGAATGGCCCTTTTTCATGCAATAAAAGCATGTAACAATCGGTTGTTTCGATTTAACAATCGGTTGTTTCACTAGCTTTCTTTAAAAAAAATTGAAAACTTATCTTGTTGGTTCTGTGGATTGAAACCCAAACCAGCCTTTCCAAAAACACAACTTTGAGATGCCAATACATTCTCAAAGTTAGATTTCCCCTTTGAAAGCTTGTCCACAGTTTCAACAAGATAGTGAACCTTTTTCTCAAGATTTTTGCAAATGAGAGTGTCACACTTGCAAGAAGCATTTTTGAAATGGTTTTCCATATTTTTGAAATCATTTTTAGATTTTTCAATATCATCTTCAAGTGATTTCACTCTCTTTTCTAGCCAGTTGTTAAGTTCTTTCAATCGGTTGTTTGAAAGAACCAATCGATTAGCTTCATCATGAGTTTCTTGAAAAGCTTGAAGTAATTCACTGTAATTTTGTTCATTCAAGGAAGCACATGAATTTACCTCACTTGAGTTGCAAGATTCATCATCATCTTCAGCAACCAAGCAAATGTTTTCTTTCTCATCTTCACTTGTTGAAGAACTTGATGATGACACCTCATTTTCATCCCAAGTTATGTAGGCTCTTTTTGTCTTGCCTTTCTTTTCCTTGTAGCTAGGCTTTTTCTCCTTGCTCTTGTTTGGACAATCTACCTTTATATGACCTTGCTCACCACATCCAAAACAAGTATAGTTATTGGAATTAAAATCATACCTATCTCTTGTTTCCATACCTATCTTTGTTGTTGTCTTTGTTGGGGTTTCTCTTTAAGAATTTGCTGAACTTTCTTGACAGCAAGCTAAGGTTTTCCTCATCACTGTCATCACTGTCATCACTGGATTCTTGTTTTCCTTTGTTCTTGGAAGCTTTTAAGGATATGCTCCTTGTGTGCTTGTCTTCACTCTCTTGAACATTGAGTCTATTCATCTCTAACTCATGTTCCCTAAGTTTTCCAAACAAAGAAGCAACACTTAATGATGTTAGATCTTTAGATTCGGAAATAGCAGTTACCTTGGGTTGCCATGCTCTATCAAGACATTTCAAGATCTTGATGTTCAGCTCTTCTTTATCAAAGGTCTTGTCAAGACTCATGAGATGATTGATGATGTGTGTGAATCTTTTCTGCACCTCAGCAATTGTTTCTCCTTTAAGCATTCTGAACATCTCATACTCTTGGATTAGAGCATGCTTCCTAACTCTCTTCACCTCATTTGTTCCTTCATGAGTCACTTCCAAGATGTCCCACGTTTCTTTTTGATGATTTGCATTGAGAGACCCTGAAAAACTCATCAGAATTTAAAGCAGAGGTTATAATATTTTTGGCAATGCAATCGAATTTGGCCTTTTTGCTTTCTGCATCAGTCCATTGAGACCATGGCTTCTCAATGAAAGATCCATCTTTTTCAAACTTTGGGACAAAAGGACCATTTTCAATTGCATCCCAAATTCCTTTGTCAAGTGATTCCATAAATATTTTCATTCTCACTTTCCAAAATTGGTAGTTCAAACCACAAAACAGAGGTGGTCTGTTAATTGAAGCACCTTCCCCAAAAGGTAGTCTATCAGCCATTTTAAAAACGGTTTTAGGATCAACTTGAATAACTTTCAAGAATCAAGCTCTTGATGTCAATTGTTAGAATGGATGGCTTAAAACTAGAGGGGGTGAATTGTTTAAATAGGGTTTTCGCAAACTTTTAAAACAAGAATGAAATTATCTCAAGAAACAATTATTGATAAGAAATTCAGTTTGCCAAAATAGCAATCAAAAACAGCAGTACCAGAAAAACAATCGGTTGTTTCACAGAAACAATCGGTTGTTTATACCAGCAAACAACAAACAAAACTGAATTTAAAGAGTTAGGGATAGGAGATTGCACACAGATGTTTATACTGGTTCACTCCAAATCCAGAGCTACATCCAGTCTTCTCAGAAACCCTGAGGAAATCCACTAAGCAATCACAACTTGATCACTTACACCACAACTAAGAAAGTGACCTTGAACACCTCAAGACACACACTCTTCTTGGCCAACACACCAACACTAAGATTGCTGATCTTGATCCCCTCAAAAACACACAGCCAAACTCAGCAAACACAGAAACGAAAACTTATTTCATAGAGTACAAGGATTACACTTGTAACAGAAGATAATCTGAAATCAATACAAGCATAATCCTATTCCACACACTTTGATCAATCACAAACTCTAAGCAATCTCAGCATTTTTAAAAACTCAAAAACTCTTGTCAAAATCTTGTAAAAGATTATTACTCAAATCTGTTTTTCTGAATTTATTCAAAGATGTTGTTTGTTATCAAATCTTAACAAACTCTTAAATTGCATTAAAAGATTGGTCAAAGAATTTAATGACTGGAGCGTAAGCAGTTAAATCATTTAAAGCTCAGTCAAAGATAAAATAGTTTTTCTATTATGGTTCCAAAACAAACAATCAGTTGTTTCCTCGAATCAATCAGTTGTTTTGGTTCTAACAGTTCAACCATTTGAAAAATAGTTTTCAATCTTTTCTCAAAACATCTTAGTATAAACAATTGGTTGTTTTAACTTAGTTTGAAAAACATTTTACTTTCACAAAGATTGAGAATGCTTATGCTTTAGATTCGATCAAGGGGTGGATTACAACACTCAAACTACCCCAAAACTAAACTAAACCAACACAGCAACAACAAGCACATCCAAGGCTTCAACATCCTTCAAAGGGTTTGGATTCTTCAAAGCTTGAACACCACTTGGTTCAACATTGATGATTTAGTATTAAAGTGTTGTTTTTTTTTATGTCAAATAGACTTTTGAATGTTGTTGATCATATTTTGAATGATAAAAATGGTATGGAATTGAATTCATACATTTGGGATAATGTATGGACTGGTGTTTGATGTGTATTAAGTATTGATTCCTATGTGGTAACAGAGATCTTCGAGTTTCACTGATGATCTAAGTCACATAGACTGAGATATCAGGTGGTGAGAAGTTGATGGGGAGTTCATGCACGATTTGGGTTGTATTGAACTTACCCTGATCCTTTCTGTTGGATTCGCTGGTAATCTTTGGATCAGGTGTTAGTCTTTGGTAGGACTCACTTAATGGTCTTCCGGAAGACGTTGGTTGTTGAATATTCTGGATGCGTAGATCCATGTGAGATATATGTGATTGTTTTATTGTTGAGATTTGAAGAAGATTGAATAATTGAGAAATTGATCATGTAATTTGGTTTTCTCTTTTGATTTAATTGTGTATATTATAAAATTCTATTTTCACTAGCTTACCCTTGTTTTTTCTTGTTGTGTTTGAACTACGATGATTGTACTACGTACACGAGCAGATGATCTTACAAGTGTCGGAGGGTCTAAAGAGCTTTAGGGTGCTGATTTTAAAACTTATATTGTAAATATTTGTATTTCTATATGTCCTAATCATGTATTAGGAATGTTTTAAAAAACTCTAAGCTTGTCTAAAAATACGTAGAGTTTGTATTGTAATAGTTATATGTTATTTTATGGGGTGTTATATAAATCATATTATGAAGTTGATTTAACTTTAATTCAATTTTATAATATTAATTTATTAAGTAAGGTTATATTAGTTATATAAGTTGATATGAAATATTCTTATCTTGATATGAATTTCCACAGCAGTGTGTGAAAACTACATTTAAAAAAAAAATGTTCTAGTGTTCTGGGATTAGTATTAAAAGGCAAATTTTATTTTTCCAAACTATAGTAATTTTCTCATGGAATCTTTTATGCCTTGATATCTACTTAACTTTCTAATTCTTTAATAATGCATATGATAGCAACGAGTGAAAGTATAGATTAATAAAGATTAACCACCACATCACCAAAAACATTGAACATGGCAATGTGTAGAATTTAGGAGGACAAAAACTGTCTGAGATCTTATCTTAGCAGAATCATGCGACACTGTGACCCTTTGGAGAGACCATTGTCACCAAATAATTGAATTCAATATTTTTTAAATTTCTGTAACTTTCTAGCTAACCTAGCTAGTAAGTAACCAAATTTTAGGCAATGCACCACTTCCAATCACCCAAAAATGATTAAACTAATTAACAAAATTCAATCTGAATAATAAATATTTAATAATTTTGATAGTTTTTACAACAAGTATCTCGATACGGATTATTAAAAAAAAACAGGTTAACTGATGATAATTTTTATATTAAAATAACGTTTAAAAAATTAAAGTAATCATTATTTAAAAAGTAATTATTGAGTAAGAGTTGAAGATTATTAATTATTAGGATGTGGTGTCTCTTTAATTTTTATGGTACATATTAGAGTATGTTGTGATTTGGGTAAATGTTGTTTGTCTGGGTTAAGTATCTAATTAGGGGTGATCATGGGTAACCTAATTATCCACATTCTACACAATAGGGATAACCCAATTTTGTACTATATATGAACCATCATTTATGCTTACTTCGTTTCGTGTCCTTTTCAAATTACGTATCCTTGGAAAATTGTTCATCAATTCCAATTCCAAGATATATCTAACCAAAAATCATTTTCACTTTAGCATTAATAAAAGAATAAATATTATTTGTATTATATTATTGCACGGGTAGTCGACAAAATCTATTCAATTATGAAAAATCGACTAATATTAGTTCCATCGTCGGTCTGAAATACTAAAAAATATTTGTAGTGAAATGAATTTCATGAATTTGTGTGCCTTAATTTAGGTTGGATTTTTAACCTCTTTATTTAGCCTTATTTGAATTCAATAGCCTTTTATTTTATTTAAAGAATAAAAATGGGAAGCATAAAACGAAGGGAAGAAAAAATATTTGTTTGTTAAGGAATAGAAAGAAAATTGGAGAGAAATAAATAAAAAAAATCTTGGATTATCTGATTAATGTAATAGAATAAAAATATATTTAAATATTAAGAAATGTTTAAATACTCATATATTAACTTAAAAAGTTGTTCAATCGTCTATTATAAGATAATAATTAATTATTTCATATTTATCAATGTTCGTAATTATGTAAAGAAAACTTGATGTAAAAATAATAATTTATAAAAGTGTAAATTAAAGTTTAAATACATTTCAAATTAAAATGGAAAAAATTATAAAATCTTAATACAAGAAAAAAATCTATTTCAAAAACACTACCTAACCTATCTAACCCTATTTCAAAAATATTAAATTATAATTTAAAATATTAAACTCTATTTTAATTTTTTAATCCTTACTTGAGAATATTAACAAATAATTTTAAATTTTAATCCCTGCTTTAAATACTTGTAATATATTTTCAAATTAAATTATACATACAAGTTAAACCAAAATTTACAATTTTAGTATCTATCTTAAAAAATCCAAAACATTATTTATTCTCCATCTTAAAAAGTTATTCTATTTTATAAAATAACTTAATTTCTTATCTTAAAATATAATAAAATACTTTCAAATTGCCAATCCCAAATTGTGAAATATTATGCTTTATTATACATACTTTAATCTCAAAATATCACTTTATTCAAATTTATGCATCATGTTTGAATATTTATATAATCAATTATACTTAAAAATAAACATAACTAATTATACATGATCATACTAAATGTTCACATAATTAATTATAATTGATTATGGAAGTTTTGGAGCATAATTCATGCACTCTACACACAATTAGTTATGTTTTTTTTTATCCCTCCACCATCGACAACAACAAAACTCATCCAAGTAACAACATACCAAACTACACATGAAAAAACTCGTCAATGTATGTCATTAATTACATAATAGAAGTAACATAGTCAACACCAATTATTTATGTGCTTTTCGAACCCTATAATGCTAACAAATAATGCTTCCAACAGCACGTGTAACGTGTAGAGGTACAATAATGTTTAACTCAAATTATGATTATCATATACTATAAAAAAAAATAAACAGTAATCGAAAAAATTAATTAATCATTATATTGATTTAATTTGATATCATCTTATAAACTAAAAAGTATTGATAAATTAAATTTTTATAGATTAATTTATAATCTAAAATATTAATAACTAAATTCTTTATAATTAATGATTAAATAACAATTTAAAAATTATTTTATAAAATTTTATTAATAATAGAAATTATTTTAAATATTAATAATTTTTAGTTTTTTAAACAATATATATTTTAATTAATATAATAATTAATTATTTTAATCTTTAAAATTAATTTTTATTTAATAATTTTTTATTAGAAAAAATTGTAATTTAATAATTTTCTTATCAGAAGAAATAAAATAACTTGATCACCCAACACCATAACCAAACTTTCTCAAGAGAAGCAAGGGTGTGAAGAATAGTTCATGTTGACAAATTTTTATTATGGTCTTGCAAGGACTCTTTAACTCTTTGATCAAGTGTTCACACTCTCTTCAAAAACGTGGTTCAAACTTTTGTACATTATACTTAAATTTCATAATCTTTGTAAAGTTCTCATTACATGGTCAAATCTAATGTGCACTCCACAAATAATATTATCAAGTAAATAGTCATATAAAAATAATGGCAAATATATTAAATCAACTCTTTTTTTCCCCACATTCCTTATTGATTAGCAATGAATGGAAAAGAACGATAAAACTCAAACTTTTTTTCTTCACACATCAATCAAAATAGACAACTTGACCTCTATTCCTAATTTATATATAAAACTTTTTATCTCTTCCCTTGATAAAAATTTTGAAGTTTGGAGACTGCGATCCGTTACAGATTAAAAATTACTTGTATTAGTTTTTGCATGTCTCTACTTTATTTTTAAGTTATATTAAAAATATTTTTAACAAATTCTAAAATTTTAAAATTAATATATAATATATAAATATAATAGAAAAAGCAATAAAAAATGAGTAAAAACTCCAAACTCGATTAAAAATGGTTAAATTTGTCAAAATTGGATATGAAAGAAAAATACGATAACGAATTTTGAGTTAAAATTTCCTTACAGAAATCATCTTATTTATTTAAAATTTTCTATTTATTTAGTAGGTTATAGAGATTATTGGATTCAATTATTTTGAAATAGGGACATTTTAATTTTTTAAGAGGAACGTGTATTATTTGAATTTTAATTTAAAATTTTGGTTAGAAATTTGTAGTGGCAGAGAAGAGAAGAGAGTGAGAAATATGAATTATGGATGCAATTACGTGCTTCCATTCAACACACGAAACGCAACACATCCAATTACCTTCTTCCGACTCATAACGTATTTTCATCATCTTCACAAACTCTATTTGCAATAATTCATCATACATTAATCCATGATGTCACGTTGTGAGCCACCTATGATCCCAATCATTGAACCAACATAACAAATCAGCGTCTCTTACATATCCTAACCACCTTCTAATCACACCCCAACAAGTGGCCCAATCATATCACTCCACGCACTTCAGCCACGTACGTCATTCCCACCCATGTTATCAACTGCTAATTACCACATTACCTTCAATCAAAAAATTTCAACTTATGGATTTTTATTATTTTCAAATAAACAAATACTTTCTAATTTTTGTTTTCTATGTTTATTTATTATCATTTCATACAGATACAAATAAAAAATTATAAAATAACACAAATTTTAAGTTATTTTTTCATAAACATTATATTACTATTATTATTATGTTACTTTATAAACAAAATTCTTCATAACAAAAATTACTCCAACTTAGGCTTTTCTTTACATATTCGAACACATCTTCGGCTAAAATTCATACATATAAAATAAAAGGACCTATCAACATACTTAATCAAATATCCTATTATCTAATTATTGTTTATCCTTGCATGCAGTTCAACAATAATATTTTCTTATACATATTTTAGGATTGACACATTATTGAATGAACATGGGATATTTTTTCTTATTAACATAAAAGATAAAGTTTTGTTCATCTCCACACATTGGGAGGTTTGATTTTACTCTCTAGGAATTTTTTTTTTTACTCAAATGATCCCTAGTTGGTTGAGTTTTTGCATGATGTTATTTTTTAAATATTTTTGTTGAAACGAAAAATGAGGCAGAAAGATTATATCATTTTCTCTTGTGTTTTCTCACACAAAAAATTACTTGATGCTTAAGATCTTGTTTGTCTTTGTGAATGTACTGTTCACAAGTAAAGAAATGAAAAGATATCTGTCATTTGGATCTATAATTTTGTAGAGAAGAGAAGGAAATTATATACATGTGAACAATAAATATCTTTTCCCTACAAAATGAAGATATGTAGAAGAAAAATCAAATCAGCATGTGTTGTTTTCAAATTTACCTTCATTTATTTTATTCTACTATTTGTAGTATTTTTTATTTTTCATTACTGTAAGGTTTTTTAATATTAAAAAATAATATTTTATTTATATAAGATGTGATTTATATTCTAATTTTATAATGTATGTTAAATATTTTTTAAAAATTACTTGATGTTCTATTTTTATTTAATTTGTTGTTGTGTTTATATTAATATATTTTTTTTGTATAATTATTATGTTTATGATTTATAATTTATTTGATAATAATTTGTTATGAAATTATTTTATATTATTAATTACATTATACTTTTGTAGTTGTAATATTTTTTATTTTTCATTACTACATTGTTTTTAATATTAAAAAATAATATTTTTATTTATTTATATAAAATCTGATTTATTTTTCAATTTTACAATATATGTTTAATATTTTAATAAATTACTTGAAGTTCTGTTTTTATTTCATTTATTGAATATTTTTTTTCTAATTATAATTTTTAAATTATACCTATTTACATTTAATATATATTTATTTTTTAATTGTAATTTTTAAATATACTTGTTTATTTTTAAAGACAAATAACTCGTTTCATTATTAATTTTTTTTTAATATATAAGAGTAAATTTATAAAATAACATTTTACACCTTAAAAAAAATTATTCTCTCACAGTTATCACATCATTCACAAACTCTCATAAATTTTTCTCAAACAACATTCACTCTAACATACCCCAATCCAAACAATCTCACTTTCTTCACATCCTCATACATTTATTTCCTTAAATCCTCACACATCTATTTCCTCAAATCCTCACACATCTTACATCTTTGTAATATCCAAATTTGCTTATTTTTTATATATTTAATTATTAAAATAACTAACTGAATAATACAACACTCCTTTTATACGATGACATATTATAAACAAATAATTGTACGAAATTTGACAACAAAAAAATTATTCTTGTATATTCTAATATATATTCAATTTCTGATATGAAAAAAAATAAAGAATAATATATTTATATTATTAATAATATGGAAAATACGTTGTTGATTCTTAATTAGTTAGACAATAAACATAAATTTTTTTAATATTTAATTAGCATCGTCATTCTACCTTTCCAAATTATAAATATTTTTAATTAAATTATATATCATTTAATAATTAATAAATACAATAAATATGTATAATCCATAAAGACTCATGTAGACGTCCAGGTTAATTAGTAGTAATAAATAAATAAAAGTTATCGTTTATTTATTTATCTCAAAAAAATTAATCTTAACTGAATCGCTTTTATTTACTATTTATTTAGCCCATCATTATAAAAATTGAAAGAAAATATGTAAAAAGAAAATAGAAGTGATATTAAAAAGTTATTTTTAAACCTAATTATACCTTGAAAAAGTGAGATTTGTATTTATTTTATATTATAAAATGTCTATATCTTTATTTAATGAGATTTCAATTTTTTTTAATTGCTTGTATTTTTAGGACGATAAATGATTATACACTAGATTAAAAGTAAACTTTAAGTATAATTCAATATTATAAAATCAATTCATAAAATGAGTTTTGCACTCATTTATATATTATAAAATATTTTTATCACTTGTCGATGTAAGATATCACTTGGGATATGATAAAACTAAGTGATGTTTTTTAGTAAGTAAGGCTTTAAAACATAAAGAAAATTGATTTTTTGAAACGTGAGTGATCACTATCCGTAAGGACTTATCCGATGTATTGCGCAAGTCTCCCAATATGCAACAAGAATTCCCTATCAATTTTTTAGAATCAGAATTAGCAAGTTATTCTTAAAAGAGTAAGACTCCAATAAAACTCAGAAAAATATTTATAATAAAATAAAAGAATAAATAAAGAGAGAGAATGAGAAAAAGGTGAGAGGAAGAAGAAAGGTGCATAGTGGGTGGGTTGAGGAAGGTGAAGAAACGTGAGTGAGAGACGTGTTTCTGAAGCAGATGAAACTCTTTTTATATAGGCAGAGAAACCAACAAATTTGTTGCAACTTCCCCACCCACGTGCTTCCGTTTCAGCATCTTAATCCAAAACTCTAGAGAAAATCGGAGGAGATCGTGCGAGGATCGTAGGAGAAGGAGGAAAGTTTGCATGGATGGAAAACCTATTCCTGAAGATAAGAGTCAAAGAGAAATCCTAACAGTGAAACATTCATTGGTTTTTTTTGAAAAATTGTTTCATTTTTACAATCTCTTCCACAATCTTTGAATTTTTTGCAACGACAACGTCTAGCACAAATTTTTCCCTAAAATGAAAGAACTTACATTAGATTATAAATAAATAGGTTGATGAAAATAAAATATAAATATTATAGTAAATTTGAGGTTTTTCTCAAGTAAAAACCTACCCGTTAATCATGTATGGAGAAGATAGTGTACATGTTCCTTCAAAGTTGGCCAAAACGGCTGTCGATTTGCCTTAATTTTTGAGTCATTAATTCCACCCAACAAACGATTTATGGTGAAATGAATAAGGTGTTGGATGCAAAGAAAAAAGGTGTGAAAGAGAATTAAATATTGAAAAAGGTTTAAAAAGAAAGAGACATGAAACCTCATTAATAAATGCACGCAAAAGACAACGCCGTCTTTCCACAACCAGAATCCATTTCTTTTTCAGACCACCCAATAATCTTTAATTCAAGTTTGACACCTCCACCTCAACGTATTTACCTAAATTTTCTATCAATGCCAACGTCCGAATACGGATTTCAATTACTAGGGTTCGGGTATAGTAGTATAGTAACACAGTACGCGTATTTCAAAAGAATACGCATAATTCTTTTATTTGTTGTTTGATCACTTGCAAATGTTCAATTATACAATAATTTTTAATATTTAATTATGTTTTGCATTTAGACATAATATATCATTAAAAATAAAAAAAATCTTTTAATAAATTGAAATTTCTTATTTTTAAATAAAATAACATTAGAAGTATTTAAACATTATATAAAAAATGTTTAAACATAAATCATAACTAAGTAATATAGTAAACTTATTTTTTTAATTTAAATTATATAATATGATTATTTATTGCCCATAAGATATATAAACATGTTATCATATTTTGAAATTGCGACTTTAACATACATTTATTAGTTATAAAAAAAGCAAATTATGTAAATCTTTATCGGAGACCATAATTTATTTATTTATATTTAAATTTTAATTCTGAATATTATATATATATACACCCACATATCATTAATCTTTTACCATTTTTCTCACAACATTTTCTTGTCATTTTTTTCATTCTACCACCTAGATATAACATAATTTATAACCATCCCTTTTAAAATTTAAGCACTCAAATATAACGTTAAAGTTTTCAAATATAATATTGAAAGCACAATCTTAAGTCATTCAAATATAAGTACCAACTAAAAACATATTAAAAACGCGATATTTTAATATAATAATTTAAAATAAATTTAAATTATATAAGTAAATTATTGAATCACATATATGTTGTGTGTGAGAGAGGCGAGTTAATTACTATAGTATCCATATATCCATTAAATTTTATAGTAAGTATAATGTTCCAGATAAATATATATTTATTCTATTTATTTGCAAATATTTTTTACATATATCATTAAAGCCGTGATACTAATTTGAAAACTGAAAGTGCCCTTTACAGTAAACATTTAACTTTTTATTTAAATTATATATTAAAATATGTTTGTTGTTTTAAAAATATCTTCAAATATACAAATATTCTGTATATAAGTATTGATTATAATTTAAAATTTTGCAAAAATAATGAATTATCTCTTACCCTAGGTCTGATAAAGAGGAATAAAAAAGTGTAAACAAAATAAATTTGTTCCATTAAAAGAAAGGAATGATGAGATGATCACATGATGAGATGTGACTTAATCATCTAAATTGTGTCCAACATGCTTCAAGGGAAAATGTAACAAGTAACACATTTTCATTTATATTCTCATTCATGTTACCTTACATACCAAACTTAATCAGTGGTTAATATGTTACAAACTTTTTTAAACGTTGACCAATTATATGGACAAAAATAGATTAACCAATTATGTAAATCATATAATCAATTGTTTCATTAAATTAGTTTCTCATTAACAAAACACCTACCAAACTTTCTCAAATCTCTGTTTCCAAATGCTAAATAATGCACTTTACACAGTGAAATGATAGTAAAGTTGTGAGTGTAATTTAGCATTCCACAAATTCTCTTTTATTTTATAAAAATATTATATAAAAAATAAATGTATTTAACATTTTAAAAATATAAAATGCACTAATATTTATTATATGAAGAAAATAGATATATTAGTAAGAGAATTTTGATGCTTTCGCTCTCTTTAATATTTCTTTTTACAAACTCTTTATTGCTTGTTACCAATTATTGAAAATATAAAGTATTCATTATATGCCTCACTTTTTATTTAAGGAAGTTTCCATGAGATTTTATAATTGAAAAACAGCATTAAAATATGAGTTAAAAATGTGTTATTTAATAGGTTATTTATCTATTTCTCTTTCAATAGAAAAACATTTATCTCCATATTTAATAAAAACTCTCTTTTCCTTTTTACGCTTTCTCCCTTTGTTTGTAAAATTTAACTTTTAAGTTAGGTAGAAATAATGAACACAGACAACTTTATATTGGATTTTTTTATTCGTTTGTTTGTTTTACTCATTTGTTTCGTTTGTATATACATAAAAATTAAGATAAGAAAAACTAGTATTATTTTAACTTACACACTTTTAGTGAAAACTCTTACACGTGAGTAATGATTTGATGATGAGTTGGTAATTGTTTAATTATTTGGTTTTCAAATATTATGGTTGTTTATATGCACTTGGATTTTACTTCATAACTTTTGAGTGGGTTTTTATTTTGAACATAGTTACATATTTGGAACGTGAAATAATGGCTTTATAAAATTTAGTGTTTAAGGTAAGATGTTGAATTGTTGTTGTGTTAATAGACTTTAGAGTTGAAAGTAAGTTTTTAATTAAAAGTTTGTACTTTTATATATATATATATATTAAATAATAACCTAGTTTTGGCTTGAATTGTTAATAATGTTAAAAAATGGGTGAGTCTTTTAACTTTTAAAAGTGACATCTTATACTCTTATAATTTAATGTAGATAAAATAAAGCTCTTATAATTTTTAGATGAAATGCTATTGTTTTAGGATAGGATTTTTTTTAAAGGTGAGAAAAATGTATATTTGAGTTAAGTAATTGTAGGTGAAAAAAGTTGAGAATGAGAAAAGTTTATATATATCAAATCCTAAATTTAGAATTTGTGATTTATTAATATATGCATTTCTCTCAAACGATCACTTATTACTTAATTATATCGTTAAAGTAATATTTAGGTTCTGATTTTTCATAAAATATAAATTGATATAAAGGAGTAAAGTCACGTAATACACTCATTCTAGGTTTAATTAAAGAGGGAAATAATTGTTGAAGATGGTTGCTGCCCCTTCAAGATATGTGTTTGATGAAGACATTTATGTACAATTCATGTATATTTTCTTTTTGCTTTAAGTATGTCTTAGGTATTGTTTAGAGGTTGTTTAAGAGTAGGCTTTTTGCTGAGTAACTCACATCTTAACCTCTGGCCATGTGATAAGAGCAAGCACAAAATTTCTTAAACTGTTTTTCACATGTTTTACAAAAACACGTTTACTGCATAAAAATAAATCTGTTCTTTTCTAAATAAACAGATTCTTTTTTAAACTGATGCTTTGGCTAAGTCTTGTGAAAATTAGATTTTGTGCATCAAGTATTTTGACTAAGTCTTCTACCTTTCAAAACGTCTGTGTTTTAATAGTTAAGCTTTTTATGTTATTGTTTTGAAAAATAAATCTGTTCATCTTTAAATGAATGGATTCTTTTTTAGTCTGGTGCAATGCTTATCTTAAAAAGTTTTTAGTTTTGTCCCTGCATTAGAATGGTTGACTAAGTCTCCTTCACATAACAAATTCTCTAACTGCTTTTGAAAATAAATCTGTTCTTTTTATTTTCAATTTGTTCTTTTTATAACAACTTTAACTATTTTTTTAAAATCTGTTATAAGTTGTTTTTCTATAAAAAGAAAACTTGTTCCTGCTTTTAAAATGAGATCATACATTTGAGAAAACAAGTTTTGCATCAGAGAATTAAGGATTTACAAAGAATTAGCCTTTGTTCTTTAAAGATTTCCAAAATCAAAAGTGTGCTGTTCTTGTTTGGTTCCAAAGCTTGGTGAGATGTGTTGCTACTGTTTAAGCGATCTGTTCTACTGATTTAAGGCAAATTTCTGCATCCTCCATCAGGTGTATTCGTCTCACATTTCATCTCTTGTAAAAGTGTGGTTGTAATCTCTTCTTGATAGATTTTCTTGAAGAGTGTGTGTGCTGAAATAGTGTTTTTCGTCAAGTGTATCAAAGTTCTTGTAGGGTTTAAGAACCATTTAAGAACAATGGTGTTTGTGGTTGTTTGAATTGTGATTTAGTGAATTTCACCTTGGGTTAGGTGAAGACTGGAGGTAGCTCATTGGAGTGAACCAGTATAATTGTTTTGTGTTCATTCTCCCTTAATCTCTGCACTCTAATTCTTTCTTATATGTCAGAAATTGAATCTTTTCAATTAAAAATAAATCTGTTTTTTCTGGGCTTGTTCATACCGTTCTTATTTTCTGGAAAAACAGTTTGATTATGAAAAGAAGATATATGATCTGTTAAATACCACTGGAACAGGTTGATTGTGATAGGTTACCCAATTGATTGTCAAGCTAATAATTGAATCTTAATCACTTGCTTAAAATTGAAGGTTGTTGTTTTTGTGATTCACTGATTTTCACTTAAATATCAGTGTGTGTGGCTTGCAAATCAATCTGAATAATCTTGAGAATAACTTGGCTGATATAAACGAGTTTCAAATATAAACAATGTCAAAATAAATCTGATCATTACCAAATAAATCGATTTATTTTCTGTGTACTGTGATAAATACTGATTCCGCGAGAAACTTGAACTTTGACACTATTAAACCCAACAATAATATCAATAATTAAATACTAGAATCATAACACGCAAACAAAATAAAGGTTATTCACCTCTATAAAGAGAAACAACTGATAATTAGAAAAGATACCCAATTATTCTCCTTTGTAAAGAGAAACACAAAGACACCCAATTAATATTAGGATTCTTCTATAACTCTGGTATCCAGCTTGGAACAAATATTCTTAAAATATTGAGGACTTAAAGCTTTGGTATAAATATAGTCAGTTGCTCTGTGGTGGAAATGGGAAGCAAATGGATGAGACCCTTCTTTAATTTTTCCCGGACTACGTGACAATCTATTTCTATATGTTTTCTACGCTCGTGAAACACTGGATTTGCTGCAATGTATCTTGCTGAGTCATTGTCACAGTATAAAAGAGATGGTTGCTAAAAAAGAACTTTGAAATCTTGAAGAAGATAAGTTAGCCATTGAATTTCACATGTAACAGCTGTCATTGCCCTATATTCAGCTTCACAATAACTCTTTGATATTGTTCCTTGCTTCTTTGATTTCCAAGATATGAGAGAATTCCCAAGATACACACTAAAACCAGTCATTGATTGTCTTGAATCATTGCAGGTGCCCCAATCACTATCACAAAATGCTTTGAGATGAACAGAGGTAGTGGAAGAGAAAAATAGACCAAGACTTGGAGCCCATTTGATATATCTGAGAATTCTAATCGCTGCATTATAGTGACCAATTGTAGGTTTAGCAAGAAACTGAGAAAGTTGTTGCACAGAAAACGTTATGTCAGGTCGGGTATTAGTGAGATACATAAGTCTTCCAATCAATATTCTGTAGGCTTGAATATCTGTGAAAGGAACACTTCCAGTAGAAGAGAATTTCTCATGATTATCAATAGGAGTGGGTGCAGGTTTGCAGGCTAAAAGACTAGCATTTGTTAATAATTCCAATGCATATTTCCTTTGATTTACCATTATTCCTGTCTTACTTCTTGCTACTTCTAGACCAAGAAAATATCTTAAATTCCCAAAATCTTTAATCTTGAATATCTGATTTAAGGCTTGTTTGATTCGAGCAATCTCTTCTTTATCATTTCCTGCCAATATTATATCATCCACATATACCAATAATGCTGTAAAAGATCCTTCAGAATAATTAATGAACAAGGAATGATCATTCATAGATTGAGTATATCCCATAGAAAGCAAAAATGATGATAGTTTGGCAAACCATTCTCTACAGGCTTGCTTAAGACCATATAAAGCCATTAACTTTTCCTGTGGAATAGAAGTAAATCCAGGAGGAGCAACCATGTATACATCTTCTTTCAAATCTCCATGTAAAAAGAAAGACATTGTTTATGTCTAATTGTTTCAATTCCCAATTATAAATAGAAGTTAAAGAAAGAAGCAACCTTATGGTGGTCATCTTTGCTACTGGAGAGAAAGTATCAAGGTAGTCAATGCCTTCTATTTGTGTATATCCCTTTGTCACTAACCTTGTTGTATACCTTTCAATTGTCCCATCAGCCTTATATTTTATTTTGAACACCCATTTGCAACCTATGGCAACTTTGTTCTTAGGCAGAAGAGCAGTCTCCCAAATTTGATTTGACTCTAAAGCAAATATCTCACATTGTATAACTTTTCTCCTTTGCTAGTAGCAATCATTGCCTTGGATTGATCACCAAAAACTTGTCTCTCTTGTTGTGTAATGAGAGAGTAAACTATATTCAAGGATGAATTATCTGATGAACTAACATGGTAAAGTGAACAAAGATCTTGTGAGGTTTCAACAACTTCACCCATAAATAAATGTAGCAACCAGAGCTCTGATATCATATTATAAAATAGAACAGAGATGAATAAAAGAGAACAAAGATGAACAAAAGAGTAAAAGGAAGACAAAGGATAGGAGAATTAATATCTCTTCTTTCTTATTATTGAAATCAAAACATGGTCTGAATATATACAAGTAGTATACTCATTCTAGGTTTAACTTAAGAGGGGAAAAATCAATAATTAAATACTAGAATCATAACACACAAAGACAAAATAAAGGTTATTCATCCTATAAAGAGAAACACAACTGATAATTAGAAAAGACATCCAATTAATATTAGGATCCTTCTATAACTCTGGTATCTGGTATTCCTATCCTTTAATAATAGTGTAAGTGGTAACAAATATTGTATGATGTATCATAATTACATTACTTCATATAATTTTTTTATTTTTGTTATTATATATATATATATATATATATATATTGAGATGAGGATGAATAACGTTGAACCTTTTTTTATGTGATGAAATCAATGATGTTATTATGTGAGAGGTGATTGTTAGGAAAATAACTTGATCTAGGTTAATATAGTGTAAGTATTGATTTGTCGTGCATACATATTAGTTACCCAAATGTAGTAATAACTTGAATCACATAGAATAAGATACTAGTTAATGAAAAAATCATGAAAAATTTGTGTCATTTTATTTAACATACATTATCATAACTTGGTTACTATATGAATTAAGTTATAGCATTATAATATATTTCACATTGCCAATTTGAGAGTCTAGTATTCCATGTAATATATGACATTTATTGAAATTACCTTATCATAACTTGGTTACTATATGAATTAAATTGGGGCATGATAATATATTGGTTTTCATGTTGCCAATTTGAGAGTTTATTATTTCATGTAATGTATAACATTTATTAATCTTAAATGTTATAATTTAATATTGTATTATAGAAGAAAGTTCTCTTATTTTATTTCATCATCATATGTATGATTATGTAAGATTATTGGCAGACATGGAATATAATAAGTGTTTTCATATAATGAAGTGTGTATTTTTTAATCTTAATGTCTTATTATATTTCTCTTATTTATTTTTGTGTGTTATAGTTTATCATGCCTGTTATCAATCAATTATATACAAATTTATATATAAAAATAAAACATTATCTCTAACTAAAAAGTCCAAAAAAACATAACATAAGTTGTCGAAGAGACGTTGACACATACTACTGCAACTATGTGGTCAAGGAGGCATCAACAACATATGATCAAACGGGTCGATCACCAAAGACAATCAATTAAGCATAAGACATATATATGAAACCCTTCCTTAATCACAAGATTAACTTGGTAAGTTATGTCAAACACTAACCCACCTGCACAGGTACCTCATTATCCCTGTAAACGCACGTTCAAGAACAATACAAAGAAACACATTTCATAGCGATTAATATTCCAACCACAGTATATCGAACCCTAATTTGAACGTCAAAGTGTCTTTTTTATAGGTATCACACCTCTAATGAAAACTGAGGACCGTAGTCGAAGATTGAAATCACCAACCATCGAGAGAGACGAAGAGAAGAGACAACCCCTTACTGATTGTGGAAGAACAAAAATAATTTTGTATTATATAAAAATCCAAAACAAACTTATATCTCTAACCGAAAAATCCAATAAAATAAATTGTATTAATCTTTTTCTATAATGTGTATGTATATATATGTTTTATTTTATATATTTAGTTATATATAATGTTATTTAACTTATTTAGTAATGATAATGGGATACTTACAATTTAAGCCCTTTTAAGTTACCAACGACTTATTATTTCACTCGTGTTCACGTAAGAAGTCGTGATTCACAGCTAATCAGCTTCTAAATTTGTTTGTTTAATCAAACAAAAATCTAAAAGAGAAACTACAATTCTTAATATACTATTTTTTTAAATAGTAAATAGATTTCAATAGAATATGTATTTAAATAGATGAGAGAGAGCGTGATACAGGACTAGATTCCCAAAAGGCCACAGTTGGTGAATAATTAATGTAAGAAGCAATCCAAATATTAACAATTATTTTAACACTAGGCCCTTTAACTATGGATTAATTATTTTTTGTCGTAACAAACTAATCGACAAATGGCATATGGCGAACATGTGAGGGAAACAAGCTTCTGATATTTTCATATATGCTTCAATTTCAATCTAGACAATTTTGTGGAATCCATAAACCAAATTTTAATTTATGATTAATATTATGAGTTATCGTTACATTTTTGAAATTATATGTATATTCTTTTATAAACACTCTTTTAAACTTCAAAATTAATGTTTTTTTTAGGTCATCTCTTCACTCTTTAAAATTAATTAAGAAAACAATTATATAAATTATAAGTTATATTTTAATTAATCATTTATCTTTTAAACTAAAGAGTTCATTTGAATTTTAGAACAACATCGCTCATCAAATAATTTTGTTGAATAACAGGTGTCTGATACTTCCATTCAATCTCTTTAGATAAAAGGACAATTGTGAAGCTATTTAAGATTTAGAACACAGATATTAAACATTTTTTTTTACAAAGACTATTAAGTATATTGTACTGGTAGCCTAAAATCGAGAGGTATAGGCCGATAACTACATGTTCAATAATCAAAGTGATAAATTAAAACCGAAAGGTCTGGACCGAAACCTGAAAGGATAATAGAAATCATAATAAAGCCCAATTTAAATAAGGAACTTACACAAGGGGGTGTAAAAGTAATAAAAAGGTGTGAGAAGAAAGTCCAAAAGTACTGTAGAAGGCCCATCAACGAAACCCTATAAATAGGAGGTCAACACAAGAAAAAGGTAAGAGTGATTTTATCTGAAAAACCATTACATTGTTTCTGACTTTGGCATCAGAGCGACTTGCAGGTACATCCCCCCACCTATGAGGAATACCAACCGAAAGGAGCAGCCGAGAGGTGCAGCCAAGATGAATAGCCGAGAGGAGCAGCCGAGATGAATAGCCGAGAGGAACAACCGCGAGTCTAGCCCAGTTGAGAGTCCAGCCCAAGAAGTAATCCAGCCCAATAGGAAACCGAGAGTATAGCCCGAAATCAGAAGATTTGTGTAAAAGGCCATCTTGTTGTTTCAGTTCGAGTGTTCTTGGTCCCTTTTTGTAAGAACATTTTGGCGCCCACCGTGGGGCCCGAGAACTAGTTAGAAAGAAAGGTAGAAGACAAGATGGATCAGAGAGAAGGACAAGAAGGAGAGCAAGTAGATAATGTCAGTATGCCAATGACAATGTTGGTGCAGCTGCAGAAAGAGTTCGAGACGTTAAAAAAGAGTAATGAAGAAGAGCTGAGTATGTTAAGAGCCGAAAATGCACGCATGAGGAGAAAACTACAAGAGGAGACAGTTTTGAATACATCATTTGAAACTGTTCAGCCGAGAGCACAAGTCAATGAGAGGATTTATCATAATGAAAGTTCCCAAACGAAAAGAAGATTCCTTGGAGAGTCTGAAGTTTTTGCAGGAGCATCTTCAAGAAAACATCCCTTCTATGATGTTATAGTTGATACTCCATTGCCTGACAATTGGAGAAGTTTAACTATTGACAAGTATGACGGAAGCACGGACCCTGATGAACATGTTGCGGTATATACCACGCAGATCAGTCTATATACATGGAACGATGCTATTATGTGCAGAGTGTTCCCTACAACATTAAAAGGGACAGCGTTAAGTTGGTTCACACGCCTTCCGCCTTTGAGCATAGATTGTTTTGATACATTGGTGGAAAAGTTTGGAGCTCAGTTCGCAACTAGTCGTCTCCATCATTTAACCTCGATTGCTTTGGTGAATATAAGGCAAGAAAAGGGAGAGTCGTTAAGAATGTTCATGGAACGCTTTAGGAAGGTTGCCCTGGGAATTCAAAACCTCAGCCCAGAGGTTACCATGCATCATATGATAATAGCACTAAAGCCAGGGCCGTTTGCCGATAGTCTCTGCAAGAAACCCGCGACTAGTTTAGATGAGCTAAGACAACGAGCGTCAAAGTTCATGCAAATGGAAGAACTGAGAGAGTTCCGGAGTCAGGCAAGGATGGATGGAGGTGAAAAAAGGTGATAGAAAAAGAAAGTGGACCTATGGCTAGAAGAGCCAGGGAAGAGTTCAGAAGCCGAAAGTTCCAGCAATACACACCCTTAAATACAAACAGAACAAGAGTCTTACAAGAAGCCATGGCGGCAGAGATAATACCACCAACTAGAAAAGCGCGAACACCGGAAAGGGCCGACCACACCAAACATTGTGAATATCATAAAAATCATGGCCATCATACAGAGGAGTGTGTCGGGTTAAAAGATAGAATAGAAGAATTGATTCAGGCTGGACAGTTGAAGCGTTTTGTTCAAGAAGGAAATGTTAGACTGAGGTCAAGTCCGGAGAGAAGATTGAAAGGAATCGAAACAGGGGGAAGAAGGGCAGACAGATTTGAAAGAGAAAAAAGAATGAAAAAAGAGATGATAGAAGAGGTGGAAGATCAGAAAGAAGAAATGACAGGGTTTATCAAAACACACAATCGGTAAGGAGAAGTAGGGAACGAAGCTTGGGGAGACCCGTCAGGGGGTTTATAAACACTATTTCAGGTGGTTTCTCTGGAAAAGAATCATCATCAGCAAGGAAACAACATTGGAGAAGTATAAGGACCATTAACCACATTTTTAAAAGAAGAACTTTGCCACCAATGCTTTTTACAGATGAAGATTTTCAAGAAATTCATCCCGATCACGACGATCCTATGGTGATAACAGTTGAAATAGCCGAATATGCCGTCATGAAAACCTTGGTTGATCAAGGCAGCTCAGTTGATATTCTGTTTTGGGATACTTTCAAAAGATTGCATCTGAAAGAAGAAGACATTGTACCTTTCCGAGAACAAATCATTGGTTTTTCAGGGGAGAGAGTCAGCACGAAAGGTTATGTGGATTTGATGACTACGTTTGGAAGAGGGAGTAAGACTAAAAAGATTAAAATCAGATATTTGGTGGTGGATGCTTCTACATCGTATAATGTGTTGTTAGGACGTTCTTCTTTGAATAAGTTGGGAGCAATAGTTTCAACGCCACATCTAGCAATGAAATTTCCAACAGAAAAGGGGGAGATAGCAACAGTTTATGTTAATCAAAGAGATGCTCGAGAATGTTATGCAGCCGGTCTGAAGATGAATTTAAAAACACACAAAGATACCGAAAGAATGGTGGCAATGGCGGATTTGGACCCGAGATTAAATGATGAAAGGTTGGAACCAAAAGAAGAGACTACAGCCGTGGTATTAGGTCGGGACGAGAAGCAATGCACTTATATAAGTGGAAGTTTGCCCGAAGAATTGTTAAACAAACTTGTCACATTGTTACACGACAACAAAGACTTGTTCGCTTGGACATCGTCTGATATACCTGGAATTGATCCAAAGGTAATTTGTCATAAGTTGTCGGTATGCCGAGAAGCAAGACCGATATCTCAGAAACGAAGAAAGTTAGGTGAAAAGAGAAGAAAGGTGGCAATGGAAGAAACTGAGAAGTTAATGCAAGCCGGTTTCATTAAGGAAGCTCAATATACGACATGGTTATCCAATGTGGTGCTTGTCAAAAAACCGAATGGAAAGTGGAGAATGTGTACAGATTATACAGACTTAAATAAGGCTTGTCCGAAAGATACATATCCATTGCCCAACATTGACCGATTGGTAGATGGGGCGTCTGGACAAGAAATGATGAGTTTTCTCGATGCTTATTCAGGGTATAACCAAATACAGATGTATGAACCGGATGTTCCCAAAACAGCTTTTACCACAGATACGGCAAATTATTGTTACAAAGTCATGCCTTTCGGCTTAAAGAATGCCGGAGCAACGTATCAGAGATTGATGGATAAGGTGTTCAAAGATCAAATTGGAAGAAACATGGAAGTATATGTGGACGATATGGTTGTGAAGTCAGAGGAAGTGGAGAAACATTTGGGAGATCTTGAGGAGGTGTTTTCACGCATAAGAGAGTACAATATACGTCTCAACCCAGAAAAATGTGTACGGCGTCAAAGGTGGAAAATTTCTAGGTTTTATGTTAACCAACAGAGGGATTGAGGCTAATCCTGATAAATGTGAAGCAATTATGAAGATGAGGATCCCGAAAAACTTGAAAGAGGTGCAGAGGTTAGTGGGAAAATTAAATTCATTGTCAAGGTTTTTACCGGTCTTAGCCGAAAATACTAAATCGATAATAAGCTTGTTAAAAAAATCTGAAACCTTTGAGTGGAATGAAAAATGTGAGCAAGCCTTCTCTCAAATCAAAAGCATGGTAGCTGAACCACCGATCCTAATCAAACCCGAGTTGACCCAACCCATCATAGTTTACTTAGCAACTTCCAATGAAGCCATAGGAGCAGCGTTAATCCAAGAGAATCCAGACCAGAAACCAATATACTTTGTAAGTAGATCCCTTCAAAATGCTGAAACCAGATATCCCAAAGTAGAAAAAGTTGCCTTGACCTTGGTGTACGCCGCAAGACGTCTTCGGCCATACTTTCAGAATCATCAGATAATTGTGAGGACAGATTATCCAATATCAAAAATCTTGAGAAAACCAGAACTTGCAGGTAGGATGGTGACATGGTCAATGGAGCTTTCCGAATATGGAATCAAGTATGAACCGAGAGGACCAATCAAAGCTCAAGCCCTTGCAGATTTCATCATTCAGATGCCGACAACAGCACAGCAGGAGCAGTGGATATTGTATGTAGATGGCGCGTCAAGCAAAAAAGGAAGCGGAGCAGGGACAGTACTTGAAGGACCAGACAACTTCCAAATAGAGATGGCATTGAGATTCGAGTTCAGAACATCCAACAACCAGGCCGAATACGAAGCTCTTATTGCAGGACTACTACTGGCGAGAGACATGGGAGTTGAAAACGTCATTTGCAAAAGTGATTCTCAGCTCTCAGTGGGACAGGTACGAGGAGATTATCAGGTAAAAGATCCATTATTGATGCAATATTATCATAAGGTATTAAATGTCATGCAATGTTTCAAACAAGCTGAAATAAAATATATTCCGAGAGAACTAAACATGAAAGCAGATTCATTATCCAAATTGGCAAGTCAACAGCGGCAACTCCAACACAATTCGGTTATACAACAAACCCTCAGTCACCCGACAGTCGGTTTCGAGGAATGTTGCAATGTCACCACAACAAAAGATGAATGGATAGAAACATATTTGGAAGCCATAAAGAATCAAGAGCAAGGTGTTCAATTAGATACAAAAATGACCAAAAAAATAGCTAGTTTTGTGTTAATTGGAGATGAACTCTACAAACGCGGATATTCAATACCTTTGTTGAAATGTCTCTCAAAAGAGCAAGCTCAATATGTAGTGAAAGAACTTCATGAAGGAATATGTGGCTTACATTGTGGAGCTCGAACAATGACAACAAAAGTTTGCCGAGCTGGATATTATTGGACAACACTCCGAGAAGATTGTGAAATTTATGTTAAAACATGCAAGAAGTGTCAAGAATTTGGAAGTTTGAACCATATACCAGCACAGGCGTTACAAGGAATTACTTCTCCATGGCCCTTTGCAAAATGGGGAATTGATATACTCGGTCCATTTCCACTTGGCCGGGGACAAACTAAATTCATGATAGTCGCTGTAGATTACTTTACAAAATGGATAGAAGCAGAAGCACTGACTAAGATAACAGCTCAGCAAGTTCAAACATTTATATGGAAAAATATAATATGTCGATTCGGAATCCCACACACCATAATAACTGACAATGGCCGACAATTCATTGACAAAAAACTTATGGAATTTTATGCAGATTTGGGAATCAAGTCAACAAGCACTTCAGTTGAACATCCGCAGACGAATGGACAAGCGGAGGCTGCAAACAAAGTTATTTTGGGACAATTGAAGAAGAGGTTAGGAAATGCCAAAGGTTTGTGGGCAGAGAAGTTACCAGAGATCTTATGGGAATATAGATGCACACCACAAACTTCAACTGGTGAAACACCATTCAACCTCACATATGGGACGGATGCAATGTTACCTGTAGAAGTGAATGAACCAACGTTACGAAGGCAGATAGAAGACTGGAATATTAACAATGAATGCTTGAGAACCGACCTTGATCTCATTGAAGAACTTAGAGAACGAGCAAAGATAAAAGAGGCAACAGTAAAAAGAAGAGCAATGAAAAGGTTCAATGCGAAAGTAAAATTCAGAGATTTTAAGGAGGGGGACTTAGTATGGAGAATGCGAACTGATGCACGAAAAGATCCGCGACATGGAAAATTGGCCTCTAACTGGGAAGGTCCATTCAGAATACTCGAAAATTTGCAAAATGGAGCATACAGATTGGAAACTTTAGAAGAAAAAATAGTACCAAGAACATGGAATACAAGTCATTTAAAGTTTTATTTTAGTTGAAATTCGGAGATGTACAAAGAAGGCTGTATATATATCTATCCATCAATGAAGAAGCATTATCCATTAACAATGTGTCGTTCATTTACATAACTTTCGGTCTTGGATGATTTCACTCTAAGTGAAAACCCACCCGAAAAGAAATGTATTCATAAAACTTTCGGTCTTGGATGATTTCACTCTAAGTGAAAACCCACCCGAAAAGAAATGTATTTACATAACTTTCGGTCTTGGATGATTTCACTCTAAGTGAAAACCCACCCGAAAAGAAATGTATTCATAAAACTTTCGGTCTTGGATGATTTCACTCTAAGTGAAAACCCACCCGAAAAGAAATGTATTTACATAACTTTCGGTCTTGGATGATTTCACTCTAAGTGAAAACCCACCCGAAAAGAAATGTATTCATAAAACTTTCGGCCTTGGATGATTTCACTCTAAGTGAAAACCCACCCGAAAAGAAATGTATCTTGGATGATTTCACTCTAAGTGAAAACCCACCCGAAAAGAAATGTATCTTGGATGCTTTCCCTCTAAGTGAAAACCCACTCGAAAAGAAATGTATTCATAAAACTCTCGGCTTTGGATGATTTCACTCTAAGAGAAAATCCACCCGAAAATTCGTACATTCATAAAAACTAGTGATCTCGAACGCTCTCATTTCCAATAAAAAATTCACTCGTGTATCATACTTATGTTGGTAATAAATTGGATAAGTCACTAATAAATTATGAATCAATAACCCATTATGATATTTTACATAACCTTGATTTCATGTGTTCATAGATTACAAAATCCGCAAAGAATCCGCTATTTCAAAACAACTTTTGGATAAAAACCGACGGATACTCGGCGTGTGAACAAAACATCATCGCATTAAAAATATTACAATTAAATCGGTAGGTGACAATTATGTAGTATACGACCAATAACGCAAAATAATATAACAGTTGATAATCTAACAAACTTTATATGTATTAAGGTTCTAAAAAAGACATTACATTTAACAAAACGAATCCCCCCACATGGATTAGCATATCAAAAAGCATCCATACATGGATTCGTAGTTCAAAATAAATCTACTTTCGGCAAGCAAACCTACGCCCTTCTAGCTCTCAATATTGACATCTTCAGCATCTGTGTCTGGGATCTCGTTAGCCGGCACCAATTCACCCTTGTAAAAATCCTTTTTAACATCAAAGTTGCCTTCATCAAGTGGAATCTTGTAAAAATATTTTGCTTGCTGAAGCGCTTTCTCAAAACCCAGTTGATGTTGTTCAAATATAAAGCTTTCGGCTTCAAAAACGTTGGTCCTCAGCTGATTTATCTCTTCATCCATAAGTTTGATGGCATTCTTGTCGGCTTCGTTCATAGACAATAACGCTAACACCTTCTCATTCAGCAGTTGATTCTCTTTACGGAGTTGAGCGTTTTCTTCACTTGACCTCAAGCTTTCATTCTTCAATTCAACAATTTCTTTTTTAAACTCTTCCTTTGCAACTTTTTGTTTCTTCATCTCTTCTAGTTGCTCGAACAAAGAGCTCATTTTCTCCTTATATTCAGCAAGGTCAGTCTTCAATTTCTCAAATTCAGATAAAGACACACAATTTCCATTTTTCTCCTTCATCATTTTTCCAATCAACAAACTTCTACTCGACAATTCAATAATGGAATCAGCCAATGAAGCAGCATCCATATTTTTCAACATATTATAAGATGATTCGTTAAAAGAAGTTTGGACAAACTTCGCATACTTAGTTGATGCACAAAAAATGGTTTCAGAAAGCGGTTCAGACGACACATTCTCAACACGACGATGACGCCGAGAAGAAGAGTGTGATCTCTTGCTGCTTCTATCTCGCTTCTTTGATTTTTTCGAAGGCCAAGCAACATCATATGGTGCGCAACTTCAACCACTTCAACAGGTGCAACACGCTCCGCTTCTTCCGTTTCAACAACAGGATTCACCACATTTTCACGCCGAGGAGTTACATCACCTACCTTGTTTAGCAGCTTCGAAAAATAAGACCGAGCTTTCGGATTTGTGCTTGCCATCAAAGCTGAAAATCAATAAAAAACTTAGCAAAGTTAAAAAACATATCCTATAAAACAAGTAAATGAAGAACAACCACCTACCAATAAGATCTTCTCGTGGATGGGACGAAGTATACAATTGAAGCAAGGCGCGAGTGGGAACTTGGTACGAGAGGTGACTGAAAACTTCAATAACATGACGATCGGCCGCCCCCATTGAGTGAAAAGATATTGAATTAAACTTCACGGGATCTCTTGTCCAGTAAAGAGGAAATTTTGGAGACTCTCCATTGAAAAAATACTCTTTCCCTATTGGCTCTATTAGAATTTTGAAAAAACCTCCCTTAAAATCCTTATATGATGATGTAAAAGGTTTAAGGAAGCAAATGTTGGATTTACTAATAAGAGAAAGCCATCCTGGTCGTTTACCAGGCCGAGAACTATAATAATACAGGAACGGAGCCGGACTAGGAGAAAGCGACAGTAATTTACACAAAATACTAAAAGCTTGCATGGCAGCCCAACCATTAGGGTGAAGCTGAGTAGGGGCAACATTAAGAAAATTAAGAACGCCTATTTAAAAGTTGTTCAAAGGCAATCGAATATGAAGGTCTCTAAAAAAGCAAGCATAAAAATAGAAAAATTCATAGCTATCATCTTCTCGGCCATGGCAAACGTTATCAACATCTCCAACACGCCGAAAAGAAATAATATCGTTTTCAATATCAGAATAATAAATCTGAGAATGAGAAAGAAAACTACGAAGTTCAGTAGCAGAACGATACTTCGAAAAATATTCCCGAACTCTAGGGTTAACCCACTGATAACCTGGACGAAGGTTTTTCCGAGGCAACATAAAATCGACTTCTTGAGGAACATCAATAGTAGGGGCTCCATTAGAGTCATTCATGCAAGAAGGGGTAGCAGATGAAGACTTTGAGTCTGGATGATCCTCTTCCCGAACCACTCGCCCAGTTGATTCACCACCCGCGCTCGGACAATCATCACTAGCAGAAAAGCTTGAAAGAGACATTACCTTTGCCATAATCAACTGAAGATGAAAAATGTGCTTCTTGTTTAATAGCGATAAGTTTCACAATCATAAAAAGGCTAAAAAAGGAACCTATTTATAACCCACGTGAACCCTAGAATTTGAAACGTTATGATCACACAAAATTATTCAAAAATATATATGATCTAACGGTTAAAATAGACATCTCATGTCAAATCATGTACTTTCAGCAAAGTAAATTACGAAAACCAAGGCATTAAATACCAAATCAAATCAACACTCAAAACTATTATATTATATTAAGACACAAATAATTTCAATATAAATCAATTATTTTTGTCTCGGGGGCCAGGGTACTGGTAGCCTAAAACCGAGAGGTATAGGCCGAGAACTACATGTTCAATAATCAAAGTGATAAATTAAAACCGAAAGGTCTGGACCGAAACCTGAAAGGATAATAGAAATCATAATAAAGCCCAATTTAAATAAGGAACTTACACAAGGGGGTGTAAAAGTAATAAAAAGGTGTGAGAAGAAAGTCCAAAAGTACTGTAGAAGGCCCATCAACGAAACCCTATAAATAGGAGGTCAACACAAGAAAAAGGTAAGAGTGATTTTATCTGAAAAACCATTACATTGTTTCTGACTTTGGCATCGGAGCGACTTGCAGGTACATCCCCCCACCTGTGAGGAATACCAACCGAAAGGAGCAGCCAAGATGAATAGCCGAGAGGAGCAGCCGAGATGAATAGCCGAGAGGAGCAGCCGAGATGAATAGCCGAGAGAAGCAGCCGAGAGGAACAACCGCGAGTCTAGCCCAGTTGAGAGTCCAGCCCAAGAAGTAATCCAGCCCAATAGGAAACCGAGAGTATAGCCCGAAATCAGAAGATTTGTGTAAAAGGCCATCTTGTTGTTTCAGTTCGAGTGTTCTTGGTCCTTTTTGTAAGAACATATATCATTCATATATTTATAATATATATATATATATATATATATATATATATATATATATAAAGTTTAATGTATGATATATGAATTTGTCACCCTTAAAAATTGTAAAAAAAAGTTATGTCATTACACTCCTTGATATTTAGAAAATGATAAAATTTAGGATACTTTCTAAATCCAAAACAAAAATTGAGAACAAAATTTCGAATAAATGTTAAAATACAGTTAATTCCAATTTATTCATGCGCATTGTCTACCTTTTCCGTAGTTAATTATTATTATTATTATAAAAAACACAAACACCTTTATTTTTATCATCTATATATATAGTTAGGGTTAATATTAAAAATTAAATAAAAGAAGTCAATTAAGCTAAAATTATCATTTATGTATAATTATGTTTAATATTAAAAATTAAATAAAAAATATAAACTAAACTAATAATAATAAGAGATCAAAATTATAATTTTAAAGAGAGATAAAAAAGAAAAAAAATTTCATCGTGAGAATGTTTTTACGTTTATATTAGTTTTTCTTAAAAGTAGATTTCAATTAATTATAAGAATAATTAGTATTTATTAAATATTTAAAAAATAAAAAATGATTGAAATATAAAAAAAATTGTTTCACCTCTTTTTTAATTCAAAACCATCTATTTAAATATTTTAAAAAAATAAAAAATATGACATGTCCACCTATAATAATAAAATAAAATAAAATTTTAATATAAAAATAAAATAGGAAAAAAATGAAAACAGTTAAACAGAAAAAAATAAAAAATTACACAATACCTATAATAATAAAGTAAAATAAAATATTAGTAACAGATAAAATAGAAAAAAAAATTGAAAAGAAAGTATAATCCCTTTATATATTAAACCTTAAATATGTGTTACTACCCTGTTCGTGGTCCCACTTCAACATGTAGCTACCTTTTTTGAATTTCAAACTTCTGTTTTGAATTTCAAACTTTAATCCTGTTCTAGTTTTGGATCTACCCTGTATCTTCGTAATTTTATCTCTTTCCCTCTTTTTATTTATTTTTTAAACTCAAATTACACTCACCCAAAAAAAAAAAGACAAAGATGTTTAGCATGAAATTAAAAGGTAGAGAGTTTGGAAATTTTGGAAGAACCCCGTGGGGCTTCTACACCAGCATTCATCTTTGTATTATTTAATAATTGTATTTTAGGTTAAATTCGTATATTTTACACGTAATAAACATTTTCTTTATCATATTTCATATCCGTAATTTTTTTCTATAGGTATTAATTTTCATACTGATTGAGTTTAAACCAATTTTGAGAAATTAATGTAGTTTCATGATGTTTTATCTATCATTTGCGTCATAAATTTATGTGGACGTGATCACTTCTATTGTGTATGATTATATAAAATATTAAGAAAATTTAATGTTATTTTTGATCATGACGTTACATGAAAAAATTATATAAAATTTTGATTTTTCTTCTTCTTTTGTTTCTTAATCCCTAGTAGAGTTGTGAATTTGGAATTTATTTTAAAATGCATGTTAAGTTGTGCATGTTGACAAAATTATTTATAGTCTAATGTCATAATGAAAATGAAAACAATTTTATGTTAATATCCTTGGATGCAACCTATAGGTTAGCAATTCAAGTTATACAATATTCTTTTATGTAAGGTTTTTTAACAAAGTGTAATTTTACAAATAAATTATCAAAATTAATAGTTTTTAAAAAATTTACTTATGAGTAAATTGTGTTATATTGACACATTTTTGTATGAATAAGTTATGCAAAAATAAGTTGTGCAAAAATAACTTCATATTTATTAAATTGAGACATACTTCTGTCTAAAAGTACAAATTTTACGAGTCAATCACAACTCCGTTTGTATTTATTCTTGTTTTTTAAAATAAAATTATACCATTC
Organism: Phaseolus vulgaris; assembly: GCF_051622355.1. NCBI lineage: Eukaryota > Viridiplantae > Streptophyta > Magnoliopsida > Fabales > Fabaceae > Phaseolus > Phaseolus vulgaris. The sequence goes on from NC_143504.1 coordinate 9,211,933, forward strand.
CTATTTAGTTATAATTTATTTTGATATGGAATTGTGGAAAAGTGAGACTTTAATTGTTTTTATATTAGATTAAAGTTACGTACTATTTACACAACTTTGCATATATTTTGTTAGTTTTAATATATAATTATTATATTACTATTTATACTAATATTAACACATGCAATTTTATTTAAAAAATATTAATAAATTATTATTATTTGTGTTCTATAGAAGTATTTTTTGTGAAATGTAAAAAATTATTATTGTGAAATCATTTAAAAAAAACAAGACCAATAGATAATTTTATAAATAAAATAATATCTGTTAAAAATATAAAAATTATTATAAAAAATTATAATTAAAGATAACATAAAAATTATTAGTTTTTATCGACAAAGAATAATTAAATTAAGGTAAAATAGATACTTTAAGATATTACAACCTTTTACATGTTTAATTAAGAAAGTCTATTAGTTAACTTAAACTAAAAATAACTAAATTTATAATATTAATATTTATTTGATTATTTTTTAGGAGAATGGAAGAAAATAAAAAATAAAAGAAGAGGGAAATTAACGGAGAATGAGAGAAAATGAAGGTATAAGACAATCTTTATAATAACTTCTACATTTTTAACATATATTATTTTTTTTATAATTTTTATAAAACTACCTATTGGTCTTATTTTTAAAAAAAATATTTTCATAATAATAATTTTTATATTTCATAAATAATATTTTTATACTAAAAAAACATATTAATTAATGTTAAAAAATAAAATCGCATGTATTAATATTAATATATATAATAATATATATCAATTTTTTTATATAAACGTATAAAGAGTGTATGACTTGAATCTAATATAAAAACAATCACCCTTAAACGACTTTATTTCAAATTTCAAATTAAAGACACAATTTTAATTTTAAATTGAGATGTTATTAGAGTCAGACAATTTCATTTAAAAATAAAAAAATAAAACTTAAATTAAAAATTATGAAAGTAATATTTGACTTACACAATTTCTTCTCTCACACCAAAAACCTTACTTTTTACAATACTTATCTATATCATTCAATTTTGTTTACCAATTTCAGTAATTTTTTCATCAAATTACACTATGATGATTAAAAGAATTCTAAATTAAGAAATATATTTGGGAATTATATCGTAACAATGAATGATCACAGAAAATATATTGATGAGCAACTTGAAAAAAAATAATTCAAAATCACGTAATTGAATTGTAAATGCCAACATTAACTATAAACACGCGTTTTAACGGAAAAAGTAGAATTTTAATTTATCATTTTATCAAAGACTATCTTTTTCCCTTAAAATAAGAAATTGTCGTTATTATAATTTTGTTGCGAATGTCAAAGATTATTCATTATTTATTTTTGTCCTCGTGAATGTTAAAGTTTATTTATTAATTTTTCCACGACCTCATTAAAAGTAATATTTTGGTTCAAATGATTTAATTACTATTATTATTATATTCATTGCAACACTGATTTCGAGATCTTGAAAATGGTAAGAACTATAGCAATATGTGATGAAGGTTTAAAACTTGATCTGAGTTTTATCGTCAAATTATTGAGATAATATTTGTCCTTTTAGTTTACCTTTTATAATAATTTTTTAAGATTTACTTTTATAGGGAGATTTTATATTATAAACCCATTACAAACATTTTAGACCTTTACGTATAATTATTTAATCAGGAATGGGACGCGATGCAGTATAAGAAAATGGGGGAATCTTGTAATATTGAAAAGATGAAAGTTGTAGTTGCAATTTGAAAAAATACTGTTGACGACGATGACCCGTATATAATCACGTATTTGGACAAAGATTAGCCAAAAATCTAGCGTATGTAGCTGTCAGTATAGGGTACACGCGACCCATCAAGTAGCACATAAATAACATTTTGTTGCAGATAAGAAATTTTGAAAGTAATAATAATTTTTTGATATTTTTCGGAGGCAAGCAATTAGAGTGGGTCCCAGAGAGGGAAAAATTTCTCCTTGTGTTTTCTTATTCTTTTTGGTTTTTTTGTTCTTCTTCTCCTCGGCTTCACACAGTTCTTTCATTGCTTATTTTTCTTCCATTCAACAATTCTTCCATTCTTCATATCTCTCCTTTCTCTTGCTTACCCTCTTCTCTTTCCTAAAAAAAGATTGCGACTTTTATGAGGCTCGGTTTCTTTGACTCGTTCACACCAAATTCTTTGCGTATCTCTCAAAACAGTGCATGGTTTTGGGTTTAGGAGCTGGGATTCATTTGGGGGTCACATCCTTGTATTCGTTTTTGGGTTTGCTTTGACGGTACGGTGTGCATTTCTTCATAATTTTTTTTTTTAAAATCATTTTTCGTACACTTATTTTACGCCTTGACGGGAGTTGAAAATGGCAGTTTTCCTGGTCTATCATGGAAGATTTGATTGGAAACAGAAGATTTGATTGAGTGTTTTTTCTGATTTTTGTGGATCAGTCGTATGTGGATTCCCTTTTGTCCACTAATGTTATTTCTACATTGAGCTTTGATTCATTTGTTCATTACTCTTTGCATTGCTTGCTATTTTAAAAATTCCAATTTAAGATTTTGGGTTCTCAACTCTTTGTCAATGCATTGTTTGCAAACAAATCTGCAATTGTAGTCCTTCGTTTAGTTTTATATTATCTTGTGTTTTAATTTCTGCGGGACTAATGAATCTGGGCCTTCTCAGTTGTTTTTACCAAATCTTTTGATCTTGTACGGAATGTTGGCTATTGTTTGGAAATTACTATCGCAAGCATATCACCTTAATCGATAATTCTTTTGTGCACTGTTAGACTATAAGTATTTTCTTTTTCTTTCCCTCGAGCTTTGTTTGATTCAACTTACTGCAAATTCTGTATTTCCTTTGTTTATTGCATCAATCCATACCACAAGAAAAGACTGATTTCTTACCTTCCGTGCACTTCTTAAAATGTTTGATCATTTACCTGTCGTCCATGAATTTCAACGTGTTCATATTTTACGAAGAGGCTTCCCCCTCTTTCTCTCTGAAAATATTTCCATAAAATAAAGTAATTAAGCCCAGACAATGCTTTCCAATTTTCTATGATCCTTTTATACTCTATGATAACAGTTAGGGTCTTTAAACAATTGTTTGACTCTAGGATTTTATAAGAACGAATATCTGGTTGATATTGAGTGCCATTGATAATTTCAGCTTTTATTTATTTAGGTAGATATGCTTTTTCCTCTTTCTTTTCAATCTTTAAATTACATGTGACAGTTTTTGTTTATATGTACACGTTTTAATTTGTATATGTAGTGTTTAATAACTATTATTTTTGTGAAAAGGGAAAGTGAACTGAAATTGAATTTTATGCATCTACGTTCTTTTCTTTGGAGGATTTAATTTATTTTAGTTGGGCTTTATATAGAAGTAGGGTTATGTTCAAATTGACTTTTGGGAGTTTTATGAATTAATTCATTTGAGAGAAAAAAGAATGTCAAATCTCATTCAGTACTCATACTTTTTGTTGCACCAGAAGAAAGTGTTGGATCGGATGTGTATTATGTGCCATTATTGTGGTGCGGGCTTGTCAGAATCAAATTTTGACAATAAGAAAGAGGGTAATGAGAATAGTCTAAAGTTCAATGTCAAAGTTTCCATTAGGCCTTGCAAATCATGTGGAGAGAAGCTAGAGCGAGCAAATGCGAAGTGGCGTAGTAATAGTCCATATGTGACACCATATGTCAGTCCAACTACATCGTTGCAAAGTACTGATAGCTGTGTGTCCACCTGCAGTAAATTACCATCCCTCTGTTTTCATTTTATAATGCTGATGATGTTAGTCTTATAGTACAAGATGGTTTTATATAACCAAGTTTTTCTTGAATGTCTGATATTTCAGGTGAGTTTTCAGTTGATGTGAACTCATCTGACAGGTACTTAGCTACGTCCAAACAGAGGTGTGAATAAAATGTTTATCCTAGATATGCTCAAGTACTTGCTTTGTTTCTTATGCTAGGAATAGTCAAGAAGAATGTACAGTTGAAGGTGGTGGTGTGGAAGATCTCGGTTATCAGTTGAATGGTTCACAAAAAGTGATGGATAACTATTCAGAAGAAAGCAATAACAACAATGAGGGTTACACAGTGAGAGATGTGGAGATTGTACAAGGGCATAACTTTCAAGAAGAGAAAGCTTATCGTTCTGAAGACCCTATTGAATCCTCTGTTGAGGAAACTGAATATTCTCTTCCTGATGATTTGGAAGTCCAAACTTGGGAACCTCCTGAACCGGAGAACCCACAGGATGACATGGACAATAGTGTGACCTGTAATGATGATGATGAAGACCACGGCATAGGGGTTGCAAACTGGGGTGAGCCAATTTCTATCAATAGTTCTGAGGATGAATTAAGTGGGAGCTATAGGTTCAAAGAGGAAAAACAAAGAGCAATGGAAGAAATGATGAATGGGAAATTCAAGGTACTTGTTGGTCAGCTTCTTAAATCTGTAGGAGTTTCCTCTTGGGATGAAGGTGATAAGAGTTGGGTGGACATAGTTACATCTTTATCATGGGAAGCCGCTTCTTTTTTGAAGCCTGATGCAGTAGGAGGTAGTACAATGAATCCTGATGGATATGTTAAAGTGAAGTGCATTGCTGCTGGTTCTCGTGGCCAAAGGTAAATGCAATTTGTTCATTAAGAATTTGCTTTCTGACATTTCTATTTATTGTTTTTACATATATTCGCACTATCCGGTTAGGAAATGGTGGAATTTTTACTTCACAGAATTTTTGTTTCAAATTCATAATGGTTATAGGTCTCGTTTGGAAGAGCTTATCAACAACTTAGTTGGACTTGTGTTGTAAGTGTTTATGAGGCTGTTTGAGAGAGTTTATGAAAATATCTCATGACTTGCCCATAAGATGTTTTTGGCTGATCTTAATAATCTCCGAAAGATAGCTTTATTTGAAGCTTAAATGACCAACCTCCAAATTTCACCAGGGCCAAAAATATAAAATACGCAGTCTTTTTTTCTTCCTTAAAATTGAATATTTTATTTTATTCATTTCTTCTCCTTAATTAATATAAATTTTAACTCCTACATGAATCAAAAATATACATTTGTGGCTATATTTTTCTTCACGTTTCTTTCTTTTTCACTATAATATATTTTAATTAAATACATTTATATTTTTATCTGAGGCCAGTAATCTATTTTATATGTTGTATGTTTTTTATGTTTCCTTCTAAACCGATGTGTAGTGGCGAAACTTTTATTATAGTATACTATTTTATATGCTTATATTTTTTTATACACATGATAGTGATTTTTAAGTTTATATCATGATTTAATGATATATATATATATATTTTTTTTTTTTTTTTTAAATTTTAATCGTGTTTTTTATTATTAAATATTTAAAATCTAAAATTCTTGATATGTGTCACTTAATTGTTTCAAATTTATGAGACTTAAATGTTATTAAAATTTAAAAATGGGTAAATTATGACTAGTAATTTCTATTTTTAATATTTTTGGTATATATATAATTAAAATTGTCATGTGACCTTGCACGGATTATAGATATCCCTGCAACATACACAACGGAAGAAAATCCAATGCAAGGACCATATTGGCAAAATGTCTTACGAGTTATAATTTTGTGTAATTTAGCATATTAAATTGAACCCACATTTTTTGAAGTCGTGATTAGATTTTCAATGTGCAAGGAGGTGTTTGTTGTTGTGTTTCAATTATCTTTTGATTCCCACAGATAGTGCAATGCAAGAGAAGGAAATAGGAGAAAAACACGGTAAGTGAGAAATACAGAGACGAAGCGTGAAAACTGAAAGAGAAGTTAATGATGAACGTGGAAGAGGGTCATGTGACTATTTTTAGTTTGGAATTAGATTTAGGCCTAATAGTTACTATTACACCCTCTCATCTCTTGTAATAAACTAGCATATAAAAATTAGCATGCGCTTTTGAGTCACAATAGCAAATTTTAAAGAAAATATTTTGTGCTGCAGTCAACTAATCAGAGGTTGTGTCTTCAAAAAACATGCTGCTCACAAGCATATGCCAACTAAGTATAAAAATCCAAGATTATTACTGATTAGCGGCATGCTTGGCCATTCTATTAATGGGCTGTCCTCATTTGACTCCATGGACCAGGTAACTTAATTAGATTACATTCTGTTATTCACCTTCCATTCTCTAGCTGATTATTTCGTTGCTTACAGGAGAAGGATGATCTGAAATCTAAAATGGATCGTATTGAAATGTGCCATCCAAATGTTATATTAGTGGAGAAAACTGTCTCTCGTGATATACAAGAGTCAATTTTGGCAAAGGGAATGACACTTGTGCTTGATATGAAGCTTCACCGTCTGGAAAGAGTTGCACGTTGTACTGGTTCACCAATTTTATCATGTGATAATTTGAACGGTCAAAAGCTAAGACACTGTGATTTTATTTACTTTGAGAAGTTTGTGGAGGAACATGATGGGGTTAGTGAGGGAGGAAAGAAGCCCATAAAGACTTTGATGTTCATTGAGGGCTGTCCTACACGTTTGGGGTGCACGGTATGCCATTATCTTTTACTCGGAATCTCTGTTTTCTTATTTATTCTAATTCTTAATCTTCCAAACTAAACTCTTTTTCTTTCTTTGGTGACGCTGCAAATTTGTATGTGTTTACTGAAGTGCATTTATTTGAAAGTATACACATGCTTGTATAGTTGAACATTTTGTCTCTTTAGCATGGCATGATAATGAAGCCTCAATTTGGATGTGGATACCATATTACACTTACAGCTGTATAAGGCAATATCTTGAATAATGAATTAGCACTTTTACGTAATTGATTCTGATTTTCACTTTGAAAGTATAAGATAGAAATTTAGTATAGAATTATTGATGTATTTTGGCATAACAAGTCAAGTGTCACAATGAGTATTCTACTTATATTCCTGGCCAATGCTGAACATCTTAACAAACTTTTCACGCCTAAGACTAGTTAGATTTAAAATAAAATCACTCCTGTTCCTTCACATAATAAAAAATTTCAATGAATAGATGCTTCTATATATCAGTAAAATGCCTGAGGAGTATTGGTTTAGTGACTTTGGATGAAGGAAATTTCACACAATGTTTGCTTCATTATCATCAGCATATTAGTAACTTAAAAGCTGCTTGTAATCCTTTATTTCTAAGATGCTCCTACAGTGTGTTTATTCTCTAATCATTGCTTCATTTAGGTCTATCTCAACTATTATTGATTTTTATTCTACCATCATCTGTCATGATATGAACATGAAGTTATAGTTTGTGGCCTTTCTTCTTATCTAGAGTTAACTGCTGCTTTACCTGCAATTGCAGATTTTACTGAAAGGAACTCACAGTGATGAACTGAAGAGGATTAAATGTGTCTTGCGCTGTGCAGTTGTCATGGCATATCACTTAATTCTCGAAACTTCCTTTCTTGCTGATCAGAAAGCTATGTTCTCTACCATTCCAGCCGTGAGTGTCGCAGATATCTTGCCAACCAATAAAGAGTCCTGTGATTCAGCAGCGATTAATTCAAGCATTCCATCTCTCGAGTATTCTGGTGAAAATGGAATAGTTAGTACTGATATTCCCATATGCAATGGACTTCAAGAAAAACACACAAATGGAAACAACCTAGGATCAGAGGGTTTTTCTCCATTCTCTTGTGAACCATATAATCCAGCTGTCCTGTCTGGGTTCTCAGCTATTTCATCTTCTCTTAAGAAAGTTATGGGGGATAGTTTTCCCTCTGCTCAATCTTTATCAGCATACTTTGGTTTCAATGGAAGGAAGCCTGATGATCAGGTTGACGAGTCAATTTCTGTTCTAAACTCTCCAGAGGCAGATGGAATTACCATGATCGAAGCAAAAAATCATTCTAATGAAGTGAAGTCACTTAATGATGGACAATCCCTGTCTTCACCTGCGTGCTTGGACTCCAGTGGGAATATAAGTAAAGATGGCCATAATGACAAAAAAGAACTCCAAAGTAAAGATGATATCGATTCAGTGTTGGATTCTCAGAGTATTTTGGTCTTGATGTCTAGTCGGAATGCCTCAAGAGGGACTGTATGCAAGCAAAGTCATTTTTCCCATATTATGTTCTACGATAATTTTGATATTCCACTTGGAAAGTTTCTAGAGGACAACTTGCTCAATCAGGTTTTCATTGTTTTTTCTATCCTCCTCTACTTTATTTAGTTGACTAATGGTAATCATATGATACAGTGGGTGATTCTGAATCATTGGATAAAGTTATAGTTACATTAGAGCTAGCTAAAAAGTATGTTGGGACTGAAGTTTCAAAATGCAATATCATTTTTATTCTAACTGATTGTTGTTTTATATACAGACAAGACTTTGTGACGCCTGCCAAGAATTGCCAGATTCCCACTTTTATTATTATGCTCATCACAATAAACAGCTTACTATACAAGTTAAAAGCTTGCCCCAGGAAAAACGTTTGCCTGGGGAGGCAGAAGGGAAAATTTGGATGTGGAGCCGTTGTCGAAAATGCAGTTCTGGTTCTACAAAAAGAGTGTTGATATCTACCACTGCCCGTAGTCTATCATTTGGAAAATTTTTGGAGCTTGGCCTTTCTCACTATTCTTCTAGCAGAAAATTGAGTTGTGGCCATTCGCTTGATAGGGATTTTCTCTACTTCTTTGGGTAAAATAATCTGCATATTCCTTTTTATAGTATAATATAATCCGCTTTGTACTTGTTTTGGTTTATGTTTAACATGTTCAATGTTAGTTCTAGAGAAGCAGATGCATTGTTTAACATGTCACATAGACTTCTAAGTTCTGATGATTATGAATTAGGTTATTACGTAACATTTAGTTTATTTCCTTTTGCGCTGATACAAATTTGAAGTGCCACCTAACTACTTTTAAGATTTAGGAATGCTCCTTACTGTAAGGTGCTTATTTTTGTTTGTGCTCTGTATAGGTTCCATGATTTGTGGCTTAATAAATTCAAGGAGGGTTTTATTGATGTGTTTTATTATGTCTCTGCTTATATGCAGATTAGGTCACATGGTTGCTATGTTCAGATATTCTTCTGTCACCACATATACCGTGTCTATGCCTCCTCAAAAACTGGAGTTCAATGGTGCAATGAAACAAGAGTGGCTTTTGAAAGAGACCAAGAATGTATGCTTCCTATTAGGCTATTTTCATTTAGATATTTCTTTTGTAGTGGCTGAAATATAGTATACATAAGTTGAGATCAGTTATGTTCTTAATTCTCATACATTGCCTGCATTTAACTTAACTTTTTTTTTTTTTTTTTTTTCTGTTTTAAGGTGTATATGAAAGGCATATCATTATTCAGAGAAGTTGCAAACTGTTTAAAGACAATACATTTTGATGACCTTGGAGGATCAATTAGAGATTTCTCCGAGGTTGAGAAGATGTTAAAACAAGAGCAGGAAGAGTTTGAGGTTAGCTTTCTGTTTGGAAATGATTTAGAAATTTCTTTTGACATGGAACCAACTCAAATCCTAATTTGAATGTGTCTATAGAAGTTGTAAACCCCAAATCTCTCTTTTCTTGCTCTAACCTTAAATTTGGATTTATATTTGTTTACTATGATATTCTAGAATGCATTAACAACAGTGTTGGAATTTACTCTGATGGAATTAGTACAATAAAAGTCTGAAGTTTGACATTGCTATCACTATAGCTCTAACAAAAGTTTCATTGCCAATGAAAGATTTAGTTTTTAGTTTAGTGTGGAAATGTTTAATTTGTCCAGTGATACATTAGTTTTGGATTTTCATTTCATTTCAAGTTTCCCCCCTGATGGAAGCCTTACACATATAGTGATTACTATGATGAGTATTAATTTCCTCCGACTTCTTGTGTTCTGATAACAGGCAAATGTCAAGACTGCTGTTGCTAAAAAAGGGGATCTAGACCAGGCTGCTTTCAAACTTCTCAGTTTAAACCGGTTAATGTGGGATCTTTTGATTGAATCCTATGTGTGGGTTCAACGGTTGTACCCATTACACTCACCTGGTGGTTCAAGACTTGAATTTGATGTCTCTGAGAAAGTTATGCAAGATGGGGATATAAAAATTATGTTTGACACATCTGTTCAAGTACATGAACTACCAGTGAAGGAAATTCCTATTGGAGGACCTCTTCTGGAGTGTAATGAACAGGATGATCCATCTAACACACAGGATGTGAAAATTCCTGTCGTTGATGATTTGATATCAAGGAGATCTTCTGACCAAAAGTTGCAATTGAGTCTGGATGTTTCCACTCAGTTACCAGATCATCTTGAAGTGCGCAAGAACTCTCCAGTTTCTACAGATACTAATCATCCAGTTGCAGATTTAAAGGTATTAAATAAAAGTGCTTCCAATTCACCAGTTTCCAACTTGCTGGATTCAAATGATTGGTTCTGGAAGCCATTTACCGAGATTCGGCAGATAGGCATAAGGGAATTCCAGAAAAGATTATTGCCAAAATTTGAATCTGTAAGCAGCTCTATTGCTGAATATTTACCCACAGCCAATCAATTAATCACTGAGGAAGGTACACGGTTGCATATCCCGCTCAAGAGTGACAATCATGTTGTGTCTGACTTTGAGGGTGAATCCTCAAGTATTATTGCTTGTGCATTAGCCTTATTGAAAGATACAAATGAGGTATCAGAAGTTAATGATGAGGACGATAGAAATGAAGTTGGAATAACTTCAAAGTCAACAGAAAGTTTGCATAGCTTGACCCATGGTGCCACCTTAACTTCTTCACAATCATTTTCAAGGAGTTCTTCAGATTCAGAGGCAGTACATTCTGCTGCAAGCATGTCAGAAGAGTTACGAGCCTCTCGTGCTACAGAAAACCATAGCATAGAGATTGCTATGGGTTGTGCAAAATCACTTGGCAGGGAAAAATATTCAGTGATATGTCATTATTTCAAGCAGTTTCGTGAACTAAGAAATTGGTGTTGCCCATCTGAGCTTGATTTTATTGCTTCTTTAAGCCGCTGTAGGAATTGGGATGCCAAAGGTGGAAAAAGCAAGTCCTATTTTGCAAAAACACTTGATGACAGATTCATCATAAAGGAAATAAAGAGGACAGAACTTGATTCATTTTTGGGGTTTTCTTCTTTGTATTTCAAACACATGAGAGAGTCATTTGAATCTGGAAGTCAAACTTGTCTTGCAAAAGTGTTGGGGATCTATCAGGTTGGTGAGCTGTTTGCGCATCTTTGTCTTTTCCATTGCCCAACTTTTCACTTATTTATTAAATTTCAGTCTCTATTTACATTTTTTTTTTACTTTTAGTTCCTACATTTAACAAAGTATTCTAGTCCCTTAACAGGGATCTTATCTTTCCTAGTTTTTTGGGATTAAAACTGAAATAAAAGCAAATAGATAGGGAAACTAAAGCAAAAGAAAATGATATTCCGGAACCAAAAATATAATTAAGGCACTGTACATTTTCTGGCTTCATGGAATTTTAAGCATTTCAACCTGAATGCAGGTTACTAAAAGACATGTCAAAAGTGGAAAAGAGGTTAAATATGATCTCATGGTGATGGAAAATCTTACCTACAATCGAAATATTACTCGCCAGTATGATCTTAAAGGTGCTCTTTTTGCCCGGTACAATTCTGCTGCTTATGGTGATGGAGATGTTCTTTTGGATCAGAATTTTGTGAATGACATGAACTCTTCCCCATTATATGTCAGTCATAAAGCAAAGCGTGTTCTTCAACGCGCTGTTTGGAATGACACATCTTTTCTGAATGTAAGTCTTCATTAGAAGAATTTTGCCTGTAAGCTTAACTTTTCTGATTGAATTGTAGTATTTCTCTGAACTAATTTCTTGCGTTATTACATGAAGTATAGTTGGTAACACTGAATAAATTGGCAATTTATTAGAATATGATCAATATTTTCAAATATTGGGAATTCTTATACCTTGCCCTCATTCATTCCTCCCCAATTCAGCCTACTAAACATACCTGCAATCCATCGCTGGTATTTGTACCTAAATTCTTAATAAACAGTATATATCATATCATGCTTTATGTTACCCTTGTGTTTATATTTTTCTTGAATTTGTTTTGTTTTGGATTTCTTTTCCTGATTATCTGACATTGTTCATTTCGTTGTTTGCTCGATATGCAGTCAATCAATGTGATGGATTACTCCTTGCTTCTTGGAGTAGATTCTCAGAAGCGCGAGCTAGTCTGCGGGATCATTGATTATCTCAGACAGTATACATGGGACAAACATCTTGAGACATGGATGAAGTCATCACTTGTTGTTCCAAAAAATTTGTTGCCAACTGTAATCTCTCCTAAAGAGTACAAAAAGAGGTTCAGAAAGTTTATGTCTACATATTTTTTTAGTATTCCAGATCACTGGTTTTCTCAGAAATCCTCCATTCCGTGCAAACTTTGTTGCTCAGGGGAAGAGGATGATGATCATCCTTCCCCGGAAAAGCCCTAGTACAAGAGTGACAAGTGCTTTCTCTGTCCAAATCTTTTTATTTCTCTCCAAAATATATATACAAATTTGAGAATTTATGCAAGTAGTTAACACTGTATATAGACAATCAAATATTTGATTGTAAACCTAGCCCTGCTATTCTGCATTTTTTAGCGAATTTCTAGGGATGCTGTCATTTACAGGTCCATCCTCTCCCTGTAAGAGAAGAGTAAATTTTTGTAAAGACTAAGGTAAATGTAAAGGTTTATTTAATCAATGAAGAGTTGTAACTCCTCCCCTAACCTTGTTTATTGCTTCTTTACAGATTAAAGCACATTATTTACAAATTGTAATTACTATTTGTATAAACAGTACTGTTACATGAAAGAAAAGCTGCAAGTTAGGATTTCACAAGAAATAAAAAATAGGAAAGTTAGATAGAATAAAGTGATAGGAAATATTAAGTGTATGTCTCATCCATATTTTTCATTTCAATGTCGTTAGAGAGAAACTTTTTAGTTTCACTTAATAGACTAAGATCTTTAGTTGCAAAGCAAAATATCATTAACATATAGAATCATAAATATAAATTTGCTTTCACTAACTTTAAGATATATACATCGACCACAATATTTTCTTTAAATCCAAAGGATATAATAATATCATTGAACTTAAGATACCACTGCTTACAAGGTTGTTTAAGTCCATATATTGATTTCTTAAGTTTACATACCATGTGTTTCTTTCCTTCTTCAACGAACAACACTAGTTGGTCTTCCCGTTTAGAAAGACGATTTTAACATCCATATGATGTAACTCTAACAGAATAAGCTACTAATGTCATAATGATTTGGAAGAATTTATTGAAAACAAATGAAAATGTTTCCTTATAGTCAATGCCATCCTTTTGAGTAAAACCTTTGGCAACAAGTCGAACCCTGTAACGTTTAATATTGCCATGCGAGTCACACGTAGTCCTAAAGACCCATTTACACCCAACTCTCTTGCATCCTTATGACAATTCCATAAGGTTCTATATACAATTTTGTGTCATTGATTTAAGTTCATCTTTTATGACATCTAACCACTTATCAGAATTATCACCATTGATGGCTTCTGAAAACGAAATTAGATATTTGATGCCTAAGTCATTCTTTGAGTATTGTAGATAAATCACATAATCATTCGAAATAGTAGATTTTCTTTCTCTTTGGGATCTTCTCAATAGTGTTTCTTGTGGTTGTTCTACTACAAATTCATTGTTAATCTAGGGATCGTTAATTTGTTCTTCTTCTTTATCATTGTGTGGTTCAACATGATGAACAACAATTTTTGAAGTAGATGTACTAGTTAAAGGAACTTGTACTTTGACTTCCTTAATCTCCACATTTCGTGAAGCTTCACTCCCACTAGTTTAACCATTCTCAATGAACATAACATTTCTAGTTTCAACAATTCTCGTACTATGGGAAGGATAGTAAAACATATACCATTTTGACTTTGCTGGATAACTAATGAAATATCTACTGATTATTCTTGCATCCAGTTTCTTTTCTTGCAAATTGTATATTCTATTTTTACCTAGCAACTCCAAAAATGTTGGTGTCTCAAACTGAGTTTCCTACTTGTCCACAATTCAAAAGGTGTTTTTTTTTAACTGCCTTACTAGGAGCCCTATTCAACAAATACATGACAATGTTTAAAGCATACACCCACAATGATTCATATAAAGATGAATTACTTAATATGCTCCTAACCATATTCATTAAGGTTCAATTACACCTTTCTAACACACCAATGGTGTACCTGACATTGTGTATTAAGCACAAATATCACGTTTATTCAAGGAACTTAGCAAATGGACCAGGATGTTGTCCACTTTCATCGTATTTTCCATAATATTCACTACTTCTATCTGACATGACAATTTTCACCTTTCTGTATAATTATCTTTCCACTTCATTTATATAAATTTCCAATGAATTCACTGTTTGAGATTTCTTATGCAAATAAACATACCCATAACATGAAAAATCATCAATAAAGGTGATAAAGTACCTTTCTTTATTAACAAAATGTACATAAAAAAGTTCCATATATCATTGTGTAATTTCAAGAAGTTGAGTGCTTTGTGTGGCTCATTTCTTTGTGTGTTTTGTCTGTTTGCCTTTAATATAATCCACACATACATTCAGATTAGTAAAATCTAAAACCATAAGTATTTCATTATTTACAAATGTTTACATCCTTTCTTTGGAAATGTGTCCCAAATGCTTATGCCACAAGTAAGCAAAACAATCATTCACTAAACTACATTTAGTGAAGACGAAGTCCGAGGTAGTGTCATCGTCTTCTTCATAAGAAGTTGGGGCGATCACCGCCTTCAGTGGCATTTGGTTCGCCACCTTTGCCTTTGAAGCCAATTTCAACAAATCTTTCTTATTGAAGTGTGTCAACATTCTATCTGCAAAAAGACATAAGAAGAATCGCCTACGTTTAATACGTAAAATCTTACTCTCTAAGGTTAAAGGAAAAAAGTGTACCAGTATAACTCTTTAAAGAGTTTGGGTCAAACTCGTCAGCCAGAAGGTAAGCGGTATCAAAGGTAACTGGGAGGCTTGAGAAAAATTTGCAAACCTCTTGGTCAGTAGAAGCTAAGTCATCTAAGCGCCGAGCAACTTTGAAGTTGGGTTTTTGAGTCTAGTACATGGAAAATAACCTTTGAAATTTTTGTAAGACAATTGGAAAAAGGTAAGAATTCCCCTTCCAGAAACACTATTTAACGAGACCCATAGTTGACAACCTAGTTTCTTCATCTTGAAGAGGTAAAGGAACACGTCAACAGAGGGTGGGATGTCGAGCTGATCATAGAGGATAGAGAAGGCTCAGACGAATGCTCAGCTATTGGGATGTAGTTGGATAGGGGCCATGTTGAACTCGGTTAGAAGCTCTTTTTCAAAATCTGATAAAGGGAGGCGAAGAAGGAATCTTGTAAAAACAGTGGCGTATAAGTAGCAAAAGGGTCTATTAGGGGATATGGCTTCATCACAACACACGAGCTGCCTACCTCACAAGGGTCTAAGAAAATCCAATTGTCTTCTTTGCCGAAATGGCATTTACTCTTCCTAAGGGTCACTATTTTCTCGTGGGAGGTATAGGAAGAGGTTTCGGTTAGGAGGTTTGGCGGAGTCTAAGGGTACAAAGATTTATAATCCATGGCTGGTTGCATCTAAACACAATCACACGCAGAAAGCGAAAAACAACTCAGACCCAACACAACAAAGAAACAAGCAAGGCAAGCATAAATTTAGGAATTCATACAATAGAAGAATAAAAGAACAAAACCTAACATGCATTTCGGAATTCATATGACAACTTACGAGTGATCAACATCAAGCACATATATGAACAAATAAAAGCAAAAAATGATCCCAGATAGAGCATGCAATTGTAAAAGATGAATAATCGGGGTTGACGAAAAGGAATACCTTTTTTGATTGGAGGAAAAGAAGCTTTGAGAAATGCGTGGGGAACTTTGACTAATGAGTAAGGAGAGTCTGAAGTTTTTGAAAGTTTAAAATTGAACGTTTTGGACGAAGTTTAAGAGGAATAAAGAATTTAGAACGATGGAGTTTCTGCTACCAGTAATGTCAGGACACATGTACGTGTGGGGTCGAATACAGTATAACGTCACTTCAAAGACGCTTCGTGTGTCGTGCCTCACCTACTTCTGAGAAACAGTCACATCAATTAGTTCTCAGGAGACTTTTCGCTTAGCCCAAAGCTCAGCTCGAGCCTGGGGCTTGTGCGTTGGTCATAGTTGGTTCTCGGTAGCAATTCTGTGACAGCTCGGTTCTTGGATAGAACCGGGGGACAACTCGGTTGTTGGACTTGGGTGAAATTCGCGTAAGTGGCCTTTTTCAGGGATGGGCCCAAAGTGCGCATGAAGGTCTTTACGTAATTAAATCGATATACACGTGCTTATAGATATATTTGGGGTGGTGAATATAATATTTGTTATTATTACGTATGTTTGTTATTATTGCGTATATTTATATTTAATATTATTGGGTATCTGTTATTATTACGTGGCAATATGTTTGTTGCACGTGACCAGTTGCTAGTAACCCTAAGTAGATAGGGAGATGCATTGATAACGGAAAGTGGGCCAACGGATAGCACCGAAGGAGTGTTAGTGCCTGTTGCATGTGGCTTTCTGTTAAAAATAAAAGCTAACGTGATTATTTTTCAGTTAAGACTTGCTTATCTCCAGGGAGAGTGGTTACATGTTGCATGTGCGGTTATAAAAGGGGCCTAAGACCCCAGAGGAAGGTACGCTATTTTTGCATACTAGACTCAAAACTGTTACTTTTGGTGAACCCTAGCTGACGTGATCGTCAGAGTGTAATCAACAGGTAGGGCGCCCTCTGTCCCAACAGGTAGCATCAAGAAGGATACGTGAGCTTGATTCCCGAAGAGGTAGTCCAAGAGAAGACGTCCAACCTAGTTAAACGACGGGAGATTCAACCAACGATAACATATACCTTAAGACATAAATTAAATATACAATAAATGTTTAAACAATAAACAATCATTCTATGCATACTAATATTCTCCTGGTGATACATTAATACACAAAACATGATGCTAATGATATCTACATTATTTGATAAGATATATGCATTTACTAGAAATATCTATTATCTTTGAATATATAAATAAAACTAATAATGCATACTCACTACCAATATTCATATCCATTAATCATAAGAACAACTAATCAACTTTTGAGTGATCCATAAATATCTTATAATAATGAACTTCAATTAATCCATGAATCATTTATAATTTAATATTTATTCTATATGTAATTAAAATATCATTCATCATTATTTTAGAATTAAATAAAACATAAAAATTTGAATAACGATTACATTCATAAAACAAAATACACAAATATATATTTGTTTAATGTCATTATTTTTGTTTACCGTAACCTTATCCTCCTCCCACCTTATTTCTCTTTCTTTCAATTAAAAAAAAATTGTAACAAGTCGGATATTAATGTGGTTTAGCATTTCAATTCAATAAAGTGTTTTGATGGGCGTGAAATCATTACCTCCATATTCAATGCATGTGGTTTGCATTTCTGTAACTTAAAATTTGATACAATTGAATAACAATTCGAAAATATAACTAGTTATTACAATACAAATTAATTCTATTCAAAATTTAGAGTGTTTTTTTTTTAAATTCCTAATATAGATTTAGAAGATATAAATACAAGTATTTGTAGAACCAAACCCTAAAATAAAATCTTAAAGCCCTTCCAGATATTCATCTATACGTAGTACAATCGTCATAATTCAATATCATGTCAATTAAAATATAATGAAATTTAATGATTATGATTGAAAATAGATAAATGTGTAGTTTATATGAATGATGTAATTGATATTAAAACTTTACATGACAACAACATTTGAAAATATTCTTATTAATAATTAATCTGATTGGTTTTTTTTGTTTTTATTAAGTATGTTTTGAAATTTCTTTTCATCAGTTTACTCTTACTTTTTTTTGTTGTGTTGTGAACTACAATAACTATACATGAGCTGATGTTGATATAAGTGCAAAAGTATCTAAAAGGCCAAGATCATAGTGTTATGTTAGAATTTTTTGTACTTTGTATAAGATTATAAGTATATAAATATTAACTATGTATTATCAATATTTTGAAAATTTGAAAAACATTGTAATAATTAGAAATTCTTGAGATCTTACAAGTAGTGAAAAGAAATAATCATTTTCATACAATACTTTACAATATTTTTCTAATAATTTAATTATAAAAAATTCTTTCATTCATAAATTAAAATTAGGGTTCATAAAATTAAATATATATATATATATATATATATATATGAAGAATAATAAGTTTGAGAAAACATACTGTGATAATCCATGTAAATTTTAATGCATATCATAATAAGGATGTTATTAAATCTATGATCCTCACATTTCATATATTTATTATAATAAAAATAAATATTTATCCTAATCTATGAGAGACATAATATGAGTAGTTTCTTCAAACTATTTTTTTTACAATTCCTTTTTTATCACACTTTTTTTTTTACAACAACCTTCTTAATAAAGACTTTTTAAATATTTTTCAATCCCTTCAGATTAGGTTTTTATCAAATAATGTCCTACATTAACTAATTAACTCCTTTGATTTATTAAATCACATTTTGTCCCAAAATTTAAAATATATTTCACATGAGTTATTTTATTTAATTAATTTTTATTTAAATAGAATAAAATATGAAATGACAATTTTGTCCTTTTCCTTATTTTTTTATTGACACCCTTTTTTATAATTCTAATATTCTGAACTTTAAAATTTAAAAATACAATTTTATATTATAAATTCTAGAGTTTGAAAATGCATTCTGAACTCTAAAATTAAGAACACAAAAATTATATTCCAAGCTTTAAAATTCAAAATATATTTTCCAAGTTCAAAAATGTATTTTAAACTTTAAAATTTAAAATATAAAATTATATTCTAGACTTCGAAAAGTATAAAAAATACCTTCCAAACTCTAAATTTATATGTATTCCAAATTTTAAAATTCGGAAGGTTTACAGATTATACAATTTGGAAATGAAAAAAAAAAAAAAAATCCCTGCACCTTTTGCTCAAAGTATTTTTGGAATCGAAAGATTCAGTGGAGGAAAAAATTGCCTAACCACAATCACGCAAAATTGCCTAACCGCAATCACGCAGAGGTGTAAGCATTGCCCAAGTTGAAAGCAAATTGCCACCAAAAGTAATTGCTGTAGAAGGAAATGTATATTCCTACAAGAATTTTCATTCCAAAGGAAGGAACCTCAAAAAAAAAAAAACATTTGGAATTGTTTCCATAACTTATGTATTGAAAACATGGTAGTTGAACAGTAATGTATATATTGGAATTGTTTCCGTAACTTAAGTATTGAAAACTTGAAAACATGGTAGTTGAATCGACCTTGTATTTGAGATGTGTAAAAATGCAAAGATACAATAACCTCATATTTCATTTTGAGTGTTGTATTATTATCTACATATATATACCACAAAGAAGAAAAACTTAGGGAAGGACTTACAAAAAGAACTTTTTAAATGAGTAGGGGACGAATGAAATGACTGTACTTTTTAAATGGGTAGGGAATGAATGAAATGACGCACCAGGTTCACGGGTAAATTAAAATTAGGACTTTTATTTACAAAAACCATAGTAGTTAGTATCTTACGATTCACGATACGTATCGTACGAAACGATACGGTTTCACCCTCCCACGATTTGAATCGTGTGAAGAATCTTTTTCGTCCCTGAATCTTAGTTGTATCATGCGATTCGCACAAAGAATCGCTGAATCCCGAAACGAAACAATTCTGTATTGTGTGAATCAGTGTGGATTTTAAAAAATGAGTAAATAAAAAAAGATAGACATAATTTGTTTAATAACATGTATGCACCATAGAGGTTGTTTTGATGAAATTGTGTGGCATATATATATATACATATATATAATTTATATAATTTATTGTATCTTGCATGTATATATATCTTATATATTTAAGTATATATTAAATTTTTTAATGTTTATGAATCTTACGATTCACGATACGAAACGATTTACGATTCATAATATCAGCTCTCCGATACACTACTTGTATCTCGATTCTACTATAAAAAACAATTAAAATTAAAATTAGGATTTTACAAAAGCAAGTCGCGATACGGAATCGTATCACGATTCACACGATACAACTGCGATACGGGAGCAAAAACAATTATTCTTGCAATTCGTATCGCGAACACTATGAATCGTATCGTATCATACAATTCCTATCGTGAATGATTCGTATCGTGAATCGTATGATACGTATCGTGAATCGTACGATACGTATCGTGAATCGTACGATACGTATCGTGAATCGTACGATACGTATCGTGAATCGTACGATACGTATCGTGAATCGTACGATCACTACCATGATTGAAAATATCCTTATACACATTTTGGGACAGTCACAAACTTGCTCTCCTTTTCTCCTAGTGAGCCTTATTCTTTGGAATTCTGAATAGCTGCTTTTTGGAGATGAACAACTGAACCAGCCAAAACATGGTTATTCACTATGATCGTAATGAGGATGATTATGATGATCTTGAGGATTGTGACATGGATGAATCTTTACTTCTATCTTATCAATACAATACTGAGTAGCACTACTAGGCTCGATGTTCTCTCTTACCCACAGTCACTATCCTTACCTTCAACATTTTGCATCTACACTAACAAATGATGGTGAATGCAGACATAATAACTCAGTATTTAGTTAGTCTATTACGTAATTGTGGTTAATTTACCAGTCTAACATACAAAGAGAACAATGGAAACATATCAATTTGGGTGCAATAAGATTGAAATACTTAGTAACACACTATTCATGGTCAATGGCAACTAACTTCTACACCATATAAATAAGTATTCACCATCTAAAGATTTAACAGCATCCCCTCACCAAAAGAAAAGAAATTGGTCCAAGACCGATCCAGATATTAACCGATATCTCGTCCCTTTAAAAGAAGAAAAACAGAAAGAAGTTCTTAAATTCAAGTACAATGACAACGTCGTGGAACTGAAACACCAGGTGGCTTTCTTCTCTCTCGAATTATGGTTTCTTTTATCGTTGGCAGTTTTTGGTGAACTTTCTTCCATATGTGATTCACTGCACCATCCGAAGGTATTGGTCCAATACCACCTGGATGACCACTATCATAGACAAAAATGGGCTGTACCTGAGCCATATTTTGGCGGAACCTAGTTTTCTGCTCTTTTGAAAAACTTTTAAGATGATTGACAAGCCAGTTTGGTTTCAGTGCATCACTAACTGCAACAAAGACAGAAAATTCCGAATAATCCACCATACCTTCAAATGGAAGCTCAATGTTGTCACTGACAATGACAGGTATACAAAGACTTTGTATTGCATCAAAAAGTCGGCATGAAGTCGGTGTATCTCCAGCTGGATGCAGACAAAATTCTGATGTTCTCATCCCTTTTATTGATTGATCTCGGCCAGTTGCATTAGGGAAACCTTCTTCCATTATAACACCAGGCTCATTAATCATTAGATCCCATAACTTCTCTCTAATTATACCTCCCTGAAAATTGAAATATTTGTCAATGAATGAGACAAGCATGGAACAGATATGCTTTTAGGTAAATTAGAAGGACCAGAAAGACCATATGTATGTTGGATGAGTATAATGAATTATTGGTTTCTATTTACAATAAAATACAGTGTGGAATGGAATTTCAAATGCTTTGTTGAGCCGGAATGAATTAGCTTAAGTTTCCATGAGGAAAAAATCCTCCAAGGGCGTTAAATATTTATCACCAACATTATGCTATAGGCTACTTATGACAATCAAGTTTTTCAAAGTAGCCCCCCAATTGCCAAATGAAGACATGATGAATAAAATTTGTTTACAAAACTAGATATATTCGTTAAGTAAATTATATAGGTCAAATCAATCCTTAACCTTAACTTCATAATTAAGCTGCAAAAATCTGAAGTAAATATCTTTGCAGTGACAAAAGGTAGGTTTGATGTATGAGGTAGGAAATATTGGACCTATTTTGTTAATGGTTCTCAAAGAGTAAATCATACATCATACATTTAGAACAAGGAAAACAATGCTATACTTCCCATAACAGATTTTTCAGTGTCATTTAATAGTCATGAATAACATTTGTCCAGATAAAACTTCTAGTGCATGTATGAAGCTATACGATGAAAACAAAAACCATAATGCTCATATTGCAATCATAAATTATAAACAAGCATTATATTAAAATTATCTATATCTAGAGGCATATCCGACTTTATTGCGAAAAAGGCAGGAAGACAGCAATATCACAGTAACAGATATTATCTACTTGACGTGCAAGTTGCAAAGAAGTGGCCAAATAATTGAATAATGCCTTCTGTATTGGTATAGGTACACTAAGATGATTAATTCTTATCACAAAGAACGTCCAAAGCAAGGAGGAGGGTGTCTTATAATCAGAGACAGAAAGGAGAACATTTTGCCTAAAAAATTCTGAGCAACAACAATACTCTAAAGAATAGAGGTGGTCAACACAATTTTTCTTTTCTGAAAACAATTGTAGAAACGCAGACACAGATGGCATTTTTCATATAATCTTGACTCGAAAAAGATAAACCACTTCATTGATAAGACAGTGTCACTACAGTTCAAAGGTAAATTTATCCGAGACCATATGTATCTGATGTGAAAATCCTATCAAGATCAAGTACAATTAGACAAAAGGAACAACACTCACTCAACGAACTCAATCACAAGTCACAAGGTTTTAAAAAAAATCCACAACCCCGATTGCGACCCCAACATCAAGCTTCTACAATTGTTGCTGCATCAGCCACAATGGTTCGCAATTTCCCACAATAATATCAATGATGGTAACAGCAAGCACAACATGAAACACACGAAATGTACCGAAGTTAACATGGGTAGTCCAATACTAACCCGGTGCCTATGTTTAGCTCCTTTGAAATACAGAAGCTGGTGACGCTCCTTGTTTTGTGACAAATCCAACCTCGGAAGCAAATGCGTGTAAGGCACAATCACATCTTTAATCACAGATACTTGAGTATGAGGAACCACACCACTCTCGCTACAGTTAGAACCTCGGGAATCAAGCCTATACCAACCACCAAAATCCACAACGAGCAAAACAGCAGGGGCAATCTCATCTTTGACATGCCACATGGCCATCGGGTCTGCCAAACAACGCTTCAGTTTTAATACCCTGAGAATCCAAAGACTATAAATTCATAAGCCGAAACACCCTCACATTCAACGCAAAAAAAAAACGGTTTCCAAAACGCACCGGTTAGCACAAACACGTGGTCTCGTCCGCCGGAACGGTTCCAGGCCTGGGTGCTTCTAACGGCGTCCATGACTTCCCTCTGCCGCTTGTAATCCTCGTTCCCGGTCTTCTTCCTGAACGCGCCCCTGTTCGCTCCGAGCTGCATCTCCGCGCTGAGCGTGGCGAAGAACGGAACGAAAACGACGTCGGCGAGGCGCGGGTCGAGGACGCGCTTGGCGAAGGAAGTGGCGCGATGTTGAGGTGGGGTCATAAGGTCGCCCGTGATCCAGAACTCGGCGCTGTACTGTTTGATAAGAGGGTTGTCGGGATAGGGCGGGAATTTGGCCGTTGGATGGAGAGAGAGGGGAGCCTGGTGATCTGCGTCGGTGGGGAGTCGGGAATCGGAGAATGAGGTCCAGTAACGGTGCAGTAGGGCGTAGTTAAGGGATCGGGGGAGGTCGGCGACGTAGACGTTGATGGTGGGAGAAGCGTGAGGGGAGGGAGAGGAGTGGAGGATTGAGGCGGTGGGGAAGAAGAGGAAGATGAAGAGGGAGAAAAGGGAGAGGAGGGTGAAGAAGAGGAAGAGATTGGGGACGGTTAAGGAGGTGGTGCTCTTGTTACTCTTCACCATCGTAGCAATTGCTTTCTCACTGTTCTCTCCCTCCCTATTGGAACACAAGGAGACACACCGGAGAAGAAAACACTAGATGGGTATTTTGGTAAAAAAAAAGAAGCTTATACACTACTACACTTAACTGTACACAAATTTCTACAGTATTCCTTTCTTGTTCATCTAGTATTTATTTTATTATACTTACTAATACTATAGTTTTTAACTTGTATTTATTTATATTTTATTCTTTTTCTCTTTTTTTATAAGTTTTATCTCTCCATTTTATCTGTTCTTTTTTTATTTCTCTTCTTTTATAATTAATATTGAAGTAAAGTGACACATATTTTCAATTATTAAATTTTATTTTATATAAATATTTTAATAATTAAATATTTCAATTATCTAACTTTTATTACAAATATTATAATTTCAAAATTTCTAATTTATTGAAACAAAATATTTAAAAGATAAAATAAATTTAAATAAAAATAATTCAAATTTTAAAAATTTTAAATTTCCTAAAATATAATTTTTTTTCAGATATAACCTTTAAGAAGTTTAAAAAACATGAGAAAGATAAAATGTGCCCGATAATTGACAGATAAACAAAATACTAGGATTATAAATGAACAAGAAACTCAAATTGGGAAAGTAAAGTAAAGGTTTTTGGAGATGAAAATGGATACATATCTTCAGAAACTTATTCAAATTTTATGCTTCCTGAGATAATGCTGCAAAGATTAACACCATTATGTATTACTGTAAGATCTTTACATGGGAAAATAAGGAAACAGAAGAGTAGTACAGAACTCTGATCACAATCTCAATGGAATAAAAATAACTAACAATAAACAAAATCTAGATCTTGAGCTAATCCACATGGACATTGGTAGTTGTTGCCATCAAAATTGCATCACTGTCTTTGTTTTCTTTTACACTTGATGACTTATTCCCTTTTGAAGAACGAGGAATGCCTGAAGATGTAATATAATAAAAGCATTATCATTATGATAAACCTAATGGATGATGGCATGTGTGATATAAAACCTCTAACATGATCAATTTCTATAAATAGAAAAATAAAACCTGAATTGAAAGTTTTACTTACCAATATGAACATGCAAACAGAAGGAATTTATATTGATGAGTCCCATGACATAAAGTCGATCTATCAAACCATAGAGAAACCTGAAGTAAGCATGCCTCCATTTTCTATTTAAGAGAAGGGCACAACAAACTCCCAAAAAGCTTGTGCCAAATCCACTTTCTATTCCAATATAGAACCATGACAAAAATTCAGATCTATCATCGTGATTTTGCTTTGCTTCTTTAGATTTACCATCTTGGAAGCATATATTTGTCAATGGAGTTCCACAAAGATCACGATTACCTATATAACTAAGTGCACTGAATCCTTGAAGTTGTGTTCCCAGTGGTATTTTGCCTTTGAAATTGTTGAATGACAGGTTTAAGTAACTCAAAAAGGACAAATTTGATAGAGTTTGGGGAATTTCACCCCAAAGTTGGTTTGTTGAGAAATCAAGGGACTCCAAATTGTTCATGTTTCCAATCTCATATGGTATTTTTCCTGTTAATTTATTGTGAGACAAGTTCAAGGAACATAATCCAGTGAGGGTAAACATTTGGAGAGGTAATGTTCCAGACAAATTGTTACTTGACACATCAATTAAGCTCATAAAGTGCAGGTTCTTTCCATATTCTAATGCTTGACCCTTTATAACCAGCTCAAGATTGTCTTCAAAGGTGTAGTGGTAACCATCACGCCTGGAAAAGAAAAAAGAAAGCTTGTCACGTGAAGTTTTGCTGGAAACTAAGGTTGTCATATTGTGAAGGCAGTTCGGTATATGTCCTGAGATTGTGTTATTTGCAATATCCAAAACAATGAGAGAAGACATTTGGCATATATGTGCTGGGATATTTCCTGTAAAATGATTGGATCTGAATTGGAGAACTTTTGCAGCATGAGGAATCCAATTTGGTATGTTTCCTGAAAAGTTGTTTTCACGAACATTAAAGATTAACAGAGAGTGGCAATTTTCTAGCGAGGAAGGAATCTCTCCATAAAACTTATTTTCATGTAGATGGAATGATGTAAGATTAGATAACAAGCCAATTGATGTGGGTACCTTGCCTGTTAAATTATTGCTTCCCAAATTAACATGAACCAAAGATTTCCAATTTTCCCAACAATTTGTAAGACCTCCTGAGAGAAGATTAAGTGATATGTCTAAGTACACCAAATTACTTTTCCCATTCAACATCTCATCATCACACAAGAGAGAAGACATGTTTCCTGATAATGAGTTGTTTGACAACCGTACAACGACCACATTGGATGACAATCGAGGCAACCAACCCTTCAGATCATTTGATGACAATGATATGAACGTAGAATTCAACACCACATTTGACAAGTTCCCATCTATTGAATTATGTTCTAAATGGACTTCTTTCATTCTTGACAGAAAATTCCAAAACTTCCCTTTGGCCTCAAATGATGATTCATAAATACTTAAATATTCAAGAGACTTTTGTGTGAATAACCAGACAGGAATTTTAGGACCTGAAAATGCAAGACTTAATCGCTCAAGTTGAAAAGGTGGAACCCAGTGGGAATCAAAATCAAAGATTAATGGTGGTGATATGAATATAGCTAACTCCTTCAATTTTGACAGTCTCACAAAAGTTTTCTCAGACACAACTCCTGTCAATCTATTTGAGCTAACCGCCAAGAAAAGTAAGGATGATAGATTTCCCAAACTTGTAGGAATAGATCCAGAAAACATGTTTTTTCTAAGATTAAGATGCTGCAGATGTTCAAATTCTCCTAACCAATGTGGAATTGGTCCATTGAAGTGATTACCATTCAAGTTCAAGATTTCCAAGTGTTGAAGATTTAACAAGGCCTCAGGTAGTTGGCCTTCTAAAAAATTTGACCCGAGGTCAATAGAAGAGATACCACTTAAATTGAATAGCCATTTTGGTAACTTCGAATGAAAACCATTTCCAGGAAGAGAAAGAACTTTGAGTGCTGTAAAATTAGCATATTGAAGAGACGGACTCAGGTCTTTAAGATGACAATTACGCATGTGGAGCTCTGAAAGAGATGGAAGCATGGTGACTAATTGAAGCCATTTGGTTTCCTCGTGAAGATCAATGGCATCGAGGTTCAGATATTTCAAGGAGGAAAAATGAGAAAGCCATTGAAGACTAGTGATGGCACCATGGTTGAATGATAAATCAAGATAACGAAGAACCGAAGAGTTTACACATTGATGGGAAGGAGTACCAATAGATAGATTATGGCAATCAAGAGAACCAAATTGGATGGCTGAGAAATTATTATTACTCAAATTCAAGTGATATAGAAATTCAAACTCCACAACAAACAAGGATAGGTAAACGGAACCTGTGAGACAGTGTGATCTATCTATCGTATCAATGTAAGTTGGAAGAGTTGTAGAACAAGGGAGACTGAGGTGAGTGACTCTACTTGTGAAATTGTCACACATGACTCCTTTCCATTCACAACAATCTTGTTGAGTGGACCATGAAAAGAGCACACCTGCTGGATCTTTGATTCCTTGCTTGAACTTTAAGAGAGCTTCCTTGTCTTTGTGGTTGCAGCGGATATTGGAGTTGCACATGCCAGTGCTGAACATGATTGCGCACAAAAACCAGGCAAAGAAGATTGCATACTGAGAGGGAAATGTATTCATGATTAGAACAGTGGTAACATTCAAAGTTTGTCTTGATATAATAAAATGAAGGGAAGTGTATTCATGAGTAAGGAGTGAGCTAGGGATGATGAGTTGAAGTTCAGGGAGAACTCTATTTATAGAGTTAAAGAGTTTGTAGTTCACATATCATGAAAAAAACTTCATATTTGGAATTTCTTTGGCCCCACCCCACTAATATTTCCACACTTCGTAATTTTGTGATTGAAAAATGTTTATTTCACATCCATATTCCAATCAACATTTTAATAAATATTAATATTTTAATTATTTATAATTTTTTTTTAATTTTAAAACGTTTTACATTTTATTTATATTTTCATTAAAGATCATAACTCTTTTATCATATGTCCTTAAAAAATAACTCTAAATAATTAAAAGATAAAAATATAAATTTCCCTATTAAATCAATCGGAAAAGTTACTAAAAAAAGTCACCTAATGAAAATGAAAAGGTGAGGAAGCAAGAAAAAGATTGTCATTTGGGAGAAAAATTGATTGTCACTTGGGAGAAAAATTGAAAGTAGACCCCATCAAAAGAAACATAGAATAATTCATAATGTTACGAAAATCATATGTATAATCACAGTTTTTTTTTCAGATTAATTTTATATATTTATAATAACAATAAAAATAAAAGTATTAATAATAAACAACAGTAATTTCTTTTTTAATTTTTAAATGTAAGAGATCTTTATTTTTATTATTTTTTCAACCAATAAATTTCTATCTTTGTTTATTTTTCTCTTGTATTTTCTTTCATTTCACTGTTTTTGTTTATTGGAAGAAATTGATATTAACTTTTGCATCAAAGAATTGTCTTGCAATTATCATGCTTTTTCCTAGGAATTAGAGGACAAATTTGTAAAGGATTTACTATCATCTGTGCTAACAGAATAATGAGGGAATAGCTCTTTCACATTAGCTTTTTGAATTTACTAACCATAATTTTCTTTGGTGTTTCATCACACAATTTCTCAAACAAAGATTTTGTAAGAAATTAATGAAAGATTAGCTAGGAATTTTTCATCATTATGTTTTTGGTAACTTTTTCATTAACTAGGTCAATGATAAAGTCCTCGTTATATTTGGTTGGTAAGCAATGTCTATATGTTATTTGTCCATTTAAAAAATTTAAATATTGAATATTTATCTTGCTAATAATTTTAATTTTTTATCAATTAATTTTTTAAAATATATTCAAATAAAATTCATTAATAACTTTTAGCAAATATCGATGAATTAGATACTGTAATACCCATACTTATTCTATTACTAAATAAATAAATAAATAAAATTTCATATGGGTTTGTTCTAATTTCTCATGAAGTGAATGTAGTCCTTAAAAGTTAATTTTTTGTCTTTGATGGAGTTGTGAGTCACATGGCTTTATCTCAGTAAATTCTCAGCAACCAAGGAGCTCCATTGACTAATGTAATTATATAGTATCAAATTAACAGGTCTATGCAGTTACATTAAATTTTATATTAACATTTAAATTTTAAATTAAATCTCAAAACATCTACTGATGTGGTACAATTTTGATTTTTATATAAACAGATCATTTTTATAAAAATTACAAAAATTGGTAAATAGTTTAAGAGAGAATTATTTTAATTTAAAGAAGTGGTGATTAGATGTATCACTTTTGTTTCATTGATTTTTTTTTAATTCATTAGTTGCTAAAAAATGACTTTTAATTTTGTTTAATTGAAACTTTTATTTATTTTTTTCCAATTTTTTTAGTTTTTTAAAAAGAATTATTTGTTTTAATTTTTTTGGTTTTTTATTTTTTTTAAATAACATAAATTTATATTTAGTTATTTGTATTAAATACATTTTAAATAATTTATTATTGTAATTTAAATAAATATTTAATTAATTATTACACTTTAAATAAATATTTAATAATAACATAATAAAATTGAAAAATAAAAAAATAATGAAAAACCAAAAACAATGAAAAACAAAATAACAACAAAAAAATTGAAAACAAAAAAAAAATATAAAAAAAAATTAGAAATTGTAAAAGCGTTTAAAAAAAAAACCACAGAGACACCCAGCACAGTTTCTTTCTTTTTCTTTTTCTTCCTTATCTCCATTTCTCTCTCTCTCAATATTCTCTTCTTTTCCTCTCTCTTAATTTTCTCTCACAATCTTTATCTATTTTAGAATCTGATCAGACCATGTTGAAGCTGGCGATCAGATTTCTATCCGATCAGATTTTCAAACAGAGTAAGTTCATTTTTACTCTAAATATCCTTTGTTCTCCGTTTTTCCTTAGGATTTAGTCATCAATCTTGGTGGGGTCAGTTGAGAAGTTTAATCCTCTCAACTTATTCTATTATATACTGAATTTTTGTTCTGTTTGGATAACTTGCATTAGCCCCGTAAATCTTGAAGCTTATCCAGATTGTGGGGAATAAAATTCTAGAAGTTGCTTGGAAAGCAAGCAATTGAGGTAAGGGAAGCTAAATTTAATTTTTTTATAGCACCCTAGGATAGAAGATCTGAATGCGGAAGGGACGTAGTCCCAATATTGAATTTCTCTTGCAGGGGTGTTATTTGTTTATATATTGTGTGTTTGTTTATATATTATTTAAACTTTATAAATATTATATTTTGGTAGTTTGAGAGTTAAATATTGTTTTTGACGTTGGAAAAGTTCTGGAATGATATGAATTTTTAAATGTTATGTGATTGAATGATATGTATTATATGGGGATGATGTAAATTGTATGAAAGTGATGTCATACATAAGATATTAGGTGGTGAGAAGTTGAGAGGGAGTTCATACACACCGGGTCCCACTGTAGACCCTCGGTATTGGATGTTTGAACTTACCTTGATCCTTTCTATTGGATTCGTTGGTAATCTTTGGATCAGGTGTTAGTCTCTGATAGGGGCATACTTAATGAGTCTTCCGGAAGACGAAGTGGGATTGAAATGAAATCCAATGATTGTGATTGAAAATAGATCCATGTGTGGTCTATATGAATGATGGAATTGGTATTGGAATTTTACATGAAATTACTAAAGAAATGTTTATAAATTATTAGTCTAAATTGGTTATATTTTCATGAATTATGTTATGGATTTTTTTTGCATTAGCTTACCCTTGCTTTTCTTGCATGACTGTACTACGTACACGAGCAGATGATCTTACAGGTGTCGGAGGGTCTGAAGAGCTTTAAGGTGTTGATTTTGAAACCTGTATTGTAAATATTTATATTTCTATAAATCCTAATCATGTATTAGGAATGTTTTGAAAAACTCCAAGTTTATACAGAAACTGGAAGAACTTTTATTGTGATAGTTATATGTAAATTATAGGGTGTTACGGAAATCGTGCTTAATTAAACAAAATAAAAAAATAAAAAATCTCCCTTTAGATCACGATTTCTTATTAAAAAAGAGGAAGATTTTATTAAAACGGAATTTATATGCACGAACTTCTAAGTTAAAATCATATTCCTTCACTTATTTATTTTTAATAATTTTTAAAAAAATTTACTCGTAAGAAATGAAACAAATTACACCAAAAAAATTCTCTCAAACCTCAACAGGGAAGAAAATAAATTGCAATGAACTTTTTAAATCATCATTTTTTTAAAATTTTTTATTTATTCAAATTGAATTATAATCCTGATATATTCTTTTAAGCTACTTAAACAATGATTTATTTAATTGAAATGCAAATTAAATAAATAAAATATTTTTGTAATTTTTCTTTCATTCGGCGTCAAAGCAGGGTTGTACTTTTGGACTTTTGGTTGATTTAATGTTAAATTTATATGAATGGTTGGTTAATATTGCTGCAGGATAATTAGTTATAAAGTCAAAGGAAATGATAGTTTCTTAGTTTTCTTAAATTAATGTTCACCTTCCTTCAGCTAATAGAATAATGACATTTTTAGCATTTACAAATCGCCAATAAAATTGTATTTGTTAATGGCTATTAAATTTTCTAAAAGAAAATAGTGTTTATTTTTTTATTTTAACTTTTGTTATAACCGATCAAATATCTTATATTAATTCACTTTTTATATATAAATTAGAGTACAAAGTAATATTCACATTTCTCTATCCTTTTGATCAATCCTATAGACGTCCAATTATTACTTTTAGAAAATTATTTGTTATCATGAGATTTGTTTATAATGGTCTGTTAAGTGTTTTTTCAAACAATTTTAACTAATTTATATTTTTTAATAAAAATAAGAAATATTATAATTAATATGGTAAACTATTTTTATTGAGACAAGAGGATACGAGAAAGAAACACAAATTACATAATCAGTATTCTCTCTCCAAACAATAATAACTGAAGTGATAAATATTAAATAAAAATAAAAATATTATTTCCAAAATATTAACAATCATTTAAAAAATGGAAACAATTATTGATAACTTTAATGTTAACATTAAATTTACCTATTTTATTGTGGAAAGGAGTATGCTTCTTTTATCATTTGAGTATTTTCATTTATATTCATTTCTATATTTTGTCTTTTACTTTTTCTTTTTTCACTATATGAACTTTTCATTTTAAATTATAAAATTATAACGCAACTTGTAAAGTATATAGAATGTTTATAAGGATTGAGAAAAATAGTCTTATAATAGAAATAGTACAATTAAAATGGTATCCGAATATTTTACTATTAAAGTGAAAAGGCTATATAAATAAAAATTCAATTATTCAGGTTTCATTTTAAAATAGAGTTAAGTATCTATGTGTTGTGAATTAGTAGAAGTCTGACAAGAGAAAGATGAATTGTGAATTTCTTTGATAGACATTTGATTATGTGAAATGCTTGAGAATTAATGACTTTATGTGGATGTTTAAAGTTATAGTTATATTAAGTTTTTAAAAATAGCTAGCTTACCCTTTGCTTTGTTTTGTGGTTGTTTTTTTTTAATATGTGATGATCGTGTAGTTCATCTAGTATATATTTTAGAATAAATAATATATACTTACTAATACTATAGTTTTTAACTTATATAACTTTTATTATAAATATTCCGACCTCAGGTCGTTGAACAGTATCGCTAGGGTCAATCACCACATCCGAGGTATTGTCCGCTTTGGAGGTCGGTGCTCTATCACGGTTTTGTCCTTAAAAGGCGCCTCGAAGAGTGAAGAGAGGAGGGAGTATATAAAGTGTCATTGACCTCGATTCCTGAGCGATGTGAGACTATATTGGCATACGGGAACAATAAATATTATAATTTCAAATTTTCAAAATGTTTATTTAACTTTTTATATAGTAAAAATTAAATTATCCTATCTAAATTTTAGAAAATGAACTAATTTAAAGATAAAAGAAATTTAAATAAAAAATAATTCAAATTTTAAACATTTTAAATTTCCTAAAATATGAGAAGGATAAAATGTGCCAGATAAATTAAAGACTTGACAGATAAAAAAAAAACTAGTATTATAAATGAACAAGAAACTCAAAATTGGGAGAGTAAAGTAAAGGTTTTTGGAAATGAAAATGGATACATATCTTCATAAACTTATTCAAAAACTATATGCTTCCTAAGATAATGCTGCAAAGATTAACACCATCATGTATTACTCTAAGATCCTTACATGGGAAAATAAAGAAGCAAAATAGCAGTACATAACTCTCATCACAATCTCTCAATGGACTAAAAATAATTAACAATAAACAAAATCTAAGTCTGGAGCTAATAGCTAATCAACATGGACATTGGTAGTTGTTGCCATCAAAATTGCATCACTGTCTTTGTTTTCTTTTACACTTGATGACTTATTCCCTTTTGAAGAATGAGGAATGCCTGAAGATGTAATATAATAAAAGCATTATCATTATGATAAACCTAAGGAGTGATGGCTTGTGTGATATAAAACCTCTAACATGATAATTTCTATAAATAGAAAAATAAAACCTGAATTGAAAGTTTTACTTACCAATATGAACATGCAAACAGAAGGAATTTATTTTGATGAGTCCCATGACATAAAGTCGATCTATCAAACCATAGAGAAACCTGAAGTAAGCATGCCTCCATTTTCTATTTAAGAGAAGGGCACAACAAACTCCCAAAAAGCTTGTGCCAAATCCACTTTCTATTCCAATATAGAACCATGACAAAAATTCAGATCTATCATCGTGATTTTGCTTTGCTTCTTTAGATTTACCATCTTGGAAGCATATATTTGTCAATGGAGTTCCACAAAGATCACGATTACCTATATAACTAAGTGCACTGAATCCTTGAAGTTGTGTTCCCAGTGGTATTTTGCCTTTGAAATTGTTGAATGACAGGTTTAAGTAACTCAAAAAGGACAAATTTGATAGAGTTTGGGGAATTTCACCCCAAAGTTGGTTTGTTGAGAAATCAAGGGACTCCAAATTGTTCATGTTTCCAATCTCATCTGGTATTTTTCCTGTTAATTTATTGTGAGACAAGTTCAAGGAACATAATCCAGTGAGGGTAAACATTTGGAGAGGTAATGTTCCAGACAAATTGTTACTTGACATATCAATTAAGCTCATAAAGTGAAGGTTCTTTCCATATTCTAATGCTTGACCCTTTATAACCAGCTCAAGATTGTCTTCAAAGGTGTAGCGGTCACCATCACGCATGGGAAAGAAAAAAGAAAGCTTGTTGAGTGAAGTTTTGCTGGAAACTAAGGTTGTGATATTGTGAAGGCAGTTGGGTACATGTCCTGAGATTGTGTTATTTGCAATATCCAAAACAATGAGGGAAGACATTTGGCATATATATGTTGGGATATTTCCTGTAAAATAATTGGATCTTAATTGGAGAACTTTTGCACCATGAGGTATCCAATTTGGTATGTTTCCTGAAAAGTTGTTTTCACGAACATTAAAGAT
Source organism: Phaseolus vulgaris (assembly GCF_051622355.1). Taxonomy (NCBI): domain Eukaryota; kingdom Viridiplantae; phylum Streptophyta; class Magnoliopsida; order Fabales; family Fabaceae; genus Phaseolus; species Phaseolus vulgaris. Next base: position 9,246,620 of record NC_143504.1, read on the forward strand.
TAACAGGGAGTAGCAATTTTCAAAGGAAGGAATCTCTCCATAGAGCTTATTTTCATGTATATGGAATGACGTAAGATTAGATAACAAGCCCATTGATGAAGGTATCATGCCTGTTAAACTATTGCTTCCCAAATTAACATGAATCAATGATTTCCAATTTTCCCAACAATTTGTAAGACCTCCTGACAGAAGATTAAGTGATATGTCTAAGTACACCAAACTACTTTTCCCATTCAACATCTCATCATCACACAAGAGAGAAGACATGTTTCCTGATAATGAGTTGTTTGACAACCGTACAACGACCACATTGGATGACAATCGAGGCAACCGGCCCTTCAGATCATTTGATGACAATGATATGAATGTAGAATTCAACACCACATTTGACAAGTTCCCATCTATCGAATTATGTTCTAAATGGACTTCTTTCATTCTTGACAGAAAATTCCAAAACTTCCCTTTGGCCTCAAATGATGATTCATAAATACTTAAATATTCAAGAGACTTTTGTGTGTATAACCAGACAGGGATTTTAGGACCTGAGAATGAAAGAATTAATCGCTCAAGTTGAAAATGTGGAATCCAGTGGGAGTCAAAATCAAAGATTAATGGTGGTGATATGAAAATAGCTAAATCCTTCAATTGTGACAGTCTAGCAAAAGTTTTCTCAGACACAACTCCTGTCAATCTATTTGAGCTAACTGCCAAGAAAATTAAGGATGATAGATTTCCCAAACTTGTGGGAATAGATCCAGAAAACATGTTTTTTCTAAGATTAAGATGTTGCAGATGTTCAAATTCTCCTAACCAATGTGGAATTGGTCCATTGAAGTGATTACCATTCAAGTTCAAGATTTCCAAGTGTTGAAGATTTAACAAGGCCTCAGGTAGTTGGCCTTCTAAAAAATTTGACCCGAGGTCAATAGAAGAGATACCACTTAAATTGAACAGCCATTTTGGTAACTTCGAATGAAAACCATTTCCAGGAAGAGAAAGAACTTTGAGTGCTGTAAAATTAGCATATTGAAGAGACGGACTCAGGTCTTTAAGATGACAATTACGCATGTGGAGCTCTGAAAGTGATGGAAGCATGGTGACTAATTGAAGCCATTTGGTTTCCTCGTGAAGATCAATGGCATCGAGGTTCAGATATTTCAAGGAGGAAAAATGAGAAAGCCATTGAAGACTAGTGATGGCACCATGGTTAAATGATAAATCAAGATAACGAAGAACCGAAGAGTTTACACATTGATGGGAAGGAGCACCAATAGATAGATTATGGCAATCAAGAGAACCAAATTGGATGTCTGAGAAGTTATTATTACTCAAATTCAAGTGATATAGAAATTCAAACTCCACAACAAACAATGATAGGTAAACGGAACCTGTGAGGCAGTGTGATCTATCTATCGTATCAATGTAAGTTGGAAGAGTTGTAGAACAAGGGAGACTGAGGTGAGTGACTCTACTTGTGAAATTGTCACACATGACTCCTTTCCATTCACAGCAATCTTTTTGAGTGGACCATGAAAAGAGCACACCTGCTGGATCTTCGATTCCTTGCTTGAACTTTAAGAGAGCAGCCTTGTCTTTATGGTTGCAGCGGATATTGGAGTTGCACATGCCAGTGTTGAACATGATTGCGCATAAAAACCAGGCAAAGATGATTGCATACTGAGAGGAAAACGTATTCATGATTAGAAGATAACTGAAGAAGTAATAAGGAGAGTTTGTCTTGACATAAATTGATGAATAAGGAGTGAGCTAGGGATGATGAGTTGAAGTTCAGGGAGAACTCTATTTATACTGTTAAAGAGTTTGTAGTTCATATATCTTCATCTTTGGATAACAGGAAAAAAAAACTTCATCTCTGCTAAAATTTCATTTTCAATAAGAAAATATTATCAGTATTGCTGCCAGCCAACTACTTGGGCGACCAAACTTCATAGCATTGTTTACAAAACTTGAACTTTCTCAATCAAAGCATTTTTCAAGACTTTTCTTTTCTATCATTAATCAAGTCAACCATCTAGTCTTGGGAGGACCTACCAAAAATTTATTGCTGTTAGATCATTAATATTTTTACTCTCTTTATCCTACATTTTTTCTTCTTTTATTCTCTCTAATCAAATATAACATTAAACTCGTCTATGTTACCAAAGAAAGTCATGTAATGAGAATGAAAAGCGGAGGAAGCAAGAAAGAGATATTCATTTGGGAGACAAATTGAAAGTAGATCCACCAAAAGCAACATTGAATAATTCATAATGTTAACAAAATGATAAAAAAGAATATAAAAAATCTGATTGCAAATCAAGTTTATAGTGGATTATGTATAATCACAGTTTTCTTCTTCTTCTGATTAATTTTACAGTAATAATAACAGTAAAAATAGAAGTATTAATAATAAATAACAGTACTATCTTTTTCTTTTTTTAATGTAAGATATCTTTATTTTCATTATTTTTTCAACCAATAAATTTCTATCTTCATTTTTTTCAATCTTGTATTTTCTTTAATTCCACTGTTTCTTTTTATAGGATGAAACAGATATTAACTTTTGCAACCAAGAATTGTCTTGCAATTATGCTATTTCCTAGGAATTAGGAGACAAAAATATAGTAGAATAAGCAATAAATAGACGAAAAAAATAGATTAATGATACTAAAAATAGTTAAGATGGGAAACATCACACAAAACTTAATCTCACAAACTAGAATATAATAGAATGTCTTTCTAGCTCATTAGGATTTCTATTCTAGTATGTATATCAATTCTCTTATACTTTCTATATTGTTATTCTTATTTACTTATATATTTTTTTTCTCACAAATTTTCTTTTATATAGAAGAAGAGAAAGAGTTCATTATAAAAAAAATAATGAATAATTAATGAGTCAATCCTGATAATTTATGTATCATTTATCTAGATTTATATGATGATGTCATATAATTAAATTAAGAAGGAATTAGTGTAGATTTACTATTACGTGCTATCATCAGAATAATGAAGGAATAGATTTTGAAGGAATAGGTTTTTCATCATTATTATTTTGGTACACCTACAGCTCTTACTAACTTTTTCATTAACTAGGTCAATGACGATAAATATAAACACTGATAAAAAATAATAATAATTCAAATAAAATGGCACACTATAATATTAATCCAAATAAATTTGATCTTTCTAAAAATCAAATTTAAATGAGTTGCACTAAAATATATATAATTTAAAAAATTAATCTTTTTAAAATAAATTTAATTTCATAAATTTAAATAAAAATGCATAAATATATAAAATCAAATTTTAAATATTTAATATTTATCTTACTAATAACTTTAATTTTATCACTTCATTTTTTAAAAATATATTAAAATAATTTCATTAATAATTTTTAGCAAGTTTAATACCCATACTTATTCTATTAATAAATAAATAATTAAATTCTCTTACTTATTATACACAAATATTTATCAGGCTGCAGATTTTGTTTTTCCATCCAATAAAAGTTAATTCTTTTTTTCTTTGATGCAGTTGTGAGTCACATGGCTTTGTCTCTGTCAATTCTGAACAACCAAGGACACTCCATTGACTAGTGTAATTGCATAGTATGTAAATTAATAGTTCTATGTAGTTACATTCAACTTTATATTAATACTTAAATTTCAATTAAAACTTAAATATTAAAATAGTTTAAATCAGTATTACAATAGAGATGTAACTGAAGGATAAATCCCACACCTGAACCAAACAAGGCACTCCAATACCTCAAACCTCAACATGGAACAAAACAAATTGTTCGACATCCACTAGAGATTAGAGCCTTTCATAGTATATAAGTGGGTGCAAACCTCATCCCATTGAGTCGGTTTTATGGGATTGAATTAGGCTTAAAGTCCACTTTGTAATATGGTATCAGGGGTGTGTTGGAGATCCCACATCGACTAAAGATTAGAGCCTTTTATAGTATATAAGTGGGTGCAAACCTCATCCCATTGGGCCGGTTTTATGGGGTTGAGTTAGGCTTAAAATTCACTTTCTAATACAAATTGCAGTCAACTTTCTAAATCATCAATTTTTTTTAACTTTTTATTTTTATTTTATTTTATTCCAATTGAAGCATAGTCCTGATATATTATTTTAAGCTACTAACAATAATTTATTTTATTCAAATGTAAATTAAATAAATATTCTTCAGAAGAGTTTCCCCATTAATTAGTAGTATATAAAAACCAATATATTTACAATCCAAGCCTATTATACCCTCACTAAAATATTCCAAGATATTTGGACAAAACACTGTTTCTAAATGTATGTAAAAAAATACTCAGAATGGAAAGTCATAAAACTAGGAATTTAATTAAATACAAGAAGGGTAGAAAAGAAATTACGCTGTCATTTATTTAAAAATTATGTGTGATAAGTTTGATGAATTAAAAAATAAAGTCACAAATAAAATTATTTCTGATTAGTTAATACTTAATGTATAAAAATCATTACTCAATATAGAAAAAAATTCTTTACTTTAATAAAATGTTTATAAGACTTTTTTTTATTTTACTCTTTTTCATGTATACATCATAATAAATTACATGTAAGTAAACTAAGTAAAAATAATTTATATTATTTTAAATTTTAAAATAACAGTTAAAAAGAGAAAAAAAAATCTTTTAAAAATCTAACCATAAGAACAAAGAAATTTCTAAAAATAAAAATGAAGTTCTCAAATAAAACATTATGCAGTTATCACATCTACATAATTTATCTATAACAAATAATAATTTTACATTGAATTTTATAATTATAATTATAATTATATATATAATCTCTTTTACTTTTATATTTTAATATTCATTAATCATTTCTTTAGTTATTATCTGAAAAAACTATCCATAAAAATGAAACTGTTTTTATGTATAATTATAATAATGATTTTATATAACAAATTAAAATGTTATAACTATTTTTTTATACATTTTATTATAATTTTACTTTTTATTTTGATGGAAATTTACCCGTATTCCTATTATATAATTATAACATTATAAAAGTTATTTTTATAATTATTTTTTATGTATATAACTTTAGTATAACTTTCAGTAATTTATTTTAATTATTTTTTGTTGTATAAAAAAAAGTGAGGGTACCACTATTAGGCTATAAAACTTTACTGATTTTTTTTTCAATAAAAATCCAGCACATGCTTTTTCATATGAAGCATCCGGGCAAAACTGTTACATGCATTATGCCTTTGGGGCATATGACATGTCCAAAAGAGGAGATAAACACTCCAATCAATAGCCATTAGCATCAACACAAAAGACAGTAACTAGTACTAGAAAACACATGCATATAAAAAAAAAACTTTGAAGCTATTTCTTATGCTGCAGTTTCATGTACCCTGCATTCAGGAATAGTCAAACTATCCAAAGAACAGCCCAGCCAAAGGATACATCACGGGTCAACAAAAAGAAGGTAAACTTGACATCCACAACTTTTAAAGTCTGCAGTTCCATTACCAGCATTCATAACTAGTGCCACTAAACAGGTAAGGGTGATGAATAATAACAAAACTCAGACCTCATCTTCGTGAAGAAGCATATTTGGAATGCCCTTACTGACAGGAAAGCGTCGCCCAGTCTCAGGGCATACAAGAGCCCCTTCCTCAAGGTGGAGTTCCAAGAGAGCATGGTGAAACCGGTTCAGAAATTCATCAGAGTCCAGCATGGAAGAGTCCGCCTCCTCAGGTAGTTCAGTGTATCCCATGGCCTTTGATGCATCAACGAAAGCCTTCCAATCAACCTTCTCAAACATCTTTTTCAGAAATTCCCCATTCATTTCCACAGTCTTTTCCGCCACTTTCTCTGCTTCAATGCGCAATGGGAATCCATTCACCACACCCTTTATGTTTGATGACAGCATGTTATGTGTTAGTAGTCTCATCTTTACTAACAAGTCAGAATATCAGCAGCAACACTTGAAACTTAGCCCTACAAGTTCAAAATACAAATAAAACACAATCAAGCATCATCCCTACTAATTCCAATGAATCAAGTTTAGTTCAGGTTCCAGTTCACTATTGTTTTATACCAATCCAATTCCTTACTTATGCTCAACTTGTCTTCTTTTTCTGTTGCACATCAAAAGAAACAAACAAGTATATCGAAAGCACTTTCCAATCCAATTCTAACTATATCTTCCTCTCAATCAACAAAGGTAAATTAAAATACCAACACACAATTAAATCACCACTATGGTTTCATACTCCGTTTCCTTACAAAATCCACTTTTGAAAGTACACAAAATCCAATCACACTTCACATTTCACCCAACAGAGAGCATACCTCATCAGAGCATTTAAGAAGGTGTATAATCAGAATCAGAATAAATAACAAACCAATGATGCAAACTTTCATCAAACAGAATTGATGGAATTCAGAATACAGATTACACAATTGATTCAGCACACACTCTCTTTTTACAACTTAATTTGAAAGACTAAGGACTCTTGTACGCTGTAAAATTAGAACACACGAGGAGCATCTAAGCCAACCTTGGGACACACCAAATCACCCCATGGATTAACTTTCAAGTTCAACAAACCCTTAACCAATTAATTTGAATTGACAAACAGAAAAAAAACACTAATTTGGGTATTTTTGCCCTATTATGGCTGATTCCTTCGTGCAGGAAGTTTTGAACTTTGATACCCAGAACCCTACAGAGAAAAGAGATTCGACCTACAAGACAAGAAAGAGAGGTACCCGACAGCGACGCTCCGGCGAGACGAGATGGCAGCAAACGATGTGGAGCGCGAAGTTAGCTTTAGCAACAGCAAAGTCACAACACTCCAATGTTCTGTGTGCGGCGAGGTGGTGTATGTAATGAGTACCTAGGCTTTTAATGGATTATTATGGACATGGGAATAGCAATTGTTATTTTAATTTTGCATATTTTTTTATATTAGTAAATATTTTTATTTTTAAAATCTGAGTTAAATATTTGTTAATTTTTTATTTAATGTAATATGTTATTATGAATAATAATTGTCAAATGGATATAAATAAATATTTGTTACTTCACAATTTTAATGCATCATAGAATATCCTTTAAATTATATTTCTACCCTTATTCTATTTATTTTTCATTTTTTAAAAAAGTGTTTGTCATTAAAATTTAGATGTTCAGTTCATAGAATATCTGTCAAATTATGTTTCTACTCTTAGTTCTAATTTTTTTTTTCATTTTTTTGCAATTTTTTTTATTAAAAACTAAACCCAGATGTAATTGGTGATTTTAAAAAGGAAGTATTACAAAATGGATTTTAAGTCTACCTCAACCCCATAAAACCTGCTCATAAGGTTGAGGTTTGCACCCACTTATATACAATGAAAGGCTATAATACCATATTACAAAGTGGACTTTGAGCTTAACTCACCCTCATAAAATCGATTCATAGGGTTGCACCCACTTATATACAATGAAAGGCTCTAATATCTAGTCGACGTAGGATCTCCAACAGAAGTGTTGTCAAAATGAAATTTTTTTCTTTTTTGAGACATATTATCCTAATGAAATGAGAAAAAAATATGTTTTATGATTTATAACAAAGAGATTATCAAGTTTAAAGAAATATTTATTATCCTCGTCTAAACCTGTCTTTTTAATTATATTGTTGAATCATATTTAAAGGTACAATGATTTAAATCTGTTGGTTAACTTGTTGTGTTTAAAAATTGGATTAATAGGAACAATAGGAATTTTTTTCTAAAATAAGACTATTTTCATTATTATTATTTCATTTACCTTCTTTTGTTTTTATTTTTGTTTTTATTTTTTTATCTAGTAGCATTTTTCCTATGGTTTTATTTTGTATTTAAAAAAACAAACTCTTTTAGAATTTGGTTTCTGATGGTGATTTTAGAATTTTATATTTTTTTTATTTAGAGGGAATGGAAAAGAAAAAAGTGAAATATAAAATAGAATAAAAATAAATTTAAGAACCAATAAAATAAAATAAAAGATTTTTTTTTAAAAAATTTAAGTAAAAAATGTTTTGAAAATTTTAATTAAAAATGGGAGAATAAATTTTAAATATTTATAAAATTATAGTGAATTTAAATGTTTATAAAAATAAAATAGAAGAAAATTTGAAATTTAAAAATTAAATATTAAATATATAAAACTTTATGAAAAAGTGGTTTTGAGGTCATACTTACTAAATTTATCACAAAATTGAGTTGGGTTAAGTATGACTCACTCATAAATGAACCTAACCTAATTTAATTGGGTTGGTTGATAACCGTAACCACTTTTGATACATTTTATAAATTTAATGTAATTATATTAAAAGTTTTATTAAAGATCAAGCACAAAAAGTACAAGTAATTAATGTATTTTTTTCAATAATTACGAAAAAAAACAAAAATCATTCCATTCTCTCTCTCACACGTACAACATTTCATCTTAAATATATCAAAAGAAATTTGAGTGGAAATGTTTTATTTACTGGTACAATCATGCAATTTGATAGATCTCAATGGAGACGGAATACATTTGTTTTGATGACTATCGTGACATGAAGTCGGTCTCTCAAGTTGTAAAGAAATTTGAAGTATGCGTGTTTCCATTTTCGGTTGAAGAAAATAGCGCAACAAACTCCTAAGAAACTCGTCACAAAACCAGATTCTATTTCAATAAAAAACCATGACACAAATTCAGATTTATGTTCATCTTCATATGTTGGCTCTTTGTCTTTAGGCTTCACATCCTGCGAGCAATTTTTTGTAAGTGGAGGTCCACAAAGATCACGATTGCCTATATAACTAAGTACATTGAACCCCTGCATTTGTGTGCCTGATGGTATTTGACCTGTCAAATTGTTGAATGACAGGTTTAAATAACTCAGAAATGATAAACTGGACAAGTCTTGAGGAATTTCACCCTGAAAATGGTTTACTGAAAAATCCAAGGACTCCAAGTTTTTCATGTTGCCAATTTCATTTGGTATTTTCCCTGTTAAACTATTGTGGGACAAATTCAAGGAGAACAATCCAGTGAGGCTAAACATTTGGGAAGGTATTGTTCCAGTGAAATTGTTATTTGACATATCAATTAAGGTGACAAAGTGTAGGTTTTTCTCATATTTTGATACTTGACCTTTTGTAACTAACTCAAGACCATCATCCATGATCAAGTAACGATTATGAAATGAAGGGAAGGAATAAGAAAACCTGTATCGTGAAGCATTGTTGAAAACTAAGGCTGTGATATTTTGCAAACAACTGGTTATATATCCTGAGATAGTGTTATGGGCAAAATCCAAAATAATGAGGGAAGACATTTGACATATTTGTGGAGGGATATTACCAGTAAAATTATTGGACCTTAATTGCAGAGCCTTTGCATCGAGTGATATCCAATGTGGTATGTTTCCTGATAAATTGTTATCCCGAACATTAAAGATCAACAGAGAGTGACAATTTTTCAACGAGAAAGGAATCTGTCCATAAAGCTTATTCTCATGCAAATGCAGGGAGGTGAGATTGGATAACAAGTCCATTGATGGAGGTATCTCTCCTGTTAGATTATTGCCTCCTAAGTTAACATGAACCAGAGATTTCTTGTTCCTCCAACAACTAGTAAGCGCTCCAGATAGATGATTCAAAGATATGTCCAAGTAGAGCAAATTGCTTTCCCTACTCAACATCTTATGATCACACAAGAGGGGGGTGAGGTCTCCTGATAACAAGTTGTCTGATAACAAGACAACAGCCACGTTGGATGATAACCGAGGCAAGCCACCTTTCAAGCCATTTGAAGATAAATCTATGTATGTAGAGTTCAAAACCACGTTTGATAGGTTCCCATCAATCAATTTTTCTTCTATTTCGACCTCAGGAATTTTTGATAGAAAATTCCAAAATTTGCCCTGTGCCTCAAATGATGATTCCACAATAGCTAAACTTTCAAGAGACCTTTGTGTATATAACCACATAGGAAAGTTAGGACCTGCAAATCCAAGAAGTATCTGTACAAGTTGAAAAGGTGGAACCCAGTGGGTTCAAAATCAAAGATTAATGGTGGTGATAAGTATATATCTATCTCCTTTAATTTTGACATTTTGGCAAAATTTCTCTCAGACACGACTCTGCAAGTTGATTTTCACCAACGGTCAAGGAAATTAATGATGATAAATTTCCCAATTTTGTGGGAATAGATCCAGAAAACAAGTTTGATCGAAGAATAAGATATTGCAGGTGTTCAAGTTCGCCCAACCAATCTGGAATTGGTCCATTGAAGTTATTATCTTCCAAGACTAAAGCTTCCAGATCTCGAAGATTTAACAATTCCTTTGGCAGTTGGCCTCTTAAAGAACATGATCTAAAACCAATACGAGAGATATCGTGACTAATATTGAATAACCATTTAGACAACTCTGAGTGAAATTCATTTTCAGAAAGCGCAAGATATCTAAGCGCACTAAAATTTGCATATTGAAGAGAGGGACTCAAGTTTTCAAGTTGACAACCCATCAAGTAAAGTTCAGAAAGTGATGATGGCATGGTGACTAATTGAAGCCAATTAGTTTCTTTGCGAAGATCAATGCCACCAAGGTTGAGATGTTCCAAGGAGGACATGCGAGAAAGCCATTGAAGACTATTCATGGCTAGATTTTCGTTACCTGATAAATCAAGATATCGAAGAGCTGAAGAGTTGACAAACCGACGAGAATGAACCGCTACAGATAGGTTCTGATAGTTATGATTCACAGAATCAAATTGGAAAGCTAAAAAGTCATTATTCCCCAAATCCAAGTAACTGAGAAATTCAAAGTCCATAGAAGATAAATAAATAGAACCTGTGAGGCAGAGGGACTTATTTGTTTTATCAGTATAAGTTGGAAGAGTTGTAGAACATGGAAGACTGAGGTGAGTGACTCTACTTGTGATGTTGTCACATGTCACTCCTCTCCATTGACAACAATCTTGTTGGGTGAACCATGAAGAGAGAGCGTGTGATGGATCTATGATTCCTTGCTTGAAGTTAAAGAGAGCTTGCTTGTCTTTATGGTGGCAACGGATATTGAAACTGCAAGTGACCTTGTTCAACATGATTGCATATAGCAACCATGCAAAAAGGGTTGCATACTGAGAGAGTGATGTATTCATGGTTACAAGAGAACTATAGAAGCCAACTAGGAAGGGAGGACTTGAAGTTCATTGAGCAGAGAACTCAATTTACACTGTTAATAGTTTCTCCTTTACGATTTATAATAAAATTTTGTGTTCAATGACAAAATATAATTAATTTGCATGACAACGACCTGGGCAAAGAAATTTCCTCGCAGTGCGCCAATATCGATGCTCATGAATTTGATTTTTGAAACACCTATCCCAAATCCTACTAAAGTTATGTATTTTATGCATTTCCTGTTAATAGTCGTGGCCAATAGAGACAAACTAATTAATATTTGAGTGAAAAATCAGTTGAATTATCAAATAACAAGCACAAATCACACTGCATTGTAGTGAGTGACAGTTTTCCTCCTTATTGACCAGTTCAATGCGCACTAGTATGTCCAGGAGTAAAATTCCTTGTAGTGGTATTTGCGCGTTAATTAAAAGTTTATTTTATATGTAATTAAAATCCTTTTTAAAAAAAAGTTGAATAATATTATTTCAAAAAAATTAATAATAAAAATATAAAATAGAAATATATTTTTAAACGAAATCTGAAAGAAAAATTCAAATTCACATTTTCTTTAGAATTTTTTAAATAATAAAATTTATAACAACTGTTATCTCTCCCAGCTAACCACCTCCTTTTATTCTCTGTTACCCCATTATGCTGTTTTTGCATTGAGTAGGAAATATAAAAAAACTAAAAAAAGAGAGGAAGAGAGTAAGAAATGCAGTGATTTAGAGTAAAAAAAATTCTAGTTAATTTGATTTGTATAATAAAACAATTTTTTTATATCAATATATTCATAAAATCATTTTTCCAAAATAATTTAACGAACAAAAATAATTTTTAAAAATATGTATTTCGTTTAAAATAAATTTAAATTATAATTTTTTTATAAAATTTAATAAATAAAAAATTACATTTTAAAATAAATGTATTAAATAAATTACTTTATAAATTATTAAAATATAATTTTATTAAATTTATTTACTATTTTTAATATTTTTATTTTAATTATTTATTAGAAACATAATTATTTATAAAATATTAAAGTATATTATTTTTTAGTTTACCATATGTAACATCCCAAAAATTATAGACAATTACACTATATATTCTACAAAATCCAATATAAAGCTTGAAATTTTTCACAAAATACATTATTAAAACTTATATAATATAATATTTATCGAACTAAAGCTCAAAATATAGTAGTCTAATATGCTCATTCACTTATATTAACATCTACTTGTGTATCAACAGAGTTCACAACACAAAAATAAAAATAAAAAAAACTAATAAAATTAAATTTCATAACATATTTAATACATAAAAAATCAGATTAGTCATTCATAAATTATTTTTTTTTCAAATGTTGTCATATTATTTAAATTATTTTTTAATGTAGATAAAAGTAAGGTTTATAATTTTGTTTATATAGAGTATATTTATTCTTAAATCAATCAAATCATATAATTTGTAAATCATCCCTCTATTTTATTTCTCGTTTATTTATATTTAATTAACTAATTTCACATGTAATATTATTTTTCACCTATTTATCTTTTATCAAGTTATTTCTACTATATTTTTTTCCTCTTATTATTTACTCTTAACCAAGCAAATGTACTGTGATTGTATCATATTTGGATTCAATTCCATTGTAAAAGGAAAATTTGTTAGAATCAATTACGACAGGTAAGTCAACCAAAATGGATTCACTTTTGACTTAAATTGGAAAAGTAGTTCTGATATTTTGACTAATTCAACACGCAATAATCTTTTTGGGTAGAAAATTAGTAGTCTTCTATATGTGGAAAATTTGACAAGTTGAATAAGTAATATGGATATGTAACTTGTCAAATTTTCTATATATATTAGTCTTAATTTTTTTATCAGTTATTAACATTACTTATTTTTCTTTTTCTTCTCACCTAACTTTCAAGATTAATAAAAGAATTCATTTAGTTATATAGATAATAAGTTTTGGGTTAGAATTATAATATTAAATTATATCATAATGTATTAACTTAGATTTTTTTTTATATTTCTTAATTATTAAACATTCTTACATGAAAAACACATTAATAAAATTATTAATATATGTACATATACTTTATTTAAAAGTTGTGAGAACTAAAATTTTAGTATATATTTTTATAATAGATAAATAATAAAAATTTATAAATAGATTATAAAGTGTTAATCATTCATTTTATTAGAAATTTCATCTTTTCAAAATTTTATTTTTTCAATTTTTTTTAAGGTTAAAGTATAACTAAGATACTGTATTAATGTGTTGACAAACTAATATGGATGAGGTAGTAAGATAATTCTTCAAGTAATAGTTTATTAAACAGAAATATCGGAATTTATTGTAAAATCACAACAAATGTACAAAATGGATATAAAATCATTCACATCATATAAACACATATATAAACGCATTTGTATAACACAACCACATCTTACCATCATAACTACATAGTTTAAGCATGTTCAAATCATCTACTCTTCTTTTTTACACAACAATCTTAACTCCCTTTTACTTTATTGTTATTTTTTAACTAATTTAATTGCAGATCCGTTTTGGATACTATCTTAATTGGATTTATCATTGAATTCATTAGAAGACAACTTGAGATCATCTGAACTTATCTATAATATCATTTTATTGGTGTTAGACGATCTACGTTAGAATCATTTTAATTTGACGAATTATATATTTGTTATGATACCTTTATAGGTGTGTAGCCTTTTACAAGTGTATGATGAGAAATACTTGTGATATTATGATTCTAAGGGTTGCGATATTGAGTAATGAAGTTATTGAATATATGAGATTCCTTTTCTTTACTAATAAGTAAGATAAGGATGCACATAGAACAAAAAAAAGAAAGAAAAGAATAATTTTTGTATTATTCACCTCTCTTCATCTAATGATGCCAAACATTATAATACAAAGAGAAAATAGAAACTGTATTGGGCTTGATAAAAATAGATAAGGCCCAAACATCAAAACAGTGGAAAAGTTTTATTTACTGGTAGAATCGTGCAACTTGATAGACCTCAACAGAGACGGAAGGAATTTGTTTTGATGACTATCGTGACATAAAGTCGATCTCTCAAGTCGTAAAGAGATTTGAAGTATGCGTGTCTCCATTTTTCTGTTAAAGAAAATAGCGCAACAAGCTCCTAAGAAGCTCGTCACAGATCCATATTCTATTCCAATAAAAAATCATAACACAAATTCAGATTTACGTTCATCTTCATGTGTTGGCACTGTGTCTTTAGGCTTCACATTCCGCAAGCAATTTTTTGTAAGTGGAGGTCCACAAAGATCACGGTTGCTTATGAGTATATTAAACCCTTGCATTTGTGTGCCTGACAGTATTTGTCCTGTCAAATTATTGAAGGACAGATTTAAGTAACTCAAAAAGGATAAACTGGACAAGTCTTGAGGAATTTCACCTAAAAAATTGTTCACTGAAAAATCTAAGGACTCTAAGTTTTTCATGTTGCCAAATTCATTTGGTATTTTCCCCGTTAAACTATTGTGGGACAAACTCAATGAGAACAAACCAGTAAAGCTAAACTTGTGGGAGGAGATGTTAGGTATAATGTAATCCTTTTGTTTAAATGTTTTTTAAGGCTAATGGTAAAATTCTTCATTCAGAATGAGATTTGAAGTTTGAATAAGAGATATGTATCTCATTTCTCAAAAGTTAGTTTTCAAGTCTCAATAAAAAGAAATGTGTCTCGTTGCTCAAAAATTAATTCTGACTAGAATCTATCAAATGATATACAAATAAATCAAATAAGTAAGATATTAAATCAATCAATTCTCTCTTTTTTTTTAAAATCATATTACTCTAATGTTCACATAGGATTAAAAAACACATAATTAAATAATTTGTTTGTTTTATCTCTATTTTTATTGCTTATAAGTTGACCCACTCTTGATTAAATAGAATTTATCATGTAGATATATTTATATGAAAAGAAGAATCATGATATTTTGAAACTTCCACCTTTCTATTACATTAAAACTACAACTTTATAAATTATTGTTTTATTATAAAATTATATTTATAATTACTTTATTATTGTAATATAATATTTTATTATGAATAATAATTGTCAAATGGATATAAATAAAAGAGATGGTGTAAAATAATATCTTTCCAAACCACAATTATTAGCACTCTCTCACAGACAATACTCAACATAAAACAAATGAAAAAAAAAGGGAAAAGAACAAAAACAAAACCATACAAAAAGGGCTTCTCAAAGCAACAAATACAACATCTAATAATATACAGATCTAGATATTGAGCTTCTCAGTGTTGGAAGTGGTTGTCATTGTAGCTTAATAGCTCTTCTCTTACCTTCACTTCATGACTTGTTTTTTTTTTTCACAAATGATAAAGCCCTAAAGATATAACATAATAAACGCATTATCACCAAAGTGAAACATATCAAAATGCATAGAAGTTTTGAGTGGACTTATGTATAATTTGGTTACTTCACATTTTTAATGCATCATAGAATATCCTTAATTAAATTATATTTCTATCCTTATTTTTTTAAAAAGTGTTTGTCATTCAAATTTAAATGTTCATTCATAGTAGACTATCCGCGAAATAATGTTTCTACTCCTAGTTCTACTCTTTTTTTTTCCAATTTTTTGTAATTAAAATATAAATATTAAAAACTAAACCCAAATATAATTGGTGGTCTTAAAAAAAAATGTTGTAGAAATGGAAAACGTTTCATATTTTTTGAGACATGTAACGCGAATGAAATGAGAAAATTTATGATTTATAAAAAAGAGATGATAAGTTTAAAGAAATATTTGAACTGCACGGTTTCACTCACCAGTATATGTATGAGCTCAACAAGAGGAATTGATTTTGATGAGCACCATGACATAAAATTGATCTCTCATATTATAAAGAAACTTGAAGTAAGCTTGCCTCCATTTTCTATTAAAGAAAATGGCACAAGAGACTCCCAAAAAGCCAGTGACAAATCCAGACTCTATTCCAATATAAAACCATGACAAAAATTCATCTTTATCCTCATCTTCATCTATTGGCTTTGAGTCTTTATGTTCACCATCCCGCCAACAGATTTTGGTAAGTGGAGGTCCACAAAGATTAGCATTGCCAATATAGTTCACTGCATCAAACCCTTGAAGTTGTGTCCCAGATGGAATTTTGCCACTGAAATTGTTAAATGATAGGTTTAAGACTCCGAGAAAGGACAAATTGGCCAAGCCTTGAGGAATTTCACCCCAAAATTGGTTTGCTGAAAGATCAAAGGACTCCAAACTTCTCATGTTGCCAATCTCATATGGTATTTTCCCCATTAATTTATTGTGAGACAAGTTCAAAGAGCACAATCCAACGAGGCTGAACATTTGGGCTGGGATTGTTCCGAACAAATTGTTACTTGACATGTCAATTAAGGTCATAAAATGCAAGTTTGTACCATATTCTGATACTCGACCTTTTGTAACCAGCTTAAGATTGTCGTCGTAGAAGTATGTGAGAGAACTAGAAAAAGGAAAGGAAAAACAAAGGCTGCTCTCTGAAGCATTGTTGAAAACTAAAGATGTTATATTATGTAGGCATGTTGGTATCTGTCCTGAGATTATGTTGTCAGCAATATCCAAAATAATGAGGGAAGATATTTGACAAATCTGTGTTGGGATGTTACCACTAAAATTATTGGACCTTAGCTGGAGAGCCCTAGCATCATGTGGTATCCAGTGTGGTATATTTCCTGAAAAGTTATTTTCACGCACATTAAAGATCAAAAGAGAGTGACAATTTTGTAGCGAGGTAGGAATCGTGCCATAGAGATTATTCTCATGCAAATGTAGTGAGGCAAGACTAAATAAGGAGCCCATTGACGATGGTATCTTGCTAGTCAGATTATTGCTTCCCAAGTTAACATGAATCAATGATTTCCAATTCTTCCAACAATTTGTAAGCTCTCCAGATAAATGATTACGAGAGATGTCTAAGAAGATCAAACTGCCTTTTCCATTCAGCATCTTATGATCACACAAGAGAGGAAAAATGGTTCCAGATAATAAGTTGTTCGATGCATCGAAAATCGCCACATTTTGCTTATAGATTATGTTGAATTTGATTAAGTTTTGATCCAAAATTTAAAAAGTGAAAATCTTAGAAAAATCAATTGAATGAACTTGAGAGTCAACCTGTTTCTTTAATGTTTTTCAATTGTCTATTTTTTTTACACAACAATCTCAACCCCATTTTACTTTATTGTTATTTTTTAACCAGTTTAATTGCAAATCCGTTTTTTATATTATCTTAATTGGATTTATCATTAGATTCGTTAGGAGACAACTCAAGGTCATCTTAACTTATCTATAATATCATTTGATTGGTGTTAGACGGTCTACGTTAGAATCATTTTAATTTGTCTGTTAAATGATAAATATCAATTATATATTTGTTATGATACCTTTATGGGTGTGTAGCCTTTTACATGTATGATTCCAAGGGTTGCGATATTGAGTAATGAAACTATTGAATATATGAGATTCTTTTACTTCACTAATAAGTAAGATAACGGTGCACAGAGAACAAAATGAAGAAAGAAAAGAATGATTTTTTTATTATTCACCTCTCTGCATCTAATGATGCCAAACATTATAATACAAAGAGAAAACATAAATTGTATTGGGCTTGATAAAGACAGATAAGACTCAAACTATGTAAGACCCAAAAATACAAAAACACCAAAACAGTGGAAAGGTTTTATTTACTGGTAGAATCGGGCAACTTGATAAACCTCAACAGGGAAGGAATTTGTTTTGATGACTATCGTGACATAAAATCGATCTCTCAAGTCGGAAAGAAATTTGAAGTATGCGTGTCTCCATTTTTCTATTGAAGAAAATAGCACAACAAATTCCTAAGAAGCTCGTCACAAATCCATATTTTATTCCAATAAAAAATCATGACACAAATTCAAATTTATGTTCATCTTCATGTGTTGGCATTATGTCTTTAGGCTTCACATCTTGCGAGCAATTTTTTGTAAGTGGAGGTCCCCAAAGATCACAGTTGCCTATATAGCTGACTATATTAAACCCCTGCATTTATGTGCTTGATGGTATTTGACCTGTCAAATTGTTGAAGGATAGGTTTAAGTAACTAAAAAAGGATAAACTAGAAAAATCTTGATGAATTTTACCCCAAAAATTGTTAACTAAAAAATCCAAGGACTCCAAGTTTTTCATGTTTCCAATTTCATTTGGTGTTTTCCCCATTAAACTATTGTGGGACAAACTCAAGGAGAACAATTCAGTAAGGCTAAACATTTGAGAGGAGAAATTAGGTATAGTGTAATACTATTGTTTAAATGTTTTTTTAGGCTAATGGTAAGATTCTTCATCCAAAATGGTAAGATTCACTACTAAAACTTTGTTATTCACATACCGATTATTACATATGGATTTTACATACGAAGTTGAATTCGTATGTAAAGTGATGTTACATAAAGATTTTTACATACGAATTTGGATCCATATATAAAGTGAGCATTACATACGGATTTAGATCCATATGTAAAGTCAGCGTTACATACGAATTTTTACATACGGATCTGGATCCGTATATAAAGTAAGCGTTACATACAAATTTTTACATACGGATCCAGATTCGTATGTAAAGTAAGCATTACATACGGATTTTTACATACGAATATAGGAAATTGAAATAATTTTATGATTTATTACGTTGTTAGAATTAAATTAGAAAAGTAATTTGAGTTTAATATTTCTTTTAATTTAATTAAAAAAAATTATAATATTGATATTAATGATAATATTAATATTAATATTTTTATTAATATTAATAATTTAATAATATTATTAGTAATTATAATATTAATATTTAAAATAATAATAATAATATTATTATTATTTATTATATTAATAATATTTAAAATATTAATAATATCAATAATATTTATAATATTTATAACATTTAATAATATTAACAATACTTAATAATATTAATCATATTTAATAATATTATTAATATTAATAATGTTGATAATGTTTATAATATTAATAATATTTAATAGTATTAATAATATTAATATTTATAATATTTATAATATTAATAATGTTAACAATATTAATAATATTAACAATATTAACAATAGTTAATAATATTATATTAATTATATAAATGATATTAATAATAATAAGTATAAAATCATAATATGACAAGAATTTGTGTTAATGGTTAAAGCTTCTTTGGTTATTGAATCGAGTCTTGTCTACTGTTGTTTGTGTATAACATAAATAATAATTATGATAACAAATATAATAATTGTAATTAATAATAATAAAAATAAACATAAATAATAATTATAGATAATAATCAGATATAATTAAAAAAATTAAAAATAAAATCTAGTATATTACATAAAAAAAAAATCTGTATGCCCTAAAGATGAAACATAATAAACGCATTATCACCAAAGTGAAACAGATCAAAATGCATAGAAGCTTTGAGTGGACTTATCTATAATATTTGTTATTTCACATTTTTAATGCATCATAGAATATCTTTAATTAAATTATATTTCTATCCTTATTTTTTAAAAAGTGTTTGTCATTAAAATTTAAATGTTTATTCATAGTAGAATATCCACGAAATAATGTTTCTACTCCTAGTTCTACTCTTTTTTTCGCAATTTATTGTAATTAAAATACAAATATTAAAAGCTAAACCCAAATGTAATTTGGTGGTTCTAAAATGAAAATGTTGTAAAAATGAAAAATGTTTCATCATGAGACATGTAACAAGAATAAAATGAGAAAATTTATGATTTATAACAAAGAGATGGTGAAGTTTAAAGAAATATTTGAACTGCATGGTTTCACTCACCAATATATGTTTGAGCTCAACGAGAGGAACTCATTTTGATGAGCACCATGACATAAAGTCAATCTCTCATATTATAAAGAAACTTGAAGTAAGCTTGCCTCCATTTTCTATTAAAGAAAAGGGCACAAGAGACTCCCAAAAAGCCAATGACGAATCCAGACTCTAGTCCAATATAAAACCATGACAAAAATTCATCTTTATCCTCATTTTCATCTATTGGCTTTGAGTCTTTATGTTCACCATCCTGCCAGCAGATTTTGGTAAGTGGAGGTCCACAAAGATTAGGATTGCTAATATAGCTCACTACATCAAACCCCTGAAGTTGTGTCCTAAATGAAATTTTGCCACTGAAATTGTTAAATGATAGGTTTAAGACTCCGAGAAAGGACAACTTGGCCAAGCCTTGAGGAATTTCACCCCAAAATTGGTTTGCTGAAAGATCAAGGGACTCCAAGCGTCTCATGTTCCCAATCTCATATGGTATTTTCCCCATTAATTTATTGTGAGACAAGTTCAAAGAGCACAATCCAACGAGGCTGAACATTTGGGGAGGCACTGTTCCGAACAAATTGTTACTTGACATGTCAATTAAGGTCATAAAGTGCGAGTTTGTATCGTATTCTGATACTCGACCTTTTGTAACTAGCTCAAGACTGCCTTCGAAGAAGTATGTGAGAGAATTAGAAAGAGCAAAGGAAAATAAAGACTGCTCTCTGAAACATTGTTGAAAACTAAAGATGTTATATTATGCAGGCAGGTTGGTATCTGTCCTGAGATTATGTTGTCAACAATATCCAAAATAATGAGGGAAGATATTTGACAAATTTGTGTTGGGATGTTACCACTAAAATTATTGGACCTTAGTTGGAGAACCCTAACATCATGTGGTATCCAGTGTGGTATATTTCCTGATAAGTTATTTTCACGCACATTAAAGATCAACAGAGAGTGACAATTTTGTAGCGAGGTAGGAATCGTGCCATAGAGGTTATTCTCATGCAAATGTAGTAAGGCAAGACTAAATAAGGAGCCCATTGACGATGGTATCTTGCTAGTCAGATTATTGCTTCCCAAATTAACATGAATCAATGATTTCCAATTCTTCCAGCAATTTGTAAGCTCTCTAGATAGATGATTACGAGATATGTCTAAGAACATCAAACTGCCTTTTCCATTCAGCATCTTATGATCACACAAGAGAGGAAAAATGGTTCCAGATAATGAGTTGTTCGATGTTTCGAAAATTGCCACATTTGATGATAATCGAGGCAGGGAACCTTTTAGATCATTTGATAATAGATTGACGAATGAAGAGTTTAACAGCACATTATTTGACAGGTTCCCAACTATCAAATTACCTTCTAAATCGAGTTCACTCACTCTTGATACAAAATTCCAAAATTTGCTTTTGGCCATAGATGATTAATTCAAAATAGATAAACGTTTACGATATCGTTGTGTATACAACCACTTTGGAAGGTTAGGACCTGCAAATCGGAGAACCAATCGTTCAAGTTGGAAAGGTGGAACCCAATGGGAGTTACAATCAAAGATTAATGGTGGTGACGAAAATATAACTAATGTCTTTAATTTTGACAATTTGGCAAAATTTCTCTCAGATACAACTCCTGTGAATTGGTTTGAGTTAACACTCAAGATAATTAAGGATGATAGATTTCCTAAATTTGAGGAAATGGATCCAGAAAACATGTTCCCTCCAATAATAAGATATTTTAGATATTGGAATTTGCCCAACCAATATGGAATGAGTCCATCCAAGTCATTATGTTCGAAGTTCAAGTATTCTAGCTGTCGAAGATTTAATAACGCCTAAGGTAATTGGCCTCTTAAAGAATTTCTCGCAAATCTTAAATAAGAGATATCACAACTAAGATTGAATAACCATTTAGGCAACTCTGAGCTAAATTCATTTTCAGAAAGATTAAGAACATCGAGTGCATTAAAATTGGCATATTGAAGAGATGGACTAAGGTCTTTAAGTTGACAATCAGACATCATGAGTACTGAAAGTGAGGGAAGCATAGTGAGTGGTTGAAGCCAGTTAGTTTCCTTGTGAAGATCAATTTCACCGAGGTTGAGATATTTCAAGGAATAAATGCGAGAAAGCCACTGAAGACTATTGATGGCAAGATTGTCGTTAAGCGATAGATCAAGATAACCAAGAGAAGAAGAGTTGAGAGACCGATGAAAATGAGAAACTACAGACAGGTTATGACAATTCTGATGTATAGAATCAAATTGGAGAGCTAAGAAGTCATTATTCCTCAAATTAAAGTAATTTAGAAATTCCAATTCCACCAACAATAAGAATAAGTGAATAGAACCTGAGAGACAGTGTGATTTATCTTGTTTGTCAATGTAATTTGCAAGTGTTGTAGAACACAGGAGATTGAGCCTGATGACTCGACCAGTGATGTGATCACAGTTAACTCCTCTCCACTGACAACAATCTTGATCAGGGTTCCACGAAGAGAGCACACCTGATAGATCTATTACTCTTTGCTTGAAGTTTAAGAGACCCAACTTGTCTTTTTGGTTACAACCAATACTGAAGTTAGTGCATGTGCCAGTATTTAGCATGAGTGTGCAGAGTAACCATGCAAAAATGGTTGCATTTTGAGAGGAAAAGGCATTCATTGGTACCAGAGATGAAGGGGCAAACAAGGGCTATGATGGTTTTAACTTCATTCAAAGGGTACTAATATTTAAACTGGTTAGGTTAGACTTTGTCCTTCAACAAATCTTTCATATCTATTACAGTTGCATGTCCACGTCTCTTTTTAATAATAAAAAAATTAGACAATTAAAAGTTTTATATAAATATATATTATTTTTATGAAAAAACGCTATAAAAATATTTTAATTTTTATTAATTATTATAATTATATAATAAAAACACTTTTAATTTATTATACATCGTGGAACTAAAAACTAGTTAAATAAGATAAAAATACGAATTCTTTTATAAAAACCAATCACAAATAAAATTTTGTGTTAAAGGACAAAATGTCTTTAGGTTTGACATGATTTCGATACGAAATTTCTTCGCAGTCTGCCCAACCAATCAATGGCAGTGTAGCTTGATAAAATGTCTCCCAGAAAACGATTTTGGATCATGCACCCAAGAATACGTTTGTATTAAGACATTTTTAAAGGATTTATAAAAAACTGATATTATTTATTTTCATTTATGGTGTAATTCTATAAGAAAGTAAGAATAAAAATATTAAACGTATGTTTTAGAAGCAAGCTACGAGAAAAGTAATATACATTTTTTAGGTTAATTAATAAATTAAATATATTTTAATAATTTAAAACGATGACATATATAAGGACTGAGATGAGTATTGGATAAAAAAAAATTACATACTCATCCCATTTTAATACCTAACTTTAAAAATTGTGTATTATTCATACTTATATATTATTAAAAACTTATTAAAAAAATTATTTTTAAAAATAAAAAATAATTTGCTCGTTAATTAAAACTTTATTTTATATGTAATTAAAATTTTCTTTTTAAAAATAGTTAAATAATATTATTTAGAAAATAAATAATAAACATATAAAGAATAGAAATATATTTTTAAACGAAATCTGAAAGAAAAATTCAAATCCACATTTTCTTTAGAATTTTTTAAATAATAAAATTTATAACAACTGTTATCTCTCTCAGCTAACTACCTCCTTTTATTTCTGTCATCTGTCACCCCATTATGCTGTTTTTGCTTTGAGTAGGAAATAAAAAACTATAAAAAAAAGAGAGGAAGAGAGTAAGAAATGCAGTGATTTAGAGTAAAAAAATTTTAGTTCATTTGATTTGTTTAATAAAACAATTTTATATATCAATATATTCATAAAATCACTTTTCAAAATAATTTAACGAACAATTTAATATATATATATATATATATCATTTAAATAATTTTAAATTATAAAATTTAATAAATAAAAAATTCATTTTAAAATAAATATATTAACTAAATTACTTTATAAATTATTAAAATATAATTTTATTAAATTTATTTAGTATTTTAATTATTTATTAGAAACATAATTATTTATAAAATTTTAAAGTAAATTATTTTTTAGTTTACCAAATGTAACATCCCAAAAATTACAGACGATTACACTACATATTCTACAAAATCCAATATAAAGCTTAAATTTTTTTTCACAAATGTTGTCATATTATTTAAATTATTTTTTAATATAGATAAAAGTAAGGTTTATAATTTTGTTTATATAGAGTATATTTATTCTTAAATCAATCAAATCATATAATTTGTAAATCATCCCTCTATTTTATTTATCGTTTATTTATATTTAACATGTAATATTATTTTTCACCTATTTATCTTTTATCAAGTTATTTCTACTCTATTTTTTTTCTCTAATTATTACACTTAACCAAGCAAATGTAACTGTAATTTTTTTTTTCTCAGCAAAAAATGTAACTGTGATTGTATCATGTTTTGATACAATTCCATTGTAAAGGGAAAATTTGTTAGAATCAATTAGGACAGGTAAGTCAACCAACAAGGATTGACTTTTGACTTAAATTGAAAAAATAGTTCTGGTATTTTATCATTAATTGACTAATTCAACACGCACTAATCTTTGTGTAGAAATTAGTAGTATTCTATCAAATTTGACAAGTTGAATAAGTAATATGGATATGTGATAAGTACAATTATATATATATATATATATATATATATATATATATATATTAGTCTTAATTTTTGTATCAGTTCTTAACATTATTTATTATCATTTTTCTTTTTCTTCTCACCTCGTATAACTTTCAAGATTAATAAAAGAATTCATTTAGTTAAATATAAATAATAATTTTTGGTTAGTATTATAATATTAAATTATATCATAATGTATTAACTTTGATTTTTTTTTATCTTTCTTAATTATTAAACATTATTACAGGAAAAACACATTAATAAAATTATTAATATATATATATATATATATATATATATACTTTATTTTAAAGTTGTGAGAACTAAAATTTTAGTATATATCTTTTTAATAGATAAATAATAAAAAGTTATAAATAGATTATAATGTTAATCAATCATGAATTTGATTTTTGAAACACCTATCCAAAACATAATGATATATTGAAAACTCATAATTTTTTTTATACAACTAATTATAATTCTCAATACTATTATTTTAATATTTTTTTATATTATTTAATTATAAACTTATACATCTTATTATAAACTCATAATTTGTATATATTTATTTCTAACTTATCATATTAAAAATACATCTTTAAGTCAAACTATCATTTTTCCTATCCAAATCTTCCTAAAGTTATGTATTTTATGTATTTCCTGTTAATAGTTGTGGCCAATAGAGACAAATTAATTAATATTTGAGTGAAAAATCAGTTGAATAATAGATCACTGTTGTGTTGTTGCAAATAAATCACAAGCAGATAATAGCAAATTGAGGAGTGATATGATAATTATATGTGTATGCCTTATTTTTATTTATTTGGCTTTGTATATTAATTAATATTGTTGAAGCTCAAGGAAGCTTCTTCCCTACCAAGGCTTGATGTGTGTTTGATGAAGAAAATGGCTTGAGTGCTTTGAAGATTGTATTAGGCTTTTAGATTCATTTGTAATTAGGCTTGTAATTGTGTATGGTTGCCTTTTGCTATGTGACCTATCCTAGATGTCTAACCAAGTCTAGATCAAGCACATGATGTGGTTAAATGGTTTTTGAAAAGCTTTTTAAAGGTTTTAAATCAGTACACAAATAAATCTGTTTTATGGAGAAAGAATCGGTTTATTTCTTCTCTGTTAAAAGGCTTTTCTAAAATTCTGTTAGGGCACCACAGACAAAGCTTAGTTCGTTATTTCAGTTAAAGCTGAGTTGGCCCATTTGCTATCATTTAATCTGTTTCACTGTGAAAGAATCGGTTTGCCCTTTGGTCAGTTGAAAGGTTTTTCACAAGTTAGTTAGGGCACCAAAGGTATAACTCAGACAGATATTTCAGTTAGCTGAGTTGGCGGTTTTCACAAAATAAATCTGTTAAGTTCAAAAATAAATATGTTGTTTTCATAACTGCTTTTCAACTGGTTTTTGAAAAGAAGTTAGAAACTGTTTTCTATATAAAGAAAAGTCTCTCTCACATGAAAATAAGCTGAGCAATTACGTTTTTGACAGAGATCAAACAATTTCCATGTGAGAAGAAGGATTGAAAGATTTTTGAAAGGTTTTCCAAGAGATTTTCAAGTGTGCTTGTTCTAGGAAACCTTTGATCTTGGTGAAGGTGCTGGTGCAGTTCTGCAGCAAATTGAACTACTGGTTTTGAGTTCTTGCATCTTCTTTTCAGGTGTAATCTTTCCTTTATTCTGTTTTGTAAAGGTGTAAGTGTTAGTCACTCCTTGATAGGGTTTCTTGGAGTGCAAGGTGTGCTGAAATAGGTTTTTTCAGCATTGTTTGTGTTGTTCTTGTAGTGTTCAAGAACTGTTGTGTTTGTAAGTAATTGGTACTGTTTGTAGTGGATTCCACCTTGGGGTAAGGTGAGACTGGACGTAGCTCTGTATGAGTGAACCAGTATAAAAACTTGTGTGCCTTTTCCTCTCATCTCTGCACTCATTTCTGGTTTTGCTAAGTCTGTTAAAAACTAAATCTGTTCTTTTGAAATTGAATCTGTTAATTCTGGGTTTAAGTAAAAACTGTTCTTCCTGATTTGTTAAAGTTCTCTGATCATAAACAAGGTTGCTGTATATAATGGTTTAAGTGATTTGTGAACAAACTGTCCATTCATTAAAATCTGAGAAAGGATCATTCTTCTTAAAACCTTGTGTTGAGTAATTTTGTTTGATTTCTAAGCATAGCTGTATCCTTCATCCTCACAATATTAAGCTGATCTGATTCTGTTATAATTCTCTGTTGATCACAATTTTACATTGAACAAATTCAAATTGTGCCAAGACTGCTCTGAAGAATCAATCTGTTTCATGTAAAAACAATCTGTTCTTTTTGCCTCTGGAATACTGAAAAATTGTGTGTTCTTGCAAAAATTTTATAAGCTCAATTCACCCCTCCCCTCTTAAACTTAGACACTAATAGACCCAACAAATATGGTTTAATATATTTATCGTACATACACTCTCACACAAAGTTAATTTTCATTTCTAATTCAAATTTTAGATATCTTAAGTAATTATAGTAAATAGATTATTAAAAATTCATGTCAATTTTTTTCAAACAGATTTTCAATATAAACTAAAATGTTAAAATATTTCATATTAATTTATAAATAACATAAATGTTAAAATATTATAATATAGTTAAAACTAAAAATTAGTTTGTTATGTAGAAGAAATAAAATACTGGTAAGATCTATTTTAATAATTAGTTTCCTAGTACTGAAGAAGTAAAAAGTTTGGATGAAGAAAAAATAAATTTCTTAACATAATATAAAAATATATTGAACTCCAGTTAATATTATGAAATTTATTAGGGTGTGATGAATCAATTTCTTGACTTGAATATTTTCCACTTCTTTTGACAAATTTTGGACAAAGATAACGTTCCATTAGTAGGAAAAAGAAATTTTGTGATCTATCAAATAACAAGCATTGTAGTGACAGTTTTCCTCCTTTATTGACCAGTTCAATGCACACTAGTATCTCCAGGTGGAAAAATTCCCTGTAGTGCTATTTGCTAGTTATTTAAATGTTTATTTTATATGTAATTAAAATTTGCTTTTTAAAAAAGTTAAATAATGTTATTTTAAAAAATCAATAATAGAAATATATTTTAAACGAAATCTGAAAGAAAAATTAAAATCCACATTTTCTTTTGAATTTTTTTTAAATAATAAAATTTATAACAACTGTTATCACTCTCTCAGCTAACCACCTCCTTTATTTCTGTCACCCTGTTATCACTCTCTCAGCTAACCACCTCCTTTATTTCTGTCACCCCATTATGCTATTTTTGCATTGAGTAGGAAATAAAAAATTAAAAAAAAAGGAAGAGAGTAAGAAATGCAGTGATTTAGAGTAAAAAATATCTAGTTAATTTGATTTTTATATTTTATATCAATATATTCATAAAATCATTTTTTTCAAAATAATTTAACGAACAAAAATAATTTTTAAAAATATATATTTAATTTAAAACACTACAAAAAAAATCAGTATTATCTACGAATTTTTACCCACGGATCTGAGTCCGTAAGTAAATTCAGCATTACCTATGGATATTACCTACGAACAACATTACCTACAGATTTTGAATCCGTAGGTAAATTCAGCATTACCTACCAACTATTACCCACGAATTCTGAATCTGTAGGTAAATTCAGTATTACCTACCAACTATTACCTACGGATCTTATTATCTATCAACTTTTACCTACGGATCTCTATTACCTACCAACTATTACTCACAAATCTCTATTACTTACGAACTATCACCCACTGATCTCTATTACCTACCAACTATTATCATAATAATTATATACATAATATTAAAAATATTAATATAATATGAAAAATTATAAAAACATAATTCATATTCATAAATAATAATAATCATAACTAATTTATACATATTATTAATATTAATATAATAATTTAAATAATATAAATAGTATTATATTAATAATAATAATATTAATGATATTAGTAATATAAAAAAATTAATAATATCAATAATAATAACATTAATAATATAAATAGTATTAATAAAAATATATATAAAATTAACATTTTTTATAATATTAATAATATTAACACTATTTATAATATTAATAAATATTTATAATATTAATCATATTAAATAATATTAAATAATATTAATAATATTTAATAATAGTTGGAGTCATTCTCTAAGTTCCGATTGACATTGGTCCAACTCCAGGTACCAGATCAATGTAACATTCTACTTCTCTCTTTAGAGTTAATTCAGGTATTTCTTTTAGGAAATACTTCCACGAATTCCTTCACCACATTTATACTACTCATCTCATCTTCATTCTTAACTCCCATCTGAGCAAAAATTATAAAACAACTTGATATTTTCTTCAGTTCAGACCACATTTGTTGAGTAGACATAGATTCTAACTCATTGGAATTTGAAAACACTATCTTTCATTGAGCACAACCTTTGAAAATGTGATTGGCAGATAGCCAATCCATTCCTGGAATAATATCCAATTCATCTCCTACATACTTGGCATAAGCTAGTGTGTCAATTTCAAATCACACAATGCTTTCAAATCCATATCAACTAAACAACATCCGTTCTGCATGATTTTTTTTTTCCAAGTAATTTCTCTGTCTGCTCCTTTTCAACAATTTTCTTTGTCTAACTATAATCTAAACACAATTAAGATATCTCACCTTTCTTCTTTCTCAATATCATTGATACTTCTCAAAATGATATAATCAACTTGTAAACTTCTTTCTCCATAAAATCTCAAATTTTCTTTTAAGCTTTGTTGTTCAGCTAGAGCCATCTTATGTTGTGTTATCAACACTAACATCTTCCAAGCTTCAGATCAAAGAAAATTCATACTTTCATCTTGGAACTTAACTTGGGTACTTCCCATGGAAACACGTGCTTAAATCTTTAAACCTTCAACATACTGCTTATTTACTCTTCATAACTTATATGTATCTGAAACTAAACCTTGACACAACTAAATCTAACTTGCACTTGCTCTACATTTATAGGGTAACTATCCATTTTTACTTTCTAGGGATTTTTGAAACTATTGTTTTCTATTTCTATTCCTATTCCCATAAAAATGTAATTGATAAAGAATCAATTCATTTAGAAGACAACATCTAGATCTTACAAAGGCAAGCAATCTCAAAATCATCTAGAATTTAAGTTTATCAACAAATTCATAATACTTATAATATAAAGTATTATACCAAAATAATTATTGATGTACAACTGTTAATCTAAAAGACAACTTTCAATCAAATACAAAAACACTTAATAAAATAAAATGAATCACACAAAAATTTAATATATGCTAAACATCAAACTTTTAGAATTAAGATAGAGAATCATCTCGATTCAGTTATGAGTGTGCACCCTCACTACTTTATCAAGATCCTTTCATTCTTAATACTAAAATTTTCATTTAGAACACACATTTACTATAGCACAAACAAGATTTCAAAAACCTTTTAAAAAATATTTGAAAACCTTTCACTATAGCTTTAATTAAGACTCCAATAATTATTTATAAGCAGAAGAAACATAATGAACCCACTACCCTCAGGTCATCCTAAGGATGAACTGCTCTGATACCAAATGTAACATGCCTATATTTTTTCATATATATAACCATAATCTGTATGAAATATTAAAATAAATATATAAACATAATACAAATATATCTAAAATTTCATTATTTTAATGTTTCAAATTATCTCTCTCTTCATAAGACTTGAAACATTTATATAAATTTTAAAACAAAATTTCAAAAGAAAAATAAACATTTTCCATTATCCATCTTCTCACCGAGAAACTTTATCACCTGTAACATCATCTGCTCCCGTGTAAAATACACGATCATCACAGATCAAAGAAAAACAACCACAAAACAAAACAAAGGGTAAGCTAGGTATTTTTAAAACTTATAACACAAATATGAGTTTAAACATCCACATAAATTCATCATTTCTCATGCATTTCACATAACCATCAAGTGTCTATCAACAATTTCAATATTCATCTTTCTCATGTCAGACTTCTACTGACTCATAACACATAGACACTTGACTCAGAGATCTGCACCTGTCATACTACATCACTGTGAAATCCACACAGCTATGCGCATAATTAATCTCAATATCATCTCTCTCCTAGTATGACAGGGTTAATTCATATAACAGGTCAAGTTAATTATCTTTCAAACAACTTACTCATTCATATGAACCTCCTTCGACTCTCACCACCTGAATAACTTCATCTATATGATTCCATTATCTCAGGAGAGTCAGGATATCTCCTTCTAGACGAATCCCTAGTCAATGCACATCCTAAACAATCTTAACACGGTATTTTCTTTCCTGAAAATACTATGTCTCGATTAGAATTCATATTTTGAACCTCATAATATCCACATCAAACAATCAAATCATACCAACGTTTAGAATATCCAAAATACACAACAATTCATTGACTAATCATATAATTTTCCAATTAAAGAGATTTTCAATTAACTATACATGAAATAAAAGTTTACATACTTTATAAGAAAAGCTATATATAAATAAATAAATCAATCCTTTAAAAGCAAATAAAAATTAGTTTAATATTTTTATTTATTATTATTTTATTTTATTTTTAGACTTTAGCTTGAGCTAGAATTCGCTAGCTTGAGCTAAAATCCTCCAGAGAGCACCCATAATTTTAGTTTGAGCTAAATTCGCTAGCTTGAGCTAAAATCCTCCAGAGAGCACCCAGAATTTTAGCTTGAGCTAGAATTCGCTAGCTTGAGCTAAAATCCACCAGAGAGCACCCAAAATTTTAGCTTGAGCTAGAATTCGCTAGCTTGAGCTAAAATCCTCCAGAGAGCACCCAGAATTTTAGCTTGAGCTAGAATTCGCTAGCTTGAGCTAAAATCCTCCAGAGAGCACCCATAATTTTAGTTTGAGCTAGAACTTGCTAGCTTGAGCGAAATATGCAGAAAAATTCTGCATAACTTAATATACCTATAAGATTATAAATCAATACCTCATTCAATTCATAAATTATAATTCTACACATTACATTGACAGTTCATGTTCAGCATGATACAATCACTCTCATTGAATCATTGAGTTATTATGTCCATTTATACATATATATGATTTCTAATTCCAAAACCATTTAAATCAAACAACCAATTCTCAATCACAACACTGTCAATTTCAAACAAACTACCATCTACTCAGAACAAGAAATCTTGCAACAAAATCTGGAATTGGTGACCCTGTCACACTCACATTCAAATCTTCTAATCTAGGGTTCTATTGAAGATTTTAAACTAGCTTCCCTTACCTGGACTTTAGCAGATGCTCACTAAGAGCTCCAAACCCACCAAAAGCTTAAGGATACCCTAACCTGCACCACAGAGTCCTAATCACAAATCTAACTACATCACTAGGATCCTGAGCTAACAGAGACTAATTCTGAAGATAAAAACCTAACATGCAAACTTAAATTAAAAGGCAACCCAACCAAATCAAAACTAACTCAAAGGAAAAAGAGCCAAGAATGAACTTACTCTATCTAAGATTTTGATCGGTCAAACTTGTAGAGTTCACTGCCAGGAGTCCAATGGCAGACTCTGATCATCAAACTGATGAAAGAGGAGGTCAGAATCTTAGAGAGAATGGAGAGAAAAGGAAAAAGAGGAACAAAACTGAACTTACTCTATAAGAGATTCTGATTGGGCAGTCTTGTAGTCTTCGCTGCCACGAGTCCAATGGTGGACTCCGATCGTCAAACAGATGAGCGAGGAGGTCGAGATTTTAGAGAGAAGGCAGAGGAAAGGAAAAATGAGTTTTTAGAGAGATGATAGTTCTTTTTAAAATGAAACCTGAATAACTAAATTTCTATTTATATAGCCTTTTCACTTTAATAATAAAATATTCAGGTGCCATTTTAATTGTACCATTTCTACTCTAAGACTATTTTTCTCGGTCCTTACAATAGATAAATAATAAAAAGTTATAAATAGATTATAAAGTGTTAATCATTCATTTTATTAGAAATTTCATCTTTTCAAAATTTTATTTTTTCAAATTCTTTTTAGGTTAAAGTGTATAACTAAGATATTGTATTAATGTGTTGACAAACTAATATGGATGAGGTAGTAAGGTAATTGTTCAAGTAATAGTTTATTAAACAGAAACTTCAGAACTGTAAAATTACCACAAATATACAATACATGGATATAAAATCACTCACATCATATAAACACACATATATAAACACATTTGTATAACACAAAGTACATCGTTTAAGCATGTTCAAATCATCTATTTTTTTTACACAACAATCTTAACCTTCTTTTACTTTATTGTTAATTTTTAACCAGTTTAATTGCATATCCATTTTGGATACTATCTTAATTGGATTTATCATTGGAAGACAACTTGAGGTCATCTGAACTTATCTATAATATTATTTTATTGGTGTTAGACGGTCTACGCTGGAATCATTTTAAGTTGATGAATTATATATTTGTTATGATACCTTTATGGGTGTGTAGCCTTTTACAAATGTATGATGAGAAATACTTGTGATATTATGATTCCAAGGGTTGCGATATTGAGTAATGAAGCTATTGAATATATGAGATTCCTTTACTTTACTAATAAGTAAGATAAGGATGCACAGAGAACAAAAAGAAGAAAGAAAAGAATAGTTTTTGTATTATTCACTTTTATGCATCTAATGATGCCAAGCATTATAATACAAAGAGAAAAAAGAAACTGTATTGGGCTTGATCAAAACAGATAAGGCCCAAATTAGGTAAGATCCAAAAATACAAAAACACCAAAACAGTGGAAATGTTTTATTTACCGGTAGAATCGTGCAACTTGATAGACCTCAACAGAGACGGAAGGAATTTGTTTTGATGACTATCATGACATAAAGTCGATCTCTCAAGTCGTAAAGAGATTTGAAGTATGCGTGTCTCCATTTTTCTGTTGAAGAAAATAATGCAATAAACTCCTAAGAATCTCGTCACATATCCATATTCTATTCCAATAAAAAATCACAACAGAAATTCAGATTTATGTTCATCTTCATGTGTTGGCACTGTGTCTTTAGGCTTCACATCCTGCGAACAATTTTTTGTAAGTGGAGTATATTGAACCCCTGCATTTGTGTGTCTGACGGTATTTGTCCTGTCAAATTGTTGAAGGACAGGTTTAAGTAACTCAAAAAGGATAAACTGGACAAGTCTGGAGGAATTTCACCCCAAAAATTGTTCACTGAAAAATCCAAGGACTCCAAGTTTTTCATGTTGTCAAATTCATTTGGTATTTTCCCCGTTAAACTATTGTGGGACAAACTCAAGGAGAACAAACCAGTAAAGCTAAACATGTGGGAGGAGAAATTAGGTATAGTGTAATACTGTTGTTTAAATGTTTTTTTAAGGCTAATGGTAAATTCTTCATTCAAAATGAGATTTAAAGTTTGAATAAGAGAAATGTCTCTCATTTCTCAAAAGTTAGTTTTCAAGTCTCAATAAAAAGAAATGTGTTAATTCTGACTAGAATCTATCAAATGATATACAAATAAATCAAATAAGTAAGATATTAAATCAATCAATTCTCTTTTTTTTTAAATCATATTACTCTAATGTTAACCTTGGAGTAAAAAACATAATCAAATAATTTATTTTATCTTTATTTTTTATTGCATATAAGTTGACCCACTCTTGATTAAATAGAATTTGTCATATAGAGAAATTTATATTAAAAGAACACTCATGATATTTTGAAACTTCCACCTTTCTATTGCATTAAAACTACAACTTTATAAATTATTGTTTTATTATAACATTATATTTATAATTATTTTATTATTGTAATATAATATTTTATTATGAATAATAATTGTCAAATGGGTATCAATAAAAGAGATGGTGTAAAATAATATCTTTCCAAAACACAATTATTAGCACTCTCTCACACACAATACTCAACATAAAACAAATGAAAAAGAGAGAAAATAACAATAACAAAACCATACAAAAATGGTTTCTCAAAGCAACATATACAACATCTAATAATAAATAGATCTAGATACTGAGCTTCTCAGTGCTGGAAGTGCTTGTCATTGTAGCTTAATAGCTCTTCTCTTACCTTCACTTCATGACTTGTTTCTTTTCACAAACGATAAAGCCCTAAAAATATAACATAATAAACGCATTATCACCAAAGTAAAACAAATCAAAATGCATAGAAGCTTTGAGTGGACTTACGTATAATATTTGTTACTTCACATTTTTAATGCATCATAGAATATCCTTAGTTAAATTATATTTCTATCCTTATTTTTTAAAAACTGTTTGTCATTAAAATTTAAATGTTCAATTCATCGTAGAATATCCGCGAAATAATGTTTCTACTCTTTTATTGTTCATTTTTTTCTCAATTTTATTAATTAAAATTAAAATATTTTTTTATCAATAAAAAAATAAAAAATATGATCATTTCATGGATGTTTCAATTCTATTACAAATTAAACCGAAACAACCAGCTATTTCACTCAACAAAACTAAAACTACTAAATAAAGAAAAATCTCAAATGTCATTGGTGGTCTTAAAAAGAAAATGTTGTAAAAATGAAAAACGTTTAATCATTTTTTGAGACATGCAACACGAATGAAATGAGAAAATTTATGATTTATAACAAAGAGAGGGTGAAGTTTAAAGAAGTATTTGAATTGCATGGTTTCACTCACCAGTATATGTCTGAGCTCAACCAGAGGAATTCATTTTGATAAGCACCATGACATAAAGTCGATCTCTCATATTATAAAGAAACCTGAAGTAAGCATGCCTCCATTTTCTATTAAAGGAAAGGGCACAAAAGACTCCCAAAAAGCCAGTGACGAATCCAGACTCTATTCCAATATAAAACCATGACAAAAATTCATATTTATCCTCATCTTCATCTATTGGCTTTGAGTCTTTATGTTCACCATCCTGCCAGCAGATTTTGGGAAGTGGAAGTCCACAAAGATCAGGATTGCCAATATAGCTCACTGCATCAAACCCTTGAAGTTGTGTCCCAGATGGAATTTTGCCACTGAAATTGTTAAATGATAGGTTTAAGACTCCGAGAAAGAACAAATTGGCCAAGCCTTGAGGAATTTCACCCCAAAATTGGTTTGCTGAAAGATCAAGGGACTCCAAACTTCTCATGTTGCCAATCTCATATGGTATTTTCCCCATTAATTTATTGTGAGACAAGTTCAAAGAGCACAATCCAACGAGGCTGAACATTTGGGAAGGCACTGTTCCGAACAAATTGTTACTTGACATGTCAATTAAGGTCATAAAGTGCAAGTTATTACGGTATTCTGATACTCGACCTTTTGTAACCAGCTCAAGACCGTCTTCGAAGACGTATGTGATAGAATTAGAAAGAGCAAAGGAAAAATAAAGACTGCTCTCTGAAGCATTGTTGAAAACTAAAGATGTTATATTATGCAGGCAGGTTGGTATTTGTCCTGAGATTATGTTGTCAGCAATATCCAAAATAATGAGGGAAGATATTTGACAAATCTGTGTTGGGATGTTACCACTAAAATTATTGGACCTTAGTTGGAGAACCCTAGCATCATGTGGTATCCAGTGTGGTATATTTCCTGATAAGTTATTTTCACGCACATTAAAGAGCAACAGAGAGTGACAATTTTGTAGCGAGGTAGGAATCGTGCCATAGAGATTATTCTCATGCAAATGTAGTGAGGCAAGACTAAATAAGGAGCCCATTGACGATGGTATCTTGCCAGTCAGACTATTGCTTCCCAAGTTAACATGAATCAATGATTTCCAATTCTTCCAACAATTTGTAAGCTCTCCAGATAGATGATTACGAGAGATGTCTAAGTAGATCAAACTGCCTTTTCCATTCAGCATCTTATGATCACACAAGAGAGGAGAAATTGTTCCAGATAATGAGTTGTTCGATGCTTCGAAAATCGCCACATTTGATGATAATCGAGGCAGGGAACCTTTTAGATCATTTGATGATAGATTGACGAATGAAGAGTTCAACAACACATTATTTGACAGGTTCCCAAACATCAAATTACCTTCTAAATCTAGTTCACTCACTCTTGATACAAAATTCCAAAATTTGCTTTTGGCCACAAATGATGAATTCAAAATAGATAAACGTTTAAGATATCTTTGTGTATACAACCACTCTGGAAGGTTAGGACCTGCAAATCCAAGAGTCAATCGTCCAAGTTGGAAAGGTGGAACCCAGTGGGAGTCACATTCAAAGATTAATGGTGGTAACGAAAATATAATTAATGTTTTTAATTTTGACAATTTGGCAAAATTTCTCTCAGACACAACTCCCGTGAATTGGTTTGAGCTAACACTCAATACAATTAAGGATGATAGATTTCCCAAATTTGGGGGAATGGATCCAGAAAACTTGTTCAGTCCAATATTAAGATATTTTAGATATTGGAATTTTCCCAACCAATAAGGAATGGGTCCATCCAGGTCATTAAATTCGAAGTTCAAGTACTCTAGCTGTTGAAGATTTAATAATGCCTCAGGTAATTGGCCTCTTAAAGAATTTCTCGCAAATCTTAAGTAAGAGATACCACAACTAAGATTGAATAACCATTTAGGCAACTCTGAGCTAAATTCATTTCTTGAAAGATCAAGAGAATTGAGTGCAGTAAAATTGACATATTGAAGAGATGGACTAAGGTCTTTAAGTTGACAATCAGACATCATGAGTTCTAAAAGTGATGGAAGCATAGTGAGTGGTTGAAGCCAGTTAGTTTCCTTGTGAAGATCAATTCCACCGAGGTTGAGATATTTCAAGGAATAAATGCGAGAAAGCCACTGAAGACTATTGATGGCAAGATTGTCGTTAAGTGATAGATCAAGATAACCAAGAGAAGAAGAGTTGGCGCACTGAGAAACTACAGACAGGTTATGACAATTCTGATGTATAGAATCAAATTGGAGAGCTAAGAAGTCATTATTGCTCAAATTCAAGTGATTTAGAAATTCCAATTCCATCAACAATAAGGATAGGTGAATAGAACCTGAGAGACAGTGTGATTTATCTTCTTTGTCAATGTAATTTGCAAGTGTTGTAGAGCATGGGAGATTGAGCCCAGTGACTCGACCAGTGATGTGATCACAGTTAACTCCTCTCCACTGACAACAATCTTGATCAGGGTTCCACGAAGAGAGCACACGGGATAGATCTATTACTCTTTGCTTGAAGTTTAAGAGACCCAACTTGTCTTTCTGGTTACAACCAATGGTGAAGTTGTTGCAGGTGCCAGTATTTAGCATGAGTGTGCACAGTAACCATGCCAAAATGGCTGCATTTTGAGAGGAAAAGGCATTCATTGGTACCAGAGAGATGAAGGGGCAAACTAGGGCTAGGATGGTTTTAACTTCATTCAGAGGGTACTAATATTTAAACTGGTTAGATTAGACTTTGTCCTTCAACAAATCTTTCATATCTATTACAGTTGCATGTCCACGTCTCTTTTTTAATAATAAAAAAATTAGACAATTAAAAGTTTGATATAAATATATATTAAAACGTTATAAAAGCATTTAAATTTTTATTAATTATTACAATTATATAATAAAAACACTTTTAATTTATTATACATCATGAAACTAAAAATTAGTTAAATAAGATAAAAATACGAATTTTTTTATAAAAACCAATCACAATAAATTGTGTTAAAGGACAAAATGTCTTTAGGTTTGACATGATTTCGATACGAAATTTCTTCGCAATCTGCCCAACCAATCAATGGCAGTGTAGCTTGATAAAATGTCTCCCAGAAAACGATTTTGGATCATGCACCCAAGAACACGTTTGTATTAAGACATTTTTAAAGGATTTATAAAAAAATGATATTATTTATTTTCATTTATGGTGTAATTCTATAAGAAAATAAGAATAAAAATATTAAACGTATGTTTTAGAAGCAAGCTACTAATATAAATTTTTTAAGTTAATTAATAATTTAAATATATTTTAATAATTTAAAACGATGACATATATAAGGACTGAGATGAGTATTGGATAAAAAAAATTACATACTCATCCCATTTTAATACCTAACTTCAAAAATTGTGTATTATTATTATTAAAAACTTCTTAAAAAAATATTTTTAAAAATAAAAAATAATTTTCTCGTTAATTAAAATTATATTTTGTATATGTAATTAAAATTTTCTTTTTAAAAAAGTTAAATGATATTATTTAAAAAATAAATAATACAAATATAAAAAATAGAAATATATTTTTAAACGAAATCTGAAAGAAAAATTCAAATCCACATTTTCTTTACAATTTTTTAAATAATAAAATTTATAACAACTGTTATCTCTCTCAGCTAACTACCTCCTTTTATTTCTCTGTCATCTGTCACCCCATTATGCTGTTTTTGCATTGAGTGGGAAATAAAAAACTAAAAAAAAAAAGAGAGGAAGAGAGTAACAAATGCAGTGATTTAGAGTAAAAAAATTCTAGTTAATTTGATTTGCATAATAAAACATTTTTATATATTAATATATTCATAAAATCACTTTTCAAAATAATTTAACGAACAATTTAAATATATAAATATATATATATATATATATATATATATTTCATTTAAATAATTTTAAATTATAAAATTTAATAAATAAAAAATTACATTTTAAAATAAATATATTAACTAAATTACTTTATAAATTATTAAAATATAATTTTATTGAATTTATTTATTATTTTAATTATTTATCAGAAACATAATTATTTATAAAATTTTAAAGTATATTACTTTTTAGTTTACCAAATGTAACATCCCAAAAATTATAGACAATTACACTACATATTCTACAAAATCCAATATAAAGCTTAAATTTTTTCACAAAAAAAAAACTTATATAATATAATATTTATCGAACTAAAGCTCAAAATAAGTAGTCTAAAATGCTCATTCACTTATATTAACATCTACTTGTATCATCAGAGTTAAAAAATATAAAAAAAATAAAAATAAACTAATGAAATTAAATTTCATAACATATTTAATACATGAAAAAAAAATTAGATTAGTCATTCATAAACTAATTTTTTTTCAAATGTTGTCATATTATTTAAATTATTTTTTAATATAGATAAAAGTAAGGTTTATAATTTTGTTATATAGAGTATATTTATTCTTAAATCAATCAAATCATATAATTTGTAAATCATCCCTCTATTTTATTTCTCGTTTATTTATATTTAACATGTAATATTAGTTTTCACCTATTTATCTTTTATCAAGTTATTTCTACTATATTTTTTTTTCTCTAACTATTTACTCTTAACCAAGCAAATGTAACTGTGATTTTTTTTTTCTCAGCAAAAAATGTAACTGTGATTGTATCATGTTTTGATTCAATTCCATTGTAAAAGGAAAATTTGTTAGAATCAATTAGGACAGGTAAGTCAACAAGGATTGACTTTTGACTTCAATTGAAAAAGTAGTTCTGATATTTTGTCATTAATTGACTAATTCAACACGCACTAATCTTTGTGTAGAAATTAGTAGTATTCTATATATATATATATATATATATATATATATTAGTCTTAATTTTTTTATCAGTTATTAACATTATTTATTATTGTACTGTCTAGGCCGAAAGGTCAACCGAAAGGTTGTACCGAAAGTCTCGACCGAAAGGTTGTACCGAAAGTCTCGACCGAAAGGTTGTACCGAAAGTCTCAACCGAAAGGTTAAATATAAAAAGTAAATAAGTAAAATTAAATTAGTGATTATAGCAAAGCCCATAAGATAGGCCCAAATATACATGTGTGTGTTTTCAAAATGTTAGGTGCAAAAAGAAAAGACCCAAGTAACTCTTAAGCCCCCTTATAAATAGAAGTTCAACTCAAGAGGTAAGAAAGATTCAATTTATCTGATGAACATAAAACTATATCTGACTTTGGCATCGGAGCGCCTTGCAGGTACACACACCCACCTGTGAGGAGAAGAAGTCGAGAGCACCTAGCTGAAGGAGAAGTCGAGAGCACTTAGCTGAAGGAGAAGCTGAGAGCACTTAGCTGAAGGAGAAGCCGAGAGCATCTAGTTGAAAGAGAAGCCGAGAGCATCTACCTTGAGGAGAAGCCTAGAGCACCCAATGTGAGGAGAAGCCCAGAGTATCCAGCCCAAGAAGAGACCGAGAGAGTCCAGCCCAAAGTTCGGAAGATTTGTATAAGAGTTAATCTTGTCAACCTGATTCTAGTGTTCTTGGTCCTTGTTGTAAGAACAATTATCATTTTTCTTTTTCTTCTCGCCTCGTATAACTTTCAAGATTAATTTTTGGTTAGCATTATAATATTAAATTATATCATAATATTAACTTTGATTTTTTTTTTATCTTTCTTAATTATTAAACATTCTTACAAGAAAAACATTAATAAAATTATTAATATATATGTATATATACTTTATTTTAAAGTTGTGAGAACTAAAATTTTAGTATATATATTTTTAATAGATAAATAATGAAAAGTTATAAATAGATTATAATGTTATTCAATCATGAATTTGATTTTTAAACATCTATCCAAAAAATAATGATATATTGACAACTGTAACACCCCAGAAAATAACATCTAAATATTTCAATACAAGTTCTACGTATTTCTATACAAACTTGGAGTTTTTTCAAAACATTCCTAATACATGATTAGGATTTATAGAAATAAATATTTACATATCCATAGCTCAAAATAAAACTCTGAAACCTCTAAGGCTTTCCTGCACCTGTATGGTCATCTGCTCGTGTACATAGTACAGTCATCGCAGTTTAAACACAACACAAAAAACAAGGGTAAGCTAGTGAAAATAAAATTTTATAATATACGAAATTAAATTAAAAGAGAAAATAAAATTACATGGCCAATTTCTCAATTATTCAATCTTCTTCAAATTCCAACATAAACCAATCACATAGATCTCACATG
Organism: Phaseolus vulgaris; assembly: GCF_051622355.1. Taxonomy (NCBI): domain Eukaryota; kingdom Viridiplantae; phylum Streptophyta; class Magnoliopsida; order Fabales; family Fabaceae; genus Phaseolus; species Phaseolus vulgaris. The sequence goes on from NC_143504.1 coordinate 9,288,511, forward strand.
GATCTACACATCCAGAATATTCAACAAACAACGTCTTCCGGAAGACCCGTATTAAGTAAGTCCTACCAGAGACTAACACCTGATCCAAAGATTATAGCGAATCCAACAGAAAGGATCAGGGTAAGTTCAATACAACTCAAGCCGTGCATCTCATATGTCACGGTGTGCATGAACTCCCCCATCAGCTTCTCACCACCTAATATCTTAGTCTATGTGACTTAGATCATCAGTGAAGCTCGGAGATCTCTGTTACCATATAGGCATCAATACTTAATACACAGCAAACATCAGTCCATACATTATCCCAAATGTATGAATTCAATTCCATACCATTCCGTCATACAATATCATTCAAAAATTGATCCACAATATTCAAAAGTCTATTTGACATGAAAAAAATAACACTTTAATACTAAATCATCAAAATATAATATTTTTACAAATTTAAATAATATACAAACAAACAACCCAATATATAAACACACAACATTTCTGCAAGAGGAATTGAATATTGGGACCACGTCCCTTCCGCATTCAGATCTTCTATCCTAGGGTGCTATTAAAAATTAAATTTAGCTTCCCTTACCTCAATTGCTTGCTTTCCAAGCAACTTTTAGAATTTTATTCCCCACCGTTTGGATAAGCTTCAAGATTTACGGGCCTAATGCAAATTATCCAAACAGAACAAAATTTCAGTATATAATAGAATAAGTTGAGAGGATTAAACTTCTCAACTGACCCCACCAAGATTGATGACTAAATCCTAAAGAAAAACAGAGAACAAAGGATATTTAGAGTAAAAGTGAACTTACTTTGTTTGAAAATCTGATCGGGTAGAAATGTTCCTTAACTCTTCTGCTACAGCGTGGTATGATCAGATTCTAAAATAGATGAAGATTGGGAAAGAAATTAAGAGAGAGGGAGAGAAGAGAATTGGAGAGAGAGAGAAAGAAAGAATGTGTGTGAAGGTGGGTCTTTGGCTTCTACTTTTTTTTTTTATACTGTTACAACAACTAACATTTTTATATAACTATATTACAATTCTCAATATTATTATTTTAATATTTTTTCATATTATTTAATTTTAAAATTATTATTTATTATATATATTTATTTCTAAATTCATTAAAGCTGTGTATTTTATGCGTTTCCTATTAATAGTTGTGGCCAATAGAGAAAAATTAATTAATATTTGAGCGAAAAATCAGTTGAATAATATATCACTGTTGTGGTGTTGCAAATAAATCACGACAAGCAGATAATAGCAAATTGAGGAGTGATATGATAATTATATGTGTATGCCTTATTTTTATTGATTTGGTTTTGATATATTAATTAATATGGTTTAATATATGTATCGTTCATACCTTCTCACGTTAATTTTCATTTCTAATTCAAACTAAGTAATTGTAGTAAAAAAATTATTACAAATGTTATTTTAATTTTTTTAAACGTATTTCATATTAATTCATGAATAACATGAATATTATAATATTATTAAAACTAAAAGTTTGTTATGTAGAAAAAAATAAAATACTGGAGAGGTCTATTTTAATAATTAGTTTTATTATAAGTATTGAGTATTGAAGAAGTAAAAAGTTAAGTTTGGATTAAGAAAAAAATTAATTTTTTAATATAATATAAAAATATATTTAACTCCAGTTAATATTATGATATTTATTAGGGTCATTTCGTAGTGATGAATCTATTTCTTGACTTGAATATTTTCCACTTCTTTTGACAAATTTTGGACAAGTATAACGTTCCATTAGTAGGAAAAAGAAATTTTGTGATCTATCAAATAACAAGCATTGTAGTGACAGTTTTCCTCCTTTATTGACCAGTTCAATGCACACTAGTATCTCCAGGTGGAAAAATTCCTTGTAGCGGTATTTGCTCGTTAATTAAAAGTTTATTTTATAAGTAATTAAAATTTGCTTTTTAAAAAAAGTTAAATAATATTATTTAAAAAAATCAATAATAGATATATATTTTAAACGAAATCTGAAAGAAAAATTCAAATCCACATTTTCTTTAGAATTTTTTAAATAATAAAATTTATAACAATTGTTATCATTCTCTCAGCTAACGAAATGCAGTGATTTAGACTAAAAAAATTCTAGTTAATTTGATTTGTATATTTTATATCAATATATTCATAAAATCATTTTTCAAAATAAATTAAGGAACAAAAATAATTTTAAAAAAAATATATTTAATTTAAAATTAATTTTAAATTATAAAAGTTAATGAATAAAAATTACATTTTAAAATAAATATATCAAATAAATTAATTTATATTAAAATATAAATTTATTAAATTTATTTATTATTTTAATATTGTTATTTTAATTATTTATTATAAACATAATTATTTATAAAATATTAAAGTATATTATTTTTTAGTTTACCAATTGTAACATCCTAAAAATTATAGACAATTACACTACATATTCTACAAAATTCAATATAAAGCCTAATTTTTTTGACAAAACACATTATTAAAACTTATATAATATAATATTTACCGAACTAAAGCCCAAAATATAGTAGTCTAATATGCTCATTCACTTATATTAACATCTGCTTGTGTATAATTCAGAGTTCACAACACAAAAAAAAAAAAAGTAAACTAATAAAATTAAATTTCATATCATATTTAATACATGAAAAAAAAATCAAATTAGTTATTCATATTTTTTTTTTCAAATGTTCATATTATCTAAATTATTTTTGAATGTAGATAAAAGTAAGGTTTATAATTTTGTTTATATAGAGTATATTTATTCTTAAATCAATCAAATCATATAATTTGTAAATCATCCCTCTATTTTATTTCTCGTTTATTTATATTTAATTAACTAATGTAATATTATTTTTCACCTATTTATCTTTATCAAGTTATTCTGTTTTTTTCCTCTAATTATTTACTCTTAACCAACAAGCAAGTGTACTGTGATTGTATCATATTTTGATTCAATTCCATTGTAAAAGGAAAATTTGTTAGAATCATTTAGGACAGGTAAGTCAACCAACATGGATTGACTTTTGACTTAAATTGGAAAAACAGTTATGATATTTTGTCATTAATTGACTAATTCAACACGCAATAATCTTTTTGGGTAGAAATTTAGTAGTATTCTATATGCGGAAAATTTGACAAGTTTAATAAGTAATATGGATATGTAACTTGTCAAATTTTCCACATATATTAGTCTTAATTTTTTTTTATCAGTTATTAACATTATTTATTTTTCCTTTTCTTCTCACCTCTTATAACTTTCAAGATTAATAAAGGAATTCATTTAGTTAAATATAAATAATAAGTTTTGGTTAGAATTATAATATTAAATTATATCATAATGTATTCACTTAGATTTTTTTTTATATTTATTAATTATTAAACATTCTTACATGAAAAACACATTAATAAAATTATTAATATATATATATATACTTTATTTAAAAAAAGTTGTGAGAACTAAAATTTTAGTATACTTTTTATAATAGATAAATAATAAAAAGTTATAAATAGATTATAAAGTGTTAATCGTTCATTTTATTAGAAATTTCATCTTTTCAAAATTTTATTTTTTCAAATTCTTTTTAGGTTAAAGTATAACTAAGATATTGTATTAATGTGTTGACAAACTAAACTAATATGGATGAGGTAGTAAGGTAAATGTTCAAGTAATAGTTTATTAAACAGAAACATAAGAATTTATTGTAAAATCACAACAAATATACAATATATGGATATAAAATCATTCACATCATATAAACACATATATAAACACATTTGTATATCACAACCACATCTCACCATCATAATAAGTACATTGTTTAAGTATGCTCAAATCATCTATTTTTTTTTTACACAACAATCTTAACCCCCTTTTACTTTATTATTATTTTTTAACCAGTTTAATTGCAGATCCGTTTTGGATACTATCTTAATTGAATTTATCATTGGATTCATTGGGAGACAACTTAAGGTCATCTGAACTTATCTATAATATAATTTTATTGGTGTTAGACGGTCTACGCTGAAATCATTTTAATTTGACTGTCAATTATATATTTGTTATGATACCTTTATGGGTGTGTAGCCTTTTACAAGTGTATGATCGAGAAATACTTATGATATTATGATTCTGCGATATTGAGTAATGAAACTATTGAATATATGAGATTCCTTTACTTTACTAATAAGTAAGATAAGGATGCATAGAGAACAAAAAGAAGAAAGAAAAGAATAGTTTTTGTATTATTCACCTCTGTGCATCTAATGATGCCAAACTTTATAATACAAAGAGAAAACAGAAATTGTATTGGGCTTGATAAAAACAGATAAGGCCCAAACTATGTAAGACCCAAAAATATAAAAACATCAAAACAGTGGAAAGGTTTTATTTACTAATAGAATCGTGCAATTTGATAGACCTCAACGGAGACAAAAAGAATTTGTTTTGATGACTATCGCGACATAACGTCGATCTCTCAAGTCGTAAAGAGATTTGAAGTATGCGTGTCTCCATTTTTCTGTTGAAGAAAATATCGCAACAAACTCATGAGAATGATACTAGAAAATTTTAGGTGGAAACCCCCTTTAAATAGAGGTAAAAAACCACCGACGAGAGAGCCAAAACTTCCACTATAATGATACTGGGAGTACAATGAATTCCTCTCAGGCTAATAGATAAATAACCCCAAAACAAATTCTCTCTATATGGGTTAAACACTTACATCCAAGAGAAGAAATAGAGAGTATATGAAAAGAGAGAGGAAGCAAGTGTATGCTATTGTTTTTTATATTACATTGCTTGAAAGAAACCACTATATATAGTGGTTCTAGGAGACAACAATAATAAAAAAAATTAATGGTAAGTAACCTCCTTTTGATAACAATTAATTGTGGTAAGTAACCTCCTTTTGATTACAATTAAGTGGACAACACTCTGACTATCACAAAATATAACAAAAACATCTTGTTGAGGACCAAGTTCACTTACCAAGCCTCGAAGCCATATAACCTCTTTGATACCTTCTAGCATAGATATGTTCTGCTTCAGTGGTGGACAAAGCCGCAATGGCTTGAAGTGAAGAATATCAACTGATAGCAAAACCACATAAGGTAAAAATGTAGGATGAAAGTGACCTTATTCGATCTAAATCACCACCATAGTCAGCATCAACATAGCCAACTGCTCCTCCGGGATCAACTTTATGTTGATCAAATACCAAACCAAGATCTGGAGAACCTTTCAAATAACGAAGTATCCATTTAACGACTTCCCAATGTGCCTTTCCTGGATTATGCATGAACCTGCTAACAATGCTAACAGCATAAGCTAAATCAGGCCTAGTACATACCATAACATACATGAGACTTCCAATTGCATTTGAATACGGGACATGTGACATGTGCCTTTTGTCCTCGTCTGATTTTGGACACTAATCTGGTGACAACTTGAAGTGGGTGGAAATTGGAGTATTAATAGCTTTGCAATCTCGCATTCCAAATTTTTCAAGCATCTTAAGAACATACTTCTTTTGTGATAGAAAAAGTTTTCCAGCTTGACGATTTCTGTTGATCTCCATTCCTAAAATTTTCTTGGCAAGACCTAAGTCCTTCATATCAAATTCACTACTAAGCTGGGCATTTAACTTGTTAACTAAAGATTTACCTCTTGCGGCAATCAACATGTCATCAACATATAACAACAAGTATATAAATGACCCATCGAATGTCTTTTGAAAATAAACACAATTATTATAGCTACTTCTGGAGTGGCCATGTCCAACCATGAAAGAATCAAACCTCTTATACCATTGTTTTGGTGATTGCTTCAAGCCGTAGAGAGATTTCTTCAAACGACATACATGGTCCTCCTTTCCAGGAACAACGAACCCTTAAGGCTGCTGGATGTAAATCTCTTCCTCAAGATTACCATGAAGAAAAGCAGTTTTCACATCTAACTGTTCCAGCTCCAAATCATACAACGCAACTAAAGCAAGTAATATACGTATTGAAGTATGACGAACAACAGGAGAAAATACTTCATTAAAGTCAATACCTTTCTCTTGATCAAAACCTCTTACAACAAATCTTGCTTTATTCCTTGTACTCTCAACACCAGAGATCCCTTCTTTTCTCTTAAAGATCCACTTGCAACTAATGACTCGTTTTCCTTCTGGTAACTTCACCAGTTCCCATGGTTCACCTTCTTCACCCATCTCTTGTGCAATAGTTAAAGCATAAGCAATGTTGGCAGATTCTACAATTAATCTTTGAGTCGGTTTTCTTGGTCTCTGCTGTGGAAGTTCTTGAGCCATAGACCACGGTTGTGGTAACCCTCGTCGTTGAGGTGGGCATTGCTCATGTGGACTCAAATGTTCATTTGTACCATCAATAACAATGACTTGATCATCTTGAGTACTGGAGAAATTGGGAACGTTTTCCTCATGAGCGGGTGTTTTAATCTCAAACTCCACCTTCTCTTGAGCATCTTCCTGATCATCTACATCAATTGAGGAAATGATAGTATCTTTTACAGAAGAGAGCATAGCATTTTCATTAAAGGTCACATTCCAACTGCAAATTACTTTGTGAGATTCGAGGCCATATAAACGATAACCTTTAACCCCTGAACCATAACCCAAGAAAATGCACTTCTTAGCACGAGGTTCTAATTTTCCCTCGTTTACATAAGAATAAGCAGGACAACCAAATATTTTAAGATTAGAATAATTAACAGGATTACCTGACCAAACTTCTTTTAGAATGTTGCAATCAATTGATATGTTAGGAGAACAATTTATCAGATAACATGTCGTTGAAGCCGCTTTAGCCCAAAAAGATTTTCTCAAACCAGAATGGGAGAGCAGGCAACGAACTCTCTCCAGGATAGTTCTATTCATCCTTTATGCAACCCCGTTTTGTTGTGGAGTCCTTGGGATGGTGAGGTGTTTGGAAATGCCTTCCTTCTTGCAGAAATCATTGAATTCATTTGAACAGAACTCAAGGCCATTGTCTGTCCTTAGCCTCTTTATCTTCTTGCCAGTCTGGTTCTCAATCAATAATTTCCACTCTTTAAAAGTGGAAAATGCTTCATTCTTATGTCTGAGAAAATACACCCAAAGTTTTTGTGAGAAATCATCAATAATTGTCATCATATAACGACATTTACCTCTGGAGGGAACTTTTGACAGACCCCAAAGATCCGAATGAATATAATCCAAAGTACCTTTGGTTCTGTGTATGACTTTAGAAAAATTAACCTTTTTCTGCTTACCAAAAATGCAATGTTCGTAGAAATCAACCTTTCCAGTACAGTGGTTACCAAGGTGACCCTTCTTCTTGAGGATTAAAATTCCCTTCTCACTCATGTGGCCTAATCTCATATGCCACAACTTGGTGTTATCTTTGTTGGGTGAGGCAACACTGCAGAACCTGTAACTGTTGAACCCTGCAGCACATACAAACTATCACATCGAATTACCTTTAGTAACCAAGAACTCCTTTAGACACTTTTAAAACTCCACCTTCAGCTGAGTATCTACACCCATGAGATTCAAAGGTACCTAAGGAAATGAGATTTCGTTTCAACTCAGGGACATATATGACACCTGTTAAAGTTCTAACAATTCCATCATATGTCTTGATTTTGATTGTTCCTTCACCAAAAACTTTGCATTGAGCATCCTTTCCCATCAAAACGAGACCATTATAAACTGGTTCATATGTGGTAAACTAGTCTCTTTTGTGAGACATGTGAAAAGTACAACCAGAATCAAGAATCCATTCATTTTTAGATCTTTGTTCAGTGTTGGAAGCTACAGAACAATCCCCATCAGATTCAGTTTCAACAATACTTGCTTTGACAGATTTTTCTGGTTGTTTACCATTTCCCTTATCTTCTCTAACCTGCTTATTTTTTAATTTATAACATTCAGAGATTTCGTGTCCTTTTTTCTTGCAATAACGAAAATATTTGGAATTTTTGCCTCTGATTTTGACTTAGATTTATATTTATTGTTCCTACCTTTCTCTTGGTTTCTCTCTCTAACTACTAATCCTTCACTAGAACTTCCAGAATGAATTTCTGTATCAAATTTTTCTTTGGCTAGTAAATTAGTCTTGGCATCATCAAAGCTTAAGGTAAGATAATTACCGTATAACATAATTTCTTTGAATTGTCGATACGAGGGTGGTATAGAAACAATAAGTAGAACGACTTTATCCTCATCATCAATTTTAACATCCAAATTTTCCAAATCAATTATGATGGAATTAAATTCATCAAGGTGAGATTGGATGGGAGTACCTTCGGACATTCAGAGTGTAAAGAGTCGCTCCTTTAACCGGAGTTTGTTTGCAAGACTTTTGGTCATGTATAGAGACTCCAATTTACTCCATATGCCTGTTGCAGTTTTCTCGTTGATGGCATCACGCAACACCTCACGGGACAAGCATAACTGGATTGCAAACAATGCCTTTTTCATTCATCTCATCCCACTGCTCCTCCGTCATAGTGGTTGGCCTCATCATTTTTCCTGCCAGAACTTTCTTTAAACCATTCTGGGTGAGAACCGCTAGCATTTGGACTCGCTATATAGCAAAGCTGATTTTGCCATCAAATTTCTCAATATCGAATTTCAACATTATTGAAAAACAAATCCTGGTTGAATTATCGAAAAGCTCTGATGCCAATTTGTAGGCATATCGTGTGTGGAAGCGTGATAATTTCAACCAAAGATTATGAGAAATTAAAGTAACAAGAAAAATAAGAATGATACCTCCCAGAAATTTTTAGGTGCGAAACCCCTTTAAATAGAGGTAAAAAATCACCGGCGAGAGAGCCAAAACTTCCACTATAATGGTACTGGGAGTACAATGAATTCCTCTCCGACTAATAGATAAATAGTCCCAAAACAAATTCTCTCTATATGGGTTAAACACTTACACCCAAGAGAAGAAATAGAGAGTATATGAAAAGAGAGAGGAAGCAAGTGTATGTTGTTGTTTGTTATATTACATTGCTTGAAGTAAGCCACTATATATAGTGGTTCTAGGAGACAAAAATAATAAAAACAATTAATGGTAAGTAACCTCCCTTTGATTACAATTAATTGTGGTAAGTAACCTCCCAATTATGCCAAGAAAACGGAAAAGGTGAGTCATAACGGAAAAGGTGGAAAGGTTTTATTTATTGGTAGAATCGAGCAATTTGATAAACCTCAAGGGAGACGCAAGGAATTTGTTTTGATGACTATCGCGACATAAAGTTGATCTCTCAAGTCGTAAAAAGATTTGAAGTATGCGTGTTTCCATTTTTCTGTTGAAGAAAATATCGCAACAAACTCCTTAGAGGCTCGTCACATATCCATATTCTATTCCAATAAAAAATCATAACACAAATTCATATGTATGTTCATCTTCATGTGTTGGCACTGTGTCTTTAGGCTTCACATCCTGCGAGCAATTTTTTTGTAAGTGGAGGTCCACAAAGATCACAGATGCTTATATAGCTGAGTATATTGAACCCCTGCATTTATGTGCCTGACGGTATTTGTCCTGTCAAATTGTTGAATGACAGGTTTAAGTAACTCAAAAAGGATAAACTGGACAAGTCTTGAGGAATTTCACCCCAAAAATTGTTCACTGAAAAATCCAAGGACTCCAAGTTTTTCATGTTGCCAAATTCATTTCATTTGGTATTTTTCATGTTAAACTATTGTGGGACAAACTAAAGCAGAACAAACCAGTAAAACTAAACATATGTGGGAGGAGAAATTAGCTATAGTGTAATACTGTTGTTTAAATGTTTTTTAAGGCTAATGGTAAAATTCTTCATTCAGAATGAGATTTGAAGTTTGAATAAGAGAAATGTATCTCATTTCTCAAAAGTTAGTTTTCAAGTCTCAATAAAAAGAAATGTGTCTCGTTGCTCAAAAGTTAATTCTAACTAGAATCAATCAAATGATATACAAATAAATCAAATAAGTAAGATATTAAATCAATCAATTCTTTTTTTTAAAAAAAAAATCATATTACTCTAATGTTAACATAGGACTAAAAAACAGAATCAAATAATTTGTTTTATCTTTATTTTTTATTGCATATAAGTTGACCCACTCTTGATTAAATAGAATTTGTCATATAGAGAAATTTATATTAAAAGAACACTCATGATATTTTGAAACTTCCACCTTTCTATTGCATTAAAACTACAACTTTATAAATTATTGTTTTATTATAACATTATATTTATAATTATTTTATTATTGTAATATAATATTTTATTATGAATAATAATTGTCAAATGGATATAAATAAAAGAGATGGTGTAAAATAATATCTTTCCAAAACACAATTATTAGCACTCTCTCACACACAATACTCAACATAAAACAAATGAAAAAAGAGAAAAAGTAACAATAACAAAACCATACAAAAATGGTTTCTCAAAGCAAAAAATACAACATCTAATAATAAACAGATCTAGATACTGAGCTTCTTAGTGCTGGAAATGCTTGTCATTGTAGCTTAATAGCTCTTCTCTTACCTTCACTTCATGACTTGTTTCTTTTCAGAAACGATAAAGCCCTAAAGATATAACATAATAAACGCATTATCACCAAAGTAAAACAGATCAAAATGCATAGAAGCTTTGAGTGGACTTACGTACAATATTTGTTACTTCACATTTTTAATGCATCATAGAATATCCTTAATTAAATTATATTTCTATCCTTATTTTTTAAAAAGTGTTTGTCATTAAAATTTAAATGTTGAATTCATCGTAGAATATCCACGAAATAATGTTTCTACTCCTAGTTCTACTCTCTTTTTTTCGTTTTTTTTCTCAACTTTTTTTAATTAAAATTAAAATATTTTTTTATCAATAAAATAAGTAAATAAATATAATAATTTCATGGATGTTTTAATCCTATTAAAAATCAAACCGAAAACAACCAGTTATTCCACACTAACAAAACTAAAACTACTAAACAAAGAAAAATCCCAAATGTCTTGATGGTCTTAAATAAAAATGAAAAACGTTTCATCATTTTTTGAGACATGTAATGCGAATGAAATGAGAAAAATTATGATTTATAACAAAGAAATGATGAAGTTTAAATAAGTATTTGAACTGCATGGTTTCACTCACAAGAATATGTCTGAGCTCAACGAGAAGAATTCATTTTGATGAGCACCATGACATAAAATCGATTTCTCATATTATAAAGAAACCTGAAGTAAGCATGCCTCCATTTTCTATTAAAGAAAAGGGCACAAGAGACTCCCAAAAAGCCAGTGACGAATCCAGACTCTATTCCAATATAAAACCATGACAAAAATTCATCTTTATCCTCATCTTCATCTATTGGCTTTGAGTCTTTATGTTCACCATCCTGCCAGCAGATTTTGGTAAGTGGAGGTCCACAAAGATCAGGATTGCCAATATAGCTCACTGCATCAAACCCCTAAAGTTGTGTCCCAGATGGAATTTTACCACTGAAATTGTTAAATGATAGGTTTAAGACTTCGAGAAAGGACAACTTGGCCAACCTTGAGGAATTTCACCCCAAAATTGGTTTGTTGAAAGATCAAGGGACTCCAAGCTGTTGGGTTTACCATCTTCAACACAAGCTTCTCATGTTCCCAATCTCATATGGTATTTTCCCCGTTAATTTATTGTGAGACAAGTTCAAAGAGCACAATCCAACGAGGCTGAACATTTGGGGAGGCACTGTTCCGAACAAATTGTTACTTGACATGTCAATTAAGGTCATAAAGTGCAAGTTTGTACGGTATTCTGATACTCGACCTTTTGTAACCAGCTCAAGACTGTCTCCGAAGAAGTATGTTAGAGAATTAGAAAGAGCAAAGGAAAAATAAAGACTGCTCTCTGAAGCATTGTTGAAAACTAAAGATGCTATATTATGTAGGCAGGTTGGTATCTGTCTTGAGATTATGTTGTCAGCAATATATCCAAAATAATGAGGGAAGATATTTGACAAATCTGTGTTGGGATGTTACCACTAAAATTATTGGACCTTAGTTGGAGAACCCTAACATCATGTGGTATCCAGTCTGGTATATTTCCTGATAAGTTATTTTCATGCACATTAAAGATCAACAGAGAGTGACAATTTTGTAGCGAGGTAGGAATCGTGCCATAGAGATTATTCTCATGCAAATGAAGTGAGGTGAGACTAAATAAGGAGCCCATTGACGATGGTATCTTGCCAGTCAGATTATTGCTTCCCAAGTTAACATGAATCAATGATTTCCAATTCTTCCAACAATTTGTAAGCTCTCCAGATAGATTATTACGAGTGATGTCTAAGTAGATCAAACTGCCTTTTCCATTCAACATCTTATGATCACACAAGAGAGGAAAAATGGTTCCAGATAATGAGTTGTTCGATGCATCGAAAATCGCCACATTCGATGATAATCGAGACAGGGAACCTTTTAGATCATTTGATGTTAGACTGACGAATGAAGAGTTCAACAACACATTATTTGACAGGTTCCCAACTATCAAATTATATTCTAAATCGAGTTCACTCACTCTTGATACAAAATTCCAAAATTTGCTTTTGGCCACAAATGATGAATCAAAAATAGATAAACGTTTAAGATATCTTTGTGTATACAACCACTCTGGAAGGTTAGGACCTGCAAATCCGAGAGCCAATCGTTCAAGTTGGAAAAGTGGAACCCAGTGGGAGTCACAATCAAAGATTAGTGGTGGTGAGGAATATATAGCTAATGTCTTTAATTTTGACAATTTGGCAAAATTTCTCTCACTCCTGTGAATTGGTGTGAGCTAAAACTCAAGAGAATTAAGGATGATAAATTTCCCAAATTTGGGGGAATGGGTCCAGAAAACATGTTCACTCCAATAATAAGATATTTTAGATATTGGAATTTGCCAAACCAAAGAGGAATGGACCCATCCAAGTTATTTCCTTGCAAGTTCTAGTATTATAGATGTCGAAGATTTAACAACGCCTCAGGTAATTGGCCTCTTAAAGAATTTCTCTCAAATTCTAAATAAGAGATACCACAAGTAAGATTGAATAACCATTTAGGCAACTCTGAGCTAAATTCATTTTTGAAAGATCAAGAGCATTGAGTGCAGTAAAATTGGCATATTGAAGAGATGGACTAAGGTCCTTAAGTTGACAATGACACATAATGAGTACTGAAAGTGATGGAAGCATAGTGAGTGGTTGAAGCCAATTAGTTTCCTTGTGAAGATCAATTCCACCGAGGTTGAGATATTCCAAGGAATAAATGCGAGAAAGCCACTAAAGACTATTGATGGCAAGATAACCAAGAAGAGAAGAGTTGAGAGACAGATGAAAATGAGAAACTACAGACAGGTTATGACAATTCTGATGTATAGAATCAAATTGAAGAGTTAAGAAGTCATTATTGCTCAAATTCAAGTAATTCAGAAATTCCAACTCCACCAACAATAAGAATAGGTGAATAGAACCTGAGAGACAGTGTGATTTATTTTGTTTTGTCAATGTAATTTGCAAGTGTTGTAGAACATGGAAGATTGAGCCTAGTGACTCGACCAGTGATGTGATCACAGTTAACTCTTCTCCACTGACAACAATCTTGATCAGGGTTCCACGAAGAGAGCACACCTGACAGATCTATTACTCTTTGCTTGAAGTTCAAGAGACCCAACTTGTCTTTCTGGTTACAACCAATAGTGAAGTTATTGCACGTGCCAGTATTTAGCATGAGTGTGCACAGTAACCATGCCAAAATGATTGCATGTTGAGAGGAAAAGGCATTCATTGGTACCAGAGATGAAGGGGCAAACTAGGGCTAGGATGGTTTTAACTTCATTCAGAGGGTACTAATATTTAAACTGGTTAGATTAGACTTTGTCCTTCAACAAATCTTTCATATCTATTACAGTTGCATGTCCATGTCTCCTTTTAATAATAAAAAAATGTAGACAATTAAAAGTTGGATATAAATATATATTATTTTAATCAAAACGTTATAAAAATATTTTAATTTTTATTGATTATTATAATTGTTCTAGTATAAAATGCAGGGGATAAAACACCTACCCAATTGAATAATTTATTCATTCACTTAGCTATCCCGGTATGCTGTTCTTCTTTCACTTTTCAGATTTGTTTAGCTCTATTTCAATCAAGCTCTCCTTTTTTTTATAGGTTATTTGGAGGATACCTACAAAAGATATTCCAAGTAAATATTAAGTATTCTGTTTGATATAATAAATATATAATAATTACGTATATTTTTCTCCAATGTATCTTATGTTTTAAGGATGTATTACTTAGCTTTGTATACAGTTTAAATTTTTTAATTTCCTCTTGATTTCAATGCATTTTAAACATGTCAGCTTTAGATTCCGTTTGGATCCAACTGGTAGAATAATCATATAATAAAAACACTTTTAATTTACTATACATAATTAAACTAAAAGTTTGTTAAATAATATAAAAATACTAAAAAAATTTATAAAAACCAATCAGAAATAAAATTTTGTGTTCAAGGACAAAATGTATTTAGGTTTGACATGATTTCGATACGAAATTTCCTCGCAGTCAGCACAACAACCAATCAATGCCAATGTAGCTTGATAAAATGTCTCCCCCTCCAGAAAACGATTTTGGATCAGGCACCAAAGAAGACGTTTGTATTAAGACATTTTTAACGGATTTAAAAAAAATTGATAGTATTTATTTTCATTTATGGTGTAAATCTATAAAAAAAAAAAGACTAAAAAGATTAAACGTATGTTTTAGAAGTAAGCTAGGAAACTAAAAAAATTAATATAAAATTTTCAGGTTAATTAATAAACTAAGTATATTTTATTAATTTAAAACGGGACTTATATAACGACTAAGATGAGAAAATGTTTATATACTCTCCTCATCCCTATACCTCACTTTACCTAACTTAAAAAACTTAAAAAATTATACTACACTACTAAAAAGTTATTAAATAAAAATTAAATTTAAAGATAAAAATTATTAATTTTTATATTAATTAAATTAAATATTATTTTATATATTAAAAAAAATATTGGTATATAAATTAGTTTTTATTATTAATAAATAATTTTAAATTGGTATTTAGTTAACTACTAAGACTTTAGGTATTAATTTTCTTTTTGTTAATATAATTTTTTTGTCATTTTTTTATATTTAGAAAGTATTTTTTTAAATTAAATTAATTATTTACAATAAAATTATAAAAAATAATTATTTTTTGTGAATATATTTTTATAAATTTAATTTAATAATTATAATAAAAAATATTTTTTATTTTTTATTATCATAATAAAAAAGTGAACTTTCGCATATTTCTAATAACCGATATCACCTTACTGAATGATAGACCTATAATAGTATGAGGGTGAGATAACAAGGATCATTTGCACTGGTGTTGTATCGAGATAAATTTCCAAAGAATACCTTGTTTTTGTTCCATCCACAGCGAAAAGTTTGGTGTGATGTGTGGAAATTTGGAAAAGTATGGTGGCAACATTCTCTCATTCATTATTATTTGACTAATTCTATCTTCGTGTAGATATTTCTTTGTAGTATTTATGATTGATTAATTCACAAGTTGAATTATATATGACAAGTGATAAATAAATAATTAAAATAGTTATATATATATATATTACTACAAGAAAATAAGAAATTAGCTGTCAAATATTTTCGTGGCCAATTGTGCGTCGGCCACGACCGACGCAAAGTTTAATTGATGCGTTGACATGACCGACGATAACTTAAAAAAACAATTTGCATCGGCTAAGACTGACGCATATTTATATTTTAGTTTTTTAAAACTTATTTATTTTAAATTTATTTAATGTACAACATTATAAGAAATATTTTAATATTTAATTATTTATTGTATTTATTTTAAATCTATTTTTTTAATATTATAATAATTTTTTTAATGTAAGTTAGTTAAATTAAATTAATTAAGTGTTTAATTTTAAAATTATTTAAAGAAATTATCTTAAAAGTTTAGGAAGAATTAAAAAAAATAAGAAAATAATAATTAAGTAAAAAAAATACGTATTTAAATTATTTAAATGTTATATAAATTATTTTATTATTTTAAAGATTATTTATTTTAAATTTATTTGATTTATATATTGTCATAAATTTTTTTTTAAATTTTTTATATAAATTAGTTAAATTAAATTTATTTAATTGATGTAGTGTTTAATTTTGAAATTATTTAAAGAAGTTATCTTAAAAAGTTTATAAAGATTTAAAAAAATGTAGAAAAATAATAATTGAGTAAAAAATAGTAAAAGAAAAAACGTATTTAAATTTTGTAAATATTATAAAATATACATAAATTTAAGAATATAAATTTAATATGAAGTAATTAATTAATGTAAAATGTAATGGATGTATTTAAAAATAGAGAGTCAATTTTATCTAAAACTGTTTTATTTGCCTTAAGAAAAAAAAAGTTAGATAAAACTTTTGATTAGTAACTTAAATAAATTTAAATGTTGCTTTGATATCCAGTATAATTTTAAAGATGTTACTTCTCATAAATGAAGTATAAGATTATCTTAAAGAATTAGCGAAAATGTGTATGATACAAACATATTAAGACTCAGTGCGTGAGTAAGTAACTTATTCTTAATTGTTAGATTGCTACAATATCCAAAGTGTCTCAAAGTTGACTACATGCTCTATAAATGCCCTTTTTATAGTTACTGAGTATGATCTTGAAAAGAAATTGATGTTTTTCAACTGAAACACATAATAATGTAGTAAGTTTTAAGTGACGAGATGACACATATGCAATATTCCTTATAAGTGTGTTAATACAATTTCCCAATGCACTAAATAATAGGTCTTTGACATAGTAATTTTAGTAGACTTAGTTCTTAATAAATGTAAAATAAATAAGTAAATTTCGACTTGGTCCGATATAGAATGAACTTAAAATCATGAAATAGAGTTCATGATTAGATTTTGGATTATAAGTTCATAACCCTAGTCCATTGTCATTTTGGGTGGAACATATGTACTTGTTTTTTATTGCAGTTAGTAAGGTAAGAATTGAACTAAGAAGTGCATTGTAAAGGCTGAAAGAGGGTATCATGAGCAATTTGAAAAATATGACTCATTGATATTCGTGATAGTATATAGAATTAACTTAAAATCATGGAATAAAGTTGATTATTAGATTTTGGATTATAAGTTCATAACCCTAGTCCATTGCAATTTTGGGTGGAACATTTGTACTTGTTTTTTTTATTACACTTAGAAAGGTCAAAGTTGAAGTAAGAAGTGGATTATAAGGGCTAAAAGAGGGTATCATGAGCAATTTCAGTAATAGGGTTCATTGATATTCGTGGTAGTAGATATTATGTCACATACAAATTATACTTAATTTATTGGAATTTTTTTTATCTGAAAGAAAACCTTTTTTTTCAATATCATACCTTAAGAGTTATTTTTTGCTTCCGTCAAGATATTAATAAATTGATTATTTGTACATAACAATAGATAGAAAGAACACTTGTAAGGATAAATGGTTTTTTAAACCATAGTTTAATTAAATTATGTATTTATTTTTATTGTATGAATTAAATTAATTTGTTGTTGTATAAATTAAATTAATTTTGTTTGTATAAATTAAACTAATTTTTTGTTGTATAAAATAAAATAATTTAGTCTTTTGTATAAATTAAATTTATTTATTGTTGTATAAATTAAATTAATTTTTTTTACAAATTAAATTAATTTTATGTTGTATAAATTAGTTTTATTTTGTATAAATTAAACTATTTTTTATTGTAGAAATTAATTAAATTATTTTGTATAAATTAAAGTAAATTTTTATTTTATAAATTAAATTAAATATTTTGTATAAATTAAATTAATTTTTTATTGTATAAATTAAATTAAACTGTTTTTTATAAATTAAAAAAGTTTTTGTTGTATAAATGAAACTAATTTTTTTATAAATTAAATTAATTTTTTGTTATATAAATTAAATTTATATTTTTAAAAAAAAAATTGAATTCAATTTTTAAAGTTTTAATTTAATTTTTAAATTTTAAATTTTGATTTCAATTTTAAATTTAATTAAAATAAAAAAATTTAACGTATGCGTCGGTCATGCGTCGGATGTGACCGACATATGCTGGGACCTATTTATAAATTTTCGTTGCCCCCACTTTCCCAACATTCCTAGCAGTTTCCCCCAATTTCAAAACCTAATTTCTCATTCACCTTCCTCTGCCACTGCGAGACTCTTTCGCGCCTCCTCTGAGCCTCCACCGCTCCTCCGCGAGCCTCCTCCACGCCTCTGCAAGCGTCCTCTGCGCCTTCGCACCTCCGCGAGCCTCCTCCTTGTGACTGCATCCTCCGCGTCGCGTCGCGGTTCAGCTCCTGCTCCATTGTTGCTGCCGGAGGTAAATGTTTAAAGGTTCAAATTTTTTTGATTCATTTTATTGGGTTGTAATGTGTTACTGTTATGTGTTGGTTGTTTTGCTGCTATTGCTGGTATGTGAACGTAATAACATTCATTTAATCTGAATGAGTTGAAACTGTGATGATTAAAAATTGCATGTTTAGGGTTTGACTTTGCATTTTTTGGATAAAGATGAATGTCGGTTATGTAGGATTTTGGACTTTAAATGTAGAATTTTGGAGTGCAAGAGAAATTAATTGAAGGTGCAGCTTGTAAATTATTTTGTGGCCACAAACTCCTTGAAAATTGTTGAAAATGTAGAAGTGTTGAAAGAAGAAGATATTGTGAATGAACCAACCTAGCTACACCCTTCTTTGTTCTTGTGAATGAATGTTTGATGTTATGTGATATGTCCATTGATTATGTTGAATTAATATTATATTTACAATCCACATGAATGTGATTTGGTTGGTATTTATTGTTTACAGGATAAACTAGCTAGAAAACAAAATAAATTATTATTTTTAATCCTTTTATGCGTCGGCCTTTGGCCCACACCAACTTTTTTTAATATTATTTAATCTTTGTGTAGGCTTTTGCGTGGGTTAGGCCCACGCAACATCTGATATTATTTTTATTTTTTTTAGTCATTTCGTCGACCAAACCGACGCATAGGCGATATTTTATTTTGCGTCCGTTTTGCGTAGGTTTGGCCCACGCAATGTGCGTCGAACTCGCTGACCCATGCTAATTTTGATTTGCTTCCAAGCTTTTTACGTGGAACTGCTGACCAACGAAAATCCAACGTTTATGCATCCATTTTTGGTCTGTTGCGTCCGCTTTTGGCCCATAAAATATTTCATTTTTCTAGTAGTATATATATATATATACACGAACTTCCCTTTCTTGTGATACTTTATATCAAAACTTTTTATTTTATATTTTTACATAGTTTAAAACTAATATAAAATAATTAACTTAAATATATTTTTTAAGTCTTTATACATATTATTTTTTTTTTAAAGACTGCAAACATTTTTGTTACTTTTAAAATTTTGATGTTATATTGTTGTTTTATAGGGTCAAACAAAATATATTATTTTTTACTTACTTAAATAACATATGTAATACTTTTTTACATATAAGATAATAACTTATGATTTATTTTTTTATTTTCAATATAATTCTTTTTAAATAATAACTACTTTTATATATTAAATGTTATTTAGATAAAAATTACTAATGAAATAAACACTTCTAATAACGGTTAAAACAAATATTTTTATGTCGATTTTAGATTCGTTATAGATACATGCAACATAGAAAGTTTGTACTTTTTATAATGACCATAGAAATTTGTTTTCTATGTTAGATTTAAAGAACCGTCATAAAATATGTTATTTTTTATGACATCTAATATTTTAACTATAAATATATTATTTTTATGACAAATAATGTTTTCATCGTTATAGAATGTGTTACTTTCTATGATGGTTAAAGACAAATCAGTTATAAAAAGTAATATTTTTTATAACAGGTTTAATAATAACCGTCATAGAAAGTGTATTTTTTTTAAAATAAAATTGTGATATATTCATTTTTCTACTTGTATAACATACCCTGTACAATAAGCATAGTTCTCAAGCAAATATTTTCAAAATAAAATCTTGACAATTTAACACATAAATAATTATAAACTTTACTAAAAATTATTACGTTCAAGTCCATATAAAATTGTTAGCTAACTCTAATCATTGAGAGTAAATACATAAAAAAAAATCGTTGTATACTTCTATCGAATCTCTTGTAACACTTTATCTTTCAATAGAGATGAATCACTAAATATATATATATATATATAATCAAATATTGAAAATAAAATTAACATCTACCATTTTTAACATATTTAAATAAATTTATACAAGAATCAGATTGATGCTTGAAATGTTTTTATTATATTAAAATATATAAAGTTGTGTTATACTACAATATTCACAAAATTAACATACAAACCAAAACCACTCCTGAATAAGAAGTGTAATTTATTTTTCTAGTAAAATTCTTTCCGGTATTAAGCTTCTTAAGTGAGTAATAATAATCTAATGTTAATAGATAGGAACAAATTTACTGAGTTTGTAAATTAATTTAGAATTATTTTTCTTAACTTATTTTTAAATTTAATTTATGAAGATCTTTTCTAAAAATATTTAAAAAAATGAATTAATCTTACATTTTAAATTTTATGACTTTATCTATGAGAGATTTTATTTTCTTTGTCATCGTGTCTTTCAAAGTGATACTTCTAAAATTGTAAGGTGGATTAAAGAAGTGTAAAAAATAACTAGTTAGATAATTGGTGCAACAAGAAAACCATTTAGTAAAACAACATGAGAATTAGAGAATTAAGTTTTATCAAATTTTCAGCACAAAAAAAAATAAAAAAAGGAAAGGTAGAGAATTAGAGATCAATTAATATTATTTGAATTATGGTAAAAAAATTAAGTGGAAAATTTGTAAGTAATTTAATTAATATGATAAAAAAAATTGTGATAATTTGATGAATTAAATAATTACCAAAGTTTATAGTTAATTATAAATAAATATTTATGTTAATGGTCTCATTTGAAAAAATAATCTCACTACCAACTAAATACTATTTTAAAAATAGCTATAAATTATTTGATATTAGGGTTGAGTATTGGAAGATTTTGAAAGATGTTTTATGCAATTTATTTTTCTCCCACTTTTGCTATTGCTTAAGCCTTTATGCATGTATCTTTTTATACTTTATACTGTTGAAGATGGTTGTCGCCCTTCAAGACATGTGTTTGATGAAGACATTTGTGTACATGTCATGTATATTTACATTTGCTTTAAGAATGTCTTAGGTAGAGTTTAGAGGTTGTTTAAGAGTAGGTTTTTTTGCTGAGTAACTCACCTCTTAACCCCTGACCATGTGATAAGAGCAAGAACAAAATTTCTTAAACTGTTTTTCACATGTTTTGCAAAAAACACCTTTACTGCATACAAATAAATCTGTTCTTTTCTAATTAAACAGATTCTTTTTTAAACTGATGCTTTGGCTAAGTCTTGTGAAAATCAGATTTTGTGCATCAAGTATTTTGACTAAGTCTTCACTCTTTCAAAACGACTGTGTTTTAATAGTTAAGTCTTTTCTGTTATCGTTTTGAAAAATAAATCTGTTCATCTGTAAATGAATAGATTCTTTTTGACTCTGGTGCCATGTCTATCTTAAACGGTTTTTCGTTTTGTCCCTACACCATAATGGTTGACTGAGTCTCCTTCACATAACAAATTCTCTAACTGCTTTTGAAAATAAATATGTTCATTTTATTTTCAATCTGTTCTTTTTATAACAGCTTTAACTGTTTTTTGAAAATTTGTTATAAGTTGTTTTTTCTATAAAAAGAAAGCTTGTTCCTGCGTTTAAAGGTTGATAATACAATTGAAAAAAAAAACAAGTTTTGCATCAGAGAATTAAGGATTTACAAAGAATTAGCATTTGTTCTTGAAAGATTTCCAAAATCAAAAGTGTGCTTGTTCTTGTTTGGTTCTAAAGCTTGGTGCGAGGTGTTGCTACTGTTTAAGCGATCTGTTCTACTGGGTTAAGGCAGATTTCTGCATCCTCTATCAGGTGTATTCGTTTCACATTTCATTTCTTGTAAAAGTGTGGTTGTAATCTCTTCTTGATAGGGTTTCTTGAAGAGTGTGTGTGCTGAAATAGTGTTTTTCAGCAAGTGTACCAAAGTTCTTGTAGGGTTCAAGAACAGTGGTGTTTGTGGTTGTTTGAATTGTGATTTAGTGAATTTCACCTTGGTTTAAGTGAAGACTGGATGTAGCTCATTGGAGTGAACCAGTATAATTGCTTGGTGTTCATTCTCCCTTAATCTCTGCACTCTAATTCACGCTTATCTGTTAATCTGCCAGAAATTGAATCTGTTCAATTAAAAATAAATTTGTTCTTTCTAGGCTTGTTTATACAGTTCTTATTTTCTGGAAAATCAGCTTGGTTATGTGAAGAAGATATATTATCTGTTAAATACAATTGGAACAGGTTGATTGTGATAGGTTACCCAATTGATTGTCAAGCTAATAATTGAACCTTTATCACTTGCCTATAAAATTGAAGGTCACTGTTTTGTGTGTTTCATAATATACTCCTAAAATCAGTGTGTGTATCTGGAAAATCAATCTGCATAATCTCGTGATTAACTTGGCTGTTATAAATGTTTTCAAACATAAACAGTCCCAAAATAAATCTGTTCGTTTTCAAATAAATCAATTTATTTTTCAGTTACAGAAACACGAGGTAAATTTAATATTTTACCATGTCATGTCCAAGTTGTATAAGAACGAAGAAACCCATCACATAAAAGGTGTTTCCTCATTATTTTAACTATATCATTCCATTCAAATAGTTAACGCACGAACACCTGATCTTTGCTCCATCATGACAAATATTATTCGTGTTACGTTGCGCAAATTGTATAAATTCTTCTACTCCTTTTTCATACTCATCACTTATGCGAAGAAAATTAATCCAATTTTGATCCATTATATTCTGTAATAGTCATTCAAGTGTTTCCAATAAGTGTTCTATCTCACACGTTTGTCCAGGGTCGAACACCCCCAAACTCAAAACCAGCACGTATCAATTGTCCAGGGTAGAACACCCTCGAACTCAATACCAACACGAAAATTCTATTCTAAAACTAACAACTAACATATAAATTAATAATAAATACAAAATAATATAAATTTTAAAAAATTCAAATTATAATAAATAAAAAATAAACAAATTCAAAAAAGTCTAAAACACCAACCATGTGCGTGAAGGCAACGTTGAGAGTGGCACGGAAGCGACAACAACAGTGGCGGCAGCAGCGACAGAGCGAGGGAGAAATGAAACGCGAAGGCAATGAAACAATATTTTGACCAATGCAAGAAACAAAAAAAGTAAGAGAAACGAACGAACTTAACAATGACACGAAAACAAGAAAAAGAAGCACAGTTCGAACGAACTTACAATGACATGAAAACAAGACAATGCAGCTCGTAGAAGAGAGGAACAGAGAGCAAGAACATCGAAAAAAGCGAAAGAAGAGGAAGAAAGTATGAAAGCGTAAGTACGACTATTTGTATAGTCGCCCTTGTTAATCAAAGCGTTTTGATTTACAAGGGCGGTTGCTCCGCCCTCGTAAATCAAAGCGTTTTGATTTAAAATGACGGTTGTACAAATAGCCGCCCTTGTAAATCCAAACACTTGATTTACAAGTGCGGCTTTACTAATAGTTGCCTTCTTAAAACCCTTTTAACCCTAATTCAGAAACGCGTCACTTACGTTTTGATACTCTCCTTTCTCTCGTGCTTCGTTTTTCTTATGTGCTTCCTCTTTTCTTCCTCTCTTCTTTGCATTGTCTTCGTGCCATCGGTAAGCATTATCTTCCTCTCTTCTTCTTCACCATTGATTTTTGTATGTTTTGCAGTTCTCTTATGTTTTGTCTTATGTCATTGCTAAGGTCATGCTTGGGAAGGTTTTTGTTTACGCTTTTTGTTGTGCCTTCCTCGTCGTTGTTATCGCCTTGCTCCGTCATATATTTGCATTTCATTAGAGATTTTTATTTGCGTTTTTTGGACTTCCATTGGGATGAAATACGAAGATGTATAATATGCACCAAGAGATCAAAAGAAATGCTAAAATAATGACCATGCTCTTTGAAAAAGATCAAAGTTGAGAACTTTGATTAGAAACTCAATCAACAGCGAAAAATAAAAGAAACCCTAAACGCCTCTCGTAAATGCGATTTATAAATGCGGCTATGTAAATAGTCGCATTTATAAATCAAATTTACGAATGTGGCTATATATATATAGTCGCCTTCTTATCTATTCCATTTACAAATGCGTGTTCATCAAATGTGGTTATATAGCCGCCCTTATAAATGTAAAATAGTCGCACTCGTTTTGCTTTTCTGCATTAGTGTGTGTTGGCTTTGTGTCTTTAGGCTTCATATTCTGCGAGCAACTTTTTGTAAGTGGAGGTCCACAAAGATCACGATTGTCTATATAGCTGAGGACATTGAACCCCTGCATTTGTGTGTCTAACGGTATTTGGCCTGTCAAATTGTTGAAGAACAGGTTTAAGTAACTCAAAAAGGATAAACTGGACAAGTCATGAGGAATTTCACCCCAAAAATTATTACTGGAAAATCCAAGGACTCCAAATTTTGCATGTTGCCAATTTCATTTGTTATTTTCCCCGTTAAACTATTGTGGGACAAACTCAAGGAGAACAATCGAGTGAGGCCAAACATTTGGGAGGAGAAATTAGGTATAGTGTAATTATATTGTTTAAATGGTTTTTTAGGCTAATGGTAAAATTCTTCATTTAGAATGAGATTTAAAGTTTGAATAAGATAAATATATCTCATTTCTCAAAAGTTAGTTTTATGAAGTCTCAATAAAAAAAAAATGTGTCTCATTGCTCTAAAGTTAATTCTGAGTAGAATCTATCAAATGATATAAAAAAAACGAAATAAGTAAGATATTAAATCAATCAATTTTTTTTTAAACTATATTACTCTAATGTTAGCATAGGACAAAAAAAAATCAAAGAATTTGTTTTATCTTTATTTTTTATTACATATAACTAGAATTTGACATACAGAAAAATTTATATTAAAGAAAAAGGTTTCTTTTAACACCCAAAAAGTAACATACATACACTTCTTAACAAACTATTATAATAATATAATAATATTTTAAATTAAAAAATAATTAAAATATTAATTTATTGATAAAATATTTTACTGTGGATGGTGTTAACATATAAGGACCTTATATTAAAAGAAGAGTCGTGATATTTTGAAACTTCCACCTTTCTATTGCATTAAAACTACAACTTTATAAATTATTATTTTATTATAACATTATTTTTATAATTATTTTATTGTTGTAATATAATATTTTATTATAAATAATAATTGTCAAGTGGATATAAAATAAAAGAGATGGTGTAAAATAATATCTTTCCAAACCACAATTATTAACACTCTCTCACACACAATACTCGACATAAAACAAATGAAAAAGAGAGAAAAGAACAATAACAAAACCAGGCAAAAATGGTTTCTCAAAGCAACAAATACAACATCTATAATAAAAAAATCTAGATACTTAGCTTCTTAGTGCTGGAAGTGGTTGTCATTGTAGCTTAATTTAATTTTTTTTATTAGTCAAGAATAAATAAAATAAAATGAGGCACTTCAGGGGTGCACGCACCCTCTAATAATTAGGACACAAAAACCAACAACTAAACAAGAACTTTGCCAGTAACCAAAAGTACGCCAAACATCCAAATGTCTAAACCAACAAACCGACCCTACGAGAGGGAACCAAAAAACCAAAATGAACCTACACAAAGTACACCACGACTTTCAAATGTGGCCAAATCATAACTATAATCACCAAACATCCATCTCTCAAAACTCATACATCATAAAGATTCCAACACCAAACTGAGTGGGATAGAACAAATAACCTTTTCTTTACTGTAACCCGAGATCAAAACCATTAGCTCAACCTTGCCAAGTAGAATCAGAAGCCAAAAAGAAAAAATCCCTACACAAAACACACCACAAACTTCCAAACTTGGACAAAAAATGTTAAATATGAATCACCAAACATCAATCTCTCAGATAACTCATACAGCAAAGAGGTTCCAAACACCAGTCTGAATAAGAGAAATCAACCAATCTTTCTTTTACAGTAACACAAGACCAAGTCTTCCTTTGTACCATAGTAAAGACCTCAACTAGATCTACTCGCCCATTCTTAAAGACAACATTATTCCTATGATTCCAAATTTCACTTACAATAGCTCTTCTCTTACCTTCACTTGATGACTTGTTTCTTTTCACAAATGATAAAGCCCTAAAGATATAACATAATAAACGCATTATCACCAAAGTGAAACAAATCAAAATGCATAGAAGCTTTGAGTGGACTTATCTATAATATTTGTTACCTTCACATTTTTAATGCATCATAGAATATCCTTAATTAAATTATATTTTTATCCTTATTTTTTAAAAAGTGTTTGTCATTAAAATTTAAATGTTCAATTCATCGTAGAATATCCGCGAAATAATGTTTCTACTCTTAATTTTACTTCTTCTTTTTTTCGCAATTTTTTGTAATTAAAATTAAAATATTAAAAACTAATCCCAAATGTAATTGGTGGTCTTAAAATGGAAATGTTGTAAAATGGAAATGTTGTAAAATGAAAAATGTTTCATCATTTTGAGACATGTAACGCGAATGAAATGAGAACATTTATGATTTATAACAAAGAGATGATGAAGTTTAAAGAAATATTTGAACTGCATGGCTTGACTCACCAGTATATGTCTGAACTCAACCAGAGGAATTTATTTTGATGAGCACCATGACATAAAGTCGATCTCTCATATTATAAAGAAACTTGAAGTAAACATGCCTCCATTTTCTATTAAAGAAAAGGGCACAAGAGACTCCCAAAAAGCCAGTGACGAATCCAGACTCTATTCCAATATAAAACCATGACAAAAATTCATCTTTATCCTCATCTTCATCTATTAGCTTTGAGTCTTTATGTTCACCATCCTGCCAGCAGATTTTGGGAAGTGGAGGTCCACAAAGATCAGGATTGCCAATATAGTTCACTGCATCAAACCCCTGAAGTTGTGTCCCAGATGGAACTTTGCCACTGAAATTGTTAAATGATAGGTTTAAGACTTCGAGAAAGAACAAATTGGCCAAGCTTTGAGGAATTTCACCCCAAAATTGGTTTGCTGAAAGATCAAAGGACTCCAAACTTCTCATGTTGCCAATCTCATATGGTAGTTTCCCCATTAATTTATTGTGAGACAAGTTCAAAGAGCACAATCCAATGAGGTTGAACATTTGGGGAGGTACTGTTCCAAACAAATTGTTATTTGACATGTCAATTAAGGTCATAAAGTGCAAATTTTTACCGTATTCGAATACTCGACCTTTTGTAATCAGCTCAAGACTGTCGTGGTAGAAGTATGTGACCGAACCAGAAAAAGGAAATGATAAAGAAAGGCTGCTCTCTGAAGCATTGTTAAAAACTAAATATGTTATATTATGCAGGCAGGTTGGTATATGTCCAGAGATTATGTTGTCAGCAATATCCAAAATAATGAGGGAAGATATTTGACAAATTTGTGTTGGGATGTTACCATTAAAATTATTAGACCTTAGTTGGAGAGCTCTAGCATCATGTGGTATCCAATGTGGTATATTTCCTGATAAGTTATTTTCACGCACATTAAAGATCAATAGAGAGTGACAATTTTGTAGCGAGGTAGGAATCGTGCCATAGAGATTATTATCATGCAAATGTAGTGAGGCAAGACTAACTAAGGAGCCCATTGACGATGGTATCTTGCCAGTGAGACTATTGCTTCCCAAGTTAACATGAGTCAATGATTTCCAATTCTTCCAACAATTTGTAAGCTCTCCAGATAGATGATTACGAGAGATGTCTAAGTAGATCAAACTGCCTTTTCCATTCAACATCTTATGATTACACAAGAGAGGAAAAATTGTTCCAGATAATGAATTGTTCGATACATCGAAAATCGTCACATTTGATGATAATCGAGGCAGGGAACCTTTTAGACTATTTGATGATAGACTGACGAATGAAGAGTTCAACAACACATTATGTGACAGGTTCCCAACTATCAAATTATGGCTTAAATCAAATTCACTCACTCTTGATACAAAATTCCAAAATTTGCTTTGGGCCACAAATGATGAATCAGAAATAGATAAACGTTCAAGATATCTTTGTGTATACAACCACTTTGGAAGGTTAGGACCTACAAATCTGAGAAACAATCGTTCAAGTTGGAAAGGTGGAACCCAATGGGAGTCACAATCAAAGATTAATGGTGGTGAAGAAAATATAATTAATGCCTTTAATTTTGACAATTTGGCAAAATTTCTCTCAGACACAGTTCCTGTGAATTGGTTTGAGCTAACACTCAAGGCAATTAAGGATGATAGATTTCCCAAATTTGGGGGGATGGATCCAGAAAACATGTTCCCTCCAATAATAAGATATTTTAGATATTGAAATTTTCCAAACCAATAAGGAATGGGTCCATCCAGGTCATTAAATTCGAAGTTCAAGAATTCTAGCTGTTGAAGATTTAATAACGCCTCAGGTAATTTGCCTCTTAAAGAATTTCTCCCAAATTCTAAAAAAAAAATACAAGAACTAAGATTGAATAACCATTTAGGCAACTCTGAGCTAAATTCATTGTTAGAAAGATCAAGAGCATTTAGTGAAGTAAAATTGGCATATTGAAGAGATGGACTAAGGTCCTTAAGTTGACAATCAGACATCATGAGTTCTGAAAGTGATGGAAGCATAGTGAGTGGTTGAAGCCAGTTAGTTTCCTTGTGAAGATCAATTCCACTCAGGTTGAGATATTTCAAGGAATAAATGCGAGAAAGCCTCTGAAGACTATTGATGGCAAGATTGTCGTTAAATGATAGATTAAGATAACCAAGAAAAGAAGAGTTGACACACCGATGAAAATGAGAAACTACAGATAGGTTATGACAATTCTGATGTATAGAATCAAATTGAAGAGCTAAGAAGTCATTATTGCTCAAATTCAAGTAATTCAGAAATTCCAACTCCACCAACAATAAGAATAGGTGAATAGAACCTGAGAGACAATGTGATTTATCTGGTTTGTCAATGTAAGTTGGAAGTGTTGTAGAACATGGGAGATTAAGCCTAGTGACTCGACCGGTGATGTGATCACAGTTAACTCCTCTCCACTGACAACAATCTTGATCAGGATTCCACGAAGAGAGCACACCTGACAGGTCTATTACTCTTTGCTTGAAGTTCAAGAGACCCAACTTGTCTTTCTGGTTACAACCAATAGTGAAGTTATTGCACGTGCCAGTATTTAGCATGAGTGTGCACAGTAACCATGCCAAAATGATTGCATGTTGAGAGGAAAAGGCATTCATTGGTACCAGAGATGAAGGGGCAAACTAGGGCTAGGATGGTTTTAACTTCATTCAGAGGATACTTATATTTAAATTGGTTAGAGTTTCTTCAACAAATCTTTCTTATCTATTACCGGCGTTGGATATACAATTGCATGTCCACATCTCTTTTTAATAATAAAAAAATGAAGACAATTCAAAAGTTTGATATAAATATATATTATTTTTATGAAAATATTTTAATTTTTGTATATTATTATAATTGTTTTCGAATAAAAGGGTGGTTGAGAGAACACTTAAGAGTTCAACAATTCATTATGGTTCGATCAGTATATTCTTTTTCTTCCACTTCGGGTTTATTGGTTTATTTGGCTTAATTTTCCTTTTTCTGCTTTTGTTCCTCTGCTCCATCAAACTCTTCGAAAGTTCAAATAAGTATTTGACATTTGGTGTTCGGTATGTAATAATGACGTACTTTTTTTCTTCTCAAAAGTTATGTATTTATATGCTTATAATGGATCAATTTGGCTCAAAATTAACGTCTCGGTCGTAATTAAGGGTATATTACCTAGTTTATGTTTAGACTTGTTAATTTTTTTTTATCCCAATGCATTTTAAATATGTCGATCGGTCGGAACCGAGTAACGAAACTTCTAGTTCTCGTCCGATTCCGATTGGTACAATAATTATATAATAAAAACACTTTTAATTTATTATACTTCATTAAATAAAAAATTAGTTAAATAAGATAAAAATACGAAAAAAAATTTATAAAAACCAGTCACAAATAAATATTTGTGTTCAAGGACTTGTATTTAGGTTTGCATGATTTCGATAAGAAATTTCTTCGCAATCTGCCCAACCAATCAATGGCAATCTCCACCAGAAAACGATTTTGGATCATGCACCAAAGAAGACGTTTGTATTAAGACATTTTTAAAGGATTTAAGAAAATGAAAATTTGATATTATTTATTTTCATTTATGGTGTAATTCTATAAGAAAATAAGGATAAAAATATTAAACGTATGTTTTAGAAGTAAGCTACCAGACTAAAAAAATTAATCTAAAAGGTTAATTAATAAATTAAATATGAGACGAGTATTGAGATAGAGACGACGAGAAATTTTTTTACATACTTATCTCCATTCCCATACCCAACGTCCTATTCATATACCGTTAAAAAATTATAAAATAAAAATTAATTTTAAAAATAAAATATAATTATTTTTTATTCTAACTAAATTAGATACTATTTAAAAAACAAAAAAATTATTAATATATAAATTAATTTTTATTATTAATAAATAATTTTTAAATTGATATCTAATTTAATATCAATTATTTAATTTTTTTTTATATAATTTATTTTTGTCATTTTTCTACATTTGGTAAGTATTTTCTAAATTTAAGTAATTATTTATAATCAAATTATAAAAAATAATTATTTTTTTGAATATTTTTTTATAAATTAATTAAATAATTCTTTTAATAATTATAATAAAATTATTTTTTATTTTTTATAATCATAATAATAAAAAAGTGAACTTTCGCATATTTCTAATAACCGATATCACCTTACGGAATGATAGACCTATAATAGTATAAGGGAAATAATAAGGATCATTTGCTGCCACTATACTTTCCAAATTTCCACACATCACTAATGACCAAACTTTTCGCCGTGGATGGAACAAAAACAAGGTATTCGTTGGAAATTTATCACCCGTGTAACTTTCTAGACTTAATAAAAGAATTGATTTATTTAATTACAAATAATAAATTTTTGTTAGCATTACAATATTAAATTAAATTGTAATCCCCTCTTGCCAAAACGCATAACAACCCCATTTTTCTCTCTTTTTCTCATTTTCTCTCCATTCTCTCAAATATTTCACTTTCATATTTCATCTTTTTCATAATTTGGTTCTATCTCCCAATAACTCAATCATATTCGATCAGAAATTTAAACAGAGTAAATTCCTTTTTAGTTTAAAGATTCATTGTTTTCTATTTTTTTCCATGATTTTATCATTAATCTTGGTGAGGTCATTTGAGAAAAATGTTCCTCTTAACCTTATATTGAAATTTGGTGATGTTTGGATAACTTAATTTACGTCTCTAGATCTTTGGGATAACATGGTGTGCTTTTTTTTTTTATTGAAATAGATGTTAATTTATGAAAAAGATTGAAAATTTTAAACAATTGGATAAGTGGTTTTTTTATCAGCAATTGGAGAAGTGGTTGATGATTCAAATTGATTGTGATATGCATTACGAAGTTTAATCTTAGTTTTTATTTGACAATTTGGATTTTAAAATGAGGTATACCTACTTTTGGTCTCAAATTCGCTTGACAGAATTTCCATGTGCTAAGCGAATTTGGACATGCAGAGTTTAGGGTGCTTTCAATCCCAAATTCGTTCAGTGTTTTTCCACGCGCTTAAGAAATTTTACATGCAGATTTAAGAGAGATCACAAAATCAAATTCGCTCAGCAAAATTGTCATGCGCTAAGCAGATTTAAGGTGCAGTTTTGAGGTGCTCTCGACCTCAAATCCACTTAGTGAAATTTGTCCCGTGCTAAGCAAATTTGAGCTGCAATTTTTGGGTGTTCTGTATCTCAAATTTGCTCAAGTCAAAATCCATGTGCTAAGCAGATTTTTCCTGAGCTTAAGACCTAGTTTCATTAACTCGAGCTATTTTGACAATATTTGTTATTTTGCTTATTTACCTTTTTTTATTATTTTCTTAAGACTATAGAATTGAATTGAATCTTTTGAAAATTTATCATTTTGTAAATTGGAAGTGATTACAACTTTCAAAGGCCTATACTTGTTTTAAAACAATTTATTTAATTGATTTGTGAGATTTTAATGTTACGTGATTATTGTTGATATTTTCTAATTGTTTTAAATTATAATTTTGTGTGATTGTGTGATTGAATGATTATGTTGAAAAATAAGTTGAAATATGAATTATGTAGAATGTGATTGAGCCATAATATTTTCAGGACAAGAAATATTGTGTGGAAATTGTTAGGATCTGATACTCTAACTTGGTATACTGGATTCATATAGATGAAGATTATCAGGTGGTGAGAGTCGAAGGAGGTTCGTATAACTATGTTTACGGTTTGAAAAATAATCTGGTCTGGAAGATCATATGAATTAACCTTGTACGAGATAGTTGGTTGAATTGATTCATATGTATATATGGTTGTGTAGATTTCACAACGGGAGTAGTATGATGTGTAGATCTCTGAGTCTGAATCAATACACGGGTCTTCCAGAAGTAGAGTCAAGTGTCTGTTATATGGATGTCAGTGAATTTTGGTATGACTAATGTGAAACATGAGATATTTACATGCACTTGGTTGTTTAATATATTTGGAATGAATGAATTGTGATAATTCATATAATTTTTATTGAATGATTAAAATATAAAGTTTTATCGAAAGTTTTAATTATCATTAGCTTACCTTTTTTTTATTGTTGGTGTTTTTTTTTTACAAAATATGCGTGTGTTGTATGTGAGGAGATGATCTTGTAGGTTATGGGACTCTAAAGTGAAGATGATTGATTTTTTCTTTTGTTTCTTCTGATATTTTGTTTTGATGATATTATATTTGAAAATTCCTATATAAAAAAATGGATAATATTTTATGATATCATACTATGATTATAATGATTATGTAAAGGTTATGTAAACTTCGTGACATGTTAATTTGATAAGGCAACTGGGAACATTACAATAATACTAATTCGGATTTTTTTTTATGTTTCTTAATTATTAAACATTTTTACATGAAAAAACACATTATTAAAATTAGTAATATATATATATATATATATTTATTAGATCAAAGCATATTCATATGACTTACGTGGTGCAAGAATCATTCTTATATAAGAACTCCAAAGAACACATGTTCTTACGTAATAAAAAAAATCAATTTTAGTATCTCATTGATTTAAATGATTAATAAATAAAACTTACAAATTTAGATTCGAAATGTAACACCCCATAATTTATATATAACTATTACAATAAAAGTTCTACCAGATTTTATACAAATTTGGAGTTCTTCAAAACATTCCTAATGCATTATTATGATTTATAGAAATACAAATATTTACATATCCATAGCTCAAAATAAAACTCTGAAACCTCTAAGGCTCTCCTGCACCTGTATGGTCATCTGCTCGTGTACATAGTACAGTCATCGCAGTTCAAACACAACACGAAAAGCAAGGGTAAGCTAGTGCAAAGAAAATCCATAACATAATTCATGAAAATAGAACCAATTTAGACTAATAATTTATAAACATTTCTTTAAATGATTTCATGTAAAATTTCAATACCAATTTCATCATTCATATAGATCACACATGGATCTATTTTCAATCATAATCATTGGATTTCATTTCTATCCCACTTCATCTTCCAGAAGACTCATTAAGTATGCCCCTACTAGAGACTAACACTTGACCCAAAGATTACCAGCGAATCCAATAGAAAGGAGCAGGGTAAGTTCAAACATCCAATATCGAGTGTCTACAGTGGGACCCGGTGTGTATGAACTCCCTCTTGGCTTCTCACCACCTGATATCTTAGTCTACATGACTTAGATCATCAGTGAAGCCATAGGATCTCCGTTAAACATAGACTTTTCATACTTAATGTACCATCAAACAACAACTCACACATTATCCCAAATGTATGACATCAATTTCATACAATTTACATCATTCATATATAATACATATCATTCAACCAGATAACATTTAAAAAATTTATACCATTCAAGAACTTTTCCAACATCAAAACAATATTTAACTTTCAAACTATCAAAATATAATATTTATAAAGTTTAAATAATATATAAACAAACACACAATATATAAACAAATAACATCCCTGCAAGAGAAATTGAATTTTGGGAGGGACCACGTCCCTTCCACATCCAGATCTTCTAGCCTAGGGTACTATTAAAAATTAAATTTAGCTTCCCTTACCTCAATTGCTTGCTTTCCAAGAAACTTCTATAATTTTATTCCCCACAGTCTGGATAAGCTTCAAGATTTACGGGCCTAATGCAAGTTATCCAAACAGAACAAAAACTCAGTATATAATAGAATAAGTTGAGAGGATTAAACTTCTCAACTGACTCCACCAAGATTGATGACTAAATCCTAAGGAAAAACAGAGAACAAAGGATATTTAGAGTAAATATGAACTTACTCTGTTTGAAAATCTGATCGGGTAGAAATGTTCCTTAACTTCTCAGCTACAACGTGGTATGATCATATTCTAAAATAGATGAAGATTGGGAGAGAAAATTAAGAGAGAGGGAGAGAAGAGAATATGAAGAGAGAGAGAGAGAGAAAGAAAAATGAAGGCACAGGGGGTTTGTAGCTTTTTTTTAAAATAAACGTTGTTACATTATCTCCAACTACAAAAAATTTCGTCCTCGAAAATGAACTTACCAAGAAAGAGATTAGGGTATGATGCTTGTAACTTCTCTTCTATTTCCTAAGTGGAGTCTCTAGATATGAGATCCCACAAAAATTTCACCATGAGAATACTTCTTCCACGAAGTTGTTTCACTTGTGAGTCTAAAATTCTGATTGGCTTCACTTCAAATGATAGATTTTCTTTCACCTAGATGGAATCAGACTCTAGAATGTGGCTAGGATCAGGTACATACTTTCTTAGCTGGGATACATGGAAAATGTTGTGAATGTTAGCTAAAGGAGGAGGCAAAGCAATTTCATAAGCCACAGGGCCTATTCTCCGAAGAATTTGGTAAGGTCCTATAAACTTAGTTGTCAATTTCTTGGATTTGAGTGCTCTTCCTACACCAGTGAACGGTGTAACTCTCAAAAAGACATGCTCACCCGTAGAGAATTCTAATGGTCTTCTTCTTTGTTCTGCATAAGATTTTTGCTTGCTAAGATATGTTTTCAATCTTTCCTGAATCATTTTGACTTTCTCATTGGTTTGTTGTATTAATTCTGGTCCAATTAACACACTCTCACCATCCTGAAACCAACACAGAGGTGTCCTGCACTTTCTTCCGTACAATGCCTCGAAAGGAGCCATTCCTATGCTAGCTTGGTAAATGTTATTGTAAGTGAACTCTACCAGTGGTAGAATTTCATCCCAACTGCCCAAATGATCTAAAACACAAGTCCTAAGCAAATCCTCTAAGGACTGGATAGTTCTCTCTGATTGTCCATCAGTCTGAGGATGGTATGCTGAACTAAGTCTGAGTTTAGTCCCCAAGGCTTCTTGAAGTGTTTTCCAGAATCTTGAGGTGAATCTGGGATCTCTATCTGAAACTATGCTGGAGGGTACACCATGCAATCTGACTATTTCATCTATGTAAATCTGGGCCAACTTCCGCATAGAGATTCTCAAGTCTATAGGTAGGAAGTGTGTCGTCTTTGTCAGCTTGTCCACTATGACCCAAACAGAGTCATGCTTCCGCAAAGTACGTGGTAAGTGGGTAACAAAATCCATTGAGATATTGTCCCACTTCCACACTGGAATGTCTAACTGAGTTAACATGCCTCCAGGTCGTTGATGTTCAATCTTTGATTTCTGACAAGTCAAGCAAGCAGCTACAAACTTAGCTACATCATTCTTCATGCCATGCCACCAATAAGACTTCTTGAGATCTTAATACATCTTGGTCATTCCTGGATGTAAAATGAGTTTGCTTTTATGACCTTCAGATAACACTGTTTGCTTTAGTTCATTATCCTCTGGTATGCATATTCTATTTTTTAATCTCAAAATACCATCCACTCCTAAAGAAAAGTCTTTAGCTTTGTCAGTATTTAATAAAACCATGAAGTTCTTCACTTTTTAATGATCCAACTGCTTCTTCTTCACCTTCTCCAGAAATTCATTAGTTATAACAAGTGTATTACAACTAATATAATTTGAAGATATGGAAACCTCCAAATTAATACTCCTGAAATCTTCAATCATTGCTAGCTTTCTAATCATAAGCGAAGACATTTGTATTGTTTTACGACTCAACGCATCTGCAACAACATTTGCCTTCCCAGGATGATATATTAGCTGGAAATCATAGTCTTTTAAAAATTCAATCCATCTCCTATGCCTTATATTTAACTCCTTCTGATCAAACAAATA
The DNA here is from genome assembly GCF_051622355.1 of Phaseolus vulgaris. NCBI lineage: Eukaryota > Viridiplantae > Streptophyta > Magnoliopsida > Fabales > Fabaceae > Phaseolus > Phaseolus vulgaris. The sequence continues at coordinate 9,325,206 of NC_143504.1, forward strand.
CTTCAAGCTTTTATGATCACTGAACACATTAAAAATAACTCCGTAAAGAAAATGTCTCCATATTTTTAAAGCAAAGACAACTGCTACCAATGCTAGATCATGAGTTGGGTAGTTTCTTTCATGCACCTTTAACTAACGAGAAGCGTAGGGAACAACTTTCTTATTTTGCATTAGAACACAACCCAATCCCTGATAGGAAGCATCACAGAAAACTTCAAAAGACTGATTGGTATCAGGGATTGTCAATACAGGAGCATTAGTCAACCTTCTTTTCAACTCTTCAAAGCTTCTCTCACATTGTTCAGTTCATGCAAAAGGATGATCCTTTCTAGTCAATTGGGTCAAAGGAGCCATTATTTTAGAAAATTCTTCTATAAATCTCATGTAATATCCTGCTAACTCGACAAAGCTTCTAATTTCTGTAACTGTTTTAGGACGTTCCCACTGAAGTACAACCTCCACTTTAGAAGGATCTACTGATATTCCCTGTGCAGAGATGACATGTCCTCAAAATTGTACTTCTGACATCCAAAAGTCACATTTTGAAAGTTTAGCATATAATTGTTTTTCTCTCAAAATGTTCAGGACGGTTCTAAGATGTTCTACATGTTCTTCCCTTGTACGAGAATAGATCAAGATGTCATCTATGAATACTACCACAAACTTGTCAAGAAAAGGTTTGAATATCTGATTCATATAATCCATGAAAATAGCTGGAGCATTGGTCACCCCAAATGGCATGACCAGAAATTCATAGTGACCATACCTTGATCTAAAAGCAGTCTTCTGAACATCTTCCGTTTTCACTGAAATTTGGTGATAACCTGGGCGCATATCTATTTTAGAAAAGACAACTGCCCCATGCAACTAATCCATCGTATCGTCAATTCTAGGAAAGGATATTTATTCTTTATTGTTAACTTGTTTAATTGTCTGTAATCTATGCATAAACGTGACAAACCATCTTTCTTCTTCAATAATAACACTGGAGCTCCCCATGGAGAAACACTAGGTCGAATGAATTGTTTCTCTAATAAGTTTTCTAGTTGTTTCTTCAATAAAGCTAACTCTGTTGGTGCCATTCGGTATGGAGAAATTGACACAGGGCATGCTCCGGGAATCAAGTCTATTGCAAACTCTATCTCTCTTTTAGGTGGAAGTCTAGGAATCTCATCAGGAAATACATTCATAAACTCCTGAACTACAAACATATCTTTTTGTACTTTATCAGTCACTATAAAACAAGCCATGAGCATAAAACATTATGCACCTTCTTGTATCTCTCTCTCAAACTGATGAGCTGAGATAATTTGCATTCTTTCTAATTTAGGGAAAATTAACTTCTTCCGACCACAATCTATAAGGATATGATTAGCAGACAACCAATCCATTCCCAATATAACCTCCAAATCTTTTAGAGGTATACAAATCATGTTGATCTTGTATCTCTGTCCATCTATAATTACTGGACACTCAGCACACATGGAAGAAGTTACTATAATACCTTCTGTTGGTGTAGATACCACCAACTCAATTTCTAACTCTCAGACTGGCAACTTAAGTTTCTTAGCACAATCAAAAGATATAAAAGAATGGGTTACCCCACAATCAAACAATACAGATAATTGTGTTCCAAAGATAGAACAAATACCTCTAACAAGGCTATCGGACTGCGAAGCTTTAGCTCCACTAATGGCAAAAACTCTACTAATAGCTCTGGGTTTATGATTATTATTTTGCTGCACTCCAGTAATATTTGGGACTAGAAGTCTAGTACGACAGTCCTTCATAGCATGACCATATCTATGGCATCTATCACATGTAACGTTTGACATTGGATGAGGACAAAATTTAACTATGTGTTCCCCACCACATCTAAAACATTTGACATTTGATAGCAACTGAGAAGTAGGCTCTCCACTCTTGAAGGATTGAGGTCTGGAATAAGACTTCTTTTTATCTTCATATTTGGGTGTGCTTCTAGAAGGTCCTCCCACTTGAGGCTTAGCAAGTCTGCTACTATTTTTCAAACTCTCAATTACTTTTGCTTTCTCCACTAGAGCAGGAAAAACTCTAATGGACATAGGAATCACCACTTCTTTAAGCTCTTGCTTCAACCCAAACTCAAACTTTCTATATCTCCAAGCCTCAGTCATGGTCTGGGTGTAGAATCTAGCTAGGTGTTTGAACCTAGCAGCATATTCAGTGACTGAAAGATTTCCTTGTTCCAGCTGCATGAATTCAATTTCTTTTGCATACTTGACACTATCAGGAAAATACTCCTCCAAGAATCTTACTTTGAAGTTCTCCCAAGTGGCATCTTCTCCTTTGTCTTCCATCATTTGCTTCATGCCTATCCACCAAAACTCAGCTTCTTCAATAAGCATATAGATGGCATAAGATAACTTTCTCTCTTCAGGGCATTGAGTAGCTTCAAAGATTCTTTCTATGTCTCTCACCCATTGGTCTGCTTCATCTGGATTTACCTTCCCATTAAACTTGGGTGGTTTGTGTCTCAGAAAATTCTCCAAACTAAAGGTATGGGGTTGTTGATGAAGCTGAGATGCTTCAGCTGCTAATCTAGTAGTTTCTAATTGATGAAGGGGGGTCTGATGTTGTTGTGCCATAGTAGCACTCTGTTGTTGTAAGGCTGTTGCCATCATCTCTATTGCCCGAGCTAAGTTGGACATATCTACTGGTGGAGGAGGAGTAGGTGGTCTACGTGTCATCTTCTAAGCACATAAAGAATTGGATTAGAAATTACTAAAAATTTCCAACTACATCTTTAAGACAAATTAACATACGAAACAAGTAAAAACCAATCAAAACTTATCTCTAAAATGTACTTTACCTACTTAGAATTAAGATAGAAAATAATCTTGATCTAGTCATGAGTGTGCACCCTTACCACTCTATCAAGATTCCTTTCATTCTTAATACTTTCATCTTTATTCATAACAATTAACTTGACTTGAACAAAAACAAGATTTCAAGAAAAACAACTTTGTCAAACATCTTATTAGAAACTTTTAACTAAGTTTTGAGGCTAGACTTAAACAAAAATCTACACGCAGGAGAAACAGAATAAACTCACTACCCTCAAGTTATCCTAAGGATGAACCACTCAGATACCATTAAATGTAACACCCCATAATTTACATATAACTATTACAATAAAAGTTCTACCAGATTCTATACAAACTTGGAGTTTTTCAAAACATTCCTAATACATGATTAAGATTTATCGAAATACAAATATTTACATATCCATAGCTCAAAATAAAACTCTGAAACCTCTAAGGCTCTCCTGCACCTGTATGGTCATCTGCTCGTGTACATAGTACAATCATCACAATACAAACACAACACGAGAAGCAAGGGTAAGCTAGTGCAAAGAAAATCCATAACATAATTCATGGAAATAGAACCAATTTAGACTAATAATTTATAAACATTTCTTTAAATGATTTCATGTAAAATTTCAATACCAATTCCATCATTCATATAGACCACACATGGATTTATTTTCAATCATAATCATTGGATTTCATTTCAATCCCACTTCATCTTCCGGAAGACTCATTAAGTATGCCCCTACCAGAGACTAACACCTGGCCCAAAGATTACCAGCGAATCCAATAAAAAGGATCAGGGTAAGTTCAGACATCCAATACCGAGTGTCTACAGTGAGATCCGATGTGTATGAACTCCCTCTCGGCTTCTCACCACCTGATATCTTAGTCTACATGACTTACATCATCAGTGAAGCCAGAGGATCTTCGTTAAACATAGGCTTTTCATACTTAATGTACCATCAAACAACAACTCATACATTATCTCAAATGTATGACATCAATTTCATACAATTTACATCATTCATATATAATACATATCATTCAACCAGATAACATTTAAAAAATTTATACCATTCAAGAACTTTTCCAACATCAAAACAATATTTAACTTTCAAACTATCAAAATATAATATTTATAAAGTTTAAATAATATATAAACAAACACACAATATATAAACAAATAACATCCTTGCAAGAGAAATTGAATATTGGGACCACGTCCTTTCCACATCCAGATCTTCTAGCCTAGGGTACTATTAAAAATTAAATTTAGCTTCCCTTACCTCAATTGCTTGCTTTCCAAGCAACTTCTAGAATTTTATTTCCCACAGTCTGGATAAGCTTCAAGATTTACGGGCCTAATGCAAGTTATCCAAACAGAACAAAAACATCAGTATATAATAGAATAAGTTGAGAGGATTAAACTTCTCAACTAACCCCACCAAGATTGATGACTAAATCCTAAGGAAAAACAGAGAACAAAGGATATTTAGAGTAAAAATGAACTTACTCTGTTTGAAAATCTGATCGGGTAGAAATGTTCCTTAACTCCTCAGCTACAGCGTGGTATGATTAGATTCTAAAATAGATGAAGATTGGGAGAGAAAATTAAGAGAGAGGGAGAGAAGAGAATATGAAGAGAGAGAGAGAAAAAAAAAGAAAAATGAAGGCACAGGGGGTCTATAGCTTTTGTTTAAAAGCGTGGTTACACGAAAGGCGATATCATAGATATTATAAAACTAAAATAAAGTCAAAATCTTGAAAGAAAGAAAACTCTAATTATTCATGTCAATAACAAATCAAAATAATAATAAAGTAATAAACGAATTAAAAAATATAAGCAATGTAAAGACAATTATACATAAATGTTTTCAAATGGATGATTGGATCCCTATGAGGCTCAGACACTTCTCTTAAATGGCGTATCCGTGTTGGATACACGTATCAGTGTCGACACTCGTACGACACTTATAGGTGAAATGTTCAATTCAAAAAATATTTGTAGGGTTTTTGAAAATTCTAGCACGATTCTAACACAATTATGAAAGGTATAAATACAATAAATTTTTTAAAACTCAAATTTATTGTAGAAATTTTTATTATAATTATAAAAATAATGAACAAATTCTTTTGAACTAGTCATGAAAAATATCTTCCTGCTCCCAAAAGAATCTGAAACATACTTTTGCACATAAATATTTATTTTCAATTTATATAATTAAAATTATATAATATATAGATTCGTGTCCCCGTGTCCTACATTTTAGAGATTATACGTATCTACGTGACCGTATCCGTGTTGTGTCAGTGTCCGTATCCGTATTTGTGCTATGGATCCACCTAAGGGATCAAGGTGTATAAAAATGTGGTTTCCATTTTTTATTTGTAACTTCTATGATGTTAGACGAAGGATTATTTTGTCTCATTCTTCAAAAATAAATAATAAATAATAAATTTAGATAAAAAAAATAAAATAAAATAAAATAAAATAGAAAAGTATTTTTAAAATTTAAGTCCAACTAATTTTAACTTTAGATAAAGTATTTTTATATAAATTATAACATAATGATATTTTTTTATTTTAAACATAAATAATTATTTTAAAAAATATATTAATTCATTAACTTGATCCAATCATAGAAGTTACAAATAAAGTGAGTGAAGTTAAACATGATCGGATTAAATTTATAAATTATTTTTCTTTTGATTCAGATTATTTTGTGAAATTTTAAATTGATTTATTAGATAACACTTTTTTTTACACTTCTATTTTAGCTAAAAATATGGAGAGGTTTAAGTTAGAAACATTCAATTTCAATGTATGTCTTATGTAGTAATGATTTATAGGTTTATTTAGACCTAAAAATGGTTATGCATCCTTTTAAGGGTAATGGATTTTAAGTGTTGAGGCATGTAAGTTTCTAGGGTTGGACTCCAAACTACCTCCGTGGAGATAGTTTCAATGAAGTAGACGTATTTTTAAAAAAATTAAGATTCAAATTGTCATGTACTTAAGTCAACCCACCACATCAATTGTAGTATGATGAGTCTATCTAAGACATCATCTAATGTTTGAATTGAAGAAAGTTTTGAATGGTACACAACCTCTAATGTCATAAGGGATGCGATGTTCATATTCTCAATCAACAAGACACTTTTTTTTTTCTCTTCAAACTGCTACTGTAATACTATTGAAGCACCTTCATGAAAAGGGGTTAAATGACGAAGGATTGAAGGTCCCCTTGATGGTACTGATCTTCCTCGATAGCGGAGATTGACGACGAGGCAGTGCGTGAGTGACGAGCTTAAGATGTGCATGTTGGAGTGGTCGACTTCTAAGTGATGGGAAAACGCACGTGGAAGCAACACACACAATCACTAATCAACTGCAAAAAATAAACAACACAGGATTTAACGTGGTTCGGTCGTCAACTGCAACCTACATCCACACGGGCAACTATTAGGTTTTCATTATATCCTGTTGCACACCAATTACAAGTACAATGATCTCTTTAAATAGAGATTATAAAAGGGACACAATGATTAAGTTTATTCACTAAACATAGTGTCTAGTCAGCCCAACCCAATTGGTTCTGGCTTCATACCCAACAATCTCCCACTTGAAGTCACGGAACAATGTTCACCTGCACTTCAACTGTGTACATGTACTTCTGTAATCTGTCGACGAAACTCAATGTTCCACCTCTAGTTGCCACCAGCATTCTTAATCATTTTGAAGACTTCGTTAAAACTCCCCTGAGTTTCAACACGTCAGTCACTGACCCGTTCTCTGTTCCTACCGGCTCCCACTTACAGGAACTGTCGGATCCTGAAACAACCTGATAACAAACACTCTCCATATTCAACAAGAAATTTTCTGGAGAAGTTTCAACAGCTGGAATACTAGTTCTCCTAACCCACTGTCGTCTAGGAACCTTAGCTGAAGCACGACCCGTCCCCCCATAAGTACTTCTGACTGGTCTACCTGAACCTTTCCTTGCTTGTTCATCCTGAATCTGACCTGTGGCTCTGAGTTTCTCTCTTGTAAAGACAACCCTCTTCTGCCCACAAAATTCTGTGAATCAGACTTTGTTTATATTCTGAACCGGGATGGTCAATCCCTCAGACGGTAATCCGACAATATACAACAAACCTCTCTTTCTTCTGCAAACCATGACAAGATTTCCCTTGATGACCTTCCACTGCTGATTTCCGAACTTCACTTCATGTCCCTATTCGTCCAACTGCCTAACAGAAATCAAACTTTTCGTTAAGCTTGGAACAACTCTGACATCCTTCAAAGTCCATAAACCAACTGGTGTCTTCAACACTATGTCACCCATGCGCGTAACATCAAGAGTGTTATCCGCTAGTCTTACCTTTCCAAAGTCCCCAATAACTAGATTATGCAATGCTTCAGAATCCATGACCCAGGAATCCACACTGTTATCCGCGCAACAAACTAAAAGGTCCTCGTCCGCGAAGTCTTCTGCAATGTTGACTTATTTATCATTTGGGCATTGATTCCTGAAATGCCCCACCTCCTTGCAGTTCCAACATGTTACACTTGAGCAATCCCGAGTCTTTGACTGACTCCTTCTTTTGTTCTTGCTCCCACTATCTCTGATATTTTTCTTACCTCTGATGACATATAGCGGTTCACTAGATGATTCCCCAGAACACCTTCTTCGGACATCCTCGCCAAGAATGAGATCACGAATCTTCTCAAAAGTGAATTCATCTGATCCCGCTGAACTGGTAACTGCTGTAACCGTTCCGGACCAACTGTCAAGCAAAGACAATAACAGTAGTAAATCTTGAACTTCATCATCGAACTTAATGTCCATCGACGTAAGTCTGGCTAAGATCATATTGATGTGCTCAGTAACTGAACTCGCAAATCCTCAATTTGCATTTTCCACCAACTGAAGTTTGTACCATCGAATTTTCAATTCGGAACTTCCCGTTTTCTGCCATCTCAAATGACTAGTCGAGATACTCGGTACAACTAATTTCAGATCTTGGCAATCTTTTTTTTTTAAATCAAGACCACAAAAATTGCACCACCCAAAATCAGTCACCAACAGACTTGGTCGCAGTCCCCAATGCACTAGCGCTCTGCCGCACTGGACTGCAGTTGCCAGGACGCACACCGCTATTGTTCACACTCTGCACCACCACCGTCGCACTGCACTCCGTGCCGTCTCAGACCAGCACATTTGTAGAACGCACATGCAACCCTAACTTTGGGATGTCGTTGCCGCCCCTGCGAAACCCTAGCTTTGGGATGTTGTTGCCGCCTTTGCGAAACCCTAACTTTGGGACGCTACTGCTGCCCATGTGAAACCCTAACTTTAGGACGGTTGCCGCCTCTGTGAAACCCTAATTCTAGGATGCTACTATAGCCGCAATTTTCACGTCTCGTCAATTAATTTCTACTGATCGGATCTCTAGTGTGTAAACGAACCAAGCTCTGATGCCACTTGATGGGAAAAAAGCACACGGAAGCAACATACACAACCACGAATCAACTGCAGAAAATAAACAACACATGAATTAACGTGGTTCGGTTGCCAACTGCAACCTACATCCACACGGGCAACTATTAGGTTTTCATTATATCCTCTTGCACACCAATTACAAGTACAATGATTTCTTTAAATAGAGATTATAAAAGGGACACAATAATTAAGCCCATTCATTAAACATAGTGGCTAGTCAGCTCAACCCAATTGGTTTTGGATTCATACCCAACACTAAGAACCCATGCTAAGAAGCACTTGTTCGTTAATGATCACCTTCGAAGGAAATGTTTCACATTGTATGTGGTGGTAGTGGAGCTGATGAACTTTCTTATGTTTAAGTTCATTCAAAGATCTAAAAAGAAAGGTGTTGGGAAGTGTTTTATCGAAGTCATGAGTGCCAAAATGTTTTAGTCAAAGATATCGAGAGACCCTAAGTTAGAAACATTCATCGTGTGTCATTTGTAGTGATAGTGGATAAATCTATTTATAGACCTAAAAAGAGTTAATACACATCCCTTTTAAGAATAATGAACCTTGAGTGTGAAGACATGTAAAATTGTGCAACTGGACCTTAGGTAGACGTGTTTTTTTTTTAAATTAAAATTCGAATTGTTATATATTTAAATCAACTCACCACATTGATTGAAGTCCACTTAAGACCTTATTCAATATCCGAGTTGAAGATAATCATGTACGATACAACTTTTAATAAAATACATTAGATCTCTTACAATGAAATATGCTTGTACGCAAATTTTAAACTAACTGCCATTACAAGCACATCCTACGAGAAGACCATTATCATTTGTAGTGAAACAAATAAAATAATGTTTCTCTAGTGAGATTACTAAAGGGTGTGTTTGGATTAGAGGTTGTGGGTGAGTGAAAAGTTGAGGGTGTGGGTGAGTAGAAGTGTGAAGAAAGTGTGGAAAAAGTTGAGGGTGTTTGGATTGGGAGATGTTAGAGTGGATGTGTGAAAAAAGTTTATTGAAAAGTGTGAATGATGTGATAGTTGTGAGAGTATTTTAATATATTTTAAATAGTGTAAATTGTAAGATTACAAATTTACCCTTGTATATAAATAAATAGGAAAATAAAATATTAATTAGTTTAAAAGATATTTAAGTTAATTAAAATAATTAGTATTATATTATTTAATTTCTATTACATTATATAATAATAAAGTATACTTTTTTGTCCATGTGTAAAAAAATAATAAAAAAATGATTATTACTTTTGTACATAATTTTCATAATTAAAATAATTGTAAGTTTCAATTATAACTTAAAAAATAATATAAAATTGAAATGAATTAAAAAAATAGAATATAGAAATGAAATATGAATTTATGTCCAATCTAAAAAAATATTAACTAACCCTAAACCCTAAAAATATTATTTACAAATAAAAAACTATTTCTTATAAACAATTTAATTTTTAAACACTAATAACTATCTACAATAATTATTAATTTTGTGCATATTTTAGTTAATTAAAATAATTTAAAGTTTTATTTATAAATAAAATAAAAAAATGTAAAATTCAAAGAAATAATTAAATATAATTTTAAATATAAGTATAATTTTATCATTTTCTATCATTTTCTTCTCTAAACCTTGACTGTGTTTTTAATTACTACAACCTTTTTTTATAATTTTTTAATTATAAGATTAATAATTTATGTATAACCTAACAAAAGAAACACTAAACATTATTATTATTACTATTTTTAAAATACGTATTCATATCTATAATTTCAATTTATATGTAACAAAATAAATATTCATATTTCAATATAATCTTTCCTTCCAATATATAATTACATAAACAACTTATCACAATAATTAATTTACTAATATAATTAATAAATTTCTCCTAAATATTCAGATCTAAAATTACAAAGTAATTAACATCAATAATTACTTTCAGATAATTTAAACAAATTCAATTCCAAAGAAAATTTAAACATAAATCTAAAAACTATGAACATAATCAATTATCAGTTCCCTTCAAAAAGCCACATAATCGATTATCCACAGACATAATCGATTATGCTTGTAGTGCAAAAACCAACATAATTGATTATGTTAGTTTCATAATCGATTATGGTCAAAATAACACATGACCCATAATCGATTATGGTTGCCAAAAATTTCCAGATAACCGATTATGTCAGCAAACATGAAGCTGAAATAATAGATTAGGTTCAAACTGAAATAAAAAAAAACGTAACCCAAGGCACACATGAACCACCAAACTCACTCTCCTACCTCTATTCTCACTGAAGACCCTCTCCAAGCACTATATCAATGCAACTCTTTCTCTGTCAAGGCTAGCCAGATGTATATGTGGTGTAGATATGGTGGTCTTCGAAGTGGTGTAGATATGGTGGTCTTCGAAGGCACTTATATAATGGTTCATCATGCACCTACTCTCTCACCAATGCAGAAAGAGTTATTGTGCATAACGTGAATAAGGGGCAGCATGGTAAATGAAGGAATCCTACGTGGCTTTCCACCCTTCTCACCCTCCTATCTCCTCATATCACAGATGAACCAAAAACCACTCTCCTTTCCACTCACCCTCACCCATCTACAAATCCAAACGAAGGTGGCACCCAACATCCGTCTGCACCTACAATGTCACCCCCAAAAGCAAACAAGCCCTAAGAGTTTAAGAAGATAACATCACGAGAGTTATTGAGAGAAGATTGATTAGCCAAATAATTAACTTTGGAGCATGTGAAAATACTGTTTCTTGCTTGTTTTTCTTTCATAAAGGAACAATAATCTCGGAGGCCATCTATGACCAAAGTTATGTAAATGATATAAGGTATGATATATATTGAGAGAACCTTCACCACTTTTACCACTTTATCAACTCCAAATTACTTTTGAGGCATAGAAAATATGTCATTTATCTTTATATGATTATATTGCAAATTCAAGTTTTTTCTTCTTACAAGATTTGTAGTTACAATTCGTATGATGTCACTTATTGACAACTAATCTCCAACAATTTCTAATCACAAGCTTTCTATTTGGATAAGGTTTTACAATCAAATCATAAGAAATTTAAAATAAAAATAATAATAGCAAATTTGGAGATAAATTTAGTATTTTCACGTTAACATGCAAAGAATAAAAATATAATAATTAGTCCAATAACGTATATTGTAGAAAAATGATAAATGAATGATAAGTATATTCTTTACATCGATCCAACATCCCTATTTATAAGTGATCAAAAGGAAAAAACAAACAACACCTAGAAACTAACATGAAAGACAGATTAAAGTTTAAAGATTTTTTTTTTTTAATTTAGTCATTTTCAGAAACCAAATTAGAGAGGTCGTATAAATTGAATAACGCCATTCACTTTTCAGCCTAATAAAAACGGAAAAACGAATCACAAAGAGAGCATTCAGTTATTGCGTCGGGTCAACTCCACTCCACTGGAGACCAACAGGGAAGTGAGAATACACCGTAGCTGGAGCTGGGGAACCTCGTCGCCACTCGCTCTCGTCCCCGACGGAGATCCACCATGGACGGCAACCCCATCACCACTTCTTCCTCCGCATCACCTCCCGTGAATTTCAATTTCTCCCCCGATAACCCCTCCCCACTCACCCTCACTGCGGATCAGGTCAGCCACTGCGCCCAAGCCCTCAACCTTTTGAAGGAAAAACTCCACGCTCCTCACACCATCACTCGGGAGTTCGCACACTTGCAGGTTCGCACCCTAACCTAATTCATTAATCTCATATCAAACACAGTAAGATTCAACCCACCGTGTTGTGTTGCGGTTTCAGGCAAACAGAATAACGCCGAGTGAGATGAGGAGAAGATGCACCGTCGCTCTTGACGCCGTCAATTTGAGCAAAAACCGATACACGGACGTTTTGCCATGTAAATTTACTACCGAGGGTTTATTCAATTATTGTGTTATTTTCGGGAAAAGAAATTGAATTTAGTCACTTCTTATTTCAGTTGACAGTAACAGGGTTGCTCTCAAATCGAGTACAGATTATAGACCTGCAGCACAGGGGTATATCAATGCAAGCTTGGTCTCGGTATAAACTTGCTTCTTCTGTTTGTTTATTTAATGTGCATTTAATTAAATAACTGTTGTGCAAGGAGCTTTAGAGGGATAGATAGATAGTTAAATTGGCTTGCATGTGCCTCTTCAATGTATTGTGTAGACCTCCTCCCCTGGAAACGTGTCACAGTTTGTAGCCACACAAGGTCCACTTCCACATACTTATGAAGATTTCTGGGAGATGATTATCCAATATCACTGCCCTGCAATTATCATGCTTACAAGGTTGGTGGATAATTATAAGGTACTTATCACTTGGCCCTTCCTAGCCTACTCACTAACATATTGACTTTTTCTTCCTCGTATTTTTTAATCACATTATTTTTACTTTCTCTATAGATGGTAAAGTGTGGAGATTATTTTCAAGCGGAGGACGGACCTAGAGAAGTTGGTAATATTTCTGTTATTGGTAAATGGGTGAACACTACCGAAACTTCATTGGTGCTGCGCCTTTTAGAGGTGAACCATAGAGAGGTCAGATGATTTTCCACTTGTAATGGTTGTGATGTTTAGGCTATATATCTTTCTTTACAGACTGGCAGGGGTAATAGTCTGTGAATGGGAGGATGTGAGGTTCGGGAAGAGGTCCCATTCTTCTTGAAAACTTTATTATTTCATCTAATGCTTGGCCTTTTTTTTTTGTAATTGTATTACTATAATACATCCTAGCCTGCTCTAAACCCTAGGATATCAGAACTTTTGTTAGATACCCCTCACTTTAATGCTTAAACTGCATACTTTCCTTAATAATAATATATCTCTCAACCATTCAACACCGCTGCTGTTAACACCAGAACCTGAGAGGCCACTCCAAATTTAACTATGCAAGTTTAATGAAATGATGGATTGTGCTTATGCTTTGCCGGGGATAGGGGTTCTAGAACTAGAGTTGACTCTTAGTCTTGTTTTTGGAAGTTTAGGGCATTCTTTTGCGTACTCTCTTCAAATATTTTAAGCTAAATAACGATGGGTACTTTTATCAATGTGAAAGAAACGACACCCTTTAAAGTGATTACTTTACTTCTAATTATTATAACACATAGCTTTGCCAAGTTTTCTGGTTGAGTTTCTAGTTATTGCGCTCACATAATCTTCCCTATATAAGTGATTTGAATTAAACATTGAGGAAGGACAAGTAACATAAGTATAACAAATAAACCTTCTTTCGATTTGTTAGTTTCTTTTAATTTGGAGATTTTTTTTGTCCTGTCCTTGGTTGTATATTCTTCCATTTTTTTTTCAAATTAAATTTGTTTTGCTCTAAGATAAATTTCCATCACGATAACCTTTCATCTTTTTTTGTTTTTTAAATGTTCTGCATACCAAGTGAAGTTGGGTGGAGGGTATCTATTTTGTTTTATTAATATTTTACTTTGTGGTCTTAAGATGGCAATTTGGTGTTGAGTTAGATAAACACAGGAAGCTAGAAAGAAAACATTGATCAAAAGCCTAGCCTACTGGCATTGATTGATGGAAAACTACTTTTTTAGTTATTAACTTGGTTTTTAGGTGGATGAATTCATCTATGCGTACTAGCCTGAAATATTATTCATCCCAATATATATATATATATGGGGTTTACCTTATTGCAAAATATCATATTTTCCCCCTTATAAACTTTCCTTTTCTACCAAAAGAAAAAAAAATATCACAATATTTTGTTTTAATTTTGGAAGGCACTCAAAATTTCTCTCCATCTTCAAGGTGTTAGCATCCTGTTTCATGCTTATCTTTATCTATTGTTGCAGGTAGAAGATGCTCCGATATCTGTTTTGCATATTCAGTATCCTGAATGGCCTGACCACGGAGTTCCCAAAGATACATTAGCTGTGCGTGAAATTTTGAAAAGATTATACCATTTACCACCAAACCTTGGTCCAATAGTGGTTCACTGCAGGTTCATCTCATTCCTTCTTTTTCTGTGTTTATTCACTCTATGACAGTGATGATGACAAAAAATCACGTGCATGTCAAACTCTCTCACTCAGTGCAGGTATTGGTAGAACTGGAACATACTGCACAATTCACAACACAATTCAGAGAATACTTGCTGGTGATATGTCTGCTGTAGATATTGCTAACACAGTAGCTGTGTTCAGGGCCCAGCGTATTGGAATGGTTCAGACCCAGGTATCAAGATTTGTTGATTTAATATTTAAGTATGCTTAATGAATATACTGATTTTTCATGAAATGGCAAGATTTAGGTGGGCCGCTTGTTAGTCAAGTTCCATTTCTTAACTAAATAAAAAGACAGGAGCTTTTGAAATATAAAGAACAGTGATGATATGGTATATTGTTTTGTTTGATGGTAAAGAAGACAGGTTGTTGCAACGAACTAGGTTAGCTGGCTAGGCAAGGATGTCTAAATTAGAAGTTTGAAAGAACACCATTCTCCTTCAGTGGAGATTCTATCAATTCCTTTATGTTGAGAAAAAAGGAATATTTTGTTGCCCAGATTGGAACTCCTAATAATAGTAACATTTTGGTGGTAATGAAGGCAGATTGTTGCAAGGAACTAGGCAAGATATATAGGCAGGCAAGGATGTATCTAAACTCTCTGTTGAGGAACCGTGTCCTACTTTGAAAGTATCCATCCCTATTTTTTGATTACATGATAAGTGTGTTCTATCAACTAGTTTATTACGAGGATCGTTGCTCCTATTACTATTTTTCATGTGGAATATAAAGGTAATTAAGGCAAAAATAAATAAAATTGTGAAGGCTCCTCCAACCGACATAAGTACTCTAAGAAACGAGATGGGGTACAACTTGCTTTCAAACTAAGAATAAAATGAACGGAAATAAACTTGGAAGATTAATTTCCATGGTCTTGCACAGGTTGAGCAAAAACATTTTTTCATCAAATAAAAAAACTGGTGTTCAATGACAATCGAGATAGAAGCGTGACAATTAAGATACGGTTGACAACTATCAACAACTAATGCACTGTCTTAGAGTTCAGGTTATGACAATTATTTATGCATTTTCCACCAAAAAACGCCACTGAATTTATGGAATTGAGACAATCTTTTGAGCCCAATCTCCCAACACTATTGTGATTATTTATGACAACTGTATTCAGTACTTCTAGCACAAATATTTTGTGCGAAGGGTTTTTTTTAATCCTTGAGCTTTGGGGCATTGGAAATTTATTACTAGCTTTCTGTTAGAAATTAAATGACCTGTTTCAAATTCTTATCAGATGAATACCCTCCTACTAAAGTTTTGTATAGACATGTATCCCTCCTAACAAATCAAAAATCAAAGATGAGGAAAATTCGTGTAATTTTAAAAACAAGAGGAGAGGTTAGTGTAATTGAGGAAAATCTTAAGGAAGATGGCATTGTACCGTTCTTTCCAGAAGGCTTGTTGGCTGAGATGGCCTCAGTTTACCAGACACTTAGGAATCGATCCTAGTTGGGAGCTTATTGTACAGATCTGTCTGGCTCCCTATCTTAACCTGATATTCCTTCTCTCCATCCCTATAATTTGTAATCATAAACCATAAGTATTGTTATTATTATTATGTGGCCCTTTTCTTCTATATGCTTACTAGTTGACCTTTTTGGTGACTCTGCACTTTATCAGGATCAGTACATTTTCTGCTATAAAGCTATCATAGATGAACTGGAAGACCTTGTATCTCAGCAGTAGAAGGGTACGTACTTCTGCTCCCTTTTCTAGTTTTTCAAATAGTGTAAATATTAGCTCCACAAATTCTTTTTCTGCAGGATAGGAATTGTTGGTTAGTTTTCCTGGATTATTTAATTTCTCTATACCCTTGTCAAAGTTATTTTGATATCTTAACGAATTGGTGTGTTGTGTGTGA
Source organism: Phaseolus vulgaris (assembly GCF_051622355.1). Classification (NCBI taxonomy): domain Eukaryota; kingdom Viridiplantae; phylum Streptophyta; class Magnoliopsida; order Fabales; family Fabaceae; genus Phaseolus; species Phaseolus vulgaris. The sequence goes on from NC_143504.1 coordinate 9,341,515, forward strand.
TGTAAATCCAGAGCTGGAAAGATGCTATAAGCTGCTTGCCTCGTTTTGAAGCTAACTTCCAATTCTTCGATCTTTTATTTGGTTCGTGCAATGGTCATATCTCCCGGCTGCTAACACTGAAACATTGGCATTCTGGATATTTTATGAATTTGACTGTTATTCTCTAGCTTTTCATGTATAACTGCAGGCAGGGGAAAGCTGACAGATATTAGCATCCTTTTGGTTATATTGTTAGAATTATGTTGGGGAACAGAATGGCTTAATTATTAATGACTGCAATAATCAAAAGTCCATCGCCCATCTGTTACTTCGTTTCTTTTTCTTACGCCTCCTCTTCCCTTTTTTGTCCCCATTTTCGCTGTGAAGAAATTTCATTGGCTATATTGCATAGAGCTAATAACAGTTGCATCCCTACTGAAGTTAAATAATCCCATTTTATGTGTTTAAGCCTTAAGATTAGTCAACTTGAGCTAAGATCACAGAAAATAGCAAATTTCTCGGGCAATTTATGGCTACATATTTTATATTTAGTTAAAGTTTAAGAAAAATAATAGAAAAATAAGCCATGCGTTGACTACATAAATCTAATCACAGTATTCTGTATTACAAGTTTGATTTTTTTACAATTATTGTCTTAAAAAAGCTTATTAACGATGATTTCTGATTAATTGGCACTGTAAATCTTTTTACATTGATAGTACTTAATTATTAAATTCAAAATATGATTACTATCAAATAATAGGAAAATTACGAGTTATAATGAAAAAAAAGTGTATTAATATGTCCACATTGACAAGAATGCAAATTCTATTTTGTTACAAGAACAATAAGTATCTATGCATTGAATAGTATGATTTAATTAAAATAAAATGAAGATTAATAACTTTCGGACCCATTTGGGAACATAGCCTAATTAAGCACTTATAGGATACCTGTTTATTTATAAGCACCTATATACGAGTTGTGTTTATAATAGACGAACAAATAAGGCTGAATTGTTGGGTCATTTTTATAAATTTTCCTAAAGTGTTTATTAAAATAAGTTGAAAGAAAATAGCTTGTAGACATACTTTAAACACTTATTTGGAATAATTTATTTACAACTTTTTCGAACTTATATTATGACATAAGAACATTTGTGTAAGGATTTAAAAGAATTTATGAAAATAACTTTAGATTTCATTTGAGTTATTTTTAATTTATCTTAGTAAGGTTTCTATGATAATTTATAAAAATAGTAAATAATTCATATGAAAATAATTTAATTATAAAAAAGTTGTAGCATCAGCTTTTTGGATATTTATGAATTTGGCTGAACTGAATGCTATTCTTAAACTTTAATCTATATTAGAAAGAAGCGCCAGTGCTTGAGTTCTTGAGTTATGCTTCAGCTTTATATAAAGTAGTAAGTTAGTAACTACTTGCTTGTAGTTTGTGTGCTTGCTATTATAAACTATATTCCTCTATCACTGTCTTTCATCTATTTTAACTGCCTTCTTCTTTTCATATAACTACAATTTATAATATCAAACTGGGTTAAAAGTTAACAAATATCAGTACCCTGGTCATCATACTAGAAGAATTTTGTTTATGAAACATAAGTGCTTAATGAGTACCATATTCAAAGACTTATTTCCAGCTTCCTTAAATCTCTTTGGTGGTGTTTTTGCTCTCAGTATCCTACCATATTCATAGGCTTCAACATCCCACTGAAGTTGAATATCCCTAGTTCTTCAAGTTGAAGATGTGATACATCCATGCTCATTTACCCATCTCACCTCCTTTCCTACTCTCATTTTATTGTTTTTTAACTCTAAAGAACCACCAAACCATTCTGGAAAGCTTCTTTATAAAGAAAAATGACCATATATTATTTTAAAAAAGTTGCTAGAACAACAAGTTCAGACAAGTTTTGAAACTTCTAAATGAGTGATATTCATGTACTTGTTGGATGTTTGTCAATGGCTAGATATGGAAAAAGAAAAGCATAAACTGACAAGATATTAGCATTCATCAGTCAAGACTAAAGATGCATGTAAGCCCCGTTTGGGATTTAACAAACTGACAAGACCAACTTCTATGTTCTTGGCAAATAATTGAGAAATAGTTTTCTTTCCTTTTTTTTGTTTTGTTTTTCATTGATCCTTAAGAAAGTTCCATGAAATTTCCACAAGATTGCTCAGAAGAAAGTATCCAACAATTTTGCTTTAATATGTTGGAATATCAGCAGTTATAGTTTTCAGAAGATGAAACGTGCTTAACACAACTGAAAGTTTAACCGTGCATTTGGCTTGTCCTCTTCAATTTACTTACTTTTGTTTTTCACAGGAAATCAAAGTAGACTCATTGTTTCACCTGGTGAGGCCAAACACAGCCTAACTCGAGAACTCCAGATTGTACCAAAATTGAGTTGCATAGTGACTTATATACGTATTTGTGTGCTTTGGATGTGCAATCACGATGGAGAAAATCTTGTTTTCATTCCTCAAAATCATTTTGTGAAATCATTGGCAGAGACAAATCATAAGTCTTTAATGTTTCTATCGAAATAATGAAAAGTCTCTTTTACATTATGATCTCATCAAGATAGAATATCTGATTAAAAATTACTGTTTCTGATTAAACTAAATGTTGTGATTAAGAGAATCAAATTACTCTTTTCTGACTATACTAAACTAAATGATTAAGAAACATCTTTTTTTACTAAAACATACTTCTTTGAAATGTATGACTTAAATTAATTGGAATTGTTGCATTGATAGAGGGAGAAAAAACATCTTATCTTAATTGGTGTTGGAACCCTTTGACTCCTCAGTTTTTGTGGATTTGTTTGTTTGTCAGGAATTTCTTGAAAGGGTGGAAGAGATTAAATTACAATTGTAAAAAGGTTAGATCACTCTTGAAGTGATTCGTATTTATTAATTCGTTTTGCTGATAAAAAAAATAAATATTTATGTTATGGCAAAATCCAAATAACAAAACCAAAACTAAAACAAACATGTTATGTTGGAAGGTTGGAAGGGCGAAAGAGATTAAATTGCAATTGTATAAATGTTAGATAATCTAAAGTGATTTATATTTATTAATTCGTTTTGCTGAAGAAAAAAAATTAGAAGAAAAAACAGATATTTACGTTATGACAAAATCCAAATAACAAAACTGAAACAAACATTACAATATGAGTGGATTAATCACAACAGAGACAGAAAATATTTGTAATCCCATTTTAGGAATAAAAAATGTACCATGAAGGTTTATTTATTTTCTAGCATTTAACAAATTCTCAAAGTATCCCAAACAGAACTGTATGGAATTTGGTTACTTTTGCACTGTTTTTTTCCTTTTTAAATTAATTTGTGATGGATGTTGGGTATGGAAGAAGGGATTAAAATATAAATGCATGGATTGTCTTTTGTATAAGTTATTTTAATTTATTTTATAAAAGAAGTTTGTCTTCTTTTAATGATATAAATTCGAATCATCATTAAATATTTATATCTAATTTTTATATAAATTATACAGAGAAATTATTGACATATAGGTTACGAAAGACAAATACTACTACATAATATGTTTTTTTTTGGTAAAAACATGTTAAGATTTAGAACTAAATGACTTGCATCACATTGAAATGAAGATTTTACATGAAAAAAAAGCTAATATCTAAGTTATAAAAATAAAATAAAAGAAACCATGATAACATGGATAATGTAAAAATCTCCTATGGTGTTTTTAACTTGCAAATCTTAGTACATAATAAATCTGTTTTTTTATACTAATTTTAAAAACCATATCAAAAGTAATCTTTTATCAATAGTCAATATATAAAAAACTTTTATACTGGTAATGGATGCTTTATAACTTAAGTTTAGAAACATGTTAATACTTAGTAAATTTTATTAATATTTAAAATATAACTATAGCACTTTTCAAGATTGAATATTTTACATAAAAGAACAGTAATATATAAAGTCACTATAAATATTATAATGGAAAATCCAAGATATGATAATTACTTAAATAGTTAAATTTATATTTTTATTGGGATTATTTATTTTTATATACAAATTAAATATACTATTTTTAATTGAATTTAAAAAAATATTTACTTTTTATTAATGCTTGATTAAACTTTTTTAAAGAATAACAAAATTGAAATAAAATTGTGAAGAATCAAAATATAATTTAATATCTATATATTAAAAATATTTAGAAAAAAAGTACGAGAAAGTTATACCTTCGAAGAACTAAAAGAATATAACTTTCTCATATTTTTTCTAATTTTCTAATATATATATATATATATATAAAGTTAATATAAGATGTAGAGACAAGCTTTAATATAATTAGAACTGAATATTTTAATAAAAATTGCACACTGATATAATCTTAATGTAAAATTAATAACATTTTCGTATATTTTTCTTTTTTTATCTTTTTAAATATAATAGTTTATTTCAATTAATAGAGTAAATTTTAACTATTAGGAGTTAATCTGATATTGTTTCAAAAACAATTTCTAAATATGATTTGCATCTTAATATTTATCCATGCAATACAGTCAACATTTAAATACAATCTTCTATCACTTCATTATCCTCAACACTACAAGCTATTAATTTTTAAGAGTGTGTTAAGGAAAAACTTTATTACTAAATATTAATTAATTTAATATTTTGTTAAATATATTAATATAGTGTAATAGAATAAAGAATAAAAATAAATAAATAATAAACATAATAAAATTAATTAATTTAAATTTTATATTTTATTCAGTAATTTATTTAATATAATATTATTTTAAAATATAATACGTTATTTATTAAGATTGTATATAATTTTGTATTATAATTTAAAATTTATTTGAACTCTAATTTATGCTTTAAAATTTACTTTCATATGAATTTATTTCAAAATAAATATTTTGTAATTTTTTGTTAATATATACAAAAATATTATTCTATTATTATATAAATTACATCTATTACAAAGTATCTACACTCTTTTATAATAAAAATAAAAAATAAAATAATTTGACACTAAAATAACGTAAATGCATAATTTGCGAGAAAAGATTACACAAATGAAAAATTTTGACTTCAAAAAATCAACAATTTCATATTTATAAAATGATAACTTTAATTAAGAAAGTTAATTTCAATTTCATTATATTTTTATACAATAAAATCGTTATATATTAAAAGAATGTACATTAAAATTGTCAATTATAAATATAATTTTTTTCGGATTGACAATTTCCATTATTTCCATGCCAAAATATCCTAATTTTATTTTTTCCTTGCTTTCTTCAATTGAACAATCTTACCTTCTACACTTTTTTTTTATTCTTCTTTTCGTCTAAACAAAGTTTAACATATTTTTTTTTTGTGTGTGTAAAAGACTTTTTTTTTTCAAACTTTGTGACAAGTGTATAATTTGATTTCGGAAATGGACAATGTTGTGTTTTCCGAATCTTGGAATGAAATAAGAAATTTAAGAAAATGTGTTTTTATTACACAAAGGTTATTGTTGTCATTAGGAGAAATGAAGGCAGTGAAAAAGACGAAGCCGACCCAATGTATGGATGCGTTTCATTGGTAGTTGGGAGAACATTTTCATCTTCATTTTCACTCACAGTCAAAATAAAAACAAAACAACAGTTAGTGGGGTTGTGTTGCGTTGTGATGCGTGTGTGAACTCTGCGTTTTGACCATCGCTGAAAATGGAACAACACTGCAGAGTGGAGAGAGAAAGAAAGAGAGAGAATAGCTGATTCAGTGATTCTCCCTCTGTGCCTTTGTGTTGCGTGTGCCAGCTGCTCCTGTATCACTTCCGGGGCAGAGGACTCTGTGTCTGTGAAACAGAGAGAGAGAGAAAAAAAAAAAGCTCACTCAACTTCTCTTTGCTTCTCTCGGATCCCTTTGACCCTCCATTGCCATTCATTTTCTCTTGCACCCTTTTGCTTTTTTTCTTCCTCTCAGAATGACACACATGCACCTTATCACAGATCTCTTCTTCTGGTATCTCTCTACCCTGCCGATTACCTTTATTGGATCCACTACTCTATTGGTTTCTGTAGAATAGCTTTGATTCATGGAATGAGGTGTTTCTTTTTTCTTTCTCTATTTTAAAAAACCCATTTGATGAAATTAGTTAATTTGGTCTCCAATTTTTCTCAGAATTTTTTATACTATGTCAGATTTTATGGAATTTTAATATATTTTTTAATTCAAAGATTTTGTGACTTGAACAGAGTTGATGGAGTGGAGCAGTAAGGGTGATCAAAATTGGTATCATCAAATTTTGTGCCTTGATTATACCATTCCTGTGAATTGAAGGCTTTGTGTTGAGGTTTTGTTTGAGTTATAGGGTGTGTTGTATGGACATTGTGTAAAGAGAGTAAAACTATAGAGTCACAAGCAATTGGACATAATATGGGTGGTATTTGCTCGAGGTCATGGAAAGGTACTGTTGATGGGGTAGCTGTGGATAATGCACTTAGTGGAAGCTCGAGGTATGCTAATGGTCATGGTAATAGTGAACCTGGAATGGCTTATCAGTCTATTGGACCTCCCAGAAGTGTAGATAGCAATTCAAATGTGCTTCCTGATGATGATGACTTGGATAAACTTCAACGAGAGTCATTTTCGTTTACTGGATTGGAAAATGTTTCGTATGGGTCAATGGCAGATGATATCAATGATGGGATTCCTCGCCTGTCCAGGGCTTTATCACATAAATCCAAGTCCAAGCAAGCTGCTGTTAAGTTGAGTTACCTTTCTCCTGTTTGATCTTTTTATTCTTGTAGGTTGGATTAGCTTATTTTGTATTTGTGCTTGTAATCAATATGCTGCAAAGATGCCTCTGGCTGAAAAGCTGTTTTTTTTTGTGTCAATATGAAGGAAAGCCAAGAAGTTTTATAATAGAAAAAGTAATTTCATTAGAGAGAAAAGAGGGGAGGTACGGTCGGGGGGACAAGATACTTCAGAGAAAGAAAACAAATTGTCTTCAGATTAGAAAAGAAAACTCTCTTGAGAAAACCATGTGTAGCACTTGGGTGAAGCCATGAACAAAATCTTAAAGCATATTTAGCTAAAATGAGATACCCTTAAAAATGTACGTACTTCACATAAAAGTCTCCCAAAAGCTTAAGCTATTCTGTGGAAACTCAGGCATTGTTTTTAGCATCGCCAACACAGCAATTCACATTTTTTTAGAATAGAGGCATCAAGCATCAAACCTGTGAGCTCTTGTCCATAGAGGCTTTGATACAATATCAAGATTATTTCTTCAAAAAGCTTAAGCTATTAGGTCAAAGCTCCTGATAATATACACTGATGAAATTCACTAAAGAGCTGCCAAATTTGCATACAGTGACAACATATTGATTTTTGAGCAGTCTGCATCTCCAATTTCTGCCACATAAAGCAGTTCCATACTGGCAATTCCTCTAAAACAATGACCTTATAGTTTTTAATCCAACTTACATGGGGAAACTTTTCCAGTGATCCCAAGTCATCTATACCATTGTTATTAAAATTGTGATTTACCTCATAGGATCTTATGATCTGCCAATCGAACATGCCTTGGCTAGCTGAATTGTTGTTGGGATTTCCAAGGAGTAAGATTGGAGCTGGATTGCGATCTTCAATCTGCAATTGTGGGATTGTTGGTCCCCAGCAAGGCAAAGCAAGTAAAAAAGACTGGCTTGTGTTTGTTTGACCAGGTTCCAAAATCCCTAAAATCTCTTCTCATTTACGAAATCCTTCCCTACCCATTTGCAACCTTCTTTGTTCCGTATCCATTTGCAAATCTCTTTATCCTAACACCACTGGACCTCTCCTTTATACATAATGGTCACCATGCTATATTGCCACTGCTGCCCTGGGGTATGGCCTTTTATGTCTTTGATTGCATGACTGATTCTGCATCTTGTTGTATCATCATGGGAACTGAAGGTCACTCTTAGTATTTACCTCTTCTCTCAATCTCACTCTAGTCTATCTTCTCTCCTAGTCTCATGCTCAATCTCTGTCATTTAATTTTTCTCTCATCTCTCTTCTCTGGTGACTTATTATGATTTTGATTTTTCAACTAAAGTTTGTTTTAATATTGTGACATATTATGTAAGTATAATTTTTCATTTTAGGTTTTAACGCCTTCTTGATTGTAATACCCATAAAGTCTGTTCAACATTGGTCATTTTGAGGGGACTGCTCTTGAGAATAATGATCTCCTATTTGAGACAAAGGATGCCAAGGATTCCATCATCATTATATTGTTTTGAATTTGGATAACCTATCAAACATCTGTGTTATGATATCGACCAAAATTTATTCAAGTTTATTAAAGAGTGTGGTATTGTTGATGAATTCATAGGATTACAAAATGAACAACCATGCTGAATACCTGTATAATCCGTCCATATTTGAATTATCTTAATTTTGTAATAATATATTTTGTTGTGCAGATCCCTCCAGATTTTTCATATTATATTATGCAGAGAATTTTGGAGTTTTATTTATTTATTTTCAGATTCTATTGGTACAAATACCAAAGATATAAATACTATACTAAAATTAACTCCCCAGTTTCTCCCCTGTTGTTGTGTGTCTAAAGAGTGGCAAAATTTTGGGGTGGATTTCCTTGTTACTAAAAACGATTTTGGCAATTACAGAGAGGTTGGGCCAGGTTGCACTCCTCAACCTATAGTGATGATGAGACTGCTGCTGGGCAATGGTAGCGAATTCCTTATTTTTCTGTAATTTTTCATGAAGTTTAGCATGTATTTACATAAAACAATCCATAAAATATTCTAATATTTTCAAAACTATTCTAATTTTAATTATTAATGTGAGATGTCTTATTATTTTTTGTATTTAATTCTCTAAATTGGTTCAATGAATCTTCTTCGCTTGAAGATTTTAAGGGAATACTCTTCTCTTTTGTATTTTGTATTGAGCTGTATCTGTTAGGAGTTTTGACTAACTCCTCTACTGAGTCCTGATAGTATATATAGGCCTGTAAATTAGAGACTCTGTCACTTTGGTATTCATTTAACATTAATACAAATTCTCTGTTATCTTTCTCTGGAAATCTGATTAAGATTCATCACTAGCTAAGGCCAAGGCTAAGGTCGATACAACAAAATTAGTATATCAAAGCAAAGGTAAAACCGAATTACATTTGAACCTACAGTGAGTATTGAAGATACTTATGAAATGATTTCATGCATTCTCATTGCAGAAAAGATCAGTACAAGGTGCTGTATAGAAAACTGGACCTAACAAGAAAAAGAATAACAAGGATGTGTGCCAAGTGTCCTAACAAACAAGGGAGAGAATGAGAGGGTTGTGTGACATGTGTCCCACTACATATAATGCATAAGAAATCTATGAAAAGGAGAAAATAATAACAAATTGCAACTGCAATATTCCCCCTCATGCTGGACTGTGGATGTGCAAGAGTCCCAGCTTGGCAACACATTGTGAGGTTTTTAGGAAGGAGAGCTTTAGTGAATATGTCAGCCAATTGATTGGAAGGTGCAACAGAAAGGCCCTTCCTTTTTTCCTTGCTAATTGATATTGTGTGGTTAGATGTCTAGGTAATTGCTGGTCGTTGTCATAAAAGGGCTGGAGTTTCTACTAAAAGATATATGTGAGTTTACAGAGAAGTGCTTACATATGTGTTGCTTTTAATTATATTAATTATACTTCTTTTTTCTAATGAGCTAATACCTCACATGATGCCAAACATTGGTCTCAAAGAAGAACTTGTTCTTTATCTCATGGATTAGATTAGATCTATATTCTTTACCATTTCCTTTCTCTCCCCCTTCCCCATTTTCAGGTCTTTAAGGCCTCCCATATATGCAAACAAGGGATTAGATTGGCTTTTTGTCTTATCTTTTGCAGGTATCAGAAGTGAGTTCACTTTTAGGCAGGGCTGGTACAGCTGGGCTTGGCAAGGCAGTAGAAGTTTTGGACACACTAGGTAGTAGTATGACAAATTTGAATCTCAGTAGTGGTTTTACATCAGGTGTGTCAACAAAAGGAAATAAAATTTCAATTTTGGCCTTCGAAGTTGCGAACACAATTGTTAAGGGTGCCAATCTGATGCAATCTCTTTCAAAAGAGAACATCAGACATTTAAAAGAGGTAGTTCTACCATCTGAAGGAGTGAAAAATTTGATATCCAGAGATATGGATGAACTCCTTAGAATCGCTGCAGCAGACAAGAGGTAGATTATAATGGATATTTTCATGATCAACTTAGTAGAACTCTTACTTCTTTGAAGCTTATTTTCTTCAGCTACTACTGCTCTTAAAGTTTTCACTTTCTTATACTTTTTTGACAGAGAAGAATTGAAAATATTTTCTGGAGAAGTTGTGCGTTTTGGAAATCGTTGTAAAGATCCTCAGTGGCACAATCTGGATCGCTATTTTGAGAAGTAATTGTAGTTGAATTGATTTAATCTTACATTTCTTAAGAACAAATATAGCTGAATGGATTTAGTCTTTATTTATATATTTTCTTGTAACATCTAACATTGTGTTAGTTATGGTTTTCTTTGTCCTTGTTGATGTTTAGGTTAGGTTCAGAGCTTACACCACAAAAACAATTGAAAGAGGAGGCAGAAATGGTGATGCAACAACTAATGACCTTTGTTCAATATACAGCTGTGAGTAATCCTGTTAAAAGGAACAGTGCATATGCCTGTCATCTTCTTCAGTTTTGTATGCTGAACTCATAACACTTTATATCTTCTTCGTTAAAGTGTGTATTTGAGTATTATATAATACTAAGGAATGTGTTCAACATACAGTTTGCACAAAACTAACGGGAAACTGTGTTTTGGGGTCTCTTTGAGTAAATTTTCTATTAACACTTTTAGGAGAAGAAAACAAGAAAAAAAATGAAATAAACTTCTCCATAAACTTAAATTAACTTATGCTAGAGTTTGAAAACAGATTTTGGAGAAACTATTATATAATAGCTTGTAGAGAAATTTATTTCATTTTTCATTTTATTTTTTCTCTTAAAAGTGCGTATGAAGAAGTTTATTCAAACAAACCTCTGTTGAAGTTTGAAATTCTTTGATCACCCTCATTCCCTTGACCAGAATATCACTAAAAGCAAAACTACAATCATATGAAGAAAATAAAGCTGTCTCAATTGCTTGGTAATTGCATGATATTAGTTGGATTCAGTTCTGTTTTATGCTGCAGCCATGTTGTGTAAAGGTAGCTTGTTTAAGAGATTCAATGTCACCCTCCATCTTTAATTAGATATAAAATTTCATTTTGAGAGATTGATAATTTACTGTCTAGTATATTTCCACTTTATAGCTGAAACTTTAATCTTAGATATCTATGATATTGTACTTATGATAAGAAAGAATGTGTATAAACAGATTATACATTTACACATTGAGATTGAGAGATAATTAGATGGACCTCTTTCCTGTGCTTTCTGGGTTTTACAGTCTGAATTTAACAGATTGTTTCTCAACGAAATTGCCACTTTTTTTCACATGTCATGTTATGCATATTAGGAAAACTATGAACAATTTTTCAACACTTGTATGATTTAAGTTAAGCTTGATTTCCAAATTTATATCCATTATTTCAATTCGCAAATATTGTTGTTTTATTATGAAAAAAGAAGTTTGATATAAAATAGTAATCATGAATCAGATCTGGACAATTAAGTTATATAGTGGTTTAGTAGTTTGAGATAAATATTTGCCTGGTTATATTTTAGTCAATTGTTTAAGGTTCTTTTGTAGAAATCAAGAAACACAATAATTTTCTAGATCTTAATAAAATAGTTATGAATTTTTTTATTTCACATTACAATAAAAGCTTATGATTAAAGATTAGGTGAAGAGTAAGGTTATAATTGACACAAGAGTAATTAATGTTTCTTGAAATTTCAAACTTCCAGATAAATTGAAACAAAAATCTGACACTTAAAAAGAACAGGGCCGGTACTATCTTATCTTTTATATCAGTAAAAAATGTTTGCATTGCCTTATAGGTAGCTTAGTTTTGGGATTACGAATAAGTTTTTATATTAGACTTTTCTGATAAGAAATTGTCCTTACAAACTATACTTTGACAATTTTACATACCTCTAGCTACACATATGTGGCATTTATCAGCTTTTTATTTTAATTTTCAACTTTGAACTCAACAAACACAAACAACATCTGTGCTTCTAATTGGATATCGATTTTTCATTTGTGGGTAAATAGCTTGTCAATTTAATATTTTTGAATTACTTGCATTCGTTTTATATATATAGTATTATGCATGTGAGACATCAGAGTCAATAATGACAGAATGCAACCTTCTTGAAGATAATTTTTATTATATTCTTTTGAGAAGGAAAGAAATTCACAAGACCAAGAGAAAAATTATGAAGGGAGGGTTGGGTTCATCAACTAAAGAACAAAACAGAAAACAATGAAGCAAAGACCAAATAATAATAACTTGGAGAGCACAGAAGAGTCCAAAGTTTCTTCTATTTTTAATTGAAAAATGAGTCATGATCTGATTCCAAATCATCTCCTCCCTTTACTTTGTGAAATAAGAGCAAAATTAGACATTCGAAAGGAAAGTTGATTCTTATTTCTTTAAGCTGCATAGCTGATTTTGTTAAGACTTGACATAATTAGTTAGACCTTTTTCTTTGAGTGCAGGAATTATATCATGAATTGCATGCCTTAGATAGATTTGATCAAGATTATCAGCGCAAGCTTCAAGAAGAGGACAATTCAAATGCCACACAAAGAGGTACATGTTAGGCTGGATTTACTTATCCATTGTCATTAAATCCTCTTTAGATATGAGGAAAAAATAATATTATTTCTGATAATTGAAAACTGTACAATGAGAGTTACGATGTGTACAGATTTGATAATAAATGCTATCCTAGAACCATGGGCGGCAACTGATTACTTCAGGTACAAATAAGGAAATCCTAGTTACATACAGTGAGGAAGCAACTGTAATTAAATCTGAAAAAAAATAAACAAAGGAAATAATGAAGAATAACATATGAGCTACAACAAATTCCATGTTCTTGTATTGTGCATTTGAAAAGTTATTTGTTTGAGTCAATGTCTTATTTATAGTAGTTTTCACCAAAATATATGTTGTTCCATCCTCTAATGGCATTTTTTGCCTGTATTCAAACTGCCTTAACCAATTTTCTCCATTTCTTTCTCAATAGGTGTCAGCCAATGTCTCCTCATGTACAATATTACAATTATTTTGTATTTGTCTTTGTGTGGCTACAGATTCATCCATACTAACATACTCATTTCTTCGGCCTCACCTTTTTCTCTTGATATCCCTTTAAAACCTAACATTCAGTACCATATAGTAGCAATATGATAAAGCTTTCTTTTTAGTTTGGTTGGTACTTTGTTGTCACAAATAACCCTTGATACCTTTCTCCATCTTAACTACTGAGCTTGTATCTTGTGTGTGACATCTTAGTTCATTTTCCTATCATTATCTTAGTTAGTTAAACTTAAAAAACTGTAACATGAAATTTACCTCCTAGTCATATTCCTTTTGTTAAAACTATGTTGGTCTTTGTTATCACACTGACATTCATATTTTTAAGTGATCAATGATTATAAACTGTGTAGGAGACAGCCTTGCAATTTTAAGAGCAGAACTGAAGAGTCAAAAGAAGCATGTAAGAAATCTGAAGAAAAAATCATTATGGTCTAAGATTTTGGAAGAGGTAAACAGTGTTATTTCTATAATTTTTTTGGATGAATGCAATTATTGTAATAGAAGTTGATCTTAAATATAGGATTTTTTTGTTTGTTTAGTTTTGTAGTATTGATGATTTGGCATCTGAAAAGTGCTTTCTCTGAAATCCTTGAATTATTTTTACTGTATTTTGTTGTTGTTTCAGTTACATTCATTTCCCCTGTGTTTTTCCCTTCTTTTTGCCTAAAATTTACTTTTCGAATTCTTTCCGCCTCCTTTCAGCGTCCTTTTTCTTGAGCATCTTTCTTATCATACAAGTATAAGATCTGATTGTTGTATTTATTTACAGGTGATGGAAAAACTTGTAGACATCGTCCATTTTCTATACTTAGAGATCCATGAAGCATTTGGTAGTTCTGGTACGCTCTCAAGAATTCCTAGTATTTTTAAGTTAGGGTGGACATGACATATCTAGTTATTTCCCATGTATTTGTCAAACTTGCTGGAGTTTGTTTATAGAAATAATATTTGATTTATTGATGAAAGAAACTCTTTGCTACATGATTGACCTATAGTCTGGATATGGTATTCAACAAGGGCAATAGGGCCATTCATTGATATAGTTATAGTTGCAAAGCTTATGTACTTTCAATGGTTTGATATGAAGTTGTGTGCATAAATTTGATGAAATAATAATTTGTTTCTCATAATTTATTATTAACTTATCCTATGTTTTTAGTGAATGAATTTTCTGTCTGTTCACCTTGTCCTGACCTATTTTGTTCTTTAATCCCACTCAATTTAGTTGCTCCTCCTTTCATTTTACTGATAAAATGTAGACCATCCTTTGCCATTGTTAAAATATCAGGTAAATAAAACATTTCTGTTATACCTCTTCCTCCTTGCAGATACTGATAAGCAAGGGAAAGATTCTCAAAGCAACCATAAGAATTTGGGATCTGCAGGTCTTGCTTTGCATTATGCGAACATTATCACTCAAATTGACACTCTTGTGAGTTTAGGATTCTACTTAAATTACATAATCTCTAATATTTGTTGTGGTCTTGGAAGTTCAATTATCTTTCTTTGTCTTTGTTTGCTCTAAAATATTGTTGTTAATAACAAAAATTGGAGAGGAGAAAGAAAAGAAGGGAATTTACACAAGTCACAAACAAGCATAATAGTGTGTTAAAAAAAATCACCTCAAACTCAGCTTCCTATTCACGGTAATGTTGGGGATATGGTGTGATAGCATTGTTTCTTTCAACTTGTCTTTTTATACTATTTTCATGAAATGAAACAGTTCTCTTGTCTTCTCTTCTCTCTCTCTTCTATTCATATTTGTCACGACCGTGTGAATGACTGATGATATAATTAGTATTAGACTATTCTCAGCATTGAGCCAGCTGGAGTTTGTTATATACAGTTAGATCTTAATTGACTAGGTTGCAGCTCAAGGTATCTGATTATAGAAGACATTTTACATATTACAAAATTCCTCTTTTCTGAATTCTTTAATGACTTTCTGTCATTTGACCTAATCTGTTATTCTGTTCACTTTATATAAAAAATGTTACCTGAAGGAAGAACACTACCCCTCTAATGCAAACAGGAACTGATCAGTTGGGTACTGAAGGAACATCTTGGGCTTTCCTACCACATTTTAAAATCAGTTTGATTCTATAGCTCTCTGGGTGGTCATTTGTCTAAGTGAAGTTTTTAATAACTAAAAGCAGTTAATAAACTGAGTGATATTTTTTTGTTTCTTTTGAATATTACAAGTTAAGCTTGTCCGTTAGAGGAAAAATTTAAAAGTTGATCAAATTTGATTGGCCACTTCGTTTCTTTTGATATACACACTAAGGAGCAAAGCCTGTCAATCAGGAAATGCAATTATTTTTCATTTCTGTTTTGAGTGTTAGCTACTTCCCTTGAGAAGTAAGATGAACACAGAAGCCCTTTCTTATATTTGCACGAATAAGATCATGATTCACTTAACGAGTAGCCATGCTCCAATAAGCGAGTGACACCTGACATACCAGGAAAAAATATAAAGCTAAAGTAAAATGCTTGAGATTTTCTGGCCAAATCTTGAGGTTCTAGTGTCCATTTATTTGCTGTTTTCTTTTTCACCTCTTCTGTCTGCTGGTCCTTTGTTCATTAAGCTTTGATCCATTCTGAAACTTGCCTTCTGCAGTGACAATGTAGTCAAGTGTATCTTCTTTTTTGGGCTGGCTTAATTTTTTTTTGGGCATTATTTCTGATTACTGTGATTCTGATATTATTAGAATTGATCAAGGTAAAGAACTCACAGCATGGAAAGATTATGGCTGTCTATTTAATCGTTGCATATATTTTATTGAATAAATGGTGCGAAATGTAAAAGGAGAAAGGCTGTGTAGTTTTATATATTATGCTACTCAATTGGTGGTAGAGACACAAATGGTCACAACTGCACTGTTATTTGTTTCTGAAAAAAATGATAGCAAGACTATTAGGAAGGTAGCCCTGAGTTTACATTTTAATTTAAACAGGTGTCTAGATCAAGTTCTGTGCCTCCTAATACAAGGGATGCCTTATATCAGGGGCTTCCGCCTAATGTAAAATCAGCATTGCGCTCAAGGTTACAATCATTTCAGGTTAAAGAAGAGGTGCATATTCCATTTCCATCATACATTTTTAGCTGGGTATCCATGCCATAAATACTTGATTAGTTATTATATGTTTCCCTTGAATTTTTCATTTAGAAAGATTGAATCTAATTGGAATTTTTATCTCACCTTCTTCCAAGTAAGATCATTAATATATTAAGATTGTAAAATGCACTATTTCTCACATATGTATTCCAGTTAATCGATTTGAATATATAAATCCATTCTCCCCCTTTTATTTAAGTTTTATGCATGAAAGCATTTAATTGACTTAAACAAGGGGAAGAACTATAACACTGATTTTTGTTGTATGTGTGACGCAATGTTTACATGTTTTATGTACTTCAAACTTACATGCTTGTCTATACTTTTGAAACTATAAGGACTTGTTTAAATTAATATGTAGTTTTCTTTATGATATTCTCTTAATATATTCCACATAATTTACTCAGCAGAAGATATTTGTCTTTTACAAATTTATAGTTTACATCAGAATTTTCAATTTTCTTGTCTGTACATATTATTTAGAACCCATACTTGACGAGAAAGATTTTATTTTAAATACATTAAATGCTTGTTAATGACTTTACCAGTTCTGTCTTTTAATGATTTTTATTGAACTTCTTTCTGCCGAAGGAGTTGTACAAATAAGCTTATACTACATTCCCAATATTGATTGTGACCAAATTTTTAAATCTATATCTAAAATGAAGGAAACATTCTTGCAGCTTACTGTCCCACAAATCAAAGCTGAAATGGAGAAAATATTGCAGTGGCTTGTCCCTATTGCCGCCAACACAACAAAGTATATTTGCTAATCCCTACTAAGCAATTCCTGGATGTCCTAGTATTGCATTTGGCACAACAAATCTGTTTAAATTTGTTTTCCATTATGGTCAATAAACAGCAATGTTCATCATTCTATTTTGAAGAGCATTTCTGGTTGCTCTTTCTACAGACACCATTTTACATATAGAGTTGCTTTAACCGTGTTACTATTAGGCATTAGCTTTCATAAATTATGTTCTACTATTCAATTACAAGTAACCTCTACATGTTCTGCTCTCAAATTTAACTATCTCTTTTTCACTTTGGATTAATGCAGAGCTCATCATGGCTTTGGATGGGTTGGAGAATGGGCAAATACTGGGTGAGGACAGATCACTAGAGTCTATTCCTTTATGTTTGTTTTGTATGTTCAACCTATTTTTTCTAATGTCAGTTTGTATAGGTCTGAGGTCAACCGTAAACCTGCTGGCCAGACCGATTTGTTGAGAATTGAAACACTACACCATGCTGATAAAGACAAAACAGAAACCTATATACTTGAACTTGTTATCTGGCTTCATCATCTTGTCAGCCAAGTAAGAGTTGGAAATGGTGGAATAAGGTCCCCAGTTAAATCACCAATCCGTTCTCCTACCCACAAGACAGGGCAGTTATTTACACATAAAGCCTGTTCTTCCCCCATGCTAACAGTTGAAGATCAACAAATGCTTCGGGATGTCGGCAAGAGGAAGCTAACACCAGGCATTAGTAAGAGCCAGGAATTTGACACTGCCAAGACCAAGTTGAGCAAACACCATAGGCTAAGCAAGAGTAGTAGTCACTCCCCAATCAGTGAAGGCAAAAATATTGATAAATCTGTTCCTGTCATTGACTTTGATATTGACCGAATGAAGGCCTTGGATGTGATTGATAGGGTGGATAACATTGGAAGTTGATAGTTGTGTGGCATATATTGGCCTTTAAGCCAGAGGGAATGCTTGAATTAAATGAGTATGTTGCCTTCTTGAAGCTAAGTGTTCCCCTATGTTTCTTTTGAGCCATGAGAAATGTTTGTTAATTTCTTTGGCAAGAGTGATATGATGTGAGCCTAGCCTTTTTGATATTGTTGTAGATGATTATGGGACGGGGACAAAGGTGGTCACCGTTTTCATTAGATGTATATGTACAGATTACATGATCATATAATAATTGTTCTTCTTTCAATCTTTTGTGTGTATATATATACACATATACGAAACAACTCAGAATAAACTGACATAAGAATATAGAAAAGGCAATGGGTAACAACCTTGTGTAAAGCAGATGAAGAGAAAGGAGCTTTCTTAGCAAATAAGTGCAATAGAGATTCTCATCTTCATTTGTGGATTTTGATGTTGATGTGTAAGGCATTTAGTGTTATTAAAACTGGCATGTAAGTTGACTTAGTGAGGTACTAAATAATTTCTTTAACCAACGACTTATAAACTGAACCAATTGAATTGTATATAATAGAAAGATCATAAAAAGACTGTTCAATATAATGGTTGACGTTATTAGAATTATTATTGGGGCTTCTTTTTTTTACTAAAAATGGTATAATTGGTTAAGGTATTTACTGAAATGAGTAAATTTTTATATTTTTACAAAAATAAATTAATGGTGCTTGAAAGCACGATTTCAAACGTTCAAGTACTTCTAATAATGACTTTCGTTTTAAATCGTAATATATATATATATATATATATATATATATATATATATATATATATATATATATTTAGTTGAAGTCCGAACACATTATTTGTATAAAAACAATGTTTTTCTGACTTCAGACTTTATTTTATTTTATTTCAAGTCACCACTTTAGGGTTGAGATTTCTTTTATTTTTCAGGTTTATTTATTAATTTTGTTGAAATAATGTCTTGTAGCATGACTTTAGTAGTGTCCGGGTAGAATCGAATTTTCAGGTAATTTTTTTTTGTTTTTTTGAAAATTTTAAAATAAATGTTGTGACTTTAATTTTGAATTAAAATTTGTATTTAATGTAATTAGTGACAAACAAAATAAGATTGTACAAATAAATAAAAATGATCAATACATAAACAATTTTTTTTAATAAAGTGATAATTAATCAATAAACTTATTTTCTTATACTCAATTAATATCATTAATTTAATCAATAAACTTATTTATACAAAAAAATTATAGATACTAATAAATTCAATAGAATTACCAATTCAAAATTAAAATCAATACATTAAATAAATTATTTAATTTTAATTTATTTTAAAATTTTAAGAATACATAACTTAAAAACAAAACATGCATTAAATAAAAAAAAAGCAATTTACAAAATTAAGTAAAAAAATCATAAACATAAAATAAAATTTTAAAAAATCACAACAATCATATTTCCTTAGGCATTAAAACTAACATGAAATACAAACTCAAAAAAAGTTAACGATTATGATTTAAAACAAAAACTTCACACTAAATTCGCGCTCTTAGTCACGACTCAAAAAAAAAAGTCTGAAAATTAAAAATAAAACTCAATCCTAAAATCCTTCTCAACCTCAATCAACACTTTAAAAAAAAAAAATTCTGAAATTTTAGAACCCTAACATTAAAGTGTGATTTAAGTCACGACATCAACAAAATAAAAAAAAATTAAGAAACAAAAAGCCTAAAAACTAAAAACAATTCCTAAACCTAAAATCGTAACCGAGTCACGACTTCAAATTAAAAAAACTGACCTTCAATTAAAAAATAAAATTTTATGTTAAAACGAAAATCATTTTTGAAAGCATGATTTTTTAAATTTTAAAAGCATGCTTTCAAATATTATTTATTTATTTTATAAAAAAATAAAAAGAATTCTATAAATATCTTAATGAATTGCACCATTTTGATAAAAAAAATACAACTATCGATATAGGTTCACTAAAAATATTTTATAACATGATTTTCAAACCTCAAACACATGTTTTATAATAATAATGTTTTGTATAGCTGCTCAATTCATTAATTCAAAATTAATTTACTTCCTATTTGTTTATTTGCATAAGTGATAAATGGCAAAGTTACTAATTTTATAGATACTCTTTTAATTATAATTTTTGACAGATTTTTTCTACACCTTGCATATAAAAATTGAAAAGTTACTTTCGTTTCTATTTAATTTTTTTTTTTAAAACCCTAATTATCTCACTTAGAATCTCACACCCTCCCTTAATCATTTTCTATCAAAACCACCGCACCTTCTTATCTCATTTTTTTTTTCTTTAACGACAACACCTTCCTTTTTTAGTGGTCGAAATGAGCTAGCTATGATGTTGGTAGGTGACTTCTCTGAAGAAGAAATAAGGAATGCAGTTTAGAATTGTGAAAGTTCAAAGAATCCATGTCCTGACGAATTTAACTTTGGTTTCTTAAAGTTCTGTTGGGATATTGTAAAGTTGGATGTGGTGTCAGCAGTGAAGGATTTCGCATCTAAAAGTCATTGGCCTAGAGGTTCAAATGTTTCATTCCTCTGTCTCGTCCCGAAAGTAGAAAACCCCTAACAACTCGGCGAGTTCAGACCTATTTCGTTAGTTGGATGCTTGTATAAAATTATTTCAAAAGTGTTGTCTCTATGCTTGAAAAGGGTAATTAGTAAAGTTATTGATTTGAGACAGTCAGCTTTTCTTGAAGGTAGGGGTTTGCTGGACAGTGTGTTAGTAGCTAATGAGGTGCTGGAGGAATATAAAAGAAAGAGGAAGAGTTGTGTGTTTTTCAAAGTCGACTATGAGAAGGCGTATGACTCGGTTAGTTGGGAATTCATTTATTATATGCTTGATCAGTTGGGTTTCTGTGCTAAATGGATTCAGTGGATAAAATGTTGCTTAGAATATGCTTCAGTTTCTGTGTTGGTGAATGGTAGTCCTACTAGGGAATTTACTCCTAGGAAGGGTCTTTGCCAAGGTGATCCACTAGCTCCGTTTCTCTTCCTTTTAGTTGCAGAAGGGTTGGCTGGTGTTTCTAGGATGGCAGAAGAGAAGAAATAGTTTGGAGGTTGGAAGAGCTAAAGTAAAGGTGAATATGTTGCAATATGCTGATGATACTTTATTCTTCTGTGAAGCTAATACCAAAAGTATCTTCAATATTAAGGCGATTTTGCTTTGTTTTGAGCTTGCTGCTGGGCTTAAGGTGAATTTCTTAAAAAGCAGATTGGGCGGGTTGGGGATGGATTCGAGTTCGCTTCAACGCTTTGCGGCTATTCTCAATTGTAATGCGATGGTAACTCCATTTGTTTACTTGGGGCTACCGGTAGGAGGGTGTCATAAGCGCAGTGCTTGTTGGAATGGGGTGTTAGAGAAAGTTCAGAATAAACTGTCTAGGTGGAAAGGCAGGTGTCTATCAATGGCAGGGAGGATTTGTTTGATCAAGTCTGTTCTCTCTTCAATCCCGTTATTTTTTATGTCTTTATTTAAACTACCTTCTGTGGTGGCAGACAAGTTAGTTCGGATCCAAAGGAATTTCCTTTGGGGGTGGGGCTCTGTTGGAAGGAAGATCGCTTGGGCTTCTTGGGATAAGGTGTGTGAGCCTCGGGATTCTGGAGGTCTTGGAATCATTGATCTTAGGAAATTTAACTTGGCTTTATTAGGAAAGTGGATTTGGAGACTGGGTACGGATAAAGGAGGTTTGTGGAAAGAGATTCTTGATTCTAAGTATGGTGGTTGGAGAAGTTTGAGAGAAGGCGGTAAGTCTAGAAGGGGCTTTCTCTGGTGGAAAGATTTGAAGGAGGTGTGGGATTCAGAGGGTTGGGGTAGAAGTTTTGAAGACGGGTTTAAGTGGAAAGTGGGGGATGGTAAGGAGATTTCTTTCTAGGAGGACAGTTGGTTGAGCTGTGATACTTTGAAGGGAGTTTTTCCGAGACTTTTCTCTCTAAGCTCAGCTAAAAACACAAAAATGGCTGAGCTTGGATATTGGTATAATGGTGAATGGGTGTGGAATTTGGTCTAGCATAGATCCTTTTTCGACTGGGAGAAGTCTTTGGTGGAACAGCTGTTTCAGAGTCTGCAAGAGGTGAAGTTGGTTTTTGGGGAGGCGGACAGTTGGGTCTGGAAGGAGTCAAACTTTCTCAGTCAACTCTGCCTATGTTCAGGTAAGGCGGGTTAGAGGAGGGGAGTATTCTCCTGTGTATAGTAAGTTGTGGAGGTGCAAAGCCTTGCCATCTGCTTTGTTCACTGCTTGGAGGGTGTTGGAGAATAGGATTGCCTCTAGGGTTAACTTGGTAAGGCGTGGAGTGGCGGTAGAAAATCTCTTATGTTGTTTGTGTGGAGAGGAGGAGGAGTCGTCTTGTCACTTGTTCTTTGTTTGCAGGTTTGCTTGGCGTGTCTGGTATCTGTGCTTTAAGTGGCTTGGTGTGTCGTCTGTAATTCACAAGGAACCTAAGTCAATTTTTCACAATTCAGGATGAGTCAGGCTTCTGTTTCGGTTAACGAAGTTTGGGGTACAATTTAGGTTGGCATTGTAAGCGAAATCTGGAAACATAGGAACTCGGTCATCTTCAATAGAGGTGTGGCATATGTGTCTGAAGTGTTCGCTTCGGTGCAAGTAAATGTATGGTCTTGGATTTTTGCAAAGTCTCGTTCTGCTTATTTCCCTTATTCTAGTTGGGTTTTAAATCCTCTGGCTTGTATAAGGTTGATTCATTAATATTGGTTAGTGTTGGTATGGTTATCCCTTTGCTAATTTGGTAGGCGTTCTAATAGGAGAATGGTGTTAAGTATTTTTGTATAAGGGTTGGACCACCCCTGAAGTGGTCCCTATTTATTTATTTATTTTTATTGCTGATAAAAAAAAGGAACTAATTGAAAGAAATAAGAGAAGATAAAAAGTTGTAGAAACTGATGGAAGGTAATTGTACAAGATTGTAAAACTGTTGAGGTGATCTTATTCATTTTGATTTATTTCAATAATATATATAAATAAAATTACAATTACTGGAAGTTATGAAATAGGAATACTATCATAAAATCAGAATTAATAATCATAAAATCAAAATTAATAACCAACATAGAGGAAACATTAGAGCATAATTATTGAGGAGAACATTTGTACTAAACTAAGTTTTTATTTTTTGACTCGGACTTTCGCACTACCATTTTTTGACCTTTAGTGACAAAAACAATTATGTATTAGATTCAAGTCGAATTGTATAAACCAAAAATATAAAACACATACTAGATTTTTCATATTATATCATATTATTGAAATAGTATCTTAGGCTACCTACCTAATGTAAAACTTTATTTTTAATAGTGTAATATCCTGGTTCGAATTATGTAATATTATTTTGAATGATGTATTATGGAAGTATATTTAAATTACATAATCTTGGTTCTTAATTACAAATCCTATTTTGTATTAGAGAAATTTAGAATTATATTTAAAGCTATATAATGTAAAATATATTGCAATTTGATTATATGAAGTATATTCTGATGTTATGGAGGTATGAGAAGAAGGGATGGAGGGTGAGTTGGGAGATGGGAGAGATTCCTCTATTCTGTTCCTCAAAAATGTTCACTTTCTCATATATATACTTTTATAAGCATATTTTATATATGCTTATTCCACTTCCAATTAATTGCATATGCTATACCATTTCACCTATCTCACCCATATAGTATATACATCCTACCTAATAATTTCATGTCAACAACTTTATACCATACTCATCACCATAAAGGATATGTAACAAATTCCATGGATCTATTTATAAAGGTTGAAGATCAAATATCTTGTGAATTATTTGATACATGATTATTGCATCTTTTTTTCAAAACAGTCAAAATTTTACTATGAGTAGTTTTATAAATTGGAGACATATTTTGGGCTTTAGTCTATTCTCTTTGTTATCATACAAGACTATGATTTATTATAAAGAGTTTAATTTTTCTTGTTTCAACGCTGCTAGGAAAAGGCTGGTATGATGTTTTTAAGATGAAGTACGTCATCTTTAAATGTTTATTAGGTTATCTGTTAAGAACTTCTAGGACTTTTGTAGATCTGTCTAACATCTTGGAGAATTGATGTAATTTTTTTTTTTCAGAATTAGGTGGATTATTTTTTTTATAAGAATTGAGATATCTTTTAAATATTATTATTTTTTTCGATAAAAAAATCATTTGTGGAGAGAAAGAATCCAGAAATTAGAAGGAGTACCTACAATAATAGTAGTAAGAGATTATATCTTTTTATTGTCGCATTTGTATGATATTTTTTTTAATCTTTTATCATGTTTAGATTATTAGAAACATTTTTTTTCTATCATTTAGTATCACAAGTATTTATAGATTGAAAAACTGCAAAGCTAGAATAAATTTTATATTTCACCAATTCAAACATGTGTTTGATTCATGAATTTAGAGACATAAAACTTGTTTGTAGGCTAAAGTCTTACTAAATTAGACTTATCATGTAACTCTATGATAGAACTACCAAATTATGTTATTTTTTTATAAAATATTAAGTAAAAATACATTTAAATTATATAATTAAGAAAGTTAAAAGGAAACAACTTCTTCATGCTCTCTAGTACACAATGATGTTGTATGATGAAAAGGAAAGTAACCTCATAAAACTTGTATCCAATTATAAAACTTAACATATCATAAAGTTTTAATCGATTTGGAACAATACACTAATTAGGTATCAAATAACTCCCAAGATATTTGATAATAGATTAAATTAATATTAAAAATGAACCACATTCATTTTAATGGTGTGAAGAAGAAAATCTAAAATGAGTACATTTATTTCATATGTTGGAAAAGATAGAATGAATATTTCAATTCCGATACTATATTAATCATAAATTTACTAATTGATGGAGGAAATTCGAACAAATAGAGATGGACATTTATATCTTTTTTGTCCCAACAACAAAAATACATAATATAATAGAGACACTTGAAGTGTACCAACTTGTATACAAAGACTTAAAATACATAGACAATAAATAAAAATGGCATTTATATGCATGCTCCACATATTATTTTTATTAATAAATATATATACGTTGTAGGACCATATGTTGAAATTTCCCCTCCCTATTGTTTACCTAATAAAGTAAAATCACATTAATCCATGGAAACTTTGATATTACTTTTTATTCAATTCAAAATAGATTATTTTAACTCGACAAGAAATAAAATAAATAATAATTGGAACATTTGAGAGATGGCTTAACTTGTATACAAAAATGGAGCCAACCATCCTTCAAAAAACTGCCATAAAACATATAAAAAAGCCCCTAACCCATTTTAGGACATTTACAATATCCATATGATTGCATTGATATTGTTCCTCCAAACAAAAAAAGGAAAACACATCTACATTATTATGCATTTAGATAAAATATTTGGTCAGTTAAAAAAATAGCAATCAACGTAATGCTCCTGTGACAATGAGGAAAAGCCCCACAAGGCAAAATGTGAGTGCAAAAGAAAGGGATGTAGAACAATCCACTTGTAGATGCTTTATTATTGCCAACACAAAATAGATATGTGGTATTCCATACTTGACATCACTTAATGTAGCAGTTCCAAGAAAATTATTTGATTGCCAAATTGATACAAAGGATTAGACATGTGTCAGGGCTAGGATTTCCTCTACATTCACCTTTGCTTGATTAAACACTATCTTGTTCCTATGTTTCCAAATACACCAAATGATAGATACCCACAAACTTTTCCACAACTTTTTTCCTTCATTATTAAAACATAGACAATTAAACTGATCAAAGTGTTTAAGCAAAGAGTTGTGGTTTACTAAACTTACCCCCAATCCATTTGTTGCACATGTTCCAGACCATTTGATATGTTACAAGAAATAAAGAGGTTTGATGTCGTTTCCTACTCCCTCCCTCAGAGGGCGCACAATGTATGCCTCAATTGCACCGCCCTCCTTATTAGATTTTGCTTGGTAGCAATTTTGTTCAACATAGCCCTCCATGCAAAAAATTGAGCAGAAGGTAGTACCTTTAGGCTCCACAACGAATGAAACGTTTCTGATTTTCCCTTATACTAAGATTTGTCAACTTTGTGTACGCAAATTTAATAGAAAAAAAATATTAGTGTGTGGGTCTCTCCATAACCATTTATCCTCCCTTTTTGTGTGCAAGGTTTGTTGTGTTAAGTATAACATGAAATCTACTAGCTGCGACTTTTCCCAGTCAAACCAGTCCCTTCTCCAACTATATTATCACACTCAACCTACTCTAGACCATCTACCATACCTATTTATTGGTTTGTCTTTGAGCAATGAGTTGTTTCCAGTAAGCTGAATATTTTCTGCCCAAATATCCTCCCACAATTTGATTTTGGATCCTGAACCCACTTGTCATACAACATTGGAATCAAACCAAGTGTTAGCTAGCCATGTATCACACACTTGACATAAGTCATTCCACCATCTAGATTTGTGCTTTTTTAGACTAGATAAATTTAAATTTAGATTCCTCCCGAAGTCATACTTTGATTCTAAAACATCCTTCTATAGACTTACCTCTAATAAACCCAAGCTCCATTTATGTTTTGACAATAAAGCCTTATTGAAAAGATAATGCCAAACATCTTAAAAATGTGTGTTATTCCTGTGGTATATAGAAACAAATTGATAGCATGAGAGGGAACTAATAAGATTATTCAAAGTGATGAGAAGATTGGGAGGTTTGAAAATGCATTATGTCATCAACGGCAACACCAATGAAGTTAACTATCGACCTAATTCGCAAGAGATTATTCCCACGTAAATATTTTTCTGTTTTTGTGGCTTTAACAGCATATGAAACGTAATTGCTTTCAGGTTTATGTGCCTTTCACAACATATACATCCATGATGGCATGCTCCGCAAGCAAGATATTCTGTTTAATGTTAATTTCTATCTTAGCTTTGACATTACAAATATAACTGAAGCAGTTAACAATTATAATCACATAATTGACTTATATAACATCACTTCAATTGCATGGAGTAAGTGAAATTGATGTTTGTGTTTTCATTGTTAATGAGTTGTTCTTACTCTCTTTTTTCAACTACAGCGTATGGTGAAATAGTAATAGCCACTAAAACTATTATTATTCTCACGAAGATTTGCACAATATTTAATAAGTAATATTTTTTTATTGTTGGAGCAAATAATAGTTAGTAACTGGTGTCTGGTAATTAAGTAATTTAGATTTAAATTAAAATGATACTGCTAAATAAGTTAAAAATAAATATTCATTATGAAAATAATAAATGGAGAAACAACTATTTATACTAGGGAGATGATACTTTGACATTTAAAAAAAAATATTTATTTGAAATATATTATATTAATATTTTTATTTTTTAACTTAATGAATTGATAACTTGGGTTATTTTATCTTAAAGGCCTCACATTATTATTTTTTAAATATTAATAGTGTATGGTGGATGCTCCAAAGTAGAGAAGTTGTTTAAAATTTTGTTCACATCCAATTTATTTATTATTGATAGTATGTCCAATAGTCTCACGTTACTTAAGAGTCAATACTTAAATACATTTTTCTCCCTTAAATTTACAAGGCACCTTTTAGAGACGAAACTTCGAGTTTCAAATCGAATAGTACCACGAATACGATTATTGATCCTAATGAGCTATCTCAATAAATTTAAGGTTGGAACATTGGCATTGTTTATGAGAATGAAAGAATACTAAGAGAACAATGATTCATATATGAAACCACTTTTTCATTCTCACAGACGGCTTAATATTCTGACATCAAATTTGTTGAAAAAATATTGTTAATTATCGCATAAGAGATATTGTTCATTTTACTTTAAAAATATTCTCACATACTAGATATTGTCCATTTTAGAGCACATAATTCCATCACGGTTTTCTCTTTAAAACCATCTAATATATATATATATATATATATATATATTACTTGTGTTAATAAACTGAATGAATGAGTAATGATTATTGAGCTAAATTTTTTTATATTAATAAAAGTAATATGTATATTAAATGATATTTGTTACTTAAAACAATATTATCTCATATTAATTATATAAACAAGATTATGCGCATAATTAAAAGATAAAACTTAGTACTAATAAAATTTTATAATAATTCAATTAAATTAACTTTTATTGATTTAAATAAAAGGCTCATCAAAACTTTATAAATAGATTAACATGTTTTAGTTACTGTCGATCACTTTTCACTAACTTATCTACAGGAGTAATTTTCCCCCTTTCTCAATCACTTGAACACATCTCGAATAATATAATTTGTGAAGGTCTCGGAAAAAGTAACCTTATAGAATCATCTCGCTAGTTTATATTTTTTTAATTTCTCTTAATTAGTTTTCATGGGTTTAACTTTCTTGGCTAATGTGGCATTGATCACCATTTTTTAATGTGGTCATTTGTGCTAAAATCATTATCTGTAAATGATGGTATATGACTATATAGTTATATGACTATATGTGTATATGTTATTTTTACTTTAAAGTTTATTATATTAATTAATTAATAAAGTATGTTTCAAGCAACCAACGATCAAAATTAAATAACATAATTTTCTTATTAAAAAAGTTTTAACCATTACATCAATCATTTTGTTATCATAGTATATAAATATTATTAATATTATTCATATATATAATATCATTCATATTATTAATTTCATTAATACTATTTTTATTCAAATTAATAACATTATTAATTATTATAATAATGTTATTAATATTATTAAATATTATTAAATACTACTAATATTATTAATATTATTATTATTATTATTAAAATCATTAATATTATTATTACTAATTTTAGTCATATTATTAATATTACTAATATTATTAACATTATTAATATTATTATTACTAATTTTAGTCATATTATTAATACTACTAATATTACTAATAATATAATTATTCATATTATTAATATAATACTAATAATATTATTTATATTATTATATTAATATTATTAATTCTATAATATTAATGACATGTATATATATTAGTTATGATCGATTAAGCAAAAGAGCTCCAAATCAATAAGTGTAGTAAGATCCATGATGGCTTCATATAGTGGGTTCCTATAATTCTAATCATTTGCATTCCTATAATTCTAATCACCATATATGGTATAATTCTAATCACCATTACATGTTGAATTCGCTTTTACTATTATGATGGTATCATCAGGCAGGAGTAGGAAACTTGATAGATACATGCATCATAGAGATAATAGCTCCAAGATCAGTAAGTGTAGTACGACCGATGATGGCTTCATATGGTGTGTTTCCTTCAACTAAAATATACTCGACTGACAAAATTCGAAAGTGTGAATTGGTACCGAATATTGTTAGCAAATTAACACATCCTCTTGTTTGTCGTTCATATCCTGTTAACGAAACCAAATGTTTTGAATAGGGCTGGAGAAAGGAAGAGGGATACCCAACTGTAAATGTGATGGTAGGAATGGTAAGAAGGGAACTCATTTTAGACTTTAGAGATGTCTCTTTCTTGTGGAAAGTTATGTAACAGCAAATACCCTCTGCAACAATAGTATTAATTGTGCCTCTGGCCTTGTTGGAATTATATAGAAAGATCTCATGTGAATATTACAAGTAACTCGTGAATATTACAAGTAATTCATGTGAATATTATTAGTAAATGAAGAATGCATTTTGGTTTGGTGAAATTGTTACGAGAAGATATTAATTATAAATCTTATGAACACAATTTTTATTAGTATTATGTTGATTCTATACATCATTTCATATATAAGATTTATTGAGACGTAGTTTCCTAAATTTTATTTTCAAAAAAATTAATCATTTATTTTTGTAACTAATTTTATTGTAATATTTAATTAAACAACTTTATATTTAATTAAAAAAAGAAATATTTTATTCAATAAAACATGTAAATTATAACTATTTTTCTCAAAAAATAATATAATAGGCATGTACCTTGCACGTAAATTTTATAAAAAAAAATTACAATAATTAAAAATTATATTTATTATAATATTAATAAATTAAATAAATTACGCAATGCAATATTATTTTTCAAGTACACATGTTATAAATTAAAAATTATATACAACAAATAAAAATAAAAATTAAAAGAAACAATAATATTTTACTTAATATTTAAATTACTGTAGAAACAAAGTAATAAATAAAATAAAAAAATATATAGTTATATGATTATAAGTGTATGTGCTATTTTTACTTTAAAGTTTATTATATTATTTAATTAACAAAGCATGTCAACCAACGAGCGATCCAAATTAAATAATATAATTTTTTTAATAAAGAAGTTTTAACCATTATATCTATCAAATTTTATTATCATCATATAATTATTATTATTATACTTATTAGTATGACTATCAATATTAAATAATTAATAATATAAATATTATTAATATTATTCATAGATATAATATCATTCATATTATTAATTCTATTAATTTTATTTTTATTCAAATTAATAACATTATTAATTATTATAATAATATTATTAATACTATTAATATTATTATTACTAATTTTAGTCATATTATTAATACTATTAATATTACTAATACTATTAATATTATTAATAATAATATTATTCATATAATACTAATAATATTATTTATATTATATTAATATTATTAATTTTAGAATATTAATGACATGTATATCTATTAGTTACTATCTACTAAGCGAAGGAGTAACCCAAATCATTATCTTAGTTTCAACCCCGAGAATATAAAGTATTTTCATCACTCCCAAAAATATCAAACATAAAGATTAACTCAATAAAATATTAAAGAATTGAAATAAAGTATTATTGAAATATACAAATAGTAAATATGTAAATGACATACATAAATGTAAATTTTGTTTCAAACCCAAAAAAAAAATCAAAACACTACTGAAAATTATTATAAGAAGATGTTGGAGGCAAATTTTGTTTTTCTTTGCACACAATTTATTTCTGCGATGATACAATCTTTATTCTTCTCTATACATTACTTCTCTCTTTCATGCATAGTCATAACAATAAGAAAGTAAAAACGTAATAAATAAATTTTCTTTAATTAACAATAAACGCGTCAATTTTTATGTAGGTGATCAATGTATCACTACCTTATTTTTAATTCTTTTTTCTTTTGAATAAAGATTCTTTAATCCTTTTTTCTTTTGAATAAAGATTTTGACACCAGAAGCGCAGTATTGTCCAGATAAGACTAACTCGGTACTGACTCGGTACTCGATTCAGATTCAAGTCTACACCTCCGCATTTATTAATCTTCTTTTATTAAGCCCATTAACGATAATGGCTCCACACTAATCATATAAATGAGCACAAATTCCAAAATATCAGGCACACAATCATCTAATCTTAAACATTGAGTGTTGAATGCTGAGAGTTAACTTGAGCGTCGGAATACATTTTGCAGGTACCATTTGAGTCTGGAGCGAGCAAGGAGGAGGAGTGGAAGAATGAGAGGATGAGAGTTCAACCAAGAAAAGGAAAGAAAGTACAAGTCGACCTACTAAAATAGTAGTTCAAATAGTTCTCTTGATTTCAACTTCGTTCGAGAACATAAACATTAAAATAATTTACCTAATAATTCCTTACAATAATATATTAATATTTTAAATTGTACAGTGTATGTATTTACTGAATATGTGTATCAATGTTTTTTTTCAACGAAGCAACCAGACTTTATTGAATAGTATATTTTTTAAATTACATACTATAAATATATATTCTAATTGAATGACAATGATGCTGATAAAGAAAAAATAAATTCAGTGACAGCGAAGATAATAAAGACTTTTTTCCTATTTAAAATTATTATGTACATTGCGCGATTTTCTATTTTTTTCAAAAATTTTAAATTTTCAAATTTTAATATTTTCAAATAATTTATATTTTAAATTTTTCAAATTTACAAAATTTTAAAATTTCTCTAATTTTTAAACTTGGCTTTTCGAAACACTTCAAATTTTGAATTTTTAAATTATCAAAATTTGAAATTTACAACATTTTTAAATTTTCAACTTTTAAAATTTTAAAATTTTAAAATTTTAAATTTTTAACTTTTCAAAATATTTTTCTCTTTCACTTTCTTTAATTTTTTTTCTGCCTATTTTATCTTTATATCAATATTTGATTTTATTTCATTATAATGGACATTGCGTCATTTTCTATTTTTTCAAAAATTTTAAATTTTAAATTTTCAAACCTTAAAACTTTTTTGAAACACTTAAAATTTTTTAATTTTTCAAATTTTCAAACCCTAAAACCTTTTCGAAACACTTCAAATTTTAAAATTTTAAAATTTTAAAATTTCATATTTTAAAATTTTCAAAATTTTTGAATTTTA
This sequence comes from Phaseolus vulgaris, assembly GCF_051622355.1. Classification (NCBI taxonomy): domain Eukaryota; kingdom Viridiplantae; phylum Streptophyta; class Magnoliopsida; order Fabales; family Fabaceae; genus Phaseolus; species Phaseolus vulgaris. The sequence goes on from NC_143504.1 coordinate 9,374,082, forward strand.
AATTTTTTAAAATATTTAAATTAAAAACTAAACTAAAGGCTTTATAAACCCATCAAACATCTTTTTCATTTTCCACAGTTTGAATAAGCGAAGGAAAGCGCGAAGGGGCAGCTCTCCATTTGATATAATGGGAAAAATTTTATTTGATTTACGGATCACTTTTCCATTTGACTTTGTCATTTCTTACTATTTTAGTTAGTTCAATCAAAGAACTTACGGTCGTATTGGCACATGCTCTTTTTTCATGTTGATGTTCATGTGGTTTCTTTTCTCTCTCTTTTGATTTTTATCTTTTGTTGAGTGAAAATTAGAGTTGTCCTTTTTGTTGTTAATTGGTTGTGGATGTTCAGGGTTTTCTGCAGTGGTTATGGATCGTTGATTGGGAAAATCTCTAGAAGCTTTGGTGTTTACGGTATGTTATGTGAAAATCTCTCCAAGGTTGCCTTTTTTTTTCAAGGAACAAAAGAAGTTGACAATTTATTGGCTTTGGTTTTGTTTCAGTTTTGTTTTAGAGTATGCAATATACTGATGTAAGTTATTGGGAAGAAGAATTTGTTGAAGACCTTCTTGAGCATCTTAAGAGGTTTGTTTTCTGATAATTAGTTTAACATTTTTTCCTTTTAAAAATGAAAAAAAAATCTTCTACGATAAAAAGCAATCGATGATAATTTCCCACTACAAAGACTTTAGAAGAAACGAGATCCGATTGTATTTGAAATTATGAATGTCGTTAACTTGGGTATACATATTTGAGTTATTTACAAATTAAAATATTTGTATACAATATATGTACCATAAACTAGAGTCAATGACCATGTGGTGTTCTAGATATTACATGAAGATTGTGACTTTAACAACAAAGAAACCACAATTTCTCTCCCTTTCTCTTCTCAATGCAGTAGTTCTCCTTCAAGGAAGACATCAAGGTATTGCTTTATCAAGTTCAAAAATTGAAAACTGAAGGTACCAACAATGCCAACAACATCGACACTGCAAGGAATACTTCTTTTTGACATTTGTAGGATAGGATTTGGGAACAACTTTCTTGGATAGTTTCAATTCCATATTGCAAGCATACTAGTCCAAATCTCCATCATGAACATGACCCATACTTTCTACGGACCCATCACAACATAGTACCAGTACAAGAATGGCCGAAAAATAACAAGTTGACCTTCATTGACACTTCTTTATAAAGCCTTACAACTTGATCCCCAATATCAGAAGCCATTTGGGTTTGCTGCAGCAAGTTCAACCTCACTAGAGTGCACACCATATGCAGTACCAACACTAGAGCACTTCAAAAAGTTCATCTTCAAGTTGGTCTCTCCATCCAAATTCATAATCTCCATTTTTTTTTGGCAGATCATCTTGTTGCAAAATTTCAATTGATTTTTTTCTCATAATCAACCTGTTGTTCCAAGAAAATTCAAATATGGTTGTTACACCCAACTTATAGGGTTATGATATTTTTACACCCAACTTCACCTTACATTCATAACAAAATATTAATATTTGTAATAAAAAATATCCTTAATAAAAATATAAGTAAAATATAAAATATTAAAATAATTTTTAAAATTAAAAAAATTATAAATTTTTATAAATGATTAAAATATTAATATTTATTGTAAGTGGGAGATGGAGCATCAATTTAGAAAATATCATTTTTGTTATTTATAATAGATGAAGCTGATGTGACAAAAAGTAATCTGATAAATGTAACTTTTTATGTGGGTGAATTCACAATGAATGTCAATGTATCACTACATATTTCAATCCCTAATTCTTTTCAATAGAGATTCTTTTGACATCAGAAACATTAAAAACTATTTACCTAACACTTCATTACAATAATATATTAATATTTTAAATTAAAAAATAAAACAAAAATAATTAAAATTATAAAGTGTATGTATTTACTGTATACGTATCAATGTCTTTTTTTTCTTCAACGAAGCAACCTGACTTTATTGAATAGTAGATTTTTTAAATTACATACTATAAAATATATATTCTAATTCAGTGACAACGATGCTGATAAAGAAAAAATAAATTCAGTGACAGCAAAGATAATAAAGACGAAATATCAACATTATTTAATTTAATGACTAAATTGAATTTTTTTTATTTAATTGAGGTGCAGATTTTTTTTTTCTTTGCAGTGTTATGGTTTTTTTTTAGTTGGGAAAATTTTGTGCAAATTTTATTTATAGAAACTTCTTTATTTGAGATATATCATCCTAATTAATACTAAATATAATTATGTAATTATTGTTGATTTATTTTTTTTACTAATTTAAGTAATTATATTATTAAAATATTTTAAATTCTTAAGTTTATGAGTTGAGTCTAAGAGTTCTCTGTTTATAACTCTTCTTGTTTGATAGTACAATTTTTTTTCTATTAAAAAAGAATTTGCTCTAAAAAAATTAAAGATTCTGATTAAACTAATAATTTTTTATTTTTCATTTTAAGTGATTGACTACTTCAAATTTAAAACCATTTAATATAAATAATCATAAATTAATTTTTAAAATGTAATATAAAAGCTGTAGCTTACAAAATAGATTAGACTAAATTATTTTTTCAGGTAAAACATACACCTGTAAAAAATTTAAATATATCTAAAGTTAATTACTCACTAAGGGTGAAATCACAAATTAAATTATTCTTAAAGCATAAGATATGCTACATCCCTATAATTATAATCATTTGCATTCTTATAATTCTAATCATCATATATGCTATAATTCTAATCATCATCACATATTGAATTCGCTTTTACTCTTACATGGTATCATTGGGTAGGAGTAGGAAACATAATAGACACATGCATCATAGACATAATAGCTCCAAGATCAATAACTATAGTAGGACCGATGATGGCTTCATATGGTGCATTTCCTCCAACTAAAATATACTTGACTGACAAAGTTCAAAAGTGTGAATTGGTACCGAATGTTGTTAGCAAATTAACACATCCTCTTGTTTGCAGATCATTTCCTGATAACCAAACCAAAAGTTTTGAATAGGACTTTAGAAAAGAAGAGGGATACCCAGCTTTTGAAAGATAAACCAGTATAAAATGTTAAATAAGAATTTTTTTAACTTTAATGTTGGCTACTGTGTCACTCATCACCATTTTATAGTTGTGGTAATGAAGAATGATTTTGGTTTGGTGCAATTGTTATGAAAATATATTAATTATAAAAGTTATAAATGCAATTTTTATGAGTATTATGTTGATTCTATATATCATTTAATATATAAGATTTATAGAGATGTAGTTTCCTAAATTTTATTTTCACAAAATTAATCATTTATCTTTTTAACTACTTTTATTATAATATTTAATTAAACAACTTTATATTTAATGAAAAAAGAAATATTTTATTCAATAAAACACGTAAATGTATAACTATTCTTTTCAAATATAATATACTAGACCTGTACCCAGCACGGATATTTTATAAAAAAATTACAATAATTAAAAATTATAATACTATATTTATTATAATATTAATAAATTAAATAAATTACGCAATGCAATATTATTTCTGTAAATACACATGTAATAAATTAAAATTAGGTACAACCATAACTAATAAATAAAAGTAAAAATTAGAAGAAACAATAATATTTTACATAATATTTAAATTATTGTAGAAACAAAGTAAAAAAAAATATACAATAATTAAGAAAAACAAGTAATTTAATTGGCAACGCATGTCAAGTAACAAACGATCAAAATTGAATAACATTAAATTATTCTTAAAGCATAAGATATGCTACATCCTATAATTCTAATCATTTGCATTCTTATAATACTAATCATCATATATGCTATAATTTTAATCATCATTAGATGTTGAATTCGCTTTTACTAATTATGATGGCATCATCAGACAGGAATAGGAAACTTGATAGACACATGCATCATAGATATAATAGCTCCAAGATCAATAAGTGTAGTACTACCGATGACGCTTCATATGGTGCGTTTCCTTCAACTAAAATATACTTGATTGACAAAGTTGGAAATTGTGAATTGGTACCAAATGTTGTTAGCAAATTAACACATCCTTTGTTGTTCATATCCTATTAACGAAACCAAAGGATTTGAATAGGGCTGGAGAAAGGAAGAGGGGATAGCCAAGTTTTGAGAGGTAGACCGGTATAAAAGGTTAAATAAGTTTTCCTCACGATCAAGAACTTTTTTAACTTTAATGTTAGATAATATGGGACTGATCACCATTTTATAGTTGTGCTAATGAAGAATGCATTTTGATTTGGTGCAATTGTTGTGAGAAGATATTAATTATAAATCTTTTGAAGGCAATTTTTACGAGTATTATGTTGATTCTAGACATCATTTAATATATAAGATTCATTCAGATGCAGTTTCCTAATTTTTATTTTCACAAAATTAATAATTTATCTTTCTAACTACTTTTATTATAATATTTAATTAAACAACTTTATATTTGATGAAAAAAGAAATATTTTATTCAATAAAACACGTCAATGTATAACTATTCCTCTCAAATATAATATACTAGGTTGTACCCAGCACGGATATTTTATAAAAAATGACAATAATTAAAAATTATAATACTATATTTATTATAATTTTAATAAATTAAATAAATTACGCAATACAATATTATTTCTGCAAGTACACATGTAATAAATTAAAAATTAGATTCAACAATAAATATTAAATAAAAGTAAAAATTAGAAGAAACAATAATATTTTACATAATATTTAAATTATTGTAAAACCAAAGTAAAAAAAAATACAATAAATAAGAAAAACAAGCAATGAAAAAGCATGTCAAGTAACAAACTATCAAAATTGAATAACATTAAATTATTCTTAAAGCATAAGATATGCTACATCTCTATAATTCTAATCATTTGCATTTATATAATTCTAAACATCATATATGCTATAATTATAATCATCATGACATGTTGAATTCGCTTCTACTATTATGATGGTATCATCGGGCACGAGTAAGAAACTTGATAGACACATGCATCAAAGAGATAATTGCTCCAAGATCAATAAGTGTAGTACGACCGGTGATGGCTTCATATGGTGCGTTTCCTTCAACTAAAATATACTTGATTGACAAAGTTCGAAAGTGTGAATTGGTACCGAATGTTGTTAGTAAATTAACACATCCTCTTGTTTGCAGTCCATATCTTGTTAACGAAAGCAAAGGTTTTGAATAGGACTATAGAAAGGAAAAGGGGATACCCAACTTTTGAAAGATAGACCGATATAAAATGTTAAATAAGTTTTCCTCACGATCAAGAATTTTTTTAACTTTAATGTTAGATAATGTGGGACTGATCACCATTTTATAGTTGTGCTAAGGAAGAATGCATTTTGGTTTGCTGCAATTGTTATGAGAAGATATTAATTATAAATCTTTTGAATGCAATTTTTTTGAATATTATGTTGATTCTAGACATCATTTAATATATAAAATTCATTGAGATGTAGTTTCCTAATTTTTATTTTCACAAAATTAATAATTTATCTTTCTAACAACTTTTATTATAATATTTAATTAAACAACTTTATATTTGATGAAAAAAGAAATATTTTATTCAATAAAACACGTAAATGTATAACTATTCTTCTCAAATATAATATACTAGGTTGTACCCAGCACGGATATTTTATAAAAAATGACAATAATTAAAAATTATAATACTATATTTATTATAATTTTAATAAATTAAATAAATTACGCAATACAATATTATTTCTGCAAGTACACATGTAATAAATTAAAAATTAGATTCAACAATAAATATTAAATAAAAGTAAAAATTAGAAGAAACAATAATATTTTACATAATATTTAAATTATTGTAAAACCAAAGTAAAAAAAAAATACAATAAATAAGAAAAACAAGCAATGAAAAAGCATGTCAAGTAACAAACTATCAAAATTGAATAACATTAAATTATTCTTAAAGCATAAGATATGCTACATCTCTATAATTCTAATCATTTGCATTTATATAATTCTAAACATCATATATGCTATAATTATAATCATCATGACATGTTGAATTCGCTTCTACTATTATGATGGTATCATCGGGCACGAGTAAGAAACTTGATAGACACATGCATCAAAGAGATAATTGCTCCAAGATCAATAAGTGTAGTACGACCGGTGATGGCTTCATATGGTGCGTTTCCTTCAACTAAAATATACTTGATTGACAAAGTTCGAAAGTGTGAATTGGTACCGAATGTTGTTAGTAAATTAACACATCCTCTTGTTTGCAGTCCATATCTTGTTAACGAAAGCAAAGGTTTTGAATAGGACTATAGAAAGGAAAAGGGGATACCCAACTTTTGAAAGATAGACCGATATAAAATGTTAAATAAGTTTTCCTCACGATCAAGAATTTTTTTAACTTTAATGTTAGATAATGTGGGACTGATCACCATTTTATAGTTGTGCTAAGGAAGAATGCATTTTGGTTTGCTGCAATTGTTATGAGAAGATATTAATTATAAATCTTTTGAATGCAATTTTTTTGAATATTATGTTGATTCTAGACATCATTTAATATATAAAATTCATTGAGATGTAGTTTCCTAATTTTTATTTTCACAAAATTAATAATTTATCTTTCTAACAACTTTTATTATAATATTTAATTAAACAACTTTATATTTGATGAAAAAAGAAATATTTTATTCAATAAAACACGTAAATGTATAACTATTCTTCTCAAATATAATATACTAGGTTGTACCCAGCACGGATATTTTATAAAAAATGACAATAATTAAAAATTATAATACTATATTTATTATAATTTTAATAAATTAAATAAATTACGCAATACAATATTATTTCTGCAAGTACACATGTAATAAATTAAAAATTAGATTCAACAATAAATATTAAATAAAAGTAAAAATTAGAAGAAACAATAATATTTTACATAATATTTAAATTATTGTAAAACCAAAGTAAAAAAAAATACAATAAATAAGAAAAACAAGCAATGAAAAAGCATGTCAAGTAACAAACTATCAAAATTGAATAACATTAAATTATTCTTAAAGCATAAGATATGCTACATCTCTATAATTCTAATCATTTGCATTTATATAATTCTAAACATCATATATGCTATAATTATAATCATCATGACATGTTGAATTCGCTTCTACTATTATGATGGTATCATCGGGCACGAGTAAGAAACTTGATAGACACATGCATCAAAGAGATAATTGCTCCAAGATCAATAAGTGTAGTACGAACGATGATGGTTTCATATGGTGCGTTTCCTTCAACTAAAATATACTTAATTTACAAAGTTCGAAAGTGTGAATTGGTACCGAATGTTGTTAGCAAATTAACACATCCTCTTGTTTGCAGTTCATATCCTGTTAACGAAACCAAAGATTTTGAATAGGGTCGTAGAGAGGTAGAGGGGATAACCACTTTTTGAAAGATAGACCTGTATAAAATGTTAAAAAAGTTTTCCTCACGAATAAGAATTTTTTTAACTTTAATGTTGGCTAATTTGGCACTGATCACCATTTTATAGTTTTGCTAATGAAGAATGCATTTTGGTTTGGTGCAATTTTTATGAGAATATATTAATTATAAATCTTTTAAATGCAATTTTTAAGGGTATTATGTTGATTCTAGATATCATTTAATATATAAGATTCATTAATATGTAGTTTCCATATTTTTAATTTCACAAAATTAATCATTTATTTTCTAACTACTTTTATTATAATATTTAATTACACAACTTTATATTTGATGAAAAAAGGAATATTTTATTGAATAAAACACGTAAATGTATAACTATTCTTCTCAAATATAATATACTAGGTTGTACCTAGCACGGATATTTTATAAAAAATGACAATAATTAAAAATTATAATACTCTATTTATTATAATATTAATAAATTAAATAAATTACGCAATGCAATATTATTTCTGCAAGTACACATGTAATAAATTAAAAATTAGATTCAATAATAAATAATAAATAAAAGTAAAAATTAGAAGAAACAATAATATTTTGCATAATATTTAAATTATTGTAAAAACAAAGTAAAAAAAATACAATAAATAACAATAAATAAGAAAAACAAGCAATCTAATCGAAAAAGCATGTCAAGCAACAAACTATCAAAATTGAATAACATTAAATTATTCTTAAAGCATAAGATATGTTACATCTCTATAATTTTAATCATTTGCATTCCTATAATTCTATTCATCATATATGCTATAATTTTAATCATCATTACATGTTGAATTCGTTTTTACGATGATGATGGTATCATCGGGCAGGAGTAAGAAACTTGATAGACACATGCATCATAGAGATAATAGCTCCAAGATAAATAAGTGTAGTACGACCGATGATGATGGCTTCATATGGTGCCTTTCCTTCAACTAAAATATATTTGATTGACGAAGTTCAAAAGTGTGAATTGGTACCGAATGTTTTTAGCAAATTAACACATCATGTTGTTTGCAGTTCATATCCTGTTAACGAAACCAAAGGTTTTGAATAGGGTTGTAGAAAGGAAGAGGGGATACCCAACTTTTGATAGGTAGACCGGTATAAAATTTAAATAAGTTTTCCTCACGAATAAGAATTTTTTAACTTTAATGTTGGCTTATGTGGCACTGATCACCATTTTATAGTTGTGCTAATGAAGAATGCATTTTGGTTTGGTGCAATGGTTATGAGAATATATTAATTATAAATCTTGTGAATGTAATTTTTATGAGTATTATGTTGATTCTAGACATCATTTGATATATAAGATTCATTGAGATGTAATTTCCTAATTTTTATTTTTGACAAAATTAATCATTTATCTTTCTAACTACTTTTATTATAATATTTAATTAAACAACTTTATATTTGATGAAAAAAGAAATATTTTGTTCAATAAAACACGTAAATGTATAAATATTCTTCTCAAATATAATATTCTTGGAAACTTGATAGACACATGCATCATAGATTTTTTTTTTTTATCAGCAATGAATAAATTAAATAACATATATACTTTAGGGGTATCTCAACCCGTATACATACTCACAAGGTACTCCCCTTATGGTCAAGAACAAAAACAACCATTGTGTGGTATAATCTGCACCACAACAACTAATCTGGTTACAGATTCTACGCCAGCACTTACAAAAAAATCACAAAAACAAACCCGCACCCCTTCCTGCATTGTAACCTTGAAAAAGGGAGGAGTACATCATGTAGCTGCAGCCACTAAGGACTGCACCAAGGGGTATGCCAGCATCACCTAACAAATTATATTGACTGTGGCAGCAACCATATTAAAGATATACAACATTCCAAGTTATGCAGAAAAACTTGCCAATTAGCACAATCATTGGTAGCACCAATCGGACCTTACCATAGCATATATAACCCCTAGCCAACTTTATATCTGACACCTTAGCATAAACAGAGGCTCACTCCAACATTGCCATCACCTTAAACTATTCTTTTCTCAATTCCAGTATAACTTCAAGTCAAACGTGTCAATCCTTTGCCAGTGATAGCATTTAGCAGAGATACATAAGCGAATCCCTTAGAGAGAATTCCTTTTTCATTTAGAATTACAGGGCAGTGTTTGATACTCTTCCGCAATACCACTTCACCTTCCTCTATTACAGTCAGCCTCTACATAGTTGAGCTCAATTCCTAAACAATCCACTACATATTCCAAATTTTCATCACCAAAAAACATCATAGAGATAATAGCTCCAAGATCAATAAGTGTAGTACGATCGATGATGGCTTCATATGGTGTGTTTCCTTCAACTAAAATATACTTGATTAACAAAGTTCAAAAGTGTGAATTGGTACCGAATGTTGTTAGCAAATTACACATCTTCTTGTTTGGAGTTCATATCCTATTAACGAAACCAAAGGTTTTGAATAAGGTTGTAGAAAGAAAGAAGGGATACCCAACTTTTGAAAGGTAGACCGGTATAAAATGTTAAATAAGTTTTCCTCACGAATAAGAATTTTTTTAACTTTAATGTTGGCTAATGTGGCACTGATCACCATTTTATAGTTGTGCTGAAGAATGCATTTTGGTTTGGTACAATTATTATGAGAAGATATTAATTATAAATCTTTTGAATACAATTTTTATGAGTATTATGTTGATTCTAGACATCATTTAATATATAAGATTCATTGAGATGTAGTTTCCTAATTTTTATTTTCACAAAATTAATCATTTATCTTTCTAACTACTTTTATTATAATATTTAATTAAACAACTTTATATTTGATGAAAAAAGAAATATTTTATTCAATAAAATACGTAAATGTATAACTATTCTTCTCAAATATATTATACTAGGATGTACCCAGCACGAATATTTTATAAAAAATGACAATAATTAAAAATTATAATACTATATTTATTATAATATTAATAAATTAAATAAATTACGCAATGCAATATTATTTCTGCAATTACACATGTAATAAATTAAAAATTTGATACATTATGAATAATAAATAAAAGTAAATATTAGAAGAAACAATAATATTTTACATAATATTTAAATTATTGTAAAAACAAAGTAAAAAAAATACAATAAATAACAATATATAAGAAAAACAAGCAATCTAATTGAAATGTCAACCAACAAACGATCAAAATTGAATAACATTAAATTATTTTTAAAACATAACATATGTTACATCCCTATAATTCTAATCATTTGCATTCCTATAATTCTAATCATCATATATGCTATAATTTTAATCGTCATCACATGTTAAATTCACTTTTACTGTTACGATGGTATCATCGAGCAGGAGTAGAAAACTTAATACACACATGCATCATAGAGATAATAGCTCCAAGATCAATAAGTGTAGTAGGATCGATGATGGCTTCATATGGTGCGTTTCCTTCAACTAAAATATACTTGACTGACAAAGTTCGAAAATCTGAATTGGTACCGAATGTTGTTAGCAAACTAACACATCCTCTTGTTTGTAGTTCATTTCCTGTTAACGAAACCAAAGGTTTTGAATAGGGCTTTAGAAAGGAAGAGGGATACCCAGCTTTTGAAAGGTAGACCAATATAAAATGTTAAATAAGTTTTCCTGACGAATAAGAATTTTTTTAACTTTAATGTTGACTAATGTGGCACTAATCACTATTTTATAGTTGTGTTCAGGAAACTCATTTTAGACTTTAGAGATTTCTTGGGGAAAGTTATACAACAGCAAATCCTCTGCAACAACAGTATTAATTGTGCCTTTGGCCTTTTTCGGATTATATAGAAAGATCTCATGTGAATATTATAAGTAACTCATATGAATATTATTAGTAAATGAAGAATGTCTTTTGGTTTGGTGCAATTGTTATGAGAAGATATTAATTATAAATCTTATGAATGCAATTTTCATGAGTATTATGTTGATTTTAGACATCATTTAATATATAAGATTTATTGAGATGTAGTTTCAAAACACTTCTCTCTCTCTCTCTAACTTAATTGAAAGAACTTGTGTGTGTAAAGGGTGACGCCGATGGAACACAGAGGAAGGACTCCTTTCTTCTTCTCTAACTTAGATTTATGGAAAATTTTCCAAAGATGGGGAAGGGTGAGTGATGTTTTCATTTCAAGTAGATTGAATATAAAGAAACAAAGGTTTGGTTTTGTTAGATTTCAGGGTGTGCAGAATGTCAGGACGTTGGAGAATAAACTAAACACAATATGGATTGGGAGTTGGAAAATGAAGGCTAATAGACCGAAATACAATAAGGCAGCTGATACAAAGAAAGAATGGAATGCTAAGTTGAAAGAAAAGGCAACAGAAATAGTGAAAGAGATCAAGCAAGTGTGGAGGGCAAAAGGTAGTAATTCGTATGCTAACACTGTCAAGTATGGAAACAAAAACAGAGCACAATCCAATGACAGGGCAAGCTTGCACGTTATTCACTTTAGAGCAGAAGAATCTACCAGGGAATGGCTAAAGATGTGTTATATTGGGAGAGTATCAGACTTAAGTAAAGTTCTAAGTTTGAACGAAAGATTCATCCTGGGAGGATTCGGTCATATAAAGGTTAAATATCTGGGTGGTTTTCATGTATTGTTGAAGGGGGAAAATGACACAAAAATCAAAGAAACTGTAGACGATAATAAAGAGTGGTTCGAAGAATTATTTGACACAATCATACCATGGGAAGAGCAATTTGTAGCGGTAGACAAATTGGTATGGGTGAGGTGTAGGGGCCTACCATTGAAGTTATGGAACGCTGATTTCTTCAAACACGTAGCAGCGTTATTGGGAACTTTGGTTGAGGTGGATGAAGCAACATTAGCACTGGAGCTCGAATACGCAAGGTTCAAAATTAGAGTATCAGTGGGTTGTGAGGCAAAGTTAACAAGCTATATGAGAATCAATGAAGTTCTGTATCAGGTATCGGTAGAGGAAGAATGCAATATCCCAGATTATAAGCTCTGCCAATGCCAGTGGGACGACGAAACTGGAAGTGCCGATACAGAGGCGGAATCAATTGGGTCCCAAGCATCAGCCCAATCGGGATGTAGGGAGTTTGAGGAAAGCAAAGTTGAAGAGGAAGACTCGTCGGTAGAACCGCCTCCCATAGTACAAAGCCGCCGCAGATCGGAACCGATTTTTCCGTCAAGATGTTGCGTGCCGCTTTTGGCAAGACCTACTGGACCTATCCCTGCACCTATTCGATCTACAACTAAGGGAAAGGAAGTGTTAGTGTCAGAACCCCCAACGGTCATAACCAGGGCTGACGTGGCAAACTGGTTTGGGCTTGTTGAATTGGGCCAAAGTGTGGAGCGTCAAAAAACTGCTGCGAAAGGAGTTGGGAGGTGCGGAGATCAAAACCCTAATTTCATTGAAGGCCCATCCGCAGGTAGGGAGGAGTTTCTATGGAGCGGTGTGCTTGGAAGCCCGCCTATCTCCGAAAGGAGTCACGTTTTGGGCGAAATAGAACAAGCAGGCCAGATTCAAACCACCATGGAACCATCTTTGAAGAACAAAAACAAAGAAAAGACCGCGACTCTTGTCAGATCGCACAGAGACGCGGCGTAGAGGAAAAGGGCAACGTTAAGCGCGTCGTTTTCGTCTGAACAAAGGGCTAGAATTTCCAATTCTCTATCCACATCATTGAAGGAGGTTGAAACCGCGGGGAAGCACGAACCAAAGACATCTATTTCGAGGGTGGAGGGCTCTTTACTTCAGACAAGTGAAAAGGAAGTTAACAAACTACCTAGGCAACAAATAGATAATGCCGATGAGCACAAATACAAGCAGTGCAACATCAATTTGGGGTCGAATCCGGGCAGAATAAGAAATTCATTCCTACCGTTTGGCGAACAAAGAGAAAGGGGGGCTCAAACGCTTGCGGATGGTTCGCCCAATTTAACAAAGGTAATCAACGAATCCTTATCCATTTGTTCCCTAGGTACATCTGAAAGAAAAGTCTGTTGGGTGGGTGAAACAAGCAAAAACAACACGCGGGAAGACCGAAAATATGTAAGGTCAACATTATCTCAAATTAGCAATTCTGTTTCTAATTTGGCTATTTATAATTGTAATCGTTTATTTTGGTTAAAAAAACGGTAGTCTAGAAACGATTAGGTTATGGGAATTGGGGAAAAAGATAGGGGCGTCTTGTGGGGAAGAAGGTAATGTAATGTTAAATTTAGAGGAACTGAAAGTAAGGGATAGGTGTCTCAAATCTCGAAGGGAAGAAGGGGAACATCGGGGGTTCTAATGAGAATTTTACCACTAAATGTGAGAGGGTTCGGGAACTCTGTGAAGTGGAGGTATGTTAAGGACTACATTAGAAAGGAAGATGTCAAAATGGTATGTTTGCAAGAAGTAAGAATGGAAAGTTTTAGTTTAAATAAGTGTTGCCAACTATGGGGGGACAATGACATTGATTATCTTTATAGTGAACCATCAAATAGGGCAGGGGGTATTCTAACGATATGGCACAAAAAGTTTTTAAAGTGTACTAATCACATTATTGATAGATGGTTCATTGTGTTTATTGGTCTGTCAAAGGAGAAAAATATCCATGTTATCATTGTAAATGTGTATTCTTCGTGTCTTATGCAAGTGAAAAGGCAAATGTGGGCAGATTTATTAGAGATTAGACAAAGGGAACAATGTAATTCTTGGTGTGTTCTGGGAGACTTCAATTCGATAAGAAATGAAAGGGAACGAAGGGGGATAAATCGTCCTAGCGATATTAACCGAGAAATGCAAGGTTTTAATAACTTCATTGATAGTATGGGGATGGTGGATTTACCCTGTATTGGAAGAAAATTTACTTGGTACATGCCCAATGGCAAAGCTAAGAGCAGGCTGGACAGATTTTTAACTACTTTTTGACTGGTTACAACATTGGCCGGGAAGCAAGCAATATGTTTTAGATAGACAAATTTCTGATCACTGTGCACTGGTGCTTAAATCAAACGTGGTGGATTGGGGGCCAAAACCTTTCAGGTTTCTTGACATCTAGCAGGAAGAGAAGGAGTTTGAAATTTTTGTCAAAAGTAAGTGGGAGAATTACTTTGTCCAAGGAAACGAAATCCTAGTGTTAAAGGTGAAACTGAAAATGCTAAAGAGTGACTTGAAAGGGTGGAACAAAGACGTCTTTGGGCATACTGATAAGATTAAACTAGACATCGTGAAGAAAATACAAGAGTTAGATATGAGAGATGATGAAGATGGTTTGGATGAGAACAGGATTATGGAAAGAAAAGATCTCTTAAATCAGCTACAGGTTATAAATACGAGGAATGAGTCGTTATTACAACAAAAGTCAAGAGCACTGTGGATTAAGCAAGGGGATTCCAATTCTAAATTTTTTCATGCCTCGATCAAGTGGAGGAGAATGAGAAATGGGATAAAAGGAGTACTCTGTCAGAATTCAGGTAGTTGGGTGGAAGAACCTAATACGGTAAAGGAGATGGTTAAAGAGTTTTACAAGAATAAAATGATTGTTGTTGATGATATTGGAGTAAGGTTGGATAATGTGGAGTTCAAGAAGTTATTTGATCATGACAACAATTTCTTGACGGAACCTTTTGATGGAAAAGAAATAAAGGAAGCCATTTGGAATTGTGATAGCCATAAAAGTCCGGGCCCAGATGGTATAACCTTCAGCTTTATTAAAAACAACTGGGGTCTTCTTGAAAAGGACGTGGAGGGAGTAGTGAACTGCTTTTACAGAGAAGGGAAGATACCGAAGGGTTGTAATGCTTCTTTCTTAACGTTGATTCCAAAGATTGAGAACCCCCAATCTCTAGAGGAGTACAGACCCATTTCATTAGTCGGTTGTGTGTACAAGTTTCTGACCAAATTGTTAGCTAACAGGATTAAAAAAGTTATTGGGAAGGTGGTAGATGGGACACAATCAGCTTTTTTGTCTAATAGAGGTTTATTAGACAGTGTCTTAGTGGTGAATGAGGTTATAGACGAGCTGAAAAGAAGAAAGAAGAGTGGGGTGGTAGTGAAACTCGATTTTAAGAAAGCATACGACTCAGTGAGTTGGGAGTTCTTATTTTACATAATGAGAATACTAGGGTTTTGTGAAAAATGGATCCAGTGGATTAGAGCTTGCCTAGAATCTGCTTCTGTCTCGGTTTTAGTAAATGGTAGCCCGACTAAGGAATTCAAGCCTTCTAGAGGTCTTAGACAAAGGGATCCGATGGCACCGTTTCTGTTTTTGATCGTCGCACAAGGATTAGCGGGTCTAGTAAATGAAGCGATAAGGAAAAATCTGCTCTCGGGAATTAAAGTTGGGGGAAAAAAGGTGGATGTGAATTTACTCCAATTCGATGACAACACCCTTTTCGTCTGTGAATCTAAGGTTCAGAATATCATATGCATTAAGGCAATCTTGAGATGTTTCGAATTAAGCTCTGGTCTTAGAGTCAATTACCATAAGAGCAAAATTGGTGCAATTGGGGTAGGCAGGCATGAGATGAATGTGTACTCGGAAATACTTCATTGCAGTCTAATGAATATACCCTTTACATATTTAGGTCTACCTATAGGAGGTAATCCATCTAGATGTTCATTTTTGGAAACCTGTGCTTTTAAAGGTTAGAAAGAAACTTTCAGTGTAGAAGGGGAGGAACCTGTCTTTCGCAGGAAGAGTATGTCTTATAAAATCTGTCATCAGTGTTATACCACTCTTCTTTCTATCCTTTTTCAAAGCACCGATTGGAGTGTGCAAGGAGATAACGAAACTACAAAGAACTTTCTTGTGGGGTTGGGGAGCGGAAGGAAGGAAAATCGCTTGGACAAGTTGGGAAAATATTTGTAAGGCAAAAGAGGAGGGAGGCCTAGGTATTAGAAGCATTGAGTTGTTCAATAAGGTACTCCTGGCAAAATGGCTATGGAGATTGGGATCTCAAGAGTCTGGACTCTGGAAGGATATTCTAGAATCAAAGTATGGCCAGTGGGGAACGGCGATATCATATGCACCAATTCGAAAGGGGTATACATCTAGATGGTGGAGTGATCTAGCCAAGGCTAGTCTTTCTGACCAAGGGGCCAATTGGTTCAATCAGAATTTGGGTTGGAAAGTGGGTTCTGGGGAGAAGATCAAATTTTGGGAGGACGAGTGGTTAACCAATGGTCAACTCAAAACAAGATATGAGAGGTTATATAATAACTCGGAACTCAAAGACAAGTATATTGGTAGTTGTGGAAGCTGGACTATGGAAGGGTGGGAGTGGAACTTCAGTTGGAGAAGAGATTGGTTTGAATGGGAGAAAAGTATGGTTGAGGAATTCATGACAATTATATCTCAAGCGATACCACAACAAGAGGTTGAGGATATTCGAATTTGGATCGATCCTCCGTCATATACATTCACGGTGAAATCAGCCTACAACAGGTTAGTAAAGCATAATACAGGGGGGGTTTGAAGGTGTTCGAACTACTTTGGAATTTAAAGGTCATGCCATCAGCTAAGTTTTTTGTGTGGAGGGCATTATCGGATGATTAGCAACAAAACAGAATTTGCATAAAAGGGGCGTGTTATTGGGGGATATTCTATGTGTGTTTTGTGGAAAAGAGGAAGAAACATGTTCACATATCCTTGTTTCATGTGAAGAATCAATTAAAGTATGGAACATGTGCTATAGTTGGATGGGAGTAAGTTCGGTGAACTATAATGTATTGAATCATCATTTTGAACAATTTCCTGGCATATGTTCTAATCAAGAGGTCAATAGGTTATGGAAAGGTCTTTTGGGTATCAGTTGTTTGGTGTATATGGAAGCACAGAAATAGGATTATCTTTAACCAAGCCAAGTTAGATGTGGAGGAAATCTTCACTTTGGCACAAGTACAATCATGGGTTTTTATGAAACACAAAGAAAGGAAAGCCACTTTTTCATTTTCCGATTGGATTTTATCTCCTATAACATGTATCAATATGGTTAATAGATAATGTTTTATTCTGTTATTAATATCATGCTTGTTGGTTGGCTGCTACAACATTTTTAAAATTAAATTGCTTAAGACCTATGGGTTGGACCTGGTTTTGCTTATCTAAGTTGTGATGAGGTGGGGAAGGTGTTTTCTCTCTTTATTGCAGGAAATAGGGAGGATATCAGATAAAAATCAGCAGATTCCTATCAAGCAGTGGCGTGGAAGGTGTTTGTCTTGGTGCAGGTAAACGGGAGGACAACAACTAACATTTTTAAGATGTTAGAAGTTTAAGGGAAGCGGAAGAGAAGAATGTTGATGAAAGCTGGGACATAGGGAGATTATAGAACAATCACAATCTTAAGCTGTTAAATTTTCTGTTAAAGGAGCTACCTTAGAAGTTAGATTATTGGAAACCAAAACTGGTTTGTGCAGTAAGTGTTAGTGAGGTCCTGTAATGCTAGAATGTATAAATGGCTTGGGGGTTAGCTTTATGCAGATGTCTTGTCTTAGGTTGTGTGGTTACACATGTTTTGTTAGTTTGCTGTCAGGTTTTTATAAGTAGTTGTAAGAAGGTAAGTTTTTCTTTCTTTCTTTTGCTTTCTTTTTGTTTGTTTTTACTTTCCCTTTCCCATTTTTAGTGGGTTTGTATAAGGGTTGGGACACCCCTAAAGTGCTCCATTATTTTATTTAATTTTTTGCTGAAAAAAAAAATAGTTGTTCTCTCTTTCATGCAGAGTCATAACAATAAGAAAGTAAAAAGTAATAAATAAATAAATTTTCTTTTATTAACACAAACGCAATAAATAGTGATAACTAGAACAAGATATAACTAACACAAGTTCTTGTTAAAGAACATTTATTTTATTTATGATAGATGAAGCTGATGTGACAAAATGATAAATATCACTTTTTACTTTTTATGTAGGTGAATTGACAATGAGTATCAATGTATCGACTAAGAAAAACATGAAATAGAAACCAATTTTAGAGACAAAAAATAAATTCTAAATTCGTTTGTTAACTAAATTAGAGACCATTTTAGAAACTAAAAAAAATGGTTTCTAAATTAGTTTTTATTATTGTTAAATGATTTCTAAATTGGCATCTAATTAGCTACCAATGTTTTAACTACCAATTATTTAGTTTCTAAATTTGGTAGCGAAAACCTTGGTTGCTAATTAAATATCAATTTAAAAACCATTTAACAATAATAGAAACTAATTTAGCAACCGAAATTTTTTTAGTCTCTAATTTAGTCACTATAACAACTAATTATTTTTTGTCTCTAAATATTGGTTTCTATTTTATGATTTTTATGTAGTGATCACTACCTTATTTTAATCCCTTTTTCTTTTGAATAAAGATTCTTTGACACCAAAAACCCAATATTGTCCACACGGTGAAGACTAACCCGGTACTGACTCGGTACTCGATTCAAATTCGGATCTACACCGACCGATATGATCAACCGTAAAGCTGATTAATAATTCGCGTTTATTAATCTTTATTAAGTCCATTAACAATAATGGCTCCACACTAATCATATAAATTAGCACAGGTCCCAAAAGAACAGGTACACAATCATCTAATCCTAAATATTGAGTGTTGAATGCTGAGAGTTAACCTAAGCGTTGGAGTACCTTTTGCAGATACCATCTGAGTCTGGAGCGAGCAAGGAGGAGGAGTGGAAGAGCGAGAGGATGAGAGTTCAACCAAAAAAAGGAAAATAGTTCTCTTGATTCCAACTTCGTTCTAGAAGATAAACATTAAAAAATATTTACCTACTAATTCCTTACAATAATATATTAATATTTTAAATTAAAAAGTAAACAAAAATAATTAAAATATTATTTTTTTTAAATTGTACAGGGTATATATTTACTGTATATATGTATCAATGTTTTTTTTTTCAACGAAGCAACCAGACTTTATTGAATAGTATATTTTTTAAATTACATACTATAAATATATATTCTAATTCAGTGACAACGATGCTGATAAAGAAAAAATAAATTCAGTGACAGCGAAAATAATAAAGACGAAATATCAACATTAAATTCTTTATCAAATATAATTTCAAGCTTTGGAATTTCATACATATGAGTGTGTAATTAATTTACCTATTATTAAATATATGTAGAATGCATGGATGTCCTTATTTTTCTTACATTTCATTTTTTATTTAATAAACTTCTGGTGTCATCATCATGTATTTTTTACTGCTCAGCATTTTTTTTTTCTGGAATATATTTGAGTGGGTTACAGAGTAATGAGCAAAGGCCTTTTAAAGGCCTAAAGGGAGGCATAAACTAAGGGAGATTATTCCTGCACCATATCATTTGTGGCAGAACCAACATGTCTATTGTATCTTTAACGAAATAAAATTTAACTTAATATCTTTAATGAAATAAAATTTAGGCAAATAATCAAGTTATTATATTACATTACCATCAAACATATCCATAAACGATTATCCAATTTTTTGTCCTTAAAACTAACACTCTTAGAAAAATTATGTATCAAATTAATTTTTAACATTACATAACTTACTACCCAATATATAAACAATAAAATTAAAAAAAAATTATGACATGGCAGAAGTCGTGCCAAGTTGACACGACTTCAGTATGACATGGTTGAAGTCGTGCCAAGTTGGCACGACTTTAGTATGACATGGCAGAAGTCGTGCCTAATTGGGACGACTTCTGCATATGAAGTCGTATCGAATTGGCACAATTTGTCTAAATTTGTAATTTTTTATAAACGGATCCCATTTTAGTAAAAACCAAAAAAAAAAAAACCTCTCTATTCGTTATATATATATATATATATATATATATATATATATATATATATATATATATATATATATATTGTAAGGTTATTTTACATAAATGAAATTAATTATAAATCTTGATTATAATAATATAATTGTACTCTTTTTTATTTTACCTATTTTTCTCTCTATCTAATACAATATATACCTGTTTAAATTATTTAAAATTTATTAACAGCCAAGAACATAACAGCAAAACAATAAGAAATATATTTATTAGAATTTTAGAAAGAAGAATAATTTTTTTCTAAAATAAGAAAAAATAACAAAGAGATAGATATGCTGTCTTTCGATCTGTCTTATATTACTTACTAACAAAAGAAAATCTTGCCTCCGAAATAGATAATAATTGTTATCAAATTCAGTTTGATTAACATTAAATTAATCTTGGTTAAGTTAAAAGGGTTGAAATATGATAATTTGTATTAAGTTATACGTGTGTATACATAACCCAACTATTATATTTATATATGGATATAATATAATTAATCAGTGTAATTATCCAACCTGAACTAAAGTTACGATGAATTGCTTAAACAACAAGAACAAACCCAACTATAACCTAGCTATATTCCATTAAATCAAGTCGAAAATTAAACCAAACTCAAATTTACTCCATGATTATAACGCTTTAACAGTCTAAACTCATTTGACACAACATAAGATAACATAACTACTACTGCATTATCAGTCTTTCCTTCTTATGCTTCTTTCTCTCCAGGGAATAATATAAATATATCTGATACACATTATAGCAGGCATCTGAAGAGTGGATAGGAACAGTGGCTATGGCTAATGCAGATGAGATAAGTGATGCACAGTACCCGAAGTCATGCTGAGAAAATTCCTCACTTACCTCTTAAGATACCAACGGTGAAGGCTTGATGTAGAAGCCAGATATGTTAGCAAGAGTGCGGTGTGACCACTGGTGAATGAGAACCTGATACCTAACAAAGAAACTAAACCCCACAACCCCATTCTCTCGTCTACTCTTAATTATGTATAAATGTTCTGTCACAATATCAGATATGATACGATTTCATCTCAACGATACATATGCAGTATATACAAGTATTGTACCAAAATTAATGTCATGACAACGTGTACACCACCTCCTCTTGCCTTCTCCAATGCATATATATACATACGTATGTCAATTGACAACTTGATCGCATCAGATCTGTAACTGCAGATCATTCTTCTCAATTGGTTCAGTTAGACTCGTCATACTTAATTGACTCGTTGACACAGAAAAGTAGTAATTGACAGGGGTCCATGAAAAGGGCATGCATGCATCCATCTTCGACGTATATATATGTACAATTAATTTGTTGATTCATAGATTAAAAGTATACGTATAGCATTGTAGGACCATATATAGGTATAGATTCTGAATTTCTTCCTCTATAAAAGACTACCTGATGAATGTGAGCGTCACCAAAACTCAGAAACTGTCAGATTAATCTCTTGCCACTTCCCACCGACCATGTTATAAACTCTTTTACATGTCCAGCTTCTTTCATTCTTTGGTGGCCTTTGAATGAACGCGATTAACTTATCTTGCAGTGGATATCTTTGAACCTATCATCCCATTCATGCTGTTGATTTGTTTCTCTGTGAACTTTTTGTCTAAATTAACCCTTCATGCTTGCTTTGTGTCTACACATCTACTTCTTTAATAATATATAAAGGAATACGTACTGAGTCTCTGAATTTGATAATTAAGTTATATAAATTATTAGTTTAATTCACTGAAGATATAAACGCAGCGTGTAGCAATTAATACCATTTTGTTCTCCAACTCACAGCAATTGTCGGATTTTTAAATATACCTATGCTTATGTAGGAAGAAGATATTCTTCCCTATCACGTCTTTCTTGCATTCATACAAGAAAGCTCTTTAGCAATTAATACCATTTTGTTCTCCAACTCACCGGAATCGAATTTATTACATTGATTTTATATAGTATTCTATATTTTTATTTCGTAACTCTTTTTTTTAGTTATAACCACTCTATTAGACATAACTTTATAATTACTCTATCAATTATCAAATATTATTATTTTTTACTTTTTTTATCTTTTTATGTGTTGTATAAATATAGTATTCAATAAATGGCAACAATTTTAATTAATAAAATATATCCTTTTTTTCTCTCTTTTCTCTTTTTTTCTCTCAATAAGATTCATAAACTATATAGGACAAAATTATTATTAATTTTTGTACTTACGTGATTTTTTTAAAAATAAAAATTTAACTAATTCAATAGTTAAATTGATAACTTTTATAAATTATATTAAGGTTACAAAATTTCGTATAAAAAAATCAATTAATCCAAGCATTTTTCATTTATTTTTATTTAAAATTTAAAATTAAAATTAAAATTCTTTTTTCTGCATAAATATTAAAAAAAGGACCATATGTTTCATTATATCAATAATTAAATAAAATATAAAATTGAAGTATATTTTTCAAGTTAAACTGATCAAAAGTTATAATTATAATTATATATGATTAACCGTACTTAAGTTGTCCAAATCCAAAGTAGGAAAGTCCCACATTGACGGTGTTGGTTGATGGAGGTATTAGATAGATATCATCTCACAATGAATGTTAAAAGTGGTGAAGTTGAAAGTAAACCTTTTCAACATCACACTTCCTTCTATGTAGAAAGTTTACATTTTATGCTAATTATATTCGTAACTGAAATTGCAAGTGAGAACATTCTATGTCAAATAATAATTTTCAACAATATAAAATTTTCAAAAATAAATATATTATTATTTTTATCAGCTAAAAATCAATAAAATTAAAATGAAACATTTAAAATTAAAATAGAAATATAATAAACAATCACTTGAATGATGTTATACAGTATGATACTCTAATCAGAGGTCCTCTTGTCTTCAAATTCTTGCTATGATCAACAATAGCACGCTCCCAGGTCGTAATGATGATCAGGTCCTAATGATGATCAGTTTGACTAGAGTCAGGCATTAGTTGTGTTCGCTAAGCCCATTCTACAGCTTTCTGGGACATCATTAGATCCTATAAGCTACAACTTTACAACAAACCCATTCTCTTGTTACACCCGTTTGGTATCAGAAGTTCAGGGTAGAACAGGAAGTTCTACCTTGTTAAAGGAAAAAAAACTGACCCTTCCCTCTGTGACGAGGCAGATCTTCAAAGGAATGCCACCACATTGTTTCTCAAGGGCTTCGATCTCTGTTCTAGATGGTGGATAACCCCTAACAGAAGATACATACATGATTAAATAGATTTCCATCAACAGGTAATAAAAAAGGAAAAGAAAGAAATCAGAACCAAGGACAAATTTGCTTAGCTATTAATTAATAAGGGACAAATTATCAAGTATCTATCATTTTCAGTTCCTTTTCTAAAATAAATAACCATAATTGGTAAATACCCACAACAGTTACTTGCTCCACTTGTTTTCCAGGAATTAGAACTATTGATCCAAGTTTCAGATGGGTATCAACTTCTCATGGATGTATTGAAGAGTATTTAACAGAACAAATATCTTTCAATATTAAATTGGATTTTTCTACTGTCAGTCACCTTTAAATCCTATAAGACAACAGACGGTGACAATGTCTTTATCAATTCCTAGTGTTTACTGTGAGAAATAACATGGCCACATTACTTCCCACCTGCACCTTAAAAATCCCAAACCCTACCACACACACACATGCCACAAAATGAAGCACAGCATGTTTGTGCCAGTATTAATTCTTTTGATACCATGGAATGAATGCAAAAAATTAGGTCATAATATGCTTGAATTCCTTAGTCACGTTCTCAATTAGTCCATTTAATAACAATATAAAGATCACTTACCATTAAATTTATGAATCTAAAGTAATCATACTGATGCAATGAGACATGGTTATTACCTAGATAAGTACAGTAAAAAACTGGGATCACCAGGGGAAGACTTTCTAAACCGGCTATTCGGAAGATAAACATCAAAATCTGGCCTCAACTCATTAATTCGCAACTCAGAAAATAATCTTTGCACAGCACCCATGTCTACTAGTTCTTTGCTTTCTTCTGTGATTTCAAGAGCAGCAGGTCTATGGGAACATCTAATACTTTTCAAACTCCAAAGAACACCATGCC
The DNA here is from genome assembly GCF_051622355.1 of Phaseolus vulgaris. NCBI lineage: Eukaryota > Viridiplantae > Streptophyta > Magnoliopsida > Fabales > Fabaceae > Phaseolus > Phaseolus vulgaris. Next base: position 9,398,572 of record NC_143504.1, read on the forward strand.
GCCCAATTATGTAACCAAGAGACTTGAGGTGCCTGTAAACCTCAAACAGCTCCCAACAACATCCACTCGTCCCGGCAACAACCTTTTCATACATTTCTGTGAGAGATATGCTTCTACCACTATTTTCTAACTGGTGTAAGGCTCCAAGTTCCATAAGATACCTGCCATATCAGCCTTTACATAAGCAAGAGTTTTCAAAACAGCTTACAAAACATCAGTATATACTTTTTTTCTCATCCAAACAAGTGTACTGCCTAGTTACATAGTTTATTATTCACAGAAAGCTACGGCTTTAAGAATTATGTGACTCTTCCCTACTTCTGAATGTCGAAAAAGGATAAAAAAAAAAAGATGGCATATCACCTACAAAGTCTCCTCAATTGAAGAATAAATCTTGCCACTACGAACAATTCCAGTTGTTATCCACATTTTGCCATTTTTCTCAATGACTTCTCCCATTCCCATTTCTTCATTCCAACAGCTTTTGGATTTCACGTTCCTGGTAAATGAAATAGAAAAGTCTTCACTTTGAAAAGCATACTTAAGCAGGGGAAACAGAAATATCTTTACTAGTACGTACTAATTTACAATGTAAAGATGCTTGACCTGAACTGCAACTTGGGTATAGAACCAGATGAAAAGTCAAGCTCCTCTTCATCACTTGCATTTTGCAAATAGACCTCATCATCACTATCTTCACTTGAAGAACATCCCCATGTCTTGTCTTCCATAGTTCAAAAGCTGTAATTTAAAATATTAACCAATTGATCAGTTCATAGGATAGGATTGTTGGAAACATCGTTAAAATAATATCTAAATCATAATTAAACAAAAATCACAGACAAAGAAGCACCTAGTTATAGCGAAAGCAAGTTGCTTGTGCCCTCGAAAATATTCATATACAAAACCCAATACGCATAACACATGTTCAAAAGACACGGAAAGCAAGAAAAAGCAAACAACTAACAAATTTCCATTTCATTTTGCATTTAAAGGCCATGATCACGGTTGTCAAACTCGCGAGTCAACTCGTTGACTCGTCCGAGTTCACGTTTCCACACACCTTACCGAGTTAACTCGGTAGTAAACTCGTTCTGAATGGGGAAAACTAAATGAAATAAACTGACCAGTTTAGGGATTCGCGTTTCGTTTTGGCGTTGTTGCGTCTTCTCTAGAGTGCGGAGGTCGTGCGTCTTCTCTGAACGAGTGCGGCGGTGGTGGCATTCGAGCGGAGCAGGTCGCGCGGTGGTAGCGATTGTGCATAGGAGGTCGCGCGGTGGTGGTGGTTCGTGCGCCGTGCGGTGGTCGCGGGTTGCGGTGGACGGTGGTGCCGTTCACATATAACGTTAGAGATGGGCGGTGCTTGGAATTAGGGTTACGTTGTTCTGTAGTGTGATTTAGGAAATTAGGGTTTTTTTTTGTTATTGGCCGCACTAAATTGGGTTTTTTTATTTAATTGAGGTGCTGATATTTTTTTGTTTAGAGTGTTATCTGTTTTTTTTAATCGAGAAAATTTGGTGGAAATTTTATTTATAGGAACTTCTTTGTTTATTTATTTGAGATAGTTTAAAGTTATATAATTCTCATTTATTATTAAATATAGTTGATCCGGTTGGTCATCGGTAGTCGATGACGTCAGCAGATAATCACGTGGACCACTCGCAGGGTGACACGTAGATCAGGTGGCAGAGAAATCAGGGAGGAGATCGCCCCGAACGGTGATCGGTGGTCAGTAACCGAGTGGCCACCGACAGATCAGTTCCAAGACAAACACCTGGGGAGAGAACGTGAGAAGCAATAGAGCACCGATCAGTCATCGGGTGCATGGTCATCGGGGTTTCGTGTTACACGCAGTTAAACTGGGACTGAGATTCCCTGCGAGAGCGTTACGCATGGACCTCGCATGATCATATCTCAAAGAAAGAGGAGCTGCTTGCCGGTAGAATCGTGCACGAGAGTGGCCTGAGGGAGTTAGTAAACCGGTCAGTGATTGGTGACTCTCTTAACCCATTACGTGCATGACATCGTGAAGGGGAAATAGGTAGAGAGCAATGCTTGGTGAGTGTGCCTAGTCCAGTCACATCTGGCGTTCTCCTGGGAGTGTGCGATTCACCCAGATGGAAGAAACGCGCTAAGTTACTCCGCAAGGGAATAACTTGGGCGCACAAAGAGATGCGCTAGAGCCCTTCAGGTGGTGGCACGTGAACGGTTAGATGTGAGTTGCATGCCTCCACGTGTCAATATCATGGTTGTGGTACGTTTTCGCACAATAGCGTAACAGAATTCTGACACACGCAGAGGATAGCCTAACAGAATTCTGTTAGGCACAGACACAGAGAGAGATTCAGTGATATTTTTTGTTGGTGGTTTTGTAACCTAACTTGAGCGTCGGAGTGCAAACGGCCGCTAGAGGCGCCGTCTGTGTGTTTTGCAGGTTGCGTTTGAAGTTCCCGGAGAAGGTCCTAAGAGCATCCATTCCTCCACGCTTGAGTTTGCAACAGGATCAATAGTTATTTAATTATTGTTGATTTATTTTTTTAATTAATTGTAGTAATTATATAGGCTCCATCCACCTTCCCAACCATCTCTCTTACGCCTCTCACTCCCACCACTCCTCTTTGCTGCCTCTTCAATTTTCACCTCCTCCTGCTCAGTCTCCACCACCTGTCAGCTCTCCTCCTCCGCCCTCTCCACCACCTGCCTAATGGCCACGGGTCATTAAAAACTAAACAATATTCATCTAAGCTTAAATGTAGCACATCTCAAATTTAACAAAATTTATCAAAAATATCAAATCTATTGTTTGAATAAAATTGAGGATTACATGAAGTGCAAAAAAACTTAAGAAATTATATTAATTAATTGGGATAAATATTTGTTATATTGTCCCTTAGTAGTCCTGGTACTGTGTGAATGCATCGCATGTGAACATTTCGATTCCCTATAAACCTTATTGTATATTTTCATTTTAATAAATCTTAAAGAAATTTTCTATTTCATCACATCTTTCATCTTCCAACAATGAGATGGTAGTTGCAAAAACTAAGGTTGCGAATGGAGTGGAAGAAATTACGAATGAAGAAATCGTGACTGCATTCCTGAATTTCATAGGGATTTCGTTTTCAAAAATTAAAAGGAGATTTTGGTGTAGATTTTGAAAAACAGATTAGAGATTTATGTTGCAACTTCAGAAATATATGGGAAATTTAGATAATATATTTTCAAATCACAGTAACGATTTCAGATGGATTTTGAGTGACTTTGAGAACTCTCAAAGTTTAGATTTCGATTTCAAAACTCCTTTTCATTTGACAATAGATTTATGAAGAAATTTAGATTAAAGCTTAAATTTGAAGAATATAGTGCATAACCACCAGATTTGAAGACTCGTGATCTGTTTTCTCTTTTGAAACATTACAAGTTTTTCATATCTAAAATATTTTCACAAATCATTTGAAACATTTTTTTTTATTTAAAAAATTATTTTACTTATGCATATAATAATGTTCTATGTTAATGGTGTGAAAGGATAATTAAAAAAATTTGTGTAATCCCAAATAGGTTATAAAGTCTATGTCTGATCAAATTAGGGTAGAAAAATAGAGTTAGATTTGTTATACCGATTCTTAAATAAGTTTGATAATTGAATTTAAGGGGAACAAACCACAACTTTTAAAATAAAGATTTGCATTTGAATTGTGTGACAGAGAAACATATAGATATGGAGAAAAAAAAGTTTAACTACACTATCATACACTACTTTACAATGAACACTAATATGCACATATCTAAGTATTGCTTTTAAAGTTCACAACTCAAATATTCAGTCTATAGAACATATTTCATTCTCAAACTCCCTAATAAATTTAAGTCATATATATATATATGTTGGGAAAAACGGGTAATTTTCCCACTAAAACAAAACCCTAACAGAGCTACCCGACAAATAATATTGAATAAATAAAGCGGAATAATAAAAGAGATAAAGAGGAAAAAACACACCCGAAAATTGTTAACGGAGTTCGGCCTGTTTAGCCTAATCTCCGAGCACAGCAAAAACAACTTCCTTTTATTATTATGAGAGAAGATATTACAAATTGGGATATATAACAGTGAAGGAGAAGAGTTTAATTTATAACCCTCAAACCTCCTTCCCAAACAATGAACCCACCGATGTGGGACTTGGGATTAAGCCAAAATCAACAAATCTCCACCTTGGCTTAATTTCAAGTCCCACCTAAAACAAATCTTCTCACAACATAACAAAAAACAAACTTTACAGTGCTTCAAATTTGCGCCTCCGGGCGCCAACTTCAAATGTGCAAAATATTAACCAAGTCTAAACAATATTCAAACTTGGCCCTTGTAACCACCTTGCCTTGTAGCAAACATCTTCTTTATTAGAAAATTCTTCTTTCTTTGCAAATACCCATTTGCACCCAATTGCCTTCTTACCTTTTGGTAATTGTGCCAACTTCCACGTCTTGTTCTTCTTCAAAGACTGCATCTCCTCTTCCATCGCACCCGCCCAATTACCACTTTCTGAACTCAGAATGGCTTTTGGGTAAGTGGATGGAATGTCATCAACAACTGGAAGTGCATAGGCAACCATATCCATGAAACGAGCAGGCTTCTGAATATCTCGTCTTTGTCTTCTAACTGCAATTGGCGCTGATTGTTGTTGAGATTCTTGGGTAGGAACCTCTTCCTCATCTGACTCTTCTTCTGCCATAGGAGAGTCACTTGTGGTATTTCGTGTTGGGATCACCACTGTCGGCTCAAACTCCACCTGCTTCCGAACACACTCCACCTGTTGTGGAGTACTATCAGCTCCTTCTGGATTTACCTTCTTTAACATGGCAGATTCATCAAAGGTAACATCCCTGCTGATAATCGTCTTCTTTGCCTCTAGACACCACAAACGGTATCCCTTCACTCCAGGACTAAAGCCCATGAAAAGAGCCTTCTTTGCCCGTGGATCCAACTTTGATTCAATCACATGATAATATGCAATAGAACCAAAAACATGCAAAGAATCATAATCAGTTGCAGGTTTTCCAGACCATACCTCTAACGGGGTTTTGCCATCTATAGCAGATGATGGCAAACGATTGACGAGATGTTGAGCGTATGTCACAGCCTCAGCCCAAAACTCTCTGCCTAACTCAGCATTAGACAACATACAACGAACTTTCTCCACAAGTGTCTTGTTCATACGCTCCGAAACCCCATTCTGCTGTGGTGTTTTTCTAACAGTGAAGTGCCGAACTATGCCACAATCTTGGCATACCTTCAGGAACGGATCACTCTTGTATTCTCCTCCATTATCTGTTCGGAGAACCTTAATCTTCCTTCCTGTCTGGTTTTCAACTTGAGCTTTCCACTTAAGGAAAATTCCAAGCACATCATTTTTGTTCTTCATAGTAAACACCCAAACTCTCCTGGAAAAATCATCAACAAAAGTGACAAAATAATGCCTACCTCCGATTGACGGAGTCTTGGCAGGTCCCCACACATCTGAATGCACATAATCCAGAATACCCTTGGTATTGTGAATTGCAGTGCCAAACTTCACTCTTCGTTGTTTTCCCAGAACACAATGCTCACAAAATTCAAGTTTGCAAGCCTTCGTACCTTTCAACAATCCTTGCTTGGTAAGAATTTGCAAGGATTTCTCTCCAGCATGTCCCAACCTCATATGCCACAACTTCGTTGCCTCAGCATCCTTCTTAGTGCTAGAAGTTGTTGCCGCTACTGTCCCCACCACTGTACTACCTTGGTAGTAATACAAATTGTTCTTCCTCACGCCTTTCAACATCACCAGTGCTCCTGAAGTTGCTTTAAGAATTCCATCTCGCATCGTCACAACTAGGCCTTTAGATTCTAAAGCCCCCAATGAGATGAGATTCTTCTTCAACTTTGGCACGTACCGTACATCCCGCAAAATTCTGGTGGATCCATCGTGATTCCGCAACTTGATTGAACCTATCCCGACTGTCTTACATGGATTATCATTACCCATGTAAACAACCCCGCCATCGAGTTCTTGAAAATCAAAGAACCATTCCCGAATGGGACACATATGATAGGTACAACCTGAATCCAATATCCACTCATCTGGATGCAATGATGCTGAAAGCGAGACAATCAACACATCACTTTTGCTTTCTGCAACATTTGCATCTTGCAGAGCCTTCCCTTCTTGATCCGAATTTGCCATTACAGACTCACAATATAATATTCAATATTACAAATAATTTCAAACAACCCAAGGCGAACCTTCGGCTCTTGATACCACTTGTTGGGAAAAACGGGTAATTTTCCCACTAAAACAAAACCCTAACAGAGCTACCCGACAAATAATATTGAATAAATAAAGCGGAATAATAAAAGAGATAAAGAGGAAAAAACACACCCGAAAATTGTTAACGGAGTTCGGCCTGTTTAGCCTAATCTCCGAGCACAGCAAAAACAACTTCCTTTTATTATTATGAGAGAAGATATTACAAATTGGGATATATAACAGTGAAGGAGAAGAGTTTAATTTATAACCCTCAAACCTCCTTCCCAAACAATGAACCCACCGATGTGGGACTTGGGATTAAGCCAAAATCAACAATATATATATATATATATATACTTTTGATGTTTGGGTTTTTATATAAATTTTCTCTTTATTACTTTTTAGAAAATAAAATATATGTTAATTTGAAAAAAAAAATTCATAGTTTCAAAATTATAATTTAACATGTATATAATTATGTTTAGTTTATAAATTAACTCAATAATTTTTTATCTCATAAAAATATTTCTTAAAATAATTATGTAAATAAACCCCTTATTCTCTTAAATTTAAAATATTTTAGAAACATACACCACATCATACAATAACAATCAATATCATGCAAAAGTTAACTAAGTATCGATAAAAAAAATTCTAGATTGAAGTATTTTCTGGAAAAAGTCATAAACTACTTCCACATAAATATTTTTTTTGAAATTTTAAATAAAATATTTATTTGTGGTTATTTTAGTTTAAGTTTCTAAAATATGTTTAATTTTTTAATTTGATCCTTTAATTTTTTTTTACTACAACAATCTATATATTTTACATTTTATCATAATTTATAATGTTGATATAAGTAATTGAAAGGGAGTGAATACTTATTACTATTTAACGCATGGAACTCTTGATTATATGTTATGTTGAAGAGGCAAGGTTATGATAACATGTTGAAAAATATTAAAAGATAAAAGAACATAATTATATTATTAATTTAATGTCCAAATTGGAATGTTCTAGCTCTTACCATTCTCTATTGCTTTTCGTTGATTTGTATCTATTCTAGAAAGTAGATGAAGGTTGTGTGGTCTGTGGCGGGAAAGATAACTTTTAGAAACTTTTGATTTGTGTGCTTTTGTTAACGTGACTCAAGAGACTAATTATAAAAAAATTATTAAATAAAAATTATTTTAACTAATTTTAAAAATAAATAAAAAATTAATTATTATATTAAAAAAAATTAAATATTATTTTAAAAAATAAAAATTATTAATATTTAAATTCATTTCTATTGTTAATAAATAATTTTTAAATTGAAATTAGTTATTTATCTAAATTTTACGTAGTAATATAAATTATTTTTGGTAATCATGATGTTTTGACTTGTCTCTCTTCCATCACTTTATTAAAAAATATTGAAAGTTCTTTTAAAAAATAAAAATAGAAAAATATTTTGTCGAAGAGTTATTTAAAGTATAAACTTATTAAAGATAAATATTTACATTTTATGGAAAATGGTAAATGATAAATAAAATTGATAACCTTGTAGTTAATGTTAAGTTAGAAAGATTTATTTAATGTCCAAGTCTAAGGTTTCTTTTACACCCTTCTAAAATTTAGAAAAAAATACTGTTTATTTTATTTTATTTTATTTACATGTATATAAAGATTTTTGACATCATATTTACTAACAAACAATCTGTTAAACCTTAAATTATCGTAAAACACCATAAAACCTTTGTTTCAAAACACTTTATTTTCTTGACAATAATCTCTATCTTTCACTTTGTAGTGTAATGTCATATAATGTGGACATTTGTGATCTCTAAACAAAATTTATGTTTATTTTATTGAAACATATCATAAAATATTAAAGTATAAAATTAAATGATGGTAAAATTTAAATCAAATAAAAAAATTACCTTCCTATTTTCTATACTTGTTTTCTTGTTCCTATATTTAACATTAGAGTTTAGATAAATTCTTTTTACGATCTGTTCCATTACTTTTTTTTCTTACGGATATACACTAGGCTAAATAGATTCAAATGCAGAGGTCAAGATATTCTAGAACTAATTATTTTCTTATTTTAAGTAAATACATAAATTTCTTAATGTTAATTTTTAGTACAGTAATTTAATAGGAAAATTATGATTAAAACCATAAAACATTTAATATATGTATTTCTATTATTTTTTAAACGCAAGCTTAAATATGATAGTATTAACTATAAACCAACTATCATGAATACCTTTTTATTACTTAGTTTCTTCTAATTTTAGTTAGATAAAATTTCAAATTCATAAAATTTTCAAAAATTTAATGCATTGAATATTTTACTTTCGGTGATAAAGTTCTTTAAAATACATTGGTCTAAAATATTTCAATGATTATAATTTTCGCTAATTTGAGCTTTTATCGTCACAATTTTTAATTCTTATTTTTTAAAAAAAATAGTTGGTTTAGGTCTCTATCCTTAGGTACGGTATCCGTTCAATTTCATCACATTTTTCCAACTTACATTAAAAAAAAAGTAAAATCAATTCATACTTCCAACTTCCAAAAAATATCCATATAATTTAATTCAGTTAGGTGTCATGTTTTCAACCAGCCAAAACTTTATCTATTTCCATCCCGAAAATAAATAAATAAATTCACTTCAGTGACAAAACATGTTAGAGTCACTGATTTTTTTTAATAAATAATTTAAACAATATTAAACTTGACCTCATTATTCATTTAATTAGTTTTTTTTTTATGCTGGAGGTGCGAATTTGAATACTAAATCTGAAGAAAAGCTACGTGGGTGTTCCTAATTGCACGCAGCAACCTCCTTTATATAATAAGTATTAATTAGTTATATAATAAGCATTGTTTATGTTAATAGTATTTATGATAACCAGTGATTTTGTAACACGTGAGTAATCCAGAAACCACAATTCATATTCATGAACACAATCAGCTTTTTAGATGTCGGCATTGGCCACGTTTGAGCCTACTCAAAAGTTTGTGTAGGAGCTATCAATTCCAAACCACAGATTTTTTTTAACTTTCCATTGCTTTTGGACACTTTTCTAAGGAAAACAAAAATGTGTATCTTTTGGTCCCAAGAAGCTTCGATCATATGCATATGCAAAGGGCTCTGAATTACGATTTCTCATAACTTTCTTAGTGGAAATGTGACTTCGTGTCATGCTTCTCTGGTTTTGCAGGTCAAATTCTTCTAGAACATGAAGATGTAGTTATAGAAGTGCTTAGAGAATAATTAGTCTTATGGAATACCACTACAGTTTCTTGTGTTTTTCTCTTTCTGCTTCTTGTGTTTTTCTCTTTCTTTTATCTGTGTATTTGTCATTTGGTTTTTATGAAAATGATGTTATGATATATTTTTGGAAATAAAGATGAGTGTCGTAGATGATTTTTTCCGAATTTAATTCTTTCCGAATTTAATTAAGAAGTAGTATCTTTAGACTTTGGCGGGACGTGTCTGAGAGAAAAAGGTTAAAAGTTGTATGTTCTATATAAAGATTGAATCATCTCTAAAGTGATTTATATTTCTTTATTATTTATTACTAATAAAAAAAAACTTTGTTGAAATCGTCTGATTTGAAGTTAAATACATAAAATAATTTTACATTACTTTGCTCATAATATGATTTATAGTAGGATTGAGATTGTGTTGTCGCGTATAAACAATATGTGAGAATCATATTGTTAAAGTAATTATCTTTTATTTTTCATTATCTCCAATCCCAAAATATCACACCAAGTTAAACCTTTTGCATTTGTATAATGCCATGCTTTTAAACGAATATAATGTAAAATCAACTTTAAATCCTAAACCTGATTATGAATTATAATAATTATTTAAAGAAATACCAAACAAACTGATTTTTAATTGAGTCACAAAGAAACACAGTTGATTCAAGTGAATTTGAGTTTAGTTTTATAAGTAATATTTTATAAATTAAAATATTATTACTATATTAACTAAATTAAATATTATTTTATAAATTAAAATATTATTAATATTTAAAGTAGTTTCTATTATTAATAAAAATTTATAAACTAATTTATAAAATGTTATTACAAAAAAATAATTAAATAGTAATCAAATTTAGAGACAAAAAATAATTAGTCACTATTTTAACTAAATTAGATACTAATTTAGAGACTAAACAATTATTCTTATATAAAGTGAGTTTTTAATTAATAAAAATTTATAAAATGATTTTAAATTAGCTATCTAATTTTTAGCAACTAATATTTTAGATTCTAAATTAATCTTTAAAATACTAATTGGGACTAATTTATAATATAAATTAGTAAGTAGCTAAAGCCTTGTAGCTAATGGTTAGATACCAATTTAAAAACCATTTTATAAATTTTTATTAATAATAAAACTACTTTAGATACCGATAGTTTTTTTATTTTATAAAATGATATATAATTTAATCAAATAGTAAGTAATTATTTTGGTTTATAAAATTAATTTTTTTAATAAATTTCTCGAATGTGATATTAACTATTAAGATTTTAGTTATTAAATACTTTAAATTATAAATTAGTCTTTAATTCACATAATCATACATTCAACGTGTGAAATGTGCAAAATTGATTATGCAAAATTAATATAGAATGGAAGATTGATGGTGAAAATATGGTATTGTCAATAAATATGTATAAAAATAATGTAAATATTATTTTATAAGTAAATTTAGTTCATAAATAAATCTAAACTTTTTTAATATAATATTAAATTTTATCTTAATAAACTTATTCAATCTATCATATTACTTGTTATTGTGTTATTTTGTACTTATTCTATAAAATTCACAAATTTCTAATCTCATACTAAATTGAGGAAGACTTAAATTTATTATTAACTATTTTAAAAACTGTTTTGATATTTTATTGATTCTAGAGACAGATATAAAAACATTATATTTTTCTAAATTAAATTAATCATATATTTATTTTTTACTTAATTTTTTTTAGATAAAGAATAAAATCATCATCTACTCTTTTTTTAATTTCTTATTTCAAGGCAACTATATTCTTTAGTAAAACTATTATTTTTTTTATCTACCATCAAGTCAATCATAATATTAACTTGAACATCATTACATTATTGATCTCAAACTATCAATAGAAAAAAAGACTTAAAGAAAAAGAGAGACTCAAACCGAAAATGATATTTTACATGTTACTTTTTATTTTTCATTTTCAACTCATCCAAAATTAATTCTTTATGTATGTTAAATTTCTATCATCATAAAAGTTGAATAAAAAAAATCATAAACACCGCGCTAGTGTTAATAATATTCATTCTCTACGTAGAAAGGAAATGGTGCATTGTTAAAAAAATCTAGTACATCAACATCTAGTATATAGAGACATCACACGGTAGCCATATTTAATTTTAAAAAAATATTAGTAATTCTGAAAAATAAAAATAAAAGGTCCTAACTAATAAACCTATTTCTGGTATTAATCTAAATGTAACTAAAATCTGGATTCCTAATTGATATGTAATTAGCCTGGTATTAAGCATAATAATGTTGGAATTGGGTGATTTGGTGGTGCCATTGCTAAATGATGACATAAGCAATGAAATAGATTTCTCTTTTTTCCTGGTCACAATTCTGAACCTTTGATGTGTGAGATCTGGAGTCCCCTTCTCAACCGTCACACCTTTTCTATTTAATTACTCACCCTATAAATAAAACGTAAATTCCCACTTCAGCCCACCAACATCCACATTTTGCTACCTTATTATTTATTAGATAAAACTCGTTTTTATAAGCACGAATAAGTTCCATTATCAATTAATTTTCTATGTTTCCTTCTACTTTCGGCTTCATTCTCTCTTTATTTATTTATTTTTGTCTTGGTTGAAAATGTTTTTTCTTTTTTGTCTTTTCCTCTGTTCTTATAAAAATAGATTCGGAGGGTACTTTAGCGAGGATGGTGTATTTCTCAGAAAACAAGTTTTCAGTTGGTTTTTGATGAGAGAGGAAAGTTTATCAGCAAAAACTCTCCAATGCTTAAGTCAGTAAGAACATAAAGATAATGATAAATTTTTAACAAAGAGCTAAGAGTAAGAGTATAAAATAAAGTTTTGTGTCTCCTCTCACCGTGAGAGAGTCATCAACTATTTATAGGTCTGGTTGGACTCAGACCATTAAAAAAATCATTGAATGGTTATCATTAAGAAAACCCTATAAACTTATAACTGATTTATGGTCTAATTTACGTGTCTAAATATAATATTAAATGGACAGATATTGTCTGATTTATATGTCTTGAATATTATATTATATGAACGCTTATTGATTTGAATGTAATTGATCGTAATTATAATTAAAGATATCTCCATCGTCCAAAAGTCTTTTTTATTTTTTTATTTTTAGTTGGAGATTTTCTAGGTCTTTTCTATCTTTGTTGAAAATCTTCTTAGTCTTTTCGTAATACAAAATAAAAGTAGGTACTTCCACAGATATTTTATATCTTTCCATTAGATATCTATTTATACACATTTCTGATGATAAAATTTTCTTTGACCTATTTAATTTATTTTTAAATTATATTTATAATGATAATATTCAGTTGAACTTGTTTTATAGGATCAACTCAAACTTTACTAGAACAAATAGGTCGAGATAGTCACGAGCCGGTTGTTTGTGGGGACTGTGCTTCGTGCTTAACCGAGAGGTAGAGAGAATGAGGGTAATAAAGGAATAATACTGATTCAATGAGATTTCTTACATGGTGATGACCCCAAATCACCCATTCAATTGTTTGCTCTGTTTCAAAATAGAAATTAACGAGTGGTTATAAATTCATTTTCATTAATGGAAGGTGATCTACTCTTTCAAATAACCAATTCCTGAACTAATTTTAAAATCCATATATATGAAAAAAAAGTTTTTTATAAATGCGAAAAATGGATTAACACCTCCAAATAAATAAATAAATAAATAGTAATTTTAATGATTGATAAGAAGATTAAATATTTGAACGCATTTCTAATTTATTGATTTTTTTTTATCATTGATTGAGTTTACGAATTTGATTATCCTTTAGAGTGAGATTACGATTATTGGATGAAGATATATATTATTAGTGAATGGTAATAATTAGGAATAAATAAGAGAAAGAATATTATTTAAAATGGTCATAAGGCATCTTAATTATTTTGTTAGAAGTCAATTATTAGTGGAATTTTGCATAGAGAGAATATAGAATGGATGCAGGAGTAGTTTTCTGGCAGAATTGGGTCACCCTTATTTGTCGTTATCGAAATCTGAGTAGGGCACATATGCCTTACTTCATTCATGTATTCTTCTCCAAAAAGTGAAAAAGACTTCTTTAAACACCTCTATATGCACAACCTACACCTTATACCCTTATACCTACCTTAATTATAAGGGCTTCTAACTTTTAAATTTACATTTTACCTTAATCTTCGTCTCTATATTTCTTAATATTTTCTTTAATTATATGTGATAGGTCAATTCACTTAAAAGTATTTTTTTCTACTAAAATTACAAATTTTTCTATATATATCACAAAAAATCATGAAATAGATAATAATTTTTAGAAACAAAAAATAATTAGTTACTATAATAACTAAATTATGGACCATTTTATAGACTAAAAAAATTTTGATTTCTAAATTAGTTTATAATATTGTTAAGTGGTTTATAAATTGATGTCTAATTAGCAACCAAAATTTTTGTTACCAAATTTAAAATCTAAATAATTGGTAGCAAAAACCTTAGTTGCTAATTAAACACCAATTTAGAAACTATTTAACAATAATAGAAATTAATTTAGAAACCAAAATTTTTGTAATCTCTAAAACGGTCTCTAATTTAGTCACTATAGTAACTGATTATTTTTTGTCTCTAAAAATTGATTTCTATTTCGTATAATCATCAAGAAAATATCACATTATTTGATCAATACCTGAATTAAGACAAGTTTAGGATTTCTAAAGAAAATTAAAAAAATATATAAATTTACTAAGTTTAACAATTAGTATTATTTTTTCGTTCCCAATTATATTAAAAAATTATTGCTAATATAAGATTAATTTAGTTTATATTTACGCGTAAAACATATTTTACCGTGATCCAATAAAAACTATGGTTTTTTAATGAAATTGTTATGGGAGTCAATAAATTTATGAGAGTGCGAAAATGATTTGTACGACTAATATATAACTATTTACTCTTATTCTATTTCTTTTTTTAATAATATGTTGGCATTATAATATTAGAGAATGATTTAAATTTTTGTTTATCATATTGCCACTATGCATGTCAAGGAACAAAGAGTACATTTCAAAAATCTGAAAAAGTATTATAAATTAATGTCATAAGCAGCGAACTTTGTTATGATGAAAAAAAAATAACTAATCAAGCAGATAATAATTTGATAATTATACAAAAACAAATAATTTTTCGGGTTATTAAAAAGCTGTTAGATTCCATTGTACGTGTACTCAGTTGGAATTAATGATTAATTACTATTATAGTTTGAATATTAATAAAGTGACAGAATTTAAGGAAGGAAAGTCAATCCTGCCAAACAAAAGAGGCCAAAAGACATGTCATATATATATATATATAATTTTATTTATTTATTTTTTGCTATGGTATGGTATGTTTGGTCCATCACTCCAATTATTACCATTACATACCATTGGTCCCGCTGAGAGAATTACGTAGGATTGGAAATTAAAAAAAAAATGTCTGTGTTTTATTGTTTTTATCTAGAAAAATGTTAATTTTACAACTCATAAGTGAAATCGAACAATTAACAATTTTTTATAGTTTTTTCATCTTTTTCACGGGAATTCATATTTTAATAAGATTTTTTATTTTATTTTTAACAATTGTAATATGAAAATTTTTATTTTGTATTCATTTTTGAATTGTGAACTTATCAAAAGTGATCTAGTTTTATCTATTGGCATATTTTTGTGAAGATAAATACGATAAATTAATGAAATAAAATGCATGTGTTGGAAAATTTGATTTAAAACTTTGGTCTGGAAAGAGAAAGTTGTGGGGAAGTGTTTTGAAGTGTGTATATTAAGTTTAGGGTGTAGAAAAACCAAAGTTAATTAAGCAAGTGGTGTAGCAGCTAAGAGTTGTGGGAGAAAGAGAAGATGAACCAAAATTGGGTATGAAAAAGTGAAGGTGGGCATAGAGAAAAACCTGAAGTGGGTAAGTGGGTATATGAAAAAGCATTGCAGGCAGAGAATCAAGCTCCATAGAATTTGCATTGTGGACCTGGGATTTGTTCTCGTGGCTCGAGGTTGCTGTTAGAACATGGAATTGGAAGGTAAACACCCGTGACTGATACGGCTAAAGTTTTTGCTTATTTGTCCACACTACACTTGTTTTTAACAAGAATGCACTGATTCTTCTATCACAAAAGAATATTGGAAACACCTTGCTAAGCCAAATGTGGATGGTTATGATTATAAAAAATGCAACACTGAAAAGGAGGACACATGCATAATAACTGGTTAAGATCACAGTAGCTTCATAGAGTTTACTTCAAATACTGCAATTGCTACTGTTTAGGTTGGCTTTATTACCACCAATGATGACCCAACAAAAGGGTAACTTAATGAAAAATTATACTGCCAGAATAATTTGTTTTGTTTTCCTTTTTAGCTTCGAATTAGATACTATAAATACGTGTATGAGGTGAAAAGTCAGATCAAAATATGCACTTAAAAGGATACAAGTTATTGCAATGTCTGAGGAACAGACAAAAAAGGTCATATGGAACATTAATTGAGTACTAAAAAGATTGAGAATTCATAGATATTTCCCTCTCTGATTTATCTCATCCTTTTAAGACATTCTGCAAATTGTGATCAAATAAGAAATTGCCAATGGTGTGACCACAAAAAAAAATATTCTATAAATTTTAATGCGAATCAAAAGGTCTTTCATCAATATAGAGTATACATATATTTATATTCAATTATATGGCAAAGAACATATCTACCTGTATGGATAGAAAAGAGTGGCACAAAGAGTTTTTTTTATTTATATCTGAGGCTTGAATTCTAATGCGAATATAATGGTTTGGCGCATGATCAATGCATGCAGATACAAAGGTGTAAACAGTGAAGAAACAGAAACATTTTTTTGGAAAGGACTGAAAATTTGTGTACTGGAACAGGTAGAACAATGAAACTGATGTGAAATGGAGAACATTAAAAGCCTGTAAGAATGTGAATTAAGTTCTTCTCTCCCCGATCTTGTCTTTAATCTTTTTATGTCATTTCACTTTTGGTATTTCCACCAACATGCCTAAAACCTTATCATTTCGCATAAAGCACTGGATTCTGTGGTGGTTTATTTAATATACATATTCTTCTTCCACTTTCTTAATTTTTTTTTAAATTACGGGTTTACTTGAATTAACTTCATTTGTCCTATCTATATGTATTTGTCACTATCAAAATGGATGCTTCTCTCTCTTTTTCTTATGAACGAAAACTATTAGCTCCGTCTTGAAAACAAATTAGGTGATTAATGGTTATGTCCACTAGTGAATTACAAGGCTCTTAATTGTTCCGTATGGTCCCAAATGAAAAAAAATAGTTAACACTGTGAAATGAAAGTGAAATAGAGAATCAGATTTGTGTTTGCACTGCACTTTGTTCCACTTCAGACAAAGGTTTTCTCTAGTCAACACACATGCCAAATCTGAATAATTAGATCAACTAGAAAAAGGCACGTCCTTTCACAATGGGTCACAAGCACTACCCTTGATCTCTCAAATATTGACCTCACACGGCTTACCTAGCTGGTCCCCATTAACAGTTAGGTTATGTTTCGTTTCAACTCCTGTGTTTTCCAGTTGTTGCCATTTGGCTCTTTCTCTGCTTCATATAGTGCACAACACAAAATAAAAACTAATCACTGTACCAAAATATCCCATCTAAAATTCTGTCTAAAATCCTAAGCAGAGTGAGTTTAGTTTTATCAAAACCAATATCACATTGCATTATCAGAAGGGTGATATATTTCAGTTTACTTGCGGTAATATTAACCAAACATGCTGTAGTTTGTAATGAGTTTCCTTATTTTAATTTGAAAATACTGACATATCTTTTTCACTTGTATCCTAAGTGTTGCTAACGTGAAAATGCGAAGAGGAAATATAAAATAGGGTGCTTGGTGGAAAATGACACCACTAATTCCAACATCAATATCATAATGTTTGCAACACTCATTGTCTACCTTAAACCTAATCATGGTGGTTTCAGTCCACACTATTCCCTTCTCTTACAACCATATATTCTTCTCTCGCAATCATCAGCTCCATCATGATTCAAATTCTCATCTCATAATGCCACCACAAGTCATACATAATTCCATCACAGTATATTTCTTATAGGCATCAACTCTTTGATTAAAACAAAATCATTTCCAACTTCAGTGTGAAACATTTAGAGAGAACTTTGTTGTCTATAATTATATCCAAATTGAACTGTGTACTGTCAGAATCATGATTTAATCTGAAGCAAATTCTGATAGTTGCTTTTTACTTAATAATCACGGGTAGGGTCTGAATTCTATTTATTTACATAGATTTGATTTGCTCAGTATCGTAAGTCTGATGTTTGGTTTTGGCAATCTCTTTCATGTGTGCTTCACGAGTCCATTAATTCTTGGTAGTTTCATTCTACAGTGGGTGTAAACCAATGGCTATAGGGCTTGCAACCTTTTTTAAATAAAAGTTTTTATGTAAGGTATAATTATATAACTTGACATCTCAACTATGCTAACACATCCGGTAACAACAATTATTTGTCATTACATGAAAAAAAATATTATTAAAAAAAAATACAAAAATATGGAGGATTAAACCAAAACTCATATGTTAACAAATACGATACATGAGTAGATTATACATATTCATAAAGAATTATAAGAACATACTAGATGATAACTTATTATACCAATAAAAATATTTTCTATGAATAAATCATAAATTAGTCAACTTATCAGCGTACGCATTCTTTTCCTCAAAATATGAGTAACCATAAACTTGATTTTTCCATAATAATTACAACAAATATTTCATTGATTACGAAACATCAAAAAAACATTAGTCTTATAACAGTAAATGTAACACAAACCAAAGAAGAATCACAGTCAACCAAACATTAGTAAGCCCATCTTTTGAGCTTCTTCCATAACATGTATAACCCCATCAAATTCAGCAACCCATAACAATTTGAATTTCAAGAAACTCAGAGAAATATAACAATTTGAATTTCAAGAAACTCAGAAAAATATAGTGTGTGCTACCTTGAGGTGTTGTTGTTTGCTCGGATGTGATCATGTAAGGTATTTTGGCAATCAGATTATACATCTTCAAATTGGTCAAGCAAAAAATGGTTTAACTTCTGATCAATATCCTGAATTAATCTATTGAGAAATATATATAATGTTTTTTTTATTTTAAAGGTTATGCTATATTTTTTAGAAATTCAATATATTATATTAAAAAATATATTTATTTATTGAAAAGACAATGATGGTAGTGAGAGATATGAGTTATGAAGGAACGAAACCACGTAAGAGAATGGCGTAGAAAAGGGATTATAGTAGATGGTCGGTTGGGAAGAAATATGTCACACTCGTAGAACTAAAAAGAAAAGTAGAATGAAAATTTTGATCATAGAACATTTTAGATAATGCGGAAAAAATAATTAGGAAACTACATGATCCCTCTTCTAATCTTCATAAAATTAATTAATTTGGTCCTTCTATAAAATTATGCATCAATAATTTTATTTTTTTTATTAATAAAAAATAAATAAATTAAAAAAAATACTTTTGAAGTGTCTCAACCCTTATACAAAACTGATATTAAAAACAAAGGTAAACCCAAAAAGAGATGCATCAATTTGTTTACAAAATCAGATTGTAAGATTAGTTGATTAGTAAAATTAAAAAAATACTGTTAGAGCATATCAATTTTTTAAAAATATAATAAAGTAAAATAAATATATTTCATACAAGTTAAATAATAAATTCAAATTATAACTAAATTTATGAAACTAAAAGAATAATGCGTATTGTGAAATAAAATATGAACATATGAATCAATAGAATTAAATTTAAAAAATTAGGCAGGATGAATAGAATGAATTTTTTTATTGGACAAACTCTTTATTCTTGTTTTTTTTTCTTTCTACGTATATTAGAAAAAAGTACAAGTGAGACTCTATTATAAATCATATTTTTGAGTGGTCTCACTTCTAAATTAGAAAATAAAATAAAAATGTGAGTTTCTATATATTTTTACACACAATAGGGGAAAAAAAATTAGAACAATAGTATTATTACTCATGCATTCTCCTTATAATTTATCTATTATTAACAAATTCTGGTTATTGAAATTGTAAATATTAGTATACTAAATTCTTTCAAAAATTTGCAGGGTCTAATAGTTATAGGTATGTCTCTTAGATTCAATTGTATGTTGAGTAAATATTATACTGCAGGCATTCTTATTTGTTGTCACGTAATTTTAAGTATTATTATTTCTATAAGAAAATTATTAGATATAAAAAATAATTATTCATCATATTAATTAAAATAAATATTATTTTATAAATTACTGATATTTAGAGTAGTTATTATTATTAATAATTTATAAAGTAGTTTTTAAATTAATATTTATTATTTACTAATTATTTTAAATTATAAATTAATCACTAATTTAATTAAAAAAATTAGAATTAAAATAGTTAGTAACTACAACCTTTTAAATACCAATTCAAAAATTATTCATAAATTTTTATTAATAATAAAAAATATTTTATATATAAATAATTTTTTTTATCTCTAACTTAATTTAATAATTTTTTATAATGTGTAAATAAGAATAACTCTACTTAACGAATAATATAGAAAATAAAATTAAAGTATATATACTTCAGTAAAGTTTTTCTTATTAATAAATGAGACAATTATTCATATCTATTTTGCTTTATATTTTTTTTGGTGTGGTTCATGATTAATAATTATCTTTCTTTTGTTATTCAGCGGCTCATTTATATTTTAAATACACTACTTTGTACTAATAGTGGTAAGCAATTTTTTTTTTATTAATATCTTTATAATATTTATTTTACTTTTCATTTAATCTCACTCTATATCTACATTTTCACTACATATTTTTCTTTGTTTTTTTTTAAGAAAGGGCCAGTAGGGATGAGAATCGATCAAACAGAACTTTATATAAAAATAATCCAATTTGTTATGAAAAAGTAAAACTTACATGAGATTATAAGAAAGGTATTAAGTTAAAATCTAGAGTGAGTTAATAAACTGGACAGAACTTGTCATAAACTACAAACTTAGTAATTATAATAATATTTATCTTATCAATAATATATTTTTATCTTGATTTTTTTTAATTTTTAATAGGATACTTTATAAAAATATTAACTATAAAAGTATAATATGTGTAATGTATTTAATTAAATAATTGTTTTAAAGTTGAAATTGAAGTTTTTTTATAACATAAAAAAGGTCAAATGAATCATTATAGAGGCTCTAGAATTGACAGTATTTATTCTGAGCCAAGATAGCACACACAATGTGGTATGATGCTCAGAGGTCACAGTTACCAAGGCAACCCCTTATCCCATCTCTGATGCTCATCTTACCCTACATAACTCAAATTCAATGTGTATTCTGCATGCAATGCAAATTCAATGCAATGCACCAAAGTCAATGACCCTTACTTATTGTTATTAATTGCCACAATTCAACCAGATAAACCACATTTATACACACTCTACAATATTTCCTTAAAAACTTTTATAAGAAAAAAAAATACACTACTATTTAGGATTAGCTTATTATTGCCTTCGCTATTCTCGCTAATGTTCCTACGTGATCAAAAAGTGAGTTTTCATAGTGTTCCTTCGTCTTCAATTTATTCTGAACAAAGTGCATGTAAATGTGTGAAATCTTATCACCCTTGTAAGAAGAAGAATCTAAAGGCAGAGAGAATGGACCTTATATTAAATATAAAGATAAACACAACTCTGATTTTTTTTTCCAACTCTTTTTATCTTATATATATCACCATTATCGTCATATATATAATACATGGAGAATATTTATCTTTTTAAAAAAAGTGTATGAAATAATATGAAAGTCTTGTTTTAGAGGAAGGGTGACGCCATCACATTAATACGTCGTCGTGGTGTTTGGCACAGTTTCTTACATCGTAAACGGTTGCTGGGTCCACCAGTCAAAGGGTGTCGGTGGGTTTACGATCAACCTTTCATATCAAAGCTTTCAATTTTTTATTTTTTTTATTTTTTTATTTTTACTTTTGCGAATCTGATTCTTTTTCAAGATTTCCCACAAAATATGAGAGAGGAGTTTTTTTTTTCTTTATCTGGTTATTTTATGAAAAGTGAAAAGAAAAAAATTAGAAGGCATGCGCTTTAACCGTTATCAGTTACTTGATTTGAAACCGTGCTAAACTTTATTTATTGGTGTAATGGATTGCGAAATTATTGTTTAGAATGAGCTACATGATTCGGATATCTAGGACAAGTTCCCTAACACTTGATCCATATAGATTTTTCATTGATGGTTGTGTGAGTGAGAAGAGAAAGAACTTATCAACTTTTTATAGGTATCAGCATCCTAAACTAGATATAATTTCCTAGGATTTACAACTTATATCCAACAACAACAACAAAAATCACGTGGGAACTCAACTTATATTTGCTTCTGTGTTATAAATAGGTAGAAAACGTTAGTGTCTAGTCTTCAGCATCAATTCTTAGTTTATACATCTTGGAATTCGTTGCATTCATTATTAATATATATGTACACTATTTTATTGCTATTATTCACACTCAATCTAACTTGGGTTCAGTTTAGATATACTTCTCCTATGATTTATGTTTTTCTCTAATTAACTTAGATATGAAGCATTGATTCATAAGCCCACCTAATTTCCTCAAATCTTATTAATTCCTTCACAATGAATGCAAATATTAATGAGTCCTTGATAATATTATTATGTTGATAGTTGGTGTGTTTAATGTGGAGTTGAGTTTTAATGAGAAAAGTTGGGTTGTGGAAATTAGTTAGAGAGAGCAGTGTGAGTTATAAGTTTTACCGAAACGGATAAGGGTGCAGGTTTGGGTTTCCAATTACCATATCCACAGAGAGTAACAGTAACACAGTTATCGATTTTCAAAGCCAACAGATTCTCCATTATATTTACATGCAACTCCTCTCTCCCTCAATTATAAAACCCCCCAACACTCTCCAAAACCACACAACACAAAACTAAACAACACACACTCTCTTCTTCCAACATGGAACCTCTCTCTGCCACCAAACACCACAACAATCTCGCCAAGCCTTCCTCCCTCCACATGGAGGCTCCGCCGCCGGAGCCCAGTCCTCTCCGGAAGATCATGGTCGTGGCGTCCATCGCCGCGGGGGTGCAGTTCGGCTGGGCCCTACAGCTCTCCCTTCTCACCCCCTACGTCCAGCTCCTGGGAATTCCCCACACTTGGGCCGCCTTCATCTGGCTATGCGGCCCAATCTCTGGCATGCTGGTCCAGCCCATCGTCGGCTACCACAGCGACCACTGCACTTCCCGCTTCGGCCGCCGCCGCCCCTTCATCGCCGCCGGAGCGCTGGCCGTTGCCATCGCCGTCTTTCTCATAGGCTACGCCGCCGACCTCGGCCACATGTTCGGTGACTCCCTCGCCAAGAAAACCCGCCCACGCGCCATCGCCATCTTCGTGGTGGGCTTCTGGATCCTGGACGTGGCCAACAACATGCTCCAGGGCCCCTGCCGTGCCCTCCTCGCCGACCTATCCGCCGGCGACCACCGCAAGACGCGCAACGCCAACGCCTTCTTCTCCTTCTTCATGGCCGTGGGCAACGTCCTGGGCTACGCCGCGGGATCCTACAGCGGCCTCCACCACGTCTTCCCCTTCACGAAAACCAAAGCCTGCGACGTCTACTGCGCCAACCTCAAAAGCTGCTTCTTCCTCTCCATCGCGCTCCTCCTCACTCTGGCCACCATCGCCCTCACTTACGTGAAGGAGGAAAGGGTGTCGTCGGAGAAAAGCAGCGCGAACGTAGCGGAAGAGGATGGGTCCCGCGGGGGCATGCCCTGTTTCGGGCAGTTATTCGGTGCGTTTCGGGAACTGAAGCGTCCCATGTGGATCCTTCTCTTGGTAACGTGTCTGAACTGGATTGCTTGGTTCCCCTTCCTTCTCTTCGACACCGACTGGATGGGCCATGAGGTCTACGGCGGAACCGTTGGAGAAGGAAATGCCTACGATAGAGGCGTCCGCGCCGGTGCCTTGGGTCTCATGTTGAACTCTCTCGTCCTCGGAGCCACCTCCCTGGGGGTCGATGTCCTCGCGCGTGGAGTTGGGGGCGTCAAGAGGCTCTGGGGAATCGTCAACTTCTTGCTCGCTATTTGTTTGGCCATGACGGTTTTGATCACCAAGATGGCCCAACATTCTCGCCAGTACACTGTCCTCCCCAACGGCCACCAGGAGCCTCTGCCTCCTCCCTCCGGCGTCAAAGCCGGCGCGTTGGCTCTCTTTTCCGTCCTCGGGGTCCCTCTAGCGGTAATCCTCATTCCCCAATCAACTTCAACTTCCTCTCATCTTTTTCTTCCCTCAATTGAATCATTTTTTAGAAAATTTAAAAAATAATCACGAGGAGATTTTTTATTAAAAATGTTAGAAGGGGGTTGGAATCTCACCGTTGGCATGCCAATGCCATGCATGAAGGAGTTTTTTTTTTCAAATATTTTTGGTGGGAGATAGTGCAGGGAGGCCTTTGGGGCACGCCTTGTGACTACAAAAACGGGGCTATCAATTTTTTTTACGTGGACAATATTTATTTGGACTCTACCTGATATAAAAACTGTGTGTTTGGCTGTTGTTTTTGTTTTCGCTGCAAAAAACAATACTCAAATTGTTTTCAAGTATCTTTTGATTGCGATTGCCAGTTTGATTGATTACAAATGCTAGATACCTTCCCACTCGTCACTTGTACATTAATATTGGCATAAAGCTGCTGAGGTAGAGGACTTATTGTACCCTATCCTCACTTCATTTTTTACATATATAAATGTGATAAAAGACTTAAAAAAATGTTATAAAAGTACTACTACTACTACAATAAATGAATGATATGATTATTTTAGTTATCCAAAGTTTGAGGTCCCTGTTTATGCATATCGTGATTGTATTTAATGCATATAGGTACTGCGTTGTAAGTTTGAAAAGGCAGCGTAGGTGGGTTTTCCGTGTAGAAGGAAAGTTGTTTCCATTTAACAATTTTTGTTTGTGCATGTGTTCAGATTACTTACAGCATACCCTTTGCTCTGGCCTCAATATTCTCCACCACCTCAGGGGCAGGCCAAGGTGAGTTGAGCAATTTCAGTGAATTGGGATGTGTGCATGTATAATCAATCAGTCAATGCTTAACGTCTTGTGTTGCGTTCAAATTTCAGGCTTATCTCTGGGAGTCCTCAATCTTGCAATCGTCATACCACAGGTTACATTTATTTCATCTTGCTCCACTCAATTCCTTCATTGTATTGTGAATTACCATTACTAACTATCAACCTCTATGTGTATATATAGATGGTGGTGTCTGTGATAAGTGGACCATGGGATGCTCTATTTGGCGGAGGCAACTTGCCGGCTTTCGTGGTGGGTGCCGTGGCGGCTGCGGCGAGTGGCATTTTATCCATAATCCTGCTGCCATCTCCACCGCCGGATTTGGCGAAAGCTGCAACCGCAACCGGAGGAGGGTTCCATTAATGAGTTGATAATCTTTCTTTTTTGTCCAAGTGTTTTAATATGGAAAAAAGGAGCAGGGTTTTTTTGTTTTGTTTGAAGACGTCAGTATAAGGGTTTTAGGTCCCAAGAAATGCTACAATTGCCGTTTTGGTGGCATGAATGACTAATAACAGTCATTTTAATTGTAAAGTTTGAGGTGGCTGTACATAACCCTGTTGAAGCAGGACCCAGCCCTGTCTTTATTTATATATTAGTTCGTAACTGTGGGTTCTCAGGGGATGTAGTGATTCAACTTACCATGCATATGCATAATGCATGGATCTTAATCCATCCAATAATAACATATATGTTGCCTGGATTCCACCAACCCAAGGGATCACTTCCTTCTTCTTTTTCCTTCAATTTTTATAAATAACACTGCACCTATTTTTACACCAATTCATCTCAATCACCCATGGATAAAAAATTCTTAGCAAACTAATTAACTCGCAGGCTTCTTGATTACCAATTATGGGACAAGCTTCTAAAAATAAACTGTGGAGCCAAACATTCTAACTCAGTCTGCAAATATACTTATTTTCCAAAATCTTGTGGTTTTGGCATTTTGAGAACAGATCTAGCTGTCTCACTTGAAACTACTTTGATTACAACTTGGAGTGCATGAGAATCACTACCATGTTTTTTAATTGGGGGAACGTAGCAAAGCACCAACCACTACCACATTAATTTTGTTTAAGCAGCAGCGATCAAGTTGCTAAATTAGGTGTGATGATTGGTGAGAATAAAAAAATTTGTTAACCAAGCAAGACTTGAAATAAAGGTTTCTACTTCCATGTCACGGCAAGTGATGATGGATGAACTTGACAGAAGAAGAGAGATTAACGAATCTTTCTCCTCTCCAACATAGTAATTGATGCTGCTGAGATCACTTCACTCCAACTTCAGTAAAATCGTTGTTTACATTTTTCTATCATCACTTTCTGTTTATCAAAAGTCACCATACCAAAACTACTGATAAATCTAATACAAATAACAGGTTTAACCAGGTTTTTCTTATAGTCACTTTCCAGCATTCAATAAATCAAATTTACTTAACTCTTTACTTAAAATATTGAAATCTGAATTTTTATTGCTTTAATCTAGAAAGCCAGTGCATGAAACTTATTCAGGAATTCTCCAGATTTTTTTTCACCCTCCTTTGCTTCACATTTTCTCCTTTTGTCCTTTTCGGTTACAAGTTCCATGACATGATTCTCAATTCAAAGCCCTACTAACCCCTAAAGAAAACGAAAAGTTATAGACTCTTGGAAAAATTTATAATACTTGTCTTCACGCACACTTTATCAAAACCAACTCTCTCTGCGAAATTAAGGTAATAATTCTATTCAATGCATATATAAAAACAATAAATAGTTTCATTTTTAGCTTACTTCTATTTGGTAATTAAGTTTAAAAATAGACTAGTATTGCATCTTCCTACACTTCAATCCTAATTTAATTCAAAATCTGAATTTCACATCTCTGTTAAATCTTAAATACAATTATTTTAATAAATTTAAATTCAAAAGTTCACTGCAATCATTTTACAACTTAGCATCAAGTGTAACTTTTCTAAAATGTATAGTTTAACATTCTTGCAATAATTTAAATTTAAACTATATCATACATATAATAATAGAATTTGATTATTGTATAAGATAAAATATTTTGTATAAGATTAACTGGTTGCCACTTTTAAGTCTAAATAACATCTTACACACAATGTCAAATATTTAAATACTGCAATTTATAACCACATCTGCTAAAAGATTGTGGTCCCAAAAGTTTTCATAGTGGAATTTATTTAAAAACATAAAAATTATAAAGTATATTGGAAATAATAAGTCAAAAAGTTAATGTGCTTGCTAGAAATGAAAGTAAAAAAGGTGAAAAATAAATAGATCTTGCCTTTTTCTTTCTTTTTCTAAAACTAATCCCACAAAAAAGGAAGTAACTATGTATGTGTCTTGAAACTTCTCAATGTCTCTTATCCTTCTAAATTGCAAAAGTGTAGACTGTCACACTTTATTTCTTCCACCCTCCTTTTTCCAATAAATCCACATCTTTCGGTATCCACTTTTGTTCATTTTGAGAAATTTTTTAATGAATAAGTGTTTTTTTTATGATCATGAAACAACTCAGGAACTATAAGAAAATCATAAAATAAAAATTAATTATAAAAAAAATAATTAATTATTATAATAATTAAATTAGACACCATTTTAAAAATTAAAAAAAATAATTTTAAAAATAATTTTTATTATTCTTAAATAGTTTCTAAATTTGTATTTAATTAACAACTTTGGTTGTTAATTAAATACAAATTTAGAAACTATTTAACAATAATAGAAACTAATTTAGAAACCAACAAATTTTGTAGTTTCTAGTATGATTTTTAATTTAATCATTATAGAAATTAATTATTTTTTGTCTCTAAAATTAATTTTTATTTCATGATTTTCTTGTAGTGGTGATTATGCAACAACTCAGTGGTAAAGCTACGAGACTTTGTCATCTGTCTATTTAAAAGTGAAAATTATTTTATGACGAAAGAATTAACACTACTTTGGTTTACTTCTATTTCATATTTCTAGTTTTATCTATGATTTGTTATTAATATTAATACTTTATTAATAATTTCATTTAATATTTATTCTTATGAAAATCGCTTTTATTAGTTATTAACCTTAAATATAATTTTTATTAATTATGTTAAATAGATTAATTATTAATTATATCAAGTAAAAATATTATTAATTATTTTTAGTTAAATAAACGAAAGTAATTTTTTAAAAATATATTAAATATTAAGAAATATTACAAATTTATTAATTGAATAAATATGTTTATTTTTTGTTTAATAATAATCATTATAACTCATAAATATATTATATATATAAATATGAATTTTAATAATTATTATTAAAAATAATTATTCTTTTCATTTATATCTAAATAACACGTTATTAATATATTTTTTCCAACAAGAAATAGAGATGTTAGCGAACGAGCCTGAAGTAGCGTTTGCAAATGGTCTGGGCCATATCTTCTGTTTTTTTTGCCATCAACAATGGGCTGATTAGGTTTATTATCTAGGATTTTTCTTCCTGCACCTCCCTAGTATAAAAAATACCCACCTATTTCGATTATACCATATTATAATCAACTCAAAATAATATTTTGAAACACTTAATTCGAGAAATTCCTATCAAAAATATATTTTTATTGTGTAATTTAAAATAAACATATTCTAGATCACCTGATAAAAATTAGATCCTACATTCTGATAATTCAATAATTATATAACATCATTATAATTACATAATTTAGAATATTATTCTAAAATAAATAATTTGAAATTATATTTTATACTGTGTAACTTATTTTAGTTTATACAATTTAAAATACTGTTCAAAATTACTAATCTAAAATCATACTTTAAATTAAGTAATTTTAAAATATATTATGTCAAAGATATTTATAGTATGAGTGTAGAAGATGAGAAAATGGAAGAGGGGAAAGAAATAGAGATATTTATTGTATGAGTTACCACGAGTTACATTTCTTACCTCACATTCTTTTTGCTCATAAGTATTTCATAGTCGTAGTGTACGTTAGATTAAATACATACCTGATTAATGAAATACATAATTTTTTATATATAAATCGTACGTTTCATGCATCCATCTTCTTTTAATAATTAATAATTTTATTAAGTTAGTAAAATATATTTTTGAAATATTTATATAATTTTTTTGAAATGAAAAAAGAATGTTATTTTTTCAAAATTTTAATAGTTGCCATATCAAATGATTTTAAAAAGTAACATGTTTTTCAGCTTGTGAAAGTTAATTTTTCATTTCCTGTACTAGAATGTTTATGTAAAATACTTAGCTTAACATTGCTCTTAAAAATTATTGATAGTGTTTGTTTTTAAAAAAGTAAACCAATCAGAAGAAACCCACTTTTCCAATTTAAATTACGGAAAAACTAAGATTTTCTTTTGATAAAGTACAATGATTCTGAGAATTTCATAATAATTGTGTCACTTTCTTAGTGCAAGTGAAAATGTAAAATTCATCCAGACCTGAAAAATTCACCAAACGGATTCATAGAAACGTGAGACTAAAGAAGAAGAAGAAGAAACAACTGATACGTGATCGTTTACTGCGACCCAGTCATTCCCATGTCTTCTCTCTCTCCGAAAGAGGGATAGAACCACCATGCCAGTCCCTCCCAAACCCATCAACACCTTCGCCATCACTATCATGCTCACCTTCACCTTTTTCCTCCTCTTCTTCTCCGGCTTCCTACAATTCCCCTCCGTCTCCTCCTCTTTCCCTCCCATTAGCCGCCCCATCACGCCGCAGGCTGCTGAACCCTTCACTGATCTGGTGGGGGCCTTCAGGAAATGGGACTCGCAAGTGGGTTGCGCACGCTTCAAAGAGAAACCAAACGGGGTGCCCTTAAACCAGTCAAAGGTCGCATCTTTGCAGGAGATTGGAAACTGTGCGGGGTTGAAACTGAACCATGTTAGTGTCTTGGTCAAAGGGTGGACTTGGATTCCTGATAACTTGGATAACTTGTATTCGTGCACTTGTGGGTTGAGCTGCTTGTGGACCAAATCGCCTGTTCTCGCCGACAAGCCTGATGCCTTGCTGTTTGAAACGACCACGCCTCCGGTTCAGGTGGGTTTTTGCTTCTAATGGTTGTTTGGAATGTGTAGGAATGCAAATGGATGTGCTAGTTTTGTTTGCAAAATCGCATTTTGATTGGAAAATGAGAATGTATTAAGGACATGAATGGTGTTTTATCTCGGGTAGAATCATCTGGGTGATCATACCCTGCCATTGCTGAGAGTTCGATTTATGATCCCTGCTTTGTGGTTGGCTCTTTTGAAACTTGGTTGTCATTTCTTATTTCAGTTTTCACGACTGGATCAAGATAGGGATAATTTCATATGATCTATCTTGGATTGCTCTTGAAGATTCGATATTGGAGTAGATCTGTGACATATGGTGTGTTAATATGCTAGCATAGAAGGAGATGTTCACAAATCATTGACTGTCACTATTTTTTGGAAAAAACAGCTAAATTGATCTGATTTTTAGAAAGTTATGAGAACATATGGGGAACAGTTGGTCAATAACTAGAAGGAAATAACATTTCAATTTGAAAGGTTCTCTCCTAAGTTGTGCCTTCGCACCTTGGAAGGCAGATTATTTTACTAAGCCTGTTTGTTTTGGTGTTATAAATTATAATATTAAGTCTGGCACTTTCCAATGAAAATCTATGACTGAGAATCTGAGATTAATCAAAACACATTCCAATTATGTTCACTTATTCAAAATTAATTCTATCAAAATCAACTCTACCCTACTTTAAAACAAACAAGCCTAGGCATTTCTGTTATCATTTCTAAGCAGTGTTATCTGGAAGTATGATGTGGCCTTTGTGTGAAGATTGGGTTAATAGATATTGAATTTGAGATTTTGTGTGAAGCCTCAAAAACTGAGTTAAAGTCCTTTTTTATTGAACTTAAGCTAGTCGTAGCATATAATAGATATCTGGCAAAATGATTTCATGGCAAGAACTATTTGCTAGGGTAGGATCTGGCGACATCATTTATTCATCATGATTTCGTGTAGTTGTTCTAGAAAGCTTTGTAATTGTTTGCTATGTGTTGGAAATGCATTTTATTTAGGAATGCTGCATAGAGGTAAAAGCAGCTAATAATAGCAAAATAGCTCCTTTTCTTTTAAGCAAAACGGCTACATTTCCATTTTTGTTCCTTTGTGTCTCTACCATTCTGGGGTTAATAATAGCAAGAAGAAGTTCTTCTTGGTTCCTTGCACAACTTAACTAACTGCAACTATAGGTGATGAAAAATTCTTTTGGTGATTATATTTCCCTTTTTTCCATTTGGGCTGTGGCTGGGTTCATTTTTCTTCAATATTTTTAACTGTGAGCCTGGTTTTAACTTATTGTTCTGTTCTGAGGGATCGGATTTAAGTAAGTCAACAACTAAAATGCCTTTTAGTTTAGTTGTTTTCAAAGTATTCTATTTCATGAAACGTGATCCTTCCGTCTCAAAATACAAAATATAACCAAAACAAAATAAACACGAAACCAGGCGTAATTTATTTGGTGGTATGAATGTGATGTGATAATATCTACACTGCCATATATATATGAAGTCATGTATTCCTTTGAGGTTTAGGTGTTTTAAAATCTGGTTAAGACATGCTTACAGTTTCAACTATCTTTTCTGAGTTCATTAGCTTGATACAATCATCTTTGTAGAAGACTTTAGTAAGCACTTTTTTAAGCAGTTGAAAATCACACCAGGAAATCATCTCCTTACTTTTGTGGTGAAGGGTGCTTCTATTGTCTACCGTTTCTTGCTCAAATGCTTCTCATGCGTGGTTGTCTTGCATGGTTTTTAGGATTTTTTTGGCTGAGAAAACATATAAATATTGCATATTGCTCACTTTGTTACGGTTTCTTTTTTATTTCAGAGACGCATGGGAGAACCACTTCGTGTATATATGGATCTTGAAGCTGGCCGACATAGATCAGGTGAAGAGGATATATATATTAGTTATCATGCTGAGGATGATGTACAATCAACCTATGCTGGTGCACTCTTTCACAGTGGTCGAAACTATCATGTCTCCAGTGATAAAAACAGAGTAAGTAATTTATCAAGAATATATTATTCAATCACAGATAACAAAAGATGGATTCACAGTAACATAACCCCATTTATCATTTGTAGGATATACTTGTTTATTGGTCTTCATCACGGTGTCTTTCTCAAAGGAATGAACTTGCCAAGAAACTCCTGAGCTTACTGCCTCATCATTCATTTGGCAAGTGCCTAAATAATGTTGGTGGTCTAGACGCAGCTCTTTCGCTTTATCCCGAATGCGCAAATGATGTCAATGTTACCCCAAAATGGTGGGATCATTTACATTGTGCCATGTCTCACTACAAGTTTGTTCTTGCCATTGAGAACACTTTTACAGAGAGTTATGTAACAGAGAAGTTATTCTATGCCTTGGACTCTGGTGCAGTTCCAATCTACTTTGGTGCACCAAATGTCATGGATTTCGTTCCTCCACATTCAATCATAGATGGTAGAAAATTCAACTCATTGCAAGAGTTGGCCTCGTATGTGAAGGCAGTTGCTAACGACCCAGTAGCCTATGCAGAATACCATGCATGGAGAAGGTGTGGTGTGCTGGGAAACTATGGAAAAACCCGAGCCATGAGCCTTGACACATTGCCATGCCGATTGTGTGAGGTTGTTAGCAGAAGAGGTGGAAGAAATGCAAGAACATAGGTTAAGTTTTTGGCTCTGCTTGAGAGAAATAGATGCATTGGATTTAGGCTTGCGACCTGTATAGAGGCACATTGCTTGTTTCTCTTAGCTAAGTAACATTTGAACTGTAAAGGAAACAAAATCACAAAGGCTTAACACACATGATGATGAAAAATAGTATGAATCATATTCCATTTGTTTTATTTTTTTTATTTTCCCTCCCCCTTTTCTGATAGATAGAAAGTGGTTGATGCCACCACCTACACTACAGTGAAGTGTTCTTGTTAATGTATACTTTTCTTAGAAAGTCGTGCATATGTGAACTTGCCATGGCAATTCATGCAATACCACTCCTCAACAAGTGTTCCACTTCTTGCCACAGCCTCTCGCACAAATGTATACAAATGCCATTGGGATATATAAAAGAAAATGCATTTTTCTTAAAATGGAATTTACCAAAAGGTATTTTTTTTAATAACCTTCTAATAAATATAAAAATATACTACAACAGGATAAACAATTTTGTTTTAAAAAGAAAAAAATAAGAACCTTTTTAAATTAATTTTAGAAAAGAAAAAAAAAACGAGAGAGAGAGAGTGAATGGGAGGAGGTGACGTGGAATGAGTGACATGGCAATGAAGATAGTTGAAAAAGTGGTGAAGAACCCAGCCGAACGCATGTCATAATATGAGACTGGGAAGCGAATGAGAAGTGGTTTGAGAGTATTTAAACATAAGAAAACCCATTTGATGAGAGTGTCTTTGAAAAGTGCTGCAAGGCTTCTTGTGGCGCATCCCGTTTCCAATTTGAGTGTGACGAATTTTTCACTCTCACGGTCTCACACATTAACACCAACCCTTGTTCTTCCTCTCCACTCTCACCGTCCCGCCAAAACCCTCGTTCGAATCGCCGCGCCGTCGTTTCGGAATTGCGGTTGCGCACCAATGTCTACGTTTCAGGTCCGTGATAGAATCGACCTCTCAGACATCGAGAGAAGCATCTTCGATAGGCTTCTCGCCACTCTTCGCCACTTTCACCTCGAAACTCAGCTCCGAGTCGCCGGTGGCTGGGTTCGCGACAAGGTCACACACTCCATTAATTTTCAGCCCTATTTCCTTCCTTGTTTTTCTTCTTGTCTTCTTTTGATTTTTTCTGTTCTGCAGCTTCTGGGAAAAGAGTGCTATGACATCGATATCGCTCTGGACAATATGATGGGAACTGAGTTTGTGGATAAGGTTAGGGAGTACTTGTTGACCATCGGCGAAGATGCACAGGGAGTTTGTGTCATCGAGAGGTTTTTTTTTGTTTCTTTTTCTTTTGTGTTTCTTTACAGGTCTTGTTGCTGGACTAGGTTGTGATTGTCAAACAGGCCATACTAACTTACTGCCGTAAAATACCTAATGGGAAACTACATGTTCGATATTCGTTACTAAGAATTATACGGATGAATTGTAAACTGAAATAAAGTAATGATGTGTTTAGATATAGTATTAGATTATTGAGGTCTAACTCGAAGAAATCACAGCACGGCTTTCACTTTTTGTTTTTTCCAAACTTGTTCGCATAATTTATTAAGCAAGTTTTTGTAACTGAAAGTTGAATTTAATATTAGATTTTTAATTTGATGAGTATGGAGGATGTGTTTAACTGGAGTACGAGTAAGGAAGTAAGTTTACACATTTTTGTCACTGGTGTTAACGATCTGGAAAATGTTCAAGTTTGAAAATATATATAATAAGCTGTTTACTTTTGGTTGATTTTTTTTTTTTTTTACTTTTTTCTGTAAAGCTTTAATTGTTATCCTTTCTTTTTGCAGCAATCCTGACCAGTCCAAACATTTGGAAACAGCCAGGATGCGTTTGTTTGATATGTGGATTGATTTTGTTAACCTACGGAGTGAAGAGTACACTGAGAATAGTCGCATTCCTTCTAAGGTATATTATTGCCCAGTCTTTTGTTTCGATACAAATTTATCTATTCTGCTGTGGTTGCATATTTGCATTTTTTTTTTGTTTTCTTCTAAATTTCTTTATTAGTTTTTTTGGTTCAGTTTGGTCATTTAAAACATACATTCTTCCATTTTCTTCTTAGTTGGAATCACATACATGCATTCTCATAATTAGTTAAATGCTTTAAAAAGAAGAAAAATTATTGTTGTTTTGGTTCAATGCATCTGTACGTTGCTCTTTTATTGATATTTTAGCTAATTTTATGCTAAGATGAAACATTTATTTGCCATTTGGAGTTTTTGGCTGTCCTTTCCATATCCTTGTCAAATTCAACAGAATAAATAATGCTTCATGTCTAACAGCAAAGATTTGGAACAGCAGAAGAGGATGCATATAGGAGAGATTTAACAATTAACAGGTATCTCTATGTACTATTTTAATGAAACCTATCATTGGATAAAACAGAAAGAAGTACAAAACTGGGAGAAATTAAAAAAAAAATCTGCTTAACATTTGAGCATTCATGGTGTGTGGAATGATACATAATAATTATGCTGGTTAACTTTCTTTTATCTATATGCTGGTTTGAGTTTTCTTCTCCTTTTGTACTCATTATACAAGATAGTTCCATAAATTGATTCAGTTGTGCATGGCAGCTTATTCTACAATATCAACACTGACTCGGTTGAAGATTTCACTAAGAGAGGTTAGAATGGATCTTTACTGAACAAGGATTCTGTGAGCTACTTGTTTGTCCATCTAATAATCTGTTTGGCACTTTTCAGGAATCCTAGATCTTAAGTCTGGAAAGATTGTGACACCTTTACCTCCAAAGGCCACATTTCTTGATGATCCATTACGAGTTCTTCGAGCCATTAGATTTGGTATTTTCTAATCTTCATGATCAATTTATTTTTGTATATCCTCTGAATCTTTTTTCCCTTGCTTTTTTTGAAGTTAGAACTTGTTCTCCTGTTATATTGAAGAGACATTTTTATTATTTCTAGGTGCTAGATTTGAATTCACCCTAGATGAAGATCTGAAAGTAGCTGCTGCATGTGATGATGTGAAAGATGCTCTGGCTGCTAAAATTAGCAGAGAGCGTATTGGAACAGAGGTATGTTCTAACTCTTCTATTACTCTAGTGTAGTTATGTGCCTTAATGTTATTTTAAAATCTGGAATGCTATTGGTGCCTCTTATTACAAGAATGTACTTGTGCTTTTTCTTCAGCATTGAAAATCTTGTGCTATCTCTCTGTTTGTAGATTGATCTTATGATATCTGGAAATCAGCCTGTCAAAGCAATGACTTATATTTGTGATCTGACACTATTTTGGATTGTATTCAGTCTTCCTCCTGAATTCGAACCTGCTATTTCAGATGGATGTGAAAGGTATTGTTTGTAGATAGATTAAAAAAATTGTTTCTTTGTGGGTTGAAAGTGCGTAATGATTGCAAATCCATTAATACTGAGTATTTTATTTACATCTTCTGTACAGAGTAGGAATTAGCTGGATATTATTGCCACTTTGTCAGAAAACAAAGAAGCAGTTAATAGAAAGATAAAAAAAAGATTGATATTTGTGATGAATTTCACATTTGAAACAGTATACCTTTTGAAATGTGCACAAGTGTATGTGTATCTACTGTTATGCATGTACGGAAGGCATAATTATTTTTCTTTTTTCTGTCAACTAGTTATTGAATCCTCATATATAATATGGATATTTCTATTTAGCCAACATATATAGGAAGTCTTGAGCAAACCTCACTTCATGAGATAGCTGTTGAGGTTGAGACCCTAAAGATGTTACAAGAGTTTATCATAAATTTAATATTGGGCCATTCATTTGTCCTAGTAAAAAAGCTACTCACCTATAGATATGGCTGGCTAAAAATAAAGCTTTTTAAGGCTTGGGTAATCCTCACCTCATGAGCTAGCTTTTGGAGGTTTGAGTTCAGTCCAGTGCAAATTCAAGATCTTTCATCCATGCTGTAAGAATATTATGATTTTTAGGTTAGAAACCTTATTTATCTTAGCTGGTAACGGCAATATACAGCTAATAGTTGACCTGATTATTTGTATGAAGTGAGTGACTCTGGGTATATCCTGTATTATATATACCTTATATCAATCTGGTATTTTTGAGAACCTACTTACTCTCATTTCTTACTTCTCTATGTAAACCTTATCATTATGCTTAATTGTTATTTTTTACTATTCTCTTGCATGATATTTCGTGGGTCATGCTGATCAATTATTTTATAAATTTTTTCCAGGCTTTGCATTTCTTGCTTGCAAACCGCTTGGAACCTTATTCATTTACTTGGAGAGTCAACTTTTACTGTAAGTAATAAATGGAAGATTAATTTTTGCCATGTATTCTTTTGTTCTTTTTATTCTTTTCTAGTAGGAGTTGCATGGCTACTCCTGTATCACTTTATGTTTGTTTAGCAGTGTACTACCTCTAGACTCAAATATAAGCAAATTTAATTATTTTCAGATTCATTAAGAATAAAAGGTGAGTTAATTTAATATTTTTGTTTTATACAATAGAGGTGCTTTTCTAACTTTTCTAAATTACCCTCATTTGTATTTATTTAGTTGGATGTTTTGATTTCAAGGTAACGGTATTTTTTAATAGTAGTATTAAATATGCTTTGGGAATTTAAATTTTTTTATATTTAAGTCTACCAAACATTTGCTTATGAGTCTAGGGGATGTATCTTATGTGCTGATACACATTTTCTCTATGTATTTTAGGCTGAACAAAAAAGGTTAGCACTTTGTGCTGCTTTGTTTCTACCTCTTAGAAATACCACTTACAAAGAAAAGAAAGCAAAGAAGGTATATAAACAAGACTTTTTCTACATGCTAGTACTATCTGTGATTTGTCAACATTAAGCGGCAAGTAACTATGAGCTCTGGGATTTGAATTTAGTAGTTTAAACATCTAGCACAATATGTTGTTGTTTTGTGAAGGAGTTATTTGTATGCCAGTTATCAAAGGTTAATGGAGGAGTTATTTGTATGCCATCTGTTCTAGCTTCCCAACAGTTGGCAGACATTCTAACCAGTTGAATGTTTTACCCTAATTCTGAATTTCTTGTAAGCAAATTGGACGTGTTGGATATGTATGCACTAACTTGAGGGGAGGTTGTGGAAGTTTTTAGGGATATTTCAGATTAATGAATCCTATAACCCTTACAATAGCGATCTCATTCTTGTCTTTTCTGTTTAGTTTTTCCTGATGTATCTATCTTTTTTTTTTTTGTTTAATTTGAATTGTAAACTGACTGGTTTGAAAATCCCTAACCAACTCTGCATATAAATCTCAATCTCTGTAAATCTGAATGAATATGAAATAAAGTTATCTTTCTTCTTCTAAACTAGAAAATAAGACAATATTGTCTTAGTACCTGCATTGCAGATTGCAGGCACTTCTAGTTTGAAAAAAGCATTTAAAAATAATTATTTGAGTGGAGCTTAGCCAGTCAAGCCTTGATCTAAAAGTTAGTTACTGTGTTCATCAATTTGGACAGTTGTCTTGCGCTCGTCTCAATTCCTCCTCTCCTTAAGATGGAGACTAATATATTTGCTGCATCTGATCATTGTACCATGTGTCTATTCATTCAATTATATTTCAAATAAAATGTTGCTTCAATAGCCTTATATTGGATTCTAAATTATAGATTCCTGTTGTCAATCATATTATCCGGGAGTCACTTAAACGGAAAGCTAAGGATGCAGAAACGGTCAGTTTTCTTTCTTTTTAGCCTTCTTAAGATCCAAAGGATGTATAATTACTTTTATAATGTTACTTATTTTTTGTATTATTGACTCTTGTTGATAATTTGTATTGATATTTGCATTTTTTCCTCAAAATCTAGGTGCTTAACTTACACCAAGCATCACATAAATTCTTGTCGTTGTTCCCTTGTCTTGCATCTGATGAAGATGTCCAAGTTGTGGATCATGATTGGATGGGAGACTTGGTTGATGTCCCTGTCTATTCTAGAGTCAGGGTACTGACAGGTATAGTTTTCTTGCTTTGCCACCAAGGTTTTGCATTTGCAGTGTGCTGTTTTTGGATTGTTAAAAATCTAATATAGAACCTTTTATGGACCTTCACCGAACAGCTTAAGCTTTTTGGAATCGTTTGTTCATGGCATGACATGGTAATCACAGTGAGCCTCTATGACCAAATGGTCTAGATTTTAATCTCTGTTTCCCATTCTTCTAATAAAAAGGTTAAATTCCAGAGCATGGCAGCCAGGCCTGGGCATTGTCCATGTCCCAAGCCCAAATGGCTTTTTAGTAAAGGGACATGCTAAACATTAATATAGTAGCTTAAGTTTTTTGGCATAGTTGTTTAATGACAAATATCTATTGTTGACCTTAATCTTCATTTATAGTCATTTCATGTTGACATATTGTGCTGTAGACAGTAGTTTTTTATGTTTCCGGATGTTGCAGTTTCAATTGTACTATTGGATTTGTAGTAGAAAGTAACTAAAGCCTACAGCCCATATTTCCTTATATTTCTTTTGCAGTCATACTTTACCTTTTAAGAAGACATCAAAAGTTTTTAAGCACTTCACTAGATTGTGTCAATAAAAGAAAGAAACAGAAGTTTAGGGTTTTCCTTGAAATATGATGGCTGAATTCAATGTTGTGATACTGCATTGTGTGCGATTTTTGCCTGCTCTTCCATATGCTTGTATAGGAAGTTAATGCTAAGCTATTGTGCATTATGAATTGTATCTGTTATGGCTGAGCTTTTTATATTTTTTTCATTTAGGGTTTCTCTTGAGAGAGCTCAAAGATTTTTGGCGAGTTGCACTGTTGATATCCACTATACTACATCCTATTGACATTGAAGATGGACCCTCGCTGCTGGACAAAAGAAGAGACCTGTTTAATACTGTGGATAATTCTATAACCAAACTCGGTGAGCCTAGTGTCTCAATTGTCTATTTTGTGATGTCTTAACTTTTAGTTTCAGTACCTTCTTGTTTTTGTGCTTTATATCTTTTTAAGAAGGCAAATACTTGTTTGTCAACTATATTCATACAAATTATCCTGTCCTTGTAGAGCAGTTGAATTCTATTTCTTTTTGTATTATATCTGAACTTGTCATATGTGTTCCTTTGATCTGAATAATTGAATGTTCATTTGGGTAATCATCCTTTTCTTATTTTTCCTTTGGATTTGGAATTTGGAAGTTTTCTTCTAGTATAGGAAAACTTTGCACTTGCCCCTGATGCTGCAAGCCTGCGGCTGTTTTTAGTGACTGTCTGTTTCAATGAGAATGACAATGAAACTATATTGTGGTACAAAGTATAGTTTACACTAGAAAATTATAAACAAAAAACTGCTAGGGTAATAGGGAAAAAAGACATGATTGTTTGTTTATCATGTGGCACAAAAGCGTGTTTGACAAGAGGTGTGTTTATTTTGTATGCTGCTGGCGCCACTCAAGTAGTTTGCTATGCCTCAAATTACATTTTTTAACTAACACGTTTTCGTGGATAGCAGGCCTTGAGAAGGTATGGGACGTCAAACAATTGATCAATGGCAAAGATGTTATGAATACCTTAGAGCTTAAAGGAGGACCTCTTGTAAAGGAGTGGGTAAGTCAAATACTTTGTTTGGTTTATAATGCATTTTCATTCGCTGCCTTGAAATTTGAGATTTTCATTTTCACTTGCAGCTGGATAAAGCAATGGCTTGGCAACTTGCCCATCCATCTGGAACTGCAGAGGATTGCATTGAATGGTTGAGAGAAACAAATTCTAAGCGTGCTAAGTTGCAGTGAGGTTGATTGCCATATCGATTGTATATTCCCTCTCATTTTTTGGATTGAGAGAACCTGCGTTGGATGAAGGAAACTTACCCAGCTGGCTGTGACTTGAGATGATACCGGGAATGCTTCAAACATTCTTTGCTTGAAGTTGCTCAGACACTCGCAACTTTTATAAAGGCGGAAGCAGTTCCTACTGACTTTTAGGATGTAAATGTACGCCCTGGTAAAATATAATTATTTATTTATTGCTAATTGTGCTAGAATGGGTGAAAATCTCATAGCCTTGTTTTGGTAGCCTGTATCTTGTTCAATGGTATTTATATTCCTATTAGGAGTCAAGTAACCATTGTGTCGTGATAGTAATAAAACGACATCAATACCGTAGCCCCAAAGGTTACATTTTGGATGAAGTTACTTTGGGTGGTGGTGGTGGATGCATATTGATGGCAGTAGCGGAGGGATGAGTGGAAGGAAAAGTTATTTCGTTTTTTTTATTTATTTATAAAAGTTATAAAAAAAACAGAAATGAAACATAAACAATGGATATTGCTTCTCTTGTTTGTTTAATATTGATTTCCTTCTCTTCCAATATGGACTTTATATTATATAACAATAACAATTCTTTTGCTTACTATTTTGTATTTGCAAATTTCATCCTAATCTGTTGAAATGAATATTGTTTATTTCAATTAATTCTGTTCCCTCTTTTCAGATAATAATAGAATGAAATAATTCTCGTGTACTATTGTTAAATATTTAAATAATTTTATTCTATTTCACTTATTCTCCAGGTCTTGCAGATTAAAATTATATTTCACTTATTTATATAACTTGTGTCTACATCTTTGTAAATTTATATAAATACAAATTTATGAATCTAGATTATTTAATTAGTGAACTAAGAGTTATTATTCATTTGTTTTAATTTGGCTGTCTAACTTCTTAAAATAGTTATTTTAAAACTCTTTGACTGAATTTTATTTTCAATAATAAGTTTTTCAAATCAAAGGCCTTATACATATAGTTCAAAATTATGTTACTTTTATTGAAAAAAGGCTAATGTAAATTGGGTTCTCGTTAACATTTTGGATCCAAATTCTTCCACTTTACTAGGGTAATTGCATTTTGCACCCTCATATATTCATGTTGCTTCTCTATAAAGATTAACTTTTCAATTTTATCATATAAGAATATGTATTTTAGAATATACAATCTGAGATATGTATTTTGTATTTCAGAATGCATATATATTTTAGATTGTACTTTCTTGAATATAAATTTTTAAAAATTTTATTTATGTTTTAAGGTTTTTATTAAGACAATATGATATTTTTTAACATAAAATAAATTTTATTTAATATAGAATTTAATTTTTTTATACAAAACTTATATATTTTTAATGCAGAATTGTTTTTTATTAATAATAAAAAAATTTCATAAATTAAATAATTACAATATTTCTATAAATTAAAGTTAATGTACAATATAATTTGAAACTTAAGATAAGGAAAAATCTAAGTACATAAGAGAAGTATCTAGGTACTATGTCTGGTCACGTCGCAAATAACATGTGGACGTTTATTGTAGACTATCCTCTTATTTGTGATGTCATGGGCCAGCTATAGTGCATTCTAGATTCTCTCACATGTTGAAGTATCTTCGTAAACATGCCTACTGTTAATCATGTGTTACTGGATGTTGGCAATCATCCTGAATATGTCTTGCTTTCAGTGAATTGACATGAGTTACTGAATATATTGAAATAAATAATTATGATAAATAAAGATATATAAAAAGCTAAATTACTCATTCTAACGTAAGTCATGTCTTATCATCATCTGAACTATGCAGCTGACGGTCAATCTTCCTTCATCCCATGAAGTATGTAGGAGTGCAACAAATATGAATCAACGTATGTATCCGGCTGCACACATAGATGAATGTGTATATCACACCCGTGACAAGGTGGTTGGTAAAGTGCAACAACTTATCATCTATTACAACCACAACATCGTCCTCATATGCAACAAAAGGTTGATGAACCGTTTGCTAATATTCATATTGTTACAAGACACGCTTGGACAAATGACAATGAATGCACTATCCATACAGATGTATCTGAAGAACATCAATATCAACTTGAATGATCTACTGTAACAATGATCTTTGTAAGAATTGTAGATCATACCATTATGGGTGAGACCATTTAAATAAATGTGTACAATGTCAACTATACATATATATGTATCACGCAGACGAAGGGTG
The DNA here is from genome assembly GCF_051622355.1 of Phaseolus vulgaris. NCBI lineage: Eukaryota > Viridiplantae > Streptophyta > Magnoliopsida > Fabales > Fabaceae > Phaseolus > Phaseolus vulgaris. The sequence continues at coordinate 9,441,105 of NC_143504.1, forward strand.
AACCTCTTAATACTGGGGATTCATATCCTTTTTTCCCATTCTTGGAAAGTTCTCATATATTAAGACTTGTTGCAATTTGAAGAATACAATATTCATGTATTTAATTGGACATAAATCTAAGTGGTTCAGATAATGTATATTATTTACTTGCAAAAGCGTGATATAACTACCAAATTGTTTTTTGTGCACAAAGCATACATTTCTTGACTGGTGAGACATGTGGATGAGTGTAGCAGCACCCCATGAGTACCCATCACACATGCACAAATTACTAAACACCTACAAGTATGACATATTAATAGATGTTGCACTTTGATCTATAAAGATTGGGCATCTCACAAGATGCAACAAATAAACTCAAGCTCCAAACCCCCACCTTTGGTCGACGTAATATTTCTCATAGACCTTTCATTGCCAACTAAGCCTGACATGTGCACCACGATGCCTCAACTATGTTGTCACACCCAAATCCAATTTAAGAAGCTTTACGAACAATGTATGATGTGAAATCTAACGTTACACATCCACAAAATTGTTCCATGGGATATATAGCAACATAGACACATCATCTAACATGATGGTCATCTAACCAATGAGAAGGTGAAAAATGTTGGTGTCCCGATGTCACTTTTTCATAAAGGTTGATATGAGACCCTTATCAGCAGTCTCATAATTGATGTTTTACTAAAACAATAATCCAAAGTTAAACACGACAACCTTGATCTATGGTTGAGGGATCCCAAGTTTACTTAACTTGTGTCCATGTGATGCCAGTTTTAATTCCTCTCAATCCTAAAATAAATATATCAATGTTTATAACTATAAAAAATAATAAATGAGCAAACATAATGTCATTAATTGAAGGTTTTATTTCTTATGTCAATCTCCCACAGTCTTAATGCATGTCAGAAGGTCTATCAGGAATCCTTGTTGCTCATCATGTCTTCCTGTAGTTTCATGCAAGACATCACCACTAATGTCAATGAAAACTTCTTTATGAGCTTTTCTATGAACTATGTTATTGGTCTCTATCTAGATTGCCTTAAGATGTATCACTTCTAGTTCTATACATAATTGCCAAAATTTCTTTATTAATAAACTATTTTTGAAAAAAAAATAATTTTGAATTTACAATCCATATTAAAGGATATGGATACAAGAGTTATAGAAGGATGTTAAATATTAATTGTGTCTTTTCTAATTCTTAGTTGTTTCTCTTTTTGTCTATGTATGTTATGATTCTAGTATTTATTGATTGATTCTTTCTCTCTTTAGCTAGACCTAGAATGAGTCTATTGCTTGTATATATTCAGACTATTTCTCATATCTTTTGTTCATCTTTGTTCTCTTTTGTTCATCTCTGTTCTCTTTTGTTCATCTCTATTCTCTTTTGTTCATCTATGTTCTATTAAATAATATGCTATCAGAGCTCTGGTTGCTACATTTATCCATGGGTAAAGTTGTTGACCCCTCACAAGATCTTTGTTCACCTTAACATGTTAGTTCATCAGATAATTCATCCTTGAATAGAGTTTGCTCTCTCGTTACACAACAAGAGAGGCAATTTTTTGGTGATCAATCCAAGACAATGATTCCTACTAGCAAAGGAAGTTATAAAAACAATGCTACAACCTATGACAAAGGTGGTGGATACGAAATAGGAAGCTATGGAAGAGGATATACTTCCAAAATTTGCAGTCATTGTGGAAAGACAAAATAAAGGTCATTCACCTCTATAAAGATAAACAACTAAGAATTAAAAAAGACAAAATTAATATTAGCATCCTTCTATAACTCTTGTATCCATATTCTTTAATAATCATTAATGCCTTTTCAGATCCAAAAATGCATTGGAGAATGTACAATCCTGAATGCTTGAATACAACCCATAATGCACAATCTAAAATGTACTTTTTGATGGGGAAAAACGCACGCGGAAGCAACACACAATCACAAATCAACTGCAGAAAATAAACAACATAAGACTTAACATATTTTATTACAAGCACAAAGATCTCTTAAATAGAGATTATAAATGGGACACAATAATTAAGCTGACTCACTAAAACATGGTGTCTAGTCAGCTCAACCCAATTGGTCATGACTTCACACTCAACACTTTTGAATCTGTAAATGTGTTATGGAATTTCCATTTCATAATATATAAGATATTTCAGATTGCACATTCTGGAATGCATCTCCAGATCTAAAGATGTATTATGTTTTGGATTGTGCAATCCAAAATGTCTTAATACATTATGGATTTTACATTCTGGAATGCATTTCTAGACACAAAAATACATTATTAGAATGTACAGAAAAATTTAAAACTGGTTCTAAATTATGTAATTCAAAACCTTCTTAGATCGGATCATCCACTATCAGTGAACATATAGAGATTCACAAAAGTCAACATTTTCAAGTGACATGACGGATAGCTTGAACGACATATAAAACAAGAGTGAGGCAAGGAAGATGAAGTTAAGAAAAAATAAATAAGATTGTTTTTTTATAAAATATGTGTTATTTCATTAAACATTTTTTTCTTTCACCTTCTATAAAATTCAAATAAGACAAAAAAAAATTTATTCTTCTCTTTTTTATTTTCTTCCATATTAAATTATTTTTAAAAATATCATCTTACTTTTCTTTTCCTTGTTTTATTTTTTTTCTAAACCAAAATATCCTTATTTTACCTACATAATCTGTGTTAAAGAACAATAGGTTGGGTTTGATCTTTCGAAAATTTATGATATTACAAGTGAAGTTTGAGTAATTTTATATTGGTCCAATCTGATTTAATACGTCCCCTTTTACACGACGGTATTTTCTTTATATACGAATCAAGGAAAATGTGTGGAAATATATTAAACCTTACGTTTAGAGAAAAAAAGTAACCAACAACAAATTTTCTTGACTTGAACTAATATATTTTGCATACTTTCTATCAAGATAATTTTATTTTATAAAAAAATATATATTATAAAACACTTGTTAATTTTAATTTATTTATCATTTGTATAACTTAATTTGTACACACAATATCTAAATTTAATAGAAATTCCGAGGGAGTTTACTTTAGTCACGTCTCATGTACCGAACCAGCCATGGTAAGGTCATATTTTGAATAGTAAAGTGAAATTAAGTTTAAGTTTTGATCCAATCCCATTATGTGATCCGATCTGATCCGTGAGAAATGAAAATTAAGCATGCAAAGTAGGAAATAGTGGTTAGAAAGTTGAAAGGCGGAGAACAGAGTTGGAAGTGTTGTGTTGGGTCGTGTCGTGTTGGGATCCGACACAAACTAACGAGAGAACATGAGGATGAGGGTTTCGGTTGTTTTAAGTGTTGTGTTGTTGATCCAGTTTTGGCCTGGTGAAGCTGAGACATTTTCGGTGGATGGAAGGGTTTTGATTTTGGACGAGTCCAACTTCGATTCCGCCATAGCCTCCTTTGATAACATCTTGGTTGACTTTTACGCTCCCTGGTGTGGTCACTGCAAGCGTCTTGCTCCCGAGGTGGGTGCCCACTATACCCTTCTTTCATGGGTCGCTTCAAGTTTTCCTTTTGATTTCAAACTCTTTCATAATTCTCTTTTTATTTCCCTTTGCTTGACAATATAGTATGTAATGTATTTATGGAAGCATATGTATCTTGATAAGAGAAATGCCAGCAGGACACTCTTTGATGTACTGTTTCTAACACTCTGCTATTGGTTGAAATCTATCTGAAATTGCAAAATTTTGTGGGTTTCACTCCTTATTTAATAAGTGGGAATGAACTTCAGTCATGATTTTGTTGTTTCTAGTGTGTTATTAGGGCTCCTCGTTTTGATATTGATGGACAGTACATCTCAAGCATGTTGCTCATTTTTTTTTTCTTTAGTGGTTTGTTCGACGAGTGTTGGTTTTAAATGTTGCAGCAGCGCTGCTTGTTTCTATTATGTGTGAACTTTGTCAAGATCTCTGAGATAGTAATTGACTTGTGATGTGAGTTTTATACTACATTGCACTTCATGTTTAATTTTGCTTGACGAGAGATTGACGAGTGTCATTTTATGTTGCATTTATTTGTGAGGATAATGCCTCACCTAGTGGGATAAGTCTTGTTGTTGTTGTCGTTGCTGCTTGTGTGAGATAATAGCTGTGGTTTTCTCCCTTGCAGTTAGATGCAGCTGCGCCTGTACTTGCAACCTTGAACAAACCCATAGTCATTGCAAAAGTTGATGCAGACAAGCATACCCGCCTTGGAAAAAAATATGATGTCAGGTATGTTTCTGCGGCCCAAGAGTTATATGACTTGATGGAGCTGACTTTGTTTCTCAATAACTATGACATATAAGTGTTACTTTTTGGTTCAGCAATTGAGGAGACAAATGCTTGTATGTCATGAATGAACTCACAATACTTCTATTCTGTTTCGTAGTGCATATCCAACCATTTTGCTGTTTAATCATGGCATCCCCACAGAATACCGTGGACCAAGGAAGGCAGATTTACTTGTTAGATATCTGAAGAAGTTTGCTGCTTCTGATGTTTCCATTCTGGATTCAGATTCCGCTGTGAATACGTTCGTTGCAGAAGCTGGCACTTTTTTCCCGGTTTTTATAGGTTTTGGTTTGAACAACATGCTAATAGAAAAGTTTGGCATAAAGTACAAGAAACAGGCATGGTTTTCTGTGGCAAAGGATTTTTCAGAGGATCTCATGGTATTGTATGACTTTGATAAGATTCCTGCATTGGTTTCCCTGAATCCACAGTACAGTGAGAGGAACACATTCTATGGACCCTTTGAAGGTTGGTTGATATTCGATAATCGAGGTTATCGTGTATAGTTATTTTATGTGCTACTTAGTCCATCTTCACTTCTCCTAAAGATTCATGCCTTTGAGTTGAATTTGACATCCTAGAATATGTGCTGCTTTGATAGTGAAATGTTGGTTCGTTTACATTTTTAATAAACATAGACAACGGTAGTTGATTTGTTTGTTCTACTATTTTCTCTAAGTATGGTTTTTAGACTTCACACACTGTTGAACACAGCTTGTCTTGGTAAAAAGGCTTGATGGACCGAGACCTGTTAGTGTATGTCACAGGTTAATTTTCCTAAAAGCTGAAGCCGCTTGGTAGAGAATCTAGAATGATTTTTATATACCTTAGTATCTAATACACCTCTTCATACAAGATCCCTTTGGGCTTAAAGCATGGATAATGCAAATCCTCATTTTATCTTGTGCTTGTGCTGAAGTTTTTACTTCAGTTTGAAGAGTCAAGAATGGTGTTGTCATGGATCAAACTCTAACTACTTGGTCAAAGAGGAACCGTCTTCCTGTCAAAGACCAACTCTCGTAATGCTAAAGCTGCTACATGGAGTCCCAATAATGATGTTTAAACACTATATTTTGTGATTGTGCTGACTTCACTTGATTATTTGTCACACCTTATTTAGATATTGGTATTTGGTGAGTGTCTCTATAGAATAAAAAATCATTAGTCTAGTATTTATAATCATCCATAACAAATCCATTGTGCCTAATTAGTTGTATTTAATTATTAAATACTCCCTCAGTCCTTATTTAGAATACATTTTCAAGTAATTCACGACCTTTAAGAAAATTGGTTAATTTAGTTATTTACTTTAAATTTGTATGTTCTTCTAAAATTACTCTTAATATTTTTAAATTAATAATCTTTTTCTGTCCTCTTAAATATTTCTCACCTAATTCATAAATATTGAGAGAGAATAATGGTTTTTGGGTACCTATTTTCTCCAATCCTATTAACAGGGATAAAGAGTTTGTCTCATTAATTTCCAGCATTTATTATTGTTAATTAATTGATGGTACTTTAGGGAAAAATATTTAATGAAACAGGCAATTAGTAAAGGGTCTTGTATATAGGAACGGAGGAAGTACTTGATCTGATACCCATGAGTGACAATTTAGCCCCAAGTCGCACTGTTTCTTTCTGAAGAGTCAGGTTTGTTTCCCCGTGGATACAGAACTTGTAGTCATTAAATAATCTTTTATCACATTTTAAGATATTTTGGAAGCTTTGGAGTAATTATTTTGCTACTTTTGGGTCTGTTTGGCTATTTGGAATTTGGAGTGCATAGCACCACTATCCAGGTTCTGGAGGCATAAAAATTGTATATATCTATGGAACTAAGCTCTGCTTTTTGTCAGAATTGCTTATGTAAAAGAGTTAACTTGTTAGAATAAGTTAACTTATCCTTTGTATCACCTATCTACATCTATGTGTAGATCATCATATTTTTTTTATTTCACTACTGATGTAAGTTTCCTTATAAATGAATGAATCGGCTAAGAGAGAATTAAACTCTAAGACATTTTTCGTATTTCCCAGTCTCTAGTGTTTTAAGATGTTTGCATTTTACTTGAGTGGAATGATAATAAAAGTTGATGCTGTGTCTTCATCTTTGCAATTTTTGTGGGATAAGGTAACTTTTATGGCATCCTTTTGTATTTCTGCCTTTGGTTTCTTTGTCTAGACCGTGAATAAGGTATGAAGAAATTACCAAGAAAATTTGACTGAAGTTGAAATCTAAGCTTAACACAGTGATTTCATTTGAGAGTTTTTTTTTTTATTCTTGGTAAGAATTGAAGTTTGAACTCAAACACTTCAGTGATTTTTTTTTAAAAATAAATCTGAGCTTAAATGTTAGCTATTAATCAAGAATGCCTTTCGTGTGGGTGTGACTAGAAGTTACTATGATGTCCAAAGCTCGTAGCACTTCTTGGATTAAGTGTCATATTTTTGTTTTTTCTTCTCCCGCATTGTTCTATGCTGGAATGTTTTTGTTTTTGTTTGTATACTCTTTAAATGTTTAAAGTTTAATATAGCATTGTAGGAATCATTTGATGAATAATGTTTGTTTTCATAAAGCAGATGAATTTTTGGAAGATTTTGTTAGACAAAACCTGATTCCTTTGGTTGTGCCTGTATCCTACGAAACACTTAAGTTGGTGAAAGCAGATGGTAGGAAAATAGTTTTGACAATTGTTGAGGATGAAGATGAAGAAAGATCAAGAGAACTGACTAAGTTATTGAAGGCTGCTGCATCTGCTAATCGTGACTTAGTATTTGGTTATGTTGGAGTAAAACAGATGGAAGAATTTGCTGAAAATTTTGATATTAGTACCAAACTACCAAAAATGGTCGTTTGGGATAAAAGTGATGATTACCTTTCGGTAAGTCTATGGTCTTTACTTTTAAAAGTTATTTTAGTACATCAAATTCTAATTCTCTAAATGATGTGTAGTTTGGACCCTCGTTGTCTTGTACTCTTATTTACATGCCTAGTTTTAAGTTTGTCTTCACGTGCTGATACTCTTCTCTTGCATGTTTATTCTTTTAGCAATTTGAACCTATATTTATATACTTGTGTATTTTCAAGATGAGTTGTGAAGCTGGAGAAAACTCCTATTCTGACATTGAATCTAAAATAGAAGTGTGCATTGAGATTCCCTGGTGTTAAAAATACCTGGAACTTAATATCCCTATGTTAATTTGCTTAAACTTTATTTCATTTATAGCTGGGATACACTAGAATAAGATTATGGGTTGCCTCTTGCCATGTGTTACACATTCCTACTAACCCAGCATTTCAAAATTAGTGTCCTAAAAATATGGGGTGTCTTGCTTTTTTGGTGAGGATTTGTGAGCATACTAAATGCTTCTGTTTACTGCTATAAATCTGTTTCTCCTTTGATCATCAGTTGATAGGTTGCTTTGTGATATTTCACCTGAATGTCATGAACTAGCCTATATTGGTTCTTCATTTTTAAGGTTGACGATGTTGATGGGATTTTACATACTTCTACCATCTTTAAAAAAAATAATGACTCAAACTAGTTGGGGCAAGTGATTGTTGGAAAATTTATTAAAATTAGTAACTCAAACCAATTTGGGATGTTGAAGTGTTATCAATCTTGTTGTATGTTCATAATGGGTTTTAATACCTATTTGGGGCAAGTGTTTATTGGAAAATTTGTTCAAATGAATCAAATATCTTCTCCACATCTTACCTTTCTTCCTCTCAAGATTTTTGTATATATCTCAAGGGAACGTACCGTCATACTGTCAAATGGAGCTTTTATTGAATATGTACTAGTTTCACTGTTATGTTTTAGTAACTTCAATATAATGGAGTTGTGTTAGAAAAATCTTTCATATAATATATGTCTTCCAGATAAACTATGAACTGTACTCATCAGTTATGAAGAATTGAAAGGCATTGGTCTATGATATATTATCAATGTCATTGTTTCATTCAAAACTTTCAGATACATCTTTCCACCGTTAAATTAATGCACGGTAACATGAATTATTTGTTCATATCAAGGTCCTATAGACATCAATCTGCTGATTTTTGTGTACATATGTATGCAATGTCATTTTTTAAATGATTTTTCAGGTTGTTGATTCAGAAAGCATTGATGGGGAGGATCAGGCAACTAAAATCTCTAAATTTCTGGAAGGGTATAGGGAAGGAAGAACCATAAATAAAACATTTAGTGGACCTTCTCTGATGCAATTTATCCATCGGTCTTTTGACATTAGAATGGTATACATCATTGTTTTTGTTGTGGCAGTACTGATACTTATTCAGACCTTCAGTAAAGATGATGAATACCATCCTGTACCAAATCAAGTTCAAGAAGATGATCCAAGCAGTTCAGTTTCAGAAGCTGAAAGCAAAGAGTATAAACCAGGTGACAAGGAAGATTAAATTAGCATATAGAATGATAATCAGTGCAGTGATAAGGAGCATTCTAGAAACTTTAGAAGTACCATACCTATTGGTATGTGTAAATATTATAATTTGAGTGTGAATCTCCATAATTTTTTAGTACTGCCCAGATTCGCCTTTTCTTTTACACTTTTTCACTGGCTATTAAGATGAACCAAAAGGACTATTTATTACTTTAAACATGACAGTGATGTGTTAGCTTTATTATTATTTGTATCCTTCCTAGATATTAGTTAGTAATTATGCTCTTCATTTCACATTAATTGTCATTTAAAATTTAAAAAATATGTATTTTGATTGATGTTTTCAGTTTTTGATGAAATATTAAAGTCTTTATTTCAATTCTACTTTTAAATAAATACAAATATCTTGGAATATTTAACAGGGAAACCACAGAAAGTGAGTAAGAAAGAATATTTTAGTAAAATTTATCACTAGTAATTTATTTTCTATTATACTGAAGTAATCGTTCTTTTGTGTGAAAAAGAACCCTTAAAGGTCAATGAGTATAAAAGACTATATTCTTGCATCCCTATTATTACTAATTGCACCCTTATACAGAAAAAGATAAAAATACCTTTGCTTACCGCACCATGCCACCGCCTCTCAAAATTTTCTGAAATTTTGTTCTAGAAAGTTTTCTGGAATTCATATATTTTTAAAAACATGTTTTAGAAATCCTATTCTGAAAATCATGTTCTTGAAATTCTTGAAATTTTGTTTATAAAATCATCTTCCTGGAATTTTAAAAAATTCGTTTTAAATTTTTTTCAAAACAAATAATTTAAAAGTAGCTTACACAAAAGGTAAAAGGATCATTTTACAAATTATAAGCATGCAGTTAGTAATTATAGAGTTGCAGAACAAAAAAGTCTTATAAAATAGGAAGCATTTGACTAGTTAGTATAAGGGTTTTTCTTCCTAAATCCATTAAAATTCTTCTTGTACCCCTATCAAATACATAAAATGTCCCATCTAATTTGCTCTTAGAAATTTTTTTCATAAAAATATTCTAAAAAAATGTATTATATAAATTCTGAAAATTTTATTCCAAATTTATTTTTTTCAGAAAATCTTTTCAAGAAATACATTTGTTAAATTCTGGAAAGAATGTTTTGAAAAACTTTTGAAAAAAGATAATTCAAAAATCATTTAAAAAATAAAATAAAAAGTGTTTTGAAAATTGATATGATGTTTGGAATTTGATAGGAATCCGGAAGAAACAAGGATAGAACTTTCTTGTGGCCACATCTTTTCGTTAAATAATCTTTTACATCCTTCACACAAATACGAAAAAGAAATTTAGAGTTAATATTTTTATAAGAAAATGTAAAAGTCGAGATTAATTTTACGATTTTAATTCCTTGAAAGAAAAGTTGAAAATGTTTAGAGCTATTAAATTTAACATATAATTAAATTCTATCTATATACGATTTAAATAGGTTTTTTTTTCAAATATTTTGTTTTCATCTTCCTCTTTCTTCTTTCTACCCAAACATTCTCCTAACCCATCATCATTATTATTCCAATTCCAAATTCTAATATTCTCAATAATACAATATCACCTACTTTATAAAACTAAATCGCATCACCATCCACCACCAATATTTAAACTCCAAAAAACAATCCAAAAACTCAAAATTTTCCCAACTTCGTCATCAACTCTAACAACTTCATAAAATTCTAATTTGCAATTACCTAAAAAAATAAATTAAAAAACATCAAACTTCCCTCGTAAAAACTACGCGGAAGTCACTTTTAAAGCTGAAACAAAACCACTACAAAAATAAATGACAAAGTTAGATTGTAAAATCCACTTTAAGTTTCTAAGAAATTTCAAAATTATAGAAGAGCATGTTTTCACATATAACAATTTCTAAAGAAAAACAATAAATTAAAACAAGGAAAGAATAGGAAGAGGAGAGAAGACATAGAACGAGAGAAAAAATGACTTGTTTGAAAAAAAATTAAAAATTATTTAAATAATATGTATTAAGTTTGATTATATTTCAGTTTTATCTCTATATAAGTGACAGGCACCTACATGAAAGGTAGTATTTCATATAATATGTCATGTAATTAAAACTTCATACATCCTAAGAACTAAGTGAATAATGAATTTTATTTTTGGGATTGATTTTAAATTTTGATATATTTAAAGACTTTACAAAAATTATTATACATATTTAAGGACGACAAAATCATTAAACCTAAAAAAGAACTCATAATCTAATAAGGAATCTGGTTGTTTTATAAAGTGTTTAATGAATTTTAAAAGAAGTAGGAAATTAAGTAGCAGTTGACAACAATTTAGACACCACAACATAACATAATTGTTGAAAGGAAGAATCAAACCGTTATGAATATGATTAGATACATGTTATCTGAGAAGAAGATTCTCAAGATTTTTTGCCTAAAGTTGTGAATTGGACAACATATGTTTTAAACAAAATTCCTACTCTAATTGTGAAGAATGTGACCCATCTAAAAACTTGGAGTGGAAACAAGCCATTTTTGAACACTTCATGATGCTTAGATGTGTGATACATGTGCATACACATGATAAGAGAACTAAGTTGCAAGATAAGAGTTTTCCATGTGTCTTTTTTGGAGTAAGTGAGAAGTCTAAAGCATATAGACTCTTTGACCTAAGAGCAAAAAAGACTATGATTAGTAGGGACATTGTGTTTGAGGAAGACTAGCCATGAAATTGGGATTGAAGCTATGATGAGCAAGTTCTGGTCAATTTGGAATGTGGTGATATGAAGATATAACTATAGTGGATTACACAAAGAATGAAAATGAGAATAAGAAAAATGAAGAAATGAGGGTCAACTCTTTCAATTTAGAAAATATTATTACGAAGTGGACTTTAAGCCTAACTCAACCCTATAAAACCGGCTCAATGAGGTGAGGTTTGCCCCCACTTATATATTATGAAAGACTCTAATCTCTAGTCGATGTGGGATCTCCAACACACCCCCCTCACGCCGAGACTGCCAACTCGTGCGTGGGACTATACATTATGGGTGGTCCGATAGAGGCCCGATAGCGGGTGGCACGATAGGCCCAACACAAACACTCGCTAGGATAGGCTCAAAATGGCTCTGATACCATATTACGAAGTGGACTTTAAGCCTAACTCAACCCCATAAAATCGGCTCAATGAGATGAGGTTTGCACCCACTTATATACTATGAAAGGCTCTCATCTTTAGTCGATGTGGGATCTCCAACAAATATAGTTTTGTCATCTGATACCAATGAAACAAGGATTCGTTGCGCTCCAGTGTGGATGAAAGACTATATAAGCGGTAAAAATATTCTAGAGGAAGATGTTGAATCTAATTTAAAAATATCTATTCTATTGATCTAATATACTCTGAAAAAATTATGTAATATGAGAAATGGAGGTCAACTATGGATTCTAAAATGGATGCTATTGAAAGAAATGACACATGACAACTCACTAAATTATCGACTGGTGCAAAGTAAGTTAGGGTTAAATGGGTCTTACACTGAATTATTGACTGGTGCAAAGTAAATTAGGGTTAAATGGGTCTTACAAGACTAAGCTGAAGGAGAATGGAGAGGTAGCTAAGCACAATGCTTGATTGGTGGCAAAAAGCTATATGCAAAAATATAGAATTGAATATAATGAGATGTTTCCACTTGTTGCAAGAAAAGAGATAGCTTGGAAGACAAAAAAAAAGGAGGTTGGAACCTAGGGAATTGAAGAATGATAATACCCAATTAGGAAAAAGATGGTGTACGCAAAAGGTGTGACATTTGTCAAGGGATAGCCACAAATAAAATCGTATCCACAACTTCCTCCAAAAGCCCTTGAAATTTCTCAATTAGAATACTCCTCTATTTCAATCCATCATTCTCAACCACCTGAACCAACACATCCAACCATCCCATCTCACCATCTCAACTCATCCATGTCAACCATCAGAGTCTTCTCAACCAACCCATGCACCAAATAGTGACAATATTCAAAATAGAACAACAACCAAAAGAGGTTTCTCATCAAGATCAACAAATGGTAGATCCAACAACAAACATAAATTGCATAATAGGAGGGAAGTTGTTTGAAAGTCATGACTATGTTTAATTTATTGTGTTTTTCACATGTATTTTGGAGTACAATTTTATTTTTCAGATATATTTATTATCTGAATGTATTTTGAAGTACAATTCTATATTGGGATGTATTCACGTATTTATAGGACAATTTGGATGCATCTTTCAAACACTATTATTACTAAGTTATGAAGTTCGACTAAACCTAAACATCTCTCTTTTATCATGGTTCTTTTTTATATGATAAGTCCATGTTTCCATAAGTTCCCTTCATAATATACTTGATCCTGCCGGCAACTCGAACGTGGAGGAATCGCTTCGTAGCACTCTCTGCCCTGTCTACGCGTCTGCGTCTTCTGCAGAATCACCCTTAGAACCTTCTCTTGCTTCTCCAAACGTGGCCTGCAAAACACACAGACGGCGCCTCTAGCGGCCGTTTGCACTCCGACGATCAAGTTAGTCCACAAAACCACCAAATGAGAAAACTCTTGCTCTCTGTTTTTCGTATCCCCCCACTCTCACCCTGATTCTCTTTTTTATCTCTCTTTCCCTGCTTCTGGCATAACAGAATTCTGTTATGCTTTTCTGGCATGTGTTAGAACCCTGTTATGCTTTTCAGAGAAAGCGTACCTTCAGAATCAATAGTGGGAGCGTGAGAGTCTGTGCATGTCTGCGCGTCTCTGCGCTTGGCTGCGCCTGTCTGTACCTCTGATGGTACGGAGTGCACTTTTGTCTGGACCGCGCTCCTCTCAGATGGTGACACGTGGAGGCCTGCAACTCACATCTAACCACACACGCTTCACTTACTGGAGGGGCTCTGGCGCTTCTCTTTGTGTGCCTAAGTTACGCCCTTGCGGAGTAACGAAGGATATCTCTCTCAACTGTGTAAGTGTGTACTCTCAGGAGAACGTCAGGTGTGGCTGGTCTAGGCACACTCACCGATCGTTGCTCTCTGCGTATACAGCTTACCCTTCACAGTGTCACGCACGTAATGGGTTGAGGGAATCACCAGTCACTGACTGGTTTACTAGTTCCTTCAGGCCACTCTCGTGCATGATTCCCTGGGATGTGCTCATGCGAGGTCTATGCGTAACGCTCTCGCTGGGAACCTCAGTCCTAGTTTAACTGCGTGTAACACAAAACCCCGATGACTATGCACCGAAGACTGATCAGTGCTTTATCTGCCTCTCGCGTTCTGCTCCCAGGCGTTAGTCTGAGAACTGGTCTGCTAGTGGTCTCTTGGGTACTGACCACCGATCATCGTTCTGGATGATCTGTCCCCTGACCTCTATGCCGCCTGATCTGTCGGTGGTCACTTGGTTACGGACCCCCCGATCACCTCTCTTGGCGATCGTCTCTCTTGTCTCTCTGTCACCTGGTCCACGTGTCACCCTGTGAGTGGCCCACGTGGTTCTCTACTGCTGACGTCATCTGCGACCGATGACCGATCGGATCAATACTAAATACAAATATAACAACAACCTTATACTCATTGCTTATAGTCAATATTACATATACTCATTTAGCATTACATTACAAAATGATACATGTCTTGACTACACTTAATGCAAATACAATGTGACCACAAACATATCTAGGTTTAAAATATCTCAGGGTAATATGAACAATACCACCATAATTATGTTAGTTACAATAAGAAAACACACAATGACTAACAACAATTGCACCAATTTTATAGAGACCTTTATACATTTATCTAGATTATATATTTTATCTATTTGTCTCACAATGCATCTCTTTCATTACCAACCTCTTTAATGTAACATTTTGAAAAAATTACACCCTACCGCCACTATGTTTTTTAATAGAACCATAACATAAAACAAATCAAGTACACACATCCAACTAATCTTCACAAAACCAAAAATAAAACATAAAATATAAAGAAATCCCAAATTTAATAAAACAAAGTTCCATAACTATAACCTTGCAGTTAGGATAACCCCAAAATTGTTTCTCAACATTCTTAACAGTTGTAATTGTTTTCAATACTTAAAAATCTACACAATGACAAATAGGTGCAACCCCAAAACTCCTACTCCCATAATCATGAGAGGAATTACATTGGTTTTGCAACCGTAAGACATTACAATTGCATGAGGATGAAGCTTAGTAGAATGAAGTACACACATAAACCTAGAAGAAGATAAGAATAACACAAATAGAAGAGGAGAAGAAGATGACCTAATTACATAAAAGAGGCAAAGATGCAAAGATGACACAACCTTATTTATCATTGTACAAATCATTTGCCATGGGTCCTTGTGCATCCACCAAATCAACACCTTTTTATTAACTATTTATATTAGAATAAACCAATTTAATTCACTTATAAAAAAAGTTACATTCAATATTTATTATTAATTTACACATAATTTTTCTCAATAACAAAGTAAGTTATGAAGTCAACATTTTATATGTTTACTTAATTCCATTTTAAATGAAAATATTAATTTTTTTATCAATATACAAAAAAATAGTAAATATAAAAATTATAAAAAGATTATTTAATACTCTTACAATTAATTATAAACTATGATAAATACATATCAATATGTAATAAAAGAACACTGATTAAGTACATTGTACTTTGTTTTCTTCGATCCTCTAATATTCCATTTTATGAATACTTTAAACTATTATTAGTTTATAAATAAATAAATTAAGATTTGAGATTGGAGTGCAGAGGTGGACAGAGTAATGAAGACTCTTGGGACTAAATTTTTGATAATAAGATAATATTAATAAGTTTTAGATATTAGATAATATTTTATTTGTTAAAGATAATGATAGGACAGCGATAACTAAAACTATCAAATTTTAATATATAATTGACATGATTTATTTTTATTTATTTCAATAATACATGTCCCACGTTTTCATTAGGTAACTTTTTAATTTTTTAAAATATAACTAAATTCTGTTAAGAAAATTAATGTTATTATATACATATATTTTAGAAGATTTTGGTTGTTTGTTCTGAATATTATCATTTATTGTTTATTTTGATAAAATATTTGTTCTGATATAAGAAACAAACAACAATTGGCTCAGTTTATAATATTTTTAATTGATTCAGTCACGTTATTTATTTACGTATTTCTCGTACAATATTGATCTAGATTAGTGTTTAGTTTATCTTCTGATATTAAATTTCCCATTTTGCTGACATAACATTATTATTAGCAATCAATTTGGAACAGAAAAAGATTATAACAGAAGGATCGTGGAATGGAGATTTAGAACATTCAGTTTTTTCTGAGATGGAAGCTGATGTTTCTATTATTTTTGCTGTGTTTTCAAAACCCTAAATTTCAAAAATCCCAATTTATTATTCTGCCCCTTTCCCTCTTTCCCTCGAATGATTTCCAACAAAAAATCTGTGCTTTTTTCTTAACGAATCTTTTGCTCTGATGGGTACGTTGAATCTACTCTTTTTCTTCTCTTTGGTGAGTCTGTGTGCTATGGCTGCTGCGAAGGTGGTGCTTATTGGGAACAATATAACTCTATCCTTCGATGATATTGAAGCAAATTTTGGTGAGTTTTCTAGGCTATTTCTTCTCCTACCAGGTTAGGATTTAGTGTGCTTTGTGTATTAACTCTTCTGGTCAAGGGAGGATGTGGTTTTGGTCTTTGGGCCATATGAGTATTGAAAATTTCATTTGGGTGATGGGTACTAATTTGGGGCAGCTTTTTCAGTGGGAAACGAGTTCAACTTTTCGATCTAGGATCATGAAGGCAAGTTTGTTCAGCTAAGAATTTGGTTCTGCTGAAGCATTTTGTCATGATAGAAATTTAAAATCCTGTCTGAAGGGAGAGAGAGAAAGAGAGAGAAAGTGTATGACCGATTTACTGTGGATAAGAGGAGAAGAAGTGAAAAAAAGAGTTTTTGAAATGACTTGGGGGTGGGGGTGGGTATGTATCAAACAGTAGATGCTTATATGTGGTATGAAGTATGGATTAACGAAGCGTGTGCTTTATGCATATGCCTATCATTGTAAAGTGAATTCAAATTTTTTGTATTTGTAATACTAAATTCATGTTGTCTATTTTTTGTGTGGAATAAAAATAGTGGTGAAGAACTGATGAAGAATGTAAATGTGTGTCATGTTGTTGTTTGCATGTGATGGTGTGTGGATGTTATTTTTATAAATTATTTTTTGTTGACATGAAAGTTTTTTGGTTTCAGCTCCAACAGTCAAAGGTTCTGGACAATATGGGGTCTTATATTTGGCGGAGCCACTTGATGCGTGTACAGAACTGACAAATAAAGTTGAACGACTTCTCAATGTGAGTTCACCTTTTGCTTTGGTGGTTAGAGGGGGATGTAGCTTTGAGGAGAAAGTCAGAAGGGCACAAAAGGCTGGCTTCGAAGCTGTAATTGTCTATGACAATGAAGAAGACGGTGTCTTGGTTGCGAGTAATGATCAATTCTTATATAGAAGCCACATTTGTTCATCATTCTCTCTAACATGCAATGGCTATTAAACTTGTTTTTTCTCCAATCCCCAAAGATAACATGAGTTGTATTGTACATTCACTGGTTGTTGCAAAATGGTTTTGTATAGATTAGAGATTCATCATTAGATTGTGGTAGCTGTTAATTTTTCATTGATTATAATTTTTGTAACCCTAGAAGAGCTTATAATGTTTCCTGTACAAGTTTCTGTGAAGTAATTTTTTAATATGATGTAATTTGGAAGACATGTATTAGGGATGGTTGGTTGCTGTTTTTCCTTTTTAAATGTTAAATGGAAGTTTAGAGAAACAGTTTCATTCAATGCTAGAGTAGATTTTTTTATGACCATTGAAATTGGGGTGTGTCTGCAATAATGGCATTACAGACTAAGATTTTAGATGTATTGTGGCTTTATATGTAGTTAATGGATATATTATCAAGGAAGAACATATGGAAAGGATGACAACATGTATACAAGACGAGACTGAAAAAATTGACACCAGTGAAGCATATGAATTCTATCAAATAATGGATATTAATGATAACTTACCATTGAGCAGATTTATTTTTTCCTTGCACATTGTATTGTTTCGTACACCTACATCATATTTTGGGTATTCTAATTCACACTTTTTCGAGTTTCAGTGGCAGGAAATTCTGCTGGGATAAGAATACATGCAGTATTTGTATCTAAAGCTTCGGGTGAAATACTAAAGAAATATGCTGGGTGGACTAATGTGGAAATATGGCTCATTCCAACTTTTGAAAACTCAGCATGGTCTATCATGGCAATTTCATTTATTTCCCTACTTGCAATGTCTGCTGTGCTGGCCACTTGTTTCTTTGTCCGCAGGCATCGCATAAGAAGAGAAAGGCCTCGAGGTTCTCTTCGTGAATTTCATGGTATGAGTAGTCGCCTAGTGAAAGCAATGCCAAGTTTGATATTTACTGCTGTTTTGGAAGACAACTGTACATCAAGAACATGTGCTATATGCCTTGAAGACTATTGTATTGGCGAGAAGATCAGGATTCTTCCCTGCTGTCACAGTAAGCGTTCCCATGACATTGTTTTAAATCCAGTATATTATTCTGTTGGTTGATCTATCTTCAGTGTATGCTTATGTACTAGGGCATTTGTCCAACTTAAATTTCCTGATACTTTGTGCAGTTCACCACTGGATCTAATTTTGATCCTGTGTTAAGATATTCAATATTCACCACATGTTTTTAAACTTCTGGTGTGATATCAGTTAACATTACCTGACAAATAAGTATGTTGTCGATCAGGAGGCAGGTTTTGCTTATTTTCACAGCCATCGTCTAAGGGTTTGTTGGAAATAAGTATACAATGAAACTTGTTAATTTTGAGGTGATAGTAAGTTATATATTTGCATTTCTTGGAATCCTCAAGCAGGGTGTTTCTTTACTTCGAGGCTTACACTCATGTTTCAGCTTCTCTCACCCTTACGTTCCTCTACAAACTATGGTTAAGTATTTAGTTGTTTGAACTGTGTGATGTTTGCCTTTAGCATGTGAGTTAAAATCTCTGAAATGGGAAGTGCAGTCACATGCTTGTTGCAACATATAAAAACTACAATAAAAAAAGAAGTCTTCTAATGGGATTTTTTAAAATGGCAAACTGGGAGCAATTCTACTTTCTAGGTTCTACCTACTTTCAACTTGCACTTCTTCTTACTCATATTACTTGATAGTTGATTCTACCCATTTCTTTGTTAATCCTGGTAGGGGAATTCTGACTTGGATTATTCTGGTGTTTTTCTTGCAAATCCCTTTTCCTGTTTTTAACTGATAAGTTGTCACCTCGAAATACCTATTTGGAAATCTGGAAGATCCCTCAAACTTGTAATTAGGATTTTATTAAGACATCATAACATTTTTCCCTCAAAGTTTGTGTTAGTTTAGCTGTTTGGAAGAAAGTTAATTGTTTTTATTAGAATCCAACAGACCCAACTCACTTCCAATGGCTAGCTGTATACTATACTCCAGCAAGTATTTAATAATACTCGATGTGGGACTTAGGCATCTCATAATACCCAAGTCCCCTATCACTATCTCAAGGTAGGGGGTTGCCAAGTCTTATAAGCAGTGTCCTTACCATGTTTTTAGCTAATGTTTTGCATCTTAACACACCCCAAACCCAATATTGAGCATTTGAAGTGTGAAGTTTGTGTGACTGAACATTTACTGGTTGTTCCAACAGACAGGATATGATATTGTTAGGCTACAGCTACTGTATAATTCAAGAAAAGAGAGGCACAAAGGAAACAACACAGACGAAGAAGAAATAAACAACAACCAGTAACCATCTTGTACAATCCTGTTGTTTCTTAACCTCCAACCTAAAACAGACATTTACATGGATGGTTAGAAAATGTTCATTCCATCTTAATCTGGAAATTCTTAAGTATGCCAATTTTGAAGTAGCTATAATAAAGAACTGCCACCCAGTGTTTTTTTTTTTTGCAGTAGAATAGTAGGACAATTTATTTTCAAGTTAGTTTGATCTTTGTACTCCTCACGAGTTGTTAAGTACTGCAAACTTAACAAATTACTTAATTTATGTGGAATTTTGGTCTGACTTACATGTGGTATATGAAAATTGATTGTAATGGATGATTCTGTAAAATTCTCATAACATGACCTGGCAGGGAAAAGAATTTAGGAAGTTTTCTAATTTGCAACCCTTATCTCAATCTCGAAGTAGTCAACCCAGTGGGTTGGAAGGTGCAGATTTTACCTGGGATACAAATGGAAGTCCTAGAATTATCTGGACCTTTTGTGTGGCTCTATGAATCTAAAACTGCTTATGTGTGGTGTAATGCACCAGATTAAAACTGCTCTTTATCCTAAATCATCTTGAAAAAAAAACAGCTAATTACATCACCTACTTCTGTTTGTATTTTTGTTTTAAGACCATGTTCTTGTCCTCTTCGGTTAGTCTGAGCCATCTGAAGGTTTTCCTTTGTTTTTGATATTGCATTACATAACATGCTATCATGTTTTGTTACTTAACATTAGTCTCGTCTGCCTGTATTGGCATTACTTGTATATTTGCATTATATGCATGTGAAATTATGATTGTTACACAGATTATATTAATTCGTTTTTCATGATTATTTATTGGCAGAGTTTCATGCTATCTGTGTGGATTCTTGGCTTACTTCATGGAGAACCTTTTGTCCAGTTTGCAAGCGTGATGCAAGAACTGGCTTAACTGAACCACCACCTTCAGAATCCACACCCTTGCTCTCGTCAAGCTCAGCAGCCTCTGTCTTATCTTCTGTGAGATCATCACTAGCTTCATCTTCAGCAATACAAATTGCCCGGACTGCTTCGCAGACCTCATCTATTTCTCGTAACCACTCCATTGCCAGCACACCTCATTTTCATCCATCACTTAGGTCCTCCTACCATCAATCCCCCTCCCTAAGCATGAGCCGAAGCTCAGTAGATCTTAGGAATGCATCCCAAAGATCTCTAGCTTCTCACTTGAATTCACCGCATTCCATGGGGTATCCCTCTTTGCCATCCCTTAACTCAAGGTACATGTCTCCATATATTCCAAGTCCAAGCAATGCTTCAGTGAGTTATTTGGGTTCATCCAGTCATCAACAACATCCTCTCCGTTATAGTGAGTCAGCTGCAAGCTTCTCACCATTTGCATCGACACACTCCCTTCCGGAATGTTAAATTGTTTCGTTATATCATATATGACTAAAAGGTGGCCATGTGATGACCGATGCTCTAGTGGACTAGTCCCATGCGATGCTTTGGCATTCCTCACCTATGTCTCCTCTAGCATTTGACTTCCTTATTGGCACCTGGTGTACATTGTAGCTTCTCCTGTGATGTTTAGTTTCATTTATATGTGCTGGTTGAGGTTCTTACATTTTTAGGGTGGTGAGTTTGCGTACAGTCAATCGTGTGTATTGTTTTTACTTGAAATCTTGATGTTTTCATGGCTTTGATTTCAAAGTATAGTCAACTACTAACAAGAGAATGTTGGGCTGTATAGACAGATTGAAGTCATACGAGTTCCTTATGTTCTGTCTCATGGATTTGTCCAACTGAATGATGAGAGATCATCTGATACTCTGGTGTTACCTATACTCGATCATCTAATTGCAACATTATTATCAATTATGCATGTAAAATTTTCTGTGGGTGTATAATATAATAGATATGCTATTGCTGGCAAATGTCAACATATATCTCTACTTAAATCTAAACTTTTCTGATTTCTTGATACAGAGAAAATTCATAATCTAAAGATAAATACCTTTCTGTGCGTGAAATTGTAATACTATTCTCCATTTTTTGGATTACTAACATTGAAAAACTAATGAGACTCCCTCTTTGAATTGGGTAAAGTGAGTTAAAACGGTTCTTAACTTTTGCTTCCCTTCTTCCTAAATAGAACCAGAGTCTATTCTGTGGAATCATGATGAACTTTAACCAAGGTTTTTTGGTATGCAGTTATCAACATGTTTTATTTATGATGAGTTTAATTGGCCATATATATATACAGCTGTGTTTGGAGTAAGATGATGCAAACAAACATACATTGATTAGAAGAAATAATATATAAATAATTTTGGCATAACTTGTTATGAGGAAAATGATAGTGATACTTGTGGGTATATGTTTGCGACAAATAAAGGATGGGACACGAGTGGACAACAATGAATGAAGGTTTGATTTGAAGAGCAAAATGTTAGAGTTTAAGAAGCTTCCCTTACAGAGGAGAAGTGTTAACTGAGTTATGGATTGGTTGCTATATAATACAATCATTTTTGTTTTACTTAGATGATTCAGATGCACAACTGGGTAAAAATGGTGAGAAAGAAAATATATTAAGAAATAAATAATAGAGTAAAATTTATATTTTTAATCAATATACAAATATTTTTCATATAATTTATTTTATTTCTCTCTCTTTTTACGTTATTGAATCAAAATAATTTTTTCTACAATGAAACAATATATAGTAATATATTTTTTTTGACTATTTTTATAGATTTTTTTTCTTCTCAATTTTACTCTGACTTGCTTGGTAATCAGTATAAAATGTAAAATATAATATAAAAATAAAATAAGAGTATGATATACCACGAGTAAGATAAATATTAAATACCTTCAATGTTTGATGAAATATAATATAATAACAAACATTAACTAATAATAAAATAATAAATCACATTTTATTTTAGGTAAAAAAGTAATTATAACATGATAGCTTTGAAACAAAACCTGTGAGAATGAGATTATTGATAACATAAATAATTTATCCTAGAATTATTAAACTCAATTTTTATATTTATAAATGTTTAAATTAATTTAATGAATTCTAAACATTTTTTTTCTTGGATTTTTTTAACTTTTATTTTGTTTCTTGATTAGATAATTTGTTATCTACCTTTGGTTTTGCTTACAAGAAACTACTTGTGATTATTTAACTAAAAATAAATACAAATTTAACGATCCAATTCAGAAAAAAATGTTTACGAAAATATTCACATTTTAAAAGATGATCTACCATAAGAAGACTTAATGGAATTTTCAGGGCATTAGATATCAGATTAGTACGACTTTAGTAACTTTATCGTTAGAATTAATTTCTCATTTTTTTTCTCATTTTAAATCAGTTTTATTTATTTAATTTTTATTTATCTAATATTTAATATAATTATTGTTGATGAAACAAACACACTAGACATAATATCTAAAAGGAAATAAATAACTACTATGTACTAATTAAACAACTTTAGAATAACTAAGTGTCATGACCATATTAATTTTTATTGATAATATTTATTAATAATAATGAACCATACAAAATATTTTCATCACGAAAAAATAATATTCAGTAAAATTAGTTGATTAGACAAATATACAAGCCTGGAGAGTGCGTAAATATGATGTATAAATTAAAACTCAAAATATTCAAATTATAATAACATAAAATATGTTTGAAAGAACTTCTT
Organism: Phaseolus vulgaris; assembly: GCF_051622355.1. Taxonomy (NCBI): domain Eukaryota; kingdom Viridiplantae; phylum Streptophyta; class Magnoliopsida; order Fabales; family Fabaceae; genus Phaseolus; species Phaseolus vulgaris. The sequence continues at coordinate 9,464,447 of NC_143504.1, forward strand.
TCGAAACACTTCTAAAGAAAAAAGAACTGTTTTTTATGTTAATTTTTGTTATATAAATTTAAAATAAGAATTTAGAGAAATCATATATGATTTTTTTATAAATTAATTTATATATAAGTTAGTTTTATTTATGGAGAACTTTATTTTTTTTTCTTTCCATTTTTATTTTTAGAAGTGTTTATGAAAAATATTATAAACAGGTTCCTAAAGATGCTTTATTTTTTCACTGATTTGTTAAATTGACCATGTTGGTGGATACTATTTTTATGAAAATAATGAACAAATAACAATAAAAAGTATAAAAAACTATTTATACCGTAATTATTCACACAATTTTGAAATAACTAAGAGAAATAAAATAAATGATAAAATGAAAGACACATAATTTTTTTTTTATTAAAAACAGTGTATAATTCATTATATGAATAGCTTAGAGAAAGTGAGTAGTTAACTATAGAAATTAGATCCAACAACTTACAAAGTCAAAGCTTGACAAAAGAAATGTGGTGACATTCCTTAACAAAAACGTTAGTGTTTTGTGCAGCATATGGGTAATGTCTTAGTACACAATTTGTTTACTACTGAAGATGACAGCACAATCCCAGAAAATGAACTCTTCTTAATTCTCCCATTCAATTTATGACAAGACTTCCAACACTAACGTATGCGTCACACTTAGGTCATTCAACTTTTCATTTAAACACTCCCCATTCTTTTTGCCAATTGCATTTTTTTTCTCTTTTCTTTCTTCTTTTTTATACATTGCATTAGGGCAAACCAGTTGAGTCAAGCTTATTACAGTATATTATACCTGTCACTCTTTCATGCAATCACGTATGATTAGATCTTGCGTATTTCTCATCAATAGTGTTTGATTCTCTTTTTCTTTCCCAATATATAATATATATTGTTCCGATTTCAAGTTTGAGAGATAGCATTATTAGGGTCAATTATCACATTTGAGGTATTGTCTGTTTCGCAGGTCGGTGCTCCGTCACGGTTTTGTTCTTAAAAGGCGTCTCGGTAGGTTGAGGGATGAGGGAGTATATAAACTGTCTTTGGTCTCGACTCCCGAACGATGTGAAATTATATTGCCATACCGGATATATATATATATATATATATATATATATATATATATATATATATATATAACATAGTGTGAAGAGAAATTAATTTGATTACTTATCACTTTCACTGTAAATTAATTATTAGATGTATTTTAAAATAGAGTCCTTAATTTTAAATATTTTAAAATTATGAGAATTAAATATTAACAATTATAACTAAAACTAAAATTGCACATAAGATATATGCACATCAAAAGTTAAAACAAAATAATTCAGATTTTTTAAAGTATGAACTCGTAACAACAAAAAACTAGAAATTATATAAACCAACTACCATCAATTATAAAAAATATGTAAATATTGTTGAAATACTTATTATCCAATATTAGTTATTGAAATACTTATTATCCAAAATTAGTTGTTGAAATACTTATTATCTAAGGTCATTTTCCTGAGTTTTTAAAATAAATTTTTGAAACTTTAGAAAACTTATTTGTAATGTAAAATTACACTTTTAAAATTTTAGAGAATTTAGTTATATAATATATTCAAACTATATAGTTTTTAATCATCTATTTATGAATAGATTTAATTATATTTATTTTTTGAAGTTTGAAAAATTTGGAGTGTTTTATTGAGGTTTTACCATAAATCTTTGGAATTTAACGAAAGTTAAAAAAAAAACTCCATTATTTTGTTAAAATCTTAGAATAAACCTTTGAAACTTAACAAATGTTAAAAAAACTTATTAGAGATAAGGCAAATGTGTATTCTTCTTGTAATTTGCACGTGAAAAGGCAAATGTGGGCTGACTTATTAGAGATAAGGCAAAGGGAACCCTGTAAATCTTGGTGCATTTTGGGGGATTTCAACTCCATAAGACATGAAAGGGAACGTAGGGGGATAAATAGTTCCAATGGTAACAAGAGAGAATTGCAAGGTTTTAATAATTTCATAGATAACATGGAACTGGTGGATATACCCTGTATTGGTAGAAAATATACTTGGTACAGACCTAATGGTAAAGCAAAAAACAGGCTTGATAGATTCTTAATTACTTTTGAATGGTTACAACACTGGCCAGGATGCAAGCAATATGTTATAGATAGACAAATATCTGATCATTGTGCATTACTGCTAAAATCAAAAGTGGTTGATTGGGGCCCAAAACCCTTTAGGTTTCTTGACATATGGCAAGAAAACAAGGAGTTTGAACATTTCATTAAAAGCAAGTGGGAAAGTTACTTGGTTCAGGGCAACGAAATTTTGGTGTTAAAGGAGAAATTGAAGATGTTGAAAAGTGACCTGAAAGGATGGAATAAAGAGGTCTTTGGTCATAATGATAAGATTAAACTTGACATTTTGAGGAATATAAGAGAGTTGGATATGAGAGATGATGTAGATGGATTGGATGAAATTAAAATCAGGGAAAGAAGAGAACTTTTGAGTCAGTTACAGGAAATAAATGAGAGAAATGAATCTTTACTACAACAAAAGTCAAGAGCACTATGGATTAAACAGGGGGATTCGAACTCAAAATTCTTTCATGCTTCTATCAAATGGAGGAGAATGAAAAATGAATAAAAGGAGCACATTATAATCTCTCTGGTAACTGGGTGGAAGAACCAATTAAGGTAAAGGAGATGGTTAAAGAGTTTTACAAAAACAAGATGTCAGCCATCGAAGATATTGGGGTTAGGCTGGATAATGTGGAATTCATGAAGATATCTGAATCTGATAATAGACATTGACTGATCCGTTTGATGAAAAAGAAATAAAGGATGCCATTTGGAATTGTGATGGTCATAAAAGTCCCGGTCCTGATGGAGTAACTTTCAGTTTCATTAAAAACAACTGGAGTGTTTTAGAAAAGGACGTGTTGGGAGCTGTTAAATTCTTTCACAGAGAGGGAAAGATTCCGGAGGGATGTAATGCTTCATTCTTAACGTTGATCCCAAAGTCTGAGAATCCTCAATCCCTTGAAGAGTATAGACCTATATCACTCGTCGGTTGCTTTTACAAGATTCTAACAAAAGTGCTCTCGAACAGGATTAAAAAAGTAATTGAAAAAGTGATAGATGGATCACAATCAGCGTTTTTGTCCGATAGAGGATTGTTAGATAGTGTCCTTGTTGTGAATGAGGTAGTTGACGATTTGAAAAGAAGGAAGAAAAGGGGGATGATTGTGAAACTTGATTTTGAGAAGGCATACGATTCGGTGAGTTGGGAGTTCTTATTTTACATGTTGGGAAGACTAGGGTTTTGTGGAAAATGGGTCCAATGGATTAGAGCATGCCTTGAATCAGCTACTGTCTCGGTTTTGGTAAATGGTAGCCCGACAAAAGAATTCAAACCAACTAGAGGCCTTAGACAGGGGGATCCGATGGCACCATTTTTGTTTTTGATTGTCGCACAAGGCTTATCTGGGCTAGTAAAACAAGCGACAAGAAAAAATTTGTTAACTGGCATCAAAATAGGGGATAAAAAGGTGGAGGTGGATCTACTCCAATTTGCTGACGATACCCTTTTTTTGTGCGAACCAAATGTGCAGAACATTAGATACATCAAGGCTATTTTAAGATGTTTTGAATTGAGTTCGGGTCTTAGAGTAAACTTCTTTAAGAGCAAGATAGGTGCAATTGGAGTAGATAGATACGAGGTTAAAATGTATTCAGAAATACTTCATTGTAGCCTAATGGACATCCCCTTCACTTATCTAGGCTTAACTATAGGAGGTAACCCATCTAGGTGTTCTTTTTGGGAGCCTGTGGTAGCGAAGATAAGGAAGAAACTTTCAGTATGGAAGGGGAGGAACTTGTCTTTTGCGGGAAGAGTGTGCCTTATAAAATCTGTTATCAACGCTATACCACTTTTTTACCTATCCTTTTTTAAAGCACCAATCGGAGTGTGCAAGGAGATTACAAAACTACAAAGAAAGTTCCTGTGGGGTTGGGGAACGGAAGGGAGGAAAATTGCTTGGACTAGCTGGGATAATATTTGTAAAGCGAAAGAGGAGGGAGGTCTAGGTATTAGGCGTATAGAGTTATTTAATAAGGCACTTTTGGTAAATGGTAGCCCGACAAAAGAATTCAAACCAACTAGAGGCCTTAGACAGGGGGATCCGATGGCACCATTTTTGTTTTTGATTGTCGCACAAGGCTTATCTGGGCTAGTAAAACAAGCGACAAGAAAAAATTTGTTAACTGGCATCAAAATAGGGGATAAAAAGGTGGAGGTGGATCTACTCCAATTTGCTGACGATACCCTTTTTTTGTGCGAACCAAATGTGCAGAACATTAGATACATCAAGGCTATTTTAAGATGTTTTGAATTGAGTTCGGGTCTTAGAGTAAACTTCTTTAAGAGCAAGATAGGTGCAATTGGAGTAGATAGATACGAGGTTAAAATGTATTCAGAAATACTTCATTGTAGCCTAATGGACATCCCCTTCACTTATCTAGGCTTAACTATAGGAGGTAACCCATCTAGGTGTTCTTTTTGGGAGCCTGTGGTAGCGAAGATAAGGAAGAAACTTTCAGTATGGAAGGGGAGGAACTTGTCTTTTGCGGGAAGAGTGTGCCTTATAAAATCTGTTATCAACGCTATACCACTTTTTTACCTATCCTTTTTTAAAGCACCAATCGGAGTGTGCAAGGAGATTACAAAACTACAAAGAAAGTTCCTGTGGGGTTGGGGAACGGAAGGGAGGAAAATTGCTTGGACTAGCTGGGATAATATTTGTAAAGCGAAAGAGGAGGGAGGTCTAGGTATTAGGCGTATAGAGTTATTTAATAAGGCACTTTTGGCAAAATGGCTATGGAGACTGGGTACCACAGAATATGGACTTTGGAAGGAGGTTCTTGAATCTAAGTATGGTTCGAGTTGGTTATCAAACTCTTATGTACCGAAAAGAAATAGATCTACATCTAGATGGTGGTTAGATTTATTCAAAGTTAGCATTTCAGACCACGGGGACAATTGGTTCAATCAGAATATGGTTTGGAAAGTAGGATCAGGGGGGAAGGTCAAATTCTGGGAAGATGAATGGATAGCCAATGGACAACTGAAAACAAGATATGAAAGAATATATAACAACTCTGAGCTTAAAGACAAACCCATTGAATGTTTTGTAAGAAGGAACGCAGATGGGTGGGAATGGAAATTCAGATGGAGAAGAGAGTGGTTTGAATGAGAAAAAACTATGGTAGAGGATTTTATGTCTATATTGTCACATGTGTCATTACAATCTGATATAGAAGATTCAAGGTTATGGAATGATCCTCCATCATATACTTTTTCGGTAAAATCTGCATATAATAAGTTGGGTAACTATGGGTCTGGGGGGTATCAGTGTTTGGTTATCTTTGGAGCTTAAAGGTCATGCCCTCAGCCATGTTCTATGTGTGGAGGGCTTTCTCGAATAGGTTAGCAACAAAACAGAATTTGCTCAAAAGAGGAGTGTCTTTAGGAGATTCTTTATGCGTTTTATGTGGAAGGGAAGAGGAGACAATTGCACACACCCTCCTTACATGTAGGGAATCATGTAAAGTATGGAACATGTGTTCCACCTGGATGGGAATTTGTTCTGTGTATCACAATGAGCTCATTAATCATTTTGAACAATTCTCTTGTAGGTGCTTTAACAAGGAAGGCAATAGGTTATGGAAAAGCCTTTGGGTTTCAATAGTATGGTGTATATGGAAGCATAGAAACAGAGTTATATTTAACCAAGCAAAGATAGACGTCGAGGAGATTTTTACTATGGCACAAGTACAATTATGGGTATGGTTGAAACATAAAGAAAAGAGAGTTTTGTTCTCTTTTTCCGATTGGATACTTTCACCTATAACCTGTATTAACATGGTAACTAGTTAAGAGAATAAAAGGGTTTGTTTAATTTTCATAACTTGCTGCATATATATTGAAGGTAACAATACAAGTTGAAAGTAATTTTTGTATTAGTAGGTGGATGTTGTAATAAATATTGTATATTTCTCTTTAGGTCAAGGTTATGGGTTTTTTATGTTCTTCTTGGTTCAGTTTGAGAGGTGGGGAAGGTTGTTTTGTTTTTTAATGGTGCAGGTACAACCGACGGGGAGCAGCCTTTTAATCCTTTAAAGAGAGAATAAAATAGAAAAGATCATGGAAGGTAGAGGGAAGAGTGGAACTTTGTGTACTTCAAGTTGTTGTCTTCAAACCAAAATCAATTCCCTTTGCTGAAATTTTGAAGAGTGGATGTCCCTTTAGCAATTTTAAGATTGACGTGCCGGTGCTGTTACAAAACAATAGGTAAGGTTGGGGGATTATTGGTCTTTTGGCTGGGATGTATTGTGTATTTTGTCACCATTTAGTTTGATGGCACCATCTTGTTCCTTTGCTAGTTATTCTGTTGGTTTTTCTCTTGGTGTGATGTAGTTTTTTGGGCACTTTGCTGAAAGTGTGCTTTTGTTATTAGTAGTTTTAGGACAGGTTTTTACATTCCTTTTGCAGGTGTGAGCCTTGTATGTGCTCTAATTTCTTGTACACGGGTTGGGACACCCCTAAAGTGTCCCTCTTTTAATTTCATTAATTCTTTGCCGAAAAAAAAAACTTATGTTAATTTGGTGAGGTTGTAGAATAAATATTTGGAATTTACTAAAAGTAAAAAAAAAAACGTTGTTATTTTGCTGAGATTTTCGAATAAACCTTTAGAATTTAAGAAAGGTTAAAAAAACTTTTGTTATTTTGCTAAAGTTTTAGAATAAAATTTTGAAATTTAATGAAAGTTAAAAAGACCTCCGTTATTTTGCTGAAATTTTAAAATAAACATTTGAAATTTAACGAAGGTTAAAAACACTCCTGATATTTTGTTGAGATTTTAGAATAACCTTTAGAACTTAATGAAGGTTAAAAAAAAAACCTCCATTAATTAAATCAATTTCTAAGGTTATATTAACCTCCACTAAATAACCTCTGTTAGACCTTTTTTTAGTGAGTCCATTGTTCATTACAAGAAAAAATTGTTTTGACGAGAGTTTATTTTTACATTATTCAAGGTTAAAACCTCTATTAAGTCGTTTACCCAGGGTTGTAGTTTCCCCTGCTAAACCATCCATGGGAAACATGTTCCCTAGAGTTTTTTTAAACCTTAGGAAAATCTTTCAGAACCCATGTTAAATACCATGGGTTTAAGAACCTCCATAAAATACCATGGGTTTTTAAACCTCCGTAAAATATCATGGGTTTAAAAACCTCGGTAAAATACCATGGGTTTTAAAACCTTTGTAAAATACCACGTGTTTCAAAATTTCCATAAAATGATTTGTCGTTTGAAATAACCTTCAACCCTATTTTCCACTATCTCTAACGATCCTCTTGACTTCTCTCTTCCACCATAGACACACTGTTCTTCGACACAGGCTCAATGACCGCTAGTGACAGTCCTAACAAGGAATCACAATTCAACCACACTTATGTCTATTATATCTAAGGAGAAGAAACACTGAATAAGACATTATCTTCTTCTCACTCCAATATTGTTTCTTCCATCATCTTACTGCCTCAACTTTATATATCATAAATAATTGTATTATCTGTCAGATATGGACTTCAAAGCCATGTGTGTTCTTGGATACGAGTGCTTCAAAGATTGCAAGAACATATTGCGAGGAAAAATTAAAGTTATTACTTCTCACTTTCATAGTGAATTAATATTGGATACATTTTAAAATAAAGGTCTTAATTTAAAATATTTCAAAATTATGAGAATTAAATTTAAACAATTATAACTAAAACCAAAATTGCACATAAAATATACGTACATCAAAAGCTAAAACAACATAAGCCAGGTTTTTTGAAGTATAAGCTTATAACAAAAGAAAACTAGGAATTATATAAATCAAGCACCATCAATCATAAGAAATACTCAAATAGTGTTGAAATACTTATTATCCAAGATTAGTTGTTGAAATACTTATTATCCAAGGTTATTTTGCTTTTAAAATAAAATTTTGAAATTTTAGAAAACTTATTTGTAATGTAAAGTTACACTTTCAAAATTTTAGAAAATTAAGTTATAAAATATATTAAAACTATATAATTTTTAATTAATTATTTATAAATAGATTTAATTATATTTATTTATTGAAGTTTGAAAAATGATGAGTATTTTAATGAGGTTATATACTAAATCTTTCGAATTTAATGAAGATAAAAAAAACCTCCGTTATTTTGTTGAGCTTTATAATAAACATTTGAAATTTAATGAAGGTTAAAACACCTTCCGTTATTTTGTCGAAGTTTTAAAATAAACCTTTGAAATTTAATGAAGGTTAAAAAAATCTCCATTATTTTTCTGAAGTTTAAAAATAAACCTTTAAAATTTAATGAAGATTAAAGAAACCTCCATTATTTAGAATAACATTTTGAACTTAACGAAAGTTAAAAAAATTTCGTTAATTAAATCAATTTTTAGAATTATATTAACATTCATTAAATAATCTCCCTTTAAAACTTTTTTTACTTTTTTTTTCTTTGGTTGATATAATTTTTGTTTGTCTTATATTTGAATCTACGATACTATTTTTTCCAATACAAAGTTTTGACACAAATATATTAATATTTTGAACTATTAAAAATATTATGTAACTTTTTTTTATAGAACATTTAATAGTTAAATATTGAGAATTGATTATAGATAGTCATGTGAAAAAATATGGAGTGCATTGTTGGATTTATAAAACCATATTTAATATAAATAATTTTGTCTGCAAAACCTCGTGTAGAGTAAAACGGAAGTAGTGTCCAATTTTTTACACCATTTTGTTAAACGGTAACGCATTGGGAAGATAAGTTGTTGTTAGAAATTGAAGATTAGGAGTCTTAAACTATACGCACCTCAAAACACACAATAGTCTAATATTTATTGCAATTTGAATCTTGGACACCCTTTTGACTACTTTTTTTTATTTTTCTTTGTCTTATAATGGCCAAATAAAAAATTGTATACTTGATTTCCTTAGTGACAAACTTTACCTTCTATTTTCCTACTTTTCTAATAGTTCATAAATCTTCAAGGATGGATAGTGGAAGAAGACATGAGAACCACCACAATACCAAATTAAAAAACATAACTACCCACAAATACACGTTCACACCTACACTCTCTCTCACACTTTTATTTACATATATATATTATCACTTTGTTTCTTTTTAAATTTAGAGTTGCATCATGATTTTTTCTTTAAAAATTTATCCCAGAAAATTAAGAGAGGAAAAAGTTATTAAAAAATAATTTTAAGTTTAACACAACTTTATAAAATCAGTTTATAAAGTAAGGTTTGTATCCACTTATATAAAGGTGTTTGTCTCTAATCGATGTGGGATCTTCAATACATCCCTTCACGTCGAGACTTGTCAGCTCGTGTGTGAGACTATATATTTATGGGTGATCTGGTATATGACCTAAAACCCAACAAACTCTCATTAGGATAAACTTTAAATGACTTTGATATCATATTAAGGAGTGAACTTTAACCTAACTCAACCCTTATGAACAAATTTTAGAGATCAAAATAATTAGTTACTATATTAAATAAATTAGACATCATTTTATAAACTAAAAAATTATTGGTATCTAAAGTAGTTTTTATTATTAATAAAAATGTATAAAGTAGTTTTTATATTAATATCTAACCATTAGCTACTAAGGTTTTATTAATTAACTAATTTATATTCTAAATTAGTCTTTATCCGTCTTTTATAGAGACTAATTTGGAATCTAAAATACTAGCATCTAAAATCTTGATTGCTAATTTAGATATCAATTTAGAAAGCATTTTATAAATTTTTATTAATAACAGAAACCACTTTAAATACTAATAACTTTTTAGTCTCTAAAATAATATCCAATTTAATCAATATAATGACTAATTATTTTTCTCTCTAAATTTTATTTAATAATTTTAATTGTAGTATAAAATAAAGTTTACATTCACATCCACTTTATATTATGAAATATTTTTATCTACAATAATAAAAAATATTTAAATTCTCTTTGAATTCCATTCCCAAATGATATTCAACTACTAAAAGTGTGTACAATGATCACTGAAAATAATTGTTCATGAACATTTAATGTGTAACAGGTCTAGGTACAATCTTATAGTTAACAATAAAAGACAAATTTATTATTAAATAAATATACAATCAAAACGATAAAACAACTTTGGAAAAAATATTTATTTACTTTTGTTGCTTAATAATAACAGTAAATATTATATTTAATAAACTCTCTAAAATTATATCTCAAAGAATAAAAAAGTACATTAAACTTTTTTAATTGTAATATAACATTGATAGAGTTTTCCATTGTATTTCACTTTCCAACTTACATATATAAATTAATTCAAAAATATATAAGGAAATAATTGATAAAACAATAATTAATATGATACCTAACTTTATAAATGACATACAAATAAAAATTCTTTAAAAATCAATTTATATATATGTGTGTGGATTTCACGCTTACACATGACCAAAAATTTTAAAAACTAAATTTTATTAAAAAAATCATTAAATAAAAATTAGGGTTAATGAAAATAATAATTAATCATTATATTAATTAAATTAAATATTATTTTAAAGATTAAAAAATTATTAATATTTAAAATAATTTCTATAATTAATAAAATTTATATTAATTTTTAAATTTGTAATTATTTACCAATTTAGAAACTATAATATATAAATTTAGTTAACAAAATGTCAATATTTTTTAATCTACAAATAATATCTAATTTAATTAATATAGTAGGTAATTATTATTTTTAATTTAATATTTTTTATAATATTTATTTAAAATAATTGTTCCAAGAGTATTTAATGTGTAACAGGTCTAGGTACAATTTTATAGTTAACAATAGAATACAAATTTATTATTGAATAAATATACACTCAATCGGATAAAACAATTTTGGAAACAATATCTATTTACTTTTTTTTTTTAATTATTTTAACTGTAAATATTATATCTAAATACAATAAGCAAACTAATTCCGTTTGCTTTTTTTTTTAATTTAAAATTGGAATTATTTATTTGGTTTAGAGAAAAATAATAATTTATAAAGTAGAAAATAATCTTGATGATTTTTAACTCTTAAAATGAATTTGTGATAATTTCGAATCGATTTTGAGTTTGAAGGCAGAGTTAGTATATATGATTGTTATAGAACTCTTCTCTGAACACGCATGGTTGCATTAGATCTACGTTTTGGGGGTACTCTCCTAAAGAGTCAAAGACCCAATGCATAAGGAGTCTTCAAGATCAAGCAAAAACACTGCCATGGAAACCTAATATTTACTTCTGGAAATTCTGTCGGCGTGGGAACCTATTTTTGCAACTTCATTTCCACCATCATCACGTAGCTGTTAGTGCAACACAAAATTATTCCCTTTTCCAAATTAAAAAGAAAAGAAATCTTTCATATTATTATTATGTTTGAACCATCATTGGTGTATTTATAGGTAATCAGCCACGAACTGGGGCAGCAGCATATATAGTAACCTAGGTGGCCCATGTACTATGCTGCACCATAATTATAATATGTAATACTTCGAATTTGAAGCAATGATAGACCTGTGTGATCAAGAGGGTTACGGAAAAAAAGAAGAAAAATAAAAAATATTTATGATGAAGTGAGGGTATTTATTTATTCAGCAAAACAGTGTAGAAATTGTTGATCAGACAGAATAAGTCTCTGATATTCTGTCTCTCTTACCTTCCCACGTTACCCGACCAGCATGAATTATGAGCTTTGACACATTCACAAAATATATGTAATATTTTCAAAATGTTTTTATTTACTTTTGGAAGCTTGTTCTGGTTTTATTCTTTTTTTTGCTACTGTTTTCACAAGAAAAACAAACTACACCGTATAAATTCTTTCTGAAGGTACTGTCATCAATTTAAGCAAGAACAGTTTCCTTTGTAAATTATTCAACTGCGATACATCTTTATTACTTCTGCAGACACAAGCAATTAAAGGAACAATTAACATGATAAGTATATTTATTTTAAAATTTGACGAGTATTATTTTTTTGCAATTCTTTAAAATGGTAGAGAATCTCCATCCATGTGTTGGTGACCTGTTATTTTCTAACATTTAGTGCCATGAAATCAACACTCAGTTTTTGGTCAACTTTTTTTAAATTTTTTATGTTTTAATATAATTTAAGTTTCTTATCTTAGGTCAGAACCATCTAATTAACACCCTATATGATTAGTAATATATCCAATTGGTTAAAAGTTATTTAATGTTAGTGGTGCAACACTCTAATATTCAAGAAGGCATGTATGTTGAATAAGTATATCAAATGTGACATCAAGTGAGTATATAACTCATTTGATTAAAAAGTTTGAAAGAAGTAGTGTACACTTTTAAAATTTATTGTGATTTTTTATGAATAAAAATAATCTAATTTATAAGTTTACACTTAATTATTTTAAAATAAGAAAATATTTTGCGTCAATAAAATAATTTTTGAAAAATAAAAAATTATCTTAATATAAAGAAAATTAATTTACAAAAAAACTTCATGTAACATTTTAAACACTACTTCACACTACTTCATTTTAACATGTGATACATTATTTAAAATAGAAATAAATAAGTAATAATATATTGTATGAAAATTAATATAAATTATTATTAAGATAGTATCATATGATTGTAAGTGTCAATTAATCCTCTTTTGTTATACAAAGTTTAAAAAGTCACAAACAAAGACTTAGGTTGTTATTACTTTATATACTATTTATATACCAATTTTTTTAATATATAAAATAAAATAAAATATAATTTAATTAATATAATAATTAATTAATTTTTATCTTTAAAATTAATTTTTATTTAATAGTTTTCTTATAGTGTTTCTTTATAACTAAAATGGATTATGTGTTTAATTACAAATTCTTATTGATATGAAAAAAATACATGTTAAAAGAGATAAAAACACTTAATTATAAAATCTCAATACTTGGAGAGAAATTTGACAAAAATTAAGGAAATTTCATAAGAAATGTCTTGGAATTACTTGAAACAAGCACATTTTACATTAAGCCTTGTGTTAATGTAACAAAGTGTGAAGCAAATGAGGTGGTTGGTATAACTAACTATCTGAATTTCTGAGTTATCCAATTTTCCTGTTTTCCAGAGTAGCTCGCTCGACCACTTAAATGGTAACTGTTAGATTGGTTGAATCGTTTAATGCACAATATATAGTTAATTGCATTTAAAAGCCTTCTTTGTACAATATATCTCATGAGGAATGAGGAGCACATTAATTCCCATGAGGATAACAGTGTACACCTCATGAAACTTTTATTGAAGATCAAAGTGGCAATTTAATGTGTAATCCAATTGAAGAACTCGTGCACCTGCAAGTAACTTTTTGTCTACAAAGTTCTTCCAATTTCCAGTTGCGTAGATTTGTTTTTATTTTGTTTTAAGTACATGAGTGACACCATAGCTTACCTCATCAACCCTTCTCAATAATATAACCAACCAACATAGCACTCTCATTGACTTCACTCCATTTTTTAATGCTCTTTTAAGCATTGGTTATGATAACCACTTTGCAGAATAATGGTATATCACAAGGCAGATGGGCCAATTGCTCATTACACAGTCTCAGCTATGAGCACATCCACTACCGTAAAACATGACATAAAGATATAAAGGGTTTTTGCCTTTGCCCTTTACACCAACATAGAGACTTAAAAACATCAATATCCATGGATTTAACTAGGTAGTAGATCTGTCATAACAAATGCATTGAATATATTGAAACCATGTGGGGAAAACCAGATGGACCCATTTACATTACTTTAGCTCTAAGATTGTCTAAATCAATTATGATGTAGTTGAATCATGTTACTTGGTGCTTCCTCACTTGTCTCTTCTTTTTCCTCCAAAATACGATATTTTTCCCCCCTAAGGGAGGTGACGTAGAGTAATGTACCAGATTAATATGTTTCTACAAATAGTTGAACTCCACTTAATGAATCAATAAACTTAACTTGGAGTAGGTTGGTTTATTAAAAAAGAACCATTTTACTCCATATTCTTATATATGTCCCACACGTGTAATTTTGGGTACTAAATGCACGTTAAAACGTACAAGTACCATTATAATAATCTAAAAACATTTTTCTCACTTTTGGCTGTTGAAAATCTACACGGAAGTGTCACTAAATGCTAAAACCAAACGGAGCATGTGGACTTGAATTGATTGTACTGTGATATGTACAAAACAAATCACTGAAATTTTTATTTTTGTGTCAGCGAAATATAGGTGATGAAAAACACATATAATTCAGAATCCATATATCTTAGAAATCCAAGTCAAATTACCTTCAGGACCTGAAATGAGATCTCTTACCTTATTAGAAATAGGAAAATATATATGCAGGAAGATGAAAGTTCAGTCTTTTTTATATATAGCTTACACTGCAGAACAATAATAGGGTACACTCAATTTGTGAAGTTTCATCCAAGATATCCAAAATTTTAATATATATTCTGGGAATCAGAATGATATAGAGGGAGATATATGATCTGAGGGTGGTCATGAATCATGATTCGTTCACCACTAATTATAACCTTAAAAAAATATTTGAAAAGGTGTACTAATTCTATAGCCACCTCATTAGTAGAGTATGATTTTAGATAGAGTTTATCCCAAGCCTTACATGTTTGTTTAGGGTATACTAAGTATGTAGTTTTGTACAGATAGACTACAGAGCTTACGTAATTGTGTTCATTAGTTTAACAAGTAGCTAGCTGTTATCAGCAGCCACTATAGCCATCTCTGAAAATCTTTGGGAATCACATTCATACATACGATACACTTACAAATACAAAATGTGCACAGAAAATAAAAAAAAAGTCAAATCAATAATATGACAGTCTCTTTCCACTGTGGTCCAGTACATTGTTTCCGCATGGGATCATGTAGTTTTCACTCATCATGTGTTTTTATCACATGGAATACAGCAAAGAGCGTATATTGTATTTAGAGATTTAGATGTTTGGTACCAAAAAAAACAAAAACCAAAGTGATAAAAATAAATTAAGAAAAATATCAGTCATGAGTGATCTCAGAATTAACAGAAGGAGACAAGCACTACTACCTATACTTGTATTAACATATTACAATAAGTTGGGTTTTCCAAAGACATACTTGTCTTCACATACCATATTTTAGAAACTAAAAACAAAGATGAAGGTTTAAAAAAATTAAGAAAAGAGGGAAAGAAATACCTCTTTCTGGGTTTTCTTACAACAACATGAACACAATCATCACAATTCACAAGCTTAGAGGGACCTGGGACTAACATGTTCACAGGTGCTTCTTCTTGAGCTTGGAAGGTAGACTAAAGACTCAGAAACAGCACAAGTTCTCTTGCAAGAACCATAAAGGCTAATGAACCCAAAACGATCACTCACACTCCTTGGCACCTTAGCTCCATTCCACAAGTTTCTACTTGTTTCTTCACTATCATCCTTTGAGCATTCCACCAGTGCAGCAAAGAAAGGATCCCTTTGGAAAACACTTTGTATTGAGTTCTTCTTCCTCACCCTTGCTTCTTCCTGACTGAGCTTCTTAGAAGAGTGTGTGGTGGTTGGTGGGGGCAATGGTAATAGTTTCAAGGATGACTCCTGCAGCTTCTTTTTGGAGTTCTGTTTCTTGGGAATTCCAGGCAAGTGTTCCCAAGAAAATGGAACACCTGAGAATCTAAGGGGAGATGAAGGACTAAGAAGAGGATCCTCAGGGAAATAGAATGACTCAAAGGAGGAAGAGGAGGATGAGGAATGAGTCCTGCGAGATGAAGGGTACTTTCCAGTATGGAAGATGTCACATTGTTTTGGAACAACCTTTGTATGCTCACTAACACTTGCTGCTGCTGATGATGAAGAAGAATCCATTGTGTTCCTTTCAGGAAGAGAAAAGATGTCTCACAAAACTTTCTCCCTCTCTCTCCCTCTCATTGCACATTTTATTATATAGGCACACAGGCAGATACATGTACTCTTTAAACAAACAAATACTTTATTTTTTATGCACTTCTAGTTAAACTAATCAAAATCATTTATATACCTATATTTTAAAAACACTATTATATTAATATTGATGACTTTAGTATAAAAAATTATTATTATTCTTTAATCTATTGAATCCCATTAATATAAAAGTTAACATTTTTTTAAATAATTAATGATTAAATATGTATTTCGTTCTTATATTATAATACAAAATTATTCTCGTACTCATTCAAATATTGAAGTATTTGTAATATATAAATTATTGAAATGAATCTTTTCGTATATAGAATTGGTTCAATTTGAAATTTCTCTTCTTTAACTTATTTAAAATTACAAGTCAAATTAAAATAATAATAAATTTTAAAAAAACTAATAATCTTTAAATAAAATTAACAATCATTTCACATGAAAATTCATTTTAATTATTTTCATAATACAAGTATCACCAGAGTTTAAAGTTTAGAACACGAATGAAAATAAATTTTGTGGTGCAATACAAGAACGAAAAACATATTTAACTCAATAATTAAATGAAAATGTAAAACTATTATATATACATATATGAATTAATGGAGGTTGGAGGGGGAAAAAAGTTGTGGTTAGTGGGAGAAGAAGGAAAAAAAGAGAATGATATTATAGAAACAAGAAAGACCCATAGCATTGATGGAGGGGAGAAAATGGAAAAGATGGGGATGATAAAGGCATGTTTTAAATAGGGAGGTTACCATAAAGAGTGGTTAGAAAGCAATCACATGGATGGAGGTGGCTGGATGGGCAAAGATGAGGAATTGCAGGTGCAGTGTGCAGTGCAGGTTTAATGGTTTAATTCAATTCTGTTGTCTGTGTTCATTTAGAAGAGTAGCTCCTCAATTTAATCTCAAAATCTACACATCAAACCATAAATGCACACACCATATGTTTCAACATCTCTACTCTCATTTTATTTACTTCCCTAAAACCTCACCATCTCCCATTCCCTTCACTCCTAAATTTTCACTTTCAACACACTAATTAAACTCTACTTTTTTCTTGCTACACTTCAATTTTTTCTATCAGTAAGTCACAATTGTCTGTCCTCTAATTCCTACTGCTACTCTAAAAAAAACATCATCAGGTACAACTTTTCACCCAGTTGTTCAGACCAAACTATTTTTTTTATAGAATAAAACCTTTGGTGGACTTTCTACACGTTATATATGTTTATAGTATCATTTTTCCTTATTCGTACATATATGTTTATAGTTCTTAATTACTGGTATGCTTTCTCAAGTTTTATAATAAAAAACTTCTTTTAGTTTCTATCCCATTTATTATTTAGGGATTAGAAGTATAGAAAATAAATGTAGGATTAACCAATATTTTTTGTTGTTATAGAATGAATTCTTGGTTGAAATTATAGAATGAAATTTTAATGATGATCATGTACTGATTATAGTACATTTTCAGTTCCGCCATGTGGCTTATGCTAATTGAATATATTTTGATTTGATTACCTAACTCAAAAGATAGTGGATAACTTCCCCATTTTAATTTTTTGTGGCACAAAATTGGAATTGCTGTTTTCGAATGTGAAGTAAGACAAATGAACAAAATAGGTCAAGATATTTTGTTGTTAAATCTTGACTTTCAATATTTTTTTTATCAAAATAATATGGAAAACAGTAACTTTCATTTATGAGTTTTTCAAAAATTATACTGTAATAAGATTCCAATTTTTAAAATTCTATACACATTTTTAATTGTTTTATAATTATATATATATATATGTATCGGTAGGCACCGGACGAACGTGGCCGACCGACCGAAGCCACAATAAATGTGAGGCATGTATGACAGCTAAAAGTGGTTAAGATACACCTTCGAAGAATAAGGAATGCGCGTTTAAAGAAGATATGTTCCCCGGGCATTCCGGAGCACGATTGACAGGACCTATCCACAACCACCCTGAGCCCAAGGAATAGAAAGCCCATTAGGCAATCCTATAAATATGTGCTCAAGCCAGAGAAAGGTACGTTTTCATTCACTGACTAAACCACACTTAGAATCTCACACTTACTTGAGCGTCGGAGTGCCTTCGCAGGTACCCTCCCCGCCCGACCGAAGGAGACACCAAGAAGGAGCGACCGACTGAAGGAGAAGAAGACCGACACGTCAACAACTACACTACATCAACCGACCGTGCCTGGGCCCCATCTCTCCACTCAGGTACAATTGGCGCCCACCGTGGGGCCGAGGCAAATCTTCAACTTTTTGAAGATATAATGGTTGCGACAAGAAACAACAACGACGCTATGGCAGAACAGATGACTATGATTCAAACCCTCCAAGCTCAGATGGAGGAACTGCGACAAAAGGGGATGGAAGACCATCGTCAACATGAAGAAGATAGACGCCGCCAAGAAGAAGAAATCGCCTTATTAAGAGAGCAGAATGCACAACTCCAGCAACAGGTCGATAATCCCGAACGAGAAGGCCAATCCCATATGGCCGACCGAACCGCCTCTCTCATACCTACACCGGCCAATACCAATCCTGCTTCCAGAGCTGAAACAGTCGAAAGAAAGTCAAGTAAAAGGGGTCATCCTTTTACAGACGAAATTATCACCACACCACTTCTTGACAAATGGAGAGGTCTCGCTATTAAACTCTATGACGGCTCGACCGACCCGGACGAGCATTTAAATGTCTACAAGACGCAAATGACTTTGTATACCACAGATAATAATGTGTGGTGTAAAGTATTCCCCACGTCCCTTCAGGGAGAACCTCTTACCTGGTTTACAGAGCTGCCTCCGAACTCCATTGACGACTTTGACATCTTAGCTGTAAAATTCTCCACTCAATATGCCACCAGCCGACCGCATCACATGTCCTCCATGTCTCTCCTAGCGGTACAACAAGAAAAAGGTGAATCTCTCAGAACCTTTCTAGATAGGTTCAACAAAGCATGTATGCACATCCGAGGACTCAAGCAGGAAGTTGCATTGCACCATTTGGTCTCGGCCATCCGGCCGAGCCGTTTTACTGAAAGTCTCATCAAGAAGCCGCCTCAAGACATGGAAGACCTTCGAACTCGAGCAACCAAATTCATGCAAATCGAAGAACACATCGATTACCACCAACGGTTCAAAACCGTCGGATCTGAAGTCCTCAAAGATCAAACCCCGAACAAAGAAAGAGAAGTCGAGACCGAACGAACCGTCCGAATCACTCCAAGATCCGACCGGAGCAGAGGAGGCCGAATCCCCAGGTTTAACAGTTACACCCCCTTAACTGTGCCGAGGGGACGAGCCCTAGATGAAGCACTACAAACAGACTTAATCCTGATATTGAAGCAATATCAAACGCCACCGAATGCAGACACCGCTAAGCATTGTCAATACCATCGAAACTTCGGCCACACGATCGAAGGATGTCAGGCGTTGAAGGACAAAATCGAAGAGCTCATCCAGGCTGGTCATTTGAGACAGTTCGTTAAGAGGACAAGGAATTCAAGATCCCCACCACGGAGTACCGACCGTCCATCTCGTGGTGTCGACCGGTCATACCTAACGATTATAAACGCCGAACCGACCATAATCAGGCTTCGCGGAAAACGCAGTGAAAGCCTCGTTCGGCGTACACGCGCCCGCAGCACAAGTCCCGACCGAAACACCCGCCCTCGCCAACGAGTCCGCGAAGTCATCAACATGATTGCTGGACCCGTTAACTTGGGCGAACCGAACCACGAAGCAAATTATATAGCCGGAGGCTTTGCCGGTGGCGAGTGCTCAAATTCCGCCCGAAAGAAACATCTCCGGGACATCCAGTCCGCTCATGCTACCACAAGGAGGCGTCCACACATACCTCTGATCACCTTCACTGACGATGACTTTTCAGCTATAGATCCAGCCCAGGACGACCCTATGGTAATCACTGTAGAAATTGACAAGTTCGCAATTGCCAAGACCTTGGTCGACCAAGGTAGCTCGTTCGACATATTATACTGGGAAATTTTCAAGAAAATGCGTATCCCAGAATCAGATATTCAACCCTATAACGAACAAATTGTAGGGTTCTCAGGTGAACGGGTCGACACTAAGGGGTATATAGACTTATATACAACCTTTGGTGAGGAAGACGGTCTCCACAAAACAATAAACGTACGATATCTACTGGTTAACGCCCAGACTTCCTACAACATCCTGCTCGGCCGACCGTCCATCAACAGATTAAAAGCCATTGTCTCCACCCCACACTTAGCCATGAAATTCCCTTCGGCCACTAACGACATTGCAACCATCCATGTCGATCAAAAAACCGCTAGAGAATGTTATGTCGCAAGTTTGAAAAGTGAGCCAACTCGACGACTCTACACAACCAATTTGGACGACCGAGTCCCACAAAAACGAGGACGATCTCCCACTCGGCGTTCCGGACGGCACATGTCCCGTCGTCAGATGATAGCCCTTGTTGACCTCGACCCTCGTATGGACGATCCCCGTATGGAAGCAGGAGAAGACTTGCATCCATTCCCGCTTCGCAATGATCGCCACACTACGCACATCGGCACTTCGCTGAAGCCGGACGACCTAATGGCCATTGGAACGACACTCGTTAAAAATGCCGATCTGTTCGCCTGGACGGTCGCGAATATGCCTGGCGTAGACCCACAGGTTATCACTCACCGACTATCACTGTATAAAGAGGCTAGGCCAATAGCTCAAAAGAAAAGACATGTAGGCGAGGAACGACGTCAAGCCGCACGTGACGAAGCGGATAAATTATTACAAGCTGGATTCATTCGGAAAGCCCATTACACCACATGGCTCGCCAACGTGGTTATGGTAAAGAAAACAAACGGAAAATGGCGAATGTGTGTTGATTACACGGACCTTAATAAGGCATGCCCAAAAGACTCTTACCCTCTACCTACCATTGATTGTCTCGTTGATGGAGCGGTCGGACATCACATCCTCAGCTTCCTTGACGCCTACTCAAGTTATAATCAAATCCAAATGCACCCGGCCGACCGAAAGAAGACAGCCTTCATGACTGATTCCAATAACTTCTACTATGAAGTTATGCCCTTCGGACTCAAAAATGTCGGGCCACTTATCAAAGACTAATGGACCATGTATTCCACGACATGATCGGCAGGAATGTTGAAGTCTATGTCAATGACATTGTCGTCAAGTCCGACTCATGCAAACAACACATTGCTGACCTAAAAGAAGTTTTTCAGGCCTTCCGCCAACACCAGACGCGACTCAATCCTGACAAGTGTGCGTTCGGCGTCGAGGGGGGGAAGTTCTTAGGTTTTATGCTAACTCATAGAGGCATCGAAGCTAACCCCGAGAAATGTAAAGCTATCTCCGAAATGAGAAGTCCCAACTCCATTCAGGAAATTCAGAGACTTATCGGCCGACTCACCGCTCTATCCAGATTTGTTCCTAAACTTGCCGAACGAACGAGACCCATCGTCCGACTATTGAAAAAAGCATCCCGCTTTGAATGGTCGACCGAATGCGAAGAAATTTTCCTCCAATTAAAAACTTTTCTATCTTCCCCGCCGGTCATCCAGAAACCGGACGCCCGAGAGCCCATTATAGTCTACCTCGCTGTTTCACACGAAGCCGTCAGTTCAGTCTTAGTGCAAGAAATCAATTTTGAAGAACGACCAGTTTATTTCGTCAGCCGCGCCCTCCATGGCGCCGAAATCCGATACCAAACGATCGAAAAAGTAACTACGGCTCTCGTTATTACCGCCCGACGAATGCGGATGTATTTTCAAAATCATCGTATTATTGTTCGGACAAATTACCCCATAGTAAAGATTCTCACTAAACCAGATTTAGCCGGACGAATGATCGGATGGACGATAGAACTATCCGAATTCCATATTTAGTACCAACCACGAGGGGCCATCAAGTCGCAAGCTCTTGCTGATTTCGCAACCGAACTCACTCCTTCCTCAGCCGAGATTGAACACTCATTGTGGGTCCTATACGTGGACGGCTCCTCCAACGAAAGGTCGTGCGGCACTGGAGTCGTTTTGGAAGGTCCCGACGAGATTGTCATCGAGCAAGCCCTAAAATTCGACTTCAAAACTTCAAACAATCAGGCCGAATATGAAGCCATTTTAGCCGGTCTACGCCTCGCTCAAGAATTGGAAATCACTAAGTTAATTTGTAGAAGTGATTCCAGGCTAGTCATCGGTCAACTTAATGACGAATATGAAGTCCGAGAAAGCTTTTTACAGTGATACTATCACTTAGTCAAAAAGTCGATGAGCACCTTTTCTGAAATTTCTATGCAGCACGTTCGACGCGATCACAATACTCGCGCGGACGCCTTGTCCCGGTTAGCAACCACGAAGTGTAAAGGAATGCATAGGTCGGTCATCCATGTTACGCTTGCATGCCCAAGCATCGACCTACAGGAATGCCTAACGACCGACGCGGAATCTACTTGGATTACCCCAATCAAGCAATATTTACTCGACGGCACATGTAGTCCTCTCGGCGAAAAAACCATGAAGCTGCAGGCCGCCCGTTTTGTCTTAATTGGCGACAACCTTTATCGTCGAGGTTATACCCAACCACTCCTTAAATGTTTGACACAAAACCAAGCTTCCTATGTCGTCCAAGAGTTGCACGAAGGAATTTGTGGAACTCACTCCGGCGCACGGACAATGGCTGCCAAAGTATTCCGGGCCGGATACTACTGGCCGACCGTCCAAGGTGACTGCACCAATTTCGTCCAAAAATGTCTTAAATGCCAAGAGTTTGGCACTTTGTCCCATCAAAAACCTGAGGAACTCCATTTTATGTTATCACCTTGGCCGTTCGTCCAATGGGGTATGGACATCATTGGTCCTTTCGCCCCCGGTAAAGGCCAATGTAAATTCTTACTAGTCGGCATTGATTACTTCACCAAGTGGATCGAAGTCGAGCCTCTGACTGCAATCACCGCCCGCAATGTTCAAAATTTCATATGGAAAAATATCGTTTGCCGCTTCGGGCTTCCACAAATCATCATCACCGATAACGGTCGGCAATTCACCGACCGAACGTTAGCTGAATTTTACGAGAAGCTCCACATCAAACACATCGCTAGTTCAGTCGAACATCCACAAACAAACGGACAAGCAGAAGCTGCAAACAAGGTCATCTTGAACGAACTGAAGAAACGTCTCGGCCCAGCAAAGGGCAACTGGACTGAAGAACTCTTAGAAGTCTTATGGGCATATCGCTGTACTCCTCAGACGACTACACAAGAAACGCCGTACAGCCTAACGTATGGCACTGAAGCTATGATCCCCGTCGAGATTGGAGAACCCTCTCTCCGTCGGCAAACCCTCGATCTTCATCTAAACAAGGAAAGCCTCTCGGTCGGCCTCGATCTCATCAACGAACTCCGGGACAAGTGTAGAATTAGAGAAGAAGCATGCAAAATTCGGGCGGCCAGACGATACAACTCCAAAGTCAAACCAAGATTGTTCCACAAAGGCGACTTAGTATGGCGAATGCGGAGCAGCGCTCGGAAGGAAGGAGGCAAGTTCTCTAGCAATTGGGAAGGACCTTTTCGCATAGCAGATACGGTAGCCGGTGGAGCCTATTACTTAGAACATTTATCTGGGAAGGACATACCGAGAACGTGGAATGCCACGCATCTCAAATTTTATTACAGTTGAACTTAATAAAAAGTGTACTCTTTCCTCGCTCGGTCGGTTTTTCCCTAAGGAGGGTTTACGACCGAGAAGGTTTTAACGAGGCACTATAAATTAAAATCAGTCTCCTACTCCTTTTATTACTCCCAATTTATGCCACGTTCGGCATCCGAATAAACATTACTTTAACGTAATCAGGGTTATTTATGCCTCGTTCGGCATCCAAATTAACTTATTACTTTAAAGTAATAAGGATTATTTATGCCTCGTTCGGCATCTGAATTAAACCTAATCAGGGTTATTTATGCCTCGTCCGGCATCCGAATAAACATTATTTTAACGTAATCAGGGTTATTTATGCCTCGTTTGGCATCCAAATTAACTTATTACTTTAAAGTAATAAGGATTATTTATGCCTCGTTCGGCATCTGAATTAAACCTAATCAGGGTTATTTATGCCTCGTTCGGCATCCAAATTAACTTATTACTGTAAAGTAATAAGGATTATTTATGCCTCGTTCGGCATCCGCATTAACATTACTTTAACGTAGTCAGGATTCTTTATGCCTCAAATTATCTTATTACTTTAAATTATTTATGCCTCGTTCGGCATCCGCATTAACATTACTTTAACGTAGTCAGGATTCTTTATGCCTCGTTCGGCATCCGAATTATCTTATTACTTTAAGTTATTTATGCCTCGTTCGGCATACGCATTAACATTACTTTAACGTAGTCAATCTTATTTACGCCTCGTTCGACATCAGAATTCACTTATTTTGCAATTACTTATGCCTCGTTCGACATCAGGATTAACTCGCATTGTTGCTAACGAAATCAACTACGCCTAGGCCGGCATCCAACTTAATAAAATCTACTTACAACAAGGTTCAAAAATATCAATCCGGCCAATCAGCAAATCCAAAATAAAACTATTGTACGATGCCCACATGCCGGGTCCAGCAATTATCTATGGCATATTCATTAATTCTTCGAACGAGGCGTCCGGTTGTGGTCCCGGAGTCTCCGCCTCAGCCTCCTCATTGATGTCGCCAGGATTGGTCGGCACAAGTTTTCCTTCGACCACCACTTTCTCAATGTCATAGCGGTCGTCCTCCAGTGGCGTACCGTGCAGACAAGCTACTTGTTGGATGCCCAACCGGAAGTATTCTTCGCTAATGCGAAGCATGAAGTCGTGACACTTAGCCACTTCCGCTTTTAAAGCCTCCTCCCGGTCGGCTCCTCCTTTCAGTTGCGCCTCAAGGCTCTTCGTGAGTTCCTCTTGCGCTTTTAAGGCCGTCTGCTTCTCTTCCAACTGGACCTTTAACTTCTCGGCCTTCTCGGTCGACATCTTCGTGGCTTGAGTAGCCTCGGTCACATCTTTCTTTAGCCGAGGTATGGTAACGGTCGTCACTCTCTCGAGCTCTTCGACCACCGTCCGGCTTGCCATAAGCGCCCGGCTTTGTAACTCCAATGTTTCCACCATCAGTTTAGTTGTAGGGATGGTGGCAAAAATTTCATTCTCTTCGGCGGTCAGCTCCGCCTGCAGGTGGGCAGCTATATCCATGCCGACCGCCAACAGCGTTGGCTCAGAGGTTGTTCGGGATGGCCCAGCTCGGCCGTCCTGATTTCCCTTAGGAGGCCGACCCCTTTTCTTAGCAGCAATCGAGGCCCCCGCCGCAAGAATCGTTGTAGACGGAACTGCCGCCAACACCCCGGCCGTGTCGACAGAAGCTGACTGAGCATCCCTACTCTGGCGCAGCTTGTTCATATACTCATGCAAGGAAGCGTCCGCCCTACTCATGATTTCTGCAAAACACACAGGAATTAAACACTATTAATGGAGTTATTCAACCAAACCAAATTTACAATCACATACCAATAAAATCCGCCCAGGGATCGGACGACGCATATAACGAAATTATCTCCCTCGTAGGTAACTTGTGAGGGAGTTGGTCAAACACCACCATAACAGCCTTATCCAAAGCCGACAGGGCCGTACGGGAACTCGTGTTAAGCACAGTCCGATTCTGGGTCCAATGGAATGGAAACTTGGTAACATCATTATTATAAAAATACTCTCGTCCTTCCGGCTCCACAAATATCTTGAAATATCGCTCCTTGAAGTTCTTGTAGGACGTGGTGAAAGCCGCAAAACGTACACACCCCGGACGGCTGGTCAACGACACCCAACTTACCGGGTTGAACGAATGTGTGTTATAATAAAATAAAAACACTTCCGCTCTGGGCGTCAAGTCAAAAAGTTGACACACCATTCGGAAGGCCTGCATGCACGCCCATGAGTTCGGATGAAGTTGGGTTGGAGCTAGATTCAGAAACCGTAGCACATCCATCGTGAACTCATCAAACGGCAACGTCACTTTCAAATCAACGAATAACGTACTATAAACATAAAAGAAATCTACCGGAGCGTTCTCCCTTCCATGACAGACACGGTCGGTATACCCACATATTTCGACAATAAGAATATCTGAAGGTAAACCCGACCGCACGACAGGGGCCCTAGCTATCACTTTATCCAAGTCGTCCGGTGTCTTGAAAATAGTGGGTATATTCCTAACGCTACTATCTACCCACTCATAACTCGGACCCACGGACCCACTCGTACTTTCGCCACTTCCGGACGATGACTCCCCACTCTCACTCGACTCCCTACTAGCTCTATTTGAAGAAAGTTGAGACATAACTAACCTTTCGTTCACAAATATACAGCTCGGTCGGCAACTATGTTTCGTACAACGCAACAACTCGCAAAGTGGACTCGGCAATCGGAGCAACTCGGATGCCGAACTCAAGGAAACGTGGTCCTCCTACAACTGGGGCTGCTATTTATAGCATTTGCCTCTCACCCCCATCCGTTAGATCCCCTCTTATCCTACGACCCATATCAGCCGGAATTCGAAACGTCACTTAATCCACACCGCCGGATTCATCTCCGCCGTCTTCGACCAAAAGCAAACGTCCCATCACACCGTTACATTTAATGCCTGACACCTCGAAAAAGCAATCATTACGACTCTTCGGCATTTATTCACCTCGAGCCTGGGGGCAAGTGTATCGGTAGGCACCGGACGAACGTGGCCGACCGACCGAAGCCACAATAAATGTGAGGCATGTATGACAGCTAAAAGTGGTTAAGATACACCTCCGAAGAATAAGGAATGCGCGTTTAAAGAAGATATGTTCCCCGGACATTCCGGAGCACGATTGACAGGACCTATCCACAACCTCCCTGAGCCCAAGGAATAGAAAGCCCATTAGGCAATCCTATAAATATGTGCTCAAGCCAGAGAAAGGTACGTTTTCATTCACTGACTAAACCACACTTAGAATCTCACACTTACTTGAGCGTCGGAGTGCCTTCGCAGGTACCCTCCCCCGCCCGACCGAAGGAGACACCAAGAAGGAGCGACCGACTGAAAGAGAAGAAGACCGACACGTCAGCAACTACACTACATCAACCGACCGTGCCTGGGCCCCATCTTTTCACTCAGGTATAATATATATATATATATATATATATATATATATATATATATAATCTAAATTAAGAAAGATAAACCGAGAGAAGAGTAGGTAAGTGACGTGAAAATCTAAAAAAGAGATGAAAACGATTAGTGTGTATAGTTTTCTTTTTAAGTTGTCCATATATAAAAATGAGTCCCAGGCCTTTTCTTCTATGTATGGGTTTTATAACCTTTGATTAATTCACAATAATCACACATTTTACAAGATTATAAAATATTTTTGTGTGTGAGAATTGAACTTCATTTTGGTGTAAGAATGAAAATAAAAAATATTAGTTATTAAATCTTGTTATAAATAGTAAAAAAACATAATTTTATTAAAAATTGTAATTTTGTAAGTGATGTAATATTAATTTTTGTTTGTAAAAATGATTGATATTCATTACAAACAATATTCATTACTGCAATGATATATTTAGAGTTTATTTTTTTTTATTCAACCTTGTACACAAAAGTAATTATATTTTCCATCTTCACCCTTTATTAGAGGTTATAAATATGGTTAGATAATCAACTCCATCTTCAATCTACTAGGAGAAGTTGTTAGAGAAGACTTAAACTTAGGTAGATAATTAGTTAACATTTTAAAAATTATTTATTAATAATAGAATTACTTTAAATACTAATAATTATTTTAATTTTTAAAATAAATATTTAATTTATTTAATATAGTAATTAATTATTTTTTGTCTATAAAATTAATTTTTATTTAATAATTTTCATACAGTGATAACTAATAACACATGAATATAAAATGGATACAATAACTAATTAAAATCCAAACACATACAAATCAAATTGAGCTTGATATCTAGAAATTATTAAAAACTCATAATATTTTAGATTAGACAATTTACAAAGAAGTCCCATGTAATTAAATAATACAATAGAAAATAAAAGTGCTAAGTGATGAGAATTTTTGGATTTTAGAGAGAAAGATTGAAGTACCCACAAGCCAATGAGTTAATATGTTGTATCGGATCCCATTAGAATCTATTGTATATGAGAAGATGCAAAAACATGTCATTAACAAATAACACAATAAATAACAAAACACATTACAATAACACAATCAGTGTCAAACACATGACAAGAACAAAGGCAATACAAATCACATGACAAGAACAAAACAAATAGACTCATAATTTGAAATCTCATTTGCAAAACAACTTGCAAAATATCTAAACACTCCATGTTTGAAATTAATTCCATGTGTGGAACTATTCTAGTGTTCAATCTCAAATTCATATCATACATTTTCAAACACAAACTTCACAATAAAACAAATTCAATAACTTTGTGTAATTATTTTTAAAGTTTTAACCTAAATCACATTAGTGGGTACTAGAGGCAAAGTTGAAGTTCTCAATAATTCAATACATTTATAAGATGACATGCACCGATTCTGAATGAGCTCTTTTGGACTCCCAACCACAAAACCCACAGAATCACAACAATTTTAAATATTAAAATAAAAATATGTTATGCTTTATATTTATGATTTTATATTTGGTTTGAGAGCTTGTGAATAAACTCTCGTGCCAATAGTCATTCTTGGATTAAACCATTGACAATATAGCAAAGGGAAATCTTCTTACTCATTCCTAAATATTCCAATTCACAAATATGTTTGACGACACTAAAGAAGTTGTCTTCTCCTCCTTTGATAACAAGGTTTACATGCACTCCACAATTTGTAGTTTTTTTTACCATCACTCCACATCTTTGTATGGAACTTATACTTATTAACAAAGTACATGCTCCATGATGTTGCACATGAATTAGGTCGTCAAACTAATGCTTTCATGTTTGGATCAATCATTTCATTCCTCTCATCATTAACTTGTGTATTAGTCATATGAATCAGGTTCAATAATTTGATTGTATTAACAAAATATAAACACTGTGGATCTTGACACTTGCATATCATTTAAACCATTATGGAAAAGACTCATGTGAAACTTGTTTGTTGTTAATGTTGTTAACTTGTAAGACCAATCTTCAAAAAAATACGTAATCAATTATACTACTATAACATTTAGTGTTATATGTAACACAATGAAAACCAAGTTGTTGGATAACTTACTCAAGTATTTGTTTAACCTCATTCCAATTGATTAGGATATGTATATGAGCATAACAAAATTCATTATAATGTAACCAATACTCTTTGTGTGATTCATTAGGTTGTTTAGATTTATTCAAGATTGAAATTGTTGGGTGGTCATTTGAATTGATGGCTCGATGATCATTTCTCAAACTTGTACTTGACAACAAGGTTATAGTTTTGAAGTAATAAGGAAAAAAATATATGTAAAAATAGGGAAAAACAGAATAAGAGATGATTGAATTATATTTTTATCAAATTTAAAAGCTTTTCACAATAACTCTCCTTCCTAAGTTAGTACAAACAATAATTACTTATAATGTAGATAGATTAGGAAATAGAGAAATACACAATAATTTAGATTAGGTTTCATTACGGAGACTAAGGCTTTTTTTTATCAGCAAATAACAATGAAATAAAATGGGACCACTTCAAGGGTGGTCCAACCCTTATACAGTAAAATGATATTCACAAAGTACCTTTCCAACTACATATCGGGAGACTAAGGCTACAAAATACGTTTCAAGTATTCTTTGGGTTTGTGGCCACTCTTGGCTCCAAACCACTATTGGCTTAATCAAGTACTTTTGAGACACATAGCCACATAGTGTGTGTGTAGTATGACAATATGACATATGCATATCTCTAAGTCTAAAAGCATGAGTCTTTTATAAGTAGAGTAAAGTGTTTGTATGTATTGGTCAATAAATTTTTAATATGAGGAATATTGAGTATGAATTATTTATAGACACTGGACTGATTTCATATAATGAAATGTATGACAGTCATAAATTATATGATTGTAATTTAAAGTTATAGTTATATTAGAAGTTTTAAAAATTGTTAACTTACCATATTATTTGTGGTGATCGTGTATTACACCAGAGTCGATGAAGTTGTGGGTGATAAAGTTTCACTATAAACTAATAAAATATTTTATTTTGTTTTAATATTTTATTTTTAAAATATGTAAATGTTAAAATTCCTATAAATAGGAATATATATTTTAAAATATTGTATGATTAATACATATAAACATAAATATTTAATTAGATATTGAATACATGATATAGTCTTTAAATAATATAAATAGAGATGTTATATAACACCTGACAGATGAAATTTAGATACTAAAAAAATAATTCATGAAATTAAAGTTTTATTAAAGTGTTTGATTTTATTTAGTAAATTAGTTATTATTATTATTATTATTATTGGTGTAGTGTATTTTTATTATACTACTAAGCCATTTTAAATACCTTTACATATGCAAAGGATTTAAAATGAGTACTTCACATGTTTCAATTACTTATATTTTAGTTATCAGTTATTAACTACGTTAATACGTCATCATGTAACTTTTTGTGCTATACATTCTCTCTTCCTAATAATATTAAAATATTTATGCGTATATTATTTATATGTATCAAATTTTAAATATTTTTCAGTTTTAATCTTAATAAAAACAAACCTTATTCAAGAAGTTTCAAATTTCTTAAACTTTGAATAGTTCTGAAATGTACCAATTTATTCACACATGCATGGTTTACAAAGTAAACATATAACAAAAGTGGAATAAAGAGAGGAACCAAACACATTTACGAACTTCTATATCACTTTACATAATCAAAACGTGATCACCAACTCATAAAAAGAGTTCAAATCCATCAAACTCTCAACTAACTCAAACCCTAACCCCTCCATTGTTACTTTTAAGAGAAAAATAAAAGGAGAGAACTTATTCAAAAATACTATTTTATCCTTTTTTTTAAATGAAAAAAACTGTTTTATTCTCTTTAAAATTATTTTTTGAAAACTTTCCAGAACATACTTTCCAGAGTCTAACAAATATATTTTTGAAAAACGTTTTTTCAGAATTGAAGAATAAATTTTCCAAAATACATATAATGTTTTGGAATGTATTTTCTAGAATAATTTTTCTGAATTTTTGTTCCAGAATTTTTTTTAAGAAATAAGGATGAATTATATGGGATATTTAATCATTTCACTTATTTGATGGGGGTGCAATAAGAACTTTGATGGGGTGCAGGAAAACTTTGATGAGATGCACGAACAAACACCCAAACTATATTTCTAAACAACCCAAAATGTAAAGGCCCAAACTCCCCCTTCCTCAATTTACTTCAAAACTTTTCTATTCTCACTCTTTTTTAAAATACTACTATATCATTCCTTATATATAAAAAAATATCCCATAAAATTTAAATTAAAAATTAAACCTAAAATACTTTCAATTAAATCTTTTTAGACTAAGTCACACGTTTATATATAAGACACAAAACTCATACACTTTATAATTTATTATTTTTCAAAAGATTTATATATTAACATACTTCTTATGTTTTTAAAGTCAATAAAAAAGAGTTGTGGGCTCTGATAAAAAATTGAGATATGAATTTGGATTTTCTTTGAACTTTCTACACACATCTCAGGCTGTTTCTTTATGCACCTCCATATATTCTTTTCTCCCCTATATGATATTTTGGATTACGTAATCCGAAAGTATTTTTTCAAATTCGTAATTAGCTTCCGGATTACATAATCCGAAAGTCTTTTTTCAGATGCATGATTAGTTTTGAGATTATGTAATCCAAAAGTCTTTTTTCAAATGCGTGTCTGCATTACATAATCCGGAAGCTACTCTATGGATGACACAAGAAGGATAAAAAAGTATTTTTCCATTATCTATGGGGTGAGACACGAACCTATGGATGTGCAGAAACAAACAGTCCACGTCTCAATTAAAATTTCTTAGTTTTGAAACTAAGAAATTGTTTAAAAAAGATTTTGTCCTATGTGTGCAATTTTGAAACTCTCTTATTTTTACTTAGTTTTAAAAAAGTTTTAGTTAGACCAATATATTGATAATAATTTTTTTAAAACTTTTCTTAATTCTCATAACATAGGAAAAAATATTTTTAAACTAGCAACTACTTATTAAAATTTATTTTACATATAATTTTATAATAGTTCTTATAAAATAAAAAATATTAAATTCCTTATATTTCATAATGTATCACAAATTCTTAATTTAGTCAAAGTTTGTTGAATTGGTTTTTATACTATAAATGTTATTTACTTTACTTTTCTTTATTTGATGTAATTGATTTTCCTTTCATTATTAATTTTAACACGGTTAACGCATTTCTATTTTGATCCATATACATATAAACATTTAACACGGTTAATTTTGATTTTTTTTTAAATTTTGATGAACGATTTATGAAAGCAGATACTAGTTGAAGTGAAATTTGTAATTTCAAATTTACTTATTTCAATTGTTTAAAAATATATTGTAACAAAAAAATATCTTCTTTTTTTCAAATGTTATAACTATCTTTTTTAGAGTGAGAATAGTTGTAATTCAACAATTACATATAATTTTTTAGGATAATTTTCATATAAATTTTAAATTTTAAATATGATTATAAATATGTTCTCCAAGTTTGGAATATTTAGGATTAAATTAGTAATTTATAATTTAGCATACTTAATTATTTAAAATATTATAAATATTTTATTTAAATTTTACATTAAAAAAAATAATTGAAAACAGTTGGGTTATTAAATTCATATTTACTAATACATTCATTTAAAATTTTCATAAATATTTTTATTAAAAAAAATATTTTTCAAAACTATTATAAATATCTTCATGAAAAGGAGATTATTTGCATCTAAAAAAAGTAAAATCATACTCGTAAGGATTTCAGTTTTTTATATGATTAATTGTATGTAATATTTATTATAATAAATATTATTTATAGTGTAAGATTGGAGTTGAAATAAAGTCTGAACTTATCAAAGTAATAAATGAGCGTCACTATAAAAATTTGAAAAAAGATAAATTTCTTTCTTCAATTTAAGTTATAAGTGTAACTCTTATTTGTCAAAAACTGTATTTTTTCTTCTTCTTCTTCCTTTCTTTTTTTTTCATTTACTCAAGAACAAAATCTAAAGTTCTTATATACTTTCTAAGGTGATTTTCAAGAGTACAACCTAATTAAGATATAAAATAGAGTAAGGTTAAGTTGTCATAACTTGCATATGCCTTCCATTATTAAATTCTAAATTTTAGTCAATGAAAGATATTTGGTGATGTCTTCCATCAACATTTCATTCAACCATTTAGTTTATATATTTCCTAAGTCATCTTAAGGTAAAAGAGGTTAGAAATTTTCCTAATAGAACTGTAGATTCTATAGACTAACTATTTTTTCTCTTATAATACATATTTTATATGTGGAAGCAATAAGGTGTTTTCAATTACCCGTGAAACATTGTATCCTATGATTCATAGTCAAAATTTTGGCATAATTGTTTATGCTCTTATAGTTTGAAAACTAGTTGTTAAATTTTAAATTT
Organism: Phaseolus vulgaris; assembly: GCF_051622355.1. Lineage (NCBI taxonomy): Eukaryota > Viridiplantae > Streptophyta > Magnoliopsida > Fabales > Fabaceae > Phaseolus > Phaseolus vulgaris. The sequence goes on from NC_143504.1 coordinate 9,498,296, forward strand.
GAGTTAGGTTACTAATGGTTAAGTAAATTGAATTAGATGGTAATTGAAATTGTAAAGGAATTATTACTAGAAATTGTTATGATTGGTGAATTTTTGGATCGTGATTAATTATGTATCAATTAATAGTTTATATATTAATATGTAATGTATTTAACTTGTTAAAATGGAGGAATTGATAAAGTTTTTAGTTGTTGTCAATGTTTTTTAGTGTCATATATGCATATCGTTAAAAGAGAATAATTTCATTTTAGTGGGAAAGAAATTCGATATAGATACTTTCCTTACTTATTTAAGTAATATGACGTATAAGTATGTCATTCAAATAATAAGTGAACATTTAAAGAAAAAAAATATCACATTAAGTATTTATCATTTATTTTTCCGTAGAAATATGATTGATAAGTGGTTATGTACAATTTGTTATTAATAGCATTTTAACGTTTGAGTAAGGAAGAAGACCAAAATCAACTATTTTTCTTGCACAATATTACTCAAACAATCTTATCATGGTAAAAATGATATATTCTTTTAATTTTATATATATATATATATTACATTATCTTTAAATATCAATTCATCTCTTCTAATATAAGTCCACCACCATGATAATATATGTTATTTTGTGGAATTTATAATATTTACATATTTGCATCTAACATTATTATAATTTTTTCTTATAAATTGTAAACCTTTATACTTTATAAATGTTTTTACATTATCAAACATTGGGGTTAAATTAGTAATGTTAATTACTGTAAATTTTGTTATACATGTTTTTTGAAATTTTAAAAATAATTAAAAATATTTTATTGATATTAGCATTTGAAATTACTAATTAAATTTAAATATATATTTAATTTTATTTAAAAATATTAAAATATAATTTTGAAATTATAATTTTAACGAAAAGTTATATACACGTGTTTTTTTTTCAAACGAGGTAGTAGGATTAAATTAGTAATTTTGAATTTATTAATTTTAGTTATTGAAAAACATTAGTAAATGTTTTGTTGAAAATTTAAAGTTCTAAAAACTCTAATAAATATTTTCTTGAATTGGAAATAGTATAGGATTTGTACTGCTTTATATGAAAGTTACAATAGTCCCATTTAAAGCTTTGATAGCAGGAAAATTGATCTGGATGGTGAGAAGGATAGGATAGCATATTCCCCATTTGCAACCACTGTATGGAACCTCTGTAATAGACTAAAAACTCAACAAATGTTACGAGAGTGATCACCCCACCCCCAGAAGAAGAACTTCTCATTTGAATCACAAAAGGTTTTCTTAAACGCTGGTGTAGGGGAAGATCACCATGTATAACATTTTGAATGTTCCAAAGCTGCTGGTGCATAGCAGACACTCTGTAAATGGTGGGAAGTTGAACTTTACTTTTCAATTTTTCAGAGCTATTGGAAGGAGCTGCACAAAATAGAGATGACTATATTATTTTTAATACATGTCATACAAAGTATTAATAATCAAAACTTAGGTACCATGGATAATATAAACTCATCTCTTGTTTTAAAACTTATAACGTTAAACACTACAATATTGTGGTGGACGTGTTTTGGACAACTAATAATGTTTCCGATACTTACCATTACGGATTTCCGAATGAAAAGAAATGGCAGAGCTAAGAGCCAAGAGCTGTAAAAAAACTTGAAGATTATTTATATATATTCCATTAAGAAGAAATTTCTTTATTTCTTCCCCTAACATTCCGAATACAGAATGAACTTAGAGATTTGAAATCCAAATCTACAATTACACTTCTCTTCTCTCTTCATTTCAATTTTTCTTGTTAATTGATTCTCTAACTTTACAATTACAACAGAAAATCTCTCATTCATTCTTTTCATTACAGTTAGTACGAATCAACTAGTGGTCACTGCTGCACTAGGAGCCAACAAATTGATCCATCCTTCTCTGAATTAATTTAAGCTTTCCCAAAAGAACCAAATCAGAATTTTTCAACTCTTGATGCGCCTCAATGCAAGGTAAGCCAATAATCTGTAGAACACAAACATGAAAAGCAACACCCCAGTGCAGCCCAGAGTGCCAATTTGCCCCACCACATCCTCCTCAACAAACCTGCAGCCACCCTTATCACCATGATAGCAATCTAATAGATATGATATCTTCTTGCCATCCTCATATTGGATTCTAGTCAGCAGCCTATAACAGTAGAAGGTTGTGGATATATACTTGATCCAAGCCATGCAAGATGGCACCTTATGGACATAGTATCCACCTGTCAACACAAATGCAAGCATTGTCACTGCTGCCACTGTGGAAGCCTGTTTGGCATCCATTATTGCTGCACCTAAAGCAAGCCCAAGACCCTGTGAAACCATCACGTATCCAAGCACTACCAACAAAGTCAACACAAAAGCCCACAAATCTTGCTTCAATCCACCCATCCAATATGTAATAACGAGGAAAATCGTGGGGAGAATAAGCTCCATGGGCAGGTCTCCAACAATTCGAGCCATGAAATATGAGGACAATTTGTACATACCAGAAGCTCGCTCTTTCATAAAGATGGCACGTTCTTGAGGGAATGCAAATACTGAGTTAAAAGACGGGAAGACTCCCCAGAAGATGGCAATGAAGAAGAGAAGGCCAAGCCTATCTTGAATGTTCCTGTAATCTGAGTGCCACCACATTAAACCAGCTAATAGTGCTGCAGCAATAACTTGAAAGACTCTCAGAGTGTTGAAGGATTCGTGTTTTCTTTCTTTGAGGCTCCTCTGGAGTAGGATACTGAATTGGTAAAACCAATCAAAGAAGCTAACCCTGTTGCTACGTCTACATTCTTTCGAACAGCTGCTTCTCAAAGGGTTTGTGCTTTTTGTAGGAACAGTAGCGGTGTCCATGCAGGCAGCTTTTACCTTGGGACCCAGTATTGTGTTGTATGAATGGATTAGGCTTTGCTTTATGTTTGGTCTATCTTTTTCACTTTGACCATCGACGTGGCTAACACCTGCAGGATTCAAGGATAAACTTGATTAATATCGTAGAATTCCCCCCTCGTAAAACTATATAAAGTTCATTATTCTATTATGCATTCCAATTATGGAGATAAGATTTCTTATATATGTGAATAAAACAACTGGAAAGGTGCAAAATAACCAGAAAATAAAACCACAATAATTGTCTAGTGATAATATATATCCATATCAAACACTCTATCATTATTATTTCTGTCTTTTTATAGCATATATACCTTTGTCTCTCTAAGTGTTACTAATTAACATTTAATGTCCACCACCCTTTTTCTCCTTTGATTTAGAATCTGGATTGCATTCAATTTAGAAATAGGTTCGGGCCGGGGCTAGCTTCATATTACTAGTTGGCAAAAGGGGAATAGCATACCACCACCACGACAAAGTAGGAATAGAAACGGATAATCCACAATAAAACGAGAAAGATTGAAGACTTCAACCAGTGAAAAGATGTTTGAATTAATTAAACAAGTACTTTGATTATTCAAAAAGGGCTGATTAGGGGGATGAACGTGCTTAAATAGGATAGTGGGACTCGTAAAAGCTGACTTATGTTAGTGTTATGGTGAGTCTCCACTAAGATTGGTGCTGGCACTGCTGACTGGGCCACAAGCTCCCACTTTGATTTGCATAATATCAATGTAGCTATTTACTTTCATTTCATTACACCTTTCTGCCATCAGACATCACTTTTCGGGGAGAAATGTTTATATTGATGTAAAGCAACCCAACACGTGTAGCTCTCTAACAGATCCTAAGATAAGAGACTCTAAAAAAAGTGGGAGGAAAAGAGAAAAAGAAACAAAGTGAACGGGAAAAGAGAATCACTGCAAAATTGGCCAGATCATTGTCAAAGAAGAGAAGGTCAAGTTTTTTTTCCCAGATGCAATCATGAATACGGAACAGCCCCCAAGACCATGTGCTCGAGTAGATCAAGATTAATTTATAACAAAATTAAGCATTTATAAGAAAGGAAAATAACTTTTCTATTTAACTTTTAATATATAAAACATTAGGAGCAAAGAGTAGCTTTATTAAAGGAAATAACATCAACGTACAACTGTTACATGTAAAGCAATGCAAAGTCTCAACATAGAACATACTGTTAAACATAAATCCTAACCCCAATTTAATACCCCTCATACCCCTGAAGGTTTAACCTCCTCCACAGAATACAATATACCTATAAGAGGTGTAAATTACTTGAGAATTTTATCACTACTTTTTAAGGGTAGACAAGGATTTAGTGTGCCACCTTTCCCAGGTGCTCTTCGTATTATTTTTCCTTTTAACAGCAGCATCATGGTTTCTCACGCTATCAGTGGCGTCATCAACCTTAATATCGACATTATCATCATGGTCCCAAGAATCAACGAAAAAGGTTAAGAGAGGCACATATCCTAACAATATTTTAGTGCCCAAGGTGTTGAACTCCATATAAGATAAAAATACCTAGTCAAAGAGCAATTACCATAGAGTTACTAGTTTATGAAATATTTAATCAGAGTTGTGCTTAGTGATATCACCAACCAAAATCTAGCTATACCAAAAGAAGCAAACAGAAGCACCAATAAAAGGCCAATTATCTACAACTCAAAGACTCCGGTCCACTACCTAAGCATTTCCAACTTTATACCAATGCACGTTCGTTCTCTTTTGACAGCCCACAAATAACTTTAGTCCACATGGCATGCCGTTTTCAACGATTATTACACTAGCCTACTCCAATTACATCTGTCCTTCAACAGATGCTAAAACTTCAAAATTATTCACAGAGCTTATACTAACTTCATATCTTATAAAACCAATTGTTTGCTATGTGTGAACTTGACATAGAAACGGAAACAAAGACGTTTAGTTGAAAAAGAAAATAGAAAACTGCAAAGTTATCCAGTGTAACTTTGAAAACAGAGTCTGCTTGTGAATTGTGAATTATATCTGCACCAAGACGTTACTTTCTACTCAATAAATTTTTTGTCCTCGTACAAGCTCAACCAAATGCCTATTTTGGACATCACAACAAAAGGATTGTTGATTCTGATGTTATTCTTTCTGAAGGATATCAGATTATGTTGTTCCTATTGAAAGGATATAGTTGATGGTTATGGTAACAAGGGGCCACGCCTGCATAAGTCCATGAACGAATGATATGCATCCTACTATTTTTCTTCTAAATATGGAATATATCCGGACCCACATAAAAATTGACACCATACTGAATTTGATTGGGAATCGGAAACTCTAAACTACTTTCTTTGTTTCTTAAACCACCCTTACTCTCCACTCTTCTGAGGAGATCTATCCAATCACTTAATTTCCCATTATCCATCTCTCCTGTTTTCTCTTCTCTTTCCTATTCCCTCTCCATTATCAAACACACCCTTAATTCCCTCCATATCCTAGAAAAATTCATTATTTAAAATCTTAAAGAAGGTACGTCCAGCTTAATTCCAAAATGCATTGGTAAATCTAGACTTCAAAAAATTTACTTATCTAACTGAAAGTTAACTGAAAGAAAAAAAAATTGCATGCCTCGCTGGAGGAGGTAATGGTTACAAATTTGGTTTGGCCATTGAGAGATGAAGAAATTGGAGGAAAAAAGAGAGGAAAAACCAGAAGCATAAGGAGTCAAATCAGGTTGGCCCCGTAAAAAGGAAAACTAACTGGCCATACAAAGAAAGGCAAGAAAAAGTAGAGCCAACGACAGACAGTTCCAAGAAAAGAGGACACGTGGTAAGCATCAGTGAATTGTTTATATAAAGCATCCCAATATTGATCGAAATCAAAACCCATTACGTATCTAATCGATTCGTTCCACTCAAGGAGAAATCTTTATCTTTCTCCCCTAGCTTATACCTAAAATATACCTTTATTGAATGAAAAATTATTACACCAAGCGAAAAACAGAGAAAAGTGAAAATATATAATAAGAGATGTCATGTTATAAAAAATTTAAAAATCATCTTTATTATTACTAAATATTCTTTACACTCAATAATCGACATCACCACTATCAAAGTTCAAATGGCCAACTCATTTAAAAAAAAAAGGTGATTTACAAGGTTTTTTTAACTACATCCTATTAAGTTCTAGGAGAGATCCGAATATTGTTAGAGTAATCACTACTAAATTTCCACTAAAGAGACCCGGCAAAGGAAGAGGAACTGGGAAGAAATAAAAAGTAATTTGATAAGTCTTATTCGAGAGAATCCGCTGAATATTAATTATAGAATAGAACCCTAATATATTTTGCTCAATATTTAAAATAATAAACATTAACCAATTTTAATTATTATAATTAATATTTTATTTGTATTTTATAATGACATCCTAAAAATACTTGCCAGAAATTGAGATTATTTGTAATTAGAAAAATGAAACGATGGAATATATTATACACTATCAATACTTATTTTCTTAAAAGTAAATACTAATTATTTGTCTTTATAACGTCTTTTTTAATTAGATAACATTACCTTCACTCTTTCTTCCTCTCTAGGGTTTCAACTAGATTAAAAATTGGAAGTAAAACTGAGTTTGTAGTATTAAAGCAGGATGTAGATTCTTTTAACAAACTAGAAAAAGGGTGTGAGAAAACCAGTTGTCGAGGACCATAGTATCACGCAATCATGGCAAGAAGGAACCGAGAGTTACAGAACATGATATCTTGTCCAACTTATTGCCCTTTTGCCCGAATGACGTTTATTAATTAGTGGGATGATGGTATTTTCACACTCAACAAATAAATATCACTGACAACTCAAAATAATAATAATTTTTTAATTTAAAACTCTAGTATATATTTTAATATTATTAAAATTAGTTATAAAGTGAATGTAATTATTATATTATATTTTTAAAATAAGTTGTATGGTGTAAAAAATAATTTGAAAGTATGAGACTCCCTTTCCCTAATTCGTCCTAGGAACACATGCTCAGCCATCGTGCCCATATACTAAACATTTTACCCCACACCATGACACTATACACATTACCATAATCCTTACAATATCCATTACCAATACCATGACCCCCCACTACAATTAAAAAAAATAGATAGATAGATAGATTGATAGATATCATATCAACTTATCAATCTCACACAAACACAAACACTTCCTTCCAAGCCAACATCACTCACCACTAATAATTCACACAAATAAACAACAAACAGCTGCAAAAGCAATTGAAACCGACACAACGCAAGCAGTTGTAACAAGTTAAACCGTAATTCGTTAAGAAAAAACAGAAACGGTGACGTACCGTTAGCGAGATCGAGCAGGAAGTCCGCCGGATTCATGGGAAAAGACGGCGCGAAACCAACCGACTGAAAGTACCGCATGGCGTCGCTTCCTTTGCCGAAGTACAAACACTGTCCTTCCGATAGCAACACAACTTTATCGAACATCTGGTACACACGGCTGGAAGGTTGGTGCACCGATGTAATTACACTTTTGCCCTTCTTCGCCAGTGTCCCGAGCGTCACCACGAGGCGGTGTGCCGCCGTCGAGTCCAGTCCGGAGGTAGGCTCGTCCAGTATCAGCAGCAAGGGGTCCACCAGCATCTCGTGCGCGATGCTCACGCGCTTCCGCTCCCCGCCGGAGACGCCGCGGATGAAGCTGTTTCCGATTATCGTGTGCTCGCACTTCCTCAATCCTAGCTCCGCGATTGCCGACTCCGCCGCCGCGACCTTCGCCGCGCGCGGCAGCGCGCGCGGGAGGCGCAGCATAGCGCAGAACACCAGCGTCTCGCGAACCGTGAGATGTGGGTAGAGGATGTCGTCCTGTGTAACGAACCCGGTTCTCCGAAGAACAGATTTGTTGAGTTTGCCGGAGTTGGCGAGAATTGTTCCGGTGAGGCCGTTTCCATGGAGCCTCCCCGCGAGCGCGTTTAGGAGCGTCGATTTTCCGCTCCCCGATGGGCCTAGCACCGCTAAGATCTCTCCTGGGTGTGCTATTCCCGTCACGCCTTTTAAAATAACTCGCTCCTGCGGCGCGCCTGCCCTTGATCCTTGATCAGACGGTGATGATTGGTGCGGCGTAAACAACCTCTTGATGCTCCCTCCGGTCTTTTGTTTGTCCTCTATCTTCAACCGGTATGCTACGTCCATGAACTGCGTTGCATGAAAACATGAACTCATGAAAATTAGTTTGTATTAATTTTTTGGCACTAAAGAAGGAAAATTAGGTGAGGGAAAGTAAGCACAGATAGTGAAGTGAAACTAAGATTAATAAGTCTAGTTATTGTGCTTATGAATAATGTGATAATAAATACCTTAAGGGTGATGGGATAAGAAGAAGACAAAAAAGGAGGAAGATCACATGATTCTTGAGGGTTGTGTTTGGGAGGGAGATTGGTGTTAGAGGAGTCTCCATTTGGTGTTGGCATTATGGTCTCTCAAGTATTGGGGGGAGACAAAAAGAGAGGAAGGAGTTTGGAAAGTTGAAAAAGAGGGAAGAAATGATGGTGAAGAAAAGAGAGGAACAGGAAGTGAAGTTGGTAGAGGAGTGAATGAATGAAGTGAGAGGAACAAGGGATAGGAATATGAGGGGTATTTATGGAGGGATCAGAACCCATAGCAGTGCCACGTTAAAGTGGAAGTACCAATTTGGAATTGCTACGTGGCGATCTTATACATGCAGTTGGCATGGTGCAATGTTTTGTGGAATGGTCCACTTTCTCTTCCTCATACTTTTTTCTTCTTTTATCTCTTCCCCTTTTTTCCCTGAGTTTTCTTTTTGTTTATGAAAATATAAAAGAAATATGAGGTGTTTGAATGTGTAAATGGTAATGGAGTGATGAAGTTATAAAGGTTGAGGAGAAGAGCAATAACTGGAGAATCTTAAATAGTGGTCAGAAGTTGAAAACGTACTGGTATGGTAGGAGCAGACACTGGTGATGGTGTTGTTGCCCATTGCCTTGGCAGAAGGAGGCCAATTCATGATATTTTTGGATCTTAAAATCGTGAAATAGGGTGGCTAGAACACGTGCCACCACCAATTTACCATACCCATTCATCCTCTCTTCTCCACTCTCAAACTTTACATCCTCTTTCGGATCATTACACAATCTTCTGCCATTTTCTTTTCTGCTTTTCCTCACAAACTCTCATCATGCTTTCAAATTATACAACCCACTTACCAACTTTAATCCAACTTTTTTCTTTTAATATTCTAAATATTTTTTTATTTTTTAAAGCATTTTTACTTTCTTTTTCTTCTTCCATCCAAATATCTACAATGTGTTTTACTACTATATGTATCTTTAAACGGCTCTACATTTATTACCTAAAATGTTATCGGAAACTGTGAACTCGATCTTAAACATGCATTAAACTGCACTGTGCATGTATGTGGAAACGGTCATATCTTCCTTTTCAGCAGTGATATTTTGATCCCAATTAAAAATAAAATATATTCGTTTGACATCATTAAAATATAAATATTTATTTCTCTTTTAATATTAAATTATAATATGTATGATTATATTATTAAAGTTAGTTATTAGGTTGGAGTATTTTTTTAGGACTGTCAAAGTAATCTTTTTGTTTTTTTTTTAAATCTTTAACTCTTTCAAAACGCGGAATACATGTGATATTTTTAATATGAAATTTTTTTATTTATTTACTTTTAAATGTCTTTCAAAACGAAAATTATTCTTTTTTACTTTTTTTAATTTGAGTCAAAATCGTTTTTTAATTATATTTTTTATTTGAGTAATACACGGAGTAAAAAAATTAATTATTACAACAGAAAAAATACAATAATACATAAATATATATTAAACTATTTTGTTTAAAAAAATAGTAAATAAATCACTTAAAATTGTATTAAAAGTAAAACATTAAATACTTTTTTTTTAGTAAAAAAATATACTATAAAACCTAGATGTAAAAGATTGTAATATGTTTTTTTACAATAAATAAAAAAATCGTAAATTCAAGTCACTATGTTCATCTTAATCTCTTACACACAAATTCTATTCAATAAAAGGTTTAAAAGTATTATCTATTAATGGATAAAAGAGTGTTTTGTTATAACTTTTCTTCTGGTCAAACAATAATAACTTTCACGTTTTCAATTATTTTGGATGGATATTGACTTTGAAAATCACAACCATTCATTTCACCTTTTGTTGTCCAGTTTTCGTAATAAATATAATAGCATGCTTGTGTAATTATATATTTACATATATATATTGAATTAAAGTGAAAATGAAAATTGTAAAGCTGCTGATGGTGTAGGGTCCATTTTTATTTATTTTGAAAATAGGAGAGTAAATTCACAGTGTAAAAACAATTATTTGCACTCTCTCTTTTTTTTAGTAGATTTACAGGAGGGAAATAATGTCTTAAACAGTAAAAGTTCATTATCCATGGTTAAAGTTTAGATTCTTTATCAAAAGAGTGTATCTGAGGTAATAATTATTTGAGGACAATAAATTTTTTTTATTAAATAGTAATTAAAATTAAATATTAAAAATAATTAATTTATTATATTAATTAAATTAGATATTATTTTAAAGATTAAAAGATTATTTATATTTAAATTAATTTTTATTATTAATAAAAATTTATAAAATAATTTTTAAATTAGTATTTAAATTAGCTACCAGAATTTTAAATTAGTTTTTAAAAGATAAATAAAAATTAATTTATAATATAAAGTAGTTAATAGTTAAAATTTTAATAACTAATAATTAAATAATATTTTTTTAAACTATTTTATAAATTTTTATTAATAATCAAAATTACTTTAAATATTAAAAATATTTTTAATTTATAAAATAATCTTTAATTTAGTTAATATAATAACTAATTATTTAATCTCTAAAATTAATTTTTATTTAATAATTTTTGTAAATGATTTAATAAGATATATTACTAATAAATAATTATCATCCACAATCAAAATAATCTATCCATCTTCCATTTGAAATTATTAATCAACTATTAGAGTTATGAAATTAACGTAACAAAAAGAGTAATTTAAGATTTTTTTATAAAAAAAGAGAGAGAATTTTAGATAATATGTTATAAATATAAATATTTGATCTTAAGCATATGTATCCTTTTTTCCAATCAAATATTTAAACTTTTACTGTACTTTGATCAACTGTGTCAAAAAGTGATCTTAATAACCAAATAAAATTATTAAAAAAAAGGTAATAGAATCATGACATAAGTAAGTGATTCATAATATTTTACATAATCCTACCTCCAATCCAACATGTAAGTTCATATTATGCAAAATAACTAATATAAAGTCGTATCACGCATAAACATAATATCAAGAGGTTTATATATTGAAATCAAGTCAGATTTTTCTTCAGTTGGATACTAGTGACACTATCAGACTTTATTTATTTCTCAGTGATGATAAATTAGTCTTCAGAGTATTAGAAATTGTTAAACCATGTTTATAGACAAAAAGCTTCAATCTTCTCTTGAGCAACTATTTACAATGATCTAAATCACACTACAATTTCATGAGATTTTGTATTTTGCAGAAGGAAAATGAGTAAAAAAGGTGGAACAACTTGCAAGAGGATTAGATATCAGAATATTGGAACTACAAAATTGCATGTTAAGAGACTGCAAAATAAAGCTTGTTGGAGGAAGAAAACCAACCATCAAACATATGCACATGTACAAAGAGGATGCTAGATTATGGCAAAATGGAATATGTAAAAGAGATCATGGTCAAGGGAGGGTTGCGTATGCTAAGAATGAGAAACATAAGAGATAACATGTTTTTAATCAAAGGACCAGAGTACAGACATTAGACAAGTAATCGAAGATAACAAAGAATAGCTTGAATCCTATTTTAAAAAACAATTTAAACGTTGATAATATTTATGCCTTTATATTGTTATGGAGTCTGAAAACTATACCTATACCTAGTGCACTACATTTTGTCTTAAGAATGTTTTTGAATAAAATCACAACAAGATTAAACCTAGTGAATAGAGGTTTGCACGTGTTTTGTATGGAATAAGAGAAAACAACAATGCGTGTATTATTTAGCTATAAATTATCTTGGAGGGTATGGGAGATTTGTGATAGGTGAACATGAATCAAATCAGCGCACCACAATCAATGATAAACTTTTTACACTCTCATCTAATGGACATAAATGGAAACCAAAATATAGCTTGGGAGGGAGTATGGTTAGCAATAATATGGGAAGTTTTGGAAGCATAGAAATATGGTGATTTTTATACAACGAAAAATAGATGTTCAGAAGATATGACACTACAAGTGACTAAATTAGAGACCATTTTAGAAACTAAAAAAAAATTTGGTTTCTAAATTAAATTTTATTATTGTTAAATGATTTCTAAATTAGTATCTAATTAGCAACCAAGGTTTTAACTACCAATTATTTAGATTCTAAATTTGGTAGCAAAAACATTGGTTACTAATTAGATACTAATTTAGAAACCAGTTAACAATAATAGAAACTAATTTAGAAACCATCTTTTTTTAGTTTCTAAAATGGTCTCTAATTTAATCACTATAGCAACTAATTATTTTTTGTCTCTAAAATTGGTTTCTATTTCATAATTTTCTTGTAGTGTGATGTATGCCACAATTGAATGCATGACTATGGTTAAAACACAAACTTCAAAATACATTTTTACATATTCTGATTCGTGTCAGTGTCAATATCATGTTCTCTTTTTGAAAACACTATGAAAGTGAGGATGAATATATTTAAAATTTGTTATTGCTCAGGATATCGTATGTTTTGCAAAGTGAAATACACAACAAAAAATACAAGGGGACCGACCATATGATACATACTGAAAGTCTTTTAGATACTAATTTAGAATCTAAAGTATTAATAGCTAAAACTTCAATAGCTAATTTAGAAACTATTTTATAAATTTTTATTAATAATAAAAATCATTTTAGATACAAATAATTTTTTAGTCTTTAAATTAATATCTAATTTGGTTATAATATAGTGACTAAATAATTTTTGTCTCTAAATTTAATTTCTATTCAATGATTTTCTTACAGTGTTAAACTAGCCCTTTAAATAGTTTGAGTTTGGATTGACCTTTATGATTAGTAATTAATCTAAAACTTCATTTTTTGTTTACTTTTATAGTGCAACTTCACTCATTATTCCTCAATCTTCTTCCTTCACCCTTTTCAAGTTTCTTTCTACCAGCAGAACCTAAAGACTTATTCTCTTGCTCTACCTCCTCATGGAGATTCATCACCAACATAGCTATTGAATAAAGTAGATTACCAAACTAGATTTTAGCTTTGAGTAAGTTTTTTCTTCTTTACTCACTTCCATTTTATCTTCTTTTTTCTTTAAACGCTTGCATGCATGGATAGTTGGGGAAAAAAGATTTTTGAGTAAGTTTTACCATTTACTATTAGCGTTGAACTAAAAAAGTTTTTATTTTAGTGTTTTAGTTTCTCTTCCTTCATCTTCTTTCAGCTAAAAGAAACCAATGTAAAGAAAGCTAGCCTAATTCTAAACTTTTCTTTAAGTATATTTAAAGTTTAAATTGTGGATTTTGGTTAGATTTTTGCATGATGGATTTTGGTAGATTTTTGCATGAGTAGAATTTTGGAATAATAGATTTTATACGTTGATTCATGTCATGTGATATTTTGAGATTATTCAAAATTATTAGTAGAATTGAAGGTGTATTGTATACACCTAAGAAATATTATAAGTATAGATAAATTTTGGATAAAATAGACTATGCCTTTTAATTTGTTTTTTTTTATGAGTTCTAAATAGAGTTATGTATTAAGCTTTTAAAATCTTGTGTAAAAGTTTGAAAGATTTTAGAAATTGAAAGAGTGATTGGATTTTTCTTAATTGCTAAATGATTTGAAATATTTTGAATAAATATTTTTGGGTGAGTTTTAAAACTAAATTGATACAAGTTGTAAAATATAAATTTAGGGATGAATTATATATAGGTACCTTAAAGTGCTAACTTAGCACAAGAAAGGTTTTCACACTTGGAGGACGTCATCGGGTTGATGCAACAACAGTTGACTATGAAAATGGAACGACAATTTAACCACATTTTCCACATTTTTACTTGTACGAATCAAGTTCATCTTCACCATGCTTTTTAGTTTGATGACCGGAGCTTCTTCCTTGAACTTTACTCATAGTGTGTTTACTTTCATATTTCATGTTATTTATTCTACTAATTATTTGATTTTTTTTACACATGCTTTTATCTTGGACAGTTTATTTTCTTCCTTTTTACTTTTCAAATATTGTAAAATATTGTTTGCACTCATTTGGATTTTTATTTAAGAACTAAATTGAAAATATAGACTGCATTTATATTATAAATTTTGATTATAGAAAGATTTATGACTATAACATCCCTAATTTTACTCATATTTGCTAATATATTATACATGCAATATCTAATTAACAGATAAACATATATTGTTTTCTCATATTTGTATCTCAAAACAAAAGGTATCCCTCTTCGTAGGGATTTAATATATACATCAAAAAGTTTAAAAAAAAAAGAAAAAAAAGCAAAACATTCAATTTACATCTATCTAATTGCTCACTGAGGAGTTCTATTACCTGCAATCTCATCATCTGCTCCCGGGTAAATACACGATTCCCGGGTAAATACACGATCATCACAGTTAAAGAAACAACACAACCAAATAACAGGTAAGCTAGCCATATAAAACAAAATTCTATAAAATTTCACTTTGAAATTAATAAAACATAAATCATAAGTCTCCTACAAATTCTCAAATCATCAAGTGTCATACAAATTCTATATTCATCTGCGTAGACACTTGACTCTATTTCCGGAAAACTCGTGCGTTGACTTAGACTCAGAGATCGGCACCTGTCATACTAAATCACTGTGAAATCCACACAGCTATGCGCATAAATAATCCCAATATCATCTTTCTCCTAGTATAACAGGTTAACTCATATAATAGGTCAAGTTAGTTGTCTTTCAAACAACTTACCTATCCATATGAACCTCCTTCGACTCTCACCACCTGAATAACTTCATCTATATGATTTCATTATCTCAGTAGAGTCAGGATATCTCCTTCTAGACCAATCCCTAGTCAATGCACATCCTAAACAATCTTAACACGTATTTTCTTTCCTGAAAATACTATGTATTGATCTTACTTTCACATCATTGCACACTTCATTTAACACATCAATACACCATTCAATCATAACATATAATTTAAACTTTCTAACAACCCAAATATATCCAAAAAGTTATATAACAAAGTCCCTGCTATAGCTAAAATTACTCTAATCAACAAACAACCAATACTCAACAACATTATAATTGTATAACAACAACCATATATCAAATTTCACCTTCAAATCTTCTAGCCTAGTGTTCTATTTGAAATTAAGGCTAGCTTCCCTTACCTGAAAATTAGTAAACATTCACTAAGAGCTCCAAAACCACCAAGAACCCAAAGGTAACTTAACCTGTAACACAAAGTCCTAATAAAAAATCTAACTATATCACTAGGACTCTTAGCTAACAGATATTAACCCTGAAGCTAAAAGGGTCACATGCAAGCAAGGACAAAAACACCCTAACAAATTCCAAATTTGACTCAAAGAGAAGAGCAAAAATGAACTTATTCTGATCGGGCAATCTTGTAGTACTCACTGCCAGGAGTTTGATGGTGGACTCTGATCTGATCGTCGAAGGGAGAGGAAAGGAAAATAACTTTCTAGAGAGATGGTGGTTCTTTTTAAAATGAAACCTAGATAACTGAATTTCTATTTATATGCCTTTTTCATTTAAAATTATTCAGAAGTCATTTAAAATATACCACTTCTACTCTAAAGTAATTTTCTAGATCCTTACAATAGTTACAATGATAGATTTTGATTTTTGAACTCAATTGCAAATATATAATGATTTATGGACTTTGAATTTAGATACGCAATTACAGTAAGATTTAAGATTACTATTACAATTACAAAATGAATTTGGATATTATAATTATAAAATGTATTTGGATTTTTAACATCAATTGAAAAAATATATTGCATATGATTATAAATTTTGATAATAGCATGATTAATGTCATTTAGATTTTTGAACTCCATTTGAAAAAATGTACTACATTTTGTATTATGAATTTTGCATAATTACTCTATTGGAACTTTTTAACCTCAATTTAAAATATAGAAAAAGATTATTTAGTGATCGATTTGGTTTTCATCTGCAAATTAGCGATCAATTTGACTTTGTTAGTTAAACTATAAATAAACAATCAAAATTGGTTTTTTTTCTAATTTACAATGATTTAATGACAAAATCAAATTGATCGCTAAAATTAGTGAATTATTTAACGATAAAATTATAATTATTTTAATATTATGATTATATTTATTTTATTAATATATTACGATTATAATTATTTTGTTATTAAGATTATAATTATAATTATTATTGTATTTTTATTTCTATTTTTGTTACTAATAATTATTTTTATTATTATGATTTTTTTAATTATTAATATAGTAATAATATTAATTATAGTAATAATATTAATTATAGTAATAATCATTGCAATAATAATTATAATAATAATAATAATATTATGATAAAAAATAATTTGGTATAATGGTTATAAGTAGTACTTGGATTTAATTTCCTCTTAGACATTTTTATTATTATTATTATTATTATTATTATTATTATTATTAATAATAATAAATAATGTTTCGTTAAGTGGTTTATTACTAAAAAAGTTCTATCACATGTGTTTCGATTGCAAATCAATTTAGTTATCATTTTAATCGTCGCTAAAAGACATTTTTTAAGTGTATATATTGCATTATTTAAATTCAATTGAAAATATATACTACATTCTTGACCTCAAGTGAAAATATGTACTAGATTTTGTATTTTATTTATTACAAATTCGTGTAATTTATAATTAACTTTCACGCAAAATAATTTTTATTTTTTAAAATAATAGTGAACATCGATCAAACCTACTCAAAACAATACTATTTTTTAAAAACAGTCCACCAGCCAGCTAGAGTCAGTCAAACTCAGTCAAAATAATAATATTTTTCAACTTTTCTTTATAGCGCAAAACCATTTGTTTTTTATACTTTTGGTAGAATTAACGTCTACCAAACCTTCTCAAATTAAAAATATAATTTATTTATTTATTCTTATTAATCACCCACACAAAACTATAATTATATTTTTTTTTTTTTACATCCACGCTAAAGTTTATATTTTAATTTTATTTGAAAATATTAGCGTCGGTTGAATACCTAAGTTTTATATATTTATCTTACTTGATTCGTTTATCTCCTGTTATCTGTTATGGTCGACGTTAAATTATAGTTTTTATTTTCTAAACTTTTTAGCCGACGGTTTTGGAATGCAAAATTAGACATTAACGATTGTTTATTATTTATTGTGTTTTTCTAATATGTTACTCTCTTTATTTTTTAGTGAAAAGAGGTAAGAATAACATTTTTGCGTGACATTATCATGGCGAGCAACTTGAATTTTGAATTATGTGAATGAATAAATAATTGAGTTATATCATAATCAGAGTTGTATCGCACGTAACATTGGAAGGCCACAAAATATAACGCTTTATACATGAATATGACTTCAGAGGCAACCTTCAAACCAAAACTTTCAAGCGTTGAAATGATAAAGTTTATTCTAAAAAATGTTCTTCTGTGTTATTTTTTTACGTGCAATGAGAGTAATAGAGTTTGAGTGATTCTTATCATTAGATTGATTGAATCAAGTGTTGAATCCTGCTTTAGAAAAAAAGGAATAACATTGACGTCACTCAATTAAACGTTTGCCATGAATAGTGTGTAGCTAAAGCTTTTAATTTGATATTCTACTTTTTCTTTTCTTTTTGTTTGTGCCTGGCTCTGAAGTTAGTGATGGTGAAACAGAGAAAAATGGATCCATTTAATGTGTCAAAACCTTTTCTTCATTTGGGGGTTTGTTTTGAGGCGGCGAGACATGAACATAAAGTGCACTGGTGAAGTAAGAGCTTCTACTTTTTAGGGTTAAGTTTGGTGATTGCTTCAATGGAGTATTATTTACAACACCTAATTCAAATAGATAACATCTTTCTGAGTTTCAAATTTGATAATTAAGTTTCATCCAATCCATAACAAATATTATTTATATATATTACACATATTGTTATGATGTTATCATTATTTAAAAATATTTGAATATTTTTAATAAATAATTATGTTTAAAAAATACTCAACTTAATAATCTAATTCATCAAAATCTTAAAATCATCCAATAAAAATTAATTTTAGATACCAAAATAATTAAAAATTAATTTTTAGATACCAAAATAATTAGTTGCAAATAGTAATTAAATTAGATATTATTTTAAAATTTTTAAAAAAATAGTTTTTAAATTAGTTTCTATTATTATTGTTAAATAGTTTCTAAATTGGTACGTAATTAACAAGGTTTTAACTATCAATTATTTAGATTCTAAATTTGATAATAAAAACTTTGGTCGTTAATTAGAAACTAAAAATTTAGAAACTAATTTAGAAATCAAAAATTTATTTAGTCCCTAAAATATCTTTAATTTAGTCACTATAACAACAAATTATTTTTATTTCTAAAATTGATTTCAGAATCAAGATCAAAAATTATTTTTCATTAGAATCAAACAAATATCTCTACTTGTATTTTCTTATAATAAAATTGTTATGAATATAAGTGGACAGCATAAGGAATTTTGGATGAAAATTTGATATTTATAACTTATAAGTGAGTTTGTTTAAACCTTAAAAATAAGCATTTCAAGAAACATGTGATATTTATAAAGGATCTTTATTAAAAGTAACTTAAAATTAATGTTTCGTTACAATTATAAAAAGTGTTTTTTTTTTTAATTTAAAAGTGATTGTCAACTTGTTTGGAAATGACATTACAAATATATTTTGTTTATTATAAAATTACATAAAAGACCTCATAAAAGAATCATAAAATATGATGTTTGTTTATATTATCTTTTATAGTTAAGATTCTCTGCCAAAAAATATAAATGCGATATTAAGTTTGGAATCTCATCTTATAATAACAATACAATCAATAGATTTTTTGTTGTTATGCGATCCAACATAACAACAATACAATCAAGAGATTTTTGAAGTTTTATATATGCTATTCCATATACTTTTATCTCCTTTTTTTCCTCTTTGAAAATCTCTTCAATTAAGATACTAACAAATATAATTTAAAACTTTGGCTATTGATGAAACAATTCTAATCACTTTTAGAAAACTAGATTTAAATGCAAAATTCAAGAAAATCAATTCAGGCAAGCTACATAAATATATCTATTTTCCCAAATAAAAGCTAACATCCAACAAAATAGAATTATATATTGAACTGAAAATTAAGTCATAAATCATACTTTTTAAATGTTCTTCCTTTTTTACTACTCGATCATTTTAATAAGTTATACTATAGAATTTATATGGA
Source organism: Phaseolus vulgaris (assembly GCF_051622355.1). NCBI lineage: Eukaryota > Viridiplantae > Streptophyta > Magnoliopsida > Fabales > Fabaceae > Phaseolus > Phaseolus vulgaris. The sequence continues at coordinate 9,517,816 of NC_143504.1, forward strand.
AATTTTCTCAATAAAAAGATACGACAAATATTAAAATTATAATGATAATATAAGTAAAAATGATACCATGTTTCTAAAAAGAAGCAAGAACAATCTCTATATTCCAACTGCCAATTGCAAGAACAAGATAAAGAAGGAAAAAAAGAGTGTGACTATGACTGTAAAGAAAAATGAACAGCTTCTTATTGTTACCAATATTAAAAATAAATAAAATATTAAGAGTTTAACGGATTACACATTATTTGTTCAAATTAAGAATGACAGTTCTTAAAAAATAAGCACAAGTATAATTTTGAATAACAATTCTGAGTGGTACAAAGATAAAAAAAAAATATTTATATTTCAATATAATAAAAATATCTAACTAAAATTATCACAATTTTTGTAACTTACAAAAAAAAATATTAAAATATTATATTATTATTTCATTTATTTTTTAAAATTCTATAAATAGAATATTTATGTAGTTTATTTTCATAAAACCTATCTCTCAACCACTATTTTTTTTAAGGCAAATATACAAATGAGGAACTGGCTTGATTAAAATTGTGAATGGAAAAGTCTAAATTTATTATTATTAAATAATTTTTATGGAAAGATTTTTTGGATTTTGAGGAGTTTTTTAATTGGATTATGTATATGGGGCTAATGATGTCTAAGATTATGAGATAAAAGAGAACTCAAATTTTGGTCATAATAATTCTTTTTGAGGAAAAAAATAACAGAATTCAAGTGATAGGAGTTATCACTTAGGCTATGTTTGGATTAAGGAGGGGATTTGTGAGGAGGGGAGGGAGTAGATTTGTGAGGATTAGAAAGGATGTGTGAGGATATGTGAGGTTGTTTGGATTGAGAGATGATAGAGTGGATTTGTGAGGATGGTTTATTGTAAATTTACAAATTTATCCTTGTTATTAAAAAATATTTGAATAATAAATTATAATTTTTTTTAGGTTTGAATTAATTAAATATTTTTAATATACAATATTCATAATTATTTATATTTTTTAATAAAAAATTAAAAAATATAATGAAAATATTTTTGTGTTAAATTGAAATAAATTTATTAAATATATTAAAATTTATGAAAATAATATTTATTATTATACTCATTTGTTACCCTATATAACTATATATATTATAACTTTTATTTTTTTTATTTTTATTATTTAGAATTATATGTTGTTATTAATAGTATAATTAAATATTTTTGAAATTATAAATAATAAATAAATTTATATAATATTTAATTTTATATATTGTAATAAAATGAATGCAAAAGGATATTTTGGTAAAAATACAATAATCCACATCAATCCTCAAATCTCTTCATTTTGTGAAGAGTGAAAAAAATCATCCACCCTCTCCCCCATCCCCTCTCAAAACCATGGAAACAAACACAAAAAAACACCCCCTCCCTCCTCCCACTTAGAAGCAAACACACCCTTAAGGGTAATATTTAGAACCTGTTGTATACATTTGGTTATGACGACTGTACATTGATTTGTTTGTTATAAATCTTATTTTCTATTTTTTTTTTATGCTTAAGTTAGTGTTTGGTTGTATAAGAATGATTAGGAGTTAAGAAACTTGCATATTAGAGATAAAAATGTAGGTTTTCTCCATATGAGGATTTTTTGTTTGAGCATTTTTGTTCAAGCAAAATATTTTCATTCAAGCAAAAGTTTTATTATTGTCATTTTTGTTAAAGTGAAAGTGTTGTTGGCGTTAGGGGTGACGCAAGACGATGAGCTTTTCGCTCAAGTTAAAGTTTTGGAGGTGCAAAGTTTCACTCTAGCAAAAGTAAGGACAACTTTTTTTGCTTTGGTGACAAATTTTTCATTCAAGCAAAAATCAATTAGATTTGTCGGGGGGTCTTTGGATTTCCATCAAAGTGAAATTGAAGGATTATTCAGTAGTTATGTATTTGTACTTTGAGGTAAGTGATGTGAGATCGATGAGAGTTAAGGATTGGACCCATAATTTACTGATTGTGTGAGGTTGAGTATAGATAGAGGTTGAGTAAAGATAGAGGTTGATACCCTAATCTATTGAGACTTGTTGATAAGATGTATGATACTACCCAAAGAGGTATGACTACATTCATGTTATGTTTGTATCAATGTATCTATTATCGTTGAGGATGAATTTGACAAGAGAAGTCGTGTTTGTATCAACCTAATTACAAAGAATTGAAGGCACAAAAAGACATAGAAGACTTCAAAACTACTCCTCACATAGATGCCGAGATTTGAAATAAAAGTCACCTTAACTATCTCTTTTTTTATTCTTTTAAAAAAAAAATAACTACGCAATTTTTCATTTTTCAATGTATTTTATTTTTGTTACTTTTGTATTTATATAATTTTTGTCTTGTTTTCTATATTTACATATCTCTGCATTTTAAAATATATTAATTAATTTATTATTAGATATATAAATATAATCGATTATATATACATAATATATATATATACAATTGATTATATATTAAAATTATAACATAGAATCAATTATATATATATATATAATTAGTTATATAATATAATAGAATAAAATAATATTAAATAATAATAATAACACTAATAATTAATACTAATAAATATATATAATTATTTATAATAAATATTTAAATTCATATAATAATAATAATATCGATTATAAAAATATATAACAATTTTATTTTATAAGTATATTTATATATTAAATTAATTTTAAAATATAGTAACTTCTTTATAATAATATTAATAATTATTATTATTAATATTATATATAATATAATAAAATAATATTAAAAATAATAATAAAATATTAAATATTACATGAACTTATGTTTAAAAATATTTAATAATATTATTAATAAAAATAAATAATAATAATAAAATAAAATTATGATATAAAAAAACATATATAATTATTTATAAAAAAAAATTTATTATTATAATTAATATAAAAAAGTTATTATAATATTATTATTGCTATTTAAATTAACTAAAATATTACCTTTTAATTATATTTAAATTAAATTTTATTTTTAATTGAAAAACAATTATTTGCTGATAACTTTTTATGTTCTGATAAAATTATATAATTTGTAATTTTTCAAAGTGAGTTTCTACACAAATCAAAAATAATGTTTTAAATACGACTAATTAAAATATATAAATAAATAAATTATATTTTTTAAATTAGTTTAAATATAAGAATAAATTTGTATATGATTAAATTATATTATTTTTATAATTATTCTGATAATGTCAAATAACTCATTGTTTTAAAAAAAATATTTTTTAACTTTAAAAAATACTAATTAATTTAAATTAACATAAAAATATTTCATATTTTATTATTCAAATATTTTTTACAAAATATAAATTTATAATAATATATTTTTCATCTTTAAAAAATTAAAAATTCTCTCAAATTATTATATTATTTACAAATTTTAATAATTTTTTTCCACATCTACCCTAACCTACTTTCAATCCTGACATATTAATTTTCTTTTCAAATCCTTATACATTTATCCTCTTATATCTCAATATATCTTCTTTCAAATTCAAAACACAACCTTTGACCGACATACATATCTAATGCCATGAGTTATACTAAGATCGAGTTAGATCAAAAGAAAAAAAAAAAAAAAAAAACTCGAAGTCATGAGTGAAAAGCACACAGTGAAATACTAAGAACCGCTGCAGAGAAAGTGAAAGACTGTGAGATTTCCTAATAGGAGAAGTAGCTTTCCTATATAAAAGAAAGTCACATGGTAGTTAGCTTTCGTACCAACTTTTTTTATGTAAAATACTCTGAGTAACTTATTAAAATAAGTTATTTTTTTAATTTTTGTTAACTTCTATTTTTTTCAGTTTAAACATGCAACAAAAAAAATAACAATAACTGATTTTTAATTAAAATATATTTTTTCTTTAAAAAATTAAAACCCATTTATTAACACTTTTTTATAAACTAAAGTTAGAAGTTATATAAGAAATTTTTTACCAAAAAGAAGCTAATAGAACTTCTAAAATTTAGCTTGTGGTTCTTCCTATATATTTCTTTTATATAAATCTTTATAAAAAAAATCATCTAAACATGCAGATTATATATATATATATATATATATATATTAATTATTGTTGTTGTTTTATTTTCTCATAACTAAACAAATCAATAGACAATTTCTCAAAGTATGATGGAGTTACTTGAATAATTTTCTTCACAGATGCTTTTAAGAAAGAAAAAGGTAATAACGATTTTTTTTCATAAATTAAAACTATTTTTTGTATAAATTAAAATATAATTTTTGTAAATGATATATTTTATATTAGTTGATTGATTTATTTTTATATTTTTTAATAATTCATGAAATTTATTTTAGTTCTTAAACTTCAGGGATTAATTATTTTAATCTATATATAATCCTAAAAAACTCTGTACGTCTGTGGCTTTGCTTGAATGACTTCTCTTTTAGGGAATAGGTACAAAATAAACTTGCACTGTAATTAACAAAAATTAAAAGAAAAAAAAAGTTAATTTATTGAAATTCTTTTATATATATTTTTTAATTCATGTATAAGTTAATTTTAATTTATGGAGAAACTTATTTTATTCTTTTAAAAGTAGTTTATGAAAAAGCGTTATAAAAAAACTAACAATAAACTTGGTAAACGAATGAAACAAGTAAAAAGGGTTGTCGCGGTAATTAATAACGTTATTAAAATACGATAGATGATAAAATAATGTAGCTGATTTATTTTTTAAAGTATATGCTGATGTAACTGAAAAGTTTAAAGCGAAATTATTTAGTGATAATTTTTTTATATTATACTAAAAGCTATATATTTACTTAAAATTCAAACACTTAAATAATATATAACTTTTGTTAATACGTAAGCTTTATCTTCTAAATTTAAATTTAATCTTTTAAATATGAAAAGAATTTGTTTAGTCACTCCAAACATTTTATTTTCAACGTTGTTTGAATGAATGTTTTCTAATATGTATTAATAATTAATATATATTATTAAGGATGTAGTAAATAGTTATAGGTATAAATTGTATAATTAAAACGATATTTAAATATTTTATTTTTAAAATGAAAAGTGTATATAAATATTGTATTGGTGTTATTTGTGACTGATCGTCCCAGTCAAAGAACATAAGAAATGCAATAAGTAGCAACAGTTACAAGTAGCGTTGAATGAGTCATGGTGCATCTCGGAATATACAGGAATATCTCTGACAAACCTGCTAAAACAGATTAACTGGAAGATGCACATCCCTAATAATAGAGAACCACGATGGATGTCAAATAATAACTTATATATGACCCACCAGAGCCAGGGTCATAAACCAACACTATAAATAAAGTCTTTGTGGAGGAGTAAGGCACGTTTTTCCCATTTAACTAGAATACACTCAAACCAGAACACTTACTTGAGCTTCGAAGTACCTTTTGTAGGTAACCCTGGACCGACTGAGCATGAACATTTGAGGAAGGAGATTTGAAGTAATTAGGAGATCACCGACATGTCAACAATAATACGTCTAGTCAAAGGTACTATCTAGGCCCCTCAGCCTATACAGGTACAAATAGAAAAAGTAGTTATTCATGTTTCAATTTAATATAACCATCATCTATAAAATTTTTGTTTTTCTCCTTTGTCTTCTCTCTAGATTGCTAGCATCATCTTTCATGGCTAATAATAGGAGACCACATTTGGACTACTAATAGTGAGTGGAGTAAAACTGTCAGATCAAACTTTTGATTAGAGTTTGAACTAGTTTCAAGGTTTCCTGTTTACTTGGATAGATTTTCTTTACATGTGATACCTGAGACTTCAGGATGAGTTAGTTCAGAGTCCCAATTAATTATATGATTGAATCATTGATCATGGCTCAGTGATGCAAGTTAGGTTATTTATATTTTCTTTAGGAGTTGAAGCTCTTATTGAGTACACTTACTTCTAATCAGGTAAGGGAAGCTAGTTTTAATTTTCAATGGAACTCTAGGTTAGAAGATATGGATGTGAAGGTGACGTAATCACAAACTTCAAATTTTGTTGCAAGGTTCGTTGTTTAGTGAATTAGTATGGTTTGATTGAGATTGATTGTAAAAGTTTAGATATAATAGACTTTGAAAATTTGGAAATGTACATGTTGATTGTGATGTTGAAGGTTCTTAAATTTGTTTAAATGAAATGTAGTATGAATGATTTGAAATGTAAATATTTATGAATGTTAATTGTTTGAATTTTAATGAATTTGGTTTATAAATCATTAATGTATAGATATATATATATATATATATATGTTGACATACGAGTTCAATAAGAGTATCTATCCAACTTTGAGCAATGTGATATCATTTTAGTCATATATGTTTTCTAAAATACAAATTTGAGTATTGATTTTGGGTGAAAGTTTGAAAAGAAATATATTTATGATATTTTCTCTCAAGGGAGAGATTTTTGCTCAAGCAAGAGATCTTCACTCAAGCTAGAATATGACGATAAAATCCCATTTATCGGGTCCATTTCCGCTTGATCGAGAGATTTTCACTCGAGCGAGAGGATTCTCGATCAAGCAAAAATATTATTGGAATTGAATTTACTATCGATCTCTCATTTTCGCTCAAGCGACGAAGTTTTCGTTCCAGCTATAAAAACTTAAACTTTGAAATTTGCTTTTGAAAGACGATTTAACAATTGTTTATTATTTTAATCTAAATTTTAGGAAAACATATTTTTAATATGTAGTTGAAAACAATTAGTTTATGCGTTTATGTTATTTTTCTTTGATATCTTTGGATTATTAAAAAATCTAACCTTTTGTGTGATTGAATGGTGTACTTGTGTGTGATGTGAAATATGATCATGTGAAATTGTGATTGTGACATAGTATTTTAGAAGAAAAAAATACTTAGTTGAGATTATTAGGATGTGCATTGACTAGGAATTCATCTATAATGAGGTATCCTGATTCTATTGGTATATTGAAATTATATAGATGCAGATTATCAAGTGCTGAGAGTTGAAGAAAGTTCATATGATTGAATTTGTGGTTTGAACGATAATTGGTATGATCTCTCATATGAGATGTTTTGATACTAAGATTATTATGTGCATGAATGTGTGGATTTCACAACAGGGTAGTAAGACATGTACAAATCTCCGAGTCTAATTCAATGCACAGAGTTTTCTGAATGTAGATTCAAGTGTCTATGTTTGTTGGTTAATAAATTTCTGACATGAATAACATTGATTAAAATGTAATGTATGAAAAGTGATGAACTACATATTTATGATTGAAAGCTACATTTATATTGAAAGTTTTGAAATACTAGCTTACCTTATTTTATGTTGTGTTTGTTTCAAAAGACCCGATGATCGTTTGTTGTAACTTGTAAGTGATCAAATGATGTTGCAAGTGGTATAAATTCACATTTAGCAGATGAATTCTCTATATATATATATATATTAAATTTCCTAAAAAAATATATTTTGAAACTTTATGGATATGTATATGTTTAACTACGTAAATAAATAATTTATAAACTAAATCCTTACTAACATTTGAGTATTTAATTGAAATATATTTTTTAAAATTATAGAAACTTTTTTAAAAATTTAAGAAACAAAAAAAATAAGGTTATTCTAAATTCAAATGACTAAAATGATGGACAATACCTTTGACGAAATGTGATAAGAAAGAAGATAGGATAACATTTTTATTTCTATGGAAGCTTTAACAGAACATTAGTTCTCCAATTATTATTATTATTATTAAATTAATTACGAAATGGTAGTTATTTATATAATTGGATGTTCTAATTAGAACTTGTCAGATACACCTGTTTATTTAAGAAAAAAAGTTTGTTTAATTAGATTAATACGTTTGTAAATAGAAAAATAAAAACTATTTCAGAACCTTTTCCAAATTAAAATATACACTCAGTCATGCATGTTAAGTAAGAAACATTATACTGAAAATGAAAATATAAAAAAAATAATAAAACAAGGGCATAATAGAATTATTATTCAGAACTTAGGAATATTTTGATGGTGGCAAATGCTTCAAGTACTATGAGTTGTCAAATATATAACTATCCGCGCACGTGGCCCGCATCACATATTTTCGGAAATTATATATGATTGTGACTCACAGACATGTAAAATATATTTCTAAAGCTAAAGTTAAAATATTTATTCCCAAACTTTAAACTTAAAATATTACTGAAGAAAACCAAGTCCTCATTTAGAAACAAATATGCTTCATTTGCGTGATTTTAGTAAGTGATGTGATATTAAAAAAACTGTTCTAAGAACTTTATTTATTAATTTTAAAATGAATTGCTATGATGCCAAAAATAACTTATTTTAAGGAATTTGCAGTTTTAAAGCATTTCTTTTCCCCAAAGTGTAAGCACTTTTTTCTTTCCGCTTTTTCTCTGCAGCACAACGGAGTTTTTCTAATCTAACCGACGGTTGCATGAGAAGTCACCGTCATTGGTCACGTGTGAAGTGGCACGTGGAGTTGAGGAAGTGTATAATTTTTGTAGTGTTTGTGTGTGAATAGGCATAGTGATAGATAGAAAGATAGGTTAGGTTAATGAAGAAAATGGGTTGAGTCCACTTGGTTTTGTTTTGTGTGTGATAGTTGTGAGGCTGTGATTGGACCACATAACCCACTCAAAACACACACACATTCCACCAATCATTTTAGTTTTTCAATTTGTTAGGTACATTATCACCACCCTTTCACATTTTTCTTTCTTTTCTTTCAACACAAATTTATACTTCTCTTCACTCTTTATCCAATAAAGCTTATGTTTCTTTATATATAAAACCTCACTTCATACTTTTATAATTAAAAAAGGGGATTATTATAATGAGAAGAGTTTAACACACTTCAATATTCAAATATTTGGTCATTTAAATTCAGATTTTTTTTTCAAAATAAAAAAAATCCTTAGTTTAAAGTAAATGTTTGAAATTTGGTAATAAATTAGATATATACTAATAATAAAAATTATTTTAAATATCAATAATTTTTTAGTCTCTAAAATAATATCTAATTTAATTAATATAATAATAATAATTTATTTTTATTTTTAAAATTAGTTTTTATTTATTAATTTTTTTCATATATATATATATAGATATATTTTATTTTATTTGTAAACGTAATTCTTTTTAAATTAGGATCTCAATATTTGAATAGTGTTAGGATCCTGAATATTTGAATAGTGTGATAAAAAAGAATTACACATATGTGAATTAAATATAAAACTTATATTAAAGGTAATATTTTTTTTTAATTAATGTATCTATATTTCAACTAAGTCCAATATCTTTACTTAAGTTACAAAAATTAATACCAATTAATCTTAATCTGTGTTTGAAAATAAATATACCCTACATATTAATGTTTTGCCAAGTTAAAGTTTGTATTGAGTTATATAAGAAATACAACTATGGTTGACATATTAAAGCCTTCCAATTGGATTGCAACAAGTAGCATTGTTTTACCATGCTTTTTTTTAGAGTAGGATAAGATTTATTCCAAGATTATTCAGATTCATCTTTTGAAACAAACTTTAAAAGGTACCTTTATTCATCAAATAAATGAGTACCTATGTATAATTAAGTTATTAGTAATTTAGTTTAACAATTAAACATAGATGTTAACATAAAAATGATAGGGTAGCACATTTAAAATTAGAGTTTAAGCATATTGGTATTATGAAGGAGTCATTATTAGCATTTCATGAGTGTTTAACAAGAAATTAGTTCAATACTCTTTTAATCTCTTTTTCTTGGTGAATCCCTCTTTTAATATCAAAATGTGTTCAATTTAGTAAACAAAATCAGTATGTTAACTTAAAAAAAATGTTTAAACAAAGAAGATTTTATACCAAAATAAAATAAACCAAATAAGATAAGATCTATAGATAAACCTCGTATCCTTTATTTTTAAAAATTAAATTTGTTTATTGTGCAAAAGGGTCGAATTCTCAACTGTTAATAGTGATTTTAGAATTCAACTCCTCAACAACCGAATTGTGATAGTGTATTTTACAACTTTTTAAAAAATGGGAATATTTTTAAAAAATAAAAGTTATAATAAAAATTAATTTAAAATAATTAATTAACTTGTTGAGATTAATTTTAATTTTATTTACAATAAAAAGTAAGAATTTCAGCATAATAAAATTTAGAAAAAATTGAGTATAATTTTAATTTTGATTTTGTAATATAAATGAGGATAAATTTTTTATTATGATAATAATTTGAAAAAAAATATTAATGAAAGATAGAAGAAAAACATTAAATTGTATATCATTATTATTATGATGAAGTAAATTATTAAACAATTTTATTATAATGAATTGAAAAATTACAAATTAAAAAATAGAATAAAATCAATTAACACTACAAGAAAATCATGAAATAAAAACCAATTTTTAGAAACCAAAATAATTAGTTGCAATAGGAACTAAAATAGAGACCATTTTAGAAACTAAAAAAAAATTGGTTTCTAAATTAGTTTCTATTATTGTTAAATAGTTTCTAAATTGGTATCTAATTAGCAACTAAGTTTTAACTATCAATTATTTAGTTTCTAAATTTGGTAACAAAAATTTTGGTTGCTAATTACATACCAATTTAGAAACTATTTAACAATAATAAAAAATAATAGAAACTAATTTAGAAACTAATTTAGAAACTAAATTTCTTTTTAGTTTCTAAAATGGTCTCTAATTTAGTTACTATTGCAACTAATTATTTTGGTTTCTACAAATTGGTTTCTATTTCATGATTTTCTTGTAGTGTAATGCAATGATAGTTAAAATTCAGGATGAATTTAAAATTTGAAAATTAGTGTTAATTTAATTCAATGTTAATAAAATGTTGAATGGTTTTACTTTAAATATCATTTTGAAGAATATTTTTAAAATTAAAGTATTTCATAATCAATTAGTTGGATTTTATTACAAAGCAACTTTACTGCAATACCAAACTCTTAACTCATATATAATAAAAAATCTTTAAAATCTCCTTTTAAATATTTTTCAACATTAAAAAACAATTATCATAGAAAATTATTAAATTAGTAACAATTTATATGTCATATTTATTTACACAACCTAAAATAATATTTATTTTATTAAAAATACTCTTTATTTTATTTTTTATAAATCTAAAATAAAAATTATATTTTTTTAAATTGTAAAAAAAAGAGTTAGAATTCAGCACTGCAAAAGCCAATTTTCGATTTATTTTCTGAAACCAGAAATCACTATTTATAATTAAGAATTCAACTTTTTTCATAAGCTAATTTCTGAAATTTTACTGTAAACATGTCTAGTTTAAAAAATAAAATGTATGGAAATCTATTTAAAAATTATATTTATTTAATTTATTTTTTGGTAAAAAAAATCAACATATATATATAGAGAGAGATATTAAGTTATTTAGTGGGCCAACATATGATTTGTTTTCGGGTGTTTGGTGATAAGGCCGAACAAAAGGCCACTCTCACAATTAAACCAAATAAAAAAAAAGTCACAGCACAATCTTTAGTACTATTTTTTTACACCATTTTTATTACTATAAAGTTGCTCAAATTATCTAGAGACTAGTGTACACGTGATATTTTATTCAAAGGACCAAAAATGTCTATTTTTTATTATTAATTTTCTTATTAACATTTTTATGTAGAATTCGATGGATGTTGATACTAAATGTTAAATTTTTACATTCACATTACCTGATAGTTTCTTTCATGAAATATGAAAATAATCATTATTATAAATGTCAACTTAGAATTTACATAAAAATAAATAGACAATAATTTTACTAAAATATAAAATTAAATTAAATGTAAATATTACACAAGTAAAAATAATTATAGTATTATTTTTTTATAAATTTTTAATAAATTAAAATATGCTAAAATTATATTTCATTAAAAAACATATTTTTAATAAAATATGATTATTAAAATTTTAAAATTATTTACAAATTTAATTTTATTATAATATTTTTAAATAATAAATATGGTAATAATTAAAATTGTTACATTAAGATGTGAGTAGTATTCGACTTAATTCGCTTAAGTTTAAAAAACTGTAAGAAAATTGAAATCAAAGCATAAATTTCTTACAATAATAATTAAAATTGTCATTACATCCAAACTATAACTATTGTTACATTATAGTTTCTCTTATATTTTTAAAAATCAGTATTTCAGTTTAAATAGTAACAATTATACAACCTATTACTCTGTATCAATATTTATTATAATAAGTGTTCTTTGAGCAAAATTATCTAATATTTAAATGAAAACAACTATCGAATTAAAAAATGGATTAAGATAAATTTTTATAATAAAATAGTATATTAAAAAAAAAATAAAGTGATATAAAAGGCTATTTGTTCAAAATTATGTTAATAAACAATGTTATTTTCATTGTTGTGTTCAAAGGGTAGGTATGGTGTAAAGGCTTAAGTGGTGCTTTTCTTGTTGACTAAAAAACAAAGAGATGGGATAAAAAGAAAACAAAACTTGTACTGTGTTTTTTTTATGCATAAGTGTTGGACCAACACTGGTTATTACTGTTACTGAGAATAGAACGTGTTCACAACACAACCAAAATGCTATGCCACAATTCCTCAATACACATTGAATATGGTGTGTGTCAGGTTTTCTCCTTTTCATTTGTTCTATAAATTTTGTCACCATTCTTATTTGGCCTCCATCCACACCATAGCTTTCTAAAAGAGTTCCATTAAAATTGAAGTTCTATGAGAATTGTGTCCAACAATGTTATTTTATATTTCGAGGTCCATGACACTCATACATATGATTGCATTTAAAACAAAAAGAAATAATAATTAATAAGACAAAGAAGTATCACTTTATATATGTCACGATTATGAAGGATTTGAAGATCCACACATTAAATTTTTTTTACACTGATAAAGAGTGCCTACAAAGCTATAATCCGCACTCATAATACATTTTTTACTATCTTTACAAAACCTTTTGGGCCAACCCATTTTCATTTAATTTTTTTTCTCTTTGCTTTTTGAAAAATAAAAATAGTGTAAGTAGATTTTTTTTTTCTCTATTTGACTTCTCATTCCCTCTGAAAATTGACTTCAAAATTTTCATCTTTTCTATAAGAATAATAGTGAGATAAAGAATATATCCGTCCAATTGGATTTTGAAACTAAGTTATTTTTGTTCTATAATTTCTTTGATTTTCATTTTTTTTAGTTGTGTAGTTTAGAAATTTGATTCTTCTCAATTTACCTTTAGATGGTTTGAAGTTTGTGGTTTGGTTGTTTTAGAGTTCAAAACTTGTAGGTATAAAGGGTTTTAAAGTCCTAATTCTTGATTATTTCTAGAAACTCGTGTTAATTTGGAGTCATTACTAATTTGTAGAGTTAGAAATGTTAAATGGATGTTATAAGTTGAAAATAGGTAATTCTTTGTTGTTGAGTTTTTTTTACTAGGTTGTTATGCTTAATTTGAACAATAATAGTTAGTGTTTGAAATCTATGTCAATGTGTGTTAATTATTGTATAGATTAAGGAGCCAATTTGAAGTGTTTGAGCAAGCATAACTATAAATTTTTCTACATAATCTGCTTAACATCCCTAACTGTCTCAATATTTCAAGTTAAGAGGAAGTCAGTTTACTATGAGAAATTCACTCACTGGATAAAAAATTCACTTAGTAGATTTAGATCCAAGAATAACTGGAAAAAAAAATTGTTGTCAAATTTGCATGCATTGAGCATATCAATGCTTTTCAAGTTAGACTTTGTATACTTAATGAAAGTTGTACCCTTAGATATTTTATTTATCATAACTTTGAAATCATCTTAGAAGGAGGTTTAGAACTTCAATTATAACTGTTTTGGTGAACAAATGTCAAATTATCAATTTTAGTTGACGTTGTTACAACTTTTGAACTTGTTAAGCTAAGAAAATGTTTCTTTTTTAAATTGAGGTCTTCATAAGAGTTGTAATTTATCCTCTTAACTTTGTTATGGGTTATATTTGAGCATGGTTGATGAGTGAAACTCAATATGATTTATTATTTTAAAAAGTTGTGAATAATTGATTTATGATTTATGAGTTGTTTTTTACTTGTGATGCAATATAATGAAGTAAGGCATGAGATATGATATGACAAATGTGTTGAATATTATTGATTTAATTTGTTTAAAATGATGTATGATATTATGGAATGATGTTATAGTGTTTAAATATAATATCTATGAATGTTATACACACATAAAAATTAGAGGCCAAAAGTCAGGGATGATTTGTGAACCAATATTGAATTTGTGTATTAATTAAAGGAACATATGATATAAAAAATATATCTCATTGCTCATTGATAATCTAAGTCACGTAGAATAAGATATTAGGTGGTGAAAAACCGAAAAAAGTAAAAGCTTGATTTATATTATCGATTTAAAGGTATTAATGTATTTTTTTTAGGATTATTAAGTTTTTTAAGGGTGTTATAATCTTTATTAGTGGGAATACTATCATGTTGTACAAGTTTTTTATAATAATGAAATTTAAAAAAGTTAACTACTATAACAATAACAAGATCTTCAATTCCAAAGAACCCTTTGTGCTAGCATAAATATCATCATCCAATAATCACCTCCCGTTTAAGCAAGAATTTTATGTTCTTAAAATGAACTTTTATACAAAAATATTTTTTAAAAGTAAGAACACTTAAATTTGTTAGAATGTAAAAATTTTTAAAAAAAATATTTCAAACATAATTCACAAATAAAAAATACATTGCATGAGAAACAATAAAAACTCATGTTAAAAAAATATTATTCTATGAGTCTAATATTTCATTATCAAGTGGGTCAAGAGAGAGTTACTATTTTTTTTTTCCAGAATTTGTGTTTTTTTTTTTCATAAATGAAATAGAACATGTGAGAAACGATAAAAAATAGTGTATGTGTTTTACTATTGAAAAGATAATGAGATGAAAAAGTGAGAAGAGAGAATAAAAAATATCTTAATTTTTTTCTATAAATTTCATTTGTTCTTTTGTTCTTTATTGATTCTAATTTTTTCTGTTAATATTTATTAAACTTGAATGATATGCATTATAAAATAAATTAAAAATCCTGATAATTTAATTTCAGTATTATATGTATGAATTCTAAAATAGGAGTATTTCCCACTCCTATTAAAGCATAAGAGACCATTGAGGGGTTGACACAAAATAATAATGACAAAAAAGATAATGTTAGATGGTATAACTATAGATAAATATCGAGTTACACAACCTAAGAATGTTATATCCAAACTTTTACTAATAATTAAAATTATATAAATAAAAATATCAGATTATGAAATGTTAAATGAAATTTTCTAAGAAGTCACAAAACTCAATGAGTGTGCACAGAATTATCATATAGTCTTTAAAACAATCACTTTCCGTTTAAGCAAGAGATCAACATATAAACAATCTAAGTTTTATTGGAAAATATTGCTTAAACAAATAACTCTCGTCTTCACTCATGCATTTTGCTGCTTATTTTAAGTTATTTTAAATGATTTTATATGTTATATAATAGTAGTACTTGATCTTATATACTTTATATGTGTTATTTCTTATTAGTATATATTGACTATGTATGTATTATTATCATTGTCACTAATACGATAGATAGATGAGTACATAATTTAATATAACTATAACTATAAAAAAAATCACACATATTTAAAGGATTGTCTTTAGTTTCTTCAAAAGTTTTAACTCAACAATAATTGAATCATAACTAAAATTTTAAAGACTAATTATCAAAAGAAAAAATTATGATAAATAAATCACAATTAAATTGATTATATATATATATATAATAGTTAAGATTTTATTTTATGTAAATAAAGTTTTATATAAATATAATTTAAAAATAAATAAGAACACTTCAATTAGTTAGAGTATAATACCTTAAAAAAGTTATATTTTTGCATAAACTATATGAGTAATTAAAAAAAACTAATACTATATGATATATGTACTTATTGAGTTTTATTGAGTTATGTTATATCCAAATTTTTATTAATAATCAAAATTATATAAATAATAATATCAGGTTATAAAATGTTGAATTTCTTAACAAGTGAGAAGACTCAGTGTGCAAAGAATTATCCTATAATCAGAGAAGTCATTGAGTATTGAATGTGTGATCATAATGAGGTAACGAATGAATTTGATATATTGTTTAGAAATTCTAATATGATTTTATATGATTGATCAAAATTTATTACCTTATCTTTGTGTGTATTTTGCTGTGGACTATGATACTTAAGATATCTGACAAAAGTATATAGCAGGACATACGTAAAATAACCCTAAGTATATATATATATATATATATATATATATATATATATATATATATATATATAACACAATTGTTTATGCTTTGTAGTGACTATATATACTCGGATTGTTACTTGTATTATTAATTGACTACATGTTCTAAACCTCTAAAATCTAAAATTACATTCAAAAAATTAAAAAAACTGGAAACTACTTATTATTTTGACTTTCAACGTAAAAATTAGAATTAATTATGAAAAAAATTTAAATATAATCCAAACATACACGGAATTTCATTGAAATTCATAAAAAACTTTCCCATTTATGTTTTTATTTTAATTCATAGTGTCGGTAAATTTTAATTAATAGAAATGAGTTGAAGGAAGTATTTTACTTTTGTAATATTTATTCAGAAAATAATTAAATTTTAAAAAATAATAATTAATTACTATATTAATTAAATTATATATTATGTTAAAGATTAAAAAATTATTTATATTTAAAATAATTTCCTATTAATAAAAAATTATAAAATAATTGTTAAATTAATTACTAATCAATCTTTAAAAGAATAATCAACACTAATTTAAAATAGATAGGAATTTTAAAATTTTGATAACTGATGTTAAATACTAATTTAGAAATTATTTTATAATTTTTTATTAATAATAAAATATATTAATAATTCTTTTAATTTATAAAATAATCTCTAATTTAATTAATATAAACTAATTATTTTAATCTCTGAAACTAATTTTTATTTAATAATTTTTTTTTAGTGATCTTTCTCAATTTATAATATATGATTTTTTTTTATTCATTTTCATTTATAATATATTGTATACTTTTAAAATCTGAGCAACGTTATTCTCTATTTTTATTCATTTTTCATAATATTTGGGGATAGATAGAATATCTTTTTATGAAAGTTATCATTCTTTTAATATAATTGATGCAAATTGTTTCAACACAGCAATAAAATACCAAAATATAGATATACTAGTATAGGTTTAGCAAAAAATTGACAATGCCATGACATGATTAGTCTTGGATGAAGAGGATTTTAACTTGACTCTTTTATGAAAAGATTAACAGATTTAATAAAACTATTTTTATAATTATCACTAGATAATTATATGTACTTACATTACATTTAGGTAGCTTTAGTGGAATTAGATTCTCTCATTATTTTAGCCATGCTATAGGAAGACACAAAATAATTTTTTTTTCTTTCATAAAACAATATTGACATGCTAAACTTAGGAAGGAACTAACTAGAAACCAAGTACCAATGACTAAATAATTTACATTTTTTTAGAAAAAATAAAGGGTGTTTCTAATTAAAAAGATATTGAAAACAAATTCCCATAATTATGCTGCTTAAAACAAACACTTTACTATTTTTCTAAATAACAAATATCATCTTTTGAGAGAAAAAAAGTCATAAAAATATTATACCATGAAATCAACATTTTTTTTTTGTTAAAGTTTAAATAAAAAAATAATGTTTTTTTTACAGCACAACTGAATCATAGATTAAAGGTTTTACATTATCATGATATAAAGAAATTCCCTAAATCGGTTGTGCTTTTAAAAAAAGGATAAAGGAATAAACCCTTGTGTTGACCTAATTAAGGTGTGTTGTGCTTTTAATGACCATTACAGCTCCTGTCAATCGTCTTAAGTAACATCCCAAATTCTTTTGATTTTTTCTCTGTCTTGAACTTTTTTTTCTATCTTTTCATACTAGGTGTTTGTATGTTTGTGTGTGTGGAATATTAATGATAAAAAGTTTTTTAAAGTGGAGTTTATGATTGATGAAAGCTTTGTCGACAGTCAGAAGACATTGTTTGTGCAGATGAAGACAGAGGAAGTGTCTAATGGGATAAGCTGTTTTGTGCATTTGGGACCTTTCTTCATGTTTGGTTCAATGAACGTTTAATTGTGTCAAAAGCAAAAACACCTAAAGCGCACCAAGACCTTACCCGTGCTTCCTGCATCATTATGTTCCAAAGTTTTAACAACCATTACTCCTTTATCTCAACTTCCATCTTCACACGAAACTGCTCCTAGATCTCAAAAATCTCTTCAACTACAATCATTTTCAAAAATAAAATTCTTTCATTCATTCTAGTAACTCAACAAAAAATTATATCTATTGAGGTGAATAACACGGATGAGATCTTGTTGCTGAAATTTCATCAAGGGTAACCAAAGCAACCATTAAGATTATATTACTGTTCTTTCATCTTCCCATCATGTTTTCTTTTATTCCATAAATTTCATTCGGATGCTTGACAAGAGATATCTAAACACTCAACTAATATTTCTTATAAAGGTAGAAGTTCTAACAAAGAAGACACTTTTAACCCATTTTCTTATAAAGCAATATTACAAATTTGTTAAAAGTAACTAGGTAAAATTTAGTTAGAATTGTAAAATTATAAATGGGTAAAATTTGAATAGTTCTGTAAGCCCTAATAAATCAGTCATAGAGATTTATGTAGTGTATGCATCTCAAAAACTCAATCAGCATTAAAAATATACATTGTTACCCTTTCAAGTAAAGAATTGCACACATTTTGAGCATCCTAAAGAAGGAAAATAATTAAAATCGGAACATCAACATTAGTTTTGCGGCAAAATGACAATCATTAATTTTGCGACAATTTTTTTCTGTACCTTCATATATATTTTTTAATATTAATTATATTCATATATATATATATAGTATGTTAGAGAGTGTAGCAACTTTTAGGTTAGTATGATTGCTTGTGATGATTAAAATAAATTTTATGGTATTTTTACGATGATAACAGTCTTTTCATTCACTAATTTTTTTTCCTTTTCAAAACCACAAAATCTAGAAAAAAAATAGTAAACTACAAAATTGAAATACAAAATTAAAAAAATATCCTCACACTAATATAAAAAAATATATTTATCAACCTAAATATATTTATCGGAAAAGAATGAAAGTATCAAAACTAAAAAAAGAAGATATGGAAATGCAAGTACAACTGAACTTATTTAAAAAAGTAAAATAAGTTTCATTTAAGATAAATTAAAAATTTTAAAAGGTTAAAACTCACTTTTCATTAATATGGAAGTGGAGGGAGAATTTTTCAATTTTGTTGTTTCATTCCACTTTATTATTCCCTTTCTCCTTCCCAATTCCAAACATCAAAATAAGTTTAAATTATTTCTTCCAATACAGAATATGAATATCAAAACCATCTATATACAATATACTAATAGTGATAATAAAAACTTCGTCGTGAAGCGTCAAACGATAATTCAAGAATTACAATCATATGATTTCATAAGAAAAAACTATCAATATCCAAAGTGCACATTAAAATTTACACGAAAAATTATCAAGTGCAGCTTATGTTGGTACGGAAAATTGGGTTGAAAAATCTGAACCAGATATCTAAATCAAGATTTCACGAGAACCATTACATTCAATTTGATCGGTCAAATAAACGGCCACCATTATTTTGGTTTTGTTCAATGCAAGGCTTTGCCGAGATGATTGATAAGCTATATGTATTTATCTTAATTCACCAGAAAACTCATTCAACTTAAATGACAACTCACTGCACTCACGGTTAGGATACGGGAATGCCGACATATGTTCCAAAACTCGTTATATGTGGTAATTGCCATCCACCTTTACAAAGAGGTAACAGTGCAAAGAATACAAATTTCCGTTAACTACCAAACCAAAAATATACTACAATAAATACATAATAGGCAAACAAACAAAGAATAAAGGTGCTACTTTATACCCATCAATGTCTATGCCGAGGGAAATTTGAGGATCCGGTTTTCTGGGTACCTCTGTAGGTTCTGCTAGGAGAATCCATCGAGTTCCTGAAGGGAGCGTAGGAAGATTTGGTTGGTTCTGGCATAGTGCCCGAAGGAATAGATTCTGCAAAGCATGCTGTGTTAATGCGTGTTCTCTCAAGCTCTAGTTGAAGGAACTCGGAGCTGTACTGTTGTGCAAGAGACTGAAATACAGAAATACAGCTTTAGATAGTAAATATAGCAACAGAAAATTTCAGCAAACAATGTATTAGAACTGCTTCACAAACATAGACAACCGACGACAAAATAAAGTTCATTTTCGTATTGACTAAACAAGTCTATATTAACGTTACATCCACCACAAGCATTGAAACCAAAATAATAACTAATTTATTCAGCCACCCTCAGCTCAGTATTTAGACATGCCACAAGTAAAAAGAGCAACAAACTACACAAACTAATTGCTTACAATGAGCTCATCTGGAGATACACTTGTTCCTTGTTGCTTATCATCAAGTGCATCTTCGCTGCCACGAGTTGGCCGACGATTATGTCCCGGATTGTCGATAGCATCAGTCACACTCTCCGTGGCTTTTTCCAAAAGTAATCCTTGTAAGGACTTCAAGGAATCTCTGGCATCCGATGTAAAATATGGGTTTAATATAGTCTCGAAGTACTCAAGCTGCAGAGATACAATTCGATTAATCAAACAATCTAAGCTAAAATTTAAGTTCGTGGTCATGTCTAAATTTATACTGTGCAGGTAAAGAACATGAAGCATACTGTGTTTTATCATATTATATAAAAATAAAGGATAACGATCAAAGAACACATTTTAATGGTTCCTTATTATTTACAGATCCCAGGGTACAAAGGTGTTATATATACTATACATCTTTATTTTTCTTTTCCAAAACTACAACTTACCTCAAGCATGAGCTGACAAAATCCATTTGTATCAAGGGCACTGAGATCACTAGCTTCATTTTCATGAAAAATGCTGATGAATGTGTCAATCAAGCCTTCCACAAGAATGCCAAGTGTTTTATCTAAGAGAGGCTTAGCACCAGCAAAAACCTACGACGAAAAAACATTGCATCTCAGCAGACTACCTTCAAGAAAATATAATGAAGCAATTGTTTAAATTTTAAATACAAAAGCAAAGTTTCAGAACTAGGTTTCTAAAGCGAGGATCGCTTTGACTAAAATTCCATCTTCACGTTAATTATTCACTCCTATGCATTATAAACAAATAGCCTCTAAACTGACCTTACAGCAAAAGTTCAGCAAAATACAACATTAGCACTAGGTCAATGAAAAGAATACGGAATATTTGTAATGAAGAAGACATACAATAATAAGGAATAAACCTAATAATGGGAAATATCTTACAAATATTCCCTACCAAATCATATCATGTATCTAACAGTATCTTCAGTGGAAACCAAAAATCTCTGATCTAACAGATTTTCTTGAAAGTGTCAGTCAATAGCCTTTGTTGTGTTTAAGCATACTGTATTTTAAAGTAGCCTGTGTAGCAAAGATAGAAAGACTTTTTGTAGATTTTGTTGTGGTATGGAAGATATCATATACTCTAATGCTTTTTTTCCTTTTTTATTTCCACCAAATAAAATTAATCTTCACCTTTTATAAAAAAAAACAAGAGTAGGATACATAATCCCAAATTCATGCAATCATTACCTCTGCGTGCACAGCTACCAATGTATGCAGCAACTCTACTGCTGCATCACGGACACCCTGGAACAGACCAACATAAAAGAGAGAATCACATCAAAACATCATTTCCGAAAGAAAAATTAAAACTCATTTCAGAGAAAAACAAACAAATAATGACAAGACATATTTACAATACAAACAATTGTCATTAGCTCCTCACTTTAACTGCAGGCGCTGCTCCCCAATGAATGCCAGAATTCAGCAGATAATTCATGGCAGCAGATCTGATCAAGTTTGCCTGATGAGAACACAACAAATCATCATGGAGGTGAATAGTGAAAGCAAGCATACACAGTGCAAAATTTTCAAACATGAGTAAGCCCAGTGTTACAACTCACTATCCTTGATCTTCCTGCTTCAGAATACCCAGCCTAGTTATATAAAAATATAATTTACAAACCTAATAAGTAATTACTACTTAAACACCCTTATACCTCTCATCACAGCCTCTATACTCATCTACTTCCAACCTAGTTATTTTCTTGAACAGAAACGATATTTTTCACATTTTACCTTTGCAAAAGTATATTGTTCAAGCACCTTCCCTTCAAGCGCTGAGAAACTATTCACAAGATCTTGTACATCACTGTTTCCTTCATCCTTCCCGCTGGAATTAAAATCAAATCAGGAATCAGAATGCTCTCGTAAATACAAAGAGGATAATATCTTTATAGAAAATTATATACAACAGAGTGACCACTCAGTCACATAGGAAAAATTAGATATACAAGACCGTTACAAGAGAATAATTTGATTAGTTGAAATTAATTGCTAGCCAAATTGAATCTCAATCATAAAGAAAAAAAATTGAGATATATACATACTATCATATTGAATGAATGATGACAAGCAAACATCAAAAGGAAAGACTAACTGATTAAAAAAGCCTAAGAAATTTCTGACGTGAAGTCACAACAAACCAAATGATAAATTTCTAGCTTGGTTAGCGTGCAAGTTGCAACCTAACAAAGTCAGCAAACCTCAGTTAGCTTTAATAGCATGCATTCCTGATGAATTCTGCAATATTTTACCATAACTTTTTATAATAAAGGAAGAATAAGGACAAAGTACCTCGAATGCAGCCAGATGTGTTTATATTTGTTATACAACTCATATGAAAGTTCATCTTTGCAATATCCAATATTGCTTAGAACAATCAATAATTTCTGATGGGGATCAGCAACACCTCCATGAAGGTCAGATGGTGTATTTTCTGATTTATGAATATATCCATTTGGTAGGGAGCCCTCTTCGCCTAATCTATGCTGGCCAAGTTCGAAACTTATACGCTCCAAACTACCTGAAAATTAAACAGAAGCTGACTCATAACAGAAACTTCATGTGCTACAACACCATTATGTTCTTTTACCTTCTTAATTTTGCTTTATTTAATTTCATTTATATGAATATTCTGTAAACTACCCGACAATTAAACAGAAGCTGACACAAAACTGAAACTTTATGTGCTACAACAACATTATGTTCTTTCACTATCTTCTGTTTTCTTTAATTTTATTTATCTGGGGAAAAGTATGCTATTGGGTATAAAATTAACTAAATCCAACATACCAGCAAAATCCAGGAAGCAGTTTAAAAACGCAAGTCTAACAGATTCTTGAATTTCTTGAAGTTGCATAAACATTTCCTCTGACTTTGTTGCCTCGTTCCTTAAGGACTGAAGCATCCTGAAGTGATGATCATCATTGAAATATTAACCCCGAATTTTCAGAAAAAAATAATAATTGTAAAGTAGGGGTCAGGGTCTTTTATCCAAATTAAGATCTCGACATTTTTGGTCCATGGGATATACAGAAACGCTAAACTTCACTCCAAAGACAGTGGACTAGAAAACTAAAATTGAGAGATAAATTATAAAGAAATTTTCAAGTATGTCCCTGTAACAATCAAGAAAATGAGTTCTTACAAATTAAAAACACAAGTTCTGATGCTAACAACATATAATTTAAATAGTTCTTGGCTTATTCAACTTCTATGGGTTTAAAACTATTTCTCAGATCATTTTGCAAAAATTTTCCCATAGTTAAGTTCCCATTTCATATATACAGCCCTTACTTCCAACACCACGTAGTGGGCTATTGAAATCGAATAAATGTGGATCGTTCAGCCATTCAGCAAAGTAGAGCAAGTGGCTAGCTTTTTCCCATAACATAATCTTCATGGGTCAGAAAGGCCTATGGGCCACAGGCCTACACTTATGGGCTTCAAGAGCTTTCTAACATGAGAAAATATTGACTAATATGATTACCAAACAAAAATCACCCGAGAAAATTTCATCATGAGAAGACCAATAAAAGCTCCAGTAAGGAATGATCAAATTAAAAAGTTGTTTTTTTATTAAGAGAGTAACCCAATAAAACATCATAGAAAAATTGATTCAGTGGCCACTGATTCATGTAGCTAACTCCGCAATTGAGATAAATGCCAGGGTGTTATTGGACAGCCACCTTAGAACATACTCAGAAGGAAACAATATTATACTACGAATTGGCATCCCATATGTAAAAGAAGGAAAAATGAAACTCATCACCCACTTCATTATTAGAGTAGTATTATACTCTAATACCTAAAAGTTAAGTTTAAATTGCATTTTACTCACCGACTTCACTTTAAGGCATCAGATACATATGAATATATAAAAACTTACGAATTGATTTGATCCATTGCAGAGGCTAAAACTGAACAGAACATTAAAGGCAAGAATGAGATGGCGTATGGAGATTTATTCCTTTCAAGAATTGAAACAATAACCCATGTCACATCCTTTGAAACCTCTTCAACCGATGCCCGCATCCAAGAGCACAGCCTCAGTACGTATATTCTTATAGTCTCTGATTGCAATGTTCGGATAACACCAACTGCAACAAAGAGAGAGAGACACATGCACTCAGAACCTTAATAAATGACAACAACTTTTAGATTTGAAGAACTGATACCAGCAATAGGAGGAGCGGCTTCCTTCAATTCCAAAGCTGCACATGCTTTAGATATATCTTCTATTGCCTCACTCATGTAGGACCGGAGGACATTTGATTCCTCCAGTTCGTGAAAAATGTTAGTAACCTACACAAATAGGAGGCTGGCTATCAGCAAACACACAAAACAAATAGGAAAAATTGAAAACCATGACTACATTCTACTTGTAGAATCAATCAACCATGTTTCTCTATGCATCTCTAAATGACTAGACTAAGTTTTGACATGTAGGTACATGCTTTTATCTTTATATAATAAAAAAGTAGGCTTTCAAATATCCAGAAAAGGGACTACAGAGAAAAAGAAGAGGGGGAAAATACAAGCCAGATATTCAAAAAAAAAATATTAAACATATATATGACTGAATAAACAAGTTATCTAAGTTAAATTCAAGAGACTATAAACAATGAAAGAACTAACAGAAAAACTTTGTTATAGCGTAATAGCACAAGAATGGCAAAAGGGTAGTAAAAAAACACTGTCCATACCACAAGACAAAAGCATTTCTTACCTCTAGTAAGAGGTCTTAATGTAAAAAAATGCACTCTTTGTGAACATCTATAGTCAGACAGAAAAATCTGATAGGCACCAGAATATGAACAAAAGAGTATTTATATTGAAACATAGCTAAAAACAGAGAAAAATCCACTATTATAAATTAGACTGCGGAGAATTTTAAGAAAAGTGAAACTTCGAATTCACTTCCCTCTTTCTGCAATATTATTGTATCCCCCTTACTCTCCTAGCAAGCTGTCCATTTTGTTATGCCCACCTTCTCTTTCTTTTCACTACAGCCAGTGCAACTTGCACCACTTGATTCTCTCTTCTCTCATACACTAGCAGGCCTTGTTTGAGGCCCATTTGTCCTTTTCTCTTTTATTCCCCGCCCCCTCTTTTTCTATATGCCTTCATTATGGACCCATGAAATCTAACCCAGAAAATTCGACAAACATTTCTAACCCATATCCCCAAATTGACATGATGTTAACTCAGAGATTAAACTAAATAAATAAATAAAAAGTAAAAGGAATAAGATATTAAATAGATTAACTAAATAAATAAATAAAAAGTAAAAGGAATAAGATATTAAATAGATTAACTAAATAAATAAATAAATAAAAAGTATAAAGAATAAGATATTAAATAGATTAAACTAAATAAATAAAAAGTAAAAAGAATAAGATATTAAATATAATGTCTGCAGAGAAAACAAATAGAAAATATATCCTCCACGCATACTATAAAGAAACTGCAAAGTCAGAAAATATAGATTTTTATTGGAGAAGGCTCGGTCATGTGAACACAATAATTACCTTGACTCCATACAGTGATATTGTGCTGCATATCATTGCAGAAACTTCTTCCAGAGAATGACTCGAGTATTTCACATCTCCAGCTTTTTCTTCAATTTTATTTGCAGAACTGTTGGAGTTTGAATCAGTGGAAACTTGGGAAGACTGGAAAAAGAAAAAAGGGCCCCCTAAATATATGGCAGATGTAGTTATGGGTGATAAGTTTACGAAATAAACAAAACTATAATAAAATATATAGAATGGTAAAATACAAAAAAAAAAAATATCATAACTGCATTTCCAGAAGTAATGGAGCCTAGACTCTAGATTATCAAGGAAGAGAAATTAAAAACTCAAAAGAAGCTAGAAAAATAAAAGATGTCAGATATCATGTAATTCAGGAAGAAAAAAAGAATTTTATAACTAACTCAAGCACACCTCTACCCAAATAACAATACCTTAGCAAATTTTCCACTAAAAACAGAGAGAGCAACCTTCCAGAATGCTGGTATATGATGGACTATAACTGCAGTTAATCTACGGATATACCTTCCTCTTAAACCATCAACCTCTTCACCAGTTAAATGTGCGGGAGACTGGACTGCAGGAGAGCTATTACCAATAGGGGAGTTGTTGATATCTGACTGACAATAGTTACAAAAAACAAAATTAAAAAAATTGACACCAAATTTTATCCTAGCTTAATGACAATAAACTTACAGATTCATTCTCATCTTGAATCTGCCTCCATCTGGCATCAGAAAGAGCCCTGTCACGCAAATCATTATGCAAATTTTCCATTCTAATCTCATGATCTAATGTACACTTCTCGAGCAGACCGCGAATTCTCTGATTCTGTGAAAGAAAAAAACCCAAAAGGCTCAACAATTTGGCCATCACACAATGAAACTGAGAATGACAAGTTTAGAAATAATTAAAGCCTAAAGGGTGCGAAATTAAATGTATGAAAAACTTAGGAGGGGCAGTAGGTACTGTTGAACTCTAGGAAAGAGAAATATTGAGTTGAAATCATGTGTTTCAAAAAGAGCACGAGTGCTTTGTTTGTATTTAAAAAAAAAGGAATTAATACCATAGAAGAGATTATAGATAAAAATGTTCTTCGTAATATATATATATATATACACATATACACACACACATGATTATATATATAATCACATATATATATATATAATCTATATATTCTTCATTATATAGGATCAGGACCTTGATTATAAACTTGCTGCAAATATAATCAATTCTTAGTCCTCTTGACTTGATGAATATGGGAGCCAACTATTCACTAGAGTTGAGAAATCTAGGGCTGATGTCCACAAACTCTAGTTTTTCTCTTATAAAATGACAATTAATTTCAATGTGTTTGGTCTTCTCATGAAACACAAGATTAGAAGAAATATGTCATGTTGAATGGTTGTCACAAGGTGAATTTGGGAACTTTCACCAAATTTGAGCTCTATGAGAAGACGTTTTAGCCCATTTGAGCTCTATGAGAACTTTCACTATATTATGCTGCTGCACTTTATCGCTCTACAACATTTTATTTTACTTTTTCATGATATTAAATTGCCTCTAACAAGAACATAGTGCCCTGAAGTGGAGCCTCTATAGCTTGGTGACCATGCCCAGTCAGCGTCCAACAATTTGAGTATTTCCTTTATCTTATAAATGAAGCCTTTTCCAAGAGCCTTCTTAATATACTTTAGGATTTGTACAACAACATCCCAATGGTCTTGACAAGGATAGCTTAATAATTGACCTACTACTCTCACTACAAAGGTGATGTCAAGAAAAGTCACAATGAGATAATTTAGTTTACCAACTAACCTTTTGTTTCTCTCAAGATTTGAATATGGTTCTTAGTCAAATACAAGTTTGACACTCAGATACACTGGTGTGTCCACAAATTTAGCATTTATCATCCTTGGATTGTGCATCGATGGTCTCTCTAATGACGATTAATGCACAATTACGACATCTTGAGGTTGACAAAATTACAGAAGATGGTGTCAAGTTTAAAACATTTATCTACTTTGAATTGTGAATCATGTCAAATAGGAAAACGTATGTGTTAGTTCTTTCTTTTGTAGTCTTAATAAACGAGCTTCTTTTCCTTCTTTCAGTTCACTCTTGGGGTCCTTTCGTATGGTTACCCATTCTAGTTATAAATATTGTGGTACCTCTAATGATGATTATTCTAGGTCTATTTAGATTTGGTTAATGAAGAATCGATCAAAATTGTTTCTTATACTTTTTACTTTTTTAGTGAAATCAAACTTTGTAGTTACAATGCTCGCGAATATTTATCCACTACATTCAATGGTATGCTCAACAAACTTAGTGTTCACATATTCGTCAACAAAATGAGGTAGATAAATGCAAAATCAAACTTCTTACTTAAACTACTTAGATGCTTATTCAGTCATCCTCCTCACCATTTTTGGGTGGATGTTGTCCTTAAAGCATGTTGTCTCATTAACCAGATGTTATCATCTATCCTTGTTACCCATATACAATCTTCTTCCATGTATTATTAGTACCACATGTTTTGTATCTAACCTCACACCTAGCCAAGATAAACTTTCTCCTTAATTATTCAAATGTGTCTTTGTGGGATATCATTGTTGTACATAAGAGTATTGATGTTTCTTTCCTGATCTTCATAGCAATTTTGTGTTTGTTGACATCTCTTTTATTTGAGTTTATTCTATATAATAGAGTTGTTCATTCTAAAGACGACATATGTAGTCACTTTCCCACCAACATCATTTTTCTTTCATCACCACCAAACGACTTTGTCATATCTTTGAATGTTGTTCTCTAGTAGCACCTCTTTTGGTATATCAACATCATCCTTGGCTAAATGAAATTCCAGTAGGACCCATCTTCGATAGATAATGATATAGTGGAGATCATGTTTGATTCTTCCTTGACACCATCTCATGTACCAAATCCATTCTCCCTTAAAATTGGTTGGCCTATTACTATTATATTTTACTCGTAACCCTTGTCCCCACTATACAAAACTCATGTTACTATCAGCTTCCCACCAAACATTACACTTGTTTGACCTCATTATCTTATATTATATTTCTAAGTCTCCAATATCTAACCCAAAGTGGAAACAAGCGACGATCGATGAGATATGCACCCTTCAAAGTAGTAGCACTTGGAAGTTGGCTCCTCTTCCAACTAGAAAATATACTGTTAGGTTGGTTGTATACTCTTTCTTGAAGGTGGACTTTAAGCCTAACTCAACCTTACAAAACTGGCTCATAAGGTGAGGTTTACACCCATTTATATACTATGAATTATTATTATCTCTAATCAATGTGGGATCTTCAACACACCTCCCTCACGTCGAGACCAACTCATGCATGGAACTACATATTTATGGATGTTTCGATATCAGCCTGATAGTGGATGGTCTTATAAGCCCAACAAACTCTCGCTAGGATAGACTCTAAATAGCTCTGATACCATCTTTAAGTGAATTTTAAGCATAATTCAACCTTAGAAAATCGGCTTATAAGGTGATATTAGAACCTACTTATATACTATGAAATGTTTTTATCTCTATTCGATATGAAATCTTCAAAACAGGACTTGATGGTAATATTGATCGTTACAAATGTTGACTACTTGCCAAAGGGTACACACAAATCTATGACCAAGACAGTATTGCCACTTCCTTTCACACTGCCCAAATGACATCTATTCAACTTTTTCCCATTGCAATTATTCATCATTGGACTCTATTTCAGCTTCACATAAAAAATGCATTTATACATGGTGATCTAGATGAAGTCTACATGGAGCAACCTCCAAGAATTTTTTTGCTGAAAGGGAGTTGTCCATATGGTATGTTGTCTAAGATATGTACAGAAATAAATAAAAGCATTCATATTAACACATAATCTACATATTATTGATTATATACAATCACTTCCTTCCTTCTTTCTACAACTATAACAGGTACAAATTGCCATGTTATAAAAACCAGGCCAACAACTATAACATTCTAGCAATTGACAATCAATCCTTACTACTCAATATTATTTAGCATACAGTCAACAAAAAATAAGTAAATAAGGAAATTAAATGGGATATATTTCATTCTAGCATGGATACGAGTTTTTAACCTGTATATTCAAATAATGCCATACTGGATCTGACTCTGGCTCCAAATCCAACAGTAACCTCACAGTATTCTCAAGCTACACGAAAAACCAAGTGTTATAATCATCCTAGCAACCAGAGATAACTGCAATCCATCTCTAACTTAATCAACATAATAAATATCACCAGTCCATGATGCTGTCAGTAAAGGTGGGTTTTACTACACTCCACACAAACAACAAAATTATAAGGATTAAGATGTCCATAACCGTTTTCTCTTGTGTGATTTAGAACACAACAATATCATGTAAAATATTGACAAGAACCAATATAATAGCTTAAATATTCTTCAACAAGTACAAAACAGTATCCTACACAAAGATTAGGTATCCTCAAAAGCATAAAATTCAAAAGACAAGTCGTAAGAAAACAGAATGCAGCAAGGTTCTCTTTAGATCTTAGACATGACAATGACAACCACTTTGGTATTATGAAGCATGCAGTCCAACTCAGACATTGGAAGCGACTAATTTCCAAAAACCCAAATAAATAAAAATATGTGCATGACAACAGATCTAAATTAATATTCAATAGTTGTATACTCCTGTACCTTTATCTTATCAAAAAATCAATATCAATGCCCTTGTCTTGTATATTAACCTTTAATCTATAATGGTGAGCCTCACAAAAGAATTACGAGACATAATATAATAATGTGAGTACTTATGGTTTGCTTGAATGAATAGAATGGGGAGAAAAAAAAAACAAGAGAAGGAAATTAAAAGGATGTAAATACATGGAAAATACAGAAGAAAACATGTATTGCTTAGACAGAAAGAAATAAAATGAAAGTGGAAAATTTTCCTATTACTAGGTTGGATTATTGAAAAAGAAAGTGGAAAGAAATAGGTATGTTGTAAACCTTTTACACTAATTATAAAAACAAGTTTAACATCAAAAATGAAATTTTTTATACTATTTTTTCTTAATGCATCCAAACAAAGGGCAAGTCTCTTCACAAAAAGTTCCCAAAACAAGACATTATGTTTCAGGAAAGGCATATTCAACTTCTCAAGCCAATTTGCTAAGTTTTACAATTTTTCTATCATAAGGAAGTGAGAGACATTATTCTTATTTTTATGTTATATTTAAATTAACTTTTCAAAAAGTTAAAACCGTGCTTTTTAAACACACCCCCAACCGAAATGTATGCATCCATCCAAAGAAAGGGCTAGTCTCTTCACAAAAAGTTCCCAAAACAAGAAGACATTATGTTTCAGGAAAGGCATATTCAACTTCTCAAGCCAATTTGCTAAATCTTACATTTTTTCTATGATAAGGAAGTGAGAGACATTATTCTTATTTTTATATTATATTTAAATTAACTTTTCAAAAAGTTAAAACCACGCTTTTTTTTCTTCAATAACAGTGTCCATATAGAGGTGTAAGCTCAGGAATGTCAACCTACAATTTTTTAACTGGATACATAATTAGAAGTGCCTAATACATTTTAGAGAGGTGTTAATGTCAGAAACCTGCCCAATACTGTGACACTTCAAACAGGAGAGATGTCAATGCCAGAATTTTATCCAACACCTGTGTCACTTCAAACAAGAGAGGTGTCCAAGCTTCATGGTTTGAAAGGCAGGGCAGTAACAACAAACTCAAAGAATAAGTAGCCTCAGTACTAAGTAGTCTATCACATAAGCAATATGTTTTGATTTAATTTAATTATGTTGCACACACTGAAGTATTTTCTTCAAAATTCAATCCAATAAATCATACCCATCTTATTTCCAAACATAATGCAATTTCTTAAAAATGCCTGCACAACTGTTCCAAGCTAGTATGAGTAAAGTCCAACAAACAAACCCAAACACCTTGCTACAAGCCCACTACCAGTGGCATGTCCAAGAAGATGTGCTTCAATAAACTTTTAAATCTTATGCTAAAACAGAACGAAGGAGATAAAATGGTGATGCTTCAAACAAAAAAATCTATCTGCATTGTGCAAGTAAACATCACCTCTTATTTATGCTTTTATCTTTACAAAAAGTAACAAAAATTCATTCTAAATTGGCCCAAAGCACAACTAACTCATGCAGTGTTATGAATCAGTTTCTGCTAAGCAAGATGCACAAGAAATAATGTCACAGGTCAGAAATATCAAAGGTACTGCATACTGAAATGCAACCTTGTTTATAGTCGAATGCTTCTGGGCAAATCATTTCATTTGAACATTAGCACTTAAATTAAATTGAAGAAATAAAAAAAAACTTACATTTGTCAGATCTATTTGTGGATCTTCCATAGATTGGAAAAGCATGGTCTTGAAATCATTCATCACTTTCTCAACTTCTTCGAGAACACGTTTTAGTATACCTACTTGAATCTGATTTGAGACAGTAAGATTAGTAAAGCTCAGGAAGTAAAAGATGCTTAGAAGAACCAGAAAAAATTCACAAACATGATATACCTGTAAACTAATAAATGCTTAGATGGATGCAATTCTTTATTGCTACAATGGATGGATGAAACTTTAAATAAAAAATGTATGAGCATGTATATTAGAGTTTCATGGAAACTTATCAAACTTGGTTTACGAATCAAATAAGGGGCACAATAGAAAAATCTACATCAATATAAAAGTTTCGTACATGAGAGGGTAGAGCAATCGATTTGGCCTTCTTGTACTCCCTAACTGCCAAATCATATTCACCCTTACTAATGCTGGCACAGATGGTGCTTGGCAGGTTGAAAAGCGTTCGAAACCTCTGCAGCATACCTTGGACAGTCCTAATTTTTTCTGCTTGAGCCTACAAAATTCATAGAAATCATGAATAAATTATTTTGAAATCCATAATAGCAGTCACAATAAAATCTAGAATAATTCAGCCACCTGTCTCTCAAATAAAGGCTTCAAAGCACGATTAGCCTGCAAACTAACTTCCTGAATAATATTAAACAAATGGGAAGTCCCGGATCCTTCAGGGTCATCCTCAATTCGTCTTAACTTTGACTCAATATCTGGAAAAAAATGTTTCACATCAAAAATAAGAAAATCTTGAGAAAGAATGAATAAGAGTTTGAGCATTATAGAAGTGTCAGACAGTCAAGAATAAAATAGCACTTTTGTAAGGTTATACTAGGTTTGAATACTATGCAAAAATAAGTTCATACCATCAATTGTTGTTTTGCAAGAGACAAAGCAATCAAAGTTATCTTTAACCAACTGCTTTCTCTGCTCAGTACGACTTTTGAAATCAGTTTTCAGAGAAACTGCACCAGCCTCCAGATCAGCAGCACTGGTATTCATGTGTATCCGTGCTAAAAACAGCTTTGCATCAAAGTTCTCCGAAAAATACAGCAATTTTTCTGTATAATGGCAACAAAAATGCTATCAACCTCAAACACTCAAAGAAGAAGCACATAAACAAAAATACAAAATAGAGTTAAGAAGAAAGCTGTTCCTAGGTTTCCACCAATCTTTCTAAGTGATACTAAGCCAAGGGTTATTTGCTATATTTGTAAAGTATTGACTCATTTGACAACATGCCCATTTATATCTACATCTCATAACACCATTATTTGGTATGGTAAGTACTTGTGTGTACAGTTTTGTGACTATATCCACGGGGATTAACAACCACATTTTGTTTTTAACAAAGAAGACACCATCAAAAAAACATGACACAAAGAAGACAAGCAAGCAGAAAATGTTGCCCACGTGTTTGGAGATGACACCATAAAATTATGTTTCAAAACATGCTTCTGATCTTCAAATGGAAAGGGAGAATTCAAGAGTTAAGATAGTGGGAATGAGAAAATCAATGAGTAAACAGTGTGCTTTTGAGCAACTTTGCAAAAAGAGGAATGTTTATTCCTTCCAAAATGTACGCAATCCTCATTCCATTCCTTCAGAGATGGTCCCAAATGATTACACATAATTAAACCAGAAACAAGAGCGAGAAAGAGAACACAAATCAAACATACAACATCTTGTAACCAATGTTATCAAACGGCGGTGCATGGCAGTTTCACCAGCCATCCGCTATTTTGAAGGATATAGCAGCTTCCAGCATTTATGCTTTTGTGCCAACCATGGACATGGAGTCGTGGTTGTTGGAGAGGAATATGCAACTTATTGGCTTTCAACTTTTTTATTTTCAAAAAACACAATTTCAGGCTTGGCCGACTTTTAAATAACCCAAGCCTGAACACATGAGAATGAAGCCTCTTCTGCAAACAAAAACCTTCTTATTCCCCACAATGTGAGAACCTTAAGATGTGAAAGCAATAGAGAACGAACGAGTCTTCTTCGTCATTGAGCCTCCCTCTTCTTTTTCTACATTTTTTTTCCTCATTTGTTTTAATATCTTCAATCTTTCTTCTTCATCTATTTGGTATTCTGATTTTATAGTTTTCCCTTTTTTATTTTGAGCCAATTATTTGTTTGTTGATCTCAGATTTGCTTATAAAACCTTGTTCCCAACTATTATTCATTTATAGGCTATCAAAGGAACTCAACTTGATCACATCGTTTGTATCTTGTTCCTTCATACAAAAAAAAAAGCCCAAATTGCCCAACTTTTACTGTACTACCAACAAGAATGAGGTTTGAACCAAAGATCTCACACAAACTATCCATACTGCTCCAATAGTAGGTAGAAACTAGTGGATATAATAATTGTCAAAAATAATTCACAGTACAAAACCTAGCGCAGCCACCAACAGCCTCCTCTGGTTCACACACTCCATGCCGCTGTAGCATCCTTTGGTTCCAGCATGGCAGCACTGAAGTCCCACTACAGATTGCTGCTGTCCCACAGCCACTGTCCTCCTGTCCTACCATCACACCGCTGCAGCCACCTCTAAACCTCTTTTTTTCTATTTCCTTTTCATTCAGTGCCATCCACCATCCCTAAATTCTTTTTTTTATTCTTTTCCACACAATAATTATTCTCTAAATATCTAAAATATTTAATCATCTACTTTTCAGCAACCCAATGGCAACTGAACAAGGCCTTTCAAGAACATCTAACATATATTTAGAAATTTAGGAATTTTATCTTATATTTTGTTGCTATTTTAAGTTTAGAACTTGAATTTGGTGGTGTTTTGATTTTATTTTATTGCCATTTGAATTTCCAGACATGATTATATAGCATTACAATCATATTTCTGCACCTTTTAATTATCTAAATGTAAACATTTTTTACAGCGATTCTTCCACCATAACCTGTTATAGCTTCCAAAAAATTTCATATAGGGCTTTTGGTATCGATAACACTGGTATCAAGCTTGGAACATAAAAATTGAATTTGAGGTCCTCTCAAGGACATGGTCAAAAAATTTGGAAGCTAATCATTGATGCTATCAAATTCTGTGCAATTTTCCTTTAACAACATCTTTTCTCAAATAGAATGACAATCAATTCCTATGTATTCAGTTCTCTCATGAAATGCACAATTGCAAACAATGTGAATAGTTGTCTAGTTCAATGTTGTCAAACTCATAACTCGTAAGAGGATCGGAAAGGAGATAAAAGATCGTAACTCGACTCGTAAGAGTTACTAACACTGTTACAATATGTATTTATAGATAACTTAAAAGAAAAGATTAGAAGTCTGTGTGAATTAGAATCATTGGGAACTTATAATATTTTAAATGGGCCAAGTAAGACCCAAATAAACCTTGTTTAATTAGGGTTTTAAATTAATAATGCTGCTCACTTCCTCTTGTGGCTATAAAACACTTCTTCAATGACTTAATTTGAATTAGGGTTGTAATGGGCTGGATATTAAAAATGGGCCAAGGCCCAAATGTTTGAATTAGGTTTTCTGAATTTAGGATTTATTTCTGGCCAGCACCTCTTCACTTCTATGCGCCGCACACCATCCCATTTAATTTCTTCATTTTCCGCCACCATCATAGGCTCATCGGAGCGTGCGCGCCGCCGCCGCCGCCGCCACCACACAAAACCATCAAAGTCGTTGCACAAGATCATTGGACTTGTGTCGCCGCTGCAAAACCTCATTATATCCGCTGGAGCAACCAAGTTCCATTTTTTATGGCCAGAAATGGCCGTGCACGAGTCACGATTGACAACCTTTGTCAATCCTCCCACCCACCAAGCTGCACGGCGCCTCACTCCGATCTGTCGGCCGAGTCACCTCGACAAGCCCTCCAAACTCACTGAATTGTGCGAGTATGCAAATAAACTGGCAATCCTGACAACATTGGTCTGGTTTTACAAAACACAGCTCTTTAAATAACTTTTTTATCCACACACGTGCACAAGTGAGTGATGTCATCACCCTCTACTCAACTTCGACACTACATTGATCAACCACATCATGTTTCTTGTTTTCCAATGAACAATATTGTCTTTAATGAAAACACAATATCCATTAGTCGAACGCTAATCTTGAACAGCATAAGCTCATTTTCATCTAACTGTCTTCTTTCCAAATGGAAGAGGAACAAGTTCCCATGAGTAATTTTGGTGCTTGCATTTCAACAATCATGGTTTGTCGTCATCCAAGATGAACAAGTACTTTGTGTACGGTTTTTAGAAATATTAATAGAGGACACAGATGAGACAAAGGAGAAAAAGGAAGGAAATAGTCAATGATAACTTAGAAAATTGTAAACAGGATGGGGATTTCAGGAAGAGCTAGTACAAACTTGAGAGTGAAAATATGGAAAGAATGCTTAAGGAGAGATTGATTCATCTCTTAGCTAATACATATATTTATAACAGTTTCTTTTATCATAGATACAATACAAGATATGAAAAAGAGAAGACCTAGGTCACAAATAACTATTATAAAAGATAGGTTATCGTATTCAAACAATTTAACTAATTCTAACAAATGAAACTGAGAAATGATTTGTATTATTAATTCTAAGTACAAGATACGGTGAAGCCCCATTATATAGGGTGCAAGAATTCTGAATTCTAACCAACTATACTATGTAAAGAGCTGATATGGCTGTCAAACAGTTACTATTTAACTGAGACTCATAAGTAACTTTACTTCACAATAATGGCCAAAACATATCCTTCTGCTTATACAAAGATGAAACTAAACAATAACAAGCACATATCCTTCTGCTTATACTTCCTAAAACATTCCAAATCCATCATGGCCAACTTTCTTTATACACAAGTATCTTTTGAATATCAAATTCCATCTTCTAATAATAATTTCTTAGATAAAACAAGGAGGAAAATATTGATCTCTAAATAAACCATGGGTACACCCTTCAGGAAATTTAAATGCACCAAGGAACTTAAGAAGATGGAAAACTCATAAAAGTAGCTGGTCTCCCAACAAATCAGAAATAGGAACTCTTGAAATAGCCATCAGCCAAACACCTAAGAGAAACATAATCTCATCATACAAAACTGTAAGTGATTACTAATTTTATCTATAGCAGTTATATCGGTATTGAATAATAGAAAATATCAACAACCACAAAAATCGTTTATGAAAAAATATCGCAAGTCATCATAACAGGTTATGGCGGAAGCATTGCAGTAAAAAATTACAATATATACATATACATAATTAAAAAATGCAGAAATATAATGGTAATGCTACAAATAATAAAAGCAAAACCATATAATTAATAATAATATGATGTCTAGAAATTCAAATTACAATAACATCAAATCAAAAACACCTCCAAATTCAAGTTCTAAACTTAAAATAACAACAAAATATAAGATAAAAGTCCTAAATTTCTAATTATATGTTAGATGTTCTTGAACGGCCTTGTTCAGTTGCCATTGGGGTTGTTGAAATGTAGATGATTAAATGTTTCAGATATTTTTCAGAAAATAATTATTGAGTGGAAAAGAAGGAAAAAAAATTAAGGGAGCACGGGTGGCAATGAACAAAGAGGAAATAGAAAGGAAAAAAAAAAAGAGGACCTGCTGTGGAACTAGAGGTGGCTGCGACCACAGGACAGTGACAGCGAGACGGCTGCAGAGAGACAGCAGTGCTGTAGTGGAACGGCAGCACCACTGTGCTGGAACCAGAGGAGGCTGTGACAGCATGGAGCGAGTGAACAAGTGGAGGTTGTGGATGGGGGTTGAGGCTGAGTTTGGGGTGCGTTAGGTTTATTTTTTTTTTGTAGTTGCTCAGGCTGTAAGGTCCAACCCTTTGTTTCAAAAAGATACACTATTGGGTCGATCCAATATTCATTAGCCCAGGCTTCTTCCTTCCGCACACCAATGTCACACAGTTCATGATTTCCACCATGGCAGCTCCAAACCACCACTCCACAACACCCAAGACGGTTGTTGTCAGCCACCATGCAAAACACAATTCACCACCACCATGTTGTGACGGCTGGCAGAAAGTCCACCACTGAAATCCCCCATGGCTGTTTTCAATAACACTGATCTATAGAGGACCTTTCCTTAATTTATCCCAGTTATTGCTCGTGTCCATTTATTGATGGCTGATTAATTTCCTTGGGTCCTGAGTTGTGGATTACTTAACTCCCAAAATGTGATCAGTCCTATAATCCTTAAATTATAATAAGTTTCTAAAGAAACAGAAATCGTTAGAGAATCTTGCAAAAACTTATGATTCCACTCAAAGCCATGATGCTTAAGGACCCTAGGTGAAATGTGAAGACTAAGATTTCTTCCATTTTTCTTCATCTTTTCAACTCTGATTTCTAACAATTAAACATCATATTCCGATCAATAAATTATTTCACAATTCACAGGCCAAACCATTTACCAACAAATTCATCCATATTCTAATTCAGTACCAAAATTACTGTCCGATGGTACTGTTTACCTTCCTAAAACAAAACCTTTACTCGGTGAAAAATGACAAGTAATGAACTGCAATGAATTGGCATCAAATATCAATGATAACTACAAAACAAGACCTCATGTGTCCTGGATGGTAGTAAGAGTGCTTCCTGGGTATTTCTTTTCTCATTATCAAATCTTGTAACAAGACATGATTTGTGGAAAAAAAGTATATTATGTATGGAAAAATAAGAAAACTATAAAGGTAGATATTCCTAAAGTAAATATGCTACATAACATCAAACAAATAAAAATAATTACCACGTAGGTTGCCTTCCAGAATTTCCTTGTCAGTGTTGGGAGAACTATGTGAAGACTCAGTGATCAACCTTAGTGTTCTGTTGTCTATGATCCTGCCAAATGCCAGCACAAATAAGTCTCCAGGAAATAACACAACAATAGAGGGGAAAAGAGCAAAAACAATGTAAGAAAAGCATCAAAATGAACTTTACCCCAACCCCAGTGGATCAACGCATTCCATGCCACGAGGGAATGACTGTAAGTAGGTAAGACCCTTTCTAGCCACTGCAGAAGCTTTATTTTCAAATTTTGGTGGAGGCACAAATTTTTGAGCCACAGGTGCTGTTCTTGTTTCCCTCATTTCACGAACCCTACGTGCAAGCTGTCAAAGAAGCCCAACTACATTAAATTAAACAGAATTTCATAAGTACTTTCATATAATAAACAGAATTTCATGAACAGAGCACCTAAATCTCAAACTTCCAAGTTTGTGAATAGCATATTCCAAAAGCTACCTTAGTATACTATCATAATGAATAATAACTATAAATAACAAAAAAATAAGGAAACGAAAAACACAAATGACAGACCAAATATATCCCATAAAACATAAGATACCTACAAATCTAATCTCTTTCAACAGGCACATAGCCCTCTAAACTCACTTCATTTAAGGCAAGCATAATCTCAGCCTAGTTATACCATGCACATCAATAATAGGATCTACGATGTTATTAGTATATTATTAATACTGCCTGCAGACTTTCCACTACAGATTATTAGCTGTAGCAAAATGAAAGACAATTGTCAATTGCAAGTTATTTGAATGGCAGATAAAGCAAAATTCCATGAAACACGATAGACATTAAACAACTTGTTAAAAGAAGGAATTGATATAGACATTATTTACTGTTTCAAGTACACAGTATACATCAGGGTCTAACATCGGAACATGAAAGTTGCAAAACACAAGTAAACAAAAACAATCAAAAGTGAAACTAATACTTCACGAACAGTTT
Organism: Phaseolus vulgaris; assembly: GCF_051622355.1. Taxonomy (NCBI): domain Eukaryota; kingdom Viridiplantae; phylum Streptophyta; class Magnoliopsida; order Fabales; family Fabaceae; genus Phaseolus; species Phaseolus vulgaris. The sequence continues at coordinate 9,558,264 of NC_143504.1, forward strand.
CAAAACTATCACATTGTAGTTACTTTAACTTGTTGTGAATTTAAATGTACAAGTTTACAGCAAGATCGTCTACCACACAAACAATATCTGAACAGAATTTACCGCAAACAAAAGATGAAGAAAGAGAGGTGAAGGAGGTAGAAGATCACAAGCAGAAAATAGATACCATAGTTCAATTGAAGCATTAACGAACTTCAACCTACAGCAGAATTCACTATGAAAACAGATTTTACAACTAGAAGTTTACCTCTTAGTGAACTATCGCTCTCTGAGCTATCAGTTTTGTAACAACTTTAACTAATTGACTGTTAAGCATAAAGTTATTGACAATACAAGATCCCTCTAATTATAGGCAAAGCCAACCTAAGTAACTCTGCACAAGTGCACACATGAACAATGTCGCCCACGCCTGGTCACAAGCACCAACATAAGACGCTCACAACTGGTCATCAGCATAAGACGCTTCAATCTTGGTAAACACTGTAGAAAACTAGGCATGCTACTAAGACTATACTATGTTAGACAGTCTAAAAACCTTCGAATAGGTTCTACTGAACCAATGTTTACATAACTGAAAGGGTTCAAGAGTAAAGATACACTAGCATTTATACTACCTACAAGTAGGGTTATCTGCAACACCTGTTGCTCATACTACTTTTCTCCGATTAGGTAGTTAGTGCATACATAGTTCAGTAACTTCTCTTGTTATCTAAATGTATGACGATGAGCTATGTCTATCTGCATATTATTAATCAATATATTTCAGGGTTTACTATGTCTCCTCTTCTTTTCTTTTAATTCTATGATATGTTTCCATATCAACCTTATCTACTGCCATCTCATATTCCTAAGATTTTCCTCTTGCATTACGAGGAAGTATGCGAATATTTATAGATTATAGCAATAAATCCTATCGAAATTATAGGGATTAGGTTCGAAAGTAATAAGACTACTAATTAATTAGTTAATTAATAGAATAAAATTAGATTAATTCGGTTCAGTGCGTCGAAAATGCAAAGCACAGACAAAAGCGATGATCGCATTACCTCAGCCTCGTCAACATGCTTCCAGCGACTAGGCTCCTCGCCGTCCCAGGTGCGATCGTCCTCGCGCGCCGGTCTTCCGGTGGCGGCAGCGCCTCGGGTCTTGGAGGCGGCAACCGGATCTCTGGCGTTATCCTCGTCACCACTGGAGATGCTGAGCATCTCGACTTCGGAATCGTCGTCATCGTCGGCGACTCTGCCTTTGGACTGTTTGGACGGAGGCGCAGGTTTCTTCGGCTGTTGGACGAAGTTAGCGACGGGCTTGCGTGAATTGGAGGGTTTGCCGTAGTTGAGATCTCGCTGCGCTTGCTCCTTCAGTGCCATCTGTAGGAGCTCATCCTCGTCGCTATCACTCGACATCGTCGCAGTTCCGTTCGAAGGAAGAGAGAGAAAGAGAGTATGTGGTTTTCCGGATTTTAGATCTGAGCGAGAAGACGCAAACGGACAGAAGAAATGGGAGTTCAAAGGAGAATCTTCCAATCTCAATGTATTTTTCCCCAAATTTCTCTTTTTCTATTTTATTCAATTAAATTGATTGAGACCATCTTTATCCATACCTATCGAATTTGAAAAGTTTTATTTTTAAAATGAAAATTTGTTTGGAACAATTCTATAAAATTATAAAACAAATATTACTTTTAAACCGATTTTTAAACTATTTTTTTTATTTGCTCAATAAGAGCGAAAAACATACATTAAAATATATATAATTTTATTATATTTATGATTAATTAAAAATATAATAATGTTATATTTAATTTTTAATGAATAATTTTCATTTAATATATATTTAAATATTAATTAAATATAAAATTACATCTAAAACTTTTATTCCATCACATACTATATAATTAACTATTAATTTTTTGAGGGATGGACAAATTATATAATTGTAGTTTTATATAATTATTTTAATTTATCTTGGTTACAGATTATAAAAGTTTAATGGTTTATGAATTATGGAAATATTTGCACAATGTAACTAAAGACATCACTAATGTAATTTTAATATCTATGTTTTGTTAAAAGAAAATTACAAAATGATAAATACATAAAGCATTCTACAATTATTAAAATTTGTTTAGTGAACCTAGTTTGTATAAGCGATTATGGTTACATATATAATTAATTATATATGTTAGCATAATCAATTAATATGTTATTCTTATGATAAGCATGGATTTTCTATAATTTAGACATGAAAATTAAAAGTACAATCATAATTGATTATGTATATTAATATAATAGATTAAATTATGTTAATTGATTATGTTATTTGTTATTTTCACATGTATGCAAGTTCATAGTTGGACATGAAGGTCACAAGCACAATATATGAACTTCCTAACATTATAATTGATGGAAACTATCGAGTCACAAATACTCACAAAATAAAGAGGATGAAGACCTAAAGTTTGTTTAAGAATTTACTTGCATATATAGACCTAATTGGACTTTTGTTTATTTTGTGTATGTCCACTAAAGATGGCAACTCTAGGATGAAGAGAGCAATAAAACATATCCAAAAAGACCTCAAAGTCATCCCAACATCAACTACAACATTGGTCAAAAGAACACAAGAAGATTGAGTCTCAGCTGACCTCAGAGGAGACAAGTCAACATCATTTTGGGGAAAACATTAATTTCTTTAATTGTATAAAGTGGTTTTGTATTTCATGGGCCATGTATTGGGCCTAGTAACATAGAATAATTGAGCATTGTATTTTGGGCCAACTAGAATGGGATTTTGGACCTTGTATTTGGGTCAGGAGTTTAATAGGGTTAGAATATCATGTCATAAACCATCTAGGTTACATTTGGGTTTCTTTGAGTCCAATGTAAACCCTAGACGCCCAAGAGGAGTTGCACACAAAATGAGGACAAAATTAACATGTGTTACACATGGAAGAAGACATGGAGAGTGTGACTAGGCACGTAGAGTGTGACTTGCCATGTGGCACTTCCTACATGGAAATGATTTGAACTAATGAAGAGGTGACACTTGTTAACGTCTCATTTGAGAGGATCAAGGCACATGGAAAACATGAGTTCTATTTGACACACTCTCATTGGCTCTTTTGGATCTAGGATTGTAATTTGAATTTGAATTTTTGAATTTTGACACTCTTTTAAACTGACCCTATCACTATAAATAAGTGTGCTAGCCTCTTATAAAATTATATTAGAAATATATGAGTGTTATGCTACCAAATTATAGCCAAGACATTTCCTGGTGAATTGCCCTAACTATTTACTAGGCTTATTCCACTCATCTACTCCAAAACAACCATGGTTCATAACTCCAATTCTTACATACTTCCACAAGTTCAATCATTCTCCATAAAAAAAAATACAATTAAAAGAAAACAAGCATGAGAAGAAGGTCGTTAACAATTTACATCGTAAGTGGAAAAATGCATGGTGAGATACAATCAATCCAAACTACTAAAATAAGTGACATGTGTAAATTTATCATTTATGCAAAAAATGAAATACACAAATTAAATTTAATAATAAATTATTGAGACAAAGATAATTCCAAATAGTAATAATAATATTATGAACATTATTCAAAGACAAAATTTTCTCACACAAAGAGATGGAATATGCAAGTGACGGAGTTGGCTTTGAGAGAAGCTCAAGAAGTTGTGACAAGTGTCAACTTGAGCAATGTTTAGGTGCAATCAAGGTTATCAAACTCAAGAGTTTACGTAAACTTCTGAAAGTTTTGTAAACTCGTAAGAGTTTATTTCATATAAAAAAATATTTCAATAATATAATTAATTAAAGAAGTTAAAATAAATAAGTCAACAACACTAAAATAACTACACTTAGTAATGAATGAGAATTATATAACTTCATGAATTTAAAAAATGACATGTTCTGAAATTAAAATCACAATGAAATTATTCTTTTTAAATTTTCATAATCTACATATGTGTATTGATTTAATATTTCCAATTAAAAAAAACAATTAAAAAATTTCTCCAATACGTAGATATTCATCCAAAACAAATTGCAATTTATGCACTCCAACTTAACTAAAAAAATTGTTATGCACACCCCAACTTAAAAAAAAAAAACATGTGGATATGCACCCCTATTAAAAAAACTACAAATGTGTTTGTCCTAAATTTCCCAAACACAACACTAAAATGATGTAACCACCGTGCTATACGAACGCAACCACCATAGATCACAATTTAGACGACGCAATCACCACACGAGATGAACAAGACCACTACACGAGAAGAACACGTCCATCGCACGAGACAAACGTGACCACCAACGCGATCACCACACGGTCATAACTGATATGAAAGCAACCATGAATGTGTCAATGACAATAAGAGACGACGTGAGAAACCACGAAAATATAACCACGAACACGATGAATGACGAAATCCTAGTGACTTTAGCCCACAAACCCTAACGCGAGCAAAAGAGGTGAGTTTATTTGATTTTTCGTTTACAAATGGAATTTTTTGGGTTTAAAGAAAAACCCTTGGACTCTCCAACTCAAAGGCAGACTCATGAGTTCACCTGATTTTAGAGTGAGACTACTGAGTTTGCTTCCAAATTAACTTAGAAAGAGTGAGTAGAAACATAAACTCAGACGAGTTAATGAGTTAACTCGTGAGTTTGATAACCATGGATGCAACTGTAATTGATTGGAGAGACCAATGTTGATTTTATATAAACTATGAAGTTTATTACTTAAAGAACAAACCCCAAACAAATGAACTCGTTCCAATTGAGTTAAACCATATTTAGTTATTATCACTATTTAAAATCAATCATAATTAAATAGGAAAATGTCACGGTAACTTTAGGAGACAATTGAGGTTCCACCAAACAAGGTAATTCTACAAGACAAGGGATATGCTTTTGATGCCTCTTTCTCACATTCAACACATAACTAAACATACAATATGTTAAACTTCAATGTGGTAACCTTAAGTAACTTAAACTTAGTGGATGCTTGTAAAGCATCCAAATATGTGTAAGTACATTGTTGTAGGTGTAGTTGGCTCCAAAAGGGGGTTGAATGGAGTTGAACTCATTTTGTAGCGGGTAAAGAGACTATCTAATTGATCATCTAATCAGATCGTCTAGTCAAACTATCTAATAAAGTCAAGATAAAATAAACAACAAAGCAAAGTTACTAGCAACAACATAGAGAGAAAAACACATGAGAAATTATCTTGGTTCACCAAAACTCAAGCTACATCCAGTCCCATTAACTCAACTATTTAAGAGCTTCCACTCACCAACATACTTAGTTACCAGAGCAAGAATAATGAAATACATAATAAAGGTTTTTTCCCTTAAAAAAATGTTGCAAATATATATTTGTTAAAAAAAAGCAAATAAAATATTTTGTTTTCATATATCATACTACTTTGATTAAATCTGTTTTTTAACAAGTATATGTATTTTTAAGATTTGTTTTTCACAATTAACTATTTCAAACAAAATTTGTTATGCATTCAATTTGTTCATCAGATTGTCTACCATAAACAATATATCAAATCACTTGTCATGAAAAAAAGTTGTAGACATTTATAGGGTCTATTAGATACTTCAAATGTACAAAACATTATTAGATTATTCAAATAAAAAATAAAACATCCAGTATTAATTTTGTTATGCAATTAATAAGTTTGATCATGCGGTCTATCATGAACACATTTGTAGACACTCAAAATTTATTGTGTATTGCAGTTGTACAAAAATATTGTTAGAACATTTAAAATACAAATAAACCATTTAGGTTGTTTTTGTTATCGTCAAAACATTAACTCTTCATGATATTCTAGTCATCAAATTGTCTAGTGTCTCAAAAAATGTTCTATAGGGTCTTAGGCTATCTAGGGTATCAATAATGATCATTGTTGAAAGTCAAGATAAAAAAAGTTTGAGTTGTAAAGAAGCAATGGGCAATAATTTTGAATAATGTCTAAAAAAAGATAATTGTGCTAAAGGAATATGCCCAATGATGAATAAATGTACAAAACAATTATTCAAAGTGAAAGTTGACTTGATAATCACCACCACAACCACTGATAAACTCGTAAAAGTAAAGAAACTACAAGTTCAAAATGTCACCTTAAAAGAAAAATAAGACTACTTTTTCATTTTTAATCAAAACAAAGAGTTTGAGTAAGGATAGAAAAGTGGAGCGGGCTGGCCTGCAACCCGTTGAGAAAAACGTGGGGCGAGCTACCTATTCCAACCCACTAGCCCACTTTAGTGCATAACCCGCAACCTGCGCAAACCAAGTGCGAGACGGGGCGGGCTGACCCACATAACTTAAAAATCTTGAAATTTCTTTATGCATTCCCATATTTTCTTCACGTAGTCTCATATTTCACATTTCATAATTTTACTCACATCTTATTACACATGTGTCGTGAGAATAATATTGTGATACCATTTACCTAATGCATTTAAATTAAAAAAAAATATTTTCTTATTAATTTTTTTAAAAAATAATTTTTATGTGGGTTGGCCTGTAGGCCCACGGACCAAATCTTATGCGAGACGGGCTAGTAAAATCAACCTTCATATTCTATGTGGGGCGAACCAACTCGCATTGCGATCCCTAAGTATGAGTGTAGGTCGTTTAATGCAATGTCTTGGATTGTTTGGTGCCTAGCATAGACCGTCTACTACATGAAAAGTTAACAAAAATACAGTATAAAGAGAGTCAGTTAACCCCAATTTATCTTCTAACGAATTCGATTACAAGTTCAGTACAACAAAGTTTAAAAATTGTCTGCAAATGGTTTGGGTTAGTAAGAACAATTAATTAAAAATTGTTGTTGTTTGTTGAAGATATAAAATTAAAAAAGACTAGACTAAAGCAATTTAAATAGCATATTGATTCTCGAGTTCATTCATCAGTTGGCATATATATCGTTTGTCCAATTTCCAAACAGAAGTGAATTAACCAAACACAATGTCAATCAATTTGCAAATTAATCAAATAAACATTAATCAATTCATTAAATTCATCACCCACATCCAAACAAACATATATGTATGTGAACAAAACAAATAAAAATTTCAATTAAAAAATTATTGAGACAAAATTCATAATTCAAAAGACTGAGTTTTTTATAAAAAATTGAAAGACAAAACTAAATTGCACAAAATCTCAAAATTTAATGTGTATTAATCAAGAAAAAAAATGTCATTGCAATAAAATTCATAGAAAATATCAATAATGTTATTGAGAAAATCATAATGTTATATCCAATCATTAATGTATATCGGTAGAATTTTTTAAATTTTGTTGTTATTATGGACAAGTCGTGAACTTTATGAATATAGCTTTTCAAAATTCTTGTGATGTTGTTTGGTGGAAAAATAGATTATAAAAGGTGTATATTATTTTATTTTTGAACTTCTAGATCCTTCTTTCGTGAAATCACCAACGATTGTATTTAAAGTTTTCCAAAATGATATTTTTAAGTGTATTACTATTCGTTGTTGGTTGATTGAAGGAAATTTTTCCTTTCTTTTGCTTTTTTATTTGATTTTTCGCTTCATATACATCATAAACATTTCAAGTTGTCAAATTAATGTGAACCATTGTAATATGATATGCTCATAAGCTTGATGAAACTTAGATAATGCATTTCAGCGAAATTGTGAACAAAATAGAAAATTTCAATAATTTATTTTCTTTAATAGTATATTATATCAAATATTTACCTAAATAGTATATTTTGTCAAATGATTATCCAAATAACACATTTTAATGTAACGCTTTATAATTTGGTTTCATTTTGTACTGGATTTTTTTTATTTAAAAATGAATAACATAGAATAGAATTGATAATTTTGAGTTTTAAAAAAAGTATATAGAATAAATAATTTTAAAAGATAGTTATTTAAAAAACATATATTTTAAGCAATAAATATTTTTTAAAATATGTAAATAAGAAAAATTTGTTAACGAAATTAACATTTGAAATTTTTGAAAGAACTTATTTTTAAAAGTTAGGTTTGAAAAATTCATAGAGAAAAGGAAAAAATTGTTTTTAAAAAATAGTGGAAAATGTTTTATATAATTTAAATTATTCATTTGTGAATAATAAATATAATAATTAAAATATTTATAAATGAAATAATTTGGTCTGTAAATAATTATTCAAAGAAAAGTAAAAAATTATAAAAATATTTTTTTTATAAAAAATACTATTCCCTAATTTCTATCCATATTGCTATCATCATAATTATTTTATTAATTGAGTGTATAATTAAAAACAAATTTTAAAATTGTATAAGTAAAAAATAAAAATAAAAATGACTAAAAATATTTTTTAATATAGGATTTTTTTTTTCTTACATTTTTTACATTTACATGTACTTAATCTGTAACTTATTTATAAATAAATAGCTATTATTTTCTTTTAATTCAACACAAAACTAAATAATCACTTATCTAAATATTTCATTTTATAACAAATTAAATTTTCACATTTTTTAGTGAATTAGTTCTTAAAATAATTACTTTTCTAAATAATTATTTTTTAAATTATAATATTTTTTAAATAAGTATAATTGGTTTTGTAATTTCTTTTAATATATTTAATTTTCTAAAATATTATTTCTCAGTATAATTTATTTTCTAAACTTGTATTTTTTTAAAATATAATTTTTCTATAACGTTATTCAAAATATTTATTTTTCAAAAATATTTATTTTAAGATGATATTTTTATTTTAAAATTGTCGTTCATTTTTTAAATAGAAAAATAAAAAAATAAAATGAAGTTTAAAATGGGACCGAACTCTGAACTGTTAGTAAATCGTGTTATTTGAGTAATTATTTGATACAACAAGCTTTTTTTTTTATAAATATTTGACACAATATTATAGTGAAGGAAAAAATATTCTTAAGTGTGTATTTTTTATCAAAATTTTGCATTTTGTTTTATCTAGTTTTCTCTGTTTTAGTTAGGAATCTTAATTACTTTATAGTATTCAATATTTTAAATAACTTCATTCTAGTCATAATAATAAGACTTGTTCAAAATTTAGATGGTCACATGGATGATCATATGGTTGGTAACATTGGTCGTAACTCTTTAAGTTAAAAAATATTTTTTTTTTAACCAACAACTATTTGAGTCCTTTTGATGGATACCATCATTCCTTTAAGAGTAAGAATTTTCTTTTTCTTAATTCTCTTTTTGGTCATTACCTTCTCAACTTCAATATATATGTGGTGAAACTCAATATATAAACCTTGTCATGTTTTATTTATTTTTTAATCTGTATTAGTGACTTTCCAAACAGGTTAACATTAAGTCCTTTAAGTCCTTTAATTAATGCATATTACAATAAAAATGATTTTGGATAACAATGAAAAGTTGTGGTCTAAACTATAAAAATTGTTGTTTTACCTTTAAGCAACAACAAATTTTTAGTCGTGATCTAGATGGTTGTGTGCTAAAGTAATAAGTAGCGATTTTTTTGTTTAGACAACAAAATTTTACAAATTGTTGCCTAAAATATGATAGTAGACAACACTTTTATAACTACTTTTATTCAATAATTTTTTTAGTGTTGTTTATTCTTTTAACATTTTAAAAGTTGTGGACATATGTTTTAGGCAATTTTTAAAAATTAAATAATTGGTAGTTAAAACCTTAGTTGCTAATTATATACCAATTTAGAAACCATTCAACAATAATAAAAACTAATTTAGAAACCATTTTTTTTGTTTATAAAATTGGTTTTGATTTTTTTTTGTAGTGAAACAATTGTTAGAATAGGCTCGAAAAGACTTTGATACCATATTAAAAAGTGGACTTTAAACCTAACTCAATCTTTAAAATCAGCTTAAAGGTGAGGTTTGTACTAATTTATATACTATGAAATGTCTTAATCTCTAGTCGATGTGCGATCTCCAACAATAATTAAACTTAGTGTGGGGGACACTGAGAAAACAAATGTGAGTAAATTGTCGTAATTGGGAACACTACCTGGAAAATAAATATTAGTGTCGCCTAAATATAATAAAATATTAACTTGCATTGTATCTACTTTGTTGTCCCCATTATAGACTCAATATCATTCTGTCACTTATTTTATTTTATTACATTTACTTTATGTCCCAATTCACGACGCTAACTTATTATTATTATTTTAATAATTTTTAGTGTGAGTTAAAGGTCGTCATTGTGGACATAATATTCGTCATTTATTTTTGTGTCCAACTTGAGTAGACTTCATCCTTGTTAATGGTTTCTTTTTTTATAGCTCTTGCTTTCTTTTTTACTGCTAAAATGGATTTTTCTTGTATTGAACATAGATGAATGCATCTCCTAAATGTTGTTTGATAGTTTGATTTATTTTTCTGAAAATATACTTATTAAAATAACATAATAATTTTGTATTACAATTTTTAATTATAAAATTATGTAATTTGTTTATAAATATGTGAAAAAGTTGAAATTACATATATAACAACAAACATAAAAAATAATTTATAGCGCATATCTGTATTTGACAATTTTTCATTATAAAATGTTGAATAATTTTGTTGTAAGTTAAAATTTTATAATAACAAAAATCATAAAAGTCCCATATATACATGTGTATTATTGATCTGACTTGTTCCAAATACGCTGCTATGACCTTTGTGAGTGAATTTCTTCCTATATCTTCAATTGTAATTCCAAAAATACTTTTATGAATCTGTATTCTAAATTTTAAAATTTTAAAGTTATTTTTTAATAAAATGACTTCTAAATTTAAAATTCAGAATATAAATTTGACTTCCAAATTTTATAATTCAAAAATTATTTATGAATCTAGAAAATGACTTTCAAATTATAAAATTCAATTAAAAGACATTTTTATAAATGAGAATGCAAATTTGCATTTTGAATTGTAGAATTTGCATGCTGTGTTAAGTGTGTAGTTGTCATTTAAGAAAGAAAAAAGTGAAAGAACTTAAAAGTTATTTTTTATTTTACTAAGTATTAAATAGACTTTTCCGTGTAAACGTACTTGAAAAATGTAGCAATGATAAACTATAATGTAAAGTTTATCGCTTTTGGAAGTGAAATATGAATGGATGGAAAAAAATGTTTAAATTTAAATGTTTGTACATAAATATCATTAATTTCTATAGAGTTAAATAACCCAAAACAATTGTTGCACATCTAACCAAGAAGTTAAGAATTTTTTTAGTATTTTTCTTATTGAATAGAGGTATTTTTATTATAAAGAGATAGTGTATTTTTTTTTCTATTTAGAGAAAGATCGTAATTTCTGTTTTGTACGTATTGTTTTTCTTTTAATAAGAAGAATATAGCTTAGTAAAGTACATTTTTTTTTTGTAAAGGACGATTCAATTTGGAACAGAAATATGATGGATTTGAGAGACGAATTGAATTGGAACAATCTCCTATTCTTTTTATAAAGGAAATTTAAGACTTGGTTACATATATTGAATTTTCAGATAAAGTGTTTCCTTCTTCAATGTCATGTAGAAAAGTTATTCACGCGTGAAAAAAAGAGAGACTAATATCCCATAAAAGAGTGACTTTACTTGGTAAAAAGATATGTAAAAGGTGAGAAATTTCATTCCTACAATCATATCAAGATTTAAATTTTTAGGACCACAGAATCTAGGTATATATGAAGATCTAGTAACACTTAATTTTGAACATAAATGAATTGATGTGTGGGAAATTATAGATTACATGAATATCTTTTCTAAATTTCTATATTTCACACAGCTTTAGCTTTTGTCATCCACATGGAAGAGACTTGTTACTTGGATTCTCATGCATGTATGTGGGTGTTATTTGAGTCCTTGATTGGTTTGTAGTCTGGTCAGGCTTCATGCTTTAGGGGAGGCATGGTCTGCACCTTCATTGCTCCCTTGGTTTTTGGGATCATGAGAAGATTCAGAATTAAAGGGAAAGGAGGAATCTTTGTCGGATCTCATCTCACATCGTGTATGTGGAAGTACTAAGTACAATGTATCGTGTTTTGTTATATATCAGTTGTGTATGGAAAGAAGAGGGCATGAGCAAAACGTATGGGAAGTTGTTTTGAACACTGATTCTTCATCATGAGTTGAATGGAAAAAGTAACAGGGTTCATGAATCTGGGAGGTTATCTATCTTATCCCAACATGGTGATCCAAAATGTCCACTTTTTGTTTACAGAAGGAGTGACAAATAATAGTCCTGGAATACTTTAATGTTGTAGTGAGCAGTAACATGGTTTCCTTTGAAGCAGCAGGTAGTAAAGATAATGAAGGGATGAGTTTGTATATGTGGAATGCCACGTTGATTGAGCTGGAAGAAGGGTAATTGAAATGGTGAGTGCATTGAATTTGGAAAGTGGGAGGGGAATAATCCAGGGTGGTCTTACTAGATGAAGGTGTGTGTGTGTGTGATGAAAGGTGGTGGTTTAGAGAGAGGTTGGGTGTTGTGAAGGAGAATCATGTGGATGCATGTGCATTGGGTTGGAGAACATGCCCAAAGCAGCAAGCAACACACTTAGGTACACCTGTCTCTCTCCCATTCCCTTGGAAGCCTCTTTGGAAATTGTACTATGGCCCCACCTTCTAATCCTTAATGCAAACAACTCATATATAAATTATGCTCTCTTGGTGTGCCATTTATGCACACCCCTCTTGTGTTAGACCCTGAATTTCAAAACTTAAGAGAGCTTCATCATGGGAATTTCTTCACACCCTTTACCCGTTTCCCTCTCTTTGAAGGATCTGCATCAGGGAGCTCAACCAAACAGAACTTCATCATACAGGTGTTTGAGGACCAAACTCTTGGCTGCACAAGCAAAGAAGGGTGTTAGGAGGCCAAGGAGGATTTTGATGAAGAGAAGGGGTGGTTCTAGAAGAGGATCAAATGGGATTCGGAGACGCGTGAGAGCTTTGAAAAGCCTTGTACCCAACTGTGATTCTTTGGGGTTGGATGGACTCTTCAGAGAAACTGCTAATTATATATTGTCCTTACAAACGAGAGTGAGTGTCATGCAGGTTATGGTTAAGGTATTGACACCCTCTGCCGAGTGATTCATTTGTTTGTAAAGACTAATTATAATTAAGATTTTGTTTTCCTTGTGGTTTGTAGCTACACAACCACTGGTTTCAGATTTCATCTTCATTTTCTCTCATGTCATCTAGATTTAGATAAGTTTTATGATCATTTCATGGTGTAAGAATCATATGACTACCTTATTACAGTCTTTTTGCTATATATATATTTACCTGCAGTATTAATCAATCGCTCAATTGGGATACCACTTTATTATGTTTGAAATGATTGCGACTTGATATATAAGCAGTTCCATTCCATAATAACAAGCACGATCGATCATAACATGCACTCTTGAAATCTGAAAATGAAATTCTGATTGAAGAGTCAAAATACACATCTAAGTTGCGGTTAATCTAGCGAGAAGATTTACAATAGTAAGATGGAAGCCAAGTCGGAATTCTACTAAGCATGATCATCACTTTTTCCATTTCTATAGAACTAAAGATTTTCTTCACACTCTGAATTTCCAAATTACCTCCTTGTGACTTTTTTATAAAAACTTAGTTCTCCACAAACTCAACGTGGATGATGCACTGATATGGCTAAAAGTAGGAGTAAATGATGCACATGTTTTTAATGCAAGAATGACCCATGATCTGATCTGTTTTTGCAGCTCATTTCTGAGATTCTCTCTTCTTCTTCCTTTTTCTCATGCACGATGATGCAGTGATTTAATTTTATCAGTGATCCCAGATTATGCTATCTGTGCTTAAGAGAAACAAAAAAACATAGAAGTTATTTCTTTACGAGGAACATGATTTACCCTTTACAATAGTTATTTGTGATCAACCTTTGTCATGAGAGAAGACATGTGTAGTGCAGCTTTATCAAAAAATAATCATATTTACATTGATTGAAGAACTAGTGCGACAATGAGTGTCCTATGCCAAGGTTAACCATATATTACTTTAATTTTTTTAACATACATTTCTAATTTTTTTATCACCCTATCCTACTTTTATTCTCCCTATGCCCATTTTTTTTAATATGGATACATTGCTACCCAAATTTGGTGATAATTCTTCATGAAAAATCTTAGTTTTAAAGGTACAACTCGTAACATCAATAAATTAATTCATATTTTAATTTTTGTACTTATTATTGCTTATTTTAATTTTACAAATTTTTTATTTATTTTATTTATTAAGTTACTTTTTAATTTTATATATAATTCAAATAAAAAAAATGAATATTATAAATTGAAGTAACAATATTTCATTACATAATAACATGTGAAATTTATATAGAGTGAAAATTGTAAGAATATAAATTTCATGTAACACTAATTTAAATTGAGAAATAAAAAATTAATTTAATTATTTTTTCTTGCATCAATTTATATTAATGAAATCAGTTGTCTAAATAAAAAAAAAACTATACAACCTTTAAAAAATAAGTAAAAATACCAAAAGATTTAATAAAAAATATAATTATTTAAAAAGCTAAAATTATAATTACATAATAATATATATATTTTTCAAAAATAAATAAATAAAATTTATTTACTTAATAAAATTTATGCAGTTATATTCTATGTTATATATATATTGATTTTTTTAATTAGTTTACCAAACATTTTCATTCTTTTTTTTATCAGCAATAAAAACATTTTCAATCTAATGAACTAACTTATCATATTATATAAATTATAAGTTAAAAATTGTGATTTAAGTTAAAAACTAATCAATTACCAGCAACCATATCCTATACGTAGTTAAAAGAAACATAATTCTCAAATATATTAATTTTTAGTACTTTTGGGCCCTTTTAAAAATTATTTTTTATATTATTTTATATTCTTGATATAAGAGTTTATCCACTTTTTAAAACAATAACTTTGTTAAAGAAATATGTATATGGTAAATTCCATATTTAGAATATGTCACTTATTTCAATTTGTTTGCAATGTAAAGATGATATAAAATTGAAAAGATAATAAAAAGTAATTATATATACATTTTTTATTATGTTTTTAATTATTTTAAATATGATTTAAATTAAAAGATGATAAGTGAAGACTGCAATACAAACTCGACTAGGATAACTTATGGGATCTTAATACCTTGATAATTTATATAATAACTTCATATTCATTATTTTATATTTTATTTTTTATAATAAAAAATAATTAAATTTTAATCACCTCTTAATAAGTTTAGGTAGTTTTAATTAAATCATTAAAATTTTTATTATGTAAAGTTCTTAAAATATTTTTTATTATTAAAAATTTTATTATGTAAAGTTCTTAAAATATTTGTTTATTTTGTCTAAGTATTTTATCGTTTGATTTTTATTAGTTTTGTCTTTTCATATTAAATTGATCAATTCACAGTTTTCTTATCAAATTTCCTCAAATTCGTGGGTCAACTTACTCCATCCTTTTCTAAAAGTAAATATATATTATTAATACATAAAATTAAACTCTTAACGTTGTTTAAGAAAAAAAAAACAGTAATGTTGGTAAATAATATAAAAAGTTAACACAGAACTTATAACCTATTGTATAAATAGTTTTTTTTACCAAAATGTAAACTCTAATGTTGAATATGTCCCCTTTTTAAAATAATTTGTCATAGTTATTTATTTATGATTTAAAAAAGTTGATTATTATTTTTTATATTGATAAGATTCTCCATCTTAATAAAGATTAAATGTAAAGATAGAATGAAGGTAGCAATGAAGAGAAGAATTAGGAAGAAAAGAATTAATTTATAGATTTGAAAATTAACCATTATTTTGAGATGAGGTGATGGATGGCTTATATTGAAAAATTCTATTCCCACAACCAAAACAAGACACAATAACTTGAGCACAACCTAAATAACAACATCATAATCTCATTCTTAACTATGTTCCTTTGGGTATCATGACTATGATTTCATATCCTCCATCTAAACAAAAATAGTTATAGCTTTCACAATTTGAAAAAGTTAAATAAACTCTGATCAATAATAACATATCATCACATTCATTCATTCATACCTCCCCCCACAGAAACATTTTGGAGTTCAAGCAAAATGCAGAGGAATCCTCATGCATCCAAACGTAGCGTGTTACCGCATATAACACCGAGACTAAGGGACCGCTACGTTCTGGGGAAGAAGCTGGGACAAGGCCAATTTGGGACCACTTATCTGTGCACGCACAAGACCACGGGGAAGCTCTTGGCATGCAAATCAATCCCCAAGAGAAAGCTTCTCTGTCAGGAGGATTATGATGACGTGTGGAGGGAGATTAAGATCATGCACCATTTGTCGGAGCATCCCAACGTTGTTCGGATAAAGGCCACGTACGAGGATTCTGTGTTCGTGCACCTTGTGATGGAGCTGTGTGCCGGGGGTGAGCTTTTTGACAGGATCATTCAGAAGGGGCATTACAGCGAGAAAGAGGCTGCAAAGTTGATAAAGACCATTGTTGGGGTGGTGGAGGGGTGCCACTCTCTTGGGGTCATGCATAGGGATCTCAAGCCTGAGAATTTCTTGTTTGACACCCCTGGTGAAGATGCCAAGATGATGGCCACAGATTTTGGCCTCTCTGTCTTCTACAAGCCAGGTTCCTTTCATCTATTCTCTATTCTCTAATCACAATTCTAATTTCACGTCCGTAATCTATTTTAACCTTTATAGTAATTTTTTATTAGACAAGATTATTAAGATGGAACTTCAAATGTGAATGTAGATCAACCACAAAAGCACCTGCATATAAGTTGTCTATTACACAATATTATTGAGATAAAACGCCTCAAAAGCACCTGCATATATTTTATCTATTTTGTAATGCATATACATGTCTCAGGTGATTTTTCCAATGCTTATGATATATGGTATGTCTACAAATTTTATTAATTATGAACAAGTGTTTTAACTTGTGGTCATGATTTCATCGAGATTTTTGATGTTGTAGGAAATTGCAGATAAATTTAGCTTCTGTAGCCAAAATTGCAGTTACATGTTCCAAATACCTTGGACTTTTTATATAAAACCTTGTTATTATATGCTTGGATAGAGGAGCTCATTACAAAGAATCTTCGATTCCATGGTTCCCTTTTGGATAGAAACATGTATAGTTTGGGCCAAGGGGTTCAGTGCTTGAATAGAATACCTATATTCTGCATCAGATGCAATTTTGTTCTATTTTTCATGACGTTGAACATATACTTTTTTCCTTTACGTATTAGTCAGTACCTAAAAGAAAGCAATATATGTATTTACTGCATGTACGACTCACCATTCCTTTTCTTGTTTCTCCTCAGGACAAGCCTTTCATGATGTTGTGGGAAGTCCCTACTATGTTGCCCCTGAGGTGTTGTGCAAGCAATATGGACCAGAAGTGGACGTATGGAGCGCTGGTGTTATCCTATACATCTTACTGAGTGGGGTGCCACCTTTCTGGGCTGGTAACGATTCTAATGTTTATTGTATATTTCTTGGACTCACAGTTGTGAAGATTTTTCTCTCTGTATACTATTTAGTCATCTAGTTGTTACCCTTTTTGTGCCTGAGTTGCTTTCACTTTTTGTTTGTATTACCTTCAGAAAGTGAAGCAGGAATTTTCAGACAGATTATAAACGGAGAGCTTGATTTTGTTTCTGAGCCGTGGCCAAGTATCTCAGAAAATGCTAAAGAATTGGTAAAACAGATGCTAGAGAGGGACCCTAAGAAAAGAATTTCTGCTCATGAAGTTTTATGTGAGTTCCTTGAGTACTAGTCGTCACGGATTTTCATGTGCTGTTGGTGTATGCCATATCATTATATTACCAAAGCTTTGTAGCAGATTTAACTACTATGGAGTCTTGTATAATCAGGTAACCCTTGGATTGTTGATGATATTGCACCTGACAAACCTCTGGACTCTGCTGTTTTGACACGCCTAAAGCATTTCTCAGCAATGAATAAACTTAAGAAGATGGCATTACGGGTAGGTTTGGTTATCACTATACGCCTTACTCTTTTCTGTTTGATTTCAGCAATGATATTAATTTTTTTCTTAAGATTTTTTGTTTACTTGTTGAATGGGATAAGTTCATAACTTGTGTATGGCTTAAAAGTAGCATTTTAATACTTATGAACTTGTTAATCATTTCCACATAATAATTTGTTATGAATTTCTATGAGCCAATACTTTGTGTATAGGATTGAAGATCTTAGAATGCTTTTGTGATGTCATAAATACAAGGGTTGTGATGATGATGAATGTATATTACATAAGAAAATAGGGGTAGCTAAATACAGATGTGATGTCAGTTAGTTATTTATTTAAAATTATGTATACAGAATTGCCAGTTTCTATGAATTCATTTCTTTCATATTAGAGCTTTCTCGATTTTGATGGATATTTTTATCATTTGTTAGATTTCGGCCTGTTCCAGTTAAGGATGATTAAATCACTTTTATATTTTCTTTATTTCAAAATATCAATTCATATCAAATTTATAAATTTTATTTGCTGTCACTTTTTATATAGTCTGGTGTTCATCTAAATCATGCGCTGACCCATTCAAATATTCTTTTCAGGTCATAGCTGAAAGACTTTCAGAGGAAGAAATAGGTGGATTGAAAGAGTTATTTAAAATGATTGACACAGACAACAGTGGGACAATAACTTTTGAGGAGCTCAAGGAGGGTTTGAAAAGTGTGGGCTCTAATCTCATGGAATCTGAAATCAAATCCCTTATGGAAGCGGTAGGTAGATTATTATTATTATTATTATTATTATCAGAGAATGTAATAGAATGGTGTTTAATGTTATTTCAAATAAGTTCATAGAATTTCTGCTTCTAATGTGTATTTTGAGTTGGGTGATCATTAATTGCCTTCTCTTATGAACTTTGGCAGGCTGATATAGACAACAGTGGAACTATAGATTATGGTGAATTTCTTGCTGCTACACTGCACTTGAATAAGATGGAAAGAGAGGAGAATTTGCTTGCTGCTTTTTCCTATTTTGATAAAGATGGTAGTGGTTACATCACCTTTGATGAGCTTCAGCAGGCTAGCAAGGACTTTGGCCTTGGTGATGTACCTCTGGATGAGATGATCAAAGAGATTGATCAAGACAATGTAAGTTCCTGTAATTGTGTTTGCGGTATTTTTAGTACTTGCTGATGTGATTGTTTGTTGTCACTGTTTAGTTTCACTAACACTTGTTGATTCCATTTTTAGTTTTCCCAATAAAATTGATGATATTACGTGAACTCATCATCTCTAAAATTAATGAAATAAGTTTTTGCCTTGATTCTTTTAGAAGCCAGCCATCATCATTACAGATCTGGGATGCTTTTGGAAAGTTTAGGCAGAATGGAATTTTAGTTTATAGAAAATTTGATCTTGGAGATTTAAAATTTACTCATCACAGGAATAAAAACCCATCATCATGTCATGTGTTGGGTTGTTAATTGTGATTTGGGTTCCATGTTAAGTAATTGTGCAATTTTTTTGGATGTTACTACGAAATAAAATTTTACTTACCTCATGCACAATTCTCCATGGCTGAACTTAACAAGGTAAAGAAAAAAGGTGATCTAAGTCCTATTTCAGAAAAGTTGCCTTCTTACACTGTCTGCACAATTTATTCGATATTCAATAGTTCTGTTTTCTTTATATTTTTTCTTTTCTCTGCTTTCTCATGCAAGGAATGGGTACTACTATACTATGGAACTAGTTGACTCTACATGAAGTTGGAAGTGATATATTCTTTAATTATAGCTTCAATGTAATTTTCACTACTATTCTACTAGATGATAAAATTTTGGATGCTTCAAGTGGGAAATGATTCTCTGCCTAAAGAACTTCCCATGCTGCATCAGAATTTTTTTGCTGTGGGGTGTAATAATCAGCAAAAGAGTAATTTACATACAGTACATGATCTGATAAAGAAAGTAAATAGCTACGGCTGTCTGAAGTCAGATCTTTGTTTCATTTGTAACTCTTGGCTTGGCTTGAGTTGTCTGTTGTGAGTCAGAAAGACTGCTTGAGCATTTTATATGTGATCACCACACATTACTTTTATTTTAGTTCTGAGGATCATCCTGTAGAGTTATCCTTTCTTGTCATGTACTTCTGTGAGTTCTCAATGCCAACTTCTCAATATTTTAGAGGTATTCAACTATGTTTCTGTTGGAGACCTCACATCGAACATTTCACAGTATATATCGAACATTTCATAGTATATAAGTGAACACAAACTTCATCTTGTAGACTGGTTTGTTGAGATTGAGTTAGGCTTAAAGTTCACTTCTTAATATCTTTGTTGACAATGTTTGTTTGAAATTATTTGAGAGCTTTCTTAGGTACTTTGAGGCCTTTTTTTCTTCTGAACTTGTGTTTAGGTCCTAATTACGTACCTTTGTTTTTCAGGATGGTAGAATTGATTATGCAGAGTTTGCAGCAATGATGAAAAAGGGTGGTCCGGATGTTGGTAGATGCATGAGCATGAAAAGCAATTTGCACTTCAATATTGCAGAAGCATTTGGAATGAAAGACTCCTCCTCTTGATATGCTACCTGATGTTTTTTGTACAGTTAGGAGCAATGATGGTAGAAGAAAAATGATAGTAAAATTTTCCAACCGCATGGTTATAATCTGTTTTGTATTGGAACTTTGTTTACCTTCTGGAGCAATGGCTTATCACTTGATTTCTTTAGAACATTCGTGAAGTTGAATATGTTGACCATATATTTATATATAATGAAAATTTGTTTGAATGGTTTGCTTTCGCCCAAGAGAAAATGTGATGATGCTATTATTTGTGGAGTAAGGCAGAAAAGTATAGAGAAAAGAATGAAGGAAAATTGGTAAACAACTATGGTTTAAGGTTGGTAATTTGTGACACTAGAGATAACAATGGATTAGGAATATATAAGTCATAGTTTTTGTAACCATCCCAAGATAATTTTAGGAGTAAGTGTATGTCTAATTTTATAATAAAAATAAAATGTCTATTTAGATTTTTTTTCTAAACATGAAAAATTATTAGTATCCCTTCTCAATACAATTAATGTCTGTTTTGGAAGAATGAAAATAGAAAGAAGACAACATAAATGGTTTGGTTAAATGGAAATAAAGTATTGAAATTTTGATATTAAAAAGAGAAAACTAACCTTTTAACAACTTAATGTATTGATATTTTAGTTATATATATAACTTAAAATACTAATATATAATATTTTATTATTAAAATGAGTGGTTAAGTGAGTTTTTATTTTGGAAGTTTTAAAAGTATAATTTTTTAAAATACAATAAGATCTACTATTTTTTTAATTTTTTTTTCTCCAATCAAATATTCTTAATTTCTCATTTTTTTCCGTCTATTTTCGTTCATTCACCCTTTTGTATTTCATACGTTCTGTTTATTTTTCTTCTATGAAACGCAATCTCAAAATTAGTTGTGATGAGATTACTTAACTTTCTGAAAAGAAATCACACATTAATTTTATAAACTTTAAATAAGTTCACTCAAAGTTAGAATAAAAAAAGTATTAATTAAAATTACTGATACAAATAAAAAAAATTGAGTTAAAAAAGTGCCATGAATATAAGGTTATTTTCTAAAATATTAAATAAAATTACTTAATTTTTGCTAACAGAGTATGAATATGAATATGCTTTTCTTGGACGTAGCAATTGTGTTTGCAAAATGGTGCGAACGATTATATTTATTTAATTAGAGTGTATTAACGATGAATATAGGTTCGAAAATGGTGATTGCTGCATATAAAAGTTTTAGAATTGATTTTGGTTTTCGACCTTATTCAAAGAACAGTAATTATAGGGTAGACAGTTGTTACAAGACACTAAAAATGTGGCATGGTGATCGTGGGAAATCAGTTGCTACTAGGAGCATGTACGAAGGAGTGTTGGAGATTGTCGGAGAGTGGCAAAATGTCGAAAGATTGGAGCGCATCAAAGAGCAAAAACGTGTTGCCGCACGAGACCCCGGACCTGAAGGAGCACTACGTTGTGGGGCAGAAGGTGCTGGGAAAAGGGCACTTGGCCACCACCTACCTCTGCACCCACAAGGAGACAAGGAAGAGTTACGCCTGCAAAACCATCCCAAAGGCCAAGCTCTTGTGCCAAGAGGAGTGTGATGATGTGTGGAGGGAGATTCAGATCATGCACCATTTGTCGGAGCAACCCAATGTGGCAAGGATACAGGGAATCTATGAGGACAAGTTTGCGGTGCACCTTGTGATGGAGCTGTGTCGTGGGGGTGAGCTTTTCTATAGGATCACTCAGAAGGGGCATTACAGCGAACGTGAGGCTGCCAAGTTGATGAAGACCATTGTTGGGGTGGTCGAAGGGTGCCACGCTCTTGGGGTCATCCATAGGGATCTTAAACCTGAAAATTTCTTGTTTGATACCCCTGCCAGTAAGGCCACCCTCAAGGTCATCGATTTTGGCTTCTCTGTCTTCTTTAAACCAGGTTCTATTCATCTCTTATATTCAATTCAATTTTATAATGCGTCCATTTTTGCCTATGAATTTGTCTATGAAACTCATCAAATTACCTCCCATGGAAGTAAATATGTGTAGTGTAACAGGTCCACACATTATTACTGTGAATCAACTTCAACACATTTGTTGTCTTTGCCTTGGGTTTAGCTGCGTGCTTACCCTTGACATGGATATAAAAAATAGAGAAATCTTAAATGCGCAATTTAATGAACCTCTCAGTCTAGGATTTAGAAATGTTCCCCAAATGTCTATGTCTAATTTACAAAACAATGATGCATGGTTGTGGTAAACATAATAACAACCACAAAGGATTAATGTAAACTTTAGAATCACAAACAATGGAGTTTTGCCCAATGCCGTGCATTAAAGTCTATCTAATAAGGCAATAATTTCATATTTAGAGAAAAATATGGTGAGTACTAAGTGAAAGTCCAAGATATCATAATTCACTGTCATCATATAGTAATGTAATTAAAACAATATCCATCATGTAATTAGAACAATATAATGATTATTGTGGATCTATGACTCAAAATTAGATCATCTGGTGAACCAATGGTCTTGTACATACATTCTTTGGAGTTAGTTTTCTGTTATAACTTGACCTAACTTGTAACTGCTGTGTGCTCTGTATGAAAGAGTGTTAAAAGTAAGCAACTTAATGATTACCTTGCTTAATTCTGAATTACTTGCAGACGGTGCTTTCATTTCTAACTTTGTGTTTGTTCTTTATTTTGTTTTCAATGGGTGTAATTTGCTTTACCTATTTGCCCGTTTTTTCGTTGTTATTGGGCATAATTTGACACTTGGTGCAAAACCATTATTTTCATAATTAATATTATTTAACTAAGTAGTTCTAATCCATAAATTTCTGACACACGTTATATTCACTTTATTTTATTTTTCTTGATGTTATACAAGTTTTCCTTGGTCATTTAACCATCACCCTGTATTTAGTAATTGTGTATGATTTTTGTCATACAAGCTAATACCAAACACACTCTTACCTTTGCCCTTTTCTTGTTTCTTCTCAGGACAAACCTTTAGTGATATAGTAGGAACTTGCTACTATATGGCCCCAGAGGTGTTGTGCAAACAATCTGGACCAGAAGTGGACGTTTGGAGTGCTGGTGTTATTCTGTACATCTTACTGAGAGGGCTCCCACCTTTCTGGGCAAGTAATGATCCTAATATGTACTGTAATTCTCTTCGACTAACAACTAAACTTTTTCTTTGTAAATTATTTGATCACATTCTCGTTTTCTTCTTTGTGCCTGAGTTGCATTCAATTTTTTTACTATTTTCAGAATCCGAATCAGGAGTCTACAAACAGATTTTGCATGAAGAGGTTGATTTTGCATCTAATCCGTGGCCAAGTATATCAGGAAGTGCTAAAGATTTGATAAAACAGATGTTGGATAAAGACCCTAAGAAAAGAATTTCTGCTCATGAAGTCTTGTGTGAGTTTCTTGAATGCTAGTAATAACTGAATTTCACGTGCTATAGGTGTATGGCAGCTCATTACAATGTCATAGCTTAGTAGTAGATCTAACAAGTACGGAGTCTTATACACTCAGGTCACCCTTGGATTGTTGATGATAGTGTTGCCCCGGACAAACCTCTGGATCCTGCTGTTTTGACACGCCTAAAGCATTTCTCAACAATGAATAAACTGAAGAAGATGGCATTACGTGTATGTTTAGTATCATTGTATGCCTTACCTTTTTTTTTGTTTGATTTAAAAAAATGATATTAATTTTGTCTTGAGATTTATATTAAAAATTTGTCAAATTAGATAACCTCTCATAACTTATTGTTGCAAATTCAATCCAAAATTCCTGACATTGATACAAGTAGTGGAAAGTCAAGAGGTATATTCCAAGAGGTAGGGGTAGGAATGCATCTTGACTCTTGAAGAATCCCATTATCATAATGAGGTTAGAGGTGAAATAATTAAAGTCTATTGAGTCTTATTTATGGTGGTAGTCATGAAGCTTTGTTTTATAAAGGGATCATATGAAGAAAAAAATATACACTCAATCTAGAGAGAGGGTCACCACCCTACAAGAGAAGGGGCAGGATTTTCTCAAGATTGTCTAGAAAACTAATGCATTGTTATATAATGAAACACTTTTGAGACAATTTGGTGGAAATAGACAAGAGGTGTCGAATCATGTAAATTCATACTTTTCTGTATTTTTCATTTATGGTGTTGTTTTGTGTTTGTCTCATACTTTGATCCTCATTAGGTGTGAGAGGAGTTTTTTCCTATCACTTATATATGACATAAAAGTTGCATGTGCCATTTTTTGGAGGGGTATATCTAAATCTGGACGACATGTCACTTAGTTTTTAGTTTGAAGTTATACAAAAAGTTTCTATGAATCCATTTCGTTCTTATTTCTGCTTTTGTTGGATATTTCTATCCTTGGTAAGATTTCTGTTTGTTCTAGGGTGATGATTAAATTCAGTTCTATGGTCTCTTTGTTAATCATTTCCATTCATTTTGATTTTGGGTCTGTTATAAGGACTTCTAGAAGAGAAAAATATGAAGAAAAAAATGAAATTATTTTCTGTATAGGTTAAAATTAGCTTGTGCATAAGTGAAAAAAAAATGTAGAGAAGCTATATGAGAGAGTTTCTCCAAATTAGCTTGTGCATACAAAAGTCAATTTCATTCTTTTCTTATTTTCTCTCAAGCTTGTCCAAACATAAATAATTTGTATGCTTTATCAGTTTTTTGTATAGTATTGTGTCCATCTAAGTCGTGCACTTATATTTTACATTAAAAAATTCTTCAGGTCATAGTAGAAAGACTTTCAGAAGAGGAAATAGGTGGATTAAAAGAGTTATTTAGAATGATTGACGAAGACAATAGTGGGACAATCACTTTTCAGGAACTCAAAGATGGTTTGAAAAGTGTGGGATGTGATCTCATGGAATCTGAAATTAAATCCCTTATGGAGGCGGTAGGTAAATTATCATTATCATAGAATGCAATACAAACGGAGGTGTTATGTGAAATAGCTTCATATCTTTTTTGCTTCTTTTGTATATGTTGAATTGGGTGATCTTTAACTGGCTTCTCTTGTGCACTTTGGCAGGCTGATATAGACAGCAATGGGACAATAGACTATGGTGAATTTCTCGCAGCTACACTACACTTGAATAAGATGGAAAGAGAAGAAAATTTGGTTGCTGCTTTTTCCTATTTTGATAGAGATGGTAGTGGTTATATAACCATTGATGAGCTTCAACAGGCTTGTAACGACTTCGGTCTTGGTGTTTTGCATCTGGATGAGATGATCAAAGAGATTGATCAAGACAATGTAAGTTCCTCTAAATTCACTAGTATATGCTGATGTGAGTGTTGTCACTTTGCTTAGTTTAACTAAGAACTTCATTGTTGATTTCTTTTTTAGTTTAACAATAAAATTAGTGAAAGTGAAATATGTTTCTCCTTTCTTGTTTCTCTTAGAAGTCAACCATCAGGATTAGAGACTTCATAAGGATTCAATATTTAAAGCAACTTTTGCTATTTTTTTCAATTTTGATTTCTACCATTTACGCTTTTATTCTAAAGTTTTTAAATATTGAAAATGTTTTTAGCAATATTGTTATACTCACACACAGGGGTAGAAAACAGAGGATGAAAGGAAACAATATTTGTATAGTATTATTGAAAACACGCGTCACGAAAGTTTCTTACAAGAGAAGGAAAGAATATCCACTGATTCAATGAATGCTAATACAGATACTAGAATAGAAAATCCCCAAAGGGCCAAGGAGAGAGAGATAATTTCCAAAATGATTCTACACCCTTCTGGTACCACTGTTGTTCCTTAAAATCCCTTCACCACACGGAATCCTTCAGGGTTTGATTGACTAACTTTTTACGCTCACTTTTTCGATTGACAGTCTTTCTCTTGTCCTCGACCGTATGTGCCACCTGACTAACAATTTCACTATTTTTGTTTTGCCCTCATTTCTCATCTGCCATTTTATCAGTTGACCCTTTTACCCCCATAACATTATCAGCTGACCCTTTACATTTCCTCCGCCATCGAAATCAACCTTGTCCTCGAGGTTGAAATTTGGATAGTCTTTTTGTGATGACATTGATATCCTCCCACGTATTGTTTAATGGATTGAGGTCCTCCCATGAGATGAGGATTTGCTGAACATGTTTGGGTTGGGTGAGTGGACTTTCTACATTTGTGATCCGAGGTAATGGCACATATAATTGCTGATGGTCTCCGTAACATTTCTTCAAGACTGAAACATGGAAAACAGGGTGTATTCTGGCAGTGGGTGGTGGTATCTGTAGCTTATAAACATCTGGGCCAATCCGCTGAATGATAGAAAATGGGTTTAAGTATTGAAGTCTGAGCTTTTTGTTCTTGCGGAGGTGCACTAAGTGTTGTCTTGTCGGTATGGTTGAAGTTTGACAAACACGAAATCACCAACTTGAAAGTCCGCTAGAGTTTTTCTTTTGTCAGCAAACTTCTTCATGTGATTCTGAGCTTTCAATAGATTCTTCTTCAATTGCAATAGAATTTCATTATGTTGGTGCAACAACTCTTGTAAGGATGGAAGGTTAGTGTGATCGAATTGATACTAGGTTATGGTAGGTGGGTCACGGTCGTAGACAACTCATAATGGTGTCATTCCAATGCTGGTTTTGAAGTAACTGTTGTACTATGGTTCTGCCCAAGTTAAGAATTCAGACAATTTTTTTGGATTTTCACCAACAAAACTTCGTAAATACATCTCAAGGCATTTATTGAGAGCCTCGTATTGACCATCACTTTGAGGATGGTAAGCTGAACTCATCGCTAATGTAGTGCCACTGAGTTTAAACAAGTGTTGCCAAAACCTACTAGTGAAAGCTCGATCATGATATGAGACTATGGATTTTGGAAACTCATGGAGCTTTACGATAATCTTGAGGAAAACCTCTGCAACTTGTTTACTTGTATAATCAGTTTTCAGTGGCTAAGTGAACATATTTTGACAATCTGTCAATGACGACCATAATGACTGTACATCCTTGTGAAGGAGGAAGTTCCACAATGAAATCTATAGTCACATCTTCCCATATCTGTGCAGGAATAGGGAGCAGTTGTAACAATCCTTGGGGCAAGACAGTGCTGGATTTGGCTTTCTGGCATGTGAGACAGTGTTGAACATGTCTTTTAACGTCCTTATACATTCTAGGCCAAAAGAATTGAGTTGATATACGAGCAACACCGGCATGGCCGCCTATAGGGGAGTCATGAAATTCATGCAAAACCTATTGAATGAAGTTATCCAGGGGAGGGATAACTAATCGTTTTTTTTCCAGTACAACAACTGGTTTTGGATAGAATAATTAGGGTGGGGAGGTTGACTCTAATTACATGCTCATACAATCTCCCTATAAGTATTGTCAGATTCAATTGCAGCGGTTAGCAGGGATATAAAATCCCAAGTAGGCTACGATATAGCTATGCAGAAGGATCTGGAAAGAGCATCAACACCTTTATTCTCTTTGCCTGGTTTTGTACAGTGGCAAAGTCATAGCCAAGGAATTTATGGAGCCATGCTTGTTGTTCTGGTGTTTGGGTAGTTTGGTCCAACAAGCATTTGATGCTCTTTTGGTCAGTTCTAACAATGAACTTGTGGCCCAACAAGTAATGTCTGAATTTGGCAATGGCTGTTGTGATGGCATACATCTCTGCCGATTGCTTTTGCATAGTGGGAGACAGTTTCTTGGAGAGATATGCAATAGGGTGGTGATGTTGGCTTAGGATTGCCCCAATACCACTTTCCGAGGCATCAATTTCAACAATGAAGATTTGTGAGAAGTCTGGGAGTGTCAATACAGAGGCTGCTGTGATCGCCTGCTTCAAATGTTCAAAGGCAGCAGTAGCTACAGGGTCCCAGTGGAAACTAGAAATAGGTTCCACTAGCAGCTTCAAATGTTGAGCAATTCAAGGCTGCAAAAAATTGTCAGAGCTACCAGTATCTAATAATATTGCACAATTACTCCATTAGTACCTATCCCCGTGGATCCTTTTTAAGCATTATATGACAGATGATGTTGCAATTCATTGTCGGGACTGTCCTTATTAGAAGAAATAGGGAATTCTGTGTCAGGTTGTTAATCCTCTAAGTCTGCAGAATAAAGGAGTAAGTAGTGTTTGTTGGGACATCTGTGTATAGGTGTAAACTTGTCGTCACAAGTATAGTACAAGCCTTTTTCTCGGCGTAACATTTCGACTGGGGAGATTCTTCAAATATTGGATAGTCTAACAGGTGGTGGGTTTGGTTGTTGGCTGGGCAAAGGAAGGAGGCCAGACAGGGTAGTAGGTATATGGTGGGAACTGACAGGTTTGTGAAGGGTGAAGCGGAGGTAGTGGTATGATTGTCTTCAAACAATGTGGCTAGGGATACTACTTTTAATAAGGAGTGGGGACTTTCGGATAATACCTCTCTACAAATATCCAGCTTTAACCCACTGATGAAACAATCAGGCAAGGCATCTGCAGTGACTCCAGTGATTCTATTTGCCAGTACTGTGAACTGCGTATAGTATTCAGCAACAAAATTCCTTTGGGTCAATTTAAATAGAATAGAACGTGGGCATTCAAATAGGGAGGGACCAAATTCCACCTCCAAGGCACGAGTGAAACTCTGCCAGGATGGAAATGTGTTGTTCTTCTGCATCATCTGAAACCACGAAACAGCATCTTTCATGAGGTGGATGGCAGCTATAGTCAAGTGTTGTAAATTTGGTGCTGCATTGTGGTCAAAGAATTGTTCTGCTTGGAATACCCATTGAAACACATTCGACCCATCAAACCTAGGGAAATCCAGTTTGACGTTGCAACCTGGGATGGTGGTGTGCATGAGCTAATCCTGTCTGAATCAGAGTGCGAACCCCAGTAGTGTGTGCATTCGAGATTTCCCGCATAGCAGGTTTCAACTGCTCGAAATGAGACTCATAATCAACATTGCGTTTCTCCACGAATTCTAAAATCTTCTTAACATCATTTCCGAGCTCTTTTAATCACGTATTTTTCTGCCATTGATACTATGAAAGCACCAATGTTATATTCACACACAAGGGTAGAAAAGAGAGGATGAAAGGAATCAATATCTGTATAATATTATTGAAAACACGTGTCACGAAAGTTTCTTACAAGAAAGAAAGAATATCCACTTACTCAGTAAATGCTAATACAGATACTAGAACAGAATGCTAATACAGATTATCCAACTCAGTGAATGCTAATACGAAGGATCCTTTTTCCCTCATAACAAATATCTACTAAATTCTCAGGTTTCTGAAAATAAACCCTTTAAATATCATCACCAACTTTACTTTTATATTAGCTAAGGAGTCATCCTACTCTCATAACAAATAATTTCTGAAAACGAGCCGTTTAAATATAATCACCAACTTTACTTTTATATTAGCTAAGGAGTCGTCCTGTGGAGGTAGAGTTGATCCTTTTGTATTTCCGTAAGCACTTACATTATCAAATTCTCAATATTTTTTTGAGCTATTAATCTATATCACTGATATTGAGCAAATTTTAAATGCTAATAACGTTCTGTGCCCTTCCTTCTTAACCTTGGTCTCTCAACTCTTTCATTTTAGCGGTCCCAAATAAGGCTTTTCTTTCTCTGATATTTGAATGAATTTACCTAGGATACCTTCCTCTCTAAAGCACATAAGACATTTTTTTTTCTAACTTATGTGTCCTTTTTCAGGATGGGAGAATTAATTATGGGGAGTTTACAACAATGATGAGAAGGGGCGAACCAGGTAGAAACAGAACCATGAACAGCAATGTTAGCACTTCATTATTGCACGAGTTAGGACTGAAAGACTCATCCTAATATGCTAATTGAAATCTTTAGTACCCTTAGGAAACATGATGATAGAAGAAAAGTCATAGTCAATTTTTCATACAAATGACTATTATCTATTTTATATTGGAACTCTGTATCCGGTGAAGTCAAAGATACTCAACATACATACAAGGTAAATAAAAGGTAAATAGGCTTTATGTGTTTGTGTTGAGCAAAGAGCAAAGAGAAGGGAGATGTGATGCTATTATTTTTCAAGCTAAAAGAAGAAGAAAAGGATACCGAAGTCTACCTACAGAGTCATGTTGCCTTTAAAAATTATGAGTCCAATTCTTATCTCACTGGACTAACCTTATTGGTTACACAATTTTCCTTATAATAAAACGAGTTCTCTTTTGATGTTTTATTAGTGTAAAATTTTCATATGGTAATTACTTAAAACAAATCAAATATAATTTTACAATTAGTTATTACAGATAATTTTACCATATGATAATTTATAATTCAGTGATAATTAAAAATCATTTACAAACTTATTCTATTTTAATTAAATTTTGATAAAAATATAGCTTAATTTTAAGCAGAATATATTTTATATGATCTACAATTTCTTAGTAAGAATTTTATTATTATTAAAACATTTCTCTATTTTTAAAAATTCTCATTTTCAAAATATTTTTCTTACAATGGTAATTTAGTTTCAGCCTTCCTGTTTCAACAATTTTTTAATGTATTATAAAAATGATACTTATTAATGTATTTCAAAAAAAGACATGAAATTCACCTAATAATTATTTTTTTGCCTTATACGAGTATTTTTTTTATTTTTTTTAAAAATGTTTAAAAATAACAAATGAAGCATTTTGAATTAATATACATTATTTTATCAAAATAACAAATTAACTACCCCAGTATTTTAAAATTGAAGAGAAAATTATACGAATGAACCATTTTGAATTAATATACATGATTCTATTTGGTTGTATAAATTTCAACTTTCATATCTAAATTTAAATTGAGATTGATTAATATTATAAGACCTAAAGTTTTAAATGGATCAAAGATGGAAATTGTGGGAAGCTGTGCATAAAAGAATTCTTACAGACACACCACTTCTAGCTAAAAGAAAGTTAATTTTAGCATTTATTATTGGATATGTAAACTACTATAATGCAGGTATATGATTGTATTTACTATAATTATGAATATCAATGTTTTGTTGTTCGAAGTCCAAGGTTTTTTTAAGATAATTACATTGTTTGTGTTAATATGGTTATTGTTTGTAAGTGCAAGAAGAAATAAGTATTTTATATTGATTTTGATTATTTGTTATATGTGTTAAGTTAACACTCCATTCATTCAAGGGAGTGACTGATGCTTACCTTTAGAGTAAATATCCTAAGCCATAGGAGATTTCTTAAGTGGTGATGTGGTGGTGGAGCATCAAATTCTAAAATGTGTGAAACCATGTTACATGTCAATGTTAAACCCTAAACAATAATATTCAAGTGTCAAGGAGACATACCTAATTTATTTTGTTTGGATTTGTGTAACTAAGAAAGTGTGACACTATTTAGACGATAAATTCTTCCTTAATTTAGGAGACAAAGTTAGCTTAAACAACATATTTTGCACTATGTAAATGTTAATGTACACATATAATTATATATGTGATTGGTGTATCGAGATGCATGTAAGATATGCTATTCTTTATGAGTGTGTCATCTCTTTTAGGTGTATTATTCTTTTATGGGTGTATAGTAAGAATACTTGGGATGATATTGTGGTCTTAAGGGATGCAATATTAAGCACGTAACTCATTAAGAGAATGTTATATTTTGTGTAAAGTTAAATCATATTCTTGTATCAAAGCTTTTTATGTTTTCTATCACATATGTAAGTAATCTCTAACATAAGAAACTACGATTAAAGTTGACCACTAAGGTTAAATTTCACCAATGGTATTTTTGATAGGTCAAACATTAGTATTTGTTAGGACATGCTTCCTACAAGTATTTTGGAACATGTAGAATGTGAAAACTTACATTGTTTCACCTGAAATATAATTGATATTTTTACAATGTCATATGAATTGATATGATCATACTTCATGTTAGAATAACATAGAGATAATAGAGAAAAAAAATACGTGGAGATACTTAAATGATTTTTATTTTTATTTTTAGATATTATGATATGGGAACTTAATGTTATAACTACATTTAATACACCATTAATTTGTTAAGGTGTCTTTTAAGGATAAAATTGTTACGAAGTTTTTTGAATTTTAGAGTGGACAATATATATGATGTGGTAATTGGTAATTGATTTTAACAATGTTATCTCAAGTGACTTGATGTCGAAACATTGATGTTGTCTATGGAGATGGAAAACTGGTGCCAAAGACGAATACTCGTTCCCTTAACCCTCAATTGGAGGTTTTTTCCAGTTAGTGTTATCCTAAGTGACTTGATGTCAAAACATTAACATCGTCTATGGAGATGGAAATGTAGTGCCAAAGACGAATACTTGTTCCAGTACGTTAATAGTCCCACATAATTTAAGAGTCGAGGTAGAAAATAATTTAAATACACCTTCTCAACCCATTGAGGTGTTTTTTAAGAACAAAAAATCATAATAAAGTTTCAAGTTCCCAAATTGACCATAATGATGTTATCTCAACAAGATGGAAAAGTGATTTTAAAGAGAAACTCTAGTTCCTTTAACCATTGATCTAGGGGCTTATTCCAATACACTCAGTAGTTCACATAACTTAAAAATCGAGATTAATGATAATTTAAATACATCTTATTTATTACAAAAACAAACAACAAACAACTTAACATGATTTAATTATGAACATTTTTTTGCAATGAAAAATAGTTGTGGAAAATAGATTTAAACTCTCTTTCAATTTTGGTCCGTCGTATATTTGAGTCAACCTAATTAAAAATGAGAAAAAAAATTACTATATTACAAATATAATGCCAAACTATTTTTTTTTTTAAATTTATTGTGTTTAATATAAAAAATTTGAAAACTTAGGATGAATAGGCAAAAAAATTATTTAAAATATGTAAAATTTAAAGTTTGGGAAGAAAATTGATATGTAAATCAGAGTAGTCTTTTTTATTTATTTTTAATTCTTTATGTATTGTATGAAATTTTTAATTTTTTTTATTATGAATTTTAATTTTTTATATTTTATTTATTAAATATAACACACATATATAATTTTTTATATTAAAAATATCTATTTTAATTGAGGTATTCTGAGTGGCGTAATCTATTAATTCATGATAAGTCATATAAGATCAATATTTTAAAGATTTCATATAAGTTAAATTAAATAAGTCAGGTTCAATTTGATAAATTGACTATTTTTTACATCTATTTAAAAGAAATCAAGTGTAATTTACATTAAATTAAACAAAATTAGTATATTTTTTCTTCTTTTAATTTAAGCTCACTTAAGTTTGTTTTAACGGTACAAATTCATAATAATACTTTTAGTTAGAGTTGAGTTCATCCTTGTTTGAGTTGTTCTAATTTTTGTTAAAATAATATATAAGAATTATTTTTCGTGATATAAGTTAGGAATATTACCCCGAAAATGTTGAAATCTAAAAATATAAAATCACTTAAAAATAAATAAATTATTGTTTGCTTCTGGTGTGCATCCTGATTTTCATTTGTTCAATTTATATTGTTAAAAAAAATAAAACTAAAAGGCAATTTAAAATGAATTTTTGGGTGAAAAATAAGAGTGAGAAGAGAAAACGGATAGCAAAGAAGAGAAGATAGATAGGCCTGAGAAGAAGAGAGAGAGGAAGAAGCTCTAAAAAATGGCCACTGCCACTGTTTCAACTCTCTGCGCAACTTTCGGAACCCATTGCACCATTTCCCACAACCCTAAACCTCTATTTTCTCAACCTTTCAATCTCAATCGTTTTCCTTCACACTCTTACAACCTCACTTTCTCGCCTCGCTCACCTCTCGCATCCCTTCCCAAGTCCTCAGAATCTGCGGTGGCCCAAACCGAAGCAGAAACCGGTTCGACCGAGCCTGAACCGGTCCAGATTGTCCCGGCTAAGCCACCCTCATGGGAACCCGGTCTCTTTGCTGTTGTAATGGTGAGTTCTGATTAATGAATAGGGAGTAGCTTCCTTTTTCTGAAGTTGGGTATGGGATTCAGTGACCCAATGTGGAAAAGTTGCAAGCTTCGGTTTAAATTGTTGACCCAGATGAGTTTTCTGGCCAATTGCAATTGTACTTCAAGATTTGAGGCTGCTTTTAATTATTGCTTATGTATTTTTTGGTGCTATTGAAAAGTGGCGGTCATCGATTAAAACAGTTAATTCTGGTTGTTCGAAGTGTTGTTTTTGTTGTCCCACTTAAATTTTGTTGGATGGGGTAAATAGGATTTTTTTGGGGTTTCTGCTAATATTATCTTCTATTTTGTGTGATTCTGAACTTGTTTTTGTTGTATTGTTTAGATTGGTTCACGCCAATATATTGTTCATCCCGGGCGAAAGCTTGTTGTTCAGAGGTTGTCAGGTGCAAATGTTAATGATAAGGTGCATAACTATGATAGCTTGTTTACTTCTTAACCTTGTTCTTAACTTCTGCTGTTTTGGAACAACAATATAAAGCCTTTTCTTACTATGCGGGGTTTGCTACATGGGTCAAATGATGTTTTAATATTCTATTCTGAAATTATGTCTGTAGACGAACCCTTGACTTCTGAATCATGCTGATGTTGCTTGTAATTTTTCTCGGTCTCCCTCTAGCTCCAGTAATAGAGATACGCCTTAAGATCATCAACCACAGTTTTGCATAATTCTTAAAATTCTATCAATGCTTTTTTTTCTGTATTTGATTATGTGCATCACAAGCCTACTACCATCACTTTCTCCCAAACATTATTGCTTCTAAAATTTCTGCCATTTGAACGTGATGGCTGCTGGGTAATAATCAGTTTAATAGTGAATATCAGAATAGTCTTTATGCATGCGCAAGTGCATGAAGTACAGCATGTCATTTTTTGGGGGCAAAATACCAATGTTATTATTATTGATGTAACTGGTAGTCACAAGAAAAAATATCTGCAACAGACAGACAATTTATCTGTTCCTTTATTATAATATAACAAAGTTTTGGCTCTCCTAGTAGAGGCCTAGATAGATGTTTGGAGAATGAAGTTCATTGATTAGTTTACTCATACGATAATACAAAATTAAGAAAGCTCCATTCCTTTTTCTGTACGATTAATTATCATGAAAATTTAACTGATTGTAGATTTATAGCTACATGTTATTGTTCAATATATAATTTTGACCTATTAATGATCTGAACCATGGTTTAGGATAGGACCTATAATTTTAAAGGTTCCGACAAAAAAGTATTTTTAAGAAACTTGGCCTAAG
Organism: Phaseolus vulgaris; assembly: GCF_051622355.1. Classification (NCBI taxonomy): domain Eukaryota; kingdom Viridiplantae; phylum Streptophyta; class Magnoliopsida; order Fabales; family Fabaceae; genus Phaseolus; species Phaseolus vulgaris. Next base: position 9,594,136 of record NC_143504.1, read on the forward strand.
CTGCGGGAAATGAAGTTATTTACAAGTGGTTCGGGGTGATGATGATGCAGCTAAAGTGATAATACTAATAACTGCTGTAATTTTCTAAGATTATTTTATTATGAGTTTAACTTAGCTGTTGGGAACCACAGATTGCTTTGCATAAGGTTTTACTGGTTGGCACTGATACATCTTGCTACATTGGGAAACCAATAGTAACAGATGCTGTGGTATATGCAACGGTAGAAGAGCAGGTAAACCTCTTTCTTTTTGTTTATCTTCTCCAGATAGTATTTTTTTTTTTTTTTTCTGAAATCTTCTACCTACCATTTCAATTTTAATGCAGGGTTTAGACGACAAAGTAATTGTCTTCAAATATAAAAAGAAGAAACACTATCGCAGAACCATTGGACACAGACAGGTATAAAAGTTATGCTTTTATTTGTGCAATCAAATTATTTATCAAATATTTTGCAATTGAAATGTTGGTTTGCATGGCTTGGGAGTAGTTGGGAATCATTTATTCGAATGGGTGAATTCTCTCGTACCCTCTAATCTCTGAAGGGAGCTTGAAAATATGTGAATCCATTTTCTTTGTTTGTGTGACTGACTACGTTAATTATGTTCTTGGCTAGAGATAAGCCATTATAAGTTACAATAAGCAGTCAACATGCATGAAAATTGTTAAAATGCATTTTGCATCTTTAGTTTTTAATTGTTCTTTCTTTTATCTAGTTACTTTTCACGAAGTTGAATTCAACCAAGGGAGAGAATAACAAATCCCTGCAATTTCTTGGTCTTAATGCTCATTGTTTCCATCAAGCTTCTATTCTATCTCTCAATGAGAAGCTATTTTTTCATATTTTATTAACCCTGGTTTTGCTCCATTATATTGTTGGTGTACAATAGCAATAAGGAGATTTAAACCTAGGATCTCATGCAAACTATCATCCCACCCTTCTTGGTAGTTTGGTGGAATGATCTGTCCGAGCTTTTATGGAAATGTAGAAGTAAAATGACAAAAAAATGGTTTTCATTCCTTGGGAACCAGCCATCTCCTTCCATGGCAGTCATCACTTCACCATACTTTTTAAGTGTCTATAATTAATTCCACTTATTTTAAGATTACCATTACATTAACGTTATGCTACTTAAACCATACAATGACTTGTGGGAATCTGATTAAAAAATAATTTTTTTGTGACATCTCACCAAATAAAGCTTATTTAAAAATATGATTTCGTCATTGTGATTCTTGACAATGTGTTGATTTTCAACATGTAACAGCCACATACACGTCTACGGATAAATAGCATTATGGGCTATGAGAACTACCCAAAAGTTACTATGGACGATATCAAGGAGGATTTAGAATCATGAACATCTTGTGAACTGTCCCTATACTGTAGCTTCGTCATCTCCAATTTTATGCAATCATTCCGCCATTTTTAGTTTTGCTTTAATTAGATATGTAATTGCATATTGTAATGTATTATTGTAATCTCCCGTTTCCAAATACATTGCTATTTCTCTCTCTCCAAGTTACACGTGCCAATTTTCACTCATATAATGTGCTTTTGTTTGCTTGAAATTGTTGTATTTTCAGTTCTCTCTTGCCTTCCATTGAAGAATGGCTGGAACAAATTTAATTTCAAAGTTTTAAGTGATTGGCTTATCCTCTTTTAAGTAGTTCCGTTCTTATGTGTAGCAAGTAAAAAACTTAGTTAATGTAGAACCATTTGGCACTTGTGAATTTTTCCTTATGCGATATGAAATTTTTAGACAATCGTCTTTCCTTAATGAGTTTTCTAAAATGAACTCATGATCTGATACCTGCAATTTGTCACTTGATGTCCACCCAATGTGTACTCGAACCATGTAACAAGAGATGGGTTAGTAGCACTTAAACTTGAATAATATTTCAAGATATCTTTTTAATATCTTAATTCTAAAGAATTTTACCTAAGTACATTATTAGTGTCAACTTTTATGGAAGCACATATTCATTTGAAAATCGAAAAGATTTTCATTGTAAAATGCAATTGAGATGTTCTGACTTTACTATGCTTAAGTTTCGTCAGTTAATGCAATGGCATTAACTACAAACGTGATTGGCTTTTAGCTATATTCACATAGAATAAATCTTATTATTGAAGCTATGTATGACGAAAGCAATGGAGTGAAACTAAACACCAACTCTTTAAGCGCAGATTGCAATATCTGGCTGATATAATATAAACAGTCCGTTTCAATCTAAGTTTATACGTAACATCGAAATGACTTCCTGTTGGAGACAGAGCATCAAATTGGATAACAATATCAGAGACATAGAGGTGAATCTAACGAGAGGAAGAGTAATGGTTGAAATTCTCTACCATCATATGTTAAATTGAAAAAGCAACACTAACAGATAAAAGTCAGATCCTAAATGGTGAGAAGCAAGTATGCATACTGCATCGCTAAACAATCACCACAACCTTCCTGATGACATCAATGCCAGTACGTGTAATTTAATGCTCCAACAAAGCCTCGTAACCGTAGCTCAATTGATTGTACACCACTCACTCAGCTATGTTTACCCTTGCTATCTCCACACGACCAAAAAATAAAAAGGGAAACATAAAAAACTTAGGCTCCACCACAGAAAATAAAATGGAGCATATGCCACTGTTTAAGTTAATAACAATACATCCTTTCTCATTGATATCTTTCTTCAATATTATCTTCTCTGATAACGTAACTTATCTTTTGACAAAATGTATAATGCAAGCTAAGCCCGCACAACTTCACTCGTATACTCTCTTTCTCTTCAGAAGTGTTGGAACTATGGAAACAAAACCAATGAGGAAAAGTACCGATAATGTCTTAAAATCATATAGATCCTTAATTGACTTCAGATCCCCAAGAGCAAGGCCAGCCTGATTAAACAACAATAGAGAGGTTAGGAGTGCAATAAAAGAAAAGCAGAAGATCATCAAAAGCATGACTATCATAGATGATACTTAGCCTTTTCATCCATAAATTAGCAATTATAAGCAACAACCATCCACGTTGATTGAAATCAAAATATGACTCGGTAAAAGTGAGAAAAACATACTAACGTAAGAACACATGGTCCGCATTGGCCTAATACAAATGAAAGGAGATACAAAATGTACAAAAGCAATCAACAAGGAAACTACTTTTACCACTTCAATAACCTAATACAGCTAATGGCAGAAACCAAAGGGACAACAGAAAATACATCCTAAGCAGTTGGAAAAAAAAGATTTAGATGCATTTCTCAATATAGCAGTTCTTAATGGAACTAATAATGTGCCATACATTGCTAGCATAATCTTTCAAATCCTCAATAGCCTTCAAGATAAATGCTGCAATAAATCTCATAGCTTAATAATGATTTACTCAAGTTGTTCTAATATGTAAAATATAAATGAATCATCTGTGAGCACTCATATATATGCATTGAAACAAAAATCACCTCAATACATTAATGAACTGTTTCCTTAGGAATAAAAAACATCCCACTCCAACTTAAACAGATCTAATTAATAAAGTTCCTTGGTATTAAAAACAAAACCAGTACATTGTCAATTGTAAAGCTTATACCCTCGGAAGGTATCTTAAATCCAGAGACACCTGGATCTTAAGTTGCTGACCATCCATCAAATAAATTTTTTAAGAAGCATTCAAGAAGATACTCTATCCCTCATTTCTATCTAAGAAGAATAATTTTCAAATGCAAAAGTAAAAGCAAAAAGCCCGAAGTTATCAAAAAGCAAGATTTTATTCCTGTGTAGAATAAAAAAGGGGAGGGAGGGGTTGAACTTTCATCAGAACATGCATAGCTAAATCATACATAAAAAACAAAAATGTATTTCAATGAATATTTACATGTTATAAATTAACAGACAGGAGATAGATTTCAATGATATAAGGGCGACAAAGAAAGAGATTTCAGGGCAAAAAACCATGTTGTCTCTCATTTAGCTCGCCCAATCCAACCCACAAAAATAAAAGATTAATGTTAGGTTTTGGAGCTCAAATTCACAGGGGTTAGCGATCTTCCCTAATGATCCTAGTCTCTAATTCTACAGGTTGAAAAGCTGCATATTCTCAAGCATGGAGAAGCGTGAGAAATAGTAGAACAGTGCAATCTTAGGTGCAAAATCACGATCTTGACAACCTTGTAAAAGCCTATAGGCAAGTACACGAGACCCACTAACTAAAAGGAGCTCACACAAAAAAAGAAAGCAGACACGTACAGAATAAAAATTTGGAATAGGATAAAAATATCTAATTCAGAGAAACCAGCAAAGCAAGCATATTGCAGAAAAACAATACCACCAGCACAGAAGCTTACTCTGACAGTAATATATGCAGCCGGAACAAGACCAACCAAAGTAGCCAAAAAGAATATATGAAACGGAACATCAACAATGGGAGAGGCCAAATTGATGAACAGATTTGGCAATGTCGGGGTTATCCTCAGAAAAAGCATGTAATTCAGCAGCTTATCCCTACGCTTTGCAATCTGATTCAACCACCCAGAAAACAAAATTCCACATTAACAACACCCACCAAATTCAAAGTGTTGTCATGAACATAGAAAAAAAAAAGGATATAAAGACAAACCTCAGCTTGGAAGAACCTTAGCTTCTCAGGCCACATCCAAGTAACCAAAGGCCTGCCAATTAACTTAGACAAAAAGAAACAGGAAGATGCACCGGCAGTGGCATTGAAAACAACCAATAGTATTCCTCGTACAACTCCGAAAAGCGCCCCAGCTAAGAGGGACATGAAGATTGTCCCAGGAATCATGAAAGTCTGCATGAAGATGTATGTGGAGCAGTAGCCAAGAATGAACTGCGCAGGATTGTTGGTCGCATACGTCGAAAGATTTTCCCTTTAACACAATAAATAGATAAATAAACAAATTTCATACAATGATGATTAAAATATAAAAAGAAGAAACAGCATAGTTGTTATGGTTAAGGTACTTGAGGAGGCGAAGATCGGAGAGCGTGCGGGGTAGTTTGAGGCTGGTGTAAGCGGCGGGGGGCATGGTGAGGTAAATGCAGAAGAGGCCGGTGGAGAACACGAAGAAGACGGCAACGGCGGCGGCGAATTCCCACGTGTTGAGCGGGAACCTCTCCAATTTGGGCTTCTTGGCGGAGGGTGAATCGTCATCCTCGCCCTTCTCTTCATCCCTCGTCGCCGTCACATTCCTCGGCGCCGCCATAGTACGATCCAATTAACCAAATCTCATGGGAATCGAGCCGACCGGAGTTCGAGGTATTGGGGATTTTAAAGGGTGGATGCTATTATGCTCTTCTTCTTTGTTTGGGTGAAAACCCTTAGATTTGGGGCCAGAAAGAGAGAGAGAGAGAGAGAGAGAGAGAGAGGATCCTTCTGCGAAATTTAGCTGCAATGCAATCTGATGGAGAGAGAGAGAAAGAGAGCTTTTCAATTTCAACTTTGAAGAACATAAGAATTAAGAAGACTGTGATTTTATTTTCTCCTTCTTCTTGTTATTTCTTGCAATTTTCCCGGAATCCCTTCTTTTTGCGGCATTTTTCTAATATTTTCATTAACCTTTTTCTTCCATTTTTTTTATCTCAACAAATTTGAAAATGTTCATTTCTCTCTTCATGATATTTTGAAGAGGAGAAAATGTAAATTAAAATTAAAAAAATAAAGACAAAATATTTTGAAATTTTTAGAAATCAACTATTTTTCTTCCAATATTTTTTAACTAAATAAAAGATAAAGGTGCTGATACAAAAAAAAAAAAAGACAAAGCTTTGTTATTTGTGTCTTTTTTTTGTTGTCGTTTTATTTTCAGTCAGACAAACGTAATATTATGTTTATCCTGAATAGTACTTATTATTACTACTGTACTTAGAAAATATGGTATACATTTATTTATTTATACAATTTTTTATTTATTTATTTTTAAATATATATTGAAAAAATACATTTTATATTTTACTAGTAAAAATACAGACACAATGTGTCTGTGTATTCACATCTTCCTAAAAAAACAGTTATAAAAACAAATTCTCTTTATATATAAGTTTATATATATAGATAAAGAGAACAAAATTTGTGTGGAAGACTGAAATTTAAATTATTTCATTATACGATAACAAAAATTGAATTTAATGATTTCAAATTTTAAATGTATTAAAAACAAAACAAAAGATAAAAAAAAAACTAAAACTAACTCAACGGAACTAAAAACATACTTAAGTATTTAAGAAATATGACAATTATAAAATTTAAGTAGATGTATATGCCATCATTGTATTTATTTTTAATTTATTTTAATTCTTTTATTTATTTTATTTCACACAAATATATCCATACATTTCATTATACTAAAAAAAGTGATTAAAAAAGTGTATATTTTAATCAAATTAATGAATTAAATCAATGGATCTCAATTTTATAATCATGGTATTTTTATCGTTAGCGTATAATTTAATTATTGTAATAAATGATAATTTATATTACCTTAAATACTAATCCACTATATGATAATAATAAATCAATAACAATCATTCTCTTATTTATACCATTACTTAACTACATATTTCTTAGATATTAATCATGTGTTTCTTGTTTCAAATTCTACTCTTAATTACTTTTTTATCTTATATTTTGATTGAAATTACTTTAAGTTGATAAATCGTGCGAGAGGTGTGTGACTTAGTAAAAATATAATAGATTCCAAAAACAACAGTATGCAACAAAAATTTGAAGAACAACTAAAACAACTTGAGCCCCGTTTAAATAGACTTAAAATAAGCGAAAAGAATAATTATCATTTCAATTCCTAAAAATCCAAAAAATTCTATCATACAAAAGTTTTATAAAATTTTCAAGTCTTATTTTAATTTTAATAAATCTCATGGTGCAAGACCATTTTTAAGACTCATAAATTTTGATCTAAACATGAAATTTTACAATATTTTTAACAAAAGTTGTTTATAAATAAAAATATTATTTTAATGTGAGTATTATATAATTTGTTTCAAAATTGAAAAAAAAATCCAATAAAAATGACTCGTAAATAAAAATATTTGTAATATATATATATATATATATATATTTAACTTAACTTTTATTATATACTCTTTTATACATCCTTTAGCTGATGCCTACTCACACACCTGTAGGAAGTCTTAGTTCTAGAATTTTTCCTATACCACCATATTTTCTTCTTATATCCCATATTTTTTAAAATAACAAAATTACTCTTATATTTTATTGTTTGTTTTTAATTTTGGACTGTAAAATCTAGAGAATTTTCAGAATACAAAATTTAAACTTTAACATTTGTGATTTTTTGTATTTTAGAAAATCTAAAATTTATAATTTTGGATTGTTGAATTCAAAATACAAATTTTCTAGAAACCTAATTAAAAAGAGTAATTATAGTGTTTTTCTAGATATAGAGGTCGAAGAAGAAACACAGAGAGATGCTGGAAGAATTTGTGGGTTGTAACTTGGGGGTGGTCAAGGTCATGTCTTTGAGATATTTGTTTAATCCAACAGGAAAAAAATGTTTTGTAGAAAAGAATATTCGGAGCACAAAACAAGCAAAAACATTGATCCAGAAAATTTTTGCTATAAGTATACCCCAAAACTTTATTTTATTTGTTTCTACAAAAATATTTTTCATCAAATACGTTTTTGTTGTTCATAGAATAAAATGGAAATACGAATCAAGGATGTGAGATCTTCATACAAAACAAAAACACATATCTGTTTCGATCATCTATTTAATTTTAAATATAAATTATTTTTTAAAAGGTACTAAATAAATGAAAACAAACTATCATTTTTAATTGAAATTACTTTGTAAGCATTTATTGTATAGTTTAAGGAATTTTTTTTAACGAATACTTTAAAATTAAAAAGTTATAAAAAAATTATAACTTTAAAATCAACTAACATGATCTGGACAACAGTAGAGTTTAAGACAATTTGATCTCATCTAATTTTATTGGTTTATTATTCTTTTGATTGCTTATAAGTGAGGTTTAATGTGCCGCATCTATGTCTAATGGACACTAGGTATATATGCTAGGATAAGTAATAGATATATATTTTCTTTGTAAATCATATTTCTTTTGAGCAAGTTAGGACTTAGGTTGTGTTTGTTTTTTTGATGACATTGTAGTTGAAGAAGACAGATGAACATGTGTCACTCCTGTTTGTTTCAATGGAGCGTTGAGTGTGAAGGTGTAGGGGGAGGAAAAGTTGTGGGTGTCGCTCGTCTTCTCACCACTGAAGAGAAAAGAGAGGATGGTAAGGAGAAAACCACGTGGGAGAGGTTGGAATACCATGTTACCCCTTGCTTTTCTTCAACTTTATACTTTATGCATGCTATGCACAAGAGATTTCTCACTTTGGTCCAGGGAATATGTATTACAAAGTGGAATTTAAGCCTAACTCAACCCTATAAAACCAGCTCATGGGGTGAGGTTTGCACCCACTTATATACAATGAAATATTCTCATCTCTAGTCGATGTGGGATCTCCAACACACCCCTCTCACGCCGAGACTAACAACTCGTGTGTGGGACAACATATTATGGGTGGTCCGATAACGACCCGATAGCGGGTGGCACGATAGGCCCAACAAACACTCGCTAGGATATGCTTTAAATGACTCTGATACCATATTACGAAGTGGACTTTAAGCCTAACTTAATCCCATAAAATCGGCTCATAAGATGAGATTTGCACCCACTTATATACAATGAATTGTCCTCATCTCTAGTCGATGTGGGATCTTCAACACAAACCATATTATGGAATGGACTTTAAGCCTAACTCAACCCCATAAAACCGGCTTATGGGGTGAGGTTTGCACCCACTTATATACAATGAATTGTCCTCATCTCTAGTCGATGTGGGATCTCCAACAATATGTTTGACCACAGTTGAATGCGATTTGAATGCCATGAATGTGAGAATAGATAGGTCATAATAAAGTGTGCTCATTCATGTATATAAAAACATGCTTATCAGAAGTTAAATGAATATATTCACGTGATTACAATTTCAACAATATATATTAATGAATATAAGTCTAAGTTGTACAAATTATGTATAATATTTCCTTATAAAAACATCACATAACCACCCAACTACTTTGTTTGCACAAAATGTGCATCCCTAAGCTAGTCATACATGTGGGTGAGGGCGACAACACCCCATGAATATCCAACACACATGTATAAATTGTTAAACAACTACAACTATGACACGCTAATAAATGTCACACTTTTATCTATAAAGATTGTGCATCCCACAAGATACAACAAATAAGCCCAAAATGTAGACTACATCTCTAATGGATGAAATACTCCTCATATATTTCTCGCAACCAACTGGGTCTAACATGTGTGACACAACAAAGCCTCAACTATGTTCTGACATCATCCAAGTTCATCTCAACTTAACTAACAATGTTGACACTGACGTTAAATCCAACGTCACATATTCACAAAATTGTTCCATGATGGGGATATGCAGAAACGTAGGCACATCATCCAATGTGATGATCATCTCACCAACGGGAATGTGGAAAGTGTTGGTGTCCTGGTGTCACATTTTGACAAAGTTTGATATGAGACTCTTATCAACAATTTCATAGTTGATATCGCACAACAACTACAATCCTGAGTTAAACTCGACAACCTCAATCTAGGAATAAGGGATCCATATTTTACTTAACTTAAACTCATAGGATACAAACTTCAATATCCCTCGATCCTAACGAAAATATATCTGTGTTTCTAACTATAAATAGTAATAAATGACCAAACGTAACGTCAGTAACTGAAGTTTTTATTTCTTACCTCATTGTCCCATGGTCTTAATGCAAAGTGATAACATAACTCACTAGTATGGAGGTATCATAAGGTCCATTGGGAAATCCTTGTTGCGCATCATGTCCTCCAACAACCTCATACAACACATCACCATCAATCACTGGTGCAGAAAAGCAAAACGAGTGCGACTATTTTACATTTATAAGGGCGGCTATATAACCGCATTTGATGAGCACGCATTTGTAAATCGAAGAGATAAGAAGGTTGCTATATAGCTGCATTTGTAAATTCAATTTATAAATGCGGCTATTTACATAGCCGCATTTACGATAGACATTTAGGGTTTCTTTGCTTTTTCGCTGTTGATTGAGTTTCTAATCAAAGTTCTCAACTTTTATCTTTTCCGAAGAACGGGATCATTATTTTAGCATTTCTTTAGATATCTTGGTGCATCCATATCATACCTCTTCGCATTTCATCCCAATGGAAGTCCAAGAAACGCGAATAAAAATTCCCCAATGAAACACAAATATATGACGGAGCAAGGCGACAACAACGATGAGGAAGGCACAACAGAAAGCAAAAAAAAACCTTCCCAATGAAGCATGACCTTAGCAATGGCATAAGACAAAACATAAGAGAAACACAAAACATACAAAAATCAATGGTGAAGAAGAAGAGAGGAAGACAATGCTTACCAATGGCACGAAGACAATGTGATGGAAGAGTGCCTTAATCCTTTGGATAATTGTTGGTGGAGTTTGCGGAAGCTCAATGGATGCTCACGGTCAAGGCTCTCCTAGGAGATGTGGCTGCCTTGGAGGTGCATGTTAGGTATGAAATGTGAGTGGTGAGGCCATCTCACTTTGGTAGAATGAAAGTTTGAAGATCAATTGTCTATCCTAGAGAGGTAGGAGACAAGTAGTGAGATTGACACAAAATTGGCAGCAATTCACTATTAGATTAATCTTTCAAAATGAGAGTCAAGCACCTCAATTTATAGGAGAGAGAGCTGAACATTTTGGACCCAAAAGTTTAAACTTTAAAATAAAACACTCCAATGAGAAGGTGCCATGTGGAGTCATGCTTTCCATGTTTAGCTCACACCTTCCATGCTAAATCCTCTCCACTCCTATGTTGCAATGTGGACGTCCATGTGCTCCATGCTAAAGTATTTTCGTTCTCCAATATACCCTAGATGTTTTAGGGTTACATTTGGCTCAAAGAAGCCCAATTGTTACCCTAACTAGTCATTTTTAACCCTAACTAGTCATATTTTACAATTGACCCAAATACAAGCCAAAAAACCTATGCTACTTGGCCCAAATATTTGGTCCAATTACTTTATGCTACGAGGCCCAATACATGGCCCATGAAATCCTAAACAACTTTATATAATTTATTTAGACAATTTCTTCTTGCACCCCCACATTTTTCTTCCTGCACCCCCACACTCTTATGAAAAGACTAAATCACCCTTATTAGTTTTTAAAATTCCAAAAATATCCTTAATCTAAAAAAACCCTAAAGAGGTGCAGGCAAGGATTCTCTCTTGCGTAGTCGTGTCTTTCATGTTCCAGCAGCAGCACACTTTCATGTTTTACAAGCAGTGCGACACCTCCAAATCCTTCTCCTTCAATCTCACATTTTTTGTTGGTGATTTAGAGTGCTCTTGACAAAGGTAAGTAAATTTCTTTGCTTTTGGATCTGCACTTCCGTTTTTTTTATGGATTTTTGTTTCCGTAAGTGTTTTCTTCCATCCTAGATTATAAAATCCGATAGAATTTTGGATCACAAAATACGGTAAAATCTCGATTTTTTGCTTCCAGTAAATTCCCAGATTTATGGTTTTGGGAAGATTCCAAATTTGTGGATCCGGGAAGGTTCCAAATTTGTGGATCTGGGAAGCTTCCGAATTTGTGGATCCAGGAAGCTTCCGAATTTGTGGATCCGGATTTGTGTTTTTATGGTCATCCTTTCTTCAACATATAAAACTTCATCAAAAGATTTTTTCTATCTTCAAATATGATTTGCAATGAGCTTCTTTTTTTTTTCTTTTAATATTTTTTTTTGGTCTATAGTTTATTTATATTTGTTTAGTAGAAATGATACAATGCTTTTTTTCTCTCTTTTGGTTTCAATAGAATTTTATATTAGCTGTTTTTTGTTTGTATTGGTTCAACATCTTATCCATTAGTTTGTAATTTGGTTTAACTTGAATGGTGTAATTGAACAGTAATGGTGAAGACTAGGGGAGGAGGTTCACAATGTGATCGTCTACGTCCCACAGCCTCTCTTAGAAGAAGACATGTTAATGAAGATGAAAGACATGAAGAACATGGATAATGACTTCTCAATATCATCATCATCCCACAATAAACCTAATCATATAATTCTTGTTCAAATTCATCACTAATGTTCATGCTTCTACAAATAAATAAAAAATGAAACAAAATCATTTCATTTCGGATCCATGAATCCATAAGTTAAAAACATTATTCCGGATCCAACAATCCATAATTCAAAAAGACCATTCCGGATTCAGGAATCCATAACACAAAAAAACAAGTCCAGATTCATAAATCCATAATGCAAGTGATGCATTCCGGATTCAGGAATCCATAACACAAAAAAACAATTCCAGATCCACCAATCCGTAATGCAGTTTAGGCTTCCGGATTCAGCACTCTGGAAAACAACAATTTATTATCTTTTACCTTCTGGAACACCCCCTCATCCGGAAAACACAATTTAATCAATTCCGGATTCATGAATCCAGAATATATTACCGGATCCCGATATCCGGTAACCTCTTTTGAAATTATAGGTCAAGGTTAATGTTGGAATATTTAAAATTGTGGGGGTGCAGGAAGAAAAACGTGGAGCTGCAGGAAGAAGAAGCCATTTATTTAAGCTAAATCTTGGCCCACAAATAATGTTGACTAGTCAGCAGAAACTCAGTCTTCTTGTGTTCTTCTGATCAAAGCTCTAGTTTATGTTTTGATGAGTTGGAGGTCTTCTTGGATATATTTGTACATTCCTTCACCCTAGAGTTGTCCTCTTGATTGGGCCTACAAAAATAAACAAAAGCCCAATTAGACCCATATTTGCAATTAAATTAATAAACAACCTCTAGGTCTTCATCCTCCTTATTATGGGGTTGTGTATGGCTGGACGGTTTCCATCACAATGCAAAGAAGAGAGGAAGAAAAGAGAAAACATAGTTAATGGAGGAAGCACATAAGAGAAACGAAGCGCGAGAGAAAGGAGAGTATCAAAACGTAAGTGACGCGTTTCTGAATTAGGGTTAAAAAGGTTTTAAGAAGACGACTATTTGTAAAGCCGCATTCGTAAATCAAGCGTTTTGATTTACAGGGGCGGTTGTACAAATAGCCGCCTTTGTAAATCCAAACGTTTGATTTACAAGTGTGGTTTTACTAGTAGTCGTACTTGTAAATGAACTTAATTACAAAAATATCATCGCGTTTTTAATGAAATCCTTTGAGCGCAAAGCCGCATTAAATAAATCGTATTTGTTTATACATTTTGCACTAGTGAAGTTAGTGACAACTTGTTCTCAATCTCTTCTATGGAACGATGTTTTCAATTTCTATCTAACATCAAATTAAGATGGATCACTCTAGTTCTAATCATAATTGCCAAATAATTTCAAAATGTTATGGATTGTGAGGATCAAAAGCCTTTTTATCACCCAATCTGGAATAAACCAAAACTAACAATAATGATTTTTTTTTAAAAAACAAACCTTTTCAAACGGCACTGAGCTGATTCTTCAAAGAGCAATATTGTTCTAACATAGTCTCTCTCATACAAATACATGATGGACCTAAAGAATAAAGGTGTATGATGGAAGAGAAAGATGAAGTGAGCAAGAAAAGAAAAGGTAAATTATTTTATAACTAAGAATATTTGACATTTCACCATCTCACCAATGAAAAAAAAATCAGAAAGGACTATAAGAAAAATATACTTAAGATTTGTTAGATGTAAATCGCCAAATCATTTTAATTATGCCACGTTTTTTCCTTGTTTCCTTGTTAGATGTTGTCACCGTATTAGTATTAATAAAAGGAATGATGGTGTTGTTACGATATTAATACAAGATAACTGTTCCCATCTTGTTATTGTTATTGCTTTCTATATTCTAGTATTATTGGTCTTGAAACTATCAAACATTTAAGTAAATTGATTCCCCTCTCATGTTACCAATGCTTTATCATGAAACTGAACTAATTTTTTGTGTGATTCAAACCTGACATATACGACTATCAAGAATTAAATATAATAAATAAAGTTTAACTAGCAGAGGATTGGGAATAACATCACCCACGCAGTATATATATATATATATATATATATATATATATATATATATATATATATATAATGAGTCTGTCTCTGTCTCTCTACTCATTTGTTTTTTTTTTACAAAATAAACTTAACATTATCATAATATATGTATAAATGTTTTGAAGAAAAAAATAAATACAACAACTAATTATTTTTTATTTTTAAAATTTATTTTTATTTAGATTTTCTAGTATACTGCCCATTACAGTGAATATAATATGGAATTGGGATTTCATCAAACACAAAAACTCGTTTTCAATGGAAATGGTTATACAACATAAAGAGATAATATACAATTTCATTTATAGTCTTATTCATTACATTATAATTTTTGTACTTAAAAAGCGTTTGTTTTGTGTTTTCTTTCAAGAGTCAGAATCCATGCATCAATTAAGAGTGTCTATTCCATCCAAGTGTTGCTTCAAATGGTGGCTTTTACATAAGAAGACATCACCCTTATAAAATAAACTTACAGTTTGAAACCGAAAGAGAGTTGCAAAAGGATAGGAAGAAGATAAAGACGAATATGATATGCATAGAATCTTATAGGTATTTTAAAAATATCATAACATCATTTGATTTTCAACATTTTGTCTAACGAAAGTGTATTTTTGCAAATAGATTTCGGGTACCTTTGGGAACTATGTGGATGAGCTAAATGTTTTTCTCTCATATATGAACTATAAAATATGGTTATAAGTATACAAAAATGTGTATTTTTTTTTAAAAAGATTTGTATTCTCGAAATGGTAAATATGTTTCAAACTAAAGTTTGTGTGAGTTTTCCGTTTTCTTGTCATAATTGGGAGGTTAATTGTCACAATCAATGGGAGATTAATTGCCGCAATCAATTGCAATCAATGGGAGATTAATTGCGCAATCAATTGCAATCAATAGGAGGTTAATTGCCACAATCAATTGCAATCAATGAGAGGTTAATTACCATTAATTGTATTTATTATTGTTGTCTCCTAGAACCATTATATATAGTGACTTCCTTCAAGCAATGTAACACACTTCAAATATGTTTCATATACTCTCTCTGTTCTTGGGTGTAAGTGTTTAACCCATATAGAGAGGATTTGTTTTAGGGCTATTTATCTATTAGTCGGAGAGGAATTCATTGTACTCCCAGTATCATTATAGTGAAAGTTTTTTGCTCTCTCGCCGGTGGTTTTTTACCTCTATTTAAAGGGGTTTTCCACCTAAAAATTCTGGTATCATTCTCACTTTACTTGTTACTTTACTCATAATCTTTGGTTGAAATTATCACGCTTTCGCACACGATATCCCTACAAATTGGTATCAGAGCTTTTCGATAATTCAACCAGGCAGCTTTGCTATCTGGCGAGTCCAGATGCTAGCTGTTCTCACCCAGAATGGTTTAAAGAAAGTTCTGGCAGGTAAAATGATGAGACCAACCACTATGACGGAGGAGCAGTGGGATGAGATGGATGAAAAGGCATTGTCTGCAATCCAGTTATTCTTGTCCCGTGAGGTGTTGCGTGAGGTCATCAACGAGAAAAGTACAACAGGCATATGGGGTAAATTGGAGTCTCTATACATGACCAAAAGTCTTACAAACAAACTCTGGTTAAAGGAGCGACTCTTTACACTTCGAATGTCCGAAGGTACTCCCATCCAATCTCACCTTGATGAATTTAATTCCATCATAATTGATTTGGAAAATTTGGATGTTAAAATTGATGATGAGGATAAAACAGTTCTACTTATTGTTTCTCTACCACCCTCGCACCGACAATTCAAAGAAATTATGTTATACGATAATTATCTTACCTTAAGCTTTGATGATGTCAAGACTAATTTACTAGCCAAAGAAAAATTTGATACTCAAATTCATTCTGAAAATTCTGGTGAAGGATTAGTAGTTAGAGGGAGAAACCAAGAGAAAGGTAGGAACACTAAACATAAATCTAGGTCAAAATCTAGAGGCAAGAACTCCAAATATTGTTGTTATTGCAAGAAAAAGGGACACGAGATCTCTGAATGCTATAAATTGAAAAATAAGCAAGATAGAGAAGATAAGGGAAATGGTAAACAACTAGAAAAATTTGCCGAAGCTAGTATTGTTGAAACTGAATCTGATGGGGATTGTTTTGTAGCTTCCAACACTGAAGAAAGGTCTAGAAATGAATGGATTCTTGATTCTGGTTGTACTTTTCACATGTCTCACAATAGAGATTGGTTTACCACATATGAACCAGTTTATAATGGTCTTGTTTTGATGGGAAACGATGCTCAATGCAAAGTTGTTGGTGAAGGAACAATCAAAATCAAGACACGTGATGGAATTGTTAGAACTTTAACAGGTGTCAGATATGTCCCTGAGTTGAAACGAAATCTCATTTCCTTAGGCACCCTTGAATCTCATGGGTGTAGATACTCAGCTGAAGGTGGAGTTTTAAAAGTGTCTAAAGGAGCTCTTGTGTTACTAAAGACAATTCGATGTGATAGTTTGTATGTGCTGCAGGGTTCAACAGTTACAGGTTCTGCAGCTGTTGCCTCACCCAACAAAGATAACACCAAGTTGTGGCATATGAGATTAGGCCACATGAGTGAGAAGAGAATTCTAATCCTCAAGAAGAAGGGTCACCTTGGTAACCACTGTACTGGAAAGGTTGATTTCTGTGAACATTGCATTTTTGGTAAGCAGAAAAAGGTTAGTTTTTCTAAAGCCATACACTGAACCAAAGGTACCTTGGATTACATTCACTCGGATCTTTGGGGTCCGTCAAAAGTTCCCTCCAGAGGTAAATGTCGTTATATGATGACAATTATTGATGATTTCTCACAAAAACTATGGGTGTATTTTCTCAAACATAAGAATGAAGCATTTTCCACTTTTAAAGAGTGGAAATTATTGATTGAGAATCAGACTGGCAAGAAGATAAAGAGGTTAAGGACAGACAATGGCCTTGAGTTCTGTTCGAATGAATTCAATGATTTATGCAAGAAGGAAGGCATTTCCAGACACTTCACCATCCCAAGTACTCCACAACAGAACGGGGTTGCAGAAAGAATGAATAGAACTATCCTGGAGAGAGTTCGTTGCATGTTCTCCCATTCTGGTTTGAGCAAATCTTTTTGGGCTGAAGCGGCTTCAACAACATGTTATCTGATAAACCACTCTCCTAACAGATCTATTGATTGCAACATTCCAGAAGAAGTTTGGTCAGGTAACCCTATTGATTATTCTAATCTTAAAATATTTGGTTGCCCTGCTTATTCTCATGTAAACGAGGGAAAATTAGAACCCCGTGCTAAGAAGTGCATTTTCTTGGGTTATGGCTTAGGGGTTAAAGGCTATCGTTTATATGACCCAGAATCTCACAAAATAATTCACAGCCGGAATGTGACCTTTAATGAAAATGCTATGCTTTCTTATGTAAAAGATACTGTTATTTCCTCAATTGATACAGGTGACCAGGAAGATGCTCGAGAGAAGGTGGAGTTTGAGATTAAAACACCCGCTCATGAGGAAAACGTTCCCATTTCCTCTAGTACTCAAGATGATCAAGCCATTGTTATTGATGGTACAAAATGAACATGTGACTCCACATGAGCAATGTCCACCTAAACGACGAGGGTTACCACAGCCGTGGTCTATGGCTCAAGAACTTCCACAACAAAGACCAAGAAAACCAACTCAAAGATTAATTGCAGAATTTGCCAACATTGCTTATGCTTTAACCATTGTACAAGAGATGGGTGAAGAAGGTGAACCCAAGAATTACTCTGAAGCTATCTCTGGTGACGACTCAACAAAGTGGATTGCTGCTATGCAAGAAGAAGTTGAGAGTCTTCTCAAAAACGAAACATGGGAATTGGTGAAGTTACCAGAAGGAAAACGAGTCATTAGTTGCAAGTGGATCTTTATGAGAAAAGAAGGGATCCCTGGTGTTGAGAGTACAAGGAATAAAGCAATATTTGTTGTAAGAGGTTTTGATCAAGAGAAAGGTATTGACTTTAATGAAGTATTTTCTCCTGTTGTTCGTCATACTTCAATACGTATATTACTTGCTTTAGTTGCCTTGTATGATTTGGAGCTGGAACAGTTAGATGTGAAAACTGCTTTTCTTCATGGTAATCTTGAGGAAGAGATTTACATCCAGCAGCCTGAGGGCTTCGTTGTACCTGGAAAGGAGGACCATGTATGTCGTTTGAAAAAATCTCTTCACAGCTTGAAGCAATCACCAAGACAATGGTATAAAAGGTTTGATTCTTTCATGGTTGGACATGGATACTCCAGAAGTAGCTATGATAACTGTGTTTATTTTCAAAAGACATCTGATGGGTCTTTTGTATACTTGTTGCTATATGTTGATGACATGTTGATTGCTGCAAGAGATAAATTTTTAGTTAACAAGTTAAAGGCTCAGCTTAGCAGTGAATTTGATATGAAGGACTTAGGTCCTGCCAAGAAAATTTTGGGAATGGAGATCAATAGAGATCGTCAAGCTGGAAAACTTTTTCTATCACAAAAGAAGTATGTTCTTAAGATGCTTGACAAATTTGGAATGCGAGATTGCAAAGCTGTTAATACTCCAATTGCCGCCCACTTCAAGTTGTCATCAGATCAGTGTCCAAAATCAGACGAGGACAAAAGACGCATGTCACATGTCCCGTATTCAAATGCAATTGGAAGTCTCATGTATGCAATGGTATGTACTAGACCTGATTTAGCTTATGCTGTTAGCATTTTGTAGCAGGTTCATGCATAATCCAGGCAAGGCACACTGGGAAGCCGTTAAATGGATACTTCGTTATCTGAAAGGTTCTCCAGATCTTGGTTTGGTATTTGATCAACATAGAGCCGATCCCGGAGGAGCAGTTGGCTATGTTGATGCTGACTATGGTGGTGATTTAGATCGGAGAAGGTCACTTTCAGCTTACATCTTTACCCTATGTGAGTCTACTATCAGCTGGTATTCTTCACTTCAAGCCATTGAGGTTTTGTCCACCACTGAAGCAGAATATATTGTTGCTACAGAAGGTATGAAAGAGGCTATATGGCTTCGAGGCTTGGTAAGTGAACTTGGTCTTCAACAAGATGTTCTTGTTATATTTTGTGATAGTCAGAGTGTTGTTCAATTAACCAGGAACAGTAAGTATCACTCAAGGACCAAGCACATTGAAATTAAACACCATTTTATCCGAGACATTGTTGATATAGGAGATATAATTGTTGAAAAAATTCATACGACCGAAAATCCTGCAGACATGTTGACCAAGCCACTTCCATCGGCTAAGTTCGATCATTGCCTGAACTTAGCTGGTATTATCTTAATCAAGGCTTCATGGCGAGAGAGTGTTCCAATCAAAGGCAAGTCAAGGTGGAGATTTGTGGATTTATAACTCACCTTTCCGTTTTCTTGTCATAATTGGGAGGTTAATTGCCACAATCAATTGCAATCAATGGGAGATTAATTGCCGCAATCAATTGCAATCAATGAGAGATTAATTGCGCAATCAATGGGAGATTAATTGCGCAATCAATTGCAATCAATGGGAGGTTAATTGCCACAATCAATTGCAATCAATGAGAGGTTAATTACCATTAATTGTATTTATTATTGTTGTCTCCTAGAACCACTATACATAGTGGCTTCCTTCAAGCAATGTAACACACTACAAACAAGCAACACACACGTGCTTCCTCTCTCTTTTCATATACTCTATATTTCTGTTCTTGGGTGTAAGTGTTTAACCCATATAGAGAGGATTTTTTTTACCTCTATTTAAAGGGGTTTTCCACCTAAAAATTCTGGTATCATTATCACTTTACTTGTTACTTTAATTTCTCATAATCTTTGGTTGAAAATTATCACGTTTCCGCACACGATATCCCTACAGTTTGTTGAACTAAAGTTGTTGTATTTTGTTGGAACACTGAATTATTTTGTTATTATATATATTCACAAAAATGATCCCATTATATTTATTTTTTATTTTTAAAATTTAAAATACAAAAATAAAATAAAAATATGAAATATGTAAAAAAAAATTAATATGCTATAGTTTTTATAATTTTAAAATACAAAAATAAAATGAAAATATCGAATGTGTACAACAAAAGGAGAAATTCCGTTATATATACATAAAAATGGCACTATACATTATATATAATATTTATTTTGTCTCTCATTTTTTTTTTAATTTTTTGTTATATAAAATACTTTTTAAAAAATACAGGAACAAAAGAATAATAGGAAAATAGGGACAAATATTTCCAACAGACAACTATTACTAAATTATAATGTTCTTTTATTAACAAAAGAGTAATGTTTTTCGTTAAAAAAATTAATTTTTTTGACAAGACAGTCATTATTTTTTAAATTTCATATCACTCATCGTTATCTTATGTTATAGTTAATTCGATTAGTTGATATAATTAAAATGAACCAGTCTCTAACCACTTGAAAACTCATAACAAGATAGAATAAAGGTCACATAAGTTTTTATGGCTTATATATAACATTACTCTTAAAAATTTCACAATAATAATGTAGCTGTGACCTCATTTGTCATTTGATTGATGAAAAACACACACAATGGTCTCACAAATCACTGATGATGGTAAAAGATTAAAGCAAAAGAAAAGCACACTATGCATGCAATTGAGAATGTACATTTATAAGTGACATAACAAGTAAGGACAATAGAAAGTTAAACTTAGTACCCAAAAAGAAGAAAAGAAAAGGTTGTGATCTTCTGAACTCTAAACAAAGGAGAGATTCACTCTTCAAAGCGAATCTCCTTTATCACGAAAAAAAATATATATATATATATATATATATATATATAAAATATCATCATCACCTAAAAAGCTTTTTGGTTCAATCTCCAGCAACTTCTAAATTAGCTTATGGTAAGATAATGGACAAGTATGATAAATGAATATTATCCATTATCTTACTTAGACTTTATTCATTAATTTTGGCTATGGATGATTATGGTGACACACAAAAGTTAACTATGAATCTGGGAAGCATCCTAGGATATGACTAGCTTGATCATGGTTATTATGGGGCATCATCAAGGCCACGTTTGGATGTGAAAAATAAGCTGTCTCACTCAACTGTGATCCGAACAAGTTGTCCAAACTCTTCCAATCGATACCTTGAGCACTGCTATTGCTCCTTTCATCACTACAATATTCCTCATTTGTGAGGCCATTGTGGTGTTGTTGGTTACATTCCTTCATTGCAAAACTTGCAGTTGGACTGTCTAGCTGAGGAAGCTCAATCAGCTGTTTGTCCATAACAGTTTGGTTTGGCAGAATAAAGGGTTGCTGATCTGAGCCAAAAGGAAGACTAAAACTTGGAGCTTCAGCAGGGTGATGATGATGAGGCACATTTGTTTCATTCAAAATATCAGCAATTGATAAGGGTCTTGCAAAGCTTTGATCTCTGAGAAACTGTTGATGGCTACTACTACTGCACCATGCCTCATAACCTTGCCTGTGACTTGGACTAGGCTTCCGAAATGCTCGGCACACAACCCATCCTTCTTCCTGAAACAGGAATTATAAACTGTCACTTTCACCTTTTCTCATCAATCCTCAGATATGCTTCTTCTGTATTACTGTTATTATTATTAACATAATATAGAGTACAAGCGTGTCCTAATTTGCCTCTCACTCTTTGAGCTTTATAAAAGACAAAGTACCTTTGGAGAAAGTGAATATCTTTTCATTACATGTTTGAAATTGTTGGTTTCATGTACCATCTATTGATTCCTAAAGTTGCATGTATATATATTCAAAATTTTACACTCACTTACTTGTGGATGGACAGAAAGAAAAAAAGAGAGAATAATATAGAATTTGGAGTGTGAGAAAACAGTATTCCCTTTTTCTCCAAAAGTATATATTATTAAAATGTGATTGAAAGTAAGAAAGAAAAGGAGAATTCAGTGAAAAGACATTTTATTTACATAATATTTTTATACTCTTTCACATTTTTACAAACAAATGTCACAGATAAGTAAAAAAATAAATTACGTTCACAAATAAAAAAGTCTCTTACAAAAACTGTCCTTTTGTTTTGTGTCATAGAAATAGTAGTGAATTTAAAGAAATGCTATATATTTTTATACATCAATTATCAAATCATGGCGTGTGCATTTTTTAAAAGGTTAAATACCTTTTAATAAGATCAATATGTTATAAAATCAAAAGAAAACTAGCACATCGTTGTTAGATTAAAAATTCCATAACAATGGTATGAAAACTTTGTTGGGCATTGTCTTTAAAAAGTTCATAAGCATGCTTTTGTCATTTAAGGCAAAGGTTTAACTAGTGCAACTACGATAATGATTAAGTAAAATTAAAAAAGATTTACTAAAAGTAGAAGCATTAATTATATTTAAAATAAAAACATTAATTACACACTACAGAATAAAAATATTAATTTATTCAAAATACTAAATGTCTTTAATACTCGCTTAAAGAATCCTTTAATATTCATTAAAAAGTTTACTTACTGAAATCCCCCTGAAAAAGGCAAAAAATTGAAGTGTTATAATTTAAAAAATAAAGTAACTTTATCGACAATTAAAAGTTATCACAGGAAAAGAATAAAAAAAGTCATATAGAAAAAAGAAAAGAAGACTGAGCTTTTACATAATATAAATATAAAACAGTTTTTTTTACCAAAATAAAAAACAGTTAGTAACGTTTTTGTCTAATACTGTGTTTATATAATTGGATTATATATTCACGCAACTTATTTAAGAAGAAGTGAAAATCATATAATTTATGAGAATAATTTCAAACCATCCTAACAAAAAATGCTTTAGAAAGTGGCATATAATGGTGCAATTTGAAAAAAGAGTGTGTATGTTTGAAAATGAAAAGTATGAAACAGGAAAAGTACTGTTTGGAGTAGTGAAGAACAGTGTTGAGGACCCTATTTGCTCAAAATGACATGTTTGCCTTCTCCTTAACTTCATGCATACAAGTGTTTTTTTTTCTTCACAACATTATTAGATTAAGAAAGTATTGGAAGCAACCATTGAATTATAATTTTCACTGTTATAGTTGATTATAGATTACTTCATATTTGATCACAGTGGTTGATATGATTGAAGTGAGAAGAAACTTGCCTGTGGAGGACCATGTTCAGAGGTTTGATGCCTATATTCATGCATAATCCAGTCTGTTTTCCTTCCATTAGGGGCACGTCCCTTGTAGAAGACCAAGGTCTTCCTCATTCCTATGATTCTATTTTTGGACATGACAGCCTTGTCCCTTCCAGTTGCTTTCCAGAATCCAGCAGCAGTGGCCCTGTTAGTTCTTGTTCCTGTAGGATACTTCTTATCTTTATGGCTGAAAAAGTACCATTCATTTTGTTGCTCATATCCTAGCTTGCACCTATCTGCATAATTTCAATTAAGCACATCAACAACTTTCTAACTATATATAATGTCATAAATTGCTCAATAATGTTATGATATGGATATAGTTAACAGATGAAGTTTATCAAGTTTCTGAAGTTGACTTTTGTTTTGAATTATAATTCCTTAAAGATTATTTATGTCCCTTTAATTTAAGAAAATGGTGTGATGTGAAGATTAGTTGCATTGTGGAAATGATATATAACTATCTAATTACTATATTTATATATATATACCTTGTATGTCCCATGGTTCCATTTTGTACAGATCAATCTCAACAATAACATCAAGATCGATTTTCAGGGAGTTTATCTTCCTCTTGAGATAGTAGCCCACAAGCTCCTCTTCCGTTGGATGAAATCTAAACCCTGGAGGCACGCATGATTCCATATCAACTGATGATCTCTCCTGAAAGAAGCAAAGGAAAAGGAGTCATTATGAAAGATCAATTTGACCATTTATGTTTCCGTTTTAATTTGAATATTATGCATAAGGGTTTGTCTTGTTCTCTTTTACGTGCATCAAGAGAAAAACAAATGATTATGAAACGAAAAATAAGATGCTCAAATTCTTTTTGCAAATTTTTCCTGATGGTAAGGGCAGCATTGGAAGATAAAGGAAAAAAAAATGAATGGCCATTGGCTCCGCGTTGCACTTCATCAAAGTCATAATAGTTTACAACCTTATAGCTCTAAAAACCTCTAGGGATGAGAGATATTTTGAAGTAATGATGATGATGATGATGTATAACTTTGGTATTGGACCCAACAATTGTGCAGCATGTGCAATGACAAAATTGGCAGACCATGTGTGGAACCCACCATAATAAAACAAATTAACTAACAAAATAGGCCTATGATTAATCCTAAGAAGCTCTTTTTGTGCCTTTATTTGCATGACATGGAGTTGGCAAAAGTATATTGAACACAAAAGTTGGCCGAAAAGCTTGACTTTGCTGTCACAAGCATGTCACATTTCTTTGAGTGCAGTGCACTCCCAACGCCTGCTGGTGGTGGAGAAAGACCTGCCCTATTGAAAATGTCGTGATCACAATTCACGACCACCAGGCACACATGTAGCCACCATATATGCTACAGATAAAGTTCCACTCATCAGCTTAAGCTAATTTTCAGAATTTTCCAAGGACACAATCACTACCTATACATGGTTTTCTTAAACCTGGACAAACCAGCTAGCCCTAACTAATTAATACTAATGGATTTAATATTCATCTCTTGCTAATGGGGAGACTGTTTCATTGATGCTTTGAAAATTTTCAAATTAATCATATCTCTCTCTTTTTCTACTGTTAAGATCATGATATTCACACGCTCTCAGTTGACAAAAACCAAGATATATCATTCTTGGATTGGTGTCATTCGTGTAAGAAAACCAAAATGTGAAAGAAAAGCAAGCTATAGATCCATTTAACATTTTCAGGCTTGTAGATGGACATGGATATAATATAATAAACCCCAGAAAGCTGTAGTTTCCCTTTGCAAAATAAATTTGAAAAAGCTGGTTCTCTTCAGATAAACCCTCCTAGAGATCATTACCAAAATAGACTCAAGGTGGTTTCAGACTTCTCTTGACACGCTGTTGAGAAAGGAGAAAAGAAACAATCGTCACATTTATGGACACAATAAATATATACACAATACTCACAGGAATTTGGGTTAATGTCATCTTCTTCTTGAGTTTGCTAGTTACAGGCACTGAGATAAGACTAAGGGAGAGGATGGAGAGAGAGAGAGAGAGGGAGAGAGAGATGTGTGTTGAAGTAAGGTGAAGGTGAATGTTTGTCTAAAGAGAGGTAGGAGAGTTATATATATGTATTTGCAAGAGCATGTATCGAAAGGGATGAGAGAATGTTGTAGAGAAAAGAAGCAGAAGAATAATATATATATAAATATATAGACATATAGAAACATATTGTAGATGAGGTTATTGATTGCGCGTGGGGTGGCAGATAGATGGAAAGGTCTTTGTTTGGACGGCGTGACACCGAGTTTTCACGCCACCCCCCTTCCACCGCTATATTGTACCCTAAGCCTTTTCCATTCCACCACTTTAAACAACAATGCTAGCTACTGTACAGTGCTCACTTAGTTTTAACCAAATATATTACTCTTGTTCTTATTATTATTATTATATGTAATGGATCATTCATTCATTCATAGCTTTCATAAACTTGTATTATACTTGGCTAATGTCCTAGATCAGAGGCTCTTCCACTAATTAACAACAGACACAAATAGTGAGTACATGCATGTCACATTCTCCTCTTCCATCCTTCACAATTGAGGTTTCACAATTGTCTGTTTGGTGCGCCGTCCCTCTACATTTGGCACCATTGCTTTTCTTACATGTGGAAGCTATGTCAGACTCCTAAGCTGTCCATATCAATATGTTAATCATTTCTGTCTTCTCGCTTTAGTGTTTTCATATGCATACCATAAGCCCTCCACCATAGTTTATCCGATTGTTCTTTACCACGGTTCTCGTTTTTATTTTTCCATTCTCTGCATTCCATGATTCATCTTCTCATTCTGCAATCAATTTAGTATATCAGATAATCAAACCCATTGGTTTCAAAACATGTACTTTGTTAGTGCCATGCTGCCAAAATCATAATTTTAGTAAGTATAAAAGTTTACACTACCTATCAGCCTGTTAAATTTATAATACCATTATTTCATAACACTAAAACAGTCTCTTATATCACCAATAATTGGAAAATAATTTATAAATATTTTTAGAGATAAAAGTATATCAGTCCTCACTTTTTGTGTTAAAGAGAGTGTGTTAACTCTATCATAAATAGTTAATTTGCATAAATATATAATTCTATACACGAATTAAATATTTTAATATGAAAAAGTGTGTTGAAAAATCTACAATGGAGTAGAGATATTATGGTACACAAAACCACTTTCATTAGACTGAGTGTTGACGAACTTAAGATCTAATTAATGGATTACCGGGACAAAAAGAACAAACTTGGCAGTTGAAGTTAGAAGAGCAGCAGTTTTTGTCTTAAACATTGAAGTTCCAGCTAAATGACTTGATCATTGAGGAAGAATAGAGTTTTATATATTATCCCTTGCAAAAGTAAGAGTAACTGATAACAGGTTTCTTTGAGAACAATGCACTCTTTTGTATATATATTATAAAAAGGTAATGGATGTAGATTGAAAAGGCAATTTCGGGATTTGTATTATGTGTGTGTATATATGAATACTCAAAGGATTAAGTTTATTTGTTTTATACAAACACATAAAGCCTAGATAAACTGGGATTACCAACCTACCATTGTACTTTGCAAGGGTTTATTGTCTTATTCAGAGTAGAGCCATTAATTTAATAAATAAATAAATATGCTGCAAATCTAGTACAGAAAATGCATTTATTATATGAAAGAGCAGTGACCAAAAGCCGAAAGCTTCTATAGAAAGCTTACTATAACCATATTATACATGAGGGTACCCTTTACACCTACTGAATACAACCTTCTAGGGACTCTGTTGCCAGAACAGCAATATTTAACCACCAACTTGTCACCTCTAAATTAAATAATTAATGGTTTAACACTGACATTGACGTCATTTTGTCCCAACACTTGCTTACATATGCTTCTTCTTTTTTTATTAATATCAGTTCACTATGCAGTTTTTATTAATACTCTACTCAAACATTCATTTCTTTATTTACATACTCCTTTTAAATTCACACTGGGATGAGTGGACCATGGTTTGCTGTTTCTGTGTGCCCTTGGATCTCTGTTACAACCCTCATTCAACCCCAGTTCACAAATTTTCTTTAGAATATATTCAACTTCGTGTGAACGCAATCCAAATATGCTGCCTATCTAGTTTTTCAGTTATGATAGTACTAGTGTGTATCATTTTGATTGATTTTAAACCTTGGAATTGCTTGTTTAAAGATTTTTCTTTTGTTTTGTAGTGCTGTTTGCTGTATGAAAACTTCTTAGTTGTCCATCTGATGGAAACCTACCTAAAGCTACACCAAATCTATTCATTGCTTGTATACATTTGTATAAATTTGCTTTTATTGTATTTTATATGCTTATGTGGTTGTGTTGTGTCCCACTATTTTATTAAAAACATGAAAGGTTATAAATTGTAGTAATAGGTTAATTATTATCATAATTAACCGCAATGAAATAACAATCATTAGTGACTAACAAAAGCAGAACTTAGACTTTTGTTTTCACTAATGAGGGATGAAGATTAAGCTCTCTTAAGTGTGTCCTTAATCAACTTGCTGGAACTTCAACTCAAAAACCTTAATTTGCAAAATCAGATTTTAATTTATAATTAAAAATTCAATTCTAATTTTCTAGGAAAATAATATTTTGTATGTGTTTATGCTGATAGCAACACGATTTTAAAGAAGCCACCGAAATATATGTGATCATTTTATTAGCGTTTCAATTATAGTTGTATGATATAATATTATTTTATTTTGACCTAGACTTAGAAGAATGGTGTACATATTAGACCAAATTATTGTGTCTAAACTCTAATGCAATTAATTTGTCATTTGCTTTATATTAGGGCTATAATAGACCCGTGGCTTGATCATATACGCTATTTAACATCTAGGTATTCCAATATGAGGAAAAAGAAGTCTACATAAAGTGACAGAATCAAAGAAAATTAATTTTGAGCACAGAAGAAAAGAAGAACTAAGAAGAAGATCACAGAAACAAACTTATAAGTTTAATTCACATGTATAAACCTCATTTTAGGTTTACATATAATGAAACAAGCTTAGGTTACAGTTTTGTTTGAATGTAGTTTTCTGAAGTGTATATTATATGCTCCACTTCAACAGAAAGGCACTAGGAAGAAGAAGTTAAACAAATATGGAAACATTCTTTGCTTCTAAATACATCTCTTGTATATTTTATGTAGTGGTGTGGAACAGATTGCTTGTGTATGAGCCCTGAAATGCTGTGAATTCGTTTATTAGCTTGCAAACAACTGCACTACAAGCTTTAAAGCCTGGAATATTAGGAACGGTGCGAATTGGTTCATTCTAGAATCAAATTTTGGCTTATTTTGTTTCATCTTTGGTTAATTTAGTTTGAGAAGATGAAGCAGAGGGAAATCAGTAAAAAGAATGTAGAATTGATGATTGTTTAGGCCCCAGACGTGAACTTTTAGAGGACCCACTTAGGGGTTAAAAAGTTCCTATTTGGGAGCCCACCTCCAACTCTCAATGATCCATGATAAAGAAGAAACAAGAATGGAAGAAGGTTTAATAAGATAGATTGGGAATGGAGGAATGTTTTGTTCCCATTGGAAAATCATACCTCATCGATCGGTTTTCATACTCACAATTTTTTATATTATCTATAGAATTTAATAGTTATGCATTAGTCTAAAAAGTTTATGTTCATATAGAATTTAATGGAATAGGGATTAAAAGTTTTTGGTATACTTTTTATTAATATTTTTTAAGATAATATTTTTATTCCAATATTTAATAAATATACTAATTTGATCCGTATAATAACTATCGAATTAACCACGGGTTAATTTATCAAAAGTTTAAATACCATTTTAGTCCTATATTAATGATAAAAAGTCAATTTATTTACCAGATTTTTTAAATTTTTTTTAATCAGCATTTTTAAAATTTTTAATATGATCTCAAATTTTGTTAAAATGATTCAATGTGTTTTGTTAATTGTCCTCATTAAAATAGATTTATCTAAGTGCCTCTCACTACAAGAAAATCATAAATAAAAACCAATTTTAGAGACCACAAAATAATTAATTAGTTGCTATACTTACTAAATTAGAGACTAAAAGAATTTTTTGTTTCTATTATTGTTAAATGATTTCTAAATTGATATCTAATTAGTAATCAAGGTTTTTGCTACCAAATTTAGAATCTAAATAATTGGTAGTTAAAACCTTGGTAGCTAATTAGATACCAATGTAGAAACTATTTAACAATCATAAAAACTAATTTAAAAACCAATTATTTGTTTAGTTTCTGACATGGATCTTTAATTTAGTCACCATAGCAACTAATTATTTTTTGTTTCTAAAATTGGTTTCTATTCCATGATTTTCTTGTAGTGTTTGTTACTTCACATCTAGTTATATGTATTGTTAGCACACTCAATCGTTTTAAAAAACGACATTCAACACTAAAAAAAATCATTAAATAGAAATCAAATTTAAAAATAAAAAATAATTAGTTCATATAGTGACTAAATTAGAGATCATTTTATAGACTAAAAAAATTATTGGTTTCTAAATTAGTTTTTATTATTCACAATAGTTTTTAAATTGGTATCTAATTAGCTACTAATATTTTAATTACCAATTATTTAGATTCTAAATTTGGTAGCTAATTAGATACCAATTTAGAAATTATTTATTAATAATAGAAACTATTTATTAATAATAGAAACTAATTTAGAAATCAATATTTTTTTTTTGTCTCTAAAATGATCTCTAATTTAATCAATATATCAACTAATTATTTTTAATCTCTAAAATTATTTTTTATTTAATGATTTTTTTTGTGGAATTTTCTAAAAAGAATTAAGACCAAAGTTGAACTTTTTAAAAAAAGTTAAGACCAAGGTTGAACTTTTAAAAATATTGGAAATACATTGAGCTTTTAAAATTTGATGGATGAAATTGATTTTTGAGCCTAAAAACTGATAATTATAAAAAGTGACATCACACTATCAATGTAAAATTAATATATTTATGTTGATAATAAAAAATATCATTTATAAGGTGTCAATTTTAATATAAATTAATTTGAAAATATCAAAAACTTATTTAGTTAATGAATTAATTATACACTAATAATTCATGTTGATATATACTCTGTATTTTTTCTTAAATTTGGTAATATTGTTAATTTATATATATATATATATATTTATATATATATATATGTATAATTCTTAGTAATTTTGATATCCAAATAGAGTTCATGATAAATTTAATGTATGAACTCTTTTTTTTTAAGGTGAAATTTTAAATTTTTTATGGGATGCAAAGCTAGAAGTTAAATGAAAACTGATATTTTGTGAAATATTTTGGTCAGTTTGATTATTTGGATGAAAAATTTAAAACAATTTGAGAAGATTTTAGGTAGAAAATGAAAAAAAAAATTAGGATTTTCCGTACAAGAAAAGTTATGGCAAACCAAATTTGTTGAGAAACTTAATAAATTTTATATATTCAAGGCACTGAAATCCTACGTAATCAACTCAAACTACTAAAGCTATCATGAGTTTTTTGTAAAAAAAAAATATTCCTTTCTCTTTAGTTAATAATTACTGTCAAGTTTTCTCAAGAGTTGTTTTATTACCTATATTCATGCTTTTTACTTACATATTTTAGAAATTTGGTGGGTTCAAAATTTAGAGCAACTTACATGTTACGTTGCATATGGGTCAAAATTCTGGTTCACACCTTGTTTTCATGTATGACAAATGTCAACTGTAACTATTCATAGACATAGGTGATAAGAAGAAGCTAGACATAAACATTAACCACTACTTGTGGCAGTGATAAAGTGAAGGAGCTATATACAAGACGGTCATGCAGAGGTGGAAAAATGCTGCAACGACGTAGAAAAGAACTTGAGAAATGAGAATTGGTTTTGACATGGAAAGACCTTTAGACTAAGTCTATTCCTGTTATTTTTATTTTCATGATCTACAGACCTGTCACCAGACAAGACATTCATTCGCTAAACATGACGTAAACATCATGTTAATCTGCAATAGAAATAAAGTTAAAGATATGTGAAATGTACATGGAATCAAAGTGTTATGTCCACAAAACCTTTTACCACTTCCATAATTGTCAAATCAGTATCTTCAAATCTGATCGTCTTTCTCTTTTAAGATTAACCTATCCACATCTTCTTAGATAGTCGGTGCTCCATTTTCAACGAAACAAACAAAAGGTGAATCTAAAGTTCAGGAACTTCTATGACCCTATCAACCTTCTACTAGTTTTTAACTATGATATGAGATGAAATGAAACACTGCTTTAACTACCAAGACTATACCTTCTTTACTTGGTCTTCAATTTTAGGTTCACCCCCAAGAACAAAGAAGAAGAAAAAGACTAATAGAAGAAAAAACAGTGGGTCCCGTTTCAATTCTCATAGATCAGAGAAAATCATGAATCCAATCTGAAAAAATCATCACAAACAGATATGATCTACCGACTTTACGTTTTCAATGATATTTTAATGCTGTAATTATTGGCCAAGATATATTTTCCAATTCTAATTGGCTCTGCGTCTATCAAGTATGCCAATCTTTGATTAAGAACTAATGCTAAATGGGTTTGAAATTCAATTTTTGTCTTTAATTATTTCAGATAGGCAAGGATTGAATCAATTAGTACCAAGGTAGCAGCAAGTGAACAAAAAGAGTAATTATGTTGGACAATTAATAATCAACAGGAGCAAAACAAATGTCATTATTATTATGGGCGCGTGTGGTGGAGCTTAACATCTGCAGATCTTATGCTAGATACTGTTCTTGTTGTTGATTAACTTAAACTGTCTGAAAGTGACCTTAGCCCTCCATACCTCACCATCACAAAGTACCTCTGCTACCTATACCAATTGAGGTGGGGCAACCATTTCTTCTTCCAGATGAAGCCTCAAATACTATGATGCAGACACTGCATGTGCAGGACTATTATGTTTTTTCTACCAATACATGACCTTTTATATATATTATATATCTGTTTATAAATTTCAAGTCCATGGTAAAGATCAATTTGTGCCTGTGGAGTTAAAATTCTCAATTTTCATAACAAGCATTCTGGGCTTGTCAGAAAAAAAAGTAATATAATTCCATGCCATATGATCATATATTCATATGTATGTCTTAGTAATTATAGTTTATGTTGTCTCTTGTGGATTATGATGATTGTAGTCATCTCAATCTCTCAAGGGTATTTTGCAAAAGCAATTATCCGCAAAATGACCAACATGTGTCCACCAGGTCCACCACTTGATATTTTTTTGGTTTAATGAGTATAGTTATAATTTCAAGTTGGGGAGAAGGGAAAAGGAAAGAAAATCCGGAATCTAGTTTTCAGTGCAAGCACCATGAGACTTGCGTGTGAACAAGATACACAGTTCATTGGTTGAGAGAGAAAAGGCCCATTATTATTTTAGCATGCAACATAAGGAAGAAGGGATAATCATTGTGATATATATATGTATGCATCCTGTTCCCTGATTTTATTCATTATATGTAGTGTAACAACAAAAATATGTTACGTTTTCCCTTTTGTTATTTCTCTCTTCCACTTTTTCATAGACACAAGGATTCCTGCAATAAATTCAGTCATATATTGTGGCCAAAAGCATGTAACGTACTGTTCACACTAAACTGAAGAGCTGCAGTTTTTGTTGTAGTAAGCCAGCTAGGAGTAATTAAAGTCACACCAACTCAAAAGAGATGAGACATTAACTTTTATCTCAGTAACCACAAAATTCTAACCTCAGGTCAAAAGGGTGGAATAATAATTAAAACCCCATCTCTGTTCATATTTAGTCAACTTCAGACAGTAAACAAAAAATGTGGTTTGAGTCAAAATCCGTAGTAAGTGAGATTGATCATCAATTTGTCATTATCATGGCCGGTAACTAAGTTGTGTCTGTGGTGACCAGTGATATCTCACCAGAGTGGTCTAAATAGGAACTAGCAATAACCTTCCTTCAACTAAATTTGACTTTATTCATTTTGCTTGAAGTTGCTTATTTTGGGTAAAAATATCATGTTGGCAATGATGCTGCAGCTTGGTATGATTGTAGTCTCTAAAACATGGGGTTGGCATTAATTAGAAGTGGCACATAATATATATATTAGTTTCTCAACAACACTCAAGTTTAATTAGTTCTGCTGATATTGAGAACTTTGGTACAAGAAGAGCAGAAGTGATGAAAGAAATTGAAAGCTAAGGAGGTAATAGTTTTTAAAACTGAAGAAAGAGAATGATTCCCTTTGAGTTGTTGTGTTGAGAGTATTTTGAGGTCTGTATGAATGAAGGTGAGGAGGGGAATAGATTGTTGGAAAAGCAGCCGCAGAAAAGAAAGCATTGGAAGGTGAAATGGAGGATGATGCAGCCTACTAGATTAGAAGGCAAATGTCATGATTTTGATAAGGGGTGTGGTGGGGTTGCTTCATCAAAGAAAGAAATAGTGGAAATGAAGCAAGTTGAGAGAAGCATTTGGGGCGGTTTGTGGGACTGCAGAGGAGGTTGGGCTGCTCAGTCCCACATATACATTAAATGTATTTACAAAGCATACATTTTCAACTCTTCTCATTATCTCTCTCTCTCTCTCTCTCTCTCTCTCTGCTTTTCCTTTCATCTTATTTTCTTGCTTACACTATGTGTTCCTCTTTAACAGCAAACCTTCTAGAGACCAAATTTCAAGCTTAACCCAAGTTTGATAATGACATGCCTTGTGTCGCAACCTAACTTGTCTCCCTTTATAAATTTCTCCTAAGATTGTGTCAATACATCAATTCATCATTACTTCTCCTCATTATTCCTTTTGTCTTTTCCTCTAATTTTTTTATTTATATTGATATAGATTAATCATTGCTCAAAAATTAGGTTTGCTATTCTTAAAATGTTTAATAAATAAACTGACATGTTTTTTTTTTAAATATGTTTTTTCTGTATTTTTTTAATGTGGGATTGATTTTGTCCATAGTTCAATCATTTTCTTCGTATAAATAGATTTAAAGTTTAGACTAAAAAAAATTAATTCAACTATCAATAAACTTAACAAGCTTCTTTGTAGATTATTTAGTATAAAATTAACTATGTTAACTATAAATATGAATTAAGTGATAAGATTGCTTTAGTTTAACCAATTATGAATTCGAATTTAAGAATGTACTTTATTTAAATATTTGAAAGAGGATTTGTTGTTCACAATAGTCTTACTCAATTAAAGTAAAGAAAATTGTTTAGAGTAAAAGATACATGTTGTATACATAAATAAAGTATTTAATAAATAGCTTGAGAAATATTTTATTTGGATTGCTGTATGGCCACCCAGCTCTACCTGAATTATGTTCTATATATGTTACTTCCAATTGCTGCTGACAAACAAATGACAAAGCACTTGCCCTTTACATTAATCAAAGAAAGGTTTTTTTGGAGAAAAATTCTACCCAAGTTTTTATCAAGAGAAAAAAAATCATAAGATAAAATGAATTTACATACAAATTAAAAATTAGATTTTAGAGAAGATAATAGGAAATAGTTCTATAAGTTAACTTATGAATAAGTTATTTTTAACTGATAAAAAAAACTTATTTTATTGTTTCTTCTTATTAAGTGTTTTCAAGAATTTTTTTCAAAATAAACCTAAAATTTCCTTTCAGTTTGCATTTCTAAGAGGCGAAAAAAAAAACACACCAAAGACTTAAGAGTAGACATTTACATATATTTTTTTGCCAAAGTTAATTTTTTTTATTGCAAGAATTCACATTCAATTCTTAGACAAAACTAAAATACAATATTATAGGTTTAGTAATATTACTTTCTAATCAAAATTAACTAATTAACTAATTATTACATTTATCTTAGTAATTTAAATGGCACCATCAACATTGCATTTGTGATTGGAATGTAGCAAAGGTTTTATGAGAGAAAAAGAAAAATGGATTATAAATCTCATCATCCCAGGTTAGGTAATCTTAATCATCATGGCATCAATTTTTAGACTTACTTCCAACTTTTTCTTTTCTATAGCTTTCACCATTTTTGGCACGTCACACTCAGATAGCTAACTTTTTGTTTTTTTATGAAAACCTCTCCTTCTTATACAAGACAAAGTTTTGTCAAAAAGACTTTTGATTTTGATCCTCCTTGCTTCCAGTATATGAATTCAATTCATTGAAAACTCAAATGAATCGAGCTTTAAGTTCTACAAGTTCAATATTAAGAGCCTACAAATAGTTAGAATTTTATTATATGTTATGTATTTTTCTTGTTTTTTTTTTTAATTCATTTATAGTGCAATTACCTGGAGTGAACATATAAGTAAGTATATTACGAAGTGGACTTTAAGCCTAACTCAACCCCATAAAACCGACTCAATGGGGTGAGGTTTGCACCCACTTATATACTATGAAAGGCTCTAATCTCTAGTCGATGTGGGATCTCCAACAAAGTACCTAGCTATTCAAAATTCTAACATCACCATACCCAACCGGTAAACACTCTGATTAATTTTAGGTTTAATTTCCTTTTTTTTTATTCATATAATATTTTTGTCAATATTCAATTCATTATAATGAATCAAATTAGTCCCAAAATGTTTTAAAAAGGTGCAATTTAATCTATTCTATCATGTCTCCACCAATGATGCCTAATGACATCATTTATTCATAGTATTGTGACATTATCTGATATAAAAATTTGTATTTTATATTTTAAGTTTTAGACAGAGTGAAATTGGGGGATTAGAGATTAAGGATTGAATTGAGAACACTACGGCAATTTTGATTTTACTGGGCTGAATTTTGGTGTTTTCATTGGAGTTTTGACGTTTACGATGCAGTTCGTGGTTATCTATTGTGTTTGTAAGGTTAATTGTTATTGATTTTTACTATGTGGGTTGAGAGAATCCTTGGTTTGAGGGTTTGTAGATTTAGGGTTTTTTGTGTGTTTCTGCTGGCGTTAACGGTTCAAGCTGACCTTGGCAGAGGTGCCATTGGAGATCAAGACCCTCTTCGAGAATTACTCTGAGAATGACATCATGACACCTTCGCATTTGAAAAGGTTCCTTGTTGAAGTGCAAAAGCAAGAGAAGGCCATTGAAGAAAAAGTGCAGGCCATCATCAACAATTTCAAAGTAAATTGAATATTGACAAAAATGTAGGGACCAAAAAGGTAATTAAACATTCATTTGAAAATGAGTTTATATACTTATGGAGGTAAAAATGAAGGCGTAATAGACCTTTTCAATGAATTGCTCTTTTGCTTATAATAATGAAAGTGACAGATTTTTTATTTTTTATACTAAATGGTACAATTCACATATATTATTACAAATTTGAACAATTTTTTATTATGCATTTGGTCAAGTCGTGCTAACATGACACGATTTCAAATCAAAAAATTGTACTAGAGCACACGACTTTTGTTCTAAGAGTGGTAAAAAATGAAATCGTGCCCTTGTCCCACGATTTCAATATAAAAGTTGTGTGTTGATTGAACGACTTTGATTAAGTGGATGTTTACGTTTAATTGAAGTTGTGTCAATGTAAGCAAACTAATATAACTGAAGTCGTATCAGGCAAAGGTGTAATAATTTTTTTTTTGTCCAAATAGATAATAACAAGGTGAATTGCCATTTATTTTAAAAAAGCGAAAGTGACATCATTTCCAAAAAAAAAATACATTCAGCTTAATAACAAGTTAAATAGAATAATAACAATTTATTGAGATGAAGAATGGATGTTGAAAGAGTAATCTAGCTTTTATGGGTGTGATATTTTGACAAGGTATAAGGACATGCAGGAAATTTATGGATTTCTATAGGTATAAAATATAGGTCAGAGCATTTTTGTTATTATTGAAGTGCACAAATGGTGACAATATTAATTATTTTTTGTATTAGACACGTATTCATTCCAAAAAAGTTCCTGTTTGAAAATAGAATTTGTCTCCGTCAGTTAATTACAAATTACAAGTTGTGGTACTTGTTGTTGCACACTGATATTATAAGTAATTTTAGGCTAAAGAAGATTGGTATGGGTATGATGTTTGGTTTTGGAATGGCAGTGGATAGTGGCTTTCATATTATCATTATGCAACCCGGGTGCTTATTAAAGGCCACGAAGCTGGTTATTGAAGTTTCATAATCCAAAACTGCATTTTAAATAATGCGCATAATACATGTTAATAGACAGTTGAATATGTGTTAATAGACAGTTGAATATGTTAACACATGCTTTTCAAAACCATGCCCTCTCTATTACCAGGACAGTTGTTTGTTTTATTCCCTACCTCTTTCTTCTCAAAAAACTCCTGCATTAAGGATGTTTCACTTACTATTTCTTCTTCCAATAATATAACATCCATTTTCCCCCCTAAGCCAGTTTTGGACTCTCTTACTATGAATAATAACATCAGATAGGTTGGTCGTCAATATTTTGCTCAAATTCAGTTCCTCATTGACTTTTAATAACTGCTCTCGCTAGTTTTGACCTTATTTAGAGTTTTCATATTCGTGTGTAGTTTAAAATTCTCTCAAGTTGGATTCACTAGCCTATTTAAACCTTTTTTTAAACACAAAGCTTACCAATTGATGCATAAATTAAAAAGAGTTTCATAAAAATTAACCTCGATTCATATAAAAATTGAATTTGATCAAAATGAGTTTTAATATCATTCCAATAATCTTATTCAGAATATCCCCCAAGCCACTGATTATTTGAGTAAAAAGTGAAAATTGTAAAGCTTCAGGTAGAAGATGATTAAAAAAAGGAAAACAAAAAAACTTTTAGTTCACACATAGCCATGATAAAACCTCGTTTTCAAAAGATGGCACTGCTAATGTAACTTGGATACATAAAAAAAAAAAATTAAACTTTTAGCAAGGATGCCGTTACACTAGCTCTACTATTTCTGAAGCTATAAGTACATGTGCCACAAACAGAGATGCTTCGGATAAGCATGCTTGATAGATAATTAAATATACACGGTTAGAAAAATACGCATAGGGCCATTTATTATACAAACTCCTTCGGATAAATTCGCCAGTGATGCAATTGCATAACTAGAATTCTCCGTAGCATTTGAAGCGCATGACTGTATTCAGCACCTACGGGCTACTGCATCATGCATTTGTAGAAAAGAGAATCAGTTAGCCTATGATAGAGTTGATCAAGAAAAGGAAATCAAAATAATTGTAAAATGACAGGAAAACTAACCATCACGAAAAAGAAAAATACAATTTCTCAAAGAAGCACATTGAACAGATGTTGTCCAGGTAAAAGAGGTCAGCAAATGAAACTCGAACTCGCTCAAATCAAAGGAAGTTCCTCTGAAAGTTTCCAGAAGAAAACCTTGAAGATAAATCCTTAGTCATGTTTTCTGAATCAAAATTTACAGTTTTCCTTCCAGCTGTCAGATCCTTTTCACGGTCCCATGGCTTCCATGGATGTTCACCCACCCACTCTTCCTTCCCTGGCTGTTGCTT
Source organism: Phaseolus vulgaris (assembly GCF_051622355.1). NCBI lineage: Eukaryota > Viridiplantae > Streptophyta > Magnoliopsida > Fabales > Fabaceae > Phaseolus > Phaseolus vulgaris. The sequence continues at coordinate 9,633,009 of NC_143504.1, forward strand.
CACTTGCTTGGACTTTTTCTTGGATTTGTTAGCAACCACTTCTTGATGTTTCTGCACCAATGTTTTTGACCGTTTTGCTTTGTTGTATTTGTCCACCAAGTCTGCATCCTCACTGGCCCTTTTCTTATCATCGTCATTTGAAGCTAGTGCAGTAGCTTCATTGTATGCCTCCAAATAACTGTCATATAAATATTGGTTATAAGGCTCTTGATCATGTGGCGGGCTATACATGTTGCAGGAAAGAGAAATTAACCAACCAAAGCACTCTGGAATAGAATGGAAGATACATACTTCATCTTTGCTTTCTGGGCCCTATCCGAAGGGGTGTCTGTCCAAGCACTAGTATCACCTCTACCTTCCTTTGGGCCCCGACTAAATTTGGTTGAGTGCATAGTCATACCACCAGGCTGAAACACAGATATTTCAATAAGTATGTTTAGCAAAATAACCGAGTTCTTCTTGATTAAATAACTTGCTCTAAAGGTTAAGCATATTTTAGTAAATTAGAATCAGATTTAATAGAGAGAATATTGTTGGAGATTTCACATCAACTAGAGATTTACACCAATTTACAGTATGTGGGAGCAATCCTCACCTTACAAGCTGGTTTTGTGAAGAATTAGATTTGTGAGATTCAACCAATGAAGATGTATTATGATAACCAAGCGGCTCTCCACATTACATTCAATCCAATGTTTCATGAGAGGACTAAACCATTGAAATTAATTGTCAACATCTTGAGGATAAGAACTACGGGTAGGTCGACTACCTTTGCGAATGACAATGGACCAACTTGTGTTATCATGATCAAGAGTTGTGGTATTAGGTGACGATTAAGAAGGACCTGTTGAAGAGGACTCACCTTGGGGTATGGACTAGCAATTTGGCTCCTGCATAGGTAATAAGAGGTAGTGACAATGGTTCAGGAGGATTTTGTATGGATTCTAGGTGTTGGGAGCAGAAGTAACGGAAAACTCAACTAAGGACGCAGGAAGAACATGTTGGAGGGAATTAGAATCCTATGTAGAAGGGAATTGGTTCAATAAAGGTAACATTGACAGACATATATTATTTCTTGGTCTCAAGAGAGTAACATCGATATCCTTTTTGAAGTCTAGAATAGCCCAGGAAGACACATTTTGATGGCTTTAATTGAGAGTTTATCTAATCCTGGGGATATATCATGAACAAAACATACACAACCAAAAACACGTGGAATGATATGAATGAGGAGTTCTTTTGGAAATAGAATGGAGTAGGGAACTTTACTTTCGAGTGAAGAAGAAGGCATTCTTTTAATGGGAAAAGAGGCAATTAGGATAGCATCACCCCAACAATGAACAGGCATATTTGCACCAAACAATAAGGTACGAGCAGTTTCAACTAGATGTCTATTTTTTCTTTCTACTATACCATTTTGCTGAGGTGTATGAGGGCAAGTAAACTGATGCAGAATGTTGTGTGAGCTGAAGAGTTTAGATGAATAAGAGAAAAAATATTATTTAGCATTATTGCTTCGTAAGACCTTGATTACTTTTTCCAACAGATTTCTAACTTCATTAAAGACGTAAAAATAGACAAAAGTTCATAATGATATTTCATTAGATAAATTCAAGTACATTTATAAAACTTATTAATGAACATGACAAAATATCTAAAACCAAAAGATGACACACGGTTTGGCCCCCAAATGTACGTGGATGATAGAAAAGGCAGAGTTACATCCAGACACAAGAATGTTTCGAAAAAGAAGACCTGACATATTTTCCTAATTGACATGATTCATTCCAAAGTTTGGAGACTACTAAGTTCAGGAACCTCTGTTTTTAATTGTCAAATGAGGATGTCCTAAGCATTCATGTAGCAGTTTAGGAGATGCAGATGCAACACAAGATCTAGATGAGCTAGTACCAAAGTAGGACTCTAGATTCATGTCCTTTGGCAATTATCGACCCATACCACGTTCCTGTAACAAAAGAATTGGCATCAAATCTTACTGAACAATTTAATGATTTAGTTAATTGTCTTAAAGAAATGAGACTAAAGGGACAGGTAGGTGCAGATTTTAGGTTTAAAGAGGGAGAAAGAGAAATTTGACCAGTTCGCTTAGAGGCTACTTTAGATCTGTTGGCTAGGTTTATAAAATGAAGTGTTTTAGGAAAGGAGAGACAATAGAACAAGATATTACCAGAAATATGATCACATGCACCTTAGTCAATTATCCATGGATTTTGACTCTCCACAGATTGTTAAATGCAAGTTGTTGACAAATTGGGAGTTATAGATGATTGGGCTAGGCTGCTGGATTTCAACCTTAAATATTCCTAATATTTTTCATTAGAGAACTTTGGCTCAAAACCTTCAAGTTTGGAAATATTGACTCTTGTCAGGAAAGCCACGTAAAGAGCAACAGTTCTCCAAGGTGTGTCCCATTCTCTTACAATATGTGCATTGAGGACCTCACTTACCACCACCCTCCTCTAGTTCCAAGAACAGAAACCATTGCAGAAGCCCAATCAACAGTGGAGGAATTGAAGATGTTCTTAGAACTTGACTCATTAGAAGAGATAAAAAAGAAGTTAGATCAGTTTTATATGGTTGTTTCTTTGTGCAAGGAATCCAGATTTTGATCATGTTAGAGATCAAATTTACTGTAGTCAAGCCCATAGATCAAAGTATATCCTTTAGCCTCCAATCGAGCTTTGATGCCATCAACATCATCATTAGGTCCAACCTTAATGGCATAGACCCAACTACAGCATAATGTCTTCTTTAGAGACAAAAAAGGAACTAACTCCCATGTTTTGTTATGTTCATGAGCCACATTTCAGTAATCATGGTTTGTCACCACCTAGAATAATCAAGTGCTTCTGTCACATTTTTAGGAATAGTAATAAAGAAAAGGAAGAAATAAAGGAATAATAGGAAGGAGACAACATGTGGTAGTAGCTAAGAAAATTGTAAATAGGATGAGGACTACTTTATGAAGATAAAGGGAATACCCAAATCTTTGGGTATTGTGACGTTGATTGGACTGGTTCTCCTATGGATAGCCGTTCTACAACAGGTTATTCTGTTTTGCTTGAGGAAATAATATTATCTTTTGGAAGGGCAAGAAACAAAATGTTGTTGCCCGATTAGCTGTTCAAGCTGTGTATAGAGCAATGGCTTCCCTCCCTTGTGAGCTTGTGGTATCAAAGTCTATCCTAGCAAAATTTGATGGACCTGTTGTGCCACCTGCTATCTGGCACTATCAAACCACTCACGAATATCTAGTCCAATGCACGAGATGTACATGCCTCGAGATTAGGCCACGTGGGGGTGTGTGCTAGAGATCCTACAATTTACAGTATATAAGTGGGAGCAACCCTCACCTTACAAGCCAGTTTTCCATGGATGAGTTAGCCTTAAACTCACTTCTTAATAAATATCAAAATAATGATGAAAGAATTATATCATTCTCATAAAACTAACAAAGAAAAGAAATAGTGTGGGTTGGAACAGAAGGACACTTTCTCCATGTTGATAATGCGCTCTCCTATTAAAGTTTAAGTAATTCTATTAATATCAACCAGATATGTTGATTCAAAAGCTAGAGGCTAGAAGATTTTATGCTTCTAATCACCTTGCGCCAAATGATTATGATTTGTTTTGAGTGTTTAATCTTGCTTTTGGTGTTGTAATTTTGAAGTTTGTTTTTATGTAAAGGGTTTGATCTAGCATATCACTGACTGAGGTTTTACTCAAACAAAATGAGATCCTAAGCACCAGACCTAATTCTTTAGGCATTACATGACCCAAAGAAAAGGGCATTACAGTTCCATTAAATGCTTAGAAATTCATTTCAAGGCTTTAGACCTGTCCTACTACCAATAACATCAATCAATTAAGAAAATCAAATATAAACACTACACCCAAATATAAGAAGCCAAGCAAGTTTACAATTTCTAGCTGGTATATACAAATTACATACCCAACCAAAATATGTCCTAGATCATTTATATAGAGAGCTAAAGTGACTCAATATTATAATTATATCAAAATCATAATTAAACCACATTTCAAAGTTACTATACATTATATCATATAAATGGATTACATTTTCTCAACGGTGTCCAATTGCACTTGTGTAGCTTGCACAAGTGTCCAATATCAAATGATTGACGATACTTACTTTCCTTTCCGGAGGCAGTGTTGTCATCCACTCATCCCTTTGTGGCTCCACTTTAACCTCTGTCTGTGCCAGAAGTTCTTCATCACCCTCCATGGAAATACCTGCCAAAGAATTCCTAGCAATAAGATAACAGTTCGCAGGTAATAATAGTACCCAAATATATGCTCTTTCCTTCCAAGAAAGACATGTATATGGGGTGGGGGTTTCCAACCTAAACAGTTACAAGACCAGCAAGAGGCAAAAGTACATCCCAAATACCACAAATTAAGCACACTATCACCAAATCAACAGGCACTGACACTTTATGTTGGTTTTCAGGAATATGAGTACAGTACCTTCTCCCAGTGATATGGTAGATCATAGCAATTAAGAAAATAAGAATAAAAAGAGGCCTCTAAAATGATTTTAATCATTATGTACAGTAAAACTAGAACATAAGGTAACTTTAAAGGTTGAAACAACCTGCAAATTTTCTCCTCTACTTCATTATAAATACAAAATATTAACAATTTTTCTTTGGCTTACATGAGAAATGATAATATGCTTTACAAACTTAGAAAATGTAATTCCCACACTAAGCTCATTTTGCTCTATATTTTCCTCCACGTCCCTTCCCACCACCTTTTCATGTTTTACATAGGCAATTGGTGCTACAATTATCTCTAACACAACTTAACCCTTTCAATTTCCCCACCCACCTTTCAAATTTTTACCTCAAAAAAGTGACCTCAAGAAACTAGACAAGAACCCTCTCTACATTGTGGAACTCACCTTGAGATCTTCTCCATAGCGCAGCCTCACGCATAGTTTTAAGTTGAGCCTGCAGTCACATGATGATATTAGGGCTTCAATCACTAATAGTATAGCCAGACAAATAAGTTCAAATTACCTTAAATTCCTCTTGTTCTTGCTTGAGTTTGATTTTCTCATCCATTGCTTTCCGCTGCAAAAAGCACACAACATCATCTTGTTAATAAAAAGAATTCAAATATATTACAAAAATATCTAATCTAGCATATGTCAAATGTGAGAACAAAACATCTCCTCAGAAAAAGAAATACATGCCAAAACAAAACAGCATTCTTAATAAACAAAATTCTATAGGGAAAAACCAAAGGAAAAGTTAAAGATACAAGAAATAAATTAAAAGGCCAGTGCTGAAATTTATATAATTACCAAGTTTCGTGTGAAACCACTAATTCATCTTACTAGTGGGCAAGATTGTTTGTTCTAGCTTCTTTTGGGGGATATATTACTCTTTTCAATAAATTTTCTCAAAAGCAGCAAAAAATATACTATTTACCCTAGAATAAGACAACCCAAACATACCTAATCAGCCCCCAATGATTGCTTATTCACTAGCAAACAACACAACACATGAATGTCAGCAATATCGTAGGTCAAATGCAAGAAATTGCTAACAGCTTTTGCTTTTTCAAATGACTTCTTCAGCCATGTCACACTAAATTATTCACTATTCAAGTTCCTTGAACAACAATTCTGCTTCACACACAAACTTTTTAAACACTTGATGATTTTTGACAGATCTGGAGTCCTTAAAGTGCAAAAAGAGCTTATCACTATTTTTCTTAGTTGAAAATAAACAAGTGCCTTCCCTGTTGCTGAATCCAAACAGAGGAAATAAATTCCCTCAAATCATAGGTAAGGATCTGAACTCAAATAAAAATCAATTGTAAATAAAATAAACCCAAATTGCCAAGAACTCTGCCGCTCATAGTGTTCCCACTACCCAACTCAAGAAGGATACATAACTATTCCCTGATTCACATCCTATCTTTTCTGTAAGAAAGGACTTTGTGCTATATTTTCTGTACAAGTTTAAAAAGCTAATATTTTTTACTTTCAAGTGAAACAATCAACCAATAAAACAAAAAGGCAAAAGAAAACCCATAGGTAAACCAATTAACCAAGTGTATACCTTAAAAAGAAAGAGTTGCAAGCATATAGCATGAAAAAAACTTTAACTTCAATAATAAACCACCCTTCTAGCAGGATCACCTTTTCTGGATCTTGTAACTCTTTGAAAGCTTTATTTAACTTAATGAATGCCTGGTGGGCTTGCGGATGAGAGCATTTATCTGGATGAACCAATAGTGATATCTTCCAGTACCTAAATGGCATTAATCAAGACAACATTAGACAACCAAATGATCTTGATCATACGTAGTCATTTGATGGCCAAAGATTGGATTTTTTTGTTGTTATTGTATAGAATATAGAACTTAATATATTTTAGAGACATTTCCCTTTTAGTTCCCAGTATAGATATAGAATGTCTCCCTTTTAGTTCCCAGTATAGATATAGAATGCCTCCCTTTTAGTTCCCAGCATAGATATAGAATGTCTTGGGTACATGCTTATGTTTTTAGTACAGAACAGACTGTTATAGTCCACATTTTGTTTTTAACATGATAATACAATTATACAATGATTTGGATCATGATGATTTACAAACTTCTTTGGAGCAGTAAGGCAGCACAGTTGTACTAAATAATCACTCAGAGAACACCCATTTCCTAACTAACTCTGTTTAGGGTGGGGGCACAACACAGTTGAATCAGTTTTTAAAATAATTAATTCAAACACAAAATTAACCACAAATGCTTTCTTCTTTGATCAATTAAAAAAATCACATAAGAGAACTTACCTTTTCTTAACATTTCCATCGGACATATTATGATTGACTCCTAGAACATCATATGGACTATCAGCCTCAACTTCCATTATTCTGGTCACCTGAGAAATAAACAGACAATAACTTGTACCTCAGCATTCAATTAGAGATAAGTATCCAAAACCTAATTCAGAAATAAAGTAACAAGTAATCTGAGAATTAAAGAGTTTCTCCCCTGAAAGAAACTCTTTAAAAAAAGATAAAAATTACAAAACAGATATAACCAGTTGTAAAATCAAAAAGATTAAATGGAAAAATATAAAGATTCCTGCGTTCAAAGAGCCAAACTACCATCAACACCACCCCCAAAAAAATCTGAGAGATGAACAACTGGAGCTTCCCTGGAGACTCCATGATCAGAGAAAACCAAACTATCTTTATCCCATAACAAAGCAGACAGTTAAAGATTAACCCAGAAGTTCAAATACATCAAACGTTAATGGCTTGTCAAATTCAGATGACAGATTGTTCAGTTTAGCTGAAGGAATCCAAATTGAAGAAGTTATTTCTCATGTCCCCCAAATAAAATCCAATCTTATAAGTGGAAAACCAATACATCATATATCAATCATTAAATCTAAGTATTTTATTTTAATATTTGAAGAAAGAAAAAAATCCTGATTAATGACACTGGGATTAAATACCTCTTCAAAACGTTCTGCATCATTAGCTGATTCTGCTTCAGAAACCATAGCTGGTGGTGCAGGTCCAATAAATAGTTCACTATCATCATCCAATTCGGCCTCTCTAAAGACATTAGCATTAAAAATCATCCACCATCATCAGACGTAAATTGACTCCATTGAGACAGGAAACATAATCAATAGGAACTTAAATGGGTTGGCACCTGAGCTCAGTCTGCGCCTCTGTTAATTTGGCAGCAGCAGCCAGTAATTCAGCTGATGGCATTGCAGGGCCAATCATCCTGCACAGTAAAGTAAGCAATAACTTCAAATAAATAAATAAATAATGTCAACAAAATGACAAAAAGAATTGTCACCTTTTCCTAGGACCTGCAGAATGATCATCTGGAGATGCGAGCACATGGTCATCCACCATCTGTTCCTTTTCAACATCCACTGGAACTGAACCGGATTCAGGCACCGGTGCAGAAGCCTCAGCTTGCTCATTTATTATGGGATTTGTGTAGGAGAGAATGAGAGGGCCAAGAACATCCAAAGTAGGGCGAGCTTTAGAAGGCAGCAAGAAAACCCCATCTCCGTTCTCCTTAAGGTTTAATGAAAGAAACAGCTTCTTCAAATGCTTCGCCAAAGATCGTTCTGATATACCCTTTATGTCAACAGCTTGTCCATCATCAATCATTTGCAAAAGCTAAACACAACCACAACAACAAAAAGACCAGTAAGAACCAAGCATATATTGTGAAATATGCAATATAATATAACCAATTTCAATTTAAAACACTAATCTAGTGTTCACAAAAAAAACACTATCAATGAAATTGGCAAAGCATGGGAAGAGAAATGAAAGTGAAACCTGCTTCAAATCGTTGCCGACGTTGGGGAACTCTATCATCATATCGGTTATCACAGTTTCAGGCAGAACCCTAGGTTGTTTGTCTTCATCCTCCGAAGAGTTGGAGGAGTCATCGGAATCATGGAGCCTCTTCCTCTTTTTCTTCTCTCTGTCTCTCCTCTTTCTCCTTCGCTCCTCCTTTTCCTCGCTCCTTCTGCGCCGCTCCTTTTCGCGTCGCCGCCGCCGCCGCCGCGAAGAGCGGTCAGAGTCCGACGAGGACGACGGAGAGGATGAGGACGTAGACGAGTCATGTAGACGACGCTTCTTCTTTCTTCTGTCACCCATTTTGGGAATTCACCGATTCGCACCAAAAATCTGAATATGAATTATCACAAACAACGAATCAATCATTACTCTTGTATTTTACCGCTTTCTGCACTTATTTTTTCCAAACTTTTTTTAAATGTACTCATACATAAATGCCAAGAAAACAAAAGTAAAAATGTGTTAAGAAATATTTGCTATGGATATTTAATTTATTTTATTTTAATTTATTTCTTTCTATTAAATCTTGTTTATGTATTAATCCTTATATGATTTAAAATAATTAAAATAAATAGTTTAATATTCAATATAACATACTTTTTTTAATAAAAGCGTCCACCATCAAATGTAATAATATAATTACATCTTTAGGAAGTTGTGTTAATAATTTGAAGTTGTTGTTTTATTAAATAAACAAAAAATAGTATCTGGTGATATTATTATTAAAAAAACAAACACTCACTTTTTATAAAAAAAAAAAAGTAGGTTAACAAGTTATAATTTTAATTTTGTAAAATTATATAATTTGTAACTTCTTAAAATATTTTCTAAGAGTATTAACTAATAAAGGTTTTTTAGCATGCTATAATTTACATATTACATGTGTTAACTATTATTAGTGTAAAATGTAAGATATTCCAATATTACCAAAAATATTCAAGTTTTCATTTTTTTTATATTTATATAAATAACATGTGACTAGTATGTTCACTTTTTAAGCCAAGTTGTGATTCTTTATTAAAAAAATAGTAACTTCATTGTAAGTATTATTACTACAGCTATAGTAATACTATATATTGTATGCAATATATAGTGTAAATATGTTTGCCTACTTTTAAAATGTTTATGAATCCAAACATGCATGTATTCTTATTTATTTGTATTGTCCATGTTTCTAATATTTTAAACATATCGAACACATTACTGAAATCAATACTCTAAACACTAAGTATATTAACATTTGCTTGCAACTATAACAAATCCTATGATAGTTTGATTCATGAAAAGATCATTCTTATTATCCAGAGATGGCTTTATTTACTTCTAATATAAGAGTCAAAAATAGTATTGATAAGAACAAATTTCTAATACTTAAGTGTATAACACATGTAAGATGTAAACCATTTCATACATATTTTCTTTCTTTTTTTCTTGTTAGCAATTCTTTTTTATTTTTCTTGTTTTGTTTGAAAAACAAACACAATAAAGTGATGGTTGATTTTCCCTGTAACAGATCAGTCTTGATCTTATCATAAGAAATTTTTTATTTACTCTTACTGATTTAAAAGACCTTTTAGAGTTTATTGAGCACATTTCATATCCATCACTTGAATCCTCGTACTTATGTATAGCGACGATGACACGCGAAGAAGAACTGTCGTTGGAGAAGAAAAGTGGTGGTTGTCTTGCTAGGATGGTTGTACTCATCAAAGAAGAATGTAAGTTTTTCGTGAACCTGTTGAACTTCGGATATGTATATCCGAAAGTGAATTTTGTTATGTAAGTCTTATGCGAATGTTGAAATTCAGAGGTTTCCCGGATGTTGTAATCTAGAAGCACAAAGTAGGAGTGATGACTTGTGGATTTGGATATTCGTAAATATTTTGGATACGATAATCCGGAAGCCAATGCTCAGTGATTTTTCTGGATGCATAAATCCATAAGTGTGTTTCAGATATGATAATCCAAAAGTAATTGTGTGTGTGTTTTTTTTTCATTTGAGGTCATTTTATGAAATGCTTAGGAACATGGTGAGGACTAGAGGAGGAAGATCTTCTAATGTGGATCGCATGCGACTAACTGCATCTGTGAGAAGAAAGTGTGGTGGTCCTAGTAATTCAGTTGCAAATGGGGACTTTGAATAGAATATTGAACAAGAAGAAGTGGAAATTGAAGACGAAGGCTATCCAGGAGGGTCAGTGGATAAGTCATTACTAATTAATTATGAAGATCATGTGGCGAGACAGTTATGAATGATTTGGTAAGTAATGAACATTTTATATGACTGGTTAATTGAGTGTGTTATGTATGTATTTGTTGATTATTGTAGGATCGTGGTGAGCTTAAGGTGGTTTCTCATGGGAGAAAGGTCAATAAGTTAGGAGCACCACACAAGAGCACAAAGGCTGCAGTAGATATGTCTGGCTTAGGTGGTTTCATTCATGCAAATTATGAGAATTTAGACAGAGGATTGTTTTGTGCATTCGTAGAGAGGTGGCATGTAGAGACAAACATATTTCATTTACTTATTGGGGAGATGATCATCATTATAGATGACATGTCAAATTTGTTGCATCTGGCCATTGTTGGACAATTTCATACGCACTAAACCTTAGATGCAAATAAGGCGAATGACTTGTTGTTAGAATCCTTATGTGTTGACCGTGGAGCTGCAATTGAAGAGACATGACACTAGCGAGATGACTCTAGTAACGTTGGGCCTATTTACGTTTTGTTTGCCCAAGCGAGCCCATTAGCGCCTAAGCGAAAAGTCACTTGAGTCCAAGCAAAATAGGTTAAATAAGAGGTTTTAGGCACAACCCTAATGTGCAAGATTGAGAGGAAAACACCATTGAGTGACTTGTGATCCAATTGGGATAATAGAAGGTGTTAGAAGATGTGTGGCTAATTCTACTCTTTAGGATTGAGAGTAATTTGCTCAAACTTTAATGTATTGAGATGATCTCTGAACATAATATTATGTTCTTGATTTATTATTGGTATTATTGTTTTGCATCTAATTCTTGTTTTTAAATTTGATTGGAAAGTATTTTTAGGGTTCTGACCTAAACAATAATAGTTAACATATTTGAGTGTTAGGAATAGACTTGAAATGTTAATTGTTATCAACGTATGATCTGAATTCTAAGTTGTTTTTATAAATATGCGAGAAATCAATATTTAAGAAGCATCTTAATAATTTTATATGCGAGGAATCGATATAAATGATTTTTATACGGATGTCAATATCAATCAAAGGACATAATATTATTAGGCTAATCAAAATATACAAGAGTGAGAAAGATGAAACTCAATCCCTATTTTTCCAATTGAAGCAACAACTTTTTGCCTTGTTCTCTTCTTAATCATTGCTAGCACAACAAATTCCAACAAAATTTTATTATTTTGTTTTATATTTAGTGAATGTTTTACTTGGTTGTTCAACTGTTCCTTGTGGGTTCGATATTTGTCCTTAGGGACACATTATTACTTCTGACAACGTGATGCACTTGTCATAAAAAGTCATCAAGTTTTTGGCACCGTTGCCGGATATTGACTGCTCCAGATCAACATCGTCTAATCCATCCCACACATCAATCTCCCCTGAAATTCCCATGTGTGAATCCACGAAATCCATTGGCACTACTGTATACAAAAAAAGAACATATGTCAGGAACCTTTACCTTTCGGATATCCATATCCGTAACCCAAATTAGGAAGTTTCGGATATGCAAGTCCATAACTAATATGTCACTTTCAGATATGGCCATCCACAAGCTTATATGGACAAACATTAATACCTTCTGGATGCCAAGATCCACAAACCTATTATCTCATTACAGATATGGAAATCTGAAGTACACACTACATACTTCCGAATTTCTGCATCCGTAGGCAACTTTCTGGATCCTGATATCCGGTATAAACTCAACATCATTTGCAAGTGAAAAGCACACGGAAACGATTTTCCTTACCTCAAAAGTCAACTGCACCGCATATAAAAGTAATGTCTTGGCCTTCACCACCACAACAAACCACTACACCATCACCACTTCTACTCAAAACGCCTTCACCACAATAAACACCTCTTCTGCAACTTTTTTTGAAAATAAAGATGACATGGGCACTTTGGAGTTTTAAAATATATGTTGGATGCACATCAGAATTGAAATGGTGTAGGGAGAATTAGCCTAAAGTGATTTCAATAGACGAAGAGACATGAACTTATTGATGTCCATAAATTTTGATCAAAATGAAGTGAGAAGGAACCAAGAAAATGAGCAGACATGATAACATTTTTTTATGTCATTGGCCAAATTCATTTATTCTTTTAAGAGACTTCATTTTTTTAACATTTTACATCAATTTTTCAACGATCGATGTAGAATCTTCTAACTATAACCATGTAGAATCTTATTTTTATGTCACTTTGATAATGTAATAAATCGTAACCATGATGAATAATCGGTAGAGTAATTCTTTTACAAAAATAACCATTTTATGAAAAAAAAATTATCTTGAAAATAAATAAATTGTATTTCAATATATGACTTTTTCTTTTATAAAATTGTGTTTATGCTTACAACTTCTCTTTTATTTTACTTTTTTTCTCTAAATAGTCTTGGTATTTTGGACTTTTTATCTTCCATTTTTGGTTATGGTAATTAGAGTTATCAATTTGACCCATGATTCATGGGCTAACTCCAACCCATTATACAAATAAGCTCTTTTTTTTATTTTCCTACCAAATGAGTAGGTTGAAAAAGCCATAATCCGCAAAACTCACATTAAGTGGGTTAGAATCAGTATTAAAGTGTGTGAGACTTACTATAAGACTTCAATTAATTTTTAAATTATTTTAGAATCATATGAGTCTTTAAAATATTCTAAATTGAAAAATGATCCCTAAATACTTTACATTAACTATAAGTTGGTCCTTAATTAATTTTCATTATTTGTAACTTAATTAAAAAAGTTAGGGTCCAACCAAATTGCTGATCCATCATTATTTTACATGGGTCTATCCTTGGCAGACCTTGTATTAACTTGACCTAACACAACTCAATCTCAACTTGGCCTAACATGAATCCAATTTGACTTGGCCTCAGCTTGTCATGAACCTGAAATTACTCGACTCAATGCAGTCTCGACACAACTTAGTCTGACATGAGTTTGAGTCGACTTAACCCAACATGGGCCAGACTTGACACAACCTGACATGGACCCAACTTAAGTCGGTCCAACCTAGATCATACTTGACTCGACATGATATGGGCCTTACATGACTTGGCTCGAGGTGGGTCTGACTCATCTCGACCTGAGCTAGGCCCGAAATGAATTGACCCAAGGTGGACCCGAAATAACGTGTCTTGAAGTCAACCTATTTGACTTGAGCCCAACCCAACCTTGCCCAAATTGACCTAGAATCGAATTTAGAAAACCTAGTCTCTGCCCGACTCAATCTGACCTAGGCGTGACTCGACTTGGCCAACGTAACTACAACTTAACTTGGCCTAATATGAGTTGAACCTTTGTCAAACTGACTTGCCCTGCCTGAAACTGGACTCAACCTGACCTGGACTTGGTTTGACCTAACTTGTCCCAACTCATGCTCAATTTGACTCAACATGTCTTAGGTCAGGTCTAACTTGGTTTGAATGAACTTGATCTGTCTCAGCCTAGCCTAGACTCAACCTGATTTGCGTCCATCTCGGTTAGTTAGATATGGTCGGTTGACCTAACATGACCTAAGCTTGACCCCACTTTGTCTTTGTACTAAGTTTGGATTTTGATTGAGTGAATATTTTTTATGTGTATAAAAAAATTTAAGTAATTTTTTTTTCATTTTTATTTTTAAATAAGATTTTTTTGCTTTAAAAAAGTGGTTGATGGTTGACCTTGGGGCATTGAGCTTTTGTTGACATTTTGGTCCTATGAACTTTTTCTTGTGTAGGATTTTTGGTCTTGTGGACTTTTTAACCCTAGCCCATATGAGTTAGGGACAAGTCGTTTGGCCAAAGCTAAATTCAGAGGTCTAATGGTAGTCTTCATTGATTTATTTGGATGCTTTCTTGAAAATAATTAATGAAATCACTTTTATCGTAATAGTTTTTAACTTTTCAACAACAGATAACAAGATTTAATTCAAAGCTTTCCAAGTTGTTTAAAAGTAGACTTAGTAGAGTTAGTTAGGGGAATTGTTGGTTTGAAAGTTTGGGGAGAGCCTATGTCTCTCAAATATTTAGAATAATAGGGATGATGTATTATAATCCTACATTACTATTAGAATCTTCTTTTCTCTTTATAATCTTTTATATCATATAAAGGTTCTTTTTCATAAGTGTTTTGTTTTCTTTCTATATTTTAATATAGTCCATAGTCCAATTACGGATGTGGTTCCAAAGGCTTGGAACCTTGGTTTCATGAAATTTTTATTTTTTGTTTTACATTGTACATTTAAGAGAATTTATGTTGAATATTATGCATCTTCACTTTTTCAATAATGAAATCCTTAGATGGTACTAAATGGATAATTAACATGGTAAATGTTTATGACTTGAACTCTGCTTAATCTTGGATTTATATTTCTTGTTGATGAATGAGATCTTATGTAAATTTTGATCCCACGAGATGTATATTGGGGATGAACATACAAAAGGATGAGATGGTTGAGATACTACGTTTGTCTCAACAGGGGTACTTGTAAAAGGTGGTTGAGAGGTCTAGGATGCATGAATTTAAATCTCTGGGGACACCTTTTGGACACCATATGAGGCTCTCAATTGCTTAAGCTCCAAGTACTAAGGAGGAAAGGAGGAAGATGAAGACTACCATGTATGCTAATGAGCTTGGTAACATCATGTATGAGATGGTCTGTAGCAAATTAGATTTGACTCATGTTGTTAGCAGGTACATGACGAATCCTGTATAAATTCATTGGGAGGCTTTGAAGTATGTGTTGAGATATATAAGAGCAATAACATTGTCTGGTTGAGTGTATAAAAGGTCTGTCCATGACAAAGTTGTTATAGAAAGGTATCTGGACGTTGATTATGTAAGAAATGTTGATACCAAAAAGTCACTTTCTAGGTATGTATTTATCTTGGGTCCTGTAGTTTGTTGGAGATCTAGTATGCAATTAGTCATGACTTTATCTACTATCCAAACATAATATATCGCACTCATAGAAGGGGTAAAGGAGGAACTGTGGTTGAAGGAGATGATTGGAGAGGTGGATATTGTGTAAGACTATGCAATTGTTTATTGTGATTGTCAAAACACCGTACATTAAGTTGATTAACAAATTTACCACGGGAGCATGAAACAAATAGACATCATACTGCATTTTGTAAGAGACATTATTGAGTCTATAGAGGTTAGGATCGAGAAGATAGTATTGAAAGAAAATCCAGCATATGTATTTACATAATTCTTCTCAAGATCGAGGTTCATATGGTTAATTTTCTGATTAAAGAAAACGGAAGTTGGAGTTGAAGTTGTTCTATGATTTGGAGTCAATATTGCATCTTTATTTAAGTGCATATATGGTGTGGTGAGTACATTATAGATTATTAAAAGCATGTTTATGGGCACTTGAGTTTTCCTCCATGTGTGGTGAGTGCAGCATAGCAAGGGCACAAATCTTGGTTCCCAGAAGTTCCTGGTGGCACGCAGTTGCACCTCTCACAGCAACTATTGCACGCCCTTATGCACATTTTGTACCTCTCAGCCTTCCCACACCTGTATTTGCACTTCCCATCGCAGTCTGCACCATTTAACCACATAATTATTCACCCCATTTTAGAGGATTAAAATCCAATATTATATTATATATATACTGATTAATTACTAGATTTCGGATTATTTGATTCATCTGAGATATTTTATAGCATCAGTAACTAATTAAACTACAAACACTACAGAATATGTAAAATAATAGTTTTCAATCTTACCTATCTTGTTGGCAGCGACCATGTGCTTATTTCCACTGTGGATCCCCAACTGAAATTTTTCCCATAATTAAGAAAGAACAAAAAAGAGAAAAATAGCAAAATAGCAAAATAATTTTTTTCATATTAGTCAGAATCTTAGGTATCTGAGTTTAGCTTGCTGCTATATATTGAAGAGGTTCAAAAGTTCTTCCTAGCTAGGAAATTAGACAACATTGAATTATTGGCTTTTCCAAAAAAATATGCATTTGATTGGAGCTTGTCTCTACAAGGCTTCAGAGGCTACATGTTTTATCAAGGAGTTTTTGAGTTTTTTTTTTCTCTCATGTGTCAGGTGTAGCAAGAATGGCTTGTTCTAACATGTGATGTGATCTATCTTTTATGAGTTCAGTCTTATAGAAAGGAGCACATTCTTTTGTGTTGATGTTACATACTGTAACAAAAAACTGGTGTTTGCAAAACTTTGTACATGTTTTTGTGCTGGTTTTGCCTCTTCTTTGGTAAGATTTTTGCTTACAAAAAATGAAAAAGGTGGGAAAATATAATGGCCAATTAATAACTCATGATGAATGGATAAATAGATTTGATATAGCAAGGAAGTAATATTAACACGTCATGAATGAACCACTTAACCTCATGCATAAGGATGAAGCAGAAAATAGCCATGACCACTGTTTTTCTGGTGAGGGCCATAGTTAAATTACCTGCAACTTTCACAAGAAAAACAAGGTTTTAAGCAAGACAAAGAGACAGTGACAGATAGAGGTAGATTCTGGGTCTGAAGCTTTGATCCCAGCTCTCACTATTTATATGGAAAAGAAAAAGGTAATTTTTGAGAGAACAGGTTCCAGCTGTAGCAAGATAAACCACCCCATTCGTATGCATGCACTTTGAAAGTTCTATTGCCGTGAAGGCAAGTAAGAAAACAATAATTTTATTTATTCATAGAACATTTGCTTCTTGTAATGTCTCATATGTTGAAATCTTATTAATAAAATAAATGGCTATGTTTTAAGATAATTTTTAAAAATACAATTTAATTAAAGAAGAATTGTTTTATACTGTTTTATCGATTGTTAAATTTTTTTATTTCACAATAGATTTTTTTTATTTAAAGTAAAGGACATGTTATTATCTGAAATTTTTGTTTGCCTCACACAAACCTATTGGCTAATCTATTTAGTGGAATTTATTTCAATAACTATTTATTATAGCAGAGGTTGCATGGCCTTGAATTTTAGTTCAATAAGGCATTAAAAGGTCTTAAATATAACACCAACGTTATATATACCAGGTAATCCTTGTCGTCACAACAGGCCATTTATATGTGAAAAAAAACTTGACAGTAAATATCTAGTTAGCCATTTAGTGAATGTAAATACTTAACTAAAGTGTTTTGATTTCTTATCTAATTTTTAAGAATTCTTCAAAGTTGTTTTGTATTACATTATAATACTACTTTTGCAAGGGTTTTATAAAAGGAGTATGAAGTCACACATTAGATCATAAAAGTATGAAGTCTTTTAAAAATAAAAGACTACCAAATCGAATCAACACAATCTAAAGTTGTTTGAAAATAAACAACCATCAAATTGGATTTTTTTTTGGGTATTCTCAGGATACATTCTCTTTTAATAATGTATTTTTTGGGTATGCTGAATAGTTTCACATCACTTAAGAGTTAAGGTCAAGAGAAATTTAAATATATTTTTTTCTATTGATCATCTAAAGTGTCTTTTATAGACAAAACAATGTTAGAACTCCGAGCTCAAAGACAAACAATACCTTAGATGTGAATGTTATCTCAACGGACTTGAGTCAAAACATTGACACCTTATGTGAGATTGAGAAGAAGTTTCAAAGACAAAGTCTCGTTCCCTTAACTTTTAACCGACGGGGGAATGAAAAAGTGATTCCAAAGACAAATCTTTGTTCTCCTTAGAACTCGACTGAAGGTTTGTTTCAATATGTCCAATAGTTTTATATTGCTTAGGAGTCAAGGTCAAGGACTATTTAAATACACATTCCTCCCTTAATCCTCTGATGCGTATATTAAAGACAAAATCGTGATGAAGTTTTGAACTCCAAAGTAGACAATACTTTGAATGCAATTATTTTTCTTATCATTTTTAACTAGAGGAATGAAAAAATTGTTATAAAGACAAACTCTCTCCCCGTGGAGGATTTGTTTGGTACGCTCAATATTATTTTAACATACTTAAGATCAAAATATAAATATATTTCTTGATTTTTTTTTTTAGTTTTATTTACTTAAAGTTTTATTTAAGATTTAAAGGTTGTTGAAGAGTATATACTTATAGAAAAATTATGAAAAAAAGAGTATATTTACTATCTTTTAATTTAAAGGTCTCGATAAACTACTAAAGTTGGGATAAATCTCAAAACTGAATAAAGTATGAAGAGACATTCACAAATTAGTGACAAAATTAATAAGAATCAAACGGATGTTTTTATAAAATATGAACTGTTGTTTGTCGATTAGATTAATCTTTATTATAAAAACATTATTAATACTTTGTATTGGTTTTCACTCTTATGCAAACACCAAATTGACGTAAGATTTTTATCTTGCCACCACTTTTCTTTCAATAAATTTCATGTTGTTTTCTTTTTGTCTAAGCAGATCCGCCACCAACTGTATATATAATGAATTATGAAACATGTTAGTTTCTTTTTCAGTTTGTATGAACCACTTTTTAAGCATGAAATTAGGGGTGTGAGGATGGATTAAAAGTCAAGAGTGGTTACTCTAATTTATACTAAGTCTAAAATTAGTTGAAAGTTACAACTTTAAACTTTCCCATGATTTTATAGTTTCTAATAAATTTGATCTATAATGATGCAAATAAACTCTTGCACAAACTGAACACAAATACCTACCTGCTGACAAAAACAAAGGTGTAAGTCATCCCCTTTATGCCATCTTTCAAATTTAATGATGAATAAAATTAAATATGAGATAAATTAAGGTTTATATTTAATATTTAGATATTATTATGATAGAATAAAAGCAAAACAAAGAAATATCCATCTAAAACCCCAAATTGGAAAGAAAGAAGAAGATAAGTATTAAATAGAATTGAATACCTTACATTACTTCATGTTCATTCCTTCTTCTTGTAAGCAATCCAAAAAATAAAACCTATTGATAGTTTTATTTTATTCCACTTCATCATATCTCTTTCTATGGATTTTAAAGGAGAGCAAATTTGCATTGAAGTTGTAACTTTTTCAATTTGGTATCAAATATTGTTTATAGCTCATCAACAACATTGAACTTCTTCCAACACAAGAACATGATTTAGAAACCACCTATTAGTTGGGACACTACTACATACAGCAATCAACAATTCACAGTAGTGTCTAAATCATAATTGCTAAACAATCCTCTTCAACTTGAGAATAAATTAGTTATTGGGATCCTAGAAAGTGAGAACATTTCTTCATATACAAGTACAAATGTCATCTAGAAGCGAGCCCAGCATCTAGTGCATTGTGCAATACAGTCTCCCTTGCAGTCAACATTATAACCCAAAACTTTTGGATTTCTAAGAAGAAGTTTCCTAAGAGAATTTCCGTCGATACCCCACTTTTCCTCCAGGATCTTTACATTTCCTTTCAACTCTTCTTCTAAATTACATCCAAGAATTTCTGGAAACTTTTTAAGCAACTTAGACAGATCATCATCAGAAAGATTTAAACTACTTAAATAGTCTAGTATTCCATTTACTGTCTCAAATTTGGGAACTTCTGTCTTACGTTCTTCTCCCCAATAAGGGGAATGAACAAGACCAAATGCTTTCCCAAGTATCTTGTCCTTTTCTTCATCACTAAAGTTAAATGCAGAAAGAGCTTGTTTACATGCTTCCCACATGCTTTGATCTTCATTACTTGTGATTATATTTTCTATCTGCACAGTTGAGCGCAATATCCAATGTTTGGTACAAAGATTTGAGGTCCATGTTGCTGTTGTTACACTTGGTGAAAATCTGATATTTGGCAGTGGAATACTTGATGATGCAGCAGCAAGATCAGCCTGCAAGATTATATGCAATTTTCAGACTTGGACGACCATTATTAACCTTGTCTATGAAGTTTTTATATTCTTGTTAAATGTTGCATTTCAACTCTGTCCATTGCAGATCCAAATACGCATTTTAGGACTGATGGTGCTGCGCATAAGGCATAAAAAACACAATGTGTGATAATGTTGACTGTAAAGACAGAATAAATAGCCCCATGATTAAATTCAAACCTCTGCACAGTTGTAACTCAAGGAGAACTGTCAAAGCCCGGGTTTAGTACAGTTTTAGAAAAGGTTTAGATATATAGCGTGCGTGTGTAGGAGCTCAACACTTAGTTATTCAACTCTGATATATAATTCCTCAAGATGCAGGATAAGGATAGGACATCATAGAACAAGGAACAGTGAACTTTACTTTTCTGGAGCTCTACTACAATATTTTGATTTGGTTTAGTTGTTAAAAATTAGTATTCTCTAGCAGCATATCGAAGTCTTCAATTTTCAGTTCTGAATCTTCATATATTACTTATATTGTGCAAAACAATAAAATAAAGTTCCTTGTTGAATAGGGAGTAAAAAATGTAACATATGCTAGATAACCAAGCATTTAGTATCAAGTCAACCATAACAAAATCCCCACATGTCACAATGACCAAATTGTAAAACTGTCCTTTTGTATTTTCTACTCAATTCTATTCCATGTTTCCTTACTAAAGTAATTTTAGTATCAAAGTCAACCTTCAAAATAAAAAAAAAATATGTTTTTTCAGTTCTCGTAGTTGGAGACAGTTAATACATATGCTAAAATCATAGCCTTCTTTACCTCAGTCCAATTCCACCAACAAAAATACAAAACCATGAAGCATTCTAATATACTTCTATCCTAGAAGGCTTATGAGAAATTAAACATGTTAGCACGGTAATACTTTTCAATACCACAATCCCCCTGATGATTAAATGAATGCATACAGACAAAGATGTCTCTTTTAGGACAAAAGAGCATTCACTCTTCAGTTTATAGCATAAACTAGTACCCATTCTTTGAAGAAATAACTGTCCGAAAACATTGTAAAACCCATCATTGGACCAGTTTCTTGGATTATGTACAGTGAAAAGCCTAACATAACATGGTCCTCTCCAAAAGATGGCAAACTTTACACTCTTGACTAGCTGACTGCAAGCATTTTTCCTATCAACAGACTTCTCTTTAATTTCCACAGAGCAAGCAAACACAATAACCAATCCGACAAAACTTACATGTAGTTTTTAGTGTGGTTCCCAAATCAGAATTGAAGTTTCTTCTGGGTAGTCTATATTAACCTTTGTTATAAACATTAGCTAATCATGCAGATCATCAATATGAAACTCCAATTTTGATAAAAAATAACATCAGAAGTGCTATTGGAATTCCATCTAACTTTTGTCCTAATCGCAATTCAAACAATATATCTTCTACACTTGCCTACCTCTTTACTATTTACATTTTCATTGCTAAATGCTGACAAAACAAGGGAATCCCCCAAAATTTTCTAACTGTAGCTGACTTTTTTATAGACTAGCACCGATTCTTAACTTTTTATAAAACAGATTTCAGTCCTTCTTTGGAAAGCCCTATAATGTAAACCTAAACATGAATTCTGTTTTATAAATAATTCGGGACAAACCATTTCCTGACAAACATTTTCATAAAACTAGAAAAATGTTAAAAAAGCATTTACCTTGCAAGAGCAAAAGTGTGCAGCAGAATCAATAGTAAGTAAAGGAGAATTCAACCGGTTCCCTAACATCCCTGCACTTGCAATATAACACATAAACATCTGATAACAGTAAACTTTAGCAAATTAAATATGGGAGAGAAAAGAAGGTGAAAAACAAAAAGGGTACCCAGGAAAAGCAAAAACAACTTTCCCACCTACACCATTAATTTAAAGCAAAGTCCACCCTCTAAAAGAGTCACAAAAATCAAGGACACCCAAAAAGCAAATTCCTCATATTTCTCGTGCTGAATTGAGATTTTGAATTTGATAACAGAACCAGAATTGTCCAGGGACAAGAAATGAATGAATAGCAGAAAAGAGGAAGAGAAGGATTGAAAAATTGAATGTACCAGAACGTCGATAAGGAGACAGCACCAAAGATGCAAACTTGAGACTCTCCATCAACGCCCTTATGCTTCTACGCTAATTGGCTTACCCAACACCATCACTGAAAAACAGTGTTTTTGTGGAGTCAAAGGTTCCACATTTTGGTGGTTGAGAAAATTGCAAGCAATTAAACCCTTTTGAAAATATAATTTTAAGATTGAATATCTCACATTAAAGATAAACTTTATGGTAATATAATTCTTCACAATAAAAGAATATTTTATTTTTGACATATTTTCATCTCAATCTTTAAAACATATAATAGTTAGTTATTGAGATAAATTGTCAAATTTGGTTGAAAAATAGTAGTGACAAAACCTTTGGTACTGGATGCAATATTTTTTCTATAAACTAATCATTATCGACTTAAAACATGTTTTTAAATTGTGAGTAAAACTAATCATTATTCAGTATTTCTTGTAAAAATACTTGAAAACGGAGAATAAATTAAAAAAAAAGATACATTTTGGACAGAATATTTTAGACTACAAATTATACATTAATGATAAAGTGTGAATTAAGTTTTTGTAAATAAAAAAAAAGTGGTTAGTAATAAATTTTGTACTTTAAACTTGACTAACAGAATATTTTATGAATGAGAATAAATGGCATTACTCGTGACAGCATTATGTTAACATTGCTCCTCTGGCTACGCGTATAGCATGCAATGTCTTGGGAAAATTCCCTTCCTTATTTATTATCATTCAAATCAAATTTTAAGTTTATAATCTATTTATAAATCATCAGTAATGTGAATTTAAAAACAATTATTGTAAAATTTAACATTCATAATTTTGCAATTGAGTAATTATTGTGAGTAAATGGTAGTTCTTTTATGAAACATGTGAGATCTTCTAAAAGTGGATCAAACCATGCTATAATGTGTGAGATCTTCTAAAACTAGATCAAAACACAATCCAAGTATGGTTAATGGAACCCAACAAACAATCAATAATTAACAGAGTAGAGTAATGAAATCATTCTTATTTGATATTTTTCTCTGTTGTATGGAAAAGGAAAAGAAGAAAACAGAAAGTTTAACCCAATCTTTGAATCCCAATCATTAAAAAGATGATATACTTTATTGGCCTCTAATTTCAGGGGGAAAATAAAACCCATTTCCGCCCAAGACTACGGCGGCGCACCGTCGCCGGCCACGTTTCTCTCTCTTATTTACTCAACCTCTGCTTACTGTCATACATATCCATCTTTTTTTAGATTAATAAAAGAAATTGAAAACGGGGTAACCATTTTTTTTTTCCCCAAATCACAGAAAATCAAACTTCAAACCATCGCTTGCTTCACACTCCTCTTCACCTCGTACCCACCTGAAATCTACACCTTCCCATCACACCAAAGTGTGGAAGTTTGAATCTTAGAGGAAAAGGAGCACGTGGGCAATCGGTGCTGGGTAGAGAGAGAAACAGAAACAGTGTGTGCGCATCATTGTTATGGTATGGCTCAGCAGAGGCAATCGGGAATGGAGAGGCTTGGGGTGAGAGTGGGGCCCCACGATCTGCACCACACCAACGGCGCAGGCGATCACCTCGCTGTTGGGATTCGCGGTGGCGCCGCTCACAAGCAGCAGCGGTCCCGGCGATCGGCGCGATCCGAAAGGGGCACGCAACTGTCGGTGGTGGCAATTCTTGTTTTCCTCTTCCTCGTACTTGTCGTTACTGTGCTCGTCTTCTCTTACATTTCTAGAGACGGTGAAGTTCTGCTTTTGATGAGTCTTTTATTTCTTTCTTTCTTTGATCACAATGCCTTTGTTGATTTTGGTGTTCTTGAGCACCCATGTGATGAACATTGTGGGTTTTGCATGAACTTGAGTGTGATTTCTTGTTTGGTTTTTGAATGGGAGAGGGTTTTCGAATCTGTAGTTTTTCTTGGTTAATGTTTGGTTTGGGCTGTTCAGTTGGTTGATTGGGGTTAGGTTATTTAGAAAAGTAATAGATTGAGTTCTTGGTTTCATCTATTATGATAAAATTGTTTGCTGTTGCTTCAGCATCGGAGTTCATTTTGTTCTTATTGTTACTTTTTTAGCTTAGTTTGCTTCTGGCTTTTAAAGATTGTCAATCTGTGTTGCAGAAATAAGTAACAATGGCGATGATAGTGTTGATTTAAAGAGTGAATCTGATTTTCTTACAAATGTACCTCGGATACAGAAGAAGAAAGTTCTTGACTTTGGGCATGGCTCTGGAGGACATGGCCGAGATTCAAGATATTGGGATAAGGATGATAGGAGAAGGGATGGTGATTATGATGAGGATATGATGGAGCAGACAGGTAAGGATCCTGGAGATGAAATTGCTGAAGAGGATGATGCTGTAAAGAAGGACCAAGATACCAAGTCTTCTCATGATGGCTTAAAGCGGAGAGGCGATGGCTTATATAATGAAGCTGGACGTCATGAGTTGAAAAGATATGAAGCAGAATATGAGGCTTCTTTGAAGAATCTGAGACACTCCACTGAAGATGATGGGAAACTGTTGCATGAGACTGACCTTGAAAAGAAAAATGCGTCGGATGACATTGACGATGAATATGATGATTTTTTTGATTTTAATGATGTTCAATTGGAAAACACTAGCTATAGCAAAAATATGAGAGGCGAACATTCAAATGCAAATGTGTTAGGCTTGGACAATGAAGTTCAGAAACAGAAAGAATCTAATGATTCTCTTGCTGAGGAAAACAATGATGATGTTACTTCTGAGGATATTGAAGGGGCGTCTTCCTTGAATAAAAAAATCCTTCTTGAGGGAAAAACAAATTCTAAACATGCAAGTAACTTTAATGGACAATCAACTAGAAAATCACATCCTGAAACAAAGAAGAAAGTCAGGCGACGTAAATTTTCAGGTGAAGTTCATTCTTTCTGATTTTTTTAGTAGATCTCCCAAATTATATCTGTTGCATGGAACTCCTTCTGAAAGTTATTTGCATCTGTATTCAGTATCACCATTTATTTGTTACCCATACTACTGTTGGTCATGAAGATAGAGTTGCTGGCAAATATTGTAGTTCTGTTCTGTTGCAGTGCAGGTCTTTTCGTAGTTTCTGAATAAAGGATAAAATTCTTAACCTTTTCTAACAGTTAATCTTAAAATGGGGAACTGTCTAAACTCGAGGGCTTCTTATGGGTTGGAGTAAGGGGGTATTGTCTAGATGTGTTGGGAATATAATTTGAGATATCCTTTACGTGTTGAATATGTTGTTTCTCATTTTTGTTTCTTTTCATTCTGGTGTTCTTGTTGTTTTAACTTTTAAGCCCCTCATTAGGTTACACGGTGCCTTTTCACCCCCTAATTTCTCAAATTAAATTATAAGGACTTTTAAGCATTTTTTTATCATCATAATGACCAATAGCTATTTACTCACTCGCCTGGGGGTTGGGGGTTCTGCTTTGTTTTCAGAAGGGAACCTCGTCAAACCAAACCACAATTTATCTTTCGCTGGCCTTGACTGAACCAATGGACTTTTCAGTTGGAAGTGATTTATCTCCGAAGTAGTGAACCAGTGAATACTTCACTACTTGGGTTTGTGCAACCATAGAATTAGAGTGTGGCAGCATCATAAACCACCTTTTGAGTTTATATCATTAGATACTGAAACTGAAATAATTGTTCAAATGCTCTGATTAAAAATGAAACAGTCTACATTCAAGATCACAGCTTGTGTTGCTTGGTTCCTCTTGGTTTTCCTTTTATTCCCTTTAATGAAAAGAGCCAGGGACATGGGGGATTTATGTAGACTATAGTTAGTTTGACGTATTATTTGGTTTAATGGTTACAAATTTTGTAAATGAACTTGTACTAGGCTTCCCCAAATGTGCTTCTACTTTATTTATATCTTCGGTTGGCTAAGGAATTAATAGAGCGATGATCCCTGTTTTTGATGATTTCCTGCTTTATGCCATTTGGTGAGTTACTAACAATGTTGATCCGTTGATTATTTGTCTAATCTCCTGCTTACAGTGTATTAAATTAGTATAATACTCGTGGTCTAAGGATGTAGTGGTTCTGATCAATTTATTAATGACATTTGAACACTCGAAGCCAAATATTTTAGGCTGATTGGGTGTTTGTTTAAGCTTAAAAGTAATGTGCTTTTGAAAAAAATGACTATTAATTAGATATGTAGCATGAACACTGGGCATGACACGGACACCGGGCATGACACAGACCAGATACTGACACATACACCACACAGATACTATGTGTGTATTGAACATCATTATGAATTATTTAATTTGACAATTAAGATTAGTATATTTAAAATTATCTGTAAAAAGTTAGTCAATATAACAATTTGAACATATTATTACCTAATACAAAAAAAAAAAAAAATCCATCTATCTAAAGTCCAAAAAGTGAAAAGAGGATATAATTTATTTAAGAAATTTCACCCTCTTCTTGATCATCGTCATTCAAAAAGACACTCTAGACAAGGTTCATCTAAAGACAAATTAACAACTTCAAAAATTCCACAATATATGAATATATGATATGACAATAAATAAAAACATTCCTAATAATACATATATAATCTAAATATTCATGCCACTCCTAATTTTTAAACTACAATAGAAACTTAACCATTAAGTTTCTGCCTTTCTAACTTATAAAAGAAATCGTGTCTGCCTTTATTGATGGTGTGTCGTGTCTTAGTTGTGTTGGAGCTGTGTGAGAGGTTTTAAATTTGACATTTCAGCAGAGTATATGATACATGTTTTACAAGTGTCATAAGCGTGTCAGCGTCCGATATGTGGTGGACACAAGGACAAACCATTGAAGATGCTTCTCCGAACTTCATAGTTAACTAGTGATTCTTGTAAAAGCAGAAGTTACTTATGTCTGCTCTTAATTAAAAAAAAGTGTAGTTTCCATCCATGATTTTGAAAACAGCTTCAGGACTAGATTATTTCAATAAGCTAAAAGTAACTTGTCAAAATAAGCTGTTTCCTGCTTCTTTTTTGGCTTCTGCTTTTCTAAAAGAAGTTTAAACGAACATCTTCAAAAAAATATAATGTGTTTTTTCTGTAAAAAAATTGTTTTTTTTTTCTTATAAAGGATCAAACAAACTCACACATTAGCTGTAGAAAAGCAGCAAGTTTCTGGTTTTTTATTTCATGTCTAGGACTAAATATATGAATACCTATTAATGTTTTAAGATGTGCTTTGGACGTCTTTGATTTATGGTCTATCAACCAGGAGATGATTATGTAGATATGGAAGTCAAGATTAAATAACATTTAGAATATAAGTTTCAATTATATCTTATATCTCCTGCAAGATTTTGAGGGCGGGAGGGCATGTATATTTTATTTAAAAACAGATAAATTGGACATTGAAGTTGGTTTATAATTTGTTAAAAAATAATAGATAATATTTAAAAAATGTGATGTTTTTTCTTTGTTTAATAAATTTCTTGTTGAAATTGATTCCATAGAAATCTCAGATCTGTATAAACAGTTTATGTGTGATTACTTTTTTTGTCTTTTTGCTTCCTGCTTTCACCGTTTTTCCTCATGTATCTAAGTGTGAGAAAGATTTACTAAATGACGTTCTTAAAATTGATTTAAGACCTGTTTACAGACTATTAATATAGTTTATGAATATCTCCAACTTTATATAGACATATCTAATTGTTTTTGTTTTTTTATTGTTTTAAGCCCTCTTTGGACTTTCTATCATTCCTAGAAGTGGTTTTGTTCATAATATTTTCTCTATCACCACCACTTTTATCACAAGTATAAAATATAAGAAAGAAGATTTTGTTGACATGTTACCTATTTAACAGGATCCTGTGAGATGAAATTGTTAAACTCAACTTCACAGCTTGTAGAACCCCTAGAAAGTCGAAAATTTGCAAGATTTAACTTACATTACACAGAGATGGAAGAGAAGCCCCTTGGAGAAGAACAATGGGTTCCCAGATTTGCAGGCCATCAGAGCTTAGAAGAGAGAGAAAGTTCATTTTTGGCACGTGATCAGAAAATAAACTGTGGTTTTGTTAAAGGTCCTGAAGGGTCTCAAAGTACTGGATTTGACTTGACAGAAGACGATACAAGTTACATCAGCAGGTGCCACATTGCTGTGATTTCATGCATATTTGGAAATTCTGATCGTTTGAGGATCCCAGCCACCAAAACGGTAATTGGTCTACTTTATCTTTTAGTTCAGTTTGTCGGTTGGAGATGCATTCGGGGGTTAAGAATCACTTATGAATTTTCTAGTAAAAATGTTACTCTATTCAAAGTTCAATTTAAGTATGGCAGTGCTCTATTCTCTGTGAGGCATCTATAATCTATTATATAAAATTAATAATCTTTTATTACCCAAGGATAATAGTTTAAGGTTACCAACTGATATAATCTTTTACTTTATTTTCACAAAATTGCATTTTTTTATTCGCATTGAATGTTTTGGTTTTGACACTGAGTTGTTGGAACTATTGGAAATTTGGGGATAGTCATCAACTTTTGATGTAATTGCCAGAGTATGTTTTATTTATTGATCCAAATCATTGTGGTTTCAGGTCACTCGATTGTCGAGGAAGAATGTCTGCTTTGTTATGTTTACTGATGAAATTACAATACGGACACTCTCTTCTGAAGGGCATGTGCCTGATAGAATGGGTTTCATTGGCTTTTGGAAGTTGGTGGTAGTGAAGAATCTACCATATGATGATATGCGAAGAGTGGGCAAAATACCTAAGTTGTTGCCACATCGACTTTTTCCTTTTGCAAGGTGAGACTGATATGAGAAAGCATAGGTGGTGTAATTTCGAAATTAACAGTAATGATGTTTTAAATTATGATGACTGCTATGTGGCATTAAACACCACAAAAGATGTGTTGATGATGTTTTCACTTTAAGATAAAATGGTAAAATTTTATTTAGCTGATTCTAACATTTGATTCTTTTATTATGCACACCAAATCGTTGTGTTGGAAATAGTGTATTGTAAAGGAGAAACTAAAGAGTGTGACCATAGGTTTTTATTACCAATAAAGGGCCTTATAACTGCACAAAGGTTACTGCTTGATAAATCTTTGATGGGGTTGAATGTTGAAAGAGATTTGTGTGGAGTATTATATCAAATTTTAATTAATGATTTATTGGCTTGAACATACTTGGGATTAAGGCTTCATTATACTTGTGGATGCTACTGTGTGTTCCAATGTTTTATAAGTTGGAGGTGTTTCAGTAAAAAATCTAGACTGCCTTAGTATGTAATACAACTAATGGCTTAAATTATAGTGATTCTTTTAATTCCCCAACCTTTCTAGCCTAAACCAACTTAGAAAATGAATCTTTGTGCATTTCCTTATTTTAGAATTTTGGGTTTTGGAACATTTAAGTCCTTATTGCAATGGGGATTAACAAAAATGTGAACTTATTTTGTATTTAGTTCTGTACATAGGTATCTGAAATCTTTGGAAAGGGTTCTTATTGATTTTCTTTGTTATTAGTTAATTATTTAGTTACTGTTTGTTTCATGTATAATTTTCTTTTCTTAGATTTTCAATTTTCATTTCAGGTATTCAATTTGGTTGGATAGCAAATTACGGCTGCAGCTTGATCCTTTACTTATCTTGGAGTACTTTTTGTGGCGAAAGGGTTATGAATTTGCAATATCCAATCACTATGATCGGCATTGTGTGTGGGAAGAAGTAGCACAGAACAAGAAATTGAACAAGTATAATCACACAGTTATAGATCAACAATTTTCATTTTACCGGGCCGATGGAATGGAAAGATTTGATGCATCGGATCCAAACAAGCTTCTTCCAAGCAGTATGTTCTTTTAAGTATTTATTTTCTGTCAATTCTCCGAAGCTGTTGATTAAATGAACTGAAGTGATTTACAAAATCTTGACAGATGTACCTGAAGGTTCTTTTATTATTAGAGCGCACACTCCAATGTCAAATTTATTTTCTTGTCTTTGGTTCAATGAAGTTGATCGGTTCACTCCTCGTGATCAGCTGAGTTTTGCATATACATATCAGAAGCTGAGAAGGATGAATGCAGACAAACCTTTTCATCTGAATATGTTCAAGGTGAGGCAATATAAGCTCAGCTACATGTAGAAAGATTATTGGTGGTGCTGTAACAGTAGATGGTGGTCGGCGATGAAAGTAGCATTAATGGTTTTTTGTTGTTCTTCTATGTCCAGGACTGTGAAAGGAGACACATAGCCAAGTTGTTCCGTCATAGATTGGATGAGAAGAAGACACATCATTAAAATACACCAGAATAATGCCAGTTTTTATCAACATTTTTATGATATGACATGATGTACTTGGCCAGTGTTTTCTGTATCTGTTGAAGTTGTGATTCCCTGCTGCTGAGCATCTGCTGCAGAGTGTGACAACAACATGATGATTCAGTGACTTGTGCTTCAGCACAGGTGTTTGCCATGAAAGTGAAGTGGTGTTTCTCAAAGTATGATCTACTACAGTGCTGCTGCTGTGTCACAACATAATTTTGTGGTTATGTTTTATCATATTACCTGTATCCGTCATTTGTGACATAATTCATTTATGCCCTGGCAGACAACAAACAAAGCATCAAATGACTCACTCCCTCTCCATCACTTCCAGTATCTCATTTTTCTTTTCTAAATTGGGATTGTTTGTATGTATAAATTTTTGATAGGCCATTAACACTCACCTTAGAAATCTCACCCGTCATTCTTATTGATTTTATTATAATTAAACATTTCATTACTAAGCACGGATGAGTTGTTAAATTAAATGTGTAACACTTTCTCTACTACTACATAGTTCAAATACCTCTCTGTCTCCCTTTCTTTTTTTGTTACTGGAAACATTTGCTTTTCTTATGAAAAAGATTATTTGTTCTGCTTAAATCTTGTACTTTCCAGAGAAACATTTTGGACCTTAGTTTTTGTTTCATTTGACATTGTTCTTTATATAAAAGAAAAAATTAATATTTGGAACTTTGATTTGTTTATTATCTTTTCTTAATCTTTGTAATAGCTGATTGTTTTTAGGATGAGTCGGTTGAAAACTGTTTCATCAAATCAACTCAAGTTTTCACAAATTTCTGCAGATAAACAATGTATCATTTATCCATCTATACAACAGCTGTGAGTGTTTTCAATAGTACTGACAAACTGATCATGTGACCTGCTATTTTTTATTGTTTCTGTAAACAGGTCAGTAGTATCCAAGGTTATCAGTCCAATAAATCCAATAAACCCGACTCGTAAACTCGACTCGTAGACTTGTAAAAGCCTATTTCACACAAAAAAAAATTTAACAAAGACAAAAAATTCATCATACAATTTCATGAAGCATCAGTTTCATGCTTCCATTCAATATCTATTATATCGGTTGTTTACCATCGTTTTTTGGGTTAATGTTCAATGAATCAAAAGACAACTAATTAGAATGCTTTTGAACCTACAAAAGACTATCTTTCGTGATTACCAAAACATGAGGAATATGAAAATCTTCAAAAAATAAGTACAACTTTTGTATTTGTTGCATCATAATTAAAACATAAAAAGTATTTTCATTTAAATATGTATTTACTTGTAAATTTGAGGTTTTTTAGTTTCCTACGTTTAAATTCATATCTATGGTTTTTATAAATTAAAAAATTTGTGTCAAGATCACACTCCATATTAAAAGGATGGTTATAAAAGTATGACTGTAATAATTTATTTGAAATAAGTTATACAACCAACAAATAAATAGTACTACTGTCTTCAACAACAACAAAAACATAAATAACACTGTCCTCGTGAAGAAAAGTTGCCAATCAGCTGAAATTCAACCATATTTTTGAAAAGTAGAGCTGAAGTGATGTAACATCTTATTGGTAGTTTTATTAGCTTCAAAGAAGGTAGTTTTTGAACTACCTAGCTCTGTTCATTAATGGAAAGCAAATTTATTTGTGAAATTCCATGGTTCCTAAGGCAGAAAACGCACGACAGACAACTTGAAATCTTGAGAATCCAGAAAGCTTGCACAATTTCTCGTACTCCTCTTCACTTCTTTCCTTCCCACCACTTGTCATATACATGAGGCTGTCGAAGTTGGAAAGAAGCTTTGATACATTCGACTCTGAAGCTTCTTCTGGTGCTACAAATTCTATCACAATCACCTTTCCATTCTGTGGCAGTGCATTGTGACAGTTCCTCAAAATGCTTAAGCAGTTTTCATCTGACCAATTGTGCAACATAGCCTACATAGAGTCAAATAAATAAAAATTGAGTTGAATAGAATCATCGTTGGATAGATCAACCATTCTCAAACATAAAATTTTAGTGTCAATAAAAAGTGTTTTCTAACCTTTAGAATCATGGCATCACCCTTTGGTACACAATGGTACATATCTCCTCCAACATGCTGTATCCCTTAATTCATGCAATTTTAGACAATGTCCAAGTCAACTTCTGGTAAAAATTAAAATTAAAACTAGCATGCATCATCGAACACATGACTTGTGCTAATGGCATATATACCTGGGTAAGATGGCGCTTTTTCGACGACTTGGGGCAAATCAAAGTTAATACCCTTAATTGTAGAGTACTTGGAGATTATCATGTGGAGAGTTTGCCCTGTACAACCTCCCACATCAACCAGATTTGACACTCCTTCAAATCCTTTATACTCTTCAAGAATCTTATTCATTTCTATGTTGCAAAGATTAGCCATTGAATCGTTGAAAATGTAACTCAGTTGCGGATCTCTTTCAGTGCATTGGTAGAAAGACATTCCATGAACCTTCTTGCATAGGTCGTCCTCAGAATCAGTTATTACATCCTTAAAATTCGGCCTAAAGTCACAGCACCACGACAAGGTAAATAAATTATTCCTTAAAAGGCAATGTATATAAGCACAGAGATTTTCACCAAACATTATGTTGGAGATCCCACGTCGACTAGAGATTAAAGTTTTTCATTGTATATAAGTAGAGACAAACCTCAACCTCATGAGCCGGTTTTATAGGGTTGAGTTGGATTTAAAGTTTACTTCGTAATATGGTATTAGAGTTGATTTTATGGGTTGAGTTAGGTTTAAGTCCATTTCGTAATATGGTATCAGAGTCATCTCGAGTTTATCCTAACAAGTGTTTGTTGGGCTTATCAGGTCACCCGCTATCGGACCGGTGGGTGCAAACTTCACCTCATGAGCCGATTTTATAGGATTCAGTTAGGCTTAAAGTCCACTACGTAATACATTACCATTTAGATTATTGTATAAAGCAAATAAAACAACATACCAAAGTTTTAGCACTGTAGGATGTTGGCAAAGTGTTGTGAAGGAACCCAAAGAACCCCTAGTTTCATCATTGACAAAGTATTTTCCAACAGATGAGAGTCCATAGGTTCTCTCAATGCTACCATCTTCATTGGTGTGGGTGGAACAAGTGAGCAGAGAATAGTTAGCAAGCAAACGCAGCATGCGCTTGAGCCTATCTAGGTGTTGGGTTGGTAACTTAGATGCAATATCAGAGGCTGACATGGGTGCATTTGGTGGTGTTGCCTTTGCTACGATCTCAAACAAGTTAAGCTCAATAGCAGCATTGAGCATTGAAGGAAACACCTGACTAGTGCAAAGTAACAAAGCATAAATGACAGCCTCATCCTCTCCTTCTTTGGGAGAGGTTGTCACAACTACATCACCACTTGCACTGTAGGAACTCATATTTGCTTGTCCCTTCTCACTACTAAATCTGTTCAACTTGTTTTCTTCTGTGCGTATTCCCTATCCCAGTGCATGTGGTTTTTATAGCCAAATCTGCATTCTGGTTACTCCACAATATAAAAACTTAACTATGTTGTTACATTAAAATGCAAATTAGTTTGGAGTCACATATTAGGAATAACAAATATGTGTTTTGTTCTTATTCAAGAAGTGGTGATGCATCTGCAATGTAAGTAAAATGAATAAAATACATCATCTTCCTATGAGTATTGAAGTAATTATAGACTCATGCGTTTAAGTAGTAGATGTTGTGGTTTTATCCTTAAAAAACATCGGATAAACTCTCTTTTAACCTCAACTCTAATAAAGTAGAACTATTTGATCTGATTAAGTTTTTGTACTTGTTCTACAAAACTTGAAATTGATGTTTTTGTACACACATGCTTTGGAGTTGATGTACACACATGTTTATGCTTCCACTTTTTTTTAATAAGTTTTGTTGTCCTGATAAAAGATGGAAGGATTGTGGATGAGAATAAGGTTTTTGCTTTCAGACAATAAAGATATTTATAATATCTTATAGAATTATTTATTGAATTGGAAAAATTCATGGGTATGCGTAACTTCTGTATCTATGCCTTAGTGTGGGTTTGTCCTTTTTTCTTTTATTATTTTTGGCCTTTTCACTTTCTGAATTCTGGTTCTGATTAATCTGCATTTAATCTCGTTTTTTATGTGTTTTTGGTTTAGTATTAATTATGGAAAACGTAAAACACAAGCTTTTTTTGTGATTCTTGCATTCTATTTCTGTTTGATTATTGTTATTAATTATTATGCCAAAGAAAAGAAAAAATATACAAAAATCAAGCAAATGATTATAAAAGTATACAATTTTATAAATCAAGATGATATATGTGCATAAGAAATCTTTGTATTTATAATAGTATCTAAAATTATACATTTACTAATATATATTAAAATAATTACAAAAATATAATAAAATTTCTTGTTATAATAATGTAAAATTATTAATTTAACATCCGTCTAAGTATGGATTATTGTACTAGTAATTATAAAATAAAAAGGGGAAAATTACAGTATTCTCAGTTTGTAAAAGATTTTTGGAATTTAAATAATTTGAAGGGTAATTTAACTGTGATAAGTGGATTATCACGTAGGAATCAAATACGTTCTTAGTAAAATTTTCAGTTTCAGTAAAACAACAACAAAATATTCTATCCTCTTGTCACAACTATAATTATCTTTTATATCCTTTAGTTATGTCATGTAGAAAGTGTCATGAGAAATATTAATAACGTCTTAATTAATTAATATGAAAAAATAGTTATATTAATACCATGACACGTAACTTTGTATTAAAATAAGAAAATTACTGACAACAAGTGAAACTCACTTAAATTACATTAAAAATGAAAAAAAGAAGTGAAATATTTTTCTTGATTTAGGTGTAAAAGACTTTATCTGTCTATTATAAAGGAAAATAGTTATTATAAGCTTTTTTTATACAAAAAGTATAAACATGTAATAAATTAATATGTTATCCACATTTTCGAATAGAAGCGGCACAGTTAACTAATATAACTAATATGTTATTTGACACTTTAATAATAAAAAAATTATTTTTTAAAATAAATATTATATTATAATAAATAATATTTAAAAAAAAAATAGATGAAATTAGTGTTAAGGTATCAAGACAAAAGCTACAGCAGATTGTAAGCAAAAAAAAGTTAAAAAAATAATACGATTTATCATTCTACTTGTCTTGTTTTTCCAACCTTCTAAATACAATTTGTCATTCTAATTAGTACTTTTAAACCTATGATAAGTTATAATAATAAGGGTGTTGAAACATTGATATCGTCCACATAAAAAAAAATCTACTTAATATTCTAGTAATTAATATTGATTTAGTTGATGTCAGTTATGTTCATTGTGTACAAAGATTGAATTCTACACTACTTTATGCAATTTTATAAATTGGAATTTTAGATGCTAACAAATTTATTCTGTAATAATTCTGCATCCAAGATAAAATATAATGCAAGTCATTTTATAAAAGTAAGAATTAGTTAAAGGTTTTTGAAATTTCGAAGACTTACTGCACATTTGGATTGTGTGAATTGTGATGTATGGATCAATTTGAATGGAGAATTTTTTTTGAAAATCTATTAAATGGAAAAACATGTAGACGTAGTTTATTTGAAACACTTGTATAACATCATTTTAATCATTTCAATAAAATTGTATTGGTTTGATCCATTAAGAAGAGGTGCAAAAATGAATTCTAAAAATGATATTGTGAATATTTGAATGGAAATAACACTTGTCATTTTATCAATTTATCATTGCACATGTGGCAAGTGTATTATGTACCATACCAACATTAAACGATAAAAATGTGGTTGATATGTTGCAATCAAGACAAAGTCCTCAGGTTACATAGAAGAAGATGGTGAACAAATGGAAGTGTCATATAAAGTAGATGAAATGTCACATGTCGATGAAGTGATTAAAGTTGAAGAAGTTTTTGGATTGATTTAGAGACTAATCTTGAACAAGTGGACATCACCAACGTGTAAATATTTTAAGATAAAATGAATGAAGAAACAAATAAATGGAAAGAACATAATGAAAAGAGAGAAAGTGAAGATGACTCTGGAGATGACTATGACATCTCTAGCTCGGAATAATTTAGGCATTTTGAGTTTTGTGTTAATATATTGTAATGAACTTGTATAATTAATAATATTAAATGTTATTATTATATATAATTATCCCTTTTTATTGTTGTTTGCTTACCTTGGAATATAAATGCTAACATTTATTTTGTATATAGAGATGTCATTAGGAAGTTTTTTACCTCTCTTGCCTTATCACCTCATGCCAACAAAGGGAAGGGAGAAACATTACATGAAAAAATTATTATCACGGAAAAACAACTTACACTCACTATCTGCTTAACTCACTACACATTCTTCATCTTCATTTCTTACCCGTTTAGCAATTGATGTTGGCGACCAACCTTTGCTATTGGATCCACCCCATCCTCTTTCCCACTTGTTGCTTCTAATCGATCATACACTACTCCTAATCTTGCAACCTCGCCTCTCCATATCCCAGTCACACACTTAGCTTCAATAGTCAATCACTACTACAAGAAAATTATTAAATAAAAACTAATTTTAGAGACCAAAATAATTAGTTACTATTTTGCTAAATTAGAGACCATTTTATAAATTAAAAAAATTATTGGTATCTAAAGTAGTTTCTATTATTAATAAAAGTTTATAACATAGTTTCTAAATTGGTATCTAACTCTTAGCTACCGAGGTTTTAACTACTTACTATACTTTATGTTCTAAATTAGTCTCTATTACTCTTTTAGACACCAATTTATAATCTAAAATATTAGTAACTAAAACCTAGGTAACTAATTTAGATATCAATTTATAAATTATTTTATAAATTTTTATTAATTATAGAAACTACTTTAGATATCAATAATTTTAGTCTCTAAATTATTATTTATTTTATTTTTATTTTTTAATATAATAACTAATTATTATATTTTTTAAATTTAATTGTTATTTAGTAGAGTCACATGCAACATTTGGATCACATGTCACACTCAAAAGAGGAGGTCCTCCTCGGTTGGTGAACGTACTATTATTCAACTTGTTGGAGAAATATAAGAAATTAATAAACTTAAATATGTATAATTTACTATTAATTAAAACATTTTATTATCTAATAAAATAATATGAATATGTTTTGGTATATCCGTAAAAAAAATACATCGAAAGTCATCGCATCTACCATTAAATAACAATTTAGTGAATCACGTCTGACATGGAAAAATCCCAATTGTGATCAAGATATTTTTTTTCAACATTTTAACTAATCATGATTTTTCTTTTGATTTTATTATTGATATGTTTATGGTTTCTTTTCTTCCCCAATATGTTGTTAATTCTGCAACCAAAAGTTTTGGTTCAAAGTGAAATTCTTATTGTTAGTGAAATTGTGACCTTGTTGTTGCATATATATTGTGTTGGTGTAATTATGTTGTTCTAGTTGCTTTTCTTTATGACATTGATTGTATTAAATGAAATGTAAAATTATTTGTGGTCTTCACCCAATAGTTTATGAGAGTCTGTGTAATGCAATGGTCATGATGAGTCTTCATTTTATAAAAGATATTTTGTTATATTGTTGTCTTTTATCATTGCAACCAATCAATTCTACTAAAGATGCCTTCATTTTCTAAGAAAATTGATTTCTTTTCACCAAAGTTTCTTTAATTTAAAATCTCTCAATCATAGAAAACTAGGACATTTAATATACATTATAACGTAATTACTAGCACTACAAAAAATTATGAAATAAAAATTAATTTAAAAATAAATAAAAATTAGTTATTATAGTGACTAAATTAGAGACCATTTTGAAAACTAAAAAGAAATTGTTTTTAAATTAATTTGTATTATTATTAAATAGTTTCTAAATTGGTATCTAATTAGCTATCAAGGTTTTAATTACCAATTATTTAGATTCTAAATTTGGTAGCAAAAATCTTGGTTGCTAATTAGATACCAATTTAGAAACCATTTAACAATAATAAAAACTAATTTAGAAACCAATTTTTTTTAGTGTCTAAAATGCTTTCTAATTTAATCACTATAACAATTAATTCTTTTTATATTTAAAATTGGTTTGTATTTCATGATTTTCTTGTAATGTAGTAACATAATGCACACTGGAGTGTCACTCATACCTCTTGGGTGGATTGTTGTGACAACTTTGTAAAAACAAATAAATGTTACACATTATTTTAATCTTTATTAGCAATAACACATAAATCTAATAGTAATAAAAATCATGAAACCAAAATTATACCCTTTATAAATATTCAACCTTGAAGTTCCTTAAACCCAATGATTAAGAAAAGCTAACTTGAAAAAGGCCTTAATAATAACAAAAGTTCTTACATTTGCAATCACAACAACAATGTTTATATAAACAAGTGTAAGAAGATGGACAACAACACTAAGTGACTATTAGTGTATTAACAAACTAGATGAGTATTTATTGCTTATATGTTTTTCATTATGGTTGAATTATTGTGTTATGTCTGAATTTTTTTTACTTTACATTATTAAACTTAGATAATACTTCTTTCAACATTTATTACTTGTTGAATGACATTTTAAATATTTAAAAAGTTTCCTGAAAATCTACTTATCTCACTGAGTTTTTTTTTTAAAAAAAAAAAATCTTATTCATATGTCTAAATTTTATATATAAAATAGAAAAGACTCATTTCTATTAAAATTGCAAAAGAAAAAGTTTTCTATAGATATTTTTGTAAGTAATACCATACTAAATTTGGTATCCGTTCGTAATAAATCACATATGGAACCTACATATATATCACATATGGATATTTTTTACATATATGATCGTTTTTAATTTATTTGTGAATTTTTAGAATCCATATGTAATAAATATCTAAAAGTGATTTTATCTAAAAATTTGTCTGTAAGTAATTTATAGATAACTTAATTTTATCTACAAATTTTTTTATATTACCTATGAATTTCTGTAGAAGGTAATATCTTTGTAGTTAAGAAAATGAAAATTGAGTAAAGAAAAAACCCTTTAAAATGCCTTCCGAATTTTTCATGCTAAAAATGCAAGCATGTAGACATGTGTTATGCATCATTTTCATGCAAGAAAACAACGTTAACAAAGCACCAAGAGAAGCACATTTGAAAATTCATGCAAAGTACTTTAGAGAGTGGTTTTTTTCTTCTTCAATAATTTAGAGAATGCTTGGTGAAAACAGAAAAAAAAAAAACAATTAGTGAAAAATAGTAGTTGTTAGTTTGAAAACAAATTAAGAGAAAATAGTGAAAAATACTTTTTAAATATTTAATTTAAATTAAAATAAATAAATATCAATTTATTATTATTCTTAATTAATAATAACAATGTTATTATGAATTATTTGTTTTTAAGAGAAGATTGCACTTCATATAACTAAATAAAACTCACACCACATCTAATTTTAAAAAAGTCTCACAACATTTTCTTATATTTATAATAAAATGACACTTATGTCTCAGGTTTTAAATATAATTTTCTAATTCATACTTTTTTAATAAATGATATTTACCTTTCTTATTTTTAAATAAATATTTATCTTTTATATATTTTTAGATGGCACTCAATAAAGCGACTTTCTCTTCTCTTATTTTATCTAATAATGAAATATTGACTAAATTTTAAATTCAAAATTATGAAATTTTGTATTTAATAAACTCTTCCATCCACCAATAATTCAACAACATCCATCAATAAAGTAGCTAAATGTCTATTTTAAAAGTAATGTATGTGAGATGTCAATTTGTTTTATTTCATTGATTCAGAGACTAATTTCTTGTACAATAATTTGATTGTCTTGTCAATAACCACATGACATTATATTAAAAAATGTAATTAAATCTTTCAACTTCTTTTTCATAAAAAAAATCCTTAATTTTTATACTGTTTGCCATTTTTATTAAAAAAAATAAAAATGGGTATCAATTATTAGAAATAAAATAAAAGTAAATTTCTATTTAAAAAAATTAGAAGATATATATGTCATTTCATTAAAAACATGAGGAAAATAGTTTTTTTTTTTATAAAAAAAAGAGTGAATGTGAGTGGCAGATTAATATTATAAGAAGGAAACACAAAATATGTTATTTAAGTGAATGCAAACTTCATCTCATGAGTCGGTTTTATGGGCTTGAATTAGACTTAAAGTCAACTTTTTATCGATTTTATGGGGTTGAATTAGACTTAAAGTCAATTTCTTAATATGATATTAGAGTCATTTCGAATCTTTCCTAACGAATGTTTGTTGGACTTATCAAACCACCCGCTATCAAACTGTAAAGGAGTGTGTTTGTAAACCTCATTTCATAAACTAATTTTATGGAATTGAGTGATTGAAAAAAAAAAACTAATTTGTAAAAAAAAAAATTCTAATGAGTGGGAAAAAAAATGTAGAATAAAACATAAGCATGTAATTATTGATTAATCAAAAGCTAATAATGGAACTCGTATGAATAAATCAGAGAAAGACAATATCTGTAATTTATATTTACTCTTTTATACACATTACATGGTGAGAGACAGCATCTCATGCAATAGAAAGCTTAAAACCACCTCCTAATTAACCAAACAATTAGAGAAAAATCTTACTTCTAGTCTGATTGCCAAAATAACTTGATTTGAGAATTGTTGAGGGAAAAAAACTTCTTGAAAACCTTAATCATCAGCACCATACCATACCTATTCTTGGTTTGAACAAGAGCAGTGCTTGTCTTGGCAACTGTAGCACATCTGAATTCAACCATCTCCCTTGAAGAACAGCTACCAAACTTTGTTGCTGAAGACAACTCTTCATTCAAAACCTCCCACAACAAGTCCATTGGAATCTCTTCATCATCATCAACTCTTTTCATCTTCTTTCCACTTTCCACAAATGAAAAGCTTTTCCTGTGGCCCTCAGAGACCAGTTTTGCTTCAAACCCTTCTTCTTCATCTACTTTGCTTCCTTCTCTAAGAACTTGGTTAGAAGAAGCCTTTGGTGATGTAGGAGGTGAATCACTGCTATAAACACAAGTGTCACACATTTTGGAGAAGCTCAAGGCTTCTGTATCCATGGCCTGGCTAGTTAATGACAAATTTTTCTGATATTAGAGAGATTGAATGATGTCTGAGTGTGGATTAGGTTAGGTTTGTAGTATGGGTTTGGACCAGATTATTGTTTTATGGGTAGGGTTTTAGTTCAACTGCTGCACAAAGCTACATTTATTGTCACTACATATTAAGTATGAGATTTATTCATTTGCCATGAAAGCCTAAACCAATGTACCCATTTCTTCATCCACTATGAAATCAATAATAGGCAAAAAAACAAAAGT
Source organism: Phaseolus vulgaris (assembly GCF_051622355.1). Taxonomy (NCBI): domain Eukaryota; kingdom Viridiplantae; phylum Streptophyta; class Magnoliopsida; order Fabales; family Fabaceae; genus Phaseolus; species Phaseolus vulgaris. Next base: position 9,675,224 of record NC_143504.1, read on the forward strand.
TATACAGGATTTTTGTTTTACACAAGTATTTGAGATTGTTGATTCAATTCAACATTTAACAGGAACGAGAGACTATGAATTTATTGATAATTATTTTTATAAATAAAAAATAATAGTATTTAAGAAATATTCAAATTGGTTCTATCGAACTACAACACCATTTTAACTAGCCAAAACCTCGTGATGATAATAATAACTCCAACAGAACCTAACACTTGGAGAAACTTAAAAGTACGTAACAATACTATATTATTGTGATGTAATGTTTGAAGAGATTCTCTACACACAATTTGTGTGGATATATTTGATAAAAGCACATGTGTTTCCAATAATACTAAGAAACATCGTGTGACATGATATTTTTTTTGTTTTGGGTTAATTTTCAGTTAATCAAAAGACAACTAATTAAGAATGCTTATGAACATATGCGCTATAAAATATTAATAGTTAAAATATTAGTAGCTAAAAACTTAATAGTTAATACACTACAAAAAAAAATCATGAAATAGAAACTAATTTTAGACATAAAAAATAATTAGGTATTATAGTTACTAAATTAGTATCTAATTAGTTATCAAAATTTTAACTACCAATTATTTAGATTCTAAATTTGATAGCGAAAACCTTGATTGTTAATTAGATACCAATTTAGAAACCATTTAACAATAATAGAAATTAATTTAGAAATCAAAAATATTTTTAGTCTCTAAAATGATTTCTAATTTAGTCATTATAACAGTTAGTTTCTAAAATTGGTTTCTGTTTCATGATTTTCTTGTAGTGATATTTAGATATTAATTTAAAAATTATTTTAAAAACTTTTGTTAATAAAAAAAATTACTTTAAATATTTATAATTTTTAGTTCATAAAATGGTCTAGTAGTAGTGTTTATAGTGTTTAAGGCATGTAAAATTTCTCCTCCATACACCTGGTCTAGTAGTGTTTAAAGTGTTTAAGGCATGTAAAATTTCTCCTCCATACACCTAACCCACATTCTCTAAATTGACCAGTATAATGTTTAAAGAAAATAATTAACATAAAAGTATATGTCATAATTTGGAGATAAATTGTTATGTATGATTAAATGAAATAAAAAAAAATCAACCATAAAGTAAGTTTATGGATAATATGACTTTTTAAAAAGTTAATTAACATACGAAACAACTTATAAAAATATATCATAAGTTTTTTCTACAAATTTTAACTTAAAATTTATATCTAAAATTCAAATATTTTAGACTCAAATTGTAAAACTTTAATGAAGAAAATATAACTTCTAATGTTTAACTTGCATTAATAATATGCTTAAATTAATTAATTAAAAACATTAATTATCAAATAATGTCTATGATACATAAGAAATGTTTAAATCTATAAATAAAAATTAAAGTAAACTTAAATTAATAAAGTTGTATCATCCTTTTTATGTTTTCTCATTATAGTCAGATTAGGAGTGACCACCAAACGAGATGGTTTGACATTTTTTTTTTAATTATTTTGTTTTGAATCTATTTACTTGATTGTAGTTATTAATATTATTTTTTAGACAATAAAAATATAAGAAAAAATAATAAAATTGAATCAAACATTAATATTTCAATAAAAAAAGGTTTAATGGCTAACAAAATAAAGTAAATATCAACAATATTTCAATGAATAAAATGATGCATAAATTTTCTTTATGTAAATAAAATTTTATATAACTACCATCAATCTTAATTCCAAAAGCATAACATTTCTCTTTAAAAGTGCAATAAATAAGAAAGGGTCCCCGCCTCTCTGACCTTCAGGCGGTTTAGGCGGACGCAACTAATATGATTGACTGATTTAAAAAAATTAACCTACTTCACCTAAATGAAGTCGGTTGGGGATCGACCCGTTTTGTCATCCTTAAATCAAATCTTATATTTTTTTTTTCAAATTTTAACCTAGCATATATAAATGATTAGCTCATTGCTTAAAATATTTTATCCATTGTATAATCCTTCATATATTTTCTCCATTACCATTAATTTTTATTTTTTTTAAGTTTTGCTTTAATATGTCCATATTTCTTCTCAACAAATATTGGGCTAAAATAATTAGTGATGACTTATTTGATTTTGGAAAAGAATGTTATAAAACTATTTGTTTTTGTTTCGAGTTTTTATGTTAATAAACTCTAAAAGATTAAATATTTTGGAATTTAATTTTAAAAATATCGTTATGTATAAAATATAACAGTAAAAGAATAAAAAATGTAATTTTTTTAAGAAATAAAGATAAATTGTAGCAACTAAATTTATCTGTAAAAAAAGCATATCAGAAAAAAAATTACTCTATTTCACTAACAATTTTAATGACACTATACATAACACAAAAATTCATATTATTATAAGGGTTTTATTATATACCTTGTTTTTTTATTGTATGTTTCATTTTCTTTATTTGAAAATTGAGACTCTTTTTCTTTTCCCTTCCTATTCTTGGTGTGTTTTGGTATTTGAAGATTGGGCTAAGTTATTTCTAAGGGTGGCTTAAGGCTGCTTCTTCCTGCACACCATATTTTCTTCAGGCACCCATAGTAAATATGAAAGTACCTTTTTGTCCTTAAAATCTTAATAACTTTTCACCTCACTCTTTCTTCTCTGTTCTCTCATCCCGCGGCACCCCAATCAGTTTTCCACCCCCATGTCTTTCTTTCTTCTTGACACATTATATTTAGTAAAAATTTCAATAATATTTATCAATATTTAATAATAAGAAGAATAATATGTTTATATGTAGAATAAAAAGAAAATATTAAATATTTTAGGCAATTTTACTTCATCTGTTCATCGATCAGAAAAATCGATCTAAATCAATGTTTAAATAGAGTAAAAAAATTTAAATTAATTTAACTAAAACTATCATTTTTCCTAGGTGAGTTATTAAGTATAAAATATTTTTTTACACTAATTTATTTTAAAAATAGTTGTGTAAAGTAACATAATATTTCAAAAATACCATAAAAATAATATAATAAACATTTACAAGGAAAAAAATAATCTCACATTAAATATGTAAATGATTTCTTTAATGTATTAATTTTATTATTTAAATTTCTGCAACATAAAGTTTTACATTTTTCAATCTTAAATATCAATATATTGTGTTTAAGTAATGATGTGATATATCATGATCCTATGTGATGTAATGTCATATCTAAGTGACATGGTATTTCATTTTTATGATATGTAATGTCACATCTAAATGATATGGTATTTTGTGTGTCAACTCATCGGTTAATAGTAAAACGTTATAAAAAAATTAAAATAGAAAAGTTTTATATTATAAGAGCTAAAATAACAAAAAAAAAGTAAGAACCAAAAGGATAAAATAAGTACATTTAAACTTTTGAATATTCATGTTTACTGTGTATATCATACAGAGTTCAAATGTAACACATAATATTTGATCCGATAAATTTTAGTAAAAAGAAGTATAATATTTTTCATCAGTCCAAAAAAAAAAGGAACTTGTGAACGAGGTACAATGGGATAAATTTGTTAGTACAATAAAAACTTAGAAACAAACTTTTAAGAGGTTCTATTGGTTGTGTTCTTTCTTCTTGGAGATGTACTGAGACTACTTAAATCCCTGTGTTGTTTCATCATAGTTTGGGGGCTTCTAATCCTCCTTTTTTAATTAAAAAAATACATAAACAATTTTTTTCAAGAACTAAAAATAATACAAATAGCATTTCAAGTAACCAACTTGAATACGTATTTCTCTTCTCATTTTACTACCAACCTGCAAAATTTCTGGACAAGTAACTCAGACTACGGAGGTTTTTCCATTGAAAAATATTCAATACTGAAACAAGTCTAACTTTCCCTCAACTAAGTGCAACCATATTTTCTATTATTCTTTGCCATTGAATCAAAGTGTTATGACAATCATATTGCAGCAGCAATTTTCTTCATCACTAACCTTTCCTGGTTCCATTCCATCACATAATCAATGTTCAATCCTTTGAGTTTCACTTTTCCAGATTTGGAATCCAAAAATAAGTTGTATGCTTACATAAATTATGTGCATTATTAGACAATAATGAACATCCCAAATAAACAAAATAAAAAAAAATCAGGTAGCATTAAAAGAAAAATGTAAATGGCATTTTCGACTAAAAATATGTTATAAGAAACCACAGCTCAACTTTTCTACTCAAAACTCTTGGCAAAATCCCGAGTGAAGAGTAATTGACTCCTCAATTTCTGCTTGTCAACAATTAATAACTTCACAAACCTGATGAGAGGAATCACACCCAGAATTGGAATGCTCTTTCACTTTGTTAGGAAAATGAGACTAGAAAGTAAGATCTTTGGGATCCTCAATAATCAGTGAAAGTGTTTGCAAGAACGAAGCCAAATCAGCACCATAGATGACTCGATGATCGGCTGTAACATTGACCTGCAAATTTAAATTTCTTCTATTATAGGAAACAAGTTTGGAACTGGATTTATGTTTTTCTAACAATAACTAAGTCATACTCGGATACTCCTATATATACATATGTTACGACTCTCGCACCTGCATTTGGTTCTTCATGCCAATGCGACCATCCTTGGTAGCCACAACAGCTGGCTGTGATGCTCCAACAGCCATTATTGCTCCCTACACAAATAAATCCAAAGAATGATAATATTCGTGTTGCCCATCACTAATCGAATTGGAACATATAGCCAATCTCTTGCAATATTTGACCACAAGTAAAACACTCACAGTTCCAGGTGGCAGAATAGCATCAAAGCGATCAACACCAAACATTCCCAGATTGGAAAGAGTGAAAGTACCTGTAAAAATAAATAATAAAAGCAATCAGTGAGGATGAACAAATATCCAAATCAGAGTCCTTAATTTGATCCAATTGGATGTCAGTGTTCAACCATTAGAAAGGCATAAACTCTTCACCGTAAATAAAATAGATCTGTATCCTTCTTATTCAAGAGATCCCCATAACAAGAATAATAGAAAGCAAATATATCAGGCAGAATTGAACTAGTCAGCACTAATAGTCCACACAATATGGGCCACTAAGACACCAGCAGCACCATGAATTCCAGTGGTTCCATTAAATTGCCAAGAAAATCACAGAATGATAATAAAGTATGGCCTTTAAAAATATTTAAATCATTGGTTGTAAACCTTAATATTCAATTATAACAGTGTAATGTCTCCTTAATGGGGGGGAATCAATGCCTTATACTTGAGTAAAGTCAGAACTGAGATTTTAAGATTGGTGAGAAAAACAGAGTTTAGTATTCCCCACATAATACCAGAAACTTTGCAATTTAGGTATCTCGGATCCATCTTGGTATTAATGAGAGTAAAAATAAGTGAAGTAAAAGAAAACAGACTATGATGGATGAGGTAGACAGACAAGAAAATAAAACTTGGACTTGGACAAGGATATGGCCAAAACTCATCTAAGTGATTTGGGTATGTAAAAAGAATATCAATGGAGGCTCTAGTGAATAGCAGAGTGGATCAAGTGAAAGATAGTACAATTAAAATTGGTAGGTAAAAGAACTAAGAAAACAATAAGAAAAACTATCAAGACCTTGTGCTAAATTGTTTTACGAAAATTTTGATCTTTAAAAGAGTCTGATGGCCTTAACTAATATATCATCCAAAATGGAGGGCCAAACTTAGTGAGATAAGCCTTTGGTTGTTGTTATTTGTTTTTAAATTGTATGCCTTTTTTATTCCCTCCAACTTGTTATTTATCACACCTCGCTGTTGAATAATGATGATCACAGCATCACTAAACTTCACATTCTCTATTCATTGAACTTTTTTGCATCCTTAGTCTTAGGTTAACTAAAGCCCCCGTAGTGGCCAGATAATAGAGGATATATCCTCTGCTCAAAAATTAATTCTAAATCATATTTGTCAATCCTCATGCTTAAGGACTCATTTATCTTCCTTAGTCTTTCAAGCCCAATGTATTCTTTCAACCTTAAACATCATTGCAATTGTAAACCTAAAAGAATACAACTACGGAACATCAAAACCCTCCAGAAAACTGATCCGTACAGATTTTCTGGTATCAAAATTCATACATCACTTCAACTTACACTAAAAGAAAATAGATAAACATTCAGATACAATCTTCAGCTTTGTCAGTGAATTACCCATATGAACAAAGATTTTTCTTTGGTATATAGTTATAAACTACTGCAAGTGCTCCACAAATATACTTTACGCCTACATGATTACATTTCATGCCTAAAACCAACTGTTCAAATATATAGCCCATGCATATGTATAAAGTTTGTGTCATATATTCATTGATTTCACAGTTGCAATCCAGTCAAAGAAGACTAAGTAGATGATAAAACATCAAAGCATCCCAATCCAATTTTCAGACTGAAATTAACTTTAGACAAGTCTGCCCAGTGCACACATTAATCAAGAACTTGAACGCCAATATTGTCATTCATATTTTGAAACTTTGTTTCTTTTCATTCAAAGATATCTCCTAGGTATGTAGTGATATACTTCTGAACTCTAATAATATGAAGTAAACTATCAAAATTTCTAGACCCTACCTACAAATTTTAAGGATTCAATAATAAATTTTAAAATTTGCTAAGATGTAGAACAAAACCAATAAAATGCATGTAAGTACCAGTGTTGTATTCATGAGGTTGAAGCTGCTTGGCCCTGGCCTTATCGACCAACTCCTTCCACTTTCTTGACAATGAATATACATCAATCTACAATTTACATCAAATATACCTTTTCACAATTAAGAACCATCTTACACTAGAGAAGAGGGGATTAGAAGCTGATCAAATTAGAGTATAAAAAAAAACCTTATCAGCATTCTGAAGCACTGGTGTAATCAATCCGCCATCTATAGCCACAGCAACTGCAACATTGATGTTGCTATTATATGTAAAGCTATTACCATCTCTACAACTTGAGTTGATAACAGGGTGTTTGGCCAGTGCAAGCGCAGTAGCCTTGGCAAGCAATGCGGTCATAGTAACTCCCTTTGACTTTATCTGGAAGATTTTAACATAGAATTAATGAATGAAAAGATAATAACAGTTTGGGTATGAATCCAGAACTCCAGGGTGCGCGGTACAAATAATTTGAAAAGGTGAAGATATCAAACTACCATGAACTGCCGATAGCATGTTCAAATCACAAGTAAGAACATCACAAAGAATACATGGCTAGCATTTTTACACTTGACCCCTTATGGTAATAAATTCCTTTCCAGCTTTTTTGACTCCTTTTTGAGTTATGTGAAGATCCTATAGAAAAAAAATGGGAACAATACTTGCAATTGACTCTGTCAATTAATAAACCCCCATTCATTACACGGTCTAAGAATATTATCTTATGAAACAAACTATCGAATATGCAAATTGGATAAAGTGCTGTTATATATTAAACACAAAGGTCACAGGAATCCATGTGATATTCATCTCGCATCAATCATAATCATAATCACAACCATATCTAATGACTTAGTGGTAGAACTTTCATATTTAGTACCATATACAAACTACAAAGTATGTGAATTCCCCCCTTATCACCCTTTTATGAGTTGAGTGTTAATCTCTAAAGGCACCAAGCTTTCAACAAAATGCAGAACCTGGGAACAGAGTTTGAAAACATTTAGAACATTTCAAACAGTCAAAAAACCAAGCCAAAGGATCTGTAATAATAGTGTGACCTCTTCCCTACACAGTATTGCAACATCAAACTAGCAAAAAAAACCATAACAAACATTGAAAAGAAAACCAACATAATCTATCAATGTGATTTAGTCAACTAGAATAGCAACTCAATACAACCACATTTAATGTATTGCACATTCAAAGCTCACCTTCTTGTACAAGGCATCAAGTGCATCTGTGGTGATGGTGTAACCAACCCTGAACGTGGGAACTGCCAAACTCTCCACCATGTTTCTACTCACAGCACCCTGCATTGTGGTGAAAGGCACCACAGATCCCAACTCCACCCCTGCAGGTGCTGCACTCTTGCCTGGTGCTGGTGATGCAGCTGCTGCAACATTTCCAGAAGCTGCAAATGCCTCAACATCTTTAGCAACAATCCTCCCCATTGGTCCAGTTCCCACTACCCTCCCCAACTCCACCTGTTGGAAAACATGTCAAGAGTCCAAACGAACAGAGAGAATGGAAAGAACAAGAAAATGCAGAAGATGTGAATGTGATAGATGAGTAAAGCTCTTACAATTAGGCAACATGTAATGGACAAAATGCAACTAAGACCTTAATAGATTAAACTTCTTAATAAATACTTATAAGAGAAAAATATAAAAAGGTAAAATGACTTAAAATTCTCTCCTTAGTTAAAATCAATTAAACATCTCTTATAACATTTCTCTTAAGTTAAACTTCAACTCATAAGAAAACAAAATCATAAAACAAAATAAACATCTCTTATAACTTAAACCTACACACGCACTTCAATATTTATAGAAGCTTGTCTACCTTCTCTAAAGGTCTCTAAATGGCAAATGTTGAGCAGCATAAGTTAACTTTAACAAGTTTGACTCATTTTGTGCATTATTTTCTTCTTATATAAGTATTCAGCTAGAAATTTATGTAACTATCTAACTCATTCACAACCGTCTAACCAAATTCTAACTAACTATAAAATCACCTTCAATTCCTTGGCGAGCTTCTTCGCATAAGGTGACGCAACAATCCTCTTCCCTCCCTCCGAAGCGGGATGACTGGACACTACGACCGGAGCCGGAACCGCAGCTGCGACGGGGGCCGCAACCTTCTCCGGTTGAGACTCAACGGGCGGTGCTGGTGCAGCTGCAGCTGCAGGCGCGGGCGCGGAAGAGGAAGAGGAGGCTTTGGACTTGGCTTGAGCAATCTCATCCTCGGTCTCAGCGAGGAATGCGATGGGGGATCCGACGGCAGCGACACCACCTTCCTCGACGACGATGGCGGCGAGGTAGCCGTCGTAGAATGTCTCGACGTCCATGTCGGCCTTGTCAGACTCAACGACAACGACGCTGTCGCCCTTGGAGAGCTTATCGCCCTCGGATTTGGTCCAGGAGACGATTTTGCCCTCCGTCATAGTGGAGCTGAGTGCCGGCATGAAAATCTCCCGGATCTTAGCCCGAACGACCAGGGGAGACGTCGTTTTGCGGTGGGTAACGGCGGCGCGGCGGAGCGAGGAGGAAGAGGGGATGAAGGGAGTGTGAAGAAGGTGAGCCATGGTTGAATGAATGAAAAAATGAGAATGGGTTTTGGGTTGGATTCGATTGAAGAGAAAGAAAATGAGAAGAATGAGTGTGTTGTTCAGTGTTGTTAAGTAGAGAGCGATTTCCTCGAATTCATCGAAGGAAGACGGAGGTTCCAACTTCTAACTCTAACAAAACCAAACCAATCAACCACCGTACCACACCGCCAATGTTATGTGTTAATGTTAGTAACGTCTTTTAAGTGTTAGTTCATGTTTCTTTGCACTTTAGTAACAAAGTCGTGATAAAAAAAATATAAAATAAAAATTGCAATTTAGTAAAAAAAATGGTGAAGTAGTCAAAACTGTAAGAAAAATAGAAAGTGATTTATTTATATATCAAAACATTGTGTTTTTCAATGGTTAACTTTAAAAATATATTTCTACTTCTCAAATTCTCTTTATTTTAAATATTAAACTAAGGAAATGTATTTAGTAAATTATAACTTAAAACATTGTACTGGAAATATATAATTATCGACCAGCCACAACTTCAAATTTAAAAATCAACAAAATTACTTAGTTGATAAATCATACTTGTGTTACGCAATAGAATTAATTAAACATAAAATTTGTTAAATTATCTATTTAAAAATAATAATGAATAGACATTGTTATAAAAATGTAGTGAAACAACAAAATCAAGATCTATTTGAAAGGGAGAATTGACTTATTTATAAGTATATATAGATTATTAGGATAAAATGAGAGAATACAATAACTAGTTATAAATATTAATTAATATAGATTGAATAATTAATGGTAAATTTTAACATGCAGTGGAGGAAGAGATTGAGTTGGATGGCAACAATAAGCACCAAAGATTTCTAGCAAAAGTATGTTGTAAAAAAGTAGGGTTTTTTTTCAATATAATTTTATATAGTCAAATATTTACAGAGAAATCATATTAATTGAATTATAATAAGAATAATAATTAAAATTGCACATCAATAATGTGATATATTTGAAAAAATATTCTTATAAATAATTATTATAATAATTTTAAGACATTTTTTTAAAAAAATTTATGACATATTATGTATTTTTATTAGAATTTTTTCTTTTAAGTCTAGTTATAATGTTGGTCTCTATAGTTTCATATGTGAATAATTTTATATTTATAGTTTTGTACTCCATAAATTTATAAAATAAATAATATTGATTATGATGATTTTATTTGTTAAATTTGGTTAATATATGTAAATAATGAATTTGTTACATTATTAAAATCAGATAATAAATTACTAAAAAAATATTTTCATATATATCAACTAAAATTAGACCATTAAAACTAGAGATTAAAAATATTATTTTTAAAATATTAAAGTCCAATCAATAAAAGCAAAAATATATATATAAAGTGATAGAACAATATATGTATGAGATTTAGTAAAGAAAATTGCGAAAACTAAAAAGGATAATGGAAAAGGTAATGTAACCATGATGTTCCCGTCCAAGGTGGCATAGGTTGGTTGAGCAGGATAACCCCAACTGGAACAAACCCAAGAAGCAGAAACAGAAGATGGGTGGTTCCATTCTCCCTTCCTCTTCTCCTCCCTCTCTTTCCACTCTGTTCACATCCAAGTTCAATGAATCTGCTCCCTTCACCCTTTTCTGCAACCAATTCCCTTCCCAATCCTCACCTCCTCGTCGTTACTCATGTTCTGTAAAGTAATCCTCTCTCTTATCTCTTTAATTTTCTACCATTTATGTCTCTTACTTTGAAGTTTAGAGCTTTAAGCATCGTGTGCTAATGGGGTGCCTCATTTGCCTCCTTCTTCAATGGTTCGTGTAAATGCTGTCAGTGTTAGTGATTAATGTTGTTTAAGAGAGTACTGAATTGGGTAACTATGTAATTGGCCAGCACTAAGTTAGTTTTTTTGTTGGCTACTACTGCTACTAAAGAGTACAATTTTGCGATTTCTAACAAATTTCAGCTCACAGTGGAAAGTGGGTTGCTAGCATTTCTCTTTTTGTAATAGAGTGATTTGTGTTGGAGTGCTAGGGGAGAGGAATTTCTAGACTTGTAGTATGATACATATTCGTGTTAAATACTTTCAGTTTTGTTACCCTCTTAAAAGGCTCTTGTTTTTTAGTGGTTCACAGTGGTGTGATGCATGGATGAATATTAACTTAAAGCACTATTTACAGAAAGGTAAATGCCTTCGGAATTCAGCATAAAGGTTCCATACGACATGGAGACAATCTTGATGCAATGAAGAGTGGGATTTTGCTGCAGGTTGTTTAACATTCACGTGTTTTACAGCAAAATTAAGCATTTCATTACATCCTTTATACCGAATCTTGTGTTTCAAATTTCATCTTTCATTTTCATTATCTGATTCTCCTACTCATGCATTGATTTCTCTTTTATTTTGCTGACAGAAATAAACTCTAGGTCTTGTATAAATGCTTCATTCTAAATACCATCATCAGTAAAGCATTCTCATTATTCATGCCTTTTGTTTACTCCTTAAGTTCCGGATACTAATCTTTTCTTCCATCGTGGACGAAGACAGAAGTTTCAAAGGAAAATGCCAATGGAATTCCTTAGCACCCTTTTCAACAAACAATTTACAGGTAATTCCCTATTCTCTGTTTCTAATTTTATTATTCTTAACATGTTTTTTCCATATATAACGAGTGAATTGGTCTAATGTGTTTTATAGAAAAATGGCAAGTTTTGTAATGGTACAAAGTATAGTCTTAACAAGTTGTTGTTGCTCTAGAATGTAGAAACTGACCATATTCGTGCCCAAATTTTGATAGACCTCTGAAGCATTCTATGTAATGATCAATAAATGCTCCATTATTATGCCAAGATAAAACAAAAACATAAAAGAAATGATAATGAGGTTTGTTGAGATGAACAGCAGGAAAAATTATATTATGCAGCTATGCATTTAGATTTACATGTTCGTCAGTCAATTACATTGTATATAATGTTACTGATATGGATGTACGTTTTTGCTTGTTGAGAAGATTCCCCATCTGTGTTTGACTGTCTGCTACTAATGGACTTGGTTTAATCAGTGTTATTTCACTAATTTGAAGTGTGTTGTTACCCATTTTGTTTTTCAGTAATCTGATTTGCCCCTATCCCTTGCTTGTATTTATTGGTAATGGGTGTTTGCATCTTTTGTTCTTGTAGCTGATCTTCAAGCTGCTCAATGTGTTAACCATCCATGACAAGTCATGGAATTTGGGGTTGTTAACCCTCTTAATTTGTAGGGAACCAAATTACTATCCCCGTTTCTTATTTTCTTTTTTGTCACACAGCAATTAAAAAATAACACTTCTACAAGCAGAAAAATTAACAGCCAAGATACAATTTTTTTAACCCTAAAAAGGCCATAAATTTATAATTCTTCTTCAATACGATTAAGTATAACTTATAAACAATAATTTGGATTTAAATTAAGAAAAATACTTGGGAAAGTATTTTAATTTTTTTTTTGTTGCATAAGAAAGCCAGCCACCTTGAATGGCTAGCGGATTAAGGGAGGGGTTGAACCTGTCTTTAAGAAGTGTGCAAACTACAATGGGCTAAATGATTGGAATGGATTCAATCATTCAACTCTATTTGACAGCTGTAGGTAGCAAAAATAATCATGATGTTTTCATTAAGTTTAATTATGTTGATTGTTGTTAGTAGTCAAATTGCTGAAACTGATTGGGTAAAATCTATGGAAAATTTGCGTACCTTTTTAATTCTAAGCATTGTGTTAAACTTGGTTCAAACATTTGGGCAAACGTCAGCTAATTCAAAGTCTTCAAATTTTGTTTTAAAGTTGATATAGTCACTTGTTTTAATGTTGCAGGATTTTCAGTGAATGACTTTACAACCAAACATCTTGAAGATGGTGCAAGATCATCCAAATGGGTTTCAGCATTCTTGCTTGGACAAACTATATCAGTGATTTCTCCTGATGTTTCTTATGCAAGCAGCTCAATGAAGATAAATGAGATATATGAGGTTGGAGAATTGTTTGATTTAAGCATCCAACTAATATACTTGCTATTGCTACTGGGTTTGCTAGGGACTGGGACTTTTTTTGTGATTCGTCAAGTTCTTGTCCGCAGAGAACTCGACCTATCTGCCAAGGAGTTGCAGGTAAGAACCTATCTTCCCTTTGGTCCTTTATATTATTAGACGTTTCTCTTGTGCAGGATACATGACGTGAACCTCAAAATGTATTAGACCCTGAATTTTATGTTAGGTGTCTTGATTTTTTTTCTCTGGTTTGGTACCTAATAAAGATTATATACACAAGTGCAAGCCACTTGGAACTAGATGTTTTATGATCCTTTGTCCTTACTCCTTTTCTTCCACTGTCTCAGGAGCAAGTAAGAAGTGGTGATGCTGGTGCAACTGAGCTTTTTGAACTTGGTGCAGTGATGCTGCGCAGGAAATTTTACCCTGCTGCTACCAAGTTCTTGCTCCAAGCAATTGATAAATGGGATGGGGATAACCCGGATCTTGCTCAGGTTAGAGGGTTTGTTTGATTGCAACCATTGTAGTTTCACTCATTATTAAATGAGTTTCCATTCATGATTAGTAGTTTCTAATAAAAAAATTATCAACAATAAAGAGTGTGTTGGTGGTTCTCCTTTCTTATTCTAATATGACTTGTTAACAACTTTGGTGACTATTGCATAAACCAATCCACCAATAGGTTTACAACGCTCTTGGTGTAAGCTATGTCCGCGATGGGAAAGTTGACAAGGGAATTGCTCAGTTTGAGACAGCTGTCAAGCTTCAACCAGGCTATGTCACAGCTTGGAACAATCTTGGAGATGCCTATGACAGTAAAAAAGATTACAAGTCTGCTTTGAAGGCATTTGAAGAAGTCCTGCTATTTGATCCTAACAACAAGGTTGCACGGCCTAGGAGAGATTCTTTGAAGGGACTTGTTGATGCAAGCAAAGGAGTTACCGTCACCAAATCAGCAGAGAAGAAATGAGTGCCATTATATAAACTCACCCTATGAACATGGCATAGTTAAATACATAGTTTTCAATAACTTGGTTGTGTTTGGAAGGAATTTTGGTTCTATTGGTGTAGTTACTACAAACTAGCAAATGTAGTTGAAAGTGCTCAATTCTCTAATAATGGTGCTGATGGTGTTTTCACTTATGAGAATCCTCCTTTTATTTTTATTTATTTTACAAAATGGTCATTTTCAAGCCTTGTTATAGTGGTTCCTTTCATCATTTTGTCATTTCGTCATTGCTTATATCATATATTTTGAATCATTGTTGGCGTGCTCTGTATGTAGGCCTCCACTTTGTCCTTCAACCATTACAAGTCTAGAATATGACTTTACTAGCTAAAGTAACAGAGTTTAGTTTCTCTTAAAAAAATATTAGAAAAATTATATGATTACTTTTAAAATAATTACTGTAAAAGTTAATGAATTTAGTATATGTGATGATTTATGACTGAATAATAGTGTAAAAATTGACAGTATGTAGATTACTATCTAAAAACAAAAACAAAAAATATTTCTGATATATGTTGTTTGATGTCAGTGTAACTTTATATAAAAGATACAGTTATATTTTTTTTCATTTTCTTGAGAATTTTTTCTTAGATCTTGTAGAAAAACGTATTTATTTTCTGTTGAAAAATATCTTTAAGAAAATGAGATTTCTTGACAATTTATAAAAGCTTGCTAAAAAGATGAACACTAGTTTCATATGTAAGAACTTTTCTAAGTTTCAAAGGAACATTTAATTGTTCTTCCCTTCTATTTTAACAACTTTAAAATGTAAACCGATTTATAAATTCAGCTTCTATACAGATAAAACTAGAGTATTTGAATTGGATTATTTTGTTAACAAAAATCACAGTTTGGTATTGATGAATATAAACTTCCCAATAAGACCCACTAGTAATTTTCCTCTTACTTCAAAATTTAGCAACTTCTAATGCATGCATAACATCGTAAAAACACAAGAACAAAATTTGATATGTTTATATTTCCTACAAACCCTGTAAGCTAAATAATAAAAAAATCACTAACCTACAATAAATTTAAAGTTTCATACAAATGTTCAAAGATAAACAGTTTTTGAATCTGTCTCTCATTCTTGTAAACACTATTGATTAAATCTAAAAAAAATGAATAACATGTTATCAAATCCTAAACACTAAGAATTGTTTCTTACATCAAATTGAATCATTAAGGTTGAGAATTGAGAGGGGAAACGAAGGAGTAGAAAAGAAAATTAAGATATTAAAGTTAAATTATTTAGATTAAAGAAAAGTAAATAGAAAATTAAGATAAATGAATAGAAAAAGTAGAATTGTTTGACTTTTGAGATTGATTGACTATCTCTCTTTTTATATATCTTTTTGACTCCATTTGTATGTCATGTTACCTCAACTTTTTCTTTCTATTTCAACAAAAAAAGTACCTGTTTGTCACAACCATAATATCACCGTTGTTTTAGTTGTTTTTGGTAGCTTTTAATATAAAAAAACCTTAAATTGAAAAAAAAATGTTAATAATTAAAAGAGATCAAGTATTTTTGGTACCCTTTAATATATATATATAAAGGAGATGAGCTTGAAGAAGAAAAACTATATTTTTGAAAAGACAACTTCTAATTAAATGAACAGATTCAATGAATAATTTCCAAATGTTAGTGTACCATTTTCTTTCTCTTAAAAATGAACACTCTTATTATTTTTAATGGAAATACAAAAAAGAAAAAATATTCTTACATATTTAGAGATAATCTTGTTCAAAATAAGCGAAATCTTTTTTTAAAGAAAAGATGAAAATCTTGAACATAAAAAAAATTCAAAATTTAGTTAAAGAAATAATATTTTTTCCACAATAAGTAATTTTTAAATTGATAGCTATGTAGCACAGACAATTGACACGAACACTGATACGACACAGACACGAAGATACGTAAAATCTTTAAAATGTAGGACACGAGGACACATATCTATATATTATATAATTATGAATTATATAAATTGACAATAAAGATTTACGTGCACAAATATGTTTCAGATTATTTTTTGGAGCAGAAAGATATTTTTCATGACTGTGTTCACAAGGATTTGTTTTTTATTTTTAATCATAATAATAATTTATACAATAAAGTTTGAATTTTTAAAAAATTAATGTATTTTTCTTTTTTATAATTGTATTAGAATCGTACTAAAATTATCAAAAATTTATCAAATACTTTTTGAATTAGACACTTAAAGAATATGTGTCTTCTAGATGTCATATCGAACACTGATATATCATTTAAGAGAAGTGTTTAGAAGCTTAAAATTAAAAATACATTATCGAGTAACTTTTAACACAATGAGAATTTTTTTTTTTATAAAAGTAGCATCATATGATATTATATGGGTAACGTAGATACGATCCGAAAAAGTACATGAAAAGGAGTAACAAAGCCACGTTTGTAGGAAGGGTAGCTTCGTGGGAAGCTCTCACCACTTTCAGTTGCCGCTACAGGAACATGCCTCCACCAGCTACTTCGCCACCATAACCATTATTTCACTTTTCACACGCTTTCATTTTTTCAAGACAACTCAAATAATTTTCATATGCATGCATGCATGCATGTACATTCCAACAAACCACACTTCATCCTAGTAGTCAGTTGTGTCGTGTGCATGTGGGACCCTTTCGTGTCTCAATTCAAAGGCTCAACCTTTTTGGCTTCTTCTCATCATGGATTGAAACCCACCAAGCCAACGGCCCTGATTGATGGATGCAGAGAGGAAGTGATAAGAAATGGCCCACCACCTCACTGTGGGCCCCACACAGCATTGACCCATCCAATGGTGGGTAGGAACAGTGGGTGGGTTGACCAAATATGCTTCTGCTGTGTTCAACGAGAAGAAAGGAAGGAAGGAAGGAAGAAACAGAGTTTAAAGTTTTAAGCTTCTTGGTAACAGAGATTATTATTTTTTATTATTATTGATTATATAAGCAGTCACTTCACCCTCCTATGTTCTCTCTTCCCCATCTCAATTTTCCCCCTTTTTCTTTTTCTTTTCATTTCAACTGGAGCATTCAGATTGTTAATAGAGCTTTGAATCTATCATTTGTGACAGTAAGTTGTTTACTCCTGGGATTTCTGTTTCTAATTCTGTTTTTTTATCTGCCTGTTTCTAATTCTGTGTTTAGGGTTTGGTCAGAAAGCATTCGTTTTTTTCTGTACCATTTTTTTGGGAGAGATTTTCATATATTGGTACCTTGAATCTATTGTGTGTTTTTTTTCTTTCTGAATTGCTTCTTTTTAACCCCCTCCTTTTATGGTGTCAAAATCTGAATTGGTGTTTTGTTGCAACTGATATGATATGTTTGAAACTGGGGCTGTTAATTAATGTAAAGAACAAGTGAGAATGAATGGGTGGATAAACTTTTTAGCATGTAACTATCTAGTTATCCTTTAAGAGATTTGGTGATTTATTATCTACAAATGGGGTATTGGAATTTGCAGCTTTATAAATAGTAATAACTGAAGGGTGATGGCATGAGGGTTTTGCCTTTTTTTTCCTATCATTTCTGATTGTACGATGATTTAAACATTTATGGAAAGGGGAAAATTTGATTCTGGATTTTTGGATCTGAAGATACCTGAAGAGAGGAATAGCTAGCTTGGTTTTGAGAGTTTGAGACTACTGTAGTTATTGACTAAACTGAAAGCTTTGAGTTTCCTAGCTAATTGGCCATATTACCACAAAGTTGATTGATTTGCTAGATTGGTTTGATTTCATGAATCTGATACCAATTGTAAATGGAATGTGATATTTGTATTTGCATCACTAATGTTGAATGGTATATTTCTTCTAATAGGGGGGGTCATATGTGTGTATGTCCGTGCATTTATATATTCTCCCACTTCATCATTTGGTTCTGATCCTTTTAGCTATCGCATATAGGCTACTTGGGTCTTTAAGTAAACAATATAATGTAATATGTCATAATTTAATTGTTTATAAAACATCTGATGTGCATCACCTGTTCTTTACATTGATAACTTTGATTGACAGGGATTTTGATTCCTTGAATAGAGTTTAAAATGGATCTAGAAGGAGGCTTATGTGCTAATAACTGCACAAGGTCCTCTTCCTTAACCTCTCCTGGGAATGGATTGCAAACAAATTTGTCCTCAGATCCCCCTTCTTTCTATGGTCTCGAAATTGAATCACCTTTTAATACATTCAACCCACCCTCTCCTCCAATCCAATCTGTACTTCCAGGTCAATCTAATACAGATATTGAGATCCCTGACCAAGAAAATTGTCCACTAAGTGACTCATCAAATACCACTAAGCTTCAAGATTGGAATCCAAGTGCAATGTTGAACAATCTTTGCTTCCTTGAAGAAAAGATTCATCATCTTCGGGATCTAGTGCATTTAATTGTCAATAAAAAGTGCCAACCCTTTGGACAATCTCATGAACTAGTGACTCAGGAACAGCAGCTCGTCACAGCTGATCTTACATCAATTATTGTTCAACTGATCTCTACTGCTGGAAATCTTCTCCCCTCTGTTAGGCACACCCTCACAAATACAAATCCCTTGGTTGGCCAGATGGACCAGCTTCATGGGATTAACCTCCCTTTTGGATCAGAACCAAGTAGTGGTATTAGGCCACAAAATAGTAGTGGAAATAAACTGTTTGGTAAGTCCACTCCAAATGATCGACCAAATCCTTGTGAAATGGAGCAAAACTACAACATGGAAGAACATGAGCCAAAAGATGAAGAAGATGTGGATGAGGGAGAGAGTCTTCCACCCGGTTCCTATGAGATTTTACAGTTAGAAAAAGAAGAAATTCTTGCCCCTCACACACATTTCTGTACAATATGTGGGAAAGGATTCAAGAGGGATGCAAATCTCCGAATGCACATGCGTGGCCATGGTGATGAGTACAAAACCCCTGCAGCTCTTGCAAAACCACATAAAGAAACTGGGTCTGAACCGAAGCTTATCAAGAGGTATTCCTGCCCCTATGCCGGCTGCAAGCGTAACAAGGATCACAAGAAATTCCTACCACTAAAGACTATTTTGTGTGTCAAAAACCACTACAAGAGAACGCACTGTGACAAGAGCTATACTTGCAGCAGATGTAACATGAAGAAGTTTTCAGTCATGGCAGACCTTAAAACTCATGAAAAACACTGTGGCAAGGATAAATGGCTCTGTTCTTGTGGCACAACATTTTCAAGGAAAGACAAGCTTTTTGGACACATTGCACTTTTCCAAGGCCATACACCAGCTATTCCTTTGGATGACATCAAAAGAGTGGCCGAGCCACCTGATCCCCAGAACAGAGAATGCAGCAATAAGGTAGGAAGTGTTAACTTCTGTTTTGGATCAAAGCTTTCAAGTGAAAATGGAGTTCAAAACATGATGGATATGAAAGGTAATATTGATGATCCTATGAATTATTTCTCATCGCTGAACTTCGAAGGTTGTAACTTTGGGGCGTTTAATGAATTCCCTCAAACTCCCTTTGAAGATTCAGAAGGTTCTTTCTCTTTTCTCATGTCAGGATCCTTTAATTATGCTCCAAAATTTGGTGGCGGTGAATCAAGTACCGACAATCTGTAGTGACCATTTATAATGATGTTATTCTCTACATAATGTCTGTGTTTTCTTTTCTTTTTCCCCTGTTAATCAATAATCCTTTTGTTTTTTGTCAAATTTATAAAGCTAGATAAAGTCATGTACTCCCAATTTCTTTACATAATATGTTTCTCTTTTATAACTTAATTTATATTCATAAAATTATCACATTTTTTATTGTACATGTAATGTTTGTTGTCAAATATAAGTCTTTAAAATTAAGAAAAATGACATTTATAAATATTACATTAGCACAACTGAAAAGTAAAAAAAAAAGGTTTTCTTGAATTAAAGAGGCCTTGTTATACTACTTTTTTATGCTTTGTTTGGATTAGGGAGTAAAAAGTTGAGCATATGGGGAGTGAAAGTGTGAAGATTTGTGAAGAAAGTTGAGTGTTTGGATTGAGATATGTTAGGGTGGATGTGTGAGTAAAGTTCATTGAAATATGTGAGTGATGTGATGGTTGTAAGATATATTTGAATTATTTTTAATTGTGTAAATTGTAAAATTACTATAACATCCTTATATTTTCTCATATCTAATAATCATAATCTGTATGAAATATTAAAATAAATATATAAGCATAATACAAATATATCTGCAAATCTTTCATATAGTCTTTCAAATTATCTCTCTCTTTATAAGACTTGAAACATTTACATAAAATTAAAAAGAAAATTTCAAAAGAAAATAAACATTTTCCATCATCCATCCTCTCGTCGAAAAACTTTATCACCTGTAGCATCATCTGCTCTTGTGTAAAATACAAGATCATCATAGATAAAAAAAACAATCAGAAAACAAAACAAAGGGTAAGTTAGGTATTTTTAAAACTTATAACATAAATATAAATTTAAACATCCACATACATTCATCCTTTCTCATGCATTCCACATAATTATCAAGTGTCTATCAACAATTTCAATATTCATCTTTCTTATGTTAGACTTCTACTGACTCATAACACATAGGCACTTGACTCTACTTCTGGAAGACTCGTGCGTTGACTTAGACTCAGAGATCTGCACCTGTCATACTACATTACTGTGAAATTCATACAACTATGCGCATAAATAATCTCAATATCATCTCTCTCATAGTATGACATGGTTAACTCATATAATTGTCAAGTTAGTTATCTTTCAAACAACTTACACATTCATATGAATCTCTTTCGACTCTCACCACCTGAATAACTTCATCTATATGATTCCATTATCTCAGTAGAGTCAAATATCTCTTTCTAGACGAATCCCTAGTCAATGCACATCCTAAACAATCTTAACATGGTATTTTTTTCTTTCCTGAAAATACTGTATTGATTAAAATTCATACTTTGAACCTCACAAAAATCCAACATCAAAGAATCAAATCATACAAAATTTTAGAATTTCCAAAACATACCACAATTCATCTACTAATCATATAAATGTCTAATTAAAGAGATTTTCAATTAAATATACATGAAATAAAAGTTTATATAAAATTTATAACTATACAGAAAGAAATAAACCAACATTTTAGAAACAAATATATATAGAAAACAAATTTCAGATTTTTTTTGTTTTTTAGAGAGTCTAGCTTGAGCTAGAATTTGCTAGCTTGAGCTAAAATCAACCCGAGAGCACCCATAATTTTAGCTTGAGCTAGAATTTGCTAGCTTGAGCTAAACTCAACCCGAGAGCACCCAGAATTTTAGCTTGAGCTAGAATTATCTAGCTTGAGCTAAACTCAACCCAAGAGCACCCAAAATTTTAGCTTGAGTTAGAATTATCTAGCTTGAGATAGAATTATCTAGCTTGAGCTAAATTCAACCCGAGAGCACCCAAAATTTTAGCTTGAACTAGAATTATCTAGCTTGAGCGAAATATGCAGAAATTTTTTGCATAACTTAATATACCTATTAGATTATAAATCAACATATCATTCAATTCATAAATTTGTAAATCTACACATTACATTGACATGATACAATCACTCTCATTGAATCAGTGAGCTATTATGTCCATCTATACATATAAATGATTTCTAATTGCAAAACCATTTAAAACACTTTTAATTTCAATCAAACTACAATCTACTCAAAACAAGAAATCTTGCAACAAAATTTGGAATTGGTGACCACGTCACACTCACATTCAAATCTTCTAACCTAGGGTTCTATTGAAAATTTTAAACTAGCTTCCCTTACCAGCATATGCTCACTAAGAGCTCCAAACCCACCAAAAGCTTAAGGATACCCTAACATGCACCACAGAGTCCTGATCACAAATCTAACTATATCACTAGGACCCTGAGCTATCAGAGACTAATTTTGAAGATAAAAACCTCACATGCAAACTTAAACTAAAAGGCAACCTAACCATATCAAAATTAACCCAAAGGAAAAGGAGCCAAGAATGAACTTACTCTATCTAAGATTTTGATCGATCAATCTTGTAGAGTTCAATGTCAGGAGTCCAATGGCAGACTCCGATCGTTGATCTGATGAGCGAGGAGGTCGGAATGTTAGAGAGAAGACAGAGGAAAGGAAAATGAGTTTTTAAAGAGATGATAGTTCTTTTAAAATGAAACCTGAATAATTAAATTTCTATTTATATAGCATTTTCACTTTAATAATAAAATATTCAGGTGTTATTTTAATTGTACCATTTCCACTCTAAGACTATTTTTTCTCGATCCTTACAATTACAAATTTACCCTTATGTATAAAAAAAGAAGAAATAAATTATAATTAATTTTGTGCACATTTTATTTAATTAAAATAATTTAAAATTTCAATTATAAATAAAAGAATAAAATAATGTAGAATTCAAATAAATAAAATATAAAATATAAATATAATTATATTATTTTTCAATTTATTAATTTATTTTAATTTTTTTAGTTAAATTAATGTATTTAGATAATTTTAATATTATTTATGATTCTTTAAATTATATATATATATATATATATATAAAGTAATGCTCTCGATTCTCCAATAAAGGTAATGTATCCTCAATTCGCTTCATCCTTTGATCTACCCTATCAATACGGGTATTAACGGTCCTCATACTTTGTTGTATGTCTTGAATCTCCGTCCAAATTTGGGCTAACATTTCGGTTTGCCTAGGGATTTCGGGCTTAGGTTGACCACCTTGAACATCTTCTTGTGGCAATTGATCCTCTTCATCATCATCTTCTTTGTCTGCCTGGTGAGGCCTACCAAGTTGCCAAACACCATTGACATGGAATATATTTAATTTCGTCATACTCTTTTTTCCAAAGTAATGATTCCATCTTAGCATTATTGCTTGCTCATTTGACAAGTCGAAGCCATACACCTGCAAGATCTGTGTTTTCAAAATTCCATACGACAAAGGCATGTTGTTATCCCGACATTTCATCATGTGTTGCATGATCTAATGAGGCTGATTAGTCATTATATTATTTTTGATGCACCTCAACATGAAAATATCTTCATTCAAGAGTTGTACAAAGTTGCTCTCACGAGGGCACAAGATGTGAGCCCATGTGTAATGTAATAGTTCGGTCATTCATTTTCAGACTAAAGACATTTCTAACATTTTGACCTTGAACATCTTCACAAATCATGGACGATAATGTCAATGCTCGATCAAAATTTACTTCCTCAAGAATCGTCCTAGGGGTTAACTTAACACCGTCACACCTGAGATTGGCAATATTCATCCAATCCAATTGATTAATGTGTATTCATTTTCTGCAAATCTCAATTGCAAGGTGACCAATATGTGTGATCTTTATATTTGTATAAAATATTCTGACCAAGTCCTCATAATACGAAAGTTTGATTTCAAGAAAATGTTGTAAACCTTGAAAATTCAGACGATTTTGGAATTCGGAGCAACAAAAAATGGATAATGCATAGCCTTTGGTGATAAGACTGGTTTCCGTGAAACATATTTTCAAACATCATCATTTGACGTTTTGTACTAAAGTATCTTGAATAATCAAGAACGTCCGCGTTGTTGGGGGTGGGGGAGGAGGAACAACATGATGATCTTCTGCTGGAACTTTACCCTTATCAATTCAATGACGTATTTGGAGTGATGATATCATGTATAATGCAATTATTATAATACTGTAATATAAAAAAATTGATTTAAATATTTACACAAATTATGAATAATATAACATCAATTCCATTACTATATTAATATTTTTCATTTTAAATAATGCATATAATTAATTTTGATTAATAAGACAAACTTAATTTATATTAATAATAATCATCCAAACGTTACATTCAATTTTGACTTTTAATTAGTATATTAAAAACTGTATACATATATAAATTATGTTCAACTGTATACAATATCTCAAATTAATAAAGCCTATCTAAATTAATACATGAATTGTATTATTTTTAATACACATAAGTATTGAATGATTGATAGGGAAAAAATGCACTTTATATTTCTCTACTGTCAAAATATTAATTTAAAATAAAAACAAAATCTTTTTTAATAAAGAATTAAATGTTAAAAAATAATTTTTGTAAACGAAAGAATCTAAAAAATAAAGAAATAATATAAAAACAGAAAACAAAATTAAATGTGTTCTGATTAATATTTTAAAAAAAAACTCCTATTAATCAATAAAAACAATAATTACATTAATTTAGTCTATATTTAAAATGGATTTTAATTAACACTCTCAAACTGAATGGATTCTCAATAATAAATATATTTAGTTTGTTAAATTAATTTTAAATGATGTAATATAAATTCTATTACTATCTTAATATTTCTATTTTACAGTAATGTATATAATTAATTTTTATAAAAAATAATTAAATAAATTTTATTAATAATAATATTTTCAAAAAACATATTCTCATTTGAAATTTAAATTAATGCCAAAGAAAATAAAAACTTATATTTCATAAACAAACAAAATTAACAATTACATAAAATTAAATAACAATAATTCATAAAACAATGTACAAATATTCAAATTTCAAATATTCATGTAATTAAATGATTTGATTGAGGTATTGAAACTTCTAATATCTTCTCTTAACTTTGTTTGGTTTTTTTAATTAATACAATATTATTTATAATCTTTTTAATTATAAGATTAATATTTTATGTAAAATGTGACAAATAAACTATATCTATTTCATAACATTATGCTATGTATATGTAAAATGTAAAAAATAAAATATAATATTAAAAAAATTTATTTCCATTATGTAAAAATATTAATTTTAAATAAAAAATGTATTTTTTTATAAACAATTAAATGTTAAAAAATAAGAACTATGTACACATATTATTAAAACTTCTAATTTCTTCTCTTAATTTTTTTGGTTTTCTTAATTACTACAATATTATTTATAATCTTTTTAATTATAAGATTAATAATTTATGTAAAATGTGAGAAATAAACTATATCTATTTCATAATAACATTATGCTATGTGTATGTAAAATGTCAAAAAAATAACATTAAAAAATTCTATTTCTGTAAAAATATTAATTTTAAATAAAAAAAATTATTTTTTATAAAAAATTAAATATTCATAAAATAATAACTATCTACACATATTATTAAAAAATCTAATTTCTTCTCTAAACTTTGTTTGGTTTTTTTAATTACTACAATATTTTTAATAATAATATATTTAAAAAACATATCCACATCTATAATTTCAATTCATGTCATAGAAACTAAATATTGATATTTCATCAAATTTTTTCCTTCACATTATAAACAACTTAACACAATAATTAATTTACTAATATAATTATTAAATTTCTCCTAAACATTGATATCTAAAATTATAAACTAATTAACATGAATAACAACTTTTAAATAATTTTAGGAAATTAAATTTCAAAAACAATAAACATCCAAACAGAGTTTAAAGAGAAATAAAACATACATTTAAAAAAAAATCACACATACCTCAAGAGAGCATAATAAAATCACAACTGAACTGGGAGGAAGAAGACCATCACAACACAATGCAACTGTCAGCAAGATCAAACCGTGCCTGAATTTTTTTTATTAAAAAATAAAAACAAAAATAAAAAAAAAAATCTGGAAAAACCATGAACATAACCAATTACCAGTTGCCTTCAAAATATCACCTAATCGATTATCCAAAGATTTAAGGGGGCATAATCGACTCTTCTTACCGTTATAAATCCAACATAATCGATTATGCTCCAGGATAATCGATTAAGTTCATATCTGCACAACCTCCATAATCAATTATGTTCAGACAAAAATAACATATAATCGATTATGTCACAAATATAATCGATTATCCATTATTATTTTAACTACATAATCGATTATGTAGTGCATTGTTTTTCAATGATAATTGGTTAGGCACGAAACTAAAGTCACAGAAACTTAACCTGAGGTCAGAGATGAAAAATCAAACTCACTCTCCTACCACTATGCTTACTCACGAGCCTCTCCAAGTCCCCTAAACCAATGCGAAAGTCTGTAGGGTGATTTGAATTTGTTATGTGTTTTCTTAGCTTCGTAGAAACATCTTATATATGTGCATGACCATTATGACGCGTCTACTCCCTCACCAACTCAATTATGCATTGAATTCACATTCAACTCTGGTCAAATAGATTATGTAAACCAAAGTCAGGAATCTCATGCGCATTTGCATTGTTGTGTCAGTATTGCACTGTTGCTACATGTCATGCAAAGCTCGCGTAATGGAAGTGTGTAAGATAAAGTCCAAAAATGTTTAGCAAAAGCAATGACACCATTGTCTTTCCTCAAATCCTATGTGGTTTTCATCTTAACCTACTTTCCTTTCTCTTCACTTATGAGAGCAACCTAAACATCCCATCTTTCCCTTCACTCACACCCTCACCTTCAACCTTTTAGAGAAGCCCCCATCTTTCCCCTCACCCTCAACCTTTTACACCGGTTAGAGTGTCATTTCCAAAAGCAAACACAAACACAACATTAGAGAAAAAGTATTAAATATACATTTTCTTTCTTTCTTTTTAATACCATGTTATTCATCTTACTTTTTTTTCTGTTAATTTTTTCTACCTTTTACATGTACATCCATCATTTTTCCTGTTCATGAATGTGGAATCTGGTAGTGATTTTCGTGTCTATATCATTAGTCATTTCTAAAACCATCTTCAGTACCGTGGTCGAAGCTCAGTCAATCACACTCGTACTTCTTGTGCGACGTAACAACGCCTTTCTCGGTGGCTTTTACAATCAATTGTGGCCCAAAATTTTTATGTATCAACATGCACTGTGTTGGTGCTTAAAATTAATGTTACGAGAAAAGTAATCATTGTACGACGAAGATAAAAGGAGGAAAAGAGAAAAATGTGTAATTAGATAGAAAAGAATAAATAAATTAATGTAATGACTACTGTTCCAAAAGGACACTTTTCTCTCCCAAGACTTGAAAATAAAACTTACAGAATTACCTTTAGATTATAATAGTAAAAAATGAGATTATAATAGTAAAAAATTTAATCAATGAAAGTGCTAAAGCTGCTCTGTGATGAGCTTCAAACCAGCCTTTGATGGCAATCCACAATATTTCTCCCTTAAAACCAAATCATCTTGGCAAGACCATGTCAGTCCTCGAGGAGAGCTCTTGGGCCACATGAACCTCTCAGAGAAGGGGTTTGCTAAACTCTGGCGAAATTGTTGCACTGTCTCGCACAGCAACCCCTGAAATAGTAGAAAATAACATCAAGAGTTAGGAAAATGAGATGTGTCCAGAGAATAGATTTTATATTCAATTGAAGAGAATACCTTTGCCATGGATTTTATTTTCAATGTAACATCATGACTAAGTAGGACAAGTTGTCCAACATTCTCCTTTGTTCTATATTGAAGAGCACAGTCAAGGATGTGATCTTCAACAGCAGGTGAAGAACATTTATTTGAGATCCTGAAACCAACAAACTGAGTCTGCGGAGAAGCAGAAAGGGTTGGAACTGTCAGCCCGCACTCCTCCATTGAGCTTTGGATATGAATCCACCACCTTGTTTTCTCCATGCATTCTTTAATCCACTCTAATGCCAAAGAAGCCTCTGAAGTTGTTCTAAAAAGTGTAAATTGTTGCTTCATACAGCCTAGTTCCCTTATGACTGACATCACAGATTGTTAGTGAGAGTAACTTCTGTGAAAAGCAACATCATTCCCATTCCAAACAAAGTACATTACAAGGCATATAATGATCTAAAACTCATTACCCGATCTTGGAATGATTAAACGAGTCCCCTTGAGACCTTGTAGAAGCTGCAGAGCTTTTCTTGACTCATTGTTCACAAGAGAAGCAGTGTCTACAACCATGTCCCAGCTCCTCTTTTGTTCTCTGCTAGTATGTTGCTGCAAACAAAACAAATGTAAGCGTATATGCTAATATGGAACTCTTGAGCCAGCCATTTATATGAATGGTAAATGAATATAGGTTGACTCACAGAAGGTGTAGTGCACTTGTTTGAGATCTTCCCACAAATACCGGCATTATCAGTACTTTCTGCAGCAGAAATAATCACTGAATTATGATTGTCTCCAGAGTTCATTAGTGATCGGAAGGGTATCCTTTCCACTCTTTTCTCTTTTAATTCCATCATATCTTGCTCATGAACCAAGTTGATAAGACATTTAAGAGGCTTTCTTTGTGACTTCCATTCTTGAGCTACTTTTATAGTCAAGTTCACTTTATTTGAAACATCGCTTGTGCTTTTGGCTGAATGAATGCTGGGACTAAAACAGCTCAAATTGGGTGACCTTTGTGACGTGGGAAGTTTAATTTCTTCTAGCTTACCTTTTTTCATGAGCTGCAAATTTAAGCTTAGGTTTTCCTTATTTGAAGTAATTTTTTTTTCTTCCACATCAAAAACAGAGGAAAGATCCTTTGGCATTGATTTATTTATGGCCTCCTTTACATTACTCTTTTTAACTTCAGTACCAACCTTAGATGTGCTCATAAATCTACGCTTTCTGGCTCCAATATGGGGAGCACTAGAACCCTTACACCTTCTTGACCAAATACTGCCAAAGGTTGAACTTTTCTCTGTTGATTCTACATGTTTTTCAAGGAACTCCCCTCCAGAGCATCCTGTCAGAGCAGTGAGAGATTGAGGGGTCTGGTTCTCGGCTGTAATGTTAAAGGCAACTTCCTGAAGCAATGAAGAATTTGGAGATTCTACATGAAATGACGTGGAGGAGATGCTTTTTGTACAAATTTTTCCATTATCTTCAGCTATTTCATCCACTGAGGTACCAGGTTCCTGACAGGATTTAGCATCTAGGGAAGCCTGTAACTTTGACTCCAACTCCTTGCCACACTTATCTTCTTTTTCTCCATCAGATATTGAATCCACAAGCACATCTTCAACAGTATTGATTGGTTGAAATTCGGAAACATGAATAACTTCCTCATCTAGCAAGGATGTGTTCTCAGGATTGATAGTTCGTGATTCCGTTTCTAAAATATCTTCAATCATTTCATTATCTCCTAGTGTGCATCCAAATTCAGATTCTGTGGGTATTAGAGTTACTACAGGTAAGCTCTTTTCATTAAAAGATGCAGGAAAGCTTTTAATACAGTTGTTTCCATTATCTTCAACTATTTCCTCACGAGAGTACCCTTCCTCACGGAAAGATTTTCCATTCTGATCCTGCAACTTTGACGTGTACTGTTCCTTGCATTCATCTTGTTTTTCTCCATCACGTATTGAATCCATAGAAACTTCTTCAACAACTTCCATTATATGAAATACAGTATCAGGAATATCTTTGTCAACTATCAAACACATGTTCGCAGAATTGGAAGTTCTTCGTCCAGAAGTGAGAATATTTCCAACCTTGTCATTATCCCCATGCGTGAATTCAAACTCAGATTCTGTAAGTATTGAAGCCACTGCAGCAACATCTTTTACATCAAAAGATGAAGGACCAATATTTGTAGGCAAGCTGGACCAGTGAATTTCACCTTGTTTTTCTCCTTCAGGTATTGAATCCACAGAAATTTCTTCAACAACTTCCATTTGATGAAATTCAGAATCTGGAAGATCTTTCTCAACTATCAAACACGTGTTCTCAGAATTGAAAATTCTTGGTCCAGTTGTTAAAATATCTTCAACCTTGTCAGTATCTTCATGTGTGCATCCAGAATCAGATTCTGTAGGTATTACAGCCACTGCAACAACATCCCTTTCATCAAAAGTCGCAGGAGGATCAATATCTGTAGACAAGCTGGACCAAAGCATTTTCAAAGAAGGTTGTTGTTTTGTGAAAGTATCATGTTGGGCTTGAAATTGCTGCATTTTGGTCCCGTGAACCGCTTCCACAACAGGCAGACATAAGTTCTGTGTGAAATACTCTCTCAATGTGCAAAGCAAATTAGTTTCTCCAGGCATCTCCACTTTCGGACAAGCTTCAATTTTCTCAGTGTAATCGAATTCATCAACTGGTTTTGCATAAGGGGGTGATTGTATATGTGGGGGTGATAAAACACTATTTTGACGGTCACAATGTATATTTTCACCACCAGAGTGTGTAGGAAAACACAATGTTTCAGTTCCATTGATAACTCCCAATCCCTTATCTTCAGAATGGCTCTTGCTCTCTTCATCACAACAAAGAGAAACCATGTCTTCAGCCTCCGGAATCTCTTCTTCCACAGTATATTCCAAATTCTCATCCTGCATACCCAACTAAAGTAGAGAAAAATCAAAGAAAACACACAAACAAAATATATAACATTTTAAAAAACAAAATGCCCAGAATAAATAAAGCAAACTATTCCTCCTCAAGCTAGTAGACATCAATTTACCAAACCAAACTTCTGCGTTCCTTAAAGCCGTCTCAATTCAAAATCCTTAGTAATTCCCAAAATTCCAAACAAACTAAAAAGAAAAACAACTTACGGACACCTGACATGCATTCTACGCTATAAACATTTAACATAGTCCTTACAATTACCTCTATTGTTAGTTCTTATACGAGAAAATTATAATTTGTAGTCCCTTTTACACGTATAGAAGCTAATTTTTGGTTTTTAATGCTAATATAATATCATAGAAAACTTTCAAACAGCATAAAATTAACGAGTACAAAAAACTTTCTCATAAACCGCAAAATAACTCCAGGGAATTAGACTTCATATAAATGAAAGTAAAACTTAAAAAGACGATAATTCTAGGCTAAGTGAATAGTTTTACCGAAAAGTAAAAAGAAAAAAGTACCTTGATTATCTCTTCTTGTTCATGTTCTTTTTGTTGTTGATGGGGCAAAAAGACATTCAATTGGGTAAGAGGGACCCAGCTGAGACGATAAAGCCTAGTAGAAACCCCTACAGTGAAGGTGTCACCTTCCTTCAATTCCACCCTCACCCCGGGCTCCAGCTTCATCCCACGCACCCACGTACCATGCACTGCCCGCACAGAATCAAAACCCATCAAGATTCAAAGCAAGAACAAAGAGAAAAGAAAAAGAACAAAAAACGATTCGTTTAACTGGTATCGCACCAGAAGCCAAATCAACGAGAGAAAGAGTGAGGGAAGAAGGG
Source organism: Phaseolus vulgaris (assembly GCF_051622355.1). Classification (NCBI taxonomy): domain Eukaryota; kingdom Viridiplantae; phylum Streptophyta; class Magnoliopsida; order Fabales; family Fabaceae; genus Phaseolus; species Phaseolus vulgaris. Next base: position 9,706,657 of record NC_143504.1, read on the forward strand.
TTGGAGCAAATCCTGAGGTGGAAACGGCTCACGCTGGGGTGCATGAGGACGATGTTGCAGTCAGGGTGTCGCCCAATCAGGACCGTCTGATCTTCGTTGTTGGCGTCGTGTACGAGGAGGATATTCTTGAGAACGGCGTTGTTCTTGAGCACCGTTAAAACTGGGAACTTTGCATGCTTTTCTTGTTCTGGGTTATTGTTAATGTTACTCATTTGTGTCATCATGGCAATGTCAGCCATTGAAGAAGAAGAAGATCCCTTTTTCTAAAGCCTGAAACTTGGAAGTGAGTAGTGATAACAAGAGTTATATTTTTTGAATATTTGAAGACAGTGTTGTGTCCAACGGCTATCTTTTTTTTCTCAGCGTTACAATTGCCTTGAAATGGTATCTTTTTAAATTAGTTATATCTTTTTAATGTATTGTATTTACAATAATAATTTACATTTAGAAGTTAATTATTTTAATCATTGATTATTTTAAAAGAAGAGAGAAATAGGAATTCAGTTTCAAATGCAGAAATGTTGAATTGAAGGAGTGAAAATATTTTTAATTGTGAGTTTTAATTTATAAAAATAAATATATTTCCAATATTAAAGTTTTTCCGCAGTGAACTTTAAACTGCGACTGGAATGAAAACTAAAGTTGTGTTATATATTTTGTGATTTATTCAGATAAAAATAGAAGAATAATGAAACTTAATGGGTTAATCATGTTTCATTCCACCACAACAAAATAACAACTCAATCAGTAATCACCTAATGATTCAATAATCACCTAATTTCATTATAAGGAATGAATTTTGTTGATGAATAATTTCTTATTCTTCCTCCCAATTTAACATGCAATCCATAGAAATAAAAAATTAAAATTATGAAAAAATTTCAACAGAGTCTCCATGGGAAGCAAGCTTTTTTATTGGACAATGTGCCTTAGTGTTGAAGTTGGTTACTGTTTTCTAATCTTGTACTGTAAAATGACTGATGCAATCTACTGCCTACTACAGAATTATGAACAATAATAGTGGTAGCTATTATAAAAAAAAAGGTTTAATTAGTGTAGCAGTTTTGTAGAACTTCTTTTTCTGCACACAAAAAAGAAAGAAACATGCAAGCAATGTATATGGGAGGTTGTTTATTGATCACTATTGTTTTCACCATAGTTTTTTTTAACAAGTTGTGACTGAATCAGTGAATATTTTTTGCTTTTGGTTTTCACATGAAAGGTGTTACAACTAATGCTAGCTTTAGAGTGCCATGACAGTGACACACCTCATTTGCATGAGGAGTAAAGTATTTTTCTTGAAACTGGTGATATAAAATGGAAACTGAAGAATTTACATTTTTGCTTTTTTTAAATGTTTTTTTACAATAAAATTTATATTTTATTAGTTTGTCAAAGCATTCCAAACTGTCATATTCAAATTCACTCAACAGCAAATAATAGAATCAAAAGTGATTAAATTATTCTATAACTGCCTGAATTTAATTCTTCTGCATTTATGTTTAGTAATTAAAGATTCCTTCAAAATAAATAAAAATAACTAGTTATAAAAGTTGATTTAAAAAAAATGTCGATACAAATAAACTTTTTAAAATGTCACTGGGTCATATAATCCCATTCATCAAATCCTATTTATTAGGGTCTTTGATACGTATAAGTATAGGAATACTAACTAAAACTACCATTTTTTATGCAGGTAAAAACAAATACTCGGTTTAATCTTTGTTACAACAATACACTTTTAAGCGTGTTTTATAAATAATAAAAATAGGTAAATTTATTAACTTTATTAACTTTTAAAATAATGTTTCTAATTTACTTATTTTGTTTTTATTAATTATTATGGGTAGGGTGACCCAGTTTGGCTAAATAAAGTTATAATAATTTGTATAAGGTAGGGCTATGGTAGAAAATACCAAAATAGTATATGATAATTTGAGTACTAGGAGTATATATGAAATACCTATTTATTAATTCTTTACTTATTGAAAAAAAAGATGGGTGGGATGAAGACATTAAACACCACAACCATTATGATTTTTTTTTGGAGAATGATGCATTTTAGTTTGTTTAACATAAATATAGAAAAAAAAATATTACGTTTGGACAAGTTGTGTCTTGTTTGCATGATTTTATTTTACTTCAGATTTTTGTCAACAAAAAATTGTCATTTATGACAACTTGTTGAAATTGTCATGACAACTTGTTGAAATTGTATGGATTCTTCACAACTTTGTTCCATTTTTAAATTAAGGTTTAAGTAAAATTATATCATAACATGATTTTCGTGTAAAAGTAATATAACTAAAGTCGTGTCACTTATGAAATTGTGTTATGTCCCTTCAACTTTTGTGTTATACGGTTCTAATAAAAGTCGTTAATAACTAAAATCTAAAATGAATTCGTATATCTTGATACAACTTCTTCATAATAAAATCGTTTCCACAAATATGACTTGTCCAAAAATATAATAATTTCTTTTTGCATGGATCACCAACTTCACATGCAAAAATCTCTTGAAAAGACATATTATGCATGGATTAGTAACACATGTTACTCTTAGTTGAACACACCACTATAGACAAATATAATTTTTTAAATTTTGCACCAACATGTTTAAATGGAAGAATAATTGTTATAAATGAGAAACTTAACGTATTTAATTGTTGAATATTTTTTACTAATAACATTTATCCTAAGATATTCTTTGAACTACACAATTGAAAAACTAAAATTGAAATCTTCCCCAATATTTGTTATTGTGTTGAAACTACATGCAAAAACACAAGAGTTGAAAAGGTGTGAGCACACTAACTTCACATAGAATAATGTAAATACATCCTAAAAAATAAACCTTTAATTTTTTTATTAAATAATAATTCCAAAACACTCATAAAAAAATCATTAAATAGAAATTAATTTTTGAGACCAAAATAATTAGTTACTATTTGATTAAACTAAAGACCATTTTATATAAAAAAAAATAGTTTCTATTATTAATAAAACATTATAAAATAGTTTATAAATTAGTATCTAACCATTAGCTATCAAGATTTTAGCTACTTACTACTTTATATTCTAAATTAATCTCTATTAGTCTTTTAGAGACTAATTTAGAATCTAAAATATTAGTAGTTAAAACTTAGGTAACTAATTTAGAAATTATTTTTAAAAAATTTATTAATAATAAAACCATGAATAATGTTTTAGTCTCTAAATTAGTATCTAACTTAGTCAATCTAATTATTTTTATCTCTAAATTTAATTACTATTTAATGATTTTCTTGTAGTGATAGTTCACCATCTTAGTAAAAGAAAATAAGTAAAAATTATTAAATATTATATAAAAAATGTCTCATAAAAAGATCATTTATACCTTTTGTGGTAAAAAAAGTAATTTATGAAACTTAAAAAAAATCTAAAGCCTAAACTTGAAAACTCTATGTATATTATATTTTTCATTATTTTTTTCTAGAAAACTTAAGTTTTTTCTGTTTTAAAAAAAATTATTTAATTAATTATATTAAAATATAATCAATTATCTTACTTGTACATACTAATACTTTTACGAATAATTTATTATTTTATGTTGTACCTCATTACATGAGTGCGATAATTGATTACTTTAAAATAATAATTAATTATTTGGAACTTGATTCTAATACAAAATTTCATTAATAATTAATTCGATTAAGATGTTTAGGTTGAATTTTTATTGATTCAATGAACCGTTTGACTATACCAAAAATCCATTTAAACACAAACCAATTAAGAAAATAAATAATTAGTTACGATATTAAATTAAATACTATAAAATTATTAATATCTAAATTAATTTATATTTTCAATAAATATTTTCTTTAATTAATTATTAATGTTTTAGCTATTAGTGATTAAACTTATTAATAATGTAAGGGTAAAACTTTGAGAATTATAGTATAGTATCACTTGATTTTTGCTACCTTCAAATGACAAAAGTTAATTAAATTACATTTATAGATATTAAGTTATATTTTTTTTATGTGTAATAATAATTTGAAAAGGATGATGTTATCCTCACTAACATATAAGAACAAATTGTTGACAAAAAATTGCTAAAAAACAAATTTGAATTGAGATAACATTTTTTTCACATGAGGTGATTTACAACAAGTGATCAAATGTATATATTTGGTGCTTTAACCTTAAAAAGCATTACACAAAAGAGGAAATCCTTAGGTAAAATCATCTTATCTCACCATCTTTCTATCCAAAATTTTGAGGCCTTTCTCTTAATAAATATAAAAAAAAAATATTTATTTGGCAAATACAGCTTTTCCTTTTTTTTCCTTTGGCAATGAGTAGTCACAATATGAGAAGCTAACTGGATTTGATATGGTGAGATCCAGATAGATATAAAGAGATACATATTTAGCATTTGATAATGACAACTCTCTGTGTAAAGAACCAATAATATAACAAATCATGCACTTCCAATCATTAGAACAAAATTCAACACCACTGCATGTATATTTTTTATCACGTTGCCATCACATTATTAAATTTTAATTAATTATCTATTTTGGAATTTAAGTTTTAAGGCTTAAGGATATATATAGTTCTAACGAAGATAATGTCTCAAAGTGAAAGTGATATTTATAATTTATTGTGAAGGACCAATTAAAAATATTACAGATTGCTTATAAATAGAGGTCATGGGTTCATATATTAATTAGTGCATGTTTAGATTGTAGGATTGTGGTTTAACTGATTTTATAGAAACATTTTCTTTATTAATTTTCTATTGAAGTGCATTAAAATTACCATTACCTATGTTTACATGGAATCTAAAACACTTTTATCTTTACTTTCTCAAGAAAACATTTTACTTATCCCTTATAGAAAATAATTACAGGACCCCTTCCCATCTACATTAATGTAGTTTTATTTCAAGTTATAAATATGAAAATTCTATCTCAAGAACACAAATTTTGGTGTCCACTTCAACTAAGTGTTTTTAAGTAGTAAAATTGGACCAAGGTTGATTTCGGCCAGTCGATCGAAGCGGGCGGCACAACTGTTAAAAGATAACACATAACACATGTATTCTAAGATGAGTTTAATAAAAACAAAAATATCGTGTAGAAGAAAAGGGTAAAAACTCGTTTGATTCTGATTTTCTATGAAAGTGTAGCCTATTAGAAAAAAAAGTAGTAAAATTTATAAATGATTATTAAAATTACTTTTAGAGAGCCTGTTTAGGAAAATTACTTTTTTATTTGTATTTTCAGAAAATTTTAAATAATAATTAAAAGTAAATCATGAAATAGAAACAAATTTTAGAATTAAAAAATAATTAGTTGTTATAGTACAGACCATTTTAGAAACTAAAAAAACTTTTGGATTCTAAATTAGTTTATATTATTGTTAAATGATTTCTAAATTGGTATCTAATTAGCTACCAAAGTTTTTGCTACCAAATTTAAAATCTAAATAATTGGTAGTTAAAACCTTGGTAGCTAATTAGATACAAATTTAAAAATTATTTAATAATAATAGAAACTAATTTAAAAACCAAAAATTTGTTTAGTCTCTAAAATGGTATCTAATTTAGTTACTATAACAATTAATTATTTTTATTTTTAAAATTGGTTTTTATTTCATGATTTTTTTTAAATGAAAGGATTAAATGAAAGAAAAGCATAAACTAAAAGGTGTAATGTAATAATGGATAAATAGCGAAAAAAATATTATAGGAACATGTTATGAAAAAATGTATATAAAAATAATATTTAACTCAACAAAATTTGTTAAAACCATAGGAACTGTTTTAGGTAAAAGGAGAATTGTACACCATTTTTTACCATGGGGATTAATTTAGTTCCTAATAAGCGATTTTATGGAGTAATGTGTATCCCTATATATACTGAACTTATTAGAAAATATAATTATTTTGTTATTGCTAACCTAATATCTGAACCTAGGTTGGCTTGTGAATACAGAAGATTCAGCTTCTCTAGGAGAAAATGCTGACTATTTCATTGCTTCAAATGGCTAAAAATCTTGTGTTTCTTTTTCCCTGACACACTAGAGATTCCATTGTAACATAGAGAGTGTGTTTGCAACTACTCCTCATGGGTCACGATCTCCCATGGAGATAGCAGATTGTGATTTACAAGCTATAATAAATGCAACTTTTATGGTGTTTTTCAGCAGCTACAGTACAGTGGAAACGATGAAAAGAAAGTGTTGCTATCTATATTGCCATGCTCATCATCAACACATGTCAATGGAATTAATCAGAATGGGAGGTTTATAACACAGATCATTTTCTCTTCTGCAGAAATTAACATCAGACAAATACCAAAAATGGCTTAATACATATATTTCAGAAGATATGAAGTGCTGAATGTGGGTGCTGTTGCAAAAATGAATGCTTAGAATGTAGTAATTGATTCAACGCGAAGAACCAAAGTCCAAAATAGCGTACATGCTACGTTCATAGCTAGGTATAGGAGCTTCTGGAATCAATTTCGTGTTCATTTGGGTTATATGTTATACGGCTGCAGAAGAATTTTCAACTTTTACTTCCATATTTTTACTATTTTTTAATAATTAGTCAGTTATTTTATTATTACGTGTTAAAATGTAAGCCACAGTTCATCCTTTAAATATGTGGCCATGCTCACAATGAAGAAGGTAACACCATGTATAGGGTTCTCCTATATATATATATATATATATATATTAGTAGGTAATAATTGAAAACATTAATAGGTTGAGACTGTGACAAAATATATGTATGTTTAAAATGAATTATGAGGTTCCTATGATGTTAATGTTTTGTAGTTTCAATCAATGGTTATTTTCTTATATTTTATCTTTAGAAGTGTATTTTATACTTTAAAGGAGTTAAATAAAAATAATATTAATTTGTTTTGAATCCCCTTTTTTGTAAGGAAGCTAGGATTAGTTTGATAAAATTGCTTATTAGCTCCTAATTGTGATTATAAAAACAAGCATTGTCTTATAGAAAATTGTTGGTTATATTTTTTTTATCAGCAAAATTGTTGGTTATATAATGAAGTAATCCAAATTATTGGTTATATAATATTATAGTAGTCCAAATTATGCATTCATTTTATATCTATCGGTATAGTTTTAACCAAATAATTGGCCAAAATTGCATGTTGTAAATATGACATTTTGCACATAAATTAACAAGATTGTATGAATGGTTTTCTGCAGTCATGCAGACATGAAGTGATAATCATTTTCCAATGTACTAGTAGATATCTATATTTATTTTTAATAGAGATAAATAGGGATCTATTTTTTCTAAACTAAAGAAAAAGTTTTAGATTATTAACACCCCTTTTTAATTTTTGGAAACTATTTTGAACCTATGAGTAAAATCACAAAAGTATATATTAATGAGAGTATTAAGGGTAAAAGATGATCTTTCTCTTCTTATAATTTGTTGTTTTGCATTAATGTAAAGAGAAGACTGAATTCAACTTATAAGATTAAAAAATTTTGACTAAGTGAAACAACTATAGTTACAAGATGTATGTACTTTACATTAATTGCTTTATTATTTATTCATTTGTTATATATTAATTTGAAATATCTTTTTTGTGATTTAAAACTTGTTTGAAAAGTAATTTTTAGTTTTTTTTTTTAAAAAAAAGGTCTGATTATCTATTTATTTTATCAATTATTCAAAAAAAACTTAAAAAGTATAATGAAACAAAACTAAAACCATATTTTGATGTTCTAGTTCTTGTTTTGAAATACAAGGTTAGCTTTTAAACTATAGAAAACAATGTTATTAATTTTTTGTTTGTTTCATAAAACAATATTACTTTTTTACAAAGCAGTTTAAACCAGAATAACTTAGTTCACTCATTTCTAAAGAATGACTGGTCACTTTATATTAGTCTTAAGCTTTTAAAATAATTAATTATGCAAACATTTTTATAATATTATATTTTTTAACATTCATATTTTTATTTTAGATTTTACTAAAAATTTCTTTTGTAATTTTATAAATGTTTTAAAAATACCCATGTAATAATTGCTAGCCAGCTTTAATCATATCAAAACTCCCTATATTTTTGTCCTCAATGTGTTTCTTCTTTTTATCCACACATCATGATATCCTATGTGTTTTTAATTTTAAATTTCCCTTCTGATACTCCAAAATAATTTTATCCCAAAGAATCCTTAAATTTATTAAGTAACTCCATTCTTGATGTTATAAATATTTTCGTTTCTTTCTTCTTTCACTTCTGTAATACTATTTTTTACCCACACAATAGTCAAGGATAACAACAGTTGTTACCATGTAGAAAGAAAATATATAAAATATTTTGTAACTCTACTGCTGTCAATAAGATGATTGATGAAATCATCAGTAACATGTAATCGGATCTCATTCAGGTAAACCTAAATAGTGTCTAATTAGATATATATTTGTTCCTGGCTTAAACTAGGGTTTTTCCACTTGGGCCCAAGAGAATAGGGAAATTAGGGTTCATCATGCTAAAACAATGAAGAAGAGAAAGGGAACATTCCTAATATATATACATATTAACCTTAATCCTTACTTAAACAATCTACCAACTACGGAAAGCTATTCATAATTGAAGACTTAGATATATAACAAGATAGGCAGCTAAATGAAAGAAAATAAGAAAAATATTAGCTAAATCATCATTTTAAGTGTAGATTATTACCAAAATGATGAAAAGGGTTAGGACTTAAAGCTTGTATCTCTCAGACTGATTGCCATGCTGAGACTGTCAACAGAAACCTATTTTGCCACCCTAAAGAGATAGCCCTTCCTTCATCTCTTTCAGAAACCCTGAAACCTCCACCTCCTTCTTCCTCAAACTGAAGAGGACAATAATGTGTCCTCATCTTCAGCAATAGTTTTGCTTGGATCATAGACTTTGAGCTTATTTTGGTGGCAACAAACCCATGATTCTCCATTCTTGCTTTCCATGTTTCCATCCTCTCATATTTTGGGCAATCCACACCATCCACATCACTGTTGAGCAAGCTTTTGATTTCTTTCCCCAGAAGCTTCTTCTCAATTCTGAACCTCTCAGCACTATCTAGTGGGAGGCAATCATCCAGTGAATCAAACATGGCTGCAAAGTAGTGCAAGGAGTCTGTGAACCTTGACAAGAAGCTCCTAGGACTCCTGCTACCCTCTTGCTCCACCAGAACAACAATGGAGGGATGAAGGGAATGAACAAATCCCAATGTGTCAGAGATCTTCATGAAACAACTCAAAGTGTTCAAATAAGAAACTAAGTTGACGGCCACCGTTTCATTTTTTTTCTTCCTTAGGTTGATCACCCTTGAGCCTCGTAGCAGCCCTTGGAATTCAAACACCAGACTGCCAAAACCCTTTGAGAAACTAACCAATCTAGACTCAGTTTCTTGAAGCTCTTTGAGATTCTTCCCAAATCCGGTTATCCTGAGGGATATGCGGTTGCCAGTGGTTGCCTTCTCTGAGAGAGACTGAATGAGAGAGGGCCATTGGAAGCCATAGGAGACATCAAAGTCAATGACATGCAAAGCGCGGTTGTTCCTCTCTTCCTCTCTCTCAAAGGCCTCCAAAATAGCTTGGTTTGCTGTGAAATGAGCGAATTGGAAGTAAGGTGAAACCCTGTAGAGATCCGTGAATGCAAGGAACTCTTCCTCAGTTGTTGGGTCCTCCATGAGCACGTCGAAGAATGGAGATTTCCTTGTGAGAAGCCTTGCGGCCAAACCATCAGCAAAATAAGCCACCACACGCTGAACCGAGTCACCTGTTAGGGAAACAGTTTGGTATAAATCAGTGAGATTCTCTAAGGATGAATCCAAGTTGTTGTCATCAACAGCAGTGGCAGTTGAGAGCAGCAAATGGATCAAGGGGAGGCCATTCCCATCTTCCACAACTCCTTTCCTCCTATGCTCTTCTCTTACCATCTGCTCCCTCATTTCAAGAAGCCTAAATATCTTCCCTTCATACCTTTCATAGGACTTCCTACCAGTAGTACTACTCATAGAGACGCTATGTTCCCTAATTATCTTTCCCTTCTTTTTCTTTTCCCTATCTGCAGCAACTGAAAGGCTAAGATTCAAAAGCTCATCCTCCTCTGAATCTTCCATATCTGAAAAAAGAGTGAAAGAGAACAAACAAAACCTGTGTGTGTGTGTGATGAGAGAGAGTGTGTGTCTGAGAGAGAGAGGGAGAGTAAATCTATGACATAAACCTGATATGCTTGTGAACTTTTATGGGGGAGAAGTCACAAAAATTCCTTCATGTGATGATATGGGTATATATAGGAGCAAAAGATGAAGAAAGAGAGAAGGATGAGAGATATTGTTTTTTCTTTTCTCCCATATTTTCCAATAAGACGGAGAGATTAAGAAGGGTATCTTTTTATTCTTTAGAATCAGTGTCTTGGGTCAGGAAAAACACATTGATCTTTTCATTATTATTATATTGGACTGCTTTTGAAATCTATTAAAGGGTCCTGTTTATGGGTTTTTACTCCTTTGGTAGTTGGGAAGGCTTGGAAGATGCCACATGAATTGGACAAGAGACAGCGTTGTCAATGGGGAATCAAACGTACCGTCCTTGAAAGAATTGTCCTCACACAGTTTTCCTTCTAATTAATTGCCCTAACAAGTTACCTTCATCATCCTATTCCTTTTCTCCCCCACACATATTCCTTCCCTTCCATCAATTACCTACTTAGACTTCCATATCTGTGAACTACCAATTAATGCAGGTACCCGCTATATTTATGTATAAATATACCTATATATATCTATTAAAATAAATAGATTAGTCAATGACATTCTTTTTATTAGTTATATGAGCCACATTTGAGACTTCATTTCATTGCCTTTGATGGAAACAAAGAAATTTGGATCCTAGCCTTCTCAACATGCCTTCTTATTGGTACAATTTAGAGCCACTTACAAGGATTTGGCTTTCTTAGCATATATTCCACGAGTACTTTGGGATCTTCTGCAAGGAAACTTTTGACACTTTCTCGTCATAATATACCAAGACAAATGGATGGTAACAAAAAGTGACACCACTTTACCCGTGTGATAAACGTATTTTTTTATAAATATGGATGCACTGTGTCTCTGTATATGCTTATTCAACTTCATTTTTCTCCTTTTGGCAGTAAGATGATTGGGATAAAAGGTTTACTTTACTCCACAAAGCATCTGCCATTGTAAACATTAATTACCAACTCGATCAACTTTTGTAGCATATATCAGTATTCCAATGAAGGAGGGAAGGAATGGTTAATAAATTACTGTACGAATAGAAAACCAGTAGTTTAGGCAACAGTATATAGTGGTTATCAAATTATAATTTAAAATAACTAGATTTAAATTCATTTATAGCTGGGAAGAATCTGTGAAATAATTTTGTGCCTATCAATTAGTATCAATCACTTTCCTAACAAAAAAATAATGATTTTCCGTGTAGAAAGGAAGAGAATGAGGTATTAATGAGTGTTGGTATTGGTGATTGAAATAGTCATAGGTAGCAGTGCTGGATCCTTTAAAGGTCACATCAAACATGGGAAAGTTCTTAATTCTTGATTGTCTTGTTAATGGAGGACACATAACTTACTATTAATATGCTTCAAATAGGACACACACAATGAACGTGCAATTTGAGGCTGACACATGGCAGTTTCTTGGATGCACTAAGTATAATGTTATCCAAAGCTGAGAAGATAACTGAAGAAAAATAGAGCATCTAACATAAAGAAACCTCCTTCTGCATATATCTCCACAACCAATAATCTATAGAAAAAAATATGCATATACATATATACTACTTACTATATAGCAGTGTAACAAAGAAGACCAAAACCCAAATGCAAGAAACCTCTTTGTCTCAACTTGATGAATGGAAAGGTAAAACGAGGAAGGAAAGAAGGAAAAGTGGTAAGGTAGAAAAACATGCTCTGGTGTCAGAAAAACCCACGTGAGGCCCCTCTGCCATACCATCTCAAAGACAAAAAAAACCCCAAAACATTTTTGATTAAAAAATTTTCACTTTTGCTTGAGAAATGAATGAGAAGGAACAGAAAATGAAAAATGAGGAAGAGAAAGCAAAAGGGTACGTGTGTAATAGATAGCATGAAGTGGACTAAAGAGAAAGGATGGGTGTGTGTGTTAGAAACAAAGGTGTGATGCAAGGACAGGTACTTGAATTCAATAGGCATTCTCAATCTCTCATTCGGGTTAGTGGAAAAAATGGGGTTTGTCAGACAACCCCACGTGAGGGTTTTTTCATACCTCCCTTTTCTCAAGAAACAAACACGTCCCTCCCAAATCTATATGTTTTTTTTCCCCTTTGCGTGAGCATACACTCTTTGCGTGCCAAGATGAAAAAGAACAAAGGTAAGGAAGTAGTGGTGGGGGTTGAAGAGAGAAAGGTGGTGTGGTCGGTTCTGCATACCAATCGTGTCAGTCATCAGAAGAAAATTTTGATGGATGGGGAAAGAGCAGTGGAGTAAGTAAGTCATCACTCATCAACCACAGATCTCCACTACTCATTTTTCCAACTTTCCCCCAAAAAATAACTCATCCCTCTCCTTTCCAAACAAAAACACACATAAAATATACTTTATTCTATCCTCTTCCCCTTGCATCAAATCATACAATATTTTCCCCTTTGCACAATAATTTAGGAGTCCTAAGTAGGATCATGATACTTTGGAGATATGTACAAATCTACGTGTGCATCCATGGATCCGCTGCACGTGTTCTCTTCCTCATCCAATTCATTTTTCTGTGCTTCATGCCATTACTTTATTTCAACCTACTTCACTTTTTTTCACCCTCACTTGGCATGTAAGAACTTCATTCTTCTCTGTGATGTTATGTCAACGTATACAAACCTGTTATATATTCTAGAAATATTAATGTTTTCCTTTCTCATTTTGCTCACACATCTTTCAAATAGCATTATTGTATACATGTAATGATACACAGTTCTGATAAAAGTCATAAGTATTGAAATAAAAGATACATAATGAGAGATGAAGCACAGAAAAAGAAGAAATGTAATCTTGTGTGAGGCCACATCCACACATTGACATGATCCGTGAAATCATGGCTATGTAGTTTTTGGAGTATTGGGAATAACTATATTTAATTTGAGACACCAGCATCCAGATGTTTGTTGTCTGCATCCTAAGATGCAAACGTTTGGGTTCTACAGCTGTTGTCTTCTCTCAAAAATATTATAGTAATTTGCATATTGTAATACGTACTTTGATTGAGGATGGTGTGGGTGTAATTATGAACAGTACTGTAATACATTTGGGGATCTTCCAGGTATTACGATTCTTGCACTCCATCTCTTGGCATCTTTCACACTCTCTAAGTAGCAATGATGACTTTGTATGCATTGTCATTAGCAACCAAGATGCCATCTATTGGTGCAAGAGGATGGTGTGTTGATAAACATTATTTTATAACACTTTCTCAATAAACAACATCTACTTTTTCTCATCATTCTCCCTCTTCCACTTTCAACTGCCAAATCCAAACGCATTCACGTTTCGTCAATCCGTTTTCCTTTGCTGTTTGAAAGGTTCTAAGAAATCTTGCAGCTGAACATAGATAGAGGAGTAACTGTAACGATTAACAAAACAAAATATATTTTTATAACAAGACAACATCACAAGAAAAAAAGAATTTTCCATACAGTGTGAAGGTGTCAAAACACTTTTGACTTTATCTTGCAAATGAACCAAGAATATAAAATAGGGTTTGCACCGTACATCTGCTTCTGGTTTTCTATATTTTTTTTTCCTTGAAAAGTTCGCACTTTATCAAACACATGAAAAGAGGAAGTTTTACGTTTTGTGATTTTAATTTCCATTCATTATACTCTATGAATGTACTGCTAAGATTAAGCACACATATTATTATATTATTTATTAAATATATAATTTTACTGTAAATTAAAATTGTCTTATTACAATTTTCAATTACTATTCTTTATTTCATGTGTTATTTTGGCACATAGCCTATATATACAATAAGTTGTTTTATTATAGAATGAGTTATTTTAAGTTCTACGTGTCATTTAACTCCATACATGAAAAGAAGAAGTAATAACTTGTCTTAAATAATATTTTTAATTAAGATCTGAACTAAATGATTTTATTTTAATTTAATTTAATTCTTTTTTATGCTTTAAATTTTTCAAAGTATTATTTATATCCTGGAAGCATAGTTGAATTAACAATTTTTTTGGAATATCATTATAAAGTAATTGAATATCAATTAACATTTTAAATTTATTATAAGATTTAAGTCTAAATCTAATATATATCAAATATATATAGTAGTCATTTAATCATTCTAACATCTAAGAGTAATTGTTATACTCGATATTTGAATGGTATGAAAACTGTTTTATATTCGTCATTATTTTAAGTAATTTTTAATTTCAATGTAATTTCATTAATATTTTTTTAAAATTATAAAATTTATTTTTATTAATATATATTACTTAAATTAATTGAATTAGTTCATCATTTCACATTTTATATATATATATATATATATATATATATATATATATATATATATATATATATATATATATATATATATATACACACACACACACACACATTGGTAGGTTAATAATTATAAGTATATGTTCCATCAAAGTTAAATGCCATTATATATTAAAGCACAATGTATGTCTAAATTCTTGTTTAGTTTGTTGAATATTTTTTGTCCTCTTCGATTTAAGAAACTTATATTCCTTGATAAGATTTCACTATTACTTGGATGTTATATTTGTTTTCCTCTGGTTTGACATATATTCCTTGTAACAAATACGTCCTTTCTCCTACCAAATTACTTTTGTCCAAATCAAAGAGCAAATATATTGGATATACTTCATGTCATGTTTCTCTAATTGTAATCAAAATGCCAATTTGATACAATAGATATTTTGCTTTCTTTAACCTAAAACAGAAGTTCCAATTCAAACTAAGGACTTAATGATTTGTATAATATTATCCCGTGGTTCCCATTGTTGGTTGATATCAAATGGATATCTTATAAATTTGAAGTGAATAGTTGTTTTTGAATAACCAGTACATACCTAATGGACCTACACAAAAGTTAACAAAGTGGAAGGCTAGATATTTTTTTTTGTGGTATTTTTGGGAGAAGTGTGTCACTAACATGATGATTTTTAAAATGCATGAAGAGGTCATTAAGAAGATTAGGAGACTATAGAGAAAATTTCTATGGAGGTGATAATGAAGTCTTGAGAAAAATCAATTAGGCAAGATAAAAAATAATTTGGAAGCCTAAATTGAAGAGTGAGCTAAGAATCATAGGACATATCTCTTTTGTCCAAATAAAAATGAAGACTATCGAGAGAGTGAAATACATATAAACTTTATACATGACAATATTTATGGGATGCATGTACTTGTATAATGTATAGATATTTGTATAGTATATGCATAAAATACAGAGACATGAGCAAGTTTCTCCTCCCAAAGAATTTATAAGAAAGAAAAAATACATGAATTTTAGATTCTTCCAATCTAAGATTCTTTATTTGAACCCTGAATGTGGAAGATAACAATTATATGTATGCGTTTTCCGTTAGTTGCAGGGTAGGATGCGAATGACATGGAAGTAATGGTCTAAGGAAAAATAAGAAAGCAGTGAAAATGCGAATTAAGTTGTCCAGAGGCCTAGAAATGGAGATTTACCCCGATTGCAGGGCAAAGAAATAGGAGTATATTATTTATTATACATCTACATAGATAAATACAACAATGGTATTAGGAAGGAAGCAATTATCTTCTGACCAATCCATTTGGTAAGATACTCCTTATCTTTTTCCCAAATACTATATATAGAGCCGAACCAACCAGTGGCCAACTTGTGGTAATAGCAATATAAAGTAGCAACCAGATGGACCATTGATTTTGTCGAGATAACTGGCTTAGGTATCTTTTGAAAGGTGCTACTACATTCGCTGCTGCATCCTGAGCACTACCTATTTCAGCAATAATGGCTGCCGAACCTGCAGTCTTTGCATTAGTCTCCGCCTCATCTCGTTTAACCACTTCTTCTGGAATCATCTTTAGACCCTCAGTATGTGTATCCTGCATTACCTGTATTTCTTCTGTGTTGTCAGCTTTTAGCCCGTTGTTCAATGCAGCCACCATTCCATCTTCGGTAACATTAACATAAGGGCCCCGATCAATTGATGAGTCCAATGGTGTGTTTGGTTTAGGGATCTGCAACAGAAATAACAAAATAGCAGTTTCAGTTTCAGCCACTAGAAATGCTCTGCTTAGTACTCCAAGTAAAAATTACTTGGTCCACCAAAATCCTAAATTACATTTTCTAATGAGATACCAAAACGTTTAAGACTAATACACAACCAGAGGATGAATAAACATTCAATGGGAAAAACAAGTGACTAAAGTCTACCGTGAGCACATCTTTACCTTCTTCTGTACATGCATAAAATGGCTAGCGTGTAGTTCACCAAGGAATTCATTAACGGCTCTTACCCACCTGCGAGAGGGAAGCAAATTGCTTTTCATTTTCTTTATAACTAGAATTCAGTTGATGGCGTGAATATTCTAGTGCAACTTGAATCAAGGAATGATATAGACGATATTAGAATGTTGCAGACAAAAGAAAATGTTGAAATAATTGAGCGACAGAAAACTGCATAAGTTGGCAAGATCAAGTAAGAAAATGCTGAAGAATCAGATGAATAAAATTACTCAAGTACCACAGGCCAGATGCCGTTATCCCTTCGAAGAATGCCAGATGTCCTCCATGCTTTACAGTAGCCAAGACAACATTTTTATTTGCCCTATCAAAATAGTAGAAGCATTAAGTTAATATTGAAGTAATGCAAGAAAAATCATATTAATCAGAACCAAGGAAAACATTAAAGCAGTGTACCTGCATTCATCCCAGGGAATGGCTTCCCTGGTACAGACTGGATCATCCAGAGCACTGATACAGAGAAGCGGAATCGAAACAGATTGGACATAATTAGAACTGCTGCAGCGTCTATAGTACGTATCCACGGTCTAAGGAAACAATGATTTTAGTTGATCGACTTGAATTAAAACGAAAGATAAGGCAAAAAAATAGAATACTACAGATTCATACCTCATACTTCCCAACAATGCGGGTGGCATGATTATCAAAATCTCTAATGGAAATAGACTGCGAAGCACAAGATTGTGTATGCACACATGATTGGTTAAAATTTCAGAACTTACAAAAAACAAGAAAATGCGGTACATAATTAACATCCATCATTCAATCACTTGAATAATGTCCTTAACTCTTAAATTTAAACCAAGCATTATAAAATAGCACAATCAAGAGCGTTAAGGAACAAAAATGATCGACATTTTGTTTGAAAACCACCTTAATTGTAGTCACCCCTAGTTCACCTTAGGTGTGGCCTCGTTTAAAAATGTCTTGTTTGTAACCTCAAGGATGATGGTTTAATCCTTCATCTCAACAAGAGATATTATTTGAATAGAATTTACAAAACTTGAATAGTTCTAGTTAGAGCTGTCAAAACAGGTTATCCAACCCGGCTCACTCCCATGAGTTGGCCACTTGAAGGCCCAACCTAACACAGCTCACTTATCAGTGAACTTAAAAAAACAAGTCCGACCCAGCCCACCACGGATTGGTGCGTCAAACAGGCCAACTCACTAAATTAAAAAAAAAAAATGTAGCTTTCTGGTTGTTTTTTTCTTCAGTATAATTTTTTTCTCACATGAAAACTGAAACCAAATTACTAGAATAACATGATCCGTAATCATCCTAGTCATATGCATATAATGATCATGACATATGTTAATATATATAGAATAATAACTATGAATAATAATTCTAAATAGGTAAATAGCCAGTTCAATACAACAAGTATGGATATATTTCATTTTTAATACAAGAAAAAAAGGGTAACAATATTAGTACACAAACTTTAATTTCAGTGAGTTTGAATTTAGTTAATGGTTGAGGTAATGGAGTATGTGTTTGGTCTTTAGTAACTGTGGCATGTGTTTATTAAGAGAAAATTAAGGTTAATATGCAATTAACCTTGAAAATAACTGTTAATCTTCCTTTTAATAAACACAGTAATTACTAAAGACCAAACGTGTAATTACCTTAAACATGATGAAATATGTTAATATTTGTTTTACTAAACCGACTATTTACCCTTTTAAATATCATATTATATGCATACCAAACACAAAATAATATATCTAAATGGTGTGTGGGGGTGCCCGGAGTCTCGCGGTGTGCGGCATTGTTGATAGTGGAGCGTATGGCGACTAGAAGTTGTACATGCAACGACTGGCAAAAACCCTAGAGTAGAGGAAGAAAAGAACTCATGAATTGAGAGATCTTGATTTTGAGAGAAAAGAAGTGAGGGAGAAGGAGAACAGGAGAGGAGAACGACCACACCATTTTTTATTGTGTTAGATTGTTGTTAGGCTGCGTTAAGGTGTTGTTTTTATTTATTCTTTTTCCGGGTTGGTGAGCCAACATAATTCACTACAAACCCGAGTGAGTCGGGTTCTTAGTGGGTCGAGATTGATTTCAATCTGTACCAAAATTTGCAATTTTTTAACCCAACCTTGCTTGAACTTGTGGTGGGCCAAGTTGGTTCACGGGCCTTAACCAACTTTGACAGCTCTAGTTAGTTTTACAAATCAGGTTTGTGAGATTAAGGGTCCTAAACCCATATTCTACGACATTGGTTAGTCCTACAAGGTAAGTAACTTAACCCCCTCCATGTATCTTTCTTGTTTACTACTCCTACAAAGTAAGACTAGTAACTAGCCTTGACACCACAATAAATGATTAATAAATCATTAAAATTGAGTATTAAATAACAGAGCAAACTTGGATTAAACACGCCTGCATCATACAAATTTTAAATAACCGCATGCCTTACATTTTACGCTTAGTAGTAGTAAATACGGATTATAGAGAGTAAAGGGCACCTTTTCTATCCCTTCCCAATTAGCAAGGCGAGAAAAATGAGGCTGGTGTCTGCAATGAATATTGGTAATGATATAAATATAAATTAAGTACATTATGAAGCAGATGACCTTCGTAGTTTTGCAACAACTTTTCGCATATGAAGAGCACAATAGAAGAAAAAACAACATATTTAAATTCTACTTGAATGGCAAAGACATACAATTTTGCATAACCTTGAAGTCCAACTGCAAGTGCTTTATCATAAAACTTCTGCACACGCCTACGGGTTATAAATCTATCTCCTATCTGCAAACAATAAAAAGGTGATCATTTTTTCTCTTAAGGTAAATAACAAACAAAATGAAGAATAATTCAAACTGACAGTATGTGGAATTGGTGCAAATTCAATAAAACTCCATTGATGATGTCATAAATTATATAAAACAAAAACAATTTTGACCAAAAAGCATACACACCTTGTACGCTAAAGTCCTAGAGAACAATATAAGGAACACAACAATATAACACGTAAAAAGGTCTAGAGAATAATATAAAAAAAATTAGATGAAGAAATAGATGAAAACAATAAAAACTAGTTTGAGTCAATTATCCTTTTGATTTTTAATCAAAATATTTATTAAAAAATGATTTTTAAATCTAATTCAACCTTATAAAATTGGCTCATAAGGTGAAGTTTGCACTCACTTATATACTATGAAATGTCCTTATCTCTAGTTGATATGGGATCTCCAACACACCCTCCTCCCTCACGTCGAGACCTGCCAACTTGATATGATCCAAAAATAACCAGGGATGCTACACTTGAAGGGTCTTCTCAACAAGCAAATAAAGACCTCATTAATAGGAGAAATGGACAAAGCCCAAAGCATTTAAAGTTCTTCTTATTAGTCTTCTCAAAGGATGAGGCCCAAGCAATATCTTTAGAATAGTTTTAAATAAAGGAAAGGAGGATAGGATTTATGAAGAGTAGTTCCAAAAGTCACTTTTGGAAGCTTGAGACTTGTTGGCGGCATTTGCATGTGCCTTTTCATTTTCCTTTTGAATGACCAGCCCTCTATTACTATATAAGTAGGAGCTTGGCTTTTGTAAAGACAAGTTGAAATTGAATTTTTGAGTAAAGAAACTATACCAAATTGGTGAGAGAGTTGTCTGACACTTGTTCTCTACTCTTCTTCCTAGTCTTATCTTGGGACTTTCAAGTGGCGACATCCACTCATCTTGAAGCTTCTCCACCTTCAAGTGGCGTGAAACATTCCAAGGATCATCAACCACATAAGTCCATCTCCTTTCATCTTCCATAATTACCCATTTGTTGTTTTCTTGTAGTTTTTCAATTTCAATTGTTTCCTTTTGTGATTTCCTTTCATTTGTTGCACTTGTTCTTCACTTTGTTCAGTTCCTTTCCATTGTACATGCTATTCTTGTTTCGGTTTCCAAAGAAACCCATTTCTATATTGAATTCTTGAGTTTCAATTGGTGGGTTTTGTTCTTTGTTGTGTTCCAATCGGAAGTTTTAAATCTTGTTGCATTCTTATTTCAAATATTGTGTTCTTGTTTTGTTCTTGAGTGAGTTCTTGAATTGTTATAGAATCTTGATCCAATTATATGACATTTTCAAGAATTGGATCAAGATTCTATAACAATTTAAGAACTCACTCAAGAACAAAACAAGAACACAAGATTTTCAAGATGAGTGGATGCCGCCACTTGAGAGTCCCAAGAACCTCCCAAGATAAGACTAGGAAGAAGAGTAGAGAACAAGTCTCACACAACTCTCTCACCAATTTGGTATAGTTTCTTTATTCAAAAATTCAATTTCAACTTGTCTTTACAAAAGCCAAGCTCCTACTTATATAGTAATAGAGGGCTGGTCATTCAAAAGGCAAAAGGAAAATGAAAAGGCATGAGAAGGCAAAGGCACATGCAAATGCCGCCAACAAGTTTCAAGCTTCCAAAAGTGACTTTTGGAACTACTCTTCATAAATCCTATGCTCCTTTCTTTATTTTCTATTTTAAAACTATTCTAAAGATATTACAAAAAGATATTAATTGGGCTTGGGCCTCATCCTTTGAGAAGACTAATAAGAAGAACTGCTTTGGGCTTTGTCCATTTCTCCTATTAATGAGGTCTTTATTTGCTTGTTGAGATAACCCTTCAAGTGTAGCATCCTTGGTCATCTTTATGTATTTTTGGATCACATCACAACTCGTGCGTGATACTATATATTTATGGGTAGTAGTCCGATAGCGACCCAATAGCAGATAAACCCAACAAATTTTCGCTAAGATAGACTTTGAATGACTCTGATACCATATTTAGACGTAGAATTTAAACCTAACTCAACATTATAAAACCGGTTCATAAGATGAGGTCTCCAACAATATTTTACAAAACAAATAAATTAACATGCAAAAGGTCCACAAATTATGCACAATAATGAGCCTTTTATTATTGAATTTATCTTGCAGGATACGTAATATATTCATGTAAATTTAAAAGGCTAACTAACTACATTTCGTATGATTTTATGATAGTTTATTATTCACTATGTAAGATTATATTCAAATTATCATTGGTTTAACAATGGATGAACCAACAATAATGAAGGAATGGTCTTATTGGTTCAAGTACCAAATCGCTTTTAAAACGCAGCTAAAAGTAGACCCAACTTAATTTTTCAAATCAAAATACTAACCAAAAGGTCCCAAGGAGAGCAAACAGCTACAGCTCCAGCTACAGGAATATTCTCACCTTCCTCACCAAGATATTTTATCTGCAAACAACCTTCCAAATTAAACAGTGCAGTGACGAAACTAAGTTCATTACATATGTAAGAATAAGTTAAAAATTGAGTAGTTTGAAAAGCAGGCAGACCATGTACCAATGGTCACAATATTAAGTATTACAAAATATTTAAGCATTAACACAGGAGTTGCAATATATATGGTTACACCCTAATATATTTTACAGTGGTTTTCAAGATGATTATTTCTCACATCTTAGAAACTGGTAAATGTTTGAGTTATCTTAAGTCACGTTCTAAAGCAATAAGAGAATCCACAATACATGGTTGCTTAAATGGATTGTTTAGCTTAATTTTGTGAGTCTTGTAATGCCAGATAGATTTAAACACTAGCCAATGAAATTCACTCTAATGGTAAAATTGCTAAAGTGGCAGTTTAATCTTAATTTTGTGGATCCTACATTTGATCCTTTTTTTGTGATTTTTTTTTAAATCGGGTTGTTTAAATCATTATGAGTTTTGATCATTTTAGTTTTCGTTGTACTTTCTGTTTTGTTTTTCTGATAACTTCTCCCTTTTGCAACATTCTTTTGTCCAGAAAGTTTTAAGCTAGGCTGCTTATACAAGCACCAGTGCTTTGTGTAAGCAACACTAACTCAGGTTCATCGCAAAAAAATTTTAAACAAAGGTGTTTAGCATTAATCAACCCTCTTAAGAACTCTCATTGGAGATGGTCCTCAACAGAAAATAATGAACCACATTAAGTTTGAACATCGAGTCTCACTAAGATTAATATTACATATAATGAACAAAGATACATTAATATCATAATATCTACCGGAGAACATTTTTTTAACAAAGGTTATGCTAAACCAATACAAGAACTGAGGAAAAATTCATCATCTCCGACAAGGAGAAACCCTAAAGGTCAATAGGGTGGAAAATTATAAATGGCACTTCAAGACGTATGTGATACGGAAATTTATAGGTTTAGATCATATGATGTGATTAATTAAATTAAATAATCAAGGTTCATTTGTTTATGCGTTTTTAAAAGAACATAAACGATTTAATTTAAAATGATGATGTAAGTAGAGGGCGAGACTAGGTGCAACAGTGAGGTCGTTGCCTTGTGACCTCAGTTCAAAGGTGTAAATCCTGGGAAAAATCTCTCCGCTTGCAGGGGTAAGACTACATGTAACTATCCTCTCTAGACCTTATTTGATGGAATGGGAGCCTCGTGAACTATACCTCCTATTATTTTAAATTCCTGGGGAGAAAGACAAAACCTCAGAAAGAAAAGTGTCTTTTTTCTCAGAAAGCTAAAATAGCTTATAGAAAAAGTTATATACATGGCAAAAGCATTGTTTCAACTTTAAACAATCTCAAGCAATGAATTTACCAGAATATTAGCTCCAATGCTAGTACCAACAACAAACAAAGGTGTCCTGGGGTTTTCTCTGTGTAGATAATTAACCACAGTGCGTGCATCCTCAGTCCATCCAGCGTTGTAGAAACAATCAGACTGAAATGATTTTAATGAAAAACTGCATTACTAGAGGAATTAATTAAACAAGAAAACTAATAACACCACAGTGATCACAGTATTGAGATGCAATAATCCTAATATTCTGACAAAAAGTAAAGAAAAAAAATTAAGGACAATTGTGTCCGCTCAATAATTTCACATTGTTTAAAAGTCGAGGCCAAAAACAATTTAAATATATCTTCCTTCCTCCCTTAACCCTCTTAGGTACTTTTTAAGAACAAAATTGTGATGGAGTTCTAAGCTCCACAAGATGTGGTGATTAACCCTAACGAAGTTATTTTGACGGACTTGAGGTCGGAACATTGACACCTACTGTGAAAAATTGGTGTATTCACCAATTTTGTAATGTTGTTAATAAAAACCATTTCCTTGGACTAAACAGATATTTTAAACTCTTTACTGTTACTAACTTACGGCTATTTAAGAGCTCTTTTTCTTGACATGCAAATAGATTGGCCGGTTTTCCCTACCTACTGAGCTTAATTGGCCAACTTATTAACTAACCTTAAATTTTAATAATGGTAGTAGAACAAGCTTAGTTTAGAGATACAAGACCAATCCAAGTCTTCACCAAATAACTATAATTTTATATTGATTTAGAAGCTTATAGGTAAGTACTGAGTACAATATATAGATGCAAATAGTCTTTAAGTATATCGATAGCATTCAAGTTGTCCTGAAAATTGAATTAAAAACCTGCTAATAGCAGAAACACTTACCGTGATTGAAACACCTCCAAGTCCTCGGTGATTACTGATAACAACTTTCCATCCACACTTAGCTGTATGGTATGCAAGATGTTTGAGATACTACCAAGAAAGTGGGGAGGATAAACGAAAAACAAACTGTAAGGAGGCAATCTAATATAAAATGAAACTCCAAATCAACAAAAAGATGAAAATCATAAATTAATAACTATCTCATAAGGCAAAGTCTAGAATACTTCATGTCTAACAGAATAAATTAATAAATTATAATGATTCTACGAGACATGTTCTTCATTTTTTGACAAAATTAGAACTATTCAGGCGAGCAATGTTTTTAGCAATAATAATACCTCAGCATCAATCAAATATCAACCTAATATTGCTCCTGGCTCAATTCCAGTAGCAGGTGGGAAGACATAATGGCAGGCCAAGGCTTTTGTGGAGGAGGATTTTAACGTGTGACATTATTTTGTGTGTTTTCTCAATATGTATTAGGCATGCATAAAAAAGGTGAAACATATATTCTGAATTTGTGAAAATTAAAGAACCTCTACCAAAAAAATCAAATCAACGGCACAGTAAAGTCCCATTAACATTCAACTCAAAGTACCAAAAAATTTTGACGTGATTAGATCAAAGAAATCATACAAAACAACACAAAAAAAATGAGTATTGAACTTGCATACTGAATTATGACAGTGACAACAACGACAAAGTGTTTGTTCTCATAAGGTGGCTACATGAATCAAACAATGTCTTAAAGGGTGATCACAGGATGGATACTCATTAACCCAAACCGATCCAATCCAACTCAAATACTTCAGGTTGGGGATTTTGATTATTTAAGTCAAACTCAACCCAACTCAATCAAACCCATTGTACATTGAGTCGGGTATTGGAATTTTTGGTGTTGAAACCCATGAACCCAACCCAATCCATCTGTTACATAATATAATCCTATCTTGCGTAGTGTTGCCAAAAGAAAATGATGCTAAAGCAGCACAACATAAAGCCTTTAGCATACCTATCAAGACACTAAGCTAGGAAGTTTACAAGCCCTGACCAAGCAGTCAAGTAGCTGCTCACTGGGAGGGAACAAGTACGTGGTTTTTCCAAATTCGAACTAAGTTGTATAGTGAGGAAATAACAACAACATTAAGAATAAACATAAACTGAAATTAATATAACTTACAGCGGATGAAGAGTCACTTGTTAGACCAGGAATTACTACAACAATGGGAGTGGATTCATCTTTACAAAAACCATCCTCCATATGGATAGCACCAGCAGAAACTGTGCCATGACAAGAACATAAGAATGAATGATCAAACCTTGGAATTGTACATAACTGGTATACAACTTAGTTGGAATTGGAATCATATAGAATAGACTTCGTATCATATATAGTATATATTAGATTGTGTGTTTAGTCCAACTCCACCCGATAAAAGCAGCTTGTGAGTTGAGAATTTTTTTCCAATAAACTCCTCCCCAAAATTTATTTGATCCTAAGAGTAAGTGACGAAGTATGCAGGCGTTATGAAAAGAGAACTAAAAAAGCATGAAGATTCGATATATTGTAATACCGTCGGAACTCATTAGCCAGTCCAAAGCAACGGTTCCACCATCAGGGGTAGTAAACAGCTGTCTGAAAGATAAGAGAACATAATAAGCTGAACGGTTAGACAAACGAATCCAACAACACAATCAGACACACAAAAATTGAAGAAAGAACGGTGGAGGACCTTCGGTATTTGAAAAAGGGAGGTCGACCGAAGAAGTTGAGGAAGACGGTCTGGAGATGGGGACTGGAGAGCCAGGGCGTGGCGAGGTAAGAGGAGTGGAGAATCCTGCATTTGGAGACGACAGCGTCGTAGACTTCGGAAGCGGGGTGGAAGGTGAGAGCGACGGGGGAACCGGCGAAGAGGGAGAAGAGGTCCTGGAGGAAATGGAACTCGAGGAAACGGTAGAGGAGGAGGAGGAGAAGGAGGGAGGCGAAGATGAGGTAGTGGGAGATTGGAATGAGGGAGAGCGCTTGAAAGAGGAGACGGTACCCGGAGGTAGAAGATGACCAATCCAAATCCATGGAAGAGAATAACGAATCAGGGATTATTCAATTGAAATTTGGCAATGGTGGTTAGTTACTCTGTATGTTAGATCAGAGGGAAGAGAGGGAGGTAGAGAGAAAGGACAGTACCATGGTGTGAGGAAGAGCGGCGCGTGAAATTAGCGACCATTCCTGAACATCCACGTGACCCACGCTTCATCGTAAACGTCGTCGTTTTATTTTAAGCAAATATTATTTGGGAAAAATTTATCAAAATGTGTAATCCATTTTAAAAATTATACAAATGGAAAATGCAGAAAAAATAAGAAAAAATTACGGACATAGACATTTAGTCTAAACAATGCTATGCTGGAAAAACCAATTCCAATGCTATTTCCACTCCCTTAGATAATGCGGTGTCTGGAATATTTAGTCAAAATAGCATTACTACTCTGAATGCAATGCTTTCGATATATGGGAGGAAGCAGATGGTGACCAAAGCCAACGAGATTTTGAACTTTATGCATGACAGGGGATTTTCTCCGAGTTTGACTACATATAATAGTTTGATGTATATGCACAGCCGTCTGAAAACTTTCAAAAATCAGAAGAAATCTTGAGGGAAGTTCTGGAGAAAGGTATGAAACCTGATAGAATTTCATACAACACTGTTATTTATGCATATTGCAGAAATGGTAGGATGAAGGACGCTTTGCGAATATTTTCTGAAATGAAAGACTCTGCACTTCTTCCTGATGTTGTAACTTTCAACACATTTATTGCAACTTATGCTGCTGACTCGATGTTTGCTGAAGCTATTGATGTAGTTCGATACATGATCAAGCAGGGATGTAAACCAGACCAGAATACTTATAACTCCATTGTTGATTGGTATTGTAAGCTCAAACGTCGGGATGAGGCCAACAGTTTTGTTAAAAGCCTTCGTGATCTTGACCCACATGTTTCTAAGGAGGAGGAAAGTAGGTTACTTGAGAGAATAGTAAAAATGTGGCCATAAGTTTTTTCATGACTCTCCTATTCCGAAATTTAGTATGCCATGCCCTTAGTCTCTTCTAACTTGGAGGTCAACCATATATTTAGTTTTGTTTATTTAATTTTTTGTTACAATTTTTTTTTTTTTTCTGATTCTGTGTTTCAGCATATCAAGGCAATTATCACCGCTCAAGAGGTTAGTCAACTTTTTATCCTTCAATATTTTTATCTCTCAAGGGGCGGGATTTGAGAACATGAATAAGAACATTATGAAATTAATTTGGGAGACAAGATTTAACTCTTTTTGTTTTAGGCTAGTCATAATTGACAATCTGACATTTGACTAATTGAGATAAGAGAATAAGAGGGATGGTAGATGGGATGTTGTCTCTGAGCAGTTTATCCTACTCTTGTATTTAATGTCTTGGCTTATCAGATGATTGATTGAAATTTTGTTTTTGTTGTCAAGTTCATTGAATAAGATGGGTAGAAGACAGTAAACTACATGTTGGCTTCTTTTGCCTTGCTTAACGTAGTGGCTCTTGTGCAAGAATATATTTTACATGACTTGCACAAGAATATCTCTCAGCAAAGGACATTTTTTTTCATATAAGTAGAATATTGCAGAGGCAGCCTCAAATGGTTCATTGGCTATCTCTCTGACCTGGTTTTTATATATGTGAATTCCTATTTCAAACCTGTGGTCCCTTGTAGAATTCATAATTGTATCTAGAAATTGAGATGGCATTGCTTCCACATCCTGAATTCCGGATTGTATCTAAATTATGGTATAGGTATTGTTGAGAGATCCAACAGATGAAAATGTGATCCCTATTGTCGAGGAACTGCAAAGGCGGTTGCCTCAATTAAGTGTCGGTCTTCAACAGCAAGAAGATGGTAAAGAGTATCTTGGTGGCCAACATGATACTGAAACAGCTGCAGAGGATGGTATGTTATATTGATGATGAACCATAAGTAATAAATAAACTCAATGATTGCATTTATTCTTATAAATATTTCTTTTATTTGCATTATCTATTGCCCTTGTTATCTGAATGGTCTAAATTATGCAATGTAGAGTCACTCTTTGAATTTCGGGCCCTGGAAGTTGCTTTAGAAGCCATTGGCAGTTTTCTTGCTGCACGTGCAACAGAATTGGAGATGGCTGCTTATCCTGCATTAGATGAACTTACCTCCAAGGTACATATATTATTTAATTCTTTATCTTCGTGTCTACTTTTTAATCTGGGATCCCCCGTACCGTATAACACAGGCTAACAAATTAAGCTGCTTGAAAGTGGCTGAATGAAAATTTATTTCCTCCATCTCAGTTACTATCCTTTTCATTTGTTATAACTCATCATCGCCTGAGGTGTTCATTCTAGTTATGCCTGCTTATTAATGATTTTTTTGTTGTTGTCTGGTTTATATGTGGATGCTCTGCTCCCCTTTATTCCTTTTATTTCTTGACTTTTTCGGTTCTATCATGGACTTTAGTTTAATGTAATCTGCAGATTAGTAGTCGGAATTTGGATAGAGTTCGAAAACTGAAGAGTGCAATGACAAGATTGACAGCTAGAGTACAAAAGGTTGGTCAAGCATGTGAAAAATTTTCACCAGGAAAAAAAGCCTATTTTCTTTATGTAAATAGAATTGATTTAATGTGACTAAACTGCCTTGATCAGTTTTAAGTAGAAAACAACATGTGTTCCTTTTTCCTCTCCCATCACCAATTCTTGTTATCTAGAACAGGTCAGAGATGAGCTTGAACAATTGCTGGATGATGATGATGATATGGCTGATCTATACCTGTCAAGAAAAACAGGTTCCTCATCACCAGCCAGTGGAACAGGTGCTGCAAATTGGTTTGCTGCCTCCCCCACCTTAGGATCAAGGACATCTAGGGCAAGTAGGGCAAGTCTAGCAACAGTTTGTTTAGATGAAAATGATGTGGAAGAGCTTGAAATGTTACTTGAGGTTATAAACTTTACTTGCTTTAGAAAATAGTAAGAAAATATCTTCCATTGTTTTAATGAGGAAAACTTGCTATTAATGGTCTTTATCCATGTTGCAGGCTTATTTTAGTGAAATTGATCATACGTTGAACAAATTAACCACGGTCTTTATCCATGTTTCAGGCTTATTTTAGTGAAAGTGTTCATACGTTGAACAAATTAACCACAGTAAGTATCATGTATGTGTAAACTTGTGCAATAGGGAGCCGTAAATGTTGAATTTCAGACAAAGCAGATCCATGTCGGACAATTTGTTTTCTTAGAAAGATGTGACTTGTTAATAGATTCCTTCTTAAAAAACAAGGAGGTAAATGTCACTAAATACTTGTATGGAGTTTGTCAATATACACAACATCATTTGGACTAGATAATGTGAACAAAGAATGAAAATGATTATGCCTTGTTGCAGGTAGTTATTGTCTGAGGAGCATTTTCTGCTTTGATGTTTGTCATGATAACAGCCTATGCTTGCAAAAAGGGATTAGTTGGATTGTCAAAATAATTTACTGAGAAAGTTGTACATAATAGTCTAATAATTATGTTGTGCAACATTTTTTTAGAGTTAGTTCAACATCTGGATGAGAGGTATGGGTCTGCTTTAGTACCAATAACCAGGATCTATATATATTTTTTGAGGGTATAAGCCTTTGGTTCAGCTATTTTGTTATCTGATTCACTCATTGTCATGACAGATAGTAAGTACTGTCTATAGAGTCATAGTTGAGTTGATTCTTCCTTTTGAATAATTTTAAGTTCTTTATACTTAATTAAATTATAATTAAGTTGAATATAACAATTTTTACATGATTTATGTGGATCTAATACTATTTTGTTTCTGTTCACTTCTAATTTTTATGTAAATAAGGATAACATGGTGATCCAAACTCTAAACACAAACCATTTCAAAGGTTTAATTTTCTTTGGATTTCCAATTTTAGTCAGAGAAATAATAGGCACCATGCTCGAACTGGTATGGGTGTAGTTGGAAATGAAGTTGGAGAACTGGCAACAGAGAAAACAAACATGGTAGAACAATTAATACATTTTAATCTTAATACATTCTTAATGATTTTTTTATAATTTCAATTAATTAGGAAATAACATAAATATAATTTTTAAGATAATTGTGATACAAAGTTAACAAACACACACAGAGTGAATTAGATGAATTTAAAGATGGATCTTCTTTGGTATTGAAAATGTTTTAAAATTAATTTTAAATATTAATAAATTAGAATTTAGAATAAATCTAGATTAGGTATATCTTTTATATTTATCTTTTATTTCAAATAATTTTTTATGTTATTATTAAAATACAGTTTAGTCCGTACAATATATGGATAAAACTGTATTTTAATAAGGGTTTACATGACAAAATAATGTAAAAAATATCATCTATTTTCAGCAAACTTCTTTAATATATTAATATTCAATGATTAATTTAAAGTTATACATTTTCTTGGACTAAATAAGTCATTTGACTAAACTTAGAAGGATTAGTTTTACATAATTTTCCAGTCTTCATCAAACGTCTTTGTTGTGATAAAAAAAAGTTATATTTTACTTATTTTTTCAAACTAATTTAGTAACATAGTGTTAAAAGTTTCATTTTTGTAATAAATGAATTAATTTATTATATTCTTTTAAAAATAATAACTAATTTCTTTAATTATTTTATTTCTGCATTGTTATTCTCATAAATTTTCTCCTATTATCTCTACTTCATTTTTTTAAATCTCAAGAAAGTATCATATTTTTTTTCTAAACCGACTATATTCTGGAAATATAAAATAAATTTATGTTATATATAATAATTTTTAAAAAAATTATAGTAATGAGGTTTTTTTTTAAATTGTAATTTATTTTTTGTTGGTTAGACAGTTATAAGGACAAAAAATTCATGATTATATTTTTAAGGTATAATTACTTTAATCATCCTTGCATTTACGTCAATATTTAATTTAGTATAGTGTTTTAAAAAAATTAATTTAGTTCTTATTTTTTTTAAAAAATATATACAAATTGGTTGTTTCTGTTAAGATCCATCCAATGACATCAAGTGTTATTCAAAAAGAAATTTGTTTTTCGATTGCAGATTTGCTTGACGGGTTTGGTGCCTTTGCCTAGAGTGGTTGGGGGGTGGCGTTTGTGTCCCATATTGATCCGGTGTTAAACTTTGCACAGTTTAGGATGTGCCAGTTTTCAAAGTCGGTTAATGAAGTGTGGAACACAATTTGGGTTGGGGTGGTGGGTGAAATTTGGACCCACAGGAATTTTATTATCTTCAACCGGGGAGTGGCTGATGTGTCTGAAGTGTATGCACGGGTGCAAACAAATGTTTGGTTTTGGATTAATGCTAACTCTCGATCCGCTTCATTTTCCTTTTCTAGTTGGTGTATGATACCTTTGGAGTGTATGAGAATGATTGTTTGATGTAGTTTAAGTCTATGTCCGGTTAGTGATTGTATTTGTTAGTTTGGGAATATTAGCTAGTAGTTGGTTTAGTATCTCTTGTTTCCTTTGTATAAGGGTTGAAACACCCTGAAGTGGTTTGCATTTATTAATTTATTATTACCGATAAAAAAAATAAAAAAAAATTAGAAAGAAATAGAATTGAGTATTGTAGTAAAAAATCAATTATGGGTTAAGATTTTTTTAATTGCAATCACAAGAATAGGATTAGAGTTTTTTAATTACAATAAGTGAGTAAACATTATAACATATATATTAACACAAATAAAAATGATTTTGCCCATTATAAGAAAGATAAGAAACCTGGAGTTATCAGCAAATATATTTGATATAGGTTCAACTTATTTTTTAAAACTAGAAATGAAAATATTGAGAAATTAAGAAAAGAAGGAGTAAAAATGTAGAATTGAAATTATAAATGTATAAAACTTAATTATATACAATTATTTAACTACTGATAAATCAATAACTTTATTTTAATCACTCAATTAAAATATTCATATAGTATATTCATTAAATATTTGTTGGGAATTTTATTGAAGATCCAGAATATTTTTATATATCTTGAAATACTTTACGTGACAAGAGTATTTCCTTAATAAGAAAAAAGAAAAAAACAAGAAGTATGACGTTTACAAAATCGAAATCTTCCTCCCCAACTTTTTCCTCTTTCTCATTTCTCTATTTTGAGTGACCAAAAAAGAAAGAAAAAAATCCTAAAAAAGAAAAAGAATCCAAATTATATAACATATATTTTTTCCATGTTTTCATTTCTCTTACAAATCATAACTATTATCCTTATTTTCAGTTCGTTTTAGTTGAGTATCAGTTATTTTTTTTTAACAAAAGAACAGTGATAAGTGAATTCTCTTTATATTTAATTGAATTTATTCTGTTACGAGAAAATTGCACTACACTTTCCTTCTTCTTCTTCGTAATTTATACTAGTATGGATGATTATTCCCGGATAATGACTCATTTTGTTTCTTAATTTCTACATATTACACTTGAATTAAATTAATAACTCGAATAAGCTTTTTAAATAAAAACTACAATAAAAAGTTGGAAAATAATGCTTTCACCAACCTAAGAATTATATACAATTGATATGATAGATTTAAATATAAATATATATAATAAAAAATAAAATTATAATTAAATAATATAAATATGATTTTAAACATATATTCTAAATTTATTTGAAGTATAATCAAAAGTACACCTACCAAAAAAAAATCTGAAAGACCTGTAGACTTTATATAAAAAAAAAAACCGAGTTCCAATAAAATGTAAAAAAATATCTAATTCTGTAAAACCAAACATATATTATTTATTATTAATCTTAAAAGTAAGTTAAAGTTAGAGTTACAATATATTTATATCTTTGTGTTTTGCCATCATAATTAATAAAAATAAGAGAGAAAACCAGATAGAAAATCTTATTCCAAAAACCAGTCTTTTCTCATTAGAGATTATAATAGTGTTATAAGAGAGACTTCTAACAAAGGTTTCAAGATTTTTATTATAGATAAAAAAAGTAAATATATTTTCTATGATAACATTTAATTAGATTTTAAAAAATATATAAATTGTAATTTCATCTCGTTGGTTAGAATGTATATTATTCTATTATCGGTTCATATTCCTAAATATAGGATATTGTTTTAATTCCTTAATTATTTTTATTTTTGAGTTAAAAAATAGAATCAATGATACTGACTAGAATAAAATAAAATAAAACCATAAATGATATTAATGTTAGATATGAATTATAATTAGATGAGAAATCATAAATTATTGGTTTTTAATAATCCAATTAATTTTTCATTAAATATTTATTGAGGATCTCAAATTAGTTGATACAGAGATATTTAATATATTCTTGTGTAATATATAAAAAGTTTGAAGATTTTTATTATCCTCCATAATGTGAGAGATTTTAAAAAAATATATAAATTACTTACTTCTCTAATGAGAAAAGGAAGTTGAGTCCAAAAAACACAGCTTCCTTGAAGAAGTGGGTAGGTTAGGTTATGAAATAGCAGATAGTAGTGTAGAAACCATAAATCCTTCAACAGTCAACAATATCATCTATTCTTACTCTCACTTTGCCTCAAAACTACCATTTTCTATATATGATGATGTTTTTGGTGTTGGCCTCCTTCGCCATGAACGTGGAGGGAGTCAGACCACATAAAAGATTATCTGTCTTCATCCTTCTTCCACATCTTAATAGTGGAGAGGGCATCGTATTTAAGATAAAACTTTGGTAGTTAATAAAAAAATTAAATAATTTGTATTAATTTCATCTTTCATAAAACTTTAAAAATTAAAATATTAAAAATTAAAATTTACATAACTTTCATGTTTAAAAACTAAATAATTGGTAGTTAAAATCTTGGTAGCTAATTAAATATTAATTTAGAAACTAATTTTTTTTGTCCCTAATTTAGAATGGTCTTTAATTTAGTCACTATAGCAACTATTTATTTTTTGTCACTAAAATTAGTTTCTATTTCATGATTTTCTTGTAGTGATATTTGATATGAATTAAAAAATGATGGAAAACAATGATGATGTTGTTAACCAAAAAAAAAATTAAACTCAGGTATAACACTACAAGAAAATCATTAAATAGAAACCAAATTTAGAAATAAAAAATAAAATAATTAGTTGCTATAGTCACTAAAATAGAGACCATTTAGGAACTAAATAAATTTTTGATTTTAAAATGAATTTCTATTATTGTTAAATGGTTTCTAAATTGGTATCTAATTAGTCACCAAGGTTTTTGCTACCAAATTTAGAATCTAAATAATTGGTAGTTAAAACCTTGGTTGCTAATTAGATATCAATTTAGAAACTATTTAACAATAATAAAAACTAATTTAGAAACTATTTTTTTTTAATTTCTAAAATGATATCTAATTTAGTTACTATTACAACTAATTATTTTGGCGATTTTTATTTGATAATTTTCTTGTAGTGTAACACCAACTTACATAAACTAAATAACCAACTTACATAAACTAAAGCATAAAATATAGATGAGATGGAAAGGAGAAAGGAATTGATTTTTTTTATCATTGGAACAATTTTACCACAATATTTATATAACAATATATATATATATATATATTACAGTTAATGAAGATGAATATTTCTTGTCTGATGTAGTGCATCAAATGGAGCGCACGTAATCGTACGAAAACACAATGGAGAAAGGGAGGTTTTGATGAACCCTAATTGCAATGAAAAAGAGACAATAAGTTAAACATAAAAGAGAGAAAAATAGAGAAAAAAAAATACAAAAGAAATTCTTATTTACTTGTATATTAGAGAGTAAAATACATGGTGTATATATGAGAAAAAGACTAAGACCTAGCTGAAACAGAAAAGGGAAGTTGGGTTAAACAAACAAAGCCCAATAACTTAAAACAGAAAAACTAAATATGTTAACACCCCTCAAGCTGGGGAGTAGATATTTGTCAGACCCAACTTGGATTTGAGAGTAGAGAACTGTGTGAAAGTAAGGGGCTTGATGAATATGTCAGCAACTTACATGGCAGAAGTAATGGGCAGCAGTTTGAGGAGACCAAAGTTAAGTTTTTCACGAACTAGGTGACAATCAATTTCAATGTGCTTGGTGCGTTCATGAAAGACTTGATTGGACGCTATTTGAAGGACAAATTTGTTAAAAAAATGGATAAATCACAAGGACTTACTAAAGCATAAAATATAGATGGGATAGAAAGGATAAAGAAATTGATTTTTTTTTATTATTGGAGCAATTTTACCACAATATTTATATATATATATTCATAAATAATTCATAAATAATAATGTAATATGAAAATATTTATTTATATATATATATATATAATGTAAAAATACGATTAAGAACGAAAAAAATATTGAAATGTAGTAATATAATATAAAAATATTTATATATAGTATCATAGCAAAATATTAATGAGAATAAAAAAATATAATAAAAATATATTTATAATATCTTAGAAAGATATTCATATATAATATAATATAAAATATTCATAAATAATAGAAAATATAAATATATATATATATATATATATATATAATATTGTAAAAATATTGGTAAGATTGAAAAAAATTATTGATACGTAGTAATATAACATAAAAAAATTCATATATAATTTCATACCAAAATATTTATAAGACTAAAATAAATATAATAGGAAAATATTCATAAGATCTTAAAAAATATTCATATGTAAAGAGAGAAATAACTTGTGAAGACAAATTGACACACCTAAGCACTTAAAAAAAAATTAGCACAGCTAAAAAAACATTTCAGCTAAGCGTGGTTGAATGTGAGGAGAGTAGGAGTGTATTTAAATAAGAATTGTGAATATTAAGTTTGAATTCAAACTTAGTATGACAAAGAATCTTTGAACATTGTTATTCAATTGTTGTATCCATATGATCAAAGTAAGAATTGTTGTAGTCATGTGAAGAAATAAAGGAGATACACGTTGTGTGTGAAATTTCTTCATTTGGTGCTTATGTAAAACATATTCTTCAAATAAAAATATTGATTTGTTATTATCTATTTTATATTTTTTTTCTCTAATACATGTATTTTTTTGTTTTTTGTGCTCTAATAAATATTTTTAACACATTCATGATATATTGCATTTTTTAAGTTATAAGTTATGTTACATATGAGTATTTGATATAATCTCTACTATGCTCTCGTACATATTATGACATGATACATCCAAGTGTTATGTTGTGATACATTCATCTGTCATGCTCAAGTGTTAAAAACAAAGTGTGTTCCATGAGGTAAATCAGTAGCAAGTGACAGTACAACGGAACAAACACTACAACGAAGAAGAAAATGTCACATAAAACAAATTTATAAATTATTTGCTATAGTTTTAATCATCGGCACATATGTGAATACGATCCCTTCTCCTCCTTATAAACTTACATACAATAGTTTTTTCTTCTTTTTTATGCTTTATTTTTTAATTAATAACTATACTTATATGCAAAATATTGTTTCTGCATTAAAAAAACTACTCGTGCTAACTTTAATAAAAAAAAAAATATCTCCATTCTTACATGGCAAAATCAATGCCGATAAATGCTTGCAAGATAAATTAAGCAAATTCTTTAGCGTAACTTGTGTTTCTTGTAGTTTGTAATTCATATAGGTATAATTTCTATAATCTTTTAAAACATGAATTAAAAAAATTGTTCTTTTTCAAGTGTGTTTTTGCAATTTAAAATTACTGAAAAAACAATACTAAAATGTAGAAATTAATTGAAGGAAATAACATGCAAAAAGTTGTAGAAACTGATTAAACATAATTGCAAGACTGCTTAACTGATTCATTCATTTTGATTTACTACTTCAATGATATATATAATAAAATTACAAATACTGAAAGCTATAAAATAGAAATATTAATAGCTATGTAAATTGACCATTAATGCAATAATAACGGTAAATAATTTAATGGTAATAAAATCTAAATTAATAACCAACATTCTCGCTTAATTCTGATTTGGAACAACCTTCATGCCAATATTCCAATCTACAATATTCCATGGCTTAGTGAGATCTGCAACCTGATCTTCTAATCTACAATATTCCAATTTGACCATGTTCTTCCCAATTAGAGTCTTAAATGGGTTTGAATCCTCCATCTTAAACTTCTTTAAAACCTCAACAACAAATTTCCTTTGATGAATGAAGATTTCATCGTCTCCTTGGCAATAACCAAAAAGTAGGACATAAGACCGATATCACTCATCTCAAGTTCCTTCATCATGATATGCTTGAAGTCACCAAATCAACATAAAGACATAAAATTAGCAAATCTTCATAATCATTAGTTTTTACATAAATACCATGATCCGATGCACATTTTTTTGAATCCAGTGGCATAGTCCGTACACCTTCTCCTCTTTGTCAGATTGTATGAAATCGACGGCTGCTTTATATAAACCTCTTCATCAAGTGGGTCATTTAGGAATGCAAACTTGACTTCCATTTGGTGAATTTTCCATTGCCTTTGTGTAACTAAAGCAATGATTAATCACATTGTTTTCATTCGAGCTACAGGAAAAAATAATTTTTAAAATTTAAAGTTTTTATCTCTTAATTTAAAATAATGTTTAATTAAATTTCGTTTTTTACAGTTTTTGTTATGTAAACAAATATTTATTCCTCCAATCTTGTAATATTAGTTTTTTGTTTAAATCAAACTGTATAAAAAAAAGTTCAAAAATAATTACTAAAATTAATGCAACAGCAACATTAAAATAGGTGTTTCGGTCCTAATTTATTTTTGGAGTGGCGAAAGCTGCCACATCGACAAAAATGAAAGGTCAGTTTCCTCTCAGCAATCTCCTTCAATTGAAAATGAGTCAATACAACTATTGAAGGATCATCTTCGATAGGAGTAACTTCTCTCTTTATCAGAGGTATCTCATTAGAGGAACTAGAAAATTAAGAAGAAGCAATTAAAGGACAACCTAGGTGAAACGCCAACAACCTAGGTGATGTAACGTCTTTTAAGTTATTAAAATTCACCATTAGGTATAAATGCTCCTTAGGAATACTTACATGGATTTGTACTATTTTATAATAATTATAATCACACTGTCACATCGAGCTAAATGAGGATCGTGAAG
The DNA here is from genome assembly GCF_051622355.1 of Phaseolus vulgaris. Classification (NCBI taxonomy): domain Eukaryota; kingdom Viridiplantae; phylum Streptophyta; class Magnoliopsida; order Fabales; family Fabaceae; genus Phaseolus; species Phaseolus vulgaris. Next base: position 9,744,933 of record NC_143504.1, read on the forward strand.
CTCCAACTATACAAGCTAGTTGTGAAAAGACGACGTTTCTCAAAACTCAACCAAAAATATGACCAAAACAAAAGTTTAAAATGAAACCCAATTACCCTGAAAATTGGGTTTCTTGGAAAACTTATATACCAAAAAATATTGAGAAAATAATACTCACATAAAGTAGTTGGATTAAACAACTTACAAATCGAAATAATTCTGATATACTTACAAACTGTTTTTTGTTGTAACAGACTAATCAACCAATTTTTAATAACTAGCTTATTAAATATTTCTCCAAGTCTAAAAATTTATAAATAAATATTTATTTTCCAATGACTACTCACTCAATTTCCTCTAATTACTTAGATACTCTTATATATCTAAACTCTTACTAACTAATTTTTTTGCAAGTGGATTATCTATCAATCTTCATCAAACAAAGTTCTGCAATCCACTAATGAAGAAGTTAACTCATCCACAACAGCTCGGTCATCTATTTGAGATGATTACAACTAATCTCCAGTGAGAACAATAGGTATAATAAAATTAGAATAATAAAATAATGTATTAAAATATAAATAATAATAATAATAAAAGAAGAAAATTAAATAAATTATAAACTAAAAACTAATAGAATTAACTTATAACTTATAAACAAAAATTCTTATATACTTTCTGGTATTAACTACAAACTTTTACATTAATTAAATAAGTTAATAATTAATTTATGAGTACAGTTTAATTTGACTTGGTACAATGGTACTAAAGTCTTCGATTCAGAACGAGGAATATTGAAAAAAGAGAGCATTATAGAAAGCACGTTGTTGAAATTTTGAAAACCATAGAAAAAGGCATTATCCTTTTGTTAAACATGTGTTCCAATTTTGAAAGATTAAAATTCAACAAATCAAACTACAAATATTGCATAATGAAAAAAATTAACTTATCATGAATCTTTACTTTAAAAAAATTATTACTTGTGTCAGGTTTAATCTGCAAAATTCCTTTTTCACCTTTCGACTTACTTCTTTTACACCTTCGTATTTTGTACCATTTCAGGAAATAATACTAATGCACCTCATTTTCATGAACAATTCTTACATGTGCTAATAATAATAATAATCGCAAATTTTTAAAAACAATAAAAATAGCAAAAACACCGATGAGAGGAAAAAAATACAAAAGGAAAGTATAATAATTAGAGTTTTCCTATTATATTTTGTTAAATAATTTGTTTAGTATTAAAAAAAACGAAGGCATTGTGAGGGATGGATGCCCTTGCGCCTCGGTTACTTATTTTCTTTTATTTCTAATATATTTTTTTCTCACTTTTTAATTTTCATTGCGAATATAATTGTATTCTTTTCTAGAGAAATTTTTTGAATAATATTTATATATCTTTAATAGTCTTTTTTGAAAATTATAAATAACTATATCTATAACAAAATAATTTTGTTAATTTTTTATATTGATTTTTCCGACATCAAGTTTGTTAAAATGGTATTTTTATGTCTAAGATATTATTTGTTGTTTTGGAGGTTGAAACATGAATTACTTTTTATTTTCGATGAGTATTTGTCTTTAGAACTTCTTTTTTATATGGTAATTGTTCTCGTCTAGATGAAATCGATCGGAATCTGGGTGAGCTCCGAATAGTCTTCTTTCAAGTTTTAGTGGGTCAGCACCTGCAGAAAATACTCTGACGCTCAAGTCAATAAAAGCATAAATTTATGTGTATATAGGGAATATAATACTAAAATAAATTCGAGTTAGAGTACTCCTTAGGGGTGGTAATGTATTTATAAGCTTTCATGGACTTAGATCTTTAACCATGGTTTCTCCAGGTATTAAAACGACAATTTATGATATCTTTTCATAGAATTTGAATATCATGGAGTATGTTTGTAGCGTAATAAAAGATATTGTGCAGGTAAATTAAATCATTTATGTGACTTAATCGGGGACATTACGTATAGCATTTAAGGAGGCCGGAATTTTGGGAATTAAAAGCGCATTAACTATGTTGTGAAATTGCTCACTCTTGATATTATTTTAACAAGATCAATGAATTGGGTTTTATGCCCACCTTACCGTGTTTTGGGCTTGCTCGGTTGGCCTCACCGAGCTACCTGATGGGTCGGTCTACTCGGGCTAATTCCTAGCAATCTTGTGATGGTACAGTACCAATGTTTCGACTTCAAGTTTGTTGAAATAGTATCGTCAGGGTCAATTACTACATTTGAGGTATTGTCCACTTTGGAAATTGAAACTTCGTCTCAATTTTGTCCTTGAAAGGCGACCCAGAGGAAAGAGGAAGATGTTGAGATCTCACATGAACTAAAGATAAAAATATTTCATAGTATATAAGTGAGTGCAAATCTCAACTTCTGAATCGATTTTATAAGGTTGAGTTATACTTAAAGTTCACTTCTTAATATGATGTTGGAAATCCTACATCGACTAGAGATATTAAAATACAAATATTTCATAATATATAAGTGAATGTAAACCATTATAAGGTGTTTTTACAAAGTTGAATTCTTCATAAACATGTATTTAAATTATTTTTTATTTCGATTTGACTAACGTGAAACTATAGGATGTATGGGTGATGTTATTATAAATATATTTTTTTATGAAATTAACGTATTTATTAATTTGAAAAGAATTTTGAGATAATGGTTGCGGATTTAAAAAAATAATTTTAATTTTGTAATCTTCCATGACAGATAAATTCTGGATCATCAGAGTCATAACTTTACAAAATAGTACATGTTTTTTTTAAGAAGTACGTAACTTTATGGATTTTGTTGTAGCGGTAATTACATAAGTTGATTATTGTGACTTTAAGAATGGAGAGTTAAGGGTCACATAAGACACACTGTACTTTCCGACACTGTGGGACACCAAACCAATGAATTTTTCTATTAATATTTCAAACACACGTTTTGACCGTTATTGTCACAAACTTTCCTCCACACCAAGCACGTGATAATCCTTGTCTTTTTCTTTTACTTTCACAATAACAATTATTGTGTACGTCTATCTAGAACCCATTACATTGAATTAATCTATTCAAAAATAAAACTAAGCTAAATTAAATTTTTTAATTTCATAAATAACTTATAAACTATTTAATATTTATTAAAATTCAATAGATGCTTTTATTAATATTTGTTCTTACAACAAGGACCCAGAATACTGAAACTAGGTTGACGAGACTAGACTTTACACAAATATTCTACTCTTGGGCCGGATTCTCTTAATTTCTTCTTGGGCTCATGTTTTGAACTCTTCCTGGTTAGGTGCTCTCGGCTTCTCCCTCACACAGGTTGGGGGTGGTACCTGCAAGGCGCTCTGATGCCAAAGTCAGAAATAATTTCAAATATCATCAGACAATATTCACTCTTACCTTTTTCTTACTCTGAACTCCTATTTATAGAGTTTTCTTAATGGGCTTTCCCCTTTTCTTTTGGACTTTCTTTCTACACCTTTTTATTATTTACACACCCCTCATGCAGGTTTTTAACTTAATTGGGTTTCATTTTTATAATAATATTTATATTTTATTTTATTCTTTTATGCACATCTTTTCCGCTCTCGGTCTAAACCTCTCGGTTTTAGCCTTATCACCTCTTGGTTACTCAACATGTTGTTCTCGGCCTAAACCTCTCGGTTTTAGCCTTATCACCCTTTGGTTACTCAGCATGTTGTTCTCGGCCTACCAGTACACTAGCCCCCGAGACATAAATATTTTATTTAAGTTTAAACAAAAATATTTGTGTCTTAATATAATATAATAATTTTGACATTTGATTTGATTTGATATGAAACGCTTTGGTTTTCGTGCTTTATTTTGATGAGTTTAAATGACTTGACGTGAACTTGCTATTTTGACCGTTAGATAATATATTTTTGAATGGTTTCATATTGTTTGCAACGTTTCGAATTCTAGGGTTTACGCTGGGTTATAAATAGGTTTGTCATTCGATCTTTTATGATTTCGTGTGAGCTTTGTTGCTGTTGAGAAGGAAGTTTATTGTCGATCTTCATTCAGTTCTTGCGAAGGTAATGTCTCTTTCAAGTTCTTCTGCTACTGATGAATGTTCAAGCGCGGGTGGTGAATCAACTGGCCGAGTGGTTCGAGAAGAAGTTCATCCTGATTCGAAGTCTTCATCTGCTACTCCATCTTGTATGAATGATTCAAATGGAGCTGCTACTGTTGATGCTCCTCAAGAATTTGAAATTATTAAGCCTCAGAAAAATCTTCGTCCAGGTTATCAGTGGGTTAATTCTAAAGTCCGAGAGTTTTTCTCGAAGTATCGTTCTGTTAGCGAACTTCATAGTTTTCTTTCCCATTCTCAAATTTATTACTCTGATATTGAAAATGATATCATTTCATTTCAGCGTGTTGGAGATGTTGATAATGTGTGCCATGGCCGAGAAGGTGATAGCTATGAATTTTTTTATTTTTATGCTTGCTTTTTCAGAGATCTTCATATTCGATTGCCTTTGAACAATTTTCAAATGGGCGTTCTTAATTTTCTTAATGTTGCTCCTACTCAGCTTCATCCTAATGGTTGGGCTGCGATGCAAGCGTTTAGTATTTTGTGTAAATTATTATCACTTTCTCCTAGTCCCTATGCTTTTCTGTACTATTATAGTTCTCGGCCTGGTAAACGGCCGGGGTGGCTATCCCTTATTAGCAAATCCAATGTGTGTTTTCTTAAGCCCTTTACGTCGTCATACAAGGATTTTAAGGGAAGTTTTTTCAAAATTCTAATAGAGCCAATAGGAAGAGAGTACTTCTTTAATGGAGATTCTCAAAATTTCCTCTGTATTGGACGAGAGATCCCGTGAAGTTTAACTCGATATCTTTTCATTCGATGGGTGTGGCCGATCGTCATGTTATTGAAGTTTTTAGTCGCCTCTCGTACCAAGTTCCCACTCGTGCCTTGCTACAGTTGTATACTTCATCAAGTCCTCGAGAAGATCTTATTGGTACGTGGTTGTTCCACATTTTCTTGCTTTTTAGGATGAGTTTTTTAACTTTGCTAATTTTTTTACTGATTTTCAGCTCTGATGGCAAGCACTAATCCGAAAGCTCGATCTTATTTTTCGAAATTGCTGAACAAAGTGGGTGATGTAACTCCCCGACGTGAGAATGTGGTGAATCCTGTGGTGGAAGTAGAAATCGTGGAACCTGTTGCCAATGTTGATGTGGTTGAACTGACAAGTAATGTTGATGTTGCCGGTCATTCGAAGAAATCAAAGAAACGAGATAGGAGTAGCAAGAGGTCGCATTCGTCTTCTCGGCGCCATCGCCATGGTGAAAATGTTTCATCTGAACCTCTTTCTGAAACGATATTTAGTGCTACAACTAAATATGCAAAGTTTGTTCAAACGTCTTTTAGCGAATCATCTTACAACAAGCTGAAAAATATGGATGCTGCTTCATTGGCGGATTCTGTTATTGAATTGTCGAGTAGAAATCTTTTGATTGGAAAAATGATGAAAGAGAAGAATGGGAACTGTGTGTCTTTATCTGAGTTTGAAAAATTGAAGAATGATCTTGCTGAGTATAAGGAAAGAATGAGCTCTTTATCTTCGCAGTTAGAAGAGATGAAAAAGGAGAAAAAGGAACAAGAAGTTGAAATAGAAGGTTTTGGAAAGGAAATTTTTGATTTGAAGAGTGAAAACTTGAAGTCTAGTAAAGAGAATGCTCAACTGTTTAAAGAAAATCAACTTTTGAACGAAAAGGTATCGGCGTTATCTTCTACGAATGAATCTGACAAAAACACCATCAAACTTATGGATGAGGAGATAAATCAGTTGAGGACTAATGTTTTTGAAGCCGAAAGTTTTATATTTGAACAACACAAGCTTGGCTTTGAGAAGGCTCTTCAACAAGCAAAATATTTTTATAAGATTCCTATTGATGAAGGTAACTTTGATGTTAAGAAGGATTTTTATAATGGTGAATTAATTCCTGCTAATTAGATTCCGGATAATGATGCTGAAGATATTAACATCGAGAATTAGGTGGATATGGGTTTTTATCTGTTTATAGCTTCTCGGTTAACTCTCGATTACTTGCTGAGAAGAACAATTGTTTTGGAATGCTGGGATGTTTAATGTTTGCATTCGTGATGTAATTCCTTTTTTTGGAACTTCTTAATATAAATATTATGAGCTTTTGGGGTTAACATCATGATTTTATTCTTCAAATTATCTTGTTCGGTCAAAATTTTCTTTCGGTTATAATCATAGTAAGAATTGTTAGCTTTCGGTTTTCTTCATCTTGATAACTTAAGAATTTTTTAGGTTTCAAAAGTTGTCAGTTATAATTAGTTTTTATCACAATCATTGATTATAATTGTTGGCCTTGTATTCATCTTTTGGTTTTAATATTCGGTTAAAAGAGTTCTTTATTATATTTCATAAAAGAAATGTTTGAACTCATCTCTCGGTTTTAATGATCATAAAAACTAGATTAAGCATAACATTCCGTTTCTAGAGCATGAAAATATTGACTATGTTGTAACCTAGAACTTTCGGTTTTTCAAACGTGATATTTTTTATTATAAGCGAATATTATTAAAGACCTCTCGGTGTTAACCGAATGCTGACCTTCTGGTTACTTATTTTGAATTTCTTAAAACATTCTTTTATTAATAAAATTGGTACTGGGTTCTTTCGATTGGGATTTAAAAAGTATAACATCATATGACTAGCGCATTGGGTTATTTGTTTTCGGTTTTATCTAACAAAAGCAGTTTTTATCTTTGAATTTATTTTTTGCTATCTAGTATAAATTCAAGTTATGTTTTTCTTCTTTGATAAAGATGAGATCAATACTGTTATTGTAAAATGATATTGATTTAAGTTATTTAAGTATAAAGTTACGAAGCCTGAACTTTTCACTTGTTGAGGGTGATTTATGCAATTGATACGTGACTGATTTGGAATATGCAGTTGTTGGTTTAACATACTGTTTTTGGATGTATGACTGGCTTTCGGTTTTTTTTTTTTTTTGAATTGTAAACTTATTACTTTGGACCTGGCGGTTTTTAAGGTATAAAAATCGTGCATCTGTTGATTTTGACCTTTCGGTTTTTATTTGAGATGAAAGCGTCTAAGATTGAAAGTTATAAGGGAACATTCTGACGGGAGGGATTTCATCTGATTTGAAAGCTTTCAAGACCGAAAGAAGTATATTTATATGTTTATTTGGGAGGGATTTCACCTGAAGTGAAAGCATCCAAGCCCAAGAGTTATGTGAATATTTTTTCGGGAGGGATTTCACCTGAAGTGAAAGCATCCAAGCCCAAAAGAATTATGTATGTTTTCGGGAGGGATTTCACCTGAAGTGAAAGCATCCAAGCCCAAAAGAATTATGTAAATATGTTTTCGGGAGGGATTTCACCTGAAGTGAAAACATCCAAGATCGAAAATAAAAAAGAATGAAAGTTAACAAGATGAATTGTTATTTGGGAATGCTTCTTCATTATATGATAAGTATGTACACAAAAGTCTTCTTTTTACATCTATTTTAACTGAAATAGAACTTTAGATGACTCGCATTCCACGTTCTCGGTATCACTTTCTCTTCCAAAGTTTCTAATCTATAGGCTCCATTTTGCAAGTTTTCTAACACCCTGAAAGGACCTTCCCAGTTGGATGCCAGCTTTCCATGTCGTGGATCCTTTCGAGCTTCAGTTCACATTCTCCATACCAAATCACCTTCTTTAAAATCTCTAAATTTTACCTTTGCATTAAATTTCTTCATCGCCCTTCGCTATACTGCTGTTTCTTTTATTTTTGCTATTTCTCTAAGTTCTTCAATAAGATCGAGATCAGTCCTCAAACATTCATTGTTGATATTCCAATCTTCCATTTGTCTTCTTAACGTTGGTTCGTTAACTTCTACTGGTAACATTGCATCTGTTCCATAAGTGAGATTAAATGGTGTTTCACCAGTTGACGTTTGTGGTGTGCATCGATACGCCCATAATATCTCTGGTAACTTCTCGGCCCACAAACCTTTAGCACTCCCCAACCTCTTTTTTAATTGTCCAAGAATAACTTTGTTTGCAGCTTCAGCCTGTCCATTCGTTTGCGGATGTTCAACTGAAGTGGTTGTGGACTTGATTCCCAAATCTGATACTCCCCGTGCACCTGTCCTACCGACAGCTGTGAGTCAGTTTTGCAAACGACATTTTCAACTCCCATGTCTCTAGCCAATAATAACCCTGCAACAAGAGCTTCATACTCGGCCTGGTTGTTGGATGTTTTGAACTCGAATCTTAGCGCCATCTCCACTTGGAAGTTATCTAGTCCTTCAAGTACTATTCCTGCTCCGCTTCCTCTTTTGCTTGACGCGCCATCTACATACAAGGTCCACTGGTTCTGTTGTGTTGTTGTCGGCATCTGAATAATAAAATCTGCAAGGGATTGGGCTTTAATTGGTCCTCTTGGTTCATACTTGATTCCATATTCTGAAAGCTCCATCGACCATGTCACCATTCGACCTGCAAGTTCTGGTTTTTTCAAAATTTTAGATATTGGATAATCTGTTCTCACAATTATCTGATGATTCTGAAAATATGGTCGAAGACGCCTCGCAGCATACACCAGTGTTAAGGCAATTTTTTCAACCTTGGGATATCTGGTTTCGGCAGGTTGAAGGGATCTACTTACAAAATATATTGGTTTTTGCTCTGGGTTTTCTTGGATCAAGGCAGCTCCTATGGCTTCATTTGAAGTTGCTAGGTAAACTATGATGGGTTGGGTTGGCACAGGTTTCACTAAGATTGGGGGTTCGGCCACCATACTTTTGAGTTGAGATAAAGCTTGCTCACATGGTTCGCTCCACACAAAGGTTTCAGATTTTTTCAGCAAGTTTACTATCGGTTTGGTTTTTTCGGCTAATACTGGTAGAAATCTTGATAATGAGTTCAGTTTTCCTACCAGCCGTTGTACTTCTTTTAGGTTTTTCGGTCTTCCCATCTGCATTATTGCCTCACATTTATCAGGATTTGCTTCAGTTCCTCTGTTTGTTAACATGAATCCCAAGAATTTTCCTCCTCTTACGCCGAAAACGCACTTTTCTGGATTGAGACGAATGTTGTACTTTCTTATTTGTGCAAACACTTCTTCAAGATCGTGCAAATATTTCTATATTTCACTGGATTTAACAACCATGTCATCAACGTAAACTTCCAAGTTTTTTCCAATCTGTTCTTTAAACACTTTGTCCATCAATCTTTGATATGTTGCTCCAGCATTTTTCAAACCGAAAGGCATGACTTTATAGCAATAATTTGCAACATCAGTGGTGAAAGCCGTTTTCGGGATATCAGGTTCATACATCTGTATTTGATTATACCCCGAATAAGCATCAAGAAAACTCATCATCGCTTGGCCAGACGCCCCATCAACTAATCGGTCTATGTTGGGCAATGGATATGTGTCTTTTGGGCATGCTTTGTTCAAGTCTGTGTAGTCTGTACACATTCTCCATTTTCCATTCGGTTTCTTGACAAGTACGACATTAGACAGCCATGTAGTATACTTAGCTTCTCGGATAAAACCAGCTTGTATTAACTTTTCGGTTTCCTCAATTGTTGCCTTTCGTCTCTCTTCCCCTAACTTTCTTCGCTTTTGAGATACCGACCTTGCTTCTCGGCAAACAGACAATTTGTGACACATTACTTCTGGATCAATCCCAGGAATATCAGACGGTTGCCAAACAAACAAATCCTTATTGTTACGCAACAATGTGATGAGTTTGCTCAGTAATTCATCAGGCATACTTCCACTTATGTAAGTGCATTGCTTGTCGTCTTGGCCTAACACCACCGCGGTTGTTTCTTCTTTCGGCTCCAACCTTTCCTCATTTAATCTAGGATCCAAATCTGCCATAGCTACCATTTTTTCAATACCTCTATCCATCTTCAAATTCATTTTTAAACCTGCCGCATAACATTCTTGAGTGTCTTTTTGATTGACATAAAGTGTTGCTATCTCCCCCTTTTCTGTCGGGAATTTCATGGCCAAGTGTGGTGTTGATACGATTGCCCCTAACTTGTTTAAAGAAGACCGTCCTAACAACACGTTGTACGACGTGGATGCATCCACTACCAGATATCAGATTTTAATTTTTTTAATTTTGCTGCCTCTTCCAAATGTTGTTATTAGATCAACATACCCTTTGGTACTAACTCTTTCACCCGAGAAGCCAATGATTTGTTCTCGGAAAGACACTATGTCTTCTTCTCTCAAATGTAACCTCTTGAACGTATCCCAAAACAAGATATCAACTGAGCTGCCTTGATCAACCAAGGTTTTCATGACAGCGTATTCGACTATTTCCACCGTTATCACCATAGGGTCATCATGATCTGGATCAATTTCTTGAAAGTCTTCGTCTGTGAAGAGCATCGGCGGTAAAGTTCTTCTTTTAAAAACATGATTAACAGTTCTGATATTCCTCCAATGTTGTTTTCTTGCTGACAAAGATTCCTTTCCAGAGAAACCACCTGAGATTGTATTTATAAACCCCCTAACCGGCCTTCCCAAACTTCGCTCCTTACTTCTTCTACTGACTGTGTGTTTTGATAAACTCTACCACTTCTTTCCTCTAGTCTTCCGACCCTTCTATCATCTCTTTTTTCTACTCGCTTATTCTCTCTTCTTTCAAACCTTTCCACCCTTCTTTCTCCTATCTCTTCCCCTCTCACTCCTCTCTCAGGGCTCAACCATACTCTTGTATTTCCACCTCGGATAAAACGTTTTAACTGCCCCGCATGAATCACTTCTTCTGTATGATGGCCATGATTTTTATGATATTCACAATGTTTGGTGCGATCTGCTCTCTCCGGTGTTCTTGCTTTTCTCGGTGGTGGTATTATTGCTGCTACCATGGCTTCCTGTAAAACTCTTGTTCTATTTGTATTTAAAGGCGTGTATTGTTGGAATTTTCGACTCTTAAACTCTTCTCGGACTCTTCTTGCCACAGGTATATTTTCTCTTTCTATCACCATCTTCTCACCTACATCAACCCTCACTTGGTTTCGAAACTCCCTCAATTCCTCCATCTGCATAAATTTTGATGCCCGTTGCCTTAGTTCATCGAGATTGATCGCGGGTTTTTTACAAAGGCTATCGGCAAATGGTCCCAGTTTTAGTGCTGTTATCATGTGATGCATGGTGACCTCTGGGCTGAGATTTCAAATTCCCAGGGCAACCTTTCCAAAGCGTTCCATGAACATTCTTAACGACTCTCCCTTCTCTTGTCTTATGTTTACTAAGGCAATCGACGTTAAATGATGAGGGCGACTGGTTGCAAACTGAGCGCCGAATTTTTCCACCAACGTATCAAAACAATCTATACTCAAAGGTGGGAGGCGTGTGAACCAACTTAACGCTGCTCCTTTCAGGGTTGTAGGGAATACTCTGCACATAACAGCATCATTCCATGTATACAAGCTGATTTGAGTAGTATATATTGCAATATGTTCATCAGGGTCCGTACTTCCATCATATTTGTCAATGGTCAAATTTTCCAATTGTCAGGTAACGGAGTATCAAGTATATCATCATAGAACGGATGTTTTCTGGAGGATATCCCTGCAAAAGCCCCAGAGTTTTCAAGCAATCTTCTCTTGGTTTGGGAACTTTCGTTGTGATATAGCCTTTCATTCATTTGTACCCTAGGCTGATCAGTTTCGAAGGATGAATTCAAAACTGTTTCCTCTTGTAACTTTCTCCTCATATGTGCGTTTTCCGCTCTCAACATACTCAACTCTTCTTCATTATTCTTTTTTAGTGTCTCAAATTCTTTTTGCAGTTGTACCAACATTGCCATTGGTATATTAATATTATCTGCATGCTCTCCACCTTGTTCCTCTCTTTGACTCATCTTGTCTCCAACCTTTTTTCAGCTATCTCTCAGCCCCACGGTGGGCGCCAAAATGTTCTTACAACAAGGACCCAGAATACTGAAACTAGGTTGACAAGACTAGACTTTACACAAATATTCTACTCTTGGGCCGGATTCTCTTAATTTCTTCTTGGGCTCATGTTTTGAACTCTTCCTGGTTAGGTGCTCTCGGCTTCTCCCTCAGCAGGTGTTCTCGGCTTCTCCCTCAGCAAGTGCTCTCGGCTTCTCCAGGTTGGGGGTGGTACCTGCAAGGCGCTCCGATGTCAAAGTCAGAAATAATTTCAAATATCATCAGACAATATTCACTCTTACCTTTTTCTTACTCTGAACTCCTATTTATAGAGTTTCCTTAATGGGCTTTCCCCTTTTCTTTTGGACTTTCTTTCTACACCTTTTTATTATTTACACACCCCTCATGCAGGTTTTTAACTTAATTGGGTTTCATTTTTATAATAATATTTATATTTTATTTTATTCTTTTATGCACATCTTTTCCGCTCTCGGTCTAAACCTCTCAGTTTTAGCCTTATCACCTCTTGGTTACTCAGCATGTTGTTCTCGGCCTAAACCTCTCGGTTTTAGCCTTATCACCCTTTGGTTACTCAGCATGTTGTTCTCGGCCTACCAGTACAATATTTAATTTCTTCATAATTAATTTAAAAAATGTAGTTTTTTTATATCAAATTTATTTTAAAATTTTCTTACAAAGTTTATTATTCAAATTTGTTTTAAAAATATAATTGTTTAAAATATTATTTTATGAATAAATTAGATATCTATTTATAGAAATCACTTGTAAAAAATGATGAATTGACTTATATTTATATTAAATGAGTTGAAAACTCTTTAAGAAATAAAATTTATTCAATCCATTTATTTTTATTATTATTACTCTACTTTATATAGGGATCACAAATACATTTATAATGTTTTTCCGATACAGGAAAGAAATATTTAGATTCATTCAATATAATTATGAATAATATTTAATTTTTTAATTCGAATAATATATATATATATATATATATATATATATATATATACCGTTCTATACTCAGATATCATTTTAAATTAGTACGATATTCTTAATTTATTTAGTTTTATTTTAAAAAATTATAATTATAATTTTTTTTGTTATGCATTTAAAAATTTGTGTTTTTTTAATGATAGACCTTTTTTTATTAGATCTTGTTTATTTTATTTTGATATTTATTTTTTGTAAAAAAAATATCTAGTAAATATTTAGGTGAGCATGAATGGATTATGTATATTTGTTATTAGATTGAAGATGAAGATAAAACAAAAAGTTTATATCCATCAAATTTATAAAAAATATGGTAGGGGTGAGAAAGTGAATCTTGATCTGTGAGCTAGTTTATCGATTTTTTTTTTATAAATTTGATGGATTTAAAAAATATTTATATATTAAATATGCTTTTAAAATATATGAAAATAAATTAAAAATGCAATTTTTTTTAAAAAAAATTTAAAATCAGCTTGTCGGCTTTATTAAAAAAATCATAAAATGTAAATCAAATTTAAAAACAAAAATTAATGACTTACTATATTAATTAAATTATATATTATTTTTAAAACTAAAAAAAATATTATATTTAAAATATGTTAAATTATTAATAAAATTTATAAAATAATTTTTAAATTTTAACTACCAATATTTTTAACTGTCAATCATTTCATATTCTTCAAATTTCAACTTATCTTACTATAACATAATTTTTTTACAGATGGGTGAAAATGAACTAGAATGATCCATTTTTGCCATCATTAAAATATTAGTATGAATTTTTAGTTCCCAGGTATTCCATTCTTTATTATTGTAAAAGTTTTAAAAAATATCATGATGATTATACAACTTATAATAGTTGATAAATAGCAACGTTTTTTATAATCAAATATCTCCTTGCTTAGCTTAAATATTAAATTTCCAATGTTTTTTAATTTATTTGGATTTAGTGGTATATATATATATGTATATATATATGTATATATATATGTGTATATATATGTATATGTATATATATATATGTATATATATATATGTATATATATATGATAATACGATAATGATATACTTTAATTATATTAAAATGTTTATTTGTACACTAGATAATGAATCAAATTAACCCTATATATATGTATTATGCTCAAATGAAGGTATATTTGTATTTTTAGTTTTTTAATTATAAAAAATATAATACCAAAACTATTTTAAATAATAATAAGCAATAAATTCTTTATACAAAGTGATTAAAATAATTCAAAAGGAATCAAATTACATGAAAACCTATAAATTAACCTAACAATCATTGAAGAAAAAGTTATGAAATAATTGAGTAGGCTAATTACACAACTGAATTACATGAAAAACTATAAACTAACCTAACAAAAAAGTTATGAATGAATTGAAGATAATAATTTTTTTATTAGCCTATGAGTATGTGGTTGATATTAATTAGGTCAAGTAGTTTTGAATGAAATAAGTTCAAAACTTTAATTAGTCAACTTGACCTAATTCAGTTGTGTAATTAGCACTAAAGTTTGCACAACTATTTCTTCATTCAATTAGCACAAAGTTATTTTTTCTTGTAAGATTGTGATTGATTCACATATATTACTTGGATCAAGTTCATTTCAACATTATTTTCCTTTTGTCCAGCATTCTCTGTAATATAATATAAAAGGAATTAAAATATTTACACAATTGTTGAATTCAATTATAAGAAAAACATATAAAATGCTAAAGACATTGAATGATAAAAAAAAAACTATACCTGAGAGGAAAATAAATGATGGTGAAAGGAAGAGAAATGAGTGTGATAACGCTGAGACATAAAAGTAAGTTTTTTTATTTTTTTATTTCAAGATTTTAATTGTAGATGGGTTAAATAAGGATAAAAAATCTTATAATATCGTATTTATTTTTAACCTAGATATTCCCACAAAATAAAAATTACATGGTCATTAGAACAGAAACAATTATTGGATAAAATGTTATGAAAATAGGATAATATATCATCTCACTTATCATCTTCATCGACGGATATCAATACAAGAAAATCATTAAATAATAATTAAAGTTAGAGAAAAAAAATAATTAATCATTATATTGACTAAATTAGATACTATTTTAAAGACTAAAAAATTATTTGTATTTAAAGTGATTTCTATTATTAATAAAAATTTATAAAATGATTTTTAAATTGGTATCTAAATTAGCTATTAATATTTTATATTCTAAAAAATTAATAGTGATTAATTTAGAATACAAAATAGTAAATAACTAAAACTTTGGTAACTAATAGTTAAATATCAATTAATTAAAAATTATTTTATAAATTTTTATTAATAATAGAAACTATTATAAATATTAATAATTTATTCAAATAGTAACCAATTATTTTAGTCTTTAAAACTAATTTCTATTTAATAATTTTTTTAGTGTATTTTTCAATAAATAATATTTTATATTCTTTTTAAATGTAAATAGATTATATTATAAACAATTATCATATATATACACATATTGCAAATATTCATTTTGAATTTTAACTCTACAAAAATAGTAATTTATATTCAAGAATAGACATGTTAAAACAATCATTATAAGAAAATATAATTATAATTAGTTACTGTATTAATTAAACTAAATATTATTTTAAAAATTTAAAAAGTATTAATATGTAAAATAGTTTTTATTATTAATAAATAATTTTTAAATTAATATTTAAATAATTTAGTTACCTTACATCATGATGATTAAAATTTATTCATTTGTTGTAGATATTTGATATCATCCGTCAATTATTTTATTAATATCTCAAGTTATTTTTCTACTACACCACAGAATAGTCAAATTCCATTAATATCTGAACTTATTTTTTTCTACTTCACCACAGAATAATAGTCAAACAAACCCTGTTATGAGTGTAATTTTGTGTTTGCAATAATAATAGTGTTTTGAGACTTTTCTTTCTAACCACTTATTGTAAACTAGTTAGAACGACGAATGGTCTTCTTTATATATATATATATTTTTTATCTGAACTTATTTTTGTCTAATTTTGTCTACTTCACCACAGAATAATAGTCAAACAAACTCTGTTATGAGTTTAGTTTTGTATTTGCAATAATAAATAAATAAATAAATATGAACTAATTTAGAGATGATTCAACCCTTATACATAATGACAACTTTAATCACACTCAGTAGACATACTTCCAAGTATGGCTATACAAGACACTCATAACTTAACCCGGAGAAAGACACCTGACATACTAAGTAAACATCTCATAAGATCATCCTAATACAAACCATCGGATCTATGCACCAATCAGAAAAGGAAAAAAACACAGATTGTGACTTGGATGAAACCCAAGACCAAGTCTTTAGTTGGACCAACGCGAAAGCCTCCAGTACATCTACTACTCTCCCTTTAAAGATAACCCTATTCATATGCCTCCAGACCTCATTAACTACTGCAATCCAAATCCCTCCCCAAACCTCATCCACCGAAACCGGTGCACTACTTAACCTAAACTGGGAATAACTTAACAATGAGACATTATGAAACACACCCTGCACACCCAGCTATACACAACAATGGTTCCACAATAACCAAGCAAATCTGCACTCGAAGAACAGATGGGAACTAGTCTCCTCCTCCACCCCGCACAGGCTGCAAATTGAACTTGCAACCGTAATCTCGCGCCTAACCAGGTTAGCCTTAGTGGCCAACTTGTTTTCCAACACCCTCCAAGCCATAACTAGTGCAGTAGGTACAACTTTACTCACCCAAAACTTTTTATACACCGTTCCATTCTCTCCAACTCTGTCCCCCCTTAGACGGAGGTAAGCCGATTTAACCGTATACCCGAGCTTCTCCCCTTCCTTCCACTCCGACCTATCCTCCTTATCCAAGTCAAAACTCGCACCTTAGACTGCCTAAGAAAATAAAACCACTATTTGCTTCTCCCATTCAAACATATTCCTTCTCCAAAAAAAATTTCAATCCCACTTTCCATTATTCCATCCCCCGAAAGCTGCCACCACAAAATCTTTTGACAGACTCAGGGAAAACAACATCGGGAAGACATTCTTCAAAGCCCCACTCCCCACCCAATTATCTTCCCAAAACAAAACTTCCTTTCCATACCCCACCTTCCAATTAATGGAATCTTCAAAATTCTGATCCCAACCCTCTGAATTCCAGACCTTCCTCAAATCTTTCCACCATATAGATTCCTTATTGTCTTTCCCTTCCTCTATCAGACTTCTCCAACCCCTGTACTTGGAAACATATTACGAAGTGGAGCCTAACTCAACTCCATAAAACTGACTCCTGAGGTGAGGTTTGCACCCACTTATATACAATGAAATACTCTAATCTCTAGTCGATGTGGGATCCCCAACACACCTCCCTCACGCCGACCATGACAATTTGTGCGTGGGATAACATATTATGAGTGGTCCGATAACGGCCCGATAACGGGTGGCCTGATAAGCTCACCAAACAATCGTTAGGATAGAATGGCTCTGATACCATATTAAGAAGTGGACTTTAAGCCTAACTCAACCCCATGAAACCGGCTCAACATGTGAAGAAAGAGACATAACAAAGATCTTGTAAGGGATCAACAATTTCACCCATGGATAAATGTAGCAACCAGAGCTCTAATCAGAGCTCTGATACCATATTATAAAATAGAACAAAGATGAACAAAAGAGTAAAAGGAAGACAAATGATATGAGAATGAATATCTCTAATATTATTCTGTTGAGATTAAAACAAATAGTTTGAATATATACAAGTAATACACTCATTCTAGGTCTAGCTAAAAAGAGAAATAATCAATCAAATAAATACTAGAATCATAACATACAAAACAAAATAAAGGTTATTCACCTCTATAAAGAGAAACAACTAATAATTAGAAAATACACAATTAATATTAAGATCTTTCTATAACTCTGGTATCCATATCCTTTAATATCCCCCACAAGATGGGGAGCAAATATTGATGAGTCCCAACTTGGAACAAATACTCTTAAAAGATTAAATGGGAAGCAAATGGATGAGACTCTTCTTTAATTTTTCTCTAACAACGTGACAATCTATTTCTATATGTTTTGTACGCTCGTGAAACACTGGATTTGCTGCAATGTATCATGTCGAGTCATTGTCAGAGTATAAAAGAGATGGTTCCTCAAAGGAACTTTGAAATCTTGAAGAAGATAAGTTAGCCATTGAATTTCACATGTAACAGTGGTCATTGCCCTATATTCAGCTTCACAAGAACTTCTTGATATCGTGTTTTGCTTCTTTGATTTTCAGGATATGAGAGAATTCCCAAGATACACACTAAAAACAGTCACTGATTGTCTTGAATCACTGCAGGTGCCCCAATCACTATCACACAAGGCTTTGAGATGAGAATAAGTGTTGGAAGAGAAAAATAAACCAAGACTTGGAGCTCATTTAATATATTTGAGAATTCTAATCGCTGCAATATAGTGAGCAATTGTAGGCTTAACAAGAAATTGAGAAAGTTGTTGCACAGAAAATGTTATGTTAGGTCGGGTATTAGTGAGATACATAAGCCTCCAATCAAAACTTTTGTAGGCTTGAATATCTGTGAAAGGAACACTTCCTGTAAAAGAAAATTTTTCATGATTATCAATAGGAGTGAGTGCAGGTTTGCAGGCTAAAAGACCTGCATTTTGTTAACAATTCCAATGCATATTTCCTTTGATTCACCATTATTCCTTTCTTGCTTCTTGTTACTTCTAGACCAAGAAAATATCTTAAATCCCCAAGGTCCTTAATCTTGAATGTTTGATTCAAGGCATGTTTAATTCGAGCAATCTCTTCTTTATCATTTTCTCCCAATATTATATCATCCACATACACCAATAATGTTGTAAAAGATCCTTCAGAATAATTAATGAACAAGGAATGATCATTCATAGATTGTGTATATCCCATAGAAAGCAAAAATGATGACAGTTTGGCAAACCACTCTCTGCTGGCTTGCTTAAGGCCATATAAAGCCTTTTTTAGTTTACAAACTTTTCCTGGTGGGATAGAAGTCAATCTAGGAGGAGCAATCATGTATACATCTTCTTTCAAATCTCCATGTAAAAAGGCATTGTTTATGTCTAATTGTTTCAATTCTCAATTATAAATAGAAGCTAGAGAAAGAAGCAACCTTATGGTGGTCATCTTTGTTACTGGAGAGAGAGTATCAAGGTAGTCAATGCCTTCTGTTTGTGTGTATCCCTTTGCCACTAACCTTGCTTTATACCTTTCAATTGTCCCTTCAGCCAAATACTTATTCTGAAGCTGTGAAATTGTTGATCCATGGGTGAAATTGTTGATCCCTTACAAGATCTTTGTTCACCTTACCATGTTAGTTCATCAAATAATCCATCATTGAATAGAGTTTGCTCTCTCATTACACAACAAGAGAGACAAATTTTTAGTGATCAATCCAAAGCAATGATTGCTACTAGCAAAGGAGGTTATGAAAACAATGCTACCATCTATGGCAGAGGTGGTGGATACGAAAGAGGAAGCTATGAAAGAGAATATACTGCCAAAATTTGTAGTCATTGTGGAAAGACAGGGCATACCATTCATACATGCTATAAAAAGCATGCTTTTCCACCTCATTTCAAGTTTAGAAATCATAACCATGATCAGAGTCATACTAATGCAGTTTTTCATAATACAAATTTTAATAGTAATGAGCATAATCATGAAGGTTTGAAGTCAGAAATGGAGTCTCAACAAATTGGTTTTACTCCTGAGCAGTATCAAACATTGTTAGCTCTTTTACAACAGGTCAAATCCAGTGAATCCAGTGATAATATTTCTAGTCAAGTCTTTGTTATTCCTTCCAACATGACAACACAAACTGGTAATGACTTTATTTCTTCCTTCAGTTCTTGGATTATTGATAGTGGTTCTACTAATCACATTTGTTCATCCTTAACTTATTTCACTTCATATAATCAAATTAATCCTATTTCCGTCAAATTACCAAATGAAAATCAAGTCATTGCCAATTATTCTGGAAGTGTTTTTTTCAATCAAAATCATGTCATAGACGATGTTTTGTATATTCCTTGCTTCACTTTTAATCTTCTTTCAGTAACAAAATTAATTGATAAATTATCTTGTGTTCTTACTTTTGACTCTAATGGTTGTCACATTCAAGATAAAAACTCCTTGAAAATGATTGGCTCTGCTAAGATGCAAGATAGACTTTATATACTCAGGATCTCATCTTACCAGAAACTTCAAATCAAACCCATCGAATCTACACACACCATCAACACTGTTAATGCCAGTGCTAGTGATCTAGAAACCCTTTAAGTCATATTTCAAATAAATGTATTGATGTTATCAAGAATAAATTTCCTTTCGTTAAATATTACAAATCTTTTGTTTGTGATGTTTGTCATTTTGCAAAGCAAAAAGGGCTTTCATTTCCTATTTGTACATCTAAATAAAAAAAAATGTTTTGATTTGATCCATGTAGATATTTTGGGACCATACTCAATACCATCAATTCATGGTCATAAATATTTCTTGATGACTGTTCGAGGTACACATGGATTTTTCTTTTAAAACACAAATATGAAGTTGTCAAAGCTTTGGAAAATTTTGTTGTTTTTGTTCAAACACAATTTGAGACCGCGATAAAAATAATAAGAAGTGATAATGGGATTGAATTTTTCATGACTAATTTTTTTGTCAATAAAGGAATAGTACATCAAACATCATGTGTCAATACTCCACAACAAAATAGTATAATTGAAAGGAAACATGGTCATTTATTAGATGTAGCAAGAGCTCTTATGATACAATCTCATTTGCCAAAAATTTATTGGTCATATTCTGTGATACATGTTGCACATATTATAAACGTGCTTCCCACACCTGTTTTAAATTATTCTTCTTCTCATGAAATGCTTTACAAAACTGATGCAAATTTTAATGGATTAAAGGTGTTTGGTTCTTTATGTTATGCTAGCACTTTGTCAACAAATAGAAAAAAAATTGATCCAAGGGCATCAAAATGTGTTTTTATTGGTTTTAAAAAAAGGGACAAAAGGATATATTTTATTGAATATTCGATCAAGAGAAATTTTTGTTTCTAGGGATGTTGTCTTTTATGAACATGTTTTTCCATAACAAAGGGTTCAAGATACTAGCAATGAAACTAACAGTCCTGACATTTATGATCAAATTTTGTTTGTTGAAGATCAACCTGTCTTGAGTTAGCCATCACAAGCCATTCTTGCACCTTGTGATAATGCACCTTGTGGTAATAACTGTGAGTCACACATTGAGGTTCCAGAAGAAGTTTTTTTCCATATAGACCAAAACCTCAATGAAGATCATGACATAGAACAAAATTCTGAATCAGATCAATCTGTCCGAATGAGTACAAGAATAAAAAGACCACCTGAGTATTTAAAGGATTATCATTGTAATCTTAATGTTTCCAATACATCTTCAAGAGTTAAATATCCTTTGAATTTTGTTTTGTCTTATAACAATTTATCACCTTCATACAAATCTTTTGTTATGTCTCTTTCTTCACATGTTGAGCCGGTTTCATGGGGTTGAGTTAGGCTTAAAGTCCACTTTGTAATAAAACAATAATCTCCTTCCACAAACCACCCTTGTTTGACCCCAAGCACCATACCCATTTACCAAGAAGCGCCAATTAAAAGTCCTTAAATCGATAATCCTGAGACCTTCGTACTCACGAGCTTCGCACACCTTTTTCCAGGAGGCCCAGGCTACCTTTCTTCCCTTGGAACCCCACCCCCAAAGGAAATTCCTTTAGATTTTCACAAGCTCGTTTGCCACCACCTCCGGCATTTTGAATAAAGATAAATAAAACAATGGAATAGATGACAAAACTAACTTTATCAAGCAAATCCTCTGGAGACAAAAATCTACCTTTCCACCTACTTAAACTTTTCTTCATTCGACCAACCACTCCATCCAAAAACGCCTTCCTCTTATGAAACCCTCCTACCGACATCCCCAAATATACAAAAGGATTCTCCATCACTTCACAATTGAGAATCGCCGCGAAGCGTTGGATCATTATCTGCTGCACCCTCAAGCCATCTAACTTGCTCTTCATGAAGTTCACCTTGAGCCCGGAAGAGAGTTCAAAGCAATACAAAGTCGCCTTTATATTGAAAACACTTTTGACATTTGCTTAGCAGAAGAGTAGAGTATCACCAGCGTACTACAACATGTTTACCTTTAGTTTCTCTCTGCCAATCTCAAACTATCAATCAGGTTCTTCTCAACTACCATCCTAGACACTCCTGCCAGACCTTCTGCCGCAATGAGAAACAAGAACGGAGCTAGTGGGTCGCCTTGTCGAAGACCTCTCTTTGATAAAAACTCCTTAGTTGAACTACCATTCACAAGAACTGACATAGAAGAAGACTTCAAATATCCTTTAATCCAACGAATCCATTTGCCGCAAAATCTGACCCTTTCTAACATATAATAAAAAACTCTCATCTTACAGAAGCATACACCTTCTCAAAATCAAAATTTGAAGAAAACACCATTTTTCTTCCTTCTTTTCATTTCATCCAAAACTTCATTAGCAACTAACACGCTATCCAGCAAACCCCTCCCCTCGAGGAAAGCAGATTGCCTGAGATCAATCACTTTCTCATTTAATAACTAGCTTCTCTTCTCAAAATAAACATACACAGAATAATAAAATAGTATTTTTAAATTAGAGGTAAAATAAATAAAGTTTTGTTAATTTTGCTCTTAAATTAAACTTATTTTTCTAAATGTTGAGAAAATGGTATCCTTTCATTTTTGTTAACTTCATTAATATTGTTACGTATGTATGATAAATGAATTAGATTTTAAGGATTAGTGATGCATTTGAATAATGAATCCACCTATAAAATAAGACATGAATGATTAAATATGTCTAATTTGTAAAACTAAGTATGCTTCTAATTATAACTAAGATGGATGAATTGGTATAGAAAATTTGATCTCTTATCATTAAAATTGCTTCCAATAAATAAAAGAAAATGAAGATAATATGATCAAAATGAAAAAGAGAAAAACATATTTTTATATTGATTTGATTTCATAAAAATTTACATTAAGTTTAATTCCACTACAAGAAAAACATGAAATATAAACCAATTTTAGAGACAAAAACTAATTAGTTGCTATAGTAATTAAATTAGAAACTAAAAAAAAAATTGGTTTCTAAATTAGTTTTTATTATTGTTAAATGATTTCTAAATTGGTATCTAATTAGTGATGACTTTTTACGGCAAGTGCACTGCATTTATCAGAAGTAATAATTGTCCCTACGGACGAATATTGATCCCACAAGGAACAATGAATTATCAAGTACAATATTCGCTAAATATAACAATAGAACAATAAAAAGAGTTTGAAGTGATTATGTTGGCACTGATCAATAACAAAACAAACAAAGAATTAGTTGCTTCAATTGAAAAAATAGGGATTAAGTTTCATCTCTCTCACTCTCATGTATTTTGATTAGCATGTTAATATTAAGTTCTTTGATTGAAATTGATGCCCGTAGAAAATTCATTTATATTGATCTCTCGCATATAAAATTCTTAAGAATGTTTCTTAAATATCGATCTCTCACATACTTATAAAAACAACTTAGAAATCACAATCAGACATTAATGGCAATTAACATTTCAAGTTTATCTCTAGCACTCAAATATGCTAAATATTGATGTTTAGGTCCGAACCCTAAAAATACCTCTCGGTCAGATTTAAGATTCTCAATTTGTCACGGAAAGTTAAAAGTAAAACAACAATATCAATAATCAATCAAGAACTGAATATTAATATATAAAAGATCACCTCAATACATGAAAGTTTGAGCATATTACTCCCAATTCCAAAGGGTAGAACTAGTCAAGCATACTTCTAGCACCTTCCATTCTCCCAATTGGGTTACAATTCATTCTATGGTGTTTCCCTTTTAATCTCGCACACTAGGGTTGAGCCTCTAGCCCTCTATGTATCCTAGTTTTCTAGGGTTAGGTTGCTTCCTGTGTCGCACTAATGGGCTAAATGATGAAACATAAAAAAAGCTCAATCTTTCTTTGCATCATTTTCCATTTTGGGACCTTCCAGCTTTATCTTTTTAGCTCAAATTATTCTTCTTTATTCTAAATCTTCAATCCTCCCTAAAAATCTGCAATTAACACCAAATTTGGGAATAAAATGTTATTATTCAAATAAAGTTCATAAAAAAATGTAAAAAACTATAAATTCATAAATTAGGGATTATTTTATAGGTAAATTAGCAATAAATCCTCATAAGTGCCTATATTTTAATATGAAATATTACTCAAATTAGACACTTATCAATTAGCTACCAAAGTTTTAATTACCAATTATTTAAGTTCTAAATTTGGTAGCAAAAAAATTGGTTGCTAATTAGATACCAATTTAAAAATCATTTAACAATAATTTAGTCTCTACAATGGTCTCTAATTTAGTCTCTATAACAACTAATTATTTTTTGTCTCTAAAATTGATTTCTATTTCATGATTTTCTTGTAGTGTTCAAATAATCTTAACTGGAATTTTCATTATATTGTTTAATTATTCAATTATAGGATAAACTATGTAACTAAAACAAACAATAGTTACACAACAATTCTTTAAACCTACTTCAAGAAAAACTTCTTAAGAAATTTTTTAAGATAATAAAAACACTCAATTATCTACCAAAACGTAGAAATACATAATCTAAATGTTTTCTAAAAGAATTATAGCATAAACTTATATCATATTCAAACTCTTAATTGATTTTGATAAAAAATAAATTAACAAAGCATATAGAAAACTTTTTCACAAAAATTCAATTCAGAAAGCTATAAACATATTTTTTCAAGAAATATTAAAAGTGTACTTTGTGATAAATTCAAAGGATTTCATTATAAAAGTTTTGAACTAAGTGACTTAATAATCCATTATTGTTAATTATAGTTTATTATGATATTCTTCAATTTACCCAATTTTTTAATATAATCAGTTACTTTTAAACATAATTGATTATTTGCAAAAGAATAAATTTTCAATTTTTAAATACACTCAATTATTCTTTAAAATAATCGATTATTTGCAAGAATAATAAAAACAATTTGTATCAACATAACCAATTCTGATTTAAGATTTTCTATTGTCTACAAACCAAATGAAATTCATTCTTAGTTTAACTAGAGATAATTAATTCTGAATTTATCATCATACATTACTAGAAAAATATTAAATAAAAAATAAATCTAGATACTAAAAATAATTAGTTGTTATATTGACTAAATTAGATACTATTTTAAAGACTAAAATATTTATTGATTTCTAAATTAATTTCTATTACTGATAAATAATTTCTAAATTGGTAAGATTTTTGCTATCAATTATTTTTGGTCTCTAAAATTATTTCTATTTAATGATTTGTTTAGTGATATTTGATTGCATGTTCATCAAAGTTATAAAGTTAGTTTTTAAATCAAGTTTTGCTAAAGATTATCTTAAGGATGGATCACTGGTGCAAAAAGGTTAAAAGAGGGCAGTTATCTTCACTTTAAAACGACAGTTTTCTAGTCGCATTTGATGTACACATAGTCTTATATGCAACAGAGAAGAAGACAACTATTTAGCCACATTCTTAAATGTTGTTAATTTATAAATGGGCTATGGTAAATAGTCGTATTCTTATATGCTTATAAATGAGAACATTGTTGAACCAAGTGGTGTTCAAGCTTTGAAGAATCCAAATCCTTTGAAGGATGTTGAAGCCTCTGTTGTGCTTGGTGTTGTTGTGCTGGTTTAGCTTAGTTATGAGGTAGTTTATATGTTGTAATCCACCCTTTGATTAAATCTAAAGCATTAACATTCTCAATCTTTGTGAAAGTAAAATGTTTTCAAACTAAGTTAAAACAACCGATTGTTTTTTTGAAACAACCGATTGTTTGTACTTAGGTGTTTTGAGAAAAAGATTGAAAACTGTTTTTAAAATGGTTGAACTGTTAAGTACCAAAACAACCGATTGATTCGAGGAAACAACCGATTGTTTGTTTTGGGACCATAACAGAAAAATTGTTTTCTGTTTGACTGAGCTTTAAATGTTTTAACTTCTTATGCTCCATCATTAAATGCTTTGACCAATCTTTAAATGCAATTGAAGAGTTTGTTAAGATTTGATATCAAACTACATCTTTGAATAAATTCAGAAAAACAGATTTAACAATCAATCTTTGACAAGTTTTTACTAAGAGTTTTTTAGTTTTTCAAAGTGCAGAGATTGCTAAGAGTTTGTGATTGATCAAAGTGTATGTAATAGGATTATGCTTGTATTGATTTCAGATTATCTTCTGTAACAAGTGTAATCCTTGTACTCTGTTAAACAAGTTTCGTTTCTGTGTTTGCTGAGATTGGCTGTGTGTTCTTGAGGGGTTCAAGATCAACATTCTTAGTGTGGTGTGTTGACCAAGGAGAGTGTGTTTCTTAAGGTGTTCAAGGTCATTCTCTTGGTTGTTGTGTAAGTGATCAAGGTGTGGTTGCTTAGTGGATTTCCTCAGGGTTTCTGAAAAGGCTGGATGTAGCTCTGGGTTTGGAGTGAACCAGTATAAACAATTGTGTACAATCTCTCTATCTCTAACTCTTTAAATTCAGTTTATTTGTTGTTTGCTGGTATAAACAACCGATTGTTTCTGCGAAACAACCGATTGTTTTTGCGAAACAACCGATTGTTTTTCTGGTACTGCAGCTTTTGCTTATTGTTTTGGCGAACTGAATTTCTGAATCAATTGTTTCCTGAGATAAATTCATTCTTGTTTTAAAAGTTTACGAAAATCCTCTTTAAACAATTCACCCCCCTCTAGTTTAAAGCCATCTATTCTAACAAACACCATCTATGCTTAGGTTGTTCACGGTGACGGCACCGTATACACGGCATCTGCGGATGGTAGCATCAAGGTTTGGAGAAGGGACTGCAAGGCAAAACGACACGCATTGGTGAGCACTATTGTGGGGTAGAAGTCGACGGTGAATGCGCTTGCGTTGGACGATGATGGCGCAAGGTTGTTTTCCGACAGTTGCGACGACGCGATATTGCTGTGGGAGTGGGGGTGTGAGGAAAACGGCACGGTGAAGATGGAGACGTTGAGGGGTCATAGTGGGGCCATACTGTGTCTGATCCACATGGCGGGTTTGTTGGTCAGTACAGCGGCAGCGCGACAACAACAATGACGGCGGCAGCAGCGGCGAGGACAGCAGAAGCGACAACAGGGACACAGTAAACACCCAAACACCAACGAGGCAATGAAATAGTGAACTTCTGATGGAGATGTGCCTTCATAGTTTTTGGATTTTGTTGGTGAATGGCGGAAGCATCATGGATTGAAGATGAAGCAAGGTCCTCCTAAGAGTGGTGGTGACCTTGAAGGTGCATGAGAGGTAGGGATTGAGAGTGGTGAGGCCTACTCTACTTGAAAAGGGGAAGTTTGTGAAGATTAAAAGCCTAACCTAGGAGGTTTTGGGCAAGAACTGAAATTGGCACAATTTGGCAGCAATTCACTAAGTATATTAATCTTACAAAATGAGAGCCAAACACCTCAATTTATAGTGTTTAGAGGGCTGGAAATTCAAAAGAAAGTGGAAGGAAATTCAAATGAATTCCCTCCCAAAAGTGGAGCCTAAATGAGTACATGGGGAGGGGTGTGTCTAGTTTGTATGCTCACCCCCTCCATGGGCTTTCTAGACCGGCCTTGGTAAATTTAGAGGTTTTTAGAAGCTCTAAGTTTACCTAGGTTGGTGTTTTAGGTGCCAAAATTAATTCTAAGAAAAATTACAAATAAAGTTCCTATGCTAATTTTGACAAGAAATTAAAGTCTACTCTACACTAGAGTTTATGGCATTTGAACATGTAAAAGAACGCCTTCTTGGCTCCTCTTGGCCATAACTCTAGGGTTGGCCCAAATCTACCCTTTGGTGGGCTTGCATGTGGGCTTGTGCTTAGGCCTCTTCCATCATCCCCTCCCTCTTTAAAAGGATTTGTCCTCAAATCCAATGCTTCTTCTTCTTCAATGTTAGGGGGATGAATGTGGTTGGATGGTGTCCATCATCTCCTCCTTCTTGAGAAGATCTATCCTCAGATCTACAGGGTCGATCTCGAATAGCAGCCTTTTTATTGCTTTGACAACTATGCTCGTCCTCCTTGATCAAATGTCAATCTACAATAAACATCAAACAAACATAAGATAAATTTATTTCTTAAAAGAAAATTAAAACAAAAGAAAACTAAACAAAAATAAGGCCCTTTATCTTTAAATTTCTTTTGAAAGAAAAACATAAGGCCCCTTTCAAAAATATTTTTGTTCACTTTGTGTTGTTTATTGCCCAAGCTAGGAAACAACATCACAAAGTTTGGTTTTTGAGATTTTTGTAAAGAAGAATGAGCATTATATAATTGAAAAGAAGAGTTCAAAGTATTGCAATCCCCCTTTAAGGATTTTTTCTCAGCCATGCTTTGAGGGAGTGTCACAAAAGACTCTTCTTCTTTGTGGGTTTCCTCTTCTTCTTCCTTTTCAATCAAACATTTTTCTATATTTTTTTGGAGGAAATATTTATATCTATATCTGGTTCAGCTCCAAACATAGATTTTTCTTCAAGCACATCCTCACAATATTTTTCTAGAGAAGATAAAATGTTATTGATGTCTAATTCAACTTCAGAAAAAGAGTTTTTTGTACTTTCCTTTTCTATCATCTCTTTTTCTCTCTTTTCTTTCTCTTCTCTAGCTTTCCTTTCGTCTTCCTCTCTTTCTCTTTTTTTCTTCTTTTCATCCCTCTTTTGTTTCATTTGTACTTGATCTCTTACCACTTGTGAATGTGGTAAAGGATTGAGTATAAACTTCTTTTCATTATGGGTGAGGGTAATCTCGTTGGTTAGACCATTGTGCATAGTTTTCTTGTCAAATTGCCAAGGTCTACCCAATAAGATGTGACAAGCTTCCATAGGTACTACATCACATAAAACGTTATCTTTGTAATTACCCACAGAAAACTTGACTTTCACTTGCTTGTCTACAATTAGTTCCCCATCTTCATTGATCCATTGAAGTTTGTAAGGTTTTGGATGAGGGACTACTTGTAGTTGTAGCTTTTCAACCATCCTAGTGCTACAACAATTTCAGAAAGAACCACTATCCACAATGAGAGAACATATGTTTTCAAAAACTTTGCATCTTGTATGAAAGATCTTCTCCCTTTGTGTTTCTTAGTTCACACTAGTTTGGTTGTTGAGGGTCCTCCTAATTATCATTAATTCGCCCTCATAAGGATATACTCTCTCATTTTTCTCCTCCTCTTCTTTCCCACTAGGTGCATCATCAAAACTACTATACTCATCTACCCCCCTTAAAAACAAAGTTCTTTGATTTGGGCATTGAGCTTGCACATGGCCTCTTCCAAAACATTTAAAACACTTAACATCCCTAGTGCGAATGGGTGGAGTGAGCATATCTTTACCTACACTTTTGGGAGTCTCTTTTGGTTTTTCTTTAGGTGTACTCTCCTCCCTTTTAAATTCTCTTCTTGGATAGGAGTTGAAGTATGAACCTTCCTTATGACTTGAAGTTTTCCTTAAATTTTGTTGTTCAACCTTGATACATAGTTGAACCAAATCATTCAAGTCTTGGTAAGGTAGAAATTCAACTCTATCTCTAATCTTAAGATTAAACCCACTTAGAAATCTAGCTATGGTGGTGGATTCGTTTTCCCTAATGGAGGCTATCATCATATATAGTTCCATTTTTTGCCTATACTCCTCTACACTCATGGTTCTTTGTTGGAGTCTTTGGAGCTTGTCCATTAACTCCCTATTATAGTATGTGGGAGTATGGCGACGTCTTAAGGCTCCCCTAAGATCATTTCAATATTCTATGGGAGGATCCTTAAGAAAGACGTCTCTCTCTCTCAAGGGTCGTCCACCAATACATAGCATTGCCTTGAAAACTTAGAGTGGTTAAGGATACTTTGTTTTCTTTGCTCACATGATGACAAGCAAACAATTGTTCTGCCTTCATTTCCCAATCTAGATATGCTTCTACATTCTCTTTACCATGGAAATGAGGTAGATCTATCCTAACCTCCCTAGGGCTTTCTTTCTTTTCTCTTCTAACTATTCTTGGGGGTGATTGATAATATTCATTGATCCTAAGGCTTTGTTCCCCATATGATTCATTACCCCTAGAGCTATATGGATGTGAACTCTTTTTGGTTTTAGTGTATTCATCTTTAACCATTTTCAAATCATCTTGTATTTGAACAGATTGAGCTTCATGATGCAATTGTCTAAATGAAAGTGCTTGAACATTTTGAGCAACTTTTTCTAAAAGGTTTTTATGAATTGTCATATCACTTTCACTAGAATTGCGAGATGGAGAAGACATGGTTAAAGACTTGTGTCCTAATTATTTTACCTCAATAAAGATAAAGATAATAGTGGAGGTAGCTTTCCAGGAAAGAGAGGTGAGTCACTAGGACTTCTTAAGTACCAAGTCTTTCCTTGCCAAAAACCATCCCTCAAAACTTGTCTCACACCTTTTTCTAAGTAAACTAAGTGAGTCACAAGTAGAATGAAAACACAATTTTATGCAAAGAAAACAATGCAAAGCAATTAACAATACAAAACAAGTAATTAAAGCAAAACAATTACTAAGCATAAATTAAAGATTGCTAACTAAAAGCTTTAAACTAGACGATTCCTAAGGTGAGGCTTCTAGACACTTGGAGCCATTGAAGACACACTCACCGTCTACACGTAATTATTCCACTAATTAATCAAAGTTGAATGTAATTACAACTCAAAGGAAATACAAAGAAATTGAATTACACAAAATAAAATTCAGATTTCCTAAACTATGCATTCCTTGGCTTGTGGTTGATCTTCCTTGATGTGTTCTACAATGTGTATGTGTTTGAATTTATATTTGTTGTAGCTCCTTGCCTTAACCTCTTATGATTAGCCAATTAAAATCTTCAAAACAGTACCTACTAAGTAGGGATGAACTCACCACAAGGTTAATTCCACTTAACAAGCACCAATTTGAATTTTGTTCACCAACAATTTAGAGGTCAAGAAATGAAAGCAAAGAACAATTCAAATTTAAAAATAGGACAACAGAAAATGTATTGATTTGTATGACACAACTAGAAGGAATATTGAATAAATTTGACAAGCAATCAAATAGGCACTCAACAAAAGGTGGCACGCAAATTGAACCTAGAGAATGGCACTAGAATTGATTAAAAAAACCAAAACAGTACTACTGGAAATTTTTAGGTACAAAAAGTGTGACTTATAAAATTTATGCTGAGCTGGCTATTTGAAATCTAATTCTGAAATTTGAACCACAAATAATTCAAGGTCTTAGCAAACTTTTGGCGCTAGAATCACACCAAAATTATGCACCAAATAATTGTGATAAAATTTTCAAAATTCTTGTCAAATTACCGTTTCTATTGGCGCCAGGATGTACACTTTTTTTGTTTGATTTATCATTTTTTTTCTGTTTTGTCTTTTGATCTGATTCTTTTTTCTTGATTTTCTAATACATCAATCTGTATAGATCCAGCTTTTCATAATTTTTCTTCAATGTATTTTAATTTCATAATAAAAAACAGCCAGCACAGAATTGAAAAACAAAGTAATCCTAATTCTGGAATTAAAAACAGATTGAAGAAACTTCAAAAACACAATGGAGTGGATGTATATGAATTTTATGGATCTAACACACAAATATGAACTCAAAACTAAAAAGAAAAATGCACCAAAGGATCAAACAAACTCATAATAAAATTGGACTCAAATTAAATCAAGAAACCAAAATTATCAAAAATAGCACTACATGGAATTGATGACAATTTAGGAGAAACATGACTTAGACAAAACACAATTGGATTCAAAAATTAAAATGACTCAAGACACACAATATGAACAGATTAGAATTGCAAATAAGACTCAAAATAAACTAAAAATAGAACAACAACACAATTCTATATGGATTCCTACACAAATTTGAAAATTAGAAGCTAAAGAACAACTTGAACACAATGCACCGATTGGATTTCTCCAAACAACACCTAAATCAAATTAAAATGTAAAAAACAACAAGACAATATGGAGAACTTGAAGAAAAACACGGAAACAAGATGAGCACAAAAATTAAAATGAAATAAGGCACTTAGCTCTTGAAGACCATGGCTCTAGATACCAAATGATGGAGATGTGCCTCCATAGTTTTTGGATTTTGTTGGTGAATGGCGGAAGCATCATGGATTGAAGATGAAGCAAGGTCCTCCTAAGAGTGGTGGTGACCTTGAAGGTGCATGAGAGGTAGGGATTGAGAGTGGTGAGGCCAACTCTACTTGGAAAGGGGAAGTTTGTGAAGATTAAAAGCCTAACCTAGGAGGTTTTGAGCAAGAACTGAAATTGGCAAAATTTGGCAGCAATTCACTAAGTATATTAATCTTACAAAATGAGAGCCAAGCACCTCAATTTATAGTGTTTAGAGGGCTGGAAATTCAAAAGAAAGTGGAGGGAAATTCAAATGAATTCCCTCCCAAAAGTGGAGCCTAAATGAGCACATGGGGAGGGGTGTGTCTAGTTTGTATGCTCACCCCCTCCATGGGCTTTCTAGACCGACCTTGGTAAATTTAGAGGTTTTTAGAAACTCCAAGTTTACCTAGGTTGGTGTTTTATGTGGCAAAATTAATTCTAAGAAAAATTACAAATAAAGTTCCTATGCTAATTTTGACAAGAAATTAAAGTCTACTCTACACTAGAGTTTATGGCATTTGAACATGTAAAAGAACGTCTTCTTGGATCCTCTTGGCCATAATTCTAGGGTTGGCCCAAATCTATCCTTTGGTGGGCTTGTGCTTGGGCCTCTTCCATCAACTTCGAGTAATGGCAGAAAAGAAACACAAGAGAAACGAAAAAAACACAAAAACCAATAGTGAAGAAGAAGTATAGAGGTCGAAATGAACTTATCAATGCCAAGAAGAAGACAAATGGAGGCTCGAGGAAGACAAGAGGAAGCACCATAGCAGAAAAGTTGGAGAACGAAAGCGCTAGAGAAGGAAGTATGAAAGCGTAAGTGGCACGCTTTGTCTTAGGATAAAAAAAAAATTTAAGAATGTGACTAAGAGGTAAAATTGCATTCTTAAACAAAACGCTTTGTTTTAAGAATGATTGTTTTAAGAAAGCGGCTATAACAAATAGCTACATTCTTAAATGAAATTAATTTAAAAAAATTTATCATGTTTTGAATGACTGCTGTAACCCTTAAAAACACATTAAATAAATAGTTTTTATTTTTATCTTTGTACTAGTAGATTAATGTTAAATAAGCCTTGAAAAGTAAAACCATCAACAAAAGGCATGCATTATCATACAATGACCTGTCTCAAATTGATAGATTAAAAACATACTTTAAGTCCACTTTTACCCAATCTAAAAATAATAATTTTTAAAAGATTTTTCATAAAAAGTTAAATTAAATATTAATAGCAATCTTATTATCTTTAAATTTAATTTATTTTCATTGTCTATTGTAATATTAAAAAAAATTAAAATCTTACGTTTTTTTTATAAGATTAAATTAAACTTAAATAATACTAAGAAAAAAATTAAACTTAAATAATACTAAGAAAATGATAAACTTAAAGAGACGGATAAAAGAAAAGTTAACAAGAAAAAAAGAGCCTCATAATTTTCAAACTCCTCCACTCCACTGTACTATATTCATACTTTTCTATTTATTTATTTTCTACGAAGTAGA
Source organism: Phaseolus vulgaris (assembly GCF_051622355.1). Lineage (NCBI taxonomy): Eukaryota > Viridiplantae > Streptophyta > Magnoliopsida > Fabales > Fabaceae > Phaseolus > Phaseolus vulgaris. The sequence goes on from NC_143504.1 coordinate 9,778,792, forward strand.
CGTTTTCATAGTAAAAAACATAACCATGTCTTGCTAGTTTACAGAAAAATGTATACAACTTTTTCTTCAACGCATTTATTCTTAATCCAGTCCCATGCTTTCCATTTGGCTGCCATTTTAAAAGTATAACATCTTTTATCTTTGAATAATCAAAGTTACAAAAATTAGTATTCAGATAATCAACATGTTATTAAGATAGTGATTGGGGAGTTATTAAGTAAGTAGTAATATATCAAATCTCACATTTTGCTTATAAAAAAATAAAAGCTGAGATTATTTTTTCTGGGATTTGATTGTAAAATTTCTTCTTAAACATCTTTAAGAAAAAAAGAGAGTTTATATAGAGTTTATGCATAACTTTTTTATATAGAGTTTATAAGTAGTTTATATAGAGTTTATGCATAATTTTTTTTTTTTATTTTCTTTTTCTTTGAAAATATATATGAAGAAGTTGATCCAAATAAATTCCTCACAGGTCTTCCTAGTACAAACAATACTAAAAAATTCAACCATCAACATAAGGAAAAATAAAAAAATGAACAAGTAAAAGCCTTCCATACATGACTACAAACTACTATAAAAAGACACATTGAAGTGCAATTAAGCACACATTGTTTCCAAACTAGAAAACTAAAGATCATTAGAACTAAAAGAAGAAAGAATGGGAGAATCTTATGTTGTTGCCAAGAATAACTTGTTTACAACTTGTCCCAAAAAAAGTGAGGATGGTGCCTCTCTATCTGCAATGCTGTGTAGTGTACCCTCCAGTCCTGAATGCTGCTATTGAGCTCAACTTGTTTGAGATCATAGCCAAGGCAACAACACCACATGGTTCATTCATGTCATCCCATGAAATTGCTTCTAAGCTCCCAAACCAACACCCTGATTTGCCTAATAGGCTTGATCGCTTGTTGCGTTTGCTTGCTAGTTATTCTCTTCTTACTAGTTCCACTCGCACCACACAGCATGGTGCCACTGAGATAGTTTATGGACTCTCACAAGTTGGAAAATACTTTGTCCCTGATGCAACTACTGGCAACTTTGCTTCATTTGCAACCTTTCTTTCTTGTTCAGCACTCTCACCAGTTTGGTAAATGATTTTAACTGTCATGCATGTGTCATTCTTATCATTACTATATTGATGATATGAATGAACTGGTATGAAGTTACTTCAGTTAAGTTTGAGCTTTTCATTTATAACTATGATAAAGTCTTGTTACTTCAAATGAGATTGTGTTTTGTTGAGAAAAAGGGTATGCTGCAATGTTTTTAACTCTTTTCAGGTTGAATTTAAAGGAAGCAGTGATGGATGTAGACGTAGACTTGTTTAAGAAACTTCATGGAGTAACAACGTACCAGTACATGGAAAACGATCCAAAAATGAACCAAATTTTTAATAAGTCTATGGCAGACTTGTGTGCAATAGATATGAATAAAATACTTGAAACATACACTGGTTTTGAGGAATATCAACATTAGTTGATATAGAAGGTGGCAGTGGACAAAATCTTAAAATGATAAGAGGTGGCAGTGGACAAAATCTCAAAATTTATTTGGATCGTATATTCAAATAAATTTTGAGATTTTGTCCACTGTCACCTTTTATCATTTTAAGATTTTGTCTACTGCTACTTGCTACCTCCTATAAGGTTGGTATTCTCTCAAAAAGTATATATATATATATATATATATATATATATATATATATATATATATAAATAATTAATATATTAAAAACAATTTTTATCAACATATAATCTATTGTGATTTAAGATTATCGATTGTCTACAAACCAAATGAAATTCATTCTTAGTTTAACTAGAGATATTAATTCTGAATTTATCATCTTACATTATTAAAAAATTATTAAATAAAAATTAATTTTAGAGACTAAAAATAATTAGTGGTTATATTGACTAAATTAGATATTATTTTAAAGATTAAAAAGTATTGGTTTCTAAATTAGTTTCTATTATGGATAAATAGTTTCTAAATTAATAAGATTTATAATTTAGAAACTATTTATCAATAATAGAAACTAATTTAGAAATCAATAATTTTTGTAGTCTCTAAAATAGTATCTAATTAGTCAATATAACTACTAATTATTTTTACTCTCTAAAATTAGTTTTTATTTAATGATTTTTTTTAGTGATATTTGATTCCATGCTCATAAAAGTTATAAAGTTTGTTTTTAAATCAAGTTTTGCTAACGATTATCTTAAGGATGGATGAATATGTAAGAAATTATATAAATTAATTTCTATAAAGTGACTCACATGATTTAGAGTTTGGGTTTTGAATCCGAATATAATTTAATAATAATAATAATAGAATTAAAGGGTATGATGGTTAACGTGAGAATAAATATATGATGATACCTAATGAAAAACCTACATCTAATGGAAATTGGGAATTAAGGTCAATAGGGTTCTGTCTCTGCAAATAATAGTTGTCTCACTGTTAACCATCATGAAAGTGTGTGACAATAACGAAATTGCTAAGAGATAGATTGGGACAAAGGAGATAAAGTAATTGATCAAGTAGGATTACTCATGGATCAAAGGTAAGTGCCCGCCTATTCCTTCTTGATTGTATGGATATATGTGAGAATTATGATATGATAAGATCTATATGCCAACATGTATGTATGCATTCATAATCATGTTTTAATTTACATGTGGTATTAGAGCCTCGTTGCTCATTTTTGTGATTCTCCATTAACGGTGAAGGTGGCTTAGGGCATGGCGGCATTGGGGTTGAAGTCTAGTGTGGCGCGGTGGTGTTCTCCCAGAACGGCCTGGTTGCATGATTGTCTTCCAAAAGAATGGTTCTAGGTTTGCAATACGGTGAATGATGGTGCGTTTGGCTCATGCATGTATGAATTAATTCGCCGCACCTTATGTCATTAGTTTTTTTTTTGGTGTGTGGAAGTATCAGCCTTAGCGTGGATGATGCAAGGGAAGGAAGGGTCCAGGTCCTCACGGAATTGGAATGTGACCAAATGTTGGATTCAAAATATTATAATATAATATAATTAAATTCATGTATGAATTATCTGCACACCTTACGTTATTAATTCCTTCAACTTTACGTTATCAATTTTATTAATTTTTTTTAAAGTTTAATTAAAGTCTTTTCCAAATTTTATTATATTATAATATAAAATAATAAAATGCATGCATGAAAAGAATTTAATTAATGAAACGCATGAATTCATTCCTCCATATCAAATTTTAATTAAAGTTTTATTATGTTATAATGTAATTTAATTTGTATTATATTAAAGTTTAATTAATTGATTGAAAGTGAGGAATGGAAAATTAATTTTTCCGCTTTATGCATTCAATTTTAAATTGAAATTTTGGAATTATTTGTATGATAGATTTGTAATCACTAAAGTGATCAAATCTTTATGTTTTATTTAATTTCAAATTATGAATTAATTTTATTTCAATTAATGATATAATTTATGGAATTATTTGTATGATAGATTTGTTAATCACCAAAGTGATCAAATCTTTAAGTGTTTTATTTAATTCCACATTACTGATAAATTTTATTTCAATTACCTATAGAATGGATGCTAAATTATTTAAATATGGGTAAATGAAAATTCATTATTATAAGAAATTTTTGGATCACCCAAATGTTAATTAGTTGTCCTTATAATTAATGGATATGACTGTTGGTAGTGAGTATGTGTTATTAGTTTTGCTTGTATATCCAAAGATAACAAGTGTTTCTAGTTAATGCATATATTTTGCCAAATAAAGTTAATACTATTAGCATCATTATGTTTTGTGTATTAATGAATTTCCCAAAGGCGAACATTAGTATACATAGAATGTTTTCTGAATCTGTATTGTATGTTTAGTTTATGGCAAAAAGTATTAATGTTAAGCATGTGTGATTGCAGTATTTGTTCCTATAGCCTTACATTGGCAAGTTACGTCAGTTCTAGTCTTTAATGGTCTAAATTTTCCATACTGGAGTGAAAAAGTCCAATTTCACTTAGGTGTATTGGATCTTGATTTGGCCATTCGAATCGAGAAACTTGTTGTTATTACTGATGATAGTAGAAATGAGGAGAAGGCTCATTATAGGGCTTGGGAAAAGTCAAATAGACTTAGCATGATCTTTATGCGAATGAGCATAGCAAACAATATTAAGTCTGCTCTTCCCAAAACCGAGAATGCAAAAGAATTTATGAAATTTGTGGAAGAGCGTTCCCAAAAAGATGATAAGTCTCTTGTTGAGACATTAATGAGTACATCAACCACCATGAATTCTTATTATGTATGTTTTGAATCAAACTTAACTGAAGTTCCACATAATTCTTGGTGGATTGATTCTGGATGCACAACTCATGTTTCTAACACGATACAAGGATTCCTTTCAACCCGAACCATAAAGCCAAATGAAAAGTTTATCTGCATGGGGAATGGAGAGAAAGTTCCAATAGTCGAGACTTATCGTTTAATCCTCGACACTAGATTTTATTTAGACTTGATGGATACTTTTTATGTACCTAGTATATCTAGGAATTTAGTTTCATTGTTTAAACTTGGTGTTGTCGGATACTTTTTTAAATTTGGGAATGGATGTTTCAGTTTATATCAACGTACCTATTTGATTGGACCTGGTACTCTTTATATGATGGGTTATATAGATTGAATCTTGATAATTTATATGATGAAACTCTTATGACCTCAAATCATAATGTTGGCACTAAACGTAGTTTAGTGAATGAATGTTTTGCTTTCTTGTGGCACAAACGTTTGGGACATATTTCCAAAGAAAGAATGGAGAGATTGGTAAAGAATGAAATACTTCCAAGTTTGGATTTTACTAATCTGAATGTATGTGTGAAAGGCAAACAAACAAAACACACAAAGAAGGGAGCCACAAGAAGTACTCAGCTTCTTGAAATTATACACACTGATATATGTGGACCTTTTGATGCAAGTTCTTTTAATAAAGAAAGGTATTTTATCACCTTTATTGATGATTTTTCACGTTATGGTTATGTCTATTTACTGCATGAAAAATCGCAAGCAGTGAATGCCTTGGAAGTTTATATAAATGAAGTGGAAAGGTAATTAGACGGAAAGGTGAAAATTGTCAGGTAAGATAGAGGTGGTGAATATTATGGAAAGTATGATGAAAGTGGATAACACCCTGGTCCGTTTGCTAAGTTCCTTGAGAGACGTGGTATTTATGCTCAATAGACAATGTCAGGTACACCATAACAAAATGGTGTTTCAGAAAGGCGTAATCGAACCTTAATGGATATAGTTAGGAGCATGTTAAGTAAGTCAATTGTACCTGTTTCATTGTGGATGTATGCTTTAAAAACTGCCATGTATCTGTTGAACAGGGTTCCTAGTAAGGCAGTTCAAAAGAAACCTTTTGAATCGTGGACAGGAAGGAAACCCAGTTTGAGACACCTACATGTTTGGGGATGTCAGGCAGAAGTTAGAATATACAATCCGCAAGAAAAGAAATTGGATGCAAGAACAATCACTGTATATTTCATTGGTTATCCAGCAAAGTCAAAAGGGTATATGTTTTATTGTCCTACCCATAGCACAAGAACTGTTGAATCTGGAAATGCACGGTTCATTGAAAATGGTGAAACTAGTGGGAGTGATACTTCACGAAATGTGGAGATTAAGGAAGTCAGAGTACAAGTTCCTTTGACTAGTACTTCAACTTCAAGGATTATTGTTCCTAATGTAGTTGAACCACTCAACGATGATGAAGAACAACAAATTAATGATCACAAGGTTAACAATGAACCTATAGTAGAACAACCACAATAAATAGAATTAAGAAGATCTCAAAGAGAAAGAAGGTTAGCTATTTTGAATGATTATGTGGTTTATCTACAAGAGTCAGAAAATGACTTAAGTATTAATAATGATCCAGTTTCATTTTCAGACGCCATCAATGATGATAATTCTGATAAGTGGTTAGATGCCATGAAAGATGAGCTTAAATTAATGGCAGAGAATGAAGTATGAGACCTTATAGAATTTCCAGAAGGATGCAAGAGAGTCGGGTGTAAATGGATCTTTAAGACTAAACGTGACTCTCATGGCAATATCGAACGTTACAAGGCCCGACTTGTTTCCAAAGGTTTTACTCAAAAGGATGGCATTGATTATAAGGAAACATTTTCACCTGTTTCTAAGAAAGATTCCTTTAGAATTATCATGGCGTTAGTAACTCATTATGATCTTGAGTTGCGTCAGATGGATGTCAAAACTTCCTTTTTGAATAGGGATTTAGAAGAGGATGTTTATACGGACCAACCAGTGGGGTTCATTGATGAAGGAAAGGAACACATGGTGTGTAAACTTAAGAAATCAATATACAGGCTTAAACAGGCTTCTAGGCAATGGTATCTTAAGTTCAATGATACTATTGTGTCCTTTGGATTTAAGGAAAACATCGTTGATCGGTGTATATATCTGAAGGTCAGTGGGAGCAAGTTTATATTCCTGATTCTGTATGTTGATGAGATCTTGCTTGCAACTAATGATCTTGGTCTATTAAGTGAGACTAAGAAGTTTCTCTCTAGTAACTTTGAGATGAAAGATATGGGTGAGGCATACTATGTGATAGGAATAGAAATATTTCGTGATAGATCACAAGGACTGTTAGGTTTGTCTCAGAAAGCATATATTAATAAAGTTTTAGAGAGATTCAGAATGGATAAATGTTCAACATCTCTCGTTCCAATACAGAAAGAAGACAAATTTAGTCTCATGCAATGTCCAAAGAATGATTTGGAACAGAAACAGATGTAGAATATACCTTATGCATCTATTGTTGGGAGTTTAATGTATGCTCAAACTTGTATACGACCAGATATTAGTTTTGCAGTTGGTATGCTTGGTGGATACCAGAGTAATCCAAGATTGGATCATTGGAAAGCTGCAAAGAAAGTTTTAAGATACCTACAAGGAACGAAGGATCACATGCTTACTTATAAAAGATTTGATCATCTTGAGGTGATTGGATATACAAATTCAGATTTTGTTTGTTGTGTGGATACACGAAAGTCTACATTTGGTTATGTGTATCTTTTAGCCGGAGGAGAGATTTCATGGAAAAGTGCGAAGCAGACCGTCATTGTTGCATCCACCATGGAAGTTGAATTTGTGGCATGCTTTAAGGCCATAGTTCAGGCTAATTGGTTGCGGAATTTTGTTTCAGGACTTGGAATTGTTGACAGTATTGCCAAGCCGTTGAGAATTTATTGTGATAACTCCGCAGCTGTCTTCTTTTCTTAAAAACGACAAGTATTCCAAATGTGCTAAACATATGGAATTGAAATACTTTGTCGTTAAAGAAGAAGTTCAGAAATATAGAGTGTCAATAGAACATATTAGCACTGATCTTATGATTGTTGACCCTTTAACAAAAGGGTTACCGTCCAAAACATTTACTGGTCATGTTGTAAATATGGGCATTATGTCTACTAGTGAATGATGAATGTTGTTGTTAATGCTTATTTGACACTCTGAGCTCATTGATAAATAAAGTTTCTGAAATTTATGTTTTCTACTTTATGTATATGCATGTAAATTATGTTGTGGAAAACAAATTATGTTGTTATTGATGAAAAATGACATTATGTTTGAACCTCTTATGGATTTCTCATTATAAAGTCATATAAAGGAGAAAGAATGATATAGTAATACATGGAAGGAAATGTGTTGATTGAAATGACATGTAAGCGCCATGACTCTTATTATTTCTGTATCCTTGATTTTGATTAATGATAGAACCAATTTATGTATGGCCTTTTAAATGCGCATTTATGTAATTATTAAATCATGAAAGTATTATAACTCATATGAGTCAAGTGGTAGAATGTAAGAAATTATGTAAATTAATTTCGATAAAGTGACTCACATGACTTAGAGTTTGAGTTTTGGACCCGAATATGATTTAATAATAATAATATAATTAAAGGGACTGTTGGTTAACGTGAGAATAAATATCTGATGGTACCTAATGAAAAACCTACAACAGATGGAGATTGAGAATTAAGGTCAATAGGGTTCTGTCTATGCAAATAATAGTTGTCTCAGTGTTAACCATCATGAAAGTGTGTGAAAAGAACGGAATTGCTAAAAGATAGATTAGGACAAATGAGATAAAGTAATTGTTCAAGTAGAATCACTCATGGATCATGGTAAGTGTCTATTCCTTCTTGATTGTACGGATATATGTGAGAATCATGATATGATAAGATCTATATGTGAACATGTATGTATGCGTTCATAATCATGTTTAATCATGTTTTAATTTACATAATATTTTACAATTTTCTATAACTCTAAATAATAAGCCTTTGAAAAGTAAAACCATCGCATGCATTATCATACAATACAACTTTAAGTCCTATGATCCAACTTTTAACCAATTAAAAATAATAATTTTAAAAGATTTTTCAAAAAAGGTTAAATTAAATATTAATAGCAATCTCATTATCTTTAAATTTAAATTTAATTTATTTCATTGTCTCTTATAATATTCAAAAAAATATTAAAAATCTCACATCTCTTTTTATAAAATTGAATTAATCTTAAACAATGCTTTTCGTAACGAACTCGATAAATCAAATAGATTATACTCACACATTATATACCAATAATGTTAAATTAATTTTTGTAGCGTATACTAAGAAAAAGATAGACTTTAAGAGACAGATAAAAAAAAAAGCTAACAAAGAAGAAAAAGGTGCCTCATAATTTTCAAACTCCTCCACTGTACTATATTCATACTTTTCTATTTATTTATTTTCTACGAAGTAGACGTATTCTTAGTCAAAAACATAACCATGTCTTCATAGTTTACAAAAAAATGTATACAACTTTTTCTTCAACGCATTTATTCTTAATCCAGTCCTGTTGAATCTTCCTATGCTTTCCATTTGGCTGTCATTTTAAAAGTACAACATCTTTATCTTTGAATAATCAAAGTTACAAAAATTAGTATTCAGAGAATCAACATTTCATTAAGATAGTGACTGGGAGTTATTAAGTAAGTAGTAATATATAAAATCTCAGATTTTGCTTATAAAAAAATAAAAGCTGAGATTAGATTGTAAAATTTCTTCTTAAACAACTTTAAGAAAAAAAAAGTTTATACAGAGTTTATGCATAATCAATATGAGAGTTTTAAAAACTAATTTTAATTTAATAAAAAAATTAGTTTATTTTTTTATTTTCTTTTTCTTTGAAAATATCTATAAAGAATTTGATCCAAATAAATTTCTCACAACTCTTGCTTTGTGCACACAATACTAAAAAATTCAACCAAGATAAGGAAAAATAAAAAAAATGAACAAGTAAAAGCCTTCCATCCATGACTACAAACTGCTATAAAAAGAACACATTGAAGTGCAATTAAGCACACATTGTTACCAAACTAGAATCTAAAGATCATTAGAACTAAAAGAAGAAAGAATGGGGGAATCCTATGTTGTGGCCAAGAATAACTTGTTTACAACTTGTCCTCAAAAAAGTGAGGATGGTGCCTCTATATCTGCAATGCTGCTTAGTACTACTGTAGTGTACCCTGCAGTTCTGAATGCTGCTATTGAGCTCAACTTGTTTGAGATCATAGCCAAGGCTACAACACCACATGGTTCATTCATGTCATCCCATGAAATTGCTTCTGAGCTCCCAAACCAACACCCTGATTTGCCTAATAGGCTTGATCGCTTGTTGCGTTTGCTTGCTAGTTATTCTCTTCTTACTAGTTCCACTCGCACCACACAACATGGTGCCACTGAGATAGTTTATGGACTCTCACAAGTTGGACAATACTTTGTCCCTGATGCAACTACTGGCAACTTTGCTTCATTTGCAACCTTTCTGTCTTGTCCAGCACTCTCACCAGTTTGGTAAATGATTTTAACTGTCATGCATGTGTCATTCTTATCATTACTATATTGATGATATGAATTTATTTCTGTTAGTTTGAGCTTTTCATTTATAACTATGATAAAGTCATACTTCAAATGAGATTGTGTTTTGTTGAGAAAAAGGGTATGTGTAGTCTTACTTTGCTGCAATGTTTTGAACTCTTTTCAGGTTGAATTTGAAGGAAGCAGTGATTGATGCAGACGTTGACTTGTTTAAGAAACTTCATGGAGTAACAGCGTACCAGTACATGGAAAAGGATCTAAAAATGAACCAAATTTTTAATAAGTCTATGGCAGACTTGTGTGCAATAGATATGAATAAAATACTTGAAACATATACTTGTTTTGAGGGAATATCAACATTGGTTGATATAGGAGGTGGCAGTGGACAAAATCTCAAAATGATAATCTCCAAATACCCTTCCATTAAAGGAATTAACTTTGATCTGCCCCAAGTGATTGAAAATGCACCATTCCTACCAGGTAATAGCATGATATATTTAATGTTTTATCATATATCAAAGGGTCAATTCTAAACTTTGCCAAATTTTGTTAAGGGATTGAGCATGTTGGAGGAGATATGTTTGCAAGAGTTCCACAGGCTGACTCCATGATACTAAAAGTTAGTATACATGATACTAAACACCTATTTCATGTATTTAATTAATCTAATTTCATTTTTAAGATTCTAAATCTCTTTCTTTAATGATATTGTTTTAGGCTGTATTGCACAATTGGTCTGATGAAAAGTGCATAGAAATTTTAAGCAATTGTCACAAAGCACTTTTTCCAAATGGGAAGGTGGTTGTTGTGGAGTTCATAATGCCAGAAGAACCAGAAACAACTGAACAATCTCAGCTTGTTTCTTGCCTTGACAACCTTATGTTTATCACAGCTGGTGGAAAGGAAAGAACTCAGAAACAATATGAGAATTTGTGCAAGCTTGCTGGATTTTCAAGTTTTCAAGTTGCATGCCATGCCTCCTCTGGTCCTGGAGTGATGGAATTCTACAAGTAAGTTAATCAACAAAAGCTTAGAATTCTAAGACAGAAGTATGAAGAACAAACAATAAAGAACTAGATGTGATGTTCTAGATTTCCACTTTCTTGTCCACTTTCCATTTTCATGTGATGTAACGTTTACACTAAAGCTAATAATTTAGATTTGGTTCAAATATACTCTTTGGAAAATAAAACTAATTATTTTATATAAGACTAATTAATATAAATACTCTTTGACTATATTAAGTAATATTATTTTAGATTATGAAGGAAATTAACAGATTAATCGACAAAATATAAATGAAAAATGTTCTTGTCAAAAATAACTTGAGAATCCGAGAGATAGCATTGTTATGGTCAATCACGCATGTAAGACATTGTTTGTTTTAGAGGTTGGTGTTCCATCACAGTTTTATCCTTAAAAGATGTCTCGACGAATTGAAAGAGGAAAGAGTATATAAACTACTATTTACCTCGATCCTCGATCCTCGATTCCTGAGCGATGTACAATTATATTGACAGTACCCGAACAAAAATAAAAAATAATGGTAACATCATTCTATTTACTACAAAATTAAACGATAAATTAGTCAAATAAAAATATAAATATTTTGAATTGTTTATAGAATATTTATTTTCATATTAACTTAATTAAAAATATTATAATTTATAAAGTAATTAAAATTTAATTAACTATGTATAAAATATTGAATTTAATCAAGAATAAATCGCTGATGAGGGAGCTCTCTACCTGCAAGTCATGGAAAAAAGTAATTTTAGATGAAAAAAATAAGAATGAAAAAGTAGTATGTTTAACAATTGAGGGAAACGTATTTAACGTTTGTACAAATTATTTTCTCTATACTTTAAAAAAGTAATCCAAATAATTATTGATCATTTTTAAAATATTATTTTTTAAACTTAATTTAGAAATAAAAAGAAAGATGATAAGTTTAAAGTTTTGAAGAGTTTTTAAAAATAAATATGTAAGTAGAAACGAAAAAACACTGTTTAACGTAGTCGAAATAATTTTCTTAACTAAATACTAAAAAATATATAAATACACATGAAAAATCATCATATTACAAATATTTAATTAAGAATGTGGTGATTGTTAGTAGAATTTATCTTTATTTTTATTTATATAATGAATGAGATTAATCAGTAAATTCAAACAGCTCAATTAAGAACCATTCGCTTATCTAATTCTAGTGCGGTCCAAAATCGATTATGCATAAATTCGATATTAAATAAGAAAACTGGTCAAACCAATAAAAAACTGGTTCAATAAAAAATTAATAAATCGCAAATTAACTCTTTTTTTTTTCTTAACCAAAGCAGAAATTAGCTTAAAGCGTTACTAATTTTTTATTCTAATATAAAAAAATTATTATTAAGAAATACTAAAATATTGTATTTAAATTTCAATATAAGTATAATACAAACTTTATTTAATGTTTTATATGCATTTTAAATATTATAAATTTATAAATTTATGTACTATTTTAGTTTTTAAAGTCATAAAACTATAATTTTTTATTTTCAGTATATTTTTAATCTTGTAATAATTTTATCAGTCCCAATTTAACCACTAAACCATAACACAGTAGTCTCGTTCTAAAAACATTCAATGTAATTATGAAATTTGTGAAAACCAAACAAGTGGAAATCTGGTGGGAAGCATTTCAAAAAGGAATCGCGAGTGCTCTTGATCCATTTCATAGGTTTGAATAAGAGAACTCAATTTTTTTTTTAATTTTTTTAGATAGCATTTTAATTATTTTCAAATAATGTATACAAATTTGAAAATAATTCAAAAATAGTAATATTAATGATATATTTTAATCAAGTCAATGTCGATCATAATTATTTATGGTATTCATCAGAGTTATTTTTATAATCTTTATTGGTTGACTTTGTTTTTGTTAACTTTTCACTTATTTTATTTTAAAAACTCTCTTTAGTTGAACAAATAAATTATTAATAATATAGACATTCACAAAGAAATAACAAAGATAGCTATTATTAAAAAAAATCTAATTCATATTCATAAAAAATAGTCTCACTGATATTGGTCAAAAGAAACCTAACTAATATCAAACAAAAAGTACAATAACCACACAATCCCAACAATGCGATATTATTTATTACAATATATATTTACTATTATTATTTAAGTTAAAAAGATAGATGTTATTAACAATTTATTGTTGGAAAGAATCAAACCTAGGTTTTATAAGTCAACAAAGAATATATTCAATATATAATCATATTCAATGATGCAAATAAAAAAAATCATACATCAACAAAAAAAAACAAAAAAAAAATCCTATTCCATGTCAGTAAAAAAATAATTATTTCAATATTGACTAAAAAAAATCTTACCTAACATTAATCGAAAAATAATCCCAACGTACAGTTGTCCAAAAAATAGATCAAATTGATATTAGTTGAAAAATATATGATATACAAAAACTAAAAAATAACTTCAATATAAATTAAAAAAAGAATTTGTTTAATATCAATAGAGAAACATCATTAAAAATTAAAATTGACCAAAAAAAACTCTTACTACCATTAATTACGAACTAACTCTAACCTAACATCAACAATAAAATAACTCAAATAATATTGGTTGAAAAATAAACATTATTAACTTTAATATAAAAAAAAATCGCCGATGTTTATATAAAAAGTATGATATTTAGACCCGAATCAAACTAATAATATCTTGATTTTAGTAAAGCCGTAAATAAAATAAGCAACAAACAAAATAGCATAAATTTCCGAACATTATAATTCTTTGAATTAAGTAATTAATTAATCTTACAAAAATTTTAAATTCGTTACGCCAACAACTTTTAGTCACAAAAGCTGTTCATTAAATGAACTTTTTCTGGTGAAACCGAGTGATGATACAAATCCTGGACTAAATGTGTTTCTTCCACATTGTTTTGGGGTCATTGTTGGGTGCAGTCAGCATTCCATCTTCAGCTACATTAGCATTAAGCGATGATGAATTGACGAGTCCAATGGAATTTTTGGTTGAGAAATCTACATGGCAGTTAGCAAAACAATCAGAAATCAGGCAACAGAAATGCTCTGCTTATTGCCCTAAGATCAATATGACACCAGATTTTACCTTTCTCATGTACATGCATATATTTGCTGCTGTGTAGTACCCCAAGGAATTCATTTACAGCTCTTACCCACCTGCAAGAGAGGAAAATGTAGCAATGATTGAAAGACAGTTAAATGCACAAGATTGTTAGATGTGAATAAACAGTGAAGAGAGGGATAGGATATGTACCAAATGTGAGATGCTGTTAGCCCTTCAAAAAAGGCCAGATGTCCTCCATGCTTTAAAGTAGCCAACACAATATTTTTATTAGCCCTACCAAAAGAGTAGTAGTACATTAATTGGCTCTAAAGTAATACAAGAGAGGGGAAAACGAAATAAATTAGAAGCAGAGCATACTTGCATTCATCCCAGGGAATGGCTTCTGTTGTACAGATTGGATCATCCAGAGCATTAATACACAGAAGCGGAACGGAGACAGACTGCACATATGTAGAACTACTGCACCGTCTATAGAACGTATCCACACTCTAACCAAACAACTTTCTTTTCATTAACTAATAAAAGGACCCACAAAAACATATCAAATATTACAAATTTAGGCCATACGCAAGTACCTCATACTTCGCAACTACACGAGTCGCATGATCATCAAAATCGCGAACAGAAAGTGACTGCAAAGCAAAAAAAGAACATGCACACATGATTGATAATTTTTTAAAAACTCACATTAAATAAGACAATGACCTTTAAGAATGTTATAGGTATTAGGATTAGAATAATTAAGCCAAGAAAAAGTAAACCCAAACAGCTAAATAAATGTGTAACAACAAAGTATTTCGCCACCAAAATCATCACACAACATTCGATCTCTTGAAAATCTATATGCTATACTAGTAATATTTACACATTATCACACAAAAAGTACCCAATATAATTAGGAGTAGCGAATAAAAATCAAATTCATAGGCAATTGCGAGTCCTAGTTCAGCAACCTAACACCCTTCTACGTCTTCCACACTAGCACAGGCCATTAAATTCCCTTGATAACACGACAAAAACATGGCATTATTTTACCATCAGAAAATTAAACGATAAAAAGGTAATCAAATGAAAATAAAACAATAACGAGTAAGGCCACCTTTTCTATTCCTTCCCAATTAGCATTGCGAGAAAAGTGAGACTGGTGTCTGCAATGAATGTAGCAAAAATATAAAATTAAGTCAAGAAACGAACTATAGACAAAATTTCTTGAGTTTCCACGTTGTCTGCAGTTTGAAGATTTGAATAGATAAAATAAGAGCTTATGAACAAGATTGCTAAATTCATCTGAAAAAATGCAGACGTACAATTTTGCATAATCTTGAAGTGCAAATGCAAGCGCTTTATCATAAATTTTCTGCACACGCCCTCGGCGTAAGTATCTGTCTTCTATCTACAACGATAAACAAGTAAAATAACTTCTAGCGAAGTTTAATAAGAGGCAAAATGAAGATCGATTAAAGAGGAAATTAAATTCAATACACAGCTCCTTTGATAATTCCAACGTATTATATTAAATCATTCCGAACAGATCTAAACAAATATATCTTATATCTTATGTACTTCGAAACTTCATGGATGAAGAAAAAAAGACTGAAACAGCATGTCCAGCCAGAAAACGAAGAAAAAGAACATTTTTTTAATGGATAGATAATTTGGCATCAGGGAAAAAATAGTTTTTTTTTCTTAAATCAATGTAGTAGAACGAAGTGGCACTCTACAACGACATGGTAGGGCATCAAAGACATGTTAAAATTGTCATCATTTCAACTCAGCTGCAGTTACTCAATTCGAAGCACTAGTCGCATTGAAAAACATTTTATAGTTTTGATTATTCACATACATTTTTTATAAAAAAACACACATATGAACGGACAATTTGGCCTTTTATCATTGTTTCCTTCACTTCTATAACTTAAATTTTAAGACTTGCAAATTATAGATCCCAAACTTCACTTTTCAAAATAAATTCAATTATTTCATTCAATTTCTATTATTTTCTGTTTAGTACAAAACTAATTTATTTTCTTTAATTAAGTCCACAAACAATTAAACCGAGAAGCGAGAACAAATTCAAATTGTAGTGATTTTTCATAGCATATTAACCAAAGCCATTTGAAATTCAAAACTTAAAACAAGTCACTTTAAAATCAAAATACTAACCAAAAGGTCCCAAGGAGAGCAAACAGCAACAGCTCCAGCAACAGGAATATTCTCACCATCCTCACCAAGATATTTAACCTACAAACAATCACTGAATAAAAAAATATGCAGTGGTAAAACACAGCTACTCGCACAAGTGAGAATAATTTTGTGCAGTTTTTCTATAGTTTGGAAGGCAGATAAAATACGTATCGATGATGAGAAATATCATAACAAATTTCAGCATTAAGCCATCACACAGGCGTTAAAATGTCAACAACAGGCTGTTAGGAAACCAAATGATATTTTCCAAATATTGTATCTATTTATGAAGTAGATCTTTCAATGGTTATAAAATCCATTTCAGAAATTGGCAACGTTTTTTGTACTCTCGATGGTCATTACATAACAGAATTACAAATTACTGAAGAAAGCAAGATAGTGGACAAAGAATGGTTCAATAAATTTACGTAAACTAAAATAGTTTATTTTCCTTCCATGGTTTCCCGTCCACAGTAAAAGCATACTAATCTCATTCACAATATTGTAACTTTTATTAGTCCGAATTTCATATATAATTCGAGAAAGTGAAATTCTTTTATAAAAGCTATAACCAGAATAAAGCTAATTTGCAATAGAGGTCAAATTATCGAGAAAAGAGAAATGTCATACACATCAATTAACTATTTTTTTCCTTGGTCCTTGTTACTAGTGGCACCTAATAATCTATGCCATTTAAAAAAATTATATAATATTGAAAGTAATTTAAATTATTTTGGACGTAAAAAAGGCAACATTTATTGTATGCATTACATAAGACTCAAGCTACATACCAGAATATTAGCTCCAATACTAGTTCCAACAACAAACAGTGGTGCCTTGGATCTCTCTTTATGGAGATAATTAACCACTGCGCGGACATCCTCAGTCCATCCAGCATTGTAGGAAATATCAGACTGAAATGATTTTAAAAAGGAAAAGACGTTACAAGATTAAGAAACTGTTAACACCAGAACATGAGATTGATACAATGCAAAATAATTCTAACACCAGAACATGCAATAAGAAGAAATGACATGAATTTCACGGCGTGTGTTAGCTAACTGCTGCCTACCCACATTTAATATCTAACCATAATTGCTTCTGCAGATACTTTTGAGGGGGGGTGGGATAAACACATAGGCATTTGACCCTTTTGCAGTTTTCAACCAATGGATATTTCTAAAACCTTTTTTCATCACATGCAAAAAGATTGGCAAGCTTCGTCTCATCTAAAGTGATCTTATTTAGATTTTAATTTTATTGATTGGTGGAGTGCAATGCCTAAAGTCTATTAGATATATATATATATCAATCTTTCATTCACGTAATAACTCAAAAGATATTTAGTTGCATATATAAGAGCCAATACAATATGAAGTTATAGACGCTGATCAGTCTTTAACAGTGTATCAACAGGATTCAAGTTATGTTTTAACAGTGTACCAATCCTCTGTTCTATTTATTTACAGCTTGCAGAAAAACTAACCGTGATTGAAACACCTCCAAAGCCTCGGTGGTTACAGACAACAACGTTCCATCCACGCTTTGCAGTGTGATACGCGAGATGTTTGATATACTATCAACATGAAAGCAAGAAAAGAAAAATAAAAAATAAAACTGCAAGACATCATTGTAGTATAAATGAATCTCCTAAATCAAAATCAAGCTAAAATATGAAAACTAAAGGACATTCATAAGGATACAAGAAAACATTTATTGTACTTTTTCATGAAAGAAAATTGTGATTAACCGTGTTTAATCATGGTTATCTAGTTTAGTTAATGTGTAGTTATTTCTTTTATTGCTCTTATATTCAGGACAGTATCTTCATGTAAAAATACACGTTGTACTCACTTTTAGTTATCCATATCTATTCTTTCTCTCTCACTCTGTTTTTTCTTCCTTGCTTTTTTCATTCCTGGGTTTGGTCCCTCATATCCCTTTCTTTTTTACCATGGTTGATACAACCTCCCGCGATCCCTCTTCAGATCCCACCCATCCCCTGTTTCTTCATCATTCTGATAGTCCCGGTCAGATTCTTATCTCTCAGCCGCTTGATCACAAGAACTACACTACTTGGAGTCGTGCTATCTTAGTCGTTTTATCTGTCAAGAACAAGATCGCATTCATAGGCATTACATTTTCCAAATTTTTGAACATTTTGAACCCCTAACTTATTCTTAGGCTATCAGATTTGGACCCAGGCACCAAGCTATCTCTAATGAGTTAGCAGCTCTGGATGTCAATAAAACCTGAGATGTCATTTCTCTTCCTCCCGGGAAAATCCCTATCAGCTGTAAGTGGATTTTTAAGCTAAAGCTTAATTTTGATGGTACTGTTGCCAAACACAAGCTAGACTTGTTGCAAGAAAATTTACTCAACAATATGGCCTTCATGTAAATACGCACTGTATTCACTTCTAGCTATCCAATTCTATTTTTTCTCTTTATATGAATACACACTGTATTTACTTCTAGTTATCCAATTCTATTCTTTCTCTTTCAGTCTGTTTTGTGACTACAGAGTCAAGGAAGAATAGATTAATAAAACAATGCTGTCCAATGCAGTTTCCTATTTTGTCAACTGGTATATGGGAAATACCTCAAACAATTATTCCTTTAGAATTAACACCTCATCACGCATCAAATTCCAACCTGATACTGCTCTTGGCTACTTTCCACTTAGCTTGAGCCCTTCGGGAAACAATATACCACTAAGATCCTTAGTTTGTTTGAGATTCATAATCCCCAGCTTTCGTTCATAACACCAGCATGCGGTAAAAAGACAATTGCAAGCCACAGCTCATAGGAGGACTTCAATGTATGACGTTTAATATTTTATGTGTAACGTGTTTTATCAATAGTGACAGTATTATGTACGCATCATAGTGTTGAAACATACATTCTGAATTTAAGAAATTTGAAGAAAATCGGACTAAAACCGAAATTAACAGCACAGTGGAATCCCATCAACACGATTACAAAAGTAGACATTGTTGACAATGGCATGTCATCTGATGAAATTACCATTACGTAATACAAAAAAAATATTGCGATTGCACACTAAACAGTTAAAAAGGTTAAAGCAAGAATAACAGTAACATGACGCAAGACTTTGGCATAAGTATAACAGCTATGTACTTGACTACTAAGCTGGAGTAGTTCAGCTGGTACTATGAGGACACGGATAATAATACAATAACACTACAAGCCCTGACCTAGCAGCAGGCAAGGAGATGCCGAAAGAGTAAGGATAAAATGTGGTTTTCCCCAATTCACATCTGGGAGTTTTCTTCCTCCACCCCCAACAAATCTTTCCCTGCACCCATCATTTTCAGAAAAACCTCTTCATTTATTTTAAAAATATTTTCAGATTGTTCTTTCAGAAATATTTTCAGAACATATTTTATGAATTTGGAATTTACTATTTCGGAAGTAAAAAAAATATGTTCACAGAGAGGATATTTCATAATGGTTTTTTTATCTTTTGGATTTCCTATTCTGAAACAACTTTTACTTATGAAACACATCTCCTATCCTAAAATCATCCAAAACTGTGTCAATTGATAATTTGAGTATTTCGATAAATATAGGGGTGCATAAAAAAAAATGTTCATAAGATTCTTTTTACCCTTTTAATATCTACTTTAAAAGTAATAGAGTGATTTTTAATTAGTTGACATCTAAGCGTATGTTAAAATTAAACAGTAAATAGAAACACCTACTTGAGACGAAGAGTCACTTGTGAGGCCAGGAATAACTACAACAATGGGAATAGATTCATCTTCAGAAGCAACATCATCCGAAACTGTAAAATTACCAGTCACAAAAAGACAGAAAGATCATGAATCTTCCTCTTTGACAGCTACCACAAAATTAAATTAAGTAAGCATGTTCATAAAGCATAACTAAAACTTAAACACACAACAGTTTAATTATACATACCATGAGAACTGAACACCCAATCCAAGGCAATGGTTCCACCATCAGCAGTCCTAAACAGTTCCCTGAAACAAAACTAATCATTGCATCATCAATCTTCAAATCTTCAACAGTCCGGTCAAGAGTTCCAATAAATAAATAGGAAGTAGTGGAAAATGGTTGAAATGACCTGGCGTATTTCACCAAGGGAGGTCTGCCGAAGTAGTTCAAGAAAAGAGTCTGAAGATTCGGGCTGCAGAGCCAGGGCGTGGCGAAATATCTGCTGCGAAGAACCTCGCACTGCGAAACGACGGCGTGGTAGATTTGAGAGGAGGTGTTGTAGGAGAGAAGCACGGGGGAGCCTGGGAATCCGGAGAAGAGGTCTTGGAAGAAATGGAGTTGGAGGAAGTTGTAGAGAACAGAGAGGAGAAGGAACGCTGCAAGGAGAAGATAGTGCCAGAGAGGGATGAGAGAGAGGACTTGGAGAAGGAGCCAGTATGCGTCGGAAGAAGATGCTGAATCGGGTATGCAGTAGCTTTCATCCATCATTCATGAATGGAGTTCAAAGAGCGGGATCATCAATGTATCTAATAACCAATAGATTTAAAGTACACCGTATCAGAATCATTAGATATATTATTTTTTATAAGTTTAAAATTCACTTATTAAATTACTATAAACTCAAATTCATTGACCCCTAAAATGTCTTCTTTTCAAGAAAATCATTTAATATATTTAATTTATTTATTTTTATTCACATGAGGTTTAGTTATGATCTTTTATTTTATATTATGACTTTTTTTTCGTGGTGTTTGTTTGAAGTTGTTCTGTTATGTTATGGTTTTTTCTTTAAAACGACGTCGTAAAAAGACAGTGAGGAAGAAGAAGGTGGTGTGGAAAAAAGAGAAAACAGAAATAGGAACAGGAATGGTTGGTTATTCTGGCTAAACCCGTTTGAAGTGAAAACTGAATAGTGAAGAAATTGATTGCAGGTGTGGTGAGATGTGAAGCAGCAGTTGTAGGACCTCGCAACACGAATAATATTGACCCTCTGTTGGATCCATTCCCGTGATGAAGAAGATAATTCTTGTTTTGGATTGGTTGGTTTGTAAATTGTAAGGAAGTGAGGGCGCAGAAGTGTGGGGTAGAGGCTAGAAGGAGAGGAGGGGCCTACCAAACATGGGTTACCCTATTACCTTTATTTAATTTGTTTTTTTCACAATGTGTATAACAGTAGAGAGAAATTATAATACAAGAAGAAAAGGCCTTATTATAGAAAGAAAGAAACGAAAGCTAAGTAATAACTAATGGAAATTTTTTATGAATACTAGAAAAAAAACAAACAAACCATGTGCTAATTCTTGATTTTTTTTATTTTTATTCAAAAATTATTTTAATCAAACATAAAAAATTGTTTTTGGTTAGGTTGAACTAAATAATAATTAACTAACTTTTTACACGAGAATACTTTATATTTTAATTTTTAATTATTTTTAAAGATGAATTTATAAACTTACAATTTTAATATTTTTTTAAAAAAAATTATAACCATCACATCACTCACAAATTTTTCAAAAATTCAATTTATATATCTTAATCCAAATAACTTACATTTCTTCATACTTTCATCTCAAATAATTTATAGAAATTCATGTTTAATTCATTAATTCAAACTTAATCCTAACAAATTAAAATTAAAGGTGTTTTTGTAAATAAATAAATTAAATAATTAATTTTTCAATTACATCAATTATAAATTTTTTACTTATTTCCTTTCAATTTCCTTAGGTCTAAATAATTTCACTTCTCTTAATTAGTTTTGTTTCTTCCATCTTCATCCAAAGACAACACTAGATATTGCTGATATTTTTCTCGACAAGTGTACCGAATCAATTGTAATATAGTACTCTTTAAAGTACGAATGTCGAACCCACAGGGAACAATTCTAATTAAGATGTTTTGTTATAAAACTTATTAAGTCTAGAAAATAATGTTGAGAACATTTTCATAACCAAATTAAAGATTTCACAAATAACTCGGAGAGTTAAGGTTTGATTCAACCAAAATCAAAACTAACTTATCAAATATAGATAAAGATACTTGGGATTGAATTGTGCCTATTTCAATCATCTGTATTTTGGAATAATACAATATATAATACTCAAAACTATTTATTTTTTATGCTTAATTTAAAGTCATTCACCTTGATTCCTCACAGATGAAATTCATAAGATAATTTCTCAAACACCGATTCCTCATATATTTAACAAATCATCCAGCTTTAGGAACATAATTTTGATGCAATCAATAACCAAAAATCTATTCCTAGCATTACAAGTTATCAAGTATTTTCGTCTATTTCAGATCCTTAAAAGTACTTTCCAGTTAAATTTAAGGATCACAATCAAGACTCCATTGAACAGATAGAATCAAGCAATAAGCATTTTGTCCCAACTACCTACCCCTTGTATTAAGGGTGACATGATTGTTGTCCAGATTGATGAGGCAAATTACTTGGCTGGTCTTGAGGATTGCAAAACTCATCTCCATGGTCGGGTTATTCTATCTAAGGGGGATAAACCTCTCACACACCTGAATTTAACTAAAAAGTTGCAGCCGATGTGGAAAGCTCTTGGACCATGGAAAGCAATTCCTCTTGGAAAGGGTTTCTATGAGTTTGAGTTCGCTTCTATAGAAGACGTGAGATGGGCCCTCGGAATGGGTTCCCTCAAGTTATCTCCTGGTTTATTGAGATTGTTTGCCTGGACAAAAGACTTTGTCCCAGCTACCATGAAGAATACCAAAACTCAGACATGGGTTAGAATCTACCATTTGCCTTTGGAGTATTGGAAACCAAATACAATATATTCCATCGTTAGAGGCCTTGGTACTCCTTTGTCTTTGGATGAGCATACTATGAGAAAGAATAAGGGTATGTTTGCTAGAGTGTTGGTGGATATTGATCTTCTGTCCCCTCTCTCCGATCAACTTTTGGTTGAACGTCCAGACTTTGCTTTTGTAGCTGGTGTGGAATATGAATGGCTCCCTCCTTTTTGCTCTCATTGTAAGATGATTGGGCACGAGCTTGCTCAGTGTCGGGCGATCCATGACCAGGGTCGTGTTCTTGGGCCTCAACATAAACCTTCTTAGAAGGCATCTTCTGATGAACGGGACCAAGGGAGGACCGTGATTCCTAAACAACGTAAAGAATATAGGAAAAAAGATCCAAAGACAAAACTCGTGGAAGGCCTCATTGATAAGTTGAAAGTTGATGAAACAGGTGGAGGGGAGGATGTTTTTGCAGATATGCCTCCTCTTGAGGATGCTTCAGATCACGATAGGTCCTCACCCAAGCAGGGGTTGTCCACTCCCACTTTGGATTCACTTGTTGTTATGCAAGCTAAGGACTCAAAGTCAAATTCAACAACTTTTATTGATGATCATCATGTGGAGGTATCTGTTCCTGTGATTGTACCATCTCCGTTGCGTACTACCTCTCCTCGGAGGGTTAAATCACATGCGGATACTAATGCACCAGTTCCTAATGTGGAGGTCTCTACTATTGTGACTGTACCATCTCAGTCGCCTCATCCCTCCCCTCGAAAGGCTAAATATCTTGGGGATGTTAAAGCAATATCGTTGGTCCTTCAAAATCACTTTTCTTCTCTTGATGGTTTGGAAACTACAGATGTGGGAGTTGATTCTCATATTGGAGCGTCAACTATTTCGCCTGCCATTGTTGGAATTAATTCTGATCATAATGAAAATCAGGTTGTTTCAAAATTTTGGACTGACTCTAATGACAAGGAGGAGGATGACAGTGATAATGGGGAGGAAACAGTTCGCACTAAAAGAAAACCAGGGAGACCACCTAAGGGGACTGGTAAATCTACAACGTCGCAATGAAGGTCTCTTCATTTTTTTGGAATGTCAGAGGATTGGGGAACCACAAAATTGTGGAGATGTTGCTTAGTTTACTTAACCTACATAAACCTCTCCTGGTTTTTCTTGTTGAACCCATGATGTCGTACACTAATGCTTTCGACGTCCTTTTCAAATCTGTTAATATGCATTTGGTGGCTACGTCTCCTATTGTTAATAAAGTTGTTAAGCTTTGGTGTTTGTCGGTTCCTAATCTTGTCCAAAATTTCTTGGTTAATGATCAATTTATCTCTGTAACTTGTCGTCTGCAGGATAAAAGTTTTAGCTTTGCAGGTGTTTATGGTGCTAACACATACTTGTCTAGACGATTTTTATGGAGGGATCTTAGTTTCTTCATAGGGCCTTGGTGTATTCTGGGAGATTTTAATGTTGTGCTCTCGGCGGATGACTGTAAAGGGGGGTGGCTCCTAATCAGGTTTCTTGTAATGAATTCCTGGACTGGATTAATACTAATGATCTTTCTTGTATGCCTTTTACTGGATCTTGTTATACTTGGTGTAACGGAAGGAGAGGGTTGCATAGAATTCACAAAAGACTGGATAGGGCTTTATGTAATGGAGTGTGTATGGATGAATGGGAATCTTGTTCTTATCAGGTTCTTGTTAAAAATTGTTCTAATCATTCCCCTATTCTTGCTAGTCTTGCTAGTAATTCTTTGCAGAAGGTTAGCAATTTTTGTTTCTTTTCGATGTGGCTTCAGGACACTTCGTGTCTAAAGCTTATTCATGATTCTTGGGCTAATCAGGTTGTTGGTTGTCCTATGTTTATCTTGCAACATAAGTTAAAAAGGTTGAAACTTGAGCTCCGTGACTAGAATAAAAATTCTTTTGGTAATGTTCATAATGGAGTTCTTCTTAAGCAGGGCATCCTTCTTGGTATTCAAAAAAGCTTAGAGACTGCTAGTTTGTCTGATAGTGATGGACTTCTCTGTCAAGAAAAGATTGCTAAGGAGGAGCTTGATCATGCTCTTCACTGTCAATATTTGTTTTGGAAAGAAAGGGCTAGGATGTTATGGTTCAAGGATGGATATCGAAATACTACTTTTTTCCATGCGGTGGTGAAAAGGAGATATAATTCTAGTGGAATTCATCGTCTACGGATTGATAATGAGGTTACGGAGGATCCTAAAATCATTGAGGATCATATTTTGGACTTTTATAAAAATCTTTATGCTGAGTCTATTTCTAATGTTCTGGATACTGATAATATGGAAGATTTTATTAGTACTTATATTCCTGCGATGGTTTCCTCTGAGGAGAATATGATGTTGATTAAGTGTCCAGATTTCTCTGAAATTAAAAATGCTGTTTTTAATCTTAACGGTAATAGTGCTCCTGGTCCTGATGGTTTTGGTGTTTTTTGCTATCATTCTTGCTGGGAAATTATTGGGACAGATGTTTGCAATGTTGTTCAACAGTTTTTTAAACAAAACTGGGTTCTCCCTGGAATGAACAGTAATGTGGTATCTCTTATTCCAAAGGTTCAGGGTGCTGATTCCATTAAAGATTACAGGCCAATTGCTGTTGCTAATTTCAAGTTTAAGATTATTTCCAAGATACTGGCGGATAGGCTTGCACTTGTGCCTGCTAGAATCATTTCTCCTAATCAATATGGATTTGTGCAGGGTAGACAGATTCAGGATTGCATTGGTATTGCTTCTGAAGCTATTAACCTACTTTCTAAAAAGGTTAGAGGAGGTAATGTGGCTTACAAAGTTGATATTCATAAAGCTTTTGACACTCTAAGTTGGAAGTTCTTATTATTAGTTTTAAAACGCTTTGGTTTTCACCCCTCATTTGTCGGTTGGATTAGTACAATTCTCCGTTCAGCTATGCTTTCTATAAGAATAAGTGGTAGTTTGGTGGGTTTTTTTCCTTGCAGTCGAGGGGTAAGACAAGGTGATCCATTGTCTCCTTTACTTTTCTGTCTTGCAGAGGAAGTTCTTAGTAGAGGTCTCTCTAAGCTTGTGAATGATAAAAAGATTTTAAATATGGCCAGTCCGCACGGTTATCTCACTCCCTCTCATATTTTGTATGCTGATGACATATTTATTTTTTGTAGGGGGGATATTAAGTCTCTTAGAAATTTGAGTTCTTTTCTTAAAACATATGGTGATTTTTCTGGTCAATATATTAATAACTCTAAAAGTAGTTTCTTCACCATGGATAATTCTCCAAGATTTGTCACCAAAATTCAAAATATTCTTTCCTGTAGTCATGGTTGTTTGCCTTTCCATTATTTAGGAGTGCCTATCTTTGTTGGTGCTCCAAAGTGTCGGTTTCTTCAACCTTTGGCTGATAAAGTTAAATTGAAGCTAGCATCTTGGAAAGGTAAATCTCTTAGCATGATGGGTCGAATTTAGTTGGTCAATACAGTGATTACTGGATCTCTAGCTTATAGTTTTAATATGTATAAGTGGCCTGTTTCACTTATTAAGCAAGTTGAGCAGTGGTGTCGGAATTTTATTTGGACTGGTGATATTCTGAAAAAAGGTATTGCTACCGTTAATTGGGGGAAAATTTGTTCACCTCTTGAGGATGAAGGCTTGAATATCATTAATCTTCATCATGAAAATAATGCATATCTTCTTAAGCTTGCTTAGAACTTTGCTTATAGCGACAAACCTTGGTCTTTACTCTTGAAAGCCAGGGTTCTTAAATCAAAATATGAATTTCGAACGGTTTATAGATCTTCCTCTCTCTGGCCTGAAATTAAGCAATTTTATTCTACCATACTTGACTATACTTATTGGACTGTTGGTACAGGTTCTTTTATTAATTTCTGGAATGATAAATGGTGCTCTACTACTTCTTTAGCAAATATTGCAGGGTTATCTGATGGTGTTAGCATTCCGGATACAGTCTCTCAATTTTGGACAGGTTGTGATTGGAATATTCCCTTCTCTTTACAGCAGATGCCTCTTTTTTTTAATCATATCATGATTAGAGAGGAACAGGATATTCCTAATTGGATTCTAAATGAGTCTGGTCATTTCACTCTTAAATCGGCTAGGACTTTTTTCTTGGAACCAGGAGTTCCAGGTGGTTAGGGTAAATTCCTTTGGTCTTCATCTATTCCACCTTCCAAAACTCTAGTACTCTGGAAAATTTTTCATGAGCGACTTCCTACAGATCAACGTATTCAGAATAAGGGTTTGCATATATGTTCTATTTGTTCGCTTTGTGAAAAGCAAGAGGAATCTATTCAACATCTATTTTTTGAATGTTCTAACGCATTGCATATTTGGAGTTGGGTACGACAAATTTTTCTTACTTCTCATTTCTCTAATAAGGATGATCTACTTTCTTTTATTAAGAGTGATGACAGTCCTTTGGTTAAATTGATTAAGCTTGCGGTGATAACCTTTTCTATATGGATGATATGGCGTATGAGGAATTATGCTAGATATCAGGATAAGATTGGGGTTTCTAAGGCCATTTCAATAATTAAAGATTTAACTTGTCTAGTGGGAAATTCGTCTAAAGCTTCAATGAAGAATGATATGTTGGACTTCAACGTGATTAAGTTTTTCGGTATTAAGACTCGTAGTGGTAAAGTTCTTCGTCCTCTTCCTATTAGATGGGAATTTCCTTCACCAGGCTGGGTCAAAATTAATACTGATGGGGCTGCTAGGGGGTATCCTGGTCTTGCTACTTGTGGAGGTATTTTTCGTGGGAGTATGGGAGAATTTATTGGTGCTTTTTCAGCGTTTTTTGAAGTTCAAACTGCTTTGGTTGCTGAGTTTTATGGAGTTATACATGCTATGGAGGAAGCTAAAAAAAATGGGACTTACTAATGACTGGCTTGAATGTGATTCTGCCTTGGTTTGTGCTGCGTTTATTGTTAGGACTAATGTTCCGTGGATGCTTCAGAATCGATAGAATACTTGTCTTAATTTTTGTGGGACAATCAGGTTTAGGGTAACTCATATTTTTCGTGAAGGGAATGCGTGTGCTGATAAGTTGGCTAATTTAGGATTTATTCATAGAGAATCTTTTCATTGGTATAATAAACTCTCAGCTAGTCTGTTCTTAGAATTCTTTATGAATAGGTATAATCTACCTATGTATCATTTGTGTTAACATATGGGTTTTGGTCTAGTCCCCCTATATTTTTGTATTTTTTTTTTATTTTTTTTTTTAATGATATTTTTTTCATGTGATGGCAGATGATTGTTGTTTCTTGAGGTGTCAGCTTAGCTGAGATGTCAAGTTGCATAGTGATGCCTAACACGAAAACTTTATAAAAAAAAAACATGAAACGAAAATACCAAAAACAAGTAGAAACGAAAATATTATATATATATATATATCACCAAGAATACATTTGAACAGAGTAGATTACATTCAATCACAAGTTAGAAAGCACTTAGCCACTCATGACAGCTCCTCCAATCTTCATTTTTTATCTGGATTGCATAAGAAGAGCTGATTTGAGCAAGTTCTTCTCCTAAGAGAAGAGGTTTTCTTCTCTTTCTTTCACTAGCTTCTCTCTAAAAATCACTTTTTGTTTCCACCGCTTCCTTTTGAGTTGTGTTTCAAAATTTATATAATGAACTTTAGCTCAAGCTAGCCAATTTAGCTTAAGCTAGATCTTTCGGTGCATTTTTAGCTTGAGCTAGCGATTCTAGCTTGGACTAGATTAGTACTGCACCTTTAATCAACTCTGGACATATTTAGCTTGAGCTAAATCCTCTTGTGATCCAATTAAGTTTTTGCTTTCTTTCTTTTAATGCCAGCTTGAATACATTCTTCCAATGCTTCATATTCATTTGCAATTTACACAAAAATTGAGATTAAATTTCTTCACTTTTTTCTTGGTTCAAAATATATAATCAGATTCAATAATTCTCAAATTAGAGTAATTTTCTTACATTAAACAACAATTAAGTTCCAAAGTGTTCAATTTTATCAATCATAAAAACTACACATTGACACTTATCAAATATAACATTAGCTTTTGTAAAAAATATGAAATAATGTGATTTTTGCATTAAAGTAGTGCCTTTTTTAAAAAAATTACAATTTTAGGCAATTTTTTTTTTATGGAAATTCATAAGTTCATATTCAATGAATACAACTTCAAACTATACAATTTTGATATCTGGTGATAAAATTTTAGAACAACTTTGACTTTAAATTGTATAACAACTTTTACTTTGAAATCATATCATACAACTTACTTATTTTTTTGTAAAAAATAGAAAGAAAAAAAATACTCAAAATCGTAATTTAAAAAACAATACATAAATTTAGTGAAAGAACCCGACAATGCTTGTTCACCTTTTTATGTCTTTGAGGAACATCACTGAAAAATCTTCAATTGCAAAGAAAAAATATAATAAACTAATGTACACCTTTATCCTATCTTTTGTAACTAACTTCAATGACAGAATAATCTCCTAGCATTGATCAATCTCTTATTTATTCGTCAAAAATAGGAGAGGACTAATTGAGTCTCAAAAAGTAGGTTAGAAATCTTAATCCTTTATGTAAAAGGTGGATTGCCAGATTAATTGACCAATTTTTTTAATTTTATTATATATATTTATATATTGAAAGAATATTTAATCATTTAAATGTTTTGTAAGTTTTTAATTGATTAATTAATATTTTTTATTAAGTAGATTAAAATAGTTATTATCTTTAAATATAAAATTATTATTATAATTAATAATTTGAAAGTAAATATTAATTATTTAAGTTATCACATTATTGTGTATTTATATTTTTTAAATAATCTAACATAAAAAATTTAATTTTTTTTTATCTTATTTTGTAGTTTTAAAGAATGGGAGTGTGTCCCTCCTTACTTCTAACTTGTTAATCAAGCTCAACAAGAACAAGTAAAGAGTTGACGAGTTAAAAATTACAAAAACAATATAATATCAATAAATAATTTTGATAGATTGAATTAAATTTTCACGTGAAAAAATTATAAAAAAAAAGACTTAAAAGGTGATATATTTAAGAGACACAAGGATAAATAATTAAAATCATATATTTTAATTTAATTAAAGTGACTAATTATCTACTAAAATAAGTTATTATATATATATAAATGATTAATCTATCTAAGTGTGTAAATTGTAAAAGTAGTGTATTACATCAATATAATATATAAAAGAATTTAATAACATAATTCCGATATGATATCGAATATCCATCAATCGACATATACAAAATACATAAAGAAAAAAAATATGTTAATTAATACCCACTAAATTATATAAAGAATTAGATAATATGTTTTATATCATGATTATATATGTTAATTACAGATCAATAATAATATGGTCTATTACAACTATATAATTAGATATAACAAACAAAAACAAAGGTATGTTATCATTATAATATTAATTATATCAAATTAACTATCAAAATTAAGAAAAAAAAAAAGAAGGAAAACATGAAAAAAAAAATCAATTATTCAAATGTCTGAGTACCTTACAATAACAATAATAAAATATAATACAAAACAATTTTACAAAATTAACGAATAAGTTATAAATTTACAAATTATAAGATAAATAAAAATATAAAAACAAAATAAAACGTAAAAATAAAGTATCACTCAATTTTTTTGTTACACAATTAATAATAGATAAAATACTACGAGAATTGCAAGAAATCATTGTCCGCAATATTTATTATGAATCATACAGTTAAAAAAACAAGTGTCTGAATAACTTATTTTAGATTATTGTACATCATCACCTAATTTATCATTTTAATAAATCTGAAATTATTAATTTAGATTATTGAATAATTTCTGTTATCAGCGCCATCTTTGAGCTAAGTGTTTTTAAATGCTCTAATCCCTTTTTTCTTCAATTATCGGTGCTTCCAACAGTCACAGCACAAACCTTTCTCTTTAACTCGCTCTTCCTCTCCGGAAGTTGAAGACCGCCTTCTGCAACCTCCTCGTTGTTGGCCTTCACGTCAGATCCAGAAACCACCATGTCTGGTAACTCCAATTGCAGTGTTTACATAGGTAAACCCACTCTTTTTACTTTCAATTTCCTTCGAGATTAGTACAATTTTTTTTTTCATTATTCATTTCTTGAATAGTTATGTATTTTCTCTTAAATATTCAATTCTATTGCCTGAATTCAACACTTTAAGGAGGCATTCGCTGACCAAGGGATATAAATTAGGGTTTTAGCATGTGATTCTCAGTGTTTGTATTTTGTGTGCGATGTTTATAGCTTATGCATTTCATAGGAAGGTCTACTCTGGCTTATCGCAAATTAACATGTCAATTTTAGTGGAAATTGTGAATGGATTAGAGTTTCTTTAAGGATATCTCCGTTTTTGAAGTTTTTGTTTCTTGAAATCTTTATCTTTGCTTTCTCATGCTTTCCTCGTCTGTAGTTTGAGTAGCATGTTACAGCTTGTACTGTTGATTATAGTCACCATTGAAGATTTTTCTGTTACTTTATCTGGAGTATAGCAATTTTCCTCGTCTGTAGTTTGGGAAGAGTATTGTATATCTTTTACGTGTTGTTCGAAACAAAGTGGTAGATACATGTGACGTGTTCTTAACTTGTACTTTCATTTCCATGCTGTTCTTATTTTTTTTCTTACATTAATTTTTAGTTTTAATGGAAGGTTATGCTTTGTGAAGCTTTGTATGGTGATGTGTTATTTGAAGATTAAATCGATTCATCACATTGTCTGCGCACTATAATATTTTTGTTTCAAGAGAACGTGTACTGATAGGATTTTTTGTTGTGGCGGAAAGATTTTGTTGGGAGGAAAGGGAAGGAATTTACATACGAAGAAAAAGAAAGACCTTAGACTAATATAAGGGAACTAGCTGTAGAAATAAGGGGAATCAAATAATTTCCCTTGTTAAAAATAATTCTGTACTTCTTCTAAATCTACTGATGTAACTCCACTGTAGAGTGTAGAAATTAACACAATGACATGGCCCAAAGCATACTTGCGGGTTCAGGTATTCCCTTGAAAGCTTGAACATTTCTTTCTGCCTGCTAGATACATCATAGACCAACAAATAAAGCATTATACAAACAGCTTTTATTTTAATAGAAAATAAATTAGAGAGGAAAGAGGTAAAGCGCTACAGGAAGAAGATGAGATAGCTTTTTAAAGAGATGAAATATCTGTTCACAGTTGTGCTATATTTTATGCAAGAAGAATGGAGGTTTTTCTTGCGCAAATGCACATCATACGATTTTAGTCCTTTATATTAGCCCTTTCCCCTCTCCATAGGTTATACTTTGTTCATATTTATGGACTTTTTGTGAAAGTATCCTGTAATGTACGAAAGGTTTAATTGATAGAAGTGATTCTTTGATAAATATGCGTAAATATTAACATGATCTGATGTTTCACTACAATGATGGTAGAATGTATTTCTTTTTATTCTCAGTTACATTTACAGCCTACAGTTGTACTTTTACACTTGTCTATCCAAACTGGCATTAATGTTATTATTTTCCAGGGGATTCTTTAACTGGATTTCAATTCTCAATGATGGTTGATTGAGATGCTTATTATTTGTGTAAATATAAGGTTTTAATTGCTTCTAGATAATTGGATTTATGCACAGTATAGATGGTAGGAGGGTGCTGATTTGGTTACTTTAATATGACTCAGGCAATCTAGACGAGAGGGTGACAGACAGGGTCTTGTATGATATATTAATTCAAGCAGGACGAGTGGTAGATTTGCACATTCCTAAAGATAAGGAATCTGAGAAACCGAAAGGTTTTGCCTTTGCTGAATATGAATCTGAGGAGATTGCAGATTATGCTGTCCGACTTTTCTCGGGCCTTGTAACTCTCTACAACAGAACACTCAAGTTTGCGGTACGTCCTTGACATCTCTGCTTTCAACCTGTTAATAACTATATATGTTTTAGTCTTAATTTTAAATTGTTAGACGAAATTTTAGCTTTATTGAGTGGAAGTTTGCAAGATATGCAGCCTTGTAGTATTTGGCTGTGACTGGGTTTATGGGATCATGGATGTGCCACTTTTAACTTTTTGGTAGTATTCGGTGGATGTGTTTGAATGGGATGAAAACATGAGTTTTATTCTGTGTTTGATTCTTTTAAAAAACAGAGCAAGTTGTGCGTACATTCATTCTATAAGCTTTATGGGCTTTGCAAATAGACGTCATCAACTTAATTTCATTTCCATGTGTCTCTTATTTCTACATTTTGTTACAATAGGTATTTTGATTAAATGAATGCCCTAACCATTAAATCTCTACCATTCATTAATTTTTGTTCACATGTTCATTTTTTTCCTGGTTCTTTTTTATTTTCAAACATTTCTTGAACAAGCTTCCATGGCTCATTTTTACTGATTAATGGAGTTTTCCAATTTTTTCATAGTTTGGATGTTTTCGTTGCACATTTCATGCTTTTGTTCTCTTTCACCCAGAAATTTTGTCCCGGTATTTAGCTTTGTTTATGACATGCACTGTCTGCCAATAAACAGATATCTGGGAGAGACAAAACTACCCTTAATGGCTCTACAGCAAATACCCCCTCATCAAATTCTTCTCAAAGGCCAAGGTCGTATGCAGTCCCAATTAATAATTCAGAAAATTTTCAGCACCCTGCTAGGCTATCAACTTCTGATCGATATTCAGATTATGCAGTAAATTATTCCCAAGGTAGTGTATTGTCTTACTAACCTGCTAAAAAATTTTCACGCCTAGATTGATATTTTACCGACAATAGAAGAATCTTACTAAAACATAGCTTAACTCTTGCTGAGCAATTTTTTATTTTTTTTAATTCCAATGCCAGTTCCTCCTATTCGTGTAACTGACCAACCTAGTGGGAATGGATCTCACTATAGTGGCAACAATTATGAATACAGCAGGAGAGCTTTTGGGGCAACATTGGATAGCATTAGCCGTAATAGGTTCCGCCGCTTTGATAAAAGTAGCCCTATCCCTTACCCATCTCACTAAATATTTTCCGAAGATCAGTGAAGTGACAGACTAATCTTTCATTAAATATTAGTCGCAAGCGATAATTGAATGCAAATGTTAAATATTCAATATTTAGTAGAATGGATATGCTTCAAGAAAAGCCATTGTTGTATATTTATTTCACTCTCCAGGTGGGTTGGTGCTTATGAACTTAATGTTTGTAGTTTTCTCAGTAGTCAAAAAATCTGTATATTTAGTTCTGTAGGATGAACTCAAATCAAGTAGAGCTATCTTTTCGCTTGCCTTTTTTTCAGCTATGGTTGTAGTGTGATGTGGTTTCTTCCATGTAAATCATTCTTTTTGCACAACTCGCAAAACTATCTAACATTTCATTATGTTACGGCTTCACAACTTTAATTAAATTTCTGTATTGATTGTTTCCTAATGAATAGGAGCAAGCTGTTGCTATGTTTCCTTTTTGCCTATGAATTTTGTAATTTTGTTCGTATTTAAGCTGCGGAGATTGACACAACACGGAAACCAAACAACTTTCCGTGATGGTGTTCATTTTGGCATGTTGGGATATAGTATTACTGTTTTGTTGCGTTTTTACTCTTTTAAATTGTGGGATTCTTGAAGGGAATCAATTTTCATTTGTATGTTCTTGGTGCTCACGTTGTTTTGCCATATTGAGAAGGTCGACTGCACCACGACTGTTGACTCTTTAGTGCTAGTAACTTTATTTTATTTTCCCCAATGCGTTAGAAATGAGGATATCAACCCAAAAAAGTTGCAAGATGCCTTTGTTCTCTTACCTGATTTATCCTAAAAGAAGGAAAGGGTCGTTGTGCATTTCTGTCCCATGAGTGAGTTTTATATGGACTCCCACGCTCCTTTGATGCACTTCTCATTTGCAGTTTGATTACAAAATTATGCATTATCTGGTTTGTTTCTTTTGCAGAGTAATTATGAATGGCAGAAGAAACAATTTAGCTTCAGAAATTTACCCCAAAGAAAGCGCGGAAAGATATGTTTAGCTTGAGAAAATATTCTTTTATCTTTTTCTTAATAGTTGTTAAAATGTTGCTTTATTTTTTTTAATGATGTCTAAGTGTTGAAAATAATATTTTGCTGCTTTTATCTCTTTTTTCTATAAATAATTGAAAAGGATAATAAAGTAAAATTAATGTGAATTTTCTTATAATTACTAATAAATTAAATAAATAGCATGTATTATACTTATGTGAAACTTTCACGTGGTATTTGTACGGTTGGCAAATTTTGACCTCATCCACTGTTGGTCCGTCGTTATAAGGGTTTAAATCGGTTACTTATCTTATAATGACGGTTATTTTTTAATATTTTTTTTCTTTTGCATTTTCTTTGTTTAAAATTTATTTGTTTGATTTTAGTCATTAATTTTATTTTTGGACAATAAAAATAAAAAATAAAACAATAAAATTGAATCAAATTTTAATATTTTAATCAAATAAAAATTAATGTTTAATAAAATAAAATAAATATCAATAATACTATAAATTAAATGATATATAAAAAATAATATAAATAAAGTTCATCTAAATATTAACAACTATCAATTTTAATTCTAAAAACCTGACATCTTTATAGAAAAGTATCATAAATAAAAACGGTCAGATGGCAGAGTAACCTATTCTCCTATAATCGGGCCAATACAGATTCAAAAGATTGACTACTTAAATAATGATGTGTGGATGGACTAACCTAATGGACTGGATTCATTTTATCATCCTAAATATTTGATAAATAAATAATAACTCATATATACATTGTTTTCGTATAAAAAAAAATCAAGATATTACTTCTAATTCATAACCTTAAAATATTGGAACCTTAAAATAATAGATATGTAAGTTTTTTTTTTATATATATTGCTCTTAAGATTCTTTTATACTATATATGTGACAAATTCATTCTTAAAATCCTATAATATAAATATTAAACCTGTAAAATATCTCGAGAATATTTATTTCAACATAATATTTTCGTAAAATAATTAAAATGTAAAATAAGAAAAATAAAAATGAGAGTAACATAGGTCTCAGTTTGTGGATAGTTATGCCCTCCTCTAAAATTAGTTTGGTGTAGATAAGAGGTTAATTTAAAGATAGGCAGGTAAACTTTTGAGCGAAAATTAATGTATAGTCCTAACCGATATCATTATATTTATTTGATTTTGTTGTCTTGTTGATCTGGTTTTTTTGTTTTGTTTAAATTGCTTGCTGAATACATTTTCTGAATCGGTTTTAAATTTTGCCGCTAATACGAATCTGTTACATTGTCGTGTTTTTCTTCCATTGTTTTCAACCTTGTGTTCGTTCGTGTTTCATTTTTCAAGGTCAGTATTGTAGAATAACAAATGTGTTTCATTCCACCATGTTTTTTCAGTTATAGAAATGATGGAGTGCAGTTGAAAACTAAGGATTTTTTTTAACAAAAAAAGTTCTTTATTTTACAAAGGGTTATTTAGCAGGATATTTAATAAGGTATCTACAATAATAAATATATATAAAAAGATTCCGCTTCAAATATTATGTACTTAATTGGGATATTTTAAAAAAATTACATGAAAAAGATTAGGTAAATTTTTATTTTTTTGGTAAGAATATAATAGTTTTTTAAAATATCACTTTGAAGAATGACTTTTCTAATTAAGATTTTGTAGTTTAAATTTTTTAAAAATTATAAAATATGAAATTTTAATATTTTAAATGATTTTAAAAATTTCCAATAATTTAAAGGATTTAGTGCAATTTAAAAAAAATCATAACTAGTACTCTATATTTAAAAAGTGATTCAAATATTATGTATTTTGTTCAAAATTCAAAAAGTCACTCAGATTCTATATTTAAAAGACATGAAAAAAGTCTAACAAAATATAGTATTCTACTTTGTTATAAATTGGACTTCTATATGGATGATATGGCGTATGATGAATTATGCTAGATTTCAGGATAAGATTGAGGTTTCTAAGGCTATTTCGATAATTAAAGATTTAACTTCTCTGGTGGGAAATTCGTCTAAAGCTTCAATGAAGAATGATATGTTGGACTTCAACGTGATTAAGTTTTTCGGTATTAAGACTCGTAGTGGTAAAGTTCTTCTTCCTCTTCCTATTAGATGAGAATTTCCTTCACCAGGCTGGGTCAAAATTAATACTGATGGGGTTGCTAGGGGTATCTTGGTTTTACTACTTGTGGAAGTATTTTTCGTGGGGTATGGGAGAATTTATTGGTGCTTTTTTAGTATTTCTTGAAGTTCAAACTGCTTTGGTTGCTGAGTTTTATGGAGTTATACATGCTATGGAGGAAGCTCAAAAAATGAGACTTACTAATGTCTGGCATGAATGTGATTCTGCCTTGGTTTGTGCTGCGTTTATTGCTAGGACTAATGTTCCGTGGATGCTTCAGAATCGATGGAATACTTGTCTTAATTTTTGTGGGACAACCAGGTTTAGGGTAACTCATATTTTTCGTGAAGGGAATGCGTGTGCTGATAAGTTGGCTAATTTAAGATTTATTCATAGAGAATCATTTCATTGATATAATAGACTCCCAGCTAGTCTGTTCTTAGAATTCTTTATGAATAGGTATAATCTACCTATGTATCGTTTTTGTTAACATATGGGTTTTGGTCTAGTCCCCCCATATTTTTGTATTTTCTTTCTTTTTTCTTTTTTTTAATAATATTTTTTTTCATGTGATGGCAGATGATTGTTGTTACTTGAGGTGTCAGCTTAACTGAGATGTCAAGTTGCATAGTGATGCCTAACACGAAAACTTTATATAAAAATTGGAGTTGAGCTGGATTCATAACCCTGATATGATTGACTCCACCAAGAATTAAATCTTAACAGATATATCTCTACACAATTTGATATTTTATGAAGTTAATTATTTCAATATTTAAAAATTAATACCATGAGCATTTTCAAATTTAATTAATTAACATGTGAATCAATTTTCTTATATTTAATTTTTTAAATTAATATACGATGAACAAAAAAACTATACATATCTTGTAATTAATTATTTAAGTAAATTAAATTTTAATTTTTTAAAATAATTATTTCATAATCAATCCTCTTTCAATTTCAATTCATACTAACTTCTATTAAATTTTAGTCAAGGATATTTTGGTAATTATTATATTATATTATATAATTAATTCAATTTATTTTATTCCATAAATAAAATTAATTAAAAACTTTTCACTTATTTTCTTTCTTTCACTTTCTACTTTCTCTCAATTCAAATAATTCCACTTTCCGTTGTTTTTTCTTTTTCTTTTCCACTCTAACCAAAGTATCAATGTGTATACACATCAACACTTAATCTGAAATTCTATAATTTGATTGATGCACAAATGAAACAGAGATTAATTTAGAACTTGTTGTGTGTGGTGGGAGAGATGAATAGTAGTTGCTGATAAGTCACAAGACATTATATTTATATGATGGTTCATAAAACGTGCAGTGATGTGAGACTTACTCAAACACATAGCCATTGTTGAAAAGTGGGTCACCTTTGTTGAACCATTCCATTCAAGGATGGTACACCAAGTGGGTCACCTCATGGCAAAACACACATAACATAACATAACATAACCACGTTTTCTTCTTCTTTTTCTGTTCCCCATCGAACCAAAAGTCAACACTTTCTTAGACTCAAAGCTTATTTTTCATTAACTTTTGCCTTTTCTTAAACGCTTCTTCCTTTGGGTGTTGAAGAATTGAGAGACATGTTCATGTCATAACACCTATTTGCCACGCACGAATGATTCATCAATGGATAAGAACTCCAACTCTTCCATGACTGTGTGTGTATCTTCCATTCAACAAAATAAGACATCATTCTTACGTTGGGAATCAAACTTGCAGACGCGTGATTTCTGGGAATATGGAATGTGGAATATACTCTTTTGTTGGTTTGGTCAATATGTCTATGTTCATAGTTTTTTTAAATAAAAAGGAGTCAAGATTTGGTGCAGATGCTTATATTATAATTAATGCTTTCAAAATTCAAATAAGAACATAAATTGGTACTGTTAAAACTGAAGGACTACAACATATAATTATGTAATTAAGTCAGGTTATTTTGGCTAACAAGAATGATAACAAGAGTAAAAGACTTGTTCAAATATTATAAAGTGATGAAGATCTTATTTCCGCTCAACTCGTCTAAAACAATAAAAAGACATGCATATGACACTAAATTTCATACTAAACAAATAATAAAAGGTTAAATATATTTTTTTATGTACATATAAAATTACTTTTTTTATTATTCTTTAGATCTTTTAGTACTTATAATAAAAAATTAATGAAATAAATATTTACTAATGTTTTTTTTATAGATAACAAACAAATTTTTAATATTCACTGTATTATAATATTATAACATTCACATCATTGATGAATCAACATAAAATATTTTAATATTTTATACACTGAAAATTCGTTTGTCACCTAAATATCTTACAATAACTCATTTAATTAGTTTTTTTACTAAAAGTCCTTGTACTCATGATGTTTAAAGTTTGGATTAGGAATGAAAATCAATCTCGCATAAAAACACATGAATGAAAAAACATATTTATAACCCAACAATAAGTAAGAAAAAAGGTTTAATTTTGACCTTCAGTAAAATTAAATTAAGTATATTGAATAGAAATAATACAAAATCTAAAATATTATTTTTGTTTGCAATAACTATAAAATACATTGATTTTAATATTTTAAAATATGTACCGGTCGGTACTGGACGAGCCAATCACTCGATCTCGATGACCGATTGATCACATTAATATGCATTAAAAGCGTTCAATAAACGTCATCCAACAACAATAAATATGGAAATTCCTTACGAATCACTATCATGTCCCAGAGAATTCGGTTAACACACAACTAACACTGATTCAGTGGAAGATATTAACTTATTGGAGATATTCCGACATTATCCAAATATACTAGCATACCTCCCAATAAATCAGGAATCATGCTGAAAATCAGCTAACACTAATTTGGTCCATCACAGTAAAGACACATGGCTAAACATTATAAATAAACCTGGTATAGGGTTGTAAGGTAGGTACACTTTAATCATTTTTTACTATAGACTATGAACATAGAGTACTTACTTGATCGTCAGAGTACCTTTTTCAGGTCAATCTCGACTGAGCACCAACAATTTAAAAAGGAAACTTGAAGTGAGAAGCAAAGGAGCGATCGACACATCAACAATTGTACAACTAGTTCTAGGTACTATCTAGACTCGCTTTGTCTATACAAATACAAAATATATTAATTTTTTAATATATTAAAATCAGTATATTTTTTAAAACCTTGAAACTTTTGATTTTAGTTGTGAGACTATGAGTTACAACTAGTTCTTTATATTAATATACAAAATTATTTTTATTTTTAGCAATAAATTAAAATGAAGTTTCCTCCATCTACGGTGCAGTTGGAGGTGGTTGTTGAAGCTTGTGACAGTGTTATTAAAGAGAGATATAACTGCCCAACAAACATTACATGCATCTTATCTGTAACAATTAAGTAAGAATCAAATGTTACTGAGATCCCTGTTCAATTCTCTGTCTCACAAAAATCACAATACTACTGTAACAATAATAACATATGAACAAATACACTGACAAAATCGGTCACAAAACACAATAAAAACATACTGAAAGATGAAATTAATTACATTTTACCTGAATATTTTATACTAAATTTAATTAAGTATTACCTTAACAATAACTACAGTTGTTAAAACTTAATAGTAACATTTTGTACTTTTTTTAAAATATTAGTCTATGCAAAAAATATTAAAGATAGGTTACAAACAATTCATCATCCATTTAAACTAAAAATTCACCTCTTTAAATGGTGCAATTTTATAAAAAAGTTATAAGATTTTGAAGTAACGAGTCATTTATTCATTAAAGGAAATTTTCATTCTTTTATCATTGATGCTATCCTTTTTCTCTCTCTTTTTTCTTGAGATTTAAAAAATGTACACTCTTGTTAACACACTCAAAAAAAAAGGGAATGTAGTGGTAATTTTGAATAAGGTGGAGTGTTGGTTGTGTAGGCTAAATTTTTGGAATTTTTTTTACCTAATTTGAAAGTTTTTTTGGTATTGGAGATGTTTATTACACGTTAATTTATCTCTATGTAAAGAAGGTTAATTATTTATTAAATTGACACGAATGTTGTGGATTGAAGTTCATATTTCGTTTGAGTTGAAATTAGATAGGGTTATAATTTAAATGATATATATTATTTTGAATTAGTGACTTTTAGTTTGAATTGGTTCATATACGAGTTTGCATGTAAAATATATTGTTTGATTCTTTAAATCATGTTAGGTAGATTTGAATTGACATTATAGTTGTAATTTTTTTTTTGCAATTTTCACTTGAGCATCGAGTTATTGTTTGAACATGAGTAATCATTATATGCATTGATCATTGTTGATTAAACAACAATGTTTCTCATATAAGTTATGACTTGAGACTTGAACGAGAAATTTGTTAAAATTATTTTCTCTCCTCTATAAGTCTTTTTGCTCAAGCATATCTGGTCGCTCAAACGATGAAGAGTCATGGTTTAGTGGGGTGCTTTAGAACTTGGTGACTTGTGCAACAAGTTAAGTGGATCAAGCGGTAGAGTAACACTTGAGTGAAAAATAGTTAGCATTGAATCTCTCTCTTCTAAAATTGGTCTCTTAAGTTACAAGATGATGCTTAAGCAAAAGAGATGCAACCAAATTCTCTCTCAGACTCTCTCTTTTACCGCTAATATTGCTTAAGTGGAGAGAGTTAACTTGAGCGATATGAGTAGTTGCTCAAATGGTGGTTTCATAAATTGAGTGATAAATTTTCCTATGTTTAGAGATAATATGTTACTCAAGAGA
Source organism: Phaseolus vulgaris (assembly GCF_051622355.1). Classification (NCBI taxonomy): domain Eukaryota; kingdom Viridiplantae; phylum Streptophyta; class Magnoliopsida; order Fabales; family Fabaceae; genus Phaseolus; species Phaseolus vulgaris. The sequence continues at coordinate 9,820,778 of NC_143504.1, forward strand.
GATAGTCTCATTAAAAAAAATCTTTGTTTGTTATGTTGTGATTGATTGATAATGTATGTATTGGAGTGTGAATATGCATTAGGAAATGTTTGAATGCATGAAAAAAAAAATATGATGATACAGTATATGATTAAATAAGCCGATATATATGATGCTGTATATAGTGTGGGCGCTTGTGATGATATTATGGCCAATTGTGATTATAATTTTAAGTACAATAACTCATTATATTTTAGATTTATTGATAATGTAAATCACATATATTAAAATATTAGGTAGTAAGAAATTAAAGATTTTTTTTCATTAAGTTTTATGTATCATATGCAAGAAATCACTGAAGCGGAGCTAAGGTTGGATTACCAATATTATTTCTGATGGATCAAATGTTAATATATGATGAAATGTATTTAATCTCTGACATTAAGTGTGACAAATTATTTTGATATCATAAAAATACAATTAAGGATTTTTTTTAATCTTAACTTCTAACTCAAAGGTAATTTAAAGGTAGTTTTGTTGTTGTCGTGTTCTAAAGATTGAGAATGTACGTGACTATGAGTAATACATTTTTATGAAAGAAACTATATTTTCACACTAACCAAGGTCCATAACAAGTAGCAGTTAAAGAAATGCTTAATCTCCTGTGTTCCCAACTAATCAAGTTTCTAATTATTTTCATCAATTCACAAGCATCAAACTCATTCACTCATATTACAAAAAAATATATAAGAAAAAAAAGAAGAAATAATGACTTAAGGATTTACATGCAAATACAAAAATGCATAAAATATATAGATTTAAATATCCAGGGGGAAATTTTAAAATATTATTTAACTTAATCAATTAAACATTTTAATTATAGAGTGACTGATTTAACCATTAATTTTTCTTTTACCAAACATTTAGTTACCAATATAAGTGATTAATTTAAAAATAAATAAATTGGTCATTGATTTAGTCATCCAGTCACTATTTTATATTCTTCTAGTAGACTTTATATATGTGCTTTTATAATGTATAAATATTCACTATAAAAAAATTATGAAATAGAAACTAATTTTTAGAGACCAAAATAATTAGTTGCAATAGTAACTAAATTAGAAAACATTTTATAAATTTTAAAAAAAATTCTAAATTAGTTTCTATTATTGTGAATAGTTTTTAAATTGGTATCTAATTAGCAACCAAGGTTTTAACTACCAATTATTTAGTTTCTAAATTTGGTCTCTAAAACATTGGTGGCTAATTAGATACCAATTTAGAAACTATTTAACAATAATAGAAACTAATTTAGAAATCAATTTTTTTTAGTTTATAAAATGGTTTCTAATTTAGTTACTATTGCAACTAATTATTTTGGTCTCTAAAATTTGGTTTCTATTTCATGATTTTCTTGTAGTGGTAGTTAACGTGTCTATACACACATATCCTTTAGATGTGTATTTTTTTTTTTTGGGCAATATAAGTAAAATATTTATTAATTTCTCAACTTTGGAGATTTTTATTTTTTACACTAAATAAAAATTTGATTGATTTTAATTTAATTTTTTCATTAATAATTTTAGTTTTTGTCCATCTGAAATTGTCATTAAGTTATCATGCAATACTTATTGTTTTTGGGTAGAAATTATTTTGTGTTTTATCTTTTTATAAAATTAATTTTAATTAACATTTTTATAGATAGGTTTTAGTCTTTTATAAAAAATTATATGTCTTCATTCCTCAAACTTGTACGTCCTTTTTTTTTATTATTAAATATTACTTTTAGGTTTTATTTGGATTAGAAAAAAAAACATGTTATTTTAATTAAAAAATAATGAAAAATGAAGATAAATAAAAAAATTGTAAGTGGTTTAGTTAATGTGATAAAATATTTTCTCTTATATATTTAGAAAATATTTTATAAAATAAATTTTCAAGAATAATTTGATATAAAACATTTAAAAATATATAGGTTAGAGTTAAAAATAAATTTTAAATTCAAATAAATAATAAAATCTTATTAAACAAAAACTTACATTTTAAAATAAAAATACATTAACATAAATTACTTTAGTATGTATGGAGTGTGTGTAACAGTGTGATTTTTTTTTTTTACCGCAGAACCCTCTCACGCACATTTCTTTTTCTTTCTTCCTTATCTCTCTTTCTGGTCGGACCACGTTGTAATTGGCGAGTTAAGGAACATTCTACCCGATCAAAATTTTTCAAACAAGTAAGTTCATTTCTACTCTAAAGATCCTCTATTCACTGTTTTTTCTTATGATTTAGTCATCAATTTTGGTGGGTCAGTTGAGAAGATCAATCCTCTCAAATTATTCTACTATATACCAAATTTTTGTTTTGTTTGGATAACTTGCATTAGGTCCGTAAATCTTGAAGCTTATCCAGACTGTGGGGAATAAAATTCAAAGCAAACAATTAAGGTAAGGAAAACTAACTTTATTTTTTTAAATAGTACCCTAGGCTAGAAGATCTGAATGTGGAGGGGACGTGATCCCATTATTCAATTTCTCTTGGAGGGATGTCAATTGATAAAATTGTTTGATTTTTTTTTATATTGTGTGAACATGTATAAATATTATATGTTGATAGTTTGAAAGTTAAATATTATTTTTTATGTTAAAAAAGTTCTTGAATGGTATGAATTTTTAAATGTTATGTGATTGAATGATATGTATTATATGTTGTTCTCACCGGATCGAGGTCAGTCGAAATCTGGATGAGCTCCTCCAAGTGAATGTGGTTTAACCTTCGGGGAACAAAGTGTGGGTTCCACCTGCGATTACAATATGAGGCTAAAGTCAATTAGATCACAAAATATAGTGTATATAGTAGAATATATTGCAAAGATGCAAGTTGAGATACTCCGTGTGGATGATTGTCTATTTATAAGCATTTATAGGATTGGATCTTTGACTTTGGTTCCTCCAGGCATTAATGTGTCATATTATGGTAACTTTCCATAAGATTTGAATATCATGTATATAATCGGAGCATTTATGTAATATAATAGGGGATATTGTGTAAGGAAATTAGAGCATTCAAAAAGGTCAGAATACTGTGTATTAAAATCACGTTAATTACGCATTAATAAGATTGATTCCCATAATATATTTATCCAAATTAATATCATTACACTAACATAATTATGTGGGAATTTATAATAATAGTCCCAAAAATCATGGTGACCTTGGCCTTGGGCCATCCGCCAGGTTCGACTAATTGGTATATGACCGACCAAAACCTGAGATGGTACATATGTGAACGATGAAAATTGTATGAAATTGATGTCATACATTTGGGATAATGTATGTGTTGTTGTTTGATGATATTAACTATGAAAAACCCATGTTTAACAGAGATCCTCTAACTCCACTAATGATCTAAGTCATATAGACTAAAATATCAGGTGGTGAGAAGCTGAGAGGGAGTTCATACACACCAGGTCCCGTTGTAGACACTCAGTATTGGATGTTTGAACTTACCATAATCCTTTCTATTAGATTCGCTGGTAATCTTTGGATTAGGTGTTAGTGTCTGGTAGAGACATATTTAATGAGTCTTCCGGAAGACGAAGTGAGATTGAAATGAAATTCAATGATTATGATTGAAAATAGATCTGTGTATGGTTTATATGAATGATGAAATTGATATTGAAATTTTATATGACAACATTTAAAGAAATGTTTATAAATGATTTGTTTGATTGGTTCTTTTTGCAAGAATTAGATATGTTATGAAATTTCTTTTCATTAACTTACCCTTGTTTTTCTTGTTGTGTTTGAACTGCAATGATTGTACTACATACACGAGCAAATGACCATACAGGTGTTGGAGGTTCTGGAGGACATTAGGATGTTCTTTTAAATCGTATATTGTAAATATTTGTATTTCTATAAGTCTTAATCATGTATTAACAATGTTCTTTTAAGTCTTAATTCAATGTTTTGTATAGAAACTGATAGAACTTTTATTGTATAGAAACAGGTTGAAACATCCAAATTTTTATTTTTTATTTTTAAAAAAAACATAAATAACTTTATATTATATTATTTTAATATTTAATTTTATTATAATATAATTATTTACTATTAATAATTGTTAAGTTATTTCCTTTTATTTTATTTGTTATTTTCATGTTTTCTAAATTTGACATCTAACAATCAAATGCTTGTACTTGCTCCACTTCTCATTCCTCCACACAATAAGGATAATGATTTACACTATGAAGTCCACTAAACTCTTTTACCAAATTACAAAAAAATCATGTGTTCTAAATCTACACCATGAACACAAATTCACATCTTCTTTGTTAAGTTAAAATTTTAACTTTAGCCTAATGAGTCAACCACTTTATTCACATCAATTTTATTTTATTATAAGACACTATAATTTTTTAACAATATAAAATGATCGTAATTCATGAAACAAACTTTAAAAAAATATAAGAAATCTTTCTATCTTTAATTTTTGAACCATTAAAAACCTATTTTAAGTTCAGTCCAAAAAAAAAATAGTCAAATAAAGTTTGCTATAAGTTGGTGAATTAAACTATTGATGCATGATATATTTAAAACAAATAAAATAATAATTTTGAAGTTAGGTGACCGGTTAGTACAGAATGCAACCGGTAATTGTACTGTTGCCAAGTTGGCATATTAATTGCACTGTCATTGAAAAAGACACATTGTCATTACAGCTACTACTGGTTTGGTTTGCCAACATGTACAAATGGTGTTATTCCAACAACCTTGGACCAGTCACTGCCTATTCTGTTTCCTGCATATAAAACCAACCAAAATATCTCTACACTGAGGCCATAATTTATTTTTTTAATAAAATAAATAATTTAATATTTATTTCAAAATAATTAAATAAAATTTAAAAATAACTGTCAAATATTTAATATTAGTTTACAAAATTATATGTACGTATATGATATTAAATTATATTTTTTTATTCATAGAAATAATAAAATTATAAATATTTCAATATAATTATATATGTGTAAAAGGGCTGAGTTTTTGCTAATTTTATAAATTAAATAACAACGTGATACTATTAAAAAAGTTTTTAATACTTTATTTTTTTTACAATGATGATATTTTTTTCTTTTAATTTTGTGTTTGAATGCTGGTAATTTGATCCACTTTTCTTTAAAATAAAAGAATATAGTATTTTATTAAATTAATATTAAAAATATTATTTAAATGACATTTTATCATTAAAAAATTATTTATTAATAAAAATAATTTGTAATGTCAATAATAAATAATTTGTGTAATTATAATAACACTCTCACTGTCAGTTTGGTGAAAATGAAAAACATCAAATTGGGATAGTTTAAAAAAAATTATATGATAATTATGAAATAAAAATTATTATTAAATATAAAAAATATTTATAAAGTTAATGTGTAACTAAGTCGTGTAAAGACAAAAATAAGAAAGATATTGTGAGTGGAACATGAAAAAGTTGATTAACAAATAAATAAGAATAAATATTGTTTGATTAAAATGTTAAAAGAGCAAGAAAAAATATTATTTTAAAATTATTTTTCATTAAAAGTATTAATTTAAATTTATATTTATATAAAGAAAATATTGCAAACAATACTACAAAGAAAAAAAAATGAGAAAACAAAACTTGGATTATGATAGGTTATGTAAAGAAAAAATATGAGAAAACAAAACCTGAATGGATTATGATAGGTTATGGCTATTGTTGTCTACTAAGAGGGAGATTAAATTTTGAATATTCGACTTTTATCACCTTAATAGGGAATGATGTATGTTGATACAAGTTATTGGGCCTTAAGGCTCTACAACTAATATTAGACATGACACTGCTCCTAATCTATTACTGAACATAATCTTTAATCCATGAGGGTTCTTCTTATGCCTAGTGGATTTGCTGTCTTGGGGCCAAATGCTTTAACATTTTCGTCCCGCTTGTGGAGACGCTTTGCCCTCAAAGTGGGTAGGGATATTATATTGGGTTGGACATGAGAATTGTGGGTTGGTGGGGCTGATATTATGGTTAGGTGAGAGGGTAAGTGGAGCGTTCTGGATTGTTGAGTGGGAGAGGGGCTCGAGGTGGTGAATGGTCATTAAGGGGGAAGAGGGGTGCGACTAGGGAATTAGGTGAGAGGGGGTGTGAGTTAACATTAATTTTTGTGGGCAGGGTTGGTGCGACTAGTGAATTAGGTGAGAGGGAGTTTGAGTTAGAATTATTTTCAGTGGGCAGAGAGATTGCACATGAATTTGAAATGTGTGAGGGTGAGGGTCCTTTGTAGCTTAGAAGTAACGAAGCATGGAAGACGAGGTGGATCTTCGAAGTCGTTGGCAGTCGGAATTCATACGCCATCATGCCTATACGACGAAGGATTTGATACGGACCGAAGTAGCGTGGTGTGAGCTTAGGTGAAGTGCGGCGTTCCACAGATTGTTGTCGATACGATTGGAGGCGGAGCCACACCCATTCACAGATGTTGAAGGACACATCGAAGCGATGGCAGTCAGCGTTGTCTCGCATGCGTTGGCGAGTACATTGGAGATGCTTCTTCAATTCGTGTAAGATGAGGGTGTGTTGGTGGAGGAGTTCGGTCATGGTGGTTTTGGAGAATGGGGTATGTAGAAAATCCAAAGTGGATGGTGGTGAACGAACATAAAGCGCAGTGAAGGGTGATGTGCCTATGGCCGAATGATGGGATGTGTTGTACCACAGTTCCGCAAGGTGAAAAAAGTGATACCACGAGTTAGGGTGGTCATTGGTAAAACAACGAAGGTATGCTTCTAAGCCTCTGTTATCACTTTTATTTAACCATCTATCTGGGGTGGTATGATGAACTGAACTTGGGGTTGTGTCTTGTGCTTGAAACAAGTTTTTCCAGAAGTTGATAATAAAAATAGAGTCATGGTCAAACATGATGAATTTGGTAATCCTGTGGAGGCGGCATATTTTGCTAGAGAATCTTTGTGCAATACTTTGAGTTGTGCAGTGGGTTGGAAGCGCGAGGAAGTGCGCGTATTTGATGAGTCGGTCATAGATGACCTAAATGACGATGTGTCCTGCGGATGAAGGTAGGTGTGTAATAAAATTCATGGATAAGTCTTCCCACACTTGAGCTGGTATTGATAGATGTTGAAAAACTTTGTTGCGAAAAAACAACCGTCCTTTGCGTGTGTGGAATAGAGATGGTGAAGGTTAGTTGTGAGTGTACTGCTATATTATTTGGAGGCCGCCAGTGGTGGAGAAGTATTGTTGGAGGTCTTGGAAGATGGTCAACATGGGAGAAGAGATGAACAAAAACACTGGCTTAGGCACCGATTCTTGGCAGGAAAGGGCATCAACTACGACATTTGTTTTGCAGGTTTGTAAACTATCTTAAAGTCATATCCTTGTAACTTCGCAATCCACTTTTGTTGTTCTGGGGTTTGGATTGTTTGGGATAATAGGGTGTTGAGGCTTTTTTGTTCTATGAAAATGGTGAAATGTGTGCCTAGTAAATACTGATGCCACTTTTTAATTGCTTCTGTAAAGACATGCATTTATCATACATAAACTGATGCAGATTGGAGGCGGGGACACATTTTTTTGCTGAAGAAAGCTATAGGATGGTGGGCTTGGCTGATGACGGCCCTTATGACTACGGTAGAGGTGTTTGTCTCCATGATGAAGGGTTGTTGGAAGTTTAGAAGGCGTAGTGTAGGAATTTTTGCCATGTGTGATTGTAATATTTGAAAAGCCTCTTGTGTTGTTGGTGTCCATGTAAACTGTTTGTGTTGTAATAAATTGGTGAGCGGAGAGGCGAGAGTGGCGAAGTGGTGAACGAATTTTTTGTAAAAACCAATGAGGCCGAGGAAAGCTCATAAATCCGTGAGTGAACGGGGTTGTGGCCAACTTGTGATTGCTTGAATTTTTTCTAGGTCTGGTGCCACACATATAGATGAAATTAGGTGGCCCAAATAGCTAACTTGGGTGGTAGCGACACTGCATTTAGAGAGCTTAGCAAAGAAATGATGTTTTAATAATTTCAAAATAAGCTCTAAATGAGTTAGGTGGTCTTGCAGTGTGGGACTGCAGACTAAAATATCACAAGAAAAAAACAAGAACAAACCATTTGAGATAAGGCCTTAGGAGATCATTCATTGTTGCTTGAAAAGTCAATGGTGCATTTGTGAAGCCAAAAGGCATCACTAGGAATTCATAGTGTCCATCCATTGTTCTGAAGGCTGTGTTGTGAGTATCTGTGGGGGTGAGGCAAATTTGATGGTATCTAGAGTATAAGTCAATCTTAGTGAAAACAGTAGTTTAATCCAATTCATCAATGGTGGGAATTCGGAAACAGTCACAAATTGTGGTTGCATTTAAGGCTCTGTAGTCTATGCAAAAGCGCCATGTACCATCTTTTTTCTTTATCAAAAGAACCAGGGAGGAGAAAGGGCTAGTGCTTGGTTTGATAATACCTTCATGGAGCATTGCTTGAATGAGGGTAGAGATGGTGTTTTTTTGTGAGTGAGGCTAGCTATAGAGTTTAACATTGATGAGGAAGTGTTAGAGAGGAGAGGTATGTGGTGGTCATGAGGCTGTGGAGGTGTAAGCCTCGAGGAATTTGAAAAATGGTTTGATGTTGAAGTAGGATGGATTGTATTGAAAAGGGAGACAGTATAAAGGGGAGGATGGGTTTGTATGCTGATTTCTAGAGGTAGGGAGGAATCTGATGGTGTGTCAATGGATAAAAGATGGAGGGATGCCATGACTTTGGTGGAAAGGAGTTGGCATAACTGATGATAGGTAGCTGGGGTTGGTGTGGTGGCTTTTAGAGTGATCTATTGGTTGAGGTGGGTAAAGGTTATGTTGGGGATAGAGAAATTAGTTGTAGTTGAGCCTAGGGTGCGCAACCAATCAATCCCTAAAATGACATAAACTCCTTCAATTGGGAGGAGGTAAAGAGGAATTATGAAGGTAGTGTTTTGGAGAGCGATATTAATTGAGGGACAAATGCCCTGACATATGATAAATGCTTCATTTCCAACCATGATTGTAAATGGGGGACTGAGTGAGATGGGTAGATGGAGGTGACGGGCAATGTGGGGTTGTAAAATGTTGTGTGAGCTACCTGAGTCTATTAGGACTGTGACTGGAAGATTTTGGATGAGACCCGTGAATTTGAGGGTTTGTGGTGAGAGGTTGTCGTTTTAGAGCATGGGGTGAAAGGTGCAAATGGATCATGTCATCCGTATGTGTGGGTTTTAGGGCTTCTTCAGTGGAGTCAGAGGGACAATCAGTGTTCTCTAGGAGTAATAGAAATATGGAGCTAGAACACTTGTGGCCTAGGTAGAATTTCTCATCGCAGTTGTATTATAGACCTAATGCTTTTCTTTCCTGAAGTTGTGCGGATGTGACATTTAATAGGTAGGTTAAAAAGGACAATAAGTGTTGTTTAGGAGTAATAGAAATCTGGAGCTAGAACACTTGTGGCCTGGGTAGAATTTCTCATAGCAGATGTAGCATAGACCTAATGCTTTTCTTTCATAAAGTTGTGCGGATGTGACATTTAATAGGTAGGTTAAGAGGGACAATCAGTGTTGTTTAGGAGTAATAGAAATATGGAGCTAGAACACTTGTGGCCTAGGTAGAATTTCTCATCGCAGTTGTAACATAAAACTAATGCTTTTCTTTCCTGAAGTTGTGCGGATGTGACATTTAATAGGTAGGTTAAGAGGGACAATCAGTGTTATCTAGGAGTAATAGAAATATGGAGCTAGAACACTTGTGGCCTGGGTAAAATTTCTCATCGCAGTTGTAGCATAGACCTAATGGTTTTCTTTCCTGAAGTTGTGTGAATGTGACATTTAATAGGTAGGTTAAGAATGGGTGGTGGGTTATGGGGTACAACAGGGTGATTCATATTGGTTTGGGTAGTAGTGGTTGTTGGAGGAAGAGGTGGGTGGCGTAAGTTATTGGTGGTGTGATGTTGAAAATTGGTAAGGTTTGGTGAAAGAAAGGTCTTAGGTTTGGAGTCTTTGATTTTGTCCTCAATGAGTTTGGCAAGGACAATAGCCTGAGAAATGGAGTAGGGATTTAGTATTGGAAGTTCCCTTCGGATTTGAGGATGGAGGCCTGAAGTGAAATAGTTCAAAATGGTTCATGGGGACAAACCCCGAACACAACTACATATTTTTTCAAAGCGTGTCTAATATTTTGAAACCGAAGATTGTTGGTGTAGTTTGAATAGCTCAGCTTGGTGGTTGGTATAGGAAGAGGGTCCAAAACACAGTTCTAAGGTGTGGGTAACAGAGGGTCAATCAATGAGAAGGTTTTTCTTATACATCCACTTAAACGTTTATGGCAAGTGCACCGCGTTTGTCAGAAGTAATAATTGTCCATAAGGACGGATATCGATCCCACAAGGAACAATGAATTATCAAGTACAATAATCGCTAAATATAGAACAAAACAATTAAAAGTGTGTTGAAAGTGATTGTGTTGGCGATTATCAATAAGAAAACAGACAAAGAATTTGCTTGATTCAAGTTGGAAAAATAAGGATTAGGTTTCATCTCTCTCACTCTCATGTATTTTGATTAGCATGTCAATATTAAGTTCTTTGATTGAAATTGATGCCCGTATAAAAATCATTTATATCGATTCCTCGCATATAAAATCCTTAAGAATGTTCCCTAACTATCGATCCCTCGCATAATTATAAGAACAACTTAGAGCGAAGCTCAGACGTTAATGGCAATTAACATTTCAAGTTTATCCCTAACACTCAAATATGTTAAGTATTGTTGTTTAGGTCCAAACCCTAAATATACCTCCCGGTCAGATTTAAGATTCTCAGTTTGTCACAGAAAGTTAAAAGTAAAACAACAATACCAATAATCAATCAAGAACTAAATATTAATATATAAGATATCACCTCAATACATAAGAATTTGAGCAGATTACTCCCAATCCCAAAGGGTAGAATTAGCCACACATACTTATAGCACCTTCCATTCTCCCAATTGGGTTACAATTCACTTTATGGTGTTTTCCTCTCAATCTGGCACCTAGGGTTGAGCCTCGAACCCTCTATTTATCCTAGTTTTCTAAGGTTAGGTTGCTTCCTGTGTCGCGCTAATGGGCTAAATGATAAAACATAAAAAATGTCCAATCTTTATTTGCATCTTTTTTCCATTCTAGGACCTTCCAGGTTTCTCTTTTTAGCTCAAATTATTTTCCTTTATTCCAAATCATCAATCCTCCCTAGAAATATGCAATTAACACCAAATTTGGGAATAAAATGCTCTTATTCAAATAAAACTCATAAAAATGTAAAAAAGGTATAAATTCATAAATTAGAAATTATTTTATATTTAAATTAGCAATAAATCCTCATAAATGCCTATATTTTAATATGAAATATTGTTGAAATTAGACACTTATCAACGAGCTAAGGGATTCCTCTTTCATGTGAAAGGGAACCATAGATAATATTTGGTCTGGGGAAATTTGGTAGAATGTAAAATACTGTTCAACTTGGAATAACCAGTCCAAAGGGTATGTTCCTTCAAACAAGGCTAGGTATAGTTTTGGTGGTCTATGGTGGGTGAAGTATGAGGTTGATCTTGTGCTAACACGTGTGGGGAAAAATAGGAGGGGGATAAGAGGAAACCTGGTTCACTAAGGATGTGAGTGTGGTTTGAAGGAACTCGTTGATGGCCTCTATGTTGGTCTGCCTAACTTCGGTGGTTTCCATTTGTGCTTGTATGGCTAAAAGGTGTTCTTGGATGGTGAGGAGAATTTCTTCAAGGTCCTTAGTTTGGGGGAGGCATGATGGAGAGCAATGAAAGCACCAATGATAGATCATGGCTATTGTTGCCTACTAAGAGGAAGATTAAACTCTGAATATTCTACTCTAGGTTATGAAACTTTTCTTCTTGTCTTTATTTACGTTTCACATCACCTTAATAGGATATGATATGGGCTAATACAAGTCATTGGACCCTAAAGCTCTATAACCAATATTAGACATGACATTGCTCCTAATCTATTACTAAACACAGTCTTTCATCTATGAGGGTTGTTTCTTCTGCCTAGTGGGCTTGCTCTCTTGGGGGCCTAATGCTTTATGCACCCCTTTTTTTCTCTAACAAAACCTTGTAAAAATATATATAACATATTAGGTTATTGTTAACATCATGATTCCCATAATGATACTAATCTACCTTATAAACTCCATCATCTTTGCTGAATTTTTCCTTTTGGTTCATTAGTGTATCAATACTTTTGAAATTCTTCATGCAAAACTTCTCCAATATTTTTCAAAAAAAAGTCACTTTCGTATATATTTTTTCATTATTTTGATTCTCCATAAATACTTTATATTTCCATAAAATACTATAAACCTTAGTCTTGGATTAAAAAAATAAACCCAACCTAACAATATTTGTTATAATTATAAAAATAATATAATATTTATTACTATTTAAAGACAATACTCTCTAAGGTCCTCCAACATATATATGAACTAGTTGTAGCTTGAGTTATTTTTCAAGTGGTTTAAGAAAATGGTTTTCTAACTAGCTTACCAAATTGGTAAGCCACACAATCTGGCAACTTGTCTTCAATCACCGATACATCTTTGACCAAGGCATGTTTTTTCATGTAAAACAATAATGTATGATGAAAATGTCTAAGTCTTTTGTGTCATAGATCAACATTGGTGGTTGTGCTTAAAAAATCTATTTGCTCCTCCTCCATTAAAGTTATAGTGTGTATTTTATATATCATTTTCACTATGAACACATCTATTCCTTTTGAATCTTTAATCAAACACCAATTATCTTCAAATATGATTTTGAATCCTTTTTTCACAAGTTGTGCAACATTAAACAAATTTTGGTCAATGAAGGCATGTATTAAAAATCAAAGGTATACTTTAAACCTAATAAGCTTTCAATAACAATGATATATTTCCCTTTAACTGAGATGAAATCACCATCTCCAATTTTCACTTTAAAAATGATGATTTTGTTAAGCTCTCTAAAAAGCTTCTCGTTGTGGGTCATATGATTTATGCAACCATTGTCTATTAACCATGAGTCATTAGAAGTGTTGGTTACAATAAAATATGTTGCAACAAAGAGTTTCTCATCTTTTTGCTCCTCCAAAATCACATTTATCCTTTTTTATTTTGATTTAGACTTGTAGATCTGCTCTACATATCAAACCACCACATTTTCTACACTTGACATCTAGCCTCCACATATCTTTTTTTCTTTGGATGATTTGTCTTTTTGAAATGTGGACAAGAGAGAAAGTTCTCACCTTGTTGATTGTTGGATCCTTCTTTCTTTTTGTTCTTCCATTTATTGCTTTTCTTGTTTTTCTCACCTTTATATGGAAAACACCTTGTATAGTCTCCTTTTGTCTCCTCATTCTTAAAGCATTTATTGATTCTCCCAAGGTGATAGTTGATTGCGCCTCCTTTGAAGCTGAGACTTATATTTTTAGTAACCAAAACTTTTTGAACAATTTTTTCATCAAGAAATGACTTTCCAAGAAGTTGCACTTTATTTGCTATACTCATCCGCCAATCAACATAGTTTTTAATTGTTTATGTCTCATTCATACTCTGCATCTTGACAATCAAGTTGAGCACTTGCATGTCTCTAGTTCTTTCATAGTTAGGGTATTCTTTATTGAGATAATCTTAAATCTCTTTGACATATTTGAAATTCATAATTGTTGTAAAAATAATTTTTAAAATAGAAAACAAAATTGTCCTTTTGCTTTTTTTGTATTCCTCTTATTTTGATACTTCATTTGAGTCATTTTTGGATTTCTAGGCAACTCAAGAATATCATAATTTTTTCCTACAGTTTTTCAATTATCCAATTCTTCAAAATGAAAATTTATTCTTAGAGCAAATCATTCATATTTCTCATTATCAAAAAGTAGTTGTAAACTTCTTCTATATGTATTTCTCTCCATTGTTGTTTTTCTCAACTTACATATCCCTCAAAGATAAAAACTCCACTAACATTTTATTCTTGAAATAACACTCAAATAAGTAAAAGAAGAAAAAACATTATAATTAATATAAATGAAGAACAATCACTACAAGAAAAAATGGTTTTAACGGGGGTTTATTTTTACATTATTTAGGGTTTAAACCTCTATTACGTCATTTACCCAGGGTTGCAATTTCCCCCACTAAACCATCCTAGAGGAATGTGTTCCCCAAGGTTTTTTTAAACCTCAGGAAAAGTCTTTAAGAACCTCTGTAAAATACCATGAGTTTCAAAACCTCTGTTAAATATCATGGGTTTCAAAACCTCCGTAAAATACCATGGATTTAAGAACCTCCGTAAAATACCACGAGTTTCAAAATTTCGATAAAATAACTGGTCATTTGAAATAACCTTCAACCTCATTTTCCATCATCTCTAACAATCCTCCTAATTTTTCTCTTCACCGTAAACACATTGTTCTCCGGCACAGGCTCAACGGCCACCAACGACATTCCTAGCAAGGAATTACAATTCAACCACACTTATGTCTATTATATCTAAGGAGAAGAAACAATAAATATAACATTATCTTCTTCTTACTCAAATATTGCTTCTTCCATCACCTTACTATCCCAACTTGGGTCACAAGTCATTGTTACCTAATTCATATGTGGACTTCAAAGTCATGTGTGTTCTTGGCTAAAGATTTTGCAAAAACATATTGCAAGGAGAAATTAACTTTATTATTTCTCACTTTCACAAGGAATTAATTATTAGATGCATTTTAAAATAAAGGCCTTAATTTAAAATATTTCAAAATTATGAGAATTGAATATTTATAATTATAAATAAAATTAAAATTGCACATAAAATATTCGTACATCAAAAGCTAAAACAAAACAAGTCAGGTTTTTTGAAGTTTGAGCTCGTAACAAAAAACACTAGAAATTATATAAACCGACTACTATCAATCATAAAAAATATGCAAATAATGTTGAAATACTTGTTAACCAAGATAAGTTGTTGAAATACTTATTATCCAAGATTATTTTGTTGAGTTTTTAAAATAAATTTTTGAAACTTTAGAAAAATTATTTGTAATGTAAAGTTACACTTTTAAAATTTGAAAGAATTTAGTTATAAAATATATTAAAACTATGTAGTTTTTAATTATTTATTTATAAATAGATTTAATTATATTTATTTATTGAATTTTGAGAAATCTGAAGTGTTTTATTGAAGTTCTACAATAAATCTTTGAAATTTAACGAAGGGTAAAAAAACCTCTATTATTTTGCAGAGGTTTTAGAATAAACCTGTGAAATTTAACGAAGGTTAAAAAACCTCCGTTGTTTTGCTAAGGTTTTAAAATAAACCTTTGGAATTTAACGAAGGTTAAAAAAACATATGTTATTTTGTTGAGGTTTTAGAATAAACCTTTGCAATTTAAGTAAGGTTAAAAAAACATATGTTATTTTAATGAGTTTTTAAAATAAACCTTTTAAATTTAACGAAAGTTAAAAAAATCTCCATTTTTTTTGCTAAAATTTTAAAATAAACCTTTAGAATTTTACGAAGGTTAAAAAAATCTCCGATAATTAAATCAATTCCTAGAATTATACTAACATCCGCTAAATAAGTTTCATTAAAATAATTTTTTCTTGCAATAAAAAAGAAA
Source organism: Phaseolus vulgaris (assembly GCF_051622355.1). Classification (NCBI taxonomy): domain Eukaryota; kingdom Viridiplantae; phylum Streptophyta; class Magnoliopsida; order Fabales; family Fabaceae; genus Phaseolus; species Phaseolus vulgaris. The sequence goes on from NC_143504.1 coordinate 9,836,465, forward strand.
TATGTATCACAAAATTTTATATTTCTAAACATAAATATTGATAATTATAATCAAATCTTCGACATAAACAAATCAAAACAGCTGAATATAAAAATAAATTAAATAAAAAAATATGTTACTATTACATAGTTCATAGTTTCAACATTTATTCTTATTAAATTCATTGTCATCATTTCCATTCATTATCTATACTTCCACTGCATCTGAACTTTTCTTCTCCATTTCCATCCACTTCACTGATACAACCAAAGAAATTGAAAGAGAAGATAAAAGTATCTGAAATATTTCTATTCATTGATGTGCAATACATGCATGTACTTGGATTAATCAAATTCTGTCGACATATTGCTTGTTTGATGTGAATATATGTCAAGTAGGTGACACCCTTAACTTATTGCGAAGCCAGAGATATGTTTTCTACCTATTTTTTTTTCGTGGGTCTGATACCTTTTGAGTGTTTCATGGCACTAAACTTATACGTAAAGTTTCAGAGACAATTTCTGCATCACTTTTTCATTGATTATAATTTATTGGCAGCAATTTGCAATACAAAAGTTGGTGACACCTTAGCTTAACCAGAAGCCACCAAATGTTTTTTTAGCTGTTTTCTATTTTGTTTTGGAAGGACACATTTTGAGTTTTTTTAGGAACAAAAGTTTTATATCAGATTTCAGAGACATCTTCTGCGACGCTATTCCATTGATTGATCGGCAGCAATAGATAAATGTAAAAGTCTGAGGCATAGTGGGCGAATAATCTGTCCCCATGCAATTTTTTTAATTAGTCATGTGGCTGATTGATTTTGAAGTCAATAATGTTGTAGCATTTATAATTTGCTAATGAAAATTGATTATGGAGCGGCTTCAAAATATAATTATTACATAAATAATCAGAGAAAAAAAGTTGGTAATAGAACGAAGACCATTCAAACCATTGAGTGTTAAAATATTGATTTATTAGTAACTATAGTACATTATAGATTCATTAATCAGAACGTGCTGCTTCGAAACTATCACAAAGAAACAGCTTGTTGCTTGTTGTTTGCGTGGTGGATTATTTTATTTCAGTTTAATTACCATTAGATCATGTGCTTTCTTTTATTTATTTTTATTATTATTCAATTTTTAATTTAATAACTCGAATAAATAATTTTCTCCATGATGAATGAATTAAGAGAGTGTAATGCGATGCATGAAGGAGATGTCGTAAATTGTGAGTATTATAAAATATATAAAATGTTCTCACATGGTTCAAATCGGTTTTTGACTATGATGGGGTTATTTTTTTTTTGTTTTTATTAAATTGGGGTCCGTTTAAAAAAAATTACAAATTTAGACAAGTCGTGCCAATTCGGCACAACTTCATATGCAAAAATCGTTCCAATTAGGCACGACTTCTGCCATGTCATACTGAAGTCGTGCTAACTTGGCACGACTTCTGCCCTGTCATACTGAAGTCGTGCCAACTTGGCACGACTTTTGCCCTGTCATATTGAAGTTGTGCCAACTTGACACGACTTCTGCCATGTCATACAGAAGTCGTGTCAACTTGGCACGACTTCTACCACGTCATAAATTTTTTTTTTTTAATTTTATTGTTTATATATTGAGTAGTAGGTTATGTAATGTTAAAAATTAATTTGATACATAATTTTCTAAGAGTGTTAGTTTTAAGGAACAAAAAATTGGATAATCAAATAATCAAGTTATTGTATTACATTACCGTCAAACATGATCCATGCATGATTATCCAATTTTTTGTTCCTTAAAACTAACACTCTTAGAAAATTATGTATCAAATTAATTTTTAACATTACATAACTTACTACCCAATATATAAACAATAAAATTAAAAAAAAAAAAAAATTATGACGTGGCAGGACTCGTGCTAAGTTGGCACGACTTCAGTATGACAGGGCAAAAGTCGTGCCAAGTTGGCACGACTTCAATATGACAGGGCAAAAGTCGTGCCAAGTTGGCACGACTTCAGTATGACATGGCAGAAGTCGTGCCTAATTGGAACGACTTCTGCATATGAAGTCGTCCCAATTAGGCACGACTTGCCTAAATTTGTAATATTTTTTAAAAGGACCCCATTTTGGTAAAAACAAAAAAAAATAACCCCATCATGGTAAAAAAATCGGTTCAAATCATACACTTAAGGTTTATATATCAAGATATTATGAAGTTCTGGATTTTATTATTTGAGCTTTTTGTTTTCTCCTTTGTGCAATAACATTGTTTTTCGTAATTTAATATGGATGATAGAAGTTTGTGATCATATAGTCTTCAACTTTTATAAATACTTGTATCTAACGTCGTTCAAATTAAACATTTCACTTAGTCTTCTCTTTTCCATTACATTTTCTTGTCATGTGTTATTCGTTCTTATTTGTTTGCTAATTCTATGTTCTCTGGTACCGTTATTGGATTCTTTACACTTACGAGCTTGTTTGGAACTTGTATGACATGTTGTGGATAAGTTCTTAAGGGTAATGTTCATCAACACCTCAAGAAACGATCTTGTTCGTCTTCTCAGTCAAATGTTATTAGAGGATATAATATTATATTTAGAACATTTTATTTAAGGGACCATGATTATAAAAATTCAAAAGTGTTTTTACAAGTTCAAATAATTTCTCCAAGATTAGGATATTTCTGTAAGATTAGGATGTTTTATATCACTGAATGTGTTCTCTTCTCTAAAGTAAGATGTTTTTTTCCTTAATTCTTAAACGTTGGATTGATAAAGTATGTTATGTATAAAACACTAGATATTATATTGTTATTTGGTTCGTAAAATTTCAAGGTTAACCTTGACTTAAAGATATATTTAACACTTGATTAATTGATGTTTCCATGAGTCAATTGATAATGTTAATTTTATCATTATATTTAATAATTTTGTATCAACAAAATCAACCCTCCTTCAACTTTTAACTTACTTAGTCCCCCTTTTGATCCTTTTTTGCGAGTAAATGAAGGGTCAAAGTTTGAATTTCCAAAAGATTATCTGCATTGGGCGCAACCTAAATGAAACCCACCATTATGAAGATAGAGAGGAAAATTGACACCAAGGCTGGGCGCCACTAACCTCAAGTTAAGCGCCACCCTCCACTAATGCTCTAGGTTGAGCGTCATTTGGATAGAGAGCTACTTCTGATGGATGTGCCCAACGTAGAAGGAATTGTGTTGTTTAGCAAGGAGCTACTTCTGGTGGTTGCGCATAACGTGTAGTGTCTGACACTACTTTTGCTGACATGACACTCTGTTGATTTCTTCTTGTTTCTTCAAGTGAAGGTGGGTTTTGAAGAAAAATCATGATTTTGAAGACCTTTGAGCTTCTTTAGGGTTTTCTTGGAGTTCTCATTTTTTCTCTTTGGTTATCCATCTTCCTCAATTGTTCATCTTTTTTTTTAGTTCTTCATGACAATGAAGAGTTAGACCAATTTTTTTGAGTTGGATGTAACCAACTAAATTCTCATGTGTATTTGGTATTGTTTTTATTTATATATATCTTTCAATTCAATGTTAACATTCTGTTTCTATGTTTAATGTGTATTGTGGTTTGATTACATATAATTTGATATTTGATTCATTGAATATTGAAAAATATCTTTGGTAACCTAGAACTTAATCAAAACACCTAATGAAACTTATATTTATGAATGGAACTTAACTCATTAAGTGTCTTAAACCTTTGTCGTGAAAACAAGTTTGTTTATTAAGTGTTCAAGGAATTGACTCTTGATAGAGAAACTTAAACTAATTCTAATAAGAAATTAGGTTTGAGTATACTTGTAAACTGACTTTGGCATTAAATTGGAAAAAAAAGTGAGTGATTATATGCATGAGAGTTATGTTTGGTAAAGTTTAACCCTAATAATAACATACTATGTCATTTTTAATTTATTCTGGATTCAAAGTGATTGATAAAATCTTAAAAAAAGTTTTAATTATTTTTCCATAGTTTAATTGCTTGAACATCATAAAAACGTAATAAAGATATTTTTTTAAAATTAATTATCAATTGTAATAAATCACAACTTCATTTTGGTTTTTATTTAAAGAATACAAGTGTCAATTTACTTGGAGTAAGATATTTTGGTAAAGTTTCACATTTCTTTAAAATATATTTCAGTTTTGAATTTAAATTATAATTTTTACTTAATTTGAATTAAAGTTAGTATAACTAAGTTGTTATAATTTAATCATAACTCGCTAAAATGTTGGATTAAGAAGACGTTATACCTAAATTAATTTGTTTCATTTTAGAAAACAATAGTAATTTAATTCAAAAAAGAAATTAAGATCATCAAGTAGAGACAATGTGGTCCCTAATTAATTTATTGAATTAATAAGGCGAGGTATTTCAATTAATCTTTTCTGTATTATAGATTATGATAAATTATTATTTTTAATTATGATAATAAATAGTATTGTCGACTTCTTCTTTTTTCAAGAAAGAAAATAAATTAAGAACCACAATTTTTCATTACTCAAATGTCTCAAATTTAACTTTCAATGACCCCTATAAGTTATGTTAGGTTTTACATTAACTCATAACTTTTAGTTCAACCATTTTATTTCAAAACTCACCATTATATTTAGTTTTTTTTTTCATAGAGATATTGTCTTTTATGGCAAAAGATTAGCAGCAGACGGAAAACGTGGTAAAAGTAAAGAATTAAAAACTGAATAAAAAAAGTGTAATTTGGTTACGTATTGTAACGATTCGAGATATCAGAATTTTATATTAATAATAATGTGGCTGATTGGAAGAACAAAACAAGATTTCAATCACTCAGATTACCATACGTAAGACCATCACGCGGAGTGATTTAGATAATTAAGTACCCTTGAAGATATAAGAAACGTATCTTATCAACTCATCTATTCAATTGTCCTTTTCAATCATAGTAAAAAAAAACTACAAAACTTCATCATTTCTTTTTATGACCTCTTAATATGATTTCGATTATGGGTTATGAATTTTATTCTGGACTCAAGTCCTTATAATTCAAACATATTTTTTATTAAAAAAAATAAATTTTAAATTTAATTTAATTTTATAAAATCAACTTATATATTTTTTCAGCTGAAATTTCTCAATTTGTGAAAATATATATGTGGATGGTTTCAATAGTCCAATCATAATTAAATAGCAGATGATCTGATAAATCCAATACATTCTTGTTAAGATATATAAGTTAATAAAATTATAATACCATATTAAAAAATAAACTTTAAATTTAATTTAACTTTAAAATCAATTTATAAAATAAAATTTATATTCATTTATAAATTATAAAATGTTTTTATATTTACTGAAAAATTACATAAGGAATGCCTGAAATTTTTATATTTGTATGAGTTAATTTTATACCATTGACCTGCTTCATCAGTAATATTCTTCTATCCCACACATAGATATTTTGTAAAGTATTTGTCCCAACATTTATCTTCATTTTCTATTCAATTTTTATTTTTTTATCAGTTAAGAATAAATAAAATAAAATGAGACACTTCTGTCCCAACCCTTATACAAAACACTCAAAACAAGTTTCTTAACACCCTACCAACACAAGATCCAACAAATAATACACTAACCAACCAAAATAAACCAGTCCAAGATCTATAAGCCCAATAAATACAGTTACATCAACCCACCAAGAGCTCACACTCTCAAAATAAGGACATGCACCGCACAACTAAACAGGATCTTTGTCAGCAGGCGTGTCAAACCAAGTGTCAAAACTCGACACGCCTATCCTACAAGGGGAACAAGTACACCAAAAAGATCACACCCTTAGTACAGGACACAACACTAAACATCAAACAGAGTCTTTGCAGCAAGCTGAAGAACACCAAGAACCCAAGTGTCAATACCACCCCATACATAACTAGAGAAATCCTTCCAGACCTACAAGAATCAGTCATAGCCAGATAGACCTGCGCACACCTCCGACACCTTCCAAGCGCAACACAAGGCCACACACCTCAATCCAACCTTGCCAGTGATGAAACCTACACAAAACACACCACTACTACCAATTCTAGGCAAATTCGTTAGTTAAATAACGCAAAAAATCAGTCTTTCAAATATCTCATACAACAATGAGGTTCCAAACACCAATCTGAGTAGGAGAAAACCGCCAATTTTTCTTTTACTGTGATCCAAGACCAAGTCTTCCTTTGTACCAAACAATGAAATTTAAAAATATTAAATTTGAATAGCTTTGTTTTTAATTTATTTTTCGTTTTCAATGAAAATTAAAAAATTAAACATTTTGAGAGTGTTTCATTAACTAGAGTCTAATTTTTCCCTCCTACATTCTTGGATATGTCAACCACAGAATTTGGCTTTGCTCTTCTTCAGTTCAGACATGGGATATTCTCGAAGAATACCCTCAAATATTTACTATAATTGTTAGAGCATATTAGATTATTCTCTCATCATAATTGCACATTCTTGGCTAACTAATTAAAATAAAAAATTATTCTAATTTTGTAACTGTGCTCTGTATTATACTTTTATTTTAAAAAGTAAATTCAATTATACATATTTTTTTATTTAAAATTAACAAGAGACGAGGATAATAATTACACAATTCTTTTAAAAAATATTCAACAAATATTTGAATATGTATGAACATTGTTCACATGTATAGAATCGGGAAGGAATCTTCAGTTATTGAATAATTTTCAAATCTAGATCTAACAGCATAAGTAAAAAGTAATGAGTGTATTTATAAAAAGTTTTTCAATATTTAAGTCAATGTTTGGTATTTAGAATAAAAAATATTGAAAAACGAAAATATATCTTTGATGAGGTGAAATCACATATTTATAGATTAATTATTGAAAATATAAATTAATTCAATATTTTAATTAGTTTTTTCATGTCAGTTTATTGTTATTTAAGGTCAGAGATTAATTATGTCAGATCTTGATTGTATCTCTCAATTTATGAGATTGACTCATATTTCGACCTATATTTTCAACTCATATCTTATCTTATACTTTGATTATTCCAAGAAGAAAATGATATAAAAATAGGTAAAATCTTTTATTCATTAAACATTAAAATAATGATAATATATATTTTTAATTTAGAAAAAAAAACCATATATTCAAACCCATTCTACCTATACATATTAATACAAAAATTATATTATTTTATGAAAGATTAAATATAATTTTCGTTCTTAATAGTACTTATATTAAGGAAATTATTGAAATAAATTATTATCAGTTTGTTTGTCCGTGATCAATTAATTTTTAGTATAAATTATAATATTAAAATATTTATATTAACTCATCGTTTATGTAAATGTTATAATATTATAATACAGTCAATACTAAAATTTTGTTTGTTACTTAAAAACATAAAATTTTGTTTGTTACTTAAAAACATACTGAGAAATTCTAATAATTTTCTTATTTTAAATATTTGAAAGATCTAAAAGTTTGAATTAGAAAAAAAGTTTATATTATACATATTAACGAAACACATATTTAATTATAAAATATAATAAAGATGACGGTTACTTTATTTTCAATGGTTCGATATTGTTTAAAAAACAATTAAGCTTGGTTATGTAGAAGAAGAGAAAGAAAATAATAATCTTAATTTAACTCTTTCGAGATATATTTCAACCGAACTCATAATTTATATCGTGATAGAAAAAGTAGATGAAGTGTTGCCACCTAGCATTTGCATGTACGCAAATATACTGTATCTATAAAAATTAGAATAGTTTAAACTTATAAAGAAATACCAATTATATATTTGTGTATCTCTTCTTAGGTTGAAAAATCCGTTCATTAGTATAACAGTTGGAAAAAGATTACACAGATTAAGACAATTAAATAATTAATTAATTATATATTTTACTAATTTTTCATTTTCATACTGATTCTTTTTTAATATTTGATAGCAACAGAGATAATCATATAGTTAATAGACATATTAAAAACAAATACTTAAAATTTATTACAGCTGTAAAAGGTCTTGTAGAAAAGATATTTTTTTAAAAGTATATTTAATGTTGTAATTAATTTGATATAAGATTCTACAAACGTCTTTTGAATATTTTAACAGCGTCATGATGCACACCACCACCACACCTTAACATCCGAAGTCGTCTATCAAAAGTCAATTTGTTTCTTCATTTTATTTATTTAGTTTATTTGATGAGAAGGGAAAGGAAAATTGGAGTTGAAATGTAACTATCTCGGGACAGAGAAAAATAATCCCCAAATCCACCCACCTACCCAATTAATAAATTAAAAAATAATAAAATAATATCCCATAAGAAAATATAAATACACATGCTACGATACCATAAAATTCAATCCCTCATTTCCAATTTTGAATTCACGGGAACAGAGGCAGAGAAAGAGAGTGGAGAGATCGCAACGCCACGAACGGCACCGTTTCGGCCACGTGGACGCAACTGGTAAACCCCTCGCCCTACTACTGGCTGCTTCCGGTAACTCTCAAACACGGATCAAAGAGTTGGAAATTTAAAATAATAAAAAAGGAAAAAGAAAAAACGGGGTAGGACGGTACGGTCCGTTGCTTCCACTTACTCCGGGACTCGCTTTCTACCGTTCGTCCCATTCTATAAATAACGCCTTTCGACCTTCACCTCATTTTTTCCTTTCTCTCTCTCTTCTACGCCATTCTTCTAGCACAGTTTGCCGGCGAAGTCGCGGCCAGTCACCGTCGTTTCTGCCGGGCAATATCTCTTCGCGGCGCCGTTCCCTCCTCCCTCAGGTTCTCTCCTCGCTTCACATCTCACCGTCGTTTATTTCCCTTTCCTCCTATCAGATCTGTCTCTTTTTCTGTGCAACCATGATTCTGCTCATTTCTAGCTCACACCTTCCAAATTTATCTCTCGTGCCTGATTTATTTTTTCCGTTCTCTGTCTTTTTTAAATCGTGTAATAATGGTGATTCCTCCGTTTTTATTCCCAGGATCTTGATCTGTTACTTATATTTCTTTAATGCGCCACTTGTCTTTAAGTAATTGTGTTCGGCTTTTCGAAATTGATGATGCAATTGGTGGAGGTGAAGGTGATTTTTCGTGTTGCTGAAATTGTACTGAGATATTTTTTTAAAATTTATATTCTACTTCTCTTCCTATTTCTGGATTTTAATCTTTACGGAGAGTTGAGCATATTATAGTTTTAATGAATTTGATTATTTTGATTGTGACTTGTGATTGTGCTTTTGCGATTCTGATTCCGTCATTCGCTTTGTTTTTTTTTTATATATATATTTGGTTTTTTCTGATTTGGTCGTTAGGAATATGCTTGTTTCGGTTTTTTTGCTTTCGACCTTAGAACATGTTGTTTTTCTGGTTGTAGTAGTATCCGTTTCTGATACAGTCGTTGGGTTATTAGAGAAGTTGAGAAAATGGACGGCCATTTGGGAATGAGGAAAATCAGCTCTCACTGCTCTATATCTGAGATGGATGACTTCGATCTCTCACGTCTGCTTGACAAACCGAGATTGAATATTGAGAGACAGAGATCATTTGATGAGAGGTCACTCAGTGAACTGTCCATTGGTCTTACGAGAGCTGGCTTGGATAACTATGACACTTATTCGCCCGGGGGAAGATCTGGCTTTAACACACCTGCTTCATCTACCCGGAATTCATTTGAGCCCCATCCCATGGTTGCTGATGCCTGGGAATCCCTAAGAAAATCTCTAGTCTATTTCAGAGGCCAACCGGTTGGCACAATTGCAGCTGTTGATCATCAATCAGAAGAAGTTCTAAACTATGACCAGGTGAATTCCTCAAACAATGCTGAAATGTCATTCCGATCTTAGGGGTGTGTAAATATCTTTTTTAAATATGCAGGCCATGGAAACTTACTGTGTACTCTAGAACTGTTATGAATTAAGTAGTCCTTAACACGCTTATTTATTACTTTAATTTGAAAATAGATATACTCTAGTACATTTGCGTGCAATGTACATTTGATTTCAAACTACCAAAGGCCCTTTGACTATTTACATGTTTTCAGGGGCTATTTGAACATGAATCATCAAACAATTTTATGGCTGCGGCAAAATTTATAAGAGATCTTGACGGAAGAGGCCCAAATTTATAAGAGATCAGATCTGGTCTATGATAAAGAAACATGATAACATATGTTTAGACTATATTTATCAAAAAGCTAAAATGGAATGAATCTAATAGCACTGCAACAAACAAAACAGATGCTCTATTGTATTTCCACTGAACTTTTAATTTGAAAATGTCTTGGAAGTCCCCTTCATTCCTCTAAATTTACAGGAATGAATGTTGATGTGGAATGTTTGATTGTGTCAGACAATTCAGTTGTTTAACATACAACCTAGCTCTCTGGAAATTTTGGTAATGACAATGTTTAGATGAATGTTTGTGAGAAATCTAGCTTTGCAATAACCAGAATGACTCACGTGGGATAAATAAAGAACAAATGTAGTCGTTAAAAATTATTAAAAGATAGTTGCATACAGTTTGGGCACATAAGGCATTAGTTCTCAACAGCCTTTCCATGTTCCTATTGGTGTCATTTATTTTTAGCACTTAGACTTATAATTACTTTTTTTAGGCCTTAGTAGTCTAAACATGCAAATCAACTGTTTTTTCCTTCGAATGGTTAATGATTAAGAGAAGAAACTGAGGTTTTGTGTTAGTGGTAGTACCCCCCCTCCCCATAATGCTAAAAGCACCATTAGCTAAATATTTTTACTGTCACACTGATGGGAATCATCTAAGAATGGATATTTATGAATCAAATATTCTGTTTATAGGTTTTTGTTCGAGATTTTGTGCCCAGTGCTCTAGCCTTTTTGATGAATGGTGAACCAGAGATAGTCAAGAACTTCTTGTTGAAGACACTTCATCTTCAGGGGTGGGAAAAAAGAGTAGATCGATTTAAGCTTGGAGAAGGTGTGATGCCAGCTAGTTTCAAAGTCCTTCATGATCCCATTAGGAAAACAGATACTCTTATTGCAGATTTTGGTGAGAGTGCGATTGGAAGAGTTGCTCCAGTTGACTCTGGATTTTGGTGGATCATTTTGCTTCGTGCTTACACAAAGTCTACTGGGGATTTATCTCTGGCTGAATCATCATCTTGTCAAAAGGGAATGAAACTTATATTGACTCTATGCTTGTCAGAGGGGTTTGATACATTCCCAACTCTTCTTTGTGCTGATGGATGCTGCATGGTTGATCGAAGAATGGTAAGACATAATTTTTGGTTGTTTCTCATGATAATTAATGTTGCTTCTGTTATCTGGCTTCTAAAAGAATGGTATTTGTTGCATTCCATTGTTTACAAACAAAGTTTGCCATTTTATGGTGTAAATGCAATTAGATTTGTTGTTACAACACTTGCCCATATTCTGATATGTTAAATGATATGGCAAAAAGATTTTTCGACAGATAGTATCAATTTATTTATTTTTACACTGATCATTTATCACCTTTAAACTGTTTAAATTTTGTCTTTAGTTTACTTTCAAGTCCCTTGAGTTAAGCTTCATTCGTATATGGTTGATGTTAAGAACTTTCACATTGTATTCATTGTTTCTTCCTCCTTTCTTTTTCTTGCAGGGTATTTATGGTTATCCTATAGAGATACAAGCACTTTTCTTTATGGCATTGAGATCTGCTATAGCAATGCTGAAACAGGATGATGCCGAAGGAAAGGAATGTGTAGAGCGTATTGCAAAACGATTGCATGCACTAAGTTATCACATGAGAAGTTACTTTTGGCTTGATTTCCAACAACTAAATGACATTTATCGGTATAAGACTGAAGAGTACTCACATACTGCAGTAAATAAGTTTAATGTTATTCCAGATTCAATCCCAGATTGGGTATTTGACTTTATGCCAACTCGTGGGGGCTACTTCATTGGAAATGTCAGTCCAGCTAGGATGGATTTTCGATGGTTTGCTTTAGGCAATTGTGTTGCAATTTTATCTTCTCTGGCAACTCCAGAGCAATCAGTGGCTATCATGGATCTTATTGAAGCTCGTTGGGATGAGTTAGTTGGAGAAATGCCCTTAAAAATATCTTATCCAGCAATAGAGAGCCACGAGTGGCGAATTGTTACTGGCTGTGATCCCAAAAATACCAGATGGAGTTACCATAATGGAGGATCTTGGCCAGGTTCTTCCTTTCTGCTTATTTATTCAAAATTAATATATATTTAACATGGGGTTTGGTAGCAGTTATACTTCTGACATACATGCCAGTTAGTTGGGTAATCTCACGAGGTGTGCTTAGGCATGACTAAGATTTTTGCAAGTACCATAGGTTTCAAAACTCTATACCCTCATAAGCTTTTTGCAAACTGAAATAAACCTTTTGTGTCGCCATATTCAATTACGTTGATAATACGTCTGTCACTAAAAACAGAAAGGCAGGATGTGTTTTGTTAGAATCTTAGTAACTTTGCAAATGTGTTGGGGTTCGTATATTTGAGCTTTTGAAAAAGAGAGATTTAATGATGCATGAAAGTTGATTTATTTTTGTAGAGATTTCATGAAAAGCAAATTTTCAAAACAATATTCAAAATAGCTTCTGAAAATAATCAGAAATATGTTTTTTATATCCTTTTTCTAAACCGTAAACATTAATTTTTTTTTTCCAAAATAAGTTGTTTTTCATGAAAAAAATGAAACAACGGAGCACTTAATTTTTAATGTGAAAACACATTAAGAATTGGGTAACACTGTCATTTCATAATAGCAGTAATTGACAATGGTTTGTTATTCTCAATTGCACGTCAATTTCTACTCTACCCGAACCATTGTTGACTATTCTTGCAGTATGTCATGTAATTATGAAATAAAATTATAAACGTAATTTTGGTGTCCTTATTTTTTAACTATTCATTTTGCTATGTTTGTGGTTCGACTGCAGTGCTCCTGTGGCTAGTAACAGCTGCTTGCATCAAAACGGGGAGACCGCAAATAGCAAGACGTGCAATTGAGCTTGCAGAGAGTCGTTTACTGAAGGATGGGTGGCCTGAATATTACGATGGTAAACTTGGAAGATATATTGGGAAACAGGCAAGAAAATACCAAACATGGTCAATTGCAGGTTATCTGGTGGCAAAGATGATGCTGGAGGACCCCTCCCACTTGGGGATGATTTCCCTTGAAGAAGACAAACAAATGAAACCGGTTATTAAAAGATCTTCTTCTTGGACGTGCTAAAGACTTCAGGTTATAGATAAATAGTATAAAAAACGAATAGAGAAAAGCTTAGAAGGTGAGATATTGTTGTTTCAATACACGGCACTATTCTTGGTGATTCCCTTCCTCGTAGGCTTGATTAAAAGTTTGGCTTGTGTAAGATGGCTGTTGCTGAGACTGGCATCATGCTCTTCCCAAATAAGTAAAAAGACCCTTCACTTCATGTTTGCTAAGTTCAATGCTACCGTCCCACATGTTGCCTGGGATTATTAGTAAGATGCGAAAAAGTATGAAACATTCTTCATTATATTAATGTGTTTCTCTGATAGTTGTCAATAAGGCTCCTTTCAAAAAGGGCCTAGAACAGGAAGTATTAGTTTTTCTATATGCAACTTTAGGTCTACTTTCTCATTGCTTAGAAATATGGTAAATTAAGATTATTTTTTTACCAAATTTTCGTGAATACGATGTACTTTACATTATATTTTTTTTTGGTTTCATTTGAAGTCAGGAACCTTTGTTTTTTTATTACTGTTTTGCCATTTATGGTGCCGAACAAAATATCTTGCTTTGTAACATTTAACAAGCAGCAAGTTTAATTTATTTTTTAAGGAAGTAGGTTTATTGAATTGGTAGTGTTAGTGTCAATCAATTTAACTAATTAAAAAGCATGGAACTTTAATCTGCAAATTTTATAAAATGGTATAATTAGGTTTTTCTTAATTGATATTTTTAAAAAATGATCGTACTTGTATAAAAGAAATAGCTTGCTAATTTCGTGTATTTTTGTTTTATGCGAACCCTGATTAGTTTTTTACGGTGTTTTTTTTAATAGCATTTTTTTTCTTTAATTTCTTAAATGTTTTTCCTTCCTTCACACCCATAATTGTTATTTGCACCATTATAACTTTTAGAGATGCCGTCTTATTGTTTCTATTTTATTTGAAAGTAGGTTCCCCATTTGTTGAAGAGTGTTGTGATTTTGTTGTGGGTTTTCTCGATCGTGGTTTCAATTACAATATGCCGGCGAGCTTTGATAGTGGTGGTGGTTTAGCTGGAAAATATATGATGGGTACGAATAATGAAGTTCTAATTTGTTTTGATGACTGTTACAACTTTTTTCAGATTATCGATTTTGGAATATAGGTTTCCAAAACACACATTTCAGAATATGTTTACTGTAAAGGTATTCCAAAATACTATCATTGATTCGGAATTACTAATCCAAAAGAACATTTAAACCAATCCGGAAAGCATATTCCCAAACATTTTTTTTAAGTTTTGCAAATCCTTTGCAATCTGGAATGTTGTGGTCCTCTTAACTGCACGTAATGTTTGTAGAAAGTTGAGTCTTTTGTTTTTAGTACGTGGGTCATATCATAATGTTACAGTTACATATAGATTTATACTTGATCAGTTTGTTATGGTAGGTTCCTACTCAAGCTCTTAGAGGTTGATGAATCAATAAGGAACTCATTAATATTGGTATTAACAATGTGTACATTTTCATTTAGTTTAATTCAATCTTACTTAACAAGCACATAAGCACATTTCAGGTGCTCTACATTGTATTTGTTTTTAAGGATAGTATGTAGACAAGGATGAATTTGTTCTGCCGATGATTGTTTGTATTCATTGATTTAAGTTGAAATGCGAGCGTGCAAAAGCAAGGAAATTGAATAAAGCTCTCTTTACGTATGAAAGTAGAAAAGTAAAGAAAGTCACATGGATTGTGCCTTTTATATTCTTACCTTTCACTTTTTAACCAACCCGCGTGAGAGCATAATGTAGATTCCTTTGAGAAAAGTTGCATGGTCATGCATGCAGTGGAGATTCCTGATTCATTTTGACTAACTCGTGTGTGGTTGAGGGGTGTAGGTGAGCCTTTAAGATAATGTTAAATATGATTTAATATTGTAAATTTAAACTACAGTTATATGTTGAACTTGTGAATTGAAGATTTGTGAAAAAGGTGCAATGATCTTGTTGAGAACCATAACATAGTGTGTGATAGTGTTGCTTTCATCATGCACACAAAAACCTTTTCTTGTATTGAGGTAAGATTTGATGATTTCAAACCAATATAATCGATTGTGAGGAGCTGAAAACCTATTTTGTGACAACAATTAGATACATAATTGATTATCACAAGTTTACAGAGGAGTCATAATCATGAACTATTTTTTTAAGGGTAATCAATTATCATGTTGCCATAATCGATTATGAATTATTTTTCCAAGAGTAATCGATTATCATGTTGTCATAATTGATTATGAATTATTTTTTCAAAGACAATTAATTACCATGTTTCCATAATAGTTTATGAGTAGTTCTTTTTAGGGATAATTAATTATGTACATTCAATAATCGTTATGTGGGTGTGTTATGTGGGTGTTTTAAATGGCTAGATGTTGGTATTACTGTAATTGATTATGGACATTTGTATATTGGTTGTTTGATTTTATGAAATTTATTTGTTTTCGTGTTGTGACATTTTCTTTTCTCAATTTCACAATGCTTACAATTTATGGATCTGTTTCGGTTTCGGTTTACTTTGTAGGTTCTCGTGTATTGTGTCATTGTGGTCAACTGTTGCACCTCTTATGATCTTGTTGTGTTCTATTTGTTTGGTTACACATAAACCTTCTTAACAATCCATCAACACCAAATAAGTCGTGATTTTTTTGTGAAATATAGTGTTTATTTCTATAGTGCATGTATAATAGTCGTATGAGATATCTTTTTAAGTATATGTGTTTTGATTACTTAGATGATTTAAATGCACTCACGACTTTGGAGATGAAAAACTTTAAAATCAAATTTAAATTTTTTTAGAATATATTTTGTTGTGGGCCAGTATATTTATAATATGTTTATGTGAATTGAGGTTATGTTTAAAATTATTTATAATATGTGTTTGTGTGGGTTGAAGTTATGTTTAAAATTATTTGTAATATGTAATTGATTTGTATTTTTATTAAATAAATTTTTTATTTAAATTTATATTTTGTAAATGTAAGCCTTAATCTCAACCATAATCCTACCTTAAATCATAAACTTAAACTCAATCTCTAACCTAAATTATAAACTCAAACTCAATTTCTAACCCTAACCCTAACCCTAACCCAAATCATAAACATAAACATTAACCCCAATCATATTCCTGGCCTTAACATAAAATCCAGCATTTAATTCATAACTCCTAACCTTAACCATAAACTTAAATCGCTTACCATAAACCTAAACTTATGGTTGTTTTGATGTAGTAATTAAACTTATATGATTGTTTGTGTTAAAAGATTGTTGACCATGAATAACGATAAACGTTGGTCTATGTATTTTGACGGTGTCAATTTTATCCATGTTTTAAAGTACCAAAATGAAAAATAATAGTTCAATAATTAAGTAATGTTGTATGAGTTTTTGTTATTTATGATTGTGCATTGGTTGTTTATTAGAATTGTTCACGGGTCATAGATGACATCATGTTCGTGTCAAGGTCCCACGAGTATATGCTTTTCATTTTTGTGGAAGAAATATTGGCCAACTCATAACATTTTCGAGTTTGTAATTTTGACATGAAATTCACATATATTCTCGTCAGGTAGGAAGAAACAACCTCTAATTTCAAGATGTTGAAGTATGCATTTGTATGAGAAGATCCATTGATCATTTCCGAAGATGAGTTGAGTGTGTTTTGGAGTACTTATAATCAATAACTATGATTGGATGATAGTTGGAAAACACTACCTTAGATAAGCGAATTTTGTATTCAAACCCCAAGTTATAACGTCATATTGCAAAGTTTGACATCATTTGAAGAGGACGTAGTCAAACCTATATTTTGATAAAGTTGTTTTAGTAGTTTTTCGAAGTCAAACACTAAAATCACTTTCATGGTGTGTTTTCTAAAAATCAAAAATAATAAAACTAATGTAAGAGATACTCCAATTTAAAATTTAAAAGTGATATTTTTCCAATAAATATCTTTTTCAAGAAATTTTTATTTTATAATTAATGGTCTAAAAAACGTTATAGCAACGGTTAAAATAAATGAAAACTCAATTTTTTATACCCGTTCATGCATTTTCTATCTATTGGAGCCTACCCTACTTCAAATCACCATCAAAGCTCATTGCAATGTTGTAGTCTGAACCATGATGAGGAAAAATCAGCCACAAAGTAACAAGACTATTAAGTAAAGAGGATCATAATGTTGGATCAAAATTGTGTTTGGACTTAGAGAATAATAAAGTTGCACTTCACCTTTTCACAAACATTGTACACAAGGTACATCTAATAGAATATTTTGATTTATAAGAAAATAAAAAATACAATAAATAAAATGAAAGAAATAAATGTTTAATTTTTATTTCTCCTATTTAATATTTTCTAGAGTGAAAGTAAATAAAAAACATAAAATGACATTTTCAAGAAAGAAAGAAATATGAAAAGTAAGGATGGTTTGGCTAAGAAATTGTTAAAAAACTAAGAATAATAAGAGTATGTACTCTTCCCATTTACCATAACATTTTTGGAGACCTTTAACTTATTTTCAAATAAGTTCTAAAATGCAAATACATACTTTAAACTATAATTTTGTCTTATTCGATCTTTAAATTATATTTCATTTATAAATAGACAACTTTAACTTTAAATCTTTGTGATAAATATATCAACCAATCCTTAATAAATTTCAATATTTGATATTAAAATCTCTAACTTTAAGCTACTTCCTTATAGTTCTTCTAAATTAAATGGGGTTCATCAATTACTTTTTTCTTTTCACACTGGACAATTATAATAGTATTTTTTATTTCTAATTAAATATTATTTCATCATGAATCCACGACTAATTTTTGAGATATTTTAATATCATTCAGTTTTTGTTCTTTTTAATTCCACCTTTAACCTTTTCTGGAATCAAACCACAGACAAATATACATGTCTGAGACATGGGCAAGTGCCACAAATGTACCAATCATAACCGACAACACTCTTCTGTATCCTATCCAACACTATATATGTTTAATTTTCAACAAACAAATCAAAAATGGAAATAAAAAAATATAAAAATAAATAAATTGAATATTTAATTATTTGGTAGAGTGAAGACAGGTAAAAAAACAGAGAAGAAATATTTTTTAAAACGATATAGTTTTGGCAGAAAATTAGAAAAAATATGCTATTAATTTATGAAAAAAACTATTTTTTTTTATTTCTTTAAAATATTTGTAAAGAATCTTCCAAATTTTTAAGAAATAATAATTATGAATTATATTACAGTAATTTGTATTAATATAATATATTTTACTACGATATAACCAATGTTTATTAATTATTTTGAATACAGTTGATGTGAATTATTTGTTAAAAGCAGCAAGTAGTGAAAAAATGTGAAGACGTTAGAAGTAACATCCCCTTAAAAAATATCCTACACTGGTGCACATGGTTTGGGCCCTGGTCTCCATCTGGGTCCACTTGGGGAGTGGATTGAAGAATCTTGCAACTGGCATAAGTAAGTTGTTGCACTTAGCACTAGAAATGGGCCCAACGAGAGCTAAAAGTCAAACCATGGATCAACTTGTTCAAGTGGGCCTGTATGGAAAAAGTAGCCCAACTTTGTCGCTCACATGCTTCCATGTGACCAACAGGCACTCACTCACCAAATTAAAAAATATTAAAAAAGTAAAACATCACAATGTGTGTACAAAACATACACCAATGAGAATTAGGTCTACATTTTATAAAAAAAACTCATAAAAGTTCTCAAATTCATCGATTTAACAGGTATATTTTTGAGATATCAAATAGTTTTTAAATTAACCTTACATTATATATCATGCTAATACAATTGAATAAATTATATATATATATATATATATATATATTATTAGTGCAAAAATATTGTTTAATGACAAATGTATAACGTTTGTTGAGAGTCAAACGTAAAAAAAAAAAAAAAGACATTGATTCTTAAAATAATTAGAACCTTTAATGGTACTAATTGGTTCATGCTTCGTAGTATATAAGTCAAAACTATAAACAAGTTATTTATAAATTTGTAAAATCAACGTTTAAAAATAATGTGATATGGAAATATCTCATAAATCATTGTTCTACTTAATCTTGTTACATATTTAACCTAATTTGAAAAGGATAAGATAAGTTAAGATTAATCTATAATTCAGACAGGCTCTGTGGTTAATAATAATGTTAATATTATAGTAATTGTGTAGGTCTACTAAAAATTGGTCACAGAAAATTTGAATATCTTCTTCTAAAACATTATTGACTGAAAATAATGTAAGTTGAAAAATAGTGAATTAGGGAAATAAGTTTTGGGGCATGGTTGCGTAAGCAGAGGCAGATATTTATGAAGAAAAGAAAAGAGAAAGAAAAAGTACGAGAGAGTAGTAGTGGGTTGAACACGTCTATATAGGGTATCCCCACAACTCCACCCACAAACAAATCTAAACTGTCTCTAACTAAATATTTAGCACTTCAATGTAGCCATCATCGCCTATATTTCAAAGGATAACATCCCTCCAACCCAACCTCACAAAATCAGAATAATTCACAAACAAATAAAGGAAGAAACCAACACTCTCCTTTAAGGTATATATAAAAAAATGATGGGTCACAACAATTCCAAATCACCTTTTATCTTTTC
Organism: Phaseolus vulgaris; assembly: GCF_051622355.1. Lineage (NCBI taxonomy): Eukaryota > Viridiplantae > Streptophyta > Magnoliopsida > Fabales > Fabaceae > Phaseolus > Phaseolus vulgaris. The sequence continues at coordinate 9,856,350 of NC_143504.1, forward strand.
AATGTCTTTACTCATGGATCAAAAATACTTCTTTTTTTAATCTAAGAGGATTCATATCTACATTTCTTTTTAATTTATTGAGATTTTTTTATAAAAGCTTTCATGTTAGTTATGCAACTTGACATCTTAGTTAGGATTTATATGTATATTTTTTTAATTTAATGAGTTTTTTTATAAAAACTTTCATGTTAGGTATGCAACTTGACATCTCAGTTAGGCTGATACCTCAAGTAATCATCTCATGAAAAAAAATATTATTAAAAAAAAGAAAAAAAAATATGGAGGACTAGACCAAAACTCACATGTTAACAAAAATGATACATAGTGTTCTCGAACAAGAGTGGTCCAAAGAACTATTGAGATCAGTCTTCTTCTTCCTCTGTCGGTGGGTCGTGTGGCACTCTAACTTTTTTCCTTGCTAGCTCCTTCTTCTTCACTATTTGTTGCACCTCTCGGTCTTATCGTAGGACAAACTCGGATGGTACCTGCAAATGACACTTCGACGCTCAAGTCAGGAAAGAGATTCGGCGCTCGGTTCTTAGAGCATTATAGATGATGACATACCTGGATCTTGAAATGTGTGTTATTTATATTACATTTGATGGGTTTTTCTTATTGGGTCAGGTTAGGGGGTTGGACCGCGTTTAGGAATGTATTACCTAGTTCTTAACTACGGATTAGCTTGATTAATCCTGCTTGAGCGTAATTGTATTTATGTTATCTGTCGACCCATTGATGTGGGTCACGATCTCGATCAACCTAGTGATGGAGACCGAGACATGACATCGGCCTACGGCCCTTACCGATACACATAGGTAGATTATACCAATAAAATGATTTTTTATAAATATATAAGTGAATGTAAACTTCTAAGGTTGAGTTATGTTTAAAGTTTATTTTTTAAGATGGTAGCAAAGTTATTTAAAGTTTATTCTAATTTTTTTATCTCATAATATTATCTGCTATAAATATATACTCTCACATAAGAGTGAAAGTTCTCGACTTAGAATATAGTATTAGTTTAATCATATTAAACTTAAAATTGTAAAATAAACATTTGAAATTTGTAATTTGTTTTTGAATGGAGGGATATTAAAAATAATGTGGCATATGAAGTTAAAAAAAGGATTTAAAAATTTGTATTGACAGCATGATTGGTGGCATGTTTGAAATGGCATGACTTGTTAGAGTAAAGTTGGAACTGATTGAGATTTGGCAAAGATCCCATCTTAACCTGGTCCACCAAACACGACCATATGTGGTTCACTTAAGAATGTCACAGGAGAGGTTAGCCATGGCTTAACCTATCTCAACATTTTCAAAACGAAAAAGCCTATAAAAAGTTTGTCCAAGTGGCCAACAAAAATAATTCGAATGATAATTTTCACTTCATTAGGTCGAATTCAACAAAATGTGATCATAACTTTTGAAACAGAAGGTGAAAGGTGGTTTTGGTAGCTATCTAAAAACCATACCAGAAGCAGAATAGAGAGTGTAAATGTTGAAAAAGATGTTATAGGTATTCCTATATATATATATATGATAACTTGTATTTTAGACACATCAATTACCAGAAAGTCGGTGGTGGAAATCTGCTCATGTTTGTTCTTTCCAACTATATTATTATTATTACTGAGATGTTTAGATGAAAGGAAAAAGTTGTTATCACTTGAATAAAAAATAGAAAGGAAATAAAAAGGAAAAGTGGAAGAATGCACTAAGTGAAGATCACGGGTTGAGAGTCTTGTGACTCATATCTCATTGAAGATCATCATCTTGCAAACCATTATATAAGCCACTTTCATGCACAATGCACTCACAAGAATCACACACCCTCACTTTTTTCTCTACCAAATCAAACTAATATCACCACACAACTATGCCACCCCACACTTACATTCTCAAACACTTTCTTCTCTTTCTTTTCTTCTTCATCACTTCCACCGCAACGGCAACCGGACCCGCCGGAAGGAAGCTCCTTTTCGACATGCCAAGCGGCGGTGCACCGTCCTCCGGAACCCCCACGGGGGCCACTGGTTCCGGCCATGGTGCAAACTGGGACTACAGCTGGGGATGGGGCTCCGGACCCGCCACCGGCTATGGGTTTGGATCAGGCTCCGGTCGGTCTCCAACTGGTTTTGCTAGAGGTTCTGGATATGGATATGGATCCGGCTCTGGGTCTGGATCCGGGTACGGATATGGATCGGGCAGTGGTGGTGCTCGTGGTGGCGGTTATGGGTCTGGAAGTGGCTCAGGGAACTCTGGTGGTGGTGGCTACGGCGGAGGAAATGGTGGTGGTGATAATAATCGGATGCCATCAACATCTAGGAGCAAAAACAACCATGGGTAAATTGTATTGACATGGAGCTATATATATATATATATACATATATAGCTAGCTATGTATGCCTTGTCGAGATAGTGTGATATTAAACATGATTATATCTATAATCACGTTATATGAAGAAAAAAAAGTATGGTGTGATAGTTTGTGAGAGTAGAATTTGAAGATGCACAAGTTTTTGATAAATAAATTGTTCAAACTCTATATAATCTTTTATTTTGTTATGTTTTGTTGTTTATAATCTGAGAGAGGAATGAACGTACGTGGAAGTGATCACGATGCATGCTACAGAGTTCAATAACTCATAACATAACTTCAGTTCAGAAGGAGGCTTCAAAAAGACTGTGTTTGCAACTTAATTAGTTCAATTTAATTAACCCAACAACACCAATTCATTTTTTTATTTTATTTTTCTTCTGTGAATTTGTTGTCTTTTTCCATGTCTTTCAGGTTTGGTATTGTTGCTGTCATGATAAACTGAACTTAAGCGAGTATTGCTTCACTCACTTTTATAAACAGTAAAAAATGTAAAAATATTTTATCTATTTATTTATCCACTGTGTGAATCTTGTGTTTCGTAATAATGGGACAAAATGAAAACGAAAAAATAGATTAAATAAATAATGAAAGAAAAATAAAGAGAGTTTTTACAAGGACTACAAAATATCTAATTAAAATAAATTTATGACAGCTTTAAAAAAAAACTTTTATGTTAAACTTCAAGTAACAACAATCATTTGTCATCACATAAAAAAATATTATTAAAAAAAATACAAATATATAGGAGGACTAGACCAAAACTCATATGTTAACAAAAACGATACATAGGTAGAATATATCTATTAGTAAAGAATTCTAAGACTAGATAAAAGTCTATTATAGCAATGAAAAGATTCTCTATGAATAAATTCTAAATTAACCAACTTATCAGCATTATGATGCTTTGTTAATTTCTATCTTCTCATTTAAAAAGTTCACCTACTATCTTTGTTAATTTTTGGATTAAATATAATTTTGGTTTATGTATTTTTTGGGAAATTAGTTTTCGTTTATAATTCAAAGTTTTTTTTATATAAAAACTTTCATGTTAGGTATTATGCAACTTAACATCTCAATTAAGCTGACACTTCAAATAATAACAATCATCTTTCACATAAAAAAATATTATTATTGAAAAAATATAAAAATATAGGAGAATAAACCAAAACTCATATGTTAATAAAAACGATACATATATATCTTTTGGATACTAATTAGTTTTTTTTTATAATTCAAATTTTATATCTCTAATTAATAAAAAAGATTAAAATAGGTCTTTACGGTAAGTAATCAATAGTTCTAAAATTTAAATTAGAAAAAAAAATCAATTTCATCTTTATTATATAAACAAAATATATATTTAACTTTTAATTTTTTACATGCACTTGTATAACAAATTTTTTTAAAAGTAATTTTTACAAGAGGAATTATTTTTTTTACAATTATTTATTTTTTTACAAGAAAAGCTTTTCTCTTTTTTACATTCATCTCACAACTCGAAAAGTGATTATTTTATTAAATATAATATTTTATTACAAAAAAGCAAATATAAGGGCAAATGATTCTTCGAAAAGTACCATATATAGTTTGATTAAAATTTCGTTAAAAAAAGTTATAGATTTAGATAAATCCAGTTATAGTGTTAACTATAAATTTGTGAAAGAATGATGTTCTGGTATTAGTTATAGGTCCCTCACGACAAATTTTGTTGACAAGTTGTCCCTTTCCTTCATTCTAGTGCTTTTCAGAAACCAGTGTGTCTGTGACGATGATACATAGGTTTGGCGTTTATACCACAAAAAGACAATTTCATTTGGCCCAAAAACAAAGCATCATTCATCTTATTATCATGCCAATCACTTTCAACATATATATAACTAAGTCAAGAAACTGCAATTTTTAAATGTTAAATCACCATCAATCATTTTTAGCCATATCTTTCCACTAACACCCCACTCAATTATTGCCAAACAAATCTATGTTATCATCCCCATTTTCAATTCTTATGGTTACCAATATACACTTAAATTAAGTATTTTTATCAATAATAAATAAATAAATAAATATATATTTAGTATTTCAGATGTTTTAACTCGTATATAAAATATTAAAAAATTTAAATATATATTTTTTTAAAAATCATATAAAAAAACTAACATTCCTAATAAAAACTTCACAAAATATACATAAATTTAAGGTAGAACATAGTAGAAACTTAATTTCACATTACACAATATAGATTACACAAAATAGATTTAAGATCTGACATCGCTTAATTTTGTTGGATATGAAGTCATGACCAATTGGGTTAGGTCGACTAGACATCATATTTAGTGAGTGAGCTTAATAATTGTGTCACATTTATAATTTATATTTAAAGAGATTATTGTACTTGTAATTGGTGTGCAACAAAACAAAATGAAAACATAATAGTTGTCCGCATAGATGTAGGTTGTAGTTGACGACTGAATTACGTTAAATTATTTTCGTAATTTTTTTTAATTAAATTTGCTGTTAAAGTTCATGTTTTTAGATTAAATAATATAATCTATTTTTTTCAAATTCTAAAAGTATAAAAGAAAAATAGTGAAGATGCAATAGTGAATTGACCTAATTCAATCCAATCTGATCAAATGTCAATTAGAGAAACCTAACTCAAGTTATAGTATAAGATTTTTTATTTATTGTGGTGGACCATAAATTTACTCAAGTACACCCTATTTTTAGGTAGGTTCAGTGAAGATAATTTCGTTTCCTTTAATGAAATAAAATAGTATTTTCATTAATCTTTATTTGAAAGATGCATTATGGATGATTGTGTATTTGTGGAGAAAATGTACTTGTTTAAGTTAAAAATATATGTGATGGTTTAAAGTAATTTATTTCTAAATAATTTTATTTAGGCGACAAATGATATATGTGATTTTTTTTAATTAAAAGTGGTTTTCTCTCTTCTACTCATGTGATCTTTATTGAGAAGCAACTTGAAGTTGTTTCTAAGAAAACATAAAACTGTTTTTTTTAAAGTAAGTTTAACTAAACATGTTAAAAGTCATAATAAATAATTATTTTATTAAAAATACTTTTTTAAATGTTTTAGCTAATAGACGGAAAAATATTTTTGTCAACATCCTTTAAAATATAAGATTAAGTTAGATTGAGATTTCATGATTTTTTTTAAATTATACTTACACCTTTTTTCCTTATTTTAAGAAAATACATGTATAAAATAAGTAGGGACAGTGTAATATTTATAAAACAAGAACAAAGAGACATTTGTGTGTGAAATTTTAAAAGAATTGAAATATCATAATTTAAAAAAATCTCAAATTATTATTATAATTTTTTTCATACGATAATAAATAATGGTTATAAATGATTATTGTTATTTGAAGTGTCTTGTAAAAGATGCATAATAATCATGATTAAGATAAAAAAATTATTTTAAAAAAATTATTATTATTATAATTTACTTGAAAAAAAAATCATTCGGCTATTGAAAATTTTCATTGTTCTGGATATAAACTTGACCTGTGGCTGAAATAAGAGCTGTAAATATATTTTAGCAGTCAAAATTATAGATCAGTCTCTAATACACAATTAATCACCAATTAGTGCTGAAATTTTATCACTTCTTACTCCAGAACCATTTTATAGACAGATAAATATAACTGTAATTTAGTTGCTATATATTGTTAGTTGTACTTTAAAAAACATTATTAAGTTTAAGACACAATTTTAGTTTAATTGAATTATAAAGTAAACTTTAATCTAAAAAATTATTAAATAAAAATAAATTTTAAAGATAATAATAATTAATTGTTATATTAACTAAATTAGACATTATTTTAAAAACTAAAAAATATTAATATTTAAATTAATTTATATTATTAATAAATAATTTTCAAATTATATCTAATTAATTGCTTAGGTTTTAGTTATTAATTATTTATATTCTAAAATTAATATTTAATTAACTATCACCTTTAACTATTAATTATTTATATTTCAAATATTTAAAATCCTAGTATTTAGATATTAATTTAAAAAACTATTTATTAATAATAAAAATTAATTTAGATATTAATAATTTTTTTAATCTTTAAAATAATATATAATTTAGTTATTAATTAATTATTCTTTTAATTTAAAATAAACTTTTATTTAATAGTTTTTTTAGTGAATGAAATGTTAACTCTTACTTGTTTTAGTTTTAATTTTAAAATAAAAAATTGTTTGGAGTAAGCCATCATTGTGATTGAAAGAGACTTTTGAATGGGTGAGGTGAGTGATGATCCAAAACATTGTAAGACAGAAGTCCACTATAAATATCTGCAGTCACTAGAGTCTCTCTCAAGCATGAAGATTATATTGGAGCAGCCATTTATGTTTCTTTGAAGCTAATGGTTACAAATAGTAGTACGAAAGATACTTGTTCTTCCAAATACTGATATCAAATATGATGGCTTCTTAATTATTAAAATAAATAAAATTTTTAAAAAAATATTAAAATGGATAAAATATATTAAGGTGACATGATTTTATAATAATTAAATTTTAAGTAAAATGTAACACGATTTATCAATTTTAATAATTTTTTAAAATTTTAATTATTTTAATAGTTAAGAGATAAAATTTATCATATTAATAAAAAAATTCATAAGACATTGTCCCAAAATATTTTTGAAAAAGAAAAGAAATAGAAAAAATTAAAAATTAACACAAAGGGGAGTTAAAATATGTAAGAAATAAAAAAATGATATTAAAACTCCCTTTTCATCCCTTGCATGTTTCCAATATAATTATAATTTCTAACACATAAATATTTTGTTTTACATGTAATAACTCATTAAAAATAGCATATAACTAAAATGAGTGTTGTTTTATTATTATATGTATATAACTTATATCAACGTCATTAAATTTTCAATTCATCAATTAAGATATAATGTAACTCCCACCACAAGAAAAAAAAAAGTTTTAACTTATTTAATGAAAGTTAATATAACATCACGAATATCAGATGATTTTTTAATCTTTATTAAGTTGCAAAAGTCTATTCTAAAATCCTAGTAAAATAATGGAGATTTGTGTATCCTTCGTTAAGTTTAAAAAATTTATTCTAAAACCTCAGCATAACAAAGGTTTATTTTAAAGATTTACCAAAATAACACATTTTTTTTAATCTTCTTTAAGTTCCAAAGATTTCTAAAACCTCGGCAAAATAACAAAAATTTTCTTAACAGTCATTGACTAGTTTTAGTGTGTATGTTGGGAATTCCCTGTGAAACTTAATACAGAGCAATGATCACTCTTACATGTGAAAATCAATTGTTAACTTATCTTTTTCAATATTTCAAAGTTCCTATTAAACAATCATCTCTTTTACAATGTGACAATGACTCAGCAAGATACATTGCAACAAATCTAATGTTTCAGGAGGATACGAAACAAATAGAAATAGAATGTTTCAGGAGGATACCAAAACTTTAAGTCCTCAATCATTCAAAAATATTTGTTTCAAGTTGGGTCTCATAAATATTTTGTTTTCCAACCTACGAGATATCAAAGTTAATATCCATTTTCTTTTTCTAATTCTTAGTTATCCCTCTTTGTGCATATGTCTAACTTTTGTTTTGTCTATTATGATTCTAGTATTTATTCGCTCTTTATTTTACACTCTCTCTTTAATTTTGTATATATTATGACACTCTATTTTAATCTCAATAAAAAAACAAAAGAAATATTCATTCTCATATTCTTTATATTTTATTTTTCTCTATTGTTCCTCTCTATAGCCAAACTATTTTCCACCTGAATTTCCAAATAATCAATAATTAATCCAACGATATGCATTCAAAAAGATTAACTTTGCATGATACAAATAAGTTCTTGAATCCATAACATTCTTTGAACATTCATCATTTGGATTTTTGGGTTTTACCATATCACATGGACCAACATTAAAAAATAAACAATGTCCAGCATTTGTTATGTTAAGTTCTTAGAATCCATATAAACATTCAAGAACTAAAATGCCAATGAAGTTCTTAGGAACAATTGTTTCACTTCTTTAAATAAAAAATAAAAAAATATATTTATTGTATGTAATATTAAGTTTCGTAACACATAAAAAAAAATTAGTTTTTAATTTAGTTTATATTATTGATAAATAGTTTTTAAATTGGTATCTAATTAGCTACCAAAGTTTTAACTACTAATTATTTAGATTCTAAATTTGGTAGCAAAAAACTTGGTAACTAATTAGATACCAATTTAGAAACTATTTATCAATAATAGAAACTATTCTAGAAATTAACAATTTTTTTAGTCTCTAAAATGATTTCTAATTTAGTCACTATAGCAACTAATTATTTTTTGTCTTTAAAATTGGTTTTTATTTAATGATTTTCTTGTAGTGTAAGGTTTAGATGTAGTGATTCAAATATAATGTTTACATAAATCATTTAAATATGTAAAAATAATGTTTAAAAAACCATAGAGAATGATAAATAAATGCTTCAAAAACATAGAACCAAATAATTTAGAATGATAAAATTTAGCAACTAATATTTAGGTAATGAAATGAACAAAATCAAGGTTGAAATGTTATTAATTAGGGATGGTAAAACGGGTTAGTCTGACCCATTTTAATCCAACCCGTCATTGGTTCGCCAATAACAGGACCGGTTAGTGGACTAGAAGTAATAACCCACTCTATTATAGGATAAGTTGAAGAGTTGTCCTGCCAGTTTTCAATTTTTTTAAATTTTTCTTTTATTTATTTATTTTAGATATATTTATAATCATTGATATCATTTTTTAAACAATAAAAATAAAAAAATAAATTAAATTTTAATATTTTAATGAAAGAAGGTTTAATATTTAGATGATTTTTTTTATAAATGTTAAATATTGATTTAATTCATATCTCAACAATGACCAAATATATTTAAATTAAATTTTTCTTTCGTTCAAATCTTTCGTAAAAATCCTATATACGAATAACATATAATCCTTCTCGTCCCAAACAATTTTCATTTGATAGACTACTATATTTTGTATTTTTCATTTAATTGAAATTCATTAAAAATCACCACTTGTGATTCACATTTGGTTGATCTTAATTTTATTTAAAAAGTCTAACTCCAGATGCTAAATTTAATCAATACATTAAGTAATAATTAAATGAATAAGTCTTTAGTTTGACGATACTGTTTTTGATTTCTTTAACTAAAGTATTATGTTTGACTTTTGTACATAAAAAATTTAATTCAAAAGGAAAATTAAAAGTGATTAGTTAGGTTTTTTAACATAAATTAGTCATTTAAAATAAAAATGACAATAAAATGTAATGCCAAGTTTATGGTATTTTTCTTTGTTCATGTAGGTAATTTAGTCTACTAAATATTTCAATGATTATGTGATGCTTTTTGGTAGAAAATGAGTGTTTTTATTTATTAAATAATTTGTGTAGTACATCATAATAGTTTAAATTTTTTATAACATTCTTATTTTCTATTAGCTTAGCATTTTATAATAATGATAATGTTTTGACACAAGCTAATGATACATGTGGCTATAAACGTGTTATATCTTGTTTTGTTTTGCAAACCCCACATGTATGTGGAATTATATTTGTACATGAACGTAAATGTATATTAGTATAAATGTACGTATGGATGAGTATATTTATTATTGTAACATGACTGACTTAAACTTACTGCAACTGCAGAATTCACGAGCCGAACTAAATTCCCTCGAAAAATCCAAGAGTTGTTCAAAGTACAACAAAAGCGATTTGAATGTGTTTTCCTTGTACCAAATAACTCATCTAAGCAATTTTAACTTTAGTCCATGCTTAAGACCCTCGGAACTTTAATATAAGGCTCTTCATAGTTCGGGACAGAAGCGATCATGGCGTCCCTGTCAAGGACACACTATGTTAGCACCCTTAGTTTTCCAGTTATGTCCACTTGACATATACAGAACACGAAAAACAACCAACTCACCTATGCTGAAATGTTTCAGGAGCATTATCACGCAAATTGTTTTCAGTTTCTACAGATAACACAAAAAGAATTAGCAAATAAAAATGTGAAGTCAAACCAATGAGCAAACGATGCTTTCTGCCAGTCATGTAAAAGAACCAATGAACATAAAAAGTTGTAGACACATTAACTGAAAATCACTTTAACATGTCAATTGATATTGCGCTTTCCTCTTGGTTGTCCATGAAAAGTTATAGAAAAAAGACAACCACCCCAGGCAATTAGCACAATTATTTGAACAGACTGGTATGACCGAGTTGAAGTATAAGAAAGCAATGACTAGAGAGTGGATAATACCGTTCATTTGCCAAAGTATTGATTAGCTTTAGTATAAGGTCACATTCATTCCTGGTCTCATACTTTTAGAGATGTCAACCAGGTCAATGATATTTTTGCCAAGTGTAGACTTAGATTGGTAGGATAACTATTTTTTATACTAATCCATCTTTTGTCTGATTAGAGATTTTAGTTAAGATATCTTGTTGGGTGCATCAATCGTCCTGTGGTGTAAGCCAGATAAGCTGCTACATAATCAAATGACATTTGGACTACTATGCTTTAAAGTAAAAAAAGTTGCATCCTGACTATCAACTATAATTTTTTGTCTAGTGATAGACGCTCGATCCGACAATTGATATCAGAGTCAAGATCACGAGTTTGATTCCCAATGGACAATCGTTGAGAGAAAGATTATTGCAAGTTACTTCAATTATCCCGTGACATGTAGGCCAAGTCACAATAAAAAATATTGATTCCTAGTCGGACAATTGTTAAGGGAGGTATTATTGTAGGGTGTATCTGATACGGGACTCACATCTACAAAGCCCATTAGAAGGGTATCTAGACCCACTTGGTTAAAGGACTACATCTAGAAGGACCTATTTCCTTTTTGTCTTTTGTTAGGATTAAATTCCCTTTTCTATTAGGATTTTCAGTATGCTTTTTCAGTATGATCAGCACAACTGTCTATTAGGACAAATGACTTTTGAAAGGATATTATATATCCCATGAGACTAGGAGAGGGCTGTGTGTGTAATCTTGGCTCTTGCTTTTTCTTTTATCTTAAAGGTTGTTTTTGGTTGCCTCTGTTCCAGCTCTTTATTTTCTTGTTTTTTTGTGTTCTTCGTTCATCTTCATTTCATCACCGTATCAGTATCAATTATCCTGTGGTATAGACTAGGTGAGCCATGTTACAATCGAATCATGACTTAGCCATATCACTTAAGTATACAGAGTTCCATCCTCAAGTCTCTCTCTCTATATATATAGAGAGATTAACAAAAATGGATCAGCAATTAGTTGCTAACATTCAACCTAGACATACCCAGGTTCTCAACCCCAAGAAAAAGACATTTAACCAATGTTGTTAAATGGCAGCACCATGATCTTCATCATGGCAGGGTGGAATTTTGCCAACCACCATATTCATTTTGTGAATGGCGATGCCATAGGCTGCAATGGCATGCTTACATGGCAGAATTTTATCCCTTCACCATCCGCCATTGATAACATTGGATTGAACGCCATATTCAATTTGAGAGTGGGGTTGACGTTTAATGTGCCTCTGAAAACGGAATTGTCATCAAACTAAAAAAACTCTAACAATGCATTCTCAACTGAAAGAATGTAATGCAATCACAATTTGCAACCCTCCCAAATCCACAACACAAAAAGAAGATGAAAGAACTTGCCTTTTGCATTTCCAAAGCAAGTTTCACATTTTTTGGCATCGAGGTATAGTGCAATCAAACAGTACAGAAAATCCAAAGAATATAAAATCATTGATAGATGATGAAAACAATGATAAGTTCACAAAGAACCTGCTCTGATGGAGGGTTCAACGCTTTCAAGATCAACACCCTGTAGCTGTCCAAACCTGCCACACAATACAAGTCAATCCAAATTCAAAAGTTTTGCTCACTGCAAGCACAATCTCCACAAATACAACAAAATCTCCATTTAGAAACAAACTGCCACTCCTCAAAAACCAACTAAAAAGCCTCCAGAATCCAAATTCCAGGTTAGTAGGACACACTATCACATTCTTTTTAACTATCCGTGTTCTTCCATATTATCAATCAAAATTTATTAAGAACAATAAAATTACTAATGAATGTCATTAATATGAAGTGAAACCTATAGAGTTAAATAGTATTACAAGATAGAAGGTTTTGACTTACCAATCTATAACTTGTTGAATTTTGGGAGCAATTTCTTCAACCTGCAATAACATTTGAAATTAAGATAAAAAGTACATTTACAATTAGAAAGGAAATTAAATAACAGAAAACATAGCAAAACCTCGTTTGGGGTAAGTGAAATTTGAGCAGTTTTTGCCAAACGAGGCAAATCCGGAGGCGGAAGAGAGGAACAAGAGGTGGTAGAAGAGAAGCTCTGAAACTTGAACAACTTGCGGCGGTGGACGCTAACCGTTACCGTTGGGAAGAAACTTCTTCGATGCCACACTGCATTTGCAGTTAACGAAGCTCCTCTCACAAACCCTCTGCTACTCATCTTCCTCACACTACAATTTTCCTATTATTCCTTATCCCTAACCACCTAGGTTGTTTAACCAAACTTTTTTATTTTCACTTTAGTCCCTAAAGAAACTCAAAATTCTCCGAATAGTCCTTGTATAAATACACAACTTTTTTTCTTTTTCAGTTTTTATTTTTCATTCGCAAAAGCACGAAGAGAGCGTCGTCGTCATGTCGCGACAGAGATCCAGAAAAGTCGAACTACCTCCCGCTCAAGAGGTAAGCAAAATCTGCGATCCTTCAATTTTGCTTCTGCCTTTTCCAGATTCATCTAAATGGAATCATTTTTTTTTCTTTTCTCATAAGAAATAAGCTGTATGTTTTTCCCTGAACGATGAACCGTTGCATTGGCTGAAAATTAATGGTTATACTTTCTATTCCTTTTATTGTTAAGGTTTTTTTCTTTCTCGGTGAGTTCTGAGGTTTTTATTTTAAAATATGTAAAATTCTGTTGTGAACTCTTAGCAGAGGAGCCTATGCTTCATTACATTTGTTTTGTCAAATATCAAGTCTCTTGCGTTTGGGACGTGCAGAATATTGAAAAATTGGAGAAGGTTGTGAATGAGGGAAATTATTATGGAGCTCAGCAAATGTACAAATCTGTTAGTGCCAGGTTCGTACAGTTTCTCCGTGTTACTTATTCTTCAAGAGAAATGTACACTGTCTACTTTTTATTCTTAATTCAGTCTTCAACGTGACATGCTACTTTAAATCGCAAGTAATTAATTTTTGCGTAGCTATTTCTTTCGTCTACTAGTACATTTTTTACGAAATTAGTTTATGTAGTAAAAGTTACAAGCTAGGGATAGCAGATTAGTAAAATAGTGAGGCATAGTTCATCATTTGGGGTTCCTGAGAAGGAATTTTTAACATTGGTGAAGAGGATACCAATACCATAAATTTGCATAACATACTTTTTTTTTGGGGGTAGCTAGATAGTGTAATCTAAAGCAATGTTTTGTTTTGGTGAATTCTAAGTTTGTTTAGATTTAAGGTCTGTTTAATTTACTAAAATGTAAGGGATAATGCAAGACACATTAAATTGTTTGTGACACGATTGATTTTAAAAGTAGTCGTAGGACGGTGCAGCAAAGGCGATGTGGGACAGAACAAAATTCTAGAAGGTTGTAACTCACTAAACTAAAGATTTTTTTTGTTCCGTGAATTACAAACTTGTTATAATTACAGAAATAAGGACCAAATCTTTTATAATAAAAATATCTACATTATACATATAAATATTATTAAGAACATTTTATTTATTCACATATCATATCTTTATTATTAAAGGATATTAAATCTCTTCTGGTTATTGTATTGAGTCTATTTTTTCAATATAAATAAAGCATACCTGCCCTCTCAAAAACACGATTTTAGCTTAATGTTTCTCTTTCCTATTGTTTAACATGGTATTTAGAGTTTTTCTTTTCAAAACCATGTTGGCTTGGTAGATCCACTATCTCCAAAGTATTCTAGAGTATTCTTTTTGGTGAACCTTTTTCTCAAGTTTGTGTGCACTATTCTAGTCTTGCCTTCAATGATTTTTTCGATGCATCTCCATTGACCACCAATTACTTTGAAGACCATCGTGTTGTGCCAATCTATCCAACCATTCAAATGCCGACGTAAACCATCCATCCATGCACCCTCATGCTCATCTTCTCTCCCCGTTTCAGCTGAAACTCTGATTGGCACATGGCAAATTGTGCGACGATTCCTGGCAGTCGTCGACCAACCTATGCTTAGATCGCCTCCTCTAAGCCCACCTACCCTCATGGTGGTGGTTCCATTAGAGTTCGTTTGGTGATTCAAATTACTTTTCTTTTTTCTTGGAGTATTTTATTATTTTTTTTTCTAGATTTCAAGTTTCAGCAACACATCAACATTTAGAACAAATTGTCCTATCTTTTCCAACCATATTATTAATATTGAGAAGCTGGATGAGTATAACTACTCAACTTGGGCTTCCAAAATCGGGTTATGGTTAAGTGGGTTGGGTTGGGCTACAAATCCCATCTCAGTACAATTGCTGAATCTGTTTCTAGAGAACAATGGATAAAGATTGATGCTCAAATATGTAGTGTTATTAAATTCAATGTTCACACCTCACTCAAACTTATTTTCTGTCCCCATGAGACTGTGCATCAGTTTGGAGTGAGGCCTGTGCCCTTTATACTCAATTTCTCTTGACACTTCTTGCTTCGATGGTACAGAGGACCCTATGTCTGGTAATCTTTGATGACTTCATGTTGCCTTACATGATTTTATTGATTTTCTCCCACCATCTACAAATGCAAAGAATAAATTTAAAATTGATGTGCGTTTTATGACTTTGGGCTTGTATGTCTTGTCACAAGAGTATGACTTATGCATCATTTCCACTCCTTTGTATTCCTCAAACCACATGGAGACAAAAATTTTGTTTGTAGGAAAATACTGCCTTTGCATTACACAGTAATAACTTTGGATGCTTTTGCACAATTCTAAAAATCAAACATTGCCACCGCATTGGATAGACCATTGATAGCAGTTGGAAGCTACATGGGAAACCCTCTTGTCCACCCAATATTACCCAAAAATCTACTGTGATTGCTTCTACACTACCAACTTATCTACCTTGTATGACTCCAACAACATATAAAGACTCTATTAAATGGTGTCAGTCACGTCAATCAACTAGTAACACTGTTTTGGTGGCACACCAGTAATTGACCTACTTGCCTCTCTCAATCTCTTTCTTTTGGTCCTTGGATCATTGACTCTAGTGCAACCGATCATATATGTAGTGATTGTTCTCTTTTCTCCTCTTTTACTAGTGTTGTCAATTTGGCTTTTATAATTGTCGTTGATGATTCACAAAAACAAGCTTGCGGCATTGGTACTACTAAACTCCTCTCATCCATTAGTGTTGATTTTGTTTTTATGTCCTTAACTACCTTTTTAATTTACTGTCCGTCACTCGATTGATCCAATCTCATGATATTCTTTTCACTTTCACAAAAATTAATATTATTTGTTGGACCAACTATCGAGCAAGAAGATTGGTGTTAGATGTGAGTTACATGGCCTTGACTATCTCTCTCCATCACCATCAATGTGTGCATCAACGATCTCTCCAATGATGATTCATGTACAAATAGGACATCTTAGGTTGAAAAAATTGCAAAAGATGGTACCAAATTTAAAACATTTGTCAAGTTTGAATTGTGAGTCATATCAGTTAGGAAAATGTATTCGTCAATCTTTTCTTAATATGTGAGTTTGGTCTCTTATTTATTTAGTTCACTCTAATATTTGGGATCCTTCTTGTACGATTACTTATTGTTTTAAATATTTTGTTACATTTGTTGATGATTATTCTAAATATACTTAGATTTGGTTGATGAAGAATCAATCATAAGTGTTTTCTACATTTCAATTTTTTTAATAAAATTTAAACAAAATTTGGTATATACATACGTATTCTTCCTAGTGACAATGCCCATGAGTATCTTTCTCACTTATTTCAGTAGTTCATGGCATTCGATGATATTCTTCATCAAACTTCGTGTCTTTTTACTTCAAACAAAAATCTTATTGAAGCTACTCAGACACTTCTTTGCAGTCATCTTCCTCATTGATTTTTGGGTGGATGTTGTCCTTACAACTTGTTATCTCATTAAGCAATGTCATCATCTGTCCTTAATGATTGGGTACCCTATCCTTTTCTTTTCCTCCATGTGTTTTTGGTACATATGTTTTGTTCATAACCTAACACTTAGTTGAGATAAACTTTCTACTTTCTTCTTCAAATGTGTCTTTGTGGGATATTGTTGTTTTTTCTTGATCTTAATTGGTATTTTGACATCTCTTTCTTTTAGTTTGTTCCATACTATACACTTGCTCCTTCTAATTATGACATATTTAGTCACTTTCCAACCATTGTCAATCTTTCTTCATTACTACTAGATGACTTTGTCCAACACTTCTTTGAGTATATCAACGTTATTCGCAGCCTATTGAAATTTTTGTACGAAACTCATCTATGACAGATAATGGTGTATAGGGAGGCTGATTCTTTCCTAACACTGTCTCGTATTGATTCTCATTTCCTCTGAAAATGAGTGACCTATTGCTATTCTAAAAGGTACACATTCTACCTATAATTGTTCCTCCCATTACACTAATCCTAAGTCTCCAAGTGAAGCTTTAACTCACCAGAGTGGTGACACACGATGATTGATGAGATGTTTCCTTCAAAGTAATGTTACTTGGGAGTTGGTTCTTCTTCTAGTTGGCAAATCAATTATTGGATGTCAATGGTTATATACTCTTAAAACAATACCTAATGGTAAAATTGATCACTATAAAATTCACTTGGTTGCCTAAGGATACACAAAAATCTATGGTCAAGATTATAATGGTACTTTATCTCCTGTTGCCAAAATGATATTTATTCGACTTCTCTTTTCCATTGCAACTATTCTTCAGCTTGACATCAAGAATGCATTTCTACACTGTGTTCTTAATGAAGAAGTTTATATGGAGCAACCTCCTTGATTTCTTTAATAGGGAGAGTCATTTGATATGGTATGTCATCTACATAGATCTATATATGGCCTCAAGCAATCACTCCATTCATGATTGGGACGTTTTTGGACTGTCATCCATCAATCTGGAATGATCCGAAGTAATGTTAAATATTCTTTGTTTTATCGTCGTTCTCTCCAAAGATTTATCTATCTCATTATATATGTGGATGATATTGTTATCATATGTAGTGTTAAGGAGGGTATTGTCCAACTAAAACAATATTTTGTTCAAAAGTGTTGGACAAAGATATTGGAACTTGAGATATTTCCTAGGTGTAGAAGTTTCACAATTTTAAGGATGGTTTAGTCACATTTGAGAGAAAATATGCTTTGGACATTTTAGAAGAAACAAGGATGTTAAATGCTAAGTTTGTGGACACACCAATCGCTCCGAGTATTAAACTTCTACCTGTCCAAGAAGAACCATATTTTAATCCTTGGATATATAAAAGGTTAGTTGGCGAACTAAATTACTTCATTGTGATCCGTCTTGACATCACCTTTGAAGCGAGCAGAGTAAGTCAATTTTAAAGTCTACTAGT
This sequence comes from Phaseolus vulgaris, assembly GCF_051622355.1. Lineage (NCBI taxonomy): Eukaryota > Viridiplantae > Streptophyta > Magnoliopsida > Fabales > Fabaceae > Phaseolus > Phaseolus vulgaris. The sequence goes on from NC_143504.1 coordinate 9,874,434, forward strand.
CAAGACCATTGATGTAATATGGATTTTGAAGTATATTAAGAATGCTCCTGACAAATGCCTCATTTACGAAGATAAAGCAAATACTAAAATTGTTGGGTGTTTTGACGTTGACCAGGCAGGTTCACCAATTAATAGGCGTTCCATTTTGAGGCATTGTATTTTGTTGGAAGTAATTTAATATTATGGAAAAGTAAGAAACAAAATATTGCGGTCAAACCAAGTGGAGAAGCATATTACTTCGCAATGACATTTGTGAGCTAATATGACTATAAGAACTCAACAAAGAACTTAAATTTGAAGAAAGTTCATAAATGCATCTTCTATGTGACAACTAGGCAACATTACACATTGTCTAATATTTTCTTGCATGGGAGGATCAAACATATTGAGATAGATTATTATTTCGTATGAGAAAAAAAATGGAGTTTGGAGAAATCACAACTAGATTTGTCAACTCTACAGAAGAGTCGAATGACATGTCCACTAAGTCTCTAATAGGATCAAAGATTGGCCATTTTTTGAAGCAAACTAAGCACAAATGACTTATATGCTCCAATTTGAAGGGGAGTATTATAATTATAGAAATAAGAAGCAAATCCTTTATAATCAAGGATATCTAGATTATACATGTATTATTACGAATATTTTCATTTATTTTTGTATCATATTTTATGTTAGAGAATATCAAATCTCCTCTATTTATTATATTGATTCTGTTTTCTCATATAAATAAAACATTCATATTGCCTCTTTAACACATGTTTTTAGTTCAATGTCTCTCTTTCTTACAGTTTAACAAAAATGAATCCACTCTCTTTTGCATGTAACTTTCTCACTTTCTTACCGATCATATCCTTGTCCCACCTATTCACTCCTACTTACCTGTTTTACAAAGTTGAATTCGAGGGTTAGTGTGCCAGGATGAAGTTGTCAAGAGACACAAATCTTCTACATACAAAACTAAGAAAAATTGGTAGTGAATATTCTACTAAAGTACCAATTAGAAAAACTTACTTGTTGGGCATAATTCAATTAAAAACAAAAAGAGATATAAAGGACATGTAACAGATTTAAGAAAAATAGGTGGTTAAGGATATTTGAAAGAGAACAGTATGTGAGGTTGCTAAGGGAGTTCTTGGGTTGGGAGGGCATGGTCAATGAGATTTCACTGGAAGATGAAAACCCAAACCAAGATCACATTGGAAGGAGAAAGTCCTCTGAGTTATTAAATTTGTTTTTATGTTCATTGTTCATCAAACAATGTACATGATAGAAAGTTGTGCTGTGAATTAAGTGGTTGTCCTGAATTATTCTCGGTGTTCTACCAAACACACCCTTGAGTTTTATGAGCAAAGAAGGCAAGGTTATTTTCTAGTGTGGAACACATGGGTTTCTTTGTTAAATGCTATTTCATTTTAGTTTTGCATTTTCTGGTTTCTTTTATGGTGCATCCTATGCTCTTGAAGTTGGAACATCTTTTTTGCTTCTCTATTTAAATTAATTTATCTGTAAAATGTACTTTCCTTTTTTTTGGTCAATCTTGTTATGAACCTCTGTATTTTTGGTCAAGCTTCATTATTTTGGTCTGCAACTGCATTTACTAATCATACTCATCAGATAAGTTGTAGATATTAATGTAGCATACACGCTTTGCTGCAGATATGTATCTGCTCAGAGGTACTCTGAAGCATTAGATATCCTACATTCAGGAACGTGCATTCAATTGTCCAATGGGCAGGTTCTACATTTTCTATTTCAATGTCTTTAAAGATACACAATTATCAATTTTATAATCTTTATTCTGATATATAAGTGTAATTTATAGATTTTTCATTGTTACTGTTCTACTATCAGCCTTTTCCTGTGGGTGGGTGGGGGGCTGAAGGAGCTTTGATGGCTTCAATGACCATGTCTCTGAAACACTTTTCTTTTGTTTGCTGTATGGGAGCTGTGCTTTGAATTATTTGACACGATTGGCTACTTTTCCTATCTTGATCATGCATTTTTGTCTATCTGAGACACCTGAAATCATGCTGTCAGATACTTTCTTGTATATGGGCTTGGGCCCATCCCTATGTAATGCTTTGTATGTATATATGTTCCTTAGCTGTGCTAATTGATCTGCAAGAGGATTATATCACATAAATGTAAACCATTTCTCTCTTTACCTGCATTTAAAAAAATTAAATTAAGAGAAAAAAAAGAATCCTTTATATTTTAAATGTAAATTTAAATTTAAAATGTATTTCGGATGTTAATATACATATATGATAAAACATTCAGTAGACCTGACAAACAGCAAAATTTAACAGTTATTTTCTATTTACCAAGGTAACCTGTGGAGCAGAACTAGCTTTATTGTTTGTGGAGATATTAGGAAAAGGGAAAGTTCCTTGTGATGAGGAAGTGCTTGGTTCGTTCTTTATCCTTTCTTATACAGTTTTATTTTTGAGTCATTATTTTTTTGTGGGTTTATTTGTGATGCAATGTACATTATTCTTAATTATTACTTAATTTTATGGGGACTTTTTATTCGGTAATTATCACAGACTTGCTTAAAATCATTCATTCTTATTTGGACTCTTATATATTTAACCATGAAAAAATCTTTCTTATGACTAATTACACTACTTTTAAATTTTAATGGTAGAACGTATCAAGAAAATCTACAAATCATTTCCTCGGGTTCCATTGCCACAACACCTGTGGGATGTTGATGACATGCAGCAGCTTTCTGAAAACATTGGAAGTGCAAAGACACGTGTTGAGGGCTGCTCCTCATTCTTAAAAGCTGCTATCAAGTGAGACTTGACACAAATTACAATTCTCTAGATTATATTTTACATTTAACATTCCCCCTCTCTTTTCTTTGCAAGTTAATGTCACATACTGTTGTGTTTATCTTAAAAAGTTGTAGTTTAATTCATTGTTCAGTTTACAGAAAGGTATTAATGCATTTAGATATCTTATTAATATTTTTATTTGAGAATCTATTTTTATCTTAAGTCTGGGTGACTTTTATCTGTGTTACAATTTACAAGAAGTATTAGAGAAAAGGGTTTGCAATATCCTATTTGAACCTGATGTGTGTGAAGGAACAGGGAAGAGTTGAGAGGGAGTAATGTATTTTGTAAGTAGGGGATATGAGGAAAGTGTTTTGACTTGTTCTGCCTGCGCATGCATTTATGTTTTTTTGTTGGTTTGTTGAATTAACTGATTAGTACAAGGAATTTCTAATGTTAATTGAGGGTGTAAAATGTAAGTGGATTTATGATTGATCCTCATCTATGTTTCTGACATGATTGATCCTCATCTATGTTTCTGACATGATTGATCCTCATCTATGTTTCTGACATGATTGATTCTCATCACATCTCAAATCCAGGTTTAGCTTGTTGATTTAGTTCCCAATATTTTAGCAGAAATGTCAGTTGTGATTAAAAGGGAAAACAAATCTCAGTAATGGAAACAAAGTGTGTATTATTTCTTAAATGAAAATATTACAGAAGAAAAAGCATTTGTATATATCCCAAATCTATTGCTATTAAGACTTTTGCGCTCATAATTATAATGAGTGTGCAGAAACTTCAATTACTTGTGGGGAAAAATTGTTGGGTTGTGTTATTATGTGATGTGATTTCAAGTTGGGTGGACGAGATGAGGGAATGCTTTGAATCTTATTTTTGATGGAAAGGTAAGTGTATGGGGAAGTTTCATGCACATTTTTGTTACCTCCCAATGTTGTGTGGTAAAAAGTCAACAAGAAAATATATTGGACGTATCAGGGACAGTAATGTGTTCGATGAGTGGATATACTAGACAAGTAGGATAAGGAATGAATGCTCTAGAGAGAAAGTTGGGGTAGGGCTCTTAATATAAAAACATTGGTAAAATGTGGCCTTTGGTAGTTTAGGCACGAGTGAATCTTGTAGAAGTTCCAATTAGCAGAGTATATGAAATGAAAGGTAGCCTAATCACTAGAAGCAGGAGACTGAGAAAAACTATTGTTAAAATAAAACCATTTAGAAAGATTTAGTGTTCAATGATTAATCCAATAGCATGATTTATGGTAAAACAGTGGTGTATGTAGCCAATCTCACTTTATGGAAATTTTTTGTTGTAGTTGTTATTGTCTTATTATGTGATTCTGAACGTGACTAAATTTGAAAGCTAGCTTGGCAGCGGTTTGGTGTTTTTATCTGTGAATTGCATTTTTCTTAAGCTCTAGTAATATTGGCTTTTTGGTTATTGTTCTTGATTTGAATGCAAAATTGGTGCCAACATTTTTTATTGTTTTTATCAATTGATGTGGGACATGAAAAAAAGAAAAAGATGGTTAACATCCCAATGTTGGGAAGCATGGACCAAAACCACAGCAAAAAAATTTCTATCATTGGATCCTTCTGAAAGAGCATAAAACTGTGATAATTACATATCAAAGCATGACAATCCCTTGCAAACATGATAGTCCAACAATCATGAGTCAAAAAAGCCCTACAAAGTCTACACAAACCAATTCCTCAACCATCTCATGATCAAGGAAGGGAGAGGAGTGGTGTCAACTGCACAAACAGGATGCACATTAGGGCTTTAATCACTACCTTGGAGCTTCTTAGCATTTTAACCTCGTAGTACTTGGACCTTACACTAAGAGTCTGATCCATGTGAAGCATGACTGTTTCTCATTGTTTAGACTTTCCTTTATTATACGTTATGAGCCCAAACCATAAGAAACATTAAAGTCAGAATTTTTCTCTCTCTTTAATCTGCCTATACTCGTAACCAAGGTTGTCAAATCTGAGAGCTTACATAAATCTGTGGAGCTTTTGTAAACTCCACTAGTAACTCAAACTCATAAGGGTTTACCTAATATAAAAAGTTATATTAAAAAACTAGTGGTGACATATGTGCATTAACATAGTACTCGTAATACAACAATAATTCACTGTATGGACATCATATTAAAAAGAAGTAGCAAATCACAATAATACAGTGTGATAGTACATTAATGCTGAATTAACCTACATAGATGACTAAATCATACATAAATTCACAAATAAGTTCTTAAGATGAAAATAATTCAAAAAGGAGTTAATTTCTTCAAATAATTTGAGTCTAATAAAATTTTGACACTGTTGGGTAAAATTTGGACAAGAGTTATATTTGATTTCAAAGTCATTGTCTCGTTTTTGAGTTGAGAGTTCATGTGAATTTAATGTTTAAAGAGTTACACAACCTTGTATGTAAGGCTGTAGATTCTCATGACACTGACAATAATATTAAATCTTTCTAATATTATAAACAATGAACAATATCTAAGTATACATCACTTGTTACACAATTAAGAAGAAGGATATGACAACCTTTCCATGACATGTCTAAATATCATGGTTGAGTGCAAAACACAAAATGTCATCCTTTTGTAGTTCAATTTATCTATTACTTCATAACCGTAGAATAAATGAGATATACTCATGTAAATACTTAATATTCATATCCAAAACTCATGATATAGGGTCATCTATTTAGTCAAGTACTAGTCCAAATATATTTTATCGGTATCCGTATTAACAATAATGTTTGATTTGAAATATCTAAGAATATTAACATTAGATAAACTATTTCATGGACTTTATTATGTTCCAATGTACATGATAAAAAAAATGCTTCTATCATACAAATGTAAACCATATAGTTTAGGACTTACTAACAACCAAATCGTAAGCATGCTATATTTATGTTGGATTGGTAGAAAGCTAGGTCTTAATTGTGTTGATTGACCCATATAGCCAACCCCACTTGGCGGGATAAGGCTTGGTGTTTGTGGTTGTCAGCCAAGATAGACCTAGATTGTTTTAATTGGGCTAGCCAAACAGAAAGATCGACATTGAAGAAGTGATTAAATCACAAAGTGTCTTGTCAATGAGTAACTTAAGGCACCAAGTAAGAATATCTTATACACTCTATTAACTAAGTACATGTTTAGTAATATATTTGTGGGAGATTGTTGCTTTATTTTGAGAAAAATCTGTCATAGTTGGTAAATAAGTGATTAATTCGTCTAAGGTAAACACATGCACTTAGTGTTTCCAATTACTTAAAAGTATGTGTTAAAGAAAAGTGAAGATAAGAAAAGAGGAGGGGTTGCACATTTTTCAAAATCCTTTCCATCATTTTATTTGAATGAAAACGAGAGGAAAGAAAAAAAATGTGAACCAAATTAGAATTGGCTTTCCAATTTGGAGAGAAAACTACAAAAGTGAAATTAAAAAAAATGAAGTTACTATTATATTCTTCATACCATGTACAAACAAAATTACTATCATTTATATTAAATGTCATTTGTGTCTTTTTATAAATACTCATCTTTTTTATCCTAAAAAGACTAAACAGTCATCTCATTTTCTACCCAATTTTATTCTTCTCACTTTATTTTCTTTCCTTAATTTTTATCTTATTGACCAAGTGAATCATACAGTGTCTTTACAACAATAGATAGCATTTACCAATTGAAAAATATTATTTATTCCTTAAATATTCTTCTATGTAAAGCAAATGCAAGTATTCAAATCCTAAAAATAGCCTCTCAACATGAGGGGTATATATCAAACCTCCCAAATCCCACATGATGGGAGCCTTGTCCACTAGGTCACTCCTCTTCTAGATTATGATTATTTGTTTGTCTGAATAATATATTCTCTCTTTGCTGCTATTGTATTCAGGTGGTCAGCTGAAAATGGAGAAAGTATTAATGGATCTCCAGAGCTGCACATCATGCTAGCTGAATACATATTTTCTGAAAGTCCGGAGGTGGTAAGTTTCACAATCTCTTTTCTTGAATCTTATCTTATCTTTGATTTCTATATAGAAGAGAAACATGAGTGTAGATATATAAAAGCTTTTCTGCATCAACATTTAACAAATTAAAATAAGCATTGATTAGTTGGCTAAATTTAGGTTTTTTTGGGTGCATTGTGTCTATGAGGATACGGAGAATTTGGAAGCCATGTCATTAGTGTTTGGAGAATCAAATTGTTGGTTATTCAGGTGCTATATAAGATTTTTAATTTGAAGGGATTAATGAAAATTATGGCTGGAAACAGTTATGGTTTTAATGGGAAAGGTTTTAGTGATCCTAGCCAAAATTAGGTAGCTGTTAAAATTATAGAAAATTGGGTATGAGATGAGAAAAATAAATTGCCAAGGTTCTCTGGGTTCAGAATTGGTTAAATTGCAAATTATAGCAGGTTATCTCATCTCTTTGAAAACATTTTTGATTTATTTTCATATTGGTTTTGGAAAAGCTTGAGTTAGCTATGTCTTCTAAACCAGTGTTATTGATAGAAACGGTTTGGCACTAATTAGAGATGATGAAATTATTGAATGTCTCCCAACCCAACTACTACGTTTTCTGTGATTTTAGAGGCAAAATTTTGTTTTAAAGAGAAGCTGGAAGTCAGGCTTGGAGACTCCTTGTCTCTCTTGTTTACTCTTGTGGTAGCTGTTTTAAGCTGATACTTTCAAGGGCTGTGTATAGGGCAGGATGTGATTTTTTTTTGAAGTGGACAGCAACACCTTTTTTAATCTTATATCCACCCTTAATTTCCTTGATTCGATCTCAGTTTACATGAGACTCAGGCAATGCTGACTTAAAATTTAGTTTACTCGTAAATTAATTTAGAGTACACTGTCGCATAGATTGTTTGGAGCAAGTGAATTTTGGGGCTGGTATGGAAATGGCTTTATGCTGTGAAGCTTTGCATGCCTTGGAAAGATTTAAATTATCGTGATATTTATGTAGCGAATGAATATCATTTTGCTTTTTACATGCAGGATATGGCTAAAGTTACATATCATTACGTGAAAGGAAATAATCCAAAAAAGTTTGCTACTACTCTCGTCAGTTTTTTGAGCAAGGTCAGCCTCCTAATATTTTCATTCCTTGTTATTTGGCTCAACTTGTTAATATTAGGTGGGAGGCATACCTTGGATCGACTTTTATGATGTTTTTTTTTTTATAAAAAGCTTTCATGTTAGGTTGTGATGTTTATTTATGCTATGACTGTTATATTATTTTTATTCTCAAACTTAAATGGAGGAGATAGCTGATGAATTTACTTTTTTCTTTTGGTATTGTTTTGAGAAGGATCAACTGATGTGTTTTTTCAAATGTTGTAGAGTTATCCTGGTGAAGATGATTTGGCCATTGCTCGGGCAGTTTTAAGGTAAAAGCATTTTAGAATATAATTCTCTCTAGTTACCTGGCAATAATATCAAAATTTCTGTCTATTGAATACCCAGGTGCTTATACCATGGTGAAATTTATGTTTTTCTTATTTCATTATAACTGTAGTGCATATATATTTCTCTGTATACTTATTTTATTGTTTTTGAGTGCATTTAACTTGGCTCCAATATTGTTTGTATATTGCAGAATGTATTATAACTAAGTTTTCATCTACTTTATTGTCAAAACAAACACTTCCTATTCAGATCACAGAATGTAAGTTTAGGATATTGTTTCTTGTTAATAAAAAAATCTGAAAAGAAACCAATAATAGAATCAGTCTCAAGCTGTCCTCCACTCCCTGTTTTGGTATGAAGGAAATTTTCACTTCAGTTGTACTAATCATCATTGATGCATGCATAGTTACTTTACCTTAACCCCATGACCTCTCTACTAATGCCCTTTCAGTGGCATCCTAGGTGACAATTGAAGTGTAAAGACGTGAATCCACTGTTTTCGATGATGTTAATATGCTTATTAAATTTAAAGTCCATGTTTTGTTTGGTTAGTGTCTTTGACCTGTAAATTGTAATTCCATGCTTATTTAAACAAGGTTTCAAACTGATGAATTGCTCATTTCTTCCACAATAGGTATTTATCTTTAGGTAATTTGAGAGACGCGAACATACTAATGGATGAGATAAAGAGCCAAGTTGAATCAGCTGAGGTTCCGTTTCCTAAGACAGAGCTGATGCAATTCATTAATTATCTTTTGCGAACGTAAGTTTTTTATGTTGTTCAACTTAAACCAATAAAGTGATCAATTTCTGTTCTAAATGCAGACATAGAAAAGGGGCATTTTGCATTACTTTTAGTTTAAGGGGACTGGAAGCACTATAATTCCAAGATTATTTAGTATTTTATTTGTTTCTGAATTACATCTATTACAAGATATGAACACTTCACTTTGTTATGTACAATGGATAACAATAAAAGAAATCAAACTAAAATTAAGCACCTTATTCTGCTATAAGGACAGAAGCAGAGATATAATCAATTGGTTACCACGTATAAAAGTGAAGCAAAGTGGTCGCCGTCGTATGTAATATAAGATATTTAGTGAGATACATAGCATAGGAGTCATATTTAGTGAAAGTACTTGATTAATATAAGATGTGTTTAATGGGAAGAAGAGTTTTCTATCATAGTAGTTTCAACTATTTAGCGCTCCATATATGTTGCAAGCCGATGCCCATTTTTCTGTTACGCCAGGTTGGAGAGAGATGCTCTGCCTCTTTTTAATATGTTGAGAGCAAATTTTAGGCCAAGTATTGAAAGGGAACCTGCGTTCAATGAGGTCAGATAACTTACTAAACCAAGTCATGATCTGTTTTCCTCTCTGTTGTTGGTAGCAAATGAATATGTGGCGTATCCTTATTTTCGAATGAAAATTCTAAGAGTTTTTTGTGATTATATGGAGGTTATTTTTGTCTTAGCACGAAACTGAAATTTCAAGCCATGTGCTGCATTTTATGTGACAAACTGTGATTCAGATGCTAGATGATACTGCGGAGAGATTCTTTGGAGTACAGCGAAGGAACCCAATGGGGATGTTTGGAGATATATTCAAGGTGACTGCTGATGTTTTTCTGTACTTCAATATTAACCAACCACCTTGTCACTCATAACTTGAGTTTTATAAGAATCTCAATGAATTAAGTTATGTGTTAATTCCTCATGCAGTTGATGGGAGCTGAGTAATGATAATCAATATGGAGATTCTAGCAGCACACAGATAGAACAGCCACTCCTACAACAGAACATTCAAAAAATTTATAAAATATGTTTTTCACCTCATCGAACAAAATCTGTTATCTCGTGATTTGTAAATGCTAGTTTAACAAAATTTTGTTTAGTAGTGCCCATTTCAAATAAATGTTATGTAAAATTACTTTTATTAGCTTTTCGTTTTCTCGCAAAATAGAGGCTGAAATGATTTGCATAAAACCAAAACTTTTCCTGTTGAGCACCTCTTTCAATTACTACGAAGTGTTTTCCTTTCCACATTTGACTTTATTCTTCCCAACTGTCAAATTCTTATTTGCTCAAATATTTTATGAACTGAATCAATTACGGTATCTAAATTTGTTCGAAACTATCTATAGAAATGTTAAATTATCTATTGAAACTAACCTCACGTCATATAAATATTTTAAATTATTCAATACATTTGTATTTTAAACTAGTAAATTTTTGCATACCATACATTCATAATTTTTTTATTAAACTTTCAAATAAAATAAGTTGAATATTCTAAATAAAAATAAATAATTAAACTAAATGTACTTTATTTACTTAATTTTTAAAATAACACTCAATGAACTTATAGGTCATAATCGTCTTAACAACACATTTTTTTTACAATAACAGCGATAAGGTTTTAAGACTTTGTGCAAACTAACTAAACCCCACCCACAGACCTTAGTTGGTTGTTCCCCTTTTACTCTACTAATAAGCCATTAGATATTTTGTTCAAACATGCAGAAGAGGAATGTGGTATTATTTGTTCACACTGCATGAAAATTTTACAAATATGAAGCAGAACGCTGAACTTCCCAGAAATTATAGAAATGACATTTGTCATTTACTGATAAACAATATACAGAAATAGTTGAAATGTTGGAAACTAGATAAAACTGAAGTTACTCGTCAATTAAAAAGACCACTCCATTGTCCTTCTTAAAGCTGTGTTGGGTATGATCAATCACCTGTTCGAGGAATAAAAGGCCATGTGAGCCACAGCAACATAGACTAAAACATAAACTCTTACAAATGAACTAGGATGCTGTATCGTGGAAAAAGATAGGTGAAAAACTCACGTTTGTATTGCTCAACTCTAGATTGTAAAAGTCCATTGCATCTGCCTTAAATAGAGGACCAGCATGCCATGTTCCCCGGTCAAGCTTAAGAAATTTGGAACCTGCAACCTTGAAAACTTGGACTTCATCAATGTCAGGAGGCACGTATGAATGACCGCAACGGGACTGCACAATCTTCTTGCCTGTGTCATCCTTTATTTCATTTGAATCAACAATGGACGACTTTGCCACTCCAAGATACCAAGCATGACCACCAACAGACCCGAGGCACTGAGTCACGTTTGCATGATGTGTAATACTAGAAAACTTGAGTGGACGATTCTCAATATGCATAATGTAGAACCTACCAAATACACATCAATTTCAATAAGCTTTATACCAATCCAAATAAGAGAGTTTAATAATTATACAAGCTTAATAAAGCTGACAAAATATGCACACAAAAACAGATTTGACGCAGTTTTTGCAAATATACCACCACAATGAAATCCATAGTTCCTATGCCTAACAATTTTGATTGATAGGTTTACTGGGGTAAGCAGATTATGTTGGCTCGTTAGAGCACAAAATACCTCAAATTTATCTATGAATACAAAAAGAAAGAAGAAGAAGGAAATACAATCCTAACAGCAGAGATGATACTGCAACACGAAATAAAACAATGAACTAATCTCATATAAATCTATATTTGGCAAAAGCATAGACTAATCAATAAAATAGTGAATGTAACCAACCAAACCAATTATAACTCCTAGTGTTACTGATATTAAAAACTAGAGTGCAGTTTTTACACTTCAAAATAAGACAAAATAGGCACTTGAAAATTGGTACCCCTTTGCATGTTTGGAGGAAAAGTATTGAAACCAAGGTTGAAGACACCTTGGTTGTTCGGCACTCCATGAAGTGTGAAGCATTGAACTCTACCATTTATAAGGAAACTGTACCTCAATTGAATCCGAGTTACTTAGTACTTCATGATTCTTTGGAGTTACTCAGATAATAAACATTTCCAATTTCTATGTATTCATTTTTTTTTTTCAAGTTAAGACATTCAATTACCTGCAAGTTGCTACTATTGGATGGCATTAGAATTCAATTCCATAACAATACAATTGGAATTGGCAAGAGGCAAAAGTGTGTGAGAAAACCCTAAAAATGGATGGTTGATTGAAAGATGAAACCTGGGAGTTCCGTGGGTAAGGTCGAGTTGAGCATCGTGGAGACCGAATTCTTGGCCGTCCGGCGAAGCCTCGATAACCTGGCCATAGTCTTTGAAGGTTAACGGAGTTGCTTCCATTGCTTTCAGTGTCACCACCCTCGTCGACTCCATTCCAAATTATCCCTATCTCACTCACACGCTACAATTGGGGATTTATTCTTTTATTTTGCCCAAATTTTCTAACTTTTTTATGTGACTCTTTTTTTTTTTAAATAAAATTATTCTTAATATATGGATTGTTCTGACCACCAAATTTATTTATTTTTTAATTAAATGGGGGTTTTTGTCTTTGTTGTTTATGCTGTTGTTCTGCATAAGAAAAACCCTAAACTACTAAACCCACGCGCGGTCTGAGAGAAGAGAAGATGAGGGAGGAAGAAGTGGTGGAAGGCATAACGAAGATTCTGGAAGAGAAGAAGGAGAATGGAGGAGTGGAATCGGAGAAACTAGAAGGTTTCATCCCTCACCTTACTCTCCCCCTCGTCAACTCCATTCTCTCATGCAAGACTCTCCGCTCCCACCCCACCACGCTCCTCTCCTTCTTCAACTGGCTCCAAACCCACGCGCCACCTCCGCTCCGCTCCTCCCCTCACGCGCTTCTCACCCTCCTCCCTCCCCTTCTCTTCCACCGCAAATTCTCCCATGCCAAGTCCCTCCTCGTCTCCTTCATCTCCTCCGACCGTACCCACGCCCTCCACGCGCTCCTTCTCCGCCCCCGCCGCCCCCTCCCCAAACCCCTCCTCGACACCGCCCTCGCCGCTTACGTCCACGCCGGCCAACCCCTCCTCGCCTTCCACCTCTTTCAAAAAATGAAACGATTGCGTCTCACTCCCAACCTCCTCACCTGCAACACCCTCCTCTACTCCCTCGTCCGCTCCCTCTCCTCCCACTCCACCCTTCTGGCCTCCGGCGTCTTCCACGACGCCGTCGCCCTCGGCGTCAAGCCCAACACCAACACCTTCAACATCCTCATCTACGGCCAATGCCACCATAAAAAGTTCGACCACGCCCTTGCCCTTGTTCACCGAATGCCCGAATTCGGGTGTTTCCCTGATAACGTCACCTACAACACCATTTTGGATGCCCTGTGCAAGAAAGGTCAGTTGAATAAAGTGAGGGATGTGCTTACAGAAATGAAGAATGCTGGGTTGGTTGCCAATAGGAATACTTATAATATCCTTGTTCATGGGTATTGCAGGTTGAAGTGGTTGAAGGAGGCTGCTGAGGTTATTGACTTGATGACTAAAGATGGTATGTTGCCGGATGTTTGGACTTATAATACCTTGGTAAGGGGGTTGTGTGATGAGGGGAAGATTGACGAGGCTATTAGGGTTAGAGATGAGATGGTGGTTTTGAAGTTGATGCCGGATGTTGTTACTTATAATACTTTGATTGATGGGTCTTTTAAGTGGTGTGGCAGCGTGGAGGGGTTTAGGTTGATTGAGGAGATGAGATTGAGGGGAGTTGAGATGAATGTGGTGACTCACAATATAGTGGTTAAGTGGTTATGTAAGGAAGGTAAGATTGATGAGGCGAGTGAAACTGTGGTGAGGATGGTGGAGAGTGGGATTTATCCCGATCGTTTTACTTATAATACTATGATTAATGGTTATTGTAAAGCAGGGAAGTTGGGAGAGGCGTTTAAGATGATGGATGAGATGGCAAAGAAGGGTTTAAAGCCGGATGTTTTTACTCTTAACAGTGTGTTACATACTTTGTGTATGGAGAAGAAGCTTGAAGAGGCGTATGAGTTAATTGTGCAGGCTGGGAAGCGGGGTTATATTCTTGATGAGGTGACCTATGGAACTCTGATCATGGGGCACTTTAAGGCTGAGCAAGGAGACAAGGCGTTGAAGCTTTGGGAGGAGATGAAAGGGAGAGGTATTATTCCTAGCGTTGTCACTTACAACACTCTAATCAGAGGATTGTGCCTGTCTAGGAAAATTGATGAAGCAGTGGATAAATTGAATGAGCTTTTGGAGAAAGGTTTGGTCCCTGATGAGGCTACATGTAACATCATTATTCATGGTTACTGCTGGGAGGGAATGGTAGAGAAAGCGTTTCAGTTCCATAACAAAATGGTAGGGAAGTCGTTCAAACCAGATATCTTTACGAGGAACATTCTCCTACGAGGACTCTGCAGAGAGGGCATGCTGGAGAAGGCTTTTAAACTCTTTAACTCATTGGTCTCTAAAGAGGTTTCCGTTGATGTAGTTACATACAACACATTGATATCAGCCGTTTGCAAAGAAGGGAGACTAGAGGAAGCATTTGATCTTATCACTGAAATGGAAGGGAAAAAATTGGAGCCTGACCGGTATACTTATAATCCCATTGTTGATGCGCTTAGTCATGCTGGTAGGACGGAGGAAGCTGAGAAATTCATGTCAAAACTTTTACAGACAGGGCAAGATGTGAAAACTCACGACACTTCCCAAGAGCTTGATGCTTCAGGTGATATTATATACTCAGAGAAAATAAGTGATTTGTGTACTCAGGGGAAGTACAAGGAGGCAATGAAACTATTTCAAGAGTCAGAACAAAAGGGAGTGGGTTTAAATAAATTTACGTATATCAAGTTAATGGATGGGTTTTTGAAGAGGCGAAAAAGCATATCCAAGGTTGCAACCAAATTGAAACAATAAATATGGCTATGTATTTGTTATAGCATTTGGATTTGGGATGCCCATAATGCTGAAGCATGTTGTAGAGGTGCTGTTGTGATGGCATTTAATGATTCCATGTAAGTTTCCGTCTTCTAATTTGATTATTGAGCCAGCATACTATGTCTTTTTGGCCTACCTGTTCATGTATGTCTAATTTTTTTAACGAGACCAGTAGTGGGATCCTATTTTTTGTGGTAAGGAATGAGTATGTGGAAGGCAAAGGAGTTAAATTGTGGACCAAGGTGCAAATATGAGAGGGCAATCAGGGTTGAGTCATATGGGAGGTATATATTTTGTAAGTAAAGGGTGTGAGAGAGGGCTTCTAAGTTGTTCTACCATAAATGGCATTTGTTTTACGCTCAAGTGATGTGAACTTTTTTATTCTTGATCTTTGTGCAGAATTGACGCATGGAATTAATTTTTTTATTATTGTTGAAGAGCCCATATTGACTAAAGATAAAGTCAAATTATAGTATATAGGTGAGTGCAAACTTTATTTTATAAGCTAGTTTTTTAAGATTGAGTTAGTTTAAATTTCACTTTCTTAAGTTTAAATTCATTTAGAACCTATCCTTGTGAAGTTTGTTGGGTCTTGTGTCATCTAGTAACGGGTTCCCCCAATCCTAGTTTCAAGATGTTCAGTCCTCTCGATGTTAGGGCGTGTGTTGAAGAACCCACATCAATTAGAGATAAGACTAAATTATAGTATATTAGGTGAGTACCTCATCTTACCAAACCAATTTTGTAAGGTTGAATTAAGTTTAAATTCCGCTTTCTTAAGAATTATATTTATAAATTGTGCAGCACATATGATAATGAAATAAAAATTTCTAACATCCCAAACCATAAAATATCATTGTTTTCATCAAATCGTTTAATTGGTTCATGTAGTCAACCCAACCTACTGGGATAAGTTTTGGTGGTTGATGTTGTTGTGGGCAATGTTGTTAAACTCGTAACTCGTAAGCGGATCGGAAAGGATATGAAAACTCGTAACCCTAGCATAGTAACTCGACTCAGAAGAGTTACTATTCGAGTTACTACTATACATAACATATTAAAAATAGGTTTATAATTCATGAAATGGTCCAAATACGTAATATAATTAAACATAGATTCATAATTCATAAAATGGTCTAAATACATAATACAATGAAGAGTAGTGTGCAGTCGTGTAGCAGTGGTGGAGGCAGTGGCGTGCGCGAACGGAGGCGCGAGTGGCGGTGAAATGCATGCGCAAGTGGCGGTGCAAACAGAGGCATGAGCAGCGGTGGAGTCGTGAGCTGCACAGGTTCTGAAATTAGGATTCTGGGTTTAAAAATTAGGGTTTTTGGATTTATTCGGTTGGGTTTTAGTTTTTTTTTCTGGGCCAAGTCATGGATCATGGAGACACATAGATCGTCTGATCCAACCCATGAATCGCCGGAACGTTCCGATCCGGAAAGATTCCGATCCACCCCACGATCCGACTCATTTTCTTCTCAAAAGATCTCCAAAGATCGGGGATCTAGATCGCGATCTTGACAACACTGGCTGTGGGAGTTATGTACTGTGAGTCTGTGATAACAAGTCAACCATGAGCATTGGCCATAATCCAGTCCAACATGATAGGACCAAATATATTGAAATTGACAGGCACTTCTTCAAAGATAATCTTGGCAGAGGCCTAGTGGTTACAACTCATGTTCCTACAGGATTTCAAATAGCAGACATTTTCACTAAAGAGTTTCCTCAGGGTATATTCCAGGATCTTGTAGGCAAACTGAGAGTGTTGTAAATAGCAAATTATTAGTATAAAAAATATTCTTAATATCTCCATAGTAATTAGGAAAAATATCTTTAGAATCTTCCTACTTATTTCAGTATATTTTTATTTTCTTTTTTAAAGGTTTTGGTTATTACAAATTGAAATGATGAGAATGTAATTTGTGTTTTTGATATCAATAAAATAATTCTTTAGTTTTCTACTCATATAACACGAAGGTTCGTATCATAAGTTTAATTGTGAGTTTGACATAAGCTACAAAAGAGTTTATAAGGTCATAGCCTACTTGTAAAAGCCAAATAAACTCCACGAGTTCTTCCAAACGCTCCCATAATTGGATCCAATCTATGTAAATAATTAAATGATTTCTAGTAAGATTCACTCAATTTTATATGATTTCACTTTAGTACTTATTTCTAACCATAAGGTGCATGCGGATTACTGTTTTTGTGTGTCTGATTGCGTTATTTGGAATGGTTAAAACACATGGTTTCTTTGAACCTGCATGGTATGTTAAGCAATTTTTTTAATTTTTTCCTTCTTTAGTCACTGACAATTTTGTTGGGCTATAAGTTATAACTTATGTCAATGTATTTAGTCAATTATTTTACCATATTAAATTCACAGCTCTTATTCTTCTGGCTGATTTGTGTCAGCCTGCCTGATCATGTTGGCCCATTGTTTCTAAATTTGATTTCCTCTTTGACTATGTTGGTCTTATCTTTTGGCTTAGTCTTTCTTTGAAACATGAACTTATCTACACCCTCTTTAATTATAATACCACCTCTTACTGTCATTAGGTTAAACATTAGTGTTTGATCGTTATTTGTTTTTTTACTTAATTGAAATAATTATTTATGGTTTTCTAAATTTGTACAGAATCCTATTTGTTCTTTCGCTTTACAGTATTTTGAGCCTTACGTTTTGTTGAATTGTTAAGTTATACCAGGGTCTTCATCTATGCCCATATATATACCTAAATGGAAAGGAAAATAACATGCGGTATTGGAAGAAATATTTAAGACAAATTTTCAGTTTTTTTCATTGTTAACCAATACTCTATATATGGTATTTGCCTGTCTTGTTCATGTCATTTGGGGAATTTAGATGCGATAGTGTAGTTTAAGTTTAAAGGAACTTATGCATGTCTTTCAGAGATATGATTATGCCTTATAATCCGCTGCAGGAGGGAATAGACCTCTAGCTGCATTGGATGATCGGGGAACTCTTAATAGGTCGGTATCAATTCACAATATTACTGATATCAAAAGTATAATTGTAAACGACCATTTTGGTAGTCATTTAGCTATGAAAGTATACATCATTATGTACTTTACGATATTCATTGTTCAAGCATTTTATTATGCATACTGAAAGGTCACTGTGTTTTCTTCTTACGATAGATATGATGCTTCTTTTTTATATTTCTCACCCTGATTGCTATGTTAATGTCTAACTGTCTAAGTAAATTTATATGTGGTTGGTAAATATTTGCAGAAACTATAGACAAGGCTCGGAGGATTCTTTATTTTATATTCTGCCTGCCGTTGATGTTTTGAAAATTTTGCTATATCCTATTTACAAGTTAGCATGCTCATTTTGACATCATGATTTCACAGGTTTTTCCTGCAATATGAAGTGAAACAGGCTTAACTGAGTTTACTTGGGTAAACTTGACTGATTATTGATAAGATGGCAGCTCATGCAACCAATATCCTTATTCACTTGAAGACTACGTTCTGTGTCTGATTCATGATCTGAATATCGAGGTGATCATGATGATGTTAGAAGTTCCAAGATGACATCGGTTTTTACTATGACCAGGATATTAAGTGTATGCAAGAAAGGGGAACCTGAAGTAGTGTAATTATACCTGTATTGCAACAGTTTTGGTTGCTAGTTGCAAAACGCAACAAGTGAGCAATGGGGTCAACAAGAAGCGTCCTCGGTATTTCTTTTTCACCTTTTACACATGTTGGTCGTCTTCCATTTGAATGTAGAAGGACATGCAATTTTATTTGTTTCATGTGCAGTAGATTCTGCAGTACTTCTTTAATGGTCATAGACTGCATCTTTAACAGAGGGTTTGTGTAATATGTACGAGATCATAGGCTTTAATTGCAGTTCGACCATTGTTAAAAGGATATCATTTGATATTGTTATCAAATTTAAGAACGAAATGGGACAGGCTGCTCAATTGCAATCTTGAGTTTTCTCCTTTGTTTGAAACCTTTGAATGTTTTGTCTGATTTTATATTATTTGGTCTGACATGTTTATCAAGCAGACCTGATAATAAGCTGTCTAATGATGGTGGTATTGGAGAGTCACAAGTTCTTTTTATGACTTAGTGCCAAAACTTCATCACGTCTAAACCAATCTTTTACCAAAATTAAACTTGCATTCGGAGTTTAATTTTGACACGCTATCCATGTAAACATTTTTGTACTAACAGTTTTTGAAATAATTGTGATAAGAGTATTTAGTTATATGAAAATTTATAATTAAATAACGGTATAATTTGGGTATACTGTTAGTACAATTATTTTTTTTGCACAGTTATTATTTTTTTTTGCTTATATCACAATTGCATTATGAAACGTGAATGCTCTATTCTACAAATATAACTTGATTTGTGCTAACTACTGCACGTCAAAGATTTGGAGTGAAATACTTTCATGATTTCTAAATCCATAAATTAATGTACCATTACTTTTAGGCTAATTTTTTCTACATCCGAATTTTTCAACCTGCACTCTATTCACTTTTAAATTTTCAAAATTGTTTGTTCCAAAATATAAAAAATATATTCTGAAATACAAAAAATACATTATGAAAAAATAATTCCGAACAACAAAATTTGCAAACGAATTCCAAAAAAGAGTTCTGAAAATCTAAAATTCGAAAATGTATTCCAAAAAATAAATTCTAGAATGTATTTTAATTTGCACTCTCCTCTTAATTAAAAATTGAAAAATATTTTTGTCATTTCACATAAATAAAGTCATGGGCCTCTTAATTAAAAATTGAAAAAATATTTTTGTCATTTCACATAAATAAAGGGCTGCTTCTTCCTGCACCTCCATACCTTCTTATACCTTCTTGTGCCACCCGCATAAATTTTTCTTATTCCAAAAATACCCTTTTCAATATTCCGGATTACATAATCTGGAAGTCTTTTCTATACATAAGATTAGCTTCCAGATTATGTAATCCGGAAGTCTTTTTTTCAGATGTGTTATTAGTTTCCAGATTACATAATCCGGAAGTTTTTTCTAAATATGAAATTGACTTCCGGATTATGTAATCCAGAATTTATCCAGATTACATAATCCATAGGCTTATTATTTCAAATCCAAGGGGGTGAAAAAAAAGGATAAAATGGTATTTTCATATTTAGTATGGGGTGGCACAAGAAGGTATGGAGGTGTAGGAAGAAAGAGTCTAAATAAAGTCATAGGATGCATGAAGCAATTAACCTACTTTATTGGGTATGTCTTGGAATAGCGCAAGTGATTTTCTAAAAAAATATCTTGTCCCATTTTCTTAAGGCTTTTATTTCATGCACTACCATTATTACTAACTTTACCCCATATTAATATAATAAAAAGACTAAAATACTCTCTTTACTGCACATAGTCACCTGTCGCCACTATTGTCATTGCTGCAGCTGCATCATCGTCGCTGCACCTCTATTCTCCACCCTACTCTTTGAGAGAAAGAAGAAAAGAGAACTCGTTTTGGAAAAAACTCATTCTGAAAAGTTTGATCCAAAAGTTATAATTTGTATTATGGAAAGCTTTTTCTGGAAAATTTATTCTGAAAATATTGCTTCAAAAACTCATGTTCCCAAAATTCTATTAAGAAAATCTTATTCCAAAAATCATGAAAGATTTAAAATGTTTGTTTCAGAAAGATTTTGAGAAAAGATAATCTGAAAAAGTCACTTTTATAAGATAAAATTGTTATTTTATAAATTATAGGGCACTGTTAAAAGTTATGCGTGCATATGGACTAACCCAAACTAATAATAAAGAAATTGGGTTAGTTTGAACAATTTCAGCCAAGTAAATATTAGTAGATTTGGAAAAGTTTCTTCACTGAGAACTTTTAAAAAGAAAAAAAATGTTAAAAATAAACTTTTTCATAAATTAAAATTAATTCACACATCAGTTAATATGTAGAAATTCTCTCACATAATTTCTCCAACATTTTTTCAACGTTTGCATTATACATAGTAAACTTCATTTTTTTTTATTTTTTTTTATCTTTTAGAAATTATTCTTTATTAAGCTTGTCCGAATTTACCTTAAAAATATGAAAAAAATTTAAACTAATGTGAATGTACTAGGATATCAAGAACCCATAAGGGGTTTAAGAATTGAAGTGGAGCAATAATGTCTTAAACTCGGTTAAAATTGAATACAAAAGTTATATGCATAATATTATTTTTCGTTACTTTTTAGCTGTTAAACTAAGTTGTCGGTAGGGTTTGGATCCTAAAACAATGTTAGGAGGCTGGTAGAAATTTAGATTCCTTGGGAATTGTTGAGGTAGAAAGAGATGAGGTAAAAGTTGCATAATTATTGATAATCATTATTCTCTTCAGAAAAAAAAAAGTTGCATGTTATTGTGAAATCCAACTACAGAAAGTAAAAGTGGTAACTAGCATGTTAGGTTAGGATTAATTTTGAAAATTTTGTTAAGTTCATTCTAGAAGCTAGCAGAGAAAACTCATTACTTCTCCAAAATGACCAAATCGAATAGCAAATTTACTATTGAATCCACTATAAGGTGTTTACTCACAATGATCTGTTTCATACTTGGTTATAATTTGTGACTGTGTAGCATAAGATCATATCAAAATGTGCAAGACCAAGTTGAACACAAATCTTCAGTCATGTAGATAAAAAGGGAGATTAGGGACTGATATATGCAGAGGATAAACATAGCTCTAATCAAAATCTTTTGGGAAAGCAGACAATACATTGGAATGAAACAATGATAATAATAAGAAGAAGAAGAAGAAAAAGAAGAAAAAAACAGATGTTGATGAAACAATAGATGAAAAGGGTCTTTATTCTTTTTCTGTTGTTTGTATATAAAGTTGTCCCTCATTTATGGCAAGAACACTTCATTTGGAATCTTAACTCCCTAGCTTTTCCCTTTAGGCCTTTAAGTAGTCAAGTGTTTTTGTATGATGTGACAAAATTAGTTATGAGAGCATCATCCATGAGCCACTTTTTTTGGCTCTTCCTTCATGATAGTCCATTGCCATCCGAAAGCTAAACTTTGCTCTTTCTTCTGCTTATTTAATTCTTTTTTATCTTAATCATTTTCATTACAGAGAAAAGCTGGATTAGTTTGGGCCTTTAATGAGATATGCCAACCTTTACTAGCAAAAAACTGGCGAAATTTTATGTAACCATGCTTTTTTTTAGGCTCAAATTACTGTGATTAGATTCCCATGGAATATAATTTTTGGACCCAGTAATCAGACACAGATCTTGAATCATTTAGCATCTGCAAGCAATCACAAACCCAGAATATTGGGCTTTCTGGCTTGCAAATTTATAAACTTTAACCTCTTTTTATAACCTTCAATGATTTAGGTTCACTTCCTTTGTAAGAAAGGGAAAAAGGTGCTTAATGTCGGTAATCATTTATATACTTGTGGTTGGAATCACTCATTTCTCTCTCTGTGCTCCCTCTCCCGTTTATCATCAGATGAACCATAACACCCTTTTGATTATTTGTACAACACTGTCGTTTTCTTTCTCAATGTGTACGTTTATATTAAAGTTCATGCTCCACTGTTTATCTTATCTCATTAAATTTTCATCATCTAACACGACCACATAAGATGTAGCATGCCACTGAATCAGAAAGATTCATCCAAAAAGAACGTAAAACAATGTGGTATTTGGCTATATTTTTGTACTAGTCAGGTCTGCAACACTTATAAAAAACCGTCTGACCAATTAAGGATAAAAATCTTATAGTAAAAAGTAATATACAACAAATCAGATATTTTCATTTTTATAATTATACTCATTAAATATGACCAATTAACAATATTCTCTATTACAAACTCAGTAAAAGTACACAATTAATATAACACTTATTACACATCAAATACCTACCACTTTGCTTGAGTATTGAAATATTTTTGGAGATACATTCCCAACCAAGAACTCAAGTTTGAGATTTAGAAGGGAAAGACAACAGAATAAGAGAAATCAATTATTGGTTACCATCTCAACAATTTTTTTATTGTAATATTTAACAAGTAAAGTTGATAAGCCCCAGCTAAAGTTGATTAGAAGGAGTATAGTTTTTATAAGTAAAAGTAAATTAAGGAAGGCTTTAACTGACATAACACATTAGCTTGGATCTATGTAGCAGACCCATCATGAAGTAGAAAAATACTTTGGTTGTTGGCATAGTAAGCATAATCGCAGAAGTTGCACCACGTTTTTTGAGGCTAAGTATGCAGTGAAATGAATGATTAAGATGGCTTTTTGGTGTGTCTTCTTTAGAATTGTTTAATTAGCTACACAATCAATGACATTATGTTTTAGATTCTGCCTTGTGTCCCACAGAAGCTTTAATGGTAAGATATTTTGATCTGATAATTTATTTCATGTGGACAGGGAGAGATTGTTAATCAGAACAATATGCACTATCTCAAGCAAGAGAATCTAGAGTTTGTCAAACTGGGGACACCAACCTTATTGTTTTAGTTGCCAATACTCTCCCACTTGGAAACCCTTTCTCAGAAAGCTTCTAAATAATTTTAAAGTGAGCATCAGTGTCTCCAATATGCTCTAACATGAAGGCCTACCTCTCAGACCCCATCCAATTTCACTTCCTTTGCTTCCAACAGCACTAATATTCTCTCACCATCATTTTTATTTTTAATAACCATTTTAAGGTACACTGTCTTATTGTTTGACCTAGTGCTCAAGGCATGAGAACCCAATCATTCCTCTACTTTAAGCAAGCTAATCTTTATCAGTACTACTACGGCATTAAAGTCCTGCCACCATGATCATCAAAATACCAAAACAATAATAATCATTCATGCGAGTAGCTAGAAATAATGCTTGATCTCAAATCTCAATTACTGTTATCTAAAGCTGCAATGTTATGGTCACATGCTGCAAGTTAAATCCCTTTATACTTCATCACCCCTTTTACTTCTAAACAATAAAGCTCGAATTTTCTGCTTGGCACAATCGCAGAAACCTCTAGTATGAAAACAGATAAGAGATAATGGCAACATGGGATGTCATCCTCAACTTTGCTGTTGGTTTGTTGAAATGGGGGCAGGACCATGCATATGAGTGCTCTCCAACCATAATTTGACTGACATGCAACAGCATAGTTCCTACCATTCACATATAGATATATATATGTATGTGTGTTTGTGTGTGCTCTCCAACCATATATATCTCTAAACTTTTCTTGCACAAACTAGGAAAAAAATGTGAAACTGAAAATTAAATAATTCTTTTTAGGAGAATCTCATGACCACGAGGGAGCAGGATATGGAAAAAATGTCACTTCTACTAGTGGAAACTGTGTGCTTTGCTTGAGAAACCTACAGCACCACTCTGAATTTTATGTAACTTTTGAGTTTCATTCTATTATCAGTTACAATAAAGTAAACTTGGTTTTCTCTACAAACTCCACAATTTAATACATCCAATTGGTAATGGTCTTTTTAGCAAGCTAATTGTTTTTTTCTGGCATATAAAGCTGTTTCCAATCAGTGATTTTTCCTCTGATTTGGGCATTGTATCTGGACTAATTTGATTCAACTTTACGCCAAGCTCTGCAACCATATCCTTTAACTCAAAAATCTTCAATTTGTTACTACTTAATTTTGGCTTTTCTTGCTTAAAGGTTGTGCTGTGTGTACTATATATTCCTCTCATCCAGAAATAAGCAGAGCTAAGAAAAAGCAAGTAAAAGTAAAACTAGCTGTAAAAAACATAAAATAGAAACCGTGTGTGATTTTGAAGAAGTCAAGAAAGAAGTCCAACTAAGCAACGACGCGTGGACCTTTGCTATGCTAAACCCACAAATATTGGAAGCCAGTTTTCCTGCAATACTGGTACAGTGGTGTGTGCTATGTTAGTCCAAGGAACATGTTCTTTTACAAAGACAAACCATATTGTTTCTTCTAAAGCTGTCTAATTCAGTTATGGTTCCACCAATGGTTGGACAACACTCAAGTCATCGATCACCTGCTAATTAATCACGCGTTTCATCTTAACTTATGCTTCAATTATTTACATTTTCTCATTACTATTATTGAATGTGTTTCGTTCAGCTTGACATTCAGGAATGTTGGTTTCTCTAACTTCATTAATTAATGCTACACAAGTCATCAATGCATGATACACATTATGTTGAAATATAATGCTGACTTGGGTTCTTTCATTCTCATCTGTTCATCTCATTATTCTTAAAAAACTAATCATTTCTAGAACATTTCTGTTTAGTTTTCGATTTTTTTTTCTTAATCCTATGTTTAGGTATTCAAGTAGAATATAGCATGCCTTATTTGACGTTGTGCCTCCACTTTCCCAACGTGGCCCGACTAATCAATAACTATGAAGTTTTTCTGAGTGCTGACAAAATTTAGCATACCCTAATAATTTTCTTAATTTTGCTATTCCCACCTATAAAATCATACACCTGTTACATTTTATACAATGAAGTTTAAATTTCAGAAGATTGGTGATTTTTGGAAGCTTTTTTAGTCACTGGATTTCTCATTTTGCCGTTATGATTTCAGTATATGGAGTGTCGGTTGAAAGAAAGCAAATTTTCCAAAATTTTAAGAAGAAAATGCTTCAAATAATTATAACTCAATTGACTTACTATGGGTTCTTATATATAATGAAGTTTGTTTGATACTAAGAACATTATTACTTAAGAAAATTATTTGTATGCATAAGAATTTAACATGTTAAAAAGTTTATTTTTTAATAAGTATAGACAACATATATTCAACAAAAAAAAATTCTTTGTTGAATAGTTAGCGAATGAATGTTAACATATGGTTCTAACTAAAAGTTATCTTAAATTTTACCTACCTAGTGTGAGGTAATTTATTTTTAACATATTTTAACAAAAAAAAAAGATATATATATATATATATATATATGTGTGTATGTATATATTATTAAATTATGCATACTAAAATATGACAATAATAAATAATTTTTTTTATTAAATGAAAAGGATAAGGAGCTAACTGAATGCTTCATATTCATAGACGAATAACTTCCATTATTCATTATTCAAAAATTAATTTATATTTTATAGTATTTTCTGAAATAAAAAATTTACTTTGACAAAAAATGAATGATAATATTTTGTTGAACATTATTTACATGGTTTTATAATTTTATATGTTACTTTATATGTTCTTTTAAGAAAATTACATATTAAATATGTTAATGTATAATTTATTGTTCAAAATTAATTATTATGATTAAAATAAAACTGTAGTGAGGTGCCAGATAGCTTCTATAACTTTCTTTCTTTTATTTTTTAAAATAAAAAATAAAACTAAATATTAAGTTGCTGAAGTAACTTTAAGTGAAAATAAAATGCAGATGCTAACAAGTAGCTCTTTCTTTAACTCGCATTTTTATTTTATATTTTTATCATTTGAGTAAAATTTGAAGTGGGCTCTACTAAGAGAGTATGGGCTTTAGTTATTTAATTGGCTTCGTATACTTTTTTTTTCTTATAATAATAAAAATATAAAAAAGTATGTTATTAACATCTTATATGGTATTATGTATAAACGAAATATAAATGACAGGATAAACTTCTTTGTGATCAAAATAAAAGAAACATTACATGTGGTATAAACTAATTTTAATGCATATAGAAATCTATTTATCTTTTATTATTTTTCAAAAAGTGATTATAGAAGTACTTCTCGAAATGTTCTTTCGTTAATAAGTGTCTTAAAGGCTGAACATAAGGAGTACTGGAAGCATTATATTCTACATTTGTAGTAATTTGAAAATATTATATTATTTTTTATGTTTTTAAATATTATGAGTATTTTTATTTTCTCTATCAATATTACGTAATATTTTTATCTTCCACTTCTCCATCTTGTTTATATTTTTTTACAAAGTACACTTTAATCCTAACTCAATCCCATAAAACTAGTTCATGAGGTTGGGTTGAGATTTGCACCCACTTATATATAATGAAAGACTTTAATCTTTAGTTGATGTGGGATTCCAACAATTTTGGTAATATTTGACTTCTCTCTTTTTTTGCAACCAAAATAATTTGTTTTATTTTGAATATAGAGTTCAATTAATAATTACCACACTAAAAATGCTTTAACTTTTTATTTCTTTAATTTAATATTTTTATGAACCTTAATTAGGCAGTGTCCTAGTAACAGGAGACAGATTCTTGTCCCAGTATAGAAATTGATTAGCCTTAATTAATGAATATAGTAATGAAGTTAGTTAGATTGGTAATTGATCCCATCTTCAATGTGCAAAACTTTCTTCCTTTTCATTTCAAATTATTTGAACTTTAGAAGGGCTTAAGGTCCACATCGGGTGGACCTCTTATTTTGTTCATTCTTTTACCCTTAAAAATACCCTAGTTCTTCAAATTCTGCACTCCCAAAACAAACACATTCACCACTCACTACTTCATTAATATATACAAACCTCATAATCACACAGAAATATGGCACATGCATTAACATCATTCTTCAACATTTTATCTAATCATTCCAACTTTTGTGGTCCTTAATTATTTCTTAATTTGGTATTAAAACATGTTTGATTCAATGTCAACAATTTTATCCATGGATGAAGTAATTCTAATTGTAGGAAGCAATTTTTATAAGGCAATAAATTAAACATCCACATCAATGTAGATGTAAACAAAGAGGCATATGAACTAGAAATGAAGCACATAAAAGAGGTCAAATGGCCCAATTGAAGGGCTGTGAAGAGTGGAGGCTACGTTGGGTACAGACTAAATTAAAGCCTTAAAGTATGGTAGGATTTATGATGATGAAGCCTAAAGACAAAAAAATGAGTTTGGAATAAGAGATAAACACTCACTAATCCCAACTACTTCACCACAAACCCATGTTACAAACCATGTATTTTTTTCAACCTGAAGGAAAAAAAGTAACACATTGATGTGGGAACAATAGAAAAGGATAATCTGTTTTTTTTTTTTTCTGGGATCAAAATGTTTAGTTTGAACTTTTGAATAAAAATAAATTGAATCTTCCTGCATTTTATTTCTCAAAGGTTAAATTCTGAGAAATTGAGTGGTAGTGGCCCTACCTTTTGTAGTCTATTATTATGTAGATATGAGGCAATAGGGTGTTAGAGAGATAGGTCATTTTCATTGCAGTGCCACGTAGGCTAGTAGTTAAACGTGGTGGTTGCTAAAGAATATTATGTCTCTTGTGTGGTGGCATGTGTACTGTACACAAATTACTTGCTAAATAGGCATCCTATGTGTTAGGTATTTTTGTCAAGTTCATTCAGCTACATCCACTTTCTAATCAGAGTAATCATTTTATATATATAATATGTAAAGTTGATAGACCAATCCAAATTTTTATTTAGTTTATGTTAGATCAATTCAAATTAAATAAAATCTTTTTTTTTCTTTTTCATCAAACAAATTGAACTTACCTACCTATATTCCTGTTACATGATTTTTTTTGGATGATTTATTGCATAAATTATTCAAGATAGAGTGATATTCAATAATAAATTAATAATGATAAGGAGTAAATGGATTTGATCAATTTTTAAAATTAGTTTGACCTGTTTTTTAAAATCCCTAAAATGTTTTATAAACCCAAAAAAAATTCCTATTTTTTTTTCAAATTTTTGTTTGTTCCACTGACAACTAAATGTTAATTCTCAATTCAAACCACAATGGAATACATATAGAAGGCGCATGCATTGCAGAGGAAGGTGAATCCCATGGAGGGAAGAGAAGGGGGTTTAGGATGAAAATGGGGCTTAGGGGAGAATGAATGGAGGAAAGAGAATGGTGTTGGATTACATGCAGAGTCCACGTGAAACACAATTGTGTTACTCTATATGTCACATCATTATTATTTAACGTCGTTCATGTCAATTTAAACCAGTAGACCAAATTACTATTGACCCTTATGGTAGGGATAAAAAAAAATAATTAAATATTAAATTTATTATCTTATTTCATAATAAAAAAGTTTGTCATAATATTATTCAGGTAATGTGAGTTTAAAACTGAATATTTGACCTTGGGAATAAATGAGTAAAATTTGAACAAGATTAAATAATTAAGTATAAGATTAAATAATTAAGTATCATTCTTTGATCAAGCTCATTTATCCTAACTCACCAATATAAAAATTATTTAAACTTTTAAACAAAAATAAATACACATGAGATGCATATATGATTATTAATTTATCTTTATATTATTCAATTTATTTATATGATATTTGTTCTCACTTTCTTTATATTTTTTGTTTTTCCTCTTAATAAAAATGATAAAAAAAATACAAACATACATGGATGGCTTATCCATATATCGTACAGTTTTTTGCCTTAATACAAGTCTCACGTCCATCAATCTCTAATAGAATGTAGTTGTCTAAAATAATATTATGACTTTTAAAGGAAAATATTCATCATTTCTAACACTTTTAGATGAAACAATGATAACATCTCTAATGAGTCTTATTATTATCACACTAATGCAAAATTGATGAATCACGACTCCTAATAACGACAGGTCAAGGTTGTTCGTCATAAACAACGATTGGCCTAAAACCATCGTCAAAGGCACAAAATGACAATGCTTTTAAGCTAAATCATCACTAAAAAGTGCAAAAAATGAAATGATGACGACTCTAAATTAAATCAATGTTAAAAAGTGTGGAAAACAACGATGATCATCAAAGACCATTGTAAAAGAAACTAAACAACGAAGGTTCTAAGGGATAATCGTCGTCATATATGATTTTGTGCGCTCCTTTCATCATTCTGTTTTTTTATTTTTTTTCTTCTTCGTTCAAGGTTTGCGCTTTTCCCTTCTATTTTTGTCATTTGTTGCCGCCTACTGGAAGCCCGACATCGTACTCTAACCAATATGACACACAACCAGCCAATGCGTGAAAGCGACATTGTGCAACCTACTCCTTTAAACTGGCAAACAAATTTTGGCGACTAGCGATATGTGGACGTCGATTGGTTGCCCTCACCACCCAAGTGTCTCACTTCAACATCATCATGCAACCAAAGTGTCTCCATCCCACCACCTTTTCGCCTTCCAGGTTAATTTTTTAAAATTTCTGTTTTTTTAGGATAATTAGTATTTATAATTTTTAAATTTCACAGTATTTAGTATATTTTTATAATTATGTTATATATATATATATATTGTGTTTGTTAATTTAGTCATACTCTCTTTTGTTGAACATGTTGGTATTGAGTCCTAGGATGTTCTTTCTTGAAAAAAATTGTTTGAAGTTTGTCTTTTAAGCATTATGATGTCCAATTTTTGTTGAACTTGTTCACTAAGAGATCCTTAGTTTTTTGTTTGAGATTTAATACATTAACTTGTGTAGTACTTTTCTAATTTTAAAAATGTTCCTACATCTTTCTAAACTTTATATAAAAACTAGTGGAGGTTGTACTGATAGTAACTATATTGAATCTTAAATTGTCTGATTGGATAGTTTGGGAAAAGTAATCAGTTTTTAATAGTTAATTAATGCATAACTTATAATATACATTTCAAGTATTTTTCTACATAATTTTGGTTAATTGCCTTTTCTGTTGATCTTCAGGTACATATTTGATTGGGAAGACTTCACGTTACCATTTTCATTGTGTATCACCTGAATACTAATGCGAAATGTTGTTGAAATTTTGTGAAAGATAAGGAATAATGATTAATTTTTATGTACTATTCAACTATTATAAAATGGAATCTTCTCAAATAGAATAGTTCATACGTTTAATTAAAAAAGTGATATTTACATGCATCATACAAAATAGAGTTCCAATAATGTACATATAAAATGTAAATATGGATTGGAGTTGGATTAATTCACCACGTATAAGTGATGCATATGAGAGAGGTGTGGAAAAATTTATACAATTTACACAACTTAATGCTCATAGTAATCACATCAGAGAAGAATAAGGTGTCCTTGTGTGAATTGTTTGAATGGGAGGAGATTGAATGTTTCCAAAATTAGAGAACATTTGTTGTGTGATGAATCTTTGAAAAATTATACAACATGGACATGACATAGTGAATTGTTACACTTGCCAAGTGTGGACCTAACAAAAAAGTTTGTTTATTCAATAATGAATGACATATTAAAGGACATGATCCATGGTGTTAGAGCATAATCATTTACTTATGGACTAATGAAAATTATTTTCAAATGTTACAGTTTTTCAATGACCCGCAACCATTAGACTCAAAAGTAATGGAGTATGTCAGAACAACATAGTCAACATATATGTGTGAACATATATATAACACCTTAGGGTAGATAATAGAGGAGAATGAAAATTTGTTTCTATTGAACTTTTTGTTGCTTTCAAATTTTGTTTAAATTTAGGATGTTTCTATAGGAAACTTTTTGGATAATTAAGCATAATGTATAATTTTTGAATTCAATTAATGTATTTAGAACAACATAATTCGTAAAAACTTTTTGCAACAACAACGATTTAGATGTCGTTGATGAGCTTATCTTACAATGACATCTATAATTACGATAATTTCAAAATCATTTTTAGTAGTCCTTGTTAATCGTTGTTAAAAATACTTTCTACAGTATTGTCACGTTCATAATCCATGTCACAACTACTCATGATAACTCATTGTTCACTATGCCACTTGATTAGTCCCTTTTAGAGAATATATAATTGAATTGTAATCTTAATAACAATATATATATATAGACACGTATAATTATGAAAGAGACATTTTGTATTAAAAAAACAAATATACATGAAATAAAAATGTATTACAAATATTATGCTACATTTTGTTTATGAAATAATTTTTGCAAATTTTCATCTCATATACATAGAGTAATGTCAAACCGATATAGTGGAGAGTGTTCTATATAATTATGTCTAATAAAAACTCATCAATTGCGACTTCAACTTATAAAATGAAGCATACTTGTCATTTGTCCAAACAAAAATTATTAGACGAAGTATTTGTTTGTCCAAGTAAAAGTTTATTAGAAGAAAGGTACAAATGAAGACACTTGTGTCACAAAACTATAAGTTTATGTTTGTTTGATCAGATGAAATTATCATAACAACATGTCTTTGTCTATTAAGCTAAGAGGAACACTTGCGTCTAACGATATCTTATGCTTATATAAAATTATATTTTTCACTTTGTTATTAAACATGTATTTAAAATTAAATTATAGGATTTTTTCAACTTTGATCTAATACATATAAAATAATTTTGATTTACAAATTATATTATTAATTTTATAAACATGAAAAATAAATTTAGAATAATTATACTTCTTAATTTATCAAATTGTAATTAAATTACTAACTATGTTATATTAGAAAAAGATGTTACAAACTAAACTATGATGATTAAAAATAAATAATGATAAATGATCTTTTATTTCCCATATTACAAATATGGGAGACATTTTTGGATGGGCATATGTGAGAGACTGTAGAAACATGTAACTACTTTACCCATATCTCTTTTAATCATAATGATATTCTTCAAAACCAATTGAATAAACTAAAATATTTCTTTAAATTTAAATTTCAAAATATTATTATGTTTAACTTAAACTAAATACATAAATATTTATAACTTAAAAAAGCATCCATCAGAGAGTTGTTAAAAGATTAAAGCAAAAATTTGACATGCAAAAAATTCCTTTTTGAATGAAAATAGAATATTAGAGACAATTATTAGGCTCAAAGTTAGACACTTTATTTGAATATATGCTTAATGAATTTATAGAATGTTAATTGATGCGAATGTATTGATGAGATATGAATATCTTGTATAAATTACAAAAATATATGTATGTAATTTTAATATTTATATTTGTATGATTTTAAAATACTAACTTATGATATTTGTATATGACATGAGGAGACGATATTATAGGTATAGGAGGATAAATTCATGAATAAGAAAATAAATATTTTTTGTTTTATTTAATTTTTTTTAAAGATGTATATATTATAATTCCTTGTAAGGAAGAAAGTTTATTTTGAAAAGAATTAAAAATATAATATAATATAAATATTATATATATTTATTTATTTTATGATGATCACTCTTAGTGGGATGCTACAAACATGGTTAATTTTAAAATAGTAGTATGAAGAGAAATTTATATGTTTATTAAATATTAAATATAAAAGTAGTACTTTAAATACAGATTAATTTTAAAAGTATTAATAAATTATTAAACCGTGAAATATATGTGGATTTCAAACCAAAATTTAGATAGCTTAAATTGGAAAACCTAATATTATTACAAAAATCATAATTAACAAAATGTCGGGTAAGAAACTACAAATAAGATGTTTAAGAATTTCAGAAAATGTGAAATAACTCTATGCTTGGTACCAACAAGGTATATATTACATTAAGATCAAAGAGGACAAGAGAAGAAAGATTACACTGGGAATGACAAAATTGTGATAAGTCAAATAAAGTTTCTCTAATTTAATTCTTTGACACATTTAATAAGGAGTTTCCAATTTCCTTTTATTCCCCTTAGCTTTTTTACTCATTGAAATTTTTGAAATTTTAGTAAACTTTTAAGGTGTGTTTGGATTGGAGAGAGGATTTGAAGGAGTGGATTTGGAGTGATTTGAGAGAAGAGTGTAAAGAAAGTGAGGTTGTTTGGATTAGGGTATTATAGAGTGGATTTGTGAGAAAAGTTGATTGAAGTTTGTGAGTGATATGAGGGTTGTAAAGAGATTTTTAATTTTTTAAAATGTGTAAAATGTAAGTTTACAAATTTACCATTTCTTTAAAAAATATTTAAATAATAAAATATGAGATATTTTTGTATAAATTTTAGTTAATTAAAATTTTATAAATATATATAAAAAATATTTTCATAAAATCAAATCAAATAAAAATAAAAATTAATTTTTATTACTGTTAATATTATTATTTAATAAATTTATTTTAATTATTATTAAATATGTAAATTGTTTATAAATTATTATTATTATTTAATAAATTTATTTTATTTACTAGTATTATTTATAATTTTATTACTTTTTTATATATTATTCCTATTTTAAATTTTAAATCTATTACTATTATTTCATAGTATTTATATTTATATTACTAATTATTTTTTTTACTATTACTATATAAATATATTTATATTATTATTATATAAATTTATTTATCTTTAAAAATTTGTTATATTTTAAAAGTTAAAAAATAATTCACTGATAAACCATGAAAATACAGCTTTCATGTGGCTTTTGTTATGGATAAAAAGGAAAATTCGTCATGCTTACGTATTTTTCTTTGGTTTTCTTTACATATATGAGTAGAAACTATTTTATAGATACCGTGCAATTCCACGTATCTAAATCAGCGTAAATTGATAGATACAAACATGAGCTTTAGAGAACAAACTTGGGTAAACTCCATTAATAAAGGAAATTTATATATACTACAAAAAAATTATTAAATAAAAATTAATTTTAAAAATAAAAATTAATTAATTGTTATAATAATTAAATTAGAAACTATTTTAGATACTAAAAAAATTATTAATTTTTAAATTAGTTTCTATTATTGATAAATAGTTTCTAAATTAGTATCTAATTAGTTACTAAGGTTTTTGCTATCAATTTAAAATATAAATAATTGGTAGTTAAAACTTTGGTGTCTAATTAGATACCAGTTTAAAAATTATTTATCAATAATAGAAACTAATTTAAAAACCAATAATTTTTTTAATCTCTAAAATAATCTCTCTATTTTAATTACTATAATAATTAATTATTTTTATTTTTAAAATTAATTTTTATTTAATAATTTTGTTGTTGTGATATGTTATATAGTTTTTAATTCGTGTTTGAAATTTTTTACAGCAACCATTTAAAAAAGCATTGGATTAATTTTATGGAGATGATATATATATATATATATATATATATATATATATATATTATTGAGATAACATAATAGATCGATCATCTGATAAATTAGTTGTTATAAAATTTGGTGTTTTTTATAATTTTATTTTTTTATGAATTAAGAAAAGAAGGTATATTTAAAATTATTATTTGTCCTCAATTTTTAAGTGATATATAAGAATCTCTTTTTATTTATTGCAGAGAATAACGTGTTTCACAGTTAAATTTATTTAAAAGATATAGTTTGAAATTTTTTTATTTTCTTTCAGGGTGTATCGGTAAATTCAATAGCCTCAGAAGATTGAGTTGACCTTGTATTTTTAGAGGAAACTACCTTATACACGGTCAAGAAAAGGAAAAGAAAAGAAAAAAAGGTAAAGAAAAGAAAAGAAAGTTACATTAATCGCATCACATGTGATGACTTGTAAGACAATGTACATTGTCTCAAGACATGCCTCTATCAGCAACATTACAGTTCTTTTGCTACATTACTATTTAACACTTCACAAACAAAATTTCTACGGGCTTCAATATTATACATTTTCTTATTTTCTACCGAAAACTAACGTAATTCTTCTGTACAAAAATATATATTTTTAATAGAATTTTGTTAGGTTTATACTAAAATGTTTCAAAATATATTTTAAATAAATATATGATTAGTTATTGAATGATTGATACTTAATCAACATTATATATATATATATATATTTGAATTACGTGGATGTACCTAATCTGATTTAATTTAATATCAATTATAATTATATATGTAAATATACAAATATCTGAATTATTCAAATATACCTAATTTAATGTTGTGATTTAATATTATTATACTAATACTTCTCTACATACCTCAAAGACAAATGTTTAGTACATTTTTATAATTTTAACCAATTTTACTTTCCTCCTCTCAATAAAATTACTATAAGGAATAAATCTTTTTCTATTGACAAAAATAAATAAAGAAATATGACCAACTTAAAGAGATAATCAAACTCTTATCCACAACACCTCCTAGAAATCCCCGTAATACACAAGATTACTACAATAAAGGATAAACATTTTTCCAAAATAATATAATATAAGAATATATTTGTGGAGAATAAAAATGTAATAGAAAAATATTAAGAGGTGAATTTTAAAGTTAAATTGACTTTATAACTTATAAGTTTAATAAATTTTTGGTAGAACAAGTTTTAAATAAATTTTAAGTCTCCCTAACTTGTTAAGAAGAAGTGAATTTTAAATATAATTTAATTTTTTAAAATTTATTTATAAGATAATATTTACACACTTATATTATAATATTTTTAATTAATATGAAATGTACAAGAGAAGAAAGAGAAGAAAAATCCGAGCTGAATAAAATTATGAATTAGATTGGTGATCCAAAAATGATTGATTATTTTGTAGCAGTTTAATAGAATATACATATAAAAGGATGAAATAATTTGTGCAGGCATGAAATGTTGAAACGTGTCGTTCCTTTCTAACTGTAATACAGGAGAAGTAGCTAGTTGTTTCCCTCTCCCAGTATCCACAGAATTGGGTACCTTATTTTGCAAGCATCTTCCCCAAAACAGTGGATGCAGCTATTATATCTGTATGGCAACAGTGGCATGCAAGAACAGATTCTAAGCACATCAAATTGGATCCCTTAAGAAGGGGACCAAAACAACTGTTATTCCATCACTATTTTCAACCGCCAAAAGTCCCACACTGTTGCACTAAGTGAGGACCAAACCACACATTTTGAACTATATCAGCATGAACCACGATTCAAAGCTACTCAGCCATTATCCATTTACAAGTTTAGGGGTTGGGGGAGATGAACGTTTGAATCATATTTATGCACGTTTTTTATTGACTTTCAACCCATGACTACTGACCAATTTTCTACCTCTGACAGCAACCATAGTTTTAGTAATATCAAAACATCCTTCGATATCTACATAGGTTTTCTTAAATTATAACTGTATAAAGGATTTTGAACTTAATACGCGCGTTTTCTCGGCCAAACATTTTAAAATGTTGAAATAATGCAGAGTTTCTCTTCATTTAAAGCAAGAAGCGAAATTGAAACATGCTCCTACTGTCATCTTGACTTAAACCACTCTTACATTACGATAAAATGGAAAAACTATGATCCATATTCGTTGATGCATATGAAACTGGTGTTAAGAGGTTTCCTTTTAAAGCTGGTTCATTGCATGCGTGAAGAAGAATTTGTGTTGCTGGATTTATGACGGTGTAGTAATATTTATCACGCAACTGCACGTGGTGTTGGATTGGTGTGAGGTGGTGGCACAGAAGATAGGACACGTGTGCGCACACATGGTATGCGTTTGAATTAAGACACCGCAAAATATGGCATGCCATCTATGAGCTATACCAAGGTTGAATTCATGCTATTGTCTCTATCAAACAAAAACATGGTTTTGTGTATAAAAGGAATCGTTTACAAATCAATGTACTTTTAAACCCAAGAGATAGATAAACCCAAAATGCCTCAATTAGTGTTCATATATTAAAACTAATACAGTTTATAAAATCTAGTATTTGCAAAGAAGTATATTTATAATAATATACACATAAATAGATTAGACTTAAAGTCTTGGATTAGTATAGAATTCTCTCTTGAACATGCAATATTGTATACTCATGTGTAAATTACAATCACAACGCGTAAACTATTAAAAAATAACATATATATATATATATATATATATATATATATATATAATTGCAAAAAAAAATATATTTTAAAATTCATCATAAATTCAAGACTCTGTGTAGTTTATTTCAAATATTTTACATCAATATCTAGACCCAAAACTTACACTGTTTACAAGATAACAACCACAATATAGATGAATTTTCAATTTCAAAATGGCAACCATCTCCCCTATAATAATTGTGTCATTGGAAGTTAAAATTGTGATATTGATTTTAATATATATTAATTATTGGATTAATCATTTATTATTAGGTGGTTAAAAGTTATAATTAATAATTAGAGCATAATTTTTTATTTAAAATTGTCGTCTAAACATTATTAATTCTGATTTGATCTACTTAATTTTTATCACTGAATAATTGTGTCACCTGCAACAACAAAAAATCAAGTAGAAATACTTTATATTACATTGCCTTCAAAATTTAAGAATGATTTGCTAGAGAAAAATGGGTTTTTGGAGCCAGTCATATTCTCACAAGAGAGAAAGAAAGAGGGCAATGCAAATTATTCTAACAATAACATTAAAAAAAACTTACTTATTTTTAAGATATTAAAAAATATTCCATTTTTTAATGTTTATAAAAAATTCTTAATCATTATATTAGAAAGTTGAAAGTCAGAATGAGAAGCAGGCCATCTACAACTCTTAAAGTAACTTAATTACTTTATATATGCATAATTTTTAGCATTTGAGATTAATTAAGATTTTGATAAAATAATACAATGAGAGTAATTAAATTTAAATAATGATATATTAACATCTCTACTCAAATAATACTTCATTAATTTAAATTGTTATTGTTCTTAGAAGGTCGGATCCTACGAATTAACTTCTTCGGTCTAAGTCTTTCAATCTTCTCGGTCTCCAGGTATAATGGTCTTCTGCTTGTTCCAGTCCTCTGAGTCAGATGGAATGGATACCTACGAAGACACTCTGACGATCAAGTCAGTCTGAGTACAATATGCAGGTGAGTAGAGAGTGAAAAATTATCTTTGACGCTAGGTCTCCTCTGATCTTTATACCTTTTCGATGGACCTCAACTGTCATGGGTCTGCTCGTGGGTTTAAAAGAGGGTCAAATAATGT
This sequence comes from Phaseolus vulgaris, assembly GCF_051622355.1. Taxonomy (NCBI): domain Eukaryota; kingdom Viridiplantae; phylum Streptophyta; class Magnoliopsida; order Fabales; family Fabaceae; genus Phaseolus; species Phaseolus vulgaris. The sequence continues at coordinate 9,913,223 of NC_143504.1, forward strand.
CTTAATCATGTTTTACCACTAAATTTGCTTAATTACGGTTAATTGTGGATTTATGAGTTGTGTTTTGATTAAGAGAGTCACTCGACCTTCTCGGTCATTCGATCATGTCAACCTACTCGGCTAATCGGCAGTACACTTGCTCTCCAGGCTCAAGACAAACGATTACCATTCGCCATGTTGGCCTACTCGGCTAGTCGGTAGTACACTTGCCTCCAGGCTCGAGTGGAGCGATTACCATTCAACCATGTCAGCCTTCTCGGCTAGTCAGCAGTACACTAGTATTTGTAAGAGAAAAATGTATTTATCTTTGGCTAGATGCTCATCCCGGGTTATATGTCCCCAGGTCCTAGTAGAGGAACTCTATGCAGGGTCTTATATTGCCAATAAACCAGGTAGTCGCGACTCTGTGTGACTGGCGCTTCGGCAAGACTGTTATGTCGTGTGATTGTTCATGTGCCCTCGAAGTCGAGTAAGGAAGCTCATTGGTGCGTTTGAGGCACGTGGATGTAACATGTTGTCAGCAGACGCAGAGTTGTGTGATCTGGATCGTTGATGACGAGTTGATCCAACAGTGCAAATTAAGAGTGACAGTTCGAACCATTGGAAAAATTTGTGTGCTGAGACCGAGAGGGTGGACAAAGAGCTCACCATGAAGGCGGATGAAGACATCTGATGGCTTAAGAAAATCCTTTCGGATATGACCCTCTTGAACTACTGGTTCGAGGAGAAGATTGAGAAGTTGGTGCAAGACTTGGAGGTTGCTGAAGACAACGTATTAGATCAACATGAGTTCGGCTTCCAAATGGCTTTTCAGCAAGCAACTTTATTATATTCCTTTGAATGAGGGAAAGTTCGATGTCGGAAAAGACTTCTCTCGAGGCCAACTTATGCCCCTTGAGGATATACCGAATGCCCGAGAAGTCGTGTCAACTCCTCTAGGGACTCCTGGAGTAGATAGGATAAACGTCGACCATTAGGCTTTCTTCGTTACTCTTTTTTACTAGGCATGTGTTTAACCTATTGTAAAACGTGTATCCTACTTTATGTAAATTGGCAGTTTGTCAGCCTTTGATTAGATTAACTTAACGTCTCATGAAATTGTTTCCTTTTCACTTTACTTGCTTTCACTTGCTTGGGATTTCTTCCTTTAACACGCTCTCGACAGGGATTTACTTTGTTGGATTCTACCTTGGCCGAGAGGTTTCTTTAATGCGTTCTAGGAAGGGATTCCCTTGGGTGAATTCTTTCTTGGCCGATAGGTTTTTTTAATGCCGTCTTGGCAGGGATTCACTTGGATGAATTCATCCTTGACCGAGAGGTTTCTTTAACGCACTCTCTGCATGGATTCACTTAGGTGAATTCTTCCTTGGTCGAGAGGTTTCTTTAACGCACTCTCGGCTGAGATTCACTTGGGTGAATTCTTCCTTGGCCGAGGGGTTTCTCTAACGCACTCCCGACAAGGATTCACTTTGGTGAATTCTTCCAGGGTCAAGAGGTTTTTCTGACGCACTCTCGACAGGGATTCACTTGGGTGAATTCTACCTTGGCCAAGAGGTTTCTTTAATGCCCTCTCGCCAGGGATTCACATGGGTGAATTCTACCTTAGCCGAGAGGTTTCTTTAACGCGCTCTCGGCAAGTATTCATTTTGGTGAATTCTTCCTTGGTCGAGAGGTTTCTTAAGGCGCTCTTGACAGGGATTCACTAGGATAAATTCTACCTTGGCCAAGAGGTTTCTTTAACGCCCTCTCGACAAGGATTCAATTGGGTGAATTGTACCTTGGCCGAAAGGTTTCTTTAACGCACTCTCGATAGGGATTCACTTGGGTGAATTCTTTCTTGAGCGAGAGGTTTCTTTAATGCACTCTCGGCAGGGATTCACTTGGATGAATTCTTCCTTGGCCGAGAGGTTTCTTTAATAGGCTCTCGGCAGGGATTTACTTCGGTGAATTCTACCTTGGTCGAGAGGTTTCTTTAACGTGCTCTCGACAGGGATTCACTTGGGTGAATTCTACCTTAGCCGAGAGAGGATTCATTAACGCGCTCTCGGCAGGGATTCACATGGGTTAATTCTACCTTGGCCGAGATGTTTCTCTAACGTTGTCTCGGCAGAGATTCACTTGGGTGAATTATACCTTGGCTGAGAGGTTTCTTTAACGCACTCTCGACATGGATTCACTTGGGTAAATTCTTCCTTGGTCGAGAGGTTTTTTTAACGTGCTCTCGGCAGAGATTCACTTGGGTGAATTCTTCTTTGGTCGAGAGGTTTTTTTAACGCGATCTCGGCAGGGATTCACTTGGGTGAATTCTTCCGTGGCCGAGAGGTTTTTTTAACACGCTCTCGGCAAGGATTCACTTTGGTGAATTCTTCCTTGGCTGAGAGGTTTCTTTAATGCGCTCTCGGCAGAGATTCACTTAGGTGAATTCTTCCTGGACCGAGAGGTTTCTTTAACGCGTTCTCGGCAGGTATTCACTTGGGTGAATTCTACCTTGGCCAAGATGTTTCTTTAACGCCCTCTCGGTAGGGATTCACTTGGGTGAATTCTACCTTAGCCGAGAGGTTTCTTTAACGCGCTCTCAGCAGGTATTCATTTAGGTGAATTCTTCCTTGGCCGAGAGGTTTCTTTAATTCCCTTTCAACAGGGATTCATTTGGGTGAGTTCTACCTTGGTCGGTCTCTACCCCTCTTTACGTATTCTTGTCGTTGCCTATCATGTTCCTTGTAGTTTCCATGTGGATACTTTAAAGGGTTTCTTCCCGACCCCACAGTAGACGCCAAAATGTTCTTAGAAGACCGGGATGCTACAAAGTAACTTTTTTAGTCTAAGTCTTCCAGTCTTCTCGGCCTCCAAGTATGATGGTCTTTTGCTCATTTCAGTCCTCCGAGTCGGATGGGGGGTACCTGGGAAGGCACTCCGACGATCAAGTGAGTCTGAGTACAATATGCAAGTGAGTAGAGAGTGAAGAATTACCTTTGACGTTGGGTGTACTATGGTATTTATACCTTTTGGATGAGCCTCAACTGTCATGGGTCTATTTGTGGGTTAAAAAGAGGACTCAATCATGTCTTAATCATGTTTTATCACTAAACTGACTTAATTACGGTTAACTATGAATTTATGGGATGTATTTGGATTAAGAGAGTCAGTCGGCCTTCTTGGCTATTCGATCATGTCGGCCTACACAACTAATCGACTGTATGCTTATCCCCCAGGCTCAAGCGGAGCGATTACCATTTGGTCATGTTGGCCTACTCGGCTAGTCGACAGTACACTTGCCCCGAGACTCTAGTGGAGCGATTACCATTCGATCATGTCGGCCTACTCGACTAGTCAACAATACACTTACCACCAGGTTCGAGTGGAACGATTACCATTCGGCCATGTCAGCTTACTCAACTAGTTAGTCTACAGTAATACAATTAACTAATAAATAATTGTTTTAGTTGTAAAAATATTATGTTTCATAAGTTTAGTTCGTGTAGTAATCCATAATCTTTGCAATATAAATTAGTGAATAGTGGATTAAAATTTAGTTCACCAACAAACCAATATTATTCCACTTGTACTAAATCTAGTACACCTTATACTTAAATAGTAATTGCAAAACGTGGTATTATAATATGTAAATATTTAATATATATATATATATATATATCATTTATTGGGTAAAATCTTTGTTAATGTTGAAGATCCCACATCGACTAGAGATGAGAGTCTTTCATAGTATATAAGTGGGTGCAAACCTCACCCCATTGAACCGGTTTTATGGGGTTGAGTTAGGCTTAATGTTTTTAGCAAATATTCACTTTTTTTCATGTAGAGTTTCAATCATGTTAAAAGTTTATCTCCTCTATAGGTTAGTTTATTTCAATAAATGCCAATCAAAGCTTGGTTAATCTGGAACACATTATCTTAGTCTACATTAAATATTAATATCCATTATTTTATTTTTTTATTATGTCAAAATTTATTTAGTATAATTATTAATTATTATAACTATCCATAAATATATAATTTAAATTTTTTTTAAAGGTTTCATGTTACAAATCAATATAATTTTATATTTAAAATGTATAATTTTTAATATAAATATATAATCTCATATTTGAGTTATATAATTCTCTGTATGGAGTTGTAAAAGAAATTAATTATACATTAATTAAAATTATATACAAGTTATTATTATTATTATTACTTTATGAAATTAAAGTAAGTTTAAACCACTTTGTAATAATTTATATTATGAAGTTTTTGGCACATTGAATTTATCTTTTAGATTAAAATTTCTTATGTTTTAGTTATTGTGTTTTTTATCAGACGTAAATGAGGAAAGGGTTATTTATAAACTAGAAAGGTGTAATGTAACTATATGAGAGAAATTGAAAATTGAGTGAATAAAGTGAGGTTCTCCTAAATAAAGAATCTTTAATCTGGATTTACTAAAATAATTATTAAATAGAAATAATTTTAAAAACTAAAAATAATTATTTTTATATTAATTAAATTAGAGACCATTTTAGATATTAAAAGTTTTATTATTTTTAAATTAGTTTTTATTATTGATAAATAGTTTTTATATTTGTATATAATTAGCTATCAATGTTTTAATTGGTAGGCAAAACTTTGGTAGCTAATTAGATACTAATTTAGAAATTATTTATCAATAATAAAAATTAATTTAGAAATTAATAATTTTTTTAGTCTTGATTTTTAATTTATTCATCATAGTAACTAATTATTTTTAGTCTCTAAAATTAATTTGTATTGTATAGTGTTTAGTATTTTTTTTATTTGTTTTTCCACCTCTTTCTTTTTTTTCTACAATTACAAAATTGTTTAAGAAGTATTTTTTTCATATATCATGGGGAAATTGGTCGACAAAACTTTATATTAATATTGTCAATGTGAAATCAGATTACGAATTATACTGTAGGATCATGCGCAAGTTGAAAGTCGTTTGAACTCGACAAATTAAAAAAAAAAAATATTCTACAAAAATGTTTCTATTTTGACACTTATTTCAACCTTTCATAATAATAATAATAATATTCAATTAATAAGGTTAAAAGTCTATTTACCGGTTGGAATTGAACGAGAGTTCTCAGTATTCGATTTTAGTCTATCAACATGTTTAAAATACATTGTGATCAAGAGGATGATTATAAAGATTAATTATTTGTATCGAGAATTATGTAAAACACTCTTAATCATGATCCTTAAGTTAATATCGATCTAACAGTAACATGAATCATTATAAACATAAGGCACAACCTCCAAGAAAAAAGTAATCATCATTTACGTATTTATTACATCAAATACCAAATACTCTCTTGAATGTCAACACACCTTTTACAGGTAACTTTTTGACCGAGAGCGCGAATGAAGGAAAAAGAACTTGATTGAAGAAGAGGAACAAGAGTAGAGGAAGGAAGAGTTAACTCAACTAATCTAAAAAGTAAAAGAAGAAACATATATTCTGACCAACTAAATTAAATGAGTGAATTATTCCGTCGATAGAAGTTTTCTTAACCTCTTCTAAATGATAAAATATACCTTCAATACAATCATCAAATCACATTTCATAACCAGAATAAAAAAATTATTTATTTATGGACTAACTTAAAAAGGTTTCTTTTGCATGGAAAAATGAATTATTATATTTTGCACTAAAAGCTTAGGTTATTTATATACAACCTGCATATACCAATGATCACCTCATTAATTCATTAAAATTGAATGCCAACGTTTTACGATGGTTATTAAATATGCTTTGCAACTCGTCGTCATCACATAGGAAAAGTATTCATCATTTTCACCACTTTGTCAGTTCAGTGGTCACTATATGTAACAATTACTATTGCTTTGCTATTATAATTATCACCATCTCATAATTATTACCGTCATTGTTTTACATATTCTTCAAATAACTATAATCATAACATCTAACTATAAATCATTACTTATAATCTATTCAAATTCTCTAACTATTGCAGACCTCAGTTTCTAAAGAATCTTTTACATTTTAATTTCAATTGCTGCATATATGACTTTATTGTAATTATACAAATTTGTAAATCTTGTGGCATCTTATTTAATTTTAAATTTCGTGATATTATCACTTATTTTGATTGTTTTGATGAATTGGTCAAAAGTGACACATCTTCAAAGCTAAACAAAAAACCAGCTCTTGAACAGATCAGAAGTTTGTTGAATATATCATATATATTCTTCTTTGTGATATTAGTATACGGGTGATGACGACTAATTACTTATTAAAAATTATCTTATCTCCTCATTAACACTATCTCATTTTTAATATATACCCAGCAAAAAAAAAAGTCATATTCTCATTTATTTTAATTTCTACCTAACGATTCTTAATTTCACGTTACAAACATTTTTCTCAGTCCTAAAAAAATTCCTTATTTTCACATTTCTGCGTCAAAAGAAAACAACGGATAGCATAAATTTCTGACATTTCTTAAATATTATTTTAAATATTTGCGTTTGATAGCAAAACGATTTTGTTAAAAAAATGTTTAACACTGGGCACCCAAAAACTGACACCAGAGATAAATTCGTTGACCACTGCTTGACCGTGCAATGATTAACAGCGAAAAACCCTTTTTACATACTGTTATATATTCTTTCACACCAAACAATAATCATGTTTAAAAAGGAGATGAAATTAAGAAGATTATTATTTAATTAAATGTAACATCTAATCTCACTTTAGTTAACACATGTTTTGATGATGAAAGCCCTTTTTTTGTGAAGTAAGCAATTTTATACGGGTTTTATGGGAAATACTTCGTCATGTTTGGCTCTTGAATACGTAGATGAAGTCACCCTGTTTGTCCCCTTCCCCTTTGGTCTATATATATAGCCAGAGACAGCCTTAGTTTTTATCCTATGCAACAAACCAAAGTAATCTCATTCAATATTAAGAATCCTGTTTCCTCTGTTTTCTTTTCCTCTGCCTCACAACACCATGGACTACAAACTCAATACCACAACACCTTCTCCACCAATCCCAATCCCAATCCATGTTCCCTCTATGCTCTCAAACTCTCCTCCATCTTCATCTTCTTCACCTCCCTCACACTCTCCCACACCTTTCCCTTCACCCTCTCCCTCTCCCTCTGCTGCTCCCCCCTCTCCGCCGCCGCCGGTGGTCGTTAGCCCCTGTGCTGCCTGCAAGATCCTCCGCCGCAGGTGCGTCGAGAAGTGTGTCCTGGCTCCATATTTCCCTCCCACTGATCCCCTCAAATTCACCATTGCTCATAGAGTCTTTGGAGCCAGCAACATCATCAAGTTCTTGCAGGTATCACCATGCATTCACCAATCCTTGTTACTGCCTTTAATTTTCCCTCTTTCTTGCTTTGTGTTTGGCAAGTCCACTCTTCATGGCATGCCATTTTCTTGGAAGACAACAAAAAATTAGTTAAATTGTCTCTGGTCATTTCAGAGAAACCAAATCATGGGTTTTGGTCAAAAGTGGGAGGAAAAGCTAGCTAGGGGCGTACCTAATTGATGGCCATGATGGGTTTTTGTTTCCCCTCTTCTTTCAACTCTAGCAACCACTGCTTTCTTTTCATCTTTTGAATGCCCAAGTCAAACAACATTTTCTAACTTTGTTTTTCTATCCTCCTTTGGTGCTCCCCATTGTGACCAACAAGGTTTTGCTAAATCGGTCTGAGATCAATTTTAGTTTGCTCTCATATATCATAAGACTGCATTTGTTAGCAACATTTCACAATGTCAAAGTCTGTTACAAAACTAAAGTTTATAATCTTGGTGCCCACTGTATAGGATCAATGGTCAAAATTTAGCAGCAATTGTTTTGAATTTTGTCCAATTGTAATGAGCAAGAGCTGAATTTGTGCTAACCACAAGGAACATGCATTGATTTTCAGGAGCTACCAGAGTCCCAGAGAGCAGATGCTGTGAGCAGCATGGTTTATGAGGCAAATGCTAGGATCAGAGACCCAGTTTATGGGTGTGCAGGTGCAATATGCCAACTTCAGAAGCAAGTGAGTGAGCTTCAAGCACAGTTGGCGAAAGCACAAGCTGAGCTAGTGAACATGCAGTGCCAACAAGCGAATTTGGTGGCTCTAATTTGCATGGAAATGAGTCAATCGCAGGAGCAGCACATGGTGCAGCCTCAACCTCTGGTTGACATGAGCTGCTTCATAGAGGACAACACTTTCGGAACTGCTTGGGAGCCTCTTTGGACATGAAGCTAATGAATGTTATGTATCTTAGATATTTGCATTAGAGAGAAAAGAGAGATTAATTTGTTCTATAGTAACTGCTAAAGTTTTCAATCTCCCAAGTGGAGGAAGAGATAATGAAAATTATACTCAGGGAATCCATTTTCAATAAAGTCATTAATTAGTTATATGGTAGATATGCGTCATCGTGTTTGCTACCTCATTAGTCATTTCATAAGCCAAACCTTTGACAATGGACAAAAATTAAATAAAAGAAGAAGAAAAATATAATTGGTTGCGGTCCTCTCTAATATAATGACTCAAGAAACAAAAGTGCAGAAAATTAGTACGGGATAGCTGTTTTAGTCTGAGTCAGCATAGTCTTTCAAGCACCTTTGCAACTGTTTTTTTGGACCTCTTCATTTTTTTCTTTTTCCTTTTCTTAATTCAAAAATAAAATGAGCTTTTCGTGTCACACCAACCGTGGACAATGTGAAAGTGCCTTTTCTACCTATCTAATAACGTCCAATCTACACTCTTTCTCCTTATTTATTTATTTATTATAATATATTTTATAAAAGGACAAATTAACTTCCATTGCCACTGTTAATTAAAAATAGAAATTCTAATTTTAATTAGAGTATAATACTAATAGAATTTAAGGATTATGCATACTAAATTTAATTTTATAAGATTGAGTTAGACTTAAATTACATTAATACACATTATGTTACTTCAGAAGGTTATAAGTTAGAAATCTCACGTCAATTAAAAAATTCACAATATATAAATTGGAAATACTCACCTACAAATTAGTTTTACAATGATGATTTAGGTGTTAAGAGTAGTAAAAGAATTGTAATAATTATCAAACTAATATTTTTTAATTAATTACATATTATGTTTAAAACTTTAATTTTGATACCCAATTTACCTTAATTATTAAAGCAATGTGACAATATTTTAAGGTATTTTGTTTTAAGTTAATATTTTAGGTTTAAGTATACGAAGTAACACGTTGGTCTAAATAATCCAATTAACTAATGAATTAGATGTTGAATAATA